>NC_084761.1:38752500-48070000 GCF_028858725.1 Colius striatus
CTGAGTGTTGTGTAAGGCTACACTCAGCTGTCATGTTTCAGGTCCAGTTGGCTACATAGCACCAGGCAGCCTCTTGCTCAGCCACCTCATACACCCCCACCTTCCTTAGGCTGATGGAGGCCCAAGCAAAATGGGAAGAAAAAAAGATAGCCAAGGATCCTGACAAGGGCAGGGAGAACTTAACAGCAAATGGTTCCAGGCAAAACAGTCTTACTACTTGAGTTAGAGAGGAAAGTAAGAAAAGTTTATTTTACTAACTACTACTACTTTTGGCCTTCGAGGGGAGGCTCAGGTGACCAGCCGCCCTCCGTATTTCACCTTTGGTGAATGGCTCGGGTGACCCTCTCCCCTTCAGCTGTGGCCTTCAGGGGGTGGCTCAATTGACATTCTGGCCTTTGGCTTTGGCATTTGGGGAGTGGCTCCCGTGACTGGCTGGCTGGCTGGGAGTGACTTGTGTTATTAGTCAGCCTTCTGCTTTGGCCTTCAGAGGCTGGCTTGAGTGACCTGCCATCCTTTGAATTTCACCTTTGGGGAGTAGCTCAGGTTACAGGCCAGCCTTTGGCTTTGTCCTTCAGGAGGTCGTTCAGGTGACTGGCAGTCTTCAACTTCGACCTTTGGCTGGGTGGCTTGGATGACCAATCGACCTTTGGCGGTAGCCTTTGGGAGGTGGCTAGGGAAACTGACTGACCTTTGGCTGTGACCTTCTTGGGATGGGATGCAGGCTGCTACCCCTTGTGTTCCATGTAGGTATGAATGATATCATAAGACATGACATCTCCAGAATCAAAAAGGATTTAAAAATCTTGGGAGAGCAAGGGAAGGGTAGGGGGTCCTAGGTTATTTTTTACTCCATCCTGTTCACCAGAGAGAAGGGGGAAGTCAACAACGATAAAATAAGCCAAGTGAACTCCTGGCTGAGATGCTGGTGCCGGCGGGAAGGTTTTGGATTTTATTACAACAGATCTTTTTTTGGTAACTATAACTTGATAGGACAGGATGGAATTAATCTCTCCCATAGGGCAGTGGAATATTTGGGAATAGGCTAGCCAACTTGATAAAGAGGGCTTTAAACTGGGGGGTGGTGGGAGAAGCAATATAGAACAAGCTATCCTTTCTAGCAGGGAAACAGGGCAGGACAGGGAGTGCCATAGTAAGTGCCCCTCATCTGCACATTGTGTTGAGATGCAGAAGGCTGACCACCCTGAGGAAGAGCCAAACCGAGGAGGATCATCCTGCATCTGTCCAGGGAAACCTGTGTTTTTGAGTAAGGCCCTGCGCTGCCTCTACACCAATGCATGCAGCCTGGGAATAAGCAAGAGGAAGTGGAGATGTGGGTGCGGATGCAGGACTACGGTCTCATTGCCGTCACAGAGATGTGGTGGGACAGCTCCAATGACTGGGGCACAGCCATGGAGGGCTATGTATTGTTTAGGAAGGACAGGCTGACAAGGCAAGGAGGTGGAGTTGCTCTCTATGTGAAGGAGCAATTAATGTGTACTGAACTCTGCGTAGGTGGGGATGAGGGGCAGGTTGAGTGCTTATGAGTGAAAATTAAAGGGTGGAGCAAGACAGGCAATATTGTTGTAGCAGTTTGCTACAGGCCAACTGATCAAGGAGGGGGAAGTTGATAAAGCCTTCTACAAACAGCTGAGAGCTACCTCACAATCACAATCCCTGGTCCTCATGAGGGACTTCAGCCTCCCTGATATTTGTTGGCAAAGCCACACAGCCAAGCACACACAGTCCAGGAGGTTCCTACAAATTGTTGACAATAACTTCCTCTCACAGGTGACTGAGGAACCAACGAGGAGGGGTGTACTGCTGGACCTGGTGCTGACAAATAAGGAGGATCTGGTTTGGGATGTGAAGGTTGGAGTCAACCTCAGCTGCAGCGACCATGAGATGGTAGAGTTCAAGATCTTGTGTGGAAAAGGCAGGACACAAAGCAGGACTGTGACACTGGATTTCAGGTGAGCTGACTTTGGCCTCTTCAAAGACCTGCTTGCACGGATCTCATGGTTTAAGATCCTAGAAGATAGAAGTGCCCAAGAGAACTGGACAATCTTCAAGCACCGTTTCCTCCATGCCCAGGATCAGTGTGTCCCAACATGCAAGAAATGAGGAAAAGGAGGTAGGAGGCCTCCATGGATGAGCATGGATCTGCTGGGACAACTCAGGCAGAAAGCAGACATCTATGAGAGGTGGAAACAGGGGCTGACTTCTTGGGAAGAGTATGGGAACATTGCCAGAGCATGCAGAGGTGCAACTAGGAAGGCTAGAGCCCTGCTAGAATTAAATTTAGCCAGGGAAGTCAAGGACAGTAATAAGGCATTTTTCAAATACATCAGCAGCAGGATGGCGAGGGGGAATGTGGGCCCACTGCTGGTGTCTGAGGATGCAGAGAAGGCTGAACTATGGAATGCTTTCTTTGCTTCAGTCTTTACGGCCAAGGCCGGCCCTCGGGAAGCCCAGTTCGGCAAGGATAATAGGATGACCAGGACAGCAGAGGACTTGCCCTGGGTGGAAGAGGAAGAGGTTAAAGACTTGTTGGCCAAGCTGAAGGCCAATAAGTCAATGAGTCTTGATGGGTGCATCCTAAAGTGCTGAGGGAGCTGACGTGATTGCTAAGCATCCATCATTTTTGAACAATCATGGAGGACAGATGAGGTGCCTGAGGACTGGAGAAAGGCCAATGTCACTCCAGCCTTCAAAAGGGGCAGGAAGGACGACCCAGATCGATCAGCCTCACCTCCAGCCCTGGAAAGGTGATGGAACAACTCATCCTGAATGTCGTCAGTAAACAAATGAAGGAAAAGATGGTTATACCCATTCTATGATTCTATGATCGGGGGAGTCAACATGGCTTCACCAAGGGGAAATTCTGTTTAACCAACCTGATAGCCTTCTATGAGTGCAAAGCTGGCTGGCTAGATGAGGGGAGAGCAGCGGATGTCATCTGCCTTGACTTCAGCAAGGCTTTTGACACTGTTTCCCATAACATCCTCATCAGACAGCTCAAGCAGTGTGGCTTGGATGAGTGGATAGTGAGGTAGATCAAGAGCTGGCTGAATGACAGAGCCCAGAGGGTGGTGATCAATGGCACAGAATTGAGTTGGAGGCCTGTGGCCAACAGAGTTCCACAGGGATCGGTTCTGGGGCCAGTCTTGTTCAACATCATCATGAATGACCTGGATGAGGGGACAGAGTGTACCCTCAGCAAGTTCACTGATGACACCAAACTGGGAGGACTGGCTGATTCCCCAGAAGGCTGTACTGCCATTCAGTGGGATCTCGACCAGCTGGAGAGTTGGGCAGAGAAGAACCTCATATGGTTCAAAAAAGTCAAGTGCAGAGTCCTGCATCTGGGAGGGAACAGCCCCGTGCACCAGAAAGGCTGGGGGTCGAACTGCTGAAGGGCAGCTCTGCAGAGAGAGACCTGAGAGTCGTGATTGATAATACACTAAATATGAGCCAGCAACATGCACTCATGGCCAAGAAGCCCAACTTGGGATGCATTGAGTGTAGCCAGCAGGTCCAGGGAGATTCTTCTCCTTTTCCCTGGTCAGGCCTCATCTGGAGTACTGTGTCTAGTTCTAAGCTCCTCAGCTCAAGAGGGACAGGGAACTTATATAGAGAGTCCAGTACAGGGCCACTAAGATGATCAGGGGACTGGAACACCTTTCATACGCAGAAAGGCTGTGGGAACTGAAGCTGTTCAGAAAAGAGGAGACTGAGGGGGGATCTTAATCTTTACAAATATCTAAATAGTGTCAGGAGGTTGGGGCAGCTGTTTTTCCTATTGTAGCTAGCAACAGGACAAGGGGTAATGGAGTGAAGCTGGAACACAAAATGTTCCATTTAAACATAAGAAAAAACTATTTGAGGGTGACGGAACAGTAGCACAAGCTGCCCAGAGGGGTTGTGGAGTCTCCTTCCTTGGAGATCTTCAAGACCCACCTGGACATGTTCTTATGCGACCTGATCTAGGTGGACCTGCTTCTGCAGGGGGTTTGGACCAGATGATCTCTAAAGATCCCTTCCAACCCTACCATTCTATGATTCTATGGCTCCCGTGACCAGCCGGCCCTTGGCTTTCGCCTTTGAGGAGTGACTTGAGTGAGTTGCTCGTCTTCAGATGTGGACTTCGAGGAGTGGCTCAGGGTCACCAGCCAGCTTTCAGTTTTGGACTTCAGCAGGGTGGCTCAGGTGACTGGCTGACCTTCAGCTTTAGGTTTCAGAGGTTGTGGGTCACGTTACCGTCCTGTCTTCAGGTTTATCTTTCAAGGGCTTGCTCGGATGACCAGCCGGTCTTCAACTGTGGCTTTTGGGGGGTGGCTTGGATGACTGACTGGCCTTCAGCTTTGGAATTCGGGGGATATGACTCCCAATACCATCTGGCCTTAATGTTTGGCTTTCGAGGGTTTGCCTGCCTCACTGGCTGGCCTTCAGCTTTGGCCTTTGCGGGATGTGGCTCCCATTACCAGCCAACCTTCGACTTTGGTTTTTTATATGTAGCTTGGGTGACCAACCAACCTTCGACTTTGGACTTCGAGGGGTGGCTCAGGTGTCTGTACAGCCTTCGGCTTTTGGCTTCGTGGCGTGGCTCGGGAGACCAGCTGGCCTTCAGCTTTGGCCTTCGGAGGGATGCTTCCATGACTGGCTGGCCTTCAGCTTTGGCCTTTGGCGCATGGCTTGGGTCATTGACCAACATTCAACTGTGGACTTTGGGGGGTGGCTTGGGTGACTGATTGGCCTTTGATTGTGGCCTTTGGGGCGTGGCTAGGGTTACCGGCTGACTTTCAGCTTTGACCTTCAGGGGGTGGCTCCGGTAACCAGCCTGCCTTCAGATTTAGGCTTTAGGGCATGGCTTGGGTGACAGGCCGACCTTTGGCTTTGGCCTTCAGGAGTTCGTTCAGGTGACTGGTCGACCTTTGACTTTGGCCTTCTTGGGGTGGCTCCCGTGACCAGCCAGCTGTCAGATTTGGACTTAAGCAGGGTGGCTCGAGTGACTGGCTGACTTTTGGCTTTGGCCTGTGGGATGTAGCTTGGGTGACTGGCTAGCCTTTGACTATGGCCTTTGGGGGTGGCTCAAATGACAGTCTGACCGTTGACTTTGGCCTTCGGGGGTGGCTCGGGTGGCTGGCCCACTGTCAGCTTTGACCTTCAGGGCTTGGCTCGAGTGACTGGCCAGCCTTCAACTTTGGCCTTTGGGGGGTGGCTATGGTTACTGGGTTACCTTTGGCTTTGGCCATTGGGGTTTGGCACGGGTGACTGGCCCACCTTCGGCTTTGGCCTATGGGCTCCCATGACTAGCCAGCCTTCAATTTTGGCCTTTGGCTTTGGTCTTCATGGGTTGGTTTGGGTGACCAGCCAGCCTTTGACTTTGGCCTTCAAGAGGGTAGCTCAGATGACAGGCTGGTCTTTGGCTGTGACCTTTGTGGGTGGATCAGGTGACCGTCTGGCCTTTGGCTATGGCCTTTGACAGGTGGCTTGGGTGATGGGCTGCTCTTTGGCTTTGGACTTCAGGGGGTGGCTTGTGACTGGCCTGCCTTCAGCTTTGGTCTTCAGGATTGGATTGGTTGACTGTCTGGCCTTTAGCTTAGGCTTTCTGGGTTTGGCTTGTGTGACCAGCAGGCCTTTTGCTGTGAGCTTCAGGAGGTGACTGTTGTGACTGGCTTGCCTTCACCTTTGGCCTTCATGGGGTGGCTAGTGTAACCAACCAGCCATTGGCTTTGCCCTTTGGGATCTGGCTTGGATGACCGACTGCCCTTAGGCTGTGGCCTTTGGAGTGCGGTTCAGATGACCAGCGGCCTTCAGCTTTGGCCTTTGGGGGGGTTGTTCCTGTGACTGGCGGGCCTTCAGATTTGGCCTTCGGGGCGTGGCTGTGATGACTAGCCATCCTTCGGCTGTTGCCTTCAGGAAGTGGCTTGGGTGACTAGTCAGCCTTTGGCTTTGGCCTTCAGGGGATGGCTCAGGTGAAGGGCTATCAGGACTTTGGCTCAGGTGACCAGCTGGCCTTCAGCTTTGGCCTTTTGGGGGTGGCTCAGGTGAAGGGCCAACTTTCAGGTTTGACCTTCAAAGGATGGCTTGAGTGACTGGCTTGCTTTTGGATTTGGGCTTCAGGGGGTCATTAGGATGTCATTCATGTGTCTGGCCGACCTTCGACTTAGGCCTTTTGGGAGTGGCTTGGGTGACTGGCCAGCCTTTGGATTTAGACTAAGAGGGTAGCAGGGGGCAGGCTGGCCTTCAGCTGTAGCCTTCAGCAGCTGACTCGGGTGACCGGAGCAGGCAAGGTCTGACTGCAAACTTTCCTGTAACTCTCAAGGGTAGTGGAGTGTCCCTCAGGAGCACCTTGTATTTTCAAAAGCAGCTGAGTAGGCAATACACATGCCCCTGGACATTAGCTCCCCCAAGAAAGCTGCTAGGAAAGTAACACTGTGCTAGTTGATGGGCTATCCATGGACCTACCTACCATTGTAGACAAAGACTGATTATGGGCTTTCCTGTAACTGCCAGATGGACTGGTGTGTCTTTGAGTAGCACCCCATATTTTCATTAGGAGTCAAGTAGTCAAAAGGCATGGTCTGGAGATAAGTCCCGCAGTAAAGCTACTACGAAGGTGCTGTGCTGGCTGACAGGCTACCAGGGGACCTACTTACCAGTTTAGGCAACGTATGACTACTAGCTTTCATGTAACTCCCAGGGACCACCCTGTGTCTCTCAGGAGCACCCTGTATTATCAATAAGAGTCGAGCAGGCACAAGACACACCACTGGAAATGGCTCCCCCAGGAAAGCTACTACAAAGGTATCACTGTGAGGGCTGATGGGCCAGCACAATGCGACCTTCCTAGCAGCTTTCCTGTGGGAGGAATCTCCATTAAATGCCTTTTGCCTGCTCGACTGCTATTGAAAATACAGGGTGCTGATAAACAAACATGCCACCATCTGTGGCAGTTACAGGAAAACCCACAGTCAGACCTTGCTTAAACTGGTAGGCAGGACTCTGGGTGACCTATGAGCTAGCACAGTGCTACCTTCCTAGCAGCTTTCCTGTGGGAACTATCTCTTGGGGCATGTCTTGCCTGCTCGGCTCCTTTTGAAAATACAGGATGTTCCTGAGAGAGACATGACTATTCCTGGGAGTTACATGAAAGCCCGAAGTCAGACCTTGCGTGCACTGGTAGGTAGTTCCCCAGGTAGCTCACCAGCTAGCACAGCGCTATATTCCTAGCAACTTTCCTGTGGGAGCTTGCAGGGACCACCTCGATGGATGGGACTCACGGACTGCATATCAGACCAATATGATCAATGCAGAAGCCATTTATTTTAGCATTCAATTCCACTATATATGTTATTCTTTTCTAAATACATGATGTATTCTATTATGATTGGATAGCTCAGTCTGTCGTGCTCTCTTCACGCGCCTAATAGCAAAATATGATTTGTTAAGCTTAACTATCTTGATAGTAGCAGTTTCTACATTCTTTTACCTAATTCCTTCTTTATCTAATTTCTATTTTAAGCTTACACAGTTTCTTTCCCACACACAGCTGCCTTTATATTTACATTCTAATAAGCAACTTGTCCTTGACTATTCTTTAGGCCCACTGTTCACTGTCTGATATAGCCAAAGTCTGAGGCCTGCATCTGAGGACTGCATCTGAGCCTCATGCAGCCTATGGTTTCATATAACCAAAGTCTGGATGGGCCATATGTCCATTTTCCTTTAGGTACATTGCTACAATTCCCCCTTTTTCTTCTTGGACCAACCAGACTCTTTTTACAGCTTTTTCAATTATAACAGTTACACATTTCAGAATCAAAGGTACAATCATGACTATGATGATCAGCAAAATAAACATGGCCTTTTTAAACTATTGACATTAACTATCCTTGTATCCTTGTGAGAATACCCCACAATGATGACAAATTGTCTAACCATTCCCATCTGACACCTGTAAGTGGGATACTCCTTGTCTCAGCTTCTGTATACTGGCATGAATCAATTCTGAATGATCTGATAAGTTCATGCAGCACATTCTGCAGAGTTGGATGTCTGATACTACTTACATCACTAATCAAGCCTTCTAATGCTATTGAAGTTTGATTACCTTGTTTGATAAGCCAGCATCCTAATTTGCGTAGCTGAGTTAATGAAGCAGATACTCCTACATTTGGAGCAAATATGCTAGTTGCTATCACTGCTGAGGGAGACTAAAAGGTAACATGGTCATCACATTTATGACAAATTACATGGTGTCACGGCCAACAGTTTTTATAGTCATTGAGGCAATGGATTGAGAGTGGATCAGTTGGTATTTTCCTCAAAGGCGTTGTCTCCACTGTCTTTCTGGCCACTCAGTTCTGGATCATGCAATTGATATGACTTAGTCCACTTTGCTGGAATCCACCATGGTCCTTGATCTGCAATGACACACATAAAACCTTGGCCTGTTAATTGTACTTCTGCAGGTCCTTTCCATTGATCTGTTTTTAAGTCTTTATATTGAAGCAATATTTTAGAGTCTGTGTTTTCCCTTCCCGAACTCAACGCTTGTCCATGTACTACCACAAGCTATTCATCCCTGTTTCCTGCCAATCATAAAAAATTCAGTACATAAATCACCTTCTGTAGTCTATCATGAAGAGATAGTCCACTTTCTTCCCTTTTTTGTTTTTCAAGCATCTGTTTAATCATGTAATGGCTCCTCTCGATGATGGCCTGACCTGTTGGAGAATGTGGAATACCTGTTGTATGTCAAACTCCCAAGAGTTGTAAGAAGTGATGAAGTCACTGAGTGACATATCCAGGACCATTATCTATCTTTATTTCTTGAGGTACTCTCATTGCGGCAAAACTACCTCTCAAATGTTAATCACATGTTTAGCTGATTCACCTGTCAGGGCTGTAATCCATATCATAGCAGAAAAAGTATTAATAGTAACAGGCACATATTTTAGTTGACTAAATTAATGTGAGTAATGTTCACTGCCATAATGGCAGTGGTCCAAGACCTAGAGGGTTAATTCCAGTGCCAATGCCTGTTCCTGCTTTCTGGCAGTCAGGACAGGACTGTACAATACCAATGGTGTCATTAAGAGATATTTGAAACTGTTTGTGTAGTATTTTAGCATTTTGGTGAAAAAAGAATGAGCTTGTCGGGCTTGAGTAAAACAATCTACCAGAGGACCTGACCAGGCTGGAGCTACCAACCTGTCAGCTTGATCATTTCCAAGTGTTAAACCTCCAGGTAGTCCTGAATGACTTCTGATATGCATTATAAGATAAACATGTTGTCTGTTGTTAAGTAATGATAACAAGTGTTGTAAAAGTTGCCTCAAAACCTTATTGCTGACTTCTTTTAGTATAGCTCTCTCCAAGCATTGCACAATTCCTACCACATACAAAGAATCAGATACAATGTTAATTGGAATGTTTGACCAGGTAGAAAAAACCCATACAACTGCCTTTAATTCTGGTGTTTATAAAGAGCCTCCAGTCTGTCTCTCAATTATATGATCATTCAGTTTTCCTGACTCCTGCCAAGTTATGGCTGCTTTGTGATTATTTTTACTTGCATCTGTAAAGACTGTAAGGCCTTCAACTGGAGTTTCTGATCAATATGGAACTTCCTCAAAAATTTGATTCTGCAAAATTGCATAAAACTTACGTGGGTAATATATATTTGAAATAGTTCCCTGAAACCCTTCCAATGCAGCCTGTTAATCCTCACTGTGACAAAATCCCCAGTCTAAATACACTTGAGTTAATCGACACAGAATTCAATCTGGGTCTTTGCCAGCAATTTTGATAATTCTGGTGCGGCCTTTCATTATCAAAAGACCAAACGCTTCCAATCTAGTAAAAACTTTTTGACAATCGAGAAGCTAAAAATATCCATTCCAAAATGTTCAGTGGTTGAGATTCACTTTCCACCCACTGAGCTATAAGAGCATAGGGATATTTTCCATTTCCCCCATTGATTAACATGAGCTCTATAGGGACATGTGATGTAAAACGACTTGCAGTGGTACCAGATATCTTGTTTGCAATAGATTGTAGTGCTAGCTGTTGCTTCTGAGACAAAGCTTGAGAATCATCTGCATAAGTACTGCTTCCCAGTAGAGGCATAAGTGGCTCTAAATCCTCATTAGTAACTCCACACAGAGAATGTACCCACTGTATGTTTCCAAAAGTTTTTGGATATCTGCTAGGTTTTTCATACCTGGTTTGATCTCATGTTTTGTGGCCATATTTGAGCACCAGTAATCACCCAAGCAAGATAGGACCATGGTGCTTGTTTTTGAATTTTCTCAGGAGCAATTTGCAATCCAGATTGTTTAAATTCAGACTGTAAAGAAGGTAAAACAACATTCACATCTAAATTTTGGGCCGCTATAAGGATATCTTCCATATAGTAGTAAATTATCCAATCAGAATGTTTCCACCTGATTGGTGCCAATGCTCAAGCCAAATGGCAAATAGCTGGTGAGTTTTTCATCCCTTGGGGAAGCACTACCCAGTGATAATGTCTTGCTGGCTCCTGCTTGCTCACAGGTGGCACTGTAAAGGCAAATTTTTCACAATCATCAGGATGCAAAGGAATGGTAAAAAAGCAATTGTTTAAATCAATTATCAATAAGTCCAAATGTTCAGGTAGCATAACTGGTGAGGGTAACCCTGGTTGTAAGGCTCCCATGTCTTTCATTACAGCATTAATGGCTCTTGAATCATGAAGCAAATGCCATTTTACACTTTTCTTAGGCATAGTAAAAATAAATGTATTCCAAGGACTCGTAGATGGAAAAATATGTCCCCTCTCTAATTGCTCTTCTACTAAACTGAATTGTGGACAGCTTTTCAGATGTTAGTGATCAATCAAAACAGGAATATCAGTTTCCCATTGAAGTTTAAGGATTGGCTGTCCCCCAATGGCTGCAACTTAAAATGCTGGTTAGTCAATCTCATTCCTAGCTGGCTCAATATATCTTGGCCAACTAAGGCAATGTTAACATTTAAAACATGTGGTTGTGTCTGAGCAATTGAACCATCTGACATTGTGAAGCTAATAACTGATTTACTGATTTGCATTGATTAGATGCTTCCAACTCAAAAAATTCCTCCCCCCTTATTGTCCAAGGACCATGTCACAGGCCAAAGAGACTTTGGTACAATAATAACATCTGCCCTAGTGTCCAAAATCATTTGTATTTTTAACTGCTGTTGATCTGGACCAGTTAGTCATACCAGATCTTCAGGCTTTGATTTATGAATATCCATTGCAAATAGGATCTGAGGATCACCTGTGGATCCAAAGCCTCCATTTCCTCGATGTTTCTCTCCTTTATTTGGCACCATAGATTTAAATAGTATAAGCTGAGCAATTTTAGATCCTTTTTTAATTGACACAGGTGGACATAGGATCAGCACCATTATACCAATGACTCCTTCAAAGTCTGCATCAATTACCCCAGGCAATGCAAATATACCTTGTCACAATGTTGATTACTGACCAAGTAGCAAAGCATATAAACCATACACTGATGGGCCTCTCATTTCAGATGGAATACAATGAACTTGATTGTCTACTGTAGTAATGTCTATTGCTGTTGCCAAGTCCACTTCTGCACTCCCTGAGGTTGCAGAGGAGAGGCAACCCAGGCACCCTGTACTTGTGTCGTGATGCATGGGGCAGTAGCGCTGGTTATTGAGTTTCCCAACACCCTACAATCTCCATGAAATCTTGAATGACAATCTTCTCTCCTGTGACCAAATTTTGCACAAAGATCACAATTTGCTTTATTTTTACACTGACCTTTAGTGTGACCGATTTTTCCATACGTAATTTAATCCTTTACCTTCATGCCCTTGCTGTACTAAAGACTTTACTACTGCAGCAAAAGCATTGGCTAAAAGCTCCACTTGTTCCTCATTAGAGCCTACCTGTGAGCAGGCTTCTAGCATCTCAGCAAGCATAGAAGATTTAGGCAGTGTACAAAGAATATGTTTGCAGTGTGAATTAGCATTTTCCAGTGACAGTGATACTAAAAGTTTCTCTTTCACCTCATTATCTAAGTCCAGATGTTTTTCCAAGGCTTCTGTGAGCCTGTTTAAAAAAGACCCGTAGGGCTCCTTATCTTGTTGACAGATGGTGTTATAGAGTGGAACTGCCTTCCCTAGATCTGGCATACTTTTCAATGCTCTCAAAGCTAGTGACTGAGACAGCTGCAAAGCCTGAACAACAAGCCTAGCCTGTACATGTTCATTTGCAAAAGGACCTCTTCCCAACAACATTTCATGTGTTATACCAAATAACAGATCATTTTGCCCCTGGTTTAAATTTTCCATGGGAGCTTCATGACAAAGATGCTCCCAGTCATTAAGAAAATAAAGTCTTTGAGCTGGCAACAGCAATTGCAATTAGTATGTGATGGAGTTAACAATATGTGTTGTAAAAAATCCTTGAGTATAAGAAGAATTTAAACCATATTGAGTAACCATCTGTTTAATCTCTTTTAACAATTTCCAGTCCAGATTTACCCACTGATTTGGTTGATTCTGATCCCCCATAATCACAGGAAATGCCTCAGGTAACATAAACCCTTCTATTAAAGCATCTTTAACAATCCCTGTCCATTTTTTTCCTGGTTCATGCAAAACTGGTTCCTGTTGTAGCAGTGCTGTTGAAGGTCTCGTAGGAGCTGGAGCTGTTGGAGCAGCTTCTAGTCTCCATTTTTCAATATTCTCCTGTAATGGTTGCAATTTCTTCCTCACTTCTTTCACCCATCCCTCCGGAGCTCCCTTAAGGCAGGCTGCAACCGGAGTCGGTGGAGCAAAAGGTGGTAAAGGCACGTCAGTACTTAAGGCGCTAGGTGGCGCTGTTGCACTAGTAAAGCGCACTCTCCGCTCGTTTGCGGCGGTTTCCTCTCAAACGGCGGCGAGATGGGGCGGGGCGGGGCGGGGCGGCGCGGGGCGCGGCGCAGGTGGCGCGCGGAGGGGAGACAGTGAGTGCGCTCGGCTCCCTGGTCGGCGGCCCTGATACCCGCAACTGCACTGTTGCTGATGCTTTTAGTGTTATTAAGGGGGAATAAGTTGGTGACTGCAATTCAGAATCTGGAGCAGCTGACGCCCCACTTGTATTGTCAATAGTATGTCGCAAGATCGATTTATTACAGTCATTAGAATAATTATTCTTGTTAAGTTTGTTCTCCTCTGGTGGAACTTTGGGATCAGAGGGAGATTTTAGCACGATTCGAGGAGGAGGAGACCGCTCCGTTTCTCCCAGCGGGGAAGAAAATGGTGGCGCAGGTAATGTGGAGGTAGAGGCAGCAAAGACATGGGCTGCTGGTCCCGGTATGCGAACCTCCTCAAACATTAACGCACTCCCCTTTTTCTCCCCGGCATCAGCGGCAGCTTTGCGTTCAGCCTTTAACTCCTGTAGAGTCTCTTTGATTAATCACCAGGTGGTAGCAAAGCTCCGTGCCTCCTGTGATCCTAAGCTCAACTCTTTTCACAGAGCACTGCCAAGTTTTTCCCAGCTGGCAAGATCAAATGCTGTAGCTGAATCAGTTATTATTCTCTTTTCCCGACTCCACGGCAACAATCGATGTAAAGCCAGTTTGTCATATTTAAGTCCTGTCTTAGAGAGCATATGTTGGAGGAAATTTACTACTGCTGCTGCTTCTTTACTTAATTGTGTTCCCATACTCCTCCCTCCCAGCCGCTCACCTCTATTTTGGGTGTACTGCTGCACAGCGTTTTTCTTCTTGAGTCACTCCCTGACAGTTTGCCTCCGACTCCCAGACTCTGTTGGTCTGCCACTGACTGGGCTTTCCTTTTTTTTCTCCTGCTCTCTTCTTCTTATATTAGTTATTTAGTAAGTTTAATATGAACCTTAAAAAAGTTGGTTGGGGTCCCTGCTCAGGCACCACTTTGGGATGGGATGGAACACCTCGCGGGATGGGATTCAGGGACTACACACCAGATCAATATGATAAATGCAGAAACCATTTATTTTAGCATTCAATCACATATTATTCTTTTCTAAACACCTGATGTATTCTATTATGATTGGATAGCTCAGTCTATCATGCTCTGTTCATGTGCCTAATAGCAAAATATGATTTGTTAAGCTTAGCTATATTAATATCTTGATAGTAGCAGTTTCTACATTCTTTTACCTAATTCCTTCTTTATCTAATTTCTTACACAGTTTCTTTCCCACACACAGCTGCCTTCATATCTACATTCTAATAAGTAACTTGTCCATGACTATTCTTTAGGCCCATTGTTCACTGTCTGATATAGCCAAAGTCTGAGGCCTGCATCTGAGGCCTTTGTGTGAGCCTCATGCAGCTTACGGTTTTATATAACCAGAGTCTGGGTAGGCCACATGTCCATTTTCTTTCAGGTACATTGCTACAGGAGCTATCTCCAGTGGTGTGCCTTTTGCCTGGCTGGCTGCTATTGAAAATACAGGGTGCTCCTGAGAGACACACAGAGTTACGGGGAGTTACAGGAAAGCCTGCAGTCAGACCTGGCATGCACTGGTAGGTAGGTCCCTGGGTGGCCAATCAGTCAGCACAGTGCAACCATCCTAACATATTTCCTGTGGGAGCTATCTCCAGTGGCATGCCTTTTGCCTTGCTGGTTGCTATTGAATGTAAGGTGTACTCCTGAGAGACACTCCACTCCACCTGGGAGTTACAGGAAAGCCTGCAGTCAGACCTTGCCTGCACAGGTAGGTAGATCCCCAAGTAGCCTATCAGCCATCAAAGTGATACCTTCGTAGTAGCTTTCCTGTGGGAGCTATGTCCAGTGGCATTCCTTTTGCATGCTCAGCTCCTTTTAAAAATACAGGGTGTTCCTGACAGATACACGACTCTTCCTAGGAGTTACATGAAAGCCTGCAGTCAGTCCCTGCCTTGAACACAGTACTTGAGGTACAGTCTCATTAGTGCTGAGTACAGGTTGACATTCACTTCCTTGCTCTTGCTGGTCACTCTATAAGCAGGGAAGCCATTGGCCTTCTTAGCCACTTGGGCACACTACTGGCTCATATTCAGCCAGCTGTTGACCAACATTTACAAGTTATTTTCTGCAGCACAGCTTTCCATTCTCTCATTCACAAGCCTGTAGCATTGCATGGTGTTGTGGTCCAAATGCAGGACCTGGTGCTTGGCCTTTTTGAACCTTGTACAGTTAGCCTCAACCCATTGCTCCTGCCTGTCTGGGTCCCTCTGAAGAGCCTTCCTGTCCTCAAGAAGATCTAAGCGCCTGACCAGCTTCATGTTATCTGCAAACTGACTAAGGGTGCACTTGACTCCCCCATCCAGATCACTGATAAAGGTGTTAAACAGAGCAAGCCTGAACACCACTGGTCACCAGCCGTCAGCTGGATTTCATTCCATTCATTGCAACTCTCTGACCCTGGCCATCCTGACAGTTTTCCACCCAATGAAGAGTATGTCTGTCCAAGTCACGGGCAGCCACTTTCTCTAGGATAATGCTGTTGGAAACTCTGTCAAAGACTTTACTAAAGTCGAGGTAGATCCCATCCACAGATTTTCCCTCACCTGTTAAGTAAGTCACCTTGTTGTAGAAGCAGGTCAGGTTACTCAAGGAGGACCTGGTCTTAATGCTGACTGGGCCTGAACCTGTGATTGTCTTGTATGTGCCTTATGATAGCATTCAGGATGATGTGCTCCCTAACCTTCCCCAGCACCAAGGTCAGGCTGACAGGCCAGTAGTTCCCAGGATCCTTCTGGCTTTTCTTATAGATGGATGTCACACTTGCCAACCTCCAGGCCCCTGGGACCCTCCTGATGAGCCAGGACTGCTAATAGATGATGGAAAGTAGCTTGACAAGTACTTCCACCAGCTCCCTCAGCACCTTCAGGTGAATTCCACAGACTTGTGTTCATGGAGGTGGAGCAGCAGGTCACACATACCATTTACCCACGGACTAAGTGGGCTTTATTTTGCTCCCTGTCCCTTTCTTCTGGCTCAGGGGACATGGGTACCTGGAGAACAGCTGGTCTTACTATTGAAGACTGAGACAAAGAATGCATTAAGTACCATCTTTCCTCATCTTTTTCCTCATCCTTTGTCACAATGATTTCCCCTGCATCCATTAAAGGAAGGAAATTCTCCTTAGCCCTCCTATTGTTAATAGAATTTATAGAAAAATTTTCTTTGATATCAGTGTCCATTTTAAGGTCTAGTTGGGCTTTGGTTCTTCTAATTTTCTCTCTGCATAACCTCACAACATCCTTGTATTCTTCAAGAGTTGTCTGTCCCTTTTTCCAGAGGTCATAAACTCTTTTTTTTTTTTTCTCCCTGAGCTCCAGAATACATTCCCTGTTTAGTCAGGATGGTCTTCTGTCAAACAAGAGCTTCATTCAGAGATTGGTGCCACATCAGTAGACCTGCACATTGCAGGACTTGAGGGGGTGAACGAGGTAACCTGTACTAGTAATATGCCTCAAAATTGCTGGCAGCATAGTTAACCACCGCTACCAAGGATTTTGCCTGTTAGAGGCGCTGTTGCCTTGCACTGCACGTTCTGCTGCGTCAGGATACACCACCTGTGCGCATGCGCCCTGGCCCTGGGTCAAGGGACTGCGACCCTCATGGACTTTTAGGGACTTTTGAAGACCCTCCTGGACCCTTCAGAACTTTCCAGGACCTTCCAGAGATGGTACTGGGCATCTGCCAGCAAGAGGAGTGTCTATAAGAATGGGATGAGGGGAGGAGCGCTCACTCTTCTCTTTTTTCTCTTCCCCCCGTCTCATTAAAAGGGGACAGAGTGGTCTGGGGTAGCACCAGGATGTATCTCAAAGTGACAAACATTTTGGTTGGTGTCAAGACAAATGTCTTGTGCTTTGAGGGTATTACTCTCGTTGTTGGTCCCTTATGATGCATGCATCAACAGTTTTCCATTTATTCCCATTCTTTTGTGTCCACACCGTATGCTCAATTGGATATAGTTCCATTGTGATTTAACCCCAGTGCAATGATTGGGTGTATAGTATATACTGAACCATTGTGTACTGTTAAAACAAAAGCTGTGGCTTTACTCTCAGTGGGATTATAGGTGAAGTTAACCAGGTACCACCAGGACTGAAATTTCCTTTCAAATCTTACTGCATTATCCCATACTATCTTTTGAGTTTCGGTGGGTAAAATGTCTTCCTCATCTTCCCTTATGATTGCAGCAGTCATCGATTGCATCCAAAGTTGGGCTTGGATACAGCTGAGAGCTAAAGCAACATTGTTTTGAGCCGCATTGAGTGCATTTATGATTAGCTGATGGTCCTTTTTACTTGTTTTTTCTCACTGAGGTAAAATATTTGATAAAAGCCATTGATTGTTTCCCAAGGCCAATAGAGAAGACTGTAGAGGATGTTTATTTAAATCACCAGTAGTTGTGACTAGTTTGTTGGCAAGTATGTCAGCATCTATACCATTTAAGATTCCCAGTCCTGTTCCTAAGATACCAGTCACATCCCTCTTCAGTCATCATGAGGAGGCAAAAGTTCGTTCATATAACCATGCACACCATCCAAGAATGGTGAGCAGGCAGGTTTGATGGCAGAAATATTAACCTGCATTGATAACTCTACTCGTTTGAGAGAGTATGTTGGGTTAAACAGTATTTGTTGTTGACCCATGTTCTTGATAACATAAGGGCCGATATTAAAAAGATAAGGTGTTAGATTAGTGGATGTCTGAGTGGGTATGTCCTCAAAAGGTTGCTGGGGTGTGGGCTTTGCTTTCTTTTCAGCAGTTTGAGATGTCATTTTGTCAATCACAAAGTTAAATGATAATTTTGTGCCGTTATAACCTCAAAGGCAATATACTACTATTGGTTTGATATAGGTAAAATTGTACCAGCAATCTGAATCTAGCTCTGTTATTTTATAACATTCAGTGTTATAATTTTCTGATCTGGTAGTGTCCACATGGACTGTTTTAATTTCAGTGGGCCTGTGGTTAGTAGACCCGTTGATTAATTGGCAACCAATTTTTTGTAGATTTCATCCCAGAATGGCTTCAAGTTTAGGATTCATGATTTCAAAACTCGGGTCTGCAAATAATCATATATATTAGCAATACTATTACAGCTGGGATGAATAGCAAGATTCCCTGGATGCACTCTAGGTCAGTGTAAGCTGATGCGAATGTCTACATGCAGTTCATCAAGGACACCGTGAACACAAAAGGGAGGAAAACATGCTCGGTCTTATTTGGCCAACAGGGTTGAAAAGAAGGTGAGATCCACCGGGTACTGATTTGGTGTATCTTTCCTGAACAATCTTTGCCTTCCCATACACAGGGATTTTTGGGAGTAGCTAGTACCATTCCCATGATTTTCCTTTTTTGAGCAAGCTATAAAGGGAACGAGCAATTATGGAAAAGCCAGGGATATGTTTACATCAATAACCTAGAGCTCCCAAGACTTGTAGCTCCTTCACACTGGATGGATTTTGCCCCTCTTCAATCCTTTTCAAAGTATCCTGAAGGACAGAAGCAGCTCCTTTAATCCACCAGACTCCCAGGAATTTAACTTCCTGTGCAGGTCCCTGAGACTTTGATTCTGGAATTTCTAATCCTAGTTTAAGTAGAGTTTCTCGCATATTTTCCATTGTGTCTTTTACACTTTCTTGTTCCTGTCCCCCTATCAGGATATCATCAACGTATTGATATACTGTACATTCAGGGGAAACAGGAATCTCTGCCAAAACCTTAGCCAGAGCGTTGTGAGCAATAGTGGAGGAATGTTTGTATCCCTGTGGAAGTTGGTTAAAAGTATACTGGATTCCTTTCCATGTAAGTACAAACTGCGCTTTATCCTGCTCACAGAGAGGAATCATGAAAAACATGTCCTTGACATCTAGGACAGCCATCCAAGAATGGGAAGCTCCTTGTATCATTGTTACAACCTCAGCAATATTTGGAACTGCAGCACTGAAAGGACCAGTATTAGCATTTAAGCATTGATAATGTACTGTGAAAAGCCACTGTCTGGTGGGTTTCTTTACAGAACACACTGGTGAACTGTAAACTGAATGAGTCCTTTTAATGATGCCTCTTTTTTCCAATTCTGTTACCACCCTGTCAGTCCCTGTGAGGGCTGCTGCAGGCAGTGGATACTCTCAGACATTAGTGACTTTAGAAGGGGGTAGAGATATAGAAGTTTCTAACAAACTCACTTTCACTGTGCTTAATCCCTTTTCCTGTCCTGCAAAACTCAACACAGTTCAATCTGGGAATTTTCAGACTTGTCCCTGCAATAAATCAAATCCTAGGAGATTAGTGTGTGCACTTCCCACTAACACTTCTGTCTTGGTCATTCTTTTTTTTCCGGGCAACCAGAGGGTAATTTTTGCAGTGGGGGATGTTTTTACCACAACATCAATTCCGATGAGTTTAGCCTTGCATCGGGTGGGTTTTATGCCTAAAACCTGTGCTGTTTCATGAATGATTACTGACATTTGGGCTCCAATGTCAATGTGGAATTCTATTGATATTTTTCGGGGTCCAACAGGAAGCATAATAATAGGTTCATTGTTGTTACTAGAGAGCCACTGAATTGCTAATACCCACCAGGCAAGGTGGCTCACTGTCCTCCCCAGGGGTGGGAGGTTTTTTGCTGGGGCTCTGACAAATCAATTCAATTATGTTCTGGTGCAGAAGGCACAACTCTATCATGACCAGGAAATTCTCTGGTTGGACATTTTACCTGAACCAAATTATTCTTTCTAGTTAAAGACTGGATCAGTTCACGGAGATCTTCTGTAGAGACACTGTGCAAAATTCTCCAAGGTATTCCCAAGTCCAGGGCTTTACGCCACAACTCGTTTCGTTTTCTGTCAGGTCTAAACCTCCCATTAGATTTAAGAGTTTGAGCATAAGTTAATTCAGATTTAGGATTTTTTATAAAGACTTGGCAGACTTTTTGGGCAGGGTCAGAGGACTTTTCACTAGTGAGGTCAATCCAACCCATGTGGCATTTGTAATTGTCTATTTCTTGTATGTATTCACCCCACATGGGGATATTGGCACGCCACCCTTGCCTGCAACTGTCACGAATTTCCCATAATGTGATCTTGAGTACTGACCACAAATGACTTAAGGCAATCAGGGAGACCACAGATAAGAGGGGCTAATCAGTCTGGGTCAATAAAAGCCGACATTGCAGATTTCTGAAAATCTTCCCAGTTGTATATAGCTTGCAGACAAGCTGCTTTCCATGTCGCTGCAGACAGGTCAGAGTAACCTCAGGCTCTAATCTCTAACAGCTTCCCCCTTTCTTGTAGATCCATACCACCTGCCCAGTATGCTGCTTGAGCAGTTAAGGGGTAATTATGATCTCCAGGCAAAGTGGTTAAAATCACTCCCGGTCCCCAAGTATCTTTTGCTTCCTCCTCACTTAACATAATCCTGTCTCCACCTTCAGCAGAAACTCACCACACATATTCAACAGGCGACTCACTTGGCTGCCTTGAATATTTCTCTCTTATTTTTGCCCATTCTATTGGTGTCCAGGGGACAGTGTGTGTGGTGGTGTGGGTGTCGTCATCACTGACAGCAGTTTCAGTTTTAGCTTTTTCAGTTTTAATCAGAGGTTGTAAGGGAATTGTTTGGGATTTTAAAGTCCCTCTGACTTCATAATTTTCATCATCATCACTGTTATCCCAAAAATCTCCAGTTTGATTTCCCACGTTTAGGCAACGCATTAACCTGCGAAGTTTCTGGACCTGGGTAGAAGGTTGCATTTTATCTAAAAACCCATTCATCTTTTCCAATAACACCTTAAGGTGAAGATTTTCACTTCTAAGTCTAACAGTTTGATTTTCTAATTCTCTATTTTCCTCCAAAAGTTCATCAACTTGAGTTTATAATTTTTCCCCTATCTCCTGCTGAAAAGCTAATGATGATTTCAGCAAATAATTTTCTGATTTCAGAGCTGCATATTCTATGGCAGAAATCAGATTAGGAGCAGGGGCTTCCTTAGCTTCTTTTTGTGCACAAGATGAACAAGCACCTAAAACTGCACAAATTACACCTTTACCTTTACCTGCTTGGAGCTTCTGTGAAGCCTGACACTGTTCAATACGTTCTATCACTCTTTCCTCATCCTTCCAAAATTTCTGGGCCCACTCCTTCCTAGCTGAGGAAGGGGCACAACTGTATTTTTGCAGCAGTTTATCCATGGCAATCCTGTCCGTGATGCCAATTTACTGTTGCATTAAAAGGGGACAGAGTGGTTTGGCAGAAAAGAAACCCCCTTGCGTTCTAACTGTCCTCACTGAGGTGGGAGGTCAGGTGTGGCTAGGTTTAAATTCTGAGTGATGCCCAATTTACCAGGACCAGTCCAGGTGCATTTACCTCCTATGAACTATCGTGACTCTGGATTCACTGATAGTGGACTGCACCTTCAGTTCAGTCATGCTCATGAACTAGCATGGCCACACTCCAGGGTCTGGTTGCATTCAGTGAGAAACTGTGATGACTGGCTACTTAAACAGTGCAGTTTTATTCAGGCAACAGATATACAGGTTCTTATGAATTGCCGGGGACAGTGACTGTCTGCAAAAGAAAGCATGTGCAAAAAATAGATATATAAACAATACAGTGAGTGAAGTTACAGCTTGGCTATAGAAAGTTAGAGAGTCATTCTCTATAGAGATTTCAAAGTTTCCTGCAGAAGTACTTAGTTTAAGTCTCACCCAAGGCATCCCAAGGCGGGGAGGAAGAGAGGCTCAGTCGTCAGCTGATCCCAGGAGTCAGAGACAGTTTGTGAGGAAGCTTCCCTGACTTGTTCGTGATGGTGTCTTCCCCCAGTACCCTGCTTTTCTTTAACCCTTTTAGACCTTTTTTCACCTTCAAGGTGGAGTGTGAGTCACTTTAGTCAGAAATATCTTTATTACAATTGGTGTAAAATTCTCTCGCCTTGCATTTAAAGGTATAGCTTACAAACAATTCAGGATGCAGACTCAAGAAGGAGTGGTCGCACCTTGGAGGTGGGTAGCCTTTGGGATGGAGGTGTGTTTTAGTATTAAAATGATATTAAAATGAACAAAGTTCACATTGGGACAGCATTTTATCAAGATTTGACAGACCATTGGCTCAGGGTACCAAAAGTGCTGCTTATCAGTTCCCGTGTATCATCACAGAGTCTGACCTCAGAGCCTCCACTCTGCTCCATGCTTCATGGTATTTGCAGGGAATTGCTGTGTTGTGGATTCCTCACATAACAGCAGCAGCTGAATCCATCCTGTGAGCCTTCTTGATTTTATACCTTTCCTTAATTGGTGAACAATGCTGATTTTTGTATCTTTCCTTAATTGGTGAAAAATACTGATTTTTAATATAAGTTTTAATTTCTAGGCCACTTAAGTAATAATGCTATGCCCCCACTGGACCAGACAGAGCAGTGGAGCGCTCAGACAAATGGGCTGCTGGAGGTGCTCCACAGGGACAATCTGGGGCTACAAAGTTTCAAAACCTAAGAGGATGAACAAAGATATCAAGTGTTATGGATTAAGTGTTGTATGAGAGAAAGAAACCCAAGTTACAGCTCCATCAGCTTTTTGCACTTTAGGTACAAAAATAACACTGAGCTGAACAGGAATCATTTTAGAGCTAGAGGCACCAAAGGGTATGTCACCAGCCTATGCTAGAGACAGCTGTAGGCAGAAAAGAAAAGGCGCCTGTAGGCAGAAAAGGTCTTTGAGGTGTGACTTAGTACTCAGAATGATGTCTTTAGCCTCCACTTGACCTAAAGCAGGAATAGGTATATTCATTGATATCAGTTAGCTATTAGTCTTAAGAGCAAGCACCAGCTTTAATCTGGGCTTAAGTTCTAAGACAAGCATGTACCTTTACTCAAATAAAATTTTTCAAAGCATCTGGAAAGTTGTTCACAACTTCAGAAACTTTTTCTAGACATGAATAGGCTGAAGTATTATGGTTTCAGTTCTGCTTGTGCAGTTGTTGCTTTAGAAACAGTACATACATCATTCGACACGTCCATTCCTGTGTTAAGGGACAAGTAACTTATTTGAATCAATCTCAATCAAAGGAAAAGTCTTTGAATTGCAAATGGTTACAAGAAATTTGCCCCAGTTAAATGTATTGTCAAATTAATTCAAATAAAACATATGCAACCAAAAAGATAGTAACAAGCAAACAACTAATCCATCCATCTCTCTATTCCTGACCATCCCACTGCCACACTGAATGCTCAGCTCACAGGCAGTGTTGCTGTTACCGGCAACATTGCCAAGCCACCTGAACAGATTACTCAGCTCACTGACCGCTGAGGGGACAAGACCACTGCATACTCAGTATGGATGATGCTTCGTTCCAGCTTTATTGCTTGTGCCATGTGCTTATGTATGCTAGCACAAGCACCTCCTTTTGCTCGGCCCTATGCCTGCCTCTTCTGTAGTCTCCATCTCTCTCATCACAGCCCAAGATCTTCCGGTCACCTACAACATCTCCCCCTCCCTAAGCTCGATGACTCCAGCATCCTGTGACACAGGCTGATACATGATGTGTCTGCCCAGCACACGTGCTAGCTGAGCCAATTGCGGGAAGATATAAACAGGTGCTGGTCATGTTCCACTCTGCTGCCCAATCTCACCAATAGTTGGGGGACCCCAGCTGGATCTGTGTTGTGGCGAGCACTCTGAAGAACACGCCAACCTGCAAAAAACCCTCAGTAGACCATTAGACAATCTCTGGTTGTATTCTTGCCAGGACCCACTGCTGAGTTCCCTCCTTTTCTACACAAGCATACCCTTGACCCAGGCATCAAAGCCTCAATCCTGACTCCCACTCCTCAGTGTAGATTTGCTGCAGTTTGACTGCATATGTCAATGGTGTCATGGAGGTGATGGTTGGGGTGAAAGGGCTCATAAATTGTGACATCCGTTTGCCAGATCTGATTCAGGAGCAACCCTCGGGGATTAACTCCAGCTTCCCATGGTGGCGCTGAAGCACATTGAGGGCAAGCAGCAACTCGGAGAGGGCTTTGCCCCTCGGAGAGGGATCTTGGTCTGATGATGTAGAGCCCATGCTCCACAATGCAAAAAGGCCTGTAGCTGTCTGGCCACTGGGAAATCCTCTTGGGCGGAGATAGGCCATACATGCGCAGGGGGCAGCACGAATTTGTAAAGCATTCAATATGAAGTCTACTATACTGGTGGAGGCACAAATGGCTCGTGCATATTGTCGAACTAGTTCAGCCACAAATCTCGAGTTGGTGACAGTATTGAGTGGCGTTGAATGCCATGCCTCCAGGGCAAGGGCAACAGCCTTGGCCTCTAGATATTGAACCGATTTTGTGGCGTCAGTATGCAAGATTTTCTCCCATCTGTCTCCCTGTTTCCACACCACTGCTGCTGTGTTGGTCTTTGATGAGGCACCTGTAAAGACAGTGGGGGCTTCCACTGAAGCCGTGGACAGCTGCAAGTCAGGTGTGCACTGCACGTTCCACAGCCAGTGCAACGACGGGTGTTCTATCGGGCCAGAGAGCTGACTGGTAAAATCTGCTAAGGCATTTTGGAGCTCTCACTCCATCTGAAACATTTTTCTCCATTGTGCAACTGAAATAGGCAACATAAGGGTGGTTGGGTCCATTCCTGACAGTTACCATGCACGCTGTCTTACCTGTCTAATCATGGCCGTGCATACTCGAGTCCAAAATGGCGTGGCCACCTTTTTGTGGCTCTGATCCACTGCAGGAGAGTGAGATGATAACTTACCATCAAGTTGCCCCAGGAAACCGTGTGGAATCAAATGGATAGCGGTGACCAATGGCTGGCCTGGTTGCCATCTGGTCAAGGCATGATAATATTCGATAATAGTCGCCAGTAATGCTTTTTGGCAGTCAGACAGTGTCCTTGGACTTGCACTACCGGCTCGCTTCTGAGATGGTGAGTTTTTCATGCCTTGGGGTAGCACAGTCCACTGATATCTATGTGTCGGCTCTTCATGATTCACCGAGGGGATAGTAAAGGCAAAATACTGTCTGTTGCTCTTTGCAATAGAGATGGAGAAAAAGAAGTCATTTATGTCAACAACCCAGATGTCCCATCCCTCTGGGACCATACTGTGAAGAGGTAACCCCAATTGAAGTGGACCCATATGTGTTCACAGCGCAACATGCATGCTCACTTGCAACATGCACCACTTGCCTGATTTCTTTTGAATCACAAAGACAGGTGTGTTCCAGGGGCTCGTAGACAGTTCAAAGTGGCCTGCCTGAAGTTCTTGGGTCACGATATTAATCAAGACTGCCTGCTTTTCTGCAGGCAGTGGCCACTGTTCCTCCCATACCGGTGTATCAGTCAACCAAATCATGGGAGGCGGGTGGCAAACAGCAGCCACTAGACAAAATCCGTGGTTAATGAAATTCCCATCTGGTCCAAGGAATCATGCCCCAGAATGGTGAAAGGTGTTACAGTGATTACCGGTGTGCAAGTGGCCTGGAGTGTGACGGCAGAGGCCTCTTGATGTTAATTCGTACCGGAACAGTGCTTCTTTCAGTCGTGCTCACCCCTCCAATTCCTTGCACTGATTTCCCAGGCCGTTGCAGCCATGCATGGGGCCATATGTGCACAGATATGACAATAATGTCTGCCCTGGTATCCAAAAGTGCCTTGACTACAATTTGTGGACTTTGCTTTGCGGTATATGTAATTGATATGTATAGCTCTGGCTGGTAACAAAGGGACATGAGCAGGTTTATTAAGGGACTGTGGGCTCCCATTGAGCTTCTGGCCATGCCACCTGTTGGACCTGCAGCGTTGCATGGGCTGGATATTGCGGTGACCTCCACGGAAGGGTAGTCAGGATGTTGTTGGGGACACATAGTGACGATGGGTGCCCCCCTTTCCCGTTTCCCGACTGGGACTGGCACTCATGGACTTTGTGACTTTGTTTGCCACAATGCCAACAAGTAAGGCTACCAGTAGTGTCACCCTGTCCTCATGGGCAATTTTTCTTCATATGTCCCAGCTGACCACAGCCATAGCAGACATGCGCCCCCGTCACCGCAGCAGTGACAGTGGCAATCATAGACTGAGTTGTGGTTTGCGCTTCCTTTTGTAGCACATGTTTTATCAATTCTGTAAGGCTCATCACGGGTGTGGTGCTGGCGAGATACCCTTTTGTTTGTGCATTGCACTGGTTCTGGGCACACTCGATTATCACAGCCTTCTGTGCCACCTCAGGGGCGCATTCCTTTGACGATTCCCTCTTATCAAAGCTCCACACTCGATAAAAAGCCTCCAGGGCTGGGGTGATTGTGGTAAAATCTCACCCCCTCAGGGCTGTCTGTTATTGTGGTGTCATCCACTGACCCTCCCTCATTAACTGTTTCATGGCTACCCTGTGCAGATGATGCTGGGGATTGCCTTGCACTTCTGTATGTAAGGTCTGATTTATGGTGCACCACTCTTCTTTCCACAACAACATAGAATAGCCTTCGCTAACTGTGTGCAATCATGTGGCAACATAGGCTGCTGGAAGATGCATTCCAGTAGCACCAGGGACTCTGGACTGCTAAGTCCATGTGTCTTTATGATCCCATGCAGCTCCTTCACAACCTTTGTTTCTAGGGGAGCCCATTCATATCTGCCCCCATCGGTCATTTGAACTGGCATTGCTATTGGTATATGCTCAAATTTAACTCGATCTAAGAGGCAATTTTTTGCTAACAGACACCAGTCTGTAAGTGGTTGGCTCCCTCCCCCAGCTGCATCCTTAATCAACTGTGTTTCCTGGACTACCTTCTTGGCATTAGCAATCACTTCCTGCAGTCAGTTTAGCAATGCTACCAGTCTACCACTGCCATTTCTTGTTTGGACCATCTCAGCATAGCCCAACCCCTTTTCTCCTTGCGATTGCATGCTATCACGCTCGCCTATCGAATGTATCTCGACATCCTCCCCATACTCTGACCCCTCCTTCTCCTCTTCCGACAATTCTCCCAAATTTGGTAACGATGAACGCCATTGGACCCACGTGTCCACACTGCCCCTGTCTTCTGGCTCTCATTTCTCCCACCCCCGCTTTCTTTAGGCGCCATCTTTGGTGGCCAGTGGTGCAGCTGATATTTCTCCCCACCTGGCACCACTCACCCCGGTGCCATCTATGGTGATGGTGGTGCAGTCGGTATTCCTCTCTGCTGCATTTTCTTTTTTCTTTGTCTCCCCCCATGTGCTCGACGGCACCCAGTCTACAACGGGGTCGTGCCCACTTGTTCTTTCCTATTTTGCCTCATACCCCCGCCTGACTCTACCTGTTCGGCATCCCCCATCTACATCCTTGGCAACTCATCCCAGGGGTAACCTGGTGGGCCAGGGTTGATTGGGAAGTAGTTCTCTTGTTGGGGTTCTGTTCTGGGGCTGCATCCCTCACTCTCCTCCTCACTGTCAAGTTCATCACATTCTGCATCCCCACATAGTGACGGACCTGTCTGTGCCCCCAAACTCTCCATTACCACACTCATTTGAGCCTCCTGATTGGTAGAAGTTTTCTCCTCTATCCGTGCTTTCTGCCCCTCCCCATGGATAGTTTCCTGAGCTAACAACCAGACCTGTTTCTCCTGTGCTGCCTTAGACAGAGTCCTCTTAATCTCTCCCCATGTTTTAAGATGCTGGTCCATCCCCTTGGTCCAAAGCAGCTTGCAGCATCTCCTCCTCTACCCCCATCCAATTCTGGACACAATAACTCCGTGGGTGCCTGTAACACACCCCGCCTCCGCATCCACAGGATGCAAGCAGCCGTGGTCTTGAGTACCTTAATCACTTGTTTCATCTGTGCCATGGCCACGGACGTCTCGCGTTCCGCTGATCACGTCAGGGTCACCATATGTTGCCGTTACCGGCAACATGACCAGGCTGCCCGAGCAGATCACTCAGCTCACCGACCACTGAGAGGACAAGACCATTGCATACTCAGTATGGATGATGCTTTGTTCCAGCTTTATTGCTTGCGCTGTGTGCTTTTATCGGTAACACAAGCACTTCCTTTCACTCCACCCCATGCCCGCCTCTTCTGTTGTCTCCACCTCTCATGTCACAGCTCGAGATCTTCTGGGCACCTACAATAAGGCAGGCATCTCAAAAGGCCCTGAGATGGAAATCCAGGAAAGCCAGTTGACCGAGCTATCTACATCAATTGAGAAGAAACTGCTACATTAGAGGCAGTATATTACAAGAAAACTGACAAGCAAAATGTTTAGTTACTAAACCTTTTAAAAAATAGTTCCAATATATTAGCAAGAAACGAAAACATGTTTGATAACATTTGTACACAGGAAAAATGTATGCATTCTGCCCTTTCTATCTTCTGCACTTACCTGACCCAAATAATTTTCATTTCAGGTTTTTGGAACCACAGAAGCTAGATTGTTCATCTGGTATTTTTTTTCTCTAGCATTGAATTAAAATTGCATTGTAAGACTATGAATCTTTGAATCAAGCAGCACCTACTTATGGTCAGGGCATCATGTATATGACATATTGGAGGGATGGATACTGTCCACGGGAATCTTCACAGGCTTCAAGAGTGGGCCCGTGCAAAACTCATGAAGTCCAACAGAGCCAAGTACAAGGTCCTGTGCTTGGGCTGGGGTAATCCCTAATACCTGTACAGACTGGGGAAAGGATGCATTGACGGCAGCTCTGCAGAGAAGTGTAGCAATGTACCTGAAGGAAAATGGACATGTGGCCCACCCAGACTTTGGTTATATGAAACTGTAAGCTGCATGAGTCTCAGATACAGGCCTCAGATGCAGTCTCAGACTTTAGCTATATGAGACAGTGAACAGTGGACCTGAAGAATAGTCAAGGATGAGTTGCTTATTAGAATATAGATATGAAGGCAGCTGTGTGTATGGGAAAGAAACTGTGTAAGCTTAGAACAGAAACAAGATAGAGAAGGTATTAGTTAAAAAAATGTAGAAACTGCTACTATCAAAATATAGCTAAGCTTAACAAATCATATTCTGCTATTAGACACGTGAACAGAGCATGATAGACTGAGCTATCCAATCATAATAGAATACATCATGTATTTAGAAAAAAATACAATACATAATGTGATTGAATGCTAAAATAAATGGATTCTGCATTGATTATATTGGTCTGATGCATGATGCATGAATCTCCCGTCCTGCGAGGTGGTCACTGCAGAGGACTTAGGGATACCTGGTGGATGAAAAATTGAACTTGAGCTGGCGGTGTGCACTTGCAGCCCAGAAAGTCAGAGTCACAAATTTTTCTATACACTTATTTCCACTTTCTTTTCTCCTCCGAATGTTTACTGAAACACAAGCTCTGCAGTTTTTTTGGTGGTTTTTTCTTTTTTTTGTTCTTTTCCCTGGTCATCAATAAAAGCTGCCAATAAGTGAGCTGATTGGAGCAGTGTTTGTGTCTATGTGTGTTTGTAGCTACATCTTCTCTATACTGGTTTACTCTGGTTTACCTAGAGAAGGTACAGTTTAGTGGGAACAGTGTTTCTGGAATCAATGCAACCTGACTGAAAGAAAATATCCTATTTCTTGAAGAGTTATTTGGGAAAGCTACAAGTAAAAGTGATATATCTACTGATTTTTTTTTTTGTTTGTTTATTGCTGCCTTTGTTGCTTATTCTTTTGTCTTTGGGACAGAAATACAGATTGCCCTTTGAGTTGGACAAGAAATGTGTATAATCCTAGTATGGCTGACTGTACAGACTGCAAAACCTCTATACTCAGGTCCATCCAAGGAGTTTTATTGCAAAAAGAAGTAGAATACTTTCCTTTAAACGATGAAGGGTTGGGGGGGAGGGAGGGGATGCATCGGGGAGAAAACTCTACTGTGAGGTACTTTTCTACTCTTTGAGACACTTTACTTTTTGAGGCATTTTAGCTCAGGAATGGTCACAGAAGCCTATCAGTTTTAAATTGTTCTCTTTAAGTTAATTTCTTCTCAGTCATGTTTATATTGCAGTGGGAAATCATGTGATTTTTGGTTTATGATTCTGATGGCTTGAGTTTCAGTCTCAAAACCTGGTGAGAAGATACTTATAAGTAGCAGCCCATGATACTACTTATACATAGAAGTGGCTTTAGAGACAGATATTACAGGAATGAGTTGACCTTTCCTTATCTTTAATCTAGACCAAAAACTAATTTGCTGGATCTTTCAAAAATTATTTCTGATTTTATAAATTATTTTCCCAAAAGATTACATTAAAAAAAAAAGGAAGTGATTAAAATACAAGACCATAGCATACTCTAGAAGAACCAATACAGTGGTGAAATGAAATGTGAAGAGGTGAATAAAAATACTGGCTCATGTAGCTGGAACCTGTGGTAAGTTGTTCTTTTGGCAACGTGTTTGCATAGCGAGAATGTTATTTGTATCAATGTAAATGCATTGCAAGACCACTGAAGTACAGACTTCAAGGCTTTCAGGAAAGTAAAGATAAGGGAAATAGGTTTTTGGATTTAAATTGCAGAAACAACCTGATTGGGGAGATCATTTATGGAATATCGTTTAGAACACGGACTCAGTGAGAGTCATTCCAATATAGACTTGGAGTGTAATCTTTTATGTAGTAGTGGTATGTCACACTTCACACCAAGATACACTAAATGTAGTTATCACGCTTTGCAGGTTGCCTCTGGCAGAAAAATCACTTCTGCTGGACTATATTGAAATTGCATATGTGAAGTAGAGTATACATGAAACAGTAATTTGAGGAAAATGGAAAAGGTGTGGGATAAGGAAAGCAACAAAAAGCAATAAACTAGAGGAAATCCTTTCTACAAAATAGACCTAATCAGCCAGGGAAAGGGGTTGCTGGGCTTCTTCATCAGCATGAACAAATGAAAACTAACAATGTACCAGAGATTCTGCTGCCATTTTGCTCTGCTAATTAGAAACAAATTCAAGTATCTCTACAACTACTGCTCCTGAATACAAAAAATATGTAATAAAAATTATGTTTCAAACAACACTTAGTCTTTCCCAAGCCTACAGGCAATTTCTCTACCACATCAAATTATTATTTCCTACATGATATCGGGAAAGTGTACAGTTTGGGTGCAAAACCAGATACTTCTAAAGATCAATATTAGGGACCCATAGTAGATTCTATATAACTCGGAGGAAAATAGAGAATCAAAAGAGGGCTTAGCTTTCATATTTATTAACTTATCCAGCTTAAAAAAACCCGAACTCAAACAGCAGAAAAATTAGTAGTGAAAAGCATCACAATTACTTGTGGGTGATTTCATAATATAATTATGAAACTTCTGTGTTTACTTTAGTTTTTTAGGTTCAAAAATACATTTGAAGCAATTTGGAAGCACAGCAGAACTGAGAGGTTGCCAAGTATATTTGTTGTGTGCATATGGGTAAGAAAAATAATGAATCACTAAAATACTCAATATAGTATGGGAAGACAAATTGAGTTCTTTTTCCAAATTAAGTAAAATTAACTGACATCATGAATCACTTGCATCTTGGTATATAAGTAATGACTTTTATTTTAGGTGATAGTCTTCCCTGGAGCACATACTTTTTGATAAGTCAGTAATTTATTATTCACTGCACTTCTCTAAAATGTACAAATACAATTTGTGATGGTTAATGTGTTTGAAATAACATGGAGATTTTATTTGCTTTGCTATCAGAAAAAAAAAAAAAAAATCTGCCTTTACTGGAAACTGAAATAGGCTGTCCAGGGAGATGATATAAGAATCACTACCTCTGGAGGCATTTAAAAGACATGTACATGTGGTGCTTAGGAATGTGGTGGTGTAGTAGGCTTGGCAGTGTTAGGTTAGTGGTTGGACTCAATGTTCTTAAAGGTCTTTCCCAACCAAACAGTTTTACGATTCTATCATACTTGGACCTGCTGGTTTTGTGTTGCAGTGAGAGACAGATGTTTCTTTTCCCTCTTGAAATTTGTTCTTATGAAGCTATTTATTTCTTTCACCCTTGCCCAAATGCAATTGTTTTTCACCGTTGTACCCACCCTCAAGTCTACACTGTTGCACTCAACCAACCTCTACAACCTAGTAAAACTCCACGTTTTCAGCTAGCTATTACATTCAATAAATTGTTCTCTCTTTCTTTATTGTACCCTCACATTTTATCCCTCATTGTAACTTTCTAGAAAAAAAATGCTGATTTCTTAATGTATTACTGCCAGTCTACATATCCTATTTTGTCAGATACATGATTCATTACATTCATAGGAAAAACAACTGTTGCAAACATGAAGAACATCCTGTTAAGTCCACCTCTTTACTCCATTTTAAATTGAATTAATTTAAGTATCCCATCACAAAGACAAACTTTCTTTATTCTCAAGACTGTTAGATCTCCCTTCTTTCATACTCTGTGTGCTTACCAGAAAGTATTACTTGTATTCAAAGGTACACCTTAAATACAGTTTAGAAGGGCCTGAAAAGCTGCCGTCACATTTGCCTTTGTCAGAAATAGGTAGTAAGTGTGTGGTAAGCAAAGCCTGTGGAAAGAGAAAAAAAAGTATAATGAGACTCTTTGTCAAAGTAAGAGAAGAAATATAAGCAGACTTCTACACATATATATACGTTCAAAGCCCAGTATTTTTCTTCTGATGTTTCTTTTTTATATCCTTTCCAGCTCCCTCCATTAACATGATGATAATTTTTTAAAATAAAGATCTCCGTTCATACTGAGATATCTGACAGAGTAATCGGATTTTCAGCCTTAACTTTAAAGTAAGCAGCTTATGTCTAAAGATACGGTGATGGAAATACATATTCAGCAGTGGGATGTGTTCATTTTAATAGATGGTCTGCGAACACTCACAGGTTAGTCCAAGGTAGACTTAAGATCCTGTGTTAAAGTTGCACACAATTCCTGGCAATAAACAAGCTTGATTTAAAATGATATTGTACTGCATATGTTGTAGAAACACATAATGATTTTTATTGGAAGAAACTTTCAAAGTCCGACTCTCCTGCCATGACCAGGGACATATTTTGCTAGATCAGGTTGTTCAAAGCCCCCTCCAACCTGACTTTGAACACTTTGAATGACAGCGCATCCACAACTTCACTGGGCAACCTGCTGCGGTGTCTCACACCCTCACCATAAAGAATCTCTTTACATCTAATCTAAACTTACTCCCTTTCAGTTTAGAACTGTTGCTCCCTGTCCTATAACTACATGGGCTAATAAAAACTCTCTTTCTATATAAACCCCTTTTAAATATTGAATTACTGCAATAAAATGTCCCCAAAGCCTTTCTCCAGGCTGAAAATTCCAGTTCTTTCAGCGTTTCTTCACAGGAGAGTATTCCAGTCTTCAGATAATTTTTGTGGCCCTTGTTTTGACTTGCTCTAATAGGATCATCTCTTTCTTCTGCTGGTAACCCCAAAGCTGCATGCAGTAATCCATATGTGGTCTCATGAGAGCAGAACAGAGGGGGAGCATCCCCTCCTTTGACCTGCTGGCCTCTCTTCTTTTGATCCAGCCTGGGATACAATTGGCTTTCTTGGCTCCACTGCCAACTCATGTCCAGTTTTGCATCCATGAAGTCATTCTCTGCAGAACTTCCCTCAGTGCATCCTTTCCCCAGCCTGCACAGGGATTAGCCCAGTCCAAGTACAGGACCTTGTATTTGTCTGTTGAACTTCCTGAATGGCCATTTTTTTTTGTAAGCAAGCAGCATGTCACAGATACCATCTCTAGTCCTTTAAGTCTGCTGTGTATTCACCTCAAGTGATTTCTCTCATTTGCTGAACAGCCTAAGTTCACCTTCCAAATAGGGAAAACAAGACGTCTTGTGAATTGATAACCAGTCTCTACTTAATATACACAGCTGGACTAGATTTACTGCTGTGGATAAATGGGTGCAACTCCTAGTTGCCTTACATCTTTTTCCAATTTCAAGTTTATTTGAAAGCCTATATTCACAGTCATCCATCACACTTCCAGGCACCAAAACCACTGTTTCCAGTTCTCATTCTCAATGACTTTTTGACACATCTTAGCAAGCCTATAAAATATTCCTTAAGATATTATACTTCTTGACATTGGAGAACAGGTTTGTAATTTGAGTTGTACATACCTTCTAAGTACCACAAATTTCCAAATTTATAAATAACTTATCCTAACATAACTAAAAATATCTCAAACCAAACATCATAACAGATGAACAGAGTCCTTATATCATTCATCCATCTGAAAAAACTACACTTCCAATCCACAAGGTGTGTTGTTGTTGATGTTATTATTATTAAATTATTATTAAATTATTATTCTCTTAACAAGGAAGTGACCATGTCCTCCCTCTGTCCTATCAGAAGTCTGAAGATCATATGAGCAGGTTAAGGGGAAGGCTATGTGGATCTTACATCACACTTCTGATGCATGTTACAGTTACAAGTTGACTTGGCTACTGGGATTCCCACTACTGGCTTCTGAAGCACTTTACTCCTAGTTGCAAATTGTCTCTTCTTCTCTTTGAAACTGGCATCTACCAATCAGTTAGTTTCTACAGGTCACCTTTTCTGTATGGTGGATGCAAGGAGAATTCTTCACGTTTAGAAAAGACAAATTTAAGGATCTATATAATCAATACATCAATGTAGTGTCTACATCCGCCTTACAGGTATTTTCTTACTCTGAGAAAGTATTTCTTGGGGTAGTAAGAAGCAAAGAATCAATAGTCACAAAGGTGACCATTACCTATTTCAGACTGCCATATGACTGAACTCATATTCAGATTTCTGCTTAGAATTGCAATTGTTATGCATGACCTTTTGGGATTCTCAAAGACAGATAAGTTTTCCATGTCTGAGTTGGCACATAGTGACTGGTGTATTTGATGATTTCTCAGCTTCATATCACTCAGTGTAGAAAATCTCAGTGAATAAAATTGATTTACACATCAAATGTTTATCTGCAACATCTTCTCTTTCATATGTCTGTGCCTAGAGGAAAATGATGGCTTCAGATCAGAAAGTGTCTTACGAATATCTAAAACAGTGTTCCTCAATACTGTCACACTGGCATAAAGAGAAATGAAGAACAGTACCTTATATTTTTAAAAATGCAGCTTAATGTGTTAATTGGAGGACAGATATGTGGCCAATTACTATCTCTCAAGTTGGAAGACATCGGGCAAAAAATGACTGTGTTCACATCCTTTGCTTTAGACAAATGTGAAGTACTGCAGCTGTGCTTCTCCTTTCACTTCAAGGTACGTTAAATTCAATGAATTTATACTTACTATGGGGTAAAAGCATGCACTCAGACAGTTCCTACTGCTCAAAGAGCAATTTGCTAAGCAAATAACTTGCTTGTATGTCTTGAGTCAGTGATAAGCTGAGTGAGGAAGTATTACTTCAGCATGCCACCTCTTACTAAAAGTTTATAATTACCAGGCCAGAAGTTCTGTCTATTGCCAGGGACACAAAAGGGAAGGCCACAACAGATGATGCTGTTAATGTATTTCTGATCTAACACATGTAAGACTAATATATACTTTGTCATGGTTTAGGCCCATCCAGGAACAAAAGACCATGATTAGAACTCCTGAAGGACAGGTGTTTAAACGATGCTTATTATCCTGGACAAAACAGACAAGGCTACTCAGCTTGGGGAAGAAAATAAAACTTAATTTAATCCGCCTCAAACTAAAACATAACAAATAGAAATATCCAATGGAAAAATAATACAGTGTAGGGTGAATGATGGAAGTACAACCAGCTCTGATCATGCTTCCTGCACCCCTTCTGTCTTCCTGGATTCACAGACCTAAGTCCAGTGTCATTACCTCTTCCCCCAACAAGCAGTGTTAGGGACAGGGAATGAGGATTGCAATCAGTCCATTCGTGATGTCTCTTGCCACTTATCACACTCCTGAGGAGAACTACTCCTCACCAGTCCTTCCTTACTCCAGTTTTGGGTCTCCCACACACCAGGCAGCCCTGCATGGGTTGCTGCAACCCCAGTTCGTCTTCTCAGGGCTGGAATCTAAACTACTTGCTCCCTCTGACCTGGAGTCTTCAACTCTCATGCTCTCTGTTATGGGGTCTCTACTTCTCATCAAGCGCTACAAGGATGTCTCTGGTCCGGCATAACTTCCTCTGTCTTTTCCTGGCTGCGGGGTCCTCATGGTTGCCTCCATCTTGCCCTTCCCTTACATCTCCTCCTATAAACTTCGAATTCCTGCCCTTAAATAGTGATCGCAGAGTTCCAAACCGCAGAGCTGGAGGAAAGTCTGAGAACTCTTTACTGGGTCTGCACTTCAGCACTCTCCTGCTACCAAGCAAAAGTGGCTCCTCGCAAAACCATGATAACTTATACTGGGATCTGATCTAAAATCTACTGAGAGAGGAACTGGGATTTATTTTGTTTCCTGTTGCTGTTACCAGCAACATCACCAGGCCGCCTGAGTGGATCACTCAGATCACCAACTGCTGAGGGGACAAGACCACTGCATACTTAGTATGGATGATACTTTCTTCCAGCTTTATTACTTGCACCGTGTACTTTCATCTGCTAGCACAAGCACCTCCTTTCACTCCACCCCGTGCCTGCCTCTTCTGTAGTCTCCACCTATTGCATCACAGTCTGAGATCTTCTGAGTGCCTACAACATCTCCCCCTCCCTAAACTCGATGACTCCAGCATCCTGTGACATGGGCTGATACATGACATGTCTGCCCAGCACACGTGCTAGCTGAGCCAATTGCAGGAAGATATAAACAGATGCTGGTCATGTTCCACTCTGCTGCCCAATCTCACCAATAGTTGGGTGACCCCAGTTGGATCTGTGTTGTGGCGAGCACTCTGAAGAACACGCCAACCTGCAAAAAACCCTCAGTAAACTGTTAGACTTGTATCTCTGGTTGTATTCGTTTTGCCGGGACCCACTGCTGGGTTCCCTCCTTTTCTACACAAGCATACCCTTGACCCAGGCATCAAAGCCTCAATCCTGACTCCCACTCCTCAGTGTCGATTTGCTGCAACTTGATTGCCCGTAATTTATCCACTGCTACCAATTCTTGCTCCCTAAAGTGTGCTTGCACTGGTATGGGTCCTGACCCTCGAACAAAATGGTTAAGGGTATACAGATAACACATTAAAATATTGTGTTTCGTATCGGGGGGAATTCTGTGTCCCATGCTTTCCCCCTCCCTAAGACAACTGAACTGTACTTTAAGAGTAGCATGAGTGCATTCAATGATTGTCTGTCCCTGGCTATTGTAAAGGATGCCGTGCACCAATTTAATCTGCCAGGTTCGACAGAATTTCTGTGTCATGTGGGAGGTGTAACAAGGCCCATTGTCAGTTTTGATTTGGGGCTTGCGCTACCAGCTCACCTCTGAGAGTGGGTAAAATCTTTGCATCTCATCCTGGGTGATAGGTACTAACGATTGCAGCCAGTGTAAGGTCCTCAGTAACTGTTGCATCTGTTGTAGCATAGTTATCTGGTCAATTATCAACAATTTCTGCACTCTTACTTGCCTTTTTGTGATGTGTCCCTAAATATTTTATTCCACTACCCCACTGGGTCTTACTAGGTTCGATAATTAGTCCATGTTTAGGTAATACCTCCACAAACTCCTGGAGGAGTTGGCGTAGTTCGCTGCTGCTGGGCAAGCTCAACAAGATATTATCCATAAAGTAGAATATTTTTCCTTGTAACTATTTATGATGAATGGGTCATAGGTCAGCACTGACTGCCGATTGACACAATGTTGGTGAGTTTTTCATGCCTTGGGGTAGCACAGTCCACTGATATCTAGTTATGGCATCGTCCACCGGCCCTCCCTCATTAACTGTTTGATGGTTACCCCGTGCAGATGATGCTGAGGATTTCCTTGCACTTCTGTACATAAGGTCTGATTTATGGTGCACCACTCTTCTTTCCACAACAAAATAAGGGCCCCGATAGAATAGCCTTCGCTAACTGTGTGCAATCATGTGGCAACATAGGCTGCTGGAAGATGCATTCCAGTAGTACTAGGGACTCTGCACTGCTAAGTCCATGTGTCTTTATAGTTCCATGCAGCTCCTTCACAACCTTTGTTTCTAGGGGAGCCCATTCATATCTGCCCCCATCGGTCATTTGAACTGGCATTGCTATTGGTATATGCTCAGATTTAACTCGATCTAAGAGGCATTTTTTTTGCTAACAGACACCAGTCTGTAAGTGGTTGGCTCCCTCCCCCAGCTGCATCCTTAATCAACTGTGTTTCCTGGACTATCTTCTTGGCATTAGCAATCACTTCCTGCAGTCAGTTTAGCAATGCTACCAGTCTACCACTGCCATTTCCTGTTTGGACCATCTCAGCATAGCCCAACCCCTTTTCTCCTTGCGATTGCATGCTATCACGCTTGCCTATCGAATGCATCTTGACATCCTCCCCGTACTCTGTCCCATCCTCCTCCTCTTCAGACAATTCTTCCAAATTTGGTAATGATGAAAGCCATTGGACCCACATGTCCACACTGCACCCTGTCCTCTGGCTCTCATTTCTCCCACCCCTGCTTTCTTCAGGTGCCATATTTGGTGGCTCGTGGCGCAGCTGATATTTCTCTCCCCCTGCCACTGTCCGCTCTAGCGCCATCCCTGGCACCGGCGGCGCAGCTGGCATTCCTCTCTCCTGCGTTTTCTTTTTGTCTCCCCTCGTGTGGACAATGGTGCCCAGTCTAATATGGGGTCATGCCCCCTCACTCTCCCCTGGTCATCCTTGCGCCGTACTCCAGCTTGTCTCCACCTGCTCGGCGTACTCCAGGGACTGGTCTTGAATGGAAAGACTGAAGCAAAGAGAGCATTCAGGAGCTCTACCATCTCTGCATCATCTGTCACTAGGGCAGCCTTCTTGTTCATCAGGGGGTTCACATTCTCCCTCATCTTCCTTTTGCTGTTGTTGTATTTGAAAAAGTCCCTCTTGTTTTCCTTTACTTCCTTTGCCAGGTTTAGTTTCAAAAGGGCTTTAACATTCCTGTTTTTGTTGCTGCATAATCTGGCAATGTTCCTGTACTCTTGCCAAGCAAACAGGCCCTTTTTCCACCTTCCATATATTTATTTATATTCCTTGAATAGTTCCAATAGTTCTTTTTTTCATCCATGTAGGCCTTTTGCCCTCCTTTTTTTGACGTTCTGCTTGTGGCGACACACTGGTCTTGGGCTTAGAGGAAGTGGTGCTTGAAAATTTACCAGTTTTCTTGGGCTCTCCTTCCATGTAACATCCTACCTCATGAGATTCTTCCAAACAGGTCTTTGAAGAGGCTTCACCAGAAGACCAGGGTCGTAACCCAGTGTAACCTGGTGTCCTGCTTCTTCACAGAGGAAGCAGTTGGTGGTAAATTGGTCGTTGAGGTTTCCCCACTGGGACTTTGCTCATCTGTTTCCTCCATTGTTAATGCTTCAAGTTTGGTTTTGATTGAGACACTAGAGGGAAGGTTGCAAAGATGAGCTGTGTTTTTTGTGTCACCAGGGTCCAAGACATTTCACTTTCAGTGGAGGCTGGTGCCTTGTTGTGGAACCATCTGTTAGTCTCTAACTCTGCAACTGTAATACTTTAGAGCTTCCTAATAATTCCTTGCAGTTCTTTAGCTGATGCTGCAGCTCTTGCAGGTACACATACTTACCTTAGCAAGAGGGGTACCTAAGCACCCCTTGGAGGCTACTTGCACTGAAGCATTCTTGCTACCCAGTTCCATCTGGGTGGATGTATCAATCTCCTGCACGGCATTCTCTTTCTGAGCCCTGGCTTTAGCTCTCAGGTGAGTGCTCACCATCTTGAGACCAGAGCAGTTTCCTGGGTTGTGGCTCTCTGTGCTGATAGAAGGTTGCTCCTTGCCTGTCCTCTCTGCTCACCATGCCTGCACCAACTGAGATGCCAACTGTTACTCAATGCCCTGGCTGCCATGCCAGGCCCTTTGTGCCCATCCTAGTCAATGCACTCCTGGTTGGTCATGATCCCTGGATCTGTTTAAATCCCCTGCAGTCACCTCGCCTTTCCCTCCTGGCAGGATTGTCCCCTCACAAGAGCTGCTTGCTCCTGGTAGATCTCCTTGCTGCTTCTCAGCTTTGTCTGCTCCAGAAACCCCCAGGTCTCTTCTCAGTCACAGAAATTAATCTTCACCACTACCACGTGTCTTGCTGACTGAACCATGAGCTACGATTCTGTGATGTTAGAGGGAAGTTGGAAATGGGTCAGTGCGCACAAGTGGATGTGGTTACATGTTGAGTTCAACAAGAAACACAAATATAAATAAGAGTTTAGGTTATATCACATGAAAAGATATTTGAACACTAAAATATGAAATTATTAATTTTTATATAAAACCATTACGAGTTTCCATTCAGCATTTATTTTTTTCAGGTGAAAAGATAGAAAAGTATCAAATATATTTTCCTAAAAGGTCTGATAAATATTGACAATCTGGGGCTCTAAAATCAGTTTCTGACTTTGTCACAGACTGACTATAATCTCAAATGTTTTATGGTTTAACTCCAGTCAGCAATTAAGCACCACATACCTGCTCACTCACCTTCCACTGGTGCAATTAGAATCAGAAGAGTGAGAAAACTGATGGTATGAGACCAAGACAGTTTAATAGGTAAAATAAAAATTTCACATACAAGTAAAGTAAAACAAAGATTTCATTCACTGCTTCCCATCAGCAGGTAGGCATGTGTTCAGCCATCTCCAGGAAAGCAAGGTTCAAGTAACAATTACTTAGGAAGACAAATGTCATCACTTTGAATGTCCCTCCTTTTTTCTTCTTTCACCCCTGTTTATATGCTGAACATCGAACATCGCATCATGTGATCTGGGATATCATTTGAGTCAGTTGGGGTGAGCTGTCCCGGCTGTGTCCTTTCCCAATGTCTTGTGCACTCCCAGTCTGGTGAGTTGAGAAGCGAGAAAGGTCTTGACTCTGTGCAACATCTAAAACATGCCTGTGTTACCAACATTGTTTAAAGCACAAACGCAAAACTTAGTTTCATACTAGCTACTATGAAGAAAATTAGCTCTATCTCAGCCAGCGCAAAATGTGTTACTGTTTCTGGGTGTCAGTTCTTCAGCTTCGTGATAAAAATACTTCCTTGATCTTTCCTCCTTATTCTGCCACTAAAGGAGGAGGTCTAATGCTCTCCACATTGCCTAGAGATGTTCAACATTGTTATGCAGTGTGACTACCATAAACATAACAATGACTAATCTATAGCATCTCTCTTTATGTGCACTGAAGCACAGGTTGAATTACCATATCTGACTGATAATTTGACAGGGGAAAATGTCTCATCAGTTGTCTAGGAGATTTTGTCTCTAGATTCCTTGTTTATTTACCAGATCATTTCTGCTTTTAATACGTGGAGTTGTATTGCTATCATAACCCCTAAGGATGTTAAGAAGAAGCTGTCTAACCTTATTCTTTTCCCAATACGTAATTGAGTGGAAATTAACGTATAATGGGAAATCTTTCAACACTCTAAAGAGGTGATCAAATTATCTCTTCCTATCTAGACTGAATCAGCTTCACTAATTGCCATGCTGCATTTGGCTCATTTGTGACACCACTGTCACCAGAACCAAATTGCTTCATTGATCAAGGTCATGAGCTATAATGTCAGTAGAAAATATGCCATTGGAACAGGTCAGAACTCTATTTCAATCAGAAGAAAAACCTAAACAATTGAAAATACACTGAAAAATAAAAACTGTGACGTATTTACAGTTGTGAGTAGCAAAAATATAGTTTACAAAATGCTGGAGTAATTTATTTTCAAAACACCAAAAAATCACACCTTATTTAATCATTAGATTTAGTTTATTGCCTTGATTAGCTTAGATTTTAATTAATATTAAAATACCAAACAGAATCAATGACAAATGTTGGAAAAATAAAGGTTAACATTAGAGTCCAAATGAAATTACTTGGAATGATTACAATTAAACGTCTTTCCTTAAGAACATGACTAATGCTTCTCTTAGAAGGCCAACTGCTTGATATTAGCAAAATGAAATGGTAACATCAGAGCAATATCACTTAAATTTTTCCTCATTGAATGTCTTGCTGAAGATAGCATGTTTCTGTGAAACATTGTCATTTTGATGAAACTGCGTTGGTAGTCTTCTAGAGCATACAGACATTTGCATCTCATCTTTCCTTTGTAATGCAGACCTGAAAAAAGACCTTGTAAATTTCCTGCTTTTTTTTGGCCTCCTATTAATTGAGAAGCTTGTAAATGGGTGTAATGCACTTGTATATGGAGCTACATTTGCTTGGTACAGGTGATGGGAGCTGTAGTGTTGCCCTCATAAACAGTTTGCAAAATTTCCCCCCGCTCTAAGACGGACCCACCTTCAGCACAGCCAGGCCAATCTGGCATCTCTGTGATCACTATTTAAGATGGGAAATGTGTGTGTAGGAGAAGGTAGAAGAGTAGGGCAAGATTGAGGCAACTATATGGACTCCACAGACAGTGAGGAGAGAAGGGAGGGGGAATGTCAGACCACAGACTTCCCTGCAGCCTGCAGTGAGAAACCAACAGTTCCCCTGCAAACTATAGAAGGCAATGGCAGGACTAATAACTACCAACAGGTCCAGGAGGACCTCATGTCCAAGGGTGTGAATGCTGTGGACCATGTGCCAGAGGAGGCAAAGAGGAGCTGAAATGCATATCAGAGTGACCCATGCAGGGCTGCCCGGTGTGTGATGGACGCTGTACTAGAGTAGCCTGTTCCACTGCTCCGTCACCCTCATAGTAGAATTTTTTTTTCTTATATTTAAGTGTAACTTTCTGTGTTCCAGCTTCATCCCATTACCCCTTGTCCTGTTGCTAGATAATATAGAAAACATAATAAATAATAATAATAAACATAAAAATATTGGAGAAGCCTATCTGAAAGAAAAAGAATTATATTTCATACTGACCAGTTAGTCTCAATGGAGATAGGTATGATTTTTTAGTTCTTATTTTACAAAATATAAACAGTGGGAAAGGTCCCCAGTGAGTCATGGAGAGACCCAGCTTCATTATTCTGGTTAGAAGTGGTTTAGATCTTGCCTTTTGTTTATGAAATCTCATCTTTCACATGTACCCACTGTCCCTTGAACTGTTAGATTACTCTTCTGTCCGCTATCCATCTTTCCATTATCCATCTGTCCACCATCCTTCAAATAGTCCAACTGTTGGAATAAAATGGGACAGAAAACTCAGAAAACATCCTTCTGATCCCAAAAATCTGTTAGGCTTTTCGTGAGAGCATGTAATCCTCATATACCACCTTGAAATATCATATATTTCAATATTCCTCACATCATAAAGTAACTTTGGGAGATACTCTTAAGAAATATTCTGTTGACAATCTGGTTTAGGATCTAGTCCTGTAACATTTAAGTAAACACAACTTCTCTGTCTGTAGTCCTGATGTTTACTTGGACTAGACTGTGGAACAGATCCTAAATTTAACAACTGTCTCTGGTTCAGGGTTGTCTAGAATGTAGTGTTTAATTTCAAGGAGCCTGAGCTACCTTGATACTGTTTCATCTTCCTCTGAGAGTCTGGCTAGTTTTGATGCATGGTAGGATTAAAAGAGCTTGAAACTGTTTTCTATGAATTATAGCTCACTGCTACATTGAAGATATCTGTAGATCCCAGTTTGGAGGAAATAAAGAAACTAATGAGGGAATGACAACTAAAGCACCATATTGCACTGGTATGTTCTCAGTAGGATAACTCATGTTACTCTAAACATCTACCAGGCATGAAAAACACACACATAAAAAGATATTTTTTTGTAAATCAATCAGAAGACAGTGAAATCTTCCAATTTTTATCAGCATATGAAAACCAGTCACATTTCACCAGGCAAATGGAGATGCAGTTAGAAAACTCAAGGACGGTGTCATGGTTTAGGCCCAGCCATGAACAAAGAACCATTGCCATGTATATACTGAGCATGACATCAGTATGGTATGGAATATATGATGCCTGGTGTGGGTCAACTGCTCTGGCCATGCCCCTTCTTACCTTCTTGTAAAGGTTAACCTTATCTCAGTCAAACTAAGGACATTAACTGTGGCCCTTCCTAGCTCCTTGTAAAAATTAACTTTATCCTGGCCAAACCCAGGACGTTATACATTCTTTATTTAATACCATCGTACATCATGCCCAGATCCACACTTTACAGTTATTTACCACCACCTTTCCTATCATTGAGATATATATACAGAGATATCATTCACTTAGCCTATGGACCATCCCTTTAACGTGCCTGTTGAATTAATTTAGTCGATGACTTTGAAGCTCTGTCATAAGTCACTCACAGCAGAGGAGTATTATGTATCTGTTTATGGCTTGTACTGCATCCTGATATTTGGGCTGGTGTATTTGGTGTGTCCTATGCCCATTATCTGCAGGTTGAAGGTGTTGATCTTGAGAAAATCGTTGGTCACCTATTCAAGTTCCATCATGTCTGTATTTCGTTAGATTTCATCAAAGTCCATTCTTCAAAGATCTGAGTGGTTCTTAGTGTAGTACCATTGAAATGGCATAGAGCAACCGTAGTAGTGGTGACATACAATGGCAGGATTATTTAGCAATTACCATCACACAATTTAACTAACTGGCTATTCTCATCTAAAATCAAATTTCTTTAGGGTACACATCAGATATCCCCATCCTTACACATCGCTCACCAAATGCACCCAGATCCATGAATGAAAACAATCCCACAAATGGATTCCCCTACAGTTGGCTACTGAGATGTCCTTTGCTAAATGCATATCCCAATGTCTGAAAGCCCCACTTCCATTGTTCTCTGTGTGGTCTTTAACAGTCTATTGTATTGTGCAATTTTCCTGGAGGCTGATACATGATAGGGGATGTGATATATTCACCCAATACCATGCTCTTTGGTCTGGTGTCTATAAGGTCATCCAGGCCAAAATAGTCTACTGTCACTCTCTACTCTCCATTCCAATTTTGTGCTGACCATATGAGGCTGTTAAAGGGTGATGGAGTCCTGCTGGTGACCTCTTGGCTCTCTGGTTGATGGAGGAGCTCATGGAAGGGAATGTTGGTATGATATTGCCACGGGTGCACCGTTGTGGTCACGAATGACACCTGCTCTTCAAAACCTCAGTAACCCTGCAACAGAAAAGTTCTCTGAGAGACTGGACAGCTGTTCATTTTCCTCCATCTCCAAGGCAGCTACACTGAAGGCACACCGATGCCCTTTTGGATCCTTTGAAACACCCTCTCTCAAAGTAGTCTTGGTCCAGGGTGCATGAAGCCTCTAAGTAATACAATAATATGCAAAGTCAGGGGAGTATACAAAGCTAGGGATGCATGAGGTACTACCTGGAATCTGCCAAAGTTGCTCCCAACTGAAAACCATGGTTCTAGAGGTGCCTTTCCCATTAACTTGCCCTGCTATGTACTAGATATGCCATCAGTATGGTATTGAATATCTGTTGGCCAGCCTGGGCCAGTTGCCCTGGCTGTGTACCTTCTTAGTTTCTTGTAAAAATAAACCCCATTTCGGCCAAGCCCAGCAGAGCTGGATTGACCCGAACATAAAGACAAGTTTTTTTTTTTTTGGGTGCAGATTCAGTGTTACAGGAAAAAGCCTTTTTATTGCATTATTTCATCTTTTAGCCAAATTAGGTTCACAGTATTGCTAACTCTTTCACAGATTTAACACTGTATTTAAAACAATACCACAAATGGGTTTACCTTTACCCAAGGTAGGACTCACTCATACTGCTTTCCCTAACAGATCTTTTACGTGCACTACAGGGACTTTATCCGCTTCTACAGTATGTAAAAGTTCCGATTGGGCAGGGCCAGCTCTGTTCACAGATCCTCTGGAGTTGACTAGCCAGGTGGCCTTTTCTAAATTTGTATCCCACTGTTTGAATGTCCCACCTCCCACTGCTCTCAGTGTGGTCTTCAATAGTCCATTGTGTCATTCTATTTTTCCTGAGGCTGGTGCATGATAGGGGATGTGATAAACCCATTCAATGCCATGCTCTTTGGACCAGGCATCTATGAGGTTGTTCCAGAAATGTGTCCCGTTGTCCGATTCAATTCTTTCTGGAGTGCCATGTCGCCAGAGAATTTTCTTTTCAAGGCCCTGGATGGTGCTCCGGGCGGTGGTCTGAGCCACAGGATATGTTTCCAACCAGCCGGTGGTCACCTCCACCATTGTAAACACATGTCGTTTGTCTTGGTAAGTCTGTGGCACTGTGATGTAATTAATCTGTCAGGCCTCTCAGTATTTATATTTCTTCCATTGTCCTTCATATCATATGGGCTTCCACTGTTTGGTTTGTTTGACTGTAGCACACCTCACACTCATGGACAACCTCTGCAATGGTGTCCAAGGTTAAACCCACCCCTCGATCACGAGCCCATTTATAGGTGGCATCTCTGCCTTGATGACCTGTGGTGTCATGGGCTCACCTAGCTAAAATAACTCCCCCTTGTGTTGCCAATCCGAATCTACCTGAGCTTCTCCAATCTTTGCAGCCTTATCTACTTGCTGGTTATCTAGATGTTCTTCCGTGGCCCTGTTCTTAGGTATGTGGGCATCTACATGGCTCACCTTCACAACTAGCTTCTCCAGATGAGCAGTGATGTCTTGCCATATTGGGGCAGTCCAGAAGGGTTTGCTCCATTGTCGCTAGATGTTTTGCCTCCATTGTTGTAACCACTCCCACACAGCATTTGCCACCATCCCTGAGTCAGTGTAGAGATAAAGCCTCGGCCAATTTTCTCATTCAGCAATGTCTAAAGCCAATTGGATGGCTTTTACTTCTGCAGACTGGCTCGATTCACCCTCTCCTTCTGCAGCTTCTGAAACTTTGCGTAGGGGGCTCCACACAGCTGCCTTCCACCTCCCATGCTTCCCCACAAGATGACAGGACCCATCAGTGAACAGGGCATCTTCTGGAAGTTCCTCATATGATGGGGCCTCTTCAGCACAGGTTGCCTCCTTTTCTGGTGATATTTCACTGTCTTCACACTCTGGCCAGTTGTGATCAGTTCCAGAATTCCTACATGAGCTCGTTGTGTGATCAGTGCGATCCACTTACTATGTAGCATCAGTTGCATGATGTGTGGAGGAGGCCCTCCCTTTGAACATCCAAGCCCAGCACCGTCAGTCAGGGTGCTAGGAGAAGTTGTGTTTCTCTGCCAATCACTTCTGATGCAGCTTGAACCCTTTCATATGCTGCCAGTATCTCCTTCTCACTTGGAGTGTATCGTGCCTCGGATCCTCTGTATCCTCGGATCCTCTGGACTCCGGAACTCAAGGAGTTAGCCTCAAGTCTCCCCAGATGCACTCTGCCAAAGACTCTGCCAAATGTAGAGCACATTTTTAACATCTGGTCCTGTCCGGACTGGCCCAAGTGCCATCGCATGAACAATCTCCTGTTTAATTTGTTCAAAACTTTGTTGCTGTTCAGGACCTCATTCAAAATCATTTTACTTCTGTGTTACATGGTAGAGAGGGCTCACAATCATACCGTAATTTGGAAAGTGCATTCTCCAATAACCCACACCACCTAGGATAGTTTGTGTTTCCTTTTTGCTAGATGGGGGAGACATGGCTGCAATTTTGTTGATCACATCTATTGGGATATGGCGACGTCCATCCTGCCATTTTACTCCTAAAAACTGGATCTCCTGTGCAGGCCCTCTGACCTTACTTTGTTTAATGACAAAACCAGCCTTCAGAAAAATTTAAATTATCTTCTTCCCTTTCTCAAGAACTTCCTCTGCTGAGTTACCCCACACAACAATGTCAGCAATGTACTGCAGGTGTTCTGGGGCCTCGCCCTTCTCCAGCGTGGCCTGGATCAGTCCATGGCAGATGGTGGGGCTGTGTTTCCACCCCTGGGGCAGTTGATTCCAGGTATACTCAACCTCTCTCCAAGTGAAAGCGAACTGGGACCTGCACTCTACTGCCAAAGGAATTGAGAAGAATGCATTGGCAATATCAATGGTGGCATACCATTTGGCTGCCTTGGACTCCAGTTCATATTGGAGTTCCAGCATGTCCGGCACAGCTGCGCTCAGCGGCGACGTGACTTCATTCAGGCCACGATAGTCTACTGTCAGTCACCACTCCCCACTAGACTTTTGAACTGGCCATATGGGACTGTTAAAGAGTGGACAGTTGTTCAATTTCCTCTTTCTCCATGGCAGCCACACCAAAGGCCCAACGGTACCTTTTTGGGTCCTTAAAATATCCTCTCTTAAGGTAGTTTATACCCAGGATACACGGAGCTTCTGGGCCTGTTACAATGGGGTGTTTGTGCCACTCATCTCCAGTTAAACTCACTTCATCTTCTAACAAGGTTAGCTGTTGAGATCTCCCTGTCACTCCGGAAATACAAATATATTCCGTCCCTTTACAGTTTTATGGCATCAGAGTGCATTGTGCTCTAGTATCCACTAAAGCCTTGTACTCTTGTGGGTTTGATGTGCCAGGCCATCGGATCGATACTGTCCAATAAACAAAGTTGTCCCTCTCCTCCCCCTGACTGGAGGTAGGGCCTCCCTAGTACTGGCCATGGCAGTCATTGAATACTTTTTGTAGAAAAGAGCTAGAAGTCCCCTCGAGGGGACCAGAATAGAGATCAGTCCTTCTATTCTCTCTTGGTTGTTGCTCGCAGGAAACTGGAACAACATTTTTCCAGGAGAAATTGCTTCTGGTATTGTTTTTTTCCTGTAACTCCCATGCCCGTGCCCTTAAGGCCGAAATAGGTTGCCCATGTCACTTGTTCATGTTCTCTCCCTGGTCCTGCAGGTAAGACCACAAAGCACCTCATGGTGTGTGCCCTCTATATTCCCTCTCTTGAGAAGAGGGACATCTACTAATAGCTGAAGTATGGACTCGGGCAGATGGAGGGCATGATATCAATATGGTATTGAATACCTATTGGCCAGCCTGGGTCAGCTGCCCATGCTGTGCCCCTTCCTACTTCCTCATCAAAGTTAACCCTATTCCTAGCCCAAAACATAACAGGTTGTTATCCTACTTGTAAGCAAGTGGGAGGCAGAAAAATACATCAGAATTGAAAGAGATATTTCTTTTAGAAACAGTGTCTGATACATGTCACATACCTTCACCATTCCAAACATGTTCACAAGCAACCATAGTAAAAATCCCAGCTTTTCTGTATTCTAGTCTCTCTCCTTTGCTATCTTATTAAGAACACAGCATGGTCTAAAAATCTATGCCAAAATGTGAAAGGACCATATCATGTAGAGATAAAGGAAACAGTTTCAAGAAAGCCATCCTCTAAGTTGTTACAATCTTATAACAAAACAGATTTTCTCTTTTCAAGTCCTTGACATTTTCAACTGGTGGTTAAGAAACCTAATATTTCTCTACCACACTCATTTCAAATATCTGAAGTCATTCTTAGTGTGCAACCCACTTGCACACTATGTGTGGATTATGTGGCTTATGTGGCTTATGTGGATTTATTGTAGCACATGGTGAATATTATCACAGATTTCTTCATGGCTAACTCACTTCGTTCCACTCGTGGTTCTTCTGCAAGAGTAGCTGAACTTTTGTTTGCAGAAAAGTATATATGTTGTATGCTGTTATATAAAGACAGTATTGGAGTGGTAGCTGAATTATCCCTGGTCTTCACTGCTATACTCTGCATCACTGTTAGATCTGAAGGAAGGAAGGAAGGAGCAGGAATCTTTCTGTGACAGTAGATTGACAAGACAGACTGTGGAAAACCTTATGAAAAATTACATAGAGCAAGCAAATAGAGATGTAGCATCAAGAAAGACTGCAGTTTGAATTTATTCTGCAGTATTCTAGAAGGCACCACCATTGTTATGTTGCTGTATCCTCTCTGTCTGAAAAATATTTCTTGTCACTGTTACTCAAGTTGCCTTCTACCTTCACTGTTAACAGTTGCTTACTACAGATTAGTAAGAATTAGGTCGGTAAAATCTTCCATTGCAGTTGTCCTCACTCCAATTTCTTCATATAAAATTTAGACCTTCACCTTGATTGGTTCCCAACAAACACAACATTTCCAAAATCACAGTGACTGGTCAAAAAAAGAGGAAACCTAACAAATATATTTACCAGGGTCTTGTAGCCGAGGTAACAGGTCTCCATCAGGTGTGGTATGTAACTCTTGCAGTTTAATCCTTATGTGAGTCAAATGAATACTTACTTAATAGGTATTTGAGTTACTTGCAAGTGCTTAGCTAATCGATTGAACTATTACTAGGTGACTAACAAGTGCTTGACTACTTATTGTAATGATAAGTTGTTAACTAAAATAATTGTGTATCTGCAACAACACCACCTGGCTATTCTCAGGAATGCTTTAATTCATGCACAGTCAATGGTTTAGGAAAGGCACAGTCGGTTCCCAGCTTTCTTTCCACTTTTGAAATTTCAAAGCCCAAATATATTACAGTTTGACTTGCTGTCTGAAATTTCTTCTTGGACACGTTTTATTCGTTAAGTCCCAAAAAGTTTAAAAGTTCAATGGTTACCTGAACACAGGCTGGCTTTTCTTCGTTGGCTATTAAAATGTCATCCACACACTCCAGAATCAGGTGTTTTGGTCATGGGATCACTTTTTCTTCTTTCTTCCAGATTTCTAGCTCCTTTGCTGGCTGATCCCTGAAGATAATCAGTTTTTGAATCCTTGGGATAGTTGTGTCCATGTTAGTTGTACCTTGCACCCTTCTGTGGATCCTCCCACTCAAAAACAAACAATTTATTATTGATTCCTTGTTTTATTTCAGGATTAATTGAATACTGTTTAATTGAACTAGGGTTTTTTTAGATATTTTTTTAATATCAGTTCGCCATACTGCTATATACACCTCTGGAGGAATTTCTTGTATCTTTGGGTTTTTTTGTATCACTAAAATTTCCCCTGTCTTTGATTTGGGTACTATTAACATTTTCCCACCTTCTTTTGTGAAATTAATTTAACATAAACATTGATAAACATTGAACATACAAGAATATCATGCTTTTTGTTTACTTTTCTTTTTCAGATCAGCTTAACCAGCCTCTGCAATGAAACTCAAAATGAAGACTTACCAAGTTCATAGCCTTATGTTTTCAGAATACCATCCAAATTTCTTGCACTTTTCAGTGACAAGCTTTCAGAACACTCCTGGGAAATTATTCCAGATGTTTCTTTAAGAGTAGAAAATACAAATCCTCAACAGCAGATTGACTCCAATTGCATATCTCAGACAACCCTAACTCTCATCAAAAATTTCAGAAGAAACTATTGACATAATGTCCTTGTATCTCAAACCCACAAGCTGTAAATCATATGACAAAGCATATGGGGAGTTTATTTCTGAGGCCAGACAGGGATATAAAAAATAAAGATGTCCCTAAAAAAAGATAGAAACTTGAATTATTGATTTCCTGAGGCAAAATTAATAGAGATTTTCTTCTCATCCTCTATAGTTAAATCTCAAAGTTCTCTCCTGGTGAAAAGTTTTATGTTGTCTAAAAATGAAACATAATGCCAAGTAATGCCAAAGATTGTTTCTTCTGTTAAACTCATTAAACTCAAATCTAACTCTTTGTGACAGAGACGGGTTTTTTTTTGCTATTTGCTCATAGTGAAAAGTCCTAGATAAAAAAAAATTCTGAGACTACGGTAAGAATATGAAATCCATACACTGAAGAAGAAACAAACAAACAAATAACATGCATTTAATATTCCAAATATTAAATGTATTTTATTGCTAAGAATTGTTTTGCAAAACAAAAGTAAAATATTTAGCAGCATTCTACAACAAAGGGCTAAATTCTCAATGCTTCTTTATTCTGGAAGAAATTTGAATAGTGCATAGTAACATAACCCTTGTTCTAGTCTTGACTAACCTATAATTTATAGTCAGGGTATATATTTTCTTGTTGACAGATTGATAATTTTGGTCCTGCTGCTTACGAGATCCAAATATGAATCAAACGAGGAAAAAATTGTAATTAATTCTAATATTGTCCAGTTATACCTTGTGATGTTGTAAAAGTGTCATCATTCTTGGATGTTTATGAATTAAAGAAATTTCTCATTTCTGATGTAAAAATGTTACACTTTTAAAGGTCTAGATTTTTGATGTTTCAGTTTGGGATTGAGACAATTTTATCCTTTTTGTCACCAAAGGCATTTTTCTTTTCCAAAGAATGCAAAAAAAAAAAAAATCAATCTCAATGCATTATTACATATAATAAAGCATCGACAGAAGTCTGCATGCAGTTTCTTTAAGATTAATATTTTTCGTGGTTTAATTATTGTAAAAGTGACTAAGTATAGAACAAAATTGCATTGAATAATTTGATAATTTGCTTTCTAATATGTTGTCATGGTTTTGCAAAGGCAGCAACAAAACACCACGACAGTCTCTAGTTCACTGCCTCCACCCTCACTGTCATTTATAGTTCTGGGCAAAACAGACTCCACTACTTGACTTGGAGAGGAAAGTAAGGAAAGTTTATTCTACTACCTACAAGAAACAGAACAGAACAAAAAGCAAAAACAGGGCAAGATGCTGAGAAAAATACAATCAGCACTTTAACATTCCTGTCCCACATCCCCCCTTTCTTCCTGGGCTCAGCTCACTGCTCCCAATATGTCTACCTCCTCCCTCAACAGCACGGGAGGGTAGGGAATGGGGTATGTGGTCAGCCTCTCACAGACAGTCTCTGCTGCTTCTTTCTTTTCAGAGGAAAATGACTCCTCGCACTCTTCCCTTTCTCCAAAATGGGATCCCTCCCACAGGACACAGTCCTTTAATGAATTTCCCTAGTGTGAGTACAACTCCTGTGACCATGGGGATCCTTCCACAGGACACAATCTTCTCTGGGTGTAATGAGCAAGCCTGACACGGGGTCTTTTACAAAGTGAAAACAAATCTCTGCTTAACCAGTCCTCTGTAAAAGATACAGAGGAGTCTGTACTCCAGCACACTTCCTCTTTCCTAACTGACCTTGGAGTATGCATGACTGCTTCTCTCTCTCTTCCAGCTCCTTGTACCACCACCAGCCAGAAAAGGGAACAGGAAGAACCCTTCTCTTCCTGCTGCATCTTCTTAAAGTGATTGTGGAAATGCCTAATTGGTTCAAACGCAGAAGTGGTTCTGGCTGAGGAGAGTTTTGAGCAACTTCTTACATGAGGCATCTTTACAGCTCCTTCCTAATAACTAGAAAAGACGTCATACAGAACCATGACACTTGGTTACTTAAGGAACACTACATATGTTCTGTTATGTAGATTGAGAAGTATAATATTATTTAAAAACACAAGCTGCAATGAAATAGAACTTAGGACTGCCTCTTGTTCATACCTTAAACAGCAATACAGTCACCATTCAGAAAGAAGAGCCTTGCTGCTATCAGACAGCTAGTTTTAGAAAATTATGTAAAATTAATTGAACCTGTTTAGTGTTTTTCATGCACTTTGTCATTGGAAGACCTCCAATGAACACTGTCTTCTTGGGGATGGTGTAGCCGGGCACACTATGAAAAATGTATTTTCAATGCAGTATTTCAGTAAAACACAAACCAGCTATTCTTCACCTTAGAGAAAAGCAATTGTGAGGGCACTTCTGATCCTCTGCTGTGGATGTAATGACTATTATTCACTGCTTCCATTTTCCTTTTCTGATAGCAACCCCATTCATTAGAAGTTTCTCAAAGATCAGAAACCATCCAACACCTCAAGAGACATCAAATTAGCAACACATTGACTTAATAACATGCTGCTGCCTGCACTGCTGTGAGTGGGATTAGTATTAAAACTAGTTTTTATGTTGGGGTTTTTTTAATTTATAATTATGTAGTGCTGCGAGTGACTGTCACATTACATCATCAGACTAATAAAAAATATTATTTCCTATCAGACAGCATGCTGTACTTGTGCTTTTAGAGTGATTTCAAATGAATTTTCAATTTTTAAACTGTTTTTATCTTCACTATTTTCTTCTCAGTTAAGAATGAAGTCTTCTGAATTTAACACTTCCTTCCATGATACTTCCACCTATTCCTGTAAGTTTAAAAAATAATGGAAAGAAAAGCATGAACTTTTTAATCTCCTTGTCCACTGTTGTCATCATTTGATCTTGACCAATTTCTATGGACTTCTGAGAACTATGGCTAAAATCGCATCTATTAGTTGATGAAGTTTAAAGCAAAGACAATAATGGTTCTGAGGACCACGTAATAAGACCTGTTAGATATAAACAAATCTTATTATTGCTATTGATTGTATCATGGAAGATGCTCCACTAATGAGGAAAAGGCATCAGGGTAAATGTTAAAACTGACAACAGAAACATTGTATATATCTTTCCTTTGGCTGAATATTTTACATCCAACTCCCTTTGCCAAAGCTAATATCCTAACATTTACATGAAAAAAGGAGAAGGCAAGTAACAACATCTGTGTTGAAGTATTTAGACTATCGTCCTATGTACTCTCCCCTTGACCCCTGCAAACCTCCCAGAACCCCTCTACAAACACAAAAATGCTGCCAGACTCTGAAGAGAAGCATGAGGTTGCCTATCTATAGACTTTGGTGAGTCATTATGACAAGAACCTGTTATATCAATATCACCCTTTCGAGCAAAAGGCCACTATTTGTCTTTTCTTTCTATTAAAAATTTCAGAGATGTTTTAGTAATTGATTTTATTTGTTGGGGAGAATTACAGAATATAAGCAATAACTGCATAGAAACAGCATGTATCAAAGATCCTTATTAAGCATAGTGCATATATATCATAGAATCATAGAGTGGTGGGGTTGGAAGGGACCTTTAGAGATCATCTAGTCCAATTCTAATTTTGAATTATCAGGGATCTAATAAGCCAGCATGGCACCTCATTATCAAGAATGTATCTTCTTGTGTCTACCTGAAGGGAGTAGTGATTTTTTTTCACTTCATAGGTTTACAATCCTGGTGATTTGCTTTATCACTGCTTACTTCAAAGTTTCCAGTGAATGCAGATTCCAACTTGGCAAAATGTAAACACAAAACTTATAGAATGATATGCAGTGAGGAAGATGTGGATCTACAAAGCTTTGGCTTGCTCAATGGAAGTGTTTAATTAGTCATTAATCATATAGCTCCTTTACATCCCGGGGACCAGGAATGTAGGAATTGTAGTGGAAGGAAGAAGTAGGATGAAAGAGAAAGTCTTGTGGACACAAAGATCACAGAAAAAAAAAGTGACAAGGTAGACATCAAAGTAGACATACCCTTGCATCCCACAGTGAGATGGCAGTTGTATCCCTGCAACACAAAGAGGGCAGTGGTGGAGCTGAGCTCTGCCAGCAGCTCGTGGAGGACCCTATGGCACAGGGCATGACTGTGCCTGGAGGGGCCATGACTCTGTGGGGAGGCAGCAGAATGTATCTGAAGTTGTCCTGCCGTGGAGGAAACTCATGCTGGACGAGTTTATGAGGAGCTGCACCCCCAAGGAAGGACTCACAGCTCAGAGGTTAATTAGCGACTGTAACCTCATGGGAGGGACCTCAAGGTAGAGCAGGAGAAGAATGTGAGGAGTTCTTCTAATGAGGAAGGAGCAGAGGAGACCTTTTGTGATGAACTGACCATTCTCTTCCCCTCTGTGCTGCTGTTGGGGGAAGAAGTGGAGATACTGGGAGCAGTGCTGAGCCTGGGAAGAAGGGAGGGGTGGAGGGAAGGTATTTTGAAGATCTCATCATCCTATTCAGTTTTTTCTTCGTGGTGGATTAAATTTATTTTGGCTTCCTCCAAGTCGAGACTGTTTTACTCAGGACTATGATTGATGAGTGAACCCTCCTTGTCTTTATCTCAACCCTGGAGGCTCTTTGTTATCTTTTATGCACTACTGGAGGGAAGGAGGGAGTGGGTGGCTGCATGATGCTTTGTTGTTGGCTGGGACTAAACCATGATAATGTCTTTGAACTGTTGGCCTTATGAGAATTTTAACTGCAGTCGTAGACTTAGAAAGATTAGTTATACTGGGAACATCTTAAAGGACATTAGAGGTCTACTCGTCTTTCTATTCTGTCTTTTAAAGCAGGTATTTTGTTAAGCCCATTGTCAGATATTTCTTCTTGAGATCTAGGAAGAATCATCATCATCATAGCATAGTGTTAATTGGAAGGGACCTTCAATCCTCAAGTTCTAACCCCTCTGCCATGGGCAGGGACATCTTCTACTAGACCAGGTTGCTCAAAGCCTCATCCAGCCTGGCCTTGACCAGGGATGGAGGAGCCACAACCTCTCTGGACAATCTCACAGTCAAAAAATTCTTTCTAAGATCCAATCTAAATCTATTATTTTTCAGTTTAAAGCCATCACCTTCTGTGCTATCACTACATGCCTTCAGAAAAAGTCCCTCTCTACCTTTCCTCCCTTTAGGGCCTGGAAGGCTGCTATAACATCTGCCTAGAACTTTCCCTTCTCCAGGCTGAACAACCCCAATGCTTTCAGCCTGTCCTCACAGAGGAAGTACACTAGCCCCCTCATCATCTTTGTGGCCCTTCTCTGGATCTGCTCTAACAGGTCCATGCTCATTTTATGTGGGATTGAACACAGTGTTCCAGTTCGGGTCTCACAAAAGCAAAGTAGAGGAGGAGAATCACCTCCCTCATCTACTAGCCACAAGGTATGGTTGACTATCTGGGCTATGAGTGCACATTGCCAGCTCATACTCATTTTTTCCATCCATCAATATCCCTAAATCTTTCTCCACACGGCTGCTATCAATGCACTCGTTGCACAGCCTGTTTGTGATTGCTCTGTTTCTTTCTCTCTCTCTGACCCTCACTCCCACCAGTGCAGAACAATAGTCCACAGGGAAGTTCTGCTGAGAGCATACAAATACTCCTTCAGGCTTTCTGTCACACAGCACACTTTAAAAATTAAATGTTATTTCCTACTGAATTTTTGTTCTAACATTGATGAGCACAACTTTCATTACACTCTCAAAGGAATGATTTATGACTCAAAGTTTTCTGAACTGGTGTTTTTCATTTTACTCTGCCAAAGAAAATAGTCTAAAGTAAATAACAGACATAAAAATGACATAAGCCACTATGTTTTCTGTTCACAAAACATAAACCTGTGGATGGGTAGACAGCAAGAATGAATGAGAGGAATGTTAAGGGAAAAGAGGACTATGAGAATGTTCTTGTCACATGACAAGAAGCCCTATCCGCTTGATATACTCCCAGTGACAACATGGAGTCCTTTGGGCATGACTAGTGCCATATCCAGTCATTAAATGCAAAATATATTTCCAGTATCACCTGCCACGTGTACCTGGAGTATCACAGTTTGCACAGAGAATGTCTGGTCTTGATAACAGGCTAAAAATTATCCCTGGGATGAAATATATTTTTGCCAGAATGTCAGTGGTTGGTGTAACTGGAAACCTTTTCCATTGAAAAGTGGTGCACAAAAAAGAGCACAAAAGGCAGAATTTACATTTTCCTTCTAGTCCAAGTACTTGGTACAGAAGAGGAAAACATAGGAGGGAGAATTATGAACCTGTGTGTAAAACGCAGGTTCAATTTAAACCTTCATAGTAGTCTGGAGTGCAATGGGGATTGTGTTAACAAGGCTCAGCACTTGTGAAATTACAACCCTTATGCCATGCCCTACTCAGCTGTAGGGTCTTAGAGTAACATTGCAGAGTAACTTAGAGTAACTGGTCATTGACCCAGGTGAGATGGCAAGATAGCAATATCGGTGAGCATTTGTGATAGCTTACATTACCTGCTGGAGAAATTAGAAAAGATGAGGAAAGAAAGGTCTCAGACACCTTAGCTCTAGGCTACTGAGTACACTAGTAAGGTCTCAGTTTGTAGCAAAAGCCACAGAGCTGTTTATGTTAGGATGCTAAGCTGTGACTTGAGCTGAACTGGAGGTACAGCAGTAGAGTGTCACACAAAACTGAGCTGTTATATTTCATCCCTTTCCCACTCAATAGATGAAATCTGCTCCATTTGTAATTCTGCTCTGATCTCATTGTTGGATGACATGCAGATAATTATCTCTGCTATGAAGGTAACTTGGCCGTTTCATTTCATACCTTAGGAAACATGCTGAGGAAAGGGATAGTGCTGCATAATGTGGCTCCTGTGGTGCCAGGCGAAAAGAAGGATTGAGAGTTTGAGATGGTCCTGGATAGCTATGAATGAGAACATATGCATGCCTTTAGGGCTTGCCAAGCTAGAGACTCTTGTCTTTCTTTGTCTTAGTTCAGTCTTCCCCTTATGCAACTTGCCAAGGCTACTCAGTTTACCAACTGGGAGAGTTGAGGCCACAATTCTTTCAGTTTGTGAAGCCTCATCCAAGGTGTTTTACTTTGACAGGATGCTAATATATTGCACAGTCTCCCAGGACAACTGCCGTCACAGTTTGGTCCATTGTAAATACACTTGTTCTTGCAATTCTGAGCAAGCATTATCCTCTTTACTGCTCTGTTATGTACTCAACTTCATGTGGCCAGACAGTAGCAATGCTTGATAAGCCTGGCTACTGTTGAGCTAGCTGAAGCAAGGAGCTAGTGATGGTGTGGCACCAGTTGTGAGACAGAACTTGCAGCTGGCAATGTTGTGTGATATTCCCTGTGAATTATTGGCTAAGCAGTAGGTTTGATGGCTTGCACACCAGCAAGCTCCACAACTCAGCTCCAAGAAAGCCCTGTCTGACTCTTACTCCATGTTCTCAGGGTTTGCAGAGACAACTCTGCTACAAAGCATCCCTAAAACGACGTTTCTTATCACTAAAGATTTCAGCAGCGGCACAGGTGTTAATAGATTCAGATAAAAATAAGCAATTTTGAAAACTTAAAGCCACTCCAAGAAATATTTTTCTTTATCCAATGCCTGTAAAGTTTTTAAGAAAATGTTTCAGTGATTTTTCTCCTCTATCAGCTGGAATTTGAACAAGTTCATTTTGAAAAATACACTCCTTCTTGACAAAAGTCAAGACAAAATTTTTCACCTCACATACATTGTCATCATTCATTTTTCATCTACAATTTTTGAACCATTATTACCCATATATTTCCTGATACTCTTTCTCTAACTTGACCTTTTATGTCATGAAACTTTGAGATGGGATAATAAGGGGACAAATCTCTGCTCCAAAGCAAGAAAATAAAACTCAAATACCATTTTTAAAACCCCTTTTCATGTTCACAACAAACTATATTTTCATATCTCAGGATTTATTAATCCTGAAGAAGATCAGAAATATACTTAAGGAAAAATGATTCATGTCAGATTGACAATTTGAATGAAGTACCAGCATAACTAAGTATGAATTCATTTTTATATATTTAGAAAATATGTTAGTATTTAGACAAACAAACAAAACTAAGAAGAACCTCCCTCCACCTACTGGCCACACTCTTCTTGATGCACCCCAGGATTCTATTGGCCTTTTTGGCCACGAAGGCCATATTGGTAGTTTTCATGTCAGCCAAGACTTCCAGGTCTCTTTCTCCAGAGCTGCTCTCCAGGAGGTCAACCCTCAGACTATAAATGGAGTTGTTCCTTCCCAGGTGCAGGACTCTGCACTTGTCCTTGTTGAATGTCATGAGGTTCCTCTCTGCCCACATCTCAAGCCAGTCAAGATCCCGCTGAATGGCAGTATAGCTTTCTGGTGAGTCAGCCAGTCCTCCCAGTTTGGTGTCATCAGGAACTTGCTGAGGGTACACTCGGTCCCCCCATCCAGGTCGTTGACGAGATGTTGAACAAGATTGGCCCCAGAACTGATCCCTGTGAAACTACACAAGCCTCCAACTTGATTATGTGCCATTGATCACCACTCTCTGGGCTCTGTCATTCAGTCAGCTCTCCATCCACCTCACTGTCCACTCATCCAAGCCACACTGTCTGAGCTTTCTGATGAGGATGGTATGGGAGACAGTGTCAAAATTTGCCTTGAAGTCAGAGTAGATGACATGTATATGTTCAGTGTGGTTCTAAATTATGGCTATATCCATCCAGGTGATGGATAAATTGAAATAAATTGATAAATTCAAAACAACGTCAGTCCAGTCAATATGGGATACACTGAGGGACAGTGGTAAAATATTCTCTACAGAGACTCAAACAGTATGAAACACCTAGACTGCAGAATTTTGTGAAGCATGTGGACTTGACTCTTAAAAGAGCATGGAAGGTAATAAGAATTCATGAGGAGCTGAAAATTTTATTACAGTATAAGCTGAGAGAATCTCCCTGCATAACTTAGAACAAAGGAGAGGCTTTCTTTACAAAAGTCTTGAAATATGTGTAAATCAACTAGACAGAATTTATCTCTTATTATCACTTCTGTTCTGATAGCAAAAGTAAGAAGGGTGAAAAAGAAAAAACTTAACATAAAAAGAGATTCCAGAAAGAAAATACGAGAAAGACTTATCAGATGATAGCTCACTGTGGAAAACGGATTCAATAAATGAGCTTAACACATATGCTTGCATGAAAACATAGATTTACTCCATATTCATCTATTACATTTGTGCTACTGCAATGAGTTTATGTGGCCAGGTTGTGGTAGCAGGCAGCTACAGAATGGCTTCTTTAAAAAGCTGCTAGACGCTTCCTATGTATCTGATAGGGCCAATGCCAGTCAGTTGGACCTGACACTGACCAAGGCCAGGCCAATTAGCAATGGAGATAATGCCTCTATACCTAACGTGTTTGAGAAGAGGAAGAAGTTGCTGTGCAGATGAATAGCAGCAGAAGAGAGGAATTAGAATGTCAGAACATATTTGCAAACACCAAGGTCAGTGGAGAAGGAGGAGGAGGAAGTGTCCAGACACTGGAGCAGAGATTCCCCTGTTACCTGTGATGAAGACCATAGTGAAACAGGTTGTCATCCTGTAGCTCTTGGAGGCCTTGCTGGAGCAGAGATCCACTTGTAGTCTGTGGAGGACACCACCCTGGAAGAGGTGGATGCCCAAAAGAGTCTGTGGGAGGCTTGCTTACAGTGGAGCAAGTTCCTGACGGGACCTGTGAATACATGGAGAGAGGAGCACACATCAGACCAGGTTTGCTGTCGGGATCTGTGACATTCCTGAAGGACTGTTTCCCTTGTGGCTGAGACCCTGTGGTAGTTTGAGTCTGGCTGGATGCCAGGTGCCCACCACACCGCTTTATCCCCCATCTCCTCAGCAAGCCAGGGAAGGGAGAAAATAAGATGGGAGTCTCGTGGGTTGAGATAAAAGCAGTTTAATAAATAAGCAGCAAAGCCCCTCTCGCGGGAAGCAAAGCAAAAGCAGATAAAGCTGTTACTCTCTACTTCCCATCAGCAGCGATGTCCGGCCACCTCCCTAGAAGCAGGGCTTCAGTACGCGTACCGGTTGCTTTGGGAAGGCCAGAAATGAATCTCGCCTCCCCTTCCTGCTCCTCTCCCCCAGTTTATATTACTGAGCTGATGTTATATGGTATGGAATATCTCTCTGGTCAGCCTGGGTCAGCTGTCCTGGCCATAGTCCCTCCCAAGATCATGCCCACCAACAGCTATTGGTGAAGGTGGGGGAAGGAATGCTGGAGGGACAGCCCTGATGCTGTGCAAGCAGTAGTCATGATATTGATATCAACAGTAAGCACAGCACTGCAGGAGCTGCTGTGGAAAATCAATACCATCCCAGACCCACTACAGACCCATGCTGGGAGAGTTTGTGAACTTCATCTCATGGATGAAATCCACATTAGGTGCAGTTCATGAAGAACTGTCTCCCATGAGAAGGATCCCACACTGTAGCACTGGGAAGCATCAGGAGGCTTCCTACTGAGATGAAGCAGTGGCAAAGACTGTAATGAAGTGACCATAACTCCCATCCCCCCTCCTCCTGTGCCACTGGTGGTGAGGAGGTGGGAAAACCATGAAGAAAAGAGGAATGGGGAGAGGTTTTTTAACATTCAGTTCTTATTTTTCATTTCCCTACTCCATTTTGATTGTTAATAAATCAATCCCTTTCTCCCTAAGTTGAATCTGTTTTGCCCATGATGGCAACTGCTGAGTGATCTTTCTGTCCCTCTCTTGACTCATTAACCCTTTGTTTTATTTCCCTCTCTCCAGCTTAGGAAATGGAGTGATGGAATGGCTTTGGTGGACTCTTGGCACATAGACAGGGTTAAACCACCACAGCTACACTGATTCAGTGGAATCAAGGTATACAGAGAAGATTAAACACAGATTCAAATACTTTGCTGAATTAGAGAGCAGTTAGGTGTCAAGGAACCATGGTTCTGCTCTCCCTCTATTTAGTAAACTTGATAGTGATATGCAAGTTACCTTCCATGTCATCCTGGAGCAAGTTCCTGGCAGGACTTGGGAGTCCATGGCGGAGGTGCTCATGCCAGAGCAGGTATACTTGTCAGGACTTGTGACCCCGTGAGGGACTCAGGCTATAGCAGACGGTACCTGAAAGACTGTTCTAAAAGTGGGTGACCCATGTTTGGGCAGGGTGTGAGAAGCTGCCCCCACAGGAGGCCCCATGCTGGAGCAGTTAGTGAGGAGCTGCAGCCTATGGGAAGGACCCACACTGGAGAAGATCATGATCCTCTCAGTAGGCACGAAAGAGAACTTGAATCAAACTAAAAACCACATCTGTACATGTCATTGGTTACATGTCATTTGGTGTAGTCAGTGAACTTGCTGAGGGTACACTCTGTCCCCACATCCAGGTTATTGATGAAGATGTTGGACAAAAACTTCATAGACCATATCCCTCTTTCACAGCCAAATATTAAACACTTTCAAACAGAGAAGCTGTCTGTATCTGATTGAAAATAGTTTCACCCTCGTCATCTCAACCCACAGCCCTTCCTCTTTAGATCCTCATCAATGTCATCATGATTGTATCTTCAGACTGGCAAATTTTACATTACAATTTTGTAAGAGGCACAGAAAACATGCCAGACATATTCCACATTTCTATGTTATGAGCAGAAAAGGAGTTTACGGTCAGTGGTAGAATGAAAAAAAATGCTTGTCCAAGTAAGATAGCTTTCCCTTTCCATTCCGATTGTAAAGATGAGAGGTTGATTCCATCCTCCTCTGTTGTAATGTGTCAAGTTTTGCTTTTTCAGCAGGCATTGTCTTTTGAGCTCAGAAAAAAATTTTAGAAAAGGAGGAAAACACTATCAGTGGATTTTTTTCTCTGAGCTCGTGTTAGTTAACATTCAAAGTTGAGTTATTCTTGAGAAGCTGCTGTTAGCATAAAGCCAGAATTCCTGGAGAAAAAGATTACCTTGCCTATTATCAGATCCTTCTCCTTCATTAATTAGAATATGACTTTAAATGAAACACACTACAGTACAAACAGGAAAAACAATGATTATGAAACAATGTTTTCTTCCACAAGGAAGCAAGCAAGCAAGCAAGATCCTGGGCTCTCTGCTGTCCTAAACGTGTCACATACCACCTTTCACAGCAAGTATTTTACAAACCTCTTCAGGACTGATGGATTCTGCATGGAAGAGGACTATCATTGAGAGAGTAAGCTTACAGTATACTACAAAGATGGATAAATGACAGTATTTCTTGTTTTAGATTTTCTTCAGCCCAGCTGTTTTTGGAACATGTAGCATTGGAAATGGAGAGCAGAGGAGTAGAAAAGTGAACAGATACAAGTAATCACAATGAAACTCATGGATATAATAATTTCATTCTCAGATAGACTTTTGCCTCAGCCATAGGTTTCTACCACTGTTGCTAAGCTAAGGTTAATATCATTTCTGGCATAAACTTTCTGGTATGATCCTATATGTGAGTAATCATTACCAATTTTACATAGTGTCGTGGTTTTACCCAGCCAGTAACGAAACAGCATGACAGTCTCTCGCTCATTGACCCTCACCCTCCTTAGGATGGCAGAGGACCCAGCAAGATGGGAGGAAAAAAGATAACCAAGGATGTTGTGGATTAAGACAAGGGCAGGGAGGGCTCACTGTCAATTACAGTTGAAAGCAAAACAGACTCCATTACTTGACTTAGAGAGGAAAGTAAAGAAAAGTTTATTCTACTACCTATAAGAAACAAAACAGAACAAAAAGCAAAAACAAAGCAGGATGATGAAAAAAATACAATCACCACTTTAAGGTCTACTTCCCCCATCCCTCCTTTCTTCCTGGGCTCAACTCACTGCTCCTGATATCTCTACATCCTCCTGCCTCGACTGCTCAAGGGGGCAGGGAATGAGGGACATGGTCGGTCTGTCACAGATAGTCTCTCTTCTCCAAGGAGGACAATTCCTCGCATTCTTCCCCTACTCCATTACAGGGTCCCTCCCATGGGACAAAGTTCTTAAAAAACTCAGCTCCAGCACACCTCCTCCTCTCTTCTCTCGCTGACCTTGAGGGCTGCATGGTCCTCTGTCTCTCTCTTCCTACTGCTTGCACTACCACCAGCTGGGGAAAAAAAAAAAAAAAGGAAGAACAGCAGTGATTGTGGAGGCACATAATTGGCTAAGCCCTGCAAACAGGTCTGGCTCAGAGCTGGGAAGAGTTTCAAGCAACTTCTTATAGAAAGCTATCTTTATAGCCCTTTACCTGAAACAGTTCCACACAAAACCATGACACGGTGATATTCCAGTTCAATATGAAGAGTCTAGTTTGTCTCACATGGACATAATGTAGATTTTTTCAAGTATATATTATTATATATTCATTTGTATATTTAATGATATTCAATACTTATATATATTTATAATACATCAAAACAGAAACATATTTCACTAGGAAGGATAGAACTATCTTTTGTCAATATATTGATGCTACAGGTTTTTTTCTAATTCCTCACAGATTCGGGAACCAGCCTTGTTCAACATCAATGACCTGAATGAGGGGACAGAGTGTACCCTCAGCAAGTTCACTGATGACACCAAACTGGGAGGACTGGCTGATTCCCCAGAAGGCTCTGCTGCCATTCAGCGGGATCCTAACCGTCTTGAGAGTTGGGCAGAGAGGAACTTCATGAGATTCAACAAGGACAAGGGCAAAGTCCTGCACCTGGGAAGGAACAACCTCCTGCACCAGTACAGGTTGGGGGTCAAACTGCTGAAGAGCAGCTCTGCAGAGACAGACCTGAGAGTCTTGATTGATAATAAACTAAATATGAGCCAGCAATGTGCCCTTGTGGCCAAGAAGGCCAACAGCATCCTGGGATGCATCAAGAAAAGTGTGGCCAGCAGGTCAAGGGAGGTTCTTCTCCCTCTCTACTCTGCCCTGATGAGACCTCAACTGGAGTCCTGTGTCCAGTTTTGGGCTCCTCAGCTCAAGAGGGACAGGGAACTGCTGGAGAGAGTCCAGCGCAGGGCCACCAATATGATCAGGGGACTGGAACATCTTTCATATGAGGAAAGGCTGTGGGAACTGGGGCTGTTTAGTCTGGAGAAGAGGAGATTGAGGGGAGACCTTGTTAAGATTTATAAATATCTAAAGGGTGAGTGATAGGTGGTTGGAACATTCCTTTTTTTGTATTGTAGGTAGCAAGAGGACAAGGGGTAATTGGATGAAACTGGAACACAAAATTTCCACTTAAACATAAGAAAAAACTATTTCACCGTGATAGTGATGGAGCAGTGGAACAGGCTGCCCAGAGGGGTTGTGGAGTCTCCTTCCTTGGAGGTCTTCAAGACCTGCCTGGACATGTTCCTGTGCGACCTGATCTAGGTGAACCTGCTTCTGCGGGGGGGGGGGGGGGGGGGGGGGGGGTGCAGGGTGGACTAGATGATCTCTAAAGGTCCTTACCGTTCTATGATTCTATAATTTTTCTTTTAAATTTTTCTTGTGAAGGAAGTAAAATTTTCCTCTCCCAAAGTGAAATCAGTTAGATCTGCAGAATTTTTAACACATATTTTAGACTACAAAGACATCTGCCATAGACCACTTCTAACATCTGAATTTCTTGATAGGTAATCCCTACAGTATTGCAAGGAGACTACCTGAAAGCATTTCTAAGCTTTCTGAATTGGATTACTAAATTCAGGCAGTGTGATCCTTCCTCTTTTTCATTCAGCTTCCAATGATATATCAGGTTGTGTGGCCATCAGTGGAGCTTCTGGTACAGCAGTTAGAAGCAGACCAGAAGAACACAAAGTGACAAATTTAAAAGCTGAAATATCTCCTGAAGTCGAAGGAAGATTTTTACCTATGAGAGTGAATGTACTTGTGCACACACCAGTAATAACCACACTCTTTTTTAATCTCTGGGCTACATGGACCATTGATCTTCGACAGTGAAACAATTCTTACAGAAATTCTATAGATAATATGGGTAATACTTCACCCCTAAAATGGAACAACTTGAAAATGGGAAAATATCCAGAATTTTGCAGAGTCCTATTCCCTTAATGTATGTAAAAATTTTTCAAGTCTGTGAAAGATTATTTTTGAATGGTTTTATTAGAAATAATTTCTCAGTTTGTAACCACTGAAATAAAAAATTTAACATCATGACAAGCTAAAACATTACCACGGTCCCTTATGAGCCACACATACAGTTTAGATAAAGACATTCTCCCCTGCAGCAATATTTTGGGAAACTGGTCAGATTCCCTCTCCCCACTATAACAAACCCCACTATAGTATCCCAAGAAACAAATTATCTTTGAAAACGTACAAACCTAGATCCTTCCATAAAAATTTTACATACACCTGTTTTCACTTTGCTTTTGGAGGTTTTGGATTGCTTTTCTTTGTGCCTATATATTTGCTTATTATTTTCTACTAGACCAAACCTTATTTCTTGAGAAAATATCCTTCTATTCAGTTTGACCATCTAATTTAATTTGATACAATCACTTTTTGTTTATGATGTTTGTCCTTGAAGTTATACGTCAACAGATAAAGACCAATCCTCTGTAAATCTGTAAGCTCAGGCACTTAGGAAGTTTATATTTTTATGTATATTGCATTCTGGATTTCCAGTTACAATATTTACCACCGCATTCTCCAGATGCCTCATGAATCTGGCACGTAAGACTTCCAGATTGCACATGAAGGAACTAAACAGTTAAGTTTGCTCAAGGCTACCCAGGAAAAGGAGCAGATAAACCAGTAAGAACCTACGAATGTAGGAAACCTATACTGAGATCCCTGTAACGAATCAGGAAGAGTAAAAAGTTGACATAGCCCTTCACCCCAGATAAATACATCAGGCACTAGATCAGTGTGTCTCATTAAGTTGTTATTAATTACTTACAAAATACAGCAGAGTTGCAAAGGAGAGACAGAACAAAAATCATCCAAAAAACAATCAGCAGCCCAGCCGTCAATACCCCCAGGGAGGTTTGTGCCCTGGCAGTTTCTGGGTGAGTCTGCCACTCCCTCCTTTACATTACCCAATGGCCCATCACATCTTCTTGAGGAATTTGGTATGGAAATGATGAACTTCCAGCTAGGAATTTTTTCATTTGGAGTCATCTAATGAGGTCTCTTGGGACTCTCTCTCCAATCATCCAAATACTCAGGATATGGGGAAACAGAAGTCCAAGTTGCAGAAACATCCCAGCATACTTGCCCAGATTTCTATCATTGTTTTAATTAGAAAACATTATACATTTCAAGCTACTCAGATTTACCTCCACTAGTGTCTGTCTTCAACACAGTGGAGAATAGAGCTAGTCTTTCTCATCTGCTTGCAGGCAGGTACAAAGAGGAATATTGTACCTGCCAATATGGTGAAGGAGAAACCCAATTCTTGAGCAATGGACAGGGGATTCAGGGAGATTGTTGTTTTAAAAGCTAAAGAAATTTTGCAGAAAATAAACCCCCTTGAGTTCCATCTTATCCTCAGATATCAGAGGAAGTGGAGGTAGCCGGGTTTAGATTATGAATGATGCCTGATTTGGCACTATGAGTTCGATTGCCTTCAGTATTTCCAACTATCATGATTACAGGCACACAAATGCATCTCCTATCTAGCATGGTCACACTTAAGGAGTTTGGTCATATTTAATGAGAACTCTCATGCACAGATTAATGGTGTCATTTATCTAAGCAACTGAAGTGCAGAATCTCTTGGATTGCTGATGATAAATATGCATGTGCAAAAACACATGCAAATACTAAGAATATTAATAACATGTCTAGACACAAAAGTGTTAAAATATGAAGTGATTCTCTAGAGATTTCTAAGTTTCCCAGGAAAATAATCAGTATAGCCGAGTGTTAAAATCTCATCCAACGGCTATCCCTATGGGAAGCAAAGCAGGTTCATCCTATTGACCGATCCCAGAAGGCAGCAATGATGTCCTCCTGACTCATCTGCAATGGCTTCCTCCACTAACAACTCTCCTCTCTTAAGCTATATTTTGCTTCTAGGTGGAACTTGAGTGATTCTAGTCATACACACCTCTGTTACAATTAGTGTAAAATTTCAGTGGGGTTAGTTGCACCTCTGAAGTGGATGTTTTGGCATTATGCAAAGTTCAACCAAAGACCAAGATTTCAGTTCCACAATTGTTTTCCCAAATAACAATGTATGTACATCACCTAATGTTTTGCTCTTCAAGTACAGTAACTCCTGATTAGAAGTTCCTTAGTAAGGTTCCATCTTCATTATCTAGAGAGGCAGACTGACCTGACACTTGCCTGATAGTTACAGAGATGATAGGCTGGTCAGGTGCCACTACTTTATTCCTGGCATTTCTACCATGGTATCCAACTGGTAGTACATTCTACAAGTAATTTATTGTGGTTTGGTGACTACCAGCAGCTCAGAAACATTACTCTAAGATCACATTGCCAAACTCCTGTCCTGGACTTCCCCTATGAGAGTAAGGAATCTGCAAAATAGGCCCAAGATCTCACAACTTGTGACTATAGTATGTGCTAATACAGAGCACTGATAAAATAAAGAACAAATACACATATTTAAACACAAATGCTAGTCATGAGAAGCCAGACTCAAACACAGAGAGTCACAGCCCTTTGTGGATAGGCCTACCATTGTTACTAGAGACAATATTGGGTGGCATTCCCATGAAATGGTAATTCACAAAGTATCTTCTGTGCATGAGATGAGACAGTCTGGTCACGTTAGGCCTTGAAAAGATGGACACATGTCTGTTCTTGAAAAGACTGTCTCTACCTGGCCTGGTCAGAGGAGACTAAAGCATACAAAGTCCTGCTGAAGAGAAAATGGGCTTCTAAATTTCACAAAGGCAAAATCCTAAAAGTCTGCTAAGCAGACTGTGACTGTTCAGATTTTCCACATATATTTTTCAATGCATCTAAATTAGGTTACCAGTTTCAAGGTTTTGTGAAAAATATTAAACATAAATTAGACATTTCCAGCAGGAGGATGTTCCAGGTTATTATTGTAGATGCCTTTCTATACTGAGAAGTAATTTACTGAATGTATGAGCTACTGACTGGATTTGGGGAAATGAAACTCTTATTTTACTTGATTTCTTCCTTTCTTTTTTTAACCATACAAAGTAAATTTGTTGAATCCTTTGAAGCAGATTGCTGTCCATCTGATGATACAGGTAGAAGCATATTTTCCTTTCTTGAAAAAACTGTTGGAGGGAATTTTTTAAGCTTTCTAAGTTTAGTAGAAGATTGTTAAATGAGTTACTAACATGAATGTTTCTTTCATCCTATCCATTATGTACACTTTGTTACTAAACTTTCCATTTTATTCTCTGATCAATTCCCTCTCTCTTTTTACTTTCTGCACCACTTCCTGTCATCCAGTTATCAAATACATATTTTAAAAGCTATCACTGAGATAGACATTTACTGAAGAAAAAACTTACTATTCCATTAGAACAGAATAATGAAACACAAAGAAGCTGTTTGTCTGACCATATACATGTATCTCCCATATTTTGTGCAATGTGGGTGATTTCCAGTATTATTTTTGGGTGTACTGTGACTGCATTGAAGAATGACAAGATGCCTAGGATCACTCAAATGCTAAGTCTGCTCTCCACAAAACAAGCAAAATGCAAAAAACGCTGTGTGCTGAGCAAGTCGATTTCTAAAAGGGCAAGTCAGCTCATAACAATTGCTGCTTAACTGCATATGGCAGGATGTAAAGCAATGATTCCATCATGATTTCTGGGCAAACAACAAATTAAAGCAGTAAAGCCTAGATAATGCTGTGGAATCTTGGGTGTTGAAGCACTTATCCTACATGCTAGGAAACTTCCTTGGCTTACTCCTGTCTACAGGAGACATGTTTTCTACATTGATTTTTCAAGAAAGCCTGTTCTAAAGGTGGGAAAGCACATTTCTCTTAAGGAATGGATACTAATCACCTAGTCAAACAGCACAGAGGTGAATACCTGATCAACTGAAAGGATATATAGCACTGTCGAAAAGGTAAGTATAGTAAATATTCTATCAAGAAGAGGTTAACTGTTATTTTGGGGCACCCAGTTAAAAAGATTTGATCCAGGAGATTTTAACTGTGTCCTGGTACCACACTGTTAAAAGATTACCAGTCATAAGCATGGAGTGCCTCCAGGATAACCGTCATCTTGACCTCAAGTCTTATTAATATAAAAGAAATAAAAACATTAATTGAAAAAATTCCAAACAGAAATGAGAGTTTATGAAGTCACAGAAAAGCTAGCCAAAGAGATACTGATCAACTTGGTACATTTTTTCTAAGTCTTCCCTACTATGCATGGGCCAGTTGATGAACCTTTAGATACTCATAGTTTTCTGATTGCCAGTCTAATTCTCAACCAGGTGTGTTTCCTTTAGTTGTGCTTAGAAAATAAGACTATTAAGACCAGAATAACACTTATACTCTATATAATGTCGTTTAAGCCTAGCTGGCAACAAACCACCATGCAGATGTTCACTCCTTCCCCTGCAGTGAGATGGGGAAGAAAAAAGATAACAAAGGGCTTTTTGGTTTGACACAAGGACAGAGAGGGCTCACTCACCAGTTATGGTGACAGGCAGAACAAGTTCAAGCTTGGTGAATAGCAAAAGCAATGTAATCTACCACCAACTGAAAACTGAGTGAGATGATAAGAAATTAATCCAGATGATCAAAACACCTTCCCACCACCCTTTTTCTCTCCCTAGGCTCAGTTATCACCCTCAATAAGTCTACCTCCTCCCTCCAGCAGCACAGGAAGTAGGGAATGGGAGTTGGGGGTTAGTGCCTCACAGATGGTCTCTGCAACTCTTTCCGCCTAAAAGAAGGAGGGCTCCTCACATTCTTCCTCTCCACTGTGAAGTCCTTGTCAGACTTGTGTCCTTCCCACAGGCTGCAACACCTCACAGACTTCTGCAGTGGTGATTCCTTCCATAGCCTGGAGTCCGTTAAGTAATAGACTACTCCATCTTAGGCTTCCCCGAGCCATGGATCCTTGTGGGAACTTTTACCTGTTCTGCTGTGGGGTCCTCCGTAGGTGGCAGGTGGATCTCAGCTCCACCATTACCTTCCATGAGTTGCAGAGCGTCATCTGTCATCTCACCGTGGATGTAGAGGAGTCTCTGCTCCAGCGCATCTTCTCTCTCCTTTTACTGACCTTAGTCTCTGCATGGTCATTTGTCTTATCCCACTTTTCTCCTTAAACTTCCTCCTCCACTGCAATTTTTCCCTTCTAAAACAGCTACTGTGGAGCCATCTGATTATCTCAGCCTTGGACAGAGGCAGGTCTGACTTAGAGCCAGGGCAGCTTCTAGCAGCTTCTCACACGGGCCACCACTGTAGTCCTTCCCCTGCTACCAAAATAAAAGACCTACCATATGTGTTGGATTTGTGTGGAGATGCTTCTGGTAACAAGGATGGGACTGCAATAGTAGCCTGTATAAGAAGTTTCCTGAAACTCTCCCTGGCTCTAAGTTGGACTCATCTCTGTGTCCAACTGTGTTGAGTCAATTGAGTGCTTCTGCATTCACTTTTGAGGAGAAGCTGGAAGAGGAGGGGTTGGAAGAGGTGAAGGTGGTGGAAGGAGAGGGATGAAAGAGAAGTCACCATGTGGACCCCAAAGTCATTGAGGGAAGAGGAGGTGTGCTGGAGCAGAGATCCTCCTGCATCATGGTTTGACATGACAGTTTTTTCTGGTAAGTGAGAAGGGTCTGTAAAGATGGGTCCTGTAAACAGTTGCCTGAAACTCTCTCCAGCTCTGAGCCAGACCCACTTCTGGGGCTGAGCCAATTAGACACCTCCATGATCACTTTTTTTAGATGAAGTGAGAAGAGGAGTCTTCTTCCTCCTTCTTCTTCCTGTTTCTTCCGTCTTCTGTCCCTTCTTCTCCAGCTGGTGGTGGTGGTGCAAGGAGTAGGAAGACTGAGAGTAACAACCATGTGGACTCCAAGATCAATGAGGAAAGAGAAAAGGTGTCCTGGAGCAGAGACTCCCCTGCATTCTACAGAGAGGACTGGTGAAGCTGAGATTTATTTGCATTTCTTTAAAGACCCTGCATCAGGGGTAAAGACTCATTTTGATAATGACCCAGTATCAGGGGCAGAGGCTCATTATGCTAAGAACCCTGAGCCAAGGGCAGTAACTATGGCCGGAGGCGGCTGTGTATCATGTAAGGGGCCCAATACTTACAGAAGCTGTAACTGTGGGGAGGAACCCACCACAAAGCAGCTCATTAAAATTATGTCCAGAAAAGGCCATATGCTGAGGGATGGACCTTGCATCTACAGAAACTGAAACCGTGGTGAATAATCCACGTCAGAGGTAATCGCTGAGGACTGCATCCCACGTGAGGGACCTTGTATTGGCAAAAGCTGCAGCCACTGGGAAGAACCCACACCAGAGAAGTTCGTCAAGGGGAAGAATGAGAGGAGTCATCCTCATCTGAGAAACATCAGAGCCCATCTGTGAGAGACTGACTAAGTCCATCACTCCCTGCGCCTCTGAACCTCTGAGGGGGGAGGAGGTAGAGATATCAGGAGCAGTGAACTGGGGCCAGGAAGAAGAGAGGGATGGGGGAAGGACATCTTAAAGTGCTGGTTGTAATTTTCTCATCATCCTACTCCCTTTTTGCTTTTATTTTATTGTTTCTTGTAGAATAAACTTTCCTACTTTCTAAGTCCAATACTGGAGTCTGTTTTGCCCAGAACCGTAACTGGCAGTGAGTCCTCAGTGCCCTTGTCTTAATCCACAACAACCTTGCTTATCTTTTTCCTCCCATTTTCCTGGGGCCTCTGTCATCCTAATGAGGGTGGAGGTGAATGAGGGCACGGAATGAGAGACTGTCGTGGTGCTTCTTTGCTAGCAGGGCCAAACCACAACAATCCCATGGTGAGACAGCCGCTGTCCCTCTGCAACCCATGGAGGGTTACAGCAGAGCTGAGATCATGAAGGACCCAATGGTAGAGGGGGTGGCTGTGCCCAGAGGGGCCATGACTCTGTGGGGAGGTGATGTTGGAGTAAAATGTACCTGCGGTTGTACTTCCATGGAGGAGACTCACAACACAGTTTGTGAGAGGCTGCAGCCCCATGGAAGGACTCACAGATGAGAGGTTCTTTAGGGACTGTATACTGTGGGAAAGACAGTGTTGGAGCAGTGAAGTTCTCTGTTCCTCTTGAGCTGAGGAGCCCAGAATTGGACACAGGACTCCAGATGAGACCTCACCAAGGCAAAGCAGAGGGGGAAAGGAATCTCCCTACACCTGCCAGACACACTCTTCTTGATGCATCCCAGGATGCCATTGGCCTTCTTGGCCACAAAGGCACATTGCTGGCTCATATTTAGTTTATTATCAAGCAGGACTCCCAGGTCTGTCTCTGCAGAGCTGCTCTTCAGCAGTTTGACCCTCAGCCTGTACTGGTGCATGGGGTCGTTTCTTCCCAGATGCAGGACTCTGCACTCGTCCTTGTTGAACCTCATGAGGTTCTTCTCTGCCCAACACTCAAGCAGGTAGAGATCCCACTAAATGGCAGCACAGCTTTCTGGGGAATCAGGCAGTCTGGTATCAGTGAACTTGCTGTGGGTACACTCTGTCCCCTCATCCAGGTCATTGATGAAGATGTTGAACAATTATGCAGTCGAGTTTCCCACATTTGGGGAAATTGCAGTGGTCAGCACACCCAGAGTGCAGAGGATGAGACTTGCCCCAAAAAAACCATCTTGGTGTCTCCCCTGCCAGGTAAATTTAATTTAAATTAACATTTTGAGGGAGAAGTAAAAGATAATTTAAAATAATCCGGATAAGTTGAAATTTACCTCCCTGAACTTTAAATTTAGACTTTCTTTACGGACAGAATGAGACATCAGCCCTCCAGATGGTGATTCATCCAGTCTCTGTTGGGAGGCAATAAATCAGCCTCTGGTTCTTGTGCTCTCTCCAATGATTACAAAGAGGGCCTAAATGATTAAGTTGTACTTACCACTTTTTTAACCACAGGTAAAATTAGCTAAAGTGAATCCTATTCATTCTGTGTTCCAGATGCTATCATAATGGAAAAGTACTCTTAAGCCATATGATTATTTGTCTGCTGCTCTACAGAATCTCTTTAGGGCAGTAAATGTATACCTGTCGTGGTTTCAGCTGAGATAAGGGTAATTTTTCTTCCTGGTAGCAGGTAGAATGCTGTATTCTCTACTTGGTATGAGAATATCATTGATAAAACATTGATAATATTTTAGTTATTGCTAAGTAGCACTTTTCCTAAGTGAAAGACTTCTCAGTTTCCCATGTTCTGCCAGTGAGGAGGTGCACAAGAAGCTAGGAGGGATCATGCCCAGGACAGCTGACTCCAACTAGCCAAAGGGCTATTCCGTACTATAGAGCCTCATGCCCACAAAATAAATTGGATGAAGTTGGTGGAGAGGGGTGGATCACTGCTCAAGCATGGGTCAGTGGATAGTGAACAATTGTGTAGTGCATTACTTGGTCTTTTTCCTTGGGTTTCATTTATCTATTTTTGATTTATTCCTTTTCATTACTACTACAATTATTATTATTAAGATTATAGTTTTATTTTACTCATTAAAATATTAAAATACTATTGTCTCAACCCATTAGTTTTGCTTGTTTTTTTCACTTCCCTCCTCCCCATCAGACTGAAAGGGGGGAAAGTTGAGTGAGCAGCTGCAGGGTGCTCAATTGCTAGCTGGGGTTGAACTACTGCAACACCTTAAGCAGTTAATAAATAATTAAATAAATTTATTATCAGAGGAGATTATAAAAATGAGTAACTCCAGATTGTCGCTGCTAATCCACTTATTTTACAACATTTACACCTACTAAAAAAAGTTAAGATATACAAAGCTTTCAAAGGCGTCATTATGACTTCATGTCAGGTGGTAGTGATAGCTAAAATTTCTGGCTTGGAATCGCTGACTGCTGAAGTACAAACATTGAATAGTGTTTTATCTCCACACTGAATGTGGGAATCATGAAAGGTGCTTCATTAGAAGCCACGTTTGCTGTTTTTTGGTATTCATCTCTTTTTTCTGGCCCTTTCAAATTAAGAATTCAAACCAGAGTTCAAAAGGAATATTTCTGATAGGAAACAGGCTAGCACAACCCAAGCATGTCATCTGTATTGCTCACTGCAATTAGAAGGAAAAGTGTGACTTTGAAAAAAGCAGAAAAGCAGACCTTTTTACTTAGTGTGATGGGCTTTATATGGAGCTGCTTTTGCTTAGTAACGAGGGAGAGGTTGCAGTGCTGCCCCCATAAACAGTTTCCAAAACTTCCTCTGTCTCTGATTTTTGCACTCACTTCTAGCCCAGCCAGGCCAATCGGGTACCTTTGCCATCAGTGTTTAAGAACGGAAATGTATAGTGCATAGGAAGAGGTAGAAGAGTAGGGCAAGAGGGAGGTGACCACGGGAACCCCATAGTCAGAGAAGGAGGAAGAGAGGAGCAGTGCCAGATCAGAAACCCCATTGCAACCTGTGTCAAGAAAACAGGTTTTCACCTGAGACCCAGGGAGGACAACCAACAGCTCCAGGAAGGCCTTAGGCCAGGGGATACAATAGCTGCAGATCCCAACCCAAGACAAGCAGAGAGGAGCTGCAGCCCTCAAGATTCGAGCACATTCGAGCAGTCTGTACAGGGCTTCCTGGTTGTGAGGAGTCCTGCACTGGAGCAGCAAGGACCCATGAGGAATCCTTCTCCTCAGAGGTGAGACATGCAGCAGGACCCATTGGGAAAGGATTGATGGAAAACCCCATGCTCTGCTCTCCTGAGCCATTCACTGGGGAAGGAGGCAAGGATCAGGCCTCTAACGTCAGGAAGAGGGAAGAAGTAAGGGGAAGAAGATATCATTGAATGGTAGGGGTTGGAAGGGACCTTTAGAGATCATCTAGTCCAACTCCCTCCAGAAGCAGGTTCACCTAGATCAGGTAGCACAGGAACATGTCCAGGTGGGTCTTGAAGACCTCCAAGGAAGGAGACTCCACAACCCCTTTGAAGCCTGTGCCACTGCTCCATCACTCTCACAGTGAAATAGTTTTTTCTTATATTTAAGTGGAACTTTTTGTGTTCCAGCTTCATCCCATTACCCCTTGTCCTGTTGTTAGCTACTATAGAAAAAAGGGATGTCCCAACCTCCTGACACTAACAAAACTGGCACTAATATTTATAGATATTATAAATGTTAATAAGTTCTCCCCATAATCTCCTCTTCTGCAGACTAAACAGCCCCAGTTCCCACAGCCTTTCTTCATATGAAAGATGTTCCTGTCCCCTGATCATCTTGATGGCCCTGCGCTGGACTCTCTCCAGAACTTCCCAGTCCCTCTTGAGCTGAGGAACCCAGAACTGGACACAGGACTCCAGATGAGGTCTCACCAGGGCAGAGTAGAGGGGGAGAAGAACCTCCCTACATCTGCTGGCCACACTTTTCTTGATGCATCCCAGGATGCCATTGGCCTTCTTGGCCACAAGGGCACATTGCTGGCTCATATTTAGTTTATTATCAATCAGTACTCCCAGGTCGGTCTCTGCAGAGCTGCTTTTCAGCAGTTTGACCCCCAGCCTGTACTGGTGCAGGGGGTTGTTCCTTCCCAGATGCAGGACTTTGCCCTTGTCCTTCTTGAATCTCATGAAGTTCCTCTCTGCCCAACTCTCAAGACGGTTAGGATCCCGCTGAATGGCAGCAGAGCCTTCTGGGGAATCAGCCAGTCCTCCCAGTTTGGTGTCATCAGTGAACTTGCTGAGGGTACACTCTGTCCCCTCATCCAGGTTATTGATGAAGATGTTGAACAAGATTGGCCCCAGAACTGATCCCTGTGGAACTCCACTGGCCACAGGCCCCCAACTCGATTCTGTGCCATTGATCACCACTCTCTGGGCTCTGTCATTCAGCCAGTTCTCGATCCACCTCACTGTCCACTCAACCAAGTCACACTGCTTTCTGATGAGGATGTTATGGGAGACAGTGTCAAAAGCCTTGCTGAACTCAAGACAAATGACATCCGCTGCTCTCCCTTCATCTAGCCACCCAGTTATGCACTCATAGAAGGCTATCAGTTTGATTAAACAGGATTTCCCCTTGGTGAAGCCATGGTGGCTCCCCCGATAACCATCTTAACTCACATATGTTCAGTGATAACATTCAGGATGAGTTGTTCCATCACTTTTCCAGGGATGGAGGTTCGGCTGACCAGCCTGTAGTTTCCTGGGTCATCCCTCTTGCCCTTTTTGAAGACTGGGGTGGCATTGGCCTTTCTCCAGTCCTCAGGCACCTCACCTGTCCTCCATGGTTGTTCAAAAATGATAGAGAGAGGCTTAGCAATCACATCAGCCAGCTCCCTCAGCACTCTAGGATGCGTCCCATCAGGATCCATTGACTTATGAGCCTTAAGCTTGGCCAAGAAGTCTTTAACTTCTTCCTCTTCCACCCAGGGCAAGTCCTCTGCTGTCCCGGCTACCCTGTTATCCTTGCTAGACTGGGCTTCCCGAGTGTCAGTCTTGGCCGTAAAGACTGAAGTAAAGAAGGCATTCAGTACTTCGGCCTTCTTTGCATCCTCAGAAACCACGGCACCCTCAGCATTTAGCAGCAGGCCCACATTCCCCCTCACCATCCTTCTGCTGCTGATGTACTTGAAAAATGCCTTATTACTGTCCTTAACTTCCCTGGCTAAATTTAATTCTAGCAGGACTCTATCCTTCCTAGTTGCACCCCTGCATGCCCTGGCAATTTTCCTACACTCTTCCCAAGCAGCCAGCCGCAGTTACACTTCTCATAGATGGCAGCTTTCTGCCTGAGTTGTCCCAACAGATCCTTGCTCATCCATGGAGGCTTCCTACTTCCTTTTCCTCCTTTCTTGTGCATTGGGACACACTGATCCCGGGCTTGGAGGAAGTGGTGCTTGAAGATTGACCAGCTCTCATTGGCACTTCTGTCTTCTAGAATCATATCACATGAGATCCATCCAAGTAGATCTTTGAAGAGGCCAAAGTCGGCTTCCCTGAAATCCAGAGTCACGGTCCTGCTTTGTTTCCTGCGTCTTCCACAAAGGATCTTGAACTCTACTATCTCATGGTCACTGCAGCCGAGGTTGACTCCAACTTTCACATCCCCAACCAGGCCCTCCTCAGTATCAGCTCCAGCAGCACACCCCTGCTTGTTGGTTCCTCGATCATCTGTAACATGAAGTTGTCATCAACAACCTGTAGGAACCTCCTGGACTGCGTGTGCTTGGCTGTGTGGCTATCCCAGAAAATACCAGGGTGGTTGAAGTCCCCCATGAGGACCAGGGATTGTGAACATGAGACAGCTCTCAGCTGTTCATAGAAGGCCTCATTCACTTCCCCCTTCTGATCAGGTGCCCTGTAGCGAATTCCTACAACAATATCACCTGCCTTGCCCTGGCCATTAATTTATACCCATAAGCACTCTACCCGCTCCTCATCCCCACCCAGGCACAGTTCAGTACACATTAATTGCTCCCTCACATAGAGAGCAACTCCACCTCTTTGCCTTGTCAATCTGTCTTTCCTGAACAATACATAATCCTCCATAGCTGTGCTCTGTGACTGCAATGAGGTCGTACCCCACATCCACACCCACATCTCCAGTTCCTCCTGCTTATTCCCCAGACTGCGTGCATTGGTGTAGAGGCTTACTCAAACACACAAGTTTCCCTGGACAGGTGCAGGAGGTTCCTCCCCGGTTTGGCTCTTTCTCATGGTGATCAGCCTTCCGTATCTCAGCCCAGTGTTGCAGATGAAGGGCACTTATTATTGCATTCCCTGTCCTGCCCTGTTTCCCAGCTAGAGGGGACAGCTTGTTCTATTTTGCTTCTCCCCCCACCCCCCAAGTCCCTTAGTTTAAAGACCTCTTTATTAAATTTTCTAGTCTACTCCCAAATAATCCAATGCCTTTACGGGAGAGATGAATCCCATCGCATCCTATCAAACTGATCCCCAAGGAAGGATCCATTGTCAAAGTACCCAAAGCCTTCCCGTCGGCACCAGCCTCTCAGCCAGGAGTTCACTTGGCTGATTTTTCCATTACAAATTCCTCCTATATCTCTAGTGAACAGGATAGAGAAGAAAATAACCTGAGCCCCTCTACCTTTTACCTGCTCCCCCAAGGATTTAAAATCCATCTGGATCCTGGAGATGTCGTGCCTCATGTCATCATTCATACCTACATGGAACACAAGTAAGGGGAAGTAGCCTGCAGCCCTGAGGAGCCATGGCACCCTCTCAGCCACATCCCTGATCTTGGCCCCAGGCAGGCAGCACACCTCTCTTGACTCCCTACCAGCTCCACAGATGGGTCTCTCAGTGCCCCTTACCAGAGAGTCACCCACAACAAGCACCCATCACCTCTTCCTGCAATGTCCATTACCTACTGCAGGTGGAGCAGCTGATGAGTTGTTTGGTGGGTTTTCCGCTTTTGGAACTTGCTCGTCAAAGTCCCTTGTCGCCAATGTCTCATACTTATTTGTAGTGGGCACTCCGGATGGAGGGCTTTGAAGACGAGACTTTGTCCTTCTTTTTTTTGTAACCAGGGTCCATGGCTTGTTAGATTCACTGGAGGCTTGCACCTGATTGTGGAAGCCTCCATCTTTCTCCACTTCTTCCCCTCTAATACTACAGAGCCTAATCACAGGTTCCTGCAGCTCTTTCACCTGGCACTGCAGTTCCTAAACTTGAGGGCACCTATGACACATTGTTGCTGCTGAAGCATAGGTCCCTAAGCAGTCTAAACACTCCCTGCACTCCACCTGGACTGAAGCTTCTCTAACTAACCAGCTCTGTCTGGCTGGATGCATTGACCTTCACCTGGGTTTTGTCCACCTGAGCCCTGGCTTTAGTCCATAGTGCTCACCATTTTGCTAGGTTGAAGCTGAAGCTGGGGCACTTCTCTGACTTCTGCTTCTCTAAATGGGCTGTGGAGTTGTTCCCTGCTTGTCCTCCCTGCTCACCCTGCCCGTACAAACTGCTGTGCCACACCTGGGTGCCACATCACTCCCTTGCCGTGCTCCTCATCGCTCATGCTCTCTGGGAGACAAATAAATCCCCCACCGATACTGCGGCTCCGCCTCCCAGCAAGACCATCCCCCTTATGAGAGCTGCCTGGTTCTGGTGGCTCTCCTCGCTTTTCCTCCACTCCTATGCTCCAGGAATCCCTGGATACCTCAGCTGGCTGCACAGCCGCGAATAAACAAGCCTTGCCTCTGCTTTGTGTAGCGCTGATAAAATGGCAGCAACTGTTGCGCCTCGTTTAAACTCTCCACGGGATCTTAAAGGAGTCTAGGCAACAACCATCAGAAAATTATTTTCCAATTTTTGTCAAGTTTCCTCTTCCTTGAGAGAATTGTTCTTATCTCAATATTTTCCATATTTATTCAATCAAATGTTGTCCAGATGTAGGGTAGGCAAACAACTCATACTGAGCAGAGCATGATTCTTTTCTCATGGTTAGAACATTGCTGATTTTTATCATATGCTCTGCATAAAAGATTGATCTTTTTATTGTGAACATACTTAACTCTAGTTATTTCCATTTTTCTCCTGTAGTTTAGGATGTAGCTCCTCAAAATGAATGATATTTATTGTCTCTTCCTCTCTTTTATTTTTCCATTTCAACTACACTTACTTCAATGGAAATTTGAAACAGAACAGCAAGAAAATGAAGCACAGTACTTGAAGTTTGCCTGTTACCTCACATTTTTTGTCCCTCTCTAATTTCTTTACAAAAATCTCCTGCTTCATTACTTTTATTTAATTATTTGTACCAAATACATTCATCATATGTGAAACTTTTTCCACAAAGTATTCCTTTTTTAAAAAAGTCCTCCATGAAGAACTTTATTTATTTTATTTATTTTGTGAGACATTCTGACATGTAAGGGAAAATCCTTGCCATCTGTTCTAAAGCAAAAGTCACATCCTGCAAAATTCACGAGCTGAAAGAGGGTGCGATTAAGTGATCATATATATATATATAGCCAGCAATATTAAGCAATAAGAGAAGAGTTTGCAGAGTTACAAGGCAACTAGAAGACAAGTGGTTTCAATGCTTTCCATCTGCCCTTATCTCCACTTGAATTCCCCTGCTTGGACAATTTTGAATTTGCAATAAAATATGGTTTCCACCATATGAGGAGTGTGGCTGAAAGAATATGAATGCAAATTTCTCTTTAGTCCTTGGGGTTTGGGGGTTTTGCTTCTTTTGTTGTTTTTTTCTCTTTTGTTTTGGGATGTTTTTTAATCTCCATGGTTGTTGAGTCTGGGGATTACAATTCCTCTGATATTTCTGTGCATGTGCAGTTCAAAATGAAAAGTTCCCTTGTAAGAAGTCCAAATATTTTCACTAGAAAACCGTAGTTATGCTGGGCAAAGTTGCATTTCAGAGAAAAAAGTGGAAACTGGCAGGTTGCAACCTGCACATATGTGTTTCTCATGCAAATCTGGGATGTATTTGTGATGCAATTTTGCCCTGGAAGCCAATTTCACTTTCTGAACACCTCAGATATTTAAAGGAGAAACCAAATCTAATGTTCTACTTCCTATCAATCAGCAAAAGCTGTATCTGCTTTCATACATAACTTTTTCAACCAGACGTTTAGTTGCATGGGGAGAAATTAATCCTCATTTAATGCCATTAATTCCCTGGAGTTTCTGCAGTATTGAATTTGGCCCCCCAGGAACTCATTATTCAGACGGGTTAAGCAATTCCATATGCTGTTCTTCAGTGCACATAGTTGAACCAGTAGTACCTTGCGGATAGGTGCAAGTTATGGAATATCTTTTGGTTAGATTGATGAAAATTATGAATGATACTATTAACGTGGTGTAGTGAGTATGATCTACATAGTTTGCTGGGCTGTGTCCCATCAAGTCAAAATGAATAAAATAACTAGACAAGTCTCTACAAGCAGTGCGTATTTACAGTATCAAAGATTACATAAAACTATGTTATTCACTATTTTCAATGTAAACTGTGTGTAGGTACTTGACAATAGACAATAATTACCTCAGAGGCAAAGCAATGCTAATGAGACTGCCTGATGATTTCAGAATAGTTACTCAAATCTGCACACATCCATGAAGATATAAAATGGAAAAGCATTGTCTTTTTCCTACTGTCTTTGACTGCACCCAAACTTCGCCACCTTTAGAAGTTCTTGAAAGTTTCTTTTGTTTGCTTCTTCACTCTGCACTATTTTTTGCAAAGCTTCAAAGCTGTAACAGGCTGACCTTAGAGTTGGTTTGGATGTACTACTGGCAATTTAAATGGCTGGGAATTTATCTAGATCATCTAGCTCACTTGAGGTAAAGTAAATTAATTTTTGATTGGATGGTTGTCTGTGAATCATAAACTGCACTAATTCTCTATTTTGAAGTATCTCTTCTTTTTTTTTTCCACTTGAATGAGGGGTAGAATAGTTTCTGTTTGAGTTACAAATAATTTTTAAAAGTTTTAATTTAGTGTTGGGAGAAATATTTTGGTGGCATGTTTCTAGTCCTGGTGTTCAAGCATATTCCTATCATTTTTTATACAGCTACAACACAGAAAAGCCTGGCATAAATTTCATACAAGAAAAGTTCTGCTCCCCAACACAATACTCTTCTGAAAATAATTCCTCTATAAACCATTTAACAGCAGAACATCTGTATTTCACTGAAAGAAAACTGAAAGTAGATTCTATACACTGTAGTCTATTATTATTTTCTGGGGAAGTGATTATGTTAAGACAGTTAGGTGCTTTCAGCTTTCTGTCTTAATATTTCCAGCCAAGAAAAGCTTCTCTGTTATGCATGTTATCTAGTGGATAGAGCTGAACAAGATGTTTGATAAATTTGTCTTTCCAGATGAAAATGGTTTATGATAGTTCTTCATTTTACTAACTCTCCTATTTCCCATGTAAAATTATTATACATATCAGGAATATTGGTGACATTGATCAATTTCTGAAAAGCATCAAAGATGGAAATAGAGAACACAGCTGGTCTAGTGTCATGGTTTAGGCCCAGCCAGGAACAAAGAATTATGAGCAACTGCTTGCTTTACCCTCCTCCTCCTGTCAAATGGGGAAGATAAAAGTAACTAAGGGCCTTTGGAAACCCCTAACAACAGGGAGGGCCCACTCACCACTTATGGTCCAAGGCAAAACAGACAAAACTGCTCAACTTAGGGAAGAAAACAGAAATTAATTTAATTTACCACTAATGAAAATCACAACAAACAGAGAACATACCAAATAAAAAACAATATAGAGTAGGGCAATGATGAAAGGTACAACCAGACCTTTTAAGATCCAGTTCCTTCCACCTCTCCTCTCTTCCTAAGCACCTGATCCTGTTGTTGCAATCTTCGTTGGGACATCTCTTTTTTCTATAGTAGCTAGCAACAGGACAAGGGGTAATGGGACGAAGCTGGAACACAAAAAGTTCCACTTAAACATAAGAAAAAACTATTCCACTGTGAGGGTGAGGGAGCAGTGGAACAGGCTTCCCAGAGGGATTGTGGAGTCTCCTTCCTTGGAGGTCTTCAAGACCTGCCTGGACACATTCCTATGCGACCTGATCTAGGTTGACCTGCTTCTGCAGGGAGATTGGGCTAGATGATCTCTAAAGGTCCCTTCCAATCCCTACCATTCTATGATTCTATGAGTCACCCTGAATGGCTCAGGGACAAGGAATGGAGGTTTCAGTCCTTTTCCAATGGTTCCTGTTTCTTGTCTGTCCTTGAGGCAGGTGGACTCCTTGCTGGTCTGCTCTGCTCCTCCTTTTTGTGCTTTTTGAAGAGTGGAGAGACATTGGCCTTCCTCCAGTCCTCAGGCACCTCTATGATTGTTCGAAAATGATGGAGAATAGCTTAGCAATAACATCAGCCAGTTCCCTCAGCACTTGTAGGTGTATACCATCACTATACATGGATTTATGGGTGTCCAGTTTGCCTAACAGGTCTCTAATCCCATGCTCATCCACCAAGGGAAGGTCTTCCATTCTCCAGACTATCTCACTATCCTCCAGGGACTGGGCTTCCCAAGGATTGGCCTTGGCAGTGAAGGCTGAGGCAAAGGTGGCATTCAGTAATTCCACCTACTCTGCATCCTCTGTGTTCACCAGGGCACCTTCTGTGTTCAGCAGCAGGCTCACACTCTCCCTAATCTTCCTTTTGCTACTGATGCACTTGAAAGAGCCCTTCCTGTTTTTCTTTGCTTCCCTTGACACTTTTAATTCCAAAAGGGCTTTAGCGTTCCTGATTTCATCCCTACATGCTCTGGTAGCACTCCTTATACTCTTCCCAAGAAACCAAGCCCTTTTTCCACCTCCCATAGACTTCTTTCTTCTCCTTGAAATGCTTCAGTAGCTCCTTTTTCATTCACTCAGGCTTCTTGTCTCCTTTTCCTGATTTTCTACCTGTGGGGACATATTGATCTTGCTCTTGGAGGAAGTGGCACTTGAAGACTGACCAGGTTTCTTGAGCATTCTTACCTTCTAGAATCCCTGCCCATGTGGCTCCTCCAGGCAGGTCTTTGAAGAGATGAAAGTTAGCTTTCTTGAAGTCCAGGGTTGCAACCCTTCCTAATGTCCTGCTTATCCCATGCAGGATCTTGAACTCTACCGTCTCATAGTCACTGCAGCCAAGGCTGCCTCCCACCTTCACATCCCCAACCAGACCTTCTTTATTTGTGAGCACAAGGTCCAGCAGCACATCTGTCCTTGGCTCCTGGTTACCTGTGACAGGAAGTTATGATCAACATTCTGCAGGAACTTCCTGGACTGCATATGCTTGCCTGAGTGGCTTTGACAGCAAATATTAGGATGTTTGAAGTGGTCCTGATGTAGAGCTTTATACTAACATGTACTGATAAACCTTATACCAACTTATGGCAATAGTTTAAAGCTCATTTTTCAGACAGGACAAAATTCACACACAAGCTGGAAAAAGTCGTGCTCATCTCCTTACACAATACCCCCGGGGTCCTCCAACTTCCTAGAAGGCAGAAATTGATTCTTCGAGGGGCCAAGTGATATCTGAAGATCAGGGGTGAGAAAGCCTCAGAACTTATCAGCCTTCATCTCCCAAGACCCCAAAGACCATCACCAGCCATCACCGGGAGACATCACGCAAATGAAAGGAAGAAAAGACCTAATTTACATGCGAAATCGGGGACAGGTTGTGTCTTTGTCTAGGTGGATAATGTCATCATATGATTTTGTAACTTTGTAACAAATATAAGTCAAGCAAGGTGCCGAGTCTGGTGCGCACGTTTGTGGTGGAGAGATCCCCCATGCGCCTGGCGCCGAATAAACATACCTTCTTTATAACTCTCTGAGTTATAGAGTTTGATTCCGCAAGTCAGTTCATGAGGACCAGGGATTGTGAGGTCAGCTGTTTCTGGAAGGCCTCATTCACTTCCTCTTCCTAATCAGGTGGCCTGGAGTAAACTCCGACAATAGTATTTCCCACATTACCCTGCCCCTTAATTTTCACCCATAAACACTCAACTTGCCTCTCTTCCTTGCCCAGATTGAGTTCAACGCACTTTTATTGCTCTCTCACATAGAGAGCAACTTCACTTGCTTGCCTCATTGGCCTTTGCATGACCGTATGTTTCCCTCATAGTCATCACTCACTCACAACTGACCTGTGTTTATTCTTTAGGGAAGCATTTGTTAAACACAAAATAAAAATCAATTTTTTCAAGCAAATTGTGCCATGAAGGTGTTGAGGGAAGGTAATCCCCAGAGATCCTGACCAAGGAATTGGAGTTTATGGAGAGGGATCAATAAAATCATGTAAACTGTAATAATTTGAATGAAACAAGGATATGTCTGTTGCTCAGTATAATACAGTCCTGATTGATAATAAACTAAACGTGAGCCAGCAATGTGGCCTTGTGGCCAAGAAGGCCAATGGGCATCCTGGCATGCATCAAGAAGAGTGTGTTCAGCAGGTCAAGGGAGGTTCTTCTCCCCCTCTACTCTGACCTGGTGAGGCCTCATCTGAAGTCCTGTGTCCAGTTTTGGACTCCTCAGCTCAGGAGGGAGAACTCTGGAGAGAGTCCAGCACAGGGCCACCAAGATGACTGGAACCAGTGGACTGGAACATCTTTCATATGAGGAAAGGCTGCGGGAACTGGGGCTGTTTTGTCTAGAAAAGAGAAGACTGAGGAGAGATCTTATGAAAATTTACAAACATGTAATGAGCGGGTGTCAGGAGGTTGAGACATCCCTTTTTTCTATAGTAGCTAGCAACAGGACAAGGGGTAATGGGATGAAGCTGGAACACAAAAAGTTCCACTTAAATATTAGAAAAAACTATTTCACTGGGAGGATGATGGAGCAGTGGCACAGGCTTCAAAGGGGTTGTGGAGCCTCCTTCCTTGGAGGTCTTCAAGACCTGCCTGGACATGTTCCTATGTGACCTGATCTAGGTTGACCTGCTTCTGCAGGGAGGTTGGACTAGATGATCTCTAAAGGTCCCTTCCAATCCCTAACATTCTATCATTCTATCATTCTCAGAGCAGGATATCCACCCAGTTGCATTTTGCAGACAAGAATGAAAGTCTCACATCATTATTTCCTATGATGGTGTCTTTCCCGTAGTTGTAACCTTGCATTCACTTTCCTAGATATACCCTGGAAATCTCTCAACAGAGGGTTCAAAGTTAACCCTGTTTGTGAAGATGCATAGAGACATGTTCACCTTCACAGCTACCATTCCCATTGGCTTTCCAACTTCAGTCACCTCTTTTGATTATTTGAATTAAGGTGAGGACAGAAATACTGAGGAGAAAAGGAACGTTAAACCTCTGTTCTAATCATGTCCGTAGTGGTGGGAAACATTTACAAACTATGCCTGTACTGTCATTTGTCCCTACATCAGCATAATGTTGAGTCTATGGTTCCTTCTCAAGAAAGAAATTGAAGACATGACCGCCATGGGCTGAAACATTGATCTTGCTATGTAAGAAATGTCAGACAATCCAGATATAGTGAGTAGCAGCCATATGGGCCTCAACAGCTTCTGGTGAAAACTTGAACTTATTTTCCTAGACTATTTCAAGAGCTACAGGATTGCCATTCATTTTCTTCCTGTAGTGGCAAAGCTACCCACGAGGTAAAACATTTCAACAAAAGAATGAGGTCCAATTTTAGTAACTTGTTGCATTGTGGATAAATCTGACCTTATGGGACAATAAAGGTGTGAGGCTTGTTCAATACACCATACAGGAAAGGATTTTTTGATACAGAATGACAATTTAAGTATTGTTTGAGAGATCTATAGAGCTATTCAATAATACAATTACAGAGATGAACAATGAATAAATAGCCAGGAGCAAAGAGAATTAGAAATATGTGAGAATGAGGTAAAAATGTGTTTTCATAGAATCATAGAATCATAGAATGGTAGTGGTTGGAAGGGACCTTTAGAGATGATCTAGTCCAACCGGCCTGCAGAAGCAGGTTCGCCTAGATCAGATCGCATAGGAACATGTCCATGTGGGTCTTGAAGACCTCCAAGGAAGGAGACTCCACAGGTTAATGGAGACAGTGAAAAAAATAATGCTCCAGCCATAAGTATCCATGCTTTTTCTCTTTACTGCAGATCCCAGTATGGTTTTTTTTCAAAGGCAAAAGCATCATCACTTCTATTTTGCAAGTGAGCAAAATAAGGCAGAGCAATGTGGGGTTACTTCCTAAGATTTAATAAGTAGCTGAGTCATAAGTGAGATATAGGTTTCCTTGCCTGATTCTTCTACTGTCAATTAGGAAGAGTATAACAAGAGTTACTAGTCATCCTCAGCACTAACTTCGAGAAGAATATATGTGACATATGACCCTATTATCTAATTTTATATATCAACGCTCTTTCCCTGAATATTTCTCACTACTCCCAGAAAATACAAGATACAAGGCTGAATGGATATTTGATCTGATTCAGCTTCTCTTGGGCTATACTAAGGTAAATAGGCATTTGTCTGATGCTTTGAGAAATACGAAGGATTTCTCCTAGTTGTATCTTCTTTAAAGAATTGAGAAGACAATGTTTAATTACTTCATATCTTTATGACTGCACATCTCAGAATCTTGAGATGCATCTATAATTTCTCGGAATATACTAGTAATCAGTCTGAGGGAAAAATCAAAAGAAACTCCTCATCGCGGTGAAAGCAAATATTACACATTTACAAAAATCAGTTCCAATAATGTGATGTTACCAACTGTGGCTGTTTATGTCCTGTATAAAAGAAAAGGTAAATCTATCATTTTCATCACCCCAAGTAATTAAAAAAAAAAAAGGCTGACTGTGAAAACAAAATTACTCAAGGGAACAAAGTGTCACGGCACAGTATTCTCATATCAACATTACTAGTCTGCCTTCCTGCTTTCTGGGGCAGCATATATTTCTTTTATCATGATCTCAAACAACTGAGTGATCTCTCTGGTCTCATCCAAAGCTCATCAAAGGCCATGGAGCTCCTTAGTGTCAATTGTGCTTCCAATCACGTTTTTCAAAGCCAATCTGACAAAGGTATGACACTGAGAGGAAAGAAGGGGACTTGGAGGTGTTCATGGTGCAGTACTAATTTGAGTTCTTCTGAAGGGATCACATTTTCTTGAAGTCTTGAAATAGTTCTGAAGAGCTAGGTCAGGTCTTTAATTGTTGTCACAGGTGCACAGCAATGTCTTCTTTCAAAGAAATGTATTGACATTTCAGCATTGAAACATAGGTAAGGTACTATAGGTTTTGTCATCCAATATACAGATTCAAAAAAAGAACAGCCTCTTCTCAGAAACATGTTTCTATATACCCATTTTCTGTAAGATATTAAACATAATAATATAGAATTCTTTTCTTAAGTTGACCATATCTTACACCTTTCCACATTTACTGTAGGTGCTCCACCAAAGCCATTTTATTTCTTTGTGTGTCTCCATTATATGTCATGAACTTCAGTAAACATGTCACCTCTTACTGTGGAATGGCTGAAGCAGCAACATTGGTTGATTCTGAAAAGTACATGGCACTCTGATCAATTTGGGTTTTGGTGAAGACAGAACCCTGGAAACATAACTTATCAGCTCATAGTTTTTGTTTGACAAGCCAAGGAGTCACTGATGGACTTGAGCTCCAGACAGATAGTGATGCTGATGTGTTAGATGATGAACTTAGAGAACTGAGAGTGATGAAGGCCATTCCTGGCAGATAATTTACAAAAACAAGACACTCAGCTTCTGGTCAGTGATTGGGTATGATATTACTATCATAACTTAGCTATACAATGATTCCTAACTACTCACAGCAAAGTGCTCTCTTTATCAGCAGTCTCAGCATGCCACTTGCTGGTTCCAGATTGGAGTAAATGCATATCCATTATTATTTTACCTGCAACGATTCCATTTTACCCCTATTCTGGACTGCAGGAGAAAAACAAATGGCTTTAGCCTACTTTATTTTGGATACATAAATTTCAAAGGTCTTCAGGTATAAGAAAGTGCCTAATCTGCTGCCTTTTTAAGGGCCCCTCCAGTGTTAATGTTGAGCTGCTGCAGTATGCTTCCTATCCTAATGGTGGCAGAATAGTCCCACACTTTGACTGAAACTGAAGCAAACTAGACCGGGGAAAAGTAACAGGGCATATCCTGCTTAAGGTTTAAAAAAAACAGCTAGGAGAAAATAAAGTGAGAAGTGCTCAATTTACCATTGTAAGAGAAAGATTGCAACTCTTTAATTTAGAGATGAACATGGAAGTTACATAACAGACTGAGCTAAGTCTAGAAACGGTAAAATTAAAAGGTCTTATTTCTCATATCCCTCAATCTAAACAAAATGACATAAAATTATCAAGCAATATATTTTAAATAGATAAAGGGAGGGAAGTCTGGTTGCTTGTCTTTTATTTATTTGAACATATTTATTTTCTAATCTTTGGAATCCATTGTCAGAAGACTTGCTAATTTTAGCAAGATCTAACAATAAAACAAAGTTGGCATCTTTGTGGGTGCATCCTGAGCAATTATAATAGATAGGGAATGAAATTATTGTGTTCACATAACTGACTTACAGGCAAAAGACTGACTACATAAATACAGGTGTTCCCTTAAGACCTGAGTGAAATTATGGACAACATTTTTAAAAATTCTTTTTCTTCTAGTGACAAGTTATAAAATTCCCTTGGCACAATCAACTTCTGAGTCAGCCAAAGCCAATCATACATCTCCTACATTCATTCTATGCTTACATTATACAATTCGACAAGTAAAACTAAACTGGAATCAAGTTGGGGTCTCGAGGTCAAAGGTCAAGAGGTCAAAGGTCGGGGGTCAAAGGTCAAGAGGATCAGAGGACAAAGGTCAAGAGGTCAAAGGTCAAGAGGTCAAAGGACAAGAGGCCAAAGGTCGCGTCAAGAGTCAAAGGTCAAGGGTCAAAGGTCGGGGTCTAAGGTCAAGAGATCAGGGGTTAAGAGGTCAGAGGTCTGGTTGAGGGGGTCAAAGGTCAAGAGATCGGGTCAAGCAGTCAAAGGGTAAGAGGTCAAAGGTCAGGCTGAGGGGGTCAAAGGTCGGGGCGGGATCAAAGGTCGGGTCAAGGGGGTCAAAGGTCAAGAGATCGGGTCAAGGGGTCAAGAGGTCAAAGGTCAAGGGTCGGGAATAAAAGGTCAAAGGTCAGGCCATGGGTCAACAGTCAAGAGGTCAAAGGTCAAGGACCGGGATCAAATGTCAAGCGATCAGAGGGCAGGTCGAGGGGTCAAAGGTCAAGAGGTCGGGTCGAGGGGGGTCAAAGGTCAAGAGGGCAAAGGTCGGGCCGAGGGTCACTGGCCGGGGTAAATGCGTCACAGGTCAAAGGACGCATCAAGAGGTCAAATGTCAAGAGGTCAAAGGTCGGGGTCAAAGGTCAAGGGTCGGGGGTCGAAGGTGGGGATCAAAGGTCAAAGGGTCAGAGGTCAAAAGGTCGATGGTCGGGTCGAGGGGGTCAAAGGTCAAGAGGTCGGGGCAAGGGGTCAAAGCTCTAGAGAGCAAAGATTGGGCCGAGGGAGGTCAAAGGTCAAGAGGTCGGGGCAAGGGGGTAAAAGGTTGGAGTCAAAGGTCTTGATGTCAAAGGTCACGGGTCGAGGGTCAAAGGGCAAGAGGTCAAAGGTCGGGTCAAGAGCCAAAGGTCGGGGTCAGAGGTCGAGAGGTCTGAGGTTGGGTCGAGGGGGTCAAAGGTAAAGAGGTCAAAGGTCAAGGCTCGGGATCAAAGGTCAAAGGTCGGGTCAGAGGTCAACGGTCAGGAGGTCAAAGGTCAAGGGTTGGGATAAAAGCTCAAGAGATCAGAGGCAGGGTCGAGGGGGTCAAAGGTCAAGAGGTCGGGTCGAGGGGGTCAAAGGGCAAGAGGTCAAAGGTCGGGCCGAGGGGGTCAAAGGTCAAGAGGTCAAAGGTCAAGAGTCGGGTCAAAGGTCAAAGGTCGGGCCAGGGATCACCGGTCAGGAGGTCAAAGGTCAAGGGTCGGGATCAAAGCTCAAGAGCTCAGAGGTCGGGTTGAGAGGGTCAAAGGTCAAGGGGTCAAAGGTGGGGTCGAGGGGGTCAAAGGTCAAGGGGTCAACGGTCAGATTGAGGGTCAATGGTCTTGTCAATGGGTCAAAGGTCAAAGGTCGCGGCAAGGGGTCAAAGGTCGAGAGGTCAAAGGTCGTGTCAAGAGGTCAAATGGCAAGAGATCAAAGGTCGGGGTCAAAGGTCAAGAGGTTGAACGACGGGTTAAGAGGTCAAAGGTCAAGAGGTCAAAGGTTGAGTCAAGGGGGTCAAAGGGTAACAGAACATTATTAAAAAAAGAAAACAAAAAAATCCACTGTTTTTGATACAAACAGCAGTCACAAACTTAAGGCCTTGCTACAGTAAAACAAATGCATAAACATTGCAGGATTTCATGGGGCCAGAAAAGAACGCTTGTCTTTTTTTTTTTAAAGGGAAAATAATAGTCAGTTTAGCATAAGCAGCTCAGGAATGTAGTTGTTTTTAGATCCACCTATGGTGAAATATAGTCATCACTAACTAATGTCAGTAATATTTTCATTCCTTCTGGTTTATAAGTTTATACATCTGTCATTAATTGATCTATTGCAGCAGTGACAGAATCTGCACTGAATTTTTTTATTATGATCAAAATATGCTCAGTGCTTATAATTTAACAAATTTGATACTAAGCTTAAACTCCTAAAAATGTATTGATATTGTATGTCTTGATTGTTTTTTTTTTCTTCCAGAAATGCTAAAAATAAGAGTAAAGATGAATCTGTGCTAAACTGGAGCACATTCACATCAGTAACAACAATACTGCTGCTCACAGAGAATACTGCTGAAATGAGAAGGCTCACAGAGTTCATGAGTAAGGTTAGGATGAGAGGGAAATTTGAAATGTGTTAAATTGGGAGAAATGCAAATCCAGTGTGCCAAAGAAAACCTTGTCCTCTTGGCTGAGTAATAACCATACTTGCCCTATAGTTCATGCAATATCTACATGTTATGATGAAACACAGACTCATCTAAAAAGTTAGTTTGGAAGAGACCTCTGGAGGTTATGTAACCTGACATTCTAGAAATCCAAAGTCAGAATATTGTACAGACTGAGTCATATTTTTGATTGTTTACAGTTCCTTTTAATCCAGATAATGCTTTTATAAACATCATCTTCTCTCCTGCTTTTATCTCCATCCTAGTTTTGACTACCTCCTTTGCCATATTCCTCTCTTGAAAGCCCAAAGAAAACAGTCCATTGAAAATGTTATAATTAAAATTCACATTTGTGATGCTAGTGGCAAGTAGAAGAAAAAACAGTTGCCACAGGCAGGAACAGTTGCAAGACAACAGTCAAAAAGGAAAAAATTCCTGTAAAAGAGCCTAACTAAAACATAATTGTCACAACACTTTGTCTTAGGGTCACCAAATAGGAAACAGACATTTGTTTCCAACCACGACTGCAGGCAGTAAGAGCCTCATTGTGATGTCAGGTGCAGGAGCCTGTAAAATTGACATCAAAGGATACCTCATCCATGTCCAAAGGGTGCAGACAGAGTTCAGTTCTGTTACTACCAGTGGTGATTTAATGCATATCTGTAATTGAACACACAAATGGGAGCTTGTGTTATATGGCTTTAACAGCGCATAATTTGAGAATGGCACCTGGACTGGACAAAAAGGTATGACACTGATTAACCCTGCAAAGATAGTTACAGAGTGGAATGGGGGAGCAAATAAAATAAGACTGGGGTGTGTTTGTGGGGAGGGATGAAGAGGAGAAGCAGACCATCAAAACAAGGGCAGTCATGAGAATAAACTTTGCTCCATTACCTTGATTGAACAACAGCCCACATGGCCAGGATTTCGTTTCCAAACCTACACAAACCTCTTGAGGAATTTCTTAAACTATATTAGAAATCAATAAATGCACAAGTGCAGTGTCCTTATCTGAAGGGCAATGATTTCAGCAGAAATAGACTCCAGGAGAGTTTTCTTCTGCCAGGCTATAGAAACTCAAAAGTTACTTGTCAGATCCAGAATATCCAGCACAAACTCTGGTTCCTGAAAGAGGGGCTGTCATCTTACATGTAAGAATCCATAAAGCAACGGATACTATTAGAATCTTAATAACATTTATCCTCGTCTATCAGGTTGAAGATATTAAATGCCTGAAGGTCTGAGTGTTTGGAAGAGTCCCAAAGGCTTTACAATTTTATGCTTCTTTAGAAGTGCCACTATAACACAGGATCTTGCCCTTCTCATTAAAGCAGACATTCTTCTTCCATTCCCTGCTAAGACTGCTAACCTTCAAGCTTCTGGTAGGCATGAGAACCAAAACCTATTTGTACATGTTTTGCAGAAACATTCATTTAATCAGAAGGTTTAAGCTTACTTGCTACTGTCTACAGTTCTTTGTTCATCCTCTACAGAGCAGTTGCAGATTCCCCTTCATAATATTTTTTTCTGTGTTTTTAATGTGTCATCTTTGATTGGTTTGGTCATTGGTGTCTCTCATTTAAGATCAGTGGCAGTTTCATTACTTCAACATTACTTTGAACTGCAGCAGCCACATGTCTACTCTATAAGCCTCAATTAAGTCAATCTCCCTTTTTACCGGCATTTTTCCATACCATATTCATTCTTGTTGAACCTCAATAATTGTGCTTTATCCTCTTTTAGATCAAGCACCCAGAACTGCATGGAGCTTTTGAAGTAAGACTGAGATACTAATATAAAGCATGGCACAAATAATTGTTTCTATATTATTCTTTATCCTCTGGCATCCTCCTATTTTTGCCTTCTCTTACCAGAGCTGCAGATCAAGCAAAAGACTATTGATCTGCCAAAAAATCTTTTGCTAAATTGTTTTAAGATCTCATTCTTCTAACTTTACTTCATAACCTAAGGCAAAACCTTTATGATTCTGAATTCTTAAAAGTCCCCTAGACAACAGCCATATGCAATATTGCTGCAGCATTCCTTTAGAAGATGGTCAATGGGATTGTACAAGCTAACCACAACATTTTGAAATATCGTTCCTTGTTCCATATGACTAGCATAAAGGCTGCCAAAGGAGAACAATGTAGAAGTAAGATTTTGAAAAGCTGTTAACTTTGGACTGAAATCCATAAAATCCAGTGGGAAGCTCTTATAACTAGAAGGTGCTGCATGTCTAACACAGGCTTCCAAGAGTTTTGATGAGCTAACATACTGCTGGAACATGTTTTATGCCTCAGAAGTGCCTGAAAACTACCTGCTTAGAAGCAATCTCTCTGGCCACAAATATTTCCTTCAAAGCTGCTCCTTTTATCCTTCAATCGTGATGTCAAAAATCCCAAGAGAGGCTTGCCACTATAATTGTTATTAATTATTGTGCATTCATCTCTTTACCGTCTTTTGCACTGAGAAAATGGTTGCCCATTACTTGGTAAAAAGTCCAGATGGCAGTGCAATTTCCTAGACAGCCTAAATGATCTAAAAGTTACGTAAATTAAAAATCCATGCATAGTTCTGCCTATCTGAAGGATTTATAAAGCAGAAAGGAGAAGATCATTTCTCAAAAAGAAAACAAACACAATCAAACAAAGCCATTCATGCCAATAAAAAAAGAGAGTAGCCCAGCATATATTCTCAAGTTAAAGATATTTGGGCAGCAGTAGGCTGTAAATTCTTTTGAGTACTTTATATTCTGTAAACAGGGGAGAAAGAAGAGCCTTCCTTGGAGGAAAGTATAACCAGTAAAACCAGATTGTAAGTCACAGAATCTCAAAGCAAAAATATTTTTTGAAAATAGCTTACAACTTACTTTCCCTGGCTTGGGAGAAAGAGAAAATCAAGTATCTATGTAGAACAAAAAGTAATGTGACACTTCTGCAAAAGCTACATGAAAGGTAGATGTAAAAAAATACACAGCAGTATCAACAATTCCAATGGTAGATTATTGTATGAATCACAAATGGCATCATAACCCTTTGAAAATCCACTTCTAAATGTTTGTACCAGAAATGTACATTTAGCAAGTTCACTGATGACACCAAACTGGGAGGACTGGCTGATTCACCAGAAGACTGTGCTGCCATTCAGCGGGATCCCAACCAGCTTGAGACTTGGGCAGAGAGGAACCTTATGAGGTTCAGCAAGAACAAGTACAGAGTCCTGCAGCTGGGGAGAAACAGCCCCATGAACCAGTACAGACTGGGGGTTGACCTGCTGGAGATCAGCTCTGCAGAGAGAGACCTTGGAGTTCTGGTTGATAACAAACTACCCATGAGTCAGCAATATGCTCTTGTGGCCAAGAAGACCAATGGCATCCTGGGATGCATCAAGAAGAGAGGGTCCAGCAGGTTCTTGTCCCCATCTACTCTGCCCTGGTGAGGCCTTATCTGGAGTACTGTGTCCAGTTCTGGGCTTCTCAGCTCAAGAGACAGGGAATTTCTTGAGAGAGTCTAGCACAGGGCCACCAAGACGACCAGGGGACTGGAGCAGCTTTCTTATGAGGAAAGGTTGTCGAGACTGCGACTGTTTAGCTTGGAGAAAAGGAGACTGAGGGAGGACCTCATTAATACTTTCAAGTATTCGAAAGGTCAAGAAGATGGGGCAGCACTTTCTTCTGCAGTGTCCAGTGATAAGACAAAAGGTGGAACACAAAAAGTTCCACCTGAACTTGAGGAAAAAATTCATTACTCTAAAGGTGAGGGAGCCTTGGCACAGGCTGCCCAGGAAACCCTTCTCTGTAAAGTCTCCTTCTCTGGAGGTTTTCAAAACCCATCTGGACACATTCGTGAGTGATTGATCTAGGCCGCCCTGCTTGACCAGGACGGTTGGACTAGGTGATCTTTAGAAGTCCCTTCCAACCCCTATCAATCTGTGATTCTCTGATTCTGTGAAATGTTGTTCAATAAGTCTATTTGGAAAGCTATTAGCAAGTCCGAAACTATAGGATTGATGTGCACCTACAGTTCTTACCCACTTCAGCTTGGATAAAGAAATGATGTTTGCAATTCAACTCTCCCACATCTAAAGTACAAAACCCCAGACTTAATCATCTAAACCAGTGCTTCTTTATTTTTACAAGTGACACTCTAGAGGAGTGTCTAGAATGGAAGAACTATGGGCAAGCACACTGGAGAGGAGAAAAACAGCTATATTTCAGGATGGAAGTGATGTTTATGTCACTGGGCAAATGTGTGATAATACATGAGCCAAAGTCAACATCATTTCATAGGAGAAGGATTAGAATTGGGACAAAGTCAAGAGACACAGCTGGAGAGCTGATGATACTGTGGGTTGGAATCTGAGCTTATTTCACAACAAATTAAAAAGTGAGTTCTAATTTCTAATTGTTTGCCAAAATTAAATTATACATTTCAGGTTAATATTTAATTTTAGAATACTTCTTTGGCTACAGAAGCAGTGACTGGTAGTTAATTCGCTTTTAATTAACTTTTAATTAATTAATTAATTAATTAACTTTTAAAATTAATTTGAATCAATAAATTTCAAATAAAATAATCAGAACTATAAGAAATTCATATCTCAAAGAAGCTTATCCATTCCTATGCATGTGTGTTTGACTTTATTAACCCTATAGAACTAATATTTAGTTACACTAGAAGGAAGAGACAGAGTTTCAAAGTGAAAAGGAAAGAATTAAAATGCAGAAATGGAAATCAAACTGACTTGCATGATGAAATACATGTCAAGAAAGTCAGTCTAGTTAGCAGCATCAGTGTCTGTAAGGTTTGGAACAGCTGGAAGTCTAGTACAGTACTGCTACTTGGAGGACTAAGGCAAACAGAAGTGAAAAAAGGCTCTAACAATAAATTCACTACCGTTTTCTTTACAGTGCACCTTCTTTATATTCCAAGCACATACAGGTAAACTCCGTATTTGTTCTCTCTGTAGTAATATTTGTTTTTGGAGTGGGGTCAGCAGTATTTCCTAATCTCTATTTTTATTAGCAGTCCACAGAAAAAAAAAAAAAAGACAATTACAAAGTTCTGAACCCCACGACATCAGCAGAAAGCACATCAACATTGCAAGCAACAATTCTTCCCCTAACGCAATACTACTTTGTGTAGAAGAAATTTCCTTAGAGAAGTGGACAGCATTTGGGATAATTCCCAAGTATCAGACTGCTAAGTAGGCAGAAGTTAAAGAAGACAGTCAGCCAAAATATTTCTCACCCTTCAAAGCCAGAGAAAGAGTCTTTTAAAAAGTGTCAGGGCATATTATTCCCATCCTATTTTGAATAATACTTTGTTCCCCCAAGTCTCTCAATTGAAATGAAGTGGGAAATCATAAGAATCTATCACAGAATCACAGAATGGTAGAAGTTGGAAGGGAACTTTAGAGATCATCTAGTTCAATCCCCTGCTAAAGCACGTTGATCTAGATCAGGTCACACAGAAACATGTCCAAGTGGGTTTTGAAAATTTCCAGATAAGGAGACTTCCCCATCCTCCCTGGGCAGGCTGTGCCAGGGCTCCCTCATCCTCACAGGAAAACAGTTTTCCCTTATGTTTAAATGGAACTTTTTGTGCTCCAACTTCTTTCCATTACCCCTTGTCCTGTCACTAGATACAATAGAAAAAAAGTGATGCCCTAGCCAGCTGACATAAATGCTGTTGAGATGAGTGGAACAAATATGAGATGAAAGAACGAAATTCACATTATAAATTTTATAAACAATTAACTGAAAAAACTCATTAAATTAATGGACCCAAGATAATACAGGGTAAAATGCAATGAAAATCTTCTTTCTTCTCACTTCATTTCCTTTATTAAAAACAGAGGGCTATTTTCAAACCTGGTAGCATTAGACTTCCAGTGCATCACAAAGCCAAACACAACACACCTGAAAAGGGTGAAAGGTGGTCAGAATGGACCAACTGTCTGTTGCTCTTAATGACAAAAGAAAAATATGGTAGTAGTTCTCACTCAAATATCTTATACTTGTTCTTATATATGTGTGTTAATTCAGCATGACAGCATTGAGAATTAACAGGATTTTAGTGATGCTTCATTGTATTTGAAAATATTAGCAAAATGGAAAAGTGTTTAACCTTTATCTTTGGTGAATATACATCTTAATATCATTTTTTGAAGTAATATAGCTATTATTTGTTCAGTTAACACAATTGGTTATGACAGAATATCAACATCCTTGGAGGTAGACTCATTGATACAGTGTGATATTTAAGATGAAATTACTGTCTTCCAATGTCTTCCCTTAAAACCTACAGTAGCTCTTTTTCTGTTTTCACAAACGTTTGTAAGAAGTATGTAATTATACTGTTGTCTGATCTGTGGCTTGGGTACAGGGAAGCGGTGTCGGCTCAGTACCAGCCCAAAACAAACTGAATACTTGAGCTTGATGGTAGAGTATCCTTGCATTTCCATATTCTTGTTTCAAGTCTCCAAAAGATGCTACAAGACAAACTAATCAGAATTTGCTGGTAAAAAGAACAAAATACCATTTGTACTGAAGAGTTGAAAAAAGAAAATGTGTGGAACAGAACAAGGTGAAAGATGGAATGCAAGATTAAATGGAAGGGTGAAAAAGTGAATGTAAAGTGTCTGCAGTACATCCTCATGGTCAAACTGCACACAGACTTCTACATTAAATAAAATCGTAATCAAATAGTTTTATGCAATCATATTATTATCACAAAATTTTTGCCTTTCTTCACCAAGTATTCCCATCAATAGTTGTTCTAGTTTGGAGCACAAGAAAACAATAATGACCTTGTTATTACATGTTTATTAGGGTAGCTCTGTTAAGTGCATATAACCAGAAGGCATCGTCCAGGCTATGCACTCACTATAGTGATTATTTCCTGGAAAACCTTTTAAAAAGTAATTAAAAAAAAAAGTAAAATCAAAGCACTGTTTTCAATAATTGATTTATCTTCAGCAACAAAACCTTGCATTCAAATTGCAGAAGAATGGGACTTATTTCTGTTTTTCTGCCATGTGGACCATGACCTATACTAATGCTGTGTTCTAACCCCAGACAACAACTGAGCACTACACAGCCCCACAATCACCCCTCAGCCCCTCAGTGGGATGTGAAGGAGAATCGGGGAAAAAGAAGTAAAGCTCATAGGTTAATATGAGAACTATTTAGTAACTAAAATTAAAAAAACCCCCAAATATTTATATACTATAAATATATATATACTATAATAATTATTATAGTAGTAATTAAAACAAATAAAACACAGAGAGGAATAAAATCCAAGAGAAAAAAAAAAACCAAAACCAAACAAGAGATGCACAATGCAATTGCTCACCACTCACCGACCACTGCCCCAGTGGCAATGCCCCCTTCACACCAACTCACTGCGTGTGACATTCTACTATATGGAAGAGCCCTTTGGCTAGTTCAGGTCAGCTGTCCTCTGAGCCTCTTGTGCACCCCCAGTCCACTCACTGTCCGAGTGGTGGAGAAGCAGAAAAGGTCTTGATGCTGTGCAAGCACTGCTCAGCAATAATCAGAACATCCCTGTTATCAGCAAACTTTCCAGCATAAACCCATAACATACTCTTGTATCAACTACTAGAAAGAAAATTACCTCTACCCTAGCTGAGACCAGGGCAACCGACTAGACTTTTCAACATTCTCATGAAGAACAGATAACTCTTGCACCTATTGCTCCATAACCACTAAAAGAAAACTAAGCTGAAATCTTGTAAAACAAATGAAAAGACTTTTTATTGCTTCACATTCACTGAATTTTGTTTAAACAGCTATTCTAATGAATGCTATGTAGAGTCACCTGAACATTTTTCTGGTTATTGAGTTACATAACAAAGAAAATAATGTAGTCAAGGTGCCAAAATGTTAGACAGTCATCAGTAAACCGATATTCTGTTAGCTATGTGACAGGGGTGATGTAAACAGATTTCATGCACTGAACCTAAACAGAATAAGAGTAATCTAGGCATCATTTTTATTTTATTCTTTCCTGATGAGCAGGATAGGCAAAATAGAAATTCTTGTTCTCTTCAGGTGTTCAGTGCAGATGGAGGTAGGTGGGGAGAGATAAAGATGCATAAATAACATACATACATACATATAAACTCACAAAAAATCCCCATGCAATGGTGTGATAGAAACACTCAATTCATATGCTACTCCCTAGAGGCAGATGTCAGCAAAGTAGCCATAACATTCCAAACACATGTGCACAATTCCTTATTCTACACAAGTCTCAATGTGAATTCTGTATATAACATTAATTTATACTCCATCTATTTTAAAGAATTTCAGGAAATTGTAGTAATTTTGAGTCCCTCTACCTAATCAGCAAGTGCCTTCACTACTATCAGCTCAGATACTTATTTTTCTCTGGCTGCAGTCAATGTGTCAGATGATTTTTTTTTTAATAATCAATTTTTTGACACCTTACTAACAGGTAATGTTGTCAGCATACCAAAAGCAATAGCTTTGATGCTGACAGGACCTAAATCACATGGAGAGTACTAGTGTGTGGTAAACACTTCCATCAGCAGCCAGAAATTCCTGCATTTAGGATTTTGGACTTTTGTTCTGTTACTAGGCAAGGAACAGATTATCCTGAGCCTCAGTGAGCTTTAGTGAGAGAGCAAGGATAGAAACCGTGAAAATTAGAACAAAATTGCAGTTAAAGTTGCTGTGACAGAAATACTTTGGGCAGAGTTTAATGGGAAACATTAAGTGCAACACTTAGCCTGGCCATGCAGCTCATCACTACCCTATATTCTCAGAGACACACACATAGACTCCCTAAACCACAAATGTAAAAAAATGTCACATATGGTTCAAAAAACCCAGCATAATTAGTATTATTCTTACTTTCAAAATTCTGCTGGATATATTAACATAGTAAGGATTGCAAAGCAGAGCATTAGGCAGTTACAGAAATATCAGAACTCATTGGGAGTCATTTTACACATAAGCAGTACAGTCTAGTGCTTAAAACATGGCAACAACTTGTTGCTAAAACAACTTACAGGCTTTTAAACTTAATTTAACAATCTGATGTTCCAAAGTTTTTTAGGTGATTTGCAGAAAAAACACCACCTTTTGGAAATGTATTGCCTCGCAAGGGGTTAGTAGATGCTTTTTCCTGCTGTTTTATGGTACCACTGCCATGTACTATGCCATGCATTACAGGTATTTTTAACAAAACTGTTAGCTCTATGCTGTCACCTACAGTAGTCTCAATTTGTGGAAGCCTCACTAGAAGTTCTGCTTATATTAGTAGTGTAGCAATCTGAAAATGCAAGAATTCCCATTGAAATAGAGATCTGACCCCTCAAAATGAGTTTTTAACAGCTAAAAAATGCTAAACATGCCCAGTTAACAGCCGAAAAACTTCAACTGCCAACCTTGCCCCAATGGCAGCACCTGCCCAAATGATGCACCTGCCATACAACCGTTATCGAGCAGCTGCTCCAGTCATGCCAGCCCTGCCCTCAGCTACCCCAGATGCCACCAACATGTGCCATCTGGCAGCTAAGGTGAAGGCTAATGACATCTCAAAGCCAACAGCACCAAAGTCAGAAGGAGAGAGCTTTGCAGCAAAGCAGGCCTCTGGTCATTTTTTCCCCTCATCAAAGCAGAGTTGCACATGAGGGCAGCCATGCCAGGCTCACAATCGTCCCATCTTGGTGCTTGTAGGCTGGATGACACAGGTACAGGGAGCTGGCTGCAAGACATCAAGTGAAGGGCAGAAATAAATGGTTTCCTTGGGGCAGAATGCTAACAGAGAAGAATGCTGAAGTGCTGTACCAGGGTCAAACTAACAGTGCATTTTAGAATTTTCGACAGAAACTGTACTTCAGTGACAGGAAAGTTAATTGCATGCTGAAGCAATTTAAGGAAGAGAAAAAACAAACATGAGAGAGGCATTGTAATTATCTCTAACTCAGACATTATAAATCTAGGAAATTCAGAAGTAAGATTTCACTTAAAATAAGTAAGCAGACTAATAAATGGACTGCTTTTACTGAACTTATGCAATAATAATGAAGAGATCATTAATGCATAATAGATAGTGTGATGAGATAAGAAAACAATTACTTTAAATGATACATTAGATTAAAAAAATATGTAATTTTCCCCCATTTTTACTATAGAGCTTTCAATGGAGTTGAATACACAGGACATCTGAAGAACCTTCATAATGATACTTTTTCTTGACTAAAAATGTACTGATGCTTAATATTACAGCTATAGGAGAATCCAATGTAATGAGTTTCATTTCATTCTTTGCCCAATCAAGACCATAATTCCAAAGACGCAAGATATAGTTTACCCTTGTAGTAATGATAGCAAATCACACCTTAACACGTAAGTTCATCTCACCTTAAAGAAGGATCATAACTTTTGTATAATTTGAAAAAGAGAATGAACAGCCACATGAAAAAAAAGAGTTTGTCCTCTGCTGTCTAAACAGACCTTATAAGCAGCAGTTTCAAAGAAATATAAGCAAACTAGGAGAACAGAAAATACAAGGCAAGTAAAATTTAATATTGACAAAGTAATGTATACAGTAGGAATAATTTCCATTCCTAGTAATTTTTACAGTTGCTATTTAAAACAAACAAGCCTATTTGTCCTACCAAAGGGAAGTATAGCTACAAAAAATTTAAGATATCAAGGAAATCTATTCAAAAAATGACACATTGGTGGTGATTCTTTATCAAAGTGATCACAAAGCACTATATGCCAAAGATAGAAACTGACCCTAGAAAATAACTAAGTGTAAGGAAATGTCCCTTTAAGGACAGCCAAAGTTATTAATTTTAGACAGCAAAAAATGCATGGCATGAACTACTGTGATAAATGTATCTACAATAGCCACATATGGGGTAAAGGGAAGCAACTCTCAGTTAAAAGCAGGAACTGAAAGACTCAACATAGAAAGCTGATTTTTGGAAAATCTTTCCCACTCTACACATTTCCTTGTGAAACTCATTGCTACAAAGTGTTGTTAGAATCAGAAACTCAGAAGTATTCAGGTAAGATGTGGATGTGGAAGGTGCTCAAGATTTCATACTGTATGAACAACAAAGTGTTTTAAAAGAGATATAGACATGTATATCTGATGGTTAGCCTTATATCCCTCTGAAATGTCAACTAATGTTGACATGCCTGAATAGACCAATTGTCAGATTCAGCACCACAAGGTAACGATTACCCTGCTTCTCTGCTACATTTCTGTGTGATAGCCACCACTGGCTTTTTAGAAAACCTTTTATTTGAAGCATATTAACCTTCTTACAATCCACGTATCCAAATATACCTTACATATGATACAAATTTCTCATATCAAATTTCTTGGGTTTTGGACACTGAAGGCAATAAATCTTCTGTAACCATCTTCCCTCTGAAACATGGCTGTAATAGGATGATGCTATATGTTTCTTAAAGCACATCCTAATAATAGATTTGTTTCTTTCTTAAAGCAATAAGTGACTATTAGATGATCTAGCGTTATTTAACTTGTTACAGAAGGAGCCTGTTTTGCAGTCCAGTTGTTGTTTTACTTTTCACTGATTCAGACAGCTGTTTCACATGTTTGTACAAGGCATTAGAATATTCAAAAGTTGATTTGTATTAGTAACAAGTATGTCTGGACAGTTCATTTTGCTTTGATATCTGTTGACCAAGCCTATTTTGAATTTAGTTACTTTGATAAACAAAACATATTCACATTTGGAGATTGCTTGTGATGAGGAATTTAATAGAGCTTTCAATGCTATACATAAAAGAAACTTAAATGACCATGAGAATAGACACTTGTCTGTAAAACGGTGGTGTTGTTTTGACCTAGCCAGCAATGAAACACCATGCTTGAAACTCTTGCTCGCTGCCCCACATCCACCCCTATCTTCCTTAGGATGGCAGAGGCCCCAGCAAGATGGAAGGGAATTAAGATAACCAAGGATGTTGTGTATCAAGACAAGGGCAGGGAAGGTTCACTGCCAATTACAGTTCTGGGCAAAACAGACTCCACTACTTGACTTACAGAGGAAAGTAAGACCAGTTTATTCTGTACCTACAAGAAACAGAACAGAACAAAAAGCAAAAACAGAGTAGGATGATGAGAAAAATACAACCAGTACTTTAAGATGTCCTTCCTCCATTCCTCCCTTCTTCTCTGGCTCACCTACTTGCTCCTCCCCCTCAGTGGCCCAGGGGGTAGGGAATGTGGTCAGTCTCTCACAGGTGGGCTCTGCTGCTTTTTTCTTCTCAGAGGAGGACAACTTCTCGCATTCTTCCCCTGCTCCAACATGAGTTCTTTCCCATGGGATACAGTCCTTAACAAAACTGAGTTCTTCCCAACAGCTACAGCTTCTGCTCACAAACTACTCCAGCGTGGGACTCTTCTGCAGCCAGCAGCACTCTGGGCACCTTCTACTGCAATGCTGTCCTCTCACAAATTCAGTCAAGCACAGTCACCACCCCTGGTGTGGGGTCCACAATGAACTGCCAATGAGTCTCAGCTTCACCACTCCTTTCCACACAATGCAGGGGAATCTGCTCCAGCACAGCTCCTCCTCTCTTCCCTCACTGGTCACTTCTCCAACTCGTTCCATCATCACCAGCCAGAAAAAACAAAAAACAAGAAAGAACAGGAAGAACTTTCCTCTTCTGGCTTCTTCTTCTTTAAAAAAGTGTTTATGGAGGCACCTAATTGGCTCAGCCCCAGAAGTTGGTCTGACTCAGAGCTGGGGTGAGTTTCCAACAACTTCTTAGAGAAGCCATCTTTACAGCCCCTTCCCCATTAGCAGAAACGGCTCCACACAAAACCATGACAAATGGCAAACTTGGGTTCAGTTCTCTGCTTAAGACAAAATAAGACTTTTTAGTTTCAGCTCGGTTAAGCTAATATGTTAATCTAATCTTCAAGAAATCTGCCTCCAAGAGTGGATACTCTGAAATTTTTAAACTACCTCCAAGGCAAGTACTCAGCCTCTCAGTGTCAGTTTTATACAAGTTACTTAGCTAGATGCCAATACCTGCACAAAACTGCTAATTTGACATTGAAGTGAGACTCCTGGGAGAAGGCAAGACAGTCAGCATGACACTCAAGTGTCTGGAAGGAAATGAAACATTGCAGGTTGCTTGTTATAGCCTTGTTGACACAGCACCTCCCCCTGAACTTGTGTCAGTGCAGCCAGGGTAGGAATGAATCAGCACCAGAGCATCAATACCATAATATTCTCCCCATTAGTGAACACTTCTTGATAATTTCACAATCCGAAGAGCAGCTGAAAGAATGAGACTTGATGCTAGCAGCCAGTACATCTATTAAGCAGTACATTTTTCCTCTTCAGTAGTAGAATTGTTTACAATGGCTTATCTCTGTTGATATTTGTACGTGAACAGAATGCAAGAAAAGGGGGCTAGGATTAATCACGTATTGGTTTGGGGGGAAGAGTTGGACAGTAGAAATTATTTTTAAAAACCAAAAAGTCTCTGAAAAATATTTTCCATGGAAGACAGAAGTGAGAGGCAATTCTAGAAGGAAAAAGTGAATGTGTCTCTTCTACTGATGAAAAACTTTGAAAGGTCTCACTTTAATTTTACTATGGAATGAGAATATATATGAAATAATCTCCAGATCCTTAGCAATATGGAAGTTATGTTTACCAGTTTTCTAACACTCCACTGATGGGTAAGCAGAGAGCTCAAAAACACCTGCACAACTCAACCTAGTTGCAAAAACTCACCAAGACACCTGGCAGCCATGTCCAAGAGTAATAAAAGTGCAATCCAGTTGTCATACCTATCTAGAGATTGCTGTTGTGACTCTAATCAGACTGTGTTAAATCTAACCAGATTTAATCTCTGAAAATTTAGCACAAACGTCTGGTTGAGAAATTTGAACAGAACACATTTTAAAGATTTCAAGGAGAAAAATTCATTATAAAGATAGTGCTGTCATGGAGAGATAGGACCATGGTTGCAGATAGTCAGCAATAATGACTGTACATCACAATAATATTTGCAGTAGTTTCCCAAGTCAGCAGGAAATAATTTCTTCTTTTTTGGAAGCCATCCCATGTCAAATGACATAGCCACAAACATCATCATGGCAATTGCAGTCATCATTAACCAGTTCTAAACACCCTTTAACATGTAGCTCAGATCGGAAACACAGCACTAAAGCAATAACCTGCGTATACAACCTACCAACAATGCCAGATAACACATCTATTTATGTCGTGAAATTAAAAATAGACAAAATTATTCACAAAAGAGTATTTGAACCATTTTTCAAATCTTTACAAAAGTCATAGTTCCAGTTTCCACATATAAATCTCAATGATTTGGGGGAAAAAAACCTATAAATGCTAAGAACATACTACTTCATGGAAAGCTTTGTACAAACTATTGTGACTCTGTCCTGGGTTAGGCAGGGATAGGATTAACTCTCCCCAGCCGTCGCAAGGGGGCATGACCAGACTGTTTGCTCCCATGTGAAGTCACGCTCAAGATATAAGAGCAGCTTCCAGGGTGCCAGGGAGCTGCAACAAGTGTGGAAACTGCAGCTGTGCTGTCGGGCACTACTGAACAGTTATAGCGGGCATTGCTCGTTTTTCTATGTCCCTTGGTTATCATTGTAACTGCTTACTCTTTGTGTTGTTCTATTAAATTGTTCTTATCCCAACCCACAAGGTTCTGGAACTCTTTCTTGTTTCTCTTCCCCATCCTGTTGAGATGGGGAGAAGTGAGTGAGTAACTGTGTGGTTTGATTATTGTTCAGCCAGGGCTAAATCACCACAGTATTTTTTTGGCTCCCAACGTGGGGCACAAAGGGTTGAGATAAGGACAGATCTGACTAAGAGTGTGTTGAGATTTGTTATACAGTTTTCTTATATTGACCATACAAGGCAACCGATCACAATGCTCACTCAGCTGTTTATGTGGTGGTTTTATGTGAACTCTTATCTTCTGTGTGTGTTCCCTGCAGTGCTGTTTATCACCTCAGGACAAGTAATTAAGATCATGATTTTGTTATAGTGGGTTCTTTTGGCTTATGATATGATTATATCATTGGTTATGGGGCTTAGCTGGTATTTGTATACAGAGTTGTGGTCACTCCCACACAAAAGGCTTTTCATTTCAGAATTCATTAGCAATCTGACCCAACCTATGGAGGAGGCAGGGAGGGATACTTTCTCCCACTCTTTCTCCTTCTGGCTAACTAAAACAACATTTGAGAAATTTGGGTATTCTTGGGATATTCCAGTTATCCTGCTTTTACTGTTATGTCTCCTGAATATGCTTCACCCAAAGATCTGCCTCAAGGCTGGATAGTAACGAGTAGAATGGAGCGTGGGAGAATATGGGCAGGTATCTAGAGAACTTCTCACCTCCAATGGTCTGGAACTTCACTCTGGGACAGCTACATGATCCTGATAGAGTGATAGAGTACTTGAAAAGAAAATGCTATGGCTATTCCAGAGAGGCACAACTGACTGCACTGTGCTGGGCCCTAGCTGGTATCTATCAAATGTTACTCAACATTAGACAGCACCCTCGGGGGAAGAGGAGAAAAATAGGCTGACAGGCACTGCAGATAACCCAGCCCCAAAGACATGCCCTGTGGCTACACAGACCTCAGCAACAGGCAGCATAGCTACTCAAACCCTGGTGGCAGGCACTGCAGCCAAATCAGGAAAACAACCTGTGCCAGTATCAGTTGCCCCTATAGAGAAGAAGAAATGTTAGATGCAAACGTCAACTTTCTTAGAAAGGGAAGAAACTCCAATTACAAAGGGGGAGGAGGAAGAGGTGGGAGTTATGATGGGGATGATTACCACTTTATCCCTACCCCTGAGCAAGTTGTGAGACATATGAAAGGACTTCAGTCGTCACCCAGGGTAGCACATTGTCACCTGACTGCTCAACTGCTGGGATTATAGGGCCAGTATCCTGGAACTGGAGGGCAGGGAAGCCAAACAACTGGGCTTCCTGTCTAGGGAAGGAGGCATTGACAAGGCAATTGGAAGAAGGACACAAGTACACAGCCTTTGGAGATGACTTTTCTCAGATGTAAAGGAAAGGTATCCATTCAAGGAAGACATCACATGTCACCAGGCAAGTGGACTATCATGGAGAAAGGTATCCAGTACCTGAGGGAACTGACTGTACTAGAAGTCATTTATAATGATCCAGACAATGTGCAGTTATCCGTCGATCCAGATGAAGTCCAGTGCACACTCCTCATGTGGCAAAAGTTCCTCCGGAGTGCACCACCATCGTGTGCCAACTTGTTGACTGTCATGTCGTGGAAAGAAGATGAGAGGAAAATGGTGAATAAAGTGGTCAGCCAACTCCAGTAGTATGAAGGAAGTCTTCTTCTTTACAGTCCTGTGTCTCTGCTGTGGATAAACTACCCTGGGAGTTCCAATAGTTTAACAAAGGTATCTCCTACTCTCCACCTGTACCGGCCCATGTCTCCGCTGTTAGGATCAAGCGTTCTTCTGATCAAGAGAGGAGATATAGAGAGTACACACACCAGGTCAACCTGTGGTTTTATCTACGCAGTAAGGGAGAGGATATGAGGAGGTGGGATGGAAAACCTACTGTGGTCCTAGAGACAAGAGTATAAGAACTACAAGCAAAGCAAAAGGGGACTCCTCATGGGAAGATGCTGCCCCTATTTCCAGTGAGCAGCTCCCCAGAGATGTAATGCTTCATCTTGCTTCCGATCTTCTCAAAGGGACCTCTAGTTCCTTCCCACAGAAAGTGTGTGATACACATAACAATCAATATTAGGGGGGCCCTACCTCCAGCCAGGGGGAGGACAGGGACAATAGGATCTATTGGTCTGTGTGGATCTGATGGCCTGGTACATCAGATCCACAAGAGTACAAGGCTCTCGTGGATACTGAAGTACAATGCACTTTGTTCCCATCAAGTTATAGAAGAGATGAACAAATTTCTATTTCCAGAGTGACAAGAGGATCCCAACAGCTCACTGTGTTGGAAGCAGAAGTGAGTCTGACTGGAAATAAATGGCAGAAACACCCCATTGTGACAGGCCCAGAAGCTCTATGCATCCTGGGAATAGATTACTTGAAGACAGAGTATTTCAAGGACCCAAAAAGGTATAGGTGGGGTTTTGATGTGGCTTCCTTGGAGACAGAAGAAACTCAACCAGCCTGTCTGGCCTCTCAGAGGACCCTTCTGCTGTGGGATTGCTGAGAGTTGAAGATCAACAAGTGCCAGTTGCAATCACAACAGTGCACAGGTGGCAATATTGAACTAACTGAGACTCTCTGATTCATTGCTGGCTGGGCAAAACCATGACAACTCCTATGGCTGAAAGCTGTAGCAAGACTATCCCAGATAGGAGCTGTTTACAAAGGGAGAAAAGTTAACAATTTAAATGACTTGGCAGGGGCTATGATTTCTGTGTCATTTGAAATGTTCATGATAAAAGCTGCAAGTCCTTTTACGATCTTTTTGGATCTTCTTCTCAGGCTTGTACTCAGAAGCAGGTTGGGCTCATTAGCAGAATATTTCCTGGCTTAAAAAGCAACAGCTTTACTTTACAGAGAGGTGTGGTTGCAGTTTCACTAAAAACTGTTTCAGAGGAACTTTGTACTCATGCATGGAATATTGTGTCCAGTGCTGGGCCCCTCAGTTCAAGAAGGACGGGGAGCTGCTTGAGAGAGTTCAGCGCAGGGCCACCAAGATGATGGAGTGGAGCATCTCCCTTCTGATGAAAGGCTGAGGGAGCTGGGCTCTTCAGCTTGGAGGAGGCTGAGGGGTGACCTCATTAATGTTTGCAAATATGTAAAGGGTGGGTGTCAGGAAGATGGAGCCATGCTCTTCTGAATGATGTCCAATGATAGGACAAGGGACAATGGGTACAAGATGGAACATAAGAGTTCCAAGGAAGAATTTCTTCATTGTGAGGGTAATGGAGCACTGGAACAGGCTATCCAGGTGGGTTGTGGAGTCTCTTTTCTCTTTTCCTGTGTGATCTGCTCTAGGTGGTCCTGCTCTGGCAGGGGAGTTGGACTAGATGATCTTTGAGGTCCCTTCCAGCCCTTGAGATTCTGTTATCTGTGATCATGTTATAACATTGAAGAAAATCAATAGTAAAATGTCAAGAAACAGAGAGCTTTTCTATTAAATGACTGATCAGATTTAAAGAAAAAAAAAAGACTTGTTGGTCAAGTATTCCTTCTGCAGTTTGAGATTTCAATATGAGGGTCTTCGCTCTGGAATTTAATAAAGGTAATGAATTCTCTGTATTGGGAATATGGAGTTTTGAAATCAGTGACTAAATCCATATTGGATTAAAAGAATAAGTATTGTGACAGAAAATTGAGTGGAATTACTGCAGGGCAGCAGTTTAGATTAATGGATTTTAGATAGCATTTGCTAGTGGTGAAGGATCATGTCAAGCTTTTCCTGCCTATTGGTGTATCATAGATTATGATCAACTTTGTATTATTAGACTGCAACAACTGACTTTCTGTTTTGTTGCAACAGTACTCAGCTTTGTAAAAATCTATTTGATCTCTTAATACCATGCCTTGGTAATACCGTCCCTAAACACTATACACTATAGACTGATTTGAGCTGATGACCATAATGTCCTTAGATGACCTGGTTATTTATTCTTTGCTGGACCTGTACCCCAGATACTCAGTCCTGTGTATTTTACACTGTGACTTTTACAATATTGTTTTTATTAACCCTACTTTACAGATGGTGAATTGAAGTGATGAAGAGTAAGACTTTGAAAAACTCAGCCTACTTACTCTTGTTTCAAAAAGGCAAACTGCAGTAGGCCTGGTAACAGAATCAAGCTATCTCAGTACAAACAACATTGAAGCCATGCAAGCACCCTCACTTACGTCACTGGCCCTTTTTGCACAGGAAAATTCCAAATACTGAAACAATTTTTGCAGTACAAACATAATTTGACTTTATTTGCATATTGCTGTCCTATCACTTTTGAAATCCTGGCATTCAGAGATAGGTGTCCTGCTTTGGCTGTGGACATCTGGTCACCATTGCGTGGAGCCTGCAATGCTAATTAATTCTAGCAGTATACAATGCCTTGTTCTGTGCTGTCATAATTCACTGAAGACAGTGAAAGCTATATTTTTCTCTGTGAGGTTTCAAGCAAGCTCATGATTGGAATATTTATCCATATAAATTTCATGTTCTGCTTTGGCCTTGATTTACCTCAAAGGAAAGTTTAATTGCTCATAACTGGGATAAATAGCAAGTTAATTTAACTTGCTGAATAGACCTTTAGCCATAACAAGAGCTTTACATTTACTGAAAACACCACTGATTTTGTTTATTGCATATTAACTGCAAAATAGTTTAAATAAACAACTACCTTATCTCCACTTTCTTGACACTCACCCACAGTCCAATACCCCACAAACAAAATCAAAGCTCGTACCTTTCAGTTTCAGTAAGGTTTAATTGCCTAATAGTCTTAAGTGCCTTTGAAAATACCTGGTTTAATGGAAGCAGTGTTTCAATAAGAGAGGTAGCAAATACTTCACACCAGTAGAAAAAAATATAGTAATTTAAGAATTCCAGCTGTTCTATTTTAACAGTCTTGGAGTAAAGTGACATTTTTAGTACAGATGTCAAGGATTTATATATTCAGCTTCTTCCATCACTGAACTCACCTCTGTTCCAAATTGTTGCACAACATGCAGCAAAATGCAGCTAGTGGAACCCAAAGCTAGATGGTAAGACATGGCTGAGTAAAAATATTTCAGTGACAAGAGTGATATTCCAGAACATTGGGGGTTAGAGGATAGGGAATGATGAGAGAGGAGACTCAGTAAACACACCTACAGACTTAATTCATATGCACAACAGATCATATCATTAAAAGCCAATTTACTGGCTTTCTTAATTTTCCTGTTGGATACCACCAAGTATTGTGATAGCAGCAGCAAGAAATAGGTGAGTAATAACTCATCAGTAATTTCCCTAGTGCTTGTAAGTAGCAAACATTGTTAGCAAATGAGTGATGGAGGTCAATGGGCCATACAGTCATTAGATGGTTTAATGATATGCTGCAGGTTACCTCAGAGCACAGTGCACTAATGACATTCTCAGCCTTCCCTGTGGCAAATAACCTCTGCAACCTAAGATAAGCACTCACATTGCACAATAGAATACAACAGCAAATTACCTCAATGAGAAAATTTCTCTTCAGTTTGACATGTAATGTGGCAGTATCCATCAAAATCTCTCCTGAGAAAAGTGCTGTCCTTCTTAAATATTTTTTTTTTAACTGATAAACTATGAAGGGGTAAAAACCAAATGTCCTAAGACTTGTGGCTTATGAGTAGAAAGGTAATGGAGTCAGTTGGACAGAACTACCTAACATGTTGCATTTTTTTTTGTTTTCCCGGCTTTTGCTTGGTCCTTGTAAAAGCATAGTCCAAGGAAAAAAAAGCATGAAGAGTGTAATCTGGTTTATCCTGGAGGTCATGTTAAAAGATCATAGCAGATCCCATAATCTAAAATTTTTGACTTTATGATAACTGCTTGGTTACTTGTCAACGGCAGGTTTTGGAGTAAGAAAGTAACCTAAGTTATCAAACCACACTTGGCATTAGTGTGTTAGCTAAAATGGTAAAGTAACTTCAACATTACCTGAGAGGAAATCCAATACCAGAGATCAGATAGTCAGAGTAGGGAAACTGATTATTTTTCAGCCTGACTGTAGTATCTGTAACACTAAACTGTGAATATAGAATTCGCTTTGCTTAAACCAGGAGACAACGTACAGCATTTTCTCTTTGTTACTCCTTTTGTGTCAATACAGAGAGGTGACAACTTAGTCCCTCAATTACTATGGATTTCATACCGTAAAAACAGAGACCATGTAGAACAAAGTCATGGATGACACTGATGTAAAGGAACAAGATCTCTCAAGAGAGATACTGAAAGTGAAACAGAAAACACTATTTCATTGATTTAAAACAAATTCAATATTTAATTATTTAATTTAAAAGTATTTATTCAATATTAAAAATATTGCAATTAAAAAGCAAAAAAGGTATCTGAGAAGCACAAAGGAAATGGGGAGCAGAGACTGGAGAACCACTGTAAGTGTTACAGGAATCCACTTTCTCTTATGATGGGAAGGCTAGCCAGCAAAGTCATGAGCTGGAGGCCATTTACTTTGTCTGGCTCATATTACCTGTTATTCTGTTGTTTTTTAATCTGATGATCAGCTAACGTGTGATTGCAGTAGTATGGGTTCCTAAATATTATCGACTCACCACCCAAAAGTAGTAGATACACACAGCAAGGACACTTAATAAGAACACTGAGCGAGAGACTGTTGTAGTGCTTCATTGCTGGCTGGACCAAACCATGACACATGCTTTTTGTGTTCTCTAGGGGTTCAGCTAACACTGCAGTCATACAGAGTTTGTCTCCTTTAGCGAACACCTCCTTCAAGAGAAGTCCTAGAAATACCACTCTGTAGACTTTGACTTCATCAGTTACACTTCATTGACATCAGCTGAAGTGCATACACGTTATCAAAGAGTGATAGGTAAATAGACATGAGCTAACAGCATGATCATCCAAGTCTTGTTTCCATAGACTGACAGGCCACAGAGTTAAAGTCAGGCACCTGAAAGTGAGAAAAAGAGATATCCTACTAACTGGGCAAAAGTATGTCTTCAGAACAGTAGATGATGAATATGATAAACTATTTCTACTCTTATTCTTACTTATTCTGAAATTTTACAATACAGAACTCAGAGGCACTCAATTCACCATTGAAAATCAGAGGCCTCCAAACCACAAATCACCTTTCCAGGGTTCTTTTGTTAAACACACAATTGGTCACAGCCACCATGAAAGTCACAGGGTTTTGGGTCTTGCAGGATTAACCAATTACTTGGAAAACACCTGGAAGCAGATGAAAATGTGTCTTTCAAAATAAAACATGCACCATGTTTGTGGTTATGCACTATCTCTTGCAAATGACATTCCATTTCTTCATAGAGGTAATACTCCCTGAAAATAATGACAGACAGCAAAGACTTGATGTCACCAAAACCCCAAGCAAAAACACACAGAAGACTGCCAGGAAGTAAAATGAGGGTTTAAGGCCAGAGAGTCTTCAATGATTAGACTACCTAGCATCAGAAAGGAAGCTTCCATGTCAGAGCACGAGTAAGGAAGACACTTAGACATATGAGTCAAAACACTAAGAATTCGGGCCCAGGAGCAGCCTAGTGCAGCAGGGTTGTTTTTTTATTTTTTCCAGTGTGGTAATTACAGATGTCACCAAACTCCCCTCACCTTTGCCTTCACATCATTTCTCTGAGATGTTCTTCTCTGTAGCTAGCAAATCTTTCAGAGGCTTCCAGAGCCATGCCAGAGCTCTGCAGAAGGGGACTGTGCCCCTGAAAGGGCTCATTTAACATGCCTAGAGCTAAGTCAGGGGAGCTAAGCTACAGCTGGCGTACACCAGAGAAAACTCTTGAAATGCAAGTGGATATTTCTTATTTTAAAACCCCATCCACATCCCTAATTATGTGGAGCACTTTTGGTTTTATGAAGTCCAAATCCTGGCCTTCACTCAACTATCAAGCTCCTACAATTGAAAGGAAAAGAAAAACCTTAGGGAGAGGCTTAACAAAACCTCCCAAGCTTATCCTTATTATGGTGCTTCCTTACAAGATGAGATCTGTCATATCTACATTCAATTAAATTACCTCCATGTACTTGTTCTTAAGTGCTGGAAGTTCCCTTGAGGCACCTGTAGCAATGTACCTGAAGGAAAATGGACATGTGGCCCACCCAGACTTTGGTTGTATGAAAGTGTAAGCTGCAGGAAGCTCAGACACAGTCCTCAGATGCAGGCCTCAGACTTTAGCTATATCAGACAGTGAACAGTGGGCCTGAAGAATAGTCAAGGACAAGTTGGTTATTAGAATGTAGATATGAAGGCAGCTGTGCGTGTGGGAAGGAAACTGGGTAAGCTTAGAACAGAAATGAGATAGAGAAGGAATTAGGTAAAAGAATGTAGAAACTGCTACTATCAAGATACTTACATAGTTAAGCTTAACAAATCATGTTCTGCTATAAGGTGTGTGAACAGAGCATGATAGACTGAGCTATCCAATCATAATAGAATACATGTATTTAGAAAAGAATAACATATATAATGGGAGATCTTATTAACATTTACAAATATCTAAAAGATGAGTATCAGGAAGTTGGGACATGCCTTTTTTCTATAGCAACTAGCAACAGGACAGGGGATAATGGGATGAAGCTGGAACACAAAAAGTTCCACTTAAATATAAGAAAAAACTATTTCACTGTGAGGGTGATGGAGCAGTGGAACAGGCTGCCCAGGGAGGCTGTGGAGTCTCCTTCCTTGGAGGTCTTCAAGACCTGCCTGGACATGTTCCTATATGATCTGATCTAGGTGAGCCTGCTTCTGCAGGGCGATTGGACTAGATGATCTCTAAAGGTCCCTTCTGTCCTGGTTTAGCAAGGAGCAGCTTTTGCTTAGTAACAGGGGGAGCGGGTTGCAGTGAAGACCAGGTAAAGAGTTTGTGGACTCGCTTCTGGCACCTGGGTTCACACCCACCTCTGGCCCGGCTGGGCCAATCTGATGCCTCTGCGATCACTATTTAGGGGTCGTGACTTGCGGAATCAGACTCTATAACTCAAAGATTTATAAAGAAGTTATGTTTATTCGGCGCCGGGCGCACGGGGGATCGCTCCACCACAAATGTGCGCACCCGACTCGCAACTTGCTTGACTTATATTTGTTACAAAGTTACAAAATCATATGATGACATTATCCGCCTAGACAAAGACACAACCTGTCCCCAATTTCGCATGTAAATTAGGTCTTTTCTTCCTTTCATTTGCGTGATGTCTCCCGGTGATGGCCGGTGATGGTCTTTGGGGCCTTGGGAGATGAAGGCTGATAAGTCCTGAGGCTTTCTCACCCCTGATCTTCAGATATCGCTTGGCCCCTCGCAGAACCGGTTTCTGCCCTCAAGGAAGTTGGAAGACCCCAGAAGTATTGTGTGAGGAGATAAGCGTGACCTTTTACAGCTTGTGTGAATTTTGTCCTGTCTGAAAAAGAAGCTTTATACTATTGCGATAAGTTAGTATAAGGTTTATTAGCACACGTTAGTATAAAGCTCTAAATCAGTCGGGAATTTGAAGTGCTGGCAGGAGGTGTTAAGAGTGATACAAGATGGAGATGACCACGCGGACCCTTCAGCCAGAGAAGGAGGAAGGAAGGAGAAGCAATAGACCAGAGACCCCTCTGCAAGCCGTAGCGAGAATGCAAGCTGTACCTGCAACCTATGGAGACCCATGGCAGGACCGAGAGTTACCAGCAGCTCCATGTGAGTGAGTCCGGACGGGCGAGGGAGTGTGTGGGGAGACAGCCATGGCCCAGGCCGTGTTGGAGAGCCTGCACGCCGCTGAGCGGACCCACACGAGAGGCAAAGAGGAGCTGCAGTCTTTGGAATAAATGCGCGTTGGAGCAGCCCGTGCAGGGCTGAAGTGTGTGAGGTACCCCACAGACTTTCAGGGAGGACACAAGTGCAGAGCCCACCTTGTCCTGAGGAGGAACAAACGGCAGAAGCTATCAGGAATAGATGAACTGAAACTCCCCCCCCCGCCCCGAACCGTTCAGGGGGGGACAAGGTAAAACCACCGGAATCACGGCTCTGAGCCCGGGAAGAGGGGAGGTGTGGCAAGAAGGTGTTCTTAAAAAGGCTGGTTGGACTCTTCATTGTTGTATTACTCTGTGTTGTTTTATTTTGTTTATGTTTTGGGTTTTAAGGTTACGTTTTAGTTGATGTTGCATTAAATTATTTCCTGTTTTCTTCCCCAAACCGAGTGGCCTGGTCTGTTTTGTCCTGAACCTTAAGCGGCAATTAAGCTCTCCCTGCCCTTTGGGAATTCTCAGCCTCTTTGGTACTTGAGGCTAATCGTGGTCTTTTGTTCCCTGATGGGCCTAAACCAGGACACCTTCCAACCAGTACCATTCTGTGATTCTATGATGTGATTGAATGCTAAAATAAAGGGCTTCTACATTGATCATATTGGTCTGATGCGTGGTCCCTCTAACCTGTACTGAGAGGTGATCCCTGCAGGCACCAAGTGCAAAACTTGTTTCAGAAAGGCAGATTCACATGTTTTTCCCTGTTTTTTCACACTTTGTGGGATACCAAGTAAAACCTGTCAACAGAGCCATAGCTCATTAAGAACATACAGAAGAGTTGTTTCCCAAATATGGTGACAGCTGTTACTGTGAATGGAAAGGAAGACAACCAGTATGGATGGCTCATGTATAAGACGGCAAACAGGGTAGTACCAGTTGTAGATGGTCCTTCTAATTTGGATAGGATTTGCTACAATAATTTAATGTCCAGCTCTGGAACTTACTAAATGTTTTATCAAAGCCTCCTTAGTTGCAGGAATTAATTAACTGGGATTTTTTTTTTTTTTAGGGGAGGAGGAGTATGAGTTTTAAATGGGAATCATCCCCCTTTAAAATCCATCACTACAGCAGTCAGTCACATAATTATGTGTAATACATTCTAATGTAACTCAACCTTTGATCTTCACTACACGAGGGAAATTAACCATCAGAGCTATTCCATAATAACTTCCATTATTGCTTTTTTGGTATCATTTTACTGTTCTGGAATAACTTCCCAGTGCAGACATTCTGTTCTGGAATAAAAGTGATTTTATTTTGGAATAACGACTCTGAATCTGAGGGGCAGTAATAATTCCAGAATCAAGTAACTTATTTCAGAATCATGTATGCACATGTTACTTGGGCATAGATCCCCAACAAAGTTATTGTAGTGCCAGTTAATTTTTCCAAGTGCAAAAATGTTAGTAGCCTTCAGAAACATTGTATCTTACTATGCTTATCTGTGTTTAATGTTAATCTGCATAAAATTAAGCACTAAGATTTAAATGGAATGTGTTAAGATGTGTGAATTTTCCTTATTTCCTTGTCTCACACACAGACAATGAAAGATTTTGTAGTGAACACATACCTAATCTGAAAAAAACCACCAAACCACAAAACCCTGTTTGAATACTTTCCTCTGCATAAATTGTATGGTATAATCTCAGTGCAACCTGAAATTTATTTTCTACAGTTTACAACAATAATCAAACAAGCATACATGCACACACAAAACTAGTTTGGCTTTGGGAACTGACTTGATAAATGTGTAAAATGACTGCAAAAGCAACTTTAAAGCAATTACTTGGAAGTGGTCCTCCTAGAAGCTATGCTAAGGCAGGTGGAGGTCAAGGGGCTAATTTGAGACAATCAGCATGGCTCCACCAACAGCAAATATTACCCAAACAATCTAATGTCCTTCTATAATGAAGTGACTACATCAGTGGACAAGGGAAGAGCTACAGATGTCATCTATTTGGAACTTTCACATGGCTTGCCACAATGTCTTTCTAAATTGAAATACATAGATTTGATGAGAAGGAATTGGCTAGATGTTCACATCCAAAGAGTAGCGATCAACAGCTGAATGTTCAGATGGAGATCAATGATGAGTGAGGTCATCAGGAGTCTGTACTGGAACTAGCGCTGTGTAATGCCTTTGTCAGTGACATAAACTCAGTTTATGTTTATTCAGTTCACCCTCAGCTAGTTTGCAGGCAACACAAAGCTGATTGGTGCAGTTGACACACCTAAGAGACAGGATGCCATTTAGAGATACCTGGACAAGCTTGAGAAGTGAGTTGATATGGATGCCAAATGTAAAGTCCTGCACCTGGGTCAAGGCAACACCCAGTATCAATATAGCCTGGAGGATGAAGAGACTGAAAGCAGCCCTAAGGAGAAGGACTTGGAAGTACTAGTGAATGAAAAGCTGGACGTGAGTTAGCAGTGTTCACTTCCAGCCTAGAAAGCCAACTGTATTCTGAGCTGCATCAAAAGCAGCGTGGGAACAGGTCGAGAGAGGGCATTCTGACTCTACCCTGGAGCAGGTTCAGAAGCACTTATCATCTAAGGAAAGGCTGAGTTAGGGTTGTTTATCCTGGAGAAGAAAAGGCTCTGGGGAGACTGTGTTGAAGCTTTTAAATATTTCAAGATGGAGAAATACTTTTTTAAAAGGACTGGTAGCAATAAGACAAGAGTTAATGATTTTAAACTAAAAAAAAGTATAGATTTGGACTAGATAAAAGGAATAAATTTTTTACAATGAGGGTGGTGAAACACTGGAACAGATTGCCCAGAGAGGTGACAGATGCCCTGTTCTGAACAACCTAATCCAGTTTAAGACATCCCTGTTCATTGCAGAGGAGTTGAACTAGATGACCTTTAAATGTCCCTTCCTACTCAAACTATTCTAAGATTCTATGATTTTACATTTCAGTCATAGTAAGGCTGCAGTCTGAATGACCCAAAAGTACAAAACTTGAACCTCAGAGACAACATTAATTCATTGATTTTTCATAAGTGTAAAAGCAATAATGTATTTTTTCATGTCTGAACCAGTTTTTCAGCAATAATCATTAGAATTTTGGCACTGCTTTAAAAATGCTATGTTAAAACTTGAAGATCCCGGGTTTAGCATTTGATTATAGTTCAGACTGAAAGGGCTGGCAGAAGTTTGGAGAAACATCCCTACCTGGTTAGCCAGAGGCTTCCTCTTAACCGGTTTGATGTCAAAAGAACCATTCCCACTGAATCTCAGTCACATCCTGACTCTAAGCCAAGATGCAAAATTAATAAACCTTGCATGAAAAATTTTCAGTTCCCCTAGTTTCAGTGATGGGACACTGAATGTAAAAGCATACAAGCAATTGAAAGATGTTACTTAACACTAACCTTACGCAGATTGCTCTCTACAAACTGAAAGTTTAAATTTTTTAAAAAGGGATCTCTTAAACATAAACAACATTGTTTTCTTTCAATTCAGATCAGAAAGTGAAGTTAGCAAACTAGTATTTATTTGAGGTAAAAAAAATGTTATTTTAGTTATTCTGCTGTCTGTGGAAACACGTATTTTGAGTAGGATCCTGACAGTTTCTGAGCTGCTTCCGTCAGGCACACAGCCCTTGTCATAAGCAAACCCTTAGGTACTTCTTTTTAATATACAAATTTATATCCACTCTATATTAAGGAAATTGGCAGATAGATTGGTGTATATTTTGAAGAAATAATAATTTGTTCTTTCACAGTGTAGTTAGAGACTGCTTTCATGGTCATTAAATCCTATTTTAACCCTACCTAATAATTTTCTTTCATTGCTATTGGAAATATCATTTTAGAGTGGCAATTGGACTGAAAACAAATGAGGATATTTCTGTAAAGTTTGAGGAAAGTTACTTAGGCTTATTCTGGAATTGTTATAATAATTTTTGTCTGGATTTGTTTTGATTTAGCAAGAAGCAGCTTTTGGCTTAGTAACAGGGGGAGCGGGTTGCAGTGAAGACCCGGTAAAGTCTGCGGACTCTCCCCCGGCTCCTGGGTTCAGACCCACCTCCGGCCCGGCTGGGCCAATCTGGCGCCTCTGCGATCACAATTTAGGGGACGGGAATTTGGAATGCGAGGCAGGAGGTGTATGAGTGATACAAGAGGGGGGCGACCACGTGGACCCATCAGCCAGAGAAGGAGGAAGGAGGGAGAAGCAATAGACCAGAGACCCTTCTGCAAGCTGTGGCGAGAATGCAAGCTGTGCCCCTGCAACCTATGGAGATCCATGGCAGGACCGAGAGTTACCAGCAGCTCCATGTGAGTGAGCCCGGACAGGCGAGGGACTGTGGGGGGAGACGGCCATGGCCCAGGGTTTTGGGTTTTGGGTTTTAAGGTTACGTTTTAGTTGATGTTGCATTAAATTATTTCCTGTTTTCTTCCCCAAACCGAGTGGCCTGGTCTGTTTTGTCCTGAACCTTAAGCGGCAATTAAGCTCTCCCTGCCCTTTGGCAATTCTCAGCCTCTTTGGTACTTGAGGCTAATCGTGGTCTTTGTTCCCTGATGGGCCTAAACCAGGACAGGATTTTAATAATCTACTTTTAGTTCCTTTAAATTTGCTATCCTATCACTTTGGGATGAGGTGAATGTATTTAGAATACAGATCTTATATTTAAATTGAATTTGTTGCAGATCTTCTGGGTATTTGGTTGATTTCATGAGCAAAATCTCAAGCCATATCTATGATGCCTACCTTGATTTTTAGTTTGTCAAGACAGAGTATTGTCACATGAATCTAAGTGGATTTAAACCACAACCTAGTCTTCATCTGCAGATGTAATCTAGAGTATGTCTTATGCACATCTCTCCATTCTATAATTAAATCCATTAATTCAAAATCCATCTCAAAATGTCCCACCTGGGAACCATGAGATAGTAAGTTGTTAAAAAACAAAACAAAACACTTAGCAAGGCAAGGAGGTTTCCTCTGGGTGATTAGACCAGTTACATGAGTATGGAAGAATTTATGTATATGAGTATTTAAAACAATTTACATTCTAACCTATTTAATTCAGAGTTGTTTATATTTAACAGATGGAGAGTGTTTTGCAAACAATATTTGCACCTGCAGTGTGAAGTAGCTCTTTTTGGCTATATATTTTGGTGACAGTAGACCTACAAAGGGATCTGTATGACATTACTATGCTTTCTCAGGAGTAACTTTATGAATGTTTAAAATGTAAATTTGACTGAAGTGCTTAAAACACCAATATGAACCACTCCCTTGTCAAATTATATTTTCTGTTTTTCACAATGATGCCTGAAACCGACAAATTCATTCTGACTTTATCTGTATTATTCAAAAATATCCCATTTCTTTTACTTTTTAATTGTTTTCATTTTGTCTAAGAATTTTATATGCCTAATTTGGAAACAAAATTAGTTTTTCTAGACCAGATTTAAGAGTCGGTGCCCTGGGTTTGGCCAAGATAGGGTTAACTCTCCCCAGCTGGTGCCAGGGGGCGTGGCCAGGCTGTTCAAGCCTATGTGACTTCATGCTCAGGATATCAGGGCAGAGGCCTGGCCACTGCAGCTGGTGCTGTGACCAGCGATGGAATATGGAATTGTGGTTCTGCTGTCGGGCTGTGGGCGGTGAGCAGTTACGCTGGGCATTGCTCATTTTCTGTGTCTCTGCTTACATTTTTGTGTTGTTCTGTTAAATTGTCCTTATCTCAACCCACAAAATTCTAGAACTCTCTTGATTCTCCTCCGTATCCTGTTAAGGTGGGGAGGAGTGAGTAACTGTATGGTCTTGTTATTGTCAGCCAGGGCTAAACCACCACGGTCTTTTTGGGGCCCAACATGGAGCGCCAAGGACTGTGGTGGTTTAGCCAGGTGTCCACAAAGTCATAAAATCATTTCCCTCCTAAACTGAACAGCAGAAAGAAATATAATGAGCAGTTTGTGAGTTGAGATAAGGACAGAGACGTTGCTCAGCAATTAGTGTCACAGGCAACCCAGACTCAACTTGGGGAAAAAAAAAGGTTTGATTTATTAAATAAACAATAAGAGCAGGGAGATGAGAAAGAAAAGCCAAATCTTAAAACACCTCCCCCCACCCCTCCCTCTTGCCAGGACTCTCCTTCCTTCCCCACCAGCGGCACAGGGGATGGGGGCTGCAGTCAGTTCATTACAAATGGACTTTGCTGCTGCTTCTTCTGAGGCCTCGTCCCCCTCCCCACTGCTTCAGTGTGGGGTCCATCCCATGGGAGACAGTCCCTCGAACTTCTCCAGCATGAGTCCTTCCCATGGACTGGAGCTCCTCACAAACTGCTCCAGCATGGGGCCTCCCATGGGGGCAGCTCCTCGCACCCTGCCCCAACATGGGTCATACACCAGGAGAACAGTCTTTCAGGTACCAACTACTTTAGTCTGAGTCCCTCATGGGATCACAAGTCCTGACAGCAAACCTGCTCTGGTATGGGCTCCTCTCTCACCGCAGACTCCCAGGTCCTGCCAGGAACTTGCTACAGGATGAACTTCTTACGGAGTCACAGCCTCCTTCAGGCATCCACCCACTCCAGCGTGGGCTCCTCCATGGGCTGAGAGTGGATCTCTGTTTCCTGGTGGTCCTCCATGGATTGCACAGGGACAACCTGCTTCACCATGGTCCTCACCTAGGTCACAGGGGAGTCTTTCTTCCAAAGCCTGGGCATCCCTTCTCCCTCTCCTTCTCTGACCTTGGTGTCTGCAGGGATGTTTTCACATCCATCCTCACTCTCTGTTGCTGCTGCTGCAGTTTTGTAACTGCCCAACAACTTCTCAAATATTCACAAAGGTGTTACCTCAGTCACTAAATGTCCAGGCCTTGGTCAGCTGTGGGGTCCATCTTAGAATTGTCTGGCATTAGCCCTGTCAGCTACAGGGGAAGCTTCTGACAGCTCTGTGTTTAAAGAAGCCACCCCTGTAGCCCTCCTGCTACCAAAAAACCTGGCCCAGGCAAAACCACTACAGTTGGCTCAATAAACTGATTATTATTGTGACCATGTAACTTTAAAGACGAACTAGTATTCATTAAATTTCATAAATCTATATTTTTACAAAGCTTGGCACTAGTTTGCTATATCAGTAAGAAAAGGTAAAAAATTGCATTTATATAGTATGAGCTATCCACACAGAGAAAAACCAAACTTTTAGGGCAAATGAGAGAATAATCTCAGACCTATGATGGGATTTAGGGCTCTTTTTAGAAGTATGATTAACAGACTACTTTTAACTTTACTCCTGCCATCTTCAAAGATATTCCTACACTCATGCCACACAAAAGACACAACCAATAAATAATTCCTCTCTTTCAGTAACTTGGCTGAGATGTTCCTGTACATTGTCAAAGATAAAAAGAATTGCTGCATTTACACTACAGATAGTGATTCTAGATTGTGGTGGAACAGACAGATATTTTCTTCCAGTGGTTCCTGTCTAGAAATGTATACTTGTGCTTTATACTTCTGAGTCCCATGCTTTGTGAAGTGTGTGATTTGATATGTGTGAGCTCTACCTGTGCAGGAAAGATTGTGCAGTTAACATTTAACTGCTACTTCTGCATGTCCAAAGTTAAACCAAAACTCTGTTGATCTGACAGGTTGATGGGATGCCAGAAATCCTAGTCATGTCTACATTACTTTTTCCTTCTTGACACAAATTTCAGCTGAAAAAAAGATGGAATTTAGAGAAATGTGAATGTTCCGTAAACAAAATTGGTGGGTTTGTACTATTCAGCAACTACTTTTCTAGGTCCCCACCATTCTTGAAGGCTTTGAGTCAAGTAATGAAATGTACTATGTGTGGGAAACAAAGAGATTCAGTTATATACAGTAAAATGAGGAAAAAACAAATAGATATAATTGGGTAAAGAAAGGCAGAAAAATTACAAGCTTACCTAGAGACCAGAAAGGTAAATCAAAATACATTCAGATTCTTGTGAGAGTGCTCCTTTCAATTATACAAAAATCTCAAGCTTAACTCACTCAGCTGTAGTGCACAGTCACATGCTCATAATGCCTGTGAGAGTGCCTAAAGAGTAGAGTTAAAGATTTACAAATTGAGTAACCCTGAGATTCACCAGTTGAGAACCATGATGATCTAATTTGAAATCATAGCAATGATGTCCTGGTTTTGACTGGGACAGAGTTAAATTTCCTCCTAGTAGCTGCTACAGGACTATGCTTTGGGTTTAGGATGAAGAGAATGTTGTTAAGAGAGATGTTTTGGTTATTGCTCAACAGTGCTGACACAGCAACAAAGCCATTTCTGTTTCTCACCCTGCCTGCCACTGAGTGGACTGGAGAGGTGGGGGGGGACGACAAAGTAAATGCGTGCACAAGGAGCTGGGAGGGAGCATGGCCAGGACAGCTGACCCCCAACTAATCAAAGGGTTATTCCATATCATAGAACATCATGTCCAGTATGGGGGAACGCTAGCTGAGAGGGGTGGATTGCTGCTCAGGCATCCAAAAGCAAGTGGTGAGCAATCATATTGTGCTTCACTTGCTTTTAGTTTGTTTGGATTTTGATTTTTTCTCTCTTCTTGGTTTTTTTTGTTTATTTGTTTGTAGTTTTTTTCTCTCAATTACTATTGCTATATTTCATTTGTCTTATTATTATTATATTCCATGTTAATTTAGTTCTTATACTTGTCCTTATCCTAATTCATGAGTCTTGATTTCTCCCCACCCCCCTCATTTGTTTCCCTACTCTATGGGAGGCATGGAGTGGGGGAAAGGGGAGTGACTGCATGAGGGTTTTGTTGCCAGCTCAGCCTAAGCCACAACAAATGAGAATAGAAAGTCCTTAAGAGAATGAAAAATCCCCAAACTGGATATTTTTAAAAAAAAATGCTATGTGATTCTAACTAGTGATGGGATGAAGAACTGCTAGTTATCTTAGATAATTATAATACTAAAAAACACACTTCTAGAAGGAGACTCCACATGGAACCACCTTAGTATATGGAGCTAGATAGATGTTTATACATGTACAGAGGCATATTCATCATATAAGCACAAGCAGCCAACCATGTATTTTGCTAAAGTTTCTTCTTTGTTGTTATCCTGTAAGACACTACTTGTTTTCAGGAATGTGTATTGGCTTCTGTTAGATGCCTAGTACCCTATTCTGCAGTACAGAAATAAAAGCAAACAGCTTGATTCAGTGTGTTGATTGGATTTTGCCCACTGGCTGAAGAACCTTTATTAGGGACAACACCTGTGAATACCTATGCTGAAAATGTGGCCCTAGAAGCACTTAGGCAGTAAGTACTTCGCTGATTTCTTCATAAGTTTCCTGCAAACCCCTGGTGATGGATATGAGATATACTGCTGATTAATATGTCAGAGTTTATCCAAATGCTCTCTCTATTAATAAAGGCAGTACCACCCTTGCTCCAGTGGCTGCTGGGGCAATACCTTCCTCTGGGATTTCTTGTAAACATAAGGATACTATAGATCTGTATGAGTGGTTGACAAGGACAACCACTAAAGGCTGGACAAGCCATAGCTTCTTCATTCTAACCTCCAAAGCCCAGCTGGATAAACTGCTGTGTGAAAGACAGAGAAGACTGCTCAGGTTTGGACAATGCCCATTATGGATTTTTTTTTTTATACTTTGAAAGAGATTTACAACTAGTAAATTCATCCCCCTGGATGAGGGGACAGAGTGTACCCTCAGCAAGTTCACTGATAACACCAAACTGGGAGGACTGCCTGATTCACCAGAAGGCTGTGCTGCCATTCAGCAGGATCTTGATCAGCTTGAGAGTTGGGCAGAGAGGAACCTCATGAGGTTCAACAAGGACAAGTGCAGACTCCTGCATGTGGAGAGGAACAACTCCATGCACCAGTACAGGATGGAGATTGACCTACTGGAGCTCTGCAGAGAGAGACCTGGGAGTCATGGTTGACAATAAACTGAACATGAGCCAGCAATATGCCTTCATGGCTGAGAAGTCTAATGGCGTTACAGGATACATCAAGAAGAGTGTGGTCAGCAGGTTGAGGGAGGTTCTGCTCTCCCTCTACTCTGCCCTGATGAGGCCTCATCTGGAGTCTTGTGTCCATTTCTGGGCTCCCCAGCTCAAGAGGGAGAGACAACTTCTGGAGAGAGCCCAGCGCAGAACCACCAAGATGATCAGGGGAATGGAACACCTTCCTTATGAGGAAAGGCTATGGGAACTGGTGGATATTTAGTCTAGAGAAAAGAAGACTGATCACATTCATATTTGCAAGTATCTAAATGACGGATGTCAGGAGGCTGGGACATCCCTTTTTTCTACTGTATCTAGCAACAGGACAAGGGGTAATGGGATGAAGCTGGAACACAAAAAGTTCCATTTAAACATAAGAAAAAACTATTTCACTGTGAGGGTGACAGCACCGGAACAGACTGACCAGGGAGGTTGTCGAGTCTCCTTCCTTGGAGGTCTTCAAGACCTCCCTGGATGCATTCCTGTGTGACCTGATCTAAGTGGATCTGCTTCTGCAGGGGGGTTGGATGATCTCTAAAGGTGTCTTCCAACCCCTACCATTCTGTGATTTTGTGATTCTGTGAAACTGAGCATCTGGCTAGAGCTACATTATCACAGCACTGTGAAGTTCAGCAGGTATCATCAGATTTTTGTGATCTAATATCAGGCTTTCTGAACTGCTATATTATTTTTGCCCTGTGGAAATGAAGCCAATATTGTCTCAGTATTGCTGGAGCAACCTGCTGATGATTTCATTCTTACCTGCCACCCTATTGCCTGTGATTTCATGAAAGAGGCATTGCTGCCCATCCAGATGAACTGGACACCTGGTTTACAGGTCATTACAATGCCCCCATGTTGCCTGATCTACTTGCCTTGTCCTTGCATACATGCATGTTTTTGATTACCAAAAGAAAGAGAGGGAAGAGGAGAGGAGAGGAGAGGAGAGGAGAGGAGAGGAGAGGAGAGGAGAGGAGAGGAGAGGAGAGGAGAGGAATTTTCAAAGGCACTTAGCATGTGTTTAAGCCTCTAGATAATAAAGTGTCTACATTTTCACGGAGAATTTGACTCCTAACAACTTTCACAAGTCTGCATTAAGCACCTCTAAAAAACTGGGAACATTGAGGCCTTACTGTGGAGAATGATCATTTTAGACATTCTGGTCTTGTATAGATGGCTCAGACTGGCTCACCAACAAGCTGTCTTTTCCTGTCTACTGTAAGGATCTTACTTTGCAGACTATCACACATACTATATACCTTGCTTCACATCCTGACTACCCTGGTGAAATTCAAATGCATATTTTCTTTCCCATATTTCCTCTTGATATCTCTCTCTCTGTGACTCTGTATTACAAGTTGAAGAAGCAGCCTGTGACATGATGCATTTTTCTGTGATATTTAGTTTTGGGTTTGTTTGGGGTTTTTTTAATTAAAAAAAAATCTGTTCTTCTGGGGATATAAGTGAAAAATATTGAGGCCCAAGTCATCTGCTTCTCAATTTTACCAGTCAGAGGAACAGAAAGTATGTATTATCATCATACATAATAACTCTGGTTATATGACTGGTGCTGTCATGTCGGTTTCAGATTTTATACCAACAGAACCTTCTTTGTAATCTGTTAGCATGGGATGGAATATATCCAACTAGAAAGGGCAAGGGAATCTTTGGAAATAGTCTGACCAACTTGGTGAATTGGTCTTTAAACTGAAAGGCTCACAGGGAGGTACGCAAAATGGCAATGCTCATGCCATCCCATTGAACTGGGAAATATGTCAGGCCAACCAGAGCAGCGAAGGTTGGAGGCAGCTTTGCCTGCAGTGACCATGAAATTGTGGAGTTCCAGATCCTGCGTGGAGGAAGCATGACAGTAAGCAGCATCACAACCCTGGACTTCAAGAGAGCTACCTTTGACATCTTCAAAGACCTGCTTGAAAGAGTCTCCTGAACTCTTCTAGAGAAGATAGGGGTGCTGAAGAAAGCTGGTTAGCTTTCAAGCACCAAGTAGAAGATTGGTGTATCCCTGTGAGTAAAAAGTCAGGTAAAGTAGATAAGAGGCCTGTGTAGATGAACAAGGAAGGAGCTTCTGGAACAACTCCAATGGAAGAAGAGAGACTATGGAATGTGGAAAAGGGGATATTGCCACTTGGGAGGAGTATAGGGGTGTTGTCAAAGTATACAAGGATGAAACAAGGAAGGCTAAAGCCCTCTTGGCATTAAGCCTGGCAAAGGATGTAAAGGAGAAAAAGAAGGGCTTTTTTTCTGCTGTACATCACAGGAGAAGGAAGTCTAGGGAGAATATAAGCCTGCTGCTGAATGAGGTGGATACCTTCATGGCAGAGGATACACAGAAAGTGGAGCTACTGAATGCCTTCTTTGTTTCAGTCTTCACTACTAAGGACAGTTCTCGGGAAGCCCAGTCCCTGGAGGATAGAGAGAAATTCCAAGAAAGGAAGACCTTCCCTTGGTTAAGGAGGATTGGTTTAGAGATCTACTAGGCGAGCTGGAAACCAACAAATCCATGGGTCCTGATTGTATAGGGGCCTGGGCTATAATGAACGTTATGGAGTTAGACAAAGAGAAAGTTAGCAGTTCATCTTTGAATCACTTTCAGCAGCAGAAAAAGAAAAGAAAAGAATGCCTATGTGACAGCAAGCCTGAGCAAGGAGGAAACTGAAACTACAGACTGTAACGGAGACAAGATCAAAACAAGAATACAGTATAGAGGATTCAATTAAGCATTGAATCACATGTATGTGGCTAACAAATTGCAACATATGTAACTAACAGTAGTATAAGGCTAAGCAAAATGTAAGGTAAGCATAATCATAGTCTAGTGTGAGAGAAAAATAGCTGAACGCCAAATAGATGGGATGATATTTTAAGTACAAGGTTGGTGTTTTAGCACAATGAGGTTGGTGTCGAAGTTGTTACAAATATAAAGCTTTGAAGCTTTATGCGTAGCACATGATCCTTAGTATTAACTAATTATCATGAATTGTAGCACGTATACAGCATTTGGAAAAGTATATAAGTGATGATTATGTGGCAATAAATTTGGAGTCAATGCACATCATATTGGTATCTGGTCGTCCCCATCTTGCATGATGAAGAAGAAAAGCCCTACACTGATTGGATGCACCCACGAGTGCTGAGGGACCCAGCTGGTGTTATTGCTAAACATATGAAGGAAAAGACAGTTATCAGGGGGAGTCAACATAGATTCACCAAGGGGAAATCCTGTTTGACCAACTGGATACCCTTCTATGATGGCATAACTTGCTGGCTAGATGAGGGGAGAGCAGGGGATGTCATCTACCTTGACTTCAGCAAGGCTTTTGACACCATCTTCCATAATATCCTCATCAGAAAGCTCAGGAGTGTGGGAGAACTGTCTGAATGACAGAGCCCAGAGGGTGGTGATCCATGGCACAAAGTCAGTTTGGAGGCTGTGGCTACTGGGATTACAAAAGAGTGTCTTCTGGGACCAGTCTTATTCAACATCTTCATCAATGACCTGGATGAGGGGACAAAGTGTATCCTTGGCAAGTTTGCAGATGACACCAAACTGGGAGTACTGCCTGATTCACCAGAAGGCTGTGCTGCCATTCAGTGGGATCTCAGCCAGCTTGAGAGTTGGTCAGAGAATAATCTCATGAGGTTCAACAAGGACAAGTGCAGAGTTCTGCACCTGGAAAGGAACAATCCCATACACCAGTACAGGATGACCTACTAGACTGCAGCTCTGATGAGAGACATCTGGAAGCTCAGATGTACAACTAAACATGAGCCAGCAATGTGCCCTCATGGCCAAGTAGGCCAATGGCATTCTGGGATGCATCAAGAAGAGTGTGTCCAGCGGGTCGAGGGAGGTTCACTTTCCCCTCTACTCTGCCCTGGTGAAGCCTCATCTGGAGTACTGCATGCATTTCTATGCTGTCCAGCTCAAGAGAGACAGGGAACTTCTGGAGAGAGTACAGCACAGGACCACCAAGATGATCAGAAGACTGGAACATCTTTCTTACAAGGAAAGGCTAAGAGACCTGAGGATGTTCAGCCTGAAGAAGAGAAGACTAAGGAGGGACTGAAAGGTTGGGTGTTAAGAAGATGAGGCAATTATTTTTTCTTTAGTGTTCAGTGACAGTTCAAGGGGTAATGGGCACAAGCTGGAACACAAGAAGTTCCACTTGAACATGAGAAGAAACTTCTTTCCTGTGAGGATGAGGCAGAATATTAGTTTAATATTCATATGCATCTTCTATATATTGTGGAAATGTGTACGGTTCACAGGCATCTCATTCTCTCATGTAGTAGGGGGTTTTTCCTGGTAGACCTACCTGTGTGAATCCTTGTGGTACATACACTGAGAAGTACCTGTTTTCTGGATCAGGTACAGTTTTGAGAAAACAGATGCCTTGTTTGAACAAATCCATCTTCACTTTTCATGTATCATCATCCTCTTTTGATTTAGTCCTAAATCAGCTGTCTGGAATCTTTGGTTTCCTCTATGGGGATTGGTATTTTCAGGTAAGAGAATTTCAGTCACTATGTTTTCCACTGTCCTGAATCCTCGAAGACTAAAAGTTCACCTTAAAAGACTTAAAGGTCAGTCATTTAGTTGAGTAGAGCTGTACTGCTTTATGCCAGATGAGGACCTGACCAACACTTAAGAAGTATAAGTTGACAACAGGCACTCTTTTCAGAAAAAAATAAAATTGTTTGTTACCTATCTGTAAACCGATATGTTCTTTCATTTTTGAAACTGACACCTAAACATTCACATTCAACATCTAGCAATAACATAGGTAGTAATACTAAAAGACTTCATGCACTCCAAGTAGTCCCTTTACATAAAACTTAAAGGCTCAGAGCCTTCAAATATGACTGCTGTACATATACTGCTTCATAAATTCTGCTTATTACATCTTTGACTGCTCTCTGTTTTTTTCCATATTGTCCTCTGCATGCAGAAAAAGATGTTCCCCTACAGCTTGTACATACTTTGGTCCATTTACACCATAGCAAACTGAAATGCCACTCCAGTAGCAATAGCAGTAGCAGTAATTTTTTAGCTTTTGTCTTTACAATGACAACCATTCTAATGAATAATCAAGTAAGCAGATATAATTAATTCAGAAATTTTCTTATTATTTTTAGAAAATGCTAATTCTGGATGAATCCTGGCAGACAGAACAAGAGAATGCTTTGTAAAATCCCCTGTCATATTACAGAAATTATAAGTTTTTTTTCTTCTCACTTGCCTTTCAGATTCTTATTCCCTCTTGAAGTAATGAAAGAAAGGAAAAAAAATTGAACCAAAATGGCGTCAGAAACTGCAGGGTAAAACTAAGGACATTACTCCCCGCCCCCCACGCTATCAGGGTGACCTGGGTTGGGACTTGTTTGGGTTTGTTTGGCTTGTTTGGGCATGTCTGGACATGTTGGGGTTTGTTTCGGTATGGTTGGGGTTTGTATCGAATGGAACTGCGCAGGTGTGCTGGGATTTTCCTCTCTCCTTCCCCACACTATTGATGTGCAGATGTGCTGGAATTTTCCACTCTCCTCCCCTCTCTATATAAACCCTCCCCGCCGGGGCCTCGGGGTCGCCTCCTCTATCTCCTGCGTGAGGTATGAGACTGCCGGTCTCTCGTCTTCCTTGGGGTGATCGCCGTCCGGTACTCAGAGCGAAAGTTCCGAATAGGGAAGCTTTCAGTACAATGCAACAAAGTCCACCTACCATGGTAGATCTTTAATAAGTTACTAATTTACCACTCAGCTTCATTTTAAAGCTAAATTACTTCCCAAAATATATTTTTTTTAATTTCCTCGATTATTTTTTCCATTAAAAAAAGAAAGATTATTTCATTACACACCACAGGTTTTGCTTTCCATGTTTTTGTCTTTTTTTTTGGATGTGGTCTTACTGTGGTAACTGTTAAACAATACTGCTACAATAAATCAAAAAGTACAGCTGAGTGCCAAAAGAAAACACTTGCAATGCAGCTCTCCTGTGTAGCCACATGATTTAAACTGATAGTGACAAGCAGGGCATTATATCTTGGGTGAGAAAATTCAGGTGATATAGACTCACACAAAAATGAAAAATATAATGAAAGTATTTTTCAAAAATAAAAATAAAATTGTAAAGCTCCCAGTGCTTTGGGGATGACCAATGTTCTACCTTTGCACATTCTAACAATAACCCAAAGAGATGCATTTGTCATTTCTGCCAAGAGGGTAGGTGAGCAAGGCACATTATATTTAATAATGCTGGACTGTAATTCTGACTGAAGTGACTATTTTTCAAAACGCTATAGGTTCTTCATTCATGAATGCTTTACAGATTTTGGCAAGGGTGAGATCGTTGAACATATGACATCATTGATGCAAACACCAGGAAACAAAAGAGGCATATTAGCATGAAAAAAGTAGCTTTCTGTAGCAATGAAGACAGGGAGGGTCATAGGTTCATTCCTCCATGGATAGGGCTATAAGCTTACTATGACTTAAACTGTATGCTCACAGTCAGCAAATACAACACTGGGTCCATTGTTGACCACAAAAAGGCCATTATCCCCCTGATAACAGTTGTGCTGGCTATGACTTTTAGGTGCTGTTGGTAGTTCATTTCACTTTCAATAGCTGTCTGAGAGAAGCACAAACCATTCTGCTGCTTCTTTGTATGGGTTTGTTCAGTAAAGGGAACAGGTGGAGTTGGATTGGTGACTGCTGCTGTCAGCTAGTCTCCCCGTACAGCTACTGACTTAATTTGACCTTTTTATGACAGCAAATGTCATGTACATGCTGCGCAAGAAGGTGTATCAAAAAGGACTCGGAGAAGTTGCAGAGAGGTATATGTAGGCTTTTTGCATAAAATTGCATAGTTAACTATATAGGAGACTATAGCTCCTAATGAGATTATAGATCATGCCGGTGCTATTTCTTTAAATGGATGCTGAATGAACAGGACTCTCTAAAGTTCAAATTGGGCAGATTTAGACCATCAAAAGAGTTAGACTAGCCCCTTCTTCATGTTTAACTCTTACAAGCTGGAGATGTCTGTCTCTGCCAAAAAAATATCAGAGGCTTTCCCCAGCAGTTTTACTAGCTTGCTGACCAGAGAGTAGCCCTGATATTGCTGCATCAGTAAAGTGCTCTGAAAGGGACTCTGTCATAGCAAAGGCTGAATCTAAGTTAAGAGTCATAGTAATATGTCTAGTTAGTCTAGTGTCTCAACTGAAATAAGATCAGTGATTTCTCCCTGTGTACAAGAATCCCAACTGGAGCAGAAAATCCACTTGATTTATCACTGCACCTGAGGTGATCCTACCAAGTTACAGAACACTTGACAGAGCAGGATATTTGTATCTACAATGTGTTTGACTGGCTGCTCAAGAGAGCAAACGAATACAGCATTAGAAAAATACTGAATGTGTTTGTATGATATACCTGTATATGAAGTCAACTCAAAACATTCTTCCTGTCTTGAACTCCTGCAGTTTCCATTATTTATTTATCTGCTTATTTACTTATTTTCATAGCTATCTGACATTCCTTCTTAAGCTTAGAAAATTAAGCCTCCTGCTTCACCATTCAGCTCTCTTCCTGCCATATGGTTGCTCTGATTCATCTCAGCCATCAGCTGGTGCAATGCACAGTTCAGGGATATTTTAAGTTTTACGCTACCCAAGGGTAGGAGGATTTATATGTTGTTCATCTTTTTGATATTCTGGATTTGGATGCACTAACAACAGTCATTACTGTCTGAATTAATGTTGGGTTTTTTTCTCTCAGAAGAGCACATGCAGGAGATGGGAAGGAGAAAATGGGCAATCTTTAGGTTGCTTTTTTTTAAAGTATTTCAGTTCCAATTCTCCTTATGCCCAAGGCTGTGAGACCTGTAAACGCGGCATACTCTCTCTGTTGCAAATTTAACTTAATTCCCTCACAGCAAGTGCAGCTACATTAAGAAGGAATGGACTGTGTTATTTACAAGTGATTTAAGCCACAACTGCTGAGGTTTTGTATAATATTTACTCCTTGTAAAGTTTATCCAAATGTGTTTAGAAATGTAGAAAGTAGATGACATTACACAGTATTATACACTGGTCTGTTCTGTAAGTACCAACAAATCATTCAAACAAATAGCTCTACATAGGGAAATGCAAGCATGAAAAGCATTTTTATAAAGGTAAAAGACAGAGTGTTCTCACTATGGGGCCTTGCTAGTGACACTGTCCCTATTCCCTAGAGTCAAGAGAACACTTCTCTGCCAATTCTCAAAACTTTAATCCCAAAACTAATGCTACCACTGAATCCAACACCACTATGACCAATGTGAACAGCAAGTATCAGATAGACCTACTTTTGTATCCCCAACTACTTCAGAAGAATGTTTTGCACACACCTGCCACCCACTACATCACAAAGAATCAAGATATAGTTTAATCAATCAATTACAACATAAAGTCACCCATATTGGAGTGTTGACCAATCACTAAACAAACCATAGAGAAGGAAACATAATTTGGATCATAATCAAACGAAGAGGTGCAACTACTAGAAAAATAATGTGTATATTCACTTTACTTAAAAGCATATGCTGAAATTCTTTATCAAATTTAAAAAATTGTTTTCTTGATCAGAAATATTTCCCAAGGGAATAAATATATTTGTTGATAAATAAAAACACTTTTAATGGTCTGACAGACTAACACTGGCTAATGTTTATACAATACTTTTGACATATGTTTGAGCATTCAAAAAATGTGTACATTAAATTGCATCATTGAAATATGGGCACACATAGTTTATGAAATCCATATAAGACAATAGAGGGTGATTATCAGACAATTTTATCTCATTTAGCCTTTCAGAAAAGAGGACAAACACCAATATTGCTGATATCTCTGTACCTTGTTGCGACTATTGAGTTACAATATGATTTTATAGACTCATAGAATCAGGAAGTTGGAAGGGACCTTTAGAGATCATATAGTCCAACCAGCCTGCCAAAACAGGTCCATCTAGATCAAAGTGGATTTTGAAAACCTCCCAAGAAGGAGACTTCATAACACCCTGAGCAGCTTTTTCCAGTGCTCCATCCCCCTCAAAGTAAAATAGGTTTTTTGTCATGTTTAAATTGAACTTTTTATATTCCAGCTTCATCTCATTACCCCTTGTCCTGTCAACCAGATACAACAGAAAAAAGAGATGTCCCAACCTCCTGACATCCACCATCTAGATATTGTAAATATCAATGAGATCTCCCCTCAGTGTTCTCCAGAATAAACAGACCCAGTTCCTGCAGCCTTTCCTTATAAGAAAGATGTTCCAGTCCCCTGATCATCTTGATGGCCCTGCACTGGACTCTCTCCAGAAGTTCTTTGTCCTTCTTTATCTGAGGAACCCAGAACTGGACACAGGACTCCAGCCAGATGAGGACTCACCAGGGCAGAGTAGAGAGGAACAAGGACCTCCCTCGACCTACTGGACACATTCTTCTTGATGCATCACAGGATGCCATTGGCCTTCTTGGACATGAGGGCACATTGCTGGCTCATCGTTAGTTTATTATCAACCAGGACTCCCAGGTCTCTCTCTGCAGAGCTATTCTCCAGTAGGCCAGTCTCCAGCCTGTACTGGTGCATGGCATTGTTCCTTCTCAAGTGCAGGACTCTGCACTTGCCCTTGTTGAACCTCACGAGGTTCTTTGCCCAATTCTCAACCTGATAGCCTTCTATTAGGGCATAACCAGCTGGCTAGATAAGGGGAGAGCAGTGGATGTAATCTACCTTAACTTCAGCAAGGCTTTGGACACTGTCTCCCGTAACATCCTCATCAGAAAGCTCAAGCAGTGTGGCTTGGATGAGTGGACAGTGAGGTGGATCGAGAGAACTGGCTGAATGACAGAGCCCAGAGGGTGGTGATCAATGGCACAGAATCGAGTTGGAGGCCTGTGGCCAGTGGAGTTCCATAGGGATCGGTTCTGGGGCCAGCCTTGTTCAACATCTTTATCAACCACCTGGATGAGGGGACAGAGAGTACCCTCAGCAAGTTGGCTGATGACACCAAACTGGGAGGACTGGCTGATTCACCAGAAGGCTGTGCTGCCATTCAGCGGGATCTCAGCCGGCTTGAAACTTGGGCAGAGAATAATCTCATGAGGTTCAACAAGACGAGTGCAGAGTTCTGCACCTGGAAAGGAACAACCTCCATACAGCAGTACAGGCTTGGGATTGACCTGCTGGAGAGTAGCTCTGCAGAGAGAGACCTGGGAGTCCTGATTGACAATAAACTAATCATGAGCCAACAATGTGCCCTCGTGGCCAAGAAGGCCAATGGCATCCTGGGATGCATCAAGAAGAGTGTGTCCAGCAGGTCGAGGGAGGTTCTTCTCCCTCTCTACTCTGCCCTGGTGAGTCCTCATCTGGAGTCCTGTGTCCTGTTCTGGGCTCCTTAGCTCAGGAAGGACAAGGAAGTTCTGGAGAGAGTCCAGTGCAGGGCCACCAAGATGATCAGGGGATGCTCCAATCCCCAGTTTCCATATGAGGAAAAATTGTGGTAAATGATAAGACAAGACTAGACTTTTGTCTAGAAAAGATGAGACTGAAGGGGGATCTCATTAATATTTGCAAGTATATAAATTGTGGATGTCAGGAGGTTGAGTCATCACTTTTTTTTCTTGTATCTAGTGATAGAAGGGGTAATGAGATGAAGCAGGAACACAAAACGTTCCATTTAGACGTAACGAAAAGCTATTTAACTGTATGAGGGAGACCTGACACAGGCTGCCCCAGGAGGGTATGGAGTCTCCTTCTTGGGAGGTTTTCAAAACCCACCTGGACACATTCCTCTATGACCTGATCTAGGTGAACCTGCTTTAGCAGGCACTTTAGACTAGATGATCCTTCAGGACCCTACTTAGATGATCCTTTAGGACCCTTCAAACCCCTTCCATTTTATGATTCTATGATTCTGTGGTTCAGGGGAAAGAGAACTAGTATTTGTCCACAGCCAGTGCCAGCTCCATAACACAATTATAAGAGAGAAGTCAATGAAATTGGCAGGCAGAAAATGTGAAATGAACAGAAGGGAAAGTGTCTTAAGGTAGCACATTATCAGTGCATGGAATTCAATGCCACAGAGAATCACTGAGTGAAAGAGTTTAAAGCAGATTTTAAGAGGGTTGAATTATTTATACTGACAAGTAAAATTTTTTTTCCTACATGAAGTTAGGTCAAAAATGCAAAGAACTTTAACCCTTTATGGAGAAGGAAGCTAGGGGTATGGACCTGGCAGGGAAGCAGGTGAATGCATTAAGCTGAGAGGAATTCTGTCTTCCTTTGAACTTCAAGGACAGCAGATAATACACCACCTATTAGAGCAATATTAACATTTCCTACCTCTCAGGAGGTACTGAGGGAGGAAGCAGAAGAGGACACTGTCACTTTTCTCAGATTTTGATTGCGTCCTGGTTTTGAACTGGGATAGGGTAATTTTTTTTTCCTACAGGGTTATATTTTGGATTTATGATGAAAATAATGTTGATGACACAGGAATATTTTATTTATTGCTGAGCAGTAGTCAGAATAATATGTAAGATCCGTGTGAGTTCTTTCTAGAGACAGCAAGGCTTCCCAGATTTAATACACATGAATCAAAACTCACTCAACACTGTCTGCTTGTTTGTCAGCATTAGATACCTGCTAAGTTGCAATGCCATCCTGTTGCCACTACCGGCAACATCACCAGGCCACCTGCACGGATCACTCAGCCCACCCCCGCTGAGGGGACAAGATCACTGCATACACAGTATGGATGATGCTTTATTCCAACTAATTGTTTACACCATATGCTTTTACCTGCTAATGCAAGCACCTCCTTTCACTCCACCTCGTGCCCACCTCTTCTGTACCCTCCGCCTCTTGCGTTACAACCTGAGATCTTCTAGGTGCCTACAACATCTCCCCCTCCCTAAGCTCGATGACTCCAGCATCCTGTGGCATGGGCTGATACATAACATGTCTGCCCAGCACATGTGCTAGCTGAGCCAACTGCAGGAAGATATAAACAGGTGCTGGTCGTGTTCCACTTCACTGCCCAATCTAGTGTCCTGGTTTTGCCCAGCCGGGAACAAAGAGCCACGAGGGTGCTCGCTCACTCCTCCCCTCCCGGTGGAGTGGGAAGGGGAACCAGAGAAAAAGGGGAAAAACCCGCATAGGTTGAAATAAGAACGGTTTAATAGAACAACAATAAGAATGAACAGGTTCAGGGGGAAAAAAGGAACAGTTTTAACAGTACACGAGGGGAATATACAAAAGGAATGGCGCGTGCCGCGGCTGCTCACCACCCGGGACCGGACGCGACTCCCCCTCCGACCGGTAGCCCCGCCTGTGCTCCCGAAGCCCCGCCCCCGACTAGCTCCCTGCTTCTAGGTACTGGGCATGATGTCAGTATGGTATCGAATACCTGTTGGCCAGCCCAGGTCAGCTGCCCATGCTGTGCCCCTTCCTACTTCCTCATCAAAGTTAACTCTATCCTAGCCAAAACCAGGACATTCCACCCCTTTTTCTATACCATCTACATCATGCCTAGTTTCACAGTATACAACATCTGAGCACCACATTTCCTCTCCCTGAAAAAATAGGGGCACACACAGAGAAGTATATCATTCCCTCAGTTTATAGGCCACCCCCCTAACATTCCCGTTAAGTCCATTTAGCCGTTTAGTTCATAACGTCAGGTCTTATTCATCATAAATCTTTCACAGCAGGGCAGATGGGGTGTGTGTGTAGGATAGGTCACTGCATGCAGTATCAGGACTTTGCAGTTGGTCTTTTAAGTGTGTCTTATCTGTAAGTTGAAAGCACTGATCTTGAGGACGTCACTGGGCACCAATTCACATTCTGCTATTCTGTATCTTGCTTGTCCATGTCCATCTTTCAGTGATCTGGGTGGTCCTTACTCTAGTGTCAGTGATATGGCATAGAGCAACTATGGTAATGACGACATACAACAACGTTATTTAACAACTAACATAATACAACTTGATTCAACGAATTCACAGGCTATTCTCATCCAAAATCAATTTTCCTTGAGGTACACACTGGATTGTCCCATCCTTACACATCACCCACCAAGTGTACCCAGGTCCCTGAGCAAAAACAATCCCACGAATGGGTTTACCTTTAGCCAAGGTAGGACTCACCCATACTGCTTTCCCTAACAGATCTTTTACGTGCACTACAGGGACTTTATCCCCTTCTACAGTATGTAAAAGTTCCGATTGGGCAGGGACAGCTCTGTTCACAGATCCTCTGGAGTTGACTAGCCAGGTGGCCTTTTCTAAATTTGTGTCCCAATGTTTGAATGTTCCACCCCCCATTGCTGTCAGTGTGGTTTTCAATAGTCCATTGTGTCGTTCAACTTTTCCTGAGGCTGGTGCATGATAGGGGATGTGATAAACCCATTCAATGCCATGCTCTTTGGACCAGGCATCTATGAGGTTGTTCCTGAAGTGCGTCCCATTGTCTGACTCAATTCTTTCTGGGGTGCCATGTCGCCAGAGGACTTTCCTTTCAAGGCCCTGGATGGTGCTCCGAGCGGTGGCATGAGACACAGGATACGTTTCCAACAGGCCGGTGATCGCCTCCACCATTGTGAGCACATGACGTTTGCCTTGGCAAGTCTGTGGCAGTGTGATATAATCAATCTGCCAGGCCTCTCCGTATTTATATTTCTGCCATCGTCCTCCATACCATATGGGCTTCCACCGCTTGGCTTGTCTGATTGTAGCACACGTCTCACACTCATGAACAACCTGTGCAATGGCATCCAAGGTTAAATCCACCCCTCGATCACGAGCCCATTTATAGGTGGCATCTCTTCCTTGATGACCTGAGGTGTCATGGGCCCACCGAGCTAAAAATAACTCCCCCTTGTGTTGCCAGTCTAAATCTATCTGAGCTGCTCCAATCTTTGCAGCCTTGTCCACTCGCTGGTTATGCAGATGTTCTTCAGTTGCCCTGTTCTTAGGTATGTGGGCATCTACATGGCGCACTTTCACAACCAGCTTCTCCAGCCGAGCAGCAATGTCTTGCCATATTGGGGCAGCCCAGATGGGTTTGCCCCGTCGTTGCCAGTTGTTCTGCTTCCATTGCTGCAACCACCCCCACACAGCATTTGCTGCCATCCATGAGTCAGTGTAGAGATAAAGCCTTGGCCAGTTTTCTCGTTCAGCAATGTCTAAAGCTAACTGGATGGCTTTTACCTCTGCAAACTGTCTCGATTCACCCTCTCCTTCTGCAGCTTCTGAAACTTTGCGTAGGGGGCTCCACACAGCTGCCTTCCACCTCTGATGCTTCCCCACAAGATGACAGGACCCATCGGTGAACAGGGCATACCGCTTCTCATCTTCTGGAAGTTCCTCATATGATGGGGCCTCTTCAGCACGGATTGCCTCCTTTTCTGGTGATATTTCACTGTCTTCACACTCTGGCCAGTTCGTGATCAGTTCCAGAATTCCAGGGCAGCTAGAACTTCCTACAAGAGCTCGTTGTGTGATCAATGCAATCCACTTACTCCATGTAGCATCAGTTGCATGATGTGTGGAGGAGGCCCTCCCTTTGAACATCCAGCCCAGTACTGCCAGTCGGGGTGCTAGGAGAAGTTGTGTTTCTGTGCCGATCACTTCTGATGCAGCTTGAACCCCTTCATATGCCGCCAGTATCTCCTTCTCAGTTGGAGTGTATCGGGCCTCGGATCCTCTGTATCCCCGACTCCAGAATCCAAGGGGTCGGCCTCGACCCTCCCCAGGTGCTCTCTGCCAAAGACTCCAAGTAGGGCCATTCTCCCCAGCTGCGGTGTAGAGCACATTTTTAACATCTGGTCCTGTCCGGACTGGCCCAAGTGCCATTGCATGAACTATCTCCTGTTTAATTTGTTCAAAACTTTGTTGCTGTTCACGACCCCATTCAAAATAATTTTTCTTCCGTGTTACGTGGTAGAGAGGGCGCACAATCATACTGTAATTTGGAATATGCATCCTCCAAAAACCCACAACACCTAGGAAAGCTTGTGTTTCCTTTTTGCTAGTTGGGGGAGACATGGCTGCAATTTTGTTGATCACATCTATTGGGATATGGCGACGTCCACCCTGCCATTTTATTCCTAAAAACTGGATCTCCTGTGCAGGCCCTCTGACCTTATTTTGTTTAATGGCAAAACCAGCCTTCAGAAGAATCTGAATTATCTTCTTTCCCTTCTCAAGAACTTCCTCTGCTGAGTCACCCCACACAACAATGTCATCAATGTATTGCAGGTGTTCTGGGGCCTCGCCCTTCTCCAGCGTGGCCTGGATCAGTCCATGGCAGATGGTGGGGCTGTGTTTCCACCCCTGGGGCAGTTGATTCCAGGTATACTGAACCCCTCTCCAAGTGAAAGTGAACTGGGACCTGCACTCTACTGCCAAAGGAATTGAGAAGAATGCATTGGCAATATCAATGGTGGCATACCATTTGGCTGCCTTGGTCTCCAGTTCATATTGGAGTTCCAGCATGTCCGGCACAGCTGCGCTCAGCGGCGGCGTGACTTCATTCAGGCCACGATAGTCTACTGTCAGTCTCCACTCTCCAGTAGACTTTCGCACTGGCCATATGGGACTGTTAAAGGGTGAGCGAGTCTTGCTGATCACCCCTTGGCTCTCCAGTTGGCGAATCAACTTATGAATGGGAATCACTGAATCTCTGCTGGTGCGATATTGCCGCCGGTGCACTGTTGTGGTCGCAATTGGCACCTGTTGCTCCTCAACCTTCCGCAAACCCACAACAGAAGGGTCCTCTGAAAGGCCAGGCATGCTGGATAGTTGTTCAATTTCCTCTGTCTCCACTGTAGCCACACCAAAGGCCCACCGGTACCCTTTTGGGTCCTTAAAATACCCTCTCTTAAGGTAGTCTATGCCCAGGATACACGGGGCTTCTGGGCCTGTTACAATGGGGTGTTTGTGCCACTCATCTCCAGTTAAACTCACTTCAGCTTCTAACAAGGTTAGCTGTTGAGATCCCCGTCACTCCAGAAATACAAACAGATTCTGTCCCTTTACAACTTGATGGCATCAGAGTGCACTGTGCTCCAGTATCCACTAAAGCCTTGTACTCTTGTGGGTTCGATGTGCCAGGCCATCGGATCCACACTGTCCAATAAACTCGGTTGTCCCTCTCCTCCACCTGGCTGGAGGCAGGGCCTCCCTAGTACTGGCCATGGCAGTCATTGGATACTTTTTGTAGAAAAGAGCTAGAAGTCCCCTCGAGGGGACTCGAATAGAGCTCAACCCTTCTATTCTGTCTAGGGAGTTGCTCACTGGAAACTGGAGCAGCATCTTTCCAAGAGAAATTGCTCCTTGTAGCGGTTTTTCCCTGTAGTTGCCGTGCCCGTGCCCTTAAGGCCGAAGTAGGTTGCCCATGTCACTTGTTCATGTTCTCTCCCTGGTCCCGCAGGTAAGAAAGACCACAAAGCACCTCGTGGTGTCTGCCCTCTATATTCCCTCTCTTGAACAGAGGGACATCTACTAATAGCTGAAGTATGGACTCGGGCAGGTGGAGTGCGGGACATATCTTCTTTGAATTGGTGGAACTCTTTTGACATTTTATCTACAGCCGAGACAACAGCCTGTAGGGAGGAAGACAGACTTTCTTCATATTGCCGAAGTTGAACACCCATTTCCCCCACTGTTTTCCCCTCACCTTCTTTCCAGGAGATGACTGCCAATGAATTAGCATAAGATGATGGTGCACTTTGCAGAAATCTTCGCCACATAGACTGTGTGCACTGGACCTCATCTGGGTCTGTTGGTAACTGCTCATTATGAATCATTTCCCGCACAGCTAACTCCCTCAGGTACTGGATACCTTTGTCCATTGTGGTCCACTTGCCTGGGTGGCATATGATATCTTCTTTGAAGGGGTATCTTTCCCTCACACCAGACAAAAGTCTTCTCCAGAGGCTGAGGACTTGTGTCTTTCTTCCAATTGCCTTGCTAATGCCGCCATCCCGGGACAGAGACCCCAGCTGCCTGGCTTCCCTGCCCTCCAAGTCCAAGCTGTGGGCCCCATTCTCCCAGCATCGGAGCAGCCAGGCAACAAGGTGCTCGCTTGGGTGGCGACTGTAATCTTTTTGCACTTCTCGCAGTTCGCTCAGGGACAAGAATCGGGTGATTATCTCTGGCTCTGGCTCTGACTCTTCCTCCCGTTCCCGTGATCATACTGGTTCATCTTCATCCCTCACAAGGCGAACTGATTTTTTTATGTGTTTCTTTTTCTGGACAGGAGCAACTGACACTGCCACAGGTTGATCCTCTGATTCAGGATCAGTGTCTGCTGTTGGAGTTAGGGCAGCAACAGCATCAGTTGCCTCAGTTTGAATGGCCACATTGGTTGCTTGGGTGGCATTCCTAATCTGTACAAGTAAAAAACTCTTCCATTACCGGTTCATATTCTTCTGTATATCAATCCCTCCATAGCTGCACAACCTCATAACAGTCTGGAAAACACATTTCACAACTCTACCCAAGAAAAACACCCTACCTGGAGAACAGAGCAATAAAACCACAATGGCTGGGACATCCCAAGTGCATTCGGAATTGTCAAAAGCTATTGCAGTTAACTTGAATGAGTAAGGGAGGATGGAAAAAATGGAAAAATTACGTCCCTCCATTTTTCCCATGAACTGGGTGTCATTACTGTCACTACCTTCTGAAAATAAATGTCCAAGTTGCAGAAATGCCAACCCACTCATGTACAAGTATTGGCCTAGCTCCATACCCAGTGATACAACCATACCATAAGCCAGTAACAACCAGTACATCAGAACGAGTGCTTTTGTCCCTTTTCCAAAGGACATAAACACTATCAGAGAGAATACATAGTGCATATGACAAATTATGGGCCAACAGCAGTTAAGCAAATCCATCAACATCGTGACTATTGTTTCAACCTACTGTGTCTTATTTCAACCCTGCGGGCCCCACGTTGGGCGCCAACTATGTCGTGGTTTTGCCCAGCCGGGAACAAAGAGCCACGAGGGTGCTCGCTCACTCCTCCCCTCCCGGTGGAGTGGGAAGGGGAACCAGAGAAAAAGGGGAAAAACCTGCATAGGTTGAAATAAGAACGGTTTAATAGAACAACAATAAGAATGAACAGGTTCAGGGGGAAAAAAGGAACAGTTTTAACAGTACACGAGGGGAATATACAAAAGGAATGGCGCGTGCTGCGGCTGCTCACCACCCGGGACCGGACGCGACTCCCCCTCCGACCGGTAGCCCCGCCTGTGCTCCCAAAGCCCCGCCCCCGACTAGCTCCCTGCTTCTAGGTACTGGGCATGATGTCAGTATGGTATCGAATACCTGTTGGCCAGCCCAGGTCAGCTGCCCACGCTGTGCCCCTTCCTACTTCCTCATCAAAGTTAACTCTATCCTAGCCAAAACCAGGACATCTAGCCAATAGTTGAGTGACCCCAGCTGGATCTGTGTCACAGCAAACACTCTGAAGAACACGTCAACCTGCAAAAGAGACTCAGTGGACCGTTAAGACTCGTATCTCTGGTCGTATTCGTTTCGCCAGGACCCACTGCTGGGTTCCCTCCTTTTCTACACAAGCATACCCTTGGCCTAGGCATCAAAGCCTTCATCCTGACTCCCACTCCCCAGTGTCGATTTGCTGTAATTTGACTGCTGGTAATTTATCTACTGCTACCAGTCTTGCTCTCTAAAGTGTGCTTGCACTGGTATGGGTCCTGACCCTCGAACAAAGTGGTTAAGGACGTACAGACGGCACATTAAAATATCATGTTGCCTATCAGGGAGTTCTATGTCCCATGCTCTCCCCCTCCTTAAGATGGTTGAGCTGTACTTTAAGAGTAGCGTGAGCGCATTCAACGATTGCTTGTCCCTGGCTACTCTAAGAGATGCCATGCACCAACTTAATCTGCCAGGTTTGACAGAATTCTTGTGTCACATGGGAGGCGTAACAAGGCCCACTGTCAGTTTTGATTTGTTCATGACATGCTAAGACAGCTATACATTGTAGCCAGTGCCTGATCCTGTGGCGCGCTGTGGCTCCATGCATGGGAGTAACTAGTGTGTAGCCACTGCAGGTGTCAATGGTGACATGGAGGTGATGGTTGGGACAAAAGGGCTCATGAGTTATGACATTCGTTTCCAGATCTGATTTGGGAGCAACCCTTGGGGATTAACTCCAGCTTCCCATGGTAGCACCGAAGCACACTGAGGGCAAGTAGCAACTATCTGCTTTGCCACTTGGAGAGGGATCTTGGTCTGATGATGTAGAGCCCGCGTTCCACAATGCAAAAAGGCATGTAGCTGTCTGGCTGCTTGGAAATCCTCTTGAGTGGAGTTAGGTCATGCATGCGTTGCTGCTTTGTCTGCCTTTTGGTTACCTTCAGTGAAAGTCCCTGAAATATTGGTGTGACTGTTGATGTATACATTAGAGCAGGGGGCAGCATGAGTTTCTAAGGCATTCAATATGAAGTCTGCTATACTGGTGGAGGCACAAATGGCTCGTGCACATTGTCGAACTAGTTCAGCAACGAATCTCGAGTCGGTGACGATATTGAGTGGCGTTGAATGCCATGACTCCAGGGCATCGGCGACAGCCTTGGCCACTAGATATTGCACCAATTTTGTGGCGTCAGTATGCAAGATTTTCTCCCATCTGTCTCCCTGTTTCCACACCACTGTCGCTGTGTTGGTCTTTGATGAAGCGTCTGTAAATGTGTGTCTTTACAGTCCCATGCAGTTCCTTCACAACCTTTGTTTCTAGGGGAGCCCATTCATACCTGCCCCCGTCGGTCACTGAATCATAGAATCATAGAATGTTAGGAGTTGGAAGGGACCCCCAGACATCACCCAGTCCAACCCCCTACCCCGCAGAGGCAGGTTCACCCAGACCAGGTCACATAGGAACATGCCCAGGTGGCTCCTGATGACCTCCAAGGGAGCAGGCTCCACAACCCCTCTGGTCAGCCTGTTCCACTGCTCCGTCACCCCCACAGTAAAACTAGTTTGTTTGGGGTTTTTTTTGTTGGTTTTTTTTTGTTTTGTTTTTTGGTGGTTTTGGTTTGGTTTGTTTTTTTTTTTTTAAGGTCCTAACTACAATTTTACTAACAAGCATCAGAGTTTTATAATCAGCAGCAAAGCTAGCATGTTTATACTACTTCTAATTGGTCCTTTCTCTAAAAGCCAGGTGCACTTTCTGCGATAAGCCTTGCAGTTTCACATACTGCTTCAGCCTCCTCCTTGCTCGAACTTGTTATCATGTAGGCATTCTTTCTTTTTCTTTTCTCACAGTTGAGAGTGGCTCAAGGACAATCTGCACATTAGTTCTCAAGTCATGGGTTGTTCACTGTTACCAGGCTGTGGCCTCTTTCACACAGAAATTCCTCCACAATTCCTCCTTTTTCTTTTTGTGCAACTCATGTCTGGTAAGCTTCTTTTTATACACTGAAAAAAAAAGCACAGCTGACAAACAAAATTATTACACTTGTGCTAAAAGTAAAAATCTACAGCAGCTCTATTTTGCAAGGTTGCACGTCTAATACTACTTACATCACTAATCAAGCCTTCTAATGTTATTGGGGTTTGATTAGCTTGTTTGCTAAGCCAGTATCCTAATTAGCATAGCTGAGTTAATAAAGCAGATACTTATACACGCCCAGGATGGGATCCACATCCTGTCTAAAATTTTTTGGTATTGTCAGTAAAATCAAACATAACAGAAAAATCTATCTTTATAGATCCCAATAATTCTAACTCCTATGACTCTGTTGTCATTGTTAGTAACCATGAAATGATTAAATCCCAGTTGTCAACTTTGCCATTACCCATAACAATGAGTCCAAAACACAAATCACTTTTTATAAAATTTCTTCACCTTTTTTTTTTTTTTAATGTGTCACTGACTTCTCAAAGCCAAAATGTTCTGTTCTTCCAAGTTCCGTTCCTGACACCTGAAACACCCCAGAAAGCCTCCACTGCAAGAAAAACACTATTTGTCATCACATTTACAGCAAAATGCATGGCATCACGGCCAACAGTTTTTACACTCGTTGAGGCAACGGATTGAGGACGGAAAGGATGAGCCCAGCTGTTCGTGAGGGCTGTGAGGGCCGGTGGTGTCGGCGCGCGGGGCGGGGGCACTCCGGAGAAACTTAACGGGCCCAGGAAACGGCTACGCCGCGGCGGCTCCGGATGGAAGGGGCGGGGGGGCTCACGCCGTGCCGTCCCCGGCGGCGCAGTTGGTATTACTCTCTCCTGCGTTTTCTTTTTGTCTCCCCTCGCGTGCCCAATAGTGCCCAGTCTAACCCGGGGTTGCGCCCCCCCACTCTCTGACCATCCTGCGCCGCACCCCCACCCGACTCCGCCCGCTCGGCATTCCCCGCCGCATCCTCGTCCCAGGGGTAACCCGGCGGGCTGGGCTCGACTGGGAAGCAGCTCTCCCGCGGGGGCTCTGCTCCGGGACCACACCCCTCACTCTACTGCTCGCTGCAAGCTTATCACATTCCGCGTCCCCACATAGTGACAGACCCGTCTGCGCTCCCAGATTCTCCACCTTCACGCTCGTCTGAGTCGCCTAATCACTACAAACTCTCCTCTGTCTGTGCTTTCCGCCCCTCCCCCCCGGTTAGCTTCCTGTGCCGACAACCAAAACTGTCTCTCCTCTGCTGCCTTAGTCAGAGTCCTCTTAACCTCCCCCCACGCTTTAAGATACTGATCCATCCCCTTGGTCCCCGCTAAGGCAGCCTGTAACATCTCCTCCTCCACTGCCGTCCAATTCTGGACACTTAATAACTTTGTGGGTGCCCGTACCGCACCCCGCCTCCGCATCCATAGGATGCACGCGGCCGTGGACGTGCATTGTACCCGCTCGCCCACATCAGGTGCCACCGCCTTAAGTACCTTAAATCACTGTTCCAACTGTGCCATGGCCGCAGACGTCCTGCGTTCCGCCGATCACGTCGGGGTCACCATATGTTGCTGCTACCGGCAACATCACCAGGCCGCCCGCACGGATCACTCAGCCCACCCCCGCTGAGGGGACAAGATCACTACATACATAGTATGGATGATTCTTTATTCCAACTAATTGTTTACACCATGTGCTTTTATCTGCTAACACCAGCACCTCCTTTCACTCCACCCCGTGCCCACCTCTTCTGTACCCTCCACCTCTCGCGTTACAACCCGAGATCTTGCGGACGCCTACAACACCATCCCTCGCTGCAGTTTCCTTAACGTATATTTACGTACACACACCTACAACTGTGCTACACGGAAAAGACTCTGAAGACTGCACGTCTGGATTTTTTTTTCTTTTTTTTTTTTGTAAATTATCTTCAAGAGATTATTAGACACTTTCACACAAAAAATAATTTTGCCAGATAACACAACATTCAGAGATTCAAGAAACCTGAGTAAAATTGCCTAAACTTAAAAATTAAAACAATTTGGATTCTGTACTATAGGACTTTGTCCTGAACAGCAAAAACAGTATGATGTTGACTGTTTTAGTAAACCATACTTTTTTTGGCACCTTTCAGCTGAATCCTCAAAAGCCCACAGATATCCTTTAAAATAGGTAGCTAACTGCTAGCACATTAGTCTTGATATTTGCTATGTTCAACCACTGTCCATCTGGTTTTATGTCTCACTGGTCCACAAAGTCTGGAATAGGAACAGCTCAGCCCACTTACACCAACATTCACAGAGATTATAAAGAAACTGGTGCAGCTTCTGAGCACAAATGCCTGAGAATGCTTAGTTTGGGATTTTAATCTTTTCTGGCCTTCACTAGTGCTAACTGTTCTGCTGTCATAAGTTATCCATACATTTATATTGTAAAATGGGAAAAAAAGGAAAAAATGAAACTATAAATTTTGGTATAAATTAAAAAAAACCATTGTGTTCTCTGATACAAAAGCTTAAAGCGGAAGAGAAAAAGCAAACTAGACCTAGAGTTTAATAAGAGGGAAAACCAGCAGCAAGAGGTTTAGGGCACTAAACAAAAATCTGAGAATGCAATCAAACTTGTATTAAGGTATACTCATCCTTGCTGCAGCCTTTTTAGTTCAGCTAGAAAAACAATCCAGTTCTAAAAGGCCCTAATACTAAAACAATACATAGTAAGGAGAACTGTAGAGCCACCCTCTCCCTTGCAGCAAGATACGGCAAACTATTTCCTAAGCTTTTCATTAAAGTTTTAGACTTTATATAGAACATTACTGGCTTTGAGAAAAATGACAAGTAAAAGCAACCTCTACTCTCCACACACGTCCTATCAGTGAAAAGAAGTGGCCTATATCTCATTGGTTAGCTTATTTGAGTAGGGAATAGAAAGTTCAAAATGACAGTCTTCTGAGGTGCCTTTGCTATCTCTTGGAAGTGACCTTATCAGGGCCCACAGAGATATGTTTACTTAGCTGGTTCCTCACTCAATCTTTACATGAAGTGGAAAAGGCTCAATGACAAGACTGCTTACGTAGCTTGGTGGCTAGGACTCGTTCTTCATAGAATTCACATTAAATGATGGACTGATGGGTATTTTGAACTATACTTAAAAAGTTTTGTCAAAATATCAAGATTTGAGTTTGTGTGGAGCTGCTTTTGCTTGCTAACAGTAGTGCATAGGAGCAGGTGGAAGAGTAGGGCAAGATGAAAGCAACCACATGGACCCCACAGCCTGATGAGGAAGAGAGGAGTGCTGGACCAGAGACTCACTTTCAGCTCGCAGCAAGGGAGCAACTGTCCCCCTTGCCACCCATGGAGGGCAATGGCAGGAGTAAGAGTTAGTAGCAGCTCCGAGAAGACTCTATGTCAAAGCGATTGTTTTTTGGAGACCCCATGCCAGAGAGGGCAAGTGTTTTAGACTCAGACCTGGAGGAAGCAGAGAGGAGCTGCAGCCCTCAGGATGAATGCATATCAGAGCAGCCTGCTCAGCCTGTGAGGGACCCAGTGCTGGGGCAGGGAGGACTGACAAAGAGTCTGCCTGTCCTGAGGAGAGACAAGTGGCAGGAGCCATCAGGAAAGGACTGACTGAAACCCCCATTCCCTGTCCCCCTGCACCGCTCTGCTGGGAAGAAGGAGGTAAAGACACCAGAATCAGCTGCTTGAGCCTAGGAAGAGGGGAGGGGTGGGGGAAAGGGATCTTAAAGGGGCTGGTTGCACTTTTCATCATTTGCCCAACTATGTATTGTTTTTATTTGGATATTTCTGTTTGTTACGGTTTTAGTAGTTGGCAGATTAAATTAATTTCTGTTTTGTTCCCCAAGTTGAGCAGTCCTGCCTTTTTTGCCTGGAACCATGTGTCAGTTGAAACCTCCCTGTTCTTAGGAGGTTCCAAAGGCCCTTGGTACTTACAGTTCATGGTTCTTTGTTCTTGGATGGACCTAAACCACGACATTGCTTTGCCATCTCTTAAAATAGAGACAATTATATTGTGACAGCTACAAAGTTTTTAAATACAAGACTTCTCCGATGTCTTCCTGTGGTGAGACATTCCTGACCTTAGCTATGACTTGAGACAATGGAAAGTACTTAAATGATGTTCTTGCACTGCTTGCATAGCTACATGGAACAATTTACACAAAGAAATCTGTGATCAACTACATATAATTACTTATGATCATCAAAATTTTTCAGACATGTCCAACTGTTTACGTAAAGGACTTATCTATGTCAAGCTGTTAGTCATACAACTGAACAGAGAATGTGAAATCGCATAAATAAGGTACCCCAATGTTAACTTGGGGTAGCTCTTGTTGACTGTCCAAAGGTGTTGCCCAGCAAACATTCCTTACATTATGGCAGAGAATATGAGAGGTTGCTCATCAACAGGTAAGACTAACCAATATCAGTATTGTACCTTGCCTACATGGCAAGTGAACTTTCCACTTTTCCTGTTTGTTCAGGATTCAGTTGTTTGCATTCTGTTCATGCTCACTTACATTGATTGATTGTGAACTTATTGTAACAAAGCTGGTCACAATGTCTCTATTTGGTTGTTATTTTATCATCTGATGTCCAAAAAACCCTTTATGATGTGACACCTTCTCAGTCTTCAAAGGGTATCTTCACTTCAGAGAAAGTCAATTGCAGTCCCACTCCCAGAGTGTTGTCTTTGCACAACCTAACTGCTAATGTGACAGGCAAGCCAAAGGAACAGGACACAACAGAAAGCAGCCCTCTATCCTTACAGATTAAAAACTGAGCCTTATGTCAACGGCCTGCGATGCTGGCAAAGACCATGACAGAGTATATGTTCCAAGTGATTTCTCACAGCAGGGAAGGAGACCCATAGTCCACTGGGATGGAAAACATCTGTGGAGCATTTCAAGGTGGATGCTGCTGTGTGGTGCTTTAGCCCTGGCTGGGTGCCAGTTGCCCACCAAGTTGTTATATCAATTCCTCCTCCTTAACAGGACAGGGGAGAGAGAAATACAGTGAGAAGTTTGTGAGTTGAGATCAGGAGAGGAAGATCACTCAGCAATTAGTGTCATGGACAAAATAGACTCAACTTAGGGAGAAAAGGTTTGATTTATTAATGAATCATCAGAATAGAGCAGGGAAATGAGGAAATAAAATTTAATCTTAAAACACCTACCCCTACCCTTCCTTCTTCCCAGGACTCTCCTTCCTTCCCCCTCAGCAGCACAGGGGATGGGGAATGGGGTTTACAGTCAGTTCATTACAGATCGATTTTGCTACAACTTCTTCTGAGGGGGAGGCCCCCTCACACTTCCCTCTGCTACAATGTGGGATCCCTCTCACAGGAGATAGTCCTACATGAGCTGCTCCAGCGTGGGGCCTCCCATGGGGGCAGTTCCCATGGGGCACACCCTGCCCCAACATGGGTCATACACCAGGAAAACAGTCCTTCAGGTACTGACTGCTCCAGTGTGAATCCCTCACAGAATCACAGGTCCTGACTGCAAGCCTGCTCTGGCGTGGGCTCCTCTCTCCCCATGGACTCCCAGGTCCTGCCAGGAACTTGCTCCATCATGGGCTTCCCACTGAGTCACAGCCTCCTTCAGGCATCCACCTGCTCCATTGTGGGGTCCTCCACAGGCTGCGAGTGGATCTCTGCTCCCTGGTGGCTTCCATGGACTTCAGGGGGAAAGCTTCCTCACCATGGTCTTCATCACAGGTCACAGGAAAATCTCTTCTTCCAGGGCCTGAGCACCTTTTCTCCCTCCTTCTCCACTGACCTTGGTGTCTATGGAGATGTTGTTCTCACATTCTCACTCCCTTCTGCTGCTGCTGCTGCAGTTTAGTAACTTCTTACCCTTCTCAAATTTGTTATTCACAGAGGCATTACCTCAGTCATTAATTGGCCAGGCCTTGGTCAGCTCCTAACTTGCAAGTTAGGAGGCCTGCATAGATGACTTGTTTAGCAAGCTCCTTCTTGCTTTTTGTTATTGGGTTTGTTTTTATAAGAGCTGTTTTATTTGATATGCTTCTTAGTCTGTCAGGTTTCAAGAAGTTAAATGTAATACGTTTACACAGATTTTAAAACACATTTGCAAAGTGAGTACTAACCAGTTTCAGATTCCTGAGGTGAGAAATTCTGTGAATCAATACAAACTTGGTTACCTGTATGGCTTTGCTTTATGGAAACACAACAAACCATAAGCCCGTACTTGCTTTAAAAATTAAAAAAAAATAAAATAAAAGAGAGAAAAAAGATGGTGTGGGTGACAACATGCTATTCTTCTACTGAAATTGTTTCCAAATTCTCGAAATGGTAAAGCATTGTCGCATCTTGTCATTAATTATATCACAAGTAATATATAGCCTATTTTAATGTGATTTTATTTAGGATTATATTGTTTAGCTTTTTCAAATCAACAGCTATGATAAAAGGAAAATCAAAGTATTGCATACAGTCTCACATTCCATTAATCCAACTGAAGCTACAGTCAGCAGATGTGCAGCATGTTATGCAGGTCATATGATACTTATTTGAATGGGACACTTTCAACAAGAAAGCATTCTTAATGCAACAACACTATTGCCACTATAAACAATGTAACTTATTGAAATGCAACGTGTTTTGTTAAAAAACATCTGAAACTAGGTACATGACCAAGTTTAGAAATTCTACTAGACAACACAATATACACCATTAGCTTTGCATTGTGTTGTTCTGGTTCTCGAGTTGTGTCTATATGTCTAAATCCCAGTGACATCGGTAGGACCAAGGTGCTTACGTACCTGTTTCCTATAGCATAAAGATAATGTTTTCAATCTGAAGAGACATAGTTATGGTACACACCCTTGTAAAAACCCTTTTCTCTTCTGTATGGCTTCTGTATTTCTCATATTTGCTGTTAACGTAGGTGTGGATTTAACTCCCAGTGAAGTCAGCAAGACCTAAAGTCAGACCTAAGTTTAAACACACATTAATTTAGTCTGTGTGAGAAGAGAGTATTGACTTATGGCATTACAGAAAGATAACTATCTGGTATGGACTTTGTGCATTTTCATTTGGGTTTCTGAATTGCTTGGTGCATTGTCAGCATCACTTTTAAGAGCTCTGGAGAAGTGTATTTCCCTCTTTTGCAAGAGACTGCTTTCATCAGTTCCTGCATAGTCCCTCCAACTTAATCAGTGCCTCATTTTAATACATTTAATACAGTAATACTCTGCAGCTGCATGCAGAAGCCACAGATAAACAGGGCACTGAATTAACAGGCCTCTGAAAATTTCTCAAATAAAATTCTTGACAGACTTGTTACAATAAAAAGGTAAAAAACTCCACAAAACCTTAATAAAAATAATCATTGGTGCTTTATTGTGCATTTACAAAACAAATCGAAACAGGGGTTTTTTTTCAAACATTCTGACTTTCTCAGAGGCATTTCATTGATATTTGGTCCTTCTGATACACAATTAAATTCACAAATTATCAACTCTTGGAACAATGACAGTGTAATACTCTCTTAACACTCACCTTCATACCTGTTTGCTGACTACGCACGTACAGAAAAAAGGATTTTGACATGTTAAGCAACTAGAATTCATCTACCATTATATGATTCTGTGACATAAGCCTGTGCCAAGGCTGAGATTTTAACTTAAGTAATATTCTTATATTTAAACATTTTCTGTCACTTGAGAGATGATATTCCATCCACTGGCTTTTGTATGCTGCTAAAGATTTCCCAGGCTACTTCTCAGTAAAGCTTGATTTGTAAGTCCGAGGTCTTTCAGGATGACAAGTCCTGTGATAGACCTGTAGTATAGTAAGAATCTAATTTGTATTCAATTTGATTAAGGAATTATGTGAGCAATTTTTTTCCCTATGAAAAAATAGCTTTTCAGCTAAATGGAAACTTGTACTAATTCTATTTTCAATCCAAATACATCAGGTTTATGGTAAAACATCACATTTCAATTGCAATTGGCTATGAAAATAAAATAAATTGCCTTTGGTTAAGACTTTTGTAAAGCAAAACATTGCTTCCTAGCTATTTCTAAATTTCCTCCTGATCTAATAAGGAAAGCACAAAAGAAATAAAAGCCAAGAGAATATGAAATTTAAGTCATTAATAATGCACACGCTATTGCACCATTGGAAAGAATAACCTGAAAGATGCATGTCAGATTACCTTATGCACAAGCTTGCCATATACCACAGCGATAAGTATAACATTATTAGTCTGTGTAAGAAACTTTGTCACTCTTGCAGACAGCTGCAGCAGTTTAATGCAATGTGCTAAATGAAATTTTTTGCCCAGAAGATTCAGTAAACTTCTGAGCAATGTAGTCTCAGCAACATTTAAAACTCACTCTGAAAGTCTCCAGCTGGCAGCTGTTTTCCCCTCAACATTCTCTCTTCCACATTTTAGATCTACTTTTGCTTTCCCCTCTATTCTTCCTCTACTGTGGTAGGTTGTTACATGTAAATGTCTTTCTTTTCATCTTTACCTCCTGCACCTCCTTCACTTCTAGACAAACACCTTCAGGTAAATCAGTAGCAAAAGGAAGACTGGGGAGAACGTGAACCCACTGTTGAACAAGGAGAGTATTACAGTGAAAGAGGATGCAGAGAAGGTCAAGCTACAGAGCATGTTCTTTGCTTCAGTCTCTGCAACCAAGACCAGTCCTTGAGAAGTCCAGTCCCTGGAGGATAGTGAGATAGTCTGAATAATGGAATATCTAGCCTTGGTGGAGGAGGATGGGGTTAGAGATCTGTTGAGCGAGCGGGACACACATAAATCCATGGGCCCTGATGGAGTGTGCTCATGAGAGCTGAGGGAGCTAGCTAATGTTACTGTTAAGCCACTATCCATCATTTTCAAATGTTCATGGAGCACAGCTGGGGTGCTTGAGGACTGGAGGAAGGCCAGTGTCACTCCAGTCATCAAAAAAACCGCAAGAACGAGGATGACCCAGGAAACTACAGGCCGGTCAGCCTCACCTCCATCCCTGGAAAGGTGATGGAACAACTCATCCTGGATGCAATCTCAAAACATATGAAAGAAAACATGGTTATCAAGGAGGCTCAATGGGTATTCACCAAGGGGAAATCCCACTTGACCAACCTGATAGCCTTCTATGAGTGCATAAGTGGCTGGCTAGATGAGGGGAGAGCAGCAGATGTCATGTACCTTGACTTCAGTAAGGCTTTTGACACTGTCTCCCATAACGTCCTCATCAGAAAGCTCAGACAGTGTGGCTTGGATGAGTGGACAGTGAGGTGGATCTAGAGTTGGCTGAATGACAGAGCCCAGAGGGTGGTGATCAATGGCACAGAATCGAGTTGGAGGCCTGTGGCCAGTGGAGTTCCATAGGGATCGGTTCTGGGGCCAGCCTTGTTCAACATCTTTATCAACCACCTGGATGAGGGGACAGAGTGTACCCTCAGCAAGTTGGCTGATGACACCAAACTGGGAGGACTGGCTGATTCACCAGAAGGCTGTGCTGCCATTCAGTGGGATCTCAGCTGGCTTGAAACTTGAGCAGAGAATAATCTCATGAGGTTCAACAAGGACGAGTGCAGAGTTCTGCACCTGGAAAGGAACAACCCCATGCACCAGTACAGGCTTGGGATAGACCTGCTGGAGATCAGCTCTGCAGAGAGAGACCTGGGAGTCCTGATTGACAATAAACTAAACATGAGCCAGCAATGTTCCCTTGTGGCCAAGAAGGCCAATGGCATCCTGGGATGCATCAAGAAGAGTGTAGCCTGTAGGTGGAGGGAGGTTCTTTTCCCTCTCTACTCTGCCCTGGTGAGTCCTCATCTGGAGTCCTGTGTCCTGTTCTGGGCTCCTTAGCTCAAGAGTGACAAGGAAGTTCTGGAGAGTGCAGTGCAGTGGCACCAAGATAATCAGGGGACTGGAACATCTTCCTTATGAGGAAAAGCTGTGAGACCTGGGACTGCTGAGTCTGGAAGAGACTGAGAGGGAATGTCATTAACACAAGTATTAAGAAAGTCAGGAGGATGAGGCAGCACCTTTTTCTCTTGTCTCAGGTGACACAACACGACCTAAACTGGAGCAGAAAAAATTCCAATTAAACACGGGGAAAAACTACTTTACTGTTAGGGTGAGGGAGCCTTGGCACAGGCTGCCCAGTGGGATTAGGGAGTCTCCTTCTCTGGAGATTTTCAAAACTTGCCTGAATACATTCCTGTGTGACCTGATCTAGGTGAATCTGCTTTAACACGTGGGTTGGGCTGGGTGATCTCTAAAGGTCCCTTCAAACTCCTACCATTCTATGTTTCTATCCATTTGCAACCTTCTCTTCCTTAGCTCCGACAGATAAGTCTTACTTTGACAGCTTATTTTTTTTAAGCAGTCAGTACTACTGTTGTTTTTCCTCCTATAATGTGTAGTTTCATTTATATCTACTTTACTTCTCTGTATCATATATTTTACTGTACTATTCTGCTATAGAATGAGATTTTTATGATGGCACAAGGATTACAATTCTCTATACTTCCATGCATATATAAATCTCAATTTTCTTCCACTATTCAGAGAGGAAGATGTGTTCTCTACCAGATGTGGGGACAGATGTGTAATAGTTTCTATGTTCCATGACTACCTAGCCTGGCTGGATCAATTTATGTGTTTATTCTGCAAAAACAGATAAACACTGATTTGGGATCTGCCAGATAAGAGTTCAAAAAGTGACAGGTTTGCCTCTCTGCATGGATATTAAGCTTGTCTTTAGATAATAGGTGAGCATGAGGATTTGTTTGGATGCTCTTGCTCAAAGATTCACTTACAGCAACTGTTCAGTAACTCAGCAACTGATGTGTGCCACAGTTGCCTACCCATTTTCTGCCAAGCAGAATTCACTGATGCATTCACTTATTCATCAGAATATCTGGGAACTCCATATATAGCCTGAACATATTTTTACTCTTTGGCTTGGAAGATGTTAGATACTTGTGCAACATTTGTGATGACAGTAGCTTTATGCCTTTAAAATTCCTGTTTAGTTTTCCATTTTTTAAGGAAATGGATTCATTCAAATAAATGGATTATAAGGCTGGGATTTTCAGAAGCACTTAACAATGGCTATCCAAACTCCAGCAAGAATATTCTATTGACATCAATGTTAACAGAGTCAGGACAATGAAAAGTGCTCTGAAGGACTCCACATATGCACACATTTATTCAAATTTATTGTGTAAGGTTTAAATTGAAGGTGTATATATCATAAGCATTCAGCACCAACAACTGGGTACAGCTTCTTTACAGAATTAGATGTCCTTTATGACACGAAGTCCTACACAGTAGGCTCTGTCTGAGCCTCCGTTAAAAATAGATAGGAGATATCTTCAGTGGACCTTGAGAAAGAGACAGTCTGTGACTCAAAAAGCATATCTTCTAAACAAATAACACAGACAAAGTTTGACCGAAAACAAGTGTCAAACTTGCAGAGACAAACAACTCCTGTTGGTGTCTGTTTACTAAGCCATGCTAAATCATGGCTCTGATGCAACTACCTGAGTAATTGAATAAAGAAATAAGCACATGGCAGTGTATGTATATGAATCCTTGGTCACTTTTTTTGTGGACAGAGGTCCAGAAATATTGCATGTCTTTGTCGTGGGGATATGAGCATAGGACTTTGCACCCATCACAAACCATTATATCGTATACCAAGATATCATTGACCTTTTTTATTAGAATGCTTTTATTTATTCATTATTTTTTCATTTCAATCTTAGCCAAGCAAACTTTCCTCATCAGCTAATTCATGCAGAACATAAACTTATAAATTAAGTTAAAATTAGTCTGGCTGATGAAAGCCCATCTGAACAAGAGTCACAGTGCAAGAAAACAGCTGTGGACTCTTTCCTATCAATTAAAAAAAAAAAATCAGAGTAAACGTGCTAAAATAAAAGTTTCACTCTGTACTAAAAGAGAAAAACAAAACCCACAACAAAATCTGGCACAAGGGAATTTCTCAACAGAGAGGTTTGCTATGAACATGTAAACAGAGAAACCAGTTCCTCACTATTTTCCTCATTTGAAGGATAACATGAACTTTTGTGTTCCTTACTGGGCTAAGGTGGAACAGTTCGATAGCTGGTCCAACTCCAGAAATGTGCTTGAGCTCTCGTTTTGTCAAAGGAAATTTAGAAATGTCTCCACTTTTCACTGTTATTTGGTAGTAGGATGAGTGGTGGCAGGGGCAAAGAGCATTGGCAAGAAGTGCCGCAATGGTACAGGTCTCCGTGAATAGCTCTTGGTATATATAGTGAGCCTCTCTTTCCTATCACCCTTCTGCTGGCAACAGAGGGAAAGCACTTTACTGAAGGATGTGAACTAGTTTGGTACTGCCCTTGCAAGAGTCTCCATCTTGACCAACCACAGAGGGAGCTTCTATCTAGTCACTGTATCTAGTCACTTCTATCTAGTAGTCACTGTAATGGTCTCATGGCAGAAGTCTCCAGTCAAGACCCTCAGGAAGTCCTAAGCTAGCTGCATCACTGGTGTGACCCCTTAGTAGTTTTAAGTCCTGTATCCTCACTTCTTACCAGGTGTCTTTGCAGCACATCCCACATTAATGGTGGAATACAGCCAATGCAAGGCAACTACAGCAAGAGTAAAGCAGTAAAACCTGGCATCACACTGTTTCCAGCCCTGTCAGGAGGCCCCTACATTGTACCAGATCAAATCAGGTTCTCCTTTGAGAGAAACATGTCCTTATTAATTTGATCGCATGTGCACACAAAAGTTATAGATTCCTAAACAACTCCCCCAGTTCCTCCCACATAAGCTGAATAATAACCATCTGGTAGAGCAACTTTTAACAAGTACAAATATGCCAGAATTTCCTTGGCAAGGTTTTAATCAAATTGAAGGAGGCAAACTCACAAACAACAATCTCCTTCACACCATGAGCCTGATTCATCCACAGACACATCCCTTCTGTGCTCTGGAGAACGGTGTCCTGTGGGAAAAAAACCCCCACCACAGTGTGTAATTGTTTTGTTAAAAAATCATACTTACTGGGGAGCAGAATAAATACCACAGATACTTGCATTTCTAGCATTTCTCAGCTTGCAGTTCTTGATTCTGAAAACTTCTGAATCTTCTACTTTTGTGTGTGTGTGTGTAACTGTAATTGCCAAATGCTCCCTCAGTTTTATTTCTGTTTGGATTTTCTGTAGTATAGTCGCAATGCAAATTTTTATCCAGTGAGTTTCTAGGTGAGTATCAACTATTCATATTTGGAATAGGAGTGTTTACATACAGTCTTTCTTTGACAGAGTTTCTTTCGCAGTCCTGTGTAGGAAAAAAAAAAAAAGAGACCATTTTGATGCTGTTTAGATTAGGCTCTAGCAGCTGGCAAAGATGCTTCAAAGTGTAACACTGACATCAAGGCCTTATGTTCTAAAAATTACCTTTGAACAACTCACATGTAGACTGTTCTGACTCCTTTACCTGAACAAAATCTTTTGTGGGGAATCATAGAGAGTCGCACTTGCAAAGATATTCTTATGCTTCCAGATTAATGTTGAGAGATTATATCTTACTCTGGAGTTACTAAGCCCTCCAGAGACCCTCTACATTCACATAGACAAGCGTCTGCATTTTTTTTTTCTGCTATTACTTACTGTTGAGCTGGATTGAGAATGCTGCTTTTTTTTTTTTTTTTTAATCTGAATGAACATAGTCTATTTTCATACTGTGACATCTGCCACTAGACTCTGCCTGAGAACTGGAACCATGCAAGGACTGGAGCTGTCTTAAACCTGTGCAAAAGCATAGGAGTTCCTCCACACCACAAAAAGACTCCTCTAACATGGACTGGGCATGGCAGAAATCATCTGTCTTCAATTTAGCTGCTCCTTTTCCGGACAATATTTACACAACTGGCACTGAATCATAAGAAGACAGCTAGATAAAACCAATGGCTAGCCTTCATTGTCATCATTCAACAAGTACAAATGTTAGGAAAGGTGTTGTGCTTGGCTGAAAGATCAAGCCCTTGCTATCTCTTTATCTTGATGACCAGTTTGCCAGAGTTTCTATTTCGAAGATTTTAATCTCTTCCCTACAAAAAGGAAACAATATTTAATTTAAGATAGAGGCTCTTCTTCAACATCCCTCCCACATCAGGGTATTGATTTCAATACTGCAGGTCAGAATGAAGAAATATGGTTTTATTTCAAGGTTAGTTAAAGGAATTTTAATTGCATTTGAATAGAGAATTAATGTTATAATGCAGAAATAGCATATCCACTCAAAACAAAACTACTTTGGCCTCTGGAGTTAAGTGAGAGCCCTCAGCAACCTATGACAGATTTTAATAATCTTTTTTGTAAATTTAAAAGAATGTAGAAATAATTTGACACCTGAATCAGGAAATAGAGTTGCATCCTTTCCCATTCTCTGTTCAATTTTGGGAGATGTCTGACCTGAGCAGCTGAATTTGAAGTCTCTCTAGATATTTTTTATTATAAAGTCTAGTAGTAATTGCTGAACTGTTTTCATTAAGTCCAATGAGCTGGCTGCTCATCTATTTTCACCTATGCAGTAGCTTAATCAAGCTCTATTTGTACAGCCAGGAACACAATCCGTTGAATTTGTACTCCTGCAAATCTGGCTGAATTACTGCACAAGCCCAATCCACCTTGTTTGCACTTAGGTACAGTGATCATATTTCTGACAGTCAAAGCAGAGAAACTTTCATTTCAATGCTTTATCTGAACCTCAGAGAACAAGACTACCCTCATTTTGTATTTTATAACTGCCATTACTTCCTGATTCTGACTCCACAACACATTGGCTTGGTGTCAGATGGGAAGATTTTTCCCAGCAATGGGCCATCTGACAGAGTTATCAGGAAACTCCAAGCACATTGTAATTTTTTCAACCAGAAAAGCCTTGACAGTGTCTATGCTCTTTTTCCTTCACTCCACACCCAGTCCATCACACTGAATGCTCTTTCTACTGGGCTGCTAAGTTACTGATAAAAAACAGGGACAGCCCAGGTTGCTTCAGAAATATTTCTTAAATCCATTTCTTATTTAAATGAAGAAAAAGGATGTTTCGTGAATATTCCAGGCATAATAAAAGAAGCTATCAGGCTTTGGTTATGTGAGCTGTGAGCATCCCAGTGAAATCAAGAGAGCATGACCCTTGTCATTTGTCATTGACATCCCTGACAGGCTGATACCCATATTTTTACAAATGTGTAATGTGATAGAGTTTTTCAGGGAGAAATTTAATAGGACTGATTAGAGAACAGTGTAGGAACTTTTCCGTTTTGCAATTTTTTCCTACTCCTCCTCTCTAGTACAGCTGTGTTCTCAACGTTGAGTGGAGCTAGATGCTACTAACAGAGCATTTGCCTTATTAATATAAAAGTCCTAAGTGGCTGATGGCCTTTTGTATTGCGTTCTTCGCTTCTGTGTTGTTTGCCTACTGTAAGTGGTAAAAGAAAAAACCTAGTAAATATTAAGCAATTAAAGTGATGTTAGAATGGTGGGGAAAAAGTTAATTTCATTAAATATTTGGCGCTTTTTTTCTTTAAATATGGTTGGATTAAGTACTGAAGAATCAGATCCTCTATATGACTATCCAGATCATCTATGTGACTTGATAGTTTGTGAGTTGGTACAGGTCCTGTTGTCATGTCTCAAATTTAGGTAAAAGTATTTAATTTAATTTTTAGTACCAGTAGTAGCAGTAGTATTTCACTGATTTGGTTTGTTTTTGTTCTACTTTAGTTGCATCCCTATCTTAGTCTGATACCAAGTCATATATCCTCTAAGTAAGGAGTACGGTAAAATGCTTAGGGGCAAGACAGCTAAAAAATAATTTCCTTTTTGCATTGATCTTCTCACATGCAAGTCAGTTATTCTATAGACTGAAAGGAACTTGTGTCCAAGAAAAAAAAAAAAGGATTGTATGTATGCCATAAAATGAAACATCATTCTAGTATTATAATAATATTTGAAGAAACATCTGTAACACTGGATCACTTCTAAATGACTGTATTGTTTTTCTTAACAAGAACTTTCAGAAACCAACATTGTCATTACTAAAAACTGGGTACTTGCACATGACATGAATTTGATCTTCTAAAAAAAAAGTTCATTTTCATTGACTGATAGGATATGAGATTGAAAAATTTACTTCTTTGCCATAAGAAAACCATTTTTGTGAACTGAAGCAATAAGTTTTGTGACTCTTCTCCATAGCTTTAACTTTGGTAATACACTTAGCAGAACAAGCTCTGAGACAGGTGCTTAAAAACTGTTGTGCAATTTGGTATAATATTACTTTAGAACTTGTTTAGCAAAACTCCCTTAACACCAGTGGTTAAATGTGCTGAAGCCTTAGGCTGCAAACTTTGAACTTGCAACCTAGATATGTTGAACTTTTACCTAGTTAAATAAAGAAGTCCCCAGAGCCAGTTCATCAGCAGAAGCTACAGTCTTAAAGATAAGAAAACAAATGACTGTATAGAGACAATGAAAAGACCCTGAGAGGAAGGATGGGAAAATCCCAGACTATAATATTAGTATTGTTTTAACTGTTGCATGACGGGTGGGGAACTTGGATTGTGAGTGTATAATTTCCCAGGAATTTCTTTTTTCATGGTTGCTCTTTGGAGGCACCCAGCTTGAGCTGAAGTACTAATAAAAGAAAACTTTATACAAAAATTTCCTTTTTGCCTTACAGAATCAGCAGAAACCTACAGTTAAACTCTCTTATGGTAGCTGGCATGCATAATTTCCATGACAAAACAAAGTTTCAAGCACTACTTCAGGAGCTGACTGAACCACTGAACTTCATCAGCGATGTAATTGGTGTCTCTTTCAAATGGAAGAATTGCAGCATGGTAGAGATGAAGTGTCCTGGTTTGAGCCAGGATAGAGTTAATTCCCGTGAGGAACCAGGAAAGGGCACAGCCTGAACAGCTGACCCAGGCTGGCCAGCAGGTATTCGATACCATCCTAACCGCCATGCCCAGGGTACAGGTGGGGGCTGGCCGGAACAAGCTCTTCGCCGGAATAAGCTCTTCCAGGGGGCGCGGACCCTCGGTCGCCGGTCCGGAGCGGTCGCTCACGTCGAGTCCCGGGTGGTGAGCAACTGTATCACTCACCAGTTTTCTTTGTAATATTCCCTTGTCTTTGTTATAGTTGTTGCTCTTCAATTTTCCCCAATTATTTCAACTTACGCGGGCTCTTTTACTTTTTTTCTCCCTCTCCGATCCCCTCCGCATTCCGTCGAGAGGGGGAGGGGGAGGAGTCGCGGTTTTTTTCCCCTTTGCTCCGGCTGGGGAAAACCACGACATGAGGTTTAAATCAGGTTTCTTAAATATGCACATTTAGTGTACTTAATTGACTGTAAAACAATTATTCTGTTCTGTATAATTATGTTATGGCAGGGAGCAAAGCTTCTAAACATCTCAAAGGCAAATGATTACAGGCCCAGAATTAAGACATTATTCTCCCCCAAAATATAAATGAAAATAACATAAGTATTTTCTCTCCATAGTGAGGTCTTTGCATCAGACCTGAAGCTATATTTAGGAAGATCCTCTAAATGTTTATTTCCTGTCATTTTCTACCTTTCCTCATAATATTTTAATTTAACAATACAGATGGAAATATGCTTCAAACCATGGGTAGGAATTAGGATTCAAATCCCCTATGGCATCAGTGGCTTTAGTTAGATCAGAATATCTAGTTATTCATGTGAAAATTTCAGTTACTCAAAGAAGTATTATCTTGAATATAATTTGGGACACTTATTGGATGGTGAAGGTGGATGATATCTCTTTGATATCACTCTTTGAGAGTGGTATCTCTTTGAAAACTGATCTGTGGACTGACCACATTTAAAGATTACTTTCAGGGAAGATAGGAGAGAAACTTGTTTTCCTATGAGAATTTTAGCTTAACCCTGTGTGTGTTGTGTGAGGAGGAGGAAAGATGGAATGGAGAAGGTCCTCTTTTTCTGCAGATGTCTCATCCATGTCGCATGAGGATATTGAGGGTTGGTGGCTTGCAGGGAACTGACTTTTCATTGCGCTTGAACAGAAGCACTCTTAGCCCTTTTCGCACTGTACCTGTGCTGCAGACTGAGCTGGGATATTCAGTATCACTTTATGCTTACTCTTCTCTTTACTTTTTGCTGGCTTAGATCAGTCATAGTGTGATTAATAAAACTGCAGTTCCTAGTGAGGACTTGGACACCAGCAATCAAAGGAAACATATTGAGAATCAGAAATTTTTTGCCCTAAGACATTTTTTTCCCCATTATTTTTATTCTCTAATCCCAGCTCCCTGAACTAGCAGAATTGCATTTTTCTTTGAAATAGGATCCTCCCCCCTTTTGAGAGAGGACCCAATGGGTAGTACCAAGTATAGTTACATTTCCCAAAAAATGTAGCATACTAGGAGTCTTGTTTTCTACAGCCTTCCTCCCCATTTGACAATGCTGGTTTATTTACAAAACTATCATAATACCAAAGCAATGTTGCCATATTGTCCTCTATAAACGGTTCACTGAGGCTTATATCCTCTAACTGGATTCTTAGGGAGGAGCACAGGATATTGAACAAGAGTAGTAGAATCATAGACTCATAGATTTTTTTCAATTGGAAAAGACCTTTAAGATCAAGACCAACCACTAACCTCACACTACGAAGCTGATTGCTAAAGCATGTCTTTCACCACCTCATCTATGCATCTTTTAAATATCTCCAGGGATGGTGACTCCACCACCTCCCTGGGCATCCCAAATTGATGCTTAATAACCCTCTCCATGGAAAACTTCTTCCTAATCTCCAGTCTAAACCTCCTTTGGTGCAATTTGAGGCCATTTCCTCTTTTCCTATCACTCATTACTTAGAAGAAGAGACTGACTCCCACCTCTTTTCAGGTAGTTGTAGAGAGCCTCCTCTTCTCTAGGCTAAACAACCTCATCTCCCTCAGCCGCTCGTCATAAGACTTGTTCTTCAGACTCTTCACCAGCTTCATTGCCCGTTTCTGGACACACTCCAGCACCTCAATGTCCTTTTTGTGAGGAGCCCAGAACTGAACACAGTATTCATGTGAATTCATGGAATTAGAGCTGCCTCTGCTTATGATTGGTACACAGGGATCTGCATGCTATCACCATGTTGAGAAAAGAAAATTAGCAGATGAGACAGTAGAAACAGCTGTATACTAAGTTAGTCTTATAATGAAGATCTAGTACCTCTTTCTTTCCACTCCTGAAAGGCTTGAGAAACATCAGTTTATCAGAGACAGAGTTCCTCTGGGATACTCTGCAAAATAGTGTGCCCATCATGAACTGGACATGATAGGAACAACTCTTTTTTCCATTATAGACTGCAGCTGGAAAGAAGCAGCTTTTGTGAAGTCCTATGTCTGACGTGCACTCAGCTAAGTCATTGCACTTCTAGGTGGCTCATTGATGCACAAAAGAGTATGGCTAGTCTGGCCAAAAGCCTTTTTTGGAAGAGTATGTTCTCAAAAAATGTAACATTGACATTGAAGCCTAATATTACATTGTTATCATACAGTTCTCAGCCTTGAATGCAATAAAGTGTCTATCCCGTTTCTAGGGAGCTAGATGTAGAACCAGTGAAAACACTCTGCTCCCCTCAGGAGAAGAAACATCTGGAGCACCACTAACAATGAGATTGAGAACATTTTTAAAGAGACAAGGACTACTATATGAGAGGAAAACCTGATTTATTCTTCTGATTAATAATAAATCATGTTACCCTTCCAGTAGATGTCTTTAATGTTTAATATTTGCCACATATCTTAGATAATAGAAACTCCAAGTATAGCTCGTTAATTTTAAGTACTAGAGGACATTAGCAGAACAGTCTTTTGCATGTGGAGAAAAAATGGGAGACTTTTGATAAATTATTGGTCATGGAGAATTTGAACAGCTCATCTTCTCCATTCTCCAAATGCAATAATTTTTTTAAGATCAGAATGTATGTGAAATAGAGTTCATAAAGTGGAAAATGACGCTATTTACTTTCATCAAATAAAATGCTGTCAAAATTTATGGCTCTACACCTCTGAAATCTATCTGAATGCTACTGCTATTTTGCATAATGCTTTAGCGACCCAAACGGGTAAAGTGATAAACTAAGTTACACTAGCAGAAGTTACAGAAAAAAATCATAAATTAATAATAATATATGTTATAATAATTAATCCCAAACTAATTACTTGAAACAATACTACAAGTTTTTTACTGCTGTGTAAGAGAAAATGATATACCTTTTCATAGTTAGCAAAAAATCGGAATTTCTTCTAAAGTCAGCTGAGAAACCTGACCTATATCAGGATCATCATACACATTGGAATGAAATGTGGTGACTTTGACCAGCTTAACGTGCAGACATGCAATGGTAATAAAATGGTCGTATTTCAGTTTTGTCAACATGATATTTCACTGCAATGTACTAGCTGAATCTCTTTATTATTCATTCAGAAATCAATACAACAGTAACATGTACTATATCCCTGTCCCCATTACATTGAGGTAAACTGGGCCTATTGAGTCCATAGTCTGATCTTTCTGATGAAAATGACCTTTTCTATTGTGATAATATACACAGTCATCTTAACCCACTACAGGTCCCGGGTGGTGAGCAACTGCGGCACACACCATTCCTTTTGCATATCCCCTCATTTACTGTTAAAAACTGTTTTTTTCAGGTTTTTTTTCCCCTCTATCTGGCAATGATCAACTGTTTGTGATTTAGCAGAAGTGAGACAAAACAACTTGCATGAACACAGTAACCTTCAATAGAGACACCAGCATCAATAGTTCCTCTTGATGTTAAACAAAAAACAAAGTTAGAAAAAACTAAATTAGAAAAAACTTTTTTCTTTTCTTTTTCCTTTCCTCTTAAAACACTTTAGACTGAGGCTCATTTTCCTTTTCTGTGCTCTAGCTAGGAATTCTCAGCACTCTTGATATAGTACCTGCACTTCTTACTGCTGAAGAGTCTGGGCAGAGCTGAGCTGTCATCTCCACCCACATATTCATACACAAATCCATCTTTAAACTCCCTGTTTAATTTTACTAGTAATCTGCGTGGGTTGTTACTGTCTGATAATTATATGGCATTGAGATGTTGTTAACCATATTTCTCCCATTTCAAGTCATTTTGTTATAGAGTTGTGTGATAACAGGCAAGAGATTACAGCCAATTGTGGGCCAAAGAGTGCAAAACATACTCTCTAAAACAAGCCTGATGTGTATCAGCAATAAAACAGGGCACAGAATTTCAAATGTGAGCAAAAAGGTTGGATCCAGCAAATATGGGGCCTATGTGATGGAAGAGCTTACACATTTCACCAAGAGAATGCTGAGAATGCTGCCATTAATATTTATACACCGAAACTTAAGATCCATGACTCAGAAAAGGACAGCAAGTTTATTAATAATCAGTGAGAAATGCTGTTTATAGTTCTGAAAAAAAAATTAAGTTAAATATCTTTTTTCCCTGTCCTAGTTTGGGCTAGGATAGGGTTAACTTTGATGAGGAAGTAGGAAGGGGTATAGCATGGGCAGCTGAGTCAGGTTCGCCAACAGGTATTCGATACCATATTGACGTCATGCCCAGAACATATAGGCAGGGAGCTAGTTGGGGGCGGTGCTGCGGGATTGCGGGCTGGACTGGCGGTTGGGAGCAGTCGTGTCAGGTCCCGGGTGGTGAGCAACTGCAGCACACACCATTCCTTTTGTATATCCCCTCATTTACTGTTGAAAACTGTTTTACCTGAACTCTTTTCTTCTTATTATTGTTCTATTAAACCGTTCTTATTTCAACCTACACAGGTTTTTCCCCCTTTTTCTCTGGTTCGCCTCCCTGCTCCACCGGGAGGGGGAGGAGTGAGTGAGCGCCCTCGTGGTTCTTTGTCCCCGGCTGGGCAAAACTGTAGAGAACTTTCATTCTAATACAGGATATGGAATTTTGTTAGAAGCATGTTTGCTAAATCCAAGCTTTCCCACAGATAGCCAGGTCAGCTTGACCTTGGGCGCATGCCAGGAAGAGGCTGCCTGAAAACAGTGAACAACTGAGAAGAAGTAAAAGCAGGATATTTTTAACCACAGCTGTACTGAGATTTTGCTTAAAGTGTGAGCTTTAGCAATTAACCAATTAGCTTGTGCCGAGTAGCATATTGCTTTGCAGATGTAATCAATAAATGTTATGTTACTATCACCTGAATTCTGTACTAATGTATAAATATCTGTATGTATTACTAATAAACAAGCACTGTCACTACCTCCATGAGGGTATATATGTCTTTGACTCCGGAAAGCTCCCGCGCATCACAAAACCACGACATTATTTGGCACCCAACGTGGGGCCCGCAGGGTTGAAATAAGACAGAGTGGGCTGAAACAATTTTCTCTTGTACATTTCTGATATTAGTTAAAAAGTTGCTGGTCACAGTGTTGATTTATATGCTTAAATGCTGTTGGCCAATAACTTGTCATATGCACTATGTATTCTCTGTGATAGTGTTTATTGCCTTTGGAAAAAGAATGAAAGCACTCATTCTGATATACTGGTTGTTATTGGCTTATGGTATGGTTGTATCACTGGGTATGGAGCTAGGCCAGTACTTGTACATGACTTGGTTTTCATTTCTGCGACTTGGACATTTCCTCTCAGAATTTAGTGACAATAATGACACTCAGTTCATGGGGAAAATGGAGGGATGTAATTTTTCCATTTTTTCCATCCTCCCTTACTCATTCAGGTTAACTGCAATAGCTTTTGACAGTTCGGAATACACTTGCGATGTTCCAGTCATCATGGTTTTATTGCTCTGTCCTCTAGATAGGGCGTTTTTCTTGGGTAGAGTTGCAAAATTTGTTTTTCAGACTATTATGAGGTTGGGTAGCTATGGAGGGATTGACATACAGAAGAATATGAACAGATATTGGAAGAGTTTTTTACTTGTACAGGTTAGGAATGTCACCCTAGCAACAACCGTGGCTATTCAAACTGAGACAACTGCTGCCCTAACTCCAACAGCACTGATTCTGAATCAGAGGATCAACCTGTGCCAGTGTCTGGTGCTCCTGTCCAGAAAAAGAAATACATAAAAAATCAGTTTGCCTTGTGAGGGATGAACCAGTGTCATCATGGGAGCAGGAGGAAGAGTCAGAGCCAGAGAGAATCACCTGGTCCTTGTCCCTGAGCAAACTGCAAGAAGTGCAAAAAGATGACAGCTGCCACCCAAGCGAGCACCTTGTTACCTGGCTGCTCCGATGCTGGGAGAATGGGGCCCACAGCTTGGACTTGGAGGGCAGGGAAGCCAGGCAGCTGGGGTCTCTGTCCCAGGATGGCAGCATTAGCAAGGCAATTGGAAGAAAGACACAAGTCCTCAGCCTCTGGAAAAGACTTTTGTCAGGTGTGAAGGAAAGATACCCCTTCAAAAAGATATCATATGACACCCAGGCAAGTGGACCACAATGGACAAAGGTATCCTCAAGGAGTTATCTGTGCAGGAAATGATTTATAATGAGCAGTCACCAACAGATCCAGATGAGGTCCAGTGCACACAATCTATGTGGTGAAGATTTCTGCAAAGCGCACCATCATCTTATGCTAATTCGTTGGCAGTCATCTCCTGGAAAGAAGGTGAGGGGAAAACAGTGGGGGAAATGGGTGTTGAACTTTGGCAATATGAAAAAAGTCTGTCTTCCTCCCTACAGGCTGTAGTTTCAGCTGTAGATAAAATGTCAAAAGAGTTCCACCAATTCAAAGAAGATATGTCTTGCCCTCCACCTGCCCGAGTCCATACTTCAGCTATTAGTAGATGTCCCTCTGTTCAAGAGAGGGAATATAGAGGGCACACATCATGAGGTGCTTTGTGGTCTTACCTGCAGGACCAGGGAGAGAACATGAACAAGTGGCATAGGCAACCTCTTTGGCCTAAAGGACACAGGCATAGGAGTTACAGGGAAAAACCGTTACAAGAAGCAATTTCTCCTGGAAAGATGCTGCTCCAGTTTCCAGTGTGCAACTCTCTAGATGGAATAGAAGGATTGATCTCTATTCTGGTCCCCTCGAGGGGACTTCTAGCTCTTTTCTACAAAAAGTATCCAATGATTGCCATGGCCAGTATTAGGGAGGCCCTGCCTCCAGCCAGGGGGAGGAGAGGGACAACCGAGTTTATTGGACAGTGTGGATCTGATGGCCTGGCACATCAAACCCACAAGAGTACAAGGCTTTAGTGGATACTGGAGCACAATGCACTCTGATGCCATCAAACTGTAAAGGGACGGAAACCATTTGTATTTCCGGAGTGACAGGGGGATCTCAACAGCTAACCTTGTTAGAAGCTGAAGTGAGTTTAACTGGGGATGAGTGGCATAGACACCCCATTGTAACAGGCCTAGAAGCTCCTTGTAGCCTGGGCATAGACTACCTTAAGAGAGGGTATTTTAAGGACCCAAAAGGGTACCGGTGGGCCTTTGATGTGGCTGCAGTGGAGACAGAGGAAATTGAACAACTGTCCAGCATGCCCAGCCTCTCAAGGGACCCTTCTGTTGTGGAGTTGCTGATGATCAAAGAACAACAGGTGTCAACTCCAACCACAGCAGTGCACTGGCAGGAATATCGCACCAGCAGAGATTCAGTGATTCCCATTCATAAGTTGATTCGCCAACTGGAGAGCCAAGGGGTGATTAGCAAAAGTCACTCACCCTTTAACAGTCCCATATGATAAGTGCGAAAGTCTAGTGGAGAGTGGAGACTGACAGTGGACTATCGTGGTCTGAATGAAGTCACGCCGCCACTGAGCGCGGGTGTGCCAGACATGCTGGAACTCCAATATGAACTGGAGTCCAAGGCAGCCAAATGGTATGCCACCATTGATATTGCCAATGCATTCTTCTCAATTCCTTTGGCAGTAGAGTACAGGTCCCAGTTCGCTTTCACTTGGAGAGGGGTTCATTTTACCTGGAATCAACTGCCCCAGGGGTGGAAACACAGCCATGGACTGATCCAGGCCACACTGGGGAAGGACGAGGCCCCAGAACACCTGCAGTACATTCATGACATTGTTGTGTGAGGTAACTCAGCAGAGGAGGTTCTTGAGAAAGGGAAGAAGATAATTCAAATTGTTTTGAAGGCTGGTTTTGCCATTAAACAAAATAAGGTCAGAGGGCCTGCGCAGGAGATCCAGTTTTTAGGAATAAAATGGCAGGGTGGACGTCGCCATATCCCAATAGATGTGATCAACAAAATTGCAGCCATGTCTCCCCCAACTATCAAAAAGGAAACACAAGCTTTCCTAGGTGGTGTGGGTTTTTGGAGAATGCACATTCCAAATTACAGTATGACTGTGAGCCCTCTCTACCATGTAACACGGAAGAAAAATGATTTTGAATGGGGTCGTGAACAGCAACAAAGTTTTGAACAAATTAAACAGGAGATTGTTCATGCGATGGCGCTTGGGCCAGTCCGGACAGGACCAGATGTTAAAAATGTGCCCTACACTGCAGCTGGGGAGAATGGCCCTACTTGGAGTCTTTGGCAGAGAGCACCTGGGGAAACTCGAGGCTGACCCCTTGGGTTCTAGAGTCAGGGATACAGAGGATCCGAGGCCCGGTACACTCCAACTGAGAAGGAGATACTGGCAGCATATGAAGGGGTTCAAGCTGCGTCAGAAGTGATTGGCAGAGAAACACAACTTCTCCTAGCACCCCAACTGCCAGTGCTGGGCTGGATGTTCAAAGGGAGGGCCTCCTCCACACATCATGCAACTGATGCTACATGGAGTAAGTGGATCACACTGATCACACAACGAGCTTGTGTAGGAAATTCTAGCTGCCCTGGAATTCAATTCTGGAATTGACCACAGAATCAGTTCTGGAATTGATCACAAACTGGCCAGAGTGTGAAGACAGTGAAATATCACCAGAAAAGGAGGCGACATGCTGAAGAGGCCCCATCACACGAGAAACTTCCAGAAGATGAGAAGTGGTTCACCGATGGGTCCTGTCGTCTTGTGGGGAAGCATGGGAGGTGGAAGGCAGCTGTGTGGAGTCCCCTACGCAAAGTTTCAGAAGCTGCAGAAGGAAAGGGTGAATCGAGCCAGTTTGCAGAGGTAAAAGCCATCCAGTTGGCTTTAGACATTGCTGAATGAGAAAACTGGTTGAGGCTTTATCTCTACACTGACTTGTGGATGGCGACAAAAGCTGTGTTGAGGTGGTTACAACAATGGAGGCAAAACAACTGATGGGGCAAACCCGTCTAGGCTCCCCCAATATGGCAAGATATCACTGTTTGACTGGAGAAGCTAGTTGTGAACGTGAGCCAAATAGATGCCCACATACTTAAGAACAGGGCCACGAAGAATATCTGCATAACCAGCAAGTGGACAAGGCTGCAAAGATTGGAGTAGCTTAGGTAGATTTGGATTGGCAACACAAGGGGGAGTTATTTTTAGCTCAGTGGGCCCATGACACCTCAGGTCATCAAGGAAGAGATGCCACCTATAAATGGGCTCATGATCAAGGGGTGGATTTAACCTTGGACACCATTGCACAGGTTGTCCATGAGTGTGAGACGTGTGCTACAATCAAACAAGCCAAACAGTGGAAGCCCATATGGTATGAAGGACAATGGCAAAAATATAAATATGGAGAGGCCTGGCAGATTGATTACATCACAGTGCCACAGACTTGCCAAGGCAAACGTCATGTGCTCACAATGGTGGAGGTGACCACCGGCTGGTTGGAAACGTATCCTGTGTCTCATGCCACCACCCAGAGCACAATCCAGGGCCTTGAAAAGAAAATCCTCTGGCAACATGGCACTCCAGAAAGAATTGAATCAGACAGTGGGACACATTTCTGGAACAACCTCATAGATGCCTGGGCCAAAGAGCATGGCATTGAATGGGTTTATCACATCCTCAATCATGCACTAGCCTTGGGAAAAATGGAATGACACAATGGACTATTGAAGACCACACTGAGAGCAGTGGGGGGTGGGACATTCAAACATTGGGGCAGAAATTTAGAAAAGGCTACCTGGCTAGTCAACTCCAGAGGATCTGTCAACAGAGCTGTCCCTGCCCAATTGGAACTTTTACATACTGTAGAAGGGCATAAAGTCCCTGTAGTGCACGTAAAAGATCTGTTAGGGAAAGCAGTCTGAATGAGTCCTACCTTGGGTGAAGGCAAACCCATTTGTGGGACTGTTTTTGCTCAGGGACCTGGGTACACTTGGTGGGTGATGCGCAAGGATGGGGAAATTCAGTGTATGCCTCAAGGAAATTTGATTTTGGGTGAGAATAGCCTGTGAATTCCATGAATTGAGTTGTATTATGTTAGTTGTTAAATAACTTTGCTGTTGTATGCCACCATTACCATAGTTGTTCTATGTGATATCACTAACACTACAATAAGAACCACCCAGATCACTGAAGGATGGACCTGGACGAGCAAGATACAGAATGGCAGAATGTGAATTGGCACCCAGTGACATCCTCAAGACCAATGCCTTCAACTTACAGACAAGACATATCGAATAGACCAGCTGCAACCTCCTGATACTGCATGCAATGACCTATCTCACACACACACCCCATCTGCCCTGCTGCAAAAGATTTATGACGAGTAAGACCTGAAGTTATGGACTAAATGGACAACGGGAACGTTAAGGAGATGGCCTATAAACTGAGGGAATTATATACTTCTCTGTGTGTGCCCATATTTGGTTGTTTTTTTTTGGTTTTTTTTTCAGGGAGAGGAAGTGTGGTGTTTAGATGTTGTATATTGTGAAGCAAGGCATGACGTAGATGGTATAGAATAAGGGGTGGAATGTCCTAGTTTGGGCTAGGATAGGATTAACTTCAATGAGGAAGTAGGAAGGAGTACAGCATGGGTAGCTGACCCAGGGTGGCCAACAGGTATTCGATACCATACTGACATCATGTCCAGTACATATAGGTAGAGTGCTAGTTGGGGATGGCGCTGTGGAACCATGGGTTCAACTGCTGGTCGGAAGCGGTCATGTCAGGTACCGAGTGGTGAGCAACTGCAGCACACTGTATATCCCCTCATTTACTGTTAAAAACTGTTTCTCCTGAACTCATTTCTTCTTATTGTTGTTCTAGTAAACTGTTCTTATTTCAGCCTACACGGGTTTTTCCCCTTTTTCTCTGGTTCCCCTCCCTGTTCCGCCATGACGGGGGAGTGAGTGAGCATCCCCCTGGCTCTTTGTCCCTGGCTGGACAAAACCACAACATTTCCACACATGATTTTTGACAATGACTATAGTTAAGAATGCATATCCTACAGGCCTTTGTAGACTAATGCAGAAGATGATAAGGACTTTTTAGCCTTGGGATTAAAATTCAGCTTTTTGTGGTGAACTTTCCCAGCAGCACTAGAGGCTAAGACAGGGAAGGACTCAAAGTTTAATTTACCAGATTGCAACCATGTAGAGAAATGATTGTAATATTGTCCATAATCTATCACAATGTGCTTCATGTACTTACTTCAGAAAATGTCAGGAATGTTTAATGCACACTCTCATTTCTCAAAACAAAAGCTATCTGTACTGAGAACAGCGCGGGTCTTGCTATGTGAAAGCACCTGCACCATATAGGAACAAAAGAATGCTGTCATACATGTGTACAACATTGCTTGCTCAACTGCTGCTTGTCCTGACCCACACCACTCCACGACAGACTACTGTTAATGAATCAAATCTTTCCTTCTGTAAGTTCAGAGTGTTTCCAAAAGTACATCACACATTGGAAAGCTTCACCTTTTCATCTTATTGGTATACTTGCAGGAAATTATTTTTACAAATATCAGATGCTTAAGATTCACTCTGACATTTAATCAACTGCAAACACAGCTTACTGCTTGACATCTTCGAGTGCCGTGAGCATTATCTCTTAAATAGCACGTCTTGTTTTGTGGTTTAATTAGTTACTGTTAAAAGATTTTATCATTTTCACGTTTGTTTAGATTTTCTGTTTTCTGTAATTAGCAGATAAAATACAGGTACTAATACTATTAGCAGAAATCAAGTGCATATAATTTCATTCATTTTACTGATTTACAAATACCTTTTTTAGGGTAATTAAACAGTAAGAATAGGTTCTGAAACAATTAATGGGTTCTGGTGTTACCTTAGAGCACACAGGTGGAGTTAAAACAAAGATTTTTTTTTTTCAAAAAAAAAGCACAGCAAGTGTTCAAAAGTATGTATTAGCACCCACTATATTTTTCAAATCCTTAGGGCTGAAGTTGTGCAAAAGGGAGACACTCTACTCATATTTCTTATTAACATTTATAAATATCTAAAGGGTAGGTGTCAGGAGGTTGGGACGTCCCTCTTTTCTATAGTAGATAGTAACAGGACAAGGGGTAATGGGATGAAGATGGACACAAAAGGTTCCCCTTAAATATAAGAAAAAACTATTTCACCGTGAGGGTGACGGAGCAGTGGAACAGGCTGCCCAGGGGGGTTGTGGAGTCTCCTTCCTTGGAGGCCTTCAAGACCCGCCTGGACGTGTTCCTATGTGACCTGATCTAGGTGAACCTGCTTCTGCAGGGGGCTTAGACTAGATGATCTCTAAAGGTCCCTTCCAACCCCTACAATTCTATGATTCTATGGTTCTATGATTTCACTGATGGAACAGAATAGGTGGGATTCTCTGTAATTTATTGACTTAATCAGTCTAAATGTACTCCAGACAATGTTGGAAGAGGGCTTCAACAGTCTTTTCCATCAAGGTTTCCTGGCTGTGTGTTTGCTGCTACATCAACAGTCTGTATAACTTGCAATAACTCACCATGCATAGTAAAGCTGGAAAAACAGATCTTGATCTTCTCTCTTTATGCTAGAGGCAGTGTCATATATACTGGAAGAGAAATATTAGGACTTCATACCAATAGTTCCTACATGATGTGCTTAAATGTGGTTGTAACTTGGTTCAGCTGGTCAAAGTGGAGCACAGACTTCTTGTTCTGCCTAGCTTAGTGGTCTTCTCTGCTGCAGCCATGAGGGAATCTATGGACTGTTTCTAAGTCTTGCAAAAAACAATTAAAAACAGGCTGTTTTTCAGTGCATTAAATTAATTTAACAGTGATTCATAGAATCATAGATTCACATTTCCATTGGAAAATCTAGAGGTATTGCAACTAGCTGGATGGATGAAAACTACATGTCTAATTTGATATGGTGCTCTTCCAGAAATGCTATCCTTAGAAACTGTTATCACCAGAAGTCCTTTCTGGATTACAACACCGTGTGGAGGATGCCTGAAACTTGCTGCTAGTGCAATGCCATGGTGTTTCAGACATCAGTTCAGCAAACATATATTGAGGCTTGAAAAATGTATTCTTTATCACTAAAGTCTGAAAATACAGCTGGGAAAATTCTTTTCAGAAGACAGAAAGCTCAAAAATGTGGTTTCATGATTTTTTGGGCTGAAGTCAACAGATTGTTTTGAGGAAAAAAAAAATGTGAGCTGTAACATCAAACCATTTAAATGTTTTCTAAAGTGCAGTTTTCCACTTTTTATTTTGGAGTGCTGTTCAAAATGGAAAAGAACCCCAACATCAGTCTGAAGCCCTAGCAGGACAAATTTACTTTGAGGCTTGCCAACACATTGCAAATATACTCCACTCTTTCCTGTTGGATTTTTTATGTAATGAAAGGTTGTTTTCTATATGCCCAAACCAACACTTTATTTTCTTAATTTACCATAACCACCTTTTTTCTATCTTTTCATTAATTTCCACTGCCTTCATGTTACAATCAGCAGTTTCAAAGCTTATCACAAATAAAGTCAAATATGCTAATGCAAACAATTGTGACTTTAAGATATTTGCAGATGGGATTTAAATGCAAAAAGTCCTTTGACAAAGAAAAAAGAAGCTAATCAATTGTTGTAGCCAGATTTTTTGTAGGGGAGATGTTTTTTACTCAGCAATATTCTCTTGCATATGCAGTCTGGAGACATTCATTGCATCGATTTCCTCTCCATCCCTTTCCTCCCCTGCTTCCTTCCAGCTTATGTAACAGTTCATGACTGGCTGCAGCGGCTGCATTCTAAAAAGTCCACATTTATCACTCTCTACCCATATATTGGAGTTGCTTCTGGAGTCACAACTTAGCTATTAATTAGAATCATCTGAGGAGGCACAACTCATCACTATTTCCTGTTCTGGGAATTCGCTTGAGAATAACATTTGTAACCGCATCTTCAGAACATACACACAAGAAAATGCCTCAAAGGGAACTTCTCACACGCATTCTTCTCTCCCATGGGCATGCACAGACCCTCAAGCTCTAGATTATAAATCTCATCGTTCTGCAGGCTCTTTATTTTGATGTTGGAGAATGCAATTTGACCATCATTGTAGCTCTGACGTAGAAAATACCCTTTCATCTTCTTTCCAAAAAGGAAAAAGTTAGATTGGTTTTGAGAGCTTCATAAAAAACATTAAGATAATATTTAAATAAATACAATTTAATACTCTGTAAAAAAATAACAAAAAGCAATAGAGAATATATTTAGGTGATATATTCTAATTTCAAACTGATTAATTTTTGCAGATGCTGACATTCCGTATTGTAACATAATTAGTCAATGTATTATCCACATTATAAATTTCAAGTATCACAAGTTTAAGAACATGGAATCCCTTACAGTCTCTATTTCATTACAGATTATATTTATTTCTATCATTTTAATTTGAAAACTTCAATATCCTGAGCTTCTTAAATCTCACTAAATAAACTGTATATGGATTAAGAGGAGAAACGTTGGATGATATAAAGAACCTGTGCTCAATCCTTATGAAAATATTACTGTATTTTCCATGATCTTCCAGCTAACTTTCCTAATTCATACTTTAAAGACAGGAGTTGAGGATCATCGAGATGCTGTATAGGAAGCAATGCCAAGGAAAGTGCTTATGAGCTTAATGTTTATGCATCACTTTCTCAGATTGCTAGGGATTTTTTCCCCATAATTATTTAACAAATATTTCTAATGTGCTAGCTATCTACTGGCATACAGTGGGATTTTCTACTGTTTCATTGCCAAACAAGATTCAGATTTCCAGGAGTATCCATTGGAGCTGGACAGGCAGATCCTAGAAAGGAGTTTCAGCAAAGCTCTCTGCAGAAGATCCTCAGACATCCTACCATAACTGTCATTTTGAAAATCTCAAACCCTCAAATTGGTTACAGCTTCTCTACTTGACCACACAAGCTTCTTCGGTCTCAACAGCTGCATAGTCATGGCAGGTTTACTCTTTCACACATCTTGGTTTGGAAAAAAGGGCTTTATAAGCAAAAAGTTCCTTGTGCAGGTGTTAGAGAAACTGGATATCAAAACCAGGGAATATCACTGCAGGCAATGTGAATTTGGGCGTTATGCATAGGGAACACTTTTCTGCCTTCTTGCTTTAAATTTTGTGTGTCACTATATAGAGTAAATCTCATCAATACTCTCAGAAAATCACAGATAGCTTCAAACCATAAAAACTTTCCACTTGAGTGTCAGTTACACAACTTCACCAAAGCTACCCTCTGCCCATTAACTAGTTTATCACTTAAGCCAGTAATTTAATATTTTACAAAAGTCTATGATAGAATGCTCTTCTTGCAACTGTTATAATTAGGCATATGTTGTTTTAGACCTGATTCTGCATGCATCTCCAGAGACATACCATTCAAAGTAGATCACCAAGTAGTTGGTTGAGTTGATTATTTGGATTATCTACAACTCAGACACATAGTTTGACAAAGTTACAGGTAGAATTTGCTGTCTGTTGTAGCAATGCTAGAAGAGGGCACTTGTTAATCCATTGTTGCTGTGGATTCTTCTTGTGCCCAGGTAAAATGGGTTGGCATGAAGAGGGTGTGTCTGGGCAATCGGACCAAGGCATGCAATTAAGAGCTGAGAAATCGAGGCTACATGAAGGTGAACTTAAATCTCCTCTTGTCACTTTTAGAATTGAAAATAAAGGCACACTGTATCTTAGTTGTGGCTCCTGTACACAAAACCAAGACTCCTTCAGGTTTCAAGGGGGAATATTTTAATCTAGTGGTAGAATCTGGAATTAAAATTCACACAGATGCCTGTGAAAGCAGACATCTAAAGCATTTAAAGGGTCTCAGGAGACCATCATTGTAACTCTTGTTTAAAGATCTTATCTCTAATACCTCCTTTTAGAGAGGAGAACTGGTCACCTAAACTAATAAATATAACAATCTCTCACTCTCAGTCTGCTGAAGAAATAACTTAAATGCCCACAAAATATATTTTTGCTGAGAAAATATCAATGAAGGAATAGTACTTAAAGATGGAGGACACAAAAGGTTTTCAAGATGACAACCAGCAATGTAGCTGAAGCATGTAAAACTTGTGGATGGCAGAGCAGAAATTAAAGAGAATAATACTTTGAATTTGGAGTCAATGTACAGTTCAGTTTGCAAAATTGCACCTGCCACCTATTAGTGCAATATGACTTCAAAATGCTGTTTTCTTCCTACATCTCATGTTATGGAAAAGACTGCCAACAGTGCTTTGTAGTTTTCTTGATGTAGTATTGGGGGCTCTCTGCCTTTTACTGCTTGTCAATATGGTCTCATCAGTGCACTCCTTTCTAATCTTCAATACAATAGGTAATTGGTTTTCCTCAGTCATCTGAGCTGATCCTTGTACGGTATCTTGTGGCTGTCAGGGTCAGAAAGCCACCATTTCCTTCTTGGTCTCTGAAGAAGTGTGCAGGCAACCCAGATGAGAAGCAGGCAGCTTCTCCACTCCCCTTTAGACATTGTATCAGTGACTGTCAGTGCTCTGCCTCCTCACTACTGTTCGCTGCCAAGTGTACGATGAGAAAAGATTGCTCTAATTTTGGGATCAGGAAACAAACAGCAAACCTGATCCCTTCTGATCTGGAAGTGTCTCTGTTCATGGACTTTGGAGACCAGTATCTCACTGTCTTTGCTATGCCCTAGCATATATGCTCTGATCAACTACTGCTAGAGATGGACAATGTCGAAATACTGAAGGAGCTGTTGGCACTGTCACTTGGAAAATAGCAGTGTCCTTCTTCCTCATTTTCCTCTTCTTCTTGCTTATAGGACATACAGCCTTTCCCTTTCTTGTAGTCATATTCATTGAGATCACGAACAGCTAAGTCTACAGTTGCTAAATCTTATTGAAAAGCTTTGAGCTAGATGGTTCAAGATAGCAACAGAAGAATTAATCCTTTGAAATGGAGGGAACAAATGAGAATGCAGCATCTCTTCAAGATCAACAATCCTAATGATCCTTAAATTGGTCTGGTGATTTGAGGAGGGAGAAGATAGCTGACTGGTGGTCTGTAATCTCTGTAGGGTGCTGCTTATTCTTAATCTTCATTTCCATTAAGAAAAATTTTATCTTTCAAACTAATTGAAAGAATATCATAGAATCATAGAATCATAGAATGGTAGGGGTTGGAAGGGTCCTTTAGAGCTCATCTAGTCCAACCCCCATGCAGAAGCAGTGTCACCTAGATCAGGTCGCATAGGGACATGTCCAGGCGGGTCTTGAAGATCTCCAAGGAAGGAGACTCCACAACCCCTCTGGACAGCCTGTTTGACTGCTCCATCACCCTCACAGTTAAAGTTTTTTCTTATATTTTGGTGGAACTTTTTGTTTTCCAGCTTCATCCCATTACCCCTTGTCCTGTTACTATCTACTATAGAAAAAAGGGATGTCCCAACCTCCTGACACCCACCCTTTAGATATTTATAAATGTTAATAAGATCTCCCTTCAGTCTCCTCTTCTCCAGACTAAACAGCCCCAGTTCCCACAGCTTTAATCTTATGAAAGATGTTCCAGTCCCCTGATCATCTTGATGGCCCTGCACTGGACTCTCTCCAGCACTTCCCTGTCCCTCTTGAGCTGAGGAGCCCAGAATTGGACACAGGACTCCAGATGAGGCCTCACTAGAGCAGAGTAGAGAGGGAGAAGAACCTCACTTGATGTGCTGGCCACACTCTTCTTGATGCATCCAAGGATGCCATTGGCCTTCTTGGCCACGAGGGCACATTGCTGGCTCATATTTAGCTTATTATCAATCAGGATTCCCAGATCTCTCTCTGCAGAGCTGCTCTCCAGCAGATTAATCCCCAGCCTGTACTGGTGCATGGAGTTGTTCCTTCCCAGATGCAGGACTCTGCACTTGTCCTTGTTGAACCTCATGAGGTTCCTCTCTGTCCAACTCTCAAGACGGTCGAGATCCTGATGAATGCAGCACAGTCTTCTGGGGAATCAGCCAGTCCTCCCAGTTTGGTGTCATCAGCCAACTTGCTGAGGGTACACTCTGTCCCCTCATCTAGATCCTTGATGAAGATGTTGAACAAGACTGGCCCCAGAACCAATCCCTGTGGAACTCCACTGGCCACAGGCCTCTAACTCGATTCTGTGCCATTGATCACAAACCCTCTGGGCTCTGTCATTCAGCCAGCTCTCGATCCACCTCACTGTCCACTCATGCAAGCCACACTGCTTGAGGATGTGATGGGAGACAGTGTCAAAAGCAGTCTTTCTTTTTTTTTTTGTAACCAGGGTCCATGACTTATTGGATTCACTGGAGGCTTGCATCTGATTGCAGAAGCCTCCATCTTTCTCTACTTCTTCCCCTCTAATAGTACAGAGCCTACTCACAGTTTCCTGCAGCTCTTTAACCAGGCACTGCAGTTCCTGAACTTGAAGGCACCTATCACATTGTTGCCACAGAAACATAGGTCCCTAAGCAGTCTAAACACTCCCTGCACTCCACCTGGACTGAAGCTTCTCTCTACTAACCAGCTCTGTCTGGGTGGATGCATTGACCTTCACCTGGGTTTTGTCCACTTGAGCCCTGGCTTTAGTCCTTTGGCCAGTGCTCACCATTTTGCTAGGTTGAAGCAGAAGCTGGGGCACTTCTCTGACTTCTGCGTCTCTAAACGGGCCGTTCCCTGCCCGTCCTCCCTGCTCATCCTGCCTGCGCGAACTGCCGCACCACTCCTGGGTGCCGCGTCACTCCCTGTTTGCCGGCCCTGTTCGCCACGCTCCCGGTCGCTTGTGCTCCCTGGGGGACGATTAAACCCCCCGCGGTTGCTGCGGCTCCGCCTCCCACCAAGACTGTTCCTCTCATGAGAGCTGCCTGGTCCTGGTGGCTCTCCTATCTTATCCTTCACTCCCCGTGCTCCAGGAACCCCCGGATTACCTCAATCGGCCGCACAGCCGCGAATAAACGAGCCTTTCCTCCACTTTGTATACCGCCATAAATATCTCAGTGACTGCTTTCTTCCACATAGTAAGAACAGTAAAGCATTAGGTTAATGAAGGCCGTAATACCTCATCAGAGGAAGAGGGATGGATTTCTATTACTGACTTTCTCTCTCCTCTCTCCTCTCTGCTTTTGAATGAATCATGTGCTGACATAATTTGCACTTAGAGACACTTGATAAAAGGATAAAATATTTTCTTTCCCCACTGTCCTTAAAGACTATACTGGATTGACAGAGATATTGCTATTTATAAAGAGATGACTGTTGCAATCCCTGCTGATTTTAGCAAAGGCTCAGGAATGTTGAAGTGGTTGGGAGCACCACAAGACTCTATCCGTCATCTGGGCATCTTGGGACTGGGGCCAAAGAATATGTCTGCCACAATCTTATGTGCCCTTTTCCTGATCTGCAGCAATAGAGAAGGCAAAGGAAACTTCAGAGGGCTCATCTCATCCTGAGGTTATTTACGTCTGTCCTTTGCAATTTTAGCTAATCTTCAAGCAAGTAAGTGCCTGAAATAACCCATTTCTTCCTCACTACAGGGCAAACAGGCCATCTTTTACATTTTCACACTGAAATAATTTTTTAAACAAGTGTTTAACACACAATTTTTCCAATTGTTGATGTGCATCAGGCAGTTCATTAAGATGTATATTCATCCAATTGAGTGGTTTCCACTTACAATTGAACTAAGATATCATTTGACCAAAAATCACATGTGAATTTATGAAGTAAAGTACATATTGTATTCAGCACATCGCAAATCCTGCAATACACTGACAGAACTACGTATTGCAAGGCTGATGTGAGCTTGGGAGAAGGGCTCGGATTCCACAGTTATGATCTGCGTGTTTACTGCTGCCTTATGCATTCCTGAGGGTGTAGGCACATGATTTAAGTCAAAGGCAGTCTTTACTATAGTACTTTTTTTTGTTAACAGAGGTATATTAGAATAATACGTATTATTTTCTTTTGAAGCCAGATGTGTTAATAGTTACATAGAATTATAAATATGTACATCTCTAAAGAGAATCATAGGATGTTAGGGGTTGGAAGGGACCTTTAGAGATCATCTGGTCCAACTCCCCTGCAGAAGCAGGTCCACCTAGATCAGATTGCATAAGAAAATGTCCAGGCGGGTCTTGAAGACTTGCAAGGAAGGAGACTCCACAACCCCTCTGGAGAGCCTGTTCCACTACTCCATCACTCTCATGGTGAAATAGTATTTTTCTTATATTTAAGTGGAACTATTTGTGTTCCAGCGTCATCCCATTACCCCTTGTCCTGTTGCTAGCTACTATAGAAAAAAGGGATGTCACAACCTCCTGACACCCATCATTTATAAATATTAATAAGATCTCCCCTCAGTCTCCTCTTCTCCAGACTAAACAGCCCCAGTTCCCGCAGTCTTTCCTCATATGAAAGATGTTCCATACCCCTGATCTTGGTGGCCCTGCGCTGGACTCTCTCCAGCACTTCCTTGTCCCTCTTTAGCTGAGGAGCCCAGAACTGGACACAGTACTCCAGATGAGGCCTCACCAGGGCAGACTAGAGAGGGAGAAGAACCTCCCTTGAAATGTGAATATGAAATATGAACAGTAAACATATCACCTAGCACTAAAAAGGTAGGAAAAAACAGTCTGAAAAATTATGGATGCCATTTAGTTCAGGGAAACTCAATGAGATGGAACTTTTGATAGGATTTTTTTTTTTAAAACCTGACCCTTGCATAGTTGCTATATATCTATGGAAAACTGTGTTTTCTGTGGTGTGTGACGGATTTGTGTTGCATCTTTATGTTTTCTTTCCTATAGAGGAGATAGAGACTCCCAGTCTGAGATTTTGAAAAAAAAAATCATGGGTCCATATCTGATCTTGCTAAGGCAGATAGAAAACTTACCTATAATGTTCGGAAAGGAGCAGACTTGCATTTGCATAGAATCATAGAACGGTAGGGTTGGAAGGGACCTTTACAGATCATCGAGACCAACCCCCCTGCAGAAGCAGCTTCACCTAGATCAGGCCACATAGGAACACGTCCAGGTGGGTCTTGAAGACCTCCAGGGAAGGAGACTCCACACCCCTTCTGGGCAGCCTGTGCCACTGCTCCATCACCGTCACAGTGAAATAGTTTTTTTCTTATATTTAAGTGGAACTTTTTGTGTTCCAGCTTCACCCCATTACCCCTTGTCCTGTTGCTAGCTACAATAGAAAAAAGGGATGCCCGAACCTTTTGACACCCACCATTTAGATATTTGTAAATATTAATAAGATCTCCCCTCCGTCTCTCTTTTCTAGACTAAACAGCCTCAGTTCCGCAGCCTTTCCTTGTATGAAAGATGTTCCAGTCCCCTGATCATCTTGGTGGCCCTGTGCTGGACTCTCTCCAGAAGTTCTCTGTCCCTCTTGAGCTGAGGAGCCCAGAACTGGACACAGTACTCCAGATGAGGCCTCACCAGGACAGAGTAGAGAGGGAGAAGAACCTCTCTCCACTTGCTGGCCACACCTTTCTTGATGCATTGGAAGGGTTAGAAAACACTGATCTGCAGTTTTCAATCAATCTTCTCCAAAATAATTACCTCTATTTGAGGTTTTACATGTTGTTTCACAGCCTGTGTAAAACTGTCATGAGTATACCATTGGAAAAGGCAAACTTGTATTTGCCAACATGAGAAAGAAACCTACCAAACTGTAGCACAACTAAACCCCATAATATTTCCAATTTCTGTTTGCCTGGATGGTCAACTGATAGCTGGTCAGGCTCACAAAGTCAATCATTCGTTTGCATATGTGTCTCCACAGCTAAATAAATCCCATCAAAACAGCTTTTCAAGGGTCCTTGCCTAAGGAGGTTGAGTCTTTTTCCTGCTTCCAGAAAAATTTGACTGTCAGATGAAGCCCAATCCTTTTTTATTATTTATTTAATGTTTTTAAATTGGCAGTCTGATGTCTTTGGAAAAAAAAAAAAAGATTCTATCTTTTTTTTCACCAAACTTGCTCAGTTAGCTCTAGTCTTCCTGTAAATTACGTAATATGCAAACACATTTATTTCAGTGTAAATTTCAGATACAGAAAAACTACTAAGGAATAAAAGCTGTCATTTACTTCTGGTCAAGTACTAAATATCTATTATGAATCTGCACTTTCTGTATGTGCCAGACTATTCTTTGTTTCTGGCTTTGACCTCAAAATTATGCATGCAATTCCCAAGTAATGTGAGAGAAAACTGTTGGCTCAACAGGAATCAATGGACAAGAAAAAAAATACCAGTCTCAGTAGGAGCAAATGGTCTGATGGGGAGAAATGTTGGCTGGCTTTGTTTCACAAAAGGCTGAAAAGGAAACCAGTGCCACAGTTGAGAGAACACTGAGCAGAAGAACTAGCCCAACTTATTTTTTGACATCTCCTACAAAAAACCCCAAACAAATGAACAAAACATTTTATTCTTTTTTAACTGTCCTTTGGGTAGGAAAATAATTCAGCCTTCCTAAATGAGGAAGATGATTATCTGAAAGATTTCTGTTGCTAAGAAACTTGCTAACACTAAAGGCAGGACAATGCCTACACCAGGATTCTGCATTTATCAAGACATCCTCCCAGTGTCCTGTGCCTTCTGTGCTCTGGTGAATTGACTGGAGGTTGAAGCTAATAAGCTCTTTCCATGCTCTGAAGTGTTTACAAACAGCAACCATTTCACCTCTTTCCATGCTCCCAATTATAGGGCTGTCTGGGTCAGTGAAGTAAAGCTTTGGCTCCTCATAATAGAGAGTTTCAACCAAAGTGAATAGAATTGAAAAATGCTAGTTAGTTATTTCAGCTATCTTACACAAAACACTCCCGCAGAACTTCAATGTTCATTGCTCATCTGTAGCTGGACAGATGGAAATGTAATATGATTTCCCGATGCAGTACTTCTTGAAGAAGTGCCAGCTGATTTTTCCAGAGAAGTAGGATACTGGACTTTTAAGACTGGAGAGTTCACTTGGGTGAGTCTATAATTGGAGAAAAGTACCAGGGGCTAGTAACCTGAACATAGAACTCGGCACCAGGAGCACTTGATAAATGTATATTCTCTTCACAGCTTTGCACAAATTTTACATTTTTTCTTTCAATTCAAGGAGAGGAATAATCAAGGCATTGTGAACAAAAATGTATTAAGAACAATGCATTTCAGTCCATGTAGATTTTTCCAAGACATTTGGAACCATTTCCAATTATTACTTGCTAGTTACGGTATTGTACTTCTCTGAGACAGTTACATACATACCTGTACTCCTGTCTCTACATATGGTGTCACAGAATCTTAAGGGTTGGAAGGGACCTTGAAAGATCCAACCCCCCTACCAGAGCAGGACCACCTAGAGTAGGTCACACAGGAGCTCAGCCAGGTGGGTTTTGAATGTCCCCAGAGAAGGAGACTCAACAACCCACCTGGGCAGCCCGTATGTCATTTTTCCAGAGAAACTCAATAGCAGCAGAACACCTTCTTTGAATGCTAGCAAGCACAGAACATGCCATTAATAAAATTCGAAGTATGGGAATCTGATTGTCATCAGTATGATGAATCTAGCCCATAATTCCTCTAATCAAATCCCTCTATGAAAGCAATGGCTACACAAGGTGTTACACAAATAAGCAATGCAAATTTGAAACTGGTGGTTTGTTTTTTTTTTTTTTCTGTCCTTCTCCAGGATCATCCTTCACACTCCCAGAGAGGATTTAGTGTATCTTCACACTACACTAGCCTGTGCAAAACCTTCTATTGTCCTTACTTCAGTGGTAAGTATGAAAAAGCACTTTTCAGGGGAATGCAAAGACAGACCTACCTGGGCTATCTGAGGATCCAACACAAGATCTTCAATCACCCACCTACAACAAATCCTGGCACATGCACAGTCCCAGTCAAGACATGGCTCTTCATTAGTGCATGTGTGCAACAGCCAAGATACCCTGTAAGTCACCTTATGTGGTTCAAGCCACACAGGGGAACTCCATCCACTCGCTGTGGTGATTAGCCCCAAAATGATCTGTGAACTTTGCAATGCCTTTGGCACTTTTGAGCCTGAAGTGCTGTTGGCTGGAAGGGAAGATCTGGTAGGACAGGAAACAATGTTATTCTGTCTATTTAATCATGACCATATTTTGATCATTTTTGTCTGCAGAAACCACTTAATTCAATATAGATACATAGCTACAAGTAAGAGGAGCTCAGGCTCATATTTTACAGATCAGGCACCTGTGGAACTGAACACTCACTTAGCTTCATAAGGATTTCTCACATATTAGCCTGTCCTGGCCAGAAGCAAAGAGTGTGAGAATCCCCAAAAAGAAAATCCAATGTCCAATTCAACCATTAAAGTCTGGCAGAAAAGTAGAAAAGTTTGTACTGCTAAAAATCAGCTGTTAGAGAAAAGAGGAATAAGGCAGAGGAAAGGAGGACTGTGCCCTGAGAAGCACCTTTCCAAGAGCCCGGTGCAATAAAAACACATTAGAGAATCAGCTTTTACTAGAAATAGTAAGCAACAAAAAGAGGGTGATCAGGAAATGCAGAGATTGATAAAGACAAGAAAATGTTGTAGATGTTGATCGGGGAACTTAAAAAACCACTAGTGAAAATGAAATCAGGACTGCACAAGCTGTGAAGGCAAATAAATGTTTTGCAGTCATATAAAGTGGTGATCTTGCTGAGGGAACACTGTAAGCCTAAAAGACAGAGTGAACACACAGAACTGGGAATCTCAGTGACTTCCTTGCATCTGTGCTCACCAGGGAGAATGGAGGAAGCAGGAGTTATTTTGCTGCACACAGACAAAGGAGAAAAGAAGGTACCAGGAGAATCATAAAAGAATGAGTTTAGTAAAAAAAAAAAAAAAAAAACCAACAGATAGTTCCAGGACTTGACAGAAAAGGATCTAAGAAGGAATTAGAAACAAACCATTTTCAGACATTTTTTATTTTCACTGGTGCTAGCTCCAGGACTGGAGAGAAACTAGTCTGAAACTCCCTATTTAAGACGGTAACAAGGGATGAACCATGAAAATACAGCCATTTACAAAAAGGTTGATGGATGTTTTCCAGTGAGATGATTAGTTGATTTTCCTATCTGCTAGGTGAGAAACTGGCATGAAGTGTTGATTAATGAAATGCAGATTTAACTCTTAATTTTTGTTCTTTTTTAAAAAAAATAAGAAACAATCCCACCACAGCAAAACTCAAAAGAATAGAAGTTCTAAGTCCAAATAAAGTTCTTTTTTTTTTTTCTCTCAACTGTTTGACAGACGTTATTTTTGAAAATTGGACTTTAATAAATGTCCTCATGGCCCAACTTTCTTTTCCTCTGGCGACTGCAGTGAAATCACAAATCTGTAACGTTGACATCAAACAAGAGACATCACAGATTCAAGGTCAGCATTTTTCCAAGATTCAGAAGATGACAAGAAAGGCTGTGGAACTGCCAAATCTTACTTGAAAGTATGCTTTTTATAAACAAACATATGCAACAATAGTTGAAAGAAAACACCATAACTGTTAATTTGAGACATTTTTAATCTCAATGCCTCACTAAAATGTAGCATCTGCCTATAAAACACATGAGAGCTCTGCTTTGTCTCTTTGCTGGGGAACATGAATACCATCAAACTTGTGCTTGAGAATGTGTTTTATGCACCCTATCTGTGATCAGATATTGCCTCTGACACATTGATGCCAGAATTTTTCACTTATGTTAAAATATGTGAGATTTTACTTTAAAATTCAGTTTCTGGCAACATGGTTTTATATTAAGGTGGGTAGCTTTTGCTTAAAATTTATCTATGAGGACAAATTTGAAAATATAGCCAAGGATGCCCTGAAGGAAAATAAGGAAATACCTAACTCTGAATTTTTTCAAGAGAACTCTTTTGTCTTGTCATTCAATCTCATTTTCTCTAGGGTTGGCTTCTATCTTTTTTTGTTTGCTGTTAGCAAAATTGCGTACATGAATTAATGTAAAATAGAACTTAAACATTACAAACAACATATCTGCTCTACTTACTTTCACTCACCAAGGATAGAAACTGTCATTTTCTAACGCAGGTGTTCTAATTGCTGCACAAATCTTTGTTACTTGGTTCTGTCCTGCTATGTGACTGCTCTAACCTTGGTGGGTTTACATGATATGTAAAAATCGATGTATAAATTGAAAGAAGAAAAACAACAACTTGTCAGACCACTGAGCAATAAGCACTGCTTTACTTGAGACCTTACTAGGTTAAAAGCATCTATGTGAGCTTTTTCACCAGCTGCAGAACATCTTGAAAAAACATCACACAGAGCTTACCTGTGAATGGAATTAATTTTTTTTTTTGATCCTTCCAACTTTTGGGGACTGCCAGAGAAGCAGAGACAAGCTAGTACAATTTGAATAGCCCATCTTAATTATAGTGGGTTTTCTGGTTACTCTGTAAGAAGTAGCACCATCTAAAATCTCTGTAGCACTACGAGGAGGTATCGAATATCTTCTGCAATGCTTGTTCTGATGGACTCCACAGTGGTCAGAAACAAAATGGTGTAAATCTACATCCTACCACACCACCATTGCTACCCAGAACTTAGAGCAGATTGAGCTCTCCCTATAAAACTTTCATGAGTATGGGAGTGGAAAGACTCATTATTTCATAATAGATTTACTGTGTAGCTAGAAAGACCCTGTGAATGTTCACTTTTTCAAGACCTGTATTCCTACCACTCCCAACAGATCTTTCACCCCTTTTATAATGGTGGAGGGGTCTGTGTAGGTTTACCTTCAGAAACAGTGTCGTTATAAGTAGCCCCCTGAGAAAAACAGCTTCTGGGTTCTCAATCCTGTTTTTCCTATTCCAATGTTTAAATCTGTTTAGAAGTTTCAGTAAGAACTTAATGAGCAAGAAAAAAACTATCTATTGTAAATACATCATGCACAGAGCCTGGTCGATCTACGCTTTTCCAGACAGGTTGGCAAGGACTTCAGCAGTAAAGCCCACTGGGTTTCAACAGATTGGGCCAACCATCCAATGCCAAGCTTTGATTGTATTTATTTATATTATAGGTGTTCTCTATTTCCATGCCAGCAGCACTGATACTGCTGCACTGCCAGATACTATTGGCCAGTTTGATTTGAACCTGTCCATGTCAGTAGATGGTCTAAACAGGATGATAAGTGATCCAAGCACACCCTGGTATTTCCATAACAATGCATTTTTTTAAGAGATCCCCACCTTATTCCCTATATACAGATTCTAATCAAAGCAACATATGATTTACTCTAACAGGCTGTTATTAAATGCCAAGCTAATTAAGCTGAGGCAGAAAGATATTTTCTAAACTTATTAGACTTGTTTATTCATTTAAATATGGGGAGAAAAAAATGAAACTCAGTCTGAAGTCATCTTCTGCTGTTGCCAGTTCTGCCAACCACGCCATTGGTGAATATGCCAGGAACGTATTCCAGCTGTCATCATAATTTAAAAAATTCCCAGAATGTAAATAGACTGGAAAACTTTATTTTATGTGACATGAACACTACTGAGCTGAGGCTGCTATCTGGCTTTCCTCAGAGTTTATTCAAAACATAACTTTTTTTCTTTTATTTTCTTTTTAGAAAAGTTATTCTTGATCCTGAAATCTATTAATTATTTGCTCAGCTAGTAGCTTAAATTTGCTGAAGTCAAATATTTATTAACTAAACCAAAAAGGTACTAGTTTTGCAACATCATGACTATATGTAAAAAGAACAGTAACAGAAAACCTTGTTTTTTCTTTCCCCAGGACTATTTAAAGAGTAATCATCTTGACAGGCTTTGAAAAGGATTCAAAAATGATCATGGACATCTATCAGGAACTCCAGTCTCTCCATCCAGCAGTGAGAAAGCAGGCAGGCTCTGAATACTGGAGAGTACTGCTCCATTACAGTTTTGCTGAAAGGGTCACAGAGGAACAAGCACCAGATCTGTGGGAGAAGTAAAATCAAAGAGTAAATATATGGAGAGAATACACCACTAAGAAATGTGGTGAAACATTTTAACTATTAAATAAAAGGCATATGCCATTTATTTTGAAATTCAATGTGTAGAAGAAGTGTTCAGCTGTACTAATTTTACTCAAAGCTTTGCATTTCAGAATATGTGTTTAACATTAAGATTTTCCAATGCCAAAAGCAAAAAGTGACATAATTGCCAGAAGTCGATTTTAGTAGATCATGTGCTGAGTAATTAAGGGCTATCAGATCCAAGTGGGCTAGTGATTGAAGCTGTGTAGAATGCAGTTTATTACCAAACAGTACCAGACCTTCAGCAAAAAGCAGAAATCACATCTCTCTAACACAGGTTTTTTATTCTGGGAATAAGCTTTGAAATGTGAATTGAAAACATTAGATTTTCATTCAAATGTAAAAGTCAAAACAAACAAAAAGCAGTTAATGTGAACATTCTTTATATATGCTGTACTATTTATCTCACCGCATGCTTGTGTTTGCTTCTTATTTTCTGTTGGAAAATGTATACCAATTACAGATTTTCCCTAACCTACACCACTTAGTCAGAGGAGACAGACCTGAACATCAGCTGTTTGTATTCAGCTCAGTGCTGCTCAAAATAGTTTATAGTTGAGTATAAACTGAACTGTTAGAAATAGGATCTCAATCCTTTGTAATGTCAGCAGATCAAGTTCATTGCACAAGCAGGAGATGAATTTTCAATCCAGAAGGCTGCATCATTGTCAAAGCTCAAGATTATTTAGGTGAGTTGATTTACTAACATGGCAACTAACCAGATTTGTGCTCCAAAGTTTAATTTATATTTTGGATTCATCTTGTCAGACTAGCTGTAAATAATATCTACTAAGACCAAGATTTTAAATGGTCCATTTTCAGTTTGCTCAGATTATTAATAAACCTGTGGTAAGACTACAATGCATCTCAAAATGTCAGACCAGAATTCTGCATTGTCCTCGGCTACCACATCAGAAAGCAAAAAGATATTGGCAGATGGGACGTGTGTGGCTGGCAAGAACCTGACTCAACTTCTGCAAAGGCTAAGCAGGTGTACCAGCTCAGGAGATCACCTACTCCATGAGTCAGACAGGCCCATGATGGAGGGAAAGGACCAATGACTGGTCTTCTTCTCTTTACTGACATCTGTATCTAATGCTGATATTGTGACTTCACTGAAGTCAATGCCAAACTGCAGCAGATCTTTGGTTTTACCTTAGGGGAGAGCAAAATGCGTTCAGTCTTGTCTTGGTCTGCCCTATGAAAAATAAAGTAACCTGAGCAGCATTCTCACACCAGTGCTGAGGCTAATCAGAGAACAGAGAAATGCAAAAAAAGGGCCTTTTCTTCCTGTCAGGCAGCTTCATAAAGTTGTTCTTTCACATGTTCATGCCTTTACTCTTTTATTGTTGACTAAATCTGAACGTTGAAAAAAAAAAAACCAAAAAAATTTTGAAGAATAATTTGGGGCTTTCCTTTTCCTATCTTTTAAAATTGTAGTGAATGTTAATGAATGAATAAAATAGAAACACATCTCAGAGAGAAGATGGTGTGTTTTCAGTAAGGTTTGGAAGTACAAGTTCTAGTCTAGGTACGTAATATGAACTTAATGATCTGCAGACAGCTTCCCACAGGGAAATAAGTACTATATATTACAAAGCCAGTTCACTACGTATTTTTCTGTCTTCAGCATACTTGAATAGAAAGTAGTTAATCAGAGCACAAACAGAAAATGTTGCAAGAGCAGACAAATATCTGAAAATTATTGCATTAAAAGATTACCTGTTTCAGGATAATGTGTCCTATTTCCTTTTGGAGCCAGTGGCCAAATGGTTAAACCGAGGGTGTGTCCATGGTTTAGTGTCATACCTGCTCTGAACTCAAGCTGCCATAAAGAAATACCATGTTTCCTGTGATGGGTAGCTTCATTTCAGCAGCAGGCAAAGATGGGTCCTGTATGCAGCTACTGGATACTGCTGAGTCAAAGCAACCCAATACAGGAGGTTTGTCACTTCTGAAGGTCTTTCCCATGTAAACAAAACCAGAAGAGCATCCTGCATCTGCTTTGCAGCAGCCCCACACCCCAAAACAGCTTCCCCTGTAAACTTCAAATCCTTAGTAGAAAGGAATCATAGAGAGGACCGATACTGTTCAATATATTCATTAATTGTCTTGATGAGGGAACGGAGGGTACTGTCAGTAAGTTTGCTGACCATACTAAGCTGGGGGGAGTGGCTGACACACCAGAAGGCTGTGCTGCCATTCAGTGAGACCTGGACAGGCTGGAGAGTTGAGCAAGGAGAAATCTAATGAAATTCAACAAGGGCAAATGTAGAGTCTTGAATCTGGGAAAGAATAACCCCAGGTACCAGTACAGGTTGGGGAATGAACTCTTAGAGAGTAGTATAGGAGAAAGGGACCTGGGCATGATGGTGGACAGCAGGATGAGCATGACCCAGCAATATGCCCTCATGGCCAGGAAGGCCAATGGCATCCTGAGATGTATTGGAAGTGGTATGGCTAGTAGGTTGAGAGAGGTTCTCCTCCCCTTCTGCTCTGCCCTCATGAGACCACATCTGGAATATTGTGTCAGGTGGGTGTCAGGAGGATGGAGCCAGGCTCTTCTCAGTGATGTCCAATGATAGAACAAGGGGCAACGGGTACAAGCTGGAACATAAGAGGTTCCAAAGAAATACAAGGAAGAATTTCTTCACTATGAGGGTGACAGAGCACTGGAACAGGCTGCTCAGATGGGTTGTTGAGTTTCCTTCTCTGGAGATATTCAAAACCCACCTGGATGAGTTCCTGTGTGATCTACTCTAGGTGATCCTGCTCTGGCAAGGGGATTGGACTAGATGATCTTTCAAAGTCCCTTCCATCCCTTAAGATTCTGTGATTCTGTGACTCTGTGAAATCATTTTAATCTGTGGGATAGAAGAAGATTCTGCAGATGATCTGGTAATTCTTATTCTTTAGTATTGATTGGATGGTCATTTATTATAATGATGGCTAAAGCAGTCAGGTAGATGCTACAAATACTTCTGTTTTGATTTATGAATATGGAAACATTTTTGTATGCTACAGAAGAACACAAATCTTCACAGCAATTGGTCCCCAGAGAGGTGTCCAGGTAGATTTTTTTAAGGGTATTTTTCCATTTGCTTTTTGTGTTGTAAAAACAGAATATTTCATAGACCAATCATAAATTTGTGAAGGCTAATGATATGATGCCAAACGTCTAATTGAGATCTCCATCTCCAGTGCTAGTGAACATAATGAACATAATCTGTAACCCAGGATAGCTCAGCAAGTTTGCTAACTTACCATGTTGATGGAGAACTTTTATCCTGCAGATGTGGGATCAGTTTTACCTCAAGCAATTTGGCAGAGTAGAGTTGATAAGCTCACAGCATGTATTCAAACACTACTTTCAGTAAAACATTTCCATTTTTATCCTGGGGATGTTTGAATGTGGCTGAAGAAACCTCCATGAAGTGGAAGAGGAGACAAGGCGATGAAGTATATGTTAAAGAGAAATCGTAGCTGAATCATGCATGATCTTTCAGTTGCATCAAATATCAAGGGCTTCTTCGTTGCACAGTGGAAGGATGCAAATGCATGTGGCTATAAAACAGCCAAAGCCTGGACAACGGTAATGATAATGACTATAACTGATAAAAGGAGGCAGTACAAACACAAGTAAAGAAATTAGCATGACATTGTTCAGAGCAGTTTCAAAATAGTCCAGGAAAGATAGAAAGACCCATGTAGCATAAGAAAGGTAAAAGCACAATTTTATTGTTCCAAAATGAGAAAATTACATTAAAAATATAATGTACAGATCTAATGAATGCAATTGAGAGAGATGGTAAAGATAACCCAAGTACATAATGACTGTGGTGGGAGTATCATAATGTAATTGCAATGTACTTTTTTTCCACAATGTATCATTATCATAGAATCATAGAATGGTACTATTGGAAGGGGCCTTTAGAGATTATCTAGTCCAATTGCCTTGCATAAGACAATCCACCTAGATCAGATCGCATAGGAACATGTCCAGGCGGGTCTTGAAGACCTCCAAGGAAGTAGACTCCACAACCTCCCTGGGCAGCCTGTTCCAGGACTCCATCACCCTCACAGTAACATTTTTTTTAATTATATTTAAACGAAACTTTGTGTGTTTCAGCTTCATCCAATTACCCCTTGTCCTGTTGCAACATACAAAAGAAAAAAGGATTGCCCCAAACACCTGACACTCACCATTTAGATGTTTGTAAATATTAATAAGATCTTCCCTCAGTCTCTCTTTTCTAGACTAAACAGTCCCAGTTCCTGCAGCCTTTCCTTGTATGAAAGATGTTCCAGTCCCCTGATCATCTCGGTGGCCCTATGCTGGACTCTCTCCAGAAGTTCTCTGTGCCTCTTGAGCCGAGGAGCCCAGAACTGGACACAGGACTCCAGATGAGGACTCACCAGGGCAGAGTAGAGAGGGAAAAGAACCTCCCACCACCTACAGGCTACACTCTTCTTGATGCATCCCAGAATGCCATTGGCCTTCTTTGCCACAAGGGAACATTGCTGGCTCATGTTTAGTTTATTGTCAATCAGGACTCCCAGGTCTCTCTTTGCAGGGCTGCTCTCCAGCAGATTAATCCCCAGCCTGTACTGGTGCATGGGGTTGTTCTTTCCCAGATGCACTTGTCCTTATTGAACCTCATGAAGTTCTCTCTGTCCAACTCTCAAGCTGGTCAAGATCCCACTGAATGGCAGCACAGCCTTCTGGTGAATCAGCCAGTCCTCCCAGTTTGGTGTCATCAGCCAACTTGCTGAGGGTATACTCTATCCTCTCATCCAGGTCCTTGATGAAGATGTCGAACAAAACTGGCCCCAGAACCAAGCCCTGTAAAACTCCACTGGCCACAGGCCTCTAACTTGATTTCTGCCATTGGTCACCACCCTCTGGGCTCTGTCATTCAGCCAGCTCTCTATTCACCTCACTGTCCACTCATCCAAGCCACACTGTCTGAACATTGTGATGAGGATGTTATGGGAGACAGTGTCAAAAGCCTTGCTGAAGTCAAGGTAGATGACGTCCGCTGCTCTCCTCTCATCTAGCCAGATGGTTATGCACTCATAGAAGGCTATCATGTTGGCCAAACAGGATTTCCCCTTGGTGAATTCATGTCTCCCTCTGATAACCACCTTTTCCTTCATATGTTTTGAGATTGCATCCAGGATGAGTTGTTCCATCACCTTTCCAGGGATGGAGGTGAGGCTGACCAGCCTGTATTTTCCTGCCCTTTTTGAAGACTGGAGTGACATTGGCCCTTCTCCAGTCCTTTGGCATTAACTTCTGTTCCTCTGAAACAAATCTATTTCTTTGAATTGAAGTATGTAAATTCCTAAATCACCTTGTCTAAACCTGTATGACATCTCCTATCATTGTGTCAAGGCCTTGAAGATGCAGATAACGGTCACTGTAGCACAGTGGTTTCAGTTCAATTGCATTTCTGTGACCCCATTTTGCTCCATTTGTCAGCTTATCTTAACTGGTCCATGGAGACCTACGTGGGACATCCTGCAATGGAGCATAGTGTTTCTTCCTCAAATACAGATCTCTCATTTATAAAAAAAACCCCAAACTGGCTTAGTTGAGATGTTTCATACCAAACATCCTCAGAAAATAGGAAGGATGATGATTCCCTTTCATAATTTAAATGTCTGATCTATCTTTTTCATCATGTATAAAATAAAGACAATACCTATCTTCTTTCCAAAGGCATCAATAGACCCAACTCAGTAGTTTCCACTTAGAGATTCTCCAGATTAAAGAAAGCGTGCAGAAATGTATTATTGTTATTTCACCACTATCAAGAAATTACAGACAATCATAAGATGGATACCGGAGAAAGGGAGAGGTGATACTTTTCTCTGACATATTTTTTTTTTCCCATGTGTCGTGGTTTTGCCCAGTTAGCACAGAAGCATCATGACAGTTTCCTGCTCAGTGTCCCCCATCCACCCCCACCCTCATTAGGATGGTCAAGGCCCCAGCAACATGGGAGGAAAAAAGATAAGCAAGGTTGTTGTGGATTGAGACAAGGGCAGGGAGGGCACACTGCCAATTACAGTTCCAGGCAAAACAAACTCCAGTACTCGACTTGGAGAGGAAAGTAAGGAAAGTTTATTCTACTACCTACAAGAAACAGAACAAAAAGCAAAAAGAGAGTAGGATGATGAGAAAATTACAACCAGCACTTTAAGATCTCCCTCCCCCATCCCTCCTTTTTTCCTGGGCCCAGCTCACTGCTCCCGACATCTCTACCTCCTCCTGCCTCAACGGCTCAGGGGGGCAGGGAATGAGGGATGTGGTCAGTCTCTCACAGATGGGCTCTGCCGCTTCTCTCTTCTCAGATGAGAACCACTCCTGGCATTCTTCCCCTACTCCAATACAGAGTCCTCTCACAGGACACAGTCTTTAACGAACTTCTCCGGTGTGGGTTCTTCCCAGCAGCTACAGCTTCTGCTGATACAGGGTCCCTCACACGGGATGCAGTCCTTAATGAATATCTCTGGCATGGGTTCTTCCCCACAGCTGCAACTTCTTCAGATACAGGGTCACTCACATGGGACATGGACTCCTCTGGCCATAGTCACTGCCCCCAGCACAGGGTCTTTAATGAAGTGAGTCACTGCCCTGATGCAGGGTCTTTAACGAATTGCAAACAAACCTCATCTTCACCAGTCCTCTCTACAGGATGCAGGGGAATCTCTGGTCCAGCACGTCTCCTTCTCTCTTCCTTCACTGACCTTGGAGTCTGCATAGTTATTTCTCTCTGTCTTCCAACTCCTTGAACCACCATCAGCCAGAAAAGAAGAAGGGACAGAAAAAGAAAGGAACAGGAAGAACCCTCCTTTTCCAGCTTCTTCTTAAAAAGTGATCGTGGAGGTGCCTAATTGGCTCAGCCTCATAAGTGGGCCTGACTCAGAGCTGGGAGAGCTTCAAGCAACTTCCTACAGAAGCTATGTTTACAGCCCCTTCCACCTTACCAGAAACAGTTTCATGTCAAACCATGACACTGTGGTATTTGTTCCGTAAATTGTCCTGTGTCTGCTAGACACATAGCAGTACACCTGACACTACTGTCCTGTGACACATTAAATCACTAGTAAAGATGTATTTAAAAAATACCCCAATTTCATCATAGTTTCTACTGGATTTTTTTCCACTCTCTTTTAGAAAAGATTGGTTTTGTTATTGATGAGGGAAGTAAGAAAGAAAAATGAAAAGTTGAAAGTTGACATCCATCAATTTTATTTTTTTTAAATAGAGAAACAAATGGTTAGCTTTTGAGTAAATGTTTTAAACACTTCTGAAATATTTCTGCCAAAGAACTTTTTTCCTATGAACTTGCTTTTTTTTTTTTTTTCTTCAAAAGGATTTTCTCTTAAGAGGGCTTTTTAAACAAGAAAAATAATCAGACAAGAATATTTAACCTTCTTTGCTGTCGCACCTGTGCTATTAAAATCAGCAGTATGTGTTTGTACTGTTCTTGCTATTTGTCATTAAATCTGTACATCTATTGCAAATGATTTCTGTGGATTGGCGGTAGATTTTTCTAAACTTTTTGTATGCAAAACTATGAGAAAAAGAAAAAGAGAAGGGACCAGGGAGTTTCAAAATGCCTACTTTAGTCATTCCCAGGGGAAAAAAAAAAGAAAAAAGAAAAATAAAGGGTAAAATAAGGATTTCCATCAGAATACAGGGATGAACAAACAGAAACAATCTATTTCCATGGAAACAACTCACAGAATCTCACAGAATCTCAAGGGCTGGAAGGGACCTCGAAAGATCATCTAGTCCAACCCCCCTGTCAGAGCAGGACCATCTAGAGTAGATCACACAGGAACTCAGTCAGATGGGTTTCGAATGCCTCCAGAGAAGGAGACTCCACAACCCACCTGGACAGCCTGTTCCAGTGCTCCGTCACCCTCACAGTGAAGAAATACTTCATTGTATATCTTTGGAACCTCCTATGTTCCAGCTTATACCTATTGCCCCTTGTCCTATCATTGGACATCATTGAGAAGAGCCTGGCTCCTCTAAAACCTGGATAAAAGGAAGCATGTGAGTGTCTACCAGACTATATGTCATCTTTATCATGAAGTCAGTGTGGTGAAGTATCCACTAATGTGATGTGTCTGGTTCCACAGAGCAGAAACACTGCAGTGCCCAATACATGGCCCAAATGTACCAAGATAAACAAATATCTCTATCCTAGTGTCCTAGGCCAATGCAGAGTGGGAATGAGTTTACAGTTGTAAAAGGAATGATAGAAGTAAGCTCTTACATGCTTTCCTTGTGATTCAACGCCAGGCAGCATGTTTGAAAGACATATAAATCACTGCAAATCAGCTAGATACTTTGCCTTAATTATTTTATACAAAGGATCAGGAAAGATGCAACAATATTTATGGTAGCTAAAATATTACCAGCATCCAGAGTGAAGATCACTATAGGATTAAAATTATATATGTATATCTATAATAGTTATATATTTAATATTTATTTTATAAATAGAATTAAAATTATTTTAAATTTCCCCCTGAACTAAACTTCTCTGGAAAGCTACAGCAAACACAAATCAGAAAGATACAATTAATACTGAAAACATGAAAGCATGCTGTGTTTGCAGGAGAAAGAATACACTTCTCTTAGTGCTTAAAAGAAACTTGAATTTTTGAAAGGTTTTCTTGGCAGTTTACAAGAGCTGAATTCTGGCAGATGCCACTTGGCAAGGGTGGCAGAGAAATTCCTCCCTGAGAAACCCCTGAGTGGCCTGATGAAAATGAACTCAGATTTGGCCAAGCAATGAGTCTTTCTGAATAGCATTTTGCATATATTGAGGTTTTTATATATATATATATATATATATATACATACATATATATATGTGTAGAACAAGAACATTCAGAGTTAATAAAAGCTGTTCTCTACATGTGTGAACAGTTGACAGACAGACTGAATGTTCATGTCTTCTGAAGTCCATGCTGAATGAGATATGTTCTTCCTTTATTCATTGCTTAATAAAAAGCTCATGAAGAGTAATATTGCTCCACTTGAACTCTTGCAATGATTGAAAAATGAGGTTAAGCAAGCATAGGGGGAGCACTGTGATGATTTAGAGGTTGCTACAGATCTGGAAATCTCAGCAGGCCCTGCTGTTTTTAGATCTGCTAAATGCAAGTCTGTGATCACTCCATGATAAGATGGCAGGAGATGAGAATCCTTCTCCACTTCAAAAGCAGAAAATACAAGGATGCCTGGAATTTGTCCTCAAAATAATGGATTGCAGGATTCAAACATCACAGTCGCTCTCTAGATTCTCTTTGTGGATTATTGAGATTGCGGAGTGTAGAGATAGTTTGCCATGCCTTTATGCTAAAAAGTTATGGTTTTATTCCAGTTCTGTGTTGGATTTACTAGAATATGACTTAGTCTTTGTGAGATTAATTCTAAATTGCTGCACTCTTGATTATGTAATTTGTCAAGATGTACTACTTAAGGAAAGGTAAGCACTCAGTACAGTTTCTTACATCACAGAGTTCAGTAGTCAGATTCCCAACATATTCACTGGTTTTCTATCAGCTGCAGGTGGCAAAAGTGCAATGTTTTCCATTTCTGTGCCCAGTCTGAAATGTACAAGCTGGTCACTTTGCAGTTGAGCGATTTTCAATGGCCAGGCTGCATATGACATCTGCACGGGGGAGGGATGATTCCTGTGGGGAGGTGCTCTGGAAAGATGCTGTAGATGCTGAACTCCTCTGTATGTGACTACTCAGGCTCCTGGGATTTTTTTGTTCCTAATGACTCCTTGGTCATCCACAGCCCATACAAAGTTTATTTGAATTTTTGAGTGCTGCATCCTTTTCTCACAGCAAGAAAGGCTAGAAAGACATACTAATCCTGTCTGCTTTCCATCACATTGCCACACCTGATAGTGCTAGGACTCAGAAAAAGGAGGAAAACTGGTAGACTTGGAGGTCATTTCTCTAACTTACCCCAGGCTTTCACACACATCCTGACCAAGCAAGCTACAATGGAAATGAAATACTAAAAAATAGCATGCTTTCTGTGCTTTACTTTCATAGATTTCTGTGAACTTTCTATAGACAAGTAAGCATTATGTCCATTGTGGCTCTGGAGCACTTGGAGACTAAGTTGGCAATCCAAAGCATTAGTGGCTGTTGTGACTATTTGGTTTCATATTGCACCACTGTCAACAGAGTCCTGTTCCTGGGTCAGTTCCCTAGTCACTGAACGGTTACAAAACTAAATGACATTTCATGCACAAATGAGCTCATAACCCAAGTAATGACATGTTCTAACAGCAAATGTATTCAGAAAAGCCTTCTGTCTTTTCTGGTTAGCTAGGAAATAAGGCCTTTTTCCCCTCTGTCAAAGGCTGGGCAGGAATCATCCTTCATTTGGACATATTCATAGCAAACGGCTTGCCCTGAGACTGACCACAGACAGCACAGCAAAAAAAAAATGAACCTGTCTGCTGCCTTGAAAGTTATTTTTGGGTGCAGGAAAGCAGCAGTACAGCATTAATCTGCAGTGCTCCTCACCATGGGGAATGCTGCCAATGGTCTTTTGAGCTCTAAACACTGAGCTGCCTCAAGCTCATGCCTGCTTTCACCTATCTGGCCATGAACAGGGTAGGAAAAAAGCAAAAAGAAATCATCTACAGTGCCTAAAAACAACAATATATTGGATTTCTAGAAGTTAGGAGAAGAACTATTAGTATGATTAGATATGCATATAAGCACCAACAGGATGATGTATCAGCTTATGTGTGTATTGTGCCAAAGAGACAAAAAAGGAAATCCTAGGTGGTTTTGAAATTATAGTGTGTGCTGGTGGGACCTTTTAAATTCTGATGTAAAATACTTTACATCCTGAACAAAATTGTGTCTAAAAATAGGCCTATACAAGATATGTGACATCACTGCTCTGTGTGAGTCCATGTGAATGTGACAAACATGAGAATCACCAAGAAAACTATAGATTTCATGCAAGATACTCACAGTTGTTTTGGTTTTGTGACTGATTTAAGTTCAACTTTTTACCCTGGAAGAGAATCCCAGAGCAAAGCAATTGTTTCAGTATAATAAATTTAATCCAAACATGAAAATAAGATGGAAGACCTATCTTCCACACCTGTAGGCACACCTAATTAGAGCTCTGGGATGCAGACTCCAGAGAAATTAATGAATGGTGAATTATATATTACTAGGAGAAGTAAAATAATCTGAGCAGGAAGATGAGGCATAATTTTGTTCTAACAGTTTACTTAAAGATATGTAAAGATTGTACTAATAATTAAATTATCTGAAATTCTACCAGTGTCACCAGAAACGTTTAAGCACACTGCTGTTCTATTAGGCACTATAAAATCAGCGTTGCTAAACAATACTAAACTTCCCATAAGCAATCCAGCTGATGTGTACTTTTGTTTTAAGGTACTTGTCACCATGCTTTGCTATGGTATGAGAAATTTGTAGTATCTGACAGATGAGAACTACAGATCTACATGTAGACATGTTTTCAGGTTTTGAATGGACATTATTTTTTGCCAACAGCTTATTCAGAAGACTATAAGGAGTTATCAACAGTAACACTATACTTGTGGTTGTGACATAACTCTCTTGCAGGTGATTTTTGTAGAGGAATGAGATCTGGTTCTTGTGAATGCAAATGGACACAGGTTATGACTTAAAGTGTTCATAAAAAACTGAGCAGAGGAGACAAGGAAGAGGACAGAGAGACTAAGAATGTCGCTTTTAGAACTACATTAGAGATTTCACACTAATGACAAATAGGTTCACATGCTTGCACAGCAAATTTTGATACTAGTCAAAGGTAATTAGTGTGAGCACCAGAAGCAGGATGGCCATGTTGGTAGGGCACCCAAACTAGACCTCACCAGGCAGATCTACCAGACTGGTTATCCAGAATTATGCAATTGATGTATAGATATATAGATCTATTATTTATATATTATTTTTCATAATTATCCAGACTGATTATTTTTTTTTAGGTGACAAAATTGTAGCCAGAAGTCCAAGGGCTATCAAAGGACACTTCAGGGCCTTAGGATGCCTGGTTAAGGGATCAGCAGCACAGGTATCAGTATTGTCCTCTATCTCTTTGGTTATGGAAAAAGATGAGGTAAATAACTGGAAGAGATATTGAGTCAAGAGTTAACAGGGCTTATTGAGAGAGCTTTAAATTATGTTTGCAGGGGAAAAGGGGTAAAACCAGGCTTGACAGGGATAAGCCTGGGGTAAGCATGCAGGCATCTGAGGGATGGTCTGCTCCCAACATCCTTGGGCCTGCCACCTCAGTGGAGGCAGGAGATGGAGATCCTTGTGGCAGCAGAGATGCAAGGGTTAATGTGTTGTAAAAGTAAGTGGAAGGAGTTTTGGTCCATTTTCGAGAGATGACCTAAATAAAAAGTAAAAAAGAAAGGTAAATTAAGCTAAAGTCTAATGAAGAATTGCTGACGCCAATCTATAATTAATAGACTAATACCTTTTAAAGCCAAGAGAGACCAAATAATCACCTAATGTGACATCCTGCTTTAGAGCTGTGAGGAAAGGATTTTGAGATTTTTGACATTCATTTTTTTCCAGTTAAGACCTAGAGCTAACTATTTTAAAATTCTCCCTGGGACAAAATGCTGAAAAGATTTGTCTGAACTCAAGAAAATGGATGAAGAAGAAATAAAGTAACAAAGCAGTGGAAATTTGGTGTAACTCACTAATTTGATATAAAATTTTAAAAAAAAAAAAAAGATGTCATCATAGAAGGTAGCCTGAAATGCTTTTCAGAATGAAAAACTGACATTTGGCTTTGAAAACACTAAAATTACAAAATTCAGAATTCTAGGAGGCTTTTTCCATGCCAGAGAACATGTGTGAAATGACCTTATTTGCAGAGTATTTTGATTCTTATAAGAATAAATTTTCCCAAGAAGAAAGGTGCTACTCAGATTCTTATAGGCCCACCTTTATCCCACATAGGTCAGGTTAGACAAACCTGTCCAAAGCTCACATTTTCCTGCTGTGCAAAGGTAGACTTTTAAAGTAGATGTCTGTTCAGGGCAGAAGAGCACCAAGGGACAAAGAATTTACCGTAGTCTCAGCATAATACTGAAAGATTATGAACCAAGCACTTAGGAAGCACACCAGAGGACTAAATGGATTTTTAAAAAAAGAAAAATCAAAAAAGGACAACATTTTGTCCAAATTTTGTAGAATTTTTAAGAAGAAGAAAGACCTTGCAGAAGAGGTCTGACAAAGAAAGAGGCAGGCCTTGTTGCAAGGATAGCACATGGTGATTTATCCCAAGTACTTGAGAAACTAATAAATGACAACAAGGACTTCCAGTGAAAATTATCTTCTTAAATGTTTGGGGTATCATTTCCCAGATTATGCCATTATGAGTAGGGGAATATAGCCTTAGGATGGTGCAGAATTCTTAGAGGGTGTGAGTTTGGAGTTTTTTCCCCTCTATGTCAAACACCAATAACCTATCCACAAATTTGTGGATGTGACTGATGTATGTGAGAGCAATTTAATCCCCAAAGAAAGCCAAAGCAGCAGGTGATGGCAAGCAGGGTCAAGAATCACAATGCTGAATGTCAGGTCATCTAGGAGGACCTGTTGTGTAAATAAGACATGTAAGGAAGAAGCATTCACAGGAGCAAAGCTAAAAAAAATTAGTCTATTTTGCTTTACATACAAACAAAGGAGGGGCACCCACACTAGTATTGCACTACACAGGGGATTGAGTGAGGTTTTTTTTAACTCCTAATCTTCTTGAATGAGATCAAAGTCACATAATCAACTATACATCTTGCCTGCACAAGGGTTTCTGTAGATCTGGGAAGAGTATGTCTCCACTCTTCCAAGTTGCTTAATATAACAGAGTAATCAAACAAAAAAAAGGCCCCAAAAAAATGAAATGTGAAAAATGCCATTTGTACATTGGAGGAGTGCAGGATTCTCTAGAGCTTCTCTAGCTTTGACCCATTCTGTAATTAATTGCAGTATAAAATGTGTTCCAAAATAATTGCAATCAGGTTAGAAAATGTCAGTTGCTCACCTGTGCATCCTAAAGAAGTGTCTGGATTGTACTTTTAAAGCTATAGGAAAAGAAACTCAGCTAGAACCTTTTGCAATTCAAAATATTTAGCTGAATGACAAGAAAACTAATCCTTGGTTTATTATTAGACAAGATAAAAGGTTTCTGAACATCATGGATGTTCATATTTTAGTTCTGTTCTTTTAATGCATTGCTACTCTGAAAAATGACTTTGTTAAAGACATAACTGAAGCTTTAAAAAGTGAAAAGTTGTTACAGAGATGCAACACAAAATGCCTTGAAGAGGTCTAATGTTTGGCAGGTAATGCTCTGCTCCTTCTCATTTCCCAGCACTTTGAGAATGGTACCAAGTCTAATGTTCAAAAATTGAAGTATTCTGGATAAATAATCTTCCCTGAAAACCTGAGCCAGCTCTTCCTAGCTCAGTGTATCTGTCCTTGGTGCATAGTCACTTAAAAACAGAATCTTGAAGTAAGTTTTACTGCTCCCATTAGCTTTAGAGCATCAACAAATCAGTGAGAGTGCAGAGAACGTGCTGGCCTTTTGTGTATGTGTTATCTATTGAGCACATTGCAAAATAGTCAAACTACTGCTTTTAACTGTGGAGGCTGCTGGACCTGCCCTGGGCATCAACCTAATCACCAGCTACCATGTCATCAGTGGAATCAGTAAACTCCTGGCTGCTATCTCAGTCAAAATTTGCTGAAAAGGCATTAATTTTCATTAGGACCCAAAGGACATACCTAAACCAGAGGACCAGCAGCTCCCATCTCTAGAGAGATGTGGATGGCAATAGCCTCTCTTCCCAGATCTGAAAGTCAGAGCAAGAGAACTAAAAAGAGTGATAGCTGAACAAAGCTGGGCGGGGAAGGCGGGAGGAGGGGCAGGGGGGTGGGGAAGGGGAGGCAGGGGGGCAGGGCAGGGGGGCAGGGCAGGGGGGCAGTAACCGTGATGTGCAGAAAAGAACAAACAAATTTATTCATTGGGAAGAGACTGATAGCAAGACAAGCAGCTAAAGAAAGTGAACCCTTTTACTCAAAAAGGAAGCATTTTTGTTGCAGGATTAGTAAAATACAATAAACACAGCACTTCAGAATGACGTTTTGACTGAGACAATTTTTGGAACCAAATTGTATGTTAAGTGGCATGTTTAAGCATATGCTGGGCAAAATCAAATTAGGATGGATTAAAATTATGCTTTGAAATTATTATAGTGGTTATTATTGATTAGGAAATGTAATTTTATAGGACAATTTATATATAATCGAAATGCAGTCATAAAGAAAAAAAGATCAGGACGTTACTGAGAAATGCTCTTTATTCTTTACAGTAGTTAGTGAAGAAGACTAAAAAGAGCAAAACTAAATATTGTTTCCCAAGCACAGGCTACTGTTTTCCTTTAAGTTAGTATAATTAAAAGAATTTACTCAAACTACTAAGAGCTGTAGACCTCTTCCTCCTTCTGTGTCTCTTGATATAGCCATGGAATTACAGGCTACTGTTTTAAATATTTTTCTGATTTCATCTTAGTAGAGAGGTGCTAAACTCTGGTTTATCACATCTTGTACTGAACACTCATGTGCTGAATATATTTGGCTTAATTCTACTAATTTTGACAAATAAACATATCAAATTTGGAAGATTTCCCAGATTACAAATCCACCTAATAGATGACTCAGCAAAAGCACCTCTGCTTTGCAGGGACACGGTGGCAAGAGCATCACTCACATAGGATGGATCCCTGTGAAACCCATTTCTGTATCTGTGCTCAGGAACCTAGAACTTCTGCTGGCATTTCATAAATTGTTATTTATCCACTGAGGAGAAGAAGGCATGTCCTCCAACACATGAGTCCCAGGAAAACACGGGCAATGGTACATGCTATTGAGTTCAGAAAAGGGCAAAGAGATGGTTCAAACTAGCTTGAGAAAGATGATCCACCTTCCATTGGCAGAACCAGTAGTTTTTGCAGATTCTTAGTGAAAGTAAGGTCACGAAACGAAAATGCTGGTAAAAAAAAAAAGAATTCTGAACTTTCAGAAACTGTTCATCTAGATGAGTTCTACTCCGTTCTCTCAACTAGTTTGAAAAAATCTCATTCAGTAAGATAAAAATGTTTCATTTTTATACTAGCAGAACTAAATAATTTATTACCAAAATTATACACTGGATACATAAAATAAAGGAGATGTGTAAATTGTCGTGGTTTAGGCCCATCAGGGAACAACGACCTCGAGTACCGAAGAGGCTGAGAATTGCTAAGGGCAGGGAGAGCTTAATTGCCGCTTAAGGTTCAGGACAAAACAGACCAGGCCACTCGGTTTGGGGAAGAAAACAGAAAAATAATTTAATGCAACATCAACTAAAACATACCCCCAAAAACCCAAAACATAACCAAAATGAAACAACACAGAGTAATACATCAATGAAGAGTCCAACCAGCCTTTTTAAGAGCACCTTCTTGCCACACCTCCCCTCTTCCCGGGCTCAGAGCCCTGATCCCGGTGGTTTTACCCTGTCCCCCCCTGAACGGTTCCAGGGGACAGGCAGTGGGGGTTTCAGTTAGTCTGTTCCCGATAGCTTCTGCCCTTTGTTCCTCCTCAGGACAAGGTGGGCTCCACACCAGTCCTCCCTGCAAGTCCGTGGGGTAACTCACACGCATGGCAGACCTGCACGGGCTGCTCCGAGGCGCACTTATTCCAAAGGCTGCAGCTCCTCTCTACCTCTCATGTGGGGCTGCTCTGCGGCGTGCAGGCTCTCCAACATGGCCTCGGCCATGGCCGTCTCCCCACACAGTCCCTCGCCCATCCGGGCTCACTCACATGGAGCTGCTGGTAACTCTCGGTCCTGCCATGGATCTCCATAGGTTGCAGGGGCACAGCTTGCATTCTCGTCACGGCTTGCAGAAGGGTCTCTGGTCTACTGCTTCTCCTTCCTTCCTCCTTCTCTGGCTGAAGGGTCCGTGTGGTCACCTCCATCTTGTATTACTCTTGCACCTCCTGACTTGCATTCCGAATTCCCGTCCCCTAAATAGTGATCGCAGAGGCTCCAGATTGGCCCAGCCGGGCCGGAGATGGGTCTGAACCCAGGAGCCAAGGGAGAGTCCGCAAAATCTTTACCGGGTCTTTACTGCAACCCTGTTACTAAGCTAAAAGCTGCTCCTTGCTAAACCCTAACAAAATTCAGTATTATCATGCATATTTTATTGTGCCATGAAAGTTGAAATGAACAGAACGAGAAAAGTAGAAGCAAAACACATTCACATTATTGAACTGAAGCATTCATACCCTATCAAAACAAAACAAGAAAATATAAATGATTAATTTAAACATTTTCCTATTAAAAAAAAAAAAAGAAGAAGAAAAAGCTGAAATGTACATACTCCCACGAAATATTTTGACTTTAAAAACGCTTCCTTCTCTGATAGGAAAAACTGTTCTGAAAAAAAATGTCTGTCCTCATTGCCAGATACACTCATTGTAGTACTGATTACAATGCTTTCTAAAAAGGAGATCAGTCCTGATGGATACGTGTCATTCCAAGCCTCTCAACTCCATTTTGGAGATGTAGGCTGAGATACTTAGCAGCATTCTTGTGGGAGGTGATTCTTAAAATGCTACATTTGAGCCAGTCAAGCTGTGCACCCAGCAGGTCCTTTGCAAATAGTACAAGAAAGGGTCTGGGCATAGTACAATGGTAAATTAAAATGACTGCAGGTAAAAACTGCTCTGAAACTACCTGACAGTACTGAGCAGAATATTTTAACATGCACTCCAAAACACATTGCTTTCGAGTTATGGAAATGCTGGACTGCCTGATTCAAACCCCTTAGCCTGTTGATTTCCATTTCCTGACTTGAAAGCACTTTGCAGTCTAAGAAAATATGACAAAAACATGCACGTTTTAGTGTGATACTTGTTCAGTCTGCTGCCTTCCTTCAGTAAGGTTCTACCTGCTGGTTTCCCCCCTCCCCTTGGCCTGAAACACCAGGCAATAACTATATCTGCTCAAATACTCAGTCTGAAGGTATGAGAAATAAAGTCATTTGCTTCCCCTGAGGGTAAATTTCTCCCAGATTCATCCAGAGAAACATAGTCTACTGAATAAAAGTAAGTAGGAGTACAACTGACAGTTCTTTATATGAGCTTCATAAATTAGTTTATTTCATGTCACTTAGTGCACTTCAGGAACGGGAAAGATGAATGTGCTTTCCTATCCCTCTGAGGGGGCTTGTAGCTGTAATTAAGAGAGTGTTATTGCTGAAGTCTAATTAAGTTTATTAAAGCACTGTTCTAAAACTTGGTTCCACAACTGGCTAGAACCAGACACCAAACAAACGAAATCTGATGAAAGCAGATCTCACATGATAGCATTTTTACTGTTCTTCCCAGCATGAAATGTGATGGGAGGGAGAAGCAGAGGAAAAGGAGGCAGAATTTTAGACCTTTTTTTGTGCACTTCAAGTTTTTCTTTTGGTGGTGTGCTCTTTTTGGTTTGCTTGTTGGGTGTTTTTACTTATCAGTTAAAGAAACAGTAGATCACATTTGTATAACACTTTCAGTAGGGGCTCGCTATGTTTGTGGCTTGGTAATCCTCACCTGATTGCTACTGTAGTCTTCTTTGACCCATCTTTGTGTCCACTGGCGTGATCAGATCATGAGCAGTTTGAGACCAGGACAACAGGACTCCTTGTTGTCATACAGCATGTAGCATGTAAAGACTTTATCCTCTGACTGGGCTTTCTAGACACTATCAGAGCACAATAATAACCTGCACAATGTTTGCTATCCAGATGGATGGTATTCCACATGTTAATTTGCTTGAACACTATTTCTTTGCATGTATTTTTTCTCAGATGTATCTAGGGAGTTTTACTACAGTTTACCTATTTTTTCCCATCTTCTTTGTTTTTCCCTAATGAAATGTTTCTTTGACCTTTAAACACTAATGAAGGCAGATGACAATGTGCATAAAATGTTTGTCTTAATTGTTTTGAATGATGTATCTTCACTGTTAAACTTCTTTCACAAGCTTAATTACTCCCAGTGCTGCATTTACAGCAAAGGGAAGGTATCAAATGAGACAATGCAGGGAGTTTGGTAATTTTGATCTTATTTTCTGAAATCAAGTGATCTCACACTCTGGCCATTTATTAATACAGATAATTTCCTCCCATTTCTCACAACTGAAATCACAAATCGCTCAAAATCACACTTAGTGTATACACCCGGATGCATGTGTGTGATTTCCTTACCAATTCCCTCCTATCCAGGTAGGGTCTGGTAACATCTAAGTGTCATCATTTATACTTTACTCATGCTACCAGCTCTTAGCTGACTGTAAGACCTGGGAAAGTAGTGGCTGTGTTGGGACTCTTGTTCAATTTTGCATTTATTGTATACTCAGCATATTTCTACAAGGATATGCCTAAATATGATTCATTTCCCCCAAGACTTCATCAAAGAAGGTTGCTTAAAGCAAAAAAAAAAAAAAAAATTGACAAACAAATATGGTGGAGTCACTATAGTTGTGAGGAGTCTTTTGGTTAGGGCTGGCTTTGGTTTTTATGCCATGCATCTAATTTTTTCAAAGAACTATTGGTCTAGAAATCCTTTTTTTTTTTTTTTTTTTTTAATGCTTAGGTTATTCACTTGTTTATCGTCTCAGGAAGTGATGCGGAATATATAAGGTGCTGCCAAAAAGACCTAGGAAAAAACTGGTTGTAGCATATAATGATATAATGAGTGAACAGCAAAAGTTAGTGGAGAAACCCATGTACCATGGAACCCTTTGCCTCCTAATAGCATTTCTATATAGCTAAGCTTGAAAAAAATATTTTTTTTCTTTTTGAAAATCTATGCGCATAAATTGATCACTCTGAGACTGTTGTGTTACATCAGAGGCAGGATAGAATCTGGAAGCAATGTTGGCATACTTCATCACCATCAATTATCTGGCAAATATTTGGAACAGTGAACACTTTCAAGAGAAGTTAGATGGGTGACTGTGGGTGGAAAAGGTCATGTTCCAGGTGATTTATCTGCAAGAAATAATTCAGCTACTTCATAAACCCACTTCTGCATCTGGCCCTTTGATTGCCAAAGTATTCATTCTTTCTAATGTGACAGAGAAGTGCTTATTTGAAGAAATAAAATAAAGAGTCGCTACATTAGAGCAGAAGGCAGATAATTTAAACATGAAAAACTGAGATGTCATGGGATCTACAAAAGCATTCTTTGGTTCCTTTGTCCTTCTCCCCATTGAGGGAACAAGCCATGCTTTAACAGTAAATGTGTTAGTTCATGTTCTGAGTTATTTATTTGGCAAGAGGTTTTGCACTGCTGGGCAGTTCCCCAAAATCAAGACTTAGTCAAAGAGATAATTAAATTGTAAAACAATAAAGGGTAATGGAGCTATAATACAACTTCCATGGTGGGTTTGTTTTGTGCAGAGCCTTCATCACTGTCTGGTCACTGGCAGCATCGCACGAGGGAAAACTGCAGGAACTCTTCAGACCAATGCTAAAAAACTGTGAACAGTACATGTTCTTGTGTACTGTGTTTACATAGCTTAATGGACTTTTAAAAGGTCAACATCCAAGGAGTATACACTTTGGAGTTGTGAACTATATAAAATTGTGTTGCTATACTATTAACTTCTTCAGAGTGTTTGGGGTTTTTGGTTTGTGGTTTGTGTTTTGGTTTTTTTTTTTTTTTTACTATGGGGCTTTCAGAGAAAAGAACTGTCCCTTTTAAATGTTATGAATTGCAATGGGGACAACTGACATCCGGCAAGAAAGCCTTTATCTGTCCTCCTTTGTTTGCAGAGGAGGTAGTTGTAAATGGAGTAAATGTTCATCATTCCCAGTACTAGTGAAAACTGAGAGCATTTTCTTCAAAGTTACAGGAAAAGAGGGCAAGGATTGGTGCTGGTGGAAAATAAAAGACTAAGATTTTATTTTTGGTGCACTAAAGTAACTTATGTTTTCTGTTGGTTATGTTAAGAGCTGGCTGAAACACACTTAGCCTTGTTTTGGAAAAGAGCTTTGGACCATAAGACCTTTAAGGATCCCTTAGGCTGTTACCTCTGGAGGGAAAGGCTCAAATTAGACCATCAACAGAGGACAGACACACACATACCGAGTTAAAGTATAAAGTCATTGGCTGCGTTAAAGAGCAGCTGTACAGTGTTCTGTGTTTGCTGTGACTGATGAGGCCATCCTAGAGCACACAATGTCTTTTAAAGTATAATATGGGATGTGTTGTCCTTGCCAAATGACCAGGTCCCACATGGAAGACACCGCACACAGCAAAATCTCACTTAGTTGTATCAACTTCTTTCTATCAACTCTTTCCCTGGGCTTGAAATATTTGGCATATAAGCTAGTAACGTATAATAAGCCCACATAGATAGTACATTAGCTTATATTAGTTCTTGACAGTAATCATTAACCTTGTAACTGATTTACTCCTGGACAGGAGGGTAAGGAAATAGACATTCATCCAGGTGCATATATTAAGTGTGATTTTGTTTGATCTGGTTGCATGGTCTATGCATAGACTATGCTATCAGCTCAGAGAAATCTGTCATGAAGCCTCTACAGTAAGTCAGACAATCCCCTGAGTTACCCTGACAGGTCTGATAAGAAGATACAGTGGTGGAGAGGATCTGCCATGCGATTCATTCTCTTCCTCACAGTCTCCCACACCTGTGAGTTTCTGTTATGATCAAGGCACAGATTGCACATAGACAGTTGGTGTTGGTCTTTCTCTGCTGAGCTATTTTTCAAGCAGAAATGAAAATGTGTGCAATTATTACCCATTTCTCATCACTTGTTGCTTGCTGTTAGAGAATCAATTATCAGTGGTGTTTCATCTATTTATAATATAATCTGATCACTTTAGGTCACTGACAAATTAATAGTTCATTTTAGCAGTATGGTTTTGATTGTGTTACTTTGATAACTGTGAGAGCAAAAGACTGCCTTGTCCTTCTTCAGAAAATAGAGGCTGAGTTCAGGCTTTTGACAAATTATCCACAATTTATATGGGGGGTCTTCTACATCTCTTGCAACTTTTTAAGGACTCTGATGCAGAAAATGAATTTCTTCAAGTGCTTTTCCTCAGGAAGAGCAGAAGAAAAGACTCAGCTGAGATGCAGTAGCTGTTGTTGCGTATGCAACAACATAGACCCCGCCAAAAGTAATATCATGCAACTTAACTTATTCTCATTCATTGCAGGCTAAATTAAATAATTTTATTGCATCAGCCTTTGGATAAAACATGCATAAACAGTTTTCTCTGCAGCTCTGTCTGTATACGGTGTCTTGTTATGGGATAGTAAATTGAACTCTAGATTAGATCTTTCCAAACGTCTTCAGCATATTTTCAACAGCTTTCACAAGGAGATTGGTCTGTGGCATGTGAGTTTTTCTTGGTTTAATATAGATAGTATAATTTATGCTGCAAAAGACCTTTAAAATCATCAAGTCCAACTATTAATCCAGCAGTGACACATCTACTACTAAATTATGTCCCTAAGAGCCCCATCTAAACCATGAAACCATATCTCTAAACCATATCCCACTAAACCATATCACTAAGTGATAAGGTCTCCCCTCAGTCTCCTTTTCTCCAGACTAAACAACCATAAACTATTTCCTCAGCAACTCCTCATAAGACTCTAAACCTTTCTTACCAGCTTTGTCACCCCTCTTTGGACATGTTCCAGTACCTCAATGTCTTTCATGTGGTGATGGGCCCAAAACTGTAACTTCCTGCTCCAACTAAATAAAATGTGCATTTTATTTTATGTGAAATTGTGGACAGACATTTCATATGATCTTGCAGATTGATCCAGGTGTTAAAGTGTATCAGTGTTGGTTAAACATGTTGCTGGTTCAATTTCTTGCCTTCTTGCAGTGGAGCAGAACAGAGCGAGTAAAATAATTTAAAAAAAAAAAGAGTGTGGGAGGCGGGAAGGAACAGCTAATCCAATTTATTTTTATGGGCTTTTTTTAAGCCCAGATGAAATGAGAGAGAGTCAAGGAGTGACGAAGGAGAACAATAGGAGGTAAGAGATCTGGTCCTAAAGCAGGCTGTAGTACTAGGACATGGCTTATGTAGTAAGGGATGCTCAGCCTCTGTCCTATTCCTTCTTTTACATGGGATGACAGGAAGACTCCCACTGTAGCTCTTTCCTCCTCTTCCCTGTTTTCATTCCTGTTGATAAGATTTGAAGATATCTATTCCTGCTGAGTGCAACTGTCTTGTAGTTCTTACTTTCCCAAATTAGGGTGAAACTCCTCATCAGCTCAGTAAGATATAGATGGTGTCAGTGCCAAGAACTCCTCAATGCCTCTCCTCTGCAGGCCATACCAGGGAACAAGGATATCACTTCAAACATTTTTTTCCTGTTGTGCAGTTTTATGTCTGTACTCATGGGATTTGTACATTAACACTGTTTCAGGCAGTCTGCTATAGTTATTTAGCTCATTCCACATAGAGCTAAAACCCTCTGAGAAATATTAGACCTTTAGTTACTCTAGTTATTTCAGTTCAAAAGACTGTCTCACAGGTTGAGAGCAGAGAGATCATTAGTTCCTTACGTCCATGAGACTGCAGGAATGAGAAGTTGCTCTGCTACCTATGAAGTAGTCAACACAGCAGTAGAGAGTAGAGTGAAGGAACAGTCTTTTTTGGATCTGCTCTTAGGAAAGAACTATTTTATAAGAACAAAATAGACAATATTTTTCTCTTGGTACTTCTGAAAATTAATTTATGCAATGTGATGAAGGACAACAGAGAAGTAAAAAACATGTCCTCAAATCACCCCTAAAATGCTGAAACTCTGGAATATCTTCAGCTAATCTCAGCTCCAAAAACATCCCTATTTGACACTTAAAATGCCATGTTCCTGCCATTATCTTACTGTGATTGTGACATGCCATCATGTCTGAGAGGAGATGGTACTTTTCTTGCTAAAGCCTGCATTTAATCTACTTACAAAAAGCATGGTTTTTTTCATTCATTAAGCTATGGTCTCTAATGAGAACTCTTCAGAAAGAGTTATGTCTTTTAATCAATGTTTTGCCCCAAACACAGGAGGAGCTTAAATAAGTGAATGCTCTATTGCTCCTAAATATCTCCGTGCTATCACCTCTAAATAAAAGCAGTGGATCTGAGTAATTTTTGTAGTATTCCAATTTTATGGTGAAATCAGTGAAGTACACAAGATAAAAACAGAGTAATTTATCAGTGAATTATCTCAACAAAAATGGAGGGTCTGTACCACCCAACTCCTCAGTGCTCCATGGAGTACACTGCTGATTAAACTATAGGTGCCATTGTTGCCTTAAACTAATTTTCAGAACTGCATAAGGGATAACTTCCTCCTGGTTTTCTTGGGATAGCAAGAAAGTAGAAGAGTAAAGATGCAATCTTGTCCTTATTTAATTTTTCTCTTTTTTCCCTGTGATTTATTATCTGAGACACAGTATTTTCCCCTGAGAGCTGTGATTCTTTGATGCTTCTATTCAGTATCACCATTTATTTGTCCAGACTAAGAGATCTGAGCTTACGCTACTCAATGTTAGAGTGAAGTTCTTGAAGACTCAGGGAGATTTGTGAAATGGAGATTCCTCTCCTGTTAAAAGAATTCTGCATTCCTTGGAGAAAATGTCTAGAGCGTCTTAACATCTTTGTTTTGTAAGCACTTTATCAATGCCTGTTGAAAACTCTGTAATGGTTTCATATTCTGAACGTTGGGTTTTTTTGGTCTACAAAGGTTGAGTGATTAGGAGTTATCAAATTGTACGAAGGTATTAAAAATAGAAAGGGTGATGAGAAGGGCTCAGTGTAACTACTAGCAGCGTATAAAAAAGAACAATGTGCAGCTTAACAGTTTTGATGCTGCTTCCAGTACCCTTATGTACGAAAGCTACTGCAACTGTCTGTCCTGGCAGTCAGTCCTCTCATCTACTCCTACACATTGCTATTATTTGTCCTTTTAACTTGTCCTGGCTTCAGTCTCAATCCCCAGCTCTCCCCACAGTACCCTGCCTTTCAGTAAAACCAGGGGAAATAAAACCCAAAACTCAGCCCACAAAAAACCCCAGCTCAAAGCAGCACAAAAGTCTGAAGAAACTGTTGGAGATCCCCGTGCAATTCTCCCATCATGCAGATAAATTTGGTTATTTAGGAGCTTATGTATAGGCTGTGCAGGTTCAAACACACTCACACATCAAGCCCAGGAAGCACGTTGATCTAAACCTCTGCCTCTGAACAACAGAGATATGGAAATTTCAATGAAAAATGTTTGGCACAGAGATCCAAACAAAAGCAACTGGTGATAGTTTTTCCCAAATGGCACAAAAACTATGAACACAGTACTCATAGCACGTCCAAGTAAATAGTCTTGATAGTGGTCAATATGGAAACAAATACAAGCAGTTTCTGATTAGATCTCTGCACTAAATATTTATTTAAACATTTGATCACTATGTATATGCCTGATAAAATGGATTACAGGGTATGAGTAGATGGCATAGAGTGAACTGTCCTCAGTCAGCTTGAGAGAGATGCAGAAAGGTTACTTGGGTTAGAAAGAAGGTCAACCAATCAGTGAAGGAGCTGGAAACAACACTGCTATGTGCTGTCAAATCAAATCTAACTCACTAAAAATATGAGCAGGGAAGGCAGTGATCTTTTCCATTAGTTCAGTGCCCCTGCTGATCATGAAACACCACTAAAACCCTTTATCTCATTGAATAGATACTTTTTTTTAATATATATAACCAGAAAAATCATCAAAATTATGGTAAATTCTAAAAGAAACCCAGATATTATACTGGGAAATGTTAAGAAACCTTAGTTGAGATATCACAGATTTTTAGATTGGAGCTTTCTGTACATAGATACAGACCTCAACAGTCAATGTGCTACCTAAAGTCTTATACTATATGTTAGTATGCTGTATGTTAGTAGAAAATGTATAAATACATACTCTGTCCCAGAGAAATAGAAATAAGTTATGTTACGCATGAGACTGCACTTTTGCTTTTATATATTCTTGAGATTTTTTTTTTTCTTTGAGGGGGCCTAGGTATATTCTGCATTTTTTAAAACACAGATGGTGTTATCAATCTTCTGAAATTGATACAGAAAAAATGTCCTGAAACAATGGAGTACAACCTTCTTATTTTAATTCCTGTGTCATAGAGGTGAATTTTACCTGACTGTAAATTACCTAGATTTTTAACTTTTTTTTTTTAAATGATGTATTTGTTGTTAACACTCATAATGGGATTTTGCTTTAAAAAGTAGATTTTACTCTTGAGCTGGGACTTCCTCTGAAGTCTTGAGTTTCATTTTGTCTGTCTTCATGTCTGTGTTGAGGAAGGAACATAATGATGAAAACAGGCTTAGCAAAACCTCTCAGTCTTAGTTTTCTGCCCAATGATACACGATACACTAGAGGACTTGGCTATATGAATGTGTATGTTCTTGAAATATCAGAGATGAAGATAAATGGAAATTAGCTCTGCATTTAGAGGAGGTTTTCCTTCCCTTCACAACCACTACTGTAATAGGATCTCCATTTGTTATCATGGCAGTCGGTATGTATAGGCTATATCTAGTCAACTTCAACCGGTAGATCTGAAGAAGGCTTCATACACTGGAGCTATCTAAGTTCAGCTGCTTGAATTTGCAGTGAACTGAATTTGATGGATCAGTAATCCCATCTGCTTTTGCAATCCCATCTGCTTTTGCTAACAGTAAAAGCAGGGCCTCTCTAGAAGCATCGTTGAGCTAATATGTGCCTGACCTGTCAATAGTCGGGTCACCTCTGTAGAGGGCAGAGATGGAGTAGATGACATAGATAGAGGCTGCTGGGGGAGCTTTTTGGTGTTTTCTTTCTGCCTGAATAGAGAATTCAGGAAACATCATCATTTCCCACAGAACCTGTCCAACTGCTGTTTTCACAGGAATTTATCTTATGAATCTAATGACAATATTCACATAAAATGTTCATTCTTTGTGTGTACAGATGGTAGGGGACACTGCTTTCAAGACAAGAAGAAAAAGCAATGGAAAAACAGAGAGGGTTTTAAGATTTTTTTTTTCTCACAGGGAAGAAAGAATCTTAATTTAGGCTAAATTTTCTTTACAAAACCTTCACATTTTTTAAAAAACTTGAAATTTTTTCTTTGAATTAGTTTTTGGCCTCCTGATGCCTTTTTATCAGCATATTGAAAGAGAAAGGCTTTCAAGTGTTTGAAGGCTGAGACTAGTTTCACTGAAGTCACTGGGAGCTTCATGACTAATTTTAGTAGAGAGGGGGAAGGTGAGCAATCCTTGCAGCTGTCATCAGACAGGGAGCTGAGTATCTTAACGATTGCTCATCTGTTGACAATTCAAGAGTGTTTTGCAATCTTTATATAGATCACATAAAAAGTCACTTCTTGACATGCCTCTATAAAGTAGGAAACTTGCAAAAAGTTTCCTTGGCTGCTCTGTTTTTGCTTCTTTACTTCTTTGCTTGGAAAAACTGTGCACCAATTTTTTGTCTGTTCTCCATCCTATACCACTTCTATCCCCATCCTTCACTCACACAACTCCTTAAGACTAAAGGTCCTTGGTCTTCTGTGATCCAGCTCTTTAAATGACAGAACTGTTGAATGAAAGGGCTCCTTCTTGGCTATCCAGTCTAATCTCTCCCTCAGTCTCTCTTTAAATGATATTTGCACAAGAATCTCTGAAGCATCGATCTTTACCAAGTGACAGCATCTGATGAAAAATTCAGCACATCTGCAGCTATGCAATCACTCCAAAGTCTCTTCCTTTTCCTCATCTCCTTTGCTTACCTTGAGCTATGGTAGGCTATCAAGCCTTTCATCTAGCCAATTCTACTTTTTATTTTCTTTCTCTGTCCCTCTCTTCCTCCCCACTAAGTTGGCCAACATTTTGTCAGTTTGAAAGACAACTCCTCCTGTTTGCCTCCTCTACAATTTAGTCTGTCCCTTTGGCTTTATGCAGACCACTAAAAAAAAAATTGGTGACAAGACTGTTGGGCACACCTGGAAGAAGAGGATAGCCAAGCACCATAGGATGTTGAAAGCAGTGCTTTGTTTGTCTTAATGCTAGAGCACTCTACATTGAATGTCATCATCTCACAAGTCATTCAATATTTGTTCTTCTAGTAACATAAACCAAGATAGCAACTGCAGTGCCTGGTGATTATGGTCATAAAAATAGAATAAGAAAGCTTGTTTGTTCTTTCTACCCATCTCAGCTACAGGACAGCCATACTATGAGTTTTTCTTGGCCTGAAATGGCTGCCTCTTCCCTCTGCTGTGGAAGATAAAGCCACGGATATTGTACTGGGGCATGTGGGACGCAGAGGGCCACAGGAATAAATGCACTTGTTTGAGCTTATGCCACTGCTGAGTTATTGATGTTTACTGAAGTGTGTATTTCGAGGTATGGCAGACATGATGAAAGGTGAAGGGAAAGATATTCTGAGATGATGGGCCTAGGGAAAGAGAGAAAAGCAAAAGGGACTATGTGGTCTCCTTTGTCAAGGAGCTGTGGTTCTACTGGGCTTCCAGATGAGCATGATGGCTAAGACAGCAGTAGAAACACTCATTAGAGTGACAGGTTTAGTTTTGGATGATTAGTCTGATTATTATACCACTTATTTATTATAATAGCCTACAGTTACAAGTGAATTAATGACTCAAAATTATTTTAGAAATACTCTAAATGTGCCATCATTTTAAATAATAATGCAGAACATCTCTGTAAGACGGTTAAATAAGTTACTGCCATAGTTTAACCTCAGCCAGCAACCAAGAACTTTGCAGTCATTCACTCATTCACCCCATCCCCTACCCCTGCTGGAATGGGGAGGAGAATCAAGGGAAAAATAAATGAAACTCATGAGTTGAGATAAGAACAGTTTAATAACTAAAATGAAATATAATAATGATATATGAAATGAAAATAATAGCAAAATGAATTATAATAATAGCAACAATAACAATATATAATACTAGTAATTAAAATTAAGGCATCAAATAATAATATAATACATAATAAAATCTAAGGGAAAAAACTAAAAAGCGATGCCCAATGCAATTGCTCATCACTCACTAACTAATTCCTGAGCAGTGATTTTCCCCTTCCCACCAACTCCCCCCAGTTTATGTACTGAGTATGATGTTCTGTGGTATGGAAGACACTTGACTAGTTGAGGTTAGCTGTCCTGACCATGCTACCTCCCAGCTTCTTTTGCATCCCCATCCCACTCACTGTCAGGAGAGGGAAAGAGGCAGAAGTGGTCTTGGTGCTGTGCAAGCACTGCTCAGCAATTACTAAAACATCCCTGTGTTATCAACATTCTTTTCAGCATAACCCCAAAATACAGCCCTATACCAGCTAGCCGGGAAGAAAACTAACTTTATTCCAGCTGAAACCATGGCAGTTGTAGATTGCTGATCACTATTCAAATGCCAAATTTTCTTCTCGGAAAGTCAAATATGCATTAAGGAAAAATATTTCTTGCCATGGGCCTGAGAGCAGGAGCACAAGGCTGCTATGTGAACTATCAGAGTAGGGATGCTCTTCAGCTCTTCTGTAGCATCTGGTGCACATAGGTCAAGGCCTTGTTTGTGCTTTGCTTCCATCAACAGCAGGGCAATACACTGCCTGCCTCAGCCTTGGTTTTGTTTGTGTCCTGCCTCTTTGCAAGATATAGATGGTGCCTTTGCCTACGGGCTGTGGTAGACCTATTTATGATCTGCACAGCACAGACTGTCAGAGGCAGTTAAGATACCTTCACCCAAGGAAGCCCTACTGGTTATTCCCTTGTTATAAAATAAAGGTAATTTGGATTGAAAATACCTCTTTTGATAAGCTGAAGTGGGGCAGAGTTCTGTATAACTGTCTGCTGAAGCAGTGTAGGGGCCATGCAAGTGGGAAGGGAGCAGAAGCTGGAAGCTACCATGGCTGTCGCCACAGGATAGATGATGGTGACTGAGCTTATGTGGATGAATCAAGGAGCGTAGCTTTCCAACCCACAGTCCAGGTTTCAACTGCCTGATCCAAGGCTTCATTTGGTACGCAGCTCCGTGACCTTGCCAGATTTCACTAGCTGCTGTTAACATTGAGAAAGTCCATGAGCTGAAAGCCATGCAAGACGAGAGAAAGAGATAGTCAGCAGGTCCAAGGATTCAAAAGGAGAAATAAAGCCTTGACAAAGGTATAAAACTCTACAGATAAACGCAGGGAAGAAGATGGCAATTTGGCAATGTCAAGCATCAACCTGTTCTTGTGCAGTAATACAGACAAGACCTTCTCCAGTCTCTGTGCTAGAAGGGATGCAGTGAATGCCTTGTTGGAGTAGTGAACATGTCCCATGCCAGCCTATACTAAACAGCCAGCAGCAGAGCTGCCTCAGTAATTCTCTTGCCCTGCTGCTCTACCTGCACTTATTGTATTTTGCAATTAAATTACTTCCCGTCTCCAACTCCCTGTTCATGCTGACACTGCAGAGAGAAGTGATTTGTCCAGTGGTAGCTTCTTAGTGCCACACTGCTATTTTCAGATACCCACAGACTGCATTAAGGGTTGAAATGCCCTGTGAACTCACAGTAGCTTTACAGAACTGAGGTTGGTCTCAGCAGGATTCAGCTGGTGGTTGTACAGCTTCTGTGTCCCAGCCAAGACCAAGGCTGTGGGTTGTGAATTCTAACTCCAGCAGCTATGCTAGTACTCAAACCATGTTTTCCAGACAAAAAATGACTTGCACTTATTCAGCTACCTGCCTCCTGGGCCCCTGTATATCTAAAGCTGTAATATCTAATACCTCCATTAACTACCTTTATATCAAAGAGGTGGGATCGACCATAACTTTATGCATGTGTCACCTTGGTTTTGTGACGTTGTGTTATATTTTCAAAGAAGGACAAGCTGCTCTGTTCTACAAAGCAGATCTTACTGAAAGAGACAAAGTAGCCGGGTACTTAGAAAACTAAGTGTGTATACTTGTCTAATTGTGTTTAACCTCTTATGGACTGAAAACTGTGGAATCCTGACAAATTCAGTGAAATAAGGATAATTACACCTTCTGTAACAGGCATTTTTAGAACATGAGCAATGTGTGTTCAGGAAGTAAAGTAAAGCTTCACTGAAACTACAAGGGAAATAATGGCACATAGTATTCATGGAGCTGTTAACATATTGTTTACAGATCTCCACTGGTTATGAACTTATCTATGCTGAAGAAGCTGGATATACTCTAAACCAAAGACTGAAGGAGCATAGAATATGTAATATTGTAGTTACAAGGCACATAAAATCTTAATGGATCTGTGATAAATATTTGTGCCTGAGTAATTTTACAAACTACTTTCCCAGGGGAATAGTTAAAGAATACAAGGACACACTATTTATCAGTTTTAATGTCTAGCAGCTCCCCAGTCGTATGATGAGGGTGTAATGTACCTGGTATCAAAAGCATCCAATTAATTGTTTTATTTTGGATTGAAAATATAATTTTTTTTAATTAAAGCTGCTATCAGTAGATATGTGCATCATCTGGGCTGCATAAATAAAGACAGAATAAGTCCCTAAAGTGATTCTGTTCAGAAATTGAAACCAGATATTAAAGGAAACTCCCCATGGGGGATGGAGAGCCCATAGTGCAGAGTTTAATGGAAATAGAGATACTGCATTGGGTGCAGTACAACACTTTTTTAAGTAGTCTGTGGAACTTGGAAGAGGCTGTTTTAGAAGTGTTTACTTAAAAATGCAGGCTGTTACTTTGTGATATTTGGGGACAGGGAAGAAGGACATTTGAAGATGGAGATGAGACTCACTGAGTAACAATGAAATGTTTTCTCAATCCTGTATTTTAAATGCCATAAGGAATTAATCTGTACACGTTTTTCTGATTTGGTTTGGGTTTTTTTTTTTCTTTTAATCTGCCCTTTTATGCATTTACACTGATAATTTCTTCAATATTTTTCTGTGCCCCTCAATGATTGCTCCTGGGTTTAGTCTTTTCTTCCTTCTGAAGAATTCCTCACTTTTCTTCATGTATGGAAGGAGTTTAAAATACTAAAACAAAAATAAATCCTCTCTATAGATTACTTTCTCTTTTACTATGTCATTTTTTTTCCCCAAATCTCAAGCTTGCTCCTAGCTCAACTCTCCAAGGGAAGAACTTACCTTCACCTTTTTCTAATAACATCTCTGTCAACTTCCTTTTCATTCACAAACCACTGTTAAGGTTTACTCCTTTGTTTTGGAAACAAGTATTTCAATCACTCCTCATAGAGATGCTTGCTAATTATCTTTCAGGTCAAACAGTTTAAGGATTGTGGTCTCTGTGTTTGCATTGAGTAATCAGTGTGGTTTCTGGTGTATTCATTTGGAGGAGAAAGCAGAAGAGGCTGCCAAGCCATCACATCTGATCTGCCAAAATTACGTTGAGGAGGTGGAACACCTCTGAGCCTGGTGCAAACCTCTGTGCTGCTGAATGCTTGGCTGACAGTATGTAAGAAAATAGAAAGATGTCTGCCATTGCGCAGCAGCAGTACAGGAGGTTTGATGTTGGGCTGCGGCTGTGTGATCAAAGGGGCTATCAGTATTGCCTCTCTGAACAACAAAGGGGAGGGAAGGAAGAAGGTAGTAATATTCTGAGAACCTGAAATCTCTGAATGGTTTTCTGTTGGATGGTGACAAGAACAGCAATCTTGGAGGAAAATGTTTCTGTTCCAGACGCAAAGACAGGTGAAAATTTACCTGGAAATTTGTGTAGTCTATAAAATTTAGGGCATACAGAAGATTCAAGGATTACACTCTGCTCACTTAGTCTTTTGTCAGGTGAATATATATTCTCAAAGTAATAATCAGCAGCCAAATAGCTACAAAAGCAGGGGAGAGTAGGGCTCTCATCGATCACAGTTCCATACAATGTATGTGTATATGTGTTTGTCACCACCTCTACAGTAATTGCATTTAGCCCTGGAGCTGTTTTGGGGATTATAGCCAAATATTTTGTATTATGGAAAAAGTGCCACCACATGTGTACCCATAATGTGTACCCACATGTGTAGCTCATAACGCTGAAACTGGACAATGAAGCAAGTGGATTAAAGTAATCTGGCTTTATCCAAAATTATCAAAGGCAGACAGTTCTTTTTACTAGATTGCCTTTTGAAATTATTGATGGGCACAGTCCCCTTGAGGCAGTTTTACCCATCTGCTGCAGTTAGGTGATTTGGACAGTGAACAAGTTTGGAGAGCTAAATGCAAGCTCAGAGCTGCACAGCTGTAAATAACTTCATGGTATCCCATCTGCTTAAGCATCCTTAACTGGCTGATCACTTTCTGTTAGCTATCTAGTCAGGTCTGAGATTAAACTAAGGTCTTGCAACCCACCAGGACACCTCTTCCAATCACATGAGATTACAATTTGGCCACTGAGCCACTCTAGGAAGTTCACAGAGGCAGAGAGGTAAATTCACTTACCAGCTTTGTCACATATTTCATTTTTGGAACAGTGACTTAAATGGACAAAGGCATCTGTAAGTAAATCTGAAATTCTGGATTGTATAATGAAACCCATAGCACACTATATGATTTTTACTTTTGTGTTGTACATCTTAGTACTGAGCCAAAACAGGATACTTTTTTTTCTTGACTCAGTGGTACTGACACACCACTGAGGAAAATCCTTGCCTCAACAAACATGTAAACTAACAATTTTGCTCCTATCTTCATAACAAGAAAATCAGTAGCCAGAAAGATAAACAAGAGATATCTGTTCACATCCAACAACAGTCATCACTCTATCTTTCCTGGTCTCTAGTAGGCTGAAGAAAGAACAACTGTATTTTGCATAATGTCCTGAAAGCCACTAAGGAGTAGTGCAGGATGCTGGTAGTCCGTGCCCAGCAAGCAACTAGTGTCCAGGCTGGAAGATTCTGAAAAATGTAATCTGTGTAAAGAAGCAGTTCCTTCCTACATCTCAAGTTATCAGGAACAGGTTGGCCTCACTCTCCTAGGTTTAACTTTTGCCTATATTTCTGCTTTGTCATATGTCTATGCTTTTCACACAGAAAAGCATCAAAATCTGAATTCCTCATGTTGTGGTGTTTATTAATTCTGTTCCATTTTTTAAAGGCAGTAAATATTAAGTTGCAATCTCAAAGGAAAAGGTAATTTTTTCAGATTAAACACATTCTTTGAGACAAAATCAAAGACAGACTGCTAGACCAACCTTTCATCTCTACGAAACATAGCATGCAAGTCTCCTTCCTTAATGTATTTGATGCAGAGTTTTCTAGGCATTGTCTTCAGCAGAAGAGTGGTTTTTTGCAAGGTGCAAAAATGGTTTGCTTTTTGACCTGCAGTGTACAGGCAGGCACGAAGCAATTAGTTCTTCAGCTACTGAAATCAATAAACTGAAAATGTTGATACAGTAATGGAAAACCCCAGACTAGAACCTCAGTCTGTATTTGAGCTCCAATGTAGTCAGTAGAGCAATGGAGATTGCTGTCAGGCTGGGCCCTTTAAGCTGTGCAAAGCCTAGAATTGAAACATGATGCTTAGCACTCCCACCCCTTGCTGCAGGAGGGAAGGGCAAGGCTCTTGGTTTTGTACTCTTGTTCATCTAGCATCTCTAGGACAATGTTGAGGACCAGTCCTGCCAGCTATTTACACACCTGGAGAGTGGGCTACCTAACATCTTCTCAATATTGTCTGAAAAGCAAGGAGTGTATCTGCCAAAAATCAGGAGAAACAAGAGTGCCATCTGAAGCCGACCAACTACTGGGGCAATGTTCTTGCTTGCTATCTGTGCAACTCCAGCAAGTATTGCCTTCCTGGGTATTTGAACACCTCCCGCACTACCTGGCCACATCTCAGACTTGCAGGCAGCCAGGAGGTTCACACATGAAAGCATTTCATCAGGATGCCTGGGCAAGCTAGAGTAAGAGAAGGTGTCCAATATGCCAACAGGAACATGCTTATTCAAGCCAGAAGAGCATCACCATGCTCTGGTGTCATGGAGGAGGGAAATGCTGTTGCTGATACTGAAGAGATAACATAAAAATTGCCTTCCCCATAAACTTGCAAGCCAATTGTTGTAGCGATGCAAGCAATATTCATTCAAAGATGTAGAAAGTCTAGGTAATGCACATGCAGAGACATACACAGGCAACATAGTACAACCAGGTTGACTCTAAGCCACCCTTCCTTTGCTAGCTACTTCCTTATATACTACTTCCACCCATGTGATCACCCAGGGCCCAATTGATTAACTTGCAGCACCTGTTTCTGATAATTGGAAGTAGCTTGCCAGCTGCATTAACTTGTCCCTACTATCTTTATTCAAGCTGGCTGGTCTAAGCTACATTTGTGCCTACAATTCCTCCCTTTTCTTTTTGGACCAGCCAGCCTTCAGCAACACATTTCAAAATCAAAGGTACATGAAGAAAACATAAATATTTTTATCCATGGCCATGAGTTTACAACAAAAGGTCAATAACAGCTACATCTCTGAACAATATAATACAAAAAATCCATAAACTCAAAATAAACATAATCTGATATATGTTGCTAGGAGGGACGCATACTGGCAAGAAGGAATGAGTTCTCTGTAACTCCACTGATATTTCTGTTTCCTGAATGTAGTTTCGGACTTTTCTTCAACTTCTTTAGCATGCTGATCTGTGAGCATTATCTGTAAGATGGAAGTATCTCTTCATCCATAGAAAACACACCATTTTTGCTTTCAAGTTTCCAGTGGCCATCTTGTTAAGATCTTCAATTCTTTTAATGAGATATAGATTGCTGGAGGAATTTACAGCAGTATATATGGTGCCACAGTTGACAGGGTTTACATTTTAATATGGTGATGGATTGAGGGTGGATCACTTGGTTCTTTCATCAAAATTGTTTTTTCCGTTGGTCTTTCAGTCATTAAGTCCTTTCACTTGATGTGTCTTGATCCATTTTGCCGGAATCCACCGGGGACCTTGATCTGTAATGACACAAGCATAGCCTCTCCCCCACGTTAACAGATCTGCAGGTCCTTGCCGTTCTCCAGTAACGGGATTCTTATACCAAACTTTAGGTTTGTCAGGGCAAAGTGTGTTCATTTCAGTTTGCCACAATTCTGAGATGATTCATTGTATAAAGGGCTTTCATTAGTCCATTTTGAGGGCTCACTCCCTCTTCCCCCATTTTTTGTTTTTCTAGCAGTCCTTTTAAGGTTTGATGAGTATGTTCAATAATGGCTTGACCAGTAGAATTTCCTGGGATTCCAGTAGTATGTTTAACACCCCATAAGTTCAGAAACTTACATGTTCCACTGGCTTTATATCCTGAGCCATTATCAGTTTTTATCTCTCATGGAACACCAAGGACTGCAAAGCAACTCCTCCAATGTCTTATGACATCTTGAGCACTGTCATTCGTTAAAGCTGTGGCCTGAACCATGCCGCATAGGTATCAATAGTGACATGTATAAATCGTCCAAAGGCATCATAGACAGTGATATCCGATTGCCATATTCCTAATGGTGCCAGACCCCTGGGATTGACTCCTACTCCTAGGCCAATTTGATTCTGGCATGCAGGGCATACGGAAACAATACCCTGAGCATCTGCTATGGTCAGGTCAAACTGCATTTTTGCACCTTAGTGAAAAAAGTCATGTGACCTTCAGGCTTGAGAAAATTTGTCAATTCTTGGCCCCATAGGTATCAATAAAGGAGCTGCCACTATCTTGTCAGCAATTTGATTGCCAACTGATAGGCCATGTTTTAAGCCTGAATGGCTTCAAATATGTCCAATATAACAAGCAGTTTGACATTCATTTATCTGATGCCAGAGCTGTAGAAATAAGTTATACAGATTCTCATTAGAGATTTCTTTCAACAACCCTAATTGAGTGATGGCATCAACCACATAGAGGGAATCAGAAATTATGTTTAATAGGACATCTGGCCATTTCCCAAAAGTTTTAACTACAGCCATCAGCTCCAGCAGTTGAACTGAGCTGCCTGGGGAGTGAACAGTTAGGTTTTGCCATTGTCTATTCTCCCACCAAACCACTCCTGCTTTGGCTTGGATCTTACTTGCGTTGGTAAAAACAGTCAGGTCTTTAACGGGTACTGCTGATGTCAAGGGCCAGTCTTCCATTTGAAATTTAACAGAAAACAATTTATGGGCTGGATAATGATTATTTATAGTCCCTGGATATAACAATAAGGCCCACTATAATTCATCAGATTGTTGCAGCGCCCAGTTCAAGAACTCATCTGTGAGAGGAACGAAAATAACATCTGCCTCAATCCCTGCTTTTTCCAGCAGACATTTTCTGGTCTTAACTATTATTTTCGCAATTGCTTCTAGTCTCGTGGTAATTGTTTTTTGCAAATTATATGGCAAAAATATCCACTCCAAGATCCTCAATGTGTCTTTCGCTACTGAATCCCATTGCATCAAGACTGCCATTACATGCTGGTTTTTACTTATCACAGCAATGTTAATTGACAAGTCAGGATCATATCAATGACTGTAGTTATTGACTATCTTGTTTCCTATTTTTCTATTGCTTGTATTTGCTGCCAGGACAGTTTTTGCGCACTATCAGCCTCTACTGAGCCTTTTAACAAAGGCATTAGTGGCACAAGATCCTCATTCGTGGTACCACATACGGTTCATACCCATTGGGTGCGCAGGAGCCTGCAAGATCTTTTTGCAATCATGATTAGAGTTAGCAGCTGCTAAGTGTAATCCTATTTCTGCTTTTACTTCAACTGACATGTTTGGTATATGATCCGGAGCTGCTCTTAGATGGTCTAAAAAGGTCATAAAAGGCTCATTGGGTTTCTGTATAATGGTTGTGTATGAGGGAACTGGCACCCCCTTGTCAGGGATGATCTTAAACTCTTGACAATCCAGTGTCTGTGTTTGTTGCAAAATAGCTTCATGGAGGCTTGTACCTGAGGGTCAGTGAACGGTCCTTTTCCTAACATCATATCCGCTGTGACGACTTGCTGCGGATCTCCCTGTTGTAAGTCCATATTTTCTACTACTGCCACATTGACTCTTTTTTCCCATTTCAGACTCCCATAGTAATACCTGAGTGGGTTTCAGGAAGGTTTCTGCTACCTTTTGTCAGTCAAATGGAGTCATTAATCCACTGATGAGAATACGATCTAATAAGGTTTGAACATATGGGTTGGTCAAGCCATATTGCATCACAGCTTTCTGGCCTTCCCTTACCAACTTCCAATCCAAAGGTGCCCATTGTCGTTGTGCAGGATTATTATGTGCTGTTATTACTGGAAAGGCTCGTGGAATTAATTCTTCAATTACTGCATCACGTATGAGGCCTCTCCATTTCTTAGCCAGATCATAGTCATCTGGCCAGGGGTCTCTGAGCACCTGTGGGGTGAAACTTTAATCTCTGGTCTAGTTAATTTGTTAATCTGTTTCAACAGTTGATTAGCTGTTGCTTTTGGCTTTTCTATCAGCCAAAGTCCATTTCATATCTTCTCTGTGCCTTATTAATTCTTCCTGTAACAATTGTCTTTGTTGATCTTCCCCTTCACTAGATGTTGGGGTGATGATGATTGATGAGCAATGGTCACAGAAGCTCATTGGAGTTACACAGCTTCCTTAATACTAGCCCAGCTAAACTTTTATTGCTTTCTCTATTCAGGCTCTTCCCTAAAGCATATATTGAATGGAAGAGCAAATTAGAAAAAGTTAATGTACATTAAATTATTTGATTGTGAATACTGCTATCATGTAGGTCATTGTTCTGTTTTGTTAGCACTTTTCTGGGAAATTGCTTCAACAAGTTAACTTAGTGGGCATCGTCAAAGGCAAGCTGGTGGGAGATCTCGTCCTGACCATTGTTCTTTCTTGGACAGGAAATACAGCAAGAAAGCATGTTGAAAGAAAGGGACTAATATTTCTTCACTGAAGAATATTACAAGATCAGTAAACATTAGGCAGAATATGAGTGTTTTCCTTTGTGCCTTGCAAAATAAAAATTTTCATTCAGGTTACCAGTGAGAGTAAAGAAAGAGGTGATCAGAGCTACTAGTTTCTGAGAACATCTACAAGCATGGTGGAAAGATAGAAAACCTGTCACAAGGTCTCAGGTAAGAGAAGCTCTGTGCTCCCAGACTCAGTGTTTTCTCCAAACGTTTGTTTGGCAGCCTGTGCTGCTTTAACCAAGCTGTTTGCTGGCCACATCTTTTCTTTAATGACATAGCGAGGATACTGTATTTAGTGGTGATTTCACAAATACATAAAGCTTACCCAGTTTAAGTATATGGCCACAAATCACCAGTTTTCAAACCTGTTGGACATCAAGTGCCTCTTGATAGTGGCCAAGGGAGGTTGACACCATCCTTTTCCATTAAGGTATTAGGGAGATATCTCCATCCTACTAAGCAGCACAATATACTGCTAGTATAATTGTTTTCTCCTAAAATGGTGTCCTGGCTCAATGTCAACTTGTATACCTCATCTGTTAATCAAAGTCTTAGATTGTTGATCCTTCCATGAGTTTCCCACTGCTTCTGCTGCCTTTGCTGTCTGGCAACTTTGTCCTAATGGCTTCACCTTGGATGGTCATGCATGCTGCTTTTCACAGTTGTTGCATCTTGTCACAGTACCCCACTTCATTTTAGTGATGGCTGCTGTCTTGTCTTTCACTAGTATTTCACCAGCAGTTGGTATTTGAAGACATTTCTCTAGGGTTTCATCTGTCTTTCCCAAAAATTCCTTCTTTCATATTAGATCTTCCTTGATCACAAATAATTCCCTCTCTCATTAGAGAATTAAAATTCCCAAAGCTACATGCAAATTACAGATTCATCAGCTATATAAAGTAAGAAATCAGTTTTTATTTCTTCTGCTGCTCGACTGTTGTCTGATTTCCTAGAGAAACTGTTTGCTATCTTCTGCTTTGAGTCTCATACACAGAATTGTCTGCTGGCAACACATTTGGCAACTGATATCAAAATAAAAAGTTCAAATCTCTTCTTGTGGTATTTTATCTCTAAAAAAAAAAGGGTTTTTTCTGATTTTATGTCCATAGTCAGCTCTGAAGGACTGGATGGTATGGAGAAGTGTCCTGGTTAAGGTCCATCAGGGAACAAAAGACAGGATTGGCCTTAAGTACCAAAGACCTGAGGATTGCCAAAGGGCAGGGAGAGCTTAATTGCTGCTTAAGGTCCAGGACAAAACAGACCAAGATACTCGGCTTGGAGAAGAAAACAGAGAATAATTTAATGCAACACCAACTAAAGCATAACCATAAAACCTCAAAATATTACCAACATAAAACAACACAGAGTGGTACAACGATGAAGAACCCTTTAAGACCACCTTCTTTCCCACCCCTTCTTGTTTCCCAGGCTCAGAGTCCTGATGCTGGTGTTTTTCCCTCCTCCTCCCCTGAACAGCCCAGGGGGGCAGGGAGTGGGGGTTTCACTCACTCTACACCTGATAGCTTCTGCCCTTTGTCTCTCCTCAGGGCAGGTGGGCTCCACACTGGTCCTCCCTGCACAAACACAGCAGCCCTGCATGGGCTGCTCCGACGTGCATTTATCCCAAAGGCTGCAGCTCTCGTCTGTCTGCTCTATGGCACACAGGCTCTCCAGCACAGCCTGTGCCATCGCCACCTCCCCACACAGTCTCTCCCCCATTCAGTTACACTCACACTGAGCTGCTGGTGGCTCTCAGTCCTGTCATGGCCCTGCATGGGTTGCCTGTGTTCTTACCACAGCTTGCAGAGCGGTCTCTGGTCTGGTCCTCCACCTTCCTTCCTCTTTCTCTGACTGTGGGGTCTGCGTGGTTGCCTCCATCTTATATCACTCTTACATCTCCTGCCAAGCACTTCAAATTCCCATCCCTAAATAGTGATCGCAGAGGCGCCAGATTGGCCCAGCCAGACTGGAAGTGAATCTGAACCCAGGAGCCGGAGGAGAGTCCAAAAACTCTTTACCAGGTCTTCACTGCAAACCCCTCCTCCCTGTTACCAAGCAAAGGTAGCTCCTTGCTAAACCACGACAAGAAGGTGTCAGAGTCCAGCTGAACAGCATTAGAGGCTAAGTCCGTGCTCTGGTTATTGGACACATGTAGCTAAGAATGCTAAGCCTCAGACACTGGGCTTCTCAATCAATCTTTGGTTATAATAGCTCACTGATTATGACCTCAAAGTGATCTTACTTTTTGGAAAATACATTCTATAGGTTTTGATATATGAAGGTTAAAGTGCAAAAGCAGCTGATGTTTTTTATATTCCTTCTACTTCAGAGGCAGTATTTGCTTTCCTTTAAAGTATACTGTTTGTTTCTCAAACAGAAATTAAAGAATGGATTATGTGTAAATCATACTATTCACTAACATTTTTATTTCCCAATGATTTCTACAAAAGCCTGAGATGCTGAGGAACCAACAAGGAGAGATGTGCTGCTGGACCTAATACTGACAAATAAGGAGGGTCTGGTTGGGGATGTGAAGGTTGGAGGCAACCTCAGCTGCAGTGACCATGGGATAGTAGAGTTCAAGATCCTGTATGGAAGAGGCAGGACACAAAGTAGAATTGTGACCCTGGATTTCAGACCATCTGACTTTGGCCTCTTCAAAGACCAGCTTGGACGTATCTCATGGGATAAGATCCTAGAAGTCAGAAGTGCCCATGAGAGCTGGTCAATCTTCAAGCATCACTTTCTCCAAGCCCAGGATCAGTGTGTCCCAATGTGCAAGAAAGGAGGAAAAGGAGGTAGGAGGCCTCCATGGATGAGTAAGGATCTTCTGGGACAACTCAGGCAGAAAGCAGTCATCTATGAGAGGTGGAAACGGGAACTGGCTTCTTGGGAAGAGTATAGGAACATTGCCAGGGCATGCAGGGGTGCAACTAGGAGGGCTAGAGCCCTTCTAGAATTAAATGTAGCCAGGGAAGTTAAGGAGAATAATAAGGCATTTTTCAAGTACATCAGCAGCAGAAGGATGGCGAGAGGGAATATGGGCCCACTGCTAAACACAGAGGGTGTCCTGATGACCGAGGATGCAGAGAAGGTCAAACTACTGAATGCCTTTTTTGCTTCAGTCTTTACAGCCAAGGCCGGCCCTTGGGAAGCCCAGTCCAGCAAGGATAAAAGGATGGTCAGGGCAGCAGAGGACTTGCCCTGGGTGGAAGAGGAAGATGTTAAAGATTGTTGGCCAAGCTTAAGTCTATGGGTCGTGATGGGATGCATCCTAGAGTGCTGAGGGAGCTGGCTGATGTGATTGCTAAGCTTCTCTCCGTTATTTTTGAGCAATCATGGAGGATAAGCGAGGTACCTGAGGACTGGAGAAAGGCCAATGTCACTCCAGTCTTCAAAAAGGGTAGGAAGGATGACCCAGGAAACTACAGGCTCATCAGCCTCACCTCCTTCCCTGGAAAGGTGATGGAACAACTCATCCTAAATGTCGTCACTAAACATATGAAGGAAAAGATGGTTATCAGAGGGAGTCAGCATGGATTGACCAAGTTGAAATCCTGTTTGAGCAACCTGATAGCCTTCTATGAGTGCATAGCCACCTGGCTTGATGAAGGGAGAGCAGCAGATGTCATCTACCTTGACTTCAGCAAGGCTTTTGACACTGTCTCCCATCAGAAAGCTCAAGCAGTGTGGCTTAGATGAGCGGACAGTGAGGTGGATCTAGAGTTGGCTGAATGACAGAGTCCAGAGAGTGGTGACCAATGGCACGGAGTCGAGTTGGAGGCCTGTGGCCAGTGGAGTTCCAAAGGGATCAGTTCTTTGGCCAGTCTTGTTCAACATCTTCATCAACGACCTGGATGAGGGGACAGAGTGTACCCTCAACAAGTTCAATGATGACACCAAACTGGGAAGACTGGCTGATTCCCCAGAAGACTGTGCTGCCATTCAGTGGGATCTTGACCAGCTTGAGAGTTGGGCAGAGAGGAACCTCATGAGGTTCAACAAGGACAAGTGCACAGTCCTGCATCTGGGAAGGAACAACCCCATGCACCAGTACAGGCTGAGGGTCGACCTGCTGGAGAGTAGCTCTACAGAGAGAGACCTGGGAGTCCTGATTGATAATAAACTAAACATGAGCCAGCAATGTGCCCTTGTGGCCAAGAAGGCCAATGGCATCCTGGGATGCATCAAGAAGAGTGTGGCCAGCAGGTGGAGGGAGGTTCTTCTCCCCCTCTACTCTGCCCTGGTGAGGCCTCATCTGGAGTCCTGTGTCCAATTCTGGGCTCCTTGGCTCAAGAGGCACAGAGAACTTCTGGAGAGAGTCCAGCCTAGGGCCATCAAGATGATCAGGGGACTGGAACATCTTTCGCATGAGGAAAGACTGCAGGAACTGGGGCTGTTTAGTCTAGAAAAGAGGAGACTGAGGGGAGTCTCAGTTATATAATAAAATTATTAATATTTACAAACATTTAAATGGTGGGTGTCAGGAGGTTGGGGCACCCCTTTTTCCTTTTGTATGTAGCAACAGGATAAGCGGCAATAGGATGAAGCTGGAACACAAAATTTTCATTTAAATATAAGAAAAAATATTTTACTGTGAGGATGACGGAGCAGTGGAACAGGCTGCCCAGGGAGGTTGTGGAGTCTCCTTCCTTGGAGGTCTTCAAGAGCCACCTCGACATTTTCTTGTGCGACCTGATCTAAATGGATATGCTTGAGCAGGGAGTTGGACTATTTAATCTCTAAAGACCCCTTCCGACCCCTAACATTCTATGACATTCTATGCTGAGTCCATAGATATGCTGGGGAGCATTCAATAGCTTATTTTCTAATATTCAGATGTTAGTTTTCTCCTATCATATGTCACCACATTCTTGTGTGACCTGATCTAGGTGGACCTGCTTTAGCACGGGAGTTGGACTAGTTAATCTCTAGATGTCCGTTCCAACCCCTACCATTCTATGATTCTATGATTCTTTGTGTTGCTCTATGACTGTCTGCCCAAGAGATCTGTGAACTCTGAGACAATGTCTGGTTGTAGACTTGATGTTCTTTCTGTCTTATCTACCTTTTTCTGTAGACAAAGTCAAGGTCACATCCTTACACAACAACAAGCTGTGAAAATGTTAATTCCATTCCTCTGGAGAGTAAAATTGTACCATGTGAAGCATTTATCAATAATTTTTGCCATACAGCATGTCGGTTTTTGGTGTGGAAGTCTTCATTGATAATCTACACCATTTAATGGTCCTTAACTTGACTCAACACTGTATGGGAAAACACACAACTTTCTAAGGTGTGATACAGTTCTCAACTCAGAGTCTCACTTTCAGCTGAGTCCCATGTCACATATAGTGCCACAAACGTCTCTGTAGACTTACACCAAAATGCTGTATGGTGCTCCCCAGAGTCTCGTAAGTTGTTTGTTGCCTCTGATTTTTTAGTGTACCTTTCAAAGGAGAGTACAGGGCCGTGATCCATGATCTTGTGCTCAGACAGCTTCTAAATTTTCCCTCACCCCTAGCAGAGAGCTTGTTGAAGCTACAGAAACTAACAAAAAACCCACAAAAAACAAACCTCAAAAACAAACCACTAGCAACAAAAAATGCCACTATGGTCAATTGTCCTTTCTTTAAAATTGGTTTAATGGAACTTGTCTCTTCCTGGGAGATTTGAGACACTCCTGTGTAATCAACTCATGTCTCGTGATGACACTACTATGAAATCAAATAATGTTGTAATCTCAATGTGAAAACCAACTTCAGTCAGCACCTTTAACCTCAAAGGTTTCTTAGTGTCACTGAAAGAATTGCTTTGAGGCTGATAGCCTCCTAGCCAAGTTGCAGCAAACATGGACTATGATCTCTCCCAAAACCTGGAGGGCTTGGGTAGGTCTTATTGAGAGGCCTCTGGAAAAAGACTCATATAACATGAGAGGTATTTTAGGAACTACTGCTTTCCTCAAGGAAGGTAATAACACCACAGAACTAAAGGTATTACCTGTTTCATTTCTTCAATGTGACTGTGGTCCAGACTATTTGTATCCTACAGCAATCCCTTGGCCTTATTAGGTATTTTTTCACTCAAATGAAGAGTATCTGTGCAAAATGGACTTTCATTTGAAGAGCTTTGTTCTTATTTCCCTTTTTTTCTTGAGAAAAAATCTTACAGAAAAAACAAAATAGAGAGAAAAGCACTATTTTTTATTGCTTTGGTCAGTCATTTTTGGTTTCAGTTTTGTTTCTCACTGGTAACAAAGAAGGCTGATTTCACTGACATTTTTTAAGATGAAAAAAAGTTATATGAAAAACAATTGGTGGATTTCAACTTCCTACATATGAGTCCTATAAACTCTAATCTGCAGCTGAGATTATTAACCCATGTTTTTGTACCCTAGCAAAACTGTGTTGAAGTACAATCAGTAGCAAATTAAGCAAAAAGACAGATCAAGACTGTTACGATAGTGGGAAATAAAACACTATCTTCTTAGGTGAATCAGAGACAAACCATTGAAAGACAATCCATGAGGTTCCATAGAAAGGTACCAAATTCCAGTTAAAATGCATTTTAGTGAGTCTGGTGGGAAAAAGTCTTTAGCAATGTTTCTCAGTGGTTCCTTAAATGATTATATCTAGACATTAGTAATATAGCATAGCTTTTTTTACTCAAGTTGATATTAGAGTGAGAAAAATACTTGATTTTCATCTCTACCTGCTTTACTGTGCACTACAATAGCATCTTGTGCTGTACCAAGGGATGCATTCGGCTTGCCTTGACAACTAGCTTCCACTGAAGTTATGGGAAGTTTTATTTGATTATTGTGCTAAACATAGGAGAACATTTTCATATAATGTCTATGTTTCAACCACTTTCTTTTAAGTATTCCTTCACAAATGGTAAATTATTAATATTCTGATGATTTTTTTTTTTTTTGTAATTATTATATCTTCCCATGGAAAGAAAAGCTAGGTAATCATGACAGTCACATGTTCCCCTACTCTAAATTTCTGGACCTTTTTGATCCCTCTAAAGTAAATCTGACACAGGGCAGGGTTTTCCAAGCTTTTAGTTTTCTGCAGAGACTGTGGAGGGCAGCAACTCGTCTCCCTGATAATGGCTAAATTAAAGTATCTTGGAGATGAGCTTACACTGTCAGTCATCAGGGCCATGGCACAGGAGGGAGGCAGTAAAAATAATGTGGCTATATGAAAAGTTCTAGTTGCAGTTTGTATATTCTTGGGTACCAAAGCTGGTCTGTTCTCAAATGCAGAAACATTAGACCAGGCTTGGGCAACTACAAAGCCCGTAGACAGTACAACAAATGTTTACAGCATGCAATCCACAGGAAAATATGTCCCACTAGGGTGCTGGGGTCTCTTAGGCTACAGTTGAAAGAGTAAATACCTTCCCTTCACAGGGGAAAAAAACCAGTCCAAGTTATGATGCTTAGTGATCAGTAATTCATTAAAGAAACGCTGTTATTAACTCTGAAGAAGTCATGATCTGCTCACAGATAGTCTACAAGTACAAAGAGATTAAATATACCAAATACTTTATCTGTCATATGAGAATCACTTTGTTCTAGCTACTGTTTTCACTCTATAATTTATTTCCCTTCAATTTTTTTTATCTTTCATACTGTTTCTTTTTAAGATTATTTCAAACTTTTCTTCTTTTTTCTTCATTCATCATGTGCATTAAAAAAAATAATGCTGAGTTATTTGAACAGCTTGTTAAAACTTGTTTGTAATCCTCTGTCTGGGACAAAAACTGCTGCTGTGTTCAACAGCTTTAGCTGTAGCTTTATCAGTCTTCTAAAAATCTTGTAAATCACTATTGTGGGACGTCTTCAGTTTCTTGTAAATCAGGTAAATCACAAACTGGATGTCTTGATGAGATTGTCCAGGCACTTTAACTGTCTTCATCTGTATCTGCAGTACAAAGCCTTTTCTCCACAACCACTGTTGTGCGTATAGCCTGGAGTTTCACTGAATTATTGGAAAGAGAAAGACAGCATTTCAAAGACTGCATTTTCATGCTTATAAATTTTATTGGTGTCATCTTGTTCACGATATATATGCAGGTCTCCTGCACTATCTGTGACATCCATATCCTGCCTTCTAATCAGACAGTGCCACAACCATCACAATGATTAAAGGGATTATTTTTTTTTCTCTTGTGTGGCAAGATTAGAGGAGTTCAGTTAAATGGGAAAAGAACAATGAAGGAGCACAGTTTCACATCATGAACAGTCTCAGGAGGCAGTCTTTAGGGGAGCCTTCCCTGTGTCCCCGAAGTCTCAGCATTTCCAAGGTGTAATGGAGAGTGGTTATCCATCTCCCACCCTCTTTCTGAGAAAGCCTAGCACTGAGTCCTGCTTTTGAAGCACATCTTGTCCTGAAAAAAAGCATGCAGCAAGACTGTAAATCCTGCTGGGCAGAGGTGACACAGATGCGAGGTGATGAGTAACAGGTTTGATGGCAGGACTGAGAGGGGCAGATGTTGTATCCCACCATGGGACGGGGAATCATGTACTGGTGGGAGGCTCCCCAGTAATGCATCTCTCTTCCACTCATATGACACCTCAACTTTCCCCAGCTAAGTGACATTTTGACTTTGCTCCTGAGATTCACAGTGTTTTCTTTGTTGTTCCTATTTCTACCCATTCTCCTGCTCCTGCACTGGTTTTCCTCTTCAGTGTGTCTGGTTTTAGCTAGTGGTTTTGATAGCATCATTTGATTAAAACAAGACTTCATTGTTACTGTAGTAGAGATAATAATAGCCTTTTGTTATCTTCAATCTACAATTACTAAAATAGTATCTGGAGCTGCCTCTGACTCAACAAAGAGAGCAGGGTGGTGGTTGAAAGACTGCAGCTGCAGGGCCATAACTGTATCTTATGGAACTCCCAGTGGCCTCCAGAGAGTTCATGGTCCTGCTGCCTCCTTTTTGAAGCTGGGGCTTGAATACATAGATTATTGCGAGCCTCCTGGTCTGCTGCCCCACAGAAACTGTTAGTGAGGATAAGCATGCAACTCAAAAATCACTCAGTTTAAGCTTCTTACATGCCATGGCTTACAGATCGCAAATGGATCACTAAGATATTTGTGGTTTGCTTGGAGAGTAAGGTGAGAAAAGTAATTTGTGACATTCCTGTCTAACTTCAAGGTTTACCAGAGCACTGCAGGCACCTCTTGAAGCTCAGAGAAGAAATTCTGAATCGGAGATTTCACCTTGCACATAATGTGTCCTATTATTCCCAGGCAACGATACATCTCACATTAATGTGTGACAGATGGAATAGATGGGCTGCAATGCTTGAGCAGGGAGATGGGTTAGAGGCAGGTTGCAAGGCTTTGACTGCAACTTAATACTGTAATAATGACTCATCCTAAGCTGCTGGACAAAGGCCACCCACTGTTATATGGTCTTAGCACTTAGGAAAACATCATAGCTGTCATAAATAAAGACACAATGAGCGGTTGCCTGGTTTTTGTTTTTAGAAAGTTTGCAGCAGATGACAGTGGTTGAATTCACAGCATCTGCTTCTTAAAATCCTTGCTTCAGTTTTCTTTTCTGTAGCCCCAGACTGGCAACTGCTTCCTGCCTATCAGGGATGTTGCAAATATTAATTATACATTTGCCAGATTACAAGACAGTTTAAAGTATTATTTTCATTCTAAGCAGCACTATTTAAACCATAATGCCCCTGGGAATAATTTAAGTGCCTCCCTAGCATCTTAGGCTTTGCATTCACTTTTTAAAGGTTTATCACCTTTGTCCCTAATGTTACCAGGCAGATTACAGCTGTGATTTTCAAAAACATTTTTCAGCATCCTGTTGCTGGCTGCAGCAGAAGGAAAGACTTTGTCAGGGAAGAGAGGGATCCTCCTCCATTTCCCCCACCCAGCCTCTTTTTCACAGTTTCTGAGGCAGTTTTGTTGCCTAAACTCTATTATATGCCCTGTGTATACAAGAGTGGGCTGTATTTTGCATCCTCCTGCTAATGAGGATAGCAGAAAACTTAAAGTCACCCCCAGAGCTGTGGAAATAGAATATGAGCAGCAGCTGTTCTTGAAGGTGGTGGCTCAGCTCTTTGCCTTTCCTGCGTGTTGAAAACTCGAGAGCAGCTTCCTATGCCAGCGTGTCAGCTGGCAGCAAGCAATTTTGTCTCTCATCATCAGAAATGTTTTGGTAAACTTCCCTTTGCATTTAAAGGAAGATGGTTTTAATGCGTGCTTTTCATGACGGCTGTGCAGCGAGGCCGAGTTTGGACTCGGGTGATTCTTTTCAGATGCTCAAAACCGTTGCCCAGCAGAGGGAGCAGAAGGAGCGCTATCTGTCCGCTGCCTTAGGGCGCTCGGAGTGGGCAGGAGGGTTCGGAAGGGCCTCTACACCCTAAGGGTCTCTGTCATTCTGCATAGCAGTCGGCATAGGTCAGTGTGCCCCTGAGATACACAGGCATAGCGCCCAGGAGAGAAGCAGACTTCAGCCTCTCTGGTCCTACACAGCCACTGCCCCTGCAGCCAGATGGACAGAGCGTCGGCTGCTGCATACATTTTCTTAATATCAGCTTCTTTAAATAATGTACCATGATTTATTTACATAACATATAACAATACTTTTAATATAGAATACATTCTTATATTCTTTAATTATATAGTGTTTACTAATACATTACAATTACAAATACAAAGTAATAAATATGGTAATTCATTTAAGTAACATAAAAGAATCATTATCCCACGACAAGTTGGGGGTTTATACACATGGATGGCATCCTGTTTCCCCTACAGAGAAAACAGTATCGTCATAAGCAGCTAGAGCATGTTTCATTCTGATCCTAAGGACAATGCACCTTGATCCACCCTGTTGGTTCTGCACCAACTCGGTTCTGCACATTGGCAAAGAGATTTGCTGTACCAAGGCCCTGGTGAGGCTAGCACCTGAAAGGTTTTTTTGCTTGGAGGCTGGGCTTGCTCTCTGAAGATGGGATCAACACTAATAACCTGCAGTGCTCATGCTACAATAGACAACATAAGCACAACATAAAACAGAAAAAGGAAAAATGTCGTTGTCAGAAGACATAATTTCCTGATTATTGTTACTGCACAGCTACCTTTCACAGTTATGACTCTGTAAACCCATCTGGGCTTGTTCTCTAATTAGTTTGTGAAAGGTTATAGAAGTCACCAGGTACATATTCAGAATATTGCTTCATGCATTTGATAAACAGGAAAACTAAGCACAGCAACAGGTTTTCCTGTAAAAGAATCTGGCCACACAAACACAAATCCCCTCCTGTTACAGTAGCACACAAATCATTAGTACTATTGTATTTAAGTAAATCTCTGACCCCAACATGATCTTATTTTCTTTTGTTGGAACTTAAGACAATTAGCTAAATGAAGACCACATATCTTCCTAAAATGTGTATGTCACTGTGAACTGAAAAATTCTTGAGTATTTTATTCAAAGACATTGAATGAGTCCATTTTCTGTTGTTGTTTCCTTGCATTATTTTCATGGCTTTAAATTATCAAAGAAATAATTTGGACCAAAATTAAAATTCACTGAAAAATTTCAGACTTTCATTTTTCTGAATCAGTAAGGAGGGAATAAGTTTTTAAAATGTCTTTCAAAGAGTCCCTTTTCCTTTGAGTGACAGAAAAAAAAAAAAAAGTTACAATTAAAAATCCCACCTACAGCAAATATGGAACAAAATTTAAACAGTCCCCTTAGTCCCTGAGGGGACGGGCTCTGCTCTGACTTGCTCCTCTCTAATTCCAGAGTGATTTTAACAGGAGCTGCTTTGTTCACTGCATACTTTAGTAAACAAGGTAATTAATCACTGAACTAAATGTGGGGATTTGTTACTAGTTTGTTTTATTTCAGCAGAAATGCTTACAGAAGGTACAAAGCAATGGACTAGGACAGTTCATGAAAAAGCATATAGGGAAGCTAGGCTATGTTTCTACTTGTGTTCAACAAAAATAATTCAGGAGTATTTCACACCAGAGGTGTCCTTATAAAAGACTTCCACAGGCTGAATTAGCTTTCAAAATCAACAGAAATGGAGCATGGAAAAAAAATCCATATTCTTTCAAATCCAAGAATTACTGGAGAGTTAACCAACCTCTGAAAAAATGTTATCAGGATTGACATGTTTTCAAAGTGTATTCCGATTTTAGCTAAGCCCTATCTTCTTTCAAAGAAAGGTTTTGTTGGAAATCTTCCAGTTTGTGCTTCACGTTCTTAGGGGGTTTTTTTAATTCTTGCTTTTTTAATACATTTTTTTTGCTTATCATGGTAATTGGAATTGAAGAAAGTGCGTGCTGTTCTTCCAGCAACCATATTCCCTTCAACAGCTTTCTTTTAAGCAGCAGTATGAATTTAAAGACTACACACAGGCACATCGGGTGGCTCTGATGATTTAAAGGAGTGGCAGTTAACTGCTTCATTACAAAACTGAAAGCAAATATATGTGTGCATTTCCAATTCCTTAAAGATGTATTGTATTCAATCCATAAGGGATTGTTTAAGCTTTTTCAAAAGTATCTGGTAGAAAATACCTTTGTTCATGTGAATGGGAGCAAGGTTTACTTTTCTGTTTTGCTTCACTCCTCATGCTTTTATTTGCAGCCATTTCAACTATGATTCGTTGAAAGTGTGATCCTGTGTGAGACACACACATATTCATGGCTTCTTCAGCTACAGTGTTTATATGTTTAAAACCTCAAAAGAGCTACCTAGAAACCATGCAGTCATCAATAACTGTCTGAGATGTAACAGAAAGCAACCAGAGCACTGGCAACTAGCTCAACCCAGTATCTGAAGATGTGTGGTGATACTTCAGAAACTTTTATTTCTCCATGGCATATGCATAGGGGACTTTTCAGGGCACGTAACATGACTTGCATGGTGGAGCCCCGTTCTTCACAATTGCAGGAGCTGGTTATACTCCTGTGCTGCATATGGCTTGCTTCTCTGGAGTGTGAGCTGTGTCTGGTGCCACAGGTGCAGCAGATGAAAGCTGGAGAGTTTTGCAACAAGGGGTTTTCCTATATGCAAAGCACAAACTAGACAACTATCTGAGCATCACTGTGCTCCTCACTCACTTCAGGAGATGTTGGATCTTTAGCCAAAGTAAGCACTGTGACTGGGAGTGTAATGGCAAATACTTTCTATCTGTACAATTAGAAAACTCTTGGGATCATGAAAATAGCTTTGTGAAAATATGATTTCCAACCTTGTTCTCTGCCATTTGTCTGCTGTACTGACACATAGAACAAACACATATGCTAAAGTGAACTGAAGAACACAAATGGAAATAAAAGACGTGGAGTTACTTAGTGATGAGAACTGGCTCCCAGATCCTAGACACTAAGCACTGGAAACAGCTTGAACCTTCAAAGTCTAAACAACAACAAAAAATACCATGCAAGAATCCACTGAGGTAGGAAAACTGCAAATCACATAGTTTAGGCTTTGGCTGCCACTGAGGCTGCTGACCTGCACACAGGTTCTTTCCATCAAGGAAGAAAAATAAAAATTACAGGTAGCAGGAGGAAAATGGTGCAGCCAAGGGGAAAATATGGAGAATTCAATTTCCTTATGTATCCCTTTTGGAATGGAGGACATAAGCTATCTTATACACATGTGCATGCACGCATACCCTTTTGAGTGGCAGAGGTAGAAGAGACTCTGGGAGACAAACACTGTTGTGACTTCTCTGTACACTCATCTCTCACAGAGGAAACTCCTTGGTCCTGGCGCCCATGGGGGAAACAGCACTGCTGGGACCAAAGCTCATGATCTCTCTCTGATATGCTTCTTCCTTATTAAGCACAAAAAGGTTAAAAGCCACAATTTCAATCTTGACAGTGTCTGCCTATGAAAACAGGTCAGATAACTAACTCATCATGAAAAATCTTTCCCTTTTATTCTCTCATGCTCATCAGATTCTGAATCTATTTCACCTTTACAGGAGGATTAGATACCAACATACACATACTGTGTCATGGACTCAATGAATCCTTTCTTTTCCCTTTTTCCACTTCATCCAAGCTCCATAAAAAGCCCAGGAAGCATCACTTTAACAGTGTGATGACATTTTAATTAGATCAAGACTGCAGTGAAACCTGGAGCATAAGAGTCTGAGGCAGTTGTGGATTAGAGTCAGGATGTTTGCTGCTCAGCCCACCTACATTGGGGCAGCTTGGGGCCAGTTGCTGATCCTTGTGCTTTCCAAGGGTTATGATAGGTTTACAGCATCAGTCATTTTTCCTTTACTTTCTATGTCTGAAGCTTTTGATACTAAGGTTTGCACTCACCATTATGTCAACAAGTAGTGACAAACAAGATATATCACAGCTATACTCCTAGCCCCCCAAAATTCACAGCAAATTGATCTCTAAAGGTCCCTTCCAACCCTACTATTCTATGATTCTATGATTCTATTACTTCAGAGAAATGCAAGTTGTCACCTTCAACTTCCCATTAAGAACTTTTATTCTGTTATTAACAAAATGTCTTTTCCCACAAAGCCATGGCTATTTAACTCAGAGTCACAGTCTTTCCTGTGAGAAATGTCTCCTGTGGCTGTTTTAGAGCTCTGCAGAGTATGATGGAGAGAAATTAAGTTAAATGCTTTAAGTAATTCCAGACATTAAAGTTTAGGCACTTTGACTCCCACTTTTTGACAAGTCTCAGATTTGAGTGATTACCAAGAAGTAAACAAAACTGCACACTTGTTTTTCAGCACTGTGTATGAAGATGCACTGGTTCCAGTGTGCACACTCAGGAATCCCAGGTGGAGGACATTTCATAATTCTTTTCTCTGTATATTATTAACATAGGCTAGTTTCAGGTGGCCACTTAGCAATCTCTTTTAATAAAACATATGTTTGTTTATCCTATATTTAGTTTTTGTTGCTGTTTTGGAATATGCTCTATTCTTTTTGAATGAATATCCCACCTCTTCATATGAGACTGGTAATTTTAAATAATCCCTAGAACATTGTTACTGGCCTTCATGAGGCAAGAAGGTACAGAAATATGCACATGAAAATTCTCCTCTTGGATAATTGAAGATAACGATGAACATACAGATTTTGTTATGAAAACTAACAAAAGAAAGGATTTTAGCTGAGGTAGTGTTGTAAGTTCAGGATCAGACTAATGTTTACCTGTCCCATACTCCTGTCTTCTACAGTGATCAGAATGAGATGCATGTGAGGACAATAGAAGAAAATAGACAGCAAAAGTTCTGAAGGATAACTGGTACCTAGGAGGATTTTCTTCCTTCATTAGGCACAGAATTATGCCCTCAAGCAGAAACGTTTCAAGTGTTTTTGAAATCCTGGGCTTTGGGTTTGGCTTAGGTTATTTCTCTTGATTTGACATCCTGCGCAACCATTTCACCTGCTTCTTGCTGGGGTATCGTGTCAGCAAGTTGTGTAGGCTGATCACTCAACAAACATGTATTCTCTTTTAAGAGTTTGGATTAACTTGTTTTTCTCACTCTGAATCTCTTTGCAGCTTGAGCTGGAGGTAGGAAGGAGTGTATCTCTGTGTAACTTTAATCACTGACTTCCCAGTGCAGGCTCCTCTACGGCTTGAAGTGGAGAGGGGAAAGGACAGTAATAAGGCATCCTACATAATTCAAATCCAGTTGCATAGGGTCTCATAACCGCTCTTTTCTCCTCTTTTTTATTAGGTTCTATGTTAGTGAGCAGTCCAATACTTTGTGTTGGGGTTGTCACTGTGTTTCAGGTTACCGCCCTCAGCAGCCTCACCAGATGTCACAGCAATTCTAGCTTACCCTTGGACACTCAGGACTGGAAGGGATATCCAGAGAGACCATCGTAGCTGAGCAACCAAAACACAGAGTATTGTTCCAGTCACGGGGCAAAACTGCAAATACTGGTTTTTTTTTGAAAGTGTGTATGGAAATGCAAAATTATATACACTCCCATGCAAATGTGTGCACTTTGTCAGAGAGTATAAAAGCAGTGAAGAACAAACTCTTAACAGGCCAAGAGTGAAATACATTGGCTTTCAAATTTAATAGAACATTCAAGAGGAGAAAACTGCAGTCTACACTGAGCCTCATTTGATGCTGGCAATATGAATATTGGTCTTAGCTTTGATAGCAGTAGTGTAATAGAATTAAATTTGCTTGAGTAACCAAATAGTAAATTTCTAAATGTAGGTAGAAAATTACAAGTTAAATATATTTTTTAAATTATCTTTAAATTATGAACTAGAAGCCTTAGTGGATCTGCTTTAGCAAGGGAGTGGGACTAGATGATCTCTAAAGGTCCCTTCCAACTCCTACCATTCTATGATTCTATGATTCTATGATTCACTGCTTTTATCTATTTAAAATAAGTCAGTTGAAAACCATAGAGTTAATATTTCTCCTTTCTATGGGAATTTATGGGTTTTTTTGCATTATGGGCAGGGAACACACCTAAAAATATGATATATTTTGCAAACTGGAAATTTAAAGATACTTGAGTGTGTAAGGACTTGAGATTTTTTTTTTTTTGGTAACATGAGGTCTATGTGTATCAATTCTTTTATATTTGTTTAATATTTCATAATGTAAAACAATTTTCAAGGAAAATTCCATACTAGTGAAGCTGAAACGATGTAGGAATTTGTCAAACAATAATAGTCTTCGAATTGATGCAGCTTAAAGCAAAACCTGACTAGTCAGAAATCAGCCCTAAACCCAAAATGCCATCTTTATAAAAAGTAGTGGTGAATACGCAATCCAGAAAACAATTCACACAGTTTTAAAAAGGACAAAAATGTTGATTTATGAAATTGTGCAAGAATCTAAGCAGGCTGACATCACTATCTCTTACTACACTACAGATCTACACTACAGATTTGTCTGACATGTTGGATTTTTTCTCTCCTCACCCTCAAGTCCTGCCAGTATTAAATGCCTTGTGAATATACTTTTTGATGTAGCATGCAAACCTTTTCAGGGTTAGAGGATGTAAGTAGAGAGACTGCTTTGGGATGCCCAAAACAGAGAAAGACATGAAGGTCAAGCCTATCTTGTGAAAAAAGTGCCAGAAAAGCAGGATTTTGATTGTTACCCATTGCCACATTATGTTTCATAAAATGCTTGCAAAGTAAGGCTAGGTTTCTCCCTGCTTATGTTTCATCACTAGAAATATTGGTTTTACCTTCCTTACAACATTAGGATTAAGACAGTATAAAGGAGAGCATAAGTTGACCCACTAATAAACTCTCAGTGCAAGTCCAGTAGATTTCTGCACAGCTTTAAGCAGAAAACTATCTTCTAGATGGAAGCAGGCTGAAGCTTTGTTACTCTTCCTATTGAAAGTGCCACTCGCTAATAAGGAAATAAAATATCTTATTTTTTCTTGTTTACATTCAGAACTCATCATGTTGGCAGGACTGGAGGACAAAGAAAACAGTAGTAACCAATAGACATGAAAGAGTGAAATAAAACTGAGGTACTTAAAATGGCATTACTCCAGATTATGTCACAGCCTTAACTCTTCAGCTGCTCTCTGATGTGATTTACGTTACCAGTAGTAGTCACTCTGTTCAGATTCAAGCAGTGTGGCTAGTGCCCTCAAACCCTAAAAGAGGTCACATATAGAAATGTCTAGACAGACTTAGGTTACCACCTGAAGGCTAAGGAAATAAAACTCCTGCCTCAGAATGAATCTCTTGGGCATTTTGTAACAACAAACTTGTTTGTTTGTTTGTCTGAACTGATTCATGTCTAGAGGGAGGACATAACCTTTTGGCCAAGGTGTAGAGAAATTTATCAGGAACATATATTTGTGTCTTCAGTGAGGGGGGATCCAAAATTCAGACATGACCCTTAGCCTCATGCATCTGTGCATTCTCTTCCCCATTTCTTCTCCCATCTGTCCAGGCTCACTTGTCAGAGAGAAAAGAATGTTTCATCCAGCTGCTAATCCTCTGTGCTGAAGTTACATTGGCCACAGTGTGTAGATGTTATCTCAAAAGCTTGGTTTGTGCAACTAGATATACACTTTAATGTTATAATCTGAGCAGTAGGATTGACAGAACACCAGTGTGGGAACCTTAGCTTCCAGTTTTCATGAAGTACATATGTTTGAATTCTGAATCTTACTTATGTAGCCACTTCTATTTAATGACACAGATAATCTGAATAGACCTTCCACCTCTTAAAAATTTCAGCTCTGTGAAAACATCTTGATGAAAATATGAAAAACAGCTGGTAGGTTTCCTGACTGAAATGCTGTAGGCTTGATCATTGTGGTTTTGTCCAGCCAAGGGCAAAGAACCATGAGGGTGCTTGCTCACTCCTCCTCTTCCCAGCAGAACAGAGAGGGGAATCAGGGGAAAAGGGAAAATCCATGTAGTTTGGAATAAGAACAGTTTAATAGAACAACAAGAAGAAGCAGCAAGTTCAGGAAAAAATAGTTATAACAGTGAAATGAGGGGATATACAAAAGGAATGGTGCTGCAGTTGCTCACCACCCAGGACCTGACACAACCACTCCTGACTGGCAGCCAAACCCATGGTTCCCCAGGGCCTCTCCCGACTAGCTCCCTGCCTATATGTGCTGGGCATGATGTCAGTATGGTGTTGAATATCTGTTGGCCGGCCTGGGTCTGCTGCCCATGCTGTACGCCTTCCTACTGCCTCATTGAAGTTAACCCTATCCTAGCCCAAACCAGGACAATTGTGAACAGAGAAGAACCACGGCATCAAGATGATATAATAACCCTAACCCTAACCCTTTTTAATGTTTTATGGCCATTTTTAAACATATATTATTCTTCTTGTATCTCGAGTCTAATAAAAGTATAACAAATTATTTAATAACATCAAAACATAACTACAGAAGGATGCAGGACTTAATCACCAAAGAGATGACAAAACCATAATACTTATCCCAGATTCTTCTTTTTTTTTTTTTTGATACATTAGCCAAACGATTTAGATAAGTCTGAAGGGAGATTTCAGAAACATTTAAAACTGACTTGCTGTGACAATGGGATACAGCTGCAGTTACCCCTGACTTCTAGGGACAGACTGTATTTCTTCTGTTGCTGCTGAAGTGTGCCTATTGCTTTCATCAGACATGCTGCAAAGTATGAGGTCTTTGTTGCTTTAGGTTTTGCTACATTCAAGGAGAGGGTTTGCTAGTGAGTAAGGTCACATCATGTCATTTTGATGCCATGATGTTTACTTGTCTCAGTAAGCACAGCAAAGTGCTCACACCAATGTTATAAAAAGTAGTCCTCTGGGGTGGGAAGGGGGTCATTTTCAGGGAGTGATTAAGATATCGTCATTAACTAGGAATTAGACTTGTAACAATGTGTTCGAGATTGCTCTTTGGAGATTGGTCTCTCTCTCAAGTACTTGCAGAAGAAATCGAGGAATCCCAGTCTACACCAATAGTTATTTTCCTGGTGCTGCTTGATGCGAACAACATGTTGTTGTGGTTTAAGCCTAAACAGGAACAAAGCACCACACAGGTGCTTGCTCACTCCTTCCCCTTGCAGTGAGATGGGGAGAAGAAAAGATAACAAAAGGCTTATGGGTCAAGACAAGGATAAGGAGGATCACTCATCAATTTTGGTCACAGGCAAAATAGACCTGACTTGGAGGAGAAAAAAAAATCAATTTAATTTGTTACCAGTCAAAACCAGAGTAAGATGATGAGAAATACAACCAGATCTTGAGAAATACCTTTCTCTCTACCCCTTCTTCCCAGGCTCAGCTTTACTCCTGTTTTTTTCTACCTTCTCCCCCAGGAGGGCAGTGAAAGGGGTTTGGTCTCTGCTCTCCTTTTTCCTCAGAGGACTCCTCACTTTCTTTCAGTGCTCCACCATTAGTTCCCTCCCAAGAAATACAGTCCTTCATGAACCTCTCCAGCATTAGTTCTTCCCAGAGGCTGCAGCTCCTCACAAATTGCTCCATTGTGGATCTCTTCCATGGCCTACAGTCCTTCAGGAAGAGAGTGCTCCAGCACAGGCTTCGCACAGAGTCACAGCCTTCTTCGGGCATAGACACCTGCTCCAGCACGGAGTCATGAGCTCCAGGTGGATCTCAGCTTCACTGTAGTTGACATTGGGTTGCAGAGGGACAGCTGCCATCCCACCACAGGATACAGGGATTCTTTGCTCTGTCACACCTCCCCTACATCTTCACTGTCCTTAATGTCTACACATTTTTTTTCTCTCCCATTCCACTTTTTTCTGCTGCAGATTTTCCCTTCTTAAATATGTTATCATAGAAGTGTCTGATTGTCTCAGCAACGGCCAGGGGCAGTTCTGACCCTGAGGAGCTTTAAGCAGCTTCCTACAGGGGCCACCATTCCATCTCTCTGCTACCAAAAAAACCCCAGCACACAAACTCAATACCCATGTTGATGACTAAGGACCACATTCTCCAGGATACTTTGGTAACCAACTCCTAATGACTTCAGCGGAAACATCAAGTGTGGTTGAGGATATGGGAATAAATTTTCATCACCATCAATGTGGGCATAAAATCGGACCTATATGGAGGTATTGGAATAATTTATTGTTCCATTCAGTGTGTATCAAATCTGGCATTTATAAAGTTCATAAATTCCAAGAGATTTAAAAATATTTAGCTGAAAGACAAAAAAGTAATTTTTATAATACATAAGCACAATTTACTAACTAGTTGTAATGCTTTTTCAAAAATATTTGGTTAAACACATGAATAGTAACTCTACTTCCACTTAAAATTTTGATGTAAGCATTTCCAGCTTTATCTCAAACTGTTCTAGTCTTGTGTAGACATTCAACATCTACAATTTGATTTTTTTAGGAAAAAAAAGTAGAATTTCACATATTTAAAACTGACTTAGTTTTTAAAAATTGATTTAAACTTAGCTAAAATTTAAAAAATCTTTTTCACATTAAAGTAACTTTCAAAGTTCAAAAATACCTTGATTCTAGTTCTAAATTTTTGACAAGATTTTATAATGTTATCTTATTACATTCAAAGATTAGTTGCTTTTTAACCTCATCACTACCTGGAAAATCCAAATCTTTCACAATAAAGAGACAGATATAAGGGTGTAAAATGGAAGAAGAAAAATACAACTCTCAAAGGAATACCAAACAGACATTAAAAGGAATTTGATTAAAATTGAAAACAAGAGTGTAATAAATAGCCCAACTGTAATAAATACATTATGTGTGAAGAAAGGAAAAACAAAAATTAGTAACAAATGCATGTGCTTCTTAAGTACAATTGTCTGTAAAAAACACATGGAGTATTCTGAGTTTCAGCCACATATTCTCAGTGATCTGATCAGTTTAGCAAGGTGAAGATACTAGCACTGCTTGGGGAGGTGGAAGATGAGAAGTAGCAGTAATGTGTAATGGGATAACAACTTGATATAAAATTTAAGCCTTCTGAAAAAAGAAAATAACAGGAAATAAAAGTAGGAATTGGATGTTTCTCATTATCAGACTTCAAAGGCTATACTTTGCATGCCTGTGATTTTACAGGTGACTTAAAAACTGATTTAATGTTGGCTTTAAACTGTTCTCTTGTACAAGAAGGATGCACTAACTAGGGTTAGATTTTCCAAAAAACTGATCTCCCTATTTCAACCTCTAGACAATTAAGTTTTCATACTGGCTTATCCCTGGTAATTCCCCCACTAGCAAGATGAGAAAAGAGGATCTCTTTTGTTCAGCTACATAGTCCAAACTCCACTAAGAGACATGGTCAACTGTAACATTCATAATCACAGAATCACAGAACGGTAGGGGTTGGAAGGGACCTCTAGAGATTATCTAGTCCAACTCCCTTGCTAAATAAACTCATGCAGATCAGGTAACATGGGAATGTGTCCAGGCGAGTCTTGAAAACCTCCAGAGAAAGAGACTCCACTCTGTCCCTGGGCAGCCTGTGCCAGGGCTCCCTCACCCTCACAGGAAAGAAATTTTTCATCATGTTCAAGTGGGACATTTTGTGTTCCAGCTTTTGTCCATTATCCCTTGTCCTGACACTGAGCACTACTGAAAAAAGACTCATCCCATCCTCTTGCTATCCACCCTTTAGGTATATATAAGCATGGGTAAGGTCACCTCTCAGTCCTCACTTCTCCAGGCTAAACAGCCTCAAGTCTCTCAGCATTTCATCAGAAGAAGGATGTTATGGTTCCTTGATCATCTTGGTGGTCCTCTGCTGGACTCTCTTCAGCCAATCAAGATTTCACTGAATGGCAGCACAGCCTTCTGTGGAATCAGACAGTCTTCCCAGTTTGGTGTCATCAGCGAACTTGCAGAGGGAACACTCTGTCCCCTCATCCAGGTCGTTGATGAAGATGTTGAACAAGACTGGCCCCAGAAACAATCCCTGTGGAACTCCACTGGCCACAGGCCTCCAACTTGATTCTGTGCCATTGATCACTGCCCTCTGGGCTCTGTCATTCAGCCAGTTCTCAATCCATCTCACTGTTCTCACATCCAACCCACACTGCTTGAGCTTGCCTATGAGGATGTTATGGGAGATGGTATCAAAAGTCAATGTAGATGATATTCACTGCTCCATCCCTTATCCAGCCAGCCAGTCATAGAAGTTTAAACCATAGAAGTTTATCAGGTTGGTCAGGTAGGATTTCCCCTTGGTGAATCCATGCTTACTCCCCCTGATAGCTATCTTTTTTTTCATGTGTTTAGAGATGGCATCCAGGATGAGCTGTTCCATCACCTTTCTAGGGATGGAGGTGAGGCTGACCAGCCTGTAGTTTCCTGGGTCCTCCTTCTTCCTCTTTTTGAAGACTGGAGTGACATTGGCCTTCTCCCTGTCCTCGGTTACCTCACATGTGCTCCACAGTCATTCAAAAATTACAGAGAGAGGCTTAGCAACCACATCAGCCAGCTCCCTCAGCACTCGTGGATGCATCCCATCAGGACCCATGGATTTTTGGGCCTACCTGCCTGTGGAATTGTGCATGTAAATTAATGTTTTTCAAGTACAGGACAGAAGACTTTATTTGAATGACTGTTTTCATATTTATTTTACCCAGTTTCATGAGCTAGTTTTCCCAAGGTTGGAAGATATATATTTGCTGTTGATTGAGTGAGAAAGACATTGCATCAAAAAAAAAAAACCAAAAAACCAAACCAACCAAAAACTCTAGGATCATGTGAAAAAATAAACCAAATAACAAGCAACCCAAATGACAGTGAGGTCAGAAGCCAGGACAGTTATTGAAAATGGCAACTACCTGCAGACTTTTCACCAAAGGGCTTTGGTTTGCTAAGAATAGTATTTCCATGTAGGCAATGTCAGAGGGCAGAATTACACAATGATTAGGATTGTGCAAAGAAGCTGATTCATCAGCGTCTGGTGCATTTTTAAGGAGAAAATCTAGATTGAGTGCCATTATTTGAGAGTACATTTCTCACTCACTGAGTCAAGATTCCCAGGAGCTATGAAAGGCAATCATACAGTTCTCAAGTGATTGGAAATGTCATTATAATGTAAAATAAAGAAAACTTAATCCCTTTTTCCACATTTTTTTCCTGCCTGGACAGATGTTCCTTATCAGTCTCTTTAAAAATACATGGACCATAATACAAGCTCATGGTGGTGACAGCTAACTGGTGGTGTTAGTCTAAGTTTTAGCTAAAGTCAAGAACAGGAACAGGCAGACTTCTTCTCTAAATGAAATATAAGCAGCTTGATGGCAAAATTAAGCAGAGAGGTTTTCTCAAAAACAAGAACCAAGGTAAAACTCCCATATTCTCTGCATAGGAGATATTGTAGATGGTAAACAGCAGTATTCAGAGATTATCAAAACCTTTGTATGAAAGAGCTATGACAGGGCATGGGAGAAACAGGTCTCTAAATCCCAGTGAAAAGACCCCAGAGATGGCACTGTCAAATTCTGCTTGTACATATTACTCCTCAGATTTCTGTAACATACTTAGTCTTGGATTTTTCTCAATTTCTATTTAAGATAGCCTATCCTGCCTTCAGGAGAGTTAAGCCAAAGACTGATGTGACATTGGTGTCTCCTCCCATACAATTCTTACAAATCTGAGGTCACAGTGATCATATTCCATGAATTTTCCCATTTACTGTTTTTATGTTCTACCGTTTCTCTATCTGTCCACCCTTATCAAGAAAGTATTTTCTTTATTTTGAAGAGAACAAACTAAATACAACTTTAACCCAAGCTGGCCACAGTTTTTTGTTGCTATACCTGTTTTGCAACTCTCCTGCTATGTTTACTAGACTAATTCATCACAATGCAAAGAAATAGCTTTGTACAATCAAGACTACAAATTATTATATGTGGTATATATTTTATCTGCAGTAACCAAAGTCATTACCATTAATGGCTATAGTCCATTAACTTGGGCTTCCTCTAATTCTTATGGGACAAGTATTGACATTTCAGAAAATAATCCTACTTTCTTAGTGCAAATCATCAGATTTCTCCTCAGAAAGCTCAGGAATAAGTGTCATGGAGAATTAATTTCCCTAATGGAGAAACTGTGTCTCCTTCTAGCTTATGTGCCACTTTGGGGCAAATGTGGGAGAGTGGGAAAGTTTGCAATATTACTTGAGGATAAAGAGATGTAATGTCTAAAAGCAAAAGTTGTGCTGCATAAAAGCCAGACAGCCTTCAAATCAGTGAGGCTGAACCAGAAGCTATTGAAGTCTCTGTTGATATCTAAGCATCACTTCACATGTTAGATGATGTTCTACCATTCGATTTTGGGGGAGTCATAAACTTTGATAAACACCAGCAAGATTATGGTGATCTAATTCCTGCTAGACTATATGAATATATAATAAATTTATATAGAATAGAATAGAATAGAATAGAATAGAATAGAATAGAATAGAATAGAATAGATGTCGTGGTTTATGCCCATCAGGGAACAAAAGACCACGATTAGCCTCAAGTACCGAAGAGGCTGAGAATTGCCAAAGGGATTGCCGCTTAAGGTTCAGGACAAAACAGACCAGACTACTCGGCTTGGAGAAGAAAACAGAAAATCATTTAATGCAACATCAACTGAAACGTAACCTTAAAACCCAAAACATAACCAAAATAAAACAACACAGAGTAGCACAACAATGAAGAGTCCAATCAGCCTTTTTAAGAACACCTTCTTGCCACACCTCCCCTCTTCCCGGGCTCAGAGCCCCGATCCCAGTGTTTTTACCTCCTTCCCCCTTAAAGGCTCTGGGGTGGGTGGCAGGGAGTGGGAATTTCAGTCAGTCTACTCTGGATTGCTTCTGCCATTTGTTCCTCCTTAGGACAAGTGGGTTCTGCAGAGGCGCTAGATTGGCCCAGCAGGGCCGGAGGTGGGTGTGAACCCAGGAGCTGGGGGAAAGTCTGAAAACTCTTTACTGAGTCTTCACTGCAACCTGCTCCCCCGTTACCAAGCAAAAACTGCTCCCTGCTAAACCAGGACAATAGAATAGAATAGAATAGAATAGAATAGAATAGAATAGAATAGAATAGAATAGAATAGAATAGAATAGAAAGTATTAGAAAAACCCCCAAATATAATTCCTACAAGATAAAATTCTAATACTAGCTCACTCCTGCTCTTCCCCTTGCCATCATAACAGTGCTGGTTTCTCCCATCCACAAAATCATTTAGGTCACAATCCTGTGGCAATGAGTAGTCCTTTCCAAACAAAAAAATCAAACAAACAAAAAAAGAGAAACAAAAAAACCCCGCCAAGGGATCTTCCTAACAACAAAACAAAATGAAACCTGGATGCATAAATTAGGGCATAATCAGACAATACTCCAATTTTTTTTGCTGCCATGGGAATGGAGCAAGAAGAAGGACTTCATATACAGCCCAATCTGAATAAACCTTATAAGTAAGGAATGATGTATTTTAAGAAGTGATTGATTGTGAAACAGTAAACAATGAAGACTTTTTACAAGTGAGACATACTTCTTTAAGTTTACATTAGCATCCTACAGAAATACATTGTCTCAAGTTTGCTAATACAGGTATGTTTATTGACACATTTATAATGTCTCATTCCTTAAAATGTCCTTATTTTGATGAATTAAGTTTTTGTTGTTAGGCTAGCTCTTGACATATTTTCCTTCCAATATATTTTTGGAAAGTCCTCAAATTAGAACAGTCTGAAGGTTTTTTTTCAAAAAAAAAATTTATTCACGGAAAATTGCAGCTTACATCAACCCAAGGCTGCTCATGAGTCTGTATAAAATCATTGAACAGAGACAACTGAATGCAAAGTGAAAAAACTGAAGTGTCAGCTAGTAGAACATGGTGAAGATATACTTTGTAGTCCAGTTCTCATAGAATCCAGCGTCTTGAACAATCTGCCTTACTAATATGTAAGAATAATGTCGCAGAACTTTAAGACAATCATAGAATCATAAAATCATAGAATCATTTGGGTTGGAAAAGACCTTCACGATCACTAAGCCTAACCAATATCCTATTACTGTCAAGCTCATCACTAAACCATGTCCCTCAGTGCCTTATCTATGCTTCTTTTAAGTATCTACAGGGATGGTGACACCACCACCTCCCTGGGCATCTCATTCCAATGCTTAACAACCCTCCCAGGGAAAAAGTTCTTCCTATACTCTAAACCTCCCCTGGCACAGCTTGAGGCTGTTTCCTCTTGTTCATATAATTCATTCCTGGAGAGAAGAGGCCGACCTCCACCTCACCACAATCTTCTTTCAGGTGATTGTAGAGTATGGCTATGTCTTTTCTCTGGCTTTTCTTTGCCAGCCTTCCTCATCTCCCTCAGACACTCCTCGTAAGACTTGCTCTCCAGACCCTTCACCAGCTTCATTGCCTGTCTCTGGACATGCTGCAGCATCTCAGTGTTCTTCCCATAGTGAGGGCTCCAAAACTGAAAATGATACTTGAGGTGTGGACCTCACTTCCTTGTCCCTGCTGACCACACTATTTCTGGTGCAAGGCAGGATGCCACTACCCTTCTTGGACACCCGGCACACTGCTGGCTCATGTTCAGTCACCTGTCAATTAACATTCACAGATCCTTTTCTGACAGACAGCTTTCCAGACACTCTGCCCCAGGCCTGTAGCACTGCTGGGGGTTGTTGTGGCCCAAGGGCAGGACCTGGCACTTGGCCTTGTTGAACCTCACACAATTGGCCTTGGCCCATTGCTTCAGCCTGTCCAACTCCCTCTGAAAATGTTGTGGTGGATCTGTCCATCCTTACATTATCCTGCCCAATGAAATAAGTCTAGGGCAAGCATGATGTGGGGCTTCCCTAGAGCTCTGCCACAGATACTGCAGAGTGCATTGTTACACTTGAGGAGGATGCTCACATTGCTGTGTGGCCATGATTCCCTCAGTCTAATGTCATGGGCCATGAAAAAGCACTTCCTTTTTTTGTTTTGAACCTATCCTCGCCTAATTTCATCTGACACCTTCTAATTCTCAAACTGAAAGAGACAGGGGACATAGATCTGTGCTCCTGTTCTTAATGTCTTCCAGTGAGTCTATAGTCCTAAGCCAAACTAGAAAAATAAAACAATGCCCTTTGTTGCAATGCTTTTTGTTACCCACAGTTACACTACGGGGTCTGCACATACAGAGGGCTTTATGGCAGCTAGGAAGGATTTTCGTGACTGCCAATGATATAAGGTGAGTCCAGCTGAAATGAAAGGCAATGGATCTTGCACATTTGTACACCTAAATCATTTATATGCCCTCTTTGTAATATAAATTCATCCCAGAATCAGAAAGCACAAATTTATCCAAATCTCACCCTCAGGATTTTAATTTCCCAGCATTATCTTCACATGTGCATCTAAGATGTCTAGATCCATGACTATTCTCAGTTTGGGATTTAATGCCTCTAGCAGGGAGCTGAAGCAAAATGTCATACTGCACCATTGATTTTAACTCAGCTCTGACAGTTTATACAAGCCAAGGATCCGGACCCAAAGAAGGCAGTTTATAAACTTTTATTTTTCTAAGAGCAGTCATGGAGTATTTTTAAGTCCTGTAAGAGCCTTTAAACAAACATGAGGAAGCATCCCCGTTTCTAGACCTCTGTCCTGTGCCAGGGAAAGCAGCTTTGTTTTAGTTTGTAAAAGAGGTTAAGGAAAAAAAAATTACCTCTGCCAGTAAGAGTGGTGATGGGCCAAGGGTGTCTATTCCACACTGTTGTGGGAAGAGTTTGACAGTGGTAAGATTGACAAAGAAAGAAGATCACCTCACTTTAAGAAAAAAAAAAACAACTTTATTGCAGTTCAAAAAAATAGATTAAATTAGATCAAGTTTAAACATATACGTAGTTTAAAGTATCATAACAATAGTAAGATTAGTGCTTTGGTAACTTTTTATCAATTGAGTTTGTCAGTGAGGTTAAAAAACTGCATACACTGTAGGCATGGGCTCCTTTCCACTGGGGTCCTAAGATCCTTCTGGTGGATGTATGGTGTTTCCCTATAGAAGAGTAGGACTCTCTACAGTAGTAAGAGGGGTTTTTTTTTTTTTGTCTTTCTTCAGCAGTATAACTGCTTTAGCTGTTTTTTCTAAGTATGAGGAACTTCGAATGATTAAAATAATTGAATAAGTGTTATTTAAAGGCTACCTGCAGTGTGAATCAAGGTCTCCCATCCACTATTCTTTATGCAATCATCTTACCATAAATATTGCAATGATTTTCCTCTTAAGGATTAAGCAAGTAAGTTATCAATGGAAAATAGGAATGTCTTGGAAATATTTTCCCTAGTCACAAAAAATACAGCTCTCCTGGCTTTTCTGTCTTTATAGCCCCTGTTTCTCAAAGCACAATTGTCTTCCAGTTTCTTCAAGTGCATGATCAAATGCAAAGAATTTACCATTTGCTATGTCCAAGAAGAACCTGTGTGGGCTCTGGAAATTCAAATGCAGAGGTACTAGAGGCAACATCTCACTGCCCCTCACACTGGCTAGCGCCTACCCTGTAGGTAGCCTCACTGAAATCACTTGCCTTCTAGAGTAAGTAAAAAGGACAATGTAAAGAAAAATCCTATGCAGCTTCATAGGGAAGCACAAGGGTGGATGTGGTCCTCCATGTACCAAATTAAGCATTCCACCACCAGCCTGTCAGCAGGATGGAAGCACAGTTATTTGCAGTTTGCCTGCTGTTCAGATCCCCAGCTGCATCCCAGCATGGTCTGCTGCAGAGCCTCAGTGAACCACATACAGCATCTCTGTAAATACTTCCGTCCAACAACAGCCCTGCAGGCCACCACCAGGTATTTGCATTACTGTACAAATACTTTCTGTTGTGAACAATGTAAAAATCATTGCCCATTGTGTCTCAACTCCTTTATCATCTCCTGAAAAATAAAATATACACTGAAGTAGTGTAACATTGTAATTCAAGTCTGAGTTTAGGTTTTGGGGTTGTTTTGTGTTGTTGAAATTTTTTGTGCCTTTTTTTTGTGCTATTTTCATCCTCTTTTAATGGTGAAGCATCTGTCACTGTATAGGAACCTTTTGCACCAATATTGTTACTTTAACTTCCTTTTCTTAGCAGAAGGCTGGACCTTGGCTACTGGCTGGCATACAGGAACTGTCTTACCTGTCTGTGACAAGTAGCTCTTTCTGGAGCATGGCAGGGCTACTGTGTAACAACCTATGACACTAGGGCAATAAAAGAACCCAAAAACATATCAAGCTGAAAGTGTAGGGTAAGTCCAGATGGGCTGATTGCAACAGAATTCAAACAGAGATTTATTTTTCCCTGTGTGCATTGGTGTCAGTTTGTATCACAGAAGCTTCCGATTTTTCAGTTCACTGAGGAGCAGCTTCCAGGGTCACTTTTAATTTTTGTACATATATGCTGTAGGAACAGGGAAGTGCTTTGGAAATGATGGCTTCTTTTATTAAAACTGTGAGTGGTCTACAGTCACACTCAACCCCTATGGTGGTCTGTGTGGATTCATGCCACTTCCTTCTGCTACAAAACCAAGCCAATCCAGTTCCTATGCACCCAAAAAGCAGCATACGAGCACCCCAGCTGCTGTACATAGGAAAAGCCTATAGAGAAGATACAGCTGTGATGGGATGACTCTACATGTCCTCTAGGCACTAATAAGTGAAGGAGCAAATCTGCATGTGCATATGTATATATATCTATAAATATGTGTGTGTTTGTGTGTATGTATATGCACATATATATGGGGAAACAGCACCTCAGTGCTATGGAGAGTGAGGTCAGGCAGAGATGAAGCAAAAGACCTGGTGAAAAGTCTTTTCTTTCTGCTGGTAGGGCATAAGTTCACTAAAAACCAAGAAAGAAGGTTCATGTCCCTCTCTACTCTGCCTTGGTGAGGCCTCATCTGGAGTACTGTGTCCAGTTCTGGGCTCCTCAGCTCAAGAAGGACAGAGAACTTCTGGAGAGAGTCCAGCGCAGGGCCACCAAGATGATCAGGGGACTGGAACATCTTTCATACAAGGAAAGACTGCGGGAAGTGGGGCTGTGTAGTCTGGAGAAGAGGAGACTGAGGGGTGATCTTATTAACATTTACAAATATCTAAATGGTGGATGTCAGGAGGTTGGGGCAACCCTCTTTTCTATTGTAGCTAGCAACAGGACAAGGGGTAATGGGATGAAGCTGGAACACAAAAAGTTCTATTTAAACATAAGAAAAAACTATTTCACTGTGAGGGTGATGGAGCAGTGGAATAGGCTGCCCAGAGGGGTTGTGGAGTCTCGTTCCTTGGAGGTCTTCAAGACCCGCCTGGACACGTTCCTTCAACCCCTACCATTCTATGATTCTATGATTCTATGATAAGAGTCCTGGGAACTAAGAAATACATGTATTAATATGAGAGAAATGTGAGTCTATACAAATCACTGTTTCTGGATGACATCAAGGTAATAAACTGATTCCCCTTCCACCTCCCCACTCAAGTAACATAAGAGGGAAAAAATAGCTAGTGTTTTAATTTTTTTTCAGAAGAATCCTTGAAAAAACCATTTTGTGTGATGATCTGAAATTACTTTTCTGACAAGGACAAAACTATTAATGACAGAATAGATATTTTCTTTTTTAAAAAAAAGTAATAAAAAATCAATTTCTCAATGAGAAGTATTAAAAGAAAAAATCAGCTTGGTTTTATACTACAGTACAGCAATTACTACTAAAATCACGAAAACAACCAGGGACCCATCAATATATTAGTGAAAGGTGAATATGGTATTGATTTTTAGAAGGAAAACAAAAGTAAGAGGTGGAAATGCTTCATAGCAAAATAAATCCTTACAAAAAATGAAACAGAAAATACAAATGGTGCTAGCACTGAACACATTAAAGCAAAAGAAATGTAGCATCTCTTTGTCTTACAAAGAATAAATCTGCATGGAGAAACAGAATTATGAAATCAGTGAGTAAAAGGTATTTGGTAAATGTAGTATCATAAGATATTTATTTTCATGGACCCATATTTTAAAAACGTTTACTGATTTACAAGCTCTGAAGCAGGGTCATGAGTACCACAGGTGCAAGGTGTTTGTGGTCATCCATTAAATGGGTATCAGCTCCCAAGCAACAGCAAACTCCTTCATTTTGTTCTCCAGATTTTTTTCTGTGGGACACTTTTTCTGGTTAAACTTAGTAAGAATCTCATAAATGCTATGCTTTTGCCATTTTATGGTGTCTTTATTATCATTCTTAAAATCTTCACTTAGCATGTAAGGGAGATGAAACAGTACAGCATCTTTTAAGTAACCAATCACGACACAGAATTATTATTTTACAACATATTAATCAAATTTGACAGTAACCCACATACTGAAACAAGTTTGCATTGTTTCTTGAAAATTTTCAAAGAAGAAACAAATCAGTAACAATCAGATTTTTTTATGTACTTCATGAGGGAAAATAAGACATAAATTCATTAATAAATTATTCATCAGCAATTGTCTCAAGAGTATTGAGAGCTGGCAAAAACTCCATGGCAAAAGGTAAAGCTAAATAACAGCATATAAAATGGGAGACATTCTCAGGTAGCATAAGAGAAACTACTGGCAGGTCTTGACTTAGTTAACATCCTTTTTAACGACTCTAAATCAGAAGTAAACAGAAACATAGCAAAATCTGTGGATAGCTGGGAGAAACTGTGCATGACAGGATCAAAGAAAGGTATTGATAGTTCCAAAGAAATAAGATGCATGAATGTCAAATAAAATAACACTGTATGAAGAAAACCATTCCATGCATACTTTAGAGGACAACCAAATGCATGTCTCAGATTAAATGTCCATTAACATACAGGCACTGACAGACAGGTAGCTATCAAAGTAGCTCCACAGAAGTCAGTGGAACCACCAGTGAAATCTGAAGTAAGCATAGATCTGTTTTCACCAGCTGATGAGCACCCTCTTGTTAAGGTGAGCAGCAGAGATAGTAAAGTAGGCCTTTGGTGCTGCACGGTGAGTTCCATTGTTTGTATCTCAGACGCAGCAGTTATTCTAACAGTAAGCCACCCCATTGATTATACCATCAGCACTTTTACAAATCTGTAAAATCTACAGATTTTTTCATAAATCTGTAGACTTTAAATGAAGCACCTAAAGGTAGTAAATTAGTAAATGACTTGCAGAATGTTACTTGCTTGGGCTGTTCCACACCCCATACTGAGAAAAATGTTGTTGCTGAGGCCTGAAAGTGCTATTTTGCCTGCTGTTTTCATTAGAAGCCATTCATGATTTATTTAGATAGCTTCAATCAATGTGTATCTCTGTTTTATTTTTCAGTTAAATCCTCTCAGTGTAATCAACCTTATCTGCAAATTGTTCTGTGTTGTCAGTAAGTGCCTACCTTCCAGTATTGTAAACTTTGTGCTATTAAATGTTCTTAGAGAGTGGGGAAATAGGTCTTGGCAGTAATCATGTACGTGACAATGCAATGGTTCTGTGTTTATTTTGAATGCAGAATGGTCACACGTTTCATACAGTTGGTTTTGGTATTTTTGCTATTTGGTGCCCTACAGGTTGTCCTTATGTGGGGAGCACAGAGGGAGAAACACCTGTTTGACTCTTTAAAAGTAAATTGTGGACAAATGGAAGTGATGGATCAACTTAGCTGGAAAAACTTGCTCTGTTGAGGGGAGGGGCCTGGATATGTTACTAGTCAAAGACAGAATGCAAGTAGTAGGAGTTAATGGCTGTTCTCAATGAGGATGGAACTTGCTGATGAGGAGTTCCTAAAAGCTGTGTACTAGAAGCTGTACAGTTCAAAATGTTTATAAACAGCCTGACAAAGGATGAATTGTTAAAATGAAAAGACCAGATAATTACAAGAAAGTTGGTCAGGCTAGTGAAAACAAGGGTTCACTGAAGATTTATCAAATTCTTTTTGAAGATGGAAAGGCTATGTAATAAAAAGGTAGGTGAAACCCAGTGGAAGCAAATGTAAAGTGATGCACCTTGGAAAAAGCAATCCAAGGCTCATGAACAAAATGAGCTCTGAGCTGGCTGTATCTGTAAGGAGTACAACCGTGAAAATGTCAGCTTAGTGCTTGAAAATGCTTGAATAAAATTGCAGGAAGTTTTAGGGAACAGATAGAGAACAAACAGAAAATACTGTTAAATCCCAGTACGAAATCACAGTTCATCCCCATTTTGAACACTATGCTGCTCTGGCCCCTTCACCTGCAAACAAAATTTGGTGAAAAATGTAGAGGAGAGTTACAAAGATAATGAAAAGTGTGGAGCAGTTTCTCTATGATAAATGAGCAAGCAGACTCTTGTGATGGGTCTAATTTGACTGAGAGAGGACAGAATAGTCTCTAGGAGCCACAATGCAAGGAGAGGCCAGATGCAGAAGAAATCCATGGGGATCATAGAATCGTGGGGGTTGGAAGGGACCTTTTAGAGATCATCTAGTCCAACCCCCCTGCAGAAGCAGGTTCACCTAGATCAGGTCACATAGGAACATGTCCAGGCGGGTCTTGAAGACCTCCAAGGAACGAGACTCCACAACCCCCCTGGGCAGCCTGTTCCACTGCTCCATCACTCTCATGGTGAAATCGCTTTTTCTTATGTTTAAGTGGAACTTTTTGTGTTCCAGCTTCATCCCATTACCCCTTGTCCTGTTCCTATCTATTATAGAAAAGAGGGATGTCCCAACCTCCTGACACCCACCATTTAGATATTTATAAATGTTAATAAGATCACCCCTCAATCTCCTCTTCTCCACACTAAACAGCACCAGTCCCTGCAGTCTTTCCTCATATGAAAGATGTTTTATACCCTTGATCATCTTGATGGCCCTGCGCTGGATTCTCTCCTGCAGTTTCCTGTCCCTCTTGAGCTGAGGAGCCCAGAATTGACACAGGGCTCCAGATAAGGCCTCACCAGGGCAGAGTAGACAAGGAGAAGAACCTCCCTCCACCTGCTGGACACACTCTTCTTGATGCATCCCAGGATGTCATTGGCCTTCTTGGCCACAAGGGCACATTGCTGGCTCATGTTTAGTTTATTATCAATCAGGACTCCCAGGTCTCTCTGTGCAGAGCTGCTCTTCAGCAGTTCGACCCTCAGCCTGTATTGGTGCATGGGGTTGTTCCTTCCCAGATGCAGGACTGTGCACTTGTCCTTGTTGAACCTCATGAGGTTCCTCTCTGCCCAACTCTCAAGCTGGTCGAGATCCTGTTGAATAGCAGCACAGCCTCCTGGGGAATCAGCCAGTCTTCCCAGTTTGGTGTCATCATTGAACTTGCTGAGGGTACACTCTGTCCTCTCATCCAGGTCGTTGATGAAGATGTTGAACAAGACTGGCCCCAGAAACAATCCTTGTGGAACTCCACTGGCCACAGGCCTCCAACTTGACTCCGTGCCATTGATCACCACCCTCTGGGCTCTGTCATTCAGCTAGCTCTCAATCCACCTCACTGTCCACTCATCCAATGATGATGTTCTGCAGCCTCATTGAGGCTTTTCCAGGGTTCCTTTTATGGGTGCTCAATGTCTGCATGGCCTCAAGGGAGAAACAGCACCAGATTGTGTCAAAGAAATCCAGAGAGCTTTACTAAACATGGGAAAAAAAAAAACCCAAACATGCGTAATTGAAAAAGTCTTTGAAATTAAAACAGGTTGGGGAGTACTTGGGAGAAAGTTCCTCAAGTGCTCTTGCTGTTCTTGCTCCTCCGTGGATGTGTGCTTAGGGACACAGTTGCAACATGTGTGGTGGTGGTGAGTGCATGTGTAAGCTGTTTGCATCCAAAACATGAACCATATGCTCCTTTTAAATCATCTGAAACTAAGCAGGCTTGTGTCCCTGCTCAGATCTTATCTTTGACATGATGACTGACTTCTGGACTTCCTTTTGTACTTGCTTCCTGCTTCTGCGAACCCAAACATGGCTCTTGGGAAGCATTGTGGATTGACAACTTTGGCAACTAAAAAAAATAGCCATGATAATCATTGTCAGAGAAGGACTGGAAAGAGAAACTGAGAGCTTAACTATGGCCTCAAAGGAATGGGCTCTTTGATGAAAAAATGAAGATAGAGCACACAGGAGCTGCAGTCAGGTTCTGGAGACTATTAGCAATTCTTTTTATGATCATACCAATACAGCCAGAGATTTTTAAAAGGTGCAGCCTAAAAGGCTCCCAAATTGTGTATTGCACATTCTGCAAGAGCCACAAAATACAAGCAGCTTCATCACAACATAGTAGTAACAAGGAATGTGTTGCAATCTTAGTCCAAGTGAGAAATATTAATGCAAAAAAATCCCTTTGAGACTCTTTTTTGTTGTTAATAATCACAAGCTGTATGCTAGCAGATCCAGGATGGTGGCCTTGGAAAGGAAAGAAGGAGACTATAACATTGTGGACGTTGCTCTTCGACTTCATGAGAATATCAGACTGAGAATGCAGTTGACAAATATACATAGACAGCAACGACACAGAAAGTATAGCTGGAATTACTTAAAAATTAGTTAGGAAAATGAATACAGTATTGTGTACATTGAAAATATAACCACACATATTCCCAAAGCCAAGCATAAAAATGATAATACTCATAATAATTCAAAACTCATCAATAATTGGATCTGAATTGGACCTCCTGAAAGACTGGATGGTGAGATGGAAAAGTAATGGCAACAGCAGTAACAGTGCCGTGTGGTTATTTCTAACTCATTTATAGAAAAGTATACTTATGTTTAACGTTTATAAACTACAGATAAAATCCTGTCTGGTTTTGATTAGTATTGAGATGTAGCTGTCTGCAACAAAAAGAGATTGAATCTGATGATGTAGGTGGCTTCTCCTTGCTCTATACTCTTTGTACAGGAAAGCTATACACTAAGGGTAGCTAAGTATGATTATGGCCTCAAGAGCTGAAATGCACATTTCTGCCTTGCCCTCCAGCTTCTATGTGCAGGATCAGCTTTGCAGCCAGAGAAGACAATTCAGCTTCCACCTCTATTTAACTCTGGGACAGGAATTTGCAGGTGCAGGCTTCCAAAGAGTTAAATGCGTATCCCAACTGGAAGAATAATATTTTACTGCTCTCCCCAAATAAAATTATAGCTTTATTTCTTTAGGGAAGACTCTTCCCTTTCAATCCAAGTGTAAAGCTAAATATGCGTTGCTTCAAAGGTGTAAATTAAGCCCAAGGACTTATAAGAGGAGGATGTTCAAGGTCATAAAAACCAAAAAGCCAGCAGTATGCAGGTGTTTGGTCATTGAGCCAACCCACAAAATATCCATATGTATGTTAGTCCTTTGAAGGATACCAATGAGCAGACAGCACTATAGTTTTGAGCTCACCAAGCTAGAGAACAGCCATTTTCTTGATTAAAAGAGAAAAGTAACATCTCAACTAGCCCATCAATAAGGCCAGCAGTCCTACCATGAATCCTTAGTGCAAGACCCTTAATACAGAAAAGAATGAGTATGAACAGCTATTATTTAACAGAGATAACAAGGCAAGCAGTGGAAGTAATAAAACCAAACAAACCAACCAAACAAAACAAACCAAATCCCTTCCCCAAAAACCACCACTATCCTTCCCCAAACAAAGAAAGAAAGTAACCAAACCAAAATAAACAACAACAACAAAGTGGACATTGTAGTGCAATCCTGTTGACTTAGAACAGAGCATTACAGAGGACAGTGGTGTTACACTGCCCTTAGACTGATCACAAATTTCATGGCTGGAGCTAACTCCTCTCTTCTTTACACACAAACGCTTACCTTCTTCAACATACAAATAAATATAAACTACAAGGAGCTTTATGGCTTTGATTTAAAAAGGCTATTCTATGCAGAATTTTAAAGAGCAGAAAGCAAGTAACTTATAACCTAGATTTAAATTTATGATGAGTATCCAGCACGGATCATCACAAAGTAGGTGTTTCACACTTTGCATCGTATTTGGATGCTGTTTTCCACATCCAGGGTATCCAGTTCCCAGAAACTATCACAAACAGGCATACAGTACCAACTAAGCAACATTGGAAAAAACAGCTGTACTGCAGTTCTCTTGCTGCGCAGATCACTTGAGCAAGTTGAAGCTGAGTGAAGACTTATCAGAAGAAACACAAGTAGCTGGATGCTCTGTGCACATTGGTGTTCTGAGCTCGGACCACTGCAGACATCAGCTGAAGTTATCTGAGGGTTAAGCTCAATGGAATACTATTTTGCAAAGAAAGCTTAACTTTGTGGCTGTCTTCAATTTTTAGAAGCAACTGTGCTCTTAAGAGGTAAGAACTTTACCTCTTAAGGGGAAGAGAGGAATTTGAGACAGGAATTTTCTGCTTTTGCTTTTTTTCCCCATCTGAGTGTCTTCATAGGCTGCAATTCTTTATGACGTGTAGTACTGAGGAGCACAAAAGACGAATGAAAGGCAAAATTCAAGTTTGCTTGGAAAATCAGACAACTTCTATGATTGTTAATGGTATTTGGGAGTTTATTTTTAGCTGTGACTGGTGAAAGAGCCTGGTGATACTGGATGCACCAATTTGCCAGTCAATTTACAGGGGCCTGGTATTGGATACAAATCTCAAAAATGTATTGATTGTCACATCTGAAAAGCAATTACAATGTTTGGACATTATTCCCTGCATCTCTTCAGTATAATAATATTCATATTCTTCTTCAAATCACTATGCTGCTCTCCTCTTGGCTCACCGCGAAATTGGTGTATATATTAATCTGTGTGGTATGTTCTATACATTAGGGTGTCTGGCTTAATTTGCAAATCTTAAAATGTATACTTGAATTATTGATTGTACAGCTCAGAAGATGAAATGAAATGGGGTGGATTTTAGAGTTATGCATAATAAACTCCTGCTCAGCCAAATCTATTGAGCAATAAGTTCAAGCTCAAAGAGATGCTACCACTACACATTCTATACATGTTAGTATCAGGTTACCTACTGTCCTTGCTACATAGTTTTTTATTTTACTTAATAGCCATGCAGAAGTAGGCATTAGTATATAAAGGGATTTAGGAGCATAATTACCACTGGCTTGTGGTGAGACTGGCCTGAAAACCTCTTTTGAAATCTGCTCTAGATATTGACTACCTTCAGATTTCCAATTTGGCTGAACAGGTGTTCTGAAAGGTCCCTAAGCCCCTTGTGTGCTGGCTGATAATATTTTATAGTCCAGTCTGTCATCTTTTATGCAAGATATTAGGTACAGCTTGCTTGGTCTTCTTTCTCCTTCAGAACTTTTTTCATTAAGCCTTTCTCAGCCTCTTTCTTCTCTTAATGAGCACAAAATTAACCAGGTTCATCTATAACCATACCTATGAACATCCAAGACTACCCTGCACTTGAGCTGCTCTTTTTGCACTGTTATCATAACAGTACCTTAGTAATGAGGCACTCAGCATTTCACATACCCCTAAGGTGAGGGTCCATTGGCCCTTCCTACATTTAAATCATCTCTTCTGATTTGTTCTGTGCCTCTGCTGGTACATTTTGGTGTTTTGTTTTCCTTCTCTTCGACTGCCAGACACTGTGCTAACTATCTTAAGATTAGATCTCCCATTTGTCTCGGATCATTTTCCTGTGATCCTATCAGAGGAAGTAATAAAAGATTTATAAAAATGAATATGTGAAACACAGGTGTGCCAATGAACTATACAGGAGAAGGTAAAAACACTATTTCAGTGACCACTGATACAAGTTAAATGAAAACTGAACTTACTGAAAAATCACTCTCCTGATTTTTTAAAAAGAGCCCAGAAGTCCAAATTATCATGGAGGAGACTAAAAAGAGCAATTACATGTCTACACAACAGCTCATTTCTTAAAGCCCTGGTTTTTGATGTAATCCCTTTGGCTGGGTTTTGACCCAGTCTTATTTGATTTATGTTTTTTTCTCATTAAATACTATGCTTGAAGTATCCACTCAAGACCTCATCTTACAAATGTTTCACTGAAGGAAGTTTCTGTTGCATTTAGTAAAAAACACTCTACCTGGTTTTAATATTTTAAATCTTCAAATTTTTTTCTTTGCATTTTGATTTTCTATTTGGATCCTGATTTACCCCTAACCATAGCATTTAGTCTTGAAGATAATTAGGATTGCTTTACCACTGCAGTATAACCTCAAGTGAGAAAGTTAATTTCCTATTCAGATTAGAATTTCACCATTAATACCATGAATGCTAAATTCATACCACTGTGGTGTAGGCCCTTGGAGTGCACCTTGCAAAACATCAATTTCTTAGCTGGGATCATTTCCTACTTGTGTTTCACAAATGGCCTTAAATCCTCTCACAGTGTTGTAAGAAGTGTGGTATTTTCCCTTGGTTTCTTCTCTCAATCCTATCTGCCAGGAGATAGATAAGTGGTTACAGATGATATTAGCATTATTCAATAGATGGCTAAGAGTACTGCAAAAGCAGTATGCCCAGCAGTCCCCCTGAGGGGGCAATACAGTATTTCTGCCAGTAGCTCAAATTTCTCTCAAGCAAAGCAAGCAACATGAACTGGAACCTTAATCTTCTGGACGTCAGTGTAATTCATCTCGCATGCTAATGCTGCAATGGACACCAAGGCGGATTTTCTTCTCTTTTTCACGGGAGATTTTGATTTCCTGTAGCACGTAAAGGCTTCGTGGTCCTGTCTGATGGAGTCACACTAAGTTGCAGCACGCAGCACATGACTTCAAGTGCCCCATCAACTGAGGCCAACACATTGATTCCCTAAGAAGGATGGGCACCAAGTATCTACGTGGTGGTGTGGTGTTGGTTTATGAAGAACATCTTATTTTCCAGAATGCCACAAAAGTAAATTAACAAGTAGTTCAGAAGCTACTGTCCACTTCTTTGGTCCTAAAAGTCATTCTGCCACTTCTCCTTATCAACTCCAGCTGCTGCTTTTGCTGTTTGTTGGATTTCTCATGCTTTCCCTGAACTTCTCTGACTTTTACCAGCAGCTGCAACCAATAAACTCCCTTGCCTCCAAATTTGCTGGCAGTCTCAGTGAAGCCTCTCTGGTGGCACAACTTATTTTACTCTGCTATTTCTGCTTCCTGTTGTTTCAGCAATAACTATGTGGAGGGGCCCTTAATTCCTCTTACCATTTAGCCTGGCTGAAGTGTACTCAGCATACCCATCTACTCTAATGCAGCTTCTAGATTAAAGCCCCCCTTTTTACAACAGCCAGTTACACCTTTCAGTCTAATTTATCTACACACAAAGAGAGGCTTCAGCCTCTACTTGAAAACATGACCAGTTCCAGAGTTGAGAATTCACAAATTCAAATGAATGAGAAAAAAATAATGCAAGTTCTTTAAAATGGCATTCTAATGACAATTTTTATGTCCTCCCGCATTACTTAAGTACTGTAACAACAGAGATAGGTCATGCTTTCCAAACAGTTGAAATCACTTGAAATTGTACAGGAAGGTTGTATTGTTAGGTTTCAATTAAGCTAAATTATTTATGATTTTTGTGTCTAATTGCCTTATACCACAAATACATACAAATTCAGGTCAGCAGTTCAGATAATTCTTATGCAGGGCCATTTTGCAATCCATGTCTAAGTCACAAGACATCACCAAGTCTTCTGCAGCATGTTTGCACAGCCTTCCCAGTTGCAATGGGTTTGTGAGCAGGGTGGAACTGGCCATGCACATCGAGAATGACAATTTGCTTGGATCAAATAATATGCTTTTCAGGGCAACCATCTATCTTGAGTATCCAGCTCAAGAGGGACAGGGAACTTCTAGAAATAATCCAGTGCAGGGCCATCAAGATGATCAGGGGACTGGAACATCTTTCTTATAAGGAAAGGCTGTGGGAACCAGGGCTGTTCAGCCTGGAGAAGAGGAGACTGATGAGGGACCTCATTAATACTTTTAAATACAGGTATTTAAAAGTAGTACATCAAGGGCATGGGGCAACACTTTTTTTCTGTAGTGTCCAGTGACAGGACTAGGGGTAATGGACAAAAGCTGGAACACAAAATGTTCCACTTAAGGAAAAACTTCTTTCCTATAAGGGTGAGGGAGTCCTGGCATAGGCTGCCCAGGGAGGTTGTGGAGTCTGTTTCTCTGGAGGTTTCCAAACCTGCTTGGATGCTTTCCTGAGTGACCTGATCTAGGCGGACTTGCTTGAGTATGAGAGTTCAACTAAGTGATCTTTAGAGGTCCTTTCCAACCGCTACCATTCTGTGATTCTGTGAAACCTTTCTGTGTCCCTACTTCCTACACTTCAGAAAGCATTGAAACAGCACCACTATCTACCAAAAGAGGAGTGGAGCAGAAGTATTTCTGCTGCTATTGAGAGACTGGAAACTCATCTTCTGCTGCACAAGGCATTGGACTGGGTTATACAGGCTGCATGGAAATACATCAACTGCAAGTTAGGGACCAGATGCCTCACAGCACTCTCTCCTTAGTGCTGTTCCAATGGTGCCAACCTACTGCAAAGCTAGTTTAACTGGAGAGCATGCCACCATGGCTTAACCTACTCCTTAAGTGGAAAAGTATTTTTTGACATTCCATGCTTTCAAAATATATTAAAAAAAATATTGCATTTCCTATATAATATTGAAGAGCGTCTTTAGTTAGTATTTTGAGGCAATTCTCACACCTAGAAAAATGGTATTCAAAAGAAGGCAAAGGTACATATCAGAAGGAAGAGACCACAAAAGAAGAAAAAAAGTACTAACTATCCAATGATTATAAATACCTAGAATTTCACCTGTTACAGAAAGAAAGATGAACACTAATGTAAGAAATGTACTATTAAAGTATTGAAAGTGTTCTACCTGAAAAAAAAAAGAAAAAATAAAATAATCAGAATCACAGGCAATTACAATTCACTAAACCTAATTTTAACCCACGGTAAAATAATTAAATGATCATTAAAGCTGTGAATCTACCTGGGGGATAATGGAATAACAAGCAGCAAATGATGCAGGTGTCGTAATGACAGGGTATTTGTGGCAAATCCTCCTGAAGAAGATAGATTTGGAAGCCAAAATACTAGGTGAACACATTCCAAAAATACAACTTGAAATGGTGGTTTGGTTTTTTTTTTTCTCTTCTCCCATGGGAAAAAGCATTCTGGAAGCCTCTAAAGCTGCAATTTGGTTCTTTTACAGGCTTTCAGGTGTAAACACCACACTGAATTGGAAGGCCTAAGGGCTGGCTGCCTCTGCAAGCAAAAAATATCTGAAAGCTGGGGTGATTGATATGGAAAAGAATAGTAGATTATAGCGAGTCTTACAAAATGATATAGAAGCACAACAAATCAATGCGCTAAGGGGTTGCTGGTGATGGTAAGTTATATCCTTCAACTGCAGAGAATAACTGCTCTTTATGTAATCACACCTGGGATATGGAATTAAATTGCAATACCTCATTACCTGTCCTTAGAAAACATGAAAGAATTTGAGGGAATTCAGATCTGAAGAAGAAAAGTTATCAGGCTCTTGTAAAGACAGATACACAAGGAGAGATTAAGTAGCTTAAATATATAGCTTATCTAATCAGTAATTAAGAAGGTGAGGATAATGGTTTAATAATATGTAAGAGTAGAATAATTATTTTGGACGATGCATGTTACCAGTTCAGCACAGTGCTTAAACACATGCACATATCCATCAGCCCTGCAAAACACGGACACACATGATTTCAATGGAGCTTAAGCACATACCTAAATTTAAGCACGCATTGAAGTACTTTGATTACTTGGGGCCACATCCACAAGTAATGTTATGAAATTAAGAAATGGAAAAATATAGTCTGAACAGCAGGAAAATCTTCCAAATGGTGAGATATATGACACTGAGGCATAATCACTCAAGGGAACTGGTAGAAACCTCATCGTTAGACATCATTCAAGTTTCACTGGACAAAGTACTGTGAAAATATCCTTTGGGGAATAATCTTGCTCTTGCCTCTAGAGATCAGAACTGCACAAACTAATACAACTTTTCAGTCTTTCAGTTTTTGGATCACAGCATTATGACGAAGACACAATTTTAATGTGCAATGTTAGTGCAACAGGCTGGTGGTTTTCCAAAGGTCTTCTTTATCTCCTCCCATAATTCAATGAGGGGTTTCAATCTTCATTATATGTAATTCTGTAAGAGAGAAAAACTTCAAAGATATCATCACATTTTGAGCCTAGTGGTACTTTGTCTTTTATCTGCTCATTGGCTAAACATTGATTTCATCCTCACCTTTGCATTAGAACATAGCTTAAAGACATATAGCAAATGTAATTTCAACTTGTAGGGGTTTGTTTCATTCCAAGAGCATGTGTGATGAATATCATCAGAACGGTAATTGTACCTTGGATAATCTCATGGCTCTGAGCATCACAGCAGAGGCAGTAATAAAGATTTGGGTTTTTTGTTGCTTTGTTTCGGTTTCTTTTCCCCATGTTGCTCCTGGAAGAAGGGTTGTTGAAGAAAAGAGCTTTCTCAAGGATGGAGTAGTAGATTTTCTGAGGGCTTTTCCTACTGGAGAGAACAGTTTTGGTGAGGCAAATGTGAGGCCTGAAACACAACAGCTTTTAAATTGCTTTTAATCTTCCTTTTTCTTAAAGTAAACATTTCTAGAAGGCTATGCATAATTCATTCAGAGTTTTAGGGGTTATAGCGGTTTTATGTATGTCAAGTTTGTTAGTGGGGGGGCTACAGGGGTGGCTTCTTTAAGTAAAGAGCTGCCAGAAGCTTCCCTTGTAGCTGACAGGGCTAATGCCAGTCAATTCTAAGAGGGACTCTGCAGCTGACCAAGGCCTCGCTAATTAGTGATTGAGGTAACACCTCTGTGAATAACGTATTTGAGAAGGAATAGAAGTTGCAAGGGAGCAAGAATGTGACAACAACATCTCCACAGAAATCAAGGTCAGTGGAGAAGGAGAAGTAACAACTTGGTGGGCTCCAGGCACTCAGCTGGGACTAGAACCACTCCAGGAGTGTTTTGCAGCCTTGTGGGAAATACCAGGTGGATTTTGTGGAGCTCTACTGGGAATGGTTGAGACAGATCTTTTAGATTTCTATCCTCTCTGAATTTCAGCATGATTAACATTCTTTCTTTAGTTTTGCGGTGTCAGTGAGATGGGCCCTGGTTTTATCATTGGGACAAAAGTGTTTACTGGTCTTAATTTTCTGCAGCACATCAATGTATCCGGAACAGCAGTTATCAACCTAAAATACACATTTATGTGCCTGTTTAACTGGTGATGTAGCTAGGAATACATGTAAGCATCTTTGTGACTCAAAGGCCTGGTTTACATATACAGGAATAATTAATTCCTCTACTGATACAGACAGACTTGCAAGGTCTCCATCACCAGAGGTCTTTAAAAGCTTGTTAAAGAAACAGCTGGGCAGGATAATAAATTGAGTGGATTTTCCATTGGGGTGGACTAGGCAGCCTCGGTCAGACCCTTCCAGGACTCTTGGCTACAGTTTTTTTTAAGTTCAAAGCCAGGAGTCCAGCAGTGTCTCCCCAGTTAGGTCTGCTTGCTGGGTTAAAGTGTGGTGTATTGCACATGTCAGTACTTAGGCACCTGGAAAACTCTTTGCAATTTATTTTTAGCTTTTATTCTTTCTTAAAATAGTTTGATTTGTTTGCATCCTTCTCTCTCAAACTAAAAGCAAATGGAAATTGCACTCCAGGTAAAAAGGGTTTATCATGTTTCAGCCAAGTATGCTTACTTCCAGAGGTCCATTGTAAGCATTTAAGATAATGAATGGTAAAACAAAGGTAGGGTTTTTGTCAATTGTGTCAGAGGTCCTTGGTTCTCTGGAGACTGGGGGATTCACATTTCCCACCTCCTGGAGGCCACAGGACAGGGACAGAGTGTGTCCCTGTCACTCAGCTGCTGCTGGGCTGCCCTGAGCCCCATCCCTGGGCTGGGTAGCAGGGAGAGGAGCTGTGACCTGCAAGCAAGCTGTCATTTGCTGCTTGGCTGGGGACAAGTGGCCCGTCAGGAGGTGTAAAAACCAGCGGGGAATATTTTATGTTGGAAATACAGGCTGTGATTAGCCTTTTTGGAGGAGATCAATAGGCAGAGCAGCTGCCTACTGGTGGGAAAACCAGCAGATGATTGTTCTGTGCTGAAAAGGCAGGCTGCGATTGGTTGTCTAGCTGGAGACAAACCCAAGCGGCCAATCGAGAAGTAGGGAATCCAGCGTGGAATGGGTCTGTGCCTTGTAAGTAGACTGTGATTGGCTGCCTCGAAGGGAGCAATGGGCATAGCGGCCAATCGGGGGTTGGGGGTATCCTTTCGTGCGGGGACTGCGCAGCAAGTCGTGGTGTGGCCGGACACTGGGGCTGCAGAGGGCCCGAGGAAGGGGAGCAGTGGTTTATGGGGCAGGGTGGACGCGGGGGGCGGCGCAGCGGGGCGGCAGCCTCCCGGCGGGGCCGGGCTGGGAGGTGCGGTGCTGGACGACTGCTAGGTGGAGCCCGCGTCCGCGCAACCCAGATCCGGGCCCTCGCCGCTCCCCCGCCCCTCGGCTCGCCGCCCGCCCGGCTCCGTGCGGTTGCCGCCGGGCAGGGCAGCAGCGCCGCCCGCCGCCGCCGCCTCCTCCTCTTCCTTGGGTCTCGCTCCTGGCCCGGCCCGGCCCTGCAGTCCCACCGCCCCGGAACGCCTCCACCCCCTCCTCGACTGCGTGCGTGTGCGGTGCGTGTGCGCGCCGAGCCGGTGGGGCCGCCCGCGGCCATGGGCCCCCCCCGCGCCCGCTAGGCACCGCGCGGGGCGCGCCCGCGGAGCCGCCCCCCCGCCCGGGCTCGCGGTCTCCGCAGCGGGAGTAGGAGGAGGAAGCGCTTGGTGTGCTGGCGAAGCTCAGGGGGCTGAGAATCTCCCGCCTCCCTCTGCGCGGGCGTCTTTGTATCCCCCAGCCCCGGCGGAGCGAGGTGCTGGAGGGAGAAGAAAAAACGGGGAATGGTGGAAGATTTCTCTCCTTTTATTTTTTTTTTTTTGGTGGTCTCTTTGGCAGCGGCTGTTCTTCCCCGGCAGCAGCAGCACAGGCAATGACTCTGCCGCATACGAATCGCCTGGCCAGTGGTGCCCGCTCTGGAGACATCACCTTGCTTTGAAGTTGCCCACCTGGAGGAGGTAGATCGGAGCGAGGCTTTGGTCCAGAAGGATCGGCGACGACGAGGTAGAGGAAGGAGCGATCGCCTCTCCCATTCCCACACACCCTCCATCCTCCGAGAGGAAGCCTGTGTAGCAGAACACGGCGGAAAAGGAGAGACTTAATCTTCTTCCTATTTTTTTCCCCTTTATACATTTTTCCTTTTTAAAAAATATTTTTCTTCCTTGGAGAACATTCCTTGTTTCTCATCCCCCCTTCTTCCTCCTGGCTACGGGCTTTGGTAGTGTGGCCAGGTCTGTTTCCTATCCCCACCCCTGGTTTTAATGGCTGGATTGTGGCAGCAGCTCCTTGCTGCAGGTTGTTGAAGAACTGATGGGGACTTGCATCTCAGGAACCGGAGGTGACTAAAGGTAACTAATCACCCAACAGATGGATGCTCACCAGCCCTTGCCTGGCTGTCAGTTGCGCCCTTGCCCGCCTGCGTTGGGCTGAAGGCTGCCGGCCACCCTGGGCACAGGCTTGGATTGAATTATTTCGTAATAAGGATAGGATAGTTTGCCTTCAGGGGGGCCGGATCCTCCAGGTAACAAGGGAGCGTCTCTCTGGATCTGCATGCTGGGGGGAGGGACAGTGAGGAAAAGGGTTGTGCTGCTAGTTGGGAAATGCTCTCTAAGCTTCAGCCAGGTTTTGCCGTGGACAGCTAGGGTGGTGATGGCAGTGAAGGAGACCTGGTAGGTTTTGTTCTTGCTCCGCATTCTGATTTTCTGTGGAAGATACCACCTTGGACCGGTGGGTTTGCTGGTGTTACACTGAGAAATTCCTGTTTTGTGTGTGCCCTCTGCCCTCATGCCCACCCCGTGGTGGATCTACATTTCTCTTTAATTCGTGGAGTGCCTTGAGAAACAATTGCTTTCCTGGATAGCAGGAGGCAGGCAGAACATGGGCAGGGGCATGGGTGGGTATGTTGCCAAATTGCAGGAGCACATCAGGGGTTTAAGTGTGCATGGATATGGGCTGGTAAGGTAGAGGTCTGCATCCAGCCCAGCAGCCTCAGGTTACAGGTCGGTGGGAGCTTCTCTTTCCCTTGCAACCAGAGAAGGAAATGAAAGGTCCAGGTTGCTAGAGATGTTCAGAGCATCCCACCTCCTGCCAGTGAGATTGCATTTGCCAGCTCTAATGGTATAGGGCTGGTGTATGCCAAAGGGATTTTTGAGCAAGGGGGCTGGTTTATATGACTGGAGAAAGAAAATTGCCTTTTTTATGCTTCTTTTTTTAAACTCATAGTTCATTTACGTAATTATTTATTTATGTTCCCTTGTAATCCTCAATTAACTGTTTAACTTGGAAATATGGTTGTAAAGTAGATGAATTGCTCCCTCCCATGATCCGGAGAGCAGCCCTTTCCTATTTCTCAGTCTACAAAGCCCACCTTGAGCTGGTGCCCTTTCTTGCTAATGAAGGTACTATAGATAAGTGCTCACGAGATATACCCTGGGTATCTGGTGGATTGCCTTTAAGGGCTGAGCTTGATGAGCTGCCTTATATCCGGAGTTGTCCATACAAATAACAGAGTTCTAATACACTTAGTTGTTCCTTTTTGATTCCACGGGCAGACATTTAGTTTTGTGAGAGGAATAATGAGGTAGAAAAGGAACCTCTCTTTCATGGTGGGCATGTAATTCTTCTCTGTGGTAGACAACTTGTATACATCCAAAAGCAATGGATAGCCGAAACAACCCAAGTCTGTTGTATTTACTTTCCTGTTTAGATCACTCATTAGGAGATACTAGGATTTCCCCTCTCCCAGTCCTGGTTCCAAGCACCTTGGTGCTTAGGAGGAGGCTCAGATGAGGAGAAAAAAAAAAAAAAAAGAAAGGAGGGGGGCGGAATGTGTGAAATGCCATCTGTGCCTTGATATAAGGCAGACAGGTAGTCTTCTAGTTGCAGTTTCTTTCTGTATTATATTCCAAAGGGTTGGATCAAGGTTTTCAAAGCTGACCAGAAAAATAAAAAATCTTTCCTGGAGTTAAATAAATTTCATTGTTGTTGTGGAATGCTGTGTCTTAAAGAGAGCAGCCAAGACTGCCTGCTTGGTATTGAGTAGTAGCGTGTGCTTTTGTAGAGCTCATTTATCATTTCTAGGGGTTCGTGATATGAACAGGCTTCTGCTGTGTATTCATTAGGAAAAAAATCCTTCCATGCAGTTTTTAACAGGGATAAACCAGGTGTTTCAAGTTAAGACAGGCTGCTGTCAAAAGTCTGCAGTTGTTACTTAAGAATACTCAACTGGGAAGGGAGAATATCAGTGCACCCATGTAGATGTTGGGTGGCAAAGTTTAGGTTAGGGCTTCACTGTAAAGCTGTTTTTTTTTCTAAAGGTAAAACAGTGCTCTCAGATGGCAGGAATCAGTCCCCTTTGTTATGATTAAGGCTGCTTCTGTTCCAACTCCTTAAGAGTACTTTTTCCTATTTTAGACTTGGTTTACTATAATGTGGCTGTTGCTTTGTTACCCGCTAGCAAAAACCAAAGCAGATACAGCTCACAGACAGTGGTGTATCTTTTTTCCAAAATTACTGAAGTTTTTATTAAGCTAAGGTTGGCCTGTGAGTTCTGCACGATTTTTGTTATTCAATAAAATATGGATTTTTCCCTTTTCTTCTGCGGGCAGTTAGTAAAGGATATGTTTAATTTCACATTTAATTCCAGAGCAACCTCAATGGCAGTGCAGATTGATGACAGTGAAAATACCAAATCCTGCTTTGTAGGGCAATAAGATTTCAATGATATTTGTTAAGTTTAATGCTCGCAAGTCCTCTCTTGGATGTTTTGTTTGACACAAGTGGGAGCTGGGTTTTCAGTTTCTTGGAGCTCTCCAGAGATGGTGGAGCAGCTTGTGTATTAGCCGAGGAAATTTGGCCCTGAGCGCCTGCTGGGTCGATCCCCTTCCTTTGTTTGCCGCAGCCAAGCACTGGCTGCGCATCCCACAGGTTGGGATGCTGTGGGGACTGTGTCCCTGCCTGCTGGGGCTGGGGGATGTTGCAGAGGTGCACTGCTTGCCTGTGTTGGAGTTAATTGCAGAAAAGACTATTTCCTCCTGTGGCAGAAAACAAATTGCCCTGCCCGCTGCTGCGAAAACAAAGCAGTTACCATTTGCTGTCCAGGAGGGAAATGCAAGCAGGTTTGTAGGTGAAGATGCAGGCATCAGCTTGCTGGCTGATGATCTGGGTGTCTGCCTACTTCCCAGCCTTGCAAAGCTGTTATAAAAAGAAATAAATATTTTGAGGCAGGTGGCCAGGTCTGGAGAGGAATATGCATGACCTTTAGCTTTGGTCAACGCATCAGCTGAGGGACCTGCTGCTTGCCATCAGGGTTTTCCCATTCAAAGCATGAGCGTGTGCATCATCAACACGAGTAAATGAGATGCAAATGGGAGAATGAAATCTTTGTAAATGGAGTAGTCCTGGGAGTGAAATTTTAATACTGGTAGTGTTGGACTGATTGACTGGGAAACTATTCCATGCATGACACAATATTACAAGATGGATTGGAGATTGATGAAAGCAATGGAATTCAGGGTGCAATAATGCATCAAGGAAAAGGTAAAACATGGAGGATGGGCATGAGACTTTTTATACGCTAAGTAAGTTTTCTTTTTTTAAGTTATGTTACTTGATGGTCATGGAAGAAGCCCAGCATTGTGACTGGAGTGATTTTGATGAAACTTCTTACCTCTTGGAGCATTCATACTCATCACAAAGAGACGTTTGTAAGAAGAACTCAAGAATTATAATTTGAGATCAGTGATGATCTGAGCACTAAGCATCACAATGTCAATGTATTGCTTGGGACAATACTGACACACTGGGACAGACTTATGAAATAAAGGTGTTTTTTTCTGCCATTTTGATACTGGGCTGCTTATTGAGGTGCTCACCAATACTTGGTGAGCATTGAGGTTTTGAAGATATGTTTACTGTAGCTCTGTGGGCTCCCAGTTATTCCCTGCTGGTCCTTTTTTTATTCAATAAATCCTTCCTCAGAAGGATCCATCCCAGAGGATGTAAATACTAGAAATGCACCATGCTGCTGAATTTTGAGTGTATATACACACTTTGGTCTCTGCTATGTCTATAGGCATTACTTTTGGGTGTCTGTAGGATTAAGATCTAGAAAATGCATAATTTCTAAGAGTTCATTCTGCCTTAGGATGCGTGTAGGAATGTAGCTGTACTGGGCTGTGTCATCTCCTGGGGTCATGTATGCCTTGGCAAATCTTTGTCAGCACTTCATATTAGGCTCTTTAATCCCTGCTTGGAATGTGTATGAGTATGTCCTCAATTTTGTAGGTCCTGAGATGCTACAACACTTCTTGACCTCATCCTGGTGCCTGCAGGCAGTGGAAGCTCCCAGAGCAGGCTGCTGAAGTAGAAGGAACTTGCTTTTACACGTCTACTTTTAATTCTTGGATAGTTCTTGGGCAAGGAAACCAACTCCTACTCAAATCTGTGATGTGATTCTAAGACATTATCCCATTGCCTGTTTTTTAACCTCCACGTTTGTGGTGTAATGCTTGCTTTATGTTCCTCACTAGATAATATCTGCAGTGCACAGTCTGAAATACATGTGTCTCCTGGGTGCAAGTTAAGCTTTCATTTTTTAGACAACTTCTCCAAGGACACATTGACACTATAGCTTTTACTTCAGCAGTCTTTTCAGAGAACCTTCTGACTTTGCCTGTAAGGCAGATAAGTTTATCAGTCATTGAATCAAACATCTGTGGCTATAACAAGGTAGCTAGTCTTTTCAGGCAACAGAACCTTCATTTTGATTGTGTTCTGTTCTGTTTTATTTACTAACGCTCCGTGTGAGATTTTTTTTTTCCCCTAACCTGAAACCTCTGTTTACCTCTGTCAGAAAAGTGAGGACTAAACCTTTTCTAAATGTCCTTTTCCGTTTTGTCTTTCCTACTTTTCCTTGTTTTTAAACTTTTTAATCTGTATTGCTTCAAGCCTACTCCTATCCAAGGGAGATACAACTACATCTGTGATGGACTTCCTGTTGCAGGAGCTGGAGCACTCCTGTTGGCTTCCTTGTGAGGGAAAGATGCTACAGAATCTCAGATGTGGTATCTTTTCAGAAACATTCCCATGTTTCAGCATTATGTTTCTACTTACTGTGTTGTAATGTCTTTGACAGAGGTACCATTTCAGGGTGAGCAAAGCTGAGTATGCAGGTAAAGGCTTGAAATATGCATATATGCTTCTAAAATCTGCTTGTGAAGGCAAATTAAAATCAAGACACCGCCATTTGAGACTTGACAGTTTTTGGTTTCAAGGGTTGTGAAATAGATATCATTCTGAAGGACGTAAAGAGGTATTTGCAAGCTGTCCTAATTAGGCATTATGAAGTTATATTTTTCATTGAAATGCCTAATAGCAATTGAAAAAGTTTATTACTATCTGTTGATTTTCCTCACACTTCCCTTAAAGGACCTTAGTCAAGTTGTGAGTAATTACATTGGAATTATTTTGGTGGTTACAAACCTAATACTTCAGCAGTCTGTTGCACAACTGTGATTCATTGCAGTGGATACCTGTCAGGGAACAGCTTTGAAATATTTTGAACGTTTTGAGCAGGTTAGATCATAGTTTTGCTACTATTAATTGTACCAGGTAAGGTCATTGATTTTGAACTTCACAAGAGAGATGTGTTTTTAAAACTTAACAGAAAAATGTCATAAATAGAGAGGATCAAGATGAATGTTTATTTATAGCAATGCAAAGTTGAAATGAAGTGAAACAGAACTCTGTTGTGTTAACCTCAGTCAACAACAGCCACTCACTCACCCCTCCCCCCACCCGGTGATATAGGGAGGAGAATGGGGGGGGGGGCTGGGAAAATAAAACTCATGGGTTGAGATAAGAGGAGTTTACTGAGCTGAAATAAAATATAGTAATAATCACAATAATAAAAATAACAATAATAATAATAATTATAATGAAAAGGAAAAATATAACAAAAAAAGTGAGAGAAAAATAAAACCAGAGGAAAAAAAAACCTAAGTGATGCAGATGCACAATGCAGTTGCTCACCACCTACTGACTGATACTCAAGCAGCCATCTGCCTGTCCCCCTCCAACTCCCCCCAGTTTCTATGCTGGACATGACATTCCATGGCATCGAATAGCCCTTTGACTAGTTGAGGTAAGCTGTCCTGGTCATGCTCCCTCCCAACATCTTGTGCACCCACAGCTTCTGTCAGAGCAAGAGGAGAGGCAGAAAAGGCCCTGACACTGTGTAAACACTGTTTGTCAATAACTAAAACATACCTATTTCATCAATACTGTTTTCAGCATAAATCCAAAATGTAACCCTGTACCAGCTACTAGGAATAAAGTTAACGCTATCACAACGAAAACCAAGACAGACTGTACTTTTTGGAAGTGATGCTTAAAACATAATCATGCATTGTCCTACTATAAAGTCTTGGGCAAAGGTGCAAGCATTGGACAGCAGCATTCTGAAAAGAGATCTGGTCTAAGCCTTTGTCTAAGGTTCTAAGTGGTTTTATACCAACAAATAGTTCACTTGTAACAATCATTGCATACAATGCATAAGAATTTTAACAATAAGTCCATTTCCCGTTTTGCAGAAGCCAAGAGTTAAGAGAGGTGAAGATGCTGAATGAATGGACACTTTAAAATTAGAGGGATAGAAACACTCTGACTAATGCCGTCTTAGTGCATCCACTTAGTATATGTAGACACATGTATAAATGTCATGATTTAGGGAACACATACAGTTCTCTTTTTTTTTTTCTTTTTTTTTTTTTGGTAAAACTCAGAGAAGTGCAAAAGAGGTATCAAAGAATTGCACTTATACCTAGAACAATGCCTGTGTTACATGTCTCTGTGTGCACATACATAGGCTTTGTGGAGTGATGGTGCTGATGCATGGAGTTTTCTAAATTCTGTTGCTGTAAAGACTTGTCTTCCTACCCATTTTCAGATTCTTTTTTTTAGTTTTTGAGATGTAGATGCAGTATTATTGGACAACAATAACAAAATATCTGTGCATGAGCTGGCAGTTTTAAAATTTTAACTGAACTGTTGGTGGTCTGACACCAAAAGAAAGCAACCACATTTTCGGATATGCTGGGCAACCACGTGTTTTTTCAGAGTTGATGGTAGTCCTTGTTTATTTGTCGTAGCAGCCTGTTTCCTTTCAGAAGCTGCTGATCCCAAGCCTGCCTTAATGGTATTTTTTTTTCACTGCCCTTGCTGCAGAAGTGCTGTTTGCAGCTTTCTTGGGGATGTCAGTGTTTACTTCAGGCAAGAAGTAGGGGTATGGTAGAGATAAGTAGGCTACCTAACTTTGGACTGATCTAGGTTAGATGGATAATTTAGATCAAAAGAGGCCAGCACCAGGAGCTAACTGGCTGTTGACTATTGTTTTTTTGTTTGTTTTGGGGTTTTTTTCTGATGTACCCAGCATGTTGTGTTGGAGAAGACTGGGAGGAAAGGGCAGTGCTAAGCAGAGGCGACACCCCAGGTCTCACTGTTTACAAGCCCTGCAGAGACACTGTGTTTCATTGCCATTCACATTAAGCGCCTTGCTGCACACCAAGCCAGGCCTTAAGCCCATGAGAATAGGGGAGGGACCTGCGCCCAGTTTTTGATGTTCTGCATGGGTGGGTACCATGAATGCTCCAATGCATTCCAGTGACAGCTGACCCTGTAAGGAGATTTTTCAAAAGCGCTCTGTGTGGTTTTTTTTTTCCTCTCTCCTATTTGCTATTTTCCTTTTGCTATTTATTGTTGTTCCAAAGACTTCTTGGGGAAAGAAAAAAAAAAAAGCACCCATCATAGCTGTCTCCTTGAATAGGTTTCTCGGTTGGAGAGAGTTGAGGAGAATGTGAGGGATCATGTTAGCTCCTTTCACACTGTCTTCATGCGTGTGTGTTACAGGCTGACACATCATTTTGACACAGTGCAAATTTCCATCACCAGCTTCAAAGGAGACAATTTTTTGTTATTTTTTAGTGGTGTTTTTTTTCCCCATTGAGATGTGTGATGCAGGTTTTGTATCCTGAAATATCTGCCATGTTATGTGAATCCTTATTTGTCACTTTTAACCGTGTTTTCTCTTGTATCCTTTGGTTTGTTGTTTTTTTAGGGAGTAGGTTGGTTTTTTGGGTTTTGTTGTTGTTGTTCTCCCACTTGTTTTCTACGGTATCAAAAGGCATTTGGATTCTGTCTTGAATGACTTTATCGTAAGGATATCTGGAGATACACAAAAAAACTGGTCTGTAATTCTGTAGTAGATGGCTTATACAGACTTTCCAGAGAACAGCTGTTCTTGTTTTCACGATACCAAAAATTGCTATATTGGACATTGTGCCTAAGCTCAACCTAGTTAGAACTTTGTGTGTGATCTAAAATGTTATTCCTTTGTATTTAGGATATAGCAATCAAGGACTTTAATCACTTGGAAATGTGTTGTGTATATATCCTGCTTCCGAGGGAAATTACGATGTTTCTACTGCACTTATAACTCCCACAGCACAGACTTCTTCAAGAAAACGTCATTTTAGATTACCTTTAATGGATGTAGGTGTGTGGCCTGGCAATGTGTCTCTTTTCCTTTTTTTTTTTTTTTTTTTTTTTAAAAGGACAGTGACATTATACTTGCAGCTTTGTTTAGTACAATTCCCAAGTACTGTGTGTCTCCTTGTGTAAAATTCGTCCTGACTGGTGTTTGAAATATAGTGATTACACTGCATAGAGTGATTTCTTGTGACCTTTTGACAAGTGATCTGCAAGTGCAATCGTAATGCACTTTATAGATCTCCTTAAGTAGGTCACCAGTTTGCAATTAGTCTTTCCAAAGTCTGTGCCTTGTATTCCAGCTGTAGGAGTGGGAAGCGCTTCTCCATATACCATCACCAGTTTTCCAAACAAAGGCTAAAATGCAACAGGGGACTCGTGTACAAGTGTCCTTGCTGTGACAAGAAGTACAGGTACACATAACTGAGTGTGGGAGGTTACTCCCACCTAAGCAGCTCTGCGTTTGGTAAAACAGATGTTGGTAAAACTTGAGCACTTGTAGAAAGATATTGTTCAGCAGACTCAAGCAGTTGTTTATGCCAGCCTAAACTAAGAAGTTGTAATTTTCCTGTTCAGGGGGAGCATCTGGACATCTGCAAGGATGGTTGTGGCAGGGAAAACGGAATATGCTGGGGAAAATATATAAGAGCTGCCTTGCTGTTTGTCTCCTTCAGCTTTGGGAGCAGCAGATGGGGGATTGTCTTCTCCAATGCCCTTATGCTTGATTGCTCACTCATCCCGTACGAGTGAAGGGTAGACCAGCGTAACTCATGGGCCAGGCTTTAAGGGTGAGGATGCCAGCTTTTGTTTGACCTGTTCCAAGTTGTGGGCTTGAGCACAGTGAGGGTCCAGGGTTCCTCCCAAGTTCATGTAATTTGAGAGCAAATCTCATTTCAGCAGTAGTCACTGTGGAAAAGCTAGCAACTTCAATAAAAATTAATAGCCAAAGTAATAAGCACATTCATGGCATGGAAGTCTGTTCTGTAGTAATATAGATGTTTTGCAGTAATAGTAATAGAATGCTGTTTCTTTGAGCTGGTTCTTATGAATACAATAAAATAAATGGCAAAGAGTATGTTGACCTAGGAGTTCCAGTTCCAGTCCTGATTTCGAACTCAAATAGCTCTCTTCTGGGCTGCAGTAGGAGCTGTAGTCAAACACGAAGCAGAAAATCACATTGAATTTTTTCCTGTAAGTCACTTTTTCTTTTATACTGTAGACATTTGCATGGGTGGTTCCTTGTTTACCACACAGATATGTTTTTTGTTATCTTTCATTTACATTCTCTATTGAATTAGCGGAGTTACGCAGTTTTGTCTGTCACACTTGGGTGGGATAGGGCAATGATTTGATTTAAAGTGACAGAGAGATGTCTTCATTTTAGGGAAAGCTATGGCTAAGTGGTGAGAGTAAGCAGGTCTAGCCTTTACCAGAAACCCTAATTAGAAGAAATCCCATGTACGGTTGACCTTGACTATTGAGACAACTCTCAAAGAAGAAAGAGCACTAAAAATTAGTATGCTACCAGCACAGTACTTTTGTCATTTGACATTATTAAGCAAACTTGGTGTGTATTTCTTTTTTGAAGTGTTTGATTAAATGTGTGATCTTATCATGGTGAAATGGCCCACTGGGCTGCAGACAGCCCATTCAGAAATGAAATTTTAGAGCCTTTGAACATTTATTCAGTGAGACCTTTCTTGAATAATAGATGTGACAGTCAGATAGCTGAGCAAAATGTTTTGGAGTTTGGACTTTGTTTTGGTTTTGATGTAGGGAGTTGTAATGCAATTGGGAGAAGATAACACAAGTGCACAGGGATGAGAACAGGATGTATATAGAGAGAAACTATCATACATTGCAGAATCAAGTCCTGATTCTGCCGAGAGTTGTTTTTGGGCCAATTTTAGCAAGCTTGAGGACCTCCCTATTGGCATATTATTCGATATATCAAGTGACTCATGTACATATCTAGCAGCATATCAATAGTCTTACCTTTTAGCTAGAGCATTTAAGGTGTTCAAATTTTGTAGAAATAAAAAAACAACAACCCACAAACAAAAATCAAACAGAAAACTAGGGAAGCATGGTAGTTGACTCTTAGGGTCATTGCTGATTTCTTTAAGCAGTTCTTCGATTTATAGTAGTTCCATCAGATCAGTGAGACTAAGGGGAGGAGACTAGTAATGTGCATACAGCTTTACTGGTGGGTGTTCACCTCTTGCATTCTGTCCAGTGATGAGAAAATATAGTTGTGTCTTCCTTGTTTTCTTTCATTGGAAACACAGTGCTTTCTTATTTGGCACAGCTACAGTGGGACCCTCCATCAGCGGAAAAACACCTTAAATGGGTCTGTCATGGTTTTGTGAGGAGCCGGTTTTGCTTGGTAACGAGGGGGATGGAGCTGCAATGCAGGCCTGGTAAAGAGTTCTCGGACTTTCCCCTGACTCTGAAGTTCGGACCTATCTCTGGCCTGGCTGGGCCAATCTGGCACCTCTGCGGTCACTATTTAAGGACAGGAATTTGAAGTGCATGAGGGGAGATGGAAGGGAAGGGCAAGATGGAGACGACCATGCGGACGCTGCAGCCAGGAAGAGACAGAAGGAGTGATGCTGGACCAGAGACATCCCTGTAGTCCACGAGGAGAAGTAGAGACCCAGTGACCGAGGAGGTGAGAGCTGGAGACTCCGGATCAGAGGGAGTGAATGGTTTAGATCCCAGCTCTGAGAAGATGAACTGGGGTTACAGTGCCCCATTAGAGCAGCCTGTGCAGGGCTGCCCGGTGTGTGGGAGACCCCAAGCTGGAGCAAAGGAGGACTGGTGAGGAGCACTTCTCCCCAGGAGTGTGATAAGTGGCAAGAGACATCAGGAAAGGACTGACTGCACCCCTCATTCCCTGTCCCCAGCACTGCTTGTAGGAGGAGGAAGTAATGACACTGGGCTTAGGGCTCTGAGCCAGGGAAGAGAGGAGTGGGGGAAAGGTGATTCTAAAGAGCTGGTTACGCTTCCATCATTCGCTCTACTCTGTATTATTTTTCCGTTGGATATTTCTATTTGTTATGTTTTAGTTCAAGGTGCATTAAGCTAAGCTTTGTTTTCTTCCCCAAGCTGAGTAGCCTTGTCTGTTTTGTCCTGGACCATAAGGGGCAATTAAGCCCTTCCAGTCCTTCAGGAGTTCTATGGTCTGTGGTACTTAAGTCTAATCATGGTCTTTTGTCCCTGGATAGGCCTAAACCATGACAGGATATTTTTGTTTTGAAGCATTAGAGATGCAATGGTTTCTATCTGGTTTTCCAGTAAAACAGTCAACACAGTAGGTTTCCATACAGCTCACTGGGGTAAGATTTCATTGAATATGTGAACTGCACAGGATTTTTAGGTGGTGATGCATGATTACATGCCTTGCTTTTCCCAAAGTGAAGCTGAGAAGGAACATGAATAGGTGAAAATGTATTTTAAATTTTTTTTTCAATAGTGGACTTACAAGAATACACTGTGGTGACCTCTGAGTGTGAGAGAGATGAATTTAGTGTGCAACTTAGTCTTCCTCAGACAAAGGGCCTTTTTTATATATGAAAAAGTTTGCTTTTGAATGAAAGGAGTCCTAGAGTGCCTCTGCTGTAAAACTGTGTTTTGATCAAGCCCCAGCTGCCCCGCTGCTCCTCTGCATTGTACAGTGACTGTCCTTATATCAGGTTAGATGGTGATTAAGTGAATTCGCCTTCTAGAGGTAACATAAAACCCTTCCTTTACAGGAGTTGGTAGAGGATGTGACCTTCATGCTTTAATGATATGCCAAGGTGCCAAATTAGGTGTTGATGCTCCAGCTGCTCATCTTCCCTACACTTTGGTTAATGTGGTTGTTTTTCTTAAAAACTGTATGGCTCTCAGGACTTTCTGATAACTTTTAATTACAGAGACACTTTTCTTTCATGGTGCAGAGCTAATCCTACCAGATGCTAAACAGATTCATAAGACTGTGTGTAAAGTACAGGAATGAGTGTCACTGGGAGCCCTGTGTATTTTGCCACAATGCTTGCCTGAGCTTGAGGGATAATTTCTGCTTCCAAGGTGGTTTTGGTATGTGGTATACTGAGGAGTACAGCCTGTAAACTTGTAGACCACAGGTGTATTTTAAGGGACTCTTCCATCGATCTGCATCTGGATGTGAGATGTCTTTGTTGGGGATTTTATGCAGTTCTGAGGACTCTGCAGCTGCAGTTCATGCTGAAGGCATGGAGCCAGGGCTACAGACAAAAACTAATGGCAAAAAACAAAGCTATGCAAATGCCACAAGGAAGGGAAAATTCCTCCTTACAACAGCCCCCTAGGACTCGAGGGAGCCCACCTGGCCAGGTGGTACACAAAACCTGTAAGAAAGGGATAGTACACGTGCTGGTGGCAGGACAAGTTGTCTTGGTATAGTGCATCCTAATTATTCCACTGGGCAATGTTGCTTACTTTCTCCTCCTGTAGAATTTTTGTCTGACATGACTAATTTTTGGGCAAAGTAAGTGACTAATCACAACCGTGCAATTAAGCTTGTGTGTGCGCAGTAGTAAGGTTCCAAGGTGGTCGTGTAATTACGTTAAATTTCCAGCCTCCTTGCTGATCTTCCTGGGGAGAGAAATGAGGATAGTTTTGTGCCGTGACAAGTGTCTTCCCTTCCAGCAAAGCAGGGTCTGATACCTGGCTACCCCAGCCTCTTCCCAGAGGGATGTCTGTTTTCTTACATTTTCTCCTCTTACATTTCCAGACTCACTACATCAGACATCCAGGTTATGTAAAGATGATCTGTGTGGATCTACTGATGCTGTTGTAACATGCAGCAATTATTCAAATTAAACAAGAGGGCATCTTTCATGAAAAGGGCAAGATAAAATAATAGCAAGAGCGCTGCTTTGTTTAATGCAGATCTGTTGTCTTGGTACCGAGATTTCAGCAGCTGGCCAGACAGTTCATCATTGGGGAAAACCTGCTGGAGGCCACAGATTAATCATGTCATGATATCTTGACATTGCCTTGCAATTTTTGATAACCTTGCAGTTGCCTCCATTTTCTGTCTGCAGCTAGCTTACAAAGAGAGGGGACATTATCATTTTTTCCCTTTTGTCTTTTTTCACTCCCTTGCATATCAGTTCTCATTTACATTTTAGGCTATCAGGACAATGAAAAATGTATTACCATTTGTTTTTCCATATTGGTTTGATTTTCTTTCCTTCGTCTGTGTACTGCTCTTGTCACAGAAGTGTATAGCAAAGACTCAGTTTTCACTTTTAAACTGAGAAGCAACCAACTTTCCTTTATTAATTTGGCTTTGTCCAATGCTGTGAAATATTTTAAAGTGCTGTGGAAATATCTTTTAGTTTGTTTGCTTGGATGAAGGCCAGCAGAAGTTTCCTTTGTGGGCTTGCTTTGTTTGTTTTCCTCAAAAACTGTGTGTTGATTCAGGCCAGTTGCTGCTGATACAATCTTTGGATATAGTGTTTGTATCTAATTAAAATAGCTGCTAATTGAGAGATGAACATTGTAGACTTGAATTTTCCTGTACATTAGCTCAGAAAAGACTTTTCCTGGAAAAGTAAAGTAAATCTGCTTGAAGAGTCTTGCAAAGATCTTCTGCTTTCCATTTTGAGGCACATTTGAAAAGTAATTTAGTGATGATTCATAATATTGCTAAAATATGTGGGAAATTGAAGTTTCTTTTTAAAAGTGCAACATTTTGTCATTTTATTTTACCTGTAAGTAATAACTAGGTTATTACTTGCATGTTATTAACAGGACCGTTGTCTGTAGGTAACAGTAGTGGAAGTGTTGAGTTCAGTTTTACGAGAGTGGCATGTTCTAATTCCCCCCACATGACCTGTCTAATGAATTTCCTTCAGTCCTTGTGCTGATCTGTATTATTTTGTGTATTTTTGCTTTAGACAGCCATACATGTGTCAGTGATGGAAAATTATGTTTGAACACTCATGTAGGAAGTTGCATGTCTACAGTGATTTCACTACAATCATGATGTACCAAAGCCTGTGACTTTTGGACATGCCTTAGTTGTTGCTGATCCAGAAATAGCACCTGTTATATGTTAGATATGAAAGGAAAAACATATAAAACTTTTTCTTAAATTTGCTACCTTATACAGAAATTGTGCATGATGCTTGGGTCCTACTTGTGTATATTTTTTCCTAAGGACATGTGTATATTTTCCTAAGGACTTGGTGTATATTTGTCCTAAGGACAAATCCTTAGTATTTCCTTACAACCAACCTTGGCTTCAAATTGTTTGAGCTTCTGCTATCTGCTTTTATATAAGTATGGTGTTTTTTTCAAGCTTACATTTTTCTCATCTCCCTGAAATGACTGAATTGAGCAGGTCAAGTATCTAGAAACTATCCTAGTAGGCAGCTTGTCTGCTGTCCTGGCACCTTCCTGGTTAGTGAGTTGGGCTGAGCCATGCAGAGCATGATGGTGCTGCAGCTGGAGAGCATTCACTGGGGCACGTTTGGTGGTCAGCCCTTCCATCATGCCGTAGGCTACTAGGGGATATGCCTGGGATGGTTAGGGGGCTCACTAGCGAGCTTTTATTGCAGTGCTGAAGTGTGATGCACAGGAAGCAGGCATTGTTCTGGTTTGTTTGTTTGGCTAATTGAGATTTTGTAATTTGATTCTTTTATTCTGCACCCTGCTTTTGCTCTGGGGGGTTTGTTTTGATTTTGTGGAGTTTCTGGATGGGTTTGTTTTTTCTTAATTTTTTTGTATTTTAAGAGAAAGAAAGATGAAGTAGGCTTAGTTATCTGTCTGAACAGAGATATCTGTATGCAAACTTTTAAGCTGGCCTTCTACCTAATGGAAAGAGGCAGGCACTTCTGAGGCAAGATTCCTTTCCTTCTCATGTTGTCATTTAAAATAGGTTGGATGAATTGCACCCTAAAAAGACTCTTATTTCTCTCTACTGACTGTAAAAAAAGCCTAAGGTAACAGACTCTGATTGAGACATTTACATTGCAGATACCTTAAGACGAGGAGGTGAACCCCAACCCAGGAAATTGCTCACCTTGCCTTGCAGTGCATTTCCAATTTAAATGTGAATCTGTATGATAAGCCTGTACCTGGCACAGCAAAGCTGATACAGTGGTAAATGCATGGTGAAGAATTGAAATCACCTCTAGTCTTCACAGACCTTGTGCCCAGGAGGAGCTCTCACTTGCTCAAAGGATGACTAGCAAGAGAGGGGTTGGTGTAAGGCATGTACTTTAAATATCACAAAAATAAATGCAAGCGTGGTGGAATGTGAGTGATCCCTCCTGTTAGCTTTTGTGCAGTCCTGAACATTGAGAGTGAGACTAGCATTCTATGCCTTTGTACCTCCATGGCTTTTTTTTCTCCAAGAGAATGTAGTAGCCCGCAAACCTGAGCAGGTTGCTCCTGCACTTCTACCCTCCTTTTTTATTTCAAGAACTGAAACATAAAAGTCTGGAAACTGAATTCATTCTGTGAAGATGCTGAAAAAGCAGATGCTGGGATACATATCTGCCTCGATTCATGTGGGAAGGCATCCCTCAGGTAGGTGCCCTGGGATGCTGAGCATGTTGGTGAAAGAGGAGCTTTCCAAGCTTCTGATCCCTAACAAGTTAAAGGTTTATCTAACAAAGCTACATCTTATGAACACAGTATGCATGGATCCTTCTAGTCTCTTAAGGCTCAAAAAAGAAAAAAATTCATTCCTCCACTCTTTTCTTCAGTCCCTGAGGTTGCAGATGTTGCAGTGCAAGTTTTGGCTGCTTACCCTCCACTCCCAAATCAAACCCCTTCATTTTGCCATCTGTTTCTGTGGCTATATGGGGAACCAGACTGGGAAATGAAGCTCTAATTTTAAAATCTGCATTGGGTTTGTAGCTCTTGCTGGGCTGCTTTTGCCTAGGATTTGTTTCCTGCCTAGTTTACAGCTGATTTTTGTGTAGCCACATTGTAGTAGTACAAACTGTGGGATGGTGTGGGAAGTGCAGAGCTGCTTGAAATGTGTATGAGGTTTTGTCTGGGTGTTGGTGCTCTCCCAACCTTCCTGTTTCCAACTGTACGTACTCTGAAGGTCCCTGCCCTTCAGATAGGCTAAACATGTTGCTCTAGGGAGTGCTGAAGATGACATATATACGTGGTAGACATATGTAGGAATGTGCACATATATATATGTGCATATATTCATATAGATAGTATATGTGTGTGTTTATATATGGTAACTTTCTGAGGAAGATGTGTTCTGTTCTCTTTTTTTCCTACTGTTTCTAATATACTCTGATAAAATCAGACAGAATTGAACCTTAGCATTGTGTGAACTCACTTTACATCTTGCACAGAACTCTGGAAAAACATGAGAAGAGGGTGCGTCTTGCAACTAAAAAGCAGAGCTATGTATGAATAGCGCATGCCTGAATCCATCAACACTGCAGATATGTGGAACTAAATTAATTCACCCTGTTCCTAATAATTTGGTTTCATTTCTCTTCTGCATGGCTAGTTTTAATTTTAAGTAGGTGACTGAATCTTTGAACAGCTCTTCATTTTAATTGAATGGAGATGGGGTTTTTTTTGGACTGTACTATAGTAGTAACACACTAGTGACGGAGATCTTTGTTTTTTTTAACAGCTGGTATAATTTCTGTGGTACTATTGTTTGGATGATTTTTGCCCTCATTAGCAGACTAAGGGAAGATTTCTTTGTTCTTTATGAAGTCTTGATGGAAAATGGTATATGTTACTTATTCTAAATAAAAGGAGAACTGGTAGAAATATTTAATTACAGAATGCCAGCTAGTGATGGAGCATTTAGAACTTCTATTGTTTTGAGTATGTTTTAAATGAACAATGAAAAAACCACAGATGTTGCTTAGTGTTTACTTCAGTGAGACTTAAAAATTAAATTTGTGCTTTACAGTCATGATTGTCAGATCAAATTAAAAATTCAAAGGGAAGCCACATGGGATTAGATCCAATAAAAGACTTTTTATGACTCAATGCCTCAAAAAAAGAAAAAAAAAGGAGTAATATTTCTTGAAGATTTCAACTGCCTTTGCTAGAGATGACCAATTCTGATTCACAGAACTGAGAGTGTTCTCTTTAGGGTTACTTGGTAGCCTTTAGCACTTGGTAAGTTTGCTCCAAGTCATTGATTGTGAAGTGTATTTGTGCCTTTCACAGCCTTTAGAAACGTGCATTTTTCATTACAATGGTCTCTCTCAGATTTACAGCATTTTTTTACAATTTGTTTGTGTCTTGTTTACAATGTAGTCCTGTTGATTTGCTCCAGTTGCTGGGGATTTATTAGTTCATCAAACATCTTTATTGTTGAGGTCAGCATTATCCCCTATCATAGGCAAGTGAAGTGGTTTTGCACAGACAAAAACACTGACAATTTCTTGAGGTCACAAAGACACGTGTGTTCATTTTGAATAAAATTGATTTGCAGTAAAACCCCCTTTGAGTGGCATGAAGGACTTTACATAAACTTATAAAGCTCCTGAGCATAAGTTCAAATTCTGTTCCTCTCCAGGGCAGCACCTGCAGATAGAGCTAGGGTCTAAAGGATTTAAACATGACATTTTAATAATAATTAAAATTGATAATGATAATTTAAGTTGAATCTTCTTTTCAGTAATTTTCCTAATATCTGCAAATTTGAAACCAGAACAAATACTCCTTTTATTGGAGAAAACTAGGTTTCTGGTTAGAGCTTGTGGTACAATAGGGGCTCTGGTCAATACAGCTTTAGCATCCATCTCTGTAAGAAAGAGCTGATTGGGCCTGAATAGCATGGAGGTGTTATATTATGACCAGCCTTTCCTGCTGAAGGACACACTTGAATAGTTAAGTTCAAGCACTGGCTTCTTTCTGAATATCATGTATTTCTGTGATTCTGCTAGTCTTTCATTGTGAGTCTTAAATATTATTTTAATGTAGGGTTGTGTTCCCTCTAGTTTTACAAAAGCTGTTAATACAAACTGTTCATGAAGCTACTCTGGCTTCTGTAGTGTTGATTTTTAGAATTATAATTTCTTTAAAGGTTTGTGGTTATTTTTTTTTTTTTTACAAATATTTTTACAAAGATTTGAAGCTCCATTACTAAAAATGGGGCATGGGAACTGGTTGATGTACATAAGTGAAAGGACTGTCATAGCAAATAACGAGCTCCTTTACAGAGCAGTGAAAAGTTAGAGGATGCACTTCAATGATTGTATCTTACTCAGCAAGACATCAGTCTGATTTCTATAGATTGGTAAGGTAGTATTTTGTTAGCTTTTTCTACAGGTAGCTTTTTTTAAAGCTGAAATTCTGAGCATGTGCAGTCTCCTGAGATTCAAACTGCTAGAATACCTTGAATATTTTTAATATTTGACCTTTATAGCTTATGTGTTCTTGTGAATAGTGTTAAATGCTGTTTGGGAATGGCAAACGTGTTTGCTCTTTGCTTGCAGTGATTTTTTTCTTCATAGTTTCACTCTTGTTTAAAAAAAAAAAATCTTAAAAAGAATATAATTGCTAGTTTTTAACCTTCATTTGTCATTAATTGTGTTGAAAGCTGGCATCACAAATGCTGTGAGTATTAAGAAATGTTTTAATTATATCATTAGATCCTATGTGATTTAGTGATTGCTCAGAGGTGTAAATGGGCAGTGTCTTAAATTCAAGTAAGCATTTATGCAGATGCACTAATAGAGTTTGAATCTTCCCTTGCAGTTGAGTGTAAGCTTTGCTGAGTTTGAGCCTAAAACGGATTTCGACCTCAAATGGTGAGGGCTCAGTATCTTGGCAGAAGTTGCTGGTTCAGCACAGCTGGTGAAGTTGGTGAGTTTTAGCTCCATGGGCACCATTTCTGTATTAACTGGAATTGGTGTTGCCCATTGGGAACACCTGCTTTGATACTTCTCCTTTGCTGTGATTTCTTCATAGAGAATGTTGTTAATCTGCTTGGGGAAAACAGGCAGGAAAAAAAAAGGAGTGGTAATAAATTAGTAAATTCTACCTTAACCTGGAAAATGACATTTAATTTCTCATTTACTGCCCTGAGCTTACTGCCCTGAGCTTCAATGCATACTTTCACTGTGTGAATTTTCGAAATTCTCTATGCTGGGGAAAAAAAAAAAAGAATTTTCCTAAAAGTCCTATTGGCTGCCTGGATTTTCTTGTCTTCTCAATAAATGGCTTATAGCAGGAAATACAAATTTAGACTTCAAAAATCAAAACCACCTTGATATTTGGTTGGTGTGACTTTTCTTTGTCCTGCTTTAATAAAAAGGGGAAAAGCTTCAACATAATAATTTTAAAGAGTTAATAGCCATGAAATGTCATATCCTCTGGAATCAGATTGTAACTCTTTTCTTTTAGAGAACAATCAATAAGTTTAATATTTTATCCCATATTCCCTTCCCACCTTTGCAAAGTGTTTTGCCAGGAAAGAAGGCTTTTTTAACAGTTGAAGTGGTTGTTACACTGGTTGCTTTTGAACTTGTTGCTGAGTTTGATTCCCAGAGGAGGAGAGGTCTCAAATTATTTTCTTCAAATTCTATGGAAACTGGTGCCTAGGTTTTCATAACCTCAAGTTTTGTTAGTTTCTTTTTACAAGCAGAGTCTAGTGAGACCTGAACCATGAATGATGTATTGAGATGGTGCTTGTAGCACCTTCAATGCGACTGCAGTCTATTTATACTATCTGAAGTCTGGCTTTAATTGATGAATTTTTGTACCATTTTAAGTGAACATTAATTATATGAACATATTACATTCCAAAGTAATAAAAACCTCAATCGTCACAATTTCATTCTAATCGTGTCACAAGACAGATTCCCAAGTAAAGTGTGCACATAAACTTTTAGCCCATTGAAATATGCATATATAATTTAATTTGCATACATTAAATTCTTAGTTTCATTAATGATTTGAGAGTCTTTTGCAGTTGGAAGACTGTTGCGTTTTTAGCTTGATTTAATTGCCTAGTCTATTTAAATCAGAGCTGATAATATTACTTATGTGTTACAGAACTATACTGGTAACTTTGTTAGACCTTTTATCAACATGACTAATTTATAACTGGCCACAGTATATTATTAGCCAGAGATACATTACAGTGCAAGACTTCCCTTTAAAGTGCAAGTAAGCTGGCAGTTGCAAGGAGATGTAGCTAAGAGGGTGAAAGAAAGAAAGCATGGCACTTTAAAAAGAGCATTTTCATATTAGAATTATTAAGAGGGCAGTAAACTCAATATGTGGTTTCCTTATGTGTAAAAATATTGATTGGTATAATAAACTCCAAAGGTGCTCTTTTTTTTCTTTCTGTTTTGCTTATAGTGGGTTTGTGTGGCCAGGTTTTGCCAGTGGGAGGCTACAAAGGTGGCTTCTTTAAACAAAATGCTGCCAGAAGCTTCCCCTGACCAAGGCCTGGCCAATTAGCAATGGAGGTAATGGCTTTGTGGATATTGGAGAAAGGGAAGAAGTTGCTGCACAGTTGTTAAACTGCAGCAGCAGCAGAGGGAGTGAGAATGTAAGAACGACATCTCCACAGACAACAAAATCTCTGTAGAACGAGGGGGAGTAAGTTCCCAGGCACTGGAGCAGAGATTCTGCCGTGACTTGTGGTGAAGACCATGGTGAGTGAGGTAGGCTGTCCCCCTGCAGTCCAAGGAGGTCCACATTGGCACAGAGATCCACTCACAGCCTGTGGAGGACCCCACGTTGGAGCAGGTAATGCCCAGAGGAGATTGTGACCCCGTGGGAAGCCTACTTTGGAACAAGTTCCTGGAAGGACCAGGGAGCCCATGGGGAGAGACATCTTTGCTGTCAGGACTTGTGACCCGTGGTGAAGCAGTCTGTTCCTGAACAGTCCTGCGGAAGGACTGTTCTCCCCATGGATGACCAACGTTGGTCACTCCATGAAAAGGACCCACACTGGAGCAGTTTGTGAAGAACTGTAGCCCATGGGAAGGACTCATGTTGGAGAAGTTCATAGAGGACTATCTCCCGTGGAAGGAACTGCACACTGTAGTAGCAGGAAGTGTGAGGAGACCTTCCCCCAAGAAGAAGCAGCAACAAAGTCCATCTGTAATGAACTGACCCTAACCCCCATTCCCCATCCCCTATGCCACTGGGGAGAAGGAAGGAGAGTCCTGGGAAGAGGGTGGAGTGGAGGGAGGTGTTTTAATACTTGGTTTTTATGTCTCATTTTCCCTACTCTTGTTTGATTGTCCATTAATAAATCAAACTAGTTCTCTCAAAGTTGAGTCTGTTTTGCCTGTGATGCCAGTTGTTGAGTGATCTCCTTGTCCTTATCTTGACTCGCAGACCTCTTGTTCTCTTCCCACTGTCAAGTTGAGAAGAGGGAGTGATAGAACAACTTTGTGGGCATCCAGCCAGGTCTAAACCATCATGCTGCTACAGCAAAAGAAGAAATGCAGACTATTTTAGACAAAGCTTACATGGTAGCATGCTAAATGAATGAAGAGCCTTATTTTGTATTTGGCCTAACTTCACAATGCCTTTGGAGTGATGACTGGGTGAACGCAGTTACTTCAACACCTCTGTCTCCTCTTTCACCCAGAATGGAGCTGCTCACAAAATTCCCACACAAAATATAACAAGAGCCATGAAAACCTAACCCAAGGTGTTAGTATCTGGTGGTCAAGAACAACCAGGGATGAAGACAAAGCTGCAGGATGAACAGAAACATCTACTTGTGCAGCATGGGCCTTTCTAGAAAGAGGTGGAGAAGTTCCAGAAGGTCCTTACCTATTCAGTGTTATATTTATCTGTGAAGTACTTGTACCATGGTTTCCAAGCACCAAATAAACTAATCAAAGAAGCAACTGGCAAGCAGGATCTAGGAAGTGGCAGCTCCTTTCGTAGATAGCAAAGCTGTCATGCAGGAGAGCTTTTCCAGAATGAGTGGATGGAGGTGCTATGCAATGGAGAATCCCTCAAAGGGAAAACAAGGAGTGGGGAGAAAATGTAAAGCAGTAGGGACTGGTGTCGGAATGGGCGAAATGAGGAGCTGTGTGTTAGGTCAAGGCTTGTGAAGGCTGTTTAATTCATGATGTGGATGCAAAAAAAGGGTTTGCATCCTCCTTTTGATCCTTCTTCCCTGCCTTCTGTTTGTGCAGAAATGGGGGGCAAATCTGGAATGTCCTTTTCAAGAAGTGGTTGATAGTAAAGGATGTAAATGAGTTGTAATTGCCCTTGAGAGCACTGATCCAGTAGGTGCATGTGGTAGCTGTAGGAAAGAGCAGTGCAGTTACGCTTTAGTGTGACACCTTAGCTATTTAAATGTACACATGTAGATTAATATGTGTGTAAGATATGCTCAGATGTTAGTTAAGGGCTGATTTTGAGTTTCTGGGATGCTGTGATTATAGAGAAGCAAGGATTAAAGAAGGAGTAAGAGAAAAAGTGGACAATTACTGAGAACAAAGACATTACAAAGTGCTGAAAAGTTCCCTCTTTACTGGGTAACAGATATTCTCAGAGAATGTACTAACACTTGCTCTCACATACTCCTAGTTTGCACTTTAACATTAATTGAACTAAGGACTAAAATTTTTGCTTTGTTGATTGATTTTTTTTTTTAAATTTTAAACTGATTAATGTTTTCATTTGAATAGCACTGCTGACTCTGCAGAAGATGTGATCTTTTAATTAGCAGATGTCAGGATTAGCATTAGTGTTGAGCTGTAATTAGCATTTCTATGCATAGCAAAAGACCTGGGCCCAGCTTGGCAGAGGAGAATGAAATTATAAGTAGTGGTGTAACTTGGCGCTTTTCTGCATGTCTGTAATTTTTTTCTTTGAAAAGTCAAACCCACAAGTATTGTGATCAAGGCATGAGGACTAGCAATTAATTGCTGATAGAAAAAATACAAATAAATTATTGCCATGTGTTTTTCTAGTTAAATCGTAAGTTTTGTTGGACTAACAGAATTTAATATATCTGATTGCTGCACACTGATGCTCTTGAATTCAGGCTGCAAAGTGATGAGTTTCTTGGCTAGACCGTAGCAGCAGTGTACATGGACGTGAATGTCTCTGAGAATGGTACTTTGTGAGTAGAGGAGAGGTAACATTCAGGGCTCTTAGAGTCTTGCTTCAGACTAATTTAAATAATAAATGTATGTTGACTTTATGCTCCTATTTGCAGAAGTGGGGGTTTATGCAGATGAAGCCATATGTGAACGTAGGAGAAAACAAGATGCAAACAGAGGCCAGGGGAACCCAGGTAAAGAAAGTAATACAATCTGGATGTCTCCAAGGAAAGAGACTTCTCCTTTTCTCTACTGAAAAGTCAGCGCCATCCCAAGTCAGTGGACAATGAACATCATTAACTATTGTGGATCTTAAAAGCTGATTATCAGTTATTATGGGGAAGTCAATTCAGTAGTGTTTTATCCATGTAAAGGAAAAATAGTCCTTTTTCAGTGCTGCCAAGGTAATTGTAGACAATTGTGATTTGTGACCGACACTAAACAATTAGACAAAACTTGACAGCTCTGCCATTAGATACACCAAAGAAGAAAAAAATGATACTTGATTATAGGCAGTCCAGGAATGGAGGTGTAATGTTTGTAGTTTGGTGCTTGGAAGAAAAAAGAAACCTTCTGTATAGCACATGATAATAGTCATAATGTTATGAGTTTGCAGTGTTCCTAGGGCTGGGTAGGAGAGCAGGATCCTGTTCCTGGCTTGTGTGGGCAGAATGTTCTGTCTGGTTGTCTTGTTGCATCCATGTTTAAATTAGGTTAATGATTCTGACCACCTTTGTCAAGTCCTCTGAAATTCATCACGTACAAGTACTGTATTAGGGTGATCAGTTGTTTCTGATTGCCACACCTTCTTTGTGCTTTTTAAACTCCAGTGGAGATGAACAGGACAAAGACAAATGTTAGAACCGAATCAGAGTGATTACGGTTGGAAAAGACCTTTAAGGTCATCAGGTCCAACCACTAACCTCACACTGCCAGGACCGTCACTGAACTAAATCATATCCCTCAGTACTTCATCTATGTGAATATCTCTAGTGATGGTGACTCTACCACCTCCCTGGACAGCCTGTTCCAATGCTTAATAACCCTCTCAGTGAAAAAGTTCTTCCTAATGTCCAGTCTAAACCTTCCCTGGTGCAACTTGAGGCCATTTCCTTGTGTCCTATCATTCTTGACTGGAGAGAAGATATCAACCCCCACCCTCACTGCAACCTTCTTGTAGTTGTAGAGAGTGATCATATGTCATCTCAGCCTCCTCTCCTCTAGGCTAAACATCCCCTACTCCCTCAGCTGCTTCTCATAAGATTCCAGACCCTTCACCAGCTTCATTGCCTGTCTCTGGACATGCTCCATCATCTCCATGTCCTTCTTGTAGTGAGTGGCCCAGAACTGGACACAGTATTTCAGGTGCAGCCTCACCAGAGCTGACTACAAGGGGACAATCACCTCCTTGGTCCTGCTGGTCACACTGTTTCTGATACAAGCCAGGGTGCCGTTGGCCTTCTTGGGCACCCAGGCACACTGCTGGCTCATGTTCAGCTGTCTGTCGATTAACACCCCCAGGTCCTTTTCCACCAGACAGCTTTCCAGCCTCTCTGTCCCAAGCCTGTACTGTTGCCTGGGGTTGTTATGGCCCAAGTGCAAGACTTACACCTCATACAAACTCATACAATTGGTCTCAGCCCATTGCTTCAGCTTGTCAAGGTCCCTCTGAAGAGTCTAAGCTCATGGACAGCTTGGTGTCATCAGCAAATTTACTGAGTGAGCACTCAACCTCCTCATTCACGTAATTGAAGATGTTAAACAGAACAGGCCCTAGCACTGAGCCCTGGGGAACACCACTGGTGACCGGCCACTAACTGGATTTAACTCCATTCAACACGACTCTCTGGGCTCAGCCATCCAGTCGGTTTTCCATCCATCTCAGAGTAGGTCCATCCAAGCCATAGGCAGACAGTTTCTCCAGGAGGATGCTGTGGGAAACTCTGTCAAAGGCCTTACTAAAGTCCAGGAAGACCACAACCTATCCACTAAGCAGGTCATCTTGTCATAGAAGGAGATGTATGTAAATCTATGAAATGATGCTTTAAAAATGAAAATCTTTTTGGGGAAAACATGCAATTGAGCTTCAAATCCTTTTTTTCTTTTTCTCTCACTTTGAATATTTACAGGTAACAAAAATTTCAAATACTTACAGCGGATAACATGCTGCTCCCATCTTGCGTTTTTGCCAAAGAGGAGTGTTAAAGATTTAGCTATCATTTCACATGTGTAAGTAATGCTGGTGTAGATAACCACACCCCAAACCAACCTTTTCTTATGTCCATATCCCTGCTAGGATCTGTGGAAACATCTGTGAGTGAACCTAGGCACTGTTTTGGATGTGTTTATGTGATTGTATTTTAACATGCCTCCAGTGCTTTATTTCTGAAAGGAGAAAGAAATGCTATCAAAGATGAAGGCTCTTCAAGGTGTTGACCTTTCCAGGGAAGAGCGTGGTACATGTGTAGCAGTGTAAACCCTCAGTGATCATTCAATAAAATAGCATTTAAAGCAACAGTGTGTCCAATTTATCAAATGAAGTAGTACATTTCACCTTCCAGTTGAATAAATACAACTCATGGTGGAGGGTAGAACTACCATAATAACATAATTGGAATTATATTATTCCAATGTACAATTCAATAAAACTAACCACAGTAGTGGAGTTATCGATTCAAACTCAGTTAAAAGCAGTTCACATATTCAGTTCCAAATATTTCTGATGAATATCAGCTCTGGTAATATAATTTCCTCCATTCAGTAGCAGAAAAGAAGTTTTTATCAGCCTGAAAGATCAGATAAAATGTTAGGAAGAATTTTGGTTTTGCTCCATTGGCCTAAGCAGACTGACTCCTAGATGGTGAGAGCACTTCATTTTTTTTTCAGTGAATGCATTTCTGTTGTGTCCCCAGTTTTTAGTATGTTTAAAAACACATAATGTATTACTTAATGACATGTGTCCAAAGGTGAGGGTTCCTTTTCTGCTAGAAGCTGCCACTGCTAGTTGTAGACGTGATTGTCATGTAGATTTCTGTCTCTGACCTCTCCTGAGCCAGAGGAAAGAATCATTGGTAATTACTTGGGCTTTTCCTAGTGTAATTAGCAAGTAATCTGCTGTGACATCTAAGTACAATATCTGTAGTCAACTGCAAGTAAGTATGTTGTTTAGTGAATTGCAAAGCAATGTTGCCCTTTTTTAAGTGGTATTGCAGGTCCAAGCCTTTTGCTTAAGCTGGCTCTCAAGTCTATTTTTTCCTGGCTTATTCTGCCATGTCCAAAGAAGAGCAACGAAGCTCTTCTTTGCAATGAGGGGTTTAGAAACTAGTCCTGTGAAGACTGGCTGAAATTATTGGGTTCTTTAGCCTGTAGAAAAGGAAGCTGAGGGGAGACTATTGCTCCCTACAACTGCCTGAAAGGAGGTAGTAGTGAAGTGACAGGACAAGAGAAATGGCCTCAAGTTGGCCCAGGGGAGGTTTACATTAAATAATTTTTTTCAAGCACAGGCTGCCCAGGGAAGTGATTGAGTCACCATCCCTGAAGGTATCTAAAAGACATGTAGATGGAGCACGCAGGGATGTGGTTTAGTGGTGGACATGGCAGTGCAGGCTTAATGGTTTGACTCAATGATCTTAAAGGTCTTTCCCAACCTAAATGATTCCATGATCCTAAGAGGTTGTTGAAATACAGGCATAGATCATTTCACATGAGGGGAGGTAAAAATATATAGAATTGCCATTTTTTTCTTCTGGCAGGATGAATACTGCAGTCCTACATTGCCCTTCTTTTCTTTCCTATCTTCTTCTGCCATTCTTCTTTCCTTCTTGTTTTATATCCTCTTTTAAGAGGGTAGCATGGCAATTAATTTAGATCTTGCAGTAAGTTTACTTCTTTGTTAGTTCTCTCTTTGGCTCAGCTGTCAGAATAGCTATCGACTGATTGTTTGTCAGCACTGCTATAGGAGAAAATGGGAAAAAAAATCACATTTCAAAGAAGAGGATCCAGTGTGTGTGTGTGGGGGATTGCTGTGGAGTTTTTTTTTCTCCTTTTTTTCTCCCTCTTCTTTCAAAATTTATGCTCAGTTGTTTCCATTTGATATATAACTTACCAAAACACATTCACCACCACCACCCTGACCGCACATACTTTCCTTTTGTGCATACTTTGCGCTCACACTGCCATACTTGTTCTGTGCTTATGTGCATCCTTCTGCTTTGTGGCGTTTTACAAAACCTCTTGTAGAACCAAGCCACCTGTATGCAACCTGCTGAGCCAGCCTGAGATGCTTGCTCTGTCTGAGATTGCTTTGTTACTCTGAACCTGAGATATAAGATGTATTTCACGTTGCTTCTGGATGTGATGTCAAGGAAGTAACTGATAGCCATAAGCATTTAAGTTAGAGTCCTTGCATTTGACAAAACTTGTTTCCTGTTTGGCTTATTCATAGAGAAGCAAACCTGTTTTTTTCTTTCAGCAGCACATCTCATTGATTTCAGAGTGAGGAAGAAAACAAAGTTGGAACTCACAGTGAAAATTATTTCTCCTTGAAATGTTCTTAATACTTCAATTTATTACACTGTTCCAGTTATAAGAAGGGCTCTACCCTGAAAAAAACAAAAAATGAACAGCGTCTGCACCTGTTTATGGCAAAAGCTTGTTCATCAGTCTACACCTCATTTCCTTTTACCTATCATTACTTAAATACTGGGCTATTTGGGCTGAGGGTACCCTACCTGTGCCAAATACAGCTGCTGCCCTGCCTTGTTTGCTCTGCATAGGTTAAGCAATGCTGTAAATGGTTTGGAGAAGGAGAATAAAAACAATAAGGGTAGTCCTAGAAATGACTTTTGGTTGGTGACTGGAGAGGTTCAAGCCTAGAGTCAACATCAATAAGTCAGCTAGCCATAAATGCCAGTAACATCCAGTTAGGAGTCTAACCTTGAGGTTTTTGTTACTTGTATCTTTGATAAGGCTGTTTTGGAAGAGAATTTCTGATTTCATACATGCTTTCAGAGGCTGTTATATATTTCTTACGCTAGGAAACTGCAAAAAAGTATTGGTGATTTTTTTATGAGACTACTTAAGGTAAATTAAAAACACATTTGTGCTTAAATTTAAAAGAAGAATTTAACAACAATTGCATTGGGCAGACTTCTGCTGCGGTACATGGCTCAGGAAAGATACATGGTGCATGAATCTGGAAAGATGCATCAGAAGCCGATTTCTCATATACAATGGCAGCAGCACCAATCCTGAGAGCAGTTGCATGGCTCTCTGAGCACTCTTATTCCAGGGTGGCTACAAGACACTGCTGAAGCTGTTTCTAATCTCATCACTTGAGGAAACTTCATTGCCATGAAGCAGGAGTCCTTCTGTCCGTGTCATTCTTGTTTCTTGCTAGTTTAATTCCTTTTTGTAGTTTAGCCTTCTTGCTCTCTGTGCCAGATGATTCCAAATTATCACTGCTAAGCAGTTATTAATTATTTCCCCTTCAAAAGCAACCTGTGCACAATACCAAGAGTAGTGACCATTCCTTTAATGGAGGAGACCATACTCTGTGTTACAACATCAGCATGCTTGGTTTGTTATATGAAGAATGGAGTTCAAAATGTTGCAGTGAACATCCCCTTCACAAGCTGCTGTATCCAGCCTCCTTGGTTGTGGAAATTAGTCTTTCTCAAATAGAACTTAAAAAAAAAAAATCCTTTGCTCTTCTTCACTGTATGATCTCCCCTCACTTCTGATTTAGGATTTGGTGCAAACTAAGGAATAACATTTTGAAGAGCACTACTGCTGGTGTAACTTACCTGTGCAGAATTTTACAGTAATCTTTTGCAAATGTTTAGCTGTGCTCAAATGTTGCTAAGTTGCTAAACTTTGTGAAGCACAGTTCACATCCTGTCACATCATTCTGAGTTTGTATGAAGATTTTTTTTTTTAATTACTTTGAAATTTTAGTAAGTACACATCTATTGAGCCCTGACAACCTCACTATTTGAAGCATAAATGCTTATCTAGCAGCATCCTTGTGAGCGTCTTTGCTTGGTCGTGTCATGATGCTTTGTAAAAGCAGTCAAAATCTGGGGCTTATTGAAATTATAGTAATGGAAATCAAAATAGACTGTTTGAGGTAGCACTGAGAGGAAGTAACAGCACACCCATGGCCCTGAATGGGTTATTTCAGCGTCCCATCAATTTTGTTTATTAATGTGAGTGTACAGAAACCATCTTTTGCTTGAATGAATGAAGGTGATGAAGTTGCCAGTTCTCTCTTGGCTTGGAGATGCAATGTGTTGGGAAGAGAGAACCTTCAGGTACAGTGGTACTGGAGGCATGGTATCCTGCACCGGCTTCATGTCTCCTGCAAGCTCAGGGATGAAATAGAAACAGAAATGAGCTCTGCAAATAGAAGCCTGTTAGAAGGGTGTGAGAGTGGTTTGAGAGGTGCTGGATGTGCAGAGGAATTACTGTATCAGACAAGATGAACTAAGGTTCAGCACTCTGAGGGGAAAAAAAAGCTGCACTGATAGAAGCTGCATGTTTATAAGCTGCAATGGTTTTGGCGCTTTTCACCTTCTAGGACTCATTTTTTTGAGCAAGTGGTGAGAAGAAGCTGTGCTTGTGGTGTGAGTGCATGTGCAGATTCATTAGCCTGAGAAAATATCACCCACTAATGACTCCAGAGCAATTCTATAAAGAGGAATGCTGACCTTTCCAATGTTTCGGTGTGCTGGCACATTTCAGTCGTCTGAAGGAGTGCCGCTCTGCTCTGCCCTGCCAGGCAAGACTGGAGGGCTCTTACCTTCTTACTTCCACCTTGATAATAGCACTTGTCATCTTGCCGCACATGTGGATTTTTACACAGCTCAGTATGCTTTCCAGTAGACACCAAAATAATAATTATAAAAATTATTAAAAATTAATTGAAACACAGCATAATCTCTGTTAAGTAAGGTCACTGAAATCGTCTTAAAATAGGCCTCTCAAGAAATAAGTTGAAATCTCTTGACAGAGAAGCTTGGCAGATTTCCTGTGCCAGTTCTCTTGAGATACTTCCTATTGCCATTAAAGTACCTTCAGTATTTCTGTATTTTCCCTTTGAGCACCTGCCACTCAAAGCAGCTTTCCTATCCTGCTCATCTCTGCTAGTCCATTAATAGCATTTTGGCCTCACTTGCCCAGGTATTGTGGGAATGGGAGCCAGGCACTAACTGATGCTATCAACAGTCTGAATGTTTACTCCTTGGGAGAAGACGTGGACCCATGGAGGACGTGGATGGAGACCCAGTCTGGCACTTCTTTGATTGCCATTGAAGGCTTAATACCTGAATTACCTGTGATGATCTTGCAAGGTTTTAGCTGGCACAAAACATTTGGTTGTTAGTGTCTAGTAACAGCACCTACAAAACTAGTCTGGGGAAGTGGGTAAAGAATAAAATCCCACCAGCTTCCCAATGACTCTCATCCACCTATTTTATGAATTTTAGGAATGGCTGATGTCTTTTTGAACCCATTTCAAGCCAGCTAATATGTGATTAGATTTGGAAGCAGAATACATGTTTACAGCAGAGATTGTTCTTATTTCATTTAATTGGCTATAAATGACACAAATAAATATAATAAAAGTAATGTTTCAGAAACACTTCTTGAAAATAGGCAGCCCATAACTTCTGTACCACAGTGGGATGCAAGCTAGCATCTTAAAAATGTGGCTATTGATATGGTGACTTTGAGAAATTCAGGATCTCTGACAGTCTGCAGTTTTAGGTGGCACCTACTGCATTTTATTGTATTTTAAGGTAAACTGCTGTCTGGAAAAGTAAAATCACCTCCTGCAGTCAGAGAAGATCTAACTGGACCAAACAGGTATCTGACATGTAGCAGCGTGACCTTTTTCCAGCTCTGATTTTTCTCCTTCAGTGTTGTAAATTCCATTTCTTTGACTGGAGATCAATGGCCTGCAGAAACAGTAACCTTCAAGTGGAGGGAAAAAAAAAAAAAAAGAATGAAAATAAATCAGAGTTTCAAGTTAGCAAGGTGAGAGCATGGGTGGAAGAGCTGCTGCGATGCTCTGTGCCTTTCACCACTGCGCTCCGAAGATGAGCCCTTTTTTTTTTTTTCCTGTTGACAAAATCTGTGGGAAGGAAATATGTATATGTGAGTCTAACTGTTCTAGAGCTAACAGAAACAGGATGCTTGGACATCACAGCTAAGTGAGAAATAAAGCCATATGTTAGTGCTTCAGAGGTGCTTGGCAGCTGCTTACAAAAGCACATCTGGGAACTGGGTGGAGAGAAATGGTTTCCATAGGCAGGGCCAGAAAAGAAACACACAGAGTTTTGCAAGACTAGGACCTACCTGTTTGGAACAGAAGAATACTTGAAACACACCCTTAGTATTTGAAAAGAAATGTGGCAAACTTGAGTGATGTCTGTCCTACTTTTCCCAGAGTGCTGTGAATAGGCACAGCTTTCACCTGTGGGCAGTGCATCAGTGCACTGTGGTGGGGTAAGTGTTCTGGAAATACTAGGAATAATGATTAATAATGGTTATGAATAACCTTTGCCCCATCTCACACATTACTGGTGGTAGGTAAAAGGATACGGAGAAGAGGAGGGGCTCAGACCAGAGGCAGTCTGTGCTGGAGATAGACCCTCTGCCTTTTGTTCACTTGTTTTTGTTTTCAGTAAAAATTGCATGGTTTCAGAAGGAGCCTCCTAAGGGAGAGAAGCTAGCAGCATTGTGTGTGAATTTTTAATTCATTCATATGACAGCTTTTTAAAAAAAAGTAGATGTCTTAGCATTTAATGTTTTTACTGTGATTTTGGTTAATATAAAGATAACTGTTTAGTGTGAACTGCTGCTATGGTCTCTAGATTCATGCAGCAGCCAGGAAAAGAAACTGCAGCGATTACCAACCGGCTGTTAGGCTTTGAGGAGACATGTCTTGCCATGTAGACGTTGAAATAACCCATTGCAAGGGAAATATGAAAGTTGAACAGCAACCTCCTCTTAGAACTGTCTTCACACAGGGCATCTGAACTGTACTGTATCCATCTTTCTAAAATTTGTGGCTGAGCTTTGAAAGAGAAGAGTGCTCAAACTTCATGTTGTGATGACAAAGGGTAGATCCACTGTGAGAGCAGTTAGAAACTCAAGTTATCCCAGGCAATTGCCATGCTGTAACTATTCAGTTCTTCTTGCCCTGAAGCCAGCAGCCTATAACCCTTTTAGAGAAGAAATACAATGAGGTTGCCAGCCAGCAAACCCATTTGGAAGTGTATTCTTCCGCTGATCTTAGGTGTTACAGCCCTAAAAATAAAAAGACTTCATCACAGGATATTATTACTAGTGTATGATGCAACTTAGCTGCTGATAGACAGTCTATGATAACAATTCCTTCTGTCTGCTGACAGATCACCCGGTGCTTGGAAATGCAGCTACTGCCTCAGGATAAATAGAGGTTATGGTGTAATTTTCAGGTCTTCCGTGCTCTCTGTCTGTGTTTGGAGAGCAGCTGGGAGTTCACCCCAGGATCTTGCATCCAGCTTGTGTTTCTCAGTGTTTTCTTTAGCATACCTGAATGGTGCTATTGCAGACCTCATTGCTACATCAGACTGGTGCGTTTTGGTGTGTTATGATCTCCTGTGTTGTTAGCCATGGTGTTTTGTTTTTTTTAACCTTATTGAATCCATCTCAATTTGTTCATATGCTGCCACTCCTTCCTTTTTTTTTTTTTTCCTTTTTTTTTTTGTGTTTTTCCTTTTTTTTTTTTTTTTTAAGGATAAGCCCACCCAGCCTTACTGGTATGGTTTTAAACTGTATAATTAGAAAGGTAAAAATAACCTACCAAAGGCAGCAGTTTCACAGGAGGCATCCCAATTTGCTGACACTGGACTCGGACTCAATGTTGACTTCACTAAGAGCCAAGCTGGTTTAAGACAGTAGTGGATATAGGGCTTTTTCTTTCTGAGCAACTAGTGTTTACCTATGCATGGTGCAATGTTGCTGAAGTCTGGCCATCCAGCCTCAGCTCTGGTAATGCGAAAGTGCTATGGATGGAGATTTATTACACTCTGTGTTTATTTAGGATTTATTACAATGTTTATAAAAACCCTGCCCAGCTCTTTAAGTATTTTGATGTGAGCAGCAATGATGCAAACCAAAGAGCAAACCTCCCCATCTTTTAGTCACAGCCAGAAAATCTCAGCTCTGTCAGCAATAATGCTTTTATCCTTAAAGACAGTACTGCAAGCAGTATTCATGGTATATTTTTTAAAATGATTATTTTTTTTGCTTTCTTCCATGCAGTGATAGGCCATAAATTCATCTTTCTCTTGCACTCATTTTTATTACTTATTTGTAGTGTGCCAATGCCCAGAATCTGAACCTGAATTAGGACCCCATTAATACTGGTTCTTTATAGGCCCGCTGCAAGAAAGGAGATCTCTGAAATACCAAAGAAGCCTGTTTTGTTGCCTTGCCTTATGCTTTGAGTATGTGCTGTTCTGGGATGGAGTTTGAATGAAGGAAAATGCAAGCTATGAGATAAAGATTTCATGCTGTGCTGCTACACTAGGTGAAAATCTCCTTGTTGCCTATTTATCATCGTTTTTATTGTGTGTCTTCCAGTATGTGCTCTTTTTCATCAAGCCCCATCCCTTAGGCTTGTATGGTCCTAGGGGAATCTCAGCACATTGGCTGTTTCACCTCACAACTGCCTGGAAAACTTTTAATTGTGGATCTTGAAAATGGTGGAGCTCAAATACAGGTGAAAAGACTCCCCATGTTGTTGTTTTTAATTGTCTTTAATTCTGTGAGTTGCTCACCTGATCTTCCGGGAGCTTGAAGTGACCTTCAAGCACTGAACACTTGAGACATCGTTGAGGACTGGCTTTATATCGGTTTAAATGCACAGAAAACTCATAGGAGTTAATTTATCTAGTTATTTATCCCTTTTGTTGTAATTTTAGTCCTCTTTTGGTGACTAAATTCAGTGAACTGCAGAGGAAGAGTAGCTACTTTAGAAGTCTACCTCTTAGATGAAATAGGAAGTAAATTTACAGCTATGGTTTGTGAGCCATATTTAGCTCAAATGATAAGTCACTGAATATGCTGGGATTGGCTTTTGAAGGGAAGTAAAAGTCTTTTAACCTTCATGACAAGTGCTGTTTAAAAACTTTAGGACTGGTTTGCTGTGTATATACACTACTTTTGGACATCATCATTTTGCAGTGAATTGTCTGGTCCAACGCACAGGTGATTTGAGGTCACGCTGTAAGAGCAGTGCATCTGCCCACTAGACTCAATGTGGAGATACATCAATAAGTGGCAGAGCAGGAGGTGGACATGGACTGAAGCAAGCCTTAAATTGAACTGTGTTGGATCATCTGCCAAGCTAACATGTCTGCTTTGTGTGTATCCACAGCACCAATAGGGTGTCGTTCCTGCACATAGCTTTGTTTCTCCTGGTAGGAGGTCTTCAGGAGCACTAGTTTCAGGGTAACCTAGTTGAATGAATGAGTCTCTGGATGCCAGATGTGCTCCTGCATCCCTGTGGGTGTGATTCCCAGGGAGTTTTTGATGGCAAGTTTTGGGTTTGTACACCCACAAGTTAACCCATAAGCTGATCTGCTGTGCGGCTGGCCATGTTGATCATAGGGTTGATGGAATTAACGGTGAGTATCACCACAGGCTTAACAGTGCAAGATTGCATATGGATTTAGGGAAGGATGGGCCCCAAAATGGGATGGATCCAGCCTCTGCTATTGAGAATAAACGATGGAGCAAAGACTAGAGGCAGACAGCATGAACTCTGAAATCTGGCAGCTGCATGGGTTGGCTGAAGATGTATTGGTCAGTCCAAGTGCAGCCGAGAGTTGCTGTGGGACAGTGTTGAAGTTGTGTTTTTCCCTGCATTTGAGTCTGAACTCAGATAGTTACCTTGGCAGGAAAACAACTGTATCTTGTCTTAGATAAGCTTTAGGGAAGAAAAGGAGAACTGCTGTGCCAGGTAGAGGTGCATCGGTGGGCAGGGTTGAGTGCTCTTGATCCTGGCACACAGCAGAAAACTGTCATTTCTGGCCCTGCAATGATTTGCATTTGGTAAGAGGTAGAAATTTGAATTAGTTCTCACTAGTCAGTGAAGGAGGGTATAACAGTTTTTAGGAGAGAGGAAAAGATGTATATATAGATGTGTTTATCTGGGTGGCTTCTTCGTTGCTGGAGCACAGTGTGGCTCTCATTTATTTAGTTACCAAAAAAAAAAGCTACACAATTTTGGAGGAAAGGCTGGGAATGTTGATTTGGTATCTGAATGCCTTTCACATCCATGCTCTACACATATTTAGATCCCATTTTTAAATTCCAGTCCACAATGCGGTGTAGGATGAGGTGTAGGATGATGGCTGGCATTTCAACTTACTCCATGTCACATTATTTTTAATCAGAAGCTAGTGCTCAACTTTAAATAAACACTGATGAGTCAACCTCACTGGTCTCATTGAGTGGTACTAAGGATTGTTATTTTATTCTTTGCAGCTTAATTAATTGCAGTGCCTATAAGTAGCATTTTGACTTTTGACACCATAAAATAATTTTTGGAGAATTAACAAAAATTATATGCAGAAGCATTTGTTAGTGACCAGAATCATATTTGAAATTGTCAGGAGTAAAATATTTTGTTGCCCAGGCTATGGGTGAGTTACTGACATCACAGAAATCAGTGGTATTTTTAGGACCAGATTTTTAGTCTGCAGCCATTCCTATCTTCCAGTGTCAGGAAACTCCTTCAGAAAAGAGGAAACCTTCAGAAGGAAGACTGTGCTACATCAGAGTTCTAATTAAATTACTAAAACTTCTCCTTCATAGCCTGTTTTCCAAATAAACTTGTAACTAATTTTTTAACAGAACACAAGATTTATAGGTCACCTAACAAGAAGGGAAATTTTTTCCATTTAATAATATTTTCCCAACAGAGATACAGAAGAAATGTCCTGCAGAGTTAATCACAAACATCCATTGAGAATAAACATGCAAAATGTTACATCAGCAGTGTTCCAATGTATGCAGTGCTCCAAAGCTCTGCCACTAATTATAATACATTCAGAAGGCATGGGTGTGCAAAGGGATGAAGATGATCTCTGCATATGTATCTTTTTGTATGTACCCATCAACTGTATAACCTACATGCTAGGCTTTACATAGCACTGTATCAGTTTCATCCTATTACTGCCTGCAAGAATTCCCTGGACTTAATTACATACTGGAGGATCTTTGCAACATCAAATGTTACATACATTACTAAAAGGGCTCGGCAGTGACACAAGCTATAATTAGGAGTCCTAACTATAAAGTGTTGGGAGACCACTTGTCTTTGCCAAGCTTGCTTGCCACACATGCACCCCAAACCATCCTGGTTGCAGCTGGGAGTAGTTAGATCTTTAGAAGGAGGATGGATGCATAGCCACCTGAAGTTTATTTTCATAATAGAGAGTTCCTGTACAGAAAATCATCCTTAAAAGCTGGGTCCTGAGAATTTCTTCAAGAGAGAACTTGCAATTGCGTGTGCTTCCAGGAGGGGACCAGTTTGCTTGCAAGAGCCAGCTGTTGCTGGCTGCAAAGAAAGCAGCACTGTGAATCACTGCAAAGAGTTAGAGTTTGAAAAAACTCACATTTTTTCATGTCTTCTATGGAGAAGAGAAAATTATCAGTAATGAAAGCACACCTCCTTGGTTCAGACCTGTTTTGTCAGGCTTTTTTTTCCTTTGCAGTTTTATGAACGCAGAAGCTGAGTTTTAGATGTATCCTCTATAGAGTGGCTATCTGCTTTACAGACAGGTGCAGTCTCATGGGGCTGCAAATGTTCCTAAAATATTTTTTGTCACTGTTATCTGCGAGAGGAGTTACCTGGGTTCAGCTCCTCTGGTGGAGGGAAAATTTCATGATCTAGCAACTTTTCATGCTTTGCTGCCACGCTAACATGGAAAATCAGCTCAGATCCTAGCATGGGACATTTCAGCCAGTGTTTGGCTTCATGGCAGGAGAGAGGGGCCATCCAAACCATCCCACCGCCTACTCTGCTCTGGCTGACTGTATTTTTTCCCCTGTTGTTCAGCATTCATTGAAACGTGGCACGTTGAGAACAGATTCGCTGTGCTCTGCGGGAGCCTCTTGCTTCGCTCACTCCAACTGGGAAGAGAGCAGCAACACCGTGGCTTAGGACTCAGAGGATGCTCAGGCTAGGCTGACTCTTAGGGTGTGAGGATGGAGCTTTACCTGATACATTAGTTCCTACACTCAATGTAGAGTGTAATATGTACTCTCCACGAGCTTGCAGTGATAAAATTGCTGCGTATGTGCATTGCATGTATGTGTTTGCAAGATCTGAGTGTGACCAAAGTCAGCACAGCTTTCTTCCTTCTCAGGATCTTGTCTTCACTGTCATAACCCCAAATTTGCCTATTTGCTTGGCAGGGCCTAGGGTAATAACTTAAGATGGTCTCATATTCTGGACAATTTCAAATGCTGATGCTAATCTGAAATTTGAAATGGCTGCTTCTGGGCGAGAGAAGAGATATCAAAGTCAACATTTATCCATTAAAGTAAATCCTTATTACAAAAATGCCAAGTATTGTCTGTTCTGACCACAAACTTTGCACTGGATTTCCTTTTTATGATTTATTTTTTGCTACTTTATGCTGATATATTGAGCCATTCACATATTCATACTTATTTTTAAAAAATCTGATTTCTAGTAAATATGGGTAGAAGGGATTTAAATTTGTTCAAAGTGGAAATCCAGATTAAAAAATCTTTTCATTTTCTGTTTTTTCTCCAATGTTTCTATTTTTTTTTCACAATCCAATCCCCAGTCTCCTTTTCATCCAGAAATAATAGCTTTTTCATAGAAATCTGCCTGCTTGAGATGCTATATCTACCAGCTTGACCAAGTTCCTCACCCTTGTAATTAGCACAGATGTCATACACCACCTTTTTCCTCTCTGGGTCCAAGGCTGTGGTGGTTTTAATGGGTTTAAAGACAATTTCAGCATTACTATCAGCAACATACATTTATTTCTATTGCTTCTGACAGGTTATGCAGACATTACAGTTATTGGAACATTGTGTGTGCTTCATCTATCAGATGTCCTTTGATAATTTTACAAGATGTGTTTTGCCTAATTATTTGATCCCTAATTAATGCAGATTGTCCTTGATGTCAGGGCAGCATTGGATGCACGTGCCATAGATTCTTGGGAAAAGATTTGAATTCCAGAACTTGCTGAGGCTTGCAGAAATAACTCCTTCTTGCCTCAAGTATAAACCAGCAGCATCTCCACAGCCTGCACTCTGTCTGGTGCAAGGTACTTTGGCTTCTGATTTCCCCTTAGCTCTTCCCAGGCTTGTTGGGAAGGGGGCTCTGCCTCTACCTGCCATCTATAGGTAACTTCAGGCAATGCCCCTCTCCAGCTCCATCCCAGCTGTCCAGGGTTAAATCCTCAGCTTGTTAATGCTGGAGGATTTTCCTTGAAAAGGCTTGAGGAAGGGAAAATGTTGTGGAAAGGTTGTTAAAGTGGCCCTTCTTGGAGATTTCATTTGTTGAATATAGTCAGCAGTCAGGCAGTATTAGTCTTATTGCATTAGTTGGATTGTTCTTGTTTGGTGCTAGCAAGCACTATAGAAGTCCTTAAATTCCTTGTTTTGACCTTTTTTGTTGTTATTCTGGGGTTTTTTTTGTTTTGTGTTTAAGACTACCTGGGGCAAAGGATTTCTTTAAAAATGCCAACAGAAATAAGCAAAGAGTAGAAGATGCAATTAAAATGTAATGGAGGCAGAAGCAAAACAATGAATCAATTTAAATTAAGAAAAAAATGGACTTTTTTTTGAAGGGCATCAGATTTTAAATACTGACAGTGGGACAAGGCAAAAAAATGTTTTTTTGAAAAATTAAAACCCTCTCCTTCTTACTGGCGAGGCTGAGTGCACCCATTTGTGCTCATAGCAAGTTTTTATGCAGGAGTAGAGTCTGTGTGGAAAGTCTCAGCACAGGGCAGCCTGGGTTTTGTTGGCTCCTAGCACAGCAGCCGCCTACAAACAAGACTTGAGCTCCGTGGTAATATCAGGACTTGGGAACGTAGTAATTGCAGACAGGGTACTGGACTTGCAGAGTAGAGATTATTTTCAAGGCAGTTTCTCCTAGAGGCTTTCTGTAAGCCCCGGTTTGAGTGTTTAGCTGTGTGTGAGGAATACGACTTTTGCAGGAGAATTGGTTCTGCAATGAAGATGAGCCTTTCTGAAGCTCTGTCCTGGCATCACTGGTAAGGGACTTTCATGGAGCAACTCTGCGAATCACTATGCCTTTCACTGATATCAATGTTGACCTGTCCTTATTTTATCTTTTCACTGTGTCATCCCAAAAAGGAGGCCGTTAATGTGCCCTTTGATACTAAGCGGGAAATTAATTACAAGCAGAGGACTGAAAGTTTTGGAAATTTAGATGTCTTGCTTGTTTTGGATAGAAACCATAACTTGGGAGGTGAAGGTGACCTAGGCTGGTATCCAGCGAATATTAATAAGATTTTGGGGTGAATCTTGAGTTTGGCAAGATCCCTTGCAGCTTTTTGGGCAGATGTAGCTCATATTCTGCAGTTAAGAGGAGTGGCTTTTAGATATCCCATATTGCAAGGTGATGCACTGATGCTATGGTGTACTTCACTCTTGATTTTTACTGACAACCTGAAACTGTTTTTTCTCAAGTTAGAGAAAAATTATTCCCGTTCCTTCATGCTGGTTAATTGATTTGTGCTCTGTGGTAGTTTTACATGTTACACTGTTGTTGATAGGTGTCACCTCAGGTCATGTCCAGGAACACTGCTGGATGCTGTGCTGGGGAGAAAGGACAAGACCTGGCGTTTGATTGCAGCTTTTCCTTGCTTCTCAGTTTCCTGGGGCTTGCTTCCATCTGAATTCCTTGAGACAAGCAATATTGGTGGCTTGACTGCAAATGAAGACTATGCTCTGGTTGGTAAGCTGTGCTCCCTCCTAAAGTCTCAACTGAATTGAAGGAAATAAAGGTGGTTGTGTGCAAAAACATTATTTTAGAAGAAAGGAAAATTGTCCCAATCATACTTAGCAAGTTTGTTGCCTTTTTTGGTCAACCTAAAGCACCACTTTTTAAAAGGCTGAAATTATTCAAAATAACTAGATTTGTAGTTTTGAAAGTCAGTTGTAAAGTAATTTCATGATCATTTTGCTGATTGAGACAGCAGCACGTTATATTTCTTCTCCTCCTGTACCTTAAGACCTTCATAAAATGAGATCTTCTACCTTAGGAGCCTGTCAAAATGACTGCATTTTAAAGTAAATAGGAAGACATGAGTGAACATAATTTTCCTTGAGTTCAGTCCTGGCCTAATGGCTTTGACAGAACATCCAGTTAATTTTCCTCTATGCTTTTTTTGCTGCAATCTATCCTAAGGAAGTTACTGGGGATGATCAGGTTTCTTTGTTTCTGAGAGATGAATGCTGCTGAGTTGCCTACTTTGTCCTTGCTGGTGTGGCTATGATCTGAGGTCAACTTTCCAGAGAGCTTACTATGAGATTACACAGAAGTAGAGGTACTCCACAGTGAAGAAAGGAGTCCTCCACCCAGGCTGGTATTCCAGACAGGTTTACTAAGACACTGGATCTCTAAATATATGTTCTTTTGTCAGCAGTAGGTACAATGTCTTAAAGTCCTCCTTGATTAGATTTGGGGCTAATTTGTCCTTGCTCTGCCAAAAAGCCTTTTATTTATCCTTACAGTTCTCAGTGACAAGTACCACATATTTCTTTCCTTGCATTTAAATACTATGTTTGTAAATGTAATGCATTAATCATTAAGCTAGCCCTGTTTACTGGCCCAAAGGCAGGCTCATGTGTAGCACGGTGGAAAGTCACTGCATTTTTGCACACCAGCAGTGCTTTGCGTGAACCAGCAGAGAAGCTGATGTTTAGCTTTCTTGGCCTGTCAGTATTGTTCAGCTCATGGTTGAGTTGGCAGCTGTTGGCAAATGAATGAATGGCTTGGTTGCCGTATTGTATTAATCCAAAATGGTCTTGTGTTGACTAGCATTTGCACACTCTTGGAGAGTGGTCCAGCTGTTTGAAGTTCATTGTTTCCTTCAGAAAAATTGTTTAAAGCTAGAAGAAATAGGGAGAAAACTTCTCCTCCTAATAAAGCTAAAATAAACTGAAGTATGTGTGTGCCCAGGAATCATGAAATGTGGCATATGAGGGGAAAGAAGAAATAAGGCAATATAACTTGCTAACTAGGAGCAGGACTCATGAAACAAATCCTGACCAAGGCAAATTCTCTTCCTCTTTTTCACCTTAACACAACAAAACATGCTGGTTTTCTCTCCATATCGGTCTTCCTGTGTGAGCTATGATCTTGCCCAATGCAGAGCACAAATATGTAAAAAATTCAATGTTTGTAGGTTTTGAAGACATGGTGTGTTTAGAGTAAAAAAAAAAGCACTTTCTGAAGGAATTGGTACAGGGACTTTGATCTGAAACTACTATATTCTTGCATTTTAAAATTTGGACTTCAAATGTCAATCTAGTCTTAAAAGAAAAATGTTTAACCTTAAAAGGAATGAAATGGAGCACAGGTTTACCACCTAACATTTGATGTCTTTGCAGTAATGTTTTTTGGGGGTTTTAAAAAAAATATGTTATCATAAAATAGTCTCTTTGAGTAAATTGTTTAATCAGAAATCTTGGCAGTATAACATTTATTTAATTGTCTGCAAAATAGCTTTTTTTTCCCCTCCCCAAAGTAGTTATGTAAAATCTTCCGATTTTGTGTTTTCAGTGGAGAGAGGTTTTATAACTGGTTCATTGAACTATTCACGCTTTCACTGCAGATATCACTGCCTTAAGAAACATTAGACTAGGTTTTCTTAAAAATCCAGAAAACTTAAGTCACTTCCCACAGTAGGAGGCTGGGTGTAAACTTGGCTATGCCTTTGCCGAGTTGATGTTACTGGTGCTGCTCTGAGACAGCTGAGCTTTGCTGGACTTTTGACCCCATTCATCTCCCTGCATATCCACAGGGCAAGCATTTAGCCAGGAATACATTCCGTTTTAGAGACTGACAAAACCGGGCCCCACTCCCCGACCCTACGAGATTTCAGGAGCACCAAATTGGCTTGCATCAGTATCACACAATCACCGAACCAGTTTTCCAGGTGTTGGAAGACTTTATCTTACTAGTGGTAGAGGTTTCGATTTCCCTCTGCAGTGTCTTGTTAGTCAGGATTTGCAGACAGTCTGGGAAGGTTGGGAAGAACTCAGTAGATGCCATATGGTGATTTTGAGTCCACTGTGTAAATCATATAGGTTATGCTGTCCAGCTGGGTATTTAAATCCTCTCAGCCATAGACAATGTGCCCTACTTAAACAACTACATGTTATGGCTGCTGAAATTCTTTCTTTTTATCTAAAAGGAAACAAACCTCAAACCAACCAACCAGATTCTTTTAAAATCAATGTTTCCATTCCTTTTTTTAATGGCTATGAAAGAGGATGTTTCAATGGGTGTCTTGCATTGTGGGTTTGTGTTTTAATGAGATCTAGCGAGGAAACCCTGGAATATGCAAGTGGAAGTATTCACAGAAATTATAAATACAGATGTTTTTGTAAGTATCTTAGTGAACTTTTTCAGTCTTTCTGCTGGTTTATCTTTCCTTTCAGTTTCCATGTTATTTTCAGTGCCATTCTGAAAATCAGTAATGCAAAGAAAGGCATTGCTAGAAAGAGAGAAAAAGTAGTGGGATTTTTTTGTGTGTGTTTTATATTATTATTTCCATCTTTCTTGTTTTTTTTCTCAGCCGTGAAATGATAGGAGCTGAAAGGACCCTTAATTTATGAAGTTTGAAAAAGTCGCCTTTAAGTAAAATGAGTTTAATTCTGCATCATCTTTTGGGAGCATTTCTGAAAGTCTGTGGCTAGTTCTTGTCAATTTCAGTGGGAAATAGGGGCCTAAACATCTTTTAAAAAATCTTTCTAGTAACATTTAGGGCACTTTACACGTCAGAGGGATTCATGTGCTTATGTCATTGCAGCACTTTTGAAAATCATGTTTAACAGCTTTGGAGGCAGGAAGCCCTCCTTTGGAGGGTTTGTTTGACTAAGTTCCTTAGGTGCTGCTGATAACCTGAAACGATTGCAAGTTTCCTGTTTGTAACAAATTAAAGTCCCCTTTCTTTGGCTGAGGATCATTTTTCACTGCCTTTTCAGTTTCATGGCAGAAACCACAGAGGCCCTTCATGTGTTCTGAGGCTAAGGCAGTGCACAAGAAGCTGCTTTTCCCTAAAGTCACCTAGAAATCTTAATTACAAAAAAAAAAAATGAGGAGAGGAAAATCATTTTACTGTTAATACAGTGTGTGTTATCACTCCTTTGGCAAGGAAGCAGATCAATCCTTATCTGACTTTCAAAATAAATTTGCACTTGGATTGATCCAAGGCTCTTCTGCAGGGCTGGTCACAGCCTGCTTACTGTGAAAGGCTTATCTTGATCCCAGCTCCACTACTTATCATCAGAGGCTACTGATGAATGCCTGAGTCAAGGCATGAGTCTGGAAAGCCTTGCATGCAGAAAAATCTCTGATTTTTATTTCAAGTGGAGCTGCAATGTTGACATGCATTTTTTTCCATCCTTTAAAAAAAAAAAAAAAATTGCATGAGCCCATACATTTGGGGCAAGAACAGCAGTAAATCTTGTAGTAACGTGTTCAAAAAGGATTTCCTTGGATAATGCTTGGATAATGCATTCCTTTCAGAAGAAGGAATGTTGCCTCATAATGGGAGCATTTTCTGCTTAAAAGTTATACTGGGTGAAAATTGTTCCTTCCTAAAACAATTCTCATTTTTCCTCTCCTGTCTGCTTTCTCTGTACAACCGTCTTCCTTCTGACTGCTGACAGGGTTCAGCCAGAGAAATCGTTAAAGACAGGCTAGGATGGTAGATGGGTCTTTTGAAAATCTGCCCCTAATAAATCTTACAGCATTTGAAAAAAAAATGTCTGAGAAACTTTGGCAGCTGTAAGTGGTGGTACAGAGCATGACTGTCATTTTCCATCTCCATTAATCTTCCATTGAGGTTCATCAGGCTACCTCAAGCCAGGATTAAAGCTAAACATATGCCAACCCTGGACAGCACCATCTTGAATCACAGCCTTAGCTGAGATAATGATTTTAAACTTGCTAGAAGACTCTCAGTGCTTTCCTGGAATAGAGGTGTAGAGATACTGCAATGGCTTCAGGTGGTGCATCCAGAGAGGGGCCACAATTTCCTGGTGTTTTGCAATTAAAAGAACTTTATAATAACAAATGCTAGAACAATCTGTGGGTAAAAAAGTCAAAGAAATTCAACCTAGAGAATCTGTTTTGTCTGCCAGGAGAATTTAAATGATCATTATACCTTACATTTAGGAATTATGGGTTTGTTTCCTGAATGGTACTGCCAGCTAACATGCTTGGGAATGCTGCAGAAAAGCTTAAGGATTCACTTTCTTAATTTAGCTCTTCTCTGCTCCTCAAGACTTGTGCTTTGTTGTTCTCTCAAAGTATTTCTGAGCAGTTTTTCCTGCCTTAAAACACAGGGCAATGCAGGACATAACCTTCATAAATGAGTGCACACTTATCTCTGATCTTACCAACACTATTTACAGAGATCCTCTAACCCTTGCTAGCCCCTCCTCGAGGTTTCTTCAAAGGGGAAAGTTTTCAGAGACTTAAATAAATACATTCTTTGAAACAATTGTAAAGATAGCAGCTTCTGGAGCAAAGCCCAGCTTTTGTAGGAGTCTGTCAGCCAGTTGTGAGAATCCATGGGCTTCTGGACAGTTTCAGCCCAATATGTTAGATCGTCTGGCCAGTGTAAACCCAATAGAGCATCTCTGCGATCTTGCAGCTTTGAAGTTTGGGGAAGGTGTCCTACCAGCCCCAAAGAAGGGACTCTGAAGGTAGAAACAACCATGATTAGTTTAGGAAGGGTTCGCTGGCTTGATGTTTCTCCTGGGATGCTGCTGGCCTCTCTGCGGAGAGGCTGTTTGCTGCTGCATTGAGGGTCTTGATTTCTCTCAACTATTTTTCAGTCTCAGGTAAATATTCAATGATTAATTTTTATTACACTTCTGGTTTATCTTCCAGGCTCTCTGGAGGCATCATTCTGATTGATACGAAATTTCAACTGATCATATAAGTGTGTTTTAAAGTAGCAAAATGCAATTGAATTTAATATGAAAGGTGTTGACTTTAGAAAACAGGGTGGATGCCTGTTCCGTCATGATTCCAAGCTGGTGTAAATTCCCGAGAGTGCCCATTGCATTTATTGCTGAGGTGTGTGATGAATTCACGTGTCGTCTGTCTTACCCTGGGAGTCAAAGACAGTGTGTCCCTCAGGGCCTGGCTCAACTCTTCCTCCCCTGCCATAAGGCTCTGCAGCTGAGCATAGACTTGAGAGCTTTCTTGAGTTGGGTTGAGATGGGTATGGTTTTAGCCAGCTTAGATTCTTGTCTCAAAAAGTATCACTGACCTTTCATCCAGCTTTTCTACACCTGAGAGAATTTTGAATCAATCTGTTAATTTTCATGTACTGGTACCATGCCTGTAGGGACTTGAGCTTATTGAGTGAGAGTACTTTTGATCTTTCCAATGATTCTTCTGGTTTCATTGGCCAATGTGGGTGAATGGAGGAGTTAATGGCCTTGGCAGATCACTAAGTGTACTTTCTGCTCCATTTGGAGACAGAGATGCTTAGCAAGGTGGCTTTTCATTCTTGCTCTTTAACTTGCATGGCACTGTTCCTCAAGTGCTGATTACAGTAAATCTTTGCTTAGGTCTGTAGTTTTCTAAATTTGTGTCTAATGCATCATCAATTGGCACTACAGCAATATGTAAAAGGATGCTTGCTGTGCAGGTAAGCATTTCTTATTTGTCTCGACCATCAAAGAAAGAGCAATATTTTCATATATTTTGCATTGACACTATTTTGGTGGATAAATAATGCAATTTTTCTTGTAGTTTTCCCCACTAAGAAGTAATGTAGCTCTTTGGTTTAAGTACAGTCCTCTTTTGTGAGTAATGTGAGCGTCAGTTGGTCCTGAATTTATTACTATTCTATAGTTTACTGTGAAAAGAGGTGGACACCTGAATTTTGACATGTTTCAAGTTTGAAGGTCCTTCAGTTTCAAATAGTAGGTGGTGACAGTTCTGTCAGAGAAACCCTGTTAAAACTCGTTCATTCCTCAAAATGGCAACATGGTCAGGTGCTCATTGCTTGTTCTTGTCTTGATCAATTTTTAGAGAGATGGGTTTCTTCAGATTTTATAGCAACTGTATGATTGCTGTAAAAATGTATGATTATGTATCATTTATAAAAAGAATAATTATTATCATTTCTTAATTTTAATTCAATGTTTTATTCATGTTTCTGAATAGCCTGACATCACTCATGAAACATCAACACAAAATTTAACTTATGACCAATGAGGAAATAATATTACTGAAATAGAAATTTGAGCATGTCTTTCTATAGGAAGAGTCAATTCTTGTCTACTTGCTTATTATCACAGCACAGCATCTCACATTTTCTGACTTGGAAATCTTCCCATTATGTTATTTTACAAGCAGGGAGCTGGAGCAAGGTGATATGCCAAGCCATGCAGGAGCCCTGTTGACATCAGAGCATCTGGCTCCCTTCCCACTTGGATGTGCACCCCCTGAGCCATGGAAATTATGTCTATAGTTGTAACATTAATGTAATGTGGTGGTGATGGCGGAGAGAGTGATTGCAAAGTGATGCAAGAGCTTCGTGCAATTTATAGCACGGTTACTGGAGCTGAGTGAGTGGAAACTGAGGACTCACACACCTTGTAAGGCTTGGAGTATAAGGAGAGAAAACAGGAAGGCAAAAGAGTCTTTTGGTCTGTGCTTCCCCAAGGGCTAATTAAACACTTAAAAATGCTGCCATGTTCTTCTCACTGGTTTTTAGTCCCCTTGGCTATGTAGCAAGCTTTTTGTGCAGGTTAGGAACCTGTACTCACATTCCTAAACCTCCTCCTGTTAACCAGTACTCACATTCCTAAACCTTCTCCTGTTAAGACATCTAAACATAGTTGTCTGCATGTGAAGATGTTTTCTGAGAATTTATTTCCCAGATAAATACTACACAGGCTGGATTTGCTAATTTCATTTTTAGAAATTACATTAATTTACTAATATCAAAGGGAAATATAAGACAAGGGTTTCTTAGTAGCATGGATTTTTTTTCTTGGTTTGTGTTGTTCATGAAAATAAATGAAAAGCCACTTTAACTGGACTCTAGTCTTCTTGTGCGATTTGAATCTCTTAGCACACTTTTGGCAATAAAATCATTTTATGTTTTCCTTCAGATATTTTTGTTCCTACACATCAAAAAAATTAATAGCTCATTGAGATTTCAGCAGCCCTCACAGCCCCTAAAGGAAGAAATTATGGAAGCATAGGAGGGAAACGCTATGATCTGAAACATGCTGAACTGTTGAGCAGAACCTCCTAGTAAAGCTTGCTAGTAACCTCCTTCCTCTGCTAGGAACATAGCTTTTGCAGATATTTAGGACATGCAGCAAACTGTACCCTGACCCAGGAGGTAGAGAAGGGGGTGAGGGACAGAGAGGACTTGTTCCCGTGGCCAGTCAGCGTAATTGCTGTGTGAACCAACAGTAAAGGGATGTCAAAGAAGATTTTAAGGGTATTGCCGCTTAACCAACTCCAAGCAGAAAAGTTGTTGCTGAGCAAGGCCTTCTGTTTTCAGCTTGAGAAATGTGCTGTATGTTTTTCCTCTCCTAGTGGTGACAGAGCTGGTGGGTTGTGATAGAGGGTTAAATAGTAACCTGCTTTGCAGATCTGAAAGGCTGCAGCATTTCTCATCTAAATTCGCTTGTTCAAACCAGTCTGAAGGTAGTTTTGCGTGTTGAACAAAATTGTAATTCCCCAAGTTCTAAGCTCAGATGACTAAAGCTGAGTTATAGAAGTCTGCTTTTGATGTCTTAAGCGGGAACAATTTGTATCCAGAGAGATCATAGTCAAGAAATGCACATGTTTAGGTCAAATCCTAGTGAAATTACTGATTATGTTGTGCTGGACAAGATACTTAAACAATTCATGCATTGGAGCTGTCCATAAACTGACACCACTCCAAGGGTGGACTCCAAGGTAGCATTTTTGATGGATGCTTGAGATGACATGCATGAAAGCAATGTTTACTAGATGGTTTTAAAGTCACACATATACAGAGCTAAGGCATCATTAATGATAAGAATCTTGAAAGTTTTGAAGTACAATGCATGTATTTGTACAGGATGGGCAACTTCATATGTTCATGTTTTAAGACAAAAAGCTATTTCCAGAATTTATCTTCTTGACCTGCTGTGTAAATGTAATGTGGTTCTGAACACAACATTTTTATAAACGACCATTCCTGTTGCCAGTAACAGGTCTAACATAGCACATTACTGTGACACCTGACTTGCTGTAGTAGGGATTTTTATAATGTGCCGATGAAGTTGCTGATGCATTGCATCTTGTGGTCATTGTCTCCTGGAGTATAAATACACATAATGATGTTGTTTAATGTGACACATCCATTTCACCATATTTACATTTCCATTTTAATGCACTCTACCTGTCTGCTTAGGCTACCTTTAATGTGCACCAGCAGCATGAAAAATCATCAGCAGAAAAGAAAAACAGCTCACTTGAAGAAATGATAGCTAATTTGTCACTGTATTGCTTCTGGGAAAGTTTTACTCTTGAACAAATGTTACAGTTTTTCGATGTGTGCACCAAACCTCAAAATGTATTCTGCAACCATCATCGTAAAAGGGTAATGGGGCCTTGGAAAAGATGTTGCTTTTCCCATGGGGAGCATCACTCCTCCTTAATCATTTAGGCTATGGCTGCTTTAAAGGAAATGCAGTCTCAGGGAGCTGAGGTTAGATTGTTAACCCAATCTATGAGGTTAGATTATCCACCACATAGGAGCTGAGTTTCGATCTCTATTAATTGTCTTCAGACTGTGAAATGGAGGGAGGGGAAGGAAAGTGTCTAGAGATTTTTAGGGGAATAGACCTAGAAAGGGCCAGGGGGCATCGAGAATGAGGGCTCCTGATACAGAGGAGTATAGCAGAGTCCACTGTTTTCAGTAGTGAGCAGAGCTGATTTCATTGCTGTTTTTTATTTAGCTGTAAAATTTGAGAAGACAGAGGGTGAAACCAGTGAGAATTTCCTTTTTTTACTACTCCTGGAGACTACTGAGATAGTTCTAACTTGCACACAAAATTTAATAGACTCTTGGTGCATAAGGTAAAATACCATCCTTGGATGTCTTGGAGAAATAAAATCAAACTGCCAGGGTATTCCTTTGTGCCAAGCATCTATTTCAGTCCCTGCCATGTGGGCACTGTGTTTGTACTCTGCAATACTGCAGTATGCAGCTTTACTGGAGCGTCATTTTGCCCAAAAACCCCCATCCATGTCCTCCTACAGAGCCCCAATAAAGTCAATTTATAATTTTGGTTGGTTTTTTTTTTTTTTTACTCCAAAAGAAGCAATGATAGTGTTTTGGCAAGTGCAAGAAAGTGACATGGTTGGCGGGAGTGGCTCTGAATTGGCCCTTGTCTATTGTGTCCTTTGCCAATTAAAGGTCAACAGCAACTGGGGATGTGAGCCTAAGCCTGTTGTCCAGACATTAATGACCACTGGGATAAAGGGCAGATGAAAAAATTGGAGGATAAGCCCAGGTCTCCTATGAGGGCAGGGTGATGCTAAGAAAGGCACATGAACATTCCTGCCTAACGTTGTATGGCAGCCACCAGTGCCTGCTTCATTTTTCTCCAAACTTTGCTGTCTCTGTTGCCTTCCTCTGTGTCTCCTGAGTGCGATGGACTTTGGGACAGAGACTCTGTCTTCCTATTGGTATTTCTGGCTGAGTAGATGGGGTCCTGAAGGTGATGGGATTATAAAAGTACATCAGTTTTCTGGTGGCACCCCAATGGTTTCTTCCTACACAACATGCCTTTTGAGGATTTCAGAGAATGTGTCATAGTCACTATTTGAAGACTGTGGCATCCTTGTTGAATGAACTATTAGGATAGTCCCCTCAGTCTCCTCTTCTCTACACTAAACAGCCCCAATTCGTGCAGTCTTTCCTCGTATGAAAGATGTTCCAGTCCCCTGATCATCTTAGGAGCCCTGCCCTGGACTCTCTTCTGGAAGTTCTCTGTCCCTCTTGAGCTGAGAAGCCCAGAACTGGACACAGGACTCCAGATGAGGCCTTACCAGGGCAGAGTAGAGGGGGAGAAGAACCTCCCTCCACCTGCTGGCCACACTCTTCTTGATGCATCCTAGAATGCCATTGGCCTTCTTGGCCACAAGGGTACATTGCCTGCTCATGGTCAGTTTATTATCAATCAGGACTCCCAGGTCTCTCTCTGCAGAGCTGCTCTTCAGCAGGTCAACCCCCAGCATGGGATTGTTCCTTCCCAGATGCTGGACTCTGCACTTGTCCTTGCTCAACCTCATGAGGTTCCTCTCTGCCCAACTCTCAAGCTGGTTGAGATCCCACTGAATGGCCTTCTGGGGAATCAGCCAGTCCTCCCAGTTTGGTGTCATCAGCGAATTTGCTGAGGGTACACTCTGTCCCCTCATCCAGGTTGTTGATGAAGATGTTGAACAAGACTGGCCCCAGAACCGATCCCTGTGGAACTCCACTGGCCACAGGCCTCCAACTCGACTCCGTGCCATTGATCACCACTCTCTGGGCTCTGTCATTCAGCCAGCTCTCGATCCACCTCACTGTCCGCTCATCCAAGCCACACTACCTGAGCTTTCTGATGAAGATGTTATGGGAGACAGTGTCAAAAGCCTTTCTGAAGTTAAGGTAGATGTCATCCACTGCTCTCCCCTCATGTAACCAGGCAGTTATGCACTCATAGAAGGCTATCAGGTTGGACAAACAGGATTTCCCCTTGGTGAAGCCATGTTGACTCCCCCTGATAACCATCTTTTCTTTCATATGTTCAATGATAACATTCAGGATGAGTTGTTCCATCACCTTTCCAGGGATGGAGGTGAGGCTGACTGGCCTGTAGTTTCCTGGATCGTCCTTCCTACCTTTTTTGAAGACTGGATTGACATTGGCCTTTCTGCAGTCCTCAGACATTATGCCTGTCCTCCATGATTGTTCAAAAATGACAGAGAGGCCTAGCGATCACATCAGCCAGCTCCCTCAGCACTCTAGGATGCATCCCATCACGACCCATAGACTTAAGCTTGGCCAACAAGTCTTTAACCTCTTCCACCCAGGGCAAGTCCTCTGCTGTCCTGGCCATCCTGTTATCCTTGCTGGTCTGGGCTTCCCGAGGGCCGGCCTTGGCCATAAAGACTGAAGAAAGAAGGCATTCAGTACTTCGACCTTCTCTGCATCCTTGATCACCAGGGCACCCTCAGCGTTTATCAGTGGGCAGACATTTTCCCTTGTCATCCTTCTGCTGCTCATGTCCTTGAAAAATGCCTTATTACTGTCCTTAACTTCCCTGGCTAAATTTAATTCTCGAAGTGCTCTAGCGTTCCTAGTTGCACCCCTGCATGCCCTGGCAGTGTTCCTATACTCTTCACAAGAAGCCAGCTCCTGTTTCCACCTCTCACAGATGGCTGCTTTCTGCCTGAGATGTCCCAGGAGTTCCTTGCTCATCCACGGAGGCCTCCTACCTGCTTTTCCTCCTTTCTTGCATGTTGGGACACACTGATCGTGGGCTTGGAGGAAGTGGTGCTTGAAGATTGACCAGCTCTCATGGGCACTTCTATCTTCCTTAATTTTTTGTATTTCTAGTGTTTTTCTTTATTATTCTCACTATATTAGAAAGCAAATAGTGAAAAAAAATGTTTCTCCACTAGGGGAACAAGGTATAAAAGACTTGATACATAAGAACAGTAGAAATAAGTAACTAGAATACAGTCACTGCCATGCCATATGTCTTTATAAATTAACATTGATGGAGGAAAAAGGCTAAAATGGAGTTGACAGGGAGAAATAATCATTCTGGGTCTGGAATTATGAGTTTTCTTAAACATAACACAGGGGTAGGTAGGTTTGATAGCAGAAGACTTTCCTTCAAATGTGTGGGATGGGTGAACTCTGACTGCTGGTGTTTCCATAGTTTAATGTCAAGCTTGGGCACATTCTTTTGAATTTGTAGGTGAGATGGAAGAAGTAATGGTGCAAATGTGACAGGCAGCAGAATTAATAACAGGTGTTAAACTGTATTTCAGGAGATACCACTACTCGGAAAGCATACTTCTTCAGCCTCTTCAAGCCTGCATTGTTTTGTAGGATCTTTATTTTATGTTGGGCATGACAATTTGATAGTAAATTTCTTAATCTTGTATTCTTTAGGCAATTTCTCTATGTAGCTATAAGATCTTGTGGGTTTTTTTTAACATGAATTACATACTATTAGGGTTTTGTTTTAATTCTGGTGCAGCTCCTGGAATTGAAATATTTTGTGCTAGTTTCAACATTAATCAAAAGAATAACTTTCAGAAAGAAAACCTAGTACACAGTGTCAGCATAGACACACTAAAGTCTTTGTGAAGATATGCTAATGAATCTCTCCTGTTCTCTTAGTGGTAACACTGCCCAGGAGACTGATGTAGGCCAGGAACTGAAGATGGTCTTTAGCCACAGGTTCCTGACATGTTTTTATGGTAGGTCTAATTAGAGAGGTGGGATGAGCTGGTGAGGCACCATTAATGGCAGGGAGACTTTTTCTATCAGGTTTGAGTTGTATCTCAAGATGAAAGGCTGGTTCCTTTGAAAGGATTGCCAAATTTGCAGTCAGTGTAGCACAAGCAGTTTTTATTGGACTGTTTGCAGCTACAGCATTACAGTGATTGGCAAAAGAGACACCACAGACAGTATTGACTTTGGCTGCTGCAGTAGGAAATTAGTGGTTTAATATAATGAATACCTAAATGTAAGGAAAGATAACCAGTGTAGTTGTCCCAAGGAGGAGTCCTTTATGCTTATCTGTAGAAGTGTTAGTGAGTCATGGCCAGGTTTCTTGTGTAGCTTGTCCTGTGGGCGTAGAGACTGCAGGGTGATAAGCTCTTACCAGCACTTTAGGTGAATGTCCCAAACAAGAGGAGGAGGAAGTGGAGTTGGATCCATCCCTTGGTGTGTGTCAGTCCCTCCTCCCCTGTCCCGGGAATGCCATCCTTCCGGTTTATGGTGCCCATCTTTGGGTTCAGCATTGACATCACTGTCTAATTTCTCATGCTTGACAACCTTCACAGATGAACTGGTTTTCCACTCCTTGATCCAGCATATTGCTCACACAATAGAGTCTTTTATATTTATCTGGATAGCACTTGTCAGTGTGGCATGAATCTTCATCAGGTTTGCTTGTCTTTTGCTGAGTTCATAGATAATCCCCACAATAAGTGCTCTGAAATGGAAGGACTTGTTTCCCCTCAAGTGGACTGGTAGCTACTTTGTGGCATGACTGTCTTTTTTCCTCTGCCCATCCAGTGTCTTGTATCATCAAGCTCTTCTCCCATATTGGAGACACCAATAATAGAATTGTGAGTTTTATTTTTATTTTTTATTAATGCAAATTGAGTATTTACTTAAGGGACCTTGGGAGGAAGTGGAGGTGGTTGCATGTTCTTATGCTTCCCCTTTGCACATCAGAGGACCAGTCTCCCATGGAATAAGCAGCTCCCCCTCTTCCAGAGTCTGGGCTGGGAAGGCCTTAAGACCTTGAGAATTACGGACACAAGAAACATGGTAACAGTACTGGAATAGGGATAAAAGAAACAGGACTGTAGTAATTCAGTTAACAATATGTTTGACAGAATACATTCATAACTCTTTCTACTTGGGGACACAATTTGCTTGCTGTATTATGCCAGTAGAGATAACCCTTAATTTCTTTCCTATCCTGTTTTTGAATCATTTTGTTAAACAAAGGCCTTTGAGTCCTCCTTTGTTACTGAGAACAAATGATGAGATTTTTGGGACTGTAGCTAATTTTGTTATTCACGAATTCTAGAGCCTTTCAAAATTCATCATTCACATTCTGGGCTTCACTGCACAATCATTCATTATGTCAGCAGCTGCCCAGGGAGTCTCACTTCAGTTCATTCAGCCAAATAATAAGCACTGGGACAACTGCTTCTGCATTAAAATAATAATAATAAAATAATAAATAACAGTGCCTTGTATGTGCAGAACAATGTGTCTGTCTTCTGCTTTCTGACACATCCCTGCCTGGAAATCAGTGATCGATTTTGCTCAGCACGTGTTGAAATGACCCTAGGCATTTGGGAAATTATCTCTTTCTGAAGTATGTTTTGGTATAGTCAAACATTAAGTTCTGTCCAATCTCTGGATGTGTTTTAATTCTGTTGTCTTACTTTTAAGACATATTTTTTATGTTCCAGTCATTTGACAGGAGGATTGGCAGTGCTCATCTGCCATGCCTTTGCAGGTGTATGCATTGAGATGTGGAGGTAACATAGCTCAGCAAGTGAAGTGGTTATTTGTGATATGGAAGTGGGATTGCAATTGAATAACCGTCAGTGTGAGTTTATGTTTTTTGATGCAACTATTTTATTTTTTCAAGTGATGAGTACATCTAAGCAGCTAATAATAATGTTAGTGTGATGCTTCATTCTTCCTCCTTAATTAGGATAGGGAATGTAATTTACAAAGTAAAGTGGGATTATTCCTTCCATTTCCTGTGAAAACAGTTTACACTATCTTCCTGCACAGATGTATGCAAATAGAAGTGTCCAATCTGAGTGCTATGTATCAGTGTTTCAGTCACCCCGGGTGTCTTGACTAATCCAAGCTGGCTTTATCCAGATGTCATGTTGTCCCAAACTCTGAAGTAATATACGTTGTCTGTGCCATTGCCTCATTCTTCTGAGTGGAATTTACATACTGATTCAGCTGAGCAAAGGAAAACTGCCTGTGGCTTTTCAGGCACGTATAGCTTTCAGTGCCTCAGCCAGGCTGTGCAGGACGTGGCCACCTTTTGCTGAACTCTTCCCGCCTACACAGAGCGCAACGTGCAACTGAAAACCGCTATTGATTGTGTGGAAGCAGCTCAATCTGTTAGAGGAAGTCGTTTAGATCTTTATGGGGGATGTGCGGAAGAAAATTCACTAGATTTTTTTTTTTTTTTTAAAGTGAGCATGAGGACTATACCAAAGTGAACAGATGTTTGCCAAAGGCTGTCATTAGACAAATGTAAGGCTGGATCTGAAAAATTTCAGTAAAGATTTTCTGTCTAAGCACAAATACAAGGTCTGGACAAAAGTTTCTCTTCCCACCAAGCTGCCCTCACTCCTTTTCCTAAATGCAGTGGATAACAAAATAGAAAGGGAGGAGAAAAGCATTTACATTGTGTTTGTGTCTGTTGTTCTTTTTAGCAAAGTGCAAAGAGGTTGCATTTTCAAATTACATAATTTGTTTTTAAATATTAGGCCAGCAACAGGAGCCTCTTGTTAATCTGCCATCTCCTGTGTGACTTGCAGACTGGGGCATTGCCTTTCCAACCCAAGCTGAGCTTTGATCTGCACAGTCTCCACCATTTGTTATGTGACCATGCTGTGGCCACTTCATTTTTATGGTCAAGCCCTTCCTTAGGCTGTTTCTTTTTTGGTTTTCGTATTTTTTTGAGCCGAAGGAAATGTCCTCAACTGTTGCATCTTTGGAGGAGAGACTGTTTTCCTTTCTCTGTGAAGAGCTGCTAGCCCACGGGAACTCCCTCTTAGCTGGGCATCCCATGGCAACACAACTGCCAGTTATTTACATGAATGTTTTGTTGTTTTTTTGGAAGGGAGGGGCGGGGTGGTGGTGCTGGTGGAGGTCTGTTCTTCATAAGCTCTTGTGCAACTCTAAACCCAGACAAAAGGCTTGTCCCAGGCAGCCTCATGAGCTACATTCCTATATTGTCACATAGCAAAGAGCCTTCTCCTCCCTCCTTCCATACCCCCCGTACCCCTTAATTTGGCTTCCAGCCCTTATTCCTTCAATTTCAACACCTTCCTACTTAAACCTCTGTGAAGGAGGTTCTCAGCCTATGTCTTCACATAGCTGAAGCATCTCAAGAAGGTTGGATTTTGATGACTTTTAGGTGGCCCAGGCCCCAGCCTCCATGTCTTGGTTACTGGTAAATTAGCTGTTACTCACTGCCTGCATTCTTCACCTCTTACTCATTTGTCTGCACAATCTTTACTTCTGAGTGTTTTTCTGAAGCTCTCTTTGAGTTTGTACCTTCATTGTGGAGCTTGTGGGTGAGGTGGGAGAAGCCCATTTTTTCCCCTGGAACCCACCTGGAAGAGAGTTGGAGGGATATTGTCCTCTTGGGTCAAGTCAACGCTGGGCTTCACCACTGGAGGTAGGCAAAGGGCCCTTCCAGGAGTTTGTCTTTCAGGCAGTTTTTGTGAACCTACTTAAAAATCCCTCTTGTCTTCCCCAGGACACACAAGGCACATAGCAAAATGAGACAGGCTGCAGTCTGCATGGTCAAAGCTAAATGTGTCTTGCACTAGAGCTAGATATGCTCAATTGAAAAAAAAAAGGCAATAGATTCTGACATTCTGATGGGGAAAAGTTCCTCAACGTTCCCCACTCTTGTTAGGTTCCCCCCACCTCCCCCTCATGTTTTGGGTATGAATGTCCTAGAAAACTGAAGTGATGCCTATCTAAGCCATAGCTTTCCAGACCTTGCCAAGCACTAGGTTCAGCACTGTATTGAGCACTGTTATTGACTTGGCAGAGCCTTGTGCATATGCTGTCTGCAGGGCCATAAGGATGTTTGTATACTGATGTGCTCAATTCACTTTTTCAGAACTGGGAGTGCAGGCTGGGCGTACAGAGCAAGGCCTGATCCCCTTCATCTGTGTTACTCAGTTTAACTGCTGCGGCCCTCTTTGCAAAATCAAACACAAGTCTGAGAAAAAACATAATTATATCTTTATGCAGTAGCTACACAAGTTTTGTAAAGGCTGTGAAGACATACATAATTTCGTGTGGCCTGTCCGGCACACTCCTTGGGTTCCCCTGACTACATTGAATCATTCCCTTCTGACTATAAAAGGAGCCTGGTGAGTATTTGCCATATATATATGGCAAAGTATCAGGTTGCAGCATCTTTCTCATCAATTAAACTTATTATGGGTATGGGAGCAAATAGGTGTCTGCCAGTCTCATTGCTAGAATGAACATGCCATAGCATGCCAGAAATACACTCTTTAAAGATACGTAAGAATGACTGTTAAAATCCATACCTCCACAGCACACAGGCTGTCCTTTGAAATTCAGCAAGCTGAGAGCTGCCAGAGAAATGGTTGAGCATGAGGAGCAGGGACAAGGAGTGGTCAGTAGCACGTCCCCTAGTTTCCAGTGCTCTGGCATCCTTGTTCCCTGACAAAGGCAGCAGCTGTTGCTGCTGTGCACAGATGTGGCAAAGTCCTCTAGGTAGGGAAGACCTGCCACTTTGTCTTAGCAGCAGCTGCTCTTAAATTGTTACTTTTCCTCTGCTATTTCCCCCAGCTCTGAATCTCACTGATAACCTCCTCATATGGTGTCTGCCTCTTCCAGCCATCTCTGTGTACTTCTTGCTTGTCAGAGAGGCATTTCTATTTTCTTCTTTCAAGAGTTGAGAGCCGAGGGCCTTGCTGTTATATTTAAGAGCCTCTCTGTTGTGTTTATATGCAGTTTAATTTGTCTTCAGTGTGCTGGGTGACCCGTGAAGCCGGATGTTCACCTCCCTTCCCTTGCCCAGCTCTGAGCTGTCTCCAGGTCTCTTGTGTCTCATACGTTTTAATTATTTTGGGGCATCAGTTTTCACGTGAGTGGTGAAAAAATTCCTTTTAATTCTGTGTTTTGCATTTTACTTAACAAAGTCAATATTTTTCCCTGTTACGTGCATTGGATCTAGATACCAGAGGAGTTAAAAGGTGCCAGATTGACTTCTTGAGCTTTCCAATTTGGTCTTCTGGCCTCTGATCCTTTTTGGTTTCCTGCTTCTACTTTTACATTGGATTTCTGTGTGCCTTCTGTGACTCAGCTGTCACTAAGAAACCTCTCCATGGAGTAGATGTGGATATAGTTTTCCTGTATGTCTGCTTCTTGGCTATTAGGAAGCCCCTTTTCCTAGCACAACTAGTGGTCTTTGCCAACTTGTTTTATCCAAGTAGGACAGACATACCTCCGTTAGTGTCTTTGTTAATCAAGAGTCTTGGCTAAAATTCTGTTTTGATAGAGGTAAGCACCTCCTATATCATGATCCTGAAGCTACTTGTCAGGAACTGTGCTTGCAGGTGGTGAAACCCAGCTTTTTAAGGGTCTACACCTTTGTTGTGTTCCCATTCATCCTTCTCCTGATGTTATGCTTACAGGTGGATTTTTTTCTTTTTTTCTTTTTTTTTTTTTTTAATAAAAAGTTACTTTCCTAAGAAAAAGCCCTTATTTTTAAAATTTTTAAGTGACATGTTTGGGGAAGAAAAATCGTTTCACATTTTCAAAAATATCTTCATAGTCTTGTATTGTTACAGCTTCACAAAATACTTAAATGTGAATAATCATGTTTCTGTAATTAAGAAGAAAAGGAGTCATTATGAATAGATTTTAAAAATGAAAAGAAAAAGCAAGTTTGCCTTTTTGCATCCTGTAGCACTTGCATCTAGGGTTATTGGACTCCTACACATGTTTGAGAGCTCATCATCCTCAGAGATGTCTGAAGGATTAGCCTCCTCCATTAACTGTCAGCTATTTGAGGTAAGCACTTTTGTTTTCTTTTAAACAAAGGACAAAACTGAATTGAAACCTTGTTCAGGCTGCTTTTTTCTCACACCAGAGTGGAGCAGCTTTGGCCATAAATCACCGAGAATGCATTTTAGTTCAACTCCTTGTCTCAGGTTTTCCCTAACAGAATGGAGGTTTTAATTTTGTATTTGGCCTGGTTTGACCACGTTCCTCTTGCTGTTTGTTGTTCATCACCAGTCATCTCAGGATGGGGCCACCCTTTGCTGAGCCCTGGTTCCTTAGACTGCTTGCTTTCCTCTTAACCTACTGGTTTGAGCTGTTCCATACAGTTGTTCCTGAAACTGTACATGATCTCTGCGAGCTGTGGGGTACCATGGAAAGGTGCTGTATATGCATTCGGTAGGACTGAAACCATTTCTGAAAATGTTCTATGCACATCTGGTCGAATGAGAAAATACACCTGCAGTGGTGGTCTCAAACCAGGATAGTGAGAGAGGAAGTAGAAATTACATGTTTAGATTCCAAAGAAGCAAAACCACCCCATGCTAACAGTCTAAGGCACTTAATATCCTTCCATTTAACCTGCAGACCTGTGTGACCACATCTATTTAATCCACCTGCATCCAGGGACAGATGTACTGTCAGAGACTTTATGAACTTTAGCTTTTCAATTAGCCTTGTATCTTGCCCTGATGAGATGCTGGTGACATCCCCTCTCCTGGCAGCTGCAGGCTGCAGGCCTTTTTGATGTCTCCCACCTGGAGGAGAAACTGCTGTCCCCTCCCACATGTGTGCCATCACCTCCCTCCTGCCATATTGTCTGATAGTGTATGTGTGATTTTTCCCTGTGACATCAGTTAAATCAATTTAATGTGGGTGGAGGGCTCGATCAGATCTTCATGAGCCCCTGGTTTTTCATCAACAGTATTTAGAATAATATGACAATAAGGAGAGCTGCAAGAGCCAGGAAAACCAAGCAGGCAGCTGGGTCAGGATGTGTCAGGCTGTGCACAGCTAGTATGTAGGTCACACACCCTGACTATCAAGAACCAAAATTGTTCTGTGTCCTGACTTTTAGTGGTGTATTTTGGTAAGAGGGGTAGTTGCTCCAAATGCTTCCTCTTAGCCTACATTCTTAATGAAGGCTGTGTCTGGAATCACCGTCAAGCTGCTTTTACTGCTGATTTCAGTGTTAAGAGAGAATGAGATAATTTTTCAAACCCTGTGCATCATCACCAATGTATCTTTAGTGTTACTAGGCAAGGTGTATTTTTAGTTGTGATAAGCTTTCTACATGCAAACAAAGCAAGCAGCATTTTTTTCCCTTTCAGTTGTAAGAGTCTTTTTATTTGCGTGACTTTGTGCATGTCAGGAAAAAAATTCACATTTCTTCTCCTTATGACACTTATTGTGGAAAGGGCATGAATTCACAGGCTAGCTTAATGCAGATGTCAAAAACTACTGTGACGATAAAGCTGCTCACAAAAGAACAATATACAAGGTCTTCAGGAAAGCAGGAGAACCCAAGCAGCAATATTTTGGAAAGGAAACCACCTTCTGCACAGCATGAAATTCCTCAGTATAACTATTCTTTGCAAGTTCTTGCAGGTTGTGGCTGTGTTTAGTATCATATTGTCTTCATCTTGCAGGCTCATGAAACTGGAGTTTATCAGAATCAAGTGATGTGAAAGTGTTTGCATATTCATAAATTAGTCTTTTAAGGCTTCCCAGTGGGACTCTTCACTATGCTTAGTCTGTTTGTCCACTCAAATCCCCTGCTACAGTGTTTTAAAACTTGAAATCATAACTACATCTGAATTTCACCATGAAATAAAATATTCTAAGTGAGGACATGTGTTAGCAATCAACAAAAGCTCTTTCAAATAAAGCCTTATGCTGCAGAATGGGAGGCTGTTTCCTAGGAAGTATTGACAGACCCTTGAACAGTTGGAGCCTGGGGCACTAAAATCCATCAGTAAGTTAACACATAACAGGTTTTGGAGGTGCTCAGCGCTTCTCAGTGATGGACCAAATTATTTTGGTATCAGCTGAAACTGGCTGAGCTTTGTTAGTAAATTGGCGTAAATTGTGTCATGGGGAAGGAGCAGAGGTAAAAAGCAAGAAGAATCATCTGCTTAAATTGTGTATCTGGAGCTATCACAGCGTTTTCACAGTTTCTTCATGCCCTTGAGTGCTGGTGTTTTTTGCCTGGCACCAGTTTTTCCATGTAGAAATGGGAGTTTTTTGAATTGTTCTTCTTATCTCACCCCTTCTCATTTTCATGATGAAAAATCATATTTTTAAAATTTTATTGCTGGATAGCTGAAGTTGCCAACTGGGAATGAACTTTTCAGAAGCAAATGGATCAAAGTTAGGTGTCATGGTCACACTTATTAAAAGTCCAACTGGGCACTTTTTAAAAGAGGTTTAGTTTTTAAAGGGCAAGTATAGAATCATAGAATGGTAGGGTTTGGAAGGGACCTTTAGAGATCATCTAGTCCAACCGTCCTGCTGAAGCAGGTCCACCTAGATCAGATCATACAAAAAATTCTAATGGCTAATCTTTTGGCAAATTGCTTTGCAGGCTAAAAATAGTGGTTGTTTTTGAATCAAGCAATTAGATGATTAAGGATACTTGTTATTCTAGAGAGAAGTATAAAAATTTTAAGATGTGGTGCATTACAATACTAGGGGAAAGGCCTGGAAAAAGTGCTTCATGTAACATAACATAAAGCAGTGCAGAATAGAGGAGATGGAAACAAAGGCATGAGAGTGTCTTCAGAAAAGTGATGTAATTGGCTGAGGTTAGAAAAGGAGGAGCACCTCATCTGTTCTTCTTGAGGGCAGAAGGAGACTTGTAAAACTAGCAGGTAAAATTCTCATTTAATATTTTTAATATTTAATAGGAATTCTGTGATTTGTAAAGCTTCAGAGAATGTCTTTTAAAAAATATATATATTTTTATTAAATTGAAATTACTTCTACTTCTGAGCCACTATGAAGTTCCTTAATTCATTTGGCATGTCTTGGCCAATACAATAGTGCAATAATAAGAGAGACCTTTGACCCTGGTGTGCACACATAATACTCTACTGTGGAGCTGCCTGCATTTCCTAGCAGTACTCTTATGGTCTTCTCCTTTAAAGCAATGCAATTTAGCTTTGCAGGCCCTGTCATCCAGCAGTAATTTTCTGGCACTGCAGGATACCAATCCCCATTTTGCAACTCAGATGCATTTTAACACTGTTAGCATGCATCATTGTTTGGGGATTTATGTAGATGAGCGATCTGTAAGCTGGATTTCTGTAGACTTAAGTTCTGTGTCTTTTTTCAAACATTCAGTACTATTTTTACAGTTGTTACTTTATTTTGGTCCTTGTCTGATTTTTTTTTTTTGACAGATTCGAAAATAGGCAAAAGCAGAAGAAATAGCATCTTCTGACATCTCCCTATTTTTAAATAGGGTAGTTCTTGTATAAACAGCAAGACTTGTGTGGAATCATTTAATAGAGTTTACCTGAGACCACAAAGTTTTATTTCTTTACCTATTGATGACCAAATTAGGTTTGGTTTCATGTTTAACTTAGTAAGACAGAGGGAGATGGTTGGAGACAACACAAAGAGAACACAAGAACAGTTGCAATTTGAAAAAAAAAAAAAAGTGTGTAAATAAGAGGACTTAAATAAAGAGAACAAGATCAAAACAGAAAGTGGGAGAATAAAGGGCAACAGCAATATCTTCTGTCCCATGGATATTGTAAAATAGGTTATGTAAATAATAGATACCTAAAAAACCTTTTCTTAAAAAATAAGTCAAGAACTTTTGATCCCTACAAAATTAATCCTTTTAAGTTTTCAGTGTAAACAGACCAAGTCCCACATGTGTGCATGCTTCTCAGTTTCTCCTCCTGCAGGTAAAATGGATGTTTTATCCATGTTGAAGGCCCATGTTCCCAAGCTGGCTTGTGAAGTTATGTGTTTGCACAGCTGCTCCACCTGCAGCAAATCATCTCTTCCAGAAGATGCCTGTAGAGATTTGTGAGCATCCGTGCAAGGCTCTCTATATGTCTCTTCCCACCCTGTTCTCTCCCTCTGCAGTGGCAGTGATGCTGGATCCCAGAATCCCCTCTCGTGTGCTGAGGAACACAGCTAGGTGTTGTGGCCTAGAAAGCAAAGGAGAAAACTACTTCTAGTGCAGATTTCCCCAAGAAGCTCTACTGAGTATGGCAGAGTGGTCCATGCAACTGTATGTCCGTAAACTGACCTTCACCTTTTCTTTGGAATAGAGCTGTTACACCTTGGTATGGATGAAGCCCTAGTTTCTCTTTTAATGCTCTGAAGAACTGATGGTCGGTGACAGTGAGCATAGGTAAAGGAATGCCTCCTCAAGTACCTTTTTTTTCCCCCCTTTGACTATTTTAGGCTATGTTGTGTTTCCTCACCTCAAAGCTTTTGTTTTTTGTTTTCCTTAAAATCATGATGGGCTAGAAGCAAGCAGCAGTTCCTGGCAGCATGGGGTCTACAAGTTGTGTAGCATCACCAACTGTTCTGCTTTTATAAAGATAATGTTGGTGTGGAGTCAGAGCTGAAAGCTGTAATGCTTGGCAGGGGTGGAGGTGAAGAAAAGCAGGGGTGTGCTGGGAGAGGAGGCACCTACAGCAGGAAGGGCAGTCACTACCTGGCTCAGAGGATTTTCATTAGGCAAAGATAGGATCAAAGGAAGAGCTCTTTGGGCAAGTTGTGTTTTTTCATTTTTTTAATGCAAAATGTATCACCTGAAATAAATTTCGGTTGTAGGAATCAAATGGTAATTTTAATGATGCAGCAAAACATAATGATGAAATACAGTTCATCAGGGGGTTTGTTTCATCATAGTGTATACCTTTAAATCACAGACTTCAGTGGGTAGAAACTGTAGCATCTGTCTATGCAGGGCATTTATTTGACATGGTTGGATAGACTATTGAATTCCTATTCCCCGCCTTTAGCTTAGCTGTGTACTGTATGTTCTCCACAATACCTCAAGCTGAAAATTGATCTCCAGTCAATATCGTGTGATGATTCAGACCGCTCCCATAATCAATGCTGCTCATGGAATGAAATTCGTCATCATGGGAGGTCTGATTATTGTCTCCTCCAGGACCGACCCAACTGAAAAGGCTATCAAACTGTCTGAATTTGGACACTTGGGACAATTGCCATTAGCAATTATCTGTGCTCCCAGAAAGCGCTAAATTGAGCAGAGATAAGTACTAGTGTTTATTGATTGCTTTTTAACAACAACAAAAAAATTTTTTTTCATTCTTTCCTTCACTCCTCCTTACCAGGTAGGACAGAGGCAGCTTTAGCTACTTGCTCTGGGAGTTGAGATAGCATTGCTGCAGCAAAGATGAGTCTTTTCTGACTCCATGTCAAATTGTCTGCAGATCCCACTGGAAGATTTCAAGGCTGCATTTAAGGAATGACTATTTGTCAAAAATGGCACGTAAAACAACCTCATGGCCCTCTCACCTATGTTCTGTGGTCAAGGTAAAACAGAAAAGTGCCACAGACGCGGCTTAGCACTTACCAGTTTGTATCAGCCTCAATACACAAGTTCTTGATCTACGAGGAGCTTTGTTGTTGTGGTTTTGCCCAGCCAGCAATGAAGCACCACAACAGTCTCACCCCCACTCTTGTTAGGACGATGGAGGCCCCAGCGACATGGGAGGGAAAGAGATAACCAAGGATCGAGACAAGGGCAGGGAGGGCTCACTGCCGATTACGATTCTGGGCAAAACAGACCCCAGTACTCGACTTAGAGAGGAAAGTAGGGAAAGTTTATTCTGCTACCTACAAGAAACAGAACAGAACAAAAAGCAAAAAGAGAGGAAGATGATGAGAAAATTACAACCAGCACTTTAGGATCTCCCTCCCCCATCCCTCCTTTCTTCCCAGGATCAGCTCACTGCTACCAACAGCTCAGGGCAGGTGGGGTAGGGAACGTGGGATGTGGTCAGTCTCTCAAGATGATCTCTGCCACTTCTTAGAGGAGGATGACTACTCGCATTCTTCCCCTGCTCGGATACAGAGTCCCTCCCACGGGAAGCAGTCCTTAATGAATATCTCTGGCATGGGTTCTTCCCCACAGTTGCAGCTTTTGCAGATACAGGGTCTCTCCCATGGGACATGGCCTCTTCTGGGCATAGTTTTAATGAACTTCTTTGGCGTGGGTTCTTCCCCACAGTTAGAGCTTCTATAAATATGGGGTCTCTCACATGGGACATGGCCTCTTCTGGCCATGGTCACTGCCCCTGATGAGGGATCTCTAACAAAATGAGTCACTGCCCCTGATATTGGGAAACCCTGTTTCCTCCTACAGGCCCGTATGCCACTGATTGATACTAAAGTGTATATAAAATAGCAGTAATGAATGAAATGCAAGTATCATAACTGTATTTACTTCACAGAATATTTTTAGAGTTAGCATGGATCAGGAGATGTCAGGTTTTAATCACAGGAAACCAAAGTAAAGCTCCTTGTTGAAACTACTCTGTCATGCACTGTTGCCTGCCTACCCAAAATGCTTTGTGCAGTAACAGTGCATGGTCCAGGCTTGCTAGTGGCACAGATTCTCTCCCCAGCAGTAACTCTTTTTTGCCTCGGACCTGAAGACTGAAATCTTAATTCACTGCAAAGCCCTCATCAATGGGTGTGGACTTGGCTTCAGGTCCATTTTTTGGAGTGTGGGAGAAACTTTAAAGGCATTTAAGCCAAAGTTTCTCTGCCAAGGGTGTTGTGCCTGTTTCTCACCAGATAACCTCTAGTCTTAATACAGGTAAAGCTTTGTGGGCAGGCTCTGCCCTTGCTTAATGCTATGCATTGTTCCCATTGGCTTCAAAAGGAAGATGCACTTGGACTGGGACTCACAAAGGCCCTTAGGACCCTAAGTCCCATTCATTTCTTGATTTCAGTGAGACTTAGAGTACTAAATCCCTTTGTGAATCTAAGGCATAATGCTCTACCATCTAGGCACAAGCATTAACAAAAGTTCTCTCTTTATCCTCTTAGCATGGTAAGCCTGGAAACTGGAACTCCTTATTATCTTTCCTGTGTTCCTGAAATAGGCTGAAAATATGTGTAGCTGTTTAAATATGGAAGTTATCTTCTTACTTGAGTCTGGGTTATCTCTTTTCCAGAACTATGAAAACAAACAAGTCTGAATGACCAAGGTCCTTTTGGGGCTGAAATTCTGCAGGTGTTAGGGTGGAGAATGGGTAACCTCAGTGAAAGGAGAGGAATATGTCATTGCTTTCTGTCTGTCTCCCTTCCTCCTAGCTTGGTCCCTTGGGAAGTACATGAAAGTCATCCATATGACAAACCTTTGCATACTGGTAATGACAGTTCAGAGGACCCCTGTGTCATAGTATCCACAAGAATTTGATCCATAAAGCCTGTGTGAAGCCAAGTACTCATTGGTGGGGTCATAAAAATGAAATCCTCACCTTCCTAATAACCTCTCACTGTCATTCTTTCAACACCAAATGAGTTTTTGCATGTGTGTGTTCATTTCCAAATCTATTGATGATGGACCCCGTGCTCAGCTGATACAAATTGGCTTAGTGCCACTGAAATCAGGTCAGTTGCCGGGTTGATTTATCTCATCTGAGGAGCTGATACAGGCTCTCTGTGTTTTCTGGTGTTAAACGCTTTTCCCTCCATAGCTGTCTGTTCAAGAGCAATGTGAGTCTAGAAAGGATTGTGAATAAAAGAAAGAGCTTATGCTGCATTATGTCAAAAGTAAATTACGTATAGGCTTACAGAGGATCTAATGATTAGAAGTTGGCGTATATTTTTTATATATTAGGAATCCTTATCCCACTAATGAGTTGACTCTTAGCATCTGTGATAAATAGCTTTCATTGTCAGAAAAGCAAAATGATGAGATGTTTTGTCTTTGCTATGATGATCCTAAGAAATGAGGAATGTCTAGTTCTGAAAAATCCTTTCACCAAAGTAAATAAAACATCCCATCGATCTACATTTACTGCAGGGAACTGCTACAGAGGTGTCACTCGAATCTTACCATTTACAAGAACACATCTTTGCAGCAGGTAAGGCTTTAGCTTAACTGATTTTTTGTCGATTTTCAAATCCAGAAAATACAGGGACTCACCATCTTCCACTGTTTCAGAGGTGAATGGTGTAGTAATAGTTGTGAAGTTGATGGGAACAGAGAATGTAGCATAGTCTTGTATTTAGGGACTAGGGGTAATGCTGCTGGATGAGCTTCTCCAGGGAGCAGCAAAACGTTGAGTGGGTTTCTTCTTCTGTTGTGGATCACTGATTTTAATGGCTAGTCCCACAGTTCTCTCTGCAAACAGCGCCATTCCTGCTTTTTGTAGTTTTGCTAAAAAGGAGTGAGTCCCAAGTACTACATGGAGTTCTGTAGCTGGAGCACTGTTATCGGAAGGTTCCACATCCCTTAAGGGATATGCATTCTTCATGCTTGGTATCTGTCTGATTACCTGAGAGAGGCTCAGAGTACAGCTCCAAAATGCTGGGTTATTTGCCATTAATTATCCCAAATTACGAACTCTCAACAGCAAAGAGCTGCGTTCCAGGATGATGCATGAAGTACCTAACCACAGCATTTCACAGTGCTGGCTCAGACATCAGAGAGGGGAGGGCTGGCCTTGTGGTGTGCTCCTGACTGCAATTCAGGTGACCTGTGCTTCCTTGCCATTGATTTTTCATCTGATCACACACAGGGCATGTAACCTCCTTCTGCCTCGGCTGGCCATCTGCACCACAGGGACAGTGCTGCTGCCTCTTTCATAGTCTTTGTCCTCAGAAGTATTGAATATATATAGTTCAGGGCAGAAGGGGTTTTACTGTATGGGTGTGTAGTACTTAGCAGGTGGGAGCTTAGGACTCCACTGGGAGATTTCTGGGTACTATGGTAGCAGTAAAATAATGAATGATATCTTGCATGCTGCTTGCCTCCCACTTTATGACCATTGCCATCCCTGACCCTTTTTTGGCCTGTAAAGCTACCATAGTGACTTAGGTTTCCCATGGCCATTAGTCTGTGCAATGATCGACAAGTGATATGTAGCTTATGCAACCGATGAACATTTTGCATTTTTATTCCATTACCAGTTGCAGGTACCTTGATTTTGGAACAGTCCCACTCGGTAAACTCTTTATTTGCTGAAGCTGTATTCAAAATCCAATGGAGTAGCCAAAAAAACTGAAAGAAGATAACACACCCTTGAGAAGTTGAAGGTGTTATTCCATGATCAAGAATCATTGATAAAACTTCTGCAAAGTTGATCGCATCCTGACTTGAAAGGATATACTGGAACAACACCTTAAAATGCTTGCTTGAAAATCTATAATTAGATTTGCTGAGGAATGTTTATAGAATATATTAGACTGAGTAGTTCTTAATTTTTTTTTTAAAGCAAATTTATCTGGTTCTCAGAATTACTTTCTGTAGAAGTGTCAATTGTCATGACAGGTGGGGCTCTGGTGACTCTCAGGAATGTATAATTTTAAAAGTGGTTATATATTCATTAAATTATTAATTAATTAAGCAGAGCTCCATCACCTGATGGAGTAGCTAAAATATACATTTGCTTTATCATAAGTTGGCATTAAAAAGAATGTATATATTCTCTGTGGCCAAAGGCATTTCTGCATGTAGTGGAGACAATGTGCCACCTCATTGACTCTTTTGGTGGCTATTTCAGCTCTTCTTTTCATGGTGGTTAGGCAGGAGCATGGTGAGGTATGGCCAAGTATTACTGGGGACATCAGAGACTTTTCACTCAGGACTGGGGGAATGATCACAGCCTCCTCTGAGAGACAAAGAAAAATTTTATCTTTGATGTTCTGTGATTTTCTTGAGTAGCAGGTTTTCTTAAAACAAGGAGCTCAATTAAATTTGTTTAGTCACAGGGCCTAAAAGATGAAGCTTTTCTTTCCCAAATTAACATAGAAGGAAAAGAAAAACAAGATGCCTTATACATGTATGTGTTTGAATTTCACTGGCAACTTCTCCAACTGTTCATTGCTAAAATGTGTGCTTGTCAGGGATGGATAGCAGGGTTGTAAACCTGTGTTGTTCTGCAAACATCAAGCAAATCTGGCACACATGTATGTGTGTTTGTGTGTCCCCATTTTCAGTTACAACTGATTTTTAACCTCTTGGAAATACTTAGAAAATTCACATTGTGTGCCTGTAAAAGAGTCCCTTTAAAAACCAGCCGTGATGTGTGCATATTCAGTTTGCAGATTGTGTGCTGAGATGGGCAAAGGCACTGGATGTAGCTCTACACTGGAAAGCCTGCATTCTTGTTGCATCCTTACTGATACTCTTCACCTTAGGCTGGCTTGTTGTGAAGAGCCTTTGCGTGGTCAGGCATCGTGTGTCATGCTTGAAGCCACTGTTCCTTCAAATACCTGAATGCTGTCTGAAGTGCAGCCTCATGGCAATGCATCCCACCAGCTGCATTGAGAAGGCTCCTTTATCAAGGTCCCACTTGTTTTATGGTGTTTCTCTTCTCCTTGGGCAAGGAGGAGAAATATCCAGACCAAATCTGTTGGAAATCCTGTAGGAAAAAGAGTAGAGAGTGCTTGGTGAAAAGTTACTTGGGATATTCTGCTGTAGTGGATCAGCGTCATGGTGCTCATGTCAGTTCTTACTCTATCTTCTTTTTATTAAGATCTGAATAAGAAAGCTGGCATTAGGTGGTTGTAAGATATTACCGTGCAGTTTATTTCTTCTAATCTACTAGAGGGTAACCTTGCCTGATGCAATACAACATGCCATCAGATTGTCAGAGTAGAGTTGTGCCAAAAAAAAAAAAAAAAAAAAGGAAAAAACCCCAACCTCTTCACTTTATTCTGGCCTTAAATGTGGCAAGACAGCAAAGCAGTACAATGTAAACCTTTAGGCAGTCTGTGCCTTTATTGCAGCCCTTGAAAATAATCAAGCAAACAAATTTAATTTGGAGTGAATGGTGAAATGCTGTGTTTCTCTTTAGCAAGCTCTCTGTAGCATTCAGACGTGTGAAATGACTGATGGAAGGAAGGTTTGTGTGTAGTCAAAGGGCCATCCTTTATCCTAAAAGTGACCTGATTGGCTAATTATTTTTCTTTTCCTCTAACCAGTTGTTGTTATTAATAGCAGCTTCATATAGCCTGGAAGGGTTGAAAGTTTATCTGTTTTTGCATTACTTGCTTTGCATTTCACCTTGGTACTTCAAAGATTTGCTGCTTGTGGCTTTGTTTCTTGCCTCTCTCTTTTTTCCCCCAAAGCAAACAAAACCTCCTAAGCTAAGCCATCTTGTCAAGGGTATGAAAATCTCTGGGGTAAGTTGCAGAATTGTTAATAGAGTATCTAAAACTTCTTTTGATTTAGGTTTGCAGGATGGTACCTATCAAGTCAATGAGGCCTCCTTTTGAGCAATTGTTATGGATCCTAATCCTAAGCACATTGCATGCTAGGAGTTCTGTATATCCTTGTATATGCACACATGTATGAATGTGCAGATATTTATGTGTGTGTGTATATATCTACTAAGAAATAAAAGTAAACTATTTACAGCAAAGTACTTAGCATGCAGTGATATCAGGTAGCTAAGATCCTCTGCACCCTCTTTGGCATGTTTACAACAGAGCAAGAAGGGAGCAAGCAGGGCTGGAGCACTGTTTGAGCTCTGTAAATTGATCTACTGACTTTGCTGGTTGCTGCGTTTTGCAGACTCTCTTTGGAACACACCATATGCCCCTGCTAGCACTCGTGGTGGCACAGGAGTGGATACCCAGTGCCCTGACCTGGGATAAAGAAGGGAGGTGGTGTGTTTTCTTTTTGCTTTTCATGGGATGGGGCCACTTGTAGCTTTCTTCCTCTTCCACAGAAGGTGTTGCTTTGAAGACAATAGGGTTTTGGGTTGTACATCATTACAATGCTCCAACTTTTGTTTGCCATATTTCCAGATAGCATAAGGGGTTAAATGCAACACTGTATATCACGACAACATGCAAGAAGAGGACTAAAGGGGATTCCTATCTGCATGAAACACCTTCCTGCCTGGAGGCACCAGGGCTCCTTGCCTGAAACTTTTCCATCTCAACAAGGTTAACTTGCTTGGTAGCTGAGGATTAATACTTTCTGAAACATAACCTGAAAGCCAAATGTTCAAGAAGTTTAAGTGGGCTTTGGGCATCTCAACCCTGTCCCTTAGTACAATCTCACCTCATAAACCCTGTTTCACCAATCTGAGAAGTTGCAATGGATATCCAGTAAGCAATTTCACAGTATTTTGTTGGACAAAAACATAATAAAGCTTCAGCTGTTGGCCTTGTATTTTATCCCATGGGAAGTACTGAAATGCTGAATATACAGTTATTAACGTAATTTTTACTCCTTTGTGGTGTTTGTCGCAGATATATTGCTGTGCGCCAGAAGCAGTGTTCTCCTTAACATTGCAAAATATCTGTCTATCTGTCTGTCTAATTACTTGTGTGGCTCTGCAGATGAGGATGTCAAGATTAGAGAATTCTACCTGCTGGGTGCAGGTTTATTACCAGATTTGCTCACAGTGAGTATGTGTTGTGCTCTGTTCAAAGCATAAGCTCCTCAAGTCTGCAGTTGTGGTTTTCTGTGCACTACACTTTTGCAGTGGAGATCTCAGGTTGTCACTTCAGCTTTCTGAAATTTTTTGTCTTTCTGGAAGTTCAGCTCCCTCTTCAGCTGCTCAGATTCACTCCTGTTCAATGGTGGCAGGCACAAACCAGAAAAGGATGCTGTTGGTGAGTGGGAAGGCATGAATGCTGTCAATGCTTTCTGCCTCAAAAAGACAGCTCAGGTCTTCACAGAAAGCTCTTGGAATCGTGTGTATTGAGAAGAAGGAAGTGATGCAGAGGGAAAGAGAAAAGGCATCTGGTAGCATTGGAAATAGCCAACACACTTCTTACTGGAGTGTCTGATTTGAGAAAACCAGAGATATGAATTAATTCCCTCTCCCAAGGGCGGGAGCAGAGAATCTGGTGGGTCTCCACTGAAGTGTTGCTGAGCTGCCAGTGCCTCCCAGCACTTGCCTGCCATCAGTTCACTGGATGATACCAGCTCTGCCTGTCCGGATCTCCATGCCTCCAAGCCTTGCCGTATTCTGCTGAATTCCTCTTAAATATATGTTCATCCCTGCACAGATGAGCTCATTTTCCTGGGATGAAAACAGCTGCTATCATTGACTATCAGCCTTCAGGAGATGTTGCATGCAACCTTCTGCAGAGACTCCTTAGTTGAGGTGGAGTGGTGCTGTGTTGGCTCCACCAACTTCAGTGGCCAAACATCACCTCTAGGCACTTTACTCTTATTTACCTGTGTAAAAAATTTAACTGGCACTTGGAGCTCTTGGTTTCTTCAATGCCTTAAGCTGCCTCTGGCTGGCTTCCAGTGACAGCAGAGAAAGGGAAGCCTGATGGAGCAGTGCCTGCATGCCCTGCTGTGGTGTCTCTCTCAGAGGCAGGGGAAGGCGTGTTTTGTTCCAGGTGCAAACTCGCTCCACACAGCTCACTGGGGATGAGTTACTGCCTCCTCAGTAAAGTGGAGGAATGATGCAGGTCAAATGCCCACAGAGGCGCGCAGTGCCACTGCCTTCGTGTGTCAATAAGTTCTCCTCTCTGAGAAACAAAGTGGCTAAAAGGAATAAAACATTTGTGTGGACTTTGGAAGCCAGCCTCTGTTTCAGGGTTCCGTTGCTTTCCTTCTTTTCTGTCTTACTGGTATTTATAGAGAGCAATTTTTTTCATTATGGAGGAAGTGGAAAGGGAAGGAATGCTCCTAAAATGCTCAGTCCTTCCTCTTAAATATATGTTCTCTCTGTTGTCTCATTTCCAGGCTTAGGCATAATGTAGCTATCAAAGCCTGCTTCTTGGCCTTGTTGTGCAGCATAGCATATTTTCGCCCTTAAGCAAGGGAAACAGATGATAAGATGAAGCTATCAGTCCTTGTATTGAAAGTACCAGAGTGAGGCCAGCAATTGCTGCCACTGCAGATACGCAGCTGCTATGGATGCCTTGCTTTCCAGTAATCCATGCCGTGTGCCAGCTGCTTGTTTTCAAGGCAGAGCAATGTCTTCAGAAGTTGTGGTGTTGTGGAAATGATCAACCCACTCTTCGTCCTGCCCTTACAGTCTGGCAAGGAAAAGAGAAGAGCTAAAGCCAAGCCCGGGGTAACTTGTGAACCAAGAACAAGCAAACTGGTGATACTAACCTAGAGCAAACTCTGTTAAAGTGAAGTATCCTCTCTTCTCCAGCTTAGGAGGCTAAAAGTTCTTCCTATCTGTGGAGACCTCATGGTCTTTGCTGTAAGGTACCTTGTTGTGACCCTGGCACCCACTACCAAGTCTCCCTTCTCTGCCAGTCTCCCCTCTAGCAGGGAGGAGGCTATGAGTGCAAAGGACATTATTATCGTCTCTTAAGGAGTGGTTTATCAGTTTAGTTTACAGGTAGGTGTTGTCTTTTAAAGCTTCAGTAGAAGGTGACTTTGGTTGGTTTGGAGATCTCCTATGGCATCAATTTGTTGCCTGTGCTTGCAGGCACACTACTATTATGTCTTTGTGAAGCAAAGTGTTATTCTTCGTTTTCTGAAGATGTGAGAGATGGCTTTTTTTCTTCCCATGGCTTGTGTGTACACAGTTTCTGGGTTTCCTTTAATTTTGATAGCGGGAGGAGTGCTGACTGATTGATACATACACCCACCTTAGACTTTGTTTCCATGGAAATGAGTGAAGACCTCTTTTCTTGACTCCAGAGGATCCTGAGCAACCTTGGCAGATGAGAATACACAAGGTACGGTGCAGATCAGGAGAGGAAATGGGAGAAAAAGTAGCTTGGCTGTATATCTGCAAATCAGTTTTGAGAACTTTGTTTTCCCTTTTGAGAATGTAGCCTGCCTTCACCTTCTGTTTCCAGGAATATTAAGAAGGGGAAACCACTGCATTACTCAGATGGAATGTAGCTGCAGGAGGAGCACTGAGCACAGGCAACGGCATTGTCCCTTGTGTGTCACAGTTGCCTCTTTGACATTTGGAAGTACTGGGAAACTGTGCACGTACTCCTCACTGAGGGTTGATGTTTCTAGAAAGCATGTGAAATCCTTCTGTGATGACTTTAATGAGCACAGGGCATTGCTCAAAAGGTTTCCAGCCCACTGTCAAAAATGCCAAACCTCTTCATTGCCCTCAAAGACCTGTAGGCCTTGCAGCACTTTCAGACTTTTCCCCCGTCAAAGTATTTTGCTTCATAAGTATCCCAAAGACAACTTTGAAGTTGTATGACTGAGTGAAGTTCAAGGCTATCAAATGGTTTCTCTCACTATTTGAATATTTTATTTTCTTTTGCTCTTTTCCTAGAAATGTGGGCCTGTGCCTTGCCTGCTCTTCTCTCCAGTCCCTAATTCAAGTCCCCCAGGAAACACCAGCAGCATTGCTGCTTTCAGAAAGGCAGGTGTGTCCTTTGGCCTTACAAAGCTCATGAAAATACATATGACTTTTCTAGGGTCATATGACTTTTTCTAGTAGTTGTTTTTGTGATCCAGTCTCTCATGCTAAGCAACTGGAGTTGGTATGCAGTTGGACATACCTTTGCCTGTATCAATGTCGTATATAAAGCTATCAGAAGCTGTTTCCCATGTTTCAGTGATACTAGATACTCTTTCCTTATACTGTAGCCACTGAGTTTAATTCCTGGTGATGAGAGATGTATCAGCTCCTTTATGTGCCCTATGTTTTACTGTATTCTTGTTGGTGTAGTCAGCAACCTACTAGACAATTAAGATTGTTTACTCTCTGAAGTGCTGTGACTGAGAGAGCACTAACTTCTAAGCATCTTTGATGATAAGCATAGTTAATTGGGAAAAAAAGGAGCTGTGAGAATGGTCCAAGAGATCTTATCTGTAAACCACTTTTATTTATTTGTTTCCCCCCCACCCAGCCCCCCACACATTTATCTGGATGGAATAGTATTTTATGAGCTGTGTTAACTAAATCTTGGCTGTGAATTGACTCTTACTTGGAAACTGCTGTGTAACGTAGAGATGAGCCAAAGCAGAATCTTAATGCTTAGTGTCCAGAGCTGTTGTTGATTTGAAACACTTGCATGTTGCCAGTGCTCAGGTGGTGGGTAGCTGTTGGCTCAATGGGGTGTGGGGACTCAAGTCAGGCTGAAGCATGTAGATACTTGGGAGTTAGGGGACCACAGATGTGCTGAGTGGAACCACAAATCATGCACAAGCCTGCATTTGCACAGTGCTCTGAAGGTGATAAATGCTGTCTGAATGTTTACTTGAACTTCAGCATGAACTATATCCAATAGAAATTTGGTTTATTTTCAAAACGTTGCATCTGGACAAACAGTTTTTATTCTGGTTTTCTAGTTTGTTTGTTTAAATATTTATGATAAAAATACGGAAAAGATGCCAATAGGAAAGAAATCTTGAGTTTTCAACTGTCTTATTATTCAAGTCTCTGGTGTGGCTGCAACACCAAACTCTGCAGATTCTTTTCCTTTTGTGCCTATAGTAAAACACATGTATGATGAGACCAAGAAGGGTAATCAGATGTAGTTCTTCTCTGAACCTTAAAAATTTTATTTGTGACAGGAGTTACCTGTAGTTACTCACTTTCTGCTGCAGGGCACCTACTCACCAACGACTGCACTCAGTACGGTTGCAGCAGCAAGATGAAATCCTCTACCTGATGCTACACAGCAACCCAGAGCAGCTGAACCATCAGTACTTTCCATCCTGGAAATGGGAGATTCTATGCCAATAATGCTGCCCACAGTTAGGGTTTAAAACACAGCATCACAAATCTCAGACATGCTAAGCCCCTAGCAGCTTCTGTGGATGTCAAAAGCTGTTTTTGGAGCCTCAGCACACCAGAGGAAGTGGCTTCTTTATCCAAATGACTGAAGGCAGTTGGCCTTAGAACTGGCTTTGATAATGTCAACTTGTGTTTCTCAGGAGTTTATCTCCTAGCAGCCTGGACCGGTGTTTGCAGCAACAAAGATGCAGCCTGCCTGATCAAGGTCTGACATCCAGGGACCTATTTGGGCCTGGTAATTGATAAAAATATACAAGGAGATTTGCTTTTGCTAGGTTTTTTTGTTCTCCGCACTTCCAGTAAGCCTTAATGGGTAAGACAGTCTGTCTCAGTTTAATTTCTTTGTGCTCTTCATACTCCTGCTGTGCTACGTAGAATCTCAGCCTTTAACATTTTTCACCTTGTTGAATTCACTGTGTATATTAGTACAGTGAATTAATCATCTGGTGTGTTTTAGTGCAGACCTTAAGATAGCTCTAAAATTGCCTTTTCTACTGGAAGCTGATAAGCTCATTACATATGCAAAAAAGGATGCGTATATCAGGCAAAGCCAGTATGTGACTTGGTAGCAAAGACCAGTCTGAAATGAAATGCAAAATGTAGGTAATGATGAATTTAAACATCTTACTAAATCACAGCTATGCCATTTTGTTAGACCTTGTTTCATAAACTATGAAAGCTTTAGCTATCATATAAATCTTTTAATAGTCAGCAGTTACATTTCTTTATAATTTGTTTCTCTGATACTGCTTAGCAAAAACACACCTTCCTGGCAGCTCCATTTATATACCATATTTTATCACTGTAAGCCAAAAGTTCTTGCCATGCTCTCTCTGCTCGTGCCATGTGAATAACAGAAATACGATCTAGAGGCTGTAAAGGTAGCAGTCCTTGAGTTGCTAGCACTGAGCAAGGGAATTGAGATGGTCTGCAAACAGCTTCATACATTTCTCATCTTGGAGCACCTACTGCTTAGGGTTGGTGTAGCACAGAGGGCAGTGGTTCAAAATGAACATGGTAAATGTACATCATTCAGGAGGGATTTTCTGGTATTGCATTCAGACCAGTCACTATCATTTTTATTGCCCTAACGTGGTGTTTGGTTGAGTTAACTTATTCCAGACATGGAAGGAGGTATTCGAGGAGATCCCAGATGGCAAATACCTAAAAAATTACAGTTTGAGGATGTTGAACATGGCTTTGTCGTTCATTTGATGTTCTTTCAACCAATAGTCTTGCTCTGGTAAAATGTTTTGAATGCTGTTTTTCTGTTTATACTTCTCCATATTAATGAAGAAGCATCAGGAGGAATGAGGATAGGCAGGGATTTCTCAGTGATGTTCAGCAGCTGATGCTTTTTGGCCAAATGACCTCTGTAATGGTTCATGCAAAAAGAAGGGAAATTTAAAGCATTTGTTCGTTCTAATTACTAGAGTTCTGCCTGCTTTTTTTTTTTTTCGGGTTAAACCATTAGTAAAATCTCCTTTTTTCATGTTAAGGAAAGCCTGATCAATGCTTATCATTTTAAGAGTTAATGATTTCTCTCATCTAAAACCAAGCCATCTATGAATAAAACTGTGCCATCAATTGAGTGCTCGTTGTGAAGAACTTTCTTAAAGGAACACCTGAAAAAGTGCACTTTTTCCTAAGGCCTTTTTTATTATTATTATTCAGGAAGGATTAATAATGTATGTGACTTGAGAAAAAAAAGTGTCAGCCAAAACCAACGTGTCTAGAAGACAGTGAGATTCTATTATCTCCAAACTAGTGCTGTTTTCTAGGAGATCTTAATGTGGGCTTAAAGTGGATACAGGAATGTCATCCTGTGGATTGATGCATTTGTTAGCAAGGACCACCACAAGAAAAGCTCTGATTTACCAAATCCAGTGTCTCTGCCAGTTCCTACAATAGGTTCTTCTCACAGCCATCCAATTCAGTATGTCATTGTAATTTACATAAGTAATATATCTCCCTTAAGTATATGCTTACTTGGAGTAGTTTCCTGCATTTTTATTTTGCTTTTGCTTGTATTAGGCTACTGATAGTGTTGCAAAGTGAGATGAATGTTTGATTGAAGAGTTTGTAACAAATACAGGTCTAATTGCTTAAGCCAGTCATGTTTATATACCTGATGCCATCAAACTTCTTTTGTAAAAATACAGCAAGGCCCCAGCCTGACAGGGCTCTTCACTGCATCCTTATTTTTCATCTGCATTAGTTCTACGAATGCTGCTGAAACTCCTCAGTTATTTGAACCTGAGAAAGAGTCTGGTTTGTTTTCCTTCTGCAGCAGTAATACTAAGGTTTAAGCCCGATATTCAAAATAATGTGGCAGCATGTGCCAGTGTATCCTGGTATTATACATTGTGTATAGGGTTAAGCACGTACTTAAACTGTGCAGCTGGATGCCTTGCAATGCTTAGTAAATGTACCTGTACCTGTCAAATGAATGAAAGAGAAGTTGTACCAGGAGCATCCACCTTGCCTGAGATTAAGGAAGAAGTCAGGAAAGCTGCATTTCTGCTATTTGATCAGATGTGTCAAATGCAAGTGGCAGCTCTGCAACAGAAGGATTCTTCTGTCACATATATTTAAGCAAGTTACTAAAACACTTATTCTTGTCCTTTCTGTGAAAAATTGCAGTGGGTAGTTGAGAGGTGATTTGTTCATGCTGGCTAACTGCAAACCAAACTTTATCATTTATCTTTTACAAAATCTAGGGTGAAACCAAGCAAGGAAATTTTAAAAGTGAAAAACGCCAAACAATTAGGCTGTTGGAAAGCAGTAACCATCTCAAACAGTGATTAGTGAGTGTTAGTGAGATCTGGTAATGTGCTGCCTCTGGGAAACTAACATCAACAACAATTAAAATGAATTTATTTGTCTCAAAGGGAAAACCAGAACTGGTTTGACCCTTTTTATATCACTAGTTGAGTTCTTAATTTCCAAAGTTTTCTTGAACAGATAAGATTATACAAATTGTCTCAAGTTGAGCAGATATGCCCAAGAGAAGACCTCTCTATATGGTGGCAAGTGCTTTGCCCACATGACATAGAGTGATGTACCTGAAAGCCAGTCTTGAGTGTCCAGACTTTCATTAAAAGTCTTGCAGAGTGACAGAGGAAGATAGCTACTGAGGATTTTAATGAAATTGCAGGTGCATCAAATGTTGTTAGGGACATCAGAAAATCTATCTGCCTTCTGGTTCAAGATATGTCTGATAATAGACCTTTGAATTGCTAGGAGTGAGAGTCTTCTCTGATGCAAAGAAGAAAATATTTGTAATGCAAAATCCATTTTAAAAAACACCACCAAAAAAAAAAGAGCCCTACAGCTGTTTGAAAGCTGTTAGGAAGTATGGTATATTCAAAATAGTCCCAGCTGAAATGGATTAGCAGGCAGAGTTCAAATGAGGAGGTCAAACGTATAAACTGAATGCAATTTATCTTGTGGCACAGCAGTTTATCACATGGTTGCAGAAATAAAAAAATACCACACACATGCACATATTCACATCTAATAATTCAAGAATGACTGGAAAAGATCTTAAAAGACATAAAAAGGCTTCTGATGACATCATGCTATCTGAGGTAATAAACCAAAGATGTTTGAAGTCTTGTAGTCAGAGATGTCTTTATATGCCTGTCTTTATACATATTTCATGTCTCAGGAACGAGGTATTGAACACCAGTATTGCATACTAACTATGTATGGGGAGACAGTGGTAAGATTTTTTCCTCTCGTGGATTTCTTCACACTACTTTAAATTATTTTGTTTGTTTCTTTGTTTAGATTTACAGAAATCCTGTAGTGTCTAGGTGAGCTGCATTTACAGATCTTTAAAACTTATAGAATGCTTTGCCTCTTAGAAAACAGAAAAAAAAATTTGGCAGGGCATGTCTGTGGAATTTCCTTGGAGTCTGTCTTTCTGAAAAAGTTTTATTTTCTGCTTTAGGAGGAGCAGGTGGCTTTTTTCCTCCCTATTTTTTGAATTTTCATCATGAGCTAGAGGCTTTCTCCCTGAATTTGGATAGCAGATCATTGGATAGTTGAATTCATGAGGGTATCTGCATAGGAACCCCGCACTTTCCAGATGTGTTCAGATCCTGGTAGCACAGGATTTCCAAAGCCTATGCTTTGCTAGTGCTGTTGGTGATCCTTTGTCCCACTGGGATTGCATGTGGTGTTTTCCTTGACATGTTGCAAAACTCATAAAATGAGCTTGTAGGAGCTCATTTAAAGGTCATGGAAGATGCTCATGAAAATTTACTCATCCTGGGACTTGCAGATTGGACCACATTGCCTTGAGACAATTCAGCCTGTTAATAACCTTTAGTCTTTCATTGGATATTAATATCATCTAAGATTGTGGCTCTGTGTTTATCTCTTTCTGTTATGAGATGGTATTCTTCTGCACTTTGAAACATGTTTACTAATGTCACTGAAATAGAAAAGATGATGGAGCTCCTTATGGAGGAGGAACTGTGTCTGGTGAGCCACTTGGAATTAAAAGGTCAAGATAATTTTGCATTTCAGTCACATTGTATGCTAAGTTTAATGGTAAGGACATTTTTTTGAAAGTCACTTTAGGTGGCATAAACTCCAGTGAATGATGTTAGTGTCACATTAATAATTATTTAGAAGCATAGCAAACTCATCTTAAGCAGCCTCTATTAGAGACAATCTTGGAATGAAATTTAAAGTAGAAAGTAATTTCTGGATGCAATTAAAAACTTGTCAGAGTAGAGAAGCACACACTTTGATTGTAAGCACTGTAACAAAGTGGCTTGGCCTCACATTTTCCTACCTGCAGCTTGAGCACAAGCAATCCTAGGGCAGTATCTGATGAGGTTACATTTCTAGTGCATTAAGCTCGATGTTGTTGTCTGAGCAAAAATCCTCCAGAGTTGTTTTCTCTTGTAATTTTCTTCGAAGGACTTTTTAAAAACAAGTCTCTGAAGTGTCAGTGGTCCTTATTTTAACCATAATCATTTCAAGACATTAACCCTGCAGAAAACTATTGAGTTGGTGCATTTCCCTTGGTTTCTTGTAGGGCTGGTCTTTTCAAAAGAACTGGTGGGAGCTAAACATAGAAACTTGATTTAAACTCATTATTATTGGATTTGATGTCCCTCAAACCCTCATCATCAGTGACTATGCTGAGATAATGTCTTTGTTCCAGTGTAGCATATGACGTGTAGTCCCTATCTAGTTTACACGAAGTTCAGTGAAATCCCCATATGATCATCTGTTTGCCAGTGTATTTTCATGATTCAGGATACTCTTGGGCTGTACACTATGGTGGACCTTCACGTATGCCTCCCCAGCTGTGGTTAATAGAGACATGTAGCTGATGTAGCTGTCTTTCAGCTCTGGTTTTTGGTTACAGTGTCAGAATAGAGCTGCCTGGTGGCCCATGTTTCAGGTGGAGGGTTGGGTATATCATATCACCCAACACATCATGTAGTCAATGATTTAGATTTTGAAGAAAACTGTTTTGGGAAAGGTCAAAATAAATCTGTAAACCAAAATTAAAAGTAACTATGAGTTGAATGTTTGCACAGGAGAAAGGTTGCATTAATACTCTTTTATAATGTTAATGTTGTGCAGCCAGTGAGACACATGGCAGCAGCGATGCTTGATTTTTTTGCAACTGAGCGGCTGATTGAAGAGAGCCAGGAAAAGCCAAGGAGCAGCATGGAGACCCACCAGGAACTGGCAGCTCTTTTGAGTGGATGGTGCTGCTGGGAGGAGGAGCTGCAGCCATCACCCGGGAATTTAAACCCCCCAGGGAGTGTGAACGACCAGGAGTGAGGTGAACAGGATGGGCAAATGGCCTGGTGCAGCAGCAAGGGAGTGGCACAGCAGTTGGCACAGGCAGTTGGCGAGCAGGGAGGACAAGTAGAGGTACTACCAACTGGGAGACAGAACAATGGTAGCCACCTGGCTCAGAGCCTGAACTTTGGCCTCTGCTTGCTCAGCTGAGACCCAGACTGAACCACAGAGGGAGCATATGGCCACCCAAGTGACTGGATGTGAGAGGTTCCCTTCTGTCAAGGGTGGAAGTGGGGAGCACTGTTGTGTGAGGTGTGCTCAGGTGGAGGAACTACTCTACTTGGTGGCAGAGCTCTGAGAGGAGGTCAGTAGGCTGAGGAATATTAGGGAGAATGAGCAGGAGATAGACTATTGGGATTGTACCGTCTTCTCCATGTGGCAGGTCAGCTGGGGTAACCCAGGGGATTCCTCCTCCTCTCTTAGACCATCTGAGTCCAGGGACTCAAGGGATGGAGAAAAACAGCAGCAGGTCATTGCGCAGCATAGCAGAGTGCCTCGTGTTTCTGCTCCACCCTCCCAGGTGCGCCTGCCTTTACAGAACAGGTGAAATGCAAGTGAAATGGAGCAGTCACCAGGACAAGGGCTCACCCCAGCTGGAGCAGTTGCTATCATTCAGACCACCACTGCCCCACATCAAGACAGCTTCCTTCAAGAAGAAAAAAAGATGGGTCATGGTTATAGGAGACTCCCTTCTGAAGGGAACAGAAGGGCCAATATGCAGACCTGACCCACTTCTTAGGAAAGTCTACTGACTCCCTAGGAAATGGATAAAGAAGGTCAAGAGGAAACTCCCTACCCTGGTACAGCCCACAGACCATTATTGAATTTCCAGGTGGGTAGTGATGGACTGTCAAGCAGGAGTTTAAAGGCATTTAAGGGACATTACAGGGCATTGGGAGGCCTGGTTAAGGGATCAAGAGCACAAGTAGTGTTTCCCTCTATCCCTTTTGTTATGGGCAGGGACAAGGAAAGCATATGGAAGGCAAAACAGATTAATACCTGGCTCCAAGCCTGGTGTTATCATCAAAATTTGGGATTTTTTGAGCAGAGCACTTTACAGGGCACTGGGGAGAGTTCAAAGATGTGGGATATATCTATCACAAAGATAGAAAAAGCAACTGGGACAAGAATTAGTGGGGCTCACTGGGAGGGCTTTAAAGTAGATTTTAAGAGGGAAGGGAGTAATACCAGGCTGGACAGGGGTAAGCCTGGGGGCAGCATACAGGTGTCCAAAGGATGGGCTGCTTCCAACATCCTTGGGTCTGCCGTGTCAGTGGAGGCTGGAGATGGAGTTCTTTGTGGCAGCAGGGAAACGAGTTATTTTGCTAGAGAACATGGATACATCTAAAAATGGTGGAAGTTAGGACTTCTTTCCCCCGACAGGTAGCTGGATTGGTAATCCACCTGAGGTGCAACAAACAGGAGGAGATGGAAGCTGTTATGAACCAAGGAAAGTGTGACATTGTTGCTATTATGAACATATGATGGGATGAAATTCCACTATTGGCGTGCTGCACTGGGAAGCAGAGCAGAAGAGGTGAAGGGGCAGACCTCTGTGTTAGAGAGTGTCTCACAGAATCTCAGAATGGTAGGGATTGGAAGGAACCTCTAAAGATCTAGTCCAATACCGCAGCTAAAGAAGGTCTGCCTAGATCAGGTCACTCAGGAAAACATCCAGAGAAGGAGACTCCACAATCTCCCTGGGCAGCCTGTGCCAGGACTCCTTCACTCTCACAGTTAGTTTTTCCTTATGTTTTAATTCAAGTTTTTGTGTTGCATCTTCTTTCCATTACCCCTAGTCCTGTCACTGGATACAACAGAAAAAAGGGATGCCCCAACCTCCTGACATCCACCATTTAGATACTTGTAAATACTAATGAGATCCTCCTACAGTCTCCTCTTCTCTAGACTAAACAGTGCAAGTTCCCACAGCCTTTCCTCGTATGAAAGATGTCCCAGTCCTCTTAATCGTTTTAGTGGCCCTGTGCTGGACTCTCTCCAGAAGTTCTGTGTCTCTCTTGAGCTGGGGAGCCCAGAACTGGACACAGAACTCCAGATAAGGCCTCACCAAGGCAGAGTTGAGGCTCCTTCGAGCTGCTGGACACACTCTTCTTGATGCCTTCCAGCATGCCATTAGCCTTCTTGGCCATGAGGACACATTGCTGGCTCTCCTAGCTCTCCTCAACCAGCACTCCTAGCTCTCTCTCTGCAGAGCTGCTCTCTAGCAAGTTGACCTGTACTGGTGCATGGAGTTGTTCCTTCCCAGATGCACTTGTCCTTGTTGAACCTCATGAGGTTCCTCTCTGCCCAACTCTCAAGCCGATCGAGATCCTGCTGAATGGCAGCACAGCCTTCTGGTGAATCAGCCAGTCCTCCCAGTTTGGTGTCATCAGCAAACTTGCTGAGGGTACACTCTGTCCCCTCATCCAGGTCTTTGATGAAGATATGCCTTGCTGGACTGGGCTTCCCGAGGGCTGGCCTTGGCCATAAAGACTTAAGCAAGAAGGCATTCAGTACTTCGGCCTTCTCTGCATCCTCGATCACCAGGGCACCCTCTGTGTTTAGTAGCAGGCCTACATTCCCCCTCATCTTCTTTCTGCTGCTGATGTACTTGAAAAATGCCTTATTACTGTCCTTAATGTCCCTGGCTAAATTTAATTCTAGCAGGGCTCTAGCCTTCCTAGTTGCACCCCTGCATGCCCTGGCAATGTTCCTATACTCTTCCCAAGAAGCCAGCCCCTGTTTCTACCTTTCATAGACAGCTGCTTTCTGCCTGAGGTGTCCCAGCAGATCCTTGCTCATCCATGGAGGCCTCCTACCTCTTTTTCCTCCTTTCTTGTGCATTGGGACACACTGATCCTGGGCTTGGAGGAAGTGGTGCTTGAAGATTGACCAGCTTTCTTGGGCATTCCTACCTTCTAGGATCTTATCCCATGAGATCTGTCCAAGTAGATCTTTGAAGAGGCCAAAGTTGGCTCACCTGAAATCCAGGGTCTCCAGAGAAGACCATTCTGACTGAACAGGGAGTTTCTGCTGGAGCTCAGAAGGAAAAAGAGAGTTCATGATCTTTGGAAGAAAGGTCAGGCAGCTCCAGAGGACTACAAAGATGTTATGAGGTCATGCAGGGAGAAAACTAGAAGAGCTAAGGCTCAACTAGAAGTTAAGCTGGCCACTACTGCAAAAGACAATATGAAAAGTTTTTATAGGTATGTCAGCATCAAAAGGAGGCCTAAGGGCAATCTTTCCACTTTAAGAGGTGAAAGGGGAAGCCTAGTGAGAAAGGATGAGGAAAAGACTGAGGTACTTAATGCCTTCTTTACCTCAGTCTTTCCTACTAAAACCAGCTCTTTTCTGGGCACTCATCCAGCAGATCCAGAAGACAGAGACAGGGGACAGACTGAAGCTGCCTTCAGTGCAAAGAGAAACGGTGTGCAACCTGCTGCTCTACCTCAACACACACAAGCCTATGGGGCCGGACGGAATCCACCTAAGAGTGCTGAGGGAGCTAGTGGAAGTGATCACTGAGACACTCTTCATGATCTGCCAGCAGTCCTGGCTCACCAGGGAGGTCCCAGAGGACATACTAATGTGACACCTATCTACAAGAAAGGGCAGAAGGATGATCCTGGGAGCTACAGGCCTGTCAGCCTGACCTTGGTGCCGTGGAAGCTTATGGAACAGATTGTCCTTAACACCATCCTGCGGCACATACAGGATAACCAAGGGTTGAGGTCCTGCCAACATGGCTTTATGATGAGCAGGTTGCATTTGCGCAATATGATATCCTTCATCCACTTAGTGGATGAGGGAAAGGCTGTAGATGTGTTCTTCCTGGAATTTAGTAAAGCCTTTGACACAGTCTCTCACAGCATCCTCCTAGAGAAACTGGCTTCCTGTGGCTTGGAGCTACTCTGTGATGGGTGAAAAACTGTCTGGGTGGCCAGGCTCAGAGAGTGGTAGTGAATGGAGTTAAATGCATTTAGTGGCTGGTCACCAGTAGTGTTCCGCAGGGCTTGGTGCTGGGACCTATTTTGTTTAACATCTTTATCAATGATCTGGATGAGGGGATTGAACGCACCCTCAGGAAATTTGCAGATGATCAGTGGGTTGGTTGTGTAGACATGCTTGAGGGTAGGAGGTCTTCAGAGGGACCTGGACAGGCTGGAGCAATGGACTGAGGCCAATTGTATGAGGTTCAACAAGGCCAAGTGCTGGGTTCTGCGCTTGGGCCACAACAACCCCATGTAATGCTACAGGCTTTGGACAGAGAGGCTGGAAAGTTGCCTAGGGGAAAAGGACCTGGAAGTGTTGATTGACAGCTGGCTGAATATGAGCCAGCAGTGTGCCCAGATGGCCAAGAAGGCCAATGGCTTTCAGGCTTGTATCAGAAATATTATGACCAGCAGGACCAAGGAGGTGATTGTCCCCTTGTATTCAACTGTGGTGAGGCTGCACCTGAAATACTGTGTCCAGTTCTGGGCCACTCACTACAAGAAGGACATGGAGATGATGGAGCATGTCCAGAAACAGACAATGAAGCTAGTGAAGGGTCTGGAGAAGAGGTGTCATGAGGAGTGGCTGAAGGAGCTGGGGATGTTTAGCCTATAGGAGAGGAGGCTGTGAGGAGATATGATCACTCTCTACAGCTACCTGAAAGAAGGTTGCAGCAAGGTGGGGGCTAATCTCGTCTCTCTGGTCATGAATGATAGGACATGAGGATATGGGTTTAAGTTGCAACAGGGGAGGTTTAGATTGGAGATTAAGGAGGTGGTGGAGTCACCATCCGCAGAGACATTGAAAAGATGTGTAGATGAGATATTGAGAAGTCTGATTTAGTTTAGTTATTGGCTTGGCAATGTGCGGTTAGTGGTTGGACTCAATGATCTTAAAGGTCTTTTCCAACCTTAAAGATTCTATGATATAAAAAACCCTTATAACATTGACTTAGCTTGGAAAAGATGAAGACAATGCGTCCCAAGCTTGGATGTTGGTGTCTGGTGGGATTTTTGCTTTGTGTATGTTGTTTTTGTGAAGACTGGAAAGAGTTTTGGGGTTGTGTAGTAGTGTGCATTTTATAGCACATTTAAATGTCTATAACATAAATAGCTTTACCATCAGAAGGCATAAATGTCAGACTGTTGACACATTATAAAGACACAAATGGAATATAGCCTGGCAGACTGGTACTAGTTTTGAGATTTAATAGTACATCTGTATCATTTATCCCAGTGGGAAATTGCACAGGATGTTGCCTTGTAATTTTTTACTACTGTATAATAAAACGTAACCATAATAAATGATGTCTAAGCAAGTAATGCAGCATATTCTGGATTTTGTCCAGTGTATCTTTACCCCTTACCTCAGATTAGCTTTGCCCCCCCAACTTAAGGCAATGTGTGATTTTGACTGGATACAAATTGAATATGGCTCTCCTTAATATGTTACATACATATCTACAGAGAAAGAGACACTCCTGTGCCAAATGCATCCCAACTCTTAATTAGCTGAAGTTAGCAATGTACTGGTTCATTTGCCTTTAAATCACTCACATCCCAAGTTGAACTGTGCTTGAAAGGTTCTGTTCTGCATTTGTACACTTCAAGAGTGTCTTTGCAGGTTGATTGCTTTCACAAATGTTCTTACTGTGATACAGTGTTTTGTACAAGTAGCCTTTTAATAAAAACTTGAGCAACGATATTTAATCAAAGCATTATCAGACTCATGCAAATTGAGAGCAGGGATTTGTTGGGTTTCTATTGGTTGGATTTAACTCATCGCATATTCCCTTCCTGATGATTAATAGGGCATCTTGCACACCTTTTAGCATGCTCAGGAAGAGCTCTGTTGTACTTTGATGTCAGTCCTCCTTTAGCTGCAGTGTCTGGGCTGTCGCATTGCTGCAGGCTATGATTTTTTATTGAAGCCATGAGAACTCTGAGAAAGGACTCAGCATCCATTTAGGCACTTCTGCAGGGGCCCGATAATGCAGAAGGGCTCTCCGTGTGCTTTGTAACTTCTGGCCCACGATGTTGCAAACGAAGAAAACATTATGAAAACATATGAAAACATTATTCTGTGCATATGAGAGTACTGCACATTTGTAAAAAGACGATTACCATAGAAATGAGGGAGACTTTTGGTTCAACAGACTGTGTCATTTCCTTGATTTTCCTTTTAATTAGGATTAATCATAGAATCATAGAATGGTAGGGTTGGAAGGGACCTTTAGAGATCATATAGTCCAACCCCCCTGCAGAAGCAGGTCAACCTAGATAAAGTCGCAAAGGAACATGTCCAGGTGGGTCTTAAAGACCTCCAGGGAAGGAGACTCCATCACTCTCACAGTAAAATAGTTTTTTCTTACATTTAAATCAGTTTTATCTCCTAAGGTCTTTGCAGGGAATTTACATGAAACAGAAGACTTTGATCAGCGGTGTGCCAGTATAATAGCTCCTACTTGAAGAAATTCAGCTGTGGCAAATATAGCCAGGATTAGATTTGGCAGGACTCCAGGCTCCCTTCTCCTCTCACATTAAATGCCTTGCTGCTGCAGGGAGCCCTCTGGGTCTTCCAATACCAAGGCCCGGGTTTTGTATAGGTTCCTGGTTGTTGCTTCTGAAACTGTTTGAGACCAGTATATTGCTTGGAAAGAGATCCCTAGGATGCCAGTTTGAAATAATGGCTACTTTCTACTCCAAAGAGAGGCAGAGAAAGTCTTGTTTAACCCCAGCAGCCACCAGTACTGGCATCTGGGAGTTAGAGCGGATTGACACAAAATGAAACTGACCTTCTCCTGAAACTCAGTATATTTCACAGAAGTGTATATCGGTTTGGATGGAGTTTCAGAGGTTCTGTTTAATATGTTAGAAGTGGAAAACGAGGGAAAGGAGCCAGGTGGTTATATAGGAAGGAGCGCACCATCCCAGCGGCCTTGTAGGGGAAGCTGCAAGGTTTTAAGTGCACGTTCTGCATGATCCATAACAGAAACATGACTCCAACACTCCTTAGGTGAGTGTTGCTGTCCTAGTATTGGGCTATGTCCTTGATCTTTTTTGGGAGAAGGGGTGCCCTATTTTTACATCTTTGTGAAGTCTCTCATCCCACCAAGAAAAAAATAACCTTTGAAAATTGTTAGAAAATCTTTCTGGTTTAGTTGCTAGATGTAATTTATGAGCAGACAAATTTAATCTTGGAAATTAGAGTAGTTTCTAGCATAATGAGCATTTTATTAGTATTGTTTTTCTTTATCTAAAATAAATGCCTTGGTATGAAAACTTCCATGTAACCTGTAGGTGAAAATTTAGCTTTCAGATTGTTTCCTGAGTGGAAAGGATGTGATTGTTCCAGGATATATGAAATGTAAATGTTTTCCTATTAATTACTGGAGAACAACATACCATCCAAGTGGGCCTTAAAACAGTAAGTGTCAAGAGTGGGATTTAAGCTTCTTGTACACTCAAGTAACAAATTTGAAAGCCATTAGGGATATGAAGAAGAAAACAGCGACAACGTGAAAAACGCTGAAGGGAAAATCCTACTGAAAGCCCAGAAAGCTGTTCCTGTTACACAGAAGTGTTAAAATGAGAGCAGGCTACCCCTCTCCCCCAGATCATTCATCTGTTATGTCTGTGATGTATTTAGACTGAATCCTTTCCCAGATGCTGTGGTTGCAGGGGAAATTAATAGGATTTTACCATTTGCTTTGAGGAAAAGAGTACTGGACTTTGTCTTGCTGTCTTTGGCAGGAAGGAGCAAGGGCTTTCTTGACTACTCTCTTTAAATATTGCATCTTTTCAAGCTTTTTTTGCCAGGTAGCCTAATTTGTGTTAGTGCAATATACCATGTTGGAAAATTACAGAGGTTAATGTACAGCACTATGATACACAACCGTAATGGTAGAGTCTAATGTTTTTTAAATTGTGAACCAAAGGCATTTGTTATACGAGTTGCTGTGAACTGCCTGCAATTTTATGCGTGAAGTTGTTTCCAAAGACTAAAAGCTTCACTCAGTTTGCACGCTCATGCTTTGTTCTTTCTGTGTACAAAGCACAACAGAAGCACTCTCTGCTGATGAGTTGTATGGCAGGAAGTTTTATTAGATGCCAGTTATACTGTCTTGAAAAGATTTTTCTAGTAATCAGTGAAAATTATATGCAATTTATGGTGTCATAACTAGGATAGGTAGTTAGAAATCTAACCTTTTGCGATACCACTAGTTCCATATGGACATTTTTAAGTATCTAAAACACATATGAATGACGCAGGAGTTTTTTACTTTAAATGTTACTGTAGAGATTTGGCAGTACGTAATCTCATTAAAATATAAGAGTACAAGATAAAATGGTCCATTTGCAATTATAGTTATGTATACTGAGATTGACCATTCTTTTAAAAAATTGGAAGTACAAGGTGGCAAAGGGCACTTGAACAATCACTCTTTGTTGAAAGCATTGATGGAAGAATAAAAAAATGGAGGGATATCGATTTGTCAATGTGTGTAAAAAGAAGTATGAGTAGCACTTCTTTGGAAGGTGAAGGGAAGGTAACTCTTTCGTTGGCATGGTTAGCTTTGCTTGGAGAGCCACCACAAAAATACATGGTCAAACACGGAGCAGCAAGTAACGCTGTGAGCTTCTTACTTGCTCTTAACATTTGTTAAATAAAGTGTATTAGTTTATAATCTTAGTATTGGAGAGTTAGCATGGTCTCATGAGTAGAGGAGACTAGTTTTTATAGAGGAGGATGTTTTTTCTGCTAGCTCTGTTGGTGTCCTGCTGTTTGACCTTGAGAAACTAGTTTTTTGTCTTCATGCCTGCCTTTCTGCTGTTCCTTGATTGCCTTGTCTCCTTGGAGGATGCATTGTGTTCTGTGAACAATGAAGTATGAGCCTAGCCTAAGCCTCTAGGGGCATCTCTAACACAAATTACAATTGTTAGCTTTAATCACTTTCATCAAAAGAGCTTGGTAATGGAGGATGGCAATGTGCGGAATTTGGAGAGATCTGTAGGGTGCATGTTAATTAAGTCACTGTAGGTGAAAGTTGCTGATTTGGTTTCATAGTGCTGATGCAGAGATGCTAATGGCCAGGAGCAATGCTGTGCTGCTCCACATGGGTTTTCATCTCCAAAAGCACAACATCAGGTGCTCACTCCTCTACTTGAACAGAGACATGAATGAGGGATGCTTGATATGTTTTAGAAGCAAGGCTTTTTCACAAGCCTTCCACTTGTTGCCTAAACTGTTGTGTGGGTTTTTGTGGGTCTCTCTCTCTGCCTTGAACATTAATGACTGAAGTTGGACTCCTTGGCTTTTTGCAGTGAAGACAGCTGCTCAAGGATGAGCCATCTTGTCTTGATGTATTTTTCTCTCAGCCTTTGCTGTTGCTGAACAGAAAGTGTTTATCATTGCTGTCCCTAATAGCAGCTGCTGTTTTGGCATGGAGTTGCAGCAGCACACAGGTTTGCAGATTAATTGCTCTTATTCTGGCATCTAGTCATGCGGAGCAGTATGCCCTTGTCCTATTTGTATGGGTGCATTACCATAGCAGAGGATTTAGAAATACTTAGCCATATGAACACCAGCAGTCAGATTAGTAAGAGTGGGCTGTGTTGGAAGTATCTATATTACTCGTTTAGCAGTAGTTTCTGTAGGTAACATGGGATGAAGCAAGGGAGACAGGATGTCTTCCCTCTCTTTATTAGCACCTTAAGTGAAAACACTTGCCAGATTGTCCATGCAGAATACAACTGGGGAAGAACTGGTTAAGAAAAAACAAATGCTTTCTGAGAAGTACTGCAGGTTCTAGAGTTAGTTGAAAGGTGTGGAAAGCAGTAAGAGAAAATAAAAATGAGCTTCCCTTGCATATGGGGCAGGTGCTGTGCTGCTGTGAGAATTAACAGGAGACACAGGGAAGGCAATGTCTCTTTCTGACATGTGTTTGTTCTTTTAGGACAAACACCAAATCTTTGTACTTCCTGCAGTGTACCTGCTGCTATTGAGTGCCGAGTCTCCAGCAAGTATTTTGCAAGATCTTTTCTGTGCAGCTATCCCTGTGTTGTTTCCTTCTTATTTTAATAAGAATTCCCCAAACTACATTTGAAATCTGCATAGAAATAGCATAAGGCAGAGGTAAGCTCAGGGTTATACATTTGGCATTTGGAGAGGGAAGGTGAGAAAGATTTACCAGTCAGTACACTCTCATTATGATAAAATAAAGGTGAGCTGGGAGGAAAGCATGTGCTGAATCCTACAATGACACAGAAGAGCCGTAAACCACTGTGTTGTGCTATCTCTAGCCCTTTCAGCTCCAAACAGAAGTGAAATCTGGGGTATCGTAAATGAAACAACTTGTTTTAATTTCATTTAAAAAACTGTTGCAAGGTAATAGGGCAACAAACATTAACTTCTTCAGACTAGGCAAACCACCATTTCTCTGCTCTATACTGCTGCCATCAAATAAATTATTCTCCAAAGGCTTCTTGGAACCCGGTGGAGGTTTTGCTATAAAACACAAGCATAGTAGTCTAAATAAATGGCATTTTCCCTGGAAAATAGAGTATATGGATGCCCACATGAGGTGTTGCCTGGTCTGTTCAGGTTGTAAAAGTGTTTTTTCTTACTGAAACTGTATCTATTTGATCAAAATTCAAGACCGAATGCAGCTAACATCTAGAGAGTTTTTCATTTGTACAGTGAGAAATAACAGCTGGTCTTACCCTGAGTTTGCCTCTAAATTTCTTAGATGGTCCACAACCTGTTTATTGCTTACCGAGGCAATTTTGCTGTCAGGCAACCTGGAATAGGTCCCTTTTTCTTCCCAAGTATCCATTATAGAGGAATGACTCAAAAAGTGGCACATGTGCTGGACTCTCAAGCCTTGTTTTAAGTTTTAATTTACTTGTCTGACTTCCAGGGTTACTGAATGCAAGAGATTGCTCCTTTAGTACATAAATAAGAGGAATTACGCATAGGGGACCAATGTCTCAGCCTCTTTCTTCTCATACTCTCGGAGGACTACTTGCCGAGGAGTGCACAGAGCTGGAGTGAAACTTTCCCTTTTGGCATCAGAGGTTAAAGTAAGACCGTTCTGGATCAGCAGACCTGTGAAACCAGAGCCCCAGGACCACTTTTTTTGGTCTGCAAAGTTTTTAAGGTATAAGATGGTGCAGGTGTGGGACCAGGGGAAAAGCTGTGCAATTCATGTTGGGAAAGGCATAAGGACCCCCTGCTGCATCTCAAGCAACTGAATCTTGTTTTAATCAGGCTTTAGAGTTTTTTTATTTTAACACTGTGATTCTTCTGTATTACTCCTTACAGGCTGCAGAAAATGAGCTGGGCTTGTAGTTAACGTTGGATTCGTGGCTATTTCCCTTTGTGTGGGTTTAATTTATTTTGTTAATTGTTTAATTGTGATGGGATGAGGTCATCCAGCTTGGCTCTGGCAAAGCTAATTCTTGGAGAAGTTTCATCTGTAGCAATCCTAAATGTACAAAGCAATTTTTCATGTGTAATTAATCCTAATAAAACCAACACTTCTGGGAGACTGACCTGGATCCATGCATTTCATACTTTTGTCATTGTTACATTTATCATCTAACACTAAAGAAAACAGAGGAAATTTAAGATGTAACTGCTGAGGAAAAGATATTAACATCCTTGCAATCATAATTTGTTTTGTGCCTTTCAAACTAGATATTTCTTTGTTATTATGGTGCAGCAACATCTAAAAATCCACAATAGTTGATCCAGATCACATTGGAGTCTGTTATGGCAGAGGTACAGGTGTACTTGCACATGTGTTCAATAACTATTTGTATCTCTGAGGGGTTTTATTTAGAATTAAGAGCGATAATCTCTGCTGATTTTTCATCCAACCGTTGTTGGTTATGTGCTAGTTCTGTCTTCTTATATAGAGATGTGCTTCATAGAGATGAAAAGTTCTACGGGCATTTTAAAATCAGATCCGTTGACCAAAACCAGTTGTTCATTGCTGGATCTTCTGGTATGTGTAAAGCAGAAAACTCATAAGTGTCACTAGTAAGTCCTCAGATGCAAATTTTGTTTATAATTTTTTTCTTTTTCTTTGCAGAAATGCTGAATTTGATACTCTGCAAAAAAAACCACATTTGGATTTTAGCACCTGAAGAGCAAGAAAAGGTAGTTACTGGACCATATAATCTAGCCTCATTTGTTATCTGTAGTAAAATATTAAACTTCTTGATGTGATCATGTTGCATGAACCTGCACTGTCTCAGCATGTGGGGTTTTCTGTATTTTCAGTTATGCTGGTGTGGTTGTTTTTTGAGAATATTCCTTTATGGAAAGGGAGCAGGGGAACAAAAGCAGCAGAACATGATAGTGCCAGAGCAAAATGATAGGGAGTTGCACACTGGTAATTTTTTCAGTGCATGTAGAAGGGAAAAAGGTAAAATGGGCAGGGGAGGAAATTGAAGTTTACATATGCCAATAGAATAGAGTATGGGCTTCCCTATACTTGCAAGACTGTTTAGCACACCCTTGCAGCATTGTGGGCAAGTATTGAGAGAGGTTCAGTGTTCAGCAGTGTTACAGCAGCCTCCTCATGTTTCGGTGACTGAGTTACATGTTGGGTCGTGCACCCTGCTCCAGAGGTTGTGAGCTGCTGCCTGCAAGCTTGCCTCTTGCAATTGTGTCTTTTGATCCTCTTGGGCTGTGATATTTTGCTTGGGCAATACAGCTTGACGGGGCTGTGGCTCAGTGGCTGGTGTTAAACAAAATGCTGTTCATCAAACTTTCATGAGCCACTTTGCCAGGGGCTGCATCTTGAAAGACTTGACTTCAAAAAGCAGTGAGGAAAGCTATGCTGTTCTATACTGCTGCCTTCTCCTGTATTTTCTTCCACCTTATTGTCCAAGGCTGAGAAGTGATCACGTTGTGTAATTTTGTGGGACCTTGTGTGATTTTGCACTTTGCTCCTTTCTGGATAGAAGAGATGTAGAAGATGGGCAAGGAGAGTGTGGCCATATTGAAGAAGTACCAGCTTCAGCTAGTACATCCTTCCAGCTGTACGCTGCTCCAGAGGAGAAATCAGGACATCATGTCAACCTTAAAGCCTGGGCATGGCTTCATTATTACTGTGGATAACCCAGAGGAATCTACATGAGCTGGGCCTTTTAGTTAGTTTTTTTATAGATAGGAGATGTCACAGGGGTCAGGAAAGCTCTATATGAACACGTAACTTGTTCTTCTGAGACACTCCATTTCATTGCTTGGGTTTGAAATATGCATATGACAGCTTGTGTTCACTACAGCTGCAGTGCCATACTGCTGATAATTAGTACATGTGTTTTAGAGGCAGCATGTAAGCAAAGATGACAGACGCAAACAAATCACAGGGCAGGCCAAAGCTGCCTTCTTCATGCATCAGCGTTGGAATTTGCTGGAAACTTGTCTTCCCAACCTACAAATGGAAGTGCCCTCTCAGTTTTTTCATGGTGGACTCTGCCTGCAACAACTGAATGCAGAATTATGACAGGAGAGGAAGAATAGCAGATAGACGGAGAAGCTTGAGGAGCTTGTTAAAAATGTGTTAAACTTTTAGAGAACCACGTTCTCCTGCAGTCTGGGCTTGAAGTGTTTTGTACTAACCTTTGTGCAACTTCCATGTGCTAGCCAATGGGATTTGTTTTGCTGGATATTTCTGTTAAGATTTATGGTGTGATTTAAAAGTCTGCAAAGTCTTGCCAACTTATTTCTCTGCTCTGGGACTGTCATATTCAGGCACTTAATGTGTGTGAGAGATGTAGGGCAACTTTACTGAGGACTCAAACAACTCATTGCTTTGCATCTAAATTGGTTTATTCATGTCAAAAGAAAGATTGAAAAATATTATTTCTTTAAAATCATGAATTTACCAAGCGGAATTACGAAAGGTTGGTTTCAGTACTGTGCGGATTTCGGTAAGGTATGATGTGCTGGCAAAGAGAATGGCTGCATTGCGCTGATGGATTTCACTGGCATTTTACTGCTCTAAGAAGGTGAAATGTTAGTCTAAATTATCTGTGCATTTTAAAATTATCTCAATCAAATAATTTATTTATGCTTTTGATACAGTCATAAAGAGATCTTTTAAAAAAATCAGTATTTCTTTTTGCCAGTAAGAAACTAAAAATACTCCCAAGATTCATCATGGCTGAGTGCTTTCCAAAGACTTGGAATGAAACTACCTGTCTTTTAATGCGATGTGTCTCAAACAGGGAATTATTCCCACTGGGTTTCTTAAAAGCTGTAGACACTGTTTTAAAGCTTAAGCATAAGCAATGTTGTAAGTAGGTAAGGGTATATATGTAGCAAAGAAATGGCCTCTCACCTTGTTGTATTTGATCAATGTGTCATTTTTATCAGCTTTTCCTGTTCACTAAGGTCAGGTGGTTGCACACAATTTTTTTCTCATCCCATGAAAGGGCTCCCAGAGTCATTTAGCTGTGTTGACTGTAAGAGCAGGACAACCACAAGCTCTGTAATTCCTCCAGACTTCAGCAGCATCCTTTCATTTGGCACCATGTGGCACTAGGTTGGAGCAGCCAGGCTGGGGACATACTAGAGATTCTAGCTGCTCTGTGTGTGCACGGTCCCTTAGGAAAGGCTCTGCCCCATGTTACGGGAGAGATGACCTTGATGGGGATGTTCATCCCCATGAAATGATGGCTTTTTGGATGTGGAGTGGATTTCATGCTGTGCTGCTGTTAGCAGTGGTGACCAGGGTCTGAAGTTTCAAAAACTGAGGCTTTGCTTTTTTATTCTCTATGTGGCCAGACCAAAGTAAGAGTTCCTAAGGCTTAAGGACACAAGAAGCACTCTCTTCTTTTGTTCTTGGTGCCTTTTTTTTTTTTTTTTTAAATCAGCTGGCCTTGGCATTAGGATTTCTAATTAATTTAGAAACCACAGACAGTTGAAGAGAGTGAGCAATGTAATAATTAGGCCATGGGGCAGAGTAAAAGCACATCAATTATTCAGGCAGTTGCTGCTGCTTATTCTTTTCCTGGAGCTGGACTGGCTGTCAGTCTGTGTCAGTGATGCCACTAATGCCCTTCAGAATTTACATACATAAACAGTGGTCTTTTAAATCTGCACGAGGATAACTTGAGCATTTCCAACAATAGCTGTCAGTGATGTACTGTCTGGCAAGTGCTGGGGGCTCCAAATGGTATTTTTGGTGCCTAGTTCTCTTAAAATGCATCATCCCCTCTTCTTGTTTCCATGATGTCCCTTAGTACCATGGATACCACTGAGGCTGGACCCGCTGCAGTTGCTCTACAGGGATGATGGGCAGGAATCATCTAACTGCTCCTCGCTGCTGTGAATATTTAATGTACTGTACTTTGGTTTAACAATGGTAAAGTTTGAAGCTTTTCTCACTGCTTTTCTCGCTGCAAGGAACCAGATTCATGAGGCTGTGGTGATCATCTCACATGAGTGCACCACAAAGTCTAATGTTAGGCAAGCCACTCAGATTCCTGCATTGAACCAGCAAGGGGACTGAAAACTGGGGAACTTGTTGGAAATTTCTGCCAATGGACTAGAAGCGGATCACAGTCTTATTTTCCTGTCCGGCTAGCATGGTTATCGCTACTGCTGGAGGCAGCCACCTTGATTTTAAAAAGTGAACTAATTTATGAAGGTGACAAAATACAACGAGCTTTGCTATTTATGTGTCAGGTGGTTGAAATGACCAGTTTGGAAAACACTGGCTGCAATTAGCAGTGAAAAGCTTTCTGCTCTGGTCTGCATAGCCATTTATGAATCACTTCTTCCCATGGAAACTTTTAAATCTGTCTTTCTGGGGAGTCTGAGGAGAAACAGGTAAAATGGATTTAGTTTAATAGCTGTGGTTGTAACTTAAACAGTTAAAATGATATTAAGCAACTTTCTCCATTAGCATTTCATGTTGATCCTGATGATATAGCAGCTGAAGCTAAGACAGGGAATGTCATTAAATGGAGGAAACTAAACTCCATAGACATATGCTGTGGCTAAATAGGGCCTTCATTGCAGTGAGAACAAGAATGCAATTAGATGAAATATTTGTTTACAAAATCTAATTCCTGGGGAGTATCTTCTCAGATTGCTGCTTATATATCTTGGGCTGTTTTTTTTGCCAAGGCTTGCAGATTGACGGATTTTGCAAAGCTCAGCTGTAGCATGTACATAGAGGATAGGTCAAATGTTGCATAGTAAAGCTGAACCTAGTTGAATAGCAGAGACTAAGTTGCAGATGTGCCAGAGTTTATTTGTATATTCCCTTCATGTATTTTTCAGATTACAGTTAGATACAATAATAATTATTAGATGTTCCAGATCTTAAATGGTGTAGGGTGAAGAAAAGGTGGAATTTGTGCAGTTCTAAGTATTGCTATTGCTATATTCCTGTCCCCAACCTGGAGCCTAAACCAGAGAAATCACAAATTGGTTCCAACTGAGTGAGGGTGAACCTCTCCTAGGGTACCTGCAGGAAAAACCTTGTCCTCTTGCTTGATTGAGATATGTGGATATCCTCAGAAGGTGTCCACACTGCAAGTTGCATTCTGGGAATGCTGCTGCTTCTCAGGTTACAGGAGCCAATGAGAAACACAACTGCTGTAATCCAAATATTGGGGTTCGGTGGAGTGTTCAGTTAGGGTTTTTTTGGGGAGGGAGCACATGTATGTTTTGTTTGTTTGAGGTTTTTTGCTGTTAAATTAAGGCCAGAAGCGTGGTTGAAAGGTTATGTTTAAGTGAAGTAGGAGACAAGGAAAAACTATTGGAGGGAAATATAAACATGGTTTGTGGGAGCAGGATGAGAATAGTGATCTTGACTAGAGGAAAACATCTCACACCACTTTCAATACTGGCTATTAACGAAGGGTGAGGGCTTGGGCACTTCATTCTGTGCCTTCACATGTGTTGATTTTGTCTCTGTGTAGGGTTTGTGGAATGTGAAGGATCAGGCGCTTCAAGTCCATGTTGATTAAAACAAAATACCATGTATTAATTTTAAAGCATGCAATAAAACCTTGCTTTGTAAGCTGGGATATGGTGTGGCAGTATTTTATTAGCTCATTTTCTTCTTACTCTCTGTAATGATCTACTTTGCAGTTATTTCTTGCTGCTTCCGTGCAAATGAATGGTATGTCTGGACTTATCCATCAGGTGACATTGGCCAAGTAAGCATTTCCTGGACACATTTGCCTCTTGTGTGTAGTGGCAAACATTAAACAGTCACCAGAATAATACGATTTCCTCTCCATTTGCTGAATACAGGATATTAATAGAATAGTCTGTATAATCTGTTTGGCGATAGTCAAATGATAGCCATCATTTAACATTACATCATGTTAAATGATGGAGAACAGACTAATGAAGACCATCCTATTGATGGATAAAGATTAAAATTTACTAATCCAGCAGCAGTTGAAATAAAACAAAGCTGCCTTTGCCTAATCCTCAGAGTGGCAGATGACTCACAGGTGTGTCTATGCATGTTGTACCAAGCAGAAGTTCAAAGCAAGGGGGTGAGCTCAGGGCCTCTGTGAGAGGCAGCATTGGACTGCTGTAGAGGCTTTCCAGGCTGCAAGAGGTAAAGTCCAAAGTCTTTCAGATTTCTTATGCATTTCTTAACTTGTCACTTGTTAATGGGCTTGTTGGAGTGTTGTGGGTCTTGCGGCCTTGTGAGTGATGCTTCCCTAGTTGTGCTTCTCCTTCAGGCAAATAATCACAGGGGCTTGCTGCTTGAGAGGGGCTGCTCAGGGGATCCCTTGGGATTCAGTCCTAATATGCCATTTAAAAGGCTGTTTTTACAATGTCAACACTGGAAATGACAAATGCTTTCCTTAATTTGAGAGAAGTGTGTCTGATATTACATGGTTATATATGCCTTAGAGTCTATTCTCAAGGTAGTACATGGACCTATCTCCTGTGAAAGCTAACTGCACTTTTAGGAGAAGATCCTGCTAACTTTGTAAGATACAGTTATTTGTGTCTTAAATGTTGTTTTTTTTTTTTTTTTCTGAGATGAAAGATATCATGAAAGATGCCAAATCTTATTGAAAGGGCATTGTTCTTCCGTGTCTGTTACTCTCTCCCCATATCGAAACTGTTCTGGAAATTAAAAATATGTCATAAGTTTGAGGCAAACTGGTGTATTTGAAGACAGACAGCACTTAACTGAGATGTAGGGAAATCTATCGTGCAGATGGCTTGAGGGTCGTTGCAGATTTTAGATTTTTTTTCCTGTGGGATTGTCAGTAGAAAACAGCATTGCTATATACATTAAAGATATAGAAAACCCAGTGGAACAGAAGGCATCTTGGCTGTAGTATCTCTCTTTGATCCTGCTCTGCTGTGACTTTAGTAGCCACCCCAGGTGCTATCAAGACTTTTAGACTGATCAAAGGATTTATTGCCTGGATCTGCTTTGGGAGGGAGGAGAGCATCTGGGGCCAGGGTCACTTCCCCAGCATCGTCCTCTTCTTTGGCATACCATGATGCAGATCATGTCTGTTTCTGCTGTACCTCCACAGACAGTTACACCACCATTTAGAGATGGGCCTTGGGGTTTTGTACCAGCATGGTTTGAATTAAGTCTAATTTAGGCAAAGTTTTAAGAGCTCTCTCCCCTTTTTTTCCTATGCAAAAATAAATTGGTGAGTTTAAATGTACTGTGTCTGACTTGGAGGCATTTCCCTGTGGTTTATTGCTTTGCTTTTATTGATGGGCTGTGTGTGTTCTCACATAAACTAATTAATTTGAACTTGATGATTTGTTTCACTAAAGTTATTTACTTAGGAAGAAAGGCTGAATTAAGGGCTTTTTATAGGTGGAAAGTTTAGTTCCTACAGACTTCTTCAGATCTCAGTTCTGCTCCCTGCAAAGTTTGTAGACTCAGATAAAATGGCTTATGGCCAAGCTGGGAAGATGCAACCTGCCAAGTAGCTGTGGGGAAGAAAGAAGATACATTAAACTATAGGCAGCTTTTGAAAATTTTGAAGTGTCCTGCTGAAGCAAAACAGTAGACCTTTTGCAAAATGATCTGATTCTTCTTCTCAATTTCCAAAAATAAGAAGAAAATTGGAACAATCGATCCAGTTATATTAAAATATTAAGATATGCTAAGTAGAGCATTAGATATGTATTTTTCCACTATAAATATACCCCCAAGGAATCATTCTATTTTTAAGATGAACTTGGCATTATGATAATGTAAAAGAAGTCTATAATTCATAATTCCAATTGGAGGTGAAGAAATTTAACATGTCAACTTCTCTATTCATTACCTCAGCAGCCAAGACGAACAGGCTGTTCCTTCACCTTTGCTGTCAGTCATTTAGATAGACCAATTATGGATTCAGTTAAGAAATATATATCAAAAGAGATAATGCAGAAGAAGAAGGTTCAACATACCATTTTTTTTTTAAAGAACCAAACCCAAATCTGTAAGAGTACATTTAGTCCTATGTTGTGTGAGCTTCAAGGCCAAAACTCTTCAGCTATTACTCTGGTGTTTCTAGAGGTGTCATGTGGACTAAGTAGAGGAGTGGTTCTCTGGTGTTTCTGTGTTGGAAAAGAACTGGTGACAACTGACAGTCACTTCTTGTACCATTTAGAAACACTTACTGCCTGGTAGATTTTCTTTTTTTTTTTAAAGAGGAGGTGAAAGATAAAGTCCTGTATTGTTGTGAAAGATAAAGTCCTTGATTGTGCAGAACCATTCAGGAGTGCTGAGGAAAAAAGAAAGTGCATTCTTTCTGGAGTTTAGATTGCAATTAATTTTAAGCATGAGGGTTTGGAGATTTGAGCCTTGAGGTCTTCAGTACAGCACTTTTTAGCACTGAATTTAGAGGGGACTTTTTTCCTTTTAAGATGTAGGATATAATTGCATTGACTTCTGTTCCACCAGCACTAAATAGTCAATGTGCTCCAAAAAAAATCTGCAAAACTGGAAAATCAGATTACTTATTGAGATGCATAAATATACTCACAAATCTAGTAATCTTGTTTAAACCAGCAACATTGCTTTGGGGTAAGTTTATTATGACAAAATATACATGGCCAAACTTAAGTATAGTTAACCTAATATGATCAGACTGATTTGGAGCAGAGATAGGTCAACACTAAGTGCTTGTGAAAATCTCATCCCAGCTCTCTAGAGATTAAGGCCATGAGTGCAGAGCATCTTGCCTAAGTCAGACTGGAGAAGCAGAAGGGATGTTTCTCAGTGGAGAGAGGCTTCAGGTGGAAGGCAAGAGCATGAAACAAACTGGAGTGGTTCAAAAGATCTGCAGCCAGATGGGGAAATATTCGGCTTTGCCCAAGGCACAAGACTTGGAAATTAAGACGCTTTGTTGCATCCATGACTTTCTGCTACCAGCCATGTGTGTATATGGGCCAACTCCCTGTTTTTGGATTGGTAGGAGCATACTCTCCTCTCTTGCTTTGAGCAGTACTGCTGCACTGAGGAAGCACAGATAAAAAACTTGAGGTTGCTAGCCTGATTTCTCTTTGGATTTATTTTCTTTAAAAAAAGGGTTGTTGCAAAAGTAGCGTCCTTGGGATTTGTGACTCACTGGAATCTTGCAGTGTGGGAACTCATTTTTGGTGTAATAATTTCATTTTAGTACTATATTGAATTCACACGGTGAGGTTTGGTAGCAAGGTAGATGTTACAGGAGTGACTCCTGTGAGAAGTTTCCTTGGCTCCAGGCTGAACCTGTCTCTGGCCAAGGATGAGACAATGATAGGAAAATGGAGCAGAGAGAGGAGTGGGATGTCAGAGAAACAACTATGCAGACACCAAGGCCAGGGAAGAAGGAGGGAGAGGAGAGACACCCCTCCTGCCCCACATCCTGTGGTGAGATGGCAGCTATCCCTCTGCAACCCACAGAGAGCAGGGGAAGGACTCACACTGAAGAAGTTCATGGAGGACTGTCTCATGTGGAAGGGACCCCACACTTGAGCAGGGGAAGACTGTGAGCAGTCCATCCCCTGAGGAGGAAGGGGCAGCAGAGACCTTAGTTATGGACTTACTGCAACCCTTATTCCCTGCCCCCCTGTGCTGCTGCCAGGGGAGGAGGCAGAGATACAGAGAATAAAGTTGAGCCTGAGAAGAAGGTGATTTTAAGATTTGGTTTTATTTCTCATTATCCTGCTCTGATTTGGATGGTAGCAGATTAAATTTATTTTGGTTTCTTCCCCAAGTCAAGTCTGTTTTGCCCATGACCATAATTGGTGAGTGATTCCTGCCTGTCCTTGTCTCAACCCACAAGCTTTTTGTTGTTTTCTTTGTTCATCCCACAGTGAGGAAGGAGTGAGCGAGTGGCCACGTAGTTCTTTGTTGCTGTCTGGGCTTAAACCATGACAAATACCTAAAAGTCCAGTACTGTTTTAAGCATTCATCTCTTCTCTTGCATCTCTTATATACATGTACCTGTATATAAGAAAAAAAAACCCTGCAAATGCTCAAGTCAGAGGATAGAAAAGCAGCAGCAGGTTGAGTAAACAGATGGGTGGGCCAACATTAAGATCAGGATGGTTATGGTAAGCGTAATGTGCAGAAGTCACAGTGCATCAGCTGGCTAATCATTGCCAAATGATTTGTAGGCATCTCAGCAGAGATGAGTTTAAAGGAGGTTGGAAGGAGAACGGTGTCATGGCTCTGCAGATTTGTACTCCTCACTTGCGGAAAGACAGATTCTGGGAGAAGCATGAAGGTTATTACTTCAGTGCTGCTCTTCTACATTAATATATATATATATATATATATATATTATTCATTCTCGATATAATTTTTCTTATGTATTTTTCTTTCTTTTTAAAATTCTTTTTTTCTTCACCTTCTCTGCAGAATCTCTCTAATGAGGCAGAGTAATTGTGGGCCCAGATGCTGTGCTGCAATGCCATTTTTTAAACCAGCTGAGAATCTGGCCTGATATTTAGCAGTCACTTAATACTTTCATCTTCAAAGTACTGTGCAAACATTAATTAATTCTACTGGGGAGCAGAGAAGAAAGTGCTTCTGGAATAGTTATGTAGACTGCAAAGCTGAGAGAGATGGCAAAGACAATGTTGCTGGGTTTGGGAGATCTATTCTTACATACATGATTTGGCAAAGAGCCCCACACAAGTAGTTTAATGGGAGAGAAATCTTCTCTGGGTTTCTGTTTTGTTTTGTGTTTTTTTCCATTGAGTGGATGCTTAGTGTTTCCAATGGAAGAGGGTATTTCCCTGCTGCTTCTGCCCTGCTTAGGGAAATGAGTGACCTGGGGTTTCTGTGCCCACAGCCATCCCTTCAGGTGGGTTCAAGCTTGGAGAGACAATAACCTCAACAACCAGGAATAATGTTCTGTGGATGCTCTGTGCTGAGGCAGAGAGAGGCCATGCAGAAGTCAGGGCTGCAATTGCATGCTTTTTACTTGGAAAATGTAGAAGCTCCTGCGGCACATACAGATTTGGAGATGCACAGTGTTCTGCTCCGCCCTTGCAGCTCTTTGTGTATGCAAAACTGTTTTGCCCATGTGGACATTGGTTTTGGAAGGAGGGAGAAGGCACAGCGGAACTGCAAAAATGACTGAGAAAGCATTTCATCTGCTGTGGAGGACTCGGCAGCCTTTGACATGGACTGCAGTAACCTGTGATGGAGAGGAGGAGTGCTCGTACATCCCCTGCCCCTGTGCACAGGCAGGACAGCAGCAGCTAAGGAGCAACAGCAGCATCAATTCCAGTTGGCATGATCACTGACATACTTCAGCTGCACACCTAACTCTGTCTGACACAAGGTGATCAGCACTGCCTGTGCTTTGAGACATGCTAGAGCACTGGTTTTGAGTGAAGACACAGCTCCAGAATATTTTAACACTGAATCCACTCAACCAGTCATTGTATTATTAAAGGGAGCTTTTAAATGATCATACCTACTGGTGCTGAATTATTAGCAGTGAACCTTGCGAGCTTTATATGACTTGGCTAATGCTATATCAATGAATTCCAGGTCAAAATACGCATCTAAGGACAAGGAGGTATGTAATTTGTTGGTATTATGAGGGTAAGTTGAAGTGGGAGTGCTGATGGGACAAAAAGGGAAGGCAGGGCATGACATGACTGTAAACAGATTTTGCTTGTTGGATGTCTTTTGAGGATGGAATGAGATTATGTGCTTTAGTCTGAAAGCTGGAGGTGAGACAGCTTCATATTGAGTGGAAACAGGTCTTTGAACAAAAGAAAGATTCAGATTGACAGGATGAGAGCTGGGCTTTGGCTTGACTTTGCTGACCTTGCTCGGGTGAGAAGGTTTTAAACTTCTCACACAACTCATTTAGTAGTGTTTAACGTAATGGCAATTTTTAGAAGCTGTTCAAATGCACTTAGAAAAGGTGTACTTATTTTAACTTTGGTGAAATAGCTAGATAAAATGTTCCTGGCTGCAGGTTTGCATTCATTGAGATCTGTAGGTACCTAGCGATGGTTTGCTGTATTTGTTTTTCAAATTAGTGGGTTAAGGAGCTGAGGAAAGAGAAACCATAACTGAGACAATTACTTCTCTAGTATATGTGGTCTGTGTGTTTAAGATAGCAAAATTATATCTAGAGCTGCACAGTTTTAATTTCCCACTCTTCCTAAGATTTCAGTAGATTAATGTGCTGAGAGATATTCCTTTTTAATATCAAGATGTTACCATACCTAGGTCTGCATGAAAGGCAAAGCTGGATCTCCTTATATTCGCAAGCTGTAATCGGAGATGTTTATATGACATTTTAGTGTTCCATCATATCTTACCCTCTCGGGAGTGAAAAAATAAACTTAATGAACCTAGATCAGACAGATTTGTGATGAAATCCCAAAGAAGGGAGAGCATTTGCAAATAGTTGTGATTTTGCTGTGTGATTTTAATTTTACGGGCCCCTGTTGTTCAACGTTTTCTTCAGAGTAACTAACAGTTGCATTAAATATTAAACAAACGGCGCGATGATTCATAAAGAGGGTCATGAGCTCCATATGTGAATTAGAAATTTAATCTCCAGCTGGTTTCACTATAATCCATGTCATATGTCCAGGATCAGAGAACTCCAGTGTCTTCAAATAATCAGTTAGTGATCAAAACAGGGAAGAAAAAAAATCTATTGAAACAGTTTTCTTTTAGAAAAGGCTGTTTCTTCCAAACAAAATAACTTGTTGAAGCTCATCAGTTTTAATGGCGTTTTCTTTTGAGCAGAATTAAGAAAAACATACTTTAGAAAATGTCAGAATATCCTCTTGATAGTTACAGAACTGATACATTTTTTTTAGTGTAAATGACTTTCATTTAGAGTTGTAACTTACTCTATTTTAATAGGAAAAAAAGCAAGATTTCTTCTCATCAAATGTACTTTATTTAATTAACCTAAAATTACTTTCTAGAATGCTGTTTCCCCAAAAAAGAAAACTTGATTAGCTCTTTTGTGAGATCTATATATAATTTTAATAGTTTAGGTTAGGGGGGGAAAAAAAAAAATCTCTGAGTATTTTCATTGGATTAGGAAATTAATTTTCCTCCTACTTCCCCCTGGAGCCTTGGAAAAATCTCTCAGCCATTCATCTTTGAGAGAAATACGCTGAGGTTTCTTCCCGGTCCTATCACAGAGTGCATTCTCCTTTTCCTGACATTTCTTTTATAAAGGAATGCTGGGAAGTTACCATGTTAGTTAAAACCTTGACTGTCCTTTATAGCAGCTGCGACACAAAATTCACACACAAGAACAGTCCAGTGCTCATCCACAGTTTTTCAGGTTTTCCAGTAGTGCAGGTGCCTTTCAGCCTGCACATGGCTGCATGCATGGAGTTTACATGTTGACTTAGTTGCATCTTGACTTTGAGCTAGAAAAGCTTTTTGTTCAGTGCATTTAGGACTAAATATTGAATCCACATTTAAGAAATGCTTTGGAGGCGGTGGAAGTACAGGTCTTGTTGTGATGGGGTAGGTTACCTCAGGCATGGCTCTAATTAAGGAGTGTTGCTGCTGCATTTAGTTGGTCAACTCATAGTGCATGCTTGAACTTAAGAAGTGGGCATATATGGATGCATAGAACAGAAATTTTAATGCCATAGTGTGTACAGACCTCTGAAAATACTACTTAGTTTGTAATTAGATCTGGGAGGTATCGGAGAACTGGTGGGATGGGATCTGTGGGGTTACTGGTCCAACCTCTCAATCAGGGCAGTACTATTGTCTGCATGTGACCAACTTAGAGGTGGCTTTGTAGAGCTGTGTCTTAAAAACCTCCGAGGACAGAGATGGCACTATCTGTCTGATGACCAGTGTCAGGGTTTTGAATACTTAAGAGAAATGTGTGGACTTGAATAAGTTTTGGAGGAGAAAAAATAAGGCCCAATTTAAAAAATAAATACAAAAGAAATCTACTTATCTGTGTTAAAAAAGTGTGATTAGGGAAGCATACAAATGGTTACACAAGCAGAAGTTTGGTATCTCATTTACAATTAGACAGCTGCAGGATATTGATAGACATATGGTGGGAATGTAAATAGTTTGCTCACACTTAAGTGACATCCTGGAAAGCTGTGTGTAAACTTTCTGAAGTGAAGAGAGAAAAGATGGTTTCCTGGAAAATAGAGATTTTGAGATAAATAATCACTAATAAATAGTCTGTATCCTTCTGGAAGGCAAAAGATTTATTTTAGCACTCACTTAAAAAGCAGCCTCTAATCAGAGTACTGCACTTTCTCATTTGGCTGGTAGGCACCAAGAAAGCTGGATAAGACATAGGTTGCATCATGTAGCTGGAGCTATCATAGATCAGAGCTAGTTCTTCTTTGAGACCTGCCTGCTGATTACAGCATAACCTCCAGCCAGATGCTTTGTGTCTACCGGGATTTAGGGAAGATTACAAAAAGGAGGGTAAACAGTTGAGTAATTCAAGAGGGAGTGTCAGATTCCACAGCGTAAATTCATATGTGAGCAGCCAAAACTCCTCATTCTTCCACCAAACTGAATGCAATCCTTGCCTGCATAGCAGCTGTAGGGGCTGCTGCTACTTACAGCAATCTTCAAGAGTGGAATGCAATACTGATTTTGTCTTACTTTGCAGGCCAGCAAAGCTGTCCAAGTATTTAATGCTCATTCATTAATAGTTGACTATTGTATGTTTTGCTTCACTATCAAGGCCATAAAAATTCCCAGTCTAACTATAGTTAATGTTGATTCTCATATTATCGAAAAGATATAGCAAGAGTAAGCCTTGTGTAGCATGCTTGATTTCTGGATGAGTGTCTAGTGACTTATTTCTTAAGTAATTCTTGTAAAGTCTGCAGTGGGCCAAATTCTGACCACATTGAGGTCAACAGTAGCTATTCCAGTTTACATTGTTGGGATCATGCATCTGCCTTAGGGATGGATTTTAGTCCCATAGCTTGTTAATTTTAATTTTAGTCAAAGGGCTGAACTTAGCAGCCTGATGTTTTTTCGTTGAATTTTTTGTTGGGTTTTTCTAGAAAATTTCTGAAGGAAGCAAAGATTTTATGGAATGGAAGCAGTGAGAGAAAGGAAAATAAAAGTAATTCAGACATCAGTAATGTTTCAAAAGAACATTTCACAAGGGAATTTTCCTTATCTATCCTTCAAAGATGACATGATGGAAAATTTGGTTGTTAATCAATGGTGCTATCTCTCTGTTGGGTTCAAGAATGATTTTTAAAAATGAAGATTAACATCTGGTTCAGTCTACAAAGAACTTTTAGATTTGTAAAACTTTAAATAACCATAAATAACTTAAAGTGCATGGAGGTTTAATATGAAAAGAAAACCACTACAAGCGCCATTCTTTAAGAGGTGATCTTAGCCTGTGTAGGCATCGCATTATGTCATTGGTGTATACTTACCAAATAATTGCAAACATACAGCACAAATGAGCCCCTGGAATCAGCTGACACACAAATACACTATGGGACGTTTTATTGCAACAGAGCCCGAGAACTGCAAAACCAATTTTCCATAGTAAAATTAATACAATCAGGTGCCATGATTTGGGTCATTTGAAATGCTGCAAGTAAAACTGTTTGCCGATGTTCCTAGCAGGCCTCTATTTCTACATTTATTTTCAAAAATCCTGATTTATAACAGAAGTTATACTCAGTGCTTGTAAATAAGAAACTTGAATATTTCTTTCAGGGGAGGAGGGGTATGTGTATATTTAAGCATATAATTTTTGGCTTATGAAATAGGAAGGAGTGACTCTTATCAACATTATTGCTTTCCAAAAGTTACTCTGAATGAAGAGATCTGTTTTCTCCTTTATTACAGCATGTTTCATTTGTTCTGCAACAAATAAGCCATGGTACTAATGCTATGGATGTTTTTCTCCCTTTGGACTTTGGTATTTCAGTAACTCCCAACTGCTTTCTCAAAACACTTCTGTATTGGTGGTTCACTTAAAAAAAATTAATCTTATGCTCTTGTTAGTTGTGTTGGCACTTTTGGTATTTTAATGACTCTGCAAACTCACTTCTACTCCAAATGAGTCTAGAGAACAGCATAATGAAAATGTCATGGCAACCATGTTTGAATTTATGTGGTGTGGGAGAGGTACTTGGTAGCATTGAATTGCTTTCTGACTGTCAAAACCTTGGTGGACATTTAGTGCTGGATTTTAAGTGGGTAAAATGTCTTTTCTTCTTCTGGAAATGCTCATTAATAGTTTTGTTAGTGAGTTTCTCTGGGAAGGCCAAATAAAAGTTTGTAAAGGTAAAAGAAGCCTGTGGCTTTCTTTTAGTCATAACTACATTAATTTCTACTGTGTGATTCTGCACTTAGATGGCTAAATTGAGTGCAGTGAGTGGTGAATTGAGCCCTGAAAGGATGCTTAGGAAATAATTCCTAAAATACTTAAACATGATTTTCACCTGCTCCACATGGATGGTGCACTCATTCTTTGCATCTTACATGGGCTTCCCTGTCTTCCCAGTCTCTTGTTTTCTATCAGCATGATCTCCTCTCCTATCCCTAATTTCCTTATCTTCAAATGTGTGTTAGGTTCTGTGAAAAAAATGAAATGGCACTGTGTTGCCCCAGGCCCTATCACCCCAGGAGCATGTAGGTCCAGCATCTCATAGAAAGGATTTCTTGAGTGCAGTTAGCTCATTTTTTCCTTCCTGGAAAGACTGGGGCAGAGATAAAACAAAGTCAGAGGGCTGGTCTTGAGGTTTTGCAGACTGGAAACATCATCTCTATCTAGAAGGTCAAGGGTGTAAAACTTTTTCAAAAGCACTTAGCGTTCAGAAGTTCCTCTTATTCTCACTATAGGTGGAAACTTTTGAAAACTTATCCCTGAATTATTCTGCCTATTTTAAAAGCTTGGGAGTTATTTTCTTGGATAATATACTAACCTACTGAGAGAGAGGAAGAACCAAATAATTAGAAAATCTTTATCCTGCCCCCCTCCCTCCCCCCAATATAGAACTCTCTGCAGTGCCTGCTCCTGTTGGCTGATTGTCTTGATTAACCGATTTTCTGGGCTGATATAACTGAAGTTTGCATATAAATTACATGTTTACTAATATGTAGTTTTCTTTTCCATTATTTTGGCTTGGCAGTCTTCACCTTCTGGCCTTGCCATGTTTTACTTCGTCACGTATCGAGGAAAGATCAAAAGTCTTTCTTACACTTACTCTCCATTTAAAAATGAAAATGTTATATACCAAAGTTGAGCAGCACAGTCTTCTTTAATGCAATATGCAGTCTGAACTCGGATCACTTGCTCCTGTGTATAATTTATACATGAATCATGAATTATGTTTGGATTCTCTGGAAGCGAAAATAAATTGGGTAGAGCCACATCCAATTATGTAATGAATTCCTCATGGTAAAATTTAGGGCAGGGATATGCAAAGTGGAAAGCTGATAAAAGATTTCCAGATTTGTTGCAGTGACTCCCAATAAAAGTGAACCTGGGTCCATTTTAGGCGTATGAGAGTCATTTTGATTCTAAGAATAAAATATTTAAAGGTGCATGGGGTTGTTTTTCATTGTATCTGAAGTACTGGTGCCTAAATTGAGGAGTAGAAGAAATACTTGATACAGTCTCACTGAATAAAAGCTCTTCTCCAACAGGTTGTGAAGAACTTGAAACATAACTCTTTTATTATAGCTCTAAAAGCGTTTTCTGGGCTGTATCTAACTGATTATATTTTGAGGAGCTATTCCATAACCCTGGGCTTGACTTTTTAAAATCACTGTTGAACCCTACCTTACAGGGAAAAATATGGTTCATGAGCTTTTATAAGATGACTAAACAGCTGGTGACACTGGAGAAACACTGGTAATTTCACCTGTGTTTGTGGCATTGATTTCTTTTAATAGCTTTTTGTTTACTTTCCTCCCCGATTTTTCACACCGTGTCTTGACCCTTTGCATCTACTTCTTGGGTTGTGTGGGGCAGGATGTCCCTGTTCTTTCCAGCGGGACGTTCTTCAAAATCCATAACATGGCTTCGAAGAGCTGCATACTGGTTGCAGTCAAAGGGAGAGCAGGTGAATGCACCTACGCTGTATTTATGAAATAAATCTTCTGATGCTGCAGCTTATATTAGAAATTTTATGACAGTGACCAATGACTTGTACCATATAGACATCAGTAGCTATTAAAGGAATACTTTCCTTTCTTCATTTCAAATTTCCTACCTCAGCAAATCTTCATGTTACTTTGCACCAGAAAAACACATATCTGTGTGATGAGGATCTGGTTCCAGCATGGGAAGCAGGATGGTGTCATACCAAGAGCTTTTCTCTAAGCCACATGCTATCTTCAAAGCTTAGGTTTTAGAAAACCAAAAGTCCAGAGCTAGGCATTATAAAGAAGATGTTTTATTCTCCTAGATGGGTAAAACATCTTAGCTTAATACTTTAAAATTTATTTATCTATTAGATTAACTACATGAAATGTTGAGTCATACCTATGCAAGGAAAGAGACTGGGACTTGTGCTTTTAATTCCTGATGGTTTTCAGAGTTCCACATGGTGGTTTTAATTTTGCTGAATGCTTTAAGAGTAAAATCTTGTCCTAGTCTCAAGCTGATGATGAGAGGTTTGCCATCAACTTCCCCCAGGAGGAGACTTTTCCTGAATTGGATTAAAGGGGATGTGTGCCCTGATAGAGTTCAAGGTCAGAGCAAGAAAGAAAGAAAAAGCCCTGACTTTACATACACAAAAGCAGCCCTAAACTCTCAGACGAAGAATTCCTGCATGATCTGATGTCACATCTCCTGAAAATACCTACATGGTTCCCTGAAAGAGAGTGCTGGCCCTCAGAAGTCAGCCATTCCTTCTGTCCCATTCTCAACATGGCCATATGAAAGTGTGAAGGAGACATGGTTGGAATGATATCAGAGGAGGTTACTAACCAGAGATCATAGTCTAAGCATTCATTCAGGTAACCATAGTCTTTGCATAAAGGGCTTTATAATGGTAACATTACCAAACCAAAAAACATCTTTTGATGGGCTATTCCGAAACTCAAACTGAATTGTTCTGTTCCCTGATGTGTGCTTTGATGATAACAGAAGTCCAACTTTATCCCATCAGATTGATCTTTGGCAGAGCTGTTCTTCAATATATACCTGATCCTAATCACACTCAGTTTTGTATGAAGTGACTTCCAGTTGGGCAGGTCAAAACGGTGGGTGTTGGATGCTTATACTCACAGCTTTGCTCACAGATCTGCTCACCTTTCAGGCTTGGTGAAGGTGTCCTGCATGAATGTTTTATGGGACATCGAAGCACTTGGCAGTGTTAGGCGAGTGGCTGGACTTGATGATCTTAAGGATCTTTTCCAATCAAAACAATTCTATGATTCTATGAAAAGCCAAAACAAAGTCAAGCCAAGCTCTACAGTTCTTGTTAGTTTACAGCTTTGCCTATAGTCTTAGCTAAGCAAAACTTGTTGTGGTTTTTTTTTCCAAGTGCAAATTCAAGCTGAGACAATAATTAGCATCCTGTTTGTTTGTTTGTCACGTTGAAGGAAGAAAGGTCAAATATAGTTAGCCTGAGAACTACTTTGCTTTCCCCCCTTGAATCATTTAATTAGATTTCTCATGTAATGTAAAACAGAGATACTATTTTGAATATGACAGAGCTTGCTGGAATGACTTACCCATTTACAACTTTTTTTTTCCCTCTCATTTTCTTTCTTCCTCGCTTCATAGTCCAATTTGTATTTTTTCTGAAAAAGTGACAAGTTTAAACACTTAACCCTTTTTGCAGATAATAGGAAGGAGTTTTTATGTTTTTAGGAAGAAAGGCTATAAATCAGAATAGTGTACAAATAAAACCACTGCTGTATAAGACAGTAAGAGGCACTTTAGAATATGCCCAGAGCGAAAATCTTACAGTTTATGCATTTTTTTTCCCCCAGGAATACATACATAAATTCTGTATGCAGAGCACTTTGGAAATGGATGAATTATTTCTTGGTTTTTGAAGTATTATTTTGCCTGTCTCTCCTGGTTTTGGGTTGGATTTTTTTATTCCTTTTTTTTTCCTCCCTGAAAGCAGGCTTGCTAGATAACTTGAATTGTACATGTTGGGCTGTGAGCTTGGTTCAGTAGTTTTCATGATGGGAAGCAAGTGTGAGGAGAGAGGCAGTATGCATTGGTGGACTGCAGACCAAGCTTGCTGCATCTCACAGCTACTAGAAAACCCTGAATGTCTTTTTTTTCCTTCAGTCATGCACTGGTTTGTTGGACTTATATCTGGGAGGATGCTTCCCTTACTCTCTCTTCTGCAGTGCAGTAGCCTCTCTGTTTGCATAGGAATAGGCACCAGTTTTCTTTGAAATTATAGAATCATAGAATGGTAGGGTTGGAAAGGACCTTTAGAGATCATCTAGTCCAACCCCTCTGAAGAACCAGGTCAATCTAGATCAGGTCGCATAGGAACACATACAGGTGGATCTTGAAGACCTCCATGGAAATCCCAATATAACTCCTCTCTTTTCCTAATAGACTGTGCTGTCCTGTGGGTATCTTTTACCATGGTATGTATACTCACTCAGTACTTCAAGTGTGCATTAAATTGCACATTTATACAAAATAAAAGAGGTTAAAGAAGGAGAGCAGGTTTGCAGTATTAACTGTATCATAGTATTAAAACTAGAATTTTTCTGAAACTTCTTTACTGATCTTTTTGCTGTCATAGCTTTTGCTAGTAATACAAAGCCCCACAGGGGCTTAGCCAACCTGAACATTTCAAATTTTAAACTTCAGTAAGTCTCGAGTTACAAGTAGGGAGGAAAAGGCTTTCTCAGTCATTTTCAAATCAACTTGCTCCCTGCCTCATCATACTTCCCTCTCCTCCTACTTCAGTAAAACTGTAGAGTTGGCATTTTTTTGTAAATGTAGAATGAAAACCCTTGAAGGGATTTATCTTGCACATCCTTCCATGGCACAGAGAGTTGGTGAAACCTAGAAAATGCCAGGACAAAAGGAGGATTTTTCAGTCTCCTGCATGGAGAAATGCTCCTGTGGACCATGACCCTAACTAGGATCTTGCAGCCACCAATTGCACCTTACTTTTAGATTGGGCACCTAAACCTGCTGGATATAAAGAGGAGAGAGTTGAGAGTCTCTGGATTTAAATCGTAGAAGCCACTCTCCAAAGTGGATACCATTTTACAAAGATATTTAAAGCTATCAGATCTCCTTGTTCATAGCAAGAGCTGCCTGGTGATGAATTGCTGCTGTCATCTGTGAGAATGCAGACAGGTATGCAGAACTGATCAACTCTTTCCAAAAAACTTATTCAGAAATGCAACAGTACTGGCTGTCAGAAACTAAGACACATAGACCTTATCAAATGCCAATGGGCTGGAGTCTGTAAAAATTAATTGAGGAGCGCTTCTTCAAATACATTGCAGATAAAACTAACACTAGAGGCAATCTAGGCCCACTGTTGAATGGTGTATCCCACTAGTGACAGGGGATACAGACAAGTCAGAGTTACTGAATGCATTCTTTGCCTCTGTCTATACTGCTGGAGACTGTCCTCAGGAGCACCAGACTCCAGAGGAAGTCAGGTCAAAGGAGGAGTTCTGTTTGGTTGATGAGGCCTGGGTTAAGGATCAGTTGAGCAATCTGGATGTACATAAATCCATGAACCCTGATGGGATGCACCCACAGGTGCTGAGGAAACTGGTGGAAGTAGTTGCTAGACCACTTTCCATCATCTTCAGTAAGTCGTGGAGAACAGGAGAGGTGCCTGAGGACTGGAAGAAAGCAAATGTCACTCCAGTCTTCAAAAAGGGCAAGAAGGAGGACCATTCAGCCCCACCTCCATCCTTGGAAAGGTGATGGAACAACTTATCCTGGGTGCTGTCTCCAGGCATTTAAAGGACAAGAGGGTCATTAGGAGCAGTCAGCATGGCTTTACCAAACGGAAGTCATGTTTGACCAACCTGATAGCCTTTTATGACGATGTAACCAGGTGGATAGATGGTCGTAGTGCAGGGGATGTGGTTTATCTGGATTTCAGTAAAGCATTTGACACCGTCTCCCACAGCATCCTTGTGGCAAAAAGTGTGGACTGGATGATCAGTTAGTGAGGTGGATTGTTAACTGGTTGAAGGGAAGAAGGCAGAGAGTGGTGATCAATGGGACAGGGTCTAGTTGGAGGCCTATTATCTAGTGGAGTCCCTCAGGGGTCGGTGCTGGGACTGGTACTGTTCAATATATTCATTAATGACCTTGCTGAGGGAACAGAGGGCAGTGTCAGCAAGTTTACTGACCATACTAAACTGGGGGGAGTGGCTGAGACAACAGAAGGCTGTGCTGCCATTCATCGGGACCTGTACAGGCTGGAGAGTTGGACAGAGAGAAATCTAATGAAATTCAACAAAGGCAAGTGTAGAATCTTGCATCTGGGAAAGAATAACCCCATGTAGCAGTACAGGTTGGGGAATGAACTCTTAGAGAGCAGTGTAGGGGTAAGGGACCTGAGGGTGCTGGTGGACAGCGGGATGATCATGAGCCAGCAATGTGCCCTCATGGCCAAGGTGGCCAATGTCATTCTGGGGTGTATTAGAAGGCCTGTGGTCAGTAGGATGAGAGAGATTCTCCACCCCCTCTACTCTGCCCACGTGAGACCTTATCTGGAACATTGTGTTCAGTTCTGGGCCCTTCAGTTCAAGAAGGACAGTTAGCTGCTGGAGAGAGTTCAGCGCAGGGCCACCAAGATGATGAAGGGAGTGGAGCATCTCCCTGATGAGGAGAGACTGCAGCTCTTTAGTTTGGAGAAGAGGAGACTGAGGGGAGACCTCATTAATGTTTACAAATATGTAGAGACCAGTGTCAGGAGGATGGAGCCAGCCTCTTCTCAATGATGTCCAATGATAGGACAAGTGGCAATGGGTACAAACTGGAACAAAAGAGGTTCCAAAGAAACAGAAGGAAAAAATTATTCACTGTGAGGGTGACAGGGCACTGGAACAGGCTGCCCAGATGGGTTGTGGAGTCTCCTTCTCTGGAGACATTCAAAACCAACCTGGATGAGTTTTTGTGTGATCTAGGTGGTCCTGCTCTGGCAAGGAGGTTGAACCAGATGATCTTTTGAGGTCCCTTCCAACCCTTATGATTCTGCGATTCTGTGAACAGAGATTTACTGTCTTGCCTGGAAGGGAAAAAAAGAGAAACAACCATTCTTAGAATGTGGATAATGCGGTCTTACTGCAGTCAAATAGTGCCATGAGGTGTTTTGTTTTGTTTTGTTTTTTTTCAGTGGTGGAAATATATCAGTTCATTTCTGCATAACGCATTTGTATTCATGCTGCTTAACCACACCATTAAAATAGCAATTCAAAAGTCAATATCATATTTAAATGTCAGAGGATTGAGATTTCAGTTATTTCTTGGCAAAAGGGCTGAAATTGAGAACATATTGTCCTATAGATGGGAATAAACTTTAATGTGCAATTATTGATTAGATGGGCAGGGTTATATGATATCTATTTTATTTGTTTATTGAAAATTATTCAATGTTTTTTTTTTTAAGAGAAGTCTTTAATAGGTAATTGATTTCTATAATATTTTGTGTTTGGCAGTTGATTCATTGTGGTCCTGTAAGATGCTGTATGTTGAAGTATACTTTCTGGTTCTGGTGATGTTTGCCTATGATTTTGCACAGCAGTTCATTGCATGGTTAAGTTTGAAGATACTGCAAACACTTTAACAAAGAAATAGAAGAAGATAGTACCATAAGATATTTGGAGTCATTAAAATTGTCTGCTAAAACTGTGAAGTGGTTTGGGAGAAGTGGTTGACATTGAAGGTGTGTTCCCATATTTTTTGGTTTTGCCCATATTTTTTCTGACTTTAAGGAACTCATCAGGTTAATGAGGAGGAAAAGTTTGTTTGGAGTAGCTAGGGGAGTGTTGGGGTGATGTGGACTCATTGACTCGCTTGTTGAATAAATTATGTGTTTTTATTACAGTAGCCTTTCATCTGGCTTCAACACAGGTCTTGTTTCTACTACACCTTGTTCCAAGTGGGAGAATTAAGGAGTCCCACTTATTTGCATAGGAGGAAGATATTTTAATAAATAACTCTTCACTTCATTAAAAGGAATTCTTCAGGTTGAAGAATAATTTTATTTATTCTAGAGCAAATTGAGGTGGTGAGGAATTTCATGGCTATCTGTCAAAAAAAGGGAGGAAGGACCATGAGAAACGGTCTTAGGCCATGCCTGGTTGTTAGTTCCAGTCAACTTAAATGTGCAAATTAATAGCAAACCAAAGGCCAGGTTCAGATAGAGCATATCTTTAGAGGCATTGCTGTAATTCATTTATATTAAAAAACAGAAACACCTCAAGCTGTATTAGGTGGTTTTGATTACCAGTTCCCTCCTGCATAAACACCATTAAATGCCTAAAGTTACAAATTGCTTTAATAACTTTCACAACTGATTGGTAATCACCGTGCAGTTAATGAAATAGGGAAAACATCTAATGCATTGTCTTCATTTCCCCTTCCATAATTTCCAAGGTATAGAGATCATTTTCAACAAAACTCATGCTAGAAAGGTCATCTGTTAAGTTTTATTCATATTCACATTCGTATTTTCTTTCTCCGTTCAAATATATATATATATATATATATATATATATATATATATACACACACACACACACACAATTCATTTTTCCAATACCTAGTTGTCCAGTGTGGCTTTGTGCATACTCTCCAGCATTTGATGGCTGGTTACCTTCATGGAGTTCTTTGCAGTTCAGTGGAAGTGATGCTGAAGACCAGTCCCCCATAACTGTTCTTGCTGTGTGTCCAACCAGGCAGACAGAGAATCACACTGTAAACTTCCATAGCAGTGCACTTACAGCCTTGTAAAAACCATGTGAGCTGGAGAATTGCAATTCAGGATAGACTTGTTTTTATGAGCATGGTTTGTGTTTTTTCTGTCCTCCCAAAATGGTAAGAGTTACAAGAACTGATCTCAGTTTGGGAAAAGTCCCATAAAATTATGTCATCATTTAAGGATTAAATTAGCAGTCACTAGTTAATGATGCAGAAATTAAATACATGGCATTGAACTGACTGCTACACTTTACCTCTTGCTGTTGCTAGTTTTTAGAGGCATTAATGTCCCTTAACAAACATCTGAAAGTAATTTTGAAGGGTGGGGGAGGTTAGGGAAAAGAGCACAGTGGTATTTTATAGTTGAGATAGCCTATATATTAAACAGCTCTGACAGAGTGTGTAATTAATTTTTTAACTGTTTATGGTAGGGAATAAATAACTAGTAATATGTACAGTGCCTTTTAAATGTTCAAAGTGCACAGTTGTTGACTAAATGTTAAGCTGTGGCTTTGCTGTGGTTTTGAACAGCATCAGCATAAGTAAAATTGACCATTTAGGGTCAGGTTTTCTCAAGTACATTTGGCACATACTTAAAGAGTTTAAGTAAGGTGGTCTAGTTTTGGAAGTCTTAACAACCCAGATTATTTTATCAGCAAAATTCAAGAGCATGGTGATGCTTTCTGCCATTTTTCCTCAAAAAAACTCAGCTGATTTCTCTAGTGAAAATCTGGTCTTACGTTTTTGTGTGATCTATAATTTTATATGCAGTGCATCTTAAGTAGAATGTGTATGATTCATATGCACAAACAGGAACCAACACAGAGGGATAACTGAAATATAAATCCCAGTGCTACCTATTTGTTATGTTCTGAAATGTTTCATAGAATAATTCAAATATTTATAGATAGTAGTTCAGTTAGTGCTTTGCTTGCAGCATTTGCCTTTTTTCATATCTCAGTTGAGCTGTTCTTCCTTCCTTCCTTCCTTCCTTCCTTCCTTCCTTCCTTCCTTCCTTCCTTTGCACTGAAAACATCACCTGTTCCCAGCACTGTCCTTCTATTTCATCTTCTGGAAACTCAAGCCATGAAATATATATCTCAGGCTCTCAAGTCCCATTTTCTGCCTTGGCCACTGAAGCCAAGGAGCAGGGCTGCATTTCTGTGCCACATGTGCCATCAGACAGAGAGAAATTTTCTCTGTTTTCTATGGAGTGTGTCCTTTAGGGGCTCCTCAGGCACTGGAGTTTGTTTAATGGCTCCTTGTATACAGAAAGTAAGTTATGACTGTGCTAAATGTGATGACTAAAAGGGTGTTAACATCTGCATTTTAGTGCTGACCACACACAGTGTCTTGGCCTAGCAATCCTACTGGGGTTGCTTCGAAGCAGCTTCTTTGCACTATTAAAAAAGGGCTTTTTTTTCCTACCAAGGAAGCCTCAAGGTGCCCCAAGAAACTCATAGGTTTGAGATGTGCATGGAAAGCAAAGCTGACCCATAGAGACATCTGTCATCAGCACTTGGGGTGAGAGGGGATTTAATCTACATGTATAAAGTTGCCTGTTTAGTAAGTTACATATTTTGGATGTTTTTCTTTTTGCTTGTGCTTTCAGTTCTTCACTGCCTGTCTGGGAGATACAGAAGCAGTAAAGTTGTCAACATTGAGAAGCGTGGTATAATATTAAAATGCTATAGTTTTCAATGAACAGATGATGACAAGAAGTTATTTTAATGTGTTTGTTGAGAATTGTGCTTTCAAAGACTTAAATTATTGCAGACTGTGCTGCTGGGGTATGTATGGGAAAGAGCCATTTTAATTAGGAAGATTCGCTTAGAATTGTAAAGTCATTTTTTTAAAGGTAATTTCTTTTGTGAGTGTTTTACTGACCACTTGAATTTATTTACCACACAGACCTAGCCATAAAATAGGTATTTATGGGTTAGGTTTTAATTAGAAATAATGGCTGGTAGGGTTGAAGTGATTAATCGTCTTATCTATATAGGCTACAGAAGACCTAGTGAAAGACAGTTGTATTGATGTTTTAGAGAGTGATCTAACTGCATGTTTTGTCCTTAAACAACACCTCACCAATGCAATCATGTTTTGACTTGGAGGAGGAAAAACCAGAATATCTTGCTCTAGCAAACTTCACCTACAGATGACTAAAGAAATACCCAACAAAGCTGGGGTTTTGTCCCTGCGGATGTCATTGATATTCATAGATAATATTAATTAAAAGAATAATCCAGCAATGTGGCTTTATTTCTGTATGCAAATGGCACTTGGATGGAGTCAGCCCATGACGACAGATTTATGGTGAAAGTATTCGTGACAGCAGGCTCTCTGCTGAAACACTTGGGCAGATGAAAGTGAGTATTGTTTCAGGAAGGATCAGAGATTTATAATCATCCTTTTTTTTCTTGGTGGACAAGTGTGGGGACAGAATTTGCAAGAAAACAAACTCAACAGCTTTAATGGCCTCAACAGAAAGAAAGAGTTTGGGGAGCATAGCACAAGGAAAATTTTGCTTTTAATGCCAGTTAACTTTATTAAGCTTTGCATTGAGTCATACATTTCCTTTACCCTCTCATTAGAAGTAGTTTTTTACTCCATATTTCAAGATGCAGCATCTAAGAAACAAGAACCAGTGCATATCATTTTCTGGAAAGAAATGAATTGTCGTGGCAAATGCATGAAATAATTATATTTTTATGTACTCATTTTAGAAATCAATGTAGTGATAAGGTTCAGTGTTTTATTAGGGAGGGTCTTTCCAGAAGTCTGCGTCCAAGCATGAGCTGTCTGACTGCCGCTAATGGCTCTTACCTATTATTTTTTACTCTAAAGCTATGCTAATTATCTTTACAAGAATCAATACACTTTCTTCCTTTTCAGTATCCATAGGAACCTGTCAGAGATGAAAAAGCCTGGCATTTTTATTCCCAGCTTTTGTTTCCCTAATAAAAAATAAAGGTGTAATGGTTGAGGAGAAGCAATTTCATTCAGTCTTCTCATCATGGCAAGTTTTATGATTAGCCTAAATCCCACTGCATTTTATTAAATTATGCCTGTTTGAGTTTGCAGCATTGCTTCTTCAAGGAGACCCTGCACAGCCCAACTTGTAATAATCTGTGTTTTCTCATAAACTCAGTGTTCACCAAGCGGTCTTGAATTTTCTCAGTAGCCTGATGAATTTCTGAGTTTGGTGCAGAAAACAAATCACTGCCTGCCTATGTGTTCCCCCTTGCCCCATCTTGCAGATTTGAGCCTGTTATTGCAAATGTAGGCAAAAGAAGAGGCAGGACTGCATCACATAGCTCCTCACTGATTTTGTTAACAAAACGGGCTTTACAAAGCTATGTAAATTTAATTTGCATTTAGAAAATAAAACCATGGTGCAACATGGTCCACCAGGAGATTTTTCATGCCATGCAGGTGTTTCCAGAAGCAGTAATCAAATATTCTGGTACACACATAGTGTTTGGTTTTGCTGCGGTCTTTTTGTTTTGTTTGGGATGAAAGTGAATTACTCTTGTTGCTAATTCACCAAAGCAGCCTATTCACAGGACAATTGAAATGGTAAAGCTGTTCTGAAAGTGCAGTTCATTGACTTGCAAACCAGTTGAAAGGCAGTTTTGTCTTCCACTAAAACTTCATATGGCAATTCATGTATATGGCCAAAGTCCTCCTTCAGAGAAGAAGGTATAGTTAACACTGAATCTAAGCATCCGTGTTTGAGCTGCATCTTCAGTGATGGGATGAAAAGAGATATTTCTCATTTCACTGGCTGCTCATCAGAAAAGAGCTGCTCTGTCAATAGCAAAAGTCCTTGCATCAGGGTGAATGCACAAAAACTGATGGGATAATTCAATATGAAAAAGAAGTCTCAGGGTCCATCTAGGTACAACTTCATGACCACATTATTGCTAAGGTATCATGGTCATATTTATGTATTTATTTTTATTCTATCTAATGTTGTCTATGTCTCTCCATAACTTTTTTCCTACTGATTGTAGGCTGAGAACTTTGATTTAACCTTGTAGAAATAGTTCCGGGCTGAAATTTGTGCTACTTCTTTTCTGTAGAGAGTCTTCTTTTTTAAAATAAATGGTCTTGAATAGTCCTTTTGACTGTGAGTCCTCTCATTTCCAACTGTGCAAGGTTTCTCCTCTTCTTCCCCAGAGCACTGCGAATTCAGCATGGAGATGATGGTTGCCTTGTGTGGGAGTGAAGAGCAGGTTTTGGTGGTTCCTAACTGCTCATGTAATGGTGTGAGTGTCCTCACAAGTAATTTTCTTTTTGAAGGTCTTTAGAAAAAGCTGGAAGTGAGAATTTGTTTATTTGTTGGATAGAGATCCTATTTGATAGTTTACAGCCAGTATGTATGAAATAAGTATGGCTTTCATTAAAGAGGAGATGTGTTTAATCTCATCTGAGGAATGCGGAAATGTGGACCATAAAGCTACTATTGTTGCAGAGTCTCCCTTTTTAATAGCAAGCTGTGTGCTACACTTCTGAAAAGCCTGGAGATCTGGGGCCTGAGCTGATCAGAGCTCAGCATGCTTATTTTTTTCCCCCCTGCCTTATAACCCTTGTTAACTTTTCAACTTGTCAAGTACATGGTGGTTTTAGGAGATTTTAAAGCTAACAGTATGCTATGTGGGGATCACAGTGATATGCTAGACTTTTCAGTGTATCCGAAGATGAATAAATCATGGAGTCACAGAAAGTTGCAATTAAAGAACCCAGACCTGGATACTTGAAATATTATACCTGGGTTCGTGTGACTTTAAACAGGAATCAGGACTGGAATTTGTCCACACTTGAACTGGAGATCACGAAAAGGAAGGGGGAAAAAAGCTATCTGTGGAACATGTGTCTCTTCCATGGCAGCAGAGTGGTATTTACAACCTTAAGTGGAGTTATTGTCCATTGAGTTGATTCTTTTTGGCTCAAACAGGTAGACGTGATCCCACTAGAGATGGAAATTGTCTGATCCAGTTTCCTTGCTTCCTTATAAATTAAGGTAATCCTTCATTTGATACTTACTTAGATGATGACCTTCCCAGAGTCTCCATAAAGATGCTGCTGGATTCTTTTTTTTTTTTTTTTTAGAGTCCACTATGGGTTTAGCAGTTTAGGTGGGGACTGTGGCAAGGGTTGCATTAACATTTCAATCCATCTCTGATTCCCCCATCAGCTTTGAGATATTGCTGATTTTTTTCAGGTTTGAGATGAGTGACCAATGCGTCTCATGCTTGCATCACTTCCTATTTTAGCTTTCCACTTGAAAAAAAGTGTGGAAAATAAAAATACCCATTACGACTCTCAATTTCAAGAGGGTCTCTGTGGGAGTCATGACTTGTCTGTCAGTAGGAACGCCCCGTGATTCACATCTCTGCCTTCATGTCCATGAGTAATCTCGCCCACTTCAACAGGATTACGCAGGTGTTTAAAATAAGACTGTGTTGTAAAGGTCAGTGTGATTATGTGCCCAGAAAGATAGGTTGTATGACTAGTCAGAGAGTTTTTCTTTCAATTCCTTTTAATTTCTCTTTTTATAAGTTTGAAAAGTCAATAAAAAATAATGCAAAGCACATGAATGATTAAGGCAGGGGCTTAGCTGCAGCCATACCGGGAAATTCACGGTTACAGTTTCTGGTGGAACGCTTTCATGTTTTTTCTTTCTTTTGTGTTTGCATTGTAAAAAATATGGATTATGTATCCACATGTATGGACTGATAACACTCCATCTAAGATTATTTTAAACTGAAAGAACATATGCTTGATCAATGTGTCCAGTCCAAGTGAACACTAAACCTTGGTTTTGTGTGGCTTTGTTTTTATTGCTTCACTCTTTTTGTTTGTTTGTTTTAATATTACTCTTATTACTGCAATTTCCAAATAGCTTCCAGCAGTGCACATCTGTATGTACTCTTTCATCTGCTCCTCAGGGAAAGAAGGATGTGGAGTTGAGTTTTTTGGTTGGGAAGGCTTATATAGTTGTCCATATGACTATATAGATAATGTATATGTATGTGCTATACTAGAAAAGGGAAATAAGTGCAAAATTACCCTTGCACACTGAGCTGGAGGTTCAGCCACTGAGAGCAGTTACCAAGAAACTTCTGCCTCCTCTGCAAGCAAAGCAGACCTAAATGCAAAATTCTTTACCTCCATCACTCTGTGGGTGTCTTGGGCGATCTTCATGGCCGTAACAGCCACTGAGGCCCTTTGCTGTAATGGCAGAGTACAGGAGCTTGACTGGAACATTCTTAATTTTCTGCAGTCTGAGAAAGGATAAAAAAATCACTGGGTGACCTGTGTGTGTATAATTCATTCATCCTACAATCCTCTGGTCCCTTCTTCCAGGTTGTCCTCTGGCTCTGATTGCCTTGTGAAGGTCCTGCCACCACACTTTTCATTCAGATGCTAAGGAGATCCATTTGTAAGAGTTTCTATAGGAGATGTTAATACTGGGAAAAGGCAGTTAGAAACAAAATAAAACCACTATGTATACATATTTCATCTTAATTTCTAGAAATTTATTTTAGATCTTTTTTCTCCTGTGAAACCCTTTAAAAATTACATCAGTAGTAACCTGTTAACAGAACTTCTTCTGTTAAGACGGTGTTTGTCTTGGGAATGGAAGTTTATGTAGCTGCAAGATAAAGTAGAATTTGCATGTATCTGATTTGTGATTTTAAAAAAGAAAATCAGTCAAAACCTGTTATTAAGATGTGAGGACGCTGATGACATGAGATATATGTGTATCTTAGATGTCAGCTGCAAAGGAAGAGGAAACATTTTGTGTTTGTCACTTCTCATCAACATTGTAGTGAGGAGATGTGCGTGCAGGAGTGGCAATCATGAAATTCTCGGTAGGGTTTTGTAGGAATAGTTCTCTCCCACACACAGCCCAAATAGGAAAGGGAATGGGGTATCAAATTTCACGTCTCTTCTTCCACGGTGTTTTTAATCACATTTAATAATGTACTTGAGCTGGTTTCACTGAAATGTTCCTTGAAGTGGAATAATTTGAGCATGTAGTCATTTTGTCCTTGCTCCCCCTCCCGTCTCTGGCTCTTCAGTAAATGCATCCTGGATCATATTCATTTGGCTTGCTAATTGTTAAGAGTTAAGAAATAAGACTTGGCAAGGTGCAGAGGAATTAAAGTGATTGGTCTTTTGTCTGCAGAAACAATGGAAGCTAATAATTATTACTAATAATTATTACTGTTATATTTTTGTTGTTAAAACTTCTCCCTCCCTCTCTCTCGGTTTCTGAGACCTCTGTTTTTGCTGTGACAAAAAACAGTCTGATTTGATGTAAATAGGCAACACTTCAGAATCCATCACTCACAGCCACAGCCTTTCCAGTCTCCTATATATTAACAATCAGATGTGTCATCTTGCAGACTGCTCAATAGTAGATCTTTTTAGGTTTTTTCCTCTGTGGAGTTCAGGTACTCCAAAACTAGAATTTAAGCACTGCTTTCATTTTATATAGAGATATCAGGAGATACCCATCTTAATATAGAGTTAGATATTTGCATTTGGAGAACATTTTGTCTTCCTTTATTCTCTTTGCAGATGTAGCATTTGGAATGGCAAATAGATTATCAAGCATGCAGGGAGAAAATATTAATATCTGTCTGGGTTATTTTTTGTTTTGTGGTGTTTTTTTTCTTTTTAAATCCTCTTTACATCACTTTAAGAGGAGCCTAAAGAACTCAGCAGTACAGCAAACCTAATGGGTTTTTTTCTTTCTTATAATTCCCACCGATTTGACACCAAATTAGAGCTATGCAACAGATCTCATCCCTGCTCTTAAACTTAGAGAGAAATGACAATAGCCTTCTAAGAAGACATAGTTAAAAAAAGCCTTCATGAGATTAAGATTCTTCCAAAAAAAACCCCCAAACCCAACACATTTCTGTTCACTGAGCACACGTCTGGACACTGGCTCCTACTTACACACTCATTAACAAATTAAAGGTTTTTAAGTTCCAAAACTGAACATACTCATCACCGGCAAAGTCATCTTGGGGAGATGGGGTAAGCTCCAGTTTCCCCCTCACCTGGCTGCTTGCTCCCTGAAAATGCAAGGATACTGCCCTGCCTGAAGCAGCACTTGCATCCTATGGGCTCACTCCAGCAGGCATTCCTGCAGTTTTTGCTTTACTGTCCTGCCTTGTCAAGTGACCGGAATCCTGTGGATTTTTATGGCATCCAGAAACCTGCTTGTTTTCTGTTAATTTGGGCTCCTAACTTTTGCTGAAAATGAACAGGGTTCTGACTGGCAGGAGGTGACTCAGCTGGAAGAATCTGAGGACATGAAAATGTGTTGGAGAAGAGAGAGCTGAGAGCTGCTGGGAATGCCACCAGTTCCTACCTCAAGCCCTTCCCCAGGATCCTCAGTGATTTTAACAGAAATCGGGCTTTCTAGGGCTCTTCCAAAATTGCTATGTAGAGATAGCAAGGGGCAAATTGAGGTTACACATAATCATAGAATGGTAGGGGTTGGAAGGGACCTCTAGAGATCATCTAGTCCAACCCCTCTTCTAAAGCAGGTCCACCTAGATCAGGTCACACAGGAATGCATCCAGGCGCATCTGCAAAGATGCTGTAATATAAATAGGAGAGCATTTTATTGTTATTATCCAAATATTATCCAGTTGTAACATCTGGGAGGCCCAGACATGGACTAGGACCAGATCTGGTAGGTGCTGTATGACTGTAGACCAGATGGGGGCACATGCCCCAGAGGCCTCTGGTTGTAAGCTATTGGTATAGACAGGATGTAGAGAGGCAATTTTCAAATGAGTGGCTGCTCTTTGCCAGTGTAAGAGAGAGTATGTTTGTTTGGTTTGCAAATATAGAAATTCAGGGGGAAAAGTTGCTGTTGGTGGCAAAGCAGAAGCACATCTCAGTAGCAGGGGAGTTGATATTCAAGTTGGAGGTAAGCCATGATAAAAACATTTCAGCTAAGAGCACAATGTTTATTCTGGATGTGTGAAGGAGAGGTAACCATGAAAGAAAAATATGGAAGTGGGATGTGGTCAAAGCAACAAGATGTGGAAAGGATCTTCATGGCAGCCTTTTGAAAGAAAACAAATGCATTAAGATGATTTTCTGCAATGGCACAGGAGAGGGTGTTGTGGTTACCAAAATGTGAGTCCCTGTAGAGGAAGGGCTCAGACTTGTTACAGAGCTGCATAAAAAAAGCTCAATTGAAAAAAAAAAAAAAGAGCTGTGAGTGCCTTCTTGGATGTGGCAAGGAAAATCTCTACATGTACAGCACAGCCTTAGAATTCTAGATGTACCCTGAATAACCTGCTGGGACCTTGCCTAAGGCACGACCACAGCAGAACATGAGCAGACCAACAGTGAGGGGGCCAACAGTGTCCCTGGGGAGCGGATGGTGAAAGACAAAATACAGGGGGAAGGGGGAGAGGCATGGAAGTAGAGAAGGAGTGGACAAAATGCCCTCTGGGCTGCTTTTTGCATAAAGGTTAATGTTTTTGTAATAAAATACTACTGGAAGAGAGAGGGCTGCACAGCGAAGCTCCCCAGTGCAGGAACAGTGTCGTTTTGAGTCTGGTTTTCTAAGGTGCATTATGTCACTCAAGCTGATTCTAACATGAGATCTTGTGTGCAGCATAGTTTCTGTTTTGTTTAACTCTGTTAATTTTTGCGTGAAACATTAGCTTTTAATTTTCTTTTGCTTGCATCTACTAATTAGTCACTCATCCATTTTCAAGTTGTGTTTAACAGCTGAATACTACCTACCTTTCTCTAGGCAACAGGCTGATTAGCATCTCCTTCTCTATCCATCTGCCAGCATTCACAAATCATAAAAAAATCAATTTATATTTCTACTCTTCTTTCAAATGGGCGGGGAGAGAAGACAAAAGAAACAAACAAAAAAAAAAAGGCCAGTTGCATTGCTCTCACTTTCTTAAGAAATATGCAAGAAAATGTTATGCTGCAAAATCTAGGGGAGCTGGAGAAGAATTGCTTTTTGCTTTTGTTGTCTTTTAACTCCAGACAGCAACTCAGCATGAAGCAGCAGCTCCCTGACTCCCCCTCCACTGCCAGCAGGACATGGAAGAGAATCAGGAATAAAAAGTAAAACTTGTGGGTTAAGAACAATTTACTGACTAAAATGAAAGAAAATATAATAATAACAACAAAGTTAAAACTGTATAATAGTGGTAATTGTAATGACAAGAATACTGAAAGCTTCCCTTATTTGGAACTTTCTCTCTGAATACCGGACGGCGATCACCTCAAGGAAGGCGAGAGACCAGCTTGCTGCAAAAACACGAGGTGGCTTTATTTCGGAGCTCCGGGCCATCTCATACCTCACGCAGGAGATAGAGGAGGCGACCACGAGGCCCGGCGGGGAGGGTTTATATAGAGAGGGGAGGAGAGCGGAAAATTCCAGCACATCTGCACATCAATAGTGTGGGGAAGGAGAGTGGAAAATCCCAGCACACCTGGGCAGTTCCATTCGATACAAACCCCAACATGTCCAGACATGCCCAAACGAGCCAAAACCCAAACAAGCCCCAACCCAGGTCACCCTGATAGTGGGGGGGGGGGGGGGGGAGAAGTAATGTCCTTAGTTTTACCCTGCAGTTTCTGATGCCATTTTGGTTCAATTTTTTCCTTTCTTTCAAATACAATAAAAAAAGAGTTGTTTTTTTTTAAAGAAAGGAAAAAAGACAAGTGGTGCACGATGAGGTGCTCACTACCTGCTGACCAGTGCCCAAACAGCGATCCACCACTCTCACCAGCTTCCCCCAGTTTCTATACTAAGCATGATGTTCTTTGGTGTACCCTTTGTTGAGTTGGGGTCAGCTGTCTTGGCCATGCTCTCTCCCAGTTTCTTGTGCCCCATAACCCTCTTGCTATCAGGGCAGGGTAAGAAGCAGAAAAGGCCTTGTGCTGTTCAGCAATAACCAAAACGTCCCTGTGTTATGAACACCGTTTTCAGCATAAATCCAAAACACAGCCTTGTACTGGCTGCTAGAAAGAAAATGAACTCTATCCCAGATGAAATTGGGACAGTTTTAAAGAAACTTAACTTTTGCTGTGGGGTGGGCTGGGTTTTTATAATTTACTTGGGTTTTGTTTGGTTTTTTTTTAAAATTTAATTTAAATGTAGAACTCCTGCCAAACTTGCAAGATAATTAATTTTCTTATGCAGTCATGATATTTGTAATTTGATGGGTTTTAAAGCCAAAGGAACATTGCCTGCCTTCTGCAACTCGAAGGAAGCTTGCTCACAGTTGCAAGGGAGGCGTGGAAAGCACCTGGCTTGGTACAGAGCTTTGGCGGTGGAAAGGCTTCTTAGAAATTCCTAATTGATTCTAAAAATTCAGTCATTATGTAAATGTTTGTAATTCTGAGCTGCTCTGAGAAACTTCATTAGAAGGAATACAAGAGGGGGAATTAATTTTACTTATGTGTAATGATGAGCAGACTGGTCCTGAGGAAAGACTGTAAAGTGAAGGAGGGAGATACTTGCTCCCCTTTTATCAGCTCTGTTTGTGAGACGCTGTTTCACAAGGATTTGCTTCCTTTTTTCTTGGTTTTATTTTACTGAGTGATCTCTGTGAATATATGGCATGAGGTTACACTTTTATTGTCTGCCATGAAGCCCTCATAAGGGTAGGACAATGTGGAGGTGTGCAGCCAATGCTGCATGATAGGGATGTATTAGAGGCCTCTATCTCCACCAGTAATGACCAATTGATGATCACTGCGATAAGCTAACAAGGAGTCAGGGCTACCTGGAGCTTTAACTCATTATTTCCTGACCACCCACAGAAAAAGAGGCCATTATTTTTTCTGTAATTTTATTTAATGAATAGAGGTCTCATTTCAGGCCCTGGGGAAGCTATCTGAATATTTGCTTCCAGCCTGTTGAGATACCTGTATATAAGCATGTAACTTGAAGAAAATTCCAGATCTCAGTGGTGACTGGAAGAAGTTTGTTCAGTGTCTGCTCAGCACCAACAGGCTGGTAGGATTTCTGAGAGGACTTGACACCAGCTTTGATGTTGTTACTCATTTAGCCCAATGACAGTAGCCCAATTTAAGGTATGCTTCTGTGTATACCAAATTTTCTCTGTAAAATTAAGCCATGTTCACTCTCATGGAGTTCACTGCAGAAAAGCCCCATAGGTTTTGCTGGGCCAAGTCAGTGAGGAAAGTAAAGAATTACAGAAGAAAGTGGCACAAGAGGTGATTTTCATGTCTGTTGGATGTCAGGTTTTCAAACCAGTAGTCAAATGGGAAATCTTCATTTATTTTAATCATTAAATCTGAGAAGTAGGAATTTTACATGATATCTTGGCTCTGCTTGAGAGGTGTGGGTACAGTATCATTTAATGTCCCTAGGTCATACATAGATTACACTCTGTATTTTGAGTTTTTTTGGACCTCAGTGGACACCTGGTCTCATCTCAGAGCTGAATGTTCAATGACTGTTGCTAATAAAAGTTATTGACCAGTCAGGATGGCAGAAAAAGGAGAAAAGACTTGGAAAAGAGAAAATGGCTTGAAAGGAGAAAAGGAGGCAGAAAATCTCAAAAGGATAAAGATGGCTGGATTGTATCAGGCAGTAGATGCCATTAGCAATGAATGCAGAAAGGTTGGGTAGTCCGGATACAATACCACTAAACCCAGTTGCCTTGTTCAATAATAAATAAATGCCCCAGCCAGCAGTTCTGGATGGGATCTTTAGCAGCAAAAGCATAAGTCAGAGGAAACATGCGGCACCTGGGAAAACTCTTACAGCTGTCAGGACTGGATTGCCGACACCTCAGATACCTAAGTTGTGCTAATGGGAATATTCCTTCAGCTGCTGCTCTTCTACCGACATCAGCAGCAACATGCCCATGTAAATTATGTCCTTTCTTTTAAAAAAATCAAACTCCTGTTGTTACTACTTCCTCCTGCACAGCTTCATACAGCGTGATAGTATGATTCCTCCATGTTTTATAGTATGGGTTTCCTCCACCTAGGTTTGGGGGTGGGTTATAGTAATGAGCTCTTTTGTGTGTCTGCTAAGCAGAGTAGTAGGTGAATGGCTTTTTGTATCCCTCAGGCATCAAATATGAATGCTTTGTAATAACAGAAAGGAACAGACAGGGGAGCCCTTGTAAATACATTTAGAAGTGGCTGTGGAAGTGATACAGAACCAGGTTTATATTTGTGGCTTTGAGAGGGAAGGACAATTAACTGTTTCCATGATTGTCCCATACTGCTGTTCCTGTGTCTGCATCCTGGGAGCATTGCTGGATCTCTGTGCACCCCTTGAACCCACACAGACCACGTGAGCCATTGTCTCCCAAAAAGGAAAGGAAAGGGAAGGAGAGACTGAGAAGTTGTTTTGCTTTGGTGCTGCAGCTGCAGGGAGAGGGGGAAGGTTTCACTGTCTGGGCTGCCAATGTGTGCTGGATTCAGGATGCCAGCCCCACTTTTTTCCCTTTGAAGAATTTGTATGGCTCCCAGCTGTGCACGGGGAGAAGGGATTTAGCACTTCTCCTGACAGGACACTGCAAGGCTGGATGCTGGAGAATGTCCTGCTTTGCAGCAGCTTGTTGGAGTGCTTGTGGCTGGTGATGGTGGGAAGGGGCTGCTGGGGCTGGTGGTGGTGATGATGTGCAAGGCAAGGGCTTAGTGACTGCTAATGCTAATCAGCAAAAGAGAAATGCACTTTTTCAGGGCTATGTTCGTTAGGTCTTTCAGGCCTTCCCCCTCAACAGAAATGGGGTTCCGGTCAAACAAAGCTGATATCTTTGTGATATGTCTGAGGGTCCATGCCCATCAGCTGCATCTCTCACACATGCCAGGCTGGTGTGTGGTGATACTCCCACTTTCACTCTGCTCCTTGATGCAGTCACTGCCCTTCATTTTGCCTAAAACACAGGTAGTTCATTTAGTGGTGTCACAAAGGCTTAATGGTTATCTTGGGTATGCAACCCAAAGCTGGGTTGCACAAACTTGAAATGCTTTTAAATGAGAATTAATAGCTCTTAAAATTAGTGTCCCTGGGTAATGATTGTAAAATTCCTCAGGTAGAAGTGGAAAGAAGAAATGGAAGGTTGAAGACTGTATTGTTTGCTCTCTTATAATATTGCTCTTTGAAAGGGTTTATATGTTTTGGTTACTCAGGGAAAAACGAAGGCAGGGCACAAATAGTCTGTGGATATGGCTTTGTGTCTCTCTGAAGCCCTGCCTTCATTATTATGCAGCACAAGTGGTTGTTGGCACAAGGACAAATTCTACTGTAAATTATGCGTGATTTACATAAGAAGCTCATTAATTCTCAAACACCGGATTTAGATGGTTTCATTTGTAAAGGGTGTCATTTTAAACACCGCTCAAACATATTTCCCTCTATCTGCTGACTCAGAGTATGTGCTGAAAGATGATAAACAGTAAAAGTGTATATGTGTTTGTAAATACATGCACATAGGCACACCCATTTAAAAATGGTATCAATTGGAAGGTACACTCTGTTTAGCAACAATGCCTGTGATATACAAATTGTCTGCCTTTTTAGTGATTTTGCCTGCCTAAACATTTGCACACCATAGACCTTAAATGATTTTTTTTGTGGTGCATATCCCTATGGAAGCAGCACCTTTTAATTTTGATTTTTAGTATTGAATGTGGATCCTGATCCTTCCTACCTGCCACTATGGCCTTGGTTGTAATGTCTTTTCCTTCCCGGGTGAGCTTCTTTGCTGGGTGTAGGAGCGCTACAGTTCTGTGGGATGAACAATAAGTAATTTCCTTTCATATGATCCATATTTTTCCCAACTCTGCTATAGTACAGAAGTTTGACTTAATACATAGTACAGAAGTTGACAAAGACCGGTCAGGGGAAAAAAAATAATCCCTCAATGGAATTATTTTTTTTTTACTGGAGACTCCATCTCTTGCTCCAGGATAGATATAGCAAATAAGCACACCAGAAGTAGCTGTTGTTGCAGCTCATATGTTGAGATAATATAGTCCATAATTTCATTTAATGTTGCTTTTGCATTAAGCAGCATGACCCTTCTGCATTAGCTGAAAGAATTATGTGTTCATTTTCAGCTTGTACTTATTGTTTTAATCCAGCATCTGGAGCTACGTGTTTTGTGATACAGAACCGATGCTGAAATTTGGGCAATGGTTTAAGTGTTTTATCATGCATTCATGTGCTGTTTGGGTTTAAGTTGCAGCTTATAATTATTTTAAATGGGCAGTTGCTCTTTAGAAAATCTTAGGCTTAAAGCAAACAATAAATGTGAGACAAGCTGCCAGACTCACCTTTGAAGTCTCTGGCCTAAGGAAAATGTTCTTTGACATCTCATTACTTTCATTCTTTTATTAGAAACAAATGTGAACTACCTACACATAGATTAAATATGGCAGGAGTTTTGAAAGTTGAGGTAGGCAGCAGCAAAAAAGGAGAAATTATGCTGTGCTCTGCTGTGGTTTTGTTTATCAGGACATAAAGCAGCCATCTATGAGAGGTGGAAACAGGGAATGGCTTCTTGGGAAGAGTATAAGAACATTGCACGAGCATGCAGAGGTGCAACTAGGAAGGCTAGAGCACTTCGAGAATTAAATTTAGCCAGGGAAGTTAAGGACAGTAATAAGGCATTTTTCAAGTACACCAGCAGCAGAAGGAAGACAAGGGGGAATGTGGGCCCGCTGCTAAACACAGAAGGTGCCCTGGTGACCAAGGATGCAGAGAAGGCCGAAGTACTGAATGCTTTCTTGCTTCAGTCTTTATTGCCAAGGCCGGCTCATGGGAAGCCCAGTCCCTACAAGGATAGTAGGATGGCCAGGACAGCAGATTTGCCCTAGGCGGAAAAGGAAGAGGTTAAAGACTTGTTGGCCAAGCTTAAGTCTATGGGTCGTGATGGGATGCATCCTAGAGTGCTGAGGGAGCTGGCTGATGTGATTGCTAAGCCTCTCTCCATCATTTTTGAACAGTCGTGGAGGACAGGCAAAATGTCTGAGGACTGCAGAAAAGCCAATGTCACTCCAGTCTTCAAAAAGAACAAGAAGTTTGACTCAGGAAACTACAGGCCAGTCAACCTCTCCTCCATCCCTGGAAAGGTGATGGAACAACTCATCCTGAATGTTATCACTAAACATATGAAGGAAAAGATGGTTATCAGGGGGAGACATGAATTCACCATGGGGAAATCCTGTTTGACCAAGCTGGTAGCCTTCTATGAGTGCATAAATGGTAGGCTATATGAGGGGAAAGCAGCGGATGTCATCTACCTTGACTATAGCAAGGCTTTTAACACCGTCTCCCATAAAATCCTCATGAGAAAGCTCAGGCAGTGTGGCTTGGATGAGCGGACAGTGAGGTGGATTGAGAGCTGGCTGAATGACAGAGCCCAGAGGGTAGTGATCAATGGAACAGAATCGAGTTGGAGGCCTGTGGCCAGTGGAGTTCCACAAGGCTTGGTCCTGGGGCCAGTCTTGTTCAATATCTTCATCAACGACCTGGATGAGGGGACAGAGTGTACCATCAGCAAGTTCAATGATGACACCAAACTGGGAGGACTGGCTGATTCCCCAGAAGGCTGCCATTCAGCAGGATCTCAATTGGCTTGAGTGCTGGGCAGAGAGGAACCTCATGAGGTTCAACAAGGACAAGTGCAGAGTCTTGCATCTGGGAAGGAACAACACCATGCACCAGTATAGACTGGGGTTGAACTGCTGGAGAGCAGCTCTGCAGAGAGAGACCTGGGAGTCCTGATTGATAATAAACTAAACATGAGCCAGCAATGTGCCCTTGTGGCCAAGAAGGCCAATGGCATCCTGGGATGCATCAAGTAGAGTGTGTCCAGCAGGTCAAGGAAGGTTCTTCTCCCCCTCTACTCTGCCCTTGATGAGGCCTCATCTGGAGTCCTGTGTCCAGTTCTGGTCTCCTCAGCTCTAGAGGGACAGAGAACTTCTGGAAAGAGTCCAGCGCAAGGCACCAAGATGATCAGGGGACTGGAACATCTTTCATTTGAGGAAAAGATGCAGGAACTGGGGCTGTTTAGTCTGGAGAAGAGGAGACTGAGGGGAGATCTTATTAACATTTACAAATATCTAAATGGTGGGTTTGAGGAGATTGGGACATCCCTTTTTTCTATAGTAGCTAGCAACAGCACAAGGGGTAATGGGATGAAGCTGGAACACAAAAAGTTCCACTTAAATATAAGAAAAAACTATTTCACCATGAGAGTGAGGGAGCAGTGGCACAGGCTGCCCAGGGGGGGTGTGGAGTCTCCTTCCTTGGAGGTCTTCAAGACCCGCCTGGACATGTTCCTATGTGACCTGATCTAGGTGACCCCGCTTCTACAGGGGGTTTGGACAAGATGATCTCTAAAGGTCTCTTCCAACCCCTACCATTCTATAATTCTATGACATAAGCCTGAATTTATTTTATTTATGACTTGTATGTTAGCGCAAGGAAACAAAAAAGAATAACTTTTTTTTTTTTTCCCTATGACCATCAATCTGCAGTTCCACATGCATTTAAACAATTTTGCCACAGGGAAAAGAAAAACGTGCCCATTTTAAGTAACTTGAACATCCATAGTGGTTGTTGTTCTCCATGTAGCAGGGCTTTCCTTGCTTTGGGAATATATTTTTCTATTTCCTGGAGAAAGTGGTTGGGCATGGGGAAATGTAAGACTGGGGTTTTGACAGAGGAGGTGGGAGGTAGGTCCTGTAGCTGTCTGTTTGTTAGCAGCACGTCAGTCCTTTCCTTACCTTTTTTTGGCCCTCAGACTGAAGTCTTATGTCATGACCTCTCTGAACCACTGGCAAGGAGTGGATAAACATATTTTTGAAACTAAGAATACCAACAACATAGTTTTTCTCAGAAAAACTCTTCCTATTTATTTGAGAGAATTTTCTGGGGGGGGAAAAAAAAAGATCCAAGAAGCATTATATTATTTTCTTTTGTCTTCCACAGCATGCTTCTCAGGGAAGAGCATCATAACAACTTTTTGTCTTATTTAATAAGATTTGCAAGCGTGGTGACTGTGCTTCCTGTGTGTCATCCCCCATCTTTGAACTCAAGATGTATTAGGAAAAAGGCAACATGAGATACACATGGTTATGGATTGCAGACAGCTGGAAATGCTATACCTAAAGTCAATGCTTGACAGAATGGAGCACACTGCAGGTGGTGCCACCCTGCATACTCTTTATAAGCCACCGACTGTAAATCCTGTGTTTACTTGATTGTGTTTCTGTGTAGTATTTTTTTTAAGACCCAGCACTCCTGAAGGTGTAGTACAAAACCTTCTTACATTGTTGTTAGCTTAACTTGGTTAAACTTGTTTAGGTCTGTAAAAGCATTTTGAAATTATTTAATGTTTGGGGTTTTTGGTTTTGTTTGGTTTTGTTTGATTTTTTTTGGTGTGTTCTTTTTGTTTGATTTTGTTTTTTTCTGGGGGAATATGCATGGGTTAGTTTTGTTTGAACTGCCCCAAAATATTGCACCCTCAGAGGGCACTCATGATTTCCGCCACATTCTCTCTCTGTTATAAGAAGGATGTCTGTGTCTAGTGCATATCTATGCAAGTATTGTGGAAAAAAATCATAGGAGCAGTGCCAGATGATATCATGTGAAAAGCTGATCCCATCTGTTAATGGTGTTCTTGAAGCATCACATTCTAACAGAATGTTGTTTTCCAGTGTGGACAAGCCCTCCATGAGATCTCCATTTCCTTTCCCCAAACCCACTGTCCTTAGTAGAATATTCTAATTATTTCTAAAATTTTATGAAAGCTTTATCTGTAGTTCAAAATGCAAGCAGAATAGTTAGTGTTGATTCTTGTGTGAGAGTGAAGGTGTTTTGGTTATAAACACTATTTCTATCTTGAAAAACATACAGCTCTAGGTAGAGAATATGGACAAAAGGTGGGAGAAAAACTTACCCTTATTTGACAAGGAATCTACTGGGACAGAAAGATAAAACAAAGATCACAGAATCACAGAATGGTAGGGGTTGTGTTGTATCTTCCTTCCATTACCCATTGTCCTGTCACTAGATAAAACAGAAAAAAGTGATGCTCAAACCTCCTGCCATCCACCATTTAGATATTTGTTAATATTAATGAAATTACCCCTCAGTCTTCTCTTCTCCAGACTAAACAGCCCCAGTTCCTGCAGCATTTCCTCATGAGGAAGGTGCTCCAAGGCCCTTCATCATCTTGATGGCCCTGCACTGGACTCTCTCTAGAAGTTCTCTGTCCCTCTTGAGCTGAGGAGCTGATGTTCCTTGCCTCATCTTTGCTGAATAGTAGCTGTTATACCCTCTGCTTGCTTGAACCCACTACTGCAGCTCACATCTTCTGATCTTCCCATGTAGACCTGGTTAATGTTTTATTTCTGAGTTAATGGATACCTTTAAGATTGTTTCTCTCAGGGGCTTTCTCAGTGAACTGTTACTTGCGTTTGTCTTTAAAATCTGTTCACACTGAAATTTAGAGAGATCTGAAAACAATAATGAAGGAAACATGCTAGTTCTTAGAACTATACAAATGGTGTTTCATTCCCCGACCCTGCTTTTAATTATTCATGGATCCTTAAATAAGAGCTTTTTAAATCACAGCAGTAAGCAGCAAAAGTGTGTCCTGAGTTGTGAGCCAGATGTTTGCTGTGGTAATTCAGGTGTGCCATTCCCTAACAGCTTTCCTTGTGATGCTTCTCCCAAGAGGACACAGGGGCTGGATGCAAGCTGAGATGAATTTCCAGCCTCTGCCATCTGTTTGCTGAGGGCTGGAGCCACACGTTTAGTTGGAGTTATGTGAACTGAGAAATAGAGGCTACGTGTTGTTGGGAGCAAGCCTGGATCTTGGGAACATATTGCTCAAGCAGCCACAAGCTAGACTGCTAATCTTGTGCCAAACCAAAGTCAAGAGCCATGTGTGTTTTGGAATATTTAAAAAAAAACCCCAACAATGTTAAAGAGTAAGCTGTATTTAATAATAGTTAACTTGTTTCTCTTGCCCTGCTATTTGTACTCTCAGCTTTGACTTTGGCCATACCCCTAAGGTCTCGCTTTATAGGGAGTTAAGACTTTGACCAAAAGATGATGTCTTGAAGTGCAGGATTGATAGATATTTCTGGAACAAGTAGTGCTGCCATCGTTTGTTGGCTATCAAAGGGTAGAAGAGAGGGAGGAGGGATTTATCTCGTAACAGTTTCTCCTCTAGCTTTTCCCAAGTTTTGCCTGGGACTCTGGCTGTGGTAGCTTGGGATGTTGCATTAAGCATTTTAGTTTGGATTTGCATGAAGGTGCTGTTCCATGTCTGTAGTTTGGTACAGAGAAAAATTATGTAACAGAGGAAAAATTGTATTGAACTTTTGTGATTTGTGACCTGAGATGCGGGAGAGTGCAGAAAGGGAAGCTTTCTCTGCAGAGTGAAGGAGGAGGAAGCTGAATATAGTAGAAGGACATGCTTTTATTTTTATATTTCCAAGACATAACACCCTAGCTTGCTTTCTACTCAGAGAAAGAGAGAGGATGATGGAGGCAGACTTCATTCTGAGACATCTGGTCCCAAGTGAAGCTCTTTTTACTGGTGATTAAGTCCATCCTGAAATCAGCCTTTATAGCAAATATGCAATTACTGTGGTTTTGTACCAAAGTCGGTTTCTTACCTACTCTGGATGTTTAATGTATTATGTCCTTGTATATTGTTTTTCTTGCAGCTCCTTTTCTGCTATAGTTTGAATATGCAGGATTTACACAATTTGTGTGGACTGTGTCTCACTTCACTATTACTGATACAAAAAGGTTAAGGCTCTCTGGGGGCTCGTGAACACAAAGGAATTATGCTTAAGCCCAACATTAGTCATGCTAAGCTGTCTGTAGACGAATTTGGCACTAAATCTACTTTTATTAACTAGGTGGCAGCAATTTAGGCAACTCTACTTGTGCACCTTGCAATCAGGCTGATCAACCAGTCAAAAATGATGACAGAGCTCCTCCCCTACAAGTTACAGAATCATAGAATGGAAGGGCTTCAAAGGGACCTCTAGAGATCATCTGATCCAGACCCTCTCCTCAAGCTGATCTGCCTAGATCAGGTCACATAGGAACACATCCAGGCAGGTTTTTAAAAACTCTAGATTCCACACCCTTCCTGGGCAGCTTGTGCCAGGGCTCCCTCAACCTCACAGGAAAGAACTTTTTCCTCATGTTTAAGTGGAACTTTCTGTGTTCCAGCTTTTGTCCATTACCCTTTGTCCTATCACTAGACACTACAGAAAAAAGTGTTGCCCCATCCTTTTGACAGACACCTTTTAAATACTTGTATTAATGAGGTCTCTCCTCAATCTCCTCCAGGCTGAACAGTCTCAATTCCTACAGCCTTTCCTCCTAAGAAAGATGCTCCAGTCCCCAGATCATCTTGTTGGTGGCCCTGCACTGGACTCTCCAGAAGTTCCCTGTCTCTCTTGAGCTGCAGAGCGCAGAACTGGACTCTAGATGAGGCCTCACCAGGGCAGAGTAAAGGGGCAGGAGAACCTCCCTCAACCTGCTGGCCACACTCTTCTTGAAGCATCCCAGGATGCCATTGGCCTCTTGCCCATGAAGGCACATTGTTGGCTCATGTTTAGTTCATTATCAACCAGGAGTCCCAGGTCTCTCTCTGCAGAGCTGCTCTCCAGCAGGTCAACTCCAGTCTATACTGGTGCATGGGGTTGTTCCTCCTCAGATGCAGGACTCTGCACTTGTCCTTGTTGAACCTTATGAGATTCTTCTCTCTCCAACCCTCCCGCTGTTTGAGATCCCACTGAATGGCAACACAGCCTTCTGAGGAATCAGCCAGTCGTCCCAGTTTGGTGTCATCAGTGAACTTGCTGAGGGTACACCCTGTCCCTCCATCCAGATCCTTGATGAAGATGTTAAACGAGATTGGCCCCAGAGCTGACCCTTGTGAAAACCCACTGGCCTCCAACTCGATTCTCAGCTCTGTTGATCACCGCTCTCTGAGTTCTGTCATACAGCGAGTTCTCGATATACCACACCGTCCACTCATCAAACCCACACTGCCTGAGCTTTATGATGAGGATATTATGGGAGATGGTTTCAAAGTCCTTGCTGAAATCAAGGTAGATGATATCCACTGCAGTCTCCTCATCTAGCCAGCCAGTTATACTATCATACAAGGCTATTGGATAGCCTGCTTTCTTCCACAAATGTGGGCAGGAGGACTGGAAAATACAGCCAAGTAAGCATAAAATGCAGATTGATTTCATCATATTACTGGAGCAAATGTTTTTCTATAGGGGAGATTCTGAAAAATTTAGCATGCACTACTAAAGTATGCATTAGAAGTTCTGCATCTCCTTGCGGGAGCTGGAATTGTGCCCAGCAAAGGTGATTTTCGAGAGTTACGTTGTGCTTGGATTTCTTTTGATACTGAAACTGGATTAAAAAGATAATAAATGTTACCAGTGTTGCTTTCTCATTTTGTGCTTCAAAGAGAATCAGGCACTGCAGAGAACTGCATCAAAACTAAAGGAGGTTTTAGCCATCTCTCGAGCTTAAGCCCTCTTCAACTGTCTTTGTACTGAGGAGGGATTATTGTCTTTCTCATCTGCAGCTATCTGGGTATGTCACAGTTCTAATAGGAATTGCTGGATTGTTTTTTCTTAGTGATTTTATTGTGTCATGAGCATGATGCTCAGCCTAAGTTTGGTGGAGCTGAAAACCACAGACAGGTCAAACAGTAAGTGAACCTTCAGGTCATCTCATGGTTGACACTGATGAAAGAAGTGTGCAGAGGTATATTTACAAGCCCTTACACCTTAGCTGTTTTCATTAACCTAGTAAGAGGTTTTTTTATTTTTTTTTTCTTTTATCATTCCTGCTTGTTACTCTAAGGAGCCATCTCAAGTACAAGAAAACTTGACCTACCAAAACCTGGTACTACAGCTGAGAAGTTAAGCTGTGGACCTCTGTAGTAGTTTTGTGTGGCAAAATTTTGGTAGCAGGGGGCTACAGCGGTAGCTTTTTTTACAGCTTTTTTAAACAAAGAGCTGTCAGAAGCTTCCCTTGTATTTGGCACGGCCAGTACCAGTTGTCTTTAAGATGAACCCACCACTGACCAAGGCTGAGCAATTAGTGATTGAGGTAATGCCTCTTTGCTTAATATGTTTTAGAAGGGGAAGAAGTTACTGGACTGTTCCTAAACTGCAGCAACAGCAGAAGGGAGTGAGAATGTGAGAACAACATTTCCGCAGACACTAGGGTCAGTGGAGAAGAAGAGAGGAGGTGCCCAGGCACTGGATGCAGCCTGTGATGCAGCCCATGATGAAGCCTTGCCCCTCCAGCAATGGAGGCCACAGTGGAACAGAAATCCATCCACAGCCTATGAAGGACCTCACACTGGAGTGAGTGGATGCCTGAGGGATGCTGTGACTCTGTGGAAGCCCACACTGGACCTGTGAACCCGTGGAGAGAGGAGCACACATTGAACCAGGTTTGCTGTCAGGACCTGTTACCCCATGGAAGGCCCATGCTGGAGCAATTTGTTGGAGTAGTTTGTTCCTGAAGGACTATTTCCCTGTGGATGACCCACACTGGAGCAGCCTGTGAAGAACTGTAGCCCATGGGAAGGACTCATGTTGGAGAACTTCGTGGAGCTCAGCACCCATATGATTATGATACTCAGGTTATAAAGAACAGAACATGAGAAGAACACTAGTAACCTCTAGTTATTTTTTTAATAAAGATCAGTTAAAGATGTGGCGCCAGCAAGTAAAACAGTCTGATTTATGACCATCTTGGGATTTTTTTTCTCCCTTAGTTTTTCTGCAGTGACATAAAATGGAAGAAAATATCTTTCCAGTTTTAGAAGTTAGTTATGATGAACGAGCATTTGCATTGGCCATGCACAAGGACAGATGCCACATAACCTCGATGAAAGTGCTTTTGATTACTATAGTATGGATGATGCTTATTTGGCTTCAGAGGAGAGCTCCTCTGATTGATACTTTTAATGAGCTAGGAGAGAGTATTAAAACTGCCTGCCAGTGTACCTTCAAACACTCATGGTATTGAGCTAAATCACTGTGAAGCATTAGAAGGAGAAGAGGTTATCTAACCAGACATTTCTCTCATGTACATGGTATTCATGTATGTGCATATCACATTTCTTTATTTCTCTATGTTCTGGTTTAGGCCCATCAGGGAACAAAACGCCACAACTAGCCTCAAGTACCTAAGAGGCTGAGAATTGCCAAAGGGCAGGGAGAGCTTAATTGCCACTTAAGGTTCAGGACAAAACAGACCAGGCTACTCAGCTTGGGAAGAAAACAAAATCATTTAATGCAACATCAACTGAAACATAACCTTAAAACCCCAAAACATAAACAAAATAAAACAACACAGAGTAATACGACAATGAAGAGTCCGACTAGCCCTTTAAGAACACCTTTCTGCCACCCCTCCCCTCTTCCTGGGCTCAGAGCCCTAATTCTGGTGTTTTTACCCTCCTCCCTAGGGGCGCAGGGAGTGGGGATTTCAGTTCATCTATTCCTGATAGCTTCTGCTGTTTGTCCCTCCTCAGGACAGGTGGGCTCCGTACCCATCCTCCCTGCAAGTCCGTGCACAGACTGCTCTTACGTGCATTTATCCCAAAGGCTGCAGCTCCTTTCTGTCTCTCGTGTGGGTCTGCTCTGCGGCACACAGGCTCTCCAGAACAGCCTGTGCCATGGCCGTCTCCCCACACAGTCCCTTGCCCATCCGGGCTCACTCACATGGAGCTGCTGGTGGCTCTCAGTCCTGCCATGGCCCTGCATGGGTTGCAGGGGTACAGCCTGCTGGTGACATGGGTTGCAGAGGGGTCTCTGGTCTGGTGCTCCTCCTTTCCTTCCTCCTTCTCTGACTGTGGGGTCCATGTGGTCACCTCCATCTTGTATTACTCTTACACCTCCTGCCAACACTTCAAATTCCTGTCCCTAAATAGTGATCACAGAGGCGTCAGATTGGCCCAGCCGGGCTGGAGGTGGGTCTGAACCCAGAAGCCAAGGGAGAGTCCAAAAACTCTTTAACCAGGTCTTCACTGCAACCCCCTCACCCTGTTACCAAGCAAAAACAGCTCCTTGCTAAACCATGGCAGTGAGCCACTTTATTTTTTTAATTCCCTACGGAAATTTAAGGGGATTGTTTGTGGAAGAATGAGTGTTTGTGTTCATGGGGTTATGGTTGTACATGTGTTTTTGTGGTATGTGCTAATAAATACCTGGGATGATCTGGAACCTGGAACGGATACCTGTGAGAGTGCTACTTCAAAATAAAAATAAACAAAAAACCTTTGGTAGCAGAACTTAATGGAGTCAAGCAAAATATTGGATTGTGTGCTGTTTCAAAGTAATTTTCGTCAGAATGGAATTGGCATAATCAATATGGAGCTCTTTGGCTGTTAACTCTTCAGATTTAGCTGAAGTCACATTAAATGGAATAGACTCTATTTCTGACTCAGACGGAGAGAGTTATATTTATCTGAACTCTCTGGAAGTCAACTATTTGGGAGTTGCCAAATCTTCACAAAGTGATGATGCCTGTAGCTGTAACCAAATAAATCATAATATCGTTTCTTTGTCATTACTGACATGGGCTCTGCTTTATATAATGAACTAAACACAGGAAGTTCTGTTGGTATGTGTCCTGTTTGTTCTTACTAATTCTCCCATTGATTTCTTTGTCTGTCTGGCCTTGGGTGAGCCTTGTCATGCATTTTTCTATCAGATAGTATCATTGTGTAGAGGTTTTGCCCAGCCAGCAATGAAGCACCATGACAGTCTCTTGCTTGGTGCCCCCCATCCACCCCCACCCTCACAGAGGCCCCAGCAAGATGGGAGGAAAAAAAAAATTGGCCAAGGTTGTTGTGGATTGAGACAAGGGCAGGGAGGACTTGCTGCCAATTATGGTTCTGGGCAAAACAGACTCCACTACGCAACTTTGAGAGGAAAATAGGAAAGTTTATTCTCCTACCTGCAAAAAGCCAGAACAGACAAAAAGCAAAACCAGGGCAGGATGATGAGAAAAATACAACCAGCACTTTAAGATATCCCTCCCCCATCCGTCCTTTCTTCCCAGGCCCAGCTCACTGCTCCCGATATCTCTACCTCCTCCCCCTTCAATAGCTCGGGGGAGTAGGCAATGGGGGATGTGGTTAGTCTCTCACAGATGGGCTCTGCTACGTCTCTCTTCTCAGAGGAGGATGACTCCTGGCATTCTTCCTCTGCTCCAACACAGACACAGTCCTTAATGAACTTCTCTGGTGTGGGTTCTTCCCAACAGCTACAGCTTCTGCAAATACATGGTCCCTCCCACAGGACATAGCTTCCTCCAGATATAGTTATTACCCCTGGCACAGGGTCTTAAATTGTGAATAGATCTCTGCTTCACCAGTCCTCTCTGCAGGTTGCAGAGGACTCTCTGCTTCAGCACACCTCCTCCTCTCTTCCCTCTCTGACCTTGGGGTCCGCATGGTCACTTTTCTCTGTCTTCCAACTCCTTGGAACACCACCAACCAGAAAAAGAAGGAAGAAGGAACAGCAAGAAGGAAAAGGAAGCACTCTCCTCTTCTACCTTGTTCTTAAAAAGTGATCGTGGAGGCGCCTAATTGTCTCAGCCCCAGAAGTGGGTCTGGCTCAGAGCTGGGGAGAGTTTTGAGCAACTTCTTAAAGGAGCCACCTTTACAGCCCTTTCCCCATTGCCAGAAATGGCTCCACACAAACCCATGACACCTTGCAAGAAGCTGTCTCTCTACTATTAGTTTGAAAACCTCTGCTGTAAGCAAAATTACTGGGCCGTGTTTAGGGAAGGGCTGGATCTGGACTGAGTTTGCAGCTGTGGGGAGCGTCTGTAAGCAGGAGAAATGTCAGTGGGAGCAATCGTATTTACCATCACTTCAGTATGATCAGCTGTGTTTACCACCACTGCAAAGGGCACCTGACAGTTTTGACAGTCAAACTGAGTCAATCTGTTGGAAATTACTTCAATAAATACTTCTATTAGTAACTGTAATTATTGAAAACAGTGATTAATGGAAGGCCTTAGAAGTCAATATTTCTGTTTGTGAAATATACTTTAAAAAATCTTTGTGTTTCTTGCAAAAAAATCTACCCAACCATAGAAACAAAATTAAAATGAAAAACCCTCCTGCATTCTGGAAATGCTATCATGAATGAGGCCTCATAGGTAGCATCTGCTCAGACTTCCTTTATATTGTGTAAATATATCTGCCTTCAGGATTTAATTTTCTCACAAGTTATGCTTTCCTCTCTTCTCCAAACAAGAAAGCTGGAATCCTCTTCCTCTTTACAAAACCTACCTGTAGCTCAGCCAACTATCAGCTTAAGGTTGTTTGGGTTGGGTTTGTGGTTATTTTTGTGGTTTTTTTGTTTGTTTGGGATGGGTTTGGTTTTGATTTGTTTTTTGTTGTTGGGTTTTTTTTTTTTTTTTGGATAATGCTCCAATTTTAAATCTTGCGCAAAAGCTGTAAATGTTTCTGGAGTTATGAATGATCTCATTTCCCTCTTTCCCTCATTCACCAGGAACATTCCTAATAAGTTACTCAGTTACTCTCTCTTCTGAATAGGGAGAATTTCAGCTATAAATAAAGCAACACTTTAAACTGTAAATAATGTTTGGACAGCTTGTGGTAAGGGTTTCCCAAAGGGAAGAAACTATTTTGTCATGGCAGCGTATCACAGGTTTGTCTGCTATCATGCTGGAAGCCTGTGGCATTGCTTCAAAGAATGCTGTTACGTGCACAGAGTGCCTCCAAGTTCTTGCAAATTGGACCTGGTTATTTTTTTTGCCCCCAAGGACTCCTGAAAAATTGGCTTGTTAGGATAGTGAAGTAAATCACATTGATTAGGAGAGGGGAAGGGGTAAGAGGAAGGGGGAGAATGAAAGCTACCAAATACTACCTGGTGTTAAGGAATTCTGCTCTAAGGCTGAAACTACAGTCTTATCTGAGGACTTGGAGGAAAAAGAAAGTGGCAGGAATGTATGTTAATGACAGATTGCCAACCTTAGCATTTAATTCCTGACATTTTGTGGGTTTATAGGATTTGCTGACAAAAAGATCAGGGGAAAGGTTTGTCTGGGATGTAATTTCCTGAGTGTTATTCTTGAAAGGAAAAATCTCAATGTATCTTCTTTTATTTTAATATATTGGAAACAGCCTAAACGATTGTAGATTTTCATTAGAATAAATATCTTTGAGTTATGAGAAAGTCTTTGCTGTAAAAGGAGTGTCCAAAGTGTTAGAGAAGTATGCATAATTGAATGCTTTTCTTATTGGGACTTCATTAGGAGGAACTCTTATTTCTTTCTTCATTTAATACCTCTGAGCTGTGTAGACCCATGGTCTGCTAAAATGTGTTTACAAAGAAGTGAATTACCTCAGTTTGGCTGTTCTGCAAAGTAGTATAATGTGTGCTGTTTTCAAAAATTCTGAGAAGCATGACAGAGAATATTAAAAATGAAGCCCTATATTGCACCCAGGTATTTATTTAGATGCTAGCTATCCACAGTACATAAAAATGCTGTGTGCCTTCTTGTTTTGTCTTTTTATTTCTAAATATCCACCTGTTGAAATATCCTTAATCTGAAAGCCTCTAACCTGCTTGGCCCTTGACAGGGAAATTATTTAAAAGATGCAATTATAAATCCTGCTGGACTCTAGAAAATTTCCTCTGGATAGATGTCAATTGAGTGGACAACCTGAAGGAAGCTATTAAAACTTTTGTGGGAAACCCATGAATATAAATCATTACGTCTTTTTTTCTTTTATTTTTTCTCGTTTCACCTCTCCAAAGCAATTCCTGGAGGAAGGAGGTGGGGATTAGAGGGCTCTTTTTTCTCTAGAGTTATGACCCATTTCTCTCTTGACCAAGGAAATAGCTTGGGAAAAGGTGAGTTTTGTTCTGAATGAGGGCTTGAAGCATTTTCAGAAAAGGTTCTTCTATATGTGAAAGGTCTTTTAGTATTCACCAAGGCCCAGGTCTGTCTAACATGCATCAGCCTACTGCCATTTTTCTCACTGAGCAAGAGGACATGTAAATTGCTTTTGGGAGTTGAGTGCCAGAATTTGCAAAGTGCTCAGCTGCAGTTTCGCATCAACTTCTAAGGAGAAAGTAAAGGCCTAATCTTCTGGCTGCATATCATCTCAGTGTGTACTTTGTTGAGTTTGAAGACCCTGGCACTACAGAAGGGATATACAAACTTAGTAATTTCTCTTTATTCTTTTCTTTTTTTTTTTTTTTTTCCCTGCTGATGTTGTAAGTTTTGCAGGCTATAAACTCTAGTGGTTATGACAAGCTCCTCCCCCTGTGCAAATCTGAGACTACAAAATATGTCTGGGTCCAAGTTTGTCGATGCATGTGGTAAACTGCACAGGCAACACCTCCAGTGGAAATTAAAATACTTCGAGCCCTTTGTTTCAGGTTTCATCAAGACGACAAACTGCACCAGCAAAATTATATGTTTTATAATCTTCATGAGTTAGTTCATTTCAGGGATCATGAAATTTAAAAGCTAGGCAGGCCATTTGGCAGTACTTGTAAATCCCGTTGTCTTTGCAGGTTGAGAGACTTGAAAATCCCCAGGAGACTGTGGATGTCCATTACAGTCCTCATGGATCTGCCATGAAAGGGTTGGGGAAGTTTGCAAAATCCTCTGGTAAATCAGTAGATCACATAACCATCCTTCTGAAAATCCATCCTTCTCAGACTCATGCGGACTATAAAGCCTGTGATGAAGGCAAGTAGTGCTTTTAATCCTGCTCTGAGTCTCCATGGGTTTATGTCCATGTGCAATTGTCATCTTATCTGTCCCCTTCTGTTTGGTTTCCCCAGCAAAGATTTATTTATTCTCATCAGTCTTTCTTCCTTTGGATTGAGTGACTTAAGCCTTGGCAAAATGCATCTCTTTGAGGAGGTAGAAACCCCAAATGAATGGGGAGAAAGTGCTTATTCTCTGTAAAACATGTTTGAAAATCATATATGTGAGAACAGGCTCTGGTGCTGGTACATCCAGCCTCATGACCAGAAGAGAGGGAAAGGCATGGCTTAGTGTGATCCACTGGACATGAATAAAGGCATAAGGAAGTATTTGCTTCTTTGGCCCTGTGGCATTTAAGAATCTGAGTGATTTATCCTTCTTGGGACATGTTGGTAAGGGAGTTTGGCAGGTGATTGCATGCTTAAATGGCATAAATATCACAAGGTAAGCTATCTTGTGATGCTTTCATGAATGGTGCTCGTATTTAACTGCCTAAGAACAGGCCTAAAATCCCTTGCTTGCTTTGTTTTGGGGCAGTGGTAAGGCAGAGTTGGTGCATGGAGGGGCTCTAGGTCTATAGGTAGGTGCTATCTGGGATTCCAAGGCAGGGAGATTTAAGCATTTCCAGACTTGATTTTGGTATATAATGATTTCTGTATTCCTTCTGGAGAAATATCTGCCTGGATGAAATATTTTGCCTGAGGCTTTCCTTAACCAACAAATGCCTCATTTTGTCTGTTGAGGACTGAGTCCAGACCCTTATGGTGGGATTCTTCCTCTTAAAGACTCTCACTGACTTCTCTTGTTTGTGTGAGTGCACAGGCACATATGTACATGCATACCTTCTAAATTGTAAATTATTCTAAATTGCTACCAGCTTTTGAACTTAAAAAGAGGACAGAAGGTCCAACAAAACCAAAACAGGAGAGGAAAAAGCCCAATCTACCTTTTAAATATCTCAATAGCTCTTGCAGGCTCGCAGGGCTCATTTGGCATTAATGAAGCATTGATGAATATTTTTGCATCTGGATTAATGCTAATGAAAACTGTTAGTTTTGGAAGAACCTCTGTGCAGAAATGTGTATTGCTTCGTTTGCCTCTGTGCCCTGGAACTGCTGTATGCTCCTCCTGGACCACCTTCCATAAAGATACTTCCTCCCGAGGATGTTGCCTGCCTTTATTTTAGGATTTGTTCTCTTAAAATTTCCAAAAGGATTGCATAGATAGTGTTTCATGGAAAAAAAATTGTTCCACATACACTTATTTTTGAGGGAATAATGTGTGCAAGTAGGATGCTATTGTGCAAAAGCCATGATGTAATTTTACAAAGTATTAGAACATGGAGAGCTTGATTTATAACACTGAATAGATAAAAGGAATCAGTCATAAATTACAGTATTAAACTTATATATTGTTTGAGATCATTGTTTTGTGTGAGTTGGATAGGAGGATGGCAGATGTGTTTTTTCTGTATACACTGTAGACTTTCATACCATTGGTTTTAACATCATTATGCCAATTAAGTGAGGCAAAAGGGAACATTTTTAAATTGTGGGTTTTGAAAATGTGGAGAATAGGGAGCTGGTTTTCCACCCATGCGTGCCCCTATCTTTATCCTCTTTGTTTCTGTGCCTGCACAGTGCTGCACTGGAGCTCCTGCTCTGGAACATTACTCACTGACAGCAGCAGTACACTTATGAGCTGAGGAGGTAACTGGAATGGCCATTAGGATAAACTGCAAGTTGAAAATCTTTGTGCTTCAAGGAGAAAAGTAAAAAGTTATTTTTTTATGAAAGTGTCTGTAGGTTTCTTGATGGCTGTTGGAGTCTGCAGTGAGATTCACTGAAAAAATGGAAGACAGCTGTAAGCTATGCATGGGAAGTCTGCTATTAGCAGTGGATGTCATCTACCTTGAATTCAGCAAGGCTTTTGGCACTGTCTCCTATTACATCCTCATTGAAAAGCTCAGGCAGTGTGGCTTGGATGAGTGGATGGTGAGATGGATCTGACTGAATGGCAGAGCCCAGAGGCTGGTGATCAGTGAGGTTCCACAGGGGTCAGTTCTGGGGCCAATCTTGTTTAACATCTTCATCAAGGATCTGGATGGAGGGACAGGGTGTACCCTCAGCAAGTTCACTGATGACACCAAACTGGGACGACTGGCTGATTCCTCAGAAGGCTGTGTTGCCATTCAGTGGGATCTCAAACAGCGGGAGGGTTGGAGAGAGAAGAACCTCATAAGGTTCAACAAGGGCAAGTGCAGAGTCCTTCATCTGGGGAGGAACAACCATATGCACTAGTACAGGCTAGGGATTGACCTGCTGGAGAGCAGCTCTGCAGAGAGGGACGTGGGAGTGCTGGCTGATGATAACTAACCATGAGGCAGCAATCTGCCCTCATGGCCAAGAAGGCCAATGGCATCCTGGATGCTTCAAGAAAAGTGTGGCCAGCAGGTGGAGGGAGGTTCTCCTGCCCCTCTACTCTGCCCTGGTGAGGCCTCATCTGCAGTCCTGTGTCAAGTTCTGGGCTCTGCAGCCCAAGAGGGACAGGAAAGTGCTGGAGAGAGTCCAGTGGAGGGCCATCAAGATGATCAGGGGATTGGAACATCTCTCCTATGAGGAAAGCCTGCAGCAACTGGGACTGTTCAGCCTGGAGGAGACTGAGGGGGGAATTTAATTACACTTACAAGTATTTAAAAGGTGCCTGTCAAGAGGATAGGGCAACACTTTTTTCTGTGGTGTCCAGTGATGGGGCAAGGGGTAATGGACAAAAGCTGGAACACAGAAAGTTCCACTTAAACATGAGGAAAAAATTCTTTCCTGTGAGGTTGAGGGAGCCCTGGCACAGGCTACTCTACTCTAGAGTTTTTAAAAACCTGCCTGGATGTGTTCCTATGTGACCTGATTTAGGCAGATCTGCTTCTGCAAGGGGGTTGGACTAGATGATCTCTAGAGGTCCCTTCCAAGCCCTACCATTCTATGATTCTATAATTCTGTGTATTCACTTTAGATCTGAAGTTGTGACTCAAAATTAACATGTTTCTGATCTCAAAAAAAACCAAAATCCCAACTGCTACCAAAGCCAAGTAAGAAATGGGAGGGAAAACCAAAGTTCCCAGCAGTAAGTGACTGGCTTTTCTCACACCCCCCACCCCTGTGGATACCACAGGGAGCCCGGCTGTTGGCATGTGGAAAATGAAAGGCAAACATATCTCTGAAGTGTCCCTTTGGGGACAGGAAAATTACATCACAAGGAAGACGTGGAAATTTCTGATTTATGGAAAACAAAATTATTTGCTTCTGGTTTTGCTCTTCTGAATTGAATTTAAGACCCATAAGTATCAACATAAGAACAATGTGTAAATTATTGTCCCTGGAAGTAGAAAAAAAGTATTATAGCAGGGATAGTTGGTGATGAAAGACCACTGGTGATTGGAAAGCTTTTGAATAAGGTAGATGGTTTGCCTTGGGTAATTATTTCAAGGCTGATATGGTGATATACAATCAAGAGATGTCACAAATGAAAACATCCACCCTTGAGTGGCAAAGCATAATTTTTACAGACACAACTGATAGTGACCAGTATTGGATTCATGCTAATGTTGCTCAAACCGTTAAGAGTGTCTAATTCTTGTCACATCTCAGATTTGGTCTGACAGCAGCAAACGTCTTTTATCAAAGTGTTAGTTTCTTTTTCTTTTCTTCCCCTTCCTGTTCTTTTTTAGTCATTTGACAACAATTTACTACCTTGCTTAGGTTTTTAGTCAGTTGTCTCCCACTCTGTAAAGCCAAGTTTCATTAAGTGCTTCTATGATGCCAAGTTAATTGCCCGAAAATAAGTGCTTGAAGATGGATCAAATATCATCTCATCAGCATTCAGCATCCCTGATGGAGCATGGGAGGGGGAAGGGAGGCAACAGCAGAAAGATTTGAAGAGATGGGGAACAAAGATAGTCCTGTGAATGGTCCTGGTCAGGATGAACCATCAAAGCTGTCCTTCAATGTGACTGAATATCTGCTGGGCTTGCAGGTTGTTCTGTGTCCACTGCGGTGTGGACACCAGTCTTGATTCTATACTAATGTAAAAGTTGAAGCACATACAAGCTTCAACTATACAGGCAATATTGCATTACCATTGCTTTGTTTTCTCTGTCTCTCTATAGAGGAAGTGGAGTGAGTCGGTGTTCCTGACTTATCATGGTGAGGATGATTTCTAGATAAATGAGCAGTCTCAGGTATATGTAAAATGTGAAGTTATAAAAGAGCAGTCGTATAAGTTAGAAGTGGGTAGAGCAGAGGAAAAATCACAGCTGGTACCTGCAAGTCCACCTTGCATGTAATCCAGTCAGATGCAGCATAAGGCACATAGCACTTTTTCTTCTTTTATTGCCATAAGTGATATGCAAAACAAATGAACAAGAGACAGCTACTGCAATGAAGTCATGCTCATTTGGGGCAGGACAGGAAGATTTTTATAGAGTAAAGCACCCAGCATCCCCCTTTAAGTTCACAGGAGACTTTGAAGGAGTTGTGGGTATGAAGAGCGAATACAAATGCCTGACCAACATCAGCAACAGACACTGTGTGCAGCAACTGAAGTGCAAGTTGAGTCCTACTGAAATCCCTTGTACCTCAGTGGCTGGCAGGCACTGGCAGCTCCTTGTGAGACAAGGAATGTGTTTGGGGTACCCAGCTGTTTAGTCCAGCTTGTCACCATGAGTTATGCTCTCCGAATGTGGGGAGAGGAAGGCCACTACCACCCCTCCAGACTTGCCAGTACTGCCAGGGCTTTCCTTTATCCTCCTTTGCCAAATACAGACAGGGCCACTCCCTGGTATTTAAGAAATCTACTATTTCAAGGCCTGAAGTATTGTCAGTGCTCTTGATCCCTCCTGCCCTGTTCTTCATCTGATTGCTTATTCTCTGGTGCACTGGACTCTGCATCTCAAGGGATTTCTTGCAGTCCTCTTTCTGGGACCCACTGGGAGAATTTGTTTTAATGGTGGGTATATTCACGTTAACCTCCTTACCTGACCTAAGTTAGTTTCAATGCTTTTTCTGCTTTCCTTTGATCTGAGAGAGCTTCTTTGCTCTGGAGAAGGAGCAGGCTTTTATTCTTGCTTGTGCATTGTCAGCGAATTTGTTAACTAAGCTTTATATGTAAAACCTTTAATAAATGTGAGATCAGCATTTCAGAGAACCTGCCTGACTTTCACATCCCATTGGCAGGGTCTGCAGTCAGAAATACTGTTCTTGCACTAGTAAATTGAGTATGTGAATATATGTGTAGCCTATATTAGTCACTTTAGAGAGAGAGCATACACATTATTAAAAAACCTTTTCTACCTTTCAGCCCTTATCTTGAGATCAGAAACATTGCAGTTCTTTATTTGATTAGTCAGGAGTGAATGTAAATAATTATAGCTGAAAAGCACTCAGAAAATATTAAATATTGCTTTAATAAATGCTCTCCATCTACATTTGTGCCTTTTTGTCAGATGTGCAACCCTCGATTAACATGTCAGCCTTTCTTTACCATTCACCTGTGAATGTTATCCCATTTATTGCCTGCATTTTTTGAAGGACTTGCCAGTGCTATGTCTGTGCAGCCCTTCCATATCTCATTTGCCGAACAGGTTGGGGCTAGCAGTAACCAGAAAGGAGTGTAATGAGCCAGAGAGAGCCCAGCATGCTTGGTGCTTATTTTCAGCAGCATCCTAGGTGATAAATTCACACGTATACCTTTGGTGCTCATGCAGTAATTTCAGTTTAATGACATCCCTTCAGGATGGTAAGATGGATTTTACATTAATAATGAATAAGATAATTTGATTATTGTTGCTAGCAACAAAGAGGTTTAGAGATAGTCCAGTTCACAGCTCCACAAGAAGGAGAAATGATGAAAGAAACATTTGCGGCATTCCTCAGCACACATTTGATCCATCAATCACCCAGAGAAAGTGTGCACTCCTAAACCATTAAAGTGTGACATCTTTTCCTCAGACTTTTGAGTTTACTGACTTTAAAGCAGCAAGTCAATTAGGAAGCCAAACCTAGGCTGGGAGGAGAAGAAAAAACACTATTAAAATACTAACTTGACATGCTTAGGTTTGTTTGATAGGCTAACAGACTGCTAATATTTAATTTAAAAAACCTGGATGCTGTCCAAAGCAAACTTCTGAAGAGCATAAGTAATATTAAAGCAAACTTTCATTAAACAACAGCTTTCTCATAATTAGTTTCAGCAGAAGGATATGGTTTCAGAGAAACTATGGCATTTCTTTATTTCAGTAACAGAATTTTCTGCTAAGGTTTATATCCAGAGGGTTACTCATCGTGTCATGTGATGAAATAAATGAGGGACTGATAAGTCTGGGATAAAATCTAGACTGGGAGTCCAACTCCTCTTCTCGACAGTCCCTTGCAATAACATTTAACCTCAATGTGCAGTCACTGTGGGGTGCTTTGTGGTGAAGTGTGTTTGTTGGTCACAGTTCTCTGCTGGAAATGCCACTGTTAGTTACCTGCTGAATGACCAGGTGAGAGGAATAGTGCAAAAAAAAATCAGCATAAAGGGGTTCTGAAATGAAATTGTCTACTTAAATGAACAGGTCAAGGTAGTCAATTAGGTGTATTGGAAATAGTTACTTAAAGAACTGACCACCACATGCTTGTGTCACGTCCAGTTGTCACAGTGGTATGTGCCATGGCCAGCAGTGGATTGTACGTGTCCTTGGGGCCAGCTGCACTGAAAGTCATAAAGCTTTGTTATCAGAGACTTTAGCCTCATATACTAGTCATGCTTTTGCCTTTCCTTTCATAAACTGCATTAAGCTAATTGCTGATGAGGGGAGGAATATTCACAGAAATATCCAAGGGGAGTTAGAAGCCCAAATTATTTTACCCAAGCTGTCCACAATTCCTTAAACAGAAAGATGCACATCCAAAAATATAAAATGATTCCCAAAATTATTAGATAGACAGAGTGATGTGTAATTAGTTGCCTTTTTCTTGTTATTTTAAAGCTTGTGCACTTTCCTGGTAGTTCCAGCATTTAACCTAGTAAGAACTTTGCAATGCTGATGAGCGATGGAGGTTTATTATTCTTCAATGTGTGTTCATGCTCAATGTCTGTGCCTTAGAAGCCATAATATACATGTGATGTGTTTGTGTTTCCTAGGTGAGAGGAACGAGTTGTGGCAGATAAAGGGGCCAATGGGTGGTGTCAGCAAAAAGTGTTGGAGGTAGCACTCATCATGAGTCCCGCAGCTGCTTCTCAGAAACATAGGAGTTCATGTTCTTGCCAGCTTTCCCTCCAAGGTCTTCAGATTGGCTCTTAATTGGCAAGCTCATTAGCAGGCTTGCTAACAGGAGGGAGAGCAAGCCAAATTTGTATTCTGTCAGCACTTGCTCTGAAAAGTCGGTAATCTAATAGCTTTTTTACAATGTCTTCTTTGGTGACTACTTCTGATGACTCAGGTTTGTAGGCCTGCTATAAACCCCGATAAATATAACAGCCATTATCAACTGATTGACCAAAGGGATTTATGTAATCATGGGATTAGAGATGCTAATTCCTTCCACCAGTTATGTTTCTGCATTTTATTGATTGGGGAACTGGCTGTAAAACTGATTTAAAGTAATGGCATGACAATGCAAGGGTTGGTTTAATACCACTTGGATGCCAAAAGACTGCTTGGGTTGAGTGATGCTTGTGCTGGTTTCACAAACATTTGAAGATAGAGATGGGAAATAGTTGTGAACTGAGGACAGCTTCTCAAGCTGCAGCCAACTCACCTAGTAGCCATCTCAGAGGAGGTGGCCATACTGGGCTGGAGTAAGTCTACCTCCTTGCAGTTTTCACATCTAGGAGAGATGGATACCTATGCTGCAGATACTTGTTTTTCTTTGAATGTTGATGTCCAGGACTCTGGTTTGTCTCATAAGGCAGTTAGACCATTTGGATTGTCTAGTTCCAAATGGGAATTAAAGGTTTTTCAGCTGGGAAGTGAGTCAAGGGAAAAGGAAGAAATGACATAATTCCAGAAGTGACACTGTGTCTGGGCTGTGGAAGCCAGGGGGAATAGCAGCTGTAATTGAAGGTCATAGAAGAGAACTGAGACTGAGGGATGGTGGGCCAAGATGGCTCCTGGGGTGCATGTGAGTAGTGGCATACCACCTCAAAGCCTGGCTAATCCTTGAGACTGACTTGTCGTCAAGTGTCTATCACATGGGGCTGTGAGACACCACTTGCAGAAAAGAGTTCACCCAGATACGACTGTTCACACTCACAAACTTCTCCAGTGGCTATCATGCATGTCTCCCCACAGTATTTCACCAGCTGGAGCTTCACCATTAGGCTGGATCTCTGTCCCATCCCCAGTTGAGTGGTGGGGCCACTTGACATTGTCTCTTCCATGTTCTTAAAACCATGTCATGTTACTAAAAGTCCTTCAAGCCTCTTCCCAGAAATTACTAAAGACTGTTTCCTCTGAGGTGTTACCTGAGTCTCTTTCCCAACTATCCAGGTCTTTCGCCTGAAATCTGACCTGAATTTTCACCTGAAAAATGAATTTCTTTTTCCCAAGATGTTAGTAAAATGAGTGCTGGTGGCAGGAAAGTTTTGTTTCCTGATTATAGGACAGTGCTGAATTAGCAAGGTGGAATTACTCCAGGCTACAGAAGCACTGTAAAGCAGATCTTACTGGGCTGACTTGTTGCTACTTGTAACTCAGGAGATCTGGACCAATAAAAATGTATGTTAACTTGCTCATCGGTTCTTTAAGCAGGCTATGTGAAGTGCCTCTAACAAACTGTCTTTTTTCCATCTTAAAGTAAATGAAATTAAGCTGAAAAAAATGCTGAACAGAAAGCATCAAATGTCAGTGGTCGACAGTCTGTGTTTCTAGTGTGAAACAAGTGCTTGATTCCGAAGGCAGAAGATGCAGGTGGTGCTGCGTGTGTGATGCCTTTGAACGCTGAACGCATCAGTCACATCTGAAAGGTATCAAACCCAAAATCGGAGTAGCAGTGAGTGCCTATCAGCTAAATCAGGCAAAATCCTCAGTGAAAAGTGGCTGCTGGTAGAGAAACAGACAATATGCAGAGAATAAATGCTTCTCATATGTGTTTCTGAACCAGATAGTTTTTCCCAACTTTAATTTTTTTCTTCTTTTTTTTTTCCTTTCTTCATAGAAGCAACACTGACAGCCATGTAGTTACTGTGGATATGAAGAACAGCTAAATAAAAAGTAGAAGTGAGCTTGCTGGGTTGATGCCTTTGTTTTCTCTCTCATTGTGGTACATAGAGCTGAGCTTTTTGTAAAAGCTGTGGATGTCATTTTCTGCTGCGGCATTCCATCCAACAGCGGAAACAAGGGCAACAGAAGCCTTTGCCATCTGGTTCCGGTAACAGTAGCCCTCTTGTGCTATTTTGGTAGGCTTCAAGAAGTTCAGCCTTCCTAAGAGCAAGAGTTTCTGGACAAGCTATTGCTCCAACCCTGTTCCTGTCCCTATTGTGTCTTCTCTGCGGGGGGCGGGGGGAACAGCTGAGGAAGAGCTGTATTTCCCAAAAGGACATCCCATTTTGTTTCCTTAACAGCTCCACATCGTATGGCCCTTCTCAGGTTTAGTTGGTATAAAAAGTAATATGACAACTTTGTGTGTCTGTTAATTATCATATTTTAATTTTTCAGCATCTGAGAGCTGTGTATTATTACTTAAATGTTGTTTCTGGGCTCTCTTTCAGTGGACAGCATGAATGAACAATAGACACTGGATTAATGCCTTGTCCTAATCTCCTTTTATTTGCAAATATCCAGTTCCTTGCAGATGGCTCTGAACAACAAAAAGCATATACAGCCTGCCTCTGGGGGAAATTGGGTTGTTTGTGACCACTGCTGTCTGTGTTACCATCCCTGCTGGCAATTTCTTCTCTAGTCTGATGTGAATCTCCTCTGGAGACATTCTAAACCCACCTAGATGAGTTCCTGTGTGACCTACTCTAGGTGGCCTACTCTGGCAGGGGAGTTGGAGTAGATGATCTTTAGAGGTCCTTTCCAACTCTTAAGTTTTTGTGATTCTGTGATGAATTAAGGGTAAGGAAAAGCCGTAATTGCTCTTGTGAAAGGTGGGGAGAAAAGCTGCCTATCAGGAGAAAAATAATCATGAAAATCAAATTATTAAACTTTGTGGCCTGACTGTGTCTCAAAGACTGCCAACATAAAAGTGCAAGAAGTTTCTAACAAGGAATGAGTGTTGCACTAGGACTGAAGTATCATGTGTGAGCAGAGGTACTAGGTGGTACTGTTAAAATTTGTCATCACTAGCTGTGCAGCAGGAAGGTCTTACTGTAGATGTCAATGTCACATTGTTAACTCACTATCTAAGATGGCAGGAAATTGCAGAAGATAATTAGCTAGCTATGATATATCACTAGGGCACCTTAGAGAGCTTTCTGGACACTGCCTAGGTAATCTAGTAGCTAGACTGGGGTTTTTGTTTGTTTGGTTTTTGGGTTTTTTTTAATCTCTTTGATGACTCTGCTGCCTGTGAAGCTCTACTTGCCAGCTCTTCCTGAAAGCCAGTCCCAGAGGCACTGCAGCTCTCAGATCAGCACATTGGAGGCAAGCCCTAAGCAGAAAACTGTGATGGCCACAGACAGTTCTGGAGAGAATCTGATGATTTTGCCATTGGAGTTAGTCAAGTCCCTCAGAGCTTCAGTTTGTGGCCACAACATGCTTGTCAGGGCTGGTAGCTCCACTAAAACTAATAAAAGTTAGGCTTCTCCATCACTTGAACACCTTTAAAGGTGACATTACTTAGGAAAATTGTTCCCGCGGCAGCTTAAATCATATTGAAAGTATGTGAGACACAAACATGCTAATACTGCATATTGTAATTATAATTGCAGAGTGAGACCTACTTTTGATCAAGTCTATCATGGCAGCAATAGCAGTGAAACTGGACCAGGACATGGGTCCCTTGTCAGTCTTTCTGACATTGAGTCAGGTTGATTAAACTTACAGCAGGTATGTCAACATGTGTTAGTTGCACCTTTGACAGAAATATGAACGTGCCTTGAGGGTACTGCACTTTTGGAAGTATGTGGTTTATCTTATTTAAAGCCCGTAAATTGAAACAAATTATGTATATATATATTTTTTCTCTTCTGCAAGCTGATAATATAATATGTGGACATTATTCTAAATCCTCTGACATCTGTGATTCTGTGAACCAGATACACAGTGACTGGACAGAGCCTGACTCTGGAAATGAAATGTCTGTCTTCTAAAGCAGTGCTTTCAATTTAGCCTTTGGTCCATTGTCCCCTCTTCTCCTTTGTTAGACATTTTTGTTCTGTAATTGTATTGAAATTTGTAAATGTTTTGCCCTCTGACTTCTACGGTATCATGTTTTGACATGACAGCCTTTTCTGGTAAGGGGGAAGGGGCTGTAAAGATGGCTCCTGTAAGAAGTTGCTCAGAACTCTCCCCAGCTCTAAGGCAGACTCACTTCTGGGGCTGAGCCAATTAGACGCCTCCACGATCACTTTTTAAGAAGAAGATGGAAGAGGAGGTTTCTTCCTCCATCTTCTTCCTTCTTCTGCCCTTTCTTTTTCTTCTGGCTGGTGGTGGTGCAAGGAGTAGGAACAGTGAGAGAAACAACCATGCGGACTCCAAGGTCAGTGATGAAAGAGAGGAGGAGGTGTGCTGTAGCAGAGACTCCCCTGCATTCTACGGAGAGGACTGGTGAAGCTGAGATTTATTTTCATTTCTGTAAAGACCCCGCATCAGTGGTAGAGACTCATTTTGATAATGAGCCCATATCAGGGGCAGAGGCTCATTTTGCTAAAGCTGGCCCTAGACCAGGGGCAGCGATTCACTTCATTAAAGGCCTCGAGCCAGGTACAGTGACTATGGCTGGAGGAGGGCATGTCCCGTGAGGGGGACCCAACCACTTCACTGCAGACCCTGAGCCAGGGGCAGTGATCTTCTTCTTTAAAACTATGGCTGGAAGAGGCCGTGTCCCAAAGGAGAGACTCTTCATCAGTATGGCCAGAGCAGGCCATGTCCCAAGGAAGGGACCCAATATCCACAGCTGTAACTGTGACATGACCCATGACAATGCAGCTCATTAAACTTATACCCAGAAGAGACCTTGTCCCGAGAGAGGGACCGTATAACTGCAGAAACTGCAACCGTGGCAAAGAATCCACACCAGAGATATTCACAAAGGACTGTCCCCCATGTGAGGGACCCTGTATCAACAGAAGCTGCAGTTGTTGGGAGCAACCCACACCAGAGAAGTTTGTTAAGGACTGTGTTCTGGGGGAGGAACCCCATGTTGGAGCAGGGGAAGAATGCCAGGAGTTGTCCTCATCTGAGAAGAGAGAAGCAGCAGAGCCCATCTGTGAGAGACTGACCACATCCCCCACTCCCTGCCTCCCTGAGCCGTTGAGAGGGGAGGAGGTAGAGATATTGGGAGCAGTGAGCTGGGCCCAGGAAGAAAGGAGGGATGGGGGAGGGAGATCTTAAAGTGCTGGTTGTAATTTTTATCATCATCCTACTCCCTTTTTGCTTTTATTCCATTCTGTTTCTTGTAGAATAAACTTTTCTACTTTCCACTCAAAGTTTTGCCCTGAACCGTAATTGGCAGCGAGCCCTTCCTGCCCTTGTCTCAATCCACAACAACCTTGCTTATCTTTTTACTCCCATTTTGCTGGGGCCTTTGCCATCCTAACGAGGGTGGGGGTTAATGGGGGCACTGAGCGAGAGACTGTTGTGGTGCTGCTGAGCTAGCTGGGCCAAACCACGACATAGGGCAGGAAGGCTGCTTTCTTAAATTAAAAAAAAGAAATTAAATTTGCAATTTTCAGATGGCAATTAGGAGACAGCCGGGGTTTGTGCCGTGTCATTTTATTCTGTTGTATCTGTCTCCTCATGCTGTTGCTTTCCAAGCGCCTCATCTCTTCATGGCAGACTGCTGCAGATGGCTCTGCCCAGGTGTAGAATGTCAGGCAGCTGACTTGAGGATCCTCTTGAAAGAAATGTGGGGTTTACTGTGTTGAATGTACACTGTGTTGAGTGTACTTATCTCAGCTTTGCTTAACCCACTTCTAAAAATATTATGTTCCTGTCCCTTTCCTGACGTATCTCCAGCACTTACTCCGTGTTGCTGAATTCAAGATGATAAAGGAGACTTTGTGGGTGAATGTCGTCCTTGGAAGCAGATTTGATTTGTTTGTTTGGTTATGGGGCATTTTGTAGATCTGTGCAGTGGGGTTGAGTCCCCAGGAGGAAAAGACATGCAGTATAGCTTGAAAAGACATCGCTATTTTGGTGTTAGCTCCTGCTAGTTTTGAGTGTTGAGACACATCCCTGGGTAGCAAAGAATATCACAAACTATGTTGCATGTTGTCTGAGCAGAACAAAAACCTGAGCTGTGGAAGACTGCATATGCTCCTGCTGCAGTACCTTATTGAGGTCCAGCTGATGGCATGCAAGTGGATTTTGTGTGATTTGAGGAGCACAGTAGGTCTGCCTTGTTCCCCAAGGTGGATTTGAGCATTGTGGCTCGAGCAGCCATTGTATCGGTTGCTGTTTGTGGGAGGTATCTAGAAGGGATTGCTTTGGGCCAACCTATCCCACTTTGGTGCAATCCTAGTTCTGTCTGTTCAAGGACTTTTATGGTGCTCCCACTAAGGAGTCCACTCTCATACTGATGCTTACAAAAAGTGCCTCGACACTGCTTTGAGTTTTTGTTGTTGAGGTGGTGGTGGTGGCATCTTGGTTTGGTTTTTTTTAGCAAACTGCCAGTGTGCAATAATACCAAAACTGATAAATCTGTAGTTTGGTACAACTGGTGCAGCTGGCTCTAAGAATAATGCCATCTCCAGAGCACATGCAGGAGGATCAAACAGCTTTCCAGCAACCTGCCACCATCTGTGCAAACTGTTTCCTAAAATATGCTGGTAAATGCCTGTGGGAAGAGCTGCAAGTCTGATTATGTTTGCAAACCAGTACATTAGTCATTGGTCCTGTCTGCAGGGTTAGGTATCAGCAGCCTGGGTAGAAGGATAGTAATAAGAGTAAGGCAGATACAGAGCGAGCACTGGGGTAAAGCTGCTGTTTTGGAAGTAGTAGGGAAGGAGAGGTGGCAAGCACCAGAGAACTGAAAGGTTTTGAATCCTTGCTCAGCAGAGGTACCTCCCAGAACATCAGTGTTATTAAGCAGAGATTGGTCCTCTTTAAGCAGTGTGATGGTGGTGGTGTTATTAAATAGTATCTGTAGAGGTGGGCAGCTGTAATTTCTGTAAGTTCACTTTAAGCCAGATCCTGTGGTATCCACTTCTGTACATCAACTTGGTTTTCTGAATCCCTGGATTTTGGTGAGAGTTACTGTGTGCTAAACCCCAGTCAGCTTGAATATTGATGGAATAATCTGGTTTTATGACCCCAAGTGATAAAACTCTGTAATTAAAGGAAGAGAGGGATATCCAAAGCATTCTCCTTTTCTTACTGCTGTCTTGCTAAATAAATGTGTCTTTTTGAGTGAAGCCTTCACAATGAAGTGTGCATCTCTGCTGAAGAAAAAACAAATACTGACTCTGACATAAGCTTCATTCTTCCTTGAGGCCTGTGAGATAGCAGCATAAAATATGATATTTAACATCAGCCTTTTCTAAAGGCTTCTGGATAATTTTGAAGGATCCTTTTGTTCAGACAAGTCAGTTTTCACAGCTCTTCTGCAAAAACTCTAGAGAGAGGAGAATCCCCTCTGGTACGGGAAACATCACATTAAGAGGTCAGTTTTTATCATTTGTCTTACCTCAAAATTGATAAGGTTTCATCTAGCTTGCTTATCTTTTTTTTTTTTTTTTTCCTAGAAACTCTGGGTTCATGATTATGAATGCAAAGCTGCTACACTGATGCTTGCTGTACTTGAAATTAGTCAGGACTGTGAAGAGCCCAGTCCTGCAAAATGATCAATTATTCTGATGACCTCTCCTTGTGTGAAAGCAGGATTAGTCACTATAGTTTATTTGGCATCCTGCTGTCAGCTGTCACTTCTTTTATATGGAAATTGTGAGCTCATTGAGGTAGAAAGTGCCATTCTGGCTACTTGAAGTTATACCACCTAGGGCAGAGGGGCTCTGAGCCAGGACTGAAGCCTTCATTCAGCTAGTTATTCCAGGGAAAACATTTTGGTTTGCAACTGGAAGCTCCTCTTCCCCCCCCTCCAAAAAAAAAAAAAAAAAAAAAAAGTTCAATCATGGTAAACCAGTTCTCTTCTGATGGTCCCAAGACCTCTTCTGAAAGATCAGGGAGTCAATTTGAGGCTTACAAGTAAACCAGAATGTGCTCTCCTTTGGAAGAGACTAAAAGAACCTTAAACTAAACATAAAAGTTTTAGTGGTGTTAAGTGGTGAGAATCATGAGTATATCAGGCCATATCGTGGATGAAGCATAATCAGAACACAGGTTCCCAAATCCCAGCTCTTTGCCTTGCTCCATGGTCCATGCAACCTCTCATCACCAAGCAGGGTAAGAAGAAAACTTTTGCTTCCATTGGGATACGACAAACAGCTCTGTTTGGCATGAAGTTGAACTTGGATAAAGAGAATTTGAAGCTTGTATATTCTTACTGGAATTGTATGTCCTCTCTTGTCCCCCAGAGAATGTCGATTTGCCGCTCTGAATGTTTTGGGTGAATGTCAGATCTTGGGTTGAGACTATACAAAATCATCCATTTACATCTGGCTTCAAGTTGAAGTCATAAATAATTCTCTGGCACTGTAAGAGAAAGGCAAGGGCCATTTCATAGCCCTCATTGGGGTGGTGCTGAAACTTCCCTGAACTATTCTTGTGGGCTCAAGCTGCATTTCAGATTCATGGCAGAACCTGAATGCGGGTCAACAGAGTGCTGCCTCAGAGGCAGTAACAAAAACCTTTGCTTGGTGCTATTTATAGTCTTCTAATTTGTATTCTGGCCTGCTGAGCTCTTGGGGGGGCGGTGCTGAAATAATGGTGACCATAACTTAGCTCCCAAGAATGAAACAGTTCCTGCGGGGTCCCTCTCTTTTGTTGCTACTGAGACCAAATTAAACGATCCTGTTGACCTGTCTTTCCCCCTCTCAAAGGGGCCTTATAACATGGCAGAAACACTGGCTTTTAACAACCTGATCAGCACAAGAAGGAAGAAATTTGGTGTGGTTGTGATTCCCCCTCCCAAAGCTGAGAGTCTGGTGGCAGTAACCTCTCTTTCTCTGTTGACCGTTTCACTGAAATCAACAGCATGTTGGCAATGTGTGTGTGTTCTGCTCTTAAAAATAGAGCAGAAATTGTGGAAGGTAATCTGAATGAGGAATAAACTCAAACCAAGGTGCCTGTGGAGTAAGGGAAGCTATACTCTAGTGGGTTACTTGACAGATAGAGATTTCATGTGTTGCCTGCCACAAGACCTGTAACTTTTCCCTTGCTTCCATCTTCAAAGCCATTTTGTGCCTTGCTGGCTTGTTTTATAATATGTAATTGATGGAGTAGTATTTGTCTGGCATTTTGGATTTGGCTATTATAGGTTTTTACAGCTAGGTGAGACTGTTAGCTAATCCACTTTAACCTCCAGCATGTCACAATATTTTCCAAGGTGCTTCTATAAAGATCCCCATAGCCTGAGCGTTAGGTAGTATTGCTGTTATCCCTGCCCTTGCTTGTACTCCAGAATATGTTATTATAACTGAGATATCTCTCAACAAAGACACATCAAGGCACCTTTTCCCTATTCTCCCCTTAGCACCGTCTCCAACAGCCACTGTGCAAAGCAGCATGTCTGAGGTGGTCAGTGCCTGGGTCTTGCTTCTCTGACCACCATCCCTATGCTTTTTACAAATAATGTGTATATATTTGTTTGCTTGTTTGTTTGTTTTTCTACTACCTTCATCTTTTGTGTTGAAATATAAGTACTTCAGTCGAGGTGCTTTGTCCATTTACTTATTGCTCAGGACTGCTTTTGGTTCTATAGTTATTTGCAGCAAAATGCAATTTTTTTGGATGCATGAGATGTAAGTCAGCATTGTGTGCCTGCTCTGAGTACTCACCTTCTCTCCCAAGTGACATTTACATGGTGTATTGCTTGGGTTTTTTAATAAAGAACTCGGCTGTTATTTAAAACTGGGGTTTTTGTAGATTGTGAATCTAAAATATTTTCAGAAAGCAGTTTTTCTAGTAGTAATATACACAGGCTGCTGTAATATACACATCTACTGACTGATGGACAGATATATAAGAGCTGTCTCCTTCTCATTCAGGCAACCAAAACAAGCTGAGAGAAAGAACAGGGTTGCAGAGCAGGGGAGGGAACTGACTGAGGATTTTGTGCCATTCTTGCTGAGTGCAGTTCTTGTGCTCTTTCTCATAGAGGTTGTACATGCAGCCAGATAACTGATTCATGAGCAAATTACTGTGAGATACCCTGTGCCAAACCTCATGGTCTACAGATACACTTTTGCTGTTGTCTTGCAAGGAATATGAAATTATTCAAGATAGGTTGTTCTCCTGTGAGAACTATGTCCTGTTTGGCATGGAATTAAGTGTGGGTACAGATTTACTAGGGAATGCAATATAAAGTAATTTGGTTTAGAACACAGTATTTGGGACAGTGCAGAGCTAATACTGAGTTTATAGTCGTGTTACTGTCATGTTATGGACAGAGTTGTCCTGCTTGCAGGTCATTGCTAGTGTTATTTTGGCCTGATTGACACAATCTTCCTTTAATTACAGTGCAAGCAACCGAGTCTCAGGAAATGGGGCTTTTATTGTTAAAATTTATTATTGTAATAAAAAAAAATCTATGATGATGCAGATAAAAATAATGTTTCATGTTTGCAGCTAGGAATTCGTTGCCCATTCATTCTTATGCATCAGTTTTCCAGTGTTGTGGCAAAGCACAGTTTGGATTGAGTCCGCAACAACGCTTAACAATGATGAAGAGACGTCTACTCAGGCTGCATCCTTGCCTGTCTTAGGCAGTTTTCTGCTTCTTGGGTGTGTTGGCTGTTTTGGCCTTGAGCACAGTTCAATGAGTGCTTCTTAAGAGACCAGAGGGCTCGTCCATTTTTGTGGAAGCTCAGTCTCCCTTTGTTGTGTGTTTGCTAGAGAAGGATGGAAGCTGGGGAAAAGGTGTTTGGCTTGTACGCACGGGACAGTGTCTGCTGGTGGCACAAGCCACTGGAAACAACTGTTCAGAAGTACATTTTGTTGTGAAACTCTGTTATTTGGTGTGTTTCCTAAAATCTCACCTTCTTCAGTCCCATTGCTGCATGGGATTTCAGCTGTGGAGTACATACCAAAAAAAAATAAGATCAGATAGCTTTCTGGTAAAGGGAAACATCTCTTCTGCACACATCTAAAAGGTAAAGAACAATCCAGTCAGTCTTTAAGGGGTGAGAGTGCGTGTATTTTTTCTCCTTTCAAAAAATTCCCAATTTTTGAAGCAAAGAATAGCAATATTAGAAAGGAGAAAAAAAACCAAACCAACCTCAAAACAGAAAACATGAAAAAAAATCCCTCCCCAAAAACAACAAGAAAAAAAGAAACCCCAAACCCAGAAACAACGTGGGTACTTTAGGGAATGACACTGTGCAGAAAGAAAAGAGTGAGGGTAACACAGGCTGCATTTGCATAACTGTTTTTTGGGGGGGGTTGGTTGGGTTTTTTTAATTTTAATTTGGCCCAGCACCAGGCATGTAGGTGCCAGATACTAAAACTTGACCCTTTGATATTGCAAATTCTTTTTGTTCCTGTCCTGTGTTCATGCATCTTTGTGCTGGTGTATATCATAAGCAAGTGACTGGAAGAATTGCAGCAGGTAAAAAAGATAGTCTTGAATGTGCTACTCAGTTGTCTCTACACTAGGTGCAATATATGTTGGGTTCCTGTAAACTTGTGTTAAATGTGATAGAAGATTTAAAAAAAAAAGAAAATCATGTGGGTGTACATGCACACTGTACGTGCACTGCTGGTCAGTGCATCCTGGGGAGAGCTATTTCATCATCTGCTGACTGAAACTTTAAAACCAACAAATCCCTCCCCTGTGGAGATAAAGCCCTTGTGAACAGTTCAGTTTTTCTTTCCTTCAGAGAACTGCACGTTTTACAGCCCCTTTGTTTCAAGGGCCTTGGTAAGATCACTGCCTCTGTATGCGCTGTGTGGACTGGCAGCTGGGGAGACCAGGCTCTGGATGTGCATGCGGTTGCTCAGTATGTCTCCGACCATCCTCGCTTCATGCGGAAGTGAGCTGCTGTGGGTGGTGACGTTATTTGCCACCTCTATGATAACCACGGGTATTGCTGTGTGAGGCAGTGGGATAGCAGCTTTCGCTTGCTCACAGCATCTACCTCCTCACAGGGGGCTGGGATTTGCATTCTGGGGGGCAAATACAGGACATTTTGCACAGGCAAAAAAACCCCAAACAAACTAAAAACATTTGTGTGCTTGACCTGCATTGCAGTGGTGCCTGGCAGTTTGCTTTTTCAGCTAAGGCTTTGATGTGTATTTTCAAGGCAGCTGAGACACTATGAAGGACAGTGATGGACTGAATTTCAGTGGAACAAAAAAGGCGGGAAAGCCTGGTAAATGATGCTTTACCTAATCCCTTGTTTCTTGTTGTATCTAGTGACAGAACAAGGGGTAGTGGGATGAAGCTGGAACACGAAAAGTTCCATTTAAACATAAGAAAAACTATTTTACTGTGAGGGTGATGGAGCCCTGGCACAGGCTGCCCAGAGTGGATGTGAAGTCTCCTTCTCTGGAGGTTTTCAAAACCTGCCTGGATGTGTTCCTGTGCAACCTTATCTGGGTGGACCTGCTTTGGCAGGAGAGTTGGACTAGATGATCTCTAGAGGTCCCTTCCAAGCCCTACCATTCTATGATTTTATGATAACTTCACAGCTCTTCTTTTCCTGAACTGCTATGGTGGTTTCCAGTTGTTTCCCCCCTGCACTGTAAATCTGTAAATGATAAAGTCTTCCAAGGAGGGGAGTAATCATCTCTATGTTGTAGAAAGTGCCAAAATACTATTTACCTAAAAAAAGATGTGTCACCTTTTTGTTTGTTTGGGTTTTAGTTTTTTAGGTTTTTTTATTCTTGTTAATCTTATCCCTCTGACCTAATGCTTCTACAGAGGAAGCCTTTGTATTACACTAGCTTCTACAGCTGTATTTGGATGGGGTAAAAGTTGATAACCTTTTTGTAGCTGTTGGGTGAAGATACTGGATAGGTATGCAGCCATTTTCCATAGAACTGCAGAATCATTTTGATTGGAAAAGACCTTTAAGACCATCAAGTCCAACCATTACCTTAGCACTGCCATGTCCACCAATAAATCATGCCCCCGTTTGCCACATCTACACGTCTTTTAGATACCTCCAGGGATAGTGACTCTACCACTTCACTGTGCAGCCTGTTATAATGCTTTGCAACCCTTTTGGTGAAGAAATTTTTTCTAATATCTAACTAAACCTTCCGTGCCGCAACTTCTAGTGATTTCCTCTTGTCCCCTCACTTCTTACTTGGAAGAAGAAATCAACTCCCACCTCATTAAAACCTCCTTTGAGGTAGTTGCAGATAGTCATAATGTCTCCCCTCAGCCTCCTCTTCTCCAGACTAAGCAATCCCAGTTCCCTCAGCTGCTCCTCAGAAGACTTCTGCTCTAGACCCCTCACCAGAGTCTTGCTGTTCTTTGGACAATGTCATGCTTTAGGAATACTTGGCAACAAAGCACCATATGGCCACTTGCTTGTTTCTCCTCTGAGGCAGGATAGAGAGGAGAAAATGTAACAAAAAGCTAGTGGGGTGAGATAAAGACAGAGTGAAATCACTCACCAATTGTGGTCATGGGTGAAACAGACTTGATTTGGTGAAGAAATCAAAATCAATTTAATTCAAAATCAATTTAATTTGTTACCAGTCAAATCAGAGCAGGATAATGAGAAATAAAATCAAATTTTAAAAACACCATCTCCACACCCCTCCCTTCTCTCCAGGCTCAACTTTGCTTCCAATTTCTCTACCTCCTTCCCACCAACATAAGGGCATGTGGAATTGCGATCAGTTCATCACAAATTGTCATTGCCACCCCTTTCTCCTCAAGGAAAAGATTCTTCACATTCTTCCCCTGCTCTAGTGGGTACCATCCACAAGCTGCTTCAGGAGCAGACTACTCCAGCACAGGCCTTCCATGGAGTCAAGGCTTTCTTTGGGTGCAGCCACCTGCTCTGCTATGAGGTCCTCCAGGAGCTGCAGGTAGATATCTACTGTACCGTTGCCTTCCATGGGTTGCAAGGGGACAGGCTGCCATCCTATCATGTGATTTAGGGGAATCTCTGCTTCAGCACACCTGCTCCCCTCTTTCACTAACCTTGGTATCTGCATAATTTTTTTCTCTCAGATCCCACTAATCTCTCCACTGCATGTTTTCCCTTCTTAAAGATGTTATCACAGATGCACTACCACCCTCACACTTGGCCAGCAGTGAGTTTGTCTAGGAGCCAAGGAAGCTTCTAGCAGCTTCTCACAGTAGCCACCACTCTGGCTTCTCCCCTGCTACCAAAATCCTGACACACAAACCCAATAAAGACATGCTCCAGCACCTCACTATCCTTCTTGTAGTGAGGGGCCCATAGCCATACACAGTATGTGGTGAGGCCTCAGCAGTTCTGAGTACAGGGAGACAACCAGTACCGTGGTCCTACTGGTCACACTATTTCTGATAAAGGCCAGGATGCTGCTGGCCTTCTTGGCCACCTGGGCACACTGCTGGCTCCCATTCAGCTGTCTGTCCCCCAGGTCCCTTCTGTCAGACAGTTTTCCAGCCACCTATCCCTAATACTGTAGCATTGCATGGGGTTGTTGTGGCCCAAGTGCAGGACCTGGCACTTGGCCTTGTTGAACCTCATACAGTTGGCCTTGGCTCATGAAACCAATCTGTCCAGATTGTAAGTATGATGGTAATAAACCTAAGGAAAATGCTACCTTCTCCTTTTGCTAACATAATCCATCACGTGTTTTCTGAGTTGTCTCTGCTATGAATAGTGTTGAAAGAGTCCCTCGAGAACATGCCTTCCCAGGAGAAAGGAACAGTTAACTTCTCCTTTGTGTCTGCCCAAGTGTTTGTGATTTCACTATTGCAATCCACTTAATGCTCAAGGGAAAGATATATCAGGGGAGACTGTTCTCAACTTCACACCAGTTGGAGTTGGATGAAGCTAAACTTGTTCTGTACCTCTGATGCTCCTCCATACAGTGTGACAGGTTTCAGGCTTCATACGCCTGAATTTGTGAGCTGAATTCTCACTTGAACTTCCATTTCCAGTTTGTGAGACTGCAGCTTTGTATGGCCGATGGTTATTCCTTTACAGGAAGTGTTGCTTACAGGATGTAAATTCCAAAAGCAGATTTACTGGTGAAAGAGATTTTCCAAATGATTGAATCTTCCAGTTTTGTTTTCTTATTTCTGAGAACCATACAAGTATTTAATGTGCTTCCTAGTCCACAGGAAATTAACTCCAGGTTGAATCAAAGGACATCTCATGGTAGCTCCGTCTGTGTGAAACTGCATTAAAGTGAATAGTTCCTGTGGTGGCTTTTGTTTTCTAATTATAGTATGCACATCCAAGAATGTTTTTGTGGTGCTTGTTCAAGTGCTCCAAATCTCCCCTGAATGCAGAGAAAGAAACTTCTCTTTGGTGTAGCTGTATTTGTTTGCTTGTAAAGCTGTGCATCCCTGTAGCATCCAGCTTCATCCAGTGTTACGCAAGGGTGTGCAAACATATACAGAGCCTACCCAGCTACAGTGCAAGCCTCCATTCATTTCCTTTTCTGCTGCTGTCACCTTTTATTTGTATTCTGCCTGTGTAGGTTTTGCTTAATGTTAGGTATTTCAGGCTAAGAATCATGCCTTTTAATCAGGCTGCAAATCACTTGGTACTTTTTGAGAACTGTGTAATAGTGATTTGCTGTCAACCTCTCAAAGCTGCAAAGAAAGTTAAAATAAATTCTTACCAGAACAAAGGGTGATCACCTTTTGATGAATAAACTTTCAGGCAGTTAACATAGTAACTACAATGTCTCCAGACATCTGTCCTCTCCCTTTTGCCAGCTCTCCATATTGCACAGAATTTGTAGGCAGAGAGTAAAAGGGAAATACCCCATGAAATGTGGTGCTCTGTTTCACAGGACCATTCCCTAGCCAGCTGCTGCCATGATCCAACCGTGAAATAGGCTGCTATACATGCAGAATAAGGTGGTACTTCTTAATAATCGAAGTCCTGCAGGGCTTCAGGTACATGCTGTCACAGCAGTGTCCAACACTGTGAAAAATAATGCTGCTCGTGAGCACAGCTTCATTGCAAGGAAGATTTTTCCACTCATGGAGGGAGAGGGTGTAGTGGAGGACAGTTAGGATCTTCTAGACCTGAAGATAGCTGTTGTCATGCAGAGAGGGCACTGGGTATATTTATCAGTGTATTTTCCTTGTAGTTTTGGAGCTTAGACAGCCAGATAGCCAGAAGACTGGCATAGGATGCACTCACTGTCAAACCTACTGCATCTTCAGGAAGAAAAATAGTGGCTTCTGCCTTAAATTCCTATAGTCTTTGTACACATCATGAAGGAAGTGTTTTTTTTTAAAAAATAGAACTAGCCAGGAAAAAATACAGATAGTTGATAGGATGGAGTGGGGAGGGGGGGGAAGGTTTGGTTATTTGTTTATTTTTAGCCATTAACATAAAAGAGAAGTTCTCTGATGTGCTCTTGCTTGGGTGACTTTTGTCTATAACTTTCTTAGAGGATGATGGTAAAATCTAGTCAGAATATTATTGCATCCATGTTACCTTCTTGCTGTTGCAAAAAATAAGAGATTTCTTCTCTATGTGACTTTTGTCTTTCATTTCCTGAGATCCTGAGAGATTGCTAGATTGTCTGATAAATGGTTCCAGTATAACCTGGTCAAAAGGATTTAGTGAGCTCTGGAGGATTAGGGGCTGGGATATAAACATCTGCTGCTTTTGTGAATTGGCTTCATCACCCACTTGTGGCAGTGAGTTCCCTGACTTAGGTGAGACGGGGATTTTCTTCAAGATGTTTTGATTTACTGCTTTTTAACACTGCTGCATGACCCTTGATCTTGTCTAGGGAAACATCAGTGCCCAGGCTCCCCAGATCTCTTTGCCCATTGTGACTGAGCCCCTTCACTGTTGCTTTGGAAATGGTGTCTGTTCTAAGTGATGTGCTTCCATCATACACAAGATGTATGGATGTGGAGTATTTCTAGTTGGTCCTGTTTTGGCAATCCTGGATAATTGGTTTCCTTTACACTGCTGGGATAAGGAGACTGAATTTGTGCTGAGTTTTTTTGAAGCAAGGTCACTTCTTCCTACAATGCAATGTGTTCCCTCTTTTGAGATTATAAAACTGCTTGTTAAATTAGTGCCAATTAGTAACTAAAGGGGTGGTGGAGATTTAGTAGGAAACATTGCATTTCTTGGCCTAAACAATGTGTTGGTATTATGCTGACTTTGTAAGATGAAAAGAAAGTACTCTCCTGCTGATAAGGAAATTAGAGCACTGGGGCAGGAGAAGGTGGTGTGGAGGAAAAGCAAGGCAGCACAGGAGTAAAAATTGGGGCAAGGAAAGGGAAACAAATGACAGGTGGCTGCATTGTAACTCTGCTTTCTGATCCAAACTTTCTATCTGGAGGCCTTTCATATGTCTTTGAATAGGTCAGCAGTATTATAGTTCAAAAATCAAAAGATTGTTTTTTTCAGTTGAGAGGTGTAAGTATTTGAATCACGAGACTTTGAGCATAGCTCATTAGTGCAGAGAGAGGATAAAATAAATTGGGGGAGCCATTAACAACAGTGATTAAAATTTATCAGTGGTAACATAATTGGTACCTTGGCTGAGTGAGAAGTGAAGTACTCTAAGCCAGTTGTATTAAGTGTTCATTTCTGAAAGGCTGACAAAGATTTATTGGTTTCTTTTTTATAAGTCCCATTTAGTCTCTTTAGCACTACATCTTTTACTGATGCACATAAAGTTACTGTTAGTGGCTGGACCATTTGTCTGAAGAGTATGTTTAAAATCTGATTATTTTGGAGGAGAGGGGGAAATATAGACCTTGGGATACCTTTTGCAAAGGTTGTGTTTTTTTTAGGATACTTTTGTAGGTGTTGGTTGACTTCTTAAATGCATCTTGACCTCTTTACCTTGTGAAGGATGGCAGCTGTGTTCTCAACGTGCTTTTTGGCCTGCTGGGGCACTTCGTGACTCCCTGATGGCTTTCAGACACTCAAACTCCAATAACGAGTCTTCTGCAGACCATTATTTCTGCCTACCTGCCTTAAAAGCTGTGTTAGCAATTTAATGGCCTCTTGGTATATCCTGGATTGCGGTCTGAAAGCAGCAACAGGGACTCACATCTCCTCTCCCGAGTGGCTGGGAGCCTTGGCACTGATTTCCACAGAGGGGCACCAGTAAGGACAACTGTTTTATGCTGTGAGCATGGGATGGAGCTGCTAGAGAAATAGAGCCTGGCTGCTCTTAAGTCTGCAGGGCCTTGCCAATGGGTCACTGCGCGGCCTGAGCTGATGAGGTAGCGGGAGGAGAATTGCTGCTCAAGGGCCATTTAAATGAGTCCTTGGGGTCAGGGCTTGTCACAGAATCTAGTGACCCCATGGGTGCGGCCTGGGGAGGAGATGATGGGGCAGATCCCATATCAAATGGGGAGTGGTGGGCCCCAAAGAGTGAGTCCAAGTTCCCTGAGGTGGTTCTGCCCCCAGCAGGGCTTCTACCCTGTCCCCATGAGGGGAAGGAGCAGGACCAGGGGTGGTGACCACAGTGACCAGGCAGGGCTTCCCTTGAGATGCCTCTCAGGAGGTCTGTGGGACCTATGTAGCTCTTTCCTACCCCTGCTGCTTCTGCTAAAACTTACAAATCTCCAGCTTTTGGAAGAAATCCCTTTAGAAGCCTCTGATACAACATTGGAGTTATCCTCTCCAGTGCTCTGTGGCAATGCACTCAGCAGTAGGAGAGCACTAGTAAGTAAGATAGCCCTTTGTGTTCCAGGCCTTTTTTAAAAAATATCTTTTTTAAAAAGTAACAATGGTTAAAATTTTGTATGAAAAAATGTACATATTTAGAATATATATGTATGCAACTTGCATACATTTTTCAGCAGAAATACTCTTTGTCAGAACTTGCTGCTGCTGTGGTCTTTGTAATCTTCTTAAACATCTCCTGACCCTCCTAGCTGTCTAGCTGGTATTTATTGTTCTACTGATGTGTTTATCCCCCAGCTCTTTTCTAATTCTGACCCAGTTTTCACCCTGAGACCAGAGGATCAGCAGGGAGGGAGGGCAAGGTAAGTGCTTCCTCAGAAAACTTTCACCTGTTTGGGGGGGAAGACAGAGACAAGTCAGTCTTCAGTTGTTGCCGGCTTTTCTGTCTCTGGATGCATGTTAAAATAAGCCCATACATTAATTTTATGTGGTTTTGTCCCCACATGGTGATATGGTTTTTTTGCACACCAGTGCACTCAGCAGGAGCAGTTTTCAGTCAGACATGTCATGAACCAATTCAGGTAGCTTCACTGAGTTCCCTGAGGTTGTCATAACCAAGTGTTCAGCCTGATAAATCCACAGCACAATCATTCAAAAAAACCAATTTTTGATTCTTAAAGTATTTTGACAAATTTATAACACAGAACATGCTACCAAGGGTTTTTGTAATTTTCTAAGTATGATTTCAGGTTTTCAGGAAGTATTAATTATGAATCTCCATCTCCAGTTTTCCCTTTTGCAAGGTGATTGAAATGTTTCAGAAGGTGAAGAAAACAGCATGGAAGTATAGCTTTACAGAATCAATAGGTTCATATTGCTGTTCCCTGGGTTAGTGGCTTACCAATATTGGCCCTGAACAATATTGATTTAGTTTTCTCACTGTCGCTACAGCTTAGGTTTGCTTTACACCACAGAGATACAAGTTGCATGTTTTCAGTTTGCAGTGATTTTCATGCAGGCTGCCTTTGGAATTTCTTCCCTCATGGACACAATTATTGGTTTTGTGAAAATAAACTCTCGTTTTGCTGGTTATCCCTGCAATCGTTTCTGTCCTGCCTCTGATAAACATGCTGTGGTGTTCATGAGTATTCTTCTTTGTCCTTTTGCTTAACATGGGAAAATCTTTCTAGACGCTGTTTGGTTAAGAAGACAGAGGAGCATGCTTTAAAGATTGGGACTTACTGCATCTCAGAGGAATTTTGCCAATTTAAATTACAGTGATGAGATAGAGATGCTGAAGGGGTATGAGGAAGGCTTAGTCTTGGCATAGTCTTGAAGTGTGGACAACAGATATTCCCTGAAACTATATTATGTGACAATGGCTTTGTTAGCTAGTATGAACCAATCTGACTAACACTTTCACTTAAAGTGGATAAAGTGGATTCACCCCTTCCCTTCCCTTCCCTTCCCTTCCCTTCCCTTCCCTTCCCTTCCCTTCCCTTCCCTTCCCTTCCCTTCCCTTCCCTTCCCTTCCCTTCCCTTCCCTTCCCTTCCCTTCCCTTCCCTTCCCTTCCCTTCCCTTCCCTTCCCTTCCCTTCCCTTCCCTTCCCTTCCCTTCCCTTCCCTCCCCTCCCCTCCCCTCCCCTCCCCTCCCCTCCCCTCCCCTCCCCTCCTCTTCTCTTCTCTTCTCTTCTCTTCTCTTCTCTTCAGACAACCCTGATCTTTAATTGCAATTATTCATGAGATGAGCATTTGAGGTCTTTGTTGATTGCTTGGACAACGCTGCCATGCATGGTAGGGAAGACTCTTACACTACCTCTCCAGTACCAGTCATTTGTAGATGACAGTAGCAAGACCCAGATTAGGTCAGAGAATGATCAGTGAAAGAACGCCTCAGTCTTGTGCCTCGCTTCTTTGAAAGCTAAACATTAGTGGATCAGGGTCGTGGAGGGCCTTCCAGCACTAACCTTCATTTGCAGAAGAAGGATGATTCATCCTGGTTCCGTCAGCTCATAGTAGGTTGCCCATTGGTCTGGCCATTGTATGCAACAGTGATCTAAGTCATCACATTGTACACATCTTCCCCACTGAGTGGAAAGAAAATTACCTTCAGTTGTTGGCAATTTTGAAGAGAAAAAAAAATCCAGAGAGTACTATTATCTCCAACAATGTATTGTGTTTTTTAAAATAAAAATAATGTATCAGCCAGACTGTTTTAGCATAACTAAAATCTTTCCTGCTAAGCGCACCTCAGTTTCTTAAAATGAAATGCCATGAAGTGAAACATTATCAGAAAAGTAATTTCTAACTGGGTAATAAGAAAAAAACAATTTAAAAACTATTGAAATTGACCATTTGATTATTTTCAAGACAATGTAAAACTTAGAAGTGTCATTTGGATCAGCAATACTGGGATAACAGCAAATCTGTATCTGATATTGTTCTGGTGGAGTGTTTTCTTAGCTCTAGTGCTCCAGAAAGAGACGAAGGTACTTTTCCAGGATATGATTGTATGATTCCGTGATATCCTTGATACATGTGGGTTGGTTGAGAAATTCCTGCCAAGGGCCCTGGGTACCTGAGAGTGAAATCAATCACTGCCACTGAGTAGCCTAGGATATTTTCATTGCTTCTGGCTTGTAAAGACTTAAGGCTTGTAAAAGCACCTAATTTTCTTGTGTTTGTATTGGACTGTGATTATCTCAAAATGGGACTTTTTTTTTAAAAAAAAGGCAGTTGTAAAAGGGAAGGACGTTCCTAGGAGTCTTACAACCTTTTTGCCATGAAAAGGCATTTTTGTTGCCTCTGTTCCTATGTGGCTGTGGCACTCACTCCTGATGGGTGAAGACTCGCCTCTGACATTAGTGGACTTATTTTTACCGAGCATTGCTGTCTTCCTTTATCTGTGACGGAAGCTGTGAGGAGTTGATCTTAAAGGTCTTTTGCAACCATAATAATTCAATGATCCTGTAACGTGCTTGTCTGAGTGTCATGTCCTCACATTTCACCGTGATGAATGAAGCCCCACATTAGTGGTTTAAATTTGTAATGTAAGAGGAAGAAATAATTCATAAACTCCTTGGTAATAAGGAAAAACTATTTTACTATGAGGGTGAGGGAGCCCTGGCACAGGCTGCTCAGGGCATGTATGGGGTCTTCTTCTCTGGAAGTCTTCAAAATCCATCTGGATGTGTTCCTGTGTGACCTGATCTAGGTGGACCTGCTTCTGCAGGGGGGTTGGAATAGATATCTAAAAGTCTCTTCCAACCCCTACCAGTCTATGATTCTACAATTCTATGATAATGTTCTGAAAGCAAACTGTCCTTCTTGGGCTCTTCCTACCCTCTCCCCCTAAAGCTGTCTACAGCTTGAAACATACTGGCATATAATGCTTTGACATTATACACGTAGATTTCTGAAGTGTTTGATGCTTAATAGTTCTTGGTGATAACATCCAATTTATGGATGTTCTTTCTGCCATAATGGCATAGCCCTGGCTGGTGTCTTGCTCTATGTGCTTATGTATGATATTGGCTGTATTTGCACTGAGTGTATACTTTGTGTAAAGGCAATGTTAAATTGTGCTGTCAGGAGGCAACCTTCCCCTTCTTGCCTCAGAAGAGAGATTCACGTCTTCCCTTCCCATTTCTATTACGGTCCAGGCAAAGCCTGAAAGGAAAAATGTTACTTTGGAAAAAATGAATTGTAGGTATTGCTCTTTTTCTTGATGACAGAAGGTCTCGACCTTCCTCTTAGCTGAAATACAGTTTTCTTTAAATTTAAACATTGCCTCTTGGGGGTCTCTTTGCTATGCAAGTGTAACTTATGTAAATGTAAGGTAAGCAGTGGATGAAAGGATCTTAATGTTAGATTTTTAGCCATCAGTTGGCTGTGTTATGTCTGATAGATTTCCCATCACAGGCAATTTGTGTTCTTGATTGCTTGGATGCACACTGGTGCCAAGTGCTAAACAATGACACTATCTGTCTTTCTGCACAATTTGCCAATTTTGGTTACTTTTGACGCCCAGTGTTTCTGCTTTGTGCTTGAGAATCTCCCTTATAGGGAGAACAAAATGAACAAAGGAGTGATTGCTTTAGAGAAATGTTTAGGGCTGATTTCTTTGTTGTTGATCCCCCTGTTTTATAAACTAGAGTGCTTACTTCTCTTACAGTCAAAGTCAAAGTAAAGATGTAGTGAAAAGTTGTTATTTGTTGTTCATCATTAATGTTTTTTCAGATAATCGAACAAAATACTTTATTGTAATTCCACTTGTAGCTATGTCCTTAAATAACAAAGTCTTGCTAGGCTTAGAGTGTTGTTTTCAAAGGCGCTCTCTTGGTTGTGTGTCTTTCTGTAGAACTCAGTGGGATTTTTGCCAATGACTTCAGGTGAGCTAGTGCTTTTGAAACCTTCTGCTGCAAAGGATGAAAAATATAGTGTTTTTTTCTCATGGAACATTTCAAGAGATACAAAAATTGTCCATTCTCCTCCCTCCAAATTCATCTTGCATATCAAACACAGCTATATTTTGGTATTTATGGAGTCTCTTGCAAAATATCACAAGAGACAGGCTCATACATCAGATCAATTATTTTGCCTTACAGTTGCCAGAGGTGCTTAATTTCTTCTTTGGAATTGAATATGATTTCTACAATTAAATGTTTCTGCATCAACACTGAGACATTTTGTATTTTCGAGGTGAAAGCACTGCATTAAGAGTAAAATCAGAAGTAGATTTGGATATTTTATACATACTACCACAAATAAAGATCTTACTGCAAATTTTACAACTCTTATGCTTAGGGTATATGGAATATGTGATAGTTACTTTTTCCTTAGAAGTAACGGAAATTGAATAATGAAGTTCATTGCACTCTCAGTCGTACAGCCATCCCATTTCATTCTGACTGTATTTGATGGTAATTGATTTTTGTTAGAGGTTTACGTTGTTTTCTTGATTTTTTTAAGTTCAATGTATACTAAAAACTGTAAAAATGTTGCAGAAGTTCATTGCTTCAATTTGGCAGACCACAAATGGCAGCATTGTTGTGTAATACAGTTGTTCCATTCCTGCAATAACTTATCTAAAAGATTAATTTCAGTCCCTTAATTTCAGGGTACCTTGAAAGGTTTACTTGGGGAAAAAGGCACTGAGAAAGTTTCAATTTTTGGTTCCCATCACTTCAAATACCTTCTGTATTAAGAACTATCTTCAGTTTTCACATGGAATTTTTTTTTCAGTGGCTGTTATTATGTAATAGACCAGTAAGAAATGTGTATAATTTGAGGCTTACTGAGGCAGGCACATTCTTGATTGGCAACTTTCAAAACAGGTGAATTTTCTCTTTTGGCTGATTGCTACTGATCCTCAGCTATGATGCATGAAAATAGGGCGTCTTGCATGCCTTACTCATCTGCCCAAGACGATTCTCTTAAAAAGCATATTTGTCCTGATTGCCCTTGCAATTAATTTCTGCAAGAAAGCACTTAAGGAATTAATTAATTTTACCTTTCACCCACTCAAATGTTTAATTGTTTGGAAACTCTACCCTTTAAAAAGCACAGGTGCTGACTGGATTAAGCTTTTCTTTAGGAAAATTTGCTTTTCTTTTGCAAAAAGCCACTATATTGCCTCTAAAAAAATCTTTTGCAAGAATTAAGGGGCCGATCCTTTTGGAGAAAAAACTGGTCACCATGTAGATCTTGGCAACACCAGGTCACAATGTGAGAGTGCGGGCTTCAGATGGGAGCTCCTGGTGAAAATCCAGCTGGGTTTAAATTTTCTGTTTATTTAAGATGCCTCTTGTAGCATCAGCTGGAAATATCTGGCCTTTGTTTCACTTCAAAGGGAAAACGGAAGTGTATGTGATCTGTATTATATCAATATTTTATCCATCCAGAGTTTCTAGTATAAAATATTTCCTTTGTAGTACTAGGAGAAGGGTTGACTTTCAGCTGTAGCAAAGTGGCCCCTTTGGATTGCAAATCACAGTTGTGTGTAGTTTTATAATACTACTCATTAGGAAGGAGACCTTTCAAGGAAGTTGCAGTCTACCAGTTTGTGTTTGAGGGCGTACTGCTGGCTTGGAGTGACAGTGGAGTCACTTCATACACAGCTGAGCCCTCACTTTTCACTGGACAGAGACTTAACAGCGTTTTATACAAGACTGGCTGTAGTCTTGTCTTCCAGTGTTTTGAGGGCAATAAGTAAGATGCTGAGGATGTTACCTCATTTCCATAAGGTTTGCCATGAGCTTTGCTATCAAGTTTTCTAAACAAGCTTCAGTGCTAAAGTAGTAGCTTGGGAAGAGACTGGGTTCACTACTAGCTTAAAAGATCTCCAAAGTACTCCTTTGGAGGGGGACAAAGCTAAGGTGACTGCAGATTACAAGGGCAGGGGGCAGATATTTTGTCAGAGACTGGACTGGATTCAGTTGTTCATTGCAAGGGCTGCTTCTGCAGGGATTAAGGAAATACTGGGTATTTAGTACTTGTTATTGAAGGCAGACAGAAATAGTCCACTGGCTAAAGCTTGGTTTTTAGAGTTGAAGGGCACATATGGAAATCAAGAGCCACTATCTCTCTGTACCTGAAGAAGAGTGTTTCTCTTCTATTCTTTGTTGATTGGATAATATGAGAGGAAAGGAGAAGGAGGAAGAAAGCTGTGTTTTACTGTGTGCCCAGCACCTTTCATAACTAGGCTTTGAGTTACATAGTGATTTATGTTAGCAAAATATAAGTAATAACAAAAGTATCTGTGCAGAAAATTAGTACAATAATTAAATAAATTTCTTTTTTTTTTCTTCCCCTCCAAAGATCAAAGAGATCGGACTCTTGGTTAATGTGCAACAGAAGTCATTAACATGGTAAAATGCGGAAAAACAAGCTCATTGCTATTACTGCACAGACTTTTGCTGTAGGGAACTGTAAATATTTTTTGTTCTATTATTTTGCTTATTGCTTTTTCTATTATTCCTGTGTGTGTCGCTCATTAGAAAATATCAGTCCTAGAAATTTAGATGTAACATTTGTCCTTCCACATGCATATCTCTTTTTTTATGATGCAGAATGCTGCTTCTGTTTTACAGTCCTGCTTTCCCAGCCAGTCTGTGGACCGGCTTTGCCTCGCTTGCCTGCTCTTTCTATACTACATCAGGTGCTGTTTGTTTTTCCTCCTAGCAACTCACTAGGCTATTCTATTGATTCTAGGTGTAAGAAAAAGCTTTTAATTTTTTTAATTGTAGCTATGAATGCTTAAAGTTTACTGTTTTTGTTGAAAAATGAGTCAAAGTTATTCATCTACTAGCACTGATTTTTGAGAGTGCTCTCAAAAGAACAAATTCTAGCTAAGATTTCTCCCACATAGCAAGATCAGGAGTTCTTCATACATTTTATTTCTATCCAGACTCCACTCTTTCTTAATTTGCAGCATTTGGTTGAATAATGAAACCCTTTTAATATTTTTCAAACCACTCACACTTAACTAATCACTTACACTTATCTTCAGTGTAAACTTCATTGATTTAATTCACACTGAAAACATCAGTAGTAGCAAATATAATCCTATTGGCTCACAGTCTATTAGAAATAAAAGTATATTAAATGTCTTGTGAGGTGTAAAGAGGTTAAGTCAAGGAGATTCCTCCAAGAAAGTCATCCTGGTGTAAAACATTAATCTGGTTTATATTTAAACTATATGTCACCTACCAGCCAAAAAATAGCAATGATCATTAAAACCTAATTTGCGGCTAAACATTAATAGATGCTTATTACATCATAACAGATCTGAAAAACAATTAAACCTAACTTTTTCCTAGATAACTTTCTTGTAAAAATATATTATTCACCTGGCTTTTGCCATGAATCTCATTTGCCAATGATTTTTTTTCCATTTGCTTATGTGCATGTGTGCAAGCTTGTGTGTATGGATGATCTCTTTTTGTTACTCTAATTCTTTCAAGAGCAGTACATTTTAAATAGGAAAATCAGTTAACCTTGTTTATACTGCCTGTGAATTTCCTCATCAACACAAAAAGTTAAGGAAATTACACTTGCTTAGTGCAAAACAAGTAATATCTGTTACCATCCATTTGAGAAAGGAATCGTAAGCTAGAGCAGAATAAAAAGGCACTGGAGACACATTTTACAGATAGGAAATAGATTACAGCTTTGCTGTCATTTTCACTGCAATTTCTCAGTCATGTGGTACTCTTTCCCCTTTTTTATTACTGCATATAGTTATATGTATGTGTAGTGACTCGAGTTGGAGTAAGTCAAAGGCTGAAGAAGTCCAGCATTGTCAAAAGTAATGCTTCCTATACAGTTGTGGCGTTGGTATTTTGGTTCATGTGTTGCTGTCTGTCAGGTTCCTGCTGCTGCAGGCTCTATGAAACAAGCCATTGTAGAGGCCAGGCTTCCTGCATCAGCTCAATAGCGCTCAGTTCTCTGTAGCTGTTGGTGTCTTTAACTCTGCTGTTTAACCTTCATATCCAAAGCACTGTGGGGCCAACTGGGCTGTGAAGGAGTGTGCCAAGAAGCAGACATAAAGCAGTCCCTTTTATCCTTTTCTGAATTACAAGGCCCACAAAAAAGGGTTCATCATCATCTTTGCAAGTAAGATTCTTCTCTAGCATATGCCCCTTTTGGGGGCATATGAAATCCTCTGAAATCCTCTGTAACATCCACCTGCGCCTGGCTGGAGCACAGGGAGATAGAGCCTACCCATATGGGCTTTGGTCTGTGAGTTCTCCCCCTCACTACTTGATCTTGCTTTGATGGCAAATGGCACTAAATTCTTTTCTCCCTCTATGTCTGCAGTTCCTGGATGACATTGGGCAATGTAAGTTAAAGAGGTCCATTCCTGACAGGAAGAGGAAAGAAGGAAAATTAGAGGTGGTACAAAGCAGACAGAGAAGGCCAATTCCCTTTGGCTAATTTTCTTCTTGGAGGCTGTCGCTTTCTCAGGTTAAAGCAAGACCCAATGCAGAAATTGTGCTATCCCAATTATAGTCATTATAAGATGTTTGAATAATAGGGCTGCTATAGATGAGAGGAGGTGATGCCTCAAAATACAAGCTCTGCAAATGGAAGTTAAAGTTATGCTGACTCTGGTGACAAGCTTGTCTCCATTTTGAATGCATGCACCACACGTTTCGTTTGCCAAAGGCTCTGTTGAATGCAAGTAAGCATTACGGGGCTATTGTCAAACTCAGGCTTTCAACATCATGAGTCATTCACACACACAAAAAAAGAGATTTGATTAAAAGTCATGCAAATTTCAAATAAAATGAATATGTTGAGTTATGTTTATTTACAGCCATTTTACTAAGCCTCTGAGCTGCATTTCAGTTCTGTTTCTTAGCTTTTCTCAGTAAGGAGAAATTTAGTTGAAAAGAAAGCTGAAATTTTCATTATTGCAGGGAGCTTCCACATACTGAGTTTTGCAATGATAATTGTGACTCTTGGCAATACTGTGAGGTGTACTTGCTTATGAGTTGTTTTCCCTCTATAAAGATATGCTACAAGCTAAAACATTTGAGAAAGATGGTGTATTACGAAGGTAATTTTTGAGAAGGATGAAAGGATACTTCCCCGAAAGTTTGCAGAACATTGTTGTAATAAATGTTGTATATTATGAAATAGAATTGTTTCAGGTGGTCAGGAGTTTATAGTGCTGTGAGGCTTGTGCAAAGAACTGCATAGCTTGTCCCAAGACTTTTCCTCCACTGGGAGAGGTGTTTCTCCTGATGGGGTTTGAAGTGGTGGAGGGGCTGACTTGCATCTTGCCAGCTGTGTGCTATAGCAGACAGTGCTTAACCAGTGAGAGTACCAAGTTTTTCCTAATCAGTTTTCAGAAAGCCCGCTAATCTAGCGATGGAAATGCAATACAAACATTTGCATATTTTACCACATCATGAGGTGATACCCTGCACCTTTTGAAATTTTGCATTTGTTATCATGTATGTGCATACATGTGGAGACCTTGTGAATTATATACCTTCCTCTTTTAACTCTGTAATGAACAATGTTGCTGGGGATAGCCAGCAACAAAGAAAGACTGGAGCATTCAGTAGCTGTGATATTAAGTCACACAGTTTGGTACAGTCTTTCTAAGCTTTAGGACCATGATTCCAAGATTCCTTTTCTCTCTGTTCCTTCTACTCATCCTCCCATGTGAAGTCACAAGGAGTAGCCTCACTTTTAGTTCGGTTATCATTTTCTGCTGAAATTACATTGATCCTGGATTGAATAGGAAAACCAACAAGTAGCTGATAGCTTAAGTTTTCCTTTGACCTTTGGAAAAGCACAAAAACCTCCATATCACCTGCAAAGGGATAAAGAAAAAGATACTATATTCAGGTTGTCTGTATTTGGGTGTGCTTTTATCAAAGGTTTGATTCATCTGAAATGAATTAACTCAGTTGACACTTGAGAGCTATTTTGCAGTGAATCCCATAGTACATCTAAGGACTACTTTATCACTTTGAATTATAGACTAAACAGGTGGTTGCTCAGGCTTGGTTTGAGCTGACAGTGGTTCCTTGCTGCCTCAGATGCTCCTCATGGTGGATGCATAAGTAGCACTGCAGTATTCTAAGGTGAATGCAAACTTACTAGATGTTGTTGCTTGCTTTTAAAGTTTTAAAAATTACTTCTCAGAGTGCTACATAAGATATAAAGGAGGAGTAAAAGGCAGAATGGTCTTAGATTTTCAAACAATGTGGATGAAATTACTGTTAATACACAGGAACATGCAGTTAGGGGCAGAGGTGCAAGTGCTTATTCTAAACTTGGCTTGGAAATAGGATCTTGGAAATACCTTGTAGTTGTGTGCTTAAAGAGATGAGAGAGCTGAGAAGTTTCCTTCCAAGTTCACAGCCCTAGAAGAGATGCAAGAGAGAACCAGAGTAGGGTCTTTAGTTCAGAAAGAGAACATAGATGTAGTAGGTTGAACCACAAGTTGGTGAGTCTGCTCACCCTAAGAAGGTTCACCAAGTCTCCCACAGCACACCACATCTAGCAAACTTAAAATCTGAAGAGTCAAAAGCCATAGCTGCCACTTGATATTTTAAGAAACAAAAGCCTGTTTTCCAGAACTCTGTGAAAACTCTGACTTTGGGAGTACTTGCCATATAGAATGAACCTTTACCTGGGCTAAATGCAGACATAGATTAAATTTTACAGAAAATTCAGTTTATGTGTCTCAGAAGCATGTACCTGACTTCTTAAAAATGCTTATGGAAAAATCTGCCCATAAATAACCATATCCCTGTAGTGGTAACTTCAGTGAATGGCCAGGAGTGAAAATATATGTGGTTTCATTGAAATGTCAGTAGTGCAAACTGCTCCTGCTTTATACTGTCAGTAATATCTGCATGACCTTTTACATGGCAGGTTGTGTTACTTCCATCACAATGTGACTGTGGAGCCATGTCTTGAGTACCTGACAGGGAAGATGATTTGAAACAGGATAAAGGTGGAAAAAGGTGGGAGGGGGAAAACTTTTCTTTTATTAGCAATGTTGTAAAAAAATCCCACAAAAACAACCCAAAAAGGGTTTTGCAGAAAACTCATGACCAAATGTATCACAATTCTTTTCTTTACCCATTCATAATGAGAGTGTCAATATGGCTCATTCTTTTCCTTAAAATAGTTTTTCTAACAGTAAATTACAGTTAATTTACTTTTGCAAAGATTGCATGTTATCATTGTCCTTGCTGGGGTTCTTTCTTTTCCCCTTCTTCTTAGTAATATTATGAAAATGTTGTCTGGAATAAACTGTTTTGAGTAGCAGATGCTGAGCATGGGGAATTCCATGCATAGTTCCAGCTTAGTTCATCAGCTTCAAGGAGTTTAATGACTTTCAAACTTTTTACCTTGTAAATAGTGGATTTAATCAATACTGTTAGAAACATCACATTTTCTACCTAGTAAACAGCTCCTACCAAAGGAAGAAGTAAATGCAAGAATTCATTTAGATTAAGAAATATAAAGTAACCCTTCCATCACTTTTTTTGGGTTTTTTGGTTTGTTTTTTTTTTTAAGCTAATTTTACTATGCACATTTTCAGGAGTGGGGGGAAAGTTGCTGCAAGTAAAACTGGATAAGAAAAACAGGGCATTTTTATCTGTCTTTTTCTAATGACCTCTCTTGTAAAGCACTCTTGCCTCTCCTGCAGCCTGGCCATACTCCAGCCATCTAGAAAATACTAGATACCTGAGGTAGGCAGGCAAATTTTGCCATGTGAGAAGGGTAGTGTCCAGCTTGGTACATGTACAAATGCTCTTGTTTGGAGGAAGGTAGTAATTAAATTGATTTCTTACAGGTTTGGCTTGTGTTGCTCTTAATTCTACTTTGAATTCAGCATATGTGTTCACTCACCAGATGAACTGGTTTCCTTTTCTTTTTCATGCTCCCTGTAGACTGTTGACAGATGAGGTCAGAAAAAGTTCCATGTGCTGCTTGACATCAAATGCTGAAGAACAGACTTGGGTAGATGTTGACTTTTTCATTGTATCTGTAATGTTCTTTTACGCGTGATGGCTTGACGAATATTTCACTGCTCACCTCTTCATCATCATCGCTGCACTCCACCTGGGCTGAAGCTTCTCTACTAACCCTGTCTGTCTGGGTGGATGCATTGACCTTCACCTGGATTTTGTCCACCTGAGCCTTGGCTTTAGTCCTCAGGCGAGTGCTCACCATTTTTCTAGGTTAAAGCTGAGGCACTTCTCTGACTTCTGTTTCTCTAAGGGGATCATGGGGTTGTTCCCTGCCTGTCCTCCCTGCTTGCCCTGCCTGCGCGAACTGCCGTGCCACACCTGAGTGCCGTGTCACTCCCTGTTTGCTGGCCCTGTTGCGCTGCTGTGCAAACTGCCGTGCCACTCCTGGTCGCTCATGCGTCCTGGGGGACGATTAAATCCCCCACGGTTGCTGTGGCTCCGCCTCCTGGCAAGACCATCCCCTCACTGGAGCTGCCTGATCCTGGCAGCTCTCCTTGCTTATCCTCCACTCCCTGTGCTCCAAGAACCCCTGGATTACCTCAATCGGCCGCACAGCCGCAAATAAACAAGCCTTGCCTCCGCTGTGTGTACCACCAATAAAATGGCGGCAATGGTTGCACTTCGTTTAAACCAAAGGTAGCATAATCATAGGTAGCATAATAATAAATGTGACTTCTTAAATTTGGACCCCAAAACCTTTTAATGTAGCATAATGTTATCTCTTTCTAACAGATATAAGATTATCCAGAACGTGATTCAATTTAAACAAGCAAAAATTATAAAATACCCCTCCAGTCCTTCATTGCTTGGCTGCACTTTTGCTTCAGGGAAATGTGCCTGAGTGGATAAATTTCCCCCATCTCTATATGCCTTTTCAAATTTTATAGCACAAAAAGCTTCTCACTTTTAAAACTTTACAGAAGATAGTGTAGAAAAAAATAATGCATAAATAATGGCCAATGGTGAAGTTTGTGTACTGGTATCCTTTTAAACTATAAATGGAAAACTTGATTGCTGATTTAAAATATTCATGAGTCTTGTCCCACTTTGGAAAACAAGCTTTAAATATTATCAATGACCATTCTGATTAGTTCCAGCTTCACCAAAGTGATTGGTAGAATGCCTATAAAGAAGCCACTTGACTGCATATTGACCTTGGGCTTTTTAGTCGCCCCAGGTGCAGAGCTGAAAAAAAGTTTTGGAAACTAAATGCTACATTTGAGTGAACAAGTTGCAGAGAGAGACTGAGGAATAGAAGTAGAGTGGGAGAATAAGATCTTGGCTGTGCAAGCAGATACATTTTTCTGAAAAAAAAAAAAATACAGCTTCCTTATAGACTTTGGTTCTGAACCATGTGGGGTTTGATTCAGTTATCAGCAAAGAGGAGGCAAAAACAAAGGCAACTTTGTCATGTTGGAGTTTCAGAAATATACCCACATCACAATGGCATGCACCACACTTTTTCTTAAAGCTTTTTGGCTCAAACTGGGTTTTGAGTAAGAACAGAAGTTGGTAAAAACAGCTCTATGGTCAGAGGAGAATAACTTCTGTTGATCAGAGTCTTTTTTAGAGATTTTTAATTAGACTAGTGCTGTGAAGGTTGCAAAGTCATGGGGGTTCAAAACATAAACATGAAGAACTTTTCAATTCCTCATATTATCATCATTTCAGAGTCAGTTGGCAGCTAAGTCTGAAACTGATGCCCTGGTTTAACTGTGTATAGTTGTTTATTTTCCTGACAAGTGTGAGTCACTGTGGCCATCTAGCCCCTTCTTGAGAGATTAAAATGATGGGAAGCTCGAATACTTTATCCAATTAAATGAGTGAATGCTTGTATTCAAGCATGGATGCAGATTTTTCTGTGCTTTCCTGTAAGTGTATGGGATGGATGAGACCATTGTTTTTAATCCCACAATGAATATCTGCAAAGCTCGACTGAGTCACTGGCAGTCACCACAGAAAGCAACTATAGTATAAGGATGACTGTTAGGCTCTACTTGGGTTCAAAGCCTGGTCCAGATTCAATGATTAAAAACCATACAGGATACCTGAAACAGGAGGATAAAGAGGCTTTTAGGCCTATGGTCAGCAGACATACTCCCAAACCATATTTCTGGTCCCATTGCCAAGATTGGCATCAGCCTTAACAGTGGAGGCATGGGAGAAACTCAAAGGGAGAAGACTGCAATGTCCAGCTACCTGGGGAAACATTGGGCTCAGTTTCTGCCCAAGTCATTCAGGACATGTAACAGTGTCCAGCTGCTTTACATACTCTACAGGAGGTTAAAGAGAAAACGGGATTATTGTCTGTGTGTCTCACCCCCTATGCCGGGACTAGCCAAGCTGGTGTGGATGTATTGAAAATATATTTCTGTTTGAAGGGAATGGGAAGCAGGCCAGAGAGTGCAGCTCTGTTGTTGTAATGTCTCAAATTCCTATTTGTTGCATTTTCTCTAAAACAACTCTGAGTTCCATTTTCTCCTATAGCACTGTGATTCCCATATTTGCTCCCAGGTGCAGCCTAGACAACATGGTGAAGTGACCTCTTGTTGGCAGTTTTTTTACTTGCTATGCTGGTTTTGAATGGGATAGAGTTAATTTTCTTCATAGTAGCTGGTATGGGTCTCTGTTTTGGATTTGTGCTGGAAACTGTGTTGATAACATAGGGTTGATTTGGTTATTGCTGAGCAGTGCTTACACAGATTCAAAGCCTTTTCTGCTTCTCACCTTGCCCCACCAGCGAGTGGGCTGAGGAGGGCACACAAAAGTAGGAGGGGACACAGCCAGGACATCTGACCCAAGGGATATCCCAGATCACATGGCGTAATGCTCAGCAAATAAACAAGGGGGAAAGTTACTTGGGGATTGCTGCTAAGGGGCTGGTTGGGCATTGGTTGGTTGGTGGTGACCAATTGTTTTTCATCAATTGGTTTCTGTGGGTTTTTTAATGTCTCTCATTATTTTTCTTATTTTTGCTTTTCATTACATTTGTTTAGTTCACTCATTAAATTGTTCTTAACCCACAATTTTTCTTACTTATATTCTTCCAATTCTTCCCCCTCTCATCCTTCTAGGGGGAGAGTGAGAGAGTTGGCTGTGTGATGCTTAGCTGTTCTCTGGGGTTAAACCATGGTACATGCCAGCATGCTGGCAAGTGTGCTTTTCTATGAACTTGCATTTATTCTTTGCCTAAGCATATTTAAGGGTTTTGGGTGGAAAAGAAGTGGCTGGGGTGGAAACTCATTTCTGTTTGAGATCAGCACAAAGCCTAGGCACCAATTAAAGCCATTTTAGCTCTTGAATTTCTATTGGCTTGTTATAGACACTAACATTTTCATGAGAGTTTTAGAAGTTTTAGAAGTTTTAGAAGATATGATGCAATGCATATGGATTTGTTCTGTCTAGTCAGCTTTCAAGCCTATGGACTCTCTGGACCAGTGAACATCATTGTTCAAAACTGCTGTCTTAAGCCCTGTTTTGAGAGAGGAAGCAGAGCATTAGTGGATAAACAAACTGGATCTATGCATAGGGATGAGTTTTAATTCCTATTGTACGTAAGAATGTAGATATATTGAAAGGACTGGGGAGTGGAGACATGTTTGCTTTTACAGCTGTTGGCAGCAAAAAAACATGGCAAGACTTGATTGAAAACATCTGTCTTATTGTTTTGCTAACTGCATTTTTTTCCCTTTCTCATTTATAGATCTCAGACTCTGGATGCTGGCTGTGGGATTTTTTTTTTTTTATTTTTTTTTTTCCCTTTTTCGGATGTGAATCGAAGGCCAACAGTTGAAGTGTTGGAAGCAAGTGCAGGAGGACGTTCATCTTGTTTTGTTTGAACCTTCGTTTGCTGGGATACTTTCAAGCCCTACTTCACAGTCATGTGGTCATCACAGCTGCTGTTCTTCACAATGCTTTTAACACCGTTAGCCCATGGTGAGTGAGAGATGGTGTAAACTTGCCTGTGGGAAGGGAAAAGAGAACAGAAAACAGTAAGGATTTTGCCTAAATCTTTTACCCAATACTGTGGTTTTTTTCCCAGGATGTTGATTTCTTTCCCTACTTCCACCCCAGACCTTTTAATTCCCAGGCTGTATTATGATTCTTTAAGTCCTGAAACAAAGACCTCTGGTCACACACAAAAATTTCTGTTATCAAGTTTAGTTGCTACATTAAGGCAGATTTTCTTCCCCATGCCCAAACCTATTCTGTTGGCTGTGTGTCACTAGGATTGTCTCTTCTGGCCTCTACATGGAAATGAATTTCCCTTCTGTGAATACTACTTGGTAAGGGGCTGCAGCTCCAAGGTGGGAACTTCCCATCATATTAGACTGTGATTTCAGGCATTGCAATGGATGTTTCCATGCTCTGCTAAAAGATGGAGGCTCCCATAATCTCAGTGACCCTGAGCTGGCAAGAACTAAACCCAGTATATTTGCTTTAGCCTGACACGGAGTGTAACCTGCCTGGCAGTGGGGAATCATTAGGTGTAGCAGCATGCTACGTAGCTAGGCTGCATCTGAGAACTGAGGTAATAGTGTCAGGCACAGCTGCTATGCTGCAGGGATGTATAAGCTCATGGTAGGTTGGCACTATCTGGATGTAAGGTGCCCACTAAACTTGCCCTCCACAGTGAGACAAGAGAGAGAAAATATAACTTTTGTGGCTTGTGGGTCAAGATACAGACAGGGAGGGGTCACTCAGCAATTACAGCCACTTACCAATCAAATTGGAGCAGGATAATGAGAAATAAAACCAAATCTTAAAAATGCCTTCCTCATATCCCTTTCTTCTTCCAGGACTTAACTTTATTTCCAAGTTCTCTACCTCCCCACTCCAACTCGAGCTGTGTAGCAGGACAGGGAATGGGGGTTGTGGTCAGTTCATCATACATTGTTTCTACTGCCCATTCTACCACAGGGGGAGAAGGACTCTTCACACTTACCCTGTTCCAGTGTAGGGTCCCTCCCACAGGAGACAGTTCTCCACAAACTACTCCAATGTGAGTCCTTCCCATGGGGTGCAGTTCTTCATGAGCTGCTCCAGCGTGGGTTCCTTCCACAGGGTGCAGTCCTTCAGGCACAGATTGCTCCAGTGTGTGACCGTCATGGGGTCACAAGTCCTGACAACAAACCTAATCCAGTGTGTGCTTCTCTGTCCGTGGCTCAACAGGTCCTGCCACAAGCCTGCTCCAGCACAGGCTTCCCATGGGATCAACAGCCTCCTTCACCAGTGTGGGGTGCAGGGGAATCTCTGCTCTGGGCTTGGAACACCTCCTACCCTCCGTTCTCATTGACTTTAGTGTCTGCAGAGTTATTCCTCTCACATATTCTTACTCCTCTCTCCTGCCACAGTTTGCTGTTGTGCAGCAGCTTTTCCCCTTTCTTAAGTATGTTGTCCTAGAGGCATTATCACCATCACTACTGGGTCTGGCCTTGGCCAGCAGTGGGTCTGTCTTGGAGCTGGCTGGCATTGGCTCAATCAGACACAGTCAAAGCTTCTGGGAGCTTCTCACAGAAGCCACCACTGTAGCCTCCCCTCCTGCTACCAAAACCTGTGCACACAAATGCAATACAGAGCTCTAGCAGAAAAATGTTGTCTTTTTATTAGTCAAGAAAATGTTAAGTGCAATCTGACATATTTAATAATTCTTTGGAGTAAAATTTTTGAGGCCCGAGATTGATTTTTCTTTTCTTTTTCTTTCTTTTTTTTTTTTTTTTCATCTGGGAAACGCAATTGTAGGCCCCAGAAGTTAAGTTGCCAGTTTCATAAGGGCTCAAGGGTTCAGGAGCTCCTGTTAATACTGATGGTTGCTAAATGCTGAGAGCAGAGCTTTGGAAAACCTGGTTTCGATTTTCCTTGTGCCTAAATGAAAAGTGAACTCCACTAAAGATCTCATTTTAATTACAGTTTAGTAGGAATACATTTGTTAGTAACGTGACTCCCTATATGTAGGCTGTAGGCCCCTACTTCTAGATACTCATCAGATTTTTGTGCTTTACATGCACTGTGTATGTGCTGTGACACTAAGCAAAATTTCACACTGAAAAAGGAGGTTAAAAAACAAAATACATGCAATTTGTGTGTAGAGCGCAACCTGTCTGCTCATATCACTTACAACACCTTTGGGCATAATGGTTATCTATACTATCGTTCTTGAAGCAAAACTCCTCAGGGACTTGAATGTTAGAATGAATATTTAAACTGAGTCAACCAATTGCAGTGGAATGAATGAGGTATTAGGAAAGGTGCTCTCCATTCTTCTCCAGGAAAGCTAAATGGTAAATGTTTTGTAAATCTTTATACTTAAACAATATTAACACTTAATTAACAATTTAAATATGCCTCTGGCAATCTCTCTTGCAAATATGAAACAGAACTGCCACTGAATCTGGAAAATCTTGCCTGATAGTAGCAGTAAATGAAAATGTCACAAGTATCCTAGGAGTCATATTATGCCACAGATGAACAAACATCAGAGATGCAGAAACTAGATGTCTAGAAATATTTCTACCCATTATATTCTTCTACAAAGTATATATCTATAATGGTTGCTGTGGTTTTTGTCAGTGTTACATGTGACCACTATGCATCTAACCAACACATGTATTATCTGATCCCTGAAATCAATCACCAGTGAAAATGCAGTAGAGGCTCACAGCCATTTTTTAATTGTCAAGAGTGAATGCCTTTGGTCTGAACCAAAGGACTTGGTTTGGTTTTCCCTGTTTTAATCTCAAAGATTGGCCAGGATTCAGCTACTATCTCAAAACTTTAGCCTATTGTGTTTCTTAGCGGAAACAGGTACTGAGTGTGTATCTGATTGTTGAAGTGTGGTACATTCCTGATGCTAGATGAATGGAGAAGCTTGTGATTTAGGTGTGATTTAGGTGTGTGATTTGATGTTTGATGAGTGTGTTTGGTATCAGCTAGCACTTGACCTGTCCAGTCTCCTATGGGCACTGAAGGACATGTGCATAGAAATCAGAATTGCATTGAAGGTTGGAATAGTCTAATGTGGTTTCCAAGGCTTCTGAAATCAGATACTGAGTATCTGATGGCTTTCAGGTGCTCTCCCTTGCTGCCCCTCTCCCATCAGGCACCTGCAGAAGACTGTCTAAACTGAATCGCAAGCCAGCATCATAGCAGAGGTTTCTGCAAGCCTGAAGACGGAAGTGTTTAAACAAATGCCAGAGCCTTACCTTGTTTATAAAAATAGGCCAGTTAAGCTCTACTTCCCCCTATCCCTTTTTAATCCCTTTTGACTGCATGCAGAAAGCCTTCCTATTGTATGTTTAACAAGACTCAAGCATTTGAGTTCCTGTTTCATGGGCTGGAACGACTCCTGTCCTGTAGTGATTGTCAGAATTGATACAGACTACTTTTACAGACTCACCTTGTTGAATCTCGTTCCATTTTTGAGTTTCTGGACACAGTCTCTACATCTGTAGTGTCAGCTATAATATAGATGTTGATGGATCTGCAATGGTGAAAAACTTGATCTACACAGGAATGCAGATAAGCAGGCACTTCTTTATTATGCAGCGCTGGGAAACACGGTGGGGGGCGGGGATAGGTCCTCCAATTGTACTAGGTTGTTAGTTTCAATTTTCAAGGTTTTTATACAAAGAACTATATTTGCCAACAAAAGCATGCATAAAATGTCCATCTCTTAATTTGCCCTTTACCTTGATTGATTCCTAACTATTATAAAATTTGCAATATCATAGTGATTGGTTAAAAAAAGATACCAGTCTCTTTGTTTTAGTAATAGCTAAGGTAACCTAACAAATACATATAGCAGGATCTTGTTTGAATAGGTTCCAGGGTCTTGTCTTAACAGGTCCCAAGGCCTTGTCTTAACATGTCCTTATCAGGTGTGGTATGTAACTCTTGCAGTTTGATCCTTATGTGGTTCATATGAGGAAAGGCTGCGGGAACTGGGGCTGTTTAGTCTGGAGGAGACTGAGGGGAGATCTTAATAAAATTTACAAATATCTAAAGAGTGGGTACCAGGAGGTTAGGACATCCCTTTTTTCTATAGTAGCTAGCAACAGGACAAGGGGTAATGGGATGAAGCTGGGAAACAAAAAGTTCCACTTAAATATAAGAAAAAACTATTTCACTGTGAGGGTGAGGGAGCAGTGGAACAGGCTGCCCAGAGAGGTTGTGGAGTCTCCTTACTTGGAGGTCTTCAAGACCTGCCTGGACATGTTCCTATGTGACCTGATCTAGGTGAACCTGCTTCTGCAGGGGAGTTGGACTAGATGATCTCTAAAGGTCCCTTCCAACCCCTACCACTCTATGATTCTATGATTCTATGAAATGAATCACATACACTTAATCAATCACTTAATCAATGGGTGATTGAGTTATTTGCAAGTGCTTAGCTACTTGATTAAACTATTACCAAGTGATTAACAAGTGCTTAACTAGTTATTGTGATGTTATTAACTAAAATAATGGTGTATCTGTAACATAGAGAGATTTCTTAGGCCAATGATCTCATAAATGTGTTGGGTTGTTTGGATTTTTTTGTTGTTTGTTTGTTTTTTGAAGGGATGATTTTTTAAGCTATATATAATTTCTTGGAGTATATTGTATTTCTTGGGTTGTGATGACAGGTGGGAAGTCAAAGGATGTATGACTTTGGTACCTGCAAGATGAAAAGTAATCTTGCAGGATACTGCTCTAGTACAATGTCATCTTGCTGATAAGCTGTAGAAATAATGAAAATGGAAAACATCATGAATCCTTACAGTTTCTTGGTGATGATGTTAATCCGCTGTATCCTAAATGCACAGGCAGTGCACTGTCTAGTTTTGCTGATCTGAATCATAGCTCACAAAAAACTGAAACCATGTGAAGTAGTTGAGATAATAGCAGCTCCAAGTAGTGGATACTTTCTGTACTATTGTCATTCACTTGAATGGAAAGTACCTTACAGTTTGCATAGACAACTCAGAACACTGCGGAAGCCACCAGAAAGCTATCCCCTCTTCTAAGCTCTGGCAAAGCCTGTAAATTCATCTGTTGGATAACACTAAACCTGTTATACAAAATCAGAGAATTAGCCAAGGTGAAAATCAACAATACCAGGGAATAATAATAATAATAATAAAATTAAATCAGCAACAACAACAAAGACTTTTGTCATCTTTTGTAAGGGCTCTGCTATGGACAGGACTTTTACATCCCTGCCTCCTTTTTGCCCCTGTTTGTAAGCTTTTCTCAAAGCAGCCAAAGGCCTGGAGCCCCAGGAAAGGGCTGCTTGACTTGTGTTACCCCATGTACACCTGAGCAAACTGATCTTCTTTGCCTGTAATAGGTGGATTTCCCAGAGGCATTTTCTGGAATGAGCAGCTGTTTTCATCCTCCTTGGCCTTCCTCCCCTTGACTCCAAACAAAGAAAAATTCTTTTTACTCACAGATGAAGGCTGTCAAAGTTCACCTGAAATGAGAAAGACATGGCAGGCAGCAGCTCAGTTTGCAAGCCTGAAGAAACATACACCTGCTCCGTCACATTGCTGTCGTGCACACGTGTGGCTGAAAGTTGAAAATTAAAACTTCCAGACTGCTGGACAGAAATAACAATAGAAATAAAAAGATTCAGAACTGCTTGTTCTTAAGAGAAGGGTTGGAAGGATAACATAGTAATTGCTGCAGAGTGAAATTTTGCAAATTCTGCAAACAAGTAACTTTGGAAAAGATCTGAAGGTATTGCAAAAATCTTAATCAAATTGTTATTAGTAATTATTATTTATTTGGGATTTTTTAAAAGGATTTTATTGTGTGCATAATTTCAGGATGAGCAGAGAAGAATTATTTTGTTCTTGTTGTTACTCTAACGCTTTAAGTCTAATGCAAAAAATGGACAATTGCTTATTACTACTCAGATTAAAGCAATACTCCAAATTGCCCAGATTTTGTTGGAGATTATTACAAATGCAATGAATTGAACAGATGTGGTGATCTGCCTGTTTCCTGTGAGGCTAAGCTCTTGCCCTGCAGTTAAGTTGTGAGAGTGAGCTTTCAGTATCCTGGTTCCTGCATGGGTGTGTCAGTTGTGGGGGTTGATCCCTGCTTAAGTCTTGCAGCTGCTTTGGGTTATTTTCAATCCATGTTGACTCTGTATTTGTTAATGGGTTGCAGACTGTTCTCTTCTGATCATTCATAGGGTTAGTTTGTCATTGCTATGATTACTTAGGTTTCTTAATCTTTTTCTCCATATACAGCGTGAGTTGTGGCATAGAACCACATGCTTGCCCAAAGCTAAGTAAGTCTGAAGCCACGACCAATTAGGCAGTAGTATAACCAAAACGTGTCTGAAATTGCAGAAGAAGCAACAGATATCTGACGTTAGAGTAGGCTTACTGTTACAGCTATGACAGGATAGACAAGAGTTGTCTGATCCTAGATCAAGCAGCAGGTGCAGCAAAGATTTCTTAAGTAACTCTGGAGATAGAGCTATGTTTAAACTAAAACAGGTTCTAGTTCAGACGAAGACTGACAAGTCCTGAAGCCAGGTATTGTTAGGAAGCTTAAGGCCTACCACTGATACTTGACAACACAAAACTAGGAGGGCTACAGTTGCTGCTGGCCCATCTCTGAACTTTAAAAAAAATAGTTGCCTGCAAGAATTTATTTATGCAGAGTTGTAGCATAGCTATAAAGTGACTTTCCTGTATTTAGGGACAGATGCCATCTTGTCTCTCTGTGTGAGAATTAGTTTGAGATAGGGCCTGAACTATTTTATAATTTGCAGAGTAGAAAATGAAATTTGAAGTCCTTTTCAGTCATTGCAGCAGTGATGAAGAGATCCCTGTCTGCTGTCCTGTTCTGACCTTCTGCACTTCTGTACCATCTTCCTGATGTTTCTGGGATATGACTGTGATGAGGGAGGGCTGCGCCTTTGTTAAAAGATGGTGCTCTGAAGTCAAACTGGTCTCCAGGCATTAACAGGTCCAGATGCCGAGACAGTTTCTGTGGGAACAGTGGAAATATTTATTACTGAACAGCACTGGTAGTTGCCTGGTGACAACGATTCTGTTAAAGCAAGCAGCATTATCTTTCTTGGGGGAATATACGATACTAGGAAACTGGTCCTTGGTGACAGAGTGCTGAACATTTGCCTCACTACTATTTTAATACAGTGGAAATACTGTCACTGCTTAAAATACAAACTGCATTTCTTTCATACTTGTGCAAGTGTTACGTTAGCTAGTGAATAGTGGATAATTGCTTTTTGCTACAATACTCTTTGTACAGTTAAAATGAAATACAAGATACATGTTTTATTATTTGTGAAGTAGCCAAGTTGACTTCCAGGCTTCTGCCTAACTTCATTGTTTTAAAAGATTAATCATCCTTGAAATTTTTATAATGTTTGCTATTCTTGGCAATTTGTGTTTACCTGCAACCCTACCACCATTTTCATAGTGAAACAAGTGATTAAGAAAGGCTTTTCCTGATAAAAAGGGGTGACTGTTCTATGTATATACTACAGTTCTAAAATCAGTACTAAAATCAGGATTGTTAAGATCCTCATCTGAGGAATGTAGGCTGAGAGAAGGTGAAATTCAACCTTGCAAAGACTCTACATACCATTTAATTCTCACTTAAGCCATTAGACAGTGCAGAGGTATGTGTGCAGACCCACTTCTTTCACATCTGCTTTTCACACTCTTGAATAAGGAGTGAGATTTAAGGGGATTTTCTGACAACATTTTTTTTTCTTCATTTTCTTCAGCGTTTGGCAAGTGTGTCTGCTTATAGCATCCTCCCGTGTTATTGAATCACAGAATCATAGAATCAATATAGTTGGAAAAGGCTGAGATCTTGTATTGTTCTCTCCTTGGGACATACAGTCTTTAGCTATCAGCATAGCTCTATTTGCAATGAAGCTGGAGCAATAGGTTTCAAATTATAGTATTATGGAATTATAGAAGGTGTCTGGTGGCTACAGCCCAAATTAATGCATGGAAGTTATCCTTTCCTATAGGCTTCTTACCATGTATGACATACAGCGACAAAGCATGAGGGTTTCTGTCTGAGGTACAGTGGTAGAAAAAGTGCTTGATCTCACAGCAATAAGAAGAGGGTAGTTGTGTTACCCCTCAGGCCTATAACCTCTAATGCTTGCTTCATTTGTAACTATTTCCTGACCAGACTGGTTTCTGATCTCTTATGACCAATTCTGTATGCTCTGGGTTTTTTTTGCAGCATTAGTTAAGTCATAAGACCTGACAGCATGTGAATTACAGTGTAGTAATTCACACCCAGCACATTCAGGCACCAGAATGAAGGCCAAATGGCCTCTATGCAGCTAAGTGTGAATTATTGTACTATAATTTAATTCACATTTTATTTTACTGTGAGTATAAAAAATGTTTTCATTAGTTAACTTCTTTAAGAAAAATTACTTTCTAAAAAACAGAATTGAAAAGGACAACACGGATCTTGTCACTAGGAGGGGTAAGTAGCTTTGGGAGATGATGAGTTTTGTTGAATCCTGAAAAACTGTTTTTGTGCAATGTGTGTGTTATTAACCCTAGGTAATGAATGCATGTTGTGGTGCAGACATCTGCTATCTGAAAAACCTGACCTAACTCTTAACTATTCATATCATATTGTTTGCCAAGCAGTTGCTAAGTATGATGTCTAGGTTTATTAGTTTCTGACCTAGTCTTGATTTGATCTGGAAACCTTAACTCAAGACCTGTCTATTGAGCATCTTGGTTTTGGTCCTAGCAATCAGTAAGTGAGTAGAGAAGAAGGGCTGTCTGCAGCAGTGTGGAAGAGCACCAGAGGGACCAAGCTGGTATGCCTGCTCTACTGAGTGTTTGGAAAAATAAGCCAACTTGATAATGAAAAGCAGCCATGAGTAGTGTTGAAGGAATATTATAGAGGCCCACTGAAAAATCATGGTAATTTTCCATGTAAGCAATAAGTGTCTATGATGCAATTACCATGATTTTGCTTTAGATGGAAATACCTTAAAAAATGCCAAACAAACAAAAAAAGTCAGGCAGTGACTTTTCCAGATAAGCACTTCGGAATAATACTTCTACACATTTTTTCAGAGTTAGTAATCAATCAGAACAGAAAAATGTAGTGGATTAAAGCTGACTCATACAGGTACAGGTGTCCCTTAGCCAATACCCAGAACTACTGCAGAATAATTTCATATCTGCACCTATCTCTGCATATGAGATGACAGCTTGTCTCCAGTCTTCCTGGACATGCAAGATACTCCAAAGGGACTGGTGTGGGGCAAGCCGAGGTTGAACATGGATGCTGCAGTACAAAAAGAGGAACAGAAGTGGGCAGCTTCCCTTTCCTCATCACAATGAGTAGGGGAGATTGACTACTCAATCCCTGTTTTCTTTTACCTGTTGCATTATTACCTGAATAGGAAAATGGAGATCCATTTAACCAGTTGCTAATCTTACCTAATACTTTGTTAATGCTAGACTTCCAGATAAAGCTTTTATGTGGTAAAGATGACAGGTTGGAGAGAGCTTACTGTTCTGGATGAGACCCTGCATCTTTTCCCTGATACCTGGAGCAATGCAGGACCTGAAGACAGTTTCACAGCCAAAATAGCTGCATAGTGCTAGGGCAGAGTTTCCTTTTCAGCAATGCAGGCGGGGAGGCACAGACAGGTTTTGAAAGTACAAAAGCTTGGTGTGCCTATCCTTCCCATGCAGCTGTAACACCTCTTCTTTGTAACACTTCAAGAGTATGTCTACAAATAGGATGTCACTTCTGTTTCTTTTCCTTAATAACTTCAGCTAAGCTTAACCACTGGAGCTGGAGAGGAAAAAAAAAATTCTTTCTAGCTTTAGTTCTCTCATCTATTTAAGCTGGGCATATTTAAGTACTTTAAGCTAAAATGAGAAACGACTGAGGGAATGAATTATGGCCACCTTCATTCTCACACTGCCTCCACAGTTGCTGCTAACCTGCTCCCAGAAAGATCTGGGCAAATCTGCTGTTTCCCTCTGTTAGGAAGAGCACCCTTGGTGCCACAATAAGAGGAAGGAGAAGTTCTTTATTGCAAATGGAACTGCTGATTCCCTAGAAGACATCTCTAACATCCATTTTATCAGCTCCATAGTCATGTTAAATGAATCTTAGAGTCATCTGATGTTTATTACCCCATGGCACATTCAGTGTTGTACAGTTGGTTTCCTTAGCTATGATTTCTTGAATTGGTTATGGTTTTTGTTAGTGTGGTTTTGTTTGAATTTGGAAGAGATTTCCTGCTGCTAAATCATCTGGGAAAGATGCTCCGGGAAGGGAAGAAATTAAAAGCACGTTGGAGAGTTCAGAAGTTTTACCCACTTTGAATTTTCCTGATTCCATGAAATTCTTTAGTCCTGGGTAGCTTCCCTTGAATATTCCTCCCAGTACCTGGCAGGACCATCTCTGTTCTCCCATTAATCTGATGCGAGCTGTGAGACGCCTAATGTGTTTTAAGCTGCAATCTGCTTGTCTCAGAGTGTTGGACTGGACTGGTGGGATTTTAGTTATGGTGCAGCATTGAATGTATACTGTAAACTCAAGGAATTATAATCACAACAGCATCTATTTTCTTTTTCATCTATTTTCCATGCACTTTCCTTGTGCTTTTCTGTGTTGACCCGATTTCTGCAGTGCCTGATAATGTTGAACACCTTGCTACACATCATGAGCTGTGAATTTTTCACGGAAGATTTGTGAATGATAAACATCCTCAGCAGTCAGTCTGTGTGTTACAGTGGACAGAGGAAGAGGTAAGGGCTAGAAATACGTAATTCAGGTATTGTCACTTACTCCTGTACCACTGTTATCTATAGAAACCGAGATGCTTGATGGATTTTAGGCGCTCAGTCAAACTGTCAGTTGTTCTTAAATCTCCAGAATATGGAGCCATAAATAAATGGCATTTCAATACTGAGTTTTTAGAGTCTGATCCAAATCCCATGGCAAGTCGATGATTCCATGTAAATGCACTTTGAACCTGCAATCAGTTGACCAGGTTGTGGGTTGCTCCCTTACCCCAAGAGCATTCGGTCCTTATTCTTTTGGGAGGCTGTCACCCTTCAAGGTCTTCTAGGAGTAACTAGTAGTCACGGATGTTACTGATTTAAATGAGGAATTTCCCCCCCCCCCCCCCCCCCCCAGCTCTTGTTGCTGACAATCTGTCTGCAGTTTTTAATTTGCTGTGTTTTATTTCTGTTAACTGAAATGCTGGAGGCTTTGATACGTTGCTTTGATATGTTGGTCATATGTAATACTCCCCTCTCTAGTAGTGTGGAGGGAGAAACATGAATGTCTTGTTAGGCAAGAATGCTGTCTGTGCTAGCTGTGTTGAGTTGGAGTGGGGCTGCGAATTTAGCTACTTTCAAGCTGCAGATGAACAAACCCATGTGCCAGTGTCTGCAGGCAGAGGGGTGGGCTCTTCAGAAAGCCAGGGGCTGGTAGTAATCATGGCTGCTGCTTGCTATGCATCTATCCAAAATGCATCATCTCCATTCCCTTAACATATATGCTCTTCATCTGAAAAGGAGAGCTTTTAGCACTGGTGTGCTGACAGGCATTTCTGTGACTGGATGTTCCTTGTATTCCTCCAGTGAAGGCATAGCTCTACTTTGCAAGACAGATTCATGGCCAAGTTCTGTTTATCACTTAAAACAATATTTTGCCAGCATTGCTGCTCACTTCAATGTGTATATAATTTGTAGCATGCTTTAAGGAAGCATGCCTACTTTTAATAGTTGTAGGATAATTCAAATCACTGAGTTTATTTTTGTGTGATTTTTTAATATATATATATGTATGTGTTTGTGTGTGTGCTTCAAATATAATTTTCACACTGCATATATAAATAAACTTATAGAGAACTAGTCTGTCTCAACTTGGAATAACGCAAAGAACTTTTAATATGCCTTCATTTCATTCATGTAACTTGAAGTCTGGGTTGTTATCACAATTTGTAGTGTTATAGGCTACAATCTCACTATTAGATATTACTCTGGGGGAATTCTGAGGACTAAGAAATCTAATAATGTTTAGTTGTTTTCTTTAATTTGATTGGGAAAAAAAAATGACCTCTTGGTCAGATGCCAAATACATAATGAATTTGTATCACCAGCAGACACCTTAGAGTCTCTCAGCCATACTGACAAAAGTGCTTGGAAGTCACATGTTACAGTATCAGACAGTCATTAAAAGGAAAAAAAAAAAAATTCCTTGCTTACGTTCACACTTCTGTCTGACAAAACAGGTCTAGACATACATTTTGGGAGCTGATGAGCTCTTATTTGTGAGAAGCTATTTTGACATGTCTGTAGCATTTCTGTCTCTGGAGACACAGTGGACACAGCCATTCGCTGTGAGGCACCACAAGCACAACCTTGCATCCTGACAGCTACAATTGCGTACCTGAATTCACAGGAGTCTTCGACTAAAGGAGTTGAAAACAATAAGATGGAGGAGATGAGGCACAAAATGGATGACCCTGCATACTCTGTTTAATGTCCTTAGAGAACTGAATTAAAAATGAGGACAGGAATCCTGTTTATTAGAAACCCAAATGGTTTAGACTGTTTGCTGTTTGCTGTGGTTTGTATCACTGGTGCCAGAAACTTCCCAGCAGTCCCCAGAAGATGGGATTGCTCTATTTTGAAGCCTGGTTTGATGTGGATTTATATTGTGTCCTGTACGGTCTTTGCCCCAGTAATTCTGGCTATCCTCATTCACCTGTATGATATTTGAACTCTTCCTCTCTTTAGTTTCTTTCTCCTCTAACAAGCCAGCAGTTCCTGCAAAGTACAGTAACTTAATTATTTAGGGTCTGCACTGGTTATCCTCACATCTTGAGGCTACGCAGACTCCCAGACGTAGAACATCTGGTGACAACCCTGTTTCTGGGGGCCCTAACCCTTGCACAAATACAGCCTTTTTCTTTTTGGACAGTAAATATATGACAGATGTGAAATTCTTCAGCTCTTGGGGGAGTGCTGACGTGTCGAGCTTCATTATCCCTTGTTGGCCACTTGGCAAATGCAATCAAGAATAACTTTTGAGGAGGGCTGGCATATCCAGTATCACTCTGGAATGCTATTAGGGTGAGAAGCTTAAAGAAGGACAAACTTAGGGCACAGAAAAGTTGATGCAAGGAGATGGGATCAGCCTGTCTAGCACTCACGAAAATGTAGTGTGATAAAAAGAGTAAACTTTGAAGTCAATGGGAGCTGTGAGGCACAAACTCCTGTGATGGTTAGATTCACAACCAGTTTAGGTGCCAAGATAATTTTAGTACATGTCACCCAATTGTGTGACTTTTTCTTAAGGTTTACACTGTGATATAGCAATCTAAATATCTTATGGAGGTGGTACTGCAGAGATTACAAAAGTTCCTTAGTTTTTATAGTTATATTAATCAGCAGTTATAAAGTCATAGTGCTTAAACTGCTATAGCATTATAAGTAAAGTCGAATACATATATAAGATGTATAGTAGCCAGGTACACAGTCTGGAAAGTAGTAGAATGCAAAAGCTGTGGGGAAAGAGCTTGTTAGAGCTGGAAAATAACAGTAATACTAGTTAGAGCTGTGTGAAGATTTTTTTTTTTTCCTGAAGAAGCCTGGGGGAATATTTGTTTATACAGCTGAGTAGGTGGCTTTGATAACAACAAAATTCTTTTTGATTCTCTGTTTGCTGTGATGTCTCAGGTGAGTTACAAATCCCACATCTTCACGTGTATGTTATCTCCTCGTTGGGCTCCTTGCTCCTTGAAATGTGTTTCCTGGGGTGACCCATCTTCCCTCAGCAGGCTAAGAGAGGAGGTGCCAGGCTTGACCATTTAAATTAAGCTGTGCAAAATAAAGACCATGTATGCAGACACCACAGGTTCCTCAGTTCTTTAATGGAAAGTTTGATCAAGTTCTGTTTTTATTAGATTATAGAGTTCAAAGCAAAGTTCAGGAGGAAATCATGCAAAGAAAGTGAATTAACTATGAAAGCTATGTACTTAATGCCAGTAATATTATGCTATTGTATAGTAGAGGGACTGAAAGACTTTTCTCATTATGAAGATTGTTAAATAACTTACAAACATTATAATCATAGAATCATAAGAGTGGTAGTGTTGGAAGAGACCTCCAGAGATCATCTAGTTCAACCTACCTGCAGAAGCAGGTCAACCTAGATTGGGTTGCATAGGAACGTGTCCCTTTCCTGACCCTCATTATTCTCTCACGTCCCAAACAAGGAGCAGAAAACCCAACACCTATTCTTCCCATCCTTCCCTGCCTGATCCTCCCCCCCCAATCATGTCCATGAAGAATTATCACTGTTCCTCAGAGACTATCTCCATGGTAACTTTTTTTACGAGGTCCTCAAGAGGTTGCTGTACTTCAGACTATGTTCTGGGAACAAAGATTTTGCCTTATGCCTCAAATACATTGAGTTATAATGATTTGAATTTACCTGAGCACTCACTTGCAGAATGCAGAATGCACAAGACTGTTATGCCAAAGTGAGACAGGACTGAATTGGTGTCAACAGGATGTCTTGCTAGCAAATGTGACTGCTTATGTATTAAAATAGACATTCAGTGAAGCAAGATACTGACTTCAATACAGAGATAACTGGTTTAAAAGCACACTCTTTGTTTCAAGAGCTGTGCTATTCCTCTCTTAATATTGTTCCTTGCTGAGTATTAATTGATGGTCAGTTAAGTAAGAGATCTATGGTAAATCATTTCTTACTTGACTAGGAGATTAGGTGACAGCTGAGATTGTAGCATGGAACACACAATCCTTTAGCAGGAAGAAAAGAACATAAAGTTACTTAACTGCTCTTCAGCTTCAGTGCAGATCATACATGGACAGCAGTAAACTCTTCCTGATGTACCTGTGTCCAGTGCAAAAAGACATGAAAGGTCAGAAAACTTGTCTGTCCCTGTACTTCTAGGAAATAATCTGAAGAAATTTCTGTGGTGGTCCTTGGAGGAGAGAGTCATTAAACCTTACCATTCTGAAAAGATAGCTTGTTTCATGGGCAAAGGAAATAATGAAGACTTATTTCTATTTTGGATTCTTTCCTAGGAAGCTCGTGGGGTCTGTCTCCACTGCCAGGCTGCTTGCTTGCTTCCATGAAACTCACAGAAATGTATTGATTTATGCCCTCTATCCTTTTTACCAGACAGGGTTCCAAGTGGACAACAGGCTAGAAGTGGTTAGGGAGATACTGTCCAGCAAACGTGATCTACAAGTTCATATTAGCTTCAATACAGTTGGAGAAAGCAAAATCATCCCTTCTGGTATGCAACTGGTTCATCACTGTCTACTGCTTCCCCTCTGGATGGCATCTGCAGGCCCAACTTCTTCCCCTTATTTGCAGTAGCAAAGTTGAAGAGAACTGTAGGGTTCATAGTCCTCTCTGGCATTGAATGTTGAAAGTCAGCATTAAGGAAAATGTGGGCTGTTGGTGTGACCATGCAGGTTCAGTCTAGCGCTGCGGAGACCTCATACACTGTGTGCTTCACATGGCTGTCACAACATGTGGTGTTTAATCATATTAGCTGCTGATGGCATATAATCCGTTAACAGCACTCATGGCTGAGCAGAATGAGAATGCTGTGGAAGTCTTTTCATAGAGGTGGGGATCTATGTGGCAAATTCTATGACACCATTAAAATTACGTAACAATGATGTTGAAATGAAACCCTATAGGGTGCTATTAGAGATAGGGCTTAATTTTTACAAAGTTTCCGGACTTGACACTGGTTTCCTTAATTTGACACCTCTTTGTTCAAACAGAGTATCAAAATGGCATTTAAATTACACTGTGAGTGAAGAGCTTAACAATACCCATGCAATGTAATACATTTAAATTAAAGCACAATATTGTTTCAGTGTGGGATTTCATATTTAACTTTCTAATGGTTTTCATCTCCATGTTGCAAATTTGACAGATACCTTTTGTTGGTAGAAGGTTATAAGGACTATTTTCATTTACCTGACCTAAAGGACACAGTGTTTATTTGCACTGGGCTGAAGTTTGCAGCACAGTGAATTAACAGTAAACTGATACTTTAGTTTTTGTGTTTTTCAAGACATATTTCCTCCTAGGCTTTGAATCTATTTATTTATTTATTTATGCCATAATGTGCTTACACATAGCTTTTTAGTTTTGTTTATTTGGCCAGACAAAGACATCTCATTCTCTGTTCAGGAGATCACGTGGAAATTTTCACAGGGTAGTTGGCAACACTCAAAAAAAATCATAAAATGGATACGGAATAATGTTCTTCAAGACTGCTTTTGTATTCCTTTAGCATCATCACTCAAACACCTTAAATTTAACGTTTACAGAATGTATCAGTATTGATTTGCAATGTAGACACCTGGTGTGCTGTGTACTTTATGGATATCCTTGGTATTATTAGTATTTGTATCCTGTGCCATTGTTATTTTATACCACTTTTAATTCTACTGCCAGTAGAAGCTTAACTCTTCAAAGGCATTCATAAAAAATTGGGAAATGTTAAAATCCAATTGTCCTTGGCATGGTAAACCTGACTAAAAGGCCCCCACTGCTGAGGTGCTATAACTTTATCATGCTTGTACTTTAAAGTCATAAGAGCCAAAGATTGCTGTCTGGCTAATTATATAGTATCTATCACATCATCTTTGCAGACTAGGTACTGTCTAAGTAAATTTCACTTCTCATTTCATTTAATCTTCCTTCTGCCAACATCTATTCCTCTCTGTCATTTGTTGCTATTTCCATCTACTTGGTGGTGGTGGTGTGATTGACTGTTTTATCTTCCCTGCAAACATTTCACCATTAGATTTTTATGGATGCTGTGGTTTCCACTTGACGGCTTTGCATGGGAGATCTGTGTGAATGCGTCTGAAATGTAGGCAGCTCTCCTTTTTTGGTAAAAATGTACTATTCTTACATAATCTGTACTGAAACCTCAGAGTTGGCACTTGTTGCAAGTAATATTTTAATAACTGAAAAGTAGACGTTAGAATGGAGAATTTGAAGAGGGAATAGGCATCCTTGTGTCTTAACACTTCTAACAGAGTAATTTTTCGCAACTGTGGTTTCAGCTAAAATCTCTCCCAAAGGTCACTTAAATGTGAGAGAGAAGCAAGGAATTGTCACAGTAATGCTGTAAATCTGCCTTTGGGGATGCTGCCCAGCAGCAGCATGAACGGGCACTACTCCATGTACTGGATGATGGTTAATTTCTGAACATGTCATGGTGTGCTTCACATGGGGCCCATCTTGGTCAGTGGGTGCTTTCTCCTTGGGTGATCTGCAGGTAGGCGAGAAGGCAAACAACTGCAAAACTCTTAATCTCCTGGCAGTCTCTCCCTCTTTTCACCTGGGCTCCGAGGGTTTGTTGATTAATCTATTTATTTTCAAAATAGACTGCCTATTTTCTTTGACTGGTCCTGGATGATAAATTGAGGAGACAGTCTCTCTCAGAACAACACTCATTTCGGTGTCATTCCTTGCCCTAAGAGATATTTTTCTGCTGGGAAAATAGAGTGGTGTTACAGAGTGAGATCTAAAGAGGAGCAACAGCTGGTCTTTGTGTGCATCATTAGAGATGGGACAGGCATATGGAATCAGGGATACTTTTCCCCAGGGAACCAAGATAAAAATGGCTTAACCTAACCTTGTTTTTCATTAAATCTTAGAGCTTGCTAAGGTCTAAGCTATCTCTTGCTCCCTTCTCCACCTCTCTGGAGAACAATCTTTGGACATGTCCAAGAAGGTCATCTAGGAAAAATATTTGGGCTTAGTAAATTATGCCCTTAATGGCTCTTATTAAGCATTTGCCTAATTTTGGATTAGGTAGTTTAATAGCAAACAGGGTCATAATCAGTGTATGCCCTGCTAACAGATAAATAGTATCTGAAACACTTAATGTTAAAGAGACTCTATAAAAATGCTGAAAACTTTCATAGAGGGAACACTACATTTGACTCATGATATAAAAAAATATATAAAAGAAATTCCTATTTTGAGGTTTGACATTTTTTCTGCTGCAGCATGATTTTTACCTTCAGAGACAGATGTTGGCTGAGTTTCAGTGGAGATCTCTATTTAAAGATCTCTTTTTCCAGGCTCAGGATAAGAGCATCCCAGCAGGTAAGAAGTCAAGAAAGGGAGCAGGGAGACTCACATGGCTAAGTAGGGAACTGTTGGGCAAACTCAAGTGAAAGAAGAGAGTCTGTAGACCATGGAAGGATGAATATAAGGCTGTCACCAGAGGATGTAGGGAGGCAACTAGGAAAGCTAAAGCCTCATTGGAGTTGTGTCTTGCAGAGGAGGTTAAAGAAAACAAGAAGGGCTTCTTCAAATACATTGCAGATAAAACTAACGCTAGAGGCAATGTAGGCCCACTGTTGAATGAGGCAGGTGTCCTGGTGACAGAGGATACAGCGAAGGTTAGTAGGTTGAGAGGGATTCTCCTCGCTTTCTACTCTGCCCTCATGAGACCACATCTGGAATAGTGTGTCCAGTTCTGGGCCCCTCAGTTCAACAAGGATAGGGAGCTACTGGTGAGAGTGCAGTGCAGGGCCACCAAGATGGTGAAGAGAGTGGAGCGTCTCCCTTATGATGAAAGACTGAGGGAGCTGGAACTCTTCAGCTTGGAGAAGAGAAGACTGGGGGATGTCCTCTTTAATATTTACAAATACATAAAGGATAGATGTCAGGAGGATGGAGCCAGGCTCTTCTAAATGATGTCCAATGATAGAACAAGGGGCAATGGGTGTAAGCTGGAACAGAAGAGGTTCCAAAGAAACACAAGGAAGAATTTATTCACTGTGAGGGTGACGGAGCACTGGAACAGACTGCCCAGATGGGTCGTTGAATCTCCTTCTCTGGGGACATTCAAAACCCACCTTGATGAGTTCCTGTGTGACCTACTCTAGGTGGTCGTGCTCTGGCAGGGGGATTGGACTAGATGATCTTTCAAAGTCCTTTCCTACCCTTGAGATTCTTTGATTCTGTGACATATGCAGTATGTAATTGTTAGAACTCTGTATCATCATGAGGGCTCATGGAAACCTCTTACATTTCATTTGCCCTTGGTTCGTGGGGAAAAAAAAAACACATAAAAATGTGATTTCTATGTTTGATGGCCAGGCCAGAAATTTGACCAGAATAAGAACAAAAGTAGTTATTTCTTTTAAATCATTTGGGAGTGGAGATGTCAATTTTCTGAGTAAGGGAAAAGTTCTGACCAGTAGGAAACCTCTTGACTACATCCAGCTCAGATAAAATTATATCTAATTATAAGTCAAAATGAAATGTTTTATTTTTCACTTTCAATTAAAAAAAAAGTTTTAATTGAACAATCTTCTAGATTCTTTCAAAATGAGCTTGTAGGCTTTGTTTTGCTTTTCTTCTTGCTTCTTGTGAGATTCATGCTGCTCTTTAAGTTAATAAAAATTAAGATTGTGTGCTAGGGATTGTCAAGGTGCTGTCTACATCTCTTTTACTCCAAGTCACACAAGTAATTGCTTGGGCTATAAAGGATATGTGACGTTGATAGTGAATGCAATTAAGTAGTAGTAAAATCTCCCTTGCAGAGCTGGTAGAACTGGGCTGTTGCATGCAAAATCCTGAGCCTTCAGTTATTTTTCATGCTCCTTGCTTTCTCCTCCATTGCTGCCTTCCTACTCTTCTTCAGCGCACCCCTTCATCTCTCACTAGTCACTTGTGGCTCCTTGCAGGGCTGCTGGTACATGTGGCCAGAAACATGAGTTGGGTCACATGGCTGGAACAACTAGGAAAAGTGATAAACTTTGAGAGAAATTACAGGGTTTTAAGATAAATTAAAATTAAATTAAATTGCCTATCTTAGGAGGGTGAGGCAAGTGCTTTCAAATTTAGGCCTGTGCTGATGCAGGCAACACTTGGATTACATTCAGTTGATTTAACATCAAGGAGTAGTTTAGTAAATGAACTGATTACTAGTAGTTAGTAAAGCTACTAGTAGTTTAGTAAATAAACTGAACCTGCTAGTATCTGATGGCATTTGATGTCAGCATATAGCAGGTTTTGGGGAGTCAGAGAACGGTACACAGAATGTGTAAATAACAATGGATAGAGGGCAACATTTTCATCAGGTTGGAGCATGCTACACACTAGAACACTATAAACAGATTATAACTGGGCTTTAGGTAGAACCAAATACATCCGAGGAGCAAAAGTAAATTTTCTTTTTGCTCACTATGCAGATTATTTTTCAGTCTTGACTGCTATGGCTGATATGTGCAGGAAGGCAGGTTTCATAAGCACAAGAACTACTTGTGTGTCATGTCAGATTTATATGGCAAAGGGGTAGGAAGCACTCAGATGCATCATAGAATTATGGAATAATAGAATTGTGGCAGTCAGAAAAGACCTTTAAGATCATCAAGTCCAACCACTAACCTCACACTCTCAAGCCCATCCCTAAACTAAACCATATCCATTATCACCTCATCTACACATCTTTTAAAGATCTCCGTGGATGATGACTTCATCATATCCCTGGGCAGCCTGTTCCAGGGTTTAACAACCCTCCAAGTGAAAAAGTTTTTCCTAATCTCCAATCTAACACCACCTTTAATGCAACTTGAGGCCATTTCCTCTTGTTCTGTCATTCAATACTGGGGAGAAGAGACCAACCCGCACCTTGCTACAATATCCTTTCAGCCAGCCAGTGATTATGTGTCCCCTCAGCCTCCACTTCTCCAGACTAAACATGCCCAGCTCTCTCAGCTGCTTCTCATTGGACTTGGTCTGTAGACTCTTCACCAGCTTCATTGCCCATCTCCAGAGACTCTCTAGCACCTCAATGTCCTTCGTGTAATGAGAGGCCCGAACTGAACATGACAGTTGAGGTGCGGCTTCACCAGCACAGAAGAATGAATGGGGAGCAGCAGAAGGCTCCAAAGGCTTTCATGACCTGCACTGTCCAAGCAATGATATCCAGTGTCCATGGATATCAAAGGCACACAAATACGTCCTTCCATGATACACTTGATAGCTTTGACTGGATCAGACTAATGTGTCAACTAACAGCCACCAGCATGTAAACAACACAAGCTGTAGACTTTATAGACACAGAAATTAAAACATGAATAGTAATACCCTTTTTAAAAAATGTAGTATTTCCTACAAATTCTGCAGTACAAAGAATATTTGTTTCAGTGTGTATCTGAATGCTGAACTGTGTTGCTTGTTACTGACTTCTTCAGCATTGAAATATAATTCTCTAATGTAGACACCCTAACAGTGTGACAGTGCAGCGCAATCAGAAAACTCATGGAAAAATACAAGCTTTTGATGCTCATGAGCTTGTAGAATAAAATGTATGAAAAGCACATTTCAGTCTGCATCAGCACTGAGAAGCGATTCCAGAAAGGTAAAAGAGTGCAGCGTCTGTGTATTTGTCAACATAGATGTCTCTAGAAGTCTATTATTAATTAGAAAAGTGTTCCACTACAAATTATGAAAATTAGCAGGAGACTGATTTCAGTTACTCTCGTTTGTGCTCATTAACACTTAAGCATAATGTGCACTTCAGTCAAATAAAGAATGGAACCTTTTTTGTGCCTTTTGAGAGTGCCTCAAAAAGGGTCTTGATTTATACTCTACTTTTTAGCCTAATTAAAAGTGATGATCACAACATGAAAGTCCCTTAAGATGACTGTGATTTTTTTTTTTTCTAATAAACTGAATAATGTTTAATGTTCTGGATAAAACTGTCTGAAAATGGAATTACAGCATCTCATCATGTTTTGTATTTAAACTTGAGTAATTAACATCAACACCATCACTGATTGTGGATGTTATTGTGGATGGTTATACACAGTTACTGAAAGCACATATGAATAACTGTTCAGAGACACACAGCCTTAGACTTTTCATCTCCGATATTGAATAGCAAGGTAACAGCCCTCATCTCCCAGGACCTCATCAGACTTGACTGTGCCTACCATGCATTTTGGAGAGGCAGTTGCTCTTTGCATAGAAGTGCCCATCTGAGCTTTGTCTATGTTGGGTCAGGTAGTGATGGGAATAGATGAGCTGAAACAGAAAACATTCGATGTGACATCTTGTGGTTTTGGTGACTGACTCTTGTGCTATTTCAGTCTAATTGCTGTATTAAAGCTGCCCTCAAATGCTCAAATTTGCCTTTGCTGTTTGAAAATGCAGCCTTGCTTTTGTCTGTCTGTATTTATGTTTTTACTGTTTCCACTCTAAGTACAGAGTGGTTTACCCTGCATAAGCAGGGCTCAGTACCTCCTCTTCACACTCGTAAGGACATTTCTTTGCAGACAGACTACTTGGAAGAGCAGAGGCTGGGCAGAGAAGCTGAAATTTTGGGATAAAGGGGACTGGCCGTGTTCTGATCTTCATTCTCCTTGACAACATTGTTTCCAGCACTTCTTGAGGCTGCAAAGGGGCTCCCCACATGCATAGAATCCATGGACATACGTGTGTAAGGTGGCAGGAAAGAGACAGGCCATCATACAAGCTTTTCTCCTTGTTACTACCATGGCACACTGCAGAAGTCTGCAGGAATGAGCCCTTAGTTATGGGTTCCCAACCTGTGGCTGTTTAACAGTGCTGAAATGTATTTAAAAATGCTGCACTAGTACTCCTGCTTCTTATGTGCTACTGTCATATTATTTGAGATTAAGGACTTTGTTTGGCTGCTGTTAGTGCATGACGTATAATCTTGAGACTGCTTTAGCTTGTCTGCCTGCATGGCTAGGAACTGTGTTCAACCAGACCATCTACACTGTATCTCTTAGATCTCAGAAACTGCTCACTTGTTTGTTCTTGGGCAACATTGATCAGATCACCCCTTTTTGAGGACAACAAACTTGTTCTGTACACTTCAAGGTTTTACACTGCCTTTGCTGTGGTAATATCCAAACACTTGGCAATATTGCAGGGACCAGCATGAGAGTCAGACACACTCTGCTCTTTGCCGAGCAAATGGATTGTAATGACTGGAGGCCTTGCTCCAGTTCAGTTATACCACTATTTTCTGTAGCTCTGAGATGAATGGTGTGGCCAGTCTGTACATAAAAAGGCAACCCTCCAAAACAGGATGACTGCCTCCAGCTGACTTACAGAATGTGATCCTTGGTCTATTCTGAGCCTTTTGCCTTATACAAATGTTGAGAGAAAGTTGTTGCTGGAGCTGAAACCCATGAGCAGTGCTAACAGTTTTCTACATGGATGATCATGTGTTAGTTGTTTGTGGCAGTGTCCTGCCTTGTGTAATTTGCTAGCATAACTATAATCACAGTGTTGGGACTGAATTTTTTTTAAGCAGCGTTTGCTCTGTCTTGCATAGATTGACTTTCACATTGCCCTGCATTTGTACATCAGAGAAGCATGCCTTGGGTTGCACTGACGGTGGCGATTCACTTGGATAGACAATCCTGAGTTGGTTTGGAGGAGGTCCCACTGCAGCATACACACCACTTGGAAATACCTATTTTTTACTCCACAAAACCTGCATGACCAGTGGTATCCGGAGACAACTCTGCTCGGGTGATCTGTGCCCTGCAGCTGCTGATTGACAGCTGCTCTGAGGCCTCAGTGTGACAGTTGACACTACATTAAGTGGCATGGAACCAAAATCCCCAAAGGAGACCAGGAAAGATGATCTCAAGAGCAACTGGTAACCTGGGTCATATCTCCTATCAAGCTACAAATGCCATGGAGGTAGGGACCCTGTTGTGTGCCTTGGGGCCCAGCTGGAATCTCTCCAAGGAACTCCTTCTGATGGAGCCCTGACACCCTTTAGGTTTGCCAGCAAAACACTTCCCGTGGTAATAGTTCCTGCTGTCTTCCATGACAACACATCTAGGTTGAGACACTCAAATGAATTTGCTTACAGGCTCTTAGAAAACCTGGGATCATTGTTTAAATAGTTGGTGGTGTTCTTCGATGCAGACGGGGAGGAAGACAGTGTAGGTGATAAAATAAAAGGAATAAAAATGCTAGTGTTAGAACGTTTTTTTTAAAAAAGGTGTCACGTATATGTTTTCACACTTCACTTCCTTGAAAAATAGAAGGTTTTAGCCTTCTGTGCTTAATAGTTTGCAGTGAAACATAGACATGGGTATCAAATGAAACAGAATTTCTGATTTTGCTTGTTTGAATTATTGTCCTGGAAACAAATTATGTTTTCACTCTATTTTGTATCTAGAAGGAAATCTTAATCCCTTGCACATTCATCTAAAGTGTAATAGGCTTTTGCTTCTGCTGCTCACTCTTCCTTCAAGGGGAAAATAGGTATTAGTTCTGCTTAGATTTTTGCAGCTACTTACAGTTTAGCACTGCTTTGTACAGCAAGTGTTGGATTAGCTCAAAGCTCTTGGCTTCATTGTTTGGAACTTTGGGACATGGAAACACTAGAACAGCATGGTAAGTGTTGAGAAGCCATGATTACTCGGAAGAAGCTTTTGAAAAGTGCATTTTATTTGAGCTTTGTGGTAGAGTCCATGTTGTGTTTGTGGTATATCATGTGCATCTATGTTGACTGCTCCTTCTCTTGACTGCCAGAAGAAATTAAGGGAGATAACAGAAGGCAAGGTAAAATATATGTCTTATGTACTCTGGCTCAGCTTCCTTGAACTGATATGTGGCTCTTTTGATTTTGAGAGTCAGACTCCTGAAGGCAACTCACTAGTAGCTTGCCTCTGACCTCATCCCATAGGACTAGGGATCATGGTGATTTGATGCTCTCTAAAGAGCTAGGAAAGTGTTAGCTCTTGGGAGGACTTGGGCAGTGCAGGAAGACCTGGGACACAGACAAGTTCAATTTTGAAAGCACTAGAAGATGCTTCCTATTCTCCTACTCATCTTGCTGTACGCTTCTGAATATATTTAGTGCAACATTCATAGCTGAAGAAGCAAGTATCTGATGACAGATTTCTTTTACTTTTCCTATTTTGAAGAAGGCTAATGATTTAATTTTCCTTTCTCTGTTCCTATACATGGCAGTTAAATAATTTAGTTGTTTTCCTACCTTATTAGAGGAATATCTGCTTTAGAAAAATGAGATCTGTTTTTACACTTTATTCTCATAGTAAAAGGTATGTGAAAGGAATTTCACAGAGTAAGTGAAAAATAGCTTTATTACAAGAGCTATTAAAGGTGAATCTTGAAATTTATTTTTTAATGAAGTCATGAAAGGCATTGGCAATATTAACTATGTACTTAGGTCTCTTTCTCTGTTTTGTTTTTTTTTTAATTAAAAGTAAATCTTCCACTTCCATTTATGTTAATGCACTCAGTAAATAATTTGGTAAAGAAAAAAACTGCAGGAATGATTTGACTTCAGTTATATTGTTTCTGAAAGAAATTTTTTTGTCTTCTAAGTGCTAGAAGCTTGTAGTCCTTTAAGCAGATCTTGTCACTCAAGGTCACCATAAAGCCTTTCTGCTGGGAGTTAAATGTGCTGTGAGTGCTCTGAGACTGTCTTGACATTTTGAGACACAGGAGGATGCTCGCCATGTTCACAACGCTTGCTGCTTCTCATCAATCTCTTCCACTGGCTTTATTCTTGTGTTTTGATACTCTTATTTCCTCCTGCTTTATATATCACTGAATCATTTATTTCTTCTTCATTACCTACTCCTCTTTCCAGCTGCCTTTTTTTGCAAAGTAACACACCCCCCTATATGACTCTTTTTTTTTCTCTCTACCTTTTTGCTCTGCTGTCACTCTCTTCCCTTGTCTCCAGGGTGACCCCTTGCTCTCTCATGCTTGAACTGTTGCTCTTTGTCTCAAGATGTGTCAGATATTAAGTTCTCTGGGGCATAAAGCGTGTCATCTATGTCATCTTCATTTGCTTGGGAAGATGCCATGGTCATTTATGGCAATGTAGTTGTGATGATAATGGGGAAAGAGAACAGCAGAGTAGGTAAACTCTGCCTTTGCTGAAACTTTGTCTTTTTTTTACAGTTTTGATGAAACAGCCTGAATTGAGTGGTAATACTGGAGGTCATTAAAAAAATTCATGAAATGCTATTTCTTGCATCCCTACCTAACAAGATCTGATCCTACTGGCGTTTTATCACTGGCAGGATGCTGGAGTTCCATATTAATGTCAAAAGCATTGAGATAAATGACAGCTACATTAATTCAGTAGGCGTTTGGGCTCAACTTGAGAGCCTAACATTTTTTATAGGTGTGACTGGGGCAACGGGCATAGTGTGTTGAAAAGTTACTAGGCATTGATATTAACTGCCAGGTGAACACAAGCATTGCTCCATCTGTAAGTCTTGCATTGCTGGAGAAGGAGTTTAGGGATGCTGTGCACATAGCCCGAAAGGAGATAGACTGCATATATCATTTTTTTTTCAGCTGCAGTCCCTTTGCACAAGGGGAGCTATACACAGGCAATATGAGCTGCCTACTGATCAGGTACAATCCTCAGGCAAGGTTTAAGGGAGCTACAGCTGGATCCAGAAAAGTAATTAAGCACTTCATCTGACATTGAAATCTGTGGGAAGTTAGAAAGTAAATAAGATATGAGAACATTATACTTTAGTGCATATCTATGCTTGGTGTTCAACAGAGCAAAAACTTTTCAAAAATATTGTCTCTAAACAACGTATGAGTTTGGATTTTCTTACACTGTCAGTATTGTACCAGAGGTCATTACACAGATGTTTTCTTTGAGCTCAGTAGTCTCAGCGGGTGACAGAGGTGGTGGGCTCCGCCTCCAGAGGTAGCGAGGAAGAAAATGTATGCTTTGCATCAACTGCCCTGCTCTTAAAGAGACTGCAATATTTTGTTGCTCAGGAATCTATTGAACGGAAGTGCTCTTTTTGAAGGTAAAGAGTTCACCTGCTTAGAGTAAGTGTCTGTAATGTTACGTTCATAGTGACAATAATATTGCTATATTAATATTTTAAAAGTTCCTGTTGGCAAATTACATCTGAGAAAGGTAGTCATTCTTGCTCTGCTGTCTTGGAGGAAACGTGGCTTACTAATTTTTTTTTTTAACATGGATAATTAGTTACACTTATATAGCTCCAATAAATCATAGAATCATAGAATGGTAGGGGTTGGAAGGGACCTTTAGAGATCATCTAGTCCAACCCCCATGCAGAAGCAGGGTCACCTAGGAACATAGGAACATGTCCAGGTGGGTCTTGAAGACCTCCAAGGAAGGAGACTCCACAACCATGCTGGGCAGCCTGTTCCACTGCTCCCTCACAGTGAAATAGGGTTTTTTTTATGTTTAAGTGGAAATTTTTGTGTTCCAGCTTCATACCATTACCCCTTGTCCTGTTGCTAGCTACTATAGAAAAGAGATGTCCCAACCTCCTGACATCCACCCTTTAGATATTTATAAATGTTAATAAGATCACCTCTCAATCTCCTCTTCTCCAGACTAAACAGCCCCAGTTCCCGCAGCCTTTCCTCATATGAAAGATGTTCCATACCCCTGATCATCTTGGTGGCCCTGTGCTGGACTCTCTCCAGCACTTCCCTGTCCCTCTTGAGCTGAGGAGCTCAGAATTGGACACAGGACTCGAGATGAGGCCTCACCAGGGCAAAGCAGAGGGGGAGAAGAACCTCCCTTGACCTGCTGGCCACACTCTTCTTGATGCATCCCAGGATGCCATTGGCCTTCTTGGCCACGAGGGCACATTGCTGGCTCATATTTAGCTTATTATCAATCAGGATTCCCAGGTCTTTCTCTGTAGAGCTGCTCTTCAGCAGTTTGAACCCCAGCCTTTACTGGTGCATGGGGTTGTTCCTTCCCAGATGCAGGACTCTGCACTTGTCCGTATTGAACCTCATTGAGTTTCCTCTCTGCCCAACTCTCAAGCCGATTGAGATCCCGCTGAATGGCAGCACAGCCTTCTGGGGAATCAGCCAGTCCTCCCAGTTTGGTGTCATCAGCGAACTTGCTGAGGATACATTCTGTCCCCTCATCCAGGTCGCTGATGAAGATACTGAACAAGAGTGGCCCCAGAACTGATCCCTGTGGAACTCCACTGGCCACAGGCCTCCAACTCGATTCTGTGCCATTGATCACCACCCTCTGGGTTCTGTCATTCAGTCAGCTCTAGATCCACCTCACTGTCCGCTCATCCAAGCCACGCTGTTTGAGCTTTCTGATGAGGATGTTATGGGAGACAGTGTCAAAAGCCTCGCTGAAGTCAAGATAGATGACATCTGCTGCTCTCCCCTCATGTAGCCAGCTGGTTATGCCCTCGTAGAAGGCTACCAGCTTGGTCAAACAGGATTTCCCCTTGGTGAAGCCATATTGACTCCCTCTGATAACCATCTTATCTCACATATGTTCAGTGATAACATTCAGGATCAGTTGTTCCATCACTTTTCCAGGGATGGAGGTGTGGTGGACCGGCCTGTAGTTTCCTGGGTCATTCTTCTTGCCCTTTTTGATGCCATCAAATTGTACAGCAACAACTGTGGCTTAATTTTCCCAAAGAACCTCTAATACTTATAATGATGTGCAAAAAAAAGACATATCGTGGGCTGACTTTCACATTCTAGGCTAATTTTTTGAGGGACTGACAGTGAGGCATTATTGTTCTCCATTTTCTTTTTTGAAAGAACCATAAAAACTCGCAGTCTTTGTGGATATATGCTGTATACATTTAATATGGAAATTGCAGACACAATAAGATCAGAGTCCTGCCATGTGCGGGATTTTTTTTAAAAAAAAGTAAGCTGCTTGTCAGTGTTGAATCAGGCATCTGCTTCAGCTGTTCCTTCTGCTGCAGCCGAAGAGTGAAATTGATAAACACTTGAAAATGCAACTGCCTCTGGAGATGTGCAGGTTTTTGGAGATAAATGGCATCAAGGGGCCATTTATGTCCTATCTAATTTTATATAAGTGGCAGCCAGGATATACTCATTTTAACTAACATTTATACTTCAGATGATTTTACGTGCCAAGTAGGTCTTCAAATCTGTTTGCTTTTTATTTCATAGTGTTGATTAAGTAACAGGTTGCTACTAATAAAACCAGGAGTTTTCACTTGTTCTGTCCTACTCTCAGCTGACAGAAAGTGTCTGGACTTTGCTTTAAGGAAAGTGCAAACCAGTGAGGTCATTGTGAATGTATTAGGCAAACCTTGACATAATCAATGATGTCATTTCTCTGATGAGACAGAAACTTTGTCTTTTCTCCCAACAGAAAGCAGGACACTTGCTAGTATGCAGGAGTTAGCTTGAACCAAATGCTTTGAGCAGCTGATATTGTAGATCCACAGTACTCTAGGAGCTGGAGGGGATGTTGCTGAGCCAAAAGGGATGTAACCAGCAGGAATGTCAAGGCACATATTTATTAAGATCAGCTTTGATGTGATGCTCATCACATAAATAGGACTTACTGTATCTTCAAGACTATCATAAAAGCAATAACAGCTGAGGGAGGAGGCATAGGGGAGAGTTTATCAGCAGTAACATTAATAACCCAGGACTCAAGTTTTCCAGTCATAATTAGCTGCTCAGCAGGTGTGACCTGCTGGAGTTGCCTATTACTGTCAGTCTCAGGATCAGACTCATGCCACAGCTTGCTGATGTCATCCACCCCAAAAGCCACTTGCAGAAACTGGTCTTCAGATACTCCCTTGTCACCCCTATGTTGAAGAACACAAGGAATCCTTAATGCAATATCATAAATCTGGCTGTTCATCCAGACTTTAATTCATGTGATAAACACTACACTTCAGATTACTTGTGCTCTCAAAATTGGCAGAATTTTGAATGGTGGTGTTATGGTGTGGCCTATCTTACAACTTTGTAACTAGGGGAGGTCCCAATGCAGGAAGAAAATATTAAACAATTTGGCTTGAAAAAAACTTTAAGGCAAGGGAATAAAATTCTTCAAGAACCTCTTTGGAGTGCTGTCTTTATTCCATATGGTCCTGATAGAGAACAACCAGGTAGACGTTCACATTTCACATTTTCCCAGTTGAGTCAGAGTTTGATAGGAGCTGGAAAGGAAGATTTTTTTTTCAGATGTCTTGAATGTCAGAAACATGGGTTGAAAATGGCAGCAGAAATTTTATGTCAGAGGAAAAAAGGTTTTGATGGTTTGGCTGCTATAATTGCTTCACCTGAGTCTGGATTTGTGTGATGTTGCAGTTGTCAGATTACTTTCACCAGAAGCCAATAAAAACCAAACAAAAAAATCAGAGACCTCGTTTCCTATGCCATACTTAATTCCTAAAGTTTGTGGCAAGATTTTACCATGGGAAATTGGGATTTTTTTTTTTTCAAATGCTTTCTAAGAAATTGAGAGTTATGATAAACATGGTTGTTTTTCTTATACAGTCTTCTATTTCTCATATTTAACATTCATTAGATATGGCTTGTTCCATAAAATCCTAGTCCTAAAGGAACTCAGTAGAGTGTGTCTGTGTGCATGACTGTGACAGTGCAGACTCCCTATTTGCTGAGAAGAGACAGAGGAAAAAAGGGTTTTTTGATCTTGTCAAAATGATTTTGGGGGCAAAACAAAGGAAAAATTTCCCATCCTGAGTGGAAAATTAGTCTCTCAAATTTAGTCAGACTATAATTTAGGGAAAAGGACATGGGAACTCAACAGTGAAAATACAAGACTTACGGTGTTTGGAAGCACTACATTTTCATTTCAATTTTTAAAAAAACTTGGTTAAAAAAAAGATTAATTTGCACTTGGAAGCAAAAATGCATTCCAGATTAGTTTAGTCTCTTTATTTAGTTGGACATTTTGACAATTTGGAAGTTTCTGTTTTGGGGAAAAGAAAAGGGCTTATAAATTTTTCTCAGAATTTCCCCTCTTCCCATGAACAGATTTAGTTTTGACAGATCACCATTTTCTGATGAAAGAACAAGTTTTGTCAGAACATTCTCAGACAGCTCTTCTGGGGGCTACACATACTGAACAACAACCTGCTGAACCTGACAAGAATACTTTCTTCATCCACGTATGTGTCAAGTAAAGCAGAAAAACAAGTGCATGTTATGCTAGAATAAAATTTTAGATTTTGTGGGGGTTTTTTTTCCTGACTGTTTGGTATTACCAAGTAATAGTGTAACTGGAAGCTCATAGAATTGTTTAGCTATGAAAAGATCTTTAAGATAATTGAGTCCAACCATTAACCCAGCACTGTGACATCCACCGCTAAACCATTTCCCTACACACTTTACCTATGCATCCTTTAAATACCTCCAGGGATGGCAACTCAACCACCTCGCTGGGCAGCCTGTGCCAGTGTTTGACAACCATTTTAGTGTAGATATTTTTCCTAATACCTAATCTAAATCTCCACTGGCACAAGTTGAGGCCATTTCTTCTTGTTCTGTTGCTAGTTACCTGGGAGAGCAGAGCAATTGTGACCTCACTGATGGCTTACAGAACTTTGATATTAAACAAAAGGTAAAAATAGGTAGTTTCATACATTTATTTTTGTACAGAGAAAAATGAACTCTGGTGAAGTATTAGCAGACTTTAGTATATTTTGTTACCTGTCATGGACTCATAAATGTTTATCTTGCAGGGAAAGTATTTGTACATGTCGTGGGTTGACATGGTTTTGTGAGGAGCTGCTTTTGCTTAGTAACAGGGGGAGGGGGTTACAGTGCGGGCCCAGTAAAGAGTTCTCCTACTTTACCCTGGCTCTGGCGTTTGGACTTCTAGCCCGGCTGAGCCAATCTGGCGCCTCTGCAATCACTATTTAAGGACAGAAATTTGAAGCGCTTGGGAAGAGGTGTAAGAGTGGTACAAGATGGAGGCAACCATGAAGGCCCCACAGTCAAAGGAGGAAGGAGAGAAGAAGTGCTGGACTGGAGACCCCCTCTACAACCTGTGGTGACAACGCAAGCTGTGCCCCTACAACCCATGGAGGGCAATGGCAGGACAGAGAGCCACCAGCAGCTCTGGGTCAGTGCATCTGGACAGGCAGGAGACTGTGTGAGGAGGTGGCCATGGTGCAGGCCATGCTGGACAGCCAGCAGGCCGCAGAGGCCATTCTTGGAGTGGGGAGATAAAGACACTGGGATCAAGGGCTCTGAGCCTGGGAAGAGGAGAGGGGTGGGGAGAAGGTGGCCTTAAAGGGCTGGTTGTGCTCTTCATCATTATACTACTCTGTTGTTTTCTGTTTGTTATGTTTTGGGGTTCTATGGTTATGTTTTTGGTTGGTGGTGGATTAAATTATTTTCAGTTTTTGTTTTCTATTCCCCAAGTAGCCTTGTCTGTTTTTTTCTGGGACCATAAGCAGCAATTAAGCCCTCCCTGTCCTTCAAGAGTTCCAAAGTCTGTGGTACTTAAGTCTAATCATTGTCTTTTGTACCCGGATGGGCCTAAACCATGACACAGGTCTTATAGGATGTATGCTCATATGTCTTTCATAAAAGCAGCTATTCTCAAACTTGAAATAACTGATGGTATACCCTAAACTTTTCCTGCTTCATTTTGAAGTTGGCTCTTATGGTAGAGTGAAAAAAAAAAACAACCTGACTCTTACCTAGAGAAAGTATCTTAAAAGCTGGCTTTATACCACAGCATCTGAGCACTTTTCCTGCAGACATTAAGGAGGTGAGTGTTATTCGTTTAACCTACATGCCTGAATAAAGGTGTAGTCAGAAATGGTGTACCCAGAAATGGGGTATCTGAACTCGGAAATGCTGTCCTGAACCTGGCTGAAGGGTAGTGGTTCTTTTGCTTTTCCCGTTTAATTTTTAAAATGTTTTTATTACACACATTCTCAAATATCATCTTTCTTATTTGTTAAAAGGCACATATTTTTCAACAACCTAAAATAAAATGCTACAAAACCTGCAAGCACCCTGAAAACTGCAATTCCGACATTCTTTAGGATAGGAGAGATGGAGAAAGATTTATTTAATAAGTAGTTATTCAGGCCTAGATATTATTTTCATCTGGATGCTGCTGTCACGTGACTCTTCTGAGGTTTCTTTGGCTTTATTTCCTTACTTCAGTGAAGTCTTTTTAGTCCAAGAATTAATTGTTTCAGTGACTTTGTTCTTCTGAAGGTTCCTCATTGGCTAAGTTATTTGAGGACCTTGACAGACACTTTCTTAAATAGCCCCATGATCGAGTCTGTCCAGACTGTTGCTGTATTTCACTATAACTCATTATTTTCAGTGTATTATATTTCTATATAAATATTTAAAACGCTTATAAAATGGCACTGTAAGATTCTTTTTCCTCATTTACTAGGCAAATCTTGAAAGCAGTGTACTGTGTAAAGTAATACCTTGCTAGTTTTATGCAACCTATAGATTTGATTGATTAAAAAGCAGTAGAAAAAATGCCTTTGGTATGTATGAAGGAGTGAGGGCAAACCTTTCCTCAGTTGTTGCATGGATCTCACGTGAGGCTTGCTGGAAGAAGCTGTAAAAGCTGAGTGATGTATATTAATAGAATCATGCTAGAGATCATGAGAAAGTATTTTATTATAGTCCAGAAATAGTGTGTATTTTTATGGTGATTTAAAATGGCAAGAAGAAAATGCAGTCTTGAAATTAATTTGACTGTTAAAATATAATTTTACTGTGAGCTTACGGTAGGTCCAGTAGCACAATTAATTCTTCTTAAGCACTGACAGAGCTGTTTGATAGCTGCACCATCTCACTGGATGTGGGACAGACTGGATTTGATCAATATTTATTTTATAATTAACCCCTAGGATGCTGGCCCACCTCCAGGAAGAAGGGATTTAGCAATTGTTGGTTCCCGCAGAGTTGGAAGCAGGAGGTGGACTAGGAAGGGTTTTTTGCTTACTGGAAAGTGGAGCAAGATCCCACTGTCACGTGAACTGGCTCTTCTTTTGTTGTGGTGGCATATCCTGAAATTTGAAACCAGTCTTCAGATTAACTGGGCGGCATTAAATTGCCATATGCACCCACCTATGGGAGCTAGAAGATGGTAGTTTATCATAGTGCTGAATATTCCTGTGGTGTCTAGTGTGGGCTGTGCTGAAAGTACAGCATCTATTGTGCTAATAAGATTTCTCTCTTTTGTTTTGTTACTATTGTTATCAAACAGGTAGGAGAAAAAACTTGGTAAAATCTCTTTTCCTTGACTCAAGTGAGTAATGCACAAATACAGACAACATTATATGTCATGTTCCTATATGAAACAAGACTAAAGCTACACCAAAGCAGACTGTAAGGATATACTGGAGCTGAGGTCTCCAGCCTGCCTGTTTCCACTGTGTTTGTGCAAATGATGAGCCAGGCCATGTCCCTGTGGTCACTCTTGACTTCAACATGTTGATATCAGAGAGCTGTTGTTCTGTTTGAATCTCATTTGAGCTGAGGATCCTGTTTTTGCACAGACTTTCCTTATGACCACTGATAAGATGTTTGGGCTCATTTCCATGTCGTGAGAAGCCCATCTCCACTAAGATGGCCAATGAGTGGAAACAAGGTGCTTGCACGTTGCTGTGGCACCTATCAGAACAGTAAAGTTACCAGTGATGCTGACAGCACTGCCAAACTGTGGCTCATACAGAAGATGCAGCATGGGGATGAGCAATGGCTTTTGTATGAAGTCCTACATCAGTCTTTGTACCTCAACTCATGGTAGTTCTTCTGACTGCTTCTTGTGGACCAGGCCCATAATCCTTTCAGACCTTGGTGTATAAAGTGAGGATGGCAGTACTGCTCTATCTCTCACTGCATGGCAAGCAGAAAAATGTGAAATGTACTCTAATGCTGTAAGAACTGAGCCTACATAAGTGTGTAAAATAGCCTTGACCAGGGACTGCATTTGTTTTCAGACTCTAAGTTAAGGTCCTTAAGTTGTTCTGTTAACATATATGTTGGGAATAACTCAAGATAACAAGATCAATATCCAGAGAAATTGAAAACACCAGACAACCACCAGGTGCTGGCATTTGTTTTGAAGAGCTAAAATAAGGCACAATTTGGAAAACTGGAGCAATTGGTGTAGTTACAAGTACCTATTTTTCTCTTTTAGTCCTTGTTTCTCTCTGTCCTGTTAGTGTGGTGATAGATGACTGCAGAATCATTGAGCAGCCCTGAGTACCACTGTGAACAATGCTGCTGTAATTTGCTGTATATTTTCTGAGGGTTTTTTTTCTTTCTTATTTCTTCACTGTCCTTGCTTTGCCCACTTCCCTCTTGTCTTGCCTAGCAATTTCTTTTGGTAGAAACCTGCTTGAGCAGGGGGGTTGGACTAGATGATCTTTATGGTTTCCTTCCAACCCCTACCATTCTATGATTCTATGAAAAGGGTAGGTGGCTTATAGCAAAGGCAGGTCTTGCACAAAAGCAGCACACATGGGATGGTCTGGGTGGTAAGCTTTCTGCTTTTATGGGGAGAGACTATGTCAGAGTTGCTGTCTCTGTGTTTCCACTGCCACCACCAACCATCTATCAACTCTTTTTGCATGTGTGCACCAACTCTGCCTCCTGTGGCATCATGTGTTACTGGGGTTTTGTTGACGAGAACTCCCTGCACTGAGAAGACCACATGCAGCATGATGACAATTGTGTCAGCAGAGCAGGAGTGTTTGAGGGTCTGGTCTCTTTAATCAATGGCTTTCTAGGTGAAGATTTGGGGAAAATGGATTTGCTAGCACAAAAGATATTGTACTGTTACTGTATTTCCCCTCTTCGATGCCCTTCTGAGTACTTTAAGTTTCTTGTACCTCTCTTTCTCTTTTGTTCCGGAAGAAGTCTCTATAGAAACCTTCCTGGTACAGGGAGGGAAGAAACTACACTAGGAGAAGCAAGAGAAAAATAGTTTGTGAACATGGCCAGGGGGTGTGCTACAGTTGCAGCTCTACCTTTGCTAATTCTTTCCTGAACTAACTGTTCAGATTTGAGTACTATCTAGAATACAAAGCATAAAATACAGTGGTGCCAATGAGACCTACAACAGGCAAAAATTACAGCAGTTCTGGTTCAAAAGCACCTCTGGAAGTCTGCAGTCCAACCTCCTGCTCAAAGCAGAATTATTGCCAACTGTACATCAACACAAGAGTGAGATTAAAAAGAGAGGAAAAAGAAAAACACTGGCACCATCAAACTCGAGACCTGTATGCAAGACCTCAAACACTTGAAAAAGTTCCATTTTGAACAAAATTCCTTTGCAGGAGCAGGGTGGTAGAGAATGGAAGACATGAGTCTGTGTACACACTTACCTGGAAGATAAGAAAACAACCGTAAAATTTGCTTTATGGGAGAACAATGACCCTCAGATATAACTGAGAAGCTGTTGCTGGGAATGCTGCCCAAGGCTGCCTGGGGTTTGTGAGTGTCCTTGCTCCAAGTGCAGCAATACTGCTTCTGCTGCCCAGAACCAAGATGTGGGACAAGGCAGGGTTAACTCCATTAGATAGCTGACAAGTCTGGCACCAGCACATAATTTCTAGAGACGTTAAAGACTCAATAGCAGTGAACTCACATGATGGATGCAAGTTTAGTAGAAGGGAGAATAGAGAGAAATGAAACTGAAGGATCCAGTGAAGAGCTGAAAACCTAATGCAAAAACATACATAGGCTGCAGGAACACAGAGTGCAGGAGGTACGAACTTTCTCTGTATGTGCAGTGCTAAAGGAAGTTGCCATACATTTGACTGCCATAATTGCAGCTATGTTGTGAGTCAACAGCCCATTCAGTTTGCTCTGGATTGCCAAACCAGCTGCTGTGTAATCCCAGCCATGCTGATAAGTGGAAAGTATAAGCCTAGGGAAATAAGACCAAGCCTTGATGAGATGCAGTACAATCATTCCGTGGCTAGAAGATGAGTATGTTGTGATAACAAGCCCATGAAAGAGGAGAAATTTTTGCCTGGAGATTTGTACAGTTGACATACAGCAATACCACTTGTTGTGGGGCATGGGTGCAACTTAAAACAACAATGGAAAATACCCTGAAGGAGAGGGGCAGAGCAGATATATTGTCATTGTCCACTGTTTGAACGTAAGATGAGGATACAACTGAAGGAGATCAAATACCTACAGGATGAAGATAAAGAAGCCTCTTCTCTTAGCCTCCTCCTGTCTCCTGCTCACTCCATCCCTACAATGTCTGAGTGGCTTCTGAAGCATAAACTACTGCTAATGCTGGTGGAGAAATCACTGTATCCCTTGAACTGCCCCCATCCTTGATGGATGGCTGACAGCATCAAGGGAACCCTTTAGCAAACTGAGAAATTGGTCCAGTTCAAGACAATTAAGGAGAATGCTGGGGAAAAAAAAAAAAAAGTATTGCCAAGGAGAAAAGTTACCCTGCTGCTTAACTCATGGCAAAATGACTGTTGCTCTGGGTTATAGCAATCTGACTGGGATGAGTTCCTCAGCTTCCTGACTTCAGGAAGTTTTTACAGTGTTCCTGAACGCACTTGCGCATGGTGGAAGGCTTCCAGGCATGGAGATGGTTGTTGATGACAGTTGTGTGGCAGGAACACAAAGATGCTGCAAAAAACAATGACTGGGAAGTGCAATGTCAGGGTTGTACTCCTAAAAGGGAAACCGTACAGAGTATGGGCAGGGACATTCAAAAGAGCCAAGCTCTCCATAACTGATCACCTTCAGCCTTCTCATCTCCTACCTACCTTCTCTTTCCCCTGATTCCCTTGCTGAAATGATTGAGAGGGGAGAAGGAAGTGGTAACAAGTCTCCCAAACCATTGTGTGGAATCCAACCAAGCTTTTTAGTTGGGCTAGAAGAGTTTCCTGTAAGTTGTTTATTTATTTTGCATAGCTATTTTAAATTGCATTTAAAGAAGTATAAAAATAGCTGTGTAAAGTTACTGTTTGGTTTGGAAGATATTTCAATAGAGCAGTGTTGTCTCTGTGTTTAAAATTAGTTACTGCTTGAATACTATTTTCCACTTCTGGTGTGCCTTGCAGATTGTTTTGTTCAATGTGAATCTTGACAAATAACACATTTGATCAAAACAACTGCTGTAAACTTCTGTCTATGGCTTTCAAGTTAAGTTGTGGCACCTCTTTATTTAATTCTGCTAATAAAGAGTGTTTAATTTTAGAAACTTGGTATTCTGTTATGTCCTTGCCTGGCACCAGATATATGGAAATAAACTCTTGGGTGTTTACTGGGTTCAGTGGACTCTGCATGCATGTGCTGAACAGGGATGGTGATGTAGTAAACATTCACAGAAATGAGAATTGCTCTCTAACTTAGAGATCTTGGACCCAAGCCATGCCAGAGTAGAAAGGATAATTTCCAGTACTGTCTGCATGTGTGACAGAACCATTAACAGGCATCAGACTAATTTTATATTTGATCTTGTTTTCTTGTTTCCACTGGTGAATGAGGATGGAAGCAGAAAAGCCTGCTTCCAAAATGCCTCATGGATCTCAGCTGGGCCTTTGGAAGCTTTTTTCCTCTACTGTTTAAAAGGTGAGACTTGTTTTAGGTTTGGGTTTGTTTGGTTTATTGGTAGGTTTGGAGGTTTTTTTCCCCAAAATTATGAGGCTTTCAAAAGCCTACCATAGCCTGGAACAGTCTCTAGTGGGTCTGTTCTGGATCTGTCAGGCTTTGTATCTTCTAGGACAGCCTCTCATGCAGCATTGTGAGTAGTCCTCAAAGTTATCTCTACACAGAGAGAAACAATTGGGTGGTGGCAAGGCAGGGAAGGCTGACATCATGTTTTCCCTTGTTATGTTTAGGGACCTCTCAATGTGCTGCTGAGTTTTTCCTGTCTCCTTTGGTGTTTGAGTAAGGACTAGGACTGAGGCAGCTTATAAATTTGGCTCATCCCCTGTGAGTCATGTGCTGCGAGCCATCCCTAGATAGGAAAGTGATGGAAGAGGAAGGGATGAGCACTAGGACAATGAATGAAAAAGGACAGTTTAAAGTTGGTTTCACAGTGTACACTACAGCCAGGTTTTTAGGAGCTTATCTCCCACTTTTTTAGATGGCTTATTTGTTTAATTCTAGCCAGCTCAGTGAATTAAACTTTTTCGCTTCACCTCACTGAACTTCTGTGTGCAGAGAGGCCTAAGCAATTGATATGACTTTTGCTTTTTGCTGCTGTTATTTTCTCAGGCGTGTTTTTGATTACCGTTGTCTCTACTGCAGTAGTTTGTTCTTCTTCAAAAAGGAGGCAGAGCATTCCAATTTTGTATTTTATTGTTTTGTTCTCGTCTATCAGTTAAAACAAATGCAAAGGGGAAATAGAGAGAAGCGGTGGTCCCCCCCCTTGTCTCTCCAAGGAACTAGGTTCTCACCCATCTCTTAAAAGTATAAATACTGTATATTTTTATTTACTCTAGATGTAGCTGATTTTGAGATTATAGGAGAGTCATCTCATTAAATAGCTGAAGAACTGATGATGCTTGTGTACTGCATCTCTGTGATTTCTGTGCTTGGCTTTTGACATAAAGCTCCACTTGCCCAAGGTGTGATAATATCCTGGCAAGACATGCATGTACTGTTGTGTCTGTGTAACAATAAATCTATAAGTTGACAACCTAGGATTGTTTCACCAAAGTAACTGTAACTCTAAATCTTTTGTTCCCCTCATTTCTGTCTGTAGTACTAGACAAACATTTTGGATTTTATTTGTGTGGCAATATTATGATGTACTCATCTTATTGTAGGCTTGTTCTGAAGACTCACCAAGGAGCAATTGACATGTTCTCTGCAGCCTGTTTATGGCAGTAGTGGGAGGATTGATTGGCATGCTGTCTTCTCCCTGTCTGCTAGTATTAGTATTCATATCAAAGAAAGCTGTTTGGTTCCCTTTCTCCTGTGCATCTGCAGGAGTCAATCACTGCTCCCTGATGTGAATGACAACAAAGACAGAGAAACTGTTCATTGATTCTAAGCAAAAGAGCGCAAGCGGGTACTTGGATTTCAGAGAAACTCTGCCCTGCAAGGGATCTGCAAAGTTAGTCTGCCAGTGTTCTTCCAAATTGTGGCTCCCAAAGTTTTTTGGCAATAAAGATTGAAAGATAAGCAAGCAGGCCTCATGGATTATTTTACATAAATAATGATGACTTACAAATGCCACTGTAAGACAAGTGATTCCACTGTGAGATTCAGACCATCATCTAACTCTGTAGATGGGCTATGCTGGTAGTGAATGAGTTATTGGCTTTTGACTCCAATTTTGACTAAAACTATGTGCAGGATATAAGGACTCTAGCAAATCCCAGTGCCTAAGGTGGAAATGTATTCTGTAAATCGATAATATATTACTAATAAAAATGACCAAAGCATGCATCCATTAAAGATTAATACTAGAAATTTGTTTAGGTTATATACTGTATGTATTGATTGCTGCTATTTAAAGACGAAGTATGTCTTTCAAATAGAGTGCTTATATAAGTAGCTGATTATATTTTAAATCCATTTATTTTTAATATGGAGATTAACTAAAATAACATGTGGAAATACAGATGAATAGAAGTCAGTATTTCATATTGCAAAACATTATGGGAATATAAGTATGCTGAGAAGCAACACATAGATGTCTGATGTTGCTGAAACCTAAGTATTGAACCTGAGCAAAACTGTAAGCAATATATGTGGCAGTCATTCTAGCACCAGGCTTCCAGGTAGCTTAAGTTCTTCTTGGCTTTGCACCTTAACATTGAATTGCTCACCTTTCAATTCTGTGGTATAGTGTATAATGTAACATAATCTAACTGTGCCCTGTTTTGTCCAAGTAGAGGGGACAGATTTGTAATACAGAGCTGCGGGCAGAATGGAAGCCCTACTTCTATGCAATGGTACTGACTTTCTGAACCCCCTGTATTTGGCACAAGTGACTGCGCTGAAAGAAGACTTAGGGAACCATGCCAGGATTAGGGACACTTGTAGCACCATGACTGAGATGGAGAAATTGGAAAATAATGCCTCCAACCTGCCCCAGTAACACCATATTAGGACCCTAAATGCCTCTGCCATAATATCATTGTGTATATGCTGCAAAGAATTTACATAGCTAATAGCACCTACAAACTGGTTAATAAACTTTGCACAATTATAATCATTTATTAGATAACTGTATTGGAAGGCTGAATTAAAAAAACAAAACAAAATCACAACACAAAAAGGAACCCTAAACCAAACAAGCAAACACACACAAAGAAAAGCCCGCAAACACATGCGCGCACACACACACACACACACACACAAAACCCAAACCCTTAACCCCAAAGCAGACAAACCTACTAAAAACATAGCATAGTACCTATACTTTCATCCATCCTCCGAAACTTAATCTGCCTGACTGGTCCAGGGTCCAATGAGTCTTCAGCAATGAAGAGATACATTCAGTAATGATGAATGGTTGAGAAAACATGCCATAGCTACAGTTTTTATGTCTCACTGCAGTGAATAAAAAATGTTTTAGATTACACAGATTATGGTTCATTACGAAAACAAAGCAAGCCTCTGACTAAAATCACATCTGTTGGTTTGGATTAAGCAATTCCCTTCATCCTCCTTGCCATCCTTTATTCCTAAGAATTCAAAGAAGCTGTCCTGGAATATTTTTTTTATCTATTCACAACCACTAGATAAAGGCAAGATACAAACCTTTGCATGGATGAGTGCAGCAGGTATCTGCATAAAACCTGACTAGGGGAGGTTGTTGGGATTTTTGGGTGTTTTTGCTCTAAGATAATAATCTTAGTGGGTTTCATGCTGCCAAATGTCCCCCTCTTTTATGTTTTCTTTCTCCCAAATCTTCATAGATCCTTAAAATACAAAGAGACTCCTATGATGAGCAAGCCATACTGTTTGCACAATAGAGATCTCACTCCGTAATTTGTGAATCCGGTTCCTGTATCTAAGTTGTAACATATCTTTTAGAAAGATACTCAGTCATGATTTAGGGACTTCAGCTGATAAGGAATATGTCTTATACCTAAGGAAACTGTTCCAGGGTAAATTACTCACACTGTAAAAAAATATGTACCTTATTTCTAGCCTGAATTTATCTAATGTCAGCTTGCAGTTTGTGCATTTCCCTTGTCTTTTTCTGCTAGATTAAAGAGCTCTGTATTTTAAGAAATGTCTTCCTTCTGTAAATACCTGCAGACTGCCGTAGTCTTTTGGATTAGTTAGACTAGGCAACTTTGTTGTCTCATTTGCAAAACTAATTTTCCAGGCACTACTGGATTTTTTAAAAAAATTATTTTAAAATCTTAAATTATTTTGCAAAGCCTTTCAAAGTTTGTGACAATCTTTTTGAAGTATAGACACCACTATGTGTAGTAATGGACTCATTAAAACCATATGCAGGGCAATTTAATTTTCCCATTTCTGCTTGTTATTCATCTCCTAATACTTGCAGAGATCATGTTTGCCCTTTGAGCCATTGTGTAGCGTTCAAATTCTTATTAGTCATGAAAACAATATTGTTTTAGAGTGACTACTTGAAAGCCTGTGGTCTCACATAATGAGCACTTTTTATATTCCTATGTGGATATGTGTTTGTTTGTGTTAAAGCACAGTCTGGTTACACAGTGTATAGATTAATCTGCAAAACTGACAAAGCCCATGTCATTACTTAACATTTCATCAATTTTTGCGCTGACTGCAAATTTGGCAAGCTTTGAGTTTATTTTCTTTCAGATCATCAAGAAGTGTGTTGAACATTATTGGACTGATGAGGTTCTTGCTGAACTTCCAGAAATGATTCAGCTGGAGTGGCAATTCCACATTTACATTACTTTTTGAGAAGCAACAGCTAATGCATTTTTTTTCTGTGTGCAATTGAACTTACTTACTTTTTATAATTTCTGTCTATCTAATTAACTAAGCTTGCTAGGAGCAAAGTGCTAGTGTCTCCGATAACATTAAAAAACAGCAAGGGGTTCCTAAAAGGGTTGTGTTTTTTTTTTCCAAACTCACAGATAGAAGATATATAATTCTGGAGAATGAAAAATATTGGTCTGTTTGCAAATATATCTTTGATAATATCTGATAGAAAAAAAACACAACTCTTCACCACTATGAGTTCTAAATAGATGTTTGCCTCTTTCCGAACGCTGAGTGGAGTGAGTTACTGAATATTTGTTGGGAGTTGATTTCTTGCTTGGTAATTGGTTGTCTTTGACCCATACACTCAGACTATTTCAGACATACTGCTGCTGCTTTAAAAATTTTTCAGGCATTGGGGTTTTTTAGTCTGATGGTCCACAGCTATTTCATTTGTATTTTTGAGCTTTTATTATTGCATGTTTGTGTTTCCAAACTGTAATTTTTAATTGATCTACATTGCTGTCCTTGTGTCTTCTATGTGACAACAGACTATTTTACAAAAGAAATCTTTTCTCATCATTGCAGAGCTGGAGATTTTGTCATCCAGAAACACACTTCTCAGTTTATTGCCTGCATTTTTAAAGCTTAAATCTTTATTTCTGTTTAATTTTGTGTGAAATATTTTCATCTCTGAGGATCTCTCCTGGGTAAAGCCTTTAAGTATATTTGTTACCAGTCAGGACTGTGATCTTATTTTATTTTCCAAGTTAATTGGATTTGTGGCTATTTGCTCATAGGCACCTGGATGGGGTTTTTGGGGGGTTTTGTTTGTTTGTTTCTTTTTTTTTTTTTTTTTTTTTTTTTTTGTCTTTGAGCAACTTATTTGTTAGAACGGGATCCTATATGAAATTACATAGAGAGCATCCCACTAAAATTTTTTCTTTCTAAACTTTTTCTGGTCAAAAGCAGGCATCAGTATTGGTTTTGCCAATCACAGTACATGTTTTCCAACAAATTATTTTCTCATACTAACAAAATGAAAAAATTACAGAAAAGTATTTAGGACTTGTTCTTCCTCATTCCTTATCGGAGTTAGGGGCCTTAGGGCAACTGTCCACCAGCACAGCATTCCATTTGTTTGTTTTTAGAGAACAGATTCAACAACAGACTTGCTCAGTGACCTTTGGTATTTTGCTCAGGTATTTCCCTCCCAGCCCCTGAAAGACAGTTTTTTAACCCTACACAGTTTCAGGTACTTTATTGCAGAATAATAGGGGATATGGTAGAACTATAAGTAAAAAAAGTCTCATTTCTTTTATGAAGGATTTTTTATCCTGCTTCAAAAGTGCCCTTCTAAGGGCAGTGATAGCAGAATGTTTTCCTTGAATATGAACAGCAAACACACGATGATGTAAATATTCAACAATTTTATTCTTAGAAAAAACAGAAGCTTCTAGATATGAAGTATAAATATCTCTAGAAGAACAATACTTGAAATAGGTACAGAAGTAAATGAGTATTATAGGTGCAGGAAGAGGTGCTTAAATTGATCCTTTGTTCAAAATGTGTTTCTATTTAGAAAGTGTACTTAAATGTACTGTAACATCATTGCATTAGAAATTTAGCTAGTAATCTCCCAGAAAAGTTTTGTTAAGTGTTGCAGGTCTGTGCTGGGTGGGGGTCTTGGTGCCTGCAGACTGTCTGCCTTCCAGTTTTGTTAGAGGATACCACTAACTGTGGACTGGGAGCTCCTGCCCTGGACATGATGGCACCCCAACCTCATCCATCTGCCACAGTCATGCAATTTGAGTCAAGATGCCTAGGCCATCTTCTGTCCTGGGAGGTCAAAGCCAGAACTCTGTAAGCCTAAGGTGAATGTTATTTGAGGTCTCCTCAATCTCCCATGGCTAATAGGCACTGCTCAATTTGGGGTGCTGGATCCTGTGTCTCTTTGCACTGATCAGGGAAACTATCTGCATGGTGCGTTGTTGAAGGACTGAGCTGGTGTGCCCGATTCTCCAAGGGACTAACAACCTTCTGTCTGGGAATCTACCAGCAGCACTGTCTTGTCTGAGGCTTGAAAAAGTCCTGCTCAGTTTGACCCCGCATCTATAGGAGAAGGAGGACTGGAGACTTTCATCAAATTATTTAGCTGAAAAATTTTCTTTGCCTTTACCTCTGATTTCTCTCTCTGATTTTCTTGGGCAATTAGATCCTGGCTTTTGTTGCCAGAGAGATCAGCAAAAGATTTACTTCTTGTTTCATGTGCCTCTTACAGGAGGAGAATTCGAAACAAGATTAGTGATCATGCTTAAAGAAAAAAAAAACAAGAAGAAGCGGGGGGGGGGGGGGGGGGGGGGGGGGGGGGAAGGAACATACCCTCCCATCTATCATAGCTGTTTACAGGGTTTTGTCTTTTTGTCCTGAAGCAAGTTAGATAATGTCTTCTTGAACTGGTGAGCATTGTGCCTCTGAATACAGTATCCGCATCTGTTTGTTACTGATGCTGTGTGTCTTTCTTTTGTGCCATCACAAGCTCCTTTCTCTAATCTGCACATACTTCCTCTTGTCTTTAAAGTATCCTTTGGGGCAGGCCCTCTTTTTTTTTTTTTCAGTCAAACACATGGCTGTCTGTGAAGGGGCTGTACGCTCTTCCACAAGAAAAATAATAAGTCATGATGTCCAGCACTATAAGGACTTTCATAAAATAGAGTTGCCCTTACACTGGTACCGGGTTGGGTTTTTACTGAGTACAATGTCTCTGTGACTAGTCATACTTGTTATTGCTGCTTTTAATGCTTTTTAGTATAGTGTTAATGACTTTTGAAGGCTGGAGTGGAAAATGAGTGGAAACGTATCCTGGTGTCCCCTGGTTATTTTACAGTGAAATTCTGGGTTGTGGAAGGCAGGATTCGGGGCATTTATTGCAGATAAAACTGTTGTGAGTTTGGCCACACTGATGCGCCCTGGCTGCCCTGGGTTGGCAACATGGTGTCACAGGATAGGCATCACCTCCTTAGTGTGAGGCCTAAGAGCTCTCATCTCTCTTGCAGACCTGTCTACCCAATTCTTTTGGGAGCAGTTAATTGTGCAGAGCAGTTCTGGGTATTATTTCAGATTTTTTTTTGTGTGTCACCTTGAGGTGGGCAATATTGTGTATGTGCATTATATATACACACACATACATGTGTAAACAATGTTTCTGGAGCAGTAATTTGAACAGGCTGCATTAGTTAGAAAAATGATTAACTTCAGTGTTTGCTGTGTGCTGGTGGATGCAATAGGAAACTTCACTCAGGATTTTAGTTGTGTTTCCTAGTCAGTGAACTGTTTTGTGCAGTTAATTTCATTCATTAATTTTAAAGGCTTTCTGTTTTTCTGTTTTCTACTGAGGAAAAGGGCATCTGCCAGCAGAAATATGAGATTTCCCTGAAAATCTGCCTTTACTTGGGGTATATTTCCACCTGGAGCAAGTGTGCCCATTTCAGCTCATTCTCTAAATTTAATGCTATTAACGTTGGGGGGGAAGTAAATAAAGTTGGCCACTGTTCAGGTGAATGTGTTCAGCTGAACTGCTCAGCTTCTGCAAAGCTCTTTTTAGCTGCTAGTGTATTTGAGGTGAAATCCTTGACCTTTTGAAGTCAGAGGGAAGTTACTTCACAGAATTTTAAGAGAGTCATGATTCAGAGTTCTGCAAAGAATGGCTTTCCACAGCCTGCTTGTAATTCTTATTGGCATATCAGCAAAATGGATCTTAGATCTCTTGCCTGTTTCTGAGGTGGAGCTCCTAGATGTCATGCTATGGAAATCCTCATCCAGCCGCTGAGGACTGGGTTGTCTTTGTAGATTACTCAACAGATCTTGCTGATAAGCACTCATTGGTTTCTAAAAAACAGTATTTTTTCAAGTATGTTGAAAAGAGGACCTCAAATTTCATCTTGCCATGTAGAAAACTGCACTTTCCATTTTCTCTGTTGCACATATGTCTTGCATTTATGGAAGTGTGTGTGTGTGTAAATATATATAATAATGGACTGCAATTCTAAGAGGAGGCAAGACCTGAAAACAGTCTCACGATTTTTTTGTAAAACTTTCACAGAGTTATGGCTAGTGGAAAGAACAAAGTCTCTTATTTATGGCAGAGACTCAAAGGAGTTTTGATGTCTAAAACACCAAGAAAAATCGTAGTTATTTACTTAATGATCTACAGTTAAGCCATACTACTTCCTGAAGATGGTTAGTCTTCAAGGTCTGGGTAATTTATTGCAAAATTAAAGGAATCATTCTTGGTCTTTGGTGATATAAAGCAATTGGTTTAAACAAAAAGTATTTGAGGACCCAGATATTTATACAAGTATTTGGATGAAAGGCTGAAATACTTAGGGAAAAATTCTATTTTGCCTGCCTTTTTCTCTGGACAGTTCTTCAGTTTTCACACAGTTCTTCTTTTTTGACAATACAAACTTAAAAATATATTTAGTGCTCTGGTAAACAAGTCCATAAACAACACAAAGTAATCCTCTGGTATTCATAATTTCTTTAATAATGCAGATATTTCTACAAGAGCTTTAACAGTCCTCTTCAGAGGCTATTCGGGGAACTGTAAATCAAAATTTAACTTTAAATTTGAGGACGTGTTATTCAGTAGGAATCTATTATTTGCAGTCACTCTGCTCTTAAGCGACGCTCCAAATAAATCCAACCTGTCTGATTTCCATCAGCATTAAAAGGAATTCTGAACCTGACAAATTCACTAGATCTCTTCGTGACTTTTGAGGGCTTGGAGTTCTTTTTTGGTTTATTTGGGGTTTTTTTTTATTATTTTTTGGTTTATTTTGTGGGGGTTTTTTTTGGTTTTTTTTTTTTTGGGTTGTTCTTAGTTTTTTGCTTTTGTTTTGTTTTCCTCCTGTAGCAAGATAGAAGTCAGATCTGAGCTGTGTTGCATGCAGCCATCCTCCATGGTAGATCATCTATGACTAGTGAGGATGCATTTGGATGTTGGTCTTCTCCAGCTTATCCTTGTCCTATTTCCTGTAGCTCAGGGCTGCCACCTCCCAGTTGATGGTGGTACAAATGATGGTGAAGGGTATGTCCTGAACACTTGGGCACTATCCATCTGGGGACACCACTAAATCCTATTGAAGCCCATTGTGATGACATACCTAAAAAATCTCTGCTAGTAAGAGGAAAATTATTCCAGCTTTTCGTTATTTTAGCAAGAGTAAGAATTTAAGACAGTGTTTTAAATGGAAAAAATAATAAAATATAATATTAAATAAGCTTATTATTTACTATTAAAACGGAAAATTATAAACAGATTATTTTTCCTTAATGTTCTTAAGTTAAACTCTTGATGCTCTATGATCTGCCTCTATGATTATTTCAACTATAGTTGTTTATAAAAGTTTTTATCTGAAATTAATTAATGAAGCTTACTAATGGCTACGATAAAATGCTACACTGGAGTAATTTAAAATGAAGTGAACATTATTTCTCAAATTCTACTTGCTCACCATGTTCACTTGAGCTATATTCAATTTGAGACTCCAAGATTGATCAGCAATGTCAAAATCAAAGCTGCTCTGTTTTGTTTTGGCGTGGGTTTTTGGGGTTTTTTTTGAGGCAGCTAAGTGTCAGTAACTTCTAGTTGAGTAAGTAATAAATAGCAGGTTTTTCATTACTGAAGGCCCTGTTGTGATTTCTGGTATATGTATTTGTAAAAAGGACTAGTCCTTGTGACATGGAACCTAATGCTTCCTTTACTGAGAAGCCTGAATGTTTCAGTGTTATGGACCAGGATCTGAAGCACTGATATTTTAAGTAATATTGCTGTTAGGCTGGAGGGCAGTTTTAGCATAAGGGTTGGTTATACCTCTTATGCACTGCAATACAGGGCTTTAACTGCAGAGCTTTCCCTATCTGTGCAGCATTTTCGTACACTTGAAAGTTAATTCACATCAGGGAGGCTTGTGAATTTCAAGGGCAGTCCTATCCAAGTATCTTCTTGTGCGTGCCTTTTGTTACAAATGAGATAATCCACTGCAAAGGAAAAGATACTTGAGAATACCTTTTTCTCATGATGGGACCTAAATATTAATGTACTTACATTCAACTTCTTCCCTGGAGACAGAATTTCATTTGTCTGTTGTTCTCAACTTGTTCCTTCTGCTTTAATTAAGTTCATTTAGCTTAGACTGGGACTATGCTTCTAACCTCTGATTTGAAGGTAGGTTGTCATGTATTTTGAAAAAGCACATTAAATTCAGTCTCCCTTCCTTATAAAAATATTTTGCTTCTTTAGACATTAGGTAACCATTTCTGAGCTGATTCAATTCTGCGAGCCTATCAGAAACCTCTCTTTTCACCATTCTCTCCCACTCCACCCTCCCTCCACCCTATTTCTTGGTGGGCTACTGAGTTGATCTGCCTTATGAAGGGGTCTGGCAAGCATCACAACTGGGTGCAGGTTCAGCAGCTAAACCATGGCTGGAGATAGGAGGGTTTGGCTGAGGGCAAAGTAGGACCTGCTTTACCTTGAGCAACACCAAACTTGTAGCTTGGCTTACCCTTGACATTGCCACTTTAGCAGCATGGAGACTGACCTTTGGTGATGCTTTGTCTTGCAGTGTGCTCCAGTGTAAATATTAGCTGCAGAAATACTCATCTCTTTCTAAGTGGGGGATCTGTGAAGATGAAGACTTGTCAAAATAAATGTTTGTTGCAATTCTCAGAGTACTTCCCATCACTCACTGTTGAGGCAATGGCCCATGAGTCCCAGCAGACTGGAATACAGGAACGGAAGGAAAGCAGAGTATCGCTATTGCACTACTTTCTCCTGCAGGATAGGTTCAGTACAATGCCATATCTCCCTGGACTGGCATGCTTTCTTACATCTTTCCCTTTCACATATCCTCAGCTGCTTGTTTCTGTCAGTCTCCTCCATTCGTGGTTACCATCTGGTTTCTGTGCCTTTGCTCTTTTAGCACTTTTCCTTTCCTCACAGGGCCTTACAATGACCTTTGCACTTTGCTCTTTTCTGTGCCTTTGCTCTTTTAGCACATTTCCTTTCCTCACGGGGCCTTGCAATGACCCATCCCATGGACACTCATCCTTAAGTACAAAAGCATCCACTTCACCATTCTTTCCTCTTTCTGTCGATCTTCCACAAGTCTTTCTACCTCTGAATTTCTTTACTCTTTGTTTCTATAGGAAAAGCTAATCTTATACTTAGTCTAAGAGAATCTAATAACTCTTACTAATGAGAAAAGCTTCTCTTATCATACCTTGATCTGGAGTTTCTTAAAGTCAGGGGAGAGAAGCAGGGTGTTTACCAAATTGAGCATGGCAAGGAGATGAGGGATATCATTGACCGGAAGCAGGAGCAGCAGGAGTGCTCCAGGATGTAGCTGTTGGGTGCTTAATCCTCTGACTGCTGTTCCTGGACTTTCTGGACATCCAGTGGATGATGGAAAGGGAGAGTTGTTTCATCATCACCCTACTGAATGATGTCTATAGGAAGATTTGACCTCTAGGGTGTCTAGAAACGTGGAAGAAGGAGATCTGTCTTGGATATAAAAGATACTTTCCAGGAAGCTAGTGCTTGGAGGCAGAGACTTGCTTCGGAGTTGTGATGTTTTGAACTTTGATAAGCTTTTAGTTGTACTCCTTTTTGCATCCTTGACTGTGTCACCTTGGAAAATTTGCTGTCTGTGTGTGGGTTTAGCAGCCCCTATAGAAAACCCCTCCATATTTACTATATCCCTTCTCCTGTGTCTCCCCTTCATCATGGGCGAGGATGTCAGATGTAAATATGCTGTTGAACATATAATGTCTTTTCACTCACATAACCTTTGAGCAAATCCCTAGCAAGTGTTGCTTGAGTGGAGACAGACAGATTAAGCAATTTATGGAACCATAAGATAGTTGACCTTAACCTCCACAGAAAATGCATAGGGAAGAGCATGGGGATTTTTTAGCTTTTCTTTGGTTGCCATGGCTGGAGTGTTGCACAGCACTGTGTTTCTCTTCAGTCTTTTTTTTTTTTTAATCCACCATCCCACCCTATAAGAGGATTCTCTTACAGTTTATCAAGTCTATTCATAGCTATTTGCTAGGGAATGGAGATCGCTGTTTCTGGTGAAGGTGCCCAAAAGAAAGTCACAAATAGCTTTTTATGTCTTCTGTGAAATAAGAAATCTCAAGATACTCACACACCCCCAGGATATTTGATTCACATGGGGAAACTCGCAATGAAGCAACATTCTTCATTTTCTGAGGATTATATCTAGTTCCTTTCTTCCTTTCACTAGCAGATTTTGGAGTGCTTAATGGAGGAGATTTAGATAGTTTTTCCATTTTTATAGATGAGACAGCAACCAACTGAGGCACAGAGGGGAAAGCCAGGCGGCTTCAACCATTTGGCCACTCAAGCTGCATTCATTTTCTCCTCAGGGAAGCTGGATATTGATGTTGCAACTGTTAGCTGCAATGTGTTGGGATCAGCCATTATCTATAGGATGAACCTTTACCCCCTTTGCAGGCTGAGAGTAGAAGAAAGACATTTCCACTCTGTCTCACAGATGCAGAGTTTAATTTGCTGTTTAATTTGCTGTCAGAGTATGTAGAACAAGTTGAGAAGAGAGAATAATATTCTATATTTGTCTACTAATCACAAGATTCCAGAGAACTTTGGAGCAACCAGATTTTTCAAGCTTGTCAGAACTAGATTTATATTTGTTAGAGATGAAAATACTAGAGAATGGGAATATTGTACATGTTTGTTGCTATTGTCTTTAATCTGAATTTTTGTTTGCTACTAGTATGTTTTTGAAATCAGAAGCCAAGTATAAATTGGATTACAAAAGAAAGACAGGGAAGAAGCACTGTGCTATGTTTGCACCCTGAAAATGAATGCTTCACAGAATTATAGAATGGTAGGGGTTGGAAGAGATCTCTAGAGATCATCTAGTCCAACCCCCCTGCCAAAGCAGGTCCACCTAGATCAGGTCACACAGGAACACATCCAAATTGGTTTTGAAAACCTTCAGAGAAAAGAAGCTCCACACCCTGGTCAGCCTGTGCCAGGGCGCCCTCACGCACACAGGAAAGAAGTTTTTCCTTGTGTTCCAGCTTTTGTGTTACAACTTTTGTCCACTACTGCTTGTCCTGTCATTTGAGACAACAGAAAAAAGACTTGCCCCATCCACTTGACTAAAGCCTTTTAAATACTTTTAAATGTTAATGAGGTCCCCCTTCAGTCTCCTCCAGGCTGAACAGCCCCAGTTCCTGTAGCCTTTTCTCATAAAAAAGATGCTTCAGTCCCCGATCATCTTGGTGTCCTTCCACTAGACTATTTCCAGCAGTCCCCTCTTGAACTATGGAGCCCAAAACTGGACACAGTACTCCAGATGAGACTTTATATCTTAATAAGGAACAGTAAGGCTCTGATTTAGAAAAGCACTTAAGCTCCTCAGGGAGTGACAGTCATAAAAGGCCTGTTGACTGAATGACTCCAAATTGGTTTCAGCTCATGCCCATACCTGAGTAGGCTTTAGAATAAGGGGAGAATAAGGGGACAATTACATTTTGAATGTAATTTTTTTTTTTCCCCCCAAAGTCAAAGTGAACTGTGGGAATATCAAGAACTGCAAAAGTATAAACACAGAAACATTCCTCCAGATTAGTAGGAAACCTCTACCTACAGCATGTTCTTTTTGCCTTCAGGAACATTAGGTCAGGTATTTAGCTGGCCAGACCAAATCATGTGCAGAGCTTGTGAAAATAATTATCTCTATATTTCCAGCTTTTCTTTCATCACCCTTAAACATGCACTGAAATTTTACTCTGAAGATTCTGAGCCACAACATGATTTTGCTGGGAAAATTGCATATAAAACCTAATTAAACACATCATCCCACACTTTTCTTTTTAAAAGTACATCTACTACCATCACACCTCTAAGTGTAACAGAGCTCAACAAATCTCTAGCAGCCAAGAAGACACGTAATTTAAAGGCTATTTCAACATTTGATTAAGCACACAGTGGTAACTACAAGCCTACGCCCTGCAGGCACGACAAGAGGCAATTATGTTCAGAGGTCAAAAGTGAGGGGGAGAAAAAGCACAAGATTTTGATGACTTACTTAATTTTCCAGCTCTCAAAATTAGCAGAGACAAAGAAGTTCTAAATTGCTAAGATAAAATCCTGTCATTATCTGTTGCTGTTTCACCCTCTGCTCTCACTTTGCCCTGCAGAAGCTCAGGAGGATGATTTTCCAACCAAATGGCTGCACTTAAACTCAAGTTGGCACAAGTTTAAATGTTAAAAAGAATGTTTTTTAAAGTCCTGAAGTTCTGCTGTCTGTATTTAGATGTCTGTCTGCACATAGGATGCTGGAAAAAGACTCGTTTTCCAAAGTAGTGAGCAACCATCATCTCCTCTTGACTTCAAGCCAACAATTATGTCACTTACTTAGGAGATTAAATAAGGAGCTCAGTGAGAGACCTGCAAAGACAGGGAGCTGTTGAAGGAGAGAGAAGTGTATCAATGAATTAATACAATCATGCTGTGTTTTTCACAGATGGTCTTTGACGTATCTTATTTCATAGTAAGAAGCAAAAAAATCTTTGCTTCTCGCAGGACAACCAGTAAAACTATTTAACTAAGATAATAATTCAGGGAAACATCAAGAAATGTGCTCACAAGTAGATACACAGCCAACCTCTAATCACCCTTTTGAGTATTTATTGCAGATATTGGGGTAGAAAAATACCATGCAGAGCAACTGATACATCTGCCATTGCTTTATCCTATCATATTGTATTACAGTATTCAGCTATTCCTTTACTTTGTCTATGTTGTCATGTTTCTTACATGCTTTGAATCCAGGAAATAAATGGCTTCGTGATACCACAGTGAGGTGTCTCTAAGTGAAAGCTGCCCTTCTAATGGCAAGAGGTTGGTTGACTATGTGAGAAACAAAAAGGTGAATTCCAGTTAATTGAAAGCCACATCTAGAGATGTTTGCATCTGTCCAGAGATTCTTGATGGGGAAATAGAACATGAGCTGTTCTTTTGAGGGCAGACTTTTGGTTTTTAGTATTGAATTTTATGGGAGTAACATGAATTGACATTTGTGTAATTGTAGTAGTTCAGTGCTGTAAAATCTCATGTACAGGAGATGCACAAGATACAGCAAATGAGCTCGCACACACAGTACAGAAACACATTTAACAGCTTTTATTAAACCTCTGTGTTTTCATATTAATTGTGAAATCCTCCATCCGCCTGAAATATTGTGTGGTATTAGGATTTTCGACCTCAGATAAACTTCTATTTTAACAAAACCATATTGATGGTAGAAGTTCTCAATGTCTTTTTTCCAACAAACCACTAGACTTAAAATTAGCTGCATATGTATAGGATTGCTATTTGAAAAATACAGCAGGCCTGTATGAGTTGAATTCTCATTTAATTTCTGCAACTTAAGCAGGGTTTTCCTCAACTATCACTTGTTTAATGTCTGCTTTCTTTGACAATATAGAACAGTTATTGTAAGAAATGTACAGGAATTAACAGCAAAAATATACTTTCTGAAGCATGTGGGTTGGAGGTTTGAGTTTTGTTTTCTATAATGGGAACTGTAAAAAGTAAAATACTATTAACAACTGTCTTTGCTGTTTCTGTAGCCTGCAGCAGCCTCCCAGAGAGAGGATCCAAATTGATGAAGAACTGAATGCAAGAACTGGGTCAAACCATAGCCCCAAACAGCTAATATTGAATGTAAACCTCATTTTGCCATTTTCTTGGCAGTTAATGAGAGTCCTCTAAGTACATGGCAGGAGGAGGCAGAGCACTTGGCCTCAGCATTCTGCCAAAAGCTGCCAGAAACCTTCTGTCTCCCATGTTGCCAATCTGCTCAGCTTTACTACAGAAGAGGTTTGAAAAGAGAGCTCACCACAGCTCATTTCCAAAAGCAGCAGCCTGGCATCAGAAGTTTCCTGATCAGCACTGGGCCTGTGAGTGCTAAAGGTGACACAGGCAAATATAATGCCAGAGTATGGCATTTTGCAGAGCAGAGGCTGCTGCAGGCTTCTGTGGACAGATCCTTTTAAGCGGACTTAATACCTCTTGATGTCGTATGTAGGGCAGGCTAAAATTGCTGGGCTTCACTAAATCTTATGTTCTAGTGGTCTTATCTTTTCAATTGTATTGTCTCTAACTTTATGTCTCATCGTTCCTTCACTAACCTTGTTGCTGATTAGTGATATAAAGTCAAAGGTAAGAACGAGGTGTTGTTTCTCAAAGGTTTGTGCTTGTCCTTATGCAACAGGAGAACTTGGTTGGAGTAGGAATTTACTTCATTACACAAATGTGTAATACAAGTGTCCCTTCCAACCCCTACCATTCTGTGATTCTGTGTGTGATTCTGTAATCTCGCAAAACTTTCTGTGATCTCAAGGAAGAGAGCATCTTACATGATTTAAACTCTAAGGCTATGCTAGCTGTAGAAGCTATTATTCAAGAATAAATGCATGTCTGTCTTGGGAGTTTGGCAATTAGTCTACCACTCTGGCACATTAGTAAGGATCTGATGTTAGAGTAATCCCTGCAAATGTACAGGAATGGCAATGTTTATCTATACAATATTTCAAATCTAAATGAGACAACTGACAATAATGGAAGGCTTCATGGAAGTTAATGTGTTGGATTGCTGCCTGCCAGACAGACAGACAGAGCAGCCTTTGTACAGTTAAGGGGTATACTGAGAAACATCGGTACATTCTTATTTCCCTAAGCAAACTTGGTGGGCATGTACCATGTGCAAGTTTTATGGGTCAAGTCACCAGTTCATTAGAAGGTATTTTTGATTTTGGGAAGGATATTTTGGTACTTTTTTAATGGGGCTGGAGGGCAACTAAGTTATTGAAAGATGCTCAGTGTCAGATGGACCCCAGATCTGTTAGAGGGTTAAACCTTTCCTAACTGATCTGTGACCATCACATAGATACAGGCTTAGTTTGTATGTTGAGTTTTATGTTTAGAGGTAGTACAAAATGGAGCCAGAAGGGCACATCATCCCTGGAGCTGGAAACCTTTTTGGTGTGGGTGAGTTTTAATTCTCATGGGATAAGGAAGGGAAGAGGTTGGCTTTTGTTTCAATTTCTGGCTGGTGCATTCAGCTGGAAAACAAGTATTCGGTTCTCAGCTTCACCGTGAATTTCCCATGAGATCTTCTGGAAGCCACATAACCTTTCTGGAGCTGAGATGAGAAAGACAATGCACAGTTACCTCAGATGGATATTTGAGGGATTAATACATTCAAGTTTATCAAGCTGTTGAAGATCTTTGGATCAAGGAGGCTGTAAAGATTGGAAATATTATTGTTTATTATTGTGCGAGTTTGTTTACTAATACTTTAGGGCTTTGTATTCAAGGCATCTCAAAGCATGTTTCTTTTTTCTTTTGCAAACTGTAGCCTGGATTTCTTTTAAAACAGGTAAGATTTCTGAGAGCTCTTTACCTTTACAAGTATCTGCCAGTGTTGAACATCTAGTATTGAACTGAACTTTAATCAACCAGTGTCTCATTTATTGGCCTTTCCATGGAAAATATCACTACAGGGCCCAAACTGTGGGATGGTTGCCAGAACCCGTAGGCCATCCCCCAGGATGCTGCAGGCTGCAGCAAAAGCCATTAGGCTTATGTTTTCTAAGGACCAAGAAAAAGAGAAATGCAGATGCAGTAGGACAGATGCAATCTTGCTGAACAGGTGGGATCCCTGTGCTTGTATTGCTCGTTGTCAGAAAATTTCCTCTGTGTGATCAGATACAGGGACACAGGGCGGGACCATAATTTTATATATCAAAGCCAACCAGCCTTTCACCTGGTAAGCAGGAGTAATAATAATGTCATAGTTGCTATTTACCTCTTTCAATAGGGGGTTTCTAAAGCTCTGCATAAAAGGCATCGTTAAGTTGTTTTTGAGATGAGAAAATCAAGTCACTGAATGGAGAAGTGATTTCTCTGGGCAGGCAGCAAGCTAGGTATTGGACCCCATTTCGGCAGACCATATCTCAGTGGTACCAAAACTATCTCAGTACAGCATATGGATAAAACCTAGTTTTAAAACATCATCCTGCCTTTAATTCTAGCCTCAGTGTGTAAAGTAAATGTTTGCTGTGTTTCTGTGTTAATCTTTGCAGCTTTCAGCCGTGCCCCGGTCCCCATGGCTGTGGTCCGAAGGGAGCTGTCCTGTGAGAGTTACCCCATAGAGCTTCGCTGCCCGGGAACAGATGTTATCATGATTGAAAGTGCCAACTATGGAAGGACTGATGATAAAATCTGTGACTCTGATCCTGCTCAGATGGAGAATATCCGCTGTTATCTGCCAGATGCCTATAAGATTATGACACAAAGGTATATTATTTAATATTCTTTGTTTGCTGACTGTTATTTTTTTAATTTGGTAAATATACGCCAGTTTGTGTGTGTTTGCATAAGAAAATGCAGGTACTTTGTATGTATGTGCACAGAATTACAGCTATCATTGCTAAACTGTGGGTTTAACAGGATTGGGTTAGCATCATGCAATATAAATAATTTGAAGGAAGTACTACTAATCAGTCATCTTGATACTCACTGCATCCCAATTTTACCTCTGAAATGCCTACATATCAATGCTCTAAATGAATATAATAAGCAAAGTCTTTCTCAAATTGCGTAGTCAGTGTTTTTTGTGTTGTGTTCAAACAAATGGCCAATAATCTCCTTTAATCAATTAGTATTTTCTGTTCAGAATAACTTACACATTTTTCAAAATGCAAAGAAAAGTCTACATCGTTCATCATGTTGCCAGGCTTAGCTTCAGAGAAGATATGAATACCCAGTCAAGGACTCACAATCACAGTCATTTTGCAGAAGACTTGCTAAATTTCTATGTAGTAACTATTGCTGTTAAGTGTGACTTCTGCATCTGGAAATAGAGGTTACACTGGTTATGGAAACCTTTAACTGTTGTTGAATTTTTCAGGGTATTTTCTGGCAAAAAATGGTGTTGTGGAAAGGATTCCTAAGTCACATCTCTTGACATGTAATTGCATTCAGTACATTTGTACTAATAACTACACATGAATAATTGTTCAATATATTTGACTTTTAATTACATAGTAATAGAAATTGTTATTTCAGGATATTAATAACAACATAAATGAAGTGTTACTAATTGAAGTCCTGACAATACTGTTTGCATGGTGACCTAATGGCTAAAGCAGTGCAAGGTTTTAATGGTGTATCTTGCTATTTGCTGTGTGAGACACATTGCACCAAGTTGGGTGAGCAACAGAAAAGAAATTATGAGTTTCATCTGTATTTGACATCCTAACAGCTATTTTTGAGCTGCCTTTAGAATTGCTCCACATCAAGGATTTACGTCTCAAAATGCTGAGAGGACTCATGAAAAATATTCTTGTCACTGCATGTGGCTCCTATAAGCCCCTTCTTTAAGTTGAACCTTCTTGCATGTTGGGTTGAAGTCCTGTTTGTAGGATTGTGCCCATTGCATTTTCAGGGCAAATGGAAAGGGTAACAATGTGTCACCTAGACAGTCCCTTGGATTGGTCATGGTTTTAGTGTAATTACTGTAATTCTTCTGTTCAGATTGTTGGTGGGTTCAAGCAGAAACACTTAAGCCTCTGCCTATTGACAGAATAAAACCATGTCATCCCCTTTGTGGGCTGTTACAGAGTACAAAGTATTAATATTTTTATATGTACATAGCAGCATTCTCCAGGCACTAGCTTCAAAGCCAAATGCAGAGGTCTGCAATCTTCTGGTCAGTCCACATGTGTAGCAAGTCTGCAATAAACATTTGACCTATCACCAGGGAGGGCATATAATCATGTTGTGTGTCCCTGCACTGGGATGAAAACTCACGTTGATTACTCATCTCCAGATATCATCACTGCAGACTCAAAAGGGTTAGCAGAGAATTAGGAGGCTTAGCTGTGGCTAAGCATTTCTGGTTTTGGACTTGGCAGAAAGCGGTGCTGTAGAGGGTGGCCACCGAGGGCAACATTTCTTCTGAGAAAAAAGCAAATCCCTACTGAAGGAATATTAATATCTGTAGGGCCTTGCCTCATGCCTTTTGTCAGTGAGAAGGCCCAGGAAGGAGTGTTGGCTCTTTCCATTTAAGCCATTCATTAAATTTTCATGAAGAAGTGTGCAACCGTTTTATTAAATGGATACTACTGAGTTCTTGGAAAATAAATGTAATCCAGTTCTAATTAAAATGCAGGTTAAAAAAGGGAAAAAATACTCTACTTTGCATTTTTTTTTGTCAACCTGGTTTCTTTTTTTAATCCCCATTAATTCAAAAATTTGAAACAATTTAAAAATAAAACTGTTAAAATGAAATATGTTCTTAAGATGCAAACCAGTCTGCCAGCCCACAACTCTGAGCACGCCTTATAGCTGAGCCTCTGAAAAAAAGTAGCTTAAAAGGAAAATCAGGACAGCCTAGTAGTTGTGGCACTAACTATGGCATTTTCTTCCAAAAGCCTCTACCTGCAAAATTAATCAATTCAGCAGTATCTAGGTAGTTTTGCAGATTAATTTAGGCTTTAATACAATGAGCTTGTCTCTGCTAACACTGCTGGGTAGGGAAGCAGCTACTGGGAACTAGAGATCCTCATGGCAGGGTAACTCTCATGGTAATCGAAGCTGTCTGCATGTGGAAAGAAAAAATTATATGCACAGTGCATGCTTATTATGCATTGGTTAATTATTGCATTAATAAATACACAGTCCTCTTGGAGGCTTTACAATAACTTGTCTAACTTCTGGCAGTTTTTAATCTGCAATGCTGTATAGATCACTTAAGACAAGTTATGGCATGGGTGTGGGGAAGGGAGAGGGAAATGTGGTTAGAAAGCTATGTGTGAGACAGATGTTGTTGGTACATGAGCTGAGGCTGCAAGTGAGCAGATTTATGGCAGGTGTTAGTGATTGCTCCCCTAGACCCTCTGTGACCTGTTTTGTTTTTTGACTTTCTAGCTCTTCCTTCAAGTGTTGGAGCAACAGCTGCCCATAAAAGCTCAGAAAGAGTGCTTTATGGGCTGAAGTTTTTCTGATATGGTTAGAGAAAAATGTATTTCATGTCATGTTTGCTTTGGAAAAATGTCTTTTTGAAGGCTGTAACAATTAAATTCTAACCATATCCATTGTAAACCATATGCACTATAACATGGGAGACTTTGCTACATCCTCCCTTGAGGGACTATGCCACAAAATTAACATATCATCCATTCAAACAGCCGGGGTTCTCTGCGAACAATAGGGAAGAGCAACTTCCTGTTCCTGTAAGAGTTGCCTTTGTTTTTATAATGTTAACACTGCTTTTTAGTCTATTAAAAGACACTCTAAATTTTAAAAAAAAAAGCTTTCAGCATGTTTTCTTGAACTTCTTGTAGAGGGAAGGAAGAAGATGAGTGGATCAGGCTTTGCATATATGTTCACAGAACTGTGCTGTATTGATACCACAGAATGGTAGGAATGGTTAGAAGGGACCTCTAAAGATCATCTAGTCCAACCTACCAACCCACCTACTAAAGCAGGTTCACCTTGATCAGGTCACACAGGAATGCTTTCAGGCAGGTTTTGAAATGCTCCAGAGAAGGAGAATCCACACACTCCCTCGGCAGCCTGTGCCACTCTTAAAGTTTTTCCTTATGTTCAAATGCAACTTTTTATGCTCCAGCTTTAGTCTATTGCCTCTTGTCCTGTCACTTGAGACAACAGAAAAAAGTGCCACTTCATCCTCTTGACATGCACCTTTTAAATACCTTTGTGGTTAACTTTGTAATTTGAAACTGTTTCAGTGAGCTCTTTATTGTTGCCTGCAGGCTTTAACCTTGAATGTTGAAGTGCAGGCGAAATTCCAATTAGGAGTGCTGGCATGTAGGTACATGTAAACTAAACATTTGCATTTTTTGTCCCAAAAGCACAATCAGGGCTTTCCTTTTGCTTTCTAGATATGAAGAGTAAGGGGGTATGTCAACTCCACTCATTCTAAGCTGCTCTTAAGCTGGAAGAAGGAAAGGAGGGGTGGAAAAATAAGATAAAATCAGCAAGTGTAACAGAGGAGCCAGGGGAGAGGTGTTCACAGGTCTCAGCAGCCGTTCCTAAAATGAAGGCAAAATTGCTTCTGACTTGTCAGAATTTGGAAGGTAGAAAATGTGTATCTCTCAGCAATTTGGACAGCTCAGCAAGTGGAGAGCAGCTTTTGCCTTGTGCCGCAGAAGCATTACAGAGGTCTTGTGTGCCACTGTTGCCCCTTCTGACTGGGAGATGAAGACTGAAAGCTGTTCAGCTCTCTCCACTCTTCTTCCCTGAAGGGAGCAACGGATCCATTTGGTGTCCCACGGGCAAAACACGTCTTGATTAGAGTTTCCCGCTGCTGCCAAGACAGAGAACCTGCGTCTGCAGCAGAGATGGTGCAGCCTGCGCGGTGCAGCAGGACACATACCCTCTGCTCTGCTGCAGCTGGCCATGGTGCACCCTGCACTGAGGCAGATCAAGGCCTAGCAGGAGGGTGCTACAGCTCTGCTGGCATCTCCTCCACTAGCGGAACAGACACAGTGGGAGGCACAGCTGGGAGGTGCTAGATGCCCTGCCAGGCTGCAGTTGCTCCACTGAGCTAGTTTCCTTAAGGTTGAAGTCTAATCTGTGTGGTTTGTCCCTGTGGTTTCAGTGTTGGCACCATTGATGACGCCTGCAGGCCAAGACCAAGGAGTTAAAAAAAAAAGTTCAATTAAGAGCGTAAGACTGTTGTCAGCTGCTTACAGTCTCAGACTTCCATTTGCTTTTATCAGAGGGTCTGATCATTTCATGTGAGGAAGTGCACTCAGAACTATCCCAGTAATTGGAAGGATGGTGGCAGGCACTTTGCACAGTGTGGGTGAGAAGAAAGAAACTGTGTGAACCAGCTTGCAGTACACTGCAAAGCTTTTTCGTCTCCCAAAGGGCTGTGTTTTGTTAATGTTTTTGGTTGATGACCTGAAAAATGCAGGAGTCGAAAATGAGTGCCATTATTATTATAATAATAATACTGCATCTCATGGTGAACTGTTATTGATGCTATCAGTATCTATGATTTTCAAGACACTTCTCAAATGCCAGTGATCTGCTCTTGCATTGGGAAATGAGAATGAAAGGTTATCTGTAAAATACAAATAGGATAGTTCACGTTAATCATTCTTAAAGTGGCTACAGGTTTTGATCATACCAATTTTGGGATGTTCGTGTAGTCTTTTATATTAAGTTTCTTGTTCTGGCACATGTAGGGAGGATGCACAGGACAAGGAGAGCTACTTGCCTGGAGGCTCTGTAATGACAAAGCTGTCAGTAGGACTTGAATGAGCAGACTTCAGATGAACTGCAGCACAGTTGTGTCAGGCTCTACAAAATTAATGGCATACTTTTCAGAAAACAGCCCCCTGCTTAGACATTGTCATCACCTCTGACTTGGATACTGACTGCCCCATTTGCTAGGAACCCCTCTGCCTTCCCCTGCATCCTGAGTATATTTTGCAAAGACTGCCAAGATATTACTCATTTTTCTAAATTTGTTATCACACAGATGGCATGAGAAGTGCATTTCTGAAGGACTGAGATGCTGCAATGGGAAGCTAGGCTTTTCTCCTTTTTGGAAGCATGTCTGGTGCTTTGATATCGCCTGGTGAAAAGCATCAATATGGAAATATACTAACGTTTCAGTTGAACAGTACTTTCTGTAACCAGTAGAAACGAACAAGGAATACTGAAGCTCATGTTCCCTGGATTCTGATTTTAAAGGCTAGAAAATAATTTTCGCCACTTGGTTAAACAATCTCTTTCTCTCCATGCAGAAAGATATTTTTAAATGAAGCAAAGTCTACTAATCTCATCTGCACCTTGGCCCTGGGACAAGGACACATATAGTGTTACTAAGAGAGGGGAAAAGTAATTAAAAAACTCCCAGTAAGTGCCAGTGGAGCAGAGTCCACTGAGCTATTAAATCATTCTAAAAAAAGTTCACTACTTCCCAGCCCATACAGTCCTAATTTCTCCTACTTCTTCCTTTTCTGAAAACACTATCAGACCCAAGTAGAATTCTGAAGGTGACAGCCCCCTTGAATTGCCCTGGTACTCTAGTAAATCAGGGCCTGTCAGCCCAGGCATCTCAGCTGATTGCAGCTGCCATGGTAACAGATGACAAGGATGCAGTAGTTTGTGGAGGTAATTATGTTCCAAACTGTGGAAGGCTGTGTAGATCAAAAATAATGCTTTAGGCTTCCCCAGGCACCAATGGGTAGCTGTGAGCAGCTATAAAGCATGATACTTCAAATAAATAAATAAATACACAGTTGTGTTGTGTGGTGGCTGCTGGATTTTGGTTGCTATTAGCATGCAATTCCAATGTACTGTGTGATTTGAGACAATCCAGGCTTGAGCTGAGAAAGCAACATGTAACTGATGGCATCTGTGGCCAAAGAGAAGGGCCTCATTCAAGTGCACAGGCTGGAGGAAGCTGGAGGAATTCATCATCATTGTTGTTTTGTATTGCTGTTTTCAGTTTGCCAACTATTTGGTTTTGTTTAATTTCAATTTTTTATACTCACACTGGCTTTAACTGACAAAGAGAAGATATGAGGTAATATCTTGGATAAATCTTGTCTTGAAGTGGCCTCAGAAGTGCTGAACACATAATGTGCTGAAAACCATGCAGGTAAAAGCCAGGTTTATTACTGCATCCGTTACTTTAGTAGTGTGAAAATGGCTGGCTCCAGTCTGTCAGAGATAAGGGACTGGCCAGTCCTTAGCAGCCTGCCACGTGTAGCGTTTGCCACTGGGAGAAGACCTATGTGAAATATGCTTCTGTCATTCTTTTTTTTTTTTTTTTCTGAATGTTTATGGCTTGTTGAGAACAGCAGCTACTCATTTGTTCCCAGGAAGGAAGTGATGAGCTAAGGTGGAGGTGTGGCTGGCAGTGGTGTCCACTGGTCAACATGTGTGCTGTATTTATTACCATGTTGCAGGAGGTAGGTTTAAGTACATAGAAAGCCCTTTCTGTAAGGAAACTGTAAGGAAGGCAATCAGGGAAGATGCAATTCTCTGTTCTCTGCTTTTGCCGAAGGTTTTGTACCATAAGAAGCATTATCTGAGGTCCCAAAAAGCAAAGTTTAAAACCAACGTCTTCATGCTGCCCACTGCCTGAATTAAAAGTTCAAGTCTGCTTGAATGTGACTGCCTGACAAAACCATTACCAGGCTTGGTCTTCAGATGCTTGCTCTTTCCATCACAAGGCTAAAAGTGATTTAGAGCATTGCAGGGTAGAGTATAAGGTGTATGCAGGCTAAATGGATTTATACTATATTAAGATAACAAATAAATAATTTGATTTTAGTAGAAAGATACATGCATACTCCTCTGGCTAGAAGTAATGTCTAATGGGATGTAAAGGTAAGATGACTTTGAAGTAATGCAGCTATATAAATTTCTTTTGCCTTTTTTTTTTTTTTTTTTTCCTTATTGTACAAAAGATTTCAGTTAGTCTGTGCCTGAGGTCAAAATTGAGTTTATACAAAGGGGATTGTCTGTTCTACAGGATATTTCAAAGCTTTCATTCAGCACATTTTTGACTGCATCATTTTTGTAATCTCTGGAGCTTGAACTCTGTATTCCATTCCAAGACATGTAAAACCAGTGCTGGCTTTATACTACACCCTCTCTATGGCTATGTCTGGAATTTTTATACTCTTCTACAAGGCCAAAAATGCACTCTGCAGACATCACTTTACCTTTGCATGCTCGCAGTTTGACATCCACAGCATAGCTTTGCATTTTGTTTGATGACTTTGCTGATACCAGATGAAAACAGTCCCAATATGGATGTTAGGCACAAAGAATGTGTTTGCAAGTATCAAAAATATAGACTGATGCAAACAGTGTTTCTGAACTGTCAGTTCAACATGGTCTTTTAATTAAAGTCTGAGTTCTGTAGTGGAATGAACTGAAGTTTATTTCAACCTCTTTGGAGAAAAGAAGGAATTAATGGCTTTTATTGGAAGCAGTGACTCAAGAAAATGTTTTGCTGCCATTGTGATTCAAGAGAAGGATTTTTATGTATCAGTGAGTATAAGAGATGCTGGACCACATCTATGATGTAGAGGAAGGGCAGGACATGGAATTTGTGATTAGAGCCATCTTCTATATATTATGCATAAGATAATACATTGCTGTCTGTTATGTACAGTAGAAGCCTTAATTCAACTGGAGTCCTGCTAACAACATAAACTGGGAGACAACAAGTAGAGCTTTATGGGCAGTAGTAGAGCTTCCAGACTGAATTACGGTGTCAGCATTCAATCTGTTACTGAGAGTTGCAGTTTGCAGTAGGCAGTATATTATGTGCTTTTACCCAAAGCAGGACCAGTGGCAAAGGATGAATAACTTTTTTGTAGAGACTGTGAGGAATGAGAGATGGAGCAAGATAGCCACTATAAAATTAATGCAAGGGAAGAAGAGAGGATTTGGAGCTGGCCAGAAGAAAAGATGACATAATGAGAATACGGTTTCTTCAGGCAGTCACTGGTCTGTCCTCCTACCAAGACAAGTATGCCTTGGGACAGGACATAGCATCCCTTAGTGGGCAGGGACTGTCTCTGCCACCCTCATACCTTTTTTCTTCATGATCTCTCATAGTTGGAGATGGGCTTTCACCTCAATGCCCAATACTTTTAATATTCTTTCTAGATGTCCTTTGTTAGAATTAATTGTAATTGCTGGATATTTTTGCGGTCAGTATAAGTGGCTAAATCCTTTCTGTATCTCATCAAGTCCTTGGTCATGATGACTTCCAGGAGGTCTAAGTCTGGCAGGATAATAGGTTATTTTGTGAAAAATGATTGCTTTTTGTCAGGTTTTAATTTCATTGCCATCCCTCCTCAGACTAGCATCCAAAGCTACCTTTTTGATTTCTTAGCTTGGATGTATTTGTTATATTGCTTCTAGCTTATCTGCTCTCCAAGGGAGAAAGTTACAAGCTTTCAAGTATTTCTTCTTAAGGGAGTTGTTTTGGGTTTTCTTTATGACTGCATGAAGGTTCTTGTTGTTCTTGACTCAGGACATAAATATAATTATGTCCTTCCCCAAAATGCCTGTTCTGTTCCTGATAAACTATCAGCTCACTTGGACACTTGGACAGATTGTTCCACTAAAATGATTACAGTAGTTCCCAGCTAACACTGAAATGGAAAGTGAAGTTTGGTCCTTGATGCTAATACTACCAAATATGTGGAGTAAAATATAAAAGCATCTGTTAGGTTGGAGGGAGCAACATTAATTCTGGAAAAAATATAGTGCTTGTTGCAGGTGTCTGGAGTCTGAATCAGTCCTATCAGAGCACTAAGCTCTCATCAGGGATGTTGGTGGATTGGAGGTGTGCTCAAGTTGGTACTTCAAGTGATTTTGCCATAGATAATGTAGCTTTGCATGCACAAAAGCAGATGAATAATCTTCACTGTTGATGTTTGAGGGAGCAGGGGATGGATCTTTAGGTTCCTTCTAAAATCTACCAGAAGAGCTATTTTAGAAAGTGCGTCTTGGTGCGCTTTTGAATTATTGACAAGGTTGCTGACAGCTGAACACAGACATCTGATATCCAAGACACCTTAAAAAACCCTAACCCCTTCACTATACATACACACAAAGAATATAGGCCACCTTCAGTGCACTGGAAAATCAATTTCAGTTGATTAGTTGAACTTGTAGCTAGATGTAAAGAGTTAAAGCTAGGCAACAAACAATGCAGACTAATGACTGTTATGTCAGGCTTGTATTGAGAAAACACTTTGGTGCTTGTGTAAAGCCATGCACATGACAAGAGCTGTCTGAAGGCAGTGCAGAGGTAGAAGTATTTCAGGAGATCTTAACAAACTTTGTTTTCATGGCCTGGATGGCATCCAGGCAGCAAAAGCACTCTTTGGGTCATCTCTCTGAGTTACTGGAAGTCAAGGATACCTAAGGGCAACTAAGCAGCCACCTACTTTGCTGCAAACTGTGCACATGATTGGAGTGGGAAGCCAAGGATGGAGCACATCCTCGTCACAGCTTCTCTTGTTTGTAATGAGTGCTGTCTTCTGTGTCCAGAGGTGACCAAAGTGAAACTGAAGTTGTAAACACTTGTCTTTAAAAAACAGAAGTACTCTTTATAGAATAAAGGAAGATAAAGAGGATGGAGAAATATTTTTCTAGTGCTTAAAAGGCACTTTATTGCAGCAGCTTACAAATTCATTGCCAGTTGACACAGTGTCCACAATTGTGGTTTTCTTCAGGAGACTTTGTGTGTTAAAATCTCCTATAATTAAAATGTTCTCAGGAGGACCCATGTATTTCTGCTAGTAGTGACAGTGGCTGAAGCAGATTTCTTTACGTCTTAACAGCCTTTCTCTGTAGCTTAAATTGCAAGGACTTAAAACTTAAAAGCATCCATTGCATCCAGGAGCCTGACTGGCATGAGTCCTAGGTTCCCCATGTCCAGAAATTTCTTTTGGAAAGAAAAGTTGACTCTTAAGCGGATCTAGTGCCTTTTAATATTTTGTTCATGATCTAATTTGGATCTTAAGTGTACCAATTTGTAACAGCCTGCTTGACATCAAGCTCTAAGTTTTTAAATGCATATGGTTTAATAAGATTAACACTGCAGTTCTGATAGAGTCTTCAGTAAAAGCTTATTCAAATTAAGAATCAGAGAGGAAGTAGCCTTAAGCATAAAAGTAAGAGCGAGGTGGTGCCAAAAATCAGGGCTCCAAGAGACTCGTTGTCTCGCCCTTCAGTGAGAGCAGAAACCTCTAGCTGCCAAATTAATGAAGTAAGGGAGAAAAAAAGCATAATTAAGAGATAAATAACAAATATCCCCTTTTTCAGCTGTCTTCCTTGGAGATGTACATAGGTATGCACACATAGGAATGAATACATAGTTTGAAGGCTTTTAGGTTTGAGACTCTAGAAAATATATTACAATATGGGGGAACTGAGTACTTTCTTACATGTCTCTACTTGAATTATCAAGAATAATTCACCAAGTAGAACATGGCCACTAAAATGAATGAATGGTGACTTTGAGGAGTATTCCTGCCAAATCTGTGTTTTAAGGCTTTTCTGCATAAAAATTTAATTCATATTTTTTAATCATGCTATTTTTTTCCAAAAAATGCATTTTTGCATTTCAAAACATAGAATTGCATTAAATGTATTTCAACAACTGAGCATCTATACCATGAATTTAAGTTTCTCAGTGTTGGTATGACAAATCCTGATTGTGTAACTTTTTTTGACCCAAAGTCACATCTTAATCTCCCTGAAGAAGAAAATTCTCAGTAGAATTTCTATGCATGATTTTGTTCCACTGTTTCAATAGGAATAGCACATCAGTGAAAGAGGAATGTAAAATCAAGAGCCCATCACTTTTTGAGTATTACAAATTTTATTATTTTGAGTATTACAAATTTTATTATCTATGGGACAGATAGGGTTTTGGTCACAGTCCAGTGTTGCTCTGCTAGAAGAGAAGTGAAATCACAGTGGCTGCGGTGCTAGTTTAAAGACATGCTTAGCATCAGCAGCAGAAGTGGCTGGAGAGCTTAGTCTTGAGTATGAGACCCTAAGGAAAAATGTTGGGTGATTTTGAAATCCCTGTGCTTCAACAGGAGCCATTGTCAGCTGTTGGTCATCAAGAGCTGGTCCAAGAGAGCCATTAACTAGAACAAAATGGTACAAAAATCTTTTGGCCACACAGGAAAATAAAAGATTATGAGCGACTGAGCTTTGCAAGGTTATGTCCTTTGCGCCAGTGTTAAAAGTGTGGCTGTCCTGTCTTCTACATCAGTTTAAAATAGACTGAAAAGCAAGATGCTCTTCTGCTGAAGTTGCTTGCCATACAATGTAGCCTGCATGTCTATGTGGATAAAGTTACTGTAGTCATGGTTAATTTGGCAGTAGAGCAAAGAGTAACTGGTAAATTTTCTCTCTGTAGCTTGGCAGAAGTGTACAAAATCTAGTTTGGTTACATTAAGTATTTTTCTCTGTGCTTTTTTTCCTCTTCCAGATGACTATTGCTAAAATAGACGGTATTCAGTATGATGTTTTAAATAGACACATTTCTTTAATGTGCAACATTTGTCATGCTTGTATATAGATCTAGGTTGAGTGCATATATGTAGAGAGGGAGGTAAATAGGAGAAAGTACAGCAACATGTCAGATTTGGCGCTGAACAGGAAACCCCTGTGTTGTGGGGATATTTCACATAACTAAAGAAAAGAGAGATTTCTTTGAAATTGTACTGTCAGACACTACAGAATTAAGTTAATATTTTACAAGGCATTTGTTCTGTGACTGTGTTTAATCCTTTCGATCTTCCCAGCTCTTAATGAGGTGGGCTCCTGACTTTCACTGGGCTGTGCCTGTGGCTCTGCCAGCAGTAGCAGAAAAATCCATGTTTGTATTCCTGGCCTTGGGCTGCAGTCTGAGAAGGCTAAAACCCTGAGCATGGAGGCTCTTCCTGCTATTTCAGCTTCACTTTGAGTAAGCAGTCATGTTTCTCTGAGGCTCTGAATAACTGCAAAGCAACCTGAGTAGCAGAGCAGGCTGGAAAGTACAAGAGCGAAACCAAATGAGTTTATTGCTTGGGAAGCATTGACTGTGATTAATGATGTTTCCAGCAGTGTTTTGGAACATTACAAGCCTGATTCTGGAGGGTCTGGAGTAATTCAAAGCCATGTTGTGGATTGGTGGCTGGTTTCAACTGAGAACTGAAAGGTCACAGATCATCCTTGTGAAAAATTGTTTGCAGGATCCAGCCTATCACTTTTGAAGGTCCCTTGCTGTGGATTTTAGGAGGCCACACAGAGGACAGAGAGGAAAGAGGAACCTGACAAGTGACAGGCAAAATGAGGAGCATTTCAGAGTGAATTCTTAATTTGAGGAACTGACTTTTTTCATCATGTAGTAAATTAGTTAGTCATGGACAATAAGGAAGTTGATTTATGGCTGTTAACTGTATGGATTTGATGAACATAGCTTCTTGAAACTTAAGGGCCAAAATTGAGGCCTCTGCAGGCATTAATAGATTAGACCAGTTAAAACAATTTACTTATTTATCCTGTGCAAATGAGATAGGATATTTCTAGAGTGATCCCTGTATTGCTGTAAGCATATTTTAGTATAAATGTGATTAAAGCTCTGTTTGTAATACTAATTGTCTAATGACATGGAGTGGTGGAAGATGGGAAGGACCTTGACTGAGGCTTAAGAATTCTTAGTTTTGGGGACTTTGGGGACAAAAAAATTATTCAGTCTGGCTTGAGCTAATGCTCTCTTCCTATACTTCCCATAAACTCTGTCAACATCTGTAAAGGAGTTAAAGGAGAAAAAAAGAGAGGCTACTAATAGCATAACATGTCTTCACTGAAACACGATATCACACATATATATTGCCATTTTTATTGCTGTAGGATGCAGAGCGAGTGATGTCCCATCAAGATAGGCTATGGATATATGTAAATCCTCACCTCGAAACTTTAAAACATGAGTGGTTTTGGGGTTTTTTTGAGCGATCATGTCATGCAGTCATATCATCTCCTAAGGAAGTGACTGTGCTCTAAGTGGCTCGTCCTTAATTACCATCCTACCCATAAAGAGAAGGAAATAATTAAGATTACATGAATTATGTAAAACAGACTTGAATAAAGAGTGACAGAAGGGCTGGCTTTGACAGCTGGATGTAAATGAAATTTGTTTCTGTTGTTATAAATACATAGACTGTTTCTATAATTTATATAAATTTATTTAAGGGGTAGAGGAAAGGAACAAGAATTCTCTGATGCAGAGAATTGAAATAATGACTTGTTATACATACATAAATAGTCATTAGAAAATGTTTTATTAGTCTATTTTTGCTGTATTTATAAGGGCATTTTAAGATTCCTTGAGTCTGCATTTTACATGCATGAAAATACACACTGCATTTTACCCAGCATTGCTATTGCGTGCTTAATAGAGTTAATAGCAGAAAGACACAAATACTCCAGACTGCTTCAGCTTGGCTCTAGGGAGAAAATGAATTTATCTTGAATGTCGGTATCTCAGACTGTGTTTTATTACTTATACCTTTAAGGAGGCGAAAGCTGTAGGTGTTGGAAGGCTTTCTACTCTGAGACGCAAGAGCTTTAGCTATGGAGTTGAAACATCTATGAAGTAGTACTTAAGTTACATTATAATGGTGAGAGGAAAGAGAAGGGGAGGAAAATGGTAATTTTCAAAAAGGCCTTCAGATGACTGGCTGAGTTATAATTGATCAATTGGCTAAGGTCATGTACTTTGTCAGTGGGTCCACCAATTTATACAGTGAGAGGAGGAACAATTTCTTCTGAGTTTGTTATACTAAGTCATATCAGAAGTCATCTGCTGTTTCCTTATGAATTTTCCATTTACATAATATACAAATACACACTATCACTATAAATCTTAATATTTATAAAGAAATAATTTCAAAATTTGAATTCAGCAAATCCTACTGATTTTGTAGAGATTAAACAAGGGCACTGCTTAGGACATGTGTAGTCCTGAAGCAGGCAATTGTGGTAAAATTCCCCTTCAGGGCAAATTCTTCCCTCTGCTCCTCTCTGATCTTTGCTGTCACTGACTTAGTAATTTTTACCAGATATAATATTATGCATATAGTTCTCTGTTCTCTTTTTCTGACATTCTAATGTTGTTTTAGAGCTCTTGAGCATCCTTGAGGCAAGTGGCAGAGGTTTCCATTCTGCTGACCAGCTGTCTTGCCAGCGCTGTGCTTTTGCTTTTCTCAGTACAAACATCTTCTGGGGCTTTTTAAGGCTAAATATATCAGTTTGTTGTAGAAAGTTCTCTGTTTTTCTGCCTGATCATGGCATTTACTTCCCTGTAAAGTGTTTGAAATGATTTGATGTCACTGATCCTTCTGCTTTCGCTGATCTTTTTTGTTGCAGGTGCATTTGATGTGTTTGATTGCTACTGACAGTAGGATTGGATGGTCTGATAGTTTGTATATCTGGTTGATTGCTTAATTGTCTCTATGACACACAGTAATATGGTCAGGAATTTGTCACTTTCATCCCAAAAATCATGAAAGATGTGGTTTGTTCACAGGTATTTTGTGGCACTTATGGAGAACTGAGTCTCTTGCTTTCCTGTTTTTTATAAAGTCACAATGTTGCCTCCAAAGTTGCTCTCACACAGTAAAATGAAGCTAGTTTGCAGTTTGGTAGGTACATAGGCAGAAATGCTGAGAGAAGATGGTGTGGTCGAAAGCTCCGATTCCTTTTCCAGTATGGACACACTGGGCAAGTCCAAGAGAGGAAAAAATGTTAGCTTCCCACATCTTCCACTCATCATCTCGATTCGACTCAGAAACATGCAACATGTGGATTGTTGGGATGATTCTCATTCTCTGCTGTCCTAAAATGGCAAGCGTGTATACCTACTAAGGTCAAGAATTACATTACAATAACAACATTTCTGTGCCTCTGCCTGTTTTGGTGACAGACAAATGAGGATTTCAGCATGGCAGTGAGAGTTGAGTTGTACAGTCAAAGCCACTGTCATGTCTCACGTTCCTACAGTTTTGTCTCTTGTGTGCTTTCTCAGAAATAACGAGAAGAAAAGAGACTTTCCCTCAGTTGAGGTGTGCAGTAAATTCTGTTCTCTGAAACAAGAAGCTATGTCATTAAAAAAAACTTTCCTGTGATGAAAAAGTTAAATTATCTAGCTGTGTGTCTAGATCTATACCTAGATAGAGAGGATCAATTGACATGCGAATGCAGCGTAAGAATTATTCTTTAATCATTATTTTCTTGATTGTGTTATTCTTTGTGGAAAACTTTGCTTTTAGCTTGTCAAGAGAGAAATACCACCTTCAGATTGCAGTTCATGTAGGGCTCAAGAGAGGATTGTGTTTCTAGTCATGAAATGAAGAGGCTGTTGACTGGTGTTTTGTTCAACAATGCCTTTTTCCACAAAAAGAACATGTGTTTGGAAGAATCCTGGATCTTTCCTATGCCAGAAATGATGACTTTGTACTAGGTGATCACAAGGTGGGGCCTCAAGTGCATTGACAGAGGCAGCTCACAAGTGACACAGTGCAAGAGGAACTTCCTTGACTGGTGGGCCCCATGGCTACATCAAAGCAGCAGGAGAGTTTTGGCATCTTCACAGAGGGAGCACTACTGAGACTATGCTGGATAGGAAAGCTGTCTGTGACTGGAATCTGCCACATCTTATGAGAAGTTGCATTTTGTCCCTTTTCTCTGTAATTTAAAGGCACCAAGGTTTTGACCTTATTGAATAGCAGGTATTGAATAAAGTAAGGACAGAACAATTTGTCCTCTGCAAGCTATTTTAATGTGTTCTTTGGATCAATAGAAAGAATGAAAAGCTTGTGAACACTGAAATTCTGAGAAGGTGTTGGGGAGACTGACACCATAGATACTAGAGGACTCTATTTGTCTCTTGACTCTCCAGAATTTAAAAGACTAACATAATTAAAAAAGATGTACTAGCAGGTCCCATTCAAATTGCTGAAGATGCCTTTTGTGTGATAAATCAATGTTTAGATGAGCGCTGTGAGGAGGTAAAAGTCCCCTAGATAGCCGTTTGTAACTGTTAATGCTGATATCCTTCAATTTCTGTTCAGTTTTCTACTTACGGGTTGCTTGATGTAGAAATTGATACTATGTATTATTTTTAGCATTAATTTATATGAGATAGGTACTTGTGAACAGAAAGTAAAATTCTATTTCCGCAAAGTATGAGAAAACTTGGTGTTCTTGACATTCTTGTGCATTAAAATATATGGTTACATCAACAGATGCAAAAAAACTGTACTGGATGATTCATAAAACTCATTTGGTATCCTTTCCACCATCATTGAACAGGTAATGTGGAAGAATGGTAGTATCTCTTATTAGCAGTCTTAATTTTAATGAAATGTTGCATCCCTTATATTGTTCAATGAAGATCCTACTCTTCATAAAGGTTTGTACCCATATCAGCTTTTTCACCTGACAAGTACTCTTGCCTCTTAAGGGAAATTTTATTTGAATAAAATGCCTCAAAGATATTTTAAGTACCTTTAAGGGAGAAAGGATGTGTATCAAAGCCTAGTGAGTGACTGGATCATGTTGTAGAATGGTGGATGGTTTGGGTTTCTTCATTTGGTTTTTCTTTTCTGGGAGAGGGAGTGTTGCTGTTGTTACCTGCTACACATTGTGTACTAGCAGAAAGCACAACTTAGAGGCAGATAAATTTGATCGGTATTAAATGGAGTGATAGCAGGAATGACTGCTATCTAGTCTGCATTGTAGTTGAGACAGATTTCTAGGAAAGCATTTTGGAAAGAAGCTGGAAGAGAAGATCTGAGAAAGAAGAGGGGGAAATCTTCTAGGTGAAGGCAGAAGAGCTCACAGATATGGATGCAAACCTTGATGTGGATCATCAGGCATCGAATTCAGAGATACTCTGTGTTCTCTGGGGCATGGAAGAAAACAGAGGCTGTCTCTTACTTCCATCACTTCCCAAATTAGATTGTGCCCATGGGGGAGATGTAATTCAATTATCTCAGAGAACCTCAGCATTGCCGACACACTGGAGTGGCTTCACAAGCATCCCTATGACTTCACTGTGCACTCGTTATATCAGCCTGCTCTCCTGTCATGCCTCTCACTTTCCAGTTGATAAGAACCTCTGCCTTTCCATTTGGTCAATTAAATGCTCTAAATTCTGTGATGAGGGACAAAGCATTAAATTTCTTGAATGCGTCTGTGCATCGTATCGTGGAGCTGCTTCCATGCTGTTCACAGTATTTGATTCATACTGAAGGAAAATTGATGACCTGAATTCTCCTCACATAAGAGCTTCATTGTTAACATCTCTTGTTCTGTCATCCTCTTTTTTTTTTTTTTTAAATATGCCTTCCCATTGAATTTATCAAGCATACTTTCAGCAATCAAAGTCTAGCAAATCACTTTCATTCTTGAGGAAGATATTCTGTGTCATTTTATCAAGATGCAGAGGTCTTAATTCTCTGAAGAAAAGCTAAAGAAGCAAGCAAGGGCTGTAGCTTAGCACCAACACCCAAGTCACTTTAATGGAGGATTGCAGCCAAGGTGAAAACAGACCGTTCTCGGTAAAAGAAAGCTCCTTCACATTGCTTAAGGAGCCGTGAGTAAAGTAACCTTTCTCATTGCATCGGTTGTTCAGTGCTGAAATGAATAAAATCAGCTCTGGCACACAGTAAACTTCTCTGGGAGAAAGTTTTGAAATGCCTGGCTTCGAAGCTGTAGAAGGATTATATGTGGATTTAAAAGAATGAAGACTATCAAAGGAGTTGATAGATGAAAGAAAAAGGGCAATTGAAACTGGTCAGACAGCATCAATCCAAGCCCAGATAACTTTCTGATGTATAGAGGGCAGAATTTCAGGGGGATTTTGTATCCTGAGTTAGCTGGTTCTGTGTAGGCGGATTGGGGGGGGGGGGGGGGGGGGGGGCATTAGTACTAACTGTATTTTGTTAATTCTTGAATTATAAATATTAATTCTACATTTTTACTAATCCTTTACACTACTAATATTGGTCCTCTGCTCATGTAGACCTGGTGTCAGGATGAGCAGATTTAGGAAACTACAGGAATAATAAGGATGCAGCTAGCTGTGGAATGAACCCACACTTAATTTTAGCTGTGTGCTCAAAGAGTGTCCGGAAGACAGGCTTGTTTGATGTTGTTTTTTAAATAGGATTGTATAGATGAATAGTGTACCTGAATGCAACTCTTTTTTTTTTCCTGTGTAGTTCTAGCAAGAATATGTGTGACTGTTTGTACAACCTCCCTTCCAGATAAAGAATGATAGCGTGGTTTTAAGCTCTGTTTTGACAACTGAAAGTGGGAAGGCTTTTCATTTTGGAAAGTAGCTTTGTTGGGCAGTAGCAGGGAGACTGATTATTTTGCTGCCTGAAAAACCCTTTAAAGATGATTTACCTCACAGCTCTAAACAGGAACTAAGCTCTTTGGAGAGTTTGGTCCAGGAAACGTGACAGTCATATATAACCTGGTGCTGGATTTTTCAGATTTATACAAGCAAGATGCATGCAATTGCCATTTATTGGGAAGAGGACTGAAAAAAAGTCATATAAACTTAATTTAAAACATCTGACTGCTGGTCACCATTTCAATTTCAGTACAACTGGTAGGTCTGACTGCTGTACAGCAATTATAGTGCACAATGAATGGGATGGAGTAGGATGGTTAGTGATGCCAACACAATTATTCTAGTAAAAGATGGGAAAAAAGTAAGAAAGAAGGAAGAAAAAAGTAATTACTGCTTCACTATCTAATCTAAATACCTTCATTTATCTCTTGCTTGGTTGCTGTAACCTGACAGCTTTCACTCTGTAGAAGCTGTAGTCTTTGTAACCCCAGTAATAGTCAAGATTTGTCTCTCAACTTCTTTCTCTCATTGTCAGCACTGCAGCCCTCCCAGAAAAGCAGGAGAAACCTTTTGTAATGAATTATCAATCAATCTATATGATTCACTCTATCTTTGTGGGGGGTTTTTTTGGTGTGTTTTTTTTTTTTTTTTTTTTTCCATTCATTCCTTCTCTTTAGTACCCTGGGTAGTTCACCCCTTAACCAGAAATTTCTTTGACACTGATCACCTCCCATCCATCTCGCCATTCTATCTGATAGGTAGTACAATCAAATAGGTTAAATGTGTATGGCATAAAATCCATTTGGAAATGGTAAAAAAAATGCATTTGATAGTTTTCCAGATGAGATTTTTTGGTGAAAAAATGTTTTTTGGAACATTTGCTTTCCTTCTTGTTTATCCATTTTTAGCTTGTGTAAAAGTATTTCTGAAATAATTTTGAGACACAAATTGTATTCAAAGTGGAGAGGAGCCTAGAAGATACTGAATATGGCAGCAATCTTAATGTACCAACCTCTTAATTTCTGTAATGCTTTATATTAAAATAAACTGATGTTGAAGCTTTTTCAGTTAGTGCTTTCACCCTCTTTTGTTTTCTGATGGTCACAACAGGTAGCATATGCTTTCTTCATTATAGTTTCTTTCTCCTTGTTAGGTTTTTAAGCTATTTCTTCATAACTGTTGGTTGACTTTCTCAGGACCCAGGCTCTGATCCAGCCCATGGTACTGGCTTGATTTATTCTCTCTGGACAGCTAATTTATCTTTTACTTACTGTTTTCAAGTTATCAGAGCTAGCTACTAGAAATGCTGGGGAGAGGAGTAGTTCTGTGTGCATTAGAAGGCACTTAAAATGGAATTGAGAAAAATTCTCTCGGTTTACGTTGTCCATGTGAAATACCACCACTATCACAAGTCTCTTACTTGGAAGTAATTCTGCAAATTTCAAGGCAGAACCCACATATTTGCCATTTTCTGAGTGTTTGACATGTTGTATACACATGCCTTTTCCCCTGATAGAGGTCATAAAGCCAAACCATCAGGTATGTTGTTTTTTGAAAGATGAACTTATTAGCAATGAATTGTCTTCACTGAATTCATTTTCACTGCAATGTGGTTTTCAATGAAAGTTTATAGACAGTTATAGTTCAGGCAAGCAGCCAATGCAGAAGGAATTTCTGTTTGTAATTCGTTATTTCAGTGCCAAAGGAGGAATAGTTTGTGCTGAAAGAGGTAGGGAGGTGAGTTAGACCTGGTCTTTACTAGATATTTTTTCATTATTGTCTTTTGAGCATTTTGCAACTCATTCTTCACACATGTGAGCAAGAACAGGTTAAAAAGCATATAGACCTGCATAACTTTACAAATCTAGCTTTATTAAACCAAGCTAAAAGAAATCCCCTGCATCTTTTGGTTTTTTTTTTTTTTCATTTGACACTCACTAGTCCCCATAGGATATGGGGTTTTTCTTTCCAGCCCACACCCGTGTAAATGCCTGCTTGGTACAGGAGATGCATTTTCATAGTTCCTTAGCTTGCCTTTCTAGCCCTGAGTTACCAGTACCTGTGACTCTGTGATGTGTTCAGAGCTTTGTTGGGTTGCTTGTGACTATGTTTGGGCAAGTGCTGCAAATTTCCTGTAACATATCTGGTAATTTACTAGAGTATAGCACAAAAAACACTTCAGAGTCAAGATGTGTTAAATTAGTTGGAAAGTAAATTGACAGAGAGTTGGCAACAAATCATAACCCTTTGATTAAAGCATGGGTATTTTCCAGCAGTGGAATGTAGTTTGCCCAGAAAGTTTTGTCTAAGAAAACTGGCTAGTAATAGCAAGAGCAAAGACTTAAAATTTCTTTACTATATGCAAGAACTTCTTTGGGGATACCACAGCATTGTCTTAAGAAAATGAAAGTTATTAATATGACATGAAGTCCTTCTCATTTTATTTGGACTTCTTAACTATGTATTTAAGACTGCATTTCCTATTAATAACGTAACATTTGGGACAAAAACTCTTCATACCCCTCTTTTTCTATGTCAGTTTGTTTTCCTAATTCCCTTCCCTGAGCCGCACAGTAGATGTAGTGTAGTTCACTTAACAACTAAAATACTGCAGACTGTCAACACTGTTGAATGGACTAGCACAGTGAGGCTTTGAAATCTCCACAGTATTTTGAGGATAACATGCAAAGTGTAATCAACAAGCTACCCTGACCTCAAAAAATCCACCACCTCCCAACCCAAACCAAAACCTGAAATGTTTCTATCACCACCTATCAGTTATCTGGAAATCCCTCTGCTTCACACTTTGCAAGAATATGTGCATTGGTGAGATGGTAAACATGGCCTGTAACATAAGTTAGTAACTTAATTTCTATATTCAGTGGCTTTTGTACAAGCTTCTGAAATAGCTATTTAACAAGTATATATTTAAAACCTTCTGAATCACTTACTAGCCCTTTCCAGAAGTCACCTCTCTGAGCAGAGATGACATGTGGTCTAAATAATTTGTGCGCAGATTTCTTTTGCACAAAATCCGACAGTGTCTTTTCTGGAGCAGTAGTGGGATGGATAAATCCTGAATGCATTGTGACATGGAAATGTGGAACAAAATGGTATCATTTGAACTGAGACTAGGAAGCCTGAGCACACCAAGGAGCAGCTCTGAATTAAGGCAGAAGCACTGGGCACAGAGGAGAGCAGCAAACTGGAAGCAGAAGGAAGCTGAGGAGTTAAACCACTTGATCAAGTTGTTGAAACACAGAGGAGCAGGTAGGATGTGGATGTTCTTTGTAAGCTCATGTGTGCTAGCTGTTTGTATGCACAATTGCTCTTCAATCTGCACCTGTTTATGCATTTTTTTCAAAGTATTGCTCCCTTTTTTCATAGAATCATAGAATGGTAGGGTTGGAAGGGACCTTTAGAGATCATCTAGTCCAACCCCCCTGCAGAAGCAGGTTCACCTAGATCAGGTCACATAGGAACATGTCCGGGCAGGTCTTGAAGACCTCCAAGGAAGGAGACTCCACAGCCCCTCTGGGCAGCCTGTGCCACTGCTCCGTCATTCTCACAGTGAAATAGTTTTTTCTTGTGTTTAAGTGGAACTTTTTGTGTTCCAGCTTCATACCATTACCCCTTGTCCTATTACTATCTACTATAGAAAAGAGGGATGCCCCAACCTCCTGACACCCACCCTTTAGATATTTACAAATGTTAATAAGATCACCCCTCAATCTCCTCTTTTCTAAACTAAACAGCCCCAGTTCCCGCAGCCTTTCCTCATATGAAAGATGTTCCATACCCCTGATCATCTTGGTGGCCCTGCGCTGGACTCTCTCCAGCACTTGCCTGTCCCTCTTGAGCTGAGGAGCCCAGAACTGGACACAGATCACCTGATGAGGCCTCACCAGGGCAGAGTAGAGAGGCAGAAGAACCTCCCTCCACCTGCTGGCCACACTCTTCTTGATGCATCCCAGAATGCCTTTGGCCTTCTTGGCCATGAGGGCATATTGCTGGCTCATGTGAGGAAAATATCCCTACCTTTTGCACAATTGTTTTTTGGTATATTTTTTTTTCTTAATGTCATGTTTTTAAGAGGATGAATGCATGACATTTTAAGCATCTGTGTTTGGTGGTACTCTTCATTTAGCAATCATCATAGATTCTTCGTAAGGAAAATGGGATTCATCTGAACCTTGATTTCTTTTCAGCCATTTCATTTAAAAACTTGTCAGACAAGTGAAATGATGATCCACTTCACTAACCATAATCCCGAAACTTCTTCTCTTTCCCTGTATTTCTTATGATTAATATATAACACGGCGAAGAATTGAAGAGTGATTATTACAATGAAGAAATAGCTCAGCAAAAATAGTACAATAAGGAAAATATCACTACCTTACTTTTGATTTGGAGGTAGGTCATGCATCTTTTCCCACTTACAAATTCCACATTTTTGCTTGATTTATGTAGTTTGCTACCCACAAAAATGATGTAGAAATCCGCATCTGGAATATTGTGTACAGTTCTGGGCTCCTCATTTCAACAAGGATAGGGAACTGCTGGAGAGAGTTCAGCACAGGGCCACAAAGATGGTGAAGGGAGTGGAGCATCTCCCTTATGTTGAAAGGCTGAGGGAGCTGGGACTCTTCAGTTTGGAGCAGAGGAGACTGAGCGGTGATCTAATTAATGTTTACAGATATGTAAAGGATGAGTGTCAGGAGGATGGAGCCAGGCTGTTCTCAATGATGTCCAATGATAGGACAAGGGGCAACAGGTACAAGCTGGAACATAAGAGGTTCCAAAGAAACAAAAGGAAAAACTCTTTCACTGTAAGGGTGACAGAGCACTGGAATGGGCTGACCAGATGGGTTGTGGAGTCTCCTTCTCTGGAGATATTCAGAACCCAACTGGACAAGTTCCTGCTTGACTTACTCTAGGCGGTCCTGCTCTGGCAGGGGACTAGATGATGTTTCAAGGTCCCTTCCTGCCTGTAAGATTCTGAGATTCTTTTTTTAGGTACAAAAACTATGAAGCTTATTTTTTAATGCAAGGATCTTCTAAAAACCCCTTTTAAAGTATGTCAGAATTTGGGAAAAAATTACTAATTTTCAATGATAATTTCTGAGTTTATCTCAATATAATAATAATCTTAGTAAGCATATGCTCTCATATATTTCAGACAAATACTTCAAATATATTTGCAATTTCCCTTTGTGTTTATTAAAATCCATTAAGCACAGAAATCCTTTTCTTCTTTTTTTTTTCTTTTGTAATTATACACTTGAACAGTTGGTAAAAAAATGTAATGTAAGACTTCATCTTACATCCTTTATATCATTTCAGTTTATTATACTGTTGCTACTACAAACGGGTATTTGCATTGCACAGATTTGCTTCTAGATGATGGTAGAGGGACATAGGAATTTGGCTACACTGCATTTTTTAAGTATGCCAGCCAAAAAAGATATAGAGTAGAGTTGACCATTAATATTCTGGGGTTTTGGGAAAGGACTTTTTTTCCTTTAATATTTGAAGATGTATCTCCCAATAGATACTTCCAGGCAGCTTGTAGTTATAAAATTTTTGTCTGCCTGGAGATCTCTTAAAGAAAAAACAAAACAGCAATAATGAAATATAGCTTAGCATACAAAAAGTGAGAATTCCTATTAAGCTTGCATATAACAGAAAATATGCCTGTCAGGAATCTTAATGGAAACATTTTCATACAGTTAAATCACAAATATTTTTTGATACCACATTTGATATACTGCCCATACCACTAGCCTCTTTTATTAGGGAATAAAGTCATTATTTTCAAACTTTCCTACTAAAAGGTGATGGTATTACCTCGTATTTGTATTTTTTCTGCTTCTTGTTGCTCTGCTTGCAGCTGCCAGGCTTCTTCTCATCTTCAAAGATGTGTAAGTCAGGTAATGATCTGATGTCTGTTGTAGTTGGAAAGCTTTATAGATAGTTATGCCATTTTAAATTCTAGCTCCTTGTCGGTTGTTTTTCCATCTGAAGAACATGATACTCTCCAATTCCTTAGGTGACAATGATGACACTGTCCCACATGCCTCTGATGTTTAACAGTCTCCTTTTTTGTGTCATTTTCATATTACTGGCCACACATGCATTTTAATAATTCACAGAGTACATATGTGTTCTGTATCTCTTGGATGAAGCCACTTTTGGTTGTATCCAAGCAAGCTGCTGTTAGGAGGTTCCAGAACTGGAACTACTTTGTTAGACATGTTTTATAATGGCAGAAGAGTTTTGGCACTCTATGTTGTACAAGCTAATTTCAATCAGTGTTCTCTAAATGCACTAGATTTCCCAACAGTTACACTGCTAAATCTTTGACAGTCTCTGCCAATCATTGGGTAAATGATTCTCAGTTCTTCATTTTGACAGCCAAAGGCGGAGAGGGAAATGAGAACTACTTTCACACAGAATGTCCAATATGGGAAGCGTGTTGAACTTTTCTTAGCTGAATTTTCCAGAATTAAGAAATATATGGTAGATTTTGGTGTTTTATTTTCACTTTTTAACCAAAGAGATTTTTTTAAAAAAATATCTATTTTTCTTGATTGAAAGAAAATGAAGAAAAATATCAGTAAATGTAGCACTGAGGATTTCCTTGCCTTTAATCTTAGAGGTACGATATTTTTGTCCCAGGTATCTTTGAGTCAGTACTTTAGTGATACAGTGCAGGAAACATCCAGCTTCATGACCATGACTACCTCCTTAGTTGATTCCTGCTCAGAAAATCAGCTGGATGGTCTTTGGAAGTGAATGTTTAAATCTACATCTCTTCCTTCATTTGTTGGATGGCATCTTCTTGAATATGTTATACCTGTACATTAGATATGTATGTGTATTTTTAGAAGTGTGTTTTGAAAAAGATGTATGCATTTATATATATATGCCTACAGGATAAGTAAAATTGTACTTGAAACTAGGAACTTGGTATTAGCATATCCCTGTACAGATTGCTCTGTATAAATATGCACAGAATGAAATTCTATTAGTAGGAATGTGATTTTATACAGATCAGATTAACATCTGCACATAGCGGTTGAGATGAAAATCATAGTGATTCCTGTTAAAATAATTAACTATATACCTATAGTTACTTGGGAGTGGTGTTTCAGTAAGCATAGGTAACCATTTGAAGAAACAGGAAAAAAAATAGGGAAAATAAACCTGATTTATTTTATCAAAGCTATTCTTTATCAGTCCTTAAAATAAATATTATTTTTATTGGCTCACTGCAGCGATAAGCAACCACTAAAGAGAGGAGTTAGAAGTCATTTAGCATACTAGTTCACTGTGGCTTTCAGTGCTGCTATTACTTGCTTTTAGGTAAACACAACAGTTAAACATAGGTAAATTAATGGAACTGGAGTGGTTTTGAAAGGGTTATGCCAAGTGGAAAGAGATAGTTTATTTTTTGGACTTACCTGAACAGCAGTTTTCCTCTTTTTGCATAGAAACAATACCTAGGTCTAACAAAATGCAACTTCTCCTGGGCTTGTGTTTCTGACCATTCCTTTGCATTTTGCAGCTTCCTGTGTCACAGAGACCCATCTGCAAAAAATACACTGCTAAATTGCCAGCTTGTGCAAAATGAAAGTTTAAGAGTGTTTATGCCTGTCTTCTAGGTATTTGCATCAGCCTTTGAGACCACCTCTCTGTTATTCTACTAAACCGTCCCCTTTTAATGGTAGCCAAGAGGCCAGGACGGGCAGCTTACCCAAGCCTCTGAACTGTTGGAGGGTCATCTCTCCGGGCCATGCTTTCAGAACTCCTGAATCATCTTGTAGCTCTTGGAAATCTGGGCTAAAGTTTGAGAGTGTGTTCCTTCCTGTAAATGAATAAGTTGATATTAATTTATTTTTACTTTCAGGGTCCTACCCTCCTGCCCATCCTTTATTTTTAAAGTAATGTTTTCTTTGAGTTTATTTCAGGTTAAGGAATTTGTATTGTGTGCAACAGTCAAAGTGAGAGAATTCTGTTTTAAACCCATGACTACCACTAAACAGGGAAGAAGCTCATTCTTTCAAGTTGATGCAGGGGAGCCTTAGTGATGATAAAAAGATAATATTGCTTAAAAATGGATGAGAAAAGGTGCTATCTGTATTGCTCTCTCCTTATCAGTGATGGGCTTAGTTGGAGCCTTCACTCCTTCTTTGGGCATGGAGTTCTTAACTGTGGCTGCTCTGTGAGGGGCAAGAAAAAGGAGACATTGAGAAAAGAGGGGAGAGAGTTGCTAACATCCCTTTTAGAGACTCGTTAATGGCTTAGTGGAAGCCCACTATATAGAAAGAGGTTAATTAACGATCTGCACACACAGAGTTGCAGCACTAAAATAGGATTTTCTGCTTTCAGTTTTCTGCAGTCTTTTTTTTTCCTTTTTTAATTATAAGAAGGATGGCACTTCTCACTTGCTTCCTGCAAGCTTCGATCATGCTATTAATACAGCTCCATAAAGTAGGTGTGAAAGCAGCCACAGTCAGTAATTTAGCAACACAGACTCACACTCGTGACAGTATTGAGCAACATAAGCATGATTTGTAATGGTAAAGGGCTGGAGGATGAACCTGAACATGCAGCACTTTTTTTCAAATCTAAGCCTCCAGTCTTTGAATTAGGCTTGTGTTAGCAGATGCCACTCATCTTTATTAAGTTTTGGAAAGAGGGGTTCTCATAAATACAACTGAAGGCTGGGGCCTGATTCAGTGTTTCATCTATGTGGTATCACTAAAGGAAACTGATTTTGAGTGTGATCTTAAAATGGATAAAAGTCATTTAAAGGGTACTTCTGAGCATCTTGCACCAAATCAATGATGCACAGAAATGACTTCTCATATCCTGTAGATTGCTGATTGCCAGAAGGATAAATGATAAAATGAAAATTACTTTCCACCTGGAAAAGATTTGTTACCACCCAGGATGGACATCAAAAAGGGAATCTATTAATTTAATGAATAGGTTTTTTTCTCTTCTTGCTAACAAAAATAAAAATTAGATAAGGTGGATGAATAACAAGGTGACAGCGATGTGATTAGAGAGATTCCTGAAATTTTTCAGCTATTGCATTTGAGCTTTCTTTTGGGGCACTACTGCTTTCCCTCCACTTAGTTTCAAGCTATAGTTGTAGAGTTTTGGATTTTTTTTTTCTAATCAGGCCCAGCCTATGCTCCTAATTTAAACTATGTAGAGGCCACTTTTTGTAGATTCTATTTCTGGCAGTGTGTTTGGATGCTTGCCTCCATGTGTCTTTGTCAGCTGCTTTCCCTGAAGCTGCCCTGCTCCTCCCAGGGTCTGATCTGACTCTCCTGCCTGCTAAACGCCCATGGCTTGGACATGGCTGTACTCACACAAATTTTACCCAGTTACTGAGGATCTTTTTGAAACGCTTGAAGATTTGTTCTTTCCTTTTATTTTGAACTGACACCTTAGCAGACACACCCCAAAATGATGTGAATTGCATTAAGAAGGAGGTTTTAGGTGAAAGCTTTATTTGTTCCATCTGTAATTAAGTGATTTGTTCCAAACTCATAAATCTCTCCTCCCTCTTTCTTTTGTCACTGACTAGCTCATTGTTTCAGCTGCACTCCACTCCCTATTCCCTTTGAAGATCACATTCCTTCATTGCCTCTTTTCTTCTTACACCTTTTGGGTTGGGGTTTGTTAGTTTGGTTTTTCTTAAATCACTCCTTGTATTCTGCCTTGCAGCCTCCATTTCCACAATCTTTTTGCGAAGAAACTGAGTTGTCTTTGTCTCTTTGACAAGCATCTTCCTGTCAAGTTAAAGCTCCCGATTTTTGTCTGGCTCCTGACCCTAGCACGATTTTGGCTCTGCTAGTTGCTTGTGGGTAAATTAGCTGGTTCTTCCTTATCCTCGTAGTTCCTTTCTTTTGTACATTTCACATGTCCCCCATCAATAACGTTGTGCCAACCTCAGAGGCTGTTAGGAGAAGTTGGCACCTTCTGCTTCCCCTCTCCTCCCGGATATCCCACGTTTGGATCATTCCTTTATCCCAGCAGGAAGGACTTGCAGCTTCTTTTTCTGTGCATTGTGCTCTGCAGAGCTGGCCCACTCCATCGCACACCTCGTTCTACCCTTGGTACATCTTACTGCCCAGCAGCTGAGATGTTCCTTCGATGCTAACTGCATTGAGCTGTGCTTAGGTGGTCTTCAGCCTCTGCTGCTCAGTGCCTTCTGTTTTTTATTGCGTGACTCATTTCCTGTTCTAGTTCTCCAGTAAATCCCTCCTATGCCCTCACTTCTTATGAGTATTATTGTGGTTCAGATATGGTTGGAAAAGATACATTTAAGCTTCAGGGATAAATTTTTATCTTCACAAAAGAAAAGACTTCCATTTTGAGATGAAGTATTAAGAGGGAAGAGGGTGGTAGTGCTGGTGGGAGCAGAGAGATTAAAATGTCTTCAGAAATCTCTCCTAGATCAGACACAGTGGTAATATTCCTGAAGATCTCTGTTGCCTTTTTGGTCATCAAAAATATTTAACTCTTACAGCCTGCCTAGGACTGTGGAAGAGCTCCATCCATTGAAGGGTCCTGGCATTTACACTGCCTTCCCATCCCTCTATCCCACCTCTTCTGCAGCCCTTAGTCAAGCATGAATTATGGTTAGTGATACTATCCAAATAGGGGTGGGGGTCAGGTAAGCCTTTCATGACTTAGTATGCTATTTTTATACATTGCTGTTTTGAGACAAGAGCAGGAAAAAAGGATAGGCTCATATTGGCATTCAGAGACATAAATGTCTTAAATCTTAGGAAGTGTTTTAAGATCCTTAGAGATATGCCGCAAGCCCACCACCTCATAAGCCAATGTTAATGTGCTCTTTTTGCCCTGTTATCCATGAATCCCTGTAGTCAGCAGTCTCTCCAGGTTTGTTTGCTTTTTACTCTGTCAGGGCCTGCACCCTGTGTGTGGCCAGTGGAATCGGCCTTGACTCTTAAGCAGCCTGCTGGTGATAACTGTAGCTAATTAGAAATCTACTCTGATGGCCATATTCTCCTTTCAGAATGTTAATTAATTTTCCATACCTCTGTTACTTGGAGGAATGGGACCGTAATGGTAAGATAAAGAAGGTCTGTCTTCTTTTCCTTCTCTGTTACACTACTACTCATCCTTGTATGTGCCGATCAGCTCAGTGATAGCTGGGGTGTGGACGTGAGCAATCCCTGGGAGAAATTTTCTCCTCTCCATTTATTATTCTCAGTGTATGTATCTTGCCTTTATTTTGTGTTCCCTTGTAATATCTCATTGATTCTTTATGAGGCCTCAGTGCTCCATTTCTTTCTGTGTAAAAATGTCAGTGCTGTTCAGCATCCTTGCTCTGTGGCAAGGATCCTTGGGGTCAGGAGACTGGCTCTGTGTTCCTGTCCTCTCTCTCTCATTAGCACCCCCCTCCCCCTTCCCCCGGGACAGTCTGTAACCCCTTCTTGCCAGTGCAGTCTTGCTCTGTGGGGTTTTGGTGTGTGCACTTAGAGCTGTGAGTTGGAGAAGGAAATGCCTGTAGCCTCTGTAAATTCTGCAGTATATCATGTTGTTTCTCTCCTTCCACCTGCAAAACAGAGATAACTCATCTGTATCAGAACAGAGTCAAGAGATTTAATTGGCTGCTGTTGACAGGGCTTTGAAGGGGTAAAGTATATCTGAAGTATTTTTAAAGGTGTTAGTAAGATTAGGTTTTCTGAGTTTTGTTCTCTTTCCTGTAAAATTATAATACAGATAGACGTATGCAGTATATATGCAGTTATTAAATAGTTAAGAATTCTTGTGTGTTTTTAGAAAAGATATTAAAACAAAATACATCAAAGTGAATTAAGTGCCTTTGATATAATCTATCTTGCTGTATGTGGTTTAGGACCAGCTGAACCCTCTGAAAAGCCAAAGCAGGGAGTGAGAGAGCAAGGAAGGGGGGGAGAGAAAGACATTTATTTATGTGAAGTCTGTCCCTCTGTTCAACTTTGTACAGCCAGAAGCTGAAAGAAAGACTTCCCTAGTGAGTCCAAGTTTCTGCTGAATGGCTTCTTTGGGTGCGGAAGTGAGCACTGCAGATCCTTTCAGAGGAAAGGAACAGTTAATGAGTGTTTCTCTGTTCTTCACTGCTGGAATGAGACACATCACTCTTTCTAGGTCACTAAGTTAATCAAGTCGAGGATTTCTGTCCATTGTCCTTCTTATCAGTCACAGCTGCATTTGCATTAGGAAGCTTTCTGTTTCTTTAAGCCTCATTCATGTACTGATTAAATCCCTTTCCAAGTCTGCAGAAGTAAATGTCTAATGTGTTATATAGCAATCTCCTGACCTAAGGAAAAAACAACGTACAGTGGAATATATTTAAAAGAAGATGAAAGGGGGGAAAAAAAATTATCTGATCCTCGGTGGTAGCATATAAGAGCAAAACAGGTGGAAGCTTATGTTTCTAATGAGTGATTTTTAACTGTATACTGGTTAGTGTCAATGCTAGTGTGTACCCAAACAAACAATCCAAGGTAGGAAGTGATGTTACTCTTTTTGAATGTCTGAGTAAACATTGCTGTAGCAGTAGCCATTGCAAAATATAAGATGAATTGGTCTGGCAGCACATTTCCAGTGTGTAAGGATGACTGAAGGATGAACTTGAGACGAAAAAAGAACTACTATTATAACCAAACAGTTGTAGCACTCGCTTTTAAATAGGTAACATTCTGCCTGTGGTTATGCTTTGGTTTCTCCACTGATTCATAGTTTTGATATTTGGAAGCATAAGCTAAAATGCCAATTCTGTTGATTGTGAGTACAATTTTGGACAAAATAAGAAAGATTTCCATGTCCTTTGGTGACTGCTGCAGCCCTCCCACATCCCAAAGTGAGTATTTAATTTTTTTTCCTCTGGATCTAGTTTAGTGATGGGCCTGGAAGTGTGAGGTTGGTGGTTAGACTTGATGACCTTAAAGGTCTTATCCAACTGAAATGATTCTGTGATTCCAGAGTTACTGGGACTCTTGAACTTAATCTTCTTCCAGTACAATTCTTGCTTTTAATGGTATGAGTAAAATACCCTTGGTCATCTTCTTACCTTTCCTGTGGCCACTTCTCTGTTTTCCTTCTTTTACAATCCTGGGAAAAACCTTTTGAGGAACAACACTTGTACATTTTTTTTTCTTTGCAATAACATATTCTAGCGTTCCCTGTTCCTTCCTCATAGACTTTCCTGCAAGTTCCTTTACAGAATGCCTTTATTACCCTGTAAGCAATGCCCTGAAGATTGGACTTTTCCATTGTCCCTCAGCATTGTGAGTATGTATCCATTCAGGTCCTTTGTAGTGTAGGGGAGAATTCCTTTTGCTCCCATTTTATTTCCCTGCCCTCAGAAAAATATTCCATTTCCCTTAGCCCTGCAGAATTCAAGGGCTGTGCCCTTTATCACTAGGCCTTTCTCAAAAAACAGCTGAATGAAGGTCAGTGAAAGGAGCAGGGTAAACCTCAGAAGGGGTTATTGCTACACCAACACAAGCAAAATCTGAATAGCAATGATTGTCCCAGTGGCTGCTAGGTGCCTCGGTACATCTGCAGCTGAGACTGAGGGGAGAAAATCATCCCATAAAATTTCTCATTTCAAAATGGGAGTGATATTATGAGACCTAAACACACAGTGGAATACAAACTGCTCATCGCAAAAAGCATTACAATGCAGTTGGACCAACCTGAAATCTTTTTCTCTTCCTATGTGCCTGCTTCCTACAAAAGCCTAGGATTGTCAGTATTGCATGTGTACTTGTTTTTACATTCTAATGCCTACAGATCTACTCAGCCAATCTTCTGAAATACTCTTAAGTGTCTAGAACTAGGGACCAAAGAAGAACATTGACTGGCTAGTGAGTTACTAAATATCATTGGCTCTGCAGTAACTTTCCAAAATAGATATACATTTGTTCTGAGGGACCATATAGTAATCTCAAGTCAATTTGAGGTAACCTGTAAGCTGGTGAAAGAGGCCTGTGTTACTTGGCATTTGCTGAGACCATGCTCAGTTGCTGGAGAGCAGTTGTACATTAAGTTAAAAGATGTGAAGAAAAAGAAGCAACTTTTGGAGTTACCTGGAGACCAATAATTCTGTGCTGCAGGAAATTCTACCATGTGGTGACAATGTAAAACAATCCTGAATCAATACAAGATCAAACACTTTTAAATTGTCCAGAAAAAATTATCTTTTTCATGAAGAAATTATTTCTGTTGAATCAGAATATTTTGCTTTTTAAAGTTACATACTCAATTTTAATGAGAGCACATAAAATACTATTTAAGTTGGAAAGGTTTTTTCCAAAATAATAATGTGAAACACATTCCTGCACATCTTCCTTTAATAGTTCAGCATTTTCCAAAAGAACACAGTCCCCCAAAAATATTTGGTTGTGACAATTATTTGGATTCAGCTGCATTGATAAGAAACAATGTGGGTTTTGTTACTGTGGATGTGTGCAAGTGCCTAAAGAAATGTGGAGAATGGAGCAGTTTAGTGTTTGTAGGTGATAGCACTGCATTCATCAGGGTTCCGTAGTAGCTCCATGGGGTCTCTATTGACTGAGACTTGCTAAGGATTTGGCTCACTAAATATGTAAGATGAAACTATCTCAAACCTGTAGCATGCTTAGACACCGCTGATAGACAAGCTATAAAATATTTGAGTGGTTTAATTATTCTTATAATTTGTCCAAATTAGCTTGTGGTTTCTAGAACTGTACTTTGATAAAAATTCCTTGATTAAGCAGATGACTTGCCAAGACAAATGTTCCTCAAAGCCCTCTGAAGTGTGGTACAAAATTATGAACCTTTTCGTGCTTCAGTTTTCATTCCTGTTTTCCATCCACAGCCAAGTGGATTTGGGATGAATGAATAGGAATCTAAACATCTTTTGGAGCAGTATCTCTTATGCATATGCAAGACAGTGTAACAGCTATAACTGAAGGAAGGAGAGAATGAAGTTTCTTAGCAGGTTTTGCAGAAGACCATTGTAGTTTCTTTCAGTTGCTAAAATAGTTACAGATTTTTCATCTCCCTGTTTAACATCAATAAGGAAAAAAAAAAAAAGGTCGGAGGCCTTGACAAATACAAGGCTCAGTCTCTTGTTGATGTTGTTTAGGCTGCATCTGAACAAAGATTTCACAAAAAGTTCCACTTAAACATAAGAAAAAATTATTTCACTGTGAGGGTGAGGGAGCAGTGGAACAGGCTGCCCAGAGGGGTTGTGGAGTCTCCTTCCTTGGAGGTCTTCAAGACCCTCCTGGACATGTTCCTATGCGACCTGATCTAGGTGACCCTGCTTCTGCAGGGGGGTTGGTCCCTTCCAACCCCTACCATTCTATGATTCTAAGATTTCCGATTCTCTTTGTGTTGCTGTAATCTGAATTTGCCTGAAATGGAAGAAAATACAGGAAGAGGCAGGCAATGTGAGAGAGTATTTGGAGTGGATGGTGAGGGAGACTCCAGCTTTATGCCCTTGTAATTATGCTGTGAAGTAATGCGGAGGGATAGTCTTAAGAGCAGATGTTTAAGGGTGTATTGGCAGCAGAGGAATCAAAGGCTGAATAGGATTTTCCTGATATGAGGGGGAAGGCTTTGAAAACAACACTGGACATGGATCTACAGGCTGCTCTGCATTGGACGATTTTGCCAATACAGTTGGTTAACAGCATAGGAAGAAGTTGTGCCATGCCAGTAGGACAAAGGCTTATTAGCAAATAATTTGTTTTGCCATGGTAGCTGGTATGAGGAAAGCTCTGGCAGCAAAAGCTCTCTCTTATCAGCCTTTTACTTCATGATGTTGAATTGGTTTAGTTTGGATATGGTTATGCCAGAAAGAGGTTTTATGAAGCAAGCATTATTTTTATTAAATGTGAATATTAAGCCAAATTCACCGTCATTTGTGATATGTAAGCGGCTTGCTGACTTTGCTTCCTTTGCAGTCGTTGGGCAGAGCCTGGCTCCTCCAGACAAGATCTCTCTAGGAGAGCACAGGAGTCCTGGATGCTTCCCTGATTTTAGAACATTATTTTGGACTCCAGGCTAAACTCATCAAATTAGGGATCGTGTTTCAAAACCAAAGGAAGACGGTGGTCCCCCAGTGTGGGTCTCTCATTGGACTGTTGCACCAAAAATAATCATTCTTGTTGGAAATGGTTAGGTAATGAAAAGTCTGATTGGATTTGCTATAATGAAGTAGCATAGTGACGTCAGACCACTAGTGTTGCTGAGCAAATGTGGCAAATTTTCTCCTAAAATTTATAAGTGAAGGTTCACCTGTTTGGTGAACCTTTCATTTTGCTGTGAGTACTTGTCTGCTACTTCACTTGATGTAGCAAGTTCAAGTTGAACAGACAAAATGACTTTCACTCCCACAGGGTCCTTTAGATGCAACCAGGTTTTAATGCTTACATCATCACAGTAAAATGCTGACCATTCATCACGTCCAAGAGTGCCCCCTTTAAAAGGGAATAAAAACCTAAAGCAGCCTTTGACCCTGTTTCTTAGCCCTGAGCATCCTGGTATTTCTTAGCACAAAGGTAACTGCAGGGCAAAACCACAGTGGGTTTGATTCACTGCAGCATTCTTGTGTTGGGGGATGGGAATAACTGCTGAAATTGATACTACTATTCCAGTGTACAAACAGCCTTGCTAGGGTGAATTTCTTTCCTTGGAAACAAAGTGGGCATGGATTTACTCAGCTAGTTGGTAGTTCTCTTAATTTTACTCATGTAAGTAACTGTTCTTGGCAGGGAGGTAATAGAGTCTACGCTTGTGGCCTGGAAAAATTTATTATACTTTGTTTGTAGAGCTATCTGCCTTTTTTTTTCCTGTTTCCAGTGGAAACTGCCTTGTTTGTCACATTGATTTCACCCCACATCATTGTTGCTCACCAGGGAAACAGTAGTAATTCAGCTACTTGGGTATGGATGTTGGGCCTTTCTCTCTATTGTTTTGTAGCATGACTGATGTTTCTTTGCCTTATTTGAAGGCAGCAGTTAAGTTGACAGGATGGGTAAAGCTATGACTGCATAAGATGTAAATGTACCTGGGCTCTTTAAGTGTTAATACTGTTCCAAGAGCAATGTGAGAGTGCTTCAAAGTGGAGAAATGGGCAAGTGAGGAGGAAGGAGGAGTAGGGAAGGCTGGAGAAAGCAAAATCAAAACACCTGTAGCTGCCCCTGGCAGCTTTTGGCATCCTCATCAAAAGTGAAGGGCTGAACAGGTCTTGAAAATACTATCCCTAGATGGTAGAAGATGGTGAAAGTTGCTTCCTTGTGATTTCCATTTCGTGTTTGCTAATGAAGAGAAGATGTCTCCTGTCTCCTGTACAAATGGGAGTTACTCATGTCCTATCGTAGGGCCATGGGGGAGATCTTTGAGCTGTCTTTTCAAAGCCTTTACTGTCACTAAACGTTCTTTGAAAATATGTACGTTCAAGAAGAGAAGGGGATGAGACTGATGTGATTTGTTAGAGATACTAAGGAAAAAGATGCAATTCTCTGCCATAACAGAGTTGAGACCAGATCTCACTGATGTTAATGCAAGTTATTCATATGATGTTCAAAGAATGATAGAATCATTTCAGTTGGAAAAGACTTTTAAGGTCAGTGAGTCCAACCACTAACCTAACACTGCCAAGCGCATCACTAAACCATGCCCCTCAGCACCTCAGCTACATTGCTGACAGTGACTCCACCACCCCTCTGGGCAGCCTGTGTTTCTTAATGAATAATTTCTTCCTAATCTCCAATCTAAACATTCCCTGGCACAACTTGAGGCCATTTCTTCTTGTCCTATCACTTTTAACTTGGGAGAGGAGACTGACCCCCACCTAACTACAACCTGCTTTCAGATAACTACAGAGTTATCATGTCTCCCCTCAGCCACTGGTGACTGGACACCAACTGGATTTAACCTCATTCCCCACCACTCCACTCCAGACAGTTTTCCACTCAACAAAGAGTACAGATATCCAAGCCATGGGCAGCCAATTTCTTCAGGAGGTTGCTGTGGGAAGCACTGTCAAAGTCTTTGTTTTGGTAGGCATATCAGGTAAAGGACAGTACCATGGTGGTGTTTTAGGCCACTTTTTAAATTTTTTCCCTGTCTTCCACCTCTAGCATAATTTGAAGTTACCTAAAGTTACGTTTTTAAATTTCTGTCATTTACTCCTTCATATCTTACTCTGTTTCATCTTCAATCAATTAGGAACAGATAGAAATTAAAGTGATTCTGTCCTGTCACTCTTAACCAACAGTTTATATCAGCCTAACTGAATTAGTTTAATTAAATCAAACACCACTACATCCTTCAAACAATCTCCCAAACAGTTGCTTGTGATTGCACATAAGCTTGCACGTGTGCTGAATGGGTGTGCCACCATGTGCAAGCAAGCAACTTCCTAAAGATCAACCTGCCTGTGTATCTCAGCATTTATAGGTTACCAGTTCACAGAATCACAGAATCTTACCATGTCTAATGGAGAGATGCAAATCTGCCTATGAATCCAGCTCATTGCTTTGGCGACTTTGCTGACAGACTAGTAAACAATTTCTATGAAGAGTGTGATTTTCTAGTTTAGGAATGGAGCCACTTAGAACTCAGCGTTTTAGTGAGAAATGTCTAAAACGTTTGCATAACCTATTTACATATGAATATAAACATTACAGGCTTTATATTAACAGCCCTTGTTGTTGCTCATTACTATGCATAGAAAAATACATCAGCATTTCTATGAGCATCTACAAAATTATAAATATGTGATAGGGTAATTACTGATTTCGAAATCCAAATTATATTAAAATGATTGTAGCATCTGTGTCTCCAAAAACCTCTCCATTTGTCAAGCCTAATCTTTTATTGTTTAGGCAATAAACATGAGTCTGATGTCTGCTTACATAGTTCTTTATGAATCGCACTCCCACCCCTCCTTGAATTTTAAAAAGTAAAGGAAGGAGAGGTTTGATATCAAGGTACCTGAAATTGGTCCACAGCTGATTCTCTCACCTTTTCTTTACCCTGTAACCTCAAAAATATGCGAATTGATGGTAGCTCTTGCAGATTTCTCTGAAGCAACCAGGACTTGCCAGGAAGGTCATGCAGGAGCTGATGACATTTTGCCCTCATGGTAAAAACTGCCAAGGAAAATCCTTCCAAGAAACAGAGTGTTCTGTTCAGGGCTGATCCTTTACTCCTTTTATTACATAGTGACTTGAGTCAAATAGTTGCAAAGAAAGGGAAGAATTTAGTGTGCTCCATGGTAAGAGTGAATGAAACTTAGGCCTTACCATGGTAACCATGATGCAAAGTAGAAACCAGGGACAGGTTCTGATGCCCAACGGTGCTTTACTTCCAGGGGAGACTTCGTAGGTTTTAGCAAGTTTGAGTAGCAGATTTCACATGTCAGTAAATAGTAATTAGAGTAGTTTTTTTGGTTTTTTGTTTTTTTAATTAAAAAAAAGGACTCAAAAAGCTCTCAAAAGACTTTGCAGGGAGGTCAGTATAATGCTTCCTCCCGCTAAGTTTGCTCTACCTTGCAGCAGAATCTACCACAGTAAAGGCCCCTTTGCTACTCCTGGTTTGGTCTTCTGCACACTGCAAGACACCATCCAAGGGAATTTATTCATGGCTCGCTCAACTGCAGTTATTTGTAGCAGCATCTGTTTCCAGGTTTTTCAGTACCGGACTGAAATTCCAATCAGGGGAGTTCAATGGAAGATGATTTACCTGGAAATAATATACTCTCTAGATTCAGCAGGTGCTCTGACAAGCTGAGTGGGGATCGAGTGTTCTGCCAGCCTTTAAGGTCTTCAAGAACGTGCCTATGTTTTCTAACTTTCCTGCTGATGGGGAGTGAATGTTTCTTCTTAAGTAGAATGTTTTCTCTGGCACGCATTCTCCAGTTTTAGCTGAGCCATCCACAGTTACCCCCTTGGCTTTAATTACGAATGTGCCTTTAGTTTTCACTTCTGTTTACGCCTTCTTCTTACACCACACAGGGACTTAAAGGCCTATACATGCTTAGTAACAGTTCTGAAAGATGAAATGCTGCTGTATAAATAAAGCGTTCATCACACCTGCAAGGGAGGTTTGAATAAAATCCCACACAGTTTTACTGCATGAGCAATGAAACATTGGAAATGACAAATGGGTTGACAAATGGTGTGCAGTGTATAAATAGCATTATTTATTTACTCAGTTGTGTTAGAGATGAGGCTCACCTGGTTTTTGAGAGTTGTCAGAGTATTTGTAAAGGCAGAGGCCACAGAATCAAGCCTGAGCCCCTGGCACTAGCAGGTAGATAGCCATTAGCTGGAAAACTGAAGTGTCATTTTCCCAGGCTGTATAATTGCATTGAGTGACAGATAGAATCAAGCGGGTTGGGGCAGGGGGAATTTCCTATTTGGTCAGTATTTTAGGGTTTACCTGTCAATCTGTTTGTGTTGAACTGGTTCTCAGCACTGTCCATGTCTAGTTCAGTATGCCGAGGGGCACTGAGATGAATGCTGTCAAAGACACTGATGCCATAAGGAGAAGCCTTATTTTCTCAACATTTGAAAAAGAATTGACTTTTCATACATGCACTGATGAAAAGGAAGAATTTGGATGCTGCCTGTGACTTACTAAGATAGTCTTGTTTACACTAACAAAGAAAATAAATTGCTGTCAGACACCTATTATTTTTACTGCCTTCAGGGTTAGCATTAGTGAGTGTTTGAGTTGTTTCTTTAACCCCAAAGCTGTGTTGAGATGTCGTGACCTCTGACTGTTTACCTCCATTCACTACTGACTGCCCCTTGTTACAGCCAGGTTGCAAAATGGACCTCCACAGTATTTGCAGGTTTTTAAATCACTGCATTTTTAATGGCATTAGATGGAACTGAATATATTATTTTTTCCAATTATGCTCTTGCCTATATCCTATTTAGTCAAATATTCTCCAAACCAAATAGCAGCAGCAGAGTCTGCCTGATACTTTATTCTAACAGTCCAAAATACACTGGAAAGCTAGGATGTCTTTTACGCCCCCTACTATAGTGCTTTCTCACTTACTCAGAAAAAGTGGAGCCCATTGCAAGTAGAAGAGATTGGGCTTCACCACCATAAGGATGCGCTACTAGGTAATGGCAACTAAGGCTTTATGACCATCTCTGGAATTAAATCTGTCTCTTTCAGATCCTAAACAAAATTCACTGTACTGAACTGCTGCAGAGAGCACGAAGAAAGTAGGTGCAAGGGATAAGGCATCATCAGACCAGTATGCTTGGCACTGATGGTCCTGAAGGGATGCAGGACTTAATAGAATCATAGAATGGTTTAGGTTGAAAGGAATCTTAAAGGTCCTGTCCTATCATGGACAGGAACACCTTCCACTAGACCAAGTTGCTCAAAGCCCCATCCAGCCTGGTCTTAAACACTTCCAGGGATGGGGCATCCACAACTTCTCTGGGCAAACTGTTCTAGTGCCTCATGACCCTCATAGGGAAAAACTTCTTCCTAATATCTAATCTCAATCTACCCTCTTTCAATTTGAAGCTATTATCCCTTGTCCTGTCACTACATCCATGTTTCTCCAAATTAGACACAAGGATGTCATGTGGGACAGTGTCAAATGCTTTGCACAAGTCCAGGTAGATGATGTCAGCTGCCTTCTTCTTATCCACCAACACTGTTACCCTGTTGCAGAAGACCACCAAATTTGTCAGGCACGATTTTCCCATGTTGGCTGTTACCAAACATCTCCTCATTTTCCATGTGCTGTAGTATAGTTTCCAGGAGAATCTGCTCCATGATCTTACTGGGCACAGAAGTGACACCTGTAGTTCCCTAGGTCTTCTTTTTTTCCCTTTTTAGAAAGAGCTTCTTGTGATTTTTAAACTTGTGAGGTATCACAACATTATTAATAGTTAATTTATGTAAACTTGTGACATGAGACTGGAGGAACTGATCCTTGGTGGCCAGTGTCACTCCAGTCTTCAAAAAGGGCAAGAGGACAACCCAGGAAACTTCAGCCTGGAAAGGTGATGGAACAACTCATCCTGAATGTTGTCACTAAACATATGAAAAAAAAGATGGTCATGAGGGGGAGTCAACATGGACTGACCAAGGGGAAATCATGTTTGACCAAGCTGGTAGCCTTCTAGGAGGGTATAACCAGCTGGCTAGGTGAGGGGAGAGCAGTGGATGTCATCTATCTTGACTTCAGCAAGGCTTTTGACACTTGTCTCCCATAACATCCTCATCAGAAAGCTCAAGCAGTGTGGCTTGGATGAGTGGACAGTGAGATGGACCAAGAACTGTCTGAATGACAGAGCCCAGAGGGTGGTGACCAATGGCACAGAATCAAGTTGGAGGCCTGTGGCCAGTGAAGTTCCACAGGGATGGGTTCTGGGGCCACTCTTATTCAACATCTTCATCAACAATCTGGATGAGGGGACAGAGTGACTGTCAGCAAGTTCACTGATGACAGCAAACTGGGAGGACTGGCTGATTCCCCAGAAGGCTGTGCTGCCATTCAGAGAGATCTCAACTGGCTGGAGAGTTGAGCAGAGAGGAACCTCATGAGGTTCAACAAGGACAAGAGCAGAGTCCTGCATCTGGGAAGGAACAACTCCATGCACTAGTACAGACTGGGGGTTGAACTGCTGAAGAGCAGCTCTGCAGAGAGAGACCTGGGAGTCCTGATTGATAATAAGCTAAATATGAGCCAGCAATGTGCCCTCATGGCCAAGAAGGCCAATGGCATCCTGGGATGCATTAAGAAAAGTGTGTCCGGTAGGTCGAGGGAGGTTCTTCTCCTTGTCTACTCTGCCCTGGAGTACTGTGTCCAGTTCTGGGCTTCTCAGCTCAAGAGGGACAGGGAACTTCTAGAGAGAGTCCAGTGCAGGGCCACCAAGATGATCAGGGGACAAACATCTTTCTTATGAGGGAAGACTGTGGAAAATTGGGCTGTTTAGTCTAGAAAAGACTGAGACAGGATCTCATTAATATTTATAAGTATATAAATATTATATTATATATTATATATGTGGGTGTCAGGAGGTTGGGACACCCCTTTTTCCTATTGTATCTAGCAACAGGACAAGGGGTAATGGGATGAAACTGGAACACAAAAAGTTCCATTTAAACACATGAAAAAACTATTTTACTCTGAGAATGAGGGAGCCCTGGCACAGAGGGCTTGTGGAGCCTCCTTCCTTGTAGGTCTGCAAAACCCACCTGGACGCATTCCTTTGTGACCTGATCTAGATGGACCTGCTTTAGCAGAGGGGTTGTACTAGATAATCTCTAAAGGTCCCTTCCAACCCTACCACTTTATGATTCTATGATCTCTGCACCCATGTCTCTGTCTCCTTGAGAGAACAGGGAGCTTTCTAAATATCAATATCAACAGGGCACTTATGGAATTGAATGTGGCAAAAAGTCCAGTAGCAGCTTCATGGTGTCAGGCCTCCAGCACTGAATTCAGTAGGACCAAAAACCAGGTGGCAAGTTGCGCCTTGACTGGGAAACATGACAGGAGGCAGCATGTGTTCAGAAGTCATTTTCTGGCCATGGTGTCAGTACTGAAGAGCTGCCTGGCCATGGTCTCTGCTCAGCAAGGAGCACGTTTTAGTTTTTCTCCATTACAGAGCTAAAATTTTCCCATGACCTCACCAAAGCTTCCAGAGTTTATCTGGAGTATCCACAGTCAGTTCAATGAAAGTCCAGTGCATCTGGGCAGCTGATGAGTGGTTTTGTTCATCTGTTTTCAGTTTAAGCGCTCGTGAGATAACTGGACAAGTGTCAAAGGCTATGATTCTCTCCACCTTGGTGGTAGCTAGCAGAACAAGCTAGCCCACCTCGAGAAGCATTAGTGTATAAAAATATTCTGTGTCTTCTTATCCCTTAAAGGCAAAGAGGATGAATGTCTGAGTGAAAGTCATGCTCTCTTGGGAAACCCTGCTGCCAAATTTGAAAGCTTCACATGGCTGGAACAGTGCAGCTCCTTGTCATAAAATGGAGGATTTTATTAGGTAACAGAAGCTTAATTAAGTTTCTCCTGAACATAATAAAGCAATACAGTTGAATGTAGGTCAGTCCCAAGTAATTGTTTCACTGCTTTAGCAGCTGTTTAACTAATGTTCAAGTGTTAAATAAGAATGCTGGGTGTTTTTTTTTCTTTTTTAAGGGGACTAAGTGGTCCCTTTCTCAGGGGACTATTAGGTTAGCCTAGGCCCTTTGAACCTAATTAATCAATGGTGAGACTCTCTTGAGTCCTGGCTGTAGAATGCTCTTTAATTGCTCACTTGTGCAGTCATTTGTTTTGTTTAACCTACAATATATTAAAATCTGTTACAAAGGTCCCTGCTTCTGTCATAGAACAACTCCAGCCATGCAACTCCACTTGATTCTGACACGCCCCTGGGATTTGGCAGGGAGAGAGAAAGGTGACTCTCCCGGCTCCCACTCACCCCACTGCCTGGACTCAGTGGCATTTTTGAAGGTCTCACCCATCACTGTCGGTAGCTTCCCAGGGCTGCACTTTTGGCAAAGGGAATATCATTAGATGCTAATATAACTCTAGAATTCTCCAGGTATCTCCCTTGCTTTCTTTCATTAAATGTGAAACTTTAGAGACAGAAATTTTAATGATTTTCTGTGCATGTGCGTGTGTGTAATACTGTATGCTCTGCTGGGACCCCTCTGGCATCTCACATCTCCCAACAGCTGTCAGGCAGCTCAGATTCTTTTCCAAACTGCCAATCTCCAAAAATATTTTATCCTTTTCTTAAGTATGGAATTTCTCCCCCAAGTCAGAGATCTGCACAAAGTGATGGCAGGATTCAGTGACAAAGTTGAGACTGCCAAAACATTAAGGCCAGAAATAAGATATTTTATACCAGTTGGGAAGGGGAACCAGGACTGTGAATTTCCAGGCTACACTGGGACTCTGCTTTTGTTTCTAGCCTCAGTGAATTGTTTGGAGGCAGTGTTTCTTGTAGTGCTTGCCATTAACATCCAGAAAAAAAAAGTTAGATTATTTTAAGGTGTTTCAAAAAGGAATGTTAAAATTTATCTTCCTTTTTGTTAGCTACACTGCACTAAGGCACTCAATGGCTTTAGAAATGTAAGTAATGAAAGGCAGGGAACAAATGTGAACTATAGAAATTATTTGTGGAGACATCTGATGAATTTCTTCTGCATATTTACCCTTTCATCCATCTCCCTGGACTTCAGCTAGTATGTCTGAGCAGCATCGGTTACATATTCTAAAGTTGACCTGCTCCATGCTCTGGAATGTGGATGTCCCAGTTTCTGCCCCACCTAAGGCTACTGTGCAATCTTGGGAAGGCGTTGTTTTTTTTTTTTTCTGCAGAGCTATCTGGGTTGGACTACCAAAATGGTTAGGCACTTCATGACACAGCCTGATGCCTGAAAAATGCTTAATAGCCAGCAGCTTTACTGCTCTCCATGAGAACCAAGCAGTCCCAGGTCATGTTCAAACAGCTGGGCCTTTTTGTAGCTCCTCCAAGAAGAACCAAACTCTTTGGAAAACATCAGCTCCAGAGGGAGGCTGAGCTTTTCTGGAAATCTTGGCCTTTGCGTTTAGCTTCCTCAAAGGAAGCTTTCTTACGTACAGTGATTTTAGTTCCATGAGCAAAGCATTAGGCAAGCTCTGTAGTATGAAACAGCTAATCCTCCACTAATAAAGTAGTTTCTGCATCTTCACAAAGAAGACTTCAGGTTTTGCAGAAGCCTTGTTGCTCCATTCCTAACAGTTGTTTTCCCACAGATGTTCAGAGACAATTTTCCTGTGAGACCTTTTCTCAGTATAGTCTTTTTAACCAAATTTGTATGTATTTTAACCATGTATTTGAAAGGCAGATAGGTTATGTAATGAGCAAGTAGTGCCCCTTTCAGGATGGTGACCAGATAGGGCAGGACAGAAGAAGAGCTGGTGGGCATATATAGCTGAAAACCAAGAGAGATGCTGAAAACTACTCCAGAAAGGAAAAGTGAGGAGGGAATGGGATGGTGTGAGTGCAGAGGCATGTGATTCCTGACTTCCCTCAGCTTAGTGATGAGCATAGCATGAGAAAGTGTTGCTGGAGGTGCTGGACAGATGTTCTCAAAAATGCATCCCTCCATCCCCTCCCGTGTTGCTGCATGTAGCCACAGAAAGTTCAGTGCTATGTTTAGACATTTTGAGGAACTCCACAAAGGCACTTTCAAGTAATATATATAAGTTTTTTTTTCTTCTTCTTACCTTTTGCTTCTGTATATGCTCTGGCTGGTAACACTGGACTGGGAATGTGTGAAGGTTTTGTGACGCTGTGCTTTTTTCTTGAGCTTAGAATCAAAGTGCAAGCTGCCTTTATTCAAGCTTTGGGCTGAAGATCAAAGAGACAGAGTTGGCTGTGTTGGAATATTTTTTTTTTTAAATCCCTTTTGAATATCAAAAACATATTTAGCTCATTTCAGGATTATTTTTTTGAGAAAGTTTGGTTTGTTTCTCATTATTATTTGTACTGCTTTAATGCCTTAGACAGGGGCAAAGTCTCCTTTGCACAAGGTGCTGTACAAAATTGGATGCCATTAACAGATGCAATATTAATAGCATACATCTCTGACAGGTTGTTTGTTTTACTAACTAGTGTTATCTTTCTGTCTGAAGTGATTTAGCCATGATGCTAAAGGCATAACGTGTCACCTCTTGATCCTATGTCTCACTTGGTTGAGAAACTTCCCCCTCCAAGAGGCTGAGGGGAGATTGCTTCCTTAACTAAAATCTATGGACCTTTACTTAAAAATCACCTGCATATCATGCCATCGGCAAGAGTGATGAAGAGAGAGGTTGTCCTGGGGTTTAGAAGCAGTGCAGCATGAATGCCTTCAGTTCAGCCTTGAGTTCATCAGGGAGTTACCCAGATTTAACTTCCCATGCTGTTTGGATGTATGCATTTTTGTTTCAGTCATTCAATTATTATGTCAAATTTGAGATGGAGCGTAGTACAAATTATTTTGGCCCAAAACCTTTCTTTAACCCTATTCACAGAAGTGAAAGACTAATACATTAAACCTGCCAGCCCATGAATACAAATTGCTTTACCCTGCTTAGAGACAATGTTCTCTAATCTGAGTTTTTCTTTTTGCAGAAATCAGTCAATAGCTGGGACAGAGGCATTGGGTGGTAAAAGTGGCAGCATTTTGGCTGTTTTGGGCTGTGTAATTCCTTGTGCTTCGAGAATATATGACAATTAGTGAAGACGGATACTGTGAAAGTATTACCAGATTTTTTTTTTAACAATAGGACAGGAAATATATTTTTAAAAACCCAACAACTTGGTAAATGTATTTTAAAGGTTTCTAAATGTTCACATTCAGATTTACCTTTTGCTCAGCTAGCGCTGAAGAGCAGGTTTGTAGCTTGTGGAGCTATGGGGTTGCAGTGTTTTGGTGTTTGGCACAGCCTTGTCTCCCTGTGTTGTGGACCCACTGGACATGGTAGACTGAGGATCTGAATGTACTTCAGAGCTATTGTAGAGAAAATAATCTTCTGCCACTTGCTCCAGCTATCCCATCTCTGGGTAGCTGCACTAAAGGAGATGGGCTGTAACTCACACTGACTTGTGTTAAAATGGCAAAGAAGACAAAGTAATGTGCAGCACCAGCTGAAACTGAGCCCATACCTCTTCTAGCCTTTAATTTGACCTCCTTACTCAATTTGAGAGCTGGATTGTTTTCTGTTCACAGTTATTTTAGCTAGTGTTAACTCTGGTTGGGTTTAACTCTAGTGTTAAACCCAATGAGCCTTTTATTGGTTGGATTGTTTAAGGTGTTTCCTCTCCTCTCCAGATACCCTTTCAGTATTTTGCAAAGTGGATTTTTATTAGGGTGCTACAGAAGTTTATGGAGTTGGAAGAAATAGAGTACATGTAAAAGGGCAGATGTAGTTCTTTAAAAGATGAGCTTTACAGCCTTGCCTGGTTTGGTTTTCAGCCCTATGAACTGGCATACAATAAAAGACATTAGCCCACACTGCAAACCTGCCCTTGCTTGTGTCCCTAGCTCATTGCAGATGGAGCTACACTGTGAGTGCTTCAGAATGCTCAGTGCAAATCAATTTGCCACACCGACCAAAGATACCCAATGGCTTGGACAGATTGCTATTTAGTCATTCTTGCACTAAGGATGATGTGTTTCTTCCACTGGGCTTGCATTCAGGTTGGGTACAAAGTCATTGCCTTTGGGGATTTCATCTTCCCTCCTCACTGAAGGAAATCCAAGGCAACTAGAAAATTTAAGAGATATTACAGGACAAAGCACAGATTATCACTTGGGAGAACTCTCCTTTGGAGGGTGATGATATGCCAGGGTGTCGCCACTGATAGGTTCTGCCCCAGACCTCAGATTCCCAGGTTTGGGAGTCCCTGGCAGCAGAGCAAATGCACCAAGTGCAGGAGTGCCCCAAATTGCCATTAAATCTGTTAAGTCTTGTGAATTTACTGTTAACTGTTTCTTGTTAAATTCTAAGGGGCTTATCGATGAGTTAAACAACATATTTACTTTTTACTTTTTCCAATGTAAAACCGGTACTTAAATTATCACCTTGACCTGTTTTTCATCCTGCTCTCAGGCTCTCCATAATATATCAAGGTCGTCCACTTGGTGACCTTTACAGCTTTCATTCAGTTTGACTCCACAGGATTTTTCCCTGTTTGGCTGGCTGAGGTTTTGGTGGGGTTTTGGTGTTTGTTTTTCTTCAATTTTGCTTTGCTCAATATAAAATAATAATCAGAGGAACAAAATGGGCTGAGGCTATAGAGAAATTACTCTTTTTTTCCCATAAAACATTGTAATATTTTACAGTAACTACAGCAGTTTAAATGTATCACGTTGGCAGATCTCCACAAAGGTGCTTGGTGAGGCTGCAATTAGAGTGCTCTGCCTCTCCTTGTATTAGTTTGATCACATAAGAAGCAGCCTATCTGACAGCTCTAGCACCTGGATAGGTAATTAAACCCTGTCAGTAAAACAACAAAATGCAGTATGTAGTGGGACTCAGCTGTGCTAGCATTAAACACTACAGATAATTGTATTGCAGCAGAGGTTGGACAGCCAGCTTCTCTGTGCTCTGAAAGATCAATAAAAAGGCCCATTCATAATGAAGAAAATGTTAGAGAAACTAAATTTTCATCTCTCTATCATTAGATCCTTTGCATTTAAGGTTTTATAGAGTCAGAAAAAATATTCTGCTGAGGAATTCTTTGTTTCTGGAAGCTAAACAAGGGGAAGATATAGCTTTGCCTTGTGCAGCATGTTACTGAAAGCAAATGTGGTGAACCAAAGGCTTTTCTCAGGGCTTGTAGTTCTGTTTTTCCTTCTCCACCCTCCACTGCCTCTCTTCTCTGCTTCTTTGTTTTTTGATTTTTTTCTTTTCCCCTTTATTTGTAAGCCATCACATTAAATTCACATAGGAGTGAAATTTCTGTGTGCTTCCTGTTTACTTTCTCCAGGACTTTTTTTTTTTTTTTTTTTTCACTTGGCCCTTCCTAAAGGGTTAATTTGGAAATATCACATATTTACAGGAGAGAACACACTCCTGGCTGACTTATTTTCTGTGACAGCCTTTTTCTTAAAGCAGCCATCCAGAGAGGTGATTTTTTTGTTCCACAGGAGGAAAAGGATGTCTAGCAGGGTTGCCATGAAGAATAATGAATTAAGTCTGTCTCTTACTGTAAAACCATCAGAAAAGTATAATAGACCTTGAGGATGAAGCTTAGAAATTGATGTCTTGGCTATATTAGCATGCCTAGGCACATAATGGCTTCCTTGTCTTTGCAGAAAAAGGTAAAGTCAATATAAAGTAAGTGTTTCTGCTTAGGGGAGAGGGAAAATGTATCTTCGTTTTTTGGCAACTAGTGCCCATGAGCATGGGTGAGCAGGTTTGGTCAGCACACGTGGGTCCAGTTCCTGTAGGCAGAGGGTAGCACCAACTAAGAGCAGGGTTCGTTGGCAGCAGCAAGGGATGGATATGGCAGCTTAGTGCATTCTGTACGAATCCAAGTTCATGACCACATAGGCTGAAATTTTTCAATCTTCAGAGTATTTAAGAGCTTTGCCCAGGAACTCTGGTGGTTAGAGTGTGGATTGAGAGGGAGCAAGTGGCCTCTGGTTTCCAGTGTGCTCTGTTTGCGCAAGCTCCCTGCCATGGTGTCACAGAAGGGGTTGCTCTGGCTCAGAAGGGCTTGTTTCTAGAGGATAAGGACCAATAGAAAGAAAGTGTGTTGGGGATGAAATGGATGTTTGAGCCTCTAGGCTTGTTGTGAAGCTGTGCATGGATTTCTATCTGCTCTTCTGGTGTCTCTAGCATATCAGATGCCTGCCCCCATGGCTTTGACACCAATTTCTCTTCTCTGGGGCAAATGATCCACACTTGGATGGGGAGCTGGAGGTCTTACTGATATTCCATCTGCAATCATTAATGATGAAAGGCTTTTGGTTGGGATTGATCTTTTACTTTGTGCTGCCTTTTGCATTTTTGTTCTGCCAAACATATCACCCCAGATGTGTCTAGTCTGATGCTGTTGACTGGTCTGTGCTATTAAAGTTCCTGGAAAGGCCTAAAATAAACATCACCCTCCAAACTACTGTTTTTCTTTTCTTTCTCTTTTGGTAAATGTATCAACAATGTCGGCATTGGAAAAAAACATTAAAGATATCAGAGCAGGAATGAGTTTGTCTTAAAGTGTTTCTGCCTCACTATCACAAAATGACCTTGTTACTTAAAAATCATAAAAATGTTGACAGGGAGAAGGAATGGAAGTTTGCTGAAGGGAAATGAAGTTTAGGTGGTGGGGTTTTTTTAAAGAGAGTTTGAAGCAGAGTTGAGCCCTGCAGCTGAGTCTGAACTCACAGAGTCTGAACTCATGCAATTTCTTCAATCCTACTGCTATAAATGTAAAACAAATGCCACATGAATTATTATTACTGTTTCACATTAAAACTCTTCAAAGTAATTTTCCACTGGAACTGGGAGAAGTTCTGAAAAAACAATCCATGCTTTCTATTGCACTGTATGTGCTACACTGGATTGACATCTCTCTTCTAAGATAAATATTTTTCCACATCTGAAAGACAAAACAGGTATCTTAATAAGTGGGAATAAATGTATCAATAAAGAAGGCATTAAGACCTTTTTGCCCCTTGTGACTGGGACAATTTCTAATTTTCCCAGTAGGTGATTTTTTCCTCTCCAAAACATGTATGTGGATATTGTGAACTTCTATTTGCGAGATGCCGAGTGCTTAAAGGACGCTGAGTACCTGAGATGAATTTTCATGAGAGTTTGGGGTATTCTTTTCTGAACACACAGGAGTGTATGTTGTTGCCAATCTCTCAAGTAAAGGTGAAAATACACAACCTGGATTATGCTTTGGTTTATTATCTCATGGTTGATCTTGGTAGGCATCTATGCCTTGGGAAAGTTGGTACTGGCCTTTTCAAAGAGCACACTTTGCACCAGAACAAGTGTGTACAGAGGAACCCAGTCACTGGAATGTCACATTTCCTATATCTTGCAAAATGGAAAATGCAGCAGACTCTTTGCCTTGCTAGCCTGAATGCTGGGGGTTTTTTTTGGTGAACTGTGTGAACACTCTTAGTCCAGGTAAAGTTTCTACAAATCCTAGTAGCAATTACGGAGATAGCCTGACACATGCAACGTGTATGGAAAAGCAGGCTTTATCTTCACATGCCAACTTTTCATTTCAGGAAGGAACAAGGAGAAATGATTGCAAGTAGAAATTAGGACTTCAAAATAAAACAAACCAACTCAACAGGGTGGCTAAATTCTGTATCAGATTGCATGATAAATGGCAATAAGGGGAACTTTGTTAGAAGGAGCTGATGAATAAGTGCTAGAAATGGTATTAAGAAGATGGATGTGACTGTAGTTTTCTGGAATACAGTTACACCAAAGCCAGCTATGCAAAGAAGTTCCTGAAGACAGGTTCATACTTGAGCTGATGCAGTACTGGTTCTCACTGTGAATTGTAACTACAGTTTAGTAAAGGTCTTCCTTCAAGAAAGGAGGAAAAGTTTTTTTTTTTTTTTTGTTTTTTTTGTTTTTTTTTTTTAAAAAGGAGGGTTGGGAACCAATAAAAGAAACTCCAAGGAATCCCTATTGCATAGACTAGAAAGATCAATATCCAGCATGGAGCTTCATGACTTGCAGGACTTTTGAACGAGTATTTACTAACACCTCAGTGCCAAGAAATCCCAAGATCCCATGTATCAGCCTGTGATTTATAAAAAAGAGCTCCTGGGCTGGTTTGCTGGGAACTAAGTAAGGCATGATTACATGGATTTTTCAAGGCTACAGATGCATCTTCTTTATACTTTTCTATGTCACTTCTTGTGTGTCACTTAATGTCACCTGGGCCTTTAATCTGTTGGGAAAGAAATATGACAAAACTGAAGGGCCCAAGAAGCTGTTGGGAAAGTGGGAAAAAAGTATTAACAAAAGCACAGTAATCAAAGCTTTAACAATACATGTTTTTTACCGCTTTCTCCCCATAAAATTTTCATTGCCTGATGTCTGACAGTAATAGTTGGTTGAACAGGTACTAGGTTTTTTCTAAGGTTTTTAGTCCAAATTGCCCTCATCCCTGAAGTGTGCTGAAATGAGAACCTGCATGTTTCACCCTGTTGTGATAAAGGGAACCTTGAAATGCCAAGTGCCAGACAGAGTTTTGCTGCCCATACAAAATGAGTATGAAAAAGAGAGGAGGTTGAGTTTTTCTGGTTTAGGTAGCGCTTTTTGTATGAGCCCTTTTATTACAAATTGTGTTAGTCACTAATACTACGTAGTATTTGAGCTTTTCTTTGGAAGTTTTTATTTGTTGTTGTTGTTGTTTTTTCCCCCCACCTCCAACATAGCACTGACAAGTTGATCTTGCTTTCTTTTGAAGTTTCTGTGCTTGGTAGGATCAATGCTTTGTATCCTCAGATCTAGGGATCTGGGATGTGCAAGGGGGCTTCAGGTCTTGCTAGAGCTGGGGAGAAAAGCCCATACCAGCACCCTGTGTTCCCCACTCAGCCTCTTGTATCATGGTTCTTTTACTCTCTTATGGTGATATCTCAGAAAGCAGCACAGATTTAGGGAGGTTAAAGCCAATGTTCACAGTCTTTGGCTTCCAAACTAAGTTTTGAAACACTGGTTATGAGTCTGGAGCTTTTTAGGTTGCATACTTCTTTTTTTTGTGTCCAAGTTCTTGCATAAAACAGAAGGCCACAGGAAACACTTGGCTGCTCAGAGCAAACACTTCCTTATAGATGCTAAGAAAGAAAACATGCAAAGATGAACCCTAAATGTGTCTGCTCCTTTCTCCACTTCCAATTCCTCATAATTTTGGATCCTGACTTGTGGTTTTGAAACATCTCTTTGATCCATTGTTCTTATTCTATGTAGCATGGCCAGGGCTGTCCTTACAGCAAAAATGATTAGGTCAGTGCTGTTGTTTTTTTAAAGGTTCACTGAGCCCTGTAAAGGAATTTTTTTCAATGTTAAGTTTTGGATTATGTTTAAAGCCTCTCCTGGAAGACTACCTACTCACACGCTCCAAGCTACCTGTGATAGCCCAGCCAAGCCACCTGCCTCTAAATAGCAATGTTGAGGACAACAGAGTTATCCTTTTTTGTTAATGAAACCTTTTTTTCTGTATGTAAAACTAGTCACTTGCTGTGATAAGTGTCACTTTCAACTAGAAAACAGGAGAACATCCCAGCCCTCTGGACTATCTGTTATCCAGCAAAACAGGCTGATGGGCAACCGTATCAGCTCTTATTAATCTTTCCATAAAATTAAAGAAATTATGGAGCTTAAGGCAGTCACTAATGAATCAATTTTAATTTATGACCTCAAATAAAATCCTCATTAAAGCTGACAAACTATAGCCTCAAGTAAACATGAAGCATTTCCACTGCAGACCTAAATGAGTTCTGTGCTGGATGTCAAGACTTCTGCCAGAAGAGCAGGAGAGTCATGGGTCATCAGAGAAGACAGCATCTTTGAGAAAGTCAATATGGTGGTTTAGGCCTTAAGAGGTCTCTTTCTGGCATGCAAAGACATCAAAATCAAAGACTAATTGTATTTCTCTCTCTCTTTTTCTTCAAACAAACAAGCCAAGAGTTTCTCTCCATAGACTCACTGTCTGCTATGTGTTTTTGCATCCCAAAAATACACAAAAGTTGTACATAGAGGTGCTTGTACCACAAAAGCGGAGGCAAATGGACATTTTCACACATGTACAAATTGGACACGCGTGGACATGAGTCATATGTGCCACAGTGAAAGCACCTCTCAGGGCCCAGCTTCTGTGTGTGTGTCAACCTGAAAAATAGTCTCTGCAGTGGGCAAGGCCACTTTGTTCTCTGTGCAATTGTACAGAAATATCTTCAGTGACAACAGTGTTCACTTTTGGAAAAAACTATGTTGTCTCAGGAGATGCATCCATGCTGGGCAGAATGTTGTCATAAAACTCGGCTGTTTAGAACTAATGCAATTGTGTCAGCTGTTGCCATAGTTTAACCACAGCCAGCAACTGAGCACCATGCAGCTGCTCACCCACTCTTCCCCCGTGGGATGGGGGTGAGAATCGGAAGAGTAGAAGTGAGAAAACTTGTGGATTCAGATAAAGACAATTTAACAGATAATGCAAAAGCCCCACATGCAAGCAAAGCAAACCAAGGAATTCATTCACTGCTTCCCATGGGCAGGCAGGTGTTCAGCCATCTCCAGGACAGCAGGGCTCCATCACCTGTAACAGGGACATGGGAAGGTAATTGCCATCATTCCAAGTGTCTGCCCCTTCCTTTTCCTTCCCCAGGTTTTTATGCTAAGCATGACACCATATGGTCTTGGATATTCCTTGGGTCAGTTGGAGTAGGCTGTCCCAGCTGTGTCACCTCCCAATGGCCTGTGTCCCTCCAGCTCACTCACTGGTGGAGTGAGGTGAGAAGCAGAAAAGGCCTTGACTCTGTGTAAGCACTGCTCAGCAATTAAGGAAAAAAAAAGAATCCTGTTATTATCAGCAGTTTTCAGCACAAATCCAAAACATAGCCCCACACCAGCTACTATGAAGACAATTAACTGTACTACAGCCAAAACCAGCACAGCTGTGTATGAAAACCTGCTTTTTTGGGTTGTAGACAGTTTATTTGGTGATTATTGTTTTTCCATTCAAGTGTTGCTATTTCTAGTGTTTACTTTGCATCGAACAACTATATTCAAGATGGCTTGAGATCGCAGTAAATATTTTATAAAATGTATTTTTTATGCCTACTATAAAATATACAATGATTTCCTTTTTGCCACAAACAATGTTGGTTTAGTCTTTGCATTTTGTTTGATGGGGATGCTGGAATTCAAGTTTAGTTGAGGTCACTGTGATGGAGTTTGGGTTTCAAGAATTAGAGGACCAGTAATTGTTTTTTTAAAAATATTCTTCTCAGTTTAGCTTTAAAGAAATACTTTCTGGCACTGTAAGAACTGCTTAGAGAGGAAGGGGTCATGCCATTGCCTCTTCTCTTTTGTCAATAAGCTGATGAAGACATCTGTGTTTGCTATCAGCCTTTCTGAGCTCTCTGGCAAGCTGATACTGAAGCCCTAGCTTCTCCATCTTCACTCCTGTTGACGCTGATTGGGCCACTCAGTCTTTTGACCTGTTCTGTTTGGGCTGTTTTCTGACTTTTGTGTTTTGTTGCTTTTCAGATGCAGTAATCGGACCCAATGTGCAGTTGTCGCTGGCCCTGATGTGTTTCCAGATCCTTGCCCTGGAACATACAAGTACCTAGAAGTGCAGTACGAATGTGTCCCTTACAGTATGTATCTCTTGTGGTTTTTTTCTTTAATAGAGATCTGTTTTATTGTGGAAACTGTGCCAGCCTTGAGCTTGTCTCTTATTACCTGAGGGCAAATAAATGCACAGTGACAAACCACATGCATCATATGAGACTGAACTGATAAGATATGAAAAATTGTCCTCTGTGCAAGGTTTATGCTTAGGTTAAAAATATCCTAATAATGCCCCAAGTTTCCCTTGTAGTACAGTGTAACAGTGACATACCACCTTTTGGAAAAGACTTGGGATTCCCTGTTAATGAGAGCAGACCAGAAGAATGAAGCACTATTGCTATCTTATAGCGTCTCTTTCCAGAGTTTTTATGCTTGTAATCATATAGCAGCACACTTCAACTGACCTAAGTCTACATAATTTTTGATGTGCCTTAAATACCATATTGTATTGCTGAGAAGATAGAAAGATAATGTTTTTAGAAATTTGATGTTTGATGGTAGAAAATACTAATTTATAAGCTGCTAATGTTATGAAGGCAAGTTACAGGCAAACCATTTAGCCTAAGTTTTTGAGGATGGATAAAGATAGCCATCTGAGATTACAGCAATCTGCACTGAATGATAAATGTCATAGCTACAAAAAGTTAAGTGTACCTCAGAATTTGCATTCTGTAGAAACCATATTTGTTAGATGTAGCTATGATCCTACTGTCAAAAATGGCATACCTCAAAAAACCCCCAACAACCACAAGTAATACTAAAAGTGCACTTTTTAACTAGCAGTTGTAAAGAGCTGAGCAGTGAATAACAGCACTATTTCTAGATTTTCAGTTCGAGTAGACCAAAACTCATAACACACCTCTCAAAATAATAAAGCAGGTATGGGAATGGGCGTCTTTGAGCCACAGAGTTCTATGGAGAGAGCAGTAGGACACTTCAGTGTGCTGAAACCCAGGATTTGTCTTGAGGAGTAAGTGTATCTTCATTTCCTTGAGCGTGGGGAGCAGGAAAGCAAGCGTATCTGAGAAATGACAGGCACACTGTCCAGAGGTGAAACAAGAACTTATAGCCCTTCAGGTGGCCCCTGTCCCTCATGCAGGAGGGACACCTACCTGCCTCTGTGACATGGAAAGCCTGTGCAGGGTTTTGTCAGTTGTGAAAGTGCAAGGTGAAGGCTGCAGTTCAGATCACCTCTGAATAAAGGGGACCCTCTTTACTGAGAGATTATTTTTCTGATGGTGGGGAATTGGTGTGGCCATATTTGAATTTCTAAACACAAACATAAAGCTTCTAAATGCAGTAATGGAATATTATTTATGGGGTGAGCTATCAAATCCATGGAAAGAGTGACATCAGGGGCTTAGAATCTGCCCGAGTGAGCGTGTACCAAATTACCAATTTGGAGTTATTCCACTCTAAATGAGGTCGTTCATTTTACAAATTACAATGTACATGGGGAGAGCAAGGAGAGATTGGTTTCTACTTATCATAGCAGGTTTTATTTCCTTGTGATTTGTGATTTGTATGAGGTATTCTGTTCCATCCTGAGACTGAGCTGGTAAAGCAATAGTCATTACCTGGTACCCCTCTGTAGCCTTTGCTGCACAAAAACTAAAGAGGAATAATGGTGCCTTGTGAAAAAGGTAATATGTGGATATTATGCCCTGAGGTGTTAATCGGCCATGTGTACAACATGTAAAATAACTCTTGTGAGAAGTTGCTCAGTACAACGTACAGTAAGAATTGAGTGTATTTTAATGATGTGAATGTAGGGAGGGAAACAACGACAACAAGTCATGCTGCTTTTCCAATTAAGTTAGTAGCCTTGATGGCTGTTTCTTCCGTTTGTTTATGAATCAAATATAGTGCCTCTCTGAGTAGAGTTCAGTGGGAGTGGGGGGAAGTCAGGGGTGAGTACATTGTAAAATACGATCCCATCTCCTAGGCTTGTTGTTTTGCATTGCCTAGAAGATTTTGGGTAGTGTAGCACAATGGAAGTTGGTTGTGTTCAAGCAACGTCCTGCAGATCTGGAAAGAGAAACCTAGGGCTCCTTTTATTCTCCTCCTACAGGTAGAGTCTCTGTCTGGATGTATTACTGCCTCCATTTCTTGCCTCTGAAAATGGTCAGCTCTGCATTGCAGGTGTTCTTTGCTTGGGCCCCAGGAGTGCCCCATTTGAGTGAACATCACCTGAACAGCAGGGAAAGTGTCAGCTCTGGACAAGGAAGTCAACAAGGGTGTGATTGGACCAAATCTATGCTTGGTGGATGAAATCCATTTCCCCTCCAATGCCTTTGGTGATGTCTCTGCCATTTGCTGCTAGTCAGTTAGTCCCCTTGGGTTCTTGTCACCCAGCCTTACGTACTTCAGTCCCTCTAGCTGAATTTGGGCTGTTGCAAAAGTCTTTTCAGGTCCAGCTTTCTTAAGCAGTGCTACCCACACCCAGCTGCCTTGTGTGATGCGTCACTAGAGAAAGGGAGTGAGCTCTTAGGTCTCCCCAGCGCTGCTCAGTGCTGGGGAAAAGCCCTTCTCGTCCACGAATGTGTCCTCAGTGGCTTTGTCCACTGAGCCACTGTCCACTGTCAATGGTGATGTCTGCCATATGGCCACCTCCTAAAGAAGCACAGCAGTTGCATAACAAAGGAATTAATATTTCAGCAGGCACTTGTGCTTTTTTGCAATTTCAGCTCACCTCATTTGGTAGGATGGATTACTCCTTGTGGTTTCAAATGATTCCTTATAGGCAGAGAGCAGTGGCTCAGCAGCAGAGAAGAGTGTGTGTGCATCTCGAGAGAGCAGCATTTAGGAATCATCTTTAACAGGTTGTTGTTAGGACTGATCTCAGGTGCTTACGTTCAATATAATGTTAGTGTATACACTCCCTTGGAGAAAAATTACAGAAGATTTAAGACTCCATTGAGTAGCCTGCTCCTCTTGTAATTTTTTTTTTAACTTTTCCACTACTAACTTGCATCATTTTCAAGAGGAAAACATCCTTTATATGTTTGTCCTTTATATTACCCTCCGCATCACAGTCCTATGTGTTCACTAGAGATAGTCCCGACAATTAGTGTTTCATGAGGCTTTCAATATGTGGGGAAGACAACAGATGATTATGCAGATAGCTTGGTCCTGGAAAATTTAAGGTGTAAGGTAGAACAAAGTAGAAAAAAAGTAAGGGCTCAACAGTGACAAGCCCATTGGCTGCACTGATGGAAGGGATGGGAACAGCAGGAGGAAGTAAGAAGACTGCCTTGGGCACATCCCGTCCCACGGTGATGATAACTTACCTCACACTCGATGCAACAAGACTTTCATCAACTTTGCATATTAGGGACGTCTATTCAAAGAGCTCTTTCCTACAAGGGAAAAATGTCCATGGCTCCTGAAGAGGGATGAATAGTGCTTCCTTTCCATTCTTCTGGGTATATGGGCTAATAAATGTTACAAAGGTACCAAATATCATTGATGCTTGTAGATATTTTCCTGCTTCTTTAGTGATAACAAAGGGAAGGAAAGCCAATGCTTGAGTGTGGATCATGTTTTCTTTTCTTAAAACTTTTTTCCTTTTAAACATGGAACCTGAAATCATATTTCCCAATTGCTGTACTGATGGAAAGAAAGGTCATTTCTTTGCTAGAAATATTCCTTTTATTGCTGACAGAAGAGTAGATGGGCTCACATATCAATAAAAGTGAGGGATGGTAAGTGTGATGTGGGAACAGAATTCAATAAAGTTTTATTGTATCACAAGTGGACTGAAGTGCATTTAAAAACATTAAATGAAGGCTCACAATATCTGGTCTGCTGGACCTTAGGGCCAGTGAATAGACAGATAATTGGATAATGACATTTTTAAGAGAGTACAAGCACTAGAAAGCAAACTGATATTTTCATTGCTCCAAGATTGCAAGTGGAAAGGGGAAGAGAGGGGAGAAGCTGGGAGAAAACTGCAATCTGGAAACAAATTAATGAAGCCATTGTTCCCAAGAATGCAGTTCTTAAATATTTCTGGAGTGCTGTAAGACCATTATGTGGCCTTTGGGCTTTCCCTGTGTGCATTTTTTTTGCTGTGTTCCCTGTCAGTTGGGAAGCAGTGTTTGCCCACAAAGAGCAGTGCTGTTTTGTTATACAAATGGACTTGTGGCTTCTCCAGTTTTCTTTTGCTCTGGGTTTTTGTTTTGTTAGGGGTTTTTTCTCTTTTCCCAAGAGAGTTTCATCTCCCACAGCCCAATGGTGAGAATTGCAAGCTTTCCTAAGGGATTAAACTCAGCTTTGGTCAGTAATGAGTAAATTCCCTCCTGAAGCCAGGTGTCCTTTGTTTCATTTAGTTAAAAGAATTATTTGTATGCATGGGCTGGGAACAACAAAAAAACCCCAAAACAAAACAAAAAACCCCACAAAACCACTAGACCTAACTACCCATTATGGTTATTTCTGATCAAAGAAACTTTAATTTGTATCCTGCTGACAAATTGCTTTTCGTCCAAGGCATACAGTCTCCTGAGTGTTGCAGCACTGTGGCAAAAAGAAAACCCTATTTTTTTTGTATTCTCTGAAATTCTCAGCTTTGCTTATTGGTTCTTTATCCATGGAGACAGAAACAAAGGATATGTTACTTTCTCTATTAGTGTACATTCACTGTGTGTTTGTGGGGAAAATTCACTTTACAAAAGAAAGCTACAGAGCACCCTTAATTAAAATAACCTGATATTACAGAGCTTTGTGAACTTGAAGGCTTAGCAATCTGCATAGATGTGTGAATAGTTTTGAAGAAGGGGGAAGAAAACTAAGTTCTGAGAGCTGAGGGAAATAAAGGTGTTTGAAAACTTGAAAGTAGCCAGAGATGAGGGAAAAGGGACATTGTTATGAGACATGGTGAAAAAGAAGACAACATGGTTCATTTTTAAATGTGAGATGAGCTTGATTTAAAGGAACAAGGCTATTTCAAGTGTGTGTGCCTGTAATGCACACTGCTTGAAAGGTCCATCATCAGCAGGAGCACTATAGATTTTCTTGTGAGGGGAAGTTAGATAAATGTTAATCAATCTCTGTAGTATGAAGGCTGCCACCACTTAACTCTCTCTGTAATTTCCGGTATGCTCATGTGAAAAGCCAGCTCCTGCTGGCTCCTGTCATCTTAATCCTTCCCTCTAGGTTGTGGGACACTTCTTCATCTCTTCCACTTGTACCAGCATCAGCCCTTGTATGAAAAGTTTGGTTTTTTCTTTCTCTTTTACTGTCTCTTTCTTATAGATGTTTAGCTGATCACCTCCTGAGCTAGCTCACCACTTCCCAGCCCCAGTCCCAGGCTCAAAATACCGAAGTACCTCAATTCAATGAGTTTGGTCTTTACACAGCACGTTGGTTCTGCAAATTTTATCTTCACACAGAACAAGTTATTCTCTGTGTATCTCAGAGTCGCACAGCCTATCTCTGTCAGGAAAGTCACCACAGTACTGCTTGACTGTATTAGATCTGAAGTGCTACAGGGGAAAAAAATTCGAGCCTGTTATAGCCTGGGCATCTATGAACTTGTCAGCTCATCATGGGATGTTTTATTGAACATTTACTGTCAAAGTCAGTAAGGACATAATTTGATGGACATGTATTAATGCCACTTAGAAAAATAACTTGGTAGCTTACCAGCTGAATAAGTTGTTATGGAAGAGTCATTGCAGTGAGTAAGTGTAACTTCAGTCATATGAACATTTGAGAGTCACTTCTCTGCCCATCATATTTTAAAATTGCACTCTTAATTAATCATGGAAGTGAGGTAAGCCTTTAAAATGAGGTCTGTCATTTAAGCTAGACATATACAAGCTTCAAAGTTCTTGCACTCAAGCACAATAAAAATCAAAGTATTGCAGGAGGTGGCAGGGGAGAGTTTCATTTGCTCACAAGTAAACAGAAAGATACTCTACATCCCTATATACTCCTTTTCTCAATCCTATTAATAGGAATTTCATTACCTCCAGACTTTGCATTTTTCACTCTGAAGAAAAGTACTTTTTTGGAACATTACAAAGTAACTTTTTTTAACTGAAGACTAAACTAACCTGTTATATGATGAACTATGAGTAGACCAGCCAGCAGCGTGCTTTACTGACAGATGTCTGAATCATAGAATGGTAGGGTTGGAAGGGACCTTTAGAGATCATTTCGTTCAACCTCCTTCCAGAAGCAGGTCAACCTAGATCAGGTCACATAGGAACATGTCCAGGTGGGTCTTGAAGACCTCCAAGGAAGAAGAGAAACTCCACAACCCCTCTGGGCAGCCTGTTCCACTGCTCCATCACCCTCACGGTAAAATAGATTTTTCTGATATTTAAATGGCACTTTTTGTGTTCCAGCTTCATCCCATTACCCCTTGTCCGGTTGCTAGATACAACAGGAAAAAGAGATGCCTCAACCTCCTGACACCCACCATACAGTGTGTTGGGCTATACAAGGTAGAAATCAAACACCTGTGGTCTCTTAGGTGAGAAAGGTGCATTTTTATTTACTCTTTTTTTTTCCTTTTGAGGCAAATTCATAATTGCCTTTTCCATTCATTTGGAACACAGTGAGCATTTTTTGGAGATGTTGGACATATGGAACAGACTGGAATGGTGCAATTCTTCTGGTGTGTAAGTTTGGGGGTGTAATTAAAGAGGAGGTTACTTTTTCCATTCCAATTAATACTTAAGTAGGTGGAAAGTTAAATGGGTACTGGTGAGAACTTTGCAAGAGTAACATTCACAGGGAATGTGGGGGAGCATAGAATGCATGACAGTTGTTTAGTGTTGGGTTTTATTTTTTTTTTTTAAGCAAGTACAGCTGAGACAGTTTCTTTATGTCTTTAGGGAATATAAAAAGATCAAGAGAGGCAAAACTCACATCTCTATTCCCACCGTCAACTCATGCTCACAAAGTTTGCAGTATAGATCCTGACTTTAAATAAGTCAAAGACTTGACCATACATGTGTTATGCGTTTGTCACATTTGACGTTTTTCTTGATATAGAGCCTTATCAGTTCAACCTAGGGCTTCTATAATTGGTTTATTACGGAAGCTGAAGGTGGAAGACTATGATGAGTAGTGTAACGTACCTCATTTTATGAAGACTGTGAATTTAAGGAAGTAACTTAATTCCTTGTATGACTTCTGTGCATGATGTATTCCTTTCCAATCTTGTCCCACAGCAGTTGACTTTTTAGTGAGAAAGTGTATAATGTTTAGCTATTTGAACTAAAAGTTGTTTAAAGTCATTCAATCTGTTGCCTGAATGCCGTTAGTCTTTGAATCTGAATCAAAGGTCATTAAATCATAGGAAAACTTTCTTTGGGTGTAAGCAAACTTTGGGTCAGATTTCCAGTAACCTGAGGCTATCTGAAGTCATCAGCTGGTTTCTGGGAAATTTGTCTTCATTGCACCCATTTCTGGCATAGTAAGTAACCAATTTTGTCTTAGCCAAAACGGAAATTGTAACCAATGCTGGGCAGAAAAAAAGAACAAAATTCTGGCGAATCCCTCAATATATTAATAAGCTACAGTCTCCCCCACCTCAGGAGCTGATGGTTCCATATCCAAATAGCAGAGCATCATTCTAATGTCTGAAGTAGATTTGTGTTCGCTTAACAAAGATGTTGACAAAATATTGCAGCCTGACCCCTGCAAACATGCTTGTCTGGAGTACCAATGGGAGGAAATCACTGGCTTTAGGTCATTTATACCAAGCTGTATTTTTTGTCTCTTTCTGACAGATCTACTACTAGATGTTTTCCACCAATTTGCTGTCTAAACACAACCTCATAGTTCCCAGTTGTCTCTGAAACATTTCTGTCATCATTAAGAGGAATATAATTCTTTCTATCTTGAATAACCTATTGTCTAAATTGAACTATTATGCCAGGCATCCTCTGGACACACTGATATGTATTTTATACATCTTAAAACATATCTTCATGGATGTAATATTTATATTTCCAGATTTTAGTCCTATGACTTGAAAGCAGTTCTCCTGAAAGAAGTACTGCAATGGTTTCTTTCATTGGTGCAAGCAGTATAAGAAGATTAAGACCATCCTTGCCAGGTGCTATTATAAATCCACAAAAGAAAGGAAATACTTTTATTGGTTTTTATTCTGCCCAGTGGGGAGAACAGAATATGTGTATCCAGTGGTTAAATTGAGGATTGAAGTTTATTTCTTCTGGCACATGAGGGAGGAGGAGGTAAGGAGAAATTTGAGTGTATTAAGGCTTTAGTGTGTGAAATACAAAAACACATCTTTGCAGATCTAAAAGTACAACTTTGTTGAATTTCTTTATATTAAAAGGGCTCCCAGGAAGAGAGCCAAATGCGTCTGAATGTATTGCTTTTTTACTCATTTCCTCCACTTCCTTGTTAACAACATTTCCAGTTGACTTTTAATAGCCATATAGGCCTGCATGAAACCACAGTAGTTGCATGTACCTCAAACTCTGTCAAAAGAGACAGAAACACAGATTGCATAGCATTTTATTTTAGTTAGTTTTTATCTCTTTCTCCAAGAATTAAATGAGAAGAGGACTTTTGGGAGGCTAAGGCAAAGGGGCCTTCCCCAGGGCATCTTTTTCTGAAAAAAAAACCCACAAAAATTTTAAAAATCAACTTATACCTACAGGTTCCCTATTCCAAACCTTACCAGGAAAAAAAAACCAAAACAAAACCACAAAACAAGCCCAAACCAAAAACAAACAAAAACCTCACAAACAAAACAGACATAGCTTGTTGTTTAACTGGGCTGATTGCCAGACTATCCAGAAGTGTTCTGGGTTTTGGGGTGTGTCTGGCTTTGGTGGGGAAAGGAAAGTTAGTGCAATGAACAATTAATATTAAAAAGTATTTATTCCAACCACTTTCCCAGGTGAATGTATTGCTGAGGGTCCAAACTAATCTCCTCCAAAGTCTTTTTCCCCTCCATGGGTAACTTAAATATATCTACCATAGTTTTAAGAAATGCCTTAATCTCATTTATCTTTAATTTCTCTGTTCTGCTCTACAGGCTCACATAAAAGGATTTACATTGGGTATTTATCCCTTCCAATATCAAAAGCAAATTCCCTTCCAGATCTCAATTTTCACTGATAAACCTCTGAGATGTATAATTTTACTTTACCTTGCAGATGGCATCTACCTGGTTTCTCTCTCTGCTTCTGTGAAGGTATAATTCAGCTGCACCTTATTAACTCTATAGTGTTTTTCTTTCTTGTGTGTGTGTGTGTTAAAAGGTGTCTATGAGTGGAACTATTGTCTTGTCCTTTCTTGGAGAGCACACGCTAGTTTGTCAGCAGAAGCTGTGGCTAGCTCACTACTGTGTAATCCAGCCAAGTCTTTTGTTTCTGTCCCAGGAGAGGAAGTGTCAGGCCTTTGTCTTGTTTGTTTTAAAAATTAATATTCACATATTTTTAAATTTAAGCTCTTGCAAGGGGTTGCGGGACCATACAGATGCACACTCACACGTACCTAAAAGCTTCTGAAACCTCAAAAGTTCAGATTTGCAACTGCACTTTGTCAGATTTTGAAAAGGGGCTCATTGTATTTAGATGCCCTAATGAAAGCCCTAAGAGCCCCTGGAAATCTACCTTTAATGTCTATATATGAAAAACTGTGGAGTTATTCCACCTAGATTTGTATTTAAAGCAACAAATTGTGTGTTTAAGTGCTGTTCTGAATGCAGCCTTAAAAGATGGTTCCATGTTTCTGCATCAAAAGTGAAGGGATGGGAGGAGTGTAAAGTCCACGTAGCAAATGCAGACTCCAGATTGAAAATTTGACCCTAAGGTGAAGAAAAATTGGGAAACAATGCTTAGATTATGTTGGAGATATTTTTTATTGACAAGACTTGGCATGAAACATCCAAATTGTAAAAGAAATTATTTTGATATTCTAGCCTCATTAGGGAGAGCAGAAAGGTGTGACTAGGTGTCTTTTTGGCATAAAATTACGTTATACAGCTACTGGTGGTCTTTTTCTTATTGTAGGCTGAAATTAGTCCTGCTGCAAGTATAATTCTATTTGTATCCTGTTGCTGCTTTGAGTTTTTATACTTGGGTTGACAGTACCTGAAAAAGGAAAGATTGTTAGTGGATACTCAGCAATAGAGCTGAAAATGCAAAGGCATCTGCTATTAAAACATAGCAGGGAAAATACAGTGGTATTTGAGCACTGTCACAGGTTTGACATAGTGGAACGCTTGTGTGGGAAGTGCCTGCAGTATGTACAAACACATGTGGGTCAGCTTTGGTACGGACTATGAGATGCAGTGGCATGAGATGTAATGTAGGAATAAATTTACTACAAGAATATTTTTACAGGGCACAGTTGTAACCCTGTATTTCACTAGAGCTTTTTACATTGAGACTGCCAGGACACTTATACCTAGACATATGCTTTCATGCTTGATGAATGTCAGGATGTATATTTACATTTTATGTATGCTATATGTAAATAATAGAAGCCTAATTTGGGTGTCACTTTGTGTACTGAGGCTAGATTTTCTCACAGAAGGAACAAATGGGCCTTTGTCCATTTAAAGACTCAGACGAGTATGTGCCATGTACATTTTCAATGTACATTTTCAATGAAGTCAATAATTAAATATGTTCCAGATTACTCTGATGGGGAGGATATTAGTAATTTTCATATAGTGAAAAGGGTACATTCTGCAGCTGGTACTTTGAAAATAAAAAGGTCAGTGTTTCAAATAGAATCCAACAAAAATATGTCCTGATTCAATTGTAATACTGGAGTTATATTAATGTCTTAAGTTTGGAAGGTTTTAACGGGCTTAATAAAGGTATAGAAGTTGTCTTTGAACACGTTTTGTATGAGAGCCCACTGAAACACCTGGAACTTTCTTGTTGATTGGGAGGAAATTTGGATTCACAGAGTAAAACTGAGCAGGATTAAAATCCATGAAGCCTTGGTTATTAACAGAGTGAGTCTGGGCCTTCAGATTTGCGAGTGGAGAAATTTGTGGTGCAGTGATGATAAAAGGGAGAGAGATTTCCAGTGCAAAGGAAAGGCATTTCCTTCTCAAAGGGGGCTGCTCCATCCTTCTGTCTCTTGTCAGAGACAAAATTAAATGGCTATCAAAGACCCAAACCAGTTCTAGAGAACATAAAATAATAATTCTTATATTTTCTTAATACAAGGGAAATTACAGGCCTGTGGTGCATATGTGTGGGAAGAAGACACGGGAGACCAAAGCTTAATTAGAGTCGAAACTGGCCAGTGTTGTGTTACATAACAAGAATCACAGAATCTTAAGGGTTAGAAGGGACCTCAAAAGAACATCTAGTCCAGTCCCCCTACCACCTAGACCACCTAGATTAGGTCACACAGGAACTGATCCAGATGGATTTTGAATGTCTCCAGAGAAGGGGACTCTACAACCCAATTGGGCAGCCTGTTGCAGTGCTCCATTGCCTTCACAGTGAAGAAATTCTTCCCTGTGCTTCTTTGGAACCTCTTTGCTGATGATACCAAACTGGGAGGTGATGTTTACTCTCTTGAGAGACAAGAGACCTTGCAGAGGATTCTAGATACACATGATATACAGTAATCGGATGCATGGGAGTAGTTCAAAGCTGCTTCAGGGGAGGTTTAGAGTGGACATTAGGAAGCATTTCTTTACTGAGAGGATGAGCAAAAAAGTGAAACAGTCTTTCTAGACAGGTGATTGATGCCCCATGGTTGTCTGTTTTTAAGAGGCATTTGGACAATGCCTCTTATGGACAATGGGTAGCCATGAAGTGATCATAAATTGTTGCAGGTCTCATCCAAATGAAAATATTGTATTCTAAAATATGCTTTGTGTATCCTTGCATTTTAGTAGTTCTTTTGACACAGTCAACTGCTCTGCACAGTCACACAAACATCCAAACGTCTAGCAATTTTTTATTAAGTATTTGAGGGGAATGATGTCAAATTATTAAACTATTTTTGCCACAGGAATATGATGACACTTTGCAACAATATGATAAATGGGGCTTCCAGAGCACCGTGTGTGTGCTTGGAGATAGTTGGTCATTGTTGGCTGTAATGGATGACAAGGAAAACTCTGATGAATTGCTTAGCAACACTTCTTCATCTGTATGTCAATACTCATGGTGAAATGGGTTTTCACAGTCAAACTCAGCCCTAATCTTATCAATTATGAATGGCTGCAACAGATGGTACGTCTTATTGTTTTTAAGAATGAGTGATACATTTCAAATAAGAAACACATGTTGCTCAGCAGCTTTAGCTACCACTTCTGAGACGGGAACCAACTCCATAACCCCTTCTTCCCCTCTACTTGTTGAATAACATCCTATTTTAATAACCTGAAAATGAAGACCATGAAATACTGCATGATGGAAAACTGTGAGCAAACATCCATTCCAGTATAAGAGGATACTGATATTTCTCAGCTAGGAGCTATACCTGCCTGTGCAAGGCTGAAATTCATGTTTGCAGCACAAATATCCATTGGCCTTTCCTGAATGGCCTTGTGACAGGGAAGTTCTGCAAAATTTCTTACCTGATGTTTAAAGACATTTGCTCAATACTACTGCAAGAGACCAGCTGGTAACCTGAGATCAAGGTGTTTCACAATGTGGATGGGTGCTTTGTCAGGTGCACAAAATACTGCACGTTCCTTGGGTAAGCCCAATTTTCCTTTCAGTCCAAGTCTCTCACATGGCTTTATGTTAAAAACAAAGCAATGCAGCAGGTGAAATGTTGCAGTATAAAAGCCTTGCTCTTAAAGAGCAATCCAGATGACAGCAATGCTGCAATTAATTTGTATCCAGATGACTGCAGCCCAGCAGTACTCAGAAACTGGACCAACAGTCTCTGAGACTACATTCTCTAAGCATGTGCTCATTTTTACTACAGACATAAAAGCTATGCACATGCCTTATCTGGAAACAAATAAACTGTATAAGGATCTGCAGGATCAGTGCTTAATTAGGTGGAGAACAGGCCATAAAAAATCTTCATATCTTTAAAAAAATATGCTGCAAGAACATTTGTTGGCTGTCATGCAAAATACATAATTAAGACACATATTGCCAGAACAAATGAACCAAAGGTAGTAGCCGTTCAAAAATAAAATCACAATCATTTGCTTACTTTCTGATTTACAAAACTGCTACAGCATCTTGGCTGAAACTGAGAGCAGAAAGTGAGTATGTTCTTCCTCTGGCCTTTTAAAATTCACTTAACATTCATAACACAACAAAATACTCATTTCTGTGTCTTTAAAACCAATCATATTAGTTATTCCCCTGCTGAATTTAGTGCTTATTCAAATGCACTCTCTGCTCTCCTCGAAAAGAAATTTTGGCTCAATTTCTTTAGCGCAAAGCTCTTCCTTAGTGCCTAGATAACACAGTGTTATCTTATTCTGTAATGCTTCACCATACAAAGCAATCTAAAACGCAAGGAAGCATGCTGAGAGACACTGAGCAAAAAGCCCTTATGTAAATTTTGAACTTCTTTCCCTTAACAGTGCAGCATTTACACAGCCCTCTCTTCAGGCAAAGAAAATAAGTAAATAAATCAAAACAAATTTCTCAAATCCTGCATCTGGGAAGGAACAGCCCCATGCACCAGTACAGGCTGGGGGTCAAACTGCTGAAGAGCAGCTCTGCAGAGAGAGACCTGGGAGTCCTGATTGATAATAAACTAATATGAGCCAGCAATGTGCCCTCGTAGCCAAGAAGGCCAATGGCATCCTGTGATGCATCAAGAATGTGGCCAGCAGGTCAAGGGAGATTCTTCTCCCCCTCTACTCTGCCCTGGTGAGGCCTCATCTGGAGTCCTGTGTCCAGTTTTGGGCTCCTCAACTGAAGAGAGACAGGGAACTTCTGGAGAGAGGCCAGTGCAGGACCACCAAGATGATCAGGGGACTGGAACATCTTTCATACAAGGAAAGATGGTTTTGGTCCAACACTGTGCTTCTGCGTTTAATGTGAAGTTGGTTGTCTTTGCCATGTAGTTTGCAGAAATCTGAACAGATTGTCAGACTCATTACAAACCCGAATGTGTAGGAAGGAGCTCCAGGTACCCAAAATTTGCTGTCCTCATGATAGCAAAGTCCATGGAACTTGGATGAATACCAGTAAACAGTGTGAGCTATCTGCAGAGAGATTATTTATCACCTTCCTTTCCCTTTGCTGGAATTCAGGGAGATTTGATTGAAAAGTCACCTTTTCTCTCCCTTTCTATTCTCTTTCCACTTCATCTCTCATATTCCCACTTAGTCTATCATAAATATGCCTGCACAACTGCGTCTGTGGCTTTAATGCTGTTCTTTGCAGTCAACTTTCCCTTTCAGGAGCAGAGGCTCTTCAGGAAGACAAGGCTCTGGGTGAATTTACTATTACTAGGTCAAATTGGACCTTTTTTTACTTTTTTTGACAAGTTTTTCTCATCACGCCAGTAGAAAGTCCCAAAATCTGTTCACTCACAGGAAAGCAGAATTATCCTGACTTAATGCTCACATGACTTATGCAGTGTTTTACTTCAGTCAATCGATAGGGTCAAGAGGTTTGTCTGGTATTTATGTCACTATTTGCCTGAAGTCAAATAGGCAGCCAATAAATTTTTCCAATATTGAACAAGAGTAGAGTGATCTTCTACAAATTAAGTGATGTAAAAGTGGATGAAGATGATTCACAGCAAAAAATATAACCCAGTTATATGTTTATTGTATTTAAAAGACAATTAGGGAGTTGATTTAATTGCCAGCTGTGTGGTAGCTAATGATCAGTAAGAAAGCATAAAAATGAGAACAATTTCTGTTTCTAAATACAGCCTAATGTGGTGAATTTCAGAAGTTTCCAGAATGAATTGTGTATATGTAATGGATCTAAAGTTAAGGAGAAATATTCACTGTAAAACTATTCTTAACTTAAAAGAAAAATAATACATAGAAATAATACACAGAAATTATAGACTAAATGCACATAATTGCTCTGACCTACAGCTATATGACTTCTGGTTAATTCTGGCCATAAATCAATGTCCTAATACAATTTTGAACCTATGAAAGGTTTAGAAGATGAAATTGTTATTTCCTCTTCAGACTAACATTTTTACTGCAATCACTAGTTTTCAAAACTTCAGGCAATCTCTTTACTGGAGTGGTCTGTACAGTATCAATGTTTCAAAAATTAATTTCTGGAAACAGTTGCACATATGATAAACATCAATTTGAGAATTCAATTTACTGCATAAAGACTTTGGGACCACAGTTTTTCACAAAACAAAATAAGTCAATTAGAGCCTTCTTTACACAGACTGCAGGTTTTCTTTCAAGCAGAACAGCAATGATTTTTTTGGGTTTATAAAAGTATAGAAATTAAAGCTCCAAAGAGCAATGTGCTAAAGAAAATGTTGAATTGGAGGTATCTAAGAGAAAATTAATATTAGAGAGGTTTTTTCCTTTGATTTTAGATTTTATTATGTAAATGGCCTGTTAGTTCCATTTAAAGAAATGAATATGCAAATATCTCTTGCTCTAAACACATCTTATTTGGAAAACCTGAATTTCTTTCACATGTGAATTGAAATGTAGCAGCATCTCAATGTCTCTTCACATAGTGCTGCAGCAGAGACATTTCAGTGGTAATGTGTAGCTGCTCTATGAAAAAGCATGGCAAACTGGGTGATGCTCTGGACAACATGCAAAGAAAATTCTGTCTTTACTCACTTGTCTTTCTAGTTGGGGAAGAGTGTGATATATGGGCCATAATTTTGGACTGGTGGATGCTCCCATTGGACAACTTGGTCAGACTTGTGACTTCTCAAAATAGGGATGGAGCAGAAAACAGAATTTCAGCACTGCTGCTTCAACCTTCATCCTTTTAGCTTAAATCCAAATGAAATTTGTTTTAATTTCTCAGGGAGATGCCTGATTTGTCATGCTTGTGCTTCCTTAGCAAATCAGTACCTAGTGGAAGAGCTTTTCCAACTTCATAGTCTACCAGACCCCAAACCTAATGAACCTGAACTTAAAAGAATTTGATACCAAGGAATTGATGAAATATAAATACTCTGTTGTGTGAACCTGCAGCATGCAACAGAGCTAAAAACTCTGAAAGTTTTGGTTTAGGGACACAGAAGTAGTTGAGTGTTTCTAAAAACCTGATTGCATCTCTAAAGTTTAGACTAAAAGATGTGATTCATGCAGCTTTCTTTGATGGTTATCCTGCTAAAGGTGCCTTGCAGTGGACAACGCACACTGTCTGCACTCTTCCTGGCTGCTCAGGTGGTTGAGTAACTGTAAAAAGATGAGTGAGACAAACAGCAAGCTTGGCAGCTGAACCTCACAAATGAAATAATAGATTAAAAAATAATCTTCTTCCATTTAATGTGAAGTCATCATTATTTAGAGGTTTTGGAATCACTTTTTAAGCAGAAGAGCTAATCATGACTGTTTTGCAGGTAATGGAGCAACATTTACAAATCCTGGTGTATTTACATGTGGTGGAATTTTACCAAATCTGTTGATGTTAGGATTTCATTGTCTTTAAGCAAATTAACCAAATAAAATAATAAAAAACCTATTTGATTGCATGCCCACATATCTTTCATGGTAAATGTAGAAGATGTAATCTGTCCTGAACTTCTCACAGTAAATTGCTTTTAAACAATTGGAATTCTATAAGCTGAAAGACATAGAAAGAGATTGACCAAATAGAATCCATTTGACTATGTCCCATCATTCCATTCAATTCCTTTTGGATTCCTTTTGGGTTCCCATTGAACTCATTGATACGGATGCTACTGCTTCAAGGGATGCCATATTTTGCCATATATCATCCTAGGGGAAGACAAGCTCTCTATAAAGACAGAGACCGCTTCGACCAGTTCCATCTAGATGTTTATATTTCAGTGGGGAGTGTTGCAGTGTAAGATGTAGGGAGGACAAGACATGCAGGGGTTTTCATCATTCCTGTTCTGCTCTGGCTAATGCCTTGAGTCACTTGTGTTGGATTTCTGTCATCTGGAAGGAAATAGAGTCTTGACCTTACAAGTGTGGTGTTCGTGCTATAGTCTGCATTTCTGTTCCATAGGTATGAGATATCCCTCTCCATTCCTTCATCTGCTGGATATTATTTTTAGAAAAACTAATAGCTGTGCTCAGATTCTTCCTATTTAGTTTGGTTATAATGTATCTCTTTCTTCTTCCCCCTTCTGTGTTCAAAATGTCCAAGGTAGGACTTTGACATAAACTGAAGGTTTTTTACAGACTGTTGGATATCACACCCATCTCCAACTCTAATATGTGGAATTAATCTTGGACAAGTAGAAAACTTTGCTTGTCCTTTGCCTCAAAACTGCAGGACAATAGCCTATGTTGGTGCTTTAGATGATTTTAGTTTTGGCTTACAGTTCCTGAATGTTTGGTCGTGCCAGGAATTGTTACGCATTTTTACTCTTAACAAAGCTTCATTTATACACCTGTTTGCTTAAATTCACACATAGGGAGGAGGGGTGGAAAGCCTTGTTTTTACAGAATTTTCAAGCACTTAAAAATTCTTTTTTTATAAAATAATATTTTTATCTTTCTATTTTCCTTCAAAATGTGCACTGAAAACTGCTGAATGGTGAGTCTTATATTTCTGCTCTGGAAACTGTTCTGTACAAGAGACCTCATGTGTAACAGTGTTGAAAATCTAATCAGGAATGCTTCATAAAGCCATGAAATCATTGCTGGATAAAACATGTTAACAGGGAAGTGAAACTGCAATTGCCAGAGAAGGTCATGATTGCACATACAGTTTTGACTGTGTGTGACTCGGAAGAATCCTGCTAGTCCAGAAGAAAACCCACTTATACCCTAACCTATGTGGTACTATTTTCTGTCCTAGTTTCCCTCTTGTGAAACACAGTCATTATGTGGCTAAAGGTTGGAAGACAAAGCAGAAATTATGATTACAGTCAAAAAGCTCAGCATTCTGCACACTCAGGTCCCTGGTGTGATGATATTGTGTACAGCAGTGCCATTTTCCACTATCAACTTCGTGAGCAGAAGCCTTCCCTGAACTGCTCTATAAATAAAGCCCATGTTGCATGCAAAGCCTAAAGTCCCCTTTAGATTTATTAACAAAGAAAGCAACAAAAAATAGTGTGCTGAGGTGCTTCTAGGGCTCCTCCCTAAGGACTGCACTGTTCAGAGCTGAAGTCCTCTCTGCACACCAAGTGCTCTCCGTTTATTCTCTCTGTGAGCAAGAGTAGCAAGATGTGCTTTGCAGAGACACTTAACCCTTTCCTACTAGGAACATCTCATCATTCTGTTTCTTGGAGAGGTTTGGAGTTTCCTTTCATCTCAGTCTTCACAGCGTGTGTACACTAAACTACTTTTTAATATTTTTTTTAATAATCTAATAGGCAGATTCATGTTGTTATAGTAGGGAAATTCAGAGTAGAATGTCTTGTGACTCCTCAGCCATTGTGGACATGTCACACACATCACTGCATTAGGCTACCTTTGCAGTCATTGTTAGGCAGAGCTGAGAACATAACAAAGGGCCTGACTGACTGCACCCCACTGGTATTTGTCTGTCTTGGCATTTATTTTCCTGAAATGCCTAAACATTCATATTTGCTCTCCCCTGCTGTGAATGCCACCCATATGTGGTCTTTGCAGTAATCCTGAACTCCAGCTCTTGCTATTGTATCTTCCACCTTCTGGTCTGATCTGTGTTTTATGGAGGTGGAATCTTGGTGATCCTTGGCCTCCTCTGGCATTGCTAGGAAAGAAAACAGTAAGGCCTTTATCCATAGGCACTGCAAAGTAGTGCAGCTCTGGTGATGGATATTAAGTATGTGTCCTTCTCCATGACTGTATTGGCATCCATCAGTCTATAGTGTAACTCTACAGCATGCATATATATTCAAAGTCACTTCCAGTTTGACTTCATCTTGCAACCTAAGAGCCTTCTGCTGTGCAGACATCAAGAATGGGGGAGAAGGAGCATCAGTGAGAGTACCATATGCCTTGGTGCTCTGCTAGACATGGAAAGGATGGTGGCACCCTTGGACCATTTGCCAAAGGGGCTGTGACTCCAATCTCAATTTATCTCCCCGTGTTTGGTGCCCATTGAGCAGCATCCCCCTTCCTATTCCTCAACTGCCTCAGACTTCATTCACAACAGGTCACCAGTGGTGACCATGCTGGTGGCATCCCAGCAGCCTTGGCTGCTGGAGATGATGGCTGTCACCTCCTCGGCCATTCCTCCTCCTGGGATGGGCACTGCCAGCAGGTTCATGCAAAGCAAGCTGCCCTGACAACAGGGTACTGGGAGGAGCTGCTTGTGAGCATTTGCCAGCATCATGGTGGGTGGAAGTGCATCCAGAAGGCAATTGGCACTTTGTCTAGAGCACAGGCCATGTCCTTTCCTCTTGGGAGCTGACTTGTGTAAAAGAGGAGCAGCTGTGTTGTCCACCAGCTTTAATCTCCTGGTGGCTTTCCAAAGTGCAGCCTATTCTGGGAGTTTAACCTTATAGTGTCTGAGGCCAGGCCCAGCTCTCAGAGGAAGAGAAACAGGCTTTTGATCAGCTGAGGAAGACAGGGGAACATTTCTTACAGGCTTTTCTTCCTCCTGCTGCTTGACGAATTCAACCATAGAGTCATATTTATGGGGAGGCTGACACTGGGAAGTGCTTGGTGAGTTGGCAGGCCATCTGAAAATGATGCTGTAAGATAACAAACCTCCTAAGTTCCTTAAAACAGATCTCCTCAAGACCAGACATTTCCCACTCTCAAGCAGACTGCTGACAGCAGCCAACAGGCATCCAGGCAGGTAGCAAGACTGAGTTCGTTGGAAAGACATCAGCGTCCAAATCCAACCACTGAATCCTCTCTCTCCCGAGCAAATGTGATCCACAGGAGTTCACAACATTGGGTTAGACGAACAGGAAAATTATCTCTTATACCTCTTGTTGTCTCTCTGAAGGGAGGCCACCATACTGTGATCCCGTACCCACCCTTAAAAAGACCTGGGCAAGGTGTCCTTGCCAGGCTGCACACAGCACACTGGAAGGACACTGACAACTACACTTGCAGTCATCGTCCCTTGAGGAAAACATCCGTGTTTGCTCTTGCAAGTATTCACATTTGATTTTGAGCTATGGTCAAAGCACTTGAGTCCAGATTTGGCACCATTTACCAGCTCTGCCAAGGCTTCCTTGAGTGGCATTGGGCAAAGCAGGAAGTGTTTTCCTGTCACCATTCTCAAATGGGAATATTAATCAATCTTTAATAAAACCTGAGTATTTTGTTTATTTAGCTTGCATACTATTGAGAAAGCAGCCTTTTCTCACATTAGCAGTGTACCACTGGCTATTTCTGCTCTGGCCCTAAGATACTGCTGTAGGATAAGCACCATCAAAAAAACCATAACATTTCCTCACCTGGTATCTTTGCTGTTGTGGCAGTCACATCCATGGTGGAAATGCTGTTGTTGGCTTCTTGATCCATAATTTTGAATCATTTTTGAATCCCAGCATGCATAACAGGAGTGTTTGGAGAAGTAGGGGTTTTTTAACATGTTAGGCTTGTATTTAAAATAGGATTAAGAGGAACAAAACATTTTCCATCCAGGTAAAGCTGTCTTTCCTCATGGGAAAACCCAATGTTTTAGGGATTTCTTACACTTCAACTAGTGTTCCATATTATTGTTCTAACTTTGAGCAGGTATAAATAAATGCTTTTTGTTTCTGAAGGCCTAGGAGAATCAGCATGACAAGTTGAGAATAGGTCTCTTTTTCAAATTAGTGGGTTTTTTATTGTGAATGTGAATCGTGAAATGATTATTTCATCCCTTTATTTAGGAAAACAAACCTTGTTCTTTCTGGATGGTATTTTCTCAGTATATTTGGTCATGATGCAGTCAGAGGTGACCAGAATTGTCATCAGTGCAATAAGTTTTCTGAGAAGAACTTAAAATTGCAATTCTGATCCAAAGTGGCATGTAGATTTGGATGGAAATTACAGAAAATACCTATTTAGGTGGTGTTGGGTTGTTTTCTTTAAACTCACACATAGTTCTCTTACAGCCCCCACTCCTCCTCCCCAAAAAAACAGAGAAAATAAAAGGAGATTTTAATGTACTCTTGCTGTTTATACTGTGGATCGTTTCTCGTGACTTCACTCGCGCTTTAGGGAGGGAGATATGTTTAGCAAACAGAGGTTTATTCTGAAGATCTCTGACATACTAGACTTGTCATTTCAGTTTTTCTTTGAACATATTTATCCTGTCCTTGCATTTATGCACAGCTGTGCCTACGTCAAACATAGTTTCATTTCACTTAATTCACTACAAATTGTGCTGTGAGCACCTGGTATAGTTTTCCTCTGACTGTGTTGCATGACTTGAAGCAAACTGAAAAATCTCTGGTTTTTTTCCCCTTTTGCCATCCTGAAAACCAGAGTAATAATATGCCTAGAGAGTTTGTGAATTGAGAATTCCTGTAAGCTAGTGAACAGTGAATTAAATACCCATCTGGCTGCACAAGATCACTGATACTTGCCTTGCTATGGATTCAGAGTGCTGGCATTTGATTTGTCTTCCTTGCTTGTAAAACTGAGAGAGATTACTTGCTCAGATGCAGTTTGGAGGGAATAGCTGTGTGACACCTACTCCTTGCATTGAACGGAGAGTCCCAAAGCCATCAGTCAAAGGTGTACTTTGCAGACTGTTGAGAGGTCCACTGAAAGATATAGAGGCCAGCAAAGCAGGTTGCTTCTAGCTTGCATTTCTTACCTGTTGGCCACAAGATCAATGCTATAGCCTTGCCCAGAAGGTTCCTTGTAGCTTAAAAACAGAGGCATCTTCTGGGGTTATGAATTGCTTAGCAGTTTGGCTCAGCAGTGGAGGTTTCTGTAAATCAATCAGATCTGTCTTTAACTATAAATTTTGCAGCTGTCATGAGGAATGCTGTTTTTGCTTCACAGCTGTGTAAGTGAGAGCAGCAGAGATGCTGGCTGGAAGAGATGGATGTGTGGTCCAATACGGAGAGCACAAGAAAGCATGGGCTCTTCTGAATGTGCCTTCACGCAGGAAGGATTTGGAGACTTTTGCAGGGATGGAGGTGGCTTTTCTTTGTTCTGATATACCCTGAAATGTCATGCGAAGTGGCATTTCCATGTCAATTTTCTGTATTTTTCCAATGGATTGTTTCATAGAATTGTAGAATCATAACAGTTGTAAAAGACCTTTCAGATCGAGTCCAACCACTAACCTCATACTGCCAGGCCCATCACTAAACTAAACCATATCCCTCAGTGCCTCATCTATGTGTCTTTTAAGCACATGTTCTACTGCTTAAAATAATGAATCACGAAAAAGGTCCTAGTCCATGAGCTGGACCAGCTTGGACATTGCAGCTCAACTTTGCTGGGGGCCTGACACAGGGACATCAAAACCTCAGTGCCAAAGGGCAGGATGGCTCTGCTGCTGCTTGCTATTCTTCCCTGACCTCCATGCTGACTGTGTCTCACAGCTGCTTGGGAGCAGGCAATGCTGGTGCCATCCCATCCATCTACATTTTTTTTCCTCCTCTTGTTTGAGTGTAACACCAGAACAGGCAGCACCAGCTGCTGAGAGCTGCCTCTTTAGCTTTCAGAGAAGGTAGTCTCTCATCCAAAGTAATATGCACATTTCCATCTTTTCTCCATGTCTCAGGTCACACACACAATCTGTTATTATTAAGATCATTGATGTTGAACCAAGGTATCAGCCATCATTTTTCTGAAGCTGCTCAGTACTTACTCTCTTGAAATCAGAGCCCTTTTTTAAAAATAGATTGGACTCCTGCTAATTTTGAATATCACCTTTCACTTCAGTCCACTCAGGTAAAGCTATCATGGACTTTCTTCTTGTTTCTTTTCTTTTGTGCATTAGCTCAATGAGAACATAGTAATGCAGTGTTCAAGGTTTTATAGAAGTATGCATTTGTGAAACATCTTGCCACACAAGCTCCTTCTAGCAATAGGGGGGGCTAACCAGAACCCTTCACTCGAGGCACTGCTCTTGCCATCAAGTTGCGATAGAGACGCACAGCATTCTATACTTTCATAAGCCTGTTGAGGTCAAACAAACCTTTACTGGGTTATGCCGAAGTATGATCAGAATTTTATAATGTGTTGTCACTGCCAGGAACACGTTTTATTACCATGTTGGTATTTTGCTCGTGATCTGAATCTGCTGCCTCTGTTTGAGAGGTGAACATGGAAAATGCGTGAGTTAGCAATGGGTTAGCATTGAGATATGGTTGCTACTAGTTGATGAGATGTATGTTGTTAGGTGGTCTCCAGGTTATCTCCACACCAATCTTAATGGTGTTGCTTCTTAAACTATTTCACTTTGAATTCTGTCCTGGTGCAGCCTCTTCTCAGCAGCTTTAGGTCACCTAGTTGTGCTTATTTTTGGTTCAACTCTTCTCAAAATCCCACCTTTCCCACTCTCCAAGTTATTTAGCAATTTGATGAGAAGCTGAATCTTTAAAAGCCTCCTCCAGGAGATGTCAAAAGCTAAGCTTGGGCTGTTCATGGGCTTAGGCCATGGCACACTCCCATCAGATCTGTTAGATGAGGCCTCCTAAATGGAGAAGAAAATGTTATGCAATGAAGGGAAGGGGCCAAGTGCTCTCTGCTGCCATATCAGCATGGCCCCATCAATGTCCCTCTAGGAACATCTGGCAACATGATAATTTGATTCCTGTGGGTTTTCCTCATCTAAATTGTCTAAAGGAAATTTCAAGAAAGAGAGCATCTACGTGAAGCAGGCAGAGTCTTGGCATCTGGATTTGTTCCCTAAACCTTTCAGGATCCCTCTTAGCCCTATTTCCCATTTTCAAATTACTAAAACTTGTACGGAAAACTGAACCTCACCCTTAATTCTTTTTCCATTTTGCAGTTAGCAAGATAATAAGTATTGTTTTACATAAAAACTCTTAGTAAAGTAGACAGATTTATCGAACTACCTCATAGTAAAATGAGAGTATTTCATTGTCTTTTTTTTTTCCACTCTAGCAAGAATTTTATTATTTTTTAAAAATCTAAATATTTTTATGCCGGGGGGAAGTGATGCATTGGCTATGAATTAGAGAGAGGGCACCACATACTGATCTCTCCAATAATGTATGCCAGTAAGTATTACGCTCAAATATCCTAATTTTCAAATATACAAGAACTTGAGCTATTGCAGAAGCCCACACAAGACTTCTCTGAACTATGCTTTAAGTAAGACATAAAATAGTCTTTTTTTCACTCATGGTGAAAATGATTGGCCTTAGGCGTGCCTAATATTCAGTTCATTGCAAATAGTACCAAATTTCTATGTATTCACCACATATATTTTATTGCAGTAATTTATGGTTCTCCCAAGAAGAATAATATTTTTACTTCACTGAACATACCAATTCAAGTTAGAGGTCTCAAATATATTCCTTTGAAGTGACAGTTCATTCCAGCTAGGTCCCTGCTTTATATCAGTACTTAATCATTAATAAATAAGTATAAAATCTAATGTCATCCTTTTTAGTCCTAAATTCAAACAGTGGGGAGCCAAATCCTAAAACTCATAAAGTGCTCTCTAATCACGCTAGCCTCAAAGCACGCATTTGTTGCAAGCTACTCTTCCTTAATGCATTTACCTCTGTGCTTGGTTAAGTAAATACACCCCAGCACCAACTTGTCAAGGGTCTGCTTGTGCTGCAGCCTCAACTGGTGGCAGTTTGGCTTGCCACAGCATTGCCAAGAGCATTGCAGGGCTTCTCAACTTCATTTCTGCTCCTCACTCAGTTCGGCAAATATGTAAGGGTTTTCTGTGCATTTTGGTAGGTAGTTCTTGGCCTGGCAAGGGGTCAAGTGAAACAGAGACGAGGAAGATGCCTTTGCACAGCAGAGAGACTTGCTGAGTTTTGAGGGCACCGTAACGTTCCTCAGAATCAGCACATTTGATGTTAACCTTCTGTTCTGTATCTCTTGAGGAGGCAGCTGTATCTGTCTGTTTTGTGCTACATAGGTGTGCAGACAGTCTCTCCCATCAGCCAAGCAGGACTGGAACATGAACTGGGGAAAAGGCGTGGGAGCTATACACAATTTGGGAGATTATGGTCTACTCTGAAACATCTGCTTCTCAGCTGAAATTTGGTTGACTTGGAGTACTGAGAGCCAAAGCAAAAGAAAGGATGATGTGAGGACTCCCAAGCAGTTTTCTGCAATACTGGCTTTAGCAGGTTGTAAATGGGATGTGAGTGACAGACTACTGCAGAATTGTTTCTTAAGAGTGTTTTGGGAATGTGCCTCGAAGTGTAATCTATGCCAGGACCTTTGTGTGACACATGTGAGCATATGTGCTTATGACACACAATTGGGTTAATTATTCAAATCCTAAAATGTTGGAAGTCACTTCCCTGCATATGAGCGAACATATGTGTGCACACACATACAGCACACTCATGTTAATTACTTAAACCTAAATATGTATGAAGGCATACCTTGATTCTTCCCTCCTCCTTCTTCTCCTCTTAAATAATAGATCTTGTCAAAATTTACATCAGATTGTAAGATCTTGTTCCAAAGGACTAGTTCCTGAAAAAGTCTAATGACTCTTTCTCCTGTTTTTCACTTCCTCTCCAAAGTGGCTGGGGTGAAATCTCACTTCTCCAGTGACTTTGTAGGTGTTCCTCCAATGCAGAGAGAAAAAAACAAATACCTTGGTTTGTTGTTTGGCTTTGTGAAAATTCTTTTCTACTCTTAATGAGCATTTTAATTTGGCATCCAGTTGGAGGCACTTAAGAATAAGTACTATTGAGAGAGGTAATTGATGCAAAATCTTTCCTTACGGTGTTCTCAGTAGCTGAAAAGAAGTAGTGTTTTACCTACCAAATCATTATTAAAGGAAACTCAGCCATGGCAGCTGGTGTCTTGCAATCAAACAATAAATATGGTAGATACTCCAAGACATGAGATAACTGCCAAAGCTTATTGCAGAGCAAAGAGCTCTTTAAAAAAAAAAAAAAAAAAGTTTTCTCTGAAGAGCATCAGATTCCACACACTTTTCACAGCACAGACATGCTTTGGTAATCATGATTAGCCTCATTTTGGCCTGTGGAATCCATTATTTTATAGCTAGTCTTATAGCTGGCAGGATGACAGTTTATTCCTCTTTAGAGAGGACCAAAAGACATTCAGTTTTAATTCAACATTCCCCCACGTAAGACATTTTTCCCTTCCCTCTTATTGCTTAAGGCAAGACACCTAATGTTTGCCTTGATGGCTCTGTCAGGCTCTTGACATTCCAAATTTATCTCATGCCTGGATGAGGACAAATCTTTAATGAACTTCAGGCTTTTGTTCTGTTTAAAGTCAGGCGAGGAGAGGTTACAAGTCATCTGGAAAGAAATATATAAAGAGCTATGCAAATAACAGTTAGATTAGTTACAATAGTTAATTAGTTACATTTGCCTAGCTGCCAAGTGATCTTTCCATGTGTTTGACACCCCAGGAGGAGGAAGAAGTGTGGTGGTTCTCTAGGTTTGTTTAGCCAATCCCATTACACACAGGCTAAATGACCAAAGGGAGAAAGACCTAGACTCAAACTTGCTTAGAAGAGCTCTTTGAGACTAGGTTTTGCCAAAGTTATTTCCCAAACAACCGTTTTGTTGTAAGGTTTTCAGCCATTCTGTCAGTCTGCTTCTCCATGCCCCATCTCTGAGTGCTCCTGGGCTGCACTGGGAATTAGGTGTAATGTAAGTTCCTGCCCTGCGAAGCTGCACTCAACAGCCATGGAGAATCAAACCATGCTGACAGGATGTCTTTAACTACCTCTGCATGCACAGAAGACTTTCTTGATGGAGGGATGCATCTTCGTACTCATTTTGTGCTCAGACCTTTTCTAGAGGGGCACTATTAAATAAACTTTCTTGGAAAATGCTCCGATATCTATCTTTCTTTTCCTTTTAGACCTGCAGCTGGAAGTAATGCACAGTAGTGCCTCTGTCCCCTTTTATAAAGGAGCACTCACAGCTTGGATGAGTTTTAATTCACACTTCCATCATGGGGACTGGATCTCCACATCTCTCTTGTCCTAGTCACAGGGCTGTGTGGCAAAAGGCTGGTGGGTGCTCAGCATCAGCATCAGCAGGAGCCAGCCACAGAAAAAGTGCTGCAGAAGGTCAGCCCTGCAGTGCCTACCTCGCTTTTTGGATCTGCACTTCCTTTTTTTTTCCTTCCTTTTTTTTTTTTTTTTTTTTTTTTTAAAGTTATAGAAGAATGATGTCCAGGTAGCTGATTCTGCTGTAATTTAATGGTAACTCACTCATCTGCTGTTGTGCTGGAAACTATAAGAGGCCAACTGCCAAGGAAAGTTTGGCTGAATGACTTGTGGCCGTAATTGAATTTCACATAGTACTTGTATGGTCCTTTCTTCCCCCCTTGTGCTGACCCATCTTGCTGCTTCTTTTTAATTTGAGATTTTAAAAGGAAAATTGTAGTGCACAACAATTTGAGAGAGTTGCTGATGTTTTTTTTAATAAACTGGACACAACAGAGGTATATGCTACTGGCTGTAGGGTCTCATCAGAAGTCTGACTAGCTCATTTTTCTGCTTGTGCTGCTTATGATCAGTGGCCTGTGCTCTGGCAAACAGTTTAACTAGCGTTAAATTTTTCAAATTACTTAATCTCTGGAATTGTTCTCTAAACATAAAATTTCATTTACAGAAGCGATTTATACCCTTAAAAATCAAGTATTTCTTCTGAAGACGAGCTTTGAATATAACAATACTTGCTGGTGCCTTTTTTTGCAGTGCAGTGCATTTTAGGACTCATTATACCTTAAGTGAATTATCTATAGATGAGCAAAAAATATTTACCTCTTCGAATATTGCATTTAGAAGTGCAATCACATTCAGTATCTGCTGAAGCTGATGAAGTGTCTGCTTCCTTAGAGAAGCCAGTCACTGTGACTGCTACCTGGAATAATAATGAGAGGAAAAGAAAGAATAGAAATTATTCATGGAATTTCAGGAAATCTGAATGTTTACAAAGCTGTTGACAACTGTCTTGCTGGTCTCTGCTTTGCACAACATCAGCTCTTGCAGGGCCAGACGAGAAGCAGGGATTTTACTGTTTAACCCCAAAACTCAGAATGCCAAATTCTTGTTGGCTTTCTATGGGAGTGCTAATTTTTTTTCCTTTAACAAAATATATAAAGGCAATTTTTTTAATGTGCTTTGCTTCCTAAAATTAGGAAATAAACTCATGATATCTAAGCTCCTAGAAAATTCACCTCGAAGGAACAGTGCCATAGAAAAATATTTATTACTTCTTGGGTTTGGGGGAGAGTCCGTGTGAGGGCTCTGACCTCTGATGCCTGTCATTTATTATACAAATGTCTAACGAAAAGATATCTTCCTCCCAAAACAGCTTGAAGTTTGATCTATAATACACAAGGCAATTTCCCAGGAAACTGTAACTTTTTTCATCTCTCAGAAATCTAGTGGAAAAGAGTTAATTGTGGTTTCCTGGGTCCTGATAACTCTAAGTTACATTGACAGCTCTCTTAAAATTAATAATCTTTAGTATTGTTTTAGTGAACATCTATTAAATTTAGTTATTATGTATTAAAAAGCAGAGTGAAAGCACTGACATTTTAAGGGAACCCAAATTAATGGTTTGAAAGGTTTTGTAAATTTATCAGATGAATGGAAATATAACTGGGAGAAAAAATCCACTTATGACAGCTTTGATTTCTGCAAATCTATAGATACCATATTTAAGGATCTAATTTAGGTTGTGGTTTGTGAAAGTGTTTATGGATTATTGACATCTCCAATCTCCATACTTCACAGCAAATTTAATTAGGAGGTGATAATTTTTGGGAATGTGTTACATGAAGCGGTTGTCACACAAGGTACTTGTAGAGCACATTTATTTGCTGATGCCTGGATATTATATTAAAAATGTAATTTGGAAACAGAGAAAACGAGATTATTCCTTCCTTTTATTAAATAAAAGATTAGTGCTTCATTTTCTGCAAAAATAAGCATTCCCCCTGTGCAATAAATAAAGATTTTCTTTTTGCCAGCCTTATGGGAGGGATGTGCACACATAGGTGCATACAGTCAAGAAGAGGGAAGTACACTGTTAACTGAAACCTTACATTTTCTTGGAAATATACTGTTTCAGACTAAGTGGGTAACACCATTACAATCCTATAAACCTAAACAAACTTTAAAACTTAGTTTTGGTCTTGTGGACAACTGCAATGGAGAGGCTCAAAGTTTCATGTGATGCTTTTGGTAACAGAAATTGACAGCCACAAGAAAGTTAATTCATGACAATATAATTGATAAGAATAATTTCTTCATTCCTCTGCCTGGAGAATGAAAGTCTGAGTGCCTTGCATTCAAGTATCATCAGTTTGCTCTTGGACTGCAAAGCCACCTAATGTTGATGGGATCTGTTCCCCATTTAAATGCATCTACACACTTGCCATTGGCACAGTGAAAATCCCCCAGGTAAAACAGTGGTGGGACACAAACTGCAATCCGTTCTGTATTTATTTGTTGTACCTCGCTGAAGGAAGCTGACATTGTTCTTACCTTGAAAAGGAAGGGAAATAATTTCTCGAAAACCTGTGATGTTGAGGGTGGAAAGAAATTTTAAAAATTAAAAACCATATTGCAGTAGATGTGACTGTGTTACTGTTACTAGGGCCTCTGGGGTCCAGAGACTTGCACTACATCCACTTGCACTACATTGGGACCCCAGACTTTCCTAGAAGGAGCAAGTGAATGAAAGAAATGATGGCACTGCTTTGGTTTGCATCTGTGCTGTACTGAGTGAATGCTGAGCTTGACTATGTGGTCTCTTTTGTCATTTTAATTACATGTCAAGAAAAGAACAGGAAGTAGAGATGGATACCTCTGCAGAGTTTTGAATGTCAGGTTGCCAAAACAACTTATGTCATATAAATACTGAGCTAGTTCTCTAACTATTCTTCTGGCAAGCCATGTGTGGAGGTTGGAGTGTGTTTTAAGAACAAATTAATTAAAAAAAAGGTATGAAATAGCATTGAAATACTTTTTCAGGTGGTATGAAAATGAGCAGTTAATGTTGTTCAAGTGCTAATTGGGCCAGAAATTAAGAGTATATGTTCAGAACCTCAACTCAGCAACACTAAGAGCATTTAATTAGTTTGTGTGATTTCTGTGAATGGGTTGCAGGAATCTGCCTGATTGCTCAGCCTCCGGCATAGCATGGCCAGGCTGTAGAGGCCAGTGATCACACACACATCACCCTTGGTTTTTATTCCATTTGAAGAAAGGAGCTGTCATGGTTTGATATGACAGCCTTTTCTGGTAAGGGGGAAGGAGCTGTAAAGATGGCTCCTGTAAGTAGTTGCTCGCCAGCTATGAGCCAGACTCACTTCTGGGGCTGAGCCAATTAGACTCCTCCATGATCACTTTTTAAAAGAAGCTGGAAGAGGAGGCTTCTTCCTCCTGCTTCTTCCTGTTTCTTCCTTCTTCTGTCCCTTCTTCTGGCTGGTGGTGGTGCAAGAAGTGGGAACAATGAGAGAAACAACCATTCAGACTTCAAGGTCAGTGATGAAAGAGAGGAGGAGATGTGCTGGAACAGAGACTCCCCTGCATTCTACAGAGAGGACTGGTGAAGCTGAGATTTATTTTCATTTTTTTAAAGATCTCACATCAACGGTAGAGACTCATTTTGCTAAAGCTGGCCTCGGACCAGGGGCAGCGATTCACTTCATTAAAGGCCCTGAGTCAGGGACAGTAACTATGGCTGGAGGAGGCCATGTCCCATGGGGGGGACCCGTTAACTTCACTACAGACCCTGAGCCAGGGACAGTGATTTTCTTCTTTAAAACTATGGCTGGAGCAGGCCATGTCCCAAGGAAGGGACCCAATATCCACAGCTGTAACTGTGAGGATGAACCCACGACAAAGCAACTCATTAAACTTATGCCCAGAAGAGGCCTTGTCCCAAGAGAGGTACCCTATAACTGCAGAAATTGCAACCGTGGCAAAGAATCCACACCAGAGATATTCACCAAGGACTGCATCCTGTGTGAGGGACCCTGTATCAGCAGAAGCCACAGCTGCTGGGAACAACTCACACCAGAGAAGTTCATCAAGGACTATGTCCTGGGGGAGGAACCCCATGTTAGAGCAGGGGAAGAATGCCAGGAGTCGTCTTCATCTGACAAGACAGAAGTGGCAGAGCCCATCTGTGAGAGACTGACCACATCCCCCATTCCCTGCTCCCCTGAGCCATTGAGGGGGGAGGAGGTAGAGATATTGGGAGCAGTGAGCTGGGCCCAGGAAGAAAGGAGGGATGGGGGAGGGAGATCTTAAAGTGCTGGTTGTAATTTTCTCATCGTCCTACTCCCTTTTTGCTTTTATTCCGTTCTGTTTCTTGTAGAATAAACTTTCCTACTTTCTTCTCTAAGTCGAGTACTGGAGTCTGTTTTGCCTGGAACTGTAATTGGCAGCGAGCCCTCCCTGCCCTTGTCTCAATCCACAGCAACCTTGCTTATCTTTTTACTCCCATTTTGCTGGGGCCTCTGCCATCCTAACGATGATGGGGGTGAATGGGGGTACCGAGCAAGAGACTGTTGTGGTGCTGCTGAGCTAGCTGGGCCAAACCACGACAGGGGCAAAAATTAGAGTACGTCTTCTTTGTAACTTCCCTCAGGCTTGACAAATAGTTCTTGATTTTCTTCTAACCTCTGTCACTGTTGAAGCCAATGGCACTGGCCTGCAACTGGCACAGGAAAATGAGTTGAAATACCCTGATTCTTCCCTAATGGAGCAATAGCAGGAGCAGAAGATCTCACTGTAAGAGACGTAGTTGTGTGTGCATGCTTTTTCTTTAGATCCTGGTAAGAAGGATATGCTATAAGCAGTATTTAAATTGTATGGACTGGCACAGGCACTGCAGAGATGTAAAACTGTCTGGAACTGTCTTCCAATACTTTATGAAGACAGCTTTGCAATGCTATGTTGCATAACGAAGAGATAATCACACCCTAATTAGTATTACACAATGAGCTAATACTTCCTTTCAATATTACTCAATGAGCTAAATCCTCCAAGCTTCCCATGCAAACTGTTTGGATAATTTGATATCCCAATGTAAGCTGAGTAAATTATTGAAATTCAAAAGCACCAAGCCTTAAATCAGCAGGAGGAAAATACGTATCTGGGATATGTAGAATGGAAAGTACCATGCAAGGAGGTCACCAAAATGCATACTGTGTCTGGAATTATAAGATCCTGACTGCTAATAACACAGAGAAACTGTTCAGAATAAGGATAATCAATGCTTCAGGTCACTCAGCTCAGCTGGTCATGAATATATTATCTCCTGCAGAAGCTTCTCTCTTCCCACTTTACAATATCACATTGTTGTTGGAACGCATTACAAAAGCTTTTGCTCCTTTGGAAATGTAAATTACTACCTTCTTTGCTGACAGAAGTACAGTGTACCATCAGCCAGAAGAATCAGTGTGAAGCCATGCATTTGGGTATCTGTCACATTGCTTTCTTGCTTTTGCCAGGGACATTTAATGTTTTTCTGAATACCTTACTTAACTGTGGCTAGCCACAGCCTGAAACAAGGAGAGCAATTGCTGTGCAGGTTTCTCCAGTTGCTGGTTCTGGTGCTTTTTAATCTTACTGGCTCTTTCGCTTGCAAAACCATGTGCTTGTTCTGAAATTCATCCTCCCTGCTCCCTAGAGCCTTGACAGCCACATGGTGAAAACATTTGCCTTTAACCTTTTATGAGCTAGAAAGGAGGCTGAATCAAAGCAGATCCACACATCTAGCCAATGCATTTGCAGTGTTAACCTGAAATCATTCTTCCATTGAGCTTGCAGTTTCTCATTCAAATGAATGAGACTTTTGAATACTGACGGCAAACTGAGGTTTGCAGTCCCAGCACCAGAGGACAGTCATTTTGAAGGTGTCTCGTCTGGAAGGGGCCAGGGTGAACTCTGGGCAAGCAAAAACAAAGTGTGTTGTGTACCTTTGCATTCCTGTCTCACCTCTGAACAGAGATCTCTCAGCTGTCAAAACCATACTGTTTTGCTGGCAAGCTCTCTCTTCTCCCTCAGTGATATTTTATGAGCCTGTCTTCTCCTACAGCTTCAGGAAAGAGGCCCAGCAAACCCCAGGGCTCGGGGTGCAGAAGCTGTTTGAGGCCCCACCAAAACTGGAAGAGGAAAGAATCTGTGTCATGACCATAGGGGGCTTTTGGATGAGGACCCCCAAGGCCTCATGCAGGAAGTTGTTAGCTGTAGAATCTGGTACTGAGCATTTAGCAATTAATAAGTGCACTGCATTTATTTATTCTGACTGCAAAAGGCTTTGTTGAAAGGGACTCAGCCTCTTCTGCAGCATTATTATGCATTTTGAATAATTCACGGTAAAATATACAAGTTCTGGGGTTGGGCTTTTTAAGTTGTGCTTACATATTTTTAATTCCTTAATGCTTTAAGTCTTCAGGATCTTATAAATCATATAAGTATTACAATGTTTTAAATGTCTTTTTTTTCTAAGTCCTACTAGAGCTAATTTCTCCGAGACATAGGATGGGACTCTGCAAACGTCCACTGATCTGCTTCATTTGATTCTCCTCTAAGTTCTCTCTAATCATATCACAAGGGATTGTTTTTCTGCTTAAAGCAGGGATCTCCGTTTTACAGGATTTTGGTAAAATAGATGAAGATGCGTATTCTATAAAATTTGTCCCAGGAGTTTTTATTCTATACATAAATCCGTATCAGTTGTATTTCAGTGAATGGGTATTTCACTTTGCTCTATGAAACTTATTCTAAGGCTGAGGTATAAAATAGCTCAAAGGGCTTGGTATGTCCCAAGTATTGTGGATTTTTTTTTCTTCTTAAATAGTTTTGTAAAGTTAAAAGTAATCTGTATTTTGTTCAACTTGTCTGCATATTATCCAGTGTACACCGGAGGAAAGGCTTTTTTAATATATATTAAAAAATTGTTCGCATACTAAAGTAAATTAATACAGCTTCCTTTTCATGTGAAAGAGGTAAACAAAAGTACCTGGCCAATACAATACCATTAATCTATTCTCTTTTCTCCTTTCTCTCTTTACCTCTCTCTCTACAATAGAAGTGGAACAAAAAGGTAATTAAATACCTTTCAAATTATATCTATATATTACTTATGTATAGGCTAAGTTATTTAACAGTTTAACTTTTTAGTTGAAATACTTTGTCATTAATTCTCACTACTTTTTTTGTTAAAGTTTATTTAGTATCTCTGCTGCTCAACTTCACTAGATAACTCATTTTTGCTGAAAAGTTTTTACCAGTGCTGCTTTTTTCCATTAAATTTGAAAGGTTTAGATATCTCACTCTTCTCCAGTCCCAAAGAATGTGGAAAGTGTGCATACATTCGTATGTACATAGGTATACCTAATTATGCCATAAAAACCTCTTGGAAACAGCACCCCTTTATCATCAACTGTGTGGTTACTTGCACTGCAATAGAGCAACATGCTTTTATACCAGGTACTAAATCTGATTTTCCTCCTGTCTTGCTCTCCAGAGAATATAACCAATTTCTGCCCTGAGACACCAGCAGCATGCAGCGGGGAAAACTCTTCACGGCTCCCTGCTGCCTGTGCCACTGTCATGGTTATTGCACCACTCAGGCTCACAGAGATCAGCGTTATAAATAACCAGCAAACATTCTCCCTTTGAAGCGTGCAGTGCCTCCGGGTCAGCAGGGTGCTACCGGGATGACAGGGCTGAGCAAGACAGTTGTGCTCCACAGAATCCCTCCTTTTTGTCTCCCTGTCCAGCTGGACAGCCTCTTGGTGTTGGCATTTCTGTTGATGCCAAGGTCAGCCAAGCACTGACTGAACCTCCTCCCAGGTGCTGGGCACGGCCTGGCTCCTCTTACCCTCCCCGAAGTATGAGCAGCAAAGCACCCTGGGTAGTCAAACCGCTCCTCTGTACTCTTCTCATGTAACAATAGAAGGTTTATGTTTTTAAGTTTGCGTTACTACTATATTTAACAGGACATTTTTAACTGATTAAAATCTAGACCTTGGGTTCCTCTCCAGTGAACTTTGTTCTTTTCCTTCCTTCTCTCCTTTCTTCCTTCCTTCCTTCTTTGTCTTTTCCTTTCAGCATCCATACGTCATTCGTTTTTAATTATGTGGACTGCATGTTTCGTGTGTCCTGTAGCAGCTTTGAAAGCTTTATTTCTAGTTATGCTACAGATCTGTAGACAGGTGTTTTCCCCCCTGCTCCCTTTACTTTAAATGCTCTTCTGAGGTGCTAAGGGATTCACCTCTGTTTTGCTATTGGTACCCTTTAAATATTCAATATTGCTTGGGCTGTAAGGATGGGAATTTCTTTTTCTTATTTCCATTTCTAGGCTACTCTTCTGTGGGCTGTTCAAATAAATATGTGGATCAATTCCCCAAGAGTTTACCCCTTCACCTAGTAGGTACAGATTCACTGCAGAATATAATCTGGAAATAAAAACCAGAAATCCTTTGGGGGCACATATTCATTTCAGAGTTTACAAAGGCGAGTGGTCCAAGTAAGTACACCTGTAAAAATAGATTTGAAAAGCAATACGAAAATGAGACACGGTTGATAGGAAAAGCAGAGGTGAAAAAAAAAAAAAAAAGAAAGATCAGATTGGTGAGGCAAATCTTGTTGTAGAGACATGGCCAGCGGGAAGGCTAGTGTCCAGCTACAAGGCTTTGCTCTTGGATTTCCTCTGATCTCGAGTATCCTCTGCTCCAGAACTAGAAGCTGTTGAGAAAGTTGGGGCAATCACTCCTGAACTGTCATTAACTTTGTTTATTTATTTTAAATTGTTTTCCCCTCCAACAGTTTTTCTTTGCCCTGGACTACTGAAAGGAGTATACCAGAGTGAACACTTATTTGAGTCTGACCACCAATCTGGTGCCTGGTGCAAGGACCCTCTGCAGGCATCCGACAAGATATACTACATGCCCTGGACGCCGTACCGGACAGATACACTGACGGAGTACTCTTCCAAGGATGACTTCATTGCCGGGAGGCCAACCACGACCTACAAACTCCCACACCGAGTGGACGGCACGGGGTTCGTGGTGTACGATGGGGCTTTGTTCTTCAACAAGGAACGAACCAGGAACATAGTCAAGTTTGACTTGCGAACAAGGATAAAAAGTGGGGAGGCTATCATAGCTAATGCAAATTACCATGACACCTCCCCCTACCGCTGGGGAGGCAAGTCTGACATAGATCTGGCTGTGGATGAAAATGGGTTGTGGGTAATCTATGCAACAGAACAAAATAATGGCAAAATAGTCATTAGCCAGTTAAACCCTTACACATTAAGGATTGAAGGGACATGGGATACTGCCTATGACAAGAGGTCAGCTTCTAACGCCTTCATGATCTGTGGGATTTTATATGTGGTGAAGTCTGTGTATGAAGATGACGATAATGAAGCCACAGGGAATAAAATAGACTACATATATAACACTGACCAAAGCAAGGATAGCATGGTGGATGTGCCCTTTCCAAACTCCTACCAGTACATTGCTGCTGTGGATTACAATCCCCGCGACAACCTCCTTTACGTATGGAACAACTATCATGTTGTGAAATATTCCTTGGATTTTGGCCCACTGGACAGCAGAGCAGGTAAAGGTTTTAATAAGCCAAAATCTGGATTGAGCTTTCTATTTTTCTTGCAAATAGGGTGTAAAATTGAAGTACATTTCTGTCTTAAGTTGCGGGAATTTGGGCTGTTTATGAAAGCCACCACTAATTGTATATGTGAGTGTGCACCCACAGTTATGTGTCTGAGCCAGGCAGGGAATTGACAACACTGTCCAAATTATTCCTTTATTTTCTTTTTTTTTTTTTCTTCAAAAAGAGCATTTCATGACTTACTATGACTTACTGTACTCTCTCTTAAGAGAAAAGCGCCTGGACCCCAGAAGATTTCCAGCTTTTCTGCCTTTTTTCCTGTTAGAAATAATGCTGATAAATTACTTAGTTGGGTTATATTTCTTTACCCTGACCAACTTCATAATTTTGCAACTGTTATCTTTGCAGTTGCCACTGGCACTGTAACATGACAGCCTAGATTGTGGTCAAACTCATACAGCGCTGCAAGAACTTCCAAATAGCATTTGCTTGGTCATTTTCAAATGATTACTGCTGTACACGATGTAGTTACAAGGTAGTTCCTGTGGTGAACTGTGTACTTCAGAAAGGCTGAAAAAGTCATTATATATATTTATTAAAAAAAATATAGTATATCATTAATATAACTTGGACAGTAAACTCTTTGATTTGTAACATAACTTCCTAAACCATTGGTTTTTTGTTAGTAAGAAACTCGGAAGTGGATGAGTGGCTTCAGGGTTTCAGTTTGCAAAAGAGAAGTAGAGAGGTTTCTGTTGATGAGCTCTTTTTCTTTTCCTGCATGCAGATCCATATAAAAATGGATCAAGGGATGCTGAAAGAAACTGTGGATATGAAAATCCAGGGAGAGGTGGAATAAAAGTAGTAAAATGGCAGTGAATTTCTCATTTTTATATAAAATGTAGGAAAGAAGAGGAGGCAGATGAACAAAACTGGGTGACTGTTAAGAGAGGAGCAGTGACATTTTCAATGATGTTGACCTCTGCAAGATCTCAGATGAGAAAAAAAATGAAGTAATATTTCTCATTCTCCCAACTTAATGATTAACATGTTCTTTTTGACTGGGGAGTGAAACAGAGCAATTTGTGAACTATTGATTATCCTTGAGGAGTGAAAATCTATTACCTCCGCTCTATTTCACAGAGTTTTCTCTCCTTTTCAGAGAATTATTTCCAGGTATTACAGCAGGCTCTCTGCTACTGCTTTTTCACATGGTGACCATTGTGAGTAATAGCACCTTTAATAAAGAAAAGCCATAATCAGTGAAAACCCCAAATTTTGTTCTTTGCTATGAAAAAGAAAATTTTCTCCCCTTTTTCCCAGTCTAAGGTGATGAGGTGAGAGAACAGATGAAAATCTTGCAGAGGACTGAAAGTCTGTGAGGTGTAAGGATTTAATTTGATTTATCCTTTACGTCACTCTGAATTGAAGCCCCTTTAATTTCACTCACGTTTCGATGAGAATTGAAAATCTCACAGTGCCTCAGATGGAAAGCTGAAGCGAGTTTTAGCTTTGGGTGGTGGCCATGAGAGGGTTAATCTCTTGTCAGGGAATCTGGTGAGCTTTCTCTGACCTTCCTTTCGTGCAATTTTTGATAGCTTTTTAATGTGGGCACAAAGCATTTCTCTTCTCTGAAAGTTTCTGGGATTTCCTTTTTGGCAGAAATATGCAAGGATCCCATTACCTCACTATTTTATAGGTTCAGAGGACGTTTGAGAGGACTGTTTCTGACAGCAAGTGAAATTCATGATGAGACAGCTCAAATAGGCCAAGGAATTTCCAAGCAAAGCAAAACACATTTGCAAAGGGAGTTTACTGCTCCATTACCTGCACAGCCTGATTAGTGGGAACATTGTGGGAAGCAGTGATTTTGAACTGAATAGGTGAACAAATGCTTGCTTGACATCAGGGGCTTTTTTTGCAGAGGAGCCAGGATACCAGGTCTACTATGATTCTTTCTCTTCCAAGTTCAGTGCAACACATTTTCTAGTTAGCATCAAATTTTATGTTGCATTGCTTTATATGTGATACTAAATATATGGTTGGCTTAAACTCCTCCACCAAAGAGCAGAACAGTAGCCAATGCAACACTAGGAAAGAAGCAAAGACCTAGGATATTTTTATTTTATCATTTTGCGGTTTTTTACAGAGTGGATTGTGGATACATGTTTCCTTTCTTCTCTTCCAAAAATACCAGTGTTTCTCTGTTTAGAGCAAAGCAATGTTCAATGCAGCTATTTTCCACAGAGTTACAGTTTGAGTAGCAAAATATGTAAACAGTATCTGCTTAATTACAAAATAAAAGAAAGATTGTAAAATTCATGGGTTGAACAAATTGGTTGTTAAAAAACAATTAAGGGTGGAGTTTTAGGAAAAGAGCTCTTAAAACCAAAAATTGATCATAACAAGAAAAGTGATATATTTAGCTACCTAAATAGCCAATAACCTATTCAAAACATATTGAAAATCTCTGGTATCATACGTTTCAAGAATATCTAAAATAAAAAACAGGTTCTGAAGGCTCCAGATCACTTAGAATCAAAGATTTTCAGTCTTTTCCTAAACCATTGAAGGAAAATGGGACGAGGTGGGAGTTGCTTAGCTGGTAGTAAAGGCAGAGATCACGTCCCTCTCGCTCTTCACAGTGATTAAATATTTTTTGTGGGTTTTAATTAAAAGTCTGTTTGTGCATGTAGATTTGGAACATATTTGAGATATTCAGTGTTGCAGATCTTCTCTCACCCACTGTTTAAAAAATAAGGGTGTTTACTTCATGGAGTAAGCCAGTGTCAAAACCTGCAGTTTCAGTGCTCAGCTTCTGTAGCAGCTGAAGATAAGAGAGAAGACAAAATATTTTGAAGTCTGAAGTGAGGCACAAAGCTTGATTTGATCTGAAAGCAATTCAGGACTCTTGAATGAATTAAAATAACTTGTTAATTTTTTTCTCAGAAATGGGGAAAAGCTGCATTTTAAGGATTTTCCTCACCTTTTTTCCCCACTCTTTCTCCTTTTATCTGGGATTATTTTCATTTATTCTAGAAGCAACTTTGAAAGCAAACACTCCTCAGTGCCCACAAGTCCCAGGAAACCTGTCATTAATGTCTCCTTCAAGAAGTGAACTTGAAGATACCAAAAGCCTTTAAAGCATGTTTTCTTTGAGCTGTTTGGCCTTAAAATGAGTGGGTTTTTTGAAGATACTTCTCCATAAATGCTCCTAAGATTTTGGATTATTTTTTTGTAGCTGCATTTGAGCTTACTAACTTGAAGTGATAGTGAGACTAGTTCTGCAACTCCAGCAGTGTTTTCCATTGTATTCTTCAAGAAGCTGAACTCAGAAAAGTCCTCAGGTTCATTTTTTTTTTTAATGTGCCCCACTAGACATGTGCAAAGAGGGAAAAGAAAGCCTGTTCAGAATGAAAAATTTTCTGCAACCTAATCAGTCTTAATATTCACCAGAGTTACCTGTTTTAATCATCACCCACTTGTGATACATTCTGGATAAACAAATTCAAGAAAATACCAACAAATCCTCCTCTCTAAAAAGGTAAAATGCTCCTATCCTACTTCCCAGGTCTGTGCTACATGCAAACACACTCCTGGCTTTGCATCTTTACACTTCCCTGGGCAGTCATGGCTCCTGACTGGGCACCTGGTAGGAGTTCCTGGGCCACAGTGAGACCAGAATAAGAAAGTTTTGTCTTTTAAAGGCCTTAGGTGCCTAACAAGTGCTGGCAGCTCTCATGCAGGGGTTCAGGATGTGCTGGTTCAGCATTTAGACCAGGGCTAGAGATGGGACTCTATCCAGTAGCTCAGCAGTGAAGTCCAGGGAAGATCTTGAACCATTATGTGAGGCTCCTTCTGTATATGTATGGGACTTTGATGTCCTGTCAGCCATTCCCAATGACATGGGAAATACAGATCTCCTGCTTTCAAGGAGATATTTTAAATTATGTCCAGGAGATCGAGGCATTACAATATGAGGTGTTTAATAGATGTATGAAGTAAATAAATAACCCTAGTACATGAGTAAGACAGCAATATAGGACTTCTAATGCAGCCTTATTGTACTTAAGTGGCTTCCATAGATTGCATATTAACATTGTGGACCTCGATTCCAGTAACCAAGTGTGATATGAAGCTTCCATCCATGTCTGTGGTATTTTAAAAACCTCAGAAGGGTACATGTTAAAATTGAATCCTCTACATTTTGTTAAATATTATGGGATGCTCTCTTGATGCGAGATTACAACCACTTTATTCAGTAAAGGTAGTTGGATTGTGGGATTTTTTTTCCTAAAGCGGTTTTACAATGCAGATAAGGTGAACCCTCTGTCCTTATAATATTCTAATTAAGTGCATTTGTGTCTTGGGTAAAAGATGTGGCAGTATGGTGATGAATAAGAACTTTAAACGCATATGACACCTTGTTAAAATGTAATTTTCACATCATAAATCTAAGGTCTTTCTTTTGACAGCTGTATAATGTGGATAGTGGGCAGAGGATCTTGAATGTTTCAAAGCTGTCACGTGCTAATAGATAGCTGAAAGAGGCTCCCTTCAAGGCTCCCTTTAACACCCTGCATCCTTGCCTGGGCACTGCATCAAAATGGCAGCCAAATCTTAAATCTCACAGGATATGAACTGCCATTGCTTTCAAGATCTCATTGCGATAAGCCACACTCTGTCACTGAGGCTGAATTCAGACTGCACAGTAAAAGTCCAGCTGAACGTTTTTGAAGAGCAGCTTCTCCTGGCAGACAAGGACCATTCTCAGGGAGCCACTGAATATTTAATTGTGGCTTCTCCTGTGTTTTTATTTTCCAGTTGCTTCCCTCCCGTCTAGGAGCATTGCTAGCTCTTTCACTCTTATTCCTCTTCATTGCTTACAGTGTCAGCTGCTGGTTGCATAGTTTCAGAGAGATCAGAACTTGCTTTCAGCAGTCTCTGCTAAGCACATATCATGACTGGGGCCTTGGCTTTTGTGCTCTAATGTTGGTGTATATATGCATGTCCCATCTATTCTGTGTATATTTCAGTACCTTTTTGCTATTTAAGATTAAAAGATTTATCTAAGCTTGGAGATGAAGAAAGCAGCACAGAGACTCTTCATCTTTTGTAACAAAGCTGGCATCTCAACCTACTTTTACTGGCCAGTTGGTACCTTAAGCTCAGAAGGACATGAGGCCATTTCACCTACCTGAGATATGCTGGGATAAAAAATTGTTTTGTCCTGATTTTGAGGCCTGATCTGTCTCCTGATTTGTATGCTGTTTTAAATGTTCCCTCTTTGTAAAGCAGCATTAGATTAAGAAATGAGAAAAAAGTATCATAGCACTCGACAGTTTTCTGAAATTGAGGATTTCAGCTTTTTGTCAGGAAAGCTGGAGTTTGAGCTCTTTCCTCTACCTTCTCACAAAAGATCCTTCAAAAGTGCAAGGTTCCTAAACTTCAAAGAGCTCCCTTTGTGTGGAGCATTTCATAAATATTAATATTGTTTGGTTAGAACCACGGGAGTACTTTCAGTGTCTCTCCAGTATGAATAAACATGCAGTTGCTTCCTCCTCCTGAATAAAAATGTACTTCTCTCAGTAGGGCCCTGGAACAGGGGACAGCCTTACCAAACAGAGGTGAAGGATCCCTCCTTTTCATTGAGTCAAAACCCCTACTATGAGGCATCAATTTGAGCCAGTCTGAGAAAACGGTACAGCAAACCTAGCCCATCTGGGAGCTAAACAAGGAAACTGGTGTATCTTCTTTGGACATCAGTTGTTATCACTGCATCTCAAACATGAATCTACTGTAACACCTTTATGCCATGAAGTAACATCCAATCATCCAATACCCATGGGCTGGGGTCTTGTTCATGTGGGCTTGCAAGTGTGAGTGCTTGAGGACTGGGAAGGCAGGCAACCAGGGTGGTTGAAGTAGAGGAAAGACAGCAAGACACTAAATAGTTAAGCTAAACTTCACTGTCAAGCTTCAAAACAAAAGGAGGCCAGAGATTTCAGTACTTCGTAATGCTGTCAAACTACGGGAGGGGGAAAGCACCTTGCGAAGACCATGTCTGAAAGGCTGAGGTGGCTGTTCCTGGCATAAAACATGGAATATAATGCTGAAGATAACATGGAGATTGCGTAGGGAAAAAAAACACTAAATGTCTATAAAGGATAGCAACTTTTCCTCCTCTGAGGCAAGGTCTGGAGTTGTGACTAATTGTTTTTTCATTAAGTTCAAGACAACTGGCTTGTCCCACTGGCATGCACAACTACTTATCAGTCTGATGCAAACACTTTGCACCAAACTCAGCTATGAATAGGCCAGCCTTTTGGGTCTGAGCTGGTTTCCAGAAGCAGGGAGCAAGAGATGACATGTAGCAAATGTCTCAGGCCACTTTTTGCAGGAGGAATGGACTGCATCATGTACTAGAGACAGCTTTTGAGTATTGAATTCTTACCCATTTTTTTTTAGTGAATGCTAGATGAGGGGAGAGCAGCGGATGTCATCTACCTTGACATCAGGAAGACTTTTGACACTGTCTCCCATAACATGCTCATCAGAAAGCTCAAGCAGTATGGCTTGGATGAGTGGACAGTGAGGTGGATCGAGAACTGTCTGAATGACAGAGCCGAGAGGGTGGTGATCAATGGCACAGAATCGAGTTGGAGGCCTGTGGCCAGTGGAGTTCCACAGGGATCGATTCTGGGGCCAGTCTTGTTCAACATCTTCATCAACGACCTGGATGAGGGGACAGAGTGTACCCTCAGCAAGTTCGCTGATGATACCAACCTGGGAGGACTGGCTGATTCACCAGAAGGCTGTGCTGCCATTCAGCGGGATCTCGGCTGGCTTGAGAGTTGGGCAGAGAGGAACCTCATGAGGTTCAACAAGGGCAAGTGCAGAGTCCTGCATCTGGGAAGGAGCAACCCCATGCACCAGTATAGACTGAGGGTTGACCTGCTGAAGAGCAGCTCTGCAGAGAGAAACCTGGGAGTCCTGGTTGATAACAAACTAACCGTGAGCCAGCAATGTGCCCTCATGGCCAAGAAGGCCAATGACATCCCGGGATGCATCGAGTGTGTCCAGCAGGTGGAGGGAGGTTCTTCTCCTCAGCTACTCTGCCCTGGTGAGGCCTCATCTGGAGTCCTGTGTCCAGTTCTGGGCTTCTCAGGTCAAGAGGGACAGAGAACTTGTAGAGAGAGTCCAGCGCAGAGCCACCAAGATGATCAGGGGACTGGAACATCTTTCATATGAGGAAAGACTGTTTAGTCTCAAGAAGAGGAGACTGATAGGAGATCTTATTAACATTTACAAATATCTAAATGATGGATGTCAGGAGGTTGGGACATCCCTTTTTCTATTGTAGCTAGCAACAAGACAAGGAGTAATGGGATGAAGCTGGAACACAAAAAGTTCCACTTAAATATAAGAAAAACTATTTCACTGTGAGGGTGAGGGAGCAGTGGCACAGGCTACCCAGAGGGGTTGTGGAGTCTCCTTCCTTGGAGGTCTTCAACACCTACCTGGACATGTTCCTGTGCGACCTGATCTAGGTGAACTTGCTTCTGCAGGGGGGGGTTGGACTAGATGATCTCTAAAGGTTCCTTCCTACCCTACCATTCTATGATTCTATGATTTCTCCCTTGATCAGCAGAGTTTGCTGGCTTCTGTGCAGCAGTGGGTGTCAGCACAGTGTTGAGGGTTTAGCCCAGCAAGAGATTCCGGGATGTTGCATTTTTGAGATGTTGCTGACTCCCATCCCACCCCAATTCAGGATTGTAACCTTCCCAGCTTCTTTTCAAGGCATTACCCTCTCAGGTAATGATTACATTTATCTCTGATAAAGGTTATATTTATGCACCTGATTCCTCAAGGCTGGCCCTATGTGATGCAAACACCCGTTCACAGCAGCTCTGCTGTGGCCTGGATGCAGAGCCATTTGCCTAGCTTGGGACATGGAGTCCCAGATGCTTTTTTCATATGCCAGCTTGATCTTTTGCTACTGTGTTTTTAAAATGAGCAGCTTATATTCCTGTTCCTCACTGAATATACCGCCACCATGGCAGTTTATAGGTCTGGATCACTCTCCTCACTTGTCTGTCAGTGATTGTGTTTGTTCTGGAAATAACTACTGTAATATTTTTAGAAGCACTTATTAAGATTCATATCTTGAAGTCTAGTTCAATGTTGCTAATTAACTTCTTCAATACCACCACCACTTTGCAGTGCTGCTGTGCCAGATTTTCTCTCTTTTTCATAACCATTAAAGCAGATGTGGATGCCCTGCTATATTCTGCTTTGGAGTCAAAGCAAACAGAATACACATTGGATGCCCTTCATGCTTCTTGCCTTGATACTCTGGTTAAAGAGATGTAAAAAGCTCATTGGGAATAGGTTACAGAAGTACTGAACCTTTATAGGGGTGCTTTACAGAGCCTTCCCTTGAATTCAAGAAGTTGTGATGGCTTTAACATCTCCTTACAGATGTAGCACCAAGTCAACTTGCCAGACATCTAAGGTATGACTGTGCTGATAAAAACTACGCAAAGTATACATGAGGAATGGAAGAATCAACCTTACTCTCGGAAATCCAGACGAACCCTCATAGTAGGGTGGGATTTGATGGGCTGCTTATGAGAAGGGAATTTAGGTTCTAGATACAAGAAGAATCTTGGTAGCTAATGTGAAGATAATGGGACAGGTTGCAAAGGGCAGTCATATGTCAACAACCTGTCAGGGCAAGACAGGTAGATCCCAGAAAAAAGGATACTATAGACACTTTGAGGCATGCCTTCTCCAGATGTATTTTGGCATTTGTAACAATGCTAAATCAAGAGAGTTGGGTTATAAAAAAAAAAAAAAAAAAAGAAGAAGAAAACTGTCCATTTCTGTTGATTGAGTCTGGTAGGTGTTCATGAGTAAAGGTTGACATTATGAAAAAGTTTCTGGGACAAAATCCCAGAGTTCCTGAGGAGTTTAATCTTGACCATTGTTCAGAAAAATCCTCTGAAGTTGTAGAGAGTTTGGACTAGGGGCTTCAAGAGCAAATCCACAGTGAATTTCTGTTTGCCCTGGGAGGAATTACATTTTGCCAGTGAGTGGCTTTTTGACCTCCTGATTTATGTCAAAAAGCAACTGAAGAGGATATATAAATATAAATTGTAAGCTGAAACAAATAGTTAATATTATAAGAATTCAAGTTGCAAAACCTGTCCTACATTTTCACATTGAAAAGATTTTGTTTTAAAGGATATGCTCATGACTGAAGGGCAAAGCAGATGATGAAGGCTTAGGTGAAAGAGATGCATCCATTAAAACAATGTAGCGATTGTTCACTATAACAGGATTTCTGCACTGTAAATAGGATTTTTGCTTGATTAAAATGTACTGAGAGAAAATGAGACTTAAAGCAAATTTCACTGAAACATGGGATTCAGTTTAAAAACACTGGCACTGAATAAGCAAACCGAGTGTTTCGTGTTACCTAGTTCCTTGATTCTGTGTTCTCACAAGGGAACACAAGTACCAGCTGTTTGAGACTCAAAGGGAGGAGAAAAACACAACAAAGAAACATCAGAGCTGAAAACTATAGAAGTAATACACTGGCAATGACAGAAGATGGGAAAATCAGCTGCCCTTATACAAATCTGAGCTGCCTTACTGCGATGCCATTCATACTTCCCTCAAATAGCTCATAAATTAACACAGCCACTGGAGAGATGAAGCATTAGATAGCTCTGCAATTCTTTTTTATCTGTCGATGTTTAGGACAGAGACATGGAAAGGGCCATTTGTGTGCTGCAGGAAGAGAGAAAAAGTAAAGACAGCATCAACTGTATATCATCAGAGAATAAGTATCTAGTCCATTCACAGGATCTTTCCAACATTCTGTGTGAAGAAGAGCTTTTGTGAGCCCTATGTAGCGGTCTCAAATTCAGTTGCTTCTCTGACTGTGTTAAGTTATTCCCCTCTCCGAGGCATGCATGAAGGATGCTGTGGCTTGCTAAGGTCAGTCAGCCTGAATTCATGTGATGTTTTTGTATTCTTGTACTGCTGAATTACATAAGTGACTGGTAATGTTAATGTGCATACCAAGGCTCCAGAGGAGGGAAATATTGAGGGAAGGCTGCATGGAGAAGAAAATAAAGGGATTTTATTTTCCTTTTTTTTTTCTTTTGTAAGATGAAGCAATAAAATATATTTGCTAGACAGGAGCATATGTATACATCAAGGGACTTACAGCACTTAATATTTTTGGCCTTCTCCACATAAGTGCTTGCTTTTCTCACTGGATAGTGACTGCCAAGTATTTTCTTGGTGCAATATTGAATGTGCTACAAGTTATTCACAAGATATAGCCTTTAAGTGACTGGAACAGATTCTATTCATAAAAGCGTTGTGCTTTTCACCATAGCAAGTGTCAGGATGAGTGAGAAACACCAGCACCAAAAAAACAAGCCAAGGTCAATTTGTACAGTTTAAGGTGAAGATTCATCCAACATGTTGGGAAAGGCACCTCTGCCTGGTGCCTTGCTTGTAAATGTAGGCTTTCTGTATGGGTAAACAAAGTCTCCTCCTGAGCTCTGTGGGAAGTAAATGAAGCTTTTGGGTAGCCTAAAACTGCTTACTCAGAACATGATGTGTTATATAGGTCTGTTGGAATGTGTTCTTTTCATATAAATGAGTTTAAATTGACTCTGGTATGAAGAGTAGAACAGGGAATTAAATTAGATTAATAGATTTTTTAAGACCAGAAGGGACCATTAGCTCATTTAGTCTGACCTCTGTAATGCAGTCGATTGGATTTCATCCGCTTCCTCTTGTACTGAGCCTAATGACTTGACTTTAACTAAAGTGTACCTTCCAGAAATGCACCCAGATAATCAGTGCATCACTTCATGGAGTGCTTTTCTTAGGTGAATATTCTCTCCCAGTGTTAAGGAGGTAAAATATTCACATTATAAATGTTTTGGTTTTGCTACCTGGTCAGCAAGTCATTGTGCCTTTTTGCATCACATGTAAAAAGTACAAAACACGCTTCTTCAAGTACACTCTTTGCACCTTGCTCAGATGGTGCTTAGGAGGTTGCCTTCTGTGACAGTTAATCATAGGTCTGATTTTTGAGGTTTTTTTAAAGATGTCAGAAATTTGTTATACATAGCGGGAAATTCCTGAATAGACTGAGAAAGCAAATAATTCACTAGCAACAGGAAAAACAGCTTTCTGGGCACTAAATCCAAGAAAACTCTCTACTTTCAGATGTATACTTTATGATGAGTGTCACTAAATGTGTTTGTAAACTCTTTTAATTAGAGAAAAATTACCAGTCTGCTGAGCTTGCATGCTGCTCTCATAATGCCACTTCCATTTTTATTTGAACCAGAGTGGTGGGGAGTGACATTTAAACCTTGGAGTTTGTGATGAAATTCTAATTTTCTCGTTGATGAGAACATCTGTCCATTGCAAAGGCCAAAATCTCATTCCAGCAGTTGTTCCATAAGGTTTGGGAAGATTTAATTCCAAATGGGTTTACTAATTGTTGGTTTGGATTTTTTTTACTTTTTCTTTCCCTCCCTCTTTTTAAAGAAGCCTATGTTCAGATTGGGTAAAAAAGGAGGTAATGCAAAGAAGTGAACTGTAGACAATACAAGAAGCACTTTTGTAAATAACCATTAATTGCATTAAGAGTGTTTTTACAATAGTTTTTAGTTGTGGTTTGGTTTGTTGTTTTGTTTTGGTTTTTTTAATACCAGTCTAAATCTACCCAAGAGAGTAGATTTAGATTAGACATAAGAAAGAAATTCTTCCCTGTGAGACTGCTGAGGTGCTGGAACAGATTTCCCAGAAACATTGTGAATGCCTCATCACTGGAAGCATTCAAGGCCAGGTTGGATGAGGCTTGGAGCAACCTGGTATTTTCCCATGGGAGGGGGTTTGGAACTAAGTAGTCTATAAGGTCCCTTCCAACTAGCAGAATCATAGAATGGTAAGGCTTGGAAGTGACCTCCAGAGATCATCTAGTCCTACCCCCCCTGAAGAAGCAGGTTCACCTAGATCAGTTCACACAGGAACACATCCAGGTGGGTTTTGAAAACCTTCAGAGAAGGAGATTCTACACCCTCTCTGGGTAGCCTGTACCAGGGCTCCCTCACCCTTACAGGAAACACGTTTTCATCATGTTCAAGTGTGTGATGGTTTAGCCCCACATCCACTCAGTCATAAAATCACTCCCCCTCCTAAACTGAACAGGAGAGAGAGAGAAATATAATAAACGGCTTGTGAATTGAGATAAAGACAGAGATCACTCAGCAACTAGTGTCACGAGCAAAAGAGACTCAACTTAGGGAGAAAAAAGGTTTGATTTATTCAGGAAACAGGAAGAGCAGGGAGCTGAGAAATAAAACTCTCTTAAAAACATCTCCCCCCACCCCTCCTCTTCCTGGGACTCCCTTTCCTTTCCCCACTCAGCAGCACAGGGGATGGGGAATGGGGGTTGTGGTCAGTTCATTATAGATGGACTTTGCTGCTGCTTCTTCTCAGAGGGAAGCCTCATCACACTTTCCACTGCTACAGTGTGGGGTCCCTCCTGTGGGAGACAGTCCCTCATGAACTTCTTCAGTGTGGGTCCTTCCCATGGGCTGCAGCTCCTCACAAACAGCTCTGGCATGAGGCCTCCCATGAGGACAGTGTGTGAGCTCCTCACACACTGCCCCAGCATGGATCATCCACCAGGAGAACAGTCCTTCAGAGACAGACTGCTCCAGTCTGAGTCCCTCATGGGATCACAAGTCCTGACAGCAAACCTGCTGTGGTGTGGGCACCTCCCCCACAAACTCCTAGGTCCTGCCAGGAACTTGCTCCAAGATTAACTTCTTACAGAGTCACAGCCTCCTTCAGGCATCCACCCACTCCAGCGTGGGGTCCTCCACAGGCTGCAAGTGAGTCTCTGTTTCCAGATGGACCTCCGTGGACTACAGGGAGACAACCTGCTTCACCATGGTCCTCACCAGATATCACAGGGGAGCCTTTTCAGTACCTAAGCGCCCTCCTCTTCCTCGTTCTCCACTGACCTTGGTGTCTGCGGAGATGTTTTTACATTCTCTCTCCCTGTTGCCGCTGCAGTTTTTACAACTGCGCAACAACTCTTCTCCTTCTGAAATGTTATTCACAGAGGTGTTACCTCCATCACTAATTGGCCAGGCCTGGTTCAGGTGCTGGGTCCAGCTTAGAACTGACTGGCCCAAACCCTGTGAGCTACACAGAAAGCTTCTGGCAACTCTTTTGTTTAAAGAAGTCACTCCTGTAGCCCTCCTGCTACCAAAAAACCTGGCCCAAGCAAAACCATTACAAAGGGGAACTTGTGTTCCAGATTGTGCCTTTTATCTCTTGTCCTGACACTGGGCATCACAGAAAAAAGACTCACCCCATCCTCTTGACACCTGCCCTTTAGGTATTTGTAAGTGTTGGTAAGATCCCCTCTGAGTCTGCTCTTCTCCAGGCTCAACAGCCATAAGAAGGATATTCGAGTCACCTGATCATCTTGGTAGCTCTGTGTTGGAGTCTCTCCAGAAGTTCTCTATCCCTCTTGACCTGAGGTGCCCAGAACTAGACACAGGACTCCAGATGAGGCATCAACAGGGCAGAGTAGCTGAGGAGAAGAACCTCCCTCCACCTGCTGGACACACTCTTCTTGATCCATCCCAGAATGCCATTGGCATCTTGGCCATGAGGGCACATTGTTGGCTCATGTTTAGCTTATTACCAATGAGGACTCCCAGGTCTCTCTGCAGAGCTGCTCTCCAGCAGGTCATCCCCCAGCCTATACTGGTGCATGGGGTTACTCCTTCCCAGATGCAGGACTCTGCACTTGCCCTCATGAGGTTCCTCTCTGCCCAACTCTCAAGCTGGTCAAGATCCTACTGAATGGCAGCACAGCCTTCTGGGGAATCAGCCAGTCCTACCAGTTTGCTGTCATCAGTGAACTTGCTGAGGGTACACTCTGTCCCCTCATCGAGGTCATTGATAAAGATGTTGAACAAGACTGGCTCCAGAATCGATCCTTGTGGAACTCCACTGGCCACAGCCCTCCAACTCAATTCTGTGCCATTGATCACCACCTTTTGGGTTCTGTTGTTCAGCCAGTTCTTGATCCACCTCACCGTCCACTCATCCAAGCCACACACCCTGAGCTTTCTGATGAGGATGTAATGGGAGATGGTTTCAAAAGCCTTGCTGAAGTCAAAGTAGATCATATCCACTGCTCTACCCTTATCTAGCCAGCCGGTTATGCCCTCGTAGAAGGCTGTCAGGTTGGTCAAGCAGGAATTCCTCTTGGTGAGCCCATCTTGACTGTTCCTGATAACCATCTTTTCTTTCATGTGTTTAGAGATCAAACCATTCTATGATTCTATGACAAAACATACTGGCAAAGTCCAGTGGAAAGAGGTTATAATTTTCTTAATAGGCAACTCTCAATTGACTGCACTAAAAAATTTCGTAATTCAATTTGAAATGCTATGTTGTTAGAATGTATTTTTGCCTTCTAACATCATGTTTTGTGATATTTGTGATATCTCTAGATACCCCTTCCAACCTCCACCATTCTCTGATTCTGTATGTGATTTATCAAGGCTGTGGCTTCATTAAATTAAGCACTGTGATAGTAGACATATTACTCTCACATTTTCATTGGAGAGAGGAAACTTTAAAATGGGCATGAATCAAGGAAGGCTAGGGAAGTCCTCACTTCTCTTTATAATGTCATTTTTGACCCAAATGATCTTGTGTATGTTTGGAAATCATTGCCCAAGCATAGTTGATGACAATGTGTGCATTATTTCTAACCAAAGAAAAGACACTCAAATTAGCCAAAATTACTCCAAAATATCTTTGAGGTTGATTGGTATAGGGTAGTGCAAATTGAAGTTTTGCACTGCTAATTGCCATGCAATGTTATTTGCACATTGAAAGTGGTAAGCATTGCCTTGCTGAACCCTGGCCTTGATGTGTTTCGTTGAATTTCCCTCTTATGATGATTTCCAGATTGGGAGTAAATTATATGAAGAGTTTGTTTCTACAGCTAGTTGATGTTTATCGATGATTAATGTCTTTCCTTTAATGAATAGATACAGAGCTTTAAAAGCTGCTCTTCTCCAGATGAAGGTTTTGTTACAGTGACCTTACTGTCCTCTTCTTACTCTGATTTGAAAGCTGATTTTGATCTGTAAAAGGAATAATCATTAAAAATACAGTATGCATTTCTTTAATTCTTCTTCCCTGGAAGCCTTGTGGATACACAAAGAGCAGACATAGGCTTGTGCGTTCATGAGGTTTATCCACAACTTGCTGACGTTTTTAAATGTGATTCTTACATCTATGCATGGACTTTAGGGACTTCATTTAATATCAATACAATAGCCATATTCCTCCAAAATCACTTTGCAATGTGACTTATTTCCTTGCTGGAGAGGCTTAGAGGAGCCTGAGGTACCTTCTCTGCCATGGAGATGAGAATCTTTCGAGGTAGCATATGAACTAGCTTTTTGGGAGGTTTTCAGCTACTAAGTAGCTCAGGGCTGGCCAAGAATGCCCACACACTGTATCATGTCACAGAGGTTGCCTGTTAGCCTTTTAAATTGTGTCAAAATTGTTTGAGGCTATTGATATCAATCAGGGAGCCAAGAAAAATGCAAGGTTTTTGGCTGTGTACAGATGAGGCCTTTAAACAGTATAGTTTGAAGATGGACCTAGCAAAGGGCCAGGGATGCCAGCAGAGTCTCTGTGTATCACAGAGCTGCCAGTAATAATAATATATGTCCAGTAGAGCTCCACTGTCTCTTTCCAGGTATTTTTTTAATGAAGCCAAACCGTTTTCTGATAACCATGTAAAAAGATTTTAGCAAGGTGAGAGAAGGGCTTAGATGGCTTTTCTTTCCACTTGGAAACCATGAGAAAGCAAACCAATAGTTTTGCCTGAAATTAGAAAAAAAAAGAGGTGAAATTGTCAAGTTTTATGAAATCTCTTAAAATGCATGGCAGAGTCTCTACCCTATTACTAACGGTGGCACTTCCTATAGCTGACATGACTCATTAGAGAGATGTCTTTGAGTCTTCCAGTAAAAGTATTTGCTTGGTTTTTTTTTGTTTAGAAACCCATAAGAAAGTCCTTTGGATGTTTCCATACAAGATGTTGATGTTAACTTGTCCCCTCAATATCTTTCTAGATTTCAGTTGTCATTGATTCTGAAGATCTGTTTTACCTATCCTGGGCTTATCACTATTCTAATACAAGAGACTGATCACTGGTGTTTTTTTTTAAAAATGATTATTTCATATTTAACAGTAAAACTGTGTGATGTTCTATTCTGAATGGAGTCTCCAAGGAATGCAACTGTTTCTCATTATAAACGGGAAAGAAAGTAATTAAATTTTAATTATTTTTCCCTTTTGCCCAAATATCTTCACACAGTACAAATTAAATAAAATTATTTAACCATGACAAACACTTCTGCCAATTAATCCCTGGGAAGTGAAGCTGGAAAATATATGCCACACACATGCAGGCAGTCACACACAGATGCCTAGAAAAAGGAAACCCAAAGGAGTCTAAGACAAGCATGAGTTAACCAGCCCAACAGAGCTGCGAATGGGAGTTTGATAGCGATGTCAGTCTGCAAGTTGATCTGAGCCCTTTGCGGCTTCCCATCTGATACTCTGAAGAATCTTTTTTTCTTCTGGCTTAATAGCTAAAGATTAATTGAAGTTCAAGAACTCAGCATTTTTACTAGCCTTTATACTGAAATTTAAGCTGGGTAATTTAACTGTTAATTGATATTTCTTTCCTTCAGTTTGATTTTTTTAATATGGGCATATTTTTATCTTGGCTGTGCTTGGGTTTCCTGAATTACAGACAAGATTACCCAGAGATATTCATTAGACAAATGTGTTTATTAACACCATGAAGACTGTTGTGCTGAATGCCTGAAAACTGGATCTGATTATTAGAAAAGAAAATCTCTCAGGCAGTTTCAAAGCATTAAAGAAAGAATTCATCTTGTGTATCTGGATTTTAATATACCTGGTTTCATTATCTATTGAAAAACATTGGTCCTTTATATGGACAGCGTCTTAAGGTCAAAGCTAACCCCATTTCTGAATTTCATCAGATCAAAAAACCATGCTTGAAGACAAGGGCCGTGTCTCAGGGAAGCAACTCTTCTCCACAAAGACGTTGTGTCATTTCTATAGGGAGACTCCCATGCTCAGGCTTCTAGAATACCTGCAATATGGTTACTGCCTTACTAAAAGCTATACCTGCATCTCTGATATGTCTCTTTTGGCCTATTTGGTATTCAGACTTCATCTTTTAGTAGCTGAAATCAAACAGAGTATAGAGTCATCCCAAGCTACTGCTGGAGGAAGTACTACTAACAGTAAATCATACACATTGTGAAGATATATAGATTCTGGGCTCCTCAGCTCAAAAGGGACAGAGAGGTTCTGGAGAGAGTCCAGTGCAGGGTCATCAAGATGATCAGGGGACTGGAACATCTTTCGTATGAGGAAAGGCTGTGGGAACTGGGACTGTTTAGTCTGGAGAAGAGGAGACTGAGGGGAGACCTTATTAACATTTACAAATATCTAAAAGGTGGATGTCAGGAGGTTGGGGCGTCCCATTTTTCTATTGTAGCTAGCAATAGGACAAGGGGTAATGGGATGAAGCTGGAACACAAAAAGTTCCACTTAAATATAAGAAAAAACTATTTCACTGTGAGCAGTGGAACAGGCTGCCCAGAGGGGCTGTGGAGTCTCCTTCCTTTGAGGTCTTCAAGACCCGTCGGGACATGTTCCTATGTGACCTGATCTAGGTGAACCTGCTTCTGCAGGTGAGTTGGACTAGATGATCTCTAAAGGTCCCTTCCAACCCTACCATTCTGTGATTCTGTGATTCTATCTGTGTGGATTTATGTGTATTTGTATAGATAGATATTTTCACATTGATCAGATACATTTGAAAAAGTAGGATTTGCAAGCTGGCTCAGTTGCCAAGGTGATTAAACTAAATATACATTTATTATCACAGAAAACAGGGACATACTTGGTAGATTTATCAAGGAAGGGTTTTTTCTCCTTGAATGAAGCTTTCCCCAGTGATGCACATTTTCTGACAGATACAGGCATTTGGTAGGCTTCCCTGACTCTACTCAGACATCAAGGTGTTATGCATACATAATGAGTTTGATTCCCCACATTAAATACAATATAGGGAATCAATATATTTCAATGCTTTTGCCTATTGTCATATAGAATCATTTAGGTTTGAGAAGACCTTTAAGAACATTCAGTCCAACCATTAACTCAGTGCTGCCAAGTTCACCACTAAAGCATGTCCCTTAGCATCAGATCTACATGTCTTTTAAATACCTCCAGGGATGGACACTCATTTGCTTCCCTGGGCAGCATGTTCCAATTGCTGGAAACCCTTTCAGCGAAGAAATTTTTCCTAATATCCAATCTGAACCTCCCCTGGTGCAACTTGAGGCCATTTCCTCTCATACTATTACTTTTTACTTGGGAGAAGAGACCAACCCCCACCTCACCACAGCCTTCTTTCAGGTAGCTGTAGAGAGTGATGAAGTCTCCCTTCAGCCTCCTTTTCTCTAGACTAAACAACCCCAGTTCCCTCAGCTACTCCTCATAAGACTTGTTCTCTAGACTCTTCACTAGCTTCACTGCTCATCTCTGGACATGCTCCAGCACCTCAGTGTCCTTGTAGTGGGGGCCCCAGAACTGAACACAGTATTCAAGATACAACCTCACCAGCATTGAGTACAAGGGGACAATCACTTGATCCTGCTGGTCACACTATTCCTGATACAAAGCCTTCCTGACCACTTGGGCACACTGTTGGCTCTTGTTCAATGATCTGTCAACCAACATCCCCAGACAGTTTTCCAGATGCTCATCCCCAAGCCGGCATCATTGCATGAGATTGTTGTGGCCCAAGTGCAGGACCTCATACAATTGGTCTTCACCCATCAATCCAGCCTGGACAAGCCCCTCTGAAGAGCCTTCCTGCTGTCAAGCAGATCAACAGTCCTGCCCAAATTGGTGTCAAATGCAAACTTACTGAATGTGCAATTCTTTGGATTCTCCTTCCAGCCCTTTTTGCAGATGGCTGTCACATTTGCTAACTTCCAGCCAACTGGGACCTCCCTGGTTAGCCAGGACTAACAATAAATGATGGAATGTGGTTTGGTGGGCACCTCCGCCAGCTCCCTAAGTACTCTTGGGTGGATGCCATCATCGTGATAGACCTGTGTGTCTAAGTGGTGTAGCAACTCAATAACCACTTGCCCTGGGATTATAGGGGCTTCATTCTGCTCCATGGCCCTGTCTTCCATCTCAGAGGCCTGAGTATCCAGAGAACAATTGGTCTTACTATTACAGGCTGAAGCAAAGAATGCATTAAATACCTCAGCCTTCTCTTTGTCTTCTGTTACTATGTTCCCTCTCCCAACATTGGCTAAAGATTGAGATTCTCTTTAGCCCTCCTTCTGTTATGAATGTATTTATTAAATTTTTTTTAATTGTCCTTTATGACAGCAGACAGATCAAGTTCTAATCTGGCTTTAGCCCTTCTAATTTTCTGTCTACATAATATCATGACATCCTTGTAGTCATCCTGAGTTGCTTGCCCCTTCTTTCAGAGGTTACAAACTCTCTTTTTGTTTTTTTTTCCTGAATTCCAGCCAAAGCTCTCTGTTCAGTTAGGATGTTCATATTGCCCTCTGGCTCATCTTCTGGCACATGGGCACAGCTTGCTCCTGCACCTTTAAGATTTCATTCTCAAAGGATGTGCAGCCTTCCTGGACTCCTTTGCCTTTCAGGACTGCCTTCTTGTACAATCCTTTAGGCAAGACTAGTTGGGCTTTTGTAGAGTAGCAAAGGTCCTTGGTTCTGTTGAACAACATCAGATGGCCAACACTAGTTTTAATGGGAAAGGAAAAAGGCCTGAAACAGCCAAAAGTAAGGGAGCAAGGCTGTGAGGAAATGTGTGGATTTTCTGAATTGGGCAATTTTCCAATGGTTTGCTGTGAAGCAAAGACTCGATCCTTACTGACCCTGTTAGACTGTCTTGGTTTGTTAGGCAGTAGTTTCCAACCTCTGATGTTCCTAAGTACAGTCACTGCTTCCATCAGACTGATGGAAGTTCAGAGGCAGATTTTCTCAAGCAAGAGAGAAGTCATCGAGGTGACAAACACGGACAGCTGGGACACCGTCGCTTTCAGCTTCCTCCGGTATTAAAGCTGAAGGTTATTTATACCGCCGTGGGGCTTAGGTGCAGAAAATGGTACATTTACACTACCTCATACCAAACAATTGTCGATAGAATGTTGCAAAAGGTACCATTAGATATAAAATCAAAATATTTTCTGGGAACTTGTCCTTTTTTCTGTCAGGCAGGTATTAAAACAAACCTTTTGGATGCTCCTGTTGTCATTGGTTGTTATATTATTGTTTTATTTTTATATTTAAGATGGAACATTGTAGTATTACCCAAGGGAAAAAAAATTGTTCTGTGGAAGTGAAAGATTTGGTGCCCCTGGAGTCAATATTTTTTGGAAGTCACAATCCTTTAGAAATTTCATTTTCTTATTCCAGGTCATAAGAAAAGATAGATCCTTGCACATCACAATATTCTTTGGAGGGCAGGTTTTTCTGACCAGCACTGGTCTGGACTCCTGTTATGGCCCCTCGGCTCTACTAAAGCAAAATAGAGCTCTTGATGTTGATTTGAGCCCTGTACCTTAGACCTATTGCATTTTCAGATCAAGCAGAGAAAATATGCTTTAGCTGCTTAGAGAGAGTCTGACAAGGAACATTCACTGGCCTTTCTAGCCACCCCTATGTTTATTTTGTGTGTGTTTCATCCTCTGCTCTTTTCTGTAGCTCATAACTTTCTTCTGCAGCTGGCAAATGTTGAAAAGTCTTTCCAGTTCCTGCTGAACTGACCAGGGAAAGTCCTAAGTTTGCTAGTAACTGGGTAGGAAGATCAGTAACTTATCCTGCATTTTGCTTTGAGAAAATATAAAAAGCAGGCACACCAAGCAAATCACTAGGTGACTGATTTATTTATTTGTAATTCTGAGATGGAATCTTTCATCTTCATAAATGTTGTGTTAGGATAGGTATTATAACAATGCCCACTGTTGAGTTATTTTCTGTGTAAAAGTCAACACTTTAACTGTGCATAGGGAGGAAATCTTCACCTTTCACCCTGGCAGCATTTGCTATCTAAAGTTACCTAGAGTTGTCCAGTATTTAATTCCATACTAAGATGAAGCTGAGCATTTAATCTGTATTGCTATATACAAGGGCTGAGGTTCAGTTTCAGGCTTGCATGGAGGGATTGTCATTAAGCAGGGGTGTCTTTGGTGCCAGATTTTGTGATGGTTGGTTGCATTGTACTAACAACAAACCAGCAAGAGGAGCTGAGACGTGCGTGATGTGGTTGAAAATGTCAAATGCCAGGAGTAGAGGCGTGACGGAGAGGTGGCCAGCAGAGCTAACTGTGAATATAGCCTTTTTTATGGACCCATCATTTGTTGCCCAGCTAAGCACAAATGACTTTGGTTGAAAATTAGCCTTGGTGCCTTTCCAAGGTATCACTGAAAAAGAGGCAGTGATGGATCCAGGCCCTGCATCTTTCTAAGCTGAGCTAAATTTCTTTCTGAATGTTGTGCTTTCCTAGAAACATATGCTGGCTTTTCCACTTGATGTCATGAGCCCTTCCTTCTTCAGTGGGAGTCTCTTCTTGAATGCTTGCATGTTCACTTTTTTCAGGCTAAGTCATACTTTGCATCCTCAGACAGTTGTGATATTTGCTCATTTCATTGAACCCCACAGAAAGCTTATTGCCTGCTCTTTTCTGTCCGTGTTAGTGGTGTATTGATAGTACTTTAAATTGAATTCTAGACCTTTGATCTGAAATTGGGAGATGTGGGCCAGATCAAAAAAGGTTTGCTGACATCAAAGTGTGTCTACACAATCACTGTCTGACAGCAGCCTATCCTTTGGTTATACAGACTGCTGATCAGTTCTGATGTTTCCAGTGCATTAATTTTTCTATGACAATTTTCTTAGTTAAAATTTGAGCAGTAGGACCACTGGCCTCAAATTACAGTAATTTCTTCATCTTAGAGACCCTTCTGTTCAATAGGTGATCATTGTAAATGAGATTGTTGAAATTCTGGTAGATGATCATCAACTTGCAGGAATTATGATAGAATTGTTAAGTTTTCCTTTGTCCTATGCCCACTGAAAATATAAGATGCATCAGTTCACTGAAATGTATTTTTTAGTTCAGAAAAACACCTGATTGAACTGAACTTCATAAACAGGATTGAAGACCCTTACCATCTTCTGGTGGTCAGAGGGTAACACCAGGTATCTTCTCATCTTCCCCTTTTTGCCCATGTACCCCCAATACAGAAGCCTACTGACAATTGAGGATGGAGGCCAACACGGATGAGGATTGTTGCTGGCAGCCCATCGCTGTGTTGCAAATCCCTGTGTTGGTTTAGAAACCACTGTAATGTGTCAATTTTTGCCTCCCTGCACAATGGCTTCTTTCCAACTGAATACAATTCATTACGATTTATGTTGCTGGTCCTGTCCCAGGCTAGAGAGGGCTGTATCTGCAGCTCACATGGAAGGGTGCAACTCTGCTGAAGGCAATGAAGTTGCAGCCATTTGCACCACTTAAAGATTTGGCCATTTGTCTTGAAACTGTCTTATCATTTCTGCAACCCCAGGGCATGTTTCTCCTTTCTTGCTTAATTGCCAATTTAATCAAAACCTGAGATGCTATTTGAAATATGATTTCTCCTGCTGAACAGCTCAAGCTGTCACAGCATTTCTGTGCATGTATCTGGTAAACCATGAACAGGTAAAACGTATGGCTCTAATTCATGGGCCATGAATCCAAAACAGATTTGAGCTGCCCAGGCACTGTAGATGTTTAAGGATGTTCCCATTCTCAACTTACCATTAACCTCTGTGTGGGAGGTTATCTGTAGCAGAGCTGCTCGGACAGAGCTCTTGAGTGCCTTTCTGCTTTCATGCAAAGTCCAGCAGCCTGACTCTCTTACTGATCACCAGGGAATCAGGCATCTGGGGCTATATTCTGCTTTCTTCTTTTCCTGAGTGCCCCCCGCAAAATACACATCTTCAAAGAGACAAGCTATACGTTTTGCTGTCGGAAGTTGAATTTCAGGGCTGTCAACTCTAGTGACTGTGCTGTTGAACTCAGTGATGGTTGTACAGAGCCTCAGACTTTCTGATCCCAGGTTTCTCATTCTATTTAGAAGTACAAAAGTATTACTGCATTTCTAAGTGGAAAGAGAAGCTTTAAAACAGTTCCTGAAGACTTTGAGGCACAGTGAGGAAAAGCCTAAATCCATAATATTTATTATTTCTTTTGAGGTTTTATTTGCTTTTTTCTTAAAAGTCCTGTGATGAAATTTCTGAATTTGAGATGTTTCTCCTGATTTGTACATGCTTGAGATAGACACTGAAATGTCTTCTCAGCACCAGCTTTTGAGCAGTGTCATTTCAAGCACCTGACAAACTGAGGCTTTTTCACAGGTTTCTTTTCTTTTTTTTCTGCTTATCCCAGGAGCTCTAAGCTTGTTCCAGTCATTTGTAACCTTTGTAATCAGCTTGACTGCGGTATCTGGGGAAAACGTGCTTCCCTGCTTATCCAGCTTGTAAGGCAGAACAAGTAGGTATTTGCTCTCAATTCACAGCACAGATATTTTCTTGCCCTCCACTTTTTCTTGCAATCACTTCCATCTTTTGGTCTCACTCCTTAATAAAATCTTCTAGTTCTTTTCAAAACTCTGTTTATCCTGAACAGAATGATGCCTTTGTGTCAGGTAACATGCAGTTTGCAATCTGGCCTCTCATCTGTATGAAGCTAATTGGAGATTTTTGGCTGGCTTCTTGCAAAGGAAAAGCTTTCAGAGAACTTGCACCCTGAACATAATGATAGAGTGCCAGGGTCTCCAACCTGCTGTGAAGGTGAGCAAGTCTTGTCCTTTTTGTTGCTGCATCAGGGTTTGTCTCTCTTTTTTTAAGGGACTTTTTTACCCTCTATTTACTATCCCTCTGATTCTGTTTGATTTGCCTGGAAACAAACAACAGCATGATTCCTCAAATCCAGTAACTTGAGGAAGAAACTTCTTTTCTAATTAATTCTTCATCCCTGGGGGGAAGGACGATGAAAGCTTGAACTCCTGCACAAAGAAGTCACCCATGCAAAGGAGCTTAAACTCGCTTTGAAATGGTAGGCTGGGACAGAAAGCAGTGCAGCCACCTTCCTCAGTGGCGTTCACCTCCATCTGCAGAGGCTGTAGAAAGAAGGTGGACTTTTGGCTGAGGCTTGCCTGGGGCTCAGCTGATTTACTTAAGGACTGATGGCTAGTTTTAGAAAGGTGAGTTTATGCTGCTCTGACTTGTCACTGACACAGTTGGGATCACAGCTACTTCCACACTGGAATTATGTTAGTTTGTTTAAAATCTCTTTTTTTTCTTCTATTTAAGCAGATTATGCTGCTCTAAGAATTCCTCTGCAGCAAGTGGGCTTGTTTGCAATACAGGTTTCTGAAAGTGAAATACTATCTTCTGTCAGATTCCCGTGTACACACAAGTCTTGCTGTAGTGTTCACTGAGCCATTCAACCAATGGTACTTCAGTTGAAACTATCAGGTCAATCAGAGCTGGAATGGCTGGTATTATTGAGTGTGTATTCAGTCTGAAGGACCCAACCCAGAAATTGTACCTCCCTTTGAGTGACACCAGAGCCACTAAATGCTATTAGATATAACCCTAAAAAAGACGGATTAAACAGAATTGCTCTGTCCTTTCCCTGATCCAGGGAGGACGAGCATGTATCCATCCTACGCTCCTCAGCAATTATATTGTCCTTACCATTGCTCAGTCTGAAGCTAATTCTTTAGCAGCTATGACTCCTACCCAGTCAGAAATGCTGGTATTTCTTCTTGTTTGCTTGGGTCATGCGAGGGTGAAGGAGGAGCTTCATATCACTGACAGACACCAGGTTGGCCAGAGAACTGAAGCTTGAGTTTGTCAGTTCTTTGGTCAAAAGATCAGTAACAAACCCAAATGTAAGGTTAAGAGTTAGCCTGTTAGAAGAAACGAGATAGTGGTCAGGTCTGGGATGTATTACTATATAAATCTGCACATTCATTAAAGCAACTAAGGGGCTGTCACTTTAAAGGGAAAAAAATATTTCTCTTGCATTGAGATATTGGATGACCTTGTTTCAGAGGTGATGGAACATATGTATAACTAAGGACATTTTGAATATTGTCTCTTGCAAAGGAAAACATTCAGGACTAAAGATGGATATTAAAATTTATAGCAGCATATTTCACTGCAAAGAGCAGGAGCCTGGGGCAGAAGGAGCTGAGTGTTTTCAGCTGGGCTGAAACACACCTCCTTTTGGGTGCACTTCTCAGACCCTGTGATCTCATTGTCAGTCATGCTGTGTGTCTGTTGTAATCCTTTTGAGGGCCAGACAGACACATCAGAAATGATGTAGTGTAACATGCCCCTGCATGTATGCAACTAGATCAAGGGTGTCAGGAAGTTTGGCAGTGCCTCGGTACCCTTGCCCCAGTGCTTGCAAGACAGTGCAGTGCCCTTGCAGACCTATCTGCTGCCCTTGCAGAGGACAGACATCCAGCATGACTCATACAATACCAAGGAGGCTCATGTAAGAATTAATACGTATTATTCAAGAAATACCAATCAGTTCTAGGTGTTGTGCAGACTTATAATCAAGACTGTCATCCAAAGGCCTACAGTAACATCATAGGTTCTAAGATAAGAATAATCTAGAGACGCACTTGAATGGCCTTAAAGAATTTAGGTTCCAAATACACTATATCTGATACTAAAAAATGATATTTGACCTTGTGTGAAAGATTTGGTCTCTAGAGAGGTCTGTTATTGAATAGACCTGTGTTCTGCATGCAGTTATTTTAGAGTCAGTGGGCTTGTGCTGTTTCTGATCCATTGCAAATTTCTCAGTCCCTGGCCATGTAGAAAGAAATAGGTGTGGGATGACAGCATGAAGGGAACAGATGGTGAAACCTCCGGTGTCATTCCTGACTACGTGAAGCACTGGAAAGGGACATGATGACGTTTATAATGTCCGTAGTTGACTTTGCCAAAACTAAAATGGGCAAGCTACAGACTTCAGATCTCTTTGAATTTGTAAATCAGCAATTCTGCTGCATTGGTCTTTAAAAAAACAAACAAACAAAAAAAGCCATATTAAGCGTGTGTTCCTGTGGTTGGTAAAGCGAAAAAATAAACAAACATCACTGTGTTTTGACACTTAGCTAAAAAAAATGTGGTGAGAGACCCAATGAGCAAGATAGCACTCATTGAGTTAGTCATACGTGTTACATGCAAAGGTGAAAAGTGTGCAAAAACAACACAGCCCTAAATTGTCTTTGCAAGGTACTTTTGGGCTGCTTAGCACTGCTTTGCCTTATGAGACTGGGAGTTTCTAGACTTCTCAATCAAGGCAATAGAAAGAGGTAAGTTTTTACTGACTGTGCCAGGAGCGTGTTTAATCTTCGCTGCAAAGCAGTAAGAAAGCTCCCAGGATTTAACCATCAAAAATTGTCTTCAAAATTTTCACTGATGCAGAAAGGTTATAGGGTATATTCACATAGAGGAATGAGGTTTAAAAATGCTTACATTTCATTTTCTTTGGTCTGAGGAAGAGGGAGATGACTCCTAATGATTTCCGACAAAAATACCAGTAAGGTTTTCTTTGGAGGACTGACCCAGCAGCTTGCCTGTTACTGACATTGGAGGAAAACTCAGACCTAAAAGCTCTGATTACTTTTCTTGTCTCTGCACTCAAAATGTATTGACTTTGCCCTCTCTGGCAGTCAGAAAGTCCATATGCTCTATGTGAGTTAAAGATACTGTTCTATTCAGATCCTCTCTGTGCAATGGGGAGATGCAAGAGTCTTTTGAGACCTTCCCCTTTCCTCTCACAGGTTTTTCTATGTAGGTAAGTTAAAGATGAACAGTGAAACACAAGTAAGTGATCTTCCCTAAGACTGATCTGAAAACATGGATTCTTTAGGAGGCTTTTGATTGAGAGAGAAAACATGAAAACAGGGAGGAAGACTGTCAGAGTTGGATCAATTTGCCCAAACAGCTCAGTTTTACAGCTGACAGCATTTTAGCACTCAGGGGGGAGTTGTGAAAATCTCTCTACAGGCAGCCATGTCCTTCATGCTGAGACATACCTCATATTATCTCAAAAAGAAAGAAAGAAGTAAAGAAAAAAATAAAAGATGAGGTGGCTTAGATTGCTCTTTTTTAGGTCATGAAGAAAATAATCCACTCTTGTTTAATTTCTTCATCAAATAATGCAGTGTTAATCTCATTTACTGCTTGATCACTTGCTTTTAGATGAAGTCTTTTCCATCTAGAAGGGACTCAGCACTGTAGCAAGCTGGAAGCTGAGCTAGGCAGGCTGTATTGCCTGTCTCAAGGCTCCCATTGCAGATCAGAAGATACAATTCATGAAGTTAAGGTGCAGTGACCCGCTTGGAAAACAAATTACTCGTATCTTTGCACTTCCTTAATGAGAGCAGTTGATAAAAATGCCTGTAACAAAGAAGAAGGCTGTTTTAATGCTTTATGTCTGGCAGTCCGTTCTGGCTTGCAGTCACAGTGAGGAATAGTCACGGAAACCTGTGGAAGACAGAAGTTAAGGTGTGGCTGTGGAAGATGGGTTTAATAAAGCTGGAGAAGAGGATGCATGTCAGAAGCCAGAGAAGGAGGCTATGCCCTGAAATTGTTTCTTGGAGTCTTGTCATGACTGGAGAGACACTTCTCTGACACAGAATATAAGTGGAAGTAAGGTCTCATCTGCTCAGGAGGTGGTGAAGAAGAGAGAGGACTGCAGAGGTAGAGGCAGCACCAGCAAGATACGATGTTGGGATGGAAAGTATGCTACACATGCAGAGACATATGCAGAGACATACAGAATGAAAAATAAAGGCAGAATTTTAGGAGACATCTGCTATAGGCTGTCACAAATGGAGGAAAGCAGAGTGACAAATTCTTGGACCATATCTCACAATATTTGAAACCACAAGACACTTGAATTGCCATCTCTGGGCTGATGCCTCACAGATCTAACTGTCTGCTTCGAACATGTTTCCTACCATGTAATCTAGCATCTCAGCTGATTTCTCTGACAACCCCCCCAGATGCTTTGCCACTGAAATTTAAGCTAAACATGCCTGATTTCTTCTTTTCCTTCACTGCTCTTCTTTCTGCAAGAACAGGAGCATCAGAAGTAACAGAAAGATGGAGCTGTGTCCCAAGCTCTGCCTGTGGGGAGTGAGCATGCTGTAACACATTTGGCTTTCATTATAACCTTGACCTAGAGTTGCGAGAGGTAGCTCTCGAAATGATGCTGGCAGGTGGATTAAAAGCTGTCTGAAAGATGGGGAAGAAAGGACACAACTGGTGGGAGTCTTCCTGGGGCAAGGAGAGACTCTGGTACGGGGATAGATGGGACATCCAGATCCAATGCCACTACTGTTCCCAGGTGCAGTTTTATGTTACAGTTAAACTGATAGCAGTCTTCATCCCACTCCTGGCTCTTTTATTCATGCCCTTTCCTTTGCATCAGATCTGGAACTGCCACTGTGGCAGCCTGAATTGGTTCTGCTCATTGAGCCAGTGGAAAACTAGTAATTATTGTTTTCAGTGGGTCATTTTCTATCAGATTAGCTTTAGCTCACTCTACACCTTCATTAATTGCCAAATCTGCTGCAAGGGAAAGGATGGAAATGCCTGTCTGTATCCCAGGGGAGAGAAGATTGCTGTGAAAAGAGTTAGCTGTAACACGAAGCTGCACCCTTGCTTAAGAGTGCCCAAGTAAGAGAGATGCGAGAGACAAGAAATGTGGGTGATAGCAAGAGCACAGCAGCAAAGGACAGACCCTAAAGGAGCACAGGTGTGGGACAAAGAGCTAACACCAGGGAAAATATAATACAGAAACATCTCAAGCAGAGAGCCAGCAGGATTCCTTCTCTACTGTAAGAAAGAGAAAACAAAGATGAAATCCTCTGACGGCAAGATCTGCTTCTTAGTGTCTCGGAGGGAGCAGTGGGCAGCCCCAGAGGAGATATATTTCAAAACAGTGTAAGGAACAATTTTACCTCTGCAGGAGACAGACTGGATGGTTTCCCCCAAAAGCTCTTCCTAATTTCTCCATTCCAAGTCTTTTCAGTATCATCTGAGACAGAACAGGTTGGGTTTGACCTGCTAAGGCAGTTGGAACTATCCTGTTTAACTTCTGGGACATGAGTAGAGTAAAGACAACAGGAACTGGCACAGTGTTCTTCATAACAGATAAAATCTTTGAGAAGTGGCCAAGAAAACATCCCTGGACTTCACTGTATTCACTATTGCTAAACTCACTCTGTGTGGTTTGTAGTTACCAATATTCATCATCTGCCTCAGGGCTCTTAAGACTGCAGTGTTCCAAATCCCTTGATCTCCTCTGCACCAGAATCCCTCGCCTCCCCTCAGTATTTTCCAGTGCAAGTGACTGCTAAATTGTATTTCATATCACAGCAACTACATCTGAGAGGAGGCGAATAATATGATGTGTTGTGTTTCTTTAGCCTATCAGGCAACATTACAGAGAGCAAAGCTAAAAAAATGTGCAGCCCTACTGGTGAGCTCCTCACCTTGGGTGTGAGACCTGGATATGGTCTTCTTCCAGATGCTGATGTATGGGGGAAAGACAAGAGATCTTTAACAATATTTAATTATAATGGCATGTGTGAACTTTTTCTCAGGTTTTCTCTTCTTCCCAGCCCTTATACTAGACTTGTAATTCAGGGGAAATTCTGTGATGTGCATTGGAGAATGCATCACTGGAGGGGTGCATCACTACAGAGCATCAATGTAGACAAAGTGCTGCTAAATCAAATGTTTTAAACCCTTAACAGAGGAGTGAGGATCATCTATACACAAAACAAAAATTACAATGTTTGAACAGCAAAATGAGGAATCTTAGTTTGACTTGAAGAAGCCTTTTCACCCCTGACTTCAGCTGGGACATGAGTTTCTCTGTCCTAAATGCTCCTTTGACAATATGCAGCTGCCACTAGTGAAAAGCCTCCAATTGCTTCAGCTGCTTTAATAAGCAGTTTTTAACCCGTTCCTTTGACATTATTTTTGCTCTTATTTTTGCCTGTAGTTCAAACCTAGCCCTGCCCTCCCAGGTAATGGCTGTCACACAAAGGACAGTTTGGTCATCAAGAAGAGACTTTTTGATTTCCTTACTCTCACAGTTAAGCCTGTTTTTTATTCTAACAGATTCAAAGCAGGAATAATACATCCTCAGAAAAGAGTAGTCCATTTTATCATACTTTCTGCTCACGCAAGCATGCTGCCAGGCACTGCTTTGGAATTTGCAGTTAGTCTCAAACATAAGATGTGTGTGTGACAAGGACTTAGCCAAATGTCTCCCCAGCTCACCCCTCTCCCTGCATCCTTCATTGAGCTTTCTTCTGTGACTACAAGGTTTTCTTCACATTTGGCAGCCCCTGTGACTGCAGGTTGCTTTGGTCAGTACTGGGGAATACAGCCACAGCTTGGGACAGGACCACCCCTAGCTGCTCATCTAGCAATTGATTCTTTGTGAGTTTTCCTGTTGACCTCTCTTTGGAAGGCAGAGAAGCAAAATGTACATTTCAAAACAGATTTGGGGTTGTTGTTTTGGTTTGGTTTGGTTTGGTTTTTTTTTAAGAAAACAGTGCAGTCCTGTATTTCATACACTCGGTCTTTAAATTACACCTGTAAGATAAGATGCAGGAGCACACAATATTGGCATTTGAAAGAGCTGCTATTATATACATTTTATGACAGTTTGAAAAGCAATGTGTCAATCAACATATAGAATAGAAACATACCTTTACTCCATTCAGGAACAGTATGGGAGAAGTTTAATTTGCTTGTTATGCTGGACTTGCATGGGAGCCCTCCCCTTGGCATAGATTGTAGGCTCTCTGTCAATGCCCATTGAGACTACTGGCTTCAGTAGCGTCCATTTTCAGAAGGCTGCTGTGGCCAGGAGCCAGCACTCTCTCTTCACATAGCCCCACATGCAGGTACCCTACTTTGCCTGCTGCAGTTGCTTTAAGCTTGCAATGGTTCCCAGTAGGAAATACAAAAGGCAAAATAGCAAGAGGGCAGAGATAATGTAGTCAGAGAGCACCTTTTGGAAAAGAGGGCTTTCTTGTATTCAGAGGCACACACAGCATTGAGAGACGGGCAGGGAAATAACCCTGGGAGGGAAAGAAGAAGAGAGAATGGATGAGTTACTGCTACCCTAAGGAGTTAAAAGGGCAATGAAAGATGAAAGATGTACAGATGAAAGAGACATACTCCATAAAAGTCCATGAATAAATGAAGCAGTGAACAGAATCAGTGCTAACTCTGACATATCTGAGGTAGGGAATGGCTTTATAAAAGCTTTATTTTAAAAGAAACCATTTAATGCAAAATGGAAAAGAGTGGGCAGTGAGGAAATGATGTCTTGTAAAGATAGCCACTGATGAAAGGGAGAAAAAAAGACTGCTGGGAGAAATCTGAATATATATTGAGTAAGAGATCTGAATGAAATTTGTTTAATAGCATGTCAAAAGATGTTGTTAGCAAACCTACCAGCTTTTTAATTTCTTTTTCCATATGTTTTTATATATGCTTGCACATTATGAAGTTAAAAAGAACTCATGAATGGAGAAAAAAGGACAAGAAAAAAAATATATTAATTTTTGAAATTAAATAGGATGAGAGTGATGATCCTGGAAAATGCTCACCAGTGGAGTGGAATGTGGTCTTCAGTTAGATAATAAATTTGATTTTTTTTTTTTAATCCCATTAACAGAAGATTACAGAAATGTGGATGTGACCAAAACAGTAATGTTGTACTTTACAGATCAGATTATCATAGACAAATTGGACTGTTTTAAAAAATGGTATTTTTCAGCATGCAAAGTATGCTTTATCTGTAAAGACAGTAGTAAAATTATCAATATTCAATACTTTTTCTCAGGATATATTTTCAGCATACCTAGTGTGTGCCCATCCTGTTACAAAAAAAAGTTACATGAATAAGTGAAGTCAAAGTCTCAGGAATCAATGTGCTATTTCATGGTCATTAACCTAACTCATTAGTGATCTGAGAGGGGGGGCGAGCAGAATGAGGGATTAAGTCCATGGAAGTGGCTGCATTCAGACATGTTGACAACAAGGGGCATAGGAGAGGCATTGTATGTGAGAACCAGCACAAAATTAAGTTAAATCCACATCACAATCATAGAATGATGGAATAGTAAGTGTTGGAAAGGGACCTTTAGAGTCTAACCCCTCTGCCAATGCAAGTCCACCTAGTTCAGGTCACACAGGAACATGTCCAGGCAGGTTTTGAAGACCGCAAGAGAAGGACACTCTACAACCTTCCTGGGCAGCCTGTGCCGAGGCTCCCTCATCCTCACAGTAAAATAGTTTTTCCTTATGCTTAAACTGTACTTTTTGTGTTCCAGCTTTTTTCCATTACCTCTTGTCCTGTCACTAGATACAAAAGAAAAAAGTGGTGTCCCAACCTCCTGACATCCACCATTTAGGTATTTGTGAATATTAATGAGATCCCTCCTCAGTCTCCTCTTCTCTAGACTAAACAGCCCCAGTTCCTGTGGCATTTCCTCATAAGGAAGATGCTCCAGTCCCCTGATCATCTTGGTGGCCCTGCACTGGACTCTCTCCAGCACTTCCCTGTCCCTCTTCAGCGAGGAGCCCAGAACTGGGCACAGGACTCCAGATGAGGCCTCACCAGGGCAGAGTAGGGGGGAGCAGAACCTCCCTCGACCTGCTGGACATACTCGTCTTCATGCATCCCAGAATGCCATTGGCCTTCTTGGCCATGAGGGCACATTGCAAGCTCATGATTAGTTTACAAATCACAAAAGACTATCCAGGAGCAATCTTGAGAGTGGATGAGCCCATGGAAGACAAAAACATGCCAAAAAAGGAAGGGAAATGAGTGGAAAACTGAGCAAGACATGCAGTCTGACATAGCAGGAAATAAATGTGTTGCAGTAATTGCCTCTGGATGAGGCTGGCTTTTCATTGCTGCTGCTGGAACTAGATCAGACATGGTAGAAATGCAATTCAGGTGCACAACCGTCTGTGCCCACCACAGTATCATGGTCATTGAGGAAAGCAGCAGTAGGGAAAAGCAGGGATCAGCAATGCTGATGACTTCAGTAATCTTCATGGTGTTACCAGCACCAGGGCTTTTGGAGGCAAGTCATCTGATGTTTAGGAGGTCTCTCATCAGATGTTTTTAAAAAGCTTGTTTTTAGTCTAATAAACGTTGATATTCTTTCTCCTTGCTTTTGGGGACGTGAATATTCCAGTTATATTTTCTATTCAGTGTTTTTTTTTTCTGTAACAGTACAAAGTAAAATCTCAAGGATAAAAAGAGCAAGAGCCAAGTAGAAATATTTCCTGCATGCATACATGGTGATAGGAGTTGTACTCTGGAAAAACCAAATGTCACAGGCACTGGAAACTCAGTATAGGATCAAGAGGGAGGTCTGCTGTGTTAGATGCTAAAAACTGTGGGTATGTTTCCATGAAGGACTGGGGGGAAAAAATTTGAATTGATAAGCAGATACAGCTGACTCCTTGCAACTTTCTTAGGTTAGTCCATGCATTTGTAGATTTTTTTTTCTGTAGTTCTACATCATGACGTCTGTAAATTACGAAGTCATTCAGGGGGCAATTTTTTAGAGATATGTGAATGTTTATTTTCTGTCTGTAAGCATCCAGATCCCTTAAATTATTTTTCATTTAAAATCCTTTAGGCTAAGCTATTATGTTTTCTGCAGTCTTCAGAAAGCATTATCTTTGTTCTTCTAAGTTACAGACTTTCCCAAATGTGTTGCAACTCTCCTGTGCCAGACCTAAAATTAATGGCCTGCTAGACACTTTTTCTAATCACAAATATCTGCCCCATTTCCTCTATCCAAGGAGGGCCACGTCACCTGCTAGGCTTTTAAGGCCATACCTATGTTTTAGTCCCAGAATTACTGCTGCCAAACTTTGCTTCTTTCCCATTGCCACAGTATGTGCGTATGGCCTGGCTACTATGGACACTATGTCTGTACTCAATGAGAGAGGTGATGTGAGCAGAAGAGAGGGGGTTTGTGGCTACTTGTGTCACATTTGCTGTTTGCCCCATCTCACCTGAGATGGTTTTGACACTTATCTAGTTTTGTGCCAGAACTGAATCCTTGTGGTATGATACAAAAGAATCAGACAAGGACTGACCCACTTTTTTCTTTCAACGTTAGTCCTTGTTGCCCATTGCTTTCCCTGCTCTGCTCCTACTGCTTATGGGGAGCCATGGGCATTGGCTGTGTTGTTAGTCAGACCTCACCAGAAAGAGGCATAAGAGAAATGGAGTCCAAGTAAAATTGACAACTTCATCACACATTATGTTGATGATTACATTTGATTGCCTTTTGCTTTTTTACCTGGGAACTGATTGCAGAAACACTGGGTAATTATAGTCAGGGAGCATTTGGAGAAGGCCATGCAAGTTGTTGCGATCCAAGACATGCTCAACTTTCCATCAGCAAGAGACATCTTGACCTTTGGTATTTTGTCATAAGCCAACTTTTTTTTAATAACTAAAAACTGAGCCACTTACTTAAAGAGATGCAGTTATTTTTGGAATGTCATGTAAAATTCGGGAAGGACCTGACAACAGCCGTTTCCTTTCCTATAGACGTATATACCAGGCCAATATTGGATAAGATGTGGACGACTCTTCAGATCAGAGAGCGGTTGGTCAAAATGAGCAGATAGAAATGAAATGGTAGAAATGAAAGCCTGACAGCTGGAGAGATGGTCACGCAGGCAAGGGATGCCATGTCCCACCTCCCAGTGCTGCACTGCTTTCAGCTCAGATACAACGTGCAGAAAAATACAGCTGAAGGACTTGGTCATTTGGAGAGGGAGACTTGAGATTTTCTACCATCTCTCTTTTTTTGTTAAGGCTTTTACAGTCCCCATTTCAAGTGGGTTTCTGTAATAGTTGGAACTGGAGAGCGATAGATTGGAATTACCTATTCTTAGAGCTGGGGCTTGAAGTAAGCACCTGAAACTGCACAATTCACACAAAAAGGACTGGGAGTTCGTGTCACTGGGAAAAAACTTATCCTTTCAATCTTTTTGACCAGCTTGAGCTACACTGGTGATTGCCTCAGAATCTCAAGTAGGTCTATTGGGTAAAATTGTGGTTTTTTAAGGAGTCATTACTTGTAATATCATTAAAGCCAAAAAGACCATTGCTCTGATCCTCTAGTTTGTACTCCATGCACTTGTGCATCAGTCCTATTGCTTGGATACCCCCTCCCTTGCCTCGCTTCCCTCAGCTCTCTCAGATATCACCATTGGCAGTAATAGGAATACCAAATTAAAAATTTGATTCTGTTGATTAATGACAGAGTTTACAAGGTATCTTGATGCTGAATGTGTAATTGGGGCCACAGATAGAGTAGAAAGCCTTTCTTCCTTGTATGGGAAGAGTGAATAGTCTGAAGAGCAACTACTCTGGTATTTGTGGCCAGAAAAAGAGGTACAGCAATTGTTTGCACTGCTTTTTTAATAGAGAGAATATTAAAACTCCAAACTTGATTTATTAGCATTATGAGAAGCCTACAGTCTAACAGAAGACAGCATTAATATTTTTCTGGAACTAGTGTGTTTTGTACCAGCAGCGAGTAGATAAAAGCTTTCCACAATTTGTTTAATTTATCACAAGAGAGTGTTTGATGCTACTGCTTTCTCCATATTAGGTAAAAGCCTTTGTAAACCATTCATAAACTTCAGTAGTTACTACTGAATTGCAATGAATGCCTAAACAAACTGGCAGATGTTTTGTAGTCTTTCATATACTGTGTATATATCTTCTTTACTCAACGTAGTGCTTTAAGCCTGCAGAATCTTACTTTTTGTTTTGAGATCGTTTGATCCCAAGAAGATCAGGTGATAAAAAAAAAACTTTAAGAAACCCCAAAACAAACCCCTGTGCTAGCAATGTGCCCATAGGGAAAAAAAAAAAGGCCATCAGCCTCCCGGGTTGCATTGAGCATTGACAGTAGGTAGAGGGAGATAATCCTGCCTCTTCTCAGCACTGGTGAGGCATATCTGGATGCTGGATCTGGTGCAGAGCCATCCACTACAAGAGAGACAGGGACTTACTGGGTCCAGTCCAGAAAAGGGTCACCATGATTAAGAAATTGAAACATGTCTCTTGTGAGGAGAGGCTGAGAGGGCTGGGACCGTGCAGCCTGTCCCAGATGTGGTCTGGGAAATCTTACTGATGGAAGTATGTAATGAGGGGCAATAAAGAAGATGATACCAGGCTCTTAGAAGTATCAAGTGACATGGCAAGAGGCACAAATTGCGTAACAGGAAATTACACTGAAATGTAAGAAAAAGTGCTTTTTTTTATTTTTTGCACTGGTACAGGTTATCCAGAGAGATTGTGGAGTCTCATCTTTGGAGGTGCTAAAAAACAGACTGGATGCTTGCCATACTCTCTTGTTGCTCTTGGGCTGGACTAGGTGGTTTCCAGAGCTCCATGCCAACCTCAGCTGTTTCACATTTCAGTGATATCTTTGGTGCAGAAAATGGGGACCCTGAACTATGGTTATAAAGGCAGTGATCCTGCACATCGACCAGCTTGGAATGAGAGTAGACTGTCTGCCTATTTCTGCTGTAGAGCTGAGCAGCTATTAAATGATAACTTCTTCTCACTAATGATATCAAATGGATTTTTAACATGTAAACAAGAAGGAGAGAGCAGGGTAACTTGTTATAAGCTATGGGTTTGCCTGAAGCAGATTTCCCATGTTAAAGTACTTAAAAGCAAATATAGAATTTATGATGTGTCAGTAGATTTTAAATTTGAATAACGTCCAGTTGTTCTAATGGCTAATAAGGAAAATTATCTGAGTCAACCTCACCATAAAGCAGTAAATACATCCTGCCCATTCAGACACACTTCTTTCCCCCCCCGCCCTTTCCCATTAATATCACCCTGAAGAGATGTTTCCAACATATTATGTGTACCATCATACTGTGCTTTTGGTATTCCTGGGTGTCATTACAAAGAAGCCCGAAGACTATACCGCTGCTCCGCTGCCTGTGATGCTGGCTCAGAAATTGCTTGGAGCAACAATAGCAAGTGTCAACAGGGAGCCATATTAATTATTTTGAATGTGTCTCATAAGAGGAATCAACTGCTTTTATTGCAGCACGAATATTACTTGAATCGGGAAGGTTACTCTAACTGTTGTCGTAATCTATGTTGTCGTAATCTATGTGTCATTAACTTTCCGTGTTTAGAAAAAGAGATTAACAACCCTGTAAATTGTTACAGTAAACAGATGAATTATAACAACATGTTTTTATTATAAATAGAAGTTTCTCAATATAGTTACCTCCAAATTACTGGAGAAAAAATGTAGTCTTTATCAACTGGGAAGCTAAATGACAGTGTGGGGAACCAAAACACTTCCACCCAGCTGAAAGCAATGCCGAGCTCTGCAATGTGGTATCTGCATCTTCTGCAGATGGGAAAAACAAATGCAGTTGTACTTCACACCACACTTCCTCCAAAAACTGCTATGGCACAGACATACTAGAGTGAGATTAACAGCTTGAATGGGTTTGTGTGGAGTCAGTTGTCTCCTGAGGCATATGGCCTTCTAAGCGAACATCGTGCAAAATGTACACCATTGTGGTAAATCAGGTGTAACTAAAGTTCAGCATAGTACCTGTGTCTTCATGGAAAAAGCAAAAGAAATGGGAATGCTTCCAACATTCAAGTGTCTCCACAAAATGTAGATTTGTTGTGAAAAATGCACAGTAGAACAAAATACTTTCAAACCTATTTTGAATCTGGTGCCATAAAAAATGCTGTATGTTTAATTATAGCCCTGGTAGACCTCCGTAGGAAACAGTCGAACTAAAACACTTATTTGTCCACAGGGCAGGCTCACCATGGACAAGTTTCCTACATTGCCCCACCGATACACCTCGATTCAGATCTGGAGAGACCACCGTCCAAGGGTGAGTCGGTGGTGCAGTCTCCATGCACGTGTGTTGCAATCCTGGCATGAGTGCATATCATTCATTTGCTCATACAGCCTCCATGGTGAAGTTACCACCAAGGATGCTCTCAGGAGCAAATTAATCCTTGCAAGAGAGCTGTATGAGGATGACTGTGTGCGATGTGCCTCATTACATAACTTTGAACAAGTCATCTTATTCACAAGCTATTTTGCTCATCCCACTAGTTTACTTCTGCAAGAACAGGTATACCTTAGGTCCTGCCCTCTGCCTTCCTCTTTTCCTTCCTAATGGCAATGCCTGGGCACAGGGGGCTGGTATCAGGATGCAAAAAGACAGATTTCATCAGCCTTTCAGGTGAGTGAAGGTATGGAAATAGTTGTGTGCTGCTTCAGGCATGGATTCAATCTGTGTTGCTGTTGCTTGAGATTTTGTCTAGAGTTGGTGGGGAGATGTGTTCAGTACAGAGGATGACTCAAATTTTAGGTGAGCTGATTGCCCTCGTGAGCTAGTAGCTGAAATGAGTGAGCTATGTGCCTCTCTTGAATGATGCGAATAAAATTATATGAATGTGAGCCCTTGATTTCTCTGCCCCATTTGGAGGATCATCCCCTGACTGTGTTGGGATAAAAGCCTAGTGTTTGCTCCTGTGGGAAATCAGCTTGGCCCCAGAGCTGGTACAGACTTCTTGCACCTCCCTTTACTCCTTTTAATTAGGTTTTCAGTGGTCAGATATATCAAAATGACCATCTTGTCCTTCTTGGAATGGATAATAGCAAAGTTAAAATCAAACAGGTATATGGAGGGATTCTTGGGCAGTTCACAAAATGTGTATGAACATCAAACACTGGGAATGTTGTGAAAGAAGAGAAAGGGAAGAAAAGGACAGCCAAAGCATGTTAGCAGGGAGATGGACTAAAGCTTAGATTTAGAGCTTTTCCTTTCTCCTAACTCTCAAAATGATGCTACAGTGGCAAAAAGGGTACAAGATTGACTTTTGTAGTGGTTGTTGCCTTACTGCCCCAATACTATATGACTGTATCTGTGTGTGCTGCACGTGTTTCACAACTGGAAAATGCAATCTATATAGGCACACTGTCATTACGTAATATGAAAAAAAACTATTTTAAGTCTCACATCATTATCCATCTCTAATATTCTAGGAGATAGAAAAACCTGTGTGTCAGTGAATTGCAGGTGCAGCTGCAAACTCTCCTTCTCCAAAGGACCTAAGGACTTTGTGGGCTAAATGAAAGCATACAGCTAATGCTCTTGGCTTGAAATGCTCTATTAGTTTTGAGTGAGCATTTCCACCAGCATCCATGTGGGTCTACTGGTAACTTTATCAAGTAAACATTTTCTGATTTGTTTTTTTTTTACCTTTTTAAGTGTGAATGTGTGTTACCTTAGCTGATGCTGTAATAAAAACTAAGAAATTGACTTGCTGCACAGAGACAGCATCATCACTTTTGTCCTTTGTTGGTTCCTTTTGCATCTCCACTACATGGAACTATGTGAGGGGTGATGAAGCTTGAGTGTGAGGATGCTGGATTCAGAGCTCTTCCTCCAAATCTGGTCTCATTGCAAGTTGGATTGGTCACGTACAATCTCCTGGCGTGACTTCCATTCAGCTCTGAGTGAACTACCCTGAGATTTTACATATGCATTTGAGATAATCAGCTTTTTCTAAGCCACTTGAAAACCTTCAGTTCTGTGATAAAATATACTACCTTGCTTTTTTAATAAGGCAAGAGGCAGAACATTCTTGCTCAAGTCTGTCTCTGGTGTTGGATATGATGATTCAGAGCTTACTTAGAATAGATCAATGTACATCCATGCCATGGGGTCTGGAGCAGCCTGTGGAAGACTTAAGGATGCTAGAACTGTAGTAGCCAAAGAAGTTGTACCTTGCTTTCTCCAAGATAAAAAGAGTTAAAGACAAACAAAAATCTTCAATGATCTGCCATTTATGAGGGCATAACAACCTCTGCAAGATGAATAGTGCTGCCAGGAGGAGCAGGGCAAAGTGGGTCAGGCAGAAAAGTTGCAGTTCTTGCAGAGAAGGTAAAATGGAATTTATCCAACCTAAACTGCTACATTAACTGCTTCCACCAGCACCTCCACACTCCCCACCCACCTTCCCCCCTCAGCTGAGAGATCTTAAAGAAAGGGCTGCTCAGAGTGGAAGGACTGATATTACTGCTGCTACTCATGGGTGAGAGAACTCAAATCCCCTTGTGTAACTTAAAAGGAGACAGCAAGCTCTGAAGGCATCAGTCTATTAGCTGGTGACTACTGGATGTTAAAAACTTAATAATTGGTACTGTCTCCTGGGGCAAAAGCAATGCTTTCCTCTCTTCCTGGAGTCTGAGACATGTAGCTCTACTTAACGCACTGCTACCTCAATTCCATTGTCAGCACCCAAAATCCATTAAAGAATTGCAATAATCATGCATGTTTTTGTCCAAGAGTTATGATTTTTTTTTGTTTGGCTTAATTTTCGGATACCTTAGGACATGCTCAGGTAGCGTTCCAAGCATCATCCCATAACCACAAGTGCTGTTTCTAAAAAAAAGAGGCGGCATCACCTCGGTCCTGAAGCTCTTGTTGGTTCTCCACATTTTCAGTAGCTGGAACTCCAAGAAAAGAGCAGCACTGTGACGGTTGTTATAAACAACTAACACTTTTGACGGTTGCTTTGATGCTTTTCATTTACTTCCACATTCCTTCTCATTCAGAGTTGAACACCAGGTGCAGGTCAGTCTTGCACTTAAAGTGACAAAAGAAGAAGCAATTGTACAATTTTAATTATAATAAATTGAAACAGAGCCAGAGTAGGGATATAAAAGCATCTTTCATTCCTGTATTATTAAAAAACAATACAGCTTTAGTGCTCCTGTGGGTCTATACAGTTGCAGTTCCCAGCTTGCAGATTTACTTGTAACTGCCTCTTCCTTCTCCTTTTTAAAAATTTTATCACTGGTGACACTTACACATGTTGTTTATGCATGCAAGCCATTTTTACCTGTCTTTCAGAGTCCTGATGGTAGTAGTGAATAGAGTTTAAATTCCAGTACTTTACTAGTACATTAGTGTCATCGTGCATTACAGGGTAATTACTCTGAGCCACTCTTCTGTACAGTAACACAGTAATGACACTGTAAATCACTTGATAGAAATGAGGCCCTGAATCAGCATTTTTTATCAAGACACTTGTTTTTCCCCACTCCTTTTTTAATCTGAGGGAGTGTTAAAATTGATTCCATATATGAAGCACTGTTAACTGTTACTTGTTGCATCTCCTCTCAGCCTAGTGATCCAGATGTTATTACAAGATATTTACACAACTGTTTACACCATTTGTATCTAGAATAATTCCAGGAGTAGATGAGATCTCAAGATGTGATCTCATAGATTGAAGGTGGATTGCCATTTAATGACTATAGCAAGGATTTTCACAGGTGAAGGTGGTGCTGATATTCTGTCTCAGAAAGGGATTTTATCATATATAACGATAAATTAAATTTGTTTGGACTCAAATTCTGACAGACACTAAACTACAGCAAATAAGTGAATTAAACTCACCAAATCCACACACTAAAACTATTTATAAAGATGTATAGAAGCAGATTTTAGTTTATCTGTGGAATCATATTAAACATTGAATAGATGCCTGGAATTAAAAGCCAAGCAGTCTAAGGAGCTTTCCTTTCGTGTTGAGCTAGTGTTTTGCTAAGGTTTCCTTCAGAGCTGAAGCTCAGGGAGTACTTGTCTTGGAGATTGATACGTTTGAAGTCTGTACATTTCCCAAACATGAATTGGTAAGCAGAACAGTGTTATTTGTCCCCAGTACTAGAAATAAATAGCAAATAAAGGAGAGATGGGAGATTCTCACCATTTTGTGCAGATTTATGTAGCCAGGGAGGTTGTCTTGGCCCCAGTTAAGTCACTGTGGTCTTTTTCTCCTGCAAACCTTAGTTGTGAGGTTCAGCCTCAGTAGATGCAGAATGTTTCTCTAATCAATGGGCAGACGTGCTGGTTTTTCACCCCTTCTTCTCCAATTCAGTGACACATCTCTGTGCTTGCATCCTTCAAAAGCTGAATCTCTTCTGCCAGTTTTCTCTCCCTTTGCATCTGCAATGTCTGAAGGAGAACTCCTCCTGAATATCAGAAGCACTGTAAAATCTTATTACCAAAACGAGACCAGTTTTTTTTGATGCACACATTCTGGGTCTTTTTTTTTTTTTTTTTTCCTCTCAAAGACAGTTAATGAATTTGTAGATGATGCAGGGGGATCTGACAGCTGAGCTGGTTGCACAGCCCCAGTCCTCCTTCCCCAGTCAATAGCAAGGGGCACATGGGGCAGTGAGACCCAGTGGCACTCCTGGTCTTAATTCAAGCTGACGCATGGGGTCACACACCCCATACATGTTTCCAGCTTCATAAGGCGATATTATTTTCCTGCCATCTTTCAGGTAGGAGTGTCCAGACCAGAGGCTAATTTGGCTTTGACTCTAGAGTGGACCATGCACTGAATGCTATTTAAGTGCTCCAAGCTTGCGACCCTTTTTCCTTATGCAATGCTAGAGTGCTATATATGGTCCTGTTCTTCCTCTGTTGTGTACAGGGTTATCTCCTTTGCTTTACTCAGTCAAATATGACTGCTCTCAGGGCTTCCCACTTGTCACTGGAGGATCTCACTCCCTCCGACATGGGATATGAGTGCTCACTGGAGTAAGCCAGCAAGAATACACAGCATTTTCTCACCCCGGTAGCTTTTCAGACAACCAGAGTATATGAGGCATGCAGGTAACTGGTGTTGCACCAGTTAGATGGAAAATGACTGTTCACCATACCTGCACAGTCATTGAAAGGCTTTACAGTGACAACAAGCTTCACATGTACTGTCAATTTTTAGCTGTGTTGTGCTGAAGAGGCCCATGTAGATATGTTTGTTGGGTTACTTAGCTGTTTGCTTATTTTCTACTATTTCTCAGACTTACCCAGAGTTCTCTGAAAATCTGTTCTTATGGCTCAAGAGTTGTACCAGAATGTCCACCTTCCTGGACTACACTGGTTTCCCTGAAGCAGGGAGCTGCTTTGAACACAGGCCATGCTCCATATTTATTAATTCCTCATTAAGTGTCAGGGCTAGTTATCTATTATAATAACTGGAGTGGATAGAGCTCCTAGAAATCTTGCAGCCAGCCTGCTGTTTGTTTGCTTGTTATCATAAGAGTTCTACTTTACATCCTGTAGCTACCCATAGTCAGAAAGAGTTACTTGCATGGCATTTGCCATTTTCTTTTTAACTATGGTGTTCACTTGTTGCTTTTATTTCGTTGGAATGTGTGTTTTTGTTACACAGGGACACCTCATGGCATTCCTGTTTATTTATAAGGTAACAGCATTTGCTCTAGCAGAAAGCTGGAGCTAATACAGTCTCTCAAGGAAAAGTGCTAAATCCTATGTACAGGTGGGAATCCTTCAAAGTATTTACACTTGAAAATATTTAAGGATAAAACATTAATATTAAATATTGCTATTAAGAGGGGCATGGGGGGATGGTCAGATGTTGTGGAGTCTCCCTCTCTGGAAGTCTTTGAGACCTGCCTGAATGTGTTCCTGTGTGACCTGATCCAGGTGCACTTGCTTCTACAGGGGGGTTGGACTAGATGATCTCTAAAGATCCCTTCCAACCTCTACCATTCTATGGTTCTATGACACACAACAGTCTGAGTGATGCTTAGCACCTTTTCCATTATTCCTAGTCATCTTTTTTGAAAAAAAAACCCCACACCATTTAGCAAGCTTTTTTTTTTTTTTTACTAGCTAGCTGCTGCCTTTGAAAAGGAGTTTTGCTATGGAGATCAGCATGAACTGTGATTTAAAGATGCCTTGAAATGTTATGCTTTGTAGGCTATTTGAAGCTACCACATGATTTAATAAGTTCAAAATGGACACAGACATCCATCCCAGAGATTCTTTTGACACTGGGTTTCATTTTCTTCTGTACTGAGTTGTGCCATTTGCCATCAGCAATGGAAGTTTTCATCCACCTCACAGTGGCAACAGCTGGGAAGCAGAGACTGCTGTGGCAGCACACTCTCAAGCATTGCTAATCTAAAGTGAATGTCCTATTACCAGCTTGAAAAAAAAGACACATTGAACCAATTCAAGGCAATAAAAAGAGCATAGTGCTGCATCCAGCACCAGACCCTTCTCAAACTTTTTTTTTTTTTCCCCAATTTTCTGCCAGACTAATTTTTGGCTACACTTCTCTTTCTGAAGTATTTATAGGGGAAATAACTGTTTTAAATTAGCAGATGGGAGAGACATAAGACAAGCTGCTAAATTAATAAACATGTATGGTGCTTTATCAGTAAGGGAGCCCATTTTGGCATTTCTTCTCAATGATTTGTATGGCCTATCACCATTGCACCTGGTGCTGGGACAAGAAATGGGCACTTAATAACCAAACAATGTGCAAACTCTTTCCATTATAACTTCATTATGTCACATATAATTGTCTATAACTAGATGTCAAATACATAATTTATGTCCAGCTCCCCTGTGAAATAGCCAGCTCCCTTGTGAATGAATAGCCCCATTAATGGGAAGTATCTTTTACTGTAACTTTTCCCTTTCTGGTACATGTTGCATTTTGTCATCTGGTATTAATTCTGAATCATTTCAGGGCTGGAGGAAAAAAAAAAAAAAAAGCTTGTTGTATTTATATTTGTGTAATGAGAGAAAAAGGCAAATAAATCATAAGAGAGATCAAATTTCAGGTCCACCAGTTTCCTGCATCTTATACCTGTTTAGAAGAGAACAGGATCAGTCTGCAGCATGTTGATTGAGAGGTATACTTGGCCTTCATTTTACCTGTCCCAAGACATTAAAAAGGCCTATAATATAAACTAGCACTTCCTACAGGAGTCCTGTGCCAGTGGAAGAGACTAGCTACTGAAAGTCTTTATCTGCCACTGCATCCTTTGCTCTTTGTTGCATCTTCTTTCATGTTATGTCATATGGTGCCTATTTGTAGAAGTGCTCCGTAGCATGTGTGATGAAGTGCGTCATTGTCACCTGAAAGAATGTAGGATAGGACAGCAATACTTTTCGAGAGGAGTCCTTTGGAAACCTGTGTGTGTTAGAACAGGACACAGGGTCTCAGTTGTTCTTTGCAGGGCCTGTGAATACTCACAAATGAAACAGGTAAAAATTCAAAGGATCGGACTGGCATGAGTCCTGTTATGAGATGTCTTTTGTACATTTTAATGGTTTTTTTCTTCATATGTGGCCTTGTTTGGGGGTTAAAAGCCTGGTGGAGAGCAACTCAGCTTCTCAAATCTGAGAAGATTGTTTGATAGTAATACAGCTAGGAAGCCACCTTTGACAGCGCTGTTGGTATGTTATTGACATTGTTACATAGTGAGAAAATGTAGTTTTCTCTGTTGCAGCTACAGAGGGAATATCTGGGCAAAAAATTATTCAGTTAAGACAATTCATAATAGTAGATGACTTCTTAGTATCTGATAGTGTTTCCCATTGCCAGTACAAAATGATTATGACTACTTAGTGAATGGTATGTTTACCTAACAAAATACTGAATTCTCCTAGACTTCCAACTTGGATTTCTGGGTGGCATGTGTGCTAAAATATTTGCAGTAGTGGAATATTATGTTACATCTATAGCATCTTCTCCCAGAAAGTATTTCCTTTATTCTTTTTTTCATTCATCTCATTTTCTGGTGTTGTTATTTTTCACTCTGTGTGTGATGTATTTAAGGAAAAACCCCTCACAAAAGAAATTTTAAAAATGCAAGTTCTGATTTGAGGCAAGTTAGGAAGATGGTCTGATAAAGACCTGGGCTATTCAGTGGCAGAAGTATCTTTCTTGTCAATAAGCAAGTCAGCGTGCTGCCATTGAAGTTTGTCAGACTCAAACAGTGCATCTCTAGAAGGACAGGCAGCCGATTTCCTATACAAGCAAATCATGTTAGGCTCAGATGCACTGCTGTTGTCAGCACTGAGTCAAAGAGTTTTGTGTTCATTTAATAGCTCTTCAGCTGTTCAGTGGGATTTTCTGGAGGTAAGCAGGATTTTTACAGCACTTGGTCTTGTAATCATCTTGAGTTGAATCAGAAATTGTCAGAAATGAGAGATTTCCACCAGAGTCAGTGGTCTGATGCTTTTTAAAATGTTTGGCTTTGGCCTGCTTTGGCCCTTCAGTTTCCTTAAAGTGGATTGTTGAATTTTGATTCTTCTCTTTGTCTGTTGTTTGTTACAGAGGGATTCTAGTGATACGATATAATCCATTCAAAGGGAAATGTATGCCCATGAATTGGATACCTCGCTTTTGAAAACCTCTTTTGGAAACCCCAGTCTTAATAAATGCATACTAAATACCGATTTACAGATGAACATTGTGGAGCCATGTTGCTAAGACTGTAACTTGGCTCCCTCATGATAGGCCTCATGATTTAAGTCTTTCAGCCAAGTAAATTTGGCTTCATAACTGCAATATTTTCTCAGAAGGTGACTGCTATCCTCTAGCTCCAAATGGTTTGTTATTGCCTTCAGATTGGCTCGGTGTAGTTCCTTCTCCTTGAAAAACTGCAAGAAGCAGTATTTAAAAGATCTTGATTGCCTTTGAGAAGAGGTATTAATTTGTTTATATGCAATTATAAGGTTTAGAGGACTGGCATGCATGAGGATGCAACAGCCATGGACTGGTGGCTGTGGAGCTTTCAGTGATAGAGAGAACCTGGTGGACATGTGGCAAGGGGAAGACTTTGCCTTTACTCAGCTGAGGATGCTGTTCTTTCTGCAGATGTGATGCATGGGGAGTCTTATAGAGGGCTCTAGATTAAGCATGTTAATTTGTTAATTAAGACCCACCCTTGTTACAATTGCTCAGGCTTTCTTCTTCATTCTACAATTATGGAAGCTCTCATGCTAGTCTCCCTTTTAGATTTTTCTCCAAGTCTTAGTTTCATCTGTATTTCATTATGTGTGCTGTTTTGCACAGATGTATGTGTGTATGTCTGTATTATGCCCACAAATTTAGTACTAGACATGCAGGAAAATAATATTGCTACTGAGTAAACAATTACGTTTCACTTTCTGGAATAAAAGGGAATGTGTGCCCATAGATCTTATTCTAAATAATCTTATGTTGTAAAATAAAAAGAAGATGAGGTTTCTAAATTCATGAAGGCCCTTCACAGTGGAATCCTATGTGCCACTGAAGTGTAACAAGCTTATTTATATTTTATTGTGCTTCTAGTTCAAGCTGCATTATTATGGGCTGCATTCCCCTGACATTATATCTGTTGCTAAGGAAGAGGTACATTATGCTAATATTTTGTGATCATAACTATGCAAACTAGGTTCTGTACATCGATGAAGCTAAGGACGAGAGGGAAGGGAAGTTAATGCACCATTTTGATTAGAGCCTCTGCAGATTGTTGCTCACATTTACAGTGAAAAACTAAGCTTGAATTTCAGAAGAATTTACACAGAAAATGGGAGAAAACCAAACAATTGAAGGAATTTGTTCACTGAACTTTAAAATTGCTCATCAGTAAATATATAGATCCTCTGCTGCTAAGAAGGAGTCTGACAGAAGCAAACCGTATGCTTTTATCATAAACACTGAGTGAATAATTTCTCAGCCTTCTCATGCCTTAATATATTTTGATCATGTAAACAGAGCATTCATCTTTAATTCCTATTTCCTGACCATTTCCAGTGATGATGTCTATTATGTGATTTCAGTACCTTCTGATTCATTTAGAGTTTACAGTAAGAGACTACAATCATAGAATCATAGAATGGTAGGGGTTCAAACGGACCTTTAGAGATCATCTAGTCCACTCTCCCACCACCCCACCCCCCCTCCCCCACTAAAGCAGGTCTACCTAGATCAAGTCACATAGGAACATGTCCAGGTGGGTCTTGAAGACCTCCAAGGAAGGAGACTCCACAACCCCTCTGGGCAGCCTGTGCCACTGCTCTGTCACCTTTACAGTGAAATAGTTTTTTCTTATGTTTAAATGGAACTTTTTGTGTTCCAGCTTCATTCCAATCTTCCTTGTCATGTTGCTAGATACAATAGAAAAAAGGGATGCCCCAACCTCCTGACATCCACCATTTATATATTAATAAATATTAATGAGATTCCTCCTCAGTCTTCTCTTCTCTAGACTAAACAGCCCCAGTTACCTCAGCCTTTCCCCATACTCTAGGTGGTCCTGCTCTGGCAGGGGGGTTGAACTAGATGATCTTTCGAGGTCCCTTCCAACCCTGAAGATTCTGTGATTCTGTGATGTTCCAGTCCCTTGATCATCTTGGTGGCCCTGTGCTGGACTCTCTCCAGAAGTTCCCTGTCTGTCTTGAGATGGGGAGGCCAAAACTGGACAGAGGACTCCAGATGAGGCTTTACCAGGGCAGAGTAGAAGGGGACAAGAACCTCCCTCCACCTGCTGGACACATTCTTCTTGATGCATCCCAGGAAGCCATTGGCCTTCCTGGCCACAAGGACACATTGCTGGCTCAGTTGCTGGTTAGTTTATTATCAACCAGGACTCCCAGGTCTCTCTCTGCAGAGCTGCTCTACAGCAGGTCAACCCTCAGTCTATACTGGTGCGTGGGGTTGTTCCTTCCCAGGTGCAGGACTCTGAACTTGTGCTTGTTGAACCGCAGGGAAACCTGTGTGTTTGAGTAAGCCCCTGCGCTGCCTCTATACCAATGCACACAGCCTGGGGAATAAGCAGGAGGAACTGGAGATGTGGGTGCAGATGCAGGGCTACTACCTCATTGCAGTCACAGAGACGTGATGGGACAGCTCACATGACTGCAGCACAGCCATGGAAGGCTATGTATTGTTTAGGAAGGACAGGCTGACAAGGCGAGGAGCTGGAGTTGGTCTCTATGTGAGGGAGCAATTAATGTGTACTGAACTGTGCCTGGGTGGGGATGAGGAGCGGGAGCGGGTAGAGTGCTTATGGGTAAAAATTAATGGGCAGGGCAAGGCAGGTGATATTGTTGTAGGAGTTTGCTACAGGACACCAGACCAGGAAGAGGAAGTGGATGAGGCCTTCTATGAACAGCTGAGAGCTGCCTCATGATCACAATCCCTGGTCCTCATGGGGGACTTCAACCACCCTGATATTTGCTGGTGAAGCCACACAGCCAAGCACACGCAGTCCAGGAGGTTCCTACAGATTGTTGACGACAAATTCCCGTCACAGGGGATTGAGGAACCAACAAGGAGGGGTGTGCTGCTGGACCTGGTACTGACGAATAGAGAGGGCCTGGTTGGGGATGTGAAGGTTGGAGGCAACCTCGACTGCAGCAACCATGGGATGGTAGATTTCAAGTTCCTGTGTGGAAGAGGCAGGATACAAAGCAGGACCGTGACCCTGGATTTCAAGTGAGCTGACTTTGGCCTCTTCAAAGACCTACTTGGACGGATCTCGTGGAATATGATTCTAGAAGACAGAAATGCCAATGAGAGCTGGTCAATCTTCAAGCATTGCTCCCTTCAAGCTCAGGATCAGTGTGTCCCAACACGCAAGAAAGGAGGAAAAGGAGGTAGGAGGCTTCCATGGATGAGCAAGGATCTGCTGGGACAACTCAGGCAGAAAGCAGCCATCTATGAGAGATGGAAACATGGACTGGCTTCTTGGGAAGAGTATAGGAACATTGCCAGGGCATGCAGGGGTGCAAGTAGGAAGGCTAGAGCCCTTCTAGAATTAAATTTAGCCAGGGAAGTTAAGGACAGTAATAAGGCATTTTTCAAATACATCAGCAGCAGAAGAAAGACGACAGGGAATGTGGGCCCTCTGCTAAACACTGAGGGTGCCCTGGTGATCGAGGATGCAAACAAAGCCAAACTACTGAATGCCTTCTTTGCTTCAGTCTTTATGGCCCAGGCTGGCCCTTGGGAAGCCCAGTCCAACAAGGATAGTAAGATGACCTGGACAGCAGAGGACTTGCCCTGGGTGGAAGAGGTTAAAGAATTGTTGGCCAAGCTTAAGGCTCATAAGTCAATGGATCCTGATGGGATGCATCCCAGAGTACTGAGGGAGCTGGCTGATGTGATTGCTAAGCCTCTCTCCATCATTTTTGAACAATCATGGAGGACAGGCAAGGTGCCTGAGGACTGCAGAAAGGCCAATGCCACTCCAGTCTTCAAAAAGGGCAGAAAGGATGACCCAGGAAACTACAGGCTCGGCAGCCTCACCTCCATCCCTGGAAAGGTGATGGAACATCCTGAATACAGTCACTAAACATATGAAGGAAAAGGAAGTTATCAGGGGGAGTCAACATGGATTCATCAAGGGGAAATCCTCTTTGACCAACCTGATATCCTTCTGTGAGTGCCTAACTGGTTGGCTAGATGAGGGGAGAGCAGCAGATGTCATCTACCTTGACTTCAGCAAAGCTTTTGACACTGTCTCCCATAACATCCTCATCAGAAAGCTCAGGCAGTGTGGCTTGTATGAGTGGATGGTGAGGTGGATTGAGAACTGTCTGAATGACAGAGCCCAGAGGGTGGTGATCAATGGTACAGAATCGAGTTTGAGGCCTGTGGCCAGTGGAGTTCCACAGGGATCGGTTCTGGGGTAAGTCTTGTTCAACATCTTCATCAGCAACCTGGATGAGGAGACTGAGTCTACCCGCAGCAAGCTGACTGATGACACTAAACTGGGAGGACTGGCTGATTCCCCAGAAGGCTGTGCTGCCATTCAGCAGGATCTCAACTGACTTGAGAGTTGGGCAGAGAGGAACTTCATTAGGAGAGGCTGCATGAACTGGGGCTGTTTAGTTTAGAAAAGAGGAGACTGAAGGGGAATCTTATTACTACTTACAAATATCTGATGGGTGTCAGGAGCTTGCAGCATCCCTTTTTTCTATTGTACCTAGCAACAGGACAAGGGATAATGGGCTGAGGCTGTAACACAAAAAGTTCCATTTAAACATAAGATAAAACTAGTTTACTGTGAGGGTGATGGAGTTGAGGTTGAACAGGCTGCCCAGAGAGGTTGTTGAGTCTCCTTCCTTGGAAGTCTTCAAGACCCGCCTGGACGTGTTCCTATGCGACCTGATCTAGGTGAACCTGCTTCTGTAGGGCAGTTGGACAAGATGATCTCTAAAGGTCCCTTCCAATCCTATCATTCTATGATTCTAAAAAGATTGGCCCCAGAACCACTCCTTGTTGAACCCTGCTGGCCACAGGCCTCCAACTCAATTCTGTGCCATTGATCACCACCCTCTGGGTTCTGTTATTCAGACAGTTCTCGATCCACCTCACCATCCACTCATATGAGCCACACTGTCTGAACTTTCTGATAAGGGTGTTACGGGAGACAGTGTCAAAAGCTTTGCTGAAGTCAAGGTAGATGACATTCACTGCTCCCCCCTCATCTAGCCAGCCAGTTATGCACTCATAGAAGGCTATTAGGTTGGTGAAACAGGATTTCCTCCCCCTGATGAATCCATATTGACTCCCCCTGATATGTTTAGTGGCAACGTTCAGGATGAGTTGTTCCATCGTCTTTCCAGGGATGGAGGTGAGACTGAACTACTAACCAGCACAATACATAAAGTAAAACAACAACATGATGCATTAACTTCAGTGTGTATGGAGTCAAAGAAAAGGTCATGAGGAAGATCCTGATGTCCGTGCTGGTTATTTTTCAAAAATGTGCTCTACAGACTGTATGAATATTATAAAAATGTTTACACAACAAATAAAATAAACAAACAAGGGTCTTGGCATTTCTCCTAAAGGAATGTTCTCAAATGAGCTTCCTCTTTCAAAACTGTTTTCTCATTAATACTGCTGCCAGGGCATGAAACATTCAGAGAGGGAGGACTGGATGGGCAGACACTCATCTCAATTCTGGTGTGCCTTGCACCTAACTGATTCAACCAGGATGACATCCTGAGGAATATCCAGGGTTATCATGGCCATGGCGTCTGAGAATAGATTATTTCTGCTGTATATTACTGGCTCTCTCATTTTTAAACATTCAATACTCTGGAACTGGGTTTGCACCTGGACTGGGTACAGTGAGGATTACCCTTCTTAATCTGAGATCTGAAATTGGGGTGCACAGAGCAAGCAGCCCACTCCGCTGAGATCAGCCTGGTTTGCCACAGCCTGGTCAAGCAGTGCCCTTCAAGCAGGGAAGGGAAGACCCGTCAGCAGCTTGCCAGTGCCCTAACACTGTTAATGGTTGTTTAACATCAGCTTAAGTCTCTGGTTTTGCTATGATGAAGAGAGCCACTTTTTCTCCCTTCTCTCACTTCCCTCTTTACCGTCCTTTTTGCTTAAACCTGGTACTGGGTTCTTTGACACTTAAGAGGGCTTTAGGACATTTAATGTTTCATTTTCCTGGGAATAGTTCATAATACACCTCACGTGCACAGGACCTAAAAATGCACTGAGAAGCTAACATGCCTAAGCTGGGAAGTGTCACATTAAATATAGTGTGAGACAAGAGCAGGATGGAGGGGTGGGAGGGAAAAGAATAGACAGCCTTGCTAGGCAGTGGGTGCTTCATGCTGGAGGTGTGTGTTGTAAAAATGGAAATGAGAAGAATAAAGAGTAGTGACACACATGAACCTAGACTGGAGATGAGGTGAGTGGGAGAGAAGTATCAGAGGGTAAAGACAGGCTGTATAGCTTGGGCAGAGAGGAGGCACATGGAGGGCTTGTTGGGCAATCCTCACAGCTTGGGATAGAGGAAGGTAACATGAAGTTAGCTAGCAACAGGACAAGGGGTAATGGGATGAAGCTGGAACACAAAAAGTTCCACTTAAATATAAGAAAAACTATTTCACCATGAGGGTGATGGAGCAGTGGCACAGGCTGCCCAGAGGGGTTGTGGAGTCTCCTTCCTTGGAGGTCTTCAAGACCCTCCTGGACATGTTCCTATGCAACCTGATCAGGTGAACCTGCTTCTGCAGCGGGAGTTGGACTAGATGATCTCTAAAGGTCCCTTCCAACCCCTACCATTCTATGATTCTATGAAGTGGAAAGGATGGGAAGAAAAAAAGGGTTTTTTAAAGAATGCTTTTTAAATCCTTTCGCTTTGGACAGTTGAGACTTCCACTGACTCCAGCAACTATGCACATACTAATCATGTAACATTTCTATTGCTGATTTCCTACCACAGGCATCCCTTCCTACCTGCTTGCTTCTTCCCAGCTTTTGCAACAATGTTACAGCAAAAATTCTGAGATTTCCTTTATCATCATTAAGCACTCCTAGACTGCCCTCTTGGCAATGAAATAGAGCTCAACCCAGCTGAGAGAGCACCCCAATGTGCTTATACATTTTTTTTATTTGTTGAAGTCTCCTTCACAGACAGGCCACCCAGATCTTCAGCTCCTGTCCTTTTCAGCTAGACATAGCTGTGGCTGATGACTGCCAAGGCCATGGACAGGGATATGGAAAGTCCTTGACTTCTCCATAATCCAACCATAGTTTTAAAAAGTGTGTGTCCCCTTATGGCCTAAGATTTGTGCTTATCTTTAAAGCTCACTGCTCCTCCACCTTATGATTGGTTAAATAAACACAGCTTGGTGTAGATATTTTACATATAAGCTGACAGGGTTGACATTGTAAGTATTTTGCAATCATTTGTTTAATTAGCTGAAGCTCTCTGGGGAGAAGTTTATGAAATGACATACTCCCAAAGTCTAATTTAAATCTGGTTTGCTTTCTTTCTTTCTTTCTTTTTTTTTTTTTTTTTGTGAATCATATTGTGAAGCATTAAAAAAGGAACAAGTGAAAGGAAAGCAACAAAACTCCTTTTATTAATGGGCAATGCCTCTGTAACACTTGCCCAAATACAGAAAGGAAATTACATCAGGTAAAATGACCAACAAAAGAGGAAGTTGGAATTAAGTGCATGCAGCTATCTTGCCTTTTTTTTTTAACCTGTACTTTGCCTCTATTTTCTTTTAGTGAAATGCTTAATTAAACTGCTTCTTTGTTTGGAGGTTAATTCCTTTTGTAATCTACAGCTGTTTTTACAAAAGTGTTCATTATTGAAGTGGACAAAGGCTGGAGACTGGACAATGGAAGGTGCTCAGCCTCATTTAGTGGGAAGGGGTTTCTTTTGCTCACAATGAAATCTCAAAGACACGGAATCCAGGGCTTCTGTGTCAACTCTCTTCTGCTTTCAATGAAATGATTACTGAAAGGGGGCTGAAGTTTCTTTAGACAGCACAGGGGTTGTGCTGTCTTGCCTGCTCACTTAATGCTCTTACTGGAGCCCTTTGTGCTCTGTAGACCCTTAAGCTCTCATGTGACTACACGTAGAGACTACTGGTTTCTCTTGTAATCCTTTCTTCCTCATTGAAATCACTGAGAAATTAGGATCCTAAATATTTAATGAAATCCATCTTGGTCTTTATCAGTTCCCATGGATCAGAGAGCTCTTGCACACATGGTCACAGCGTGCCCTTATCACTTGAGATAAGCTCTCTTGCTTGCTGACATAGTGATGCTTGGAGTACCTGAAGTCTCTGATGCTTTGCTGTGGTGTTTGTAGAACAGAAAGAGAACACATTGAACATATAAAATTATTTATATTGCAGGAAATTGGGGTAGCGATGCTAAATTTTCAGTGCCATGGAGTGGGCAGCGCTGACAGAGCAAGGGTCAGCTTGGCACAGAGTTATCAATTTGTCTCTTAGATATTGTGCTTCCTCTGGGAAAAGGAAATCAACACAAGAGCAAGACCTAAAATAGCTTTTGCAAGAATAAAGCCAGTGAGAAACTCAAATAAATTACACAATGCCCCATCTTACTCAGCATCGTTCTGTTAGGTGCAATGTGCCAAGACAGATCTCCAGGCAGTGTTCTGCCCATGCAGCCCTTCACTGCCCAGTGTCATGGTATTAATAAATGATCCCCCCTTGGAAACAATGGGAAAAAATGGGCATAACCTAGGAACCATTTTTTGTCTTATGGAGACCCAGTTTTATTGTTACCTTTGCTTGTTCTGGTTGTGTGGTTAATCATTTCATGCCTTCATGCATGCATCTAGTTTCAGTAGAAAGGGATTTTTTAACTGTAACATCCTGTAACCTTGTGGCTGTTTATTTCATTCTATTCTGAGAAATGGCAAAATGGTCCTTTTGCTTTTGTAGAAGTTCTAGGTTTGTGGGAAAAGGCAAAAGGCAATTGTGGAGGTCAGTTATTGCTGCTAATAGTAATTAAGTGTTTCTGAAATTAGCAGTTAGTCATAGATATTCTAGCCTTTCCACACAGAAAAGAAATGAGATTATACTTTAAAATATTTTTGTTTGTTATGTTCTCTAAGCCCTGCACACATGGACAAAACATCTTGCACTTTCTGACATTTTATTGTATTCCAGAAGAATTGGCAAAGATGAGAAATGGCAGGAACAGCTCAAGGAGTATTGACTTTTGCAATCAGTAGCTAGTGAAATTAGCATATTCCTTCTCTTTTGTTTTCACAGACAATTACAAATTAGATCCAGAAAATACACTCCCAGAGGTGTGATTTTGGGTTTTAAGAGAATGCTAGCATGGGAAAGAAGGAAAACTTGTTAGCACAGAGCATTTTAGCCCTATTCATAGCTGGCTGAAAGCTGTAAGTCTTGCAAAAATTCCAATAGAATTGGAAAAGAAGAAGAATGTAGGAGGAAAGGCGACATAGGAGAAAACAAAGAGCTATGTTAACAGCTAATTAGTACAGATTGCATTTAGCTGTGGAAGAGGAGCTGTGGAGGTGCTGAATGTGTTAATCTGAGTAGCAAGGATGGAGGAAAGTAGGTGCATGCCAAGCAAGGCAGGCTCTCCCACCCACCTACCTTGCATCTTTGATCTTTTCCAAACATAAAGGTTGTTCTTCTGAGGTGACTTTATTTTCCAAAGTGTTTTCTCAGTGCTGGGCTGCTTTAAGAGATAGCAGTGTGTGTCACTTCTGCCTAGCATGCTAGCAAGGTAGTGTCCCTCTCTGGGAGTTCTCACTCAAGCAGTATGAGTAGGTTCAGGCCAAATTGCAAACGGCTTGCATTGTGGCACGCACTGCTGTTTGGGGCTCTGAGTGGACTTTGAACAGATGTACAGACTTGCACCCAGCACACCTAGAAACGACTCTCCTTCTGCCAGGTAGTGCCAGGTCAAAAACACTTGTCAAATACCCATCTCCTGATTGCCCTAGGGCTCAGATATTCAATGCCAGTAAGGACAGGCCGCATCTCTGACTATCAAATCTGTATGCTTGGCTGCTGCATCTTGTGAAGAGGCTGAGCTTTAGTTTCCCGCTACCTCATTGCATTTGAAGTGTATCTGCTAGCTGGTACCTTCCTGTTTTGAGAAGGGACTTCTAGTGAAGATCCCAAGCTATAGTTAACAGTCCTGGTTTTATTCTCTAGTCAAGTTCCGTTGGGGATGTGGTGGCATTTCCAGGCCATTTTTTTATCCACTCTTTCAGCCCAATCAGCACATTGTCCATGCAGAACAACATCGCAGAGGCATTGACCATCCCTAGATAAGTGGTCAGCATGCAACTCGGCATCTAATTTATTATTTGGATGTAATAATCAGCAAAATCAGCCTCTACCCCAAAATCTTCACCCTTCAGGGGGCCTCAATATATAAACTAGCATCTCTCAGACTAATGCCAAAGAGATGTATGTAATGAGCAACTTTTATTGACCATAATTGCACTTGAATTAACTAGATGGCTCTGTAGTTGGTGGCTATGGCAGCCCAACATCCCACCCGCAGCACTGGAAATCTCATTGCTTTACCTCGCAACAGGTCCTATGCCAGTAAGCTGCAGAGGGCACAACTCTTTTGGCATAACTCTAAATTAACTTGGCAAGTAAGCTCCCGAGGCTTAAACTCTCTTCCCAGCTGGGATACATAATGATCTAGCTGCCTGTACTCTTTGATCTTCCCTTTGTTCTCTGATATTCAGAGTTATCATTTGTTCACACACCCCAAAAGAGCAGGGGACATGGAGTGGGGAGCAGTTGAATAGAAGGGAGAAATACAAAAAAAGGAAGAATTTTGGAAACACTCTTTACAGGTCAGGATGAGATGCAGCCTTGGCTCTGCTCTTTGTGTCCTCAGGGTGGTAGTGCAGCTACTGCTTCCCCATGCCTTGTCTGCTGGCAGGAAAGAGAAAGCACATTGAACATTTAATTTGCTGCTTATAGGTTTGTTTTAACATGCATCCCTGTATTTAAATAACAAGGATACATCCACTCATGTGCTTTGTTTCCTGAAGCTGTGTCAGGGCTGCTGGGGTGAGTATCAAATGGGCATTTCTGTGATACCATGATAGATGAGAGAGTTTGGACTTTGGGACTGCAAGTCAATGTCAGATCAGCAAGGATTTCGCAAAAATTTCTTCTGCCATGTTGTTGCAGCCTCAGGAGACAGGACAGGACTTCTGTGGGCATCTGGCCAAAGCTGCATAGATGAAGAGCAGAGAAAGAAAAAAAAAAATAGAAAACTTTTAATAGGTCCAAAGATAGTAAGATTTTTTTTTCCACTGTGTCCACTTCAAGACTGATACAGTTTATCAGAATTCTTTAAAGAAGATAATATTACTGACTGGATTGCTGGGAGTTTTCCATACAACACTTTTCAAAACGCAAAGTATTTCACACCGTTAGGGAAGGAGCCCTGAGCAAGGGTGAACCCCAGCCATCCTCAGGGTAGTTATTGAGTTTATATCCCTCAATGCTGCTTTTGTCCTTAAATTTCTTTTGTCAGGCTTCATTCCCAATGTTGGTGTGCTGTTATTCTGATAACTGTGCTATTACAGGAGAAGATATTCACATAGTGGGATTTAAGCAGTTGCAGAAGGGAGTGCATTACATGATCCACTTAAAATGATGAGGATGGCTAAAGTCACAGAATTTTATAATGCACAGAGCAGAATATATGTCTTTAGCAGGAGAGGACCTTCTCTACCTTCATCTATGAAATCACTTTGGCGCTGGGGTTTTTCATTTGGTTTTCTGCTCTATTTGTTTGTGGCCATGTTTTAATAATGTATGAGTGGAAATTAGCTTTATTGGGCTTAATTTTGTCCACAGCAAGATGTACATTGCCTTGAGATGTGACATAATTCCCAAGTGGAGGGAGACAAGCTTCTTTTCAAGTCATATCTTGTCTCTAGTGTCTTGGTTTTTAGTACATCAGTCTGCAAAGTAGCAGGAAATGGTGGAAATTGCAAGGTGGAAGTGGGTATAAATGGCAGTAATCTCTACCCTCACATCAGGGAAAGAGCTGTAAATTGCTACTCTCTCTTGGCTCTTAGCTGAGGTAAGTTGTTGCCCTGCTTTTGTTTGATGGCATTTCACCTTTTCTTGAGTGGACAAAAGTAAAAAATTATAGGGAGATGAAAGTCATAAAGCACTGTGAGAAAAAAAAAGAAGTAAAACATTCATCCAAACACCTCATGTTGCTGCATGTAGCTACTTCTCAGACAGGAAGAAGCTCCTTCCAAGGTGATTGCACACAAATGGAGATCCTGAATGTAAGGGATAACTGAAGTCTTTGAATGCAATTGAGTGAAAGAAAAAAAGAAATGTGCTGCAAAATCTCAAAAAGCCCTGAAATAATGCATGGCTCATGTGGTAGCCTCATTCCAGGTCGGAGCTTTCCAGCTGCTGTACTTTCATCTTAAAAAACAAAGCAAGAGTCTTGGTTGTGTGAAGATCTATTTAAGAAAGGAAAAAAAATGTAAAAAAAGGTGCTGCTCGTATTTTCTGGTTGCCATGGTTTTTTGGAGACAGTGGTATTCACTACATTCTATATATCACATATAGCTGTAGCTAATTTCACCTTGAAAAGTGGTGGAATTTTCTATTTTTATGTTGAAGATTTTGTCTGTTTGCTCTCCACATACAATTTGAGGGGTCTTGCTTGTTTGCTTATGGGCCCATGTGCAAACATGCAGAAATGACAGTGAATAATATCAATAGCAGGTATGTTAGACTCTGCTTAATAATGCTGGGGTTTAGCTGGAGTAATTTTGTTGTAACTCAATGCAGTGAATGCCTGTAGCAAAGATAAAGAACGATGAGACAATTTTTGGCTAAGTCGCTGCTTTCTCAGCAGGCAGATTCAGCAGTTACAGAGTGAGATGGATCTGACAGTGATCCAAACCCCAAAGCCTGAGTTGGTAGCACAGGCACTAGAACTGTACCAGCCAGTTCCTGCAGAGGTCAGAGCAGATGATGCCATGATACCATCTTGCTTTAGAAGTCTGCAAACCAGTGCCAGAAGCAGAGTCTCTGTTTGTATTTTTTAAGAGAGATTGTTTATTCAAGTGTGCGTGCTGCAATGGCATTATGCTGGGCTGTGTTATCCTTACTGGTTTGTTTGGAAATTAAATTTTTCCTTTTCTCCTCTATGCAGTACTAGGGATTTTGTTCATTTTTGAACTGTGGATATATTCAGCTTCAAAGGGATTTTGCATTCGCACATGGGAATAGCTGTCTTGTTGTAATGACCATCGCCTTAAAATTTGCAATTAACTAAAAAAAGAAGATGGTCTCATAGCTGCATGCATATTTTATGAAGATGTTTCTTTTAACCTACATAGGTGGGTTTTTTGGGGGGAAGGAGGGGGGAAGTAGCTAGAATCCAAAGAGGCTGTGCAAGTCAGAACATGATTTGTTTGCTCTATGTTCAATTTCTCCCTGAGCCCAGCACAGTTCGTCACTAATCCAGATGGATTTGAACTGCAAGCTGTAATGTACCAAGAGAAATGTATAGTGGAGTACAGGTCTTACCAGGTGAGAAATATGAGAGAAAAAGGCTGTTCCAGCACAGAATTACAAATGGTACTGACACTTCTCTTGCCTTTCTCTAAAGAGTTCCTGGTGATTGCACACCACTTTAAATGGGAAAAAAATGGAACAGGTGTGAAGAGGGAAGCACTGTTTACTAGAGATGCAGTAGTACATATCCTTGCATGTTATCTGAACTGCAGACAGCAGTGGGGATAACGAATTCATTTCTTTCTTAGTTTTGCTGAATATTCCTTTTCTCTGCTAGAAGACACATTGTCTTTTGCCTTTGACACCTGTAGCCATTTGCAACACCAGTAGGAACAGAGGGTAAAAATATCTCTGTGATAATTCAGTAGTTCTTTACATCAACTATGCCGTCACTTTGCACAGCCATAAAAATTACTAGATGAGGTACAGAAAATCAGTCTGTAAATCCATAAAAATCGTGGGTTTTCCACATCTACTGATTTTCCATTGTCTGTATTCATTAACAGAGCGCAAAATGGATGAATTGGTCCTCAACTCCAGGCAGCTGTTTATCTAACATCCCCAAGCTGCACATGCTGTGGGTGTTTAGAGTATTTTCACTTGAAAAGAAATAAATAATAATGATAAAAAATCCCCAGCTTCTGTTATGTATCCTGCTTCCTGTGTAGCCTTCTGAGTCCAGGGAGCCTGCTCGTGCATTTTGTGCTCCCTTGCAGCCCAGCTCTGATTGCATGTCCACCTTCGAACAAAGGTTTCATACCAAAGAGTGTCTTTTCCAGGGATACTTCCAGTTCTCCGAATGGTTCCCAGACCTCAGCCACCAATTCTTCTGTTGGAGTGTGTGTTTTCCATTGAGAACAGCCTGGGGAGGTGCCGAGCTCTGTTTGCTGTGTTAGTCCTGCTGGAATGCATGAAATAGTAGCCTCTAGGTTGACAACAGGGGATTTTTGAATTTGGAAGAGCAGTGGGAAAGCGTTAAGCCCACTGTAACAGCCCAGTAAAAGGATCGTGACTTGCATCTGTTGCTTATCAAGAGGTAGGAAGGCTTGATTTATTCTGTATGTGAAGCCATTGTGCTCATCCTTCATGTTTATATGGATGGGAAAGGCTGTTGATTAGGCAACCTTTGCGGGGAGATCTGTAAGTTCACATAGCCTACAGGGAGAAGGGATTTGGAAGAGGTTAAGGTGTCTCACTGCCCCATGTGCAATTGGAGGAAGAAGCCAAGAACCTAGGTGAAACTAGCTCAGACTCAAGGGCCTGGTACATGCTGGAAAGAGAGTAGAAGAAAACTATTGGTGATTTCAAGAGGAAGCATTACCCTTGCTTCTTTGGCCTAAAATGCTGTGGAGAGCAGTGAGATGAGCAACCCTGTCAGCAGACCCAGGCACAAGGGGCCAGCTCAGGCAGGAGACCAAGGAGAGGCATCTGGGAGAGGGGCAGATCTGGGATCTGCCTGGAAAACACAACTGAGTAATTTAGGATACAGATGGCATGCTAGAGAGAAAGGCTGCATAGATTATTAATACAGTGGGTGGCTTTCTTGGGATGGGGACTTCTTAAGCTGTTTTCTCTCTTTCTGCAGCTTGATGCTACTGATTACAAGAGGGGAAGCTGAAAACTGAACTTATCTCTGATTAAAATTTAATTGCTCCCAAGCTTCCACTAGTTACTTGCATTAAGTTTTACACCATTGGAAAGTGCTCATCAACCAGTGCTGGATTTATCAGGAATTTGGCAGATGTTAGTGAAGTGCTGGAGGCAATCCAGACCACAGGATCTGCGGCATATCATATGTGTGAAAATTCATTGGCAACTGAAAAAAAAGTCGCAAACATGGAAACAGCAGAAACTGGACACTGATCTCTTCTCACCAGACAGACAAAAGATTGAATTGTCACCTCCGGCAGTTGGAAGGCCAGCACAGGTCACAAAGTACTCTTTGTTAGGTGTCTTAGTGTGGTATAAAAGCAACAGATACTTTATTATTGGCTTGTAGCGTGCTTTATGAGAGGAACATTGGTCTCTCCATGGAAATCTTCAGAAAAAAAAAAACAGCACAGACTGTTCTGAGGCAATTTAGCAAATTAGCTATGATGTTTTAAAAGACTTCAGTTTTCATCAGATTTTCCTTCCTCTTAAGGACATTTATTCAGAAACATGGTCCTTGTTCACTAAGAGACTAATTTATTTCTGTTACATATTTCCTTCCTGTTGCTCTCTGTCTGTGGCATTGTAACCTTCAGCACTGCTCAGGTTTTTGTCACCAGGATCTGTTCCTGGTGCAAGGAGAGATCAAACACAAGTAGCTAACAAGCTTTGAGAAAGCTTGATCCATTTTTTCAGAAGTTTATACTAAAAGCACTTAGCTTTATATCAATGTGTTGGTGTGGCTTTATATCAATGTGTTGGTGTGTAGTGTTATGGTAGCCTCCACAGCTGTAGCACAGTGAGACTGCAGAGAGAGAAGGTGCTTCTTTTAGACAAACAGGAGTTGAATTAAAATTTTGGGTATAAATTCTTTTCAAATAAAAGCTTAGTTGTACAAAAAATAAATATAACATACTTCATGATTTATTATCTGTCATGTTTTAATGCATACAAATATCTTGACAGTGGTTGTGGGGGAAGCTTATATGGAAAAAAAGTAAATCTCACCTTACTCCTTATTCAATTGAAACAGTGGTTTGTATGAAAGATTCTGATTCATCCCTTGTTGGGACTGAACTGATGGGCACAGAGATGGAGCAGGACCTGCCTTGTGCTGTTGCAGTATTTGATCCCTTATATGTGATTTCCTCTGTTCTCTAGTATATATCAAAATGCATTTCCTACGCTCTCATCCGCTGTAATGCAGCCTGGAGTCAGAAGATCTCTGTTGCTAGGTAAATCTTTCTTGGGAGAAATGCTGGATCCCTTTATTAATCCTGCCTCATCTTTTGGTGCTAATCTGAAGTTAATCTCTTGGGGAGGATGTCAGTGAAGGAGTGTTTAGAAGTTTGCAATCCGTGGCTGGAAAATAAGTTCAAACTATGTTTAAATAATCTTAAACCTGGGCTTAGAAGCCATGCTGAATTGGGGACTATAGACAGACATGCTCTTCACTATCAGGTTAACAAGTGTAGTATGTGACAGTTGTTTTCCTTAAGTTATGTCTTGCATTATCACTAATAGTGAATACATTTTTTATAGAAAAGAGGCAAATAAAAAATCCTTCAAAATTATCAATTCATTTCAATTCCAGATGCAAAACCCATCGGTGCTCCATTTCACATAGTATTTTCTCAGATTTATAGAGTATATATATATTCTGAAAAACATGGATGGAAATTCTATTTCCAGCAGAGAAACTTGTTCAAAAGCTGATAAGAAAGAAGGTTTTAAAATTTGTTTTTCCTTTTTGAGCACCAAAGGCAATTAATTTGGAACTTGAGCAGTGATGTGAGAGGCAGAAGGTACACATAGGCTGGCACGGGGCTCTTTTCCAGTGAATGTGGAAAAATAGGGCAGTACAGGCTCTCTTCAGGTTTTTCAGAGCAAATCTGAAGCAGATGTTCCTTAGCCCTGAGACACTGCCCTATCCACGAGTGCTAATCTGACCTGAATATAATGAAGGCTGGCTACGCTTCTTATTCTGTCCGGCAAATGTGAAGAGATGTGTACAGAGGTAGCAAACCGTGGGAGAGATTTCAGCCATCTTGAGCTATTTAAAGTATGAAGACCTAAAATATCATTGAATCCCCTCTAATCTTGAAGGAGAGGGACACTTCCAGACTGAGATTCGGAAGAGCATATGTTTGTGGTTTACTGGAAGTTATAGGTATTTGAGGTGTGATGTAAACACAGCAGTTGGTGTTTGGCAAAGTGCATTTGGGATTTCCCTATTAACTTGAGTGAAATGGATATTGCCTTCTTTTAAAGTTTTCTTAGATCTGGCCTCACATGTGCAACATCACTGGATCGGAATCCTGAGCCAGTACTGAGCCTGTGCTATGGGGAAGATGAAACTCAGACGGAAAGTAAGACTGAGACTGCTAAATAAACTGGTATTCAAAAGGCTAGTGCTTTTTTAAGGCAGTGGGAGATGCTGCTTCCTTAGTACTTTTAAAGATATCAGACCACTTGTTCAAAGTAAGTTGAAATCCTGATTGTGAAAGTCTTGACCTCTTATCTATTGTGTTTGCATTTTTTTTTTCTTCTATGAAAAACAATGAAGTGTGAAAATTAAGAGACAGGGAAGTGTGCAAAGTCCTGCTTGACTCACTCATGAGGGCACAGGATGCAGAGGACCCAATCCATATGGCTGGGCACAGCCCATTCCTCTTGCAGCTTCACCCAGTGTTTTGCACTCTATGAGACAATGGTTTTGTAAATATTCATTACCTAAATAATTTTCTTTACTTGATAAGAACTGTAACATTTCAAAGGGACTCATTTGAAACAATAAAAGAGGCTAAACTTGTGCCAGCTTCACAGGCTCCTTGACTGACACATATTGCAGGAGCTCTCTGAGGAGCATGGGCTTAACCCTTTTCTCTCCCTGTCACAACTTGCTGATGTTGTCGGGACAACATTTGGGTAGCTCCACAATTTTTCAAGGGCTGAAATATTTTTTCTAGGTCTCTATATCTCTTTCAATCCTTGGTCTATCAGCCTGGGAACAAAATGGACCTTTCTTTCCGTGAAAACTAATGGAGCATGCTGTGGCATATCGGGTGTGCGACTGCATCCACTTCCCCAACATCTCGTGCTACCTCCGGTGTTGTAGGCCTGGATTAAATATCCAGCCACTCTTCCGGCATCCTAAATAAATAAGCAGCTACTCTTCTCTGCATGAATGCAGTAAGACAAATCCTTATCTGTGTCTCCCTCTGACTGCCCAAATGATGGGCCATGTCTACAAAATCATTGCCTATCATCCTTTGCATCATTGCCACGTGCTGGCTGTGCTTCTGCCACAGCTCACACGACCTTGGCACCACAAATGGTGTAGACTGACTACATATTTCAGAAAGAAATCTGAGGATGCCCTGCAACGAGGAAGGTTTAAACAGGGCTTTGTTGTACACCCATCTTGCAGCGTGACAGGGAGAGATAGGTGGCGTAGGAAATTTTACTGACAGCCGTTATGTTGTTAGCACCAGTCAGAAAGTTTTGTTCAATGAAATGGATTCCAGCCTATAAAAGATGCCCTTGGCTTCAAGTTGGGCTCATAATTTATTTTTTTTTCTAGTATTCTCAGTTATTGTTGGCAAAACCTGATCTTTGCCTACAGTTCTGATAGAGCACACATAACTAAAGATCAAATCACAAAGGTTTTTATGAGTATCAATTTCTGTTTCATTTGTCTTATATTAAAGAATACCAGTTATATTGAGACAGGTGTTTTGAGTGCAAATCTTCTATCACATGCTCTTGCATGTGTTGTTAGCTCTAATTGTAATTTGTTTTGTGGAAAGTGAAGAGTATATACAAGTATATAAACACAAACATAACTAGTTCATCTAGGGATTCTGGAGTGTGGAAATTAATGTTGTTTCCACCCTGTAATCAGACTTTAGCACTGATCTGCTGATTATGGCTCTCCAAAGATGGAGAAAGTGGTAATTCAACAAACATTGCCACTGGGATCTTGCACATGAGCCAGAAAGTGGGCTTTTTTTCCTCCCCTCCCTATACCCTGCTGCATGGGGTTCTGCAGAAGGAAAAATGATGATAAATGCCTGGGACATTATGAACTTAATTGCAAAAAGGAGACAGAGGGGAGACCTTATCACTCTCTACAACTCCCTGAAAGGAGGTCATAGCAAGGCAGAGGTCAATCTCAGTAACAAGTGATAGTACAAGAGGAAATGGCCTCAGGTTGTGCCAGGGGTGGTTTAGATTGGATATTTTAAGAAAATTTTCTTTGCTGAAAGGATTGTCAGACATTGGAACAGGCTGCCTAGGAAAGTGGTTGAGTCTCCATCCTTGGAGGTATTTAAAAGACATATGTTGTGCTTAGGGACATGGTTTAGTGGTGGGCTTGGCAGTGCTGAGTTAACAGTTGAATTTGATGATCTTAAAGGTCTTTTCCAACCTAAACAATTCTGTTATTTGCACTCAGTCCTTGGGGAGGCTTCCTTTGATCCATTGAACTCCTATGTGGAATATGAAAAGATTTGTCAGGAGACACGTGCCAAGGATTCACAACCCTGGGCAGAAGAGCCCTCTTGATACCCCTCCTGCACAAACACATAAAAGAAAAGCAATTTATAAAAGCCCATAGCTCTAATAGAGCAGCTGAGCCTTGGCATTCCTGGGCAATGTGCAAGCAGAAAAGAGGTGAAACCTGGCTCAAACAGTAAATCCCACTGAAGCTAATCCAGGACTTTTTTAGGGTGCCATAGTTTCTAGGGCTGACCTGTGGCCATTACAGCGCTGCAGAATGAGTTGGTGGGCAAGCAATGGTGACAGTGAGCTTCTGCCATGATGAAGCCACAGAGCTGCTTCAGGTCTGTTCTGTCCCTGTTCTGTCCTTTGAGCACTGTCACTGCAGGGTTAGCTGGACGTAATCTCTCTCTTCTCTCAGGTCTAATTTTTCCTCTCTCCAACAGGATAGGCCTAAGTGGTAACAGTCTGCTTCTCCAAGGTACCCTTCATCCCAAGGAAATCCTTATAATATAAAAATGAGAGCTGAAGATGCCAGCCCACTCTGTAGCTTGTGGCTACTGGACTTTGGTGGGGAGAGGAGGGAGGGTCAGATGCCAAGTGAAATAGGCATCCAAAATTGTTAGCATTGGCAATATCCTTGGTTTTGGAATTAAGGGAACAGAGATCTGAGAGATGGGCATGAGGCTGAGGAAAGATTCAGGTTGGGATGTGTTTATTGGTAGATACTCTTCTGGGAAAGGAAAGCAGATTGAAAACCATGGAGAAATAAAACCGGAAGGACCTACTCATTACTCAATGGGCAAATACAGGAATGGTTTCTAGACAATGACAAGAGAGGCAGGCAGGGATAAGGTTTGGAACTCACACGGGATGAAGAAAAGAGCTAAAAAAAAATGACTTAATGTCTCTTTTAGTGGAGGTGAGCCAGCACCGTGCCCAGAGAGCTGTAATACACGTTCAATATGAATGAGATTTTATTGAACATACAGGGAGAAATGTCTGAGTAAGAGGAAGACTAGGGGATTTCTGAATGTTAGTCTGAAATTTCAGCAGGGATCCTATCACCTATGAGGGCTTAGCCTCACTGTTTCAATATTTCTGTTGGCTAGTGAAGACAGTCTAACACCACATTTCCCACTTGGAGGATCCCTGTAGAGAAATTGTCTCTGAAACACAAATGTTCAGTAACACTGACTTAGCTCATACTGCTTTCCTCCAGCTGGAATTGGCTTCAGGTTTCAGATATTATCAAAAAGAAAAAAGCAGCCTGGAAAGCCTAACTTAATATTAATTATAAGAGGAAGGAAGTGTTATGCCAGGTTGGTATTTGCACTTGTCTTCATTCTTATTTTACACCTGCATCCTCTTTCCCGTGTTCCCCAGCTCTGTCCTGTCAGTGTAGTCTCAGGCTCACCCGGGTCAGTTCTAACATGATTTTGTTTTTCATTTAGGCAAAAACCAAAGCATGGACTTGCCTCAGCTTGGCAGAAAGGGACATGTAATTTTCTGTTATGTTGTTGTTGGAGTCTTGCACACTTCAGCTGGCAAACAGATTGTCAAACATCTTTGAACGATATTTGCTCAGTGTGCAAAAGAGAAAAGAAATATCTACTTTTAGATTCAGCTCCTTCTTTATGTGGTTTTATTTGGTTTTCTTTGCACACATTTAAAATTCCTTTCTATTAGACTGTATTCAGCCTAAGTTGCTTAGTGAGATTTGTTACCTAGTGTATGCTTGCTCCTGTTTAAAAGGTGACTGGATCAAGAGCTGTTTTTCCTCCTTACCTTCACCTCTTTCCCTTACTGGTGGTGAATGGCAGTGAATAGTAGCTCCTCTCAGGGACAAATATCCCTATCCCCACACAAAACAGCAGCTGCTGGGTGGCTGAAAGCTATGTGTGGCACATAAGCATTGGGTCAACGTGCACTAATAGGTACCAGGGTCTTGCAGGCTTCTGTTATAGGTGCCTTTGAGTTACTTCAGTACAGGATGCATGTTGCTATAACTGAAGACAAAATCCTATCTGGGAAGTATAATTTGCGCTGCTACCCCTGAAGCTGAGATAATACATGTTGCTGAAATAAATTTGCATCTCCATTAGTTACATGCCATTTATTTGTTGGAGTCTGTTTGACCAGACATCTTGGTCTGCATCAGATTTCTATGTGGTCTGCTCTGAACAAGAGCTGCAGACAGTGATGGTTTAACTGAATCAGTGTCACTGTTTTCGCTCAAATATAAAGTTTAATAAGGGAAAATAACAGGTTAATCTGGAAAGGCATTTTGTAGGCCAGGGGGACTGACCTTGTAGAAGTTACTGATGCCAAGAGGATTAGGAGGTTGTATGTTGTACTCAGAAATGTACAGTGGATATGCTGAACTTGGTACAGAAGATGGGAAGTGTGGTCCCTTCAGTCCAATACCTTGTCTGAGTTTCAGACTCTGCAGAAGGAGATTCCTCAGGGAACAGCACAGATCAAGAGAAGGGCTCATCCTTTTGTATTAGCTAGTAGTTTCCTCACAATAACACAGGAGGATCAAAGCCTTCCCCATCCTCCAGGAGTGTGTTGTGGGCTGTGAAGAATGAAGTCCTCTGCAAGAAGAGAGGACATCAAGTTGTCTGGAGGAGATGGAACTTTCCTTTTCCTCTCCCCACCAGTCTGTACTTAGCATCCATACTATACTTCTGGATTTTCTAGTTATCCATGGAATGGCTTAAGCCTTTCCAAGCACCAACTAAACACGTCAAGGAAAGATGAGCAAACAGTTGAGTCATTTGCAGTTTCTTTTGTGCCTCAGAGATGTGTATAAGATGTGCTGCATTTTTCAGGAGACAAAGTCAGAAGTTGCTTGCTGTAGCATCACACAATTTCCAGCCGAGGCTTGGGCATTGAAATGTTGATACAGTGAAGATGATAGTGTTGCAGAAACTTACAGGCTACTGCTGTCATCAGTATTTTGAGGCATCTCCAAGGAGCACCTGGGTCTCGCGCAATTTGAACAGCTTTTGATGCTACCTTTTCCCCTTCATAGGCTAGCTGTCCCAGAGTACTAAATCAAATCCCTCTCCTTTTCTTATAACAGCCTCTGTAGCAGCTGAACAGAGCAGCTGAGCAGCTTGCCACTGAAGTGCTTATAGTTGTCATTCCTATTTTGCTGGGTGGTTCCCATTTGGCATACCAATGAACTCTGTCTCTGATCAATGATCAGTTGGGCTCTAGCTTTTTTAAAAAAAAGAGCTGATCACAAGGGTCTATCACAGGTGACCTTCTTCCTCCTTTCCCATCTTGAGCCTGACCACCATATTAGAAAGTTTGTTATTTGCAGAACTCAATTCCAAGTGAATTCAGTGTTATAGTTTCTAATCTTTTTTTTTTTTTTTTTTTAGTATTCCTGGCCTGATGAACTTCCTGTAATTATAAATTATTCTGTTTCAGCTGCATGCTTTTTCTCATTTACATTTAAGATAATGGAAGAAGAGCTGCTTTTGATGACATAAGTGAGCTAGATTTTGCATTAGCACTATTATAAAATAAGAGTTCTTGGTGGATAATGTAAAATATTAGGGGGGTTGAGTTTTTCAGTACCTGGAAAGCACTGCAATGACTAGAAAAACTAATATTATTCTTCCCTGCAATTTGATGAAATTTCTTGATGCATGCGTGGAATGTGAAAGGCTTGAGGCTAATAACATTACAGATCTCAATGCATGTACTATACAGTCTGCTTTAAAATATTTACTAAACAAAAACATTTCAACATATTTGACGCTTAAGAGGGACAAAAAATAGTAATTACTGTAGACTGGTGCATTTATTTTATTTTACCAGTGAGAGCTGCAAAATGAGATTTAGGCAATGTACTAGAAGCATATAGCACCTCTTTAGCCCTGTGCTATAGCAGTAGTTTTATCCCATGCTTAAGTATATAAAGGGTCTTTGCTGTATTTCAGAATCAGATACAAGTTGCTTGCCTACTTTTTATTTTCCTAGTTCTGTTATGTTTTGAATCTTGCAGTCATATAAAGATACTTTTTTTTTTTCTTTATGAGAGACATCATTCTTTTATATGCTTTGTAGTGATGTCACGTATTTAATTTTTGGGGTATATGTATTATACAAAGGCAAAGATATTAAACAGCTTAAAAATCTCCAAAGGATACAATTTATTTTTTTTTAAATTGCTATGTCATTCTAACTACTTTTCTTTATCACTTCCTCAGATTCTACTGATGCTTGTAGGTACACAGTGCCTTTGTTGATAGCTCAAGTGGATCAGGTGCAGTTTAGGCTTCAAGGCCAAGACTGCATTATGGAAAATCCTAATTCTGGCACAGCAGCACCTGGATGTTCCTTTGTGTATTTGGTGCCTCTGGTTTGGACCAATAATTGCCATGGATATGTAAACTTTAGCACACAGCTGCATGTAAAACCACATGCCAAACTTGAGGAGGCAGCCATACAGCTTCTGACTAAAATACATTGCTTTTCAGCACTACTATTCACTTTCTTGGAGGATTTTTCTTATGTTTTTTGTTTCTGTGGGCCCGTTTCCAAGTCCTACAAAGTCCATGGGTATATTCCTCTGCTTTGCAAGAAACAAACATGCTTACATTGTGATGTGCTAGTCTGCACTAGCCATTAAGGATTATAATCTGAAAGATGACAGATGTAAAGCTAGACATCAGTGTTGAAGGCTTTTCCACTTTGGGCTTATGTATTGTCATGTTGTTATCAACCCTTTGAGTAAGAGTTTGAAACTATGTCTCCAGAGAAGGAAACTCAACAACCCATCTGGGCAGCCTGTTCCAGTGCTCCATCACCCTCACAGTGAAGAAATTCTTCCTTGTATTGCTTTGGAACCTCTTATGTTTCAGCTTGTACTTGTTGCCTCTTGTCCTATCATTGGACATCATTGAGAAGAGCCTGACTCCATCCTGTCACCCATCCTTTACATATTTGTAAACATTAATGAGGTCACCCCTCAGTCTCCTCCAAGCTGAAGAGCCCCAGCTCCCTCAGCCTCTCATGATAAGAGAGATGCTCCATTCAATGATCTTGGTGGCCCTGTGCTAAACTCTCTCCAGCAGCTCTCTGTCCTTCTTGAACCAAGAGGCCCAGAACTGGGCACAATATTCCAGATGCGGTCTCACAAGGGCAGAGTAGAGGGAGATGTTTCATCTTAAAATGTCCTATATATAATAACTTGATTATTTATTATAAATCCACTTTGCTGAAGAAAATGTGTTTCTCATAGTACTAATGACTCTCTCATTGTTAAAGCCTTCCACAGAACATCAGTTATCTATAAAACAAATTTAGACACCAATCCTGCAGTTAGACGTTGTTTAGGCAGACCCCTGAGCCAACGTGAATACAGCTATTAGAACTGAGCTTTACAAAATATTGACATTTGTATGTAAGTAATAAAGAGCTTTGGAGGGGCTCTAAACAACATTTTATAGTTTGTCAGGGAAAATGCTTCATTTCTGAAAGTAGCTAAATATTGATATTCTTACACTGGAGTTTTGTCAGCTTCTTCAGATTGGCTTACATGAAAGATTTTTCTTTTCTGTTTAGCACAAGCTTGTTCCTTCCCTCTATTCCATCTGCTACTCCAGGGGCAGGATACTTACTGATGGCAGGTTTGAGGAGAGAGTTGAGCTAATTTCAGCTCCAAAATGAAATGTGGCTAAGAGGCCAAGACCATAGCTTCCCTCTGATTTAGAGGAGGGGTCTTAAGAACATATGCACACTGAGGTGCACCAGAGCATGCTCAAAGGATAAAAAAAGACAGCGTTTCTCAGCACTTCCTCATTCCTGCTGGTTTCAGTGGTCAACTCTCTCCATATTCTTGCAGAAGCAAGAATAAATGGAATAAATAAAAACCAGGAAACCAATGCAGTCAAAGACTGTGTGGAGCAAGTGCCCTGTAGAGATAAATCAGTTTTATGGCTTCTGAGAAGGATTTGTTCTTTTGAATCAGGTTTGAAATAATCAGTAGGTTGTAGAAAGAGGGTAAAATAGATGGGTTTGATGAAAGACAGAAAGTGAGCATTTGCTTACAGGTTTATCATTCCTGTTGCTCTACAGGATACTAAAAGTACAATATGGGTACATCTACTATACAGATAGCAAGCCCTGCTTTCAGGACTCCAGTTCAGGTCTGGGAGTACAGTACAACCTGCATGCTAATGGAGTAAATCCTAAAATGGATTAGAAAAAGAAGGGTATAAGCAACTCTAACTCCATCTTTGATAGTTTGTGTTTTATTCAATTTCCTCTCTTTGATTTCATCTGACCAGCCCACCCACAGAATCTGTTTGCACTAAAAGCACTGGACGGACACCTTGGCTCATTTGTAAGACCAGCAGTGGTACACGAAACCAGGAGTGACCTCAAATATGGAGCCTCAGAGTGACTGGGATTGAGAGATGGTGTATGTGGTGTAAGGGGAGGTGCACAGTAAATGTAAAAAGCAGCCTTTGTGATTTTAAGCTGCCAAACCAGACAGGAGAAAGTGGGGCCAGGTGGCTTTCCACCTGCTCTCCCCCTCACACTGCTTGCACACACTTGGGCCACGGGGCCAGAGAGATGATTTCTTGTAGGTCCAGTGGGTTGTCTCCTTGAGTTCAGTTGTACTAGATCCTCTTCGTGAAGATAACAGCATAACACAATCAGGTTTTAAATGTTAATACTGAGATCACAGGAAGCTGAGAAGCACCAAATCACTGAGAATTGGAAAGTCTAGTCTGTCCTCTTGAAATCTGTCAAATCTATTTTTTATTTACAGCATTTGAGCCATTTAACAAATTGGAATACAGCCATTCAGATGTTTCACAGGCAGATTATGATTGATTTAAAAGTCTGGAGCATTTATCCAAATGCAATTGGTCATCTTACTGACTTAACATCTAGATTGGAGATCTTACACACACAAATGAACAGAGACTATTTGAAGATAATAGTTTTCTCTTATTAAATTTTTGTTTGTAACTTACAATTGAAGAAATATTGAATAAGGATATAAGCCTTATACTTAAGGACATTAAGCCTTGGTCTCTTAAGACTCGTTACAATGATGGGATAGATCAGAAAATGCTACTGTGTCAATAGTTTATGACTCCTGCACTTACTTCCTTTCAGTGCAAACACAGAGGTGGAGAAATGCTGAAGGACTGACTCCATCTGGCACTGCCTCTGCAGAACACATGCAAGTTGTTCAATTAAAGATGCATAAGGGCAGGCAAAAGGCAGGAAACACATTAGATGAAGCTACATCCATTGTTTTTCTCTCTTAGCAACCATGCATGTGCTTGTTCTGCATAGAAACTAAAAGGTGTGTTTCAACTTGCATGGATAAAACACGTGGTTTAATCAAAAGGTAAAGAAAAAAAAAAAAATTGGCAGTCTTAGCCTCCAGTAAATCTCTTGAAGCTGTAAGCATAGAGCTCACGTGTCTGCACTCTTAACATGGTCTGAATAAAAAACTGACAGCATCTGTTACTGAAATGAAAAGTGATTTCTCTAACAATGGGATACTGGGGAATTCCTACTGGGCTTCTCTTTAACAGAGTTTGAAGGATTCAGGTTGGAAGACAGTTTGTAAGATCCGCACCAGTGACTGATGGATGTGAGTCACGCCAGAAGACAGATTGTTTAGGAGGTTAGAAGTTCACTCCATATATTCAGTAATAATATGCAGCTCGTATGCCCTTAAAAAGAGATTGTATGCTTTCTTCCCCCTGTGTGAAATGGCGTGTTAATTGGGGGGGAAAAAAAAGTAATCTTATTTATATGTTCAAATCCAGAAATTTGTAATCTGCAATCACATTATTTTTGAGAACTAGAGTAATTTGAAGCTAGATTGCCTAAAAATAGCTCTTGAAGGGAATTCTAAAAATTATCTGAGATTCAGAGGTATAAAGCCCAGCTTGCTAAGTGATTCCAGCTTGAAGTGCATTGAAACAGCTAAGTTTGTACCATATCTTGGACCACAGCTGTAGGTTTCCCCTTAGTACAGGGACCTCAACATCTGGCACATATCCACAGCAGCATCTGCTTAGGCCCAACACAATACTCACAAGTGGGCAGAGTAGCCTCAGGCACAAATACTGATCCCCTACTGGAAGAGGCAAAAAAAACTACACAAAGGTGTTTTTCCATTTAGCAGCAGTCCACAAGGAATTAATCTTTCATCAGATGTAGCATCCTCCTACTCTACTATTTCAGATGTTAGGTGAGAGCGAGGAAAAAGAAGAGCTATGTACCTATGTATTAATTTGCCTTCGTGACCAAGAAGGCCAATGGCATCCTGGGATGCATCAAGAGGAGTGTGGCCAGCAGGTCGAGGAAGGTTCTCCTCCCCCTCTACTCTGCCCTGGTGAGGCCTCATCTGGAGTCCTGTGTCTGGTTCGTCACTCCCCATCTCAAGAGAGACTCAGAACTTCTAAAGTCCAGCGTAGGGCCACCAAGATGATCAGGGTACTGGAGCATCTTCCTTAAGAGGAAAGGCTGCGGGAACTGGAACTGTTCAGCCTGGAGAAGACTGAGGGGGGATCTCATTAACACTTAAAAATATTTAAAAAGTTCATGTCAAGAGGATGAGGGAACACTTTTTTTTGTAGTGCCCAGTGACAGAACAAGGGGTAACGGACAAAAGGTGGAACACAAAAAGTTCCACTTAAGGAAAAACTCAATTCCTGTAAGTGTGATGGAGCCCTGGCACAAGCTGCTCAGGGAGAGTGTGGAGTCTCCTTCTCTGGAGGTTTTCAGAACCCATTTGACTGTGTTCTTGAGTGACCTAATCTAGGCCAAGCTGCTTGAGCAGGAGGGTTGGACTACATGATCTCTGGAGGTCCCTTCCAATTCCTCATTCTGTGATTCTATGATAGGACTTTTTATGGGCACAAGACTACATGCAGTTGTGTTGTTGAACACAACATGCTGTGTTACACACTGTGGGACGATTGCAAATCTATTTTTTTATTCCCATCAATGGTTTTTGCAAGTCTTGTCAATCTTGTTCAATAAAGTTCCAACAACAAAAACCACAACCCCAACCACTCTAAAAGCAGTGTGTGAACTTTTATGTTCACACACAATTCTGTCTCAGCTTCCCTAAAGATCAGAATGTGTAAGCACAGGGGAGGGCTGTTCAGATATTTGATGTGAGGCCTGCTTGGCCTTCACCTGCAGTGAAAACAAATTGTAGTTTCTCTCAAATGCATGGAAAGAGCTGTACATAATTTAGGGGCTAATGTCATCTTGTTGATTCTCCAGCCCACAGCTCCTTGGTGGCACCAGCATGTGGCTTTTGACTTTTCAGCAGACAACCAACAAAATGATGGTTTTGCAGGGCATGGATGCGTGCTTATGCAACTCTTAGGGGATGTTATAAGGTGGACAAGGCTCAACTTAGGTGCTCCTTGTCTTCAGTCATCCATTTCTTTCGCCTTACAGGGAATTTGGTGAAAAGCCACAAAACAAAAAAGACAAAAGAAAATAGGATTTTTTTTTTTTCTAGGGAGTTTCACAAAACATTCTGAAATGTGTTTGAAAATGCGTGTAGAAAACTCATTCCCGTGAGATGCATTTATGTGACAGGGAAAAGAAAAACAACTGTGATATAAACCTTCAACTGTATTAGATTTGGGTTTTTTTGTGCTGCTGCTTTCAAGACATGCATAAACCTTCCTATTTGCTATATAAATAGAACTTGCACCATCTTTTAGCAGCAGAACAAATTATAAAAGGGGATGCTGTAAGCAAAGGATGTGATTGCCAAACATGAAAAGGTCAAAACTAGCACAGAGGGAAGGAGGGACCTTCAAGTTTTGCGTTTCTCACAGTGTTTCAGAAACCAGCAATGCTCTGTTTGTCTTAGCACAGTAGCAATGTGTGTAAATTATTGTGAATGTAGCCCAGACATGCTCAATAAAACAGTTGAATTGGTGTATCCTTCAAAAGATGTGGAAGCCTCTGGACTAGTTAGTTATATATCAGTTGCTGGAGTATTGCACCAGCTGCAGCACAGGGAGCAGGCACAGGCTCTTTGCCACTGGCACCCTGGCACATCTGCTTGAGTTTGTCTTGTGAATGCAAAGCTTGCCAGAGAGTGAAGTCATTAGTGTTTGTCTGGACCTTGTGCATGAAACTTGAGTGTGACCTCTTCTTCCAATTACTTGAGTGATCGCTGGCTCATAGCACATAGCCATCAGGCTAAACCTTAGGATTGCAGCCCCCAGAGGAGAGCTTGACAGATGCCTTCTGTCATCGGTTACCTAGCAAAAATCAGTGAATCTCACCCAGGAAACCTTGTCTGCAATTTCTGCTCCAGCGGCACCCAGTTATCTTCATTCATGGGGCTGGAAATGCATGACATTTCTTAAAAAATGTTTTCAGTTATTAAGTACACTAGGTCATAGGCTTAGATGCCAAATCCAAAGGATGAGAGAAAAGGTAGGTTGGTAGTGAATGCAAATAGCCTTGCTTGCAATCAAAGCTGCTTTTGTAATAGGAAAACATTAGTCAGAGTCATCTGGAATAGCAGTCTGCCATGTCTGGGAGCATCAGGAAGAGGTGAGCAGAACAGAAAGTAAGATGACATGTGTGCTGGATTTTCCCGGTTGGCAGATACAAATCACTGGTCTTAGGCAAGTTTGTGCACTTGTCCTGTTAGGTGAGAAAAAGGGAAAAGAAGCATGTGGGGGAAAAAAATAAACCCCAGCAACAACAAAAAAACCCTTATTTATTTAAGATTTTTACCTATGAGCAAGTCCATCCCATGATTTTTCTTCCACCAAGCAAAATTCCTTCTCCTATGGCCTGAGTTCTGTGTAAAGATTGGGAAATAAAAGAAAGGAAAAAAAATAACAATTTCTTTGTCTTGCTAGTCAATGTTCTGGGAGTAGAGAGAGGCTCCTCTGGGAGCTGCAATTACTCCCCTGTGGATGCTGTAAATGTTCAGGTTTTATAGCTACAGCTCTAGTCTGAATGATGGCAAAACTTCAGGCTTCTGCTGTTAGTGCCAGCTCTCTAGATAGAGCTGGGAAGAAAAAAAGTTAAGTATCACTTTGGGTTCTTTCTGGGGAAGACGTGTTTCCACAGTTCCAGTTTGCTTTCTTGGAAGCACATTGAAAATATCTATACTACCTCTGTGCTTTGTAGAATGGATTTGAAGCCTAGGAGTAAAAACCGAGTCTTACGCGAAAGCTGTCTTTAAACTCTTGATATGGCAATGCATGGTAAAAACAAGAAGTAAAATAATCAAGACCATACATTTCTAGCTGTAAGAGAGTTGATGAATTTTAAAGGTTGATGCTTGTCTATGAACAAAGTTCTTACTATGAAGTATTATCTGAAGAATCCTTCTGTTAAAGTGATGCTGCAGTGCTGTTTTTCTCCAAGTTAAAAATTCACAGTTTATTGGCAGCCTGAATTAATCTGGAGGATTGATCTCTATTCTGTGCTGTAGGATTTAGGTAATTTTGTACAGGTTGCAGTCTCCTCGTGGTTTTGCTTGGATTTGAGAATCATTTATATGTAAATTATCCTGATCTCTTGTTCTTTCCCTTCGTAACAATTAACTTTGTTTTAAACCACACAGTTCTGTGACCAAAATTGGCAAGTGGTGCTGCCTGGAGCCAGTGAAACTGAGTGGTATTATGACGGTGCTCATATTCACTGGAGCTCTTTACCAAATTAGCTCACTGAAAAATGAGACTTTTGAACTGAGTTCAGTGGTATCCCATTCATCTCACTCTGTTGAGCCACTTTGAGTTGGCTTTTTTATGTTTTCTTATAATTTGTTCTATGGGAATGGAATGGAATGGAATGGAATGGAATGGAATGGAATGGAATGAAGTAGAATAGGTTGGAAAAGACCTTTTTTATCATTGAGTTCAACCATTAACCTAACACTGCCACGTTCACCATTAAACCATTTCTGTAAGTGCCACCTCTACACATCTTTCAAATACCTCCAGGCACAGTGACTCAACCACTTCACTGGGAAGCCTGTTCCAATGCTTGGAAACCCTTCTGCTAAAGATTTCTTTACCTAATCTCCAATCTAAAACTTCCCTGATGCAACTTGAAGCCATTTCCTCCTGTCCAATCACTCATTACTGAGGAGAAGACAACAAACACTCACCTCACTATGTCTTTTTAGGTAGTTGTAGAGAGTGATCATGTCTCCCTTCAGCTTCCTCTTCTCTAGGCTAAACATCTCCAGCTCCCTCAGCTACTCATAGAATCATAGAATGGTAGGGGTTGGAAGGGACCTTTAGAGATCATCTAGTCCAACCCTCCTGTAGAAGCAGGTTCACCTAGATCAGGTCGCATAGGAATATGTCCAGGTGGATCTTGAAGACCCCCGAGGAAGGAGACTCCACAACCCCTCTGGGCAGCCTCTTCCACTGCTCTGTCACCCTCACGGTGAAATAGCTTTTTCTTATATTTAAGCGGAACTTTTTGTGTTCCAGCTTCATCCCATTACCCCTTGTCCTGTTGCTAGCTACTATAGAAAAAAGGGATGTCCCAACCTCCTGGCACACACCCTTTATATATTTATAAATGTTAATAAGATCTCCCCTCAATCTCCTCCAGACTAAACAGCCCCAGTTCCCACAGCCTTTCTTTGTATGAAAGATGTTCCAGTCCCCTGATCATCTTGGTGGCCCTGCGCTGGACTCTCTCCAGCACTTCCCTATCCCTCTTGAGCTGAGGAGCCCAGAACTGGACACAGTACTCCAGATGAGGCCTCACCAGGGCAGAGTAGAGCGGGAGAAGAACCTCCGTCTACCTGCTGGACACACTCTTCTTGATGCATCCCAGGATGCCATTGGCATTCTTGGCCACGAGGGCACATTGCTGGCTCATGTTTAGTTTATTATCAATCAGGAGTCCCAGGTCTGTCTCTGCAGAGCTGCTCTTCAGCAGTTCGACCCCCAGCCTATACTGGTACTCCTCATAAGGCCTGTTCTCCAGACCCTTCATCAGCTTTGTTGCCCGTCTCTGGATACACTCCAGCACCCCAATGTCCTTCTTGTTGTGAAGGGCCCAGAACTGAACGCAGCACTAGAGGTGTGTAGCCTCACCAGTGATGAGTACAAGGAGACTTGTACTCACCTCCTTGGTCCTGCTGGTCACAGTATTTTTGATACAGGCCAGGATGCCATTGGCCTTCTTGGCCACCTTGGCACGCTGACATCTCATATTCAGGTGGCTATAGACCAACATTCCCAGGTTCCTTTTTCATCCAGCCACTCTGCCCCAAGCCTGTACCATTGCATGGGGGTTTTATGACACAAGTGCAGGACTCAGCACTGAGTCTTGTTGACCCCCCAACAGTTGCCTTTGAATCATCATGATACTTATTTTTAAAAGCACAAGAAGGCCCAAGTTGACCAAGAAAAAAAATGGAAGAGGCAGTCCCCAAAGAGATTTTGACATTAGTGCCAAGGGGTTTATGAAAGATGAAGCAATTCATTTTTTTTACGTCTAAAGGAAAATGGCATTAAATCAACTGTGCCTAAGTGCTACTGTAAACTGGCCAGACCTATTCCAGAAACAATACATGGCAGGATATTCAATGATTGTTAATGAAAACTAGGCTCAAAAAATGCAGCACCCCTGCATATGGATCAAGGGGAGCTCTTGAGTGCCAGTATATGTTTCTATATGCCCACAAATTACTTCCAGAATGATTTTAAGAAGGTTTACTAGTTTTGACTGAAACTGCCTCCACTATATCTACTCAGTATCTCTGGTCCTGTAGTGGTGGTCTGGGTCATTTTACAAATTGAAAAATAGCTTTTTAATGCATGAGCAAGTGGGAAAATTTCTACAGGTTCTTATCTACCAGGCTGATCGTTGTTATGAAGAAACAGAATATGTACTTGTGGCAATAGCTGCTGTAGTTAAAACAGATAATACTTGTTGAAGTTCTCCACAAATGTTGATCCTCTCTGTAAGATCAGATGAAGATCATTGCTTGGTAATCTAGCACAACTTTGAGCAGGAACTAGAAGAAATCTGTCAATGTCTGCATGATTTTGCATTGTATTTTTTGGAGTTCATTCAGACTTAGGGCTCAGAAAAATATAGTTTTGATGCTTCTGAGTTTTAAAGTTTAAGGAGTGGATGTCTCAGTCATGTAGTAATTGCCTAAACCCAGAACAAGCGTGTGCTTCAGCTGTCATGTTATTGACTACTCATATGGGCAGAATTGCTCATAGCACCATGGGCTTGAATGACTTAAAAAAAATAAACACACAAACCAACAAGCCTTTCAGAATGGAAATACTCCTATTTTGCACTAAATGCACTTGCCTCCGTGCTTGAAGTAAGTCGACTTAAATGAACTCCAGTGGTAGAAATATCGTTATACATTAATAGCTAGTATTTCCCAAACAGTGAGTGTGGTGTGCTTCACTGAACCTGGAAGAGAGAACAATCTCCATTCTCAGGAGCTTGCAGGCTGAGCCTACTCACACAGCTGGAGAGTTAAGAGCCTATGCCTTGGGATAATAGGGTAATTCTCACATTTAATTTTAATTTATGTCTGGACTGGAGTTCACACATGTCTGTCTAATGTAAAAGCTCCAATTTATGTTGCTGGACATGGAACAACCGTGTCTCTGATTTTTGGGTTCTGGAAGAGGTGGGATAGTAGGGAGGTGTTGTGGCATGGGAATTAAAGAGAGAATGGGATGAGACAAAGATCAGACAAACCTTTTCATATGACCTTCTTACTTGCCTTCCCCAGACAGTCACAGTGCTTCCCTGGGCAGGGACTGAGGAGGAAATTTTGAGTATCTGGCATTTAACTGGAGTAAAAGTGTTATGTTGAGAGAAGCAGGAGGGTGCTTATCTTTCTTTGGAAGAGGCAAAGGAGATCGGACAAGCAAGCTTCTTCACTAGCTATAAGTGAAATGGCACAGCAGAGGTGATGAAAGAGCAATTGGAGGCAGCCTGCCTCAGTTCCTCACCTGACATTTCAGGCCAAGCCATTAAGGAAATCTACGTGAAGCTCAAATTTATTCAAGCACCTTCATCTATATAGGAGGCAAAATATATTATAAGGTGAGCATTTATCAATATTCACAACATGCAGTACTAAGCACAACTATTGCAGGATACTCTATTGTATCTAGCAACAGGACGGGGTAATGGGATGAAGCTGGAACACAGAAAGTTCCATTTAAACATTAGAAAAAACTATTTCACTATGAGGGTGATGGAGCAGTGGAAAGGGCTGCCCAGGGAGGTTGTGGACTCTCCTTCCTTGGAGGTCTTCAAGACCTGTCCGGACACATTCCTATGCGACCTGATCTAGGTGAACCTGCTTCTGCAGGGGATTTGGACTAGATGATCTCCTAAGGTCCCTTCCAACCCCTACTATTCTATGATTCTGTGATCTATGTGGGATGGGTTAATGCATTTCTAAAGCAGAATCTTTGCATCTGCCATGTGACCTGCAGCTCCGGGGCCTGAGGGCTGCTGTTGGGATGAAGTAGCAAGGCACGAACCTGAGAGAAAATGAGCAGCTTCCTCTGGAGAACAACCTTGGAATCATCACTCTGTGCACTACTCTTTTGGGGATGGATTTGCAGTGGAGTTTTTTAATTACACCATGTAAAATGTTTTTCTGTCCAATCCAGCTGGGTCTTCAACCACACAAAAAAATTAAAAGCACTTCTGGGCTATATATTCCCTAAAAGATAGAAAAGAAGATTTTTACATTAAAATGCCAGGAAGAAAAATGGTAAGGGCATAAAGTGCTTTTTTACCATCAGATGCTACTGCTTTTGGAAAATCGGTTGTGCTCCAGCAGTCATTACCCCACTGTGTGCTTCTATTGCTGTGTGCTTCTGTTGCTGTGTGCTCCAGCTTGTCTCAGAAAAGTGTCTGTGCAGCAAGCCTCATGTTAGCTCCAGCTACACCCCACAGGCCACCACAGTCAAGAGAGGAGGCATCCTCAGGACCTAGGCCGGAGTCCCTGTTTCCTTTCCTCTGTTTAATCAGCTCTGTCTTTGTTTCAGGAGTGTCGACATCAGGGGCTCTGGGCCCAGGGAGCACCACAGCCAGCACTACACCACGTGTGGCCACCATCAGCACTGGCCGCCCCACCACCACCTCAACCTCAGGCAGGAGGAACAGGAGCACCAGCACACCATCACCCATGGCTGGTGTCCCTGATGAAATGACGACACACCTCCCCCCTGCCTCCTCCCAGTTGCCGCCGGCCGGTGCGGAGAGCTGTGACCCCATGGAAGCTCGCGACATTGTATGGTCCCGCACTCGGCAGGGCCAGGTGGCAAAGCAGCCGTGTCCCATGGGCTCGATAGGTGAGTCAAGGGGCAAGAGAACATGGTGAGCCATCTCCGTTTGCCCATGGGGTGTTGCAAGTGAGCAACACAGACCCCTATGGCATGCGTGCATTCATCAGTGGAGCATGCTGATGTCTTTTGTCACATTTACATTGCCTTGGTCAGATATGGGCCAAAGCCTCCACATGCTAGGCACATTGTACAAGATCTTTGTCCTCCTTATGTCTAACTGAAGGAGAGTATAAGCTAACAACCTTGTGGGGTTAAGCTTGATGTACTCTGCCTCCAGAAGTTACATATGCTGTGCCTGTTATCCCTGATTTTGCCTGTATTTATAGACCCTGGGCTCATTGACTGATGTCTTGAAGACCAATGCTTTGGTTGTTTGGAGGCTGTGGGGTAGGGGGCAGGAGAAATCAAAAAACTTATATTTTAAAGTTCTGTGCTGTACTGTTTGCATTTCAAAGGCTGTGGCCAGCCCAGGTATTCCCAGATTGTGCTCCTGAACCAGCATGAGTGAGTTTTCAAACTGCAGCCAGCATCCAGTGTGATCAGCAGGGAAAGCAGGAGGGGAAAAACAAGGCCAAATCTTTCACACCACTTTATTGCATATTGGCTTTTGCTTCTTCTCTTCTACTTTTACCCCCTACTTGTTTTCTTCCAAAAGGTTGCTTTTGGAAATTTTCTGTAAAAATTAAACCACAGTTGAACGAAGAATGGATTTTGGCATATGGTCCAGTTTACTGTATCTTAACAATTGCAGTTTTCTAAAAGTATTTATTTTTCAAGCTAGTCTCGGTGTCCAGTCCCGAGAACCTGCTTGTCAAGAAGGTGGAGGAAATTGCCTGAAAGTAAGGGCTGGATGGATCTGGCTTACAGAGGAGACTGTCTATTATTTCTCTCCTCCATTGCCTTGGAGAGCTATTCAGACCTGTGTATATGAATAATGATTCTCTCTTGAATTTGTTGAGGTCAGACTGGTAAAACATATGTTAAAGTATGAGAGGCATGGAAAGACATCAATGGTGAAAATAGGTAAAGAATATTTTTTCTGTATTTCCCCAGCCCCACTTGGTAAAGTTAATGCAATACGTATCATGTTGTTCCCAGAGAGGGAAAAGGATGTTCTGAACTGAAACTCTGACAAGGAAAAAAAAAAAAAAAGATGGAAAACAAAGGCTGGCTACAGGGTGCCATTTTCTAAGCATGAGAGCTAAGGACTAGATGAAAATAGCTAAGGAAAAAAAAATAACCCAACTTGTTGATAGGGGAAAGCAATGAGCCTTTCTCATCTCTAATTTCAGTGATTCATGCAACTTGTTAAAAGCTGTGGTGTGTTAGCAGTGGGCTTCTTCCAGTTCCCTTTGAAGACATGAGCAAATTCTCACTGGTTTTAATCCAAACTACCATCAGACCTAGCCTGTAATTCCTCCTCTGCTGAAAAGTTCTTCTCTGCAGGGCTGAGCACTTTACAGCATGCAGAGTCTTTAATCTATGTGTATTGGCTTTCTTACTTTTTAAAGGTGTTTGGCTGTACCATTTTGGATGCATTTCTCTTTGTCTGGAAAGACCTGCCTGAGGCACTTTGTTGTCTGTTGCAGCAGGAATCTGCTTTGGCCTGTACCAAACAAAACTATTCTCGAAAGTCCCTCTGGTCTGTTGAGGGTAGACAGGAAAGTCCTGTATTATATCTTTGCAGCATTTAAACTTTTGTGTATTTCCACCCAAATGATTCAACAATGATTCAGAGCAGCAAAATCTTTGTGAAGGAACAAGGAAGTCAAGGCACAGGGTCTGATTCCGGGGAGCATTGGGGCAGAGCACTGAGAGTTCTGGCTCCCCATTTGCGATCCAACTTCAATTTCTTAGTCTCTGACAACTTTTCTGCCTAGCAAAGCAGAGATAACATTCCTGCAATACCTCGTAGGTCTTTTATTTCTTAGGGCACCTAAGCACTAAGATGATGGGAGACTAGGACACTGAGATGACTTACAAGTGTCCTTCTGAGGTCCTAAGCCCTGATAAGGTCCCAGGCTTTGCATGAGGTATCCATCATTGTGAAATGAAGCCTGGAATATGGAGTCCTGGGGGCAAAATGCAACAAATAACACTGAACACAACAGCTTTATTCTTCCAGGTGTTGCAACTTTCCGGTGTCTTGCACCAGATGGGATCTGGGAGCCCCAAGGACCTGATCTCAGCAACTGCTCTTCTCCCTGGATCAACCACATCACTCAAAAGGTAAAACTTTTCCTTTATGTTGACCACACATAGTCTACACACTGACTTCCCTGAGCTTGCTGGTTATTTTCACAACAAGGAACCCAAAGTGACCAAATGAAGCATGAGCCACGTGTAGTAGCAAGGAATTGCAAGGAGAAAGCAGACTGTAAAAGTCTAATGGAAAATGAGGCGAAGAGGGTGAGGGAAAGGCAAAGGAGAGAGATAGGAGAGTGTATAAACTAGTGTGAATGACAGTTCTTGTTTGTGGCAAGAAAAGGAGGAAGAGGAAGGAACAGGAGGTGAGTGAACATATGGAAAATACTGACTTACTGCGAAAGGAAACTTTCCCTTTCACACATCCCTAAGGATTTTCTCATGCCACGCAAGCACAGGATAGACTCTGTAGTTGAGAACTCTAACAAAGAAAGGCAGGCTTCATATGAACTATTTGCGTTGCTCTTCTGACTTTCTGCCCAAATTGCAAAAGAACTGTTGGAACAGAAAACAGTGGCACAGTAATGCATATCTGTTGACTCTTAAGTGCCTTGATGAATGTTTTGTAGCACTTCATCATTTGTCAGTGTTAAAAGTGCATTAACACGTGAAAATAGAAGTTCGAGGCAAGCAGAGCTTATTTGGTAGCAATATGTTGAACGTTTTTATTATTAATGCACAGTGGTGCTTTCAACTGATTTCATTACAAACAGAGACCAGATGTGTGTTTACGCCATAGAGTCTGTGGGCTGAATCCTTATTATAGCAATTTGTGGCCAGTCCTTTAGCCAGAGTGAGTGAGTCCCACTGTTGCAGGCTGGCTGTGCTGCTGTGTGGTAGCAACACTGCACTCCCGGAGGGCCAATGCTTGCTGATGAATGAGATGGAGTAACACTACAGGAAAGACTCTTCGGCTTTCTTCTCCATGTCCCCCATCTCAGCTGAGGCTCAACAACCTGTGGATCGCTAGCACGCACATCCTTGGTCTCACTTCATCTGTGTTTATACCCATCCCTCCTGAGGACAAGGGACAATATCAATTAATTGTGGTGCTGCTGTGACATGGTGCAGCCATTACAAAGCCTATGGTCATTCTGTCCCACATGGGCGGGTGGGCACCTCTCCTGCCGTACTCTCAGCTATCTGATTAATAAAGACTGTCTTTCCTGGCATTAGCAGCTGTGCAGCTCTTGTTTTATGACCCACGTACTTATCCTGGAGGGGTTAATATTAATTACTCCAGCCATAATTCACCCTGGCAGCTGAGAGACCTCTTGCTGCTCAGTGAAGATAGCTAGGCCATTAGCCATTAGCAGAGGGAAATAATAGCCATCAAGGTTAGGCTTATTTTATTTGAAACCCCAGCTATCATTTGCGTAACAAATGAGCCTCATTTAATGTTACACTCTTTCAAAGCAAGCTAAAATTGAAGAAATGGATTTTCAGAACTGCCCAATAGATTACAATTGGGGCTGAATAATAATAATAATAATAATAATAATAATAATAATAATAGTTGTTGTTATTATTATTATTACTAAATTGAATTATTTTCAGCTTTGAGAACCTTTCACCAGTTGGTGGAAAAACTAGGGGGACCTGCCAAATGACTGAATCTAAACTTTCGATGCCTGAGTGGGAATCCACTGTGATCTTGAGATACATGGCCTAGTTTCTGTGGAGAGCTACTACAAAACATAGAATCATAGACTCATAGAATAATAGGGGTTGGAAGGGACCTTTTAGAGATCATCTAGTCCAACCCCCCTGCAGAAGCAGGTTCACCTAGATCAGGTTGCATAAGAACATGTCTAGGAGGGTCTTGAAGACCTCCAAGGAAGGACATAAAGACTTTCCAAGAGTGACTTTTGAGGGGAAAGCCCTGTCAGGCTTGCCTGATGGCTTGTTTTGAGGTTTGCGTTCAGTAGGACCCTTACAGTAAACACAGATATAAATTACTTATGAAATAACTGATAGCCACTCAGTTTCCCTGACCAAGCAGGGAGCTTAGAAATCATCACTGTGCTTAGAGACAGGGACTGATGTATCCATAAGTCAGACACTGGAGTCTCCCTGCTGGGGACAGGACATTTCCCTGGCCCAAGCTTGCAGATTTGCTCCAGCACCTCTCTAAAGCTGAAAAAAGAGCCTTCCTTTTCTAAGCCAAGCTGGTTTTGAGGCAGCTAGAGGAAGCCATAAGATAGCCATGCCACGAGGACAAGGAGTAGTCACACCCAGCAGCTCAGCTCTCCTGCATTCTCAGCTCTCAGGTCACCTATCCCGCAGCATCTGCAGCTTCAACACAGCTTACAGAATGCATAGAAAGATTGGCAGCTAGGGCTCATACCTACTCAGCATGTCTTCATTCTTAATCCGCTTTGTATCCCAAAAATACTCTCTTCTGTCAGCTACTGAATCCAAGCTGCTTAGGAAGAAGGGTGATGGGTCCCCTGAAGGGATATCAGCCAAGCCAGAGAGGATGGTAGGGAAATGCTGTGCTTTCCTTCCATGTCAGTGTAGTGAAGTATTATTACATCTTTTCTTTCTCCTGCTGTGTGCAGACCATACGTTGAGTGTTTGCCTGCTTGCATCATGGTATTAGGTTTTACAGCCCTCTGTTAGCTTCCATTAGAATTATTGTGCTTGATAGAAGATCAGAACAAATGTCTGTTTCAGCAATTCATTGGCCCCCTGACATTAACTTTATTGTTGGTGCCTACCATGCCTTTGTAAAGTATCAGGAGAATAAACTTGCCATTGCAATTGAATTATGCACTGCCACCTGGGTTATTTCTAGAGTCAAGCAGTAAAAAGAAGCAAAAAGGTCATCTTTGGATACATTGCATCTCCCTGATCATGAGGTCACACATTCAGTCTCAGCCTGTTTCACCTCTTGCTTTCATCAGTACTGTGTGTGACATGCTTGAAGATATATTTTCCTTGCCTCAGCTTTCAGTTGTGGGTGCTTCCTGTGAGAGGCACTGATACGCTCAACTTCAAGCCTCTGAGAGGAGGCAGAATAGAAAGTGTTGTGTCCATGAATGCATGAAAACAGACTGTAAATCTAAAGCACATGGCATATGTGTTCATATTGTACTCTTGAATAGCCTAGATGACACAGTCACAAAAAGCAGATAAATCTTAGAGCTCAAGGTACCTCCATTACATCTTGTAGATGTGCTTCAGTTTGTGGGTGCTTTGGTTTTGTGGAGAACAGCACCGCATGGTCATATTCTCATCTGAGGGTGAAGTTGTCCTAATGTCCTGATGACACCACAATGAAATCCTCCACCTAAGTTGCTTTTGACAGTCTGTTTTCAGAACACTGTCATGTGTTGGATGGAGCAAGTGCTATGGTTGGCAGATTATTAAAGGGACATTACATGTGGTTTAAGTTGTTTCAATACCAGTTTCAAACCCACTTCACCCATGTTCTCCAACTCTGCTGTACTGTAGGGAAAGCAGCAATACAACTCTGTTGGATAACCTGTGTTTTTAACTAATTACTTATAACGTTAGGTGTCATCTGGTAAAAGCAAAATGTAAAGTTGAATGGAATGTGATAATAAAAAAAATAAATAAAAGAGGATGGTACAGATGCATAATGAAACCTCTGTCAGGGAAAGAAAACGGCATGAAGGTTTTGCAGTGTCAGAAGTTAGCCCACAGGCCCTGTTGCAATCCTGATACCTGACTGCTGGAAGCTGATGGTGTCTGAGAAAACCTGTCAGATGTTTGTCTCTCCAGAAAATAGTATCAATTCCATGGCCTTTCCAGCTGACCAGTCCGTCTGTATGTCACTGTTATAAAAATCCTCCTTTAATCTTTCATATAATCTTTTTCTTTTTTATGTAGCTCAACCTCAGACTGCAGGAAAATATTTTTGCCTTCATGGATACTGTTGTTTCAGCATATTCATTCCCTTCCCAACACTTTTTTTATTTCTTCTGAATTCTCTTCCCTAAATGCTTATTTTCTGCAATTTCTAATATTTTTATTCACCTGTCCTCTTCTGTAGCTGTTCAGTCTGAGAAAGGTAGAGCTGAAACAGCAAGTGATATTGCAGGATGGTCATTGTTAGTCTTTCCAGACAAAGCTATTTGCTTCTGTTCCTTGGCATATATGAAACAACATATATGCTCCAACAACTATTATTTCATAGTTTTTTGAGTCATAAGAAGATGTGAGATCCTGGTACAAACTTGGAAAATATTAACAAAGTGTTGCATAATGTGATTTCATTTATGCCAGTGCTCATTAGTAAATCTGGCCTGAATCCTAACAGAATGATCAAATGGAAGAGAGGAACAAATTTTTTTGATAGAATTAGAAAGCTATGTTTTATGTGTTGGCATTTTTAGCAGAAAGATTTTTTTTTTCCTCTCCTTCAAATTAGTGTTCCAAGACTAGATTTAATCAATTTGTAAAAGGCAAAAAAAGAAAAAAAAATCATCCGAAACAACCAGAAACCCAATTTGGTTTTGAACAGAATTTTTTCTTTTATCCCAGAATACTTTTTCTTTTTACATTTCATTTTTTTTTAATCAAGATAGAAAATAGAAAAATAATTATTCTCAAATTAGAGAGATAACTTTTTTTTTTTGTTTTGAGCCTCCTAGTAGATAGCTCAGTTACTTGCACATTTTTTCCCTACATCTTGCTTGCTCTCAATGTCAGCCGGACACTTGAAGAACTTGCAAGGATTGTTTCCGTGTTCCTATGTGACTATGTCAGTGTTTGGGTTAAAGAGTATTACATATTTTGGAAGAAATACCTCATGAAGAGCCATACAGCAATAATGTAGAGGATGAGGTGGAGCGATGCTTTACAGAAGGGAAGTCAGTGGTGAGCTTTGCTGAGTATTGCATAGAATTAGCAAAAAAAGAGGAATTCAGTTGTGCTGTTATAAGAGACCAGACATATATCTTACGCCTGAAATACTCAGCCAGCATTTGTGACTGATGACAGAAGTTGAGTTTAACAAGACTGCATAGGAGACACTTTGGTTTCAGTAGAAAATGCTCAAAAGAATTGAGGAAATTAATCTTAGCGTGTCATAGGGCCATCATTTTGGATAGTCCTCTTATTATGCAGACAGGCAGGATGGAAAGAGTGTTTCAGTACTGTTGTAGTCACTTATAGATACATTTTGTGTGTGACAATGAATAGGTTTGGAAATGAGTAGCTGTATCACCTGTCAACTAGACACACTGTCCCAAGGGAATGGCACATATCTGTGTTTTCAGGAAACCTAGGTGTATAAAATGAGTTTGTGTAAATATTTGTGTCCCAGGAGTTCACAGATTTTGAGTTTTAATGAGCCTTTTCTCAGGCATTTCATCCATTTTTGCCTATTTTGGAGTGTTTATTTGGTTACACTAGAATTCCTCAGATTTGCAGTTTTTAGAATCAGTCCAAGGTAAAAGGAAAGGGTTTATTGATGATCAGCCCTCCTTGCTTTTACAATCAGGTAGGAACAACAGCAGCCTGCAGTTGGATGCCACAAGAGGCTTATTGCAGAAACAAACAAACAAACAAACAAACAACTTGGCTTGGGCTTTGTAAGCAGTTGAGCAATTTGGTTTACCAGTCTGCATAGGTGCGTGACTCGAGAGAAAATGTACACATGAAATAATATTGGTTGTTTTTAATCTATCCATAAAAAAATTCTGGCCTTCCTACAGTTTTCTGCAAGGCTTACAGAAACACCATGTGTCACAATAGATACTAAGTCCCAGCAGTGAACCGCAGGAAAGTGTTGAAATTGTTTTCTTTGTGTATAGGAATTTGATGTAGTCATTCTTTAGAGTTCTGGGTGGCAACAGAAGAGGTCAAAATTCAGCCTCTGTGCTGATGCATGGCTTTCTTCAGCTGCTTAGGAGAGCGGGCAGTTTTAAGGATAGGATCTGGTTTCTATGGCATTAGCCTTGCATGCAACAAGGAAGAAATAATTCATTTTTAAAATCTATGTTATAATTTCTCTAATGGGAAGAACAACACATTATCTGCTTTATTTATCTTATCTATATCATCATATGCTTTAATTGTCTGAAGAAAAGCATATAAATATCTTCAGTTAGGTTTCATTAAATCAGATGGGCTGTTGCTGTCAAATTGATGGAACTAAGTTATTCATTTATAACTCAACTAATTGATTTACAGAGAGGTAGAAGCTCAGCCTGCATCTTTCCCTAGAATCTCGCTTTTATAATAAGCACCAGAAATTGAGGAAGCAAGAGAAATATCTGATGTTAAAGATCAGATAACTGGAAATTTCATATGAAGAATGAAGCAGACTTGGTCACTGAGCATAGCAGAGAAATGGGAGCTTCATTTGAAATGTAATCCTATGTAATTTCTCCTTATCCCTTGCAAATTCCCTATAGATTTGCATTGTGGGTCACAGAGTAGTATCTAATGGAAAAAGACCAGAAAACTCAGTAGTATATTTGTAAGGGACTGCTCATTGAAATGAGAACAGCTGCCCTGTCCTCAGTCCCCATGGCATAAAAGACAAAAGGGGTACCAGATAGAGTGCAAGAAAACAGAGTAAGAAAGGAGGAGAAGCCTCAAGAGGAAAGACAGTTTCCCAAATAATTACACAGTGAATTTCAATGAAGGTGATTTCTGAGTTTTATGTGTCAGCTAGATAACAGAAGTCTTTTAACAGAAGATTCAAATAAACAGCCTGCTTGGCTTTCCCTTCCAGCAAGCCTCTGCTTGAAGCCTTAAGCCTTTTACTCCTTGAGTTAGTGTGCTTTTATGTGCTGAGAATCACTAGGCTTATTCCAGATATAGCTGGCTACTGTGGTAAGGAACACATTTCCTGCATGCAAATGCTAAGTGGTAAATTAGCACCTGATTATTAAATAGACATGATAGGAATTGTAAACTTTTCTCTCTTGTTTATCTGGGTTATGTCATCTATTCTTGTTTGTTTTACAAGGAACTTTTTTGTGTAGGAGTTGTAACAAAAATAATCTCTTTGTTTTGAAATAGTTTTCTGGAATTAGAAACTACTTTTTCTTGACAGGAGAGACAATTTACATGGTTTTGCTTTTTTTCAACTGACATACATAAGGCAATGAGACAAGCTAACAGAAACCCTCCTTAGCATCATCATCCCATAGAAGCACTGCCATCTTTGATTGCATCAGCTGCAGTGGAAAGAAACAACTGCCCCTCCATTCCAGCATCTCCCTGTGAAAATACCAGAAGTCAACATGGTGACTGTAGCTGGAAAAAAACACTTCCATTTAGGCCATACTCAGATGCTGTATGTTACCAAACCAAGCAGACCTTTGCCACAGTTTCATTGTTGGGAGCTTCCCTTCCTCTCTTACTTTCTTTTCTTCTTTTTCTTGCAAGGAGTTGGCTTGCTTAACACTGTGGTGCTGGAAGGGACCAGAGTGTCATCACCTTAACAGGCAGACAACCTTTTCCTCTGCTTTCTTGATTGCAGATGAAGTCAGGGGAGATGGCTGCCAACATCGCGCGGGAGCTTGCAGAGCACACGAAAAACCACTTGTATGCCGGTGACATTGCGTACTCTGTGTCCGCCATGGTGCAGCTAGTGAACTTGCTGGATGTACAGCTCCGAAACCTGACTCCAGGCGGGAAGGATAGCGCTGCACGCAGCTTGAATAAGGTAAAAACAAAGGGGCTCAGGAAGGCTGAAGAAGGCTTTGACTTTCCCTGGAGAGCTATATAAATGTCTTTCTGAATGACTGCAGTTTTAGGGCAGTGATTCTTTCATAGTAGACAAGAGTACCTGGCAGTTTTTTATTTACAGTGTGTTTTATTCTGCTGAAGAAACAAAACATTTGTTAATGCCAAGTGTACTATTGGTGCTGGGAAATGTATACCCTTAGATGTGAAGATATACGAACTCCAGGTACTTCATTGCGGTCTCAGCTCTCATAGCTCAGCATGAGAATAACTCAAGTGATGCCATGGCAATTATTTTGGACTTGTGCCAGTGTGAATGAGACCAGAATTTTGTCCGGCATTTCTGGTGCTGAATCTGTCTGCGAAGTGCCACATAACATCATCCAGAAAATCTGAATATTTAAATCCCCAAGAGACAGAGAGGGTCTAGATTTTTTTTTTTTTTTCATCTTGTAACATTACAAGTGTTCCTGTGTGACCTGATCTAGGTGGACCTGCTTGAGCAGGGAGTTGGATTAGATGATCCCTAGAGATCCCTTCCAACTCCTACCATTCTATGATTCTATGATGCTGATGTGATGATCATAGGTCATTGCAGGAATATAAAGAAATAAAAGCAGACAAAAACATTTATTTACGCTGGAGATACATTTACCAAAAGTACATATGATCATGTTTGCACTTAAGGTCTTCGGGATGGTTTAGCATTAGCAGGCCTTTTTAGTGATGACCCATGACCTAGCCCAGAAGCACCTTACTTGCATGATGACAGCGTGTTTCCTGTGCCCTCTGCTTAGAGAAGAATTAATCCTTTTGCCATTTCCAAAACCAATTGGCAATACTTCATACTAAAGGTGCTAGAAGTTGACAGTTGTGGGAGGAAATAAGGGCTTTGGAGTCTGTAAGAATACGTTTGAAGTAGAGCATTTTCTTACTCCAAGGCCTCACTGAATCTCATGTAAACACATTGGCTAGGACTTTTATATAGGATTCAGACAGTGAGTTCTGCAGGTCTGATCATCAGAACCTGTGGCTATGAGTGGATGGTTATATAGACCACCTAGTTAAAATAAGACAGAGAATTTTGTTCGCAGCTGTGCAACTGGCTCTGACAGCCCTGGCATCCATGGCATCCATATAAGTGAGAATAGAACTTGATTCCAAGGTTATACAAGGAATAAATGATCCCAGCTAAGCCTGAAATTTCTTATATGTCTTCTGAAGAGAAATACTTTTAAGAGAAGTAATATTGTCTTTTTTCTTGTAAGTTATCACTGTAGACTTATACTGTTTTAGATACAAAGGCCTTCTGGATTGTTTAAGATTACAGCCACATGGGAACTAAATCCAGCATCTCATGTGCTTTGCATGTGCTGTGAATTGGGTTATCCTGATGCTTAGTTAGAATTAGTGCTGCTTCCAACTGTTTTATAACAATGTAGGTAATAATTGTATTAACTGTTACATCAGCATAACATTATTTGTTATAATCATTCCATGGTTCTTTGTTTGGTGATTTCTGACAATATCAGATAAAACCAGCAATTAATGTCACCTACTAGTGGATTTCATGACTGTCGTCTGCTTGCTCTTCTGAATATGCCCTAGCCACACCCAACATTTTGTCACTTCATCTGTGCAGGCATATATTTTTTCATCTTTTTATATCCCACCTTCAAATATTTGTTTGAATTACATAAAACGGGGTTGTATGATAGGGGCAGGTATGAGTTTCTGAGGAGTGGGGAAGACTGAGCAAGGCAGAGCTCCTTGGCTTGGGTCTCACTCCTGAGGTCCCCCCCTGCAGGCTTTCCCTCCCTGCCATCAGCTTTGCACAAGCAGCTCATACAAATCAATTGCACTCCACATTAAAATTCTAGACAACATGGAGTCCTGCAAAACAGTGATGCGAGTCAGTGATCCAAATGACAGACTCTGTAATTTACTTGCTCTCATTCCCCACTTCATTCTTTAGAAGAGCAACTGCTCTATGTTAATTTAAGAATGCATGAATTCAACTTGGAATTCATATTGGGCAAACAAAAGGCAGCAGAGTTGCTGCTCCATTTTTCCCTTCACCAATCAAGGGTATTTAAAAAAAAAAAAAAAGGAGGGGAAAAAAGTCATTTGCAAAGAGTTTTGTTTAGTGCTATTTAGTCACAAAGAAGAAATAAAATAAGCAATAGGCATTAAATATTCTTTTAATTATTAAAGGAAATGTGCTGGGGGTCTGAAAGTAATTACCTGTGCTGTTTTGTACTGGGATTTTTTACAAAGTGATGTGCAATGAATTGAAACAAACTGGTATAATCAGAATTTTTAAATGCCATCATCTTTCATAAGCCACTTTCCTGTTACTATAAGCTTTATGCTTTCCACTGAATCTGGCTTAATTAAGGTAATAATTGTTATATTGCAGACTGGCAAGACCCCCAAGTGAGTAGCTCTGTAATTTTCATCAAGGCTTTCTTTGATCTCCATTTGTTTCTCCAGAGTCTTCGTACTGGCCAAGTTTATCCAGACAAAGATTTATACTGTTACAAATTGATGAATTAGAAATTGAGATTAGGTATTACATGATATCTGGATATATTTTGTTTATTTCGGAACCTCGAAACTCTCGGGGACAAATTTGGCTCTCAGCTGTATTAACGGGTTTGCACTGCTATGAGTTGAGAGCATACCTTACTCTGAATCTCTCTTGTTGTGCAATTTCCAACTTAGGCACATCAGCAAAAACAAACCCAACCAAGCCAGTCGTTCGGAGCAACCTGATTTGTGAGGTTTATTTGCACGGAGGCAGAGCTCACCAGTTCTAGCTCACTGCTGCAGACTGCCCACAAAATCCCCCAGAGTTAAATAAGTGCCTATTTGGATTTCATAACACAGTAAAGTGCAGTTATCAGGCAGGAGACATGCAAGTTCACATCAAAGTACAGTCTTAAACATGACTCATATGGAAAAAGTGGGATTCTTTGTGGAAAAGCTGTTTGTCACATAAAGCATTTAGGTCCAGGAATTATGAAGGAAAGCACAACTCATAACAAGAAGACTGGAAAATGCATTCCTGGAGAAGCAGTTTAATCCAAAGAGGAGAGAATAGCCTCAACTGGAAATATTACATGGGATTCCCATTTCAGTGGGGAATACATCCACTTCAGTGATCCTTAAACTATCAAGAGCCCTGGGCAATGCTCACTCCTCCAGTGCAATGTGTTGTTACACCTGACATGTACCTGAGCTGGCTTTAAGCAAGCTCACAGCAGTGAATCTGGAAAGCTGCAGGTTTTGCCCTGAGGCATAAGCCTGAGCAGGTGTATCAGAATGGATCATACAGGTCCATCCTGTATCAGGATGTAGTCCTTCATATATCTTGCTACATGAAACTGGGTCCTACTCATCCAAAGCTTGGCCATACCTCACTGTGCCATCAGCACTGTCTGACTGCAGAGCCCACAGTTATCATGTAGATAACCATCAGACCCATCCTTTCAGTCTTCTTTGACCTGGAAATGTCATGTGTGATCTCCAAACTGTAAAGAAAGCCTCATTCCTTGAACATCTCTCTGTGACTGCTGTGTCTCCTGTCATCTAACAGCTGCTCTTGCAAAGCTGCTGGTCTGTGCTTTACTTCACTGAAGGAGGACTAACCTGTATTTCAGGCGCTGGCTCTTACAGCCTTCCACTGCTGCTTAACTTGCATGCTTCCTTTGGTTTCTTTGGTTTTCAGGAGCTATTTAGGAGAGAAATAAGGTTTTTATTTTTTTTATAGACAGTTTCTTCAAATTATTTTTCCATTATTCTGTCACTAACTTGTTTTTTCTATTCCGTCTTTAATCTGCTGTCTTTATGGACTCAGCTTCAGAAAAGGGAGCGCTCTTGCAGGGCCTATGTCCAGGTATTTCTTGTGTTTTTAATACACGTGTCCGCTTGTTTGACTGAATGACTGTGAAGTGGGTCTTGTCTCTGTGAATAATCTGATTACCATCTTTGTGGCAGCGAGTTCTAAGGTTAAGGTTACAGGATAATTTCATTCTTTCTCTCCCCTCACCTGCCCATTTGCTCCTGGTCCTAACAAAATTCTGAGGCAAAACCTCTGAATTAGAAAGTGGGAAAGAACACGAGAGAGGTCTGACAAGACTCATCTGGCCATCAGAATAAGCAAACAGTATGAATGTAGCAAGTATGGAAAGCAAAACTCCTGCTCACAGAGGTATCTCCTGGCCAGCTGGGTTTCACTTATGACATGTCACTCGTATAATTGCCGCCTGCATTTCCTTAGTTTGCTTTCTTCCACTTTTACACTTGCAAATTTAGAAACAATATGAAATGGCAACACTCAGCATAAGGGAGGAGGTAGGATCATAATGAAATGTAGAGCATCTTCACAGAGGGATGTAAGAAGGAGGAGGATGCTGCAAACTAAATATAGGATTAGGAACATAATGTCACATACAGTTCGCCTAGGTATGGCCCAACTTTGTAGGTTTACACTGTGTTTTACGTGAACAAGGTTAAGCCTCAGTGTTTTGGAAAGACCTCCTTGTAGGCTTTTCAAGAGTGAGGGTTTAGGTTATTTATCCTGTCACCTTGCCATATAGTATTTGCTCCAGTGACTTTTATGTAAACCTATTTGTATACTATGGGTGAGTTAGTGCTACTTTAAGAACTGTGAACATTTTACCTTCTGACTTCTGTCTTGTACTTATGAACATTGATGTTGTACTTATGGGTGATTGGTGATTATTTTTATGTATGTGTATAACAAATATAAAGTATAAAAATGAACCCATTTTTTCTGCCTATAACTGAGCTTTTCTGAAAAATTCAACTTCTATAGTCAGTATTGACTTTATTTTGTGAGTGCATACTTCGTTTAGCCTGTGGGATTAGGTGGATTAAATCTGTAGGACACTAAAGGTAAAACAGTATCCCTCTGTGCTGATAGCGTGTCTGTCTTCCTTTTAAGATCCCGTAGAAAGTAACTAGAATTGGAAGGAATTTAGGCAAGTTTGCAGTGCAATGCTCACTCCCAAGCCATCTATCTTGTCTTCTGGTACCACTGGAAACATGGTGAGATTGGTTTGACCATAGACCACACCATCCTATTGGGGACCTTGTATGCTAGGTGACCCATAGTTGTCCTTTCCACTAGTCACATTAGCATACTCCAGAGTCAAAGCATGCTCCCGATCTTTTTGTCTTCTTTCAAACAGTGGTGAATAGTGAATTTAATATACTATATAGAAAGCTTGTCATTGATAGAATAAAGTCTGAATAGTCTTCACAAACTTCAGTTTACCCTTGATTTCAAGGACTTCTCCCTTTTCACTTAGAAAATCTACTTGTTTAAATCATGTAGGCACAAACATGTGCATGCCTCCTGTCCTGTAATGGAGGGTTTCAAGAATGAATTAGGTGATCTAATTGAACCTCTCCAGCTCTGCATTGTATTATATGGAGGTAAAGTAGTATCTGGACATATTTTCTCACAGTATGTTTCCATTTGAAAAATCATGTAGCTGAAGTCATAAAAAAAAAACCTTGTGAGGGAGAGTTTGTAAGTAATAGCAATTAAGTGTGACTGCAGATATCCCTGTTACAGGCCACTTATTCTTTGTAAAGAATAAGTGAAATGTCTGGACTGCCTAAGGCAATTTAGCAGTGATTTTTCAACAAATCTTAAATAGTGAAATCCTGGACTGTTTTAAGTCAATGGGAGGTGGAAAGTTGCTAAAAAATGTGCCACCAATGGCAGGAGGAAAGAGTTCTCAACCTTGCTGACGTGATCTCCTTGTATACCATTATTGTGAAGAGTAACCTTGGCTTAATTTGTCTCGCAGGGCTGGAAGTGTACCTTCAGTCCTGTGCTCCCTAGACAAAGGAAGAGTGCAGTACAAAGTTTATGTGAGAGATGTCCAGCAATTGTAAAAATCAAAAGTGCAGTTGAGAAAAGGTGGATTTTAAGGAAAAGAAGAATGATTTAAGAAGATAATATTTGCTAAATCAGACTCGCTGTTTTCTTTGGGTTGACAAATCTAAGGCTTATGACACAGCACTTGTAACGATTGGGGTATAAAATCATCTTAAGCCACAAATTAATAATATAAATATATACGTAAAATGGATCTGGAAATTTTGCGAGTTATTCAAATATGAAACTTGGAATGCCATCGTAGTTTATCATCTCATCTCTCTGGATACTTTTAAAAAATATTGATTTTGTTTGTGCAGTGTCACAGTATTTCTTGAGTTAAAAGCTCAGAAATGTTACTTACTGGAGACAGAGGTTACAAATGCTGCTCCTTTAGCTGCAAGTGTGGTAAAGGTTCTTTTCTGTCTCAAAAATCCAACAAGAATCAACCTGACAGGTGACATGATAAGTACATATGAATATAATGACCAGACAGTTACTAGGAGATTTTTTCAGTCATGGTGATATTTAAGAAACTGTCACGTGGGCTTTAATTCATAATGCTAAGAGTCAACTTAAGCTGAGCTGACCAAGGTGGATATCCAGGATGGTTGGAGTGGCCTCAAAAAGGTATTCCATTAGTTAAGGAGAGCTTGGACCTGATGCATGTTTTTTTGGAGAGCAAAGATCTACATCTCTCATGCCCACCTTTCTATAGTGCACTGTGCTTAAACTCTGTTTTGGGAAGAGGGTTGAAAGTGAGGGAGAATGAGTCACAATGGGTGACCCATTTGACTAGCATAGCTCCGTTTGGTGAATGTTGTGTAATATAATCCAGTAAAAATTTTTAAAAATTTTTTTTCAGAATTTGTATTTTTTCATTTTCAAAATGTACTTCTCCTTAAACTAAAGCACCCAAGTTGTAGTAAACACAAAATGTATTTCTTCTGAAGGCTCTGAAGCTGGGTTTGGTGTCACTGTTTTCTTCCGTGTCTTTTGACAAATGGCATGTGCTCACTATTTCTTAAGTGCTCCTTAATTTAAAATGCCATGGATACAATTCCTCTGGCCTCTGCGGACAGAAGTGGGATAGTGAAGGAAAAAAAATTGCTGAATATTCTGATATTGCAGTAAGTGAGGCCATGTTAGCATGGAAAACTTAAACATTGGGGAAAAAACCCAGAATATTTTACTGTAAGATTTAGTAGCTGGAAACACGAACTTTAATAAAAGCTCATACTGTGTCTGGGCATGTAGAGTCTTTTGATCATATACATGCACCTGATTGCAAAATATGACATCACCTTGCTTTGCTTGGATTTGTGAGCTTGTACTTTTTGAGTGCTGCAGGTCATGAAGCCAATGCATTTCCCTGTGGCCTCTTCCCGTGTGAAAGTGCATGCAGCATTTGGGATGAAGATCTCGGAAGACAAAAACTTAACAGGATTCCCAAACATTTGGGGTTTTTTTTCCAAGCTGAAAGCTGGTCAATACAATATAGTCTGAAGGGCAGCTTTGTGGGGAGGATAGAAGGAAACTGTAGAGCATTGCTTTTTCAGCATTTTCCTGGTGTAATGGTGTTTGCTGCTCGGGTCCCTGCCATCCTCTGGGATGTAAAGCAGCTTGCCCTGTTTTGTAATTCTGAGCTTGTCTGTACAGCAAATGGTGAAGACTAAGGTGCAACCCATGCCATGATGATCACAAGGGCTTGTGGGTGCAGGTGTCATTGGAGCCACTGATGAATCTGGTGCTGAGTTGCTGGCAGGTTCCAGGTAGCAGACAGTCACAGGTGGCATTTAGTCAGAGTTATTCTTCTGGAAGTTTTCTGAGCACTTCATACTTGTTACATGGGCTGTTTAAATGGCTGTACTAAGCAAAGACGAAAGGCTTTCCTCAGAGGACTCAAGGCATTTAGTTTAGAGCTGAGTAGAAGACATTTCTTTGCTAACTTTGTAACTCTCTGCAGATAAAAGGTGCATCTGGGACTTAGCCAGTACTATTTAAAGTGGATTAATTCTGTTTGTCCCACTTCTGTCTTACTTGCATGGCTAGTGCTAACTTCCATGAAGACTAAACGAAGGAAACTTGCAGCTTTGAGAGGGAGCGGAAATTGAATTATGCTGTGTTTGCTTGTGTTTGTGTTGTGCCTGTGACAAGAAAGACTCTAACCTCCATTTACACAGAAAGGAGCAAATTAATGAGGATTTTCAAGTTCCGTGTTTGGTCACTTAATTGGCTGTATGACAGAGCTCTGCAGTGTGTGTCAAACAACTTTCAGAGTCCTCTAATGATTTATGCGTTGCTCAACTCCTGATGCTATTCTACGTGGCCTGTCAGCCAAAGTATCATTGTTAAAGTGGCTGGAATAAATTGGCTGGCAGTGTGCTTAGAATGTTGTATATTAACTTTAGCTACAGAGAGTACTTTTTCAATAGATCAAGATGTTTGCCAATCAGCATCAAAGTGTCCCAAACTTTCATTTAACATAATTAAAAGGACGTCTGAAAGAAGTGTGACTCGCAGCAGAGTTCTGCGGTTTGGTAGCCCTTTGTTAAAACTCTGTGAACTTTATATACTTCACAGCTTGAGAAACCCGCACTTGATTTGTGACAGCAAGAGGGAAACTAGAAATCCCCACCCTGTGAGTTTCTGCCATGGTGAGCCTGTTGTTAGTGGAAAGGCAGATCAAAGCAACAGCATTGGGTTTGTCACTGGACTCTGAAACTCTTTGCATAGATATTAAAAAGGAAGATGACTGCATATTCCTCTACCTACAGCTGAGCTACAGCTATGGTTATGTGCCTAGAGCAAAACTGAGAAAAAAATCTAGCATTTTCTGCCTTGCTATGTGCTTTAGGTCCTGGAATCCAGTGGCACTGGAAAAGAAGTGTCAGTATAAATATTGGCATAGAAATCAGTGAGAGATATCCCTTTGATTTGAACTGTTGGAGGAAAGGGTGTCTCATGGACTGCCTAGGAGTCCCCTTGAAGGCTATGGATATCCTGTCAAAGAGGAATATCTTGTTTGCAAACTGTTTTCCTTTCTTGCTACAGTTTTTTTCACTTCCCGAGTGCAATTACTCCAGTGGTTGCTTCTGTAGTCGCAAATCCCAAACAGTAGGACAGCAAATACAGCTGATTCATAAATGCAGCTCTCAGTTTATTGTGTGGGGAAGATCTCATTACAGAAACACATTATAAGTTAGTTCCTTTATCCCAACCAATTCCTTTTATTTCAGTCCTACAAATGCCTTCTGACCTTAAAATATTCTTCCTCATAGACTAACCAAAGCAAAACCATAACCTGGAATTCCTTAACCTTATTCTGTTTCTCAGATCTCCTACTTTTTTGTGTGCTCCCATTAGGAGGTTATTGGTAGTTTAAGGCCAAGATTGCAGCTGTTGCATGCCTAGTGCAAGACCATTAATTCCATAGTTAAACATTTTGTAGATGGCCTAATTTTAATAAAGATCAGTGCCTTTCTACTCACTGCAGTGAGTTCTCAGCACTGCTGAAATGCAGAACATTTCAGAGTCAGTACAGTTCTGGCAGCCACAGCATAAACACTTACTGTAGAGTTGAAAAGAGAAGGATACATACTCTTTCTTGAGAGCCTTTGCTGCCAATCTATGGAGCAATATTAGAAATTCCTCTGAAAGGCTGGGGGAAGATCTCCTCTGGCCTTTGCCATGACTAGTAGGATTTGACTTGGTTCACCAAGACTAAAACCTTGAGTTGCCATTCACCACTCTGGTATTCTAGGTATAGGCTGTTGCTTCTGGCTTAGTTTTGAAGGCAGAAGTGGAAATTAGCAGTAAAATTCCTAATAATTAATTTATTTTTAGGCACTCGTTGTTCAGCTAGTTTCAATCTAAATATGTTTCTCCATCTCCCTGAATATTAGAATTGCTTTGATGACCTTATTGATTTGTGAAAGCCTTAGACAATGGCCAGGCTTCCCTGTAAAAAAATGTCTTTAGTGTGTTTACTTATGCTTTCACCAGAAATAAATTTTAATTTGGAATTGAAAGAATAAAGAGGTAGGTAAAATACCATCTGAAGGTGAAGAGCCTTGTCAGACAGATTTGAAGACACTTCTCAGGTAAGAAGTAGGATTTAATGATGTTTTCCTCATTTAGGAAGCTGAAGAAATGACACGTGCATCTATTTTCGACCTGAAGTCTCACAGAGCAGATGATTGTTCCAGTTTGATTTGTGACCCTATGTAGTGGCATCGTTGATTTGCCAATCTAGAAAGACACTTAATTTCCTCAGCTCATCCCTTTCAGTGCAATAACCCTGCCGGAAGCAGCTCTTTGCATGCCCAGATCCATGCTTTCATGCTGGTCCTCTTCTCCAAAAGGTACATTCAGAGTTAACTGGTACTTTTTCTGGCCAGAAGCAAGAGTTCCACAACTTCCAGCAGAACTTGCCATCAATAGCATTGATTGTGCCTTTAACTCAATTAGTTTGGAGGCTTGAAACTATTGATAGCTTAAGAAAAAGTTTTGTTATAGCTCTAGGTATTTCATATGAATACAGAGCAAAAACAGCTGTTCTTGAGCAAGGAAGCAGGTAAGCTTTTTTTGAAGTACCACCACTTTCCAGGAGGAAAAAGGAAAAAAGAGCATAACAGTGTGATCTTTGAACAATATCTACATTTTGGTACATTTGCTCTCTAACAAGTATTTCATTATCACAGTGCACTATGAATCTGAAAGGGTTTTTGTGGGGTTTTTTTTCTCCACTGACTTTCTATAAAACCTCAAGTTGCTATTAGAAAGTGAGCTAGTAATGTTTTTGCATGCTTCAAATAAAGACGATGATGCAGTTGTTTTGGAGCAATACCTGGAGACCTCAGGCAGGACCAGAATCTCAAACCATAAGCGCAGCCTGAGGCTGTGTCTGTGTGATTGCACTCTTCAGTCTTAGCATGGCTCTTCTCAGGAAGGGTGAGCAAACGTTGTTTAATAAGGCTGTGCCAGCAAATGTCTTTGGTACAGGGGCAGCTGTATATAGCACTGCTTGTTTAGCACCATGATTTTATCAATGCAAAGCATAGCCTTGTTGCTATTAGTCTTTCTTCCCTAATTTTTTTAAGTGTGCTGCATTAGGTATTCCTGTGAGATCAAGGAAAACAAGTGTTGGCAGTATGAGACAGGGCTTTAAAATATAAAACGGATATCTTTTAATTAGACAAGTCATTGAAAAGTGGTGCTTTAATGCCCTGTGCCACTGTCCTCATTCACACAAAGCTGCTATAGAAGATAAGACCTTGGTATAGGTTCTGTGCAAGGTATCACATACAGTGTCTTCAATCTCCTCTTAAGGAGATGCTCCTTCTTAAGAGGGACAAACTACATATTTGAAAACTACTCAGCAGAATGACTCAACCAATATTTCCTGTGGGGCTTGCTGGTATTCACTTCCCATGAAGCAATACATTCTCCAGTTGTAAATTTGTTGGTAATTTTATCTTCCATCAGCTGTTTGGTGAGAGGCCAAATAAACAATAAAGGTTTAGAGAGGTCTTAAATCTAGGACAGTTGATGGTTTCCTAAGATTAGAGTTGCTGTGCCTAAAGACCATAGGACAACACAGTGTCATCCCAATTTGGCAATGAGATGAGTATGTCTAACATCTCTCAATGATTTCCAGTATTGACTTCCAATTAAAGACAGATTTCTCATTACAGAATCTGCTTTTGTTGAAGAGCAGTGCCTTGGTTGTTCCTACAGTGAGAGATAAATAAATGGATGTGGTATCACTGGATTTATACTCCCATAGCCAAATAGTCTCCCTAGACATTTCTAAAGGGGGAGAAGATAAAAATAAAAACAAATGGACAGGAAAAATTCAATTTTACAGACATGAAGAATGTCACAAAGGAAATCAATGTACAATTGGCTATTTAGTAATGTATAATTACTGTAACACTCCTAATTAGCTGCCTTTTGACAATACACCTTTTAATACCAACTTGTAAGTATCTGAGAAGGAAGGTTTAAATTTTATTTCTGTTTTGTAACCTCAGGACAAAAGAAACTTTGAGCATGTGTCCTTATTTGGGGGCAAAATCTCCCTCTGCAATTTGTTAACATTTATGTACAGTCCATGGTGCTATAAAACTGCATAATCAAAGGGATCACTGTCATTGGATTTATATTCTATGCTTGATGTTCTTGCTCTTCTCTTGATGTCCAGTTGTAACCACTGCTAGAGACATGAAAGATCCCACTGAATCTAATGTTCTCTGACTCAGGATGGTTGCTCTTTACAGGCTCGTATTTAGGGGTTTTGTCTTTGCATATATGGATACCCTGACATCACAGGCAGCATACAACTACACCTACATATCACTAGATGGAATGTCTTCTTTCTCGGCTTCCTTCCGTCATGCCCTTCCTCCCTCATTTGATCTTAGACTACTACAAAGCAGGCTATGCCTTGTGGAAGCTTACCCCTGATGTCATTGGAGTTACTTTTGTCTTTCTCACAGGGCACCTCTGTGCTTGTGCTGTCAATTCATTAAGCCCCAGCAGCCATAGTGTGGGTTCAGCACTATTCTGTGGGTGATGTTAAGGCACGTTTGCACTCCAGGCCCCACAGTTTTTGTTTGGCATGAGGCTCACAAGGAGACTTTGGAAGTTGTTCACTGAGTTGAACTGCTTTTGGAAAAGGGAACAGTCAGGGGACTTGAGAGAAACAGAGCAGAGGAAGCCAAAGGACTTGGGAAGCAAAGACAAAGTCTTTAGTGAGATAGATATCCTTTAATAGTTGGTGGTTTCTTCAAGGATAGGATTAATCTGATGTCCCTTTCACCATCTGATTGGGGATAACGCTTGCTGTAGTTCCTTCTACATTCAGTGGGAAGAGAAACTAGAAAGCATCTGGGCTCCTGACCTAGCTGCATGCTAACCTGCATGGTTCACTTCTTGAAGTGGGATGAAACTAGGTCAGAACTAGCTCCCTCTAAAAGCTCCCACAAAAACCAGGACCACTAGGGATCTCAGGTAAAACCTATCACACCATCAGTTCCTAAGAACACCTATCTTATGCCTTCTTTGTTTCAAAGGCCCTGTGTCAGGGTTAACCCAATGCTGGTCACTGAATAGCTTCACTGGGAGCTTGGTACTGTTGTTTCTTCAGTGTTGAAGTTTCATCAGACCACAAAATCATTACAGCAGGTACCAAACCCACCTAAAACATGATGACACAACTTAAATGCAAAGACACAGGAGTCATGGTTTAAGGCCAGCTAGCTGGCAATGAAGCACCATACAGCTGCTTGCTCACCCCCACACACACACCCTCACACCTCATGGTGAGATGGCAGAGGCCTCAGTGAGATGGGAGGAGAAAAGATAACTAAGGGCCCGTGGATCAAGACAAGGACAGTGAGGGCTCACTGCCATGTATGGTTCCAGGCAAAACAGAGTTAACTACTTGATTTAGGGAAGAAAACAAAATGAGTTTAATCTGCCATCAACTAGAAACAGAACAGACAGAGTAAAACCAGAGCCGGGTGATGAGAAAAATACAATTAGCTCTTTAAGACGACCTTCCTTCACCCCTCCCCTCTTCCCAGACACAGCTCTGCTCCCAATATCTCTTCCAACAGTGCAGGGGTCAGGGAATGGGGTTGCAATCAGTCCTTCACAGATGGTTTCTGCCACTTCTTCCTCCTCAGAGGAGGAGGACTCCTCACATTCTTCCCCTGCTCCAACGTGGGGTCCCTCCCACAGGATACAGCCCTTTATGAACCTCTCTGATGTGAGTCCTTCACTGGGTCTCCTCTGCGGCAGCACAATGCCAGGCACATTCTACTCCAGCACTGCCTCCCCACAGAGTCATGGCCTCTCTGGGCACAGCCACCCCCTCTGTCATGGGGTCCTCCACAAGCTGCTGGCATAACTCAGCTCCACCGCTGCCCTCCACAGGTTGCAGAAGAGGAGCTGCTGTCTCATCACGGGATGCAAGCTGGTCTCTCCTCCAGCACGCCTCCTGCTCTATTCCCTTACTGATTTTTGGATTTACATGGTCACTTCTCTCCCATCCCACTTTTCCACCACTTCCAACCCCTCCTTTTCCAGCTTCTCCTCAAAAAGTGATCGTGGAGGGGCGCAGTTGGCTCTGCCCCAGGGACAGGTATGACTTAGAGCTGGAGGAAGTTTCAAGGAACTTCTTACAGAGGCAACCACTGCAGCTCCTCCCCTGTTGTGAGAAACAGCTCCACACAAATGCAACACAACAGGCCAAGCCTTGTCCCTTGTATCTGCCTTCCCACTTTTCCCAGCTGGTATCTCTGTCTCAGAGAGACACTGTTACTTTAACAGCTGTTTTGTTTCATTTAAACACCTACCTCAACTCCTGTCCAAAATGCAAACATTTCATTAGCACCTCATCTCCTTGGCTTCAGCCCACAGCACTCAGCCATAATGAAGTGCTGCACTCAGAAATATAATGCAGGGAACACTTGATTAATGCACTGAGACAGGTGAGGGACCCTCTGGGAAAAGCTGTGGGCTACATTCATCTCTGACATAATGCCAATGAAGACATTCTACCAGCTCTGTTCAGATATGTGCTAAGGACCTGACTCAAAGTCCTTGGAAATCTTTCTGGAGTTTTTGTGTCAGACCCCAGATCCAAAGTGATGTGAGGTGACTGCTTTCAGCCTAGTCACTTCAGGAAAATGGATGCTCACCAGCACCATGTCCATTGGGTGGGAAGTACACATGGTACAGGAAGCAGCACATTAGGCCTAATTGGTGTTCTCTCTCAAACTTTGCATGCATACAACACACACATTACATATAACATTTTTTTCTGGTGAAAAAACTTTGCAGCAGATGTTTCAGCATAACACAAATATTTCAGCATCTGTTTCATGTTTTGACAAATAGGCATTTCTTTGCCATCCATATCCAGGAGCTAGATCTGCTGCAAAGACTCTTTCCACCATTCAGATATGAATAAAAGTATCCTGGATGTTATTTTACTAGAGATTTAAAGACATAATTAGTAGCTGAGGTAAATGGAAGTAAGCCAGAATTGTAGTGTCCATGATAACATTGGAAGGGGAGAAAAGTTCTTATTTTCTGCTTTCCATGCATAAAAGATCTTTGAAAGAAAACACCATGTTATGTAAAACCTGTGCAGCAAAATACTCAAGGTTTTTGGTCACTGAAAAAGAATACTACCTGCTTTTTGCCTGTAAAGAGATACACTACCAAAGCAAACTGTAGACTTTTATTAAGAGCTGCAGAGATTAAGGTTCCAGATTTTAAAACTATGAAAAATGCCACACTTAAATGTTATGGAGTTTTCATTTTCTTCTTGACTATTAAAATCAACCAGCTTTTCATGTGCATATATTAAATGTGTTGAGATGTTTTTTAAACTATTTAGGAAAATCAGTTTAATATCAGTTTAAGAAATTGATTTATGGTTAATAAAAGTTCCACTTACCAGCTAATGAGAAAGAGATTCCAGTCCTGGATTGTAAAAGCTGGACAGCAAAGCATTTTTGTAGTAGAGGGCAAGATTTTCAGCCGTTTCGGTTTGCTTCAGTAGTTGAAGCATGGGTTACTCCATATTTTGGGAAACCAAGATGTCAGACTGAGAACTGTTGACCAGAGCAGCAGCTGCCAGGGAGGGGAAGATCTTTTGTTTAAAGTGCAGTAGAGGTTTGGCACAAGAACAAAAGAGTTAATTGATCACAAAGAACTGTATATTGGAGAGTGTTAACACCATGGTGTTAATGAGAAACCTTCCAACTTCAAAGACATTTACGACAAGGATGTACTCAGCATTGCGTTGGGGAAATGTCTTTGCTAAGGTTAGAAGCACCAGCAGTTGTAGTTCTAGCTGGTTTTACTTCTCCTTGAACCTTGCTATCATTGAAACTTTTTTGAAGGTCACCTAGGTATAGCAGTAAAATCAGATTGTGGTTCCATGTGATTATATTCTCCTGTTGCACATTTGTGTCTCACCATGGCTGGTGGGTGAGTCAGGATGCCCTGTAGTCTCTGTGACACTACTCTTGAGGGCTCTGCTGGAGAATGGGCTATGACATATCTTCTTTTCACACATCATGTTGTACAAGTGAGTTTAGAAACACTGTCAGGAGTAATTACTGAAGTATTCCCATGAAGATGAGCCCATGAGTCATGCTTTGGGCTTGCAACATATTGAAATCCATGGAGCTGTCCTTGCCTTGCTTGCCTTGCAGAACGAAGGTGTGGGTTTGATGGTACAGAAAATTACTAAGAAAAGCAACTTCATTTCTAAAGGAAGGTTGGTTTCTGCAGTCAATGTTAGCTGGCAGTGGAAGTGTTTCTTTGTGGGGTAGGCCTGTCTGGTGGCTAGAAGAAACCAGCAGAAGAAAGAACCATCAAAGTACCTTTATTGCTTTTCTTTTCCTCTTCACAATGAGTTCTATCAACTGGTACACCTGATCTCATTAAAAAATATTAGCTGGGAGGTAGTTGAGTCAGCACTGATCAGTAACTAAGGGGGATTATAGGTTGAGCAAAACTTTCAGGTTGGGTAGGCTCTATTACTGTAGTTTTGCTATCATGAGGCCACTGCTGTTTTGTGTGATCCTGGATGCGCATCCAGATTAACTATGGGATGCTGTCCATGGGAAAGCTTTCAGTGCATGGCAGCCCAGGGCAGAAGGTGCCCTGCAGGAGAGACTGACATTGTTGCTGTATGGTTGAGTCCTCACTGGATGGAGCAATTTGAAAGGTAGTGTCTTAACTAAATCTCTACAGGAACCTACTGCTTCTCTGGATGAAGTGGTGTAACTTGACTATGTCTTCATGACTGCCTGACAGAGGTTGTATGCTGGGAAACACTCTTAGAAGCATAGCTCCTGCTGCTACTAGATACATTCCTTAGGTGCCCCAGCCCTATCTTTTGAAATCTGGTGCTACAGGTAGCAGCAATTTGCTTCACAGATGGGTTTTGAAATCTGTTTTCCTGCATGTTTCCTTAATGGTTCCTCATCTTTCTCCTGCCACACCTCCCCAACCCCAAATTCCTTTTTACTCCAAGCCCAGAACTGCTGATCCCAGGAGCAGAAAAGTGCTACTTCCTCCCTCTCCCATACTATGGGATAAATGATACCTAGCTCCATTGCAGGCTACCTTAATGGGTGGGAAAACGAGATGCTGTCCTTTCCCTAGAAAGCAATGTGTGTGCATGATGAGACTTAGCATATGTCAGAGGTCTCAATGGTGCTTTAGGTTCACTACAATCTTTTCTTACTTGATGCCTTTCCCTTGTAGGCCATGGTGGAGACAGTGAACAACCTCCTGCAGCCACAGGCTCTGAATGCATGGAGGGACCTGAATGCAAGTGAACAACAACGTGCAGCCACCAAGTTACTCGATACTGTGGAGGACAGTGCCTTTGTGCTGGCTGACAACCTGCTGAAGACAGACATCGTCCGGGAAAACACCGACAATATCCGTAAGCAACGGCCCCCAGAAATACTGAGAGCAGCCAGAGGGAGTGTGAAGTCTGGGGAATATGGCTTCCTTCTTGACCCATGGATTAATTGGAGAGCAATTTGTTAGTTATGTCTTAGCCCTTTGTCTGAAGGACTCAAATGTCTCTCCAAAAGAGCTAAAGGAACAAGGCAGCTCTCTATCCTTGAAATCCCATAGAAAATGAGCACCCAACCCGCCTTTATCAATCCTACCTTTGCGGGCAAAATCTGTGCTAGAGCAACAAGAGCACTGCTTCACATGGAGATCGCAGAATCACAGAATCCTAATGCAATTGTGTTTCATTTCATACAAATTTGTGTCTTTATTTGTCTGATTGTTGATTTTAATTAAAAAATTAGCATGATGGAAAGCACCAGCACTCCCACTGTGCATATGTAAAATAAGAACAACTGTTCTTTCTATTTCTATGAATACAGATCCCAAGCACTGATAACATTTACAGAAAGTACCAGTCACCAGTGGCAAAGAACTAGCATTTTTGAATTTTCATTTTAACCATTGTGTCCTTAATATCCTGAGGTTCTTGTTTACAAGATCTGCTTGTCTTTTGTCTTCAACAGAGACTAGAATTTATTTGCTTTATTTATTTTATTAAATTAAATTTAAAACTTCTTTAAGGCAAAGATTTAAAAGAAACAGGAGCCCGAACAGAGTCTAGCATGAAACATTGTAAGTTGATTCCTTTGCTCTCAAATGGTCTGGAACATCATTTTGTAGGTTTGAAGTAGCATGTCGAAGATTACTTCCACAGAGATTTTTCTCACTGTTGGTCTCTCTTGCAAACAGAGCTGGAAGTTGCAAGACTGAGCACAGATGGGAACCTGGAGGATCTGAAGTTTCCCCAGAACATGGGACATGGGAGTGCCATTCAGCTGTCAGCAAATACCTTGAAGCAAAATGGTCGAAACGGTAGGTCCAGCACCTCCAGCCACAGTAGCTGTCATGATTTAGTAAAGTTTTATTTTGTGATTAACCACCTTTAAGTGTAGTATTAATCACTATGTTAATATTTAAATTTAGGATTACATCAGTAACTTGTGCTCTTGACTACAAGCTAAGCTGTCTGACAGGGAATGTATTATATTGCTAAGTGATTCACAGCCTTCAAAAGTATTATGTGCTGGTAAATATGCATCAGATCCTTAAATTATGTATCTGTTGCAGCACAACACAGAGTCCAGAGAAGTACTTTTAACTGCCGCTGTCTGCAGTAGGAGGCTTCAGATGGGATAAGAAGCTTGTTTGAGTTAACTGCATCACAGTGGGGCACTATACAAATATCTGAAAAGGGAGAGGGAAGAAACAATAGTAGCAAATATTAATAGTGAGCCAACATGGCAGAAAAGATTGATTAGCTGTTATGAGTCTAAATCTGAAGCTTATGAACCTCCTGATATAGCATAAATTAAAGATGATTTTATATGTGAAAAGTCTTCATACTGCCAAGCCATTTCTTTCTAAACCAGGAATTTGAGCAGACATGTTTGTTCATGTCTACAACCTCACTGTAGACCAACTTCAACCTCCCAGGCTTTCTACTTACAGATCTAACATGTTCCTATTTAAAATTTAACCTGTGTGCAGGGGGGAAGCACTGTAGTACAAACTTTGATCACTGCAGGCAAAACATGGAGTGACAGGCCAGTATTACAACTGGACCAGATGTGGTAAAACTGCCAAAAATTTCTGACATCCATTGAGAGAAAAGTTTCATCTGGTGGTTCAGAAGCTTTCCTGTTGGCGTCTTTGATGAGGTTTCATACCTTTGCATGAAGGATTTGAGGAGAAGTACTTATTTTAGAGACAGTATAAAACCCAAGATGCATAGCAAAACTCCACTACGGCAGGAGTTTCACTGAGCTAGTGGGCTTTGGAGATTTGTAGAGAAGGAGGAACTGTTGGTAGTAAGGATGGGGAAGTCTATTTCTAAGCATGGTATTACTGGAGTTCTGATCAAATCAGGCGAGATCTGTCAATTTTCACCAGTTTGGCACCTACCTGGAGCTCACCAAAGAGACAGAAATAGAATTATCCCAGAGGATTTATGTTGGAAGGGACCTTTAGAGTCATTAGTGTTTCACTTTCCTCAGAAGCTGGAGTGATTCCTATAGAAACATATAAATACACCCCACACACACCTAATATATATGAAAACAAACTAATCCTATTCAATTCTTATTTATAGCCTGTGAAATAATGTGCAAAACAGAAGGCAAACTGGATGGTTTCAGTTAAAAACAGTTGGCTGGTAACCTGGGGTTTCAGCAGTCTCCCTAATGGTGCTTTTTGTGGAAGTGGGGATATCTTATTCACAGATTAAGAAAAGATATTCTAAAATAAAATTTCTGCAGTTTTGTTTTACCCTTCATGTAAGATTGGAATTGTGTTGGAAAGTTTTGGATTCCTTCTCTCAGATATGTCCCCACAACTTTCTGAGGTAGTCTTGATTTATTAACAGATTATACTGTGTCCATGCAACAGGCCAGAATGAAACATGTTTCCCAAGCATAGGCTGGAGAATAAAGTTTTATGTCAGGTGGAAAATGGGCCACCTGGCCTCTCTTCTCTGTAGGTAGTCACACCCACTGATACCAAAAATAAGCCCACCTTCTCTGTCTGTCTTCCGCCAATTTGTTTGGTTATAAAAGTTTGTTTTGAGAGAGGCATCTCTGCCTGTCTTATTCATGGACCACTGGGTGCACCTCTGGTGTTGACTGGAACCGACAGGAGAAGATGAGTTTTGATGTGAAATATGCCACATCTTGGTCTTTTCACATTTTCTCAGAGATGTTTTAAAGTTGGTTCAGAGAAGAGATTTGTCATTTAAAAAGAAGTTCAGTGTGCTGACCTGGATAACTAAACTCTTACTGCTCTTCTAGGTGAAATCAGAGTGGCTTTTGTGCTATACAACAACCTGGGCACCTACCTCTCCACAGAGAATGCCAGCATGAAATTGGGAACAGAAGCAATGTCGACTAATCATTCCGTCATTGTCAACTCCCCTGTCATCATGGCAGCAATAAACAAAGAGTTCAGCAATAAGGTTTACCTAGCTGATCCTGTCGTATTTACTGTCAAGCATATCAAGGTGAGTGAGTTTGGAAAGCACTTTTTTATTTCTTTCCATCTCCAAACCAAAGTGATGCAGTGGTTCACTGATGTGAGGACCCAGCAGTCTTTGATTAGATTTTGAATTATGCATTTGTTCTTTTGCACTTTGTGTTATTTATTTTTTATTGCATTAATAAGGAAAGAGTCTCCTTTGAGCTGATGCCCATTGCTTATTTGCTGACACATGTCATTCTGTAATTAAAAACTGCCAATATATTAGAATAGACCATAGTATTATTTTATCATGGTGGCAGGGAATATTAGAGGAAAGTGGAATTATAGTGAAGGAGGACAGCTAGTCCTCCTGTTAGCCAAACATAGTCATTGCAAAAGTTGATTGCTTAAAGCAATTAATTTATTTCTCTGTTCTGCAATGCAAATGAAGCAATCCAGTTTTGAAGAGCTGGATTTAGTCTATGTCTGAAATTAATCAAGAACAAAAAAAATAAGTTTACGTTAGCAAAGAGAGCAGCAACAATCTAACTTCCTCTGATATCATCAAGTAATACTTGACACATAAACCACTGCTGATTGTTTATCAAGAATTAAAGTGTGAGATTTCCAAAGTGCCTCTGGAAAAAGAAAAATAGATAGTGCATTTAGAAATCTGTGAAACCTTGTGATTTTTATTGCATTTATTCATTTATTTCCTACAGCAGTCAGAAGAAAATTTCAACCCGAACTGTTCATTCTGGAGCTATACAAAACGTACCATGACAGGGTATTGGTCCACCCAGGGATGTCGCCTCCTGACAACTAACAAGACACACACCACATGCTCCTGCAATCACCTAACCAACTTTGCAGTCCTGATGGCACATGTTGAGGTTAAGGTAGGCATTGCAATTTCACAGGTTAGCAATGCACTGGGCAGGAAAAGTGGCCAATGTAACACCATTTTGTTAGTGCAAATGGAGCTGAACAGGGAAATCACTATGCGACAGTAACTCTAACAGTAGAAATCATCTGGTGTAAATCTTCCTTCTGTTCTCTGATAAAACAGTTGATGGTCACAGCATAGAAAGTGTGTCCTGGCATGGACAGCTCTGAGCTGAGGATAATGAGTAAACAGAATTAGCTGTTGCCACATCCTTTGCTTACTGATGTAGGACAGCCTCTGACTGCATTCTTGCTCCTCAGGTCCTCGCTCTGCCACTAGAGAGTAGTTAGCATCTTGAGTGGTGGGTCAGAAGCCTGCAGAGCCTGCCTCATGGGGTGCAAGTTGTGTGTCTTGCTTACAGCAACTGCAGATGCACTGCCACACATGTTAGTGTGAGGTGAGTGTGTGGAGCCAAAATATTTTACAGCTTCCAATTAGGGAAAAAAGATATGTTCTCTGCATCTCAATATGTGACAGCAAGATACACATAATAGAGAATCTCCTTATACTGTTTTGCATAGACTGTACCTCTATCTGTGGCCACATGATCAACTAGTTCCCTTGCCTACATTTAGTTCCATGGTGTAATTCTGGTTTCCCACGTGACTATCTCCACTGGAACTAAAGAAGTTATTACTGAAAGTAAACGTTGACGTGGTAGCAGTGGTGTGGGGAATGAAGTGCAATGTGGCATTCTATTCAAGAATGAGAGGATGGTTGAAATGGTCCTCCATTTCCTGAGCCATCTTGGCTGCCTAGTTGAGAACAGTTGCAGCTGCTGTAGAAAGAAGAGGTGGTCCTGATGCCCAAAAGATTTTTGCCTAGAGATTTTCTGTGTTACAGTGTCTGCATTTTGTGTACCTGGCACTGCAGGAGAAAGCACGTCTCTGGCATCTTCAATGCTGGCGGGACGTTTCAGAGACACTTCCATGGTTGCATAACCAGAGAAACCACTATGGTTTTAAAAGTCTTTTTCTCAGTCTTTCAATGTCACTCCTTTGTATATTTTTGCTCTACTTGGTAATTTGAAGAGGAATGTGAAGAGCAGCAATAAAAGTATATGTTAAAGCACTATTATGTATGACCAAAACTCTGCAAAAAAAGAAATGGGAACCTGGCAACACGCTTTCCACCACAGCCGAGTCCAACTGAGAGGAGCAGGATAGATCTGCTGCTGCTGCAAGATGACATATCCATTGTAAGCTGCAAGAGTCACTACTGTTCCAGGAGACATGCCATAAAATGACTATGGCATTATCCTGGGAGATGTGTGAAGAAATGTCCTATCCAGAGCACGTATGTACAGATTATTGGCATTCTCCAGTGCAAGTCATGTTTTGCCAGTTTCCTACACCTGCTTGAATTTTCAGAAGAAATGTGTGTTTGCTTGTTGTCACCTGCCTGGTGTTAACAGATATACCTAAGTCAGTGAAGTGGTAAGTGGCACCTGGGAAATGCAGATAGCTTTCCACTCCACTGATGTGAATGAGGGCGATCCCTACTGCATGGTGCAGATACAGGCTAGTGCTGAAAAAGCTTCTTCCCGAACTGCAAGTAGGTCAACCCTGTCTGCACGACATTTAACCCAAGTCTCATTAGACTAGCAGGGCTGGTGTTATCTCATCTTGCAGAAAGAGAATGTGAGGCCTTTGCTTTCCCATGCTCAGCCAATAGATTGGAAAGAGCTAGAGCTGGAAACTTCCTGAGTGCCAGGCCAGAGTGTTATTAGTCAGTGGGTATTTCTTGGTGTTAATGAGTGCCCTCAAGACTTTCAGGTCATGTTTTGTCATCTGACTGCAGTCAACGCGTCAAAACTCTGATGCAACCAGACAGCTTCCTGGCTTGAGTGATTATCCCAGTCTGAGGACAAAGGCAGATGCATACCCTACAAAGATCTGCCACTCTTCTCTCCAGCTGCTCCTCACCTTGCTCTTCCTGGTGACACCATCCCACTCTGGTCTGCTGATAGAGCTGGCTGTGAGACTCTTGGCAAATCAGGGAAGTGGCTTGTATGACATTCGTTATGCTGTTGCAATGAGTTGATTTTAAAATCTTGGCAAAAGAATACCTGCTGGTTTGTAAAGGTGAAAGTTGTCAGTCATTGACTTGCACTCATCTCTCATAAGCATGCTGTTGAGCCATCTTGTGTTTTCATGTCTTGTACAAAAAGGCATTCCTTGCCTCAGACACCTCAAAGTCTTCTGGAAGGTGGAACAATCCTTGGGGAAACAATGTTTTGTGCTGGTGCAGGACCTCAGCGGTATTCTGGGCAGTGACGAGGGTCCCTAAAGAGGACTACCATACACAATAATTAATAATATTCTGGAAGTTTTACAACAGAAACAGTTTTATCCTGTAATTGAGACTTGTAGTTTACTGACTCCAGTTCATTGGATTTTTGGATTTATATGTAACATCCTTTGGTGAAATGAATATCCACAGCACCCTACCTAATGAAATCAAACACAAGGCGTCATGGGGAGTGGTCATCAGAGTCCCACTCCTTAATCCAAAGCCAGCACCAGTTTGACGAGTGACACTTCTTGTCATGAATGATCTCCCTCCCTGGTCATGTGGCAAGGGAGCATGTTCTGCAGAGGAGACCTCAGTGGCTGCTCCACAGCTCACAGTCTAGGATTTAAGTATTAGCTCTGGTATGTCACATGATGGAGCTGGAAGGTTGTGCCACTGAGGAGGTGATTGATGGCCACCTGGCTCCCTAGAGTTAGATGTCGTCAATATATCTTTGTCCAAAGGGGCAGAAAATGACATTGGCTGACCACAGCAGGAGGAATTTATTGGTGTGCTTCAAGAGCAGAAGTTGCTGGGATCAATTCCAGACTTAATAGAACAGTACCTGATTAAGAGTACAGTAGGAGGACAGTACCTGATTTTCATTTGAAGCTTTCTACCTGTTAAAATTACTTGGCCACAGAGTTTCTTACTCATCTGCATATTTCAATGGGGTAAATAGCAGTGCCTAAGACCAAAAGCCTGCAGCGCACACAGCGCACTGCAGTGAACACATAGGTGCTGGGAAGAGGAGGGAATCTGCAGGTACCCCTCCAGCTGCTATCAGAAGCCAAGCCAGCATAGGAAGTGTACAGCAGGACCGTAATGAAGTGGACCTTGCTGACCACAGAATCTTAAGGGCTTAATGTATCCTTCTGGAAAGGGGTCACCTTACAGACCTGCTGCGTTTGTTACCTTTTTCAACAGTTTATCAGGAAAAATGAGATCCTCCCTTTGGGAGAGAAATTTAAAGACTTGAAAACAAATCATCATTTACATCAGCTAAGAAGTTCATTTGGCCTGTGTTATCGGAATATTATTGCAGTCTCATAGATATTTTGTTAAATTATGAGATATGTTTTTATAGATGAGATCTGTGTTAAGCATCTATCTATTGTGGGTGAGAATTAAGGGGCAGGGTAATGTAGGTGATGCTGTTTTGGGAGTTTGCTACAGGCCATCTTATCAGGAGGAAAGAGTAGATGAGACCTTCTACAAACAGCTGAGAGCTGCCTTACGATCGCAATCCCTGGTCCTCATGGGGGACTTCAACCACCTTGATATTTTCTGGTGAAGCCACTCAGCCAAGCACAGACAGAACGTTGATGATAACTTCCTGTCACTAGTGGTCGAGGACCCAACAAGGAGGGGTGTGCTGGCAAATAAAGAAAGTTTGATTCAGAATGTGAAGGTTGGGGACAACCTTGGCTGCAGTGACCATGAGATGGTGGAGTTCAAAATCCTAAATGGAAGAAGCAGGGAACCAAGCAGGATTGCAACCATGGCCTTCAAGCAAGCTGACTTTGGCCTCTTCAAAGACCTGCTTGGAGGGACGTCATGGGATAAGATCCTATATGGTGGAAGTGCTCAATAGAGCTGGTTGATCTTCAAGTGTTACTTCCTCCAAGCCCAGGATCAGTGTGTTCCCACAAGTATAAAAACAGGAAAAGGAGGCCTTCATGGATAAACAAAGATATGCTAGGACAACTCAGGGAGAAAGCAGCCATCCGTGAGAGGTGGAAACAGGGTCTGACTTCTTGGGAAGAGTATAAGAGCATTGCACAAACATGCAGGAGTGCAGCCAGGAAGGCTAAAGCCTTTTTAGAATTAAACCTAGCCAGGAAAGTAAAGGAAAACAAAAAGGAATTTTTCAAGTGCAGGGGGAATGTAGGCCCACTACTAAACACAGAGGGTGCCCTGGTGACAGAGGATGCAGAGAAAGCTGAACTACTGGATGCCTTCATTGTTTCAGTCTTTACAGCTAAGCCCAGTCCAGCAAGGATAGTAGGATGGCCTGAACAGCAGAGAACTTGCCCTGGATGGAAGGGGAAGAGGTTAAAGACTTGTTGGCCAAGCTTAAGGCTCATAAGTCAATGGGTCCTGATGGGATGCATCCTAGAGTGCTGAGGGAGATGGCTCATGTGGTTGCTAAGCCACTCTCCATCATTTTTGAACATTCATGGAGGACAGGCGAGATGCCTGAGGACTGGAGAAAGGCCAATGTCACTCCAGTCTTCAAAACGGACAGAAAAGACAACCTGGGAAACTACAGGCCAGTTAGCCTCACCTCCATCCCTGGAAAGGTGATAGAATAACTCATCTTCAACGTTGTTAATAAACATATAAAGGAAAAGATGATTGTCAGGAGGAGTCAACATGGATTCACTAAGGGGAAATCCTGTTTGATGAACTTGATAGCCTTCTATGAGGGCATAACTGGGTGGCTAGATGAGGGGAGAGCAGTGGATGTCATCTACTTTGACTTCAGCAAGGAATGTGACACTGTCTCCCATAACATCCTCATCAGACAGTTCAGACAGTGTGGCTTGGATGAGTGGACAGTGAGGTGGATCAAGAACTGTCTGAATGACAGAGCCCAAAGGGTGGTGATCAATGGCATAGAATCGAGTTGGAGGCTAATGTCCAGTGGAGTTCCACAGGAATCAGTTCTGAGGCCAATCTTGTTCAACATCTTCATCAAAGACGTGGATGAGGGGACAGAGTGTCCCTCAGCAAATTTGCTGATGACACCAAACTGGAGGACTGGCTAATTCCTGAGAAGGCTGTGCTGCCATTCAGTGGGATCTTGACTGACTTGAGAGTTGGGCAGAGAGGAACCTCATGAGTTTCAACAAGGATAAGTGCAGAGTCTTGCATCTGGGCGGGAGCAACCCCATGCACCAGTACAGGCTGGGGATTGACCTGCTGGAGAGCGGCTCTGCAGAGAGAGACCTGGGAGTGCTGGTTAATAATAAATTTATAGCCAAGAAGGCCAATGGCATCCTGGGATGCATCAAGAAGAGTGTGGCCAGCAGGTGGAGGGAGGTTCTGCTTCCCCTCTACTCTGCCCTGGTGAGACCTTATTTGGAGTCCCGTTTCCAGTTCTGGGCTCCCTAGCTCAAGAGGGACAGGGAACTTCCAGCAGAGGATACTGGATCATCTTCCTTATGAGGAAAGGCTGCGGGAACTGTTGTTGTTTAGTCTAGAGGAGACTGAAGGAGGATCTCATAATCTTAACAAATATCTAAGTGGTGGATGTCAGGAGGTTAGGGCATCACCTTTTTTCTGTTTTATCTACCGATGGGACAATGGATAATGGAAAGAAGCTGAAACACAAAAGTTTCATTTAAACATAGGAAAAAACTATTTAACTGTGAGTGATGTAGCCCTGACACTCGCTGCCCAGGAAGGTCTGGAGTCTCCTTCTCTGGAGGTTTTCAAGACCCACCTGGACGTGTTCCTGTGTGACCTGATCTAGGTTGACCTACTTCTGCAGGAGAGTTGGATTAGATGATCTCTAAAGGTCCCTTCCAACCCCTACCATTCTATGATTCTGTGTGACCTTTAAATGATGTATAACCCTAGTGGTTCCTATGCCATGGAACTGAGCCCATAGTTAAATGTCACTCTACCTATGTAATTGCTGCAGAATTACTCAAAATTTACAAGCTGATTTTCACGTAAGCTTGTACTTTGCATCATATTAATTATAGCAGATGCATCGTAAATGTACTATGGGAACAATATGCAGCCAGAAAACAAGTTCAGAGCTGACGGGAAAACCCAATTAAAAAAAAAACCCACCCAAAACAGAATAAGCAAATGTTCCTTAGGGTAGATAAATGTTTCTTCTCTGGGTGTAGTGAAGGCCAGAGCATACTCTACTTTAAAAAAAAAAAAAAAGTAGAACATGGGAAAAGAGGGGAAGAAAATGAAGATGTTTTTATTGTGGCAATTAATTGGAAGCTTTTAGATATTATTCTATACCAGAAACACATTGCACTATGCTAATTACTTAGGGAATGGAAGCATAAGGCAAGCTAAGGAGAGAAAGGAATAAAAATATATGAAGTCTAAACAGAATGCAGTGGTCCATTGCCTAAAGCAATACAGCCATTTCAGATATAAAGAGCAAACTGAAGTTATTGCAGTGCTGGCTTATCCATATATTAGCACTAGTGGGATTGTACAACAATGAATGAAAGCAGAAGCGGGTGCAGGATTGCAAAAACACTCTAGCTGCAGAATTAAATTACTGAAACTGCTATGTAGTGAATTTTGCCAGACAAATCCTTCCGTACCATCAAAGGGGTTATTTCTAAAAAAAAAAAAAAAAAAAAGCCAAACCAACATATTGCAATAATGTTATTAAAATGGGAACTGTTTTAATTAGCAGAAAAGTTATTATGAGTGCATGTCTTCAATGAGATTTTGAGATTCAAAATACGGTCATATTTGAGCTTGTGTTAGGAACAGAAATCAGTGACTTTGGTGAACTCCAAGAATAAACTGCACATTTGGTTATTCCTTAAGTCACCTGTTAGATCAAGTAATCTATGCCTACAGAGTTGACTCAGAGTTGTACCTGGTAGCAGTTCTTGAGCTTTTTGTCTAGGTGGGTGGGAAGTTGCTCCAGGGAGTTCCTTGAGTTCCCCACCCTCAGTTTGACACACATTGCTTTGGATTGAGCCGGAGTTATGTCTTATTGTTTCTAGTTCTGCCAGATTGGATGTCTCGCTGATCTTTGCCTGTGTGTTCTCCAAAGCACCGACTCAGACCTTCTCAGGTAGCCACTTTTGAGTGTCCAGCCTGAGAACATCTAGAGCCTGGCTAGATAAAGACATATTCCAAGTCTTTGAATCTGCGGTTTCTTAGCTCAGCACTTAGAGATGTCAGAAATTTGAGCACACAGCAGCTTATTAGCCACTTTTTCTTTCCTCTCCTCAAGTCCAATGGATACATATTTGCTTAGAATCATCCTTCTTGACTCTCCAACATGTGAGCTAGGGCTACTTGCACAGTAAGGAGCTGTGCTGCAGAGCACTGGGACAGCACCTGTCTGCAGAGTTTCCTGATCTTCTGTCCTAAAATCACAGAATCACAGAATCCTGAGGGTTGGAAGGGACCTCAACAGATCATTTAGTCCAACCACCCCTCTAGGACCACCTAGAGTAGATCACATAAGAACTTGTCAAGGTGGATTTTGAATGTCTCCAAAGAAAGAAACTCAACAGCCCACCTGGGCAGCCTGTTCCAGTGTTCCATTATTCTCACAGTGAAGAAATTCTTCCTTGTGTTACTTTGGAACCTCTTATGTTCCAGCTTGTATTTGTTGCCACTTGTCCTATCATTGGACATCACTGAGAAGAGCCTGACTCCATCCTCCTGACACTCATCCTTTACATATTTGTAAACATTAATGAGGTCACCCCTCAGTATCCTCTTATCCAAGCTGAGGAGCCACAGCTCCCCCAGCCTTTTCTCATAAGGGAGATGCTCAACTCCATCATCTTGGTAGCCCAGTGCTGAGCTCTTTCCAGCAGCTCCCTGTCCTTCTTGAACCGAGGGGCCCAGAACTGGACACAATATTCCAGATGTGGTCTCACAAGGGCAGAGTAGAGGGGGAGGAGAATCTCTCTTGACTAATTCACTTCCCTTCTAATACACCCCAGGATGCCATTGGCCTTCTTGGCCATGAGGGCACATTGCTGGGTCATAGTCATCCTGCTGTCCCCTAGCATCCCCAGGTCCCTTTCCCCTACACTACTCTCTAAGAGGTCATTCCCCAACCTGTATTGGTACATGGGGTTATTCTTTCCCAGATGTAAGACTCTACCTTGCCTTTGTTGAATTTCAGTAGATTTCTCCCCACCCAACCATCCAGCCTGTCCAGGTCTCGTTGAATGGCAACACGGCCTTCTGGTATGTCAACCACTCCCCCCATCAGCAAATGCACAATTCAAGTAGCTCCCCTTGTCAGGCACTAAGCCTTGCCCTATTTCTTGCTGCCCCCTTCATTTTTGGCTGAGTTCAGGGCAAACAGAATGACCAAAGTGTAGGTAGTGTCTGTGGTGTGGTGGAGCCATGTCCCAGCTCTATCCTGGCACTAGGCTGGGTAAGACCATCAGTGCAACATCAGAATCTAACAATGCTGTGACCAGATTTTTTCCAGGAACTCAAATTAACAAGCAAGCAGCTTTGCTGGGTAGATGTCTACAGTAAGCTTGTGCTGGCTGCTGCTTCTGGCTGTTGCATTTTGGGGAGAAGTTTGTGGGAAGGCGTTCTGCTAGGAGGCCTCCATTTTGCTGAGGAATGTGGACAAGGAAGAAGATGGTCTGTGTGGCCTGTGCAGATTATGAAGGTAGCTTCAAGGACTAAGGCACGGAGAGGAAAGAAGGTTAAGCCACCTTGCAGGAGTGCTCAGGAATATGAGCCTTATTTTAAGTAGCCAATCAGAAAACAGTGGCAGAGAGAGGGGAAAGCCTCCTGGAAACTTCTCATGTCTGCATAGCTATGGCAGGCAATGCCATTAGCCAGCCCAGATGCACTACGGGAGCCCTTGGGGTTTCATGTAGCCCAGCTGATGCTTTTGGCACATCTGCAAAACCATTTGCTTCTGAAGTAGCCCTTTGCACTTAGCCACAAAGTATTACAGCCAGGTCATAGCAGTAATCCTCTCTCAAAACAGGGATGAGGGGAAAAGGGCAGAGAGAGCCTGCATAGCTTCAAATCTGAGGAGCAGCATCAGCAATGCACAGGAGTTCAGACCTGTCCCACTTGGGTCTCTGCCCAGCCCAGCACACTGCCAGCTCTCACTAGCCACCAAGCGGTCATATCTGAGCTAGTCAATGACACCATGTTTTTATTTACTGCTTGTTTATTTCTCTACCCCCAAATATATTACTCTTTCCATTTCTGGAGGGACAGATTAGGCAAAGGAATGTGTCCTTTGCTGCTGGCAGCTTGTTTTGGCTGCTGTTTTCTTCTACTGATGTTTTTAATAAGGGAGGAAACGGCTGTTCATCTTGGGGAGAGCCATTCTGTCATAAGCTGACATTCCCTGGGATTTGTTTTTATTAGTTCAGCCCTGGTGTACAGGCACTGCCAGAGCTGCTCACTGATTTTCCCAGCCTGGATAATATCTAGGCTGCCTACTCACCCTGCTGTGGTTGCCACCACAGCTTCCATAACTCCTCTGCACAGGTTTCTATCCACTCTTGGCTCCACCAGACCAAAACCAGGGCTATATTTCAAATCCAGGGAAATCTTCTTTCACTGGGCTTTGGGTCAGGATCATGCATAAAGCATAAATGTAAAATGTACTTAATACAGAAACCCAGAAATATTCCAAATTAAGTATATATAATATTCTTAATATAGAATCAGTGAAGTGAACCTGTAAAGCTAGCATAGCTTGATGGTAACAAAATGCAGTGGCTTGCATGCTTGGCAATGTCTCTCTGGTCTTGGTAGCCACTGGGCATTTGGGCAAGGAGATGTTTATTGATGCCGCTAGGAAACTATCCTCTGGAGTGACATCTGGTATCTCCCATGGGCACTTTTGGTTGGTCAGGTCTTTGGAGAGATTATTGATAAGCAAGAGTTGAGTGTTATGGGCACACTGGTAGTTTCAGGTGTCTTTTGCATGATTCGGGGACCCTGGGGCTTGTGAGATGCTGGTAGGATGCCATTAGTGTGTACAGCAAAACTATTTTATCTGCAGTCAGGGAGTGCTTTAACAGCACTGGACAGGATAAAGAGAAGATTTGCTCCTTTTGCATGTCTCTGTGGTTGAGGGACCAGGCTTGGAGACTGTGACTCAGGTACAAAATCTCAGTATGTTATTTGCCATGCTGAACTCTGGAACATCACATATCAGTGGTGTAAATCAGGTATATTGTTCCCTTATTTGTTCACACAGTGATAGGTGATGGCAAGGATATCTCCTGACATTAAGGAGTTATTACTACAGTTCCTCCTTTTCCATATTATTCTGGTTTGTGGCCTGTGGCAGTGCAGTGTTTTTCAAGTTTCTATCTCTAGCAAAAGGCAAATCCCCTTTTATTGGACCTGCTGGTATAAAAGCTTTGGATGTGCCTGGCCTGAGGGCAGTTGAAACTGCCATAAACAGGATGTCAATGCTTACCAATCCCTCCCCAGTCACTCTACCATGGTATCTGAAATTAGGCATCTCAAACAGGATGAGCACACTCAGACTTTGAAATCCAGCTCAGTTCTTCTCTTGGCCTTTACTAGAAAAGCAACAAATTAATATTCTTTTTCCCCCGAGATGTTTTTAAATTGCTCTTGATCCCAATTTATTGTTATTATTCCCATTTGTTTGTACTTTTGTGAATTTGTTGAGTTTGGGAAGAAAGGTTGTAATTACAGAGAAGCCGTTTTTATGGTTGTTTCCCAGCACTCCAGGGAAGGGTGTTATATATGTAAAATGAGTATTATCATTATGATTAATATTAAAGAGAAGAGCAGTAAGAATGATAATAATAATAATACAGCAATGGAGTCTGCATTTGTGGCTAAGCATGGTGAGCTTCATGGGCAAACCACCCTCCCTGAAAAAGACCATGAACATAGATGGCAGGATCCCTCTCCAGGAGCAAAAAGACCCTAAGTTCTTGTATTGTGTCTTAAAGTCATCAAAATTATGGTTTCATGATAGAAGTACAGGAGCTGAGACTTGTAAGACTCATCTTACATAGGGAAAGAAGCCCTCAGAGAGCTGGGGTCGGATGCATCCAGCCAGAGTCTGCCTGGTTTCTTTCTCTTTGCATCCACCCATATTAACTGCTTTACCTCAGTCACCCAGCACGAGAGCTCTTGGTCACTTCAGCCTTGCACAGCAGTCTAATAAGATGAGCTGGCAGGGTTGGTAAGGGAATATGTCCTGCCGTTTTCCAGCAGCCTCAGATGAAAGAAAGAATGATTTGCAAGGTGCAAGGTTTGCATTAACATTTTTTTTTTACACTGAGTTAAGAGGAATGGATGAGCTGCAATGACAGCAAGATATAGCAGTATGCAGCTACCAGGAAAATAAAATGTGCTTAATCAGTTTTCTGGGTGCCGCTGGAGAAGCTGGCTAGAATAGGCATTTTTTGTCATGATCTACAGAGAGTACACAATGATTTCTTGCCTCTCTGTTGGACTTGCAACCTGTAGTTCCTTAGATATTGGAAATACTCAGGAAAAACTGCAAAAGTGTTGGAGAAAGGAGCCCTCATCTCTCCACTTCCAAGTCTCCTTGGAGAAAAAACTTCTAGCAGAGAGGAGATGAAGCTGAAAGTTGCTCTCCCTCTTTCGTTATCATTTGGTGCCTATCACTTATGCTAATAAAGTCAAAGAGCTGAAAGGTTTCAGTTGTTTCTCATGGGTGCTGACATAGCAGAGTGTATATCAGGAAAAGCCTGACATTTGATGTGGCTTTATCATTGGCAAGCAGGCAAAGAAAATGAATAAATTGATCAACTTTTCCCTCCATCTGTCATAAGCTTTTATCCCACGTGAAGGAAAATGTTTCCAGTTTGTCCTGGCTTTTTGAAGTGTGATGCTTTGTATTTGCTAGCCTAAGTCATCAGAATGGCAGAAGTGGAGGGAAATGTGAATATCGCCTATAACACAGCCTGGTGGATTACAAACATGTTTTTCAAGCCTCTCTTGTCTTTTTGTAAAGCCTCCCAGAGATTTCCAGCCAATGTTTCTCTCAGTTCATTGACTAACCACTTAGCCCCGTGCACCCATCTTGTGACTCACCATGTATTTCTCATTTCTTATTTACATTTTAATAAGTAATGATATCTGTCATTTCATATAGTGGAAACTTTGGGCAGGCAATTTTTACAGCCTGAATAAGGAATAAGGTGGTGAGATCCTCTCAGTGGCAGAATCCCAGTACCTCCCTCCTCTCCTCTGTCGTGTCTTTGCCCAGCCAGCAACAATGCACCATGACTGTCTCTTTTATGGCTTGTGCAAGTATGGATTCCCTCACACAGGACACAATCCTTAATGAACTATTCTGGCGTGGGTTCTTCCCAACAGCTATGGCTTCTGAGAATACAAGGACCCTCACATGGGACACGGCCTCCCCTGGGCATAGTCACTGCCCCTGATGCAGGGTCTTCTATGAAGTGCAAAGGAATCTCTGCTTCACCACTCCTCCCCACAGGATGCAGGGCAGTCTCTGCTCCAGCACACCTCCTCCTCTATTCCCTCACTGACCTTGGGGTTCATATGGTGACTTCTCTCTCCCTTCCAACTCCTCACACCACCAGCAGCCAGAAAAGAAGGAAGGAGGAACAACATCCTCCTCTTCTGGCTTCTTCTTAAAAAGTGATCATGGAGGCACCCAGTTGGATCAGGCCCAGAATTAGGTCTGATTCAGGGCTGGGGAGAGTTTTGAGCAACAGAAGCCATCTTTACAGCCTCTTCCCCATTACTAGAAACAGCTCCACATAAAACCACAACAGATGGACATGCAGTGTAAGCTGAGGAGTAATCCAGCAGTTTCTAATCAGCAGAGCTAAGGCACACCCATCACAAAACTTTGTTGTTGATGGCCATGTTTGCGTCGCTTTGGGATAAAACCATGTTACCAGTTCATTACAATTTAAAAGCAAATTAATGTTAAAAGGTCCGCCTTCTTTTTCTGCACAGCATTCCAGTGATCAGTCTGGCTTCCCAGGAGTTTTATGGTATAGCTCCAGGATTTGAAAAAGAAAAATCAAACTTTCTTGCTCCTTTCCTGAGTGGAAAAACAATAAAAGCTACTAAAACAGTTAAGCGATTTCTTTCTGTTCAAGGTCTCCAAGCTCAGACATCTCTGAACATTTCAAGATTCGTATTTCACTGTTGATGAATGGTTATAATGAACTTGTGGGGGTAATAATACTCTATTATGTTGTTAGGATGAAACATTTTTATCCTCAAATTGCAGCATCCAATGGTTCTGCATACTGTGTGTCTGCTCCTTTGCCATGTTTGCAAAAGAGGGAGCTGCGTGCAAGACTAGCTATGCTATCTCTGTATGTTTAATAATACCATTGTTGTGATCTGAACCTGTTCAGGGCATCTGCAGCTTGCTAGATGCTTTGGAGTCTGCAGCTTTCTTGATGCAGAATTCACATTTAGGTCTATTTAGTCTTTTTGCTTCTGGTCACTTGTGCCACAGCTTTGGTGAGTGGATACAAATGTTAGGGGAAGGGTCTCAAACAACCTCACTATGTGTCTGGAATGGGTTAGAAGTCATACAGCATGTGACTGATGGGTTTTTTTTTTTTGTTTTAACTCCAGCACAGCGATGCAGTCCATGACCTGCTCCTGGACTTTATCACGTGGGTTGGCATCTTGCTCTCACTGGTCTGCCTCCTAATCTGTATCTTCACCTTCTGCTTCTTCCGTGGACTGCAAAGTGACCGCAATACAATTCACAAGAACTTGTGCATCAGCCTCTTCATAGCAGAACTCCTCTTCCTCATCGGCATCAACCGAACTGACCAGCCGGTAAGAGGCAAAGCACTTTCTTCTCCCACTACAGGCTCTTTTCTCAGTGCATATGGGATGTTTGACCATGCAGTGAGATATATTCCAGCACTTCCTTAATTCCCTGCAGGATTCCTCACAGCACTGGGCCCATGGGAGTGAAATGTTGATGTCTGCCGTAATTTCAGAGGCTGTAGGTGCATTGCTTGTAAACAATGTGTGTATGTATGTTTAATAAACAGAATCTAAAAATGTGCTTACATGATGTACATCTTTATATATTTATTTGCCAGATTGTGTACATAGCTACCTTTGTATCTTTGAACATGATTTATATATGCAGAGATGTGCCTTTTCTAAAATAGTTCATGCATGTTTTCCAAGGGGGAAAAAAAAAAAGTTCTTCCTTTGCAGAAAGGCAAATAAGAACTCCTTCATTCTTATTACACCTCCTGTTAAGAATAATCCTGACTGTTGCACTAATTCAGCATGGTACAAGCTCCTCTTCTCTTGCTCTTTTTGATCTGCACACAGATCGCCTGTGCCGTCTTTGCTGCCCTGCTGCACTTCTTCTTCCTGGCAGCTTTCACCTGGATGTTCCTGGAGGGGGTGCAGCTCTACATCATGCTGGTGGAGGTTTTCGAGAGTGAACACTCCCGGAGGAAGTATTTCTATTTGGTCGGTTATGGCATGCCTGCGCTGATCGTGGCTGTTTCAGCAGCAGTGGACTACCGGAGCTATGGCACCGACAAAGTGTGAGTAGGACTGGGAACTGCTTGGATCTGGTCAGGAGGGATGGGAGTGGGGAAGATAACGGGAAGTGAAGAGCCCAGAGACTGGCAGGCAAAAGAGGCTTGTGCCACCAAAGCTCAGCTAGGAGTCACGCCGTGTCTTAACTCTGTGTCTCCAACACCGTCCATGACAAATTCCTCACTGTGAAATGATTTGTAAAGGTATTTTCTTGGGGAAGTCAGTGAGGAAAAGTTTATCACATCATTGCATAACATCAGTAGAAGCAGCTGTCCAAAATCTCAATTTGATACTGTATCAGCAAGGTCATTCTTCTCTAACCGGAGCATTTCAAACTTGGGTGATGAAATACTGCTCTCTTTTTCCTCTTTTTTAAGTGTTCTATCAAATTAACTGAGCCTACAAGCAAAATAAGTGGTGACTGTGGAGTGCATTAGACTCTTTGCAAATTGAAACGGTTGTATCATTTATCATGATGAATATTCTTAAATGTTGTCAACATTGCCGAAGCTGATATCAAAGCACAGTTTAGGTGGTCGTGCAACATTGTCTAATGGAAAACAAAGGAAAAACTGAGCCTTTGATTTTCTTTGCCAGCTTTGTTACAATAGAACTAACAATGTGCACGGTTTTTTTGTTGGTTTTTTTGTTTGTTTTTATTGCTTTCCCTTGTCTGGGGTACCTCTCCCCATCATTTTAAGGATTCAATCTGAAGGCGGACATAGCAATGAGCCAATGTCATTGGCTCATTTTTAGCACAGGTCAGGTCAGACCATGGCAGCAGTTGATAATCTGTTAAATTCAACTGCTAATTTTTTGCTTGAAACCCTATTGATATATATGAAACTGATTCCTTGCAGAAGCAAATCTGTAGAACAGTGAAGCTGCTCATGATCTATTGCTGTGCCACCAGGTAGGCTTGGATCACAGTTGGGCATTTGCATCTTGTTTCTCTCATGAGTAGGAGAATACCAACCTGAATTTGTGTAAGTGGCATGCTTTGAGGAAAGGAAATGGCCCACACTGATAAAGGTAGGAGGGAGTCAGTTTTCAAGGTTCTCTACTGATTTATCCAAAGCAGTTTGACCGACTTTGACAGGCCTAGGGGGCAAAGAAAAAGTAACACCACAGCTGATTACAGACTGTTTCCGCTCTCTTTCTCCCCCAACCAACACTTTTGTCACATCCTCTGTTTAGTGACGTGTAAGCTCTTATTGAATCAGGTATTGAAACCTCATGTCTTGTCCCTTTAGACAAATTTATACTTGCGGTGGTGTTTCTGTGATCTTGCTGTCTTACGGAGGACTTATCTCTTCACAGCGGCCTACATGGGTTATGTTAATCCTCAAACATGTTACAGCCAAAGGGTCATGGGTCTGGCTCCCTGGAAAGCCAACTGAAGCTCTCATACATCTGTCATTGCTGGAGCTGTGTTCCCGTCATCCCAATTTGTAATCTGGTGTTTCAGTGGCTGTCCTGCAAGCTGTTCACCCTGTGATTTCTGCAGCGTTACTGCCACAGGGCTTGTAGCACAAGAGTCATCCTTTTGACTTCTCTCTCAATATTTTGTGTCACCTACCAAGAAAACCGAGGACTCTGGATAGTTTGTGATCAAAGCTAGCACCAATGCTATTCTGTTATGGTTCTGTATAACTCTTGTGTGTTGAAAATGTCTTAGTTCGTTCCCTCACAGTCAAAGGATATCCGTAAGACTAGGGTATCAGTTTGGACATGAGACAGCAGTTGATTTGCATCATGCATGTACGCACAGTTCCTCAGGGTGCTCTGTAGGAGCAAGCTGAGTACTAGTGTAGGTTATAGGAGATGCCAGCACACAGCAGACTGGCTGTAGAAAGTGGGAACATAAGACACCTAACCATAGCTCCTATAAAGCATTGTGGCAGCTTTGCATTGTGAAATGTTTCTGTTCCTGTTAAAGTAATATACATACAGACCTTTCTGAAGTACAGCAATGCAAATGTATTCCATGAGATACAGTCTTTTCCCAACAGGCTTGCATGCCCAAATGTTTCCGTGCCATGAGAGATACAGGCAGAAACTTTGGTTGACATTGACTGAATGGGAACAACATCCCATTGCTATCTTTGTGTTGAGGATGCAGCAGTCCTATGTCTGTTCCAGTAAAATCTCTCTCCCTTCACTGTAACATAAAGTAGTATTTTTAGTATTTAAACATTTATATATGATATTTTGCAAATAAGTATTTACAGAGATTTACAGAGCCTAAAATATTTGTTTATAATCTATAATTCCAGGGTACACAATTTTATCACATTCTCAGAGTGGAAAATAAAAAACATACAATATGTTTTGTATAACTATCATGCTCCATCTGGTTGATGGATGATGATGTATTTTTCTGTATAATGTTATTAGAAGGGTAGAACTGATTAGAATTTGTAGTGAACTATATGCCAGGCATACATAATTTGATTGCAAGAAGTTGCTTTCTTTTGCTGGGTTTTGTAAAACAACCTCTGGAATATATTACTTAACTCCCTCCATTATTTATTGCATTTGTTTAATCAGGACTTATGGAGCTGTTAGTGTTATTTGTTTTTTGCCTGGCATTTGGTGCCACCATTCATACATCTCAGAATTATTTGCTTACAGACCCAATGGAGGTTTTCTTGATTTCATTTTCCTTTCTAAATTCAACCCTCCTGTAACACATGTTAGAATTACATAGCCAGGAACAAGCATTTGTTTCTTTCTCTGTTTCTTGCCTCATCACTTGTTGCTTCTGATACATCTGAAACATCTTATATGCTAGTATTCATATTGATGTCTTGGTGTACCTGCCTAGTAAAGATACCCTCTTACACTTAATTATTCCAAGGATTGGAATTGATCCTTTTCTTTTACTTTGTTGTTGTTCTTTTTTGTTTAAGAGCAATTCAAACCACCTATATCAAAGAATCACAGAATGATAGAGGTTGGAAGGGACCTCTACATATCCTCTAGTCTAATCTAAAGCAGGACCATCAGGAACGTGTGACCACCATCAGGTCACACAGGTACGTGTCCAGGTGGGTTTTGAAAAACTTTTTGAAAAAGACTCCACAACTTATCCGGGTAGCCTGTGCCAGGGCTTCCTCACTCGCACAGTGAAATAGGTTTTCCTCATGTTGAAGTAGAAATTTCTATGTTCCAGCTTTTCTCCATTACTCCTAGTCCTGTCACTGGACACTACAGAAAAAAGTGTCACCCCATCCTCCTGACATCTACCATTTAGGTACTTACAAATGATAAGTAATTCCTTCCTCAGTCTTCTCTTTTCTAGGCTAAACAGCCTCAGATCGTGCAGCCTTTTTTTAATGAGAAAAATGTTTCAGATCCCTGATTATCTTGATGGCCCTGTGCTAGACTTTGTCTTGAAGTTCCATGGCCATCTTGAGTTGGGGAGCCCAGAATAGGACACAGGACTCCAGATGAGGCCTCACCAGGGCAGAGTAGAGGGGGAGGAGAACCTCCCTCCACCTGCTGGACATACTCTTCTTGATGCAACCCAGGATGCCATTGGCCTTCTTGGCCACGAGGACACATTGCTGCCTCATAGTTAGTTTATTATCAACCGGCACTCCCAGGTCTCTCTCCACAGAGCTGCTCTCCAGCAGATCAATCCCCAGCCTGTACTAGTGCCTGGTGTTGTTCTTGCCTAGGTGCAGGACTCTGCACTTGCCCTTGTTGAACCTCATTCATATTAGGGAATAAATTAGCTTTTATAAGCAATCAGCAGCATAGTGATTCCATTTAAAGATGATCCTGTTCAGCCCACCAGAGACTGACTATTCTTGTGAGCAAATTGAACCATCTTTGGCCCTTTCCCCTTCATACATCGGGTATATTTGTTGTCACCTGTTCTTGATTGGAATTTCTGAAGTAAAGGTGAAAAGCGGGGAGCTCCACTGCAAAAAGTGTGTTCCCCCAATATTGCCAAAATGATTCTGGCATTACTCATGTAAACTTCCATGTGATTATTTCTTATGTGCCACGTAAGATCTGCTGAGTCTTAAATATCCAAGTCTCAAGATTTACTTCTCAAAAAGAAGATTACAGCTTTTAAAAGTTACATCATTTGTCTTGTCCTGTTCATTAACCAAATCCATCCATCTCCTGGCCAGATCTGATGTCAAGTGCTGTTGTGGGCAATGCTGTGGAATGCAGAGGGGAAATAACATTTGCAGTTGTTATTAGCATTTCAAAGTAACTTGTGTCTGAAACTCAGTAAAAAATGGAGTAAGACTTGCCTTTAACCTGCCTTTGAGAGGACTCACTCAAGTAGCAGGCCATCCAAAATTGACAGCAGCAAGCAATGCCATGTTCCCATATTGTCCCAAGTTTCATATCAACGCCTCTTACAAATCTCATCGGAAAGCTGCTCTGCTTTGAATGGTGCAATATATTTCAGATAACATACTTGCAGGTATAGGTATCCAGTGGTGATCAAATTCACTGTGACAAGAATCTCTCTATTCTTCTCCCTGCTGCCCTTCCCCCAAAGCAGGATATGCATGGTAAGCAATCCAACTGTCAGAAGGCAAAATGAAAGCCTGATGTATGTACACAGCATCCAAGTCCATCAGCCATCTGCCAACATTTTATGCACATAATGTTGCTTGGAATATGGCTTCTAACCATACAGTCTGTCTTGCGTGGCACCACTGAAATAATTTTATTTTCAGTGTTCATGCCTGGTATTTGAGGGAGGCAGCAGGAGCAATGTGGACGCGGGACTGTGTTAAGCAGAACCTATACTGCACCCTTGAAAGGCACATCTTGTGCATACATATCCCATTACTGCACATGGACAAAGAGGCTGTATAGCCATGTGAAACAAACCACTGAGCTCCTGTGAACAACATGATATGTTTAGGGCTCTTCAAATTTTATGGTCCAATGGCAGCTAATGATTGTTTATTGGTTATATTTAATGCACACCAGGGATAGTTTAGTATTTGATTTCTCCTCATGCAGAAAATAGAGTAAACTCTTTGTAGTCTTTATTGCTTGGGAAAAGCTTTAGGTGAATATAGTGACTTGTCACTGTGGAAAAGGAAGAAATTAAAAAATAAAGGAAAGCAGCAAAACAGAGTTCATTACGAGCACTGAATACACTGGCGAGACGCTTGGAAGAAGCAAAGGGCTTTTAAGCAGCACTCCCTGCATCCGCAGCTTTGCAGATAATCCCCTCTGCCTTGTACTGAGCCACGAAGCACCTTCTTTGCTTAACAGCAGAGAGTCTAAACCTATGATGCAGCAAGTCCATGCTCACCGTGCAGCTGTGCATGGGAGTCAGAAGTAACTCAGCAGCCCAAGATTAGCAACTTTGGGAAGTGAGTTGCCTGATTGCTTCTATGTTTAGAGGAGCTCATTTATGCAGCTCACTGTGCTGGTGTGGGTTTTTGTCTTTTAAGGGAAGAAAAGCTCAGCTTGGTACTTGTCTGATAAGCAATTTACAGCTCCTAAACACAACTGAGGGATACTTGTGTTTGTGTTTTGATGTTTTGGTCTTACTTTGCATTTTTAATGAGGTATGATTTAAACCAATTGAAAGTTGCATCTCTTCCTGATGACCACAAAAAAACCTAAAAACCAAAAAAAAACCAAACCCCCAAAAATCTGGCTTTTAAAAAAGTCCCTCTGCAGATTAGAGGGTCTTGCAGCAATTTTCCATTTAGTGCCAAGACTGAGTGCCATACACAGTTTCATTGAAAGGTGATTTTTACATTCAAACAAATGAAAAATGACATCACATTTGTCAAAGTTTTGAGAGAGGCAAAAAAACCCCATCTACTCTGTTTTTTGCAAGCTGTACTCTTGCTCAGGTGAAGCCATCTCTCATTGGAAGGGAACACTTTTGCTCCATGCTTATGCCCCACTTACCCAAGGACAGGATCTGGCTCCTCAACTATTTCTCGTCCACAGCATCCATCTCTTGTCACTGAATTGCACTCCACATCTGAAGAGACATACTTTTGAGGGGAATTTAGTGGAAAATGTCATCCATTTGTCTGGCTGGAAAGGAAACCAATCGCTTCACTCTTTTCTGCTCAGTCCAGCACAGTTTTCACCTCGTGTTGTGTTTCAGCTTTCAGTGTTTTTCCCTGTGTCCCAATATATATGTATTCAAAAACAGCTGCATCAGACATAATCATATGGCTGGTTGTCATGCCTTAAGGAGTAAAGAGAGAGAAGGTTTATATCTTTCCCTTCCTCTGGGCTTTAAAGAGCCGTCTCACTCTTTGGGCTGAAGTAAAACCAAGTTGCTTGACAAGTAAAATACACTGTTCTCCCAACTCCTGTGCAGCAGGGACCGGGGGATGTTTTGAATGTTAATCTGGAAAAAAAAAAAAAAAAAGTTTTAAATATTTTAATTAAAAAACCTCAAGCCACTCTTGAGTCCTCTCCCACACACCAGCACTCATCTGTAGGAAAAAAAAGTTGCGAGGCCTCATATTCCTCGATTCGTATGTGGCATAAGGACTAGTTACACATTTTTTCCTGTGTGAGATGGGATAGGTTAAAAGTCTGAAAAGCCATGTAATGTGTCAGCTGCTGCTATGTCGATGTTGTTTTTCAGGAATGGGACGGGAGACTTTTTGCAGGGACTTCATTATCCTTGAAACCTCTATTTGTCTGTCAAGTGTAGTTGCAACTGGGTGACATTTCAGGTGTTACGGGTGATACACAGATGTCATGATTGCATAAACCATTTCCTGTAGGAAATCAGACTTGAGTAGTTTCTAGTCAATTGTGTTGTTCCATTATGAGCTGCACCTAAATTACCTTGAACTTCAGCAGCCACAGAAGAAGAAACAAAATTTCCCCGCCATCACTCTGAAAGTCTTTTTGCCTCCCACATTAGGATTTTGATGCTGTTCCTTGAAGATTTTGGATGAAGATCTGCAAAGGCATTTCAGGAGTGATGGTGACAGAAGTGACGGTGTTTTAATTTGTGACAAATAGCATCACAACTGTACATATACCGATACATCTTTGGTACTGACGAGACCTGAAGTTTATGTGGTCAGGGAGAGAACTGAGAAGCTTTCTATCCTTCTTTGAATTTATTCGTATCTTGACCTCTCCTAGTCATAGAGGTTCAGGGCATGTTTTATTCTTTTGCAGGCAGCTCCTGCTGATCTCTTCCATGGGGCTGCTGGCACAGACCTTCCTACCTGTTGCAAAGTCCATTGCCAGGAAAAAACCATAAAGCATGTGTCCTAGAGCTGTCATTTGTGAGAACTGCTATCACTTCCACCACAATAAATTAATATCTATAGTTTCTGTCACTTGCCTAATTAAGAAATTCCTTTGGATGTTTAGTATAAGAGTGTTTTTGTGCTTTCTTAGTCCTCTGTGTATAAATGGAGCTGTGATTTGCAGTGTTGCAAACATGACAAGATATTATTATTTTAAACATTGTACAAAACTTTCTTGGAATTTATATTCATCTGCCTTGTAATCAGTCACTTCCATTTTATCTTCCTGTCACCTAGAATGAACTAGGAATGCAAATGTAATTTCCCAGGGGCCTTAAAAAATGTGGGGAGTATTAAATGCAGTTTAAATTAAGTGATTAATAATTTAGTTTTAGGCCATGAATCAACTTCATGTGATAGCACAGACCATATGCAACCCTTGAAACATTAGTGGAAACAAAACACTCCAAAGGTTCAGGGAAATAAATACTCTAAAAGGGAAGTTGCTGAACCTAATTAAACTTAAGCTTTCTATTACCTAAATTGTGGTTCCTGTTTGCACAAAATTTGGTCTGATTTGCTTGGTGGAGAAATGTCATCTCACTTTACAATTGACAGACAACTTGAGTTGTGTTGGAGCTGGAGAGGGAAGAGGAGCTAAAAGCAAAGTGGAAGCTCCATGGGTGCTCATCGGACCCCTTCCTTAAAAAAAACCATGATTTTAAGGGGTTTTTTTCTGACAGATGCAGAAAGCCTTTGCAACTAGACCTTGTGGCGTTTCCTCCCTGCTTCCTCCAGAGGTAATTATCTTACTCCATCAATAGCGCTGTCAGAAATTGGGCACACAATTCAGCATTTAAATGAACAAGCAATGTAATATTTCCTATCTCCCACCGGCATGTTTTGCAGCTCACATTCTTCTCTGTCACTCACTTACTCTTGATATATGTCCTGGGTGCAGTCCTTGAATGCCTTCTCTCCCCTGTGTTTCATTACAGATGTTGGCTCCGACTTGACACCTACTTCATTTGGAGCTTTATAGGACCAGCGACCTTGATAATTATGGTAAGAACTCCTAATTAACTACTCCATCTCTCAGGTCAAGAAATAAAACTTTTGCTGTCCCTTTACTCTTTACCTTTAATTTACAGAGATTAATTTGAGAAAGACATGTTCTTCTTTGACCCCAACTAGTACAAGCAATTAGACATTTGGCATTGAAAAATACTTGATCAAAACAAGCCAGGGAGCTTCAGACGGGATGCTTACAGAGTTTGATTTCTACCCTTGGAAATTTGGAACTGCTAGACTCTGTTTTGATGCCACTAATTCCCACCTGCCACCCCCATTCACCTTTGAATTCCAGAGTGAACCTTTGAAAAAAACATGTAAAAAAGGGCAATCCAGGGAAATGGGGGGGAAAAGAAAAAAAGTCCAAGCTGGAAGAGAGGTTTAGTGGGGGTTTTTCTTCCCCGGCAGGAGTTGAAGTTTGTGTGACTTCACGGTTAGCACATTGCCAGAGTATCAGCTAACAAAGTAACAAGGTAGAGAACCCAACTTTAGAGGCAGTTGGAGTTTTCTTCTACTTTAATCACTACAATATGGCTTAAATAAACCGTCCTTTGTTTTGAAGACTACAGTTTGGCTAACACAGCAAGCCAGACACTCTTGCTTCAATACAGACATTGTCCCTGTGTCTCCTGCTTCTCCTGCAACTGGAGGCTCTTTCAGCAGCCTTCCACATTAGGAAGGGTGCCACATCACCAGCTACAACTGTTGTTTTTTTTCACCTTAGGCAATTTATTCATTAAAAAAAAATCTTCCCTTTCTGATTACAAGATTTGCAGCAACTGCTTTCCAGGAATTGTGGCAGCCTTATTAACACTGAAGCATTAAAACACCATTGCATCTTTTACAGAATAAATCAAATGCTTTTCATTTTTATGTTTCAACTTTACATTGTGCTAAGCATCTTCAACCGCCAACATTTCTCTGCCTGTCTCCCCCGTTATGTCTTTATTTAAAAGACATATTAACAGAAAAACATTGCTTTTTTACTTCCTTACAATGGGACCAGCTAATCAAGGTACTTGGAATTGCTTTTCATTATTGTACACCTATCAAATATAGAAGAGCCATTACAGCAAATGTGTTTAATTTTCCTTAGTATAATTTGAAGCTTTACAGCTGATGTTGGAACCAGACAGATGTCAGTAGCATACACAGTGCCACAGCTGTGGCTTCACCAGCCCTGCAGTCTGCAGGCCAGCTCACCCTATAGCTCACCCTACAAGGTGCTTGGCAATTTTCTGTGATTCAGTCACTATAAAATTATAGCGAGAGCTAATTTCCGACAGCAGCTCCTCTGTTACAGGGAAGCAGCTGACTTTCTCCCCACCATGTTGTGCTGTATCACGTAACTTTTTTTTTTGTTTTCCTCCCCGTTGCAGCTTAATGTCATCTTCCTTGGGATTGCTCTCTATAAAATGTTTCATCATACTGCCATATTGAAACCTGAATCTGGATGTCTTGACAATATCAAGTAAGTGGTTGGTTGGTTTAGATTTTTCTTCTCCCTACCTGTTTGTATCTTTTGCTGTTTATGCCCCTATTCCTCTCAGAGGAGTGTACAAGGGAACCAACTGCCAGAAGCAGTGCCAACCAAGGACAACACACTGGGTTATGACACTGCAAAGTGGTTTCTAATAGGTATCAACAAGTAGCTGATGATGAAGCACTGTCTTTATTGGGATTTGGCTGCCAGTGGCAGCATTTTCTGTTCAATTTTGCATGAAGGAAGCAAAGTTGCATTTGCTGTCCTTGAAACAGGTAACCTCCTAGGCTCTCTACGTAAAAGAAAATCATGTCTGATAATTACTGGCTAATTATTGCAGTCTCCACAGGGAAGGTGTTTAAATTGTTGATCATTCCTATTTCTCTGTGCTCTGAGGGTGGCAGCCTTACTTTTCTGTTTGTTTTGGCCCCTGACAGATTTAATGACCCAAATTCTACCCAGAATCTGATTAGTTTCAGCAAAGTTACTGGGAGTTTACCTGAGGTTGTCCATATTAGAGGATGCTTGCCAACCAAGGCATGTTTTGCCCTTGGTCTTGGATTATGTCTGAACCTGGGCATCTTACTGTCTAGCAAGCTGCTTCGTTATATTGATAGAATATTACTCTCCATCTGTGCCTGTTTATTCAAGTACTTCTGGCTTTAATTACTCACTTCAAAAACACAAGTGGAATTCAGGTGCAGTGCATGATAAGATGGGGAACCTGCTAATTAGTAAAACCATGTAAAGAATTTCAGGAGGAGAAAATTATTGGGGGTCAGCATTTTCCTGTCCACCCTGGAAAGGACAACACAGCTGGAAGCTGATTCTCTCCTCTCTTCCATGGTGAAAGCGAGAGAAGAGGCACGAGAGGAGCTTGTTAGGAGATGACTGAACTGAAGAGTTGCAAGGCGGTTCTCAGCCAGATTATTGTTCTTACAACTGAGCTACTCTCACAGGTGTGACTTTAATTTAAACTAGGTCCATCAACCCTTGAAACTTCACAGCAGTCAAGGCTTGCAATACCACTGTCATGCCACAACCTGATGTCATCCTTTGGATGAAGTTTTAGTTTCCTAGGTGTAAATTCCTCTTCAAAGGTTAGGGGGAAAGGAGACCACAGTCTGTACAAGTACAGGGCACCTCAGTGAGTTTGGGGACCTGTAGGGTGCTCATTTGCCATGTCTGTCCCTGCCCAAGTTGTAGACAGGCTGCTTTGCAGTACACCTTTCTTTCTCCTGCCATTGGTCAGCTATAAGGTAAAATTGGAGGAGCAGTCTTTCCTGGATGTCTAGAACTGATCCCAGCATTATATTCTTTCATTTTGTCTTGGATGAGATGTTAAAGGAATGGTACATTTAATAACACTTGCTGGTATAACTACTCACCATGCATTAGTGCTATGGTGTTGCTTGCTGAGAAGAGTTTTTCAAAGGTTACCCACACAAAATCTGTCTGGAAAGCTCTGCAGTATGACATTTAAATAAAGAACTGAGGGGAAAAAAACCCATCAAACAACACAGCCCTTATTATTAAAGCAGAAATAATTATTGCCTTCTGAATAATCTTGCTTGTGTTAATCTCTAGTATCTCTATTTAAAGTGCCAGAAATGTATCCAATCGCGTACATCAATTAGAATATCATGGTAAAATATTTTATAGTTTCTTTGGCAGATGAGTGTCTATTCCTGATTTGACTTTATTAAAATGCTTTAAAAACACAAGCAATTAAGATACTTTTAAACCCTTCTAAATGTGTTACTTCAATACAAATTTTGTTTTAAGCTTGATAAAAGAAGAGAAACGTGATATAAGCTTCAGAAGACCCCAAGCTCACCTTAGGAAGTTCACGAAAACAAGAATTTCAGAAGGGACTTGACTTAGTTTCTGAATATCTAAGCAGGACAAAGTTGAGTCTCTAAATCCAAGGCATGTGTTGTCTCAATATTGGATATGTTTGAGTTAGGACAAGATGCATATTTTTACAGAGAAGGGAATTCACCTTTCAGAGACCTTTCCTAGGGATGTAAAGGGTGTGCAAACTCTGGAAAACTTATAGGCAAATTTATAGTTGTCTTCTAGGTAAGATCATGGTCTCCTCCCAAAGTCATTGATTCTAATTCAGTTACAACATGTGGGCATGGTACAGCAGCTCTGAAATAAAAAGCCATAGATGTTATTTCATCAGATGACCAACAAGATCTTTCCTGAGCTTATCTCTGTGGCTCTGTATAGTTGGTGAAAAGACATCCAAATCTGTTTCTGAAGACGTGCACTGCCTTTGATGGCTCTCAGAGTGGTCCCAGAGCCTTGCATCTTGTTTTAAGGTTTATATTTAAAAACAAAACCAACAGCCTGCATTGGCAGGCCCCTTGCTCCGATCTGCATGTGACAGCTTTACGGCACACAGGGAGCTGAATGGGAATTTGTTCTCCCAGTTAATTTCCTAGCACTGCTCTGTGTTGGGTTGTGGTGAAGCTCTCGCAACATAAATTCTGAGCCTGTTCAAAAACAGCAAAATACTTGATTCCCTGTGGCAACATAAAAATAAAAGCCATAAAATATTTTAATAGGCTGTTAATAAGTGTTCCTCCAATCTGGTGCTTGCCTATGTCACTTTAAAGGTTAGAAATACATTATGAAGTACAGAAAATAGAGAGCCAAATAACTCCACTTAAATTAATGAACTTGATAAAGGATCAGGTGTCACTTGGGATACCTTTAATTACTGCACCAACAGAAAAGCCATTGAAACAGCAGTGCCTGAACCAGATGCTGCGTGGCTGAAAGATTTGTAAGCACTGTGCAAAGTTGTAAAAGTAAACTTCCCTAACCTTCAGGAACAGTCCTTGTATTATTATGCCAGCATGAGAAGATCTCAAATACTCAGGGGTTATCCAGCAAGAGATTTGATGAGTACAGAGCTGGTTAATTTTTCACTCATGTTAACTTTTCCAGCTTAGCCCAGCACTTTCAAGAAGGAAGTGCATAGCCACATATGTGGGTCCTTCCCCTTGAGCCAAGAGCATCCTGCCTGTATAGTAGGTTGGTACTGAGCCCATTCAGTGGGTTGCACCCACTGAGACTGCAAGGTTCGTGCTCTAGCCCTGCTTTTGAGGCATGTATCCAGGGGATATGAGCTCATGTATGTGGGATATGTTGTTGGGAGCTGCAAGTGTTTCAGTGCCTGCAGTTTATGCCAGGAGGGCAGACTTGCTCCCATTTCACAACAGGTACCATCACCAAGAGACAGTATGCTTTTACCTAGGACCTTTTGAAAAGGTTCAGGTTGAGTTCGTCCTTCAGTAGGATTAAATGGAAATTTTAAGTGTTTACCCAGTGTGATTATCTCTTCTGCCTTTTAAAGATCTCTTTAGTATGAAGTGACGCAGTCAAGGGCACCAAAATAGCTGCCTCTTGGGTGTTACGTAGTTTCTTCCCATGCCTCCCCAAAACGGGAGGGAATTTTCCTTCCTGGCCTTTTCCAAAGACTGTTTCTGGGAGTTCAGCATCCACTATGGCCGTTGCTTTTTCATCTCTTCATGGCTTGTCAGCAAACCTAAATAAGCAGAGATGGGCAGTGAAGGAGCATTACTGAGTTACTGGTAGCTCACTTGTATCTAACCATCTGTGAGCATGAGTGGGATGAAAAGTGTGCACAAAATTGCTCATGAGCACAAATAAATTCACTGTCTACAGACATATCCAGGAAGGCACTGTTCAGAGGACTGATTCCCTCCACCCCTTGTGAGCATGCAGGGAAGACAGAACTTTCAAGCCAGGGACTACGCAAGTAGTTTGGATGGCAAAAGTCTTCTGTGCTGCTTGCATCTGTAGCCTGTGAGGTGGAGACTATAGGTGTATCAGTGTGATATTGATGCACTCTTGATAGCAGATGGCTCCTCGTGGGAACGTGTTACTAGCTGGAATACTTTAGAGCAGCTGTGAGGCTGTTTTACCGGAGATTGCTGACATATGGAGTGATTTCTGGAGTTGAGCAGCTCAAAGTCTTTTTCATTGTGCAGAGTGGATGTTAGATGTGTGAAATGTCTCAGACTGTCATAGACAGAAGTACACTGAATCTTTTATATAGTCACGCTCCTGTAGAAAGCCTTATATGACAAAGGAATATACACCTATATGTGAATAGCCCAGCACAGTTCTTCAGCTTCTCATCCATCAGCTCCTCTCAGGGTGGTCAAGCATGTACTATGGTCCTTGCACACCAGGTTTTCATCTGACCCATGTCAGATGTTGCCATGCAGCAAACCATGCATGTGTTTCTGGATGCTGTACCCCCATTGTCTGTGCAAAATGGGAGGGTTTCAGATGAACCACTTTCCTAAATACCTTTACATTGTGTGACAGCACAGTGGTTGTTCTGCAGATATTTAAATGCTGTTCATTAGAGTTACAATGGCACTAGTAAAGGAGAAAAAAAAAAGGCTACACTGATGGTAATACAGATGTGGTCTAAAACCATACCTACTGAAGTTGGCGGTTTTGTCTTTGCTATATGCTGCTGTTATGCACAACATGGGATGCATTAATTACTGACATATAAAAATAGTAGAAAATTGAGTGGGGAAAGCAATTATTTAGGTAACAAAAAGCAAGTATTGTAAGTGCATTGAAAGGACTGAGCAGCTGCCACACCTGAAGTTACAGAAGATATCTCCAAATGGCCAGAGTGGACAGGGTGAAACCTCCTTTCTCCTAGCAGAGACCAGAGGCCATCCTTTCTCTTCCTTACAGACATAGCCTTTCCTTTGAAGTTCCTGTGGGCACCCAGCCCATCCCATCTTCTCCCTGTGCTGCCTGGCTGCAATTGTCTTTTTTAGCATTTTCCACAGCCAGACCAGACTGCCTGACATTCTTCTGTGCTGCAGTATGTGGCAATGCTATTTTTATTTTTATTTTTTTTTATTTGGAAGGGCGACACATTGGCCTTAGCTGCCAAGCACAACTGTGGACCTGCTAGAAAGAAGGCAAGAGGCAGAGGGCTTTGTCAGTTCACTTCTCTTTTTGTCCCATTTTATTGCATTATTGTTTTAGCTAGGACATAGCTTGGCCTGTGCCATAGGCCAGCTGGATGCTCTTTGGAAATAACAATTCTTGGAGACTTCTTCAAAGCATAGTGTGTCAGACTGCAGTCCTGAGTTTGTCAGAAAAGCTCATCCAGTGCAATAGAAACCCACCTGAAAGTTGTCCTGGAAAATTTTATTTTTTTCTTTCAGGCAGGGAGACCCTTAGCTGGGAGCTCCTTTTGTTGCTAAAGAAACACTATTAATTAGGGTCCTTGAGATAGTTTAATCCTGGCATTAATCAATGTAGCTTGGTTGCAGCTTTCTTTCCTCCTGTGGAAACCTACTCCAATCACATCTTCTGCAACAATAGAAAAAAGCACTGTATCAAACACCAGAAATTCTCTGGGGAAAAAAAAAATTCCAAACATGCAGGAGAGAATATTTTTGGGTATTGTGTCTGGATTCACAAGAAAACGCACTGAAATCCCATTAATGGGAATGATGCAGAAATGTCCTGCACTGCAGCCTTCAGAAATCAATCCTGGAATGATTAAAAAGAGCCTGTGTCAGCCCACTGGCTACCGTGGGAGCTTCAAATGGTCTGACATTAAAGGCACGCAGCCCTGATTTAATGGATAAATAAAAAAAGAATGTATTCTTCCAAGCTTCTGACTTGAAACAAAACTCACACCATACTCCTTTACTTTCTTTTCATGGAAATCTCTTACTCACAGGATTACAGAAATAGATTTGATAAGGTGCAACCTAAAAGCAGGATCCAAATGCAAAGACTCAACATTGATTATTACTATATAAGCTTCATGAAGCTCAATTGGGGCTCTCGTAGGGAGTCCAGCCCAGGCTGGGGGAGGCACAGGATGAGGAATGTCAGGCATAAAACTAAGAAGCGCCTTTTGAAAAGATGCCTCCTTCACAAACTGTTGCCATATCCTACTCTTCCCATATGTTGTATGGGTGTAAGTGATTATCTGCTCATTTTCTTGCTTGAACATATGTATTTTATTTTAAAGAGACATGACTAATCCCAGCCCCTAGATTAGGTTGTTGTTTCAGTCCTGCAGGATTTCTTAAGTCATAAAAAAATCCTCAGGGCTAGGTAGAAAATTGAAAACAAAGGTTAAATAGAACTTCTAAAAATTATCTGCCAAAATGTTCAAATTAAATCCTTGATTTAACACAGCAGTATTGTACTGGCAGGAACAGAGGTTTACCAATCTAGTTTTATTTACTCAACTGATTGAAATGCAGAAAAAGTAAACATCCTGGATTTGGTGCATAGAGAACCAAGTTAAAGTGTTGAAAAATGCAAGATTTCTTCTTTTGTAGGAAGAGCTTATGTTACCAATGCAGAACAATAATTTGTGGCAGGTATGTTTTCACTAAAGAAAAATTAATTTGTGCTTTATTCTATCCATTTTAGAAATAAGTGAAGATGAGGAGACAATAAGGATTTTTACATCTTCTTCTATTGAGATTTAAACTCATCTGTTATTTTCATGATCTCTTGTTTAATCATATGACAGTACAGCTTGGAAGTAGTTTGTGATGCTAGAGAGTCTGGAATTGAATATTACATTCACTCGGGGGACTTGACAGCAGCACTTTAATCCTTCATTACTTCTATGTTTGTGGTTGCTTAGGGGTGCACAGCAAGGATGTGGTATAATGAAAGCATCCCACTCTTGGGTGCAGAAGGCCCAATCCTTGGTCCAGCCTAGTGTAGCGTCTGGGAGCAGAACACCCAATCCTTTATCTTTAGCATTCTTGGTTCCTGGTGAACTCAGGACTGAGGGTCTGTGGCAACATGCAGACTCCTTCTTTGGAGCAGCAAACAGGGAAAGGAGGTTACAGGCACCCATGCAGCTTCAAGGAGGTGTGTGAGCTGACATGACTGGTGGAAAGGATGAGGTACAAAGGGTTTGAAACACAAGATGGTCAATGAAAACACTTTCAGGAGCCACAGTGAACCTCTATTAAACATGATCTGAAATACTGAAATAGGCCATTACCTATAACTTAGAACAGTAAATAAAATAGCACTGCCTGTAAAGAATGAGGTTTCTGTTAAGATTTTCATACAGCCTTACTAACAAAATAGAAAGACTGAGGGGGCTATTAAAGAATAGGGTGTTGAAAACCTCTCCTTCCCAGCCAACTCTGCTATATGCTGCATTTTTGGACTCTGACTTCTGGGGACAGCAGGCTCAGAGCACAGCAGCTCCAGGAATGCCTTTTGGCGAGGAATCATCCATGGATTCCCACTCCAGGAAAGGATACCAGGTAACAAAAGGTTTGGTACCAGAGAACAAAAAAGGCCCCCAAGACAGTGTTTGGGTCTGGATAAACTTGAATGAAAAATTAAGTGTGTGTTTTAACAGTGCTTGGGATGTGTAGGCAGTGCATTCTCTCTCACCAGAAAACTTGACAGGAGTGTTTGGCAAGGCTGACCAAACAATCTGGGTACTTCGCAAAATGAGGAATAGCTTTTATTCTCCCTTGGAAAACCTCTCCTTGTGGAAAGTTTAAATGTTAGCCACACAGTACTGAGCGGGCCTTTAGAAACTGTCTGCCTTGCATTCTTTGTAAAGGATCTTAGGCTATGATCTTTGTATCTCATAGAGCTTTGAGAGAGAGAGAGAGCTGTGCCTTCAGAAGCTTGATTGTTGGCTTAACATCTCCCTACATCCTGTGTAAGAAAGCACCATGCTTCCTAGTCCCCTGGATAGTTCAGTGCTGCTCTTTTATAGCCTTCATCTGCATCTCTGCATGAGCAAACTTTGAACAGGCAGCCAAAAGCAAACACAGAAAAGTCACTTGGAGTTGGCACAAAATGAAGTATTTACAAGCTTCCTACTAAGACAAGATACAACACGTTTCTATTTTGCCAGAGTGCAGAGTTTGTGAGCACCTCAGAGGCAGAAACCCTGCTGATGCTGAGAAAACATCTGAAACTGCACTTCTGTCTTGGTGCCTTTTTTTCCCACTGATGTTGATGGCATCCAGTTTTGTTTGTTGCAATCTGCTGCTCATTGAGATTTTCACAGAAGGGTTTGGTTAATAGCTGACTGTTTTGGCTTTGGGTTTTGCTTGTTTATCTATGTTTTTTCTGATGGCTGCATTAATGTTGAGTAGTGATTGTAAGCACCAATCTTCCCACTGACAGATGTTGTCCTTTATGAATTTAAAAAAAAAAATAAAAAATCAATCCATGGTTATTGATTTGAGAGTGTCCTGGAAGACATTAAATACCTAAGGTCTTTCTGTGAACCCATAAATCATGATTATTGTTTTAAAAGGCCATACATTTTAAGTATTTTGTTAGCAAGCCCTGCTGGTGCTATTTGGATAATACAAATGTGTCTAAAGGCTTTGCTGGATCAGTATCATATGGAAACAATCAGATATGTGGTTACACATCAGTGTGGTTTGAATAATCATGCCATGCCATTGCAAAGTAAGGAGGAAGGAAATAAACAGGGTTAACAATTCTAAAGGTAATTAATTACTTACAGAAAATGAGATGAACTTAACAGAATTGCTCTTTCCAGTTGCAATAAATAAGAACAATTCTCAGAAAGCAGGCCATGACTTCCCCGGATGAGTTGACGGAGAATGGGATGATGCTTTGCCATTGGCAGAAGCAATCAGGCATATGTGGCTCAAATCCTGGGCTTGAGCATCATCACATAGCATTGAGGAAGGTTTGGCCTCAATTGTCTGGATAAATTTTCAGAGCTACCAGTGGATTCAGGAGTAGCTTTCAATCTATATAAAATTTCCCTTATACTGGGAGGTAGGACACTAACCTTTACAGATCTCCAAGGCATGTAAAGCCAGGAGTTTCTTCTGCAAAAGAAGCTGTGACAGGCCTTGTGACCTCCGAGGTGGATACAGAGGCCTCCAGGGGACTGACTATCTCCTGTCAAAGATGGTGCAGGAGCCAGAAGATGAGCCTTGGAAGTGATGGCTTGGAAAGCTGTGTGATGAATGCCAGCAGCCTAAGGAAGGCAATTAGAAAGACATTTGGCTTTATGCCATCAAGGTGGTAACTTTGTCACGAACGTGAAGCCAAAATCCTTTAAGCAGTCTTTTATTGCTTGCAATTGATTTTTCTCACCATGAAGATGCTCCTTCACTAAGTAGCGATGAGCTCATTTGCTTTTGTGAGGGGAGTGATGGACTTTCCAACTCCTTCCTGTAGATATTCTGCAGTTCAATAAATCAATCTTCTCTAATCCTTGAAATCTAAAAAAACAAAGGTAAAAGAAAACAAACATCACTACTGCCTTATATTGGCAGGCAGTGGGGAGACACAATAGCATGCTTTATTTTGTGTCTCTCTCATGCTTGCCTGAAGGAAATGTCTGTCTCTCTGTTTTAGTTGCACCATATTAAAATGACTTCCACAGGTCTTTCCAAACACTTTCAAGGGGGCACATCATCCATCTATTTTTATTTGGGTTTCATCTCTCATAACAGCTACTAATGGTCATGGCTACTCACTTGGGCATTTTTGCTTGCTATCTAAACTAGGGGGTTGTTTTGGGGCCCAAGCACTGAGTCCATATGCTTACTGAGCCTCTTCCTGATATCAGAGAAATGGAAAAATACTTTGAATTGTCAAAAGAGAGGTAAAATCGAGTTAGGTAAAGTAAAACCATAAAAGGTTAAATAAAATTGTAACACCTAAAGTTGATTTGTTATGCAGGAATCTATTAAAAGCCCAGTTTTACTCTAAATGTAGCTCAAAAGTCACAGACTTTGTTAAATATATATTTTAAAAAAACCCCAAAACCTATTTTCAAAATGTAAAAAGATCAGACGCTTTTCTTTTTAAATAAGAGTTGAATAGCTGCTTTTTGATAACAGGGTTTCTCTGTTCAGCAGCATTTTAGGACCAATCTGTGTGTGAAGGTAAAATCTTGCCTTGCTTTTCCTGCTGAAAAAAAAATGAAGGCAATCCATCGTATTGCTAATCAGTGTATGGAAGTGATTTGCACCGTGTAATGTAAGTTGCAGATTATTTGTGCCTCTGTATTGGGCCGCCAGTGTATATTCTGGCAATTCGGTCTCCTTGTCTCAAAAAAGCTCCATGTTGGGGTTTAAAAAGGATTAGGCAATGTGAAAGGGGTTTCTAAGCTTAGGATTCACTGGTTTTGAAATTCCTTTAAGCATCTAAACAAGGATTTAAGTAGCTAATTTTAGCAACTTTTTAAAAAAAGTATTGGTCTGGAAATATCACAAGAGTATAGAAGGTAATATGAGCAATCATTTCTCGTAATTGAAGGAGAAAGTACTCTGGGAAATTGAAAGACATCTAACTTAAATAAGATTTTGAAAGAGTTTTACATGATGTGTAATTAACCTTAAGAAGTCTTTGCCCCAAGGTAAAGTCAGGGCTTTTTTAAGATTAGAAAATGAATTAGGTATTTATATGGATTGTTAGACCATCCACTATTCATCATCTGCAAAGAAACACAAAGGAGGTGAGGTAAGATTTTGCAGTTTAGAGGTATAATGCAGCCACTAAAGATTGGCTTTGTAGCTTAAGGTATTTGAAAGTGAAGCCCCCACCTAGGCCACCATTCTGGTGGTCACCAAAATGCAGGTTTCCTCTGCAGTCAGCAGAGAAAGGTATTTCTTCAGGGAATGGCAAAGCCTCAACAAACCTTAGCTACCTGCTCTTGAAGGTTATAAAGTGCTCTTTGGGTGTACCAGTATCCCATTAGCTATGGAGAGATCCAAATCACGTAGTTTAAATTCAACAATCTATATGTCTTGCTGTCAGGAACTGAAAGAATTTATCCAAATCTGGAGAAAACACTTTAGATCTAGCATCTCAAGCTGTGCTAGGTTAGGTTTTCCAACTATTAAATAATAGTAAATAATTATTTACTATATATTTACTATATTTTTTTTTACTATATATTTACTATATTTACTATTTACTATATATTTACTATATATATATTTAAACTATTATTTACTTGTAGTGCTGGTGAATATATTCTCAGTTTTCCAGTTAGCAGCTCCATTTTCCTGTGATCTAAGTCTCTTCCAAGGCTTTTCCCTTCTCTAACTGATGGTTTGTTATGTATTGCAGATAATGACACAGTACTACTGCAGCACTGATTGGTTTCACAGACTATACTGGGGAAAAAAAGCATTCAATTTTTGTCAGATACAAATTGTTGCTAACACAAGAGTTAAGCTTCTTAAAACACTTGAGTTGGTAAAATGAAAAGGAATGAATTGTATTTCATGAGGGATATAAGAGACTAAGTGCTACAGGACCTATATGTAGTAATTTAAAGTGTTTGAGAATTAGGTGTCTTTGAAAATCTGACTACTTTAGGCACCTCCTTGCTTTGGGCAGCAGTTCCTAGGCATATCCGGGTTGGAAATGGGGTACAAAGTGCTCAGGTCTATCTGGTGGGTTTCTCCTGAGCTGCTTTGAACTGTTAGCCTTGAGCTAAAAGGCAATCTGAGTTTACCGATTTTGTGTTTTTCTGTACAAAGATGAAACAGAGCATTCAACTGCCTTGAATAAAGGTTATTAAAGATCACTGAAAAACTTTGTGAGGGTCTGGAGAGCAGCAATAGAGTAAAACACTTCCCTAATTCTCTCTTTGTAAGCTATCATCAGTGACATTTCAACAGTAAAATCTTTACAGTAAAACTTGAGTACTTGGGAATACAGTAATAGAAATTCATGCCCTGCTCCTACTCACATTGCTGGGCTGGGAGCTCTAGACTGTCTCATGTCTTCATTTAATTTAATTGTTTCACAGGGGAGTTGCAGGCCCTGCAGTGCTAGGTGTGACACGAGAACAAGGAGATCCTGCCGTGATGATCTTACAGGCTCAGTGGATAAGAGGGCAAAGAGACGCAGAAGGATTTGACAAACATCATGCTACACAGCTAGGATGCGTTGGAGATCCCTGTTGGGGCAGCTAAAGAGGGAGACTTTTAATACCAATGGCTTTTCTGTGTTCCTAGTAACTCCTCAGATGCATTGCAGATGCAGAGGTCATGCTATTTCAGCCTATGTTTTCCTAAGCCAAAGGAGCTGAGCTTTCTTTGCTGGGTGTCTGAAGCAGGAACACAGTTCCCTCCATGAAGCCATCTCCTCTGCATTTAGTTACTAGAATCACAGAATGGGAGGGGTTGGAAGGCACCTTTAGAGATAATCTAGTCCAACTCCCTGCTCAAGCAGATTCACCTAGATCAGGTAGCACAGGAATGTGTACAGGTAGGTTTTAAAACCCTCCAGAAGAAAAAAACTCCACATCCTCCCCAGGCAGCCTGTGCCAGTGCTCCGTCACCCTCACAGTAAAATAGTGGTTTTTACATTTAAATGGAACTTCTTGTGTTCCAGCTTCATCCCATTACCCCCTGTCCTGTTGCTAGATAAAATAGAACAAAGGGATGTCCCCGCCTCCTGAAATCCATCATTTATAGAATTATAAATATTAATGAGATCACCCCTGTCGTGGTTTGGCCCAGCTAGCACAGCAACACCACAACAGTCTCTCGCTAGGTGTCCCCATTCACCCCCACCCTCGTTAGGATGGCAGAGGCCCCAGCAAAATGGGAGTTAAAAAAAAAGCAAGATTGTTGTGGATTAAGACAAGGGCAGGGAGAGCTCGCTGCCAATTACAGTTCTAGGCAAAACAGACTCCACTACGCAACTTTGAGTGGAAAGTAGGAAAGTTTATTCTACAAGAAACAGAACGGAATAAAAGCAAAAAGGAAGTAGAATGATGAGAAAATTACAACCAGCACTTTAAGATCTCCCTCCCCCATCCCTCCTTTCTTCCTGGGCCCAGCTCACTGCTTCCGATATCTCTACCTCCTCCCCCCTCAATGGCTCGGGGCAAGGAGTGGGGGATGTGGTCAGTCTCTCACAGATGGGCTCTGCTGCTTCTGTCTTCTCAGATGAGTGTGACTCCTGGCATTCTTCCCCAGCTCCAACACAGGGTTCCTGACCCGGGACACAGTCCTTAACGAACTTCTCTGGTGTGGGTTGCTCTCAACAACTGTGGCTTCTGTCGATACAGGGTCCCTCACACGGGATGCAGTCCTTGGTGAATATCTCAGGCATGGATTCTTTGCTACGGTTGTAGTTTCTGGAGTTAATGGGTCTCTCTCTCAGGACAAGGCCTCTTCTGGGCATAAGTTTAATGAGCTGCTTTGTCGTGGATTCCTCTCCACAGTTACAGCTGTGGATATTGTGTCCCTTCCTTGGGACACAACCTGTTCCAGCCATAGTGATAAAGGGTCCCTCCTTCGGGACACGGCCTCTTCCAGACATAGTTTTAAAGGATAAAATCACTGCCCCTGTCTCAGGGTCTGCAGTGAAGTGATTGGGTTACCCCATGGGACATGGCCTCCTCCGGCCACAGTCACTGTCCCTGGCTCAGGGTCTTTAATGAAGTGAATCGCTGCCCATGGTCTGGGGCCAGCTTTAGCAAAATGACTCTCTGCCCCTGGTATGGAGTCATTATCAAAATGAGTCTCTACTGCTGATGTGAGGGTCTTTAAAGAAATGAAAATAAATCTCACCTTCACCAGTCCTCTCCATAGAATGCAGGGGAGTCTCTGCTACAACACGCCTCCTCCTCTCTTCCATCACTGACCTTGGAGTACACATGGTTGTTTCTCTCACTGTTCCTACTCCTTGCACCACCACCAGCCAGAAGAAAAAGAAGGGGCAGAGAAGAAGGAAGAAGATGGAGGAAGCAACTGGCTCTTCCAGCTTCTTCTTAAAAAGTGATTGTGGAGGCATCTAATTGGCTCAGCCCCAGAAGTGGGTCTGTCTCAGAGCTGGGGAGAGTTGTGAGCAACTTCTTCCAGGACCCATCTTTAGAGCCCCTTCCCCCTTACCAGAAAAGGCTGTCATGTCAAACCATGACACCCCCTTAGTCTCCTCTAAACAGCCCCCATTGCCGCATAAGGAAGATGTTCCAGTCCCCTGATCATCTTGGTGGACCTGCACTGGACTCTCTCCAACAATTCCCTGTCCCTCTTGAACTGAGGAGCCCAGAACTGGACACAGGACTCCAGATGAGGCCTCATCAGGGCAGAGTAGGGGGGGAGCAGAACCTCCCTCGACCTGCTGGACATACTCATCTTGATGCATCCCAGGATGCCATTGGCAAAGGAAGTTGTAGTGAGGTAGTGGTCAGTCTGTTCTCCCTAGTAACATAGAATCATAGAATGGTAGGGTTGGAAGGGACCTTTAGAGATCATCCAGTCCAACGTCCCTGCAGAAGTAGGTCAACCTAGGAACATGTCCAGGCGGGTCTTGAAGACCACCAAGGAAGGAGACTCCACAACATGCAATAGACCAAGAGGAAATGGCCTCAAGTTGTACCAGGGGAGGTTCAGGTTGGGTATTAGGAGGAATTTCTTTACTGAAAGGGTTGTCAGGCATTGGGCGGGCTACTCAGGGAGGTAGTGGAGTCACCATCCCTAGAACTGTTTAAGAGATGATTGGACATTGCACTTAGGGAAATGGCCTACTGATTGATAGGGCTAGGACAAAGGCTGGACTGGATGATCTTAAAGGTGTCTTCCAGCTGAAATGATTCTGTGATTCTAGATGCATGTGAATGGTGGCAGAAGTTGTCCCTATATGAGTTTCGGCATTGTGAGGAGAAAACACAAAGCCTCATCTTGGACATACTTAGTGTCCCTCTCAGTCATACATTACTGCTGAAATTATACGGCTTTAATACAACTTCTTCCTAGCTCAGGCTGGAGCAGATACTCAACAAGCAGAGTAGCTTGTTTAGAAAAGTGTATAACTTGACGTGGTGCTAGGATTGACTGAAGGAGGTCTTAGCAGAATGGACTGGCTCTGGCTACTTTGCAGGGGAAATGAGTTGAACATATTGAGACAGCCTCCATCTTAGCACCCTTGGTGGCTACTGCAAAGGACTACAGGTTCAGAAGCTCCATGCCTGGGGGGAGAGGAGGCTTGGGAATTGGCCTGCCCTCTCCACGTGGTGCACATCACTCACCATGCAGTAGAGTTAGGCACACAGCCTGTCCCAGAAGTTCAGGAAAACTCTCCTAGGAAAATGACTGTGACTATCTTTGTGTCCTCACAGTGGCAGAGGCTCATTTTGAGTGGTCCATCTTGGCTTATTTTTCACTGCTCAAGGCTGCTTTGCACTTGCACTTGGCAAAGTCCTTTCTTTATCCTTCCCTATGAAATGGGAATAAATAGGTCAATGCTTTCTGTCACCCAGGACTTTAGAAGATAGTGATGCCATTATCTCAAAAGAGGATGATGCTGTAGTCTGGCTCATAAGTTGGCAATTTGGAAGTTACACTTAAGAAAATGTAAGTGGCAATAAAGAGGCTCCTGTAATACACTACAGCACTGCAGTCAGAGAATGCTGGAGGCATGGTGAAGTTTTGCCACTTGAACACATAAACGCATTCTGTGGTGGCTGTGCTGGAGATTCAAAACTCATTTTCTCCAGAGATACTCATGATTTTTAAAAGAAATTTCAGACAGTTGTGTGATGGGAGCTGGGAGGGGTAGTGGCCGCTCGTGGCTAATGACGCTCACTTCTGTGCGTCCTTGGTTGTGCTTCAGTCCCCTGAGGCAGCGAGCCGAGCTGACAGACATAGAGCAGGGGCATCTGATGCCAGTCCGCCTTTGGTTTTGGTGATGACTGGTGGGAGAAGGGAGGGGGACTAGCAGTAAGCTATATTTGTTATGTCATTATATTTCTAATGTTGGCATTCTTGTCTTTATGTCTATGCATTCTTTAGCTATGAGGATAACAGACCCTTCATCAAGTAAGAATGACCTGAATGGCTGATAAATTCCATTTATCAGTGTGGTCTCATGAACCAGCTGTCAGATCAATATTGAAAAATCATTAAAGCTTCTGTCATTCGCATTTGAGGCAGAAGAGCAAACTGTGCAGGAAAATGGTCAGCCATACAGCTAATGTGCAGAGTAAATGTACTGCACGTGTATTGCCAACTTGTAGTCACTGTATTGGCTTTCTATTCTTTGATTGGACATTACTTGAATTCAAGGCCAACCTTCCCAAGTAGATCCTGTGTAGTACAGACTTGTTATACAAATAGCAACCCTGTGGTCCACTGTGCTCCATCACTGCAAGTGCTTTATGATAATGTAAATACAGAAGTAAATGTTACAAAAGATGCATGGGTGACAATCCCCATGATTCCTGTTCTAGTTAATGAGAGCCGTGCAAGCAGATTTGTGTTCAGTGCACTGAAGACTGTCTCCTTATTCACCAGAGTACCTAATTGTATATCTCCAATTTTTAGTTATGCCAAAACATGGAGGGTTTTGTTTCTTTATTGCTATAAAATTGCACCACAGAAAAGAAAAATCATGAAAAAGCATCAGCAAGTCTGTACAAAGAACAAAACCAAAACTACAAGCCACACCAAAAAGAACTTTGAAGAAAGCCAAAAATTCCTATAAATTACATGCCTTAGGGCATCCATGCTTTTTCTCCTGCAAGCAAAAGATAATGTGCAGAAGTACAAAATAGAAGTAAATCACCTTTGCATTAGACTTTCAGTTTGTTCTTCTGGTGAAGAGTCCTTTGTGTTCATTCATGTAGCATCACCCCCATGTTCTTTTTCATTGCTTTGTTTTTTTTGGGTTTTTTTCTGCAGATACAGGATGGAGCTATTCAAAGTAATCTCCATGCCTTCTTTACCTCCAGGTCCTGTTTACTGAAGCACAGCACTATAACGCAGTTCACACCACTGAGGGTCTTCTAAACCCATAGATTCCTTTCCATCACTGAAGTTAGCATATTTCGACCAAATCACTTTTTTGGTCCTGCATTGCTATGCAGCCAAAGGCTCTTTAATTGGGTTCAAGAATTGGCCGTGCTTCAGAGTAGAATAGTTTTTTGATATCCAGGGAGTCATTTTTAAAGACTCTGTAAATGCAGGAAGCTTTTAATTGTGGAGGAGAAAAGAGAGGAGTGGGAAAATAGTGTTTTCCTTTTTATTTTTCTTTTTTAAGGAAAAAAACCCGTATTTTTTAAATTGGCATGCAATTAAAAGGATAATGTACTTCCACTGATGGCGGAATCTTAGGGAGAAAATATACCAAGTGACTGAAGCTGTAAACTTTATCTAGTGGCTACCTTTCTGAAGGATTTTGAGAGTGCATTTTAAATTTGCATCATGCTAAATATTAGCGGGATTGACTGGAAATGCTTCAAAGGAGCTGTTCTGGTCTGCTAGATACATAATAGTGATTTTTAAAGAACTGCCTTAATAAGCGGTTACCTTAGGGAGTTCTTTTGGTTATGAGGTTAAATAATACATATTTTATAAACTTCAGTGGAAGACTTAGTACTGTGTTTTCATTCTAAAAGAAACAAAAAAACCCAACAAAAAACAACAGGAAGCATGAATATAACCTCAATGTGCTTCTGTTTGTGACAAGCCCTGCTAGAAGGAAAAAAATTCAAGGCTATAGCTGCCATGGAGTCTCCATAGTGAAGATTGCCTGCTTGACCTCTGCAGGACTTACTTTTCCTGGAAGCTGCTGCTACTGCTTCATCTTTCTCCCCCTTGCCTTATACTCTGCTTAGCAAATGGAAGCCCAAAATGCCCCAAACCCCGGCCAAGTTTCTACAAGGCTGAAGGAGCTTAGAAACATAGGCAAGCACCCCAGGCTGCTTTGGGGCAGACAAGGAAGCAGAGGTGCTGACTGGCTGCAGGCTTGTCTGCTTTGGGGAACTGAAGGATTAAATGGTGAGGAAGAAGTGCAAGGATTAAGTATCATTATATTCATTATTATGATGTTACATCTAATAATACCAGAGAAAGACAGAAGAAAATTAAAGTCTTGATGGAAAGGGCAGATGGATGATCACAGTGCTGCTTGCTACTAGTTTTCCTCTATTTCCCAGATAAAAGTTGACTACCTTCTCTGTGCAGCATCAATTCCTTTTAAACTGTAGGTAATTTAGTATGTGGAAACAAGGGAGATGGCTAGGAGCAGGACCCAGTTCCCATCCCACTTGTCACATTTCATATCATGTCCTGGTATTGGAAGATCAGTCTCTGAGAAATTAATGTATCAGCTGACTAAATGCTATTTAGCAGAGTGACATGGAAAATTTCCCCTGCCATCCCAGCAGAGCTTATAGATTTCCTGCAAGTGTGCTGAAAAAAATAACACAAATAGGTGGCCCACATCCCCAGCTCTATCTATCCAAGGAGAAAGCTGCTGGGAGAAAGCAAGCAGAAGCTATACGCTACCCATATTTGCTTGAACACTTGGGGCCAAGCAGTGGCTGCACCCCTCCTCCTACTTTCCTGCTAGGGTGGAGCAAGCAATAATCAATGTGAAGAAGGATTGCCCCTCCTTTTCTTGGAGCAGAAGTGCAAATGTGGTGTGTGTATGCATTTCCCCTCATGACATGGTGGAAGAAGTGTGAAGCAGAAGTGAGGCAGAAAGCCTCCTTTGTGCAGAGCCCATCTGGCAAGCAGGGAGTGCTTGCCAATCTGCTTATCGTTATTTATCTGGCTTACAGGCATATGGGAGGCTAGCTAAAATGCACCAATACATGTGTCTCAGTGTTAAGCATAAAGAAGGTAATCCATCTGGCACTCCTGCTCCAGTGAAACCAGTGGATGCTGGAAAGTGACATTTAGGGTTGTTGTTTTGGTTGATCTGTTTTGTTTTCCTACCATTTGCAGAAATAGCATGTACATGTCATTTACATACATACTGCTTTTAGTTTGGTGTTTTTGTTTTTGTTTTTTTTTTAAGAAGAGAAACATTGTGGTTACAAATATGCTTTGGTTATGATAAATTTCTGTACTCATAGCATTTCCATTTCCTTATATTTTCTCAAGCCTGAAGATTTGTAAACTGCATCCAGCTTGAAGACAAAATGCCCTACAGCTCATTTTGATACCCTGCTTTCTTTTTGCTAAAACCATGGGCAAAGTATTACTGCTTATGGACATGTGCCTTCTTTTGTAGATTCAAAACTCATCCCTTTCTTTTTTCATTTTTTTTTCTCTCCTAACAGGTCCTGGGTTATAGGTGCAATAGCCCTGCTCTGCCTATTAGGACTGACTTGGGCATTTGGACTCATGTATATTAATGAAAGCACAGTCATCATGGCTTATCTCTTCACCATATTCAATTCTCTGCAGGGAATGTTTATATTCATTTTCCATTGTGTCCTCCAGAAAAAGGTAAGACAGACTTTCCCAGTAGCAAAATAGGTGGTAACGGGGTGTTTTGTTGCCTAACAACCGCAGCATAACATCGTCTGTGTGCCCTGAATTCATCTCCCGCAGATTTATCTCTGTGCACCTAATAAGTGTGGTATTTAAACAGCAAACCAGCAAGACACAGGTGATAACGAAGATATGTGGCAGTGGCATTTCGGCAGCTGGGGTGCTGGGGAGAAGCAGGTCAGAGGCAAAGAAAATGGCAGCTGCCAAACCTGTAAAAGGGCTTTGCCTGCTATCAGCCAGATTTTCTATTCTTGTATGCCAGTGTGAGATGGGACTGACTCCATGAGTATCCAGAGGATCCTTTCATGGCTCAGTGCTCACAGCAGAATGGAGCTTTACATCCTTATTTGTAGTCCCTGCAGGAAATCACCCCTCTCTGTAGCAGCATATATGGGTTGATGATATGTAACAGGGGCTGCTTCCCCCAGCTTTTTAAGAATCAAAGGGCCTGTGCTTCATTAGCTTTTGTATTGCTTGGTCTTTATGTGGGCTTTTGGAAATCTTCCTCAAAGCAATCACAGTAAGTGCATCTTGGTGGAACTTGAGTGCCCCAGATAGCATTTGGAGGATGAGAGTAGAGTAACTTAGGTAAAATCTTGAGGGGAAAAAAAAAATCTCTGTGTGTATATGTAGGTTAAACTTACAGCCTCTGACAATCAGTAATAAATCTTTTTACGAAACATTTTATTCTCTACTGAAATTCAGTAGCACAGAGCTCTCCAATTCTGTGCATGTCTGCTCATAGTTTTTAACGTACATCTTGGTTTTGAAGGGAAGTTTCTTTATCCAATATAAACATGAGGAAGAGTTTATATGTGGACACATTTAGGTTGTAGTTTCTCAGTGTAACCAATGGCTTTTGCTGAATTGGTGTACTGGGTGAAGTCAGGGCCATGTTCAGGTCTGTTCTCTCTCCATCAAAGAGCCCCAGGCTTGTGCCTGTGTTGCCCGTATTTTCCTATACAGTGAAGGTAGCTCTGACCTATTAACATATGAATAAAATTCATCGTAGCATGTGAGCTCTCCTGGCAATGTCTCTGGAGGGATCTGTAGAGCTGTGCAAAAATGTCATTCTTGAAATCAAAGGACGATTTTTGAGGTTCAGAGTTTCATCTCAAATTTGTGCGTCTTTAAAAGCTTAAAAGCGTTACCTGGATGCAATTGCCTACTGATGGTCCCAAAATTTTCTGCAAGGTCTCCAGGCAAGATCATAATAAGAATGTAAGAAGCATCACCATCACTATTTAAACCCACAGGTGCCTTGTTGATGAGGAGTTTGAATTTCTGTACCATTCTCACTGGTTCATCTTGCCTCCAGTGCACCTCACAAATTGTCAGTCCCCAACCCAGTATCCCTGCATGGCACTGCAACCTTCTTGGCTCTTGGAGTGCTCACTCAGTATGGAGGAACCATTCTCTTTTCAGTCTCAAGGCAGTCTACATCCTTAAACCATAACTGATGAGGGTGGGATTGCTCTTGCTTTACAGCCACACAGAGGGAATGACAATGTATCTGATACCTCGCTGTGGGGTAGATGCATCTCTGACCCAAGAGTTGAGGGAGGAATTATTTGAGAGGAGGAAAAAAAAAAATCCTTTCCTTTCCTATCTATCATGGACTAAAAAATCAGCAAAAAGCTCCAGAGGCAAGCAGTGGGTGGCTAATTAAAGCAATTGAATTATTTTCTCTCAGCAAAGGATTGATTAGGCACTTGAGCATATTGGGCATTCATGGTATTGTGTTTGTCTCAAGCACTTAAGGAAGAGCTTAATGAAAAAGCAGTAATTTGCTATTTAAACAGTTTTTTCTCAGAGTTTTGAAGTGCTCATAGATAATCTGGCAAAATTTCATGGCTAACCATGTTCTCCAGAGGAACCTCAAGTGGTGTTTTGGACATACATGGGGTTTTGGGGGCTTCTTGGGTTTTTTTTGTCAATGGGTGATTTGACCTGCTTTTCAATACAGTCTACTCATTTTCAGTCATGTCCCGTTTCTGGGTATTGCTGCCCATAAAAAATCACACCTGAAGCTCAGTCAAAGTTTAGATCCTGTCCTGGCACAAGTTCAGTGTAGTTTCTCTGAAGCAAAAGAGGTAGCACAGCTTTACTCCAAGCAAGGGGCTGACCCAATTTGACTACAGTGCCCATTTAAAACATAACTGGCTTGCCTGGTGGGAAAGCAGGCTCCAGACAATCCAGTGCACTGGGAATATATAGTCTCTAGGGCTCCTGGCTCTGCAGATTCCTGAAGTTTCAATTAAACTGAAATAGTTTTGGGTTTAAAAAAGAAAAAAAATCAGTAGCTCTGAAATGTTTCTTTTGGAATTTTTCTGCTTAGTCCCCTGCCAGAAACACGTTTAGTACCTTGATAAGCCAATATGCTAGTTTATATCAAATATATGAAGATATTCATTTTCAGCCATAAATAGTGTGGCAGTAGTTTCTCCCATTCTACTTTGATATGCTTCAGAGGAAGCTTACAGCTGACTGGTGTCAATGAGCAGCTTTGCTGCATAAAAGTCCCTTATGCCATCATAAATGAGCTTGTGTATTGAGAGCATTCAGTTGCAAGGTGTGATAGGCTTCTTCTCCACTACTGCAACAGCTGTCATCTTAATGAACCACTGAGGAAAAACCAGGGGCCATATTGAAAGTCAGAAGGTGATGTGTTGGAGGAGGAGCTGCCCACTAACCACTGTTGCACTTTCCTTTGCTAGGTACGTAAAGAGTATGGAAAATGCCTGCGCACACACTGCTGTAGTGGGAAAAGTACAGAGAGCTCAATTGGCTCAGGAAAAACCTCGGGGTCACGGACACCTGGAAGATATTCCACAGGCTCACAGGTAACCCACAGTTCTTGTCCAAGCCTCAGTGCTTTGCAGCACTGTGCTGATGCCCTTCACATCTGTGCTTTTAGCACCAAAAGAGCTGCCCTAGTGCTTTCCCCAGTGCACCCACAGAGATTTATCTTCTTGCTGGACCTGAACTCAACACGATGACTTCCATTGGGATATGACAATAATGAGTGCCTCTACAAGCACCTTATAAATAATTGTGATGGGAATAAAAAGTCCAAATTTGCCTTCCAGAGGCAGATGGGTGGTCTGTACTGCCCTCTCTCCATGGGATTTAGGAGCTGTGAGCGTTCTGTCAGCTATGGTACATCCCAGTGTGTCCTTTAATGATGAGCTGGAGGTTGTTGTCATGTACAGGAACAACCAAGTGTTTTTCATGCTAAAAAAAGACTTATACAAGAGTTTTGCAATAGCCTTCACAGTAAAAGGGCTTGCTTTCTGGCATTCAATGGTTTGATCAATTCCTTGCTTTACTCAGTGTGCCTTAGTTTATAGATCTCTGAAGACAGTCCATTGGGGTCAGATTGTCTTACTAGGTTACTGGATTTTTTATACTTTATTCATCTGAAGGTTTTCAGTAGTTTGTGCGCTTAGCAATTTTGAAGGTTATTTGTACATACAGATGCAGATTTATGGACAAACAGTACATATAAAATGAAGAAGCTTACTTCTTAATCAATAAAAACCAAACACAAATTTATTCACTATTACTAATGGAAGCAATGACAATTATTTTAAATTATGAAAGACATGCAACAGTTTATAACCTCATAATTAAATCTAATTTGCAATTTTTATCTTGGAACAAATTATCACTTACTTTCAATGGTTTCCAAGATGTCATCCAAGAGCTCCGTTTTGGCATTTACATAGCTCTGGATGTTACGCAAGGCAAATAATAGCGGTACAGTATGGAGCCTCTCTCCAGAAGGGCATCAAACCCAACAGTAATCAGTAATGTCAAAAACTCACCATATCCAGCAACATTTAGGTGGCTGATTTGAAAGCCTTTGGTTTTGCATAAGTTAGCTACTGAGTAGGTGCCTTCCTCTCTAAGAAGAATTAGCTTTACTGGGCCCTCCCTTTTGACAGTCTCAGCACAAGAAACCAAGCCCTTTTGAAGGTGAACTGAGTCTCCCGGCAGCAGTCTGCTCATGGGAGGTTAGGTTTGAGATACCAAGGAAGATTATTTTTGCCTGCAGAACCTTGTCCTTGGAAGTTTGGAAATGCCTGAGATCTATCGTATGCAGGAGAAACCTCGCACAGTGGATGTAGAGATCAGTCTGAGTTGTTGAAATCATCTGACTCCTGACTTTTGAATAGGGAAGTCTATGAGGAGGAAAACTCCTAAGATCCCTTTTTTTCTCTGAAAAGCACTTAGGAAACAGAAAAATGAATCCACAATGGATTGTGTCAGAGAAACACAATAGATTCACTGTCCAGGTGAAAAATCATTGCTGTAAAAGTTCATGGTTCTCTTGTCCCACTGTGCTTCCATTTGTAGAGGATTAATGCATGATTAGGAGTGCCTCTTAGTCTACTCATAGTAGACTAAGAGGCACTTTTCAGCTGTGGCCACATGAGTAAGTCCTGGGAGATGTCACATGGCTAAGATTCCACTACAGGAAGCACTGGATTTTTATCAGTTATGAAAAACACAGTCTGTCACAGTGGGAACTAGTCTTCTCATCCCCCAGACCACCTAGCATCACTTTCACACAGCCATGGAACATGTTCATCATACTCAGAGGTGAAGGAGAATTGCCTCTGGTCACCTGCGTTCCTCTGTGATCTTCACATGGGGTCTTTGTTTCAACGACTCTCAAGATGCAAGTTGGCTGATTTGTTGGTCTTTTGCAAGGTCTGCTTAGGAAGGAGCAAGACAGTGGTATAAAATCCACAGAGGCAGATATTCCATCACATATTTGAGAAACAAAACAGAAGGGTAGCATATTTGGGAGACTGTTTCTCTAGCGGCAGAAGCTATTCTACAGATGGCAAAACTATCACAGATTTTTTAGCAGTGGAACAGAAGTCATTAATTTGTAGGGGATTTTTTTTTTCCCACGAATATTCCCCAAGATGGATAGTAGCTATAGAAAACTTCTATTCATCCAGGGATACCAAGACACAGATCAAGTTTTCTGTTACACTCCACAAAAAACAAGACACAAGCTATCTGAGATAGTACAGGAAACAGGCGTGCTTCCATGTGTCATATTCGTTATGTGGCGCTATATTGGTAAATCTGTAACTCACACAGGTCCAAATGTCTCTCATGTATGATCTCTGTAGCTCTTTTAAATTAAGATTTAAGCAATCCAGTTATGCATTTCTTGTTTGAGATAGGTGTTTGTGTTAGGAAGTTAGGTAGACAGGGTCTGGCACGCACAAGACAGGTTATAGCAAAACAGCAACCACTTGCTTACAGCTAGCTAGAAACAAGTCTCATCTTGATCAGGGTGTGCCAATAGGCATGTTTAGTGAGGGAGAAAGAAACCTATCTGCAGCTTCTAAAAATTCATTTCCTGCTGTGGTTCAATCCCTCTTCAGAGCCGGATTCGTAGGATGTGGAATGACACAGTTCGAAAGCAGTCCGAGTCTTCCTTTATTACTGGAGATATAAACAGTTCAGCGTCACTCAACAGAGGTAATTTTAAAATATTTTTTGTATTTCTAACTCTCATGATGGCTTTAAGGAGTCTTAAATGTGTTGCCCCCTTTTCCTAACCTTGAATGGCCCTTGACCCTATTCTCCAAAATGAGAAATGTTGCAGTGATAACTGGGAGGAGATTTTGTGGTGGTTTTTTGCCTTTTTTCCCTTTTCTGTCTATTTTTACACATGTATTTTCAAGAATTTTCATTTCTGGAAGGAATTTAGGAAAAGCAAAAAAAGATAAATAAAATGAAGTTGAAAAGAAATTTACTCTTTCCCTCAGCAAACTGCTAGCACCAGAAGCTGCTGAGGTGTCAGACCTCATTGCTGACAGTGAAAATAGGCTGTTACGACACTATACAGCCTGAATGAAGCATCACAGGAGTCTTGTCTTGGGGATGTAGCATCATCTTTAAGGAAGCACAAGTGAAAAGCAGAGCATAGACGTAATTAAAAATTATGCTTGGAACAAAATTGTCTGCACTGATGTTAATATACCTAGTTTGAAGAACTGACTGATGTGATCTTTACAGACATCTCTGGAGGAAGGGCTATCAGAAATTGTACACCAAACAAAACATCATGACTAGCACAGGAGGAAATCTGAGCAGCTTTATTTTTTAAAAAAAAGGAGTTGCAGGAAAACAATGGTGAAGGAATACTAGAAAAAGACTGTTGGAGATTGATTTCTTTCTCTCCAATTAATTTATGTCTTAGCCTTGTGCAAACAGATGCCAAAATCTGTTTTGTGTACCTACCTGGTTGATGCTGGAATTAAGAGGTGATATAATTGTGATTACTGTGCCCAGCTGTTCTCTTGATGGTTGAACTGCAAAGCTCAACTGAGAATAGAGTTGGGACTTTGGTTCTTATTCAGTCTTTATTCACCCAGGATTCCCACTGATTTTACAGTGAGTTTTGCCTCAGGATAAACTTGAAGGATTTTGTCTGTGCTGTAAGTAATATTGACTACTGAGCACCAGGGAACCAGGGGTGTATGATTGCATTTTATGAAGAGTACATATATCACCCAAAACAGTGCAAAGGGGAAGGCAGCATATTTAACATGGAAATGTACTTTTCTCCCTCAATCTACTCTGGTAGATTTTGTATCAGGGTATTTTCACTTTGCACTGAAGATTCATTAAGACAGCTGTAACATACTGTTACTGGAAATGCCTGATTTATCCACATGTGTTGCCCTCTCATCTCTCTCAGTATCAAAGACTGGAGAGCTACAGCCATGCTTCTCTGGGGCTAATTTAGAGGAATATTGGTTGCTGTACAAAGAAAGGTTACAGCAAGAGCCACTATTTCCCTCGGCCATCCATCACGCCGTCTCAGGAGCAAACCAAAATGTACTACATGTGAAACATGCATTCCTTTTGGTAGTGCAGAACTTTACTTGTTCTCTGGTGCAAATGAGGCTGCAAAAGGAAATACATAAACAGGATCTTCTGAATTCAATGGCAAAAGAAAGGCATCTGTCCCTTTTTGGTTTAGGTTTGTTTTTTCTTTTTTTTCTGTGCAAAGAAGGGAGTATGACCACAAACTGGGAAATTTGTGAACAGGTTTCAAGTGGGCAATGTTCTTCCCAGTGTGACTAGAGCCTGTTACTAGAATGTATCTGTTATTTAAAGCAGCTGAGAGATGAACTGCTGGGGGAGATATCTTTGAAAGCAGATTTCACCCAGCTATTTTCCTTGTGTAACATAAGATGGATGAATCACCCAAAGAGCCTGAATCTCTCCACTGTCTACAGGAGCAACCTGATAACTGTCTTGGAAGGGAAACCTTTTAGGTGGGACACTTGAGTGACCTGAAAAAGGTGTACTATTGTACAGAGACATCCTCTCTTTTTCATGTAAATATTTGTTGTTGGGGATTTTTTTCGTTTCTGGTAGACGGAAGTATCTGAAAAATGGAGGTTAAGACATTTCTTTGGGAGTTAGCATCTCCAAAGCAGCAGGTGGTCAGTTCTGCTAGGAAAATACACCTGATATCAACAATAATCCCAGGTACATGGAGCCTCAGATATTTCACACTTTATTCTGTTGATTCCAGCTGAAAAGAAACATTTGTGGTCTTCAGGCTTTGCACAGAGTATAAGTTGGTTCTTCAGTCTCTCCAGAGAGCTGCAACCAGAACAGATCAGTGAGGCAATGCAGTTTTCACAGTTCTTGTCTACCTCTTAATATTTTAATATATATAAAACTTTAAAGGAGCTGTTTCATTAATGTTTTATTTACAAGTGTGAAATAAAAGCTCAAAGGAGTCAAGTGCGAGCCTTACATTGTATGGTTGGTAGCTTTCTCTCATGGAGGTTGATATAACAGGCTCACACACCTGTTCAGAAGTTCCTCTCTAGCCTAGACACCTTTTGCATGAAAGTATCTGTAATGTCCCAAATTAAGCATTCTTTTTGTGTTGTATTTTTCTCACAGCCTTCAGGCAGCAGCTCCCTTTCTAAAACAGTCTCCTCCACATCCTGACCACAATCTATAGAATAGAATAGAATAGAATAGAATAGAATAGAATAGAATAGAATAGAATAGAATAGAATGGTAGGGGTTGCAAGGAACCCCTAAAGATCATCTAGTCCAACTCCCCTGCCGAAGCAGGTCCACTTGGATCAGATCACTCAGGAATGTGTCCAGGTGGGTTTTCAAAACTTCCAGAGAAGAAGGCTCCACAAACTCCCTGGGCAGCCTGCGCCTGGGCTCTCTTACCCTTAGAGTAAAAAAGTTTTTTCTTAAGTGTAACTTTCTGTGTTCCAGCTTTTTTCAATTACCTCTTGTTCTATCACTGGACACTAAAGAAAAAAAGTATTGCCCCATCCTCTTGATATGCACCTTTTAAATATTTTTAAGTATTAATGAGATCCTTCTTCAGTCTTCTCCAGGCTGAACAGCCCCAGTTCTCAAAGCCTTTTTCATAAGGAAGAAGTTCCAGTGCCCTGATCATCTTGGTGGCCCTGCACTGGACACTCTCCAGAAGTTCCCTGTCCCTCTTGAGCGGGGGAGCCCAGAACTGGACACAGGACTCCAGATGAGGCCTCACCAGGGCAGAGTACACAAGGAGAAGAACCTCCCTCCACCTGCTGGACACACTCTTCTTGATGCATCCCAGAATGCCATTGGCCTTCTTGGCCATGAGGGCACATTGCTGGCTCATGGTTAGTTTATTATCAATCAGGACTCCCAGATCTCTCTCTGCAGAGCTGCTCTCCAGCAGATTAATCCCCAGCCTACACTGGTGCATGGGGTTGTTCCTTCCCAGGTGCAGGACTCTGCACTTGTCCTTGTTGAACCTCATGAGGTTCCTCTCTGCCCAACTCTCCAGCTGGTTGAGATCCTGCTGAATGGCAGCACAGCCTTCTGGTGAATCAGCCAGTCCTCCCAGTTTGGTGTCAGCAGAGAACTTGCTGAGGGTCACTCTGTCCCCTCATCCAGGTTATTGATGAAGATGTTGAATAAGACTGGCCTCAGAACCACTCCATATAGAACTTTACTGACCACAGGCCTGCAACTTGATTCTGTGCCATTGATCACCATTCTCTGGGCTCTGTCATTCAGCCAACTCTCAATGCACATCATCGTCCACTCATCCAAGCCACACTGCCTGAGCTTTCTAATGAGGATGTTATGGCAGATGGTGTCAAAAGCCTTGTTGAAGTCAAGGTAGATGACATCCACTTCTCCATGTCCTGGGCCAGCACTGAGTTCCATGTTTCTGTTACGGGAGCCAAGAGCAATGAGACATCCTCCAACTGGAGTACTCTCTCATTTAAGCCTTTCTTTCCCTGATCACATTCATAGTACTCACAGTCCCCTGCCACTTGATAACATCCCAGGCAGGACTGCTCTAGCTACCTGTATTCCTGTATGATGACCAGCATCTCTCTATACCATCTTCTAGAAAGCTGCTGGTCATCAGTCTGAAATATGTTGTCCGTGTTAGTGCATCCCTACTTTAGACATGTAACTATGTCTTTTTTTTCATTCAGTAGATACCACACTGCTTATTGCTTTTTTCTTCTCCAGATTGTTGTTTATCTGCTTCCTATCTTTCCCCGACAAATAATTGGCCATAATGGGGTTTTTTTGGTCATTCTCATTTGTCGTATCATGAATTTCAGACATAATCCTATACTTCCCTGATGTAATATGTTCTATAATGAGAACTGTACCACCCTTGACTCCTAAGACATACATGACCATTCAGATTTTTTCTGAAGGTAATATCTAATCATGGACTAATCCAAAATGTTTCAGGCTTCGTGTACCCTTGGTGCCTATTGTGGCTCAGTAATGGTGTGGATTTAGCATTGTTATACCCCAAATCAAAAGGAAAGGAACAGAAATGGAACACGGATTTCCTCTTCTGCTGTCAAATGAAGAGCATGACAGTCTACCCCGTAGTCATGGACTCTGTTTCAGGATCCAGGAGAATTCCTACTCCTTGTACTCCCACCCCACAAGCAGGCCAAATTTTTCCTACCATGGTCTGGCTGGATATTTCTGCCATCTATTTCACATCCACCCTGTGCCCTACATTTCTTTACCCAGTGCTGAAATCTTGCAGGGGTGTACAATCTGAACCGAGTTGATTACCTCATGAGTAGAAAAAACGCCTACTGGGGGTTTGGTATAATTGGTCTTGATACAGTCACTTGGTGCAAGGCTGAAAAACTAGATCAAAAGGGATTCATGTAGGATGGGCTGTAGGATGAGGTGCTTGCTAAAGCTTACTACTTTAAAGGCTGAAAAATAGAAGGTATGAAGGGAAAGCAACAGACAGGGATTTCCTTTGTGTTGGGTTTGTGGTGAGAATGGCTGCTTGATTGTAACAGCAAACTTTTTGGTACTTAAGGACAGTTTTTAAAATGAAGTAGAGATTAAAAACAATTAACAGCATTACTGTTACTCCAGTTCAGGTGTATTTGTGCTTTGGTAATCTGGTCATGGACCTGTGCTGTACCTGCAAATGGAGCCTGAAAAGGAAATTAAGATGTCTCTCAGCACAGTGCTGATGTAAGAGGAGTGCATTGCAGGGGACTGCTATAAGCGTGAGCACTGCTGGGCTCTGATGATGCAGAACAAGCCTGAGCATTTGGTATATCCAAGTGGCCACCTCAGGAGCATGAAAGATAGGTCTGTTTGTACCTTGTGTTACTGTGAAAAAGCACTTGTATAGCTCAGGCAGCCTTGGAAACAAACAGTCATAGCATGGAACAGCAATGCAACCCCAGCCTATCTTTATCCTTGTCTTAGGTGAGAGGTAATACAGTAATTACTGTCTCTCTTTGGATATGAGACAACTGGGAGAGAAAAAAAATCATTATGAACTCTATGATACATTGTTACCTTTCAGGTGTTCAAGTTGGGCCACATCACTCTTTTTTTTTTTTTTTTTCCTGAGGAAACATGGAAGTTATCTGTTAAAGGTAGGAGTGCACCTGGTTTTAGTGAGGCTCAAGAGCAGCAGAGATGACGAAGTGTTTGTCACTGGTATGAGTCAGTACTTTGTTAGAGGAAAATGCACTGATGGAGCTATGTATATCCATTTGTATTAGTAGATAAGGGGAACTCTATCTTCATTCATTGCAAACACTTACTGTATATTAATGGTTTTTTCTCACTTTGGGAAAATAAATGGGATAGTGGTAAAGCCACAAGATTTCTTTGAAAATAGAAACTACTCCAAAAGTCTGTTGTGTTAAGTGCTGTACTCCCGCTGTAATGCTCTGAGTCTTAACCTGCAAGCTAGACAGCAAGTTTAATACTTTATTCTACTAACAGTCTCGCTATACACCAACAGATGCTTGTGCACCTCTTTTGACTATATGCATATATGTTGTATATCCTCTCACCCCTAAAACACTACACACCATCCCTGCCACTGTCATCCATCAAGGTCTTCTGCAGGGATTGCTGGATGGTCTATATTGCTACTACAGTTGTCTGAAGGACAGGAAACGTAAGAGCAGAATTGTTCCATTAGGATGAAGAGCTGGGAGTTGAGGGATAGTCAAGCACAAGCCATGCCCTCACTGATGGGGCATTGTCCTGCAGGAGCTCAAGCCAGCAGGCAGAACTGGATCCATTCACAGCCCTGGACAAGATGAGAAGATGAACCAGGTCCAGGTTTCAGCTCAGAGCAGCAGGAGAATTTGGCAGAGATGAGGCTGGAAATGTTACTACAACCCAGCCAGGAGGAAGACACAAGGCATGGACTGGGTGTCAAGGGCTGAGTAGGGAGTGCAGGTCCCCAGTGGGGGACCCCAGCAGCTGGTGAAGGATTGGAGCCCAGGACCTCTGGCAACTCTTACTGCAGAATGGTGAATCTTAAATACTAATTCATCCTCGTGGCCCTAAAGTTCCATTCATGAGGGAACAAGCCCTTGCCAGAAAACTCCACCAAACAGTCATCACAAAGCCCTGAGATCCTCAGTACTGGCAAGCCAGATATTATTCCTGGCTAGGAAAGCCATATTCACTCCCCATTTCTTCCCCTGCAAATGGGCTGAAATGGGAAAGGGGAATGTGTGTGTTATTTGTCCCTGACCCTTGCTTTTTCTTCCCAAATGCGTGTCATTGCATGTCTCAGCTTCTAAGTAGCACTCCAGGTAAATACTAGATTTCCTCTTGCATTAGTATTTTTCCCCTGCATTTTTATATCAGCCACAAAGACTTAATCTGAAACATACACAGGAAAAAGGGAAATTATTGCTACTATTTTCAGAGATAATCAGTTTAATGTCAAATTCATGTGGATTTCTTCATAATGAACAGAACATATTGAGCTCAAATTCAAACAGTGGGAATCTGAGTCAGAGAGGAATATTAAAATGAAGAACATTAATATCGTGATTTCTAACCCAACTGAGACCTGATTGTTTCCTAAATGAAATCTCCCATCAAATTCCTCCCATCCACCCAAAAATATAATTATGCTGTGATTTCCAGGCTGATATTGTATCTGTGCTGATAACTCAGCAGGGATGACTGTGTCTGCTGCTGGGAGGGTGGGTGAAGCTTTAAATTGTCTTCAGGGCGGCAGTTATTTAGCAAACACAGTAGAATGTGAAATTCTTTCTTTGATAGGAGACTGTCGCTCCAGAAGACAGGAGCTGTGGGTTAGCACTGGGACACTGCAGGGAGTAAGATTTGGGTTGCTTTCCCCAACCCTTCCCTTTCTTCTGAGAGATGGGGTTTGCTGAGTGTGTCTGTTGCACGATGAAGATACTTAAGTTTAGCTGTCTGCAGGGGTGGTGGGTGTCTTGCTCTGGACATTCTGTGTGACAATACAGCAGGGAAGACAGGGTAGAGCTTGGTGGGATTAAAATGTCAAGAAATCAGGGGAGGAGAGAAAAAAAAAGAAAGAAAAGAGCAAAATGGGACAAAAGAAAATCAAGTCAAGATTCCCCTGGGGATCTCAAACTCCATCCTTGATACACTTCAAAGAGTGACTGTTGCTCATTGTAGCCCATTTGTGATGCTTACTTTTTGCTGCTGGTGCCTAGATAACGAGGAGAGCAGGTGAAAATGTGGACCATGGAAATGCTACTGTTGTCATGCATCAGTCATTCTCAAGATGATCATTCACTTCTTGATGGATTGATGTAACCAGCATGACAGTCAGGTTTCTCCTGAATTTATGTTGCATATAAAACAAGTGTCAAGCAACCAAGCACTGGAAGAGCTGGAAATGCTTGTGCTCATCTTGATGGGACATTCAGAGTGACATCAACTGATCAATCACAGTTTGTCTGAATTCCACTCACCTGCTCTGAGTAACACCTAAGGCTCTTCTTGCGAAAAGAGAATTAATTAAAGAATAAATCCGTTACTTGCCATATTTTTTCTTTTTATGATTGGCAGCAAATGATGGCCCAGTTTCGTCTGTGAAGTCAGTCAGTTTTCATGTCCTGTCTTTCAAGATGGTTTTATGATGTGGGGATTTTTTTCATTTTAAATTAGCAAGTTGTGGCTATACAAACATGCAAGGTGACAGGCAGAGTTAGTGATGACCACTACAATTTTTAATCACGGTGTCAAGTTTACCAGACCACTTTATTTTTCGTTTATTTATTTTCCTATTGTGGTACTGGGGTAGACAGGTTCAATACAGCAGACTCCCAGGATATCCTGTGGTTGCTTTCCTAATTCATGGATGCATCTGTAGATGCCTAGAGGTAATTCACTGGAATATTCCTGGGTATAAAAATACTTTGCATTCTGTTTTGTTTGGTTTTTTTTTCTGCGTACTAAACAGTTCAAGAATAGTTGGAGTAAAGAGAAGTGTCTTCTGCAGACACTTTGCTCTTGTGAATATCACCACTGCATGTGGAGCAAAAGATATGTCTGTTAAAATGTAGTCTTTAGATTAGACTAGATTAGAGATTTAGTCAAGAGATTCATCAGTCTTTGAACCTGGAGGCCTCTGGTTTAGCCACAAACAGTAACAGCAATGTCACTCTCCTCCTGCCTCTGGGATACAATTAGAAGTTCAGTTTTTATTCCTTTTTGGTCCAGACTGTCGCTTGAGAAGGGAGTAAGTTTTCAGAGGTGCATAAAGGTCCCCTGGCTGTTTGGTGGAAATCAAGGGGTAAGAAACATGGTGAGAGTCCCTGGTGGCATCTCTCTGCTCATCCAGAGTGAGCCTGAGAGCTGTTTCCTAGAATTTCATCCAGACACAGTATCTCAAGCACTGTGGCTTCTGCTCTTCACCAGAAAGATTCAGGAGTGCTTACTGTCCCAGCACCACAGATGCTTGTAGCAGTGGTCAAAGCACCAGGGGGAGCCTGCAAAGGAAATAGGATACCAGGACTCTGAAATTTCCATTTTACCCAGTGTAGCAGGCTGTTCCTCTACCTCCCCATCTTTCCGCCACTGGTGTTTTCCTGATGAAGGTCCTTGGTTGTATCCTCAATGCCTTTCTGCTTTTTCTGCTCCCTCTTGTAACCCTTACATACTGCACACATCCTCCCTTGACCCCTATGGATAGCCCTGGCTGGTGCCCGTTGCCCAGATGGAGGGTGTATTAGGAGGGAGTAGCCTACATGCAGTTGCACTGGATCAGCCAGGAGAGATTGATTGCTGTTTGCAATCCATAAATCTCTGCAACCCTATTAAGTGACTGTTGGTTTGGCTAAATGTCAGCATCTGGCCTCAAAATGACCCATCCTCATGATCACATATGAAGTAGAGATAAATTCCAGATGACAGCAGAGGAATATTTTCTGTTTGTAAACGAAACTCATGATCCTTTTGACTAGCAAATTGCCTCTGCTGTTTTTTCTTTTGTTCTCTTTTTTAAATTTTTTCAATCAGCCATACATTTTATGCCAGTACAGTTATAATTTTCTGCATCAAGGATCAAAACGTGGGGATTTTAACTTCTATTTCTGCCTACGTGCAAAATGAATCCCACTGTCAATTGTCTTCTGGTTTATTTTGCCCCTCTGCTGCCTGGAACTGAGTTAGCTGAGATTTGTTGCAGTGATATCGGTGAGTGATGTGATTCTTCCTTTGGGAGATATTATAAACTGGCTTTGATTTTAGGATTGACAGCCATATAATTGGAAGTTCAGTTGTTATGTGGATCAGATTTAAAGAGGAAAGTAAGGGCAAAGCAATTTCTGAAATCAGAGCAGGCTTTGGGGAGTATTAGATCCAGCAGAGTATTGCTGCAGAGCAATCTTAATATGAGGACTGTGAAGGAGGAAAGCACGTCTGCTTATATAGATTCCTATAAGTATGTTCCAAATTCCACTATAGGCAGGGATCTCCACACAGCTTGGGTAAGAGCTCAGATCTAGTGAGAAATAGGCATAAGCAGGACAATTAGGGATAATGCATGTTTATATAGTCCAAGTATGATGAGGTATAAATCCTTTTAAGGGGTAGTATTAGTAAAAAGATATGTCCTATCCTGGGACAACTTTTCTGCTCCAGGTGGTTGAGAAGGAATCAGTAAGTGGGCAAATATATAAATTTAAAAATATAAATTGATCTAGACTAGCTGTGTATTTTGAACATGACCTGCAAATTATAATCCAGCAGAGATTTTTTATCTGAAAACATGGCAGAATAAAAGAAGGTAAAAAAGGGCAAAAACTTTCCCTCCCCCATTTCTGCGTGTTTCCATTTTTTCAGAAGATGGCCCAGAGCTTAACAACCTCATTTACTGAAACTCCATTTCACTGCAGTCAGTATTAATAGCTTCTCAATGAATAGATTAGATGCTGCAAGTGACAACAAACCTATTTGAGAGAAATTTAATGGAGTTTTATTGAAGTTTATTAACTGAATCCTGTTGACTATTTTAAGAACACAGCTCAATAAATCTAAACATCGGAGTATTTGTTGGAGGAAACCAGGAAAAATGTTGGAAATACCTGTTGTCCTCCAGCAAATATGTGTGATTTCACTTTTCATAATTGCATTCATCATTGGAATAAATTGCAAGTGAACACATGGAAAAACAGGATTCTTTAAATACTTGGAAATTGCCTGTGACAGAAAAGGACACTACTGAATACTGGTAAGGAGAGTCACAAAGAAGGCTAGAGTTTTGACTCATACAAACCTGTTTTGGATATATTTTATTTCACCAGGAGTAAAGTGGAATAAGTAAGTTAACTCTAAGTGATGTACAGAACCTGCCAGAATTTACAAACTAAAATCAGTGTAGAGAGGCTATTTCAGTAACATTCGAGTTAAGGAGAGGAGTTATTTACTACGACTGGGGTAAGGCAGCACATGTTATGGGGTTTTTCTAATGCACACTTAGGAGAGGAATCATCTCTAACCATATAATTGGTGTCTGTGCTAAACTCTGCTCCCTGATAACTCAAGCACTTCAGTACATTTAGGTCCATGTTCTCTCTGGATGCTACTTGTCTCTGCAGGGTGGTCTAAGTCAAGTACATGAGGTGCAAGAAGCTGAGGGACTTGATTTGTGGTGGCTGTCAACAGCAAGAGATGTTGGGAGCTTCAAGAGGCAGAGCAGGCAGGAGTAGAGCACTGTGCCCTAGCCCTGTGCGGAGGAGATCTGCATGGTTGACAAAATGGAGGGGAAACAGAAAGGTGAAGATTGACTGAAAGCACAGCAGTACATGTTTTTGTTATTGTTTATTTCTTCTGAAAACAAAACAAACAAACAAAACTGCAAGAAAAACTACATTTTGGAACCACTGGTCAGAGGCAATAAAACCTTATGTTAGGACTCAGAAGTGCTTTTTCTAAGCTATTTATTTTTGTTTCTACTCTAATGAAAGGATGACATCATACAAAAAAGTCAAAGTCATCTTTCATAAACAAACCACTCTTTTGGAACAAAAAGTGAAAATATTTATTTTGGAAAATACCGATTTTTGTATCGACATTTTTGAAGCATTTGATTGATTCACTAGTTCACTGGATTAATTTTATTGTTTTGGTCTCCTTTCTCAGCAAAACTGCACTTCTGACATGTCCGCTGGGCAGTGGGGAAAATCATCCCAACCCCAGTGAGCTTCCACCCTGCTGAAATGCATGCAGCAGGGATAGAGCTGATTTTGGCATGCAATTGAAAAGACTTAAAAGTGACGAAGATACACAAGGGTGTATCACCTTTGTGGACAGATGACCTGAGCTAAAGCAGTGCTGCTGAAATCGTTTTGGCCTTGTAGAGCCACACTGAATAACATTTTTCAGAAAGTGTTGAGGAGCACTTGTGTCCATTTCCCTTCCTGTTGGGTAGACCATTTAGATGATTCACGTTAACCTAAATGCCTTTGTGTGGCTTTGTCAGTCAGCTGCCCACAAGAAAAAGTTTTAATTTTGTTCCTGAATGATACAGTCTAGAGCCTGGCAACATAAGCTTGTCACTAACATTTTCATCCCTTGCTTTCAGAGAGTTTTCCCATATACTCATAACACCAAACTCTTCCAAAAAATTATTTCTGTGTTCAATTTCGTACTGCATCAAAGACATTAACTTCTATCTTAGATTGGGAAGAAAAAGATGCCCTTCAGTTGCCTATTGTCATTAAAATAATACCTACTTTCATAGGTACAAAAAGCAGCTAACTGTAGCCATCTGAATCCTCTATGTGCGGTTACAGTGATGGTAAAAATTGTGGGTTTTTAATTTTCTTTGTCATGGTTGTCCAGGTTTAGGCCCATCGGGGAACAAAAGATCACGATTAGCCTCAAGTACCGAAGAGGCTGAGAATTGCCAAAGGGCAGGGAGAGCTTATTTGCCGCTTAAAGTTCAGGACAAAACAGACCAGGCCACTCGGTTTGGGGAAGAAAACAGAAAATAATTGAATGCAACATCAACTAAAACATAACCTTAAAACCCCAAAACATAACCAAAATAAAACATCACAGAGTAGTACAACAATGAAGAGTCCGACCAGCCTTTTTAAGAACACCTTCTTGCCACACCTCCCATCTTCCCGGCCTCAGAGCCCTGATCCCGGTGTTTTTACCTTCTCCCCGCCTGAACGGTTCGGGGGGCAGGGAGTGGGGGTTTCAGTTAGCCTGTTCCCGATAGCTTCTGCCGTTTGTCCCTCCTCAGGACAGGTGGGCCCTGCACCTATCCTCCCTGCAAGTCCATGGGGTACCTCACACTCATGGCAGCCCTGCACGGGCTGCTCCATCGTGCATTTATTCCAAAGGCTGCATTTATCCCAAAGACTGCAGCTCCTCTCTGCCTCTTGTATGGGTCTGCTCTGCGGCGTGCAGGCTCTCCAGCACAGCCTGGGCCATGGCCGTCTCCCCACACAGTCCCTCACCCGTCTGGGCTCACTCACGCGGAGCTGCTGGTAACTCTCAGTTCTGCCATGGATCTCCATAGGTTGCAGAGGTACAGCCTGCATTCTTGCTTCAGCTTGCAGAGAGGTCTCTGGTCGATTGCTTCTCTCTCCTTCCTTCTTCCTTCTCTGGCTGAGGGGTCCACGTGGTCGCCTCCGTCTTGTATCACTCTTACACCTCCTGCCAGCAGTTCAAATTCCCGTACCCTAAATAGTGATCGCAGAGGCACGAGATTGGCCCAGCCGGGCCAGAGGTGGGTCTGAACCCAGGAGCCAGGGTAGAGTCCACAAAGTCTTTACTAGGTCTTCACTGCAATCCGCTCCCCCTGTTACCAAGCAAAAGCTGTTCCTTGCTAAACCAGGACAATGGTTACTTTCCCTATCAGATTTTCTCACTTTGCAAGTCAAAAGTGCACCCCTCCATATCATCTTTTGCACCCTGAGTACACGCCATGCCCTCTCATAGCCTTTTAAACCCAGTAAGAAAGGCTGGATGTTCAATACTTGGATCACAAGGATCACCAGTGCTGAGAGACAGATGGAAATATCTGCATGTTACGCAGCTAATACTCGCCTTCTGTATGAGCATTGTTCCTTTCTCCTTGTGATCATGGTCTGTAAATCCTTCACTTGAGGAAATCTGAGCAGTAGCTTTGCCAGAAACCTGAATTTGAGTGTCATTTTGGGTATCAAAACCTGATAGCTGTGTTTTGCACAGAACATTAATCCTTGGTTGAGGATCAGTGGAAACAAGGAGACTTGGGGACTGTAGTTATAGCACTGTGGTTGTATGGAATATTTTTGTAAAGATGTGAGTTCTGGTGTTAAATATGTTTGGTGGTTGGGATGATCTCTCTGCACTGAACAAGGAGATGCCCAGGGGAACATGTGGGTTTGAAGCCCCCTCATATTTCCAGCCCCAATTTCATGTTCTTGCATGTGCACAGCACGATAGGTGTTTGGAAATGTAGTGTATTTGCTTTCAGTAGAGTATCTTCCAGTAGCAGAACCGAAAGTGTTTCAGTGCAACTGAGTTGAACGCAGTCACCCCTAACTAAAGCAAAGAAAGAGTGGTTGCTATGTGCTGGGCTCAGGTGCTTCAGGAGAGAGCTAAGACAGGATTTGTATAGAGAATGCTGTTGCTGAAATGTAGAGTAGCAAGTACAACACAAGGCTGTGGAATTTGCTGGGAGAACTCAGTGTCACACTACAAATGCTGAGAACCAAGGATTCAGTGCAAGTAAATAAATAAAAATAAATGATGAGCATCTGCTGCTTGCTGAGAATGTTGGGCTCATTGCCAAGATCAATTCAGACAGCTGCCAAGGGTCATATCTCAAGAGCTTTCTGCTGGGGAGGAGGCTCAGGGCAGTCAATGGGCACCACAAGCCCTGCTCTTTCTGCTTTTCAGGTCGCTAGACATGCATTGACCTTTGGAATCATAGCCCTGTTACCTGGCTTCTGCTGCATAGCCACATACAAGGCTGCAGAATAAGAATAAACCTCTTTGCTTGCTTTTGTGGCATTTTGGGAGAGCATGCCACTTTGATCCCATTCTTGCTTTATTGGGTTTTTGTTGGCTGTTTATTACTAAGGCCATTTTCATGCAAAAGAGGTATAGATTGGTAGTCTGCCTACTCCTCCTGCGTGCCTGAGTCTGCAGACCTAATCCACTCTTCCTAATAGCCCTGTTGGTTGCTATAGCAATGATAAAATGTTATGAAAAAGGCAGGATGATACTTAAATGTATGGCTGGTGTTACTGTTTTCTTTCTCCCTCCTGGGAAGGAGAAACCCAATAATGGAGATTTGTTTAGTGTATTACTGTTTTATCTGAAGCTTTAACTGTAGGCTCTTTGGAGCCTGAATGCATTCCTTCTCTCTCAGTATCCTTTGATTCTGGGAATGTTGTAGCTCTAAAGCAGTTAGGGAGAAACAAGAGACTAAATTAATGAATGCAAGGTATGTATCATTTTGGTTTTAAGATTCCAAAGGTTACACATGAAGCACATGCATAAAGTGTGAAGTTTACCATGGACAATCCACCATAATGAGACCTGCTGCAGTGTACTTAAGGCCCACTTGGGTTTCTGAAGGTATTGTAAGGTAGCTGAATGTGTTAGCAGTGGGTTTGGTTTGGATTTGCATCAGGACAATTACTCGACACTGCCATCAAAAGTGGCATTTTGATAAGTAAATTAAAGAACCATAATGCCCTCAGCAATCAAGGGAGAGGAAGGCAGAAGATACAGCATTTTTGCTTAGTAGCTGCATACAAGAATGAGTGGCTGTTTTGTTGTACTAAGCCCCCTATCACACACATCTGAGAAAGCAAAAATGAGTTATTGTTTTTGCCAAGTTTATAGTCAGAATCATGTGTCTGCATTAAAAGTCACTAGAAACGATCTGGTATGAAACAGCCTGAAAGAGCCACGTTTTTGTGAATGCAGCTCACTTCAGAGCCCACCACCCCAGGAAAGGCAAGCAAGCGAACTATTAAGTGCTAGCACTGGTCCCTTCTCTCTTGTCACCAGTTGAGAACATCCCTCATGTGAAACACCTCCACCTGCCCTACCATGGCAGGATCAGCTTGTTCCCACCTGCTAGGCATATCTGGGCAAGGTCAGATTGATTGAGATGATCTTTCTGGCAGTTGCCATTCAAAGATGCCTGAAGCCAAAGCATTCAAAACTACACAGCAGGTGTATCCTTCTCTGTATCAAGTTGAGTAAAGATGGAGTTGATTGGGTTAAATCTCAAATAGGAGGATTATATTACCTGAATTTATGGCTGGCATTAACTCTGAACTTTCCTGTTATCTATATAAAAGTAAGTCTCATTTTGAATCTTTTATGGCCCAGCTTGATTAAAAGTGGGATGAAATCAGAAACGATTTTAATGGACTTAGTACTCTTGCTGGTATACAACTAGTGCAAGAGAAGTGGTTCCTACAGGCCCTCATCCACCGTATACATAATTGATGGAAAATACATTACCAGAAAGAAAGAATTGACTCATTTATCAATTAGTTACATTCAAAGTTGCTTAGTTAAGCATTCATATAATGTTTTCTTACAGGAGACAGCTTTGTTTCCTTATTTCCCAACACAGCAGCTCATCTTGCTTTCCATCAGCATAGCCAAAAATATCAGGTGAGAGAAAACAAGTTTTTTTTCCAGCTGCATGTGTCAAGGAGCCTCCCTGGCATGCAGCCCCCATACAGCGCTGCCTTCTACTTTATCCTGTGCTCAAAAGACCAATTAAGTGATCTGCTGACATCATATGTCTGGGGCTGGGAAGGGCTGGGGGAAGATGAGGGGAGAAGCAGGAGGGTGGCGTGCTCTCTCCTCTGCCTGTGCAGGCATGGAGAAATGCCATCCCAGGAAATGGGGCTAGGCCAGCATGTGAGTATCCTGCAGGAGGCAACTCTGGAGGCCTCCACCTAGCTTCAGATTGGTCAGGTTTTGGTTGTTTTTTAAATAAGTAATAGCTTTCAGAGAGCTCTCTGCTAAAGGGAAAGGTACCAGACAGAGGCCTTTGAGACTTATGTATCTTAAGTAGCTTCATAAAAAAAAAAAAAAAAAAAAAAAAAATTAAAAAAAATCAAGTAATGAGTTGCAGAGAACTCAACATCCCATGTGCCCTGCAAGGACTGTCTCCACTATGTCATGGGGACATCACCACTCCTAGAAGAGGCAAATGGGGTCTCGCTGCCCCAGCTGTTGATAAAGGGTTAAAAGTCCTTGCCAGGACTGCTGAGTTTGGGGACTGGCTTTTTGGTTGCCTGTTGGGTTGGGGCTACCTGATGTTGGTAGCAGCTGCATAACCTAAGCCCTCTGACAGCTGTGCCCTGGCTAGCATTAGTAGCCCCACCAAAGACTTACTTTCCTGTTGGAAAGATTTTCTCTTAACAGTTTAGCCATGGAGTCAAAAACCATAGCATGTCCTTGGGTATTCCTGATCAAGGTCTCTACCAATGACAGTTGCAATGGCCCTGGGGGCAAGTTTTTGAATCATCATCTCTTTGGATCCCAGAGGAAACTGGAGAAAGGGCTTAATGTTTTTTATGTCCCTGTACATCAGATAAAAGTTGGGAGGAAGGCTTTGCTTCATGGGTTGTTGCCTGCAGCAGGAATCAAGGTAGGTCTTGGCAGCCACCTGCCAAGCCACAATAATCTTGAAAAGCACAAGTCCAGAGGCTGTAACTCCAAGGGATAAACCAAAGCATGAGGACCACTGCTGGTCAAGTGCTTGGAAATGACAGCAAAGAAGTTTGGGAATGGGGAAAGAAGGTTTTTGCAGGACAAACGGAAAGCCTTGAAACGTGCCTCTCCATGTCCACTCTCACTCCTGATAGAAATGCCTCCCTCATGGAGCTGTGGTGCTCTTAAGCTTCAAGGGTGGATTTGAGTGGTTGTGGATGTGCTTGATGGTGGTACCAGAGAAATAACTGACATGAAGCTTGCCCTGTTAGACAGTAGAAACAGCTCCTCTCTGATAAATGCCTAGAGCCTTCAAAGAAGCTGCATTCTCCATCCTTTCTTTCAAATTCTGCTCTTTCAATTTTAGAAGTGTTGCAAAGAACCGGTAAAAGAGATCCTAGCCCATAGTGGGAGTTCAATGTGCTGTTTTCTGTTAGTCATTATGATTTTTTTATTCATTTGGCACTTTCCAGATAGTTTTTTCCCCCACGTTGTGTAGGCTGTCATCTTCTTTTCTTTCTTTGTAGCAAGCATGTGGGCATAGCCCTGCTTACACTCCGAACGTCTGAGGAACCACCGTAATAGCTTATCTGCTTTCTGATACATTTTCTTTTGCATTGGTTTGGGTTTGTGCATTGTCAGTAACATCTGTTCTGCTTTAGTGGCATACAGTTTTCTGAGTCTAATTAGCTGGCTGCTTGTAATCAGGACTATTTCAACTGTTGTCATTCTGAATGTTCTTTTTCCCTTTTTTTTAATACCACATTTGCCTGATTGACCTTTTTTGCTGTTTTTTTTTTCTCTGTCTTTCTATTGGGCTGCTCCAGGAGCCATGGCTAATCATCTTATAACCAATGCTCTGCTTCGTCCTCATGGCACTAACAACCCTTATAATACATTGCTCGGGGAATCGGCGGTCTATAACAACCCTTCTGTCAGCATGTACAACGCACAAGGTGTGCTGGAGTTTCTCTCTAATTTTTCTAGTGAGAATTCCATTTTCTGTGGCTTATTTTGGCCCATTTATTTCTTTTTTTTCCTTTTTTTTTTCTACACACACACACACGCTTTGGTTTTTTTTGGAACTGAGCTCAAAAAAAAAAATCCCTTCTCCTTCCTTTTATGTCAATGCATCTTTCTATTTTCCAGAGGCTTTTTTTCCATGAGCAATCAAATTCACTTTGAGAGACCTGTGTCGGTTCTACTCAAAGCATTCACAGTGATTTTGATTTTTTTTTTCCAGTCTCCTTGCTTTTGTATTGTTTTGGTCTTGTGTGCGCATTTTGTTGGATGTATCCATTCCTGTCCTTGTTGTCAGCACATTTCCTTGTTAAACCATACATTTCAGAAACAGGAACACCTTTGAAGGTAAGTGAAGCTAAAATGGCCTTTGCCACCAAACCCGCTCTTGCTTGAAATGGCATAGAGAAATGTGGTCAGCAACGCACCAGCTTGCGCAGGAAAAAAAATTCAACATAAAGCAAAACTGCCCTTGATCTCTAAGGAAAATTCCAGCTGATGTGAGTAGAGTAGGTCAACTCCAAAGAGCATAGATTAGACATTGTAAGAAATGTTTTGCCGTTTTCATTAATAGATTTTATATGCGCTATTAGAAAACAAGAAAAAAAAATATTAGAAAAAAATGTAGAGAAACTAGAAGCTCTTGCTATCTTCCTTTTGGCAATGGAAAATAGAGTCCATTGTACCTAATGGAGGTTTCTGCTGTAGAAACGAGTCTCTTGTCACCTATGTGATAAACACCTATGTGATAAACACCTATGTGTTTGTCTCTGCTCTTGCTATGGAAAGGGACCATGTTTGCAAACATGATGCTTCCATAAGGGAGAGGCCGATGCGTTTAAGGGGGATTTAAGGAGGAGCTGGGGAGTGCCGAGCTCTGTCAGCACCTGTCTGTTGGTGGCTTTGTCCTGCTTTGCCACTGCCATGGGACATTTTTTTTTTGTTGGTTTTTTGACTTGCTTGCAAGGTGGCGGAATCATTACAGTGTAATGCTGCATTCAAGCACAAGTATGTCAGCACCCTGTCAGCGCTCTACTCCCAGTGAAGGCATCCCTTTCCGCTTAAAGGTCTGTAAGGAAGGAAAAATAATGATGGTTATAATGCTAGCAGGGAAAACCCCTTTGTACTCTATGTCAGCATATTGTTTATGATAGATATTGAACTATATCACTAGGGCATTTTCATTCAAAGCACAAGGAAAGCCCATGTGTTTGACCTTTTTGCTGTTCATTAATTTCCTAAACTATACTAACTTTATGCAATTAATTTGCTTCCACAAATGCTTTTTTAGAAAGGACTACTGTTAAATATTAAATGCTCTGAATTTTAAGAACTTCAATGTACTGCAAATGTTGAAATGAGCTTCGATGTTCTGTATAGTTTCTTGTATGATATCATTGAGGCTTGGGAGACTTTTAAATCGGGTGACAGCAGGTACTACTGGGTCAGCATTTGGCTTAAAAGAAGTCCTAATGTTCAGGTCTGGGTGCCTCAGCTGAACCCAAGTGATTTGGATGGAAATATTACAAAAAAGTCTTAGGTGCATTTTAATATTCTTGTATTCTTCTAAGACTAGATTCTGATACTGATACCTGAGCTAACAGCATTTTTTTCCCACAAAACCAGTATAATAGATTTAAAAGTGCTATTAAGTGCAACATAGGAAAGTGGATGACAGAGAAGCTAAACCAGACTTCATCTGTGGGAGATGAAGAAAGAGAGTGAGACCAGTACTGATCCCATTTAAGCCCCTGGAGCTTTGCCATTGACTTCAGAGGGAGCAGAAGCCAACACATTTTTTTCAGGAGGCTGCAAGTTAATGAATGACTATAGAACTGTTACAACTATTCTTCAAACTGGTTACTGTCCCTGGACAATTACAAACTGTGAATATTAGGAGATCCTAGCAGAAACGAAGGTTAAAAAAACCAATCAAGCCTAATGGCCTCAACAGTTCTTATAGATTTAAGGATGCTGCACCAGTAGGCACACTAAAGCAATGATAGTGCATTGTAAAAGTAGATGCTGCCACCATCCAGGGCGTGTCCTGGCTGCAATCAGCATATGGTGAGGGCATTGCTAACTAACGCCATCTAACTAACTCATTCCACATCACTAAGGCTATGATTTTTTTACAGAGACAGGACAATGTAAGAAACCTGAGGTCTGGTTGACTCCTTCCTTATCCTCTCTCCAGTTATGTGTTTTAAAATTCACTCTCCTCAAGCTGAAGATGCCCAGTCTGTGGTAGATACTCATCTCTGGAAAGAGACAGGGAATCAGACCCTAAAAGGCTAAAGTCCCATTTGCCAGTGGTGAAAGCAATTCCTGGATGAGACACACAGCATAGAGGAAGGAGGAGATGGTAGGTGAGGAGCTTGGCACCCCACAGCATGTGCTGAGCACTTGCCACTGTTGGCAGCTGATGGACATATGCTGGCGTGGTCTCTTGGATGCAGGAGTTTCTCAAAATGGACTGACTGCTTTTGTGATTGCTGATTTTAAGAAAAGGTGGCAATCACATTAACAAGCACTGGTAAAACTCCAACGTGCCACAGACTGTTGCAAAGTGGGAAGCTGAGAGATATCCCTGGCTCTTCATCTTCATCTCTGACTCTTCTTGTTTTAACCCTTTCTTCTCAATAGCTTAATTTAGCAATGTCATTATTTGAATTACCATTCCTCTTAATTTTTTTTTTTTTTTACAAATTTCATGTAGTTTACGATGTATTTGGTTAAAAAAATGGAGACTTAGTAAAGTTTGTAAAATGCCAGCAGCCTTTTGATGAGCAAAGTCAAACTCTTACAAAGCACTGTTGCAAAGGATAGATGGCAAAACATTTGTAGCAAAGAAACTGATTTTTGTTTTCAGCTGCCAGGGGTTATTATAACTAACAGTAAGTAAAGCCATTCATTCTAAGACTCTGGAAGCGTGACGTTGACAGTACAACTTTTCAAGCATGACCATTATCAGCTTTAGACTTTTCTTAAATTTCCAGGCATTTATTTCTTGATTTCTCTTGCACGCTGAACATTTGATAATGGCATTGGAAAAAATTTTAAATGTGATAATTTTTTTTAATAAAGATGTGGTCTGTTGACTATTGCGCGTAAAATATTCTTTTCTGTCTAAAATGTCAATATTTTTAACCTGAAATAAACTGTGTAACAAATTCATGTATTCTGGACAGTGGAAATTATTTCTGTTAACTCTCTTTTCTGCATATCATCAATTTACTTTTTACTCATGTTTCTCCTACTGTCGCTGTAAGCTTACTTGTTGTTTTTTCTTTCCTTTTCTTCATGCTGTCGTTTAGAGCCCTACAGAGAGACAAGTATGGGAGTAAAGCTAAACATTGCATATCAAATGTAATTTTTTTTTAGTTCACTTTTATTACATCACATATAGATGATGTAGTTAATAAAGGAAATTCATCTCACAGTTTTGAAATCAGAAGAATATGAGTATACATGTGTATATAAATGTCTATGCGTGTGTATGTATGTGTGTGTATATATATATATGTACATGTACATATATATATATGGATGAGATTAGATGATGCTTTCTTTGTTTATTTCTTGGTTTTGTGTTTTCATTCACCCAGCATAGTTTCGCATATAAGTGTGCATATGATTTTTTTGCTTTTCACTCATGTTTTTATTTGCAAGGTCATGGCATTTTTATGTGGTGTGTTTCATTGCAGATCCCACTCTCTTCTTACCTGCGATGCCTCCATTTTATTTCCTCACCAAACCCCAGATCTATGCATTGGCAGCAGAAGTGCAATGCTCAGCACCTCAATGCATATATTACTCAATGTGACCATCAGATGCTGTTGTACCCCTCATCCATTGCATATGATTCTCCCTGCAAAATGCTCACTTTTCATTTCTCCCCTAGCATTGTGACTCAGTTGGAGAACTTCCACCGTGAAAATCAATGGCTTTGCTCTATGTCTGTGATGGCTGGTTGAGGGGTTTTTTTTGGCATAGGTCCCTCATTTGTAGGGAAACCTGGGATATGAAAGCACCCTCTAAGCTTCAAAAACCTAAAAGATGACTAATATATTTAGGGCATTTTCCTCAAAAGCAAAAGGAAGGCCTGCAGTAGTGCTTTCCAGCCCTTGACATGCAGCAATTAGTCCATCACAGATATAGAGCGAATCTTGTATTTTCAGAATGTACACATGCCATGTACCAAGCATGGTATGCACAACTGTTCATTTGAAATTGTCGGCTAATGGCTCCTCAAATCCACCATGGCTTGCTAGGAGTTGCTTGCCATTTTTTGGAAATGTCCAAACCCCTTAACTGAAAGATCATTATGTTATTTCATGCATCCCCACACCTGCTCTCCTTCCAAGGAGGCAAATAATCATAAAAAAGAAAGCGTGGTGGCTTAGCTACTGGGCCTGATTTTCTTTTTACCTTGCCCAATCTTGCTGCATTGCTCTCAAAGTGCTTCCCCTCCATCTCCCATAGTGTGCTGGGAAAGAACCAAGCTCCAGCTTTATGTTGACAGCATTGAGGCATCTACAGAGATGCAATAAGCAGTTAGTTGGGGAACACCCTGAGACATTGTTACTCCTTGCACATTCCCCTGAGCCCAGAGTACTGTGGTGGTGATGGTATTTGCTGTACCTTTCCACTGAACATTCTGCATTCACTTTGAAAGTGAAAAGGGAGCTATTTTAAAAGGTTTCACAAGATCTCACAACAGCTGCCTCCAACTTCAATTGTATTAGAAAATCCCCACCTGGCCAATGTGGAGTAAATAATTTTGGACACATCTTTGGGCCGGGAGAGGTAGGGCAATTTAGCCTTGTTCCAAAAAAAAAAAATGGGCCAGAAAGCACTTTGTGCCTCCACCTTGCTAATACCCAAATCCCACCATTCAGGCCTTATGCCTTTTCCCTGGCAGCCTGACCAGTAAAAGGGGGAGCAGACATATTTTTTTTCCTCTAGGAACCAAATACTCCCAAATAAGGTTTGAATAATGATTAACCTAAGCTGCGAGTACTTTTCCCTCCACTGGGAGAAATTTCCTCCTTCCTTCAAAGCACCTGGAGCCAGGCAGTTGGGATCAGCCCAGGGCCACCTGCTTCTCAGCTTCTTCAGGAGCACATAGAGCAAAGCAGGAGAGCTGTGAGAGGTACCAGCCAGGAGAGGTTATTCCTTCCCACCAGCTATTGCCACATCAAGTCACGTACTTGATGGCACTTTCTGTGGTTTTTTTTTCGGTGGGAAGACCTTGGCTGTTAGCTGGAGCTGTGCCCTCCTGTTTTGGCCACAACACTCTCCTTCTTGCTTGAACCGCAGCAGCTGTGGCAGCCAATGAAGGGGGTTTGAGTGTGCACGTCCTGTGTGAGTGTCCTGTTTGTACAAGTCACCCTCTCTTGTGTAATGTTTTTCAGAGGGGCTTCTGAACAATGCCAGGGATACAAGTGTCACGGATACTCTACCACTGAATGGTAATCACGGCAACAGCTACAGCATCGCCAGCGGCGAGTACCTCAGCAACTGTGTGCAAATCCTTGACCGTGGGTACAACCACACTGAGAATGCCCTCGAGAAAAAGATCCTGAAGGAACTCACCTCCAACTACATCCCTTCCTACCTGAACAACCATGAGCGCTCCAGTGAGCAGAGCCGCAACCTGATGAACAAACTCGTCAACAGCGTGGCTGGCAGGAGCGAAGACGATGCTATCGTGCTAGATGATGCCACCTCCTTCACCCACGAGGAGAGCCTGGGCCTGGAGCTCATCCATGAGGAGTCAGACGCCCCACTGCTGCCCCCCCGGGTGTACTCAGCAGACAACCACCAGCCTCACCTCTACAGCCGAAGGCGCATCCCGCAAGACAACAGTGAAAGCTTTTTCCCATTGCTGACCAATGAGCACACAGACGACCTCCAGTCGCCCAACAGGGATTCTCTCTACACCAGTATGCCCGCGCTGGCTGGCATGCCCATGACGGAAAGCGTCACCACCAGCACCCAGACCGATCCCCCACCAGCCAAAAGTGCTGGTGGCGACGCCGACGATGTTTACTACAAAAGCATGCCCAACCTCGGCTCCAGGAACCACGTCCATCAGCTGCACACTTACTACCAGCTAGGTCGAGGCAGCAGCGACGGTTTTATAGTCCCACCAAACAAAGAGGGAACCCCCCCGGACGGCAATGCAAAAGGACCTGCTCACTTGGTCACTAGTCTATAGAAGACTCAGCAAAAATTAAGCAAAGAGATGACAAAAAGCCCCTCCATTAATGCTCAGTTTACTGTTCTGAGTTAATCTAAACAGTGGTAATATTGTGTGTACTCCTAAATCTTCATGCTGTTCGAAAGGAAACTCTTGGACTTTTTTTACTGGAATTTTTAGGCCGGCCCGGAGAGGACAGTAACTGCTGCCCCCCCTTACGCCCTCCCTCCCCCTTGTTCCCTCATCCTCCTTCCCTTCAGACAGACTTCATTATGTTAATGAAAGAGATAGATAACGGCACACTTTGTGGCCTTCTCAAGTTATGCCGTGTTTGTTTAAACAATCCTTGATGCTGTGTTGCTCTTAATTCTGAGGACCTGATTTAAGAGGGGAAAAGAAAAAAAAAGGCAAAGAAAAAAAAAGGGAAAAAAATGTGCATTTGAAGCTAGTAGTGATGACACATCTAGGTGGGAGCGCTGCACAAAAACAAGCTAGCAAAATCTTTATTACCAATCCAGATCACGTCTTGGGTTTTGGTTACTCACAACTTGGTTTCACTGCAGCACCTCTTGCTGCAGGAGCAAACAAAAATAAAACAAATTTAATGAGTTGGAAGGGAATCCTAGAATTCTGTGCTAAAGGCATATTTTACATTTTGCTGTATTAACGGATGATACAAACTAATGGCAGAAAAAGAGACGCGAACAATTTCTATGTAATGTACAGATACTAGCATTGCACATATAGTCTGCTTTCTGTTCCTCCAGAACTTGCGTCCCTGTTAATGTAGTGGAAAAACAAAAAAACCAAAAAAACAAAAAGAACTTTTTTTCTGTTGTGCTGGTCTTGTAAGTTTGTCTACCAGTAGGAGCAAGGTTTTTCATAACTTCTTTTTTAAAAAAGAAATAATTTTGTTTTGCTTCTTCCACTGCCCCTCCCCTCCGTCCCCTTCCCTTCCCGGTAGAAAAATCTCACTGGGCAAAAAAAAAGAAAATGAACGTCACTTTCGAAAGACCATTTTTAGTAACACAATCACACCATTTCTTTTCAATCAAGGCAGTCTTTTTTATTTCCTTGCTGTTTAAGTTTCTTCAGCCAGCATATTGCCAGCAGACTTTTTGGCAGACCAAGGCAGGGCAAACTTCCCCATTGACAGTGCACAACCCATCAGTGATTATAATCCTGTGAAGCACCTTTGGTGGGCAGCCCCTCAGCCAGGCCATAGGGTTGGATCCAGGAGTTGAGAGGTTTGGGGTTTTTTTTTATAGTCGTAGTGGGGCTTCTACAGAGGATGGAAATTTTCGTGGAGGAGTGAGGGGCCTTCATGGCTCTGTCTGGTCTCCAGTTTAGATACTTGTACTGCAATGGTTAAGAAGAGCATTGATTGACATGTAGTAAGCTAAAAAGTACTTTGAAGTGATTTAATTTTTTTTTTTTAAAAAAAAGGTCTGTTCATTATTTTTCCTAACAGGAAATTTATTTATTTGACAGGATTTTTAAGTAACATAGGCTTTCTCGAGGTGAATTAGCAGCATGGAGTATGAGATTTTGGGTTTTTTTTCTTTTTTTCTTTTTTAATTTATGATCCATTTTGTACGGTCTCAACAGTTGAATGACCTCATCACTAATATTTGTTGTAAAAGTGAAGCTTGTTTGCCAACCAATAAACAACTGATCACGATTTAGAAGATACTGTATGTATGTACTGTACAATTAATCTCTTTTTTGTTGTTGTTCCTCTCTCCATTACTGTCTCCACTCCTTTATGGCATGGGTGAGCAATGCCAAAGAAAGGAGGCCTCAGCTGAGCAATTTAAGCACAAAGGTTACACAGCAACAGCTGGCTGGAAATATCAGGCTAGCAGTACTTGTTTAGGGGTGAGGGCAATCCTCATTGAGGTTTGTTGCAGGTGATTCTAGGTCTGTTTTGTGCCTACTATATAAAGTAGCTGACAACACGCGGGTGGTTTGAGCGTAGTATTTCATGTGTCGTACCTTTTAATCATTGTAATGGGTTTTTTTTTGGTTTTTTGGGTTTTTTTAAATTTTGGTTCTTCTGAGATTAAAAACTGCTGGTAGCATGTCAAAGAGTAAAACAAGTCCCCATTAGGCCTCCTTGGTCGTTGTTTGCTGTCTCTTTATTTTCTTGCCCTGGGCATATGCAAAGCACCATCATTGGCCTTATCACCCTTCCCATCCTGCTGCTGCTGATGGCCCTCTGGTGCCTTGCTTCTCTCCTCCAACCTCCCCCTTCAAATCCCTTGGGAGCAATTAGTATTCATTGTCAGGATACAGAAAGACATAAATTGGAATAGAAAGTTGGTGCAGGAAATAACCACCTCTGGACATGCTTGGTACTGATTTTTTGGTACATGGTTTTTCACAAGGTCCTCCCATTCACAGAATCACAGAATCTTAAGGGTTGGAGGGGACATTGAAAGATCATCTAGTCCAACCCCCCTGCCAGAGCACCTAGAGTAAGTCACACAGGAATTTGTCCAGGTGGGTCTTGAATGTCACTAGAGAAGGAGACTCCACAACCCAACTGGGCAGCCCATTCCAGTGCTCCATCACCCTCACAGTGAAGAAGTTTTTCCTTATGTTTCTTTGGAACCTCTTATGTTCCAGCTTGTACCCTTGTCCTATCATTGGTCATCACTGAGAAGAACATGGCTCCATCCTCCTGACACTCACCCTTTACATATTTGTAAACATTAATGAGATCAGCCCTCAGTCTCCCTTTCTCCAAGGTAAAAAGCTGCAGCTTCCTCATCCTTTCATCGTAAGGGAGATGCTCCACTCCATCATCTTTGTGGCCTGGACTTTGAGCTCTGATGCTGCCTCTATCCAAGCTGACTCCACCCAACTCCCATCAAGCTCTGTAAAAGCTGAAAGATTTGAGCAGGGAGTGCTGCCTGTGTTAGACAAGATATTCCCAGTGCTGAAGAGGATACATGCAGCAGTTGAGCCGCTCCACTCCATCCCAATGTTGTCCTTGTGTAAGGCAATGCGTCTTGGTGCTGCTCAGCAAGAGCTTATAGGAGGAGAGAACCAGGGAGTGGTGGTTTTCATGGCCTACAAGAGTCTGCTTTGAGTCACCTGAGGCACTCGGTCGGGTCAAAACATCCTGGGGAGGGAACTTCATTTCTGACTAAGAGCTGATCAGAGCTGTGTCTTTTGCCAGGTCTAAATTTCAGCAAATGGACCTTTCCCATCAAGAGATTTGGAATCACCTGTCTTCATAGAAAAACAGCCACTGGCCACCTGGGTCATACCCTTGTTCCTCCCAGTTTCATTCATGGAGGTGCTGCCTCCCTGTTTCATTTTATTTTCCATGCCAACAGCAATAGACCTGAACAGTGCATGGTAGACTTATGCAAAACAAGCTTTTCAAATGCGTGTGTTCATACCAATCCATGTAGCTGCCGAACAGAGGATGCTAAGGCTTGAAATACTTAAAGTACCTCTTATTTTGGAGAAAGTAAAAGCTCTTTTGTTGTATTAGACTGAAAAAAAAATAGTTTTCCAGATTTAGAGGGACTGAATTTATGCAGAAGATAAGGTACACCATAGCAGATATTGTAAATCTAAAATGGCAGGCAGGTAATCAACGTAGCATTTACCAGTGTGCCTGAATCTATGCAAGAATAAACTGGATGGTGGACTTACTTGCTATGAGGTGATTGTGTCCTACTAAAAAAAAAGTCTTTTACTTTCTTTACTCTCAATATTCATTCTTCCCTAGCCGTTCTGTGTACTTTAGATTTATCAGGGAACAGATTGTTTTTCTCCTCCATCCCTTCTTACTTAAGCTTCTCCTCACCAGCCTACCATGCCTATTAGCAGTTTAATTGCAAAAAACCCCACTCTGTATTTTCAAACTGATTATTTCCATCCCCAGGCTGTTCTGGCATCACAGGATTCACTGTTGGCTCTTCTTATAGCTTGGAAACAGCTGAATCTCGAAACACAGAGGAAATAGACATTATTAATTACATTAACCCAAAACCAGTTTAAGACAGTAATTTAGAGGAGCAGGAGGAAGTGTGATGGAGATTACTTTTTTCTGTTTTTTTTTCCCTTGAAACCAGGCTTTTGTTGTGTCAAATGGTAGATTTGTCAAATGGGCATGATGAAGGTTTCTACTTGTTGATAACTATCTGGGTAGATACAGCTCTTATGTGACTGGCAACATAGCAGGGGCGGGGGAATAAAGCTTCATTGTTCAACTGCAACAAGCTTTCAATGAAAACCAAACAGAATAGAAGGAAACAGGCAGTGGCTGGCCCATTGAAAACATGACCTTGATACTTAGACCTCCCTTTCTGAAACATGAACCTTTGGGAAGCACAGGTTGCCAGGCATAATTGAGGTGAGGATTGTCAGTGTTGATCCCTTGCTTAAGGTGTCCTTTCAGAAAGTCTTGTTTGCAGGCAGGAAGACAGGAATGGAGAAATAAGAGGCTCTGTGCCTTGCATTTTTCAGGAAATCATCTTGAGATGCTTTGCAAGTTGCAAATCCTTTTTTTTCCCATTGTTCCTTCTAATTCATGCAGCACTGGGTTGTTTTTCCTGTGTAATTCCATCGCAGACTGTCCCATAATGAGCTGATGCACCATTTTACTGTGCAATTGCTGAGTTTTCTGCTGCTGAAAGACATCTTGGCTCCAATGGGCAATGCCTGCCTATTTTCTGCAAAAGCCATAAGAGACTGTAAAGATGTCCCAGAAACACATGAAGGAGAGACACAAGAGAAAAGAGATACCAAGAAAGACTGTATAGGCTGAGGGGCTGCTGGGGATGGGGAGTATTTGTCACATCTTTGGAGGCATTGTGTAGATAATATTTCTTATCATGATGCCACTCCTTTCCCCTGTTGATGGAATTTAACTCTCTGAAATCTGTGATTGTTAACCAATCTTTTTCCTTCCTCCCTGTCCCCAGGTAAGGAGCAGTGAGATGCTTCAGAGGCCAGGGGAAACAGTGGGAGGCACTGAGCTCTGGGGGAGTCCTTGCATGTCTCTGTCTTTGTCCCTGTCGCCTGCATCCGCCTTCCCTCTTCTCTGACCAGCTGGCCTTTCTTTCACACACCCACGTGTGCTCTTGATCTTGCTGGTTTATAAAGAACATAATACCCCACAGACTTGCCTAGACAACAGGGGTGAAAAAAATAGCTCGTCTTATTAAAAAGTTATCTCAGGAAAGCCTAAGAGCCCGGCTTGGTCATCTCTCAAACCCTAATCTCCTTATATTTAGGAAAAAAAGTACTTTATTTTTAGCTACCTGCTGCATTCAGCTAGACTCTATGCAAATTTTATTTAATGAATATTTTAGGATTTAAATAGTCTGTGCTCATGAACATTGTATAAATGTCGTGTCATCGCAGGCTCTCTCGGAACAATGTGGAGAATGTCCTGAAGCGTAAAGCTGAAACCAGGTAGAATGGGTGATGAATGATGCCAAGGAAGGCAGCAGGGGCTGTGTTTCATGGTGGCTGTCCTCAGCAGGGACATTAGCAGCATGGATGGGGGAGAGCACCCAAAGGCATACCCCCTGGGAGTGCAACAGTACTTCACGCTCTGCTGACATCAGTCATCTCATTCAGCACAGGCAGCTGGTGTTTGTGGGGCCAGTTTTGCTCATCCCTAGGGCTTGGATTGTATACCAGATTGTATACCAGCCCTAGGAATGCATGGATTGTATACCAGATCACATGCTCTGCTAGTTCAGAAGGAATCGTCTGTTTAATGCTGAAATATTGAGAACAGGCAGGATAGCTGGAAATCTTCCTTTATCACATCAGAACAGTTTCTTACAGGTGCATACACTTTACTGTGCTTGGTATACCAGACAGATTGGTATAGTCTTCTCCAGAAAAATGCTAACAAAAAAAAAATCATTCCTAAATATTTGCTGTCTTTTTATTTCTTTGTCCTCCACGTGTTTTCTTATATTTCTACTCCTTAAATACACTGTACACATGTAAAAATCCAAGATAAAACCTCAATAAATGTAAAAAAAAAATATTGGTATACAAAGCAGTTGTTATGTACTGGAAGCAAATGTTTGATATTTTGACAGCATTGCTTAAAACCCCAAATAACAAATTTAAAGGTACAAGCATAGCTTTGCTGCACAGCCTTCTCAGACAGTGTGCATGGGAATAGTTGTACAGATGACCCAATATCTCTGACTGCCACTTATAATCAACTGCATCTTATGTTACAACTTTAGAAAGGTTATTTTCAGCAGCAGGATGCTTGATGGGTAAATTATGACTATAATAAAACTGTCTTCAGACTGTCTTCTCCTACTTCTCTCTGAGGCATCTCAGGCAAAGTTTAATACAGATCCCATTGGCAGGAATTCCTGCTGTGAATCCTGCAGCCTTTGCATCCCACTGGCAGCAAAGGCTTCGTCTTTCAGTGAGCCCAAGCCCACTGATAACTGCCTTGGGGGAATGGATGCTGAAAACCAAGTGGACAGCCAACCAGGTGGAGGATTTCTGGGTATGCCATATAAGAAGCAGCAGCAGCTCACCCTTGGCAAAAAAGCTGCAAAGGGGGTGGAAAATGGACCTTCTATTTGGGGAAACAGAAGGAAAGCCCTTGACAAGACTTCATCCTTTTGCTGAAATGTGTCAAAAGCACTTTCTCAGGTTCTTTCCATAGGCAGCTCATATGGGATTAGCCTGCATGCCAATTTGAGGCAGGCTGAAGCCTTGCTGCAACTGTTGAATGCCTGCTTAGGCAAACCCCTGGCTTCCTCACCTTAAAAGAAAAGGAAAAAAAGGGGTACCTCCCTAATAAATAGATGAGCTGCTTGTGGTGCAAGTGCCCTTTTGTCACCATCACCTGTCACCTTACCTTCCTCCTTGCTTCTGTTGCTACCATCATGCATAGAGATAAAAGACCTCATTGCTTAAACTGCTGTTGATATCAGCCAGATAGACTGTTTCATATTAAATAGGTGGGATTATTTTTTTTTTTAGCCTGAGATGTACTGTCCACCCAGGCATTTTTAGCTGCTACTAGTTTGTGCTGCAATGCAATGCAAAGCAGCCCACCAAGCTAATAACAGCAAAAATGAAAGGAGAAAATGCATCCCGCTACTTAGGAAAAAAAAGACATATGAGTAACAAGGAAAGCAGGAAAGTCATTCCTCTTCAGAAAAACCCCAAAAGCACAGCCAAAATAGCCAAGCTCAGGGATGCCCCACAAGTTGCCAGCTCTGCAGCCCACACTTCCCCTGCAGCCCTTGAGTGGGTGGGAGGTGGGGTGAAATTATTCATGCTTAGGAAATGGCTTCAGGACAACTCTTCTTTAATGTGTCTAGCCTATCTTAACCTCGCCCTGAAATATTATTTATTTAAAACCCTGCAATGTGTTCATCCCAAATTGCACGTGGCTGCATCTTCCCAACCTGTGCATGTAAAAGGATATGCTTTCCTCCCCTGGGGCTGTAGTGATTATAGAGGCAGCTGTAAAGCAGAGCACTCAGAATGTGAAGTGCCCTTCAGATAATGTCTGATAGCAAAACAAATCTGTTTACTGTGCAATCGTTTATACTGTGTATTATTAAAGGCTGGAGGGGGACCAAAAAATATTGCAGTTTGCTCAAACAAGCCCTGTTGGACTGGTACAAGCTGATGGTTGCAGCTTGGCTCTGGGCTCTCATTGCTTGAGCTGGTGGCTAAATCTAGAGAAGAAAAGAAGCTCCTTGGATCTCCTCCAGAGAACAGTGGGCAGCAGTGACCAATGATGCTGGTCCTCACTCGGTTTAACTGACTTCAGCAATAAAGGTGGTAGGAGGTTCCTGGTGGACCGTAAATACATTTACCTGCTCTGCGCAAGGCTGCCCTTTCAAGGCAAACTCAGGCATCCCATGTGTTGTCTGAGGGTAGGAACAGTCTTAAAAATAGCTGGTGGCTGCTGCAGGGTCCTGCTTTGGGGCTTTACCTGTTCTCCCCTTGTTTTCCACAGAAAGCAGAAGGACACTCAAGCAAGAGCCGGTCTTCAGGAGAGTCACCATGGAAGACAGTGTCATCTAGCAACCAGGGCACCTGGTGAGCCTGCGCTGGCAAGCCCACACCAGTGTGCCATCTCAGCTCCTCTGTTCCTCAGTTTACCCATCCCTCACTAAGAATCATACAACAGGAGAGGCCGGAGAAGTTAGCCTCAACCAAAACCCTTGGCAAACCCTTGCATCCCCAAGGAGAAAACAGCCTGGCTGAGATTCTTGCTGCCCTACATGTGGCAGCACTCTGGGAAGTGCCCTCGCCTCTCGGTCACTCACTTGTTTCCTCAAGGTGAGCAGAAGGGGCGAAAAATGTGTTTTGTAATAAGAAATGAGTTTCATCCACTCCAAACATTGGCTTTGCAACTTGGAAACACTTAAAGATGGCTGGGCATGCTCAACCCTGCCCTGAGGCCCTCTCTTGTATAAGGTGGGCTGTATGAAGATGACTCCACTGGATCCAGGTCCTTGTTGTAAATACAGACCTAGCAGTGTGGAGAAGTAATGAGGGAAGGAAAAGAGGGACAAAGAAGTAGTCCTTATGCCAGAAAAAGCTGAACTTGCTGGCAGAGTGGTGCCAACTGAAGCTGTCCCTTGTTAATAGGGATCAGTACAGACATCCAGGAGCAGCTCTGCTTGGCAAAAGCTTCTAGGGGGGAAAGCTGCTCGTATTTTAATGTCTTGTGTAAATAGAGATTTTTTTTTGAAAAAAATGAGCCTTAGTGTCTTGAAGATAGCGTTTCTCAATCAGCTCAGCTGGGGATGGATATGTGGGACACCATGGCATCTGCCCAAAGGAGGCTGGTGTGAGGTCTCATAGCCAAGCCATACCACAGCAGTGGGCGCACGAGGCACCTAGAAGATGATGGAAGACTGTGGATATGTTCAGCAGAGGATTCGGTGGATGTTCTCCTTTGTTCCTGCAAGCACGATGGACCTGCTGGTTCCATGGTCTCCACTGGTGTAAATACTCAGTTACAGCCCACAGAGGACTTGGGCTGCTTAGTGCAGGTGTGGGTGGGGTGGGATGGGTAGCAATCACCAGAAGAATGCAAATCTCATCAGTGTGGTTCCCTTGAGGCTTTTAGCATTAATTAAGAAAGAAATGGAAAAAAAACCCCAAAACCCTGAAGAATTCTTAGTGGTGTTGGGCCAGTTGTTCTGCTGGGCAAATGGAGGTATGCGTAGACATCTGTGTTCATGTCAGCCAGCACCTGTATGTGCAGCTTTCCTTTGGCCTATGTGAAAACATGTGTGCAAGACTGTGCCCTGCACAGGTGGCTGCCAGCCAACACAAGTCCCTATGTCTGTGTAGCTGTGCCCATGAAAGAAGAAGAGGGGACAAGGATGTGTATGGTGTACTCACCTTTATATGCTTAAACACATTTGAGAAGTCATAAACAACACTGCCAGCTGCAGCTTTATTAGCATGAATGCAGAGTGGTGTCTGCATCGCTTCAGAAACAAGGCCCAGCAGGCTGGGGGAACTGACTTAGCTGAGCTAGAGCTGATAAATCTGTGCTCTGCATTGAGTTGTCATCCACTGTCCCCTGCTGCTCTATGCAAATGCTCCCAGCAGCAGGGCTATGCTCAGGCATGGGCATTTGCAGGATGCAGGCTGCATCTGATGGAAGCGGGAGAGGAGCTTTGGGGTATTCCCTTCATCCTTCCCAACTCAAAACTTACTTATGCCTTATTTACTCCAAATCTGACTGTGTGAATTTGTGCAGCAGAGAGAAATTTAACAAAAAGAACAAACAAAAAAATTAGAAATTGAAATTAGAAAAAAAAAAACCCAGACTTAAGGGAAGAGAGGACATTTTAAAAAAATAGTTCAGTATAACTTTCTCCAGACATAAAAGTCTCTTTTCAGCCTAGCATTTTAAAAGGAAGCAGGGCTAAGATGGATATGTCCACTCCCAATCAAAAAGCCAGATAACATAAACCAACTATTAACGTATTACAGAATCACAGAATGGTAGGGGTTGGAAGGGACCTCTAGAGATCATCCAGTCCAACCCCCCTGCTTAAGCAGATTCTCCTAGATCAGGTTGCACAGGAGTGTCCAGGTGGGTTTTGAAAACCTCCAGAGAAGGAGGCTCCACACCCTTCCTGGACAGCCTGTGCCAGGGCTCCCTCAGTTGAACAATAAAGAAGTTTTTCCCTAAACATAATGAATATTTAGCACATTTAGCATAGCATTAGAGGCAAAGCACCTATACCTTTGTAAGGAAAGGCCAGTGGGCAATCAACAGAAATTGGAAGCTACCTCAAAGCATGGAGGGATTTGGGCATCTGGAGTGGTAATTTGCATGAAGTGATTCAAGGTGAGCTGCAGGGATGGTCTTTTCTTCTTGAGTACTTGAGTCATTCTGTCATTCAGCTCTGTGGGGCTACTGTTGCTGTTAACACCTAACAACTGGCAGTGCCTAGGGGTTTGTTTATTTATCAAACCAGGGCACAGGAGACACCATGCTTTCATCTGTCACATGTGGATACTGCTTCCTTTGCCCACTTCTCCCACCTTGTATGGTGTCTTAAGGTGAGCTGGCTGTCAGCTTGGGGAGACTCCAGTTCTCTCCTCAGTGAAGGCTGTCAGCCTGTTTTGTTTTGTTTTGTTTTTCCAGAGACAAAGAAAAATATGAACAACTCACCTTGTATTAGTGTCAGAAATGTTCTGAAAATCAGACAGTATATTAAGCAAAATAAAAACCTCCAACAATCTTGAAAGCTCTTGATCTTTCACAGTCAGGGGGCTCCATCCTGATGGTTTCTGGAGCCCCAAAGGCCAGTGCTAAATTCAGAGCCTGAGGCTGCCCTAGGAGGTCTGGGGTGCTGCATGGGATGAAAGGAGACTGAGGAGGGGGGGGAAGGGGGAAGCAGAAATTCCCCGTTTTCTTACTAGATTGCAGGAAAACAGAAATCCCCTAAGTTGGGGTGTGGGATTTTTTCATTAGAACCCTCACTATTAATTCTCTCCCCAGACAATTCCACCATCCACCGCCTTAAACCCTTGCTGTTATGTCTACAAGAGTTATTCTTGGAGGCATTTAGGACAGCCTTCAATGTCTCTCTCTCTCTCTCTCTCCAACCCCAGAGAAGCTGACACTCAGTAACTAATGTTGAGGGTTATAAAGATGGGCCAGACTGACCCCAAGTCCTAATAAAAATGATGAATCCTGCCGCTGCCTCTGTATTGATGGCACACTGGTTAAATGCAGAAGTGAACTGGCAAGGAGGGGAAGGCAGATACTCACTGAAGAGCAGGTCTGGGAGGTGCCATTACCAAATCCTCGCAGCTGCTAGGTTCCCTGGGGCTGAATTCTGATTTAATTCAGCCCCAAGTCGATGTGATTGACTTTTCACCTGCTTTCCGTATCTTCACTGGACTTCCTTACTCCTCAGGCATGGAATGAATCTTAATACATTGTAATTACTGTACTCCTGGTGATGAACTGGTATGGAAAGCTATCACGGAGAGCATTAATAAAATGTACATTATGAAAAGGAATTTGACATTGTCTGAAATTAATAATGCAACAAATTTTTCTCATCCATACCTGCTTATTACAGGCCCACCCTTGAATTTTCTATTGAAATGACTTGTTCAAACTGCCTGTGTAGCTGTGTTTGGTGTGAAGTTATGTGGTGTAGGTTTGCATCCAAGTTAGATATACCGCATGAGGACTTATTAATCTGTTACATCTTCCAGGCATTGATTTTAGTGACATTTATATAACAGCAGTGTGACTAAAATGAACTGATTGATTCATGCATATGGATTCATTTGCTGAAGACTTTGAGGCCAACTTTGTAGCTTTATCATGCACTGTAATGCCAGAATTCATCACTGTATTATTTACGAGAGACTGAACTGGCTGCATCTCAGTAACTGAAGAGATCTTCACTGTTTTATTTATGTATAAATGTTTACTTAATCAGCAACCAATTTTGATTAGTAGAATTTGTTAGCAAACAGAAATTGTAAATGATAACGTGGTTTCTATTTTAAAATTTATAGGCTTTCATCTATAGCAAATCCAAGATTTCCAAAGTGTCTTTGTCTACTGGCAATCAACAAACTCTCTTGTATATGCTTTCTGGTAATTGCAATTAGCTGCTGCAATAATTCTCATAAAAAACAATACAACCCTGATACAAGAGACCTGAGTGGTAGTGTGTAAAAGTCATCATAAATATCCCAGTGCTCAGAAACATTGCTGCAAGTTTTAACAAAGTTATAAGGAACAACCAGCCAGTGCAAAGGTGGGTGCCCCCACCTGCCACCTGTGGCTTTGTGCCAGATGGAGGGGCAGGAGCATGCCACGAGTAGATGCCTAGGAACCAAGTAATGCCGATATGCAAGGCCTGGCCCACAGACATGCCGATACGGTAAGTTCTGCTGTCTTCGCTCATGAGAAAATAGCAATTCCAGATAAAATGAAGTGAATCTCTATCTCGATTGCAAGAGCAGTACTCCCTGCAACAGCTTGAATAAAAGTGGGCGAAAGTGGGTGAGGAAAGCATCTGCTCACCATGCATCACAGCTGGGAATGTAGCCACCCTACAATGTGGATATAAGGGAATAACACTCAGAGGAGGTTTAATCCCAGGCTCACAATTGATGACACAGGTTTGCTTTGTACCATACTGCTTCTCTTGGAGACCAAGGAATAGAGTGAAAGGCTTTATTAAATGAAAAGGGAGACTTTCCTGTTAGGAGCCATTTAGAAATATTTTTAGTGCAGAGGCACATAAGAAATGACATGTTAGAGGCATATGAAATAGTAAGTAGCATCCAGAGAAGGTGAATTGAGTGCTGTAGTTCATCGTAGGTAATACAGCAAGTGGTGCTATGAGGGGAAATGAAGAGGTGAAGTCTTGAACGTAGTTAATGGTGATCCCAGAATGGGATTAACCTGCAGGCTCCCTGACCCAATACACCAGCAAAACAATGTACAATGAGCTTCAGTAATGTATTATACCTTTATACAGTTTCAAGAAATGGAAAAAAAAAAGTAAACCAAAAAAATGCCAGGCAACCACAGGCTGGGGCAGAAATAATTGCTAACTCCCTGGGGAACTAAGGAAACAGCTCTGCTGAGTCCTCAGCCATACTGCACAACAGTGGGATTTTTTTAAACTTTTTTTTTTGGAGTGGAACACAGAAATTGACAATACTATTAGGTATGCCTAGGAAATCACTCACTAGCTGGCAGTGCTACCAGGGGAGTAAACCTGGCATGTCAGCACCCTAAACTACAGCTTCAAGAGCAGGGGCTCACAAAAGGGGGATGCTGGGAGGGTCCATGTACCTTAGAACCATTGAATAAATTGCTTCAGAGCTGTCAAGAATTGGCTCACAGCACATGGGTAACATCACTGATGCTTTATTTCTGTGGCCAGTGCATGGTTTATAAGAGGAAACCCCGCATCTCCTGTGAGCAAATCAAGAAGAGCCACCACCACTCTGTCTCAAATCAACTTTGTGCTCCAGCCCCTGTATTGCAAATTCACATGTTCAATATAAGAAGATGTTTTTTTACAGACGGTGACAAAAAGTTAACCTAAAACATTAGTGCAAGCTAAAAAGTGATGCTTCGTGAGCTATGTAAAAGGCTGCTCATATATGCACTGGTTTTATGTTGTTCAGACTTTACGACAGATGTCAAAACCCACCTTCAAGACTAGAGTGGGCTGATTTTGACCTGAGGCCACAGCAGTAAGCCAGACCACAGCCCTGGAGCTGAAAGGCTTCACCTCCTCTGAAGAGGGCTATAGCTGTTGGGTTAGATATGCCTTTGAAATGGTCATAACTGAGCTCCCACCGATTTTTCTCATCTAGCTTCTGTCTCTTAACTGTGACTGCCAAAATCTGCTGGTTTGGTCATCATTCAGTTAGGGCTATGAGATAATGCACCTGACAAGGACTTGGAGAAAAGAAAAAAAGTAACAACAATAGCAAAAGTATGTTGTATGAAGGCTCGGAGCTGCTTTAATCAGCTCTCTGCCAATCTGGATGTTCAATCTGGTCCATAATTGGAGGAGTAACCATGACATGTCTGAGTGTTGCTTAGAGGCCCCTTAGAAAGCCCAGGGGGATGTTGAGGATGGTTTCTTTCCTCTGTACACACCAAAGTGACAAAGCTGAAGTGATGAAGTGCTTGCAGCAAATTTATAACTCCTGGCTGAACTGGTGACTAAGCTTTAAGAAGATGTTTAATGTTGACTGCAGTTTCTGAGGAGTGAGTAACCTGTTGGACTGCCTTGTAACCTGTGCCATGTCCTTACCATTTCTGCTGATGTGTAAGTACTGCAGTTTGCCTCGTGTCTCAGCAATTAGATTTTATGTCCTGTATTATGCTCTGTTTATCTGTGCTAGTATCTCTCCTAGATCTTTTTGGGTAACACCTGCTGTGTAGGAAGATGTAAAATTGCAGGAAAGGCTGAAAATTTGTCACCGTAATGTCATCGAAATGGTCTTGACTAAAAGATGCTGCTGCAGGAGTCTGATTTTTTTCCTCCAGTTTACCTCCATGCATATGAGCTTTTACTTAGCCACGTTTCACGATAAAATGAAGGCATGTCTCTTTTTTTTTTTTTTTCCTTTAAAGCTGTAAAGATAAAAATGAAGCCATTGTGCTTCATTCCTTCTGCTTGGATGCACTTGCTAGCATCTGCTGCTGTGGGAAGATGAAGTCACTGATGGTGAGGATAAATTCAACCTCTCCATTGTATGTAGTGAGAGGGTGCAAATCAACATGTACAGGGTGATGTGTGAGGCTGACTCTCATGTTGACACACTGCTTAGAGCTTTACTGTCCAGGGGATACAGCAGCTGCACAGAAAAACCCCCATCTTAGAAAATGTAGCTTTCCTAGCAAGATCATCTACCTTTACATATGTGTTACTGCATGGATTTGCCAGGGTTAAAAGCTCCAGTGTGCACTCCCGCTAAGTACCACCCAAGAGCACCAGTGTCTGCCCACTGCTCTGTACCTACACTGAATATTAAGCAGCTTCCTAAATGCAATGAGACTGTTATGGCCAAACAGCTTCACCATGTGCTGGCTCCACAGACATCCAGCAAAGAAGTCAAAGGCATGATTTTGCCAGTATTTCTTATCTAAAATTAAATATCTATCTTAGGTCCCCAGACACACAGAGAGTTTGTATTAGAAACATATACTGAGAGTTCAAACTCTGAGTCATCTCAGATATATGTTTCACTCAAGCCAAGAAAATAGCAGAGAGAATAGATCTGCAAAAGAGCAATTCTCTACTCTAGCAAGATGAGGGAGGAAAAACTGTTCAGGAAAAATACTAATGGGTTCACATGCAAAAAATCTTGCCAATTCAATTGTGGCTCTGATATTCTTTATTTTTTCAGGAAACATGATTTGTTGCAGAAAGTGCAACAGAGAATAAGTGGGTCAACTCGTGCTCATTAATAGTGGAGACAGAGCAAGTGGCATTTAAAACTAACCTGCTCGGAGGGAAAGAGAAATAATGATTTATTCTGAAGTTATGTTTTTTTGGTCACAATTAGCTTTTCAAGAGCAAGTCATGGTGCTGTGTGGTGCTGCAAGCCAGGCAGGATTAAGCCAAACTTTGGATGTTCCAGGGCTGAAGGCTGCATTTCTGCTTCAGCTCTTTGTTGCATTGCTGGGCATGTGAGCTGGCTGGTGTGTCCTTTCCCAGCATGTGCCACAAGTGTTTTGGTGCAGTCATCGGAGACTGAAATAGCAGACATGAGACTGGAAATCATTTGTCCTCATCTATGCTAAGGGATAAATTGTGCTAGGCTCTGTCACCCAACTCGCATGTCAATAGCTGCTCAGGCACAGTGGATATCTCTGGATCAGGAGCTCAGTTCCTCTTGGAGAGGATGTCTGAGTGGCCAAAGAGGGTTTTTAAGATCCCTCTCCCCCCCACTCCCGCCCCTTAATATTCTTTTACTGGCCTCTAGCCACTGGCTCAGTGGTGTCTTGTTTTCACTCCTTGACCTCACGCCATGCTGCTTATTAGCTTCCCACTCAGGCAAGTTTACATGTTGCAGTCACATCCTAGCTCCTAAATAGTTTTTTTTTCAAGGGAGCTAGAGATATTCCCTACTCAACAAGAGGTTTTTTTTCCTTTTACACACATTTCAAGGCCATTTAGGTGCAGGGAGGAGCTGTGCACTGGGTTCCTTTGGAATCTGCAAATGCTGTCCATGTGAGAAGGCATAGAGCAGGAAGCAGCACAGTGACATCTGTGAGCAGGAGCCACAGTGATAATATCCCTGTCCAAGGCCGTTCTCCAGCTCTTACTGGATTATAGCCCAAACCTGAGGCCCAACAGATGTACTGTCAGGTATGAAGTATTGGGCCAAGATTTGTGCTGGCTCCATAATGGAAAACAATTCCCTTCTGTAATGCATGGTCATTGCATTGCATAAAAATCATGATTACACATTGTGATATGTAATTACATTATTGCACAATGTATATACACTCTAATAAAGTCAGTGGATGCAATAAGACAGATGTGTTCCTGTGTGATCTGATCTAGGTGGACCTGCTTCTGCAGGAGGGGTTGAGCTAGATGATCTCTAAAGGTCCCGTCTACCATTCTGTACTCCTATGATTCTACACTGATGCTGGAAGCCAATCATAGCTGGTTCATCTCTTTTCCTAATATGTATGGACAGCTCCATACACAGTTGGTTCTTAGCATGGGATGGGTACAGTTTTGGCTTTTTTTTCAGACTGTAGATCTTATTTCACATTGTGTAGTAGAGCATGCTCCAGTAACTCACTCCCATAGGATTGTTTCTGTCCCCATCCAGCATGCAAAAGATGAAATGCACCATGACAAGTCCAAGCCACCACATTACCCCTCCTCCAGGTGCATTTAGTCACATTTACCACTGAAGTATTTTGTAAAAGGATTTGTCTAAACTGCTCATAGCCTGCCTGGAAGTAGCTCACATATTAGCTTTTGTCTGTCCATCTTGTTCAAATAAAATCTACTAAGAGGTATCCAAAAAATCTGCTCTTTAGAGCACCTCTAGATCAAAATGAGTAATTCCCATTACGGTGTTCAGTCTGTAGAGGACTTCCCTCTCTTTAATACTTCAAACTCTGTCTATAGATGTGTCAGAAAAATATTCTTTGCCGTAGCCAGTGGGATATTCATTTTGGCTATAGATATTACATTTCTAGGCTTTCTACTGTGTCATAGTCTCCTCATGGACATAGCTTTGGGGGAGCAGAGGCATATGGAGAGAAGGTACTGAGATGAAAGAAATTATGGGAAACTGTCAATGGATAGGAAAGCATTTATCTCTTCTGTAGGAATCCCACTACTTATCAGTCTACATCAGGAAAAAGAGATGCAGACAGGTAAGCTTTAAGTTTTCCACACACTGAGTGCTGGTGGGTTTTTTTTGTTCACTATGAGCTTGTAATAAGGTGATTAAAAATCCTCAGTTAAAGAGTCAGTAGTCATCCACTGGGAAGATGTGAGTGAACTCTGTCCTCTTGACTCCTTGAATTCCTATTCTACATACATGTGTTATGTTAAGGATGTCAGCACTTTTTTTTCTGTCTCCTGTCAGTCTCAGAAAACATAGATCTCTGTCTCTGGTAGCTGTCTGGCAATCCCTCCTTCAGGAGGTGTTTGTCCCATCGTTTCATTTTTTCCTTCCTTCTCATGTATGAAAGTGTGAAGAAAGGAGAAGTATATGTAAAACATATATATATATATTTATGTAAAATTAAAGAGACATTCAGAGGCAATGAGGAGGGAGGTGACAGATGAGGAAAAAGAGAAAAACACCACAAGCAATCCTATCTTCCTTTCCTGTAGGGTAAGAAGGTTGAGCTTCCTCAGCACACAGCCAAATGCTAGTTACAGCTGTCAAGTTTGTATTCAACCTACTACCCAAATTTTCCCCGTAGTAAGTCAACAACATTTCGGCCTTTATTGCAGAATTGTAGCTATTGGACGCACAACAGACAAAAAGGTCTTCTTGATAAAGGCTTCTTCTCCACTCGAGTGATTTATGTGCAGCATCAGCTTTCCAGATCCTGTTGTAGCAGACCTTGCGGAAAGGAGTCTGGTCTGTCTCCTCTGACCTGAAACAAAGTTATGAATATTGCTTTTGGACAAAGTGGGGCTTCTCAAGTCTGTTTAACTTCATAAATCATCTGGACTGGGATGTGTCAGCAAACACCCATCCATCCCAATGTTTTTGGTTTTTTGTTTTGGATCACTTGTTGATTAATTTTGCTTGACACTATTGGATAATAATGCACTGTTGATGGAGGTAAACTGCCATGCTAATGAACTAGACTGAAGAGTATGTACACACCATAACCTGGCCATATTCTTTGGGCTCTCTCTCTCCTTCATCTCCACAGCCATTAGGAATCACGAGATTTTTCATATTAATTTCTAGCCTTTTTTGTGTGTGTGTGGATAATTTCAATTAGTCTCCCATCCTGCAGATGCAATTTAACCCTCAGAAAAAAATTGTTATCCTGTTGGTACCAAAATTCATCATTGTGCTTCACTTATGTTGTAATGTTGAGGAGTGGTGATACACCAAAACTTTGCATAAGGCCCAAGGTGGTGACAAATTCTGTGACTTCGAATGAGTGCCAATCCTCCTCCATTAATATCTGTTGCACTGTTTGGAAGAAAAATCCAGGCCTCTGCTAGAAACACAATCTCATTGAGGAATTAATAAAATCTCTCTGTTTGGAGACTTGCAGGTGCTATTCTGTTGGGAGTGCACAAAGGCTGCCATAAAACCCCTTTGGATAAGACTCAGTAAACATCTGGTACCTTTTTTTAAAAAAAATAAAAACTATAATTGTTTTAGGCCTTGTTGTCTGCCCATGCTGGTAATGTGCCTGTGAGGTCTAATTAGTTGACAAGTGACAAAAGAGGCTACTGTAGAGAAGAGGAGGCTGAGTGCCAGGATCATTAGATAGGTTGGGCAAGAGCCATGAGAGCCAGCAGGTGGTGGATGCAGAGAATCTGTACTATCCCCTGCTTTGCTACAAATACTACAAAGGACATGAGGCAAATTGACAAACCAAAATCTCAATGTTTTTCTATTCATCTTGTGTAAATTTGGATGTGCAGTCTTCTATGAGTATGATGGTTAGGTTCTTTAATAGCTCTGCAGTGGTTAGGTTCTTTAATAGCTGTGCATTGGAAAATAAACTCTGACCTCAAGCCTCTATTGACTATTTCACAATACTTGTGAAACTAAATTGGAGAGGACTTGGACTTTAGTCTATCAAAAGATTGTAAAAACTCATGGCACTTATGTAGCTGTATTCTGTGTATTCTTGTTTGCCATCAGTGACAGAATCCTCACTGACAGTCAGTAGATGCTGAATTGGACCAAGGCAGAGGGGAGTCCCCTCTGGTTTTATAAGCAAATCTACAGGAAAGAATCATTAGCTGTGGACAAAAGCTGTCTACCTGCTTTGATTTGGTCACTGACTATGTGGTCATATGAATTCAAAAAAACATTGTTAAGATGAGTTTTTAGCACTGCTTAGTACATTGCTGTAGATTTGTTTCAAAGAAATAGATCATTTGTATTGGCTCCTCTTGAGCAGTTAACATTGTGGAGGTAACAAGATGAGTCTTAGGGACAGAGTAATGGTGGGTAAAGTTAATATCTCTTGATCTTTGTTTCCCAGCACTCATGCCAAGATTGCAATGCTTTTTCCTGGCATTCTTGTGCAAATTCTCTAGTAAATTCAGAAATTTCACAGCCCTTAGTCTCATATATATAGCAACATCAGGCTCATCATTGCTAGGCTCCCTGGACCATGCTGCAGAAGTAGATTTGATATCTGTTGAAGTAATTTACTTACTGACAGAAAGAAGCAAGTACATAAAAATGCTGCAAATAAAGTTGCATAAAGAGGATCATCAGAAGTAAATACTGCGATGATCTCATGCAGTATCTGCCATCAAATCCAAAGTCAATAGCTACATTTGTTTCCCCATATAGTCAATAGTTCCTTCCCTGTTCCCCATTGATCCATAGGGAGGACATATTGTGGACAGAAAGCAAAATCCCATCAGGGACAGGGAAACAGCACCATCCTTTTCTTTTGTAAATCAGGAATAACCCCATTAAGACCAGAGTTCTTCAGGACAAAACTTTGTGAATGAAAAAGGAAAAGTTTTGCTCTCATTTTCTTACATCCTGGGCACCATGAAAAGGGCATTTTTAAAATTTGAAATGCTGCTAAAGTTAAAACTGTGTGTAGTATTTAAAAAAAATATATATAGAGAGTCTCAAGTTCATGCTTTGGAAACCAATTAATTCTCCTAGTTTTATTTGGGTATAACAAACGGGGGCAAAAAACTCAATTGAATCTCCACATCCAGAAGCCCTGCACATTGCTCCAGATCTTACTTTAGTTTATCTCCTCTGAACGAAATGATTGACATTCAGTGAAGCTCTCTCTGCTTAAGATATTGCTTTGAAATTATAGAGTGGTCAGAGAAGCAGGAGAGCGGGAGATGGATGGAAGCGGGCAAAATAGACTAAAATACCCAACGGCCTTAAATGCTTCAATCCCTTTATTCCTTTGGAAGCAAGGGAAATCTAAAATCCAAACAAAGAAACAACACTACACACTTAATCTTTGTTTTCTTTAAAAAAAACCCCACCATTCAAGGGCAGAACACTTAAATTTTTATTTTAAGACCACAGGAAGTGACGTGCCACCATCTTTACATTCCTGGCATGATCTGCTTCTCAAATGAATAGCCAGGATAATGATTATTATTTAAAAACAAGAAGGATGATAAAGGTCAAGTAGGAAATGCACTGTAAATGCAGGGGAAAAAATTATCCTGGCACCACCTGCATCTTTGTACATGTATATGTGTACATTAAAAAAAAAAAAAAAAATCCCACTGAGTTGCTGAATACAAATGAGACTGGCAAGAAGTGTTTTTCCCAAAGACATTGCATATTTCACAATCCTGTCACGAAAATGTCTTTCCTCCCACCTCTGACTTTCTATTGTTGCTTTTCAACCAAAACAAAGTGAAAGGAGATGAAAAGATTGAAGAGGAAATGGTAAGTTATTTTCAAAGGTAATTTCTGAGGGTTTTTTTAATCATGTGCTGGCATGGTGACAAGTTACCAGTGTGTGCCCAGAATGATATATTGTCATTTGTTGGAGTGGTTTTTTTTAGTCAAATAAGAGCAATGTAATACAGGAATGCCTCTTTCCCAGTCTCAGGAGCTCACAGGCTGTAAAGGAAAACAAAAGAAAAAGAAGAAAGAAGAAAAAGTCCATATTGGATATCCTAGCTGTTACAGTGTTCAGCCTTCTTGAGGAGCCTCACACACCTCAGGAACAGGAAAAGCAGTAGAAGCAATGCCATAATATTGGTATAGGAATGAGATGAGCAGCTCCAAAAGTGACCAAGCTGTTCAGTCTAGTGGTTGTGAGTGCATATGGGACACTTGGCTAAAAACTTGAGCAGAGCAGGATTAATCCCTGTAACAGTACTTTGCAATTCTCATCCAGTGACTTTTGCAAGCAGCATCTAAAAGAGCTAGCTGCTGGCACACACGTAATTTGCAAGCACACTGAGTTTATTTCCTTTTTTTCCAGTGTGTATTTTATAAGCTTACCTTATTTGGGAAAACTTCGCCCTAAATGGTACTTTTGTTTTCACACATGTTGCAGATGAGAATGCTGCAAACAGGGCTGCACTGTGGAATAAATGTTCTGTACTATTTTTATTTATTTTTTTTTACACCTGATAAAATACTTTCTCTCAGCTTTTTAATTTTTCCCCATGTCTCCTAAGCAACTGCTTACTCACCAAGAACTAGCACAGCCTGACACTTATATAGACAGTTGTGCCATGGAGAAATATGACTGTTTTATTCTGTGTTGGTGTATGGTTTTGCAAAGCGGGCATATGCTAGTCCATGGGCCAGAGGATTTTATGTGCAAATAAAGGTCTTTCTTGACTGCCCTAAAGCCTAAAATCCCACAGAAATCAAAAGAATGGAAGAGTCTCCTTGAAGCTAGACATACCAGGGCAATTTCCTTAATGGCAGCTGCAGTTTCCAAACCTCCTCACCCCTAGGACTTCATAGCTTTGGTCATTTGTCATTTGAAATGTCACCCTGGAAAGCTATATTCCTCTGTATGCAAGTAGAAGGTGCAGGAGGCAATGACGCTGCTTTGGGTTGTTGATGTGACTCCACCACAAACCCTTTAACATTTGCTCATGACAGAGGAGCTGCACTCACATGGAGCCTCCTTGTAGTGATGATAATCTCTGTGTCTCCATCACTATGCTCCAAATATAGCTCTTGCCCTTCCAGAAAAGGCACACTGAAAGAGCCCATCTCCTTGCTGATGTACATTTTGGTCTCCGATTTGAAGCCCAGGTTGCAGTGCTGCACATCAGGAAATGCTCTCGTGGCTTGTAGAGCCTGGTTTGCTAGCACACCAGCAAGTAATCAATACCACTGGAATCACCCTAACATTAGCCACACTGATGAAAAAGGACCTTGGAGGTTTAGAGCTGAGCAGCTATAAAGGCTTGCTTTAAAGACCAGGTGATGATGAAATACTTGGATACGAAATAGAATGCAGGGGTCCTGTGATGGTGGGGATAAGCCCACCTTTATAATGAGAAGCCACCTCACTTTCTGCTCTTACTGGTTGTGGAAACTCTACAACAGCTTTTCTCAAAGAAATACACATTCAATTAATAGCTTCAGTCCATCTGAGTACTACACTAACAACATTTTATAACAGTATCTAATAGAGATTAGTCCTAGAAGGAACTCAGTGTAATCCTGTTATATAAGAGGAAGGATTTTTTTTAGACTATAAATCAAATGCTCTCTGCAATAGAAAGCTCTTTCATTATCTTGTAAGCCACATAAACACTCCAAAAATATCTATAAGGTATATGTTATGATAAATAATACACAAAACAAAATTTAATTGCTATCAGCCCGCCCACTTGCTTACAGTCATGTAACTATCTTTTCTTCTGTGACAGCGCATGTACAAAGCTTCTAAAACTCGATGCATTACAAAGTACAATTAAGGAAACAGTTTATAATCAGTATATAGTTATTAGGGTAACCTGCATACCTGGGATGTTTTAGAGCAGTTATACTACTAACAATCCTTTCTGAGAACAAAACTTGCATCTTGGTTTTTCCCCTTCAGGTTTCAGTCCCAGCAGCGCCACCTACTGCTGAGATAACTTTGAAAGCTAAATTTATTATTTCTTTGGGGCAAAATTTTCAGAGACCATTATCTACAGATGGAACAGTAGCTCACAAGAAAACCAAACAATTTCAAAACCTCAACAGTCTCACAATAAAATCTCTCCACCTACACATGGCTGAGATCAACATTAAAAAAAAAAAAAAAGAATGAAAATCATAAATCATAGAATCACCAAATGGTAGGGGTTGGAAGGGACCTATAGAGATTATCTAGTCCAATTCCCTTGCCAAAGCAGGTCCACTTAGATCAGGTCACACAGGAACATATCCATACAGGTCTTGAAAACTTCCAGAAAAGGAAAATCCACACCCTCCCTGGGCAGCCTGTGCCAAGCCTCCCTCATCTGAAGAGTAAAGTAGTTTTTCCTTGTGTTTAAGTGGAATTTAACACTGTGTTCCGCCTTGTGCCCATTAGACCTTGTCCTGTCTCCAGACACTACAGAAAAAAGTGATGTCCTAACCTGTTGACATATACCTTTTAAATACTTGTAAGTGTTAATGAGATTTCCCCCTCAGTCTCATCTTCTCCAGGCTGAACAGCCCCAGGTCCTGCAGCCTTTCCTCATAAGGAATATGCTTCAGCCCCCTGATTATCTTGGTGGCCCTTCTCTCCAGAAGTTCCCTGTCCATCTTGAGCTGGAAAGCCCAGAACTGGAAGCAGGACTCCAGATGAGGCCTCACCAGGGCAGAATACAGGGGAAGAAGAACCTCCCTTGCCCTGCTGGACACACACTTCCTCATGGCATTGGCCTTCTTGGCCATGAGGGCACTTTGCTGTTTAGTTTATTATCAACCAGGACTCTCAGGTCTCTTTCCACAGAACTGCTCTCCAGCAGGTCAATCCCCAGTCTGTACTGGTGCTTGGGGTTGTTTCTTCCCAGGTGCAGGACTCTTCACTTGTCCTTGTTGAACCTCATGAGGTTCCTCTCTGCCCAGCTCTCAAGCCTGTCAAGATCTCACTGAATGACAGCACAACCTCCTGGGGAATCAGCCAGTCCTCCCAGTTTGGTGTCATCAGCCAACTTGCTGAGGGTACCCTCTGTCCCTTCATCCAGGTCATTGATGAAGATGTTGAACAAGGCTGGCCCCAGAACCAGCCCCTGTGGAACTCCACAGGCCACAGGCCTCCAACTCGATTCTGTGCCATTGATCACCATCCTCTGGGCTCTGTCATTCAGCCAGCTCTCAATCCACCTCACAGTCCACTCATCCAAGCCACACTGCCTGAGCTTTCTTATGAGGATGTTATGAGAGACAGTGTCAAAAGCCTTGCTGAAGTCAAGGTACATGACATCTGCTGCTCTCCCCTCATCTAGCCAGTTATACCACCATAGAAGGTTATCAGGATGGTCAAGCCTTTTTTTCCCCTTGGTGAATCCATGTTTACTCCCTCTGATAACCATCTTTTCCTTTATATGTTTATTAACAACACTGAGGATGAGTTGTTCTATCAGCTTTTCAGGGATGGAGATGAGGCTGACTGGCCTATAGTTTCCTGGGTCCTCCTTCTTGCCTTTTTTGGAGACTGGAGTGACATTGGCCTTTCTCCTGTCTTCAGGTATCTCTCCTGTGCTCCACAATTGCTCAAAAATTATGGAGAGAGGTTTAGCAATAACATCAGCCATCTCCCTCAGCACTCATGGGTGCATCTCATCAGGTCACATGGATTTATGGGTGTCCAGCTTGCCTAACAGGTCTCTAAACCCATCTTTTTCCACCAAGAGAAGGTCTTCCATTTTCCAGACTATCTTACTATCCTCCAGGGACTGAACTTCCCAAGGGCTGGCCTTAGCAATAGAGACTGAGGCAAAGAAGGTGTTCAGTATCCCTCATTTTTAATCTCACAGTGCTGAAACCAAGTTTTACCCTTATCACTCCTCTTTCACTCATGATAATTCTTTACCCAGCTGGTGGGAATCAGCTCAGCTCCACCAAGTACTGTGGAGTGCTGCTTTGAGCCAAACTTGTGGCCCAGAATTGTTAAGAAAAAGATATGCAGAATTGCTTTGTATTTTAGAAACAAAACCAAATTACTTCTGCCAACAAGACCTACAGCGTTGCATATCTCTTTGTGCTAGGATGTTAACTCACTCTTCTAAGAATAATTATTAAGTAAGCAGGTTGGATCTCAGCATGTTTGGTGTAAGTACAAGGGATGGGGAGATTCTAGCATGGCTTTACCAGACTACTGCTAGAAAGGGAATAGGTATCAAGGACAGGCTTTAAGATCCTAAAAACAAGGAAAAACTACCAAAATGGTGGGTTTTTGGAAACAATTTGTGATTTCTTTTAGGTTATATAATTCATCTTCCTTGGGTGTTACCTTGGAGTTATTTGCGTCTCTTTATTCTCCAGTGTGCCGCCGCCTTCCAGTAAAATAGTCTGTGGGATGAAGTACCCACACCACCCACCACCTTTCCCCCTTGATGCCTGCTTCACAGCCAAAAGAGAGATTTGGTTCTGCTCTGGGAAGTTCAGTCTGGTGAAGGAGCTTCAGCTGTGAGGAGGAAGATTGTAAAATGCTTTTGCTTTACTTAAGAATGTAAATTTTGTGAGCTTAAAATAAACCTTGAAATAGCACTGCTCTGGAATTTATTTATATATTCTGCTCAGTGAAGACAGATGTTTCTCTGGTGGTGTTATCTTCACAGCACACTACAGGTGAGGAAAGTCCCACTAAACCTGGGAGATGCTCCTTGTTTTCGATGGCTTTAAGAACAAGATTGTGATTCAAAGCAGGATCTCCTGAAAGACTGAAAAGATGGTAAATGATTCACTGGGATCTGATGGCAACTGAGGAGGAGCAGTTAAGATTTGTCTGGGCTGTCTTATTTGCAAGGGGAGACAGACTGAGAAGAGAGAAACAAAACTGTGGAAGCAGTGAGAAGAGCATTGATAACATGAGTGGGAGATGAAGTCCAGAGAGAGGATGCTGTGGAGTGAAAGGCTTGCAAAGGAACTCTTGGAAGTTTTCATAAACCCATGTTTTTCCCTTCCTTATGTATCCTTATTGCCTGTCACAGGAAGAAAAGCAGAAGAAGGGATGGAGGTGATCAAGCACCATCAGTGAAGCCCTTGCTTTTCACAGAGGGTGCTACATGCTAAACAGGAGGCACAAGCAGGCAGGATTGGAGGTGACTGCGCAACAAGCGTACACACAGCAGAGGGAAGTAACTGCTCTGAGGTAAGGACTCTGAAGAGGTGCCCTTGTTTCTGTAAGATGAGTAGTGCAAGTCTGTGTGGGAACAGGGGTCATTATTGTCATTAGATACAACTCAATATTTCCATTTCTAAGGCACACTGCCACCCTGAATCTAGCCAAGCTGTGATGCTGAGGGCTGAGCCCTGCCTTACAGTGTGCACATAGTGTTGGAAAGGTTCAGTGTCAGACCGGTTGTAACCTCCCTTCACCCTCGGTGTATCACCTTGTGGCACATCACCCATTGAAGCCTTTTCTATCCAAAGATGTACGACCCAGTAGAGTTACAGGTTACTGCAGATCACCAGCTATTGTTGCTAGCTCCAGATGGTTTTGGAGTTTGTTTTTTGGGTGTGTGTTTTTTGTTTTGTTGGTTTTTGGTTTTTGGTTTTTTTAGTTTTCTAATGTTATGTGGTAGATCACCTTATTGCATGAGGGAGGCTGGAGTCTTTGCAGCCTGCTATGAACTGCTCTAAAGCTTTATATGTTGTCTCTTGGAAATGTGCCTGAACCATACTTTATTCTTATCTGATTTCATCTACATTTTATTTCTCCTGGAAGCAAATTTTCATAACACTCTCTTGCATTTTTATTCAACACTTGAATTTCCAAAGATCCATCAGCCTGGTCATGATAAGGTTGTTTGGCTAGGTTGTTACTTTCTCTTTCTAGGTTATCTGTCCTTAACTCTAAGTACTGGATTTTTTTCCTATACCCATATCTCCAATTTGACATCTGGGACTTATTTACTGCTCTATTTCCATGCATATTTTATAATTTTAATTTAATCTTTCCCCCAAAGTGATAGGGCAAAACAATAAGATAAGGAGAACATTTGTCCTATAGGATCAACTTTTGGGCTCTATGCAAATTTCTGTGAATACCTCAGCCTAACAACACAGTGGTTCTCATCTTAGCAAGTATCTTCCATTACAAACTAAAACCAATTTTATGAACTTAGCAGTTGGTTGTTTTGAATTACTTTGGTGTCAGTATGAACTGGTTTTTTTTTTTTTTTGTATCTGATCAAAGAAGGATGAAGTGGAGCAGGAGAGACATCCCACCATCACTGGAAGCAGATAACGTATGAACCTAGGACAACATTGGTTGTGTTGACCATTCTCATAGGCTCCTCACCACCTAATAGGGACCACAAAGCCTGGGATGGTAAGGATGCTGTTGTACACAACTCAGTGCAATGGAGAGAGCCTATCTGCTGGGAAATCCATGAGAACTGGTGATGAATGTCTCAAAGATGTTCTTGACTTTCTGGGTATCAGCTTGACTGCTTCTTCTTCCATCCAAATCAGTCCTTTCCATTGCATTTCTCAAACATGCATCCAAGACTCCACATTTGTAAAATAAGAGAAAAAAAAAGTTGATGAGGGAACTTTTTTTCTGGGCTTTTTACAACTGTGATTCCAGCATCAAGTGAAAAGTAAACTCTAAAGCATAATTGGCCTCTGTCCTTTCAAATCTGCTCATTTGGACCTGGCTAAATGTTTCAAACCAGAATACCTCCAGTTGCTCCTTTGCCTGAGAACATATGTTTCAAAACCTCCCTTCCATACACCCTATGTCTCTGCTGGGAACCCATCTCTGGTCTGCAGGATTAAATCTGGACATTATTAAATTCTGCTGATTGGAGATAGAAGTGCCTTCAGAAAGCAGTTCTGAGCAGCTGCTTAATATTGTTTTTTGTGGTGATAGGAAGGCAAATGTCTCTTGCATTGGCTAGAAAAAGCAGTTTGTGTCATTCCTAGAAGCACTTTATTGTGGCAACACAGCTAGGAGTTCTTCACAGGCTGGTTGCCAAAACTTCAGCAGAAACTGAAAAGCTTGTAAATAATTAGCTAGACTGAATTTAGCAGGCATCAGTTTAGAATTCATCATTGATAATAACCCTCAAAGACTGCAAGGAGGGCATCTGACTGGACAAAACAGGTCCACTATACACATATTCCTCTGCAGGCAACCACTCTCCTTGCTAATGCACTTAAGCAGCAGCTTGACAAAAACCTGGGCAATTTGAACTGCAGGGTAAAGAAAGAATAAATTGCTCTTTTAACTCAAGAGAGAGAGAAAAAAAAAAAAAAAAGAAAGAATCCCCCCCCTACTCCCAAAACAAATCAATACAATGACTTCAATCAGGAAAGGATGCTGCATAATTGGAATACAGATCCTGCATGAAACCCAAATTCTAGTGTGAGATATTTAATACTTTCTGCCACAACAAAAGAAGAGAATTAATGGACTCAGTGGGAAATCTAGATGGCATTTAGCTCTGAATCAGGCTATTATTTTACACTTGGCATTGATGGGAGTCAAAATAAGGCCACAAGCCCAAGACTTTCTCAGCTCCTTTTGAGTGCCAATTCCCTTTATATTCCTATGATCCCTGCTTCGAGGCTTCCCTTTCTCCAGCTCTCAATCGCAGTAGCAAACTGAAGTAATAAATTATGAATTCACTTCAGGCTAAATGTGGGTAAAAAATGCCTCCATTTTCTCTCTTTTTAAATATGTCTATAGCACACACATATAAGATGTAGCTGGCAGATTATAAATTATATGGTAAAAAGGCAGATGTTTATTACAGAGAGTTTATTCCATGAATGCATGCTTTATCAAAATGTACTGCTTGCCCTGTAAAGGATTGATATTATTTTTTTTTTCCTCACTGCTCTGATTTTTCAGGGTATTCAGGGTAAATTAAGTGGGGACAAGATCTCAATAAATTTTTGCACTTTCTAGGGACAAAAAGCTGGTAAATTTGGAGGATTTTTTTGTGCACATGTGTTTTCTTCCTTTTCCTAATATTAAAAGAGCCTGTAAGAGTTGGAGCAGGTGAGGGAAGCTTGTGAGTAAAACCAAAATATGCAAGTCTCCAAATCCACTCTAGAGTTTATTTCCAAGGACAGAATTTATTTGGAAGGTATCTTGATCATCAGCTGTCTCAGAAGCCATCACTGCAGTGGTACTCAGGACTCCTTGGGTATATCCAAAGGGCTGCATTGCTATTACTCTCCAAGTTCAGTGTTACGATGTCTGTAAACCACTTTATATTTCATGTAGAAGCCATTATTTATAAACATATGTCTGATAAGTCCTCATGATACCTTCAAAAGTGCATGTATGAAGCTATGAATATCTCACTCTAAGCCAAATAGCAAGTGAGGAGCAGAAGCGAGGCTGGGACTTGAGAGCTCCCAGATCTCACGCCTTTCATATAAATCCTGTCATTCAAAGATGAGGTGTGAGAATTAAAGTGCAATGAAATCATGCTGGTGAAGCTCACCAGGTGCTGTGCACTCATCCTGATACTATTCTGGATGGCTCCCTTCAGGCAGTTCTGCTTCCTGGTTATCTGGAGTACCCAAGAGTTGACCTTGACATTTGCAAACTGAGTTGTAGAGCAAATCAATAGCAATGCTCTCACCAGATCCCACAGTGCAAGATCCATGATAAAAGGTATCTCCCAGCAAAACCAGATGTTAGGCAGTAGGAAAAAAAGCAGGAACCCTACTTCTGGAGGCCTTGTTAAAGAAAGGGCAGTGGATTTGCACTGGGGAGCACAGTACCAAATGAGCAGCTCCGTGGCTTTGGGCTCACTGATTTTTTCATTACAGCTGCATTTTTCCCTTTCCTTTAGCTTGAAAATTAATGTTGAGAGACAGAGTTGAGAAAATCACTTTGAGAAAGACTTAAGAGGGGTTTCTTTCTCCTTCCGCAGAGAAAAAGGTCATAACAGGGAATTGTTTTGTGATATTATTGGAGCCACCCAGACATTTCCAGGCTAGGGGAATCCCATCTGAGTACTAAGGTAAATGGCTCAGATGTAACTCATGTAACCTGGGATGGGCTGGCTCCTTTCAGACCTGCAGTGTTTAATTTCAGAAGTCAATCATGTTCTGCAGAGGCTTGAGCTTAGCTTGGCAGAAGAAGAGTGCTTTTGTCCTGTCTTCTCTCCAAGACGACCTTTAGCTTTACAATCTGATGGGCTCAAGGGTTTGATAATCTCAGGTTTGTTTGTAGTGGATATCATGTGTTGGCAATCCTCAAGTTGTGCAGCCCCATTTAAAAAATAATTGTCCTGAAGCAAAAATAAGCTATTGTCTCAAACGATAGGGTTGTAATAAAGTCAGTGTATGAGAGGGCCAGGATTCAAGCCAATTATAACCTAATTGACCCTCCTAAGCCTTCTTTCTTATCTTAAAGCTCACTCTTTGCCAGTTAGGCTCATGATATCTGTGGCTTGGAGAGTGTAATTTTTAATGATCTGTTATCTAGACCGTTTCTGATCCAGATAAATAAATGCAGGCATCTAGATGGATGATTGATTTAGTTACGTTGGTCATAATTGGTTAATTAGAGAGAAGCAGTCTGCTAAAGCCAGTGAAATGAACATGAGATGGAGGAGGCTGAGCATGGGATTTACCTTGACAGGGGAAGCAACTTAAACTAAGGGACTCTAATATTGCCGATTTAATATCTCATGGAGTATGAAAAGGCTTTCCAGGGATAGTTACTCTCCATAGATATTGGTGTAACAAGGAAAAATTAAGTCGCTGGCAAAATTTTGACGGCTCATTTGGCATTACACATTGGAAGCCCAGGAATGGAGTAGGAAGGAGCACATCATGCTGATTGGCTCAGGAGTCGGTAGTCTTCAGACATCCCACATGCACATCTTGCTGGATAAATCAGGGAAGAGGCATCCAACACTGGCACAGCTCCTTGTATTCATTGTCTTTTGTCCAGTAGTACTATGAAAGGGTTTGGACAAGAGAGGTGACGGAGACATGGTTCTTCTGGCATGATGAGACATACAGTATAGCATCTCAGGCAGACAGGGAATTGGAGAGTGAAGCTACCTACAGGCAGATTATTCCATCCAAAGAGCACACAGTGGCTTGGCTAGATACATGACTGAATTCCGAAGAACAGATTTGCTTCTTACATCTGAGTGCAAATACAAATAAGAAAATCAGCTCCTACCATTTCCTCCTCTTGAAGACTGAAGCAGGACCCAGTGTGCTTTTCCACCCAAACCAGGACAGACCCAGAGCGGCAGCCAGGCTTGCTGGGCACTGCAGAAACCAGGTACTTGACGAGCACATGATAGTGGTGGCATGTTACAGGGCAGCATCACTCCTCAACAAAAAACCCTGGCTGCTTGTAATACCAATGCCACACACAGCAGGTCTATGTCAGAGCAAGACACTAGTGCTGCCACAGAAGTGCTTATTTGTCCCCTGTGTCTCTCTCTGTGTCCCTCCTTCATTTAAAGGATGAACAGTTCTGTCCTTTCAGACAAATAGCTGAAAGGCTTAATGTTTTTCATCCCGTACCTGCAGAAAACTGGCAGGTTTTCTTCTGCCAGCTTTCAGGTAGCATCCTGAGGAGCTATGTCAGATGGCACTTTTTACTTATTGGCGTGGGAGCTGTAACCTTTTTCATTCCTGCCTGATTTCAACACCTGCATTTCCAAATGAGCCCTCTGCTGTTTCTAGCCCAGTGCTATTAGGGCCAGGCAAGCTATCATGTTCGGGGTCACAGTCAGGGAGACAATTTGGTGCCATTGCCTGCAATGCTTAACAGAATCTCATTGCAGCTTGCAATAAAAGATATTCCTTCCTACTATTTTCCTCCTAGCCCTCAAAATGCACTATTTCTGCAAAGCAGAAGAAGATATAAATATGGAAGAGCTCCACAGGGAGCAAACTAGAAGGGAGTGGCCGGAGTCACAGCTTTGTGCCCTTGAAAATATCTCTGGGTTTTTTTCTTGTCTCTTTACTATTTGTAGCCCATGTCTGACTAATTTCTGTGGGTGTACTTGCTGCTGCCCATTCCCACCTGCTCTCTGTATCTGGCAGAGGGAAATGACCTAGTTCTCTCTGGCTATCAGCAATGATTTTATTAAATGGAAATAATATGGTAGTTTACAGGAGCCATACACTTTGCCCTAGGTGCCTGCCTGCAGCAACTCATGTGCTTCAGGACATTGGCAGAGCTCAGCCACACCAATGGCCAAGGTGGTCTCCTAGACCTGAATGGCAACTTTGCTACTCCATTCAGAAACTTTGGCTTCTGCAACTTACTCTGCTATATTTTTGTCTTCTAAATCAAATACAGCCAAGCTGCCTAAGCCCCTGGCCCTGGCTGAGGGTTCTGAGAAGCAGGTATGTGCTGGAGAATGGTTTATGGTGCCAGCTGAGCCTGTGGTGGGGGTAACTTGTCTCCTCCAGACATGATACTAGTTGAGAGGGTCTTAATGTCGTTGAGTGGGATTAAAGAGCAGCTGCATTTGCTCTTGTTTATGTTGGGGTCAGTGTCCAAGTCAACGATGAGATCTCAGTGCTTGAACCTTTGGTCTGCTGCTTGCAAAACGAGCAGAGATTTAAGTAGCAGCTTCTTTGTCCTGGGTTTCTAGTGAGCAGTTGTTTTATTTATGGCCATGATATGATGTATTGTGGTGTATATGCATCCCATGAATCATTTGCAAATGTTTGCCCATTGCTCCAGTATGCTTCTTGGGGAGGAAAGCTGAGCCCCTTGGGGAAACTACTTTTTCCTCTCCTGGCCTCCTAGTTAGTCTCTATTCTTTAAAATCTCTTGGAGGGAGATGTCTCAAATAACTGCTGTGGTAAGGGAGCAAGAAGCTGCTTGTCGTGCTTGCATCTGCATTGTGCTCCTCTACAAAGCTGAAAATGTGCACTTTCCTCTTCCAAGTCCAGGCCCTGCCTTGTATTTTTTACTCTTCATATGGCTGTACCTTATTTTTGTTCTCCTGAAACAATACTTGGTGCGTCCAAACAGAGCAACTGGCTGCCAGGCTCCCTTGGGATAATCCTTCCCCGCATTGACCAAGTCTGCAATGCAATCTCAATGGAAGATAATGCGGATTTTACCATGCAAGGTCTGAGATAGGAGGAGATAACTGTATGTTGGACAGTGGTGTAAGACTAGATGTTTTGATGGAAAATTAAACTAGGAGTTAGAGCAAGACAGCTGAGGGTAGGCCAAGGGGGTTGTCTAAAATATGGTATTTGAATTTTCAGCCCTATCACAAATAGTCTCAACTGAAGCAGATTCATCCTGAAAAGGCAACAAAATGAGGTTTGGTTCCCAATCCTTTTTACATTGATCTGAATCTCTTTCCAAGTGCACTGAGCTGCTCTCCCTTATTACCCTTGCTTGTGCTGTCTTTGGAGATGGATGCTGCTGGGTTGATTCTGATTCCAGCTCTGCCTATGCCATGCTTGTCCCTGTGACTACCACCAGTCCAAGATGCTTTTGAAAAGTACAGTCAAGAGTAATCCTGCCCAAGGGAAAGGGTAGGAGGAAAAAAAATCTACTTGTCAGAGGGTGAAATAGAACAACTTCTGGAGGAGGAAGTCCCAGACCAGGTCCAGCATAGAGGCAAAAGTAACAAGGCAGCCCAGAAATCAAGGTGCACAGAGCAGGGCAAATGTGAGTCTGTTAGTCAGGAGAGCCTTCATGTTTCAAAAGCATGCAGCTAACTAATGTAAATTTCCCCTGCATATATATGTATTTATTTAGCCACAGAGATAGAAGTGGTGACATTCTCTTTTTCCACAATGTAGCTCTTCTATGATATTCAATAATGTAATATTAAAGAAAAGCCTTTAGTATGATCTTTAATAAAATACTCTTACTTGACAGGTAGGTTATTGACTATTATAAAGTTATTATATTCAATATGAATCTTCTTGGCAATCCCTGGTATTCATCATATTTTCATGAGTAGCAAACGGTTGTAGATATTTCCAGGTGTGGCCTCAGATTGGAAAGCAACTGAGATAAAAATTGCAAAAGAAGCTAAATGATGCATAGGCTGAAGTCCCACTTTCAATCAGACCCAGAGCATGCCATGAAAAGATTTAGTGAGCTACCTCCCAGTGGTTTGCATGTCTCCTGACTGGTTTACTCAGCTGCCTTGGGAGAAAGAGGAGTGGGTAGAAACTAGATAATCTGATCTTTATATTAAATTTATTGCAGTGGTTACTTCAAAAATTGAAGCAGAAGATTGTATCCAGCAATATTATTTACTGTTGAAGCTCTGGAGGCTGCACATGTGTCTGATATGATTCTATGATCCCAGGACTCATTGACTTTGTTTGGACATTGACTTTGTTTGGGCTTTGACCTCTCACTGAAGCCAGCATCCTCGCTCTGCACTATATGATATGTTGCCTTCTTACACTGCCTTTGATTTTAGCAATTACTAATCTTTTTCTGTGTGATTTTGGAAAAAACCCCTCATTTCTAACTTCCCTGGTACATAGTTTGGCCGGTCACAGTTGCTCATCAGGGAAGGAGCGAGAAGGGCTGCTGTTCACTTCCCTGTTCTCTTTTCTGTAACTGCAAGTTCTAGATTCAGTGCTTAAATTTATTTTTCAACTGTGCCCTGTAAAAGTCTTAGCATCATTGTCCTAGGCACTATACAAACACAAATAGTAAACTCCATGTCTACGGGAATGGGGGTTGTGGGGCTCCTAAATAGAAGGGGAAGGTTTCTCAGAGAGGGGCTGCACTAAAACAGGTCCCATTGTTGTCAATGGGAGACATGTACTCTTGCAAATCACAAAGCAAACACACATTGTCCAATTCCCCTGTGCTGGGGTGCCTTTTGGTCTTTTTCTAATAGAAGATAATAGTGTACAGCCTCCTTGCTGAGTACTTCTGTTGTCAATCAAATCAAAGGGTTATTTGAGCACTGAGAGAATTGAACACGTTTGGAGTTAGAGATGGCAAATAAGTGGTGTCTAAAACAGTCAAGGAGTTTTGTAGAAAATTGGTGGCATTGACCAAAAAACTTTGGTAAGCAGATTAAGTTACTTCCTGACAAATAACATTGTCCTGAAGAAAGCACCTAAATGTATTGTGTAGACAACTTTAGGTCAACTTGAAAAAGTTAATATCTAATCACAAATTTGGTTTCCTTGATTGACAGACAATTTTTAAGAGTGCAGTTTTCAAGAAGTCATTCCCTTTTTCTTCCAGAAATCTTCCAGAATCCAGGGCAGGCAATTTCCTGCCTGTGACGGCATTCAAGACGTGAGATATCCTTGTCTTTGACAGCAAAGGACGCTGGTTTCATTTGAGCTTTTTTTTACTTATCACTGGCAACAATAAAATTGTCAAGTGTGTCATTTGAAACATCAAATTCAATATGAACTTTTTGTGTAAGCAAAGGACATTGGACATAATAACTTTTTTCTCCCATCTGTACTGATACATGAGACATACAAATTGACAAATGGTAAAGACTGGATGATGTATGTGCATGGTTAACTTATGTATAAACTATCAGTAGACCAACAAGGTTATGATGAAGTTATCTTTGGAATTTAATAATAAATTTCCCTTTGTCGGTGTTAGTCCAAGGTGACGATGTGATGCTTCTTAACAGTGAAAACTAAGGAAGCTTGAGGAAGTTCTCATTTTAATTGCAGGCTTAGAAATAGTGTCTGTCAGATCATGGTAATATTATTTTATTTTTATGGAGAAGCTAGATGCATTTGAACCTGACCCAAAACCCCAAAGCCATTCAGAACAAATCAATCATGTTGAACAGCTGACAATTTAAATTATTTTACTTTTTGAGTGCCTAAACAATGATATTTGAAAGTCACCTGGAATTTACCACTTTTAGATTTGCTAATTTGAATATAAAGTCTGCATGTTATGTAGAGAGAAACAAGATCATTAGATATCCTTCCAAATGCTGGCCTCATGCTTAACTTTGTTGGAGTGTGAAAGCTGCAAGGCTTGGATGAACTGGTTCATTAAGAAGGGAGTGGACTTTGCCTTGTAAGCCATGACTTCAGTCTGTTTTATGTTCAGATGTCAGCCTTGTGTGAGTTCACCTAGCTGTGGCTAGGCAAACTGTAACATTAGGTTTTTAACTCTGCAGTTGACTCCTTAGAAAGTTTTAGCTTGTCATGAGTATTTCATCCTTGTCAATGTTTTTGTTTTGTTTACATTTTAAAAGTAACTAAGCATTGTCACACAACTGCACCTCAAAACTCTTTACAGAGAGTCTTTATTATGAGAACTGTCTCAAACTCCAAGTATTAGTCGGTAGACTGAGAACATCCAAATCCTTCAGCCAAAACCACTTGTCAGGAACAGGGACACAGCAAAAGGCAAATATGGAGCAGAGTTCCTTCAGCTCTTTCAGCTACCTAAGACCCCAAAGAGCTCAAAGGAAAACTAAATGTACACGTTTAAGTGTGAAACTCATAGCAGTGCATGGTATGTAATAGCAGTCACTCTCCATGCTTGTGGTTTTACCCTTGCCCAGGTACAATAGCCTGCGTTTTACCTTTACCATTGGGGTCGGTGCAGGTGTGTGCATGTTTGGTTACAAAGGTGAAATTGTAACTCATTGTACTGTCATAATCCAGTTGCATTCAACAGTGTGTCTGAAGCCAATGCTTGACGTAAGGCAAGTGCAACCGCATCAGGAGGCAAGTGCCTGCATATGCTGAGCTGCTCCAAAACCTATGGGATACTACAGAGGTGATGCAGAAATATCACTCATATAATCAGGCAACAGCCCCCAGCCTGGAAAAGAATCGATTTTTATCTTCTAGCCCTCTTTCATCTGTTCTCACAACTATCTTCAAGGAGCAAAAATAAATGGAGCTACGATTTCCTTGTAAGTGCAACTTAATTTTTGGTGCTGAGTCATAGTATTCACAGGTCAATTACGGGAAAAAGCCTGTCTCTAACAGGGTATTTATTTTACTTAGCAAAAATTATCCAACAGTTAAAGTATAGTTACTGCCATTGGAAATAAAACTATTTGAATAAAAGTTATGACAACAGTAAGATTCAGCTATGGTATGTTAATCTGAATTCGCAGTAAAAGTGTCAGGATTGCAAGTCAGTTTAAGAGCTAAAATATAATCGTTGTATAACACCAAATTACAATTTATATATATTTTCCCCCACCACTTGTGGACTAGCAATATTTCAGTTCTATAATCACAAATTGAACCTTTTAAAAGGTTTTTTATACAAGTCAGCAAAAGTAGTATTTTATTACTTTTCCTTGAGTGAGATTCTTTCAATGTAATAGTCTTTGGGAGTGGAAAATGGTCTGAGGATAAGAATCAGCAGACTATCTTACACTTCCTTCTCTTTTCTGAAAGACAGATATGACTGAGTGTGTAATGAACAATTTGCTTATCAGTTTGGACCTTGATGAAAATGACTGTCAAAATGGTGTTCTGTTAGCTAGATTTCAGATGTTATTTTACCTTGTAGACCTGTTTTCTGTGACAGCATTCTGTGATAACAGGTAGATAAGACTCCTTTTAAAAATCCATTAGTAGCCTGAATATTTCTTCTAAAAATAAGCTTGGTTGTATAATTAAGTAGGAAAAGAAATCCCGTAAACTGCTTTCTATAGAAACAAACAAATAAAGAAATGTTTTATACTGTCAGCTTTCTGTCCCAAACATCTTCAGATGTAGTTTTCCATGCCAGTCTGCCACATTTGAGAGGGACAGGGAACTTCTGGAGAAAGTCCAGTTGGATTATCAAGATGATCAGAGGACTGGAACATCTCTCTCACAATGAAAGCCTGAGAGTCCTGGAGCTCTTAGCCTACAAAAAAAGATGACTGAGAGAGGGACTTCATCAGTGTTTATAAGTACCTACAGGGTGGATGTCCAGTGGATGGGGCAAGTCTTTTCTTCTGTGGTACCCAGTGACAGGGCAAGGGGCATTGGGCATGAGCTAGAACACAGGAAGTTGAACATGAAGAAAAACTCCTTCCTGTGAGGGAGCCCTGGCAAAGGCTGCCCAGGGAAGTTGTGGAGTCTCCTTCTATGGAAGTTTTCAAAACCCACCTGGACATGTTCTTCTGTGACCTGATCTAAGTGGACCTGCTTTAGCAGGAGGGGTTGGACTAGATCTCTAGAGGTCTCTTTCAACCCCTAACATTCTGTGATTCTTTGACAGTCATCTTGACTGTTCGTTACTTAGTTTGCTATGCATATTCTCAGATGACCTGTGACAGTCACTGAGAAAGCACAGAGGTGATAGGAAGCAGGATACTTACATTGTGCTTTGAACATCTGACTAATACTACAGTTATGAGGTGATTCTCAATAGTGTCATTTGAGAGGAGGCAGCGCATTTGAGGAGTATAACCCTCTAGCACAAGATCTAAGGATGACAAAGGAGAGGTTTTGTCAGCGCACCTTTCAGCAGGCAAAGATCTTAGTGCCTCCTGGAGTGTCATCCTGATACACTCATCTTTCGATGGGTTTTCATAGAATCATTGAATCACAGAATGGTAAGGGTTGGAAGGGACCTCTATAGAGGTCATCTAGTCTAATCCCTCTGCTAAAGCAGGTTCACCTTGATCAGGTCACACAGGAACATGTCCAGGTGGGTTTTGGAAACCTCCAGAGAAGGAGACTCCACACCCTCCCTGGGCAGCCTGTGCCGGGGCTCCCTCACCTGCATGGTAAAGAAGTTTTTCCTTAAGTGGAACATTTTGTTTTACAGCTTTTGTGTGTTACCCCTAGTCCCAACACTGGACACTACAGAAAAAAAGGCACCCCATCCTCTTGACATACACCTTTTAAATACTTGTAAGTATTGATGAGTTGTCCCCTCAGTATCTGCTTCTTCAGGCTGAACAGCCCCAGGTCCCATTCCTGCCTGGGTGCAGGATTCTTCACTTGCCTTTGTTGAACCTCATGAGGTTCCTCTCTGCCCAACTCTCAAGCTGGTAAAGATCTATCTGAATGGCAGCACAGCCTTCTGGTGAATCAACCAGTCCTCCCAGTTTGGAATCTTCAGTGAACTTGCTGAGAGTACACTCTGTCCCCTCATCCAGGTCAGTGATGAAGAACTGACCCCTGTGGAACCCCATTGGCCACAGGCCTCCAACTTGATTCTGTGCTGTTGATCCCTCTCGGTTCTGTCATTCAGCCAGCTCTTGAGCCACGTCACCCACACTGCCTGAGCTTTCCTATGATGACGTAATCAAGACAAATGTATTTATACACTGACTGCCATTCTGAAAAAAGCCCTAACCTAACAACTCCCTCCACTACCCTCACGTCCACTAAAAATCCTCCACAAAACCTAAAAACCAACAGATACACCCAGATATCTTTATTGTTGGTCAGTATACCTTAGTAATACATTTTAGCGATACAAAAGAGATTCTCTATCAGCTTTTAACGCAAAACATCCACTTTGAGGAAAAAGATAAAGGATTGAGTATCAACCATGCCCGGGCAGGAGTTTCTGGACAGAAGTTCTCAGGGGCCAAATGCTTTTTATAGGAGAGGCAAGGTTAAGGGCATTGATGATTTTAAGTGTGTCCTTATTGGCAAGGGATAAAAACTGGGGCCTCAGAATCTCATGTGCTCCTCTGGTAATACTTGGGCTGTGATGGGTTCCTGAGAGCAGTTATTGCAGAAAGCATGGTGTAATCTGGAGTTCAGATATGCAGGAGCTTCTCCTAGAAGCCACTGGGAAAAGGAAAGAGCTTATTCAGTTGTTTTTATCAGGAATTATTTTTCAAGAATTCATAAAGCTTCACTGCTCCAGAGGAAAATTACATGTGCCAATTGAGAAAAGAAGGGGAAATGACAATAAAAAGTTACTCAGTTGAGGGTAGTGTAACCTTTTGAATTTTGCAGTTAGATGAATTTTAGAGAGTAAGAGGAGAGAGAAAAAGAATGGGCACATGCTTAAGAAAAGGCTAAATATTTATTTGTACTCTTTACTCTGCTATGTTGTTGCATTTTGTTTTTTTAAATTTTGTAGGTTTTTTTAAGCATTAAGGGAAAGGGAACTTGATAGTTGTTTGGCAGATATTAGTCAAGGCCGCAATAGTTCAGTGAGACCATTGACCATCTGTGTAGCCTGGGCTGCTGTGACTTGCAAAGCAACACACTTCTTGTTAATAGGTTTTGATGAGCAGAGCCTGAGAAAAACATAATGAGAACCAGGGAGATTTTTTTAAAATTTGTTTTCTCCCTGCTTGTGTTGAAGCATGGCATTTCCTGTTTCCTGCAAAGAGGCAGCTGAATGCTGCTTGGACTTAGGTGATGGCCCTCTATCAGCATCTCTAGACAAAGAGGATGCAGAGATTAGCTTGTCCTGGAGCATTTACAGTCCAAGCAGAGAGAAAACCACCTCAGAGCCCGAAGGGATAGGTAAGCAGAGACAGAGTGTAGGGAATGGAGTCCCAGTAGCAGTCTCTATTGGACCTCTATCTAAATCAGGGAGTTTTTGGAATCCCAAGCAGGGGATGATCCTAATCTTGCCTTTGATATCACATTGCTCTTTCCCTGATCATGAAATTCCTCTTGTTTCAATCTAGTGTCCATAAACTTAACAAGTCACAGACATAGATAAGATCCTGTGTCTAGGACATGGCAGGATACCAAGAGTGTGCCCTGGGCACGTCCTGTGTGCCCCTTCCACCAGCAGGATGGGCAGGACACAGGCCACTGACTCTAATTCAGCACCTGGACTGGTATCTGCTGGCAACTACCTCTCTCTAATTGCATATCTTTTTCAAAGTAAAGACATTACTGCATATAACAGGAGTGAATGCTTTTCATATCCTGTTTGATGTGGTGTTTGGGTTTCAAAATCAAAACATCATCTAGCTGTTGTCAAAGACAGCATAAAACTTGCAGGGAAATCTCTGCAGTTGCTGTTTCCCTAGAAAATGACAAGACAAACAGGCATTTTATTGTGAAGTCTCTCAGGACTGCAAATGCACTCTGCCATTTACGTGTTTTCTTTTGTTTTCAGTATGCTTGGCTTGGCAGGACCCTGCTTCATTATCCTTCGCTACCTCTCCTCCCCTCCTGCTCCAAAGCCACAACGCAAATGTGTTAACAGTGAGGTGCAAGGGGCTCAGGTACACAGAGTCTTTGTCCTTGTGTACTCAGAGAGTGGTTGGAAAGCAAGCCGAGAGAGGCTGCAGTGATGTGTGCTCATACTATATAGACTAAGGGAGATGAAGAGTGATGGAGCTCAAGAGCATTTGAAGGAAAGGAAAAAGCTTCATAAGACAGATACCATGAGATTTAGTCCCAGCAGGTTGCCACTGTTAAGAAAAGACTTTGAATGTGCTGAGCTGCAGAGACCAAGCAGGATGGTCTACTTGTTAGACACTGAGGGCTGAAGCAAGACTTTGACCAGTTGCCTCTTCTCCTGAGCACTCTGGAAAGGCATTCAACAGCAGCTGCACTTCCTTGCCTTTTTTTTCTGCTTTATGTTACAGTTTGCTTTTGCCACATTGCTTTCTGTGCCACAACTGTGCAGGTGAGGCATTGGCAGAGCTGGATGTCACAGATGGAGGATGCCCAGTGACAGAGTCAGCTCTGACATCCCTATCCCATTGTGCAGGAGTGATGCCTCCAGAAATCCTTTTCCTGCCTGTTCGGCTAGGCAGAGCTGAAGTAATTTCCCTCTAAATATAGCTCTGTGCACGTGGTGGAGTCGAGAGGGAAACAGATTCATCCTTCTGGAAATCAAATCATCCATTTCTGACCATAGCAAGCCTTGGCAGGTAAGTGTGGTGGTGACTTCACACATTTCTACCAAATCTATGTGCTGCAGGATCACCTTGCCATACATGGGATTACATTTCCTTTTAATCATCTAGGCAACATGAGGCCATGTTTATGCTGATTTTAAGAGGACAGATAGCACCTGATCCAGCAAACAGTTGCATAGGTAAGAGCTATTCCTAAGTGGGGTTGTGAGTTTTTTGGAGGGTTAGATTCTTTTGGTTTTGTGAGCATGAGCCAGTACGTAGGTAGTTAACAACTTTGGGCTTTTTCAACTGGGTAGTAAATAAAAATTTTCTCTTATGCAGCTACGGGTATTTCTCTGAGCAGATACTGATATAGGTTTCCTGTGCCTAAACAGAATGTATAGGTGGATGGAATCTCTGTTTAAGACTCAAAAAATGTTTATTTTATACTTGACTTTCCTCTGACCTTACCTGAAGCACTTCCTGGTTCTTTTTTCCACCCACTGTGCCTGGACGCAAGTTTCCAGAGTTCCTTGAGTCCGCCTGCTAGAAGCAGCAATGCTTCTCAAGCCAGGGACTCTCTCTTGGTCCAGATAGGCAAATTGCCTGTCTTGTTTATGGCTGCAGCTCCATTTCCAGATCTGAAGCTTCTAGAGATTGTAGCCTAGTAGTATAGCTCTAACTTCTCATTAATTGCACAGTAAACTAGACTACTGGTCTCTCCATGACTGACTTAGATGAGTTGGTGGTGGAAGACAGGAGAGATGGAGGGATGCAGTGACTCCTCACTGGATGCTTATATGATGGAAAGAGAGGGATATGGCACTCAGACAAAAATGTTTCTATCTCTGCACTCGAGATTTGTGCAGGCTGGTCTGTTGCTTGAACCAGGTCCCCTTATCTTCCTTGGCATGTGTGAGCTTTGAAGCTGCTGAAAAGAGTAAAGAGTCAACAATCTACCAGTCAGATTGCATTTAGGAAACTACATTGTAGTACCAAACTCTAGAAAGTGGATTAAATTGCAAAAGTAGAGGTCAGCCTCAAAACATTTTGCAGTTTGTTTTTTTTTTTTTTTTAAACAGCAACAATAAGTGTATATGGGGGAACATTGAGCAAACATGAGGAGGGTAACAAAGGGCTGAGATATCATTTTCTGCTAAAACACATTCTGAATTCGATGTTGTTCATATCTGCCATGAGTGAAGAAACTGGAGCCACACTGTGGCACAGGCTTCAGTTGACACAAACATTGTTACAGGTGACAAATTAAGTGCAAACATTTCAAATTATCACTTTCTTTGTTTGCAGCTGAGAAGACACAAGTCATTTGGTAGAAGAACTAAGTGACACTGGGGTGCTAAACACTTGAAACTAAAGCAAGAAAAAAGATGTGCCTAAAACTTCTGCAATGGTAAGCTGAAGCTGGGAGTTGTCCCATCCTGGAGAAAATAAATGTGGTTAGTTATTGGCTGGTGCTGAATAGCCACTGGCACCTTAGAGGGGACATCAAGCTAACTCCAGCTTCTGGGCTGCAAGATTTGCTGGCTCACTATGAAAATGCAGCAGATGAGATGAAAATTGGAGATAGGTTAAAAAAAAAAAAAGAGAAGTTCAAAGCCTTTTAAGCATCTAAATAGAAGCTGCCACCATGATCTGGAAACTTGATTTAGTAATAGGAGGAAAGGCATAGGGAAAAATGACAAAAACCTGAAACTTAACAACGATCAATGCAATGTTACAGAGATTTCATCTGTATTGCTACAAGATTATTGTCAATGTCTTCAGGCCATCCCTAATTAGAACCCTGTGGTCCCTTGGATCCTTCCCCGTGCTTCTGGGATGGTATGAGTAGCAGTTGTCTGGTATTTACTTTGCCAACCTGCAACAGTCCAGATCTGGCTCACAAAATTGTTGTGTTGGAAGGAGGCTAGCATGGCAATGAGTGTGTTAGCTTCTTCTCCTAGCTGTGCATTAAGGAAGAGAGGAGGGCAAAAACAGCGACTATGAAACTGTCTCAAAAAAAACTGGGAGAGGGCTAGAACAGATGTAGTTGTGTAGATCTGGTACGTACTGTGGATAGAGATGGGAAAAAAAACATCTTCAGGTGCCCTGGACTAGGCAGCAATGCTTCTGGCTCACTAGTTGATTAATAGGAACATTGCCTTTCTTCAAGAAAATGCAGCCTTTGAGAGGTTCTCACGCTAGTTCCTGTAGCTTTATTAGACTGTATTTAAGCAGAGTCCAGACATACACTTTGTTGGCTTGTCTGGCTGTTGAAGCTAGCCTTTATGATGACCTCTGAGCATCTTGAACAAGCCCTCCATGCCCTTCTCCTAGCAGTGGGAAGCTTATTACAGTCTACTCTGTGCCATCCTCTGAGGCTTGCATTGCACTGGGCACACAAAAATTAGTTGTATATTAGACTCTTAAATCCCAGAGACTATTTCAAAGAGAGTTTCAAATCTTGCTTCTCTATGCAGAAGATATGCTTGGTTATTTGAAGAGTGTCAGACTGCCAACCTCCTGCAATCCCCACAGAAGAAAATAGCTTGATTTATTCATCTGCCATGCTGAGTTAGGAAGGGCTGAGCACAGGGTTTGCAAAGCAGGATCCAGGCTGTGCTCACACCAGCTGCAACTTGATGGATGAAGCCATTCACTGTCCCATCCTGGGCTTTCTCCCTTCTCTTCGCCTCTTGCTGCCTGGCATCATTCTTTTCATGCAGACAGCACAACTGTGGTCTAAGTGCATCCAGTCTATTTTAGTAAAACAGTGCAAGATTAACCCTGGTCAGTCTCTACTTTCCCATACCTGAAAAGGTGGTTTGAGATTACTGACAAAAGCAAAGAAGTTTGGGAACAAGATGTGTCTAGCAGTCAGCTCAGAGTGGAGGGAGGCTCTGCTCATGTCCAGACCTGGCCAGTGTTGAATTACCAAGTGGAGTTTCATTCTGGGAGCTACTGTGGATTCAAATCCATAGAGACAAAAACCATGAGATATGTATGTTGTGGGTTAAAAAACTATCATCTCGCTGAGCAGAGCACATAAAAAGTGCACATCTGGAACATGTGAGAGCTCTAAGACTGTAATTATGGGTATATAGCACGCGGGGTTACTGTGCTGGCTGCTGAGCCATTGGAGTTGTTGGAGCTTGAACTAACTTTGGTGTGATTCATGCTATTAATGAAGTACTTCCTTTGCACCAAAGGGACAATCCTATTGTCCTTTCTTCTTTGTTTCAGTATGCTCCTTTACATCTATTGAATATCATTATTTTGTCTCCAGTTTGTATTAATTTTTGCAAATTGGTCCCCGTGGTGAGAGCCTGTATATTGTACTGCACCCTCTAAGCCTGCCTAAATGTCCTTGCATTTATCTTTTGAAGGTAATAATTAAAAGGAAAAAATACTGTCTGTGGTTTTTCTGTTATGATGCCAATTAGGTCTATTTTCTCTCATGTTGGTGACTATCTGATCTGACTTGCACCCACAACAGACTGTATTTGGAGGGGAATGGTGTTGCTGACTTTGTATCATGTCTGGCCTGATGAGGATAGTAATGAGAACAGCAAAGCTGTTGCATCCCCAGCTAGCTGGCTACAAAGCAAGCAGGCTGAGTCCTTGATGTACTGTCAATCCCATGCCTTGTGTAGACAATTTACATCGATGCTGAAATAATTAATGGTGATAAAACATTAAAGGGTTTGGATCCTTCAGTTCAGATGATCATCAGAAGCTTAGATTGTTATCCAGGCTTGTCTAAGAGTTGTCTGAGTGGATCTTATAATCAGTTTTTTGATGCTGCAAATGACAAAAAGGCTGGGGCTTCAACCCCAAGTTTCATGTGTTCAGACATCTGAAAACCTAGATGCTTTAAGGAGAACGATAATTTCTCCTCCATCTAGTATGAGCTGATTTGTAAGTATCTCATCAAAAGACTTATAATTGTCCCATTTTAGAGGTGCACTACATGGGCTTATTTACAATAGGTTATTGGTCACAGGTTCTGAATTTTTAAGGTAGTGATTGAAATATTTTTATACATTTGGAATGGGCAAAGATACAGGGAAGGCAGTTGGCAATGAATTTTCCATCCAAAGCAGCACCTTAATTCCCCTATTTCATACTCTGAGGACAGAATTAGTTCTATTGAACTTGATAGTAACTGTATTTCTTTGGATGGATCAGCAATAGACTTACAACTAAACTAGCTGTAAAAAACAAGCATGTATCACTTAAAAAAACAACCAATCAAAAAAAAAAGCCCCTCAAAACCCCCCCACAGCATACCAAAACCCCCTCAATTTGGTTACAAGTTTGTCTTGGCTTGATCCCACTGTTAGGTACTTATAGAGTCAAATATGGAGTGGCCACGTTCAGTTCTGGAATAAGGTGTATTAATTGCCACTTTGCTACCTTTCAGCTACAGTGCTTAGAGAACTGCTGGCCCTTGTAAAGTCCCATCTGTCACAGTCTCACTTGGTTTGCAGGACTTGCATGGTGGAGGACTCTGGTATTTCTAAAACTGGAGAACAAAATTGTATGCATCTACTTTTATTTAATCTGGCAAGTGTGTTTAGTTGCTTCAAACTGGAGATGCTTGAAAAGGCTAAATTTGATGTCTAATATACTTCTGCAGCACTGTTCCTTTGCATCTTGCTTCATTGGATTAGATCTGATTATATGCTCAGCAGTAGTTTAGGACCTGTCCTGCCATTGTAAACAACTGTTTTTCCTATAGATGAATATAAGCCACTATATTAATGACTAAACTCTCTGTCAACTGTAAAAAAAGGGTGAAAACCAGAGCTGAGCAATGTGAAAGTCATTTAAAGGAAAGCATGTTGCAGTGCATGGAGTGTGGCACAGGAACGCTGCTGGTAGGCCACAACGTAGATTTTCTTCCTTATTTGCCCTCAGAATATAATTATGTATGTGCTACTGCGTGTGTACTTTAAAACATTTCTTATTAACAAGAATAGTTAAGTTTTAAAATAAATATATGAAGCAAAGAGAATGAAAGTAGTCAATGTTTTATTATCTAAAGAGAAATTCAATGCAGAAAAGTTGCATACGACCCAATTCATCTATTAAATTAATCTCATCTGTGGCCTGCTTGATTTCAAAGTCCTTTTGAGTAGACTTTAACAAAGTTTTAAAAGTTCTTATATTATTGGTAGCATTTAAAAAAATGATAACTTATTTATTTTTTAATGACTATGCATACCCCTTGCCTCTTCCTAAGGTAGCAAAGCAAACATCTGGCTTTTAGGTTCAGTGATGCTTGGATCATGATCAAAGGGAAAGGTTGCCAATTAACCCCCCGTGATATCTCTCCTGTGTGTGTTTGATGCCATCTTTTTTCCATTTGATTTATTTCATCTGAGCTTGATATTAAATCCCTTACCAAATTCAGATTAGCCATGTCTTTCCCATTGCTCTGACAGCACATCAAAGCTCCAGAGAACCCAGAAGGTTGAATTAGCCACTGTCTGAGTTCTCACTGAACTGCTCAGAGAGAGATATATCTGTATAAATAATAAAGGGAATAGGTGATACCTCTGCTCTGAAACTTTCAGAAAAGTTAAATAGGTATAAGTTAAGAACTAAAATTAAATAAGAAGTACTGTTCAGAGTGTGAGTTACATCCAATAAAGATAGGTTGTGTATGTTACAGTAAAACTGCTAGAAAATAAGTAGCAACAAATATACAGAATAACTTGGAATAATTTCAGTATATATTTCAGCAAAATGGGCTATGTTATGTTACCAGAAGTAATGTACTTGCTGTTTGTATTAGCAACTTTAGAAAAGTAGGGAGGAGCCATAAGGCACTGTAAAAACCACATTCTATTGTCATTGCTGTTACAAGCATTAGTCACTCTAAAACAAAGGGGCAAACCTTTTCTTAAGTCTGTCTTGGGGAGCTAAACTACTGCCAAGAGCATGCAACTGTGTGGAAAACATGCAGGTGATGCTTGAGAGGAAGAGAGGAACAATTTACATAGCAAGAGAAAAGATGAATGTGAGTTTAATTTAGCTCTCAGGACTCAAAGTTGAAAAGGCTTTGTCTCTTTAGGAGGCTGGCTTGACCTCACTAGCCCAACAGAACTGTATCAAGATGGTGTCTAACACCATCTAACACATGAGCTAAACTCATCCCCAAGGATTTACTGGTATGAGGCCACATAGACTGCTCACTGAAATGTGAGGAGCATAAGTCAGAGATAAACGAGCTTGATTTGGTCCCATGTCAATGGGCAGGGCTTTCTGTCACTATCTGGGGCAACTCTCTACATCTGGCAGACTCAGATAGCTGATAGGGCTAATGCCAGGCAATTCTAAGCTGGACCCATAGATGACAAAGGTCTGGTCAATTAGTGACTGAGGTAACACCTCTGTGAGTAGCATATTTGAGAAGGAGAAATTGTTGTTGGGCACATGCTAAACTGTAGTATCAACAGGGAGTGAGAATGTGAGAACAACATCTCCACAGACACCTAGATCAGTGAAGAAGGAGAGGGGAAAAGTGCCCAGGCACTGGAAGGACTCCTCTGTGAACTGTGGTGAGGTTCATGGTGAGGCAGGTTGTCCCCCTGCAGTCCATGGAGGCCACCTGGAAGTAGAGATCCACTCACAGCCCGTGGAGGACCCCATGCCAGAGTGGGTGTATGTCTGAAGGAGTCTGTGACTCCATGGGAAGCCCACATTGGAGCAAATTCCTGGCAGGACCTGGGAGTCTGTGGGGAGACAGGAGCCCATGCCAGAGCAGGTTTGCTGTCAGGACTTGTGATCCCGTGAGATACCCAGGCTGGAGCAGTCAGTACCTGAAGGACTGTTCTCCTGCTGTATGACCCGCTTTGGGGCAGGATGTGAGGAGCTGCCCCTGTGGGAGGCCCCATGCTGGAGCAGTTCATGAGGAACTGTATCCATGGGAAGGACCCATGCTGGAGAAGTTCATGAGAGACTGTCTCCAGTGGGGAGGGACCCCACACTGTAGCAGTGGGAAGTGTGATGAGGCCTCTCTCTCAGAAGAAGCAGCATCAAAGTCCATCTGTAATGAACTGACCGTAACACTCATCCCCTAATCCCTGTGCCACTGGGTCAAAGTAAGGAGAGTCCTGGGAAGAGGGAGGGGTGGGAGGAGGTGTTTTAAGATTTGGTTTTATTTCTCATCTCCCTGTTCTGACAGTTCTTTAACAAATCAAACCCTTTTCTCCCCAAGTTGAGTCTGTTTTGCCCATGACACTAAATGCTGAGCGATCTTCCTGTCCTTATCTCAACTCACAAACCCCTTGTTATATTTCTCTCTCCCCTGTCCAGTTTAGGAGGGGGAATATTATGCCTTGGTGGGCACCTGGAACCCAGCTAGTGTTAAACCACCACACTGATTCTCATCAGCATCCAACCCAAATCTGTTGTAGGAGTGCACAGAGAAGATGCACAGGGATTTTTGAACTTGTGTCTTTGGCATTTGGAGTTTAGTTTTCCCTAATGTGCTTATTCCATGCAAGCAAAACTATATGGTTCCTTTCTCTGAAAAAGATATCAAAAACCACCCTTTTTGTCTGTACCCTAAGATTATGTTCAGCTGTACAGTTGCTTTTACATTTTTGTTGTAGCATACTAACTCTCACCTATACCACTATCTTCCTCTCTTAAAACTTCCCTCCTTTACCCTTATCTATTTATATTGTCTCTTTGGTCACAAGAATGAATAAGTTTCTTAAAACTTCCTGTCAACAATAAGTGTCTCCAGACAGTTTATCTTTGGACAAGCCAACTTCCATAGGTTGGTCATCAAGTTTTGTTCCAGAGAGGTGTCGGAAGTCTATTTAATTGCAATAGGCTTTGCTATTTGTTTAAAAATTTTTAGGGTCAGATTTGTTTGTCCTTTACAGTAGAGCATTAAAATGATGGATTTGAAAGCCAGAGTACAGCTAGTGTCATCCTCTCAGCCACTTTCAAAACATAGGGCAGAAAATTTCATCCTGCTACTCTTGTCAACAAACCTGGCAACTTTTCTTTACCTAAGAAACAATTTCTGTGAAGATCAATAGTCCTGATAATATGAATTTAAAAGGAGAAAAATCACAGTATTTTCTCACATGTCTGCTGCTCACTGGTTCTCACCATTAAAAATGTTATGCTTCCAGCTTTTTTTCTTTTTCTACAATGAATTCTCTGATTGCTTTTTCTTCAAATTAAGCAAAAAAAAAGTTAATTGTTCAAATGCTATGTCCAGGATTTCAACAAAAACAAATCACTTGGAGCAGGTGAAAAAAAAACTTGACATGGTAACATTAGTATGAACCCCAGTCAGTCACCTGCAGCACTTCTAGTTCATGTCTTCCCTAGGTTTCACATAGGCTGGGATGGCCAAGAACCCAGGGGAAGGCTTTTAGGAACAGAAGTTGAGATGTGTAAGTTGTTCTTGGTTACTTCCTTTGTCATTTTCACCTCTAGATCCAAGCAGGCAGAAAAGAAGATGCTTTGAAAAATGGGATGGTAATTTGGCACAGCAATGGGACTGAGCATTTAAAAAGTGTGGGAATTGTCCTGTGTAGCCAGGCAGATTGGTTTCCCATGGTGAGTCTCTGAAGGCAGTATTAAAGTTGATTACAGAAATACTGACACTTAGAGCTCAGCCTTCAAAATGAGGTTCTTAATTCAGCAATCACACACCTGCACACTGATTAGTTATTCAGAAAGTCTGTTGGCACTTACCTCTTTCAGTGGGTGTCAAGTGCCAATTTTAGATCTAAGTGCAAATGTAGGTCCATGAACAGAGGGTCTCAAGATCGGAAACCAGGCTCTTAACAACAGCAGATTCATCTGCCTGTGATTCCTCTGCACTGCATTGCAAAATCAACTGAGCATAAATAGGGAGAAGGCAAAGAATAAGGAGCACGATCCTGCTAATAGCTGCTGTTATGAAACTATCAGATGATGACTTGCTGCCTGACAAGGAAAATACTGTTCTACTGAACAGGGCAGCAGGCTCTTCAGCTCCAAATTTATGACATTTCCTTGCTTTGCTTCCTTTTGATTTCTGAGCTATGTTTCCAGTGCTTTCGCCTGCAGAGCAAGTACATTATTTACAAATGCATGACACCTTCTGAACCCTAAGAGGCTGGCCACTGTCTCACGTCCTTCTTCTCCCCCATAGGGTAGAGACAGCGTGTTAAGAGGCACCAATGTACTCTACCTTCCAAAGGAGAAGTGAACAAAAAGCCTGAATGCTGCAGTCTGAAGGAAGAGAGGAAAAAAGTGTAAGAAAAGAGAGGCTGCAAAATGAGATGTTAAAGGCAGCAGGGCAAACAGAGCTCCTGTCATCAGGTTTCTCCCTGATCTGGGGACAGATGGCCTACCATTTCTAGCTTGTGCTTCATGATCCCCTAGGAGATGTGATCATGTATTTTCTTTAAATCCAGGCTGACATGCTGATAGTGTGAGCTACGTATATCACAGAATTGAAGTATGGATTTCTGCCTTATTCAATGTAAACCCACTAAGAAAGGAAGCCTTGTCAGCCTTGTGCTAATATCTGCTGGAACATTTTTCAGAGAAAGGAAAGAAATCAGTTTTAGGTTATGAAAAGGGGGGTTGTATTTCTACACACACCAAGCCAGATGCTGACTGAGGAAAAGCAGCAATATTTATAGCATGTAAGGCTCAGGGCAGGGGTAAAAATACCATAAACATATTTGTGCAGGACCTCTTAGAGGAGGCAAAAGAAAAAACTCAACACACAAAAGAGCTCAAGCTGCTACAAAGACCCTCGAAAAGCCACTAAATGAAGACAGCTCTTCTCCATAGAAAATTCATCTCTTTTAAATGGAACCTACTCCTCAGCCAGAGCAAGATTCCTCACTGGGAAGAGCAAAAAGCTGGAGTTTGTGCCTGAAAAGCCGAATTTCCTGCAGTCTTGAAAGGGAGAGGAAGTGCTGATGGGGAGAGCTAATGGGCTTCCTGCTATCAAAGAGAACATTGCTGGCTCCCAAATAACAGTGTTGCAGGCTCAACTGGGATTTTGAAAAGCTGTCTGAGTAAGCCCTGGCCTCAGCAAAGCTGGTTCAGCAGTGGTGTGTTATGAAGATTGCAAAATCACAAAGAAAATGATGTTTGGGTGCTGTGGGCGGCTGGCTGCAGCTCCAGCAACATGCCACCTCTTCTGAGGACTGCAAAGGTGAAGACTGTTGCCCTGTAGGGTCAAGATTTAGAGTTTTAACAGCTGATATTCATCAGCCTGCCATTAGCATTTAGCCAATCAACATTTAGAATGCTATAGAACCTGCCCATGCCAGAAGGAGCAGATTTTTGTTTGTTTGTTTAGCAATTATTTTATTTTGTAGTGGGGGAAAATTAAGTAGGAGGATCTCTTACCTTCCCTTTGCTGTTCATTTGCATACTATTCCCTATCTTCTTGTCTGTCCCTCAGACCTTTGGTAATGGCTGCTTGGAAGGAGAGTGTGTGACATGGACAACAGACACCAGAAGCCGATGAGGACCAAAGTCCTCCTCTCAGCAAGTACATCAGAAGCCACAACAGCCAACTGAATTGGTGGAAAGAAGTCTATGATATTATCAGTATCTTAGCAATGCCGAAAATGCTATTGCAAACAGTAGAGTTCCAGCTTCCATGGCACTGCTAGATATCTTTTCTGGAAGCACTCCCTCTATTCAGAGAGTTTGTGCTCAGAGCAGAAAAGAGTGGGAGAGGAAATGGATTGACTTATAAGGAATCATTGCAGGGTTAGAGCACTTGTTTCTATTTGAACTCCAGTCTCCTTTCTTTGAGTCGCATAACATCCTAAAACAAGCATCACCCCTTTGTCCTGTGTTGTGCTGATCCTGCTGAACCTTGAGTAGATGCCCTTTAATTTGGGGCTATTAGTGCAACAAAACTTTGATGATTTAATTGCTGCGAATTTAAAAGAAAAAAAAAAAAAAAACAACTCTTAGTTCTTAGACTGCTTGTTAAATCCCAGTATAGCTAAATAGCATCTGGCTTTCTAAAAATACAGCAAGCCAGTCATTAACAGTGGAACTGTTCACTGTTTACAGGGCTGAATTTGAAAAGAACTGAAATGTAAAGTATTCATTGAAGTCTACAGAACTGTAATACAGAATTGCCTGTAATAGAATTTTGGTAAACCCAGCCTTACACTCCATCATCTTTATGTTTCATTGGCTTATCTTGGATACGGCTATTGTATATCTTGTGGATGACTAGCTGTCTTATTTTCTAGAGTGACAGCCATGTTACTAGTGCAGGCAACATGGGAATTTCTAATGTGTAGAGAAAATTCTTGTGTGCAGAACAACCTTGGACCCCTGCTTCTATTTAAGATGGTTCATCAGACCCAGCCAGCAAATTAAGCACTTTACTGGATTAGGACAAACATAAGTCATGTGTTACATCAGGGGTTTCTTAAAAATGCCTTAGTTGTCATTACACAGCAAATTCTAGCCTCTTAGTTTGGTGTGGGGGAAAGTTAAGACAAGGTCCATGTGCAGAAGCAAGGATCTCCATCCACTGAGTCAGAGCATCTGCATAATCTGCAGGATCTGTGGTACACAGTTAATTCACAAACATTGAAATCCATCCAGAAGTCAGCTGCCCAGTCAGATTACTACAAATAGGTATTTTAAGCCAGGCTTAGTTTGCACATGCTGTAAGTAATGAAACCTGGGTTTCACTGCCTTTTTCCTGTGCAAATATGCTGCTGCTTAATAAAGCTAGTTAGGCTTTTCCCTAGGGGCTAAGGAGGGCAGGAGAAATTTTTCCCTACCTACAACCCAACTCTGTCACACACGTATAGGATCTAAGTGCCTGTGAGAGATCAATCTGTCGTGTTTAGCTTCTCTTGCACAGGTACGTTCATTTGTGTTAAGATGGGCAGCCTCCAGCATATGTTGTAATTATACCTAGAAAATGGCATTTAAGGCACTTGAAAGGCTGTTCCTAGCTGTTTCCTCTTTACTGTGAATAGATGCAGGGATGGATCCTTGCATCTATCTGCCCGCTTTGTACTGCTTCCTCCAGTCTGACCACCTCTGCTGCAGCATCTGTAGTAGAGTGTGAGGAGATGCCTCCCAGGAGGCAGAAGCCTTTCTGAAAGAGCATGACTTGCTTTGCAAAGTGTTACGGAATTGATGCACATGAGCTCTTGTCTTGGTTTAAGCCTATCCAGGGACAAAAGACCAAGATTAGACTTAAGTACCACAGACTTCAAAACTCCTGAAGGACTGGAAGGGCTTAACTGCTGTTTATGGTCCAGGACAAAACAGACAAGGCTACTCAGCTTGGGGAAAAAAACAAAACTTAATTTAGTCTGTCTCAAACTAAAACATAACAAACAGAAATATCCAATGGAAAAATAATACAGAGTAGGGTGAATGATGGAAGTGCAATCAGCTCTTTAGAATCACCTTTCCCCCATCCCTTCTCTCTTCCCTGGCTCAGAGCCCTGAGCCCAGTGTCATTACTTCCTCCCCCTACAAGCAGTGCTGGGGACAGGGAATGAGGGGTGCAGTCAGTCCTTTCCTGATGTCTCTTGCCACTTATGATGCTCCTGGGGAGAAGTGCTCCTCACCAGTCCTTCCTTGGGGTCTCACACATACTGGGCAGCCCTGCACAGGCTGCTGCAATCCCAGTTCATCTTCTCGGGGCTGGAGTCTAAACTGTTCGCTCCCTCTGACCTGGAGTCTCCAGCTCTCACCCCCATGTGTCACAGAGTCTTCACTTCTCCTTGTGGGCTACAAGCATGTCTCTGATCTGGCATCACTCCTTCTGTCTTTTCCTGGCTGCAGGGTCCTCTTGGTCACCTCCATCTTGCCCTTCCCTTCCATCTCCTTCTATGCACTGCAAATTCCCATCCTTAAATAGTGATGGCAGAGGCACCAGATTGGCCCAGTCAGGCTGGAGCTGGGTCTGAACCTCAGAGCTGGGGGAAAGTCTGAGAACTCTTTCCTGGGCCTGCATCGCAGCCCCATTCTGCTGTTACCGACCAAAGCGGCTCCTCACTAAACCAGGACAGCTCTGCTGCACCAAAGTAGTGAATATCAGAAGAAATATGAGGCTCTGGGGTTTGTGTCTGGGTTTTCATTGGTTTTGGTGGGGTTTTCTTTCAGTTTTAAACTCTCATTTTTGGTTTCTGAACATCTTTCATGCAAGAAGAATATGTAATTTTCTGGAGTCTGTTAAATATCCTTCAGTACTGTGCTGTCTCAAGGCCATAATTTTCAGCATCACAATGATAGTGCAAGGCAGAAACATGCCTCTTTCCTGGGGGAAGCTGCTGGTGATCGTACAGACTGGCCACATGGGGGAACTGGGAAGAATATGATCATGAAGTATATCTCCCAGGTGTCTTGTGTCAGTATTGCCAGGCTATCTACACACACATCTGTACTCGATTTATCTTTGGGGGAGGTGCTGCAGTGGTGGCCCTTGTGGGAAGTTGCTCGAAGCTCTCCCAGCTCCAAGTCAGACGCACAACTGGCTGAGGCTGAGACAGTCAAGTACCTCTGTGATCATTATTTAAGACAGGTAAATCTGCAGCAGGAGGATGAGGGAGGATGGGAGAAAAAGCCATGTGGACACCAAGGTCAGTGAAGAAGGAGAGGAGCAAATGCACCTAAACAGAGATCCCCTTGCATCCTATGGTGAGAGAGCAGCTCCTCCCCTGCAACCCACGGAGGGCAGTGGTGGAGCTGAGCTCTCCTGGCAGCTTGTGGAGGACCCCATGGCAGAGGGGGTGGCTGTGCCCGGAAGGGCCATGACTCTATGGGGAGGCACCACTGGAGCAGAATGTGCCTGGAGTTGTGCTGCCATGGAGGAGACCTGCATTGGAAGAGTTTGTGAGGGGCTGCAGCCAGGACTCACACCAGAGAGGTTCATTAGGGACTGTATACCATGGGGAGGACCCCACATTACAGCAGGGGAAGAATGTGAGGAGTCCTCCTCCTCTGAGGAGGAAGGAACAGCAGAGACCATCTGTGAGAGACTGACCACAATCCTCATTCCCTGTCCCCTATGCTGCTGGCAGAGATGAGGTAGAGATATGGGGAGCAGAGCTGAGTCTGAGAAGAAAAGAGGAGCAGGAGAAGTTTTTTCTTTTAAGATCTGGTTGCATTTTTCACAATCTTACTCTGGTTTTGGTTGGTGCAGGTGAAATTGATTTTCGTTTTCCCCAAGTTGAGTCTGTTTTGCCCATGACTATAAACAGTGCATGATCCCTTCCTATCCTTGTCTAAATCCACAAGGCTCTTTGTTATCTTTTTTTTTCTCCCCATCCCACTATAACAGGGAGGAGTGAGTGAGCAGCTGTGTGGTGCTTTGTTGCCTGCTGGGCTTAAACCATGACAACCCCAGTACACAGTCTGAAATCTTTTCAGGCTTTCAAGAAAAAGATGCTTAGAAACTCTCCTCAATAGAAATAAAAATAAACAAACAAAAGTTCTAGAAGAAAAACCAACATGGGTTATATACATCCCCAAAATCTGCTCAACAAATCTCTTGTGTGTTGCATGTTCATGGTGTGAGAGCTGTCAAGATTATACTGCTTAAATTGTTGCTTTTGCTACCTTTGTTTAGTTAACACCTCTCTTCTGTGTTATAGCTTGATGGAAACATCACTGAAGATGACGAGAAACATCTTACTGACTACAGTGATCTGTGGATCATGTCAGCAGCTTTGAAAGTGCCTGCAGGTTGGATGTCCCATCTCAGATAAGTCTGGGGTATTTACTGCCACTGTAGATAGGTAACAGGACGATCCCTCACATTACTTTCCTCCTGGGACACCTAATATAATGATGTAAAGGGAGTAAATCCTCCTGCTTCATGTCAGGCCAGCAATGGAAATGTGAGACAGCTCTGAGTGACCCTGGCTAGAGCTTATTTTTTTTAACCTGTATTTATTTTTGGCAATATCATGGACCATGAACCTGATGAGAACTCTACTGGAAAATCTGTGCACGAGCTGAGCTTGTGTAGGTTGTGCTCTCCTCTCTCAATGTCTTCAAAACAGGCAGATGCTGTGCAGACTGAACACTTTGAATACACTACTTAAATATTGTCAGTAAATCAAGGAAAGTTATCAGAAGTTGGTGTAACTTTTGATGTTTAAAACAGTAATGGCAGAAGTTATTGACGTTTTATGCATTTGAGAGGATGTTTTGCCTTTATTTTAATTTATTAATGAATTTATTTCACTGCCAGTATACTCTTATCATGGGACGTTTGTGTCATCTTTAAAGTAAGACATGCTAAAGAATATGTATTTTAAATTAAACAGGAAATTGTCATACAGTGATAAAAAACATTATCTGATAGACTTTATGATAAGCCCATAGGATTATGTACAAAAAACACTGAAGTAAAAAGTCTTGTTGGAACCTTCATGCCATACATTTAGCCTACAATGCAAGAGGCAAAAAACCCACCAAATTAGGAAGGAGGCAGCTAACTTCCTCAAATTAGGAGAAGAAGAACAATCTCAATTCAAGATCTACTCACCATTTTCTTTAATGAAGGCGAGAATATAACCAAAATGGAAATTTATCATGGATTTTTAGGTCTGGAACAGACTCTCACACCCTGTCCCCAGCCTCACTTTCAACCTAAGACAGGTTGGGGAGAATCTAGCGTTGAGTATATCTTATAGATTCTAGAAGTCATTGAACGATTTAAGGAGCACAGGTCCCACCTGAAGAGAACAATACCCTGAGGTAGCAGGTGAGATGTAAATGTGCAGAGAGCAAAAGCTGCAGCCCCAAGGTCTTTCACCTCCATCAGCAAAACCACACAAATTTAAAGCAGCAGCCTCAACTCCTTGCTCCTCTCCATGGACCGACACTCAATGCCAGCCCAAATACACTCCACAAAGCATCTGCATGCTGTGTCCCCAGGAAAGCACAGCTATGTTATTGCTTTTCTCTGAGATCTTTGGGATGCTCCCAGCCCCTGCTGATTTAAATCTCTGGCTGAAGTATTGATGCAGAGCAGGAGAGGAATGAAATAAAGTGTGCAGAGAAGAGAGTATGTGACAGGTGTCCTGCATCTGGGTAGCATCTCCTGCAGGCTCCTGGATGGACATCCCAGTGTTACACTGTCCACTGCAGCCAGCTGGCATGCAGAAGTTCCATACACTTGCAGGAAAAGACAAAAACTTTTCTCTCCTTTTCTGAGAGCAACTCCCCTCCATGAAGCATGCCACTACCATGTCACCCTTGCAGAGAGACATTAGCACTTCATGGAGACATACACCTGAAAACCATTCAGGTTACACCATTAGCTATATGCAATCAAACTACAATAAAACTGTCTAAATGTTGGACATTTTCCTGCGTTCCATAAATCCCTTTAAAACATGGAAGCCCAAAAATATATCTGCTATAGCAATATATGGTAGGAAATACTATTCAGTCTGAATTGAAAACACAGCCTGGAAGAAAGACTTATTTTACCGCTGGCATGAGCTCTGGAGTGAATTTAAAGAGTATTTTATCTAGTCTTTCTATGATATAAGCTTTTAATTAGGCATAATCAATGTAAGTGGGGAGAACTGTGTCAAGGCACCACCATGTGAAGTGAGAGTTTCATCCCTGACCTATGCCAGCCTTAGGGAAGAGATATGTGTGGCTGGTAAATGTAAGTCTTGTCACATGGAAGAGCAAATTAAGCAGTTAGTAATTATTGTTGCTAATAAAATACATCCTGAAAATGGTGCTTTATTGTGTTAATAAATTTTTGTCTAGCTTTTCTCTGTAAATGTTATAGCCTTATCATGTTGAGAGGCTTTTCCAGCCATAAAAAAGCAGGCAGAACATAACATTGAGTCCCACACTAGAAGGCGGAGAGCATTTCTGCCCAGGCAATCATTTCCCCTATTAAAGCCCAGTTTGCTTCATTCCTCACAAAAACTTGCTACAAGGCAAAGCTGGTACTAAACTGACAGGACTGCACCATTTTACTGCTATGTGAGCTCAAACTGTCAACGAAAAGCCTCCATTTAGCTTCGGGGATTCTTGGACCTTGCCAAAATAGTATGAGCCATCTCCACTAATATTAGTGTCTAATAATATTCTAGTCCCATGACATTTAGATGCCTTCTGTGGTTAATGCAAAGTGCAAGGCATCTTTACAGAGCAATTGATGTTCAGCCAAAGGTATGTCATATACCAACAGAGGCACAATTTGGACTTTGAAAATAGAGGGCTTTTTTTGAGTGGTAAATATGTGGAGTGTGAGTGGCCCCTTCAGATCTCTCTTCTCTTGTTTGCTGTCTTGTTTTCCAGTTTCAGCAGAACTTGGAGGTAATCCATTTGTAGCACAGTTATCATACAGTGAACAAACTCCTTTTGGGCGAAGTACTGAGAGAAAATGCTTAAAGTAGCATGAGAAGATAATAAAATTCCTATTTTATTTCTACAGACCTGTGCCCCATCAAAACCATAAGATCTTCCTTTGGAGAACCAGGATCCTGGAGAGACATACACTAGCCTAAATCACAAGCCTCCATATATGTAGGAGTGTGTATTTAAAACAGATTTTGGTGGAAAGTTAGCCACCTTTCCATTTGCGATTCCTGTTAACTTTGTAAAGAGAAAATGTAGGACATGCATTATGCACTGCACAAACAAGGGAAGGAGGGACAAGAGTGAAATCTGGTGTGAATGTACCTGCCTAGCATTGTGGAGCAAGGCATGGCAGAGCCACAGGGAAAATTCAGTGGGAGTGGAGGGGGGGAAATGCAACTGAAAGGAAACTCAGTGCAAAAATATACCCCCTTCCTATTTTTCTTCTCAACCTAAAGCTACCTGGTGTAGTACTAGGTACTTTTCCAAATTAGTGTTGTTATAAATAGTGCTCTACATTGCAGCCTTCACATATGACTGACTATATCTGCCTGCAGACTGCAAAGTGAGTCTCCATTTATCACCTCACTTTCTTACCTTGGTTCATCACCTTAATTTGCCACTGGTACCTGGGAGCTGACAGCTTCCCATTACAGTCACATTTGCAATGTCGACAGAAAACATCAGGGTCTGGTTTTCAAAGGTTTGGTCTATTCTTTCCTGAACAAGTGTTCTCCCTGTAGTCCACTCAACAGCTTGTTTCCGAGATTGTGATGTGGCTTGAACTATTTAATGCTATAGTGTAGTGTAACCTGTGTGGAACCAGTGCAATTCCTACTAAAAGCATTACATACAGTTACTGGAGATCCCAGGTGCTACTTTGAATATTTTATGCATTTATACAAATAATAAGAACTTAAAAATTGGATCACAGTTTTCTTTAATGCTTTTCTCTAAAACAAATTGATCAGAGACTTTTGCAGATGTAAGCTACTGAATTGCTCATTGTAAAGTGTCTCAGTGAGTGTCACGCTAATGTGAAGACAGACGTGTAAAGAAATCATGGAGAAGTTTAAGCTGGTGGTGCGTGAGGTGGATCAGAGGTGAGTGTGAGCTGCTGCCAAGGAGGGCAAATACAAGGCATCACAGAGAGATGAACTGCCCTTCTCTCAGCTGCCCCTTCCTGTGCTGTCCAGATACTGCAGGACTTGAGACCAGGAAGCCAGATCCTCCAGTTCTGTGTTCTGAAACTCAGTCTTTCTACCTCCTCAACCAGTTTCTAAATAGGAATGAGTGATGGAAGAGGCATTTTTGATGGAAAGCAGCTTCTCAAAAGAGCCTGGCATTGTAGGCTGTAGGGTAGCTGGGGAAGAGTCTGATAGACCTCTAGAGAACAAAAATGCCCCCGGGGAGAGCATTTGTGGGACTTCAGAGCCAGTTTGCATTGTTCAAGCTGACTGAAGGTGGATTTCAGAGTTCATTCTCAGCTTCCCTGTTGTCAGACCAGGCCCAGGATGTCAACCAAAGTAGTTACCATATATGAGCTTTTGCATCTGAATGTTTGGAATTTGTTTTTCTCAAAGTGTTAAGTGCAAGATGGAGCTAAAGGAAAGACAAAAGGACACCCAGGTGGCAGCACAGAACATATATGAACTGTCTGAAATTCATAGCTAGCTCAAAAGAAATCCTGCCAGTAATGATGAAACAGACTTAATTTCTCATTCAAACGTATAATAGTGGATAGAAATTAAGTCTCTCCCCTATTACATCACACCTCAGCTGCTGATGCTGCCTGCTGACAACAGATGCCATGGTTAGGACACAGCTCAGGAAAGAAGGCTGGTGCATCTGCTACCTGCTGCTTAGTGTCTTCAGTTCAAGGTGAAGCCATTCCTCCTTTTTGTAGTTTGTAGCCAGAAGAGCAATGTGCTGCCTCTCTACTCTGTGCAGATACCTTCCTGCAGGACTGAAAACCACTGCTAATACCTGAAAGGAGACAAAAGCAGTGATGAAATAAATGTGTTCTGGGAAGAGAGCTACAAGAGAGTGCTAGTCTTAGGCTGAAGTGAGTGGAGATCCATGATCTGGGAGAAGTTGCACTGGTCAGACATGGGTATTGCAATTTAACCCCAGACACTAACAATGCACTGTGCATCTGCTAGCTCACTCTCCCCAAACCAGTGGGGTTGGGAGGAGAAGAGGGGAAAAAAGAGTAGATTTGTGGATTTGCTACCTAAAATGGAATTTACTACCTAAAATGGAATAAAATACTATAGTAACAATAATACTAACAATAATTGTAAATAAAAGAGATAGAGAGAAGGAAACAAACCCTGAGGAAATAAACCCCAAAGAAAACAAAACAAAACAACCAAAACCAAGTGATGCGCAATGCAGTTGCTCACCGCCTACTGACTGATGCCCAAGCAGAGATCTGCCCCTTTCCACCAATTTCCCCCAGTTTATGTTTTGGGCATGATGTTCTGTTATGGAATAGGCTTTTGGCTAGTTCAGGTCAGCTTTCCTGGCCATGGTCCCTACCAACTTTTTATGCCCCTCCAGCCCGCTTGCTGTCAGGGTAGGGGGAGGAAGGAGAAAAGGCCTTGGCACTGTGCAATCACTGCTCAGCAATAACAAAAACATGCTTGTCTTAGCAACATTCTTTTCAGTGTAAATCCAAAACATAGTCTTGTGTCAGCTAGTAGGAGGAAAACTGACTCTGTCCCAGCAGAAACCAGGACTGGTGTGGGGAGAAGGTTGAGCAAATAACTGCTTGTGGCTTATGTGCTGGCTGGGGTTAAACCATGACAGCTAGTCATAGTTTTGAATGCAGTGAGGAGCTACAGTAACATTTCTCCACCCTATTTCTCCAGTAACCAGTTAGTCCCAAGTGAGGTGAGCCAGGCAGCACTCACAGCATAATTGCAGGATGGGTTTCAGCATGGCAGGAGTGTGTAAACATGCCACTTTTTCAATGTGCTGAAAAGACTAGTCTCATCTGGTTTGTCTCCACTGTGAAACATGAGAGAAGTAGTAGTGCCTTTCTTGGGGCACTGGATTCCTAAGATATGAGAAAAGGCTCTGTAAACTGTTGTTTTTGAGAATAATTTTCTCTGTGGTGAGCCTGGGGTAGTTGTGGGCTGCACCACATACATATTTGCTGTTTCCCACCTAAATGTTATGCAGCATGGATAAATAACAAGCAGAGACATCTGTGCCTGCACTTCAGTTGATCATTTTACTAATTATGTGACATATTTAGGTGGGTCAAAACATACTGAAACAACCAATTAATGTGAAGCTGGTTAGACTTGTGCAATTGACTTGCTAATAAAAATCTCTATGCACTTAGTACAATGTGGAAGACCCCAAAGCACCTATTGGATTTTGAGCCTGATCTTTTCTCTTACACTGATGCAAATTGGGAATGACCCTCATCAGTCAATACCCATGTATAGTCACACTCATAAAGGCTAGAAGGAGGTAAACTTTAGAGACGTATAGGGAGATAACTTGTAGATAAAATGTCCTAGACAGTTTGGATCCCCTGTTGTAGTTTGCACAACATCACAGGCAAAAAAAAACAGGGAATGAGGAGTGTAAATCTTGAGTCTTCTTAGGGTGTTGTTGCCTGTACTTGAGCCTGACTACCTATGAGCTGGAAACCAGTTTGGTAATAGAATAAAGGGCACAACATATGACAAGAAAAAAGCAATTTTGAAGCAAAGTGACTTAAAAAACCATTTCCATGTTTACTGGCAGGATGAGGTACTGTGCCTTTCTTTGAGTGATGGAAACAAGATAAAAATAAACTATGAATGCATCCCTCTGAAACTGTTTAAAGCTGCAAAATGCAAACAACCATGTAGAACTGAGAGAAATGAAACATCACAAATGCATGTGAAATAAGAGTTTCTTAAGGCACCTTTGCTCTTGCCCACACACAATGAATTGCTCTCCTTTCCAAAAGAAGTGATGAGGAAGACACGATACAAGAAAAGCCATTACAGAGACTGCAAAAGAGGGGGGAGTAACATAGACTTGGCGAAGTTTATTATACTTGCCAGCCATTTGCTGGGGTAAGAGACAATCTGGTAAGATTTCAGTACGTGCTTTTGTCATGATTTTTACATGTGCTTCTACTCACGTTGCATTGTCCTACAGCTCTTTATGAATCATGTCTGTGCTGTGCAGGTTTTGTGTTTTGAAGAGTTGTGACATCTAATAAGAATTTTTCCTGTCTCTGGCATGGTGTGACTACTTATTATAAGAGAAGAGGACAGGTATGAAATGAACAAATGACATAAACAACTCATATTATCATGCTCTTTCGGTTCTTTTTCCCTTGAGAATTCCCATCATCCTGTGCCTGGTTTCCTCACTTGTCCAATTGTAAAACAGTTGATCCCAAAAGAGAAAATATCATTTTGAAAGACTTTTCTGAAATCATAACTGACTGGCAGGGAGACAATTTAATAGTGGGAGATGAAACTGGGACACTGGAGATAAGAAATTAATAAGTGAGTTAGTCACATACACAAAACAGCACTGAGACAGGCAGATGTAAAACAGCTCTTTGATTTCCTGCGTAGCTTACTGTAGTCAACAACTTTTCTGAACATTAGCAAGAATAATTCCATGACCAAAGCCTACCAAATGTAGGTTGCTACTGGCTTGCAGGTTTTATGACCTAGCTGGTCGGAGCTGGATAGAAATGATGGTTATACGATCATGCCCCTGAGCTGTAGAGAGCTCCAGTATATTGAAGTCCTCAACATCTATGTCAGAGGAACATAAAAGACATAAACTGTATAATTATTTCACAGCAGAATTATTACCCTACTGTTTTCTTTTTAAAGTGCTGCTGGCAAGAAACTTCTAGATGTGATCTTTGAGGGCTTTTAATATTATTCTAAGGGTCTACAAGCACAATATGCATGTGCATATTTGAGTAGAGTGTTGCATCTTTTAAATAATAGCTTCATGGAAGCAAAATATCTGCAGATTAAAAAGGTGAGGTTAAGCACCTCTGAATCACTTGTATTTGCATACAGAAGCCTAGCATTTTCCTGATCTGCTGGAGATTTATTGTGTTCCTTCTCCAGGACCAATTGGAAATGGTATGAGTTATTCCAGGATGTCCCAGCCCTCCCATGGTTAAAGTTTATTGCTCCAGGAGTTTGACATCATCAGTTAAAACATGTCAATGTGCTCTTTGTAGGTTTGTGCTGTCGCAGCAGGTAGGAGTGAAGGATGTTGGGTCCAGGCACCCATGAAATGGCTCTTAGAACATGAGGCAAAAAAAACCCTCCAAAATCACAAGATTAAAAAAAAAAAACAAAAAACAAAAAACCCAAAGTTAAGCAAGGTGCAAGGTAGACCTTCAAATCTGTGTATCAGAAATGAAGCACAGTAGCAGGAATTACTGCTTCACAGCAGATGACTCTTTATTGTCCAATTAACCCAGTTATTTAAAAGCCTAAATCCCATTAAATTAAAAAGACTTGACAGGCTACCCTTTTATCTCTTTTTTTTTTTTTCCCTTGCATTAATTTCTCACTTGTGCAAAGAGGGAATAGTTGTTTTCCTTTACAGGGGCATTGTGAGGATAAACATATTAAAGGCTGTGAGGTTTGGTTAGGGTGCTGTGGAAAGGACAAGTTATCAACAAGTGTGTGAGCTGTCAAGCTGGTTTTAGAGCAGAAATGCAAGGATCTAATCTGTGCAAAATAAGAAAAATAATTTGGATCAAGTTACAAGAAAAGTTCATCTGGTGTTTGCAGCTGAAACCAAAACTTAAATATACATTCAAATATTAGGTAACTGCTCTTAATTTTTTTCTTAATGTCACAGTCAGCATTTCTCATATGGTTTATCTTCATAGAACTGACTCTACTGGCTCAGTGCCATAACATGCCAGTTTATAGGTACCCTCAAAATGTATGTTGCACATGTTTTTCATCTGAGGAACAAATCAGGCTCAAAATCAGTCCAGACTCACCCCATGTATGTAACTGAAGTCCTTTGCCAGGTGTCATCATCATCTAATTAGAAAAGCGTTCCTGTTTACTTTTGCTTCCTTCATGGCCATACAGAGAAAAGAGGACAGAATCCTTCAGCTGTCATAAGACCTGCTTTGGCAGTGTCAGTTTTTTTCAGTAACCATTGACTAGAGCTTCCCTTCCACCCAGGTCAGACAGCGCACCTATTTCTTCACACTGCATCCAGTCCTGGGGTCTGCGTGGTCCTCAGGGAGGTAGGGTGAGTTGGTGCTTAGTACAGAGAAGCCAGGAGTGAGTATGAAGAGATGCAGAAATTTTCTTACATTGCAATATAGTTTTGTAGATTTGTTCTTTTCTTTCTTTCCAGGAATTAGGTTGTGGGGATTTTTTTTTTTTTGAGTACTTTCACAGGTTCTAGATGTTTCTGCCTTCTTTCAAAGCATCAAGTGCAGGATTCTGTTAAAGGTAGGTTATTGGTATCATTGAACCTTTGAATCAGGTATGACAAATTCTTAACGATGTAAAAGCAAGTTGCACTGGGTTAGGACATGAGATTTTATCTGTTATTCTAGTCTCTGCATGTCCACCAGTTTTAGTTCATTGACCCCAGTACAGCTGCTTTTGATGCCTAACCCTGTAGGAAGAGAATGACTCTCTCTCTTTCAGGCTTTTCAACAATTCAGAAGCTAACTCTTTGCTCTTCTAGAAGCAGTTTAAATGACTTGGCCTTGTTCAAGTGCATAGAATCATAGGGTGAATTGATGGCTGGCATTTTCCAAAGGATAGGTTTGTTGTTGGAGGCTGCTGCCCTAGTGCCATGGAAATCCAATAGGATTTTGGTATCACTTGTCCCTGGGATCAGACTGATTATTGTGGTAATAGGTAGCAATTACCAGGATTGTAGTAAGTTGCAGAGGTCTGTCATCTGAGATTCTTGATTTCCCAGAGCATGAATGAATTACAATTTTTGACCCACTGATGATCTCCAATTTTATGCAAAGTTTTGCTGCTTAATTCACTTATTGAGGTTAATATTGCAAAGCTTTCCTTACTTTGACTACTTTTCCTCTTAACATTCGCAATTAACAATGATACAGTAGGGAGAAATGGGAGATCAATAAAGTCTCTCATCTTTTAATATCCACCTTGCCAGCCAAATTTCTGATCCCTAAAAGGGCCACAGTGTTAGGTTCATTCTGGAGATGGATTTTTCTTTTTGAGACTATTTGGCAAGTTTACATCACTTTTATGTCAGATTTGATCACTAATTCCTACTTATGGCAAAGGTTAATGGAGGACTGCTATGTGTGTAATCATACCTCATTGAAGAAAAGGGTCAAATAGGTTTATAGGGATGAATCTCTGTTGATAACTAGGAGTATATTCAGACATAACCTGAATCTGATTGAAGTTCCTTTTGTCTTTAATGTAGAATCATAGAATCATTGCAGTTAGAAAAGACCTTTAGAATCACCGAGTCCAACCACTAACCTCACACTGCTAGGTCCATCACTAAACTAAACCGTATCCCTCAGCACCTCATCTATGCTAAATTTTTATCAATTTCCTTATTAAAGCTGAGACTAATTACAACAACTTTTAGGCACCAGTATATAAAATTGACTAAAAATTCATAAAATAATATGCATTTTCCAGTGCATACATAGAGAAATTTACCTTCAATTATGAATGCAAGAATTAACTGGGTGTTACAAGCTGGACATTAATGAGGTCAGACTGTATTGCAGTATTGAGATACCCACAAAGCATGAGTCATTCTCCTGTCATCACAACTATTTGCTAGAGGGCTAAAAAAACCAAAACCAGATAGGAATTATGAACCATCAAAGTCAAAGGAACTCAGTGCAGAAATAGCTTTTCCACTTGGAGAACAGAGATTTGCATTAATAACCGCAAGAGGTATCCTTGAGAAATCTACATCCTCCATAGCCATCCCCACAAGTTTCTGCAGACATATAGTAATGCAACAAGTGTGGTCAGGAGCTGGGAAGACCCAAAGCTTTAGGGTTCTCCTAGCTGGGAGGCTGCCTTTGTACTGTGGGAAGGAAACTCAAATAGATGACTGGAATGTTGGCATCAAAGACCAATAATACAGATAAACCAAAATGTATTATTTTTGAAACCATGTTATTCTTACCTTGTTTTCCTGATTCCACAGGACCAAAAAATTGTTTTAAACATGAGCTACTCACAGCTTCAAATTCTTGATTAAAAGGTGCTCTTGCTGCTGGGAGATATTCAGGGCTACAGTTCTGGGGAAGCAAGTAAAACCCTCTTGCTCTGCATTAACAAAAAAATACAGAAATTCATCTTGCTAACACAAGTAAGCAATCAGGTTGTTTATTAACAAAACTGTTTCTGTTTAAATTGTTCTTAGAGATCTCAAATTCCTTCTACTTTGCAGGTTACACTGTGAGAAATGTTTATGTTTGCATACTTCTGATAAGCTACACTTGTTACCACATAGTACAAAGTGAATACACATGCCATAACCCAAGACACCATGAACAGGAAAATTTGCTTAGTTGTAAATGCAATGGGGATAATAACACTTTGAGATGTTTTTGGAAAGTGCTTTGAGCCACATCAGCGGTCCAGTGATTTTTTTTTTTGTCCTCTGTGATTTGAAGACTGGAAGAATGGTCCTACTTGGTCAGACCATAGGTCCACCTGGCCCAAGACCGCAATTTCAAAGGAAACAGGAAGAGAGGATGAAGAACAAGGCTCACACACAGTGGTGTCTTCCTAACTAGTGCACTAACAGTGAAGGCCAAAAGCCAGGGAATTTCTCAAGATGTTGAGGTTTAATAGTAGTAATTTGATGGTGGTCAATGCCATATGGGTTGTTGTACACGTGTATTTCAAGGAGCTACTTTCATTACTGTATGGAGTTTTCTTAAAAAATGTAGAAAAACCTCACAAATCTGGTTGCGAGCCAGACTCTGTGTTCATTGCTATCAAAAGAAAGATAGTGTGAAGCAAGGTGGCCTTTTGGGTCATGAAAGGGGAAGAACAACTTTTCTGTTGTATTTTTAAATTGTCATTACTGTAATTAGTCCCACAAGTATAATTTGGAGGTGAACAGTTCAGTTATCCCTGCCATCCAAGCACTTTTTTGTAGTCTAGATCCATATGGTTAACTGTCCTTTCAAATGCATGGCTCACTGAAAGAAACTTAGGCACTTTGCAATTGTAGGCTGCAAGCATGGGAGTGAGATGTCCTGGTTCAGTGAATGGTACTGAAAAGGTTAAGGCTGTTGACACTTCAACATTATTAATTAGATTTTAAAAACCTTTTAGGCCATTATACTGGATAGAGGATAGAAAATCCCTATATCTCTTAGCACAGTCATTTCAGATGCAAACTCAGAAAGTGAGCAATTTGAGTTGTCTTCATAGGCAGAAACAATTTCTTTAAGTGAAAGTTTAGATGTTGCAACAACTGGGATGTCCATGGGGAGATCTCAGCAATGTTCAGGCTTCCAGTACACACAGCTTCCACTCACCACTAACCCCATACTCACCCTTAGAAAGAATTGTAAAAGTTACAACAGGATAAGGAAAATCATACTTTTTTTTCATCTGCTTCTCTCTATCTTCTGTGGATTGAAAAATGTTTTACCAACATTTATGAATTACCTCGTTTATATAGTAAAGTTTTAAGGGCTTGTTTTACAGCTGGTTTAATAAAGGAGAGGAATGGAGGGACTCTTCCCATTCTCTTGTGGATTTGCTTTACTCCTTTTCAGCCTTCCTGGACATGTGCTGCTGAGAAGAGCTGAAAGCCTTCACTGGTAGTTTCTTAGTGAAAGTAGTTTTCCTTACACAATATTTCAAGATTTTTTTCTTAAAAGCACTTGAGCTCATACCTGCAATGGCTATTAGAAATTGATCTTCCAATCATCCTCAAGCAGAGACTCACCAATCCTCATTAATGTGGCCTTGCCCAGCACTGCTGAGTTCCTAGGTTTCTGGATGGAATGTTCATTCTCACACCATCTTTGGAGCTAATGAGGGAGTGACGACTGAGGGTTACAGGACTCAAGAGCACTGAGTCAGCTGGCAGGCACTTTGCAATGCCCTTTTCTACCTGCATTGCCTGCACATAAAGGCAAAGCTGGAGAAGACTAGTGCCTAGTGCACAAACCTGTTCCTTGAGAACACCTACAGAAGAGCCTGGGATGAGACCTAGTGCTGTGCTTGACAGAGTGTTCTGGTTTAGCAAGGAGCAGCTTTTGGCTTAGTAACAGGGGGAGCGGGTTGCAGTGAAGACCCGGTAAAGAGTTTGTGGACTCTCCCCCGGCTCCTGGGTTCACACCCTCTGGCCCGGCTGGGCCAATCTGGCGCCTCTCCGATCACTATTTAGGGGACGGGAATTTGGAATGCGAGGCAGGAGGTGTAGGAGTGATACAAGATGGAGGTGACCACCCGGACCCTTCAGCCAGAGAAGGAGGAAGGAAGGAGAAGCAATAGACCAGAGGCCCCTCTGCAAGCCGTGGCGAGAATGCAAGCTGTGCCCCTGCAACCTATGGAGATCCATGGCAGGACCGAGAGTTACCAGCAGCTCCATGTGAGTGAGCCCGGACGGGCGAGGGACTGTGTGGGGAGACGGCCATGGCCCAGGCCGTGTTGGAGAGCCTGCGCACCGCAGAGCAGCCCCACACGAGAGGCAGAGAGGAGCTGCAGCCTTTGGAATAAGTGCGCGTCGGAGCAGCCCGTGCAGGGCTGCCATGCGTGTGAGTTACCCCACGGACTCGCAGGGAGGATGGGTGTGGAGTTCATCCATCCTGAGGAGGGACAAACGGCAGAAGCTATTGGGAACAGACTAACTGAAACCCTCACCGTTCGGGGGGGACAAGGTAAAAACACCAGGATCAGGGCTCTGAGCCCGGGAAGATGGGAGGTGTGGCAAGAAGGTGTTCTTGAAAAAGGCTGGGTGGACTCTTCATTGCTGTATTACTCTGTGTTGTTTTATCTTGATTATGTTTTGGGGGTATGTTTTAGTTGATGTTGCATTAAATTATTTTCTGTTTTCTTCCCCAAACCGAGTGGCCTGGTCTGTTTTGTCCTGAACCTTAAGCGGCAATTAAGCTCTCCCTGCCCTTGAGCAATTCTCAGCCACTTCGGTACTTGAGGGTAATCATGGTCTTTGTTCCCTGATGGGCCTAAACCACTACATAGAGAACAAGAAAAGCCAAACCTGTACAGTCCAACTAGATTTGAGGAGTGTCATCACAAGGATTGGAGGGGTTTTAAGCTTCTCTGTGAGGGTGCTGAAGGAGACCTCACTGTGAGGCAGGGTGAGCTGAAACCTTGCTTTGATGCTATGGTTCATTCCGTGCTCCCAAAGATGCCTCTGGCAAGCACCCATGGCTTTAGTTGGCAAGCCAGTGTGTACTTTTTTTATAAAGCAAGACTCCTTTACTCCTTTCACAGAATGGCTCAGCAAGGAAGGATAGAGCCAAATTGCTATTGAACTGAGGACTGTGAGATTCTCTTCTGTGCTTTCCCTAAGAGTTTGGTGATTTATAAGGTTATACAATGGTCAGGTTGTGGTCATTTTTACCAGCTTCAAAATAGTAAAGGTGATGTAGAGCTTTATACTAACATGTGCTAATAAACCTTACACTAACTTATCGCAATAGTATAAAGCTTATTTTTCAGACAGGACAAAATTCACACAAGCTGTAAAAGGTCACGCTTATCTCCTCACACAATACCTCCAGGGTCTTCCAACTTCCTTGAGGGCAGAAACCGGTTCTGCGAGGGGCCAAGCGATATCTGAAGATCAGGGGTGAGAAAGCCTCAGGACTTATCAGCCTTCATCTCCCAAGGCCCCAAAGACCATCACCGGCCATCACCGGGAGACATCACGCAAATGAAAGGAAGAAAAGACCTAATTTACATGCGAAATCGGGGACAGGTTGTGTCTTTGTCTAGGCGAATAATGTCATCATATGATTTTGTAACTTTGTAACAAATATAAGTCAAGCAAGTTGCCAGTCGGGTGCGCACGTTTGTGGTGGAGCGATCCCCTGTGCGCCCGGCGCCGAATAAACATAACTTCTTTATAAATCTTTGAGTTATAGAGTCTGATTCCGCAAGTCAAAGGAAGATATCTTCAGAAGCCACTTTTCCTGGCAAAATTACTTTTGCCTAAGAGTAGTCTCAACAGAAGTTACTATCTCATAGATCTGAGAGAATTTTAAGGAAAAACTATTGAAAGCAGGGGCAGAAGGGGAACAAGAAAGTCTCTTCTTTTTCCCTCTGAAATAATAAAGGTTTTAAAAATTTAAATTTATTCTGAAAATTATCCCATCAAAAGACTTCAGTTCTTCTGAAACACTCGTGAAGTTTTATTGTGAATGTGCACTACCCTTCAACCGTAGTGCCTAGAGCACCTGTTGTAGAGCAGGACCTCTGCCTGCTAAGTGGTGTTCAAAGGCAGATTAAAAGCATAGTCTCTGCTGCAGTAAGTTTAAATCCCACAGTCTCAGTCTTAACGGGCACTGTCAAGTTGCTGCCATTGAGAGGTTTCTCTAGCAAGTGGACTTTCATTCACAATGCCATATTAATTGCTATTATGTTTTGCTTTCTGGTTGTAGCATGTCAGTAATCTACTTCTTACAAATGTCTGCTCCCTACAGAGAAAATAAATCACATGTATTTTTTGGAACCAGTACTGATTCAATACTTAGGAAATGCATTTGGTAATAATATTGTCTGTAATCCTCCTGAGAGAAATTAATTATAAACACATACCAAGGTAATCAGGAAGCCACTCTTGCTGTGACATTGAGCAAAGAACACCAAAGCCAGCAAAAAGGTTGGATTGAATTAATATTGATGCATGTAGTGTTACCAGAAGCCAGATGGCACACAATGCTGTGCTCAGGAACCCTCGGTACGTGGGAGGGAAAGGCAAGTTGGCTCAGACAAAATAAGGAATTCTAGCATGCTGTTGTTATAATATGACCTCTGATGTACCAGTCCAAAGATACAGACTGCTTCTGATAAAGTAGCGGGTGCTGCTCTTGAGTTAAGATGTACATGTGTGCCTAAATTCCTATGCTTGTTTGCGTGAAAAAAAATTTCCTGGGTAATGAAAGAGAGAAAAACACCTCAAGAGGTAAAATCGGGTCATGATCAACAATAATGTGTTATTTCACTGCCATTATTGTACAGCTCCCTCCTTACTCTTGTCTTTCCATTCATCTCTGGTACCTCACAGATCCTGATCCTCTCCTACCATTTTGTCTTCTTTCCACAAGCATTCCTTGCCAGGTAGATTGAAGGGGTGAGTTTTGTTTTGACTTCTCTTTGGCCTTCTTTGCTCAACATTTCCCAGCACTTTAATACACTTTATTCACCAATAAACCACGAATGAATGTGGCTTTGTTGGAGCAGCACATGCAGCAAAGAAAAAAAAAATCAGCTTTTATCCCTGTAGCTTTATTTTGTTTGTTTTTTTTATTAGCAGCAGGACTGTTCAGACGTCTGGAATACTAGAAGTATGTCTGTATATGCTGGATTAATGGGCTAAGTCTAAGGGGAGGTGGTTAAAAGTATAGGAAAAATGCAGTTTATCCCATAACACACATGTACTCTGGTCCAGCCACCCAAGCCCAAAGTATGGATCTCTGTGCTAAAAAAGCACCACTCTGTAACTTACTTTGGGAATAAATTATAGTCTGAGAAAGTGAGAGATACAAATGCTGTTTGGAAGTACAGGGGGAAATTAGAGCATCAGAGCATCACCTCATCTGTGCCAGAGTGTTTTCTCCATCCTGGAAAAACCCTGCTCTCCAGTGGGGCAAGGCTGGGCAACTCCAGCCAGCTTTGACTGGGCCCCAACATAGCTGTAAATGTTCTTTGTACTCACCAAACCTCTTGCAAACGGCTGTAATTTTCACCTTCAAGTAGTTACTGCAAGTAGCCTAACTTGCTTTCTGCAACATTTAAGCCCTTAAGCTTCCAACACTGTGGGTTGGGTTTTGTTGTTTGTTTTCGTTTTTTTTTTTTTTCCTAATTGGGGACCAGGTGGTTTTTATAGATGTTGTCCAGCTGTTGTTGCTTTCAGCTTTTTATAAAACTCTCCTTTTTCCTCTTTTTTTTTTTTTTTAAATCTCACCTCTGGGCAATTACATCTATTATTTAAAAATATCTTTTCTGAGATTACAAATACGTAGGAGAAAGTAAAACAGTTCAAAGAGGAGCAAAGCATAACAAAATCAAGATAGTGCTTCTTTTAAGCAATGACAACATTGCCATTTTTTGTCTTTGTTTTTAAGAGATTAAAGCTGAAAGCATTGATGATGCAAAGACTTGTGTGTGTTTCTTTCATCAACATAATTTGAATCATTTCCGCTCAGCATATTTGTGTTGCATTTAAATAGATCGTCCTTTGGAAAAATCATCGCATCTTGCATGGTTCATTCTTTCAGCTCTCTGTATTGGAGGTCCCAATTTTCCTTTGATATACATTGTGGAATGAAAATCCCTCAAGAAATGTAACTTGATATGGATGAATAGCTGATTTCTAATAAGATGATTCCGTTCATGTGTGAGGTCAGTAATTTGGTAACATGCCATATCTGATCTGCAGAAAGTACCTAATGAACACACTCCTCAGAGGCTAGAAAAATCGTGGGGTTGGTGTTTGAAGTACAAGAGTAAAACTTTGACATTGGTGTTGCAAGATAGTAGTCTCCATCTTCTAATTTAGTGGATTCCACAGATTGTTAGGTCTTTCTGAAAATTTTAGGTTGTCTATTCTTCTGTGTTTAAAAAGGCCTGGATGTGGAGAAGTCTCCTGCACAATTACACTCTCCTCTGCTTTAACACAAAATATTAACAAAGAGCTGAAGCAAACCAGACAGCCCAGGTCTGGGCTGCTGGGCTGACAGGCATCTGGCATGCAAGGGGAGAGGAAATGCTATCAGAAAGGGGAACCAAAATGTGCTGGGAGGATGGTGGGTATTGTTATAGTTATTATTATTAGTTTTGTATCCCCATGAGCCTACTTCCCATGAATATTTGATAATGTCCAAGAAGGTCACTACAGCTTGTTTACTATCCATATGGCATTTCTGCGTGTCCCTGCTCTCTCTGCATGTGTGTGTGATTTTTATCCTTTAGCTCATGTCATTCAGACATATCCCCCTTTTTGCCTACTTGATAAATTCATGGTGGGGGGGAGTATGGAAATCATAGAATCATAGAATGGTAGGGGTTGGAAGGGACCTTTAGAGATCATCTAGTCCAAATAGAGGGAAGATATTTTTATTATTCATCACAGGTGGAAAGCTGCATGTACTCTGAGCAAATCTGAGGGAGAAGCTTTCTCGTGCTTTGTGCTCGTGTGCATATAAGTAATTTTGGGATCCAATTACTCAAAAATGGGTTTCTTGAACACCCTGGATGGCCTGTTTACACTTGAGTGGGTTTTACCAGTCTAGGTGCCTGAGTTGAGTTAGGCTGGCAAGCTCTGCAAGAAGTAAGCTTATTCAGCAGCAGACTAGTCAATACAGATTAAAGAGGTTGCCTGGATGGAGTGCATTAAGCTTGCAAAAGGAGTTTTGTGGGGGTAATTGTCTCTAGATTTGTTTTTGTCTGGAAAAACCCTTCTGTGCTCAATTTTTCTCTGCCTCTGTTCCATGCAAACCAAGCCTGAGATAGTTCTAATAACATGAGTGAGATGAAACAGCTCTACTCTGCAATCTGTGGTGGACAAAACATTGCAGCCCACAGAAATTACTGGCCTTGGAGACAAGTGGACAGAAAGGGGCATGCAACTGCACTGTCCTTGCTCCAAATCAGGGTTTAGCACAGCAGCTAATGTGCCCATAAGGTAGATTTGTGGTCTCAGTGTGACTGATGGGCTAGCACGGCTCTTCTGACATCTTGTGTGCATTTGATAGGCTTAAGCAAGGGGATGTAAACAAAGCACTGGCAACAGTATTAACTTCAGTGCATGAGTTGCTGGCTCAGCGAATATGAGTCCAAGCCTTGGCTTGGATTTTGTGGTCTCACTCAATATTTGTCCAAGGATTGACAGCTCTTTATAAATATTAAATAATCTCCGTAAGTGAGGAAGCTGAGGCAGCTGCTTGGTAAATCTATCTGTGTTATAAATGTATATATGTACATACTTTAACTAATGGGAGAATGACTGAGAGCTTTCATGGACACTGTTCTTCTCCCATTTAAATCTTTGTCCTCCTTAAATCAACTGTAGCCACATGTGCATCTCTTCTTAATCTTTTGACACAAGCTCTCAGGAGAAACATGATGTGCTGGTACAGTGCTTGCTTAGCACACCACAGAGTATATGCATGAGACATCACTGCAATACCAATACCCAATACTGCCACAAATAACACTGGGATGAACAGAGAGAAACCATTTTGAAATTACTGCTGTTTTTCTTTCCTCGTCATCGGGTGTGTAAGGCTAAAGACATTGGGTATGGACTCTTAATAAACTGTGATAGTTTTAATAAATTTAAACATGCCCAGTAGATTTTCCCTGAGGGAATTACAAGGAGTAAAGATGATTAATGTGAGAATTTGGCTGGACAAAACAGATGGTGCAGCAAAAGGCTCAAAGTGTTTAATGTTTTAAAAGTGCTCTTATCTGCTGCTAATGAAGAGACTGCAAACTCTTTATATGTTAACTCTCTACTGACTCTGCAATGTCCTTTTGTGCTTTTTTTTCCCTCTTCCTTGCCCTCACTAGGAAAAGTGCTGTCTCAAGAGCATGCTAGCTAATGTATGATAACAAGCCCAGTAAAACAAGATACTCTGTAGTTTTTCAGAAACGCAATTATCTGTAGAAATCACAATCTCACTGATCTGGTTTTGGCACTTGATCAAAATCACTCCTTCATCCACTTGTAGGGATATGCACTGTCAGGGCTTTTTCCAGCTAAGACTCTCACATGTGTAGCTTCCTCCCAGTCATCCCTGCTTGCAGGACATCACTGACGAAGGAGCAGGAATGGGGACCAGCATTACAGTGCCAGTCTGTGTAAGACTGCTGCAAGAGGAGGAGGACAGCAGCAACTTTCTAAAACCAAGCTTGCTGGTATGCCTGAGATGGTCTTTGTCCTTTTTCCCCTGCTTCATGTGTCATTCTAATGCACCAGACATCTATCCTGTTTTAATGCACCCTCATTTCTGGAGCAAATGGTACCATGAGAAGAGTTGTGCTGTGGGCTAAAGAGGCAACTTGAAAGAAGCAATACCTTCAGCAGACTGGGATATTCAAAATGACCTTTAAGTCTCCACAACATTGATCTGACTCAATCAAGATGATACATAAAAATCAATAAATGCTTATTTGTATGTGGGGTCCTCAGACAGGTTTGGCATATCCTGGTCTGGAAAAGGAGCAAAGATTTTTGCCAGAGTTTTTAATGGGAATCAAGAAATAGCAGCAAAAAGTAGGTGCCTTTGAAAATCCTACCTTCAGTTTGCTTTTGAATGTTAATGTGGAAAAGATGTACCTCCTGTGCCAGCTAGAATTTTGTAAAAGATGAGAGATGACACTGAGATCAGGTGTTGGGCTTTACAAAAACTTGGCTTTGTTTTCTTTATGCACAATTACTCACTGTCAGCTGTCCACATTGCGAAGCAACAAATTATTTTTTTTCCTCAAAGCTCATGCTTTAATATTGAACTAAATAAAAAAACAATTAAGTACCAGATGACTATGACAAAGCTAGATTTTTTTTTTTTTTTCTGACCAATGTTTGAACACTAGAAAGACTTGTTGGAGAAAAGAATTATTCAGTTCCAAAATGTCCTTGTTTCTAGGATTTAATTAAGTGATGTTCTAAATGATAGCATATCTTTACAGAGGGATAGGACAGTGAAGAAAGTGCTTTTCTCTACTCAGTGTTGTGAATTTCTCTGCTAATTAGAGGAACAGTACTTTTATGGAGCAAGTATTATCTTCTGTTGTAGAAACTCTTCCCTGTCTTACGTGTAGTGAGAGGAAGAAGAAATGTCTGAATAAACAGACAGGAAATGGCCCAGAGGATCTGCTGCCATTTATTTTGATTCACAAGGCATTGGTCCATCCTACAACTAAAGCCAGATTCTCTGTCTCTGAATACTCATATGTAGGCACTGGTGTTTCCTAATACTACAATGTTTGAGCAGTGTTGCTTTGTGAGCGTTCTTTTGGGTTTTTTTTATTTTTTTTTTTTAAAGATATATGAGAAGGTAATAACACTGGGGAGAAATGATGAGAAGGAGCTCATGCTCTATTTTCTAGACTGCTGCAAACTAAAGGGCCACAATTATCCCTCATGGTGCAAAAGTAAACACAAAGATGCAGTACTGAGGGCTTCCTCTTCACCAGTGCAAGACATGAACTTGTTGAAGCCAACACAAGTATGTTGCAACATATAGAAGTTGCTAGGACCAGGGATGTTCCAATTCAAGCCAGATTGTGCCCAGTGACCCACAGGGCCAGGAAGGATGACAGTGGAGCTGCATACCCTGTCAAGGCCCTACCATCCTGAGCCTTGGGAGGTGCATCTTAGGGCAGACACCATTTTCCAAACTTATAACCATCAGCTGTGCCACTAGTAAATATGTGCAGTCTATAACCACATCCTAGGGAGCAAAATGAATGTTACTTTTTAATTACTTTAGAATACCAATAGTAACTCACTCTATATGCTTTTGCTTGGTGAAATGTCTAATGAGTTGCTGTTCAAAACTCCTTGAAAGCAGTGAATGCAGGGTGAAATAGATAAGCTGGACCATCAGACTGAGATGGGGATGTGCAACACCAAGTCATTTGTGAGAGGTTGCTTTCAATAAGATCACCTCTTTAGACCTAAATTTTGACCTGGAAACAAGTCACAGAGTTGTTGGAAAAGCTGGCAGAGGTTCATCTACCTACTGCTAGGTTTAATTACTTGAGTGAAACTCCCCAATGTTATCATGAAGTTTTGTGGCTCAATTATGTTAATGAATCACTCTTGCCTGCAGCCATTAGGCAGCAAGAGAGCACTTGGCCTCATGTCACCCCCTTAAGTACTCTTGACATCTTGTCCCCACGTACTACATGTTTCTTTGAATCAGCAAGACAATTTCCTCTAAATGTCACTTTGTCAGATGACATTCTGCAGCACAAAGAACTGTTGAGCGCTATGGTTGTTGTGCAGATGGAGAGGCAGAGTGGTGGGAGGATGCTCTCCCCTGCTCCTCTCCTGCCACGAGGGAAGGGGGCATGGACTCTGAGAGACCCCAGCAGCTGATAGTCAAGGAAGAAGTGTAGGGAGGAGAGTTTTGGAAAAGAGGACAAGCCATTGGAGGTGATGTTGCATTTCCCATGAGCACTGCCCAAACATGCCCAACATCTCAGCTTTCCACAGAGGTTTACAGTTGGATTACAGTAAGCCAGGCTCATCCTCCTTGAGATTTCTGACTATCATGGAAGATTCTAAACTTTGCAAGGCTCTCCTCATCTCAAGATTGGTTTTTAAATGGCTTTGAAAAAGAGAGAAAAAGACAATAGTTTTGTATCCTTGATGTTCAAGGAAGGCTGATTCTTTGGTATTATCTTAGGTCATTGTCCCTGCTTTTTTCCCCAAAAAAGGTTTGTCAAGTACATCCAGAACTGCTGTCAAACTAGAGCCTAAACAATAGTAATAATAAAAGGAATTGATTTATGCAGAAAATCATTCTTCACTCATACTTTATGAAAACTTTCTGCTCTGTGGTATAAAATTATTTTTGATTGATTTCTGTTTTTTGAAGTGCTAAGCAGATGCTTCAGTGTAATGAGAGGAAACAGAAGTGGAAAATGAGGAGGCTTTTACTTAAACAAATGAACAGATGCAGGGAGTGGTAGACAACAAGGTAAACAAATGTATACTTTGAGTAAACAACCTAAAACAAATAGACAAAACCCACTAAACAGAGAGCCTGCACCAATCTGGAGCTGGGATTAATCACTTTTCCAAACTTTTCACATTTTTTTAATAAATGGAAGTTGAAAATGAACTTTCCTAGCAATTTGGCAGCATATCTTGATATGGAAATACCTGCCACTTTCCCTGCCACTTTCTTGGACCTCCAGGCAGTATTGCAGTGATGCTCACTATTGCCTTCTCCTCCACTCCTACCAAGGGAAACTGATGGATGGGGAAGGCAGAAGACTGAGGTCCTTAAAGTCTGAACAGGGGCTCAAGATCTTTTGGGTGCTCTACTGATTTCTCCAAAAATGCAGCTTTCCATTCACAGGGATGGACACTGGGAATTTGGATGTGACAATCTTTTTCTCCACTCCTTATGTCAGCAGGTGCAAATTGCTTTTCCTTCCTCTCCTGTGTACAGAATCATAGAATCATTTCAATTGGAAAAGACCTAAAGATTATCAAGTCCAACCATGTACCTGGCATTGTCAAGCCCACCACTAAACAACGTCCTTAAACACCTCATCTAGATGTCTCTTAAATATCTCCAGGAATAGTGACTCCACCACCTCCCTGGGCAGCCTGTGCCCATGTCTAACAGCCTTCTCAGTGAAAAAAGGTCTTCATAATCTCCAATTCATACCTCCCCTGGCACGAATTCTGGCCATTTCCTCTTGTCCTATCATTTGTTACTTGGGAGAAGAGACTGAACCCCACCTTCCTACAATTTTCTTTTAAGTAGTTATAGTGATCATGTCTCCCCTCAGCCTCCTCTTCTCCAGGCTAAACATCCCCAGCTCCCTCAGCATTTCCTCATAAGACTTGTTCTCCAGACCATTCACCAGCTTTGTCTCCTGTCTCTGGACTTGCTCCAGCACCTCAATGTCTCTCTTGTAGTGAGAGTCCCAAAATTGAAAACAGTACTTGATGTGTGGTCTCACCAGCGCCGAGTACAGGGGAACAATCACTTCCCCACCACTTGGCCTTTCCTCCCATCTTTGCTGAAATGTTCATCCATGGGGAAAGGAGCTAGACTCTACATTTTTTTTTTTGATCTAATGTCCTGCAGAGCCACCCTCCTGGCTAACAGATGCTGCTGTTAAGGAGCTTTGCATAGCACACAGATAGTATTGGGGGAAAACAAGCTCCAAACACAGCTGCTGGTGCATCTGAATGTTTAGCATCACACGACCAACTGTTTGAAAGCTGGAGTCCAGCCCTGTCTAGACAGGCTGAAGATGACAGTGGCATGGCCATTGATAGTACTTGTGGTATCAGCACACAGAGATAAGGAATGGTGAGACCTAATCCATGCTGTGGAAAGAGACTCACTATTGGTTAACCCAGGGATCTGTGGCCTTTTCTGCCAGAAAATCCTTGAGTAAAGAGCACGTGTTTTAAGTTACTGATTAATTTCACCCCCTGACATTTTTCTGATATGGAAAAGACAGCACCTGATTTCTGAAAAACATTTAGACATTTTTGCAAGCTCTTCTGTATTTTTTAAAACTCAGTATCTCATTACTTGCTTTTGAACAAGGTTATTATTCATTCTTTATAAGATCTCCTCCCCTCTCCGTCATCATTTATCCTTCTTAATTAACAAATGGCATAAATTAAAATGTCAAATATACTCTGCACAGAACATGCCAAAGCCGCATTCAATTCTGTGTTGAAATGAACTTTCTCTAGCAGTTCAGTGGGGACAAGGATAGAAAATCTTGTCTGAAATGCAATTACTTGCAAGTCTTGTCTGTAAGTAAGTATGGCATTTTTCTTGCGCAGAGGAGGAGACCTGACACCCACAAAGCCCTTTTTTCTGAAGATTTGACAGATTTATTTGATTGGCTACTTGAAGTGGGGAAAAGAAAATTGTTTGGAATTTATCTTAAATTATTTCAACCGCTTGGCCCTGGGGGTTGGTCAGTGTTGAGTATCTGAGCTCTCTCTTGAGCCATCAAGAGCTGAGGAGTAGAGAAGAGTGTTACCAGAGCATAATGCAAATCCCTTGTTTATGTACCTATTTTAGGATAGAATGAATCACCCTCTCCTGGAGAGAGGCAGGTAGCTCGGGGGGGAAATGAAGTCTGCCTGATCCCTGAATCTCCCCCAAGCACAGCATAAGTGGATGACTGCTGTGACTAGGTAGTTAATTTTTTGACAGCTGAAATTACCCAAGATGTTCTTGCGGACTTTAGCATGGCGTTAGGGCAGGCTGACTCTTCATCAGGGATCTCTTCATGATACTTAATCAAAATGTATCACAGCAAAGGGCATTTAGAGGATATGACCATAATTTTGTAGAAAAAAATGATACTTATCCACTAAGGCCTAATGGTACAAGCCCTTCACTGCGAACATTGCTTATTTAAGGTCCATTGTGTGAGAAAATCTGTAATTTTGGCTTGTGCAGATAGAGGAGAAATGCAATTTGTGTAGCCCAGAACTGGCACGTAATGTTCCTCTCTCAAACACCAAACTACAATGTGACTTTAAGCAAGTCCCTTACCCTCACTTATCTGTGCCCCTGTTTTCCCAGATACTTTGCAGAAAAACTTTACCAGCTTGGCAGGGGCCTGTTGATTACCCATTAGGTCTTTGGATCATGACTTCTACCTATGAGCTGAGGTCAGGGACTCAAACCCTGTTGTAACAGAGACTGTAAAAATATACAGTAAAAAATAAAATAGCTTGGAGAGTTTTTTTGGAAATGAAGGCACTGTGCAAATCTGGTAAGCTGGGTTGACAGTTGTTCAAATGGCAGTCACAGCAACACCTTCCTCCTTGATAAGATTTTTGTGCTCTCTATGCTTACCATTGTTGTACTGCAATGCAGGTGCTCAGAAATCCTGCAAGAATATCCTCTCCCTGCTCCATACTAGAGTAGGTCCATGAGCAGGGTGCAGTTTTCCACATCTTGAACTGGAAATAATATCAGGAAGAAATACTTCCCTGGTATCATGGTTTAGCCCTGGCTGGATGACAGAGACCCACCAAGTCTTTCTGTCACACCCTCTCCTAAACTGGACAGCAGAGAGAGAAATATAACAAAGGGACTCATGAGTCAAGAACAGGGAGATAACTCAGCAATTTCCGTCACTGGCAGAAAAGACTCAACTTGTGGAGAAATGGTTTCATTTATTGATGAACAATCAGAATAGAGTGGGGAAAATGAGAAATAAAAAATAAAAACACCTCTTCCCACCCCTCCTTCTTCCCAGGACTCTCCCTACTCCCCCCTCAGCAGTGCAGGAGGATGGCATATGGGGGTTAAAGTCAGTTCATTACAAATGGACTTTGCTGCTGCTTTTTCTCAGGGGAAGGCTTCCTCATACTTCCCACTGCTGCAGTGTGGGGTCCCTCCCCATGGGAGACAGTCCTTCATGAACTTCTCCAATGTGAGTCCTTCCCACAGGCTACAGTTCTTCACAAACTGCTCTAGTGTGGGTCCTGCCATGGGTGCAACTATTCACGTACTGCCCCAATATGGGTCATCCACAGGGTCATAAGTAAACAGGGTCACAGCAAACCTGGTCCAGCGTGTGCTCCTCTCTCCCCAGGTTCTCAAGTCCGGCCACAAACTTGCTCCAGTGTGGGCTTCCCATGGAGTCACAGCCTCCTTCAGGCATCCACCCTCTCCGGTGCGGGGTCCTCCATGGCCTGCAAGTGGATCTCTGCTTCCCGGTGGCCTCCATGGACTGCAGGGGCACAGCTGTCTCACCGTGGGCGACACCACAGGTCACAGGGGAATCTTTCTTTCAGGGCCTAAGTACCTTCTCCCACTCCTTCTCCACTGACCTTGGTGTCTGTGGAAATGTTATTCTCACATTCTCACTCCCTTCTGCTGCTGCTGCAGTTTAGCATTTGCGCAGCAACTTCTTCCCCTTCTCAAGTATGTTCATCACAGAGTCATTACCCCCATAGCCTGGCCTTGGTCAGTAGCAGGTCCATCTCAGAGCTGACTCGCCTTGGCCCTATCAAATGTTGGAGGAGCTTCTGGCAGTTCTTTTTTAAAGAAGCCACCTCTGTATTCCACTTGTTGTATCTCTCACCTCTGTGAACCATATATGTAAGAATTATTATAAAAATTCACATTCTTCATGCAACTTTCACAGTCTTCACTCACATAAACAAAAAAAAAAGAATTCACCACACCAAAATGAAAAACAGCAATTACAACACTGAACTAAAATGAACAATTTACACACAGTCCACCCCTCGTCCCTTCATGACAATGAAAACAACCAAAATCGTTTATAATTATTCTGTTTCCTAACACTGTTCAATTCATGTTTTGCCCCTTACCTCTCCCAATTACAATCCTTATCTCAAACCCCTCATAATTTGAATGCACCATGTTGGGCACTAAAAAGAACTGTGGTGGATTGACCTTGGCTGGATGCCAGGTGTCCACCATGCTGCTCTATCCACCCTGCCTGAGCAAGCCAGAGATCCTATCAGTAGCAATGTCTGGCTGCAGCAGCAGGGCTGCAGTATGCAGAGTGCTTCAGAAAGCAAATGTCAATCATGAATGTCCTCCCTTCCTACTCCTCTCCTAGAGTTTGTATTGCAGACCTGACATTGTATGGTACAGAATATCTCCTTGGCCAGTTTGGGTCAGCTGTCCTGGCCATGCCTCCTCCGAGCCTAGTGGTGAAGGTGAAATGCTGGGGAGACAAACTTGATATTGTGCGAGCAATAGCCAAAACACTGGTGAGCTATCAACAGAAGGCACAGCACTGTGGGGACTGCTGTGGAAAATTACCACTATCTCAGTCAGACCCACTGTACCTGGTAAAAAAACTGTCAGATGAAATGGTTCTTGCTTCTCCCAAGCTAAGGGCAGGCAGAACTGCAGGGCAGTGTTTGGATTTTAATTCTGACTTATTGGAGAAAATCTAAAGCTCAATAACTACCTTTTTTTAAACCCACAAGTACAGTTAATCTGATGTGCAAGCATCTGAAGAGACTCCTGTGTCATTAAGCCAAGGTCAGAAGGGCTTTTTCAAGAGACACCGATGTTTTCTCTCTGTTCAAATTTGCTAATGACGATATATGTACTTGATGGCCTGCCATTGCTGCCTTTGTCTTCAACACCTTCCCTCAGACTGCATCTCTCTTTTAGTGAAGCTTGACTCGGGTAATACATTCATGTCTTGAGAAAGTGCAGGACAAGTAAGGCAGCATTTGCACTTGTTGGGATAAAATAATTCTAATGCACAACTCCAGCATCTGTTTGTTGCCATGCATACACTCAACTGATTTCCTGTAGGTGAAAGCCTAGGATTTAGGAAATCTGGGTTTGTTCAGTTGATTCGTTCAAGAAAATCTTTGTTTGAGAAGGCATCTCCACTTGGCAAAATACCAAATATAAAAGGATTTATTAAATGTGTTATGGTAGCTTTGTGCTTAAATATTTAGGTAATAAGAGTGGTATAAGCAGATGTTTAGGTGACTTACTTGAATGGAAGGCTGTGAGAGTATTTCAATAAAGAAACATCCTAAATACAGGTTGATAAGACATCTGTTACACCGGATGGATGAGTCCATCTTAGAGTGGCTTCTTAGTATGTATCAGGAAGAGAAGTATATGCTGCAGATAACGCTTTGCCAATCAGAGTGACTCAAAGCCTTTATATTTTTTGCAGAATTTGAAAAACATATTGGAAACAACAGCCCTGCATGGGGTAAAAAAACCCTTCAAACCTTTACACGTGTAGTTATAGGCTCTAAGTGACTGCTGCCAGTAAGGAAAGAGGTCTTGGAGCTTCAACATCTGCTCAGTCCTTGTTAGCAGTTATGCAAAAAATTATTACTGAAAGGGAACAGAAAATACCCCCAGGCTGCTGTTTTAATGCATGGTGTTTTTACATCTTGAACACTGTGTGCAATTTCAGTTTGTCTATCTTAAAAATGATCTAGCAGAGCTGGGCAACATCCAAAGCAAGGCGATAAGGACTACCAGTAGTATGGAATAGCTTTGTGTAAAGAGTGATTAAATGGCCTAAGGCTTCTTGATGTAGAAAAATAGTTGTCTAGGAGGACGTACCAGGCAGTTCTATAGAAATGCGAGTTTGGTCGAGAGGGGAAAGTCAATTGTTCTTATGACTCAGGAACCAGCAACATCTAATTAAATTATTGAGTGGCAGATTTGGTACAAAAAAATGCAGAAGCTTTTTTTTTTTTTCCTCACAGTGGTGAATTATGTTTCCAAAGTCATTGCCAAAACGGAATCAGGTCTTGAATTGCCTTTCAAGCTGGGGAGCAAGGACAAAGATCTTTCACAGGGAAGGATCCTCTAATCCAACAGAAAAGAGTACAAAAACAGCCAGAGGCACCTAGAAATGATTTTTCTCAGTTAACAAATCAAGTCCTTGCTGTCATAGAAAGTGTGATCTTTCCTGTAGATGTAGAGATCCTCCTATTAAAACTAGTTAATGTTTTTCTGATTTACTTTTTGTCTGGAAATCTGTCACTGACAGATATGAACCACCTTCTAATTGCTAGCCTTAATTTATTATATTTATTCTTGTACTAGCCTTAACCCTCAGCTTAAGAGGCATTTCGTTCTCCCTGATGTTTTTGCAGCATCTCTTTCTGGGATGCTTTTATGACAGTCTATCTCAAATTAAATTACTGATAGAAAAGGTTTCCAAATAAATTAAAAAGAATAATAGTAACCAGTTGCAAAATTGAACCAATATTCACACAAGAGGCGTAAAGGAATTCAAGTGTGAAAATGCTGACCTACCCACTGTGTCAACTTCATAGACTACTTAAATAGCCCTTGGCATCAAGAGAATGGAAAGTGGCAAATATATGTTTTTGAAGAAAAGTCTGGGAGCATCTGGTGTAAAGTGTAATTAAGAACAGAATGAGCAGACGTTTGGATAAATACAATACTGTGGGAAAAAAAATCTATGTAGTTTTTATAAAAGGAAGTTACTACTATACAAATTCAATGACACTGTAGCAACATATACTAATAAGGAGAATAGAATCAATACAAAGCACTGGATTTTGAAAATCTTTTGATGATGGCTCTTTCATCAAGGTATTTTAAAGCTATCATGGGATAAGAGAAAATATGAATTAATTTTTATGTATTGTTCCTATGTATTAATTATTTGTAATTAATTTTCTTCCCCCCCTCTGTTAAAAGTCATGAAGTGAAAAATAAATGGCCAGTCTATACAACAGATAGCAGCAGCAATGAGTCCTAGGACCTGGTAGGTTCTGCATAGTCACAAGTGATTGTAAAAGGAATGGTTGGGAAGTGGTAAAATTCTCTGGTAGTTATATGCTGTTCCAGAAACATTAAACTGTTAATATGCTAAGGGGCTGGCTGAATTCAGTGGCAGATAGAATTCAGCATCAATAAAAGCAAAGAAACACAATAGAGTGCTAAGTATGCATGCTTAACAAGGCTTTAAATTAACTCTTTTCCAGGAAAGATAAGATGAAATTATGTCCCCAAGATGAGATGTGAAAGGCTGACCACCCTGAGGCAGTGTCAAATGAGGGAGGATTCTTCGCTTGCATCCATCCAGGGAAACTTGTGTGTTCGAACAAGCCCCTGTGTTGCCTGTACACCAATGAACACAGTCTGGGGAATAAGCAGGAGGAATTGGAGATGTGGGTGAGGATAGAGGGCTATGATCTTATTGCAGTTACTGAGATGTGGTGGGGCAGCTCAGATGACTGGAGTGCTGCCATGGATGGTTATGTTTTGTTTAGGAAAGACGGCCCAACGAGGGGAGGCAAGGAGGTGGAATTAGAGTGTATTGAGCTCTGCCTGTGTGGAGATGAGAAGCAAGTTGAATGTTTGTGGGTGAAAATTAGGGGCAGGGTAATGCAGGTGATACTGTTATGGGAGTTTGTTACAGGCCACCTGATCGAGAGGAGGAAGTGGATGAGGCCTTCTACAAATAGCTGAGAGCTGCCTTATGATCACAACCCCTGGTCCTCATAGGGGAATTCGACCACTCTGAGGAATGTGCTGCTGGACCTTGTGCAGAGGGTGTGGTTGTGGGTGTGAAAGTTGGAGGCAACCTTGGCTGCAGTGACCATGAGATGGTGGAGTTCAGAATCATGTGTAGAAGAAGCAGGACACCAAGCAGTATCGTAACCCTGGATTTCAGATGAGCTGACTTTGGCCTCTTCAAAGACCTGTTTGGAGGGATCTCATGGGATAAGATCCTAGTTGGCAGAAGTGCCCAAGAGAGCTGGTTGATCTTCAAGCGTCACTTCCTCCAAGAGAAGGTTGAACTACTGAATGCTTTCTTTACTTCAGTCTTTACAGCTAAGGCCAGCCCTCGGGAAGCCCGGTCCATCAAGGATAGTAGAATGGCCTGGACAGCAGACTTGCCCTGGGTGGAAAAGGTACAGGTTAAAGACTTGTTGGGCAACCTTAGCACTCATAAGTCAATGTGACCTGATGGGATGCACCCAAGAGTGCTGAGGGAGCTAGGTGATGTAGTTTCTAAGCTGCTCTCCATAATTTTTGAATATTCATGGAGGACAGGCGAGGTGCCTGAGGACTGGAGAAAGGCCAATGTCATCCCAGTCTTCAAAAAGGGCAAGAAGGAGGACCCAGGAAACTACAGGGTGGTCAGCCTCACCTCCGTCCATGGAAAGCTGATGGAACAACTCATTGTCAGTATTGTTAATAAATATATGAAGGAAAAGATGGTTATTAGAGGGAGTCAACATGGATTCACCAAGGGGAAATCCTGTTTGACCAACCTGATAGCCTTCTATGAGTGCATAGCCACCTGGCTAGATGAGGGGAGGGCAGTGGATGTCATCTACCTTGACTTCAGCAAGGCTTTTGATACTGTCTCAAATAACATCCTCATAGGAAGTTCAGGCAGTGTTTGGATGAGTGGATAGTAAGGTGGATCATGAACTAGCTAAATGACAGAACCCAGAGGGTGGTGATTAATGGCACAGAATTGAGTTGAAGGCCTGTGGCCTGTGGTCTTCCACAGGGGCTGGTTCTGAGACTAGTCTTGTTCTTCATCAACGACCTGGATGAGTGGACAGTGTATCCTCAGCAAGTTCACTGATGACACCAAACTGGGAGGACTACGATCAATGTCATAGGGTCTAGTTGGAGGCCTGTATCTAGTGGAGTCCATCAGGGGTCGATGCTGGGATCAGTACTGTTTAATATATTAATTAATGACCGTGATGAGGGAATAGAGGACACTGTCAGCAAGTTTGCTGATGATACTAAACTGAGGGGAGATGCTGACATATCAGAAGTCTGTGCTACCATTTAATAAGACCTGGACAGACTAGAGAGTTGCGCAGGGAGAAATCTAATGAAATTCAACAAGGACAAGTATAGAGTCTTGCATCTGGGAAAGAATAACCCCATGTAGCAGTACAGGTTGGGGAATGAACTCTTAGAGAGCAGTGTAGGGGAAAGGGACCTGGGGGTGCTGAGGGATAGCAGGGTGACCATGAGCCAGCAATGTGTCCTTGTGGCCAAGAAGGCCAATGGCATCCTGGGGTGTTTTAGAAAGGGTGTGGACAGTAGGTCAAGAGAGGTTCTCCTCCTCCTCTACTCTGCACTCGTGAGACCGCATCTGAAATACTGTGTCCAGTTCTGGGCCCCTCAGTTAAACAAGGACAGGGAGCTGCTGGAGAGAGTTCAGCGCAGGGCCACCAAGATGATGAAAGGAGCGGAGCATCTCTCTTCTGATGAAAGACTGAGGGAGCTGGGGCTCTTTAGCTTGGAGAAGAGGAGACTGAGGGTGATCTCGTTAATGTTTACAAATATGTAAAGAGCGAGTATCAGGAGGATTGAGCCAGGCTCTTCTTAATAATGTCCAATGATAGGACAAGGGGCAATGGGTACAAGGTAGAGCGTAAAAGATTCCAAAGAAACACAAGGAAAAACTTCTTCACTGTGAGGGTGATGGAGCACTGAAAGGAGCTGCCCAGACAGGTTGTTGAGTCTCCTTCTCTGGAGACATTCAAAACTCACCTGGATGAGTTCCTGTGTGACCTACTCTAAGTAATCCTGCTCTGGCAGGGGGGTTGGACTAGATGATCTATTGAGGTCCCTTCCAACCCTTAGGATTCTGTGATTCTTTGTGAATCTGTGACTGGCTGATTCACCAGAAAGCTGTGCTGCCATTCAGTGAGATCTCGACTGATTGGAGACTTGGTCAGAGAGGAATCTCATGAGGCTCAACAAGGACAAGTGCAGAGTCCTGCACCTGGGGAAGAACAACCCCATGCACCAGTACAGGCTGGGGATTGACCTGCTGGAGAGCAGCTCTGCAGAGAGACTTGGGAGTGCTGGTTGGTTAGGAACTAAACATGAGCCAGCAATGTGTCCTCATGGTCAAGGTGGACAATGGCATCCTGGGATGCATCAAGAAGACTGTGGCCAACAGATTGAGGGAGGTTCTACTGCCCCTCTTCTCCTCCCTGTTGAGGCCTCATCTGGAGTCCTGAGTCCTGTTTTGGGTTCCTCAGCTCAAGAGGGACAGGGAACTGCTAGAGAGAGTTCAATGCAGGGCCAAGATGATAAGGAGACCAGAGCATCTTTCTTATGAGGAAAGGCTGCAGGTATTGGGGCTGTTTAGTCTGGAGAAGAGGAGACTGCAAGGGAATCTCATTAATATTTACAAATATATAAATAGGGGGTGTCAGGAGGTTGAGGCATCACTTTTTTCTCTATTGTATCTAGCGACAGAAAAAAGGGTAATGGAAAAAGCTGGAACACAAAGAGTTCTATTTAAACATAAGGAAAACCTGTTTCACTGTGAGGGTGATGGAGCCCTGGCACTGGCTGCCCAGGAAGGGTGTGGAGTCTCTGTCTCTGGAAGTTTTCACAGCCCACCTGGACACATTCCTTTGTGACCTGATCCAGGTGGACCTGCTCATAGCAGGAGGGTTGGACTAGATGTTCTCTAAAGGTCCCTTCCAACTCCTACATTCTGTGACTCTGTGAAAACAACAGTAAATGCTTTTTTTTCTTAACCTTGTCTTCATCTCCTGTTAAAAGAAATGTTTTAATATATTTCTTGAAAAAGCTATTGATCCAGCTTGGTCGCAAACTCCTTCCTTTAATTTTCTCCCCATCATAAGAGTGTAGACCTAAGGTAGTTTTAGTGCCTTTGTGTCTAGGATAGATTTGCATTGTCCTAATTAAAAATGCTGAGGTCTCTATACCAGCTGACTTACAAAAATATTTTTCCCAGTTTATAAATTTTGCTGGTCCAGATCTGGATACAGAAACCTTCAGATAACAAAGTGAAATACTCCACCTGATCACTCAAAGTAATTATCCATGGGAGGAGATTGCCCAAAGGTGATGAAAAATTGTCCTTCATGTCAAATTTTTGAGTGAGATTGAACCTCTCCTGCTGTAAGATCAATGCTGATTCAGATGCTGGGTTTTGTGTTTGATGTTGTCTGAACTCCTCTGCTCTATGCTACTCAGCCCATCTTTCCTCATGTGTTTTTCCTCACAATCATCTCTACTGTACGTGCACTTCTCCCTGACAAAACACTGCATGAAACATATTGCATTTACTAATTAGACTAGCAGTTACTAATTAAGTTTAAATTCCAATGTACCAATCAAGTTTTATTTCCTAATTGTGGTACATTATCACTAATTAGAATAGTGGGTTTTACTTAATGGATTATATTTAAATTAAGATGTCTCCATCGAATGTTTTTTCCTACTTACATTTTAACTAATTGGTACTGCAATTATTAAGTTATGTTGAAATTGAAATATATCAGGCTGGTAGGGAATCATATGATACTTTGCTTATGTCTGTATGATACTTGTAGGAATGATTAAGATACAGTCCAGTTAATTAGTTCTGGAATCAAAATAATTTCCTAAGTGTTTGTACGCTACTCCCTTGCCACACTATTAAGGAGAAGCTTATTATTTGCTCAGTAGAAATTTAATATGGTTATTGGTTCTAATCAGCTCAGATTGAATCTGTAAATATTTAGGCCCAGGTTCACACACCTATATTTAAAACCATTTGTAATGGATGCCCTGCATTTCTAGTTCAAAGGGGTTTGATCCCTACTTGTCAAGGTTTTAAATATTTTTGTGATGGCTGAAAGAAAGAGGCCTTAGAAGATTTCTTGACCATGCTTTACCCTATTTGGCAATATCATCCAAAAAGATGTTGGTGATACTATACAAACATGATTGCCAAGTGCTGATGACTAGCAAAGAAGTAGACAGCAGACTTAAATCAGAGATGTGCATCAAGATCCATCACAGAGGCTTACCATTAAGCAAACCAGAGCTCAGGGAGGAAAAAGTTACAGGCTAAAGGAGTTTTAATTCTTGCTTTCTGCTGACAGTGACCTTAAAGCTGCATGTAGGGGAGAGCATTTCAGACTGCTGCAAATGCTTTGACCTGGGGGTTTTAATGCCATAGTCCTCTAGCGGAGTGAGAACAGCATGCAAAATTCAGGCCATGCCTGCCCTTCCTGAGAGCCAGCTAAATCTTTTTGAGAGTGCAGGACTCTGAGCTTGTGAGCAGTGGGTGTGAGGATGACGAACTGAGGAGCTGCAGCCTTGAAAAGTTCCAGTATATTTTTCTTTTAGTGCCATTATGAACTTAAAACAGGAGTGTGGTGGCTTTTGGTAGATACATATATACATACCTGTATTTGTATACAGATGCCAGACCTTGTATCCATTCATGCACACAGAGAAGCATGAGAAGATGAGTCAGGTCTACTGCCTCAATCAATTTTGCACAGATGGCAGGGAGATATTGCGTTCTGCATCCTTCAGCCTAGGCTTGGTCACATTTAGGAGCTGCAGGACATTCCTAGGGAAACTCTACTTTTTACTTTTGTGAACCATTGTGTAAATCACCATGTCTTGAAGCTAACAGGCAGCCTTGTAACAGCATCATGGCAGAAGCAAATATCTGGGAAGTCTGTAATGCCTTACTAGCAATTCCAGAGTTGCAATATTACAAAAAGCAGGTAGGGATGAATAAATACAGAGCAGTTGGTGGATACAGCTGATTTGTGACAGCTCTAACAACCTTCCTCTTAACAGCTGTGTTTAAAAGAAATAAAATAAATAAATGAGATGAAATGAGAGTTAAATTATTGTTGTGGTTTGGCCCAGCACAGCAGCACCACGACAGTCTGTTGCTCAGTGCCCCCATTCATCCCCAGCCTTGTTAGGATGGCAGAGGACCCAGAGAAATGGGAGTAAAAAGATAAGCAAGGGCAGGGAGGGCTCGCTGCCAATTATGGTTCCTGGCAAAAAAGATTCCAGTACTCGACTTAGAGAGGAAAGTAGGAAAGTTTATTCTACAAAAAAGAGAATGGAATAAAAGCAAAAAGGGGTAGGATGATGATAAAATTACAACCAGCACTTTAAGATCTACCTCCCCCATCCCTCCTTTGTTCCCGGGCCCAGCTCACTGCTTCCGATATCTCTACCTCCTCTCCCCTCAGGGAGGCAGGGAATGAGGGATGTGGTCAGTCTCTCACAGATGGGCTCTGCCACTTCTGTCTTCTCAGATGAGGATGATTCCTGTCATTCTTCCCCTGCTCCAACATGGGGTTCCTGCCCCAGGACACAATCCTTAACAAACTTCTCTGGTGTGGGTTGTTCCCAACAGCTGTGGCTTCTGCCGATACGGGGTCCCTCACACGGGATGCAGTCCTTGGTGAATATCTCAGGCATGGATTCTTTGCTACGGTTGCAGTTTCTGCAGTTACAGGGTCCCTCTCTTGGGACAAGGCCTCTTCTGGGCATAAGTTTAATGAGCTGCTTTGTCATGGGTTCCTCATTACAGTTACAGCTGTGGATGTCCCTTCCTCGGGACACGGCCTGCTCCAGCCATAGTGATAAAAGGTCCCTCCCTTGGGTCCCTCCTCTTCTGACCACAGTTTTAAAGAAGAAAATCACTGCCCCATCTCAGGGTCTGCAGTGAAGTGATTGAGTCCCCGCCACGGAACATGGCCTCTTCCGGCCATAGTCACTGCCCCTGGCTCGAGGCCTTTAATGAAGTGAATCGCTGCCCCTGGTCTGGGGCCAGCTTTAGCAAAATGACTCTCTGCCCCTGATATGGGGTCATTATCAAAATGAGTCTCTACTGCTGATGTGAGGGTCTTTAAAGAAATGAAAATAAATCTCAGCTTTACCAGTTCTCTCTGTAGAATGCAGGGGAGTCTCTGCTCCAGCACACCTCCTTCTCCCTTTCATCCCTGATCTTGGAGTCCTCATGGTTGTTTCTCTCACTGTTCTTACTCCTTGCACCATCACCAGCCAGTAGAATAAGAAGGGCAGAAGAAGGAAGAAGATGGAGGAAGAAACCTCCTCTTCTGGCTTCTTCTTAAAAAGTGATCATGGAGGCGTCTAATTGGCTCAGCCTCAGAAGTGGGTCTGTCTCAGAGCTGGGGAGAGTTGTCAGCAACTTCTTCCAGGAGCCATCTTTACAGCCCCTTCCCCCTTACCAGAAAAGGCTATCATGTCAAACCATGACAATTATGAAGAAAGTTATTCCATGCTTCACAGAGAAACTATTACAAATGAGATTAAAGTGCAAAGTTTTGAACTGTTGAGATTTTAAAAATATTTCAGCAACATCATCTCATCTCTATGTAAGTCAAATGAGAGGGTGAATTTCAGAAATTATATATATTCAGTAATGCCTTGCTCTTTGTCCTGGACTGTGCTTTCTGAGCTTTACAGGTGCAGAATGGAACTCCAGAGAAACTCATCTCTATAAAGGGGGTCTGAGTACTTTCTAAAAACCTGCAGAATTTAAGGATAAGTGCAAAAGAAAAGATGTCAGAAAATCAGATTGTCTCCATATTAAACAAGATCTGAGTTTTGGAAGTTTCATAACAGTCAATGTCATCAAAGGCTCCTACAGCATTGAAAAAGAACTGAAAATTTCAATGGAAAACTACTTAACTGAGGCAGAAGGATCAGCTTAAGAGGTAGGAGATGATAAGCCATGCCAGCAATGTATGTTTGAGAGACTTATTGTGTCCTTCATTGCAATGCAACTATACAGATGAAGGCAGATGATGTATGATTATTCCTCAACAGTGAACTATGAGGGGAATTTATCAATTTTCTTTCTAATTGACTTGGTAAGCCTGTGTTCCTCCAATCTCTATTCCAGTATGTTAAGGACTCCTGTCCATATAACTTGAACAAAAACCCTGAGTTGTATGTTCCTTCTGTGTAACTTAATTTTAGTGCAGAATATGGAGTCTTTTCCCCAACAGACTTTGGCAGCTTTTGGAGCAGAATTACTTTTGACCAAAATGCTGTACTCAGCTGAGAGTCATAGCCAAGCAAATTTCTCAAAGTTAGGTCTGTTCCCAAGTTTGTCACCAAATGAATACACAAGGGACAAAAGCAAACATTTGTAGGCTACTCATACTTAGTATAGGGTGTATAGCCTATTGTCAAACTATCTGCATTTTATTCTCTGGCTTAATAAACAATAGAAACTGATGGACACCGTGGATTGGATACTCGGTGTGAATGCATGGAGCTAGGCTGATTTGTTGCATCTGAGAAGCTAACTCCTGTACTCTATCCTAGAAATTATTTCATGGTCTGCAATTCAATAACCACTCCTGACACTTAGAGGAGATGCCTTCAGTTAAACCATATAGGGACCAGTAGGAACATTTCTGATTGAGCTAGTCACAGCCAGAATATGGTGTCATGTCACATCATAACTTTTTTGATTAGGGTATTGTTTTTAGTGACTTTTCCATGTCTTTCTGATTTATTAAAGTCATGGGGTTTAGCACATTAGCCTTGTATTTTTTTTTATTTTTATTTTTTTTAAAAAGGCTCTTTGAGTTTCAGTCATCAGAGAAAAAAATCGCCCTGATTCAGATTGAGGAACAGAAAGAAGACGTTATGCAGCTTAGGTGAATGCTGTAGCCATAAGGCTACGTGTAGAAAAAGCTTATATTTTCTTAGGGGTGGTGATGGGGAACCCAAAACTATGAGATTCAGTTTTTACAAAAAGTATCCAGTGGGGTTTGATGATGTTCCACACTACATGTCAAAACTTTCAGAGGTACCATGAAACACATACTGATCTATTGCTTTATCAGCTTTATATTCAAAGTGTTATCTAAATCTGGTGTATGATAGTGAAAACACATTCTTTTATAAACACATGGAAGATACAACTGAGTATTAACAGTATGAAATCCATAGGAGGCAACATTACTGTAAGAAGCAATGATTGCAGAATTTGGACTTTAGTATACTATTTATGTTCTCAGTAATTTAAAATGTTTTTTAAAAAACTACACAAGGCACCATGTGTGTATATACACACTTGTGTGTGTATGTGCAACTATGAGAACTGTGACAAACTAGTTAACAAAACTGAGGAGTTGCAATTTGTTAAAATAGACAGACTGAGTTTATGCCAAATTGTATTTAACTGAAGTTCTGATATCCCTCTCTGAAATTCCTCCAGCACATCTCCTATCCCCACAGATGGGAATTCGTTTGCTACAAGGAGATTTGGCAGCAAAGACCATCCTGAGCTCTGTGGGCTGCGTTTCTTCAAGAGACAGGATTATTGCAAACACTCCCTCTGCACTAAGATGTTTAAACAGCCTTATTGTCAATGTTAAAAAATGTAAGGTGTGTGTGATTATGAAATATAACTATACAACGACTTTCACGTTTAAAAAGCAGCAGAACATTTTCCAGGTACAGCCATGCCAGTGTCAGAGAATGCTCACTCTGAGCATTTATTTCTGAAAAATATAATCCTGCCTACCTCTTTCCCTCTCTCCCCCTCCAAAGGGTTTTTCTCCATACATGATGAGCTCTGCTGTTTGAGGCAAGTACCCTTTATTACCCAATTAACTCCTTAAACTCACTGAGAAATCCAGACACAGCACTAGTGAAAATCCTTCCTTTGCCTTCTCAGGGGTGAGACACTTTCACAGGTATTCCGTACACCTGCAGTACTGTTTTAACTATACTGTTATGCAATGTGCACTGTTACTAAAATCTGGATTTCCTGGGTAAACACAAATGGTAGATAAAAGCATATAAGAAGTGAAATCTAGATAAAAATCTCCAGGGCAATTTTGTTGAAGATAAATCTTCCTCATATAAACTCAGTGAACACCTGCCAACATTCTGACTGAGCAGCAGGTCATAAAGCAAGCACAGCTCAGAAAAGCAGAGGCCTATATAAGTATCAGAGTGAGAGGTGAGAGAGAAAAACAGCTTTTGTACATGTGGGGCTGAAAACAACTGAGTAAAACAAACTCAACACCAGTGCCAGCATGTGTTTTTCTGCCCAATAAAATGCAAAGACAAATTTGTGGAGGAAAGAAAATGGCCTAACTGATTTCCAGAGCTGGAAGCAAAGCCGACAGTAGAGAAAAAGGAAGGTGAGTTGGGAGCAGCTACTACTGCATGCTGCCATGCTCTTTCAGACTAGAAAGGCTGTGAGAAGATGTGGGACCAGAATAAGAGTGTACCATGGAGTGTTTGCTTTCAGTGAAAACTCCGAGGGACAGCAACATAATCTTGTGGATTGAAATTCAACCAGAGCAACATAGGCTGGCTCTGATAAGGCAATTTCTTTCCTGTCATGAAAAACACATGTTCTGCCCAAGGTGTCTAGAAGCTATCCATTTATGCCCTGATATACAATTCTCTAAAATTCAAGAAAAAAAAGAACCTGGAAGCCTCAAATGTGGTCTTTATTACACACTGGAAGTCCAATGCAACTTCTCCTCCCAAGAAGCAAGAGAAATTTCTTGAAACTGCTCCACCTACTAGTTAGCTGTAGATGCATTTCTGTAGATCTTTTTTATTCTTGCCTTCTGCTGCTGAAAGCTTGTTCTCTCTCATGAATGGCTTATCTGTCTTTTATTTTTTACATAGTTATATTCTCCATGGTTTCTTTTAATCCAGGCTTGCTTCTATATGTATGTTTGCCTTGCTTCTTGCTTGATAGTCTTTGAATGTCCCCTAGCCATGGGACTTTTGGGTCATCCTTCTTACTCAGATTCCTGGCCTCATCTGCACCTTTGTCAAGGTATTCCATTCTCTTCTGGATCAGAAAGTCCTCACTTAGCTGCAGTCACTGGACTTTTCTCACTATGGCTGCCTGACAATGATCCTTACTGCAAAACTCAGAAAGCCGTATCAACTAAACTGGGTCAAAACAAGAGATTGCAAAATGAGTGACTTGTGGTAGTTAGGAAGTAGATGAAAGGGCCTTATGATCCAAGAACATGCATCCTAAGTTTCCTTCTAGCTGTCAGTTCTGGCAAACAGTTATGTAGCTGAGTCTCAGCATCCAAAAAACCAGAGCACCTTTCTGTGTCATCCTGTGCTTGTTAATGCAGTCTGTGTGCTTTGAATGTGTGGATTATTTATTATTAAACTAAGAAAAACGTTGTGTGAGTCTGTCAGATTTTCAGGAATAGCTTGCACTCTTGCATTTGCCTTTCCCTTAACAATTTGGCACCTTCAAATGCATTGTTTTTGTCTGTGTTTATTTTAAACTGAGAAGCTTAAAGAAGTGCACAAACAGTCACATGGGAAAGAGGAAACCAGATATTTATAGTATGAAGAAGTTAAGCTTTTGGGATGGTTAAGTATGTTTTGTGGCAAGCAGTGCCCTAATTCTGCAGGCACTTAAGGACATCCTTCACTTGACATGCTAGGCAGGGGGTACTCTTGGCTAGTCTTTAGTTATATCATCAGAGTCATCATTGAAAGGACATGTGCTCAGAACAGATATGTGATCTATGAGCCTGGGCTCAAGCATCATTGGATGTACCTTCGCATCAGGTACCTCCCATCTGGTTGCCTCAGCAGAGCTCGGACAGTGAGCTTGTAGAGAGGAGAGAGCACCTTCTACATTATCTTGATAGTCAAAATAGTCCATGGACTGCAGAAGGACTGTGTTGCCTAAAGGTACCTGTGTGTGCAGAAATGAGAATTTTCTGTGGAATACAGGGCTACATCACACTGACAAAAAGCAAAAAATCACAGGTAAATTTTCAGTTTTGAAAAGAGGTTATTTGTCATAAGAAAAATTCCACAGAGATGTAATAGCAAGCAGTCATTAATTCGGCTAAGTTAGTTTGGTTGCAGCAACTAGGATTTTTTTAGTTATAGGTACTAGTTACAGGTACTAGGAGGTAGGAGATAATGCTGGGTTTTACCAGAAGGTATCAGTTGTGGCTTCATTTCACAGTGCCACGAAAGTCAGGTTGAGAAAATATTTGAAAGAATTGTCAAACCAGCATGAGGAAGCACTTTTAACAGTATGGTAGAGACAAAGTTATTTTTGGCTTTTTACAACATGTAGTTAAGCATTGGTGGCACGTTTTGGTCCATGCTAAGACCTAGGGGCATTCGTTGTTATGTGAGATATCTGTAGTACAGTTTCATACCTGCTTTGTGACCATATCATGAGCCTATGATCAGTCCCACGATGGGCTCCTCTCCAAGATGGGTTTTCCCGAACTGAGGCTTTAAAGGAGCAGATCCCAGATGTGCCTTAAGGCTTTTATTCACAGCATTTAGGCCTTGTTAGGTATTGAGCTACAACTCTGACAGTTTAAAAGAGAGAATTCAATAAACAAGGCTCATAAAAATATTTCTGCCCTGTATAGGGTGTCCTTGAAGAGGATTTCCTTTCTGACCAGCAGCTTTTTGTTGCCTACAGGTCACGAGAAGAACTAGAGTCCCTTTATGTGTCTTCAAATTATTATTTATTTCTCTTTCTAGTACTTCAATGTTCCCTGGACTCTCCCTGCCACTCAGGATACAGTCTGCCAATACTTTTTTGCTCTGTGGCAGTTAACTCTTCACTGACCATCCTCAACCCTTTTCAGGTGAGAAGGAAAGGCTCAGAGAAAAACAATTAGACTGAGCGAAACTGCACATCCCTTTCTGATTCCCCATATTAGCTGTTTGAAAGATTGAGGATAATGGTCCTAACCAATGTTATCCATCCATCGCAGATTTACTCAGGAAGAGCAACAATTTTAACTGCCTTAACTGCTGTTTGTTTGCTCATCAATTGTGTAGGAGAGAATATGACTGCCAAGAAAAAATAGTTGTCATATGTGAAGATATTTCAGTCTAACTTCTGCCTTATAACTAAGGTTCAAATATCCATTATATAGGTATTTGTTTTGTGGTTTGTTGTAAGTTGTATGGTGTCTCTTTTCTTCCCTCTCTAAACAACATAATTTTTTTACTTAAGAGAGGATCATAGAATCATAGAATGGTAGGTGTTGGAAGGGACCTTTAGAGATTATCTAGTCCAATCCCCCAGGCAGGTTTTGAAGATCTCCAGAGAAGGAGACTCCACAATCCCCTTGGGCAGGATGTAAATAAATCCTGTGCAATTGCACAACGATTCTGACACAAATACTCATGCTTGTAAAAATGTGCACAGTATTTTTATTTCTTATGTGCTGCTAAACAAATTACCTTTTACATTAATAAACATTGGACACTAAAGTTTTGGAAGCAAATTCAGAGATAGTTTTTCCAGCAAATTCTAGCTTATTCTCTTTTTTTTTTTTTTTTTTTTCACTTTTAAAAATTTCTCTCCCTGTCAAGTCCTAACCACAGCTCCCCAGGATGGTGTAGGCTATTTAAAAATAATTAAAATGTTCTGCCTTTGCATTACTTCTATTGGAACCACATTTGCTTGAATGTACTAGGAATCAGCTCCAAGCCAATCAAAATGAGATGAGTGTGTCATACAGCTCCCTTCTCTCTTAGTGAACTTTTGACCAACAGGGCACTGTATTGATGAATTTAATTTCTTCCTAATCTGCTTGTACTCTGCTTGATAGCTTGGAGCTTTGCTCTCTTCTGTTTCAGTACAATGACCCTGCTCTTGAGAAATCTGTGAGTTTGAAGCAAAGCAATGATTTCAAGTTATCACAAGATGTTGAACACACAGATCTCTTCTTGGCTGTCTGCAAGATGTTGCCTGAAAGTTGAGAAAGACTCTCACCCCACAGAGGAAGTGGTAAAGCATTATTTCACAGCTTTTAAGGCTGTAACAAAGAAATAAGAGTTTCACTTGGCTAAATAGACTCAGTCCTTCAGAATTAGTGTGTGAAACGGAATGAACTAGCTACATCCAGGGGTTGTGTTAGTGAAAGTCTCTTTTAAGAGCTGGCTTTCAGGCAGGTACTCATACATTGGTCAGTTAAGTCAGAGGTCCCTTTGTGAGTTACTCTATGCATATGAAGACTGAAAAGACATTTCCATAGGACTGCTTCTTCTGTTTCTGGTATAGTACCATAGGTATTTTTGCAGAGGTTTCAAGCTGCCAGATTTTATACCTGTTCTGTAATGGCTCTCATGAGCAACCTAGTGACCTGTTGCAGGATGCACATTCAAGCCTTTTTGCTATTATGCCAGCCAGACAAAACAAATTTGCTTTTTGGCCTTGTTGTCAGATAATGAGCTTTGGTCAACAGACAATGTTGGCCTCAAGTAGATGTTCCTTGGGCAATAAAGAAATACTTCTTGCTTATTTTTGCTGCTGTTTGAGTGCTAGATGGTAACTAAGATATGCAACAACAGAACAGGACCCCATGTCTCCCCTTGTGAGCAGAAGATGATGGTGAGAGGAAAGCGGTCCACATATCTTTCAGGAGAAAAGCAGAGTAACAAAAATTGATCTTCTTATACAGACCTACAGGGAAAATCCTGACACCTACATCTTCATATTGGAAAAGTCTTTTGTCATTCAGAGACTGTATATTCAGGATCTAAGTGACAGGTGGAAGTAATGTTCTGAAAGTAGTACACCATGAATTTCCATTTCCTTCGGAATTTAATATTTATAAAGTGGCTTAGCTTTGAATTGCTATGACATACCACACCATTAAAGACTTGGCTGTCCTGATAATACAAATGTTACTGCATTCCCCAAGAGCGTGTTTGACTAGTACCTGTCCTAGCCTATTTTAATTTTTGTTTAATCTTGATGCTTTCTACAAATACAAAATATGCCTTTGTGGCATGGAAAGGAAGTAAGCATGACCTTTATAAAATTTTTTTTAAAAAAGTGTGTTGATACTGTAACAAAGAGTAAGTGTAGGTGAAATACAGATGCTTCGATTTACACAGCATCTGAAAGACAAATACTGACCAAATCTTTTTATCACCACTACACCTCTCCAAGTTAATTGGAAAGATGGAAGGACATCACAGAATCTCATCAAAGGGATTTAGAAATGTCAGTCTGAGTTTCTAAACTTACAGTGAATTTGGCACCTAATTTTTTTTACCTAGTCTTTTGGAGTTTCAAGATAATAGAAAAGAAATAATGGAATGGAGAGGATAATTTAGGAAGAAATTGTGTTTGAAACCGTATTATCAAATAAATCACCCTCTGTGGGAGAAAACAATAGAGTGGGACCTTGACTTTACCAGTTGGATAAAGATAAGTATTCAGAGACAACTAAAGCTTAGGAAGATAATAGCTTGTCTATCAGGGACAATGTTACCAATTAATGTTAGTAGCAGCATATAGATCTCATCAGTCTTGCCACTGAGAATGCTGGGAATATTGTTAATACCAGTGTGACCATCTATATAAGAAAGCACATCTCTTGCTAGAGATGAAAGGGTTTCCTTTTAATCAAGTAGTATTTTTTTGGTTCAGAAACAGAATAAGTTTCTGCATTTACTTACTGTATGCCTCCTCCAAGAGCATGCCACATTTTGAAAGCCAAGAACAGATGAGATCTCTTGCCAACAGGAAAGCATCATTTATGCTTCTTACTCTACAGGGCTTGAATAGTTTGTTAATGTTATCACCTCCTTGTAACTTCATTTGTGTTTCAGATAAAGAAAACTATCTTTTCCTTACCTGGACATCATAAAAGAAGAAAATAGATAATGACATAGAGGCTGTGATTTGAGGAAAGCTTCTGTTATCTCAGTCTGTCTCAGCTTATCTGTTTGAAACTAAAGGAAAAAAGTTCTTCCATATCATTCATTCTAGGTAAAGGAAGATTGTGCCCAGAACTAGTTACTAGGACTGATTGAAATAGTTTAGGGTTTTGGTCTCTTTTTTTTTCAGCAGAGACTGTTTTTCCCCTGTGAAAGTCTGAGTATTAGAATATTCTAGTGGAAAACATAAATATTTTGGCTTAAATCCCTAAAGGCATTAATTTATAAATACTTCTTATTAGACTTATGGAAATGGCAGTTCTGGAATAAACATGAAAATAACAGGCTCACATATTATGTTTCTCAATTCACTTAACCACCCTTGATGACTCCTGGGAGAGGGTAGCTACATCATGGAAGTCTGGACCTTGGTGAATCATGGAAACTAGCTTAAGAGCTTTTCCTGCAGAAGAGAATGACAATCCACAGTATTCAAATCACAGGATGTCAGAAATCATACCATAGTCATTGCCAAATACACAAGCTTTCTGGTTTGATTAAAACACGTAGCTTTCACTAATGGATTTCTACATGGAAAAAAAATCTCACCAAAAACAAAACGAAAAAAAGAAAAAAAAAATCAAAGGAAACAAGGTACTATTTGTGAGTAATGACACCTATTTCAGTTATTCAAGTGATACACATAGGTGCTTTTTCATTTCTTATTATGTGATCAAGGTAGAAATATCAAGAAAAGACTAACAGAATATGCCTTGTGTCAGTACTGTAGGAGCTGCAACAGTATTGTAAAAGCTGGGTAGAGTTTTAGAGTGCTGCAAATACAGTCTATTCATCTCAAGAGTGGGCTGATGGAGATCTTTTGACTTGTACAATTTTCTCAAAAGACACCTCCAAAATAAGACTCAAGATTCATGTTTTCTTGAAGAATTCATGTGAATGCTGGTTTCAGTCCTCTCCCAAAATCAAGGTTAACAACTGAAAACGATCCCAGTTAAGAAATTTTAAGCACTCTCAACTGTTTTGTGAAAATAAGCAAGCAGAGAAATAACAACATGCATTCCAGTTAATAAAGGTAGGCAAAATAATGGTGAGAAGGTCTCACTTCTAGCCTGTGTTTCAGTGTTTGCTCCTGGCCTTCAGCATCTGAAAGTGAATCAAGACTTCACTTGGTAATTGGGGTGGTCTTTTTTTCAACAATCTCTATCTTTTCTTTTGCCATACACAAGCCCTTATGCAGATGGAGGCTGTGACTGCAAGCAAAGGTATTTACAGAAGTGGCAGCATGTGTGTGTTTGTAGAGCTCCATGGTCTCACCTTTCCTCCACTAGATTTAATGATAGGCAGGTTTGTGCAACCATTGGCAAAAGGCAAGGTCTGCCAAAACATTGCTCAGGAGCTCTTCGTGATGTATGTCCTTTTTAATCAGTCTTAAAAAGAAATGAATTTTGCAGGGTGCTGAACACAAGAATTGGAAAATTGAGCATGTCCACTGATGATACTAATGTGAGTAGTACCAATCAATGCCATGACTAGTAGACTTCCCAGCCCATTGCCTGGCCTTTCTGGTAGTTAAGGCTCTCCTCCTTCCTCCTGCTATTACTCTCCTATGAATTTAGTTTCTTAGCTCCTGTTTATGAACATGGATTGCATCACTCCACCATAACAACAGTTAATTAGTAATGAAAACTCACCCAAATAAATTACAACAAATCAAATTACTCTTATGACAAAAATTTAAAAATGAATACTGTGGTAAAATACATCAGAAACACCTCTTGTCAGTTTAGTATTTATCACGGCCAGCAGTCGCTGTAAATTCCCCAGTGTAACAGGAAAAAAAAACAGCACATGTGAAATGATTTCATATCTTCTGGGTGCCGATTTTATGAGCAGTTCAGTTGGTTCTTCAGACATGTAGATAGATTTACAGAACATAATGGGCTTCTGTTCGTGAGACAACAGCAAGAGAAGAGGCCTGACTAAAGGCAACAAGAAAAAAAAAAAAAGAAAAAAAAAGGAAACAAGAAATTATCTGTAAAAAGAAGAAAATTAAGGAGAAAAAAAGATCCTTTTGGTTTGTGTTTCTTGTTTAAATTTTTTTCCCCCTTGTGAATGAAATGTACTGGTCTATACTAGCATCATTTTTGCAATCAAACTGTATACTTGCTGTTCTCACACTCACTTGGGAAGCAGCCCATCAGTATGGAACCATGTAGATGTGCCCATGTATGCTGCCACCAGGCTATATGTGTGACTGACAGAAGTTCCAGTGAGGCTTGTGAAGTGAGGGAAAGGAACAAACTCAGACTTGAGACAGATATGAATGGTTTGGAGACCCATGGTCTGTGATGGAGGACACAAAGCAGAGAGGTGATAGAGAAGATGTGAGTAGACCAGTGCTGTGAGCCACAGAGATTGATGGGTATAGTTGATAGGACACAGGACGTAGTGTAAGGCTTTAAAGTTAGGTCCATGCTTAGAGCATGGTATGAGGTATGGGTGGTAAAAATGCCAACTATTCAGGTCCCCAGTAGGCTTTCATCCACACAAAAATGAAACCACCAGAGGTAAAAAAAAAAGGTTTAACCTACTTTAAAGGTCTTTGAGGGTGGAAAATTCTAACAATTATCATTTTAAATTCCATCTGATTGCTGGCTTCCCAACTGCCGCTCCTCTGAAGGGAAAAACCGACAAAGATAGACACAGAAGAAATGAGCAGAGCTGCCTGCCAGAGCCAGGTGAGTTTGGACAAAGTGGGGGTACAGGGAGAAGGGAATAGAAGAAAGTGAGTCATATCCTGCAAAGGGACTGAGATGGTGCTGGGATGACAGGGATGGCTGTTGGGTGCTCATGAGTGCTGGTACAGAAACGTTGTAATTTATACCTGTAGATATGATAGCTAAATGAAAAAGGATTGATGTACCACAGAGAATTTCCGAAAGCTTTCAACCAGGAGTGTGTTCTTAGCAGCAGTGAAAATATGGCTTGACTGGAGCAGACAACAGCAAATATAAATCAGTGGAGGGCAACTAATTAACAACAGGAGGAATTCAGTCCAGTATTTCAGCTGTTGTAGGGTGCTATGGTTGTTCTAGTCAGGCAGATTTGAGACTTAGTGATGAATTGACACCATTTTAATGGTTTCTTTGCTTTTCATAGGATGTCTGCTGGGATGGGCTGGTCTGACCTCTCTGAAGAGTAAATGGCTGCATGGTGGGTGATACATCCATGTGAGGAGGAAGTTATCTTTAAAGAGAAGACTCTGTAAGAGACCTTTTCTTAAAGTTTGTGTTTTCAGAATAAAGATGATGTGAAATTCATTTCCATGTCTGACTCCCTCTCATCCTTCCTGAAGAACTGGCCAATTTCAGATACATTTGAGTGAAGTAACAAATGACTGAGGCACAAGCACAGGGAAGAGACTTTGGGTCAAGTCATAAAGTAAAGACCTGCTGTCTCTCTTTCCCAGACATGAAGATCTCTCTTGTTTTCTTGCAGAGAGATCAGGATTCAAATGAGGATAATAGAAAAGTTGTGAAGGATCTCTTCTCATGGTTGAGGAAGGGAGAGAAAAGGTGCACGTATTTCCTCAAACCATAGTGCCTGGAAACCTCAGACAAAGCTCTCTTATTTATTTATTTTATTTTAATTACTATTTAAATGGCTGCATATTTCAGAAGACGTTGAGCATCCTTTTATGAAATGTGGTTATCGAGAACAAGTTGTTTTACAGGTTTTTTAGTGAGTTATGAAAGAGTAGTGTCCAGAAGATGAGATATACTGGGGATTTTAAAGTACATGTGCAGTCCTTGAACTCATATAAATGATTGTGAAAGAACTTCAGACTAATGAACACTAAGTGCCTATTTGTTTATTTTTATAAACAAAGAACAGTAAATGAAAATTAACATAATTGAGGAAAATAAGGAGACAAACTTTAATACAGTAAATGAATTTTGCCAGCTTTAATGTATGTGCCAGTGACACTTCAGGTACAAATAAGGACTTTGAGAAGCTCTTAAATCTGAAGATGGAAGCTGATGAAACATGATATTCCTACTGTGTTTAAATTAGTCTTAACAACTACTAGATGATTACTTAAACCCATCATTTGATCCAAATGATCCATCAAATCCATCAAATGATCCATCATTTCTGTTTCTTATCAGTGCTTAATTTCTCCAGCTATTTTTGAAGGGATTGGTTGTTAATGTCCTGTTAAGCAGATTCACTGAAATATTTCTGGGTAAGCATCACTAGCTCTGGATGCAAGTACAAATCAAGATCTCTGCAAGAAGAGAAAATATGACCATATTTTGCAAATAAATAGAAAGCTCATCTTCAGTGTAAACATTTCGAAGTAATTTGATAACTCTCTTTGCTAAAATCAACAAGTCAATACAAAAGATTGTATTACATACATACTGCCTCTATACGATACCTTTATTGAGAGCTGGTTACGGAAGGTTTTTCAGGCCTGCTTTATTAAATTCAGTTTGGGTTTTACTGATTATGACACATCTTGTTTATCACAGATCTTTTCTTTTTATTCATAACACCATTAACATGTCTGAGGAGAGGGGGGTTTAAATACCTGGTAAAATCTAAATGACTGTGCTGTTTGTTAGTACGGAATAAAAACCTGAAGATTTTCAGCATGCAGTGGATAGATCAATGTGTGTTAGGAGTAGAAAGATCCTCTCTGGTTATCCAGGCTCATTCCTGAAGGCTTTTAAGTTGTGAGTGATTCAACTACCTGTCCTTGTAATTGGACTTATTTTTCCCCTTTTGCAATTAATTCAGGATACAGGTCTATTTGGAAGTGCAGTGATTTTTCACTACTTTGTGGAGATAAATGCTTGTAAGTTGAATGAGGGTGTGTTTGGGTAGCCTCCTCAGGCCTCAGATGCTGAGATCACAGTCTATCCTGCTCAATGCCTCTTATCACCTGGACATCACTGTATCTTCTGCCCAAGAGAAACAGAGAAATATTGCCAACCAAGAGGACAGAGGTTAATTTTCCCTATCAAATCCTACCTAGGAGCAAGATCTAAGGTACTGGCTTACTGTCTCCAGAGGAGCATGTCTCCTGCCCAGGTAAATAAAATGCAGGGTTAATTCCCATTGCAGTCCTTAGGTCAGTGTTTAGCTCTGAAGCACTTACTATTAGCCCCTTTAATCTGCATATAAAAATGGGGCAGCTCATTTAGAAACTGCAAACTCCTTATCTTTGAATGTCCATCTCTTGGGAGAGATAATTTCTTCCTCTCACCCACTAGCTTTCTGATCCCTGGATATTACTGTCTTCAAGGAGAACTGGTTGAAATATTAACTTGCTGAAAATAAAGAAGGGGATATTTCTGACGATTGGCGCAGGCTGTGGTTTTCTGTCCAACTTCTGCTTCATGCTCCCAAAGGTAGTTGCAGCAGGTATCCTTTACCTGTGTGACACAGCTAGGAAAGCCAAGATGTTCTTCTGACTAGATACAGCCAACTAGAGAGCTAAAGTTAGCTGAGGATTTTCACCTTCTGTAAAAGGCTATCCTGATGATGTAGAGAAAGTTTAAAGCTAGGCTAGATGAACTGGACTTTTGGAGAGCCAATATTTCGTGCTGAGTCCAGCACAGGCTATACAAGCATAACTTTCTTCTCTGTATCCCATTCCTAATTGCTAGAGCCATTCACTGCTCCTGAGCTCCTCTGTTACAAACTAGTCCTAGCAGTCTTATTTGCAGTTGCTTAATATCAATATTGCCCCTGCTCTTTGCAATGATAATCAAATGACAAGGATAGCATTTGCCATAAACTAGTTCCTTGCTTGTTGCTTTCAGTAAGTCTTCTGTCAGAAAAAAAGATGAAATGACATTTTGCTTTGTCAGCAGGAGGAGGTAACAGAAACTGTTTTGTAAATAACGAACAATTATGCTGGGAATTAACTTCCAAGGAGAGAACAGATCTTTTAGAAAATAACCAGACAGAAATTAGTGATAGGAAAATGCATTAAGGTTTCTCACAACCACATCCAAGTCAACCATGTTTGGTTTCCCTTTTCTGCTTTGCAGTTGAGCTACAAGTTTGTACTTGTCTTACAGAAAAAAAAATAACACGTCAAGTCCCTGCTCAGTATAATTACATGGATTTTATGGCCTTCACAGTGTTGCTGTTGCTTCATTTTTCTTTTTTTAAGAGCAGAGGAAAAAGGAAAATTTTGAAAAGGGAGGCTAATTAGAGAAAACAGGCTTAATTTGGAAGCCACAGGTACCTCTTTTATAAGCTTTTGTTGAGCTTTTGCCCACTGTAAATTTATACAAGCTTTGGATAGACGGTAAATCTTGGTTTGCTACAGTCTCCTTTAAATGAGGAGCTTTCAGCACTACTTTGTTGACAGCCAAGGCCACAGATGAGGTAATAAAACCAACAAGTCCTGGGGAATGCCCACTCAGCTGGGAGAAATGTTTCCTTGGATCTCTTGGTTTTTTAGATCCATGTAAAATAGCATTTATTGTTTCACTAAGACACTTGGAAACTACATCGCTATGGGTTTAAGAAGGGCTGTTATGAGGTCTGATTCCTCAGCTCTCTGCTGCCTTCTGTCTTGCCAGTCAGTTATTTCAGAACTCTTCTAAACAGACTGACACTTTTTATCCCAATTTCATCTCACAGGTTCTGACCAGGCTACTTCTAGAAGGTTTCATTGAAGAGAATTGAATGCTGTTTGAGCTGAAAACCACAAATTGAACAAAGCATGACCCGAATACACCTGTCAATTGGAGACAAGTCATTTAGGTGAACTACTATTAAAAAAGAAAAAAAACAAAGTAATGCAATCATGTTTACAAATTGTCATTGTATTTGATGGAATTATCTAATTAGGTGACCAAAATGTAGTGTTGTGGCTTGCACAATGCTGAGACTGACCCTGAGCAAACCCAGACAAGACACACTTTTCAACAGGGTCAGTTCACTTTGAATGTGATGTGTGTATGGGTTCTGCCCTGGTACAAGTTCACCAAAGTGAGCTGCTGGTAGCAGTACAAATCCTAATGTCCCACTACTGCTTTCTAGCAGCAGCATGTGTGCTCTTACCCCTTTGGGGACAGGCGTTACTTGTCATGATCTCCAACTTCAGACTAGGCTATATCTTCACTCATCCAAACTACACCACAAGGACTAGATCTGGAGAGATGAGAAATAACACATTTGCAGAGGTTTCAGCTGGAGGATGGATGACTCAGCACGTTTCTGCCTCAATTGCTTAGGAAAAAGGCCTGATAAGGCATTAGCTGATATCAATCACATCCTAGCAGCTCTGGCATCAACATATAGAGAGCATCAGTTAGGTCTTTGGTGTTACCAGAATGACTTAATACACTAACAGCTCTGTAAATCCATGTGCAAGGAAATTAGCTACCTAAAAAGCATTATGAAAATCTGGTCATATGTGTCTTGTGTTTGTTACATACCCAAGAGCTAAGACACAATCAGTGAATGTTTAGTGTCTCTTCATCTCCATACCATCACTGTAATAGTGGAATAAATTGCACCTGCTGAATGAGGATACAGACACATTATTTGGTTCAAAAGGATATGAGATCTCTGTGTGAAGGTTTGTATTAAATTTATTATACCTCTTAAAAACCGCACTGGAGTTGCAAGGGAATCATTCATGGCATAGGATGGAGATGGACCCACACCACTTCCCCCATCTTGTGCCACTGAAGAACTAGAAAGTCGTTTCTGCCTGGAAAAAAACCAACATGCTGCTGTTAAATACTGAAATTCATCCTCATCATTAGGATAGCAGTCATACCAGCTCACAGGTAAATCTGAATGCTGAAGAAAAGTTCAATCACTGAACTTCAGCCCTCCACTGATATGAGGAGTGAATTTCCTTTATGAACGAGAATGGCTGTGCTTCCCTGAAACAATGGAAGTGGCATACATTTCAGTGAAGAAAGCAATTTCAATATGGTACTTATTTTATACTGTGCTCTTTCAAAAGGTCTACAGGTCAAGCTTGAGCCTGAAAAGCAGATGTGGTAGATATATGAAATAGAGACAGCAAAGAGCTGAACAGTAACAGATGGGTTGACTGCAGGCTCTGGAGACAATTCAAGAGAAATAATCAGGTTGAAAAGTTGAGCTAATGATGACTTCTTGGAGATCCAGACAAAACTAGACTCAAACACTACTTTATTTTTTTTTTACAATGGAAATTTCAATTAAGCTTTCCATAACTTAAAAAAATCCAACAAACAAAAAGCCTTCAACAAATAAACCTGTTCTGGCACTTTTTCTTTCTTTTTTTTTTTTTTTTTTCAAAATAAAACCTTTTCATCTGAGCACAATGCTGTAACTACTGGAAATTTGAAAAACATTTGAAGAAATGTTTGTAAGGTCTCAATAGACTGGAGGCAAAACTGATTTGGGGAAATGACTAATGACTGTTAATCCAGGAAACACTGGCCCTTTAATGAAGTGTCTTAAAAGAGTATTACTCTGTGTGATCATTAGATATGAATAAGGTCTTTTAATCAATGTAGCTAGCTCTGGTCATTGCCCATCAGGTGAATTCTAACAAAAGTGTTAGTGTAACATTAACAAAGATATTCCCTCCATCACCAAATGACTCACTATTTGTTTTGACTTGCAGACTTGGCAGAACAATAGTATGATCTTGTTTGTTATCTTTTGGCCACCTCCTTTGCACTTTGAAACTGATGGCAGAGCAGCAATTGACACATTCCGCATTGATCAATAACTATGCAAAGCTCATCTTTTATCCCTTGTTTTCTTTGCTGTAAGGCAGTTTGTGAAAACTTTACGCCTTGAGCCATGCCTATATTGCAAGGGTCAGGCCCAAGTTTGGTGTTTATAGTCCCAGTTTGTACAGTTGTGTGATTATACTTCTGTTTCTGTTCAACTTGGAGGAGATGCAGTAAGTTCTTAGTTTATGTCTGTGCTGGAAGTCTTACAAAAAACAACATGTAAGTAAGTAAATTATTTCTTCCCAAAATTACAAATAGTCTGAAACCATAACTCCAAAAGTAGAACTTTTGCTCTGTAATTTTAATAACATCTAAAATCAACAAGGGAGATATATATCAGAGGGGGAGAAGGAGGAGATGAAACAGTTTCCCCAGCACTTGAGATGGAAATAGTAAATTGGGCTGGATACTGGGAATGCTGTGAGATGATGCCAAAGTTTCAGTTTTATTTCTAAGCTGCATTCCAGAAGCATGGTCCAATGTCAAATGCAGATATAGGGGCTTTGTTTATTCCTTGCCGACTTAGCTAAACTCTGAAATAGCTAAGTTGTCTCAGGGCTTAATTCACAATCACAAGTTGCTCTGTCACACTGGTAGCTACTGATGTTTTGGGTACTGCCAGATCTCTAGCTGCTGTGGGGTCCTGCTACATTCTCAGCTTTCCCCTTTGCAGCTGCTCAGCTACTCCCTACAGCTGGAACTCCAGCAAATCTTTGCACCTTCTTATGTCAATGTGTATTTCCATATCTAGATGCTTCTGAAGCATATGACAACTGTCTTGTGCAGCCCTCTCTTGGGCTTCTAATAGATAGCAGACATGCTGATTTTTAATCTTTTATCCAACTGCTCTTCAGTTTCATTCTCAAATGCCTCATTACATCATTTGCACAGTCACACTAATTAGATGTGATACTTTTTACAGTTTCTGAGCACCATTTCATCCTGCTCCATTTCACTGGAAAATCTCTCTCTCTTGATGCCAATCTCACTGCTGCCATCCCTGCAACCACCAGTATTTCCTGCACTTTGCAGTCCTGGCTGGGCACCAAATGTGTTCAATTTACCTCTGTTTTGTGGTGGAAGTGAGAGATATATTGGACCTACTCTAGGAGGCCCTGCTCTGGCAGGGGGGTTGGACTAGATGAACTTTTGAGGTCTCTTCCTACCCTTAAGATTCTGTGATTCTGTGGCATTGTCTCTGCATTAGTGATATTTGACATTTTATGATTAAAAACTGCTTCTATCAGATACCAGAAGACACTGAACAGTAATACTGGAAAAGCAGACATCTTCTCTGAAAACCTGAAAAATTATCCTAACAAAATCATTAATGAGATCTAGTATTAAAATAATATACATCCATCTCCTATGTTCAGATATAATGCAGACCTTTATTGACACAGTGGATGTTAAATTCATTCCATACTGTGACTTGAAGACTCACCTTAATGCATTATCCATCCCTTTTCTTAGGGCAGTGCTCCTCATATATTATTTTTTTTGAAGTATCAGTTCAGAAAGTAAAGGAAATGTTGTGAAAGAAATGCAATACAGAAGTGCTGAGTTGATTTAAGGTCCAGAACACAGAAATTATGGGATTCTGCATACTACTTAATTAAAAGGAAGCAGAGGTTTCCAAGGAGGAATTTCCAATCTTAACTGAATAATCAAGTGTCCTGGTGGAGAGAAGTTTTTTTCTGTCACAAAACCTAATGACAATTTTCTTGCCTTACCTGAGAGTTCACTTTTACCTCCTAAGATAATTGTGCTATTTTGCATGGATGTGTGGAGATCGTTTCATTGCTGAGCACAATGTTGCCAAATAGATTTGCTAAGCACTCCAATATAAAATAGCATATATGGTAGAAACCTATTGATCATGTACCAAAACTAAGTTATTTTTCTCTCTAGATGAGAGTGGAAAGTAATTATTCAGGGAAATGACATGGTTACCTCAGAGATCATAGTCATAATTGCAGTATTTGATTTTCTATCATAGCCATATTTTTCTCCCTTAAGTCAAAATCATTCAATCTTAATTCATAAGAAATAATTACTTCCTCAATTATGTTTTAACACATTATCTCTGAGCTATGTGCACTAAAATAGACCTTGAAAATGCATTGAAGTGTGGTCACTCTACAATGTCAAAAGTTAGAAACAGAAAAAATCCCTACTTTAACTATTTGTCCTCACATAAAGTAGACTGTATTAGAATTAGACTTCTAGTCTGATTAGATGACTAGTATTAATATCATCCAGGAAAGTTAGAGATCTAAATCCATCAGATAGTTTTGAAAGCCCAAAAGAATTTTAAAAGTATGGTGCTGAGTTCAGATCCAGCTCAGGGCTTTATGTTGTTCATTCAACTGTGGGGAAACCCAGCTTTAGCTGCAATGGCCCTTTTCTGTATCAACATCAGAAACTGAATCAGAGAGGACTGAACCTGGGAGTTTCTGAACATTTACCTGCAGGGTGTGTTTGTGGTTTAAGCCCAGCCAACAATGAAGTACCATGCAGCCACTCACTCAGCCCCTCTCCCATCCACCGTGGTGGGATGGGGAGGAGAAAAGATAACCACAGGCCTTGTGTTAGTTGAAGCCCTGTCAGTTATGGTTCTGGGCAAAACAAACTCAACTACTCAATTTAGTAAAGAAAACAAGATTAGATTAATCCACCACTAGCTAGAAACAGAACAGATAGAAAGCAAAACAAAGCAAGATGATGAGAAAAAATACAACCAGCCCTTTAAAACTATCTTCATCCATACCTCCCTTCTTCCCAGGCTCAGCTCCCTCCTCCCCCTATCTCTACCTCCTCTACCCTCAGTAGCACAGGGGGTAGGAAATTGCGGTTGTAATCAGTCCCTCACAGGTGGTTTCTGCAGCTTCTTCCTCCTCAGTGGAGGAGGATTTCTCACATTCTTCCCTTGCTCCAACATGGGGTCTGTTTCATGAGATACAGACGCTAATGAACTTCAGTGTGAAGAGGGCTGCAGCCCCTCACAGACTCCTCCAGCGCAGGTCTCCTCTGTGGCAGCACAACTCCAGGCACATTCTTCTCCAACATCACCTCCCCACAGAATCACAGCCCCTCTGGGCATAGCCACTCCTTCTCCATGAGCAACTGGCAAAGCTCAGCTCTACCACTGACCTCCCTGGCTTGCAGGGGATAGCTGCTGACTCACCATGGGATGCAGGGGAGTCTCTGCTCCAGCACACCTCTTCTTCTCCTCCTTCCTCAATGACCTTGGGGTCTGCATGTTTGCTTCTCTCTCATCTCAGTTATTCCACTACCTCAAACTCCTCCTCTTCTGGCTTCTCCTTCAAAGTGATTGCAGAGGCAGACAATTATCTCAGCCCCAGAGATGAGTCTGACTCGGAGCCGAGGAAGTTTTGAGCAACTTCTTACAAGAGTCACCACTGTGGCCCTTTGCCTATTACTGGAAACAGTGCCACACAAACTCAACAAAGGGTGTCATGCTGATCAGTGCAGCAATGCCCTGTCTATTACCCAGTCCACAGAAGGTTACACTTCATAGCAACAGAGCAGGGAAAAAGAATTACATGTCATCTCTCTGCACACTGTGGTGTTCAAAGTGAGGAAGGCACTAACCTTGAGCTTCTGCTGTAGCCATTTTTGGGGTGTGGTCTTGGGACAAATTAAAGGAAAATACTGTGTGATGCACTGTATGTAAACACCATTTGCTACCAGGATGCTGATTTTTATCCTTTCTCTCATCTTGTGGTAATTTTCCTTTTTTTCTTTTTTCTCCCACATGGTTTTACATGCTGTTTTTACATGTAATTCAGGTCTAGCTCAGGTATCAAGAAGAATTTGAGTTCTACTACTTGATCAAGAATTTTAGTCTTGTCCAGCTCTAAGCAACTGCTTTTATTTCTAGTAAAACATATTGTTATAACTAGATGACTTAATATTTTCAAATAAACTGGAAATATTTACTTGTAAAACCCCTATGAGGTGCATCTTGAGTCTCTGTAAAAATGCATGAAATGAGAAAACATCTTTGGATGCAGCAGCCAACATAGAGGAAAATTCCACTCTACAATGGCCATGATGTAATTCCAAAACATTCCTGCTCTATATGTAGATAAGGGTTTTAGCTATAGTTCTGTTCTACTTATGTCAAAATCATATTGTTATCATTTCCTTTAATGGAATAGCTAACTTTTCAATTGAATTTTGTTTCTGTTAATAAAAATACTGCTGCTAGGTTGTGAGCAGTAGTTCCAGGGAAGTACTGCAATAGCAGACAAAATTTCCCCTTGCTGAAGAAACACTGCTAATGCTTTACTTTTGGAAGAAATTCAGCAAATGTGATGTGATGGGAGTGAAATGAATAACCCACATGAAACAAAATGAGTCAAATGAAATTAATGAATGAAGAGTGGAAGGTGGGAAGAAAAACAATTTATGCAATTGTGAGCATCTCCAAAGCTTCCCTGTGGAGCTGTGAGCAAAAAGGGCCAGGGATGTTCATGGAGACTAGGAGTGCTGTTTTTGCAGGTGTGCTCAATTCCCAAAGAGTACAGCTTATCTTTTTGTTAAGCCTTAAAGATGCAGAGTTTCTTTCCCAAACCGGCAACATTTCTTCTTGGAATACAGAGTAAAGTTTTTCGAGTTATTCAGATAACAAGGCTCATTAGACCTTCCAATGATATTCTTATTTGTGGATACATACCTTGCAATAAACAGCTTTGTGAGTAGCAGAACTGATGAAACTTTATTTCTTATATTTTTTTTTAGCTTTCTCTCAGGATGTCCTGCATTATAAATAAGTGAAGCTCCCTTCCAGACTTCTCTTTAATACCAGGCAATGCGTTACCTAGCAAATGCTGTGATTCAGCTAGAACATTGCCCTTGCTGATTGCTATGGCCAGCCAGTGTTAATCATGATGTGAAACAATTGAATGTTCCTCTCCTTTAGAGAGAGTACCATAGATCTATAAGTTTTAGTGAAATTTGGGAATGCTGTTGTCAAATATTTTCTCCTTTTTTTTTTTTGTTTTGTTTTGTTTTGGAAAGTCAACAACAGTATTGATGAGATGGTCTGGATGATTTCAGAAGTGTCACTAGATTACAAACACTTTTTACTTATTCCAGTGTCAGGAGAAACTACTGAATAGCTCTTGCCACACTGCGTAAGTCAGTATACAATCTGTACTAGTACTGAGACCAAAGTTCTCAGAAAGATAAAGCTCCTCGGTCTCTAAAATATGTGATTGCTTCCTAAACAAGCTCTATGGCTCCTGTGGACTTTCACAAGGTTGGACTAATTTAAGATCTTTGCTCTTTATCTGATACCATTAGATAAAGTGAAATATAGGTATAGGTTTGTATTTGATGCAAAAGAGGACACATCTGACTTAATAAATCTGAATCTAGCATATGAATCAGGTTTGCTCTAATAAAAAGCTAGCTTTTGATGCTCTTACCTGTTAATTTTAATTGATGATAGTAATAAATTGGATTTTAATGCCATTTCTGCATCAGTGGGATTTTTTTTAGGTCTTTTCTATAGTGTCTTCCTGTTTACTGTCTCCAAAACTCTGTTTTTTATGATTTTAAGATATCTGTTTACTTTAATGTATCTGGACAACAGCACTATTGTATTTGTGCACTCTTGCAAAGAGGTCCTGAAAGTTTGGCTTAACTTGGAGCCCTTTAGTAATAACCCCTCTGCTGTTTGCTGCAAATATGACTGTTGCTGACTCCAAGACACTCCAAGACTCCTTGCACTAGAAATTGGAAAACACGAAACAGATTTTCTGTTTTTTGCTAGACCTCTGACTCTCTCAAAGTTTTTGTCATTTTGCACTGTATTTTTAACTTTGGATAGCTTTGCTTGAAAGCTGCAAGTACTGTGTGTCCCTCCTCCTAGAGTTTCAGCTTTCCTCACCCCAGCTACCAGGAGCTTATCAGAAGCCTGTTTTGATATTTCAGACTTTTTCTGTTTCTTGGCCCTGGCCATATCTGTGATTTGTTGACTCATTCCTCTTCACAAGCTGCATGGTTTAGTGGTTAGGTGAAGGTAACTGCCATAGGCTTTATCTCTGTTGATTTTACAAAGAGAGAGGTAAGGGCTGTTGGGCTCAAAAGAAGGATAAATGTACCTATAGTCTGAGATTAACTTCATCCAGTACATCGTTTTTTGTGATCTGTTATTATGACAATTCAGTCTGTAAACTCTATCTGAATTATCCATATTGTCTGAAGTAGAAGAAAAGGTTCCTGATCTCTGTCTGTGTCAGAGTCTCATCTCATCCAGCACATCACACTGGGAAAGCCCTGAAAGACGGTGACATAGGCAAATGCTTGTTCACTTCTGGGGCAGAGGCTTAACAACAAGATAATACATGATGTGGCTAACCAGCAAACCACTACAATGGAAGAAGGCTCAGAGGAGTTTGGCAAGGGCAATGTGCCCATGAAGGTCAGGGAATAATGCAGCTGTTGCAAAGAAATCTGACTTCACCTCAACACAAAAGGGAACAGAGAGGGGCCTTTGTTTTAGCTAAACAGCTTTTAAACACTTGAGAGAATCAAGTGATGGTGTCAATCTTTCTCCATGAACAATATGACTGCCTGTGTGTCTCAGCCTAACATACAGCAAAAAAAAAAAAAAAAAAAAAAAGGCAACTAGAAAAATAGTTTTGAAGAGAAAAACAGGTTTGAACTGCTTTCAACCCATGTATTCCTTTCCAGTGTCTGGGGATGCTCAATGTCATGACAGCATGTTATGGAGACCAATAGTGGGAATCGTGTTGGCATTGTGATTGGACTGTGTTTTGCTAAGCGTAACTTACATTTATATTGTGTTTTCAGTATATTCCATTGAATCAGAAACCCCATGTAACAGGAACCATCTTCAACATATAAACTTGATAGTAGTCCACACAAGGAGGGTGTAATGTTTGTCTAAAAGAACCTGATGTGACCAAAAAAAGAGAAGGTATTGGACTCCAACAGTTATGGGCAGACACTATTACAAGACTGAAGAATTTAAGATCATTCTTGCTGATGCCACTGAACCACTCAATAACCTTGGGCATGTAATTTTGCTTCTCTTCCCTCTTGTGTTTTAGCTCTTACCTTTGTCATAGTATGATTTTGGTAACATACCAGATATTGCCTAAACCCACCTGCATACCTTAGGGAGTCTCAAACATAGTGATACAAAAGTTCTTCCAAGTCCTTATCCACAGGCAATTTCTCTGAGGTAGGTGGATTTTCAGTTTACTGTCAGAGTTTATGTGCAAAGTCGATGTGATATTGTCACAAAGACCTGTTGCTGAGACCTGGCAAAGCAAAGGACATTCAAGTTGTTGACTCCAGTATTCAGAGAGGAAAGTAGGAACGTTTATTCTACAAGAAAGAGAATGGAATAAAAGTAAAAGGGGAGTAGGATGATGATAAAATTACAACCAACACTTTAAGATCTCCCTCCTCCATCCCTCTTTTCTTCCCAGGTCCAGCTCACTGCTTCCGATATCTCTACCTCCTCCCCCCACAACAGCTCAGGGAGGCAGGGAATGAGGGATGTGGTCAGTCTCTCACAGATGGGCTCTGCCACTTCTGTCTTCTCAGATGAGGACGACTCCTGGCATTCTTCCCCTGCTCCAACATGGGATTCCTCCCCTGGGACACAGTCCTTGATGAACTTCTCTGGTGTGGGTTGCTCCCAACAGCTGTGGCTTCTGCCGATACGGAGTCCCTCACATGGGATGCAGTCCTTGGTGAATATCTCTGGTGTGGATTCTTTGCCACAGTTGCAATTTCTGCAGTTACAGGGTCCCTCTCTTGGGACAAAGCCTCTTCTGGGCATAAGTTTAATGAGCTGCTTTGTCGTGGGTTCCTTTGCATAGTTACAACTGTGGATATTGGGTCCCTTCCTTGGGACATGGCCTGCTCTGGTCATAGTGATAAAAGGTCCCTCCCCTGGGACATGGCCTCTTCTGACCATGGTTTTAAAGAAGAAAATCACTGCCCCTGGCTCTGGGTCCGTAGTGAAATGAGTCTCTGCCCCTGATACAGGGTCATTATCAAAATGAGTCTCTTTACTCCTGATGCAGAGGCTTTAAATAAATGAAAATAAATCTCAGCTTCACCAGTCCTCTCTGTAGAATGCAGGGGAGTCTCTGTTCCAGTACACCTCCTCTTTCCTCACTGACCTTGGAGACCGCATGGTTGTTTCTCTCACTGTTCCTACTCCTTGCACCACCACCAGCCAGAAGAAGAAGAGACAGAAGAAGAAAAAAGAGGAAGAAGAAGCCTCCTCTTCTGGATTCTTAAAAAGTGATCATAGAGGCATCTAATTGGCTCAGCCCCAGAAGTGAGTCTGTCTCAGAGCTGGGGAGAGTTTTGAGCAACTACTTACAGGAGTCATCTTTACAGCCCCTTCCCCCTTACCAAAAAAGGCTATAATGTCAAACCATGACATCTGCAAGTCAGGGTAAGGATTTATTATTAACAGTAAGTTCACAGTGACCTCATTCTGGACGGCTTTGATTTCGTATAGGGATGGAAAAAAGCCAGATTTGGTCTCTAACTCCATGTAGCATAAGGTATAAAGCTAGACAAGCTAGAAGGATCCCATATAACACGTGGAGGATGCCTAATTAGTTTAGTGGGAAAAGCTGATGGAGAGTGTCTATCAAGAAAAGAAAAGACTTATATAGACAAGACTAGGAATGGACACACCTTATAGTTAAAGATGGCGCATTTCTTTAAGGTCAAGCATACGATGTTCATTTCAGTACTCAAAGTGATATTGTATAAGTGGGAAGGCAAAGGGGCACCAAATTCTTTTATTTTGTATTCAGATGATACAATATAGTAACTGAATGCATCGCAGAAACTTATAATTAAAGGTCTTGGCAGCATATATGAAGGTTCTACTTGAGCTTCCTGCATAATTCTCAGTGAAAGGAAAGGAAAAAGTCCTTTGAAAATACATGAGGCAGTGAATCTGTCCTCTCTATGTTTTAGAGCTCCAGCAGTGCTGCTGTGGTCTCATGTTGTTGAAGGGATGTAATACTTGAGTTAAGCATGATCAAATAAAATATGAAGAAACGAAGAACAGCCTTAGGCTCTCTTCATTTTCGGCAAACAAATAAAGAAACTTGTAAGGGCTGATGAGGCAGTTGGAAATGGCACAGGGAAAACATCACAGAGAAGAAAGCGAATCTTTGATTCAGGAATTTGAGGTTCCCAGAAGTATCTTCTGTGAAAAAATAGAATTTGGATAGAATTTGACCTAAGCTTATGGACCACCTTCTGTAGTGGCATCTATGTTTTTGAGGCTGTCATTGTCTTGCCCAGCCAGCAATGAAGCATCACAACAGTCTTTCGCTTGGTGCCCCTCATTCAGCCCCACCCTTGTTAGGATGGCAGAGGCCGCAGCAAAATGGGAGGAAAAAAGATAACCAAGGATGTTGTGGATTGAGACAAGGGTAGGGAGGGCTCACTGCCCATTACGGTTCTGGGCAAAACAGACTCCAGTACTCGACTTAGAGAGGAAAGTAGGAAAGTTTATTCTACTACCTACAAGAAACAGAACAGAACAAAAAGCAAAAAGAGACTAGGATGATCAGAAAATTACAACCAACACTTTAAGATCTCCCTTCCCCACTCCTTCTTTCTTCCTGGGCCCAGCTCACCGCTCCCAATATCTCTACCTCCTCCCCCCTCAACAGCTCAGGGAGGCAGGGAGTGGGGGATGTGGTCAGTCTCTCGCAGATGGGCTCTGCTGCTTCTCTCTTCTCAGAGGAGGAGGACTCCTTGCATTCTTCCCCTGCTCTGGTCCCTCCCACAGGACACAGTCCTTAATGAACTTCTCTTGTGTAGGTTCTTCCAGGCAGCTACGGCTTCTGACAATACAGGATGCCCCGCACGAGATGGAGTTCCTAGTGAATAACTCTGGTTTGGGTTCTTCCTCACAGTTGCAGCTTCTGCAGATACAAAGTCCTTCCTATGGGACATGGCCTCTTCTGGGCATAATTTTAATTCTTCTGGGCATAATTCTTTAATTCTTCTTTAATTAATTCTTTAATTCTTCTGGGCATCATTTTAATTTTGGTGTAGGTTCTTCCCCACAGTTATAGCTTCTGTGGATATGGGTCCCTCACACAGGACACGGCCTCCTCTGACCACAAGTCACTGTCCCTGGCGCAAGGTCTTTAATGAAGTGGGTCACTACCTCTGATGCATGGTTTATTAAAAAATGCAAACAAATCTCAACTTCACCAGTCCTCTCCACAGGATACAGGGGAGTCTCTGCTCCCACATACCTCCTCCTCTCTTCCCTTACCGACCTGAGAGTCCACATGTTTTTTTCTCTCTCTCTTCCCACTCCTTGCACCACCACCAGTTGGAAAAGAAGAAGAGATAGAAGAGCGAAAGAACAGGAAGAACCCTCCTCTTCAGGCTTCTTCTTAAAATGTGATCATGGAGGCATCTAATGGGCTCAGCCCCAGAAGTGGGTCTGGCTCAGAGCTGAGGAAAGTTTCGAGAAACTTCTTACAGAAGCCATCTTGACAGCCCCTTCCCCATTACTAGAAATGGCTATCATGTCTAACCGTGACAGAGGCTGCAGAGCATTCTATCCAGAGCTGTCTGCTCAGGCCATGCTCTTTCAAATTTATCGGTATAGGGCTTGGGTGCTAGTAAAGATTCTCTGTTGCATCTGTTAGGGCTGCTTGCAGGTGTGGGTTTTCTGTGTGCCTGTGTTCATCCATTGTGAAGAAGGACAAAATACATGAAGCTCCATGGAGTCATTTACACCTGCCAGAACAACCTCAATTGTAACTGTGAATGGATTTCCAACATTGGTGCTTTACCAGCAGCTTCAGTCTCTCCAAGATTTTTGAGCTCAGAAGGGAAGCTTGTGGTTCTGTTGGACCTCTCAGAGGGCCGTTGTGATCCCTTGTCATCTTCCCATGTTTCTTCTTCGTTCATGCTTGCCATTTAGAAAGCAAATGCAGCAACTACAGTTGGGCCTTTGGCAATGAGCAAGAAGTGTATGAATCTTTACCAGGTGCAAACTGGTCTTATGGTTTGGATTGTTCTCCCACCACACCTCCCCTAATTTGTGGCTTAAAATAATTGCCTCTGTCTTATAATTCCTTTTTTTCTTTGGAGAGAATTTCTAGACCAGAGTTGTGTCTTTGATCTTCAACAGAAACTGGATAGATAAATTAACACCTCAAAACAAATAGGTTTCCTTTATTTAGGTTTTTTTTTTTTTCCTGAGTCAGTTATTTACAGCTCTTCCAGGAGCAGAAGCTACTCAAGTTTTACATCTTTTTATGCTGATCAAGATTTCCTATCTTTAGGTAGTATGGTGCAAAGCTGGGAATAGAAGAAGACAGATCCTACCAATTTCTGTTTGATCTTCTCTTTACCACACTGCAATTAAAACACTCACCATCCCCATAGTTTCCTACAGTATAAAATCACTTGCTGTTCATAGTGCTCTGCTGTTCATTTTCATTTTTTCTGCATGTTTTTTTCTAGAGACCTAACAATGGGTTCAGCCCAGGAAGTTGCTTGGTTGGAAAACTAGAATACAGGAAAGGCTTTATCTCATAACAACACAGAGAGATTTCCAAGTTTATCATTTAGTCTCTCTGTACCCAAGTAGATGTATAAAACCCAAGTAGAGGTATAAAACATAATGTCACACTCTGTTCACGTACAGAGGGATTTTCTTTCTGGAGCACAGTAACAAGTATTACCCTAGGGAAGGCTGAGAAAAAGAGAAGAAATCTACTGTGAACTGTCACAGTCACCCATCAAGGTTGCTGGGTCTCAGGATTTTATGGTGACTCAGTAGTGAAAGGTCAGTTCAGTGTCCTGCCTTCTTAAGACAGATGTTTCAGTAAGGCTCTCAGTTTTCATGATTAAAACAAGGCAGCTCTCTCAAATCCACATTTCTTCATCTGCCAGCTGTGTAAGAAGTGGTTTTCTTAAAAAATATGTTTTCCTAGTACCAAAGGACTTCAGAACTGCTGGGCATTTTTAAATCACATGCTGCTGATCCTCTTTCACTGACTGAAATAGTAGCACTTATCACTTTGTAGACAATCGGAGTCTTATCACTACTGTGTTAAAAGCAGAGTTATGTCAAAGCTGAGCTGTTTTGAAAATCCCTCCTTTATCTCCCAAGCTTTAATCTCTCAGTCTTGCAAGTAATGTCCTATACATGTCTTCAGCCTCTCACTTTAAAAAAAGTGATCCTTTTGAGTAAGCATGTACCTCAAATGTGAAGTGATGTGGGGATGAATGAGGAAGGCTTACATGGACTTGGAAGTCCCCTTTTTGTTTTTCACTGCATTGTCACAGTAACAATGACCTACCCCTTATGTAGTCAGAAATGTTCACTATGAACTGACTGTACTTTACAGAGAAAGACATCATGTTGTTTACCTGGAAGGATGACAATGAATGAGGAATAATTACAGTGACTTGAAAAACCAAACACACAATTTTGTGCACAGTGCCATTTCTAGTTTGCGTTTCACTGCATACTAGTGGCATGAAAAAAAGACATAATTAGTGCCATAAAGCATCGACTTCCAATCCCTTGAGAAACATAACAACTCTTTGTAGAGTTTTAGTTGACATGGTGATATTTAACAGCAGCAATATAGGATCCTGGAACCATGGTAACTCTTACTGTACAGAGATACTATAATGTAAAACACCCTGTAGTGTGTTGCTGACAACAAGACTTGAATCTGCAGTCTTTAGCTATAAAAACCGCAAGTTCAGTGACTAAAATAATTATTCTCTTGTGCAAGTCAAGCATCAGCTTCTACAAGCTGCCTGGTACATGTAGGCTCCTCTTCATGTGGGGGCAATATATCTCTAAAGCAGCCATGGATTGCTCCCATCCCAAGCCTAAAAGTGGTAGGCTTTGTTCAGTCTCTCGCTGCTGACTGGCAGCTGAAGGCCATTAAATTACACCAGTTTCTTTTCCTTACTGCCAAGCCCCTAGTGCCTTTAGGCAAGGCTTTTGAATGGGATGTTAGCTCTGTCAGCTTTCAGACAAATGGAGATAATGGAGAGGATGTGTAGTGATATTAGAACTGCCCTGCTGGGAAGCATGTGTGATGTGAAAGGTTGTCAGGGGTAGGTGGTATTAGCTACCTGAGTATGTGTTTCTGTGCACATGAGAATTACCTGTATTGCCCAGTGCTGCACTTCTTTGCAAAGCTGCTGTCACAGGGGTCAGTCCATTGATGTACTAGCTGTGTCTTGCAGAGGAAGGTGGTCTGCCAGGTGATGTATCAGGGTTCAAGCCTGGAGTCCTGCACTCTATGTTGAACCCCCATAGAGGCTTACAATATTCTGTCTTTTTGCTTTCTGCTTGGGTCGGGATTGTGTCCTGGCTCTGCATTCAGCCAGAGAGTTTTGCAGTAGGAGTGTTGTGCAAAAATCTGCTTGAGCACTGATCTTTCTTGCAGCTTTAGATCTCAAAGCAATATAAAGGCTAGCAATAATAACTCATTACAGACAGAACAGCAAACCCGTTCCCACAAAGGGTTCTAGAAGAAATCCTCTCTGAGATGTATTTGACCAGCTCTACACATTTGTCCTGAACACAGTAGTTTCTGGTGGAATTGAGCAACGAGCAAATCATTTCTGGCACTTAACGAGATGACTGCCAGGCTACGTTGAAACTTCACAGGTGTTCTTCTGCAGATTGAGGAAAAACTGCATTGCCTCAGTTGTTGTGGTGTTTCCCACCTTGGGAAAGCTAGTTTTTGTTTTTCCAACAGTATTCAAATGCATCTGAGTGGCATTACTGACAATTTTGTCACTTTTTCTGGGCAGATGATGATGATGCAGCAATTTGAGGTGTTAGGGCTTACCGCAGTCTGCAGCTACAATGACAGTGCTGAAAACATCAATAGTTTTCCAAGACAAACAACAGCTTACTGTTACTGTGAGGGGTTTTTTTCTGTTTATTTGTTTGGTTTAGATATACAAAAAAAAAAAAATATTAGATGTTCCTAACAAACATGAATCAATCTCTAAAGTTTTTTCTAAACATATAGTGGTGACTGACTTCATTACTGGTGAACCAGTGACTGAAGAGATACTTGCTTTAAACCTCATAGGGTGTGGTGGTTTGACTCTGTCTGGATGCCAGGTGCCACCAATGCCACCTATCACCCCCTTCCTCAGCAAGCCAGAGAGGGGAGAAAATAAGATAGAAGCCTTGTGGGTTGAGATAAAGGCAGTTTAATAAAGAAATAGCAAAACCACATGTGTGAGAGCCAAGCAAACAAAGGTATTACTCTCTACTTCCCATCAGCAGGGATGTCTGGCCACTTCTTGAGAAGCAGGGCTTCAGTATTTATCACAGTTGCTTTGGAAGGCAAAATGAATCACAGATCCCTTCCTGCTCCTCTCCCCAAGTTTATATTGCTGAGCTGATGTCACATGATATGGAATAGCTCCTTGGCCAGCCTGAGTCAGGTGTTCTGACTGTGGCCTCTCCCAGGGTCCTGTCCACCCACAGCTACTGGTGAAGGTGGGGGAAAGAATGCTGGAGGGACAACCTTGATGCTGATTGAGTAATAGCCAAAACATTGATGTGCTATCAAAACATGTTTTTAGCTATCAACAGAAGACACAGAACTACAAGGGCTGCTGTGGAAAATCATCAGCACCTCTGACCCAATACATAGGGTTTTTTGGGTATCTTTGCCTTCATTGGTCCCCCAAGGTGCATATTTTACTATGCAGATAATTATATTTCTGTGATGTTATCATAGTTGCTTAAGTATGCACTTTCCCATTCTGAAAGGCACAGAGGGAAGTTAACAGCATATCACTGAGCAGGTCACACCAGGAGGTATGCCTCCTAACACAACAGAATCCTATTCTTCCTCTTCTCTTTTCTCCAGCTCCTCTTCCTCCAGTTCTGCATTCTGTTTTCAATCTGTGTTGCACATTCCCAGTGGGGAGTTTCTAAGCTATTTATCATTGCCTTAAGTGTTATCTGGAAGAGATGAATAGGAGTACCAGACCAGAGCACAGAGCTTTTGATCACCTTGCATCACCCTGTTCTTTTTTGCTTTAAATCTATACATGACTACACAACTTTTCTTTTTCTTTTTTTTTTCCCTTGTGCCATTTCTTACCAATTTTTTCCTCTGCAATATTTATCTCTGTGAATCTCCACCCCTCCAACTTCCTTTTCTTTTCTGCTTTCCAGGGTTCTTTTCTGATTTCTTTCTTTCATTAAGTTCATTTTATGAGGCATAATTTTATGCAGGAGATCTATGTCAGAAGAAGAATAGGAAGAACTACAGGACAGCTGTAAAGGACCTAGACTGAAGCTAGTAGAGCTGCACTTCTAGATACCACTTTGGTCCTCATTATACTGGAAAGCTTCAAACAAACAGGTGAAAGTCAGTCAACCAGCAAACTTCCTGTCACCATGTACAAATCAATGATGCAGTGTAGCATGGTGCTTGGTGCATAACAGGAGACTGCCATTGATTTCTCTGTCTGACCCTTTAGGCGATTTTCTTTTGTCTCTTTGTAACAGAATAAATATGACTATAGTAGGATGTAGCAAGCATAGTGTCCTACATCAACATAGGTAAGCTAGCCAGTGAAGATGCACTGGTAAGTACACTATTATCCAGAGTACAAAAGCTTTCAGTGAGCTGAATATCTATTTGGTGACTAAGGTGGCTGCTCTAGTATATAATGGTGTCTGAGGCAACCACTTGTTTCTGCTCTGGGAGCACATGGTCTTGCAACACCGTGGTGAAAGAGAAAGAGGTAGATATAGAGCAGATGCTGAAAATCTTCTTGACTTGCCTTGTAAATTCATACCTGGCTGATGTGCTAAAGCATACCTCGCTGCTATTGTCTCTCTGCTGTATCTCTCAAGGCAGCATAGGGATGTTGACGTTTGCTTCCAAGGTGCCTCTGCTTTGCTGTATAAATATATTCCTAATGTCTCTGGGGATATACTGCTGTAGAGATTGGTTTTCTTTAGATTAGCAAAGTAATGGGAGTAGCTGCCTTGTGGTGAAACTTTGAGGGGAATGGAGAGAGACAGAAAGCAGTTATTCAAGTTCAAACATGTGCAGAGTATTTTTATTATTGTTATTTATTATTTTATAGTGATGTAAGTTGTGCTGTGCTTTGGAGAAGACAGAGTGAGCTGTTGGCACAGCTCATGTAAGTCATAAGCTCTATGACACTTCTGGATTTACACCAGCTTCTGTTCACTACATCCTGGCCCTTGGTTTTAAGACCTAAAAGATTGTAGTGTCCATTTTAAAGGTGAAAAAATGGGACAGCAGGTGTGATAAGCAACAAAGAAAGGATAAGAAGAAAGCTACCTTGTTTGCTGCCTGATGCAAGAAGAGATGCTGGGTGAATGGTTAGAGCAAGAGGTAATCTCATCTTCTTCCTTTTCCTATTTTTTTTTCTGAAAATCTTTGATTAAAATTTTAATAATATTCTGACTAATGCTTACATCATGAGAAAGAAAGGCATTGGGAAGCAGGGCATGTTTTGAAAGCTTTGAGGTGAAGATAACTAACTCAAAATTTCTTGTTGGTATCAAAATAAGGTGTTTTTTCTACTCCTTTGCCAGATTCATGGCTAACTATTTCATGTCTTTTATTTGAAGCATAAGCTATTTAATAGGATGAAGTCTCTTCCTCTTTTGTGTTTTTATTTTCTTTTTAAATTGTATTTTTTACATCTCTCTTTTCTTAAGATGTAGTCTAAATATCCCCTCGGGCTGCCTTATACAAATGACAGCTGTTGAATGCATAAGGTTCAACATAAGACTGCTATAATGCAGTGTTTTTGGTTCAGACATGCTTTAAAAATGACCATAAGGCAGTCAATATTTAGTATTTTGCATTTGTCTTTATAAACTATATGAAGTTTGGACAGCCTCAGAGCCTTTGTTGTTATTGTTGGTGGTTTCATCTGTTCACATCTTTACACTTAAAAGAAAGATTTTCCAGAGCAGTGAAGTTTAACCATGAAAAGTCATGGATGTGGTACTACAGAGAGGGTGAAAATTTGTGTAAAAATAATATTTTTAGAAGGAATGTGGATGAGGTTTTAATTATTTAAAGAGGAAACTGAGGGGAGATCTTATTAACAATTACAAATATCTAAATGGTGAGTGTCAGGAGGTTGGGACATCCCTTTTTTCTATAATAGCTAGTAACAGAACAAGGGGTAATAGGATGAAGCTGGAACACAAAAAGTTCCACTTAAATATAAGAAAAAACTATTTCACCGTGAGGGTGAGGGAGCAGTGGAACAGGCTGCCCAGAGGGGCTGTGGAGTCTCCTTCCTTGGAGGTCTTCAAGATCTGCCTGGACATCCTATGTGACCTGATCTAGATGAATCTGCTTCTGCAGAGTGGTTGGACTAGATGATCTCTAAAGGTCCCTTCCAACCCCTACCATTCTATGATTCTATGAATTAAATCTGTTTGGGGGAGGGGAATGCAGCTTGCTGCTTCATACCACTTCTTGAAGCTTCCTGAAACTCCCGTGGCAGCTTCTTGTTAGTGCCTCCACCACTTGCCAGGAGACTGGGTAAGCAAGCCACTAAATGCTGCTCCTGGCCACTGACCCAGCCCCAAGGCAGGTGGAGGGGAAAGCCACTTGGTATAGCATGTCCTTGTCAGGCTTACTCCTGTCTTTGACACTAGCAACTTGATTTTGGTAGCTATTGATTCTCACAGAGGATTTAGCAGAGTGAGGTGTGGACTCTTTTTTGGTTGGAGCAGCTGTCACCAGGTGGGGTTTGCTCCAGATTTCTTCTAGCAGGTACCTCCTGAGTCATTGCAGGAAAACCATAGAAGTACTGTGTTATATGGGTTGGCTCTTTTTTTCTTGGGAGGGGGATAGTGATGGCTTTGGCTTTTGTTTGGGATTTTTTTTCCCCTTGCTGATATGAAAGTAGTCATCACTATCAGGATGTATAGAATAATAAAGCAAGGCAGTTTACAGTACCTAATCTATATTCATTTTCATGATTTTAAAATTAGGCTAATCTTTATAATTAGGATATCAAGGCTTTTAGTAATCCTCATCGCAGAGAAAAGGGACTTAATCTTGCTTCTTTCTATATTCTATGCTAACTACTTTTTCATGTTCGATTTGCTACTGACTTCATAAATAATCCCTGGTAATGTGACCTGCTGTACCACTGGGTAGTTTTCTATTTGGATGCTATTGTGTAAAATGTTTCTCTAACATCAGCAGTATCATTGTGGCTGTGTTTCTGTAAATCACCTTGTGTGTACTTATCAGTGTGTTCACTGATAAAACAAATCTGGCAGGCCTTCTAACCAGTCTAGTTTAACAAGCTGTGATATCTGTATTTTCCACTCAAGCTGTTAACATAACATTGTAACTTGTCTCTTTAGCTCAGTTATTACAACTGGTGTGTTTGAGCTAATGCTACATCTGTATCTCTGCAGTCTCACTATTGACAAGGTGATAACTTGCTCAAGTCACACTAAGATGTCTTAGGCTACAGACCTAAAAATGTCCTACTTGCATTTTACAAAGCAAAAGTCATAACTCTTCCAAGCCTAATCTTCAGCTTAGCTATGCAAAGTTGTGAAAAGCCCTAGAAATAGAAACTCTCATGGAATTGCAGTTTTATTTTCTCCTCAAAAACGCCTCAAACTAACCAACTGAGCAAACCAAAAATCCCTAATTTACCCGAATGGAGAAATCTTTATTGTTCAGGGCTTCTTTTTTTGTTTTGGTTTGTTTGTTTGTTTGGGGTTTTTTTTGTTTGTTTTTTGGGTGATTTTTGTAAAGCAGAAAGGACAGCCTTTCAGAGCTTATAAAAACTGGGGACAGTATTGGCTGAAACAACACTTCATTCAGTGAAGAACAGGGGAATAATGCATTTAACCAAAGCCAAAAAAAAAAACCCCACCAAAAAACCCAACCAAACAACAAATACTTCTCAGGTACGAGAATATTTTGAAAACAAGTGTAAAAATACTGCATTTTTAAAATGTTTTCTTTAACCACTTTAATTTCTACTTTTATCTGGCCATACTTGTCTAAAAGTAATTTGAGCTTGCAAATACTCCCAGCACTATATTTTAAACTTGTTTTTCTTGGTAGTTTATTTTATATTCACATGAAGATTATTTTGTAGCAATCTTTAGCTTAACACAGCTCAGGTATGATCCCAAAAAATATGCTCTAAAACTGAAATTTGCTGTGCATTTGAGAAATCTACATCACCAAAACAAAAAAACAAAACAAAAAATAACCCAAAAAACCAGTTCTGCCTTAATCCTGGCTTTATCCCCAGAGTCTTTAATGTTAATGTTTCTGGGCACTGAAATAGGGTGTGTGCATGAAACTGGGTACTGATGCAATGGATAGGCCATTTCTTTTAGAATCATATAATTACATAATGGCTCAAGTTGGACATGACTTTGAAAGATCATCTGGTTTGACACTTTGTAGGAATGGAAGCCTGGATGAGGTTATCTAGTTTGCCATCCAATCGAATCTTGAAAACCTCCAGTGATGGATACAAAACCAAGTCCCTCGGAAGGCTGCTACAACGATTAATTATTTCACTGTAAAAAATTTATTGTATCAAGATGGAAGCTTTTCCTTGGCAACCTGTACCTGTTGCCCTTTGTCTTCTCCATGTGGCTCCTTGCGAACCTTGTGCAGAACCATTTTCATGGTACCTGCATCCTTGGAGGAGACCAGGTTCTTCTGTCACCATACTTCAGAGATGAGAGAGCTGGTGGGAAGGCAGGACACCTCAGGTGCCTTTGCTTTAGTGGCACTGCCTCATTATATGGGCTTACTGTTTTCTGCAAGACAGAACAGGTGAGAAGCCAGCAGGTGGGAGGAACCAGACTTGCATTTGATGTCCTTCTGCAGAATTGCTCCCTTGGCTCTCTTGGCTCCCTGTCTATTTCTTCCCATGTTGTATATAAGAACTTAGCCAGGCAGAGAGATTATTGTTAAATATTACAGGCTGAGTTTATGGTTAGCATCAGAGTTTGGATGAAGCTGTAGGAAGCCTAGAAAAGATGGAATAGCTCAGGGAGTAACAGTTAATGAACCTTAGTTTCCTACGGGTTTGTGGCTTGAGGTACATCTTCCCATGTAGATTTGCTGGAGCTTGGTTGGATGAAGCATTCCTACTATGGTCTTTTCCCCAGCAGAATCTTAAACAGCCTCTTCATTCGCTCTGCTGCTGATTCCTACAAAGACATAAACACTTTTGAAGGCTTTTTCTTCCTGCCAAATGCATCTGAAATTGGCTAACAAGCTCAGAGTTAGCAGAGGGAGGCAGAAAGGCACATACAAAACATACAACTGGTCTGGAAGCTGAACTTCAAACCTAACACTTGGTGAACACAATCACGTGACAAGAGGAACTGGATTGCCTGTGGGCGTGGCAGTGGGGTGAAAAGGTTGTTATCCCAGTGTTGCATCTGAATGTCTCATTGATGGATGGAAAAACCTTAAAATTAATCTGTGATTGGGATGTTAAATCCGTTATCAGGAAAAGACTTCTGTTCTAAAACTGCTTTGCTGCTTCTTGTGTATGACTAAGGAGCCTTACCATTTGAGAGGAAAATAGAGTTAGACTGTCAGATATAAAAAGCTCCCTGTGTCTGCAGTGCTTCGGGACCCTGACGTCAGCATAGCTTCCAAATTTATTTGGAATCAAATAAAATAGTGGGGGTGAGAGGAGGAGGCATAAATATTTCTCCCATGCTGATTTGTTTTCCTCTTTCTTGCACGAGCTAATGTTGGAAAGCAATGCAGCTAAACTGACTGCATTCATTGGGAGCTGCCTGCTATGTTGCTCAGTTGTGGGTAGAAATTCCACATTGGCCTATTGGGCCAGCCTTTTCCTTCCCCACTCTATATCACCATGTGCTCTAAGCTGTGCTGGAGGGAGGTAGCCCCTGGGATGTCTAATGAATACACTGGACTAACAAATGCAGTTCTACCCAGTTAGCAGACAGAGTTAGGGCCAAGTTATTCACCTGTTTTCACCATCACGACTGTGGTTCAGAGTCTGCACCTGTAAAAGGGAATGGATGTCACCCATACTGAGGGAAAGAATAGTAAAACGGCAGAATTCCAGTAGGATGTGTTATGGGATCTGCCACTTCCTTCTCAGGGTGAGCACACCCTTGGGAAAGGTTTCAGTCCACAGTCCTCCTTTCAGTGCCTATTTGAGAGATCCTCTCTGCCTTGTTACCTCATTGCCAGTATGTTATCATCTATTTTGAAATTAAAACGAATTTTGTAACAAAGTTCTAACTGTCAAGTACCTTGTCTTTTCCTATGGTGCATATCTCCAGCAGAGACTTCTCCCTGGCCTATATGTTCTAAATAAACTCTCATTTTGATGCATCTTCCATCTGCTTAACTGTTGGCCATAAATAATGACATATTACAAAATTGCCTTCTTGTTAACACACAGATTGTTTATGTGTCATTTCCTCTATCTTTTGTGTTGCTGTAACTTCCTAGAGAAGGAGGATTTATTGGTATAGTAACATTTGGAAATGAAACCAAATCCTATGGGGGTATGAAATAAATGTAGTCAATTTTTGGTACTAGATTTTTATTTACTTTTTACAAAATGTCTTCTTTCCTTGACAGCTTTGTATCTCACCATGTGGCATCTACCAACTTTGCCATATCATCTGTTATTTAGGGTCTTATATTTCCAGAGTATGTTTGCAAGCTGAGTGTAGAACTGTGAACTACAGTCACACAGTATTTTTGACTGAAATCTAATCTTGAATTCCCACAGCCTCATTTTGCTGTCATTTTGAAAGAAAGGCTCTATCAATTTCAAATGCAGATGGAAGATTGGTCAAAAATCATATTAGGAAAGAAAATGAAGTTTCTGTTGTCTCTTTTGATGGGTTTTTGTTTGCTTGTTTGTTTGTTTTTAATCAAGTAGGCTATAAATAAGTATCCTTGACTTCATTACTGGTTTTCCCATGCCAATAAATTACTATAGCCCTTCTATTCAGCACGTAGAGAGCTTTCTTGTGTGAATGCTTGTTTTCCTAGAGGCTGGCTGTTTGAGGACCAGCTGATACAACCAGTGTTCAGACTTCCAAGGCAGATTTCCACAAGAGCTCACAATTCTCATGTTGGGAATTGTCGTAATTTTGTTCCATCCTTTCAGATGCTAAAATATCATTACTAATGCTGTTGAGGGCCTGTATTGCTGTAGTGATAAGTGCACTTGTCCCAGAAATGTTTGCTACAGATGCAGTGGATATAGTATGACAGCAGACTTAGATCATTGGGACAGTGGAGAGATGGATCTCAGCAACTGACCCTTGTGCGCAGCTGTTCTTGATGCAAAATTGTGCTTTTCCACAAGTTCATTTTGTAAAAGAAAACTTCCTATGTTTTTGCTTACTGAGGATAAATACCTGTGTACTGAAGCTCATCCTACACATGAAAATGCATTTCCAGACAGAGTTACTTTGAAATTTAAATGCTATTCTTTCAGTCTCTTTCTCGCTTTTATACCAGGGCTATTTTTGACCATCTAACCCAGAGGAACAGGACTGTGCTAAATAGGCCAGACATACACTTTTTACAGAAAGGGTCTCATCTGAACAATGAATATTCCTGGCTCCATACTACTGAATTGGATCAGAATAATTTTGATGATGATTCAAGAGTGAAAGCTCTGCTGAGCAAGGCCTGCTGCCCTTTCTGTGTAGACATAAGTCAACTCTGAGACATATTGCTAGCTGTTTTACAATAACATGTGACAAATTCCCAGAATCTGTTGCTCTGAGTTTTCCAGAGGGGCAGGATTTAAACTACTTGTTTGCCTTCAGGTTTATTAGATCCTTTGGAGAATTGAAAGCGTGGATACCTTTTTAAAAAAAATGTTTCCTTAATCTTCATTGAGCTTTTTTGTCTTTAGCAGTGCTATTTTTTACAATCATCACTGGTGAATTTTGTGATGTAGAGAGCACTGCCTTAACTCTGTTCCTGGTCAGATCTGCAGTAAACCTTGCAGAAAATCCCACTCTTCGTTTCCCTTAGGTTGAGTCAGGGCTTTCTTATATAACTGTGTACAAAGATTTACTTTTTCTTGCATGCATTAGTCTCTTAGAAAGAGTTGACATTTGTTGTCCTTTGAGATTAACCTTCAGGATGCTGGGAAGATGGAAGGTCACCATAGGGCTCTGCAGAGCACAGGGAGGGAATGCACAATTTGGCCTCTGGTGGGACAGGTAGATACGTTGTAGAGACTCCATGCTGATGTAGAAATTGCAGAGAGCCCTGGAGGTGGGGTTGAAACAATGTGTGGAACTTATGCACTGAAGGTAAAGCAAGCAGGGGGATTGTTTATGATCTGCTTTCCTTCAAGGTTTTTAAAGTTTTGTTATTCCTTCAAACGAAGAAGTTGACTGACTGCTTATTTCAGACTGAATTTGGCTTTTGAGATTTAAAGGTCTGTTTGGATATCTGAAGATGTTTTGTCTTTTTGGAGTATTTACTGCTAAAAGGAGATAAAAAACTCTTAGTTGCAGATGTTTATAACAAAAAAAAAAAGTCTCTACTATAAATTTATCATTGATCTATGGAAATAGATTTTGGAACTAACAAAAATGTAAGTAGCACTAATTGGAAGAGTCAAAACTCTGCTGTGTGAATTTTTTTTAATAGTAGTGAAAATACTGTTGTAAGCAGGGTTGGTTTCCATGCCCTCTCCAATCAAATTATTTCAGTGCCTGTTTAATCCTACTGTAGGATTCTATGGAGATGTGTTATCCCACTAGGTATATTTCTCCATTTTGGAAGTAGTAGTGATTATGAGAAATCAGCACATTTGAAATAATATTTATCTTTAAAAGAGGAGGAAAAATACCCAATATACCCTATGCTTGTAGTGGATGGCATGGGAATTTGTAGATGTATGTTTCTGGAAGAAAATGTTAGGAAAAAACATTCAGAATGGGACAGTGGATTTGGCTTTGTGGTCAGGATCTGAAGTATCCATGGCTGGTCTTTAATCACAGGTCAGTCAGACATTGATGAGCCAAACCTAAGCAAAAGTGAGCTTACCTTAATCCGGGACTTGGCCCTGTAGCTTCTTGAAGTCTCTTCCATCTCTGTGGGTGTATGATATTTACATGTACTCTGAAATTTTCTTCCTGCCAACAATTGCTTCTCATTGAATTGATTGTTGTCTGCCTGTACAGAAAACGAACTGTGTGCTTTATAAACTGAGAACCCATTTAAGGAGGAAAAAAAAAAAGGATAAATGTTCCAAATTGAATGCTAAATAATTATAGAGCTCTTTGATTATGAATGGACTTACATTATTCATTTGTCCTTTTCTCCATACATCTTCTCACAGGACTGTAGCTACATGACCATTCTTTGTGTTTTACCTGTAGGACTCTTGTCTGAGCCTGGGCAGAAGGTGACAGTGCTTGCAGAACTGGTAGATGTTTACTGTTACTTGTGCTTCGTGCTCAGTTACTATACTTTTCTACTGCACACTGTATCTTATTCTGAAAATAAGGCATCTTTATTTTCTAATAGGTATTTCCAGCGTTGCTTCCTATAGTAACATTGAACACTCTGTTAATTGAATTACCACAGTTCAGCTCACTATTATCAGCTTCATTTTGTAGCTGAGCTGCAGACAGAGAGGAGGACGAGCTAGAATCAGTACAAATGTCCTTATATTGTCTCAATTCAATCATCTCCTGCCATGCCATGTAGACATCAGCAGCAGTTTAAAGTACTTGCTGCTATTTGAAGAGGTGATTCAATCCGGATGTTCAGGAAATGAAAGATGCAAAATGAGATAATGCAAAACTTGTTGGTTGTCATACATGATAAAGATGAAAATTTGACATCCTGAGTCATGGCCTTCGTGCTATGTTTTTCATGCTGGAAAGGTCCTTTTGGCCAAATATAAAAGGCCAATGACATGAGTGCTATTGTATTTCAGTGACCTTCTAGTTCTGTAATGTTGCTCAGGGCAAAAGAGCAGTATTGCTATGTGCCATTTCTTGGGCAGATGTTCATAGCCCACACATCATTCAAAGGCTCTGAAGCAAAGCGTGGGGAATGTATTTGAAATATTTCCTAGTGTTACTAGTTTTCTGTACAGTTAATATTAGACTTGCTAATGAGTCTCTGGTCAGGGTTCACTGCATTTCTGTTGTTGTTAGCTGTCTTCTGTTACATTTTTGGTTCTACAGGAAACAGGGGTATTTGTGCAGAGTCTTGTCCTGTGTAGTTAGTGAAAAAATGTCCTTTCTGATGGGACACTGCAGGTTCTCTTTCTACTATGACTAGGTTCTGCTCAGCAGAACTTTTTTCCAAGAGGCATTGATTTGTTCTTCATTTGCAATGTTCTCTTCATTAAGATTTCCCTATATTTTCATGGATAATCAGGGTTTGTCCCTCCTGCTCCTGCTGTATGAGTTTCTGTATGGTAGTGAAAACCAACCTGATTGCAGTTATCCTGCTTTAGGATGGAGGCTGAGACATGCTTCTGAGGTCCATTTCAAACATGTTTCATGTGCAGATACGAAACCTAGGCTGCTAGAATAGTAGAACCATCCTCAGTGTACCAACAAACAATTTTGACTTGATAATTTCTTTAAAACAGCAAGCTATCACAGATTTTGACCTACATATTCTTTTAAAATGGTTTCTACAATGGAGAAACATGTATACAAGACCCAACTCCTTTACATTTGAACACAGAGACAGCTCTTAATATGATGCACATCATGCTGTTTCATAGTGCAAAATACATAACATTCATAGATTGGTGCATTCAATAAATCTGTTGCTTTATTGGAGTCTTTTTAGACCTTTGTAGTCTTTTGCTATTCTGTGTATGTGTTACTGGCTGAATGTGGTGCTTGTTAGCAGATGCTCTCCTATCTCTATATGCCTTGTCTTCTCCCTAAGTGAAGTTGTATTTCTGTATGACACTGTGATGGTAATCCTTCATGTTTTTCATCAGTGTGTGATGGACTGTTTTACAAGAGAAGTCTGAGTCCTTGTTTCCCTCTACTATATAGAAAGTCGAAACACGGGGCTGTGAAACACTTAGTACAAGGACTGTCACAGTGTGTCAAAACTTGAGGTCTTACAAACAACTTGCCAGACACTGTGTCTGTGGAGTATTTTGTGTCAAGTTTCTGGCCTTTATGTATAGTAAAAATGGTATGTTATGCAAAGTATAGATAAAATCCTTGCTATTCTTACTACCTGTCAACTGAGGAGCTTTGTTGCTGATTTCTCCTATTATTTTGTATCAGTGTGAAAATTGCATCTTCTAGGAATGTTTTGTCTTTGATCTCTCAAATAAAGGAGAGGACAGAAGACCTGGAGCCAAGGCTGGCTGTATTGACTACAAAACAAACATAGGGAAAACCAGGCTTCTCTCTTACATTAATTTCCAGTTAGCCAAATGATTGACTTCAGGACTTCAGAAAACTATTGTTGTTGTCTTTTGACACTTTAGAAATGGCTTTACAGGAGACACTACCATTGAAGCATTTGATTGAGGTATGATCTTCACTTACAGACTACCGGCACATACAATCTGAAAGATTAATTTTCTGCTCAGCCACTCCTCAGCTTATTGTAGGATAAAATTGTGCTTGACATTGTTGTTTCTTTTGCTGTATATTATGTGTTATATTTCCAGTGCCTGAATTAGGGTTACAAATTTCCAGAGTTATGTGATGACAGCATAACCTTGGAATTATTTTAAGACAGCATGGTAGGCAATAGAGGCCCCAAATTTATATTTGGTAATAAAAAAAATAACCTCTATAAAATCTAATATCGACACAGAAATATTATTATGACTTTGCAAATCATTGCAATGGAAAAACTCCCCTGCAAAGCTTTCTGTCCAAAGGCAATGCTTAGCAGTGGTGGTGTCCTCACTCAGGTTAAATGTGCTGTTGTAGCTTTCTGTGTTACAGGGTGATGATAAGGGAAGGGAGTGGTAAAAAAAAACCAAAACAAACTAAAAAAATTGTTATCTTAGTTCAATAATCTAGAAAGTTATTAACTGCAGCTTCTTGAATAATTTATAATATGGATCTTGGTTTTTCCACATTAATTATTTGATCATTTCCCCTGCTTATTGTTGTTTGTAAGTACAGTGGTGCCTAGAGGATCAAATTAAGATGAAGATCTCTTGCTCTGTACACTAAGATGTAGTTCTTTCTTAAAGAAGAAGCAATCTTAGCTGCTGTGGCTCAGTCATAGCCAAGTCACTGACAGAGATGTGTTACCATCTTTTTAGAGTCTTACATCAACACATTGTCTGTTGGGTCCAAATTTATCTAACTGTGGTGGTATGTGCTCACCTGCTCTCTTCACATATAATGTGACGTAGACTACTGCATATCTCTTTACTTCTACTTTATCCATACCTGTTGTCCAGCATTGAAAGTGAGCTCACATGTGCCTCAGTCCTTAGTGCCGAAATGGCAGACAGGAGGATTGTCCTTAATACCCAGAATAGCAGTACTTAATCATACTGAGAAGTGCAGGAGGAGAAAGAAAGTCCAGTTTCGACCAATAGGAATGGGGAAGAATCCATCAAGTCTAGGATGTGAGCATTATTTTTGGTAGGTTTTCTGAAGCACTTGTCCTCTGTCATGACTTGACCCCAAGGCCCAGGCCAGAAGTCTCAGACTGTCATATGAGGTGGTTCTTAGGCTGCATTCATAAAAATTCAGTGTAAATTTTGTATTTGTCTAGGTACTTTCTTTGGCCCCGCCAAGAACAACTCTTGAAATTGTATAAATACATTTCTGTGGTTGTATATTACTTCCTGTAAGTTGTTATCTTGATTTAGTTTATGTATAGTGTTTGCCCTTGTAGTTGGAGTTTGAGAATTCCATAAATTATGAAATTGACTTATTTCCATTAAAAAGGTAATTTTGAAATAAGATTACTCCTCTACAATGTTGTAACTGAAAACTGAAATGTAATGAGAGCAAGTAATTGTTCTTCTGTGGATCTCAACATACCATTAAAAACAAAAAAAAAAAAAAAGAAATTGCAGATGAAAAGCACAATCTCACTCTATTTTAGTTTAATGTCAAGTTCAGAAAAATATCTCTTCACTGAAGCAGAGACAAGTGACTTCAGTTGTGTTTAAAACCAAAGAAATTGAATTGAATTGTAGTATTTTAAGAATATGGCAATTTGCTTGAAGATGTATTGTGTTATTTTATACCTGTTAGCATTATGAACTGTTTTCAGTTGACTCAGATAGACCAAGAGAAAGATTTATCGTGTTTAAGGTTTGGTCTAAACTGGAGAATTAGAGTCTGCCAGTAGTCTTTGGGCATAGGTAAGTGACAGAGGCTGATTCGTCCTGTATGGTTTAGAAGGCAGTGAATGAACTGAAATTTGGATTAGCTTTTCTTTCTCCATTATGTTACCCAAAAGTAGAAGGTTAATTCTCATGAGACAAACCCTTCAAACAGAATTGTCTTATGTCTGAGTTTTGGCAAACTATAAAATAATTTTTGAGAAAATATGTGTTGTCTATCTCGTAGTTTGTGAATTTGTGGTTTTTTTTTTCCTAGAAATGACATGGAATCACAAGAAAATTGTACAAGGGTGAATCTCAATGTTCAGCTACTTGTCTCCTCTGATTTGAGAAAATGTACATTTGTGTATTTTTTTGGTGCATATTTGTTTGGAAAGTTCTTAAAAACCCATTAGTAACCAAGATTCCACATCACTTGGAATAATCTGTTTTATTCTCTCACACTTTGAAGTTTCTGTTACAATTATGAACATGAAGAGGCTCTTGAGGCTAAATAGATAAATTTTCGTGTTTTTTTTTTTTTTTCTTTTTTTGGACAGATGTGCCAAGTTTTAGAACTCAGAGAAGAGTCAACAGACTCCTATTCTGTAAGGAAATACTGGAAGCATTTTGCTAACGCAAGGAGATTTGTTGTATGTAAACCAGAAAGGTGACTGTCTCATTCTGAGTAGATCAGTGTTTGGAAGATTAAAACTCTGATGTGTGGTGTGTTGTTTCTCTTTTTGTGTGTTGGCTGTTTCTGGTTTTGTTTGAAACATATTATTCCAAGTTTTGCCCATTCCTTGGCACCTGACCAAGGTTTCTATGCCGTCTGTAGGGAAAGAGACAGGGATATGGAGGCACCAGTGATTTGAGGGGAATAGTTTCTGTATTCAAGGCAGAAATGGAGTCTCACATGCCTCTGTCCAGAATGGTTTGGCAGAGGTTGACCTGTAATTATCAGGAATGAAAGAGGGGCCTTGAATCCTTTAAAATGTATAATATTAGAGTTGTGTGAGAATAAATACCAGTTTCCTACTGCAGACTTGGAATTTGCTCATCAGCCCTTACAACAAAACCACTCCAATGAGCCTAAACCTCTATGACACCTAAGTTCTACCCCATTAGTATTCATTGCCTTTGTTGACTACACCTTTTCAGTGTACTTAGATGGGCCGATATGCTTTCTGTCTCCCAGAGAGAAACTGGGATGGCTGGGGATATGTTAATGAGTGGTGTGACTGCACAGATCACTAGGCAGATTAGCTTGTGTGACAGGACATGTGTGACTTGTTGGTTTTTCCCAGGTTACTTATGGTTTAGGTCTGTTTATTTTCAGTAAAATATTATTGGTGCATGCAATTACTGCTAGGATCTCAAGAGATTCCAGAGGAGAATGTTAATATTGTTAGGATCTAGCACTTCAAAAGGGAGCTGGGAAAAGATATATAAAGTTAGAGACTAATTACAGGCCCAAATGAAGTATCTGAAAGAATACAAAGCATAGTCCAAGAGATAGCAGACACAATAGAAATCTATCTTTAAACTGTGGCTTTTGTGATAGAAACCAGATTGTGTTCTGGTTTTACAAGGGCATTGAGAACCATTAATGAGAATACTTGGGAAAAGAGAAGCATATGAAGTAAACCCATTACAGAGGGTTTTGTGTAATAGCCAGGTAGTGGTGCATTTGTGTGCACCTACCAGTAGCAAAAAGTTTGGTTTCTAGCCCCCTAGACCTCCCTGCCCCTACTTGCTAGGTCAGTAGGTCTTTATCATACTTACTCTTTCTTACCAGACACAGTTATACATGTGTAGGACCCTCAACGTTAGCTCAGTCACTTGAGCAAAATGATGTAACAGAAGATTAAACAGCAACGAAGGTGTCAAGACATATTTTAGATGGATTACAAAGAGCAGAAGATGTCTGAATATACATCTCAGAAGATCAGGATGAAGTTTAACGAGATGTGCTTAAATCTATTCCTCTTCCACAGAGTAATGGTTGTCTTTCCTCAACTGTAAAAACATTCATCATTCAGTGTACTGAGACTTCAAGTGGAGGTGCTGTGCAGCTTGCTGACTTGCAGGCCTTAGGCTAGAATGCTGTGTTTTGAGGTATACTTTTTCTTTCTTGATGCATAACAGCTTGCTATATACCATGTTGGTTTAGCTTAAGTGGTGGCATCAACCAAAATAGCAACGTAGCGCAAGACTGAAGTTTACTGCCTGTGACAGTTTGTAGATCCAGATAGGCACTTCAGAGCTGAATCTGAATGTTAATTGAATCCCTTTCTGTTTGGGAAGTTTGTTCCATTAAAATGTATCTTGAAGCTAGGTACAGTGATTTGTTCTATTAATTTCTGTGAATGTTATAGAGGATCACATATTCATGGGAATCCTTGTGTTTTCTTGTATTCTCAGAGGACTGCTTTTTAAAAATTGATCCATGTATTGGCGTTAAAAGTGACCTCGCTTTCACCTGTGTTTTGATTTATTCCACGTATAACAATGCAATACAAATTCCTGATATTTTTTAAAAATATGCTTTCAGGTCCATAGAGGAGGAGAGTTTTGGACTAGAATATAAGTTGTTTTTACACTGCTTTCAGAAATTATTTTTTTGTTTTCTCAGATCTTTTATTTCTTGTCCTTGTCCCTAGATATAGCTACCTTGTAGCAGATTCCACAGAGTAAGCACAATTGCTTGCAAGAAGCAAGATTATGGAATGGGTGGTTAATTTCTTCAATTAAGAGGAAATAAAGAGAGGAAATAAAGAAAAAGAGAAAGGAGAGCTAGAATGCAGGAAAAGATGAATGAGGTGTTTCCACAGAAAAGAAAATGGTAAATTGTTATCCTGGATCAGCAGTCTATAACCATATCTCTAGCATTTTCAACTGCATATGATAATTTATATGTTCTCCTAAAGAATCTCCCTGTCCTGGTGAACAAGCACCTGGAATACTTTGGTACAAGAGCCAAATGTTCAGTTGCTCCAAGGTTCACTTGGAGAGCTAGTATCTTTAACTTGTATATCATAAGCTCATTTCAAACATTCTTGTGGGGAACACTACTCCACCTACATGAGATAGATGTCTAGATTTGTATGGCTTAGTAGAGATGGTATCTGTTAGTCTCTCAGAGTCATGTGATTGCAAGAGCATAGTTCATAATGACTATGAGCTTTCAAGCTCTTAAGAAACAGCTGCAGCATGTTCCTGTGCATGCATAGCAGAACAATTCCTCTATTGGAGAGCTCTAAGAAGCAAAAGTAGGTGTGCTCCAAGAAATTGTTTGATATGGAAAAACAAGAGTTTCTCCTTAAGTTCAATAAATCAGTATGTTTTACATAATGTGTAATTAATTCCCTTTTCCAGCAGAACCATTGCTCCAAAGGTCTTCAAATGCCTATTTAACTTGATGGTAAGAATGAATTACAGATCTCTCCTGGCTAATTGTGAATAGGAGTCTTTTACGGTCCTAGCTAAAAGATGTCTTTCATGCTTACCGTAGAAGGAGTCCTCAGAGGACCAGCCAGTGTAGCAGTGGCACCATGGAAAAGATTGCATGTTTAAAATTCAGCATGCCATTCAGCACAGAATCGCATCTCAAGCTATATGACTTGTTCTGACAAACTGGAATGAAGAGGCCAAGCACTGGTGCTGTTTAAAGGGCTCAGTGAGGATATTCAAGTAGAGAAACAGAATGAGAATCCTACTACAGGAGTAATGGGACTCAGCATAATTTAGCAAAGTCTTTGGTTGAATCTCTGATCCTAGACATTGTCTAATCCCTACTGGATGTTTTTCTACAAGGGGTTCTCACTCAAAGAAGTTTTCATTTAGGAGAATCACTTGCCAGAGGTCAGGCACAGTAATTATTGAGCTATTTCATGACTTTATTTACATTTCTATGGACACTTAAATAAACACTTACAGGGTAAGTCAAACACACTTACAGAGTAAGTCAAACACAAGACAGACATAAAGACAAGATGTTTTCATAATGGTAGGGATTGGAAGAGACCTCTAGAGATCATCTAATCCAACCCCTTGTTAAAACAGATTAACCTCAATCAGGTTGCACAAAAAGGTGTCCAGGTGGGTTTTGAAAACCTCCAGAGCAGAGGACTCAATGACCTCTCTGGGCAGCCTGTGCCAGGGCTCCCTCACCCTTACCCTCATATTCAAGTGGAATTTCCTGAGTTCCAGCTTGTGCCCATCACCCCTTGTCCTGTCATTGGCCACTACAGAAAAAAGACTTGCCCCATCCTCTCACTACCCACTCTTTAGGTATTTGTAAGTGTTGATAAGATCTCCCCTCAGTCTTCTCCAGGCTAAACAGCCCCAGTTCTCTCAACCTTTCCTTATAGGATAGATGCTCCAGTTCCCTGATCATCTTGATAGCCATTTGCTGGACTCTCCAGAAGTTCTCTATAACTCTTAAACTGGAGAGCCCAGGACTGGATGCAATACTCCAGATGTGGCCTTGTCAGGGCAGAGTAGAAGGGGAGAACCTCCACTGAAATGAAGTCCTAAATGAAGTCCTGAATGAAGTTCAGACTTAAAACTGCTGAAGCACAGTTCTCCCATAGTAATAGTTGTATTTACACAACACCATAAAGTGTTTATGTGGCAACCATATTGTCTCAACTTTCTAGCTGTGAAGGAAAATGTAGGTTTTTCAAGAGTAAAACTGAGTTTGCAAATCAATAGGCAAGAGACAGTTTCCATGCCAAAGCACCAGTGAAATGTCCTAACATCTATATTGTATGCAAACTGATGACATTGACATAATGCCTTTAACATAATAAACTCTGAAATAAGTGGGAGGAAAGTAATTCAGAAATTAAAAATGATTTGGAAATTATATGAGAGTGCATCTGTTTCTTTCAAGGAAACTCAAAAGCTTTGTTGTAACCATTTAGTACATATTACACCCCAATTTAAAAGCAGAGTCTGTGGTAATATTTTGATTTAACTTTTTTTTTAAAAAACAAAACAAACCCAAACAGACCTTAACAGTAACTGCAGTTGTTAGCTGCTATCTAGTGCCCTCTTAAAATCTGAGCCAGACAATAAAACAAAAACAACAGCCCTTCCCTTACTATAGCCCCTTTATGTTGAATTGGTAGTGCTGGTTTTAAGAAAGTCAGGTCTTCTCTTTTTTTCAGGGTTTTGAAAGCCTAAATTTACAATTGCTTGTGAGGGTTACTAAAACCTGATGAACTGCTTGATCAGGTGTTCTGTAAGATTTTATCAATGGGGCTTTAGTGACTTCTCAGTTAAAATAGTTTGTCATGATGCATTTGCCAGGGCTACAGACCACTACATTCCCCTAGAAATTCTGACATTTCAAATGGATAAGACATTATGGTTTTAATAAAAAAATGCTCAACTTTCTGGCAATGAGTGTTTGCTTGCTAAGTGAAAGTGTGAGACGGAGTTGCAGAGCTTTTGTAGTTGGAGCAATGTGGATCTGGTGCTAGTTGATGATATTTCATTATCTTCCTTATTCTTCCACCTCATTTGATTCTTTTCCACTTAAAATTGATGTGATGTTTCCTTTGAGAACTCCCGCCGCAAAGAACTTTTCTTGTAGTTTACAACAGGATTGTAATTTGCTTCTGTTTCTCATGATGATGCTTTAATGAAAACAATAGTATAATCCAGATTGAAGAGGGTGTTTCCAAGGATTAGGTACCTTGATTTCATTCAGGTACATGACTGGCTTGTCAAGGTGTTCTGCAGACAACCATGGATGGCTACTATTATCTGTGTGATCAACTTTAACTCTTAAAGAGCGGAGTAGAGAAATCCTTCCCTTTTTAGAATCCCTTGGGTTTCACTTGAGAGTTGACGTGTTTATTTTATGAAACAATTCAATAGTGAATGTAAAGCACATGCCATTTGTATTTCAAATACAGATGGAAATCAGCAGCGTATCTTTAAGAGAAAATGAATTGCTGTGTTGAGAATGAGTGTTCTGACAAGCCACATATTGAGCTTGCATTGACAATTTATCATACTAGCCCAGCTAATTTGAGCCATGATTTTGTATCCAGTGCTACATGTTATCCATCTGTATCGCTGAGTGTTGTGTTGTCTATATGGAGGTCTTCTTGAGAATTGATGTTCTGAACAACCAGTAAACAAGTGCTGATGTAGTGGCAGGGAATATTATGCTGTGGTGAATGGGAGGCCTGAGGATGTTTCTGGTCATCTTCCTCAGTTTATCTGTTGTCTGACTGTACTATTGTCCAGTCATTTTTAATAATGACTGGTCCTGTATAAGTTAAAACAAAGCCCAGCCTCCTAAGTATTTGGCCGAACATAACTATTTAAAGGGAATTAGTTTACGCTGTGATGCAGAATGTCTAATAACCCATGTCATTGTTTTGAACTCCCAGAGCTGCAGCTTTTAATGGTAATGACAAGAAAAACTTGGCCCAGCACTGTACAGTGTCTCTGATGAGCATGGGTTCATTTATGGACTTGGTATAGAGGATTCCTAAGGATAGATTTAAAAATTACGGTGTTGAATTAGCAATGGAGAATGGCTCTTTTGTGAACTACTGAAGAGTCACACTGGGAAGCAGATGGCTGTTATGAAGACCTTTAGTTTTGATGAAAACAGTAACTAAAAATGCCCTAAGTAAAAAATTAAGGCAAAGAAACAACTATTTGAAAGGAAAAGACCTGGAGATGTATCTAACCCAGACTGAAGTGCATACCTTGGATAGTCACAAGTGCAAGTATTCTTTTTTCAGCCTGTAATAAGGGAAATGTATCCCGAATACAGTCTAGTAAACCACTGCACTTCCAAAATAGATCTTTCAGTTTTCCCTGGGAGGCTTTTGGCTCTCCTATACCCATGGATTGTAGAAGAATTATTGAGACTGGTCCCAGTGCTTGATAGTCACATGCAGGAATGCATTAGGCCTAATCACAGCAGCTATCATTGGCTAAACCCTGCTATGTGATGAGAATTCAGTTTGATCTGCATGTGAAAGACCATTCTGTGGTTTACCTTTATGTGCTATGAGAAAATGTAAAGCGAGATAGCAGATTGACTGGAAATGCCTGTTTACTTTGAAGCTGCTCTGCATTTAGTTGAAGCTGCTCTGATTTGCTGGAAGAAGATCTGAACTGGGCCCTACCCAGCCTGTCTGTGTATTCTTTACTCATCTTTTTCATGTTTTTGAAAAATAAATGTGGCTATTTACTTCTGTGTCTATGTCTTATCTTAATATGGCTTATTTGATTTAATCAGTAATGGTTTTCTCAGTGGATTTCTTTGATTTGAACCTAAGCTGCAGAATTCAAATGTGAGGTTTGCTTTGATGATGCAGCAGGCAACTAGTAAATATTAGTATCATCTTTGTGTTTCTTTTACACCTCTTTGATTTTTTTTTTCCCTGTGAACAGTAACTTTTTACCAAGTACAAAAGTCAACAACTATACTTGGCAGATCATTTTTAATAGGGGACAAGTTGTTCAAAATGCACATAAAATCAGTATTAAGAGTGCCACAAGGTTTTGTTCTTTAGGCAACTAAGTTCTAATTTCTCTCTGAATTGAAACAAACATAATATGTAAACTTTCTTCCCACATTGCACCAATCTGTTCTAGAGTTTCTAGGAGTATTCAGAAACTCTTCTCTGTTTTCCTATAGTGGAATCAACAATGTATGCAGCCATCTTGCATAAGTGTGTGCTCAAGGGTTAAAAAGAGTGTGTTAGGGCACAACACTGTGTATCTCATACTACCTCTGAATTGAGGAGTGTCATAAAACCACTATCTTCTTTGGAATGGGCAAAAAATAAAATGTAGTGAGTGTTGTGGATAGCTATATTTGGGGGGGGGGGGGGTTGTGAGATTTTGAGTACCGTATTTAGTCCTAGGGTAAGCTGAGCATCTGTAGCATAACTGCAGAAAGAGTGTCAGATCCCCTTCATCATTAGCCTTTTCATGACAAGAGAAGGATGAATTCTGATCATTGATAGGCACCCTAGTGTGTTGGTGGTCAGTCTGAGAGACAAGAAGCAGTTCAAGTGCTAGGCAGACTGCCTTTAATAATTTGAATATGTTTAGATAAACTTTTCCACTTGGTACTCAACTGCACGGTACACTGTAGACACCCTGGCACTGAGTGGAGTTAATTCAGCCACAGGGAAAGCTGTGAAGTGCTGGAAGCTCCAGATCTATCTGAGCAAGGGAGATAGGCAGACAAATGAAATGTCTGCTGTGTAGAAGCTGGAGCAAAACTGAGAACTCTGCGCAGAAGATGGATTTTGTAGTGCCTACCACAGGGTCTTTACATTGTGCATACTACTAACCTCTACCAAGATGTATGACACTCCACAGCTGCAAGAAATGCAATTTCCAGTTGATCATAGATGTAGATAGATGTTTCTGCTTCAGCTTTGAGTTCATGCAGTTCTGGTTATTTTAAGTTCAAAAGATACCTCTGGGTGAGCTCCGTGACAAAGTCAGAGCATTGTGCCACATCTCATATCTCATCATGAGATTGAGCTGCTTGGGTCTGTATCCAAATTAAATAGCTAACCAAATTCACTCGACATTACTTGCTGTGTAGGAGTGGGAATTTTTGTGACATGTTGCTCAGGAAGCTGACTCCCTTGAAAACAAACAATCAGATTACTATTGTCCTCTATTAATACTAGAGTAGCAGTTAAAGACTCCACTGGTGTGGGCACTACATATGCAATGAATGACAAGACTGCACCTGTGCAACAGAAAGAGGTTACATACGGGTCAGGAAAGCAGTTTGCCCAAGGACACACAGAAGTTCAGTGGAAGTCTCTTGCATCATCCAGAGGATAATCTTGGCTCTGAGGAAACACAGAAGGATTTTCAAGGGGATGGAACACGAAGGAAAGACACATCTTTCTTTGATTTTTATACATTTCTTGAGATCAAATGCTGGACAATCCAATACCAGGTATAGGAATGATAGTTCTTCATTCTCATCTCATCTGTGTTTTGACACGGTATGCTGTCATGGTTTGACATGACAGCTGTTTCTGGTAAGGGGGAAGGGGCTGTAAAGATGACTCCTGCAAGAAGCTACTCAAAACTCTCCTCAGCTCAGAGCCAGACCCACTTCTGAGGCTGAGCAAATTAGATGCCTCCACAATCGCTTTTTAAGAAGAAGCTGGAAGAGGAGGGTTCTTCCTGATCCTTCCCTCTTTCTGGTGGATGGTGGTGCAAGGAGTGGGAAAAGAGAGAAAAATGACCATGTGGACTCCAAGATCAGTAAGAAAAGAGAGGAGGAGGTGCGCTGGAGCAGTCCTGTATCCTGCTTCACTGTACCCTGTGGAGACAACCGGTGAAGTTGAGATTTGTTTGCTTTTTATTAAAGACCCTGCATCAGGGGCAGTGATTCTCTTCCTTAAAGACCCCGTGCCAGTGGAAGTGACTATGGTCAGAGGAGGCCGTGTCCCATATGAGGGACCCCATATTCACAGAAACTATAACTGTGGGGAAAAATCCACACCAAAGAAGTTCATTAAAACTATGCCCAAAATAGGTCTTGTCCTCTGGGAGCAACCCTATATCTCCAGCAACTGCAACTGTGGGGAAGAACCCAAACCAGAGTTATTCACTAAGAACTCTGTCTTGTGGGAGGGATCCTGTATTGGCAGAAGCCGTAGCTGCCTGGGAGAACCTACACAGGAGAAGTTCATCAAGGACTATGTCCCATGGGAGGGACCGGAGTAGGGGAAGAATACAAGGAGTCCTCCTCCTTTAAGAAGAGAGAAGCAGCAGAGACCATCTGTGAGAGACTGACCACATCCCCCATTCCCTGCCACCCTGGGCTGTTAAAAGAAGAGGAGGTAGAGATATCCGGAACGGTGAGCTGATCCCCAGAAGAAAGGAGGGGTGGGGGAGGGAGATCTTAAAGTGTTGGTTGTAATTATCTCAATGATCCTACTGTTCTGTTCTGTTTTTTGTAGGTAGTAGAAGAAACTTTCCTACTTTCCTCTCTGAGTAGTGGAGTCTGTTTTGCCAGGAACTGTAATTGGCAGAGCCCTCCCTGCCCTTGTCCACAACATTGTTGACTATCTTTTTTCCTCCTTTTTCTCTGAGGCCTCCATCATAGTAAAGAGGGTGTGGGTGGATGAGGGGCACTGAGCAAGAGACCGTCGTGGTGTTTCATTGCTGGCTGGGCCAAACCATGACATATACACATACGCATTGGATATGCATGCTACTTTATCCATGCATTAGACACTGAGTTATTAAAGTCTAATAATGTATCTAGGTATTTTCAATAGCCATGTACTTTTTTCAACATACAATTTTAATGATTTGTTATTCTAGTGTGTGTTTTTATTTTTTTTTTAAATTAGCTAAGTGGATGGCAGAATTTTTTCAGACCCTGTCAGAATTGGGCACAGAAGCTTCATTTTTAGGGGACTAAATGTGTTTTCTACAGTAAATGTACTGTAAACTGACTTAGTGACATCCTTCTTCTTCTAGAAAAGAGATGAAAGGGATAATTTGTTATCAAGTGCACCATATGCCATGCAACATAGAAGCAATCAGTGATCAGGCATTATGGGTTATAATTCGCTCTGCTTGAGGACATGTTAACGTTTAGAATTGCATTCCCACAGGTAGGATGTTTCAGTATTCCCTTCCACCTCACTGGGTTTCTCCCCTAAGCATACATCACCATCCCTTCTCTATGAAAACTAGAAAATGCTGGTTCTTTCTCTTATTACACTTATGGAAAAATAGAGTTTGAAGAAAGGATGCTAATCAGGGCTGGAATGAGCAGGATACAGATTCAACCTACCATGTTGTCATGGTTTGACATGACAGCCTTTTCTGGTAAGGGGGAAGGGGCTGCAAAGATTGCTCCTGCAAGAAGTTGCTCACAACTCTCCCCAGCTCTGAGACAGATCTACTTCTGGGGCTGAGCCAATTAGACGCCTCCACGATCACTTTTTAAGAAGAAGCCGGAAGGGGAGGTGTCTTCCTCCATCTTCTTTTTCTTTCTTCTGCCCCTTCTTCTTTCTTCTGGCTGGTGGTGGTGCAAGAAGTAGGAACAATGAGAGAGACAACCATGCGGACTCCAAGGTCAGTGATGAAAGAGAGGAGGAGGTGTGCTGTAGCAGAGACTCCCCTGCATTCTATGGAGAGAACTGGTGAAGCTGAGATTTATTTTCATTTCTTTAAAGACCCCGCATCAGCGGTACAGAGTCATTTTGATAATGAGCCCGCATCAGGGGCAGAGACTCATTTTGCTAAAGCTGACCCCGGACCAGGGGCAGCGATTCACTTCATTAAAGGCCCCGAGCCCGGGACAGTGATTTTGGCCGGAGGAGGCCTTGTCCCGAAGGAGGGGCCCTTTATCACTATGGCCGGAGCAGGCCCTGTCCTGAGGAAGGGACCTTGCAACTGCAGAAACTGCAACCGCAGTGAAGAATCCACGTCAGAGATATTCACCAAGGACTGCATCCTGTGTGAGGGAACCTGTATCGGCAGAAGCCGCAGCTGCTGGGAACAACCCACACCAGAGAAGTTTGTTAAGGACTGTGTTCCGGGGGAGGAACCCCGTGTTGGAGCAGGGGAAGAATGCCAGGAGTCGTCCTCATCTGAGAAGACAGAAGCAGCAGAGCCCATCTGTGAGAGACTGACCACATCCCCCACTCCCTGCCCCCCTGAGCCGTTGGGGGGGGAGGAGGTAGAGATATCGGGAGCAGTGAGCTGGGCCCGGGAAGAAAGGAGGGATGGGGGAGGGAGATCTTAAAGTGCTGGTTGTAATTTTCTCATCATCCTACTCCCTTTTTGCTTTTATTCTGTTCTGTTTCTTGTAGAATAAACTTTCCTACTTTCCTCTCTAAGTCGAGTACTAGAGTCTGTTTTGCCCAGAACCATAATTGGCAGTGAGCCCTCCCTGCCCTTGTCTCAATCCACAACAATCTTGCTTATCTTTTTACTCCCATTTTGCTGGGTCCTCCGCCATCTTAATGAGGGTGGGGGTGAATGGGGGCATCGAGCAAGAGACTGTCGTGGTGCTGTTGTGCTAGCTGGGCCAAACCACGACACATGTGCTACACTCCTACCTGGGAGACAGTCACTTGTACTAGGAAGCAATAATAAAACCCTTTCTGCTGGAAGACTTATGGCTAAAATTATGATTGATATTCTGTATGTGCTTTGAACTAAATAATTCAAGCACACTATGGTGAAGCACTGTTAAAACATCTCAATTCTTCCATGTGATTATGTCCTGTCAATAACAATGACCTGAGACTGATGGCTCTAGATAGATGAAGGCATGCTTCGACTTTGGAGTTCCCAATTAATTGTAGTTATCACTGTTGGTCATCATAACCTTATTACTCAGGAAATCTTCTGTACAATTTGTTGTGATGTTAATTACGCTTCCCCCGGATAGCTTTGCAATGGTATTAGGCAGTGAATTTCTGTATATTAAATACTCTTCATTCAATCTTAACTTAGAAAAAACCTAAACAAGGCTGAATGACCTAAAAAATCATTCTTAGGTAGATGCTATTCAGTGGTGTAAAGGTTGTGAAACAAACTGGACTTTTTTTTCCATTGTTTGCTGTCCTGGCCAAGAACTGAAAATACTATCATGCTGCCTTTTAGATCCTACAGTGGAAATGACATCTGCTCCACATGGAGATAGATCTGTTTGTAATCTATTCAACGCTAAGAGCTCCTGCAGCAAGTTGTCTCACCCTTTGGCATAGCCCAACAAAAAGCATGAGCGCTATATTGGGTTTGTGTGGCAAGGATTCAGTAGCAGGGTGGCTTCTAGAAGCTTCCCCTATCCAATGGAGCCAATGATAGACTTGCCACTGGCCAAGACAGAAGCAATTAGTGATGGTGGTAACAACTCTGTGATTAACATGTTTGCACCGGAGCAAACTGTGTTGAGAGAGGAGTGAGAATGTGAGAGCAATAAATCTGCAGACATGGTCAGTGAAGGAGGAGGAGTTACTCCAGGCACTGGAGCAGAGATTCCCCTGTAGCACATGGTGCAGCCCATGGTGAGGCTCTGCCACTGCAGATATGGAGGTCATGGAGGAGCAGAGATCCATCTGCAATCCGGGGAGGACCCCATCCCACCACCCAGTGGGTGGATGCCTGAAGTAGGTTGTGACTCTTTGGAAAGCCCATGCTGGAGCAGGCTCCTGCTAGGACTCATAGAGAGAAAGAAGACCATACTGGACCAGGTTTGCTGTCAGGTCTTGTGACCCCCTAGGGGACACACGCTGAAGCAGGCTGTGCCTGAAGTCTGGACCCTGTGGAAAGGACCCCGCTGGAGCAATTTGAGAAGAACTGTAGAACAGAACCCAGGCTGGAGAAGTTCTTGGAGGACTGTCTCACATGGGAGGGACCTCACATTGGAGCAAGGGAAGTATGAAGAGTCTTTCTTCCCCTGAGAGAAAGGAGCAGTAGATACAATCTATGAAAAGACCACAACCCCCATTCCCATTCCCCTGCACTATTGTGTATGTAGGAGGCAGAAAAGCAGGGAGGAGTCAGGGGAAGAATAATTTAAGATATAATTTTTATTTCTCATTATTATTTTTGTTTTGTCCTGACTGGTAATAAGCTAGTTTCCCCAAGTTGAATCTGTTTTGCCCATGACAGCAGTTACTGAATGATTTCCCTGTCCTTATCTCAACCCATGAGATTTTCATGCTGTTTTCTCTCTCCCTCCAGCTGAGGAGGGGGAGTGGTAGAGTAGCTTTGGTGAGCACTTGTTATCCAGCCAGAGTCAACCCACCACAAGCAGATAAATAGATCAGCAGCAAGAGCAGAAACATGAATACTCTTATGTCCAGTCCTTCAGATGTGATTCTCTAAGGCTTGTTACCAGTGCTAATCATTATTAAGTTATAAATGATGGAGCTCATTTGTTTAACTTTATTATAATTTGCTCACCCCTTGTGACTAATCCACACAGAAATAGTCTTCTGTCTACTTCATGTAGTAGGAGTAGGTGCTAGTACACAGTAAACTTTCTTTAAGTATAGTTTCTTGGATGACATGTGTCTATTCCCTGTTCTGCTTCTTGGCACAGAGCAGATAACAGCTTCATGTCTCAATTGTCCCTGCTAAGGTGTGGATGAGGTCTTACCTTTGTAGTGCACTGAGACAAAATAGCCTCTAAATGCTCTGCATTATAATAACAAGGGCTCAAAGTATGTTACAGAGTTTCTTGCCTACCATTGTTACTATATGAGTGGTTGTCAGGAGGATAGACTAGAATTCTAATTTTAATGACGTGCTGCTTAACTTTTGGCATTAACTTTTTTTTTTTTCCAGTTTAAAAGGGAAATATGTCCAAATCTACTGCAAAATAACCACCTCAAATTTAAAACTTGATTTAGCTTTTCTTTTTTGAAGAGTTTTCACAGCACCTGCAGACTGTTTTTTCTCCTCCCATTAGTGTAAATCAAGCCTCACAAATCAAGCTAGAACTAAAGCCTTTTATCTGTGAATTTTATTTACAATGCTTCAGGAGAAGGCTCCAGGATGTGAAATTGCTGTCACTTGAGCCATATTCACTTATCTCGAGCAGTACACAGAGAATATCCTGGTCAAGAGACAGCCTTTCTCTTGGAATTCATTTAAAAATAGGCTTCCGGGATGTGAATCTTCCGCATACTGTTGGAACAAATTGGCATACCCTTGAGCTGCACTGAAAGATGGCCCAGTCGTTATGGCCATTCCTTGAGATATTGGCATTTTCCATTGCTTTGCCATGAATTTCTTGTGACTGTGCAGGTATATTCTTTGGACTTTGTAAGGGAAACTGTCCAGGAGCAATGTGTGAGTAGCTAAGATGTAAACAACTATGTGTTAATTCTCCTGCAGAAAAACTGCAGTGTATGAAAACCTTTGCATTTTATGCCACCTGCCATTCTATGTAGGCTTTTAAATGCTATTAAGTTTCTGTATATGCTTGATCCTAACAATATTTCCATGTGGACAAGTTCTTTCATTTCTATCTTGTTATCCTCATAGAAAAAATGGGCTAGTAGTACACAGTTTTTTCATGGGAGTGTTACAAGAGTGGGTACAGAAAGAGCTGCTGCTCATGGGGGCAGGAGTAGGTGTGTATACCTTCCCTGGTACAGCAAGATGAGAGAGTATTTGGACATGAGATGTCACTTAGACTGTCAGGATCCTGGGCCAAGGCTTGCTGTACTGTTGGAGTCTCTGCAGTGTTTCTACTGTTGAGGTGGGAACTTGGAAAGGTTGTGACTGGGAAGAGATCATCTTTTGATGTGTAACGAGCCCTGCTGCCAGAGCATCCTGCCTTTTGGACCACAGTGAAACTGGGAGTCCCTTGCTTTGTGGTCCCTTGCTCTGAGGAAGACCCAGTTGTTAAATTCTGAGTGGAGTAATCCACGTTTGGACCAGGCTTGGAGCAGGCAGTGGTTTCTATCAGTTCATCTAGCTCTAAAGGATGACAGTGGAGAGTCTTCCGGATTATTAAATGTAGTTTGTCAACGACAGCTGATAATGTTTTGTTCCAATACTTAGATTATATGTCTTGACTCTAAATACATGTGTGTATGTTGCTGTTATTTCAAAAAAACTTATTGTTTTTAAAAATCTAGATCAAATGAGTAATGCATTCTATAAAATAAGGAGAAATTATTGTGGACAATTTTTCAAGACCTGACAGCTTCCCAGCCAATTTACTTTCTCTCAGGAGAATCAACAGAGCTAGCTTGTCTCTAGCGTGACTGACAGCTATTTCATGCAACTACCTGCACTGCTTTCTAAATTGAGCCCACAGAGAAATTGTTGCAACATGGAAGAAGGGACTGAAGGTGCAGAGAGCTAATTAAATTGCAACATGGAGGTTGTGAAATTCTGTTTTCATCTCCAACAAGTAAGTGAACTGTACTTAGAGAGCTCATTTACATATTAGGGAACACATGTTTCCTGAGATTTTCTTCCATACACTGTGTGGACATATAGTAGATGGTCAAGTGAACTTGTCTGGTAACTCTGGATTCTGTCTGACTGAGAATGGAGCTGACAAGTTGTAAGAAGTGGTCAGCTATGCATGACATTGCAGTAATCATTGTTTACAAGACTCCTTGCTAAAAGTTATCTCCAGTCACTTCATCATTTTTTGCCATTAATTTTTCTAGTTCTCTTTGGAATGTTCTGGTTTTGCTTTTTGCCTTTGCAAAGTGATGAGTAGTACAGAACAACTACCTGAGGCCCCAGAGAGAGTCTGAGCCTGAAGGCATTTAGCCATTTGGTTTCTGTTCAGACACATGTGATTCTCTGGAATCTCAGGAACACAGAGCAAGAACAATCTAATTTGGTGTATTGGAATGCATAATAAAAGCAAAAAGGTGATGCCACTGCAGGAAATGCAGTTGTTAGTATTCTGGGAAGTGTTAATAGGAGTGAATTACATTAGTTGGGAGAGGTGGTTGTAATTACTTTATTCTATTTGACAAAAGTGAGAATCTAGATGGATTATTGTTTTCAGCATTCCTGTGAGCACTGCAGGAGGGTGTAGATACATCTTAGAGTCCCATGGTGACTTCTTATTGGACTGCTTGTCCAATCTAGAAATGAGATCTCTTCCAATGTATAAAGTACTCACAAGAGAAGGGCAATTAACAATTATCTTTTGCCTCTCTATGAGGTTAAACCAAGAAGTAATTAATCTAATTGGAAGCAATAGATCTTAGCTTGATACTAGGAAAAGTTGCTTTACTTTAAACACTGTAAATATCTTGCCCATATGTCATTGGAACTGTTAGAAGAGTTGACTACACTACAGAGACAGACTACCATATTTTATCGTGTCTCTAGGCTGATCAGATGCTACGCTCCTCTGTTTACATGTTTGGGTTTGTTTTGTTGTTTTTTTTTTCAGAAAGGGCATAGTAAGTGGCAACTAATTATGACTTTGTTTTGCAAGGACAGAACAGTGCGTCTGTGACAAGGTAAGCTTCTAAAGAAGGAATGTTTCGATTTACAGAGTGAAACAATCTTTAAATAGAATCTTAAAAACAAACTTCATCACTGCTCGGTGAGTTTCTTTGCATCCTATCTTAGTTTAGCAGATTTCAGTTGCTCTGGGCTGCACACAATCCAAGCAATCCCCTTTATTTTTCACACATTTTGCTTTTCATCATTTCCAGGGTTTACATGTAATTGTGCTGCATGCCACAGTCAGTATTTCTTTCTACTTGATCTTCTGGTCTCTCATCCTTGCTCTACAAAGCATTCTCAGGCACCCTTAGGGAAGGAATGTTTCCTCCTTTCCTAAAAAGTTAAATTAGATATAAGGAACATTTCTGGTAAAAGGCAAAACTTAATGTATTCAACTACATAGTAAAATGTGAGCAAGAAAACGAAGTGAGAGCAGTGACTTGCTGAGTTCCCTTCTATCTTTGTGATTCCCCTTATGGATGAGGTATGAGTTGGAGTGTTATACATCCTATTTGGACACATAGGCAATCCCACTAGTCACTTGTACTGTGTTCATCAAAATGCTCCTAGCTCAGAAAATACAGCAGCATGCTTCAACGGGTAGCTTATAGACCAGCTGATAGATGTGTGAAGTTTTACTCCATAGTTCTGGATAAATGGAGTGCATACTTTGAAGACAAACTGTAGGGCTCAAGAACCTGTGCCTGTACAATGTAAGTAGGATGCAATTTTTAGTCTATCAGCTTAAAATTTTGTTGTGGTGACAATGCAGAAACAGGTACCTGCATTCTAGTGTTATAGTGCTTCAAGGGAGAAAAAACAGCATCTCACATTTCCTCTTTAATTTTAATAGATGCAAAAAACCCCAGTCAGACCTTCATATGTGGTTATCTCAGGTATGGGTTAAAGGGAGTAGCTAACATTTATATTTTGTGATGGGAACCTCTTCTAATGAAGAGATCATAAACTACTCCTCTGACCATTCAGGTAACTTACACCTATTCATATTCTGATTTATCCTTCTGGTGGTAACCCATATTATTTGTGCTTACTCATTGCTTGACTTCAATTTTACTATGCAAAGAAAAGACAATAGTTGTCCCCTTGAGTGAGCCTGAACCCATGTGTACACTCCTTTCGCAGAGACACAGCTCTGGATCAAGATTCAGTGGGAGTTTCCACGTACAAGTGGTTTCAGAGAAGACTTTTCAAGATATTTATTTAGAAAAGTTTTGTCCTTTTTCAGGAAGTTACTTGCAGCCATTTCCTCCCCTCCAAATCAAAAGTCTTAACCAAGTCTATCAAAATCATGTTTGTCCCAAAACAATATACCCAAAATCATTTTGTCGTGACTTGTGTCGTGGTTTGGCCCAGCTAGCACAGCAGCACCATGACAGTCTCTCACTCGGTGCCCCCATTCATCCCCACCCTCGTTAGGATGGCAGAGGACCCAGCGAAATGGGAGTAAAAAGATAAGCAAGTTTGTTGTGGATTGAGACAAGAGCAGGGAGGGCTCGCTGCCAATTATGGTTCCTGGCAAAAAAGATTCCAGTACTCGACTTAGAGAGGAAATCAGGAAAATTTATTCTTCAAGAAACAGAATGGAATAAAAGCAAAAAGGGAGTAGGATGATGAGAAAATTACAACCAGCACTTTAAGATCTCCCTCCCCTATCCCTCCTTTCTTCCCGGGCCCAGCTAACTGCTTCGGATATCTCTACCTCCTCCCCCACCAGTGACTCAGGGGGGCAGGGAGTGGGGGATGTGGTCAGTCTCTCACAGATGGGCTCTGCCGCTTCTGTCTTCTCAGATGAGGATGACTGCTGGCATTCTTCCCCTGCTCCAACATGGGGTTCCTCCCCCAGAACACAGTCCTTAAACTTCTCTGGTGTGGGTTATTACCAACAGCTGCGGCTTCTGACAATACGGGGTCCCTCACACGGGATGCAGTCCTTGGTGAATATCTCTGACATGGATTCTTTGCCACGGTTGCAGTTTCTGCAAGTTGCAGGGTCCGTCTCTCGGGACTAGGCCTCTTCTGGGCATAAGTTTAATGAGCTGCTTTGTCGTGGGTTCCTCCCCACAGTTACGCTGTGGATATTGGGTCCCTTCCTCGGGACACGGCCTGCTCCAGCCATAGTGATAAAGGGTCCCTCCTTTGGGACATGGCCTGCTCCAGCCATAGTTTTAAAGAAGAAAATCACTGCCTCTGGCTCGGGGTCTGCAGTGAAGTGAATTGCTGCCCCTGGTCTGGGGCCAGCTTTAGCAAAATAAGTCTCTACCACCAATGCGGGGTCTTTAAAGAAATGAAAATAAATCTCAGCTTCACCAGTTCTCTCCACAGAATGCAAGGGAGTCTCTGCTACAGCACACCTCCTCCTCTCTTTCATCACTGACCTTGGAGTCAGCATGGTTGTTTCTCTCACTGTTCCTACTCCTTGCACCACCACCAGCCAGAAGAAAAAGAAGGGGCAGAAGAAGGAAAGAAGATGGAGGAAAGAAACTTCCCCTTCTGGCTTCTTCTTAAAAAGTGATCGTGGAAGTGTCTAATTGGCTCAGCCCCAGAAGTGGGTCTGTCTCAGAGCTGGGGAGAGTTGTGAGCAACTTCTTCCAGGAGCCATCTTTACAGCCCGTTCCCCCTTACCAGAAAAGGCTATCATGTCAAACAATGACAACTTGGTAGTTTGCACTAATGAAAGTACATGGGAAATGTTAGTGGAGAGAAAGAAAGATCATGAGTGATTGTTAAGAGTTGTATAGTATGTTCCACAGTTGAAGACCCTTTCTTTTTTCTCAGTGTACCATTTTTTCCTTTAATACTTGACACAATTATAAAAAGAACTGTGGGAGAAAGGGGTGGTGTGAGGAGTGTAGGATACATGCACAATTCCATTCTGTTCATTGAGGAATGAGGACTCCAGAACCAAGAGCAAAGAGATTGGAGGAGAAGCCTGTCTCATTTTAGAGAACTAGGACAACTTTAAGTAACTTTAACAACAATACTGTGAACTGGAGACGAAGTCCTATTACAGGACCTGGTAGCAGGGAAAAAGACCATAACTGATTGCAAAACTTAGCTTAGACTATGAATTGATAGAGGTTTTGGTATAACAAAGGGAGGGGAGTGAGCTTCTGGAACAACTTTCCAGTGAGTATGTGTGTGTGAGAGGAACAATGGGATTGATAAACTGCTTGTAAATGGAGATAAATCTCTGAATAGTCATGATTGTATGCCACTATGTTTACAGTGTAGAAGACTGGATTTGGTGAGACAGGAGAGATGGTCCATGCAAACACTGTTCTACTGCCACAATACTGTATAAACATTGACTTAATTCTTGGTTGTCTTCAGAGGAAGGAACAACTTAAGCACATTTTTCAACCCCATATTGTGATTTAGGGCCCGATGCCACTGAAGCATAGTGACTTGAATATATATCACAGGTGGAATGAGTTAGGTAAACTATATCTCTTGCCCAGTTATGGATGGCTGTAGTTGTCTGGTACACTTGGTTTCATTGTGAGGTTAGCTGCTGCAGAAGTGCTGACGTGCCAGATTGTCTCATACTCAAGAATTGTACTGTTCTTTCTGAGGTGGAAGCTGCAGGCAAATGTATGGTTTTCCAGGACCTGGAGGGAAAGGTTTTCAGTCCTCAAGATGATATCTGCTCTGAATGATTGATTAAACACACACTGGAGGAGAGACTGAGAGGCAGGAAAGTTCTCTGGAACAGATGGATGGGCATTTTCTTTCTCCTGAGATTAATAAGTAGTTAAACTACTGCATTCCAGCTGTCATTGTTTCAAGAGGATGGGTTGAGCTAATTAATCTAAATTGATTGTTAAAAGGAAATGCCTCAATATTTTTATTAATTTATGTTTAGTAGCAGCATTTTCTTTCCCCTGCTTTCTTCTGTTCTACATTCCTGATTTTCAATGAATGTTCTGTTTGTTGTAAGAATATTTGAGGCTATCATGAATGTGAACTACTCATGTCACACTCTGATTTGTGAAATTAAAATGAGGCACTGTTTTCCACCTCATTTTTTTCCATGTGAATGGGTGTTTGTGCATGTAAAGTATTAAAATCTTTACTTTTTCAGCACTGGTAAGAAACAGTTCAGGTTTCAGCAAGGTGAATTTGAGGTTGGCTGTGTACAGTTCTCTCTTTGGAATTAATGCAGACACATCATATATTCTGAAACCAGCTAGACTTTTCAGACAAAGAGGATGTGGGATTTCAGGTCTCCTGGAGGTTGGGAAGAAGGGCCTAGGTATGAGGACATGGTTGTTCCAGTGTGAGTCTGCATTGACTTTTAATTTCACTGTTCCATCTCATTCCATGAAATGTATTGTGAAATTCAGCAGTGATCTCTACTTCCCGAATCTGGTGAAAATTTTGTGCCCTATCTCTTCTAAGGAAGGCCTAGTTAAAACCCTGTTGCAGCAGAGTGGGGAAGAACCTGTTAAATCATTGGTGTCAGTAGGTCAAAGATCGTGTTCAGTGGCAATGAACACTGTATTTTTGAGATTGTTTCTATTTAACACAGCTTACCACTGCCCAATTTATAAACCTGATTGGTGAACTGGGAACTGCCATGGTTTCTTGGCTAGACTTACATCCCTGAGACTAAACAACAGCTACCAGTATTATCTGTGACCTCACATGAGCACAAAATCCATCACAAATAAGGTAAGCCATTTCTGATGCTTTTTTAATGAACTGTCTCAGAGAAAGAGTGTGAGAAAAAAATGTTTGTTCCTGAGTTACGTAGTATAAAGTTGGCCATAGAAAGCTCTGGATTTCTTTTGTGCTTACTTCATAGTATGTAATACCACTGGGATTGTACTCTGAGCCTCTCCAGCTAATACTATGGCCTCTTAAATACAAACATTGAATTTGGAAGCAGTTTTATTGCAAATGCTCAGAGAGCAAAGAAGATAAACACAAGGAAATTGTTTCAGTATTTTGACAATCAAGTCTGAGAGCTTTTGCTCATTGACTCTTTTGACAGTTCAGGATGTCAGAATACTGGAAGTAAGAGAGAGTGACAGGAAGAAGCAAACAAAACAAGAACTTAACTCCCCAGCAAAGCAACAATTAAAAGTTGGAGCATACAGGAAAGAAGTGATTTTTCCAAGGTACTGAAACAAGAACACAAGTTTTTGGTTTGTGTGGTCGGGGTACACCTGGGGTTTCATTAGGGGTTTTATGACTGCTACTATTAACAAATCAATGGTGTGTCCACTAAAACTCAACATCAGCTGTCGAGTATCAATGTGGGAGCTATAAAAGCATAATGTTCATTTCTCTACATCTGTCCTTTCTTCTTTGTATATAATCCCTAATTGCAATCTCTGGTTTTCAGTGGGGTTTTTTTTGAGTGGTAACCTTCAGTTAGGTCAATTAGTTCACGTGATTTACAAAATGTACTGAGTTACAAAGTGCACTAAGTCTATTGGTAAGTTGCGGTTCCTGAAAATTTCGATGATAACATCACCAAATGAAATACTGGAGCAATAACAATCCTCAGTAGTTTTTCCGTCTTTGATGCCAGTTTACATTTCTTCTCCCAGAGGACATTTCCACTCTGCAGTGGAAGGAGAGCATTTATATAATAAACGCAATTAATATAATATGAAAATATAATTGTCTTATTGCAAAAAAGGTCTTTGTTCTTATGTGCACACCAAGGGTGAGCAAGCACCTTTTCCAAGTGGGTTGAGTTGCCAAAATACACCTGTTATATCTTGATACAAACTTTTTTACAAATCTCTATGATCGTCTTCTGAAAGGTATGTACATGCATAGTTCTGCTTTGTGTTTCAGTGTTGTTTTGTTTCTTCTCTGGTAGAAAGCAAATGGGATTTTCTGAGTTCCTTTAATAGTTTGGGGATGTACAGACACATTCTTATATTTCTTGCCTTACTGTCCATGGGATTGAACTGTCCAGAAGAAAAAATGTTGACAGATGCCAGGTATTGCTTAGTCCTGACAGCAATGAGCATGACATCCTACCACAGGAACACGGGCAAGCAATGAACTTACCTAGTGCATTGAGATGCTTTGTGACATACTTTGGTCTTTGTTGATACCGAATTTTAGTCAGAAAGGTGTTCCTGTATTCTTTGTTGAAGATTCTTGGGATAACAGTAGCAACAAGAATGTATACTACGCATGCAACTTTCAGATACTTTAAAATAGGAGAAGGCTAAAGATATTTTTTGGGCTTTATAACTGCTTCTCATGTGTGATTTTCATATGCACTTTGCCCGATACTAACCTTGAATTTAGAGCACAGATGGCCAATCTGTGTATCTCACCTGTGGTTCTCAAATGCATGCAGACATGAACATGTGGACAGAAACACACACACTTTTATTTGTCATTCTCTCTGGTCTTAAAGCTCTGCATAATGGCAGCTCACACTTGAATTGGCAGGCTTTAGATTTGGGCCTGAAGGTTGATAGTGGTATTTACTCAGAGCTGCTGACTGCATTATGTGAAATTGTGGGTCAGTTGAGGAAAACTACTAAAGCCCAGCTTGCAGTAAAGGTTACGGGATTGTTGCTGTCCACCTCAGTTGTTTTCCATTTTGAATAGTCAGGTTTTTGGTCTTGCAAAGTAAAAAGGGAACACTAAGTGCCTTCAGGAAATACCTTAGCTTGAATGCTGTATGAGAGCATAGGAGAGCAAGTTTCGAGTAGAAGGATTTTCTCTTGACCAAATCCAGATCACTTCTTTAAAGCAGTATTCTTCTGGGCCTTTGGCATTATGGAAGAATTTAGAAATCAAGTCAGTAGCATACTTTTCTGTTAAATTTCATAGAACACAGACCTCTGTGTAGAAAAACACAGCCTTTTCTCTTAATGTTGTAGAACTGCATATGACAGTCACCTTTGTAACAAGATTTCCATCTCTCACTGTATGGGAAGGGAAGTTTATGAATGATATTGATAAAAAATAAAGATTGAGAATATACCACTCAGGATGCTGGTACAGTTATAAGTAGTGATGAAACCAGGCATCAAGGTACTTCAATATGATGTCAAGAGCTTCAATTAGTCATGCTGGTAAGTTACTTGCCAGAAGATATTAGACATCAATGGCCTTTGTATAGGTAAGTTGTCTTGGATCATTCCCATATAGATGAGTGAGTCATGCTCACTCAATATGAAGTGTTGTTACATAGAGGACTTGTATTTCAGTGCTTGAAAAAATTGAGATAAATAAAGCAAGTTGAAATGGCTGGTATGCCTGCTTGTACATGTTAGACTTTTAGTCCACAGATCACCTTGGAAACCACAGTACCTCAGGGCCACCAGCTAGCAAGGTGTGTAACAGCACAGAAAGTTGTCTGGAAGACCGTAGAGGAGGCTTGCAATGTTCCTTCGACAGAGAAGCTTAGTTCCAGAAAAGAGAGGTCTCTAGGTGTCAGAATTTTAAGATTTGTTTGTTGTGTGATGGTAACATAGTACTGTGGTTTTTACTAAGTTCTGGTCCTCCTTAGGATTTCCCAGGGCAGGTCTAACGTACAGAACTTACCTTCTTCAACCTCTCTGTTAGACTGTTTTTGCTGTGGTAAGAAATGGTACATAATATATTTATGTCACTTTTCTCTGGCTCTGAGTAACTAGATATAGATAACCATAATTTCTGGGAAGGAGCATAGTGTTGCTGTCTTCTAGCAATGTGAGACAAAGACCATGTTGCTAATGTGTACAAAGCATGAATAACTACTCTTCTATGTGATTGAAACTAAATTGTGTGTTGTTGTATAGGCTTGATCAGTGGTTGGTACATGAATTGTACCACTCTTGAGGTTGTGATGAAATTTCACACACTGCTGTTTCAGAGAACTGCAGTTTAAGACAGCTCTGTTTGCCTTATTGCCTTGGGTTATGTGTTGTGTTTTGTCACCAGACAGAAGTCCTTGGGAGGCAGCAGGAAGTAGTAATGTCAATTGCTGCTCAGAGCAGAACAGAATGATTTATCGTTCAGCCATTATTCCTAGTGTATCTGAGAGAGGGTAAGTGCACCAGGAGAGAATTCTGCATAGTTTTCAAGAGGAGAATGAAACCTTCACACTTTGTACCAGAGAGGGCTGTGATGCTGTTACTGTAGTCCTAATGGTGAGGAACCTCTGCCTATCCTCCTACTTGAGTAGTTGAAGAGAAATATCTGTGCCTGATACTTCAGCTAAGGAAGCTGGAAGGCATGTGGCGCTCACTCTGGAGCTATTATGGATGGGATAAAAGAAGATGTGATCTGAGTTTCAATAGTTAACATGTGGTACTATTTTTAACCTCAATCCATTGGGTGAATAAGACCATAACATGAGGTTATCATGAAGGTAGTGGAACTCATATTACCTACTGTAGAAATGAAAAGTCATGTGTGAGTAAAGGCTTAATTGTATGAATAATAATCTGAGAACACTAGAAAAGAATCCTGAGGGATTAGTGGAGGTAATTGTCAAGGAATATTGCAAGCATGTTTGCACATCCTGTCATTTGTACAATTCAACAATTAGTTGTGGGTCTTAAGAAAGAAACATTAACAGAAATTACATCAAATATTGCTTTGGTTATATTATATCTGTCACTTGAAATTCCACAAAGATTTTACTTTTTAAAAAAAGAATCTGTTTCTGTTTTGCTTTATTTTCCATTACGAATCAAGTGTTTAAGCACCTGAAAATGAGATCATATTGGTTAGTTATGCTGCAGCAGTCTTCAGCTGGCTCTTACTCTAACTCTTCGTGTTCATCCTTTTATGTTAATAGTGGAAGAGTTCTACAATTTTTGCTTCAGCAAAAATCCAGGAAGTTTTTTGCTTTGAAATACAGATGGAAAATACTACCTTAAAAATGTAGTTATGTCCTTAGAATAGATTAAAAGTCTAATGTTTCTAATAATAAAAAAATAGCAAGACAGTGTATTTTCTGCTTGGTAACTGACTGGAAGGCAACAAGATTACTTTCAGTGTCTAGTTTCAAATATTAGTTTTCTCTTCCTTAAATTGCATTAGTTATATCTAATTATAGTTACAGTTTGTGGTAATCAATTTGAAGCATAACGGTGTGAGTTACCTCTCTCTATAAAGAATATATTTTGACTTGGAACATTAGAGGTATTTTAAATGCTGTGTGATTTTCATTTATGACTTGATTACACAGGTAATTGAAATGTGACAGACTCTGATAACATTTTGTTGGAACAAATTGGTGAGTTCAACTTGTTTCTCAGATATATTTTTTTTGCCATGAGGCAAACAAAATGAGAATTTTCATCTTTTTTCCATAGAGATACTTATGAAGCATTTAATCTTTTTGCACTGGCTCTTATTTTTTCTTTCCATTGTGATGTCCATTGGAGGGGGAAAAAAACAAAACAAACCTCCCTTCCCAAGCCAATAAATTCAGCAACAGAACTATTACTGCCCAATGCCAGGAAAACAGACTTAAATGTAATTTGGCAATTTATGTGTAGATTATAATGAACTTTTGTCAACTTAAAACTGTGCCATTGAAAATGTGATATGTTAGTATTCACAATTCAATTATCTAGTAACACTTGGTTATGGCGAATTGCAAAACTCATCAGTCATTGAAAGAGTCCTGAATTGCTTACTATTCAGTAAACATAGTTGAACATTGCTACAAATTTTTCCTTGTGATGAAACTGAATGACCAACCTTATATGAGATGTCAGTTAAAACAAATATTTTTCTTCCATCTTGTAATCTGTTTGGGGACTGGTTGGGCCACTGCATGCAAGTCAGCACTAAAAAATCTTTATTCAGAAATAAACCATTCCAAGTACTTCAAATACCATGTACATAGAAACTAATGCATGTGATTGGATTGTGCAAAGCCAGATTTGTGTCTTGAGTAACCTGATTTTAGACTCCAGTCATGTAAATGTACAAACTTAGATTTACTTATGAGTAGATTCATTAACTGCAGCAGCTTACTCATTTACAATGAACTAAAGTGTGTGCATGAATTCTCTCCGCATTGAGCCTTAGACATCTTGTGATTAATTGTTTTGTTGGAATGGGTAAAAATAAACAAAATCAGGTCAACCAGAAACTATTATATTTCTTTTGGTGGTGAATCTATGGAAGGATAGGGGGGGAGAGAGTAAAATGGGACCTGCTCTTTATCAGTTGAAAAAAAACTTTTAAACTTCCTACAGAACACAATTTTCCAGGAGGTTAATTTGGAACTACTGATCCATATTGTTATGGATACTACTGAAATGTTTCTCTGGGAAAGTGTCTAAAATTTAATTTGGATACTGGACTGATAGATTTGTGCATACGTATATGTGTAAATACACACATGCATACATATGTCTGCACTCTAAAATTATGAGTGTCCTGCCATATGTAATATTACACTCTTATAGCACTAGGATTTGAATTTTTTTTTCTTTCATCTGCTATTTATAGATTGCAAAATTTTTACCATGGGAGATGTGGATCTCTGTATAGTCAGTAGATTTAAGCTCTTCAAAAGCAAGCCTGCTTTTCTTAATAGTCTTGGAAATTGTCACAGATTTGTAGAGAGTCACAAGTCTAATAGCAGTTCTGAACAAAGTTTGAGTGGCTTACTAGTGTTTTTTTCTTTTCAGTTCATTATCCACAATGTTTCAAAAATTCTGGGTTTTTTTGGGGTTTTTTGTTTTTTGTTTTTTGGGTTTTTTTTTGTGAAAATGAAGTGATTTAAACTAACTTTTCTTAGTGCGTCCTAGTATTTCCCTGTGTTTAAAACCAAAAGAACCCTTTGTTATCTGGTGCATATGTGTGCAGTTTTGTTGGAGTAGGTTTAGTGTTATGAAATTGCAGAGGTAGATTGGAATGGTGCCTCCAATTACATGTTGAAAGAGATGAACCATGGACACTTCCCGAGGTTTTGGTGTCCAAACCGATTCTCATGACTCCTTCCTGGTGCAGATGTTTACCTGGGTCCTTCCGAAGTGTGTCCTTCCAGTGCCACCTCTTGGTAGGTTCACACATTGACATAGCTGTAGAGTTTTCATGAGTGAAGAGGTAAACTTACCTTTAAAACACAAACAGCCTTCTGTCCCACTAGTAGCCCACTGAGCAAACACTAACCTTGTCTAGTATCAGTGGATACATGGAAGCCTGGACTCCACACATATTTGTTGAAAGAAGAGTAGATTTTGTTCAAAGGAGAGATTGGCTGATACCACACTGCTGGGTTTAGTGATGTTTCTTCAGAGGTTTTCATACATTTGGATATTTAGCCCAGTAAATAAAAATCTGTGATGTAATATTTACCAGTAGATTTTTGTCAATTGAGTGCATCTAGTATATGTTAGTGGATTACAGTGCTAAGCGGTCAACAGGTCTTACAGTTCATGTGAAATGAGTCAAGGTTTGGGTGTAGAAAGTGTTGCATAAACTTATGTGCTCTGAGGAGTAAAATCAAGGAACACGTCCTTTCATAACTTCCTCCTTCCTCATATTCATATATATGAAAGATATTTGTAATGCTTCTGATTTTAGGGAGGAATATTTTCAGATGGGTAATGGAAGTAAACATTCAACTTCCTGCAATAAGATCCAAGAAGGCCAAAGTGAGGTCTTCTGCCTCAGATGTTTCAGTTTCTTCATTCTGTCTTGATTTGAGCCCTTTCCCCCTTTTTAGGCAGTTGTTTAGGATTTTCTGTCAGTTTTCAAAGCAGAGTAGCAGGTAAATCTGCAGGCAAATGCTATTTTCTCAATAGCCTTTGCACATATGAGCATGATTAGTTATGGCAGAGTCAATGCTGTTTTGACCTTTTGTTGGTTTGTTGCATTAACATCTCTTCCTTATCGAGTTGATATTGGTAGCTATATTGCCATAATCTATAGCTCCTGTACACTTTACTTTGTTGTGGATTATACCTACAAATGCTGAGAAGAGCTAGAGATGAAGAAATAGCTTCAGAGAATACTCAATAAAGATGCCCATCTAATCTAATAATATAGACTGAACAGGTGAAAAGGAATTGAAAGTGGTATTCAAATGCCAGACAATACCAAACAAATCATCCTGCAAAAGTTTTTTAAAAGGATAATTAGGAAAGAAAACTACCTGTCACTGTACATATTTGAATGGGAACAAGGAGGTCAAAAGCTTTCATTATGTCAGTGGAGGGGCGAAAAGCTTAATTTTAATTTCATGTTTACTCCTAATGGAGCTGTGGATTGTTAACTGACAACTGAGGCCAAGAGCCCAACTGTTAATCTCAGTAAGGGTGTTCTTACTCATTTCAACAGCAAATACTTAATGATTTCTGGTGGTTCTCCTGTTGCGTGTTTTGAAAGCCTCTCATAATGCTTTTTGAAGGGCCTATACAAGCAGCATCACATTCTCTTCGCTCCACTAACAGCACGGATACACTGACAAGGTCTGTAGGTACATAGAAAAGAATGAGTTGAATCTGTAGTTTATCTTAAGATGTAGAGATGTAGAAGTGTCTAAAATTCTTTTTGTGTATACATATGTGTGTGTTCAGTGTTTATCTATGACCTCAGAAAGAGAGGAAATAATAACATCTCACCACAGTTAGTGGAACTGCTCAGAAAAGAAATGGGAGAATTGAAAACTGCTCTTAATAAACTCCTTTAATTTTTGTTTATTTTTGAAATCGCAGAAACTATTAAGAAAGGTTGTTCAACCAAGAACATTGATTTTGAAATTTTAAAAATTAGAATGATTAGCAATATTTCCCAGACTGTGGTGGAAAATCTGTTCTTTGTGATGTCTGAACATCGAATAGCTCAGGAGTTATGATGTTCCTCATCATGTGCAAGGTAGGGTTTAGGGTTCCAGTTTACATGGTTCAGAGCCGGAATTTCTTTTTTTTCCTTTTTCCTTTTTTCTCCTTCATCTTGAAAAAAGTGTACAGGATTATGCTGGGTGACTTTCTCAGCCAACTGTCCCGTAAAAGATTCACTAACCTTTGTGTAAATGTTACTGGGCTAGAGAGAGAGGTTGAAACAGTTTTGGCTCTAGGCTTATAAGCTAGAACATTTTATGGGACACAGGAGACTGGCCTACTTTGAGTGTGGTGATTTTATAAAATTGAAATTTTCTTTGGAGTAAAAATAGAATTATTTCATTGTCTTCATGGTTCAATGAGAAGATGTTTCTTGCAGCTCTCTGCATGGTGGTTTTCAAGATTTTATTCAAAAACATTATGGATGAAGCAAGTTATGTTATTTCACTCTAAACCAGTGATCAGTAAGCTGAAATTTCTGAACTGCTTCATAAGCAGCATATCTGCTTTATATTGCTGCATTATATAGTAGCTTTATAGCCATTCTTCATTTGTTACTACTTATATTAGATATTCTGTGTACTCTGGAGTGAAGAACCCAAACCTGAGTAGCAGATGTTTATGAAAAGGCTTGAATTATGAGGTGTATAACCTGTATAACAGTGGATTGAGATATAGTGGTATAAAAATCTTGCACCTTGTAGCATACAATGACAAAAATGAAGTACCTTGAACCCTGGTGACCCCAAAAACCAGAGTTTTGCTTCACACCCCACCAAAACCAAATATGACACACGAACACCTGTTGACACACATGAGCAAAGCCTATAAGGGGAAATATCATCAACAACCTCATCAGCAAGATGCAACGGGCACCATAAAAAGAAGCAATGTTTTCTCGTAATGTGTGACTCCCTGTTAAAAGGCACCAAGGGATCAATTTGTTGACAAGACAAGGAGTCATGAAAGGTATGCTGCCTGCCAAGAGCCAAGATTTGGTGTGTTGCTGAGAGTGTCAAGACATGTCAAGAACACAGGATACCATCAACTGCTGCTCTTCTGTGTGGTCCTGTTGCTACGAGCAATAACCTGAGCAGAATCAAGAGCTACAAAGTCCTGGAGGAGCAAGTGGAAAATAGTGGGGTCTAAGTTATCTTCTTCTTCGTTATACCAGTCAGAGGAAAGAGAACATCCAGAAATAGGCAAATAACGCACGTCAACTCCTGGCTATGTGGTTGGTGCCATCGAGAAGGTTTTGACTTTTATGACAACAGGACCTTCTTTGATGACAGTAACCTGTTAAGATGAGATGGAATACAACTGTATAGAAGGGGCAAGGGAATTTGGTTAATTTTCAAGTACCACTTCCTCCAAGCCCACGATCAGTGTATCTCTGTGTAAAAAAACATGTAAAGGAGGTAAAAGGCCTGCATGGATGAGCAAGGAGCTTCTGAAACAACTCAAATGGAAGAAGGAAGTCTATGGAATGTGAGAAAAGGGACTAGTCACTAGACAAGAGTTCAGGAATGCTGGTAGATCATAGAGAGATGAAAAAAAAGGAAGGTGAAAAGCCTCTTGAAATTAAATCTGGCAAGGAAAACAAGAAGGACGTCTTCAAGTACATCAGTAGCAAAAAGAAGGGAGAATGTTAGCCTGCTGCTGAACAAGCAGGATGCCTCAGTGACAGAGGATGTAGAGAAGGCAGAACAGCTCATGGATTTATGAGAGTCCTGAAGGAATGCACTCATGTGTGATGAGGGAGCTGGCACTTATTCCTTATAGAGTAGTTGATTCATTGGATATTTACATAATTCACTGCACTGAAAGTGCAGAGGATACCCAGAGAACTATCATTCAGGACATTTTCCATTATTCCATTTGTAAAAAGTCTCTTAGGCCTTATAGTCTGGAGAATGGAAGGCTTTCCCTTAGTGGAGGAGGATGTGATTAGAGACCACAAGCTGGACACCCATAAATCTATAGGGCCTGACAGGATGCACCCACAAGTGCTGAGGGAGGTGGCTGATGTTATTGCTAAACCACTCTCACTTAGGAGGAAAGGCTCAGAGACTTGGGGTTGTTTAGCTTAGAGAAGACTGAGGAGGGACCATATCAATGCTTGTAAATATTGAAAGGAGGAGCATCATGAGGATAGGGTGAGTCTTTTTTTCTGTAGCACCTAGTGACATGACAAGAGGTAGTGGGCATGAGCTGGAACACAGGAAGTTCCACTTAAACACGAGGAAAACTTATTTCCTGCAAAGGTGAGGTAGCCCTGGCATAGGCTTCCCAAGGAAGGTGTGGAGTTTCCTTCTTCGGAGATTTTCAAGTGCTGCCTGGACACATGTGACCTTAGCACACGGTTGGACTAGATCTCTAGAGGTGCTTTCCAACCCCTGCCATTCTTTGAATCTGTGAAATCTTAGACCCATGGAAGCTGATTTCCCCTGAAGCTAGCTTTTGCTGACTTTCAACTGTGTCTAAACTGTCAATGTATATACCTCTATACAGTAGTAAATGCATTATTTTTAGGATTATCTGCATTAAAATGATGAAAGGGGAGGCCAAAACCAAACTTTGATTCTGCTGTCACATTCAAACTGTGAAGAGAACTGACTTGATCTGGGTAAGTTTATGATTAGGATTTAAGGAGAATATTTTTCTATTTGTCAGAGCCATCTATTTGGCTAGATGCATAAGGCTGCATCTTAGATGGTGACATCTGACTCTGTCCATTGTAAAATCTACTTGACACGTTTAGTGTTCATGATGCCAATTTTGCAATTACAGGTTTCTCTCATAAACACAACAGAGCTGAGCTTTCTAGAATGTGATGATCTCTTTCACAGAACATTTTATAGGCAATTGATTACAATGCAAGAATGTGTTGCAAGTCAAGACAGGCGATAATAATAAATCATTACAATATAGTAACAACTTGGATATATAGAAACTTGCCTGAATGGCTTCTATAATTTTGTGTCATTCATGTGTTTCTCCTTCTTATATTTCTTTCTTATAAGTCACAGAAGTTTTAATTATATATGGAAGTCCCCAAAGCCTCATTTGTTGCACACATACTTACTGAAGTGTCTTCAGATTTTGGGAGATCTTCTTCCAAGATTCTTTTTCCTCCGTTGATTAATGGTGGGAGGAGAAGGGTGCATAGAGTGGTTACAAGCATGTATTTACTCCACCTCGTAGACATGCATCGCAGGCATGCGGCACAGGGGAAGCTTCTAGGAAAGGGCTCAGTTTTCTCAAGTGCAGCATGTTTTAGAGTAAGAGTATAGGTAAGATTAAGTCATTAGGCTTGATGATGATGTTCTAATACATTGGAAACTTGGCAATGAGATTGGGACAAGACTTACTGAATTTAAATCATGATCCTGATATGAGATGACTCTTCTACTGTGAAAGCACATGAGAAAATATGATTAATGCAAGCAGTGCCACTCACTTCAGCAACAGCCAAAGCAGTGGGGATTTTTAACAGCTTTCAGGATAAGTGGAGCACTGCAGAGGGCACTTCATCCCAGTGTACACTCAAGAGTCACATCAAGGCACATTGATCAACAGCTTGAAAAGAGATGTAGTACAGGCAAAGAGATGCTCCGTTATTCTTTGCCCTGGGAAGAGGCATCAGTTTTCTGCTATGGTGACAACATAATAATCCAGATGTTCTCAACTGGTACTGTGGGAACAGGAAAGCTTTTTCAGTCACCAAGAGTCAAATTGATCTCACCCAGTATTAGGCACATCATCTAGATTAATTATCTGAGCTCTTTCTGTATATGATTGAGATTTCTGTTAGCGTAAAACACATCTAAAGTGGATGAAATTAGTTGCCTTTTGGTGACATCTCTCTTGGTTCCTAGTGAGAGGCTTGTTTAACTGGCCTAGACTGGTGAGGTGCCAAGTAACAAAGTTTGTCCCAGGAGAAGTATCTTATTGAAGGATTCATCTGGGCCTAAACTTGGTATCCTGATGAACGGCTTGGATCTTTCTGGTCATACAACCAGATATTGTGTTCTGGCAAGGTAGATCAAGGCTTTTATTGCTCAATGAGGCCACGACCCCTGTAGCCTCTGTGCTAGAAGAGAAAGAAAGGGGTAGAATATGGGAAAAGGAAGAGAAAGTCATGGAGAAATCTTGGCAAACTGCCTAAACCTTCTCACAGCACCACTGAATATAAGTGCAGTAAGAGATAGGGTAAAATGTACATGTAATGTAAACTGCTATAGCTGGTAGAGGCTCTTGAATTGCACTATGCTTTCACATTGCCCTCCAGAATTTCTGAAACGCTACCTTTGGCAAAGGTTATGCTGTTTTGTTTGAGGAACTGCACCAAAATGGATTATGATTTTGTCCAAAAGCAGGAATTAACTGTTGATGTAATGTTTGAGAGAGGCCTTCCCATCTGCTGTAGTATCTGAATTAAACTAGGTAATTAGAATTGAGCAGTTTGTCAATTAAATTCTGAACCAAATAAAACTAGTGAGTAGTGTTCTGGCCATATACTTTCATAGAATCATAGAATGGTAGAGGCTGGAAGGGACATCTAGAGATCATCTAGTCCAACCCTTTTGCTAAGAGAGGTTCACCTTGATCAGGTCACATCTGATTGTTTCCAGATTATTTTAGGAGATATGCCCATTGCAGAGAACAAGAAGATGATATTTTTTGTTGTGCTGTGACTCTTTCACAAACCAATGAATAGGTTCTTACTTGAGTTCCCAAGTGAGTACTCAATCTTAGAGAGACAAGAGGGATAGTATTGGGAAATTATTGCCCTGCTCAATCTCGCACTCTCTAAACCTGGACCTAGTTTTTAAGTGTCAATGAGAGTTAAATACTTAATCACATTTTCAAGGGCTTTTGAGTATGCGAGGCAAAGTTCACCTGAGTGGTACAGAGGTGGTTTAACAACCCAGATCTTTCCATGTATTTGAGTCCCTAACTCCCAATTATTTTTGACTGGATGCTGGGGTTCCTTACCAGTTCATGAGCTTCTGAAACGTGTACTTCTTCTGTATGTAGCAGGAGGAACTGCAGTAGTACAGTGGTCTTCTGTCTGAAGCAGATGAGTATCAAAGGGAACTGTTTATCCCAGCAGTTACTGGGAATAGGCAGGGAACAGTACTAGGTGAATTAAATAACAGATAACTGAACAATGCATTTACTTAGTTTCATGAGAACTTATTCACTTTCTCCTTTTGTATTTATATGTCACTTGAGAATCAAACACTATTTACAGATTATTCCATGCTGAATTATTTCATCTGTTCATTATTCCAAATAAGAGCTTTCTTCAAGTCTCTATCACAGGTGAAGAAATCTAAACAAATCAAGCACATCTAGAAACATAGCTGCTGCTGTATTTCTTATGAACAAATATACAAATGGCAGAAAAAAATATTCTCATCCCACTGCTGTATCAATGTGTCAAATCTCATCAGGATTAACTTGAGCCCCTGGGTATCTGTGTATCTTTCTCCATAAACATTTATCATTTCCTGGCACTGGTTACCTAATCCATACCAAAAGGGAGACTTATGCTGAGATGAGTTACACAGACTGAGCAGAAATATTAACACAGCAATTTGAAATGATTGATATGTACAGTGCCTTGTCTTTAGTTAGTTTGCTACATTTCACAAAGCAATTTAACCACAGAAAACTATCAATAGTGATCAAAACAGATTGCAATGTGGAGATGGTGAGTTTCTTAAATGGAATCTAAGCTTTGTAAACCTGCTAGTTCTGCCAAAGTCTATATACCGAGTTCTTAAATGAATTATACGTTTTGGAAAATATGCCTCTAAAAGAGGGGCTCCACAGAGTCACAAGACCTAAACCTCAGTTAAGGTTTGAAAAATTACACAAGTAGGGATGGGATTTGTGTCTTTATATGTCTTTGAAGCCTGGCTCTAGAACTTTGAAGGCAGACTATGGAAGTGTACTCCAAAGGCTTATATATTTCCTTCTGCTATGCTTTAGTTGCTCCTTGTAGCTTCCTATGCTTATGTTATTTCCTTGTGTTACAGAGGTGCTTGTAAGTTTCAGCCTTGCTTAGATCTCTTACTGAACTTGATGCTGAAGAAATGATCTAAAGGCATAAAACATACAGGGGGAGAGATGGGAAATTTGGAAGGACCTGCAATGGTTGCATTGTCTTTGGTCTTCCTTAATTTAGCTTAATCAAGAATGTGAAGGTCACATCTTTTCCTGTTTGGATAAGCTCTAGCTTTTGTCACATGCTGTGGGAAATGTGCAGTAGCCCTAAAACAGATTGAAAAGGGGAAAACAGATCTAGTACCTAACACATCTACATTTTCTTCAGATTTGCTCAGCTTCTGTCAAAAAAGTGACTGAACTTTTTCAATTGTTCAGCTTCAGATCCTTACCATCATATCACCTTGCAAGAGACAGAAAAATCAAATTTGTTTCTCAAAAAATTTGAATTGATGAAACCCACTTTATGACAGTAGACTGGCTTCTTTAGAGCAGCAGCTCTTTTATCAGTATCACAGCCTGAGGAGGTCTACGAGCCTTTTGTTTTTATTGTAATCAGATTGTTTCATCCCAGAATCCAAAATACTGTTGGAGTATATTTAATACTCTAGCTGTTCCATGTGTTAAAGAAACATGTGGGTTGTATTTAAACTGGAAGACAAACTTAAATTATTTTTTTCTGTTCCTCCATATGGTCATCTCTGTTTACATGTGTCAGTGTAGGCCTTTTCTAATCACAAATGCTATGCGAAAAGGTGAATTTATATCTCACTAACACAAAAAGCCCTAGCTTTATTAACAATGGCAGAGACATTGCAGAAATAGTAAGGAGAGCAGTAGATCCTGAATGCTACTTTATAATTAATGACGATATGGGTGGTGCTGGTAGAATTTTCCAAAGCATCCAGGATTGACTGTGTCTTTCCTGCCATAAATTACTTGGAAAGACCTCATTTGCAAAGTGATTTTTAAAAAAAACCAGGCTGAATATAGAAGAGGAGGTCTGAATGTCAAGCACTGATTTCTTGCCCAGAGGAAGATTGCCTTATTCAGTGTGGTACAATTTATGTACCAGTCTTTTACAGATCTAATTGCGATTTTGTGTAATTTTTTGGAAACTCATATTCTTCCTTATTCACATAACAAGATAAAAGACAATGTGCAGACAAAATGCCACAGATTAATTTCCTAGGTGATAATGAAAAGATGTTCAGAGACATATTAGTTAGTTTTTTTAAAAAGGCAGTTAAAGATATGATTTTTTTCTTCATAAATTCATCTTGAATGGTCCTAGTTGGAAATTTGTCATGTAAAAGTTTTTTAGTTTCACAATTAAATTTTTCCTACATTACATGTTTAAGTTGGAGATTGATGCCTGATTAAAATGTCTTCCACACCAGATAAATTTCCAATTAAAAAATATCCTTAGCAAACAAGAACCTCTCCAGTTAGAAAAATCACAGCTACCTGCTCTGTGTATTTTCCACTACATACTGACACCTGTGCTCTTTGTTGAGTATGAGAATAATTTTTTTTTTTTTCAGTTGTCTGTCAATGTCACAGTGTCAACGTGCTTCAGTAAAGACTCTCATATCTTTGTGAGGCAGAAAAGTATATCTATTTTATATCAATTTTGCAGAAGTGATGTAGTACGGAGATGTATCATATGACATTCTACCTAAGAAGCAGAAATAAACAATATCAATATGGTCCATATTAAAAAAACATAATAAAATTGTAAATTTAGAATAATTGTACTTGTACATCTATGTCTAGTAGGAACTTAGATGGGTTGCTCCTTGTCTGTGCCTGCACAACTTTCTCATCAAAAAAGGTAAAATCATTAATGATAAAATTTACAGATGATATTAATTTTAAAGGGATAGTGAATAATAAAGAATAGATTAAAATAATTGCAGTCTGTATGCAACTACAGTGTGCATTCCAGTATGATCATATGAAAAGATGAAGAATGCTCACTGTACGTGTATGGGTAAGGACTGTCCTAGGACGCTGTATCTCTAGAAAGCAGTTAGGCACTGTGATGGGTGATGAATGGGATACTGAAAGATGGATGCCTTATGGTACTGTTGAGCCAAGAGACTTGTGTGAATCCTAAATATATAAAGAGAATTGTAGACTCAGAGTATAATGTTTATATTGTGCTTTGGTGCTGTTATGGTCACTACCAGAATGCATCTTAATTGTAATGTTTATAGCTTAAGAAGTAGTGGGAAAATTAAGAGGAGAACTGCAAGGAGGATAATTGAGATCTGGAGGATAATTGAGATCCTGAAAATTGAGCTACTGGTTATAATCATACTTGCTTACGCATTCTATTTCTTCAAAGAAAAAGAACAATTTAATCACAGTGTAGCAATACCTATTTATAAGCTTAATAAATACAGTAACAGGTGTCTAACTATCAAACAAAGGAACAGTAACATATAGTGACTAAAAATTGAAAGCACAGCTTCATTTTGAATTATCAGGATAATTAATGATGGGAATTTTCAAGCATCTTTACAGATCCACTCTACAATGAAGATTAAATAAGAAAGTATTCCTAGTGAGTGGCATACTAGAGTTGAAGTTGGAAGATGAATTTGTTCTAGATAGCTGTATCGTCTGACTCTTGAGGCAGTGCTTATCCCCAGAGCTGGGGCTACTTGATTTTTTTTTTCCCCCTCTCTCTTTTTCTCAAGCCTTCTGGATCTAAAATGCAATGTGCTGTTTCAGATTTATAAAATGTACAAACATGTCCTAGTTAATGCCTTCAAGACTAGAAGCTGCAGTGGTCTGCTGCCTCTGCTACCTAAGAAATTAAGAAAACAGTAAGAAATACAAGGATCTCTAGGAGAAAACTAGCAGGCATCTCATTTCTGCAGTGTTACTGAATTTATTTGTATTATATTAGATTTAGGTGATAGCTTGCTACTTGAGTTAACTCAGTACCATCCTCTTCCCTAATTCATTCATGCCTGGTCTTCAAAAAATTATTGAAATTCAGAGAGTAAAATACCATCTTTAATACTTATTTCATTATATCTAGCTCTGAATCTGCTAATTTCAATAAAATATATCCAGAAGGGCAATGTGCCATTTTACTGAACATTGCAGGAGATGTGTTAAAATGTATATGCTAAGTGAATATGGTAAAGCAGGATTTGAAGGTTATGAGCTCTCACTTTTCCTAGATATTCTGTATTCCCCTTATTTCCATGTCAGTTCCTTGCTAACGACTTTTCTATATGAAGTAATCACGTTCAGAATTAGATTGTAGGATAGTAATAACAATAAAAGACTTTTTTTCTTTTAAACAGCATGTCATGTACCCATGCTCAAAAAATATTTTAGTATGGCCCTGATCTCATTTCCTTCCCGTTCTTTCACCCTCACACACACATTAATGGGAGGGGAAGTCATTGCCAAGTACAGAATCTCACCAGATCCAATGTGTATTTTCATTTTTCTCATCAGCCAGGCCCAAGTGGTCATTGCAACCACACTAAGGTCCAATAATGTGCACATTGATGAGAAAACTGCAGAGCAAACAGAAATACGTCAGCCTTTTGTGTTTGAAATTCAGCAGGCACACAAATCTGAGACCACTGCTTCTGCTTTGACATTATCTACAGGTTCAATCTACAATATGCTGATTCTATCATCATACAGAAAATTGGTTAATTCCCCCTGAAAATTTACAATAAAAATAATTCTCCCCTTGAACTGTTCTTGCTTCTTCCTTTGATTGGATGATGCTATCGCCTTTATTCTTAAGCAGGGGACAAAGAGAGCATTTCTATAGTGAAGTATGTGCATTTATATAAAATCTGCACACTTTATGCATATACTTTACATGCTCTCTAAAAATATTGACAAAGGAAGATTAATCAAGTATGTTTCAAAGTTGCCAGAACCCTTGCAAAACTTTGTCATTTGCAAGTAGTTATCCAATCACTTGAAATTTCCTTCCCCTGTTGTGGAAAGAATTTTCCCTTCCTTCAGCTTGGCTTCTTCATTTCTTTGAGTGTTGTTGTCTTGAGCTGGGGGGTTCATCTAGGCACTGGAATTACAGGTCACTGAATTGGCTGATATGATGATTTTACTGTCTCAATAGAAGCCATTTGACTATGGAAGGTAAGAAAGCTTGGTAGTGGCAAAAAACTCTAACTCAATGCTTATACTTGTTTCTGCAAAGCAAAAACTAGCCAGAAACTAGGCACCAGTACAGCTTCACTACTATGTGGAACTGTCAGCTTTATGAGGCTGCTGCAAGGATTTGACAGACATCATAAGCTTGTAATTAGGATGTGGGCCCACAACTGGTGTGATGAAGAAAAAGATCAGATGGAGGAGGCGGTGGTCACCCCTTCTGTCTTCCTAATCTCAGATACCATACATTTTGTGAATTTTAGTGTGTATAAACACATTAAAACGTAATATGCACTTGAAAGCTGTTAATGCATAACGAAACAAGACCCGTTTAATAGGGTGCAACTTCAATTTTCCATGTATTGTTGTGAAGCTTTAAAGAATTTCTCCTGAGTTGCGTTGCAGGTAGAAATCACATACATTGAAAAAAGTTCTTAAGATAACGATGTCAGGTGTTTTTCTTATGATATAGTTTGGCACATACTTAAGCCTTGACTTGGAGTAAGCATAGATGGCTAGTAAAGGGCCCTCTGCGAGATGGCCTGCTAGGGCTGCTGTTTGTGTGTTTGTCCCTGAAAACATTCTTTAAAATGACAGGCTAGTTGTATAGTCCACAGAAGAAAATGCACACATTAATCAAAAACAAATACTTAAGATTTCTTGTCCTTGCTTGAATTGTAGACAAGTAGTGGACTGATGTTGATCTTTCCATAGATAGTTTTTGTCTGTTAATAGTTCTTTTCTCTTAATACTGTGATAGAAAATACCGATGTAGAAAAATACGATTTTGTAATTGACCTCTCATGGGGCAAGCTGGCAAGGAATAGAATACTGTATGCATGCTAATTCCTAAACTTGGAAGGCTTTGTGAGAAACTCTCTGCAATGGAGAATTTCTTGCTACAGTTGTAAGAAGTGTGATTTCTGCATCCTATTGAGCTTTATTGACATGTTTACTTTCCTGTAAAACATGAAAAGAACAAGTCTACTGCTTAAAATCTTGGCTATTCTTTTTTATATTTTTTAGTACTATTATTTTCAAGAAGCCATTTTATGAGCAATTTGTTTTCTTTGCCCCAGACTAGCATTTTTGTTGCTGATATGGTAGATCTTTAATTAAGCTAAATAAAAAGATCTGCTTAATTTCCAAATTAAAGAAAAATAATACATTGACATGCCGACTAGAGACATATCATTTTCATAGTCAGAGACTTGGCTTTGGTATTGGTTCAAGTTTAGAAAAAGTGCAGGGAACAATTGCCATAGTCTTTTCATTTCTTTTCTTCTCCTATATTTTGGGAAAACTATGGTAATACCAAAGCCAAGATGGAGTTATAGCAAACTGTATCTTGTTTTGAGGGAGAATATAATATTAGGACCATCAGAGTAGTTACTGCCTCTACAAGCAGTATTTCTGACATCAGAAACAGGAATGGCTGGTCTGGGTTTCCATTTCAGCTTTCTCATACCAGTCTCCATCTGTGGCTAGCAGAGGCATGGTTTAGGCAACTTCATAGGCTCCTGAGAAGCTGCATGATGAATCTGCAGTGAAAAACAGATAATATAGACAAGTGCTTAGCCTTCAGGGAAAGGAAAGTGAGACCAAGGCTCCTGATATTTAGGTTTTTTCTCTTAGGCTTTCTGCTGCATCTTCTGTGGTATTTCTTCTTCCTAAAAAGAGAAGGGATGTATTCTGAGTTCCTAGAAAAGTAAGGTGATACAAATTAAATGAAGGAAAGCATTTAGAAAAATCTTATCTGCTCGCATTAAACAGTGTTTGATTTAGGGGATTTGGTTTGATTATTATTTTTTTGTCATTTAAAAATTATCTAGACAGAACAAAGCTTTTAGAAGCAGTTAAAGAATCTTAACGAAACCAAGATTTACTTCAGTATTGAACTCTATGTATGTCTGAATTAAAAATACTCTTTTTAAAAAAAAAAAAAGATAATAGTAAAACCTGTTTGGTTGCAACTAATTTTCCTTCTTCATATTTGGATTTTTTTTTTTTTGATAGAACAGCTAAGCAACCTCTCATTCATAGGAAAGCTACCTGTAAGAGTTGTATCTTACCTTTGCCTGGAAAGCAGCTTACCATCATTTGAAATAATTCACTCCAGACAGTTTGTTACTAGATAAATGAGTTTATGATGAATAATTGAATCAAAGTATTGTTCTTGGGTTTTTTATTTACTAATATATTACAGGAATAGTGACCTGCAACATTACCTGCCAGAAGAACACACCTTAGAAACAGCCTCATCCTTAATTCTTCATTTCTGTTCCCTTGTGATTATACTACAAAGATGCACTTTTGGTCTGTACTAGAATATTAATATATGTAACTCTTTTCAGGATTGTTAGAGTTTTATGTCTTGAGAGACAATTTCTAAAAACTATCCTACTTTCTTTAACATCACAAGTTTGTGTATTAGGTATTTTCCTGTTTTCAGCTGCAAAAAAAATTAACTTTCTTCTTTTTATATGTTATATTCTATCAGATGTGACAGTGCTATTTTTTGGATTTGTGCTGAAAACAGTGTTGATAACCTTTGGGCTTTTTAGTTATTGCTGCCAGTGGAGTGCACAAGAAGCTGGGAGGGAGCATGGCCAGGACAGCTGGCCAAAGGGCCAACTAGGGAAAGGGCTAACTAGCCAAAGAGCTATTCTACACCGCAGAACATCATGCACAGTTTACAAACTGAGGGAGTTGGCAGGAAGGGACTGATTGATGCTTGGGCATTGGTCTGTGGGTTGTGAGCAGTTGCACTATTTGTTACAAATAATAACCTGATTGGTTTGGGGTTTTTTTAGGGGGAGTGGTTATTTCTTTATATATTTTTTGGGGGAGAGGAGAGGGGTCTTTATTTCTTCTCATTGCAATTATTATTATTACATATTTTATTAGTACTGACTTTTTTTTTCCATTTCTGTTAGACATTTTTTCTCTTTGAGGAGAAAGTACTGAAAAAGTAAAATAAGAATAACAAAGAATTTTACTAGTGATAAGGAACGAATTTAAAAGACTTCAGATATAATTTGAAAAGATTAAGGAGAGAGACACGTTTTGCTGGTGATTAACAGTGACATTTCAGTTACAAGGAGCCAAAAATAAGCTTGCTTCAGTGTCACATGGCGTGGTTCAGAGAATGCAATGAGACCACTGGGTTAAGACAATATGACTTCTGTCATGGTTTAGCAAGGAGTCGCTTTTGCTTGATAACAGGGGGAGCGGGTTGCAGTGAAGACCCGGTAAAGAGTTCTCAGAATCTCTCATGGCTCTTGGGTTCAGACCCACCTCTGGCCCGGCTGGGCCAATCTGGCACCTTTGCGATCACTATTTAAGGACGGGAATTTGAAGTGCCTGGGAGGACATTTAAGAGTGGTACAAGATGGAGGTGATCATGTGGATGAACAAGGATCTGCTGTGACAACTCAGGCAGAAAGCAGCCATCTATGAGAGGTGGAAACAGAGGTTGACTTCTTGGGAAGAATATAGGAACATTGCCAAAGCATGCAGGGGTGCAACTAGGAAGGCTAGAGCCCTTCTAGAATTAAATTTAGCCAGGGACATTAAGGACAGTAATAAGGCATTTTTTCAAATACATCAGCAGTAGAAGGATGATGAGCGAGAATGTGGGCCCACTGCGAAACACTGAGGGTGCCCTGGTGATCAATGATGCAGAGAAGGCTGAAGTACTGAATGCCTTCTTTACTTCAGTCTTTACAGCCAAGGCTGGCCCTCAGGAAGCCCTGTCTGGCAAGGATAACAGGATAAGAATAATAGGATGGCCAGGACAGCAGAGGACTTGCCCTGGGTGGAAGAGGAAGAGGTTAAAGACTTGTTGGCCAAGCTTAAGGATCATAAGTCAATGGGTCCTGATGGGATGCATCCTAGAGTGTTGAGGGAGCTGACTGATATGATCGCTAAGCCTCTCTCCATCATTTTTGAACAATCGTGGAGGACAGACGAGGTGCCTGAGGACTGAAGAAATGTCAGTGTCACCCCAGTCTTCAAAAAGGGCAGAAAGGATGACCCAGGAAACTACAGGCTGGTCAGCCTCACCTCCATCCTGGAAAGGTGATGGAACAACTCATCCTGAATGTTATCACTGAACATACGAAGGAAAAGATGGTTATCAGGGGAAGTCAACATGGCTTCACCAAGGGGTAATCCTGTTTGACCAACCTGATAGCCTTCTAAGAGTGCATAGCCACCTGACTAGATGAGGGGAGAGCAGCGGATGTCATCTACCTTGACTTCAGCAAGGCTTTTGACACCGTCTCTCATAACATTCTCACAGGAAAGCTCAAGCAGTGTAGCTTGGATGAGTGGATGGTGAGGTGGATTGAGAGTTGTCTGAATGATAGAGTGCAGAGGGTGGTGATCAACGGCACAGAATCGAGTTGGAGGCCTGTGGCCAGTGGAGTTCCACAGGGATCGGTTCTGGGGCCAGTCTTGTTCAACATCTTCATCAATGACTTGGATGAGGAGACAGAGTGTACCCTCAGCAAGTTCAATGATGACACCAAACTAGGAGGACTGGCTGATTCCCCAGAAGGCTGTGCTGCCATTCAACAGGATCTCGACCAGCTTGAGATTTGGGCAGAGAGGAATCTCATGAGGTTCAACAAGGACAAGGTGCAGAGTCCTGCATCTGGGAAGGAACTACCCCATGCACCAGTACAGGCTGGGGTTCGAATTGCTGTAGAGCAGCTCTGCAGAGAGAGACCTAGGAGTCCTGATTGATAATAAACTAAACATGGACCAGCAATGTGCCCTCGTGGCCAAGAAGGCCGATGGCATCCTGAGATGCATCAAGAAGATTGTGGCCAGCAGGTGGAGGGAGGTTCTCCCCCTCTACTCTGCCCTGGTGAGGCCTCATCTGGAGTGTTGTGTCCAATTCTGAGCTCCTCAGCTCAAGAGGGACAGAGAACTTCTGGAGAGAGTCCAGCGCAGGGTCATCAAGATGATCAGGGGACTGGAACATGTTTCATATGAGAAAAGGCTGTGTGAACTCAGGCTGTTTAGTCTAGAGAAAAGGAGACTGAGGGGAGATCTTATTAACATTTACAGATATCTCAATGGTAGGCGTCACGTAGATGTTCTTCCATTGTATGTAGCAACAGGACAAGGGGTAACGGGATGAAGCTGGAACACAAATAGTTCCATTTAAACATAAGAAAAAAATATTTCACTGTGAGGATGATGGAGCAGTGGAACAGGCTGCCCAGAGGGGTTGTGGAGTCTCCTTCCTTGCAGGTCTTCAAGACCCGCCTGGAGATGTTCCTATGCAGAGGCAGAGAAGAGCTGCAGCCTTTGGGATGAATGCATATCAGAGCAGCCTGTGCAGGGCTGCCAGCTGTGTGAGGGACCCTGTGGAGGTGCAGGGAAGACTGGTGTGGAGCCCGCCTGCCCTGAGGAAAGGCAAACGGCACAAACCATCCAGAACTGTATGACTAAAACCCCCATTCCCTGCCTCCCTGAGCCGTTCAGCGGAGGAGGAGATAAAGACAGGGGGATCTTGGCTCTGAGCCCAAGAAGAGGGGAGGCATGGGAGAAGGTGGTCTTAAAGGGTTGGTTGTGCTCTTCATCGTTGTACCATTCTGTGTTGATTTATTTTGGTTATGTTTTGGGGGTTTATGATTATGCTTTAGTTGGTGTTGGATTAAATTATTTTCTATTTTCTTCTCCAAGCCAGGTAGCCTGGTCTGTTTTGTCGTGGACCATAAGTGGCAATTAAGCCCTCTCAGTTCTCAGGTCTTTAATACTTGAGGCTAATTGTGGTCTTTTGTTCCCTGATGGGCCTGAACCAAGACAACTCCTAAAGTGTCCTAGTCTGAAGACTGTCTTGCCAGTATTTCCAACTGATCAGCTGTAGTAGATTTAGATAGAAACATCTGAAGTTAATGTGAAGACCAAGAGGAACAGAAAATGCAGCCTGGCTCTTGGTTAAGTCATTTCAGTAATGTGAAGAATGGGAAACTAACCAGCAGGTCTTCACTTCAGTCTGTAAACTGCAAATTCTGCAAAATGGTTTGATAAGAATAAAGAAACACAAGTCAGTTTTGACTTTTGCTGTTAAGCACCTTTGTGAGTTGCTTCTTTGGGCTTGTTGGACTTGGAAATCTTGAGACAAGCTACTGGGTTTTGAGACTTACTTGCTTCTAAGTTGTGTTTGCTAATTTTCCACAATGAAATGAGGAAACCAGCCCTATTCTCCTCTCTTCTCTGTTGGTCCACAAAGCAAGGAAAGTAAAAAATCTAGAAAGAAACAGAATGAAAAAAAATCCCATTTGTCTGTGTGATGCTGATGAACCCTGAAAACACAGTTTTTGTAACCTGGTGCCACTGCCACCAGCAATAATGCAATAGGTGTGCCTTAGTGATTAAATATCCATTATAGCATTGGTAATAATTACTGTGCACACTTAAGCAATAAACTAATCTCTCACTCCAATCCCTTACAATTAATCTTAATGAATTGAATTGTCTTTAGCTTCAGATAGACCTAAACATTGCTTCACACTACAAGGAAAAGAGATATAAAACATTTTTTTTGCAGGTATAATGCAAGGATGTTGTGATACCATGTTTCTTTAACATAGAAATATCTGCAGTTGACTAAAACGTGTATTTATTGAAAAATATATGCTCATGAAATGCTGTAGTTGCATTTTAGTCTGTTGCTTCCCTCCACACCCTGGATACAAAGATTTGTTAAAAATTTTCAGATTTTTAACAAATATTTTAATGATGTATTTATACTCTTTGTAGCTCACTTTCTCACATTATTTCTGAAACTGTTATAATGGGAAATAAGCTGGATGAATCAAGTAGTCGTTAGTGAGATGGGTTTTTAAAGATCTCAGTAATGGCCTAATTCTGTTCATTGTTTGACATGAGAAGCAATTGTATGAAGAACAGCATAAAGCTCCAAGGTAATATTGCAATTTTCTTATTCAGTTTTGAGGACTTCATAAAAATAATAATAACAACTAAGAAAAAAATTATTCTGGAACCTAAGTTATGGATTGTAATTGGTTGATCCTAAGCTTCCTGAGTAACTTGATCTAGGCAGACCTGCTTGAGCAGGGGGGTTGGACTAGATGATCTTTAGAGGTCACTTCCAACCCCTAACATTCTACAATTCTATGATTCCAGACAATAAATGGCATAAAGAATCATTTAATTCAATCCAGTCCGGTTCCAACATCTGCACAGTATTAGCAGTTGCTGACAGTAGTTAAGGGGTGGACAGGTATCCTCGATCATGTAGTTTCTTCTTCTGCTATTAGTACCTATTCTGAGGAGAAAGAAATACAAAGAAACTATGGTTCTGCCTCTTTGCCTTTAATAGTTGCTGTTGTTGCAGAGTGATTTGGAATCACATCTTTGTCTGGCATGAATGTTCTTTGGCTCTGCTGCTCATGTAAGTGTGAAAATGTATTGAGATCTGCACCAAAACCTCAGCTTTAGTGAGTTGTCTGTAGATGTTGACATAGGCTGGTGTAGCCCCAGAGAACTGCCAAATCTGAAAAAGTCTGGATCTTTCACAGATGTCCTGTGTGTAGATGTGCACTTTAGTAGCTATTTAGTGTCTTTAAAATGCCTGGTATTTGCTAGTATAAAATTTTCTGAAGATTTTCTCAGATGACAAGTAGGCTGCCTTAAAAAAAAGTAGTAATCTAAGCCAAATCCCTTATGAAATATCTGTTAAATGAAAATATTCAGTCTTTTTAATCTCAATGGGAGATTTTTATCTCATGCAGGGTTTAATGTAGTGTTCATTCACATCTGTAGGAATACATTAAAAAAGTCAGAATGACCCAATGTTCTAAAAGGATGCACATAAATCATACTATGTCATTAATCAGATTGCCATATGTAGTTGCCAGACTCTGCTTAATTTGACTGGGATATATCAAAACATAATGCATCAAGTAACAGGTCTTTTTAAAAAGGGATGAAAATAGTATGTACTTCATTACCATTTCTAATTTTTTAAATTAATGATCAAATGGAAAAACTCATTTTCAGTGGTGATGACTTGAAAACTTGGCGGTTTTGTGCTCTTCATGAAACAAAAAAAAAAAAAGTGAAAGCATATGTGTAGCTAGGAAACTGTAGAAACTTGTGTCCATATATAACTGTATGTATGCATAGTTGCATAATTTATACAATCTCCTTTAATCATAGAGTACAGAATAAGAGAATGATAGGGATTGGAAGGGACTTCTGAAGATGATCTAGTCCAATCCCCCTGCCAAAGCAGGTCCACCTAGATTGGGTCGCACAAGAACACATCCAGGTGGGTTTTTAAAACCTCCAGAGAAGATTGCACACCCTCCCTGGGCAGCCTGTGGTAGGGCTCCCTCACCGTCACAGGAAATAAGACTTTCCTTAAGTAGAACTATTTGTGTTTCAGCTTTTATCCATAATCCCTTGTCCTGTCACTGGACACTACAGAAGAAAAGTACTCTTGACAGGTACTTTTAAATACTTGTATTAAAAAGGTTCCCTGTCAGTCTCTTCCAGGTTGAACAGTCCCAGATCCTGCAGCCTTTCCTCATAAGGAAGATGCTCTAGTCCCCTGATCATCTTGGTGGCCCTGTGCTGGACTCTTTCCAGAAGTTCTCTGTCCCCCTTAAGTTGGGGAGCCCAGGACTCCAGATGAGGTCTCACCAGGGCAGAGTCGATAGGGAGCAGAACCTCCCTCCACCTGCTGGCCATACTCTTCTTGATGTATCCCAAGATGCCATTGGCCTTCTTAGCCATGAGGGCACATTGCGGGCTCATGTTTCACTTGTTATCAACCAGCATTCCTAGGTCTCTCTCTGTAGAACTACTCTTCAGCAGGTCAGTCCCCAGCTTGTACTGATGCATGGTGTTGTTCCTTCCCAGGTGCAGGACTCTGCACTTGTCCTTGTTGAACCCCACGAGGTTCCTCTCTGTCCAACTCTCAAGCTGATTGAAATCTCACTGAATGGGAGCACAGCCTTCTGGGGAATCAGCCAGTCCTCCCAGTTTGATGTCATCTTGTCCCCTCATCCAGGTCATTGATGAAGATGTTGAGCAAGACTGGCCCCAGAACCGATCCCTGTGGAGCTCCACTGGCCACAGGTCTCCAACTCGATTCTATGCCATTGATCACCACCCTCTGGACTCTGTCATTCAGCCAGCTCTTGATCCACCTCCCTGTCCACTTATACAAGCAACACTGCCTAAGCTTTCCTGTGAGGATATAATGGCAGACGATGTCAAAATCTTTGCTGAAATCAACGTAGATGACATCCACTGCTCTCCTCTCATCTAGCAAGACTGTTATACCATCATAGAAGGCTATCTGGTTGGTAAAGCAAGATTTTCCTTTGGTGAATCCGTGTTGTCTCCCCCTGATAACCTTCATGTGTTTTGAGGTGATATCCGGGATGAGTTTTTCCATCATCTTTTTTATAGGCTGATCAGCCTATAGCTTCCCAGGTCCTCCTTTCTGACTTTTTGAACACTGGGATGACATTCGTCTTCCTCCAGTCCTCAGGCACCTTGCCTGTGCTCCATGATCATTAAAAAATGATGGAGAGTGACTTAGCAATAACATCAGCCAGACTTTTCAGCACTCCTGGGTGCATCCTGTCAGGCCCCATAGATTTATGGGTCTCTAACCATATCCTCCTCCACTAAGAGAAGACTTTCATTCTCCAGACTATACTACCTAAGAGACTTTTTACAAATGGAGTAATGGAAAATTACACTGAATGACACTTCTCTGGATATCCTCTACACTTTTAGTGCAGTGAATTATGTAAAGGTCCAATGAATCAAGTACTCTATAAGGAATAAGTGCCTATGATTTTTCCATCCTTTATGCATATGGGATTGAATGTATAGTTTTCTTGACTGAGGTAGAAAGCAATCATTGCATAAAAAATTCACCAGTCACAGTCTGGATTGCAAGTGGCTGTATAATTTTATAAGTCTTTTTATATGTCTTTCCCTTTTCCATTCTGTCTAATGCTTCTTACTCTCATCAAGATTTGGCTGCTTTATCACCATTCTTATAAAAATTTCTCCGTCTTTTTTTTTTTAATGTTTTCAAAAGGAATCAACTCATTGTGGGTTTTGTTTCTTTCTGAGACTGACATTCATAATCATGAAAATCTAGAAATGTCAGTGCCACTACTGTGCTGGAAATGGATATGATACATGTTAATGAAGACTTCAAAGGAGTAACTGTTTTTATTATTTTATTTTAAAGTGACAAATGTGTTTTCTTGAGTTAAACCTAAAAAGCACACATGAGGTAGGATGGTTCAGGGAAGAAAGGAGGAGATTAATTCACAAGATGAGCAATGCTGTTTCTTGTCATCTTTCTTTTTGTGAACGCTTGAACTCTGGCAAATTTAGTTCCCTTTTTGTGTTGCTTGCGTGGACTGTTTGAAAGTTTCTGTAGTTGGTTGTATATTACCTCTTTCTGTGTTCATATTTTATGGAACTTAGATTGAAAATGCCAGCATTGTAAATAAATCACAAGCACTGAGTAAAATGTAAATATGAACTTCTCAGTTTAGGTGACAATTGCAATAAAAGCTCTGTGGGAAGAAAGATAAAGCTAGTTACAGAAATACTTTAGTTCCTCTGCCTCAGAATTGCTGATGTGATGTTTAAGGAGCTGAACTAAATTTATTTTTTTGTTTTTCTGAAATCCCTGTCATCACTATGCTTATTTAAGATAGTATTTCCTTTTACTACAGTTCCTTGTTCCCAAAGCTTTTGATGTTACTGCTTCAGAAGACTGTTTTCCTGATACTTTCAGATTACCTAATTCAGGCCATTTGCTTGTATGATCTGCAAAGATTACTTAGTGATTTGATGAATGTTTGTTACTATGGTATGGGAAAGTCAAGGCACACAGGGGCTGTATTTCAACTGCAGTTCATCTCAAGGATGCTTCTGAATGAAGATAGATGGCTATGTGTGTTTAGGCCCACCCAGGTATAAAAGACTGTGATCAGCCACTCCTCAATTCACTTCTCCTCCTGACAGGACTGGGAAGAGTCTGCATAGGCTGCTCCAGCATGTGTTCGTCCCAAGAGCTGCAGCTCCTCTCCACGCTCATCTCTTGGCACAGGGTTGTCCCAAAGCTGCTGGTAACTATTAGTCCTGCCATTGCCCTCCATGAGTCACAGGAGCACAGCCTGTGTTCTCACCACAGTCTACAACGGAGTCCTCTGGTTTGACACTCCTCTGTCCTTCCTCCTTCTGTGACTGTGAGTCTGCATGATTGCCTCCATCTTGTTATACTCTTCCTTCTCTTCCTTCACTGCAGATTTCTTTTCTTAAATAGTGATGGCAGAGGCATCAGATTGGCCTGGCTGAGCTGCAGGTGGGTCCACCTCAGAGCTGGAAGAAGTTTCAAGAACTGTTTACAGGGACCAGTGATGCAGCCTCTACCCCTGTTACCAAGCATAAAGCAACTCCACACAAACCCATGACAGTGTGTAAGCTGGTAAATTGATTTCCTGGTTTATAGGTAAAAAATCTCTCTTTCTGGTTCATCTCAAGTTGTACATGTAGTTTTACATGTAGAGCTCAGTTTTTGACCATGTTGTCCTTGCTCATCTGATTTCTCCTGTCTTCCTATGCTGCATCTGCTACGCACAATCATTCTCAGTGTTAGGTGACTTACTTCTCAACTGTGTAAGTGCACTCATGAATACAGTCTGAGTCTCTTGTATCTTTGAATTACAGGCTTTACAGTATAGAGTTAATTGCTGAGTACATTTTTTCAATGACAGTTTGGTAGGAATTTACATTCTGAGCATGATTATCCCTCTCAAGTTCTGTAACTTGCTCCATATTGTATTTGTCTGGCTGTTGTTTTTTACACTGTTTTTTTCTATTTTTTCTAGTCTGAGATGCTTCTTTAGGATGAGTTTTCTCAATATTGCTCATATCCCTTACAAGAACTGTGCAAGGGAGGTGATACACTCCAGTTCCAAGTGTAGTCCATGTTGGTCCAATTAAAAATTCAGACCTGTAAGCCAGTCTTGCCTTGCTCATAGCTTCAAAGCTCTATTACAGGATCTGCAGCTAACATGAGTACTTTGATTTGGGCTTTATGTAGCATGTCACCCAGCCTTTAGAGACTAGCAGAGAAAGTGGAGGAAACAGAAGTATAGACCTTGTGGTGTCTTGTTCAGGGCTAAACAGCAGTTTGGTGACAGAAATTTTTTCTCTCTCAACAGAGTTGTGTACGGAGTGGACTACATTGCATTCACACTGTACATCCTTCTATCCTTCTATAAGTAGCTTCCATCTGCTTGGTGTTGCTAGTGCTACAATAGGCTCTCATACATGTGTGTCCTTGCCAAATATATGTCCTTTGTTTAGCAAAGTTACCTCTGTTCCTTCTAGTTTTTAAATGTATATCACACATTAAAAACATTGGTGTAATTTTCTGCTAGGAGATGGAAACTTAATCTGAAAAAATGAATGATAAGTAATGGGGAAAGTGGGAAGTAATGTATAAATGCAGAAGATTTAGCCTCTGAAAATTACTGTGGCATCGAAGTCCTCAGATGAGTAAAAACAATGCACCAACGTTTCATCACAGACCCTCATCAAAACTTCAGAAAGAATTTTATACTTATATACTATCATGAAGTATTTATAATTATTGTGCCTGGAAATATAGCTGCAAATCAAAGGATTAAAAATAAAAGAAACATAAATGAATAAATAATTATAGACTTTTTCTGTGCATTCTCTAAGCCTAAAGTTTTTCTGTAGCAAGGGATGAATGATGTTTTCAACTGAGCTCCCTAGGAGTGAAATGCAAAATGTCCCAGTAGGGGAGAGAAGACTTTCCTGTACAGAGCTCCTAGTGAAATCAGTAGGAGTGATAACTGCTTAGCTTAATATCTGTGCTCTGAAAGTTAGGGGTAGGTGATTTTTCAGATATTCAGGCAAGATATGTATATTTTCTGAGAACGTGTATATTTTTCTGAGATTTGTCATCAAATGAATACTTGACAGTTTGGTATCTAAATTAGTTTCAGAATGTGACCCTTGCTCAAGTGGATGGTTATGTTTAGCTGCAGCACGTAAACACTGTAATATACCTAGGGCATTGCTGCATAAGGAAATCCTCAATTCTGAGTGAAAGTTTGGGCTTTCCTCATGGAATGTGGAGAACTAGGGGAAAAGAAAAGCGGTTCTTGAAAACCATTGGGGCACTGAGCTCCTTATATAATCAGGTGGAAAGATGGAAGAAGTATGAGTTAGAGGCTTCTAGCTAAGTGTCTGGGCCAATGCTTCTGTCTTCTTGGAATATCACATAGGGAGCAAGCCAGGATGTAAGGAGACAGACATGGGTAGTGGCAAGCATCAGAATCTGAGCAGTAAGGCAGTGAAAGAGATGGAAAATACTCAGATCTGTCTAGTACTCTCAGCCTAAGGACTTGACTTGGGAACATATGCATCCAGTGTTTGGAAAGTAAGCCAACATTTGCTTGCTCAGCATTAGAAAGCCATTAATTATTTCTGGTCAAGGTTACCTGGATCTGAGCAGAACCAGTGTGATCTCAATTATTGTGTACTGAGCTGAAGGTAAAAAATTGTTCTGGGATATCTTGTGTCCCTATCTGAATACTGGTTGGGCTGGGGCAATGTACAAGGTGATACTGTGTTGAAGTGATACTCTTTCTGCAAAGAGAAGACTCTCTTTTTGTGAAATGCCACATACTCATGCCAGTGGTTTAGAACTAGTTCTTGCAGCCTGCAACTAAGCAAATGAGAGAGAGCTAGCTAAAGGCACTGGCATGACTTGTGGGAGATGCCAAATAACATGGAACTGTTTTCTTAATTAATTTTAAAAATTATAACAGTCACATTGTAGCTGGGATGTGGTCAAAAGAAGCTCAGTTTGTAGAATATCAAAGATATTTCAAAATGGATAGATGGGAGGAAAAAAGGAGCACTTCAGAATCCTGTCTTGATTCAGCAAGTTGTTTTACCCTAGTAGATCCCAGTTTCATAGGAAAAGATTCCATATTCTTTTAAGGTCTAGCATGGCAGCATTATATCTTAACTTATGCATTTTTCAGGTTTTGGTGACACTTGTGTGTATTTGGTTGTTCTGCTCCCACTGCAAAGCTGAATCAATCTCAGCGCTACAGTTAAATACCAGATGATTTAATGTGCCATCAAAAACTGCATAAAATACCCATTAGAAATGTATTAAACATTCAGAAGGAAATTGGCTGTTCACATATCTCCTTGTAATAAGAATACCTAAATAGTACAGAAGTCACTACCCAAATTATCTGAACTTAGGTAATCATACAACAATGTGATTATGATTTTGTGACTGATGGTTTTGATTAATAGGTGCAAGAATACAGTATAACAAATATATTTGATAAGATGGGGTTTGAGCATTAGCAAATGACAGAGAAATGTTTGCAGTGGTTTTCCCTAATCCCCACCAAGATCTAGATTCTCAAACCTGTCACTTTTTCTACAACAGCTAGTTCTTGATTCCACTCATCAGTATTTCAGTGGCAACTTTAAAGAAACACATTCTGCACATTTCACACCAGTATCAGATTTATGCCAAGGAGAAAAATATTTTTTTGGATATGTTAAATGTTTTGAACAGACTTGAAAGAATCTTTGAGTCCTAAGACAGCTGTATATGTCCTAACAGTGGTACAATTTCCTTTATCAATAGACTAGATTCATCAGTTGATTATTACCCACATGCAATAGCAAAAAAGTCCCAGTCATTAATCTGTATGTTAATCTCATTTTGTTATGAAATGCAAGGTAGTTCTAATGATTTAGATGTGATACAATTCGTCAGAGTTCTTTAAATTATTTTGCACCATTTTGATACAGATACTGTCTTTCGTACGGTTTCAATACTGGGAGAATATGTACTTATCCTCTAGAAAGAGAGGATCCACACAGAGAGATGATGGGGAAAGATATGTGTTCATGGAAATATAGAATGGGTATATTCTTCATCATCATCATTCTTTGGATGAGACCATAGACACTAAGGTCAGAATGAACTGTTATTACATCTGACATTTGTAGGAAATCACAGAATCATAGAATGGTAGGGGTTGGAAGGGACCTTCAGAGATCATCTAGTCCAACCCCCCTGCAGAAGCAGGTTCATCTAGATCAGATCGCATAGGAACATCTCCAGGCGGGTCTTGAAGACCTGCAAGGAAGGAGACTCCACAACCCCTCTGGGCAGCCTGTTCCACTGCTCCATCATCCTCACAGTGAAATATTTTTTTCTTATGTTTAAATGGAACTATTTGTGTTCCAGCTTCATCCCGTTACCCCTTGTCCTGTTGCTACATACAATGGAAGAACATCTACGTGACGCCTACCATTGAGATATCTGTAAATGTTAATAAGATCTCCCCTCAGTCTCCTTTTCTCTAGACTAAACAGCCTGAGTTCACACAGCCTTTTCTCATATGAAACATGTTCCAGTCCCCTGATCATCTTGATGACCCTGCGCTGGACTCTCTCCAGAAGTTCTCTGTCCCTCTTGAGCTGAGGAGCTCAGAATTGGACACAACACTCCAGATGAGGCCTCACCAGGGCAGAGTAGAGGGGGAGAACCTCCCTCCACCTGCTGGCCACAATCTTCTTGATGCATCTCAGGATGCCATCGGCCTTCTTGGCCACGAGGGCACATTGCTGGTCCATGTTTAGTTTATTATCAATCAGGACTCCTAGGTCTCTCTCTGCAGAGCTGCTCTACAGCAATTCGAACCCCAGCCTGTACTGGTGCATGGGGTAGTTCCTTCCCAGATGCAGGACTCTGCACCTTGTCCTTGTTGAACCTCATGAGATTCCTCTCTGCCCAAATCTCAAGCTGGTCGAGATCCTGTTGAATGGCAGCACAGCCTTCTGGGGAATCAGCCAGTCCTCCTAGTTTGGTGTCATCATTGAACTTGCTGAGGGTACACTCTGTCTCCTCATCCAAGTCATTGATGAAGATGTTGAACAAGACTGGCCCCAGAACCGATCCCTGTGGAACTCCACTGGCCACAGGCCTCCAACTCGATTCTGTGCCGTTGATCACCACCCTCTGCACTCTATCATTCAGACAACTCTCAATCCACCTCACCATCCACTCATCCAAGCTACACTGCTTGAGCTTTCCTGTGAGAATGTTATGAGAGACGGTGTCAAAAGCCTTGCTGAAGTCAAGGTAGATGACATCCGCTGCTCTCCCCTCATCTAGTCAGGTGGCTATGCACTCTTAGAAGGCTATCAGGTTGGTCAAACAGGATTACCCCTTGGTGAAGCCATGTTGACTTCCCCTGATAACCATCTTTTCCTTCGTATGTTCAGTGATAACATTCAGGATGAGTTGTTCCATCACCTTTCCAGGATGGAGGTGAGGCTGACCAGCCTGTAGTTTCCTGGGTCATCCTTTCTGCCCTTTTTGAAGACTGGGGTGACACTGACATTTCTTCAGTCCTCAGGCACCTCGTCTGTCCTCCACGATTGTTCAAAAATGATGGAGAGAGGCTTAGCGATCATATCAGTCAGCTCCCTCAACACTCTAGGATGCATCCCATCAGGACCCATTGACTTATGATCCTTAAGCTTGGCCAACAAGTCTTTAACCTCTTCCTCTTCCACCCAGGGCAAGTCCTCTGCTGTCCTGGCCATCCTATTATTCTTATCCTGTTATCCTTGCCAGACAGGGCTTCCTGAGGGCCAGCCTTGGCTGTAAAGACTGAAGTAAAGAAGGCATTCAGTACTTCAGCCTTCTCTGCATCATTGATCACCAGGGCACCCTCAGTGTTTCGCAGTGGGCCCACATTCTCGCTCATCATCCTTCTACTGCTGATGTATTTGAAAAAATGCCTTATTACTGTCCTTAATGTCCCTGGCTAAATTTAATTCTAGAAGGGCTCTAGCCTTCCTAGTTGCACCCCTGCATGCTTTGGCAATGTTCCTATAGTCTTTGCAGGAAACCAGCCCCCGTTTCCACCTCTCACAGATAGCTGCTTTCTGCCTGAGTTGTCCCAGCAGATCCTTGCTCATCCATGGAGGCCTCCTACCTCCTTTTCCTCCTTTCTTGCACATTGGGATAAACTGATCCTAGGCTTGGAGGAAGTGGTGCTTGAAGATTGACCAGCTCTCATGGGCACTTCTAGAATCATATCCCATGAGATCTGTCCAAGTAGATCTTTGAAGAGGACAAAGTTGGCTTGCCTGAAATCCAGGATCACGGTCCTGCTTTTTGTCCTGCCTCTTCCACACAAGATCTTGAACTCTACCATTCATGGTCACTGCAGCTGAGGCTGCCTCCAACCTTCACATCACAAACCAGACCCTCCTTATTTGTCAGTACCAGGTCCAGCAGCACACCCCTCCTGGTTGGTTCCTCGATCACCAGCGACAGGAAGTTGTCATCAACTTTTATTTTGAAAATACAGAGCACCTGGAAAATATAGGAAATTGATAGAAACAAGAAGTATGCCTTGAGTTAAGAGAAATGCACAGGAAATTTGGAGAAGTTTATAGCATCATAAGTGAATTAAATATTTGTCCTGTATTGACATTGTGTCTGGGGAGAAAGAGCATTTTTGAAAGGAGCTAAGGTCCTCTCATGTTCATCCAGCCTGGTTTACAGTTTTGCAGTCCCTAAGCAGGGATGTGGCTGATTTGTACCTGACGTGTTCCAAGGCTTACGTATTCTTATTCCTTCTTCCCAGTGAGTAGTGAATATCAGTATTAGGCCTTACCCTATATCGTTGTTTAATGTGAGACAGCAAGAAAGCACCATGCAGCTGGTCGTTCACCCACCCCTACCAGTAGGGAGGAGAATTTGGTAAAAACAATGAAACTCATGGATTGAGATAAGAACAGTTTACTAACTAAAACAAAATAAAATATAATAACATTATTATTTTAATTAAAATAAATATAATGGGGAGACAAATGAAAGCCAAGGAAAACAGAAAAAACATCACCAAATGGTTCAGAACGCAATTGCCCACCACCCATTGATTGAAGCCAAAGTAACAATCCACAAACCCTCCTGCACCCAGTTTGCATACTGGGCATGACATTCTATGGTCTGGGATATCCCTTGGCTCTATAAAATTTCTTCACTTTCCCTATACACAAAACTCCCTTCTCAAGTCATGAGAGTGAAGGGGAAAACATGCTTATATGGAAATGCCTTAGAAATGGCTGCAAGTAGGGTGTCCTGCTGATGCTGGCCATCTTCGTGGAATACAAGGATATTTTTTGACAAGGTTTCTGTGAGAGTTCTACATTGTAGGCCTAAGTCTCAAAATGCTTTCCTCTTTCTGTCTCTGTACTGCTCAGGCTTATGCACCATCAGAAGAACTAAAGTGTTTAACTTTTAAACATGTCGTTGAAATATTAAACAAAGTTTTTTCCTCTGATTGTTGATGCTATATCAAAGCAGGTTTGAAACTGCTTCATAATCTCTTACATAATGCTGTCATCCTGTTCATGTCCCTGATGCTATTTCATCCTGATAGCTTTCACCGGTAGGAGGCTCAGAAATGTGATTGTAACCATTCTCAAATGCATTTTAAATAAATTTCAGATATTATTCTTGGGGAGACATGCTTTCTTATGTTACAGCATTTTAGATGGAAAACTAATAGAATGCTCCATTAAATCAATCCTTTTGTGTATTACAACACAAATAGTCCTCTTCTTCCTAAAAAGTGGATCATCCTTAAAACAGTTGCCTTGTGCTGGAGTAGGGTGAAGGAGGTAGAACACTAACTCTTGATATGTATTCACTTCTTGCATGTAGATGGTTCAAAGATTCATTCCTGTATGGTATCTTCCATTGAAGCTAGCTGTGGTGCAAAATCATCCACTTGTAACCACAGAGAAGTCTGACTGAAATCAAGGAGCAATATCCCTCACCCCACTCCCCTCTCCCCCAGTTTCCGTTATCTGATGAAGGGATTGATTCACATGGGATTAGGAGCTCTTGCTTCATCTGAGTTAGATCAATAACTTGAATAACATTTTTCCACTTGAGTAGCCATATCAGTTGTGTGAGTGTGCCTGGATATAAGAATTCTATGCTTCTTTGGAGGAAAAGAGTCTTCGAAAAGAATCCGGCTTAACCTGCTGTGATCTGGAATACACATTGAAATAGGAAATGTCTTTTGCCAGTTAAGAAAGTGACTTAGATAAGGACAGGAGAATTTTTCTAGAACATATCCTTCAAACTCCAGTGTAAGAAGGTTGCTGAAGCATGTACTAGTGCCTTTTGGGACCTGTACATGCTTGACTGCTTAACTGAGGCAGAGTGTTTTCTGGAATTGGACTTCAGGTAAATATACCTTTTAGCATGTTAATTTCTACCTGGAACCTTCATGAACAAGCCAGTGTTCATGACTCTCAATTGGAGGATAGTACAAAATCCTTGTGTGTTAGAAGCTGGGTGGTCAGGGGAAAGAAAGAAAGGAAAGAAGTAACAGGGACTTCCCTTCTCACCACTTCCAGTTTGGCAGTGTATTTAAAATCCAACAAAAGAATGTAAGTGCTAAGATACTTGTGCTGCTATTTAATCAAGGAATTGCACTTGCCATGCATCAAGGCAGGGGTAGCTTCTTTGAGAAAACGCTGCCGTGTTTAATGAAAATTGGCCATCTTATTTCCTTAATCAAAATCTGTACAGGCTATTTTGAAGTAGTAGTAGGTATCTGGAAAGAGATACATTCCAGCTTGGGATGTCATGGGAATTATTGATCTAAGAAATAAATGAAAATGCTGTGGTCTGAAAGTGGAATTGTCAGAGAGGATGTTTGGAGAAAGTCCATGACTGCAGCAGCAGCCGAGGAGAAGGATGTCTGTGTGTGTAGCTAGACTAATCACAATTCTCTCCCTAGGACCATGATAAAGACATGTTTGTCAAAATCTTGATCAGAAAGCTTTGACATTTGGTCAACCTTTTTGCATTTCTAGTCACTTGTTTTGGCAGATTGTTTTAATTCAGTGATTCGGATGTATTAGGCATCTCTCTGAGTGTGGAATAATGTCAACTGCTAAGTCTAATCTGCTGCCCACAAATTCAACAGGAAGACTTCCCTCTAACTTTGTAAGATGGTGGAATGAGTTACAAACAGTGCAATCTTCTCAAAAGCTGCAAGTGTCTACCTAGCTTGCTGAACAAAGATACAAGCTTATGTTGGACTCTTGTCCTTATTACTTTGGTGTTTATCTTCTCTATAAAACATTCTTTCACTTTTCCTCTTTGATATAGTGTTTTCCTTGCTTTGTTATTACTGCATTGATTAAAGTACATTCAGCTTTTTCAGTGCAAAACCTGTACCTACCAGAATTCCAGTCACCTAGAAAGAGGGGTGTATTGACACCATTGGGATGTGATGGAAATTGGATTATCGTTGTTCCTGCCTCATGAAGAGGCACTGTTTGTAAGCCTACCATTATGCAAGTGAATACAGATTTATAGAACCGGGGCTATAAGAACTGAAAAGTGCTTTGGAAGATTTTTGGAAGGTACTCATTATAGATAATTGTTGTTAATAATAAAAAAAGATCTCATCTACATTCATGATACAAAGCTGAAAATCCATATATTTTTTTTTAATATTACTTAAGGAGAAAAAGAAATCAGGATTTTTAAAAATAGCAGTGAATTTTAAAATAAATTAAATACTGAACAGATTATTCTATGTCAGTATATTTCAGAGACCAATACTTGTTATGATTTTCCATCTTGATTTCAGCTTTTACAGAGGAAATTCACAGAAAGGTTTTATTAATTTAAGCTTAGAGTGGACTTTCCAGCTCCAAAAGAATTTTGTTTCACTGTTAGCCCACTGCTGATCATCAGTACAAGCTGCAGTCTCACAACTGACTCCTCTCTGCATACAGAGAGGAAAGCACAAAAAGTTCTCAGGCTTATTCCAGCTATGCCTATAAATCCATCTGGAAAGGATTCTTCCCCTTCAGCAATACTGTTGATTAATTAACTAGCACAAGTCTCTGCAACAGCTCAATTACATCAAACAAGTGGTGTCACACTCCCTTCCTAAATGTGATTATTGCAAACATCCATGACACAGCAGCAGGTTCCCTCAGTGAGATCTTTTACTGCTGCAGAGATGACAGAACATTTGCTGCTTTAATTTACTATCAGACAAAATTTCAACTGGAAAGCCAGAGAATGCATATAGTTTTAGGATGTGTTGGAAACTTATCTGCACCATTAAGGATCACAAAATCAAATGTATGAAGTATCAGATTGGACTTACAAAATAGGATTTTTAGAGGTTATGTTTTATGACTGATAATTCAGTCTTCTTAAATATGTGATTCTACTGTTTGTTCGTGTCTGCTACTACTTACTTGCAAACACCAACAAAGCTAAATGTGGTTCAACTGCACAGGGCAGATATTCACCATAGATACTTCTCATGGCTTCCACACTTTTTAGTACAGCTGACACTGGCCTCACATCTAATTCTCCAAATATGCATATGTGGGGAGAAAAATACCCAATTTACAAATTCAAGAAGTTGGGGTTAATTACAATTAAATGACTGGCTCATATACCAGTATTTGTCCCTGAATTCTGAACTGTTGTGCAGCATGTCCTCCTCCTGATTTCAGCATATACTGCTGGAAGGTCACATCACCATTTACAAGGCAAGTTTCCCTTAAGACCTTGGTTATGGTGCTGGTACTTTAGAAAGTGGATTCTAATACACATTTTTGTTTGTATGTGTCTCCTACAGCTGCCTGTCTGAATACAACTTGTCAAATACAGGAACTAACTCCAGAGAGCCAAGTGCTTACTGTGTGGATGCAGCTACCAGTGACTTCTTACTTTTTCTGATGTTGTGTCTTCCTGATGCTTAAAAAGTTTTGTCTGTTGCTACTGAACTTCGTCACAGTGCCCCTCGGAAACCCTCTGCTTGTCTTTTAGTATACACTAAGGGACATACTAGAGAAACAAGAGACAAAGAATGTATGCAATCCCAGGGCAAGTCTTGTAGAATCATAGAAAAATTTTGGTTGGCAAAGACTTTTAATATCATTGAGTCTAACCACTCACCTCTCACTGCCAAGGTACTAAAGGCACTACCACTAAACCATGTCCCTCAGCACCTCATCCACATGTCTTTTAAATATGTCCAGGGATGGCGACTCCATCACCTCCCTGGGCAGCGTGTCTTAGTGTCTGGGACCAAAGCTGGGAAGACAACTGGGATTCTGTGTACCCTAACCCAATAGTCTTCTGAGTAAACTGTGTTACAAAAATGCAGCTCTGGTGTCTGACAGAGCTCACAGTTAAAGGATAGAGAAAAAACAGAATGTTTGAGGTTTTTTTCTGTTATAGTAATAATCTTCCTAAATGTAACTGTTTCTTGCCAGTATGTTTCTCTGTGGAAGATGGTGCAGCTTTTTAACACTGTGGTGGTGCGTAGTAAAGATGTTGTTTTAGAATCTAGTCAACATTTTCTGACTTTAATTGTTCTTCTTTTTGTTGGCTTTAAAGAACGTTTTGGATAAATTTCCTGGTAATGCTGTTTCCATCATGGATGTACCTGCTCTGGTGTCATTATCATTAAATCTGTTTACATTCTGATCCATAAATGTCACACACTGATAGTTATTAAAATTCCTGGAGATAGGATCTGAGTTGTCTAGCAAAGGAACCAAGAGGAGATTAGCCTCTGAGAGTGCAGTTCCAGATCATAATGTGTAATTCAAGTGGAGATAAGTGACAAAAAAAAATTAAAAGGAGATAAATTCAGTTTCAATTCACAGACAGAACTCTTACTTCAGTTGACTCTAGGAGGGAATTTGTCAGTTAATCAAGAAAGGTGAATTGCAAATCCTCTCAGGGACTGCTGAGAGCCTAGTAATAGGACATCTTGCCTAGATGTATGCAGTTTTGGATTGCCCAGAGGAGAGCTCAGCCAGTGAGGACAGACATCTCTGACATGTTCCTGTTTGGTAACCACAGACTTTGGTTGCTGCTCACTCAGGGTGCGTTTCCCTCATAGTAGTCAGAGAGCAAGAAGTGCTTATGTGTCATGTAGCTGTTACCATTAGGATATCAAGAAGGGCTGGTCACTGATCACCAGTGGGAGGTGGAGGGGAATGTACAATCATTTCTGCTGCGATACTGTAGATTTTTGAGAGACATGGTTTAGAGATCATCACCTGAGAATTTCAATCCCCTGTTGTAGCCTTGACTGCTATACTGAATTGCTGTTTAACCTTGAGCAAGACGTTTTACTTGTCTTTTTTTCTTTCAAAGCTTGAATATTGCAAACAGCTGGGATTTGTTCCTGTTGCTAGATGTGGAGTGGATACATTCCTTTTAGCCATTTACTCATAAAGTTGTCTTTAGAGTCAAGAGAAAGGGACAAGAACTTGGGGAAGGGGGGAGGAAAGAATTCAGCTCTTAGACCATACTTATGTCTTTGCCTTGGCAATAGAGAGTCTGATTAACAGGACCAATAACAATCTCCTGCAGATATCTAAACAGTGGGGAGCCAGAACGGCCTGTGCAAGGTGTCTTGCAATGCAGATGATACGGAAAAAAATTAATGTCTTCAGAATCACGGGCAAACCCAGCCTTAAAGTCAGATGTGCATTTAAAGGGAAGAACACAGAAGCCAATAGTCTTGTTGGTAGTGCAAGACAGCCAAGGAAACTTACTTACCTTCCAGATAACTACCTGTATCTTGAGGAATTTCAAACACTCTTAGAGAAACTGGGCCACTTAATGATTTTATTTTCTAAAATGATGCTTCAGAAGTGAGTTAGACATTTATTCTTATAGGAGGAGATCAAAACCCAAAGGGATCAAGGAATTTAAGTGCCTCCTCCTTCTTTTGTAAATGCTCCCTTGGCCTTCTTCTCCATAGACAAAAAAATACTATAATATACTACTGCATACCTTCTTCCTGTGAGGACTTGGCTTTGCCATGGCTAATTCATTCCTGTGTTCAAAGCACAGTGGGTTGCAAAATTATGATTATTAAAGACAGCTATTAGAGAGTGTTTTGTCCTTTGAGAATATTGATTTAATCACGTCTCTGTGTATTTAAAGTCTGAAGTGATATGATGTACAAAGATCAATTTATTCTGTGTTTGTATCTAATGAATACTTATGGAGTCTTCTCTGTTCTTTCTATAATGAATAAATAGAAATGTTTTTACTTGGAAAAGAGAACATACTTGACAAAGGAATTTCATCAGACCATGCTGCATCAACTTCTAACTTTCTTTTTCCAGAAATACTTTTTTCATTCTTTTCCCCCATCTGTATTCTAGACAGTGCAGCAATTTTTTCCTACACACCAGATTCTGTGAAAATAAAGTTACTTTTTTAAAAAACAAAACACCAACATGAGGATTATTGTAATTCTTACTGTTCCCTGAGGGACAAATACTTTAACTTCAGGGTATGTTCCCTAAGGAGAATAGTAGTCAGAAGTTTGGTCCTTTTGAATTAACTTTATGGATTAATATCATATTGATACTATTGTATCAATGTTGACTTGCTGGAGAGCAGCTCTGCAGAGAGAGACCTGGGAGTGCTGGTTGATAATAAATGAAACATGAGCCAGCAATGTGCCCTCATGGCCAAGAAAACCGATGGCACCCTGGGATGCATCAAGAAGAGTGTGGCCAGCAGGTGGAGGAAGATTCTTCTCCCCCTCTACTCTGTCCTGGTGAAGCCTCATCTGGAGTCCTGTGTCCAGTTCTGGGCTCTCCAGCTCAAGTGGGACAGAGAACTTCTGGAGGGAGTCCAGCACAAGGCCATCAAGATGATCAGGGGGCTGGAACATCTTTCTTATGAGGCAAGGCTGCAAGAACTGGGGATGTTCAGCCTGGAGGAGACTGAGGGGGAATCTCATTAATAATTACAATTATTTAAAAGGTGTATGTCTAGAAGATGAGGGGAGCACTTTTTTCTGTAGTGTCCGGTGACAGGACAAGGGATAACGTACATAAGCTGGAACACAAAAGTTCCACTTGCTTAAATATAAGGAAAACTTTTTTTTTTTTTTAAATTTTTTTACTGTTCTGATTTGATAGAGAAGTAGAACCATAATTGTGAAGAAGACTGCTGAAGGAACACTTACTGAGGGTCCCGTGGCTGCTTGCTTAAAGGCATCTGTGATCTTACATGAATGGCCAGGAATACATTCCTATACCTTATTCTGCTCAGGAAAAGTTTGCATGGAGAATGAGGTATACCAGTGAAGTGCAGAGTAGCTGTGCCTTAAAGGTAGAAGATCAAAATTTCTGAGCCTGGGGGTCAGAAACTCGCCACTTAACTCATAGACACCAAATCATCCACAAAACTGTCTTTGGAAAGGAGAATAGATGGTTACCAGCTCAGTCTGTAGAGCAGTTAAGGTCACTTATATGCATGTAAGACACTCGTGACTATCACTTGTGCTACCCGACTCAAGGATTTTTTACATCAAGGATTTTGCTTGTGCACTGATCAGAAAATTCCCTTTCTCTTACTCTTGACTTGCTTCGATAAGGATTCATGTTTTTGGCCTTCATTCCAGCAAAAATACATTGCATTTGTTGTGTTGTCCCTGTACCAGCTCTCTGGAGGAGCAGGACAACTGAAAGTACCATACTCTACCTTCTCTCCAGATTCAAGTTTGCTCATGGCTAAGTTATTGTCTTCCTCTCTGCCCTTGTTCTGTCTCTTGCTACAGAGTACCATTAAAATGTGTGTTTCTATAGTTACATATCTTTCACATCTTTCATGTAATTGTTCTTGAGACTGAGTCTCTGTTGTGTTTTAAACCCCTCTGGCAACAGCCAAACCACTCAGCCACTCCCTCACTCCTCCTCACATCAGCAGGATGGGAAGGAGAGTCAGGAGCAAAAGCTAAAACCTTGTGTGTTGAGATAAGGACAATTTAATAGAGTACAAGAAGAGAATAGTCATAACAAGAGGAAAGGAACACACAGAGTGAATGATGTCCAGGGTAACTGCTCACTGTTCACAGGCCCACACAATGTCTGTGTTTCCCAGCAAGCATCAGGTCACCATGAAAGTCAATAGCTTGGCCACTGCCCTCATGGCCTCTGGGGAAAATTAATTCTATTCCAGACAAACCCAGGACAGTCCCAAAAGAAAAGAGATTTATAAAAGAAGGGCATGTGTCCAGTTTAGCATTCTCAGAGACTATAAAGTGCCAGCTGGAGTTAAAACTCATGAGATTCTGCTGTCCTTCTGGGACAAAAGTTACCAAATGCATATGTATGGCCTAGTTAGTAAGGATGTAAAAGCAGTATTGCTAGGGGCTGAACTTTTTCTACTAAGTCACTTCAAAATGCCCTGAGATTGCAGAGAAATATCCTTGTTTGTCATTGCTGGCCATGCTGCCTTCTCTGTGGTTTATGGCTTAGGCTGAAAGTTAGCCTATTTGTTTTAAGCTGCTTAATCCTGTATCCAGGACTTCATGCTTCCCTATGTGAAGGGTAGGCAGGTTTGAGAGATGATGTCAGACCTCAGTGGAATTGATACAATTGTGGCACAAATTCTCAGCCCAGTTTCTATGTATGCATGGAATTAGAGTTGATGTAGGCATCTCGTTTTTCAGAGATGAAGGGAGAAGTTTATGTTCAAGCCAGGCTGAAACCAAATTTAAAAGGGACAAAATCCCACCAAATATCTCTGCCTCCTAGCCCCAGTCTCCTAGCATTTCCTCAGCTATAAACATCATTTTGGCCAGGTTTCCTAATAACAATTTAGATCCACCCTTAAAGAGATGATTTGAAGGACTGAAACACTCTCTTAGGAAATGAAAAGTACTTTCAGGTCCAGTGAGAGCTGATTTGCTTTTATTAGACTCACTGCTCTGTTGAAACAAACTGGGGCATGATGCTGCAAATTGCATGTTAGACTATTACCACCAATAATGTCAATACTATTAATACACTGTCTGTAACTCATTGCAACCATGCCTCATTATTTCATCTCTCTAGATTCTTGGTGTGAGTGTAATCATTTTTATATTGTATTAAATTAACTCTCTAAAAGGCGTAGCACTCTGCTATATTCTCCAAAGGTAGCAGACACTAAGATATGCACTGCCTCAAAAGTGTTACATTTTTATTGTTAAATGATAGATTACTTATTGGAATGCTTCCAGTTTTATCAGAGAAAGGATATGAGAAAAATCCTGCCTTTAAAATATGTCCACGGTATCACAAAGGCTTTCAGATCTGCTGCTTTGTGAAGACTCTTTTGAGCAGGACACTGTAATTATGATTTTTGTCAAAGTAATAGTTTCTTTATATCTCACTGTTTATCTTAAATAATTCTTACTTTTCAGCCTGCTGAGTTTGTGTTAGCAAACTTGCTTGCTTTGTGTAAACATAAAGATATGACTTGAAAGATAGTTTTAGCTCCACATTTTGACATTGGAATTATTATCTTTTACCCATATTATATTGTATGGATGTGTCTAACCCTTTTTTAATATTAATTTCTTACATTAGATAGCTGAGGTGAGTAATTGTGGGCATATGTTAAAATCACTGTTGAGATGTTTGTACCTTAGCCAAATGCACTGCAGTCTGCAGTAGCAATAGCAGCAGGTATTTAGGAAGCTTTGGAACATCCAACTGGTCTAGGTGTAGCTAACGCTGGTCTGAGACACCTCTCTGAAAAAACATAGTCCATGTCTCAATGTTTCTGGACTACAGAGCTCTTTAATTTGAAGGTATAGTGAAGACTAAAGTTCAGAAAAATTACAATATTTCTTAACATTTATTTAATTTTTAAAATATTTGTGTATGTGTGGTGGTGTATGTTTTCATCATTGTACCAAGGTGATGCAACTGGTGAGAACTTTCGGTTTTAATACAGGTCAAGCCTTTGGTTTTGAAAGAATACATGCAATATGGTTGAAGCTCTTTTAAAAGACATGTACTTTCAACCTTTCTCCATTCTCATTAGGTATACTCTTGACACCTTCTCAGGGAATAATTTTCTCATAAGACATTTCTCATGTACAAAATCTTGTTGCTATGAATCTGTATTGGAACACAGATCTCCTCTCTATGTTGCTTTCTCTGGGATAAGAGCTGCCTTATCAGACAAGACTTGCTACATGAGCAACTACTTGTGGGATTTTTTTGTTTCCTCCTAAAATATTTTTAAATTAACATTTTGATTGGAAAGGGCTTCTATTTTGTCACAAGATTTGGCTTTAATATAGACTTTTCTGCAAAGTGACCCTTCACTGTGTCACACTGACTTGTATTAGCAAGTCTCTTCTGTCTTCTTCATTTTCCAATCAAACTGTTTGGACTAAACCTAAAATATTTGTCATTCTATTTTTAGTTTAAGGGTAGATCAGTTTCTGATTTCACTACATCTTTTCCAAAGTTGGAAGAAATCCTATTAACCCTTGTGTACTAAATTATTTAAGACAATACATACTCTAGGTAGCAAGGTGTTATGAAAATGGAAAAATAATGTATGCCCTACTGAAAAAAAAAATCACCTTGTACCATTGCATTAAGAAATACGGAGTTTTGACAATACATGACTTGTGAAGAGCTAGAGATATCTTTGGTCTTTGACTTGGTTCTTGATTTGAAACATAAGGAAGTCTATTCCATATGATTGCAAAACCCGTGAACTTGTAAGATTTGAAGACTCTGATCAAGTAAAGTAGAAAATGCAAGACTTAAAAAGTACATGGAACATTACCCAAAAGCCTGTGCTCAATAGTAGATTTCTGTGAAGTATATGTAGTCATCCTCAAATGCAGGTTTTCTTTTAAAGACATAAAGATGTAGAAGTCACTGCAAAAACTTGCTGGAACAGCTTTTAAACTGTCAGCAATGTGTAAAAGTTGAAAGGGCTAGTGACAAAACAGGTGAATTAATTTGAATCTTCTGAGAATGGCAGAAGCAGAACTAGAAAGTAGGAAAGAACAGCCTACAACAATTAGTGACTTTGGGTTCAAAGATGTCAGTGAGATCATTCCTCTTCTACAGAAACTAGGAGGTGAAGTTTCATTTACCACCTTAATTTAATAATAAATCTTCCTACACTGTCTTTAACCAACACAAAACTCGTAAGGTGGAGGAAAGAGATGTGGCATTTACCTAGTTAAAGTTACTTTTTCTATAGAATTAATGGAGCCAGGAAGAAATTTTAGTTTACTGTTTATTATTGTTCATGCATACTACCTTTCTATATGTAAAACAGACAATAAACATTTTTCAGTCTTTTTGTCACTGAATCTTTGCAGAAGAAAGAGAGTTTCACTATTTCATTTGAACAGATAGAGTTGCTGTGGAATCCATTCCAAATACCTGAAATTGTTGTTAATTTTTAATAGTAAGCAGAGCTGATCTTAAATATAAGTAGCAAGCTAATTGGAGTGATTGGTTGACTTGATCACTGTTTCACAGAGTTGAGCTTCTTCAATTTGACTGAAACTGAAGGAAGAACTGAAAACACTACTGAATTGCTGTACATTAGGTATATGGCAAGAAGACTTCATTTGCAGACAACAATGATTCATAAAGGAAGTGCAAGGAATTTGTCTTTCATTTATGGTTTGATTTCTGTCATCATTATTTGATAGTCATAGGCATATCTGATGCTATTCAGACTTTGAAAACAAAGAGAAGTGAGTCTAAAGCAAATCTCCTTGCACACTGAGGAAGTTCAGAATTGGCTTCTCACCGGGCTTGCTTTTCCTTTTGGATATGATTGGAGAACAAAATTTCCCTCACAGGAAAATCTAAATGTTTTGAGACTTCTTTTCAGCATACATCAGGATGAAAATGAATCCCTTGACTTTACTTGTTCCCTCTCCTCACCAGCCATGCTGTTCCCTACATCTCTTCACTGCTTCTCTGCATCAGTCAATGTCTTTTCCCTTTGCTTTCAAACATGCTGATGTCTCTCTCACGCTACCTTATGAAATAACCCCTACATCCCATCTGCTTCCATCACTGTCATTTCTTCTCTTGTTCTATTTCCCTCTGTGTTTCAGCTCCTTGAGCAAACTGTGCCATGGCACATTTCTCTTAGCTGTTCATTTCCATGAGCACATTGCAGTTGTCCCCTACTTGCTGTGTGGGCTTCCTGCTCAACACTGAGCTCCTGGCTGCTCTTCATATTGAGCCTGGACTGCCTGAAGCTGTAGGTTAAAGGCCGTATTTCACAACTTGGTTCCTCATTGAAAGGATTAAGTTTCTGTTCATCAGAGACGGACTTTACGTCTGAGAGTGCAAAATCGATACTTCTAACTTTCTCCCTGCTCCACAGATCCTGAGATTGAGAAATGCCCCTAAAAGTCTTTGTTCCCAGAAACATACTAGACACAGAAGACTTTAAACACGCCTGACAGGAATTTATAGACTCATTTTCCAATTACAAAGGAGAAGTGGTACAGGATATAGGTGCCACCCTACATCTTTCCTGCTCTGCTTTTTAGGAATATTGTCAATGTTGGGGTTTTGGTGCTTTGTACTGAATGCCTGACCAAGAATGCTGGGAAAATCATTGGTTTGTCTTGGTACTGTCTTGTTTTGTGGAATGTTTAGTGGAGTTCTCAGGCACTTTCTGGATATGTGTTCCATGATGGACAGTGTTTACAAGAGAAAGTTGGGGATGATTAAATGAAATTTTTCAGTTCTCAATCCCTAGATTCACAGGTAATGATTTCTAGTTGTACTGCTGGCTGCTGTTTGGACATGAAGCTTTGACTGGAAGAGTCTTTTTCTCCAGCATGATATAGACTTCCCTTAAACAAAAATTGTTTTCACTCTACTTCACAGGTTGAGATGGAGGAGTCCAATATCCAACACCACCTGTGTTTTTTCCATTCTCATTCTTCCCTATGGTTGTCTTAATTATTTCAGTTCTCTCATTGAGATAGTTGTCCTTGAAGACTCTGCCATCTCGTGGTGGTCTTCTCTGTTCCTTTACTGGGAGTTACCCCTCTGTCAGAATAAATCCAAATTGTGGTATACTTGAGTGCCCCATGAAGAAGGCAAGACTTAAGAAGCTAGAAGTTGGATAAAGTTTGTATTATTCTGATCACAATGCAGTTGAGGAGCTGAACTTTGAGTGAAATAGAATGCCTGTTTCTGCACAATGAGCCCTGCTCAGGAATGTGGACACAACTACCTCCTTTCAGCTCCTAAGTTTTAGCTTCCATACCATTTTTTGTCCCTCTGCCTCCAACAGCTCAACTTTTTTTCATAAAGAAAGAAATATTTTCTGCAGTGTTGCTATAATCAGAAATCAGAAATGTGAAGAAAGCCCATAACCAGCTTTTCCTGCCTGATATTCTTGGCACAGTGACATCATAACCCCTGTGTATCCTGTCACTAAAACAAATGTATGAAACAGTTCCACTTCTCTTTAATTGGAACTAGCTTGTTTCAAGGAGCTGAAGAGGCAGACTACTCACAAAGGTTAGTGTGGAGAAATATATCATTGTCTTGCAGGATGTTCTAAGTGGGTCTCTTGAGTATCAAGGTCAGAGTTTATTCAGCAGCAAGTTCTACTGGTATGAATCATCAATAGTGTTTCCTACACAATTTATCAATGCCTGTCAATTATACTTTATTCTCTAAAGAAATCCTGTATTTTTCTCTGGAAATGGTGCATATTTTTAACTCTTCAATGTCCATTCCAAGTAAAATTCTTAGTTTCTTTAACACAGAAGAATGGATACTAGATAGCCCTGTGAGCAGTTGATCATGTTTTAGGTCAAAAGTCAACACTGTATCAAAAAAGGGACTTATTCAGAAGTTGATTGAGACAGGAATAATTTTCAACGAAATTCTGTTTTTCTTGATTTTCTGTGTTTTAAACAACATGATCTTGGGCAGTAGGACGTATGATAGCTTTTAAAATTTCTAACGGGGAGAAAAATCCCTTCTTTTACACTGGGGAATGAAGTAATTTTTTTTCCATCACCTTAATCCATGCTTCAATGAGATTGATTAACTAAGTATTTCTGAAAATTTGGGATCTTTTTGTAAGTTTGGTGAATGAACTCAGAAGAATGAACCTCCATTAATGGCCAGACTAAATGTGACTGGGCTTTCCTGGATGAAATAGCTCTGAAATTCCAGCTGCTGGCACCTGATGTCTCTAGAAATGAGCTAATGCACTTGAACTGAGAATGGATCCAGTAAGTGCCAAATATGGGCAGTAAATCATGAACTTTATCACACTGAATAGCCAAGAGGTTTTTCTACAGTTAAAGAGTACTGAGAAACAGAGCAGGTAATAAAGTTGTAGGCTGCATTTTGCACACTTGTAATTGCTCAATTCATCATCTCTCTAAAACAAGAAAACCCAACAACCAAGCAACAACAACAAAAAGGCAGAAATCAAACACCAAAAGAACCCCAATGCTCCAAAACCAAATCACACAAATAAAACTAAAACTAAATCCCCAACAATCTTACATATTGGTTATTGAGTAGAGAAAAGACACCTTTTTTTAAAAAAAGAATTATTGTTTCTTTGTACAAGGAATAACCAGTCTCACTCTCTTCACTTATTGGTAGTTCTTGTCTGTTACACAGTGTGCCTGTGAGACAACTTTCCCAGGGAAGCTCCGTTCTTTGATGGAGTACTATGACCTGTATGGGACATGGTGAGGATGCATGCAGCCTTATGTCCCATTTCTGAAGGCACACAGTGTTTCTTATGCACCTGTCCAATCAGAGATTCCCGGGGTTTCATTAAACACTTCATTTCTTGCTTCTCTGCTCTTAAACAGCACCAAGAGAATATAACTGACCCAAAATACTAACCAGCTGCCGACTCACTTTCCCCAAATCATTTATTTACTGATAATTTATCCAACATTTTAAGCTTCAAAATGTTTCTTCAAGATTTTCCCTGCAGTCAGACAGTTTACCTATTTCCCTGTTGAAAAAAGCTCAAATTCCCATGTCACTGAATTCCAGGAGCTTGGTCTTCAGTGCAAATAATAAAAACCACAAGACTCCCCATTTTTCTGTGGAGTGTGTTTCCCAACCTATGCCTTGAGCTGTAGCTGAAGTTATCTGTGGAGAAATATTGCAGGTTAAATTGTGTCTATATATAGTGCAGAGGTTCTCAATCCCAGAGAGCACATATAGTTATGATGTAGCAAGTACAGGTATGAAAATATGGAAGTGACTTGTCATGTTAGTGACAGTGCTACTAACAGTCACTTCTATCCTTGTGCCAGCCTTAAAACTGGACCCAACTGAAGAAGCTGTTGTACACCCACAGCCAGGGCAGAGCCAACATTCAGACCTTTCTATCAGCATGAAGCTGAGAGTAGAGTTGAACTGAGAGCAGAAAACTCTGCCCTGCACTTAAGGAGCTTCTTTGTGTTCAGTAGTAGCAGGGGGCTATTCTGCCTTCTGATCTCTCTTCTGTTATTTGGGATTCACAGAAGTGTTGCTAGGCTTTGGATTCAAGTGCAGTAAGCCATCCAGAGCTGCACTTGAATTTGACTACAGGGTCATAAACTCACTTCTGTATTCTGCTGTGCAGATTATGAGGGGTTCTGCTGAGAAGTAGATGGGGTGGGAAAGAGAAATGTGGGGAAGCTGTGACTGTAATTCCCTAGTTATCCAGTGAGGATGTCATAAGCCATTAGGAAATAACAGCCTCCCTGGAGCAAAAGGAAATGGGGAGAGAGTTAAAATGCACGAGTCCTGGAATCTACACATCTCTTAAATGTAGTCATTTCACTTAAGCCAGCACAGATGAATATGTCTGCCCATGTCTTTTGGTTGAAAGTGGCTTGTTTCAGTTTGGAGACATATATTCAGAGCTGATTTGTGAATTGTGCTTGGACATTCACCCTTTTTTTGCCTACACTTGTTTGAATAATGTAATTTTTCATCAGAAGTAAAATCAAACTGGTGCAATTGAGTGTATGTTGGCAGACACTGGACATATCTTCTCTGTACACAAGTTGTGAAGTAGAAATAGGGAGTTAGATTTGACAGACTTATCACCAAATCTGGAGGCTGTCTAAACATGTCAGTATAATACTAAACATGCTGTAATTAGCCTGGCCAGGAAGCAGAGTTTATTTTCTTTGACTCCATGCCATGCTGTCAGGGCAGCATTGAGCTAACTATTGAGCTAGCATCTCCATAAGGACTGTGTTATGCAAGTGAATGTGTGCAGGATGAGAGTTCAACAGTGTGGAGATTTGTTTTGTGGGGTTTTTGGTTGTTTTGTTGGAAGTGGTAGTTTCTGGGGGTTTTTTTTGGTTTTTGGGTTTTTTACAAATGTTATATGGTCAGTAATGCAGAAGGAAAAGTCTTTTTAGTGCTCTTGGTTTCAAAGCTTGCTGTGGACTTTATTCTCTTCATCAAAATAGAAGTAGCCTTGCTGAGGAAGCAGCAATTTAAAATGGTGGTGGATCAGGTGAACAATGAGCAGTGCAACAGAATAGAGGGAATCCTCCCAATCTTCTAACTTCTTCTTGATTAAGTTTTCTCTCAGAGTACTAATAACTTCTTGAAACTGTTCCTAGTGATCTGTAAATCTTCCTCTCTTCACTCAGCTGCAGCCTCAAAAAAATTCAGTGAACTCTGAGTTATCATAGTTTCCCGAGAGAAAATAAATTATCTGGGTAAATGTTTAATTGAAATGAAAAGTCACCTTAAATGCAATTCATGGTCACCTGGAAGATCTCATCTACTTCTTTTATGCAATATTTTACTTCCTCGGGTGTTCTGTGGACAAGCCACTCCCACATCATTTTTCTTAGAGTAGATAACATTCAGTGATGGTTGTGGAACATAGCTAGTATATGCTTTCCATGGCAGAGAACACTGAACTTCTGCCCTCTTACACTGCTAAATCTCTGAGCTTGCCCATTTCACAGACTCACAGAATCCCAGAATCTTAAGGTTTGGGAAGGACCTTGAAAGATGATCTAGTCCAACTCCCCTGCCAGAGCAGGACCACCTAGAGTAGGTCACACACAAACTCATACAAATGGGTTTTGAATGACCCCAGAGAAGGAGACTCCACAACTCAACTGGGCAGCCTGTTCCAGTGCTCCGTCGTCCTCATAGTGAAGAAATTTTTCCATGTATTTCTTTGAAACATCTTATGTTCCAGCTTGTATCTTTTGCCCCTTGTTCTATCATTGGACATCACTGAGAACATCCTGGCTCCATCCTCCTGACTCTCATCCTTTCTGTATTTGTAAACATTAATGAGATCATCCCTCATTCTTCTCTTCTCCAAGCTAAAGAGCCCCAGCTCCCTCAGCCTTTCATCATAAGGGAGATGCTCCACTCCATCATCTTGGTAGCCCTGTGCTGAACTCTCTCCAGCAGCTCCCTGTCCCTCTTGAGCTGAGGGGCTCTGAATTGGACACAATATGCCAGATGTGGTCTCACAAGGGCAGAGTAGAGTGGGAGGAGAACCTCTCTTGACCAACTCACCACACTCCTTCTAATACATCCCAGGATGCCATTGGCCTTCTTGGCCATGAAAGCACATTTTTTGGCTTAGGGTCATCCTGCTGTCCACCAGCACCTCCAGATCCCTTTCTCCTATACTACTCTATAAGAATTCATTCTACAACCTGTACTGGTACATGGGGTTATGCTTTCCCAGATGCAAGAGTCTACACTTGCCCTTGTTGAATTTCATTAGATTCCTCCCTGCCCAACACTCCAGTCTGTCCAAGTGTTGTTGAATGGCAGCACAGCCTTCTGGTGTGTCAGCCACTCCCCCCACTCGAGTTTGCCCAACAGTTCCCTATTTAGCCATGCAGGTCTCCTGGCTCCCTTGCTTGATTTCTTACATACTAGGATACTCTGATCCTGAGCCTGGAAAAAGTGATCCTTCAATAGACACCAACTGTCTTGAGCCCTTTTACCCTCTAATACTGTGTCCTATGGGTTGTTGACTAGTAATTGCTTGAATAGCCCAAAGTTGGTCCTACTAAAGTCCAGGGTTTTGATCCTGCTTGATATTCTGTTCCTACCACATAAGATCCTGAACTCCACAACCTTGTGGTTGCTGCAGCCAAGGGTGCCCTCAACCTTCACCACTTCAACCAGACCCTACTTGTTCATGAGTACAAGATCCAGTAGAGCTCGCCTCCTAGTTGGCACATTCACCATTTGCATCAAGAAGTTATCATTGATGCACTGAGGAACCCTCCTGGACTGTAAGTGGCTAGTCATATAGGTCTTCCAGCAGATATCTGGGTAGTTGAAATCCCCCACGAGAATCAGGGCCTGTGATTTTGAAGCTGCTCCCACCCACCTGAAGAAGGCCTCATCAACTTCCCCATCCTGATCAGATGGCCTGTAATAAACACCCACAACAGTGTCACACATGTCAGCCTGACTCTTACCTCTAACCCAAAAACTTCCAACTTGCCCCTCATCCTCATCTGGACAGAATTCAGTACATTCCAGCTGCTCTTTCACATAAAGGGCAACTCCACCACCTTGCCTTGCTGACCTGTCTTTCCTAAAAAGGACATCTAACAGAAAGGACATGACCACAGTTCAGTCACCTGAACTGTCCCAGTATGTCTCTGCAATTGCTGTCAGATCACAGCCCCTTGCCCCTACACAGACTTCCAGTTCCTCCTATTTATTCCCCGTGCTATGTGCATTGGTGTACAGGCATCTCAAGAAGGTAGGATTCACCCCTGACACTGGCTTGCCACCCTTAGGCTCAACTCTAGTGAGCCTGTTTTTATCCCCTTCCCCCTTCAAAACTAGTTAAAGCTCTTTCTATGAGCCTTACCAACTCATTCATAAGGATCCTTTTACCCCTTTGAGACAGATTAACTCCATCTGTCACCAGATCAGGCATCATAAAAATTACACTATGATCAAAAACCCCAAAGTTGTGTTGGTGGCACCAGCTGCTAAGTTTTCCTTATTCATTTAGTTTTTCTCCCTGCCACAAGAGGATTGGAGAGGAACACTGCCTGTGCTCCTGAGCCATCTACCATTCTTCACAATGGTCTGAAGTCCTTTTTAATAGCTTTTGAACTCCTGTCCATAACCTCATCAATACCAATATGCATTAATAACAGCGGGTAGTAGTCAATTGGCTGCACCAGAACATGGAGGTTCCTGGCATTATCTCTAATCCAGACCCCACGGAGGTAGCAGTCCTTGTTCTTTTTCTACCTTCATTTCTCTCTTTAACCAGGGGAATTTACAGACTTAGATATTACTTCCCTTTCTCTGCCAAGATTGTTTTATGAAATAATGATAACATAAAGTCATTCATCTATCTGGGGTTACTGTGGGCTCAATATTTATGTTTATAATGCCCTTGGACTGAGAGATGTCAAGAGACGTCACCTGTATTCTAGGAATTTCATGGAAGCTGCATATTAGAGAGAGTTGTGTCCAGATTGCTTAAATAATTCAAAATCACAAACTCAAATAAATACCTAAAGAAACGGTCAATAAGTTCTTATGAAGGTAGTACTTGCTTTCTGGGCATAAAAAAACCCCTCTGCAAGTTCAGGTGAAGATGCTGCTGTATGGCTAGCCAGCCACTCTATGAGCAACATAATGAATGGATCCTACTTTCCTATTGCTTTTGCCTTTGTGGATTCCCTAGCATGAATTTACTAGTCTTTCCTTCATGGAAACATTAGTCCTATTTTTCTCTCCTCTAGGCAAGCCTTTGCTTACAGATCTTGAAAATCTATTTCTCTATAAAGCCTCCCTCAGATCTTGTTTAATACATCCTATCGGTCGAGAAGTTATATAGCATAATATGTACAAATCCTGTGTTTGCATACTTCTTTACTCTTTAGGACATGGAGCAAGAAAAGAATACATTATAAAGAGATCAATCAACTTCTTTGGCTCAGTATGCACAAACAGAACCCAGTGTCTATGTAATGATATCTTTTTGAAGTATTTGTGCTATAAAATTGTAGAAGGGAAAAAGGCCTTATTTTGTTATTTGCCTGTTTCTTTCACCACATGCTGAAGTTAGTGACTTTCATTCCTACGAAGCACACATTTTTATGATATTTTTTCCAATTCTACCGAAGCCCCAGGGAAAGTGCATGGGAGACTATGACTGACGTTAGGTGGAAAAGAAACAGATGAATGTCAGCTTTTGGGTGAATTGCACACATGGAGCCTATTTGACTTCTTGAATGGAAGGTCTAAGAAGGTGTAAGCACCTTTTAGTTGAGTTTGCCATGAGTTTTCCAGATGGATTCAGCCTTCAGGTTGCTTACTTATTTTTCTCAAGCACTGACTATAACTATACAGTCTCTCTTTGACCATACAGTCTCTCTTTTGCCATTTTCTGCAGAGTACATTTTGGTTTAGCAGTCAGGCACTCTAAAAAATCATTTTGCTAGGAAGTTAAATTTGCAAGGCTTTGGATTTTTTTGTTAGACCTTTTTAACAAAATAGTTTGACAAAGCTGTAAATGTTGTCAGATTAATGTTTTGGATTCAGCCATCCCTTGTCTCTGCTCTCTCTTGTCTTGCTATTGTTACTTTCTTTTCTTATTGGAAATAAGAAAAAAGGTAAAGTCTGGAAGAAATAGTCTTTGTTGTATTATATTCCAAAACAGCAGTCCTTTTTTCCCTCTCTCACTTTTTTCCCTTAAAAAAAAAAAATAAACTTCTTTCTCATTACTTTTCAAAGAAATACTTTAAACATTTGTAATGGGTCTAATAATTAAATCTAGCTAACATCCCCCTCATCCCATGTAGTTTTGTTATCTGCAAAGAAAGGCACAGCAAGCTGCTTCTGTGTTATGTGCCTTCACTCTGCATTCAGGCACACAGGAGAGAGCCCCTTTACTCTCCCTTACCCAAAGGTAAAGCTCTGTGGTGGAACCTTCCCTAGTGCTGCATGTTGTGTGGATCCACAGTGACTGCTCAGTGCGAAATATTCATGTTTTCCCAAGAGAGCTGCAGCTGTGGCAGTCTGTAACCAGATAGTGTTGCTGAACCAAAGTACTGTGAAATCTAAATAGCAAGGGAGACATCAAAGCCTGATGCAGAGGAAACTGCAAAACCAGCCTAAGCAGGTACCTTCATCTTTTCTAAGGCTTGCTGTCTCCTGAAGACTTAAAAAATACAACAGTGTTTCCTTAGTCCTGAGCAGGAATCTGCAGATCTGATTCAGTCTCCTTACTTAATGCAGGTGAGGTCTCATAAGCCAGGTCCATTTAGTTTGTTCTTTCCTAAGCTTGGCATAAGAGCAGTGTGACTCTGGGGGGGGAAATGGGAAAAGAGCCTTGGGAAAACAGCCTTGTCAACTGTCTGCCTGTAGGCTTTGTTTACTAGCTTCCTGCCATGCTTATTGGGAGATATTTTATATGCAGCTGTTGTATTTCCTTCTCAGTTGCTTCCTAGCAGGTCTACGATGAAGCTGTGAATGCAGAGAATTAACCCTGTGTAACCATTACGAACATTTAAAGTGACTCTCTCCCACAGAGTATCCAGACTAGCCCCACATCTTTAGTTCTGGATGCTGTTCTAGAAGAACAACTCCAAGTAGAAATTAAATGACTTAACTACTATTGAGAAGTGACCGTGTCTTAGGAGCAAGTGCAATTTAAATCAGTTCCTCTTCCTCCTCATTTGCTCCTGGTACCTTATCTGTTCGGTATCTAAAGTAAACATAGTGTGTTAGTGGAGGGCATGTGGAATCCTGCTGTTCTGTGAGATATCAGAGATGTCTAAGCTTTAAATAGTATCTTATCTAGGCTTTTTTAGACTGTAGAGTGAAGAATGCTTCTCCCCTACGTAGTCTGGCTTGTCTGAAGTGAAAGGTCTTCTGGAAGATCTTTTCATTTTGTAGTGTTTTAAGACCCTGGAAAGTCTTGTCCTTCTGTAATGAAGCTTGAGAGAGGATTTCCTATATGCCAGTGGTATACATGTCTTTCTTCTTGGCATCTGTATGCTGAAACCATGACAGATCCTACCTCCCGTGGAACTGTGTTATGAATAGCTGCTGTAACGTGGATATTTTTGAACTCAATTCCAGACAGTTTGCAATTGTGAAACATTAAGCATAATAATTTCTTTAAAGATATAGCTTAAGCATTTATATAGTGCAAGTAAATTGCTCTGAAGATAGTGAAGCAGAAGATGCTATTGTCATCTGATAATCTAGTGATATTTTGCAGTTTGTTTTGTTGATCCGATCAAGATTCTGCAGTGGTCTTTGCTCATCTGTATCAATGGTTAGTATCAGACTCTCCTGTTATGTAACATAAATCAGTAATATCTTCCCATCCCAGGGAAAATGTGCAAGTTTATTGCCGTGTAGAAGAAAAAATAAATTAACAATGCTGACTGTTACTACAGTGAAACACAAGGGAAATCAGTTTGCCATGAAAACATCTGTAAAGGAATTATCTTGCTGAGAATCAGGTATAAGAATTGCCACTTTAGTACATGACTCACTTTGATGAAAAGCTGAATTGCTGAGCAGCATTTCTCATATTATGAAGTAAGAGAACATAGTTCTAATGAAAACACATTAGCTGAGGGCCAACTTTATAAGATCTACAGTCCAGATTCTTGGATACTTGCCTACGAGCTTACCACATGCAGCAAAATTCCAAGTCCTTTGGTTTTCAAGAGGAAGACTTACACTGCAACATTACAAGAGTCAGAAGGAGGAGGACTTTTGTAGGTGAAAATTGATGGAAATGCCAGACTTTAGGGAGGAACGTGAAAAAGAAATGGTTGCAGTGTGAAAACAGCAATGATTGAGCTTCAAGTTGTCATTCCTTTAGGCTGACAGAGAGAAATCTGGAGCAGTTGTGTGGGACTTGCAATCTCACTGGTTTCAGTGGGGCAGTGCTCCTAGCTGGGGATCTCAAATGACTTTGATCTGTGCTCCTGCTGAAAACCACCTGTGTCTGATCTAGCTGTAAACAAGTAGCAAGGCATTTGCGGTATGGAACCGAGGATGAGTTTTAATGCTGGTCAGATTTCTCCTGTTTGTGCCATTGCTATGGAAACAGCTACTATGTTTGCTAACTCAATGGATCAAGTAGGTGTGGAGAAACCTTTGGCCTCTCTTCATTTTATCTTTTTAAGCCACTGGAGGAACAGGAGAGAACAAAACTTGTATAGGAGGACATAGTAAATAGGATATTGCTGCCCAGGGCTCGAACTGGACTGAAATGGACTGACAGTTTTAAGCAGTTTTGCAGCCTCCCATATGAAGTATCATTAAAGCTCTGTAGGGTTTTTTTCCTCTGTCTCACCTTCCTGGGAAGAATTGCATATTGACACAACCTGAAAAGTGGGGATGGACACCCTAAACGCTCTTATGCAGGCTCAGAAAGCCCCAGAGAACTACAAGCTCAAATTTAAACTGGTTGCAAGGTTTCTCTGTAAAATGGAGCCTAGTTCATTTCTAGAATTACTTCAGTATTTCCATTTGACAAAGTCTGTGATATTGCAAGGATTTTAGAGATTCCTGATCCTTCTTCATTCCATGCCACATTCTAATTTTTGAAGTTTTGTTGTGTTTCATAGTGAATAAGGACTTAAAGTTTTATATATCATGTTTTGAGAAATTTTCTGGCTTGTGAGATTCAGATGGGAAGGAGAGGCAATATGGACTGATTTTTATTGTGGGCTCTGTTCAGTTTGGTAAGTATTATGTAGATGCTTGTGAAGAATTTGGCTTGATGTCTTAGGTCTGATTTTATGCTCGTTTGAATGTAATACCTTTGGAGCATTGTGTATTAATAGATATCTAAACTGCAGAACAAAATCTGCCTAGAAAATATCCATGTCCTTTACAATGTGGCTATGCAGAATTACACGATCCAAACTCTTAGATTACTGAGTAGTGATGTGACTTTACTTGAGGATTTTTACTGGACATTATCTTTTAACTTCTTTTTGAAGTCATCAGTTTTTAAAGATAACTTAAAGTAGTCATTAAGTGCTTCATTAGAGTGGTTTCTTCTTAAGAAGCTCTAGTTAGATTAAAATTGAACTGTATCTGTTTTTTTATTATCCATTTTTACCTTCTTTTTCCTAAATGGATTTAATCTCATGTATTTTTGAGGTTTAATATCAGTTCAATTGAATGCTCTTTAGTTTCTAACTTAATTCAATGATTTTCTCTTAATGACCATGAAGAGTTTTGTTAAGCTGGAGTGCCATTAGATTCAAGCGCTGTAATCTTTGAGCCAGCAGACACTAGGAGAAACTCTACAGGTAGAAAACAGGATTAGAAGTTGTACAGAAAGTATAGGCGTTCATTTGAATCAAAGTGATCTAAAATTGGTAGTTCACTGAAGGAGAAAATGACAATGCTCTCAGGATCTATTTATTGATCTGGGGTTCAGCTCTGCATTGTTCTTTTGAAGCCTGGTTACTACTTCATCATCTGTTGCAAATAAACATCTTAGATGTTGTAACTATGTTTTGAGTAGTTGCTGTTTAACTGAAGAAAGCTCAGATGGCCTTGGTATACTTGACACATTCTCTTCCTACTGATGCTGTCAAGAAAACCCAGACAATTTGTTTCACTGTCATATCTGTACTCATCAAAATAGAAGGTCTGAATTGAATAGGAGGGAGAAGTATTGTTTTCAGGACAAATTACACTTTGTCTTAGGACAACCTAAAACTTCTACTTGAAGAAGCCATATATATGAAGTGTTTCCCTACCCTAAACTCTGTGATTCTCATCAAAGCAAATAAACAACTTCATTTTGTGCAATATTTATGGCATGCAAAACTCACTCCTGTCTTCTGAATGTGATCAGTCCCTTTGATAGGATTTAGGAGAGGGAACTAACTCAAAATTTGAGGGCTACTACTGTAAAGTTCATCGACCAACTTGCATGAGAGACCTGCTCACGCCAGCATTATCAAAAATTTTCACTAATAAATTGGTCATATAATTGGCTCATAGAGATAAGCAGCTTTCTGAGCTGTTGTTATCTAATGTCTTCTCCTTATGAGTTTTAAAAAAGGTCTAGCATCCCTCTTCTTCCTTCTTGTCTGACACATATATCTTAATAAAATTCAGGTATAGAGCTACTTCAGCAAAGATCACCCATGCTTAACAAGTATACTTCAGCTTCTTTTGAGAGCTTTCAAGTACAACAAGACTGGCATTATGTTGGACAGCTCTACGAACATTCTGTAGCTTGCATTAGAATCTAGTTAAACTTATTGCATAAAATTGGCAGTAGCTGAGTATCTTTAGGTACTTTAAAAGTAGAGCTAGGGCTCCAGCAAATGCTTTGCTACATATAAAAGATACCAAGTCCTTTCTTTTTGAGCTGCAAAGAGTCAATGGTATTCACTGGACAGCACAACATAAGAAAACATCTTTGATGCTATAAAGTCTTCAGGAGCTGTGCACCTCCCACACCATCTCAAACCTCATGGGAACAGGGAAAAGTTTAGCAAGAAACAAGATCTAAAATACGGAGTATCTTGAACTAAGAGTTGTTTTTTGAAGTTCTAGTAGATTCTGTGGCATAGCCCATTGGAATTGCTGATGGGAAAACTGGCACCTGTCACTCTCACTTGGTCAGAATTGCCTCCGTTTTTCACACAGGAAAATATTCTGACAGGCTGTCCAGGCTTTCAACACCTCATGGCAAGTCTTTTCCTTACAGTCCATACAATTGTCCTCTTACCTTGTCTTCCATCAATATCCACAGACACAGCAATGCATGCCAGGTTTGCCGTTGATCACAGACAGGTTCATTGAGTTTGTAGTGCCTCATTCCTTTCCTGACGCTGTCTCTCTGACATGGTTTAAAGGGACCTGAAGATTTTGATATTCTAGATCGTGTTTGTAAATATGCCAAGCCATGGGCTGATGTAATGAGATGTGAGACATTTTTATTATGGTGAATTTTGAGGACAGATGCTTTTTCTCCATGAGCCTTGTCTGTGTCTGTAGCCCATGTAAACTGGATGTGATAGAAACTGTCTAATGTTGTTTGTGAGCAAAGCACTGGTGAATAAATTTCAGTGGAATAAATAGATCAGGGATGTGAATGCTGTACAGATACTTAAACACACTTGGTGCATGGGCAACAATGCCTGTTAGAAATAGTTGATAGCTTTAATTTATAAATGCACAGGAAAAAACTAAAAAAATAAATACCGTAGTGTTTGAAATGTAGAGGGTTAAATGTGTCCAACCCTTATTGCTTGCTTGTTTTATTTTCTTAGGGGCAGCTAAAGGGAAGAATGCTTTTGAAGCCTTTGAATAAAGATTGAAAAAGAGCACACAATAGCTCTGATGGGCTAAAACTGCTTGCGTTCTTATTCTTCAAGTGTTATCATGTTTCCTTGAAAGGAATTAGAATTAAATGTCTCTGAAAGGGCTCATAAGAACAGCAAAACTGAGTTTCCTGAGCCTGGTGTTGGCTGTGACCTATGATTTTGGTACTGTAGAAAGTGACAGAATTCATTGGCTGTCATCTAACAAAGACATGATTAGTTTGTACTAGCTCATTCTGGGTTGTTTGAAGTTTTGGTTTTCATTGTCCTTTTAGCTGTTGGTTTATAAAAATGCCGCAAAAGATTCTGCCTTGTTTCTACAGGCTAATGTTCTCAATGTGCAAAGCAAAGAGGAGAATAAGAGAAGAAATGAAAGGGGAATGAAAGAACCTAGAAGAGAAGAATTTCTCTTCCTTGTTACGAGAACAGGACTTAGGTGAGTCATACATAACAGGAATGGATAAGTGTGATAATGAAGGTCTAAGAAAATTGTTAAAATTACCCCTTCTCCCTTCTTCCCCTTTATTTCCTCCTGGCATCCTGCTCAAGTTTTCCTTTTGACCTCTTCCACAGTAAGGGGGATGTTTCTAAAGTTGTAGACTCACCAGTTAAGTGTAGGTTTCGCATATACTTCTAGATCTTTTGCCCGCAGAGTCCATAAAGTTCTCATTCAGTAGCGCTGCTCTAATATAATCTGAAGCAGTGTTTTCTGAGCACAGAGCTAATAGAGCATTTTTATTTTTAAGTACTATTTTATGTCATGAGTCGTGTTACAGTTATCCCTTGTACAGTTTTGAAGATAAACATTTACTTAATAAGCTCTGTAGATTTCCCCTGCAAGCTGTTCTTATGTAAATAGCAAATACTATTATTTCATAAATAGCAATACATTCACTAGTTAGCATAATAAGCATGTATGGTAATGAGTGTAACAAGCAAAAATGAAGAAAATCTTGCAGCCATCCTGACTGTTTTTGGAGTCATGACAGATGATTTTGTCATTGGGGAAACTAGTGAGAGAGAAACAAAATTACTCAAGATGTTGCAGCTGACAAGGTCTCCATGGTTACACTGGCACCAGATCTGGTAAAGCACCAAAAGTAGTTTCTTGCTGGATAATAAATTGTCCTAGGGGCGTACTCTTATGACTTGGTTTTGGCTGGTATAGAGTTAATCTTCTTCCTAGTAACTGCTACAGGACTATGTTTTGGGTTTACAATGAAAAGAATATTAATATAACATAGGAGTGTTTTGGTTATTGCTGAGCACTGCTTTCACAGTGTCAAGGCCTTTTCTGCTTTTCTCCCTGCCCTGACAGCCAGTGGGTTATATGGCACAGGAAGCTGGGAGGGAGCATGGCCAGGACAACTGATCTCAACTGACCAAAGGGCTATTCCGTACCACAGAATATTATGCACAGTATATAAACTGGGAGGACTTAGTGGTGAGGGACTGATCACTGCTAAAGCATCACTCAGCAAGCAGTGAGGAACTGCACTGTGTGTCACTTGTTTGGTGGTCTTTTTCCCTTGCTAAGAATTCATGGATGGGAAGATTCTGTGAGATCTCAAGATATCATATTTCTCAAAAAGTTATAGTCTTAGACGTCAGACTTCAGCAAAGAATAGCAAGTTACAGCTGCTCTTAGGTGTGATATGGATCAGAATCCCTATATAAGGTTTTCTTTGAGAATGTTAAGGAAAAAGGGAAAATAGCCCCTTTTGAAAAGGTATTGTGATTTTTATTAGCATTGTCTGAATTGCCTGTTCTCTAATGCATAAACTTAGAAAAAGTTATTCTGAGTATCACCTGGTTGTGTTTGAATTGCAGGCAGTTCTGAATTGAGTGTAACAGGAGACTGAGCTTGGAATGTACTCATCCTACTTGAATCCCTGAAGCATTGATCATCTGGCTATTTTAAATACAAGTCTCTTGGTATTTCTTGTCAGCCAGTGTGCAGATGAAGGGTACTTACCATTGCATTCCCTGTCCTGCCCAGTTTCCCAGCTAGAGGGGACAGCTTGTTCTATTTTGCTTCTCCCTCCACCCGCCAAGTCCCTTAGTTTAAAGACCTCTTTATTAAGTTTGCTAGCATACTCCCAAATATTCCAGTGCCTTTACGGGAGAGATGAATCCCATTGTGTCCTATCAAGCTGTAGTCCCTAAGGAAGGATCCATTGTCAAAGAATCCAAAGCCTTCCCGCTGGCACCAGCCTCTCAGCCAGGAGTTTACTTGGCTGATTTTTCCATTGCAGACTCCCTCTTTAGTGAACAGGATAGAGGAGAAAATAACCTGAGCCTCTCTACCTTTTACCTGCTCCCCCAAGGATTTAAAATCCATCTGGATCCTGGAGATGTCGTGCCTCATGTCATCATACATACCTACATGGAACACAAGTAAGGGGTAGTAGCCAGCATCCCTGACGAGCCGTGGCACTCTCTCAGCCACATCCCTGATCTTGGCCCCAGGCAGGCAGCACACCTCTCTTGACTCCCTGCTTGCTCCACAGATGGGTCTCTCAGTGCCCCGTAGCAGCGAGTCACCCACAACAAGCACCCATCGCCTCTTCCTGCAATGTCCATTACCTACTGCAGGTGGAGCAACTGATGGATTGTTTGGTGGGTTGTCCTGTTTTGGAACTTGCTCGTCGAAGTCCGTTGTAGCCAGTGCCTCATACTTATTTGTAGTGGGCACTCTAGAAGGAGGGCTTTGAAGACAAGCTTTTGTCCTTCTTTTTTTTTGGTAACCAGGGTCGATGGGTTATTGGATTCACTGGAGGCTTGCACTTGATTGTGGAAGCTTCTGTCTCTCTCCACCTCTGCCCTTCTAATACTACAGAGTCTACTCACAGTTTCCTGCAGCTCTTTCATCAGGTGCTGCAGTTCCTAAACTTCAGACCACCTATGACACATTGTTGCCTCAGAAGTAGCCTAAACACTCCATGCATTCCACCCTAACCGTGTCTGTCTGGGTGGATGCATTGACCTTCCCCTGGGTTTTGTCCACCTGAGCCTTGGCTTTAGTCCTCAGGCAAGTGCTCACCATTTTGTTAGGTTGAAACTGGGGCACTTCTCTGACTTCTGTTTCTCTACGCAGGCCATAGGGTTGTTCCCTGCCAGTCCTCCCTGCTCACACTGCCTGCGCAAACTGCCATGCAAACTGCCACGCCACACCTGAGTGCCGCATCACTTCCTGTTTGCTGGCCCTGTTCACCACACTCCTGGTTGCTCGCACTCCCTGGGGATGATTAAACCCCCCACAGTTGCTGCACATGAGAGCTGCCTGGTCCTGGTGGCTCTCCTCGCTTTTCCTCCACTCCCGTGCTCCAGGAACCCCTGGATTACCTCAATCGGCCGCACAGACACAAATAAACAAGCCTTGCATCTGTTTTGTGTACCGCCAATGGTGACTAGACTTCTACTCAAAGGAAGTGATACCTTTTTGCTAGAGCTAAGCAGCTATAGAAAGAATATTGTGCTTGTGGTGTTCTTGGAGAAGATTCAAATACTATTCAGGTAGCTAATTAAAAATAAATGATGTTTTGCTTTCATCAGTGTTTCACCTTTAAAAAGACACTTAGCCCTTAACCAAGTCACTGTTTCTGACCTTTGCAATCCTAATAATGCAATCCTATGTTGTGTGAGAGATTGAGTACATGACCTGTTCATTTGTTTGTGTCAACTCAGTTAAAAAAATAAACCCTCCATAAATGAATTGCACCTTCAGATCAAATTTCATATGGCTGACTTGTGGAAACATCAGCTATTAGTGCGCTGACCTTTTCTGGTGTGTTACATGTGCCACACATTGTTCTTCTCTCCTCATCAGAAGGAACAGCAGGTGAGGGAAGGGAGCTGAAATGGGAAGAGAGTGAATAAGCAGGAGGAACTGGAGATATGGGTGCAGATGCAGGGCTGAGACTTGATTGCAGTTGCTGAGACGTGGTGAGACAGCTCCCATGACTGGAACACAGTCATAGGTGGATATATATTGTTTAGGAAAGACAAGCCAAGAAGGTGAGGACGTGGAGTTGATCTCTATGTGAGTGAGCAATTAAAGTGCATTGAGCTCTGCCTGTGTGGGGATGAGGGATGAGTTGAATCTTTGCGGGTAAAAACTAAGGGGAAGGGTAATGTAGATGATACTGTTGTGGGGGTTTGTTACAAGCCATCTAATGGAGCATGCAGGGATGCAATCAGAAAGGCTAAAGCCCTTTCAGAATTAAACTTGTCCAGGAAAGTAAAGGAAAACAAGAAGGGGTTTTTCAGGTATGTCAGCAGCAAAAGGAATATTAGGGAGAATGTGGGCTCACTGATGAACACAGAGAGTGTCCTGTTGACAGAGGACTGAACTACTGAATGCCTTCTTTGCTTCAGTCTTTACGGCCAAGGCTGCCCCTCGGGAAGCCCAGTCCAGCAAGGATAGTAGGATGGCCAGGACAGCAGAGGACTTGCCCTGGGTGGAAGAGGAAGAGGTTAAAGACTTGTTGGCCAAGCTTAAGACTCATAAGTCAACGGGTCCTGATGGGATGCATCCTAGAGTGCTGAGGGAGATGGCTGATGTGGTTGCTAAGATGTTCTCCGTAATTTTTGAACATTCATGGAGGACAGACGAGGTGTCTGAGGACTGGAGAAAGGCCGATGTCACTCCAGTCTTCAAAAAGGGCAGGAAGGACAACCTGGGAAACTACAGGCCGGTGAGCCTCACCTCCATCCCTGGAAAGGTGATGGAACAACTCATTCTCAGTGTTAACAACATACGAATGAAAAGATGGTTATCAAGGGGATTCAACATGGATTCACCAAGGGGAAATCCTGTTTGACCAACCTGATAGCCTTCTACGAGGGCATAACTGGCTGGCTGGATGAGGGAAGAGCAGTGGATATCATCTACCTTGACTTCAGCAAGGCTTTTGACACTGTCTCCCGTAACACCCTCATCAGGAAGCTCAAGCATTGTGGCTTGGACAGTGAGGTGGAGATGAACTAGTTGAGAGCTGGCTGAATGATAGATCCCAGAGGGTGGTGATCAATGACACAGAATCGAGTTGGAGGCCTGTGGCCAGTGGAGTTCCACAGGGATCGGTTCTGGGGCCAGTCTTGTTCAACATCTTCATCAACGACATGCGTGAGGAGTATACTGTTGGTGATCTGTCAGACTCTGAAAATGCTCCCAGTGATTCCTGGGATCTGAGGAATGAATCAGTGGCATTAGTGACACCTAATTGTTTAGGTGGCCTTTGGAATCGATGGCATTAGTGACACAATCACCCAAGTAATGCTTTGTGAATGTAAGTAACGTTTGAGTTTTGAATCTGCTTGTTTAGCTCCAAAGGCCCTGAGTTTGAGCTAGCCTGAATCCAAAAGATTCTGCTTGCCATTGACTGGTGATGTGTGCTGCCAGCAGCTGAGATTCTTCTCGCCGTGGTTAAGGAACTTAAGTTCTTTGCTGTGAATTCTTCACCCACCACGTATTGGTACATATTCAACAGAAAGAACTGGGGTCAAATACTTGCTTGACTGTATGCTGTCTAGGGGTGTGTGTAAAAAGCATTCATCCATCACTAAGAGTTTTCTCACCTAGGTCTAGACCTCATCAATAATCATGAGACAGATATTTAAAATCAGGGAGTTAATCTTTCTGTTACAATTTGTACATAGATTTATTTTAGTAGTTTTGCAGTGCCTGGGCAGAGTAAGGAAAATTCTGGTCTAATTATATCCTAATTTTATTGCTCTGAAGCACTTAAATGCCTTTACCTTTCCTACTGTATAAGTATAGGATTCTTAACTAAGCACTTTATTTTGAAGTAGTATATTCCCCTTGGTGTGCTCAACCTACCAAATGTGGCTGATAAGTGTGTTTTGTTGCCTATTTCCTACCTATTACATATGGGGTAGACCCTTTCCATCTTTAAGCTGATGATTTAGCTCAAGCTTCTCAACCAGGACTGGGGATTAGAGGCTGTATGATAGAATGGACCTAAAGAGATATCTAAACAGGTTTTTTATTTCTGACTTCGAAACCTCATATTTATTCTTTCCATGACTCAGAGGGAATAATAAAAATTCATACAAAAAATTAGTAGTCCCATTCAACATTGGTAATGTCGCAGCTGAATGCCAGTCCAAACTTTCTTTCTTTCTTTCCTCTGTGTAATGGCATTTGAGTCTGCATTTCAAGATCATTTAAGTATTTTCATGTAACAGCTCCCCTGCTACTTCAGCAGTCTTAACATTGGTGGATAGTTTTGACCTCTTTTGATCTCTTTCTGCTATGTACTGTAGTTTTTGAGGCCTTATTTTTCTGTGTGAAGGTCACAAGTTTGGTTTATGATACTGGAGTGGATGGCCATTGCTGCTGGTGTAGATCTCCCTGCACTCAGTAATGCATCTCATTGTATTGATGACCTCTTTCCTAACATTGCTTTTTCCATTCCTACTGTCCTGATTCCCTTCCAGGTCCAGAGACAGAACTACTGGAACCCTCTGAGTGAAGTGATATAGCTGTGCTCGTGAGAGTTCTTCCCTCAGGAGACCTTCAGGTCACATCTCTTAGCTCTTTTTTGCAGAAGTGGAATTTTCCATATTGTCTATGTGTGTCTGACCATCCTGGTAATGAGCTTTTCTCTGGAGCTGAAATGGCCTTCAGATTTGATTTAGAGAGGACTGATTCCCTTCTATGTTTGGCAGCAGTGCCAAAGACAATGGCTGATCCCAAGAGAACTGTTTTGATCTTACTGATCTTGCTGCTCTTTCAGAGGAAGACCACTGTGGAGATGCATTCTGGCAAAGATTCAGTGATGTTCCTGTCACTTGAATCTTGTAGAAACCAAAGGAAATTTTTTTTCTTACTCTATAAGTTTGCAGACAGGTAAGGACTGCAGTTATCTTTGCAGAATTCCTGTTTGGTGAAAAAGTAGTCAAGAAAAGTCCATTTTGGAAAGCAAAGGGTGCTCCATCCCTAGAGGGTATGTTTTTTGTTTTATTTTCTGGACCAGCAGAGCCTAGTTTGGATGTTCTTTCTGATAGTGACCAATACAGAGCAGATGTGTTTAACTGAATAGTGGGTATATATGTATTGCGAAAGGGAAATGTTAAGCAATTGCTACTCAATCCCACTGCCCTGAAGGACAAAAGCCATAACGGTTTACAAAAGGGAGAAAAAGAGATAAGCCTGCCAAGGTAGAATCTGGGAAACAAAAGAGACTACGCTATAGATTGTCCTTTGACCATACCTTTCCCATATTAATAATTCAAGTGGTGTACGTAAGCTTTGAAAAAGTAAATTATTGTGGTTATTTTAAAAACACCTGAAATTATTGATCAAAACTTGTCTGCTTTTCTTGTGTGCTGAAAGTCATTAATGTGGCAACTACACCTAAGCAGCACAAACTAAACTGTGAGTTGAAAAGACTTGAATTTAACTCTATAGCTCCTAACTGGCATCAAGGGCTTATGGAGAATTGCTTCATTGAATGACATTTTGGAAATGGGGGTTTTTTTAATGTTTTTAATTGGAATTTGCATATTATTGGCAGTCAACCCCGTGGTAACATTTGGAACATGATGACATAACTTCCCTTTGGTGTTTTGTTGCACATCATATACAGGAGTTCCATCAGGAAAAGAAGCAGTCTGAATTGAGAGTCAGTGTCCAATGTCTGCCTTTCATTAGCTCAAGCTGATGATTTCTTTGGTTGCTATCGCTTTTTCTGAGGTTCTGTAGTCAAGCCTATCTAGAAGAGGTATAAAATCAAATTGTAATACTACCAGTAGTAGCACTGGGTTACTGGTCTGATGAGCAAAGAGTTTCTGTATGAGCATGTAATGCTGATCAAAGTTCAGTGCTGTTTTATCACTTCTCATGGGTTTCTTTACAAAATGTTGTCCTACTTTATTAAAGCATTCTATCCAGTCCTAAGAAAAGACACCGTAGAACTAACCTATAATAATGTGGAGGGTTGTGATTTCAGTGTGGTGCTATACTGTATCTAGTTTTCTGCAAATACATTTTCTGTCTCTGCCAAAAAAATTGTGTAAGTTGGACAGGAGAGAGCTCAGAGTATTTGCCAAGTGTTGCTGGATGCCGAGTAGGCCAGATCAGATAGTAGCTTTAAACTGACTACTATCTGTTTGAAGTTGTACACGAGTTGCCACTGTGCCTCAGCAGATCAGCTCTACAGTACATGTGCAGAAAACTCAAACCTCCAATTTCTTAGCCCAATATGAGGTTGACGATCATGAATCTGGAATGCCTACATAAAGAATAGTTATGTAGTTTGGATAGGCTGAGTCCACTGCCAATGGACGTGCTGTTATTTCTGCTTAGGTAACTGTCAGAAGTGGATTTTCTTATGCAAGTGCCTGAAGATCACTCTGAGAAACACGTCTAGAACAATAAAAAAGTTTCACCAAATACCACTGGCCAAGCAGGTTATAATTTCTTGAGTGAGGAACCTATGTTCTTGAGTGAGTGAGTGCCCATGATCAACAATCTTTTAAGCCTCTATAAATGAAACTCTCACTTTATTCAAAGTACTGGTCTTGGGGTATTGTCACATAAATCAACTGCTGTCAATTTGGGATTAATCCTTAGCATGCACTCTGTGCACATTTATGTGTAAGCCAGATAAATCAGTAAATGATCAGTCTTTTGGGAGGAAAGTTTATCAATTTTTGAACTATGTTAGTTCCTGTGATATTCAGTATGTTCATAAACAACTTGGAAAAGGTGGTGAGCATTAAAGAGATAAAGCTAGACAATATATATAGTTTTTTGGGTTTGCAAGTGCAAAGACTTGACTGAAGATCTACAGATTGTAAAACTGAGTGAATGGACATTAAAATACCAGATGAAATTCAATGTGTACAGAAGAGCAACATGACACATTGGGCAAATCCAGTGCTATATATACAATAATGGCATATGAGTGAACCATTGCTGCCAAACAGCAGTTTTCAAGCTACAAAAGATAGTTACATGAAGGGGTCAACTCAGAGCTAGCAAGTGGTGTGAGGGAAGGAGCACTTGCTCTCAGTTTCTCTCCTCATAGTGTCCTAAACATATAGCATTATGCTACACCTTGAGAAATGCATATGGTTTTGTTCCCTTGTCTCAGAAGAGTTACAAAGAAAGAGAGCAGGAACTGGAGATATGTACATGTCCAGCCAGTAACGAAGCACTACTCAGCCACTTGTTCATCCACACACACATCATCATTTTCTGTAGGATGGTGGAGGTCCCAGTGAAATGGGAGGGGAAGAGATCACCAAGTGCCTTGTGTTTTGAGACAAGGACAAGGAGGACTCACTGCCGATTACAGCTCTGGGAAAAATAGACTTGAATAGTTGACTTAGGGAAGAAAACAAGATCAGTTTAATCTACTACCAACTGAAAATAGAACAGATAGAAAGCAAAAATAAAGCAAGATAATGAGAAAAATACAACCAAATCTTTAAGACTACCTTCTTCTACTCCTCCCCAGGGCTCAGCTCCCTGCTCCTGATACTTCTAACCCCTCCTCACTCAGTGGCGTAGGGGGCAGAGAATGGGAGATGTGATCAGTCCCTCACAGATGGTCTCTGCTGCAACTTCCTCAAAGGAGAAGACTCTTCATATTCTTCCACTGCTCGAACATGGATCCCTCCCACAAGATACAGTCTTTCATGAATCTCTGGTGTAAGTGCTTCCCTGGGGCTGCAGCCCCTCACAAACTTCTCCAGCACAAGTCTCCTCCACAGCAGCACAACTCCAGGCACATTCTGCTCCAATGCCACCTCCCCACAGGATCACAGCCCCTCTGGGCACAGCCACCCCCTCTGCCGTGGGGTCTCCCATGATCTGCTGGCAGAGCTCAGCTCCACCACTGCCCTCTGTGGGTTGCAGGGGAACAGCTGCTGCCTCACCATGGGATGCACAGGGTTCTCTGCTCCAGCACATCTCCTACTCTCTTCCCTCATTGAACTTGGGGTCTGTGTAGTCACTTCTCTCTCATACCACTCCTTCTACTACCTTCCAGAAAGAACAATCTTCCTTTTCTTAAAAAATAATTGTGGATTCACCCAGTTCTCTCAGTCCTAGAGGTGAGTCTGACTTACAGTTTGGGAAAGTTTTGAGTAACTTTTTGTAAGAGCTACCATTACAGTCCTTTCTCCATTACCAGAAGTGGTTCCACACAAACCCAGTACAGTATAGGTTCTGAATAAGGAATGGCTTTCTAATCTGTGTGTGTTTAGAATACAGAAACTTGCAGAATATACAGGGAAAGCTACATTATTTTAGCTTAAGGGTGGATGCAGATACTTTTCATTGCTGCTTCTGCTGGAAGAATGGAGTCTATCAAATGGCAATGATAGGATCGAAATTCAGAAAAATCAAATAAGAGGAGGGTCTTTTTGCTGTGTACAGAACTTTTTAATTTCTTGCAAGAAGATGTTGTAGGTGCAAGAACTTTACAAGGACTAGTGAAACTGGATGAGCATGTGAAAAAAAACCCAAAACAAATGAAACTTTTGAATTGTTACCAAGCTGCCAGAATGAATTAGTCATAAGGTTCAGAATCTGCTTATAATCATAGAACCATAGAATCATTACAATTGGAAAAGACCTTTAAGATCATTGAGCCCAAACACTAACCTAATACTGCCAAGCCCATCACTAAACTAAACTAGATCTGTCAATATATCCCTTGTTTTGCCTGTTTGCTGAACTCATTGTTCTGGGTGTTGGTGGATTAAGCCCCAAAATACAGTGGAAATAGAATAAGAAATGTAAGGGAGACTTAAGAAAATTAATATTTTCCTGTCCTGGCCTAAAAGAACCTCTCCAATTATAGCTCAGTAATGAGTTTATTAAAAAAGGTGTATGAAAGCAGTAAGTGGTGAGATGGCAATTGCTTTTCATAACTGACCCTAGCTAAATGTAATTTGAATAGATATACATAAAGTTAACTCACAGGATTTAATTTTGGTTGAGATAATAATGGTTTTTACATTTCATGCTATCATAATTCAAGACACTAATATATTCTATACTCTTTTAAGGGCCTTGGACACAAAGTTTTGCTAACAAATGTGCAACAGATTGAGTTGGGAACAATCTAAAAGTAGTCAAAAGAGATGCTTTGATTGTAATTTATGATAGGTATATAGTTTCAAATTTAAAAATGTATAAGACTATGTGACTTCTAATGCTAGTGATTCACAGGCAGTTACCACCAGTTCCCATTAATGGAAAATTATGATGATTTACATAACGCTAATATGTATTAATTATTTAAATCCTTAATTATGTGTGCAGCCATGTGGTGCAGTAAAATAATAAAAGGATAATAAATGCAGAAAGTAATGGTTCTTTCAAGCAACTTGGAAGTCAGGTGGCCATAACATTAGAAATAAGAAGATAAAAATCAATTGTGCCACCTCTTGTGTTCTTGTGACAGTTACTAGAAAAGGGAGGGTTTTTGTTAATATTGCCTTAAGATTTGAGTCCTGGTTTTACTGTCAACTTTCACAATATAGCTTCAGATCTCCACTATGTTTCTCTTATTTAATATGAAAACTTTCTCAGTCCCATTTGGTTGTTCCTCAGAAAATCAAATCCTAACTTATTCTTCTCCTGTTACTATTTCCTACTCAAAAGTACATTTGTAGATTTTTTGGGTCTGTGATTCTTTTTCTATGCTTCAGATTTCTGAATGAACCTCAAAGTCTACAGGGTTTTCATTGCTGCTCTGTTGTGACCTTTTCCATTAGTTTTCAATAAGGATGATTGATCCTGTGAGCACCTGCTCGCAACTGATCACTTTTTCTTAATAGCTGATTCATCATTAATATAATTCTGTGTTGTAATGGAATTTTAAATCTCAGTTCATGTCTATGCTGAGTTTTCCTACCAGCTGGAGCTTGAAAATTGAATTGTATTTATCCTAAGTGTATGCTTGTAAAAGCAGAGTTGAACTGACCATTGCTGGTTTGCCAGGAAAGGGTGGGTGGGTTGGCTGATTTTGCTTTTTTGGGTGGCAGAGAGTCAGTTGACAGGAAAAAAAAAAATTAAGAACGATTACTGGAATATTGATCTCATTTCAGACTAGTACACGTGTGCTGTTGAAGTGTAAGAAACGGGAGAGAGTGTATCAAAATTGGATGGTGAAAAGGAGCTCTCAGGCAAATCAAGGGGATAACTTGAGTTGCCCATCAATTTTCAACACTTTAAATCCTAAATGATGAGTCTATTTTTGTCCTGTAATCAGACAGAAAGCTACTATTAATAGATAGATTAAATATAGATATTTAATCTATTTAATAGATATTATTAAATATATTAATAACTTACAGGTTTTAATGATAAACAAAATGGTTGTGTAATAGGGATCGCCTTTAAAATTCAGTAGTCTGATATGTCACTGATGTCAAATCGATAACTGTTGTTGGCATTCCTGAAATGGGTCCATTACCCTCTTACCTTGCTGCACAGCTGAGAAAGATGGGTATGTGCCATTTTGCCTGTTGTTCAGGCAGTTACTTGTGTTGGTACAGATTGGTAGCTGCTGCTGTGTCTGACTCCTCTCCAGTTCTGGCAGAATACATGTTGTACTAGTGGTCGAGGAGGTCCATGACATTCTTTAGGCACATGTGTATACAGTACAGTCTTAGTTCTCTTTGGGACTCTTATTTTGGCACTGGAATGGCACAAGGAAAGATTGGGCTTTACTAGATCCTTCCCAAGCACACAGTTTCACAGCAATCATTTGCCTCAATGGTCCCAAAGAGACTAGAAAGTTCCTCCGTTCAGTGACAGGGGTTATCTCAGAAGGCCCTATCTTTATACAAGGCTTTTACCATGGACAGGGATGTTTGATTCCTCACATGCAAAATACTCTTGCTTTGGTACGCTGTGATTTACGTGCATATACTGTCGAGAGGTAGAAGGATGTAGAAATGTCACTTCTTGTAACTGCACAACTGTCTCTGAACACATAGAACTGTCTCTGTCATAGATTTAGCTGGGCACTGCTAGTTTCATTAAATGAAACACTTTGCTACTAACCTCAGTGGGTCTGGATTAGGTCTCAAGGTACAGGGATAGGTCACTTGAATCACAGTCACAGAATCTTAAAGGTTGGAAGGAACTTGCACAAATCTGTGCAGCATTACAGTAGAACGCATTGAACGTTCTTAGTCTCTGGCCCCTGATGAGAAAGCAAGATGAAATATTTAGCCCCATCTTTCAACTGCTTCTGTCTGCAACCATCCAAATAGAGTCTTACACACAGCTGCTAAGTCCTGGCAGCTACAGAGACAGCAGTTGGGATGTGAGTTTCCAGAGCCCCTGCAGAGTTTGGGAAAGTCTTTGCCTTATAGTCTTTTCACAACACTAACACCATTAGTTACCATTTGTTCCACTTGGATAGAAATTGCAACCACCAAAACTCCTGTACGAGAAAATGCTCAGATCCACGTGTGCTTGCAAACAAGTGTCAGCTGGAAGCAACGGTAAAGCTGTTTTTGCAAAAGTTTCTTGAAAGTGGCTACAGTATCACAACTAAATCCCTCCCTACTCGTTTTTAAAAGAGAATATATCACTCTACTGTAAGTTATCATATTCAGCACACAATGGTGTCTGCTGCAAGCAGTGGAGATGCAGAGACTGCATTTTGGCCTGTATTATTCTCACAGCTGGAAGACTATATTGCTTCTCTGGAGCTGGGCTTCTGGGTGCTGTTGTCTTGTTAACAGTGCGAATAATCCTGAATGGGACACAACACCCCTGGAAGCATTTGAGAGTGTGATAGGTAAAGAGGAACTGAAAAATATGTAAATTTAGCTTGTTTTACTTCAATGAAAGGGGTAGAAACACATCTCTGAAAATATCTCCCACTCTGACAGCTTTATGGGTCTGTGCTTCTAGTCAGACTGCACGAATAATTCATGAATTGGCCCTAAAGCTTGGTGGCAAGTGCAGTATAAAGAATACACATGATGAGTGTGCAATGCCGCTGTACAACAGACAGTGCAGATGCGCTGTAGATTGAGAGGTTGTTGAATGCTGTAGCAGAACCATCTAAATTCCTGTGACCAATCTTCTTATTGTGCCTTAGCTGTTGGGTATTAGATCTATTTTGGAGCCCTCCTGGAGTCACTTGGAGAAATAGATGTTTTAGACAATTTCCGTTGGTTTGATCACACATCAGCAGGAAACTGAAAGCACCAGACAATTCTCACTAGAAAATGGTCTAAGAGTCTGTAAGCTTGCCTGTTACAAATGGGACTTTACAGTGAGAAAAGGAACAAAGATTACCTTACTGTAATAATGTTCTGAAATTGTCCCCTATGAAGTGAAAAAACCCTGCATATGTATCCCTGCTGCAGTCTTATTAGAAAAGACTACTTAAAACTGGTTTGACTGAAGCAAATTTTCAGCGTACTTTCACATAACTACCTGCTTTATTGTGATTACACTGGCTCCCAGAAAGCTTGACAGCAGATTTGATGACAGATATTTCTCTTTTATTCAAACATTTTATCTTATGCTCACTCCAATCAGCTGTTAAGGAATGGATAAGATTCAAGCACCATAGGATTGCTTGGACGGAAACAGGAGTTCAATGTCATCTTTTGTGGCACTAAATCAAATGTTCAACCCTTCATTGAACCTTGGTTTCTGTTGATTGAAACTTTTGCTAAGGACTTGGGATAGAAAACATATGTAGTGACTAAGGCTTTCTGATTGCCCAGGGCTGTTTATAGAATCCCATGTCCTATTTTTAAAGAGATTTCTGCACCAAACATTCTGAAGTTACAATGTCCTTCATGGAGGCTTGAGCTGACTTGTGTCACAGAAATAGACTCCTAATATGTTTAGGTGCTGAAAGCAAAGCTTCATAGTAATTCAGGGATCAGAGTCCACAAATGGAATTAGAAAAAGCCACTGGCTGCATATAAGCACCAAAGGTGTTGCCTTGTGAAGTATTGGCTTTCTCTTTCACTAAGGCCTTCAGGGAAGTGTAGCTAGGACTCATCTCATGTCCAGGACTAACCCAGTTCAAGTTAGCTGTTGTTGCTTCACACTCTTAGATTCTTTTTAACATCCCTTAGAGCTTCCCATGCATAGCACTCGCTAGGCAACTGGGACATCTAGTCAATCCTTCCTCAGCTTAAGGAGAATTTAAATCCCTGGTTTTGCCACTCTGGAAAACACCTTGATGAATAAACTGATCTTTCTGACACTTTTTCTTCACTTTCTGTGAAGGAAGTTATAATCTCAACCTAAGTCTGTTCAAAATATTTCCCCCATTTTTTCTTGTATTGTGGTGAGGAGTTCACCTGAAACATCCTGACTGATAATTTGTTTGTCTCAGCTCTCCCACAAATTTCTACATTCTTTTTTCCCCCCCTCTATTTCCTCTGCCACAATGAGCTTTTTAGAGATTGAGCCAGAGGATTCTCACCTTTGCCCTGGCGTATCATGTCTATTTCTACTGCAGAATAAGATGATTTAAAAAGTCATTTCACCATGGTGTTGTGGCCTGCTTTGTCCTTCAGGCAGAAAGATGTAAACAGTGGAGTCTATTTTCAACCCATTTAAATGTTACAGGGCTTTTCTTCTTGTGAATGAGAGAAAAAGATTTTAACACTTTGGTCTGCAGATGTCAAAATTCCCTTTTCATAAGAAGATATGACCTTCCACAGGTAAGCCCCGAAGAGGAATTTACCTTGTACTTAATTTTTCAGACATTTACCACAGCAGCAGAGAAAACCAGAAGGGATTTTTTTGATGGAATCCTTCCCTGAGACTCAGCTCTTGAGTTGTGGAAAGGAAAAATACGTTGAGCTTCTACCATATACTGAATTTACCAGGCAGTGAGACTTTTCTGATCCATTGCTGTATACTTAGCTGGGAGTGCTTTAGCTAGTAGTGGGAATGCTTCTGTGTTGCACCTCTTTCTTCTATTAACAGTTTTCTGTTAATATAACAGTTTAAAAGGGACAAGAAAAGCAATTCAAATCTATGACCAGAGGGTGATTTGGCACACCTTTTTTTTTTTTTTTCTCTGCATTGATTCTCATTTAAGTGAGATTCTCATTTAACTCAGCACCTGAAGTTACACGGGACAAGGCCAGGCCTAAGTGTTCTCCCTTTTTATGGGACCTCTGCACAGACTGCTTACAAACAATCTTTTCACTCCTCTAGCATTCTGTGCACCATCTTGGAGAGTCCTGTCTCTTTCCCTCTGCAAGTTCTAGTCACTCTCTGGCGGTATGATTGTATTTCTTGCAAAATACGAGTTCTACTGAGCAGCATTCATTTTAGCAACTGCCACAGGGATCATTCGAAATTACCTGAAAAATATTTGCAACCCTAATGATCAAAATCTGTGATGAGATTATTGCTTCCAAGGACAAGCTGCTGTTATATCACTTCCCAAAATCTTGTGCGCTGTTCACAGACCATAATGAAGACAGGGTGACCAATTAGAATAATGTAACTACCTGTATGAATATGCCATTCTGTTAGCAAATCAGAAACTCCCACCAGGATTAAGGTCTTTCATCAAAGCACTGAGATGGGGAACATATTGCTTGTAGTGGAGAAGTAGAACTAGAAACCTAAAGCAATGCAGAATTTCAGGCAGTGTATTTGTGAACTCTTATTTTGCAGATATTTTTAGCAAGTGAAATGAGATTGTCTTCACCAGCTCTTCTTTCTATTCTGGCTGAGACCTGGGGAGTGGAGCCAATGGGATTGACAGTTGGCTACTTTAAGATGCTGCTGGCTCAGTTTGCTGCAGAATAGCTGCAGCAAAACCATTCTTCACTCATTCCTTGTTCATTATTTATTGATTTCTCTAACAGAGGAGAGGTCAGGTTTTGGAGACCTGGCTACAGAATTGCACAGGTGCCATGGTATATGTAATATGGCTCATTAACCAATTGTGTCTTGAACTTTAGGATAGGGAAACATTTTGCCAAGTAGACAGTAACATCATTCCTTGTTTACTATTTCCTTTTAAGAGAAACTGAGACACTGGAAAGCAATGCTGGATTTGTATGCCATTACACCAAACAACTGATCCTTGTTTCTCCTCTAGACCTGTTGCCCCCAATCCCCCGTGCCTCCAAAATTCTGTTTGCCTGTACTAATTCACCAGGGAAAATAGCACTGTTCAACAGTACTTGTACGGTTCTTCAAATATTTAATTATAATCCCATTCATCCAGTTAATTGCAAACAGCATCCAACAACTAGAGAAACTATGTTTTCTGGAAAGTCTAGTCCTGATGTGAAAACTAGGGCTATGGAACAGGTGGAACTAGTTTAAGAAACAAAGCAGAGTTTGTTCTTTATGTCACCGTGCTTGAAAAAAAAAACCATTTAAAACTGGTGCTCCCAGTATTTACTCTGAACACAAGTGTGAAGATGTTAGATTGGAATTTGATGGAAAAAGTTTCTCAAGTTCTGAACAGAGTTTTGAGCCAAAACTAGTAAGTCTTCAGGAGGGCCAAGAGAAGTATGGTAATTGGATGAAGCATGGAAAGTAAAGTAGTGTGCTCTCATAGCACATAATTCAGAGGACTTTTTCTACTGCCTTATAAAAAGGGAGTGTGTCATCAGCTGCGCTGGAAATAGCTCTTTCTGTTTCCTTTCTGTGCTAGGAAATAGCTCTTTCTCCCCTTTCTTTTTCCCTTTATTTTTCCCTCTCCTCTTGTGTGATGACCTCCCCCCTCCCCTATCATAGAATAGAATCATAGAATGGTAGGGGTTGGAAGGGACCTTTAGAGATCATCTAGTCCAACTCCCCTGCAGAAGCAGATTCACCCAGATCAGGTCGCATAGGAACATGTCCAGGTGGGTCTTGAAGACCTGCAAGGAAGGAGACTCCACAACCCCGCTGGGCAGTCTGTTCCACTGCTCCATCACCCTCACAGTGAAATAGTTTTTTCTTATATTTAAGTGGAAGTGCAATATTTAACCGAACTGCAGTGTTACAGTGAGGATATCAGCTGATCTGGTTAAAGTAATGTATAATGGAATTTTTCAAGTGTATTGGGTCTGGGGTGGTGGTGATTTTCCACAGCAGCCCTTATAGTACTGTGCTTTCTGTTGGTAGCTAAAAACATGTTTTGATAGCACATCAGTGTTTTGGCTACTGCTTGCGCAGCATCAAGTCTATCCCTCCAGCATTCCTTCCCCCACCTTCACCAGTAGCTGTGGGTGGGCAGGGGCCACGGCCAGGACACCTGACTCAGGCTGACCAAGGAGATATTCCATATCATGTGACATCAGCTCAGCAATATAAACTCGGGTGAGGAGCAGGAAGGGGAAGGCATCTGTGATTCATTTTGCCTTCCAAAGCAACTATTAGGAGTACTGAAGCCCTGCTTCTCAGGAAGTGACCAGACATCGCTGCTGATGGGAAGTTGAGTAACATCTTTATTTGCTTGGCTTCTCACACATGTGGCTTTGCTATTTCTTTATTAAACTGCCTTTATCTCAACCCTCTTATTTTCTCCCCTCCCTGGCTTGCTGAGGAGATGGTGAGCACCTGGTATCCAGCCAGGGTCAAACCACCACATCAAGGAACCTGAGGGAATTAAGTGCCCAATGACCATTGGAGAGCAATTCAAATAGGGTACTTATGATCAAGAAGTTTCAAAAGTTTTCAGGAGATTTTTATTTTCATCAAACATAGCACATCTCTCTGACTTTCTCCTTGTTGATGATCCTGAGGTATTTTTGTCCACGATGCTGAGCTCAGCTAGCTCTGTCCAAAGGGGATTACTTTGCAAGACAGCTATGTTGGCACTGCAGGTAAAACAAACATTAGCTTTGCCTCTAAAATGGACATTATCATTACTGAGCATGACATCACAGGAGTCTTTGTTTCACAGTGCAAAACAGTGATCAAAGTTGCTTACAGTCTGCTGTTTTCCAAAAGATTCCGGAAAAGATTTTCCCCAGATGCCCCAGCTGCATCCAATTGGGCCAACATTAAAGATATAGGCTCCTCATCACACTATGGCATTTATGTGGTTAGACTGAAGCAAGTGCAGCCTTCACCATCAAGAAGATGAAGCTTTGTTGTTTTATCTCGTGCTTTCTACAGCCTACCATGCTGGTACAGTTTTCCCAGTTTAGTTTGTACAAGGTAATTTGGTGGATCTGGTTGCTTCATTTTCTATGTTTTCCCCAGATAATTCCTTTATTGCAAATAATTCTGTTCAGTAGCATCTGTAAACCTTGGGGCTTAAAAATGTATAACCCCAACTTCCTAATGCCCAGAGTTCCTTAATTACCTACAAAGCTTTTGATTCTGCAAAAGGGTTGGCCTCATTTACAAATGTCAGCCTGTAAACTCAATATCTTCAGAGCATCTGCAGCACCTCTTTCAAAGCACTGTTAGTCAGGAATGTTAATGCCTTGGCAAATCTGGCTTTACCATAAGACTATGTTTCCTCTAAGTGCCACTTGAAGTATGTATTTTAAATTGCACATGTTTAAGGTGTATATAAGGAACTGAATATCAAGCAGTGTAAGTGGGTTCAGCTCCACTGCCTTGGTAAATTTGTGTCTGTTTATCTTAAATGAGAATCTGTCTCAAGGGTATGGCAGAACAATAAGTTGAGTATTTTTTCTTGTTTGCTGTTTATTTTCCCTGCAAATTAGTACTGGAAACTATTCAGAACCTTTGCATCATCACAAGCTCTGCATTTTGAATGTGTTTCTAAAAGAAACTTGCTGTGAGATCACAGACCAGTTTAAAGACAGTAGTTTAAATATAGCTTTGCAAGTGAAATGAAATCTCTGGAGGGCTGTTTTTTATTATTAAACTCAATTTTTTACTTAACCACAACAAGAAGAAAGAAATATTATATCAGGAAGAGGATGAGTACCTAGGGTCTAGTCCTACTGGAATCACCTCTGGCATTTTTCCTTCCTTTATTAACCATTTTTTCTGCTTTATTGTGTACACTTTGAAAGAATTTAAAGATGGCTTCTCTTGGGATTGTTGTTGTGGTTTTTTTATTCTGGGGTGTATAGCTCAAAGATGTGGCAGGAAATTTCCTCTGTGCCTTAACAATATCCAGTTGCCTGCAGTCCTTTCTTTCATTCCCATCTTGCTATGGAAAGTTACTGGTTTGGTTTTGATTGCTTTTAAGTATCCTTCCTTCTGAATGTCCAAACTTCTGTCTTACTGAAGTTTGTCAACTTTGCTTTGAAATAATCGTCTCTAGAATTACAGTGTTGTGTGAGTTAAAAAAAAGAAAAAGTACCAATAAAACTTTTTTTAAAGGTCTTTGAAAAAAACATGTAATGGAGATCATTGTTCTTTTCTAGCAATTTTCTTTCCCCTTCTCTATAAGCCTCATTTCCAGAGTTGATGATAATTGATTACAGTTTCAAATTCTTGAATAGCTTTAAGAAAATATACTGGCATTCCTGTCTCTCATTATGGGATTCACATCAAGGCCTGGATAACCTTGTCAGCTTTATCTACATTACAGAGACACTCTGAACTATCTAGGAGACCAAAGCTGAACAAAAAAGAATGACTTCTGGAGGGAAAGATCTCATCTCATACTTTTGCACCTCTTGAGAGGAGTGGCAGTCTAGAAGGTCTGGAGCCATACTTGTGGCCACTCAGCTGTCTATGTGATTTGAGGCAAATGACTTTGAAGATTGTGCACAGTTGAGTGCCTTGGCATAGCTTGGATGACTGGCTGGGTTCCTTTCTGTCCATGTAAGATCACAGTGACTCTTAAGTCTGTATTGTTCTGTGTTGCACTACCACGTTGCACCACCATCATACTACTTCATCGGCCTTTTACACTGAATAGATTAGAAAGAATTCTGAAGTACTGCCATGGCAGCCAACATATAGGACAGAGGACTGAATTTCATTTGCCTTTCACACCCTTCTTGGAAAGAATTGTGCAAGGAGCCAACACAAATCTGAAGCCATTAGGTGCTGTTTTGTGAGATAAGATCTGCATCTCCAGAAAAAAAAGAGAGACCTGGAGATTTACATACGCTTGGGAATAGCAGCATTGAAGTATTTGGCACAGCAAAGATATTATTCAAGTTGTCAGCAAGGTGGTTTTTAATTTCTCTGGAGGTGATCTTGAGTGAGGTAGGGGTCTTCTGTCACAATGAAAGATATGATGTGGCAATTATTCTATGTCGTGGTTTTGCCCAGCCATCACCACTGCCCCCCATCCACCCCCACCCTCCTTAGGATGGCAGAGGCCCCAGCAAAATGGGAGGAAAAAAGATAACCAAGGTTGTTGTGAATCAAGACAAGGGCACGGAGGGCTTGCTGCCAATTATCTGACCTTGGTGTCTGCATGGTCACTTCTCTCTCTCCCAACAACTTGCACCACCATCAGCTGGAAAAGAAGGGAAAAACAGAAGAAGGAACAGGAAGAACCCTCCTCTTCCAGCTTCTTCTTCTTAAAAAGTGATTGTGATGGCACCTAATTGTCTCAGCCCCAGAAGCTGAGGAGAGTTTTGAGCAACTTCTTTCAGGAGCCATCTTTACAGCCCCTTTCCCCTTAGCAGAAATGGTACCATGTCAAACCATGACATGCTAGAAGGATATTTGTAGTTCTCTGCTTTAAAAGAGCATCAGGACTATATCTACTTTAGTGACTGTATAGAGTTCAAGTTCTCTGGTGACGAGGAGCATGCGACAAGGAAAAAACTAAATAGTACTTTAAAGCTCATATTGCAAAGATCTTACAACATAAGAAATGACTATGCATCCTGAGTAAAAATGTCCCAAAGGGAAGCCAGATGTTTAACTTCCTTCTCTGTCTATATTTATTTTCCTCATTGAAACACGCTAAATGTTAAGAACAAACTCAGACAGTGCCAATGCCCATATTGCCATGAGCATTTACAGAAATACTTAGAATCATAGAATGGTAGGGTTGGAAGGGACCTTTAAGAGATCTAGTCCAACCCCCCTGCAGAAACAGGTTGCATAGGAACATGTCCAGGTAGGTCTTGAAGACCTCCAAGGAAGGAGACTCCACAACCCCTCTGGGAAGCCTGTTCCACTGCTCCCTCACCCTCACAGTGAAATAGTTTTTTCTTATATTTTTTCTTACATTTAAGTGGAACTTTTTGTGTTCCAGCTTCATCCCATTACCCCTTGTCCTGTTGCTAGCTACTATAGAAGAAAGGGATGTCCCAACCTCCTGGCACCCACCCTTTAGATATTTATAAATGTTAATAAGGTCTCCCCTCAGTCTCCTCTTCTCCAGACTAAACAGCCCCAGTTCCCACAACCTTTCCTCATATGAAAGATGTTCCATTCCACTGATCATCTTGATGGCCCTGCGCTGGACTATCTCCAGTACTTCCCTCTCCCTCTGGAGCTGGGGAGCCCAGAACTGGACACAGGACTCCAGATGAGGCCTCACAGGGCAGAGTAGAGAGGGAGAAGAACCTCTCTTGACCTGCTGGCCACACATTTCTTGATGCATCCCAGGATGCCATTGGCCTTCTTGGCCACGAGGGCACATTGCTGGCTCATATTTAGTTTATTATCAATCAGGACTCCCAGGTCTGTCTCTGCAGAGCTGCTCTTCAGCAGGTCAATCCCCAGCCTGTACTGGTGCATGGAGTTGTTCCTTCCCAGGTCCAGGACTCTGCACTTGTCCTTGTTGAACCTCATGAGGTTCCTCTCTGCCCAACTCTCAAGTCGGTTGAGATCCCACTGAATGGCAGCACAGGTCAATGGCAGCACAGCTGTGGAATCAGTCAGTCCTCCCAGGTTGGTGTCAGCAGCCAATTTGCTGAGGGCACACTCTGTCCGCTCATCCAGGTCGCTGATGAAGATGTTGAACAAGACTGGCCCCAGAACCGATCCCTGTGGAACTCCACTGGCCTCAGCCCTCCAACTTGATTCTGTGCCGTTGATCACCACACTCTGGGCTCTGTCATTTAGCCAGCTCTCAATCCACCTCACTGTCCACTCATCCAAGCCACACTGCTTGAGCTTTCTGATGAGGATGTTATGGGAGACAGTGTCAAAAGCCTTGCTGAAGTCAAGGTAGATGACAGCCACTGCTCTCCCCTCATCTAGTCAGGTGGCTATGCACTCTTAGAAAGCTAACAGGTTGGTCAAACAGGATTACCCCTTGGTGAAGCCATGTTGACTCCCCCTGATAGCCATCTTATTCTTCATATGTTCAGTGATAACATTCAGGATGAGTTGTTCCATCACCTTTCCAGGGATGCAGGTGAGACTGACTGGCCTGTAGTTTCCTGGGTCATCCTACCTGCCCTTTTTGAAGACTGGAGTGACATTGGCCTTTCTCCAGTCCTCAGACACCTCGTCTGTCCTCCATGAATGTTCAAAAATTATGGAGAACATCTTAGCAACCACATGAGCCATCTCCCTCAGCACTCTTGGATGCATCCCATTTTTTCACTCAAATGTCAGATTTTCCTGTTTTCTCTTATTGAAGGGCTTTCCTTGAACTCACTTTTTGTAACCTCTAATAGCATCCCAGTCCTAAGATACTCAGTCTTCTGTCCCCATTGTCCCAAGCTGGCCAATATATATCCAGGATTACATTCCTAAGTGACATTGTGCCTTAGGCTGGGACACATTGCGGTGCAACAAATGAGCGTGTAGAAGACTGTTTTAGAGTGTGAGCAAATCAAATGACCATGGGGTAAATTTGCTCTCTTGAGCTGGCACTGCTTTAGTCTGGGACATTCTTTGAACACACAAACAAATCACAGAATTATATTCTGGTTTTAACATGGTGAGAGAAAGAGAAGTCAACAGTTACTTATTCAGAGCTAGTGGAAGCTGCCTGTATATGTCTTATTTCTTTGCTGGTGAGCAATTATCTTTATTGCCCAAGACTCCTCTCCAGCTGTGAGAGACAATCCAAGCAGAAAAAATGAGGTATGATTCCTCATGGTGAGTCAGCTGTTTGTTTCCTTTCCAGTAGCATGCTGTTTTCTATGAAGAATTCTATATTCATCAAGACCTGTTCTCAAAGCTCCTTTCTTTATAAACCAATTTAATAACTATTTTGATTGTTGACAATTATACATTGCATATTTAGAAGATATCTAATCTGTAAGAGAGGCAGCATTGCTGAGGGGTATCTTGATGAATTCAGAACAGTTTTTTTGGGGGGAGAGATCTAAGCTTTTGAAATGCATTAGTCAGCCTCACCTCCATCCCTGGAAAGGTGATGGAACAACTTATCCTGGGTGCTGTCTCCAGGCATTTAAAGGACAAGAAGGTCATTAGGAGCAGTCAATATGGCTTTACCAAGGGGAAGTCACGTTTGACCAACCTGATAGCCTTTTATAAAGGTGTAACTAGGTGGATAGATGCTGGTAGTGCAGTGGATGTGGTTTATCTTGATTTCAGTAAAGCATTTGACACAGTCTCCCACAGCATCCTGGCAGCAAAACTGAGAAGGTGTGGGCTGGATGATCAGGGAGTGAGGTGGACTGTTAACTGAAGAGAAGAAGGCAGAGTGTTATGATCAATGGGGCAGAGTCTAGTTGGAGGCCTGTATCTAGTGGAGTCCCTCACGGGTCAGTGCTGGGACCAGTACTCTTCAACATATTCATTAACAATCTTGATGAGGGTACAGAGGGCACTGTCAGCAAGTTTGCTAAACCGGGGGGAGTGGCTGATACACCAGGCTATTCTCACTGATGTACAATGATAGGACAAGGGGCAATGAGTATAAGCTGGAACATAAGAGTTTTCAAAGAAATATATGGAAAAATTTCTTCACTGTGAGGGTGATGGAGCACTGGAACAGGCTGCCCAGATGGGTTGTGGAGTCTCCTTCTCTGAGGACACTCATACCCCACCTGTATGAGTTTGTATGTGACCTACTCTAGGTGGTCCTGCTCTGGTAGAGAAGTTGGACTAGATGATCTTTCGAGGTCCCTTCCAGCCCTTCAGATTCTGTGATTCTGTGATTAGGAAGCTTTATGAATAAAGCATTTTAATATAATATGACTTTTAGTGTACATTTAGTTACATTATAGTATCTCTGATTTCCAGATGCTGGTGATAGTTCAAGACCTAAAGCCCAGTTTATAAACCAACCTGCTTGGCATTTTAGAGATTCAGTGAGACCTTATATGAGAGTCTAGGGATCAATCAGCTTAGCTATAATAGGGAAGCTTGGACAACAGATAACCTCTGTGAGTGTGACCCACAAGAATGAATGATTTTCATAGATTGAGATATGTGGAACATTATACATATGATTCCAGAGACTTTACTGGGCAGCAAAATGTTTCACAGAGAATGTGACAGTGTGGCTTGTTGGTATTAGTTGTGCTGTTAATATGGTTCACAACTTCACATGCTCCAGCTAACCGCCTCAAGATAATAGCAGTTATTGGGTTGAGTTAAATGTGAAGCTTATGGATCCTGGTTTTGCTTTTGGGAAAGGAGATACTTTGCAGCTTTTTTTTTTTTTTTTTTTTTTTTGGATCTATGAAGCACCAGCCCACTGGTTCTGGCTGTGACACTGAAGATATGAAATACAGACATACTTTCAGCTCACTCTGTCCATTCCTGTTCTGGTAGTTGCACTGGTGACTGTTGAAAGTGTGCTGTAATCTGGATAGAGATCAGACCTTTCCTTCAAAATGCATAAAGATGCCATTTCCTGTCCAACAGGAGCATTACAAATGGGCAGAAATACAGAACTAAACCGCAGCAAAACAGAGGAGTTGAGGTAACAGCCCAACTTTATAACGAAGTGTTCAGCAGTAGGTGAGAAACAGAAGGCACACAACTCTGCTAGCTCAGCTTTAATAAAGTAGCTGTTTGTATTCCATCTTAAGTTCTGAATATCTGAACATTTGATCTATCCTGTACTATGAGTTGCTGAACATAAGTCACGCTATGTTTTTACTGAAGGTCATGTTATACATATACTTAAGTGACGGTAAAAAAACCAAAAGTACCCCTCTGGGTAGAGAGGTTTAGGTTGGTTAACACTCAAAGTAGACAATATTGTTATCTGTATGGGACATTCAGATGGTATAGATACTTATTTTTGTTTCTTTGTTCACAGAAGTATGATTTACGTCCCTCTGTTAAGTGTTGTTTTGGGTCTTTATCTTGTAAAACATGAAAGAGGAAGATACTTAAAGCAGGAGGAATATGGGAAGGGTAGAAGTTGCGATGAACTGGATAAAAACTTGTTAATGTGAAAATAATGATATCCTGGGAGAAGCTAAAAAAGAAGGTTGAGAAATCAAAGCTTCTTTCACATTATGTAGCAACTTGCAAATATTATGGAACTTCCATTTTTAGGGCTTATATAGCCTTTCCAACCCAATGATTATAAAGACAGCAAAATGAGTTCCTAAATTAGGGTAGTTAGTCTAAACATGACAGTACTTGAAGACAATAAGTAAGATTGCTCTGAGTAAGAAAAGTGTACCTTCAGTACTGGAATTCTAAATAACTTTGTGTTTATAGACTTAAAAAATGCTGAGATATTTAAAGTATGGGAAGGATGATGTACATTTTGTCTCGTGGAAATCTGTATTGTCAGTACAGGATTAGTCTGGGTACAGCAGAACTTTTGTACTTGGTTGGACCATCACATAGCTGCCTCATCAGTAGTTTTCAAGTTCAGAACATCTTTGCAGAAGTCTTACAGAGAATGTATGGTGACCATGGCACTACCCCTCAGGTTGTGAAATAAATATGGTTTAAAATTCCAATGAGTTCCAAAAGACTTATTTTAAACTTATGTATTTTCTTGCTTTATTTTCTCTAAATTCTACACATTTGAGACAAGGCAATATCTTTGGAATTTTTAAAAAAATACTTTCAGTAAAAAATACTTTTTTGGTTTTAGCTGCTAGAAAAAAAATGTCAAAGTAAAACCATAAAATGAAAAGCCATTAGACTGGTATCATTTTAATACCAAACTTGATGAGTTTTTTGCTCCTCTACTTTCATTAAATACACAAGGCACCTTTTCCAACTTAACTATTGTCTAGTGAGGTACAGACCATTCTGCACTGTAAAGGGTGCAAAATCTTTGCTGTATAGCACAACTATCATGTAATCATTGTTAGGTAAACCCTAGATAATTGCTGGGTCTATTTAAGGTCTGTATTTTAAGTGTCATTGTAATAATCAGGGGAGAGGAGAGCACCCTGAGTTAGCGTAACTTTGTGGCAGGGGTGTTCTGCTATTGCAGAAAAATTAAGTAAAAGTCCCACTTGTGTATTGCTGCTATAAGAAAAGCATCATTAGATGCTGTCATTCATTCAGAAATCCTTCTGTAATGAATTCTTTGACGAAGGTTACAGAAGTGACTAAAGGAAAATAAAAAGAACCCCTTGTTCCACTTCAGAAATTGCAGACAGTTACTTTTGTCATGCTGGTGAAACAGTGATATTCTATTAAAAAAAAAGAAGTGGATTTCAGACTAGAGGTTTAATTAAAAAATAAGTAAAAAAGAGATGAATTGCAAGGGTAGTCATTTTCCAACTCTTTAGCTTCTAAAGGGAATTTTCTTCTTGTTGCAAGATAAAGCCAGTATGCTCCCTGCCTATCCTGTTGTTTTCACAACAAGCTTCAGGACACTGAAGCAGCAAGTTAGCTATCAGGAGATTATGGAGTAGGTCAAGCCGGGGCTAAGGATCATCATGCCATTGACTCTAATGAGTATCAGCGTTTCTCCCAAACACCCTGTGTTGAGTAGGGCAAACAATGACAAGAGAGATAGCAGTAATTGAAAATGTGTCTTGGAAGCATCTGTTTTAGCTGTAGACCTCTCATGTGCAGAATGACACTACCGTTTCAATGTCTTCAGTCCACTTATTGCAACGGGACAAGCTTTGTACATGTCTGAACTGAACTGGTTTTAGAAGTGCTGAGCTGTCAGGTTGCTTGAGTGAAAATTGTTATATAGAGTGGCAGGGCACACCTGCATCTGCAACATATAAGTATTATATTTGTCTTGCTGTCCTTGGCTATTATGCTTTTCACTTTGAGGTTACTCTGTCACCACAAAGAAGCTGCAGCTCTTGTGAAGCTATCTAAAAATATTTGGGTTTTTAACATTTAGTGCATTAGAGCAAATCAACACTGATTTTTTGTTTACTATAATATGCTGGGCTGCAAACCACCATGGAACTTCTCTGTAGCAGCCCAGTAACTTCTGGAAGCAATAACTGCTCCAGTCATCGCTCACATCTAACAATGTCACTCTTGTTGAAGTTGCTGTGGTTGTGTGTTTTTTTAATAATGTAAAGAGAAGCTAAGAAACTTGAAATAGTTTTAATGGTGAAGTAAAAAGCCTGTTTAAACTGGTATTCTTTGCATGCAGTAAAGCAGTCAGCATGGTGTTCGGCAGTGTATAACTTGTGTACCACAGACATGAGAGGGACCTAGCTGTGTAGTCTTTTCCAGCTCAGGATTAATTTCAGTGGAAGCAAAGTTAATTCATTACTGCATGTTTTGAAAATGCTGTCTTAATATGTTATGTCAGTGTCTGGATGCCAAAGCTAAATACAGTGAGAAATGTTATGTACAAAGGTATGTAACTACAGGAAAAACTTAAAGAGCTAACCATGTTTCTATCATTCATATTATTTGTGTGTAGGAGATGTTCTGAAAAATGTGCTGTTGTCTGGCATCAAAAAATGAATGGTTATTAGGTCAGTCCAAATATTCAAGAGGCCAAGTGAAGGGGCTGTAAGGATATTTTCTATTCTTACTTTGCTTATCTCCCTTAAAAATGTGATTCTGTGTCTTTGACTATACATTGAAATAGAAAAGCTTAAGAAAAGCCTTTCCAGAGGATAAAATACTGGGATATTTGACCTACTCATAAGGTCTATGCACTTCCAGACGCAAGATATACCCAGTAGGAGAGACATACTTTCAGAAGCTGGCAGATTAAATGGTCCAGGTGATCCTGCTGGGACGATGCTGTTCTGGACAGACTTGAAAAGGCTTCCCTTCATCCAAGTACTTGTCTCCTGCAGGCTTTGTGATATGCTGCTTCTGTCCCTGCAGGAAAAAGTTTGTGGTGAAAGTACTGTCAGCAGAGTCTCATCTCTGCCACCCCAAGGCTTTTTTGCTTGGGTACATCATGGCAAGGTGAACCAGGGAAAAGACCTTCAGAAAAACAGTTGGCAGACCCATGTTGGAGAGTCTCTCAGTTGTGCTGAATGGGCTGCTGTGGCTGTAGGTTACATACAGATCCATAACACTGTCTGCTGGCTCAGTGACTGCTGGCAGCCTCTTATTCTCATCCAGAGGGAGCTTTCCTTCATACTGCTCTGTCTCCCATTGTGTCCCTTCTGTATCTGAAGCTCAACTGGCAGGAACTGAGATGTGATTGATGATGTAATACACTGTAGGAAACTGGCTGCCCGTAGCTCAAAAGCAGCATTTCTCTGCAATAGAGAACTAGATTGAGATCAATCTTAGATATGTTTTTCCTTAAATCAACTGTGGTTTTCTAAGGTTTTCCTCTTTAAAAGAAACACGACAAATTCCTACCAGTACTCAGCAAAATCACCAATCTCTGGTTCTGACAAGCCAAATGGGCATAAATTAGTGACAATATATGCCCTGTTTCAGACAGCTTCCTGAGCCGGCCTTGTGAGATAGAACTGGTTTTTCTCTGGCATTTGGGAGGGCAGGAGGAGTTTAACACAGACTTTTCCAGTGTAGTGTTTTTACCCCATCAAATATACCCATATTTAACAATTTGCTCTGTGAAGTATAACGATGCTTTCTGCAGGACTTCAGTGTTTCTAGATGACTGTGCAATCAGACTGTGATTAGATGGTTTACAGTTCAGAATTACTCTGACAGCTGCAATTTTTGTGGTTGTAGAAGCAACGGCGAGGGTGGTTTTCAGCAATATCTTTTCTGTCATCTTACAATGAAATCTAAATTTTGGCCAAAGACCTTTAAGAAAGAATTTGTGCAACTGGCTTTGGGCTTTCATGCAGACTATCAGTGACTCTAAGAGATTCAGATCTGTATAATGGCTCCTGTTACTTGCTGAATCACTTGTCAGCTGACCCCTTTTTTCCTACATATCCTCTTTATCAACTCAAATAGATTTCTTGGCCTGAGAGCAGGATGACTAAAGCCCTGTCACACTCCCTGTGCTGAAAACACCAGCAGATTCCTAATAAAAAAATACAGTTAGTCATTTCTTGCTTGGAAGAATACCACTCAGTAATTCAGTTCACTTTTGTCCTGTCAGCAGCAGCATGAAGGGCAATGTAATAGTAGCCTGACTGCTTACTTCCAATTTTGTTATGAAATAATATCCTCAAAATTTAACCTTGTAATATTAAGAAGTATATGATTTCCATTCAGAGACCCAGGAGACACCTGATTAACTGTTACTATTATAATTTTAAATTTACAGTGATTTTTACTGCAGCTAGACAGTGGTGATGACCCTTGAGGCTTCAACAATAATTTTCTTTTTCACTGGAGTTCAAGTAGAACCTTTAAAAAGACTTTTTGAGAAACAGAGTTTTGGACAAATTTACTTTTTTGCTGTGAAAGTCTAGATTTTATTGTGGGTATTTTGTACTCTTGTTTTGGGTTTTATTGGCAAGTAGTGAACAGATGGGCTGAGGAAAGCACCCTGGACCTCCTTAGGTTTTTCAGGATGCTATTTGCCAAACTTTTTACCTTTCTGCAAACTTTTGAGTTAACTGAAACCATATTTCTGGACACACAAATTTAATTGAAGTTGTTCTTATGTGTTCTGAGATTGCCTCAGAATAAAATGAAAGCTGTAACAGTTTCAAATCAGTTCTTACTGTAATAAGACCAAGAAGAGTTCATAGATTACCTGACAATTTTACCCCCTGTACTCAGTTCCAGCAGTCTTCATGGGAGGAACTTCTTAAACTAGATGAACTCTTTACTCATAATTCACAATATCCAAGTTCTCTCATAAATGGGTTGGTTTGTAGCACAAACTGCGACAAAACAGAGTCACGGTTCACTTCTCTTATTCCACTAAGCCAGAACTACTGAAGATGCAAATCATGAGTTAAGGCAAACTCTTTCACTAACACTCCACAAGTTTCCGTTAATAAAAAGATAAGCACATTCCCTTACATTTGCTTCAGTTTTTAAGTATCGCAGTAGAGTTTGATATTAAGGGCCCATTTTTTTAATTGCAGTTCAAAAATTGTTAAAGTGATTTACAGCCACCTTGATAATACATTAAGGTTTGTGAAGTACATCATACTAACCATATTAGCTGAAAATATGTTTTGTAATTGTAGTGGTTTGTCGATGCATAGGCTGTTAAGCTTTTATTGTCAAAGCATTTTCTTTCTTTGGTTTGTTATTTGAAATAGCTATTTATCTGAAGAATGCCTAGCCTTTCTACCTTTTCTTCCTTTTATTAGTACGTGTGTGGTGTGATAAAGGTGCTCTTACTAAATGCAAATCAGCAAGCTGTTACAACCTTTCCATGGTCCAGAATCACCTTGCTTCCCCATCCTTAGAAAAATCACCCTCAAAAAAGCCTAATGAACAGAAACTGTTCAGATTCAGCTTCTTATGGAGTCAAAAGGAATCCAAAATTAGTATCATAGCCTGGTTTCTTCTTTTCGTAGACTTGGTGTTGCACCACGTTGGATTTGTGTGGAGCCACTTTTTGGTAACAAAGAGAAAGGGCTGCAGTGGTGGTTCCTATAAAGTATTCTCAAATCTTCCCCCGGCTCTGAGTCACTCACCTCTGGCAAAGGTCTGGCCCATCAGATGTCTCTTTGATCATTAGTTAAGAAGGGGAAATTTGCCACTGGAGGAGGAAGTGGAAGGACTGGGATGAGAGGGAAGTGAGATCTGCTGGAGCAGAGACCATCCCCGCGTCCTGTGGTGAGGCTGCAGCTGTCACCGTGCAACCCACAGAGGGCAGTGGTGGAGCTGAGCTCTGCCGGCAGCTCATGGAGGAGCCCACGGCAGAGGGGGTGGCTGTGCCCAGAGGGGCTGTGACTCTGCAGGGTGGCAGCGTTGGAGCAGAATGTGCCTGGAGTTGTGCTGCTGTGGAGGAGATCTGTGCTGAAGGAGTTTGTGAGGAGCTGCAGCCCCAGGGAAGGACTCACACCAGAGAGATTTTCTCATCCTCCTGCTCTGGTTTTGCTTTGTGATTTTCCTGCTTTTGGTTGGTGGCAAATTAAATTAATTTTGTTCCCCACGTCGAGCAGTCTTGTTTGTTTTGCCCAGGACCATAACTGGTAATCTCCCTGTCCTTGGGGATTTCCATGAGGCCCTCAGTACCTTTTCCTTCCCCATACCACCAAGCAGGTCAAGGAGAAAGCAAGCGAGCATCTGCATGGTTTTTCTGACTGTCTAGCCCTAAACCACAACACAGCAGGAAGATGGTATGTGGCAGCTGATTGCTGAAATACCTCCAGAAACTCCCCAGAAAGTTTAACTCAATCTAAGAAAAAATTTTCTTCTATGTCATAACGCTGTAGGTAGGCCATCATAATTTTTGACAAAGGGAGACATTATAACTTACATGGTATAAATCCACATTAAGGCAGTTTTGTGGTTTGTAGGTTTGGGTGAGGGGAGGGGGGCTGATTGGGTTGATTTTTTTTTTTGCATTCTGTTCACCTATGAAACTCATTTTCTCATAAAGCTATCAGGTGAAAATCTTAAAAGAATTAAAGGCAGATTTGGATATTACAGGGATAACTAAATTGTGCACTGGCAAGATAAAATGCTAAACAAAGGAGGCTCTTGGAAGACATAAAAGAACTCCTAACAACAAGAATCACCATCTGTCTATTCAAAGTTGGGAGGTTGCCATCCTATACCTTGGTCCAAAAATTTCCCTTGCATCTTGTTCTGAGGTACTTGGCGTTAGCTGTTGTCAGAGGTTGGATGTGAGACTTGGAGCTTATGGTTTTACCCACTCCTGATATTTTTACCAAAGGCTTTAAGATATGTTGGCTATAATAATGTTCCATTCTGTGTCTCTTTGTGTATCTGTGTGTAGCCACAAGGGCTGATGCATTTGAACATCTCACTGAGAAGGTATATCCTGGAGATTAGCAACAGTTTATATGATAAAATAACAGGTAATCATACTCACAGGGATGACTATAAAAGAAAATACATTTCCAGAAATAATAGTACTTTCAGTGCAACTTAATTATCTAATTCATCATCATCATGTTCAGGATGAACAGGTTTTTGTAAAGCCAATTTGAAACAACAGAAGCTGTTTTTCTCCATCATACACTTTTTGATTCTTCTTAACCAACTTTAAATATCTTGACAGCAAAAAAGAAAAAATGTTATCACACAACTCACTGTGTTTTGTTGGTTTTTTTCTTTTTAATACTGTTAGAGATTAAACACTGGGTAGATAAGTGAATATTAAGTGGACTGGATAATGTCTGTTTGGGGCCAGGTGTCTGCACTGCAGTTCTTTCTCAGAGCACTGAACAAATAGTGACAGAATTTTCAGACTTGACTTTTGTGGTTTACCAGGAGATCAGCTGAGAGCTGTTGGGTGCTGTGCTTGTTTGAAAAGCTGATCCTTTGTAAAGTTTGGTTTGGTCTAATTCTAGTTACGCCAGTCAGGAAACTTGTTTCCTTTGTCTAGTTGTTGCATAGGATTAGTTTTCAACTGAGATATTCAGTTTACATTTTCACTACTATAGTATTGCCCATTATTTGTAGTGAAAGCCTTTATATTACACTAAACCATTCCTTTAGTTATCTTGCATTCATACCTTTCAAAGAGTGCTGTGGATTATCATCCCTCCCCTCCTTTTGCATTTTTGTCTTTTTTGAGTGTCTAATTTAGTGGTTGTCTTTGCAGGTTGCTAACTCTTGGAGCTCTTTCAAAAACTCAGCTTTTTCATTTTTCAGAAATGGTTTGTTTCCTATCCATGCTTGAAGTTCCTTCTGATCCTTACAGAGGTATTTTGAATCGATACCAGGGAAATGAATGTCTGCATGCTGAGATGTCCTCAGGCTCATCTTACTGTCCACCCTGGTCACACCTCTCAAGGCAAGATATGAGAGAGTCTTGTCATCTCTGCAAACAGTTCTAGAAACTCCTATTCAGTATATGAGGTACTTGACATATGTTGTGAGGCTTGCAACTGCTGATTTTGTGAGGTCAGGAAGGTTACCTATTAAGTCCTAATGCTTTTGTTAAAAAGTGTCGTGGTTTTGCCCAGCCGGGAACAAAGAGCCACGAGGGTGCTCGCTCACTCCTCCCCCTCCCGGCGGAGCGGGGAGGGGAACCACAGAAAAAGGGGAAAAACCCGCGTACGTTGAAATAAGAAAGGTTTAATAGAACAACAATAAGAAGAAAAAAGCTCAGCAAAAATAGTTTTAACAGTAAATGAGAGGATATACAAAAGTAACGGTGCGTGCCGCAGCTGCTCACCACCCGGGACCCAACACGACCGCTCCCGACCGGCAGCCGAACCCGCGCTCCCGAAGCCCCGCCCCCGACTAGCTCCCTGCCTCTATGTACTGGGCATGATGTCAGTATGGTATCGAATACCTGTTGGCCAGCCCAGGTCAGCTGCCCATGTTGTGCCCCTTCCTACTTCCTCATCAAAGTTAACTCTATCCTAGCCCAAACCAGGACAAAAAGTTTGTCATTTTACATGTTGATTTGAGAAATCTCTATCATGTTGTTTTCTTAGACCTCTACCAAAGAACTTGACTTTTCCCGATAATCTTAGAGTTGACAGTGAGCTAAAAGGGGGTGTGTCCACTTTGTACTGTCCAATATTAATGTTTTCAGAGTTAACCTATGAGACAGCTGAGTACCTGGGGGCTTTCTGTGTCACAGAATGTCTGAAGGGCTAGGGAAAGTGAGCTTTGGAAAAGACTTCTGAAAAGTGAAGGGCAAAAACTTATAAAACCTCAACCAACAAAACAATTGAGAATGTCTTAATGGATTTATTAAAGAAATTAAGTAAAAACATCTCCCGAGATAGTGTGAGACAACAACCTCAGTTTTCAGTAGAAGTAATATGAAATGCTTATCCTACAAACCTCTTGCAAGAGCTGACTCATCACTGCAATGTGATAACCTTCCAAGCACACTGGAAATACCTTCCAGAAATTACTTAATTGCAAAGGACAAAAGTTAAGGACATTAGTTAGGGGTTAGTTAGGCATTAGACAGTGCCTACATTTTAAAAACAGAGTAAAACAGACACCTATAGAAAGAATTACATTAACCTAAAAAGTTTAGAATTGCTGGAACACACCAGGACACAACCTGTAGGAAATTTGGAAAATCTGGAACTCATGTATTCTGCTGTAAAATGTGCTCCTGGCTTTGTACGGATATTTTAACTTCTTACTGATCACTTGAAAACTGAATATGATTCAGACTTAGGTTTATCAAAGACTCTAGAGGAGCATTTGACATGTAACAGAGGTTTTTTATCTTTGAGTAAGCTTTGTTATCCAGAAAGGTGCAAGTGTCCCATAAGTTCTGTGTTGGATTTATCAGCTATGTGTAGGTGTCATTGGTACCTAGGGTGTGTTGTGATGGCAAACACCCACCTTAAAGAACCTGGGTCACCCACCAAATGACACTAAGACTAAAGTTTATTCTGCAGCTCTGGATGTAATATTCTTGAATTAAAATTATTAGTAGATTTCAAGATAGGTAGGAGAAGGAAACCAAAAGCCTGTTGAGGGTGTAAAAATCACATTAGCATAACACATGAATGTTCAGTTTACAAACCTGGATCTGTGAAGGTGTAAATTAACATCTGGTGCCAGTGCTAATTGCAGGGATCTAAAGTAGATGATTGTGATTTTGGAAAGGAGAGATTAGCAATGCCCTATAGTAGTGTTATTAGAAGGGGTAATTTTAGAAGTATTCCTCCTTGCATGCAAAAACTTTTTGTGTCTATTAACTTTTAAGTCAGACAGCTTACTTGTATGCTATACCTGCTCGCCTACTGTTGACATGGCTTTGGTGTTTAAAATCTGTATTGGTAGAGGAACTATTGATTTAGAGTTTCTTTTTTGTTTTCATTATTTAACCTGAGAAACCATGAAGACAATGATCCCAAATTTCTGAAAACTGAGTGCCCCCTTTAGGAAAATTACATCAATTACATCTACCTCTCTGAAGGCTATTCAAATATGGTGAAAACACTTTCTTTTTTAGGCCTCGTAGGTTCTGATTCCATCCATCACTTTAGCTAGCATGGTACATTTAATAGTTACATCTATTTTTTATCATGGTAGGACTTACTGCACAACTGTTAATTCTACTCTTTTGGCAGATAAGGAAGGTTAGATCAAAATGTCATCCAGCACCTCTCTGATGAGACAAACGTTTGTCATAAGAAAGTTACCCCATACCCCTCTCCAAAGTTCATCTTTAAGTGTTACTTGATTCATTATGTGACTTTTAATTTAAGCTCTAAACTTATTGTATTTGTGTCTTTGAAAATATTAGCAGAGATTAACCAAACTTCTATATCTCTCTCTTCTTTGGAGAGTCCTGACAGACTTAAGAGGGGCTTATGTTACTTGGCAGGTTGCACTTTATAGAAGAATTGTATTCATGCCCAAGAGTCTGAGTAGAATGTGTGTTAAACCAACACAGAGGAAAAGCTGAAGCAGGTCTAGTTTTTTGGTTATCATCATTGGTAAGACAAATTATTTTGAAGAGGGAAGGTAAAGCGAGTACTGATTTCCAACTAAATGCATGTGTGGTGGTTGCTTCTACAGCCTTATATTATTCAAACAATGTTTATGTCCTTTTGAAACACAGCAGGGGGCACAGATTTGATTCTGGCTGTGGAGACCACAAATGCATGTTGCACAGAAATTTTCACTTAATTTCTATTTTAAAGCCCAAGTGACGTACCTTCAAAGTGATGGCCTTAGGAAGGGCAGCATCCTTGCAGGAACAAAATCTTGTGGGGAAAACAGGGAGGATGGCAACGAGGAGAAGTTACAGGACCTGACAAAGACATCTAATAAAAGATAAAGTGTGGGTTTTTTTTGAGAGAAAATAATGTACAGGAAGGACGTCATATCCATTAGAAAACAGGAAAAAACAGAATGGATGGAGGCTGTATGAAGGGAGAAAATCAATATGGAACCACCCAGGCAGTGCTTGAAATTGAGATTAAAAAAATTAAAAATCATCTGATGGAGATTTAAAACTAAAGGCAGAGGAAAGCTAAGAAATGTCAATGTATTCAGGGGAGATGTCGGTGGTGAAAATTTTTCAGGGAGAAGTTAAGAAACTATAATTCTAGACAAAACTAGAACAAAAAATGGTAAGACTGTGGGAAGGAATAACAAAAAAAAAAGTTTGGAGAGATGAAATCTCAGTTTATCAGGACATGTAGACACAACCAGCATGACCTCAAATATGTGCAGCTTTTCTGAGAAGACTAGGAAATAGCCAGGACAAATGGGAGTACCTGTTATAATTGAAGATGCTGATATAACAGCTATTTTAGGAACCTGGTGAAACAGTTAAAAAGTGGGACACTGCTATCTTTAGCTATAAAGTCTATAGAAATGATAGAGCAGGTAATTCTTTGAAGATGATGTTACAAGCTAAAGAAAGCATGCAGTACAGGAGGCAAGCTATCAATAAGCATCTTTACGGATCCTTGCAAAGCCATTGTGTCAGCTAGTGAGAGACATACATCAAAGACTCTGAGGGAAGAAATACCATGGTAATGGGAACCTTCATGGGATATAGATGAGGTGATAGCAGGACAGCATTTTTAGACTTGATTAATAATTATCCAAAGCAAGTTGCTTTCTGCTAGATGTGAAGGGAGAAAACTCTTGATACAGTCCCATGTAATGCACAGAATCTACTTCAATTTATAAACTGACAGAGCTTTATCTTGCAGTAGTGCTCATAATGTGTACTTGGAAGCAGCATGATACAGTGATTATTTTTTCTCGCGAAAAAACCCACACACAAAATAACACAAAAATTTCACCAATCTAATGTTTAGCTTTTAAACAGAAATGAGAAATCTCATTAAAAAAGTGAATTTTCAGAGACTGTCTCAAAGCAGGTACTGTGTTTATGCATGGGACCAAGGAATAACACCAAATATAAAGTATGAGATTATTTGTTCATAAGATCATAGAATGTTAGGGGTTGGAAGGTACCTTTAGAGATCATCTAGTCCAACCGCCCTGCAGAAGCAGGTTAACCTAGATCAGATCGCATAGGTATATGTCCAGGTGGGTCTTGAAGACCTCCAAGGAAGGAGATTCCACAACCTCTCTGGGCAGCCTGTTCCACTGCTCCATCACCCTCACAGTGAAATACTTTTTTCTTATATTTAAATGGAACTATTTGTATTCCAGCTTCATCCCAATACCCCTTGTCCTGTTGCTAGGTATTATAGAAAAAAGGGATGCCCCAACCTCCTGTCACTCACCCTTTAGATATTTGTAAATATTAATGAGATCCTCTTTCAGTCTTCTCTTTTCTAGACTAAACAGACCCAGTTCCCACAACCTTTCCTCATATGAAAGATGTTCCAGTCCCCTGATCATCTTGATGGCCCTACACTGAACTCTCTCCAGAAGTTCTCTTGAGCTGAGGAGCCCAGAACTGGACACAGGACTCCAGATGAGGCCTGACCAGGACAGAGTAGAGGGGGAGAAGAACCTCCCTCTACCTGCTGGCCACACTCTTCTTGATACATCCCAGGATGTCATTGGCCACGAGGGCACATTGCTGGCTCATGATTAGTTTATTGTCAATCAGGACTCCCAAGTCTCTCTCTGCAGAGCTGCTCTCCAGCAGGTTGTTCCCCACCCTGTACTGGTGCATAGGGTTGTTCCTTCCCAGAGCATGAGGTTGTTCCTTCCCTTTTCATTCCTTGTATTATCATACTATTTAGGAGACCTGTGACAAGGATACCTTTTAATAGGCACTGCATTTAAATGCACAACAAAAACTCTCCATCCATCCCAAAATGATGGTGGTTCAAGGAGAGAGTACTAGGGAAAGATGGATTTTTATAAGGATTTTTTTTTTAATGATGCGACCACATGGACTTCTTGTTAAAACTGGAGCTTGTACAGAGTTCAGTTAGGGCAGAATATATTTACCATAGGAAAGATATCCTTTAAAAATAACAGAGTTGCTAGCTGTGGTAATGTTTTTCATGTTTTCTTTGTGAAGCATGAGTTCCAGAAAACTGGAAATTGTAAATATACATTAGAAATTGTATCTATATAGAAAGGTCATGTTCAGAAGCAGCTGTTGTGCTGCACTTGCTGGCTCATGATGTAGCTTATAATGCTATATTTGACATGAAACCTAATAAATTGTCTTACCCTGAAAGAACAAAAGATGTGAAGAAAAGGAACACATAAAATGAAAGAGACTGAGTCTCATTTTGTAGACATTGCTTCTTCCCATGCTAATTGGGATGACACAGCAGTTCTGATCAGGCTCTTTTTGTTTGTGATCCCATACAGCTGCCTTTTTGCTAAATAACATAGATGTGTAGTTCTGAGTTATAAGCTATTATGTTAATCATAGCTGTTTTCAATTTTTCCATCTAATTTCTCAAATTCTTTGTATTCAAAGGATTTGTGTGCATCTTATTGTAGTCCTGAACACTTTATTCACACATCTGTTGCAGTGGATGTTGCTGTGCAGGTGGCTTACCCTGCTTTTTTCTTCTCTAAATCCCCAGTCCTGCAAATTCCCCAGCGCAATGACACACCCCATTGTGCTGCCAAGTCCCTGATGAGGAAGGGTCATGATACCTCCAGGATCCTGGGCTTTTGGTGAAGATGGAGGCTTGGCAATCCAAAGCTACAGTCAGGTACACACTATCCTTTCACCTGAAATGATTTATGTGATGGTTTTAGGTTTGATTTTGTGTGTGTATGTTTGCCAGAGGTCAATTTTCCTCCGAAAAAAGTGTTTCTAAAATGAAATTCAAGAGTTTAATGTGGAGTAAAGGTCAAGAATTGCTTTTTGGGTTGTGCTGAGGCAAAGTAACTCAGAGAAATAAGCTGAAAAAGAATTAAAGAAAACGTCAAGTAAGATTCTCTAACAGTGAGGTTCATTAGTCTCTCCAGGGAATGATACAAACCCAGTGTTAAATACTTTAGGCTAGAAATGAGGAACGTATTCAGTCAGTGCTGCCCTCTCTTCCTTCAGTATCATTTGGTCCTATTCACTGGAATTAAACCAGTATGTAAAGAAAAAAATCCTCCTGCTTTCTCTTCATACCAAAGGCTCCTTTAGGGGCTGAATTTATGCAGCACCAGCTGCAGATAACAAGAAAAAATGCTATCCCATCCACGTGGAGTGGTATCTGTATTCTGTGTCTGGTCATCATTTTAAAGTACAACATAGCTTTCCCATATAGAGGAACAGAAGCCCTTAGAGGCAGTAAACCACCAAATGAAAATAAGATGACACATAAGCATTTTAGCATTGAAGATCATGAAAATTATCACAGATTCTGCAAACAAAATTAGCAGGCTTACAAGGTGACAATAAGCATTTCTGGCATTGCCTGTCTGCCTGGATGTAGCAACAGCTGTATTCTTTGATGCACGTTCCACAGGACATTTAACCAGCAATGTCTGTCATCTTCACAATGCCTGAAGTTTTATGGTCAATTGGGGAACCAGTTTGAGGGTTCTGAGAGTGTGCATCAAAAGACTGGCGCAAAACCACAAGTGGTGTGGCCAATGAGGACCTATTTTTTTTTCTTTTCCTTTTGAGATGCATGCCTTCCATGGAAATTCTTCACTTGGAATCTAAAGAACAACATTATCTTCTCTGCTGTGGTGTTTTTTTTCCCTTTTTTTTCCCTTTTTTTTCCCCTTTTTTTACCTTCTAACTCTAATCTCCTTATTTTGGAAGATGAGTTTTATACTAGATACATGAAGAAGGTGATAAAGATCATAGTAAACCTAGTAAGGATGTTATCATTACATCAATCCACAATTCATTTGTCAGGATTTATATGTGGAATGATCATATAGAACAGTTGTCTATTGAAACCCACTGGCTAATAATAAATAATTTATGCTTGACTGCTAGTGGAACTATTAACAGATTACAGCAAAAGAAGTAAAGGAGTTACATTTCCAGAACAAGATAGTTTCCTGGTCTATTTGCTTTGTTTAGATAGGTGAAGAAAGAACATCGTACAGTGGGGAAATACAGCATTTGATACAATTATTTGGCTGAGATGTGGAGTGGATGTGAAATTGACACAGCTTCCTTAAAAGTCAGAGCAAACAAGCTGATTTACATCTGTGGAATGTGTAATCCAAAATGAATGTCCAGATTTTATGTGGGGTTTTTGTGAGATGGGGGAAAGAATTCCAGAAGATCGCTCTGAATGCTTCTGTATTGCTTTTCTACTTCTGCATGCCTTACCTCAGGATGTAACTGGGATTATGCCTTTGTGTGTACCCTCTTGTGCATGATGCAGCCTGACTCCCTGATGACTGAAAGAAATACTACAAATTCAATTCCAAAGTGCCAAACAGGGGGTTACAAATCCATAACAACTAAGCTTTCACTCCTCAACAAAGTAATTAACTTCTTGTTACAGAAGAGCTTTAGCAACTGAGGGCTTACCCAGCTGTGATTTTTCTGAACATGATGAAGTTGAAGTAGGCAATTAATACCTGTTTTATATAAAGGAATCATAGAATCAAAGAATGGTAAGGGTTGGAATGACCCTTAAACAATAAATGCTACTAAACTTCTGAGAAACCTCTTATTAAAGGTAGCACCTCTTTACAATGATGCAGTGATTTGGACTGTTTCTTCAGGCATACTTTTGTGTAAGGAAAAAATAACAGCTGAAAGTAAAAAAAAAAAAAAAAAAAAGTGTTTTTTTTTTAAATATCCCTTGCTAGGTAAAATCTGATGCTACTAGAAAGAATATATCTGAATTGTAACTGTAGCTCTTCATTCACTGGAAGACATATTTTAAGAGCAAGCAAAATGAAAAATTACCTATAGGTATCACACTAGATGTTACATGTAGCTCCTGAGTTTTCAGTATAGCTGTTTTTATCATCACCTAGTGAGAAAGAATGCCAAGTTTTGAAAGACGAGGACCATACTCAGGTAGTCTGACTACCTGTGCATGGTCCTCAAAGGAAGCTTACTGCCCTTTTAGGCTTCAAAGGGGTGATTCTGAAGGTTTAAATAAGGTCCTGAACAGAAAGCAGCCCTGAGCCAGCTGATGGCAACCTTTCTAGAAATTTCAAGTAGGCTCTGACTAACACCCGTTAGGGCTCCAATTTGGACCCTAATGACTTACTCATACTTTCTAAATAAGCAAATCTTAGGTTTTTTAGAGCTTCTGAACAAGTTTTACAAATAAGACTTTTGCAAAAAATACTTTGATCCAAAATCCAAATTGTCCTAACTGGCATTTTTGACAAATGATAGCCTAAGGTAGAAGAGGAGAGATGTTCACACTAGCAATGGAAGAAGCTACATGTATTGTCAAGCACAAGGACCTGTGCATCATCACTGTAGTTTACATTGATCCAGCAAGAAAAGATATGGATGACCTGAGCTTCCTGATATTTTTTGTTTTGTGTATCTGGCAAATATCATATTAGTGGCATCTTCCTGTATGCATTTCTATGTCACTCTCAGCAGCCTAAGATTGGAAACCTTTTATTTGGGGAGGAAGCTCTGTATAATGAAAGAAAAATTCCTACATCTGTCCTGGCCATGGTTCTGAGCATTACTTGAATTACTCCTTAGTCTTTCTGGGTTTCTCAGTATCCAAGAAATATGCTGTTAATCATTTTACTGTGTATATAGCACTACCATTGCTCAAAACAACAATCGGAAATGCCTATATGTCATCTAGCTAAAATTACAGTACATGTTTCTTAGCTTGATAGAATTTATTCCTTTGTTCTGCAAGATGTTTTGTGTATGCCAGTATTATTAATTTGTGTATTAATATTTTAAAGTGCTGGAATCCTTGGAAAGGTTTGTATGCTTAGTAGTAAAATGAAGTGTGAAGGAGATGAGGTTAACTAAGGAGATGCTGTCTGAATTGGGAAAGATAGTTACTGCATGCTCAGATGTAGACATTTAGTCTCTGACTAGTAAGATGCAAATCACAGATACAGAAGGAAGTACTAATCCTGGAACAAGACCTGCATTTATTCCTGTTATATAAAAAAGCTTGGAAGTACAGCTTTATATACATGGAAAATGTGTAAGTCTCTCCAAGGAATCATTTATACATTTGTAGACAGAGAAATTATGATATTGTTATATTTCTGGAAAAAAAAAAGATGAGGGATTCTGATCTTTACCAGAATCTCCATAAATCTGCAGCCTTTCATAAACGCTTATCGGGGCTCCTGGTGCTCTTTACATCATTTGATGATTCTTCCTTAGTTTATGATAACAAGCAGTTTAAGAGCACATACTCAAGCATCTCAAACCACTGAGACAAGCAAGCCTTGTGTTTCTTACTCATGGTGGGAATGCTGACCCTGATGGGAATGTGGAGATGGAAAGGAAAAATAACTGTGGTCACTGGGCATGAGCTATTGAATTTTAATCATGATATACTTAATGATTTGGCTGTCTCAGAGCTTTGACTGGCAGAACTAATATTCTAGATATTGAAACTATATTCTCCAAAATAAGTGCTGGTTTATCTCAGTATTTATTTCAGAATATGCTGAATTTTCATTCAAGGCTGTGTTTTGATTACTTCATCACAGTGTAATGCCTCATTTTTCTTAACAGATACATGGAAGTATTTCCATCAGGAAAAATCCAAATATATGCTTCTGTATCCAAAGTTTTTTGTACACATTGCACTGTTTCGATATGTTTTTGGCAATTAAATACTTTCATCATCTTATGTGGGCAAGCCTTTTGGTTTGGATATAGCCTTTTGGTAAGAACTTGCTGTCATGAATCAGACTTCCTCAGCAGAGCCTGACAGCAGGGACCATAGATTGCAAGTCACACCTTCACTTCCTAATCTTTGCCAGACTGTGTCAGCAAAAAATGAAACAGTTGTCAAAGAAAGTCAGAGGTGTTTAATGGACACTTTACTAGTTTATTTACAGTACAGGAGTTCTGGAAAATTACTTATCAACAGCAGAATCAAACCGTGAAGACCTTAATATAATGGAGAAAAAAATTAACAGCACCATTGAACAGTGGAATTACAATAAAGTGTGCAAGTAGGAAAGTCACAAGGCTGTACATAATAATGAGATGACTAGTTTTGAAATATTGCATACAATAGAAAACAATACTTATAGGTGGGAAATACCACATATAATCTTGTTAGATTGGTTGGGCATTCAAATAAGGCATAACAAACAGGACTATGCATTCTCTGAGATGCTTCTTCCCAAATCATAGAATCATAGAATGGTAGGGTTGGAAGGGGCCTTTAGATGATTATTTGTGTTTTCCCAGAATACTTCAGTTTCACTCTCCACATGAGGAACTTAAAAATACTTTGCAATTTAGTGATATCAAAGGTTAAATATTAACAGAACAAACTGAGACTGCGATCACAACTCAGAAATGCTTTTTGTAATGAGAAATGCTCAGTAGTACTGCTGATCTCATTTATATTAGTGTAGGGATGGTGCCATGTAAAAGAGGAATTTCATACATTTTATGTGGTCTGATATTTAAGTGGACTCACAGATTAAATTGAAATTTTCTTGTTTAAACTATGCTTCTTTTTACCTACAGTAAAAGTTACAGGATTCTGAGACTAATTTGCCTGCCGCCTGGCAGTACTGGCGCAACGAGCCTTTGACATATTCTCTCATTTTTTCTTTAATCCCTTAAGTACCCTCTCTGACATCATACATGGATGCTGAATCCATCCTCCTAAACTCTCTGAGTTGAAAGTCTGGCTACAAAGTAGCTTTAATTTACTCTGTGGTGGTATGGAGACTGAACATTTTAGGAGCTGAAATGCTCAAAATGTTAGTTTAGAAATGCCTATTTTTTTTATTTTTTTTAGACTTACAAATTGAAAAACATCTGAAAAAAAAAACCCAGATTATTAGATTTTTACTATTTTGATTGTGCTTAAATGTACCTTGAAAGGTGATTGGAAATAATTTCTGAAAATGGAATTTACTTTACCAAAACATTTGTGTGTCTTGTCAGGTTTTAAAAATATAATTTTATCATTAATGCCAGGGTGATCAAATATGTAATCTTTCAAAACAACAAAGGAGGTGGATACTATGTGCAAACTTATTTACTAAATTCTCTTCAAATTCCTATAATACAAAATTATTGCAATTAATGGACTCAACCAGCAATGAAGAATTTGCTTGCAAATAACCAAGTGTAAGAATTAGTCATTATGTGTTTGTAAGTACTTTTTGTCACAGCTGCTTTGATCAGTGTATAATGCAGTATACAGAAACTCAGTAATTTATGATGGTCAGATACCAAAGAGTTAAAAGTCCCTTCAGGCACAGCAGACCTCAGGATAAGCAGAGTTCAGGATACAGCCAGAGTTTTTAAATAATCTCTCAGTTTTTCTCTACAGAAAAAGGTTCTGTAGATCTAAATATTATTGGACTTCTAAGACTAAAATCTCAATTTATATGAAGAAAGCCAAATGCATTGCTTGAAAAATATAGCTTTTTCAAGTGTATTAAGATACCATTCACTATGTCATCTATAAAGCAGAAAATAAAAAGTCTTTATGCAAAGATGTATCCTGGCTGGGAAGAAGCCAAGAGCTGAAAAACCGTGTCATTCTACCTGATAATGTTCTGCCTCAGAAATACTATGTAGAGCCCTGCTTCTTTAAGCCCGTGAACCTCTTACAGGAAATTGTGGCTTTGTCCTAGTTTGGAGGTTTCAATACTGCTACCTGAGACTTTTCAGATAAACCAAACTTACTTCATGTTGATTGTACACAGATGCAGTTATCTGTCAGCTGCATTTACAGCTAAGGAGTTACAATACTACTGAAGGATGTATACTAACCTTTCTGGAGCCTTTCACTCTTCTTACGTAAAGCATGTGCTTAATTTTAGTCAGGGAGGTGTGTAGTTCCTGTGCTGGGTATAGTTGGAGGGCCAGATTTTTACGTATATTTAGATGTTAAAGATGCACCATTTCATCCTATCATAAGATGCCATCTCAGAAAGTGCCATTCTTTGTTGCTAAGCTCCAAAGTTCTTCATAGAAAAACTCTAAAACCTGCCTTGACTTGCTGAATCAGACCTGTAGCCCTTGCTTATAGCCCATGGATAAAAGTTACGTGCTCCCTTTTTTATGATGCTTCAGCTTTGTATGGAAAGATAGATGCTGTACTTAAATGGGCAAAGTACAGTTCATTTCATGCTGTCAATACAGTAAGGCAACATTATACAGCTGTATTGCAACTGGTGGCTCTCTATACTAATAATTATCATCTGCAGTAAAGCTCCCATCTTTTCTGCTCTATTAGTGGTTTTCTGACCTCAGTGTTTGTTCTATGGGGAGATGCTTGTGCAGACCAGAGAGAAAAAGGCAGAGAGAATTTATTTTTAAAGGTGCTATTCTTTGTTAATCATATAAGCATTCATGCATCTGACTGAAGAAGACAATAGATAAAGCAACTTAAGAAAGAGGGAACTGGAGGCAACTTTCTGGGCTTTGAAGTCTAGATTTCTGCTGCTCTAAGGAAAGAGGTCACAGCAGCTTGCTCCCAGACACATTTAGGTCTGTTTGGAAGTCAGTGTTGCTACCATTGGAAAGCTTCCCAGGATTAATGGTTAAAGATTATCTTATAGTTTCTATTCACATCATCCCCTTTTCTTTATTCAGTATCACCACTCTTACTGAAAACTCAACTACTGTTTAGTTTGGGGAGAGACATTTAACCTTGACTCAGTTCTCTCTTGACAAAACCACTTTCGTCCCTCTTTCTTGCTTTCCACACCTTGGTATATTTTAATAATTGTTCAATATCTGTTCAAGCTCTAGTGTAAACCAAGTCTTTATAATATTCACATAAGCCCCACACTTTGCTTATTAGTCCGTTTTCTACTTTTCATAGGCTCACTACTTACTTTTAATACGCTTAAATCTGCTCAAGTCTGCATCCTAGTCCTACAGATTTTCTGTCTTGCATGAGAGGCATCTTAACGGAGATGAATTCCTTTCCATTTCAGTCCTTGTACTTGTCAACCCAGTTGACTTCACTGGTCTATTTTGTTCATTTCTTAAAATGAGCTCTTAAAAAACTCAAAGCCTTTACTCTTTTTTTACTTATTTTTCTATTGAGTTTAAACTAAATTAGCTCGGTGTCTAACTGCATGTCTTTATAAAATGCTGCATTTTCTTCTATAAATCAAAGCTATTTCTAAGCTTAAATATGAAATGGGGTATGGTAGAGCACACAGAGGCTAGTTAGGCTATATTTTGCTTACTTCTAGACTAGAAAAACTAATCTTCCAAAGTTATACTCAGCTGAGATTTTTACAGGGACATTCTAAAGCACCTTGGGATAGAGACTGAATTGCCTCCAGGGGAAGCTTATCCTTGCTGTTTTCATGGGTTCTTTATAAGAGTGACTTAGGGATACAAGAGCTAACTAACTAGAAGAATATCTAGCTTCGAGCAGAGCAACTTAGTGTTGTTAGATAGCCATCAAAGTGGTGGAGAGTGCGGTCCTGAGGTCTCTGAGAAATGCATAAAAAGAGTTTATGGTCTTGGCAGCAGTAGTGTGTGTAGCAGAGCTAGGCTTCCTCTCTAGTTGGCAAAGGTTTTCTTGTAGTAGTTCCCACTGGGAAGTTTGGTTGGGAAGGCAGGTTCTGAAAAGGGGAAGCAATTGTGTCTCACGATTTCCTGTGTCAGATTTCTTCCAAAATGAAATTTCCATTGTGTACATTGGTACGTATAGGAATACATTGTCAAACAGGATGTAGCTCCCAATGAAGTCCTTCCATTCATCCTTACTCATGCTGCTTTGACTAAGCTGTTTCAGTTCTTATTTAAAAACAACTGTATGATTCTGTGGTATATCTGTGACTATGATTGTTCCCAGGCTTTGCCTATTCATACCTTGCTCGTTTTCTCCACTCATTTTTATTATTGGAACTGGGAATAATTGTATCTCATTGGGAATTAAATAGTCTAAAATCGGTGTGTAAGACCACCAGATGTAATGAAACTCCAAATTTAATTTCTGGTTAGCCTTATAGAGGAGATCATGTTTTAATATTTGAGTAGTTCAGCTCAGCAGATCCCCTTGCATGTCTCTTGACTGGACACTTATCTCTTCGGTTTGCCACTTGCTCTGCACTTAGAGAATTACATGCATCTTTTATCAACAGGTGGAATGTGGCAACTACTAGGTCTTTCATTTGCTTTTTATTTTTAGTATGCAACTAATGAGACCTGAAATTAAATTAAAGGGTTGTATTGAAGGCATCAACTGTCAATGTGTTTGGTTGTCATTGTCTGGTTTTGCAATGTGATTTTGTGTTCTTTTGTTGTTTTGTTAGAAATTAGCAGTATTTTCGTGTGCTGATGAGTGGAATTACTAAGATGAATTCTCCTTTGCGGAAAACAAATGTAAAAGTAAATATTCTAGTGGAATCATGTAGTCATTGAGGCCAGAAAAGACCTCTGGAGGCTATCTGATCCTGCTGCCCAGGCAGGGCCACATAAAGCCAGTTGCCCAAGACCATGTCCAGGTGACTTTAGAATATTTCCAAGCCTGGAGACATCACAACCTCTCTGAGTAACCTGCGGCCATACTCAGTCACCTTCACAGTGAATAGGTGTTTCCTGATGTCCATATGGAATCTTCCGAACCAACAGGAATCTGAGCAATGTGGTGATGGATTTTCTTGTCTTACAGGGCATGAGAAATTAATTCCACATAAAATGTGCAAATTTTCTCCCCGGAAGATGATTTCCAAAAGAAAATAAGTGAATAAGCAAATGAATTAAATTATGGTTATTATAAAAGTTTGTCCCACAGTTCTCTGACTAGAGAGGCACTTGAGCCTGCAGCAAGGCTTCCAGAAAGGAGCTGATTCCATTGCACATGGTACTTGACTTTCTTTTAGTGTAGTGGGATAGGATTTTCTGGAAAATGTTGTTTTTCATGTACTGATAATTGTATGCATTTGCTGAGACTTGAGTAAATGCTAATATAATGTACTTGTTGTATCTGTACTCTTTACAAGCTTATATAATGTGAGACCTTTTCCATTAGAATATTCCAATAGCCACGGTTTTATTATAGTTCTCTTCTCTGGATATAGTTTGATGGAAACATCAGTGACCTGGGAACCAAAAGCCCTGTAATAGATAGGGACCCACTTCTGCCACCAGCTGGTGCTCTTAAATTCAGCAGGGAATTTCTCCCCTCCATCATCCAGTGTTTGGGTGGTCAGTCTATGGGAAAAAGACTGCTCTCTCTCTTCAGTGACTAATTTTTGGAAAGATTTGTCTTTACAAATTTTATTTTTTATTCCTACAGCTGTGGGTTTTTTTCCTAGACTTGATTTTTTCAGCCTTCTTAATTTACAGATCCCTGGAAATGTTCCAGTGCAGATGTGGACCCCAGGTATGTAAATTTTAGCCTTCTGACAATGGCCTTTCTTTTCTTCATTACCTCTGCTGCCATAATTAAATATTTTTTCTTGATAGAAATGTTTACATAGTTCCCAGCACCAGCAATGCTGGATGCAGCCTGTTCCTTTATTAATGGTGCTGAGAACTGTCATAGGAGTATGTACTGCCCTTTAAAACAGAAAAATGTGTGTATTGTGTTTCCATTGACAACATGATTTTCCCTTTGAAACTGAAAAAAATGCTTTCACAGATAAGCTCTGGGAACTGATCAACAGGATTTTGGCTGTATATTTATTTCCACCTATAGCTCAAGGGCTGCTGCGGGACAAATATTCCAATAGGTGTAAAACATTTTGCAAACACTTTTAATCCTTTCCAGATTTTTTTTTTTTCTAGTGACATTAACAGAGCAGAGGTAGGGAGTTCATTTTGCAGTTGTGTCTGACTGCTACTACTTACTCCCACATCTAGGTGTGCTCGATCTGGGGAAAAGAGCTCTTGCTGCTATGACCATCCCAGCTGGGTAGTACCTGGAGAAAACATGGCAGTGCTTTGAACTTCACACATTATGTATGATTCAGCCATTTAAGTGCTTCTTGAAGCCTCTGTTCAGTCTAAAATGGTTAGAGGATTAACTGGGCATTTTCATGTCAGAAGCCTACTGCTGTTGTTCAATCTTAGGGGGTAGGTGGTATACTTAGTTTCATCAGCTCCCCCCAAAGAGTGTTTCATGGTTTCTATGGATGTTGATCTCTTTTGTTGGGCATCTAAAATTTATTATAGGGTGTTTGAGGGGGTATGTTCTCTAGTCTATGTCACGTGGATTTTTATAAAGAATATATTTTGAGGATCTCCTAGCTGAAGTTACAATGTTGTCTGTAGTAACCGAGGAAGTCCTTATATTATGCCGGTTTTTTATTTTTCTTTTCCTTGCTTGATGGTAATTCTAGCTTTGACACAGCCATTTCATGATCATATTCCCTTGCTGTCACTCAGCAAATCTAAGCTTCACAGCACAGAAAGACTTCTCTGTTTCTGGGTCTACTTTTACTTTTAGAACTGGCTCTTCAAGGTCTGGTCAGTCTTAATTATATGTTTATTAGTGCTGAGAATAAAAGTCTTCTCTGGGCAAGAAATATGTTCACTGGGGAAAGATTCTTTTTAGGTGATATTTTCTGTAGGGAAAAATCAAAAGGATATAATGTCATTTTGCTTAATCTGAAAAGAGGATCTTTCTGGGCCCGAGCTATTGTGGTGCCATTGAGCTGCAGTCCTTAAAGCTCCTGTTGTATCCTAAAGACTGGCTTATGGGTTGACTGAAGACCTTAGTGATTGCTATAGTGGCACACATTGTCTGTGGTGTTCCCAGAAGTCCTGCAAAACAGAAATTAGCTTCAATAGTGCCTTGCACAGCAAAGACAGTGTCACAAAAGGGTCATACCGAGGTTACAGGGAAAAGTTTGAAGTTGCACTGCTTAAATTTTGAATGCTTTGTGTGTCAGTTCTTCAGCTTTGTTCATTATCGTTATCTGTAGCACTATAAAATACAGTAATTCTACAGTAAAGTGTCACACAGACATCATGTGTTGCATGAGCAGCACAGACCTTTGGCTGTCATACCCGAGGAATGGGGAGACTCTGGAAAGGCAGACCCAATTCCTGGTTCAGGAGATGTATGTTGGGATCCTTATAGCTAGTTTTCTCCCAGTCATTCTTTCAAACTGGTGCATTTTTTCATAGCAGTCTCCTCTCCCTTCTCCTCATTACCCTAAGCTTGTTCAGTTCTGCTCTTTTGAGTCTTCTCTTTACAGCTGATTTCTTCAGCTTTCCTGGAGCTTTTCATCTAACATTAGTTTTTGCAAATCTCATCCTCTCTTCAAGTGCTCAGTCCTAAGTCCCTTGCTATAGCCAGTCCTGGTTTCAGCTTTGCCTTCAGCCAGCCTCCTTTACTTCTCATGAGTTAATCCCATTGCCACTTCCTTTGTTTTACAAGATGCTGCTGTACAGCAGCATGAAGATTCAAACATATATATTACATCACAGGATTTTCTTTCTTGTGCTGTCAGTGAAAGCATCATATCTTCAGAACTAGCACTGAAAAACTGTGAGCTCCAGTTCTACAACATTATTGCCATCCAGTGAAAAAGTTGTTCAAATCCAATTTGCTTATTTGTTTTTAAAAGGAAGAAAGAAATATGTTTTCTGTAATAAAATCTGTTTCCCATTTTCAGAAACAATGGAACATTTTTTGGTGAAGCCCCACTGCCAAAAAAACAAAACAAAAAGACCCCAGCTTGAGGTAGACACCTAGTAGAGGCAAATTGCTGTCAAACCAGTTAACCTGGCAAAGCTGTAAACGAAAACAAGCTCTTATTATGAGTTGTGTCAGACAACATTAAAAGTTGGTGTTACTGCCAAATCTGTCTATATTATCCAGTGTTTTTTTCCTGCTGTTCTGACCTTGCTTCTTCTTTAATGAATCCAAATTTTTCCTTTTCCTCCTGGCAGGGTCTTTGATTTCAATGTCAAAGAGTGAAAGGTACTTTGAAAAGCATTCAATTGCTCGTAACAAACATCCTCTCCAAAAAAAAAAAAAAACCCAAAAAAACCTCATGGCAAAATCATAATGTAAACAGAACTACTTGATATTATTTTACTCTTGTTTAGATGTGATAAACATACAGAAGTCATTACACAACCAGAGACCATTGTCAAAAGGGATGGATAAAAGCCTCACTCTAATTTCACAAACAGAGCAAATACTTCATGTTTTCTCAGGTAGACACTTAGAGGTAGATGTGGAGAAAATGTTTCCAAAGCTGATTGTTCAGCTGTGCTTCAGCTCCTTCCATGATGCAGCAATAAGGAGATTTTGTTTTTCATGACTGGTCTTTTCACTTACTGAAACTGTTTACCAGATTAATGCCCTATTAATATTTCAATACTATTTTATCATTTCACGGTCCTTCAAAAGTGATTGCATCTTTATGAGAAATAATTAAAAATATTCTCATGTTCTGAAGATATAATTTTCATATTCTTAAAGAAGATTTGGGGATTTTTCTTCTCCCTGGTTATGTTGGAAGAAGACATGACATTTAGAGACATGTTCTCCCTAGATGGAGATAGCAGTTGCCTGTGGATGGTGCAGAAGATCTAATTTATTTGGTGCAGAAGATCTAATTTATTTTCATTCTTACAAACTATTTCCCTATTCTTATACTGGTTTCTCTCACTGGTAGCATGGACTTAACTGCATTTTGTTAACCGCTTTGAGAACTGCTAAGAAGACGTAATATACAAGACTGAATTTGCTCCATCTTCCTCTTGAGAATTTTTCACTGGTGTAAGTAGTCATGATTTAATGCAGGGATCTATTTATTCTTTCAATAATAGGTTTGCACTGGACATGTGCCCTTCATTGTTGAAATTCATATTTGGAGATTACTTCAACACTTCTAGATCAAGATAAAGAGTTTTCCTGATCATATGTTGTTGGCTTGGTTTATTTAACAGATAATGGAGATATAAGCACAGAGACCGATAGGAAGCATGTGCAGTATATGCAGTCTTTTTAATTTACCTAATCTCCTGTACAAAGTATTGGTTGTTGCTTTGAGAGTGGCTATATTTGACAGATTCTTTTGCTGAGTCTTTGCTGCATGATGTGTGTTTGCTGGCTCAGTAAGCAGCAGTGCCATCCTTCTGAAAATAGGGCACAGGCACTATGTCTCAGAGGTCACTAGATGTAACTTTGCACACCACATCTTTGGTGATCATTGTCATGGCAAACTGCTATGACAGGTATCCAATGTCTTATTTTTTTTTGTGAAATGTTTGATGGCATAAGCCAAAGGAGAGGTTTAGTGCAGCTAATTCAGCAAAAACAGAATGGTAGGAGACATTCAGAAGTGGATTTAAGCAAACTGCATTGGTATGTTTGGGAGTTCAGAGGGCTAGCCCTGACAAGCCTTTATCTTTGTGTCCTAGGGCAAGAAAGGTTGGGAACCTGAGGCCCAACAGTCCTGATAGTTCGGTGCAGCAGGGAGGCGCATGTATAGAGAAGCTGTGGTTGTGGGATGTCATGGGCTCAGAGACTGCTTAAGAGTAGCAGTATCCACAGGGAACAGAGGTAGCCATTTTAGTACAGAGAATACTGAGGGTGAAAGAATTTGTATCTTGTAGCTTGTTGGAAGTAGGAGACAATCAATATTGTTATGACGTTTCAGCTAATCTTTTGCCTTTGAAAGAGTCTTGAGCACAGACTGAATTTTTCCTGTGCTGGTAGGAAAGCCTGGCCTTTGCATCTGCTTTAACTTCTGACTGGGTTTGAACAGATTGTCTTTGCATTCCCAAGATGTTCTTTACTCTGAGATACAGCTTCATGCAGAGCCTATATACAGTCTGTGTTCTTCCCAGAAGTTAGATTTTTGAGGTGCTGCTGCTCCTCTGCCTCTCATGTCTAACCCTGTTTTTGTGAGATGTGTTTCATAATGTGAATCTTCCCATCAATAGAGGGAAGCCAAGTGCTTGGAGAGACTTCAGTACGTCTGTAGGAGGGGAGAGTAACAAACAGAAACAGCTGCACTTGCAGTTATCTACAGAGATCAGCACTTAGGGGATAAATATATTTTTCCCCAAGAAGGATGAAATAATACTGCTCTCCAAAGCCAGTTGTTTTACTTGCTTCCTCAATTGCTTTGGACCAGATTCCGGAGACGTGCAAAGCAATGCAGTTAAAGACTGTTTGGGGCAGTAGCTGGAGGCTTTTTCTTTTCCAAAGGACATGTCTCACGGGGTCTATTATCAAACAAGGGGGCTTCTCAGTATGACTGCATTTCTGCTAGTGCCCTTGATTCCTCATAGCCTGTGTACTGCTTGCACGAGTAATACCTGTGGATAGTCACAGGTGTGCTTTGGGAAGTCTGGACCTAAAGTTTAGCTGGATTGAGGCTTCTTTGTTAAACATGGCACTCCTGTCTAGCCATGCTTCCTCATTTAGGTTACGTAGTGATTTTTAACATCAGGACATGTTATGAGGAAACAACACTGATGGGTAAGAACACTGTTAGGCCACATTGTGTTAGTATGGATTTGATAAACAAATCCAACCTCATCATGGACAGGGAACCATTTTGAGCAATTACCAAGCTTTATCACTTTGTGGTGTACATTTTCAATTCCAGTAGCAAAACCAGATTTGTTAAAGTGAAAATTTTCTTCTATTTGGGTTCTATTCAGCTCAAGAGGGACAGAGAACTTCTGGAGAGAGTCCACAGGGCCACCAAGACGATCAGGGGACTGGAACATCTTTCATATGAGGAAAGGCTGCGGGAACTGGGGCTGTTTAGTCTGGAGAAGAGGAGATTGAGGGGAGATCTTGTTAATATTTACAAATATCTAAATGGTGAATGTCAGGAGGTTGGAACATCCCTTTTTTCTATTGTAGCTAGCAACAGGACAAGGGGTAATGGGATGAAGCTGGAACACAAAAAGTTCCACTTAAACATAAGAAAAAACTATTTTCCTGTGAGGGTGAGGGAGCAGTGGAACAGGCTGCCCAGAGGGGTTGTGGAGTCTCCTTCCTTGTAGGTCTTCAAGACCCGCCTGGACATGTTCCCTGTGATCTGATCTAGGTGAAACTGCTTCTGCAGGGGGGTTGGACTAGGTGATCTCTAAAGGTCCCTTCCAACCCCTACCATTCTATGATTCTATGATTCTATTGGCTATAGATTCTACTGGTTCATGAAATCAAAGGAAAAACTATACGAATGAGCTGGGATTAGGAGGCTATTTATTGCCTTCAGAAAGCTTATAAGCTCCTCTGAGCAATATGGTGAGAACCAGTGGCAGCTAGAAATCCCCAGCCATGAATCAGCTCTCCTTTGCAGGTAACATCCAAAGTTTCTGAAATTTGGGCTAGAAGAGTGAGGTGAAATACCTCAAAGAAAGTGATCTCTGGGGATTCATCAGCAATCTTCTTAATTGTTTCCTTTCATATCACTCTGCAGGGTATGTGTGCCTTTTACTTGTAACCAGATTAAATTTGAAGAAAAAAAAAATCCAAAAGAGAAGAAAATATCTCTCCCATTCCCAGGCAGCAGGAAACATTTCATGGGAAGACAGTGCAACATCAAATGCCCAAAGTGAAAACAGAGTTTGGTGATGGTAGTAACATGTTCACAGGTGAGAGTAATTGAGAATGGCTGGATGTGGCAGACATAGTGTGGCAGAACACAGTTCTTGCCTTTGCAATTCTTATCTTGCAAGCTCTTTGTCACTGGCGTAGCCTATATTTATGTGAACAATTCCTTTGCTGCGGCAGGGTTTATCCTGACAGCAACAGTGATTGCCTACTTGGATCAGGCCTTTCACTTGCCTTTGCGCTGAGCTTGGTTCAGGAAAGCATGTAGATCAGAAGTATGTTAGGATAGAGAACTCCCTCTCCCCATCATTTTTGCCCTTGTGCTGCTGGAGAGAGTTCAGAAGGGAGTGGAGCATCTCCCTTATGAAGAAAGGGTGAGAGAACTGGGGATCTTTAGCTTGGAGAAGACTGAGGGGTGATCTCATTAATGTTTAGAAATATGTAAAGGCCAGGTGTCAGGAGGATGGAGCTAGACTGTTCTCAGTGATGTCCAGGGATAGGACAAGGGGCAACAGGTACAAGCTGGAACACAAGAGATTCAAAAGAAATCAAAGAAAGATTTTCTTCACTGTGAGGATGATGGAGCACCGGAACAGACTGCCCAGATGGGCTGTGGAGTCTCCTTCTCTGGGGACATTCAAAACCAACCTGGACGAGTTCCTGTGTGACCAACTCTAGGTGGTCCTGCTATGGCAGAAGGGTTGGACTAGATGGTCTTTTCAGGTCCCTTGTAAACCTTAAAATTATGTGATTCTCTGATTCTGTGACTTTACTCCTGAGGTACAGCTTTGTTCCACCCAGCAAGAGACATACTAGCCTTTGCTTTCCTGTCCTGGAGAGCTGTCACTGGTTTGAGTGGAGTGATTTCTGGTAACGGGAGTGATTGCAGTTGCTTGAAGTTGCTTGAAACTTCCCTGGCTCTGAGTTGGAACCATCTCTGTGGTTGAGCCAATTCGGTGCCTCTGTGATCAATTTGAAGAACAAAAATTCTGAAGTTTTCTTTCTGGGAAGAGATGGAAGGACTGAGATGAGAGAAAAGTGACCACTAGGACCCCAAGATCAGTGAGGGAGGAGAGGAGATGTGCTGGAGAAGAGACTCTCCTGCATCTCATGGTGAGATAGCATCTGTTCTCCTCCAAGCCATTAAGGGAAGTGATGGAGCTGAGCTCTGTTGGCAGATGATGGGAGACCCCATGGCAGAGGGGATAGCTGTACCTGGAGGGGCCATGGCTCTGTGGGGAGGCGGCATTGGAGCAGAATGTGCCTGAGGTTGTGCTGCTGTGGAGGAGACCTGTGCTGGAGGAGTTTGTGAGGAAGGACTCACATCAGAGAGGTTCAAGAAAGACACTATCTTGTGGGACGGCCTCTTGTTGGAGCTTGGGAAGAATGTGAGGAGTCCTCCTGCTCTGAGCAGAAGAAGTGGCAGAGACCATCTGTGAGAGACTGACCACAGACCCCATTCCCTGCCCCCCTGTGCTGCTGAGGAGGGATGAGGTGAAGATATTGAGAGCAGGGAGCTGAGCCCAGAAAGAAGAGAGGGGTGAGGGAAGGAAATCTTAAAGATCTGGTTGTATTTTCCTCATCATCCTGCTTTGGTTTTGCTTTCTGTCTGTTCTGTTTCTCGTTGGTGATACATTAAACTGATCTTGTTTTCTTTCCCAGGTTGACTAGTTGAATCTGTTTTGCACGTGGCTGTAATTGGCAGTGAATCTTCCCTGCCCATCTTGATCCATAAGGCCCTTGGAAGGTGAATATGTGTGTGGGCAGTGAGCAAGTGGCTGTATGGTGCTTTATTGATGGCTAGGCTTAAACCATAAAAAGAACAAACTGACAGAAACAGGGGAAACCAGGAGACATAGTCCTCTCTACACTATCTTAGAAAACAAAAGGAAACCAAGGAAAACCACCTGCAAGTGCACAGTGAACAACTGGGCTGCTGATGTGAATCTGTAAACTGTGAGGATCTTTCCTTCTTCCCTTAGGAAATGCAGATGACCTTAGGGAGAAGATGACAGGAAGAGAAAGCACAAATGCTAGCTGCAATCCTTCATGCTGCTGACTAGAAAGGCTCAAAAATATCTATAGAAACTGATGCTGAAGTACACTGATAGTTAATTTAGAAGAGAGGAAGTATTTTGCAGTTTTGTGAGCCTTGAGTTACTCTCCCCTTTTCTGTTGAAGAGAGAAATCGTCTTTCTGCAGGACAAAGGAAAGGAGTGTAAAGTTTGTCAGAGGGGTCCTTCGTCAACAAGAGGGGGTTTTTTTTGTGCAAATGATATTTCAAAAGTTTTGCATGAAAGATTGAAACCATTTCTGCAGCTAACAGTTATTTTTGCAGAGTTTTTTCTTTAGTATCCACTGGATTGAGCTCTTTGCATCTCTAACAGTGTTTTAGTCCCCAGTGGTATTCTTCTTGGAAATTCTTACTTTGAATAATAAAACAAAACAAATTGTCATTGTTGACTTCACACTATATGTGGCAGTGCCTTGATTTCAAGCTTTTGATGTCACCTTCAAAACAGAGCTGCTGCATAAGACTGATTTCTAAATGATACATAGTACACATAAGTAGTTGAAGATACAAATGACCTCCACTTAATTAGCTGCTAAGGGATAATGAATGCTTGCCTATCAGTATATTTTGTTTCATTTGTTGTCCTTAAGAAAATATGTACAAAGTCACATAATTCTGTAAAAACATCTCATTTTTCTTCACTTGTATAACCCTGCATAAGCACTCATTCATATGTTTTCAGTTAAGAACTGTGTGAAGGGCCATGAAGTACATGCTGTATCACATAGTGCTTGCAAAGTTTAATCAAAGTGTTTTTAAGTAAAGGTCCACTGCCTGAGTAGAAGAAAATATCAGTAATGGGGTAGAAATTAGTGCTAAAATGAGGTCTAAGGCTGACAGTCACATAAGATGCCTCATACTGAACATTTTGCATTTTCCTTACAGGGGTATCATGTATGTCTGCTGTGATGGCAAAGGCAAAGAGATCATATGTTATCTCTGCCTGAACAGAACTTGGTGGAATGCAAACTGGTTTTCAATAAGCTGCTGCTGATAACAGTGCTCCAGATTGAGGCTGGGAGTAGGAAGGTTTCCAGCTGTCCTGCCTGTTGGGATTTTATCCCTAAGTCTTTCATGGGTGCCAGTGAATAGTTTGTGTTCTAATGATGGACATAGTTTTGCCTCATCTTCTTCTTACATAGCTGACCTGGTTTTATGAAACAAGAACAATGCATCCCACATGTCTTGGCCTCTGTGTGCATGTGCACATCAATTTTTCATGGACAGTGTGCTTTGCTGAAGCAGCTGTGTGCACGTGCTTTATCTGTACATGGACATTCTGAGCAGCACAGCTGGACTTCTGCAAAATGGGGCAGCTAGCCCACCTATGTGACATATATGTTGAGTCACATGTTAAAAAGAATAATGTATGGAATTAGTAAGTTAGTTTTACAGTTTGGTCTTTTTCTGATGCCATTGTCCTGAGAGTTTTAGTCTCTGTTTCGGAGAACAAAGGTGATAGCTCAAAGTGGGGATGAGTTAAGTCAAAACCTAAAGAGAGTGTGCTCTTCAGAAAAGTTTTTGTTTGGTAGTGTGTGTTTGAGAGAGTTAAAGAAATACCTGCAGGTTAGACTTCAGGACTCCTGAGAGGTAAGAGGCTCCTCTTCTACATAAAAGGAATGTAAATTGTCCAGATTCTTAATCTCTTCTGTCTGCAAGCCTGCCATTAAAACCAGTAGAGCTGTGGATGCTATCTGAAAATTAGACTGCTTCCTGGGACCACTAATTCCAGGCAGTCAAATCTGAAGCACTCTATAGCCATGGTCAAAAATATGACAGTAACTCTAAGCTGTAGCTTATTAATCGTATCATAGCTTCAGGACTGTTGTTCGATAAGTAGAAGGCAACTAGGCCCAAGGGACCTAATTAATGAGATACTTTGTTTCTTGGCAAAAAATAAATTAATTATATGTATGTAAGGATAGTCATAGCAGTTTGTCCTTTGATCCAGAAAAGTAACCTCTCTGTTAATTGAGAAGCATAAAAATGTAAAGGCTTGTTAGGGTAAAATACATGTAGTCTAAGTTTAAAGATTCTTGTAGTACTAAATGCTTTGATAAGACATTTGCATTTAGATTATCGTAGTTCACTCCATGACAGGATACTGCTGCTATCTTGCAGTGCATGTGGTTAGTTCGTAGAAGGGAGGATACAAAAACATGTTTCCAAGGTGTATGTAGTACGTGAGTTGGAGAAGGATATTAAAATGGAAGAGTGAAAAGAAAATCTGCTGGCACTTGTCTCTCAAGCAAAGGCTTTGACTTTTTCTGAGGCACAGAAAAGCAGGTGAAACCTGAGGCTGTGCTGGCTAGGACATGAATATAGGTGAAGGCAGGAGCAGAGCCCTTCTGTGTTCCTTTTTAATTTAGAGTCCTGCAGCACTTTTAAAGACTCTCTGTGGTATGGTGGCTTCTTCTTGGGACACATGCTGTGCCTGGTTTTCTTGCCTCTTCTTTTTTCCCCTTTCAGATTATTTGCTTGTCTCCTGTTCCTTCTCAGTGTCTTGCAAATGTTCTTGGCCAAGGTAGTGCATTTTCACATCTTGATTTGAATCTCAGCTGGGCAAGAGGTGGTTGGCATTTTGTTTATACCAGTGATATTTTTGCTACCCTTTGTTTTCTTGAGCCTCTTTTACAGCCAACAAAATTTACTGCCTCTTCCTTGATGCTATTTTCCTCTTTATTGGTTTCCCTTCCCCCAGTCCTTCCCCTATGGCTCTCCATTTTCCATTGTCTTTGTTCTTTATTTCCCCCCTAAGATCATGAAACAGCTCTGGGAAGATGAAGCATTCAATCTTATTTTCCATCTCCAGCTAGTGCTTTATTAATAACCCATATTTATTTAGCATCTAGAGCTTGCCAAACACACACATTCATACACACATAGCCAGGCACCAGTGTTTGCTGTCAGGATAATGTCTTCCCGGAGGCTTACCTCCTTCTGCCAAGCCTAGTTAAATGCCTCTTTGTGGAAAGGAAAGAAAAGGCTGTTCTTGATGAAGTATGTTTACGCTCCAGCATCTCGCTGAAGAAAAATGAATGCAGGTCAGAATTAATACTAGGCCCTGCTATTCCTGCAACAGAATGTGGTGGTTCAGAGTGTTGTATTCACAAGGTGAAGAGATGAGTTAGAGCCAGCTGCAAAGCTGAGATTGCAGAGTTCAGGGCTGTGAGTTGAGGCACCAAGGTGTCTTAGTACAGTTCACATCTCTCAGTTGCCATAGGAAATGCCTGAGAACTTGGCTCTACTGGGGGACTGGGAGGCTTCTAGGTTGCAGCCGAGTACTCCCATCATATGATAGTGAGGGCAGGACACAGCTTCCCCCAAAGATTGCCTGTGAATCTGCACAAAGATGCAGTGCATGAGGAAGCTGTGTGTCTGTGCAGGGAGAATCTTGTCAGTGTATAGCAGACCATGGGGCAACATCACAAACCCCACTTACATGACACCATCTGTGCATGGCTAGGTCCACAAGACTGCAGTCACTGCAGAACTGTTAGTAGCTGCAGCAGGGCTGACTTCAGGCATGCATGTTGCATGGGCTTTTGCTCCAACTTCGAGCCTAGGGGCTAAAACTTTTAATAGCTGACTATGCCAGTTTGTTGTCCCTGCTATTAAATAAACCAGTCCAATGTATATTCCCCAGATATAAGGTTAAAGCAGAGTCTCATGGCTCTGTTAAGAATTTGCTAAATCCTCTTCTTTGCGGATTTGGTGGCCTCATCCAATCTACCAAATTGCATCAGGTCATGATAATATGCTAGCTGTGTCCTAATACTATTTGGGACAGTCCAAACAGCCCTGGACAAATAAATGCTGAAACCATTCCAATAGCTGTACTATTCCTCTCTTTAATAGCATAGATAGTGTCACTGAGTCTTAGCTTCCAGAGCAGAGACTATGCAAACTCCTGGATGGAAGCACAGTATGCCTTAGGAGGCTAGAGCTAAGCTTCACAGGCAGAAGTCAGCCTGAGGTAATGTGCTGGCCATGCCTATGAACAGCACAATGAGCAATGTCAACTTTGGGGTGCTCCCCATCAGTGAAAGCCGCCTTTAACTAGCAGAGCTCCTGCAGAAGAGTGTCTAAGCCATGAAAGAGCTCATTGAAATAAGGATTGTCAGTCTGTTGACTCAATCTTTTGTCATAGAATCACGGAATCATTTAAGTTGAAAAAGATCCTTAATATCATTGAGTACAACCATAAAACTAACACTGACAAGTCCACCTCTTAATCCACCTAAGTGCCACATCTACATGTCTTTTAAATACCTTCATGGATGGTGACTAGAGGAATTTTTCCTAATGTCCAATCTAAACCTTCCCTGGTGCAACTTGAGGCTGCTTCCTCTCATCCTATCACTTGTTCCTTGCATAAAGAGACCAACACTCCTTTATAGGCCATGCCTGCTCCATGGATCAGAGATGTTTCTGCCTGTCTGGAAAAAATAAGAAAATATGGAACTGCAAAATAAGTAAACCTAATCTCATGTGAAGTTTGAACATCTTCCAGTAATACAGCTAGATCCTGCTGGCTTCAACAGGCTTTAAATGGCAGGCTGCAAAGCTGTCTGGTTTGTGAAGCTGAATCCTATTATCTTCAGAATGTCACCAAATACACTTTCTTTGCTCTCAGTTACTGTTTAGAAATTAGAGGTAGAAATGTGCTCAGTCTTACCATAAAATTGGGCTTCCTATTCCCTTTCTTCTTCCTTCTGTTTTTTTTAGTGAGACCAAACTAACGGTGTTTTGCTTTTTTGTGTTTTGATTGTGAGTAACTGAAGAAAGGGGGAAAAAAGTGGGGAAGGAAGGGAATTTAAACCTTGATTTGCAGTGGGAAGTGAAAGGGAGGCCTTTCCCAAGAAACCTTGATTACCCAGGGATCAGGCTGATCCCATTTTCAAATGGGATCTGTATTTGAGCAGGAATGAACATGAAGGTTTTGCTCAAATTGTTACAAAATTCATTGGACGTCTGATTCAGGTAGATTCAAATTCTTTCTCAGGGACCTAGAAAACCAGAACTGATGCTGCCTCTCATGGAGACTTGATTTCTCTTGGAAGTACATTGGGTATCCCCAGAGAGCAATAAGGGTCAAACCAAGCAGAGAATAAGATGAGCAAATAAGATATGCAAACTGAATATATGTGTTGTGAGCAAGACACGCTTGTCCTGGAGCAGAAGAACTTCCTAAACAGGGAAGTCTTTGCTCTTAGTTCAAAGATAAGTGTGCCTCCATCTTGACTTCTGCTCAAATCAGTGATGAATTTGAATGGAGAAGCAAGAAGTTAGATCAGGATGAAGCTAACTAACTCTTTTCAAACCATGGCACACAGCAAAGGATTCTTTGTAGTAACATGCGTGTTTTCTATGTTCCTATCTGATATGTGAGTTTCAAGAAATTATCTTCTTCCTGATTCTCTTGTCAGTGAAAGAGTCATCTTAACAGCCACTTGGACACCATTCCACATCAGTGATGGGACTATATTTTCCTCATAGTAATAATTACGTCATAATACCAGTTGCAAATGGGATATAGGGTAAATCTATGGGGTAGTGTTTGTACTATTAAATAGTTAAAATGCTTCGATCTGTCAAAAAAGAACTTTCAAGTTCTATTCTTACCACCAAAGTCCTTTTACTGTTTACATATAGACACACCCCACAGCCTTATCCACTGTCTGTTAAAATTAAGAGCAAAGACATACACTGACTTCAGGGAGTGCTTAAGGGGATAGCCATGTGCATCCTGAGTGTCTAAAACTATTCTATTGTGAGATTCAGGTAGGCCTAGAGCTCAAATTTCAGGTCTCTCCTCTGAAACACAAATGCAGAGTTACCACATGAACATTATGTATTTCCAGATGTTCCACTCAACATCTGTGCTAAGAGCGCACATTAATTTTGCTCTCTGCACCCTTTAAGTCTTCAGCTGTTAAGGAATTTCTTTTTAATGAACAGTGTTGTTTTGTATATAGTGTAAAATAGTAGCAAAACCCAGCTATTTTTCTGTGCAGAAGTAATGTGTTAGATTTCTGTTTGTGCTCGCGATCACCTTGTTGCCAGTAATCCAAGGAAACGCAGTCACAGAGCAGGGAAAAAAACACTAGTTCAGTTAGTCTTTGCATGGTGATTTTGTGTTTTTGATCCTCTTTTTTTTCTGTATGACATAGTCTTACAGAAGGGGGAATAGTTAGAAAGAAGATATAGAACTTCAGAATGAATCAAACTGTAAACATTAAGCCAGCTTAGAAAACTGTCTACAGAACTTACTGGAATTACAGGCTGATATTTTGAAGGACAGTTTCATTAGTTTAAATCTTATTGACTGCATTGCATTCAAATTAGCAGATTCTATAATGAAGTTCATATCACCTGCCATTTTCTATTGTGTTGAGTCTCTTCCTTCTGAGTATACTGTTTTTCTGCCTTCTGAGATGCCAAAGCCTCTGGCTCTGTTAAGTGTCTCAAGTAGACAGAGCTGTTAGTCATTTTTTTTGAGTTATTGTAGTTAGTTGTTTCTGTTTTTCATGTCAATCACATGTATAATTTAACCAAGGTGACCTTGGTAAGATTTTCGGCTGTGGAACAGCAATTAAAAAAAAAGTAATAATCACTTCAAGGACTATTTAAATTCACAGTGTTGCTGTTCGACTTGCACACAGTCTGCATAAGGTTGTTGTTAGGAATGTAAAATGTTTTCCAAATATTTTACAGTGACTCGTAAAGAACCTGAGTTTGGTTTTTAAGATGTTGTTTCGGGTTTGTTTTTTTCTTTAATAAGCAGATATTCTGTCACAGATATTTAATTTTGAAGACAATTCAAATGCATTTTAACAGACAACAATGAAAGGAAATAGCAGATAATCACAATAGACAATCCAAGATTCATTAAACACTCAGCAATTGAATTTTTCCTCAACAAATTGTGTGTAATAAATCAAACTATAAACAAATCTACAGTCTGATAAAAGGAGCATTTAAGCTATTGTGATCTAATTAATGTTTGCTATTCGCTGGAATTCAGTGTGTTTTGCATCAATCTAGTTTCTGGTCGATTACCAGCTTTTTTAGACAGGGCAGAAGAGAGTAGTATTGTGTTCAGCTGGCAGAGCCATGATCATGTCTAGATGGTGCCTCTGAAAGTGATGCAGACTGGAATTGTGCTTTGGAGAAGAAACAGGAAAACCTTGGCAAGGCACACGTCTGCCAGAATCCAGGAAGAGTGTGGGAGTTCGTATTAGAGAAATCCAGATGATGTAAATGGAGCAAGTTTGAGGAGTGAAGGTTTTCAGCAACATGAGGACTTATGAAAACATCTAAAACATCTAAAATCAAGGTCATTTTTTTTTGCAATAACATATTTCTTGGTTCACTAGTAAATTACAGATTCAGTGAGTGAAATTTCATGATGTTAGGGCGGCAGAGCTCATGAATTCACTATCACTACAGCCGTGAACTGCAAAGATACTACCTTTAGTCTCTCAGTTTTCTATGCAGATTGTTTCTCCACTCTTTCACATATGAGAGGTGTTAGCATTGCTGAACTCCCTTAGGGTGAGAGATACCTAATCACTCTTGCAACAGCTGCTGCCTTACCAAAAGGGGGGAAATTAGGGCTGTAGCTCCAGTGCTTTCCTCTTCCCGGTGGGAATTGGTAATAGATACTGTTTAAAATAAATACTTTTAAAAGCAACTGGAAAGTACTAGAACAATTGCCTTCCTTGTCCCTGCATTTAGAACCCTTTGGAGAGAGCCTTGGATACATAGTTTGGTGCTGTGTCTCTGAACTTCCCCTAAATTAAGAGAAATTAGAGAGGAAGTTGGTATGGCCTGGTAAAGACTATTCATTCAGAGAATAAGAGTGATTGAGATAATGAACACTTGTGTATTATAAATTCAGCAAGAAGAGCATTTTGCCCCTTTATGGCATTTTTGCTGCTTTTGTTTCCATCCCTGGCCAGAACTCATGCCAGAAAAATGAAAAAGAGTGAAAAAAGTTGATGAAACCAAATTGCTGTAGTTTTTTGAAAATTGTAATAAATTCAGGCTGTGTTTAATTGGCAGTTTGGACAAAGTTTCTTTCAAAACCTATGTAGCTCTTCCTAATTAGTGTGTAATTTACCATTGAGGAACAGCTGTACCTGCTGATTTCCTTTCTGAGATGGTGCAATGGTACAACTGATGCTCTGTCACTTCACCAAATAGCTTTTTGTGAGGGATAGGGTGAGTTTGATCTTCTAGCAAAGGGGATGTATTTATTCCTTGCAGGTTTATATAAATTAAAGATGATGCATCAGTGAGGCTGGCAAAGGAATATCTCTTCTTTTACAAATCATTTAGGGAGGAAGGGCAAGCAGTAGGAAAAGACTTGCAAATCAGCTGCAGTAAAATTAGATTTGCAAAAATAGATGCCTATTCAAACTAGATTTTTTCCTTCCAACTCTTTTGTGACAAATGCCTGTAGGTTGATTAACAGTGGATTTATTCACATTCCGAGCTCTAGAAAGTGTGATTCAAGAAATGGGCTACTTTAGTTTTGACAAAAATTGCTCTCATTTTATGGATTTATGTATTTGTTGGAGTGTCCGGGCTTGCACACGCTCCATCCTGTTTGCCTGTTTATACCTGGTGAAACTTCAGCAGAGGGTGATGTGACCCATCAGCAACTTCCAAAATGTATTTTTACTCACTGATGGTTGCAAAATATGCTTCAGGAATATTGTAAGAACTGTCCCCTAGTCAGTGGAAAACAAGAAGCTTCTAAGGGATTCTTATGTAGTACTATAGAGGATTTTATCTGAAAATCTTTACCAGACTATGATGATTTTGTTTATTAATCACAAATTACAAAATTAGGGGGTTTGTGTCTAATTAATACAGTGGTTTGCACCAGAACATGGGGCAGCAGAAAATTACAAATTTTTAAGTGCGTGGTTGGAATTTGTATAGTTTCACCTGGAAACTGCCAGTGAATACATGCTGTAAACCAATTATGTTTTGGGGGCTCTTGTCTTGACTGCTGGAAGTGCATAACTTCTTGTACAAACAGCCTTATTTAGCCTTCAAAGTCAAGGAAACGGGCCTTTCAACACCTTAGACACTGAGCACTGGATTAGATAATGACTGTCTTCTTTGTAGAGAGAAATGCTCAAGGCACAAAGAAATTGAAATCCATTGCAGAGATGGGATTTTGCACCTAATACTTAAAGTTAGTAGAATTTGCTTCCAGAGTCCTTAGTCCTTGTTTTTAGAACTATTTGGTTATAATTCTACTAAACCTGCTTAACAACATGTATGTGTATGTGTTTCTCTTCCTCCATCTTAGCATACAAATTGACAAAATTCTATTTTCTTCTGGAATAATGATTAAGATACTCTATCTACTATATATCTGTGAAATAATAGATGATTCTCTAACATAGTCAAAGAGCTTCTCTGTCATTGAGGTTTTTGATAGTTTATTTTTCTTTTCAATAGCAATTTTATTTTCTTTCAATAGCCCTTCTTGTTACTTTCTGTCAGACAAATGGCCAGCTGATAAAGCTTTCCTGAATAGCTTTGCTTTTGTTTTCTGGTATACTTCCTTCTGCTGACAGAAAACTCATATGTGTCTTATAATACCTTTACATCACTATGCCTCAATATAGTTAGAAATTCCTCTATTTTCTCATCTAGGATTCTTTCCATTTGCTTGTACCTGAACACTGATGACACCGCTTTAAAACATTTTCTGCCCATTTGTTTACCTTCTCAGTGTTCTTAATGTAAGCAGAGAGATCTGTTTGCTTCGTATTATGGAATTGGTAGATACTCGGATATTTTCTTTGTGTATGCAGTGTCTACTTTAAAAACAACCAAAAACCTGTCCAGAGGAATTCAAGCCCAGGAAAGCAGCATACTTGACACCTTAATTGTTCCTTGCTCCCTTGTGTTGTTTTGCTTCTACTGTCAGAAGACAAGAGGCTTTCATTTTAGGCTTCTTTTCATGACAGCATGATGATGTTCTGTTTTGGTTTGTGTTTTTGTACTTCACTTTACAGTTATGGATGAAAAGGATATGATTTGGTAGTTAGTACAACAACCTAAGAAATAAAAAAATTTTAATTCCTCAATCTGCTCTAAACCTCCAGTAAGACCCTTTGCAATTCAAATATACCTTGCCCATATTTAGGAAGCATCTTGCTTAGCTTTGTCAAATTGTGCCACTCCAGAATACTTTATGAGGTCCACCTCAGCATATTCATTTGGACTCAATGGTGTTTTCCAACCTAAATGATTTTACAATTTAAAAAGGTGCATTGGCAGCACACAATAGTTGCACAAGTGGCTACTGTAAGTAAAGATTCATAGAAGTAGAAGCGAGCCAGATGTGGATGTGGCCTTTACTACTTACATTTCATTTTCTTCAGTGCAAAGTAAAGCATTTTAAATGATTAAATGAATTAATGGTAGAAAAATCTATTGAGAACCTGAAGACACAGGCATAGCCTTTGAATCTGGAAGTCCATAATTGGCTGATTGCTAGAATGTGGAAAGGTAAAAGGACCACTGTATGCTTGTGCTTTTGCTAGTTCCTTTCTCTGTATCTTCTTTCTGCTCACCACTGCTGGACACAGAAAACTGAGATACGTGAATTTTTGGTGTGTTGCTATGAATGTTGCTTCTGCTTACAATTATAGCTTCTGAGGGCAGAGTTTACTGGTTCTTATTAGTATTACCATGAATTTTTTTGTTTCAGTCTTCTGTGCATCCTTTGGTATTACTGCATTAGTACTACTTAGAATGTACTGAAACAGAAATTCTCACTGCATGGAAAGTCTTATAATTTGATTTGAAGGACAAAGTTTCTTAGAATGAAAAATATCCTCTGAGAACAAAAAATTTACAATGATACTTTGAAGAAACTAAAGTGAAATTATTTGTTGCTTTTTTTTTTTTTCCCAAGGACTTGTAGAACTGGACAGAGCAGCCTGCCAAGGAGCAGGGCAGCCTAGAGAGCCTAATCCTTGCAGCTTCTCAAAAGCACACTGAGATGCACTGTGCATCCTCCTTTTGATTCTTCTTCCAACAATATGGGAAACCTGATTTAGTCTTTGAAATACAGAAGATCTCTCAATATCTGTCTCAGAGCATCTTCCTAGAGGAGTCTGTCATTTTACAGTTCTAGCAGTGTGCAGATTGTCATTTTTGAGCAAATTGTTGTCCTGCATATTTTCTGTAGTGTGTAACCACAGAAAAACATGCACCTGAAGTCATGAAGGTTAGATTTGGAAATCAGTCTAATGCACAGTCAGAGAAAAGAAGATGTCATTATTCTTTAGTCACAGAGAGTAACTTTACTTTCTACTTTGTACTTACCAGGTCCTTGCAACTTCTGGTGCCACACAGAGGACTTCAGAAACTAAATATTGGGGGCCTAATTCTACCTCCATCAAAACAGCAATTGCAAAACTATGCCAGGAGTGTGAGGGATATCATCTGTTCATCAAGTATGCTGTTTGTAGCACCTCGAAGTACAGAAAGCCTTAGTGAGACAGAGTTTTTTCCCACATTTTTTTCTGTCTTCTTGTTTTGTTTTGTTTTTTTCCAGTGGGTTGGGCCTCTGGCTAAATACAATTGATTCCTTCTGCAGAAAGAAAGATTGCAGACATGAAAAGCCCCAACTGAAATGGGTAACAAGTGACAGTTTCATCCTTCTAGCCTATTGTTTTATGATGTGACTATCTTTAATAACAGTTCTTCAGAGACTCATAACCCTTTCTGTGATTTACTGTGGTTATCCTCCATGCCACCTGTGCATGGTATTATTTAGGACCTGGAGATACAGTGCTGTAAAGCTGAAAAATTCACTTTACCAAAAGGCAGTGCAACAAAAAACAGAAAAAAAATGCCACATGGAGCCATTTGAAAGTTCTTCTAAAATTGGTTTGTGACTTTTTCTTAAGAGCTTGAAGGAATATGGCATCTTAAAGATAAACTTACAGGTTCGATTGTCTGCTTAGACGTACAATCATGCATTTTTGTCCACTTGAATTAAATATACCTATGGGACTGAGTTTATTTTCTACATCTGTTCAAGCACACAATTGAAATAAACAGCATGGTCCTAGCCACATAGCATTCTAGCTATTAATCCACTAAGTACCCTATTAGTACCTGTCACTTAGGATTAGCAGTGAGTTTTTTATGTTCATCATGTATTTAGGTATACTGACTTTTTCATGGATTAAATCTCTGTTATTCAACTAATTCCCAAAAAGCATCCATCTGAAGAACTTCATGCCTTAGAAGTCTATTTCTCAGCAATAAGTCCAAATAAGGTGGGCTTTATCATCCCAGAGAGTCACTCAGGATGAGATAATGGGAATAATAATTGGTTTGTGGGGTTTTAAGTTTTTGCTGGTAGAAACCTGCTCATACATAAATCAAAGACATATATTTCATTTTTGTCAAGTATTTACAATGTTCAGAGATTGATTAAATGTCAAGCAAACTAATAATTAGTGTACCTGAGTATCATTTAGAATGTAAACTCCCTGAGTAGGGATTTTTCTTCTTCCTTCTCTCTGTATAATCACCATCTCAGATCTCACAGTGCATGATTTGGGCTCTTTAACTGCTGTCATAAAATAAATAATAATTTCTGTAAAGCTTCCCAAACCAATACCATATTGTCTAGTGATAATCTAATCACTACGTCTCTCAAACATCTCATTGTGCTACTTTGGAATGGTGCTTAAAGGAGACAACTTGGGCTTTTATGTCAATATTTTTGTACCCCTTTATGGGTACATATGTACATGAGTATATGTACATATGAAGTACATCTTGTCAAGGCTGACTGAGACCACTGCTTGAGCTGTGCTTCCCTTGACAATCTACTTGCATTATTGAGGTCAGTAATTGTTTTGAGAGAAGTGCACTGTAGATGATAGACATGAAATTAATACACAGCTGTCAACTGTTAACTTTACAGCATTATCAAACAATTTCCTCTTTCCAGAGTAAACTGTGGAACAACAATGCTGCAGGTTCAAACCCGGCATTCATAGAAACCACAGAGACAAGGTGGATTGGGAAAGTGAGGACAGCACAACTGCTGTACTATGCAGCAATTTGTGAAAGAAGGTTGTGGGATGGTTATTTAGCTCTTGACCTCTCTATTGTGGCTGAAGCTTGTGGAATGGATTTTGATAGCATTTCCATTATTGGTCTCAGTAAGAGATATCTGCTGATTGATTTTCTCTGATTAGCATTGAAGAGCCATTTTGCAGAATTTGCTCACAAAAATCTATGTAGTTCAGGGGTTGCAGAATCTCCCCAGCAAAAAGTTTTGCTGCAAAGTATTGATTTCTTAAATTCAAAGTGTCTGGCAGTCACTGAAGTGTTGGTAAATCAAAAGCAATTAATTGAGGATCTTGGACCTTTGGAAAAGAATCCTTCTCTGGACAATAATCAAAATCAGCAAGAATTTGTAGACACCTTCCTTCCTATCCAATACTCTTTTAGCTACTCAATGTTTGTTTCATTTTGCTAGTCAATTACAAGATCCTAGGGATCTTTTGCTTTTCTCAAATGTTTTGAATTTGATGCTCTAAATTATTTAAATTGAAACAGTATCTTGAGCTCCCCAGCTCAAGAGGGACTGTAAACTTCTGGAGAGAGTCCAGCGCAGGACCACTAAGATGGTCAAGGAACTGGAGCATCTTCCTTATTAGGAAAGGCTGCGGGAACTGGGGCTGTTTAGTCTGGAGAAGATGAGACTGAGGGGGATGTAATATTTACAAATATCTAAATAGTGGATGTCAGGAGATTGGGGCATCCCTTTTTGAGATGGTATCTAGCAACAGGACAAGGGGTAATGAGATGAAACTGGAACACATAAAGTTCCATTTAAATATAAGAAAAAACTCTATTTTATTGTGAGGATGAGGGAGCCCTGGCGCAGGCTGCCCAGGGAGGTCTTCAAGACCCGCCTGGACACATTCCTATGCGACCTGATCTCGGTGGACCTACTTCTGCATCGGGGTTGGATTAGATGATCTCTAAAGGTCCCTTCCAATCCCTACCATTCTATGATTCTATGAGGAAAAATTTGTTCCCAGAGAATCAGCACCCATAACTTTGGGTCAGTTGAAATTACACTACCAGATTCAGTGGTGCGATGGGAGACTCACACTGAAAATGGTGCTGGGTCTGCCTTCGGCTCTGGTGTGCCAATGTCTAAAATATGGTCTCTGTGACTCCAGCAAAGTAAGAATCCTTCAGTGTGAGTCCCCTGGCTGCTGGTAAGAACTCATACTTGTGACAGAATAACATGACTGTATTCTCCAAATTAGCTGTAACATCTAATCTAATTTAATCAAGTGATTAGAATTTGTCAGTAACTTGAAGGCTTAAGGCAACTGAAAAATAACCAACCCAGACCCTAGTGTTTTCAGATTTCTTTCCCAAGATCTCCACTAATTGTTTTGTTGCTGCTTACATGACTGGTATATGCATCAATGGCATGCTCTGAGCTTCGAGTTTCAGGGTGTTCAGAATTTCTATGTACCAAACAAGCCTGTTCTTCCCTGGATTGTGTTTGCAATTTCCTATCATTTAGCCATTCTAGTCAAGCTACTGTCTAATTTGTAAATGCTATGTTTTAGATGATAACTTGCTATGTTTGTTTTCTCAGCCTCCAGGAGAATAAGATTTCAGCCAATCTAAAAACGAATTGCTCCCTCTAAAACATGACAAGTGCAATATATTCCTCTCTAGGCAGCCTAAATTTATGGCATTTTGCTGCCCTTTTTGTTAAGTAAGTAACAATTTCATGGCTCCTCAGTTGCTTATCACAAATGCTCTATTTAATTTTTAGTTTTTAAATAGAAAAATAATATGTTTTAACAATCCATCCCTTCTTAGACTTGAGTGTCACATGTGCTTTTGATGTCCTGTCACTTGTTTACTTTCCTTGTTTTGCCTATTATTTTGCCCATTGTTTCCCTTCTTAAGGTTACCTGGAAGTCTTTGATTTTGATCAGTTATGAATTTTTACAGTAGAGATTGAGGTTGAGATTTTTAAATATACTTCAAGACAAAAATAGCCCAGTGAATCATAAACTGGATGAAAGGTACAGGGTGCATTTTCCTCTTCTGCTCTTTGTCCTTGCAGTTTATAAGATCTATGCGTAGGGCTACACTTTCTCATATAATTATGAAGTGCCTGGCACTGTTGTTAGTAGAAAATGTAGAAGTCCTTGGAATGTGACATTGCTCAAGCTATCTGGTGGTTTCAGAACTTACAATCTGATTTATAGATATAGGAATATCTAGGCTCACATATGGGGCAAGATTTCTCATGTATTTTCCAGGTAATTATGCTGAATAATTTGTGGTAACAAAGTCCTTTCTTGGATTTAGTTCCTGATGAGGTCCCACATCTCCCTATTCCCATGTGATCAGCTTTATTTTCTCAAGGACAATACTCTTATTGTTTCTACTGTATAAGCTGTTCCAGAAGAGAATTTCATCAAGTTGGATAATTGAACTTTCTTTTTGTTTTAAAGAACTCTTTTCTGGCACTTACCTTGTACTCAGACCTGTAGATTCAGCTCTGTAGAAACTTGCAGAAGTATTTTTAGGAGTTGCCTATGTCTGGTTGCAGAAGCCAGGACAGGAGAAATGTTCCCAGCACATGTGCCAGCACAATTCATTTCTCCTCTGCAATCAGCTGTATAATCTGGACATAACACAATTAATCTTCCCTGGTGGGGCATTTCTGATTCTGTTTTTCCATAAACTATCTAAAAGGTTATTAATCTATCTGTTCCTTCATTTAGTCCCCAGAACAACTTGAAAAAGAGCTGTCTTGTGGAATTTTTTTTTCTGTGTTGCCATGACTATTGGTTGTGTCAGAGCTTATTCCACAGAGGAGAAGTGCCTAACTACACTGCTGGCATTAGGGAGATACTTGTTTATTTGAAGGATTCATTTGCAAATGCAAGGGGACTGGCATGAAAGCTGTTTTAATTGGAACAAGATTGACAAGCATGAGAAACTTGTGGTAAATGTGAATGGGAAAACATGAGATGACCTCTTTACGCGTCAGTTGTGGTTATGATGCTTCCCGTCACACAATTTCAGTTATATTTTTAACTTGCCTTTGCCCACATTGCATATTTAAATTCCAGCAGGGCAAATAGATTATGATTTGTGCAAATATGGAGAGAACTATTTAGACTGAGAGTAAAGTGATTTGATAACGGATGGTGTCAGGAAGTTGGGCATAGTATATATCCCTGTTGGATTTGGTCAATGAACTTTGAAGAAGATAAACATCATGGCAATGTTAGACACAGCACACAGACAGTTCCTTTTTTTTTTTTTTTTCTTTTGTAAGTATATTGGATATTTGTTTCGGCTTATTTCTTTGGTTACAAAGTGGTTGTCCTGGATTAACCTTACGGTGAAAAGCATGAATCCATAATAAAATAGATTTCACAGACTGAGGAAGGGAAGATATTAAAAATGGTTTTGCATGTTATCCTCTCGGTCTGGTCACTTGGAAAGCTCCAAGCCCATTTTTCCTTCTTGTTGATAAAAATCGGTAATAATGCTACATCAATATGTAGCAGCAGCAGCAGCAACAAGAACAACAATCTCACTCCAACAAGGCGTGATGTTTTCTTACAGTAAAAACAATCAATTTGTTATCAGAATTGCAAATATTTGAAAGCTGTTACAGCTACACTGAAGGAACTGACTACATTAATAATGTTTTGAATTTTCTACGCACTTTTTCTAAAGCAGAAGAAAATGAGCTTCCCCAAAGCTCCCCCCTGTAAAAAAAAAAAGGGGGGGGGGAGAAAAGAAAAGTCCAGGGCATACATAGGTAGGAAAGAACATTTGTTAGGAAACTCTTGACAAACACTAAAGGAGAATGGTGAAAGCCAACTGAGTTTCCCAATATACTATACTAAATAGTATAGCACTGAGCAGCAGGAAGGCAACAAAACCTTTTCTATCCTGGAACTAATTCTTACTTAGGTCAGGTAAAGAGGCACGTTTGTACCACAGAGGTGATGGAACTCACTCTCATAGCACAGCCTGCCCAGGCAGCAATGTGTTCTGTCTGGAGCAGCACAAGTAGTTTTATGCAAGGCATCTCCATCTCTATATACACATTTGTGAAAATCGATCCATGTGCCTTTGTTATTAAAAAAAAAACCTTTTGAAATCTGGAACATCCCAGTACTTAATAACTGCATCCAGCAGGCAGAGATGGGAAAGTACTTTTTCTTACATTCAAGCTTAATCATTAATTGATGATAATGTCAGACCATAAGAACAGAGCCAGATTTAATAAGGAAGAACTAAAGCATTAGCTGTTTTGACTGGTACCTAAGATCCTGAAGTGTCATCTTCACAGGGCATATCCTGTAGTTGTGAGATTTCCTATTATTTTGAAGACATTTCCATTAGATCCTTCAGAGATAGAGTGTAAGTCCCATTTAGTGACGTTTTAGGAAGAAATTACTGTATAGTATTATAGACCAGGTCCATAGGAAACAACTTCTAAGTAGAGAGATTTTGATTCTAGTTAGGTACTGAGTCAATTTACTTTTTTCTCTAGGTTATGCAAACCTAAGAAACCTGTGGACCTTGCAGTGCAGAGAAAAATGGTAGTAAATCATTATAAAGTCTTTACTAGCATTATGTTTAATTCTGTGTTTTAACACGATCTACTACAGAATGGCCTGCTCCTGACTGGGAGTTTTGGGATTGTAACTTAATCCTAATATGTGATAATAGTAACACATCTTACTGAGGCAGCAGTGACATTTTAATTTTCCAAATATAGATCAAATAACACTGAGTAAAAGAACCATGGCATTTCATTTCTTAAATGTTTTCCAGAAGAATTTGGAATATTCCATCAGAACATTATACTTGTATGTACCTCGGGGGGGGAGAGGGGAGGGAAGGAAAGAAAAAGCTTTTTAAAAAATATTTTTATTGTTTTCAGATTTTTAAAGGAGAAGGTTAAATATTTTTCCCAAATATTAATAAGTCCTTTGTGTCCCACTGACACTGATAATGTTTATCTCAATGTGTGTCACACTGTAGTAAGTCAGGAAGGTACATACAAAGAATTACTTGGTGCAAGAAGGAGAAGTCTAACGTCATCACTGACAGAAAGAAATCACTGTGGAGATCTTGTAAGCTCCAAGGGCTCCAGTGTAAGTCATCTATAGACAAATTTGTCTCTCATGACATAACACAATCCTACTCCTTGTGATCTGCTTCTTTCACACTGTGATGTGAGCAGCAAAGGAGTTCTCCACTGCCTTACCATGCAGGAACTTCTGCCACTGGATCTATGTCCTTTGCTTTGCACCTCTGGACAAAAGAGAAAAAGAACAAAACCTAGAAATGTGACCACGTGCTGACCTTAGATATATGGATATGTAGAATCTCTCTCCCATTCTCGTGTATGTTTTTGTGTACATCATTTCCATATCTGTTTACTTCTAGAGTGGCATTCTCAAAGGCTTGTAGTGATGTTTGGGTTTACATCCTCCTTGAAAGACAGTGAGAAATGGCTGAGAGTCTAATTTCTGCAGCTGTTTAAGAAAAAAAAAATAGATTTCATTATTTTGCTTTAATTAAAAAAGCCAAGTGTGATGCACTATATATAGCCTGTATGTCCTTCACATCTCCCATTAATGCTCTTCAGGAGAGGCAGTTTTTTCTGTGTGTTAAGTAAGCTGAGGAAGGAGAGCAGAGGGATCTTGTGTCTTTTGGAGCCCAAAAGAAAAAGTATGACAGCACAAACTGCATACCTGTATGGCATCAACCCAGAGTCCAGCTTGCTGAGTTATGTGTGTGGTAGAACTTTGCTATAAACCACCTCAGGAAGCTGAGGCAGATGTTCTGGAATGCAGATAAACGAGGCATTGGATTCTGATCTGCATGAGTCAAGGCAAAATTTTTCAGCCCGAGCATATTGGGTACGTGAACACAGCTTTCTGGCATCTGAGACTGGTATCTCATACATCCTCAGGCTGTATGGAGTGCAAGGAGGTTGCGTCCCACATGCGCAAAACTATGCACAGCAGATGCAGGCCCCAAAGCTGCCTGCTCTGTCTGGTGCCAGGGAGGCTCAATACCCAGAGCTGTTGGCCTCCTCTGACTCTTGTTCATGCTTGTTTGTCTCAGGATTTTTAAAGAATCGGTGTCACTGATGTGACAGGAATTAACTGCTGGGGTAGAAAAACCCTAACAACTCGTATTTAATAAATTGCACTTTTCCTATGATGTGAAGTGTCTTACAGTGCAATGAAATACCTCTCTTATTGGACTGCTAGTCATTAAATAATACCTCCAACTCAGTTTATGTTTTCTTGTTGCCAGCTTGGAGACTTATATTGCTTTCTCAGTTAAATCATCGACTTGAATTTTTATGCCCAACCTATCCTTCAAGAGACTTTTATATACATTGTAATGATACTGTTTGCTTGGGCACTGGCAGTTAAGTGCTCTAGCACCTCAGTTTACAGTCTTTGATACATTTCTGAGAAAGAAAGCACTTAGGCTATTTATGAGAAACCAAAATGACAGTTGTGTTGAGGCTACAAACACAAAGCACATGCTCAGCATTATTTAGATGCTCCAAACTTTACTTAAAATTATAATTCACTCCTGTAGCTGCCCGATTACATCTCTTTTGCCATTATTATTGCTGCAATAGCGATGCCATTATTGCAAGTAGGATGAATAAAGGCATGGGGAATTAGGCATTGGCAAATGAATGCCATAAGGGAGTGTCTTATTTTGAGAGACTCTGGAGGGCCCGTCACTGTGTCCTTTCAGCTCTTTGGGATGTGTCCCACAATCTGTCTGCTGTACTTGATGCTGCATTAACTGTGAAGCTCAATGAAAACAACCAAACAAGCAATTTTAGCTGGTTAATTTTTTTGAAAACTGGTTTCTAGACTGTCAGAGACAGAAACACAAACATGAACAGAAAAAAAACCTGCCACACAGATTAAGTATTGTCAGAACAAAAGGTTGTGCTATTAAGTTCCCAAATATTTTTATTTCAGCTTAAGGCTTCATTTATATATTTTAAAATTAAAAAAATAAGCAAAGCAAGTTTTGGATGAAGCATAGTATTCTCTTGCTTTTTGCAGTAACCATTGAGGAGAAATATTTCCAGTGTAAAAATAAGAGTTTTGTTTAGGATCAGCATCTTTCTGCTCATGCTTGCACATACCAACATTTTTAGAGGCTTCCAGTACAGTTACTGAACTAAAAAAATATCAATTACTAGCTGAGCCCTTGCTAGAAGGCACCAGCAAACTGGTCGAGACGAGGGCACCTTTCATGGCTTTGCTTGTTTCTCTACTCAGATAGACTATGTCTTGCAGTTCAGGGCCAAGTACCCACCGCATGAGCACTGAGTCACTGCTGGTCACCTGCTCTTTCTAGCAGGGAGACTGTTCTTTACAACTGCATCTACAGAATTACTTTTCAGACTTGCTGCTTAGTACTGCTCCCTCTGATATATGACAAGATGGTAAGGCATACATGTCCACTGCCATGGATCACTCAAGGATAAGATATCTACACTGCCTAGTTGCTAAGTGTCACTGCAACATTCTTTATGAAAGGGCCCAGAGTTCAACCTGCATTTCCACCTGTGGAGGGTTGGATAGCAAGAAGCTGAGAGTAGAGATCCAGTAAAGCAGCCAAAGTACAGTGGGTTGGATGTCCCTGCCAGCCTGGCCCAAGGACTGGCTTTATTTTGAGTTTCTGCCATAACTCAGCAGTGCTATTATTAAGTTGGAAACATTTTCTTGCAATCCAGTGTTATAAACATGCAAGCTATAGTCCAAAACAGGTAGATAGTTTTGTTCCTGTTTCCTATTTCAGATCATAGAATCATAGAAACATAGAATGGTAGGGGTTGGAAGGGACCTCTAAACATCATCTAGTCCAATGCCCCTGCAGAAGCAAGTCCACCTAGATAAGGTCACACAGGAACATATCCATGAAAACCTCCAGAAAAAGAGACTCCACACCCTCCCTGGGCAGCCTTGCCAGGAATCCCTCGTCCTCACAGTAAAATAGTTTTTTTCTGATGTTTAAATGGGACTTTTTGTGTTCCAGCTTTATTCCGTTACCTCTTGTCCTGTCACTAGATACAATAGAAAAAATGGATGCCCCAACCTCCTGACATCCACCATTTAGATAATTGTAAATATTAATAAGATCCCCCCTCAGTCTACTCTTCTCTAGGATGAACAGCTTTAGTTCCTGCAGCTTTTCCTCATAAGAAAGATCCTCCAATCCCCTGATCATCTTGGTGGCCCTGCATTGGACTCTCTCCAGCACTGCCGTGTCCCTCTTGAGCTGAGGAGCCCAGAACTGGACACAGGACTCCAGATGAGGCCTCACCAGAACAAAGTTGACAGGGAGAAGAACCTCCCTCCACCTGCTGGCCACACTCTTCTTGATGCATCTCAGTATGCCATTGGCCTTCTTGGCCATGAGGGCACATTACTGGCCCATAAATTATCAACCAGGACTCCCAGATCTCTCTCTGCAGAGCTGCTCTTCAGCAGTTCGACCCCCAGCTTGTACTGGTGCATGGGGTCATTCTTTCCCAGGTTCAGGACTCTGCACTTGTCCTTGTTGAACCTCATGAGGTTCCCCTCTGCCCAACTCTCAAGCCAGTCAAGATCCCGCTGAATGGCAGCACAGCCTTCCAGGGAATCAGCCGGTCCTCCCAGTTTAGTGTCATCAGTGAACTTGCTGAGGGTACACTCTGTCCCCTCATCCAGGTCATTGATGAAGATGTTAAACAAGACTGGCCCCAGAAGTGATCCCTGTGGAACTCCACTGGCCACAGGCTTCCAACTCGATTCTGTGCCATTGATCAACACTCTCTGGGCTCTGTCATTCAGCCAACTCTCGATCCACCTCACCGTTCTGTCATCCAATCCACACTGCCTGAGCTTTCTGATGAGGATGTTATGGGAGATAGTGTCAAAAGCCTTGCTGAAGTCAAGGTAAATGACATCCAGTGCTCTCCCCTTATCTAGCCAGCCGGTTAGGCACTCATAGAAAGATATCATGTTGATTAAACAGGATTTCGTCTTGGTAAATCCAGATTGACTCCCCCTGATGTCTCTCTTTCATGAGATTTTTTTTAATTCTTGATTAATCACTGACATGACTTGCTGCTTTCAATGCCTCTTCTTTCTGAGCATTGATATCATTGTACGAACTAAATCTGTCTTTTGAAGGCTGAATTCTTGGTCAGGAAGAAAGGTGGCAAAGTTTTAGGGGGTAATATTTTGTTTCAGGACAGGAAGACATGTGCTGTGTGCATGCAAAAGAGTCGTAATTGATGTTCTCTGCAGGTAGCAGAAATTTCTGTGAATAATTTAAATTTCTTCTTAAAACTCATTATTTCCTCTTTCCTTCTGTTACAGTTTGCAGTCCTCATTTACTTGGTAGAGTTCCTTAGTGTTTTGAGAAATGTTGTGTAATTAATTAGCTAATGGTTCTTAATCATCTAGTCTTGTTCATGCTGTTTGAGATCATTAGGTGGAAACTGGGCCCCCGCCTACCCATGTGAAATTGCTGTGTGATTTCTAAATAATCATGGACTGCAAGTATAATACTGATACTTTGTAATTGGTATTGTAAACATGTGTCATGAAAGCCTGTCTTATGTAGTGCAGTCTCATATTGGATTTGCAGAGCTTAGATGATTTTCAATCACCATATTACAACATCTAGGACGAGATTTGCGCAGCATCAGCATCGTGCTAGCTCCCATTAAAATCAAAGGGAGTTTTTCCACTAGCTGCAATTACAGCAACTGTGCAGCACCAAGACATAGAAAAAGGCACATCCTTCTAATCACAGATAACTCAATCAAACCTGCTGTACTCTTGTTTGTTTCCTTTTTGAATGGATATCACGTGTAGCTGCAGGAGAAAGGGCAAAGCAAGTCAGTTTGATCATCTCCTGTCACTGTTTGCAGTGACACATAAGTTTATGTTTATTGGCAGAGGAGGAACATTTTTGGATGTGAAGTTATGCCCATGGCAAAACACCCATTTAACTGTAACAGAACAATTCATTAAGTTGAGACCCTAAGTAGTAAATTAATAACTCTAACCCAGAAACAGCCAGAGGAGCCTACTACATTCCTCTTTCTGGACTGAAGTCAACCTTCAAACTCAGTAAATACAGTAGGATTCATTCCTCTAATTATTACCTGTAGATATCTACAGGTAAACTTTCCAGACTTAATGGGGGTGAGGAGAGGAGGATTTGCCAGACAGAGGAAAGACTTTGGAGCTCAGCTTTCTTGGGAATTATAAACCTTAACTCATGGACACTGAAACAGCATTTCTGTTGCTAAAGGTTGCTAAAACTATGAGCTCTCCTATTTGAAAGTGCCTTAAGTTGAAAGTGCCTTGGGAAGAGTTGGGACAGCAAAATCTGCTCATACATGCAATTTCATGCATGAAGCTAAGGTGACAAATAAGGTGTAATTCTACACTTTTCTGAAAAGTATGAGCCACACTATCTCCCTAAAAAACGCCGATAACCTTTTGTTGTCACTGTGCAATCCAGCCTTCATTGAATTCTTAGCTGTACTGTCATCCAGGGGATGGAGGGGATGCTGTAAAATCATGCAGTGTCTCCAGCTCAGACTAAAGCTACTGAAAAATACTAGGTGATTAAAAAAAGAAAAATAAGTTTCTTAGAGTAACCATGATACCTTACCAACTGCTCACTAATGTAACATTACAGCATGTGTCAATCTGTTCCTGTAAGGCCTACACCATATAAGAACATCCTTGTAGAAATTAGGGAAATTCAGAAATTGGTGACATAAGCAGATGATGATCTGCCTGCTCCCTGCCTCTCAGCAGACCAGAAGAAATGCTGAAAGTATCACGGGGTCACAGACTGCTGTGAAAGCAGAAGGTGACAGGTTTGTCAAAGGCCAAGGGAAGGCAGCTGTCCCTGGTGAAGAGTGGCAGGTTCCTTGGCCACATAAATTAGCAGTTTCCTAAGAATATGAAACTTATATGACTGGACAGGCTGTTTGCCTCTCTGCTCCCTCGGCAGTATTTGAATTTGCTTGCCACTTGGAACCAAAGTTAGCTGAAGGGCAGGGATTATAAAATAAAATGTTCCTAAAACATACCTGAGAACTCGTGATGTAGTGGAGGAGAATGACATCTAAATTGATGCCTCCACAGTGGAAAGGGGGGCAGCAGTAGCCCAGCTACTTTAATTAGGCATTGGAGATTCCATACAGGAGCACCCTGCGGGAAACCAGACTGCTTAGTTCACAGACTACTTGTTATTAACAGGGTAGCCTGCAGGGGCTCTGGGCTTGCAGTGAAAATTTGTTTATAATGCAGCACATTCTCCCACTCTGCTGTAAAGGAAATTTGGATGGGGCTTAGAAATCTGATTTACCTCTTTGCTGGAGCCTGTCCAAGCTCGGAACAAAATATACAGCAAAATCAAGCCTCTGTTCTTCTCCTAACCTTGTCTGCATGCTCTTACGGTTCTTCCTTGACTCTGACCTTAAAATTGTTGCCTATGAGTGTTGTGGGTCACACATACACTCCTATGAATGTGACTGGATTTGTCAAACTGTCTGAAAAGAACAAAAAAGCTTTTTTTGCTCAGGAGCCTTAGGATTCCTAGCCTGATGGGAAGAGATGGGACAGCAAAATCATCCTGTATGTAAATGATCCTGTTGCCCTGAGGTTTTAAGCTACTTATTTTATTTATATATGAATATATACAAAGGAAAAAAAAAGAATGTGCAGAGGTTAATCAGTCATGCTGGCTTCTGTGACCCTCTTGGATGAAACAAAATTAATTTTAATCTCTCAACGTTTGTACAAGAGAGAGTAGGTATTTATTTGGCAGATGTGTGGGTAGACTCTCTGAAGAGCACACAGTGAAACAAAGCATAACAAATAGGTATTTACAAATCTGAGGAAATCTGCACTGCAGTCAACATACTAAAGTTCTTTCAGCACCTGGAGAGATGATTTGCATTGAGTGCCTTAGCCCAGGTTTACCGAGACAGAGAAAGGTGTCATAAAGTGTGTTTGAAACCTCGCTTACACTTTGTCACATGAAATTTTGGCTGGTTTTTGAAGCTTGCCACATGCCAAGCTGAAGCAAAAAAATGCTTTAAAAAAATTACTTGTCAGATGCTTTGCTAGATGAGAGAAAATATAAGAAATCAAGTACAATGTGCAGAGGACTGATTTCTACCCATTAAAATCTTAAGTTTACAGTCTCTAAATCACAAACTTAACTAGATGGAGAAGATCAATATCAGAACTCTGCCAGCAGTATTAGCTGCTGCATGCTTTGGCTAAGCATAATGTGATTTTGCAGAACTCTTTGAGAGAAGTCAGGAGCTGGACTTCAAAGAGCTCTTTATTCAGTGAAGGTTATACCGTTTAAGACTTAAAAGAGCACTGCTAAGCAGGAAGAGGTAATTAGAAAGCAGAAGTAAATGCATGGAAAAATGTAAGCCGCCATTGCCACGTGCAGTAGGCTGCAAAATAAGGAAACCTGCATAGGAAATAATGGTTCATAAAATCACTGTGTTGAGGGATAATGGAGGGGAGAGCTGCTCCACCCTCTTGTTGCTCAAAGTTTTTGTCCTGAGGAGGTCAACAGGAAGATAGGTGAAAGGAGGGGGAAAAGCAGATTAAAGACCCTGTGTGTTCCCGTTGCAGGCAGAAGGAAGCAGGAGGAAAACACACCTTCCTCCAGGGCTGGGGACAGCTTTCCTTTTTCTGCTTAGTTGCTTTCTTTTCCCTGGAATTTTCTCATTTAATCTTTGAATTGAGGTTGCCCTTTATAGCAAGAACAATGTCAATTTTTACAAGGTGAGTCAATGCTTTCTCTGTGCTCAACACCAGAACATTTAATAAGACCAACAGAGCTGATGGGAGCACACGTGCTGTCCTGTGTTACTAATAAGCGATCAGAGGAGCTTTGCTCTTGATATGCAGTCACTTTTGTATTAGTCAGGGAAACATGACCTGGACAAAGATTTGAGTGCTTCTTTTACATCCTCATGCTTGTTCTACATCCTCATGCTTGTTCCTCACTGTTCCTAAGCCCATGTATTGTAAAGAAAATGTAAGTAGGGTTTATATTTTCTCACCACATAGTGAAAAATAGGATTGCCCTGATGTCCTTGAGGTTTCCCAGGTCTAATTAGACTTTTGTGGGAAAGAAAAGACAGACAAATTTAGTGACTTCTGAGAGTTTCTCCATCCAGACAAGAACAAGGTCTTTGTATGTGTCAGAGTTTAGATGATCTATCTTGCTCTTTGGATCCTTCAACTTTTAATACCCTATATCAAAAGCTATGTGAAACTTACTGAGTACCATCTTGTGTGGTTTAATTTATTTGTTTTATTTTGGTCTATGTTTAAATGTTCACAGGTGTTTAAGTAATTTCAGCTTTGGTCCCTTTTCTTTCCACGACTCCCATGAAAATATTTCTTTGATGGAAATACTTTCTTTTTAGTGCTTTGGCTATACAGATGACAAAACAGATGTAAAATATGACATCATGAGTCCAGCCCAGCTCTACCTCTTTTGGGTTTACTAAGCCTGGTTGTGACTGCTGAGTGACTTGAAGGCTCTAAAAAGAAAGGTTTTTTCCCAGATTCCTCTTGCTCTGGTGGGATTCATAGCTTTTTTGGTTTCTTTTGAGCATTGCATATTTAATTGATGTCCCTTTTATTTCCTTTTGCATTGCACAAGATACTGCAACTTTAAATTGCACTATCACAGGTGAGAGCTGGGTCTGATTCAGTTCTAGGTAAATGTAAATAAACCTCCATATTTCAACATAGTAAAAATTATGTTACTGTTTTTCACAAATAGACAAGAAGAAAAGCATACTTACCTATTTCAATGCAAAGTTTGCAGCTATTCTTCTGCAGTGTAGGGGCTTTCCTCCACTTGCCCTAATTCAGTCTTTGACCCCTTCTGTGCAGAAGCAGAGTATGCAAATCACCCAGCCTCCAATCCTGCAAGTGTGACATCTATTCTAAGGTAGATGTCTTGTCTTCCATGTCCAGCAGAGATCATTGCACCTTGCAGGACATCTCTACAGAGATCTTGGTCAGCTGGTTTAGAAGACAGGTGAGATAGCTCTTTGTTAACATTAGCAGCTAGGATGGGATCCATCTCCCCAAATCTTTGGTTTTCGGGTTGCATAGGGGTAGTCAAAGAAATTCAGGTTCATGCATAGACTCTTTTGAAAAAGAATCATTCTACTGAATGAAAGAGGTTGAGACAGTTTCGTGACTTGTTACTGTAGACTTGGATAGAAAGATTCAGTTTGCCTTGGGACCTTGTAGGGTTTAGCTTTCAAAGAAAACTTTCTGTAAAACATGTAGGCTTTCATTCTTGCTTTTTTGAGGGATTTTCTCATTTCCTCAGTCAGAGGTAAGCAGATTGTCCTGTTGTGTGAGGGAATAACCTCTGAGAAGGACTTTAGTTAGTGAAGCCTGAAAATACATACACTCTACCTCTTCAGAAAGAGAAATAAAATCCAGAACAAATCACTTTAAATAAGTCAACTGTTTGCAAACTAAACTGTGATGGACAATGGAAATCTGATGATTTTATTTGCAAGGATCCATTGAAGAGGAATTAGTGTGTATGTGACTGTGGTGGTTTAGTCCTGGCTAAGTGTCAGATGTACACTAAGCTGTAATAGCACTCCCCCCTCTGAACTGGACATGGGAGAGAGAAATATAATAAGAGATTTGTGAGTTGAGATAAGGACAGGCAGATCGCTCAGTAGTTAGCATCATGGGCAAAACAGACTCAACTTGGGGAGAAAAAGGATTGATTTAATAATGAACAATCAGAACAGAGGGATGAAAAATAAAACTGAATCTTAAAACACCTCCTCACATCCCTCCCCTCCCTCTTCTCCTTCCTTCCCCCCCAGCAGCACAGGGGCTGAGGGATGGGGTTTAGGGTCAGCTCATTACAGATGGACTTTGTCGCTGCTTCTTCTCGGGGAGAGGCCTCATCACACTTCCCACTGCTGCAGTGTGGAGTCCCTCCGCTCAATCTTATAATTGACTGGCATTAGCCCTGTCAGCTACAGAGGAAGCTTCTGACAGCTCTTTGTTTAAAGAAGCCACTCCTGTAGCCCCTACTGCTACCAAAAACCTGGCCCAAGCAAAACCACTACAGTGACAGAGCCAGGAATGGGAAATGTCAGGTCCTGGAACCTTAAGGCTGTCTATGAAGTTTGTTGTTTCTTGTAGATCCCAGTGGAAGGTATTGAACAGTATTCAATGACTCCAAGCATCAGAAGCTGCCTGCTTTCTTCTACATACTGTTACTGTGAGGAGAATCTTGTTGCTAAATTTTTAGCACTGAATGTGATGTTCATGTTTTGTGCTACCTAGACAGATATTTCTTTTGTTTGCTAGTCCCACAGTTGAAGGAGCTGCTTTTCTGGGCTTCAGCCTAGCACCGTTGGCCTTTCTCTGGCATGCAACCTGAGAGCAGACACCAGCTCTTGGAAGAGCAGATAGTTAGGTGGTAAATTCAGACAGTAGTTCCAATAAATCTATAAAATAGCATAATTATAATAAAGTTTTAAAATACTTCTGTATCATTTGCTAGATTTTTTCTTCTTGGACTGATAATAACCTCTGATCTTTTGTGAAAATGCATCTAAGCATTTAAATGGAGTCTACATGTTTCCTTTAGGCATGCAGTTTTGGCTAGAGTTTTCTAAAGGAAAATAAAAATAATAAAAAAAGACCCTTATGCTGTGGCACTGGTTCTGTTTCAGTGATGTATTTTAATCATGCTAGCTGGTTGTATAAACGTAATTGCATTAGAAGCTGCCAATTATCTGATTAGGAAATTCTTGGCTGTAATAGCTTATTTTAATGAATTGACTATGTATGCATGTGATTTTTAGTTTTTTAGCTGTTACCTCAAATTGTTAATCTCTCTCTCTCTTTCTTTTTTTTTTTTAAAAAAAAAAGCATTTTAAATCTAAAATCCTAGAATCATAGAATAGTAGAGGTTGGAAGGGACCTTGAAAGATCATCTAGTCCAGCCTCCCTGCTAAAGCTGTCAACCTAGATAAGGTCACACAGGAACGTGTCCAGGTGGGTCTTGAAGACCTCCAAGGAAAGAGACTCCACAACCTCCCTGGGCAGCCTGTGCCAGTGCTCCCTCACCCTCAAAGTAAAGTAGTTTTTCCTTATCTTTAAATGGGACTGTTTGTCTTCCAGCTTCATTCCATTACCCCTTGTCCTGTTGCTGGATACAACAGATGTCCCACTCTCCTGATATCTACCATTTAGATACTTATAAATATTAATGAGATCCCCCCTCAGTCTCCACTTCTCTAGACTAAACAGCCCCAGTTCCCCAGCTAAAATGTGAAACATGAACACATCTCTCTTAGTCTTGCATGATTGCAGATATTTTGCTGCTTGTGCCTACTTGTAGGTGACCATTTCTCTGTAGTCACTCATATTTGTTGTGTTGGTGTCTTTTTTTTGTCCCCACCTTACTCTCCAGCACACTGATTTCTACTGAGTGATCCATTAGGATATGAGAGCTTTTATTTAGAAGTTTAATTGCATGTAAGTAATCCCAAGAAGGAAATGGTGGAGTATTCTGCTCCTCTGAACTACCTCAGAGAGCATAAAGGTTGCCAGAGATTATGTGAGAAAAGAAGACAAAGAGTTAGCCTCTTCTGGCTAATGAATTTCAGAGGATTTGGTCCTTCAGAGCATCTTGGAGGCCTGGATTGTTTGGCTGAATGAGGGCTGTCACCACCAGCCTTGGGATCATGGCAAAGTAATACCATGAGAACAAGAAGCAGAGATGTGGCTAACCTCATTTCAACAGCTGCTTAAGTTGTTATTGGGAACGCACTGAATTACAAATCTGTAAGTAAAGTCATGTTTAGGAATATTTCTCAACAACTGTCCAAGCTAAAGTAAGACGTTTGTTCACTTGGTTTAAATTGATTTTCAAAGAGTGATGTCTTAAAACATTTCTTGCCCTTTTGAGCACTTTCTGAATGCCAAGGGGATTTTGGCGTTATTGCAGAAATGATGATAAAGGAGATGAGATGAAATGAAAGAAATTTGGGATGTTTCAAAGTTGGCTATTCATTTAACCTTTCCAAAGTGGTATATGAGCTACTTATATGTTTTTGAAGTTATAGAAAATATAAAAATACTTTGGCACTGACTGGGCACTTTTCTCCATACTTTATTTAAGATAACTTTCTGTCTTGATTTTTCAGTGCTGGTGATGCTGAACAAAATCTGTGCTCAGAAAGTGAAATATAATTGCCTCATGCAGCAGATTTTTTTGCCTCTGATTAGGAGCAAGAGTTGGTTTAAAGCCTGGTTATGCTGCTCAGAAGTAACAGCAAAGTAAGGATAGCAGCTGGAAAGTTACCTTGATGCTGAGAAAACTGTCTCTGGACAGATGATGTTATAAATATACTGAACCTAATTTGATGTTTTGTTACCTGAGGAAGGCTGTCTTTTTGATCTATTGGTTCAGGAAATTTCCTCTGGAGCTTCCCATTTGCAGTTTAGTGTTGCTTCCATGCCTAGCTCTTGCTTTGAGTCCTGTCTTCCTTTACTGTGCAATTCCTCTTGGAAGCATCTAGAGGAGACTTCTGAATATTCCCAAAGCAGTCCTGCCTGTTAAACGGGTGGATAAGACACACATGCTGTTGAATGAGACCAGTGCCATTCTCCCACTCCTCTCCAAGAATTCCCTTATTAATAGCAGTGCCCAGCACAGACAGTCTCACTTCTTCATTTTATTTATTCGAAAATATAAGTTTTATATTTATATAAAACTTATATTACATTTATATTTATATAAAACTTATATTTGTTTATTCCAAAATAAGTAATTCTATTTATTATTTTGCAGTGTCTCTCAGGACTTTGCTGATGAGTAAACAGAACCTTAGATTCCCTTCCTCTGCTTCAAGAATGAAGTGAGAAGTTTTCCCTTCTCACTCTAGCAGTGTTGCAGAGCATTTAGCCCACATGGTCTTACAGCAGTAGCCAGCAGGAAGGTATTTCTGTGCCCAGTAGTGCTGGGAGCCTTGTAGTGTTGGGAAGGGGAAAACGTGTTGTCATGGTAGGACTGAGTGAAATGCTGTGGCATCAGTTCATAGGCTCTCTGGTTGAAACCTGCCTGGCTTCCTTTGGCTCTGTCTATACGTCTGTCATTTTTCTTGGATGTTTTTGCTCGTGAAATCAAAGAAGGCTCAGATGAGACCTTATCTCTCTCTACAACTACCTACTAATTGTAGCGAGGCGCGGGGCAGTCTGCTTTCCCTAGTAGCAAGCAACAGAACAAGAAGAAATGGTCTCAAGTTGTGTCAGGGGAGGTTCAGGCTGAATATGAGGAGGAATTTCTTTACTGAAAGAAAATGTTGTCAGGCATTGAAACAGCCTTCCCTGGGAGGTGGTGGAGTCATTGTCCCTGGAGGTGTTTAAGAGACAGGTGGATGTTGCACTTAGGGAAATGGTCTAGTGGTTGATAGGGCTAGGATAAATGCTAGATGATGTTAAAGGTCTCCTCCAGCTGAAAAGATTCTATGAGTCTATGATCTGAGGACAGGGAATCAGGAGTGGTTGTGCTTTTTCCTTTATTTTAGTGGTAATGAGAGATTTAGCAGTTGCTGATCAGTTTTTAAGCAGGTCAGAGCTGCATATCCTGATGTTTTGGGGAACAGAAGATGTATGAGATGAATCTTCTCTCACCTGCCTGCCACAGGACAATTGTAGGCCTACAGATAGGCCCTAATGGCAAAGAATTAGGGCAGCTGGGAAAATCTGCAATTGTTCTGCTAAATGCAGGTGCTTTGAATTGCCCCTCCTGACAGAGATCAGAGTGGATCTCCAGGCTTCTGCTGAGGTTTCATGAGCACACGTGATCTCAGGCCTGGAGTAGGCCTGGTACAGCCTGGAACTCTGTGGAAGGCTGCCTGTACCTACTCTAGTCTGGCTGCAAAATGGTATGGAAGGGCTGAGCAACTCAAACAGGGAAAGCTGGGGACAGAAGGAATCAGAGGAGGGGAAAAGGAGGAGAAAACTGAGGCAGAGAAATACAGCTAGGAATAAGGGTTAAGGTACAAGTTCCTGCTTAGTTTTCTGTCATACTCTGAAGGGCTTGTAGAGAGCAATTAGGAACTGGAAACCAAACCTCCATCCTGCTGTAGTCACAGCTTTTGCTGCCAGGTGCTGCAAGTAAAGGCAGGCACTGCCACTTCATATTTAATTGCTGTTTCATGAAAGAGGCTTTAGTTTTTTTTTTTCTTTATTGCTGCCTCCAGTGTCTGCAGGTGACAGAGCCTGAAGAAATAGCTTCAGAAGCACCTAAGTAAGGCAAAAGGTGTGTGAAGATACTCTGAGACAGTCTTCTGCTTTTTTTTTTTTGGTGCTTAAAGGATTAGCATCAATATTAGCTGACTGATGGGAGAAAGAATATAAATGGAGAGGGAAAGAATTACGTAAGCACGTAATGACAACTAAGTATAGACACTCACTATGCTGAAAGTAGCCAGTAAACTTTAATTTGCTGTATGGATTTGCATGGCTGTGTTGAGTATTATTTCCTTCTTCAGAGATGTGGTTATTATGACAGTTCTTCTCTCTAGTATCTGATAGCATTAATGCCAAAATTAACTTTCTCTTTTCCTTCCCAACAAAAAAGAGATTGATGTGCTAAAAAGCAAATTAATATAGGCTGCTAAATAGGAATAGCCAGCTATAAATATCCAAAGCACTTCCTGTTAATTACACTTTCTAGGCTTGACTTAAAATTTTCTATTTTTTTTTTAAATAACAAAAAACTGACAGTGATGGGATGGAAAAGAACCTTAAAAGACCTGCTGCTTCTCCTCATTAATTTCAGATTTTTTTTTTCAATATAAGATTTTCAGAGTTTAAAGATTCAGCAACTTAGGTTCCATGCAGCCTGTAATGTGTAGAACTGCCAGGGGACAGGAAGGCGCTTCAGAGGGATCTGGACAGGCTGAGTCAATGGGGTTTATTATATGAGGTTTATTAGATGAGGTTTAGCAAGACAAAGTGTCAGATCCTGCACTTGGTCACAACAATCTCATGCAATGCTACAGGCTTGGTGCAGAGTGGCTGGAAAGCTGTCTGGTGGAAAATGACTTGGTGTTGTTAATTGACAGCCAGATGACTGTGAGCCAGAAATGTGCCCAGGTGGCCAAGAGAGACAGCGGTATCCTGGTCTGTATCAGAAATATTGTGATCAGCTGGACCAGGGAAGTGATTCTGCCTGTCACACTTGATGCTGATGAGGCTGCACCTCAAATACTGTGTTCAGTTCTGGGCCCCTCACTACAAGAAGGGCATTGAGGTGCTGGAGTGTGTCCAGAGATGGGAAAGGGTCTAGAGAACAAGTCTTATGAAGAACTGGAGTGGTCTAGTCTGGAGATGAGGAGGCTAAAGGGAGATGTTATTGTTCTCACAACTACCTGAGAGGCAGGTCTCTTTTCCCAAGTAATGAATGACAGGACAAGAGGAAACAGCCTCAAGTCGCACCAGATTGGAGGCTTAGATTGGCGATAAGGAAGAGCTTCTTCACTGAGAGGGTTGTTAAGCATTAGAACCAGCTGCCCAGGGAGGTGGTGGAGTCACCATCCTTGGAGATATTTAAAAGATGCGTAGGTGAAGTTCTGAGGCATATAGTTTTGTGATGAGCTTGGCAGTGTGAGGTTAGTGGTTGGTCTTTTCCAAATGAACTGATTCTATGATTTGGCCTCCAACATTGAAAAGATATAGGTGAAAGACCTGCCTAAAACTGTTTGTAAAAGGGTATTTACAGCCAATGAAAAGGTAATAGTTTCAGAAAAAATAAGTTATCTGCAGATGTTGAAAATATGACTAAGCATGTAGAAATGGATTGGAAATCTACATGCTGTGAAAGTCACAGATCTAATTTGTTCCCAGAGGATATATTTAAGTATGGCTTCATTGACTTTAATAGAGTTACTTGACACTTAAGAGTAGTGTCAGCAATTGGACAATTGAACCCAATTTCCTTAGAGTAAGCAAGTGCTGAAGAATTTACGAAGCAGCATTTTTTTCCAGGTTCTGATAATGAAATTGCAGTTTCACATATCCATCTCAAACAGAACTTTTTAAATTCATTTGCATTTCATTTCAACTTTATGGTGAAAGACAATGAAAAGGCAAGGTGGTTTATGTTGAAGTTAGTAAAATATAAGGTTTGTGCATATCTCTACTGACTGAAACCTGATACTCAGCATGATGTCGTTGAGTTCTTCAAGATGGATTGTGATTGGCACAATCAGAAATGCAGTGTAGCATTGCAGACCCCAAAATGATAATTTTGTGTTGACAATGGGCATCAGGACAGAGGTTACAGGATATTTTGTGATCTCATTCATGAGCATAGGAGAATACCTGGCATCCACTTTTTACAAAATCACCCTGATCACCCTTCTCTGGCTTCTCTCTAATCATAACGCAACGGGCTTCAGGCTGCAACAGCACTGTACTGAGATGCTCTCACTGTCACCCAAGGCAGTGGTTAACCTTGTAATTGCAGCCATCCACCCTTCTGCTGCTGCTGTTGCTTACAGCATGGGAATTATTCAGGACTAGGGTTTGCCTCAAACTTGATATGAAAGAGCTGCTTGTTACCATTTGAGTACTATTGTTGCAAAAGCCAACGGACTTCCAACCTTGAGTTTGAGATAGCTCCAGATTGTGGGAGAGGGGGATGTCGGCCTTATCACTCTGTTTGGCTTCATGTAGAGATGACTGTTGTCATGTAGGCACAGAAGATAACATACTTTCTGTGTGGACTAAACACACCTATTAGGCAGCAGGAAGAGGTCAAGCATCATAACTCCAAATCCTGGATTGTGACAAAAATCTCCATAACCCTGGAGATTTAACACAGCTAGAGATCTATATCATTCTAGCTGTTGTCATTGCTCTTGATGTGGAGGATCAGGACAGTCAGACTGGTTATTGGCTTTTGTGTCTTTCTCAATGTCCATTTCTGTTTCACTAAAACATTTCAATAAATAAGAATCATCTTTTAACTGCCCTTGAGAGAAATTATTCTATTTAGTCTGGTTTTGTTTTACTACACAACACTCAATGAGATGCTGCACTTTGAATTGTTTTGAAACAAGGAACAAGCAAGGAACAGTTTTGTACATATGAGACAAAAGGCAGGTCTTAACTGAAGCTGCAGACGGTCTCAGACTTCTTTTGATTTGGCTTACTTTAAGAAGTTTTCGGTGTGCACTGAGACATCAGTGCATGACTTTGATTTCTTTTTAAAAACCTTCTTTAGAGGTTTAAGTAAAGTTTCTATTTGTTGAGTTAGAACATACTTTCTTAGGTTCAACTGATTTGTTTAAAAAAAAAAAAACCAACTAAAAAACCCCAAATCAGATGCACAACCAGATAAAATTCATAGTTTCTTATGTGTATAATGATTGGAAATTCCTCTGTCCTTTGCTAGAAGTTTTGTAAGAAACTTGAAGGTGGGGACCAATGAGGTGCGGAGACCTTTCAACAAAATCACAATCCTGAAAGCTTTTAACAAAAGAGGGCAGTTATGGCATGTGAGGCTTGCATACGTGACAATTAATTTAGCAACACAAAGAGAACTTTTAAAAGGTATAAAACAGAGATAGGACTCTGTGATCTGTTTTTATGGTAGTAAAAGATTGTCAGTGGAGTTCAAAAGGGTTTGTGCTGGGATCGATACTGATACTCATTTATATTCATCTATTCATTCTTAATATAGTCAGAAATCAGCTGGAAAAGGGATGAATTGCTATTAAGACCCTGAATTAGTGCCATCAGCAAATGTTATTCACAATAGTAAAGATGAAGGCTGACTAAAAAATTATGGAAGGACATTATGAGACTCAGTGACTGAGCAATAGATGAGCAGATCAAATTATGCATAGATAAATGTTAAGTGATGCATGGAGGGGAAACAATCGTAGGTTCACAGATTGTAATGATGGGTTCTTGACTGGCCATTAGTCTCTGGGAGGTAGGTATGGACTTATGATAGAGTTCTCTGAACATATCAGATCAGAGGTCAAAAAGATGACCAGTTTTGGGAATATTGAAAGTAGAATAGGAAGGAATACAAAATCATGGTGCTATGTGAAGCTGTGCCCTGCCTGCAACTTGAAAACTCCGTATGGTTCTGCTCCCTTTGTCTTAAAAAGTAGGTGGCACAACTTGGAAAAGATTCAGAGGACAGTAGTGGCCTGAGAGAGACATTGAGGAAATATGATGGTGAATAACAACATTGAGTGGTATGGGAAGGGTGATAGAGTTCAGTTATGCCCTGGGTTTGGCCAGGGTAGGGTTAACTCTCCCCAGCCGCCACAGGGAGGCGTGGCCAAGCTGTTCAAGTCCATGTGATGGTCATGCTCAGGATATAAGGGCAGCAACGGGTCACGGTGGCGCTATTGGTAGTGCGGGAATTGCAGTTCTGCCGGCCGGCTGAGCATCGGGCTGTGGGTGGTGAGCAGTTACACTGGGTGTTGCTCATTTTTCTGTGTCCTGTGGCCATCACTGTAACTGCCTACTCTTTGTGCTGTTCTAATAAATTGTCCTTATCTCAAGCCAGAAAGTTCTAGAACTCTGTCTTGATTCTCCTCCGATTGGGCTAAGGTGGGGAGGAGTGAGTAACTGTGTGGTTTGGTTATTGTTCAGCCAGGGCTAAATCACCACAGTATAGTCTCTTCCAGTACAAGAATATATGGGCTGGGTTTGAAAGAAACAAAAATAGTTTTCAGGTGAAGTTTAATTATATTCTAGACGTCTTTATGACAGGATGTTATGAATGCTGAAAATGCCATGATTTCTGTGAAAGTCTGAATAAGTTTATCCAGGTAGTATATTTCCCCAGAGCACTGGAGAGGTTTGTTGATGGGAATAAATAGCAAATATGACTGTTCTACTCTTACGCTTTTACCGAGGCATCCGCTTTTGCTAGGTCTCAGTGAGAGGATACTGGTTCAGATGGACATTTGACCTGGCCCAGCACATTACTCTCATGTTTTGAGCAGATGAACTGCATAGTCTCTCTGATATTTATGAATTCTTACTGTCTCAGAAACTGAGGACAAGATATACAATTGTCCTCTCTAAATTAAGAGATGTACGGATTTGATGGATGGACTGTTCTGTGGTCAGATGGAAACCCTCATGTCTATACTGGGACCAGTACTGTTTAATATCTTCATCAATGACATAAGACAGTGGGACTGAGTGCACCCACATCTAGCTTGCAGACAAAACCAAGATGAGTGGTGCAGTTGATGTGCCTGAGGGACTGGATGCCATTCAGAGAGACCTGGACAAGCTCAGGAAATAGGCCCCTGTGAACCTCTTGAGGTTCAACAAGGCCAAGTGTAAAGTCCTGTGCAAGAGTCAGTACAACCCCTGGCATCAGCATAGACTGGAGAGAGGATGAAGGAGTTAAGACTACTGCTCCTGTGAGGAAAGGCTGAGAGAGTTGGGGTTGTTCAGCCTGGAGAACAACAAGCTTTTTAGTAGGGCCTGTTGTCATAGGACAAGGGTTTAATGGTTTTAAACTAAAACAGAGTAGATTCATGCTAGATGTAAGGAAGAAAATTTTTACAGTGAGAGTGGTAAAACATTTGAACGGGTTTCCCAGAGAGGTAGTAAGGTAGTAGATGCCCATCCTTGGAAGCATTCAAGGTCAGGTTGGATGGGACTCTGAGCAACCTGATATAATTGACTATGTCCCTGCTCATTTGGGAAGGTGGGGGGGGGGGGGGGGGAATGTCCCTTACAACCCAAACCATTCTATGATTCTATAACATATAATTTCCATCTTGTCAGTTTCCTGTCCTTCACAAAAGATAATTGAGTTGATTAAAGGTTTCTAGAAAAGTTGGAACTCTGCTATGATTCTTTAACATACAGCTGTCACTGCTGACAGCAGAGAGTTTGGGGCATGAGTCAAGGGTGCATAAATCCAGGGTGCACAGCTTGACAAGTCTCTTCTTTCTGAATTGGGATACATTCTGGGTGTTTTTCCAGGGTTATCTTCTTTCTGCCATAACAGAGGCATGTGTTTGATCTCCTCCTTGTACATGGGAGCTTGATAAAGTTTATGTCACTGGGAAAGCTGAAATCAAATTAAAGTATGGATAGAAATCTCATGGAAGTTCATTCAGTGGGTGTGCACCTCTTATATGTCTTTATGTGGGTGGGTATTGTATCCATGGGCCCTTAGTCCCAAACATTGCTCATGTGGCAATGTTATCAGGGGTTACAATGTCACTGGCATTCTTTAACATTCATCTACATTTTATCATTGTGCTTTTGAAAATAATCAGTAAATTACCATTGTGTTTTAGCCTCTCTTGGAAGATTGTGGAGTGTTTAATTGTGGATATCATCTACATCTGGTTGTAATCTTGCTATACCCGAGTTTGCAGAATTTAACTGGAAAGAGCTGAATAGATACTTTACACCTTGATGTAGGTGAAAAAGTGTCAGGGGATACTTCTTATCCCCTCTGGCAGTGACTCTGAAGGAAGCCAAGAGGTAGTAGAAACAAAGAGTAATCTCTTATTTTTAATAGATTTAACATAAGTGGTAGTGAATTGTTAGATTTTAATTTGTACTCCTTTAATTAAATTCCTTAGCCTCAGAATCCTGATGCTCATTCAGGGAACCTCATGGGAAAAACTAAAGTGAAAATTTGTCTTAAATTGCTTTTTGTTTATGACAAAGCATCTGAAACACCAAGGTCTGTGTAGAATTCTTTCTTCTGCTCTTGAGGTTGGCTTTATCTGGCTAGACCAAAGCATAGGCCTTCAGGGATAATGTAAAATGTATTTGGAACCTGTAAGCCACAGCAAAGACCCTCCCTTAGCTGTTTTGTCTGTGCATACTTTGATGCCATTATGACAACCTTCCTATCTGATTTTGTCTATGATTACATCAAAATTGGTCTCCTGGTAAAGAGCAATATAAACTTTAATTGAATTCTGCTAAGCTTACTACACTCTCAAAGGCAGGAGGAGATTTTAGTGGGTCTTTGTGTGCAATGTAGTTACTTCTATTTCCTGAATGCATTTGAACAATTTGCAGTTGTTAAAAGAAACGGACATAACAGAACCTGCCTATATTGTGGACTCTTCTTAAGTCACTTGCATATAAATTGTATCCTCAAACATGATTTAGATGTTTGATTTGAAAAAAATCATGTTCCTTCTGTCCATGCCAAAAGACATATACCATTATAAAAGAATAAGAAAATGTATGAGCACTACCAGAAGCCTGTATCGCTGTGGACATTATCTGTATCAAAAATACATACATGATGCAAGCAATGGAAAAGGCCACAAGATGCAAAAGAAGACAAGCCAAATAATAGTCTTTACTGTTCTAAACAGACAGCAGCCTCAAACTTTGCAAGCTGTTTAACCATAAGCGTTCAAGTAAGAGTGTGCAATGAAGGAAAAGAGAAAACTAGCAGGCTTCTCTGAAACCAAGAGGGCATGTTTCTATCTAGCAGTAAAGCCAACACTTGAGACTTGATAGTAGATGCCTCAGATCCTGCTATGAGATTGTAATGTCTTCAGTGGCTTCTGGATAAAGCAGGGCTAGTAAGCTACCACAAAAGAAAGAATGAACCGTATCCCAAATGGCTGATACATGAACCAAAGGCCACAGGCTGCTGATAACCTGTGCAGAGCATCTTATGGGTCCCTTTGCAGGAATTGCTGATAAATGAACACACCTCTGGATACCTTTTTAGGAGTGATAATTTTCAAAAGATTCTTGGAAGAAACACCCTATGGCATCAAGAAAGCAGTAAAGAAAGATCCATCTGAGGAAAGAAGTCTCTCAATGACACTACTGTATCACAAAGCTGGACTACTGAACTTCTGCTGGCTTCCTTAGAAATTGAGCTACAATTTGTCTGCAACACTAATCTCTGTTGGAGAAGAGCAGTGTTTGATATTTCAGTGGTTACCAAAAATAAAGTGTTGATTTCTCGCTTAAATTGGCAAACTGAAATTAGTATCTGGAATTAGTATCAAATATATTTCTAACTCCTGAAAATGAGACAAGATTTTTGTTCAGATAAAGCAACATTTCTTCATAGTAAATTTTTTTTGCAGGAAAGTCTCATTTTTTATGATGTACAGTTTTAATAGTTTATCAGGTAATGGTGATCTTCAGCAATCCTCTGCTTTGGTAAGTAATTTCATCTGTTGAAATGCCCACACTCAACTCATAAGCAGCATGAAGGCAGTACAGAGTGATCCTGTTTTTTTTCTAAATGTCTTGTCAGTCTGGTTTGGGGTTTTTTTTTTTGGCAGGGGTGAGGGTTGTTGTGTATTTTGGTTTTGTTTTAAAGCAGGAAAAAAAAAGATAAACCAATTGCAGAACTGATTTTCTTCTCTTTTGATTATGAAATATTCTTTTGGTTTCTAAAGCACTGTTACTATCTGCATAAACTGCTGGGAATTTGCTCATATTTTGTCAAGTAACAGCCCACCTGATTCCAGAAATCTTTGTAATCTCCAATGTCTTATTTAACAATGCAGCATAAATAGTTACTGATTTGCATAATTTATTTCCCTTGTTTCCAGTGCAGTTTCCTGATTACGTTAACAAAATTATGCTTTTACTTTCTCACCTTCAAAGTTCTTACTTGGCAGATGAGTATATCTGCTTTGCTAATTCAGTGTAGCTGACAGGAGTGGGCCATGGCCTGTAGTGCATCAGTTACAGGGAGATAAAACTGACAGTTTCTCATTAATATGAATATAATCAGTTTATTATGATATGAATATAATCAGTTTATTATGATAGGGCCTGCAGTCTGCAATGAAACAGGGCTCCCTAGTGTCAACTGTGTTGTTTATTTAGAAAAAAAAAAAAAGCAGCATTAGAGAGCAAATCAACTGAAGAAGTCAAAAAGATGCAGAGAGTTGGATGGAAAGAGAGGTCACATATCTGCCATTAGTGAAATCCTAATAATAGCTGAGGTCTCCTCGGTGCAATGCTCTTTTTCCAGACCAGTCTCTCACTTTGTTTATCAAATCTAACATCTACCTAACCTTTTCATGTAATTTCAATTCCCACATTGCTAAAATGGTTCTAAGTTGGAACTGAGTAAAGAGTAAGTTGTCATTTTGGATTTTTGCCTCCTAAGTTTTATTTCCCCTCATTTGCTTGATGATTTGGGGGACTTTGTTGCGTGGTCTCTTCAGATCCTACAACACAGATGACTGATGTGGTTAGGTGATAGGTTTTCTGATCTGCTCTGCATCTTACGTAGTGCTCCTCAGAGGCACCCCCCTTTGGTGTGACATGGTGAATGTTATTTCCTGTCTTTTTCTGGGACGTCTATGGGTATTTATACGTTTAAATTTAACCTGTTAAAAACTGGCTTATGTTTAATTTATTTATGAGCCTGTACGAGCAGTGTACCAACAAATTATGGGCTGTTTTTTGAGTTTGGAAACCATTTCTGTTCTTATTTGGTCTATCAGTTCCCTTTAAAATGAGGTGCTGAATGTCCCTTTTGGGTACCTTTGTGTCCATGTTTTGGGATTAAAGTCTCTGCCTAAAGGTAGTTGAAAGTGTGAGTTCATGAAATGTAGCTGATACAGGCAAGGGTAGTGGCTGAGTATGAGTTGAAGATAATTGAATCTTGATTCAGGCTGGATGGGGACACGGTTGAGTACAGTGATAACACAGTTTACCTTTACAAATCTTCAGTATTAAGGAAGGCTAAATATGCTCGAAAGTATTTACCACTTCTCTTACAGGTTGCTATTGAAAGTTGAGCTCAATTATCCATGTTTGATTGATTCTACATTCAGAATGAACAAATTTGCAACAGAGAAGACAAATGTGTTTCTCTACAGTCATTTCTACCTTTATCTTAGTACCATGTGTTAGAGGTAATCCTTATAAATCTTAAAGGATGTGCAGATAATTGCACACTGTTTAGCTTTCTTGGAGGTACTATGGACTTGTTCCTGGAAGTAAACCCTGATGAGGAGTTTGACAAAAACTCTTGTGTATGTGTTGGTCCCAATGCTCCCCAACAAGGTGGCTGCTTACTTTGAGTTAAGCACACATTATTCAGTAGGACCTGGGTTGACTTGTATCTTGTAAAGTTAATGTCCTGTTGTCGACTATGTTTTTGTTGTGCAACTTCTCAAACACGTTTGGATTTGACTTTTGAGAGACACCTCTGAGGGTAGAAAAGCACAGCTGCAAAAAATTACTTGTCTTTTTTGTTTTGTTCTCACCCAAGGGAGAGGCTGGTGCAAAGAAGCTTGCAGAGAATTGTGAGAGACAAAGAGATCTGGTCATCTGTGGTGGATGGAAACAGAGCAAGTGGTGAAATAGGGAGAGAGAGAACAGAAAACAAGGGGCAATAAATGATGCATGTTTGAGAAGTACAATTGCTTCCCTGATTATTTCACTCCAGCCGCCAAGCACTGATAATGTCTCTTTTCCTGAATGGTTCCTATGAATGTGAAGTGGCAATTACTTATTACACACCAGCAATTAGAGCTGGATACTGATAGAGAAGAGAATTGAGTGCTTCAACTAGAGATTAGAAAAACTGTACAATTTTGCCTTCTCTATCCTGTCTGAAAAGGTGGTGAGGGGATATTATCTATCGAAAAGACAAGGAAATGGTGGAAGTCCCCATTCCTCTCTATTTTGATATGTATGTATATGTGTATATATGTTTATTTTATATATATTTTGGACCATATTCCATACTACTTTCTGGAAATACTTGAGTGTATTGTTTTCCCAGATGTGTTTGCTGAAACACTTGCTTACATATTGTGCAGCAGAGGGAGATTCATACCTTCCAATCTAAAGCAACCAGTTTAGTTTTCTTGTGCACAAACTAGGTAAATTTTTCTCCATTGACTGTAAAGAGAGCTTTGGGAAACACACTCTGTATTGTTTTCTGCAGAAATATTTCATCCACTCATTCAGGAAGTCAGGGAGCCTGACTTCCTGAATTTGCTGGTTTAGGTGTGGAATGCTTGGCAGTGGTCATATTATCTCCCCCTTCCTTCTGGATCTGTTACTTAGGAGCATGAGGTAAAGAAAGCCTCTATGATCTCTGCAGTGATTAAGTACCTTTAAATTTGTGCTCAAGTGTTGTCATGAGCAATCATGTGCTTCTCCTTGTGTTCTGTAAGTGTTCTTTGCTAAGTCTTTTATGTTAGCACCTTCCAATATTTTCATCATTGAACCCCAGATGGCAACCAAGCACAACATTGCTACTTGCTCACTCTCCCCTGCTGGGATGGGGGAGAGAATTGGAAGAATACAAGTGAGAAAACCCATGGGCTGAAATAAAGACAGTTTAATAGGTAAAGCAAAAGCTACATGTATAGACAAAGCAAACCAAGGAATTCATGTACCATTTCCCATGGGCAGGCAGGTGTTCAGCCATCTCCAGGACAGCAGGGCTCCATCACCTATAACAGTGATTTGGGAAGGCAAATGCCACCACTGTGAACATACTCCTCTTCCATCGTCTTCCCCCAGCTTTATTTGCACGACACCATATGGTCTGAGATATCCCTTGGGTCAGTTGGGGTCATCTGCCCCAACTGTGTCCTCTCCCAGTGCCTTGTGCCCCACCAGCCCACTTGCGGGTGGAGTAGGGGAAAAAGGAGAAAAGGCCTTGACTCTGTATAAGCACTGCTCAGCAATAATGAAAACATTCCTGTATTAGCAACACAGTTTCCAGCACAAGGACCCATACCACATACTATGAAGAAAATTCACTAACAACCAAACCAAAACAAATACGGCATTAAGTAAGGTACCTAATATTTCTCACTTATGGCTAATCTTTTCTTGAGAAGAATTTCCTGTTGTACAGAGAATTTATTTACAAGATATTTGTTCTCTTTTAAGAAGAAAAAAATGAATGAGGTTTTGTAGAAGGACCACAAGTCTCCAGCCAGCCATAGTCCTCTTATATCAGGCTTGCCCAAATGAACCAATGGTCTCAATGGTATTTTGATGAGCTCAGGTAGTGCTTGTGGGTAGTGAATTGTCAGCAAAGCACAGAATTAAAACTCCCAGCTCAAAGAAAGCTTCACCAGACACCATCTACTTCGTTAACAGATACAATTCTTGTGCTACCAATACTCTGACTGTAGCATTGCATTTCTTCTCATAGCTGAGAAAGTACCTTTCCCTGTATAATTTGTTGATCCCCTGCTCAGATTGAGTTTGATTTCCTCACCTGCACTTTTCTCTGTAAATATGCTGTGGTGATTATCTCCATCAGCTGTTCCAATGAACTTGTTTTCATTAAAGAAACAAACAAAATAACAAAAAACAAACAACTTCGGCAGCTGCCATGACAAGGCCCTAAGGCTGAACTTGTCTTAGCAGCTGTTTTTCCTTTTGCTCTCTTTAAAGCAAAACACAAACCCACCCAACAAACCAGACAGCTGTCTCAGTTACCTACCCGTGCCTCACGCCTTACCGCAAGCATGTGTGTCATCAGCTTAAGTTTAATTAGAAGGTTAGTCTGTCTTTCTAATACCAAATTAGTCAGTCTTGAGTTTTCTTCAGTGGAATAACAGAAAGTTACGTGTGTGTGAGAAACAAAACAAGCTTTCTCGCAAAAGACTCAGGTCAGACTTCACTTGGTCTGCCTTCAAAACTTGGTCTCAGGATCAGGTCAGTCTCCTCTGGAACCCCTGTCGATGATTCACGAGATCATTGAAATCAGCGACAGAGGTCCCCCAGGGAGACAACTTAGGATCCCGGAGGAGCCCCCAAATGTGAGAAACAAAACAAGCTTTCTCGCGAAAGACTCAGGTCAGACTCTGCAGTGAAGCACTTTTATTAAGCGTTCTTGCAAGAGCGGGTGTCCTAGCTAGTAGGCACACCTGACAGGTACAATATTCGGCTTTTTATTCCCTATCCCAGCTGCAAGGCCCCTCCCTCGTTTCCCCATTGATTAGGTACTCCAAGATTTACAACTTCTTGAGGTGCCTACAATCCCCTCAGGGGATGTCTGGTTTTTGTATATTATCACCCATTCCCCACAGTCCTGAGATTTAAAACTAGTTAACATTACAAGCAAACAGATAACAGTCTTATGGTCAGTCCACTGATTTACACTACACAGAGACAGACAACAGTCGAAATACATGAGTATGAAGGATAAGGTCAAACTGTCTGTTGTTCAAATTTGTTTGGCTCCTAGATTTTTGAGAAAGAAATTCAGTTGTGAAAATTATGTGAAAGAAGTATACATGTTTTCTTTCTAGTACTATGTTTGCTAACATTTAATACATGAGTTTTGATGCCAAATTGTGAGAAATATTGATGTTGCTTTTGCAGAATTAGAAGGAAATTAAGACAAGGAATTTCGACTGTTATCTGCCTCTGTAATGTAAATCAGTAGACTGACCATGACTGTTTTCTGCCTGAAGAAGAATACACTTGTACACTTTCTGCATGAAGAGAATACACTTGTCGTTTCAGTGCTGAGTAGTTTGGGTTTTTTAATCTTGCAAGATCAGTTTTCAAGGTAAACCCAAAAAAAGAAGAATTACTGTAAGAAATACATAAATTGTAAAGTACTTAGTAATTAATAGGAAGAAACGTTACAATGAAACACATATTAGATCCTTTCCCCTGACTCTGTCTTAGAGAATTGCAGACTGTGTTTCACCTTTAGGTCTCAGTAAGATATCCAAAACAGGTTAAGTTTGAACAAAATTCTGCAATTCATAAGACTCTTGATCTGTCTGTCCTGTGGCTGTATAAGGCTTTTTGATGCATTTTCAGCTTTGAATTCATTCATCTCTTCTCACTACCGTATACCACAGAATACAAACCTGGGCAAACAGAGTCAAGAAAAAATGTTAGGGATAAAAGCTATCTGTCTTTGTCTGGTATGGGCAACTATGTGTTGGACCATACCAGAAACTGCAGGAACTTGAAAACTGTAGTGAACCAGGTCTAAAACTCAAAATAATTATAAACTCATCTAACAGTAATAATTTATTACGAGTTTTTTGCAGTAGCATGTTTAAGTTTTTGTTTGTAAGATTTTGGTTTTTGTTTGTTTGGGAGGCTACAGTTACCTAAAAAGAACACTGCCATGATTCTCATATATCATATGGACCATCTTGTTCAGGTTCCCTTTTTTTTCATGACTTTAAGAAACAATTAGAAAATTTCATGGGGCTAATTAATATATGTACTTCTGACTCGGGAAGTCTGAGTCAGAGATTCTGTGAAACTGACAGTGTGTTCTGGGGAACATGATTAGGGATGAGTGTGAGCCATGTCCAAACTAACCTTGAGGGGAAGTGATGTATCCAGAAGTGACTATAACAATGTCATGTCCAGTGCAATACTTCTTTTCAACTGGACCAGCTAGCCTCTAGTGGGTCATGCTGTGTGGGAACCTGTCTCCTCTTTCTTTTAGCTCTGTAACACTGCACAAATTAAAAATAGGCATGTGTTTTCTGTTTTACTTTTAATGCTCAGTCCTTTGATCTTGCATTCTAGGGAAAATGTTTCCTGTTTCTCTAGGTAGTCCAGAAGAGTTCTTATACTCAGTAAGGCATCTACTTTCTGATTATTTGTGAGCTTTTATTTCTGCCATAGAACAGAAAGGGGAACTGTGATAGTCCAAGCAATTCCCATTACCACACCATCCCAATGACAAAGTTTTACAGGAACTCTTTGTTATTTGTCTGCAGTTTGGAGGTGCAGGTTTAACTCCATGCTCAGACAATGTTCTCATTTGAATGTAAACAAATCAGCCTGGCTGTTCTTTTATTCTTTCAGTGGTATCATAGGAACACAAGTACCAGGAGTTGTTTGAGAAACAAAGAAAGCACGGGGTGCCCTAGTGCTATGCTGATGGTTGTGTAAGTACTACAGTCAGTAACTGGCAAAGGTACAAGCCTCTGTTGTTCCTGGTATGCAGAATACATTGTCTGCTCCTCTTTGTGCTCAATACCCATGGAGACAGTATTCTTTATTGAACTCACAGTAATTTCACTCAGTAGGTTTGGAACCAAGATTACCATTTGAGTTCATTTGTGATAAATAAACAGTGTTTTAGCAAGGTGGACTATTACACTAGTTAAATTTCAGTGACAAGCCCAAAAGGAATGTTGGGTTTTTTTCCAAAAATAAAAAGCTGGTAGCAATCAAAAGAGATTTTTTTTCCAATGTCTTAGCCAAGTGTGAACTCAGACTATTGTGAGAAATATTGATGTTGCTTTTGCAGAATTAGAAGACAAGGAATTCTGACTGGTATCTGCCTCTGTGTAATGTAAATCAGTGGACTGACCATAAGACTGTTATCTGTTTGTTTGTAATGTTAACTAGAGTTTTAAATCTCTGGACTGTGGGGAATGGGTGATAATACACAAAAATCAGACATCCCCTGAGGGGATTGTAGGCACCTCAAGAAGTTGTAAACCTTGGAGTACCTAATCAATGGGGAAACGAGGGAGGGGCCTTGCGGCCCGGATAGGGAATGAAAGGCCGAATATTGTACCTGTCAGGTGCCTACTAGCTAGGACACCCACTCTTGCAAGAACGCTTAATAAAAGTGCTTCACTGAGGAGTCTGACCTGAGTCTTTCGCGAGAAAGCTTGTTTTGTTTCTCACAGTTGGGGGCTCGTCCGGGATATGAAGTCGTCTTCCTGGGGGACCTCTGTCGCTGAAGGACAGGGAAGACGCGTCCCGTTGATTTCAACGGTCCCATGAATCATCGACAGGGGTTCCAGAGGAGACCGACCGGATCCTGAGACCAAGTTTTAAAGGCAGACCCAGTGAACCACAGGGGGAAAGGACAGGAATAGTAGGCACGATCATGTCGACCAGGAAACTGTGCACGGACCAAGGTAAGAAAATTGACTATTAAGTATTACTTTGGTGGTCGGGTATCCGGGGTAAGAAAATTGACTATTAAGTGTTACCTGGACGGGGCATTCTGAGAGACTTTCTGTGTGCGTATGTGTGCTTGAGACGTACCACAGGTACGAAGTGAGTGCGGAGTCCGGATCCGCGGTTCTGTTGTTCCGCGAGGAAAACAGCCAGAGAAGGACGAAGCGAAAGCACAGAGTGACAGTAAAAGTCTCGGGAAGTCAGAATGGGAAATAGAAGTGCCATGCCTGAGGGAAATAAAAGGGACGAGGAAAAGGGTCGCGGGAACATTCCTCCAGATAGTCTGTTGGGAGGATGTTGGAAGTTGAGAAGACATGTCGGGTACATAGGATACAGTACTGTTGTTTTATGTGGTCTAAAGAGATGAGGAAACAAGTTTTGGCAGCATGAGTGTTTGTGGACCTTTTATTTTGTTGCCTCCAAGCAACCAATTATTGACATCGAGTGAGCTCACCTGAAAACTTTCATAATATATAAATGATTACGTGTGTTGTTTTGCTGTGCCATTTTGTCTTGTTTTTTGTTGTTGTTGCTCGGAGTGTAGTGGACTTTTTGTGGTGGCTGAATACATTGTCTTGTTTTTTGTGACATTTTGACGTAGAGAGTAAATTGGGACTGCTCTTTTTGTTGATGTCTGTGTCTTTCTCATTGTCCCTGTCATTTGACAAAATTAGTGTCACAGAGAGGATTGTTTTAAAAACTAAATGTATCAGTTCAACTTAACATTCCTGAATGAGGAAAAAATAAAGAAAAATTAAAATTGTCTATTTAAAAAGAAAAGGAACTTGTGGGCTGAGGAAGACAGGAATTGATTTTGTTAACAGCATAGTGAAACCAGCTCCGACAAAAGGAGAAGGTGTTATTAAAACACTCATATAGAATGACAATGAGATTTGTAAAGTCAAATTGTAATATTGCAATCTCAAAACAAATTGTTTTCTGATAAGTTAAACACTTAGCAGACTGTAGCCAAAAAAAGCTGCAGTTCAGGTTCTATAGTATAAACATTAGAGGAAAAAGAAAAAAAGCTGCAGCAATTGTGTGTGTGCTCTTAACTAAGGGCGCCTGCTGAGCTGGTCTCTGCACTGTACGTACAAGGAGTATGTTTGTGTAAAATGTTTTGCAATCAGTGAGTGAGTTTTTGTGGAAGGTTTTAACCCCTTGATGTGTGTGTGAGGAAGTCAGTGTGTGTTTTTTTTTTTTGTTGTTCAGGGTATAATCTAAAGTTGATGTTAAAATGTATGTGAAACTTATTTTGTTTGAAGAGAAAGAAAAGATAAAGGAATGTGGGATGAAATTTTAATTTAGCCTCAGAATGACTTTAGACTGGGATTATGGAAGTTGAGTAAATGGATAGAGTTTGTCAGGTAATGGCTGGAAATTTGATGTGTGTGATTGGAATGTGAAGGAAGATAGGAGTGTATTGCATGGAACAAAGAAAGAGGCACGAAAGGAGCCAGGGGAAGACCGCCTGGACAGGCAATATAGATTGTTTCCTCCCCAGCGAGATATTGGGTGTGGGGAAGCATGTTGGATGTGGGAATGCGGGTCACTTTGAGAGAGAATGCCCCGAGTTGAAGGAAAAAGAAAAGGTGATGTCATTGCTGGCTTTTGAAGATACTGAATGGAGAGGTCTGGAGTTTCGTAATTAGAAGTCCCAGTGGGAGTCCTTGGTAAATCTAAAGGTGGGATCCCAGGAAGAAGAGGTGGTCCTCTTGGTTGGCACAGTAGTGGCCAGAATCTCATTAAAATTTATACCCTATGGGGCAAAGTTATCAACAAATAACTTAAAGGAGAGAGTTTTTAACTGATGTGATTAAGATTAAGGAAGAAGATAAGAACAAATAAATATTATAGTCTTTCTTCTGATGTTATTTTACTTCAGTATACTGATGACTTTTTAATTTCTGGCAAAGAAAACAATGTGGTAAAAGAAGCCACAGATTCTTTTTTGTTGATTATTAAACTTTTTAGGAAAGCGCGAAGTATCAAAATCCAAATTGCAATCTGTCAAAAAGGAAGTTAGATATTTTGGACATTTTATTTGTGAAGGGAAAAACAGAATGAATCCAGAGAGAATAAAGGGAGTTGTGGAACTGCCCTTCTTGCCAACAAATAAACAAAAAGGAATTAAGAAAATGTTTGTGATTAATTGACTATGGCCCTCTGTGGGTAAACTTTTATGCACAGAAAACAAATGGGTTAGATTCAAAATTGCTAAATGAAGAGCCAAATGTTTTAACTTGGACAGAAGGAGAAGAAAAGCTAATCCAGGAATCAAAGTGTAATCACCACTCCTGTGTTAGCACTGTCATCCTTAGGTAAACTGCTTGTTTTGTTTGTCACAATAGATAAGGGAGCTTTAACTCAAGAATTGGGGGGGGCGGGGGGGGTGAATGACAACCAATAGAACATATATATCCAAACTCCTGGATCTCATATTGAGGGGATGATCAGAATGTGTACAGGCAAAAGCTGCCACTGCCCTCTTAGTAGAGGAAAGCAGAAAACCAAAGTTTGGAATGATATTAGTAATAAATACCTCCTGATAAGTGAAAACAATTTTAACTCGAAAAGCTGAGTGGTGGCTAAACCCATTCTAGAATATTGATATAAAAGACAATGTTAAAAAAAAAAAAGAAAAACTTTTAGAAAAATTGCAACTTGAATCTTGACTGCCAGCCCATGCCTTAATCCAGCCACTTCCCTATGGAAGGGAGTCATGACACGTGAAAACTTTGAACACAATTATTAAGACATAATAGAGTATCAGTGTGACCTGAATTGAAAGAAATACCTTTACATATAGGCCTTGAGAGTAATTCAAGGCAAAAGATGTAATGGCTATGCAATTATTGAAGGAGTAAGTCAAGAGATAAAAGAAGCGGGGTGACTACCAAATAACTGGTCAGCCCAGACATACAAATTATAGGCTTTAAACAGAACCTTAGAGCTGTGAGAAGGAAAAGATGAACATTTTATATTGATTCAAGGTATGCCTCTGAAGTGGTATGAACTTTTGGAAAGGCATGAGAAGAGGTTTACTCAATAGCAAGGGAAAAGTATTAGTACATGGAGAAGTAATTAAACAGGTATTAAAGAATTTATCTCTTCCAAGTGAGATTGCAGTGGTCCATGTGAATGGGCATCAAAAAAACGAATTCTTTTAGGGCCAGGGGAAACACACTGGCTGATGAAGAAGCCAAAGAGGTGACATTAAGCCATGAGATTGTGAGTATGTATAATCTCACCCCCTAGGTACCTGCACCAAAGGCAACTCCTGTGTTTACAGAAAAAGAGAAAGACATTGAGACAGAGGGGAGGTGGATCCTCCCAGATGGAAAAGAGATGTTAAATGAACAAGCTATGATGGAAATGATGGCTATTTTACATCAAGGAAGTCATTGGGGTATGCAAGCAATATGTGATTTAGCTTTAAGAAAATATGTATATGTAGGAATGTACACAGTGGCCAAACAGATTTGTGAATGATGTGTGATTTGTAACGAAAAAAAAAAAGGTCCTGAGGAAATAACCCACAGGAAGGAGAGAACCTGGCCTAAGGCCCTTTAAACCAAAAATATTTATTAAAAGAATTAGATACTGGGGTTTTATTTTGTCTTTCCTCAGGAAAAAAAAGGCTTTTGGCCCAAACAACACCTCTCAAGTTTGCAGCCCACACCATCCAGCCTGAAGGGCAGATCCTGATCAAGTCCTGAAAAGGAACCAAAATGCAACCCGAATGGGAAGGCCTGTTCCAGGTGTTACTGATCACTGAGACAGCAGTAAGAACGGCTAAAAAAAAAGACTGGACTTATTACATCAGACTCAGAGGACTAATGGGACTCTCCACTCGAGGATGGAAAGTGGCACATATGTCAGACTACAAATTCCTTGTGCCTTAAACTAAAGAAGCAACAAGAATCCAGTGGAAACAAGGACACTTATTAATGTTACTAACTGATGAGGTGGTAGTAGTAGAAATGTCATTAATTGTTGAAAATGAGGGAGATCATTGAAATTATGGGCTATTGTTTGTTGGAAATCCAGGGGACAGCATCATGGGGACAAAGTAGTATTCGGTTAAACTATGGATAAATGTAACTAACAGGGAAGCTCCACAAACTATACAGTTTAATGCTTGTCAAATAGAACCTATGAACTTGGAGCAGATATAAATGGAAGGGATTCAGGATTGTAGTGTAGAAATCAAAGAGAGGACTGAGCCAAAGGATAGCAACTCCTACTAAATTACCTATAATAAAACCATGGGACCCACCAAATAACCCAAAGATTGTAACTATAACTGAAGTAAATAATTTAACGTAAACATTTGAGACTGAAGCAGGATATGGAGATGCAAATGCCTGGATTGAATGGGTTTAAATATACAGTGTAAAGCCTGAATCATAGTAATTGCTCTGCATGTGCCTCACGAAGACCGACTCCACAAGTGGTTCCCTTTCCTTTAGGATGGAGTAAAGAACCACAGGGAACGAGATTTATGACTGCCCTATACCAAGAAAAGGCTACATGGGGAAAAGAGAGGTGCGAGTCTCTCTCACTGTTACTATTATTTTCTTTGCACAACAAAGACATCAAAGTACCTCCTGTTTTCTCTACAGTGGCCAGTAACCACACAGCTTGTCTCTCACGACAGGGTGGAGGGGCTACTGGGTATCTCAGAGACGTGGAAATGTGTACTGAGTCACTGAACGTGACTGAGGGTAAAGCAGGAAATTACTCAGCTGTGAGTATCCCCAGGGCAGATCTATAGTGGTATTGTGGAGGAAAAATCCTGAGGCCTGTGCTCCCTCCAAATTGGAAAGGCACATGTGCCCTTGTTTAATTGGCTGTTACATTTACCCTGGCATTTGAAAGTGAATCATGTATTTCGGGGAAAAGAATGAAAAGAAATTTGGGGGTATCATTCGATGACAGGTTCTATATTGATTCAATTGGAGTTCCCAGGGGGATACCTGATGAATATAAAGCATGAAATCAAATAGCAGCAGGGTTTGAATCCTCCCTATTATTTTGGTGGGTAACGATAAATAAGAATGTGGATTGGATAAACTATATATTACAATCAGCAGTGCTTTATAAATTACACCAGAGATGCAATCAGAGGAATTGCAGAACAACTAGATGCCACTAACAGAATGGCATGGGAGAACAGAATAGTTCTAGATATGATATTGTCAGAAAAAGGAGGGGTCTGTGTAATGTTAGGAGACAAATGTTGCACTTTCATACCAAACAATACAGTACCAGATGGAACCATAACCAGAGCATTACAGGGACTTACCACACTAGCAGGGGAATTGGCTGAGAATTCAGGGATAGATAACTCTATTATGGGATGGTTGGAATCATGGTTTGGGAAATGGAAAGAAATGGTAATATCTGTGGTTACCTCTCTGATAGTAGTTGCAGGGATATTAACGGCAGTTGGATGCTGTATAATCCCATGTGTTAGGGGGCTTGTACAAAGATTAATTGAAAGAGCGATATCTAAACAAATGCCCTTAGACCCGCCTCCCTACCGTGAGAAAATGTTTCTTAAAGAGCGGGAAGAAGATCAAGAAGAGATAGAATTAAAGAATAACTGTGAAATAATGTTGTCTAACCTAGAAGAGTCATTGCAAAAGGCAACAAATGTGTAAAAAAAAAAGGGGGGAATTTGTGAGAAATATTGATGTTGCTTTTGCAGAATTAGAAAGAAATTAAGACAAGGAATTCCGACTGGTATCTGCCTCTGTGTAATGTAAATCAGTGGACTGACCATAAGACTGTTATCTGTTTGTAATGTTAACTAGAGTTTTAAATCTCAGGACTGTGGGGAATGGGTGATAATACACAAAAACCAGACATCCCATAAGGGGATTGTAGGCACCTCAAGAAGTTGTAAACCTTGGAGTACCTAATCAATAGGGAAACGAGGGAGGGACCTTGTGGCTGGGATAGGGAATAAAAAGCCGAATATTGTACCTGTCAGGTGCCTACTAGCTAGGACACCCGCTCTTGCAAGAACGCTTAATAAAAGTGCTTCACTGCAGAGTCTGACCTGAGTCTTTCGCAAGAAAGCTTATTTTGTTTCTCACACTATAATTTCAGTAGATGCCAGTTATAAGTTTGTTGCTTGACTGCCCACTTCTTTTTGGTGATATTTTCCTTCAAAGACAGTGTTATATTTGGCATCCTTCATGACTATACTGTGCCGCCACACTACAAATATGTCCATATGCTCTGTTTTTAAATAGAGCATTTAAGACAGCTACTGTTCTCACTGGTATTTGCAGTGGATGCTCAGGCCCTACTGTGGTCAATGTAATGCAGATACAGCCTGTGTCTGCCCTGCCCTTCTAGTTATCATCTCAGCAGCCTGTGACTTTCCTGCATCAACCTATAGGGACTTTGTGTCCCTATACAAAGGGTCTAATTCTTTGATATGTGCTTCTTGTTCCTCTGAATCATACTTTTTATTAGTCCCTTCTCATCTTGAATGTGAAGGATGTGTTTTGTGTTGTGTTCTCAAAGATTCACAGAAGTTGAGACTGAGAGGAAGTGGAAGGGTTGCTTTAGTCTTTGCACTGATGCAGTGCAAGGCCAGTTAAATCTATTATCCTTCATCACTCAAAAATAGGAGAACTTTTATGGAAAGTGCCAAATGCCATCTGTTCTGTTGCTTACTCAGAACACTCAGAAGAACTTGACTCTTGGCAGTATCATAACTATTGATGCAGACTTACCTTAGCCAGTGGACAGTCATGGTTCATTTTGTGAAATTAAGGCAAAAAGATGAGTCATTTTGAGTACCACTCACTTCTGTAAACACTGATAAATACTTGGAGTGGTAATTGTAGAAAGATTTCAAATGCAAGGGGAGAAAAACCTCAGTGTAAATCATAGTAGTTTTGATGGTTTGAGTTGATCATGTTCTCTTATGTTTGCTGTGAACCTGGGCTTGTGCTTGACTGCTATATATATTTCTCACAAATAAGGTGTTTTTTCTAAAGTGCAGATACAAAATTTCATTTTACTAGAGGTCATCCCCTCTTTCAGAAGCTTCTGTTTCCTGCAGAGTAAGCTCAGAAGTGGACTAATCTTGGATACAAAGTTTTGTCAATGCTGTGTGTGTAGACATGGCTCTGATAATGTAGATCATACTTGTCCCCTCTGTTTTGCTGTTCCACAGAGAAATAAGAGTGTGCTCTGCACAAGAGAATGCAGGGGCTGTATATATCATGCTAATGGGCAGTGTTTGCAAAAGTTGTAATTCAGGTAGGTAGAGTCACAACAATGAATTAGGGCTTCTGGCCTAATTCTGGAAATTTCTGGAAAGAAAGTCCATTTGAAGTCCAACTGCTTGCCAGCTGTGGCTATTCATAGCAATTATTACACTATTTATTTCACACCAACTTTTCCTTTAAAAAGTGTAATGAATTATTTTATTGCCATCTTAAAAGTCTATTTATACTCCATTCATCTTGTGATGAACATATGTATCTGATTCTTGATCTGTCTTTAATACTATACAAAGTAGTGTTGCTACGTTTAAAGTTTTCTTGGCACAAATGTAAGATAATCACACTTCTTAACAGCTTGAGTGACCTTAACTGTTCAACCCTGTACTTCTAAAATGTGAGTTTTAATGGGTATTTAATATATAACTATTTTTTCCCTCTCTCCATTTTAGACATCCTTACCTTTCATTTGTTTTGGGTAGACATCAGATGTCTGGAGAACAACTGGGAATGCTTGGAGGTTTTGCAGTATGATCAGAATCTTCCTAATTCATTAAGGTACTCACTGTGGTCTTTGACTAGGTGAATAAGTCATCTGATGGCCACATAGTCAAGATACTGTTGTTTTAAACCAGCTCACTCTGGCAGTTACATTAGTAGTGACCACTTGACTGTGGTGACACAACATTTTTCAGCTTGTATTCCAGTCTGTCCTTCTGCAGCATCATTACTAACAGTAACTGAAATAGTCCAGAGCAGATGATGGGTAAGTCACAGCCATTGCCATCCTGCTGGCAAGTCTGGAGCCCAGTACAAGGAGCAGCAGTTGCTTAAACGTCCTAGAAGAATGAGCAGAGGGGATTTGGATTCTTGAAGTATGTTAGTGCGACTGGGCATTAAACTCTCTGGCATTTCCTCATATAAATACAGTCTATTTTCTGTTTTGTGTTTATATATTGTCTGTGATCACCCTTCTTGACTGCTCTATTCCAGCTTCCCCCTCAGAAATGGGAAGATTTAGGCCTTGGTGTTCTAAAATGACCAAACATTTCATGGGCTGTGCCTGGATTGCCATCCCATACTCTTACATGCTAGCTTTGTTGTTCTCTGATTTGCGTAAAAATTGCTGTTCTGTCTAACCCTACTGGAAAAAAATGTTAAGAGATATTAAAAAAAAAATCAACAAGCCAGAGATGTGGGGTGAAACAGTGACAAAAGCTGAGGTACTTAATGACATCTTTGCCTCAGTTTTAATAGCAAGACCAGTTGTTCTCCAGGTACCCAGCCTCCTGCGCTGGAAGACATAAACGAGGAGCAGAATGAAGTTCACATAATCCCAGGTTAGCAACCTGGTACACCACTTAGACACACACCAGTCCATGGGGCCAGGTGACATCCACCCAAGGGCACTGAGAGAGCTGGCTAAAGTGCTCACCAAACCATGTTCCATCATGTATCATCTGTTCCAGCTATCCAGGGAGATTTCAGTTGGCTGGAAGTTAGCAAATGTGACTATTATCTGCAAGAAGGGCTGGAAGGAGGATCCTTCCAGTCTGACCTTGTATCTTGGCTTAGGCCCATCTGGGAACAAAGGATCACAATCAGTCATAAGTATCAAAGGTCTTTGGAACGCCCTAAGGACACGGGGGACTTACTTGCCACTTATAGTCCCAGGCAAAGTAGACAAGACTACTCGACTTGGGGAAGGAAACAGCCAACTACCGGTTAATCCAGTGGTGAATTCAATTAATTTCTGTTTTCTTCCTCAAGTTGAGTAGTCTTGCCTGCTTTGCTTGGGACCATAAGTGGCAAGTAAGTCCCCGTCGTCCTTAGGACATTCCAAAGGCCCTCTGGACTTATGGCTGATCGTGGTCCTTTGTTCCTGGATGAGCATGAACCATGACAGACAACACTGCAGTCCTCTTCCCCTGTTAACAAGGAAAAAGCAGCTCTACACAAACTCATGATACCTTGATACCATTCTTGAGTGCCATCACATGGCAGGTATAGGACTACCAGGTGATCAGGCCCAGTCTGCATGGCTTTGTGAAGGGCAGGTCTTGCTTGACTAACCTGATTTCTTTCTATGACAAGGTGACCTGCTTAGTGAATGAGGGAAAGACTGTGGACATTGTTTACTTGAACTTCAGTAACACCTTTGACATAATATCTCACAGCATCTTCCTGGAGAAACTGGCTGTTCATAGCTTTTACGGATGTTCTCTGTGTTAGGTGAAAAACTGTCAGGATGGAGTTAAATCCAGTGGCAGTTCCTCAGGGTCCTGTTCTGTTTAACATCTTTATCAGTGATCTGGATTAGGAGATTGAGTACACCCTCAATAAGTTTGTTGACAACACCAAGCTGGGTGGGTGTGTAGACCTGCTTGAGAGAGAAAGGCGCTTCAGAGGGACTTGGACACACTGGCCCATCGCATGAGATTCAACAAGGCCAAATACTGGGGCCTGCACTTGGGTCACAACAACTCCATGCAACACCACAGGTTTGGGGCAGAGTGTCTGGAAAGCTGCCTGAGGGGAAAGGGCTTGGGGGTGTTGCTCGATGACTGCTTGAATATGAGCCAACAGTGTGCCCAGGTGGCCAATGGTATCCTGGCTTTTACCAGGAACAGTGTGACCAGCAGGACAAGATAAATGATTGTCCTTTTGTACTCAGCACTGGTGAGGCTGTACCTTGAGTACTGTGTCTAGTGTTTGGCCCCTCACTACAAGAAGGACATTGAGGTGCTGGAGAATGGCCAGAGATGGGCAATGAAGTTGTTGAAAGATCTAGTGAGCAAGCAGCTGAGAGGTTTAGTCTGGAGAAGAGGAGGCTGAAGGTAGACCTTATTGCTCTCTACCTGAAAGGAAGTTGTAGTGAGGTGAGTATCTGTCTGTTATCCCAAGTAACAAGTGATAGGACAAGAGAAAATGGCCTCAAGTTGTAGCAAGGGAAGTCTAGATTAAATATTAGGAAAAATTTCTTCACTGGAAGAGTTGACAAGCATTGGAATAGGCTCCTCAGGGAGGTGGTAGAGTCACCATCCCTGGAGGTATTTAAAAGACATGTAGATGTGGTACTTGGTTTAGTGGTGGATGTAGCAGTGCTAGGGTAACAGTTGGACTTGATGATCTTAAAGATCTTTTCAAACCTAAATGATTCTCTTCTATTCTATGCCTCAGTGCCAGCAACATTGGTACAAAGTCTATGATCTGTTACTGGATACCATACTTCTGAGGTACTGGGATGCACTATTTAGTCAGTAAAGTCAACTTGGATCCTGCAAGGAACATGGTGGATCAGGAAGTAGTTTTTTTTTTTTTTTTTAAATTGTCTTTTATGTGGGCGTCCCGTCCCTTATGTTGCTGCACCTATCAGAAGTCTGAAAGGGAGTCTAGAAACGCCCAGACACAGCTGAACTGCAATATTTCAGATGTTACCCTTGCTCCAAGAAAAAAAAGCATGTAGTCTGTAGGATCTAGCCAGTGGGAATTCATGCCTGAGAATGTTTGATCTGATTTTTAGAGCTCCTTTTTCATAATTGCCTACCGAAGTAATAACAGAATTTCATCCATACACAAGGGGACAAGAGAAAATGAAGCTAAACAATTTATGATAGGGGAGGTTTGAGGTATCGGGAAGGGATTTGAATCACAGAAAGCCAGGCACATATCTGTGTCTTTTTCAAGAACACATGTTTCCAAGGGCAGTGGGTAAGACTCAGCTGACCTGACAACTTGGGCCCTTTGTATGCACTAGAAGATCTAGAAAAATATGGCATGTATTCATTTTTACTCTCTTTGCTCCCCAATTTTTCCATATTGAGACCTAGACCTGCACAGCCTTTCTTTATAGTCTGATATGTTTGGGCAAGTTTTTTTCCCATTTCTTTGAGCATTTGTTTTTGACGGCAGAGTGTGAAACGCAAAGAACACTTTCTGAGGCCCCAAAATTTAAAGAAAGTAGTTTTATCCTTGCTTCTTTATTTCCTTTCATGACCAAGAGTATTTCTATGTGTGGAAATTACTATTTTTACTACCAAATGAAAGGACCAATGCAGGAACATCAGAGAGCTAAGTCTTTAGCAATAAGGACCACATATGCCTATGCCTTGTTCCAGTCCAAGTGGCTTCCTTTCCCCAAGTAACATAAGGGCAATCAATGTATCAACAGTGGTGCTCAAGTCACCTGGCATTCCTGTGAAGCTTCTGGGGCAACTTGGACTGTCTAAGCAGAATAAAATGAACAGCTTCTGTGTTACACAAGAGATGCAGGTAATGAGATCTCTAACTCTTTGCATAACTAACTCGCACTGCGTCAATCTTATATTAACCTCTATCCTTTTGCTTGCTGAATATTACATTTTTCTGTTGTGATATATTCAGTAGAGTAAGTTTCAAGCTTTCCAGAATGTCATGATAACTGTACTAAATAGCTTGCTGTTATCTACTACTACCTAGGAAAAAGGAGAAACCTCCTGCTAAAGGTAGCATTAGGGATAAGAAACTCAGAAAGTAAGAGTGAATTACTTGCATAACTGAAGAATTTATGGATTGGAAAAAGAAGTGCAAATGCTTTAAACTATGTGAATGCCACTAATACAAATAGCAGCTGCTTGAGTTCCTACTCAAGCAGAATGTTATATACAGCAGTTGGAGTCATTAGCTACAAGAAGAGTTACTTGAAGAAATACTTATCATTCCTGTATTTCTCTTTCAGTCCTTCTTGGCAATATTGGTTTTCATCCTGCACAGGCTAATGCACACACTTAATTATGATGAGTGCTGGAGTTACTTGCTTGATGTATGCTTGCTGAGCATGCACTCTAGTTTGCAGGGCATCAAGAGTCATGGGATAAACATACTATGCATTCTGGAGTTAGTTAAAAAGCAGAAATAAGTACTGATTTAATTTATCACTTAATGAATTTCCATTCTCCTTATACAATTTCAAAAATACACAGGTTACCCCTACTCCAAAATAGGTTCCTAATGCAGGAAGTGGGGCTGCTTAGTCTAGAAAAGATAAGATTGATGGGGGGATCTTATTAATATTTATAAACATCTAAAGGGTGGGTGTCAGGAGGCTAGGGCATCCCCTTTTTCTGTTGTAGCTAGCAAGAAGACAAGGGGTAATGGAATGAAGCTGGAATACAAAAGGTTCCACTTAAATATAAGAAAAACTATTTTACTGTGAGTGTGATAGACCACTGGAACAGGCTGCCCAGAGGGGTTATGGAGTCTCCTTCCTTGGAGGTCTTCAAGACCCGCATGTGACGTTATCTAGGTTGACCTGTTTCTGCAGGGGGGGTTGGACTAGGTGATCCTTCAAGGTCCCTTCCAACACCTACCATTCTATGATTCTATGAATTGTATTTCTGGTCTTGATTTATTGTCTAATCTCATTTAACATGCTTTTAGAAAAACAAAATTCTATATAAAACTTGAAGTAAGCTTTATTAATTTTTCTGTGTTTTCTAAAAACTTGAATTCTCAAGTTTTTCAAGGCCGATACCTGATTTTGTGAATTTCCAGTTTAGGGATACTTCCAGGGCTTGACTTTTGCAAGATATCTTGGTGGGCTATTTAATGCCGCTAAAATTTCTGTCTCCTACAGACAGATATCAAAATACCTTAATTCAAGTTTAATCTCTCTGTGATAGTTTTGTCCCAAGGTGCTGTCCAATACTTAAAAATCCGGTAATAGGATCTAAGAACAATATTGTTTGGAAGGACTTTTATACCTTGGAAAGTTTTGGTGGTAATTGTTGTAAAATGACTATATGAGTTAGAAATATATTTTTACTTTCCAATATGTAAAACAGACCATGAAATTAATATTTAGACACAGCAGAGTAGTCCTTTTCATTACTTAAATGGGTTTAATTGGAGATATAGCAATTTTAGATGGCATACTAGAAGCACTATATAAATTAAGTATGTATTCCTATGAATAATACAATCACTATCCAGTTCCCCTTCTTCCTAATTTCATTCTCCTTAAAAGTTAAAGCTTTTGTCTCCCACTTAATACAAATAACATTTTGCTCTTAGGAAGGAAATAATAGAAGAATAAATGGGACCAAACTGTAAGACAACAGCAGGAAAGTCAGTAGGAGCAACAGTGCAAATCTTCTTGTCTTTTTCAGTAAAACGTGCTTTGAATTTGACCATGATTTCAGCATGATGAGAGACTGTAAGGTGCCATGACATTTAGCAGATAATGACAAGATTTGGAGTCAGCAATAAAACCTTTTTGTTGCTCTTTCTCCATGCTTGCATTTACTCCTCTGCTTGCTGAGATATCTGAACGCATCCCCTCGTCTGCATCTGTTGGATATATACTTTCATAAAAGGTGACACAGCTCTCATAGCACTACATTTATTATTCTTCTGCCTCTCGATGGTGTGTCACGTGATGGGTTGAACTTTATCAACAACTTTGAAAGAAAAATATGACCTTAAGGTCAGCTAAAATTTTTGCAGTTGGATGTTTCTGATCTTGTTAATGTTGCTCAATTAGCAGATTTTCCAGAAGATAGGGAACTCAGGTAGAAGTCTAGATTATGGGATGACTTTCAGATGGAAATTTCACTGAATTAAACTTACTTCTAGTTGCTGTTTACTTACTGTTTTTAACAGATAATTCAGTATCTCTGACAAAAGCAGTATGTCTTTTCTATGAAAAAATCCCTATTTTTTGGACTTTGAGAGACCCATCAGAATATTCCATTTTCTCAAGTGAAAATATTTTCCAATTTCTTGTTCTTCAGTAAAAGCTTGAAACAATTCTATTGAAACAGAAAATTTTCTTTAAAAACTTCCAGTTCCTTACAAATTGGTATCTGGAACAACTGGGAAATTTTAACTTTTCATTTCTGTTTAATATTTTATCCAACTTCTTAAGCAGCAGCAGAAGATTTTAGGACCCAAATGAGAATTAGGTTTGCAAAGCCTCTCAACTTTCACTGGAACTTGAATGTTTCTGTCTTTGAACCTTTTAAACATGCTCTCATAAAAAATATGTTGAGTAAGTGTATTCTTTCAGTTTGATTGAGGGCCAGATTTTAGGGTCAGAGTTATTTTTTCTTAATGTCCGTTTTAGCATTTTTGGTACTTTTCACTTTCATAGTTATTCAGAAGTGTGCATGAAATGGAAATGGATTTGAATAGCTATCTCACTTTACTTTCCTATTACTTGTCATGCTTTTTATAGGCTTAATTTTTTCTTCAGTATTTATGACACATTCTGTCTAACTTCAATTCCGAGTAGAAGTTGTAACTGAGACTTAATGAAGTTTTTTGATGGTGAATATAGATGCATACAAATAAAACATTTATTGTAACATATTCCAAAACTAACCAGTGGTATTAATTACCCTCTTAGGGATTCAAACAGCAAACTGAATTTTGAGTTTGTGTAAGAGCTTACAATAAGAGTTAAGTAAATGATTGATAGAAAAGAAATGGATACAACAACCTGAAGTTTCACCTCATAGCTTATGTGACATTATTTTAATGTTTTCTTTCCTATGTTCAATTGAACTTGTTCATAGACATGCTTTCCTGTATATCCTTGAGGTTTTCCAGAAATATTTATGCTTAATATTTTTGAGTATCTTCGTGAGCAGTGAATTTTTCTGAGCAGTTGATTGCAAGTAATTGGCAATCAAAATGCAAACTGTGCTAATTCACTTTTATTTGACACATCACTTATAACAAGGTATTGTCTCTGTCTCTAGACAGAGATTCCAGTTCAGGAAAATATTAAAACAGAGATTTCAAAGAGAATTCAGAAAATGGTTAAAGGTAAGTATGTTCCTTAGTACTTTACTGAATCCAGAGTATAAAGAGAATAATTCTTTAAAGAAGTTTCTACTTGTATGGTTGTGTTTATGACACTTTTCTGTCTATATTCTCCAATGTTAAATTAAAACTTGCTCCTTCTATAACATCTGTGCCAGGAAAATTCACTTGCCAGAAGTATCTGTAGAGAGGGTGCAGAAAAAGAATGTCAGTGCAGCCACAGCAAATGAAGGTTTTATTTCTGTGAATAGTCAGGGGAATAGGAGGTGCAATTTCAGTCTAATTACTTTCTAAACAATGTCTGTTATCTGTGGAAGTAAAGGCCTTTGAATAAAGGTTTTTTCATGTACATTAGCTACCCAACTATGGAATGAAGTTGTTCTTTCCCCTATGAATAGTCATAGAAGGCAAACAGATGTTTACAGTCTCAAGTTATTCTCCTTCTCAGCAGAAAAAGAAATTTTAAAAAGCAGTAAGATTGAATAAAATATACATACGCTCATTGTCAGATATGACCCTCCCATGTTGTCTGGTTTTGTCACCTAATTTAAGGCATGTATTCCACAGCACTGACAATGGCAATTGTCATGTAACCTTGAAAGACAGCTTATCTTTCAGGAGCTCAGACCTTGTTAAAATCTTATTTCAAGACAGGGTCTGTTGATGGAGGACTTGGTACAGATAAGGAAAGTTCACTGTAGGGTCAGAGCTTGAGGATGGGAGTCAGATCTCTCCTGGCACCTGCAAAGGGATAGAGCTACTTTACAGGGTGATATGGACCTCTTTTATCTGGGAAGCATAGGGCATGGTCTTATGAAGCTCAAGGCTGTGTTAGGGTTTTTAGCCATTGGATTGGCTATGCAGGCAACCATCTCCAACAATTTCACAGAGACTTATTTCGCATAAAGAAAATTTAGAATATTTCTAAAAAGATTCTAACTTCAGAAATTGAACACACACACACACGCACGCACAGAGTATCAATTACTATATCATGTATTGAACTATACTAGAAATCTAGTCTTCTTTTAGATGGTTTTCTCAGTAATCACTGGATAGTGAATTTTTGTTACCAAGTGTCTGATTATTATATCTATAGTGTACAGCTGGAGTTGCAGTAATTATATATCACTTGCAGAGTTTGAAATTGCAATCAACAAGCTGTTACTTAATTTAGATGAAGCAACTATATCAAGCACAAATATTAACCATTGTATCTTTCAGTGATACTTTAATGTAATAACTAAATATTTGGAAATAATAAACCAGAGCTATAAAACTAGTATGAGCATGCCCTGTGCTGACTGTAACACAGCTTGTTTAGTAAGGAAAAGGGAAGCCTTGCTTACCTGGTAGAAATCAATAAAAAAATAATTTCTCTTTGTCATTTAACAGATATCTCTGTGCAGACTTTGTAAGCACAAACACATCAAGTATATAAAAATACTGGATTTGCTTTCCAATTGATCTTATCTGCTAGGAGTACAAAAGTGAATTTTGATTCATCGTATAAAAAAGCTTTAGACATACCTTCTTCAGTGCAAAGGACTTTGGTTAGGTACACAAATAGGTGTTATTTGGAAAGATACCTAAATACAGATGGATGCGAATAAGTGGGAAGACATTACAGCTTGTTCTTTGCAAGAACGTGAAGGAAGAAAAGCCAGTGAGAGTGCCAGTCGTTTGCTGTAGAAGAGAACTGGGAGGCAGTGGTCTGGGCTCTCAGCTTCACATGGCTAGACATAACATTCTCTCTTTGTTTAACCAGCCACAGCATCTTAGGGTCACAAAGAGGCATTAAGCACGGTTGGTCCCTATGAGTGCCTTCTTAATTGGATATCTAGGAAAGCAACCTTCTGCTGCAATGTGGAGTAGATGACAGTTAATCTATACTGTCACCCTCCATTTTCTCCATGTTCTTCCTGTGAAATACAACTCACATTTTGAGAGGAATAGAGAAACATTTGAAAAACTGATCCCTCTGCATCTGTTTGGATTCCTCAGTGAGGCTGTGTGTGTTAAACTATGATGTGTTTAAGAATAAATATTAAGAAAACAAACTTTTAAAGAAGCTTTTTTGGTGGGGTGGAGGAGGAGAGTTGGAATGAGGAAATGTTTTAAAGATAACTGGAAAGTTTAAGTTAAAAACTTTGTAGGATTTTATATGTACTGGGACAAGACTTCCCCTGAAAATAGCAAGGGGTTAAAGAGCATAATGTCTCTTGGATGTCTGTGCCTGTAAGAGTGGTTGCCAAGGTTATTGGACATAAACCAAGAAGTCACCAGTCCTCATTTGCTAATGGCTGGTGCTTCTGGGATTCTTAATCTTTTCTGTGTTTTTCACACACAGCAATACAGAAGGGCATAGATCTCTCAAACGGTGTATTTTGGGGTCTCAGTAGCTGTCATGTCACAGCAGTCCAGAGCTCAGTATGGAATCATTTCTCCTGGGAATATTAAAGGCTGAATTTGTAAGCTTGTATTGAATGTTGTTTCTGTCCTTCTCCCTTTCATATCACAGTGCAATGCCAACTCAGGTTCATGGCACAATGACATGTACTAGACCTTCAAACAACATAATACACTCAGCAACTCTAGAAGGCAATTGTTCAGCATCAGCAAATGAAGTTGGTCCCAGCTACACACAAACAAATTGTCATTGCATTAATCACCATTATGTCTGGAAACCTATCAATCTGCCCAGTTGAAAGGTTTTTGCAAAGGGCTTGGAGGGCAATCAAATTCAGCCTGTTTTAGACAGCTTTTTTAACTCACCTCGACTATGTCAACAACAGGATTTGAACTGAAGAATTTCAGGGAATTTGTGAGCCATGAAAGGGCAAGAGTTGTTATTCTGAAGCAGAAACAGAGTCATAAGTGAAAGAGGTCAGCCAACCAGTAGAGGAGGAGGGAGATCACACTTCCCATGGTGTGGGCCACAAAATATGGTAGCTGTAAAGCAGTGGGAAATCAGTATTCACACCCTTCACAGCATGACCTGCTGTCTCAAACTCCTTCTTCAGTCACAAAGGAGATAAACTCTCCACACCACTCAGCCTCTTCAGCAGTCAGACTAGTACTTAGGTGAGGTGAACTTTAGCCCGTGAGCCTGAGAAACACATGCAAATAATTTCTATCAGTATATTAACCTGGCTGATCAGGTGGTGAAAGGCTCCATACTATGCTGAATTCCCCTAACTAATTTGACCCGAACTCTCTAACTGGAGAGAAAAATGACAGAAAAATGATTACAAGAGACTTTGAAATTAAGAAAAGCGTGAAGAGGATGAATAGGGATCTTTACTTTGTGGCTTCTTGCCGAGTGAGTAGGCATCAGATTGAAACAAATATAAGGAAGCTTTTCTCTGTCGCAGGTATAATTAAGCTGCGCATGCAATTTGGTGCTTCAAGATGCTTCAGGAGTTTGTGTTAGATAAGTCTGTTGTCAGTATTTGACCAGTAAACACTGTGGTCCCCACATAGCCTTCTGCTGAGGAGATTTAAAAATTCTGTATGATCATTATTAGGAAAAATATCACTCTTAAACAGAGTCAGTGCCCTCATCTGCATTCCTAAGCATCAGTAGTGACTGTTGTCAGACATGGGATCCCAGATAGAAAACTTGGTCCAAATCTATTTAGTTACTTCCATGCTTTTAAGCGGTTTTTGATCCATCTATGAACTAAGACATGTATTCTGCAGATTGGTGCTCTGTAGCTTAAACCTATTGGTACAGAGCTCTCTAATGAGGTTAACTTGCTTCTCAGCCAGTAGACTAGCTGTAGGCTTATCGGTGAGCAGTGGGACAAGTGATTTAAAATAAATTGTCCTAGAACTGTCTTCTCTGATCTCCAATGTGTACATCTTGTTGCTATTGCAGCAGAAGCTTCACGTGAAAATGAAAACACAGAATTTCATCTAAAGCTTTTGCTCTCCAAGAGTACTTGTAAAGCAGGCGTGATTTTGTATTTACAGCACAAAAACCTGATCCATTCAGTATGTCATTTGAGTATGTCATTTATTTTCAATCTCCCTCTGAGTAGAGAAAGGTACTACGATAATAAATGAAAACATAAATTCCCTTGAATTGCTGTTCTCTTGCTTTTTATAATGCTGCTGAGATTTTTTGCTAGCCTTTGTTTCCATTGCTGACTGCCTTTCAGTCTATCCAATGACATTTCTTAATGGTTCCAGTTGGCATTGACAAGAAGAGAAAATCCTCCTTCAGATTGAAGGGATTGATGCATCTCTGCATCAGATTTTTTTCAAAACCAAACTGAAGATGATATTTCTGGCTAGAGAAAGTAAAACAAAGCAGGCTTCTTTGCAGAGCTAACTAGTTAGCATTTTTGCCCACAGTTGCCAGACTAAAAGAACCACTTAATGTAATTGGGAACAGGGAATTGATTTTTTTTTTTAACTTTATTGCAGTATCTCTTGATGAGTTTTTTCTTCATGGACACAATGGATACTTAAACATTGAGACTGATTCGATAACTTGTGGGCATTCAGCACAACTGCAGTTGCATTTGTAGTCCTGGACATTTTTCTTCTCTGTCTCTCATGTCACAGGATAATTGGTTTGGCTGTTTTGGAAAAGTATGTCCAGTTTGCATGTTGCTTCATTATTTTTCCATGAAAGTTGTTGATATCCTCCTGTTTGTGGAACAGAACGAAATGTCAGAACTTCAATATTTGTGAGGAATTACAGTTTTTGTTTTCCAGATGAGGCTGCTTATGACAATAGAAGTCCTGGCAGCATGAAGCAACTGTTGTGAAACAGCCTGTCAGGAAATTAAATCTGAACCTTTCACATTTCACCCCTTTGGGTTCCTGGTCACCAGTGTCCAAGTGGCCACTGCCTGACTGGTATACTTGTATCTGTAAAACCTCACAACACTAACTCACAGCACTGACATCCAGTGAGTATGTTTAAAAAGATTAGCAGAGAGCAAAAGCTTTTCCAATATGATCAGATGCTGTTACATCTCTTCTGATTTACTATTGTCATTCCAGTGAGCAGTTCTTTATTCTAAACAGTACTAATGGTGTATTGTCCTCATAGCTGTTAGTGTGAGAAGAAAGAGCCAGTGTTAAATATTTGGTGCCTAGCTTTTCCAGTGGGCAGTGTACAATTGAGAATTTCCTTTTTAACCCACTTTAATACGATGACATGCTGACCTTTACTGCAGGTATTGAATAAGAAAGCTTGACTTCTGATACTTGCCAATGGTGTTACACTGCTGTAATCCACAGTGCAGCAAGAAATTGCGGTAAACAGGCTTGTGCCATTGGTCATAGGGCAAGAAGGAAACAATGCTTTTATTAAGTGGGGGTTTTTGGGAATCTGCATTCAAGTAATTTTTTAGATGAGTGAGTGCCCTCTTGCTATTTGAACTAAACAGGGTAAATCAAATGACAACCTGTTATCCTTATCTTGCAAAGCTGACTCAATCATGTTAAGAGCAAGAGGTGTAAGTCTTTGCAAGTCTTAGGAGATATATTAGAAGTCTTTAGACCAAAAGGTCGTATTCTGAGTTAAGTGATGGAGATGCATGCTATTTATTTCTCAGCTGAAGTTTCTAAAGTATTTTTCCTCGAAAGTGATACTTTTCATACAACTGAGGAGTCCCTTGAGGGACAGCTCACAGCTGTAAATTCTGCTTATAAATTTTAATTAACCTTTATTTCAATAGATGCTGATTTCTACTAGGTCAACATATACTTAGGGAACAGTAAGAGGCCTCTATACCGTATACTGCCTTATGCAGTACTTTTGATTAAGCATATAATTTCAATTACTGTTGATCTGGCTTTATCAAAAAGGTCTCCTAAGTGTTTATCTTTTTTAGCTTGCAAATGCCAGCAAAGTAGCATTGGAATTTTTATACCACACAATATTAGCTGCAGAAAAGCACTACCATAAAAAGCAGGGATACAATAACGTGTACACCAAGGGCCAGATTTAAGACAGGAAAGTATCCACGTCTTACAGGCATGAAAATCCTTCTGAGGGTCTGAGCTAAACTCTCTCAGACTTTCTAAAAGCCACTGTCTCCTTAAGGCAGATTTTTAGTAGTATTTGTAAGAGTATTGGGGGACTGAACTTTGGTCAATTCAGCAATAAGCACTTCAAGATCTAGCTAGTCAGGTTTTCAGAGGATTTTCATAATATTAGGTGTTTAGGCATTTTTCAAAGTTCTGCTACTGTCTGTATCTACATTTTTAAGCCCTTAAATACTTCCATAAATCCAGACCTAACATCTTTAGGCTGTATCTGAATGTTAGACTTCAACATTAAAATTTGCCCGGTGAAACTAAATAAATGCCCTAGTTCTTGGAAGTCAGAGTGAGCTAGTGAACTTCTGAAGGTCAGACTCTGATTACTGAAGAGCTTAGTTTCCCAAGATTTGTTACTAGAGTTTTGTTACTAAGTTTTTCTTGAATAAAACTTGCTTACTTTGAGGTGTTACTGGTTACTAACATGATAGAAATGATAAGTAAAACAGTTCTGGTTTCTCCTCTTGAGAGAAGGCTTCACAGTATTATTCAAAGGCTGGACAGTCATGGCTCCTTCCTCAGCACTGATCAGAGAGGGTGAGCTAGAACCTGCCCTGAGCAAAGGGTTGGAGCAGTGAGTGTTGGAGAGGAGAAAGCTCCTGGTTGTGTGCTCAAAGCATGGTGGTGATGGGAAACTGATGAACCTGTCTTTGAAAGTCCTACATTGCCAAGCTCATGGACTGCTGTGTGCAGGTCCTTCCTGAACAATCTGAATGTCACAGAAAGCATGCAAAAGCATCTAACCTGGCCTGGCCAGGCAGCTTAGCTCCTAGTAAGTTTCTCTGTACTCTCATTCCAGCACAAGGAAGCTCCTAGTTCCACAGCAGCTTAGTCAAGTTAACCAATGGCTACCACAGTCCTACTCCTGCAAAAATGTTTGTAGGGGTTTTTGATGCTCTGAAACAGCCCTGTCAGCACAAAGGAGTGTGTGAGGGCATGTAGCTATGGGGAGTGAGAATAAAGAGGAGAGTGGCTCTCAGTACTGAGGAGAGTTTGTGTTGCTTGGCTTCACACTTGTCTTCTGTTTGCATAGTTATGGCATGGGACATAGCCCAGAATTAGTACCTCAAGTTGCTCACAATGAGGAGGGGCAGCAAGCCCAAATGCCTGCATTCTGGAGGCAGTGAGCAGGGAATAGTCTCATGTGTTCAGGAGTCTTTAGTCTCCTACCACTTCTCACTTTGCAGGCACCAGTTGAGAATGACTACAAGACTGTGAGGCATTTATATATTATCGTCATAAAAGGGCATGACATTTGGGTGTTTGTTACAGTTTTGGAGAAAAAATATGTGATTTTTCTTCTTCCTGATAGTGTGAATGGAGTGATAATCCCCATTTTCTGATAGCATCATCCAAGATCCTCTCTCTGCTCTGAGGACATTTCATTTCAGAGGTATAGTAAGAAAAGCTTCCTCCCCACCCTCTTCCCAAAGCAATTCCTCAGCTCATAGCTTCCTGTCCAAAGCTACGTCAGTGATACTACAGTATTCAGCCCAATAAAAATTCTGTCAAGGAAGCATAAAGTTTCTGTCAGATCTTTTCCATTAAAAATCATTTTTATAGCAGTGAGCTGTAACAAGCACACAGCTATGGAGTGAAAGTGTGAAATTATGAGAAATTTGGACAGTGTTATCATCCAATGGGGACTTAGTGGTAGGCCACTTTGAATGCCTCCAGTGTATGGAGCGTGACAACCAGAATATTTTTCACAACAGATTATAATGTAAGAAATTTATTACAGATCTCAGAAGGGAATAGCGTACACCATTGATTCTAGTCCTTCCTCTCAGATATATTACTCAGATAATATAAAGTCATAACTCCCTTTAAATTATTTATGAGCCTGTCCCACCTTAGATTAAAAAGTATTTCTGCTGGAGACTTCCAGGGTTAATATCTGTAGCCTTATGTTTGCAGAAATGCACAGTTACTTCTGTAGCCAATGGGAGGTGTATAGTATTTGTTTTGTGTGGTAACTGCACAGCCATAGCGGGTTGTGAACTGATCAGAGAGGACATGAAACCATGACCAGAACATGTAGATCTAATTGTGGAAAGCTACCATAACCCAGGTGGAGTAAATTTATTCAGCAAAAAGTTCTGAAAAAGTAGCAGATTTTTACAGTTTTAAAAATGAAAAGTTTATGGGCAGTACAGAATTAATCATGGAAGACTTACTTGACCATGTGCTTCAAGGTTAAACAAATTATTTGGGAAAAGGAGAAGGAGTCTTAACAGAAGGTAAATATAGCTACACCTATATATGGTAGTAGTCCTTCACTTCCTTCTGAGCACCTTGTGACTGGTTATTTAGCAGACTCAAGATGATGGATGTGAGGGCACACTGTTCTGTAAACTACTTTCAAACAGCTTTATACCTTATTTTTATAAACATTTGTAAAGAGGAGACCAGAATGCAGTGCAGAACATCACCTCATTATCAGTGTGCTCTTCTAGTGTACCTCTTTCTTCTTATTGAAAGAAAAGAGTTGCAAAAATTCATCCATTCCATTTTCAATGAGACTTCATGGGTATACTGACTTTAGCTTGATTTTTTCCAAGGAGCAATGCATACCCTTACATACAGCAGTGGTGCAGTGGTACCAGTGCTTCAGGGCCGAGCAATGTTTACAAGACTTCTTGTTACTTCTCCTCTGAAAGAAAGCAGTGATGTGAAAATCAGTGATGTGTTAATATTACCCAGCTAAGTGAAGAGCAAAATTAACAGATTGAAGCTTTCATGTCCAGCAAGGCCGTGAGTTTACTTCTGTTGTAACTCATAAGCCATAATATTATTTGTTTGGAAAACTGAAAGAAAGTAATTAATCAAAGACCCATTCCAAGGTGAAAGTTCACAGTAAGAACTTTATTTTCACATCCAGGGGGCTCATTTTCCTGTGTTATCTGAACCTACTCCTTTCTGTGCTGCAACAGTCTGTTGTTTATTGTTACATTCTGGGTTAAAGGACCCTAAGAGCCTCACTGCTGCTAAGGTGCTGACAGGACAAAAGCAATGCTTGAGCACAGTGTGCGTTTCTGGGACTCACACTTTGTATCAACTCATCCAAATGGCGACCTGTGACCTAATTGAAGTTTTACTGTGTTAAAAAGTAGTGCTATCCAGAACTCCAGCTGTGTATGATTTAAAGTTCTTTGTTGTGGTGTGAAAGAGGTAAAATAATTATCCTAAGTGACTTAAAATAACAGTGAAATTAAAGGAGGAAGTAATAAAGCCAGGTGCAAGTAACTGCACAGCACCCTGAGCTGAACAGTTATAGGTTGGAGGTTACCTGGTTGGAGGGGTTAGCTTGTGATGCACAATATTTAGGAGAAAGTGGACGATATAAGTCTCTTTGACATGGTTCGTTATCAAGGGATGATGTCTTGGTAATATCTGATACAGCTATATATGCTCTGTGTCAGTCTGTGAACCAACAAACATACAAAACGTAGTTTTTACCCAAGGAAAGGAAACTTTTTTTGGTTTAATTAGAAAGAATGGACAGATTTTCCCATGAATTAGAACCAGATAAATGATTGAATTCCTTTAGGGAAGCAGAGAGAAGAAATTGAGTAGGAGGGCTACAGAGCTCCCAGCAAAAGGGGTTTATTTAAGAGAGCTCCTCCTAGATAATACCCAAAACTTAATGTAGTCATATATGAGGCTATATGTCTGGCAGACCAACTGTCAGGGCAGGACAACAAATCAGTTATTAAGGAAAGGAGAAACTATTTAGATTCAATCATAGTGTAAGAAGGATGAGTATGGTCATTCTTTCATCATTGATATCACACTACAATTGTCTGACTGAGTTTAGTGCATCTCTGGGTAAGACATTTCACTTGGCTTTGCTGGGAGCATAAAAGGGTCTTTCCACAAGCAATACAGCACTTTTCACCTACAAAGACTAGATGGAAACAGGTCAGAGAGTGAGAGGAGGCAGAAATGTGTCTCTCAATATATTGTGATTCTTGCTTAAAACTGCTTGGCAAGGACATTAGATCAGAATGAATGTTCAAGTCATGCAGGACATAAGCATCCATCTGTGCTTTTTCTCGAACAGGTCTGTGCAATTCATGCTGAAGGTGGGACTGAGGCCTCAAAAGAGAAAGAAATTAGTTTTCATGCCCTTTTGCAAAGGAAATCTTAAATAGAAGGCTGTATTTTTACTGTAAATTGTGTTCTTTGATTTCACATTCTGATCTGTTGACAATTTCATCACTTGAACTTCTTGATTTAGTGTTTTGATCTTGACCTTAATGTGATCATGACCTTAATGTGATCATCACACTGTTCCATCTTTAATAACCTTGGTAAAATTGTAGTATATTAGCTCAGTGATGTGCTAATTTAAGTGCCTCTCTGCTTACTCATCCTCTTCAAGAAAATTCATTTTAAAAAGTCAAAAGAACAGGTTTCATCTGCTGAATTTTACAGCATGGACACTGCATTTAGTAGGTACAAATAACCTTCAGTAAAGAAGATTGCAAGTCAGTGGTTTCTGATAACAAATTAAGCTTCTTAGCTACCAGATTATGTGTTTTCAGACTACAATGGAGAAAAATGAGCTTTCTAGTTGGAAGCTAGTGTTTACAAACTGAGAGATCAATAAATTGTCTCATCTTTTTACGACAGACCTGGAATTTCAGCTCTATGTGCCCTGAGTTGTGTTTTGTGGGTAATACTCCTTAAAGGAGAATGTAACTGTTATAATTGATGAGATACAACTTTCAGTCCGCTATTGGGCACCTTAGTTTGGGCAAGACATCAAAGTGAATCTATTTATTGGGATAAACAAAAAAACACCAGCATGTGGAAACTGTCACTCTCTTGCTTCTGGTCTATGTTCATTCTAGTACTCATTGTGTCCTATTTTCCAAGAGCTTTCTTTTGTTTGTCTTTTTTTCCTTCTTTTTATCTTCTCCTGTCCTACATGCTAAACACAAAAGTCATTTCAAACATGATAGCTGTGAGATCAAAATGAAGGAGAACCATTTGCTACTTTCTAACCAAAAGGAGAAAAGTGTCATAAGCAAACAAGAGAGATGTCTACTATTAAGTGCCACAGGAGTGCTGCTTTCAGAGAAAGTACTTTCTGTTTGAAGGCATCCAATGGAGCCCATAGTTAAGGCTGCCTCTTGGGAGGGAGGAAGTGGTCTTAATTAGGATGATGCCAGCATATAATAATGTTGGAAATGTAGAGTGTGACTTAAAACTGCTATGAAGTTGCTCTTCAACAGTGTGCTGAGTGCTTAAGAAAGCCTTAGTAGAACTGACTGATTGTGTTGAAGGGAATGACTGCTGCAAAGCTATTTTTTTTCCCCTCTACTCAAGAACTGAGGCTTTGTGCCATGTTTTCAAAAGCATCAGTTACCTGTTTTGCTCTGCATCTGTGTCACAGAAATGAAGCACATTTCAATTTGTGCTTATGCATTGGCATAGTGAGAAGGTGCTTTGCAAGATGTTGCTCTGTTAGCATGTAAGGCCCGAGCTCCGGCAGAGGAGAGCTGGAAGGAGGTCTTCAGGGTGTACTGGAGTTGGCAGATGACCACCTGTAATTAAAAATTTACAGCACGCTGCTTTGCTCTTAGAAACAAGAGTTTCTATAGCTGTGTTTCCTGTCTAGGAGAGGGTTTTTCTGCAAGTCCCCACCTTCTCCCTATAACATTGTGTCATTTCTTCCTCAAGCCCAGTCTGCCCAACCTCTATCTGCCTCCAAGGCAGAGCAGTGCTGCACTAGAGGAAGATATAAGGGGATGGTGGCTGGTCAGCAGGACACTCAGCCTCCTATCTGTGCCTAGCAGTGGGCTGCAGATGGTGGGATGTTTATTAGCCAGGATAGCTTTCGGTCAGTGTGTGAAGGAACTGGAATTTATAGTTGTGCATGGGAGTAAAGAGTCTAGGGAAAGCCCGGGCACCTTCTGCCAAGGCTCCCTGTGGTCTTCACACACTCAAGTGGAGAAGCTGGGAAATCAGTTGCAGCTCTAAAGGAATGCACAACAGGAGGCGTTTGTTCTTGTCATTTAATTAATTTAATAAATGTATTTAATGAAATAGGAGTCATATCAGTGTAATCATCACCAGGAGGTCCCTCATTTATTTTTCATGCAGAGCAGATTTCTGTGCAGCGAATTTCAGTTTCAAAAGATGTCAGGGTCAAAGCCTGAATAAGAAGCAGATATGTCTCCTAGCACTTGCGAGAGGATATGATCAGGCAATTTGTCACCCAGAGTCACAGTAAAAAGTGACTGCACCGATTTGGTTCAGAAGAGGAGGTAACTTGCATTTATTTTTGTGGAGGATGGAACAGAGAGCTTTTTAGTTGATTGTGTCAACAGATGAAAACTGGAGTCCTCTAACAGAGCTCTGTAAGGAAAATTTGTCCTGCTGCTTCTCTTATTAAGAGAAAGTAGCTTTGCAGCCTGGCAAAAATGTTTGACATTTAGAAAGTTATATGAAAAACTCCATTCTGTAGTAAAATAAAAGGAAAGCTTTACAAAATTTCTCAGCAAGAGTAAGGGGCACTAGGATAGACTGGGGAACCTGTGGCAGTGATGGAATGCCCAGGTGCAATTCCTTGTTAGAATAAGGAACTTGAACATATGCCCAAGTCACGTGATTCTTCTTCAGTGGGGTCTTCCTCCCTCATGAGTTCATTGTCCATTCACTCTACAGCAGGCCCTTGAGATTTATGTTGACAGAAGCTCTCCTCACAAAAGACTTTGTTATTCTTCTACTGGAGAAATACATTTCCTAAAACATTTCCGTCTGTCTCAAACACACACTTTATTTAAACATCCTAAATATTGAAATAAGAAGCTGTTCACAGAACAATCACTTTATCATAAAATACACCCTGCTAAGAACATGATTTCTGTTTCCATTTAATGTGAGGCAGTGCTCCTCATTTTTCTCTCTGCACATCGCGCTTCATCTAAATCAAATTGAACTGAAAAGGACAATAGTGCTATTGATTTCTGGTACTAAAAATAATGTATAATAACCTCACTGTACTGTCAAATCTGTTCAGTGAATGAAATTGCTGTCACTGAAGATGTATCATTATTCATCAACTTTATTATCCTTACCAAGCAGGCTGGTATCTTCATTCAGATCCTTTCTATGGAACTTGACTTGAGCAAGAAGTGATAGCATGATCTGCACTTCTTGGTCACCCATGCATATCCAGGAGGTGTTCTTTATTCACATGAGGAGAGCATGGAGGTGCCTGCCTGCTGAATGTGCTGCTGAGGCTGATAGTTATGGAAAACAGCTGAGGGCAAGACTAGGACAGGACATGTACTGTGTTGGAATGTTTTTAATCTGTGTGCAACTGTGCCAGGAGCAAAGATTCCTGAATTAGAAAAAATAAAACAAGAATATTAAAAGAACAAGTAATTTGTTATATACTAGCGACTAAGACATTAACTTTTCTCCTTCTATTTTTAAATACTTTTTTAATGAGTGCTGCAGGGAAAACCCTACAGTACAGGATACCAAGAGTCATGTTTTGGACAGAGAGTCACAGCTGGGTTGGAGGTTCATCCGGCATAAACTGGCTTGGGTTCACAGATGGCATCTCTCTACTCTGAAATGTGCTATGACACAGCTCAACACACGAGTGCATGCTGGCAATGACTATTTTTAGATAACTGCCTGGTTCTGGAGGGGCTTTTAGCAGTCTTGGAACCAATAAAGGCAGTCCATGGCATCAGCAATGTAAAAAAATTGTGGCAGTGTGACACACAGGGAAAACACTGCCAGGCTCAGGCCAGGTTCTGGTCAGGGAGAGCCACCAGCAAGTACTGACCAAGAACAGGGCTTGGGGGATTGATGGGTTTATTTTGTTGATTACAGAAAAACCTAAACACAGAACAAAAACAAACCACAAAGAAACAAACAACCCCTGTTGCTTATATTCTGCTCTTACCACACACTTTTTGGGTTTTTAAACTGATGAGAAATTTGGTTTGGGATACATTTCCTCTTCCATTGTGAAGTGTGAAGAATTCATTATGAAGAGTTTTTGATCTTATATGCCTCTGCAGACAGTGCTTTTTAACAGTTCCATTATTTGCAGCTGAAATTAAAAACTGCTCTCCTCTGTCTGGTTTTAATTGGTTGATGTTTGCAGCTGCACATGGCCTGTCTGGGACCTACTGCAGAAGGGAAAAAGTGCTAAGTGGACATATTTCATGGGTTTCCTAGTCTGGCTACTAATGAGAAATCATAGAATCAAAAAATGGTAGAATTTGGAAGGGACCTTTAGAGATCATGTAGTCCAAACCGCCTGCTAAAAAGCAGGTCCATCTAGATCACGTAGGACCGTGTCCAGGTGGATTTTGATATTCTCACAAGAAAGCTTGTTCATGTGGTCATCTCAGCCTACCTTGTAAGTTCAGACTGACAGCAAATTTCAAGGAAAGTAGGTTTAGCTGAATCCAGTCTTCAAACTTACTTGTAACTGACTGGGGAGGAAATTTATACAAGGCTGAATCTCAGTTACTCTATGCAGGTACCTAAAAATTCAGGAAAAAATGTGTTCCTTTGGAGTAAGATGAAAAAGACTTTACCACTGAATCTCAGATTTCTGCTCACCACCTATTAGACCATGGAGAATCTTGCTAGAACATAGCTTACATCTCTGGCATAAAAGCTACCCATTTCTTTTACACTCTTCTTCTCAGACTCTCCTCTTCATCCGTCTTGGACTCACTTGGGGAAGAGAAGCATCTAAGAAAGAGTGGGAGGAATTGGCATAAGCCCAAGTGGTTTGCACATAATGAAGCTTAGCTGGTGATGATAGTGAGGCTGAGGACCAAAAACTTTGTCCATTAGCATGGCCTTTTGAAGCAGGGAACCTCTCTTAGATGACATTACAAAAGGGTGGGAGCTCTTGGAAAGCTATCAGAGCTTTATTTTAAATGGAAGATCTAGGTGATGCACAGTCCATTTAGAGAGCTGCTCCATGAAATTTCTTCAGCTGTCCTTGTGGCGTGGACTAATTGAGCATTGAACTGACAGCAAGCTCTGTGGGACATACATGACACCTGCTGTGGAAATGTGTCTCGCACAGCAAGGCTATTAATAACCCAACTCTTATGAACTCTTGGCCACAGTCCAAGGCCATATTTTCCTAATAACCTTAAAATACGTTTTGTTTTCTTGTACTTGTGGATATTATGTTGAAATTTTCCTACTGTCAGAGGTTTCTGAAATCTGAATTGCTTTTCCAACTTAATTGCCCCTGGAATGAGCTCAGGAATTAGTTTTTTGCTAATGGGGAACTACTTGAGCTGTTACAGCTCTGAAACTATTGTTTTTAGACTTAAATTAAGGTGGGGAAACGAGATGCAGATAATAATCAAGGTTTCAACATTATTACACTAGAATGCATTAGGAATTACTCCTAAAATAAGTCCAAGAACCTGTTCAAAATGAGTAGACTTGAGATGAAATGCACAGGACTTTCTCCCAAATACACACCTTCTTGATGTTATTGATACTTGTTTTAATGCAAAGATCTTGCTGACATGACTTGATCCATTAATAATTTCACTGGATTTATGTGCTAAATGGACTGGTTTTACTGGAATCATATGGGAAACTTTTAAGATTTATATTTTTCTCTAGTCTTAAAGAAAAAATTGAGAAATTGAATAATGATCTAATTGGTTTTAGCAGCTGCTCTGCTAGCATGTGGTGTGTTCATGTGGTATGGCTTGTCATTGGGGGACCTTAACTATTTTTGAGCAGTTTAAAGCTCTCAGAAGCAATACAATACTACCTTGCAATACTTCCAAGGCATATGCAAAATGCAGTTTTCAGCAGACACAGCTTAAAGCATGGCAGTTGTGACAAGTGAAAACTGGAGTGTAGCAAATTAGCAGTTTTATTTTATACCAAAGTCATTACTCATAGATGGAAAACTATGCCAGAAAAACACAGTATGTGATAAAAACTAACATTATTTTTATTCCTAGGTTGAAACTTTCATAAAATGATTATTAGTGTTATAATTCTCATTACTTAACTGATTTGTTTAAAGGACTCTTCTCATATGTGATGATCCCTCTGATAAGGCAAACCACAAAAAAACCCAAATTGATCCATCACTCAAAATGCAGGTAAAAACTAATCATTCTTCTTATTCTCTTGATCAGCTTTCTACCAAGACTTCCTTTTCTGGGGCCTGCACAAGCTAATATTCTGAGACCCAGTAGAAATGTAACATTTGGTTCTTTAATTAAAGGCTGTCAAAGTGCATATGTTTAACAGGACTTAACTGAGATCACATTGATGCAAAAAATATCACTTGAACCAGAATGGAAATGTTTGTTGTCTGTTTTGGTAAAACAAATGAAGAATTCCCCACAAATCGGTATTCAGATTTTGCCTTGCTTTTTTTCTCTCTTGACTCTCTCTTTACAATGTGAATAGGACTGTTTCCTGCTGGAGAACACAGAAATCCTCCAGACCTTCTGGGAGGAGAGATATAAACGTTCATCTTAGAGGCAGAGGCAGGAGAGTTAACTGGACTATCCTGGGCCAAATAGGTGAATCTAGAGCACCACTCTTTTTCAGTAGAGAGAATGGGGTGAGAAAAGAACAGTCTGATACTGAGTTGTTCCTGTATCTGAGACCTGCCAAAGACTCCCAGTGTGGTGTATATACATGTTCAAGCATGCCTTGATTTTTCTTGGAAATACAGATGTTCCATCAAACTGATCCTGCTGCAGAGCAGAAGTTGAGGGTAGCCAACGTTTGGCCTTTTCCAGGCCTTGCTGCTGGAGAGGCTGTGATTTGTGTCACGGCCACCACAAGAATGTGCTTTGATTCAGCTGAGCCCTCTCCAGAAATTTTCTGTACTTAAACACATGGAGCTACTCTGGAGTTCCTGGGACAGTCATCTGGCCAAATTGGACCTTTCAGTAGTCTCCCACTCCTGCATTCCTTGTTTCTAGGCAGACCACTCATGAGTCCACTCTTGTATTTCTGGGAATGGCTATTATTGCCTCTTCTGCTGTCAACATGTTCCCAAATGATTGCAAAGTTGTACAAAACCATCATTAACTGCTTCAGATTCCATAATGAGATGCTAGTTGTACTGGCAGTACACCACTTCCATCTCTAAAAGACAAGTAACATTGTTTTTGGAAGTCTGAGAGCTAAAGTATGTCTAGCTCTGACAGAGGCAATCAGATTTATATAATTTTCTGACAGAAAGTTCAGCTTAAAGCTGTACATACTGGAAATATAATGTCAAGTAAATATTTTAGAAAGCCAAGGTTTTATGAGGCAAGCCACAGACCTCTTTTCTTACAAAGATGCTGCTTCTCCTGTCTTATCGGAATCCTCATGCTGCCATCAGTCAAGACCCCCCCCAACACATAAATCTCATCCCTATTAATGGTAATGAAAAGAAAAGCATTTCAGTGAGGGATGTGTTTGGAATAAATTCTACCATGACTTACAGTCTTCAGCATTTATGTGACAAGAAGCAGCACCAGTTCTTCTCTTTGGTTATAGCTGGAACAGTAAATATGTGTCAAACTCACTTAATACAGGGAAGATAATATGAAATAAGCTAAAAGTTGAGGTTGGTTCATGATTTTCCAGCCAGCACAGTACCTCAAAGGTGTCTAGAACCATTAAGGCAGTTCCTTATTAGTCTTAAGATGTTTCAGTTGAACAATATCTCAAACCTGAGGTTTGGCTAGAGCATGTAAGTACCAAAGCCAGGAGAGACATGTATGCTGGCCTGAGTCTGTTCCAAATAATTCTTGCACCCCTGACTACGTACATCTTGTTAGGAGGGTGAGTTGCTTCATGTTTGTTAGCTCTGAGTTGCAAGTTGCAAAATGTGATGGTGGAATGCTGAAAGCAACAGCAGCAATCTCAGTTTTGTACTGTGGAAACCCTCCTCAATAACATGGGTTGTGAAACCATTCACTGTGTCTGGGCCATCTAACTGCACCCCAGAAACAAGTGCAGTACCCCTGCTGTGCACTGGTGGCTGCAGAGCTTTGAGGGCTCAAACTGAAACATTTTGATGGGGTCTGACTTTAAGTAAGTCATGATTTAACAAAAACAGCCCGTCCAAAGCATTTTGTTGAGATCCCACAAAACCCAAAGGATCTGGAGATGCCAAATACCTCTAAAACACTTGATGTGCTTGTGAAATTTTTTTTTTGCTCCTGGACTTTATCATTAGAAAAGAGTTTCTGTAGGTGAAGTGAGTTTGTCATGAAAGCATTAGTGCAAGATCAAAACCAGCAAGATTTTGCAGCACATTCTGTGCTCTTGATACTGTATTGTCTCAAGTTCAAGGAGCATTCATAACTTTCTGCCTGTTTGAGCGTGGCATAGAATGAAGACAAAAGCTTGAAGGGTACAGTCTCTCTCTCTGTGAAGAATGCAAGTCATTATGTTTTTATTTACAAACTAAAAAAGCGAATCCATTCTTCTGTACAGCTTATGCTCCAACTGCAATTCTGTAGAAAATTGGGCTACTTTCAGATTTTTTTGTCTGGAGGCAGGTCTTAAATCTAATTCTCCCTCTTCTGATTGTTACAAAATAATTGTACCTGCTTCTTCTACAATTGAGTGATTCTTCAGTGTAAAGTTTTAACAAGAGATGATGTCTGGAAACTGTTGTTTAAAGATGACAGATAAATTTTCCCCCTTATTATTTCTATTTCCAGAAATAATTACAGGAGAAAGATGAGCAAATGAAAAAAATCAAAGCAGCTCTTCAGGAATTTTACAGTACAGTGTAATTGTATCTCATTAAAAGCTTTCTCCTTTATTACTTGCATTTAGTACAGTAAGGGTTTTGTTTTATTTTGCAATGATTTATGAGAGCATGTGAAATGATAGAGAAAGCAGGATTCTGGTGAAAGGAGAGTTGAATGATTGCCATTAAAAGACCGAGGGATTTATAACTGTAACTTTGTTTGGTAATAATTTCCTAGTTTGTAGATCACTAGTTTGTATAGCCTTTCAGTGGGATCCAAATCTTGAATCATCTCTGTACTAAATGTGTATTTGTCTGGGTAAATATTTTGCTTAGGTTTCAGATATATTTTTGATTGAGTTAGTTTTTTTACTTGATGGTGGTACTTTCAGTCACCCCAGAAATCAGTGGCTCGCTAGTGATTTCAGCATATTACAGAGTGAAGATGAGACTTACATCAGCTTAGATCAGGGGAAACTTTTCCCCTTGACCCAAGTGTAGCCTTGTGCCTTACAGGAATTTTTGGTCATTTTTTTAATCCATTTTCTGTTTACTATAGATTTTGTTGTATATCCTTTTGTTTATAATTTGCTTGCTTAGGTTTTTTTTATGGGTACTTTAAGAACTCCTTTTGATTTTGGATCTTATACTGCTTTGCAAATACCACACAATTCTTTTTCCATCATCCAGTTATTGTACATTTTTACCTCTAACAGACATAGAGTCTCCATGGGATTCAACAGAAACTGCAGTTAACTTTCATAAAGTTTAAATATAATCTCCTCTTAGTCATAAGGATTGGGCAATGAGAGTTAGGATGCAACTAGACTCTCTGTTTGGATCTATTTTGATCATAATAACAGCCAGCCTTCTCCCCTGTTCTTACTACCCAGAAAATCCAGACTCTGAAAGTCTGGATCCAGATGCTAATGATGTAGGTTGAGTCTTTTCCTAAAACTGAGCTTGTATCATACCACAGTAGCAGAAGCGCTTCAGTTGCTACTTGATGAGATTCCCCATGCAAATCTGGCATGAATATATTTAATGCTTCCTATCTTTAATTACCAGTATTCTGCAACATGTTAAAAATAGTCCAGAGGCCTTGGCCCTGCACGCCTTACAGAATTTTAAGCCTTGTTTAGGCTTACTGCAACACCATAATCAGAGTTCTTGTAGCCTGAGGGAATTTTCTCACATTTCTTAATTTAATTAAACATTTCCCATTAAGTTTAATTATATCTTTATACAGAGAATTCCTCCTGACCCTACAATAATAAAGCTTCAAAACCTGAAGTACGATTTTCACGTATTTTCTTCTGGGACATGATCTTGTTTGATAGAGGAAATAATTTAACTGAGATTTTTAAATTCTGAGGTTTTGTGAAGTCTCTTATTTATCTCCACCCAGCTCACTGCAATCAAAAAGAGACAGGTCTTCATTATGCACTCATTATTAGAAACAAAGACCACATCACCATCATCTGTTCATGTCCAGCAATTGAAAATTTGCATTGGTACAATGTCCACCTAAAAATCCTGATGAATAATCACTTTTCTGCAATTTTCCATTCTCTGTTTTGAGGCCATGTTCATCACACTGTAGTACATTAGTGCCACGTCCTTGTGCACGATCAGTGCTGGACAGTCTAGCTGGTACTGTCTAATATAAATAGTTATGCAGGTAGCTGTGCTTATCTTAATTAAAATGCTGAAGTAGCATGTGGAAGCTCTCTGGGTATCTTGAGAGAGTACTGTTGCAGTTATTTCATCAATAATGAAGGTACTTCTGTATTTCTACTCATTTTCCCATATTTATATGAGGGTGACTGATTACAGATTACTCATTGATCCTTTGGGCATAAGTTATTTCATACTGCTCTTAAAAGCTTTACATCTCTTGGGGCTTTTGTGTGCCTGTTACAAACAGTTTGCTATTTAAAGACAAAAAAAAAAAAAAGAAAAAGGAAACAGAAATATGACAGAAGAACTGTACATCCCACATGCTAAATACAAGTGTGCTGGAGGAATTTCATGAAGGCTGTTTCTTTAGTCTCCCAACTGGCTTATGATAGCATTAACATGAAATTCTGGAAAGAGCACAGTACCATCAACATCACATCTGTCCAAATCACTTGCTTTTTAGCTTCCATGCTGAAGTTCATAAATATGAAAGGGAAGAAGACTCCATTTCTGTCTGACATGCAGCACATTTTACAGTGTAAAAATTTACTGTAACTGTTGTAGTCAAATACATTATTCTGGCATGACTTGGGTACAAACGCAGTAATTTTACTCCTTGTATAAAAACTTTTAACATAAAAAAAGGTTTGTTTTATAGTATTTTTATGTACAGAAAAATCTGCTAGAAAAGGTAAGCTGCTGGTTGTGTTGATTTCAGTCGATTTTACAAGAAATGGCTTGGAGCCATCCCACCTTGCTTTCTTTCCCCAGGTCAGCTGCTCACAGCAGGAAGAGAAGTATTCAGGGTCCACGTGAAAGCCAGTTGTCCCTGTGAAGATGCTATTTCTTCTCCCTGATCTCCTGAGCGTATGGGAACTGAACTGTACTGGACTGGATTTTAGGTATTGTATTTCAGTGGCAAGTCTGAGCTTGGATTTGATTGTCTCTGTAGCATCATTTAGGGGTGGTATTTTTGTAGGTGGGAAACCACACCAAGTCCTTAACCTTGAAAAGTTGTCTTAGCACATAGAGTGATTTTCATAGGCCACATCACAGGAGCAGGTTTGCTTTACAAAGTGTATCTATTCTTTGAAAGTTACTTTTCAGTGCCATTCTTAAATATAGCTTTCAGGATCAGCATATCAGAGCCTCTTTGAGTAGACACTGCTTTGAGCCCAGTGTTCCCATCTCTTGTGAATGTATCAAGGTTCCTGTGGTACTTTTTTTACCCCATGATCCTGTCTTTATGAATCAAGTGTTTTTCTCTAGCCCCCAAAGAGATGTTTGAGGGGCATATGAATTTACATTTGAGCACACATCTCTTTTAAGTTGGGCTTTGGATTGATGTGATTCTTATGTGCTTTTCTATCCATTCCTGTGCTGCCAACTATAACTATTCAAAAATTACAAATCAGTCTGTAAAGTGAAGTGATAGGCTTCACCAACATAAGCCAAGAAAGCTAATGACATCCTGGGGTGTATTGGAAGGACTGTGGTTAGTACGTAGAGAGGGATTCTCCTCCCTCTCTACTCTGCCCTTGTGAGACCACATATGGAATATTGTCCAGTTTTGGGCACCTCAGTTCAAGAAGGACAGGGAGCTGCTGGAGAGAGTTCAGGGCAGGACCACAAAGATGATGAAGGAGTGGAGCATCTTCCTTATGATGAAAGACTGAGGGACCTGTGGCTCTTTAGCTTGGAGGACACTGAGGGGTGACCTCATTAATGTTTACAAAAATGTAAAGGACAGGCATCAGGAGGATGGAGCTGGGCTATTCTCAATGATATCCAATGATAGGACAAGGGGCAGTGGGTACAATCTGGAATATAAGAGGTTCCAGAGAAATACAAGTAAGAATTTCTTCACTGTGAGGATGATGGAGCACTGGAACAGACTGCCCAGATGTGTTGTGGAGTCTTCTTCTCTGAGGGCATTCAAAACCCACCTGGATGAGTTCCTATGTGACCTACTCTAGGTGGTCCTGCTCTGATATTGGGGTTGGACTAGGTGATCTTTTGAGGTACCTTCCAACCCTTAAGATTCTGTGATTCTGTGTGTGATTCCAAGAAATTATAGATAGTTCATTCTCAGGGACCCGTGTCAACAGTTCTTAGGGAATACTGATGGAAAATTGTTTTTTCTTAAGAACATGAGAAGGTGTTTCTAAAAGCTCAAGGTGAACTATTCTGTTGAATAAGAAAATCCTGATTTTATGTAACCATTTTTCAAGGCAAATCTTCCTTTAAGACTGTTGCATGAGTTGTTTCTGCCTTTTGCACCTATGCATTGAAAGGATAAATACCGAGTCATGTCTGTTGTTTTTTTGGATTTGTAGTTTAAGAAGTGATAATGAGAAACATAACTTTTCCCCTCCCACAAGCACAAGAGGAAATGTTGCATTGAATGACACATTATGTATGTTTTCTGATTGAAAACAAAGATAATTTTTTTCTTTAGGTTAGTGTCAAACTTGTAGTTACTATTAATACTTCTTGAAAACTGATATTATATTACTTTCATATCTTACTTTAAAAATGAGACAATTTCAACTGAAATATAATCTAATTCTTGCAAAGTATCTAGTTTCAAGGGGGAGTATTTTCTTGAAAACAGAAAGTCAGCAATGAACATAGAAGTTCTCTGTTGCTGTAATGAAGCCTGCTCTTGAAAGCAGAGATGGTCACATTTTGACTTAAAAAAAGAGAAAAGATACTGGTGAATCATTTACTGTTTTAATAAATCTTTTGTTTTGATGCATTAAAAATGGCTTTACAATTCCAGATCTTTTCAAATATGACATGAACACAGGCATACTTCATCTTGGAACTAGCGATCATCATACATTCTTGAGCACTGGGAAAGTACCCCAGTAGCGATATCATATTTTACTCCTCAAGTAAAAGGACAAGTCAGTTATTTTATGCTTACATATACTGTATTCAAGTGACTTACTGCCTCTGGACCAAAACTTCTTCACCTGCATTTAGCACTACTGCTGAAGCATGAGAGAAAGAAGTTGCTGAACTGGGTAGTGAGTATATACAACTGAATATCTTATTTCTTAACTGACATTCTCATACCACTAGTTGATCCCTTCCACATACCCCTTTATTCTACCTGAGTGCATGCAGGAAAAGAGATGGCACTGGAAAATGGACATTATGATGAAAGCTTCCCTATTCGGAACTTTCGCTCTGAGTACCGGACGGCGATCACCCCAAGGAAGACGAGAGACCAGCTTGCTGCAAACGCACGAGGTGGCTTTATTTCGGAGCTCCGGGCCGTCTCATACCTCACCCAGGAGATAGAGGAAGCGACCACGAGGCCCCGGCGGGGAGGGTTTATATAGAGAGGGGAGGAGAGCGGAAAATTCCAGCACATCTGCACATCAATAGTGTGGGGAAGGAGAGTGGAAAATCCCAGCACACCTGCGCAGTTCCATTCGATACAAACCCCAACCATACCGAAACAAACCCCAACATGTCCAGACATGCCCAAACAAGCCAAACAAACCCAAACAAGTCCCAACCCAGGTCACCCTGATAGCATGGGGGGGGAGTAATCTCCTTAGTTTTACCCTGCAGTTTCTGACGCCATTTTGGTTCAATTTTTTTTTCCTTTCAATGCCAGAATCATAGAATCATAGAATGGTAGGGGTTGGAAGGAACCTTTAGAGATCATCTAGTCTACCCCCACCTGCAGAAGCAGGTTCACCTAGATCAGGTCGCATAGGAACATGTCCAGGCGGGTCCAGAACTGTAGAACATTTAGTAACTATAAACATTTCTTGATGACTATGGTGTATCTCCACCATCTGTGTTAGGAATCCACTTGAGGTATGTGGTTCAAGTTTTCTAAAGATGTGGAATGATCTTTGTGTCCCGACTGACTGTGCAGTCTCCAGAGGCCAGTGGGCTCAAGGATGCATTCAGTGTACTGCCCCCTGCCCCTTCCTAGTATCATGGCCATTATGAAAACCATCCAGTAAACATAACTGTGTAGAGAAGATGTCCAGTGTACAGAAGTTTGTCCATCATAGAGACCATTGACAGTATAAGGGTGCCTGTAATAAATATTAATCAAGTAGCAACCACTGTAAAACACTAACAATATTATCTCCTTCAAGGAGACTTTAAGGGATTACTTCCTAAGGTGTAAAGGCAGGCAAGTTTCATATTGTTGCTCCTAGCTGTGCTTTCTTCTAAACAACTACAGACCTTTAGCAGGGAGCTAGCAGGGGTTAAGGTGTTCAGCAGGGATTTGCAGTGTGCCAATCAGAGCAGAAACTTCGCTTCATCATGCTTGGTTCAGCAGGAAGGCTGAAAATATGGGAAAGACCTTTAGAGATGAGATCTGTAACCAGTTGTGTTGCTTGTATTCACTCACTGGGCAAGCTTTTTTATTACTGTGAATCCTACAAAGAGTGCTAGCAGATATTATTTCCCCATCTGTATAAGCAGAGAGTGTGGAAAAGTCAGGTCTGTATCTGAAAGAGTTTGCAATCAGTACCTACCCAGAAAAAGACTGTTGACTGAAAATGGAGAAAGTGCTTTGCTAAATATTTCAGAGAGAGGAGTTGAACCTTAGTCTGCTGAGGCCTCAAGTTTCCCCAAGCAGCAGCCTCTGCTGTTTTTGGGTTTTGAGAGAAACCTTTTCTGAGAAGGAAACCTGGGAAACTGAAAATTCCTATTGCTAACCTGTAGGACCAATAATTGAAATGGTTTCTTGCAAGTGGTGTAATCAAATTAGCAACTCAATTTGCCTAGGACTTTTGAGTGGGAGAAAAAAGGCACTCCTATTTTTGTCTGTGATCACTGCCTTGAAGATAAATGAGTTTGCTCCTTGCTGCAGGACACTGTATATAGCCTTATACACTATACAACATTTTTTTGGTTTGTAATTGATTTTTTATTAAAAATTTTCAGAACAATTTCAAACCCAAATATTTTCCCCCTACCTTTTTATTTCTTACTTGCTTTCTGGCTGATTTGGCTGTCAGTATAGTGCACTGACAAATAAATCATTGTCAGGGCTTAGTTCCCAAGTGCACAAGTCACGAGTCCCAAGCTAACCCTACAGTCATGCAATGGTCATAGCTTTATCAAACCTTGCTGACTTTGCAGCATCCCATAGCAAAGGCAAATGTATAAGATGAAAGCCAGTATCTCTGTACTCAAAAAAAGGCTAGAAACAAAGGTGTTATACAAATAAATTTTTTAACACAGCCAATATGACGTCTCTGTCAAGGCACATGGCTTAGTAGGTTAAGTAGCACAGAATGAGCTGGATGACCAACATACTAGGATGTTCTGTGTGATTTTGAGCAAGCAGGCTCCTGCAATCAGCTCAGTTTCCATTCCTGTTTCATGACAGCTTCTACATACTTGGAGCGAAGAACAGGCTTTTAGTATGGGACTTTCCTATCTATTTGATTTCATGCATGCAGTGTAGATAGTGCTAATATCCCATACTGTAAAAGCCCCTCCTTCTGACAGTCTCAGGACAATTTCTGCAACTCAGTGCTTGCCCTCAGAGCAATGGAATAGTACAATATGTGTTGCATAACTCCACTGACAGTCTTTGAGGGTTTTGCTAGAACTTCAGAAGATACTAGTTTATTGCTAAATGTTTTGCCTTTGTTCTTTTTCACAAACGTTAGCATTTCAGACCTGGAACCCTGCAGAGGAAAGCTTAAAAATACAAACATGTTAGGTGAAAGTACACGAAAACCAGCAAAGCCTAAACCTTAATTGATCATATGTTATAAGAGCAAATGAGTATTTGGGAGTTTTGTGTGATGCTATTTCAAGTTAAGCACGCTAGTGCTGATTTTATGGAGTCCTGTGGGTTCCTGTAGGCAGTAATCCACATATTTTACTGTGTTTTTAACAGTATGAATGTTTTTAACAGTATGAATGTTTTTAACTTTTTGTTGCAGACATTGGTAGCAAACAGAGGGCATTAGATGTAGGATAGTGAACTCTTGAACTGCTGCTAAAGCAAAATGTGCCAAATTGTAGTGTGAAAGGTGATGCCACAAGCAGCCTTGGAAATTTCACTTCATTTAGTTTTTTCAAGGATAAGAAACAGATGAGAGAACCTCTTTTTTTTTTTTTTCTTCAAGTTACTGTCCTCACTGAGAAAAGTAGTAAATTCACCTTTCAAGCTAGAAATGAGTCCCAGCCACTTGGGCAAGGAAGGCCAAAGAACAAAAAACATGAACACTGGAAGTGTAGAAAAGTCTGCTATCATAAGTTTGCAGAAAGGTAATCAAAATAAAGCAAGAGGGGACAGAGAGGCAACAAAGATGTGAAAAGACAAGCAACTTTCAGAGAGTCTCTCTAACAGATACCATGTTTACATTGTTAAAAATGGGGAAACCAATCTTTGTCTGCATGTTATCAGTAAGTGAGGACTTTAATAATAAATTATCTACAGAATTGCTATTTTCTTTGCCTTTGCAAGGACAGCAGCTTTAAGGACAGAATAAAGTGTTGCTGTAAGTAAGGTGTTTTACTAATGGAAAGCAAATAGAAACAAAACTGGATTTATTATTTTCTTTAATTTTTTGGGGTGTTGGATTTTTGTGAGTGGGGGTTTTGATTTTGTGTGGGTTTTTTTGTAAGAGTAGAGTCTTGCTGTAGTGTAGTTGCATTTGGCACTCATTATGCAGCGTCACAGTTATGGTGGTATCAGCAGAGTGAGCTGGAGTAAAACTATAATCCCTTAATCCCAGACATTGCCTAGTTTAAAGTCAGAGAAGCCACAAGCGATGTAAAACTTGAGTGTGATCAGCAAAAAGGGAGTCAGTGGTGTATGACATGTTCATGTTTCTGTGTCTTCTTTGACTGAACACAGTACTCCAAAAGATGGATGACATATGAGTGGTTACGTTTACTGTATGGTGCCTTTCAGTGCCCTTCTGATTATCCATGCTTGGAAATGAATGAGTACCTTGGCTGTTTAGCTGTCCGTTACCCTGATCTCTCTTTGATGGTCAGGATATATTCCTCAGGAGCGGGACAGTATGCTCAGAAGCACATGTAATGTGTGAAAATTGCTAGGAGAGCCATAGAAAGAATCAGTGCTAGCATGACTGGGAAATGGCAACAGTCATATCAAACTTGGTGAAAGAAAAATGCTGCAAATTCAAAGCAGAAGGAAGTAGCTTAGGAGCACAAATATTGGATTGCTGGTAGTGCTGTTTCTGTCCTATACTTTTGAAGTTTTGCCTAGAGATATATAATTAGATGCCAGAAAAGAGAAGTTTTAGGAGTCTGACTTTAGATTCCTTCCATAATTGATATTTTATGCTTATGGGCACTTAAGAAAGGAAGTATGCCTTGGGATGCATTTCTTTTTAGGGTGACTATCAGTGCCTGTTTGTCATCTTACTTTGATTCTCTTCCCTCTCCAATATTGAGCATGAGTCCCTTGCTTCCCTGTAGGGAGTGACAGATGAGCAGACATGTAAATGAACCTTCTGTAGCTCTTCCACAGGATTTCATAGTCTGTCACAGAGGAGCAATCGTCTGTCACATTAATATGGATCTTATTACAGTATTTATGTCAAACCTCCTGTCTTTCATCATTTTCATTAGCATGAAAAGTAAGGTTTTAACAACTATGGTAATAAGTAATAATGTAGCATTAGAACATAAATCTAGTGACGATACAGATACCAATGAAATGACAGAGAGATGTTATAATTTGCTTCCAGCACTTATTTTGGGGACAGATTTGTGTAGGTGGCTTAATTTTCAGTAAGTATTCTCTATAATTGTGAGAGTTAACAGGAATGCTTGGCAAAGAGGAAAAAGAAATCTTTGGATAGTAATTAAATATGAGAGCTAGCACTTACAAATGACCAGCTTTCCGGTGGTGATCACCCCATGTTCCCTTCCTAATTCTGACTGATATGCATTTATATTATAGTTATAGGAGGGTTCATTGCCAGAATCTGTGACTTTAATAAAGGAATGGCACTTTAAAACTAGTGTGTGTTCGCAGGCATAGGTAGACTAAACTTTAGCTGAAGTGAAACAGATCTTGTAGTAAAATACTTTGTTAGAATACGCTTTATTACTATCAGAACTGTGAAGCAATTTGCAAAGTCAGTGAAGCTACCCTTAAATAACTAGGGGAGAAATTGATGTCATGAAAATTTAGCTAAACATCCGAGGCAAAGGCAACCAGGAAACCACTATTTGACAGAACAGGATCATTCAGTGGAAAGGTAGGGAAAATGCAGATGGGGAAAATTTCCCTGTAGAGTAAGAAAAACAAAAGGAATTTAGTTATCCAAACCAGCCCTTGAACACAAAGTTACAGATAATTTACGATTTAATGGAGTGTTTAATGGCTTTCAATGGTTAGGAAGTTAGTGTGGGTAACAGCTTTAAAGGCATCCAGGTGATTTACAGTATTTGTAAACTGCACAGTGTGTTATGGTACTGAGAAGCCTCAAGCTAGCAGTCTGGTGCCAAAACTGAATGCAAAGCTGAGGTCTCTTGGCAGTGCTGCTGCAGATCTAGAGAGCCCTAAGCCCCTTCACACTGTGTGTCTGTATCGTCAGGTAGAGCAGCCCTGCATTGCTTTCCACAAGAATATGTCATTTGCCTTAGGCATAGTGATCATTTTCACCCTGTATCACTATCTTCTCTGACAGAGCTCTGGGATCAAAACACTGCATACTGGTACACCTAGTCGTGTCACATACCTGTGACCAACTTGAGCGTGATTAGGCAATGCTTCTCTCTGGGACTCAAGTCCTACTTTTTGGATCCATCTACCATAGGTATCTAATGCTTTCAGAGAGCTTTTGCAACTTCACACACGTCTTCTCACGTTGTGGTTTGGAAGCGGGCTCCATCACTATTTCCAGCATCACTTAGATTTTTCTGGTCATGGCATTCCACATACTAAAATATGTTGTGCCTCCTTGGGAAAGAAATTAGCAGCATGGGGTCTGTCTGCATGAACATGGTGAGGCTCCGAAAAATGGGATGTGAATTTTACGACCAAGGCCAGCCCTTGGGAATCCCAATCCCTGGAGTAGAATGGCAGATCATGGTGGATGAGGACGGACTTAGAGTCTGGGTTGAGAGTTGGGAAGAGAGGATTCTCATGAGGTTCAACAAGGACAAGTGCATCTGGGAAGGAACAACCCCATGCACCAGTACAGGCTGGGGGTCTAACTGGTGAAGAGCAGCTCTGCAGAGAGAGACCTGGGTGTCCTGGTTGATAATGAACTAACCATGAGCCAAAAATGTGCCTTTGTGGCCAAGAAGGCCAATGGCATCCTGGGATGCATCAAGAAGAGTGTGGCCAGGTGAAGGGAGGTTCTTCTCCCCCTCTACTATTCCCTGGTGAGGCCTCATCTGGAGTACTGTGTCCAGTTGTGTGCTCCTCAGCTCAAGAGGCACTGGGAACTTCTAGAGAGAGTCCAGCACAGGGCCACCAAGATGATCAGGGGATTGGAACATCCTTCTTATGAAGAAAGGCTGCGGGAACAGAGGCTGTTCAGCCTGGAGAAGAGTAGACTGAGGAGGGACCTCATTAACACAAGTATTTAAAAGATGCATGTCAAGATGAAGGGGTGGCACATTTTTCTCTTGTCTCAAGTGACAGGACATGGGGTAATGGACAAAAGCTGGAACACAAAAAGTTCCACTTAAACATAAGGAAAATCTTATTCCTGTGAGGGAGCACTGACACAGGCTGCCCAGGGAGAGTGTGGAGTCTTCTTCTCTGGAGGTTTCAACACCCACCTGGACGTGTTCCTGTGTAACCTGATCTAGGTGGACCTGCTTTGGCTGGGTTGTTGGACTAGATGATCTCTAGAGGTCCCTTCTAACCCCTACCTTCTGAAATTCTGTGATTTTGTGAATATACTGCATGTGAACTTGTGCACTGTCTTTCTCTGTACAAATCTCTACATCTGACAGGAGACTGTCTGCCACCATGAGAATCTGGCCAGTGTGTTCAGCAGCTCTCCTGGGAGTTTAGACACCATCTCAGTGCATTGAACTGTTCAAGCAGACCTCTGGTTAGTGGCAAGGTGTATTGGTCAACTGCAGTCCTTTTTTTTCCTGCTTGTGAGTTAATCAGTCATAGTCACTTGTAACTGAGTTGATTGTTACAGGTGTTGATTTGTGATACAGAACTTTTTGTTTGGTAGAGATCAGAGCAATCTGCAGATGAAGGTGAGTGCTCTCGTCTCTATTTAACTGATGGGAAAATAGCAATGAAAAATAGTTTTTGAAAAGCAGTAGACCTGATAGTTAACTGTTGGGAATAAAATCCTGTCTCTTACTGTCCCTACAGATGCTTCATAAATTTCAAGTGTGCATAATGTACAGTTTGAGACATGTTTTGATATATATTCTTTTGACAGACAAATCGTAGCCTAACTTTGTGTTTCCAGATAGGCTGAGCCTGATCCTTAAAATGAAATTTCCAGTGTGAGTAAAAAACTAAATTCCACTTACTTAAGTATTCTCAGTAGCCATAGCTTTAAGCACATAGTCTTGCCTGGTAGCTTGCTCACTACAGCATTCCCAAAAAAAAGCTTTACATCCTGGAGCTGGATACAGTCCAAGTAAATTCATATGAAGTAGACAAATAATTGTTTGTGCAGTAGTTACCATCACTTTACCTCATTTTCAAAATCAGATTTCCATTCCATATGAATAATGAACCATCTTCTGTTACCTGTAACATCTTTGTTTCAACACAGTAGATAATTCGTGAGCATGGGGATTGTGCAGTCTAGGCTGTCAGCTGGTGTCAGTTGTTTGTGCCTGGGGAGAACATATCTCAGAGTCTGTCTCCCCCAAAAATCACTCCGCTTTGAAGCATACATGGAGTGAAATGAATGGCTGCGTTATGCAACTAGAGAAGTCACAAAGATGTCTGGTTACACTGTCAAGTACTCACAGTATTGTTGTACAGGCAACGACTTCTCCACAGTTCATTCTGAAAAGAATTGGCAGTTTCAAGTTACTCTGATAAACTGAAGTTAAACACTCTTAGATTTGCAACGGGTTGACGGAGCTCCTGCTCTCTAGTTATGCCAGACCTTCCAGCAGCTGTGACTGGCTTCTGGTTAGAAACCATCTCCTTGCATCCGTTAACCCCTGCACATCTCCACATTCAGCAGAGTCACGTTTGACAGTATAACAGTAACCTTTGGAGAGCATGTGCCTGCATACACAGGTGTGCCAGTCTCCCAAGATTTGTACTTCTATTCCCCAGATGCATCTGTAGGGTAGCATCTGCCTACTGATGGTGAAATATGAGCAAGAATAAATGCTGCAGGCTTTTTAATACAAATGCTGGTTCCTCTGTATTTACATAACGGCATGGCCCACTTATTCAGGAGCTCTGAGGCTTATCCTAAGATGATGATTTTTACATCAAAAGTAGATTAATGGTAGGCAATAGCCTTGTGTCCATCCAAACACAGTGTGAAGTGAGAGTAAGTATAGAATTTCTAGTCAGTAGTATGTCACAGACCAGATAAATGATGAATATGTAATGGAATTACAAAGAATTGAGACAGATGGCTCTAGCTTTTGATAAATGCATATATCTTCACAATCAGATAATAATGCCAATGTGTGAAAGATCAATTGGGATATAACAACTTTGAAAATGAAAATTTCTCTGCTTTCACTTTAAGATGCACATTTAAATAAAAATCAAGCTTAATTTAATTATACTTTTTTCATCATTAAATTAAACATGAAGAAGAAAAGAAACCCTAGGGAAAAAGTAGAGGGAACTGTAGTTATTTATCCTACCACGTATAATAAAAAACCATCACCAAAAAGAAAAGACAATTATTTTCTCTCTAATAAACATTAAGATAGATTGATGTCCCCACTGTAAAAAGGACTAAATGAAATTCTTGACACCTTTTCAGGAAGATGTCATTTTGTTCCTAAGAACTCCAGTTATGAGGAAGCTTATAATACAGTCCACCTGTTATGGATAGGGATGTTTAATATTTTATTGACTATTTAAGGTGCAAAGTCCTTGAGATAAATCAACCTCTCTTTCTCTCACTTGATTTTACTATTTTACTTTAGGTACATCTTTCAGAGAACCGACATGATTGACTAGGACAGGACGTAAAAATTACTTGAAATAATGTCATTACCAAAAAGTAAGGAATTTTGTGAACAAAATAATTATCAGGCTCATTAAATTCACAGTTTCTGCATATTGCAGATTAGTGAGAGTAATGGCAGCAAGTCAGCACATAATTTTGCACAGAGGTAGTGTATTGTCTGAATTATTGTCACTTCATTTGAATTTAAAGTCCATGCTTGTGTAGATAAACAAATATATCTGTCCCTCATTTGTATGGAATTTAGTATATCTTCAGGTGAAGTGGCAGTGTCTTCTGGTTTTCTGTAGTTGATCAGCCAAACTTTGAGTGCTAATTTTAATGAAAAAAAATACCAGTTGAGTGTTTCAGGTGTCATTGATGTAATTTATGTACAGAGGGACAACCCCTCCCATAGTCCTGCTGGCCACACTATTTCTGATACAGGCTAGGATGCCGTTTGCTGCCTTGGGCACCTGGGCACACTGCTGGCTCACGTTCAGCTAGTCGTCAGTTAACACCCCTAGGTTTCTTTTCTGTGGCACAGCTGTGGTTTCTTTTCTGTGGCACAGCTTTCCATCCACCCTTCTCTGTAGCAACACTGTAGCATTGCCTGGGATTGTTGTGACCCAAGTGCAGGATCCAGCACTTGGCCTTGTTGAACCTCATGCAATTGGTGTCAGCCCATTGATCCAACCTGTCCAGGTCCTCTGAAGAGGCTTCCTGCGCTCAGGCAGAGCAATACTCCTGCCCAGTGTGGTACTATCTGTGAACTGACTGAGAGTGCACTCAATCTCCACAGAGCAGGAAAAAGAAGAGCAGCAGGCCCAGCTGGTTAAAAGCCCCGGCTGCCCCACAGCCAGGGAACAAGTTCCACTCGGGAACTTGTGGGCACACTGCACCTCTCCCCACCACTTCGTCTACTGCCAAGTGGCCCCACAGCTGGAGTGACAGGCCTAAGGCTGGGCCAGGAGCCAGTCTGGGGCCTGAGGGACAATCATCATTGCCCAGCCAGCCCCTGCCCACCTGGAAGAGGGGCCATAGTGCAAAGGACGGCATGACCAGAGAAATTCTTTCGTTACATGCATCAGCTGGCTCCTTAACTTGGGACACCCCTGGTACTCTCTCACACCAGCTGCTCCCACCTCTGAAGCATGTGGCTACTGGGATCTGATATATGGCTGATCAGCACACGCACCAGCACCATACACGCCCCAGATGCAGCCTGCGCTTCTGCAGACCAGCTCTGGCCCTCGGGCGCCATCCCCCATCTGCTTCTTCATCTCAACGTCCCTGGAGTTGATCTGCCTACAGGTACTTCTCTGGGATGCTAGATCATGATCATGTCCTTATCAAGTAGAATTTGCCTTTAAGGAAGGACAAGGAGTTGCTGAAAATAGCATGGTTGCCTAAATAACATGAAGTCAGCAAACATCTGTGGTGGCTCAGGGAAAGGTAAAGGCGGCAGGGGGAGACTGAGACCATCAACTCAATTCATAGACAAAAAAGACTTGTCCACCCCCCACACCTGCATGCATGCTAATTTACATGGCAAGCAAGCCTCATTTAGATGTAACTAACCAGCAGCATAAAGAATGGTAATTACTAACCAACGAGAATAAATTTAGGTGGGATTTTGCTAATCATGTAACTGGATAAATATGTGGAAGTTGTTTTTGCAGTGTGCTAGTTTTGTGGAATTGCCACCTGACATCTATCTTTGCACAAATATGAAATAAAGCAATACCTGGACTCTGTGTGTAGATTGGCTTCTTGCACACCAGGTATGGAACCCCACTTCATGGGACAACACCATGTTGACACACAAAGAGGGTATTACAGGTATGAAGAGTTTAGAATCTCTTGTCTTCAAATGAGATTTCTTGAGTTGAAAGGGGTACAAAATGGAGAAGCAGCTCTCTTAAAATGAGTAAAAGCACTAGATGGAATTACTAGGGGTAGTCCTCTGTGCTTCCTGACTGATTGCAATACTCCTGTAGGGAAAGTTTCAGGTGACACAGTACCCTGTGTGGCTGCAGAGATCCTGAATCAGCAGCTGGCACAGAGAAGTTAAATCAAGTTTAGCTGCAGTTTGGGGATCAGTGCATAAATTACCTTGATGTCTTCTAGTGAGCAAGAGAGGATGACTCATGAGTTAATAGAGTAGCCTTGCATGAGGAATATGCAATTTGTACTGCACTGAGGAACAATCTTTTTGCATATCTATCGGAAGAAAAAGTATAACATCCCCTCTGAATTTACCACCACCTAGGCTCAAGAAACAGGTGTTTCCTCAACTTTTTGTGCTTTTCCAAAGCCTCTCAAATGCAGTGGGAACCTTCTTTTAATTTCAGCTGTCTTTGCAGGCAGTATGAGTACTATTGTATATTGGCTTACAATGGAAGTCAGTCAAAAGCCCCAATCCTCCCAAGCAGGAGGGCACTGGAGCTCCCTTATTAGTGTAGTAAGGACTTCTGTCTTGCAAGCTAGTAAGGACTTCTGTCTTGCAAGCTGCTAAGCAGCAGAACCACTTCTCCTCCCACCATTTGCTACCTTCTCAGAGCTTCCAAAAATCACTTACGTCTTTCTCAGGCTGTTACCTAAAGCTGGAAGCTCCCTATAACACTTCAGCATTTTAGCACTCTCTGATCAGTCATTCTTTGCATTTATCTTTCAAGCGGAAGTATCATGAACTATCTATGACGTTTGTAGTAGTATCAATATTTGTCTTCAGTTTGCATTCATGTGGAGTCATGGAAAATGTGTTATGAGATCTTAAGAGAGCCTATCACTCTGTGACATTGCCTGAGGAGAAAATTTTTCTATGCATCATAACTGTGATAGTTTATTGATCAGAATGGGCCGACTTTCAAGATAATGCCATACTTAGGATATTTGTGCAGCTGCTAAACAACTGCACCCCAGCAAGCTCCTTGGCAGTGGCAGGAGAGTGCACTGTGTCAAAGATGTCAGATCTCTCACTTTCCTTTGATGCGTGTTAGAACCAAAATTTGGCTCATTTGAAAGTTAGGGAGAAGGGGAAAGGGCAGAACTCATTCTGGTCTGGAAAAGGCAGGTAAAATGAGTTCAGGAGAACCATTAATGTGATGGTAAGTATCTGTCTCTACTTTCCTTTGATGCTATGAACTTTTGTTACTAAAGGCTAGCACCAGCAAATACTAATTAGCAGAAGGCGGAGTGTTTTCATTATTTTTTTGTACCTTCTTTCAATATATACATGTAGATTTGCAAGTAAATATTGGAATTAGTGAAACTACATTGTACCATAACGGTTTGTGAATCTCTTTGCAATGGAAAATGTGGTATGTTTTAATCTTCTTTCTCCATCGGGCATCCTCCATCCCCTCCCCCCCACTCCCCCACACCACCATGCCTTAGCTCTAGCTTTAAACCTCATTAAGTAAAATTTAAATAAAGGAATATGCTAGAATTTGAGAGAGAATTATAAGGCCAAAATCCCTCACACACTACTGGATTCTTTCCCTCCTGATGAGGACTCTGGATTTGTCTGTGAAAGCTTTCTTTGGTGCATTGTCATTAAAACAGTTAGAGTCTGCAAATCCTGTGCGGTCAAGACAATAGAAGGATTACATTTGAATCATAAGAATGAGCAATGTGTTCTGCTTAATTACAGAAGTTACAGAGGAAAAGGATTTATGGACTGCCCTGTCCATCTCCTTTCTGGTTCAGGATTGTTCTCTCTGGAGTGCTTCTTAAATCTTGATGGATCATCCACTGATTTACTGGGGGTCTTGCAACAGTTTGAGGGTGTAGTACAGCCCGCTAGTTTTCAAACAGCATTGGTTGCCAGCTGACGATGTTCTTTATGTGGGCTTTGGGAAATTACTCTGGGAAATGTACTCATCTGGAGATATCAAATCTGGATTAACAGATGGACAGATGCTTTACCTCGCTATCAAGATGTTTTCCCTGAAACCATTTTCACCATAGTTTTCTGAATTTCATTGGAAAGCGCATCCTCATTACTTCCTTTTAAGAATTCGAAAATAGTTACCCCATCACTTATGTTCATAACCTCTGGTTTCTTAGTCTTCCCCTACTGCTTTGTTAATGTGGACTTTATCTGCTAAACAGTACTTGCCTTTGATCATACTCCAGGTGGTAGGAAATTTCCTGCTAAAATACTGTGTTTTGAGAAAGCCTGTTGCAGGAAGTTTTGGAATTCTTAAAAAAGACACCACCATAAACAGACTGACTTTTTTTCCCTTTTCTTTGTCCCTCACCTCTTTTGTCTTATTTAGACTCGAGGAGTTTTACAGGTAGTACCTGATGTTTTCTTTTTTCCTAACTAAAAGGCTGAAGTTTGTTTTATTTATAGATAAGTAGCCTTCTATCCCTGTCAGTAGCTAAGAGCTTGCACAGATCTGCAGGCAGTTTAATGCCTTCTTCAAGGTGTCAGCAGCTTAGATATAAGCCCTTACTAAACATATCCTAACTCTGTCCTCCTAGATGTTTCGTTCAGAAGCATATGAGAAATTCTGGCCAATACTTTGTCCTGCAAACCCACTCTTACATCTCCATCTAGGCTCTTGCTATTGTCCATTCAAGATTGGTTTCAGTATTATTTCCTTTGATTTTTTATGTTCACTAAGGGTGTGTTAAATTACTTTTTCCTGCACATTCACCTCATGAAGCTGCTCAAAATATTTCTGACAGTGATGTTTTAATGTCTTCCCCACAAACAACCAATTTTTTTCTCGCAAGTCTTTTGGGTTTCCAGTTTTCAAAAACTTCACACTCTGTCAGTTTTTGTATAATCCAGACAGAAAAAAACCTCCTAATTTGACAAAAGCAATGCCAATCTCTCTCCTTAAGACCACCTCCCCCATGAGTTGAAAAAGTCTACATGCTTAATATATCCAGAGAAAAATAGTTGACATTTTCTGAACAATTTCTGCATCATTCCAGCCGATTCAGATTTTGATGTTGTGTCTCTCCACTCCCTTCTCTCCTTGTAAAGATAAGGCTGTTATATTTTTACTCCTTGACATTCCAGGTGTCCCTGAGATTCACATTGAATACTGCCTGTAAAATGTTATTAACAAGGTATTTATTCTACATTAAAGTTGCTCCAAATATACGAATGGGAACATTTGCAATTTTGCTCTTTAAAAGTGAGCTTGTTATAAACTGAAAATTGAAGCACCAAAGGGTAGACATTGTTTTCCCTATATTACAGATGAAGCTAAAAGACTGAAGGCCAGTCACAGCCAACATACTGTTAATAATATATCCTTCAAGAAAGAAAAGCCATCCGTAAAAAGAGTTACCCTTACTGAAAGAGCTTTTTGAAGCTCCATTGACATAACGGCACACCAGCAACACTACAATGATCTCCAAACACCTCAGGGGGTGCCACAGAGAGCTCAGGGTTTGGCAATTAAGCAGTTGCCATGTTGGCATGTAGTCTGTCAAGGAATGCCTTTCTCAGCCTCTAAGATGTTAGGTCAGGTCTACTAAGGTATTCAGTATTTCAGAAGAAGACTGGCTTGCCAAGGATTAAGAAATACATCTCTAGTCAAGTGTGTGTTAATCATCTTAATTTTAAATAATTTTTAGCAATTTTTTACATGCCTGTGCTTTTTGAAACACCTATGGCTTTTTCATGCATATAAAAGGCCTTTGCTCCTCTGGATTCCGGTACTCACCTTTGCTTCCATCTTCTCAAGAAAGCTCTTTCTTGACCAAGACAAGCATTGGCTCTAAAAACTAGCTGAATAGTAAGATGAAGATCCGCATAATTCAAGATTAGCTCTCTGAGGTATGTGTTTTGTCTAACCCTGTCTGGCTTCTGTGGGCCAAAAATTTAAAAAAAACAACAGAATAAAGAGAAGAGAGGCTCTTCCAGAAGGCAGTTCATCACAAGCTAGGCTGGATGAGATGTCTGTGTCTCCTCTCTCTATTAAAGGACAACTAATTTATATAAGAGCTAAACCTACCTCAGTCATTTTGTTCTGTGTTACTGCTTCTGAATTGATCCCTAGGAATTCCCTGTGGTCATTCCTGTGCTTGTGGCACTGTGGAATGATTTCAGATAAGTATCATGATGAAAATAAGAAAAGCTACAGACATCTTAGGAGAAATACACTATTTTTCTGGAACCCTTATGTAAAATAGTGCTGCTTTGCTTACTCTGGAAGGTTGAACAGATATCCAGCATAGGCTATCTCTCTTAACAGTGATACCTGAAGGTCTCTAGGAAGAGAAAATATTTAATCATCCCTCTAGGTTATATTTTCACATCCCAGTAGAGCAAAATCCTTGGACAATTCTTTATGATACTGTTTGCCATGATGAGGAGAGTCTTTAAAATTATTAGAGAGCCATTTGCTACAGTGATGGGTCAATAAGACAATGAAGAAGCTAACTTTATTAGTAGCCTGAAGTGTAATTCTAGAGTTGCACTCTGCCAGAATGGAAGAAAATAAAATGTTAATGTAAGAATTTGTGAAGTAGTTGGAATCACAAAGCAGCTATCTTTTCTCTAAACGGGATTATCCAGAGGCAAAATGCTTTCATCAGTTGCTGATTGCCAGACCTTTTTCTTTTGTTTCTTTGTTTTGTATTCAGAAAGCTTTAGAAAGTGGATAAAGAGAAATATTCTGTTTCAAAATATTCAAATATCAGTTCCTGCAGGGAGTCTCTGGGGATTAGAGCATTGTTTAGCAACTCCCTGATTGGGAGATTTGGAAACCTGAACTGTAGGACTGCACTCATGCTAGAAAAAAGTAATTTTTGTTGGTGTGATAAATGAAGTATCCCCGAGCAGGATTCTGGTTGAGTTTAGGAATTTATTGGATGAATAAGAGCAAGCAAACAGCGCTGGGTGCACTGAGAGCCTCTGCTCTATCAGGACGCACACCTGTCACATCCCGAGTTAGCATTAAGTAGGGAAGGCCTTATACGTATTCATGACTTTTCCTCGAAGGGGCTGAAAAATGTTAATCATTTCTGGGAAAGGGTCCTCTGCTTCTCGCGCATGCTTTGTTCCATCTTGGGGGTCTTTTTCACCCTCTTTAGGTGGTCGTCGGAGGAAGTCAGTAGTCTTCCTCACGGTGTCCCCCAGGCGACCTCCATGTGTGTATCTCTGCAAAACTGGTTCAAGCTAATCTCCCCAAAGCATCTGCCAAGCTGCTGTTACAAGAAGCAGAAACACCCTCCTTATCAGAACCTGGTTCAAGCTAGTCTTCCAGGACACCTGTCAAGCTGCCGTTACGAAAAGCAAGAACAAGTTACACAAGAACAAATAAAGTTACCAAAAATTATCATCCATATTCGTTGATCCACATTGACACGAATCAAGGGAACACATTTCACATCGGCAAAGCAGCAACACTAGTTCTTGGGCCAAGTTTCTTTCTTATGAGAAGTCCAAGACACCTTTAGAGAAATAGTGTCTTGGATTCTGGCTATAGGCAACATCAGTGTTCAAGAGTTCAAAGGGCTTCATTCCCTTTCTGGAGTAAAGTGAGAAGTCTCTTCCCTGATCTTACCACGTGCTTTTATGGTCATAGAAATTTCCATCGAAATGGCTTTGCTAAGGGGGAAGTTGTTTACCCAGTTGTAGTGTACAGAGTCCTGTGGGGAGGCAAAGTCACTGAGACTTTTCTTGAGTTCTCTTTCAGGAATTTTCTCCAGAGCTCTATCAATTTATGGCATCAAATAAGAGCCTGGAGACCTTGTTTCATTGTGGAACTCACCCAAACCAGGGCAAAACTTGGTGGAAGTAGCTGATAATGATGTTATTGTTAAGACCACAAAACTACAGAAACTTGTAGGAGTTGTGCTTTCAACACATAAGACTGTGAATCCTCAAGCTTTGCAACCCTGATGTGGTACCTCACAGTACTGATCTCTGACTGGCCCTCCTTGATGCATGGGGCTGACAGTGCTTTCTGTTGCAGTTAGGTCAAGATGAAATGTGTCTTATCAGCACAGATTCTGTGTCTTCTACAGCCTTCTATTTATTAGAAGGTAAATGCATGGGCTCTATTTTTATATCCTCTTGAAGGGAATTCCTTTGCCAGTGCTTCCTTTGGCTCACCCACTATGCTCACCTTCACATGGGTAAAATGCTGCTATAATATGAGCTTAAAGCATTTCTCAACTGACCGATGCTCTTGATAACCATCAGCACTACTGTGTCCTGGAGACAACAAGAATATGTATGGAGACTGAAGATTGCATTACTAGTGATGGGAAGTTTTTTACATCATAGGTGGGATTCAGTAAGACAAATACAACAACTCTGTTCCTTAAAACCAAAGCAAAAATAACACCCCATAAAATGTCATTGATTTTCAAGTCTGGTATGTGACAGGTCTGCAGTTTCAGAAATGGGAGATTTACACTTCTGGGAAGCCATGATCCAATAGCATCAAGTATTCCTATCCTGTCAAGAAGGTTTGAAAGGAACAAATGCTATTTCAGCAGTATCTAAAAAAGCTCTGTGTTAGTTGCATTTTGTGAATGCTTTAAATAACTTAGAGAAATTATGTTATATGATGGCCTAGCAATTAAAGGGTGCAATTGTCTTGTAATTTTTGTCACATCTCTTGTCTAGCTGCCTGAAGGTTTTTGCGTTGCTAATCACACAATTTCCCCACAGACAAAATCCCATTATTTCATACCACAGACAAGATAAAGAGTTCATTCCACATTGTGTTGCCCCTTTTTCACAGTGTCTTCAAAAACCTAGGCCAGAAGAGCTGCACCTCCTGCAGGTGGTTCATGCATTTATTCTGAAGGGTGACGGCCAGTTTGCTGCCATTCAGCGATTTGCACTGTGATGACATGGATTTTTACCACATGCAGATTTTTCTGGTGTTTCACTATATTTCAAAAAAAAACAGTTCACAAAAAAAAAAAAAAAAGAAAGAAAGCAAACTCAACACTATTGCTGTTATGAGTTTGTACGTGCAGGCAGTGAGTATAAACTCTAATCTCTGTTGCGTGGTTGTATATTTGTTCTTCTTTTAGCTGTTTGAGAAGCTGTGTAGTTCTGTCCCAACTAACTGTTGAGTAGCATCTTAAAGTATACAGGCAGATTGATTCTGTAAGGGGCAATTTCCATTCAACGTGCCTTCCTCTTCTCATCTAGATTCAAGTATGAGACAGAAGATTGCAGTCATACATTACACATTTCTTGAAAAGAGAACCCTCTGTTATTGAATACATAGTGTCTTGAGATCTTATTTATTATTTGATGGATCTGTATAAAATTATTGTATACCACTACTTCTCTGTGCTGATATTTTCCTGATCTTTGTTATTTTTCTATCTAGAGAATTCACCAGAGAAGGCCTGCCTTGGATAAACACAACAACTAATTTAAGTGACTATTGTTAGACTGTCTCTTTCTCTCCTACATATTAATATTCACACCTTTTCAGGTAGTTATACTCTCTGTATATCTACAATTCATTGTGCACAATAAACAATAACAAGAGGAAATACTGAGACAGTTGCTGCTTTGTCACTGGCCAATCCTAGCCTTAGGGAAGCACTTAAATAGCATTTGTTTACATCTCCTTTACAACCTAGATAAGAGGGGGTTTATTTTCTCCTTTCAAAGGCCATGTACAGAGTATGAGCTCAGAGCAGTGGAGTATGTTACTAAAGCACTGTGAGAAGAGCCTTGGTGGAGTTTACGGGAACATCCCTGCCAGTGTGCAGTGCCTGTAGCATTGGGGACTAGGAGGTCCAAGCAAGTACCACAGAGTGACTCTAGAACCCCTAGAATATCACACTCCAGAGTAGATGTATGTGTCAATATTGACTCAATAGGAGAAATACACACTGGCTTTTCTAAACCAGGAAACTAGGATTTGTCTTCACTTTGTGTTAATCTAAGGTCACTAATCTGTGTCTTGTGTGCAAAAGCATCTGTGAGTATCAATGACATTCAGACTGCAGCTGGATGACCTGGAAAGATGTGGATGGAATTTCAGAGCTGCTCAAGTTACTTATTACCACACCTCAGGTGATGAAAGTTCTCTCATTCCTAATGCTAGCCCTGCCTTCATTTCCAAACCCTGTGTCTTTCAGACTTTTCTGCACTTCCCAGTGTTGATCTCCAAATATTAAGGAACTTACACCTTTATGTAGGTGATTCATTCCTTTCCTATCACTTTTCTCCTGACATTTGAAATTGGATTTTGGAAAGGTACCACTGATAATTTCTTATCAGTTTGCTTCTGGCAAGATAGATTTTTTGTCTTTCTCCTCTCCCCTCTTCCTTTATCTGCCCCCTGTTGCATTGTTCTTACTGGTCCTTGTCTTCATTTTTATCTTCTTTCTTCCTTCCCAATTTTCTATTTTTTCTCTGCTTTCCTCTCCATTCTTCACATGTCTACTTTCACAGATATCTCTCTGCTCAGCCCACTTGCCTGAACTCCTCAGCCTAGAGCTGGTACGGTGGCAATACAGATTATGTAAATAAAAGTCCAGCTCCCTCCTAATACATTTGGCCTGTGTGTCACGGTCAGCTCTGGGTCTCTTTTCAAGAAGCATGTTGATTTTATGACAAGCTTTTCAGGACAAAAAATGGTTTCATTTGTTCAGACCAGTACACATGGTTTAAGAGATCCTGTTTCATATGGTTGCCTTCTGATTTCCAGGGGAAACTCGTGCCCTGGTCATTATTTTGTGCTAGAGTTTCATTTTGTGTAAATAAATAAAGGGTAGTTGAATCCAAACAAGCTCTAGACTGAACAAGTAGTAGGTTATGCGTTTCTCTGGAACAATGAGACCACAGGCCATTGGTCTACCTGTCACTGTAGTCTTTTGCTGGTTTATTTCCAAACGAAAGCTGTTTTCGATTGTTCCCATTCTTTCCTTCCCAAAGCACAGGAGAAATAAATACTGTATTTGGGAGTCGATAGTTCCTTTCACCTGTCTTCTGGGTGTAGGCATGAGTTTCTTGGGAAAGACCTGTTGTGGGTTAGCCCAGGCTCTGGGGAACACCATGATATTTGCCCTGTCATATGTGAGTCTGAGGGAAGACATGCTTTTCTGGTGGAAGTACATGGGTTTTAGGTAGGGGATTTCTACTGAGAGTGAAGTAAGACAGAGATGGAGTCTAAAATCTTTGCATCAGTCTCACTTGAAGAAGGGATCAGGAGACTAGATGGGACAGGGAGAAAAGAAGAAATGGTGAAATGGAGCTGAAAGGTGTGTGATGGGGAAAGGAGGAGGGAGGAAGAGTAGATGGATATGCTGGGATAACTACTATGGCCAGCTAAGGAGATGCAGCAATGGAGCAGGCAAGACGCATTATCAGGGAAGCTAGAAACATTGAAGTGTGTAGGAGCTGGATCAGAGCACTGGAAGTGGAAATGCATTTATTGCTGTGGCATGTGGGACTGGAAAGAAGTGAGCCCAGGAAGGACTGGAACTTGAAGCTGCATGCAGAGGCTGCTTAGCAATGCTTTAAGCTCTACCTCAGTGTAACTTTCAGTGATTTTCTATCCTGTGCACTTCAGGGCTTATAGGAGGGGCTAAGGGTGCAAGAGAAAGGCATGAAAGTGAGATTCCACATTTTTGCTCACAGTGAGCTGCACTGCTGCCCAGACACCTTTGTCAGCCTGCTTTTGTTAGTTGAGCTTGACAGGCTCACACCAGCACCTTTCAGAGCTGAAAGAGATCTGAACTGTATGGCTTCTTTGTTTAGTAGGAATCACAGAGGCAAAACCAAGATCAGCAATGCTGAAAAGCAACGCCCCCTTACTTTCCTCTTTAATATCGTCTTTTCTTATGTATGCATGTTTGACTATGACTCTCAAAGGATAATTGATTAAAAAAACTTTTTTAGAAAATGTTCAAGTCGCACTGCTGTCACTGTACTGTTCATTCAGAATGAGAGACTACTGAATATTTAATTTATCTCAAAGTTTTATTCCATTATTGCTATATTTCCAATTCCATATTTATAACAAGACTTTCTTTTATTTGTATTGGTGAAACCTTGAATTCATAAACTGTCAGAGTGATTTTGATGTAGAATAAGGCTTTATCACTGCATATAAATATATTTAGCCTGAGATTCAGTCTGTGTAACCTTTTGTAGGCTCAGAATAAATGTAACACTTTTTATGTATACATACCACTAGATTTGAAATGAGATTTATGATATTCATTGCCATTGTTAAAGAATGGGGGGGAACATAGGCAGTATTTTTCAGTGTTTAATGCTGCACCACTTTGAAATAATAAACTGTTCTCTCCTATTTTGAAGTAAATTTATAGGTAAGTTTAAAGAACACTATGAGTTTGGCTACTGCATTTGTAAGTTTTATACTCAGCCAGAAAAAAGCACTTTGGATTTTTTTTTTTTATTCATTATAGTTTGTATTAAAATACAGTCTGTGAACTGTGACCAGCATCAGAGCCTAGCCATGCACTCTGCTGAGCAATACTAAGTTAGTCCATGGCAGAGAAGGTACGGTTGGATATTCCAGGCAGAAATTGTTTTATCATTCTTCTTGCCTATTTTGCAAGCAGAACATTGTCATACACAGACATTCAACCTCCTATTTCATTGTCTCATTACCAACTGAGAAGACAGAATTCTGAGAGAGCTTAGCCAAAGTCACAGAGGAAGTTTCTGGCAGAGCCAAGAGCTAGACTAGATTCTCACTATGTCCATAATGTACATTGTCTTGGCTAAAATTTCCTTGAGAGCCTCTCCTGCTGCTGGATTTTCCCTTTGGATTGTTCATTTTTATTTGCAAACTTGTTTGGTCCCCACCATGTGCACATATTGCTGATGATACCCTTTCTCTTGAAAAAGTTTGGAGAAGTTCTATCTAGCACTATTAGCTCTGCAGGAAACATTCCAATTGATTTATCAATTGTGCTGTAAAACGAACTGTGCAACTGCTGTATTTTTATTAGAGAAGAGACATGGACAAATTTTGTCACAAGATTCGCTCAATAGCTTTTCACCATGAACTAGAAGTACCTTTCAAGCGAGAGTACCTCTCAGTTACAGCTATCTTCTGTCTTCTTTTTAGTTTTCTTGTCACAAAAAATATATGGTAACTACTATCTTACATGAAATTGTGACTGAGGCATTCTGACCAGCATAGAAGAAGTACAGAAAGAGCTGAGGGAACCAATGGGTTAGTTAGGAAGCCGGTGACTCCAAGTTACTTTGGTATCGTTTAAGGGAAAGGTGAGTTCTGGTGGAAAGTAACACTGCTAGGATGACATTGGGGGCATAGGTGTGGACATGGACAATCACATCCATTCTCTCTGTATGAAACGTTGACTGTTCAGCATGTGGCATCCATCTGCCTGGGGATCTGTACGCAGTGTCTAAAGGTCCACAAAAAGCAAGAGAAAGAAGAGGGCATTATGTAGGCAGGCTTAAAGTCAATGCACAGGGACTTGCTGCTTCTGTGGAAAATGCCTGTCAGTGCACAGATTGGAGAATATTGGAAACTACTGCATGTGTACTCAACTGTCATGTTTACTCACAGAATACAAAGGTGTGAGTTGCGTCTCCTATACGGGTTACATGTGCATGAATGGGTGTTTTGTATTTAGTCCATCTCCATGAGCCAGTGCTTTCTGTGCATACCTCATGAGGCTGATGGGGTGGGTGTTTTCTGTGTGTGCCCTATGTGCTCAAACACACATTTTCTGTAGACAATACCTGATCTTTTTCCCTATTATAGAGTCAGGATTCCTGGGGAGACTATTACTAAGCTTTACTGGGGTCAGAACTCATCATAATAAATATCAGTGATGTTACTCTAAAGTCAATGTACTGGCACTGATTTAAGGTTTGACCTCTTCTTACCTATATTCTTTTGTGAATGTGTTTCTGTCACTAATGTACTCCCATAACTGCCTCCTAGATGTATGGGAATAGACTACCAATGAACTTATTTCATGGATGCTTTTAGAAAATGCATTTATCAGATTATTTCTTATTACCTTTGTTCTCTCCTTTCTGGCAGATTGTGAGTTTGATGTGTTTGTAATTGTGTATTATTCCTTCAAGGAAGCATTTGGAATCTCCTTTCACTTCTATGGCAAGCTGTCAGCTCTAGGGCTGCTACCAGTTTTGCACTGTTGCTTTGCATAGCTTTAATTTAAAAGGTAACTGCTTTTTCTTTTTTTTTTCCTTTTTTTTTTTTTTTTGGATGTGGGGATTTTTGTTGTTGTTTTTCCAGTTTTCAGTTTCCTTCCTTCCCAGTAGCAGGAGCTTTGTTCTGTGCTTAGTATCCTGATTGTCATATAATGGAATTGAGCCACAATCCCTTAAGTGCAAGAGCATGCTCATTACCCATTGTATCTGGCTGTATTTCATAGTATTGTAAAGAGATTTTATTTTGCCTGAGTTAGAAAGAGACAATAATTGAATATATGCTAAATTTTTTTCTTTTTCTGCTCATCCTAACTAATACTAGCAGATGGCTGATAGGTGCATAGTGCTTAAAACTTTGAATGATATTTTTTTAAAAAAAATCAATCTGGATGGCTTTTGATTCAGGCTTGATAGAAAGTGGAAGATTTCTGTGTTTTGTCTAGTTTAAATTCAAAGTGTAACTGAGACAAGCCCCAGTGACAACAAAGAGCTAGAAAGGTTGGGTTGATTGGTATTTTTTTTTCCTTTTTTTTTCTTGTATACTGAATCCACTTGGAAGTGTTATGGTAACCTTTTCAGATCACTTTAATGCCAGAACTTCATCCAGAGATTCCTTTCTTGCAGCATCTTTTGTGTTTGATTTGGCATAGCAGTGAGTCTAGTATAGGCCATCTAATTTCTTGACACTTGGGTACATATAGGCAATGTATTTCAGTGCATTCTTCCCATTAATAACTGGTGTCCATGGTGGAATATTTTATGTAGGTCACCTCTCCCATTACTGAGTAGCTTTCAAAAAGCTCTCTCTGAGGATGTGCATAATAATAACTGGGCAATCTCTCTGAGGAGGTACAAGCAGAGGGTGGGACACACTTCTCACTGCTACTCGGTGGGGTGTTGTGACACCATACAAAACAGTCAAATTTGAAAAGAAAAAAAAAAGTCTAATCGTATCCTCCCCATGTGAATTTGACTGAAGTGTCCCATTAATTCTGCCAGGTTGATTTTTATGCCCTAGTTTTACTCTAAAGTACAGAGCTGGCATTTTTTCAACTCCTAACAGGCCTAAAATCATGGTTACAATGAATAAGAGAGCAGTGGTGGAGCCAGCTCCAGAGCAGAATTTGCAGGCAGCAAGATGTCACATAGGAACAGAAAGTACTGTATCAAGTCAGTCCAAAAGCCTGCCTCTCCCAGTGCTGTCCCCACAGCAAGGGCCCTTTGCAGACGAGGGACTTCAGCAAACAGAACATGTTTTGCATGACTTGTTCATTGGATAGCTTCCTGGCTTCAGGCAGTCACTGCTGAAGGGGCTGCCTAGATCAAGGGTTGCAACTGGGGCTGCTGTATTTAGGAGTACTTAAAGGACTTCAGGAATTTGGCAAATCTGTTTTTTTTTTTTTTAATCTGCTTATTTTTCAGCTTGTGTTAATGGCCCATTGTGCTATATGGAAGGAGCACCTCTTGTTTCTTTTGAACATGTTGCATCATTATTTTCCTGGATGCCTCCATCTCACTGATAGGAAAAGCAGCAAACAATATTTTCATATTCATCTTCCCCCACTCATGAACTTACAGACCTCTATTAAAATTCCCCTCTGTCATCTTCCCTCCAAGCTCAACTGTCTGTATCTGTAGAGCCTCTTCTTAAACAAAGCAGTCTGAGTTATTTTTTATATCCTTCTTTTCTAGTCTGTATCCTCCTTGAGATGGAGTGGTCAGAACAGTGCTTGAAGCCTTGGTACTGGTGCACCACAAACACAGATGGAGATACAATGAGAGGGATACAAGTTAGCGCATCCCTAAGTATTTTTCCATAGAAGGAATACAGATATCAGCAATAATCATCTCTGTTTTAAAAATAAATGTTCCCTGTAGCTACTTGCAAAGCTGCTAGATCATCTTGAGAGACTTACAATTATATGATTTTTTAATACTGTAGGTAAAGGAATTTTAGATATGAGAAATCAAAACCTGCCTTTAAATTCCCTGTATGCAGAATACAAAGCCCCCAAAATATAAAACACTTGAATCACTTATTAGGGACAGCATTTTTATCTACCCTATCTTGATTTAAATTGAACGTGTCATGTGGCATTAAACAAAATGTGAGTTGTATCTTGAAAGACAGCATAACTCATAAATAGTGTAGCCATAAGCGAGTTGATGGCAAATCTAATATCCTACTTAGCTGTAGGGTATGTGGTTTTCTGTATATACTCCACACTCCTGCAATTGTTTGTTGTAGAGGATGGTAAATTTGCCAGTTGCTATGAGCTCATTTCTTGCCTTAATGTAGTTAATATTGATGAATATATATTTAAGGATTCCTGAATTGTTGCTCATATTATAACAGTTTTCTGAATATAATCTTCCCATGGCAGAGAGAATCTGTGGAGAAAATGACTACAGGCCAAAGCATGTATTGAATTACAGGCTATTTATCACTGAGTTTATTTAAAAAGATCCATATGAGGCTTCAGATTTTTTTAGCCATTCTCAGAAAGATATACAACTAGACAGGAGATTTCTTGGGAAGTAAACTATCTCATAACAAATGGATTTATTGAAATTTGCTCAGAAAGATTTAAAGGCAAAGATTGGGAAAGTTTGTATTGTAACCATAGTCTAGCTTCTCTGTCAAGAGAAGAGACAAAAAGTGTACTTCAGAAGAAGTTGCAAGGATTAATATCAACAATAGCATTATGTTGATATATATATATATTTGAACTGAGTATGAAATGCTCAATCAAAAAAAACCCCAAAACCCAAAACATTTAACTCTAAGTTACTTGACATGCATCTAAAACAAAATGCTGGGTATTGTAGAAATAATTCCATGAAATGAAAATAATAGTAGTATTATAGGTTTTTAATATTTCTGAACACAAAAATATGAAAATATTCTGATCAGTTCATGGGTCTTTCATAAATACCAACATTTGCTGGCATCAGAAACTAACCCTTTTGTGGTTTATTACCTGGGCAGGTTTTAGAAATGCCTTGAGGAATGAATCACCAAAACTATTTGCTCATCTTCAAAGCAACAGAAAGAAATAATTGACAATAAAATAGAAAGATGTAGTTCAGACAACTTAATGATATTGTAGAAGATACAATGTTGTTTTTGCAGTTTGGAACTAAGGGGAACTAAGAGGAAGGAATTTCTACTGATACCGGTTTCTTTGTATTGCTAACCAGCTGCCAGATGAGTTTCAAATTCTTAAATAAGAGGGGACAAACAAGCAAATGGGATATGGGGGATTAAGATAAGAATTGTGGACAGGAACCAGACATCCCCTGGGGGGATTGTAGGTGCCTTGAGAAGTTTTAAACCTTGGAGTACCTAAGCAATGGGGAAACAAGGGAGGGACTATTTGGATGGTCAGGGATTAAAAAGCCAAATATTGTATCCATCAGGTGTGCCTACTAGCTAATATACCCACTCTTGAAAGAGCGCTTAATAAAAGTGTTTCACTGCAGAGACTGACCTGAGTCATTCATGAGAAAACTTATTTGCTTATCAAAATATTAAGTAAGATACCGCCAAATGCCTTGGTAATCTCAAAGTTCCGATATAAACTACCACTACTGGCTTTTAGAAATTATTTTAAAAAGAAAAATGTTTCCAAATAGATGTAAAGTCACATGCATGCATGCACACACAGAGGAAACATTAAAAAAATTGAAGAGAATTCTGTCCCTCAGAGATTTCTTAACTTCCAACTTTACTTTTCACTGCATCACGGTCCCTTAAGTCAATGAGACTGTGTAAATGGACATTCCAGGTGAGTGTAAATCACTATTTGCCTGTAGTCTTAATCAGATGTGATTACTGGTAATGATATATATCAATAGTTGAAAAGGGCTGCTGTACTGGGCTTCATTTCCATGCCAGAGAGAAAAAAGTAGGAAAGGCTGGAGCTGCAAATTAGAAGAGAAACCCACAGTGGGTTTCTCCTTTCATTTACCCTCTTTATGATGAAGCAGTTCCAAGTAAAACAAGAGGCTGTTCTACCTGCAAATGCCCATTCCTCACATAGAACATCCTTGCTCCTTGATTAATGGCACATTTCTCAGTGATTTAAAGCCATGCCTGTTTTCAAGTGGTACCAGAATAGCAAGGGGAATAAAGAAAAAAGGCAGGTCTGTTAATAGGGAAACTATATAACAGCTTGTTGGGTTTTGCTCAGATTCCCATAACCACTATCAGTGTAAGAAGCAAAACGTGTCAAAAACTCTAAGAGCCAAATGAAGGTTCAGCACTGGCCAGTATGAGCTGCACTGCATGTCTGGCTTGAGACTAAGTCCATGACTTCTAGTCACTGCCACTGGGGCACTGCTTATCGTGTCCTGCCAATACAGCCTAGGGTTTTGGGTCTTGTCTGATAGGACATGTGTATTGTCCTGCACAGCACAGGGAATGTTTTTGATTGGAAACTAAAGGGCCATGAAAGAGAGCACAGCAAAGGCAGAGAAAACAACAATGTGAAGCAGAGAGGTAGATTTTGCTTTAGAAGGAAGAAATGTGTTTAAAGAGTATTTTGATCTCATTTTTGCCAAGGCTCATAGCAGGACAGTGATCATGTCTGATCCCTCTCAAACTACTTGGCGATGGTTTCTTTATTGAGTAGGCCCATAATTTTCTTTGAATGTTCCATAAATCTTTAATATATTTATTTCTCATATTAGTATAAATAATTACCTAGAGCACATTTTATACCTTAAAAAAAAAATAAGCAGTAAGCAGTTCGTTTTCCATAGTTGCAGTATTTGTCTGCCTTCCTCAAGGCAATTGCAGCAAACGTGGTGTATGGCAAGAGAAGCAGACAAGGCTGACAGTGCCACTGCAGCAGGAAATGTTAGCTGTGCTGTTCTGCGGCTGATTTCCAGTGAAGAGAGATCAGTATCAGCAATTGTGTATGAATATGACTGGCAGTTGCAATGACACCGTTAACCTTTTGTTTTCTTTGGGGTCAGCTGTGTCTGCTTTAGCTCTTGAAAAAGTGTTTCGGGGGGTTTTGAACATTACCTTAACAGGGCATTAATATTCTTCCACTGGATGCTCAAACTGACACTTAGACATGAGAGAGAGAATTTACCAAGTGCTTGGGTAACCTGAGCATGACATAGCAGCCTCCATTGCTGCAGGGTATCTGGGTACACAGTCCCATTTGACTGATTACCTGCTCTGAAGACGTCTGGCCTGCTGGGAAAAGAAAGATTGGCATCCAGGTTTGAGTAGAAACTGGGGGCTGCAATTGTGTTTAAATCCAGTGAAGTGCCTGGCAACATCTGTAAGTGAACAGGCACCTTTGAAATATGCTCCTTTGTACCTGTCCTGACACTTCTAGCCATCTTTCCTTAGTTTTATTTACCCATGGACCATATCCTCAATAAGGCATCTCCTGTTTGTGCCCAGGTTCATTGTATAAGTAGCACATTGGGGTGTAAGAGTATCCTCAAGATAATTCCCTGCTGTACAAAGCAGGTTCTGCACTCATCACTGGTGTCCTCATCACCTCTAGAAAAAAAGCTTAAAGACAAGTGTGGGGAAGCCCTGTGCTTTGTCAACTGAAGGATTAGAGTGGCCTTAATGTAGCACTGGGTTTGGCTTGTCACCTAGGAAGGCCATGCTTATGGGACAGGTTATGGGACACTAGCATTTGCAGATCCACAGCTTTATGGAGATTCTGGAGGTATAGAATTAGGTGCCTGTGTGGGAATTTCAAACTTGGAAAATCTAGAACTAAGATTTTGTGGAACAGCTTTGATTATGATGCATTCTAGTCAGAAGGAATTGAGGTGTTCTTAATTTTCTTGACTGAATTAAGTGGAAGTAAGACTGGAGTAAACGAGGAGAGCAATATTTGTTGCTTGCCATTGCCAGCATTGTCATTGCTGGCCTCAGTCATACCGGTCGGTGTTTTGATGCTCCATAGGTAACAGCAATACAGTAACCACTCTGACCTGTGTTTCTTCCTATTTGACTATTACTCAGATCATCAAAACTATTTTAACACCAAATAAATCTTCTTCATCCATCTGTGAATTCATTGTATGAAGGAAGTTTGTTTAGACTCAACTTTGTGCTTTGTTTCTGATCTTTGCATTTCAGTCTAGTTTGCTTATTTCTATTAATTTTCTTATGAAGACACTTGAAATCTGCAAAGAAAGAAGAACATGTGCCAAAAATTTGCCTTCAACATTTTTTCAGTTGGTCTTAGTTTTTGAAACTATATTTGAGCATCTATGATCTGTCCAGATCAAAAAAGTTCAAGCATGTTTCTTCTGCATCACTTGCACTCTAGGACTGCAGTGAAGGAAAAGTCTGCAAATTATTAAGCATTTGGCAGTGCCTTCTAGTTGTATTATGTTATAACTACATCAGTCGCATGATTAAGAGGGAGTGACAGGTAAGCAAAATGAGAACAAAAGGCTTAGAGTGTTAGAAGCAAATGTCACCATGTCATACATACTGTACACATATACCAATGCTCTCTCTAGCCATTCATACAAAAGGAAGAAAATACGAGAGGGAACATCTCTGTATTCGTTGATACATGTCCGTGTGTGTTTATAAAGATTGTGTGTTGTTTACATTGATGCTTATGTCATGTATGTGTGCCTGTTTCTGCATGTGGAAACCAATATACACATGGAATTGTGGCACAGGTAGTAACTATGCTGGAGATGAAGCATAGTCATGCCTTCAAATAGCCCACTGGTTTGTTTACTGGTTTGAATTTTTATGTACTTTTTTCTATTAAATGTTTTTTGGAAAGGTGCTAACAGACTTTTAAGAGGTTTGGTTCTCGGTTTTCTTCCAAGAGCCAAATGAATCCCAGTAAAATATGAAGGTTAAATACCGAGAGTAAAAATTGCTACATTTATAGTTTTTCTTTCTAAATGAGTACTCTTTATGTATGTTGAATCATTTGAGAACAACATTTCTTAAAGTTTCAAGTTCTTCATCTAAGTAAGAAAGCTTTCACAGTGAGAGTGACAGTTTGAGAGATGTTGGTCTCTAATACAGGCAAGGGAGTGGAAATACCTTGACTTGGCATGGCTGCCTCTCACTCCTGAGAATCGAAGGGTTATCTGATTAGGCTCATAACCTGGAGTCAGAGAGTAAGAAGCCTGGCCACCCATTTTGGGGGGTATTAATGAAGGTGAGATTGTATGAGGGCTTGACAAAAGTAAGTGTCTCTTACTTGTCTTGTGCCAGTCCATGGCTGAGGAGAGCAGAGTGCTGCTTATCTGTTGTGCCAAACCTACAGACTGCTTTCAAAGAAGCTCCACTTGTCTGAGAGCCACAGGGTATACCACATATTTTGGAGATATGAGTCATATAGAGGCAGAAGATGGTGAGGTTTCTTGGAGACCGCACCAATACATTGCCAGATGAGACCTGAGCTGAGCGTACAACAGGACAAAACAGTGTTATTGGTTTCCTGCTTATGTCTTTCCTCCCATATCTTGGGATTTTAATTAACCAGCAGAAGATGAGAGCTGCCATACTCCTAGTCAATGAACAGGAATGTGATACCTGAAATTCTTGAGCATCACCTGCAGGTTTGGCCACTCCACGTTATTGTCTTGGCTCACATTGAGGTCCATGTTCCAGCCTTTCAGTGACCCATTTCAGTGTCAGTGTGGTCCTGTGTAATGGCCTTTGGGGTTGGGAGGAAGGTTCAGTTTATATTTTTAAAATATCAAAACTTACATATATACGTACACGTATATGCCATATATGAACAAAAGTGAAAACACGAAAAAGCAAGTGGAGTATTGAAAGTAAAACAATGTTCTGGAGATGAGATCACCTAAGTAATGTTAATTCTCTTGTCTATTTCTAACCAGTACTGTCATACTAATGGTTGCATTCACAAAGAAAGAAGCGGGCTTTAATGCTGGGGTTTCGCACAAGGTGCTCTCATAAATCCTAAAGAAGAGTGGAATTTTGCACCCTTGAGATGCCCAAGTTAAGTACATTTAGAAAATATATAGACTAGCTTGAGCCTGTCTTGTTATATTTCCATAGGTATAAAACGAAAATGCCATTCAGCTTTCCTGCTAGCATATATAAAGTTTAAATCTATGTGTATCATTCACTCACAGCCCCTTTGGAAGGAGATTTCTTGTGCGGATTACAGCAGTCAAAGACTTTATGCTGCCACTAGATAGAGTGTTTTCATTTCTGTAAATTTATACAGAAATAAACTCACAAAAAGACAGAGCCGACAGAGCCCATTTTGCAAGTACTTAACGTGTGAACAAACATGAGAAAGAGCCATTGCTTTTATTTCACTTCCAAAATATTGTCTTCTTAGAAGTGTTCTTTTTGAGTTTTCTAATCACATGGAGAGAAAAGGCTGACAAAAACTCAATTGGCCAAGGAGCAAAATCTTCACCAATGTTTAGTACTGGCATACCTGTTTATGGATGGTTTGAAGCTGGCTTGAGTGCGTAGTTCCGAGGTACCAGAGCTGGTCAGCCAGATTGTCAGGGATAGGTTTCTGATTGCAACTGAAGTTAGCAGCTGAGCTTCTCTTTATTTCACTGGAGCTAGAATTTTGCACAGGTGTCTGACTGTGCAACTTCAAATCTTGAGATACTGTATTGATTAATATTGTACAAGAGATGTATACTTTTTTTTTCTAGCAAGCATACCTGTACAAGTCAAATATTAATGCCTAGGGTATTCTGTAAATAGCATTCATAATCCTGCTCTGAAGTAACTTTCTGTGAAGCCATTTTCCACTCTGTTTCTTACAGGAAAACAAATATATAACAGAACTCTGAAACTCTCCTCCAATATTTCTTTTTCTGGCTTTCAAGCGTCATCCTGGGAGCAATGAGACAAGAAAAAAGTCTTTTCTTCCTTCAAGGTCTGCAGTGAACAGTGTAAAGCCATGCACAATGGATTTGGAGGAAGCTTTATACATTATGACAAGTGAGCGTATCTCCAGGGTGCACTGCTGTTGTGGAATGTAGTTCTAAGCGAAATCATTCATTAAGTCACTGAATGTGGTAAAATTTCTCAGGTTTCTAGAGATGAAAAGTAGGTGAAGATACACCCATGACTCAGTTCTTAGGCATGCAATGAAGTAAAATTAACAGCCTAAATTTTCCCTATTAATCAACAGTGTAATCTTCCAATGAGAGCATCTGTGAACTGGCAGAGCTCTGGGATTGCGTTGAGTAGAAGGAGTTTGTCTGACTGACAGAGGGTCATGTACTCAATCTGAGTGTCTAACTACTCCATCTGAAAATAAAAAGAAGAAAGCATATGTAGTCCTTGTTCCTGGGGAGGTATTCGCATGGCTAGGAAATGCAGGATCATGATGCTGTTTCTATACAGAGATATTGTTTTTTTCCAGTTTTTATCCTCTTCCCTCTCACAGTTTCTCTGTTCTTACTAAGCCCTGAAATTCAGCCTTTCAAAATTCACCATGCCAACTAAAGGAGAAGGTGGCTCTGTGGCTATATTATTTCTAACACCCTGAAAATGATTTATCATTGGTATGCCTACACTGATGTACATTCATGCATTTCTACATCCGTACCTTCACCTTGCCTTCCAGTATTGATTAAAGAATAGACTGGTAAAGATTTTTAAAATGAAGAGAATAAGCTGCCTTCTCATTGATAATCAGAGCCCAGTGCTGTCAGTACTTTACTTGCAATGCCGACCATCCAAGGGATAGTAAATACCTTCTTTACTCTTTTTTTAATTTGTTATCAGTGTGTTTGTGCTTGTCTGGATCCTCTTCATACCTATGATCTACTGCTTAGGTTATGTCTTTGACTTCAGAAACTCTATTTTGTTAATCAGCTTTCATAGGAAGTGGACACATTTCATTAAACAAAAAAAAACCAAATTGCCAAGTTAATTAAGGATGAGAAACAAAAGAAAGTGCAACAGGTTGACTAGGAGATAGAAAGTGCAGAGCAAAACCAGTGTCAAATACTATGTGAATACCTTAGTAAAAAATGCACTCTGCTAATCAAAATGCCTCATTGTTAAAACATATCTGTGGAAATTTTTTAAATAGACAATGTACTTAAGAACTACATAAATGTTCTACTGCAGAAATCTTCATTATGTGGGATCTTTTCTTTATGCATTTAGGTACAGTGCCTTCCAAGGAGGAGTCAGTAGTTCCTGTGCTGGCAAAGTTTGCTGACTTATTGTAGTATCAGAGACAGATGAAAAACTGAGAAACAATCAAGTCTTTTACAGTTAATAATACCAGAAAATGGGAGACTGCTAAGCTCTGTACCCTAATCTTGGTAGAGAGTGAATACTTGGAGAACCAAGTCTCAAAAGATTGCAAGGTCACTTAGACTTACGAATATACCATAGAGTCTATGCTAGGAGCTGTAGAAAGCAGGAGAGGGAGAGACCAGGGGTAATTCCCTATGTTTCTTATGTCACATTGCTGCAAGGCACAATCTCCATTAGAGAAATGCCCTGCAGATGCCATAACTTGCCTCAGCATATGACATTCAATTTTGCAAGGTCTGAATACAGGAATAGAATTAACTTAGGCTGCTGCCATAGGCATGCCTGGGAGCTGCTTACCAGCTCTTGCAGCATGTCAAGATATTTGCCCCATCTTTTTTTGAAAGAGAAATAGCTGTCAGCATTGGCATTTTAAGAGCAGCAATAAATCCAAGTAGAAACTGAACAGCCATTTCAATAGTTTCCCTTGTATCTGAACGTAAATGTTATTCTAGCTTTTTTTATTAAACTGAAGTCCCAGAAGACAGGGAGGAAATACATATATTTTTTTAAAATACATTAAATTTTTATGACATTCATTAAGATGCTCTTTAAAATCATGAAAAACCAACAGAGTTAATTACAGTTAACAATTGCATACATTTCTGTGTTGGGATGTTTCTGCTGTGTCTAAAATTCTACAGGCGGAATTTAGTTCTCTTAAAGTCTGTGATGTGACTGAGAAATCCTATAAAGTCATTTTGTCTTCAGTTTTACAGGGCTATTCTGTAAAGTGTTACTAAGAGGTGCATACTTTGGAGAAGATCCTATCCTCAGGTAGCTATTCCTGTAAGTGCAACTACTTTTTTTCTATATATAACTCATAATTTGCTCTTAATGATCTGATTCTTTAAAACAAAACAACAAAAAAAGAGTCAAGCCTTTTAACCTAAAGAATAGTACAAAGTAATCCACAAGAAGACTTCATAATGATTTTTGCATCTACTCTAATGAATCCTGATTCATAACCTGTGCAGTGAGGTTATCCTGATTGATGGGAAATTGGTAAAGGAAATCAACAATTTTCAATCAACATAATCAGTTGCTCAGGAGGTTTGAAATGTAGCAAAATGGCATTGCATTTTCTGCAGCTGTGTTAAAAGGTTTTTCTGGAACAGCAAATTAATTGTTTGGTAAGAATTGCACATTTCAAAAAATATTTACACTTATGGTTAATTGTTTGTAGAAAAGTCACATGACAGATATTTAAAAAATCATTAACATTGTAATCCTTTCAGTCATTACTAAAGCTCACTAAGATCAAATTCAAGCCCCCTGCCCAACATAGAAGTTTCTTGATTAACTAAGTAGATTTTGAGTATATTTTTTTATTTGTTTAATGGATATTCAGTCTGTAGTATAAATCCAAGTGGAGTGGTACACAGCACCTGGTTCACCCCATCTGCATCACAGTGTTAGGACATGCTGTTTATGTTACACCACCATTATGCGGCCTCCCATATGGTTGATGATGGTGATGAGCATCATCAACAGAGCAAATGCAAATGAAAAAGTTGTTCTGTCCTGCAAAGTGTAATCTCTGTGGTGATATACTCTTGTCTTGAGCTGGGTATAGACTAAATGAAGCCATAGAAGTGAAAGTGTCTGTGATGGTTTATTCAGCTTTGATCCTACTTTGTGACTCATCATGCATTTTGAATGTGTGACTTGAGGTTTTCCCACTCTAACCTGACTGCAATAGACAAATAAATTAAGAAATAGTATATAAATTTCCATATAAACCCAATGTAGCCCTTAATTGTCTTTAGCTGGGTTTTAATGGTGTATGAGGAACAGAAATAGGACTGTCTCTTTACTAAACACCTTGATTTGAACCACTTCTGGTGAGGAATTTCTTGCTTAATATCCATCTTGGAGGTAGCCCAAAGCCAGTTTGTCAAACAAGGTAGTGCTTAACTGCAGTAAATCTGAGCAACACAGCTGAGCTTGTGGCAACATCTCCGACTACAACCAAGCCATATGATAAGGCACAGGTTTGCCACCTTTCTACCTCTCATTTATGAAATTGCCATTGGGTGTGCATGTCCCAGAGGAAAACATTGCTCTATATACATGGTTGTATGCACATAGCCTTACACCTTCTTCCACTTCAGATTCTCTTCCCTTAAATCAGCCATGGCATGGTATGGCCGTGCTGTACCTGGGCATAAAACATTCTTGCCTTCATGTGCTTCCTAGGCACTGCTCTTATCACCTTGAGCTGTCCACTCAAGTGTAAGGAGAAGTTTCACTACCTACCTTCTGAAATCATAGTTTCCATCTACTGAAAGAAAGAGATTTAAAATCCTTTTGAGAAGATAAACAGTACAGAATGCTGTGATTCATGTCTATGTGCTGGAAATTTCACACATCAAGTAAAATACCATGAATACATCATTATTTTGTCAGCTTTGTGAAAAAAAAGCAAGAGGATTGCATTGCATGTATTTAATTTCTGCAGTTTTACAGCTTTGTGTTTTGCAAAAGAATCCAATCCTGCCATCAGAGCAGAGTAGGTGGTAAACCGAAGGGCAAAATGGAAATACTATATAAAGGCCTGTCAAATCCCATATTTGGCATGCAAGTCCTTACCAAGGGCTTCTCAGCCAGAGCTCCTGTGTCTCTCACCTTCTCAGAATACATCTTTTGTCTTTTTTTCAGGCTCTGCACTTCTCCAATGGGGGTCACAGAAGAGGACAGGCTAGATAGCCAGAACCAAGTTTCTTACTAAGAAACAGCTTCTTTTTCACTAATGGAGGACAGTGGAATGCCCAGCACCACTATGCCACCCAACACAAGGAATTTCATGGGCCACAGTGCTGGTTTGAGCTGAAATTTTCTTCATAGTAGCTACCATGGGGCTACTTTTTGGATTTGTGCTGAAAACAGTGTTGACAACAGTATTTGTTACTGCTGAGCAGCCCTTACACAGAGTCAAAGCCTTTTTTGCTACTCATCTCCCTAGCAAGTGGGTTGGGAGGGCACAAGATGCTGGGAGGGGACAGAGCTGGGGCAGCTGACCCCAACTGACCCAAGGGATATCCCACACCATATGGTGTTAATGCTCAGCAAATAAAGCTGGGGGAAGAAAGAGGAAAGGGGGCACGTTCAGAGTGATGTCTGTGCCTTCCCAAATCACGGTTATACAGTATGGACTCCTGCTGTCCTGGAGATGTCTGAACACCTGCCTGCCTGTGTGAAGTGGTGAATTCATTTCTTGGTCTGCTTTTCTTGTGTACTGGGCTTTCATGTTACTTATTAATCTGTCTTTACTTCAACTTCAACGAGTTTTCTCACTTATAATCTTCCCATTCTCTCCCCCATTCCACTGGGCAACAGCAAGCAGCTGTGTGGTGCTCAGTCACCAGTTGGGGTTAAAACCACAACAGCTCTCATTCAGGTAAGCTGAAAATCTGTCTGTAGATGTCAGAGAAAAATATAGTGTCCATCTAGCATAAAACTGAATTTGTGTGAAAAACACAGTAGTGTCAAGGTGCCATGGACAAGAAATAATACCATAGATGCAGTAAAAGACTATTTATTATGTTGAGGGAGATCAGGAAAAGGCTGCTTTGCTTCTCTGAGTAGTAGTATCCTCACTTGTTCTCATGTCTCCATGACTGCTTGCAAAGTTTGCCCAATCAAATATCTATGCAGCATGTTTGTAGAAAAACATAACTTTTAAAGCCTTGAGGACATTTAATATTCTTATTATTTCCTTTTAAGTCATGGGTTTGAGTCTCTCTGTGCAATCACAAAATGAGATATATGTTTCTAGAAAACAAAGGGGGTTTTTTAACCATTTGGTTAGAATTTTTAACATAATCTCAACCTTTTGCTCTCAGTTGTCTTAATTTCCCGTTCTCCTTGATCTGAGGCAGTTTAGGATTGTGGCAAGCACGTTCTTTCTCATGGAGTAGAAAGAGACCTTGTTCAAATTGATGTTGACTTAAAAAGTGGTGATATTTCAGTATTTTTACTCCCATGGGCAACAGAATACAAAAATTGCAAGGATAATGCAAAATCATAATTAAAGCTGAACTGAAATTTTATCAAAGCTCAGAAAACTTTTCAGTAAAGTTCACATATTTATGGGCTTGTTATTTTGTACAAATCCTTTTTCTTCTTTCCTGTCACATCTCAAGACCTTTTTGTAAGGAATCACAATCTCTTTTCACCCTAGTTTAAATTCTTCTCTAACTGCTTGGAATATTATGTATGCCTTAGCAGTGAAATTATTTTAATGATGTGGCTGAGTGCTCATATATATTCAGGCAAGCAAACATAAAATGGTCATTCTTTATATTAAGGGTCTATCTATAATTTAGAAAAGGTAATAAATGATAGATTGAAAGCATAGGTGGCTCCAGTAGTGTATGGTGTGTATTACAGACGTTATTAGCTCGTGAGTTGAAGGTGTGGTAGATGGCTGCAAGCCAAACTGACAAGTAATCTGCACAATGGCTGGTCTCCATAACAAGTAATTAGCTGTATATTAACATGCAGATTAACTCCTTATCAACTCTGTATGAAATATGTTTTGCACCCAAATAGCAAGCACAACTGTAAAAGGAGACATAAAGTTTCCTTATGAATGGCCATGTATCGACTCTTATTTTTGTTTAAATGTGGAGTATGATTTGCAAGGGTGCCTATGTCACCTGAGATTTAAATCCTGTTTTCAGAAGTGGCCCTGTGCAATGTTTGTCTCCTTTCCAGTCAGGATCAGGCCTCTAAACCTCTTGATTGGTCTTGAATATGGTGCTGTGCTTCTTAATTTACAATTAGGAAATGTCTGTTTTAACCCACAGCTTTTCCTAGGGTGTGTAGGTTGCTGAGGTCCTAGGTTGCTGAGAAGCAGGGAGGTGTATAGTGTGAGAGCTGGGATGGGGCAAGGACCCTGTTTGTCTCAGAGAGGAGAGCATGGCCAGACCTTGGAGTCATAGGCAAGAGTGGAAGGGAATTCCCTAATGCTCACAGTGAGCATGGAGCACTCTGTTCAAATTCTGAACTCTCACATAAAGGAGGACTGGAGTTAAGGTTGTGTTTTTATAACCATATTTCATTTTTACTCAGAAGTAAGAGTAACCTCCACACTCAGTTATACCAGACAAAGTTCTATTGAACTATCTGAGACAAAAACATGTGTTTTGTGTTAAGGGAAAGTTTATTCCTACATCTTTTGATCTGCTTCACTCAGCAGATTTTTATCCTTCTTTTACAGAGTTACCTTTCTCCAGTCTTGTGCAGTACAGCTCAAAAGACTAGAAGTCTCTATGGGCCTTCTTGTACATGAACTTCCAAGAAAGATGGAGCAGCTCCATCTCTGATCTTTGCCTAGCTTGTAACCCTGCTACAAATGCAGCAATGCAGCTGTAGTCTCTGAAAGCCAGCAGATCTTGATGAGAGAGTTGAGTTTTGCTTATATGCAATAAATGTATATATGTATCTGTATATACCCCATTCTTACACCTTACCTTAAGTGCTTGGCTGCTGGCTGATTGAAGACTTTGGACTGGATATATGTATTCGGACCCAAGATGGGTACTTGTCAGGTTGAAAACATGAGGTATGTAGCAATCCTTGTTCCCAGTAGCTGTAGATTGCAGTAGCTCCTTCTTTCCATAGATGATCATCTTCTTCCTCCACTCCAGGACACCAGTAATGCTAATAACTGCATTATTATCACCCATAAATTTCCTTAAGAAACAGAGGAGGCTTAGGTACTGGTGACCAAGGGAGGATTTGTGGTTTCTCATCCTGCAGAAATTTGCTGTGATTTGTAAAAATAGGCATGAAAGAATTGCCCAAAATGAGGCAGGAAAGGGGCTTCCAGTGCCCAAGCAGAGACAGATGTGCCTCAGTCACTCCTCAAAGCTGGCAAGTAGCTGTTCTGAAGGTGGGGAAAGAATCTGCTGCTTCCTCTTGTAACATAGTCCAGTGTTTTACTATTAAGAAGTTGGGCTTCTCTTTTTCTTTTTCTTTTTTTTTTTCTTTTTTTTTTATTTTTGTGAAATATGAATGTTTCTTGTTGTGACTTAAGCCTGTTATTTTTATCCTGCCCACTCTGGAAGTGGAGAATAGATTGTTCCTTGTTTTCTGCAAACTTTTCTGTACTTGATTACTGCTTTTCTATCTCCCCTTAGTCTTCTGTCTACTTATAGCATTTGTCTTTGTTTCATGGCTTCATTTTTTTCCAATCAGCCAGAAAAATTCCTTACATAAAGTGGTTTTGGATCAGGCCCCTTGCTAAATAAAACTCTGTATCGAAAATATCATTCAGATGTTGTATATAAGGGTAGCTAGCACATGTTACTTAAAATCATGCTTCTTGGGCAATGTGTTATTTGGAATAAAGAAAGTTTATGCCCAGGCTGCTTAAAATCCTTATTTCTCTTTACCTTTCCAGCCCTATTTTTCCTATAATTGTATCACTATTTATGGTTTTTCAGCAAACAACACTATAACCTTTCTTAAATTATCATAAACTAACCTTGTTCCTACCAGGGTTGACAAAGCCAGCACAAGAAAGTTGCTGCTCTGGAGTGATGCAGGTACTCACAGCTAAAATTCATGAGTCCCAAGATCAGTTTCCAGATTGATATGTTCAATTTTTCTTTTAGTACAAATGTTCTTTGTTCTTGTAGGCGCTATATCTTGTTTTGAGTGAGCACATACATAGATATTTCCTGAACAGAACTACTACTTTTATTCCCAAAGAGTGAAAAGCATATTCTTCTTAGATGGTAGTCATTAGGCCTGGGGAGCTCAGGAGAATATGAAGCTGAACAAGTTTATGGCAAGTTGTGCATGGTTCCATGTTACAAAAGCGCCAGATAGGTTGGGGTCCATAGCCCTTCTGTGAGAAGAGTTTGGTAATTCACATTCCCATTGTATTTGGTGCTGAGAGTAGGTTAATATCTCCAGAACCAGTCTCAAGTTGACTTGGGATAAGCAGATGGAGGAGAGCCTGCTAATTAATTCCCTCCTGAAAATTTTCTGCCTCTTGGCTTTTAGAAATCCTTGTAAGCATACATTCCTGAGATGATAAGGGTTCCCAAGCAGTGTCTATGGAGTAGATCCTCATCAGAACATCTTATGAACACAAGATTTAACAGATATTATAGCAATGACTCTGTCTTACTCTCCACTGAGTCATTCAGAACTGTTTGATTTCTGTAGCAAAGGGGCATTGCATAAGATTTATGATGCACAAATGGTACTAGACAAGCTTTGATTAACGGCACAGAGTTGAGTTGTGGCCAATGGGGTTCCACGGGGGTCAGTTCTGGGACCAGTCTTGTTCAACATCTTGTTCAACAACCTGGATGAGGGGACAGAATGTACCCTCAGCAAGTTGTCTGCTGACACCAAACTGGGAGGACTGGCTGATTCACCAGAAGGCTGTGCTGCCATTCAGCGGGATCTCAACTGGTTTGAGAGTTGGGCAGAGAGGAACCTTATGAGGTTCAACAAGGACAAATGCAGAGTCCTACATCTGGACAGGAACAATTGCCCTACCCCAGTACAGGCTGGGGATTGACCTGCTGGAGAGCAGCTCTGCAGAGAGAGACCTGGGAGTCCTGGTTGATAATAAACTAACCATGAGCCAGCAATGTTCTCCTGTGGCCAAGAAGGCCAATGGTACCCTGGGATGCATTAAGAAGAGTGTGGCCAGCAGGTCAAGGGAGGTTCTTCTCCCTCTCTACTCTGCCCTGGTGAGGCCTGATCTGGAGTCCTGTGTCCAGTTCTGTGCTTCCCAGCTCAAGAGGGACAGGGAAGTGCTGGAGAGAGTCCAGTGCAGGGCCATCAAGATGACAGGGGACTGAAGTATCTTCCTTATGAGGAAAGGCTGCAGGACCTGGGGCTGTTCAGCCTCGAGAAGAGGAGACTTAGGGCAGATCTCATTAATACAAGTACTTAAATGGTGCATGTCAAGGGGGTGGGGTGACAATTTTTTCTGTAATGTCTAGTAACAGGACTAGTGAAAATGGCCAACAGCTAGAACACAAAAAGTTCGACTTAAGGAAAAACTATTTTCCTGTGAGGGTGAGGGAGCCCTGGCACAGGCTGCACAGGTAGGTTGTGAAGTCTCCTTCTCTGGAGGTTTTCAGTATTCTCCTGGACATGTTCCTATGCGACCTAATCTAGGTGGACCTGCTTTGGCTGGGTTGTTGGACTAGATGATCTCTAAAGGTCCTTTTCGACCTCTACCATTCTGTGGTTGTATGGTTCTAGGCAGAGAAGATTGCACATGTAAATTGCTAGGTTACAGTTATTTTGCTAAAACTCCTCATTTCTCTGTCTCTCCTCATAAACATTAATAAGACATGTAGCAAAATAGTCTAACAAGTACTAGAACTGAAGTTCGGTATAGTGCAGATGCCTGGCTTGTGGCTAATTACAAATATTGACTGGGAAAATTTATAAAGATACCTGATGCTGTTGAATCTCTACAGTACTTTAGGATACCAGCACAATTCTGGCTGTATTGAATCCAATTTAATTTTGTGTAACTTAGACTGAGATTTCTCCCAGTTTGCTAGATTTAATTGATCAGAAGTTTGAAAAGTTAAACCAAGTTAAAAACCTTAGACTTGTTTTCTTTTATACATGGCTTGTCTTTACAGTGATCTAGCAGAAGAGTATCTGCATGCTGATGGGAGTGGGAATCAGTCCTACTACGTGTTAAAAACCCCAGAGATATGGGAGAATTTGGAAGCTATTAGCTTAAATTTGCCTTGTACATGCACTTTCCTCTGGCCAGATTGAACCTGAAATGCTTTGGCATGTGTTCATGATCCTCCATCACTGCTGAATGCCGTTTAGTGACACATTTGCACAATATTTTGAGCAGGATAAATGGATGCTTGAGTCCTTTTAGAGGCTTTTACTTGTTGGGGTTTTTTTTTGGTTTTTTTGGGTTTTTTTCCCCCAGAAATGTATTCTTGCTGTTACTCTTAGCTCACCTTGGGAATGATATTTCCCACGAGATCCTGGTGCTGTTTTTCCAGAAGGCCCTTTGCTGTGGCCTGCAACTTCTCTCTGCCTGCTGTGCAAGCACAGAGAGAAGGGAGGATATGAAAACCTCTCATTACACAAATTTCTGAGTAGGGTTTCAAAAACATGCTAAATGAGATCTTTAAAGAGGCACATTTGCACATGTCCTTTCTTAAACATAGAAGCTGTGATTATGTCTAGCCAGAAGGAGTCCTGCTGGGTCTCCTGCATGCCCACCTAAGTGCCAAGCAGGATCTATCTCTAAATGAATTGATCTTTATCTGACTATTTACAGCTCTTGTGCCATACTCCTTACTTATTTAATGAAACATCCTAGTAAAATAGAACAGCTATTCATAAGACCCTGACAACAAACAATCATGAAAATTGCCCTTGAATTTTCATAATTTGCTTCTAAGAGTCAGAACAATGGGAGAGAATAATTGTGATTATTAAAAGAAATTGCTGCAGGTGAAATATCATCCATTTTAAAACTCAAACCCAGGAAAACAGAAAGAGGGGCAAAAAGGAGAGCCACCCTATGAGGTGCCTTGTGCTGCTTGCCTCTTTTTGTCTGTGTAATGAGAGACTTCACCATGCTCTTTTCTCAAACACTGTTATTTATGAGGAAATTCAAAGCATTGAGTATCAGCATAGTCAAGCCCTGTGTGGCAGTGCCTCTCCTAGCAAAGCTGTTTTCTTCTAGTCTGCTTTATGCCAATGCTAAACTATCCCTCTCTGGAAACTAACTACATTGGAATCCAGTGTGAGGAAAGCTCACTCTAGCATTAACTGCTGTACTGAGAAGACTTTAACTCCTTCCTGGGCATGGAATAGATTGTTGGTAAAACTAAGAGGCCTGTAGTATTTTCAGAAGAACACAAGTGGCTTTCAGTGTCTTCAGTATCACGTCACCTCTAATGACATTTGTTTTCCTTAATCATTTAGAGATAAGTTTCAAAGAATTTATGTTCCAGAAGATGTATCTATCGAGCCTTGGGGATTCCTGTTACTCAGACCCATCTGACTTTGCACGTGGAGAAAGGTGATGCACTGCTGCCTGCCCTTGGTTGCACAGAAAACCTCAAAACGATGGCAGAAACAAATGGGACTTTGACTTTGGTGTGCCTAACTTCCTTGTAGAAATAAGAGTTGAGTCCTCAATCAGTTAAACACTGCAGCACTAAGCAAAGTAATACTACAGTGTTTTTAAAACTTGTCCCTCAAAAAACCTGAATGGTATTGTAAGAAGAATCCATTATGTCCCAGATGATTCAATAAAGCTTTGTCTGGTATAACTGAGGGTGGGGGTAACTCTCATCTCTTGAGTACAAATGAAATGTATTTGGCTCTCTCACTGCTCATAAGGAGGTAACAGAACAAAGGATTGCTGCAATTTGAGGGCACAAACCTGCATTTTCTCTCCAGTCCACCTAAATAGAAAAGAATTTCTTGTTGGCCTGTGATCTTCCCTTCTGGAAGTCAAAGCCCTTTGAGTTCACATTGCAAGTAATGGCAGTTTACTTGTAATTTTTCAGCTGCATCTGATACCCCAAATTGGCCGCCTCATAATAAAAAGCAGCCTGCCAACACGGAGGTCCTTCCAAAGAAATCTGCCTATTGTAAAGGAGAGAAGTGACAATGACAGTATTCCTGCATTGCTGGTTCACTTCCTGCTTCGCCACAAGAGCAAGACAGTGCAGCAGAGACCACTGTCAAGTGTTTACAGAACAGAATGTGGTCTTTTGATAAAAATGATTGTCAGACAGAGGTTATATCAATACATTAGCAAAAGACAGTGGATTTTTTCTTTTTTTTTTTTTCTTTTTTTTTTCTAGGCAGCTGGCACTCAAATGCTCTGAAGAAAAAGAAACAGAAATTCCTTTTCTTCTCTTGGTATTTGGGGATGTAAATCATACATTGTTTTAACTCCATATCTCCCAGCCTAATTTTCCTTTATCAAAGTAAAGGTGAACAAAACTTCCTCCTAGTTGCCTTGCTGTACACATCAAGTAGAACCACGAAGTATCTTGGGTTTGCATTGATTTAATATGAGTAGAATTTAACCTACATTCCACATCCAGCACCTGAAGTCTTTTTCTTAGGTAAGCATGGAATATTGAATAGTTAGTTCGACCAGTGTTGCACAAGGGAAGCTGAGAATCCATTTTCATAGCAATTCCACCCAGCGTTTACTTTGATGCACTGGGATTTTTTTTTTGTCTGACTGAAAGTGAATGCTGTTTTGCCATCTGAAGAGACCTCTCAGTAAAAGGGCAGTTGTTAAAGATAAACTGGATTGTATTGCAAAAAAAGTCATAACACCTTCCAGGAAATAAAATCTCAGGGGAGTTAAATGTATCCAGTTAACTGAATTGAAATAATCCTTCCTTTCTGCTTGCCACCTGCCAGAACACTGCAATTCCCTGCACAGAAGTGTCACAGGTTGGTGATGCTGCAAATATACATGTGTTTATAATATTGTCACCGTATAAGAAATGCTTATCCTAAACCCAGATCATGGCAGGAAAGAGCTTCCTAATTGAATTCTTAATTTTTATAGTCTCCATTCCCTTTTATGTCTTAGGTTTAGGCCTGCATGAAGATGGGAGAATGAATAGATGGTCCTAATGAGGCAGCTGATCACCTTGTCTGAGCACACCTTCCAGTGAAACCATGCAGGGCTACATTCCACTTAACTGTTCTACACCCCTTAGGATGAATCCTCACCTCAGGATGTTGCTGTTCAGTGATGTAAGATGCAAATTTAAAATATCTACCAATTACCCTATGGATACTGTTCTCATCTTGGTGCTTGAAGACCCCTAAAAACATTTTCTGGGAAACTGAATGCCCAAACAGTTTCTCTCTTACTGAAGATCAAAAAGCCTTTTGGTTTTATGAACATAAATCTAGAGGATTTAATCAATCTTTTCTGACATTAATTTTTGTCAACTCTATGTCCATGCTACAAATTTGCTTTGCGTGTTGGTTTACTGTCTTTTAAAAGTGAATTTACCCTGAAGTCAGTGAATATATTGTGCTTGGTAATACTTGGAAATCGGCTTTCTGTTCCCATTAAAAGTGATAAAAACCTCAAACAAGATTTATCATGTAGTTTCTTGCCCTTTTAAAGGAACAGAAAAATGTGGAATGGTAAGGAAGAGAGAGAAACGGTGGGGTGAGCTACTGAAATTCAAGGTTTTTTCTAGGTTACATTGCATGTCTCCAAAAAGATTTCTTTGGTGAAGGTATGCTTGACAAATGTATACCCTTATCTTCAGAGATGCAGCACAAGTTGAACACCCAACTCCCCTGACAAGTGCATATAGGTGCTTCACCACTTGTGTACTTCTTGCTGCATTTTCTAGAATGATGTCAGACATTTACAGAAATGTCCTCCATGAGCAGCCATCTATGAGAGGTGGAAACGGGCTGGTTTCTTGGGAAGAGTATAGGAACATTGCCAGGGCATGCAGGGGTGCAACTAGGAAGGCTAGAGCCCTTCTGGAATTAAATTTAGCCAGGAAAGATAAGGACAGTAATAAGGCAATTTTCAAGTACATCAGCAGCAAAATGAAGATGAGGGGGAATGTGGGCCTGCTACTAAACACAGAGGGTGCCCTGGTGACTGAGGATGCAGAGAAGGTTGAAGTACTGAATGTCTTCTTTGCTTCAGTCTTTATGGCCAAGGCCAGCCCTTGGGAAGCCCAGTCCAGCAAGGATAGTAGGATGGTCTGGACAGCAGAGGACTTGCCCTGGGTGGAAGAGGAAGAGGTTAAAGACTTGTTGGCCAGGCTTAACACTTATAAGTCAATGGGTCCTGATGGGATGCATCCAAGAATGCTGAGAGAGCTGACTGATGTGATTGCTAAGTCTCTCTCCATCATTTTTAAACAATCATGGAGAACAGAAGTACCTGAAGGCTGGAGAAAGACCAATGTCACTCCAGTCTTCAAAACGGGCAGGAAGGACAACCCAGGAAACTACAGGCCGGTCAGCCTCATCTCCATCCCTGGAAAGGTGATGGAACAACTCACCTTGGATGCCGTCTCAAAATACATGCTGGCGAGATGAGGGGAGAGCAGTGGATGTCATCTACCTTGACTTCAGCAAGGCTTTTGACACTGTCTCCTTATCAGAAAGCTCAAGCAGTGTGGCTTGGATGAGTGGACAGTGAGGTGGATCGAGAGCTGGCCGAAAGACAGAGCCCAGAGGGTGGTGATCAATGGCACACAATCGAATTGGAGGCCTGTGGCCAGTGGAGCTCCACACGGATCAGTTCTGGGGCCAGTCTTGTTCAACATCTTCATCAAGGACCTGGATGAGGGGACAGAGTGTACCCTCAGCAAGTTGGCTGATGACACCAAACTGGGAGGACTGGCTGATTCCTCAGAAGGCTGTGCTGCCATTCAGTGGGATCTCAGCTGGCTGGAGAGTTGGGCAGAGAGGAACCTCATGAGGTTCAACAAGGACAAGTGCAGAGTCCTGCATCTGGGAAGGAACAACCCCACGCACCAGTACAGGCTGGGGGTTGACCAGCTGAAGAGCAGCTCTACAGAGAGATACCTGGGAGTCCTGGTTGATAATAAACTAAACAAGAGCCAGCAATGTGCTATCATGGCCAAGAAGGCCAATGGTACCCTGGGATGCATCAAGAAGAGTGTGGCCAGCAGGTCAAGGGAGGTTCTTCCCCCTCTCTACTCTGCTCTGGTGAGGCCTCATCTGGAGTCCTGTATCCAGTTCTGTCCCTCAGCTCAAGAGGGACAGGGAACTGCTGGAGAGAGTCCAGCATAGGGCCACCAAGATGATCAGTGGACTGGAACATCTTTCATATGAGAGAAGGCTGTGAGAACTGGGTCTGTTTAGTCTAGAGAAGAGGAGACTGAGGGGAGATCTTATTAATATTTACAAATATCTAAATAGGAGGTTGGGGCAGCCCTTATTTCTATGGTATCTAGCAACAGGACAAGGGGTAATAGGATGAAGCTGGAACACAAAAAGTCCCATTTAAACATAAGAAAAACTATTTCACTGTGAGGGTGAGGGATCCCTGGCACAGGCTGCACAGGTAGGTTGTGAAGTCTCCTTCCTTGGAGGTCTTCAAGACCCACCTGGATGCATTCCTATGTGACCTGATCTAGGTGAACCTGCTTCTGCATGGCAGTTGGACTAAATGATCTCTAAAGGTCCTTTCCAACCCTACCATTCTATGATTCTGTGTTTTTAAACAGTTTTTGTAAATCTAAATAATCTAATTTGTAAATACTGTTGAATATTAGTCCAAGCCTATGGCAATCCATTTATGATTTAGGAATAGTGCAATATTCCTAGGACTTATTTCAGTAAGCTGAAATATCTCATTGGCTTATATCTTTTCACTGTGTTTTAGTCTCAAGTGATTTTTATACTACTTAATAATTTCCTTAAAAATTATATCACGGGTCATTTGGCACAGCAAATGAATGCAAGAAATCAGCAACAAAATCGTTTTCTTTTCCATACAATTTGCCTATCTGTGCAGAAGGAAATGGAAGGAAGACGATGTTTTAGAAAAAGTAGCTATATTTTAGTGTGTAACTTCTACAGTCTCTCTTTTGTACTCTGCAGCAGTGTTTGTGGATATTTTATCCAATATTTTTATTGGATAAAATCATGCTAAAAGTGAACAGAAGTATATCATTGAAGAATAATGTCAGAGTCAAAGATTCTTCTGTTATCCTTTCTATTTTGAAATGAACCTCTGTTGATTTACCTGTCAGATGAAGACATGCTTCCTGTTTTCTCTCATCTTCTTTTAAATTCAGTCAGAGAGATTTGCTGTGAGGTTATATACATGGGAAAACTAGACTGTAGACTTATACCTCAATGCCGTGGTTTTCCTGCATACACTGGCTACTAGCTGATTCAGAGCTATTATATGGGGCTTCAAGCCACAGGTAGATTTGCTGTGAAGCTGTTCAGTGAATGTCTTTCAACAGAGTGTGAATGTTCTTGTGCATGTAAAGCGATAGGTGCTAAAGGGCTATGGCTGTTAAAATATGCTTTCTGTTGTACATGGGTAAAAGTCAAAGCAGTGACAGCTCAAAGGCAGGAGTAGGATATTTTTAGCTTCAGGAAGAGCAGTGCACAGTGTATGTAACTGTTGTTAAAACAGGATGACAGTTTGAAATGCATAAGAGGATGATTTGTATAAATCTGGAGAAGGTACAAATCAGGCAAAATATTTCCTGGTAACATCATTGAGTTTAAGGATCATTTTGAGACACAAAAACAAGCTTTGGACTCCTTGGAAATTCTTATTTTATTTCATAGAAGTGGTTGTTCCTATAAAGGAACCCAACAAATATTTTGCAATAAAAAGAATAGCGAAGCAAAGACAGCCCTCCATATCTCTCCATGCTGATGGATTCACCAGGTTCTCTTCAAAACTGCAGTGTAGTGAGCTTTACTGCTTCCACTGCACCTCAGATGCTAGGTTACAACTCTTGACCTTTAAATGTTAGGAATAATAAAATACATTACTAACAAGTAGTCAATTAACAAATAAATGCCCCTCTGGTAAACCAAAAAAGGTAATGTTTTGAAATACTGCCACCTTCTGATAAGTTTGGAATGGAAAACTGAGTTAAAAGGAATTTCTCAGAAGGTTTTACCTACAATAATAATTCAGTTCCTGATTTTGTAATGTTAGAGCCATGTTGTACTGTCTATTCTTCAAGGCCATCTTTCACTATATAGGAGATTATGTATACAATTTTACAGAGATGGAGAAAATGTGCTATCAGTTCTTATAAGTGATGGGAGAGACAGCAACAAACTTGTTTGAAGTGAGGAAAAGCATCTAGGTACATTATATGTGAGTTTAAGGATTTACAAGCACAGAGTTTGTGTTTTAAATTACATAAATGTTAAATGCAGTACAGAATTACAGCTAAAATGTTCGTATGACCTATGGGATGTGCTTGGCCAGACAAGAGGTGTGTGTGCTTTCACTCTTAGAGAAGCACACTTCCGTGCTCCTACAGGACACCTGTCTCTGATGTTAATATGTCCATTAAGGGTTAATTTCTTTTACTGCTTTCCTTACTAACATTCAAATGACACTTCTCTGGATATCACCTTTGTGTGTATTTTAATTATCCAAATGGTGTTTTATGTGTTCAGTCCTGTATGATTACTGTATTACATAAACTCAGCAGAGACATTTAGAAATAACTTTAACCAAGTTGTCTTTTTTTCTTGCAAAGTTCATCCAATTTCAGCTTTCCAAATGTCCTTTGTTCTGGGGCAATTCATATTGTTTACCTAAATGGTTCACACATCAGTTAAATTCCCTTGACAAGGAAAGTCTGCTTGTTGAAGAAAATAAGTGTGTAAATGAACCAGAAATTAATAAAAAAGCTAAGCTAACATGATCTTAAGCTATCATTTCAAACTCTCAGAATTTAGGCAATATGAAGGTTCTTAAATTTCCTTTCATAGGTTTGAATTTAGCCAGGTCTTTGTTGGGCTCCAGTGAGATGGTGATGCCTATGTCACACCCTGACCTGTGGGGTTGTTGTGGACTAGGTTGATATGAGAGGCCTGACTGCACCATGTTTTCTTCAAAGGGTGCAAATGAGGTGTGCCTGTACAGTAGGCACAGCATTTTTTCCCCAAGGAAAATGGCTATCTTGAGATGGTGGCTGAGAAAGCCAGTTTGTCCTTACAGTGTTATTTGGGATGGTTAACAGGGCTTCCAGCAGATAAGGGAGTGACTTATTTTGAAGCCACAGCATTGCTTTCTTGTGAACTCATCCCATATCATTACTATTATCCTACCTGGAGTACCACAAACAGCACCTATTGGACATGCAGCAGGAGTATGCCGGCTTGAACATATGTGTTGCTCAGGCAATGAGGCAGTATCAAAGCTTGGGCAGGAAAGCACATTGGCTGCTTGTGGGGACTGAGGTCCTTCCCATGGTCAGTTTATAAGTTTGTACATTTTTTTTTTTTTTCTGAGATTTTCTAATCATTGCATGGCCTTTGTTTTGGCTTGTGGGTTTTTTTTTTAAGTTTTCCACCTTGGAGCTGTGCTGTTGTCCCAAGATGCTAATTTTTTCTGACTAGTCTATAAATATGGATTTCTTTTTTAAATTTAATAGAGAAAAATGTATTCTTTTGAACAACAAGAACTTTGTCACGTGAGTTGCAAATAAAGGACTATCCCACAGTGGAGCTTCACAGACTCTGCTAGATGTATATGACAAGCCACTCACTGAGATTTGATAGCAGTCTCCAAGTGTTTTTAAAACAGACCTTAACCATATGTACAGTGTGCCACTTCTGCTGTTGTAAATTGAGCTCAGGAGAAGGCAAGTAACATAACTGCCCTCAGTAAAATTGTCAAGCAAGGAAACCTTTTAAATCTACATAGAGGGGAAACGTAAGGAGAGCCCTGGAAGGAAGAGCCTGAGCGAAGGAAAACTGACAGGGAGCTTTAACATATACTTTTAACCAGACTTTCCATTGAAAGAAGAATGACCCAGAGGTTTGACTGTTGTAGTTCTTTTTCAGAGGAAGGATTTTGTATGTGCTGCTGCATAGGAGAGAAATCCTTATTTCCCTTGTGTTATTTTACATTTCATTTTGGAAGAGCAAGACGAAGCTTTATTTAGCCTCTTGTGTCCAATGTAGTAATACAGCATATAAAACTTTCAAGAAGTCAAAGGCGTACTGAGCTCACATTTCAGATAGTTTCCAGAATAGCTCCTTGACTACTGTAACCATATATCATGCTAGATGTAAATTATTAGAAATTATTTGCTACAGTCTGCATTTATATTACCTCCTGGGGACCTTTCAGACTAGTTTTATGAAGAGAGATGTTTCCTACTGATTTCTTTTTAAAGAAACTACAGGTCATAGGACAAATGAAGTTTTGATGAAGTAAAGACTTTGGATCTGGATTCTTCTCTGATACCTAAGAGTTAAAGAGTGAAGACCCTGGGGGCAATTAGGGATGACTATCCACTAGGATAGTTGTATTCCTGTCGGAATTAAAAGGATTAGTGTTTGCTTTATGATAGAGGCAGATGCTGCTGAGTAGCAACCACTTAGCTGGTTTCTCTCCTGCAGGGTATTGTGGAGACAGAACACAGGAGTGAGAAGAGTGTCAAAGGCCCTCCTTTCAGTGAACTGAAAGCTGTGACTCAAAATTATGTTTAGATAAGGCCTGGTAATGGTCTTTTGGCCCTTACTGGTCTAATATAAACTGACAAAATATAAACAAGTATCACATTATTTGTGGTGGTTTTAGTTACCTCAATGTGGTGGTTTCTAGCTTTCATGTACTTGTTCTGAAAAATGCTCTTCATCCTCTTTTCCACTGCAGCCCAACACTTATTGTCTTCTTGTTCTGTAAGGCAACACTGCATATCGAGCAGCTCACAGATGATACTTAGCAGAAGCCCTTTGTCCATTACATGTACTTGCTCTGAACATTGCAGATTTTACCATTACTTTTCCTTTTTTTCCAAAGTTTTACTTGCCCTTTGAGGAAAAGTCTTGTGTGAAATGCCATCCATCCTGTGTCTTCTTACCCATATTCTAAGATCCCCCTCTGCCCCTGATGGGCATGGGTGAACCGTTCTGACTCCATATATCTCAAGACTGTAGGCAGCCCACATCCTTGCTGCAAATACAGGGAGTGGAAGACAGCACTGAGCAGGGATTTAGCCCATTGCCTAGTCTGTACCACTGGAGGCAGTGGGGATAAGATGCAACGGCCTGGCTCTTCACTGCTTTGCACTGCTGTGCTTCTAGGTATATTATAATAACCTAACCCTGTGTGATGGGGTAAAAGGTCTAGGAAAAAGGTTTTAGTATGGAGATGTGTGAATAGAGGAATTTCATAATTAACAAAAATGACCAGTAAAGGTGACATTTCTTAGTAGTTAACAGCTGCTGGTATGAAAGGCCCTGAGACAGAGCCTCAAGCTGCTAAGCTAGCAAGTGAATTGCTAGGCTATTTGATCTGCATTTCACTCCCCATATAAACGGTGAGGCCAAGAAATACCTGAGCAAAAAATAGGGAAATACTCTTAGACTGTGTGGGAATGCCAGCAATTTCGTGTTTGGGACTGAAGCAGATTTCTCAGTAGGGTTTGCACCAACTCTTTAGGAAGATACAAAACTGAAAGCATGTCTTGCACCTTCTAGAAGTGAAGTAAAGAAAGTCTTATGCACTTGAGAAAGTGTAAACAATTATGTTTAAATTCAGCAGTAGAAAGATTATGGACATATACCCTGTGCACCAGTACAGGCTGGGGGTCAAACTACTGAAGAGCAGCTCTGCCAAGAGAGACCTGGAAGTCCTGATTGATAATAAACTAAACAAGGACCAGCAATGTGTCCTCATGGCCAAGAAGACCAATGGCATCCTGGGATGCATCAAGAAGAGTGTGGCCAGCAGGTCAAGGGAGGTTCTTCTCCCTCTCTACTCTGCCCTGGTGAGGCCTCATCTGGAGTCCTGTGTCCAGTTCTGGGCTCCCCAGCTCCAGAGGGACAGAGGACTTCTGGAGAGAGTCCAGTGCAGGGCCACCAAGATGATCAGTGGACTGGAACATCTTTCATATGAGGAAAGGCTGTGGGAACTGGGGCTGTTTAGTTTAGAGAAGAGGAGACTGAGGGGAGATGTTATTAACATTTACAAATATCTAAAGGGTGGGTGTTAGGAGGTTGGGGCAGCCCTTATTTCTATGATATCTAGCAACAGGACAAGGGGCACTAGGATGAAGCTGAAACACAAAAAGTTCCATTTAAATATAAGAAAAAACTATTTCACTGTGAAGATGATGGAGCAGTGGCACAGGCTGCCCAGAGGGATTGTGAAGTCTCCTTCCTTGGAGGTCTTTAAGACCCATGTGGATACGTTCCTGTGAGACTTGATCTAGGTGAACCTGCTTCTGCAGGGGGGTTGGACTAGAGGATCTCTAAAGGCCTCTTCCAACCCCTACCATTCTACGATTCTATCATTCTATGGATATACATCTTTAGGGCCATGAAGGTTTACCCACAATAAGTCAGTGGACTGAAAAAATAGTGGTGCTGAAAGAGGTGGTAGCACCTGGGCTATCCCTTCTTGCCGCATCTCCATGTCTGGAGATTCCTTCTCCAATTCTTCTGGCAAAAATGGATTGAAAAAGTTCTGAGTGATCCTACAGGCAAGATAATGGAGCTTGTGACCAGGAGTGGGAGATGAGGCAGCTGCTTGCCAGCCATACACTGCAAAGCTTTTTCTCAGATTACCAGCTCACTATAAAATCCATTATTGCCCACTTTTAATCCTGACTATCAAACCATTTGTCTCCACAGATTGCCAAGTGAATAGCTACAGATGTTGTTTATTGTGCTGAACACAGTGAGACACACTAACAAATCTACAGTAACAAGAAGTAACCCATTACAGTAAGAGAAGATTTTGTGCTCTAAGACAAATATCTTTAGGCTTCAGTCTGAAATACAACCTGCTGTCATGTTTTCTGCATGGCTAGCAGTTTTACTGCATGACACAGAAATTGTAGCACACAATAGATGAGTTTTATTCTCTACTGAAAAATTGGACCTGCTGCAGTGTAGCATATGGCAATTGGACTGAAGGAGTGGGGATTCTTTCCTGCAATTAGGTTTTCATGAAGCTCTGCAGACAAAGCTTTTGATACCAACTTACTCTCCACAGAATCATCAGGTTTACAGAGCTAAGCCATACTCTATATGTGCTGCCCTAAAACAAAAGCCATGAGACAAGTTCTTAGCTGGTATGAAGAACCGTAACACCAGGAATAACATTTAAAATAGGTTTTTTCCTATCTCAAGGTTTGTCCCACCTAGACTTCACATTAAGTCCCTCCTTTTCTAGATACCAATGACCTCTGCTCAGCCAGCTCTGTCTCCCTCTGCTCTCTCATCAGAATATCTTACTTAGTTTGCCTAGTTTGCTTCATAAATTGTGCTATCTCATTTCACCTATTGACTCTTAGCAACTTGCTGAAATTCTATTTATTTTTTTTACACTAGGTACATAGTGCCTCTCAGGCACTTGGGCCATTTCTGTACAAAGTGCAAAGTCCCAGCTTCCACCGAATGAAGAGCTACAACTAAGTAAGGAAAACAGAGGCTTTCTAAGACTGGATTTTGTTTGCTTGAGAACATAAAGCCACCAAAATCACTGTCTGCCTGTCCTATTTAGATCCACTCCAACTACTCTCCAGTAAGTTTTGAGTCTGTTGACCAATTTTACCCAGAGATGACACACAGGACAAAGGTTTTGAAGAGAGTTACTTACTGCAATATTAATAAAAATGTCTCTTTTTTACCTGGTTATTTATAGAAAAGACTGCTAGATGAATCTGCCTATTATCTCACATTTGACACTTCACAGGATGGACGCACAGTTCCCATCTCAGGAAAGCTTTTGCATGTTAGATAGCAGAGTTTCCAAAAAAAAGACAAAAACCCATACCAAGATGAAAATGAGTCTCCGCCTCAAAGATTCAGACTGTGCAGTCACATCCCTGGGAAGACACTTCCATTTCAGAGCTTGGCTGCTGAGGGAACTTGGAGGTGTTCTATGCTGCACCACCATTCTGGGAAGGAAGAGGTGCTAACAAAATTTTTTTTAGTAAGTTTTTAAATGTGCTTCTCTTAGGAAACAAACAAACAAGCAAACAAAAAAGCAGACAAATGAATTTGGGTTTTTTTTGCAGCAGTTGCAAGTGCTCTTTGTGCTAGCAATGTTTAGCCTTGCACAAACATATACTGTTGTCATCTCTTGCATTCTCTCACTTCTTTCACCTGCATGGCCTTCACTGTGCACCTATTGAGGATTCTGTGTTTTTGAGAAATCCCGGCTATAAACCTTACTAGTGTAACCCTGGGTAAACATATCAGTTTGTTTCTATGGAGTGAATATTAAAATTAATGTGAAAGAGTAAATTCTACAAATAAAATTAAAAAAAGAAGGAGATATTACTTACTGAAAGGAAAAGAATGGAAAAAAATAAAGTATAAACTATGAATTAGATTGGCTATAATTCTCAGCTCCTGTTAAGCAACCATGTAAACAAAGGCACTGAAGGGCTCAGCCTCTCTTGCTCTCATGCTCTTCTGTGAGACTCCGTGAGCATAGCGAGTTTCTAGGTCTGGCCCTTTTGCAGCTTTTTGTTTATACTTGAGCTATTCATCCTAGCTCAGGACTAATTGCCAAGATTCAGCCAGTGGGCCCAAACACAGATAGTGGTGTATGCAACATGCATACTTTTGCTGTGATGAGGTGGGCTGATTGGACTAGGTCCCCTCCACAAACTAGCATTGATGAGGGAATCAGACCATCATCATTGATGCAACCTTAATCTTGAATAACCCTCTCTGGTTTTGCCTCTGAAAACTTTAGCAAGGGCTATAGTCTCCTTGCAAGATATCCATTTGAGTGCTTGCCTGAAAATGAATGGATTTATAGTTCTTCAAGCATCTCTTTCAACTGAGACCCTTGACAGTTTCCAGTATGATCAATGTTACAGTAATGTGCAGCACATACAGTTCAACTCTATGCTGCAAAAGCAAAATTATATCCTAATTGTACTGAGGACTGAATTAATTCACAGTTGTTACAATATGTTCCTTCTTACCTGGGGAACTGAGAAAGAACAGGCCTGCTTTATGTTCCTCACAGAACAGCAGTCACAGCATGTAGGACTGTTTGGGTGTTATATGGGACAGGCAGATGGGCTAACAGTTTAGAAGGAGTTCCAGGTGGATGCTTGAACCTCCAGGTGAAGTACACTGACCTCAAGGTAAGAGGGTGTTTGAAGAGATGGGGAATGTTTAAACCTAGCAGAGTGAGTTGCTATCAAATCCGCAAATGAGAGGAAAGTATTTTAATAGGACAATCTCATAGTGAAAAGGTGAAGATATTTGAAGGTGAAGATACTCCTGCATTTGAGTTTTGCTACTTTTGTTTTGGTTTGGATTTTTTATAGCACTGGGTAGTCCCTTTCGCAGAAGGTTCATTTCCTAGTGACAAGAAATTATGAGAATACCAAGGAGCTGCCATAGACCAGTGCACATTACTTAGCAGGCATATGTATGTATGTGGCCCTGCCATGAAGAACTCAGACTCTTGGGTGGCTTGAACTGGAAGAGAATGATGCACAAGAAAGTACAAAGTCTCTTATTTTACATTAGAATAGCATAAACAGTAAATTTGAACTATTGCCTAAAGAGGAGAAAAAAAGCATGTTTCATTACCTTGTCTGTCTTAGATAGGCATAGAAAAGAGATGGACATGTGTCATTATGTAGGTCTAAGAAATGCAAGTGCTGAGGCAGCCTATTCATCTCCAGTCTCCCCATTTTGCCTGCTTCCCAAAATATATGTACAGGACATTAATACTCTAGGAAATGAGTGTAAAAGAAAATAGGAATAACATCCTATAATTCTCCTTTATCTCATTCACAAAAAGCTAATATCAGCAATGTTAGCCCCATGCCATCTCATGGACTGGGTCAATTTGCATTCCTTAAAAGAGTGTGCCATCTGAAGTCTGATGTTGAATTTCAAGAAAACAAATGTATTTAAACACATGGATAAATAACTACCTTACTCCATAGTGTAGGCAGCAGCAATGACCTGGTATATGAGTGCTGTTTGGCCTGGGGGGATTTTTTGTTTGCTTGCTTACAAAATTTTCTAGAAATGTCTCTGTAAGCTGGTACAAAATGCTGATAGCAGGCCTCTTATGCTAGAGAGACCACTTCAGTTCTGATGGTGCCGAATCTCTGGTTCCACTCACTTGAAAAGTTTGCCTGGTGTTTGGAGAGTAGTAATCAGCTGTGGGAAAAAATTACTATTCCTGTGCAGCTACTGCAGATTGTAACATTTTCTAGTATTGCCTTCACCTAGACATATGCTTATTGTGCTCACTTAGAAAACTGCATTTTCAAAGGTAGTTTAGGTTCTATTAATGGTTGTCTCACAGAAATGGGGTTGATTCCAAATAGACACATTATGGTGTAATAAATGCTTATTATAATGCTTGTAATATGTTATAATGCTTATTATATGGTGTAATAAATGTTTATCATGAACATATCCAGCTTACCTTATTATAGATGGCAGTGAGAAATATGCTGTGTGTAGCAAATTGCTAAATTCTCTGTGTGAATCGTAGGTGGCAACTTTGGGCATGCTGCCTGAGTCACTTGAGAATAAGGGCAGTTTAAGGGCTGATGTGTTTGGCATCATATCTAATCTGTCTCATTTAGCAGGCAATATGTCTGAGCTTGTATGTGGTCTATCTGACTTGGTGAGAGGCATGTCTGACCCAGCAGTTGAATAATATTACTCATTCTGGAATATATCTTCTTCAATAGAGAACATATGCACACACACTTTTTTTTTTTTTTTGTTAGAAGATGATTGAGAATACATCAGAATAAATCAACCCTACTTAGTATGTAGAAGGTGTTTTGGTTTCTTTTTCCCTGCACAACATTCCCTCTCACTTGACCATTGTTTTATATATCAGCCCCTGGGATGTGTTTAAAGCTTAATGGAAACCACTGACTTTCAAGAGTTTTGGGTCAGGCCCTGTAAGCCAGTGAAGTCACTCAGCAGGCAAGACTGACTGTAGGTAAAATCTGCTTTGTGTCTTCATGCCCTGTGGTCCTGTAAGGTGTCTCATAGCAGCATTTCTCTTTTATTTGTCAAAAAGCTGCATTGTATTTACCTTTGGGTAAGATGAGGCCTGAAACTCATGGCCTTGAGGCTGATAACAGCCCACAATTTTACTACTTCCACAGTCTGTTGTGGTTTGTTTTGTTGTTTGGGGTTTTTTATGCGTTACTGCATTGGACTACATCACTGGCAAAAGCTGTTTACAGTCATTCTGGACTCTTCACACATGGAAGGTTCCCACCCTTCCTACAAGTTTTTGTAGCTGTTTTCTGATCACTGCATGCTCTACTATTCCTGCTGTAACTTAAGTCTTCTATTTTCTACCAGCACATAGTCTTTCAATAGGATCACACATTGGTTTCTTAAAAGAGTAAGATATTTGGCAAGGTTTGGAAAGCTGGAGCTACAGTGCTGCAGGCTACCTAGTGCTCAGTATCACAATGGGGTGGGATGGAGGTTCAGCATCTCCAGGACCACACTTGAGACCAAGGAAGAGCAAAAATATTTAAATATGACTCAGAAGGAAAGCAGGACTGCCTCCCAAGTTGAGCTGGCATTCCTAGAGGAATGGTAGGAGAGCAAATGCTTATCTGTTGAGTTAGCAGAAGGCCTAATAGGAAGGGAAAAAGATTGTCTGATTAGCATTGGCATGTTATCCTTCAGCAGCAGGTTGCCTCAGGCAATGGGCACAGAGCTGTTCATCCCAAGCAGGTTTTATGTTGTTCTGTTCCATTTAGCTTCTGCTTTGATTTGCTTCACTTATTTCTCATTTGGTGGAGAATCAAATTAATAAATCTTGAATACAAGTTGCTCAATGGTGGGCTGCACTACTTTCATTCTCTGTGGGCAAGTATGGCTGCATACCTGTTCTCCTGTTAAGAGCGTGTTTGCTCTTAATGTTGTGCTGGTTTTTAAATCAATGGGAACACTCTCACTGCTGCTGAATGGTTTTTATTTTTTTAAGTGATGCGTCCTCATTGTGCAAATCTCCAACTGTGCATGCTGTTGATGAAGTCACATGAGTAACACCACAAGCCCATATCCTCCTGGTCCAAATGTGGTGAGTGGTAGAGCCATGAGTATGGAGAATCCCAAGTGTTGGTTTATGTTATTTAGCCATTATGCTCCAAGTACCCTTTTTCCTCATGTGATAAATCTAGTCGGCTTTTCTTCTGATTATCACATTAAAAAAAAATATCTCTTGAAAGAATAAGGGAAATGTTGCCTGAAATAGCACTCTGCCTATTTGCACGTGCTTGAAAAAACCTTCACTGCAGCTGCTAAGAAATTATTCAGTTCTGTTTAGCATGCAACCATTCCCAAATAAAATATACCTGTGCTTTCTCTGTTAGTTTTGGATGAAACTAGGAATGGGAAACTCACCTCCACCTTTCTTGAGTGTCCTGATCTGGAGTCTCTTGTGTGATGAGCAAATAGCACAAGTGAGATAATGCTGGTTGTGGGCCTTTTCTCTCTAAAACCTGTTCCTGAGTATTTAAAGCAAATCAGAGCAGTCCATCACCAGGGAGAACGTATCAGAAAGAGCAATGTGCAAGTTTTTTAGCTACCTCTCTTGAACTGTTCACAAAGGGATGAGGATGATTTGTGATTCTCTTGATTGTCCAGCATTTATGGAAGTGGCAGCAGAGAGAGCCCTTTTGAGTTCAAAGCCTTCCTAAAATTTAGGTATAATATAGATTGGAAGTAGTCTCTGGTCTGCTTTAAAAATAGATCTCTTGGGTCTTGTCCAGTTGAATTTTGAGGGATTTTTCCAGGCATTAAGATCCCACAGGCTCTCTGGACCCCTGTAACAATGTTTGATTATGCTTAACTCAGGGTATCTCTTCTGTGTTGCAGGATTAGTAGCAGAGAAAGCAAAAATAGTTGCCATATATTGGCAGCTCTGTCACACTTCTACTGTGAGTGCTGAAATGGTCCAAGCTTCTTCAAGAATGAGGGCAAATAAATAGATATCCTCATGTCTTTAATGAGATCAGAGATGTCAACATTAACTGTGTTGAAATATTACAACCTTGCATGTGGTAGGTACATAACTAAAATATAGGCCAGCTTTTCAAATGGTTGCCAAATCATTTAATGTAGGCTGAGCGCACAGGGGAAGCTTGCTGTGGCCTTGTAGCTCTCCCCTGAGCTACTGTTGTTGGCCACTTTTAAATTTGCATGTTTATTCCAAGTTTCATCAGAACAAATGAAAAAAATACATTAAAATAGTAGTCAGGTACTTTTGAGATCTCAGTCAATTGGGAACCTACCAGCACGTGTTATCTTAAGCAGTGACTGCTCAGTTATTTATTTTACAGTATCTGCAAACTGCAGATCGCATCATCTAAAGACAGGATTCAAAGAAACTATTGATGGTTTTCAAAAATTTTATAAATCAGGGTGATCTGTGTCACTTAATGTTTCTGCCCTTTCATTAATCAGAATAAAACTGTGTACAACTTCAGTCTCTCCAACCAGCAATAATGGACTTAAGCCACAATTTTTAAGAGATTAATGATGGGGGTTGCCTGGTTTGAGAAATTGCATATGAGCCTGATTTCTGGAGTAAAACTGATCTTATGCTGTCTGTAAACCATATCCATAGAGTTGAAATACTGACTTCTCTAAGTTTGATTTCCCTTGGTACTAGCAAATATTTTAAATGGGATTTTTTTTTTTTTTAATCTGTCTGAATATTGCAGTTCAGTTACAACTGTTGTCTACAGAGGTGAGCTGTGGTACTGGAGACATTTGTCATTGGAGAGTTCATTGTGGCACAGAATTAGTGCTGAAGATCATCATGCCCACCCTCTCTTTAAGTGCTGATGTGAGTCAGGCTTACTATAATTAATTTGCATGTGGAAAACTACATCTCTGCCAAGAGAAAAAGATGATGATTTTGAGTTATGACAAAATGTCACAAAATGTCTTTATCCAGAGACCTGCCTTTTCCAAAGTAAATGTCTTTGTAGCACATATTAAGTATGTGCCCCTTCTGCGGTTTCCACACTGTAGCTGTGGTAACTGGCAGCTGAAAACATCATTATGAGGCTGTCACATGTGCTGTCTGCATAACTGGTGATAATCTAACTATTCTTCAGCTTCACATATCAAACCGCTGGGAGCTGAGACTTCAGTGCTTGTTATTGGCAACAGTAGGTGGAACTGAGTAATGTGGTTTGAGTGTCAAAGGCCTGCAGTGCTGACAGGAATATTAACTGTGAATCAAGCACAGCACATTGGTGGTGCCAGACTAGAGCATGATTCAGGATCCTGCAAGCCAGTCTGGGCCTGTTTAGGCCTTGCTTATGGGAATATTTCCATTGGCTGGCCAAAGTAGGGATCAGTAGGCCAGGGTTCCAGCAGTGATTCGTTTAACCTACAACTGGGAAGGAGCGATAGAGACCGAATGAGTGATGTGTGAGATGGCTCTGTGCTCTGCTAAGTGTCTTCCCAGTTGTTTTGAAGCCCTGCCACACTGCAGAGGCTAGTGAAGAGCAGGGGACATCTCGTCCCTGGTTAGGCATCGTTGCTGCTGCTCCCATCTGTCTTGGCATGGCAAATCTTTCAGCAATGGCCAGGCTTGCACTTGCTGGATTAAGTGGAGTTTGCAAGGCTGACATTTAAGGTGTCCTTGATTTAGATAGAGTTTTTGACATTCTTTCTTGCAGCAAATAGTTCTCAGCCACAGAAAAGGCCCACTACCTGCACTTTGGTGGTTCTTAGTGTCTGTCGACACCTTCTTCTGCATAGTTCACTGACTCCAGCCTCTCTGTTAGCAAATATGCCAAAATATTGGGAAAGGTTGATAGCAGGATTGCAAGGAAATATCCAAGTACTTCATGTAGTCAACTTGCTTGACTATTAACTTTATTTAGTAGCTTATAGTCCTTCTAGGTGCCATTATCATATATCCTGTTGGATTCAGTGACTATTCCAGCACAGTTGCTCTGGTGACAGGCTTGACCAACTCTGTTTTCATAATTTGGTCCTAGATTATTGCAAATTTTATGTGCTTTTAGTGTCTGTATATTTGATTTATTCCTTGTGTTAAATGGAGATGATGCAAAAGGAGCAAGCAGTGCTGAGTCGTGGGTTGGAAATCTGATTCTAGTGAACACTGCCTGAAAAGTGTTTGGGGAAGTACACTGCAATTTTTTTTTTTTTTTTTTCAATTATGTGGAGCTTCTCAGCAGGGAGTCAGCGAACAATATCCAGAGCTACCCAGCAAGCAAGAAGCGTAAAGCCAGGAGCTAAGCAAAATACCAAGATTTCATTACAAATTAGTGTTGGAAATTGGAGCCAGGCTGTGAAATAACTGCAATTAAAATTCAGAGAGTAAAGAAGAAAAAGCTTACTTAGTGACCTCGGCTTGCTGCATAGGGTTAGAAAAGAAGCTGTGCTACTTTACTATTCTAGCATAACTTGCACATTACTCAAATTGTGAGGAAATTAAAGGAAAACTGGGGGACTGATTCTTAACTGATGAAAATCAGCATAACCCAGCTGATATCAAGACAGTTAAAGTGATCTATAAGAGCTAAACCTATGCTTATGACAATGTAGGTGGAGAAAATGAAACAGGATTTTTTTTTTTCTGGCTAGTTGCATGTGCTCATCCTGAACTATATGATATATATACACACTATATATATATATATTACATATATATCATATATATGTGGTGTGAGTGTATATATATATTAATAGATATGAGCTGTTTAGGAGTAAAGACTATGATCTCAAAGTTAACTCCAGGGGAAGAGAAGTAGATTCATAACAAATCAGATCAGTATAAAGTGATTTTTTTTATTTATCATTAATATTAAATTGCCTTCAATCAGTTTATTTCAGCAGTATGAAACTAAATTGTTCCCAGTTCAGGTTTCTTAGGAACACTAAAAACCTAAAATGCCAAACCAACAACAAAAAAATTAATACCAGGATTCAAACACAAAAGCTCCCTGGAAACGATTTCAAAGACAGACAAATAAAACAAGAGATTAAAATATACAAAATACTGCAATTTAAAAGAAAATCACTGAATTATTGAAACTCCATACAAGAGATGTTACACAGTGCTTCTAATCAACCTGATTTTAAAAAAACATACTATATCCTTTTTTTTTTTCTCCCCTCCTTTGATGTCAAGAAGTGTATTGTAAATTTAAAATGATGTATGTAGTTCAATCAGATTGATCTGGAAAGTTTGAAGATATTCTAACTTTCTGAGCATTTATGCTTTATCATATGTGATGGGAAGTATTTTTCATCTATATACGGATTAATCCTTTCAATATTGCTGTTGTAGGACAGCAATCAGAAAACACTCTTCTGCAGAGTGAAAAACTAAGCAGCCTCTGTAGAATAGCTCTGTGCTGACCTTCACTCTCTGGTGTCCAGTGCGCAATCAATGCTGTAAGTGTCTCACTCGAAGGAATGCTTTGTTCTTCCCAGCTGATTATTTGGTTATAAATTTACATATGGCCTCTGTGAGCTGCCTGATAATTGCAACATCACCTGGCAGATTGGAGCTCAAGGGCACTGTTTGGACCTCTGTTCTCCAAGTCTGAATGAGGTTCTTGCTGTCAAAGAGGTGCACAGTGCTTCTTATGGAAATTTTGGTGAATAATATGCCATACAGTCCCCCTCACCATGCGAATGTGTCCAGGCACATAGCAGCCTCTATGGGATGCTGGTATCACTGTGGCTTTCTGTACATAGGAGGCCCAAGTGTGTCCTTCATACTCTGCCAGCAGGGCTCAGTCAGTATAGATTCTTGCAAAGAGAAGCTCACATATCAGCAGGCAAAAGGGTTTTTACTTCCCTAATGGGACAGAGACCAAATTTTCCATGCATTAGATACTGAATAACACGAAAAGAGAGGCTTTTCTGCCCTGGCAGGGAATTCTCGCTCTTACTTCTGGCTAGCCAGCCTATTTAAACAACTTCTGCCCTGGTAGTGAGTAGTTGTTACAGGCTGTGCTACAACAAGTACCTTTTGGAATTGCTTGCTCATTGTGAGTCTTAGGCATGCCAGAGCCAGAGTGGGGAACCTCAGTCTTAAAAATTCTTCATTTAAGTAAATAAAAGCGAAAAAATATCCAACATTCCCCTTTTACAGAAGAAAAATGAAGTTGTGGGCCAAAGGAGTAGTTTAAGGCCCTGTGAAGTAGATGGAAAAGCAGCATCAAGTTGTGGCAGGCAACTTTAACAAGTTGCTTAGGGATTTCATGCCTTTGCAAAGGGCTGATCTTGACACTGCTGACAAGAGATTCAGAGTCCTGCCTCCAGTACAGACAAAGATGAATGTAACACCTATTTTAAAGGACTTAAGTAGTAGAGTTTTTCTTCTTCTTTATTGTGGGTCTTTCAACAGAATGTATTTAGATTTTTTTTTTTTTTTAATTCCTCAGAAGTGACATAGAAAAGACAAGACACTGTGATTCTGCATCTTTTAGAGGAAACCTTTGGTTTATTTTGGCTTTTCTGTAGATTGGTAGCCTTTTTACCAGATTGCAGAATGGGCCTTGCTTGCCCAAGTCCTGTAGCAGGGAATAAACTCAGTGTAATCGGAAGTACATCTATTTACACCAGCTGATGTGATCTCTGATCTTTGATTGCTCTGATGGAGCAGGGTGCTGTAAAGCAGGAATTTTTCAGTGGTTCTTTGTCTACTTGAATTGCCTGGCGAGCTACATGTTATAGAGGCTCTAAATATGAGGAAACTGGGATGGCAAACAAATCAATTACAGAATGCTGAAAAGCTCAAGGAAGCAGCAGCAATACTGCTAAAGCCAATATGGAAAAATCTTTCCTGCCCATCAGCCTCATTCATGTGACAAAAAAATTATAAAGAGATGGAAAATGACCCAACATGAATGCATTCTGGTGGCAATGAATGCTATGAGAGTTGGGACTGGTCTGTAGTTCACTCATTCTGTCTGTCTTTCCTGGATGCTGTATCCCAGGCAACCCAGACAGAAGGTGTTGTATTTATTATGTCACCACTGCATTTTATCTCTTGTAGTGAAACCAATATTAAATCGTCTCTCTGGCTTCCAGTCTTTTAAACAGGCAGGTAAATGTAACAGTGTTACTTTCATTCAATCTCCTCGTTAGTCCAGCAGAAATATTTCTTCTCTATGTGAGATAATCTGTGCCATGGGTCTCTGAAGGGGTTGCTGTTAGCACATTTTCTGCCTCATCCTGTACAAGGGGCTGCCCTGTGCCTTTGGAGATGGGTTTGGTTTCATTTCTGCTACACAGCAGGTTTAAGGCCTTAAAAGAGGTGAGATCTGGACACAGTACATAAAGCTTGAGAGATGATGTGATACCTGTCTGGAAAAAGTAATGCTTACACCATTTGTACAGGGTCAGCTAGATAGCTAAAGACCTTGTAGTTAAAAAAATACATATCAGTAAAAGAAATTTCAGCACATTTCAGCAAGGTTTCTATGCTCAGCTTGTGAAATCCTTTTTCTTTTTTTTTCCTATATTGAAAAGGCTTCTTTGAACCATTGAAAATGCTCTTTATGTCCCAGAGCTTGTTAGTGGCAGGAGGTGTGGAGGGAGTATCCAGCTTTGACCATCATGGGATCAAACCTGCCAGGTCAGAATTATATTATATTTGATACATTAGTGCATGTTAAGGTCACCTGGATAACATCAGAGTTAGCAACTAACAACAAAGAGGTGACAGCTTCTTACAGCTGCCTTTGAATAGAGCTCATTGTGCAATTCTCTCTCCATGGAAAGTTTAATGTGTCAGCATAAACCACTGCTGTTACGGTGACAGTTTCACCAAAAAATGGCTTTAGAGTTTGCCACCATGTGACTTTCTGCTTCCACCTCCCAGACGACTGCATCTACAAGTGCCACAAAACATACAGTCAGTGAGAGTGATGGAACACTGAAAGGGGCTACCCAGATGGGTTATGGAGTCTCCTCCTCTGGGGACATTCAAAACCCACCTGGACAAGTTCCTCTGTGACCTACTCTAAGTGGCCATGCTCTGGCAGGGGGATTGGACTAGATGATCTTTCAAGATCTTCTCCAGCCCTTGAGATTCTGTGATTCTGTGAAGGAATGATGTAGTTTTTGCTTTCTCCTAATGGGCCACTTCCCTTGTGCTCAGCTTCAGTTTAATCTTGCACCCTGCAGGGTTGGACAGAGAATGCAAGTCCTGGTATGATCACAGTGAAGATTTCTCTCTCCTGCATGTTTTTTCTTAGTCCAAGATATGTTACACCTGGTGAAGTCAAGTTTGTTTTATTTCAAGAGTCACTGCCAGCTACGTGACGCTGTTGCTGGGGATGTCAAAAAAAAAAACCAGTCAGCAGTCCAAAATGGCTGTCTTCTCTGAGTTGTCAGCACTGGTTCCTGGTCTTCAGGACTACAAGATCCAGGTAAAGTCACAATCTGTAAGTGCTTTTAGTAGCTTGTGAGCTGCTCTCTGTCTCAAATGTCTGGTCACTGCTCAGTTCTAGCAGGCTGGACTAGGAAATAAGTGTTCGCAGCCTGGGACTGAGCCTGGAGGAACTCAGCTGCTGTTGACTCAGGATCACATGCAAGTAAATAAGCCAAGAGAGGATCTACATATTGACAGAGAAATCCTGCTCCAATCCATTAGTGTAGCAAGATGTAAAGCATAAGAGAGTGCAACAGATTTCAACACAAAATTTGAATTCCCATTTGTTTTGCCTTCTTTTGTCCTTAGCTTAGTTTCTCCATACTCCTTAGCAAAACCAAGGGTCGGGTCAGAGTGACAGATGCCCTTTGGTCTTCACCTCTGCCCAGAGAGCTGCAGAGGACCCTTGCCACAAGGCTAGGGAAGCCCTCCTTAAGCAGCTAGGAAAAAAAAAAAATCTTGTCTTGGTGACACAGAATATATGCTTCCTTCTGTATGATATTCTGCTTTTCTTCAGCCTCACTAGTGTAAGGTTGGTCTGTCTCCCTCTCCATCCCCCTCTCATTTATTTGCAGAAGAGTAGTTCAAAACTCTGCTCTTTGAGAACCCTTTGAAAATTCATCTATCCCTTTTTGGTTATTCTGCAGATAGGCCAAGGCAACAGATTATTAGTGTTTAAATGAGCCTATCTATATTTTTGCATGAAATTCTCAGTCATTTAAGCCTTCTACCTGGTCACTGTAATATTGTGATCTGCTTTCTAATTCAAGACTTTACTTTTAAGCCTAACTAGAGTGTAACGCTGTTATGTGGCCATTAAGTCTCAAAGGAGAGAGAATTCTGAACTTAACCTGCCATTTCTGGGTGGTTTGGTTGTTTTTTTTTTTTTTTCAGTGTTGCCACTGCGAGGTGCAGGAGGATTCTGCATCATTTAATTGAAAATGAGTGATACCAGAAGAAATTTATGAGGGAAGTTGATGTGTGGAGGATTACCACATATTCCAGGTACTCCCCTTAAAGAAACTACCGAACATCCTGTGTGTCAGGTGCTGTCTCACTGGAAATGCATACCAGTTTAGCCAGGGAAAGGTATGCACTAGTTAACTTGCCTAGGGGTGTATGCTGTAAGTCACCTGTAAATCTAGATTCTGATTGAAATGCTATTGGATCTGGCAGACCCAATACAACCCAGTGCTGTTGACTGCCCACTTGCCAGCTAAAAATTACATCTCACAGTCCTCTTTGGCTCTAATCTTTCTCTTCCAGTGTTCAGACAGCACAGGGCTTTTGCATCTCCCTCTAGGGTAGGCAGACAGGCTGTTTAAACACGTGGTCTCTGTGCTTGCATGCAAGGGAGACTCCAGGTCATCAGTACAGTGCAGCTGGGAAGCCAAAAAGTGTGTAGTTCTTGGATTTTGCTTTTTCCTCTTCTATTTTTTGGGGGGTTAGTGGAGGTTGTTTGCCACTTTTGTTTGCATCAGAGCTTACAGGTGCTTTATGCCAACTAACAGTATGTATGTCATAAAATTGCCAGCTGATGTGCAAGCGAAACTGCCATAGAGATCATTTGGTTGTATTTTTCTAACTGACTTGGATCCAAGGCTTTCATATTTCAAAGAAACTCACACTGGCAGAGATCCACACACAGAAAAGTTCCTGCCATCATTCTCTTAAGTAACTGACTCTTCCCCCAATGGCTCTATCTTGATCTCCTGGAAGGTAACTCAACCGTGTCTTCAGGGCAGAAAAAGGCAGTCCCAAACAAGCTGAAAAAAACTCTCTGGAATATCTTCCCTCCTCTCTATTACCTTAAGAAAATTAAACTTCTGTTTATTCTGAAGGGCTTCTGTTGCTCTCAAGCCGTATCTCCTAATAGATTTCAGGGAGAAAAATTTTTCTCTATGCAAGTAATTTAAGCCTTACATGCCCTCAAGCCATTTTTAAATTAAAAGAAAAATAGAAATTTCTTGACCCAAGTAGGGGGTTTAAGCTGTTGACTGACTACAGTAAGGAATTTTGTAGGAATTTTGAATTCTGACTACTGCCAGATACAAATCCAGCCCTATAATTCTGACCTGAGGCTGGGATTTTTAAAATGAGTTTCTTAATAAGAAAGGGAAGAAATAAATCCAACTTTGAATAAGCATAATACAATTTCCCTTCACACAAATTACTCCTTTATTATAGCTCAGATATTCACATTTATCTGTCTAAATATTTAAGTCGTATGCATCTTCATTTTGCTGGACTCATCTCAGTCCTGCCTGAGAGGGAATCCATTACTCGAGCAGCTTAATTCATACATGCTCACTCTGTTTATGATGCACCCACCAAATGCACATGGCACACCAGCTCCCCTCCTTTCCCTGTGACTGAGCTGGAACTGTCTCTGTAGCAGCCATCATCTGGAGCTGGATTTTTCGAGAATTTGGAGTAATTCTCCTGTGGTTTCCCAAAGTAATAGGTTTTCTCAGACACAAGGGAAAATGAGGATGAAGGAGATGGCCTAATTTATGCAGCTGAGAAAAAAAATTATCCACATGCTGAAACAAATGTGAGGAATTTGGTGCATGCAGTAGCACATAGCACACTCTTCCTCTGCCATGTGCTGTCCTCAGCTCAGCAATAGTTATAGGGGCTTTGGTCAGAGCATTCCTGTACATGCAGCTTGTGGTTCCCCTGGGCATGGGAGGCATCCCCTATCCACCATCCTTGGCCTTTTCATTTCAGGGAGAGATGATTTGGCTTCTGCCCTCATCTGAAAAAAATACTCTCATTAGGCTCACTAGGGAAATTAGGTCAAATCTAAAGGGTTGCCATTCAAGCAAGTCACTGTCAAGTTGTATGACTTTATTTGACCACTCTTGCTGCCAGCACTTGCATGCATAGATGCCACTAGTGTCAGATTGGCTGCTGTGGGCAAGAAGCTGATACCATTGCAGAGACTTGGTTAATGCAGTAGAGCATTTCTAGTGGGACCAGGGACTTTATTTACAAACTGGTCAAGAAACAGTTAATGATTGAGCTGCCACTTACATGGTATTTGAGAGAGCTGTTTTCTCAGAATGAGCTGACCTTGCACTAGTAGCTGGGATAGAAAAAGGCCTGAGATCATCATTTAACTTACCAGTTTTCTCATACCTTTATCTCTTTCTTTTTTGGGAGGGAGAGCAGGGGGGCAGGCATGGGGGAGTAGGTGAAGGTGATGGTTTTTTGCTTTGGTTTGGTTTGTTTTTTTTTTTTTTTAAGCTGACTTCCTCAGTTGAGAATAGGCTATGTCCAAAGTAACACCATAGTCAATGAAGGTAAAGCCACAGCTGTCAGAAAATGCAGAGCAGGGTATTTTTGCAGGTTGAAATAAACCATGAGAGAGATACATTTGGATTTAAAAAAGAAAAAAATGAAATAACCTTGAACCTCTTCCCCAAAGTCTGATTTAAACATTAATCTCATTTGAAATAGAAACGGCAAGAAGTATAATTCACTAAGTGCTTTTATGCAGCATCTGCAGTTTCTGGTTTGGGGAAGCAATGAGCTAAAGAGTGCAAGAGCACAGACATCACCTGCACAGGCAACAGAAGCAGAGTGGCTGTTAGCTTTCCCCCCAGGTTTGTGCCGTCCCTGTCTGATGTGTTGGATTAATCATCAAGTGGATTATTGCCGCTTTGGAAGTGCTGATGGAGATTATGCTTTGTAGTAGAGAGGCATATCTATGATGGTATCAGAGACCAGGCCTCTTGCATACAGAGTTAGATTAACCCATATATCAGTTTAAGACTCTGTGAGGTCCTGGTGAGGAATAATATTGCCTATTAATCTCTGGTTTAGCTAGAGCATCTCAGGATAAAACTGCTTTGCACAGGGATACTGTTGCTTGGTGGATACCCTGCTTCACACAAGAAAAAGATGATGAGGAAATGGAAGACTGAGAAGAAGAAATGTCACAAGGTTCAGCCTACATAGTGAAACAAAGAAAAGTGCAGTAAACTGATGGCAGGTCAGGCAGGAGCACAGAAATTAATCTGGGGAACATATAAATATCTACCAGTAGCCCTTTGCCTCTTTAGCAGTCTATGATGCTTGAAACACTTTTCCACTATTCTCCGCTCCTACCACTTCCAAATACCTGGAGAAGGGGTAAGAAGGGAACGAGATTTGCCGTGAGCTCTAAATATATCTAGAATGAGGCTATTTATACGGGAACTGGTTAGCCCCCATGTCTGGTTTTGCCTTCCTGAAGTTGTACATCTCTCTTCTGTGCTGGAAATCTTATCTGAAGTATATTTTCAGTAACAAGTGAATACTGATTATCCCTTAGAGAGAGGTGGTAGTTCTCTTCTGGAGTCCCTGCCTATACTGTGAGATGAACAGATCAAGTGGGATGCTTGGCCGACGGAGTAGACGGGGATCTCAGGGGAAAAGAAGGAGCTTAAATTTCTTTTGAAGTGCTGCAGTAGCAAAGCCCAAGAAAGATTTTCCATTTGGGGTGTTTTAATGGAAAATTACACTTTTTCCTATTTAATCAAAAGCCCAGTTTGCCTCAGCAGATTTTGATGGAAAATTTTCACGTAGGTTTTGTTGTAAAATGTCAACACATCAGAATTAGTCCTTTATCTCAGCAGATGTGTTTTCCAGAAAGGAAACATCTCAGGTGATGAAAAACACAGCAGCTTTGCCACTTCAGTTCAGTCAGATGCATTTTTGATGATAGAGAATTTTCTCTAAACAGACTCTTTTCATTAAAATTGAAATGCTTTGCGGAGAGGTTTTGGTATTGCTCAAGTTTTTACTGCAGAGTTTTTGTTGCATAGTTGTGTGCAGTACTTCATTATGCCTTCTGTAGGGACAGTACATGCAGTAGTACGGGAGCAGGTCCCTGCTTTGCCCTTATTTAAAATAGTCTGTCCTGAAATGATTCAGATGAAACTGCCCTGATATGAAAGACTCCTGTTTCAGAGGCTGCCAGAGGTATTACATTCCCTTCTGGAATTAGGAAGTGGTGTTCGACCAAAATTTTGACCCAGTTCTGATTTTGCAAAATCTGTTGTGAGACCTGATTCTTTCCTCCCGAGGACTAGAAAAGCCTAGAAGCCTACCCCAGGACATATGTGTAGTTCTGCCACTGACCATAGGGGGAGACTCTTGCTCTTTGCCAATACCAAACTCCTTTTCTTCTCTTGTTTTTTTAATTAAAAAAATATATAGAAGCAAAAATCTGAAGTGATGTGTCATATGTAAAAGCTAGTGAAGAAAAGAAAAAAAAGAAAAGAAAAGAAAAGAAAAGAAAAGAAAAGAAAAGAAAAGAAAAGAAAAGAAAAGAAAAGAAAAGAAAAGAAAAGAAAAGAGAAGAGAAGAGAAGAGAAGAGAAGAGAAGAGAAGAGAAGAGAAGAGAAGAGAAGAGAAGAGAAGAGAAGAGAAGAGAAAAGAAAAGAAAAGAAAAGAAAAGAAAAGAAAAGAAAAGAAAAGAAAAGAAAAGAAAAGAAAAGAAAAGAAAAGAAAAGAAAAGAAAAGAAAAGAAAAGAGAGAAAATCATCCCAAAACCACAGAGGGATGGTAGAGGTGGAGAGCCTTGCAATATGTGGTGTGAGAGCCAGCTGCCATGCTCGGGTTTCTGAAGGGCCATTCTGTGCCGTGCCATAGAGCTATAGCCTCGCAAGTGACATTCCCTTGGGTCCATGAGCAGCACGGTCACACTGGTGATGTGCTGTACTGCAATTAATGAGCTTTGGCTCCCTGCAAAACTAAGCAACATAGCCCAGCATGTTCTGTGGTGCCTGAGTTGAGACTGCCTTTGACATGATGCTCTCTGGTATAATTCTAGATGTGGTGTAGGTTCCAACTTAGCGATGTAGCCACTGGACCATGCAGTTTCTCCTACTAATGATATTGAGATTAAATACCCTTGAAACATATCCTACTCTCTCCACTTCTCTTTGAAAACTACCTGACATGTATTCAGAGCCAGAGTTCAAACTACTCCTAAATGAAAAGGAATTCCACCTTCTGTCTGACTGGATTTACATTGATTTTAATCTGCTGGCTGAATGCAGTGACTCTGCACTCTTAAAAATTGTTTGCAACAAATGGTTCTTTGTGTATTTTCAGCATAGCCGTTTTCACTTTCTTTTGAGGAACAATGGCTATTTCACCTGAATTTTGGCCATGAAGGGACTCATATGATTATCTGCAGGTGGATCTGCTTGCAGGCTCTGGGAAATGTCTGCCTGGTGTGTGCCCTAATAATCACGAGTATATAGTTGGTACTGGCACTGGCAGCACCTCTGTGGTAAGCAGCAGATGTGTTTTGCAACACATTTATTTCTCACCTGATGGCTTCTAGAGAGCCTCAGGGACACTACAAGTGGAAAATGTATATACAGCAATGACTCTTCTTAAGAGATATCTGTGTGCTTTGCTTGCATCCAGCCTAGACAAAATATTAGTGAACAGTGAGCCAGCCTTTTGCAATGGCATATAACATATTGTTAAAAATCATCTTCCTGGGAGCCAATGTAAACATGTTCTCTCTTCTTTTTCCCAGACATGTTCTCCTAACTTTGCTCTCTGCTGATGGAAAAAAAAACCCAAAAAAAACCAAACCACAACTCCTATGCAAAGGAGTTTGAAAAGGGATTTACTTTGATTAGACCAAAGCCTTTCATAGCATTTTCACTCATAAGTATGGCAGCTTTAATGAGCATGAAAAGAAGACAAACCTGAGTCACACACTGACAAGAAACTCAATTGGAAAAGATTAAAAAGTTCTGATGGAAGCAATGAGAAAGTTATGTCCCTTTCTAGTAGGCTCTGTGATGATTTGCACAGTCCAAGAAAGGTAACTGCAAATCTCTGAAAAATGCCAACTGAAGGATTTCAAAGAGTTGAAACCAAAACTTAATTGCTGGGATAGAATTTAATCCATATTCCACCCAGTTAAGGCTGGAAGAATTTCCCATCAGATTTTCTCTTTCTGTGACCTCTTGGTTCATAGCTTTCAACAATCTGCCAATCTGCAACCAAAATAAAGGGAGGTTGTGAGCTGATCTTTTAAACACAGGGGAATAAAACCAATTTTATAGGTCATAAATAGGTGGGGCAAGAACACTTTGTTCTACAGTTTAATCAATGGAAGCTGTTGATTCATCACTTATTTATGAATATCACTTAGTACCTATCCTCTTGTTACTCTGCTATGAAGAATTCAAACTAAAAGCAGAAAAGATAAGCAAGTCATAACAGATGCTGGCTTTATTTTACTTACTATGTCCTTCATCATCAGCAGCATTAAATATTGATAATTAGTATTATTAATATTAAATTAGTTATTAATAATGATAATTAGTGGATGAAAAACTGACTATGAACCTGCAATATGCAGTCACATCCCAGAAAACCAGCTGTACCCTGGGCTGCATCAGAAGCAGCATGGCCAGCAGGTCAAGGAAGGTGATTCTGCCCCTCTGCTCCTCTCTGGTGAGACCTCACCTGCAGTACCGCATCCAGCTCTAGGTCTATTGGTCCAGAGAAGGGCCATGAAAATCAGAGGATTGAAACACCTCTCTTAAGGAGACAGACTGAGAAGAATTAAGGTTGTTCAGCTTGGAGGAGAGAAGGCTCTGGGGAGACCTTATAACAGCCTTCCATTCTAGGGGCCCACAAAAAAAGCTAGAGAGGCACTTTACAAGGACATGTAGTGATAGGACAAGGGGTGACGACTTTACACTGTGAGATGATAGATTTAGATTAGATGTGAGAAAGTGTGAGGTGGTGAGTCACTGGAACAGGCTGCTCAGAGAGGCTGTGGATGCCCCATCCCTTGGGACGTCCAAGGACAGACTGGAGGGGACTTTGAGCACCCTGGTCTGGTGGAAGGTGTCTCTGCACATGGCAGAGGGTTTGGAACTAGATACTCTTTAAAGTCCCTTCCAAGCTAAACCATTCTATGATTTTATAATTATTCTCTATAGTGTTCTCTTGGACAGATAGCCAGCAGCTCCAGCAGAGTTCTGTTGGCTGTCCAAACCATTTCAGATTCAGACCAAAGAAGTAGAGAAGGTATGTTTGGAAAGAGAAATGGCTTGAGCAAAGAGGCAAAGGTCTGGGTGTTTTGGGGAGTGAATAGCAAAGGCAGTGTTGTTTCCTGGGACCAGGCAGTGGAAGATCTTGGAGTAATGATTGGTCCCAACCTCCTTTTGGCTGACAGGAGGAAATTCACTGTTCAGAGTCATTAAGATATGATTCAGATAAGAGGTTGCAAAGGTAGAATTTATCTAGATTTTTATGATGGAGTGTTTTTATTTCATCACAAAAGGTAACACACATGGGTTTTAACACGGTAGCAATAAACCTGCTAATAAGTTAAAGAAACAGTGTGCAGTACTCAGAGTTTATTTTTACATATATATATATGTGTATATGATCCTTGTATATTTTTATGGAATATGTGAACAAGTTTTTAAGATATAGGAAGGGTACAAAAACGGCTGTTAGGACTTAAAAAAAAAAAAGAAATTCTGCTTGCTGTTCATCTTGTCCCTCCCATGCTGGACTGTGTATATGTCTATTTTTGCTGTATGTAAGGGAATGCATCCTTACTGGGAACTATCATATCGCTACTGTGCATAATGTGGAGACAGGGACGAAGGAGGGTAAGTACTTGTGGCAGTCTCCAGAAAAATATACTGGAGCTTCATAGATGTATTTCTTTTTTGGGTGCATTTCTGAGTATAGTAGCAAGGCCAAGAGGGAGCTGATATGACCTGTGCAAGAAATGCTTGTCATCAAGGCTTTTTGAGATGGGAGTACAGGAAAATCTTGTCTGCTTCTTACAGAATTTTTTGTAGACTTTATCATCTTAACCCCAGGAATCTATGTGCTGCTTTATCTTTCTGGTGCATCTCACTCAGGTTTGGATCATGTTTCCACAGACAGCTTTTCATCTGAGTTAAACCTCCACAGTATTTAATCTTGAGACAAGATTGTTAGTTCAGTTTTAGTAAGGCTCAGTGCAGAACTGTGTCATTGAATGGTGTTTTGTTATCTGTAACAGTAATAAGTGAGAGGAAAAAACATTGTGGAGACTAGAATTTTGTAAAATTATCCCTGCAGCTGACCAAAGCATGACAGAAGACAGTGTGTTTAACAATGTTAATAAAAGTTCCATGTGCCTTTTTCCTTCAAGTGAAGGAACAGACACTGTGGTGTGTCTGAGTGTTTACCCTCTACTGTCTTTGAAAAGTGATGAGACATAAACAATATGTATTCACTACACCAGCAGCAGGCATCTTCTCTGTCCGTTTCACACTCTTGAACCCCAGAGCAGAGGTGCCACTTTATGGCCACAGGACTGTGGTTACAGCATAAAAGCATGCTAGATTTTCATTTTGTGGGAGAACAAAATTTCAATGGGAATGAAACCAGCAGCTGTGAAAACAACTCCCGTATTCTACTTTTTCCTGAAGAAGGATAAAATATATTTATTCTGAATCAGTGAGCTTGGGGCATCACTTTTTTTCTGTTGTATCTAGTGACAGGACAAGGGGTAATGGGATGAAGCTGGAACACAAACAGTTCCATTTAAACATAAGGAAAAATTATTTCACTGTGAGGGTGAGGGAGCCCTGGCACAGGCTGCCCAGGGAGGATGTGGAGTCTCCTCTGGAGGTTTCAAAATCCACCTGGACATGTTCCTGTGTGACCTGATCTAGATGGACCTGCTTTAGCAGGGAGGTGGACTAGATGATCTTTAGAGGTCCCTTCCAACCCCTACCATTTCTGTGATTCTATGATAGTTAGATAGAAAGAAAATAATTGTGGAAATTATGTTCTACTACACTAGCATATAATTATGTGACAAAAAATATATCAGGTTGTGCTCCAGGCAAGACATTTTGTCTCATTAGTGTTTGGTGGACGTGATAACAAATAACATATTTCAAAACTGTCAGCTCCCTCTAATTCTTCTTCTCTGATAATAGTTACAAATGATCACATTCTAAATTAACCAATTCCTAGAAAGAGACTTTATTTGGCCAGCCCTATTTTTAATAATTTGCTTGTGGAATTAAAGGGACACATCCCTCAGTAGCTACACTGAGGCACTGGAAGCAAGCAGGCTGTTCTCAGTAAGCAAGCAGGCAGTCATTTTTAACCAAGTTAATCATACCAAATTGCCCTGTGTGATCTGTTACTCTAACTGGCTTAATGAGGTTTTTAAAGATCAGTGCTGGCCTCATTATCTGCTCCTGAGATGCACAAGCCAGAAAGCACCCACAATCTAAGAGATTGCATTAGAGATCCAATATTTTATTCCAGTGGATGAGGCTGAATGCAACAAGGACATTAACAACAGTAGATTCACTGTGGATCTAAACCTTGATGCCAGTATGCTTCAGGCCGTTTATTGAGAAAGTGACCAATCTGCAGCTGAGGGTGAAATCTCATTTTTTTATTTCATCCTTGGCCACCTCAGCAGCTGATAATTGAGTTAAAAATTGCCTAACACTTCTTTGTTGCTGTTACTAGGATTTGAACATGCAGGTAAAAGGGACTGCAATGGAATCCCTGCTGCTTCAGTTTCTCTCACTAACTGCATTTGCAGTATTGCTGAAATACATGCATGTGACCTCCATTTAGTCACTCTCTGAGTTTCTATCTCTTAAGACAGCAGAGAGGAAACAGAGGTTTGAATTTTGGTACCCACAGGCCTTTCAAGATACACGTAATCCAATCATTTTTAGTAGGGTCCATACATACTGGTTGTTTTCTCATTGCTTCTGTTTTCTTGAAAGATCATTGTATGAATTTTAACATGCTATATTCTCAGTGACAGACAATAATAAAGCATATTACTTTGACCTTTTCAGTTGCCTGCACTTTAATTTACTGGCTGTTCTTATTCCCATTTGTTTATGGCCCGTCAACATAACTGGCAAGGAGAAAGTAGACTGGACAGCTAGATGCAGATTATTTAAAAGGCTAAGGCCTGACTTTATCATTGTGGGTCTTTTGTGGGTGATATCAGGTGTTAAAATGATAGTCCATTCTTAACTATAGCAACATAAAGTGGATCAACTTCAGATTCTGTGTGATTCTGTGATTCAGATGCATTCATAGTGGTTTATAAATTGACATCTAGTTTCAGCAGTGCTAATGTAGTCTGGATTAAACCCAGTAGGAGTTAACGGGTCTTCTCTGAGTTTTCTGAAAGAACCTGTATGATTTTGCTTGAAAGCAGCTGTGTAGGTGCTGCTCCAACTCCAAATTCAACTAGTTAGAAATTAGGGGAAAAATAATCTGATCAACTGATTTCCCCCCTACCAGCTTGATTTGCGATAGCTAAACACACTGTAGACTGTGACAGATTTCATCTACCACAAAGCCATGAAGACAGTGACTTTGTCTGATTGATGCATAGAGGTGAAAAGGGATAACTGTTGTCTGTGATCTTTCTCTATTGTGCATCTGAAACGCAAGCCACAATCCAAATGACAGACTGAGAAACTTGCTGTGTTTGATTGTTACCAGCACACTGCTAAAATTCTGATCATACTTCCACTCAGTGAAAGCCTAGAAGATATTTTCATGATGAGAATGGTAAAAGATAGACAAAATGCTCTGTTAAAAGGCTTGTTTGTGCAGGAATTTTGGAGACTTTAATGATGCTGCAAATGGGAAACGAGTGACAGTCTGAATTTTCATGGTAGAGCTGTATGTATCATAGTGTTCCAGTTTTTTGATTGTTCTCAAAAGATGCAAGTGGGATCTACAAATTAAAAAGAATATAGGTGATGAATAAGGGGTAAAAAAGGGCTTTGATAATTTGTTTTGTTTTGTTTACTCTTCATCCAATTGTTTTTATTTCATGTTTGCTGTAAAGTTTTTAATTTTTATGTCTCTGTAGATTTGCAACAAAAAAATACAACTAAGGCAACGAGAAAGGGTAGCCAAAGGCTGATTGCATTCTGTTGTTCATTGCATAGATTTGTAGATCGTTAAGGCAGAAGGGACCATGATGATGATGTAAACTGACCTACACGCTTTAAATTTTATGCACCAAATCCTAAGCCTAACAGCCTGTGGCTGAATTAAGTTCTTAAAGTCTGTTTTCAGTCTTGATTTTGAAACTTAAAGATTTAAAGAGATCTAGAGATCTTAAGATTTAAGGAGATAGAGAACATCCTTCAAGAGATCAAGAGCTCTGGATAATCTTCTTCTAGCTAAAAACTCAGTCTAAAGAAAAGGCAAGTGGAAACACATCTTTCATTATTTTCAGTTCAATTTGCAGCCTGTAGAGGTTAGAATGATATGTCTGATAGACTGAGGAGTCTTAGAAGCATTAGAAATGCTCTTTCTGCTTGGATAAATTAAGACTATGGTGAGTTATTAAACTTTCTCCTTCCTTTTTAGAAAGCAAAGAAAAAACCAAGAGGAAATCTTGCCTCATGGATCTGTAGAGCTAAACATCTCTTGACTGTGCTCCCAGGGTGGCATGGCTCAGACATCACTGTCTATTAGGTGCTGACTGCAAAGACGTCACTTAACTTTGGAAAATCAGCAGGGCTCACTGTGGAGTGAAGCATTACTAGCAAGGTAAAAATGTCAGAACAAAGGGATGCATATGTTTGGTGGACCTGGATGAAAATTTTCCATCCTAGTGCTTTCCTACTGAAAACTGTGGTTTTCATGAAGGGCTTTGTTTTCCTCAACAACAGTTGTGCAGACCTTGAATGCACCATTTTCATTAGATCTTTGAAAACTTCTGGTTTTGTTTGGGGCAAAGCAAAATGATACTTTGAGTTAAAAGTCAAAGCTCAGAAAAAAACTTAAATAAATTCAAACACAAGGCCTATTTCAAAAATATTAACTTACAGTTGTGTTTAGCTTTTTTGTCAGCTAATTCTAGTTTTCTTAAAATATGTCAGGGTTTTGTGGATATTCGCTAAAGAATTAGGCCAAATACAAAGGAAAGAGAATTCATACTATCAGTTGTTTTTAAAATGTTTGATGTTATAGTAAGAGGGAGCTCAGATTATTGTTTTATAGGAATAAACATTTATCCCAGTTTCCTCCAGTGACATAAATTACCTCAGCTCTTTTACAGTCATGGAATCAAATTCCTTGCTGATATGAATCAGAGCACCTGTGTTTCTATGAGTCAAATTTATATCTGGAATAAAATGACACAGTTCTCTTCATAAAGTCAGGTGCATCAGATCTACAGGAGTAAAAACCTTAAATTTGTGAAGTTATCTGATGCAAATCAGTGTCAGTTTTGACCTGGTTAAGGTTTTATTGAACATCTGGAACCGTTGCTGAGGAGTTCTCACCACAGCGTTCAATACCTGAGAAGTTTTGAGCAAAGTGGTTTTGTCAGACCTTTCTAAAATCAGTCTTTGAAGGTGTTAACTCTGTTAATGCTGTTCTACATAGAAAATCTGGAAAGGGAAGAGAAAGGAATGATCCTTGTTGATCATACAAATTATAGTCTAAGCATTATAAAGGATAAATTAAATGACCTGCAATCTTTTGGTTTTCATTCTATCCATTTTTTTTCCTCTTGAATGACTTCTACTGCTGCACACAGCGATCTACAGACAGTCATGTGCAAAGGATGGAGAGACAGAAAGTCACAAGTCTGACTTTGTGCCCTGACTTAAAGAAGTAGTGCAGAAGGGGAAAATATGCTTTCTTTTACTGTGGTTTCTGCTATGTGACCATACGGATACTTACTGGTGCTTCATGGGGGATTTTTCAAAGTGTAGACATTTATCCATTGATAACTATTCTGAAGCTTTGCATCCATAAGCTTTTTTGTAGCCACTAATCCCTAACGAAGATCAAAGAAATACCAGGCAAGGAGAATTTTTTTCCCACCATAGGTCTTGACTTCCTCATTGCCTTATTCAAAGACAGCTTCATTATTCTTACTGGTATAACCTGTTCAAAGAGCCCCTCTTAAAAGATTTCTCCACAGTCCTGTAGTACCTAGCTGGGCACCTTTATATTCCCTTAACACCTCTAGAAGGACTATGCCAGATGCACTTGAGATAGAGATTTAATTCTCTACTGAGTGCTTCCAGCCTCCCCTGCATATATAGATACTTTTGTATTTCAGTCACTACTGCCTTTGAAGAAATAGAGTAAGGTAAGATATTACTTTTTGTCTACCTATGGCAAATAGCAGCAAATGCCATTGCAGTAGCAAGAGGCAGTCATGGCATGTCAGCGAGATTTTATCCAAGTCCTTGCCTTTTGTTCTCTGAGAGGTATGGGTATCTAGCTGTCAGAAACAGAGCGGCAAAATCCAAAATCAGAAAGCCACTGAGAGTCTGAAGGGACCCGATGCTGGATACTTTTTTTTTGTCTGAGCTCTTGTTACTGACCACATGGTTGAGTTGTTCAGTTTTTAGGAAGCTCGGACCCCACTTTCCATTAAATTAGTGCAATTTAATTTTTTCCCACATTTGAATGAGATTTTGCAATCCTTCCATTCCAGTCTTGATCTAAAACTTTGTACTCTGTATTTATAACAATTAATTTAGGCATTTGCCTTTTATATATTGTCTTGCTTAAACAATGCAAGGAAATATAAAAACCATGAGAAGATCCCTTGTCAGAAGAAGAGTCTCCTATTTTCATTGGCAGGGCTCAGAAGGTAAACTTTCTGGGAAAGATGATTGTCTGTTGATGCTGTCCTTTTGCAAATCTCAGCCTGTGCTTGTCAAAGAAAAACCAATGGAAATAAGTCAAACACAAGATGCTAAAGCATATAGAAGTGGAAGTACTGTTCAAACTTTCCTGACTTTCATGACAGTCCTTGAGCTGTGCCCATTAAATTTCCTGCAAGTCTCTCCAAAAATCACTCCTGTGCAATATCCCAGTGAAAGAAAAGGATTAGAAAAACCCCTCACTATGAGAACATCTAGATATTCCTGCTTTTCTGACCTCTGCTTTGAGTAGGTGAGTTCATTTAGGTATAGCTCTGGAAAGATTTGGGCTCATCCTTGCTTGCAGAATGATCTTGTATCCCATACCCTGTATAGTAGTTCTCAAACAAGGATGTACATTTTCTACTACATTATCTTGCTATCCTCTGACTTATTTGGAGAATTTCTTTGGAGGCAGTTTTTTGCCAAGATATGCTTGTGTTGCTAGAGTTGTCATTTGGTTCATTTGTTTAATGTGCCAGATAACCTAAGAATAAAAGCACACATATTCACTTAAGGGCATAGTTGTTCAAATGGGAACAAAATTAAGATTATCCTAAATTAAGAGTCTGTTTATCTGTTGTTACCTCCTTCTCTTCAGTTAAAAGGAAATCTCTACTAATACAAGTTGCAGCTCTATGACTCCAAATTACTGCTGTTAAAATGTGGTTATGTTGCTATTTTTGCAATGTAGTTATATTTCTCATTCTCCCATGTGATTGCATGACAACTATTTTGATATGTTTGGTGAAGACTTAAAGACTGAGGAGTCTTTTCCTACCCCCATTCCTAAACCCTAGTTTATCTAGCTCTTGGTTCTGAGCTCAGGGTACACCACAACATGTTTTCACGCTCTTCAGAAAAACAATGGCAAGATTTTTTTTCATATACTTCCCTGATTTCATGGCTTCAGAAGCTGGGATTGTAAGAAAGATTGCCAACTATTGAGAGTTCTAATATAATTAGAATGTTAGTCAACTACATAGACCATGTTGCTTTTCAATAATCTCTTGCTGTAAAGTCACCAAGGCAGATAGGTAGGGTGATCATGGAATCATAAAATCATTACAGTTGAAAAAGACCTTTAAGATCGAGCCCAACCACTAACCTCACACTGCCAGACCGATCACTAAACTAAACCATATCCATCAGCACCTCATCTACACATCTTTTAAATATCTCCGTGGATGGTGACTTCACCATATCCCTGGGCAGCCTGTTCCAATGCTTAATAAACCAGTCAGTGAAAAAGTTCCTCCTCATTTCCAATCTAAACCTCCCCTGGTGCAACTGGAGCCCATGTCCTGTCATTCATGACTGGAGAGATTGACTCCCACTTCACTATAATAACCTTTTGGGTAGTTGTAGAGAGTGACTATGTCTCCTCACAGCCTCCTCTTCTCTAAGCTAAACATCCCCAGCTCTCTCAGCCACTCCTCATCAGATTTGTTCTCCAGATCCTTCACCATCTTGATTGCCCGTCTCTGGACGCACTCCAGCACTTCAGTGTTGTTCTTGTAGTGAGGGGCCCTGTGGTGGTTTAGTCTTGGCTGAGTGTTAGGTACCCACCAAGTTTTCTATTACTCCCCCTCCTTAACTGGACAGGGAAGAAAGAAATATAAGAAGAGTTTCATGAGTTGAGATAAGGAGACAGAGATCACTCAGCAATTAGTGTCACAGGCAAAACAGATTCAACTTTGGTAGAAATAGTTTCATTTATTAACGAACAATCAAATCAGAACAGGGAAATAAGAAATAAATCTTAAAACACCCCCCCACTTCTTCCCAGGACTCTCCCTCCTCCCTGATCAGCAGCACAGGAGTGGGAAGTTGCAGTCAGTTCATTACAGATCAACTTTACCGCTGCTTCTTCTCAGGGGGAGTCCTCCTGACACTTTCCATCACTACAGTGTGGGGTCCCTCCCATAGGAGACAGTCCTCCATGAATTTCTCCAACTTGAGTCCTTCCCATGGGCTCTACTTTCCCCATGGATTCCCAGATCCTGCCAGAAACTCACTCCAGGGTGAGCTTCCCACGGAGTCACAGCCTCCTTCAGGCATCCACTCACTCCAATGTGGGGTCCTCCATGGGTTAAAAGTGGATCTCTGCTCCCTGGTGCCCTCTGTGGACTGCAGGATCTTTACCACAAGTTACAGTGGAATCTCTGCTCCAGTGCCTGGACACTTCTTCCCCTCTTTCACTGACCTTGGTGTCTGTAGAGATGTTGTTACATTCTCACTCCCTTATGCTGCAGTTTAGCAACTGTGCAGCAACTTCTTCCCCTTCTCAAACATGTTACTCACAGAGACAATACCTCAATCACTAATTGGCCAGGCCTTGGTCACCTGTGGGGTCCATCTTAGAACTGACTGTCACTGGCCCCGTCAGGTACAGGGAAAGCTTCTATCAGCTCTGTCTTTAAAGAAGCCACCTCTGTCGCCCCCCTGCTACCAAAAACCTGGCCCAGGCAAAACTACTCAGCCCAAAAGTGAACACAATATTCAAGGTGCTGCCTCACCAGCACCATGTGATGTTGTGGTGAGCCAAGTGTGTGTTCTGCTATATTAATGTATTATGAGATTAATCTTTTCTGATTTATGAGGAATTTTTTAGTGTAAATTCCAAAGAAAATTATTCTATGAGTGATGTTTAAAAAAAAAAAAGGTACTTCTTCCCACTCAGCTGACATTAGTAGACTTGTTTGCCTCACCTAGAATGCTATATGGTATTCCAAATTTATTGTGACTGTAAACAACAATTCTGCTTGCTTTATAGCTTTCCTGGGCTCCAACAGTAAAACACAATATCTCTATCTGGTTGGAATTATGTGTTATAACAGTTTTATGATGGGGGGGAGTAAAGCTCTGATAAAGATAGAGGCTTGCTTTTTTGCGTGACCTTGTCATTTGAAAAAGCATTGCACTCTAACGAGATATAATTTAAAAGACCTCTGGGAGCAAATTGAGTTTACTGAGATATTTCTAAGAGTAATTACTTACACTGAGTTGTCAGTGTGCTCTGTTACAGTTCCTTTCCTAGCAAATGTAGATATCTGAGGCTGTGTAGAATGGATTAGAGCTCCTACCATTAATGTTCGATGGGAGACAGTAGTGAAAAAGATGGATGCTTATGTAACTGACATTTCCAGCATTTATGGCCATAGACTAAAATGCCAGGCACATAATTTCAAGTAAAATGGCAGACCCAACTCAATAATATTTAATGATGTAGTAGACCTTGGCTAGAAGAATAGCTAACGGAAGTCATTGCACTGCATTTATCGAATTGTTAAAATCAGTTGAATAATAATTGTGTTTTGCACGAGTTTTATTTTAGAAATTTATTCCTGAGATCTGGTACTCTGAAAAGAAATTATTTATCATTCCCGTCAACACAAAATATAGGAAGGACTTTGAGCTAGATAACTTGATAGCAAGGTTTTCACGCTGCCTTTGACCTGATGTTTACAGCACAGAAATATATTCAGTAGCTCAGGATACAGTTTGGAAGATTGAATGAGATTGATTTGAAAAGGTATCAAAAGATCAAATTACATCCCAGAAGAATATCCTTTTAGTAGTTTGACTCTTTACAAAGTCGGACCTTCTTGTTTGTTGTCATACTTCTAGGAGTGTCAAGATTTAGATTCCATGGAGCATATTGTATTACAGAGATGCTTGTGTACCAGGACTTTGTTGTCACTGATGACGTCAACAAACAGAATATTGACTTCTTCAATACCCTTCTGCTAATATTTTAGAAAGCTTGGAATAGACAGTAAAGGACTTGGGCTGATGGAGAGCCTCCAGTTGATGGAGGTCTGTAGGTGTCTTGATAAGGACCTTGCAGACACGTATCTCTCCCAGGAACAGGTTCTCCATGTGGAAGGCACAGAGTAAAGTTGGGCTGGAGGAAGAGTGTACAGCCATTCTATTTATGGGCCTGTAGGATTTCCATTATCCTCTGTAGGCTTCTTTACGAGCTATATGAAAAGGCTGAGTCCCGAATATTTGAGCTACTTTCTTTCAGTGAAAGTTATGCCTAATTTTGGTTTTCTTCCAAAAAGCCACCAAGCCGTGCAAGTCATGGCCTTGTATACAAATTTGTCAAACACGTTACTGTCAGTGGGCCATACCATAGCTCTCAGCAGTACTTAGTAGGTCTCTCAGTTCTGTGCAGAAGTAAAATTGAGCTTGGGAATAGCTACACTTCACATCTGAGAAGCAGACCAAGTTAATTCAAAACTTACGAAGACTTAACTGCAGAATGTTTTAAAATAGTTCAAGTGTGGGAGGAGTGGAAAGGTTTATGTTAATAGATCTCATAGGCAGGCTACTATAAGCCCCCAAGAAATGGACTGATGGAAAGTTTCCAGATACAGAGCTGTAGAGAATTCTTGAGCAATGACTAGATGTTTATTTGTGGCCTTGCTTGTTTGGTAGTGAAATAAGTAGTTTGCCAATCTGAGCAGCTTTCTGAGGCAGTAAAACTCCTGGGATAAAGCAAATGGTAGTTACAAGAGTAAGTTCCTATTAATGGCAAAACTTCCTCTCACTTCAGCTGGGCCAGGATTTTCCTGTAGTGTGAATTCATGAAATTTAAACTAAACCTCTCATGTTTCAAAACTGCCTAAAATAAACCTCAAAGGATTTGGAAATTCCCTCCTGGAGAGTGTTAGCAGATGCCCAGATGACATCTCTAGGGTCATTTAATTCTCTGGATCTTACTCAAATTCTATTGCAGTTAATTGAAAAATCTCCCATTGACTTGAAGAGGTTTTGAATCCAGCTCAAATGGCTCTTTGTGGCAGCAGATTACAAGAAGGAGCCCCACTGTGCAATCACAGCCATCTGCCTATGGGTAAGCATTTGGATGATATAGACAAATTTGCTTGGAATATGTCATGAGGCACTTTGTTTCCAATTAGACAGCTTTACATACTGAAGGAGATCTCATTCAGTTTTCGTTACTGAAGATCCATTCTGAGCTGGTGATCTATAAGTAGCAATACAAGCTTATGCACAGCAGTGTCACAAGTTTCTTCTCTCTGTTCTGAGTATCTATAAAGAGTAGCTAATGCTACATTAATCTAGCCTTCAGATTCAAGTCGCTGCTGACTGACTGAAGTGCTATCTGCATGAAAGAAGATAAAATGTCATCATTTCCATCTCAAATCCATTCTCAGTGATACCATTGTCATTTTACTGTATCAGTGGTGGGGTTAAATCAGAAAACTGTTTTGGAAACAAGGTAGAGAAGTGTGCTGAGTGCAATTTACACAATTCTCTTGTCATACATAGCTGTGTGTTGGCCTTTTCATCTGAAACTGGTAAAGAAGGGGAATGATGGATATGAAAAGCATATTTGAAGGATGTTTGTCTTCAGTTGTGTTGCAACATACCAGAGAATGAAATAAGGTTTGGTGAAAAACACAGACAGAGACTGTTTAAACTGCCCCAGCTGATTAGGAAGCAGCAAAGCTGTTAGCATCCTGGAACATGATGCGTGTAACGAAATTGCTCAATGGTGTGAATTTGGAGGAGAGCAACTGAGCAGCTTTATTTCATGCCAGATCTCAGTGGTGTCCTGTGCCTGCTTTAATCATCAATTACTATAATGCTGGGGCAACCCACCAACAACTTAATTACTATCTGGAGCTCCAGGCCATAGGTGGTGTCTTCTCTAGGCTATGTTACATATTAAAGAAAGTCAACCAGTATGTGGACTGGAAGGGACTGTGCTCTAGCATCTGTCTCAGGGCACGGGCACTCCTTGAGCTTATACTGAAAGTATCTCAAGGTCTCACGCTGTCAGACTCTGTGCACATGGGGAAGAGCCATTGCCTAGTCAGGGATTTTTATAGACTTGAGACAGCTGTGTACTACCAATGCAGGAGATGTAGCAGAGGGCACTTCTGGTTATGAAAGAGATTGTTTTGCCCAGGACAGTGACTGACTCTCCTGCCCAGGAGAGCAGCCCAGATTGTGCAACATGATGAAAATCAGAGCAGGAAGCTTGGAAAGGAGCCTCACTCAAGCTCACAAAGGCTCCCAAAACTCTTGGCTAAACTGATTGCTTTCAATCAGTTTAGTCAAGCCCCTGGACACTTCTCCAGCCTTTTCCTGACTCCAGGAATGAGAGTCTGCTGCTTGTCTCCTTTCTGTGCAGGGTTAGATTGTGTCTTTAATGGGAATTGCCAGTATGGATAATTGTCCTGGGTTCAGCTGGGGTAGGGGGGTTAATTTTGGGAGGGAACACAGCCAGAATAGCTGATTGAAACTAGTCAAGGGATATTTGATACCGTATGATGTGATGCTCATTATATAACGGGAGGAGCTGGCCAGGCAGGGAGGAGGGACTGGGACTGGGAGTGGGCTGGGCATCAGATTCTAGGTGGTGAGCAATTCCATTGTGCACTGCTCTCCTTGTATATTCTTTTATTTGTGTTAGCACTATGATTATTTCTTCTCTTCTTGTGTTGTCCTATTAAGCTGTCCCAATCCCAGCTCACGGGTTTTTACCTTTTTTCTGTTTCTCCTCCCCATCCCGCCACTCCACTGAGGAGTGTGCAAGCAGCCACATGGTGCTTAAGTTGCTGGTTAAACATAAGTATAACAGTAATGCAGACTTGTTGCTTGTGGATTTTTGCTTATATTGGTCAGAAGCACATTCAATATCCATGATTTTGACCAACAGATGTTTCAATAAACATATATTTAAGAATGAAGAAAGTTCTCTGCAGGAGAGAGCCTTTAGCTCAGCTCTGAAAAACATCTGTGATTGTGAAGCCAGTGATATGACAGTTTCAGTTTTTCTCTAGACCATAGTTGCCCTACATTACCAGGACTCATAAGTCATAGGTGTGTGTCATGCAAGGAAATCACTTTCTCGCTTTGCAGATAAGTATGCTACAAAATACCCTAATGTGGAGTGAAATGCTAGATTTCACACTATTGCAGACTGCTCATCTGGGCAGGGGCAGTGTGTTCCCAGCAAGCCCCTTGCACACTCTTGCAGAGATTTTGTTAGTTTACAAAGCTTTCTCTACTTTTTGCTTAAATGTTTCTAAAATCTTCACATGCCAGGGCATGAGATGTTGACTAAAGGTGCTTTTAGCAAGATGAGTACTTGTGACAAAGTGGTGTTGATACTGCCCTGTGGATTAGAGTGGAGCTAACTGAGCTTGGTGCTAACAAGACTGTACTGCTCACAGTGCTGCTTCTTGACATGTGTATCAGCAAAGGACATGCACATCCTGAAATCTCATGATATCTCCAAGTATGGCACATCACAAGTTGTTTTGTGGCAAACTGCAGAAAACTAAGAGTTAATTTGTAGGCCAGCAAGTCGAAGTTATTAGAATTCCCTTTAAGGTAATAGATTGGAGGAGCTCACCCATTGTGCTAAAATGCCCAGTTAATTTGAGAGCCAAACAGATGGGAAGTTCTGAGAAGGCAGTAGAGAAAAGGAGATAACAAAAGTGGCAGTTACATACACAAGATCTGCCTCTGAAATAACAGCTATGTATGAAAATCATTTGCAGGATGTTACCCATATGCTTCCCAAACCTGCATCCTGGCTGAAGTGTTTTTAATTACATCCCCAAATGCTGTCACATCTTCCTGGTCTCATAGCAGCCCACAGCAGCCTTTCCAAGGACGTTGGTCAAAGCATATACCTGCTTTTCTAGTGACAGAAGAAACATCAAACCCCTGTCTTCAAGGCACTGTGCTGCTCTCCCAATCCTGCCTATATTTCCTTCCTGTGGCTTGAGTGACTCCATACTCATCATCTAGCTAGTTGCAAGTTACCAAGATTTTAGGTGGTTGTTTAGATTTAACTTAACTAACTAACTGCTTTGACAGATGTGTTTGAATGTTTGACACAAAGGACATAACACCCCCCCCTTCATTGCCAATTTGTGGCACTTCAAAGACCTGCTTTGCTGTTCTTCCTTCCTTCAAATCTCTCAGATCTTGTATTCCATGTTCAGTTTTAGGATTATTTTTTTTTCCTCTTATATACATTCTCCTCACTTCTGGAAGCAAAAGGAAATGGCTGCTTTTGTGTGGACCACCCCAAATACTACAAGTATAAAAGAACATTAAAGCAGCTTTAGAAGGAACAAGTTTTCTCACATGGGGGAAAAATGAGGAAGCAACAGACACGTCTTTTGCCCTCTGCTCTGTTGAAATCACTGTATAAGTCTTCATTCTTCTGCTTTTTACCTGTGAACAGAAGGGCAATGTCATTAACCTGAGTGGCTGAATAATAAAATATCAAATCATATTCTGGGTAATAAAAACACCCAAAGTGGTGCACACTGAGGAAAAAAAATCAGTCCTAACTGTACACTCAGCAATATGTCACCAGCTATCTGTTAGTCCTTCAAGAAGAAAATGCTGGGATTAAAATAGATAGTTCTGCTACAACATTGGCTTAATGATCAGTAGCAGTCCTAAAAGCAGGTGTAAGGTTAGGAATTATTATGAAGGAATAGACAACAGAGTAGAAGTCATTATTATAGCACTGTGTAAATCCGTGACTCCCACCTCTTGAGCACTCTATATTTCTGTCAGCCTTACAGAAATAACTTTTTGAATAACTTTACTGGAAGAAAACCAAAGGACATATCAAGGACAATCAAAATAGGGAAGAGCTTCAGCATAGGCAGTGATTGTGCAACTTAGGACTTTTCAAGCTGGAAAACCAATGGATGGAGGACTGTGAAATAAGCTCATAGTAGAGAACAGTTGGTTAGTTTCCTCCAGGACTTACTGGAAGAAGATACTAGAATCCAGCAAAGAAAAACTATCACACAAATGCTTAAAGTAATTTAAGAAAGTATTTCTTCACAAACCTTTTTCAGCCATGGAAATATTAGATGCAGAATGCTGTAAACACAAGAAGTTTACAAGCCCTCAAAAAACCAATTAAACCAACGATAATAAAAAAACCCACTGGAAAAATCCACACCACAGCTACAAAAAGCTAACTGTTCAAATAATGACAACACTTCTGCATTTGAGATCTCCTAAGCTTCAAGTACTTCCACAGAAAGAGAGAATTATTAATCTCTAGCGGACAGGAGGTCAGTCAGTTCCTCATGATTGTGTCTCAGAAAACACAGCTGTTTTAGAAGTGCTTTCAGATCAATGAGAGCAAAGAAGTGCTAGGTGGTCTCTGAGCTAGCCCCCTGCACAACTATGTGTCCCTGTTGTTTTAGTATCTAGACAGGATGCTCCTGTGGGTATACCAGGAATTACTGAAGATGTCATACCACTTTCTCCCCTTTTTTTTTTTTCTCATTTTTCACAATTGTGGAGTCTGCCAAAACACTGCAAAATTTTGGCCCTGCTTCAGTGCTGGGAATGACTTACATGAATCTGTTACTTTGCACCAAAATAAATTTTGAGCACTTGTATGAGCCATTTAGGTGTATTAGCTGTGATGGCATATAGTCAGTCAGGAGAGTGAAATCTTAAACCAGTGAGATCCACCAGAGAACATTAGTGTCAGCTTTTTTCCACATGTATCTAAGCCACTAGCTGTGTGACAGATCTCTAACCTGAGAATGGAACAGACTCTAACCTTTTACCCTACTCAGTCATGAATCTCCAATAACAGTCTTTTGAGGGGCCTCTAAGTCATAGAATGGTAGGGTTAAAAGGGACATTTAGAGATCATCTAGTCCAACCACCCTGCAGAAGTAGGTCACATAGGAACATGTCCAGGAGAGTACTGAAAACCTCCAAGGAAGGAGACTCCACAACCCCTCTGTGCAGCCTGTTCCACTGCTCCCTCACCCTCACAGTTAAATAGTTTTTTCTTATATTTAAGTGAGACTTTTTCTGTTCCAGCTTCATCCCATTACCCCTTGTCCTGTTGCTAGCTACAATAGAAAAAAGGGATGTCCCAACCTCCTGACACTCAACATTTAGATATTTGTAAATGTTAATAAGATCTCCCCTCAGTCTCCTCTTTTCTAGACTAAACAACCTCATTTTCCTCGTATGAAACATGTTCCAAGATGATCATCTTGGTGGCCCTGCGCTGGACTCTCTCCAGCACTTCCCTGTCCCTCTTGAGCTGGGGAGCCCAGAACTGGGCACAGGACTCCAGATGAGGCCTCACCAGGGCAGAGGAGAGGGGAAGAAGAACCTCCTTTGACCTGCTGGCCACACTCTTCTTGATGCATCTCAGGATGCCATTGGCCTTCTTGGCCATGATAGCACATTGCTGGCTCTTCTTTAGTTTATTATCAATCAGGACTCGCAGGTCTCTCTCTGCAGAGCTGCTCTTCAGCTGGTCAACCCCCAGCCTGTACTGGTGCATGGAGTTGTTCCTTCCCAGATGCAGGACTCTGCACTTGTCCTTGTTGAACCTCACAAGTTTCCTCTCTGTCCAACTCTCAAGCCGGTTGAGATCCCGCTGAATGGCAGCACAGCCTTCTGGGGAATCAGCCAGTCCTCCCAGTTTGGTGTCATCAGACAACTTGCTGAGGGTACACTCTGTCCCCTCATCCAGGTCATTGATGTTGAACAAGACTGGCCCCAGAACCGATCCCTGTGGAACTCCACTGGCCACAGGCTTCCAAATCAATTCTGTGCCACTGATCACCACTCAATGGGCTCTGTCATTCAGCCATATCTTGATCCACCTCACCGTCCACTCATCCAAACCACACAGCCTGAGCTTTCAGATGAGGATGTAATGGGAGACAGTGTCAAAAGCCTTGCTGAAGTCAAGGTAGATGACATTAGCTGCTCTCCCCTCATCTAGCCAGAGAGTTATGCACTCATAGAAGGATATCAGGTTAGTCAAAAAAGATTTCCCCTTGGTGAATCCATGTTGACTCTCTCTGATAACCATCTTTTCCTTCATATGTTTAGTAAACAAAATTCAGGATGAGTTGGTCCATCACCTTTCCAGGGATAGAGGTGAGGCTGACCAGCCTGTAGTTTCCTGGGTCATCCTTCCTGCCCGTTTTGAAGACTGGAGTGACACTGGCCTTTCTCCAGTCCTCAGGCACCTCTCCTGTCCTCCATGATTGTTCAAAAATGATGCAGAGAGGCTCAGCAATCACATCAGCCATCTCCCTCAGCACTCTAGAATGCATCCCATCAGGACCCATTGACTTATGAGCCTTGAGTTTGGCCAAAAAGTCTTTACCCTCTTCCTCTTCCACCCAGGGCAAGTCCTCTGCTATCCTGGCCATCCTACTATTCTTGCTGGACTGGGCTTCCCGAGGGCCAGCCTTGGCCGTAAACATTGAAGTAAAGAAGGCATTCAGTACTTCAGCCTTCTCTGCATTCTCAGTCACCAGGGTGTTTAGGATCAGGCCCACATTCACCCTTGTAATCCTTCTGCTGCTGATGTACTTGAAAAATGCCTTATTACTGTCCTTAACTGCCCTGACTAAATTTAATTCTAGAAGGACTCTAGCCTTCCTAGTTGCACTCCTGCATGCCCTGGCAATGTTCCTATACTCTTCCCAAGAAGCTAGCCCCTGTTTCCACCTCTCATAGATGGCTGCTTTCTGCCTGAGTTGTCCCAGCAGATCCTTGCTCATCCACGGAGGCTTCCTACCTCCCTTTCCTCCTTTCTTGTGCATTGGGACACACTGATCCTGGGCTTGGAGGAAGAGGTGCTTGAAGATTGACCAGCTCTCATGGTCACTTTTATCTTCTAGAATCATATCCCATGAGATCCATCCAAGCAGATCTTTGAAGAGGTCGAAGTTGGCTCACCTGACATCCAGGGTCACGGTCCTGCTTTGTGTCCTGCGTCTTCCACACAGGATCTTGAATTCTACCATCTCATGGTCGCTGCCTCCAATCTTCACATCTCCAACCAGACTCTCCTTATTTGTCAGTACCAGGTCCAGCAGCACACCTCTCCTTGTTGGTTCCTCAATCACCTGTGACAATAAGTTGTTGTCAACAATCTGTAGGAACCTCCTGGACCCTGAAGTCCCCCATGAGGACCAGGGATTGTGATCATGGGGCAGCTCTGATTTGTTCATAGAAGGCCTCATCCACTTCCCCCTCCTGATCAGGTGGCCTGTAGCAATCTCCTACAACAATATCACCTGCTTTGCCCTGCCCATTAATTTTTACCCATAAGCACTCTACCCGCTCCTCATCCCCACCCAGGCACAGTTCAGTAAACATTAATTGCTCTCTCACATAGAGAGCAACTCAATCTCCATCCCTTGTCAGCCCATCCTTCCTAAACAATACATAGCCCATCATGTCTGTGCTCCAGTCATGGGAGCTGTTCCACCATGTCTCTGTGACTGCAATGAGGTCGTAGCCCCACATCACAGTTTCCTGCAGCTCTTACTCTAGGCACTGAAGTTCTTGAACTTGAGGGCACCTATGACACATGGTTACCTCAGAAGGATAGGTCCCTAAGCGTCCTAGACACTCTCTGCACTCCACCTGGACTGAAGCATCTCTACTAATGGGCTCTGCGTGGGTGGATGCATCGACCTTGGCTTTAGCCCTCAGGTGAGTGCCCACCATTTTGCTAGATTGAAGCAGGGGCACTTCTAGGGCTTCCGTCTCTCCATGTGGGCTGTGGGGTCATTCCCTACCCATCCTCCCTGTGCAAACTGCTGTGCCACACCTGGCTGCCACGTTACACTCTGTTCACCACGATCCTGGCGTCTCAGCTTCCCAGCAAGACCGTCCGCCTTGTGAGAGCTGCCAGCTCCTGGTGGCTCTCCTCACTTCTCCTCCACTCCCAGTGCTCCAGGAATCCCTGAATTACCTCTATCAGCCACCCAGCTGTGAATAAATGAGCCTTGTCTCTACTGTGTGTCCCGCTGATAAAAAGTCTTTTTGAACTTGCATGTACTCTATGGTAAATTTTGTATTCATCCTATGTCTTTTTTCTGAATTCTATTTGGGACCAGTCTCTGAGGAAAAAGAGCCAGGGAGCTGCTTAGCAGTGTCAAAAGCTTTGAGGAAAAACATTGTGTGAAGTAGCTCAGTGGAGGAGAACTGACGAAACACAAGCCTGAAATTTGCTGATGCTTCCAAATGCATCTGAGAAGCTGTGGAAGCTCAGAGTTGAGTTCTCTCAAAGTGAGAGTGTTGTGGCCATGGTCTAACCATGAGATGTCAATGAAATGTTTTTGCCTGGGAAACTAGCAGCAAAGCAGCAGAGAGCTTGGACTAAGCTGCCATATAATCCTAGAAACACAGGCTGCTTCTCCCTCCTCCAAGTCAGAGCAGTGGGGAAGGCTGAGCTTCTCAGGTCTGTTCCTTCCTTATTTGAAACTGCAAATGTCAAGGGCCAATGATGAGTGACAGGCAAGAAAGTGCCACCACACACCTTCTTGGCTCTAAAGGCAAAATTGGACTTTGCTGCTCACTAGAAGAGTGATAGGCAGGGCTCACCTATATGAGTTTTTTTCTCTGGAAGAACTCAAAGACCTGTCTTGTTTGATTATTTGAGGAGAGTTGATTTACCATATGCCTGCAGCCTAGGCTTGAGGTAAAGGTCCATGATAGGCAGAAGGGATCCCTTCTGTAGCTGTCCCAGGTGCTTTCTCAGTTAAAAAAGTAGTAAAAATAATTACTCTGCTGAAATCAGATACTAAAGAAAAGCTGAAGTTTAGTCATGAAAGCAGAAGACTGAGATTGATGTTCCAAATGTTTTCCTGAAGATATCAGGGTCCAATTACTGTTCAAACCTGGGAGAAGTCTTATACAACTTGCCCATATTGACAGGCATGCCTGTTACCTGTTCAAGTATCCCACCTGGATGAGTTCCTGTGTGACCTATTCTAGGAGATCCTGCTCTGGTGGGACTAAATAATCTTTCTAGGTTCCTTCCAGCCCTTGAGATTCTATGATTCTGTATAATATGTTCAGTGGATGATTATGGTGTCTGTGATATTTGTATAACTTCTTTCTACAGCACTAGAGCTTCCTTTTTTTTTTTTTTTTCTATACAATTATCTTTGTACCTCCCTGTGTTGTAGCTCCTATGATTTAAAGAGTATCTGAAATGGAGAGGGTAAGCAGCCTAGTATTATTCTATTCAACATACAGCTTTCAGACACATTCTTCTGAAGCCATGTACAGACAAACACCATCAAGCTGTCTTCCTCTGCGAAAGAAAGAAATTCCTGCCGAGAAGTGATGAGAAGAGAACCTTGCAAAGCGACAGGCTGAGTAAAATGCAGCGGGACATAGGAGAGTGCTCATTGCTCCTCATTAGTGGAGGTATGTGTATGGCACATCACAGCACACACGGACTCATGTGACAGCTAGTGCCACCTCCATGCTATAATAAAGTCAAGCTGGGAGGACACAAAGGCAAGAAATTTACCTTTATTCTCCTAATATTGTTTTCAGCAGGTTTTAACTCACACAGCCTCACAGAATACAGTGACAACTGCTTTCCAAGTCTAAATTTTAAGTGAGATCAAATTGCTTTGTGGAGGAAGATTTCATGGCTACATTTTCAAGTCAGAATTTTAAAAGTCCAAAGCCGGAAAGAATTTATTTTGCAGTTATCTATTTTTATATTTAAAAAAAGACCCAAACAAACACCCACAAACAAACCTGATCGTAGTATTTCTTTTATACTGAAAGTAGTGAATACTTGGTTTGAGAAAATACTTTTTTTTTTCCTGAGATTCAGAAATTATTTATTCAGTTATAGGAAATTATAAACTTGCTGTTATTTAGAGAAAAAAAAAACCCAAAAGTTTGTAGCAGAGTAATAGATTTTTGTGCTCTGAAATGTGTCCAGTAAACATTGTATAGCATTGATAAGTACACCAAAGCAAGAAAAGAGTACAGGCTTACAGAGTGTATAGAATAGCTACTAAAAGCAGGTAAAGGGTTTTGCATAGTATACATTTGACCTTAGTAGATGCATAAATGCAAATGCAATAATGAAACCTAGGAAGAATAAAACATCTAGATCTTGTCCGCTGTTATCATGGATCTATATCAGAAAAGCATGTATGTTTATCACAGATTCAAATTTCTAATGACTTCCTTTGTACAACAGACTGGCAATATTGTTCTTCAAAACAGTTGTCATATTTCCAGTGAAATCAATAAGGATTTTACCTTTGCAAGACAGATAAGCCAATAATTACTTTTACCAGAGTTTGCATAAGCTGTATATCATGAAGCAGGGAAATGAGAGAAATATAGGCTGAAGTGAACTGCACTATGTTTCTCTTCAAATCACTGGCTCCAAGTGTCCCTGTATTGCGTGCGTTAAAAAGTGGAATTTCTTTACCTGAACTGTGTGCTTTGATTAGTGGGAGAAACACAGGCTTTTGTATTGCTAAGTATTAACCTACAAATAGACTCTGTGATGTTATTTTCCCCCAAAACACAGGTATAGCAGTATGTAAAGGTGTAAGAGTCTTGGGCTAATCAGAAATCTTGTCAAAATTAGGGTCTCAATTGATTTTAGTTTATTTGACCTGATTTTATCAATTATTTTTCTGAAAGAGAGTTTTTAAACATCTCAGCCCAATGAAGTCAAGGAAGCAGCTTCACCTAGATCAGGTCACACAGGAACATGTCCAAGTGGGTTTTGAAAACCTCCAGAGGAGACTCTACAGTAGCCTGTGCCATGGCTTACTCAACCTCACAGGAAATCAGATTCCCCTTAAGCGAAACTTTTTGTGTTCCAGCTTTTGTCCATTACCCCTTGTCCTGTCACTTGACATGCACATTTTAAATACTTGTAAGTATTCATGAGATTCTCCCCTCAGTCTCCTCCAGGCTGAACACTCCCAGACTCCACAGACTTTCCTCATAAGAAAGATGCTCCAATCCCTTCATCATCTTGGTGACCCTGTGCTGGACTCTCTCCAGAAGTTCCCTGTCCCTCTTGAGCTGAGAAGCCCAGAACTGGACACAGAACTCCAGATGAGGCCTCACCAGGGCAGAGGGGGAGAAGAACCTCCCTTGACCTGCCAGCCACACTCTTCTTGATGCATCTCAGGATGCCATTGACCTTCTTGGCCATGAGGGCACATTGCTGGCTCATTGTCAACCAGGACTCCCAGGTCTCTTTTTTGCTGAGCTGCTCTCCAGAAGGTCAATCTCCAGCCTGTACTGGTGCACGGGATTGTTCCTTCCCAGGTGCCCTTGTTGAACCTCATGAGGTTCCTCTCTGCCCAACTCTCAAGCCTGTCGAGATCCCGCTGAATGGCAGCACAGCTTTCTGAGGAATCAGCCAGTCCTCCCAGTTTGGTGTCATCAGCCAACTTGCTGAGGGTACACTCTGTCCCCTCATCCAGGTCGTTGATGAAGATGTTGAACAAGACTGGCCTCAGAACCTATCCCTGTGGAACTTCACTGGCCACAGGCTTCCAACTCTATACTGTGCCATTGACCACCACCCTCTGGGCTCTGTCATTCAGCCAGCTCTCAATCCACCTCACTGTCCACTCATCCAAGCCACACTGCCTGAGCTTTCTGATGAGGATGTTATTTGAGACAGTATCAAAAGCCTTGCTGACGTCAACGTAGATGACATCCACTGCTCTCCTCTCACCTTGCCAGCCAGTTATGCCCTCATAGAAGGCTGTCAGGTTGGTCAAACAGGATTCCCCCTTGTTGAATCCATGTTCAGTCCACTTGATAACTATATTTTCCTTCATGTATATTGAGATGGCATCCAGGGTGAGTTTTCTATCACCTTTCCAAGTATGGAGGTGAGGCTGACCGGCCTGTAGTTTCCTGGGTCCTCCTTCTTGTCTTTTTTTGAGGACTGGAGTAACACTGGACTTCCTCCAGTGTTCAGGACTTCACCAGTCCTCCATGATCAATCAAAAATGGTGGAGAGTGGCTTAGCAATATCATCAGTCAGCTCCTTCAGCACTCATGGGTGCATCCCATCAATTCCCATAGATTTATGAGTGTCCCGTTTGCCCAACAGGTTTCTTATCTTCATCCACCAAGGAAAAGTTTTCTGTTCTCCAGACCATTCTACTATCCTCCAGGGACTGGACTTCCCAAGGGCTGGCCTTGGGTCTAAAGAGTGAAGCAAAAAGGCATTCAGTAGTTTCACCTTCTCTGCATCCTCTGTCACAAGGACATTCTCCTTGTTCATCACTGAGTTCACATTTTCCCTAATCTTCCTTTTGCTATGGGTGTACTTTAAAAAGTCCTTCTTGTTTTCCTTTGCCAGGTTTAATTCCAAAAGGGCTTTGGTCTTCCTGGTTTAATCCCCACAAACTCTCACAATTTTCCTATACTCTTCCCAAGCAACCAGGCTCTTTTTCCACCTTACATAGATTTCTTTCTTCTCCTAGAGTAGTCCCAATAGTTCTTTTTTCATCCATGTAGACCTCTTGTCTCCTTTTCCTGATTTTCTGCTTGTAGGGAAACACTGATCTTGGGCTTGGAGGAAATGATGCTTGAAGATTGACCAGCTCACTTGGGCACACCTATGTTCAAGAATCCTGTCCCAGGAGATCCCTCCAAGTAGGTCTTTGAAGAGGTCAAAGTCAGCTCTTCCGGAGTCCAGGGTCACAATCCTACTTGGTGTCCTGCATCTTCCACAGAGGACCTTGAACTCTACCGTCTCATGGTCGCTGCAGCCAAGGTTGCCTCCAACTTTCACATCCCCAACCAGACCTTTATTTGTCAGCACCAGGTCCAGCAGCACAACCCTCCTCATTGGTTATTCAGTCACCTGTGACAGGAAGTTGTCGTCAACATTCAGTAGGAACCCTTTGGACAGTGTGCTTGCTTGGCTTGAGTGGCTTTGCCAGCCAATATCAGTGTGTCTGGAGTCCCCTGTGAGGATCAGGAATTGTGATTGTGAGGCAGCTCTCACTAGTTTGTAGAAGACTTCATCCAGTTCCTCTTCCTGTAGTGATCTCCCACAACAGTATTACCCATACTACCCTGCCCCTTAATTCTCACCCATAAACACTCAATCCAACCCTCATACAAGCCCAGGCAGAGCTCAAAGCACCTAACTGGTCTCTCACATAGAGAGCAATTCCACCCCATCACCTTGTTTGCCTGTCTTTCCTAAACAATGCATTGCCCACCATGGCCATGCTCCAGTCATGTAAGTTGCACCACGACATCTCAGTAACTGCAATGAAGTCATGGCCTTGCATTGGCACCCACATCTCCAATTCCTCCTGCTTATTCCCCAGGCTGCGTGCATTGGTGTACAGGCAACTCAGGGGCTTACTCCAGAAGACAGGTTTCCCTGGATGTGTGCAAGAGGATACTCCCTTGTTTTACACTCCCTTAGGGTGCTCAGCCTTCTGCTTCTCATCTTGGTTCAAAGCTGAGGAGCATCATCATTGCATTCCCTGCCCTCACCTGTTTCCCTGCTGCATAGGATGGCACATACTTTGCCATTTCACATCCCACCCACCTGACAGGTTTGCTGTCAGGGAGCCTAGAAGCATTGATGCCATACATATTTATCTTGCTACAAATGAAAGAAACTACAGTGGAGTTATGTTTTTCCATCTCTAGGTGTGTATCAAGATTACTGAAGCACTCTGGAGCATAAAGGTGATGCATTCAAGTTACAGAGCTGAAGGTCAATCGAGGCTACTGAAATACAGCTTAAGCAGGAAAAGAAGAGTAAGCACATTCGCAAGCAGAAAAAGAAGCCGAGTATCATGCCTTGTTAATAGGCTGCCAGTGGCCTTTGTGAGTGTGTCACAGGGACCATTAAATGGATATTAAATATCATATAATTTAAAAAACCCGTCTTATAATACTTTCATGCTGTAACTCAAGTATTTTCCTCCTCATTGTTTTTTGTTTTCATTTGAAGCATGAAACTTAAATCTGTAACTTAAACTCCTAAAAAAAGCCAAAACATCTAAAAAAAATTAAAAAAAAACCCAACCCAAACCAAACCAAAATGCTGCATCTCCAAAAAAATCATAGAATCACAGAATGGTAGGGATTGGAAGGGACCTTTAGAGATCATCTAGTCCAACCCCCCTGCAGAAGCAGGTTCACTTAGATCAAGCCGCATAGGAACATGTCCACATGGGTCTTAAAGACCTCCAAGGAAGGAGACTCCACAACCCCTCTGGACAGCCTGTTCCACTGCTCCTCACCCTTACAGTAAAATAGTTTTTTCTTATGTTTAAGTGGAACTTTTTGTGTTTCAGCTTCATCCCATTACCCCTTGTCCTGTCGCTAGCTATTATTAAAAAAAGGAATGTCCCAAACACCTGACACTCAACATTTAGATATTTGTAAATGTTAATAAGATCTCTCCTTAGTCTCCTTTTCTTTAGACTAAACAGTCACAGTTTCCGCAGCCTTTCCTTATATGAAAGATGTTCCATTCCCCTGATCATCTTGATCACCCTGCACTGGACTCTCTCCAGCACTTCCCTGTCCCTCTTGAGCTGAGGAGCCCAGAACTGGACACAGGACTCCAGATGAGGCCTCACAGGGCAGAGTAGAGAGGGAGAAGAACATCCCTTGACCTGCTGGCCACACTCTTCTTGATGCATCCCAGGATGCCTTTGACCTTCTTGGCCACAAGGACACATTGCTGGCTCTTGTTTAGTTTATTATCAATCAGAACTCGCAGGTCTCTCTCTGCAGAGCTGCTCTTCAGCAGTTCAACCCCCAGCCTGTACTGGTGTGTGGGGTTCCTTCCCAGATGCAGGACTCTGCACTTGTCCTTGTTGAACCCCACAAGTTTCCTCTCTGCCCAACTCTCAAGCTGACAGTCAAGATCCCGCTGAATGGCAGCACAGCCTTCTGGGGAATCAGCCAGTCCTCCCAGTTTGGTGTCAGCAGCCAACTTGCTGAGGGTACACTTTGTCCCCTCATCCAGGGACAGGGCTCTGTCATTCAGTCAGCTCTTGATCCACCTCACTGTCCACTCATCCAAACCACACAGCCTGAGCTTTCAGATGAGAATGTAAACGTCAAAATGCATGTAAGTGTCAAAAGACTTGCTGAAGTCAAAGTAGATGATGGTTATGCACTCATAGAAGGATATCAGGTTAGTCAAACAGGATTTCCCCTTGGTGAATCCATGTTGACTCCCCCTGATAACCATCTTATCTCACATATGTTCAGTGATAACATTCAGGATGAGTTGTTCCATCACCTTTCCAGGGATGGAGGTGAAGCTGACCAGCCTGTAGTTTCCTTGGTCATCCTTCCTGCCTGTTTTGAAGACTGGAGTGACACTGGCCTTTCTCCAGTCCTCAGGCACCTCTCCTGTCCTCCATGATTGTTCAAAAATGATGCAGAGAGGGAACCACATCAACCATCACATCAACCATCTCCCTCAGCACTCTAGAATGCATCCCATCAGGACCCATTGACTTATGAGCCTTGAGTTTGGCCAAAAAGTCTTTACCCTCTTCCTCTTCCACCCAGGGCAAGTCCTCTGCTGTCCTGGCCATCCTACTATTCTTGCTGGACTGGGCTTCCCGAGGGCCAGCCTTGGCCGTAAACATTGAAGTAAAGAAGGCATTCAGTACTTCAGCCTCCTCTGCATTCTCAGACACCAGGGCACCCTCAGTGTTAAGCAGAGGGCCCACATTCCCCCTCACCATCTGTTCTGGTTTAGCAAGGAGCAGCTTTTGCTTGGTAACGGGGAGAAGGCTGCAATGAAGACCCAGTAAAGAGTTTGTGGACTCTTCCCCGGCTCCTGGGTTCACACCCACCTCCGGCCTGGCTGGGCCAATCTGGCGCCTCTGCGATCACTATTTAGAGGACGGGAATTTGAAGTGCTGGCAGGAGGTGTAAGAGTGATACAAGATGGAGGCTACCACGCGGACCCTTCAGCCAGAGAAGGAGGAAGGAAGGAGAAGCAATAGATCAGAGACGCCTCTGCAAGCTGTAGTGAGCTGTACCCCTGCAACCTATGGAGACCCACGACAGGACTGAGGATTACCAGCAGCTTCATGTGAGTGAGCCCAGACGGGCAAGGGACTGTGTGGGGAGATGGCCATGGCCCAGGTGGTGCTGGAGAGCCTTATCACTGTCTTTAACATCCCTGGCTAAATTTAATTCTGGAAGGACTCTAGCCTTCCTAGTTGCACCCCTGCATGCCCTGGCAATGTTCCTGTATTCTTTCCAAGAAGCAAGCCTCTGTTATACTTCTCATAGATGGCTGCTTTCTGCCTGAGTTGTCCCAGCAGATCCTTGCTCATCCACGGAGGCTTCCTACCTCCTTTTCCTCCTTTCTTGAGCATTGGGACACACCGATCATGGGTTTGGAGGAAGTGGTGCTTGAAGATTGACCAGCTCTCATGGTCACTTTTATCTTCTAGAATCATATCCCATGAGATCCATCCAAGCAGATCTTTGAAGAGGTCGAAGTTGGCTCGCCTGAAATCCAGGGTCACGGTCCTGCTTTGTGTCCTGCGTCTTCCACACAGGACCTTGAACTCTACCATCTCATGGTCACTGCAGCTGAGGTTGCCTCCAATCTTCACATCTCCAACCAGACTCTCCTTATTTGTCAGTACCAGGTCCAGCAGCACACCCATCCTTGTTGGTTCCTCGATCATCTGTGACAGGAAGTTGTCGTCAACAATCTGTAGGAACCTCCTGGACTGCGTGTGCTTGGCTGTGTGACTATCCCAGCAAATATCAGGGTGGTTGAAGTTCCCCATGAGGACCAGGGACTGTGATCATGAGGCAGCTCTCAGCTGTTCATAGAAGGCCTCATCCACTTCCTCCTCCTGATCAGGTGGCCTGTAGCAATCTCCTACAACAATATCACCTGCTTTGCCCTGCCCATTAATTTTTACCCATAAGCACTCTACCCGCTCCTCATCCCCACCCAGGCACAGTTCAGTACACATTAATTGCTCCCTCACATAGAGACCAACTCCACCTCCATGCCTTGTCAATCTGTCTTTCCTGAACAATACATAACCCTCCATGGCTGCGCTCCAGTCATGGCAGCTGTCCCACCACGTCTCTGTGACCGCAATGAGGTCGTAGCCCCACATCCACATCCACATCTCCAGTTCCTCCTGCTTATTCCCCAGTCTGCGTGCATTGGTGTAGAGGCAGCGCAGGGGCTTACTCAAACCCAGGTTTCCCTGGGCGGGTGCAGGAGGTTCCTCCTCCGTTTGACTCTTCCTTAGGGTGGTCAGCCTTCTGCATCTCAGCCCAGTGTGCAGATGAAGGGCACTTATCATTGCATTCCCTGTCCTGCCTTGTTTCCTAGCTAGAGGGGCCAGCTTGTTTTATTTTGCTTCTCTCCCCATGTCCCTTAGTTTAAAGACCTCTTTATTAAGTTTGCTAGCCTACTCCCAAATATTCCAGTGCCCTTATGGGAGAATCCCATCCTGTCCTATCAAGCTGTAATCTCCAAGGAAGGATCCATTGTCAAAGAACCCAAAACCTTCCCATCGGCACCAGTCTCTTAGCCAGGAGTTCACTTGGCTGATTTTTCCATTGCAGACTCCCCCTTTTTCTCTAGTCAACAGGATAGAGGAGAAAATAACCTGAGCCCCTCTACCTTTTACCTGCTCCCCCAAGGTTTTAAAATCCTTCTGGATCCTGGAGATGTCATGCCTCATGACAAGTATGAGGCACTGGTGACAAGGGACTTTGACAAGCAAGTTCCAAAAGGGGAAAATCCATCAAATTACCTGTTTCCATACTGATGCTAAACTAGCCCCCATAAAACTTATTAAGTTTTTAAAAAATTTTTGAGCATGCTGAAATGTAGCTACTTACTAGTCACTTTTCAAACCATTAAAAAGCAATCGATGACACTTTCATATGCAGGTACAAAGCCTTATGGAGGATTCCTCCAGTTTAACTTCTTTAGCTTAAAGCTGAATGGAGAGAACAAAGGCAGAGCTTGCAGTCACTAATTAAGAGGATGAAGGAAGACAGAAGGGATGTTGACAGGAGGTGACAAGCTTATTGAAAAGAAAAAGCTACATCCTGAGAATGGGAAGATATTATAGACAATTCTTTGAGGCTTGCAGCAGTGCAAAACTAATCCATGAGCATCTCGCTACCTCTTTTTGTTAAAAACTGTTTTGTCCTTATCTATGTACTTACTACTGTACAAAAGCAGCTTATATTTTCACATCTGAAATTATACCAAGCACAAATTCTGTTTTTCTTTGCCAAAGGCCTTTGGTAGGATGTATAGTCCCTTGATTACCAAATGCTCTGTGAGAATCCATCAAAGGAGTCAGGCTGGGAAAGAGGATTTCCCTGGTCTCATGAGCATACTGCCTGAGTTTGATATACCATACATGTAAAAGTCTCAGCAAACTTTGCCGTCCAGGTGACCTGAGTGTTCTGGCCAAGTCCTCTGGCAGAAATTTCGCAGTGTTGGAGCAGTGTTAACAATGAGAGAGATTTGCTTTGTGGAGCAGAGATGCGCTTTCTGTTGGTGCCCAGGGATTGTCTAAAATGAAGGGCAGGAAGATAGGAGGGATTTCTGTGGTTTTGGCAAAACTTCTTTGCAATATGATGTCACCTTCTCATATAAAGCACTCAAATTAAAAAATAAATAGATAAACAATCCCCAGGACCCTAAAAAATCAAAAAGAGAGTCACTGATCATTCATTTTGGCATAAACTCTTTTTGAGCCTTTCTACTGTCTTCACCTGCTGTTCATTTTTTCTGTGATTACTATACCTTCTCATTCCTCAGTTTTCAATCCTTCTTTTTGAGTGCCTTACACCACCGATTTGTAAAATATTAAGTTGCTGGGTTTTGTGGAGCTGAGGTAGTCACCAAAATAATTTTCTCAACTGTTGGCAAGGGAGCAATTTCCCCCTCTGGAGACGCATTTCTTCAGGAAGTCACTGGGGACTTTGCAGCCATAATGCTAATGCACATTCTTCAATTTCATTTTCCTCTCATTGGTTTTGCTGCCTTAAACCTGTATCTGTGATGACTTTGGTATCAACACCAACACAAATTGCTTGAAGCACCTTATTCATGCTCTGGAGATTGAAAAGGCCGATATCCCAACCAGTGCCATTTGGTGGCAATTATTATGTTCTTGAAGGAGCTGGCAAAACAGGATGCACACTTGTGGTCCATATAGAAATATGATTTAGCTAAGACTATAGAATATTAGTTAGCTTTGATCTTTAGGCCTTGTTGTGCTAGCATGGAAAAATGCTGAGGGTAGTGAAAAGCACAGTATGTAGAAGTACGTGCAAAAGAACAGGAATTTGGCGGGGAGACAGAAAACTTGAGATAGGGACATGGTGCTTAGTAACAGACTGCTATGAGACTGCTAAGAAAACCTTGAAACTTATCTAATCTTGGGAAACAATAAGCCCTTTGGAGAAATCGTGTGCCTTTTTGTCAGCCTATTAGGAGCTTAGCTTTTGCAATATGTATGAGCTAATTAAGTGAATGGTTCAATCAGCATGTAACGCGTTGACTCCAAAAAGATATAAAAATGTTGCTTGTATTCAATAAAGCGGACACTTTGCTTGTATCAAGTTGCGTCTCCGTCTCTCAATCGCGGCAAATGGTGACCCCGACGTGATCTTTTGTGAAGAGTCCGTCGGAGACAGATAATCACCTATCTGGTGGCGTGCTGCGAGTCCCGCAGAACTGAAGGAATTGCTGAAACGAAGCAGGAAAAGGCCGGCCAATCACCCCCGTCCGGAACGAGAGGTGAGCTGCGGGAAACTGAAAAATGGGAAATCAGACTAGTTCTTCTGAGAGAGACGTTTATGAATTAATGGAAGCTTTGCTTGAAAAGCATGGAAAAAAGACCCTCTCGGGTCAGGATCTTAAGTTGATCCTTAAATGGGTCCAGGCTAAAATCCCCACGGTCACTGCCTCTTCAATTTTCACTCGCGAAGTTTGGGATGATGTGGGGGTAAAATTATGGGATGCAGCTACTTCTGGAAATGAGGAGGCACAACGAATGCTCCCATGGTGGAGATTGATTTATGAAACGATAAAAGCGCAGGAGCAAAGCCAGCGAGACTCAGAGGGGGAAGTGCAGCCCTCAGCACCACCATTTCCCGCTGTTTCGTCACCCCCCCCATTAGCTTGTGCTGCAGGTTACCCACCAGAGGATGATCCTTTTGATCCGGGACCCATTGACTCTGAAGGGGAGCCTGATCTTTTCCCTCCTGACCCCCATGATGTTTGGGGAGAGATTAAGCGCCAAGCGCTGAAGGAAGGGGAACTAGAAATAGCAAAAACCATAGTGGCTCCTGTGATCTATAAAGGGAAGCGGGGGGCGGCTCAATGGGAATCGCTATCTTTCTCAGTGATTAAGGAATTGCGTCGTACGGTTACTGAGCACGGACTGTCTTCTCCTTATTTTGCGAGTCTTTTGTCTTCTGTATTCGATACATATGTTATGACGCTGCATGATTTAAAATCTCTTGTGTGATTGTTGTTAACCCCGACTCAATATACAATGTGGGAATCTCAATGGAGGTCGGGATTACAGAAAGTTTTATTGGGGTATGCAGGGCACGCTAATGCCGCTTTAGCAGCTTTAACTATAGAACATCTTTCTGGGACAGGGCAATACGCAGACCCAGCCACTCAGGCTAGAGATATCCCCCGAGACGCTTTAGAAGCGGTCCGGGAGGAAGCGAGAAGAGCCTTAATGAAAGTTCCGGATTTCCAAAAGCCTCAAAAGGCGTTTACTAATATCACCCAAGAGCCTCGAGAATCGTATATGCAATTTATAGATAGGCTGAAACAGGCTCTAGATCGGCAAATAGATAATGCCGAAGCTCGGGAGATCCTATTGCTGAAATTAGCGGTAGAAAATGCTAACGCCGATTGTAAAAAACTTTTAAAATCGCTCCCGAATCAAAACCCTACGATAATTGAGATGATTGAGGCTTGTAACAGGATTGGCACGATGGATCATAAATATGAAGCAATGGCCGCCGCTTTTGCAGCTATGCAGGGGCCCGTGGGAGGTGATGAAAGGCAGAAATGCTTTGGTTGTGGGAAACCAGGGCATATTAAAAGAGATTGTCGTAACATTGGACTTGGAAGGAGACCCTTAGTACCTAACGTTTGCCCTAAATGTCAGAAAGGACGGCATTTTGCGAATCAATGCAAATCCAAATTTGATGTGAATGGGCGTCCCATACCGGGAAACCGGCAGCTGAACGCGAATCCGCGGCGCGTGCAGACACAAATTCCGCGACCGGTCCCGGTGCCTCTGCGTACGCAGGGGGGAGGGCAGGAAACCGGAGGGTTTCTGACCTCTGCCCAGCAACCACAGGAAGCGCCGGCTTGGACCTGGCAACCTCCCACACAGTAACTTTACTTGATTCCTCTGTCCACCTGTTGTCTACTGAAGTTACTGGCCCTTTACCACCACAGACTCAAGCATTATTGATAGGAAGGTCGTCTGCTACCCTGTCGGGTCTTTTTGTATTGCCAGGAGTAATTGATTCTGATAGTGAATCGGAAATTAAAATCATGGCTTGGACTCCGTTTCCGCCTTGTACCGTACCAAGGGATAGTAAAATAGCACAATTGATTTTAATCCCTAAGGCAACTAGCCTCCAGTCTGATGGCCAGCCGAAACAAAGACAGGGAGCTTTTGGCTCTACAGGAGTGCCTGAGATCTTATGGGTCCAATCTATCACCCAGAAGCGCCCCATGTGCCGCTGTACTTTAGTTCGCGGGGATCAACGAGTGGTTTTAAGTGGAATCATTGATACAGGGGCAGATGTTACAGTTATTTCCCAAGCTAAGTGGCCCCCACAATGGCCACTGGCAAATGTTTCTCAGGCGCTGGCTGGGATAGGGGGCTCTGGAACTAGCCGACAAAGCTTTGATTTGATTCAGATTCAGGATTCGAATGGTCAAACAGCTTCTGTTAAACCGTTTGTTTTACCTGTCCCTATGGTTTTATGGGGACGCGACGTGTTATCTCAATGGGGAATGTTTATTCAAACTACCCAAAAGCCTTTTTAGGTGGGGCCATTGCAGGGCGTGAAACCCTAAAATTAACTTGGAAAACCGATTCTCCTGTTTGGGTCGATCAATGGCCCCTGCCTATAGAAAAACTTCACGCCCTCCAAGAATTAGTTGCAGAACAGCTCTCTGAGGGACATATTGTTCCCTCTACAAGTCCCTGGAATTCGCCAATTTTTGTTATCCGAAAACAGACTGGCAAGTGGCGCTTGCTCCATGACTTGAGAAAAATTAATGATGCTATGGAGGACATGGGAGCCCTACAACCCGGGCTACCATCACCAACTATGATTCCTCGTGATTGGCACTTGACTGTCATTGATCTTAAAGATTGTTTTTTTAATATCCCATTGCATCCAGACGATGCCCCTAAATTTGCCTTTTCAGTCCCTAGCATCAATATGCAAGCTCCTTTGCAGAGATATCATTGGGTTGTGTTGCCACAAGGAATGAAAAATAGCCCCACAATAAGTCAATGGTTTGTAGCGAGAATGCTTAGCCCTGTTAGGGTTGCAGCACCTAGAGTACTGATATATCATTACATGGATGACATTCTAGTGGCAGCTCAGCGCCAAGAAGTCATGGAGGAAGCCGTAGCCCTTGTTATGGCTGCTGTAAAATCAGCAGACCTCTGTATCGCACCAGAAAAAGTACAGAGATTACCGCCTTGGAAATATCTAGGATGGCGTATTAGAGCTCAGACTGTTGTTCCCCAACCTTTACAAATACATGCTAATGTAAGAAATTTACATGACATACAAAAGCTGTTGGGAACAATTAACTGGGTGCGGCCTTTACTTGGTATCACAAATACAGATCTAAGTCCCTTATTTCAAATGCTTAAAGGGGATACAGACCTATGCGCCCCACGGAGCCTTGACAATGCGGCTATGAATGCGTTACAAAAGGTTGCCACAGCGATTACCCGCAGACAAGCGCAACGATGTGCACCTGAATTGCCTTTTCAACTCATCATCTTAAACCCTGTGCGGCAACCTCATGCGTTGATCTTTCAGTGGGACAACCAGAAACCGGACCCTTTGTTAATTATTGAGTGGATTTTTTTACCCAATCAAGCAACAAAAACTATTTCGACACAGCATGAAATGTTTGCATCCCTTGTCATCAAGGCTCGACAGAGACTGTTAACTTTAGCAGGAACAGATTTTGCTCTTATTTGTTTGCCAGTAACAGCAGTTTATTTGCAATGGTTGTTGCAACAATCGGATGCTTTGGGGACAGCTTTAGTCAACCATGCAGGTCAACTTACCTCGCATCCACCTTCTCATAAACTGTTACACGCTGATTTTCATTTATTGCCGATGCCAAAAAGAAGTGATCAGCCTCTGCAGGCCTTTACTGTTTTTACAGATGGATCGGGAAAAACCCACAAGTCTGTCATTCTTTGGTGGGATGATAAGTCTGGACGTTGGGACTCTGATGTAGAAACTGTACAGGGTTCTCCTCAAATAACAGAATTGTCGGCCGTGGTTCGTGCCTTTCGGAAATGGTCTATTCCTCTTAATGTAATTACTGATTCTGCTTATGTTGCAGGAATTGTTCAACGAGCAGAAGCCTCGGTACTCCGTGATGTCTCTCATGTCGCCTTATTCACTCTGTTACAAGAACTTATCTTTCTTTTAAACTCTTGCCATCATCCTTATTTTATTATGCATGTTAGATCCCATACTTCGTTGCCTGGGTTTATTGCTGAAGGAAACCGACAGGCGGATATGCTTACGTTACCTGTACAGGTGTTACCTGACCGTTTAGCGCAAGCTCGACTTAGCCATTCTTTTTTTCACCAAAATGCCGGAGGCTTGAAACGACAGTTTAATCTTACGCCTCAGCAAGCTAATAGTATCATTGCTACTTGTCCCGACTGTCAAAGACATTCTTTTCCTTCTATAGCAGGAGGGGTTAATCCCAGAGGTTTGCAAAGCCTTCAATTATGGCAAACAGATGTTACCCATTTTGCTGAATTTGGGCGTTTGAAGTATATTCACTGTTCTATCGATACATTTTCTGGAATATTATTTGCTTCTTGTCATGCCGGAGAGAAGGCACGAGATGTACGTAAACATCTAATGTGTGCTTTTGCCACTCTGGGAGTGCCCTCCCAGATAAAAACAGACAATGGTCCTGCATATATCTCTAAATCTTTAACTGATTTCTTTGTATCCTGGGGAATTTCGCATACCACTGGCATTCCTCACTCCCCCACGGGTCAAGCTCTGATAGAGCGTTCTCATCAAACCCTCAAGCGGCTATTACAGAAACAAAAAGGAGGAGTAGGAACTGACACACCAGGAGAGAGATTACAGAAAGCCTTATATGTTTTTAATTTTTTGAATTGTTCTTTGTTAGATAACAATCCCCCGGTAGTTCGACATTTTAGCTCAAACAATCTTTTTGAGCCCAGGGTGAAACCTCCAGTTTTGGTTCGAGATCCAGAATCAGGTAAGATAATGGGACCCTATCCCCTTATTACGTGGGGCAGAGGTTATGCTTGTGTCTCCACAGAAAGAGGTCCTCGTTGGATTCCAGCAAAGAGTGTGAGACCCTTTAGAGAAACATTACAGCAGCGGTCAGCCGACGACACCTCGGAATCGGTGAACGAAGATGAGAATACTGCTCCTGAATGACATCAATTTCGGAAATTAATAAGTGGGTACTTTAGTGTCCCCATTGTGGACTGTAACTTTTGGCACAATGTACAAGAGGGAGTGGATGGATTTGATGGATGGTTAGCATCTTGGGGAATTACGGGATGGTTAAAAGACTTGTTTAAGCAAGGAGTTTTGATCCTTTTAGTAATTTGTGTATTATTAGTGATTGTTCCATGTATTTTGTAGTGCTTGCAAAAATCTATATCAGCTTCTATTAATAAGATTCTTGTTGTGCAACAACCGGACCTGTTGAAAATTCCCAGTACTGAAGAGCTAGTAAAGCGAAATGTCCTTGAGTTAGTTGGACGCAAACCTTGGGAAGCGGATGTTGCTTAAAAACAAAAAGGGGGAAATGTGGTCCATATAGAAATATGATTTAGCTAAGACTATAGAATATTAGTTAGCTTTGATCTTTAGGCCTTGTTGTGCTAGCATGGAAAAATGCTGAGGGTAGTGAAAAGCACAGTATGTAGAAGTACGTGCAAAAGAACAGGAATTTGGCGGGGAGACAGAAAACTTGAGATAGGGACATGGTGCTTAGTAACAGACTGCTATGAGACTGCTAAGAAAACCTTGAAACTTATCTAATCTTGGGAAACAATAAGCCCTTTGGAGAAATCGTGTGCCTTTTTGTCAGCCTATTAGGAGCTTAGCTTTTGCAATATGTATGAGCTAATTAAGTGAATGGTTCAATCAGCATGTAACGCGTTGACTCCAAAAAGATATAAAAATGTTGCTTGTATTCAATAAAGCGGACACTTTGCTTGTATCAAGTTGCGTCTCCGTCTCTCAATCGCGGCACACACTGACTACTTGACTGCTGCTTTTCTCAGCCCCGCTTGTTAAATGGAAATGAAAACAATAGTTCTGTCAAGCTACAGAAAGCACGAGGAAATGTGCTTATCGAGAAACTGGGAGGTAGGTAAACCTGGATCTCCAGAACTGTTTTGGATAGGCTCTGAGAGCTTCTGTTTGATCTGGCTGTCATCCACCCTGGCGTGGGGTGCTCACTACACACAGGTGAGTCTCCACAAGGAGAAGACTGTCACTGTCAGAAGTGAGGACCCTTGCTGTGTGTTCATACAGTCCATGACATAGTGAGTTCCATTCTCACCTGGGGCTAGGACTCTTCAGGTATGACTTTATTATACTAATAACCATAGGACCGACTTGGTAAATTCATGTAACATTTGTAATTGGTTTGTAATCCCGGAGAAAAAAATTGACAGTTGGAGTAGTAAAGCTTAAGAACCACTGAAGTGCTGTTTTGTGGCACTCAAGCTGAATGGGAGCCCTAGCTCAAGAGGAGGGCTCATTTGTAAAGCTGTTTCTTTCTTTTCCAGTTTCTAAAAAATTTTATTAACAGAACAACGGTTTCATTAGTGCACTGATTAGCTGCAGAATTTCTCTGCTGTTGAAGACGTGAAGGACAAGCTCTTAACACAAAAGGAGCAATCAAGGGGAAGCAACTGGTTGCACCATGCATAACTGATTGATTGCTAAATGCTCTTACACCATCCTTTTGTATTTTCCCACGTGCAGGGATACTGGTCCTCATCGCACAAGGGATGGGAGGGAGGGAAAATTGTACAAACAGCTTGAGTAAAGACATAGGAAGCTCTGTGAAGCGCATCTGCTCCTGAGTATTGCCACACTGGAGAGGTAAATGCAACAGGGAGATTAGTGGATGACCTACACTGGAATGTCCTCATTGTAGTAGCTATGGAGGCATGAGGGAAATGGACCTGAAGGGAACACAAATGGCACAGGCAAGCTGGGGTCTGGCACTACTCACATCTACTGGCCCTCCTAGATTATGCATTTGATAAATAAAATGGGTGTGCTGCAGATTTTGAGAAGCTCACATAATGACAGAGACAGTATTTATCTTTAATCACCTATCAAGGCTTACTATAGAAGGACTGTCCCAAGAGGCGTAATTTAACTCTCAATTAATTCATTGGTATTTGTTTTGTTCAATATGAAGGTTTTTTACAGCTTTTGAGTAATCAAAAAGGAAATTTTCAGTTAAATTTTTCGTGATGATAGCAACTAATGCCTAATTTTCATGTTATTTTTGAAAGTCCTTTGAATTTTTCTCAGAAAAATCATTTTTGATGTTATTCATTTCATATTAGTTTAATCTTTATTTTTGAAAAATTAACTTAGCTAAAAATTTTGCCCAGAGGCTGTACTACACTAATTTCATTTTTTCATTGTAAAATAACATTCTCTAAAACAATACTAGTTTCTGTTACAGAATGAAGGTCAGATTCCCTGTCCACCCATGTCTGTGGTGTCTTGGCATCAGTTACTGTTCTTGCTGTTCAGTACCTGTTACTTTCATTATTTGTCTCTTTTTTTTTTTTTTCTTTTTAACATAATAACTGCATTTTCTAGTATGTGATTAATGCTTTCAAACAGGTACAGCTTTCAACTGGCATGTATGGGCTAGAGGTGTTACAGGAATTATGCAGACTGCTGGTTGAAGTTGGCATTTGATTACAATTCTTTTATAAAAACTGATCTCTCAGTTTCTCCTCTAATCAACCATTTCTATTCCTTTTTTTTTCCATTCTCATCCTTCTTTTTTAGTTAACTCTTTCATCCTGCTCTGAGAGCTTTTGCAGCTTAACTAGAAGCAGGTCTGCTGAGAAGGCTTTTCTACTTCTGTCATTAATAATAACTTCAAAGCAGAAATCTACATTAAGGATATGATAAATGGTAGGAGGAGGGTTTTTTTTCAATTACCACTCACAAGGAACGCAGAAAAGTACCATTCCAGGAAATTTTCTTTGCAGCTTACTCAGCTTTAGAGCCATGCAAAGGGAGTTGTATAGTTCTGTGCCATGCTATGTTCCAAAGAGCTTTGCAGTCTTACAAGAGAAGAGGATGTGGGAGTGATGACATTTTTGCTCATAACTGCACTAACTATTTGTGTCCAGGAACAACTACTAGCAGACTTTTTTTTTTTTTAAAAAAAAAACCTATTGATACTGGTACCCTCAAATTAAATAATCTGTGCACTGTGAGTAGAAGGGCTGTCATTTGGGAGCAAGGAGTGGGTGTCAAAACTCTTTCTCACCCTTTTTTCACTGTTGTAAAATGACCTCAAGGCAGTGATCAAAATACTCAGAAAATAGCTGGAAAGATCATAGGGTTTTTTTAATGATGAAGAGACACCTCATGTTTGCAATTAAGTAGTATTTAATGCAATGTTCTTAATATTAGTGGGGAAAAAAAATGGTTTTTTAACAGCTGCAGTATTCTCTATGCCAAAGAAATGCCAGAACGTTTGTTTACTGTAAAGTGGTGGTATGTGTGCACCAGGTTTGTTTGAAAACTGTCCAAATTAAATGGATGTGCTTATCCTCTTATTTGAAACTAAAATGATTATTATACTTGCAGTGTACTTATAGTTTAGTTACAAGGTAACCACCTAATTATTCTTTTTCATATTTGTGATTTTCTGTTAATAATGTAACCAACCATTTTCCTACATGATATATAACAATAGTAGCGTATATATCCTTAACTATTAGTAGTACATCTCTTAGTTTGTCAAAAGGGTAATATATACAATGTTATTACCTTCAGCTTCATGTATATTGCCTTTAAATACACTGTGAAAAGCAAAACTTCACAATAGAACAAGTCTGTAGTTACATAAATCTTATTGAAAAATATGATCATATCATCTATTAATTTCTACTCATATCCAAAGATAATCTTTGCTTTCAGCTGATATAAACTCTGGCATATCTCTAGTGACTGCTCTGGTGTGTGGGTGTAAGGTAATAAGCTCCTTTGCACTAAGTGATAATCACTATGAGGCCCTGCCCTAAATTGCCTCTCATCACTAGCAGATTATGAAATGTTAAATAAATGCCTATAATAGAAGGAGAACTAGACCCTGGGGTTTAAATGAGACATGCCTATGGCAAATGAATAGTTATGTTGTGCTTAAAGCAGTTTAAAACACATCTTAATGGATTTCATTCTTCTCATAGCCTTCTCTGCGTAAAGTTGTATTTAGTTGTAAGTAGGGTATGCACTGCAAGCCTGTGGGCATGCAAAAGTAACATTGTGCACTTAATGCTGTGCTTTCTTCTCTACCAGTGACTCCCCATTTTTCGTTTTCCAGAATCTATTGTTTTTCAACCTGCTCCTATTTTTGCAGTCATAGAAAGAGGTGAGGATCTGCTCTGGCACATTGTTTTTCTGTTCTCTATCTCTAAAGAGGGAATACTGACCTCATGCCAGTTTTTTTGTGTGAAGATAAACTTGCAGCTGTTTGCGAGGCTTTTATCTATCATCATAATGAAGGCTCTGATTCTTCTAGTAACAGTAAGTGGAAGATGAGGGGACACATCTGTAGGAAAGTGTCTTGCACCACAGGGGATCTGTGATTAGAAGTTTTGGATGAAGGAATGCATTTCACCGTAATGGTATTCTGACCCTGCTAATATTACTAATGTTTGTTATTTAATAGTCCTACACAAGATAATTGGATATAATTAAAGCAGGCAGAATTCTCAAGTAAGTCAAGATTCCTTTTCAAAGGGTAAATCTAGCTGAGTAATCATTGCTGTTTGGTCCTCTTGGAAAAGAAGTAGAAGAGAAAAGAAGAGAAAAAGTGTGGACAGAACTGAATTGATTGATTTGATTTGGGAGAAACTGTGCTAAGAAAAATTAAATAATAAAATTCAGCATCTCTACATAGACCTTTTTATTAGTCCTGCCTTAGCTAGTCTCAGTTCTGTACATGACAATCCCAGGTGCATAACCTCGGAAGACATGTGAAAGGGATCTTGTGGATTAATGTCAGAATGGTTGATGAAAGATTTACTTTCTTTTACCCTATATGGAAGTGAAATGGCTTTGTTCACATTAGTTTCAGGACATTAGTGGCTATTGAGTATGAGTGAGCTCTAAATGCTTTTTCACATGGTTAAAGACCTAAGGTTCTCATACCTGCTTGTCATTTTTTGAAAACTTTCTTCTTTTTGGAGTTTGAGGGACTCATCAACATAACCTTGATTGAGTTTTCCACAGACTCCCATTTCTCTAGCTGCATAGACTTGCTCTCTCTCCTCCTGGTTCAGCTTCATCTAGTTTGCATCCACATTGTAGTGACATGCTTCTTTCTTGTTTAAGGTGCACATCACACACAAATTTCTGCTCTTCGACAAGGCCTGACTTTGTAGAGAAATCAAGATGTCTCTGAGCATTCAAGCATAGGAGAGGGCAAACGTATTTTACATGCATGTGTAAGAAATAGACAAAGAACAGCAGCTCATTAATGAAATGATTCTTCAAGTTTGTTATAACATTTAAACTCCAGATATTCAAATGTGCCCAAGGTGGTTGAATTTCAGTGGCCAACTTTAAAGAGGCTATGTACTTGCTCTGTACTTTGATATTGGACTCCTTTATGGTAACTCCCTTTGAAAGGAGAAAAGGGAAACAGCTGAAATCACGAGTCAGTGCTGAACTACCAGTCCTCTTATTATGGTTAATTTTGTTAACAACACGTTTTGCCATTTGGAGGGGCAGAATGTTCTTGGTTCTCATACAAACAGCAGTGCTTAAGTTTTGTTTGCTTGGAAATAATTATGCTGGCTTTTGACACATGTTTTCATACCTTTCTTCACAGTGCTTGATGATTGTTGAATGCTGGTATATGTCAGTAAGCCACTTCTTTTTGAAAACCACATAGTTAATTTCCAAAGATTTCTTTCATTGACATGGTATAAATGTGATTAAGTATGCTATAGTTAAGTTACAGAATCCCTGAGCTTTAATCTTGGTAAACCTGAAAAGTTAAACACCTCATATTGCTTTCAAAGCTTTATTCCAACCAGAAGAAACCATCTGCTTTCCACCAAAAATCACTCAATTTCCTTGATCCCTTCAAATTAATCCTACTGTGATTAACTTCAATCCAATTAAAAAGAACATATAGGCAGCTGCATAGGTCTGATTACAAGTGGACATGATAGTAGGGCTCCTCATAGGGGAACCAGATTTAAGGGCCAATATGTTAGGCTAGATGAGGCTGGTAGTAATACTTCAAATTCTGGTATCTTGGCACTACATGCAGTATATAATAGTATCATACTTGATAGCAATAAAGCTCCTCAAAGCCAAAGAACTCAGAGGATTTCCTATGTGTATATATATTATTACACATCTCTCTAAAGATGCTACGAGACTAAGCATTTATATCTATAGCAAGATCTTGAAATATGGTGTTACTTAGTCAAGTGGGCAAAAGCATGTGACAGGGGACAGGCATTCCCCTGCTGCATTTCCATGACCCTTGTAGCAAATTACATCTTCCTTGTTTTTCTCAGGGAAACTGCCAAAACCAGGGTGATTTGAGAGCTTGAGTTGCTGAAACTTTTTTCATTTTCATACAAAAGCCTGCAGAGAAGGGGCAGACTTTTAAGCAAAAAATAAGATAAATCACCCTGCACCTCAACCTCCAGGCTTGTGTTTGTCATGAGGTTCTTCTGGGTCTTGGTACAGGAAATGTAAGGCACAGAGTTTGCCACAGACATTTGTTTGATCCTGTCTTCCTCTATGTAGCACTTAGCCAGCTCCAAGCATTGTAAAGGCTTGTTCCACATCACAGAGGAATTACCATCAGCTTGTGTTGATCATTTAATGAGAAGTAGTTCAGAAACATTGTGACTCATATCGCCATGAATAGCTCATGAATGGGTTGGTTGGTGGTGGGCCAGACTTGGAAATAGCTCAGTGCCTAGTGCATCTGTTTTCAGATACCTAAGTGGGAACTTTGGTGTCTGGGTTTGTTCCCAGACAGGACTGCTAAAGACTATCCTTCTTTTAAAAAGAAGCAAGTCTGTTGTTGTGAAGGCAATAATCACTCAAAGACGTAGAGGGTCTAAGTAATGCACGTGCAGAGACATACAGGGGCAACGTAGTACAACCACCAGAGCTGACTCGAAGCCACCCTTCCTTTGCTAGCTACCTCCTTATATGCTGCTTCTGCCCATGAGATCACCCAGGGCCCAATTGATTAACTTGCAGCACCTGTTTCTGAAGTAGCATGCCAGCTGCATTAACTTATACCTACCATCTTTATTCAAGCTGGCTGGTCCAAGCTACGTCTGTGCCTACAGTTCCCCCCTTTTTCTTTTTTGAACCAGCCAGCCTTTAGCAACACATTTCAGAATTAAAGGTACATGAAGAAAACATAAATATTTTTACCCATGGCCATGAGTTTACAACAAAAGGTCAATAACAGCTACATCGCTGAACAATACAATACAGAAATCCATAAAGTCAAAATAAACAATCTGATATGTGTTGGTAGGAGGGACGTACACTGGCAGGAAGGGATGAGGTCTTGGTAGCTCCACTGATATTTCTTTTTCCTGATGTAGTTCTGGACTTTTCTTCAGATCCTTTAGCATGCTGATCTGTGAGCATTATCAATAAGATGAAAATGTCTCTTCATCTGTTGGTCATCTTAAGTTCTTTAATTCTTTTATAGCTGAAGGAATTTACAGCAGCCTAAGTGGTGCCACAGTTGCGAGGGTTTACATTTTAATAGAGTGATGGATTGAGGGTGGATCACTTGGTTCTTTCCTCAAGATTGTTTTTTCCATTGGTCTTACAGTTAAGTCCTTTCTGTTGATGTGGCTTGATCCATTTTGCCGGAATCCATCGGGGACCTTGATCTGTAATGACACAAGCATAGCCTCTTCCCCACGTTAACAGATCTGCAGGTCCTTGCCACTCTCCAGTAGTGGGATTCTTATACCAAACTTTAGGTTTGTCAGTAAAATCCAAATCCCGACTCATTTGGGCAAAGTGTGTTAATGCCGGTGGTTCATTCCGGTTTGCCACAATTCTGAGATGATTCATTGTATAAAGGGCTTTCATTAGTCTGTCTTGAGGACTCACCCCCTCTTCCCCCATTTTTTGTTTTTCTAGAAGGCCTTTTAAGGTTTGATGTGTCCATTCAATAATGGCTTGACTGGTGGAATTTCCTGGGATACCAGTAGTATGTTTAACACCCCATAAGTTTAGAAACTTACGTGTTTTACTGGCTATATATCCCGAGCCATTATCAGTTTTTATCTCTCTTGGAACACCAAGGACAGCAAAGCAACTCCTCCAGTGTCTTATGACGTCTCGAGAACTGTCACTGGTTAAGGCTGTGGCCCAAACCATGGCTGAATAAGTATCAATAGTAACATGTATACGTTTAAATCGCCCAAAAGGAGCATAGACAGTGATATCTGATTGCCATATACCTAATGGTGCCAGACCCCTGGGATTGACTCCTACTCCTAGGCCGATCTGATTCTGGCATGCAGGGCACATGGAAACAATACCCTGAGCATCCGATATAGTCAGGTCAAACTGCTTCGCCAGCATTTTCGCACTTTGATGAAAAAAATCGTGCGATCTTCGGGCTTGAGAAAATTTGTCAATTATTGGCCCCGTAGGTATCAATAAAGGAGCTGCCACTATCTTGTCAACAATTTCATTGCCAACTGATAGGCCATCTTTTAAGCCCGAATGGCTTCGAATATGTCCAATATAATAAGCAGTTTGCCGTTCATTTATCTGATGCCAGAGTCGCAGAAATAAGTTATACAGATTCTGATTAGAGATTTCTTTCAACAGCGCTCTCTCTAATCGAGTGACAGCATCGACCACATAGAGGGAATCGGAGATGATGTTTAATGGGACGTCTGACCATTTCTCAAAAGTTTTAACTACAGCCATCAGTTCCAGCAGTTGAACTGAACTGCCTGGGGAGTGGACAGTTAGATTTTGCCATTTTCCCACCAAACCACTCCTGCTTTGGCTTGGATCTTACTGGTGTCGGTAAAAACAGTCAGGCCTTTAACGGGTACTGCTGATCTCAACGGCCAGTCTTCCATTTGAAATTTAACAGAAAACAATTTATGGGCCGGATAATGATTATTTATAGTTCCTGGATATGACAATAAGGCCCACTGTAATTCATCAGATTGTTGCAGTGCCCAGTTCAAGAACTCATCTGTGAGAGGAACGAAAATGACGTCTGCCTCAATCCGTGCTATTTCCAGCAGACGTTTCCTGGCCTTAACTATTATTTTTGCAATTGCCTCAAGCCTCGTGGTAATTGTTTTTTGTAAATTATATGGCAAAAATATCCACTCCAAGATCCTCAATGGGTCTTTCGCTACTGAATCCCATTGCATCAAGATTGCCATTACATGCTGTTTTTGACTTATCACAGCAATGTTAATTGACAAGTCAGGATCATATCGATGACTGTAATTATTGACTATCTTGCTTCCTATTTTTTCTATTGCTTGGATTTGCTGCCGAGACAGTCTTAGCGCACTATCAGCCTCTACTGAGCCCTTTAACAAAGGCATTAGTGGCGCAAGATCCTCATTTGTGATGCCACATATGGTCCGTACCCATTGGATATCACCTATTAGCTTTTGAACGTCTGTTAAGTTAGCAATATCTGTTTTAATTGCCACCTTCTGAGGATAAATGCGTGCACCAGTGATAATATTACCTAAATATTTCCAAGAGGCGTGCATTTGTACCTTCTCTGGCGCAATCACCAACCCGGAGTTGCTTAACTGTCGGTTCACTTCTTGTAGAATGCGATGCTGGTCCAGGCCTTTCCCTGCAATCAAGATATCATCCATATAATGGTAAAATAAGACACGAGGGTATTTTTTGCGCAGAGGTGCCAGCGCCCAGGAGACATAAGTTTGACAAATAGTTGGTGAGTTCTTCATTCCCTGAGGTAAAACAGTCCATCTCTCACCAACACCTTTCCCTGTAAATATTTTTCATATTCATGCTCTGGATTGCTTACTGTCACCAACTCAAAAATTGCACTCTGTATTTTCACTTTTCTGACCTTGAATGGCTTTAGATTCTTGTGGATTTTCTCACATTGTAACAATATCTTGTCCAGTAAAATGCACCTAAAGTAAAATAAGTGCAGGTGCTGAAATACAGCCTTGACTCTTCCAGTTTTCCTCAAGTATTGATTGGATGTTGAGTCAAATAATTTCTGGATGCTCATAAAAGAAAGAAAGGGATGGTTGCCTCTCAGTCCCCTCTGCCTTGGAGTTTTCAAGTTCTCTGTCTGGGCACTGGGCTGCCAAAACAAAGGGAGCTCTGCTTTCCCTCAGTTTTTAGTATAATTGTGCTGCTTTTTACATACTGTTAGCTTATAGACATCTCTGTTATGGAAGAATAAGGCATAGTAATGTTTCTCTCTAGAAATCAGCCTTTATGTCCACCACTAGTGTCTTTGTTCGGATGTATTTCAGCATGGGGAGATTTGTATAGAGAGGTTTAAATAGCCAGGTTTCCTAAAGTACTGAACAATAATATCAACTGAGATCCCTTAAGTAAATATGATAGAGATTGAGAGAGAATGCAGAATTTCTGGATTGATTTTGAAGTTTGGTCTTTTGTGGTTTATTGTTAGGATTCTTTCACCCTCAGCTAGTTTAATTGGATGATTATTGTTGGTTAACATTTGTAATAGGAACTTATCTCACTTATTTAGGCTGATTAAAATAGCCTGGTTACAGATGCGAGTTTTAGCAGTATCTGGCTTCAAAAATCATTAGATGAGGTTCTGTGAAGGTAATTGTTGTTCAGACAGTGGATCAAGATTATATAGGTGGGACTTTGTAATACATATTTGGAGAATATTGAGAAGGGCATATCATATCTAGCATAATATTTTAATACAAATTTGGCTCCAAGGATGTGCAACTCAGTATAAGGCAGCTCACTGTCATTCAGAATCACCCGAAGAGCTGAGAGATGTTAAACCCTGACTGTTATTAGCTGTTAGGTCTTATTAGCTGTTACTAGAACAGTTTGGGTAAGTGGCTATCCTGAACAACTAGTCTACTCCATGCTGCCGTGGGCAGGTATATTGAACAGATATGCTCTTGAGGCCCCTTCCACCTCTGTTTCCTATGATTTTTTAAAGATGTTGTGTTTGTGTGGAGCTGTTTTTGATAATGGGTGAGGAGTTGCAGTGGTGGCACCTGTAAGAAGTGGCTTGAAATTTCTAGACTCTAAGTCAGACTCACCTCCGAAACCGAGCCCAGCGGGCACATTTGCAATCACTTTTTGAGGAAAAAGCAGCTGGAAGAGGAGTGGGATGAGAGAGGAGCAACCATGTGGACCCCAAGGTCAGGGAGGGAAGAGAGCAGGAGGTGTGCTGGAGCACCGACCCTGCCCTGCATCCCACAGTGAGACCATAGCTGTCCCCCTGCAACCCACAGAGGGCAGTGGTGGAGCTGAGCTCTGCTGACAGCTCGTGGAGGACCCCAGGGCAGAAGGGGTGGCTGTGCCCTGAGGGGCTGTGATTCTGTGGGGAGGCAGCAGATTCTGTTGGAGCAGAATGTGCCTGGGGTTGTGCTGCTGCAGAGGACACCTGCTCTGGAGGAGTCAGTGAGGAGCTGCAGCCCCAGGGAAGGACTCGCACCAGGGAAGTTCATTAGGGACTGTATCCTGTGGGAGAGACCTTGCATTGGAGCAGGGGAAGAGTCTGAGGAGTCCTCTTCCGAGGAAGAGGAAAGAGCAGTTGAGATCATCTATGAGGGTCTGACTGCAACTCCCATTCCCTGTCCCCTGCACTAGTGAGAGGGAGGGAGTGGAGATGTGGGGAGCAGGGATTTGAGCCCAGGAAGTGGGGAGAGGTGGGGAAAGATGGTCTTAAAGAGCTGGTCATATTTTTCTTGTCATGTTGCTCTGGTTTTACTTTCTATCTGTTCTCTTTTTAATTGGTAGTGATTAAACTGATCTTGTTTTCATCTCCATGTCAAGCAGTCAAGTCTGCTTTGCCCAGAGCCATAAATGACAGTGAGCCCTCCCTGCCCTTGTCTTGAAACACAAGGCCCTTGGTGATTTTTTTTGTCCTCCCACCTCACTGAGGCCTCTGCTATCCTATGGGGATGGGTTTGTGGAAGAGACAGTGAACAAGCAGCTGTGTGATGCTTTCTTACTGGCTGGACGTGAACCACAATGATTTTGTAAAGGTAAAAGCATTTGCAGTCATGGAGAAGATGGATATAGTGGTCGGTTATTAATCATCTGTGATATTAGGTAGCAAATGCCAAAATGCCAAAATACACAGTATGGTCTGACTCTCCTGCTCCATGCATGGGAATAAAGCAGTGCTAATGCCACAGAAGGCTAGAACATTTCAGTGACCTAAAACTGTTGTTGAAAATAATGTCTAGGTGGATGAGTGTTTTCCCTCACACAGATAATAAAGTGAAGAAAGATCTGTAACCTTTCACAAGGTCTTTGCCAAGTAGGTTCAAGAGATGCTTAACTACTTTTGAGAGGTGTGGAAGGATATATTGCAAGTATCAAGTACAAAACTCCTCCAGCACCCATCTAGCAGAACTCATTTTAATATCTTTATGAGTTATTAGGAGATTATGAACAAGAAGGTCATTCCCAGTGGCATTCTTTTCAGGGGCTGAATGATTCCAAGCCAAGACAGACACAATGAAACCAAAGTGAGTGTTTGTTAGCAAAGGAAAACATCATTTTCTGATGCTGTCGATCATGTGCACAGGAAGAGAGATTAAATTATAGTGAAGGCATTGGACATTCATCTCAGCTTGATTTTTCAATTTTATAAACAGTAGGAGGCTCAAGAAGAAACAATGAGGAAAACCAGGGCTATAGATTCAGCAAATACAGTCAACTTTTGATTCCTATGCCACTTAAATCCAACTTAGAGTCATTTACTCAGTCCAGAGAGCCTGAATTTTCACTATTTTCCAATTTATGCAGCTGTGACAGCAGAGTCCATTAAAAAGTCTTGCTTCAAATTGAATTTATAAATTCACATCTTCCTCCTCCAGACTTCGCCCCCTCCTCCCCCAGCCATTCTGCTATGGCAAATGTAATCCTGTGTAGTTATTTATGTTAGAAACAGTACAGACTGTACAATAACCTTTAGAGTTAGCAGCATAAAGGACATGCCACTAGTAAACTCATAGCCTCAGATTCCCAACCAGATGGACATCACATATCAACATTGCAGGGACGCAGCCTTTTCTTGGAGTCCTGCTCGCTGCCCTGCTCCTGTAGAAGCTGCATGAACAGCTGAGGTTCTGTCTCTCTTGCTGAAGAATTGTTTTTAAAAGCAATAATTGTAATAGTGATGGTTACTTCTAATCAGATATTTCAATCTAGAAATAAGTATTTATCTTTTCCTCTATTTAAAAAATTCCTTACAAAAAGGTGACATTTCCTATACTTAAGAAAGACTGCCTTATTTATCAAATGTTGAAGCTTATAGGTTTATTCCAGTTCGTACGCAACTAAATCAATTTATTCAAAACTGTGGGAAAAAAAGCAATCAAAAGCTCTGCTTGACCAAAATCCTTGGGCATTTCAGTACTTTGGGGAGTTAGGAGATTCTATTTTGGCTAAATTAGTTAAGCACAAATACAGCTAATTCAGATCCCTATGTTTGGTGTTTTCTGTGGGCTGACTGGAGATCTTCATATTCTTTGCTGGTAGGACATATGGGCACAGAGATTTGGGTTGAATTTTAACTGTTTATCCATAAAGTCAAGAATGCAGACTCACACATTTTAAAAGTCTTATACTGTGGACTTCCCCATATTTAAACATGTTTTTTTTAAGAGATAGATTCAAATTTATTTGGAAACTCTAAAGTATGAATTAGAAGTACTCTATTCTTCATGTTGGTTCTGGCAGTTCCATGTAAGTGACTGTGAAAGCATCACTGTTGCCAGGGCATAATGACTCTACAGGATCTCTTCTAGTTATTGTTGAGCACTCTTTCCTGGCTCTCTTATGTGTGCTATTTATACTTAAGTCATCTCATGAATTGAGTGCTCTGGGATAAACTGCAATGCCTTGGTGAGTTCAGGAGGAAACCCTTTCAGGTGGTATGAGTTGCAGCTCTCCTTTAAGCTTACCCATTTTTTTAACATCCTAGGTCATTTACAGCCAAGAAATTTGTCTAGTGCTGAAATTCCTTAGTAAGGACTTTTTTCCTTTCCTCTCCTGCTGCTTCTAATTGATCCCAGAAAAGCACTTGCAGACTACAGTGCATTGGGCGTAATCTGATAAAGGGATTATGCCCAGTTGCTAAAAAGTTGCTTATTGGTTGACTGAGCCTACATTAACACCTCTGAATGGATCTTGTCTTTCTGTTAACTCAGGAGGCCTTTGTCTGAGTCTAGGGATGAACTGGTGTGCCATAAAGCAAGTAGATTTGCAGGGATTATGGCAATAAACAGCAGCTACAATGAAAATAGGAGGTGAATTTGGGGGATTACCACACAGTTAAGAGTTACAATGTGAGAAACAGTCATCTGATTTTTCAGATCTCATAAAAATAGTGTTGGGACATAGTAAAGTTTTCTTGAACTATGTGACTGTCTGCTTGACATGACTAAGGCAGTCTGAAATACTTTGCACAAGTCGTAGCAGGAAGGGCAAAACTCTTCATTCTTTATTGCTCTCCTGTTATTTCACAGTCATCCAGCCAGGCAGCATTATTGCTAAATTGAACAGTTCCCAGACATCTAGTCTGGATCCATCCAGTAGCTTCAGGTATCTAATGAAAGCACCTCCATCAAGTCTTGACCATCATTACCTTTGTAGTTTGTAGGAGTTAGGCAGGCCTAGAGGGCCAGATTCATGCTTTAGATCAATCTCTCTCTGCTGACTACAGCAGGAGCCCAGGGACATGAAGCTCTTAATTTTAGTCCCATATGGACAGATGAGTGGGCAGCTCTGCTGCTTTTACCAACCCAGTGGCTTCACAGTGTTATCTGCTCTGGCTGCATACTGTACCTTGAGGCAACCACTAGTGCACAGAGAACAGACTCCAAGGATCAGGCTCCTCCTAAAGGTGCTAACAAGAACTTCAAAACAGCATGGTAGACAGTTCCCTGAGTGACAATAATTTAAACATTCAATTTAAGTGCTTCCAGGCTGTCTTAAAGTTGTAACATTGCTCAAAGTCTCTGAGATATGTGTTCTAATTATTACTTTAAATAAAACATTGTCCAGGTTTAGGCCCATCAGGGAACAAAAGACCACAACTAGCCTCAAATTCCAAAGACTTGAGGATTGCCAAAGGGCAGGGAGAACTTAATTGCCACTTAAGGTTCAGGACAAAACAGATCAGGCTTGGGGAAGAAAACAGAAAATAATTTAATGCAACATCAACTAAAGCATAGCCATAAAATCCCAAAACATAATAAAAATCAAAATAAAACAACAAAGAGCAGTACAACAAAGAAGAGTCTGACCAGCCCTTTAAGACCACCTTCTCCCCACTCCTCCCCTCTTCCTGGACTCAGAGCCCCAGTGTTTTTACCTCCTCCCCCACCGGATTTTATGGAAGGAAGCCATCATCTTCTCCTAGATGCTACCATGGGACTGATTGGTGTAAGTAAAGTTATCCTATTCAGCTCTTTGATTCCAGCCTTCAGTTTTTATTTTGGATTACCCTCAATTAGAAGGTACTTTGAATTTTTCTGCTGTTTGACTGGAGAATGGGAATAAAGAAGCAGGAAGAAACAAAGAGAATACAGAAGTATTTTCAGGTCATTGCAAAATCAGAGCAGCAGTGTTACTGAATTTATGTGGATGTCAGCAGGGGCTGTTTCCATTTATATGTGACTTTGATACAAGCAGAGAGACAAAAGTCTTAGGTTTTTAAGTCAAGAGGCTCAAAGAATAAATTGAGGGAAGCTGAGATCTGAAGCAAAATACTTTGTTTATTTCCTTTGTGCCTGTGAGCATACACCTTTTAAACTGCCAAAGAAATTCCATAATTTGCGATAATGAGATTAACTGGAAGAGAAGGAACAACACAAGAAGAGACATCATATAAAGTATTTACATTGTCTGATTCCTAAATCGCTGTGCCAGAGTTTTATTGGGAGTAAATGCTAGCAGTTTCACTGATTGCATGGGGCTGCATCCACCAAACTATCCATGTTTCATGTCATCTTAAGTGAGCAAAAAATTCTTAATATAGGGCCCTCACTGTAGATGTGGCTTTGCTAGACAACATTTATTTGTTTATTTTGTCTAGTAATAGAAGCAAGGGGAGGCTGTAATATTCATGGGGCACAGAATGTTAGATGGAGGCTTTTGGGGTGAAGGTCAGGGTAGTAACAGATTGCTTGCCTGGCTATGACTATGTCTGGGCTACAGCATTCCTGGCCAGGGCTCCCTGTATACACACATGACCTGCAGCATTTCTGACCATTTCTAACACTAGTCCAAGTCAGTGGTGATGCAGGATTTTCTTCCCCACACTACGCTTTCAAGTAAGTGTAGGAGCTTTGTTACTTACACCAAATCTGCTCCCCTATGTCCTTCCTGTCCCTGCTGTCTGCAATGCCTAGATTAATACTATCAAATAGGCCTGCATGGGATGGAGCTTTATTTTCTCTTTTTACTGTAGGCCTAATGGACTGTACCAGTACACTCATAAGCAGAAACCAGTTGCAGAGTGAGAGCATTATACTTTCTGATACATCTATAATAATCTGTAAGATCATACTGTGGAACAAAGCTTCCTCAGCTTCCTTGATATCTGCAAGCCAGATCCTCATCTAGAGTAATTTGGCAGTGCTCCACAGAGTCAACAGAGCACAGACAAACTCCAGAAGCTGAAAGCTGGGCCCTTGGCTAATTGCATGCAAGTGTTCCCTCTGAGCACCTGTAAATTGTTGAGTTTAATAGGGTGGCAGCTATTGCCTGCTGCATGGGCTCTTGCTGCCTTGGAAGCAGGTGGGAGATAAGAGCATCAACTTGCAACGTGATTATCTTTTTCTCCATTTCCTCTCAATTTCATTGTCATCTTCTTCTCTCTTAAGAGTGCTTAAAAGCATTTGTTGCTCCTTATAACACCCACAGGAGCTGTTATGAAGTGCACTTTTTGTGCTTAGGGTTTCAAAACCTAAAATCTCTGAATTTAAGAGGTTTGGAGAAGGGCTTAGTTTGAAGTCTGCTGCTGTACAGGCACCTGCAAAACATTGAATTTAAGCTGATACAGATGGAGGGAGGGATGGCTTGTTATGATGAGTGATTACATTGCTGTACAGCAGTGCCTTCCTCCTGCAGGAATTTGTTTGCTGTTGACTGAGTGGGACGTAGGTGCCTGAATATTTGGATGGGTCTGGCCTTTGGATTTGAGAGGTTGATGCCCATAGGAGGGCAATCGTTTTCGCAATGTGCTTTTATAGTAGAAGATATGTGTGAGTTGCTGTAAGTGACCTGTTTGTAGAGCAGAGGGAATTTGTCATGTCTGGCTGTGGGATTTACTTGGCCAGAGCAATCCTCAATCTACAGGTGACAAAGAGAGATGAAGCTCTTAATGCAGGTGCCTCCATCAATTCTTGCAGTATGTTGGGGGAATCTACCTTGTAATGCATTACAGACAGCTAGGAAGGGCTCTGGCAAATGTATTGCTCTGAAGCCTAGTTTGGCTTACTACAACCCTTTCACTGCTCCTGATGTATGCAAGGATTGTTAGCACTGTAGTTATAGTGGTTGAGTGCATGAAGCTAGACTACTTCAGTTAAGAACTAGGCTGCTATGGACTTTCTAGTCTATTTTTTGTAGGATAGAAACCTCTGTGTGTCTGGAGTCCTCCAGAAAGCATTGCCTTCTGTGGTGGGTTGACCCTGGCTAGATGCTAGGTGCCCACCAAAGCTGTTCTATCACTCCCTTTCCTTATCTGGACAGGAGAGAGTAAATATATTGAACGGATTGTAGGTCAAGATAAGGACAGAGAGATCACTCGGCAACTACTGTCATGGACAAAACAGATTAAGCTTGAGGAAAAATAGTTTTATTACCAATCGGAACAGAAGAGGGTAATAAGAACTAAATGTTAAAACACTCCTCCCTTCTTCCCAGCTGTCTTCCTCCACCCTCTCAGCTACACAGGGAGGTGGGAAATGGGGGATACAGTAAATTAATTAATTACAGATAATCTCTGCCACCCCTTCCTCTCAGGAGGAGGCCTCCTCACACTTCCCCTGCACCAGTATGGGGTCCTTCCCACAGGAGAAAATCCTCTACAAACTTTTCCTGCCTGAGTGCTTCCCACAGGCTGCAATCTTTCCCTAACTGCTCCTGCACAGATCCCTTCCACAGGGTGCAGTTCTTCAGGCACAGAAGAGCATGGGTCCACCAAGGGGTCACAGCCTCTCTCAGACATCCACTTGCTCTGGTGTCGGGTTCTCCCTGGGCTGCAGATGGATCTCTGTTAGCCTGTGGCTTCCATGGCTGTAGGGGCAGGGCCTCACTATGGGCTTTACCATGGGCTGCAGGGAAACCTCAGCTCTGGCACCTGGAGCACAACCTTCTTCTGACCTTGGTGTCTACAGAGTTTGTCCTCTCATATTTTCTCTCCTCTCTCCCTCTGCAATTTACTGCTGCACAGTAACTTTTTTTTCTTTTCTCAATGAAGTTTATTACTGAGGCATTACTGCCGTTGCTAACTGGATTGGCCTTGGACAGCAGTATGCGTGTCTTGGAGCTGGCTGGCATTGGTTCCATCAGATATAGTGAGAGGAAGCTGCTAGCAGCTTCTCACAGAAGCCACCCCTGTAGCTGCTCCCTGCAAACAAAACCTTGCCACGTAAACCCAGTATGCCTTCATGGGTACCTTTTTGTTGCTGTGTCTCTTCTGTCCTAGATTGTACAGCATGTGTTGGCCCAGATACATTTTCTTGTGTTGCAATTGAATCTAGGTGTGTGATCTATACATATAAATGAGCGTTGGAGTTTGTGGGTAAAGCTCCTGGTACAGAAGCATTGCCTGTAGTCTTCAGAAAAATGAACTTTTGTGTTAATGCTCTGCTGGTAACAGAGGAATTCCTGACCCTGAGCAGTTTACAGCAATCTTCTGGGAGGATTTGCTCCTTCCAGGAATAATTAGACAAAGCAGGAACATACTCTGGTGTTGAAGTGGTGCCATGGCACGGCAAAATCCTCAGGAGTCTTCGGGAGGAGAGAGAAGGGGGAGGCCACATGTTAGGACGTGACTTTGTAAAACGATGAGTAGCACTATCCAGCACTATCAGTATTTTAAATACAGCAGATGAACCAAAGAAAGTACAATAGATCTTATCCTCCGATCCAACACCAAAAGAAGGTGGCAACCAGGTTGGTGATGTTTTGAATGGTGACGGCCATTGGTTTGGAATTAGATGTCTTTTTTTTCCCCTCTAGTTTTTTTTTTTTTTTTCTTGTACTTGCTGAGTGGCCAGGGACTCCTTTCTGTTCCTGACCATAGGTTGTCTTTCTGTGGCTTCATAGAGGGAATAAATTTAACTGGTATGTTAAAAAAGGACAGGCCTGTAATTATTAATAGTCACATGAAATCGTGTGAAGAACATACTATTATAGCTGTCCTCAGAAGAGAAGAGTTTTTGAAATTTCTTAACAGAAAAAAGGATAAGAGACAATTCATCATTCTCCTCAACTACTGTTTGGATCAGCTGAACTGTGCTTGGCTATTTACAGAAATGTGGGCAGCCCAGGTTAGGGATACATCAGATACAAACCTGCTAGCCCACCAGCTAAGACCTTCCAGGGCCAGATTCTTAGTTGCTGCAGTTCCAAGATAGCCATCTTATTTCTGCTTAAATTTGGTCCCACTGCTGTCCTTTGGTTTTTGACTTCAAATCCGGAATTGGCTTTGGCAACAATTAGCCAGACTGAGGAGGATCGCTTGAAGCTGACTCAGGAGACAAGAGATGTTTTGCACACAGCAAACAGCATCTGGTAAGTAAGGTATATTACTGCCCGCAGAGAGAGATGGAGTGGGAATTAGCAAAGAAACGATTAAAAAAGTTTGAGAAACCATTTCAAAAAGTTTGGCTTTTGCTAAAACTTGGTGTGACATGCCACTGGGAGCTCTTCCAGCCTAGGGGCTGTTTGCTTATGGAGATCATTAATAGCCAGCTCAATTTCCTCCAGGGTGATTGGCTGAGCCAATATATTCCTATTCATTTGACTGAGCCTGGGGAGAGAGAAAATATAAAAACCTCTTCAAGTTGCTGGTACCTTCTGGGATCTCAGGTATATAGAGGTTTTGAGAAATCTTGACGAATCAGACTTGGGGGTAAGTTTTCTAAGTGGTTCATGGGAGTTTAACTGCATGTTAATGGGCAGTGGTTGAGTAAAACATTGCAGAATGGTTTTGGCATAAACCCTGTGTGCCTGGAAGTGTTTTTTAGAGGGAGTAGTGCTGTCTCCAGGAATAATCTAGCCTTTTATTTGCACTTCCAGAGAGTTTGCCAATATTCTGCTCAGTTTTTACAGTGTAAATAAAATTGGTTTGGATTTTTATAGCCCAGATTAGAAGCTGCTGTAAGCTATATAGCCCAAATAATAGGAGTGAGATCTACTGAAATGCCACTGGGCTATAATCCACAAGTAGCTGCCCTGGCCTGTTTACCTTCCCTTGTGTTTCTCTGAGTCATTTGGAGCACTTGTCCACTGAACAAGGTGTTTGCTTTGCCTGAGATGATTTAAACCCACCCTAAAGTAAAGCACAGAAATTAACAGAGCAGGAAGGTGAAAAATAACCCTTCTGGTTTCTGAATCATTGCACGATTTGGCACCTGATTCTTGTGGCTGTCTGGAGCAAAGTGAGACTTTTGAATTGCTAAATGAAAAAAAAAAATAATATTTTCCCACTTTATCTGTCTCTGGGTTTAACCTAAAATTCTGTACTACTCAAACTTCACAGTAATGTCTCTGTTCATTTCCACAAAGCCTTGAGCGTATCAGCTTAAAAGCAATTAGTGTTTATTTTTCATCCAACAGACCTCGTGTTTTTCTACGAAAGTGTAGAAACCCCCAAAACATAGTCATGTCCAGAGAGCTGCTCTCCAAGCCTAAGATGCTAGGCAAGAAGTGGATTCGGGTGCAGACACATGAACAGCCAAAACAGAAGTAATACACATGGCACACACACATGTGGCTTCAACATATGGATTACTTTAAAGGATGCACTGAAATGATTGATGTATGTGCAAGAAAACATTGTGTCAGGACAGAAAATGGTTCAAGTATGGATGATGATACAGCATCTATGCTGCCCGTAAAGGAACAGAGCTGTACAGAGTTTAGATGTCTACCATGAGGAACTAGCTCTAGAGGACAATGCTGCACTGATAGAAAACTGTGGTTTAGTTTTTGTGAGTGTGTATATATCTATATGTATGTGTGTATGTAATTCAGTTAATCAGTAAAGTGTGCAGTAATTTACCTTAATGTGAAGCATGTACCTTGATCAGCAAATTATCTGCTTGCACATTAAACTATGTACTGTGATCTCTGAGGTGTATTAAATATTGAAATCGGAAATTTTATCATTAATGGAAACCTAATGAACAATGACATTGTGTGCCTTGGTTGACTTTTGTTAGAAGCAACCCATTGTAGTTGGAAGGTGACTTTTCTGAGTCTCTGGTGGTAATATGCCAATTATTTCAGTTATCAATACCCCTGGAGGCTTCAAATGCCTACCACATATGTTTTACCTCAGACTGTGTATAGAGTGAGGTTCCTCAGTTAAAAGCTGATTTGAATTGACTGGAGGAAAGAGAGGCCAGTTTTTACCATGCAGATTTATAGCTAACGGCATTCTACCAGCTTCTGTATTTCAGCTTCTTTCATCCTATGAGGTGGCTTTTAGGATATGCAGTTTCTTTGGACTTTGGATCATAAAAGCACAAGGTGATACCTTCACCTACAGTTAATCTGTAGGTGCCTAAATTAGAATATATACATATGTAATGCAAAAAGTGCCTGAGGATGATTCTAGGTAATTCTATCTCTGAAATGTTTATTATTGGGTTTATTGAGCCATCAGAAGTCTCAGTTAAGATTAAGGTCCCACTATAGGAGACTGCCTCTCTCACTCTTGCTCTACAGTTTAAACAGAGGGGTAGGAAACCAGTGTGACTTTTTCAAGGTTACTCAACTTGTGACATATTAGGAGCTGAAGGGGAATTTCCTGCTCTTTGATTTGCATTGCAGTACAGATGCCAGGTTGCAAGTCATATATATTTATGTCCAAGATAGCTTTTAGCTAGCAATATGGGCTTGATCTGCTATAACCAGTGTCTGAGAGGGCTTGTTGAAGCCCATGTCATTGCTATGCCAACCCATACTGTCCTTTCAAAGTGTCTTAGTTGGTCCACATCATCCCCATTTGCAACATGAAGCCTTGCACAATTAAAGCTGGAGGCTTTATGAAATGCTCTCACTGATGAGCTAACCTGCTTGCTTTCTGCTCAAGTAGATAATGCAAATTTGGATGCAATTGCAATTATCCACAACATAGTAGATGTTACAGGCTCACAGCTTAACGGACAGTAAGCTCTAATTTCTGGTCACTGTTCCTCAGCTGGCATAGTGGCTGCATGGCTGGTTCCCTCCCAGGTGCAATTTGATAAGGAACAAACAGAGCCATATCTATCCCCCTTCTCTGCTTGGACCTGTGGAGCAGAAGCAGGGCCAGGAAGATGATTGACACTGTTCATCCTATTGTAATAAACAGTGTCAGCTACTGGGGCCTTGATTGTTGATGTGTGCCCATTGTGTGAAGCTGGGTATTTGCTTCCTCAGGGGCTGCATGCATGTACTGACCCTGCCTGCAAACAGGAAGTCCAGGCTGTTGCTGGATGAGACTATTTGCAGTACTTAGGTATGTCTTGCTTTAACGTCTTTCTCCATTTCTGCACACTGTTAGACTCCGTCTTTTATGAAGGTCCTAAATTGCTACAGAAAACAATATTGTTTTCTGCTGGCTTAACTATTGCATTCCTTAAGGCTTGTTTTTCAGTGCTACATTTTACTGCCTGTTAACTGGATTTTTGTGTTTTCTGCCTGTCTTCTGTAAAAGCCCATAGTAAGCCACAGCTTGCCCAGAGCAATATTCCAGGAGAGGAACGGAAGAATTTAGGAACAATAATAAGAATGCAGCCCTGGCAATGCTATTGCAAAATAATACTACAAAAACATTTAGGTATGAAGGAGTGGTTCCACCCGCAATAGATATCTACTTACAGTACAAAAGAAATAGCTCCCCGGGGACTTGTACCACTTGGAAGAAATTGCAGGTCTCGTTTATCCTCTGTAGATAAACACGCATCTCACAGGTATCTTTGAGGTGTGATGTCTTCTTCATTGTTCTGGACCCCTAATATTGGCAGAGAAATGGAGTATATTACATTATATTCTTTTGCGTGTGATAAATGCCCTTGCCTGTGTTGAGGTAGGAATCTGTCTCTTCTTTCTTTCAGTCCCCAAACCCTTGTTTGATGTGGCACCAGAGCAGAAGTGCACAAAAGCAGAGTTGCCGAAGAACTCCCAATCAGCATGGATGAGCAAGGGCCAGATGTTCTCCACACTCTGTCTTGTAGAGGACAAGGCTGAAATGCAAAACGTGTCTAAAACGTGTCTAACACTTTATCCCTTTAATTTCAAACATACTGGGCCATGCTCCTCCCTTGTTGGCTGCAGTTTGCCTAAAGGCTTTGCTAACTTTACCCTGAAATATGTTCCTACAGACTGTTTGTGCTATTCTAGACCAATTAAATAAAAACACTGTTGAAATGTTTGCATTTCCTTGCATAGCAGCCACTGGGCTCTTTTTCCTCCAGCATGGGCTGCTTTGGGAGTGGACTTCTGTGCAATGTGGGCCAAGGGCACTTACTGTGTCAACACAGAGCTGACCTCACCAGAGCCTGCCCTAAAGACACAGAGACAGACTACTCCTTACAAGGCTTGTCTAAACAGACACCTATATAGACTGTCAGGATCTTGTAATAATCTGAAGAGATCTGAATAGCAAGTGTTGACACTGCTTTGATAGTTGATGTTTGCTGTGATGAAGCTGAGGGAGCTGGAGAGTTGTTTTTATCAGTTCTATGCCAAAATGTGGCAGTAGATTTTAATTTTCTTTCATAAGCTTCTTGAGAGCTAAGGTTGAGGGCTGATCCAAGCAGCAGGCAGTTTGCAGAGAAGTGACAGTGACACACAACCATTGGTTGCCCTATGTTGTGTTATATAGTCAGCAACTGAACATTAATGTGAAAAGGAATAAAAGATGGATTTTGGTACCATGAAATTTAGGGAACAGTCAGAAGTATTACTGAAGGTCTTGTCTTAGTGTTGCAGGAGTATGAAAGATTCATTACTTTGCAGAGCAAATAATATGTTATTTCACGCAACAAGTAATAAAATCTGAGGAGAGAAAGATCTTTAAATGTCAATGGACTATGTTCATGGTCAAACTGCATCATGTAGAAGAAGAGACAGAAATCAGCGTAGGAGTTATAGGAAGATTCAAATAAACAAAAACCTCAGTGAAGGGGTAGTCCTGAACCAAGGCCAGATCATAAATTAATGTTCCTAGCAATGTAGTGAGACTGTCATGATATTTTATTCTGTTCTGCTTCAGACGGAAGAACAAAAATTACTGTGGGAAGGAAAGGACAACTTATACTGCCAAACACAGTCTCTCAAGTAGTAAGAGTGAGACCTACATCCTAAGATTTCTTTTGATAGCTTCTAATCTTTTAGCAGGGGCTTACTTTGTATGTTTCATTTTGTTAATTGAAGGTCTCTGAGTTAATAAAATAAAAAAGATTAAAAAAGAAAGTTATCTGACAATCATGAAAGTTAAGGTTTCATAGAATAAATATTGTGAGTCTTGCAATAAAATGGTGATACTTGTTCACTGAGAGGATAGTGATTCAGTTCAAAGATATTGTGAGGAGGAGGCTGAGCACATATTGTTAAATTTGGCACATAGAAAACTTTCATGTGCTTGGTACACACAGCAAGAAAAGTGTCTTTCCAACATTTAAAGGTACTGTAATTGCATTTAAGCAAGTTAAAATATTTATTCAGCAGGTGTATGCCTTCAGATAACAAACTGCGTTGTGGAAAGGAGTAATTGATACCTGATAGTGCTCCAAATTATTATTTTCAAATATCATTTAAGAGACAGATGTGCATTGGTTTAGAAAAACCCTGACTGTTCAAGTTGCCTTTTTACGCTGCAGAACATGGGTAGTAACAGATGATCTGTTCTTGCCAATTTGATAATTGCAATAGTAAGATACCTTCTTTTAGTCTAGAGAAGAGGAGACTGAGGGGGGAATCTCATTAATATTTAAAAATATCTAAATAGTGGATGTCAGGAGGCATCCCTTTTATCCATGATACCTAGCAACAGGACAAGGAGTAATGGAAAGAAGCTGGAATACAAAAAGTTCCATTTAAAAATAAGAATAAACTATTTCACTGGGAGGGTAAGGGAACACTGGCACAGGCTTCCCAGGGAGGATGTGGAGTCTCCTTTCTTGGAGGTCTTAAAAACCCTCCTGGAGATGTTCCTCTGTGACCTGATGTAGGTGGACCTGTCTGGGCAGGAAGATTGGACTAGATTATCTCTAAAGGTCCCTTCCAACCCCCACCATTCTGAGATTCTATGATTCTAACTAAGGTAATTTCTAACTATAAGTATCATGGAACTCTGCTCTTGAATTAAGTATTCTGCATCTTAGTGAAGAAATCTTTACTGCTATTATGTTTTGAAGCTGTTAATAAAAATATTATTGTAAGACTTTTCTACTTAATCCAGCTGTTTTGTGGTAAAGATACCTTCTTCAATAAAAGAAAAAGCCATAATAGATGACAAGCAAAACATTCAGGTGACAGATCTGTGTTTAATCCACTGTTCTCATTTTTATATGATTGTATATATGCTCTATGATTGTATGAATGCTGGGATTATGGGAATACAATGAAAGCCCAAGATACCTCAAGAAATAAATGTTACTTTTTTCTCTGCAGAGCAAATTCATTCACCAGCTAACTGGAAGAGGACACTCTGTCCTTGGACTTGCTGCCATATGGAGGACATCAAGCTGGCCAGACTCCAGCTAGGACAAGTACTGTTGATTTGAGAGCTGTTTTCTGAAATAACATGTTAAGATATGGGATATTATGCCTTTTCCTGACACTCAGACTTGTAAGTCAATTTTGTGCCTTGAAAATTGTGCTGATCTGTCAATATACAAATGTAGCAACAATCTGAGGTTTGGGATGACTGTGTCTGCTTTCTCTATTGATTTTAGAGGGAGCCTAGGCAGATGGTTGAGGCTTAGCACATGATTTTTAGATTCAAGAGCCTATATAATTTTGAAAACTCCCTTATTCGTCCACTGCAACCACTGAAAATTAGGCATTAGGTGAACTGACCCAAAGCAGTTCAGGAAGGCTGCAGAAGTCTGAATGTGGTCTCCCTTGGGTGCCAACTTGATCTCTTCACCTCTTGGAAGGGAATAAAACCTTTCACAGCTGTCAGCTGTATGTATTTTTTTAATTGAAAAGTTTTACTCTTCTAAATTGGTGAGAAGGGAGCAGAATATTCACCACCCATCAAAGTACTTCCTATTCCCAAACGTGCTAGTGGCAAGTTACATGTTCTTAGTATTGTGCTTCAGCTTCTCTTTAGTTTCTCCATTCCACATAGCCATACTCTGACACAGGAAGCCTATCCTGGACTTGCAGACGGGCTTCATGACTGCCACAGGATTGTGGGGCTCAGCTCTCCTTTTCCCATTGACTTGATGTTGCCATGCCAAATGTGGTAGGGAAAGCAAATTTTTGTTCCTAAGACTCTGTGTGTTTTACACTATGTTGCAGCTAGAAAGGGGAACTTGAACTACTCATTGAGCTTCTCTTTGCTACTGATGATCTCTGGCCTTGAAATCTGGGACTGCTTCCTTCAAGTTTTTTAATAAGAGCTACTAAAGATTTGGCACATTATCATTAATTTAGTCTTCACAGAGGAACAACATGTAGAGGCTTCTGTAAAACACTAGTTGGAGTTGACCCTGATCTAAGTCTAGTAATTCTGCCTTGGGAGAGAAAAATCATTAAAACCCTGTGCTCCCGCATCCCTTGCCTGCCTTTGTCCTATGATACAGATGTTTTACTGAGGTCCACAGAGCTGATGAGTCGACAGATTCCCTGTCTGGGGCACTTGAATGACTCTGCTTCCCTCTACACTGTAATTTTAACATTCTGTGACCACATTTCTACTTCACAGCCAAAGGGTACTTTCTGAATGGCTTGCTTCCAACTATATAAAGGTTATTTTTTTTGACAGTATGCCCTTTTTGTCCCTGAGCAGAGTATTTTGAGGAAGGATCAGTCACCCATTTCAATCGAAATTCACCCATTGTCCACACTGTGTAATTCAAGGCAAGCCACCAGTGTTGTCTCCGACACCCTCTTTGTGTGTGAAACACTGTTTGGGACTGTCCAGGCAGCCCCAGCTTACAGTGATGTGCAGAGTGCAGGCCATTGCATGCTTTCTAGGAAATATAGACAACTATAAAGCTGATGGAAGCAAGGATTTTTTTTTTTCTAGGCTATGAAATAAACAGAAATAAATTATTCAGGTTCTGTAGCTGCAAGTAAGCCCTAGGGCAAGGTCAAACACAAACTTTTTGGTGACTTTTTGGATAACCTGTAACGGCCTTCTGGCATGTAAGAGTCACCAGGGTTATAGTCAGAGTATTGGGTTGTGCTTAGAGCTCATGTTATTCCTTCCCTTAGGCTAGATATTGTGCTTTGTGGTTATTATGCAAAGGTCAAGCTGCTGAGGCATTAAGTGAATATCTCTTTTCTTCTGTATTAGCTGTTTTATCTTTTTGGTCTGCTCCCTCATTTGAAGTTTGTGCCTTGTTTCTACAGTTACGATCTGTATACATTAAGTACCTTAGTGTACTCTCATTCTACCTATTCTTTTCCTCTGGTTTCACAAAATGCTTCCTATGTTGCATATTGATATTCCCAAGAAAACACTTTTTTATCAGGAAGGAAATTAAATTGAGGGGAAATTAAATTGACACCAAGTTTGTGTATAATTGGTGATTAATTTACCTTTCAGAACCATTTGATTCTCCAAGAGATAGATGATCTGTTCTAAATATCCTGTAGTCTGCTTCAAGGATTTTTTTTTATGTGGGGGGAGAGTTCTAGGGGGAGGTTTGTTTTGGGCTCCTTTTTTTTTTTTTTTGCGGGGTAGGGGTTGACACAAGATAGATGGAAAACTACAGTTAATGTTTCAGGTGGGAGATGATTCTATCGGGATTCTGGAGAGACTTTGGCACCACTCACCATGGCCAAGGCATAGTCAAAAACTGTCAGCCAGGCTACAGTCATCAACCATGTATGGTCAGCAAGTCCCCTTGTGAGGACATCTTTTTGTGTAACACTGAGACATTCAAAGATAATCAGATAATGAGGGTTTTATATGTTTTCCTGTGTTCTGTGAACATTATATGGGGAGATCATCCCTATCTTTTCCTGCAGTCTGGCCAGGATAAAGGAAAAAAGCTATTAAACTATTTCCTGTACACCGTTTCTGGCTCATCAGGGCAGAATCATTGGTACAGTGCTGAGCTTCCAACCTTTAATATCATGATTAACCATAGCAGGATTTCTTCTACCTCCATTTACTCTTCAAGGGTTCACAATTTATGACTGAATGGCTGAATTTCTTCTCCCTTGAGTCCTGACTCTGCAAGCAGTTCTTCTCAAAAGGCGATTTCGTGCAGGTCAGGCACTTGACATCCTTTTCTATCATGAAAACTGCTTTGATGATTTTGGCCTTGTGGTACTGGAAGTGATTGGGTCTTTTTATGTTCATTGATGCTTTGGTTTTTAGTTTAGTTTGTTTTCTAGAAGCTACTAGCCCAAATTGGCTTGGGAGTTGCCAAAAGACTGCTTTAGTGCTCTGAGCACTAAAACATCTGTCCAACAAAACTCTTACACATAGGTTTCACTTTGAACATGTTTAACTTTGAACACTTTCCTTCATGCAAAATGGACTTTTGGGAAGCTCTGAGGGTTTTATTCTACTCCATCCTTACTTTGGGGCCAGTAGCACACTTGGAAGCAGTTTATTTGGCTATGCATGGCAATACTGGACCATATTTTCTTTCACCGAAGATGAGGACTGGGATACAATTTTAACTAGAGGGTATGTTATTGTTATAGGCTGACCACAGTATTTGGGATTAAAGGGCACTCTTCTCCCTAACTGTGCTGTTTATTGGCAGTGCTGCTAGTGTGTCTGTCTCCAGTTTCCCAGTAAATGAACAAGACAAACCTGGAAGTGGTTTATGGCCACTCAAACAGCAGTTTAGAGATGAGAAGAAGAGGAAACATGCAGTTGCTTTGCACAGAAATGAAAAAGCTGTTGCAGACTGTTCATCCTAGGTCAGAAGGTATCACACTGAAAAAGCAGAAAAAAAAGTTGTTTGAGACTTGTTTTCTTTTCAGCTGCTGCCAAAATTGGTATTTGGGTGTGCATGAGTAATAGCAGCTCTTATATTCCTGCAAAAGACATAGGGATGAGAAATTTGGAAACACATGCTTCTTTTGCTTTGTTTAATAACAAGAGAGAGGTCTGTACCTCAGTTTCTCACAAAATAAAGGGGAGAAAATATTATTTTTTTCATTAATATTGTCTTTGAGGTTGAATGAAATGATGCCTTCATCACACAGGAGTAAATCCTGTGACAGTCTCTCTGTAGGTAAGAGAGACAGAAGAACCTCTGAAGAGCAAATGAGCTCATCTGAGATCTGAATTGCTCTCTGAAGTTTCATCTCTGTCCGGTGTCTAAAGAAGACAGTTAAGACAGCCAGATATCCCTTTTAGGCACCTTAATTAAGTGCCTGCAGGACACTGGAATTAATCAGGATCTTGAGACCTACAGATGTTAGTGAATTTACGTCACCTGAAATATTTTCACCAGCTGTGCAGAAATTTTACAAGTGCAATATGCAAAAGACCCTTTTCTTGGAGGCAGATGGAGAGAGTGCCATCTGCATCAGCAGTCTTGCCTAGGGTCCTGGTGCTTATGGAGGCTAATGTTAAAACTGTCATGAAGAAGATAATTTTTTCCATTAACGTGCAACCAGCATTGCATTTCCAAGTGCTAGGTGTCGTTTGGGGTCATTAGACTACTCTTCTGCTGCAAACGGGGAAAATTGTGACTGATATAATGCAATACTAGGGCTGGAATATTAGAAACAATAATTCATAATTAAGCAGTGCCCTAAGCACTGCAGTTAATTAGAAGGTGCTTTTATTGGAGTGAGTGGGGGTGTTATTGTTGTTTTAGCTTTTTGTTTAAAGAATATGAAGTCTATTTCTTTTTTGAAAGCTTGCCTAAGCACTTTCTAAGCATTATAATGTCATTATATATGGGATTCATTACATTAGAGACATTAGGGAACATTAAAAAGGATCTATTGGAGGCATTGGCTGAAAAAGAAAGGATAAAGACTAGTTTTATTATGTGACTTGAAACGAATGCTGAAATATTGTATTTAAGCTAAGTGTGTTTGTTGGAGGGAGCACTGGGAAGGAAAGCAAAGCAGCAAATACCACTCTCACCATTAAGGAAAGAAATCACAGTGGCTGGAAACAGTGTGTTAATTAGCAAACCAATTTCCTTGTTCTTTAAGTGCATAACAAGTTTTAAATGCCTTCTGAAGGACTTGATATCAATTGCATTTTGTTCTTTCAATGTAATTGTTTCCATGGCAATGACGAGTTCTGCTGCACATGGATTATGTCTGTTAAGCCTTACAGATATTTATGGGAAATCTGTATTAGTTTAGCAGATGACTTGTACTCCAGTTGTATTTTACAGGTTATATTTTATTTTTGTCACAGTTGTTTCACAAGCAAATGAACAAAAAAAAAGTCACTGGAAATGGGTAAAAGCCATTGGAATTCCTCAGTCCATCCCGTTTGGCTTCACTGATTTAATTGGAGCTGTGCTGCATTACACCAGTCTGTGTTCTGTGAATATCTTCTTTATATATGCAGGAAGGGGGGCTGTGAGTGTCGTTTCCTTGCTATTATAGGCCACCGTTCAGGTCACTTTTAATTTTCTGCCTAGTGAGATGCTATCAAGTAAGCTCTTATTCCTCAGGGAGAGCAGGTAATTTCAGGGTATTGCTGTAGGGTTGCCAGTTGCTATTGGGCAGCTGACAAGGGCCAAGAGGGAACTGCTGCCTCCACAGGGCCATGGTCACCGATTGCAGAGTGACCTCAGTGATTCCTGTTAGTGTGAGGGAAAGAGTCATACAGGATAAAGGTTAATCCAAATTCTCTGGTGTCTTTCTGAGCAAAGAGGCAGCACACCCTTTTTTCTCTGCCAACTGTGTCTTTTTTCCTTGACTTTTACATGAGGTGCTGTAATCACACCTTGTTCAGAACCCCTTTACCTTTCCCATGCCCAGTAGATAATTTTTTTTTCTTCTAGTATCAGAAAGAACAGCCTATATTTGAGAATTCACTAGATGTCCAACCTTTTCAGCTTGACATTTCTTGGATTTCCCCTCACCCCATTTTATGGTTGTGAACTTCAGTGTTAAAACCACACTATCTGCTTCAGGAAGTTGGGCCAAATACCTACATTAAGATATTGAAGGGCTGAGTTCAAGTCATAGCTCTGGCATAAGCTACTTCCCTAGTCTTTGATAGATTGATTAGTCTCACAGTCTTGGTTCTCATTGTTTAAACCGTTAATTTTTCATTTCCATCACTATTTATCAGTCCTTTCTGGTACAATGGGACTGATTGTTTACCACTCCATGTTGATGCAGCACTTGAGTACAAAGGAGATGGAGACCATAAAACTGACTTTCCCCAGAAAAAAAAAAAAAAAAACAAAAAAACAACAGCAAACATACTCCTTATTGTCATTTCATTCACCAGTTTCATAATTTACAGGGTTAATGTAAGATTCAGTTTCCCAAAATTGACACCAACTGGAAACTATAGTGTCTACCACATTTTGGCTTTATCTTTTTAATTTAGAAATGTGAGGTGGTTGTATTCATCAGTTTGTTTATATAGCTATAAAAGATTAAATAGAGGAAATACATGGCCAACTCAGAGAGCAAATGGAAATGTTTATCCAGAGAGCTCAGCAATTTCTAGTTCAGTCTATGTTTTCTCTTTCCCATTTACCTTTGTTTACTCAAGACAAAAATATCAAACAAAGTCCTGACCTTGAAGAAGGACTGATGTGTGTGACAGCATTCAGGAGAAGTGTACCCTCTAAAAGTGTGTTGCATAAGTGCTGGTGTCAGGCATTAAACTCTGTTTGCAAGCAGACGAGAAAATAAAAGAAGCTCAGTTTTACCTTTGCACCATGTACCTCTTGCATTGACATGCCTACTTACATCAATAGTCTTTAATGTGTATTTGCATTCAGTTGTTCCTTGTGTTGTGTTGTATTTGTCTTTTATTTTGACCCAGGTTCTCATGTTTATGACTCAGTCTTACATGAGGTTTTTTACTTGGGATTTTTTACATGAGATTTAAAATAGGCAGACAGTGGTGTCCAGACACTAAACTGCTGTAAAGGTATTTATACTTCAGTTACATAAATGTGAGGTAAGAACCAGAGAGTCTTTTTCACCTTCTGCCAAGTACTGTCCAGCCATTAAGTTCAAAGCCAGTCACAGGAGCCCCTGCAATGCCTGAGCACACAGTACTAGCTAACAGAATGGGTAATTTGCAAGCAAGAAATCTAACATATAGCTCATCCTTTCATGCTTCTGTAAAATACTGATCATCTCTAAAATATTATATTCCCCAAGGAATGTCCCTAGGAGTATTTCAGGAAATTTCTCTCTGCTTCTGGAATTCTCTTTGAAAATGCTCAACTTGGAATCAAAAAAGGCTCCATTCTGACAAGACACATTACTTTTATCATTTCTACTAGCTGGCAGTGTAAAAAAGTATTACAAGCAGAGAAACTGAAGAAACCCTTTGTTTAGGAGCTGTTTATATAGCCAGACTCTAGTTAAATATGCTTCATGTAAAGACAAATGAGATCCATCATTTTCTAAGACCATCACTCTAATCCCTCTAACCCAATACCAGCCAGGTTATGTTTATCTCTTATAATATCTAGCCCTAGGAAGTGTTATGGACTGATAGCTGTTGGGAAAATGATTTTTATTTCAGCAGTCAAAATGATTGTCCCAGACAATTTGTTTTGGTCTTTTTTTTAGGAGAATGGAGAGAAAAAAATACAAAATAATATATTGCTATAAATATTTTATTTGTTGTATTTTTAATGGTTTTGCTTTTTTTGTTATTTAAATTTTTGAAAGAAATTTCACTCCAAATTTACCTTTATCTAAAAAAAGAGTAAGATAGTATTTCACATGTGGAATTCATACCTTCTCTGCCCTCCTCTCCATACTGCTTACTGGCCATAACCACCTGCCCTGTTTGATACAAACAGTTTCAGTTGCATAAAACTAGGGTTTTGACATTATATTTCTTGGAAATATTCTTGCAGCATCATCCCTGGCTAGAGAGCACTCTAGCTTGGGAAAAGCCAAGTGCTCTGTTTCCATCAGACTGTTCCTCTCTCTCTCTCTCTCCCATGTAGTCAGCTCAGGGCCCACTTCTTTCCTGGAGCTGCCTCGATCTGTCACCATTACATTATGTGAGTTTGGCCTCATTTAACTGTTACTATGATCCAGCGCCAAGAGCAGGCCAAGCTCCAGGATAAAAAACTTCAAAATACTGCATTCTTCTCAGCAGCAACAGAGCCTCCACGGAGGCTGTCACCTCTCTTGGCTTGGTCTTTCCTCTTCAGATACCAGTCTTTTCACATCTCCCTCTACCTTGGCCTCATTTGGTTAAGAGACATTGTCTCTTGCTGCTCTAGATGTACCCTGAGGCTATAGCCCTATTGTGGAGTGAGTTAGTCTTTGTGGCATCCAATTTCATGTTCAAGCCTGTGATGCTTCATTCACTGCAGTCTTCTTTCTCATCTTTCCTGTAGGTATAAGCAAGAAGTCCCAGTGTGTGCTCCTCTCCTGTGGGATTCACCTGTTCAGCCTTCTCTCTACTAGTGGCAATAAGGAGCTATCAGGTAACCTAACAATGTCATTACAACATCTGCACCTCACCTACAGTAAAGAAGCCTTAAAGTTTAAGCTACCTCTCTCCAAAGTTAGTATGTTAACACTTCTGCCTGGTAGTGTCAAAGCCCTCTTGGCTCTCCAGCATCCCACAGAAGAAGCATGAAGCACACCATTTTTGAGTATTTAGACATAGAAAGCTATGCAGAAATCAGTTCCTAGGTCTTTCTGCAAGGTCACTGCAAGGGTGTTTCCTTTCACTTCATTACCTCCTTCAGTACATCTTGCTGGCCAGAACAGCTGCATCTGCTCACTGGGCTACACTCTCACCTCTACACACATTCCTTGTGCACAGTCACATGCTTATGGCTCATACAGAGCCATTCTTTTGTGTACTGTGCACACACACACACTTGCATGCACTTACTGTCTCATGTACACATCTGGTGTCAATTTCATGTTGGGGGTATTTTCTGTATTTTGATGTTCTTCAGAGATTTATCTCTAAGTGTGGCTTGAAGCCTGTTAAGGTACTGAAGAAGTAACACGTTTTCTTCACTAAAAGGAATGCTAACCATATCATCCAGTCCTGTATTGTACCTATGCTCTCACAGAGCTGAAGAGACCAAAGACTATACAGACTCCTTTAGTAATGATTGGCTTGATAAATCCCACTCTCAAAGGACTTGGCTTCTTTCAGGAGCTTTGTTACCAGCAGGATGATTTGGGCTTTACAACTGAGATGTTTCAGATTTACAAGGAGAGACAGAGTCAGTATATTTAGAAATTCAGGAGAAGAAGTTAAAGTGGTACCATCTGACATGGAACATTTCAAGCTCCTGATAGTGATGACCTGAGGTATTAATGTATGAGTGACTATGATGAGTTGGGAGCATCTATTCTAAATCCCTTTGAGTTTTAATCTGGGGCTAGATGAGAAGTGGGGAAAAAAATAAAAGAGAGGATTTAAAAATAGCGGTGTGCCTTCTGCAGTCAATTCACTCTGCAGGAAATCTGAACAATATTCAGAAAATACTATAACTGTCAGAAAAGCCTGTTGTTTCTAAGCAGTGCCAGTCTGGTCTTTTCCACACTGAGGAGCAAATGGAATTGACAAGCATGTAATAGAATTGAGACAGAAAGTGTGAAACTGTGTTTGAAAGCAGAGAGAATTTTAGAGACAACCATAGTTTCAGTGTGATTGAGAAAAGGGGGAGGGGGGGGAGGAAATGAAGTTCCTTAAAGGAATTGGGTCTGCATTTGGAAAAGACATTGGGCACCTAAGGAGGCCTAAAGAAAACCAGACTAAAAGTCAGACTTTTGCAGCAATAGAAAAAAATTGGTACGTATCATTAAATAGAGCATGGCTGGCTTGGTGGAGCTGAGCAAAAGCCATCAGCATGGCAGCAAGTGGCAACCACTTTGCATCCCTTATATGAGTGAATATAGAGGAGCCTGAGCAGAGCCACATGAGCAGGGGAAGGGAAGTCCCAGCAGTTGAATACAAACCTCATGAAATAACTGTCTAACTGGACAGTCAAATTCATCACTGAGTTGAGGAAGGATATCACTCAACTGAAAACTGAAGGTTTAGTTTCTAAGACTACTTTGCATGGCAGCGGGTCCTTGTCCATGCATGTGCATTTCCTTACAATAGCACTGACCTTTACAGCTCTGCTTTCATCTCCTCGATTTGGAGAGGTTTTGGTGAGTCAGTTGGTCTGTTTGTTTTTAAAAGCCAGAAGAAAACTTGCACATTTGCATGTTCTCTAGGGTAGGATTTTTGTCAGTCTGAGGCAAAGCTGTGTGTGCTTTTTAGGAGTTTTTTGTGATTTCTAGGAAAGGAAAAAACCGCATTTGTTGTGAAGTTGTCCCCTCTTATCTCAGGAAAGGAGAAAGAATTTGGCTTTCAGGTAACTTGCAGACATCTTAATATCTGTTAGGAAAGTTTCATAGAAAGACATGAAAAAAATAGGTAGCTTTTGTCAGAAATGAGTAATTTAATGCCTTTCAAGTAGCTCTGCTGCACAGAAAAGTGTCTGTGTGCCATCACAAAGCTGTGCCTGCAAAGCTGGTCATGTTTGAGGTATGGCCAGAGCTGCAGCATCTGTTCAGGCCCAAACAACACCTGTGAGGGGATTTTTTTTTTAGAGCTTTAAGGTTATAACCTGTCCTTCATCCTTTCTATTATCCCCAAGGCTAAAAATACCACCTGTAGCTTTATATGTTTCTTTAGTCCCTCTGAGAGATGCCACTCATGATCAGGCACCCTAAAACTTACCCTAATCGTACTGCTGGGCCTCTCTCTCTGTGCAGAAGGGAACAGCTAGTACTGAGAAGACATAAAAAAAAGTCTTTGCTGAACAAAAAGGATTCACATGCAGAGCAGTTGCTTTCATGAATGAGATGAGCACATCCAAAACTCTGCCATGTGAGCGTGTAATCTGCTGTCTGCTCACAAATATTTAAATAGTGGTAAATTTGTGAGAGTCCCACAAAGTGTGCTGTCAGTCTTTCTCCTGCTAAAAAAAAAAGTAGATGTTGCTGTTTTTCAACTTGGTTATTTTCTTGATTTAAGTGTGCTTAGCCATCTGTTGAGAGCACAAAAAGGAGCAAGTAAGCAGACCAATCACACTCCACAAATAAAAAAATAATTGAGATTGCTTGTTTAGAGATAGTTTGTAGACTAAAAGTCATTTTTCATGACTAGTGCTTGTGAGAAATACATTTTTGAGAGAAGGGAGTGACTCATGAATAATATGCAAACCATAAATAAGTTATCAAACCTGGAAAAGGATTTTCTGGGACTTTTCTCACCTTTCTGTGTTGGTCTAAAAGTCTAACTAGACCTACAGGCACTCTGAAGTAGTCAGCAGAGAAGTCTGTATGCTTATTGTTGCCCTTAATAAGGTGTAGTGGGTTCGCATAGCAAGATTTTGGTAGCAGGGGAGCTAAAGGGGTGAGTGACTTCTCTGAGAAGCTGCTAGAAGCTTCCCCTATGTCTGATGAAGCCAATCCCAGGTAGCTCCAAGATGGACCCAGCCATGTCCAAGGCTGAACCCATCAGCGATGGTGAAGTGCCACTGGGATAACATATTTGAGAAGGGGAAAAAGTTACTGTGTGGGACCAAACTGTGGCAGAAGCAAGGAGTGAGAATATCAGAACAACTCTGCAGACACCAAAATCAATGAAGGAGAAGGGGGGAAGGTTCTGCAGGCACTGGAGCAGAGATTCCCTTGCATCCTGTGGTGTAGCCCATGGCGAGGCAACTGTGTCCCTGCAGCCATGGAAGATCACAGGGGAGCAGATCTACCTGCAGCCCAGGGAGGACGCTACACCAGAATGAGTGGATGCCTGAGGGAGGCTGGGACCCTGTGGGAAGCCCACATGGAAGCAGGCTTCTGGCAGGACCTGTAGACAGAATTGCCCATGCCAGACTATGTTTGCTGTCAGAATTTATGACTCTGTGGGGAACCCATGCTGGAGCAGTCTGTGCCTGCAGGACTTCACCCTGTGGAAGGGACCCATGCTGGAGGAGCAGTTCTCAAAGAACTGAAGCCTGTAGGAAAGACTCACATTGGAGACGTTCTTGGAGGCCTGTCTCCCATGGAAGTGACTCAATGCTGGTGCATTTGAAGTATGAGGAAGGAGCAGCCGACACAATCCGCAACCCCTATTCCCCATCCCCCTGCACCACTGCAGGGGAAGTATAGACCTGGGAAGAAGGGAGGGGTGGGGAGGAAGATGTTTTAGGATTTAATTTATATTCTAATTATCATCTTCTGTTTTAATTGGTAACAAATTAAAGTAATTTTCCACAAGTTGAGTCTGTTTTGTTCATGATTGTAATTGTTGAGTGATGTCTCTGTCCTTATCACTATCTGTGAGCCTTTCATTGTATTTTCTCTCCCCCGTCCATCTGAGAAGGGAGAGTGTTAGAGTGGCTTTGGTGGGCACTTGGCATCCACTTAGGGTCTACCGACCACATATGGGTTCTTCAGCCAATATGCAAAAAGCCAATCAACACACTGAAGTCAAGATAGTTGCTTTTATTGCTATTCTGCGAATTGGGTACTAGGCATCTAACAACAGACAGTCAGATCTTATATACAGAATAATTGCTAAGGAGAAGCTTCAACAAGTTATATGATTGGTCATTTGGGGTTACATGATGAATCATCCTTCTGTATGTATCTAAACATCTACCCAACTCGTACTAAGGTTGTCTTATCTTTACATGTGGTTTTCCCTACAGGAGTGTTTTTTAGTATCGCAATCATCTAAGGTAGCCAGCAGTTGTCCCTTCATCTCATCAGCTACTGCTAGGTTCTTGCTCAGCCTTATACCTTGACATAAATCCTGTTCAAAACAGTAGTTGACCACAGCATTGTTTTTTAACAATATCCAGTTTTGGGACTTTTCATTCTCTTAAACACTTTCCATTCTCATTGCTACAGTTTCAAATTAGATTGTCATGGTTGTTAATTTGCAAATTTCATGGCTGCCCAGTTTGTAAATCTTTAACTCTACTCTTTAGACATCATTATTACATGACTTGCCTCTTACTTTGAAGGTGCTGTCCTTTCCTAATGCTCCTGGAAAGACCATGCACCCCACGGTAATTCAAGACATCTTACTTCAAGTAAAGTCAGAGGAAAAGTGCTGCTCACAGAGTGAATTTCCAGCACCATTACAACCAAAGACAATTTTGCCTTTGTTCAGTGTTTTCTGAACAAGAATCTTCCCATTTAGAAAGCAATGTCCTCCAGAAACTTGAGTAAATGTAAAAAATTACAGGGTGGGTTGAATACTAAACCTTAAGTTTAGAAATGATGAAAAAGGGCAGCAGAGAGCCAGTATTTCTGTACTTTCCCAAAAGCCTTTTTTTGTTGTTGGTTTGTTTTTTTTTTTTTCCTCCATAGTGGGCAATAGGATTGAAACTGACATAATCCACAAGCTAGAACAGACTTTCAAAGTGAAGTGGTTGAAACCAAAGAGTTTGGGTGGGTTTTTTTTTGTAGTGCTTTTTGGTAAAGTTAGCCACAGTGTCATCCATGTTTGCTAGGATTAACATTAAATATTATGGTATTTGAAGTCCATAATATCCAAGTACCAGCACTGTTGTGAGCTTCTCCAGCATGTCCCTGCAACTTTTTAACCTCTTTCTCAGTAAATTACCTGTCCTTAGGTCCCCAGCTGCTCCTAATATCCTCCCTGTTGACTGTATGGAAGAGGAATGATAACAGTCTGTGAAGACTAATAAATCATCACTATGTTGGGAACTATCAAAACTTGATTTAGTTGCCTTTATTTGTGACATCTCCTCATATCACTAGTTGGAGAAAGACACTCCTCACTCCAGTGGTTGAAAAATTCTTCCAAGGGTGAATATCCCCCACTCCGGTTTGGGTGTAATCTGGTCCATCAGTTTCTGTGGAGCTACTTGTAAGATTGCAGTATATCAGACATTATCAACTGACAAGAAAAATGACTTATCAACGCTACAGTGGTTGTACTTTGGCAAGTATTCAAACTGAAAGATCAATTTACATCTTCTGAAAGGAAAGAATATGCAGTAGATTAGTTTGCAAATGGTTTTTAGTACAAGGAATGAAACTACTTACACTGGTGATTTTCAAAGGTTACATGTGGTTTTGCTGTGGTTTTTTTTCACCTCTTCTAGATGCAATTCATATTTGCTAAGGATTCTGAGCATTACATTATAATAAGGAAGACTTTGAGGGCAATTTTAGAAAAATAGATATCCAAATCACTACCATAATACTTCTGGCTCTTTGAAAATGAAAAGTAGAGTGCTTCAGAGAGATGTTTATTGGAAAGATTAGTTTTATCGTGAAATTATTACTTCAGCACACGGTTTGAGATTGGCCATTACCTTAGAAAGTTCACAGATGGAAACATAGGCAGAGCTGCCAATGAAAAAGACCTAATGACTAAAAGACTCTTTTCCTTATGTGCTTTGTTTTTCACCTATAGCTATGTATTTTCTTCACCTGGGAGACATAAACCATCCGTTAAAAAAGCCAAAGGTGTAAAAAATAAGTTAAAGCTCTCCTGTAAATTTTGTAAATCCATTGATTTTATGAGGAAATGTCATTTTATTTATTAATTAATAGTGCTAAGTAAATGTTGAAAAAAACCTAAAAATATTTATGAGGGTTTTTTTTGTAAATAAACTTTTTTGTGCTTTCTTCAGGGACAATCTGTATGTAAGTGGAAGCCTGGAAAAGAGCTTAGTCCTTTTGAATTTGTGTATATGCACAAATAATATGTGATAGTATAACTTTCTCATTAAAGGGAAGACTTTACATACAAAAGGCAAAGACAGTTCCTCTGATGTTTGATAATGCATTGACAGCCTGAACCTAGCTGCTTTATCAGAGGTAACCCCTTGGGGAAGACCTTATCAACATCACCTAAAACCAGAAACTAGCTGTGACGTAAATGTTCCAAATAGAAGAGGAACCTATTTGTTTTCTTGCAGCACCTCTTGTTGTAGAAGGATCACAGAACCGAACTGTCTTTCATTATGTAATTTGGACTCAGTTGTTGTCACTGAAGCTCTGAATTTATAGTCCTTGCACATATGGAAATCTGTGATGCCCATAGTGCTGGACCTTGAATAAGGACGTGAATGGACAGATATTCATGTTCATTCCTGATATGGAGACTCATATTTTGGAAGAAGACCTCCACTATTGTAGACTTTCACTGTATTTTCTTTTTCACTCTCGTTCTACTCCAATCTGATTTTGGCGAGCATAAGAATTTTTTTGAGTAAAACTTTAATCAAGAACTTGCTATCTGTATTATAAAAATGGAAGTTAAAGGAGCATGGATTTTGAACTTCAGAGCCACACAGAGATTTTTCATGTCAATATAGTATTTCTATGATGACAGGAAGGGGTATTATTGAACCTTTAGCAGAGAGGGGTGAACGGAAAATGAGGTCAGTGTCCCTTTAAAAATATCTTTCACAGGTTACATGAAAGCAGGATGCCAAGGTTTTATTTGTAAAAATAAATTCTGCCAGAAAATGGCCTAAACTGGTATCATGTTGTTGAGTGCTAATGGCTACATTAGCAGTCAGCTGCAGTTGTACATATGCCCATCCATCTGCCTCCTGACTTTGTATCTGAGGAAGGTGCTGTGCATTAGTCATTTTATGTAAAAGTCTGCTTTTAATGTGTTTAAAGAAAGGAATTGCAGGCAGTGGTGATACACCAGGCTAAAGATACTCATTGGTGGCCAGATTAAGCCCCTTACTGTAGGCATACTTGTCCCTGAGTAGCAGGAACCAGAGTTAAGACCAGGCCACAAAAGGGATTTAATGGAATTATGGACACGTCCTTTTTCAATTTCTTTTTTCTCAGTCAAGCCTACAGTATTAATTTATAACTACAACACCTTTTAAATTGCCAAAATAACTTTTTTATTCAAGTGAGTTGCTCTATTTATTTGTGTTGCACAAGTCAATGGAGTATTCTTGCTGGAGGGGGTCAAATGCTGCAAAATGGTATTTGCATATTCTCTTTGTGGTTCGACTGCAGTTCATTTTGTGTACAACTGGGGCTGCTTTTTATTGCCACTGGTAAAACTTCCCTTTTGGCAGGCAGCCAGTGTGAGATTCAGATCTTAGTGGGACGTAGTGCTGAGTCTTAGCATGAGGCTAGAATTTATAATAGAAGACCTGCTGTTGCAATGGGAAGAATAGAAGTACCTCGTGATAAGGAGGGGTTACTGTCATGGGAACATGTTTATTCATTTCATACTATTTCTCTGTTTAGGAAGTCTCAGTCTTCCAGTCAGAGAGAAGAGATAGACATGTAAGACTGATGCAACTTTGAAGTAACATATTGTGAGTAGCAAATGAGTGCTTTGAAAATGTCTCAAATTCTACATTGCATGAACAATCTTCCTTATAAGCATACATGGAACTCATACATGGAACTACCTGACAAGCATACATGGAACTCAACTTGCAAATATATTCTCATTTCCAGTGCTCAATGAGAGAAAGGAGAGAAATTTGCAGCTAATATTTTTTTTCATTAACAATTCAGGCTTGTCTATATCAACTAGTGTTTGTTCCAGCAGCCCGAGAGGCCACAAACATGAGCCAATATTCTGTATGTGGCAGTTTATTTCTGCAAAGTCTTTGTACATACATCTCTTAGCTCGTGGACAACTGAAATGGCAAAATTTGTGTATATTGGTTTTACATTTCGTTCAGAGGCATTGGAATTAAGTTACAATGTTAACATATTCAGTAGCTGAACCTTACAGGGCAAAAGTTGTATTGAAAAGTTTGGGACATGACAGCCTTATATGGGTAGACACGAGCCTGAGAACCTAAAGTGCATCCCCAGCTGAGAACAGGCATCACTGATTTGTGCCCAGTGCAGCAGTGTGGTTTCAACAATCTGTCATACAAGGACTAAACTTTTAGATTCTTCTTCCAAGAAGGATATTCACAGTTCCCAATACAGTAGTTATTTTGGGGTGGCTGTCTGCTATTGCTCATTTTCCAAGCAGCAGCTTTGAAAATTGTCTCTCCTACTATTCAGAGGATGTTTTTAAAGCATAGCAAATTTCACACAGTACAGAACAGGAAGGAAAAATGCAAAAACCTTAAAAAAATCTCCAAAACTAAAACAATTGTTTCCTATTCACCACTAATTAGGCTAAAGACTACTAATAGTGATAATTCCAAACGAATTTCTGTGTGTACTCATGCACGTAAATTGGAATCTATTTCCTACCAACACTTCTGGTAAGATTTCAGAACTTGCATCTTTAGAGAGAAAAAACACATCCAAAATGAATTGATTTAAATGTTCGGATGTACAATTGTAACAGCTTTTTCTACATTATTTGCTCTTAATGAGAACAAACTGACATTGTTTCCAGGCAACTACCAAGGAATGCTTCACTTTACATGAGGGTCTCACAAGCTGCATGTTATGCCAGGTAAAGGATGTCTTTGCAATGAAACTAGCTCAAGACATCACATAGACACTGTTTGCTTGATCTTATTTTTAATTATCATTTTTTCTGATTTTCTGGGCAGCTATTTTTTCTGTCAAAAGCTTGCTTTCCTTGAGTAGTAGAATCAAGTAAAACATATTTTTCTCATTCTGGATATAATATGTAATGAACAAAGAAGTACTCTAGGCTACAGTGGTTACTGTGAGGTCATTTGGAAAGCTTTTGAAAGATTGAGAATGTTCCTTCATAACAAAAATTGAAGGAGCCGGTAAGCAAAGTATGATGGACTGGAGCCTCATTATGCCTCATGCATACTGCGAATGTCCTTCTGTCTTTACAGACTACAGTCCGAATAAATAAGAGATAAATGGAGAAATGGGGGTACAGTAATGAGTGACATCACTTGCAACAGGCTACTCTCCTCCCAGGTTCAAAACGGCATCTCATGAATGGATGGAGGCTGCAAAAATTAATCCAGTCTGGTAGTGATGAAAATTACTTTTCACTTATTTAATGAAAAAACATATCTATGGTATTGATTATGACTGTGCTTCACACCTGGAAGCATCTTAAATCAAGTTTTCTGGCTACACTAGAATCTAATCTACATTTTTCTATTTATACTTCTAAATGGTGTTTGATTGGAAAATTGGCAACAAAACACTTTTGACATTAACTAAAGTTTACATTTTCTCACCACAACATTGTTTACTTTGAAAGCTCATGTTACTTGGTGTAAAGAGCTGATAAAGTGATAAAATAGCATGCAGTGAACAAACTCTACCGCTTTTTACAGTCACAGCCTGAGGACGTCTCACCTGACTCTCATGCAAAGCCACTGGGGAGTCAGGCGAGAGATACACACAATGGTTTTCACCAGTGGCAGGTATCACTTTACTGTACCAAGAAAGTGACATTTCTCTCAGTGGGTTCTTGCTTTGAAAGCAGAGAATATGGGAACAGGGAAACTTTGTGTAGTGTGGCTACAGCATCCTTTCTTATGCCAGTGGATGCCAACGTTAAAAATTCAGTGAAATATCTTCCATTCTTTGTGATCAAAGTGAGACTGAACATGCTCTTGAATTTTTGTGCAGGTAGAGGAAACGTGTATAGATTTCTCATGCAAGATGACACCCTTTCTATCTGCTCACCCTTTCTATCTGCCAGGGATCATCTAGACCCAAAACCCTGGCTGAGGTCAGCCATCAAGCCATTGTAGACTGGACTTTATGCCTATCTACATTAAATGGCTTCCAAGCTCATTATGCCTTTCCCTCTCATTAAGGACTGTCTACTCTGTGAAGGCAAGCAGGATAACTGGTGGGATATTTAATATTCCTAGGTGGAAATCACCAAGAGCACTGGCAAAAGCTCCAGTATGTTTTCTTACCCAGTTCCCTCAGTCTCTAGGGACTTGGAAGAAAAGTGGACGAAGGTTCAAGAGAAGATATTCTTTTTGACAGTCTCAGTTAAGTAATACTAATTGACATGTTTTTCCAGCAAGAGAAAATTTTCTAATGACAACAAGTTCCCCAAAACCTGAAACTAGAGCAGCCTTGCTCTCTTGATCTCTGCAGAGATGGGCTTTGCTGTCTTATCTATGTCAATACACAGAAGTGATGTCTTTTTTCTTCTAGCAAAAGAAATTCATGTAAAGCCTGCACAGTGTAGCCTAAAGTGAGAAAGAGATTTGTAATTTTTTTGACAATAATTCACACAGACTCCAAAACAAATGTACTTCTGAGCAGTGACTCCGTGAACAATAAAGCAAACACTCTCAACTACCTACCAGCCCATCCATCTTTTTAAATCATGTCAGCAGATTTCAGATTGTTCACCAAGTTTTATTGTTTCATAGAGAAGGAAATAATTTGTGGTGAAATACAGTGAGCCATTGAACTTTTCAGTTGTTTATTACTTGGTCTTGATTTCTTGCACATTGCTGCTTCATCATTTACTTGTCATTTGTTTTGGATGACATGGCTTATCCTCTCTTCATAGCTATCTAGAATTGCATAGGTAAATTTTTAAGTTGAACTGCTTAGCTTTTCTGCCTGTAATACCACCCACCATCTGTAAAATTTGCAATAGTACTGTGTGTGCTATTTTGTTGCAAGCTAGATATGAATTCTTCATTCCATCAAGAAAAACAGGTTTATGCAGCCTGGTATGACACTTGCTGGCAAGAAGGCTTTTGTTTGAACCAGAAGGCTGCTGGACAGACTTCTAGAAAGTGAGAAGGTATGGACAACAGAAGATGGATACAAAACAGTCAACATGGTAGATAAGGTAGGCTTTGTGTCATAAGCAGCCTGTTTTGGTATAAGAACTGCTCAGGTAAGGGTCATTTCTGTGACATGAGGGAGGGAGAGGTGACTGCATCTGAGCTAAGTCTGCTGTTATTTCTTCTGTGTTGTTACTGCTGTTATAAATGAGTGCCCTAATTAGAAGCGAGGGAATTTATGGGCAGATATAAAAATGTGGTTACTATAGTTACCAGGTGCTCCAGCTCAGTCAGGAAATGTCGCTAATATAATGATAGCCCAGGGGTAAACACGTGAGGTAAGTGATGAACAAGTTCCCCCCTGCTCCAGGAGAAAATCTTTTTCTTCACACTTTGTTTGGTAGTTTGTCAAACAAACATCTACTACTACAATTTCTTTTCTGTCCTTCCTTTTCTTTGAATGGAGTGGTTTTGATTAAAATATAAGGAGCTCTTGGGTAAAGAAAGTGCAAAAATGAAGTGCCATTTAAAGCACGGGTAAAGATCTATTCACCTCTCTTTCAAAGCTCTTTACTAAATACCCTCCCCACTCCTCTGTAGGTAGACTGGATAACAGAGTAAAGCAGATGTATTTCCACAAGTTCAGAGATCTAAGTTTTTTGTCTCCTGACCCTAATTTCATCAGTGACCATATCAGCCTGTGGATAGGCAAGAGGAGAATGAGCAGCGACCCTGTGGTCTCTCTCCTTGCATCCCTTGGATGAGATGGGGGACATCTCAGTGCATTGCTGCTTCAGTCCATCTGGTAACATTAGCTGCCAGGTGGGGGAAGATTCAATGAGAATTTCAGAGGGATCAAGCTCCACAGATATGGATGGATCAGCCTCTTGCTCGATTCTGCCTACAAGCAGGCTCTATATAGGTTATTCCATTTGTTACAAGGAACAGAAGAATTGCGAAGTCAGACTAATTCCTGCTGCAATTTCTCTGAAGTCAACGAGGTGACGCTTCTGATGGCTTCAACATAGATTTCTCAGTCCTGAGTAATTATCTGGCCTTTTAGAAGAAATCCAGGAGACAAAAAATTAGGAGAGCTGCTGTTAAGAGACCTGATCCCCACCATCTGAAAGAGTGCTGACCACGAGTTGCTCTCTGGTTGTGAAGGAGCCATGCAAGAGGAGAAAAAAACATGAAGCAGCTATATCCTGCTCAACCAGAGATAAACTGCAATTATACTTAGCAGTGTCCAGCATGTTGCTTCTTGCTACTTATTGATGGAGACTGCAGAACTATTGCTCTGTGATTTCTTATGCAAGCATAGAGTATGGACTCTGGTGGTGTTTAGAAAAAGCAGAGCCACAGCTGCAGCCCTGAGAAGGTCGTGTTAGCACTGTCACTGGCCATGCAAGCTCCAGCTCCTCTCTAGGGATCACTTAAGGCTGATAAACACTAAGACCCTTGAGCTTTCTAAAACCAGAGAGCATTGATTATTCAGTTTAGTCTCATATACTTTGCTGGGGTGCTTTAATCAGACACCATAACCTCTGTCTCAAGCTGTAGAGAAAGACAGGAGCTCCAGAGCAGTTCTCTTTCCCTAGGGTCTGCAGCCTAGCTTCTCTGCATCTCACTTGGCAAAAGATGTAAAAAGGCTTTGAATGAGAATGCTTCAGCAAGGACCTTAGTAACAGTTATTGTGGTCTTGATGAGCTTAGCCATCCTGAATGGCTGAGATTATGGTTCTGGATGATGGTTTTGCTTCATTAGCAAGAAGATCACAAGTCACAAGCGGTGTCCCCTAGGGATCAGTACTAGGGCCACTCCTATTTAACATCTTTATTAATGATCTGGATGAGGGGATAGAGTGCAGCAAGACTACAGAATGTAGCCTTTGCTTGTTGGTAAGTTTCTCCCTAATTGCTAAGGCTGGTTCCACTGTTTGGGTTTTGGATTGGGCAGGTGGCATGAGCCAATTTTTAATGCTTTGGGGTTTTAGCGAGGTGCAGCTGCCAGACTGTGGGTGAGCTGTGAAAATACTCTTCTGTAAAGCTTTGCTATTTTTCTTGGCCATATCTTTAATGCCAAAACAGTCCAGGAGCATCTAGCTCTCATGTGGTCTATCAGCCTTGAAATAGTGCAGTGGCTCAGACTGCAGAGTAGCTTTTTCTGTACAATTTCTATACATTTTGCTCTTGAAGACTTTTTTTTTTTTTTTTTGGAAGTTCAGTTGATGTGGTAGCTTGAACAGCAGCCTGCTGTCTATTTTCTCTCTTTAGAAGATGAAATCTAAGAATCCTTCAGAAAGCACGTTTTTGCTCTGTTAACTGAACTAGTGTTACAATACTGTGGACAAAGGTTACTATTAGAAATTGATAAGGCAGATTTTCAGCCTGTTGTTTTCATGGAGTACAGTCTGATAAGCCTGATTGTTGAGATTGAATGAGTATACATCTCATTTTCACACCTCATGTTAGCACCAGAATAAACAAACCTGATTTTGAAAAACAATAAAGCTAACTGGGAAAGGATCTCCCAGTAATAAAAACATTCAGGTTGTCAACACTTTGACACTTCATCTCAACACTTTGTCACTGAATCTCAGCAGGAGCTAAGGACATTGCAAAGTCATCCCTTACATCTCCTAATATCTGCTTTTTTCTCATGTGGTTTGGGTCACATTCAGCTGTAATACAGAGTTGCTATGTGTAGTGTTTTCAAAACCAAGACAGTTCATGCTGTAGACATACTTACAGATCAGTGATTTTGAAAACCTCTGTGAGACAAAGATCTGATTGTTTGGACACACAGAATGACCTGGATAGAGCCAAGGGCTGTTACAGTCCTGCGGGCATGGTAAGGACCTTGTGCACCAAAGTATCCTGTTGAAGGATTAAAGACACCTTTCTTCTGAAAGCTACTTGAAGAAAAGAGCTTAAGTGCACGGACTTGTCTTTTTCTTCAGTTAATATATAACTTCTGAGTTGTTCTGCCACTTTTAACCAAATGTAACACAAGAGTGCATGGAAGTAACTAAGTTTCTATGAGAAAGATCGTCAGACATTAAGAGAATGAGATCCAATTTTGCTACCACCAAAAGGGAGATGATTGCAGTGAAGCAACATTGTACAGCAGCATCCTGACAATAGGAAAACTTGCATCTTATTAGGCATCAGTTAAGCCAGACAACAGGGTGGAAATATGCACAAAAGTTGAATTTTCAGTGATATTACTTCTGTTTGGATGACTCACTTCCTGAAGAGATAATTAAAAACGAGATAAAATATTAAACAAAATAATGGTAGTGTCCAATGTTAGGACCAGGGGTAATGGAAAAAAGCTGGAACACAAAAAGTTCCATTTAAACATAAGGAAAAACTTCTTTCCTGTGAGGGAACCTAGGCACAGGCTGCCCAGGGAGGGTGTGGAATCTCCTTCTCTAGAGGTTTCTAAAACCCACCTGGACATGTTCCTGTGTGACCTGATCTAGGTAGACCTGCTTTAGCAGGGAGGTTGGACTAGATGATCTTTAGAGGTCCCTTCCAACTCCTGCCATTTCTGTGATTCTATGATACAAGATGTACAGCTAGCCGAAAGGTATTAAAATTAGCTTATTCATAATTTCCTTGATTTTTCTATTCCTTGTTTTTTTATTTTTTTTCTGATGGTGATCCTATACATGCCAAGCTGACTGTTATGTATCTGAAGCATAATTAGCAATTGCACATGGATGGATCCACAGAAACTGTAATGAACAGTGTGAGCTCAATGCAATGATATATCTTATCCACATGTAAATTGAGATGCAAAGTCTGATTTGAAATCTGGTCTCAACTTCTTCTTTCTCATCTATGCCACCCTCTCAAATGCAGCTGTATGACTTGTGAAATGGAAGTTAAATATATCAAAATATTTTACTTTTTGTTTGTTTAGGATTACTGACTGTTTAGAGTCCTTTGTAAGCATTACCCTGTGGTGTCTAGCTAAATCAGGTTGTGCAGTTACTCCTTGGAACTATGGACCAGCAAACTTTCCCCCTATGTGTGCAAATCAGATTAAAATACAGCAATACTGCATCTAGATGAGCAGATAAGACAGCAATATGGCTGTAAAATATTACCTACTTCATTTGGAAAGGAAGAAATTGAGAGAGGATGGGTAACTGTCATCTAGAAAGATGGATTTTTTCAGTTAGAGTTGAGTTTTGGAGTGGTTTTATATACATATTAGAATGGTAGAATACTATAGAATCGTGATCTTTAAAGAATGGGACATATTTTCAAGGATTCAAGCTGGAGAAAGTAAATGGTGGATAGCATGTGGGGAAGCAAGCTCTGACAGAGCTCCCATCATCTGTGAGCTACATCTGCACTAGTAGCTTGGTTCTCAGGCCAGCTGGCAGCACTTGACCTTGTCCACACTGTTAAACTCCTTCATCTGAGCTACATGCCCACATGGAAACTGCCGGTTGGACATAGTTCCTTGGCTGTCCTAAAGGCAGAATTTGGGAAATGCCTTGCTGGCACATACTAAAACATTCTGGAGCTGGTATGCAGATGTAGCATGGATGACCATCAGGCTCCCATACACAGACGTGTTTTCTGGCACTCTATTTTCAACTTGTGCAGCTTCAGCCCTCCCATCTGCCTCTAGATACTTGCATGTACTTTACCAGTCTGTTAAATCAGTGTTCAGAATTATCATATATGCAGAAATATGGTGTGGTGCGAGAAGCACTTAGTGTTTGAAAGCAACTTAAACTCTTCCCTGACTTTCTGAACCTGGCTTAGGCAAATCCTCATTAGCCCTACTAATGACATGAGAGGCCAATGGATCCAGAAAGTTGGTTTGCAATAGTGACAACTCCTGTTCTGTGAGTCAGACTTGTGTCACTAAGCTGTGACTCTTTGGAGCTGGAAGCAGCTTTGGTGTCTGGAGAGGGCAAGTGCTTTATGAACACTTACAGGTAGTGTGGGAGAGCATCATCAAGCAGACCGTTTCTGGTTGCCCCAGTCAAACAGTTGTCTTTCAAGACGTATCCTTGATTTTAACCTATTGAACAAGAATACAGCAAATCAAATGGAAAACACATGGTTCACTGCTTTCAGTTTTGATAGTATCAGGAAGGTCAATCAAAGATTAATGGGTGTAACTATTTTCTAAGCCTATGTGTAATGCTTTTAGCTTGGTTTCGAAAGGAAACAGGGCATTATGTAGTAATCAACTTCTGGATTTTTCCTTCCCAGTAATTCTTACTCTGACCAAATCTGACAAGTATGTCAACTTTTACAAGCTTTTTTCTAGCCAAGTACAGGAGAGAGTCTTTGTCAATCTCTTCAATGAGAAAAGATCTTTAAGTTTAGCAAAAGACTGAGCCTGCACAAGAAAGAGCACTTCTATAATCACCACAGCTGAAAGAAGAGCTTCATCCCAAGTTTTCTTTTTTATCAATGGAGTTCTATAAGACAGTAAAGCTCAAAACCTACCTTTTGGGTACTCTCCATCACACCTCCACCTTTTTTTCCAAAGGAAACATGTCACATGTGGGACAAAGTAAATAAAAACTACTTAGGAAGGTGAGAGCGGGTGTTTGCAACTCTGCTTTGGTAGGTAAGTGCAGTAGTTGCGAGAACAGGAGGGTGGCATCATCAGGCCATGCTCCCTAGAGGTAGCACTGCTCAGACCAGCTGTATATATATCCAACTGCCTGGTCCTGTAAAATGCTTTGTGCTCAGAAAGCTCTGCATGCTGCAACTTATTCATAGTGGTAACAGACGTGACCTTCATGTTCATTTAGAACACCAACCTGAATGCAAGGCCAGGGTAACAAAGCTGCATGCCAAACCTCAGATAGGTTTCAGGAAGTGGGATGGAGGCAGTCAGAGGTATGGTTTGTTTTTCATTTTTTTGTAAATTTTATCTTTTTTTGTTCTTTTCAATGTCTCAGTATCTTCCACTCCTCTCTTCTTCTTTAAACTCCTTTGCTGTTGATTGCTTATTTTTAATCCTCTCTCTTTCTCCCCATTACTGTATTATTCCAGGTAAATCTCATTTATCTGGTTTGAACCTTCTCACTCCATTTAACTCCTTTTTGAGACTTTTCCTTCCTTTTATTCCCCCCTCTCTGTATTTCATCATCTTTATCTCTGCTGATATTGCCTGAATTCATGCACCTTGATTCATGTGGACAGCAGACTTCCCTGGGTACTGAAGAAACCCCTTCATTTGATGAGGATGCTAAAGACCAAGCTTGAGCATCTATATTCTAACACAATGTTCCATCTGATCACGGCCTGAGCTTTCTACAGCCTTATGGGATGCTGAGAATTGGGTGCCGTTAGAGCCAGCTGCCTCTAACTGGAAATAACAGAGCTGAACTCTGTCAGAGCACAGCTATGGCTACCTAATGTCATTTGACACACACGTGTTGTTTTTGCAGTACAGCAAACCCAGGAATGCTAATGGTGCTTACATCCAACAAAAATGAGCACTTACTGTCAACTATTTCACTTTGCTATTATTTTGGACCATTGGCTATGAGTGAAGTTCAAGCCAAATTGAACACAAATCACCTAGAACTGCATGTAAAAGGTCTCAGATAAAATTAGCAGTAGAGCCGCTAGCCTTGTGTAGCTTAAGTGAGCCATCATTGCATATATGCCCTTAAATGTCAATACTGCTCTTCCTGCCTCTGTGCTGCTTTTTATTTGAGAGCACACAGCCTCGGCAATGCTTGATTGCCACTGTACGCCCAAAGGCTGGCTGTATGCATTGCCCTCCCATATGGCATTTTGTGAGCACGCCGAGCAACTGCTGAAGATTAATAGGACTTGTGACAGTGGAGACTGATGTTTCTTCTGTCTCCAACGGCATGCAGGTAGTGATGGGGAGGCTTTTCTGCATTGTCCTCCAGCTGACCTTTCTGCTTTGCACAGAAGGGAAGCTCATTCCACTGACTACTCATCAGCAAAGCAGGAGGGCTCTGAAATTACAGGCATCAGCCACAGGGTCTCAATTTAAAACAAACTTCTGGATGTGGAGGCAAAGGACAGTAAAATGGAAATGCAGGAGTTTGTATGGGGAGTGTTAGAGGACCAGATGGTTTCTGTTCCAGACGCTAGAGCTATGTGGCTTTGTGTGTCTGTCAGTAATCAGGAATGGGAAAGAGCCACTTCTCCTTAATTGTCTTCTAATTTTCTTTAATTGAGAAGATGGCTCTTTACGGACATTTTCTCTCTGTTAGGCAGGTTAATGCTACCAAAGGCTGCTTCGGACATCTGTGCAGCAGTGAAATAGATGGGAGGAGAAGTTGTTCTGACCACATGGTATTTATTCATTGCCTCCTCCTTGAGAGGGAGCTTAGTGTATCGCGGCATGATTAAGGACAACAGAATCTTGTCCTAAATCAGGGAAAGTTTAGGGAGAAATAAGAATTGACTTTCTCAAGCCACATAGGTTTTCTTTCTTCTGACTTTCCCCCATCACAAAGCTCTAGCATTGTTGGCACGTACTATCTAATGGGTACACCAGGGATGGCAGTGTGATGGATTTTTATATCACAGAGAGAGTACTAAATGAAGCACATAGGAAAACAAAAAAAGAAGAGAGAGAGATTGAAAAATAAAGATCCTTGGATTTTATTGCACAACTAAATGTCAGAATGAAACAGGTCTGGCATGACTCCAGCTCCCTGCTACCCAAAGTGAATCACATCAAAAATGCTCATATAAGCAAGAAATACTGTACTGCTTTGGCATGAGTGAAATACAGGGCCTAGAAGAAACCTTGTTGATCACTTAAATGATGATTAACGTTAAGAATAGGTTTAGTAGCACCTCAGAGGAGTTTGGGACTTTCCACACAGCCTTTATAAAAGTAAGCCGTTGGGCAGTTTATCAAGCCTGGGCTGAAGGGGTGGGTCCAATACCGTACTGTGGGGCCTCAAATGAAGATTCCTTCATCCCTTTTAAGTGCTGTGTTAAACAAAAGTGTGCCTGTCTTACAGTCTGCCATCATTAGATCTTGAGCCTGCATTTTTGTGTAGCAAAAAAAACTGAACCTAGGCATCCCCATCTCTTGCAGACAGCACCTGCAAGAACCAAAAGCAGGAGCACATCTCTCAAAGCCAAGACAAAGGTGACTTGGTGACATGTTGTGATGCTGGCTTAGATGGAGGTGAGGGTATGATCACAGTGGAATTTTGCAATGTGTATTTGTCGTGGTTTTGTCCAAACTGCAAAGAAGCACCACGACAGTCTCTTGGCACTGGGACAAGGGTAGAGAGGGCTCACTGCCAATTATGGTTCCAGGCAAAACAGACTCCAATACTCGACCTGGAGAGTAAATTAAGGAAAGTTTATTCTACTATCTACAAAAAACAGAACAGAACAGAAAGCAAAAAGAGGGTAGGATGATGAAAAATTGCAACCAGCACTTTAAGATCTCCCTCCCCCATCTCTCCTTTCTTCCTGAGCTCAGCTCCTTGCTCCCGATATCTCTACCTCCTCCCCGCTTCAATGGCTCAGGGGGCAGGGAGTGGAGGATGTGGTCAGACTCTCACAGATGGGCTCTGCCGCTTCTCAGACGATGATGACTCCTTGCATTCTTAGAATCATAGAATCCTAGAATGGTAGGGGTTGGAAGGGACCTTTAGAGTCCAACACCCCTGCAGAAGCAGGTTCACCTATATCAGGTTGCATAGGAACATGTCCAGGCGGGTCTTGAAGACCTCCAAGGAAGGAGACTCCACAACCCCTCTGGGCAGCCTGTTCTACTGCTCCATCACCCGATACAGGGTCCCTCCCACGGGACACAGTCCTAATGAACATCTCTGGTGTGGGTTCTTCCCAGCAGCTACATCTTCTGTCAATATAGGGTCCCTCACACGGAACATGGACTCCTCTGAGCATAGTCCCCTGATGTGGGGTCTTTTGTGAAGTGCAAACAAATCTCTGCTTCACCAATCCTCTCCAGAGGATGTAGGGGAGTCTCTGCTCCAGCACACCTCCTCCTCTCTTCTCTCGCTGACCTTGGGATCCACATGATCACTTCTCTCTTCCCACTCTTTGCACCACCACCAGCTGGAAAAGACGGAGGAAGGAACAAGAACCACCCTCTTCCAGTTTCTTCTTAAAAAGTGATTTTGGAGGCATCTAATTGACTCAGCACCAGAAGTGGGTCTGGCTCAGAGCTGGGAAGAGTTTCAAGCAACTTCTTACAGGAGTCATCTTTACAGCCCCTTCCCCATTGCCAGAGATAGCTCCACACAAAACCATGACAGTAGTGAATGCAGATCATATATATATATATATATATATATATATATATGTATATATCCACTTCCATGTATGCTGCAGTGTGACAGCAGCTGAGTTCAGCTCTGTTCAGCACCAATTCAGCCTGGAATTGGCTCAGAGGGCTAGCTATTGCAGTTTAATGTTTTTCATTGCAAATCCTGTAAGTAGAAAAAGGTTGGACTTGCATTCTATTTTCCCTTTTCCCCATAACTTTTCACAGGTAAGCTCGTTCCTTAATTGGAGCAAAACATTGCATCTTTAAGAAAAAAAAAAAGGAAGAAAAAAAGCAAGATTTAGATGTACAGGAAATTATTTCTTTGTAGAATAAATAGCCTTTAAAACCCACTAAAAATGTTTTTGAGCTTTTAGTTAAAACATTGCTTGTAACAGCACAATCTCTTTTCATTGCAGAATCTTTCCATAATCTGCAGTTGTTTGAGGGCAGGTAACTAACAGAAAGCACAAGACAGTAAAATATTCATTAAATACCCTGCCAAAGGTACACTTGTGGCCAAGTCTAGATCCCAAAGATTTTTTTTTCCTTTATTAGTTCCTCCATTTCTGCAGACATTAAAAGGGGGCTTAACACATCCACCTTGATCTGGAAATAATCCAGTCTTTATGTGCTGAAAATGATAGTTTAAAACTAGAAACTAGCCTAACAGGCCTCATGTCAATTGAACAAATAATCATAACAGATTCCTCTCCTGAAAGGTTTTTTCTTATTTAAAAAATAATAATAAAAAAGCTGAAAGCAAGCACTGAATCTTTGTGTAACCCAGTGAGTGCACAGACAATAAAACTGCTTTATGTGTCCTTCTCTTACCCTTATCTTTCTTCAAAGTATCAAAAGAGGAAGGCAATAAAAACAAATACTTTATAGCATAGTAACCTCTGAACTGCATGATTTTAAATGAGTAGCCATATAATTTAAAACAATATGATAGTGCAGTTTCTCTCACTGATGTCAGGCTGAAATGTAAACTGAAGGCTCCTCAATGAAGCTTTTGAGCTGCTACTTAAAACTTTGGTTTAGTTAATGTGGTACAGATGTCTGGAGTTATTTGTGTGGCGATGTCCATATGGATTGTTCCAATTAAAATACTGCAGTGTAAAATCAAATCATTAACCATTTGGGATGAGAATCTCAGCTCCTAAATAGTTCATTAGTACAAAACCTTAATGTAGGACAGAACTGTATGAATACCATGGGGTTTTGTTCACAGGCCAAAAAAATAATAAAAGGTAATTAAAACTTCTAGTTGTTCTCATTGAAAGAAAAGACAGCCCCGATGTGTTTAAAGAATTTTATTTTACCTATATCACTGAAATTTTGCTTTCTAAACATGGTATTCATCCTGAAATTAGGTGATATTTACAATGATAAGAAGCATTGAGTGGAAAACAGCCTCCTGGTTCTTTCCAAAAAAACCTAATCATTCTGAGCACTTGCAGGACTCATCTGTTACTCTTCTCTCTGCCTTGCTCTTGTTTCTGCCATGAATTTGATGGCTGTATGGAGCATATAAGAGATATTGGCTCTTTTTAGGTAAAGCGTGGCATATCTCAGAAGATATCCTTGCAAAAGTGCTTCTGATCACCTGGTAATACTTAAAAAGTCATTATTTTCTCACTTCCACTTCCTTTGGAAGACAAATATCCATTAATAACTTGTACACACTGTATAGGAACACAGCAGCAGCTTTCCATAGGGTTAGCCGAGGCTGTTAACAACACAGTTTAAGAGGAAAATACATTCCATGGAAGTGCAATCCTTCAGCATTGAGCAAGAGTATAACTGAGGACATTTCCAGAAAATTGATAGCAACTTATCTTCAGAGGAGAGATATGTTATGCCCATGCTGCTATAGAGAAACTTTCAGACTTGATTTTTTTTTTAATCTGAAAGTGGATATAAAGAACTCTGGCATAAATGGATGAACAATGATCTGCTGGGACAACTCAGGCAGAAAGCAGCCATCTATGAGAGGTAGAAACAGGTGCTAGCTTCTTGGGAAGATATGGGAACATTGCCAGGGCATGCAGGGGTGCAACTAGGAAAGCTAGAGTCCTTCTAGAATTAAATTTAGTCAGGGATGTTAAGGACAGTAAAAAGGCATTTTTCAAGTACATCAGCAGTAGAAGGATGTCGAGGGGGAATGTGGGCCCGTTGCTAAATGCTGAGGGTGCCCTGGTGTCTGAGGATGCAGAAAAGGCCAAAGTACTGAATGCCTTCTTTGCTTCAGTCTTTACGGCCAAGGCAGAATGCTCAGGAAACCCTGTCTGGCATGGATAACAGGATGGCCAGGACAGCAAAGGACTTGCCCTGGGTGGAAGAGGAAGAGGAAGGCCAAGCTTAAGGCTCATAAGTCAATGGGTCCTGAGGGGATGCATCCTAGAGTTCTGAGGGAGATGGCTGATGTCATCTCATCATCATTTCTCCATCATTTTCGAACAATCATGGAAGACAGGTGAGGTGCCTGAAGACTGGAGAAAGGCCAATGTTATTCCAGTCTTCAAAACAGGCAGGAAGGACGACCCAGGAAACTACAGGCTGGTCAGCCTCACCTCCATCCCTGGAAAGGTGATGGAACAACTTATCCTGAATGTTATCACTGAACATATGAAGGATAAGATGGTTATCAGAGGGAGTCAACATGGCTTCACCAAGGGGAAATCCTGTCTGACCAACCTGATAGCCTTCTATGAGTGCATAACTGTCTGACTAGATGAGGGGAGAGCAGCAGATGTCATCTACCTTGACTTCAGCAAGGCTTTTGACACTGTCTCCCATCACATCCTCATCAGAAAGCTCAAGTAGTGTGGCTTGGATGAGTGGATGGTGAGGTGGATTGAGAGCTGGCTGAACGACAGAGCTCAGAGGGTGGTGATCAATGGCACAGAGTCGAGTTGGAGGCCTGTGGCCAGTGGAGTTCCTCAGGGATCGATTCTGGGGCCAGTCTTGTTCAACATCTTCATCAGTGACCTGAGTGAGGGGACAGTGTACCCTCAGCAAGTTGACTGATGACACCAAACTGGGAGGACTGGCTGATTCACCAGAAGGCCATTCAGCGGGATCTTGACAGGCTTGAGAGTTGGGCAGAGAGGAACCTCATGAGGTTCAACAAGGACAAGTGCAGAGTCCTGCATCTGGGAAGGAACAACCCCACGCACCAGTACAGGCTGGGGGTCGAACTGCTGAAGAGCAGCTGTGCAGAGAGAGACCTGGGAGTCCCGATTGACAATAAACTAAATATGAGCCAGCAATGTGCCCTCGTGGCCTCGTGGAGTCCTGTGTCCAGTTCTGGGCAGCTCAAGATGGACAGGGAAGTGCTGGATAGGTTACAGTGCAGGGCCACCAAGATGATCAGGGGACTAGAACATCTTTCATATGAGGAAAGGCTGCAGGAACTGGGGCTATCTAGTCCGGAGGAGATTGAGGGGTGATCTTATTAACATTTATAAATATCTAAAGGGTGGGTGTCAGGAGGTTGGGACATCCCTTATACTATAGAAAATATAGTAGCTAACAACAGGACAAGGGGTAATGGGATGAAGCTGGAACCCAAAAAGTTCCACTTAAACGTAAGAAAAAACTATTTCATTGTGAGGATGACGGAGCAGTGGCACAGGCTGCCCAGAGCGATCGTGGAGTCTCCTTCTTTGGAGGTCTTCAAGACCCGCCTGGACTTGTTCCTATGCGACCTGATCTAGGTGAACCTGCTTCTGCAGGGGGGTTTGACTAGATGATCTCTAAAGGTCCCTTCCAACCCTACCATTCTATGATTCTATGATTCTATGAAATGTCAACATGGAAGGATTTTGGAGGTGATCTGTTATGTTTCTTACAAATCCCATAGAATTTTTAGCACAAATATCACTGCCTCTGTGGCAAAAACCACAACGTTAGGAAGTGGTAGTGCTTGGTTTTCTTCTGTTTTTAGGTCTCATTGTCTTTTCTGATAATATAAGCCAGTGAGTTTTCAAAGGTCTTTGATTTCAACGGATCATTCTCAGTTCTCTAGGATGCAGGCTTCAAACAAATAATCCTGTAGCAACAGAGAGGTTCGATTTGTGCCACACACAGTTCAGCAATATTGTTTTTGCATTCATTTTTATCACAAGATGGCATCTTTACCTGTGAAAAATAATCTGGAAATGTTTCAGCATGGTAGTGCAGAAAATAATCAAATTCATGGCCGGTAGTTATAGACAACTGTCAGTAGAGCAACTATATCTCCCTAGCAAATGAAAGATAAATATTGTGAGTGATACGGTTGTTCAAAGAGCCAAAATGAAACTTTGATCCTGACTCTCCAATATGCCTTAATTTCAGGCAGAGAAAACCTGTGCCCACCTCAAGACACATGCGAAGAGCAACGTAGGAGACTGGAAGGAAGGCCAGACTCCAAACTGTGTTTTTGTAATTCATAGGTCTATTCCATGAAGATGAACAATAATCAGAAGGTGCTGCTGGTGTTTGATGGGATGGCTTGACTGTGAGCATCTCATTCCTGCTGTTGCCGGGTCCAGTGCTGATCCATAGCAGTCAGAGTCTTGCAAAGTCCTTCCAGCAGCACCAGAGCAGTCTGAGTGGTTTTTAAAGCGGATAGAGTACCAGTATCTTTGTTTGGCACGTGTCTGTGGAACAGATTGCTTCTGAAACCAGATCACTTCATTTACTTGCTTTCAGTCCTTGTTCTCATCTCTTTAAAATGGGCACTATAATGCTGGCTCATTATGCAGAGACTTTATGGGAGAGGTTCAGTAACCATTATGAAAAGGTCAGATGCTTCTGTGAAGGGCATCTATAAATAAGTCTATAAATAAATAGTCTGGAAGCCTTAAGGAGAGGCTAACAACTGCAAAGGATGTAAAAAAGCAGTAGTATGCTACTAATTAGTTTAATGCTCAAGTTTTGGTATGGGGGGCACTGAGACACTGCTGGGTGTAGCAATTGGCTTGACAGGAGAGCTGCCCAGTGCTGAGCTGATAGCAATGCAGAGTGTGGCTCCATGAGAGCTGCAAAGCCTCGTGGGACACCGCGCTCCTTCACTGGGAAACACACTAGTTTTATTGAGATGATGCTACCTGTGAAATACACTCTCAGCAACAATGTGGCACCACGTTTTTCTGCTTGGCTTAGAGGAGAGGACTGACTGTTAGTAATGCTTTTTATTGACTAGCCTGAGTACTGCTGCTTGTTCGGGTAGTGTTCAATAGTGTCGGGTCTGGACTTGAAACACTCAGCTGTCTAGCAAGAGGCTGGTTTAATTCCACACTCTAGTGGTGTTTAAGGCAGGTAGTAAGAAACATCTCATTTGCTTTGAGGTCATTCCACTTTTTTATGGGAGAAGATGCTTCTGATCTGCCTGTATAACATTGGGGTAGTTACTTTCATTTGCCATCTGCCTGCAAAACGAGTTTTGGCTACAATGGAAAGGGCTGTGGTGGAGCACAGTTCTGAGGGATGGTAAGAGACCAGAGAAATCTCAAGGGATCTGGAGGAATGCCTCTCTGAAAAAAGACTTCTGCATTGGGCAGCTCATTTAATCTCTTCAGTATTGCTTACCTTTTTGTCACATGAGATTCAGCACTTCCAACTGCAGAGAAGCCAACAGTCTCAGTGTGGAGGTTTTCAGGACCTCTGGCACCTGATCCTTAATATACAACTCCTTAGGAGATCACATCCAAATTCTTGATCCCTGGCTGCAGATTGAAGCACAGAAAAGCTACTTTACTTGACTTCTAGGACATAAGGTGCCCTACTTCTTTTCTCTCCAACCAAGATGACTGGAATTATAAAGGGAATTCAGTCCCAAAACATTTTAGTGCTTCTGAATCCATACTGATCCAGGTTGCAAATCTACTTAGGCCTCTGACTGTTCCCTGTGTCACATAGTTTAACGCCAAGTAAAGAGAGAACATGACAGTTACCCATCATCATACCTTTGCCAGTCTTCTGAAAGCATTTGGCTAGACTTGGTGTTTATTTTCAATCTGATTTAAATAACTGAGTCGAAGGAGTGTCATTTTTCTCTGTCAGCCTGATACTGCCTGGATTTACATTTATCAGCAGTCTTAAGCGAATATGGCTCAAACTTTCAGTTGCTCCATGACAGACAGGCTTGTTCTACCTATTGGCTTGCACAGGATGGTACTGGGTGTTGCACTCTTTGCAGGTGGATTTATAACAAGGGTAAGCTTTTTTTTTCTGTTGCAACTCTTCCGTTCACAGAGATGGAAAACATATGTGTGCATCCATGAAGAGAAAGAGCAGATACTACTTTAACAGGAAAATACACTGATGTACCAGGTAAAAGAAAAAGTGTACCTGAAGATTTTGTTCCTCACTGGAAGATGAACAGTCTTAGGAACGCAAACTTGGTATGTACAATATCAAATACAAAATGTTCTCCTACTTTGGCATTTGCACTATTTTGATCAGGCTGGAGAGAATTCGTGGTAGACCCTTTTGCCAATGGGGCACTAACATACTTCAGCACAAGAAGCAGGAGAATGCCCTCTCCAAAAACATAGAGGAAATAGTAGCTAGAGCAAAAGGTACAGCTGAAGAGTGCGTTCAAGAGGGTTCCCACCCTAGTGTTAAAAGAAAGAATTAATTAGCATGTTATTGTACTGCCAGTTAGTCTAACATCTGGTTAGCCTTCCTGAGCACACAGAGCAAATGTGTGGTTGGGATTCAAGTTTTACAGACTGGAAGTACCTGAATGGATGCTGCTGTATGTATTAATTCAGCAGTGTGAGAACTTTTCCGTTGGCACATCCAGTACAGCAGCATTATTCTGTGTAAGACACAACAATATGCTGGACTCTTCACTTTGCTAGAAAAAGTGCCTTGATGACTGTTGAAACAGATTTTCCTTTAAAGCATACCAAAATGTTTTTGCCAACCTGAAACTGCTTTGCTTAGGAAAACTCTAATAAAGGGACTTATAGTCATTGCTAGCTGAAATATTGTCAGTTCTTCAGACTCCATTCACAGTCACTAGTAGGCACGTAAGTGAGAATTTTCTCAGACCAAACTGCACACCATATAAAGGCATATGGAGCCAGGATGGGACATAGCATTTGCTGGACTTTCATTTAAGATGTGTTATAGTCATAGGGATCATTCATTCAAGCCCAAATTTTTGTTATTATTCAATACTACCCAGATGCTATCCTAGAAAATTTTCACCAAAAATTTCCCCTAAAGGACTGAAGAGTCTTTCATGTATAATTTTTTACATTCTTTATTTTCCTCTGGGTAAACTAATGAAACAAGAGCAATTTCTTCAACGTATTTCCTATCTGATTTTTTTCTTTGTCCAGCAGTACTGGCAAGACACTTGATCACTCTTTGTTTATATTTTCTCCTTTTGAGATGGTCATTAAAGTGTTGTCTAGGCAAATGTGTGGGAAGGATAAATTAAATTGTACACGTGAAGAGGTCAGATACTAAATAAGGGAACACTGAGCTTCATCTCAGCTCAGTGATTCACTCACTGCCCAAGCTGTGGCCTGGCCATTAGGAGATACCAAGAAGCTCCTGTCTCAGAAGGTATTCCTAGAGATGCAGTCATATTTCTTTTGTCCCAGATTAGATGATGATCAACTTGGTGCTGGCTGACAGTTATACTTGCAGCCTTCTCATTTTTTTGAAAGAGGATTTTATAAAGAAGGAGAAGTGGAGATAGGATATTTTTTTCTACTAGTGCCTGCTCCAGACAAAATATTTAATCTCTGTTTACATTCCTTCTTTCTACAATGGGTGCTGTTATTTTTGTCTCATTGCTCATAGATCTTTGAAGGATTAATTAAGTAATAATCGCTAATAGGCCAGATTTCTTATTTAAAGTTCCAGATCAACAAGGCAATGAATAAACAGAACAAACAGATTTAGCCAAGGCTTACAGTGTATTAACTTCTCATTTTTCATTAGTTTGATATCAAGCTTGTTTTTTACCCTACTGGAGTTGCACTGTATATAAAAATCTGCTCTCTAATGCAAGTGGTAGTATCTGGAGTTTACAAATATTGTTGGCTGAATGTGGCTACCACTTGTGTCATGACATTTCACACTGGAAAATAAAGAAATGGCAGCTGTTTGGCATCCCAAGATCCTTGTAACCAGCCTTTTTCCCTCCAGCATTCAGCCTTTTTTTTCAGCTCTCCTGAGGAGAGAGATATCCTTTTTTATTTTTTTTTCATGAGTTTGACCATACTTGGGAAAAAAATTGCTCTGTGTACATAAAGACTAATAGCTAACTGTTATTTTATGCTACTCTTGTAAAAATCCTGCCTCTTACATGTGCCTTTATGCTGTGCCCTCGGGCATGGTCAGAGGTTATGCTTTTCCATGGTCTTGGATGAGATGCTAGAGCTGTAATAGTTCAATTCCATGAATTAGCTGCTCAAATTCTTTCTCAGGTCTGGAAATGAAGAATAAATATGTCATGTTTCTCTAAGAAGTGAAGCAAAACTATTGTAAAGATGATCATGTTAAAGTAAACAAAGCAGAAGATACTTGTACGTGTTCATGTCCTACTGAGATGGAAGTGACTCTGTTCTTAAAAACAGAGGTACAGAGAGCAATCCAGGCTATCAATAGATTCTACTGTTCCAAGGGGAAGGTAATTAATCCTTACATTAAACTGTGGTTGCATCAGACAGTGCAAATTCATATAGCAAAAAAGTAATGGCTGCCCTAAAACTTGGTACAAACCTGCATCCTCTCTGGAAACATCCTACAGACCTAGTTTAGAGGCCTGTTTTTGCCTTTCACCTTACACTTTTGTTTATTCCTCTGTGGAAAAAGCAATCCTGTTTACCAGGCAAGAAAGGGTTACAATAAGGTACATTGAGGATAGTTCTTTTTTGAAGGTAACTCCCCTCTTTCTGCAAAAGATACATCTTCATACAGGTAGATGTGGGTGTGGGGCATACAAGTTGACAACCTGTAACTGTATGGTAAAATAGTGGTTCAGTTTTGTCTCGTGGTACCAATGAAGACTATAAAATCATAAACTGGATCCAGAGATGAAGTGGCATTTATTGCCCCATCTTATCATACCATTATGTGCATGTATGCCTGTGTCTGTTCCCCATTAACTACAAGTAGATCTACTATCTAGATGCAACCCAAAAAAGTCCCAGATGCTCCTGTGAATTTTGTGAAAAATGAGTGTCCAGATGGAAAAGAAATCCTCTGCCAAGGGAAGGGCTTCCAAATTAATGCTTTGTTATACTTTGGGGAAGCCACACAGTGGTATCTGTTGGGTAATAGATTATACATCAGCTCTGATGAACTAAAAACCCTACCTGTTGGGTGCATTTGGTTTTCAGACTGCCAACAAACTTCTCAAATCAATTAGTCACATATCTTCACTTGCAGTTCAAGTTTTCCTGCTGTTCTCAGGGAGGAGCCATTTTATGTTGTCTCTAATTATTTTTGCATTCAGCTTTTCTTGCTGGCTAGGTCAGGCAATGCTTTTTTGTGGGGGAATTATATCCCAGGTAGCTACTGAGCTTTTCAAATCTGCTGTAATCCACACCGAATACGTGCACTGCTGTGGGACACTGTATTGCAGTCTAGCACGCTTCATGGGGTTGGAGAGAGAGTGGCACCCATTTAGCCTCCCCCTAAAACCTTTGACACTACTCTTTCAGGTAGCAGAAGTCCACATCTTCCTATGCTCCATATATCTTCACTAGATTTAGCTTTAAGTTCAGAGTTCAGCTCAGAAAGCAGGAAAACACGATTGTTTGGTTACATTGATTTTAGTAAATTGGTTTTATATGTGTCGGCATATGCACAAGCACTGCGTATGTGTTGCAATCTGTCGTATATATGAGCCTCACTTGGATGAGCTACAGGCTTAGCATCTGTAGTCAATTTCCTTTTTTGGGTACACTCAAAGCTTTTGCTCTCCTCCTTTTGAGGAAATTTCCAGATGTCAAAGATGCTAGCTGTCAGGTCCCAGCAGGAGGATGTAACCCTCTCTGATCGCATTGGGCAGTGTCTGGATTACCCCTGATATAAAGGGTCAATCACAGAATTTTAAGGGTTGGAAGGGACCTCGAATCATCTAGTCCAAACCCCCAGCCAGAGCTGGGCCACCTGGAGCATCAGGGAGATGCTCCACTCCCTTCATCATGTTTGTGGCCCTGCTGAGCTCTCTCCAGCAGCTAACTGTCCTTCTTGAACTTAGTGTCCCAGAACTCGACATAATATTCCAGATGTGGTCTCACAAGGGCAGAGTAGAGGGGGAGGAGAACCTCTCTTGACCTACTGCCCACAGCCCTTCTATTACACACCTGGATACCATTGGCCTTCTTGTCCACAAGGGCACATTGTTGGCTCATGCTCATCCTGCTGTCCACCAGCACCCTCAGGTGCCTTTCACCTACTCTACTCTCTAAGAGTTCATTCCCCAACTTGTACTGGTACGTGGGTTATTCTTTCCCAGATGGAAGTCTCCAAACTTGTCCTTATTGAGTTCCATTACATTTTTCCCTGCCCAACTCTCCACCCTGTCCAGGTCTTGCTGAATGGCAGCACAGTCTTCTGTTGTGTCAGCCACTCCCCTCAGTTTAGTATCATCAACAAACTTGTTGATAGTACCCTCTGTTCCCTCATCAGGGTCATTAATGAATATATTGAACAGTACCAGTCCCAGCACCGACCCCTAGAGACTCCACAGGCTCCAACTAGACCCTGCTCCATTGATCACCACTCTCTGCCTTCTTCCCTTCAACCAGTTAATCCACCTCACTATCTGATCATCCACCCCACACTTTCTCATTTTTGCTGCAAGGATGCTGGGAGATGGTGTCAAATGCTTTACTGAAATCAAGATAAACCACATCCACTATGTATCCTGATCTTACTGTACTAGAAGCAGAACTTATATGTGACTAAGGCATCAGTTGATGTCTTCAGTCTACTAATCTTAGTTTTACACCAAAGAAGATAGTTCTTTCTGACACAATCCAAAGGGATCTGAAGGACACTGAAATTGCTACTTAGAAAGCTGAGCTTCTACAGGTAGCTACATGCCTGTTACACATGAAGACACAGTCCTGGTTTCTCCTCAGTATTGTCTTTGCCAGTTCATCATATCTTTTTTACTCTTATTCCGGTAAAGTACGTGCTTCTGGTTTTTGAGCCCATTACCACAGTGTTCACTGAGGTTCATTGCTCTAGGTTTCCTTCACCAAGGCAAGAGTATGAGGGCATCACATCAACAGTGGCCTTAAGATAACAGAACAGTCCAGTGAATGACTGACAGCTGCCAACAGCATGCACAGGCAGGAGCCAGCAAGTATTAGCCACACATTTGGTTTGCAGTCCTAGCAGTAAAATAAGGATTTTGGTCATTGATTTTACTGAATCAAAGCAGAAATTGTTATTTATCATAGCTCTCTACCAGCCACTCAGCCAAAGTAGGAAATAAAATAGACTTATACTGAAAGCTCAGTCAAACATACTCCTGTTCCCCCAGCATTTGACAGAACTGTGTTTGGCAGTGTCCTCCTTTATAGTTTGCGCTATACACATCAGCTGTTTTTTCTCCTTTTGTTTTTTGGAAGGAGGCTCTCCTTGCATGAAAGGCAACTAGGGGAAAGGGCTTTGATCCGAGTGTGATGGGAAAATTTCAGGCTATGCATTCTCTGAATGAAGGTGCTAAAAGGCATGGACTTCCTTCTGCAGGAAGCAAATCGAGGCTGAATGCTAGTACTCCAGCAGTTATCCCAGCACTAAAGTTTGGGGACTGTCCTGGTTTAGGCCCATCAGGGAACAAAAGACCTCAAGTACCAAAGACCTGAAGATTGCCAAAGGGCAGGGAGAGCTTAATTGCCGCTTAAGGTCCAGGACAAAACAGACCAGGCTTGGGGAAGAAAACAGAAAATAATTTAATGCAACACCAACTAAAACATAACCATAAAACCCCAAAACATAAGCAAAATAAAACAACACAGAGTGGTACAATGATGAAGAGTCTGATCAGCTCTTTAAGACCACCTCCTCCTCACTCCTCCCCTCTTCCTGGGCTCAGAGCCCTGATCCCAGTGTTTTTACCTCCTCCTCCCTGAACGGCCCAGGGGGGCAGGGAATGGGGGTTTCAGTCAGTCTATTCCCGATAGCTTCTGCCATTTGTCCCTCCTCAGGACAGGTGGGCTCCGCACCCATCCTCCCTGCAAGACAGTGGAGTACCTGACGGTACTCACACGGCAGCCCTGCACCCCTGAATGGCTGCTCAGACGTGCATTTATCCCAAAGGCTGCAGCTCCTTTCTACCTCTCATGTGGGTCTGCTCTGTGGCATGCAGGCTCTCCAGAACGGCCTGCGCCATGGCCACCTCCCCACACAGACCGTGCACTCACATGGAGCTGTTGGTGGCTCTCAGTCCTGTCATGGCCCTGCATGGGTTGCAGGGGTACAGCCTGCGTTCTCACCATGGCTTGCAGAGGGGTCTCTGGTCTGGTGCTCCTCCTTCCTTCCTCCCTCCATCTCTGACTGTGGGGTCCACATGGTCGCCTCCATCTTGTACCACTCTTACACCTCCTGCAAGCACTTCATATTCCCATCCCTAAATAGTGATCTCAGAGGTGTCAGATTGGCCCAGCTGGGCCGGAGGTGGGTCAGAACCTAGGAGCTAGGGGAGAGTCCAAAAACTCTTTACCAAGTCTTCAATGCAACCCCCTCTTTCTGTTACCAAGCAAAAGCTGCTCCTTGCTAAACCATGACAGTGACCCTAACAAATCTGGCCATCTCTAAAGGTCCCTTCCAACCCCCAACATTCTATGATTCTATAAAAATGCTATAGAGGAGAATGTTTGAAGTGATTACATTATGTTTTCCCCCTCAAAAAAATCCATTGGCTTATTTGCAGAAGTCTGCTAATGCTTCTCAGTGCTGAAGGGGATGCTCCCCGTTACTTCTCACTCTCCTCCACCCATTTGCACTAGTTGTTCCTCATCTTCCCTACCTCCTTTTCTCCCCATCCTCCACTCATTGTCCCTAATTCCATTGTTCTGCTAATGGTTGCCCAGGCAGGAGACAGCACATTTTGAGGTTCAATCTGAGCTGCCCAGTGGCTGCTCAGCTGCTTGGCAGGACATGTGGCACCGGGGATCACTGAACAATTCTATTTAGCCTCAGTTTTCACAGTTTGCTGCAATGGGTCCTTGAGATTTCTGCCCTCACTCCCAACTTAGCTGAAACCAGGTGGGCAGCTCAAATGCTGACAGGAGATCTTTCAGACAGCTACAGTGCAACCATGCAAATGCAAGCCCTTAGAAAACCAGGGCCAGAAATACCCTGTTCCAGCTAAAGAGTGAGAACATAAGAGGATGTTCTCACTCCAGCAGAGTTGTCTCCATCTCTGCCCTGTCCAGTAGCTGTTCTAAGAGAAGCTTGGAACCTGAGATAATTTGGAAATTTTATTCTTATGACTTTAGCTCCCCTTAATGACCTTTGAAATGGATTTGCTTCATTTGCTTGACTTTTAAGAGATTATGCTTAAGTAATGCTTTGTTGCATTTAATGTTTTGTTGTATTTTAATTTACAGTGTAATGACTCTCTATATTAAATACTAGTAACAACATCTGAAATTACTAATCACAAAAAGATGACAGATAATGCATGTTGAGTTCTTTCCATATTTCAAATTATCTCCCAGGTAACATCAGAAAAAGTGTTAAATCATACTGAAACACACTCCTCGGCTGATGTAAATCAGCTAATGCATAGCAGCTGAATTTCTGGCCCATTATGTTTTTCCATAAAAGATGTCTTTTCCTTGAGAGTATTAATTATCCATGATTCTTTTACTTTCCTTGTTTTCTGCCTTTGCAGGTGCCGCTAATTCTGTGTTTCTTCCAAAAAAAGGGAAAATTGATCTATATTAGGAGATGTGTTCTTTTCTTCAGTAAGCTGCGTTTTCATTTTTGGCATCCATATTTAAATCCTAATGTACATACACATATGAATGATGTGGGTTTTACTGCTGACAGTTTTAAATCCTACCATGTATCAGCTGCATAGACTGCTTAACCCCTTCTTGCTTCAACAGACCCTAGTTTTTTGCAAAGAGAGATTATGCCAGACATTCTGTCACACAGTGCACAGAGGTCTCTGTCAATAAACCATCCCCATCTTCAAGTGCTACCCTCCAAAATCAGTTAAGTCAGATAATAAATGATACATCAAGCATTCTTGCTGGAGAGGGGGTGAAGGGAAGGCTCAGAGTCCCTTACCCCACAGCCTGCTGGCACTGGCAGATGCATCAAAAGCTCCTACCCAAAGGGATGTGGTTGCAGAGGCTTCTTTCCCTGTCCCTGGTGCCCCCTTCAGCAAAGCTCTGGTGAAACCCACAATCTCTGAGCTCCAACATAACTTTCTAATGCCCTACTGTTGTACATGGGGGGCATTTTGAGTGGGTTGTATGTCAGAGCAAGGAGTATCCCATGCAGCTCCAAAGGAATTTGTTACTGGTGATCTGCACCCAGCAGGCCAAGAGCCACGTTCAGGAGCCACAGCTGTGGGGGAGACCCTCTCCCTGTAAGCCTGCAGGTGGTATTCAACACCCCCCAGTATTCCCCTTGGAAGCTACAGAGTGTACAGCCTGGACAGAGCAGGGGAAAGGACTAATCCTCCTGTTTCTACTAGATTTTAATTGGAAGGGAATCTGTGTTTGACTTAATTTCCTTTCTTATCTCAGTTGAAGTCTAGGGGATCAAAAGAAATGCAAATTGAAAGAGAATATTTTGGTTGTGCCTGATTTTAAAGTTGAACATGAATAATCTTTCATACCTCTGACTTAATGTCTGTACTATTTCTCACAAAAGTCTTGAAACAAAGAATATTTCCTTATGTGACAAAAAGAATTTACTGTTTATCAAGAGATGATGCTGGATGATACTGTTATGGTATTAAAATGTAGCTCCTAACAGCCTCATGCTATCAAACCTACCATACCATTCTATGATTCTATGATTATCCTTTCCATTAAACTACAGTATGTTTTGGTTTATAACAAGAATGCAAAGACCTAGTTACTACAAAGTAACTACAAATCAAGCTACTGCATTTGGCTGCCATCATATAGCAAGGATTATTCACAAAGAAATTCAGTTGACTGATAATTAAATTATTGACTAATACAATTATAAATAAAATCTTTCTTTTCTGTTTTTGTTTTCCTTTCTTTCCTTGTTATTTTGAATTAGAGCACTAGGAAAGTATTTTTTAAGTGGTTAACTTGAGTTTGCTTTCCAATACCTCTTTATTTGGGAAGAAATGAATTCAATGGTTCTGTTTTCTTTTTAGTGCTTGGGAAAATGAAAGATAGTTGAGCTTGCATTACAAGAAGGGTGATTTAGGTAAGTACCTCTGAGACAGTTTGAGTCAATTTACCTTTGACTTGCCCTGAAATTCTCTATTGCTTTGCTTCAAATCTTCCCAGGAGAAAAGATTTACTCTCGCTGAGCTGTGTCAGAGTAGACGTGGGCCTGTTGGTATCCCGTATTATGGCTGAAGAAAAGAGGACAGGAAAATGCCCTATTAATGCAACCACATCAGTGGGGAGGAGAAAATACTTGATTATTTTTTTTTGTCCACATAGTCACCCTGGGACGATAGATGTCAATAATGTCATCTGTAAGATTCACATCAGACTTGGACAAGAAATCTATAAGGATTTTTTATTTCAAGTCCCTTTATTGCTGATTTTCCAAGAATTCCTCGTTTTCAAGGTGCATACAAGAGATTTTTCTGCAACTACTCAATTGCAGATAGCAGAGCATTACGTGTTGGCTGACATGTTGGTGGAATATCTGCCCTGCCCTCTGCTCAGCCCTAGCTTCAGAAGCCTTAAATGTACAGATGGAGAAAAACTCCACCCATCTTCTCTGACATTCAAACCACGCTGTCCTGAGCACTGTTCTGCCCTGTGGAGAGTATAGGAAGGCAAAGCTCTGAGACAGAACAAAGAGAGGAGGTGCAAGGGCAAGGGCTATTTTTTCCATTACTGTGGCACTTATTTATAAATTGGAAGAGATAACTTGTGCCTGTTCTTTGTACAGAGCCATTCCTTTGCTCATGCAGAGACATCTCGCAGGCCAGCTGTGCTGTCTCTGAGTTGCTTGTTATCAGCTCTTACAAGTGTGGAGGAAAGCAACAAAATCATGACAATGATAAATACTGCTTCTTTACACGCTTACACGATGCCAGCCCAGTTTGTGGTCCAAAAGCACCACTGTGGTCTGGCGCTGAATAAAACAGAATTATTAGCAATGACAGGAGGCTGACAGGTTGCAGGTTTGAGCTGACCAGTTGTTACAAAAAAACAGCAGATTTCTCCTCCTTTTTGTTTTGGGGTTTTTTTAGTGGTTTGCTTTTTATTTTTTCCTGGGCTCCTTTTATTGCTGAATCTTTCACACTCCAGAGAAGAGCACTGCTGTTGTCTGGTGGCTAAACGCAAAATCACATAAAGGGGGAAGAGAAAAGATAATAAACCAGCAATGTCTCTTGTTCCCAGCTCGATAACAAATGCAGCAAGCGATACTGTAGGTGCACCAGGTTGTACGCCTGGGCTGACACAGTGCCCATCTGTGCCATCTGTTGAATTTCAAACCTTCTTCTGCTTCCCATACTGCAGAACCTCCTGCAGACAGGCACTGCTTTTCTGCCGAAATCACTGCAGCACACAGCCAGCCCAAGCTAGCTGTTTGATATTATTTACTACAAAAACAAAGGGGAAAGGGGAGTGTTTTACATCTTCCTATTTTTGCAGCTATAATCTGTTTTGTGAGTACAATAGAGCATTTCTTCAGCTATTTACAATAGACAGGGGCAAAAGCCCTACTTCCCACATGCCATCTCACTGGAAATGTGGTTATTTGGCTATTTTGATTTGCTGAATGCAACTTTAGATGGAGGCTAGTGAAAGAGCCACATTGGAATTATTGATGTGATTAGTGGGTTGAAGGAGAACAATAAATAAAGATATGCTGTATATATTATGAGATGCAGGGCTCAAAATGATGGGCTGTCACATAAAAGTGGGAATGAAATAGGAAATTGAGAACCAAAACCAGGCAGTAATAAAATGCTCAGTATTTTATTCCATGTCAGATGTTTTCTCTTCTATCTAAACTGGCATATATCCTAGAACAATATAATTTAAGGAAACAGCTGGTCAATCAGAATATTTTCTCTCTACTGTCTATCATCTGCCCAGCATTTTGCTCTGATCAGAAAGGTAAAGAGCATGAGCACAGAGTGAGGGTTGAAGGAAAGAAAATTTCCATGTCCTTAAACAACAAAACAGCAGTTCCAAGCAAAGTTATACCAGTATAAGAGAAATTCACTGATAAATCAAGCATTGACATTTTCAATATAAGAAGATACATCCCAATTCTCATAGTTTTTATGAGGCCAGATCATCAGTACTTCAAATTAGTAAGAATGTGGGAATAAGTGCTTGAGATTAGTGTAAAACCATCTGATTTTTCACAACAAAAGAGATTACAAGAAGGTCTGTGAAATTTGTAAACAGCAGATCTAAAATCCTTCCATGTGAACAAAATCATGTCGCTTTAGTCTTAAAAACTGCACATATATGCTCTGGTATATGCTTCAAAGTATTTTGAAGTGCAACCTAACACTCCCCTTGATTCAGATCCCTTTAAGAAAAGCCTATTTAGTGTTGGAGAATTAGATTTTAGTTCAACTTCTGTTCGTTTATATTAAAGAAGAGATCAATTTAGGAGCCCTTCTGGCTAAATATTTTACTTAAACATTTGGGGAAATGCCCTATGTGTCCACAAAAGAGTTTTGTCTCCAGTCTCATAAACCTGGATTTTTCTGAGAGCTCTCACTTCTGTCACTTTACATTATTTTTTCTGCTAACAAAGTTGGGAACCTTGTAGATATATCAAAATTAGAAGCGGGATGAACCAAAGAGGTCTTTTCCAAGGAATACTACAAGCTTTACATAATGGTAAATTTATTTTAACTTGAATGAGCTCACTATACTTGAGAGCAGATATATCTGCAAGAATACACATACATTGCTATCTAGTGACTTTGAAGTGTTAGGTAGACACCTTAACAGATATTCATAGAAATCATAGAATCATAGAATGGTAGGGGTTGGAAGGGACCTCTAGAGATCATCTAGTTCAATCCCAGTGCTAAATCAAGTCCACCTAGGTCAAGTCACACAGGAACACGTCTAGGTGGGTCTTGGAAACCTCCAGAGAGGGAGACTCCACACCCTCCATGGGCAGCCTGTGCCAGGGCTTCCTCATCCTTACAGGAAGTAAGATTTTCTTTAGGTGTAACTTTTTGTACTCCAGCTTTTGTCCATTACCCTATTTCCTGTCACTGAATGCTACAGAAAAAAAAAGGCCACCCCATCCTCTTGACATGCACCTTTTAAATACTTGTGTTAATAGGATTTCCTCTCAGTATCCTCTTCTCCAGGCTGAACAGCCTCAGTTCCTGCAGGCTTTCCCCATCAAAAAGATACTCCAGTCCACTCATCATCTTGGTAGCCTTGTGATTGACTCTCTTTAGAATTTCCTTCTTGAGCTGGGGAGCCCAGAACTGGACACAGGGCTCCAGATGAGGCCTCACCAGGGCAGAATAGAGAGGGTGCAGAGCCTCCATTGACCTGCTGGCCACACTCTTCTTGATGCATCCCAGAATGCCATTGGCCTTCTTGGCCATGAGGGCACATTGCTGACTCATGGTTAGTTTATTATCAACCAGGACTCCCAGGTTTCTCTCTGCAGAGCTGCTCTCCAGCAGATTAATCCCCAGCCTACACTGGTGCATGGGGTTGTTCCTTCCCAGATGCAGGACTCTGCACTTGTCCTTGTTGAACCTCACGAGATTCCTCTCTGCCCAACTCTCAAGTGGGTCGAGATCCCGCTGAATGGCAGCACAGCCTTCTGGGGAATCAGCCAGTCCTCCCAGTTTGGTGTCATCAGCCAACTTACTGAGGGTACACTCTGTCCCCTCATCCTGGTCGTTGATGAACATGTTGAACAAGACTGGCCCAGACCTGATCGCTGTGGAGCTCCACAGGCCTCCAACTTGATTCTGTACTATTGATCACCACCCTCTGGGCTCTGTCATTCAGTCAGCTCTCGATCCACCTCACCATCCACTCATTCAAGCCACACTACTTGAGCTTTCTGATGAAGATATTATGGGAGACAGTGTCAAAAACGTTGCTGAAGTCAAGGTAGGTGACATCCGCTGCTCTCCCTTCATCTAGCCAGATAGTTATGCACTCATAGAAGGCTATCAGGTTGGTCAGACAGGATTTCTCCTTGGTGAATCCATGTTGACTCCCCCTGATAACCATCTTTTCTTTTGTGTGTTTAGAGAAGGCATTCAGGATGAGTTGTTCTATCACTTTGCAGGGATGGAGATCAAGGTGACCGGCACATAGTTTCCTAGGTTATCCTTCCTGCCCTTTTCTTTGACCATTCTCCAGATTATCTCACTATTCCCCAGGGACTAGGCTTCCCAAAGGCTGGCTTTGGCAGTGAAGACTGAGGCAAAGAAGTCATTCAGTAGTTCTGCCTTGTCTGCAACCTTGTCACCAGTGCACCTTCTTTGGTCAGCAGCAGGTTTACATTCTTCCTAATCTCCCTTTTGCTGCTGATGTATTTGAAAAAGCCCTCATTGATTTTCTTTACTTCCCTTGCCAAGTTTAATTCCAAACGGGCTTTAGTCTTCCTGGTTTCATCCCTAAGTGCTCTGGCAGCATTCATAAACTTTTTCCAAGCAATCAGGCCTTTTTTCTACCTTTACATATATTTCTTTCTTCTCCTTGAGTTGCTTTAGTCGCTCCTTCTTCATCCACACAGGCCTCTTACCTTTTCCTGATTTTCTACTTGTGGGGATACACTGATCTTCTGCTTGGAGGAAGTGGCACTTGAAGATCAACTAACTTTCTTGGGCACTCCCACTATCTAGAATCTTATCACAGTAGATTCCTCCAAGCAGGTCTTTGAGGAGGCCAAAGTCAGCTTGCCTGAAGTCCAGGATCATAATCCTGCTTGGTTCTCTGCTTCTTCCACTCAGGAACTTGAAATCTACCTTCAAGAGGATGGTAGAGTTCAGAGAGGATAAGTACGGAGCAGTGCCTAGTGAGTGAGAATGAACCTTTACTTCATTTTATCATAGATCTTGTTAAATTTATTGTGATCTCAAATGCAAATCCACTAGTTAGCTGATTTATTCTGCAGCAGCTCTGCCTGATCAAGAACAAGATTTTCAAGGCAGACTTGCCAAATTTGCCAATGCTGATCTGGAAGTAAAACACCCACGTGTTTTCAAGTGTGGAATTCTTGGAACGTAAGTATCTCACTCAAAGCTGTTAGTGCTTTTCAAAACCTAGCATCTATACTGTCTCTGCTCAAAGGTGATCAGATCTTTTGAAAAATACAACTCTAATTGTGCATGCTGAGAATTTATAAATTAGACTTTGGATTCTTTTTGTAAACAGAGGTGTGCAGCTCATTTGTATAAAGTTAAGATAACCAGTGCATCTCCTAAACTCTACTGACTTGGTGCAGATAGGTGGGAAAAAAATGCCAGGTAACCTTGCATTGAGACAGTTAAACACATTTGTTTACAGCATACATGTTTGCTAAAAGCATGTCCTCCAAAAAATAATGCAGATATAACTTTAAAAATGTTTATTTGAAAAAATTTAATTGCTTTTAACTTTTTTTTTTTTGGTAAAATACAAGTCTATGTTTTTATATTTAAAAGACATCATCTCAGTTTCAAGAGGTTTTTTTGAGACTGTAAACAAAAACACACAACAGCTTTACTACACAGACACAGGAAATAAACTATCTTTTCCCCCCAAATTCATGGAGAAGCTGTAGTTTTTGGTCTTGATACAGTTTATTTCCTGTAGTTTTAACTTGGTGATCTGAAGTCATATGTAAGAGGCTTAACATTGCTTTACTTCTAGGAAAACTCGGTCCCTTATGCAACTTGGTATCAGCTAAAGCTGGCTTCACTGTTCTTTCAAGCACAGGACAGCAGAGTGAGGAGCACCTTGTCTCTGTTGACTCCACAGCAGCAACCACTGCTTGGGCTGGACATCCTGCTGAGGCACAGGAAAGGGCACAGGAAAGGGTGCTCAGGGCACTTCTTCAGCCAGCCTGGCTGCAGCTGCAAGACAAGCCTACAGCAACCCCTGGACTTGCTTGGGAGTGCTTTTTAAGGGGCTGCAAAGGCTCCAGGTTTGCAGGGTTACGTCATGGTGAAATCTACCATTGCAGTTGTTGCAAAGAGGCACAGAATTCAGATTGGGCTAACTGGAAATGGGTCACTATTTTGTTTTCCAAGCAAAATTTTGTTTCAACTTGACTTAAGGCATTCTGTCCAATCACCAAGTGTTTCAGGTTGTTCATTTGGGAGCTACTGCTTTAGCCCATGTCCTTTTCAAGTACCACCTCCAAACATTTATTTTTGAACCCATTGGCATTGTGTCTGACAACCCATTGTCCAGTGTGTCTGATTTTTACCTGCCTCTTTTGTAGACAAAATTTTTCATCAAACAACCAGAATTTGCAGTTTTCATCCTCCACAAACTGAGATTTGGGCTGGAGAAGTACGTGTAGGCTGCTGCTCTTCAAAGGAGCACAGGGTTTAGGATTTATCCACACCACAGTACTAAGAATTTGTTTACCTCTTTCTGGTACATGCAATTCAGATGTAGCTTTTATCTAGACCTTTAGGTTGATCATCCATTGGTCTTCTCCAGAAGCTCTTGTGAGACTATGTGTCTGGTGTGTACATCCTTTAACAGTCCTAGTACATGCTAGAAATGTTTGTATGAAAACTGCTTGGGGTGTCTACTAGTTGCGCTGGACACATTACTGAGAAGTAGAAGGTGGTGTATAGAGCGTGTATTCTGAGCAAGGTTGTGTGGGGGCACTTGGACCGACTTGTTCTGATGGAGCTGCACTATAGCCTCAGAGATGTGCATGGAATAAAATACAGTTGAGAGAACTGCAGGGCTCCTTTTCCTGAATGTTAGAAGTCCCTCTTGACAGACACAGAGAAACTGGAATTGCTATACAGCCCTCTGTACTCAAACAACAGCGTTTCTAACATTTAAACAACATTTTCATTTTTCTGAGGAGAAAATCTCTCCAGAATTTCTTCAGAAAAATGTGGATGGAAAGCTTGCATTTACGTAAAACAGAGGCACACCGTGAATCATTGGAGAAAACCTATATTTTCTTGACAATTATAACAATATTAGGTAGCAGGGAAGGTTTCCAAGGCAACCTGGCCATGAGTGCATTCATGTGGAGAGTGTGTGACTACCTGCTTTGTCAAGCCAATGGATGGATGTCAGAAGGTGGTGTGGTGGGAGGGTACATAACACTTCATCAATCTAACAAGAAACGCTGTTTAAAACAGGGCTCTTTTTTGGGAGTGGTTTTTTGTTTTGGTTTGGTTTGGTTATTTCAGAGAATGTCTGATTGCACCAAGCGTCTCACTGCTTTTGTGTCCAGAATAGGCAAAACAAATGCATGGAAGCCAGGCTGAAGGCAGCTGGACGATGAAGTGTCCCACAGTTACAGGAGATCTTCTAGGTAAGTTATTATGGAGTCTGCTCAAAGATTCTCTGTGGTTGTAAATAAATATATAACATTTCCTCTGAATAAGCTTTCTTCTTCCTTTTGTGCCTGAACTGATATCAGCCTGTATTTCCCAAAGTGCTAAACCAAAATAATCTTTCCAACACCTGATGTTTCTTGATCTCAATTACAGTGCTTGGTACCATCTTGCCTTTGCCTACCCCTCCTTATTCCTTTCTACCACATCTCCATTAGGTGTATGGGAACTCTCCTGGCCTCTCTGGCTGTTCTGCAAAGTGCAGCAAGTACAACAGTGTGGTCTCCCATACACTGTTCTTGAGGCCATTTTTCTTGTTCTTTCCAAAGAGTCATTGCATTTAAATGTTGTACAAGGACCACTCCTGTCAGTCTCCAGGGAATTCACTGACTTTTCCGTGATGTTTTAAAATCTTCCAAGAATGCCAGAGGCAGTTGGTTTAGAAAAAAAAAAAAATGGCATGGCTACAGAACACCTGATACAGGTGTTAGGTGTATAAAAACCCATTCCTAGCCACCCAGGTAACTGAGAAAGAAGTGTGGGTCATGTTCATAATTTCTGACTGCTTTCCAGATTCCCAGGGCAGGTTTGACACAGTTATGATGTAGAGTAGCCCATCCTTCATTTTACCTGTTGGTGTAAGCTGAGCTTGCAGATCTGTGCTCACTTCATAGCAGTGCAGGTCACTGGGTGATGCAGACACAGGCTGAGATTTGGCTGAGCCTTTTCCACTATTCTTCAGTAGCAATCCCCTTTCCAAATTAGCTTTGCTTCAGAAAGGAGCAGGAAGGATTCCCAATCATCTTTCTCTAAACCAAAATTATTATTGAGCCCACTGAAACTTTGCAACTTGCCCTGGGAATTAACCAGTCACAGAATGAGTTCAATGGAGTGATTACCCAGGTACTGAAAACTGCTGGTGTGATTCCTTTCAGCTCTGGCATGAGGACTCCAATCACATTGAAACTCCGGAAACGTGCACGGCTGCATCCCACACTCCAGGCAGCTTTCTGAGTAGCCACAGTGGCTGCTGTGTGCATTGAATGTCAATCACACCCTGAGCACTCAAAAGTAAGCTGGAGTGAGAAGTTGAGATGCTGGGAATTTGTTTAAATTATTCCACCTAACCGTTGCTTTTTACTGTGGATTCCAAAATGTCCTCTGTGCATGCAGATGTGCTGCCAGCTAGCTCACACTTAGGAGCTCGCACTTTCGTGCTTACAGCTGTGGCTCAGATGTGCGTGGTGCTGCAAATAGAACTGAAACCACACTTGCAAAAAGGCTTTGCAGTTGGCAGCCTGGGACTACTCCCAGCACATGTGTACCTGACAGCAATGCTGGTCTCACACCTGAAATGGCCAAGTCATTGACTGGTGCATTAGGTGGGTGCATAGCACCCCAGTCACAGTGCAGACATTAGGGAGTCTGCAAATGGGATCCTCTTCCCAAAGTAGTTGTTCAAGTAACTGCCAAAGCCATGCGGGGAGGAAATAAAGAGGGGAGAATGCAGGTCAGGAACTCACTCAACCAGCCAAGCCAGGAAAAAGTATTAAAATACTTTAATGGAAATTTTCCACTGCAATGGCTGTCCTGAAATTTTGGGTGTAAGTCCTTTTTTCTGCTGGTGGGCAAGGAAAGAAGAGACTTGGAATCAGCCAGCTCAGATGTCAGAGCCCACATATATGGCAAAGGTAGTTTGTGCTTGAGATAGCGTAAGCTGAAAGTTTACACCCAGCTCTGCTGCAGTGCAAGCAGATATCCTGACTTACAGGATGTGCACTGGCTGTGTTTGTTGCAAGGCACTTGTGTTTTGAGAGGTGAACTCACCTGTGGGATTACAGCATGGATGAGCTCCTCAGTCTGCTTAGGGCTTCTGAGATGGTTTTCAGGTCATAGAAATCTAAAGGTGGCAATAGCTCTCAAAGTTTGAATACATTATTGAACATTTTGGCCCAAGAGATTCAGGCGCTCCTGATACTTAAGGCTTATGTTTAAGGCTCTAAACTACTTTAAGGCTACACACCATTTGGCATTTCAATTCCAGAAAAAGGTATATTAAGCTCTCATCTCTGGAGGCAAAATCAAACACTGGATTGAATTGCCTTTCCTTTGTACAATGTGGGACACTTGACAGAGCTGTAGAAATCCCATTTGAAAAATGATAGCTGTTGATTTTCTGCTTGCTGAGAATTATTAGTATTTTTCTATCCTGCAATACCAGCTGTTAAATCAGCAAAACGCTTTGGCATTACAGTCACTTGAAATGTAAAAAATACTGCTGTTTCTTGGCATGCTGCAAATGTTCAGTTGCAAAGTTTAGTGAAAAAAATAAAAGGACAAATAATGATCTTAATTTGAAAGACATTTTACAAGTAAACATATTGCAGTTGTTGCTACAAATCCAATAATTACTGAACATTTTAGAACCGAGGAGTATAAAATTAAAAATAAGAAAATAAAATTTAAGTGCAAAAAAATAGCAGGGGAATTCTAAAAAAGAAGGTTCCATTTTTTGATTGGGGTTTTTTTAGGACTCTTTCTTTATCTCTGCAACCTCAAATATCACAGTGGTCTCTAATCATCCAGGTTCTAACATTTAAATGAGCAAGTACTTTAACATAAAATGGTTTATAGTTGGTTTTTCTATTACTGTATAACAAATGTACCCATGAAACATAAAAAGGTCAACTACTTCAATGAAATAACTTTTAAAAATAATACAGTTTTACAGCCACACATAAATATATGTATTCTATTATGTCAAAACATATGAAATAATATAGCTCAGTGCTAAGGCACAACTTTTTCAGGGAGGATACATTAGCTTTAAACGGGGATATATGATCACTGAAATACATAATTTCTGCTTCGGGCTTTACATTTCCAAGTGAAAGGTTTTTATTCTCTCTACTTCCCATCTTTGGCTGCTTTTTTCCCCCCCACTTTCAATGACTTCCCTATCAAATATGTCTTGTCATTGTGTATTTCAGTAATGTACAATCAGGAACTGGGAACTGTGCTGGCTCCCCACAAGCTGTCCAGCTCCATGGTCCAGTTGTGCCATTCCAGGACAGCCCACCTGCTCTGACCTACATTTTGGGGGAGTGCGGGCAGCCAGGTGAGGGAGCAAAGCTGACATACAGCCATGATGCAGGTGGCAGTGAGGCAATCCCCTGAGGCAATGGGACTTTGGGAGGAAAATGCAAAGAGGCAATGCTTAAGGTGACGCAAATGGAAAATTGTACATGAGAACTTCCTGAGAGGGTGGAAGAAGGAGGAGAAGAGACTAGAAAATATACTTTCTACATTCATCTTGTCCTCTTGTCTACCTGTGACAAAGTGTGGGTCAGTCTATGTGATCCTCAAAGAACTTCCAAATACCCATGTGGCTTCTGCAGCTTCTGACAAATTTATAGTAGCCCAGATATCTGCACTGAGCTGCATGCTGGCTCCTTCCATACAGCCTCCCAGCACATCCTGCTGGACTGGTGATCCCCAGAATACAGATTCCCAAAGCATCTGCTGTTAGATCATTAACTAACATCTCTAGGCCATGCTTGACCTAAATTTTATGCAAGCAATTAAGAGGGTAAGTTTATTTGTGAGGAGCAGCTATTCACAAAGTCGGGAGAAAGAGTTAAGGTAGAAAGCATCCCCATTACCTATACATCCTTCCTCTGAAGCAATCAATAAGTTTAATTAGAGTGGTTAGGAATGAAGTATGAAAGCAGCAAAGTTAGTACCAGATAAATTAGAGAAACACTGAGACAGAAGATATATGTATGACATTTCTAACAGAAATCTGATGTACGTAATTGCCAGCACTTGTTACCACACTGAGGAGTGCCTGCATCAGGACTTTGGAGCAGTGGAAGAGAAGTCCATTATAATCCATTAATTTCACACACTGTAACTATAGTCTAGATAAGTAAGTAGATGGGAGAATGGTGTAATACCCACACTACCCTGCTTCCCCTTTGAGAAATACTAGTGTTCTCTTGCTGACTAGCCCCTAAAGTCAATATGTAATGTGCAGGTTTGATATAATGCTAGCCTTCCTGGGTGCAAGTCATTACACTTCATATATACACTTTGCTTCATTCTAGTAAGAAAGAAATCCACTGCAGCACTCCTGTTCTTAGTACCACTTGGGAAAAGAGAAACCCCAAAAGATACAGGCACATATAGATTCATCCTGATATTTCACAGATGGCTAAAGTTAGAAATCTACTTGGCACAGAGCAGTGAATGGTATTTCCAGCTGCCCACCTACAGTTTCATTCCCCTTTGGAAAAGCTTGTGTCTATTGACCCTGAAGGCCCTTCTAGAATAAGTGTCATGAATCTAGGCCGAAATTTCTATCAAGTTTCAGAGGATATCTTGAGAAATTCAGCACAGTTGTCATCACAGGAATGGGCCACGGAAGATAACCTTATGCCCTTTATAGCATGCGCTAGTATTAGCATCAACTCCATACACAGTTCAAAGACACATCTCTTCCATTCCCTTTTGCTGGTGTATGGAACATACTTCTCCATGGGGGCATGCTAACTGGAGTGCTTAAATATATATTTTTAAGGAAATAGTCCTTCAAATAATAGACACACAGTTGGAGTCTTCCACAGTAGGGATCTTTTATGATTGCAAGCATTAGCTTCCTGGAGAAAGGAGTTTAAGAAAGCACTTTATTTCTAAGTTGGATTTTGTTTTTGGTGGGACTGCTCATACTTTTGACTTTAAGCACGTTCTTAAGAGCTTTGTTCAGTTTGGGTCAAAATAGTAAGTGACAGAACTGAGACAAGCTTTCATAGCAAACATCTTTGTGAAAAATGCTATATATCTGTTGATATCAGAATGTTTTGTGGGCACATCCTTTTAGTTGTTTTGATGCACTAAAATATCTGAAGTTTTATCCAAGGCACTGAAATTATCTGAGGTACTGAATTTCAATATTTCATTAACTGAAACATCTGAAGATTCAGTTTAAAATAGCTCCTCATGTCAATTATTATTTAAAATTCAACTGAGACACAAACACAAAAGATTTTGGACTTGGTTTTGGTTTTGGTTTTGGTTTGTTTTTTTTTTAATTATGAGGGAACGGTTTATTTCAACACCTTCATCAATGACCTGGATAATGGGACAGAGTGTAAAAGTTTGCTGCTGACCAAAGTGAAGGAGTGGTTGATTCATCAGAAGGCTGTGCTGCCATTCAGCAGAATCTTTACTGGCTTGAGAGCTGGGCAGAGAGGAACCTCATGAGGTTCAACAAGGACAAGTGCAGAGTCTTGCATCTGGGAAGGAACAACCCCATGTACCAGTAAAGGCTGAGGATTGGCCTGCTACAGAGCAGCTCAGCAGAGAGAAACCTGGGAGTCCTGACTGATAATAAACTAACCATGAGCCAGCAATGTGCCCCCCTGGCCAAGAAAGCCAATGGCATTCTGGGATGCATCAAGAAGAGTGTAGCCAGCAGGTCCAGGGAGGTTCTCCTTCCCCTCTCCTCTGCCCTGGCGAGGCCTTATTTGGAGTCCTGTGTCCAGTTCTGGGCTCCTCAGCTCAAGAGGGACAGGGAACTTCTGGAGAGAGTCCAGCACAGGGCCACCAAGATGATCAGTGGATGATCTCTAAAGGTCCCTTCCAACCCCTACTATTCTATTATTCTATGAAAGGCTGCGGGAACTGGGGCTGTTTAGTCTAGAAAAGAGGAGACTGAGGGGAGATCTTATTAACATTTACAAATATCTAAATGGTGGATGTCAGGAGGTTGGGACATCCCTTTTTTCTATTATATCTAGCAACAAGACAAGGGGTAATGAGATGAAGCTGGAACACAAAAAGTTCCACTTAAATATAAGAAAAAAATATTTTACTGTCAGAATGACGGAACAGTGGAACAGGCTGCCCAGAGTAATTGTGGAGTCTCCTTCCTTGGAGGTTTTCAAGACTCACCTGGACATGTTCCTATGCAACCTGATCTAGGTTCTGCAGGGGGGTTGAACTAGATGATCTCCAAAGGTCCCTTCCAATCCCTACCATTCTATGATTCTATAATTTACTTTGGAGAAAAGAAGAAATTGGATTACTTAGTCTAAAGGAGAGAACATGATGGAAGACATCTCTCCAAATAAATAAAAGGCTGTTGCAGTGAGGAAGGCAATAAATCCGCTCTCCATGGTCATTGTAGATATAAGACAAAGTAATGGGACCCCAAATTCAGAGAAAAAAAACCAACCAAAAAAAACCTCTAAACCATAAAAAAACCCAAGTTAATCATTAGGAAAACTTTGTACTGGTGAGGCTATAGCTCTTGGAGAAGACTGCCTGACTGGCGATCTCCACCAAGATCTCTCAAACCTGTTCTTAAGGGCAAGAAGCCTCGGTATTACCAAAAGGACTTGCCCTGCCTGAGGACTGGATGATCTGAGGTCTTTCCAAGACTTGGGATTCTCTGACATTGAGGGACATTTTCTTAAAGATAAAGCATTACATGTAATAGCAACACTCTGGTATGAGACTGTAGGTGTGGCAAACAGGCTCTCAAGGAGTTTCCATCAGGGAGTACTGACTTTGGCAGGCTGGCATGACCATCTTCAGCCTTTGCGTGTGCCTTGCCCATATGTGGTCTGCATGAGCATGGGCACAGATGGAGTGGCAGGAGCAAAACATTTCTCTTAATCCTTCAAGAAATGGCAAATTGAGATCTGATTATAGAACTGTTAAAAGGAATTACCACAGAGGAATTTCCAGATGGTCACGCAGAATTGTCACTATTGAAAAGTGAACAACAAGGTTGAGTTATTTATCCAAGTACAGTTCTCTCTTCTCTTTGTTTCCAGTTGGCAAGTCCTGTTCTGTCTTCCAATACATGTAATAATTTCTTTTTCAGTACAGTTACAACTACCTTTTTGCCCGACAGTTTATTTTCTAGTCCAGTGCTGGTGATATTCTTTTAAACCTTTTTCCTCAGGAAAACAAAACGTATGGGATCAGTTTGTTCCCTGCAGTGGAAAATAACTGGGATTTTTTTTGACTGGCATTAAGCCTGTTTGATAGTGATAATGGATACCTTAGTGCTGTCCAGAAGCATGCAATCCTGCATGATACGGTATGAGAAACAATCACTGCTAATAACCTCATAGATTAATTACTGTGCAGTGACTGACCATTTTGAATAAACACATTATGTTTAATCCAAGAACACGCTTTACACTGACTCTGTGGGGCCTCCAGTTGTTATTTATGCATGATGGGTGGCACTTGTTTTGGAGCCATCTAAATGATTTTGATGGAACAGTCTAACCATTTTGCAGGATCTCAGCCCTGTAGATGATTCTAGTATAATGTACATTACAAATGTTTCCACACATTCCAACTATTACTTAGATAATTCCCTACTCATCTTTTCCACCAAAGCTTGTAAATCCTTTTTTGTCCCCTGCATAGTGGCTACTTTTTTTTTTCTTTTTAAACATTTTTTTAAGTACTGAGAAGTACATGTAATTCTCAGAGGTCACCATGTGATCCTGATAGAATTTGTCATCTACAACTGAAGGTTTCTGTATTTGATACAGTGGCCAAACACTGTGTTTTTTCTAGGAAGTCCTCTGGGAGATGGTCCCAAGGACAGAGATGTCAGTCAAATCAATGGAAAGATTCCTGCTGTCACTCTGTCGGCTCAGACCATTAGAAACTATTCAGAAACCAAAAATTTTGGAAAGTATGGGATTTGTTGCTGCTGCTGCTGAGGATTGGACTGGATTGCAGTTTTACTAAGGGAAATTTCCCAAGGCATTTTACAGGAACTAGATCCACATTCCTATGGAATTTTGCTACTTCTGAAAAAACTTGCCCTTATAATCCAACTGTGAAGCAAGGTTGTTCTTGTCCTAAAAGGCATGCTGCTAACACAGTATCAAGTTTCCCTAGGTTAAAACACTATACTTAACAGCAGGGCTGAGCAGGCTTTTGTTCACAACTTCACTGACCAGATGTGAGACAAGGGGAACTTTAACTTGCTCAATCACAGAATCATAGAATCTCAAGGAGTGGAAGGAACCTCAAAAGATCATCTAGTCCAACCCCCCTGCCAGAGCAGGACCTCCTAGAGTAGGTCACAAACACACCCAAGTGGGTTTTGAGTGCTTGCACTTCCAAATCACACCAACTATTTATTTATTCTTGACATGGAAGACTGCAAGTGAAGGTGGCTTCCATTCTTCTTTTAATCTCTCTCCAAAAAATTGTGCCTCTGTGGTGCTCAGTCTTTCATTTATAACTGTACCACTTACAGCTTCATTTTATGTTGTATCACACCTCCATGTTTACACTATTCCATCCACAGTAATCAAGGCTGTGACCGAATTTACATCCACTTGTACTGTGGAGAATGGGATAAGAAAGGAAGGGAGACAGTGCTGCATGCACCCTGTTTATCTAACCAAAATGAAGTCTGTGTACACAACATGCAATCACTTCAGCTGTAGCAAAATGCAAAGGAAACATTGTTGTCTTACACCACAATCAGCTAAGAACTGTTACAAAAACTTCCACAAACATCAAACCAAATCTTTGCTTCCAGGTAGAGCAGTGTAAGTTTTCTTTGCAGGTTCACACAGTAGCTCTCATTCTGCATTTTATACACAGAATCTGCTGAAGGAACGTGCCTTAACTGTTTCATAAAAATGCTGATCTTTGCTTTATTATTTGTGAGACTTTCCATTGCTTCATCATTGCTTTCAAGACTGGTAGTGCACTGGCAGTGAGTAATGGTAAGACTTATTTTTCTCCAATCCTTCCTCGTCATGTGGTTGGACCTGTAGTCTAAGCCTAGTTCATAGACTTTAATGTTCACAGAATCACAGAATGATAGCGATTGGAAGAGACCACTAGAGATCTTCTAGTTCACCCCTCTACTAAAGCAGGTCCACCTAGATCAGGTTGGACAGGAATGTGTTCAGGTGGGTTTTGAAAACCTCTAAAGAAGGAGACTCAACACACTAGCTAGGCAGCCTGAGCCAGGGCTCCCTCACTCTCACAGTGAAGTAGTTTTTCCTTATGTTTAAATGGAACTTCCTGTGTTCCAACTTCTTTCCATTACCCCTTGTACTATCACTGGATACAATAGAAAAAAAAAAAAAAAAGCCCCAACCTCTTGACATCCATCATGTAGGTATTTCTAAATATTAATGCGATTACCCTCATAGCCTCCTCTTTTCTAGACCAAACAGCCCCAGCTCCTGCAGCCTTTCCTCAAAACGAAGATGCTTCAATACCCTCATCATCTTGGTGACCCTGTGCTGGATTCCCTCCAGAAGTTCCCTTTTGAGCTGAGGAGCCCAGAACTGGACACAGGACTCGAAATAAGGCCTCGCCAGGGCAGAGGAGAGGGGGAGAGAACCTCCCTTGACCTGCTGGCCACACTCTTCTTGATGCATCCCAGAATGCCATTGGCCTTCTTGGCCATGAGGGCACATTGCTGACTCATGGTTAGTTTATTATCAACCAGGACTCCCAGGTCACTCTCTGCAGAGCTGCTCTGTAGCAGGCCAATCCTCAGCCTGTACTGGTGCGTGGGGTTGTTCCTTCCCAGATGCAGGACTCTGCACTTGTCCTTGTTGAACCTCATGAGGTTCCTCTCTGCCCAACTCTCAAGCCTGTCAAGATCCTGGTGAATGGTAGCACAGCCTTCTGGGGAATCAGCCAGTCCTCCCAGTTTGATGTCATCAGCCAACTTGCTGAGGGTACACTCTATCCCCTCATCCAGGTTGTTGATGAAAATGTTAAACAAGACTGGCCCCAGAATCGATCCGTGTGGAATTCCACTGGCCACAGGCCTCCAACTCTATTCTGTGCCATTGATCACAAACCCTCTGGGCTCTGTCATTCAGGCAGTACTTGATCCACCTCACCATCCACTCATTCAAGCCACACTACTTGAGCTTTCTGATGAGGATGTTATTGGAGACAATGTCAAAAGCCTTGCTGAAGTCAAAGTAGATGACATCCGGGCTCTCCCTTCATCTAGCCAACCGGTTATGCACTCATAGAAGGATATCAGGTTGGTCAGACAGGATTTCCCCTTGGTGAAGCCATGTTGACTCCCATTGATAACCATCTTTTCCTTCATATGTTTAGAGATGGTATACAGGATGAGTTGTTCCATCACCTTTCCAGGGATGGAGATGAGGCTGACCGGCCTGTAGTTTCCTGGGTCCTCCTTCCCTCTCTCTTTGAAAACTGGAGTGACATTGGCCTTTAGCTTAAGTTAATCTTTTTTAAGTTTAAGGTTTAAGTTAACTAACTTAAGTAACCTAAGTACTGTGAAATAAACTTATTCTAAATATAACAATGACCTATAACTTTTCTTTTTTTATAATTTAACTGTAAACTATTTTTTAAATGAGGATTTAAATCAAAATATCATTTGAACTTATAAAATCTACCTGTGTAAAAGAAATCATGTGGCTTCAAATAGATGTTAACACAGGAGTAGGCTGCTCTGGCAATGAAATGGTCTTAACAGCCCTACTGGTGCATAATGCCAAACCTGCTACAGTCATGATTATCAGATCATACAAATGAGCAGATAAGATTCAGTAAAATGCAAGATTCTGCTGTTTGAGGTTTTAATGTGTACCCTTTGTGTCACTACTATATACTTTTCAAGCTGTACTGGTGTGAAAGGTTTTACTGTCTGGAAATTATGATTTGCTTTTTCAAGGAAGGTTCCTGAAGAGAATGTCTGCTGATCCTGATCACATCTTGATGTAGTACAGCTCTGCTATTAAATCTTGACCTTAGACTTTCTTACACGGTAGGTCAGGGTTGATGATACAAACCTGTAAACAATAAACTAATGGGAAAAAGCAAAAGATGGGAGACTGGCATTCATTAGCAGATTAGGAATATCCTTCATTTGTGACGAAAGCTAACATTGCCTTTATGAATACAAGTATACACAGTATATATCATATTATCATTGTTGGTTTTTTCTTCTTATACCCTGCATATTTCTCCATAGCTTCCTTTACACCTTTATTTTTGTGGAATAGTCCTGCAAGACTTTTTCTAGTGATTCTTAACTTCACTAAAAATTAGGGCCTGAGACTGATCATTGAAAATTGTGGAATAGAGTGCTTTAATTGCTGAGATTTTTATTCAGATAGATGCTTTCAAAGCAAACTTTCATCTGTAGCAAAAAGTTTCCAGCATTTTATGAGGTACCAAACCATCATAATTGTTGTAAGTAAAAAAGGGAGGCCACTACTTTCAACAGAAACCAAAACAAATGATAAGGGTCACACAGGATTTTTCCACACTTTAAAAAGCATGGAAAAAGTAATCAATAACATGTACTGGAAATGACAGGGACAGAGGATCAATTTGCCACACCAACAATTTCTCCTGTGTCCTTCCCTGCTGCCTGAATGGAGACACCAGACACGACACCTGCTTTCACATCACATTCACCACATAAGAGAGTCATCTGTAGGATATTTGCTAGTCCAGAGAGAGGTACCAGATGATATATTTTTCTGCTATATTCAAAGCATTTTGGTCTGTGGTCCATATTTTCTGTGCTATCCCTTAGAAGTGTGTATGTGCGTGTGTGTGTGTGTGTGTAGGTAGTGGGAGACGTTTGTGCATTAACGGCAGTGTGTGGGCATTTTTCTGTATGGTTGGTGCAGCTGAACAGGCATGAGCAGAAAGTGCAATTGGAGGACTTCAAAGGTCCCAGGCAATTCTCATTCCTACAGAGCCCTCACAAGATATTCACTCTTAGTCATGCAAAAATCAACTTTGCTTTTACTTGTAAGAAATCTTAGCTCTTTTTTTTTTGAGGCAGCTATGGCTGTAAAAGCCACAAAAGACATTGCATCAGGCACTGTGGGTACAGAAATGCTGTTGTGCCCAGTGCCTCCTCAATCACTGATAGTATTCTCCAGATAACTGAAACAATGACTACGCCTTTGCCTACCTCTGTTTGAAGTCCTTCTTCCGTAAGTTGTGAGACACGATGATCTACAATGAACAGGCAACCATTCCTCAGAATCCACACAGCTCACATCTACTCCAGTCCCATTTTAGGCTGCACTGGCTAGAGCCTGAGGCTACATTGCCTATCAGTCTCAGAGCTGATGTATGATCCTATGCAGATGTATCTGAATGAGCTATCTGAGTCTCTTTATGGTACTGCAAATTGCCCATCATCTTTGTCAGGACGTTTTAACTGCTGATATAATATAGAACTTTGGTACCCACACTCTGGTTTAGAACAGCTTTTGACTCCTCCAACTCTCCTGGGACTGGATTTAATACTCATAACCTTCTTGTGAGGGAATAGATCCTGTTCACACTCAGATATCTGAACTCGGTATTACAGAATGCCTCTAAATTTGGCTTTATGGGGGCAGGAATGACCAGAAAATTCATATTAACTTAAATGAGGAAGAGAGAAAAGACAACAGTGTTTTTCATGTATGGATGTGTCTTCAGAGGAATGGCCTATAGAGAAACTGTGCAGTGAAAGGAGTATTTGATAATGACTAAAACTCACTGAGCAGTCAAATCCAATACAGACATGCGCTAGAAATCAGCTGTGCTACATGAGAGTGAGGTGCAGAAAATTAAAAATGCATTCCTCAGTATAATACATATTTTTTAACAGAATAGGCAGAAGATGATGCTGCATAAGGACCAATCTTTCATTGCTTTTGTCTTTTAATGAGACCATAGAAGCCACCTTTTGTCATGAGTAAAAAGTCCTTTCTTTGAACTAAATGCTGGTCGCATAATATGAAACTTACTGATGCATTTAATGGTAGCAGTGGGCCATCTGAGCACAATGTAGGCTTTAAAATTAATCTCTGCACAGATCAGCAAGCACATGCAGACGCTCCCATGTTGACAAGAGCGATGTACTTCTTTAGGAGAAGTCAAACTCTCAAAGCCTGGCAGCTGGAGTTTGCAAGCTTGTCGTTCCATTATTAACTTCCTAGGCCTTAGGGAAGGGGTAATGGATGAGCCAATCCCACGAGGTCCCTTCCAGACCTACTTTGTTTGGTTTCACGGTTCTTAACCAAGCAGGCAATAAGCAAAAGTGTTCTCTTAAATGAGCAGGGGAAAATGGATGTGCATTAATTACGCAAGATGCTCCATCCTGTTCAAAGTAATGTAGCTGGTGCCAGTCAGAGCTCAGTAAAGGGCAAGTGAAAGGAGCCACAAGGATGGTGTTTGCTAGGGACCCCTGAGACCCCCAGTGCTCCTGGATGTACCTTGAGGCTAAACCCTGAGATTGTAATTGAGAGAGAGAGTTTGGGCAGGAAAAACCTGCTAGGGAAAGTGGCTCCCAAGAGACCAGAGGCTAAAGCGAACAGACCCTGCCAACACGGCTCATCAAAATCTCATTTCTTTTCAGCAAGAAGTGGCATTTTACAGTGATACCAAAACCACTCAAGCCAGACTGTAAATACTGAGGATTTAAATAACAATGGCAGAAACTTACTGGATTTCTCATTTGCTGCCTTGTGTGCAGTGATCCTTTAGAAAGCATGAGGCTGGAGCGTGAGGTGGAGCTCCTGCCCAAAGCAAGGCCAGTGCTGCATCCAGGCAGGTTTGCTACGGGCTTTGTCTGGTCAGGACTTGAAAACCCATGAAGTCTGAGATCCCACAGCCCCTCTGAGCCCTTGTTCTTGTGCTTGGCTGTCCTCACAGCAAAGGCAGTTCAGTCTTAAAAGGAAAGGAATCATAAAAGGCCAGCCCTGAGTCAGGTAGACTTGTTACGTGCTCTCAGGATGGGCCAGAGGTTTGCCAAAACCTGGCAGGATTAGACCACAGCTGTAGCTTGGCTCTTTGCAGATGTTTTGGTGCTCCAGTTGTCTTCTTCACTCACTCCTTGTAGCTTGTCTTGAAGAGACTTTTTCTTGCATACTTGGTGGTTTCAAGTAATATCTCAACTTCTTTCTGTAAGGAGAACAAATCTTTCTTTCGAATAAAATCTATGCCAGTCTTTTTGCAATGCTTTGACTATAGGGAAGCTTCAACGATGCATTTGTGTTATCCTTCCCCTTGTCTTCTCCCCACAAGTCAAGTAAGCCCTCAGTTCACATTTTAAATGGAACTTGGATGATTTGCAGGTGTTTTTATTATGCATTGTAGAATATTTGTAGGTTTATGAGCCCTGGATGGAATTTTCCTTATGTCTAAAAGAATTAAATACACTTCTGCCATCAGCTTTCAGGGGGCTTCGGGCATACATGCAAAAGACCCTGAGTGATTACTGAAAGTCAGTTGGGCAGAGGACCTTATCTCACTTTTAAGAATATAACTTTCTTCAGTATCTTAAAAATCCCAGCCTGGATAACCATAGTGATAAGGAATTAAGTTGAGCTATGCCTTTTCTTAAGATAGGATAGTTTATCTCTGTGTTCTGGCAGAGTTACAATCCAAAAAAAGAAGTCATTAAAATATTCATTTATAAGGATAAACAGTGTTGACAAACACAGCTGGCTTTTGAAACTAGGCTGAAAATCTATTTTTTCTCAAGAGGCAATGATAGTTTTCAAAGCTGTGTTCGTGCTACCTAATGCCTATACCATAATTCCTCTCTCCCAATTAGCAAGTTGTAAGGCAGCGTCATCTTCCACTTGTCACATTATAGGCATTCCAATGAGATGCAAAGCAATGAACAAGCTGATACCACTGTCATTACCTGAAAGAAAAACCTCCAACCTGTCCAGTACCACGAAGCAGAATTCTATTATGTAAATCTACATCCATATTTTGGGAACAAATGATAGGCAGGACATAAAATGGAAAAATAAATTATACTTACACGACTGAAAGATCAGTCAGGCAATGTACTGAGATATCATTAGGGCTGATGAATCGCTGTTATCATTACAAAAATAACATATAATGCTTCAAATCTAGCATCTCAGCTGACTTCTTTGCTGTTGAATATTTATGCAGTTTCTTTTGTTTCTTTTGTGCATCTAACAGCTGCCAAGCTAAGTTCAATAGACAAATGGCATCCCTGTGAACTGTCACAGCCTTGTCCTTGTTTTTTCTAGCAAACTGAAGTTAAATAGCAAAACAGAATAAAGATGCAGAGGTCAGAACTCCCATCTCTCTACAAGATTCAATCGACTGATAAATAACCTGTGGAAAGATTCAGTTTAGATCAAAGGAAGAATGAAAGTTAAATCTTCTTTATTTGAAATGAACAGTTTGCTTACCTGTACTATAGGAATCATAAATTACTTAACCATTGTGCATGTCATAATCTAATTAGTCACTTAACTCTGCTAAATGTCTCAATATTCCTTGTGTCTGTGCTCCTTACCTGCAGGACAGAATGGGAGAATTATTCTAAATGTATCACTTTTATTAGCAAGTAAAGCTTTTAAACAAATAAAAAAAATACAAGGAAGAAAATAAAGATGGTTAGATAATGGTATTTGTGGGCACAAAAGCTGAGCTCAACATCATTTACTGCCTTCTTCAAGTGGTAATAAATCAGTTCAATTAATTCAGTGTCTTAGCATAATCTTGTTCCAAAGCAAACTTTTATCTTTGTACAGTAGTATTTATGGCAGGTGATTTTTTTTTTTTTCCTGTGCCAGGGACCTCCACATGTACAGGCCTATTGATCTGCTTTGCAAGCTTTCTGTAGAAGGGAGAATCGATGGTGCCCTGTCAGCCAAACAACTCTGAAGTAGAATTTATAGATTTGGGGAAATGGCTTAATTGCTGGAATGATGCTTGCAGCTAAGCCTGGCCACTTAAACTCATGCAACTATGGTACATTACCCCAGTATCAGGCATAAAATATATAACAGTATATAAAAGTAACTGGAAAATAATAGAAATATTTCCAGAATATCACTGCTCTTGTGACATCTTTAACTGATGCTCACAGTGTACAATCTCTGAAATTTCTCCTTCATTCTGCCTAAAACAGCCTTGAGTCTCAACATCTTTTAAGATACACAAAGCTTCTCACAACCAGCTTTGACTGTATGAAAGCAGACTGCCATTTAAAAACCATGCCAGACAGAGTTAGGTTAAGGAATTTTTCTTGCCTCAGTACCAACCATTTCTTCCTGACTTCATGTGGAAAGTCCCTGCTTGCAAAGGCAGTACATGGGATTTGTTAGTGGCTCAAAGGGCTAAACAGGTACATGCCTTCTGAGAAGCATTTAGCTTGGCTAAGTGATATGTTTGTAAAGATCATGTGTAAACTTTGATAAGGACAAACTCACACAGAATTTGGTTCTCTCTTGTCAGCTCAACTGTTTCAGTGCCTTTTTTTTTCCAGTGTATGCAGTGTCCGTCAATACAATGCCCACTAGTGATTGTGGTCACCTATGGCTCAGCCTCATTTCAGAGTTCTTGTAGTCCCTCTACTCCAACTTCAGAAGGTGGACTTGCTGATATTTAACAATGATAAGACAGCAAACAAGCAGTGAGTGATTTTTTTTTTTTTCATCTGGTAATATAACAGCAAATACACCATCCAGATGACCGAGCAATACAAGGCATCACATACATCTTCTGTTGAGCTTTGTTCCTCCTTCTAACAATGCCATTATGGATTTGGCAGGAGTGCCTCTTGTTTCAGGCCAAGATTTGAAATGTACAGCTTCCCATAACCCTGTAGTGAGAGTATAGCTGCTCTACATCTTTTGGGCACCTTTGCCTAGAAAATTTTAGTATCTTCACAGAAATCATCACCTGCCATACCCACCTACACAGACTTCCACCAAACATCTCCTAGTTTTTCTGTTCCTTGGTCATTGCCAGGATGTTTTCCAGCAATGCCTTTGCAAAAGGATCCAGCAACGTGTAACCTCTCACTGTTTGCTAGTACTTTTGACTCCTGAAGAAAGCATTAGGTCTGGAATTGGAGGAATTAGGGGTTTTTTATGGGGCAATCTTCTAATGCACCCGCATGGTTCTGTATTTAGATGATAGCTCTTCAAGTGGCAATGTAAAGTCATTTGATTCTCTTTCTTGGCCAGTTTTTAATTGGTTATAATGAAGAAATGTGAAATAGCTGTATACACCCTCGGTACCAGGGCTTGATTATTTTTCACATCTCGGTGGTAAAATCAGCAGGATTGTTCCATACATGCAAGGCTTTGTAGCTGACAATCCCATCCAGCTAATCAGACTTTACTGCTATTTTGGTGATATTACATTTTTGTTCACTCATCCCTAGATTTACACGTTACATTAGCCTCTGCAAGTACCACATGAGTGTACTGGCAAAAAAAAATACGTGGTTTGTTGGTACGTATTGCACATATAAACCTTCTGCTGAAAATCAGCTGTGCATTAAATGGATGCCATTTCTATTTAGAACAGTGAGCATTGTCTGAACTGTCCAATATATGCTGTGATCAGGTTGCCTAAGCAACAAAATTCCTCAGATTGGAGAGGTCTGCAATAGAAGATATTTAGATAGCTTTAATTTTGGGGCACGGTTTCCTAAAAACTTGACTCCTTTAAAATGTGTTTTATCTAGTATAATACTATGTTTCAAGTACCAACTAATACAGCTTCACCTACTGTATCTCTGTCAGAAATTGTAGCTATGAAGCGTATAAAGTAGAGACAAAGGACAAAGGGTAACTCATTTCACAGCTTGGCAAGTGTTCAGATGGTTAAGCCTTGCATGTTAGCTATTATAATTACTGAACACTTATTTATTTTCTTCATACATACAAAACATCAAAAAGTACCTTCTCCAATTTTACTGCTGTTGGGCTATCAGATTCAAAAATTCTTGACTTGTTTTTTATTAAGTTTTGTATTTTCTGTAATTGTTGCTATAAGGGTCTCTACAGCACTCTTGCTCTGTCCAGGTAATTCAGCACCACACAGTGTGGCACTCTAATCCTGGAAATGGTGTTGAACCCATTATCAAGGTATTGTAGACAGTTTAGTTTACCTTCACTCTGCTTTTTGGATAAGTGGAACAGGACTTTTTCTGTTGGTACAGCATGATTGAGGCCTCCTTTAATAGCCCCTACTCCTCAGATGGATATGGGACCAAGGTCGCACATTGCAACAAGGCTTTGGGTCTTGATGTAGAGCAAGCTTCCATGCCAAGGACTGTGGATGTGTGTTCATCCAAGACTGTGCAGCCAGGTCTGGAGTCTTGTCAGGGGCTACATCAGGCTGTGCTGCAAAGGGTGGCATTGCAGGTCACAGCTGTTGTGTCAGCATCTAGGTGAGGCTGGTTGTACATCTAGCTGAGGGGATGCTGCAACATCATGTTTGGCATAACCATTTCCAAGGTACTCCAGCATCAGTTTCCCAAAAGCTTGGTTCCTACAACTGGAAGGAAAACACAAAAAGGCATATCTCCCACTAGTCCTTAGTTAATTGATGACATTGTCTGAAATATTCGATATTATCTTCTGTTGCTCCTGTAGCACCCAAGGCCTCTATAAAACTAAGCTGTTGATGGCAGTATGGGTACATCCTGCAGGTCTGTGGCAGCAGACAAATTGCTTTCAGAGGCAGCTGTTTGAGCAAAATTGTCTCCATTTAGGGGATCCCTTGGGAACTAGCTTTGCTGGCTTTCTGAGGGCTTTGAAATGAATGAAAAGTAATTGGAAGTGAACATTCAGGTCTCTTAAGAGGCAGTTTCAAAATCACAGACTTAATGTTTTTGTAGGTGATTTTTCCAAAGCATTCAGGAGATAGAAAGCATGAGGCTCCCTGTGAGGCAGTGGGACTGCACTTGAGGAGAAGATTGTTGGCTGTCCACCCAAATACAGGTAGAAGATATTTCTTCCTGAACAAGAACTTGAGAATTATCCACTTTGTGTTTCCCTTCTGATCACATGGATTAAACCGATCTGCACTTAAAGCAAATATAGGACTGGGAATCAATAAGACATTAACAACTGCTGTTGTCTGGATTTAGGTATTTCTTGGTCTCCTTCTGAAGTTGAGGTTTAAGGGATAAAGATGTACAGTTTTGTGAATTTTAACTTTGGAAAGAAAGAACTTGTACATCTGCTCTGTACAGTAGAAAGCTTGCGTAGATGATGGTGATATTAATCTTTTTTTTGCCTTTCCCTTCAAATTAAATCTTTTACCTCTCTCAAATTCATACTGATATCAATGCTGTAGCCTGAAATTTCTCAGTGCTTTGTTTCTCGGGGATATTTTTACTTTTCAGCACTGTTTTCCACAGATACTTTTAAAAACTTTTCGTAAGTGTATCTTGAATGCAACATATGAAAACAGTTGTTCATGTTTGTGCTCATGTCTTCAAAAACCATGAATTAAACTAGTTTGACATCGATTTGAGGAAATTTGGTAAAATTGATCTGTCAAATGTTACCAAAGTGCCAATGCCAAATGCAGGCAGTGAAATATTTTCTGCTCAACTGAGACTGGCTTATCCTCTTCTTGCTGAACCCCTGTCTACTCTCTCTCCTGAGGGCAAGATTAGGTTTCCCTGTTATTGTTATTCTCTAATGACAGGTTTTGGCCGTTTAAAGCACCCTCTTGTTGAATGATTATTTAAGTACTACTGAACATGGTGATTCTATATTTTCATTTTTGATTGCCCATCAATCTTTTAAATCTGAAAATTTCTGTGATTTAGACAGGAGTGAGATGTCAAATTCAGCTTAAAGGAACTGGCATGATAGCCAGTCTGTTAGTAAGATTTTTCAATGGCTGGAAACAAGTTGTTTTGTTCTTAAGCTTTCTTTTGCATGCAGCTTTGGACATTTATTGTGAGGAGCACAGCTTAGACGGATGTTTGTTGCATATCCTGCCTTCTTACAGTAAACACGAGAGATGAAAAAAAAGCAGAGCTAATTGCCAGTGGAGTAACGAATCTCCTAATCCTTTGACAGAGCCTGTTAATTCAGTTATGATCCTGTGTGTTGTTTAACTAATTCTGCTTGGAAAAGGGTAGAAACACAGCAGCTGGTACTGAGACCAGAAAGAGAGAGATGTTAAAGAGGAACTACAAGAAACCACTACCCCTCAGCTATTTTTAACTAAAATTAAATTTCTGCCTAGCATGATGGAGGTATCAAGTGAAATGAGGGCTTCATTTCACAAAAATTTTGCATGCAATGGATATATATATTAGTGTAAAAAGAACAGAGGATAAAAACAGCAATAATGGGTTGGATAATAACTCCTTTGGGAAATCTGCTTCAACCAGCATCCCTTATTTTATACCTGCCAAAATCAATGCATTGGGAAGAGTATAACACATACCTAGTTTCTCTAAATACTTGTATCCTCTGAGACTTGGAGGCTTCCTGAGCTTCTTTCGGTTTGTTTTTTTTTGATTCTTCTCTTTTTTTATATGTTTGTATGGTGCTCCCTTAATGGATAATGGAAGACAGATTGAATGATCATACTCCATGCCCCTCAGTGTTAAAGAAAACTCTATTTCTGGTTGATGCGAAATAAACACAAAATACAAAGTTTTCATCAACTAAAATCTTTAGAGCAAACTTCCCTGGGTGTTTGTTTGTTTGGGTTTTGACTGAGGCTTTAAGACATTTTAAAGATGGAAATGAAATTTTGGAAAGGGAAATGAATGACAGAAGTACTTCCTTTAAAAAACACAGAATTAAAAAAAAAAAACCTAAACAAAAAAAAAAAAAACCCTCCAAAACCAAACCAAACACACCAACTTGAAATGCCTTGACCATTACCATCCTGTATCTTGTTCTCTCCCTAGCCGCTCGCTAGGAAAAAAAGAGTGGAGGTAAACTGAAAGGTTCTTTTTTAAAAAAAAAAAACCCAAAACTGTAGTATTACCAGAACACTATTTTCCCCCAAAAGCATTCTTTGATAGGAAAAAAAACAGTCTATTTTGTGCTTATCTAGGAGCATGTGGCATCCATCTGAAGTTGCAGGTGAGCTAAAGGAGTACACAGATCTGCTATCAGCAAAAAACAGCTTTAGAGTTAACTCTGTGCTGGAATTGCTGAAATCCTCTTCAAGTGAAGGCAGCGGCAGCACAGTCCTTCAGGAGAAAAACAAGCAAACTGAAACCAATCTGTGGGACATTTATTAAACCACATAACCAGAATTCATGCATACAGTACTTAAGTCAGCAAAATCTACTTGTGGTAAATACACTGGGGAGCAAAAGTACTTGCGATTTCTTAGCCTCATTTTACTTTGCTTTAGTTTTCAAGCTGGATTTGAAATAGCTTAATACTTTTTCTGAAATGTGGTAGTGCACAGAATCTAATAACTGGAGAACGGCAAGAAGCCTATAAATGGAGATAAGAATACAAGTGACTGCTGAACCCTTGGTCCTGTCCATAGTTTATCTGAAAGTCAGGCACCTAATGTAACTATGATATATACTTATTTGCTCTTAATGATAGTGGAATCGGAAAGAGCCAAGGTTGGTCGCATTTTATTTTTTTAATCCCAAGTGAGAGAAAATTTATTTGCCAATACTGGATGGTTATGCTGAAATCTGAGATAGCTGGTCTATCCCTGCAGTAGCAGACAAGCCAGTCTAGCTAATTACATTACTGTTTCACGTTTTCTGACGGTATCCCCCTCTTGGGATGTACAGTGTCTGCAGTGGTTCGGCATGTTAGTCCTCCTTGAACTCATCCACGTGCTGCCTTAAGTGCAGAGCCAAACATTTCTGCACATAGAAAGTCCAAATCCAATCACTTCTCCTGGCTTCATTTCTAGTGTCTGTTGCCATTGGTTTGACAGAGTGCTTTTTTTTTTTAATAACCTGACACTGAAAACTTGACCTTAAGAAGTCCCAGTGGTGTGCTACGTCACCTCTACAGATGTTAAGGAAATGTTGTGAACACCTACTTTTGCAATAAGCCTTCCCCATTCCTTTTTTCCCAACTCAAATCATCCACCAGGCCAAAGGATCTGTCTATAGGCCACATCTGCTCCCAGAAAATGCCTTCTTTCCCTTCAGATCTCTAAGAGACTATGAATTCTTGAGAGTTTTAAAGAAAGGTGTCGAAAGGCTGGTAGGCTGCAATGGTCTCAGCACAGTCCAAAAATGAAGCGAGTTTGTCCTGCAGATTCAGTGACCTGAAGCAAGGTATTTTGTGAATCCATGCTGGAATTGCTTGGATCATCTACAAAGTTACCTGCAGAACAGCTTAGAAACAATTTCCTATATTAATCCTGTGTTAATTTCTTAGGAAAGAAGCATTTCAGAAATGTTATGGTTATTGTAAAGTTAGGCTTGGCTGACTCGAGAAGGGTCTCTCAAATCTCCGTGTGTAGCCAGCTCCTAGAAATTTGGTATGCTCATCTGGATAGGAAAAATAGCTTTTACTATTTAAACAAAGGGAACCGGCTGCAGTTCAGGCAGGTAAATCATGGCAAATGTTCCTTGAACTTCATTTTTGAGTAGGAAGCTGCAGTAGTTTTGGCTGGGATAGAGTTTATTTTCTTCATAGTAGCTGGTGTGGTGCTGGAGACAGTGGCAGAGCCCTGATTTCCTAGAGATGGCTGAATGCCCGCCTGCTGATGGGAAGGAGTGAATGAATTCCTTGTTCTGCTTTGCTTACATGCACAACTTTTGCTTTCTCTATTATCTCAACCTTTATCTCAGCCCATGAGTTTTCTCTTTTTTTCTCTCTTGCCCTTCCAGTTCTGTCTCCCATCCCACTGGAGGAGGAGTGAGTGAGTGGCTATGTGGTACTTAGTTACCAGCTGGTGTTAAATCATGAGAGTAGCCTAACTTGAGGCAGCTGGATCTAGGAATATTTGCAGTGTTGATCTGTTTGCTGAAGAGGTAAACTCATTTATTGTGTTTGAGGGATTTCCAGATGTTTGTTCTGCATTTGTCTAGTTTGCCTAAATTCTCTGAAGACTAAGGTCACTTCATCCTGCTCAGCAGGATGGGAGACAGGGTTTTACCTCTCATTCCCTGGTGGCATCTGTCCTCTTTCTTTGGAATCATTTTTGCTTTCTTTCTCCATTTCTGTAGCAGCTTTTGACAACGTCCCCTCTATTATACAGTTCTGCATAACTTGGGGAAAACAACTTGATACATTTTTGACAGGGTCAGATGTCAGACTTTTTAGAATGAGAATGAAGACTTGTCTTGTGATGCTCACCTTGGCAAAGTACAGGGAAAATTTCTTTCTGAGAAAGCTTTTTCAAAAAAGTACAATATGATCTGTTATTGTGGGTAATATGTCTCTGCATTGTATACCCAAAATGAAGTAAAACAGGCTGACAACAGCAGGAGGGATTCAGCAACCTTTCTGGACCACCTACAATCTTTTTAGGCAATTACATGCATTTCTCTCACTGTGCTGCTTCTGCAGAAACAGGGCAGTCCAGACCACTTGCCCTCTTGGTACCATGACAAAGAGACAGGTTATAGTGAAGCTTTGCTTCTCAACTCACTTTAACAAGAAGAATAAACACCTGCCCAACTGCCCTCACCCTTCCTAACTAACAGCATCTCAATACTGCACAGAAAAATGCAATGGGAAAATTCAATATCCACGTGGCATATATTACGCTCATCTGTTCCTCGGCAATTACTCATTTGATACTCATGGTGAGCCACTCAGGCAGTCACTGCACAGGTATGAATGACAATATTTTAGCAAGGGTCTTGTAAAAGTTGCTGGCATGGTGGTTGGTTCTTCACCACCTTTAGTCGTTACAGGTGTCAAAACACTCTTGAAGAGCTGGACTCCTCAGTATAGAAATAAAATATTGATGTGAGCCTTCCAGAGGTCTGGCCCTGAATAGCTTTGCCTCTTTAGAAATGAGATGTCTAGAAGAGTTTCTGACTGTGTGCGTGGTCAGGAAAGAATGAAAGAAACCCTTCCTGCAAATCAACCCTGCAAATGAGATCAAAGAGAGCTCAGAGATCAGAGCTTAACTGGAGTTGGTGGAGGAGTAAATATTGGCTGTTTTTAAAAATTCAGATATGTAAGATGAAGATCAGTATTTTCAGAAAGTTTCATGGTTATTACTGATATTGTTGCCATCTGCCCTAGTAAATGACAATGTGTTAAAGAAATATAGTGGAAAGGGTGGGCAGGCCAAATGCAGAAACACATTAAAACAAGTGGCTTCCCTCAGATGAATGGAGGAACACACACATGCATGGTTTACATACTGTTCATCAGCCTGATTGTACTAAAAGGTGAATGATAGCTCCAGATCATGCTTCCCCTAGGATGGGAGTTGAGGTCTGTGCCTGGGGCATTCCTGGCAGGAGATGCCAACACATACCCCTAGCCAACCCCTGTGAGCTGAGACACAGAGGGTTTGCACTGGGGTAGCTGTCTCCTTCACACTCGTGACAGTGTTTGGAAGGAGACAGAAATGTGGCAGGTGTTACTGTGAAGCAGTTCCTTCCTCCATTGCTTTGAGGCAAGCAGAGCAGCTGTCAGGAGGAATATCCCTATTCCATATGGCTGCTCCAAGTAAATATAGCACTGTAAACAAAGACTTGCCTGGGAATTAATCCCAGGGTGACTAAAAATACATGACTGGCTCTTCTGCCACTTAGCACAACACTTTTTTTAGTCATAATTGATAGATATTTCCATTAATGCATGCACAACAAATTCAGAGTTGCTGTTGACAGAGCAGACTGGAACTTTCAAGTGTCAAAAATCTGAAGTAGAGAATAGAGGTCATGTCCAAATGCTATGCTCAAATGTTTGCATGTGAGTAGTGGTTCAGCCCATCTAGCACAGCTGCACCATGACAGTCTCTCGCTCGGTGCCCCCACCCTTGTTAGGATGGCGGAGGCCCCAGCAACATAGGAGTAAAAAGATAAGCAAGATTGTTGTGGATTAAGAGAAGGGCAGGGAGGGCTCGCTGCCAATTATGGTTCCAGGCAAAACAGACTCCAGTACTCGACTTAGAGAGGAAAGTAGGAAAGTTTATTCTACAAGAAACAGGGTGGAAGAAAAAAAAAAAAAGGAGTAGGATGATGAGAAAATTACAACCAGCACTTTAAGATCTCCCTCCCCCATCCCTCCTTTCCTCCTGGGCCCAGCTCACTGCTCCCAATATCTCCACCTCCTCCACCCACAATGGCTCAGGGGGGCAGGGAATGGGGGATGTGGTCGGTCTCTCACAGAGGGGCTCTGCCACTTCTGTCTTCTCAGATGAGGATGACTCCTGACATTCTTCCCCTGCTCCAACACGGGGTTCCTCCCCCAGGACACAATCCTTAATGAACTTCTCTGGCATGGGTTGCTCCCAACAGCTGTGGCTTCTGCAGATACAGGGTCCCTCACACAGGACAAGGCCTCTTCTGGGAATAAGTTTAACAAGCTGCTTTGTTGTGGGTTCCTCCCCACAGTTACAGCTGTGGATATTGGGTCCCTTCCTCAGGATACAGCCTGCTCCAGCCATAATTTTAAAGAAGACAATCACTGCCCCTGGCTCAGGGTCTGCAGTGAAGTGGTCAGGTTCCCACGGGACATAAAATGGCAGTGGAGGGTCCTGCTGTCATAAGGCCCCAGGCTGGGCTTCCCCATCACACTGATGGGGAAGTGGGGTGCATCACATGTCCAAAAGCTGCAGGGATGTTGTTTGCCCTGGGTCCAACCTGGACAATGACATACCCATGGTCCCATGCTGACTGGTTTTGGACACCATGCTGCCTCCCTGACTACGCAGCCCTTGGGGACAATTGCTCCCTGCCTGACTTCATCAGTCATTTTTTTTCCCCAAGAGCCCATGGGAAGAGAGGTGAGGATGAGAGACCCGATTGCCTATTTCAGAGAGACTCATTTCTAGTTTGCATGAGAGTTTTCATACTAACAAAGCTCCTTTCCCCTTCCCTTTGAAATCACAACCATAGTCTGCTGCTTCTAGAGGAAGTTTGATTTTTTTTCAGTTCTTTGAAATTAATTTTATATTCAAATGACCCTTTTCTCACCCAGGAACTCCTGAATTTTTGAAAAGGTGTCGTGGTTTTGCCCAGCCGGAGCAAAGGGGAAGAAAACTGCGACTCCTCCCCCTCCCCCTCTTGACGGAATGCGGAGGGGATCAGAGAGGGAGGAAAAAAAAGTAAAAGAGCCCGCGTAAGTTGAAATAAGAACAGTTTACTGGGGAAATTGAAGAGCAACAACTACAACAAAGACAAGGGGATATTACAAAAAAAAACGGTGAGTGATACAGTTGCTCACCACCCGGGACCCGACGTGAGCGACCGCTCCCGACCGGCGACCGAGAGTCCGCCCCCCTGGAAGAGCTTATTCCGGCGAAGAGCTTATTCCGGCCAGCCCCCACCTGTACCCTGGGCATGACGGTTAGGATGGTATCGAATACCTGCTGGCCAGCCTGGGTCAGCTGTTCAGGCTGTGCCCTTTCCTGGTTCCTCACGGGAATTAACTCTATCCTGGCTCAAACCAGGACATTCCACCCCTTATTCTATACCATCTACACATCATGTCTAGGTTTACACATCATAATCACCTACACAAACGTAACATAGAGCAACTATAGGAATCGTGACATTCAACAGCTATTATTATACAATTTAATTCACGGGTTATTCTCACCCAGAATTAAATTCCCTTGAGGCACACATTGGGTCTTCCCATCGTTACACATCACCCACCAAGTACACCCAGGTCCCTGAGCAAAAATAATCCCATGGATGGGTTTGCCTTTACCTGAGGCAGGACACACCCAGACTGCCTTCCCTAACATGTCTTTTATATGTACCACAGGGACTTTGTCCCCTTCTACAATAGGTAAGGGTTCTGATTGGGCAGGGCCAGCTCGATTGACAGGTCCTCTAGAGTTGACTAACCAGGTGGCCTTTTCCAAGTGTGTATCCCAGTGCTTGAAAGTTCCACCTCCCATTGCTTTCAGTGTGGTTTTCAATAACCCATTGTATCTCTCAACTTTTCCTGAGGCTGGTGCATGATAGGGAATATGATAAACTCATTCAATGCCATGCTCTTTGGCCCAGGCATCTATGAGGTTGTTCCTCAAGTGTGTCCCATTGTCTGACTCAATTCCTTCCGGGGTGCCATGTCGCCAGAGGACTTTCCTTTCAAGGCCCTGGATGTTGCTCTAGGTGGTGGCATGAGACACAGGATACGTTTCCAACCAGCCGGTGGTCACCTCCACCATTGTGAGCACATGGCGTTTGCCTTGGCGAGTCTGTGGCAGTGTGATGTAATCAATCTGCCAGGCCTTTCCGTATTTATATTTCTGCCATCGTCTTCCATACCATATGGGCTTCAGTCGTTTTGCTTGTTTAATTGTAGCACGTCTCACACTCATGGATAACCTGTGCAATAGTGTCCAAGGTTAAGTCCACCCCTCGATCGCGAGCCCATTTATAGGTAGCATCTCTGCCTTGATGACCTGAGGTATCATGGGCCCATCGAGCTAAAAATAACGCCCCCTTATGTTGGCAATCCAGGTCTATCTGAGAAATCTTAGCAGCCTTGTCAACTTGCTGGTTATGCAGATGTTCTTCTGTGGCCGGCTTTTTGGGTACATGAGCATCTACATGGCACACCTTCACAACTAGCTTCTCCATTCGAGCAGCAATGTCCTGCCATAGTGGAGCAGCCCAGACAGGTTTGCCCTGTCATTGCCAGTTGTTCTGTCTCCATTGCTGTAGCCATCCCCATAGAGCGTTTGCCACCATCCATGAATCAGTGTAGAGGTAGATCCTTGGCCATTTTTCCCGTTCAGCAATGTCTAAAGCCAACTGGATGGCTTTTACCTCTGCAAACTGACTGGATTCACCCTCTCCTTCTACAGCTTCTGAAATTTTGCATAGGGGACTCCATACAGCTGCCTTCCATCTTCGATGCCTTCCCACAAGGCAACAGGACCCATCAGTAAACAGGGCATACCGCTTCTCATCTTCTGACAGTTCATCATACGATGGGGCCTCGTCAACACGTGTCACCTTCTCTGGTGATACTTCACCATCTTCACACTCTGGCCAGTTTGTGATCACCTCCAGGATCCCAGGGTGACTAGGCTTCCCTGTGCGAGCTCGTTGTGTGATCAGTGCAATCCACTTACTCCATGTAGCATCAGTTGCATGATGCGTAGGGAATGCCTTCCCCTTGAACATCCAGCCCAGCACTGGCAGTTGAGGTGCTAGGAAGAGTTGTGTTTCTGTGCCAATCACTTCTGATGCAGCTTGAACTCCTTCATATGCTGCCAGTATCTCCTTCTCGGTTGGAGTGTATCGGGCCTCAGATCCTCTGTATCCCCGACTCCAGAACCCGAGGGGTCGGCCTCGACCCTCCCCAGGTGCTCTCTGCCAAAGTCTCCAAGTAGGGCCATTCTCCCCAGCTGCGGTGTAGAGCACATTTTTAACATCTGGTCCTGCCTGGACTGGCCCAAGCGCCATCGCATGAACAATCTCCTGTTTAATTTGTTCAAAACTTTGTTGCTGCTCAGGACCCCATTCAAAATCATTCTTCTTCCGTGTCACATGGTAGAGGGGGCTCACAATCATACTGTAATTTGGAATATGCATTCTCCAAAAACCCACAACACCTAGGAAAGCTTGTGTTTCCTTTTTGTTAGTTGGTGGAGACATGGCTGCAATCTTGTTTATCACCTCTATTGGGATATGACAACGTCCATCCTGCCATTTTACTCCTAAAATCTGGATCTCCTGTGCAGGTCCTTTGACTTTACCGCGTTTAATGGCAAAGCCAGCCTTTAGAAGAATTTGAATTATTTTCTTTCCTTTATCAAGGACTTCCACTGCTGAGTCACCCCACACCACAATATCATCAATGTATTGCAGATGTTCTGGGGCCTCACCCTCCTCCAGCGTGGCCTGGATCAATCCATGGCAAATGGTGGGGCTGTGTTTCCACCCCTGGGGCAGTCGATTCCAAGTATACTACACCCCTCTCCAGTGAAAGCAAACTGAGGCCTGCACTCTTTTGCTAAAGGGATTGAGAAGAATGCATTGGCAATATCAATGGTGGCATACCATTTGGCTGCCTTGGACTCCAATTCGTATTGGAGTTCCAACATGTCTGGCACAGCCGCGCTCAGAGGTGGCGTGACTTCATTCAGGCCACGATAGTCTACTGTCAGTCTCCACTCTCCAGTAGACTTTTGTACCAGCCATATAGGGCTGTTAAAGGGTGAGTGAGTTTTGCTGATCACCCCTTGGCTCTCCAATTGGCGAATCAACTTATGAATGGGAATCATAGAGTCTCTGTTGGTGCAGTATTGCCGACGGTGCGCTGTTGTGGTTGCAATTGGTACCTGTTGCTCCTCAACCTTCAGCAACCCCGCAACAGAAAGGTCCTCTGAAAGGCCAGGCATGCTGGATAATTGTTCAGTCTCTTCTGCCTCCACTGCAGCCACACCAAAGGCCCACCTGTATCCTTTTGGGTCCTTAAAATACCCTCTCTTAAGATAATCTATACCTAAGATGCATGGAGCTTTGGGGCCTGTCACAATAGGGTGCTTGTGCCAATTTGTGCCAGTCAGACTCACTTCAGCTTTTAATACAGATAGCTGTTGAGATCCCCCTGTCACTCCAGAAATACAAATGGATTCTGTCCCTTTAAAATTTGATGGCATCAGAGTACATTGTGCACCGGTGTCCACTAAAGCCTTGTATTCTTGTGGATTTGATGTGCCAGGCCAACGAATCCACACAGTCCAATAAACCCGATTATCCCTTTCCTCCACCTGGCTGGAGGCAGGGCCCCCCTAATATTGGTCATCGCAGTCATCATTTACTGTTTCCCAGGAAACACCAGAGGTCCCCTCGAGGGAATCAGAATTGAAATCAACCCTCCTATCTTGTCTAGGGGGTTGCTCACTGGAAACTGGAGTGACATTCCTCCAAGGAGAGTTACTTCTTTTAACGTTTCCTTTATGCAACTCCTGTGCCTGTGCTCTTGGAGTAGATGGGGTAGGTGGCCTATCCCACTTGCTCATATTCTCTCCTTGGTCCTGTGGATGGGACCGTGAAACATCCTGGGGTGTATACTCCTTATGTTCCTGCTCTTGAGCACAGGGACGCTTATTCTTAAAAGCCGGAGTACTGGCAGGTGGAGAGCGAGACATGAATTGGTCAAACTTCCGTGACATTTTCTCTACAGATGAAACAACATCCTGTAGGGGAGAAGACACATTTTCTTCATATTGCCGAAGTTGAGCGGCTAGTTGTTCCACCATTTGCCTCTTAGCTTCTTTCCAGAAGACAACTGCCAACGAATTGGCATAGTTTGGTGGTGCACTTCGTATGAACTTTCGCCACATAACTCGTGTGCATTGAATTTCATCTGGGTCTGTGGGTGCATAGTCATTATAAATAATGAGGGCTGAGGGTCTGAGATGATCTTCCCATAGCCTTATCAATGCCCCTGTCCCAGGACAAGGAGCCTAATTGCCTGGCTTCTTTGCCCCTTTGTCCAAACTGTGGGCTCCATTTTCCCAGCATCGGAGCATCCAGGTGATAATGTGCTCACCTGGGTGACGGCTGTAATCTTTCTGCACATCTCGCAGTTCACTCAGGGACAAAGACCGGCTGATTATCTCTGGCTCCAACTCTTCTTCCCTCTGTGATATCCCTTGTTCATCTTCATCCTTAGTGCTGTGAACTGGTTTTTTTGTGTATTTCTTTTTCTGTACAGGGGCAACTGATACTGGCACAGATTGATACTCTGATTCAACAGCAATTGTATCAGATGTCTCAGTTTGAGTGGCCGCAGTTGTAACAGCAACAGTCTGGGTTTGAGCATCCACAGTTGTAGCAGCAGTCTGAGTGGACATAACAACGATATTCACAGTCTGGGTATGAGTGTCCACAGTGGTAACAGCAACGGTGTCAGCAGTCTGGGTATGAGTGTTCACAGCTGCAACTGCAACATCCACTGCTGAAGTTGGAACAGCAACTGGTTCTGGCACAGCTGAGTTAGGAATGGGTTCCTGTGTTCTCCAAATCTTTACAGGTAAAAAACTCCCTGGACACCTGTCCATATTCTGTATGCCTCTCCTCACAGCTCTCAAAAAAAATTTTACAATCCAAGCCGAGGTAAAAACATGGGAAAATAATACAGACATGGTAATTAGAACATTCCAAGTATTATTGTTAATCCATTAGAAGCACCTTGAAGAAATGAGGGTAAGTGACATAGTGAGAGGAATTACACACGTCAGCTTTTCTCATAAACTGAGTGCCATTATTAAGTTCTAGGAGAAAATGTGGAAGAGAGAGAAAAGCCATGTACACATTCCAACCCAACTTAATAACCCATGACAAAATCATATCATAAGTCAATCCCATCCAGTGCAGTAACATGAGAATTTTTATACATTTTCCACCGACGAGAAACATGTATGTCTATCACAAGACATACATGATGCAGATAAGAGGACATGTAATACCACCATACAAGCATATCAACCAACATTGTGATCAGCAATCAGTTACTGTCAGGAGTGTACACAAGGATTTTGTTTAAACCCACTCTGTTCTATTTCAACCTCGCGGGCCCCACGTTGGGCGCCAATAAATGTCGTGGTTTTGCCCAGCCGGAGCAAAGGGGAAGAAAATCGCGACTCCTCCCCCTCCCCCTCTCGACGGAATGCGGCGGGGATCGGAGAGGGAGGAAAAAAAGTAAAAGAGCCCGCGTAAGTTGAAATGAGAACAGTTTACTGGGGAAATTGAAGAGCAACAACTATAACAAAGACAAGGGGATATTACAAAAAAAAAAAAACTGGTGAGTGATACAGTTGCTCACCACCCGGGACTCGACGTGAGCGACTGCTCCGGACCGGCGACCAAGGGTCCGCGCCCCCCGGAAGAGCTTATTCCGGCGAAGAGCTTCTTCCGGCCAGCCCCCCACCTGTACCCTGGGCATGGCGGTTAGGATGGTATCGAATACCTGCTGGCCAGCCTGGGTCAGCTGTTCAGGCTGTGCCCTTTCCTGGTTCCTCACGGGAATTAACTCTATCCTGGCTCAAACCAGGACAAAAGGAAAGAGAACTCTAGAGCGTTGGCAAGTGTATTTCTCAAAAATGATCCCATGGTGCAGACTTGGAAGCATTTATGAGCTGTTTTGATAATCTCTCCACTGAGCTGCTTTATAACTCTGAGTTCCAAAATACTTCCCTGACTTTGGCCCAAGTCACTTCAAAAATGGAATTCAGGCACTTAAATCATTGGGAGAAAAGATTCCTACTAGTAGTGCACAAGCCCTTTGAGAATACAATTCCGCGTATTTGTCAGCAAGTCCATAGAACCCACACGTCAGACAGCAACAGGAGTGTGGTCAGTTGTTTTTTGCAGGAGAGGGGGAACCCAACAGTCAGGCAACTGAGAACCTGTCACCTCATAATTCTATACATACCATATATGAAAGTTCCAGTCAGAAGTAATTCAGACATTCGTTTTGCCTGAACCTGGATGCCTACAGTGACAGCGCTGTCAGATGGGAAATAGGAGCTGCAGGAGAAAAATGCTCTTCTGGAGAGGCAGCCCTCTGCTTGGCTAGGCATAGAACGGGGAAACACTTCTAGCCCCTGTCCCCAGTCTGCCCAAGGGCTTGGCTGGGACATCTCACCAGATCATGGACTACAACAGCTACAGGAAGTATTGATATCTTTTGCCTGTGCATCCTCATCTTTACTTTTCTTTATGTGACACATAATGGATGCATCCTGTTGGGATTCCTCTTCCAGTAGCTCAGGATCTTATCTTACTTTATCATATTTACCTTAGGGGAAAGGGAAAAATAAAAAAGCAAGCATCAGAGATTTGGTATTTCTCCTTATTTGTAGTCCGTGCTTGGCCTGGTAGTGAGAGGGTTCCTCATCTCTTTCAGACTTAGCGGTGAATGGATGACATACGTAAATCTAAGATATAATGTACAGACAATGATGAAGGCACGGTCTCATTATTGAGCACTGACATTTACAGTGGATTCTGTTCCCCACAGCACAGACTGCTTCCATAACTGAATCCCTGAGACAGCTGGCTTCACAGAGCCGGCATGGAACAGACTCATTTCAAGTCCTTAAAATACTGAGCTCAGCAGTAAGAAGTAAAGGCACATGAGTGTGAAATTGGACTTACCCAGGATTTTTATGAACACTGGAGGGGAAGTTGAACCATAATACCCTCATTCTCAAAGCCACCGGTGAAGCAATGCTCATTTTCTCTTGGTTACAATGATCTCACAACCTTGACTTGCCTATGCAGAACTGAAATCCCTGCAAAACTTCATATATTTGTTTACCCCACTCAACCAATATTTGGTGTGACCAATGCATATTGAAGCAGAGTGTTCAAAGTCTTATCTATTTATTGATCATATTATTCACTCCTCTTAACGCTTTTTCTGTTTCATGGCTTTTACCGATCTAAACCACTGGTAGCACTTTACCTCAGGCAGATTTGTAGCATTCACATCACCCCGTTTCCTTTGTGATTTGCTTGCTCCTGGTGCACAGTATCAGATTTCTAATACTGATAAACGTAATATAAGTTAAAGCCTAGAAGTTCATAGGCTGGAGTGCAACTTGATGCTTTATGAATAAAAACTGAAGGCTGTTGCAGAACTGTGTTCATACAGTTCCTTTAATAAAATGACTCTGGGGAGTGACACTGCCACATCATATTGGCACAGGATGATGTATGGCAGCATTAATCTGACTTACTGCACAGGGATGTTTTGATCAGCTTTAATTCACTTTGTGTTGCCTATGAAGGCTCTTGGGTTTGATCAGTGAGCTCCTTCTGGTGTTACCATGCTGCAGTCTGGAATTTTCTGACTGAGATATTCTGAATAAGTTTGTTACATGGATAAATGAATTATATTATCAAACCTAAAACTCCTCACACTCACCATTTTTCACTTACAGCAGTGGTAGCAATGTTAGTTTCTCCAGGGCTTATGAGTTGGCAGCAGTTTCCTTAGTTTGGTGACTGCTTGACACTGCACGTGCAGGTAAGGACAGGAGGCTTTGCTCTGAGGTAGCCAAGCCCTGAGAGACCTTTCCCCAGCAGCACCAGAATCACAGAATCACAAGATGACAGGGGTTGGAAGGGACCTGTAAAGATCACCTAGTCCAATCCCTCTGCTAAAGTAGGTTCATCTCAATCAGCTCACACAGGAACGTGTCCAAGCAGGTTTTTAAAACCTCTAGAGACAGAGACTCCACACCCTCCCTGGACAGCCTGTGCCAGGGCTCCCTCACCCTCACAGGAAAGAAGTTTCTTCTCATGCTCAAACAGAATTTCCTGTGTTCCAACTTGTGCCAAATAACTCTTGTCCTGACACTGGAGTCAACAGTAAAAAACTCACCTTGTCCCCTTGAGACCCACTCTTTAGGTATTTATAAGCATTGATAAGGTCAGACTTCTCCAGGCTAAACAGTCTTAGGTCTCTCAGCCTTTCCTTGTAAGTGAGATGTTCCAGTCCCATGATAATCCTGATAGCCTTCCACTGTTCAAGTCTCCTATCTCCCTTGAACTGAGGAGCCTAGAACAGGACATAATGCAAATCATACTATAAAATGCTGTTTGTGTCCTTATCCCTACCATCAGCCCCATTAATTTGTTTTAATTTCCTCTTTTACCACTTTAGCATCCTCTAACTGCCCATCTGGATCCTCTGAACAGATTTTTCTCTGAAGGGCTATGTTGTTACAAATAGCAGCACCAGGAGTACATAGGTAGGTGAGGGCTGACTCTAGGTGTACAGACCAATATTTAACCAAGGGGAAGGCACTGGAAGCTGCCTGGTCCCCTTCACATAAAAATAAGATGTGTTCTTGGCTTGGCAGCCAGTCTGACTACACAATTCCTTGGTGGAAATTGTTTATCAGCATCTCTTATTACACGTCCCTATGTATTTCAGAGGCAGCATTGTAGCAATGTGAGGCATGTGCCAAACCTAACTCTGCTATGAGACAGGTCTTCACTTCTGTTGTGCATGGGGTAACTCTTCTCCTTTGTTTGGCTAGTCAGTTTGGTACAATTGTTTTCTCACTGTGTCTGGCACCTCACTGCAGAACAGCTTTCTAACCTTGGAGGGCTTCTCAATAGGTATGTTCCAGCTTTATGAATTCACTTCTTTCTGCCTGATCCTCCTGTGTTCAAGGAAGGTCCTTTACTCCAAAAATCAGTGCATAAAGGCTTGTGGATGATCTATTTTTTTTCTGTCTTTTCTGGTAGCATTGCAAAAAAGCAAAGCATGGGGGCAGCTCACCATAAACTTCTCTTCTGCAGTTTGACTGGCTATGCCTATGTCCACCACCCCATCTGCTTAACCTTCCTAGGAAGCTCATGTTAGTCTTTGGGCTCCAGTGGATGGTTTTGTTTTTCCAAGATAAAAGCCTGGCACAGTAGCACTCACTGGGTTGCCAAACAGAAAGGAATTAAAACTGTTGGCAATTGCTGTCATAACCAGCAGTCTGCTTTTGAGATACTCTTGACACTTCCTTCTCAAATTAACTTGAGAAACATTTTTACATATAAAATCTTTAGAAGTTTTTCCTGACACTGAGAGCTTGAAAATTGTCCTCTGTATGCAGAAAAATGGAGGGAGCTCTTGAGAAAGCAATTTATAGAAGTTCTCATTTTTAGTGCTTTGATTATATAAAAAATAGGTGAAGGATTCTTGTTTTGTTTCCACTGTTTTTATTGCAGTTTACTTACAGTTCATCTGTACTCTGAAAGGAAACTCCTTCAGACCCAGACAAGAGAAAATCCTGCTTGAAGTCATGTTCTTCAGGTACTACCTGCTAATCCTGAAAATCTGGCCATGGCACAGGAAAGCTTAATTTATGTGGGATCCTTGGTCAGATTTATCACATCTCTATATTTTAATTTCTGGGCTGCTGGAGACTCAGAATACAGAAGATTCACTCTTGCCATGCATTAGGGAAAAGGTTTAGATTCAGTCTTTTCTGTCCTGTGCCAGCAATAGTCAGGTTCTTCAAAGTATATAAATCTGACTTTACACTTCTTACAAAAGAGGGGCATGTACACACAAAACAACCCTGCTGTTAAAGACATCTTTGTAAGCTGAAAGCAAAGTACTCAGGCTTTTGAAAAGAACCCTAGTTTCATCAGACCCTGCTCTGTCTCCCTATCAGTTTCTCTTATCTACAAGGCTAACAGCATTGACTGGAAAGAAGCATGCTGATCAGCACAGAAGTTGAAGCACTAATTGGCTGTTAAGCTTTGTGCAGGTGCATAGGTGGGAAGTAGTTATTGGTCACCCAAGTGACTATTAGCTACTAGTATATCTTCTAAGCTCTATTTGCTCCCTAGCACAAGAGTCTAAACTCATAATATCAGCCTAGACCTGGAAGAAAGGACAATTCATACATACAAGGACAACACTAGCAGGCATGCAGCCTTCAGGATCTGCCAGCGCAAGGTGATGAGACTCCAAGGGGAGAAGCACAGAAAATGGCAGAGGTCAAAGCCCTGCAACAGTAGGAACCACCCTAGCACAGCAATGCTGTCTCTCCACACAGCTCTGACAACACCCAGCATTACAGCCCATCCACTAACCAGTCCTTGGCCACTGCTAGGATGAAAGCTTGCCCGGTACACAAGCAGTAGCCAGGATGCAAGAACACAGCCATTGACATGCTCTTCACACAGAATACATGGCCAAATGCAAAAGTTCTGGAGCTGAGAGGCCTGAAGGAGTTGTACTATTGGGAGGTTATTGTGTTTTGTAACTGCCAGACCCTACAGACTAACACTGTAGCATGCTGGATTGCCCAGGATAACCTGCTAGAAACAGTTTTAACCCTGAGAGCTCAGTGTTGCTGCTTCCCTTGTGACCATGGATTCCCACAAGCTCAGTCACTAATTGAGTCTCTTCTACTACAGGTACAGTGTGGGTGGTAACTCTAAACTGTGATCTTACTGCAATGACACATTACATGTTTTACTGACTACCTTGCTAAAAAGGGATTTTAATGGGAAAACAGCAGCTAACATTCAGAAAAGGAATATAGTAACTTTATATTTTTACAATTACTCGGTTAGTCCTTTGATATCACCTCCCATAAGTGTTCCCATGCCTACACATTACAGATTTAGTTTTTTGACATCTCTAATTGAGGTAGCTCTTCTATCTGCCAAGTATTACTTTTAATCTATTTTTACCTACTCCTTTTTACCTATTCAAGGACCATTAATTTTGGTAATGGTTTTCTGAAAGATATTAAAGGATATTTCTCGCTTCTGAAGTTGCAGAGATAGCTTAATGATAACAAATTATACTTTACCAGATTTCATGTGGGAAACATTTGGACTTAATGGAATCACTTGTTTCTTCCAACTCAAGTATCATTTTCAAATGCATATAATTATATCTACACAGACTTATGTACACACTTCAAAATTTGTACATAAATATATTAATGAACAGGTCATTATGATCATATTTAACAGTGAGCAGGAAAGAAGAGTTTCTCTTGCTCAGAGTCTCAGACACCCTTGAATTTTTCCTTCTTGAGTTCCTTGTTTCTTCCTTTCCTATAACTTCAGTCATGGCCATGAGCTAAGTGTTGCATCTTTTCCTCCTCTCATAAATATGTGATAATGGAAAACAATTAAAGCGAAGTTAGGCAGCAACTACTCATTGGTATCTGTGAGGTGGAATGATCTACCTGCTCTTCTGTAATACTTATGGACAATACTTAAAAGTAACATAAAACTGATGTTAATTAATATCTTAATTATCTAAGCTAGAACATCTTCCTCCGTGGGAGTCAGATGTTAACAGTCTAGTTAGTAGATTTTTTTTTTCTTTTTTTTCAGTTTATTAGCTATTATTCTTAAAAAATCTTCACCAGATTGTTTGTTATTTCTTGGTTCAATCTCTTGCCCATAAAAGAGATAAATTTTATACATTAAAGTTGCAGTTGCAATATTTAGGCACAGATTTTTACCATCATTTTCCTTCACAGAAAAGATTTTAACTCATGACTTAAATGTAACTATGTGCCATAGTGTTAACATCAAGAAATATGACATGCAACAGTTAGGCCTCAGTTATAGATAGGTATGATTATCCTAAACCATTTTTATTGTTTTTGGCCAGGATAGAGTTAATTTTCTTCAAAGTAGCTGGTATGAGTCTCTGTTTTGGATTTGTGCTGGAAACAGTATTGGAATCACAGGGATGTTTCCATTACGGCTGAGCAATGCTTACACAGAGTTAAGGCCTTTTCTGCTTCTCACCCCACCGCACCAGCGAATGGGCCGGAGGGGCACAAGATTTTCGGAGAGGACATAGACAGGACAGCTGACCCCAACTGACCCAAGAGATACACTCACCTATATAGTGTCATGCTCAGAATAAAAATCTGGTGGAAGATGGGGAGGGGGAGGCAGGGGGGAATTTATCTTTTATCTTTTCCCTGCAATTCTTCTCACTTTTATTCTTCTGATTTTCAGCAAGCAGCTGTGTGATCTGCAAGGATTGTAGGATGGCCAGGACAGCAGAGGACTTGCCCTGAGTGGAAGAGGAAGAGGTTAAAGACTTGTTGGCCAAGCTTAAGGCTCATAAGTCTATGGGTCCTGATGGGATGCATCATAGAGTGCTGAGGGAGCTGGCTGATGTGATTGCTAAGCCTCTCTCCAACATTTTAGAACAATCATGGAGGACAAGTGAGGTGTCTGAGGACTGCAGAAAGGCCAATGTCATGCCAGTCTTCAAAAAGGGCAAGAAGAATGACCCAGGAAACTACAGACTGGTCAGCCTCACCTTCATTCCTTGAAAGGTGATGGAACAACCCATCCTGAATGTCATCACTAAGCATATGAAGGAAAAGATGGTTATCAGGGGGAGTCAACACGGATTCACCAAGGGGAAATTCTGTTTGACCAAACTGATAGCCTTCTGTGAGTGCATAACTGGGTGGCTAGATGAGGGGAGAGCAGTGGATGTCATCAAACAAGGCTTCTGACACTGTCTCCCACGACATCCTCATCAGAAAGCTCAGACAGTGTGGCTTGGATGAGTGGATGGTGAAGTGAATCAAAAGCTGGCTGAATGATAGAGCCCAGAGGGTGGTGATCAATGGCACAGAATCGAGTTGGAGGCCTGTGGCCAGTGGAGTTCCACAGGGATCATGTCTGGGCCAGTCTTGTTCAACATGTTCATCAACGACCAGGATGAGGGGACAGAGTGCACCCTCAGCAAGTTGACTGATGACATCAAACTGGGAGAACTGGTTGATTCCCCAGAAGGCTGTGCTGCCATTCAGCAGGATCTCAACTGGCTTGAGAGTTGGGCAGAGAGGAACCTTATGAGGTTCAACAAGGACAAGTGCAGAGTCCTGCATCTGGGAAGGAACAGCCCCATGCACCAGTATAGGCTGGGGACTGACCTACTGGGGACCAGCTCTGTAGAGAGAGACCCAGGAATCCTGGTTAATAATAAACTAACCATGAGCCAACAGTGTGCCTTCATGGCTAAGAAGGCCAATGGCATCGAGAATAGTGTGGCTAGCAGGTCAAGGGAGGTTCTCCTCCCCCTCTCCTCTGCCCTGGTGAGGCCTCATCAGGAGTCCTGTGTCCAGTTCTGGGCTCCTCAGCTCAAGAGGGACACAGAAGTGCTGGAGAGAGTCCAGCACAAGGCTACCAAGGTGATCAGGGGACTGGAGCATCTTCCTTATGAGCAAAGGCTGCAGGAACTGGGGCTGTTTAGTCTAGAAAAGTAGAGTGTGGGGGGGAATGAATATTTACAAATATCTAAATGGTGGGTGTCAGGATGTTGGGACATCAATTTTTTTTCAATGGTATCTAGCAACAGGACAAGGGGTAATGGGATGCAGCTGGAACACAAAAAGTTCAATTTAAACATAAGAAAAAACTATTTTATTGTGAGAGTGACGGAGCAGTGGCACAGGCTGCCCAGGGAGGATGTGGAGTCTCCTTCCTTGGAGGTCTTCAAGACCCGCTTGGACATGTTCCTATGTGACCTGATCTAGGTGGACCTGCTTCTCAGGGTGGCTGGACTAGATGATGTCTAAAGGTACCTTCCAATCTCTATCATTCTATGATTCTATTCTGGAGGAATCAGCATTTTATTACTAATTGTTCTCCCCTCTGAGATTTCTCTTATAAATGCACAAACTTGCCTGAAAGAATATGACTCTAATCAACAGCTCCTACAATAGGTTCAGTTGGTTCGTGAAGCTGTTTCCTCGTAGAGGATTGCCCTATACAAAAGAGATCCCTACTAAGGCCATAAAGGTGCTTGGTTTTCGAGCATCTTCCTCCGAGTTGATGGAGATTTATGGAATCACTTTTAAGACTATCTATTCCTGAAGCATGAACTGTTTGTCAGTGTCTTTGCTTCATGATTTGGACAGTCACCTCTTGTTTCTTTTGTTTTATAATAGGTTTGAGGATGTTTTTTGGGTTTTTTTTCCTATTAAAGTTACTATTAGCTTCCTGAAGTTGCAATCTTTTCCCATGTTTAAACTGGCCTTCCCGGGTCATTATCTTGTTCACATTTTTGTGACTAAACTCTGCAGTAGACCATCATTACTAATTAGTATTTGCACGGGAATTTTGATGTATTCTACTTACATATTCATCTTCTCCCTCTCCCTTTTATCTGTAAAACTGCTGTAGCAATTCACCCTGTATTTGATTAGTGATTTGAATGGCATTCCTTACAGTCAGTAACTCCCTAAAGTTTCTACATTATGTTGATGGATGCACCAGTATCTCTCAGTACCCAAGAAGTGTTAATTTCAGTCAACTTTTAAGTTTGTTAAACTTGAAATTGCTAACTGAAAAGCTGAGAGGTAACAGATTAACAAATTCACAGAGTTATTGCCACTTCTTGCTTTGCTAATCACCATATTTTTTTTTTAATGACACTGGAAAGTCACACTTGTAAGGGCAGCAGTACCTATACAAATCAAATACATCACTCATATCCCTGCATATTTTATTTCTTTAGATGAGACTGCTGGTTTCACTGTTCATTCCCATGTTTCTGCAGCCAGGACCCCAGGGTCTGAGCTAAAGCTTTTCTGCACTCTATGTCAGGTCTATTACTGCCATTTCCCCAGGATTCATGGATGACTTAAGAGCACTAGCTTACCTGTCATGGTAAGCTAGTTCTTAAAACTATTTTGATTGCACAAGGTCAAGCCACACACCATATTCCACTAAAAGCTGGTGGCATTCCTAGAGCATCACACCAACTCATGTGAGGAGTACTATAGTAAGGAATACCCCAGAGTAGGCCCATGGCCACCAGCATCCCTTGCACACATGTAGCTCTGCCTGGGTCACTGATCCATCCTTTTGGTGCTCACTGTGACCAACTCTACCATGGGCCCACCACTCTACCTAGCTTCCCACCAAACAGGGCACAACCTGTACCATGCAGACAGGTAGAGCTGGAGCAAGACCCAGACCCACAGGTGAACCAGAGCAGCACTCAGGGCCTGACTCTCCATCGGTGAAGCCCTCTTCACACTTGGTGGAGGCCACCTTGCCGCCTCCCACTCAATGGTGAACCCAGAGGATCTCTGGGGTAGGTCCTGACCAGGCGAGTGGCTTCATCCTGGGTGGCACCTGGAGTCACGACTCACTGCTGCCCTACCACCTCACCAGACTCTATCCATCATGGGCTGTTTGAGAAGGAAGGAAGGAAGAAGGTGACTGTGGGCTCAGCCAAAGGGGTTGGTGCTTGGCACTGGATGGTAGCCCACCTGCTGGCAGGAGTGGGAGCCCAAGTTGTGCCTGGGGCCTGACACCTTGGGGATGGACCCACGGCTGCTCCGCTGTCCAGAAGCCTCCCCTGCAAGGTGAGGCAAGGCAGAAGGCCAGTGCTGGTGACTGCTGGGCACAGCAGGTCCTGCCCGGCTCTGACTGCCTCTGGGGACTGGGAGAGCAGCTCCTGCTCGCTGCGGGGCCAGGGGAGCTCCTGGTGCATCACTGCTGGTGCTTGATTATAAGTATCACAGTTTAATATGGAATACATGTTGAATTATCAACTTACAAGTATTTAAACAGCAATAAATTATTAGTTTACAAATATTATCTTATTATTAAACAATAATTTGTTAATAAATACAGAAAGTATTGTGTAATTGCAACATGTGAAATCAAAGATGCTGTTGGGCTGTGTTTTCACTGAAAAGTGCCTTTCTCCCCAGGGATGGTTCAGTCCTGGATTGGTCTGTGGTGGGTGATGGCGGCTGGGCTGGTGGCACAGCCCTCACAAATTGTTCTGCTCACACATATTCTGGGACACGTCATTTCTGCCCTTGAAAGGAGACGCTGAGAGATCTGCCCAGGGTTTACTGAATCCCTGAAGAGAAGCCAGGCTGCCTATGCCAAGGACAGATGATGCTGCTGTCTGCCCTGCTCCTGGCTGGAGACAGCCCTGCCTGTCCTTAAGCTAATTACAGCTTCTGCTCATTATAACCGTGTGGCCTTTGACAAGGTCGTAGATCAATCACTGTCATAAGAATGTGAACTGTCATAATTGTACATTGTCTAAATATGGACTAATGAGTTAATGACTATTCTGGCTGTTGTAGACACCTCAGATAGGGTTGGACACATGAAGACAGGCTATGGGGGAAAAGGCGTTCTTACTCAGATGTTGAGTTCAACCTGGTGCACATCAGCCTCCCAAACTTTGGAGACCAACACAACCAACCACCCCCAAGCAAGAGAGGTCCACGTACCCTGCCCACCTCCCGCCTGCCCGGAACCCAACACCCTCCCACCCCCTGTGCACAGCAACAGCCAACTCAGTCTCTGTGTCTCAGCCTACAGGCACAGGACGCTGCTACAGCCTCACTGTCCAGCTCCAAGAGCCTATTTCCAAGCCCCCAAAATGCAAAACTTGGGCTCTATTTTCAAGTACAGAAATCAAGTGGCTTTGTCTATGAGCTGTAAAGTCAGTTGCAGGGGCTGGGTCTTGACACCCAAGGACAAGTGTGTCTCCCTTTTGAGATTTACAAGCTGGTGACTTGCCCTTCCCATCCTGAAGTCCAATGAGCTGGGATTTTGTACCCCCAAAACAGGCCTGCCTGAGTCTGTGTCCATGTCTGGAAAACACAGGGCTTAGGCTCTATTTCAAGTACTTGAAAATGCAGAATGTCAGTTTGTTTCAATGCTAAAACCAGCCACATGAGCCTTGGCTCTAACAGCCCCTGAGCCTCCTTTCAAGGCATGAAAAACACAGGACTCTTATTTCTGAGCCTCAAAGCCAGCCCACTGAGTTCGAGTCCCTAAAACACCTCCTCAGTCTGTGTTTTGAGGCTTAAATCCACCATATGGCTCAGGTTTTGAACCTCAAAAGCTTGACTCACTCTCTGCTCCAGAGCCCTTGGACCCCTCACTCAGCCCCAGCGCCAAGCTCTGTGACCCTCACTGGTGCCAGCCCAGGTAGTGATGGGCCCAGAAGCAATGGGCAGTTATGGGGATCAACCAGAGGTCGTGTGAGAGCTCAAGGCGGCAGACTTCTGCCCTCTGGGCTTTATCCTCCAGTTCCTGAGCCTCGTCTGCTTCTCTGCAGGGCTTATGGCAGGGCAGCTGCCGGCCTGCCTCTGCCCTGGCCTCGCCTTCCCGGTGGGTCTGGGAAAGGCCGCTGGGCAGGCAGCAGCAACTCTCTCCGTCCCCAGCGCCTCACTTCCCGGAGCTCCCCTGGGCACCCCACATGCCCTGATACAGCCAGCTCAGGGCCCTTGCCCACCCCCAAGCTCCTGAGGCGTGACAGCAGCATGGCTCAGGGAAATTTCCCCAAGCAAAAATCCCTGCCGCCGTGTCAGCCAGGTGTTGCATTGGCAGGAAAGGCGCGGTGAGGGAAATGCAACTTATCCCTGAAATGACGCCCCACAGATCTATAAAGCTAAAAGATGCATGTGTTGGCATCTCTTGTGGTTGCCTCAAATCCACTGACCACAGGAGAAAACCCACAGCCTCCTAGCTGGAACCCAGCTGCTTCTCTAATCAATGTTTAGTGAGGAACACCCTCCGGGAAACAAGCAGTGACATTGTCCCCTGCTCTTGAGGAGCAGGAATGTGGGCACAGCAGAGTCCTGTGCAGAAGCTATGCAGTAGGGATCTTCTGCCAGCTAGCGATTTATATTTTAAGAGCAAGAATTACCATGGTGTGGCCAAATCCCCAGCTGTGTGTGCCTACAACTGATTGAACAGTCAGTGCTACCCACCCATGGGTCTGCCACAGAGTAGTCAGTAGTTTGTGCTCTCCTGTATGATCTGCTGCTCCCTGATGCAGGGGGACACTTGGCTCTCACCAAGGGAGCTTGGTCCTGTCCTGAGAGGACATACACACAGCAGTTGCACTTGTGCTCTCTGTCACCACACAGGAGCCACCTGGAGTCCCTTAAGTTAAAAAACATTGAAGGACTGGGAGGAGATGTGGGCAACTTGCTTTAGTGAAACTGTTCCTCTGACCTCGGATGTGTTAGTGTGACAAGATAACATAAACTAGCTTTAAGTTGTCCTTTCCAATGACATAGGAGGAAGATTCTGCTTTGAGGAACTACTTCTGCAAAGCATGGAAAGTCTTTTTATGGTAGCAGCTGGTGCTTTTGGTAGCTTTTGCCAAGTTTGGAAATGTTTATATGGCATAAACAGCCACTGAGGTGACAACTAGTGTGTGGCACTTCAATTTGTCAGCTGGGGAAAGGCTTTTACGAACATGCAGTGCTCACTTCTGCTAGCCTTTTACTGGCAGTTTTTCCACTGTCTCAGAACCCAATCTGAGAAGGATGTAAAGCATGTCTCTTGAAAAAGAGCCCTGTATGACCTGTACGGTTCCCCCTTTTACTGAGGCTGTGAAATGTGCAGCTACTGAAGCTTTGGAGCAGTGAAACTTTCAAAGATGAAACCTATCGGCAGACTGAAAGCCATATCAGTTACTTCAGAACTAAGATAGGATGTGTTTTAGGTGACAAAGGCACAGTGCTTTTGACAGTAGCAAAGCTTACATTTGATTCTGAAGATAAAATCACTTCAACTTTCAAATGGCTGTTATAACTTTCATTGGAGAATTTAATGTCTAGCAAAGGTGCTTGCAAAACCTAGAAGGTGACTTGTAATGAAAAACAAAACTGCAGTTCTAGTGCTGAAAATAACTTGATCAGTTAAGAAATCTATTTCTTGCTTGATTTTTCCACCTGGCCCCTTTGTCCTTATACAAAATCTGAATGATAGTCCTCCTTCCAAGAAGAGGTCTTTCCACATTTAAGTCCAAAATGTGCCTGTGTCATTTAAGTACATACTTTGAAGATGGTTCTTAGCATGAACTGTTTTCAGAATCTCAAAATAAGGATGGGAAGTACAGTATCTTACTTGATGGACATTAGTCTTGGGTGCTTGAAATCCAAAGCAAGTAGTGCAATTTAGCACTTTTTGAAGATGTTCCATAACTGGAAGGGAACATGATTGGAAGAGTCAACTGCTGTGTATGTCAGTCTAGCACAGAGTTCTTGTTTTGTCAATCCAGCGTCCTTATGTGCACCACTGAGAACTGCTGTGCAAAGCTACCTTTTTGTAGGCACTGGTCAGACTGAGAGTGTTAAATGAATCCTGCAAAGCTGCAATGGCAGCTTGTTTGAACCCAAGATGTGTTGTTGCTGAAATCTGTAAAGAGTGAGAAATGATTCCATGCTAAAGAGCTGTGATGGTTTAGCAAGGAGCTTTTTTTGCTTGCTAACAGGGGGAGCGGGTTGCAGTGAAGACTTGGTAAAGAGTTTTTGGACTCTCCCCTGGCTCCTGGGTTCAGACCCACCTCTGGCCTGGCTGGGCCAATCTGGTGCCTCTGAGATCACTATTTAGGAACAGGAAATTTGAAGTGCTTGCAGGAAGTGTAAGAGTGACACAAGATGGAGGCGACCATAAGGACCTCACAGTCAGAGATGGAGGAAGGAAGGAGGAGCACCAGACCAGAGACCCCTCTGCAAGCCATGGTGAGAACGCAGGCTGTACCCCTGCAACCCATGCAGGGCCATGACAGCACTGAGAGCCACCAGCTCAGTTTGAGTGCACCCGGACGGGCGAGGGACTGTGTGGGAAGGCGGCCATGGCGAAGGCCATGCTGGAGAGCCTGCTTGTCGCAGAGTAGACCCACAAGAGAGGCAGAGAGGAGCTGCAGCCTTTGGGATAAATGCACGTCAGAGCAGCCCGTGCAGGGAGGCCCACAGATGTGCAGGGAGGACTGGTGCAGAGCCCATCTGCCCTGAGGAGAGACAAATGGCAGAAGCTATCAGGAACAGACTGACTGAAACCTCCATTCCCTGCCCCCCTGGGCTGTTCGGGGGGAGGAGTTAAAAACACCAGGATCAGGGCTCTGAGCCCCAGAAGAGGGGAGGAGTGGGGAGAAGGTGGTTTAAAGGGCTGGTTGGACTCTTCTTTGTTGTACCACTTTTTGTTGGTTTATTTTGATTATGTTTTGGGATTTTATAGTTATGCTTTAGTTGGTGTTGCATTAAATTATTTTCTGTTTTCTTCCACAAGCCGAGTAGCCTGGTCTGTTTTGTCCTGGGCCTTAAGCGGCAATTAAGCTCTCGCTGCGCTTTGGCAATCCTCAGGTCTTTGGTACTTGAGGCTCGTTGTGGTTTTTTATTCCCTGATGGACCTAAACCACAACAAGAGCCAATGGTATGAACAGACATGGCCAATGGGATGGTAAAGGAATGGGTGTCAAGACCAAGGGACAAAATATTGTTATTGGTGCTTTTCATCATTAATAACATCCCCAAACAATGACCTCTCATAGATACTCCAGTAGATACTCCAGTCACTCCAGTCTTCAAAAAAGGCAAGAAGGAGGACCTAGGAAAATACAGATCAGTCAGGTAAAAAAGGATGCAAGTATGGAAGAGGTGGATAGGTATTTGCTTGATGATATGCTGCTCACTGGTTCCTGGCTGTCTGGCCTATCTGTGAAATACTTTCCTGGGTACAAAAGTGCAACATTAAACTTCCTGTGGACAACTTATGATTTAGAGTGTAATTTAGAGTGTTTTCATATCCCCTTATTTTTAATTTCCTATCAAATATCTTATTTTCCCGATTATTAATTTCAACTGTACATAATAATGAATGGTTAATAATTTTTATTGTTAGTACTATTATTACACCTACTCATATCCTTTGATATTATTGCAAATATTATCTGTAATAGTTTTAATAGGAGCTGTTCCACCATGCTAATGAGGATATAAATCAAAGTATTAGACAAGATAGAAAGTACATTTTTAGACTATATTCTGAAACTCAGTCCTATATGTGGAATGGATACCTTCAGGTTTTGCTCAGAAGAGCAATGATGTATGTCTTTTCCATATACTTACACGAGATCGGTTTTAACAGTTTGGCAGTAGGGAAACCAATTTGAACTTAGGAGAAAGAGTGGCTAGAGTGTTGCATTGCTGAACTGTGTTCTTACTTAGGTCAGGAGGTTTTATGCCACTGGCAGTAACAAGATGGGGTATACTGAGTACTCTGGGGAAACCCTCATGATGGAGTTCACCATGAAATACAGGGTAAGAATCCTATCATAGAATCATAGAATCATAGAATGGTAGGGGTTGGAAGGGACCTTTAGAGATCATTTAGTCCAACCCCCCTGCAGAAGCAGGTTCACCTAGATCAGGTCGCATAGAAGCATGTCCAGGCAGATCTTAAAGACCTCCAAGGAATGAGACTCCACAACCCCCCTGGGCAGCCTGTTCCACTGCTCCCTCACCCTCATAATGAAATAGTTTTTTCTTATATTTAAGTGGAACTTTTTGTGTTCCAGTTTCATCCCATTACCCCTTGTCTTGTTACTATCTACTATAGAAAAAAGGGACTTCCCAACCTCCTGACACACACCATTTAGATATTTATAAATGTTAATAAGATCTCCCCTCAGTCTCCTCCAGACTAAACAGCCCCAGTTCCTGCAGCCTTTCCTCATATGAAAGATGTTCCAGTCCCTTGATCATCTTGGTGGCCCTGCACTGGACTCTCTCCAGCACTTCCCTGTCCCTCTTGAGCTGAGGAGCCCAGAACCAGACACAGGACTCCTGATGAGGCCTCACCAGGGCAGAGGAGAGAGGGAGAAGAACCTCCCTTGACCTGCTGGCCACACTCTTCTTGATGCATCCCAGAATGCCATTGGTCTTCTTGGCCATGAGGGCACATTGTTGGCTCATATTTAGTTTATTATCAATCAGGACTTCCAGGTCTCTCTCTGCAGAGCTGCTCTTCAGCAGTTTGCCCCGCAGCCTATACTGGTGCATGGGGTTGTTCCTTCCCAGATGCAGGACTCTGCACTTGTCCTTGTTGAACCTCATGAGGTTCCTCTCTGCCCAACTCTCAAGCCAGTTGAGATCCTGCTGAATGGCAGCACAGCCTTCTGGGGAATCAGCCAGTCCTCCCAGTTTGGTGTCATCAGACAACTTGCTGAGGGTACACTCTGTCCCCTCATCCTGGTCGTTGATGAACATGTTGAACAAGACTGGCCCAGACCTGATCCCTGTGGAACTCCACTGGCCACAGGCCTCCAACTCGATTCTGTGCCATTGATCACCACCCTCTGGGCTCTGTCATTCAGCCAGCTTTTGATTCACCTTACCATCCACTCATCCAAGCCATACTGCCTGAGCTTTACTCTGATATTGAGTAGATATCATTTATTCAAATCTATAGGAACATGTAATAGAGTTCCCTGTTTAATTATTGGGATGCCATCTCTGTTAAAGCTGAGACAGAAAAAAGGAATAATCTTCTAAACATGATAAGCCATCTCTGCCCTCTTATTGCCTTCTCCTGCTTTGTTGCTTGGAACAGAGCAAAGCCTTGCAAGGGCACGGTCCTGATAATGGGTCAGAAAGTCGGGCTGGCTTCCTACACTTTCTCGTTTTATTGGGTATTTCACCGAGCTCTAGCTAAAATGACATTAATTTTTGCAAGGCTTTTTTTTTTTTCAGTAAATATTGAACTAAAGCTCACTTCATACAGCACAGTGCTCTTGCCAATATAAGCAAAAGCAATACAGCAGGATAATACTTTGGTATGTTTTCTGTATGCCTAAAATTTCCTATTCAGAGTTGAGATCCGTGCTTTAAGAGGATTGTAGAACATTTGCCACAGATGCTGCTAAGGAAAGGTCTTCATATACCCAGTTTAAACTAATTATTGCTAGTCTTGTGACATTTTTTGAGCCCAAGGATATTGCTGTGCAATGTAGGGGAATTGGTTAATATATTGAGGATGCTAGAAAGCAGAAGTTAAATAGTGCAAAGGAAACAGACTTGTGCACCTAGTCTATTGCTGGCCAAATACTCTGAGCAATTGCAGGATTTAGTGGCTTCAATTGGAGTCTGATGGCTACACCTCTGAGGTGTTGGCTTTCTCCTCCATGCTGTGGCAAATCCCTATCCCAGGAGGATATCAGGGATGCTAAGTGTTATAGCTGATAATTGGACAGTGGCCTTGTTTCTGTATGTGAGGTAGTGTCCTGGTTTCATCTGGGACAGAGTTAATTTTCCTCCTAATAGCTGGTACAGTGAAGTGGTTTAGATTTAGTATAATGTGGATAGCACGGTGATGGTTTTAGTTGTTGCTTAGTAGTGTTTCTGTTAAGTCAAGAAGTTTTTATCTTCTTATGCCCTGCCAGCAAGGAGGTTGGAGAGGCAGAAGAAGGTGTCTGTGTGTCGGGGGGACAACAACACAGCCAGGACAGCTGACCCAAACTGGTCAAATGGATATTCCAAACCATATGGTGTCATGTCCAGTTTATAAACTCGAGGGAGTTGGCCAGAAGGGGCATATTGCTGCTTGGCACCGGCATTGGTCACCACTTTGTCTTTCTTGGGTTTTATTTCACTCTCCTGTTATCTTCCTTTTCATAATTATTGCTATATTTTATTTTTAACTTGAATTTTTGAACTGTTCTTATCTCAGCCCATGAATTTTACTTGGTTTTGGTCCTCCTGCCCAACCCACCAGGGCAGAGGTGGGAGCAGTGAGTGAGCATCTGCATGCTTAGTTGCTGGCTGGGGTTAAACCACAACAGGTCAAGAGTAAGACCTGTCTAGAATTTTCTCACAGAGGAAATTAAGGCAGCAAATTAAGTTGTTGGGTGGAGAGTTTAAAACTATTTTTTCCTTACAGTGCCTAATTAACCTCTAGACCTCTCTGCCAGAGAATGCAATGGAGGGTATTAGCAAAACTTCAGAAAGGTTTAGTCAAGTTAATGAACACGTTGGCTATCCATTAATGCAGTTAATGTTCTGTATAAAATCTTTCCTGGGAATACTCATCTTTTACTTGTCAACGTAGAGGATGTAGTGGGGTCAGGCTTACTCTAAATAATATCTGCTAGACAGAATACATCAGTTAGTTGGACTTCAGTCTTTTCCAGAACAGGTCCTCGTAGTTTCCCGTTCCTAGGCTTTCAGGACAGCTTGCTCCTTAGTAGTTTAGGTGCCAGCATTTAGAGGGGTCACTGAGCAAATAGCTTGAGCCTAGAGAACTGGAGCTGGATCCTACTTAGAACTGCTCCCAGCAGTGCTGAGAGGCAAGAGACTACTGCAGGGAGAGTGACCCAAGCTAGGTGTCTTGGCCAGGGTCTTACTGCAAGCCTGCAACCGTCAACTTGAACCTGGGTCCGTTATGCCCTGAGGCAGCATGGAATGGACCTCTTGGTCCTTTCAGTGTGCAGTCCACTCTATTGGACCATGGTAAGTGCTCTCTTTACACTGGTATAAGGCACATCTGTGGTTAAACGGATGAAAATCTACTTGGCTTTAATAATGGACTGTGAGGCAGGCTTGAAAAACTTGATTTTTTAATATTATGCAACACTTCTGTATTACTGTTTGTGCTCTTTTTTTGCGAGATGATGAAAACTATGCAAGCAAATAGGGGGAATTACAGATGCATTTTCTATTTGACCTTAGTAAATGAGGTCTTCTGTGTCAGTCATCTTTCAAGTTACTCGATTATATGTCGTGTGTGTCTGTCCGTGACCATTTCTCGTTTGAATAGCAATAGCTCCCTCTGTCTGCCTTGAGTAAAAAATGGGTGATTGTGAATCAACAGATGATCCTGCTTTCTTGTTTCCTTCCCAGTGAAAGTCATGTTCTCTGGACACATTTGCAGCTTAAATGGGTGGACTTTTAGATTATTTTAGATTTTCTTTGTATACTTTTAGAAGTGGTTGCAAAATTTTTGCTGGTATTCAACTTGCAGTTTATGAATAGAACCACTTTTAAAAGGGAGGGGAGGGGCTTGCATTACTGGAAGAGACCATTTTCTGATGAGAGTAAGCTTTGAACAACCTGTGAATTACTGTCACATTGAACATGTCCCAGGAGATTTCAAAGTTTTATACTACTGCTATTGTCTGTGTAACAAATGTGAACTGAACTGTTCTATTAAAAGTAAGTCATGCACACTTGAGAACATAGTAGTAGCTCAGCATTAACATTGCTTCTACATTCATTTCAGCAAACTGTTATTGTAGTACAACTGAAGCTCTAGTAAACCATTTGCCTTGTGATGAAGAGCCAGCATGTGGTTAAAGGCATGCTATTAACATTTTCTATCTCTTTTCTCACTTTGACATTTGTCCTGGATTAGGGTTTTTGATCACAATCTCAGCAGTGGAGTTTACTACACATAACACTTGAAGGTTTCACAAGGATGCCTGTAAAGGGTATATCATACCTCATCTGGTATTTGCTGTAGTAGGTAAAGGAGAAATAATAACTTGGCTGAAGCTTGGTTTGACTTAAAATATGTTGCCCAGGAACTTCCTTTCTGGATTATTTTTTTACCACATGAAAATAGCTAGGGCCTCAGCTCCGAAGTACAACACAGGTGATGGCTTGATGCAGCTCTGCTTCTACGAAGGTGTTTGCAATGCAGTAAACCGCAGGGTGTGTTCAGATGACAAGCTGAAATTTGTTATTCTTCACCACAGGAAGAAAGCCTGTAAGGGTTTATGGGAGCTGTAGTCCAGCCAGGGTGCACTGGATTTGAGTGGCACGTACAGTCTTTTTAACCTGGCTGTGGTTTCTGTGAGGTTTTGCTGCACTCTTTGAATATGTCTTTGTGTTCTAGTGTTACAGTCTTTGAGGGATTTTCCTCTTAACATAGAATTTGCGACTAGATAGGGAATACATTTTCTTTTAAGTTACTGCTGCCTCCTTACTGAATAGTGACAAGATACCTCCAAGTGTTTTCTCCAAGAAGCCAAATAAAAAAAAACAAACAACCCACAACTCAAACAAACCAAACAACCAACCCTCCTCCCTTCCCTCCAAACCAATGAGTCCAACAATGGCAGTATGCTGCTGCTCATAAGTTCTGCTTTTGGGGTGAAATACCGAGGTTGTCTTTGCATCTGTGAGCATGGACAGAGGTGTAAAGAAAGTGGCTATGAATGTGGGATTGTGTTTAGTGGCATCATTCAGACAGGTGTGTACTAAAGAAATCTTATATAAAAGCAAACATCTATAGAGTTCTTTGGTCTTTCACATTTCACAACCAGGTCTGAGGGATGAGTTTCAGAGGCATATAATCTGTAGAAGTCAGATTTAGAATGCAATCACAAACTTTTATAGTTTGATAATGTATACATTATCTACTGAAACTGAGCACCCAAGTCTCTTCTCAGAGGTGACAATCCCACTGTGGATGTGCTTGTTGAATGTCCCTTTCTTGATTTAACTCTTACACTTCAGACTTTCTCTAAATATACATATAAAATAGAACCACTTAACATTTAAAATGTCACTTCAAATTAGTGTTGAATTTTTTCTCTTGTTAATAATACACGACATTCATAGAATCATAGAATGGTAGGGGTTGCAAAGGAACCCCTAGAGATCATCTAGTCCAACCCCCCTGCAGAAGCAGGTTCACCTAGGTCAGGTCACATAGGAACATGTCCAGGCAGGAGCATGTCCAAGGAAGGAGACTCCTCAACTCCTCTGGGCAGCCTGTTCCACTGCTCCATCACCCTTACAGTAAAATAGTTTTTTCTTATGTTTAAATAGAACTTTTTGTGTTCCAGTTTCATCCCATTACCCCTTGTCTTGTTGCTAGCTACAATAGAAAAAAGGTATGTCCCAACCTCCTGACACTACATTCTTTCATATCATGAAATAGTTGCTGTTTTGTTTCTTTTTGTTTGGTAAATATTGTCAAGTTCAACAAACTTTCTTGAATGAAGAACAGTAGCTTCTGTGGGGGTAAAAAAAAAACTCTAGACAACCCAATCTGTAGTGCTCAGTGACAGTCCACTCACATAGCCTCAGGGTACATGATTAAATTAATTCAGTAATTGCTGACTATTCAGTCAATGGCAAATGCCTGGCCTTTCAAGTGCCTTGGGTCTTCTTTTTATTTTATTGAGGCCCTCTGTCCAGCCTCTGCTTGCCAGGAGAAGGTCTGCAGCCCAGCTGGCTGGCTGTGATCATGTCACTCTGGTCACCACAAAGTCACTGTGAAAGGCTGCTAATTTCTGCTCTGTATGTGCCAGCTTAAGCTGAGCCTGAATCTGGTGCTGTGCCCATCAGCCAAATCTAGTATAACACACGGTATGCTCTATTTAGCTCTCCAGCAGGGACAAAAGTCTCATAAATGGTTCCCTGTAGTCAAAATACTAATTTCACTGGAAGGCTTTCTTGAACCTGCATAGTTTCTCCTAGTGTAATGTTCCTTAATGCAAGCTGTAGAGAAGCCATTTCAGTGAAACTATGCACTTTTTTTATACATACATACCTATATAGATAAAACAGTCTTAACTAGCCTTAATTAGAAATGGAACTGTTATTTTCATAAAATAATTCTTCTCCTATGAATCTTAGTTAAGCATCACTACTAAAAGTTGCAATGAACTTGCACAAAGAAAAACAGCATGTGGTGACTGCAAGATAGTATGCTTATCTGTAAGAAATCATCCTGTTGTATTGATAACAGACCTGCTAGTTAAAGCAAGGGGGAACAGCACCTTATTAATGACCTAATGAGAGCTATTTGGCTTGGTAAGCTAGTCTGTAGTTAGTTGTGTGATTTCAAAGCAAGAGATTCAGTGTTACGTGTTATTTTGTATGCAAAATAACTAAGTCTATGTGAGTTTTGTTCTTTGCTGTGTTAGTCACAGCATTGGCTGTGTGAGGTTTGATTATGTTTTTGAGAACAAAAAGCACATGTTATAGGGTGGCAGATGCTTTGCTGATATGTACCTGTTAGATGAACCTAGGTAGAAAGATTGGATATATTGATGTAGGAGATAACTCTGTTCCCTATGCTATAATGCTAAGCCAGATATTTGACATCTTCCTGTTGTCTTGGCATTGTTTACATGAGCATCCACTTGTTATCAGAGTCAGCTGGCTACAGGGAATCCTCTGATCTGCTTATTGGGCTTACTGGTTATGAAACATGGCCTTGTAGCACAGCTACTTGTAACACCTAGAGAGCCAGCCAAGAGGCATTGAAAGCTGTGTGCTTGGGCCATGGGTGTCTGAGGTAATCTTTAAAGCCAAGGGGGAAACTGTTTCCAAATCTAGTTGGTATTTTGGATCTCCTGTGAAGTACTTCAGTAATTGGAACTATACTGTGCATGTTTGGGTAGGGATGGTAGGGACAAGGTGGGTTGGTTTGTTTGTCAGATCAATGAAAGACTATATTGCCATTCCAAGAGGACCTGAAGGTTTTTCCCGGCTGGTTTGGTGCTCAGAGTTTTAAAGGCCATTTCTGTCAGCTGCAGTGACAAAGGTTCATCAGATCCTTCCTATATGCCTTGGACTAGTATGTGGGACTTAAATTCTCCAGGTATGCAGTCAGATCACAAACAGAGGTGGCTTGGACCACACGTATTCTGTCTGAAGGATGGAGAGGAGAAGTGCTTCCCTCGTGGCTCATTTGATGATGAACACAAGGGACCCAAAGTGGACGTATCTGTCCCTTGAAAAAGACTTCTGCAATGAATCAAGACTGAAGGCATTTGAAGGGAAAGAAGGTATGTCCATGAATGATGTCTGAGCTGGCCTTAACAGGGCACTTCCCATCTCGTGCCACAACTGCTGGAGTCTTTGGTACACGGATAGCAGGCAGCTATCCAGGCTTGTTGGCTGCTGCAGCTAGCAAGGAGGAAATGGGCTAGCATGCAGCCTGTCCATTCCTCCTTTGGGAAACCCCCAGCTTTTAACTTCCAGCCCTATATGATGGGATCCTCATCACAGCTGGGAGCACCATGCCAGCCACAAAGCTTTGGTGAGATCTAGAATGAAGTAATAGCCGGAAGCATTTACCAGTCTGTGGTTACTCCATGAGTGCTGTTGTTGTCCCTGGCCTTTTGTCAACTCATCTGCACCTGCACGGTTCAAAGCCATAAAGAAATCCTGTTCAGTCTGAACCAAAAAATACAGCTGGGCTTTGTGTGCAAAGAAGGCTTTATAAAGGTCATGAATTGAGTTCTTTGCCAACCTTTTTGTGATTTACTTCTCATTGTTTCTGTTTCTCCAAGAATTCCTCCTCTGAATTGCCATCTGCTAGGGATGTTCTGTGTTGCAGGTTTTCTGTTAGTGCATGTCTTAATGTCTTTGTGCAGGAAAGCTGGGCCACTGTGGAGGTCTGTCACTGCCTCCATGTGTTGGCATATCTATTGGAGTCATGCTGGAGGGTTACCATGTGGATTTCGGAGGGGAAAGAATAACTAGCTCTAAATAGTCTATAGCAACAGTTTAATCTAATCTCTGGGGCAGAAAGGAAATACAGGGTGTAAGAAAGACCAAACACAAGTTCATTTGTTTTTGCAATCAGTTCCATGGTTTAGGTCTGTGAAGGGTTTACTCGGACTCATTTGTACATCTTCTGTTACTGGTTCTGAGCATATTTTTAACTCATTTCGCTCTGATGCTGTGGAAAAGGATTAGACCTAGAAGACCAACTGCAAAGTTGCTTCTTCTGGTCACTTCTTGTAACTTGGGTTTACTGCTGCACTCAGTCAGCTGCACTCAGACAGCTGACAGACAGCACTCAATAGACTGATATGGTTCTATCTCTCACCTCAGTAATATACAATATGAAAGGTTCAGGATGCTTTTAGTTAATAGTGATTTAGTAATGACACATATGTAGCCTCTATTTTTTTCCTGCATACTCAAAGTGATTACATCACACTATCAACATTAAAAATTCTTCATAATTCTACTCTTGGAAGAAGCCAGCATGTGCTTCTGCGCAGATGAGTGAGGAATGCTGCTTCTGTTGAAACTCAGCAAGTACTCTTTCTGTTTGGGAGCTGAAATGCATCAGTTTTAAATAGAAGACTGTTACTACTGCTTTGTTGTTTCAACTGTGGCAGAAAAGCAAAGGCAAGGCTATGCAAAGCAGGAATCTTGGGGAAAGATTAATTTACCCATCTCTGGGGTAAGTGTCTAAGTAGTGGTTTAAGCTCCCTGTGATATGTAAAGTGGGTTGTCTGCCAGAAGTGCTTGATTTCTTGAAAATAATGAGCTTAGCAGAGATGCCTGACATCTAGCCATTCAGTGTTGGGTAAGGTGATTCCCTTCTGCATCTCAAGAAACAAACTGTTGACTTTTTAATTTTTTCAGTCTCAATAATCACAATTTTTAACAGGATATCCTAGCAAAAATAGAAATTGAGGTGGGATGTGTGCATTCATCTATACTTTCCTAATGCTAAAGCCCACTGCGCAGATGGAAGGCAGAGGAGACTGGTGAATTCTGAGTTGTGATGCACCCCAAGAAAATACTGAAAGGCAACTTACTTGAATAGCAAAATACAAGACAGAAACATTATTAAATAATGGCGGATGTCTGCACAAAGTAATTGGTGATCCTCAGGGAAAATGGACTGCATCACCTGAATGTCAATAAACCTCATTTAATCTGTGGAGGTTTGAGGAATCAATAAAACCCAGCATCTCCTTTTTGCTTTTGTTCTGACAGGTGGTATTTCATCTAGTGCTTCTGCTGAAAGAATCAGATCCTTTTGCCTTTTGTATATCCTGAGGTCCCCGAATTCCAGTTTATCCTGGTTCTTTGTACAGGCCTGTTTTGAAGTATGAACTAATATGATGCTGCCTGGTCCCCCACATGTCTAAATTTGAATCTGTCAGGTTCACCTGACAAAAGGCAGGCTATTTCTTAAAAAGCATTGCTCAGCTAGGGGAAAGAACTGTAATCTTGAAGTCATATTTGCAGTTAGGCACCTTAGTATCACAGAAAATTAGAGGACCAATTATAGTCAATTAGCTGCTCTGTATCTAAAAAACACATGTTTTAAATCAGGGACTTTTAAAAACATCTTTGAATGTTTGAGAAAGAACAGAGGGATGGTATGGAAGAAAATTCAGGCTTTTTTTCTCTTGTAAAGGTTTGCTTATTTAAAGACTCTCCCAGCATTCCAACAAAAATAAAATTACTATAAATAACAGGAAATCTATGATGGCTCCTACTGACATTGTTAAGCTTGATGTCAGGTCCTTAAAATGAGCCTGTGGAGCCAGCTGTAGCCTTGAGATCTCTTGTTTTAAAATTTGTTTTAATAAAACACAAAAGATAGATTTGAACAACACAACCTGTCATGGTTTTGTGTGGAGCCGTTTCTGGTAGTGGGGAAGGAGCTGTAAAGATGGCTTCCGTAGGAAGCTGCTTGAAATTCTTCCCAGCTCTGAACCAGACCCACTTCTGTGGCTGAGCCTCCACGGTCACTTTTTAAGAAGAAGCCAGAAGAGGAGGGTTCTTCCTGTTCCTTCTTGCTCTTCTCATCTTTCTTTTTTTTTCCTGTCTGGTGGTGGTGCAAGGAGTTGGAAAAGAGAGAAAAGCGACGATGCAGACCCCAAGGTCAGTGAGAAAAGAGAGGAGGAGGTGTACTGGAGTAGACTCCCCTGCATCCTGTGGAGAGGAGTGGTGAAGCAGAGATTTGCTTGCACTTTGTTAAAGACCCTGCATCAGGGACAATGATTATGCCCAGAGGAGGCCATGTCCTGTGGGAGGGACCCCGCATTTGCAGAAGCCATAGCTGTTGGGAAGAACTCACACCAGAGAAGTTCATTAAGGACTGTGTCCCATGTGCGGGACCCTGTATCGGAGCAGGGGAAGAATGCCAGGAGTTATCCTCCTCTGAGAAGAGAGAAGCAGCACAGATGATCTGTGAGTGACTGACCACATCCCCCATTCCCTATTGCCCCCCCACCCCAAGGCACTGAGGAGGGAGGAGGTAGAGGTATCAGGAGCAGTGAGCTGAGCCTTGGAAGAAAGAAGGGATGAGGGATGGACATCTTAAAGTACTGGTTGTATTTCTCTCATCATCCTCCCCTGTTTTTGCTTTATATTCCATTCTGCTTCTTGTAGGTAGTAGAATCAACTTTCCTTACTTTCCTCTGTAAGTCGAGTACTGGAGTCTGCTTTGCCCAGAACTGTAATAGGCAATGAGCCCTCCCTGGCCTTGTCTCAATCCACAACATCCTTGGTTATCTTTTTTTCCTCCCATCCCACTGAGGCCTTCACCATCCTAATGAGGATGAGGGTGGATGGGGAGCACTGAGCGAGAGAATGTTGTGGTGCTTCTTTGCTGGCTGGGTAAAACCACAACAAAACCCTATACATACTAAAAGTTTAGATGTGATAGCTGAGAAACATTAACTGAGATTTTGTAGAAAAATAAGGCCACAGTTAAGAATGTATTTCAGTTCTTGGGCTTGAATGGGTTTTTATCTGTCTTTTCTTCTCACAGTTAACACTGCTTCGTTCTTCTGGATTCATAAAAACTGAAGCTGAATCAGGACCTCATTGGGTCTTCAAGATAAATCTAGAGCTCTTAAGTTGTGGCTGGCTTTGAAGGAATTTCCATACCAATTTTCACATTATTCCCCCTTTACCATAACAGTCTGAACTCTTTCCAAAGCAAAGAAAACATTTTGGAGCTTAGATTTTAAAGCATAATGTGACCTTCAAAGTCCAAGAGAAGCATGCAGAAATCAAAGGCTTGACATGAAGTTAGCAATTCGATTCTGCAAATAGCAATACAGTTGGTTCTTCCATTGAAGAGGCTGTTATTGCCTTTAGGATTTACTGTAATCAAGAGAGCCACTTGCTAGATATTGATAATTTAGCTACTGACAGTCTGGAAAAAGTACTTCACTAACCAGTGTATAACAATTTTCTCAGAAGTTGTTCCCCAGCTGGCTACATGCATATCTTGAGGGGTTTTTCCCTTCAGTTTTTACATATGTTAATATATACTACTTCTCTTTTTCATAAGATCCCCAACAGCAAGTGGAGTTGTCATGCTAGATAGCATATTTCCATTTTAAATAGTCACAAATCCACTTTTTGTGAGGAGGCAAAGACAGGAGCATGGCACTGTTCACATAGCTAGACCACTAAGCAGACATCTTGTGCTTGCTGAACACAACTGGGAGCAGAGTGACAGCATGTGGCTGACACTAGACAGAGCCACCTGCCTCAGAAAAAGAAATCCCGGGGATGGAAATTGTGACATAACCTACCTAAATCCCTATAAGGGCTGGCTTTTATACATCAAATTCTGAGAATTTCCAGCCTCAATAGAATTTTTATTTTCATATCTTTTCTAGTTGTTTTATAGTATTTCTCTGCCAGGTGTATTGCTGTATTGTCAGATTGTCTCTTGATTCCAGTTTTGTCAGCTATAACTTTGTTCCGCAGGTTCAAGAGTAAGTGCCAGCCCTGCATCATGCAAGTTCACAACTCAAACAGGAATGGATTATTGTGACTTGGCTGTCTAGAGGACCAGTTTGTCCATGTTTATCTCTAAGCACTTCTTGAACATATTCTAGTGTCTCCAGTGATAACTGTTCTTCTAGAGGCACCGTGGGGCACAAGTGAAGCTATGGTCTGCTGCTTTCCTGGCATACCACTCCTCTCATTGCCAGCAGCTCAAAGGGGCCTCTTGAAGAAAGATCTACTTACTGCAAAAGACTCCCAGATGTGGGAAACTGCATTTCATTAGCAAGCATCTCTCATCCAACATGCATGTGTTGGTTGCCATGGGTGGAAGGACTTGCTGTACAGGGCTGCCAGGGGATTGTTTCTTTGTTTGCAGTGCTTTTTCAAGTACAGGGCCCTGCTGAGAGCAAAGGCCCCCAGCTGCTAGGCAGCATCATCTTTTTCCATGCCACATCTTTAGTGTTTGCATGATTTCTGGAATGAATAAAAAGCTGAACCAGTAAGATAGTAAAGAGACAAGATTCAGGCACTGCAGCAGTGGGGAGCCCTGGAGTAAGTCTTGCAAAGAAGAGGCATGTCTTTGAAGGTCAGAGGTGGACCCAGTAAAACAGCTCTATAAAATCCCTGTGGACTGGCTATGGTACTACTTAAAAAGGCTCCATGTTCCTCCTTGAGATTCCCTTTGGTGTCCTGCCTGGTCTGTTAAGGTGGAGTCCTCAGTTGGTTATAAATAATTTATGCCTTCTCCGTCCTGAGCTTCTGGGACCTCAGTTTCATCATTCCAGCTGAAGAAGAGTTTTACCTTGTTAAATTCAGGGAGTGCCACTGATGGCAGCAGTCTTTTATCCTGTCCTTCTCATTTTCTGCCAGACCCGTAATGAATGATTAATCTCGGTGTGTTGCAAAGGCTGCAACTACCCGTTTCTTTTGCCTGTAATAAAATACATGTCATTTGATCTGATTGTACAGTATCTGTATTTGGAATATTTTTTTGGCCATTTCATCTCTTTTATATTTTGAACACACTTTAACTCTATAAAATGCAGTTTTCCCCCTGTTGTGCTTCTTTATTTTAAATGAACTGATTTCACTGTTTCTAATGCATATCAGCTTGTGTGCCTTTACTACACATCCATGCTGAGACTCAAGTTTATTGATTCTAAATATACGTTCCACTAGTCTTCATGCTTATTGTCAAAAATCAAAGCAGACAAATACGTCTCTGGTCTACAAGCCCAGCTTTTCATGAAGATATCACTTTAAAAATCAAATCTCCCCTCTATTCATGGTAAATTGCTACAGCTCTGTAGGGCTATTCAAATAGACACCAACAGGGGCTATGGTCTTCCAGAGCAGCACATTTTCTGACACATCTTTATATTGGAATCATGCAAGTCAAACAGTATGTAAATAATTAAAGAGCATGGAAACACTGGCCCCATTGATTTGTCATCTTTCTTGAAGTTATTTATGCTGAATTTTAGTTCCCATGTTCTTTTTGGGTTGAAATACTGAAAGCACAGTGAGCTGAAAAAAGAGTTGTACAGAAACATCTTCACAGGAGGTTTGATTGCTGCTATTCCAAGATTAGCCATCTTAACTCTGTAATTTTTATGTTGTAAATTTAATACTTGTTATTTAATGTTGGGTAAATTAAATTGCTAGTTGTCAGGCCTAAACTTACCATCATAGCTATATCCAATACATGCTTGTTTGGATAGTTTGAAAGTCCAGTGGATTTCTTGCAGCAGCTTAAGGCACACATTGTTATCTGACTCACCACAGTATGGTTTCTCACAGATTAACTCTTCGGGTAATTGGGGATTCAGACTTTCTAAGTGGGCATAAAAAGTCCACTGACTATGTACACATAATTTTGCAGCTCGCTTGAATCTTCCTGCCCTCGGAAATGAGTACAAAACCAAACTGGTCACAGTTTCCTTACTCATCAACCCACCTCCCCAGTACAGTGAATCAGAAGCATGTTATTTAGTTTCTTTGGCCTTATCAAAATGCTGTCTCATAAACTGTGGGTTTTCAAGGCCAGGAAATGTGTGGGGATTCTCTTAGTAATTTTGCCATGAACTTCCTTTCATTGCAACTCACCTGTTATCTGTATAACCACCCACATCTGCTGTCTGTATAACCACCCTTGGCATTAGAGGTGTGTTTTAAAAACTAGGGACTTGATGAAATGCCGATCTGATGCATGATTTTCTGTCACGTATGTTCAGATAGTATGGATGACCTCAGAGGTATCAACTCATTTTATGGCCTCCTACCTTTGAAGTCATTACTGCTTAATTTCCACCGCTGTTTGCACCCAACAACGTTAGTAGTGGCTTTATGAATTACTAATGTGATGCTTAAAGGTGAAAAGCAAAAACCCCATCAAATTCTGGATATTTGTGTATATGTTGCAGATAATTAAGTATCAGAGAGGCAATGTTTTTTTACTTCTCTCCCCCTCTGCTGTTAGGATATTCAATACAAAATCCTATTTACTATCTTTTGCAACTGAGAATTAATCTTTATTTAATGCTGTCTGGTCCTATACATTAACCCTTATTTGCAAAGCAACTTCTTCTTCGGCTATGTTAACCCTTATTTGCAAAGCAGCTTCATGAGTTCTGTGGTTTTTACACTGGCAAGCTCCAAGAGATAATTACAGAGCTCCTTTGCTAGAAATTAAGTGTTGCAGATGAAGTCCTTTCCAGTAAAACAGCAATCACATACACAGTTCAGTTTAAGAACTCAGGGAGACCATCTTTTTATTTTCCGTCTGAAATTCTTCTCCATCGAATCAAAAGCAGTTCTTCAAAGCATTGAAGTGTATACTTAGCATTACACTCTTGAATTCAATAAGACACTTCTTCCTTTACTAACCAGGCATGTCTTTAAACAAAGCACTTAAACATATGCATAATTAGTTATTGAGACAGAGGTACGGTGTGTATATGCTGTTTACCTCTCTAAAGTAGAAAACATGCTTCTAGCTTTAGTAATGGCCTTTTTTTCTTCTTCAAAAACATTTCAGTTCAACATAGATAAAAAGTGATCTTTTAAGAATGAGTCAAGGGTTTAAATGTCGGTTTTGCCCAATCTCTTTTGAAATCCAGTTCAGACGTGCATCTTCTTTGAAATAAGTAATTGTGCCAGAAGCTATGTTCATCAGGAAACTGTTTTTAGTATCACCTGCATAAACCAAACCACAGATGCTTCCATCAAGGATGTTTTTCTAAAGAAAGGCTTTAAATTGCCTATGCTGCAGGATCTTATGCTTGCCTGTAATTTAGCTACTTGTCCAATGGAGTGTCACAGGGATTGGAATGTAGAAATGATTAAAAGATTAAAAGCCCATATACAATTCCATGGTGTTTTTACAGAATACTAAAAACTTATGGAAAATGATTAAATTATTATAATTCTGATAATCATGTACTGCCTTCTGTTCTACAGTGTATTTTTCCTATTTTTTAACCATAATAATGAGTTAAACTTTGGGTTATGTATTGTTTGGGTTTTTGGAAGTTGCTCTTTTTTTTGTTAAAAAAGGGAAAGATAAAACTGCCATTGTGAGCAGAGGTGTACTACCACTCAGGCATGCATGGGCACTCCACAAAGCATCACTTGAAGGAAGAACTCAGAGTGAAACTGATTGTTCAAAACCTTAGTGAAAATTGTTCCTGACCTGTGCTTATTTGTAACAGATGTTAGAGAGAATATTCTCCTATACAGGTACATGCTCACATGACTGAACTTGTTGATGTAGAGACTGAATCATGCTCCTGAATCTGTAACCATGAAGCTCAGATTTGATCACAGAGAAATTTAGAGGCATTGATTACCAGTGTTGAATGGACATCACGCTTCATTTGGAAGTGCTTCAGCCTCTAATTCATCTGTGACTAAACTGTGAGCATGAGTTACAGGGAACTTGAATGTCCTTTTATCTAGTTAGAAAGCTACCATAGCATTAAAACCTGCTGCAGATCTGCAACAGCCATTCCTGGGTGAACAAGTGGAATGATACTGAGAGCACAAGCTCCATCAAATTCAGAGGTATTCACATCTACCTCATGACTAACAGCTAACAGGCACAAAGGTCCATTGCTCTTCCAAAAGTCTGTGGGCATTTTCCTTGGTTTTGTTGTAAGATATACAGATATCATTCTGCATTGCAGACAAATGATAATACTGAAAGAGATAATCAGCTATACATACATAGAAACTGTTGTAACAACTTCCTAGTTAAATGAATGGTTAACTATTAATTTTCCTCCCTCCAATCTATGTAGATGTTCCTAAACTGTCCTCTGATTTGAAGGAGAAGGAATGACGTTTGCTATATGACATGAATTTGTCTCCTGTTAATATGAAGATGTAGGTCTATGTTTGGCAAGGCTTTCTTTCATGATGCATGAAAATATCAAGGCAATTCAATCCTATTAAAAGGTTAGGTGTGGGAAACAGCAGTTAGTTATGCTTTCCTTTCACATTCTTATATTGCCCAAGATAGCTCTTAATTGCAGATGCAGAGATCACGTATCACCTCTTTGTAGGAGTCTACAGTAGGATCTTCAGTCACTACTGTATCTGTGCCTCTTGCAACAACTTTGGGAAGCAAAGCAGTGCCATTATCCTGAATCATTTGTCCAAGATCACAGAGGAGGTGAATGAAGAAGCAGGACTTGAACCCCCGACTGTACTCTAATCTCTCTGCCCTATCACTGATTTCTGTTTAATGACTTTGGGAGTGATGGCAAAACCTTTGAAGCATTGCTTTGCTGTAGAGGATCAGTCTAGTGGGCAGTGTGCAAGCCACCTATTTGTGGACAATGCCACAAAACCTAAACTGTTCTTGATTGTAATACATGGAGGTTATACGCGCTGGAACATCTGTTCAGTGTTATGCACATGTTTAAAAGTAGTCTTGCATAGGAGTGGATGGTGGCAAAAGCTCCAGGTTCTGGTGCTATGCTTAACAGTAATAAGTTTAAATAACAAGAAGAATAAATTGTTTTCTTTTTGTAGATGTGGATGTGTTGCAGAATCAGGGAGTGTGTTCAAAAGTTATGCTCAACAAGCTGTCCAGCTCTGTACTCTTTATTCTGATGATGAATTCCAAAATTCAGTCTCAGGATGCTTAAGTCTGTAACTTTAATGTGAAATTGACTTAAAGCATTGTGGATAGGATTGGAGGAAGGGGAAGAGGGAAGAAAAAGGAACATCTTAGCTCCAATCTTATTTTGCAAAGAGACATAACAGCACCTGATACATTTTCCCATCATATTGAAGGAGATTATCATTATCTGCCTTGCAGTAAACATCTGACTTTCTCTAGGCAATTGTGAAATAACTTGATCCTTAAATAGTGTGATATAATGTACAGAAATCTAGACACCTGACCTTTAGAAAAGCAGATTAAAAGTCAAATGGCATCCTCTTCCTAGCTTCTATTTCTCTGCAATCAGTCTACCCTTCACTGTGTCATGTCCCTGTCTAATCTTCATTGAAATAATTTGTCAGAAATCACAGCTGCTTTGCTGATTTACACCAAATCAGACACACTGGCTTTAAACTGAAGTGTGTAACAAAAATCTTGCAAACTTACCTTTGTCACCCAAAAAGACATTAGGATTTCTGTGTCCCAGGCCTTATATTAGGGATGACATTTACTAGATTGGACCAAATCTGAGACTGTTTATTAATGGACTTGGGGGCAAAAAGGCCTCCCGTCCCAAATCTTCCAAGACCTACATGCCAGTCAGAAGAACTCAGCAGGGAAAGAGAAGGGTGGAGTAACTATCCCATCAATCATCTCACCTTTTTTTTCTTAGCCTTGTCTAAACAAGTTCAGGCTACTCAGGACTTTTACAACCTTTCAAAACCTTACAAGCCAATCATAAAGCAAGAGCTCCTCTTGTTTAACAGCCAGCAAATCAAGGTATGAAGATAAGGACATGCAGTACCAGGAGAGATAAGAAATGTACCTCTTCTGCTGCATTTCTGTGCCTCTTTAATAAGAGGATGCCTAAGAGCTTATACTTTCTGTTATCTTTTATGAAGATTTACCAGGACAAGTAGTAGTAAGCCTTTAACACAGTTGCTTTACATAAACAAAAATGCTAATTTTTGTTTCCATTTTCCCTCAGCCTGATTTGAAAAATTTCTATGTTAAATAGTAGTTTCTCATTTTAGAAGTTATTTTTTAAAGATGCCAAGCGGTACTGATTACATCAATGGAGTACATTGATTTTCCCACCCCCTCTCCCCTTCATATTTGCCCTATATAGCCAGGAAGTATGATATTTGACACGATTTATTTTGTTTCTCTTTTCATCTCCAAATTTGTGTGGAAATAATCAGAATTACATTGAATTCAGAATCAGATCTTCATTGTGACAAATCTCCTGTGCTTGTTCAGTCTAATGTAAAGTGAACGATGTAGAACTTAAAGCCTTTGTCTGACTTCAGGATCTGTTTATGCCAGCGCTATCTTGCTGTCTTTTCCTCTGGGCTGTGGTTGTAGAGTAGATCAGAGAATCATAGAATCTTAAGGGTTGGAAGGGACTTTGAAAGATCATCTAGTCCAACCCCCCCTTCCAGAGAGGGACCACCTAGAGTAAGTCACACAGGAATGTGTCCAGATGGGTTTTAAAAGTCTCCAGAGAAGGAGACTCCACAAACAACCTAGGCAGCCCATTCCAATGCTCCATCACCCTCACAGTGAAGGAGTTTTTCCTTCTCTTTCTTTGGAACCTCTTACATTCCAGCTTGTACCTGTTTCCCCTTGTCCTGTCATTGCACATCACTGAGAAGAGCCTGGCTCCATTCTCCCAACACTTACCCTTTACATATTTGTAAACATTAATGAGAGCACCCCTCAGTCTCCTCCAAGCTAAAGAGCCGCAGCTCAGCCTTTCATCATAAGGCAGATGCGCCACTCCCTAAATCATTATGTCCTTCTGCAAGTTCTGAGTTTTGGATGCGAGGTGCAGTCCCTATAAGCAACTTGTCTAACCCTTTGGTACTGGTACAGGTCTATGGTAGGGCAAGGTCAGTTGACCAGAGTATTGGACCAGAGTATTGGACACCCTGGGTTTGTGATGTTCCTTGACTGTATCCTGGGAGCAGTCACTGTAGACATAATGGAAGGAACTGTGCCATTCTTTTTTTATCTCAGCTTTTACAATGGTCTACCATAGTCTTGGTTGGTGTGTAGCACTGTGGTCTATTGATTTTAGCCAAGTGATGGTAACTTGTGTTACTCAGATGCCAATATGGTCTTAAAGCCAGTCCTCCAGATCTGCCTGTTGTATGGATCATGAAATCTGCTAAAACTAAGCAGTTTCCATTCCTGACTAGATCTGCTATTTCTGGCATAAGCATGTCAAAATGCTTTTTATTCTATGACACCATGTCTGTCCTCTTGTCTCTGAAACATGGTTTGCTTGCAAGGGTTAACAAAACTGGTTGTAGCCAGGCAACAGTAGTTTGTGCAGGAAGTGTTTTCTCCTGCCCAGAAGCCACAGCTATACTTCCTACTGTATAAGTTAAACACTTAAGAAGATTCAAATTTTCATTTTAATTTACTTTTCTTTACTGGAGAGAAAGAAAAAAAAACAAACCAGGACCCACAATCCCGAAAACCGAATTAATTGGTCCTGCATTACACAGGGAGAATGATTAATCCCCTGCATACAGGAGCATCTGTCTACTACTCCTGCTTGAATTCCTCAAAAGGCTAAGAGTGTTTCTAATGGTCATTTAAATAATAAATGCCACCACAATTATTAGGGGTGTATCAGTCGTTCGTTTTCTGCTCTAGTGCTTGTTGTATTCTATTAATATTTATTGAATTCAAGGAAATTCATCCTGAGTTAGTGGTCCACATTTCTTTTCAAGGTCACTAAATATAAATATTTTATTTATGTAATTTAGAAAAATGACATTAGATGCGTTGCAGCAAGCATGACAAGAGTATAAATTAGTAGAAAGCTTCCCTCGGGAAATATACCCAGGCACCAGTAATGGATAATTACATTTCCAATAGCTTCTCTCCTAGCAGGTAATAGATACATAATGGCAATACAAACCCTTACCTGAATGTGCATATGGCAATAGCAGTGAGTTGCAAAATAGACTATTTACTTTGAGGGCAACAGAAGCATCCAAATCTCTTTCTGGCATCATTTGGGCTCTAAGTAGGCTTGTTAGAGCTTCAGCTTCAAAATTTTATATAGGTATGTACATGGGCTATATGGCAGATTTTCAGTAGCCCTTTGGGAATAAATATGCCTAAATCCGTTAGATACTTGGTGATGTATTCTATGTTGGCTCAAAGGTACTGGCTAAAAAGCACGCCTGGAGCAATCATACAGTAGCTCATCTTGAGTTTTGCATGGTGTTTTCTTACCCCTCGCAGTGTACCATTCTCCCTTTGAACAGGGCTGCATTACTTTTTTGCTGTGCATGTGTAGCCTGGGGAGGTCCTATTTTTTTCCAACTAGTTATGAGAGGAAGACAAGATCCTGCTGAGATGCCTTGTTCTGGATGTTCCTGTAGATTAAAGCTGCCGTGCCCTTTTCTACTACACATTCACCTTCTGCATACTTGGAGTCTGTCATCTTTGAGATCCCTGGATATGTAGAAATTCTTCTTTTATGATGGTTTCATTTTGATCAAGCACAATCTTTTCTTTATACTCATCCTGCCCTCTGCAAAAAGAAGATGAGTGCATGTGGGCTACTTTTTAGAAATTAATAATTGCATTCTTGCAAGCACTGGCTATAAGAAAACAATGATTCAAATAGGAAAAAGCCAGTAGATTGTGTTTACCTCCTCAAAATGTTCATGAAAGAATAGTTTCCCCAAATTGAGTTTTGAACTGTCAAGAATCAAAGAAAACAAGTGAATTGGCACTTAATTTAATTGAAAATTGTGCTTGTGGGTTTTTGTGCCCACATTCAATTTTTAGCACATTGTAGTCTTTTGATATTGCTAAGGTTAAAGCTAAAATTAAAATTAAGTGCTTATTGCTATTGTCTAGAAACATCAGAGACAAAGACAGACTCTAAAGAAGTGGGTGTTGAATAAATTGTGTCTTTGTAGCAGCTGTGTTTTTAAATGATACACATGTAGTATCTAAGGAAAGATGTTACAGGAAAATTGACTGTACAAGAAAAGGCAACTCTGGACCTTTGACTTAAGAGACGTGCAAACTGTGCTGCATCCTGACTTTCTACATAAGCCTTCCTATGGCCTACTATATTGAGTTTGCATGGCAAAGTTTGGTAGTGGGGGGCTACAGGGATGGCTTCTGTGAAGAGCTGCTGGATGCTTCTGCTGCCTGTGTCTGATGGAGCCAATACCAACTGGCTATGAGACAGACATACCACTGGCCAAGGCCAAACCCATCCTTGACATTGGGACTCTGGGATAGGAATAACATAGCAAAGAAGAGAAAGAGGAGCTCTGTGCAACACTGGCAGTAGTCAGAAGAGAAGAGTGAGAAAGCAAGCACAACTCTGCAGACACCAAGGTCAGTGAAGGACAAGTTATTCCAGGCACTGGAGCTGAGGTTCTGCTGCAGCTCATGGTGCAGTCCACGGTGAGGCCCTGCCCCTGCAGCCATGGAGACCATGGAGGAGCAGAGATCCATCTGCAGCCCACGGAGGACCCCACACCAGAGACTGAAGGAGGGGAAGCCCACACTGGAGCAAGTTCCTGGCAGGACCTGTGAGCCCGTGAAGAAAGCCCGTGTCAGAGCAGGTTGGCTGTCAGGACTTGGGACTCCATGGAAGTGACCCACACTGTGGAGCAGACTGTGCCTAAAGGACTACACCCCGTGGAAGGGACTCACACTGGAGCAGTTCATGAAGGACTCTAGCTCATGGCACAGACTCATGTTAGAGGAATTTGTGGAGGACTGCCTCCCATGGGAGGAACTCCATGGTGGAACAGGGTTAGAATGTGAGGAATCCTTCTTCCCCCGTGGAGGAAGGAACAGTAGAGATAAAGTTTGATGGATTGGCTGCAACCTCCATTCCCTTTCCCCCTGTGCCACTGCACAGGAGGAGGTAGAGAAAATTGGGAGTAAAGCTAAGATAGAGAAGAAATGAGGGATATGCAGAAGGTGTTTTAAAAATTTGATTTTATTTATCTTTGTCTTATTCTAATTTGTTTGATAATAAATCATTTTTCCCCCCAAATTTGAATCTGTTTTGCCCATGATGGTAATTGGTGAATCATCTGTCCCTGTCCTTGTGTCAACCCACGCATCATCTGTTATATTTTTTTCTCCTCTGTCCAGATGAGGAGGGGAAATGACAGAGTGGCTTTGGTGGGACCCTGACATCCAGCCAAGGCTAGGCCATCACACTTATTCTGACCTGGAGATTTTATATCCCTGTTTCACTGTCAACATTATTGATATCAAACTCTGATACTAGATCATTATTTGATATTCTCATTGATATTCTCAGTAGCAAGGCATTGATGAGAACAGATATGGGGAATAAATCACATCATCTCCCTTCTTGCAAAGCTTGCTTTACTCTGTAGAGAGCAGGTCTGATCTGATGAATCCTGGTTGAAACCATATCAAATAGGATTCATGGAGCAAAAAGAGAAATAAGGCCCTTGTATAGTCATGGGAACATGCAGAGCTCTGATAAATATAGAGCTGAGTTGCTAAAGTAAGTATTAAAAGTATGGAAGCTCTTATGACTCTAACTCTGAGTAATGGTAATGGACAGTCAGCAACACGACCACAAGATGCCAGGAAAGGGAAAGACTCAGAAAACTGAGATAGCAAAAGAAATGGAGCTAAATGGAAGAAATAGATATAGTTGGATCTGCATGGATAATCAAAACATTAGATCAGTGACTGGTGGGCCTTTTTCCTGAAGGAAATAGATCCCTGTGTGCAGGGGACAAGTAGAATCATAGTATTATTACAGCTGGAAAAGACCTTTATGATCAAGTCCAACCACCACTAACCTAACATTGACAGAGAGCAGAAATGATAGACACTTGAAGAAATAGTGTACAGGTGACCAAATAGCTCAGTAGCTCCCTAAAATGTGTGGAAAAGTGTGATAAGAAGCTGAACAATCTATGTAGCAGGACCAGTGTACACATGGTAGGAGCACAGAGAAGATGAGTGTTTTGGGAACTGCCCACAGAGCAAGCCGGGAGGACAAAGAAGCAGTAGTTTTATTAGTGGATCTGAGGTGGAACCATCTCTGGAGATGAGCCTTTTACTGCAGGAGCTTGAGAGTATTAGGCTGGAGAGGGAAGAGTTGCTTAATGTGTTTGGCAACCAGCCGTTGTAAGGCTTGGAGTTTGTCACCTGCATGAGCAGAGCAAAAAGAATCATGGCACCTTCATTGTTGCTCTTTTCTAGAATTATATCAGAAATTATTTGTGCTGCATTAATGTATATAACCTTGTGTAATACACCCCATTCTCCCCTTATTTCAAACCAACATAGCAAATATGCATGGCAAAAATATCTTTGGCAGCAAGCTAAACAAGTTCCAGTATGAGAAGTTGCTAAGTAAATATTGAACAGTTGCTAATTAAAGTTAAGTGCATAGCCCCCGATTTTTCAATTAACACATTCCATATATAGTGATGCCTTAATCATTTTTGTGTCTAAATACATTTAACGGAAATCTGTAAGTTTGGAAGTGAACTTTACAAGGCAGATGGTTCTCTCTATTTTCAGTGGTAGGTGGAGGTAGGTTTAATTGAAATTGAAGGGAGGGTCTCATGGAAATGTATCATTGCCTGAAAATCTTTAGCCTTAGATAATCTTGACTCTTCATGCCATCTTCCATTTCTCTTTAATCTCATATGAGCTTTTTTTCAAGCAGTTACTTGCCCCTTAACTAGCCATGGGAGAAACCTGTCTGCAGGAAAGCATGTTGACCTTCATTAGATAGTTCTGCAAATTACCCACACAGTGATCTACTTTCTCGACTGGGAGCTGTAGAGGTGCTGCAGCATTTTATTCAATCCAGACAGCTGCCCTCCTCCTCTAGTGGATGCAGAGAAGGCAGAATAACCCCATCATGAGATCAGTGTTTGATAGATGAAATGAATTGCCCTCCAGAGCTGACTGCTCTCACTAGGGATGAACAAGGTAACTACCTTAAACAGGTCACCTAACAATCAGATATATAAGTGCGAGTAGAAGCTGGGAGATAACCATAGCTTAGCTGCTGTTTGGACTCCCAACTACCTAATGATAGCCTGCTGCTAGCCTGTTCCCATGGCAGCACCTGTAATGGCCATTTGTGTAAAAACTGCTGCTTCTAAAAATATATACCTATACAACTCAGGGATAATGGTTTATATCATTCAGTACTGGAATTTTCATAAGCACTTAGCATTAGAGCTTGTCAGGATTTTCTCAAATATTTTTAATCAGAAAGTGACAGCTTATGGAAACATGAATTTTGGGGACAAAGGTTTGTTTTCAAGAAGTTTACTTTTTCAAAAAAACATTTCAAAAAACCAGTCCAAATTTAAGGTGTTTTCATGGCAACATGTGCTGACTAAGTCCCTGTCTCCTAACCTGAAATGAATTTTAAAGACATGTTATAGTGGTGATTTTTATTTTGATTACTGATCAAATGTAGAAGAAAGCAACTCAAGCCATATGATGTATTAAATTGACTTAGCTGACACTGCATTTAGTTTAGGGTGTGGTTTTTTGGTTTTTTTCAATTTTAGTGTTAGTGTCAACTAGACATGAGAATTTTTTTCATGTTTTGTTTATTCCCCTAGGCAGGTAAAATAGTGTCCTATCTATCTCTAATGAGTGCTGGCCTAAGTGTGTTCCGTTTTAGTAGGAGGAGGCCCTAGTGGGAGAAAATGCTAGGAAAATGCAGAATCCTTTTGAAAAATCTTTCCTATATTTTGCAATTGGAGTCCTAATACATTTAGGGTTTTAAGGCCAGGAAGTATATTTCCACTTAAAATGAGGACTGTGAAGTCACGTTCTCTTTGGAGGCACTGGGGAAATGGGGACGCATGTCTTGGAGGATTGAGGTTGGTTTCTACTGGTAAGAAATGTAGACTGACACTGTGCCGTGAAATTCAAACCTCAAACCAAAGTAACTGGGCTGAGAATTGCTCTAGCAGTTGGCTGCTAATTCTGAAAAATAATCTACCACCTGTTGTTTAGTCTGTAGGATTAAAGAAGGTTTAATGTTTGAGGCAAGAGAAATTTACTTCTCCAGATGGAGCATACGATTTTTTAAAAAGTCTATGGGCAAAGATCAGCATTCGTTGCAGTAGCCTGCTACTTTTAAAAAGGCAGTTTGGTACAAGCCACAACACTCTTAATAGAAACCTATGAACAAAGCTGTTTTCCACCTTCAGAAACTGTTTTCTCCATTGGGAAGTTTTCACAGATGAGTTTATTGCAGTTCTTGAACAGATATGTGGTACACTTGTCACTTTTTTCCCTGTGTACCTCATCAGATTTTAATAAGAGGTGATAATTTTATTGTCCCACTGAGAATGTAATCAAAGATGTGTTTGATACACAGGATAAATAGCTACTGGAGATGGAAATGTGAAAATCCAAGTGTCATTTTGTTTGCGTGCTATTTACTGACCATCTGGAAACAGGAAATACTGGCAGTGAAAGATTTTCAGAAATCAGCAGTTTGAAATAGATGAGAAGATAGGGTAAGGTAAATCTGTTGGTTGGACAGAATAGCTCATATTGCTGGGAATATTTCTGCTCAAAAAAAACCCAACCAGATGATACTTTTTTGATAGATGTGTAATTTTGGGCAACAGAAGGATTTTCAGGACATGTTTACTAGTTTGCAGAGGAAGGGGATGGGGAGATACTTTCTGTTAGGGCTAGAAGAGTGAAATTTATTCTGAAACAGTCATATGTTCAGGGCCTGGGGAACTTGCAGGGATGGGGAGATATGAGTTCAATTCCTACTATTGCTCAGCCTAGGATATAAACTTTATATAAATGTGGTTCCATCCCACACTACTGCCCTAACCAGCAGATACATGGATATTTCACTTGGGGCATTGGACAGATTGGGAAAGTTGGATTTTAATGACCTATTAGGGCATTTGGTAGGAATGGGGGCAACTTTGTCACCATTGTGCAGGGATGTATGTTGTCACACCTGACTTGTTAATGTACAGCCATGTTGCAGAGGTGATGATCCTCTGGAGCTGACAAGCAGAATGTGCAGCAGGAGCCCCTGACACAAGCAGCGACCCATACTTGAGGTGGATTTGGGAAACATTGAGAAGAAAGAGGAAGAGAAGATACTCCATGCTGGATAGGATTAATCAAGAAAATGGCCTTGCTTCTGGTCAAGCTTTGTATTGAGCCTTTTTTCCTGACTTTTCATGGCTTCAATTACCTCCTTTTTCTCCCATGCTTTTTCCCTCTTTGGCCCTAATATTCTCAGGACTGTTGGATGAGGTGAATTAAAACTTCAGAAAGTAAATCTCTGATTTATCCACGGAGCTGTTTCAGGTCAGGTCATTTACTGTAGTCCAGAAGTTTTCTGGGGCTTCCTGGGTTCTTTGACAAAATAGAAAAAAAAAAAAGGGTTTGCATGTCTTCTTTCAGTCATCCCTGCAGGTTAGCTATGCAAGTGCTGTCTATCAGCTGCATCTTGCTCCCCTTGCAGACTCAAATCTCACACCTTATTACCCTCTCTCACTGTTTTCTCCAGTCCAGCTGACTATATTAAGGCTGGAAATCCAGAGCAGCCCAGATCAATGTAGTCACAGTATTCCTGTCCTTTCTGCCCTATTCACTGACTATGTGGTCATGGCACCTCCCATGCACTCCGCCTGGTAAGTTTGCTGAGCCAGCAGAAAACTGGGGACTTGTTTTTCTTTGTGGAATTCTACTGGGTTTTTATTTCAGCAAACTGACCAGGCTGGGGAGAGTTAGATGTGGGACTTCACAGCATGGGATGGCCCTGTCGCACTTCACAATTGCATACATTTGGTCTACTTTAAAACCAGGGGTCTCAGGTCCTTTGGTCAAAGAAGTGATCCCTGCCTTCTGGATGTGTCCTACAGTAGCCAGGACAAAGCAAAAACCTTGTACTCTCTTGCTTAGCAACAGCTTCTCTAAGAAAGCTCAAGGCAAAATGGGAACAAATTAAAAAGTGCTGCTGTCTGTAATAGTTATACAGAGTGGTAACTTTTTGAAAGCTTCATAGACCAGCACAGCTTCAGAGTACACATTAAGTACAATTTTTAAGCCACCTTCAGGCAGCTTCTAACTCAAGGAGTACTTGCAAGATTTTGAGGGAATTCAGAGCTTTGGAAAGCAGATCTTAGACATTGTTAAAAATTCCAAGAAAACAGGTAACGTGTTATATAGAATATTTGCAAATACTCCTTTACAGTCACACCGATAACACAGTAAGAAATGCTCTGGATGCAGTCCAGGATGATAATATTTTCGTTGCACCAAAGGGAAGGAGCAGCCCTCATTAGAAGTGTTTGGTGAACTTCTTATCAATACATTGCAACAGACAAAAACCTAGTGCTTGAAGGTCTTCAACCAAAAGACTTGACAAATTAACCGTATCTAGCTGTGATATTTTATCAGGAGCTAGCATTTTACCATGGGTTCTAGACCTTATACAGCTCTTTCAGTCAATGTCTGAGAATCAGGTAATCTTAGCACAAAAATCTGATGAGAGAAGAGATCTCTAGCTAAAGTACTGCACATAAAAACTCATGCATGTACATCATATCTAAGGTAATCTCAAAAATCATAAATGAAAAAGATCTACAAGTTACCCCAGCTCCAGTCTTTTCTCAGTTCCTCATTTATTGTAATAACAGTGCAATTTTTTGTGGAGATTAACATATAAACATATAACACTATTTTAGGTAAATGGAAGGAAATAAACCTATTGACTTCTCTGTAGAAAATCAGTAAATGCTGACCTATACAAAGTGCCAAATGTTAAGAATTTTCTCCCTGATGAAGTTGGATGGAAGATGGAAAACCTGAAAAAACCCTGAGCCAGTAGTACATGTAAACACTGTGCTGCTGCATTTTATCATTCAAAGACAATTCCATTATATGCAGCACAATATTTGTTTGTTCCATGTCATCTTTATCTTTAATTCACAGCTAATTTCACTCTTAATTTCTTCAAATGAATAGTGTGTGATACAGATAGTGCTCAGAGAAAATGGCAGGCATCTCCTGGAAGGTTCGCTTCCATCTTGTGTTTGGAGGATACGTGACATAGATTGTATGTAGGCATATTGGCATTATTCAAGCTCCAAAGGTTTGTCCAGAACCTTGGAGGAAAGCACTGGTTTGGATTTGAGAAGATATTTGATAACTCTGCTTATATAATGTCTCTGGGAACTTGGTAAATCCTTTTGTTCTAAAGTATTGGCAATTCAGTGTCTGAAAACCCTAAATCTGACCTCAAAATCTTTGCGTCTGTATTCCTGGCACAGCATTGACACAAATGGTCAAGTTTTTGCTTCTGTATCTTAATGTGTCTATGAGGTCTTTGGGATGGGATTCTTTTCCTGATAGAGTCAGAAGGTTCAGAGCAATGTGAATTAGGCTTATTAGTACCCTTGAAGTTGATATTTGACATCTTTTAGCATATATAGTCTCCCTAGATATGTTTAAAATATGTTTAAAATCTGTCATCTTCCCCGTAGTACTGCCATAATAGGATTGGTTCCTTAAGAATATATCTTCAGATTTTTTCTTTGTTATCCCAAAGTAGTAAATTTACATCATTACTCTGTCTTGTTTAAGATTATTTCACAGGATGATGAAGTCAAAAGGAATTGATACCAATCCTACAACTTTGTCTTGACATGTGTGAGAACCCCACCAAAACATGTTGCAGTCTATTGAATGTATCTGTTGCTGGCTGCACCCAAAACACAGAAATTGCCAAGAGGGACTCAGGAAAATGTAGGTCCAAAGTTTTTTGTTCTTCTCTGTCCAAATGTACAGCCATAACTTCAGTCTTCCTGTTCTTAAGGTAAGGTGGATCTATCTAGATTGGCTACACTTCAGCTTCCATGGTAACAGATCTTTTTCTGGCATTAGAAAAAGATGAAAATTATTTTCATGTGCCAGGTGTTTCAAACAAGTATCCTGGGATCGAATTGATATTTATCAAGTAGCTTGAATCACAGCTTTATATATTCAGTGGGCATTGCCCACAGGGAGGGAATGCATCAGCAGGCAGAGAGGCTTAGAACACAAACAAGGAGAATAACAAATCACAAATCAACAAACTCAATTGTATTAAATGTGCTACACAGGGATACTTTCCTCTGGCAAAGCAAATATTTGGATGCAAACTTAAAAGTTTAAAAAATAAAACAACTATATGTAGATTATAGTTTGTGGTTTTTTTGGTAACGTGTAAGCAGTCAGGACCATGAGTTCTATTTCAAATATCTGCTTGTAATATCCTTGGTCCTAGAAGTGATTATTATTGCTGTTCAGTTAAACTAAATTGAGTATGACAGAATCTTACCAAATATTGGCCTCTGAGGGGGTTCTTCTTGCTAAAATTTGAATAACATTCTATTATGAATGATGGTGTTTTAAATTAGTAAGAATACTAAAAGAAGTAAAAATAGACAGGACATTGTGAGATTTCCCAGAAGCTGACATGTTTGACCAATTATTATATAGCTAAGCTCATTTGAAGAAACACATGAGTTTCAATGAGTCTTAAATGCAAAATAAATTAAATAGTTGGGAATGAGTTTTGCAGTGTGTTTATTAGTTAAAATCAGAAAACTTTGAGATGTTATCTTTTTAACTTATTAGTGTACAAAAGCATGCTGAATTTAGATTCCCCAGAACTACATTCTCTCACGTGGCTTTCTGGTTCCTGATAGTTCTGTGCTGGCATCAAGCTCAGCACAGCCACTTAACACAAGTTAATGTCCACAAGTTAATACACAGAAGGGGGCTATGGCAGACTGAGTAGCCAACCTGCTAAATGAAGACTACTACCTTGGTTATTGCTATAGCAAGAAGGTCCACAGTGGTTGGGCAGGGAACTGCTGCAAGAGTGAGGATCTCCCAAGGACTCCATCTGTCTCTGGGAAGTTAGTAGTTATGGACCCTAAAGATGTGTTTCCTGGCATCTCAATCTGGCAGTTCCAAATTTCTGGCATGGGAAAACATGAATGAATGTAATATCTGTAGCACAAGGTCCCTTCCAACCCTTAAGATTCTGTGATAAGGTAACATCAGGAGTTGGTAAAAGACATGGGACCACACTAAAACCAACCTAATGCTTCCCCTATGATAGTCTTGTGTGTTTTTCATGTGTTCTGTACCTGGAGGAAAACAGTGTGTTAGGGTGTCTTGGTGGCACTGCTCAGGTGGAATAAATTTGAGGCTCTTTAGACAATGACATGAGAGATCACTTTTGTTTTCTCCATCTTGTTTTGTAGTTTTCTGTTGTCTTTAGTTATTATAGTTGTCTTATATATGAGGTTGACACATTGGGACAGTTCTCGCTCTGGGAAACTAAGAGGTACCATTGCTTACAATTTGCACCTCAATTAAACATCTACACAGTGAATTAAGTAAAACTTTGCCTCTCTTTTCTGTCTTTGCCATTCCTAGGCCTTAGTTAGATACCATGGTTTCTTTCAATGACAGCCTGTATCAGAACATCTCTCAATCAAGCATCCTTCAGTCCTTTGTTTTCTTTTTTCATTTCTTGGCTCCTTTAATGCTATCCTAAGAGCAGTTTTCTTTGAATACTTCTTTTCAAATAAATTGGTGCTGAAATGATCATAACATAGCTTTTTCTCTTTTTCTAAACTCGCAAAATTATCTCAATTGGCATTAAGTTCAGGGAGTCGCAAGGCCAAATGTGTTTTCATAAATGTGAGATGACTTCACTGAAGCCTTTGAATTTACAGTCTCTTAACAGAGAGCACAGGTTGACCCCAGAGCCCGCAATATTAGCTCTAATGGGAAATTTAGAATTTTCCGGTGCACTGAATTCAATGACACGGTGAGGTTATCTGAGGATGGAAAGCAAATGTTTGCTGTACGATAGCATTTCATTCTCTTCTGTATACATATTTGCTCTGTTTGAATGGTGAGTTACAGTGACTGAGATTCAGAGTGATCATGTTAACTAGGGTTGAATTAAAAACAGCTCTTTTGCTGGGAGTATTTTGAAGTGGAGGTGTTGTCTAGGGTTTGGTCTTATTTTGCTTTTGGTTCTTTCAGTATTAGTCTTCCTAAGGGCTTGTCTGTGTCTTCAGCACTATCCGTGGCTTCTCATCATCACAGCTACTTCCTAGAGTGTTATCCCTGTGATTACTGTTGGTAACTGGGAGTAGCAGTAACCAAGGCTAAGGCCTCAGGCCATCAATAAGGGATCTAAAAGATAAGGGGTAGTGGTATGTGGAGTTCTTTAATTTGCACTGGATGGCAGTACTCATCTTGTGTTCCACTTTTTTCATTAGATTTTTGCTTTCAGACTGCAATTTGTTAGCATGTAAATGGCTGTCTTTATGTGCCTTTGTCATGGAGGTTTCCAGGTACTTTCTTTTTCCCTGTTAACTTCTTCACAAATGGAATTCTGCATCTGCAGTGTCCAGCTCTTGTTTGTTTGTTTTCAAGATCAATCACATCCTTGGTTTACCTTGTCCCAGGATTGTGTGCTTGTTTGCACTCTTCCATCAATGATAGTCAAGAGTCTGATCAAATCTGCATCTCTTTGTCTTGACTTTGTTGACAGATGGTGAATGTTGCCCACTGGCATGTACTGGAGAAGTATGCAAGCTACTATAAAACCTGTATGGGGAGCAAAGACAGTCTAAGGTCAAGCCTGATTTTCTTCAATGTTTCCAACAGAATTTGGCCACGGCCAAATGAAGTATAAAAATTGACTACTACAAATCAACCTCATGTATGTTTTGACCTGCATGGTAGGGTAAATGCCTCCTGCATTACACAAACATCAATCCATCTCCCATAGCAACAGCATCCATGTCACCAATTCAGTGATAGTCACATTGTAGTAATCTAGTAAACTGCAAATATTTAAATTAAACACGATTGGCTTGTCAATTTTGTCGCATATGTTTATGTGCAAACAGATCTTATGAATGGCACTTCCAAAAGTCAACTAGGAATGTGTCAGTGCTGAACATTCAGCATTTTTTGTTGGCTGGGTCTGACCTGAATGTTAATCATGCTTTTCTTAGATGAGCATTAAATATCTCCTGCTTCTGAAGAGCAACATCAAAATTCAAATATTTAATTTGCACATTGACATTTATTAAAATAGCTTTGTGCTTGAATATCAAGCTAATTTTGTTAGTCTAGATGATATCGGTAGTAAATTTAAATCTGATCGAAAAGCACTAGGAGAAGGAGGGAATGAAAGGTCAATGATGTAAAATGTTGGTATCTCAAAATACAGCAGAGTTTCAGTAAGGTTTGACTTTTGAAGTAAATTGAATGAAGCCTCAAAACCAGTTGCAATAAGGACATTTCAAAAGGTTTAAAAGAAGGGTCTTCTAATGCTTCACAAAATAGGTCTCAGTGTCCTAAGATGGAGTAAGGGATAATTGAAGCCTCTCAGAATATTTAAACTTAAGTCTAATTCTTCATCCTGAAAATTCTTGAACTGGGAGGGTAAACATGAAGTCAACAAAGATGTGTCCTGAGAGCATTTCACTTCACCAGAGGAGAAAATTGCTAATTTAAATGCTGTCATTTAAGTGGGAAAATGTATACATACATATGTGAACATATATTGTAGAAAGACCTCATTTTGAATCATATTAAGAAAGGTAAGGTCCTTTAACTTCCAAATAATATGAGGAAAGGCATTTACAAGTATAGATGTGAAGGAAAGGCTGCATTTTTCAGGTAAGCTGAAAATAGGAGAAAGATGGACAAGAATGCTTGTTGACCTCTTTAATCACCTCTTCAGGTAACTGGCTGGCTGTGTATAATTCCAGTTTTACACCACTTTTCTTACATGATTGCTTGTACTATTGGCACAAAACGCTTAGTTGCAAACGTGTTGTTAAATTTCTTTTCATTGTGAAAGCATGCAGCTGTAACTGAGAGAAATATGTTTAATTCCCTAGGGGTAGGGATCAACTACAGGCATGTAAGCACAAAGGATTAGTTTTTTAATCTTTTTAAGAAAAGCTCCCATATATTCACAGATTAGTAGATTGGTACATATTTATTTAGTAAGCAATGAAGGGCTAGTCCTTTTTGCAAATAGTGTGAGATTTGTTTTGAGGGTTTCTGTTTTGGTTCTGTTTCATCTTATTTCCCTAGAAACACTTATTTTCAGCCCCTCTAAGGTAGTTTTACTATTTCCTTAATCTTGGCTGTCATACTGAGCTTGCAATGACCTGCTGAAGAGGAGACCACTGTTAAATGAAACATCCCTGTCTTAAAATATAGCTGTCAGCCAATGTGTATGGGGGTTATAGAATCATAGAATCATAGAATAGTAGGGTTGGAAGGGACCACTGTTCTGGATTCTCAGTGTAGCGTCCTACAGAAAAACCTAAAAATTCTTAAAAATTCTCAGACTGAGAGTCAGTTTGAATCAACTCCAACTGGGACTTCACGCTGCAAAGTTCTTCCTCAGTGCTCTGTTTCAGAAATGTATGAAAGGTAGCATATTGAAGAACTCAGATGATGACAGTGCTGGTGAAAATTAGTTTGTCAAATGCTTAGGAAAAAGTGACCATCCTATTTTGCAAACAACAAAAACTACAGACACCAATCCCAGACCATTATGTAAATGACATTACTTGGTTTTTTTGGCAGACATGGCTTTACTCTGAGAACTCAGAATTCTGTTTACAAGGTTTAGGGTATCTGTTGATACCATTGTTTTGATAAACATGCCTTGAAGCTCTTTAAGCCACTTTATAGATCAATATGGTGTTCTAGAGCATAATTTTGTTGATTTATTTGTTTTGCGATTCTATGGCAAAGTACAGCAATGCATTTTTGTCTGCCTCTCACTTTCAGTTTAGTTGAAGGAACAGAGAATAATTTATTAAAGCATCTAAATTCTCATTTTTAAACTTAATATTGAAAAGAAATGTCAGAGTATTTATGGACCAACATCCAGTTCCTTTCCAAGCGCAGGTTCCCATTGCTCTAGTACTCAGCTTCTCTGAGAAAGGATGCTTATTGCTAATTTACAGATTACCTCTAGCATCAGATGAGCAATTTCCCGTATGTTATTTGAGGAATGTGCCTTTTTGCAATCTGGAAAGACCATGTGTAGGAGAAGCTGAGTCATTGTGCTTGTGCTCTTGTAGTCTTTGAACTGAGTCCAAGCAGCATCAGTCTTCTTGGGCCTTTTGTGCTGAGGGGGCTTCTCTTCACAGCTTCTAGAAGGCACCTCAAAATAAACTGCTTGGTCACAGCAACACAGAAATCTCTGAGATGAGATCTAGAGCTAGTTAGGAGAATCCCTGCCCAAAGCCTAAGTCAATAGCAGTGTTGTCCTTTATCAGAGTTCTTTGCAAAAAGCAAATCAACATACTGAGTTTAGATAATTGCTTTTATTGCTGTTGTGCAGAATGGTGTGGTAGGCATCTAACAAAAGCCAGCACACCTTCTCAAAAAAAGTGGGGTCTATATGTACACTGTAACAACAAAGGAGAAGCTTCAACAAGATATATAATTGGTCACTTATAATGAATCATCCTTCTGCACCTATCCAACTCATTACACTAAGGTGATCTCAAATTTACATGTGGGGTAATTCCTCCTAGACATGTGTTTTTTAGTATTATAATCATCTAAGATAACCAGTGGTCATCCCTTCATCCTATCAGCTACCTCTAAATTCTTGCTCAACCTTACATCCTAATGTAGATCTTGCTTAAGACAATAGCTGACCACAGCACAGATTTTTAATAGCACCTCATTTGGGGACTTTTCATTCTCTTGAGGACTTCCCATACACCTTTCTATGGTTTCAAATTAGATCATCATGTTTTCCCAATTTGTTGAAACTCATGATTGTTCAATTTGTATTTAGACATCAACAGGAGCTCCTGGAGTATTTGGGTTCACTATGCCTGATAGAACCTAGAAGGCACTTCTGAGGTTTGCTAAAGTTGACTCCCACTAGCCTGCTTGAGTAATCAAATTTCTTGTATCTGTGGTTCTGGCAGTGTTCTGATGTGAGACTGATTGGCTTGTGCTAAAACAGACAAAATTCATCCCTGAAATCAGGATTTCCAAGCTTCCCATGTTCTGTACAAAGTGGACAAATGTGTGTGTGAGCACAGCTATACAATTGTATGGACTGTGACTTTTCTTTATGTTGAAGATATACTGGAAGAAACGTCACATTGAAAGAAACAATATGGTTCTGAAATCATATTTATAATTTGTTTGTAGCTGTATGCAGGGTGTCAGAAAATTTAGCATTTCTGGTTCGAGGGCAAAACTGTTACTTGTCAATCAGTCTATACTTTTCTCAGAGCACCATCAGACCCTGTGACCATTCAGACAGAAACTCTGTATACTCTTCTCTATTTTTCTCCATCCTATTTTTTTAGATCTTAATTCTTACTTTGAGAGTGTTTTGAAAAGAACTGTTAATTTTTCTTGAGTATGTTGAAGCTTATGATACTTCCAGCCAACTTCAGTAGGAAGTTCCAGAGATATTAACAAATTGCCAAGAAAACTCTTGTGTTTACAGCAAGTCTTGATCCAGACAACAGTAGATGTATGAAAATTTTGTTTCCGCTTCTTTAGGTGACACATTTATTTGCTCTGGTCAAGTGGGACAAACTGGTCTCCCAGAGGGAACAGCGGCCCCTGGAGGACTTGTCTCTAGGACTGCTGCTTTCACTTGGCTTCTGTATTGAACAAGAAGCCAGGAAAGCCAGACAAAAGAAGAAAGATTCAGCCTATATTGCTAAATTTTGAAGGTATTTTGAGCCCAAGTGGTTTGTTGAAGGTTGCATATCCTAGTTTCAAATAGAAAGGCAGAAAGAATTACTCAGTTCTTCGCAAATGGTTCACCCTAACCTATGTCTGGGGTTATTCGCTGTAGGAAGGTGTTAGTTCCAGTAATCATGAAGAAAGAATCATCACACAAGTCTTGGGTTTTATATTAATCTTAGGTAATAAGTGGTCAGATTTTCTTGCCCTCCTCCATTTGTGGGTGCATGTGATGTCTTAGTCCTTTGTAGACAGGGGAAGGGCTCATCAAAAAAGAGCTTGGAAAGCAGCTTCTAGAGATCTTGAGATCAAATATATGTAAAAGGAGAGATAAACATGATAGCTGATAATGGTGATACACACTGAAAACAAGCCTTTTAAAGTTATTTCTAGCTCCTCTTTTCGTCCTGCTTCCTTGTCATTTTTCCAGCCATGTCCAGGCTTAGATTTATCCAATCTTTCTCCATCCAAATGCTTGTATTTCTCAAGGACTGGCACAGCTAGGAACTAATGCTCTTTGTATTTGATATAATAGAGATACAGAGCTGAAAGACCTGACATTTCTGCCAGCTGGGTCTAAGCCTTCTTGCTATCTATCTTTGCAGCTGTATGTAGATACCAGACTGGATAGGCAAGATTAGCTCATTTTTATGGTACATTGTTATATGTTTATCAGCTCTAGCAAGAGAGGGAAAAATCACTAGAACTGAGTGCTTTTATGATCACTATTCAAAATCTTGGCATCCCATGTGTTTTTTCTACACTATTAATTAAACTTTCATGATTGTGACCAACCCCTTTACCTTTCGGATAACATTGAAGATGTAGGTTTAAACATGAGCTAAATCCTTCTTATAAACTACACAAGAATTACAGGGCCATGGATAGCGTGTTATATGCCTATTGAAAAACAATCTTAGCAGCATATCCATAACCTATCTGTTTTGGCAGGCAGTGGGAGGCCTACAACTCTCTCTAACTAGCTATCTATGCTTGTCATCCATTGTAATATTGGAATGTGGCCAGATTGGATAGTAAACTGGTTTTAAACTAAGGCAGATATTGATGGATCTGGTTAAAATGCTTGACTTTTTTCAGTTTGTTAGGTCCAGTGTTAGGGAGAGGTGAAATGGGTATGTCAGAGACAGTAAGTTTTTAAAGTGTTTCTTAGTTCCCAGGTGGGCAGAGTGGGCACTGGATACTCAGGTAGCCTCTTTACTTTCAACAGCTTAAGGATGGGACACAGCTCTCTGTCCTTGGCCTAGCATACGCCATTCAGAATATCTTCCATATCTTCCATCTCAATGCCCAGAATGGACCTGATGCCCACAAACTTGAGGGGATTGTTCTGTCTGATTGAATCTATTTTATTGCACATACCTCCATGGTTGCAAAGAGATCTTTGTGTTTGGGGGATGAAACTGATTTGCATACACTTCCTTTTTATTCTTGAAATTTCTGTGCTCTGACAATTCTGCTATAAATAAACTGGTGTGTAGGAAGGTACTATATAGTATGTTCCTGGCTGTCCTCTCTGCAGTGGGAACTGTGTAGGTACCGTGTCAGCATGTTTCAGGGATTACAGTTTGTTTTACAAGCTGGTAAGGAAAAATAATTGACATACCTACATGCCTGCAGCACTCTGAGAATACAGCAGGAGAGCAGATTTCATGGCTTTAAAGCTGCATGCTGTGTTTTCAAAACTCATCACTGTCCCTTCAATCTTTGCAAATGGGCACAAGCAAGCAACTGATGGATGGTTTTACCAGGAGCCAGCTGTCATATATTGACATATCAGAATACACTCTATTCATTTTCCTTAAACCTCTGCATTCAACCAACACAAACGCACACACAAATAATCAAATCAAAGCTTGCTGTACAAGTAAACGCTATTCAACTCCATGGATAAGGGGATGTAATTTTCAGACCCATCTCTGCCACTAAGGGGTCTGGAGGAAAAGACTTGTAAATAAAAGATGCAGATAAATGCCTGAAGAAATATATGGCAACACAGAAGTGGATGATCTGGTTCTGGAAAATCCTACTATATTCCCAGTTGTGGTTCCATGCTAGCTCACAGCCTACGTTTCAAATGCTACCTGAAGTCAGAAAGCAATGTTTAAAGACATTCCTAAGTCAAATAGATATCTTCAGTAGAATTTAGACTCTTAAGAGATTTTCACAAATGTATCTTAAGCTCGTAAAGCAAGTAGGTGCATTGGAAAATTTTACCCTGAGGGTCATGTTAGTGACACTAATTTTGAGTTGCCATGCAACAAAATGCTGATTTGTTCTTCATTGCTTAGACCTGTGCACCATTGGGAACTTAAACAGAGCAGTCCTCTTGCCTGGGAAGTGGTAATGCTTGGTGACATATTTCAACTTAGAGAAAGTCAATGTGATATGGAAAGGGAAGGAGCATTAAAAAAATTGGACTTTTTTTTCTAAAAATATTTAAGGAATTGGCTTGAGATAGTGAAGGTAACCTACTATATAGATCATCCATTCTCTTGTATCAATAGAAGAGACCGCTTTGGAGGCTTTTGGTAGGGAGGTCAAAGGCAGTGTTGGGACATATCACTATGTAGTTCCTACAGGGAACTGGGGGCACAGAATTGTCTCCTCTGGTGTACTTCAACTCTTCCCTAATCCTTCAGAGCTGTTGTCCAAGTCTGGACCCTTACAGAGACCAGTTGTCCCTTATAATTTTTTCCCACTTAATCATTCCATTTGCTCTGGTAATGCACCTACCTTTCTATTTTTCTGTTTCTATTTAAATGTCTTGGTTTTATCATTCCCCATTCTCTTGGGATTTTCTGCTCCTAGCCACAAATCCAATCACAAAAATAATTATTAGTCCTATAATGAAGTTTTTTTTTGTCTGACTGACTTGATTCAGATACTTTCTTCTCTTCTGTAAGAGAAAACTTACACAGTTATTGTTTGCTAAATGCATGAATTATTTTTCCTGTTGCTTGCTTCAAATGTATTTTGGTGTCCTGAGAGGGCAAGTAGTTTTTCACTGTAGAACTTTCTGTGTTTTAAGTCATAAACAAATGAACAGTTTCATATTGTAACAGCAATGAAAAGATATGACTGAAGAATATGTGTGAATGTGTGTAAGCATGTGCATATGTCTATTAAAACATGGTGAAGGGAGGATAGGTTGATTTGTAGGAGATGGTGGTTGTCAGTAAGCTCTCGGGTAGCTGGTATCTAGTTCTTTAGTTTATTATTTTTCATTTAAGCTGTTTGCCAGAGAAGAGACTCAGGAAATTACATGGTTAGGCAATTCTTTCAATAATTTTAAAACCTCCTGGCCGAGTTTGAAAAAGAGAGGAGATTTAAGGTAACTGTTCTTCTGTAATTCATTGGTGACTGAAAGAGATGAGCTATGCAGATTGTTAGGTGGCATTGGCATTGTTAGGTGGAGTTACAATACAAGGTGAGCAATTGGATTGCCTGTCATTAGAAAGATCATCGTGTAGGAGGTGCACTTTCCTTGGACTGAAAGATAAGTTAATCACTCCAGTTACTCTAAGAATTTCATAAGGTGCTATTGGGAAACACATTTTTTTTCCACTGTCACAACAGCAAGTCTGGATGAGGGGATCTGGATGAGAGGATCAAATGCACCCTCAGTAAATTCGTAGATGACACCAAGCTGGCTTGTATCAGAAATAGTATGACCAGCAGGACCAAGGAGGTGATTATCCCCTGGTACTTGGCACCAGTGAGGCTGCACTTTCAATACGATGTTCAGTTCTGGGCCCCTCACTACAAGGACGACATGGAGGTGTTGGAGTGTGTGCAGAGACGGGCAACAAAGCTGATGGAGGAGTGGCTGAGGAAACTGGGAATATTTAGCCTAGCGAAGATGAGGCCGAGAGGACATATGATCACTCTCTACAACTACCTGAAGGGGAGTTGTAGTAAGAGGGAGTAGATCTCTTTTCTCCTGTAACAAATGATAGAACACAAGGAAATGGGTTTAACTTGTGCTAGGAGATGTTTAGATTGGACATTAGAAAGACATTTTCCCCAAGAGGGTTTTTAACCATTGGAACTGCCTGCCCAGGGAAGTGGTGGAGCCACCATCCCTGGAGATATTCAAAAGATGCATAGATGTTTAATGATGCTTTAGTTTAGTGATGCTTTAGTTTAGTGATGGGCTCGGCAATTTAGTGGTTGGGCTTGGTGATCTTAAAGTCTTTTCCAACTGTAACGATTCTATGATTCTAAGTCTGACGTCCATTTCTGAGAAATTTTCCCATGTAGTCAGGAGAATTTCCGCTGGGCAGAAGGTGAGTTTTGTGGCTGTGGGTTTTCACCGGTGTAACACAACTGGATGTCTTAGTGAGAAGGTTTCATTCATACTCCTGAGTACTGCACATTTTGTGTAACTGTAACTATGGAGTTTTCTTCAATGTGTTTGGCTTCTTTATTGAAGTGTAGTTTGGGATAGTGACATATCCTATGTAGGCTAGCTTGCTACTTTTCTTATTCAGTGAAGCATAGATTCCCTAATATGGGTTTTCACTGCTGTTAAAAGCAAGTTGTGTCACTACCTTGAAATCTTAGCCCTCCTGTTTTATGAAGGGCTAGGTCTATTCGTAAAAGCATTAATAATGTATGCATTTTACATTTTCAATATTAAAATACTGAAGATAACTCATATATGAGAACCTATTTAAGTTGATAAAGAAAAGCTAGATGAATAGGATTATCTGTTTCCTAACAGATCTGTACTGAATACAGTCGTGTGCAAATCTTACAAATCTTACACCTCCAATGCTCTTTAGAAAAATGTGCTTTAGTCCCCATTTGGAAATACTAGAATTGGTATTAAAAGGCACAGAATTCTGAAATTAAGACAGATATAAGTAATTGTCCTGTTGGATATCTAGGTTGCCAACACCTTGTTGGAAAACATCATAGAAAAAATGCAGAAGATAGAATGAGAAAGTTCCAATGTTAGATTTTTTTTTCTGAAAAACTAGAATCCAAATCTTTCTTTCAGTTTGGGAAACGGTGTCAGACATCATACTGACCACTGGGGCTGCAGAGAACATCAGCCTGAAGGACAGCACTTCTTGTGCACTTTCCTTGACTTAGAGAAATGTGCTAATGAATCATCAGCCAAACCATCTTTGGTTCCAGGACATTCATCAGAGATTTCACAGACGCATCCTCATCTGCTTTTGCTGAGGCACAGCAGGAGAGTGATGGCAGGACCAGAGCTCAGGAAGTAACGCTGCAGGGCCTGAGCTTAGAGCTTATGTTGCTCCAGGCTTCCTTTTAAGAACAGCAGATCCTCCTAATTTGCTGTTATGAGGTCAGCATGGTAAAGGTCTGCAATTTGAGCTGTCTTGAAGAGTTTTTCCAGTGTTTTTGGACAATGTAACTAAAAGGGTGCCTTGCCAGGGAAGGCTGGGGAACAAAAAAACAACATATGGGGAACTGAGTGAGAGTTGGGGAGCTGATGTGTAAGAGCTTTCCCAGGCTTTTTATATTGCATGGCATGGAAGAATCATCCAAGCTAACTTTTCTCTGGAAGGTACTATACATGGTTCAGAAAAAGACCCATCTCCTTCCAGGGCATGTGATACTCCATGCTGAAACACGTGTTCTTTCTAGCATGCCTTCCTCAGAGAGTGATGTGCTTCCGTCATATGATCCTACCTTACAGTCTGGACTTTATGTTTTGAGTTTGCTTGTACCTTAAAAGCCACCTGATCAAACTAGGCTTTCCCTGGCAACTTTTCAGTTACATCACATCTCATTTAAGGTTCATCAAGATACATAAGCACATGCCTTACCACGATGGAATAATCCTATTAGTCTCAGTGGACTTGCTCATACACTCCAAGCTGGAAGGTGCTTTGCTAAATGAAGATCTTTATCATGAACACAGCATGAGGAATGTGCAGCTTTTGTTCCTTTTGATTCCTTAGAAAACATACTCTGACTCTGAGAAAAAGTTTAATGAGGCAACATTTCCAGGAACATTAAGCGAAATTTTAATTAATAAACATGCCCATCATTAGGGGGCCTTTTCTCAGGAAAAGTAGGTGGCTTTAGCATTCCTTGAAAACATAGTTTTAAGTATTACAATGCAAATTAAGATGTTACTGGTACTTGCAGTTGCTACACAAGACAGAAGAGACAGAAACAAGATGCTTAAAGGCTGTATTCCTACTGATGTCAATAGGAAAACTCATCTGCTTCAAAGCAGTCTGGTCTTTGCCCCCCTTTCTATACCTACTAAAGGAAGTGAGCATGATATTCTGAATGCTCCTATTTGAGAAATGCAATGTACATAGCTTTTAAAGCCAGTACCTTTTTTTTTTTTTTTTTTGTGAAAAGCACAGCAGGGACGATGCTCTTTGGATTGTGCACAACACAGATTTAGCTCCTTAAGCTCTTACCTATCTCGTATTAGAGCGCATTCTTCTGGCCAATGTTACCAAACTGGAATCACAACAATGTAATCCTGCTCAGGTCTTCTAGGTTTTAACTATGATTGTCAAAACCAGGTTGTTGGGGAGTGGAAAGAAGACAAGGGATAAAGGAGACATGCTTAGAATTCAACTGGGGTTATGACGAAAGCCACAGAATGAAGTAACAAACACATCCTGCCCCTTCTATATATCTCTCATTATAAAAGCAGCATTATCTCCCACAGTCAGAAAATGAGTGAACTGTCTGCTTTCCTGAGGACAGCTGGTTCTTTCAGGAACTGAAATAAGCTCGAACCTTACTTCAGAAAGTAATATGAGAAAATGCTCAGCCAGATGAAGGGAAACAGATCTTTACTGAGAGATAGGGAAACTTTAAAAAACAAATGGCAGCAGTAACAAAATACACTTTAAGTCATGGGAGCATTATAGTGAAGGCCCTACTACTGTTCTGCTGCTTCCACAAACTGCCCCTGACTTGTGACTATGCTAGAAGGAATGCCAGAGCCATGAGAGAGCTCAGCAAATGGAGACAAGGATCAAAGGGTGTTGTGCCTGTCAATCCACCACAAGCAGCCCTGTCACTTTAGCATTTAGCAGTGTGTGAGGGCTCTGAAGAAGGGGAATGTGGCTGTGTCCTTGCTGCTGGCTGTCTGCATGCCTCTACAACGTGCCAGCAGTGGTGCTGGCAGCAGTAGTTATTTTTGCAAAGAGAAGGAACAGAGAAGCTGTTGGATGCTTTGGAACTTGTCTGTCAGTACCTAACTGTGATTGGAGGTCCCTAAAAGCCCTGTCCTCTGTTGTACTTAATATGTGAAATCTGCCGCTTAGCTCCATAATATTATCATCCAAGGCAGATACTTTACAGCATTGCCTGTAAATCAGTGTTTAAAAGAAACACATAATAGATCAGTTTTTCAGTACCTATGACTCAAGAGGCATTGATTTCTTATATTCCAAAGTACCATTAGTCATCATGTCTTTAAAAGCATAAGTCTGATTCAACAAACAATTCCTTACCTTGGACTAGAACTTTCAATGTTAATTAGAATATTAATTTAGTAAATAAAGGTCAGAATTTTTTTAAGCTTTACATAAGGCATAAGAAAACTTAATCTCAGGGTTGTAAATAGTGTTGCTGTTAAACAGACAGGAAACACTTCCAGCTGGAAGTCTTTGAAATGTAAATAAACCCATTTTATCCCTTGATCTTCACAAACCTCTCACCATGTTGCCACTACAGAAGAGGAGAAAAGTCTAGTATGGGTTCCAGAGAGACTATGTGTTTATTGAAACCAGCCTAGAGCTAGGTATCGGCATGCTGTTTAGAGCAATTTGTAGCATTATTTTAAATATAGATTCAGCACAAATGGTAACTTGCAGCAAAATCTGTTTCTGTACTGACTCAGATGGAATCATAATGTGTCTGAGCTGCTACTTGTGTATGAATGCGTGACAATGGTGTTGACACAACTGCTAAATATACATCTACCAAAGGCATCTGATGTCATTACCGTATGTGCAGCTATTGAATAGGCAGGGCACAGCTTGGAACTGAGGTGAGTGTGGAGAGCAAACCAAGAGAACAGCTGTCTGATGTCATGAAGTCTTGCAGATCCTTAGTAGGAAAATACTGTTCTGTCGTTTCACAACATCCTTTGATTGATAACTTACATCTGAGCAGATCCCTTGATTATACTGCAAGGTTGAAGAACAAGGCAGAATATGAGCCTTTGTGGGTAGTTCAACAAAAAGTTACAATCCATGAGAGAGATTGTGCTATGTAAAGCTAGGAGGAGCCAAACTAGAAGGACTGATTGATCCTCATGGGTTTACAAGTCAAGTGAAGAGTCTACGCAAGCTCTGGAGCTACTTGTACTTCAAAGAGCTTGGAGGTACAGGAAATCAGTGAGTGACATGGAGAAGAAGTGATGTCTGAAAGTGGTAACTCAGGGTGTTTTAAGAGAAGGAAACTCTAGTGTTTTTGCCTTTTTTCCTGTGGTTTGCAGCAGTTAAGAGACTGCTGTCTCACAAATGCTCTGGATATCTCCACATTTGGAATCTAAATTTCCCATCAGTTTCACTTTCTTGATTTAAGACTGGAAATTTGAATGGCAACCGAGTTGCAACTTCACTGAGGGAGACTGTAGCTGCTCTGTGATAATCAAATTTGGTTTGCTTGACACATAATGGGATTATTGATTAGACACCCTCAGCTTGCCCTTTCAAATCACATCTCCTCTTCATTTCCAAGGGATGATTGACACAGCCTAACATGCTTAGCATCATTAAATGGAAACAGTTATTTACGGTGTTGCATCAGAATTTATCACTAATTCCCAGATCTGACAGAAAAGAATCATTTTTGTGTGGAAGGCATGTTTATCTTGCCATTAAAAAGTGTATGAAAAGCTTTAGATAAGAACTGAAACTGAAATTCCTTCCTAGTCTATATCCAGATAATCTCACCTGCAAACTGAAGCAGGGAGTGGCAGGGCTTGTGTTAAATACAGTTCCTGATCCTTCAGTAACTTCTGACATATTGTGTGTGCTCCAGATATGGATCTCAAGTCAGAGTGTGCTTATGCTGAATATCATCTTTGTGAAGTTCTTGTAGGCCTTACTTACCATACACCACTAGATACCAGCAACATCAGCCATGAGAAAATTTTAATGACCTGGTAATAGAGGTGTTATGTGAGTCTTCATTTAGAAATTCCTAAGGCATTGTTTCCATTCAAAGAAGGTGATATTTACCATGAACAAGTTTAATGTGCTTTTATTACCTCCTCCTTTTCTTCAGGAGAAAAGTGCACAGCACCCAAAATTCTAGGGGAGAGGCCGTGAAGAGCATTGTGCTCTTTCTACTGACTCAAAGCTGTTGAATTGGTTTATCCTGAATCTCAAGCTTTTTTCTTTCAAAATCTCACTCTGATACTTTGAAAGAACTGAACTAGAATCCTGCCAGATAGAATGGTATTACCTTACAGTTGCTATACATAATATTAGACTGTTCACCCAGTTCTCTTGCAAATGTTCATACCTAATTCTTCCAATTTAATTAAATAGCTCTTCTGGGTGAAAATATATTTGATATTTCTTGGGAATAGCCTCCTTGACTTTGTGATGGTACCTCCACGTATGTGAGACACCCCTAGCCCCACACTTGGACTCATCTGGAATACCTCTGTAATACAGAGTCCCTCTCTAGACTTCATACTTCCAGAAGTGTTGTGAGGCTGGAGGGTGTTTGAAGAAAACACACATGGTTAAATAGGCTGGAAAAATATGCATTATACAGCCAGGCTCCGGGAGCTCTCTATATTTGTCTCATCAAAGTTAAAATAAATGAGCAACTTCCTTGTAGGCTATAATTACCTCTAAGGAGAACAAAACCATTGGTAATTGACAGCTTTGAGCTTGACTCTAGGAAAAAAAAATCCAGAAGTTAGAAATTGAAATTTGGAGTAGAAATCAGAGACAAAAGTTTAACCCTGTGATTAACTAATGGAGTACTGACACTGAAAGTGTCTGATCAGTGATTTTGAATATAAATTTTCCTTAAAACACACACACTTCTTGTAATAGAAGCTTAAGTCTTTGGCCCATATTGTCTCAAAGAAGGAAGTTTTTAAGAACTTAGCTCTTGTTTTTGGCAAACAGATGCTGTGCAGGTGATAATCCAGTTTTAAAGACATCCTCCTCCATCTTTACACTTCTAAAAGGGGTGAGGACTGCACTTTTGAAACTGTGGTCTCAACTGTGGAATTTAAGACTTTGAAGAATTGAGGTCATAAAGCTGAAGAACAAATTTATTTCTCTCTCTCTCCATCCATCAACATGGCAATGAATCTAGAACAAACCAGACCCTGTGGTTTGAATTCCTCTGTCACTTCCAGCCTTGTGTTCTATGGTACCTGGTATTTCCACAGTTGTATTCCTGAAATTTAGGCTGCCTACAAATCTCACCTTCCCAAGCAGAATGAATTGTGAAGGCTAAACCTAGTCACACAGCACATCTGCAGCCCCTCTAAGCAACAAATAAGCTTCTTTGCATACTCCAGAAGCTCAGTTGCAATTGCTTCTTACAGGATGATGCGCTCTGCATCTCCTCTGATGTACAGCAGATGATAAGGACTGGCAGGCATTCTTTTTGTTCAGACTGTTCAGTCTCCTTTGCCTGAAGTTTCCTTTCCCACATGAGTTTTTTTTTTCTTTTTAAATAACTCCTTGGACAAAATTGTGTCCTCTCTACTTTGGTGTGAGTTTATCAATATCTACGTGCCTACACTAGGCTCAGATAAATTAATAGTTTGCATTTATTCTTAAACTGTAGCTGACTCTTCACTCACTTTAAAAAAAAAAGAAACAACAACAAATCTTTTCTTTATTTAAGAGGCTTCATACTTTTTGTAAGAAGCAGGTGCAGCTGGGCTTTCACTCATTGCTCTCACTTGGTAGTTTTCCCCACTTTATGAATTCAAACCATGCATACGATAATTACAATATCCTACCAATATTTGTGTTAACTGTCAAATTTTAATCCCTTTGCATCTTTTTTTTTAGCTACGACAGTGTGAGAAATTCTCCTATACTAACCTCAGGCTCAATTCTAAATCTCTTGTAATTAGAAATATCTGCATAATTTTTTAAAAACTCTGAACATTTTGTGACAAAGATAAAATAATGATTTTTGTTTAGAACAGACATGGCCACCTCACCTAAAGTGCGACGTGATTTAAAGTGAAAAATCTGAAATCTCTGGAGGTAAATAGAATGTGTAACTGAAGTCAAACCCCAGGTTTATTTTTAGGGAAACAAGGAAGACTCCAATCCCCATAACAATGATTTATGGTTCTAAACAACTGGAAATAAATTTTTCTCTGTTATGTAAATGAGCTCATTCTGTCACAGAAACCGATTTAAAGTTTTAATCTGATTCCTTAAAGGAAAGAAAAAAAACCTTTTAAAATTTCCACTTTAAAAATGGGGAAGAAAAATATTTTGAAAGCAGTTTATGACAATTGGAAACCTGAATTTACAGGCTCTTAGTTGTTGAAAATAATGGGAGAAAAATGTCCAGTGTGGGGGCAGGAGAAGGTGAGGGGATGGGAAGAATCAAACGAGAGATTTACCACACTTCCATTCAAGAGTCCATTCAAGTATCAAGTGGCCTGACCTGTAATTCTAGTAAGAAAGTAGTCTTATCTCTATCATGTTTGACAGAAGGTAGACCTTCTTTTCTTCTTGTTAGAGGAATGTGCCTATGCTATGGGATCTTCACTGTGACTCCAAGCCTGGACCTTCTTACCAACATTTTTAGTGGCTCCCAACCAGTTTAATTATCATAGCTCTGCTGAATTTCTAGGTATAAAGTTTACCCAGCTGTACTCTGTCCTGCCATGTAGCTGAAGCCTTTCCTCATGCTGTAGAATTTGAGTGCAAACTGGAGTCTGATAGAAAATCAATGTTTGTATGTTAAATTAGGATTGTTTTATTCCCCACGTGTCACTTCTCAGTCTCCATTGAATTTTGTCTGCTACTGTATTGTCCAGTCACCAAGTCTTAGACATTCTCCTCTGCAGTTCTCCAGGCAGTCCCCACCTCTTACACTGTCCTGAATAACTTGGTATCATCACTGGAGATTAATTGTTCCTAGACGAGAGGGAACTTGGCCCAGTGTCATTACAATGAGAAAAACACAATAGCATAAAAAGCCAGAATCCCCGAGTTAGATTTTCCATATGGGCCAAGGCTAGTATCAGTGAATTAGATAGGAAGCCTTCCTCTGAAAATCCTGGGCCTTAGCCCGTATCTTGCATGACTTCACAGCCAAACAGGAGATTTCTCCTCTTCAGTCACCCACAGGAAAGATTCAGAAAGTTTTGATGCATCATCAACTCTTGGTTTCCTGGACGAATTTCTGTTCATCTCTTTCTGCTTATCCTCAGAATCAAGGTCACCATATGTTGTACAAAGTGAAAGAAGTTGCTTTGAATGATTTCTGAATCATTTGGATTAAACCTAAATGACCTGCTCTTGCAATATGGCTTTCTCAATTGCTCCCACAGGGGACTACAAAATGTGAGGACAGGGTGTGCTCATCAGTTCTTGCTCATCTACAGAGATCTCTTCCAGCTTTTTTCATAACTTTTTATTTACATTAAATAGCGTACAAGACAAGGGTGAAATAGTATGTTAGCATTTTTGACTCTGCATCTCATTTCATGAGGGTACCAAATAGCTTTGTGATGCTGTTAGTCAGAAGGTTTCTTTTCATCTATGTAGAGGTTTGGTGGGGAGGGAGTTGCTTTTCATTTAGCCTTCTTAAAATGTAGGCTTTTGGCCTTGACCTTGTTGGCCTCTTCTCTTTTCAAAGGGCTGTACAACAGTTGTGACATGAAAAAAAATATCTGCAAGAAACGTGTCTGCCTTCTGAGCCAGCGTGGGCAATGGGAGCTGTTGGGTAAGACTCCTTACCTTCATTGGAAAGGGTTTTGTTCAGTAGTGCAGCTGGTTAGGGCCACAGACACTTGGTCATTTGGCTCCATCTTCTGGGAGAAGACAGAAGGAGCAGAAGTCACTTGAGCTGACATTTTGGGAGTCCTGTCACACATCACTTATTGGTCTGTTATTACTCTTCATGAATGCTTGCTTCCATGCAAACTCACAATGGATACAAACTCAGTGGAAAACCTTTTGCTTTTCTGGAGGCTTTTTAATGGGAGCAAGAAGTCATCACACAAACAAAGTGCTGAAAATCAATAGCTTTTTTGTTTTCCAGGGCTAAGAAAGGACAGTTAGTGAATGTTTGAGTTGTAATTTAACAGTGATAGAAAAAAGCAGAGCTAAGATAAATGGCTTTTTGATTCCTGTAGAGTTTTGCAGAGCTAGCTCTTACTCTGTTTCCGGCAGCAAACTATTTGTTCTTTGTTGCTGGAGCTTTGAATGAGGCAGGGGAATATGGCATTATTGCTATAGCAACCCTCAGATGGGTGCTGTAAATGGTTGAAACATATTATGCATTTGGGATAAAGGTTTTGACCATCACAGTCTTTCCATATAGTATCGAGGACTAGCTAGCCAAGCTGTAGTCACATTTACTCATTTGGGTAATTAATTTCAATTTTGTATTCAGTCACTGAGTTTCTCCACTGTTCCAAATTAACAAAGCCCCAAAAATGTCTCCAACCATATCTCTTAAGACTTTCATCCCCAAAGACTTTTGCTGTGCTCCTGCTGTTGCTTAGATAGCCTGGCATTAGTCTATTCCTAGGTGCAGGAGTAAGGTACAGCACAGCTTCCCCACACTCTGCTCTGGCTTAGTCAGAGACAGGCACTGGACCACAGACATTTGCTGCACGTCTCAGTTGGCTGCCTGCTCCTCATGCTCAAGATGTTGCTGAAGGATGTGTGTGGTGTCTGTTGGGTGGTTGCTGGCATGCTGTGGCTTTTTCAAGGGGGTGTTGGACCCTGAGTTTGCCTGCAAGCCAGGAAATTATGTCCTAAGGGTGAGACCAAGCAATCAGGATGGTAAGGTTTTGCTGAGGTACTGAGAGGAGGTGAATGTTCAATATATGTGGTATTCCTAATGCATTTGGGGAGGCTTGTGGGGGCAGGATTGGAGAATTCAGGCCAATGTCTCCAATTTTGCAGAACTGAACACAAAGAGGCCTTTTCATGAATTTGTCACAGACAATCTGAGCACTATTTACAATAGAATTGCCACACATGTCCTCTGAAATGTTGTTAGAATGCTCAGAGTAAGGAAAAATTAGTTTAATTTCTAAGTCAGCCCAGCTATGGGGTGGTGCGGTAGGGCAATGGCCATTACACTGGGCTTGTGCATGGGCCCAGGATAGATGTTCTTAAGGTGCTTTCAATTAATGGGAGGCCAGGCAAGGCTGTCAGGGGTCATGAGGGCACCTGTGGGCTATGCCAATGCTTAGCCCTGGGGGATGAACTTCCTTCTTCCCAATAGAGAACACAGGTAAACTGCTTCATCCCTGGAAAAGTAGCAGCAGCTACAAAAAGGAAATGTGCTTTGGAGATGCTTTTTGCTGTTCCTATTTCTATTATGCTTTAATTCCTCGTGTTCTGTGGAAGGCAAATCTTGTCTAAAACTTGTAGTTTTGACTTGAAAATGACTTTTTAATGTCTAAGATTAAGTTTGTTAACAAAGTAGTGTGCACTTTAATCATAAAAATCTGTAATTTTGTAGCTCAAGCATGTACTGAGTAATCTTTTATTTAGAATAAGTGAATTATAATTTGGAGGAAAAGTAGTTGCCTCAAAGAGCACAGGCTGGGCTTGTTAGAAGGAAGCATGCAAGTAGGGGCTCTTCAGTTCAGTCCTGTGCTTTAGATGTCTGTCCTGAAGGTTTGTTTCTTTCTCTCACTGCTTTAAAGAATGACTGATTTCCTACAACCTTTGGGAAGGTTGGAATCTGCTGCTCTCTGAAAGAAGGTATTGATGTCTTTGGTTTGTGGCAAGCCTAGCTTGGTAGGCTTGGAGAAGGCTTTGCAGGTAAGGTCTCTTGAGGACTAGAACTAGAAAATGGGTTGCTTAGAACAAGAGGTGCGTTGAGCAGCCAGTGTTGCTAGGCCTGTAATGGTGTTAAAGCTTTAGGTATAAGTAAAATGTTGGAGGGGAAATGTGCACTCACAGCCTTCATGCCCATTCTGCATTAGCTAACCAGTTCATACAAGACTGTGCAAGTTGTTATTTCTAGGTACAGTCTGCAGCTTTGTCATAGTTTAGTCTCAGCTAGCAACTAAGCAGCACACGGCCCCTCGCTTGCTCCCCCCACAGTGGAAGAGGAGAAAGAATTGGAAGAGTGAAAGTAAGAACTTATATGCTGAGGCAAAGACGGTTTAATAAGTAGAGCCAAAGTGCAAACAAAGTAGGACAAGGAATCCATTCACTACTTCCCATGGGCAAGCAGATGTTCAGCCACCTCCAGGAAAGCAGGGCTCCATCACTGTGTAATGGTTGCTTGAGAAGATAAAAGCCATAACTCTGGACTTACCCTCCTTCCTCCTTCTCCCAGCTTTATTTGCTGAGCATGACACCATATGGTCTGGGATATCCCTTGTGTCAGTTGGGGTCAGATATCTGGTTGTGTCCCCTCTCAACATCTTGTGCCCCTCTAGCCCACTGGTGGGGTGAGAAGCGGTAAGGGCCTTGACTCTGTGCAAGCACTGCTTGGCAGTATCTAAAACATCCACGTGATATCAACACCATTTCCAACACAAATCCAAAAGAGAGACCCACATCAGCTACTATGAAGAAAATTCACTCTCTCCTAGTCAAAACTGGTGCAGGCTTTCAGATGAGATGTAACCACTTGAGTCCCTTAGCATGGCTTGCCCTTTCCTACCCTTTGTCCTGAAACATGATTTAACATTTTGCACACTGTGAGTTTTGTTTGTCTCCATAGGGCTGCTCAAAAAACAAACAAAAAAACAAACAAACAAACAAACAAAACACCAAAGAAATTCAACTTTTGCTTCTGAGTCTAGAATTTCAGCTCAGAATTATAAGGTGATGAGGATAAAGAGCGAGAGAAAGGGAGACATGCTTGAAATCACATTTTGCTGTTTCATTTTCTGCTCTGCTTTAATTGCTATGTGAGCACTTAGCTTTCAACAATATGTGAGCAGCAAATCACTGTTAGCAGAGAGCTCCCAGAGAACAGGTCTGCTCATATCTAAATGGTGGGTGTCAGGAGGTTGGGACATCCCTTTTTTTCTATTGTAGCTAGCAACAGGACAAGGGGTAATGGGATGAAGCTGGAACACAAAAAGTTCCACTTAAATATAAGGAAAAAACTATTTTTCTGTGAGGGTGACGAAGCAGTGGAACAGGCTGCCCAGGGAGGTTGTGGAGTCTCCTTCCTTGGAGGTCTTCAAGACCCACCTGGACATGTTTCTATGTGACCTGATCTAGGTTGACCTGCTTCTGAAGGGGAAGGTTGGACTAGATGATCTCTAAAGGTCCCTTCCAACTCCTACCATTCTATGATTCTATGATATCCAGCTGGCTCTAAACTATGGGTGAAGTAAAAGGAAGTATTGACTACAAGTACAATAACTGCTTTCCCAGTGCTTCCTTTGACTAAGCATAAACAAATTTCAGCTGATATTCTGAAAACAAAGATAAAGAGTGAAAGAACTCCTACAAAAAGCACCAGAGAGCACCTCCAACCCACTCTTCTTGCTTTATGTAACCATGTTTTCAGAGGCATGCAGTTTTGTTCTCATAAATAACAGTATAAACAGAAAGGCATAAGCAACCTTAAATATAGCAGTTACTTCCAGCAATAGTTATTTTATATGCACAAACATAAACATGTAAATGCTGAATGGAAGCTAAGCAGTGCTGCTATAGATATGCCAGCATTTGAATGAGGCAATCTAAAACCTCTGCTATGGAAAATGCTTACCCTGTAGTCCTGTTTTGGAAAGCAACAGGATACACACTGCAGTTTCTGCAGGGTCTTACTGGTGTCTGGCCCATCTGGAGTAAGCCTGCTTGTACCTGTGCCCTGAACTACTGTGAGGCAAAACACATATTTGCTTCACTGTCTCTGCATTGGAACTTCATAAAGCCATTTATGATTCTCTTATCACTGCAGATACATAAGCGTTTTCCTTCCAAAAGAAGCATGGGACACTTGGACTGAAAGTATTCCCTGAAAACAAGATACCTCATGGGCCATGTGTGTCCTGCATGTAGACACAGCCAGTTGATGTCTGTCAATTAGTTCCCTTTTATCTGCTGTTGAGTTGTTGTGTTCTCTCTTATTTCTGAAAGAGTTGGGATAGATAGGCCTTGCCTTTTGTTCTTGTGTACTCCAAACCTCTTGACAACAGGAAAAACAGAACAGATTAATTGACAGTCGCAGTCAAATATATAGCCCTGGTGTGAACTGAAGTGGATGAGATAGCAGCTGAGTTCTCTGCAGTTGTTCCCATTGCACTGTGTGGACATGTCAAATCAGACAAAGCTCATCAGCAGTGAGTGCTTGACGTACTTGGTTTGCTTCAGGCAATCTTACAGTAATAGCTGTTATATGCACTTATGTGCAGCATTTAAAATCCCTTATCCACATTTCAGTCTGTGATGAGATAATAAGATATTTTGCTTTGCTGTAGATGGTTAAAAATAAAGGTAAAGTGTTGGAAAAATGGATGAGGTTTCGGATCAGATATAGTGAGAATTTACTCTTCCAGATGGCATTTGGAAAGGCACAAAATATCATGGTTTAGTTTTTTTAAATTGAATAAGAAAATAAGCACAGGTTATTTTACAACTGTTTTAATATTTGATTTGTGAAGCATTTGCCAGTCAATAACTATTAATAGTTATTTTAATTAAGACTATCGTATTGGTAATTATGGAACTCTAGAAAACTATTGAAGTGAGTAGAAAAAACTTATCAACTGAACTGAGTAGCAGTGTTTATTACTTGATGAATATTAATGAATGATCAATTAAATATTTGTTACCTAATATAAATTATTTATAAATGGAGCTGAAATATGAATTTGTGAATAAGAACATTTTTGTGGCCAGCATAGAAATATCTGAACAACAAGCTGCTTTTAATTCAGTTGGCTTCAGTTACATTGATAGCTGAGGCCTCTTGAGTAAGGTCCATATGCACTCTGGGTTTTTTTCATAATGCAAGCAGCAGGACTTTCCTGGCATATGGCTCCTCTGGTTACCCTTCTCCTTTCTACTTCTACAACGTATTTTTGGAGACCTGGGGAGAGGCCAAACATGTAAGCAGTGTTCAAAAGTCAGGGTCACTTGGGATTTACACAGACATTTTCTGGTGTGTTCTCTGCCTTTTCCTGCCTAGTAAATTGTAACATTTTGAAGAAATTTGTAGCATTTTGTCTGCCTCTGGCTGCCACTGATAACAGATTGTTTAAATAGGACTGCCTTTTAATTCTGTCTGTACAGTTTGTGTGGAGGAGCTTTCTGGTAATGGGTGAGGGTCTGTAGTGATGGCTCCTGTAAGAACTTCCCCCAGCTCCCAGTCAGACCCATCTCTGGGTCTGGGCCAATCTGACACCTCTGCCATCAGTGTTTAACGAGGGGAGATCTGCAGTGGGAGGAAAAGGTGGAAGGAGTGGGACAAGATGGAGGCAATTATGTGGACTCGAAAGTCAATGAGGGATGAGAGCAGGAGGTGTGCTGGAACAGAGACTCTCCTGCATCCCATGGTGAGGTGGCAGCTATCCCCCTGTAACCCACAATAGTTAACGGTGGAGCTGAGCTCTGCTGGCAGCTCGTGGAGTACCCCATGGCAGAGGGTGTGGCTGTGTTGGGAGGGGCTATGAATCTGTGGGGAGGCAGCATTGGAGCAGAATGTGCCTGGACCTGTGCTGCTGTGGAGGAGACCTGCTCTAGAGGAGTTTGTGAGGAGCTGCAGACCCAGGGAAGGACTCACACAGGTCGCTAAGGACTGTATCCTGTGGGAGGGACTCAGTGTTGGAGCAGGGGAAGATTGTGAGGAGTCCTCTTCTGAGAAGAAAGAAGTGGCAGAGACCATCTGTGAGGGACTGACCACAGCCCCCGTTTCCTGTCTGCTGTGCTGCTGATGGGGATGAGGTAGAAATCGGAAGCAGGGAGCTGAGCCTGGGAAGAGGGGAGGAGTGGGGCAAGATGGTCTTAAAGGTCCGGTTGTACATTTTCCTCATCATCGTCCTCAGTTTTGTGTTCAGTTTTTTTCATTGGTGGCAGATTAAAAAGAACTTTTTTTATTCCAAATCCAGTGTATTTTTTTCCTGGGTCTCTAATTGGTGAGTGAGCCCTCCCTGTCCTTATCTGGACCCACAAGGCCTTTTATTGACTTTTCTCTTCTTCATCTCACTATGGTGAGGAGTCAGCAAGCAGCTGCATGTTGCTTTGTTCCCATCTGGACTTAAACCATGACGTTTTGAAGTCACTTTACTGAGAGGTAAACAAAGCAGAGGTAAGGCTCATTCATTGGCGGCTCTGAGGTCGATTGAGGTAATCCGGGGGTTCCTGGAGCACGGGGAGTGGAGGATAAGCGAGGAGAGCCACCAGGACCAGGCAGCTCTCGTGAGGGGGACGGTCTTGCCAGGAGGCGGAGCCACAGCAACCGCGGGGGGTTTAATCGTCCCCCAGGGAGCGCGAGTGACCAGGAGCATGGCGAACAGGGCCGGCAAACAGGGAGTGACGCGGCACCCAGGAGTGGTGCGGCAGTTCACGTGGCAGTTGGCGGAGGCAGGGCGAGCAGGGAACAACCCCGCAGCCCATTTAGAGAAGCAAAAGTCAGAGAAGTGCCCCAGCTTCAGCTTCAACCTAGCAAAATGGTGAGCACTCGCCTAAGGACTAAAGCCAGGGCTCAGGTGGACAAAACCCAGGTGAAGGTCAATGCATCCACCCAGACAGAGCCAGTTAGTAGACAAGCTTCGGTCCAGGTGGAATGCAGGGAGTGTTTAGACTTCTTAGGGACCTGTGCCTCTGAGATAAAAATGTGTCATAGGTGCCCTCAAGTTCAGGAACTGCAGTGCCAGGTGAAAGAGCTGCAGGAAACTGTGAGTAGGCTCTGTACTATTAGAGGGGAAGAAGTGGAGATAGATGGAGACTTCCGCAATCAGGTGCAAGCCTCCAGTGAATCCAATAAGTCATAGACCCTGGTTACAAAAAAAAAGAAAGGCAAAGGCTCGTCTTCAAAGCCCTACTCCCAGAGTGCCCACTACAAATAAGTATGAGGCATTGGTGACAAGGAACTTCGACGAGCAAGTTCCAAAAGCGGAAAACCTGCTAAACAACTCATCAGCTGCTCCACCTGCAGTAGGTAATGGACATCTTAGGAAGAGGCAATGGGTGCTTGTTGTGGGTGATTTGCTGCTAAGGGACACTGAGGAGCAAGCAGGGAGTCAAGAGAGGTGTGCTGCCTGCCTGGAGCCAAGATCAGGGATGTGGCCGAAAGAGTGCCACAGCTCATCAGGGATGCAGGCCACTACCCCTTACGTGTGGTATGAATGATGTCATGAAGCATGACATCTCCAGGATCCAGATGGATTTTAAATCCTTGGGGGAGCAGGTAAAAGGTAGAGGGGCTCAGGTTATTTTCTCCTCTATCCTGTTCACTGGTGATAAAGGAGGAGTTTGTAATGGAAAAATCAGCCAAGTGAACTCCTGGCTCAGAGGCTGGTGCCGGCAGGAAGGCTTTGAGTACTTTGACAATGGATCTTTCCTTGGGGACTACAGCTTCATAGGATGGGATGGGATTCATCTCTCCTGTAAAGGCACTGGATTATTTGGGAGTAGACTAGCAAACTTAATAAAGAGGTCTTTAAACTAAGGGACTTGGGGGGTGAGGGGAGAAGCAACATAGAATAAGCTGTCCCCTCTAGCTAGGATACAGGGCAGGACAGGGAATGCAATGATAAGTGCCTTTCATCTGCACACTGGGCTGAGATACGGAAGGCTGACTACCCTGAGAAAGAGACAAACCAGGGAGGAACTTCCTGCACCTGCCCAGGGAAACGTGTGTGTTTGAGGAACTCCCTGCGCTGCCTCTATGCCAATGCACGCAGCAGGAGGAACTGGAGATGTGGGTGCAGATGTGGGACTACGACCTCATTGCGGTCACAGAGACATGGTGGGACAGCTGCCATGACTAGAGCACAGCCATGGAGGGTTATGTATTGTTCAGGAAAGACAGACTGACAAGGCATGGAGGTGGAGTTGCTCTCTATGTGAGAGAGCAATTAACGTGTACTAAACTGTGCCTGGGCTACAAACAGCTGAGACCTGCTTCACGATCACAGTCCCTGGTCCTCATGGGGGACTTCAACCACCCTGATATTTGCTGGGCCAAGGACACGCAGTCCAGGAGGTTCCTACAGATTGTTGACAACAACTTCCTGTCACAGATGATCGAGGAACCAACAAGGAGGGGTGTGCTGATGGACCTGGTACCGACGAATAGAGAGGGCCTGGTTGGGGATGTGAAGGTTGGAGGCAACTTCGGCTGCAGTGACCATAAGATGATAGAATTCAAGATCCTGTGTGGAAGGGGCAGAACACAAAGCAGGAGTGTGACCCTGGCTTTCAGGCGAGACGACTTTGACCTCTTCAAAGACCTACTTGGATGGATCTCATGGGATATGATTCTAGAAGATAGAAGTGCCAATGACAGCTGGTCAATCTTCAAGCACCAATGCACAAGAAAGGAGGAAAAGGAGGTAGGAGGCCTCCATGGATGAGCAAGGATCTGCTGGGACAACTCAGGCAGAAAGCAGCCATCTATGAGAGATGGAAACAGGGGCTGGCTTCTTGGGAAGAGTATAGGAACATTGCCAGGGCATGCAGGGGTGCAACTAGGAAGGCTAGAGCCCTTCTAGAATTAAATTTAGCCAAGGATGTTAAAGACAGTAATAAGGCATTTTTCAAGTACATCAGCAGCAGGAGGATGGTGAGGGGTAATGTGGGCTCGCTGCTAAACACTGAGGGTGCCCTGATGTCTGAGGATGCAGAGAAGGCTGAAGCTTTTCTACCATTGGAATAAAATTAGAGTCCATGTTTTTGAGAGTTTAGGAACAAATGACCTGTGCCTCAGTGATCAGAGATGCAATAACTCTCTGGATATCCAGCATCAAGAATGAGCTATTGTTTGGACTACAGTTCCTTAAACTTCCCAAAAAAAATCCCCACCAAAGACTCATTTTTTCCAGGTCAGAAGTGGTGACAAATACATTTGAAATGCTGGTGGCTCTGTAGGAAGTTTGAGATGAGCGTGTGAGAATAGATCCAGCCTAGGGACAGAGCATAGTATCCTGCAAGATTCATATGGTCTCCATTGCCAAAGAAATATATTGAATGCTGATGAAGAATTAAAGATTAATAGAAAATATTCAGCCAGAGAAGGCTTTAAGATGAGGTAATAAGCTGAAGGATGCAAAAAATAGCAGAATCTTTAAAAAAAAAAACAAAAAAACAAAAACACAACAGAGAGAAAGATAATGGAATAGAAGAACCTTAAAGAGCAAATAAACCTTCCCAGGTCATGGACCTAGAGATATCACAAAGATTGCTCAAGCTGTGTCCTCCAAGTGAATTTAGCTCACCTCCAGTACTTAAGTTAGCCACCTCCAAGTGAAGACCCCTACCCACTAAACATGTACAGTGCATTTAAAATACACAAAGTGAGCAAGGAATCATCCAATAATTATCAAGTAGGAGTATATCTACAGAATAAGTGGGAATGTTAATAGATTCTAAAAAGTATAAGTATGCAGCTTGACTAGAGCTAGGTGTGCTGGCTTTGTGAAATTACCACCTAGCACCTCTCTCTGAGCAGGCATGAAATAAAGTATCTTGACTCAGTATGTGAATTGTTCATTGCACACTGGGTAAAGAAACCATCTTTGGGACAACAATACAGTGAGCCCTTGAAGTGAGTCTTTTCAGTTTGAAGGCTTTAAATCCATGTCTACGAGATGCCAATTACAGAACTGTAAGCCGGCCTTTCTATTGAGGAAGAGCTTTGTAGCGGAGTTCATTGACTAGAAGGAGTTATGGTCTCTGTTCCCTGCACCGTTCATACATGTTAAATTTAAGTAATTTAATTAAGGGAGGAAGAGTGGGAAATAGAAAATCCTGAAAGCAGCCATTTTATTAAAATGCAATTAAATTAGTGTTTTAATTCCAGTTTGCAAACATTAAAAAACAATTTGGCAAGATTCCTTTTTTTCACACTTACCCTCTTCCCATCCAAATTTTCAACCATGTGTGCCATAAATAACATAAAATTAACATAAAAAAAGTTAAAGACAAAAATTTGGTTTAGTTCTATTTCCCCGGGGATATATATCTTGAAGATATAGGCAGTTCTAATAGTTAAGAAGGGACTGGAGAAGTGAAAGTGATTGTACCTTTAGAATCAAGATTAGTCTTTTAAAGAAAGTGATAGTTTTTGTTTGTTTTTAAACCCTCTGCAGCATTTTTTTAAAATGAATTTATTGATATTTAATGAATTACTGCAAAATGTTACTAGCATAGCGTGGATAGATAGGTGTTTTGTTTTGGGAAAGGGAAATAATTCAGACTTTAGATATATAGAATGTAAAATTCCGGACTGGTTGTTACTATTCAAGAGATGTGTTTGGGATTATAATATTAATCTATAGTAGTACCTAAAAGGACATAATTCATTAATTATTAATTATCAGGTGAGAAAATGGACTGGGTATTGTCGTGTGCTGCACTTAGGTTTGACCGTGCATTCTAATCTCCCCCACCTCAAAAGAGTTATAGAAAGCAGGCACTGGCAGACTTCTGTGCTGGTGTTCCTCAACCAGGACAGAGAGCAGTAAGTGGGAAGTGATCGGGGCCTGTGAAACCCTGAGTAAGATACAGGAGGTAAATAAGGATAGTTTTTTCATTTCTGTGTTTCAACTTGGAGGCAACCAGAAAAGCTATCAAGTGTCAGGTTGAAAACAGAGCAGCAGCTTTTCACATTTTTGCAGGTACAGAAAGTTTACATGAATTCCAGGAGCAATTTAATGAAAATTTTGGCTCTCAAAACACTACAAAATTTTTAACAGCAGCACCACCTCTGAATTGCGAATATCTGAGTTTGTTCGTTGTCTGCAAAAATCCTTCTGCAAGTATGCACTTACCTTATGCTTTTCCGTAACTGTTTAATTTTGCCTGTTTCAGAGACAGGATGGATCTTTCACCTGATCTGATGCAACTATTATTACCAAAACACATGGGAAGGCTCCCAGTGCTGTCAAATCTATGCCTATGTGGGTATCTTAAAAGCATGCTCCAACTCGTACGTGCATCCATAGATGAAGATCAAGCATAGTTGGGTAAAAAATGAGTAAGGAAGGACTGAGCTCTGAGCAGAAAGCTATCCTGGTAATACGTTGTTCACCTGAAAACTACATTTTTCCCCTTGTTACTCCATTTGGGTTTTTTAAGGATTGAGTTTAAGTGTTAGCAAATATCACTGCACATCTGTAGATCTGAAAAAAGCAAACATGCTTTTTAAAAACTAGGACGATTCCATACCAAGGTAAGTGACTTGCTGTGGTGATGCAGTCTCTCTGAAGGTTTGTTGTTTTAAAATGTGTTGTATATTCATGTCTGTATTTAATGTTTTCCACTCTAGAAAGCCATCAAGAAGACTTACTGTCAAGTCAAGGGGAAACAAACAATAGTACATGATATTCTCTTTCTATTTGGATGAGCTTAATGCAGGGAGAGGTGATCATTAGAAGAAACTTCCATGTTTGATCTCAAGCCTCAGGCTTAGTTCCTTATAAGTGTATGTGCATGTCCCTGTAGAGCTGTATCCTGCAACACAAACCTTGACCTGTTCCAGATGCTGAAAGGAGTGGGGGAGATGCTAAACCTGAACATGCATAACAACACACAATGTACTGATGTTACTGGTGGAGTAAAGTGTACAGCACTGCCTGACCTAAACAAAACTGTGCACTGGGTGAAGTGCTATTCCGCTACTCTCAGTAGTGCTATTGAGTTTGTGCAAAATTTCTTGCCTATGTGGGTAGCCTGTTTTCAGGGCTGAGATTGTTCAAATTGGATGGAGCAACCTTAGTAAGACATCTCCAAGCTCTTTGGGGTCAAAGATTATGTCCAGTGCTCCCCTAGATTTATAGTGGGATTTCATCTAACACATGACATAAATGGTTTTTTTTGTGGTAATGATTCTTACAGTATATCTGAAAAACTTATCCTTCCCTTATCTGAGCCTGCAGCTCCAGTCCTTGCTCATCTTGAGCAGTACTTGGAGAAGGAGGTCAACTATAATCATAAGGATTACTTATGTGAAAGACACCAGTTCCCCAGTAACTGCATAATGATTATGCTGTAATTGGAGGCCTGTATGTGAAAGCAATCAAAGATTTCTGCCTAGACCTTTGGAGATGTGACAGTATTTGTTATCCAGTATCTTCCTTGGGACCACATGACCCATCTAGTGTTCTTGTGTACTAAAGAGATGGGCATGAGATTAGAACCCGAACAGCACTGGAGGCCTGGTTACTTTATATTGCCATCAAGCTTCAACACACCTCACTCCAGTTGTGGATTACATATTTCCAAACTACTTCTTGTGCTCCGGTGCAATGGATGGTCAGTCTTTTAGTCTTCAAAGTTAATTCAAAAGTTTATGATAAGGAAATCAAGTAAGTTAAAAAGGAAGGAAATAGGATGATGACATTTTGAACTGATGATTAACTGTAGAAACACGGTGTAATAGCTGACATTTTCTTCCATTGCTATCTGGGAGACCTGCCAGTGTGGAATTATATTAGTCAGTCTGTGAACTGACAAGATATGCAGTCTGATGTTTGCAAGAAAGTGCAAGATTTAGATTGCAGATAGAAGTTTTAATCATCTAATTCCAATGTGAATCAAAAGATAAATGGAAGTAATTTCATAAAGACCAACTAGTCTTCTACTAACAGACACGGGAGTTACGGTCATAAGCTACACAGAAGAGAAGAGATAAGTATTTCCAGTTTTCTGGGTATCAAGCCATTAATAGCAGCTGGTTTTGAGAATATGATCCCAAAAAGATCACAAATACTGAAGCAACAGAGGTGTGCACAGAGAGCAAAGAATCTTCTCTTAGTTAGAAATTAGTGTTTCTGTGACTGCACTGTCTAAGAATATAAAAATGTCAGAACATAAATTAGAAATTATGGCATCTGAAAGGAATAGAACTTAGAGGGTCATAAGACTTCCTTGCAGTTTTACATTGCATGCAATGAGAACAAAGTGGTCCAAATACTGGATCAGTGCATGTGCTAAATGTGAGGAACTGCTAGGGAAAAATTTGTTCTTGGTTGGATCACATCCTTTTTAGGATAATCAAAATCACTCTGCAGCTTCAAAGTATGACTTGAAATTACAGTGAGAGTTAAGCAGGGTGCAGATTAGTGGGGAGGAGTAACTGAAGTGTCTGAAATCTCTGTATTTTCTACAATTACTATCTCAAAGCTCAGAACAAGAAGTGTACTATTTAAAATAATTTTTAATTTACATCATGAAATAGTCTCATACTTTATTTTCCCAACCATGAGCATATTATTCACATATGTATTTTGAATCTCTCAGTAGCCAGATAGGCAGAACTGGGGAAAGCTATTATTATTGACACTTACACTGCCTTACTTCTCCCTGCAAAGCAAAATGCTCTGAGGATACTGTGTTGTAAGTTGCAAGTGAGGTCTGGCAGCCTGTTAGCATTCAATACTCCATAGGCAAGAGAGTTCCTTGGGTTTGAGCACCATGGGTTACTACAAAGAGGATTTTCTGAAAGTGGAAGAAAAGCATAAAATGAAAGTTGGGGAACCAGCAGCTTAGAATCATTTGAATGGCAAATAACTATGGATGTGCAGAAAAATAGACTGTCAAGTGTGGCTTTTTAACCACAAATAGTATAAGCAACTCTATTAATAGAATTTTTTTGGGTTTTTTACTGTTTTTCGTGGGACAGTCTGACTTTTCTGTCTTTGTGTTCTTGAGAATAGAAACATTTCAGGTTTTGGCTTTGAGAAATTAGGTTTTGATACTTCTTTATGTGGGTAAGACATTGCTTCTTTTCTTGCAAGAATGTCTGTGATTTTGTAAAGAACAATGAATTTTTTTTTTTTTTTTTTTTTTTTTTTTTTTTAAAGCAGAAGTAGATGGTTCACAACTGCTAATGGGTTCCAATTGCAGAACATCCAAAGTTGGGAAGGACTTCTTGGGTTTGCCTAATTGGATTTTGGGTATCTCCTGGAATGGAAACTCAACAGCCTCTCTGGGAAGTCTGACAAGTCTGGTGAGGTGCAGCTGAGGTAACTGGAATTGTTGAGCCTTAGGAGGCTGAGAGGGGATATGATTGCTCTCTACAACTGCCAGGCAGAAAGTTGTGGTGAGGTGAAGATCAGTCTCTTCTCCCAAGTAACAAGCAACAGGATGAGAGGAAATTACTTCAAGTTGCACCAGAGGAGGTTTAGGTTGGATATTAGGAAAAATTTGTTCACCAAAATGGTTGTTAGACACTGAAAAAGGTTGCCCAGGGAAATGGTAGAGTCACTATACCTGGAGACATTTAAAAGGTACATAGATGATGGCTTTTATGATTCTAAATCTCAGGATGGGACTACTGTTGTTATTGATGCTGAGACACTGCCACCTTAACAGTATGGGCTTTTTTCCCTTGAAGTGCTCCAATATCCATGAATGTAGACTGTCCTGAAAATTCCATTGTAAAATGTGCTCCAGATGTGATTTCAAGTTTCTCAAGATATAAAACTCCCTCTTTCCATTACGTCCCCAAAGAGTTTGGTGGTTGGAATATTTTTTCCTTCATATATCTGCCCACATAAGACATAGAATCGTTTGCCCAAACCTCTGATCCACCAAGTGAACTGAGACAGTGAGTAGGCCCTCCCTGCCACACTAAAATGTACATTCAGAAAATTATTTGAGGGGGAAGAAATAGGTGGGAGAGGTATAATTTCTGTTGAGTTGATTCACTGGAGAGGATCCAGATGAAGTCCAGGAAGTCCAGGCCCTTCTGTGGTGCTTACAGACAGCTTGAAGGCAGCATTTACGAGGAAGTTTCTAGACCTGGGGAAAAGTAACAATATTTGGAGTATGGGCATGGGATTAATTTAGATTGATACAGCAGGCCTTCAGCAAAAAGATTTTGTCTAATCTATTGTTTAAAACAACAAAAACATTCACCCAGGCTAGATCTCTCATTTGTTAAGATAAACCTTCCCTTTTAAAGAAGTTGCAGGTGCTTATATTTCTGGAGTACACTTCAGTAGCTTGCAGACTGTCATAGGAAGAGTTGCAAAGAACTAAAGGCGAAAGCAGTTACTTATATGTTTCAGTTTTGGTTATTCTCAGAAAATTTGAAGTGCTGTGCCCTGAATAGAAGAAGAATCAAACAGCAGGAGAAACAATCAAATGGCCAGAATATCAAAGGTCCAAGACTTCTTCTTTCCTTCCCCATGTACAGTACTCAGTCTGAAGAATTTTCACAATAAGATTTCCTCTAGACTATTTTGTTTGTTTATATTTGGAGTATTTCTCCATCCCTCTGGTTTTGTTCCATATCACTCCCTGTACCACACAGGCTGTCTACCTAAATTTATCAGTTTCTGGAAGATTTTAATCCAGTTTGCAAGAGCATTTCTCCTCAAAGTTTTGGGCTTTCTATAATACAGAGGATTAGTAGTAATATCATACTGAAGAAGACCTTAATGTTCATTTATAGTCAGTCATAGCAAACTATTTTCACTATCAGCATGGTACAGCAATTGTAGTACCCAAAATATTTAAACATTTTTGGACATGCAGAGCAATATATTTTTTTTCCTCTATTAATTCATCTCTCGTTAATGAAGTGGCTTTTGCATGTTTCAGGGAATTTTCCTCTGAGCAAAGTTTTATGGTACATTGGTCACTCCGTGGGTTTTTTCACACTGAAATTTCTCAGTCCTACTGCCTGAATTAGCCAAAGGCAGCAATGTGCAATTGAAGGACTGGCTTCCAGTTGTAGAGACAGCTAACAGGATATCAAACCAGGCCTGCCTAATGCAGTAACTTAGCTAGGACTGCTTGGGATCAGATTATGACTTATCTTGTTACAATTGTTAAAAAGTACCTATGATTGCTGCATAAAAATCATCATCACATTGCTATTATTGGTGGACTTTCCTTTTACAGCATATTATTGGTATATGCAGACAGTTTTGAAGCAATAAGAAAATGTGAAATCGAGAGGTGTGTTTCTTCTTCCTTTTGGTGAACTAATCACATTGGAGATCTGGCTTTAATGATGTATTTCTCTGACATTCTTCCAAACAAAGAAACTTTCTGCCTTTTAAGGTCATGTGTGTGTACCAAATGGCTTCATTTGCCTTCTACACTGGTAGCTGGGTATTAGGCAGTCGTTTTGCAGCTGTGTGAAAGATAAATCAACGTCACCGCAGACAATTCATAGAAGGAATATTTCCCATCTGTTTAGATACATGTAGATGATTTCTTATTAGCTGGCAGGTCTTCATTTTTGTATTTTAGGAAGATACTGTTCAAGTCCAAAGTAGGGCAGCTGCTTATTGTTACAGTTAAAATTAAAATGCAAAAGTATTACAGTTAATGTTCCCACTGGGAGAACAGAATACAGTAATCAGAGGTCATAAAAGTGTTAAGTGAGAGAGTCACAGTGTAAGAAAACTCAGATTTGTCTTTAATGTCTCCTGGATTCAGGTAACCTTCACTGGACAGAGTTTTGTCATCCAGCCACCCATGAGGGTATTCTACAGAAGAGTGTAGTTATGGAATGTGTGTGCCCCACAGGACTGTAAAAAAAAAAATAATCTGAAAATAGATTAATTAATTAATTACAAATTTATCCATTGTTTTCCTCACGTGAAATTGTTTACAGAAGATTACAGAAGGCTGAATACTAAAACTTACAAAAGAGGGTGAGGGCAGTGGTGATACTCGGGTCATACACATTTGTTGCTCAGAAATTGTACATTCTGTGCTTAATGTTGTGTTTTAGAGTTGATTTTGAGATGACACATGATGGAGCTTTGAGGAGCTTCTTCTCCATCTCTGACATTGTTTGTGCAACACTAGTACTAGACACAGAGCAAGCTGCACCTCTTTAAAGGAGACATCTCTTGCTGCTTTTCTGCTCTGTTGCCCAGAAGCTCTTCCCTGTGAGAAAGGAAAGCATCCACAGGAACAGCACAGCTGACATCAGGATGTTCTGCTGCAAAGTAAAGTGAACGTCCAAATCTTGTGTGCTTGGAAGTAAACAGAGGTCAGTGGAACGGTTTGGTACAGAGGAAATGAGAGTGAAGTCTCTATTTTATCTTCCATAATCAGAATGTCTCCATCTCCAAAACGCAGCATCTCTTTCTGACTTCTGCCTGTGGTGACAAGTGGAGAAAGCAAAACCCTCCATCTTTGTTATTATTAGTAGCACTGTGCCGCAGAGTATTAAACAATCCTTCTTCCTAGCATCTGGAAAGCCTTTTACTGTCAGCGAGTGTGTTAAGTAATAGTTTGTCTCTCAAAGAGAGGAAATTTCTAAGTGGAGATGGAATAATCTAGTTTCCTACTGGAATATGATGGCACAATCGGAATAATCTAGTTTCCTACTGGAATATGATGGCACAATCTAAGTGCTGGACTTAAGTGTATTTAAAACATTCAGTATTTTGGAATTTTTGTTGCCTCAGGCAAACCATGAACAATGTGTTGCCACAGCAACAGGAGTCCGATGCTTTTTGGGATTCAGCTGACAATGTTTTGAATACTATTTTCAGCTAAGTGCATGTAAAATAACTGCAATTTGTAAAAGCTGTAATAACCACTTTAAATGCATTTATGCCTGAAGAGAAATTTTTTTTACATATATATTCCTTTACACTGATCTGAGGGGTTAAGGAAATTGTTTTAAAATGCTCATTACCGACATATCTAGACCATTTCAGTGGTTAAAATGTATCAAAATAATTGTATGTCAGTCTTAATAAATAAAACTGATAAATAATACTGGTAAATAATAAAACTGGTAAATAATACTGGCCTAGTATCATATACTTAAAGTAATCTTCATTCATTTTTAACTACGTATAAAAAGTACAAAAAAATGAGAATGGTTAAATATCTTCCATGAAAAGTACTTTCTAAACCTCACTTCAGTGTTATTTAGCACCCATACCCACTATGGAAGCAAAACTAGGTTGAGAATAAAACATTGTCATTTCTAATCAAGCTATTTATTTGAACATATTAGTTCACCACAGAGATGCTGATTTCCCTTAAGGTTTTCACACCTACAGCCTGTTACAAATGATGTGAATGCTTTTTAAACAGCAATAAAATTGCCTCTTGCCAGAGAGAGTAAAAAGCCTGATTTTGAATATTCTAACATTAAATAAACCTGGGTTTCTTCTATGCAAAGGCTTACGTTATTTTAGATTTCTATTTCACTGAGCAAGGAATGAAGTTCAATAATGTACAGAGTCCAAGTCTCTGTGCCTCCCTGAAGCAGAAAATGAAGGTGCAAATACCCAAAGGAGGTGATAGTGTGACATCACTTTCCTTGGCAAACCTGAAGCCAACCAGAACCTACTAGGTCTGGAAAGTATTGCTGGGGGTGTCTTCTGGACTGTTTCAGTCAGACACTCTACCGTTGAAATGAGATGAGGGCAGACAAAGGCTGACCTTCCATGAGATGATCATTGATGGGTATGCGCATGTGGTCAGATGACTCCAGTGCTTATCTTCACATCAGCTTTGCAAATTCATCATTACTGGGATGATTATTAGAAGGTAAGATGCCCAAATTTCTGCACATGGATAGGTGAAAGCAGAGCTACACTCTGCAATCAGGGTAGATGTTTCTATATGAGAATCTGGCAACATCAGGTTGAAAAGCTGCAGCATTCTATAGATAGTGGGTGTTCAAGTTCATTTTTTCATTTGCTGCCTCCATGAATCCACTTGTGGTCAAAATGACTGGTATTTGGTTATTGCAGGCACAAAAATACCTCATTTGGCTATCAGTGACAGCCATATTGAAGCCTCATAGAGTACAACACGGACTGAAGTCTCATCATTGACTAATTTTGTAGTTGTGTTGAGCTGAAAGTAAAGTGCAGCTTACTTCAGGCTATTTTAATGCTAGGTTGGGCTTAGTGGAGCCAAGTCATTTCTGCAAAGGACTATAACTGTAGAAATTGCACAAGTCACTTCATTAGGATATGGCTTGAAAAAAGCAATTAGTGGAGAGAATAAAGATCGTGTTTCCTTGCAAGAAAATGTTATCTTCTAACAAAAGAGTTCCTAGAGAAAACCTGGCAGGCAAGAATGTCTGTAGGAAGGGAAATAAAGCAAATTGATTTTATTTCTGCTCTTAAGATTACTGCATTGGAGCCCTTTGGGTAAAGTATTCTCTGAACTCTACAGTACCTTATGATGTATGTCACTGCAAGGCACTAATGCCCTTCTTCAAAGAGGTTAGTGTTTAAGATGCAGGAGCAGCTCTCAGGCTCTGAATAATCTCATCTCATTCCTTAAATGTGACAAAACTAAGTAATAGAATATGCTTTATAAGTGTTAAGCGGATATGAAGAGCAATATTTTTATGTAAACAAGGACAGGGCAAAATTTAGTAGGTTTTTTCCTTTTGTGCGTCTTTCTGAAATTATTTGCAGTTACTGATCCTTGTGCTGTCCTCTGACTTTTAAACAACTATCAAAAATGAAACCAAAATAAATAGTGTATCTTTGAGAGAGTCATCCTTCAAAAGGACAGGAGCTTTTCTTTTTTGACGAAGAAAATGCCCAACTGGAAACTTCAAAGGGATAACTACACAGAACTGATTGAGATCCTAATGCTTGAAAACACATCAAAGACTCCTGAACTTATAATCTTCGTGTTTTATTCATGAGCTCCTTAGAAGGAAATGAAACAACAGTAGTGAATTTACAAACAAGACACAAAGGAAGAGCTTTTAGAAAAGAACTCTATTTTAATGAGGACTGGGGAAACCTACTATAAGAAACCATCATAATACGGATATATGAAGAGCAGCAGAGAACTTACTAGATTAGGAAGTGGTTTAGCCTTTAACCATTGAGTCTTTGCAATGCAGACCTGATGCACTGCAAGCCCATGCCTGTGTCAGCTGGCAAGGCTTCAATACACCTGTTTTCTACTGCAGGGAAATCTCCATCATAAAATGCCTACATTTTATAGGTCTTGACTCCAGTGCTGATTGAGGCTGAGTTTTTCTTTCAGCCTGAAGAAGTGTGTCAACAAATGATTGATGCTGATATGATTTTTGATCTAAAAAAATTTTTGGAATGACCGGTTAATCTTGCTTTGGAAGGTAGCTCTCTACCTGGTGCTCGGGGATCTTCTCACACTCCAGTTTGTGTGAAGTTGCACGAGTCACATTATCCACTTTGCAGAATGGAGATATTCATCGCAGCTTTGTGTAAGGTTCCTTGAGATCTAATGAGGGCAAATATGCCAGAGCTCTGATCTCCTGTTTAGAATGGGCTCTTATGTCCTGAATTTGTAGTTTGAAAACTTAGAGGATCGACAGCCACCTAGACCAGTCTTCTGTTGAAGTCAGGTTAAACTATTCATTTTTCCCAGCAAGCATGATTACTCTGTTATAATTACTGTGTGAGAGACTGGTCTTTCCAGTGCTGTATGTTTCAAGTAGGTATGAGGAAAAAGCTTTCTAACTTAAGATTAATTGGAACAGCCACAGGGAAGCTCATCATACCCTATCCACTGTTCACTCAGAGATCATACTTGGTCCTTTGAACTGGTTTTGGGACCGGGATACCTTTTGAAAATCTTTTAGCAGAGATGAAGCAATTAAAGGGAAGTAATGTAGGATTTTTCATTATTTTTCTTCCCTAAATGTAGATAACTATCACCATGGGCAATTTCACTGGAGGATCTGGGTTTTTCTTCGTTTCAGTCAGTTTACTGAGTGACTGCCCAGACTACAGTCTTTATGTAGCTTATATAGGGCCTATATCCTCTGTGGTGTTCTGAAACATGCCCAGTTTCTTCTTCTTTGAAATGATTCTCACCTCTACCCCTAAGCTTCCAGAAAAATGGTAGCGGATGAGCCAACTGAATTTGGCAGCTGAGGTGGTCAGCCAGGCTTGGCTGATGTGAGCACTTCCCTCAGAAGGTTTCTGCTGCCTCTCGCTCAATGGCTTTTATCAATAAGCTACTGTTACTCTTTGAAATATTTTTCCCCACTCCATCCTTCTTGCAGAGAACATTTAGATCATTTTTTTTTCCAATTCGATGGCCTGGTTTCTTTTTTTCCTTAAATATTCTCATTTTTCTACCCACTCCCAGATCTTTTTTCCTACAGCAATGTTCTAAAAACATGGAACCGAGAAATTAATATCTGCTTACTTGCACAACATGAAAGAAGAGCGAAAATTAAAATATAAAAGCAAGTCTTCATGCTTTCATCTTCCCCATTTGCTCTGTAGTACTGAGAAATTGAGATATTAATGGGCAGGTCAGCAGTCCAAATATAAGCACAGTGCAGAAGGTGCTTGCTGGAACTATGTGTGATTTTGTGCCTGCATTTGTCATCTGTAGCTTAATGTCTAAGGAAAGGCATTGTATTTTTCTGCAAATGTATCTGATTGAAAAAAGTTGACTGCAAATAAAGAGGTCTGGCATATACTGTTCCAGAGACACTAACCTCTCTATTTTACTCTTGCATCTTGCAAGCTTATTCATGGTCTTCAGTCTTTGTCTTTAATGTTTGGAAAATGCAGCCTTTCTAAGGTTAGTGTCTTTCTAAAGCTGGCTATTCCAGTGGTTTAGGAAGTCTAGTAATCTTTAATTGTTTGCTTGTGTAATGAAAAAAAAACTCTTGGGAAGAGGAAGAAAAGGTTAAAATTGGAGCAGCTGACAATTGCTGAGAGAGCAGCACCTTCTTTCTCTTCAAAGAGTTCTGGATAGGAAAATGTTCAACGAAATCTCTGCCATGTATCTGGTTAGGGAGAGCTGTTACTGTTGGTAACAAAGTGGAATATTGATTTATATTTTCTTATGAAAACAAGTATGGATATTCCATATTCATACAATACTTTGAGGCAGAGAAATTATTTGGTACTAAAACTTCTTTCATTGATAGAGAATCTTTTTTACATTACCTTAAACTTTATTGACAGGCTCCCACTAAACTTTGCACCTTTTGGTTTAACGTCACAGTTCACAGTTGGCTGAATTTTCATGTACATGTGGTTTTTTAGAGATTTTAACATCTGAAGGCTTAGTAAGGACCCCAGACCTTGATGGAACGTTATGCAGTATTCATTGATTTTCGATATTGCCAGTGAAAGCTCTGCCTTTAACTTTCTTACACTTCTGTAGCGCTTCAGCCTCATTCCACTGAGCATGTTTTCACTCTGTTGTGAAATAAACTTAGAAGGCTTTAGGCATTTGAGTTCTGCTGAGGAGTGTGTATCCATTCTTCTCGTTTACTCTCACTTTTAACATCCACCAGTTGAGTTTAGTAAATTAACATATGGGATAAAAAAGTGATAGACTATCCTGTTTCTCCCCGACTGCCCTGTGTCCTTGTCCTCTAGTCCTATTTGATGTCTTTTCAGCTCCTTTCAAAAGCAGCCAATTGGTTGATGTAGCAAGTGCTATGTACTGCAAAATGTTAACTTTGATATATAAAGAGCTGTATCTCCATGGTGACCTCTTCCCTGAAGAGACATGCCACCTTGGTTGTCTGAAATGTTCATGGCTTGTTCTGGAATGGTAATAATATCTTTCAGTTGTCCCTCTGTCACCTTCTTGAAAGCAAAGAATTCCATTAGATGAACTGTCTCCTTGAAGCTGTTACTCTTATCCAGTGTGCGGTCCAGTAAGGGTATCCCTCAAAGCACTGTACGTAGTGAACTGTGCCCAATGAGATGCATGATAAACATTTTTTTTTCACATGTAGAGTACATGTTGGATGGGAAATACCAAAGCAAAAGCCAGAAGGAAAACTAGTTTAACATACGTTGCATCCTATTTGTTTATTGTGAAGCTATGGGGATATGTCTTTGTGGGCTCACACAGGACTGGGAATGTTGCAGAGTACACTGTCTAACTGAAAGTGGTAATCTGTATGAAAGGGAGGACCTTCCATATCTGCATTCTTCTCAAGTTACTTCAAGGCTACTCAGGTGGCTTATTTCATTCTCTTGAAATGTGCTTTTTGCTTTATGATAGGTACACTAGAAATCTGTGTGCATAGCCTTGTGGTTTTAAGGACTGTCTGCATGAATGGTGAAACACATTTGAACAAGACTCCCAGTCTTATTTCACCATAGGAGCTGCTTCTACCCATTCTGACAGTTTGTAGAGTTTGAGAAATGATTTTGTTGATAGCTGTAGAGAAAAATTTTGTTTCTGTAGCACAGTGGATTTCAAGAGATATAATCCAAAACACATGTGGGTCTTACCCTGGGGGATATGTGTAGGGAATGAAACCTATGCAACCAGCGATTTCCCCAACAACTGCAAACTTTTGATGTGGCCTTTTTAGAGCTATTACCCAGGATCAGAATAAGACTATTATATGGCTCTCAACATAACACTGCCTTTGATCAGAATAATTGCTGTTATATGAAAATACTTCTGGGACATCTTAAAAAATGTTTGACAAAATCAATGGCAGTCTCGATTTGCATGAAACTTCAGTGGCACATTTAATGTTTTACTTCCTAGTAATGCCATTTTCTTTCTGTCACAAAACTTTACTTTTTTTTTTTTTACTTGGCTCCAAGCAGATCCAGCTGATGCTGTGTAGTGGAGTAAGTGCAGTGTTATCTGCTGGTGTCTGGTGCTAGATCTGTTTCCATGTAGGGATTTCAGAAGAATTGAGTCTCTGAAATACATGCTGGTTTGTTCTTCCCCTTTTCTTTACCCTTCTTTTCAATTAGAAGTACAAATTTTCCATCTACTATGAAGTCTCTTGTAAAATTTAAAGTTGAAAATCTGCACAAGTAATGAATCTAACTTTAGTGCAGCTTCTACACAGAATCACAGAATGGTAGGGGTTGGAAGGACCTCTAGAGATCACCCAGTCCAACCTCCCTGCTAAAACATGTCCACCTAGATCAGATCACACAGGAACGCGTCCAGGCAGGTTTGAAAACCTCCAGAGAAGGAGACTCCATATTGTCCCTGGGCAGCCTGTGCCAGGGCTCCCTCACTCTTACAGGAAATAAGCTTTTCCTCATGTTCAAGTGGAACTTTTTCAGTTCCTGCTTGTGCCTGTTGATACCAGACTTCAGAGATTTCTCATTTGTAGACCTCTCTTCATTTATAGACACCAAATCTCTGTTCTCATTTGCTATCTCATACAAGTATGATTTGGACTTTGAGTGACAAATGATGACACAATTGCAAACAAGGGGTTAAAAGTATTCAAAAGTGCCAGTGCTCCCTTATCTCTTGTGTAGACACCTTTAAGAAGGAGGCCTTGAAATCAGATTGAAAAACAGCCAAGGGAGGGAGCTTTAAAGGAGCCTTACAGCAGCAAGACAGTTTTGCTCTGGCTATAGTGCGTGGGACCAAGCAGACAAACATCTTCAAAACAGTTTCAGCAAGTGCCCAGAGTAAGGAAATTGCTTCATTAACTGTGAATTTAATATTACAGTTAACACGCCTAAAAACAGTAATGAGCTAAAAGGAGTACATGCTGAACATATATGACTGTTCCTCAACTCTCCACCCAAATCATACTAAGCATCACATTATACTACATGCGTAATAGGGAGACAGCTAATTCATTTTCTGTAATGTCTATAAGGAGTGCATTTTCATTTTTGGTGTGCATACACTGGGAGGAGAGATCCCCTGTGTACCCAGCACTGCAATAAACTAATGTTAGCTTTCTAAACTATAAATCAGTTTTGGAGAGTGCTTTCCTGTTACAGATTTCATTAATACCATTACATTTTGTCATGTCACTGTGCACTACAGAAGAAAGACTTGCTCCATCCCCTTGACACCCATCCTTTAAGTATTTATTACTTAAAAGTATTTAATGCTTTTTAAAAGAGGTACTGTTAAAGTAGTTAGCTAAGTGGATTCAGTACATATGACACTGATAGGCTGTCCATGCTGTATTTCGGTGCTTCAACATCTCTGCTTATCTGTGAAAAAGTCTGTCCATGGTATTAATATTTACAGTCAAGGCCTTCAGAAACCTTGGACTGGAAATGATTCAGGATACAACTAGTATTATCTCCTATAAATGCAGGATACAACTAGTATTATCTCCTATAAATGCACTGCTGAATCCTTTGTAGCAGAATAAGGTCAGTACTTATATGTGGCTTAGTTTGACAGCCATAATATATCTGGCTGCAGCCATTCCCTTTATTCCATACAGGATGCCTGTTTCCAAGGGAAAAACACTGCAGAAGAGAGAAGAAATAGGTGTGAATCCATTTGATCAGGTGAGTGACGGAACAGGAAGGTTGTTTGCTACCCCGTAATTAAGTATTTATAGTCATTATGGAGAGTGACTATTCTAGATTGGGTTTTGGTTTGAAATTGAATTTTCTCTGTGTGCATTAGGAAGAACTGGCAATGTAACACATTTGGTACTTGATACCAAGAAAGTAACATAGAGTGATCCGACATCAGTGAGGTATCTTAACAGTTGGAAACACAATAATTTTAAACTATTGGACCAATCCATGCTTTAACAGCTCTCTCCTTTCTATGAGATTGGGTGTTGAATATGTCTGAAGCAATTTTTCATTCAAAAGTTGCAGGTATTAATTAATGTGTGAATGACCAGAGTATACTCAGCAGAGGTCAGAACTCAGATCAAGATAAATTAGAGAAAGCTAGGTTAAGGCTAGTGCAACAGACAGGTCATCTGCAGTTCAGGCCCAAGGCATCCAAACTGTCTTCTGAAAAATATAAAGTGGTAAAAGGCAGCCATCAGCACTAACATTGGATTTGATGCATTCATTTTGCTGTCTGATGTACTTACAGTGCAATGCAGGCAGCTTGTGCAGCTTTTTGTTATTTTGTTTCTCACTATCAAGGTGCTGAGGGAGGAGGGACCAGAATATTTCTTTTCTACCCAGCTGGTCCCAGGCCAAAAACTTGAATTCCTGCTTTCAGGATCATATTTCTCTGGGTAGATTCTTATCTAGAATTCCTCTTTACTCCGTAAACTATGTCGGGGGAGGTAGAGCCCCTCCCAAGAGATGTCATGGGTAGGAAGCCTCTTGAGAACTCCTAACACAGATCTTATCTAAGCAGCATCTGAAGCTGCCACCCATAAGCAGAGCTGTTGTTGCTTTGGAGTGCTAATTCTTCCACTTTTAAGCCAGAACTGACAGGAAGAGGTAATTGATAGCTGGGTGAGTGAATTATTTCACTGCTTGTGTGAAATAATTGTGTGGAAGAGAGAGAGAAGGATGAATTCAGCGTCTGAAGGGAAAAATATCCTTCAGTAAAGATGCCACTGCTTTCTGCTGGCCTGTGAGTTTTAGAGGAGCTAAAGGAGGAAGGAAGACCCTTGAAACCTTAAATGCAGGATTGTAAATCCTAGGGAGTGTGAACTATGGATGCTCTGAATGATGAACTGATGGCCTTTGATGGAATAACTACCTAGCAAATCTAGGTTGCTGGGTTGCTTCTGGAGGTTTCTAGTACAGCAGTTTGTCCTGCAGCTCAGCCATGATACTCTGATGGTAACGTAAAATCTGTGCAACCAGATTTCAAAAGGAACTTTAATTATCTTCTTATTCTGAGAAATCAGGAGAAAAGATGATTTTGTCTCATGAGACAGATTGTAGCAAAAGATACCTGGAAGTTTTGCCTACAGCATCTGAGGGATGGATGTGGGGCCACCTGTGCTTAGCAGAAGGCAGTCTGTCTGGTGGGAAGCTACATAGGACTGAGATAACAATACCTTCTCCATAGTTGATGAAGTGACTTATTTTCTACCATCTTAGCAAGCGTAAATGGCTCAGTGCAAGGTTGGAGGAAGACCTGTACCAGCGCAGAGAGGGTCCAGGGCTGCAGCCTGTGATGAGCAAAAAAGAGCTGGACTTTGGCAGCGATTAGATCAACTCAGGCTACTTTGGAAGCAGAGAGTTTTTTTTCTGAGGCTTTGACTGGTTTCATGTTGTAACATCCCCAAAAGGTTTCTCTCCTGCTCCTTGAGTCCTAGTGAGCTCACTGTCCTCTGTGCTGCATCACGTAGTACTGGCTGTGCTGCATTCCTCAATGTATACCCAACAAAACATCTAAGCTGAAAGTCCAAGCCGTCTGGCTAAAGAAGCATCCTTGACACCATGATTTTCCCAAGAAGACGATTTTGGACCTCAGAGGCTGAGGAGGTGGCACGTACAGGTGAGAGAAATAGTATAGGAATGTTGATGAGATGATCTGGTGATGCTACATCAAAATGGTCTTTTACCACACATGAATGTACTGGTTGGATTGGAATCCTCCCAGTCAAGTGCACAAGAGGCATTTCAAAGTGGTGCAGCACATGGACAACTGTTGCTACATATTGCCCTGGGATGCATAGTTGAAGTTCCCATCTCTATTCCTTCTGAATTTTCCCTGCCAAGCCTCGGTAATCCAAATCCCTGTTCAACTAGGAGCCTTGCTGGCCTATACTGTCCTGACTCACATGAACAAGAATCACATCTGTGGTGATTTATAGCTCCAGGCAATTCAGATAGCAGTCCAAAGTGGCTGTGGAATAAATAAGTCATGCGCTTGGGGAAAAAATAGGTGCATGGCTGCATTTCAGAGGTTACTTGTGTTGCAGTTAGAGCAGTTGTTTACTGCCAGCAGTTTTTGACTGTCTCTTTGTAGTTGTACATAACTCTGTGGAAAGCCACTGTAGCATAGCAATTCATCTTTGTTATATGGCTTCCCTATGACTAACTAACAGAGGATGGAAGTTTGGTACTTATTTGTGGATGGTGATGTTGCAGACTTTCATGATTTGTGCTTGTACCTCTGGATATGTCTGTGTGGCCTTAGTCAGCTGCTGGTACTTTTTTTTTTTTTGATGTCTCTGTTACATTCAAATACCCACGTGTTTTGTTTAAAAGTGCTTGACCAGAAGGTCAGTTACTTTCTGTGTGTAGAATAATGATTTGAAGAAACTGAAAATGAGCGTGTACCATATGTAGAATGCACTCTTCCCATTTGTAAGAAAACGGCAGTGATAGCAGTTAACATAAGATAAGCAGGTTGGTCTGGCTGCTGACAAGAGTCCTTCCTTTGCATTGACTCTTGTCAGGAGGAATCTATTCTCTCTTTGGTACATTAAAGAATGAGTTGGTAAGCTGCCTGTGCTGGGACATGATAGATGACTTGGACTGCCCATATCCAACAGCTATGAGCTAGGATTTGCCAAGTTGTGGCTGTAGGTCTTTGACTTGCATGCAGAGACTTGGATAGTCTGATCCAGGAGATGATAAGCCCTTGAAGACTCCTCTGACCACAGGGTAGGATGTGTAACAGATGATAATTGCCATCTACCTTCTGTGGTCATGGAAGTGAACCCCAGAGTTATAGGTAGCATGGTTACCTGAGCAGGGAGCTCAACTCCCTTAGCAAAGCAAGGAGAAATATGTAAATTGGTGAGTATCACCAACATGATGCAGATACTTTCAAAGTTTGGAAAGCTTTGACCTAATTTTGGAATTTAACAGCAGCTTTGTCCAGGTCACTACATGCAACGTTGTGGTAACAGCTTGTGCCAATGCATGTCTTTCTCAGTCTGTGTTTTTGTTCTGCAACCTTTTCCAATGAATATTTGACATTTTAGGTTTGAATTTACTTGTTTTCTATGTGATTTATACACCAATTCCTTGCACTGTGCTTTTTCTTAGAGAATGATTGAGATTGGCTGTAGGAACAACTAAGTGTAATATGTATACAGAATATATTAATATGAATACAAATTTAAACAATAAACATCTGACCTAAGAGGCCCTCTTCTTAGCAATAAATAAATAAATAAATGGAGGAAATGTATCTAATTAGATCCTGAAAAATTCGTATTATTTTTGTGCAAATTCAAAATGGAGCTCGCAGTCTTCAGCTTCACTGAAAAAACGTGCAAAGAAAATTAACCTTATACTTTATCATAATGTAATATTTCTTTGCTAAATTCCATTGGTTTATGCTTATTTTCTTACCAGTAATGTAATAAAGGCATGTGTTCTCACAAAACTACTATCTCAGGTAAACATCATTTATTCCCTCCAAAGAGATGCTGTGGTTTACTTTAATGGAGAAACATCTGTTCTTTCAGAATCAAATGAGCTCCCTGAACAATAATTAATAAAAATATCACCACTAAATACAGCTGGCATATTGTTTAAAATAATAATGTAAACCCATACAATTGATGGAAGCAAGAACATAGTAAGTGTCCTCGTCTGCTTTCCCCACCCACCTCCCACTTTCCCCTGTGAGTCTCTTAACAAGAACTTTACTAGATGGTTGAGTTGTTGGTCTGAATGCTTGAAAACTGATAGTTCCTTTTGCTGGGAAGAGTTGATGGGTTTCTGTTACCAGTAACTGTAGAAAGACTTCTAGTTCAGATTGTGTGATTCTATAGAGGGAATAATCAGAAAGCATCATACTAAGCTGCTCTAGAGTCTGAGTATGAAAGAAAAAGGCACTAATGAAGGCCTTTTTATGCTTTTCCTCCCCAGTAGAGCTTGCTAGTGATGAAAGCCTGTCATTGGCCTTTCATCCATTAGTGCACAGCAATTCCTCATTCTTTAGAGTGGATTTTGAGAGATGAGAATTCCTCAAAGTGCAACAGAAAGAGAAGGCTGAGTGTGCTCATTTGATTTTATATTTATAAATATACTATGTATAGTATATATATTTTATATATATAAATATAAATACTTTTAATAAAAATATTAAGATGCATTGCACTTGTGTTGGACATCAGATAACAAGGTGTTAAGTTGGGTAACCATTTCTGCTGTACTTTGTTCCTGGTCATTCATTGCAAAGGAATTAACCATCTCACACCTCTGCTGAACAGATGATGGTAGGATAAACAATGTTGTAAGAAAAGTGTATTTTCTATAGACAATTTAATAGTATACTCCTGTTATGTAATGATGTTGAATCTATGTCTCTGTTGGCAACTAAGGACAATTAATTGTTGGTATTTATCCTTTTCCTGGTTTTTTTGGTTTTTTTGGTGGGGTTTTAATTTTCTATATGGACTTATGCTATTAAAGAGAAAGGGAAAATTGTGTAGTTGACTTAATGTACCTTTATTTTAAATTCCTCTGTAATTACTACTTTCAGTATCACCTATGCCCATTATGTTTATATGTCACTTGATCTAAGATTGACAGTATCTGTATGCAGGTCAGAGTGTGATGGGATTTAGCTTCCCTAGAAACATGCATCTTGATTGAAAGGGAAAGAAGTGGTTAAAATTTGGTAGTGGTGAGTTTTTATGTTCCATTATGGAGGGAAAAAAACCCACTTTCAAAAAGTTCAAGGTCTACAACTGTTAACAGTGCAGACTGTTAAAGGGATAGCAATCAGCCTATGCACCAGACACACAGATTGAATTCTTGGTGCTTTTCATGTAAACAAGAGATAAAAGTGTTTTCCAGTGACTCCGATAAAGCAAATGCTGTCATAATGATTCTGAATGAGCCTCATCCAGATGTTGCAGACTTCTTGCTGCAGTATTTATTCATAAATCTTGTTAAAATATAATCAGAGAAAATATGTCTCAATTAAAACCATCAAAACTCTGTGACAATGCTCATGCAAATGTGGTAACAATCCAGTGCAGTAGGCTACTGGTATGTCTGAGCCTGCTGATTAGAGCTCACCAATTAATACAAAACTATCTTTTTCCAAGCAAAAGGGGAAATCTAAGTTCCCCTGTGCCTTGAGGATTGGATTGTTTCCTTTTCTGTGTGTGCATATGACTGCTGAGACTTCTATAACACTTAATACATCTGAAAACCTTTATGAATTCTAACTTGTATGTGCACATGTAGCTTATTCCTCTTACCCCATACAACTGCCATTACCTCATCATGGTGCACAATACTGCTTCATTCAAGAGCCTGGTTGGGTAACATAAGTAGAGAAGAATAGGAAGATGAAATGCAGTACATATGAACAGTCTACAAAACTGTTTGCATAAACTAGGTGATCATCATTCTTATTTCAAGCACTCAACTGTGCAGCCACATCGGTCTGTTTCCCTCTGGTAAACTGTGTTTAAAGAAGCAAAAAATACTTTTAACACTGCTTTTCTCTCCAAATAATCTGCTGCCTCACTCTAAGACTGGTACTCAATGTCCACTGGGAAAAGATGGTTCTGAGCTGATGATCCTATTAGGATGTGATCATGCCATGACAGATTTAACTGTCAAGCTTTAAGACTATTTGTGAATGCCAAAAAGAAACAGCTTGGAAATTGTAACATTTCTCCAGGATAATTTATAGGCAGAGAGAACACAGGGATAATTCTTGAACTTTAGGCTCAATGTTATAGCTGGATGAGCTTTTTAGGGACTGAAATGCTTCAACAAAGTATTAAGAGTATCAACAAGTTAAGACATGACTGGTCAAATGTATATTAACAAGTTCAGGAGCATTTAAAATACCTGAATGGAAGAAGGCTAAACACATTTGGTTATTTGATATGCAATACCTTGTTGCCCCCTAGTAACTTGTGAGTCTAAATCCATGCTCCTGATAAAAATTTGTAGGAAAATTGATAGAAACAAATTTTCAGGTTGTAGGAAAGAAACCACAGAGCTGAGGCTTCTAAGTTGCAAATTTGTTCTCTAAGCCACAACTGTGCAAGCCAAATGGCTTCAGTTACACAGTGTACTGTTACAAATAGTTCCCTGAGATGCAGGTAGGCTCTGATTGCTTTACTCCATACCAGAGCGCTTTCCTGTCAATCACCAGCAACAGGTACCTCCTCCTCTCCCATCACTACCAAATTGGCTTACACAGCTTCTGGGTTGGCACAGGCAGCTGCTGTTTTCACACTGTGGAGCAATATGTGGAAGCGGTGTGTAACTGTTACATTAATACCTGGTTTTAAGGATTTTTACATCCTGTCTTCATGCTAGCCAGATATCAGAAAATTCAATTCAGATTAGGTGAAGGTGAAACTAGAAATAAAATAACATAAAACGTCCCAAACAAAACCCATCTTAAAAACAAGATAAAAGTTATAAATCCCTAAAGAAATTCTAGGTGAAGGAATGAAAGAAAAAACACACTTGTTTCAAATTCACTAATCTACAAAGCATCTCTCATTGTACACAAAACAGTACCTTTGGATTGTTTCCCTCTGGAGACATGGTGTCTTACTCCATGCCCTACATCTTAGACTTGTTTTATGCAGAGAGCTCTTGGAAAAGGATCCTAGCTCTTGCACCTGACGACTTGCAGTCCTCCAGGGGTTCCTTTCGGTCATTCTATTTTCCCCTACAAAATGCATTTACCTTTGAGATATTCAGGCAATATACTTTTAGATTCTGCTGGTAAAAGGGTTCTTTTGCTTTTTTGAAGATGCAGGTGCTACTTTTACAGACTGGATGACATTTCCTGTCCTGGGCTGGCCTAGAGGTCATTCCTTAACTCTGAGAGTTATTTTCATCCCACTCACTCCCACAGTGAGCCAATTTGTATGCTTCTGTGTGAAGTGTCTTCATCCACTAAGCCTCTCTTTCTTCATGCACAAGCTGATGTAAAAATATATGTAGCTCATTTTTTCTTTTGAGAGCGGATGCTTTGGGTGACAAATAGTTATGAAGTGATTGACTCTTCAATTCGATCTTTGGTACTGTAACACACGGAACTGAGCCTCATAGGTTCTTTGTCCTTGCAAACCATACTGCGAGGCAGGAAAGTGCTATTCTCTGCACTATACTTAGCAAATCAGAGCGCAAAGAGGCTTAAGAGGAGATTCTTCCAAGGATTTCAGCAGTCAGTATTGTTTAAGTACCCAGCTATGGCTAAATCAGTGTACAGACCATAGGTCTACTACTGAATACTGTAAATGTCCAAATTGTCTTTGCATCTTAAAACCTGCGTGCTCCCAGAATTGTCCTCATCTCACCTGGGCACAGGAAACAAGCAGATGTCCTAAGCTTGACATCCCTGCCTAGGTATTTCTCTGCCTGTGTTTTGTGAGTGTGAGAAGAGAATGAAGGGCTGGAGAAGCTTATGGTCAAAAGCTATCAAATTAGCAGTACAGTGGCCCACTGCCTCAGCAGCACATTCAGGATGTGGGAAGAGAAAGTTTTGATGTCTAGCTTTGCTTAAAAGGTACAAAGCCCTTAAGCATTTCAAGTACCCCAGCAGAGCAAGCAACTATGACTTTTTTTGGTGGAAATAATTCATCTTCTCTCATAAAACTTCCAAGCAGAAAATAACGCCAGATTTACTGGGTCAGAGTGGAGTGGACTTGCTGATGGGTGGAGTCAGCTCATCAGAGAAGGGTCGAATCTCTGTTCCACTAACATCATGTGTTCTCTGTTAAACTGCCACTCTGTCAAAGAGGCATGTCCATTCCCTCATGGTGCTGACTTCTACTCCCTGTGTCCTTACAGCTCCATCATTGTTGTCTTGATCACAGCAGTTTCCAAGTCTCCTTGAGTAACTTGCCTCCCACCTCAGAGGCAAGAAAGCTTAAGGGTTAAGCAGGGACTGTTGACCTAGTAGTAACTATCTTTTCAGTTACTAACTTAGTATTTGTTACCCCGTATATATTTGGGCTTGTAGATGTTAGTCAGGATATCAAGGACAGAAGTATCTTGGCAGAAGAAAAAATTTTAAGTTGTGAAAAATTGAGGAATGAAAGTTTGCAGCAAACATGGAAGGTTCAAGCACTCTAAGCATGTTCAATATTGCTGAAGGACTTTTCAGCGTTGTGGCTTGCTTGCTAGTTTGGATGCCTCGTCTCACAGAATCACAAGGGTTGGAAGGGACCTTGAAAGATCATCTAGTCCAACCCACCTGCCAGAGCAGGACCACCTAGAGTAGGTTACACAGGAACATGTCCAGATGGGTTTTGAATGTCTCCAGAGAAGGGGACTCAACAACTCATCTGGGCAGCCCATTCCAGTGCTCTGTCACCCTCACAGTGAAGAAATTCTTCCTTGTATTTCTTTGGAACCTCTTGTGTTCCACTTTATACCCATTGTTCCAGTACCCACTGAGCACACTGCATCTGGGGTGATTTCAGCAAAAAGGAATATTTTATGCTCACCAAAAGCCCTCTGAGATCTAAACCAAAAGCTGAGATGACTTCTGAAAGTGAACTAGCACCTTCAATTGAAATGTTACATTGATCGCCCCCTCTTGATTTTGTTGATGTTGGACCATGAGTGAGTACTTTGGAAGGAGATGGAAGATGTCCCATATGAGCTGCTATATCTGCCATATGCTCCAAAGCTTTTTACAGTCTTGCATCTGAAGAAACAGTAGTGTGACATTTCCTAACATCTTAGGGTCACCTAATCTACTTTGTTGATTTTTGCATCTGTCTCGCTCTTAATACTGTGGTGTGGTACTGCTGCTGATTTTGTGCTGAAAAAAGAGTTGTTATTTCTAAGCCTATAGAATCATAGAATCGTTTCAGCTGGAAAAGATCTTTAAGATCAGCAAGTTCAGCTTTTGTCCTAGCCCTAGCAACCACTAGACCATTTCCCTAAGTACAACATCCAACTGTCTCTTAAACACCTCCAGGGACAGTGACTCCACTACCTCCCTGGACAGAACGTTCCGATGCCTGACAACCCTTTCAGTAAAGAAATTCCAGCCTAAACCTCCTCTGGTGCAACTTGAGGCAGTTTCCTCTTGTTCTGTTGCTTGTTACTAGAGAGAACAGACTGACCTCTGCCTTGATAAAACTTCCTTTCAGGTAGTTGTAGACAGTGATAAGGTCTCTCTCCTCTGAGTCTTCTTTTTTCCAAGCTAAACAGCCCCAGATCCCTCAGTTGTTCCCCATATGAGACATGCTCCAAATGTTTTACTAGCTTGGTAGCCCTCCTCTGTATCTTCTCGAGCACCTCAATGTCCTTGTAGAGAGGGGCCCAAAACTGGACACAGTATTTGAAGTGCAGCCTCGCCAAAGCCGAGTACAGGGGAAAAATCACCTCCTTCCTCCTGCTGACAACACTGTTCCTGATCCAGGCCAGGATGCCATCGGTCTTCTTGGCCACCTGGGCACACTGCTGACTTTACCTATAAAGCATTTGCCAGTTAAAAGCTATCATCAACTGTATTTCAAAAACTCTTTTATTGTCTCAAAGTGTGTGTCTAAGGAAATATCTCCGTAGATGGCAATAGTAGTGACTCATTGTCTAATGGACCTACAATAAACACTACTGAAATTTAATCATCACCAGGAAGGGAATGAATTTATGGCAGGAATTATTGCAGGGGAAAAAAATGTTTTGAACAGAACAACTATTTCCTGAACAATGGCTTTCTGCTTGTGTCTGGGAAAGTTCAAGTTAAGTTTGCTTAGGGGGATATTTCTGAAAAATCTCTCTTTAAGAAAGTCAAGTCATTGATTTAAAAAGGCTGTCATACTGTCTGTGTTCTATTTATCCAAGCAGGGTGGAAGACACACCTCTTCAAATGTATAGTCTCATCAGCTTGTAAATGTAGAAACAAACTGTAGTAGAAAGTGTTGTGTTATTTTAAAAACTGATTACTTTATGGAAAAGACCTCTGTCTCAGTTTGCTTGTCTCATTATTGTGACAGGAGTTCTCAGATAGCAGGATCCTACCACTTCTTGTTAGACAGACAAATAGGTGCCTTTGTGGAGGCCGTTGTGTGGTTCTCTGGATGGACTTTTTCCTCTGTCTTCCCAAATTGCATTTTGTGGGCTACTGCAACAGAGCACTGGGATGCTCTTGATTTCAAAGGTGAGTGCCTTGGATTTATGACTTAAATTTTCAGCTGGCAAAGCACCCTTACAACCTTCAGCTACCACAAAGGATTGAGACAGGATCCCTATGCACTCACTTTTTAATATTTGAATAGTCTGAACTATTAACTAAAACCCTCTTTTTAATCAGAGAATGACCTTTGGAGATGGATCTGTCTGGTTCTGTTACAACCACTATAATGTGACAAGTGCAAGACATAAAATCATAGAATGGTTTGGGTTGGAATGGACCTTAAAGATCATCTAGTTACAACCTCCCTGCCATGGACAGGGATACCTTCTGCTAGGCCAGGTTCCTCAAAGTCCCATCCAACCTGGCCTTGAACAGTTCCTGGGAGTGGCCATTCAAAACGTCTCTGGGCAATCTATTTGTCCTGGTTTTGGCTGAGATGGAGTTAATTTCCTTCCTAGCAGCCAGTACAGGGATGTGTTTTAGATTTGTTCTGAAAAAATCATTGATAACACAGAGGTGTTTTGGTTATTGCTGAGCAGTGCTTGCAAAGGCCTTTTTTGCTTCACTCCCTGCCCAGCCATTGAGTGGGCTGGGGGTGCGTAAGAAGCTGAGAGGAAGCATGGCCAGGACAACTGACCCCAACTAGCCAAAGGGCTAGTCCATACCATAGAATGTCATGCCCAGTACATAAACTGGGGGGAGTAGGTGGGAAGAGTGTATTGGGTCTGACTGAGATAATGGTAATTTTCTTCAGCAGCTCCCATAGTGCTGTGCCTTCTGTGGTAGCTAGGAACATGTTTGATAGCACAGCAGTGTTTTGGCTACTGCTCGCACAATATCATGGCTGTCCCTCCAGCATTTCTTTCTTCACTTTCACCAGTAGGCTGGGAGGAGACATGGCCAGGACAGCTGACCCAAACTGGGCAAAGAAATATGCTGTATCCTACAATGTCAGCTCAGCAATACACACTCAAGGAGAGGAGAAGGAAGGGAGGACATTTGTGATTGACATTTGCCTTCTGAAGCACGCTGCGTGCTGCAGCCCTGCTGCCAGGGAGAGGCCAGACATCGCTGCTCATGGGAGGGAGAGAGTAACATGCTGTTACTTTATTTAACTGCCTTTATCTCAACTCATGTGACTTCCATCTTATTTTCTCCCCTCCCTGGCTTGCTGAGGAGAGGAGTGATAGAGCTGTGTGGTGGGCACCTGGCACACAGCCAAGGTCAACCTGTTACAAAGGGATGTATCCCTGCTTGGGCATTGGTCAGTGAGTGGTGAGCAATTGCATTGTGCATCACAATGCATGAAATATTTTTTATTACTTTCTCTCTGTAATTTTATTATAGTAATTTTCATTATTATATGTTTTATAATTTTTATGATTAACATTTTATTTTTGTAAACCAAAATTTCAACCCACAAGTTTTACTTCTTTTTCCTGATTCTCCTTCCCATCCCACTGTGGGAAGTGGGGCATGGACTGAGTGAGTGGTTGTATGATACTTAGTTGCTGGCTGAGGTTATAACACATGCTGTTCTAGTGCTTCACCACCCTCGTAGGTGTCGTGGTTTTGCCCAGCCGGAGGAAAGGGGAAGAAAATCGCGACTCCTCCCCCTCCCCCTCTCGACGGAATGCGGAGGGGATCGGAGAGGGAGGGAAAAAAAAGTAAAAGAGCCCGCGTAAGTTGAAATAAGAACAGTTTACCGGGGAAATTGAAGAGTAACAACTATAACAAAGACAAGGGAATATTACAAAGAAAACTGGTGAGTGATACAGTTGCTCACCACCCGGGACCCGACGTAAGCGACTGCTCCCGACCGGCGACCGAGAGCCCGCGCCCCCCCCGAAAGAGCTTAATCCGGGGCAATAGGAAGAATTTCTTCATTCTATCTGACCTAAATCTACCCTCTCTCAATGTAAAACCACTACCTCTTGTCCATTTTCTACAAGGCCTGGTAAACATCCCTCTCCAGCTTTCTTGTAGGTCCCTTTAGGTACTGGGAGGACACAACAAGGTTTCCAAGCTGAACAACTCTAATTCTCTTTAGCTTGTCTTCATGGGAGAGGTGCTTCATCCCTATGATCATCTTTGTGGCTTTCTTCTGCACTCACTCCAACAGGTCCATGTCTTTTCTGTGGTGAGGACCCCAGAGCTGGATGCAGCACTGCAGGTGGAGCCTCACCAGAGTGGAGGAGGGAGGCAGAATCACCTCTGAAACTGCTGGCCATGCTGCTTTTGATGCAGCCCACTCTGAGCACACATTCCCAGCTCATGTCCTGCTTTTCATCCACCTGTGCTCCCTAGTCTTTCTTCTCAGGGCTACTTTCAATCCCTTCATCCTCCAGCTTGTACTAATACCAAGGGTAGTCCTCAGGAACAGGAATTAAGGAGAATGATATGCATGCTGATGACATTCCTCCAAAGCTCTCAAGTTCTTGACACAGCATTTAACTTAAAAAAAAAAAAAAAAAAAACAACCTTCTTTTTCAGAAGAAATCCTATGATTTATCCTTAAATGAATGCCTGCTTTCATAGTTCACTTGAGTGTATTAGTTCATAGTTATTGCATTGCCACAGGTGATATGTACTATTATTTTATTTAAGGTCTTTTCTTGGTTTTAATTATCTCTCTGAAAGTGAGTCATTCAATAAGTATCACCACTGCAAATTTACATAGTTTCACTCTGTTGTCTGGCTTCACAAACGTCTAATAAAATGTGATTCATCTGTTCATGTAGTATATGCATTAAATTAAGCACTTTCAAGTTCTGTCATCTCTGTTACAGTGTCTGTTCTCACACTCTGGAGGTCTAGTTCTACATTTGCTTTGGGATAGAGGAGAGAGGAAAGCACCACAGATGTTTAAACTTAGTGGAAAGCGATGTCACTCATTTTTTCTTAGACCATTCTAGAAATGGTTATGGCCAGGTATGAGGGAGCTCAACTCTCCGGTTATAGGCTCTTACATGAGGTCAGTTTTTCACCTTTGCTTCTCTCAACAAAAACTAGAAGGTCCTTAGCAGGGCTGCAAAGTGTGATTTTGAAAGCTCAATGTCAAAAATAAAGCAACAGCAGAAGGAGCTGAAACTGATGTCTCAGAAAATTGCAGCATTTTAGCACCATTGATCTCAACTTTGAGGAAAGAGCTGAAATGTTTCAACAGGAAGTATACAGAATGCAGAGGTCTTTTATTTCATTATTTTCTAATGATAACAGAATATTTTAACATGTATAAGTTGCACTGTTGGTTTTATTAATCCCTTACAGCCTGCAGGGACCATACAGGGTTGTAGTTCCAGAATATTTTGTGCCTCTTTATCCTCTGTTTCTCAGAGCACCTTCTGCTCATCTTGGCCTTATCATGTGCACGGCATTCCTTTTTGTCTGTGGGACTTCTTTTTTTTCTCTATCTCAAAGCAAATGTGGAACTGGCCTTTCAAAGTTTGAGAACAGCTACTGTAACAGAGATGATAGGATTTGAAAGTGCTTGATTTAAGGCATACACTAGACCAGGAGATGACCCACTTACTGGAAAATAACCATAGTGAGATGAACTGTAGTTGTAAATAAATCATTGCTGGTGGTTGTATGACAACTTTGGAATGTAGTCATAGCACCTACTTTTTATTATGCTACTCGTAGTAAATGTTTGACACATGCCCTGACTTGTGAAGATGCATTTGTTTTGCTCTTTTTCTTCAAACAAACAATTAAGCCTGCTTTGTTCTGTTTAAGAAACAAAATCTGCAACCATGCATTAAAAACCTTAGAAATGCAAAGTGATGACAGCTTTTCCCCCTGACAACCATCTTTCAAAAGAAATTGGATTCTTAAATACACAGGACTTTGGAGGAAGTAGTCAGCTCCAAGTGGGTGTGTCAGGCCAGTGAATGCAACCAAATCTCACTGGACATAGACCACGTTTACAGCAGTTCCCTCCTTTTGGACACGGAGATGTCCAAAGCAAACAGCTGCTGCATGAAAAGGAGAGTGCACAAGGTTTATGGCAGCTAAGAAGGGGATCTCTTTCTGATAGGGTGCAGCAGGCACTGCAAAGGGGGTGGGCTTGGCAGCTAAAGCAAACAGCATCTGTAGTCAGCATGTGAAGGGTAGGAAAAATCTGCCAACCTGAAGCAATTCTTCCATAAGCTCAATGTCTCCTCAGGAGGAGAAGCTGAAGCAGAAAAGTGCTTCTGCCAGACAAGCAAACTGCTGTTGCCTTCTTCCCTGCACTCCATCAGAAATTAGATATGCTGGATCTGCAGTGTGCAAAGCTACAGTGCAACAATAATTGTTTTCCTACTCACATAAAAAGCTGTAACCTTCAAAAAGTTGGAGTGCATGCTTGAATGCTGGATATAGCACAAGGTCTTTGTTATAGCTTTTTCATTTAGAAAGCAGTAAACATTTTCCTGCATAACAAATAATGTTTTATTTTTGTTTTGAATTCTTGTACACTAAATGTAACTTATTTGCATCAGTGGATAGCTAAACTGTATCAAATATATGTGTATCCAGTTTGGGAATTCACCTACTGAGGTGATTTAGCTAATAATTTTAAAAGATTTTTTTTACTTTAGGACTTCGCTCTTTTTTTCCCACAAGGTATTTCTATTTGATTTTGTGTTGTTTCCTTGAGCATTAATAAAAATTGATTTAGGCAATAAACTTTGTAGTGGCAATCCAATGAAGAGGGGAGACTCTGTAAATCAGTATCGAAATAGGAGATTTATTGTGAGTTGAGTTGCTTGAGCAACAACTTTCCACTTCAGGTGCCAAGCTGTCAACAAATAACACTAATTTATGTGCATACCCATGCTGCTGTAAGTTAAGGACAGACTGGTTCTTTCTCCCTAGAAATCTGACCAGACCTTGTTCCTTCCAAGAACTGATTGTTTTAGGGTGGTATGGAGGCAAATATGACATGATAGCAAGATGTAATTGAGAGCATCACAAATGATTCTCTTTGCTGAAGGCATATCACAAAGTGCTTTAGCACAAATCTGTCAGCCTGCCTGTCAGCAGTTTCTGAATTTGTGTTAGAACAGTGACTTTTGGGAAACTGAGATACCACACTTTTTCTCCCATTTTCTGTGTTAGGGAAAGTGATGATGGCCAGGAACAAGGATACCCTGAGAGGGTATACACAGAAGAGCTGCAGCACAAAAAGAATAGTGCTGAAATGACAAGGTACTGACCACTTCCTTTAATCTAGAGCTCCTGAATTTCTCAGAAACAAACTTGAAAAGAAGAAAAATTAATTAAAAGTAAACAATTATGCAGTGACACTTAAACCTTAAATGCTGTTATCAGGAAGTTTTTCATGCAATGCTGAGCTAAGGTGTTGCATTAATCTGATTGAGCAGTCTTTGTGCTATATGCTATGAAGGTAAAAGCAAAAAGATTGACCATGTTGCAAAGAGAGTTAGGCAGAGAGGAACCTCATGAGGTTCAACAAGGACAAGTGCAGAGACCTGCACCTGGGCAGAATACAAAAACAAACAAAAAAACAAACAAAAAAAAGACATGCTGTAGTTTTAAATCTCTCTCAGGCTGCTTTGTTGTGGTCACTGGTCATAAAGGAGAATCAGGTTCTTGCTATTTGAGAAGGATGTCTTTCCCACATTTCTTTTAACTGCTGAAACAGCTCATCGGTTTCTAACAGTGAGGGAAGAACAAGGGTGTGTGCTCAGGGTATACAGTAAAAAGTAGTAACCAACGGTCTGGGCAGAGTCAGTGAAAGACACTGTGAAGCGTTGGTGTGGGGATGTTATTAAGGAGAGACTGATGTCTGAATTGTGTTGCTGAACTTCATATATTTTGCTGAAGTAGAGAATATGTAATAATTCCTTGTGTTCTGTCCACTTGCAGACTTGCATGTGCACACTAAAATATACCTTCATAATAAGAAATTATCTCTTTTTTTTATTATGGAAAAGGAGAGTGAACCATGTTGATCCAGTGAAAAAATATAGCTAATGCCTAGTTATTAAATAAATGATTAGGGCAAAATTCTGCCTGTCTGCTTCCAGACAGTCCCAGGCATTGGTCACTCTTTATTTTTTTGTCTCTGTACAGTACCAACAGGGACTCGGTTTTTAGCTTTGTCAGACTCTAAAACAAGCCATATATTTTCCAATTCTGCTTTATAGTCATCGTATTGGTAAACATCTTACCAATCCCAGCATTTAGTTTCAGGATGGGAGGGAAACTGTCTTCCTAGTCATCAGTATCACTAGTTGAAAGAGATGTTGAGGATATCAATTTATAAAATACATTTCATAGGAGATAAATGGGAATGGTTCTGTTTTGTAAAGTTCAGAGAGCTCCTTCTGGTCATTTCAAAAGGAACATTTTGAGCCCATCACATCTTTTTATAATTGTTTTCCTTCTATCCTTAAAGAGTATTTCTAGATTAGTTTTGAGCTCTCAGATGAAAATCAGACTTACTGTTTTATCAGAACAAACCAGTTTGGTCACTCTATTATTCCTCAGAATTTTGTTTGGAATGAAGCTTTGACAGAAATTTTTTGGGGAGAGACAGTCACACGTCAGCATTCCTTGCTGAGCTTATATGGTTGCCTAACAGGTCTCTGCAAGAGGGCTATGTCTCACCGCAGTTGCATTTTCTTGTCAAAACTGGATGCCTCCTCTACAGAAGAGGAAAAAAAAAAAGTCCTCTGTTCTCAGAATATGGTTTCCAAAGTATTAGGTGTTTGCCTTCTTCAAAACAAATGCAAGTTGCTAAATGGCTTTTGGGGTAAATATTGATACAATTAAGTTCCCTGTAGTTTTCGCTCCACATTGTACATGTCTAAACCAATACTGCAATATAATGGCTGATTTTCTATGGTATAATGTAAACATTGGAGTGGTTCTTATTCTTATGTGTTTGTCTTTGACAACCCAGTCATAAACTTTAATTTGAAAAGTACTGAATCAGCTCATGGTGGATTTGTTAGGGTTTGTTAGAATAATATGACTTTCTTATGAGAATATCTTACTTTTTTCTTGCAAATCCATGAGCAGATTTCAAGGTATCCAGTTTCATAGTGTTAAAGAAACCCAACAAAACCAATCAGCCTTACTACCACCCTCACCATTTCTGAGTCCTGTCTCTTTACAGATTCAGGCACTGTTTTCTGTTGGGCAAAGTAAATGCTTCCTGTTAAACTCTTTAAGTTTGCTTCCCTGTGAGGATGGTGAAGCACTGGAACAGGTTGCCCAGAGAGGCTGTGGTTGCCCCAGTCCTGAAAGTGTCTAAGGCCAGGCTGGATGGGGCTTGGAGCAACCTGGTCTGGTGGAAGGTGTCCCTGCCCATTGTAAAGGCGGTTGGAACTAGATCAGGTGCCTTCCAACCCAAACCATGATTCTGTATAATAACAAAAGGCTCTTTTTTTTTTTTTTTTTTCCCCTTAAATCTGTAGAGAACACTGAAATTTTGACTCTTTTATCACAGACTCTTCTCCTCTATATTCTGGCCTTCCCACACCCACTTTGACAGTTCTGCACATTTTCAGTATTTCAGAATGTATTATTTTTCTATTAATATAGTTATTTGCTAATTCTCTAATGAAAGAGATCCTTAGCACTGAGAAATGTTGCAAATTGCACACCTTGAGCCAAGCAGTCATGCTGTCTTCTGACTCCAGGAGGTGGTCTGTATGACTGCAAATACTCCTTTTCATGACTGTCAGGTCTCACAGCAAGCACCTCTGCATGTCATGACTGTCTGTGTCCAGGAAGATTTGTGCTGCTTAACAGAAAGAATTCTATCTTTCTTTTGAAGCCAAATGGTTTAGGAGATTTGAATGCTATGTCCAGATAGGTAATGGAATCTTAGCAACTTCACTCTTCCATTTTCTCTGTCTCCATCAATATTTGACCAACCACACTTAAAGGTGTTGAGCCAAACTGAATGTGTGATTTTTCAGAGTGGTCAGAAGTGTGTTCTTTGGGTGTACTTTGATGAAAACTATGTGGTTTGCCAGAAGAATAAATGTGTGAAATTATTCCTATGCTGTAATGCTTACATGATTAGTATTTCAATCATATTACGAAAACAAAACCGAAAAGAGAAAAATGCATACATTTGAAAAACCCTGAAAACTTCAAAGAAACAAAAAAAAATCAAAAGTTTCTGATTAAAAGACATGAAGCTTCTCTCCTAAAGAGGAAAAGCTGTGTTAAATTTTGTTGGAGTTTGGCAGCCTTCAAGCAAGTAAAGTACACACTAAAGCAAAATATTTTCTATCACTTCACTCCTGGGTTATGATGCATGGGCCGTTAATCTAGAATGACAAGTAGTTTTGCTGGAGATGGCCTTTTTCTTTGTTTGCATTCCTTAATCACAAAACAAATGCTTAAATGAGACATTTACTCTAGATAAATATTGGTTGTTTAGGAAAAAAAAATGACAGCTTTATCTTCATTTCAGTAGTCATGGTTCCTGGTCATCTTGATTTCAGTTTGAATTATTTCAAATATTTGGGATGCTGAACAATGGAGTTTCATGCCACAGCTATAAACATAACCTTCATCTTGTCTCTTGTTGGTCAGATTGTAAAAACAGTCTGAAAGATTTTGTAACTGAGATTAATTCAATCTTGAGCTGGAAATTAGGAGTTTGGAGCTTTGCTCCTAACTTTGCCACTGTTTGACTTTTATGGCCAGGAGTTATCTACTCCTTTTTAGTCTTATTTCCTTTTCCAGGATTTAGACAATTGCAGTACAGGGACTTTAGAGTTCCCTGTACATATGTAGAGTGCTTAGTGTTTAATGGAGTGCAGTCCATTTTCAGTGACTCTTCTAGATAATACAGTAATACTATGGTCCTGATAAAAGCAACTGTGTGGAATAGCTACATTGCTGGCTTGTGGAGCTTGTGGACAGGCTTCGTTTTGGCAGGATAACTCCTCTGGCATGTAACATATCGTGCCTTCTTTCAAGCACCTTTTTCAATACAATTTTAGAAATGGCTGCATGCCCAGCAATCTTCTTCCTCTAACCATGTATGGGTAGTGATGACATGCTACTGTAAGATAGTACTTATGGTTGAGATACTAGTATCAGAGTTCATTGATAAGTTTTATTATGGCTTTGCAATAAAGTGGTGTATATGTGCTGATTATTATAGTTCAGTGTGTCTTTTGAATGAAAAGTCCCTTTGTGAAAGACACATTTTGGGACTGGGTGTCGCAGCCAGTAAAAGTGTGAAACGGGAAAACAAACATTGTCATTGATTTTCCTGGAAATGAAATATTTCACTTTTATTACTGCAGTTGAGTTGTGTTGTGAGCAACACCTCTGGTGCTGGCTAACCAAGTTGCCTTTGCTAAATGGGCAACCCAATGTTTGAAGGTCCCACCCCCCTCTGCTGTTGGTGTAGTCTTGAACAGTGTACAGTATCTTTGGATTTTCCCACAGGCTGGTGCATAAGAGGGGATAGACTATAACCACCCGATGCCACGCTTTTTGGCCCAGGTGTCTATGAGGTTGTTTCATACACGAGTCCCCTTGCCTGATTACATTCTCCTCTGGGAGTCCCCATCACCAGGACACTAGCTTTTCCAGGCCCAGGAGAGTGCTCTGGGCACTGGTATGGGGCACAGGGTCTGTTTTCAGCTGTCCAAGGGTTGTTTCCATCCTTGGAAGCACACAGTGCTTCCCTTGACAGGCTTGTGGGACCATGATTGAGTCAATCTTCCAGGCTCCCCCATCTTTCTAGTTTGGCTGTCAATCTCCATACCACAGAGTCTTTAACCACTTGGCTTGCTTGACCGCAGCACATGCTTTACCTTCCCAGTTAGTTTAGGTGATAGTGTTGGTGCTCAGGTGAAGCCCTTGATCAGGAGCTAGAGATTGTTGAGTCTCTACCCACAGGGGCCTGAGGTGCCACTGAGCTATAAAGAATTGACCCATTGGTTGCCAATCCAGGTCCACCTTAGCCACATCAGTCTCAGCAGCCTGATCTGCCTGTTGGTTGTTTGAATGTTCTTTAGTAGCCTGACTCCTGAAGCGCCTGTGTAAGGCACTTTGGCAAACAGCTTCTCGAGCCAGGCTGCAGTACCTTGCCCCAGTTGGGCAGCCCAGATAGGTTTACCTCTGTGTTGCCAGTTGCTCTGCTTCCATTGCTCCAACCACCCACACAGGGCATTGTCCATCTTCCCTGGGAGTCACGTGCAGATAAAGTCTTGGCCATTTTTCTCATTCAGTGACATCTAAAGCCATATGGATGGCTTTCACTTCTGCAGACTGACTCGATTCACCTCCTTCTGCAGCTTCTGCAACATGTCTTAGGGGACTCCATCCAGCTCCCTTCCAGGTACCTCCAATGCTTTACCTGAAGGTGATGGGAACTATCAGGAAGTGGGGCATATCACTTCTCCTTTTCTGGAAGGTTCTTTGACAGTGGGGCCACATCAGCACATGTTATCTGCTTCTCTGGCCACATTCCAAAAGCTTTGCTTTCTGGCCAGTTGTTCATGCCCTCTATAGTTCCAGGGCAACGGGGGTTTCCTGTGTGGTGTCATTGTGTGCCCAGTGCTATAGCCTTCCTGTGTTATCATTATTCTTGTCAGCATCAAGGCAAAAAGCAGAGCCCTGGACCAGCTGCAAGGAAGAATATTACCTCTGCCAGACTTTGGCAAGCAGGACAAGTGTGTCCCAGGCAGCCTGTCTTCCGAGAGATAATCAAGACCACCCTTGCTTAGCTTCTGAGTTAAGGCTCCCTGAGGCAGTGTGTCTACACAGGCTATGCTGCTCAGCTGCCCCCACAGGATGGATCTCTGAGGTTGTTTGGTGGGCACCTAGCCTTACCTGCAGCTGCAGGAGAACCTGGGTTCTTGCCTTCTTGTCTGCTGATAGAGGGCACTGATGCTTCCTTCCCTCGGTCTTGCACTTCACTCATTTTCAGGCAATGTCAGCCTTCAGGCATCTGCCTCATTCCCACATCAGGCATCTGCCTCATTCTCACTTCAGGCATCTGCCTCATTCTCATTCTCTCAGCAGAGAAGAGTTCTAGGCATGAGGACATAGAGAGACAGGCTTCTCTGCCAGTTCCCATCACACCTTTTCATGTCTGACTACTCCCACCTTCAGTCACCTACACTTTATTTGATTAACCTGATCCACATTTCTCGCTTTCCCTTACAATTTATGTATGTGTACCTCTTAGGTCATATTAGTTTGCCATTCTGCTTTCTCTTGTCCACTCCATGTTCATACATGGAGAGGTAAAATGACAGGGTAGCACATGGTGTGCACCTTCTATATTCTCTCTTGAGCAGAGTATTGCCTGCTCCTAATAGCTGAGATATGGGAGAGGATTTTGCTGCGGGCAGCTTTAGCCTTGAGACACAGCTCTCCTGTCAAAGCACACAGATAAACAGCCCTGAGAAAGAAGTGAACAGCCCTGAGAAAGAAGTGATAAGATGAAGAACTAAGGCACCTTTCTCCTTGAGGGTGCTGCATGACATTGTGCCAGGGCTCAGCACAGTGCAGTCACAGAATCTTAAGGGTTGAAAGGGATCTTGAAAGATCATCTAGTTCAACCTCCCTTCCACAGCTGGATCACCTAGAGCAGTTCACCCAGAAACTCATCCAGGTGAGTTTTGAATGTCTCTAGAGAAGGAGATTCAACATCCCATCTGGGCAGCCTGTTCCAGTGCTCCATCACTCTCACAGTGATGGAATTCTTCCTTGTGTTTCTTTGGAACTTCTTATGTTCCATTGTATACCCATTGCCCCTTGCCCTATCCTTGGACATCATTGAGAAGAGCCTGTCTCCATCCTCCTGGCATCCACCCTTTACATATTTGTAAACATTAATGAGATCACCCCTCAGTCTCCTCTTCTCCAAGCTAAAGAGCCTCAGATGCCTCAGCCTTTCATCAGAAGGGAGATGCTCCACTCCCCTCATCATCTTTGTGGCCCTGCATTGAACTCTCTCCAGCAGCTCCATGTTCTTCTTGAACTGAGGGGCCCAGAATTGGAAACAATATTCCAGATGTGGTCTCATGAGGGCATAGTAGAGGGGGAGGAGAACCTCTCTCAACCTACTAACCACACTGCTTCTAATACACCCCAGGGTGCCATTGGCCTTTTTAGCTATGAGGACACATTGCTGGCTCATGATCATCCTGTTGTCCACCAGCCACCCCCAGGTCCCTTTTGCCTACACTACTCTCTAAGAGTTCATTCCCCAACCTGTACTGCTACATGGGGTTATTCTTTCCCAGATGCAACACTCTACACTTTTTGAGTTTCATTAGATTTCTCCCTGCCCAACCTTCCAGCCTGTGCAGGTCTCATTGAATGGCAGCACAGCCTTCTGGTGTGTGTAAGCCACTCCCCTCAGTTTAGTACTTGCTGACAGCACACTCTACTCCCTCATCAAGATCATTAATGAATGTATTGAAGTAAGTTGTACCTCTTTGGAACAGCCACAGTATTTTCCTTTCAAATAATCTATCACTCTATCAGAGTTTTGCAGTTTTTTAGGGGTGAAGTTCCAAACCACTGGAGGTAAGAAGCTTTCTAGATACCTGCTCACATTTTCCCACATGCCATGCCTCCCATGATTATCCAGCCTCAGGACAGATCTCTGAGTGATGTTCTTAAATAGTTGTTTAAACAAGTCCTGAATCACATTCGGGAACATGTTGGTTCCTAGCAATAAGACCATGCCAGTTTCAGCATCCCAAGGATATTAAAAATTCTCAAGAGCTACTGCAACTAACCTGGAAGAGAAGGTGGAAGGTGAAGAAAGGTGTCTCCCCCAGAGACTGGGCCTCTGAGGAGAAAGGTAAGTAGTATAATTATTAATAGTTCTTTGAGAACTAAAAAGTCCAGATTAGTTTCTCAAATGGTAATTTTGTTGTACAATAAACCAGTTCTACATAGTACATCAAAGTGATAATGCACTTGCCCTAGATGACAAGCCACAGCACAGGAAATATATATGCCAACTAAGAAGTTACATACATGTGGTGGTTTAACCCTGGCTGAGTGCTGGGTATCAGGTGCCTACCAAAGCTGTTAAATCACTCCCTGTCCTAAACCGAACTATAAGAGACAGTAAATTGATGTTTTGACCAGAACTATTAAACTACTATAATTATTGCTTATAACAACTTTGTTTTTACACACTGGTCAGATCTGACATTATCTCACCCCTTCGAGTCCTACATTGAGCATCAAAATGGAATGTCATGGTTTAACGCCAGTCATCAACTAAGCACCACACTCTCTTACTCCTTCCTCCTCCTCCCATGGAATGGGAAGGAGAATTGGAAAATAAAACCAAAACCAAACAAAACTTGTACTTTGGGATAAGGACAATGTAACAAGTAAAAATAATATATAATAGAAAATAAACCAAATAATAATAGTAATGGAAAAGTATGTAACAAAAAGACAGAGAGAAATAAAACCCAACAAAAGACAATGCCCAATGTAATTGCTCACCACCAGCTGAGCTATGCCTGACCAACAATCTGCTCATCCCCTCCAGTTTATGTACTGGGCATGATGTTCTGTGGTATGGAATACACCAGTGGCTAATTGGGGTCAGCTGTCCTGGCCATGGTCCTTCTTGCACTCAATGGCAGGGCAGGGGGAGAAGCAGAAAAGGCCTTGATGCTGTGCAAACATGACTCAGCAACAACCAAAACATCCTTGTGGTATCAACACTCTTCTCATCACAAATCCAAAATACATCCCTGTACCAGCTACTAGGAAGAAAATTCACTCTCTCCCAGCTGACACCAGGACACAAGACTAATAACCTACTAGATCCTAGACAGGACAGAAGGCAAAATGAGGAGAGAGCTGGGAGCAGATTGCAAGTAACAAGTAAACTTGGTGGTATGTATTTGTATGTATTTGATCAGTTACATCAGCATCTCTCCAGCTCTCTCGTCTTACACTCAGTGACACAAGGAGCTGCTTACAGTCAAAAAGAATGATAATCCCTAATTCACTTGGTGAATATGGCACCTTGGTATCATAAATAAAACTCAAAGAAGGCCTTATAAATAATGTTCTCCATCACCTTTTAATAAAATCTGAGACCATAAATGTGCAACCCATAGAAAAAGCCAACTATCACTAGAAATGTAGCTCAACAGTTCCAACCCTGATCCTCTTTCTAGCTGGAAGAGTTTTACTCATTTATAAAGGAGCAGACAAATTCCAAATTCCTTTAGCAAGAATGAAATCTAGCCCCAGGAAATCTTTCTTGCTCACAGCCTAAGACACATCAGTAGATGGCTTTTCCTATATACTTGGGCTATGCATAGTCAGTCCTCCAGGCTGTGTGAAGATCCTTCCTTTTTCCCCTTGCTTTAATACTGTCCAGTAAAGCCCTGCATCCTCCTCTTTGAAACTTCTAATTTATTTGTGCCTTTGATCCTATTGGCTGTTCCAGTGCTGAACTGTGGTTGTTACCCTTGCCAACTGCAGCAAGGCTTACTGGAAGCTGAACAATATTTATATGGCTTCTACTTAACTGTGTACTTTTTGGATATGTTCAACTGAATTAGAAGCCAGTTTTATTAAAAAATAAAAGTCACTTATGAAACTGGGAATTAGAGCCTTTCAAAATGTTAAACCAAATCCCTGTTCAGAAGGGACTGGAGTAAATATAACTTCATAACAGAATCCCAAAGGTTGAATTTCTTCCCTTTTTTCTTTTTTTCTTCTTTTTTTAGTTTGGACTGTTCTCTTGCTTCCTTACAAGAGAGATGATATTTCTTTTCCACGAGAGAGAGCATTTGTCTGCTGCAGCATTCAAGGATTTTAATGCTCTTAACATTAGAAAACATAGTGTGTGAAGTGGCCTCTTATTTCTCTTGGGTCCTCTTACAGAATTTTTGCTTCATCCTTTGCACATTTAATCTCCTGCTCATTTTGGCTGAGAATATCTCACTCATCCATGTTTAAGTCAATATTTGAATCTGCTCCACAGGAAAATGCCAGAATTTACTTTGTGAACTTGAGTCATCATTGCCAGGGGTTGTTTTTGGTATCTCTTTTTGGTTCTCATTACAGATGAAATTTCTGGATGGTAGTGGTTGGTTGCTTCAGAGGTGTCAATGCAGTATTTCAAGGGAGGTGGAGTATAGGATGCTACCTCCCTCCAAGAAGTTTTGAGATGGTGTGGTATTGTGTGATGCTACAGAAAAGTTGTTACATCTGGATGGCAGAGGAATTTTATTGCCATTTTCCCTGTGGTGGTTTAGTCTGATGTCCACCCAGTCATAAAATCACTCCCTTTCCTAAACTGGACAGGAGAGAGAGAAATATAACAAACGACTTGTGAGTTGAGATAAGGATGGAGAGATCACTCAGCAATTAGTGTCATGGGCAAACCAGACTCAACTTAGGGAGAAAAAAGTTTGATTTATTAAAGAAACAGTAAGAGCAGAGAGATGAGAAATAAAAACTGTCTTAAAAACACCTCCCCCCACCCATCCGCTTCCCAGGACTCCCTTTCCTTCCCCCACACAGGGGCACAGGGGATGGGGGATTGGGGTTGCAGTCAGTTCATTACAGATGGACTTTGCCGCTGCTTCTTCTCAGGTCAAGAGCTCATCACACTTCCCACTGCTACAGTGTGGGGTCCCTCCCACAGGAGACAGTCCCTCAAGAACTTCTCCAGTGTGGGTCCTTCCCATGGGCTGCAGCTCCTCACGAACTGCTCCAGCATGGGGCCTCCCACGGGGGCAGCTCCTCACACACTGCCCCAGTATGGATCATCCACTGGGAGAACAGTCCTTCAGGGACAGACTGCTCCAGCCTGGGTCCCTCACAGGATCACAAGTCCTGACAGCAAACCTGCTCTGGTGTGGGCTCCTCTCTCCCCATGGGCTCCCAGGTCCTGCCAGGAACTTGCTCCAGGATGCACTTCTTACGGAGCCACAGCCTCCTTTAGGCATCCACCTGATCTGGCGTTGGGTCCTCCACAGACTGAGAGTCGGTCTCTGCTTCCAGGTGGCCTCCATGGACTGCAGGGGGACAACCTGCTTCACCATGATCCTCACCACATATCACAGGAGAGCCTTTTCAGTGCCTAAGCACCCTCCTCCCCCTCCTTCTCCACTGACCTTGGTGTCTGTGGAGATGTTCTCACATTCTCCCTCCCTGTTGTTGCTGCAGTTTTTCACCTGTGCAACAACTTCTCCTTCTCAAATATGTTATTCACAGAGGTGTTACCTCCATCACTAGTTGGCCAGGGCTGGATCCAGCTTAGAATTGACTGGCCCTAACCCTGTGAGCTACAGGGGAAGCTTCTGGCAACTCTTTTTGTTTAAAGAAGCCACCCCTGTAGCACCCCTGCTACAAAAAAACCTGGCCCAGGCAAAACCACTACATTCCCATGGGTGAGCTGACTGATTTTTGCAGCACTTTGTTTTTCTGAGACTCCAGAAACTTGAAATTTATGTGAAACTGGCAGCTTTCATTTGAAAATATTACATGTTTGTAGTTGTTCTCCTCTTCCTATCTACTGATGAAAGAAACAAGTCATGAGTGAAGCATGAAAAACAGAAGGCAACTAAACCAAACAAGTATTTTTTCATATGTAATATTCTTGCTTTTTAAGCCTGTCATGTGTATTCTTGGAACCAGACCCAAAATTTGTGAGCTGCATGTTGGCAGCACTGCAGCTGACATCCTGCTCTGCACATTGTCCGGCATTCTCTCTGTTTTCATTTAACACACAAATTTTTGAGGCCAAAGAGTTTCACTCAGCAATTCCTGCAATTTATATAAAATGCATAATAGAAGGGTTATTAAAATACAGATGTAATACAGACCATGACTGTTTAGGATTAGAGCAACAAAAGAGAGCAAATCCTTTGGATAGTAAGGCCAATATATGTATCAGAATGTATGTACCAGAAACACTGTAAAGTGGTTTTCCTAGAGCTGTAAAATGCCACATAAAATAGGATTGTATTGCATAAGTGAAAATATTAGGAAGTTTAGAAAGCCATTTGGTGAGCAGATGTGTGAAGTTCTGTTTTATAGATATCTCCAATGTTATTAGGAAGCTGACATATAATAAAACAATTCAATAACATGAAAATACTCACTTATTTGCCATGGCAAAAGCCTCGCTTGTGGGCGAAAAAGGTGGAGGGGAATGCTTCTAGTCACTAGGCAACACATTGCCGCATTTCTGCATTAGTGCAAATGAGACATTACAGGGTGAGCATATAGGAACTATTGTGATTATAGGAGTAGCTTTCAGCTTGGAGGATTTATCCTATGAAGATAAACCAGGAAAAGAACAGCAATGAATGCATTATTAATGTCATGGGTAAAGGGAAAGCTGTGAAAAACAAAACACTAAAAAGCTGCAAAGCTCTCTTAAAGGATATAGCCAAGTGGCAATGCAGCCACTCCTGCCTGTATTGCAGAAAGCATCATGATTCTGTGATTAGTGCTGATCTTGTAAAGCAGGCTACACAGCAAAAGCTGTCTACACAAGGACTGAAAAATTTGCTGGTGAAAAATGAGGGGAATTGTAATTCCCTCTAGCAATGGTAAAGTGCAGGAGGTCCAGTTTGAAATAAAAGTAAAGATGAAGGGCAGTAAGTGCTGTGAGAGATATGGCCAACATTTCCAGATCTAGCCATCTGTGTCCAGTACACCAGGAAATTGGGAATCACAGTTTCCTGTCTTCATCTGTCCTCACTCCTCCAGAGAAGCCCCGTGATTGATGGCAGCTTGGAGAAGTCGCCTGTGCCAGCTGTGTGAGTGGAAATCACCTCTCAGAGGTCATAGAGATGGCTCAAAGCATTTTGGAGTGCCTATGAAGGATGTGTCATCAGTGACTCAAGTCCAGAGAAGATTTCACCAGGACAGTCCAGTGGGAGAGGGGCAGTGGAGTCAGGGGTAGATGACAGCCCACCACCTTTCTTGTTCCAGGTCTCAGGCTTCATGTGTTGCTGGTTTTAAGGTTTTTTCCCAGTATAATTTTTCTTCTTTAAGCCACACATGGACTTCTTGAATAAAAATATTTTGGTATTCTTTTCTCCCTTAAAGCACTGTTTTAATTTAGCTGATGCTTGCCCATCCTTCCAAGGTCTGCTATGAGAGCACATCACTTTGCAGGCAGAAAACTCCAAATCTCTTTGATTAAAAAACCATTCTTCCACAATGTGGGAAGAATATGCAACTGTACAGTACAGTAGGAAGACCTTACTACTGTCATGAAAGTTATGTCTATAGCTTCTGTTTTTTGAGGCTCATTACAGCTTTCAACTATGCTAAAGATTACAGTGCACACTATCATACACTTGATATATGCTACTTTGTGTATTATTTTGATGGTTACATGGTGACTGCAGCTTCTCTGGAATAACAAAATGACAATAAGTTTTTGTATCTATACTTAGAAATATAGCTTGGTCTGTGAAGAAAAATGCCCATGAATTACCTTCTTTGTCTAGTTGCAAATGCTATACTAGTTGGTGATTTTAAACAATATCTTCTAAATTAAATTCCTTTTAAGCAAAAACATTATTTAGTGGTGTTTAAATTTCATCATGCTTTTTGCATATGCTCTTTACTTGGTTTACATTTAATTGTATTGGTACCAAAACCATTATTTTGGAGATCCACAGTGTTTAACAGCTTTGGATTGCTGGCATAACTTTAGCTTAGAAAATGACCACTTTTCTTCTTTCTCCAAACCGTGAGTCTAATTTCAACTTCTGTGCTGTGAATCCAGTGGTAACCAAATAGCACAGGAGCTCAGGGATGTGTTTGTTTAATCATGCAGGAAAGATGTAGAGGTGGAAGCAACAGCTCTGGGTGTTTAAAGACACCTTCACTGGAAGTATCAACGCAGTATCCAGTTGTGACTTTCATCTCTTCAGAATTATGTTCCCCACCTCTTTTTTTTTTCAAGGCAATTAAACTCTCTCTTTCCTGTTACTGGGGGAAAGTGCATGCCTGGAAGGGCTGGAAGTGCAGATCTTCTGTTGCTGGGACTGGGCAGGAAGTCAGAGCAGCAGCAAACTGTGATCCTGGCCCAGTGGCTGCCAGGGAGTCCACCAAGTCCTTGCAAAAGCAAGCAGAATGGAGGTGCAGCAAGTCTGCAAGGTCTGCAGACTTGCAAGTAAGTGGTTACTACTAGCAAGACTTAGTCTAGAATCATGCACAACTTGGCATTGCTTCCTATTAGTTTTTAGCCTTCCAGTTTCATAGATGTATGTGCTTTTAGACCATGAGGAAGCAGTGATTCTATTATTATGTAAAATACAGTAATAATGACAACCAAAAAAGCTCACAGTTGCTTCTACTTTGATCAGAAGTTAGGGTTTTTTTCTTGTAGGTAAGTTTTTTTGTGGAAAGCACTAATGCACTAGAGAACTTACTGGATACCTAGGCAAGCTGTTCTCATAGTCATGTCCCAACACCATTAGTTGGTAGTATATTTCTAGTCTACACTAACTAACTTAACCATCAGTTTTATACTCTGACATATGTGGAGTTACAGGGCAGGGTAAAGGGGTTTTACTTCTCCTGTCTATGCTCCATATTACTGTATTTTTTGTAATGCTGACAGCCCACATTGTGCACGGTGAAGTGATATGTTATTTCCCAATCTACTCTGAAGGTGGAGAAGCACTTCCATATGTGGCGTTGTGGCCCACTTTGTGAGCCTATATCTTCAACCTTTTTGCCACAAGACCTGGCTTGATACATCAGAGGAGGTAGAGTGGCACTACCTGAGGTGCCTGCTGGTCCCATCACCTGTGGGACTGTGCCTGTACTCTCCTCCAGCATCCAACTACTTTACCTGATAGCTGTCATTATCCCAAACTGAGAAGGAGACCTTTGGCAATGAAGCTGGCTTACTGCTTCCAGGTATTTGTCTGTGTTTGCCTCCAGCAGAAACATGGCTCTGAAGGAAGTTCAGGGAAACTTTCCAGAAAATGACTGAAAAGCAGTGAAAGAAACAAGAGCTGATATAAAGTAATAAGTATTAAAGTAATTTGAGAACCCAGGTACAAATCTTTTACCTTATCATGAGAAGGTACATTTATGAGGATTTCCAGGTAGCATCGAGCTCTTAAGATGGTATAAAGGGTTGACAGAGCTTAAGAGTAGGAGGAGAGCTTCATAGTTAACATGCTGAAAAGGTGCCAGTTGATTGGTTTGAGCTGACATTGCCTAATTAGCTTTACATTTAAAGTAGAAAATAGAATTCAAGTCTGCCTGCCAGGCAAAAATCACGGATCGAGGAAGAAAATAGTTCAGAAGATACAGATCTTTATAATTAGGCAGTTATGATGGAAACAGGGAGTATGCATTAACAGGAGGACTGCTAAATGCTAGGCAATGTGGGCAGTAAAGCCCAGGTAGCTTTATGGATAATGAGGAAACAACTATCAGTATCACTGTTCACAGTAGTAGAGGGGAGAAATTTTGGAAGGTAGGCTAGCTGAAAGCACTGCAGAGAGGCAAAAACTGTTTATTCTGTTTAAACTGTTTAATCATGTTGGGTTTTAGCTTTATCTATGAAAGAGCCCATGCTGCGGTGGCCAGGTTCAGGACACTAGATGAGTGTAGAAGAGGCTTAATGTATTCTGGCAATTCCTGTGTTGAAAAGCATGTGAGCTATATAGAAAATTAAGCTATCTCAAGTGATTATGGCGTGATTATTATTTTGGGTTCAACAAAACAGAGGTGACTCACTCAAGATGCATTTCAAACATGAGATAAGTTTTTCTTTCAAAACTGGATTTCAAATACTTGATAATCCAGTAGCTAATCCAGTCATTCATTAATTTAAGACTATTTTCAAGTTTGAGCATTCAGGAAACTGATTTATGTAGTACTTAGTGGCAGAGACTGCTGATGAAATTCTGACACTCCTATTTGTCATCTCAAGACCTTGCAGATAATGATAAAATGCTTTCAGAACTCCCTGGGCTTCAGGCTTTACCCAGTAAGCCCTGACCTGTCCATGAACCATGTGTCAGTGAAGAAGTCTGTTCTCTCATTGAGCTTATTGGAGGATCAAGATTAAATTTCAAGCAATGTGTGGGTTTCATTTACTTTATGATATGGAAAGGGGCTAGATATGTTCAGAGTGTCTTTGAAAGTCCTACTCAAATTATCTCCTGCTTAGACAGCCCTAAAAGCCCAGCATGTACAAACAAAAATTCAGGACTTTTTAGAGGTTGAAAGCTGCCTCCCTGCTCTGCTGATACTTTTAATCTCTAAGCAGAGTACATCTGAACACTGTTTCTGAGTCACTGATTAGAACTACAGAGCAAAACTCTCAGATCCTCCTGAGACTTGTATCTGTGGATGTGAAACCATCATCAACCCGGGACAAGAATATTCTGAGTTATTAGATTCATTTCTGAGAATGACCTGAGTATATGACCTGAGAAGTGATATAATTCAACATCTTCACTTAACATTCTCAAGATCTACTCAGCATTGATGTTGCTAACATTAATCCATCTCTCTTAGCATCTTCTCCTTTTTCTGTACTATTACAGCTGTTTTGAAAGTGATTCCTTTCCCAGTTTTACTGTATTGAAGTGTTTGTCTTTTTCTGGTTCATCATGCAGTATGTTCAGTGTAACATATTGTCTCTAGGTAACATCATTAGCAAGTACTTTGATTGTTGTTGTTCATATCAAACTGAGTGAATGAAAAAAAAATATCCAGAAAGTTTTTCTTTCATATCGAACTCTTTTCGATGAAATGATGTTGGCTCTAAGTGCAGGTAGCAAGAATTTTCTGGGTACGGATTACATGACTGAGATCAGGAAAAAAAAATAATTTCCATCTGCTGCTAAATTCTTGGTCTTCTCTCAGTTATAGAATCATTGAAATACAAAAAGTTGCTTGCAGCATACAGCTTGTTATATATCTCTGCAGGATGTTTCTGCCTCCTGCATGTGAGAATGGACCGTAGGACTCGCAATCAGAACATAGGATGTTGCTGTTCCTCATCTTCTTGTTAATATCTCCACTCTACATTGGGAAAACAAAGGAACAAAAAAGAGAGGTCTAGTACATTTTATTCATCAAGCTACACCAAGCTCTTCTTCTCAAAGCAAAATTTTGCTTTTCAGTGGACTAGAAGGAGGAGGAGTGACTTTGTACTTCATAAATGTTCATGCTGCAAAGTCTGTCATTCCAGTTCCTGCTGACTGTGGAAGTCTACATTTCTCTGAGACTGATACGATCCTTGCAGCTGTCTCACTCATATGTTCTCAGTTCAGAATCAACTCCACATGACTCTACTTCTCTCTGTTCGCTCTGTTAAAAGGACAACAGCTTTCTGCTAGGACATAGATACTGGAGAGACTACCTCTACTCCATCTGCAAGCATCTTCGAGATGATTTCCCCAAGGATGTGCTGATACTTATTCATCTCAAAAAATTTACAGCTGCTCAAGTATGAATTCTGTCATTTAATTTTGGATTTAGGAAGCCCATTACCCCTTAAAGCAGCTGGAAAATGCTGACTTTTGCAGATAGTACACTTTTGAAGCAAGGACTTCACTTCTGAATTGCTGCCTCAGTCATGGGTAATTTTAGTTCCAGTAACAAGTCTACAAAGCTTTTGCTTTGGGAAAAGATTGTATATTTAAAGGGAAGTTCTTCGAATACCTTGAAAAAACAAAACCTCATCTTGCAGATGCTGTCTGGAAGCATCTTGAACAATAACATATTTTGCCCTTCATTTTCTCAGGGAATGCTTAATATTATGTGAGGGACAAGATACTCTAAGCAAATTTATTTTTACTTTTTTAGACCACTCTTATGACTGCTTCTTTAGGAAGGCTATACAGCAGCATGACCTGACAAGCCTCCCATCTGTAAGGACTGCTACCCAGTAGTAATAAAGATCAGTTACTCTATTCAATTTGTAGCATAACAGCCTTTGAGTCAAAAGTCTTAATACTAATGATGAGCAGTGCCAGCTCAACATAGTTCACACAGTGGGCTGTTGGTTTCTTGCCTCAACAGTTCAAGGTTGTAAATTTTAGTTGATTGGAAAGAGATGCTTGATGAGAAAGTGTTCAGGCAACTCACCTATATATCCTGAAGTACTGTACCATGTATATAACGTGCTATACATTCAGAGCTTATGTACTGCTACATGTTGCCTGGTACTTTATCATGAATAGGTAATAATATACATCAGTCTTTGCATTGTATGTTCAGTGCCTCTTGTGTAACAGCATGAACATTACAATCTAACATGTTTACCCCCATTAAAATGTTTTTTTCTGTCTATTAGTATCTTTCTGAAGCAAAGGAGTTAAATATATATCCTACATTTTGAGTTCCTTTGGTAAAGGTATCTTAAGAGAAACTGAGCAAACCCAAGAATACACATACTGAAGCAACAGCAGCAGTGTTGCCTAATGTGTTCCACTGGTACTGTAAGCCCATCAAACTTTTGTTCAGTTTGGCAGCCAATAGGTATCCTGTCAGTCTGGGCACTGATGGAAGTTGTTCACTGCTTCTAGCTATTGTATTCTGCAAATTCTGATGACACTCCCTTTTGCAGGACAGTTGGCCCTTGTTTCTCGGTGTACCAGACTGGGCAAAGGGAAAAATATCATTTAGTTTGGCAAGTAATGTATGTTATTCCCTATGAAATCTCCAAAGGGAAAGCACAAGACACTAATGAGAACTTATGCTGTCAGATACAGCCAGAATTTAATAGGGATTATGGACTGTGAGGCCATAAGAGTGCAGAGCCATGTGGAATCACTGTATCAGTAACAGGTGTGGTTCTGGTTTTATACCCTGCATGTGATTTGGACAGCATGTGCACAAGTTGACCTGAAAATGAATGGAAGCAATTGTGTGGGTAGCCTCTCTTACACAGGGAAAAACAGCTACGTGGTCAAACATCCATTCCCCTACTCAGCAACAGTGTTAAAATGTAGAGCTCAAGACACATCCAGCACATGCCCTCACTTCTGCTGCATGAGAAAGTTAATTTTTCTCACCTTTGGATGGGTGTTGTGGTTTAGGCCCATCTGGGAACAAAAAACCACAATCAGTCCTAAGTATCAAGAGCCTTTGGTACTCCCTAAGGACTGGGAGCTCCTGTCTTATGTCCCCAGGCAAAGCAGACTCAACCTGGGGGAGGAAACAAATTAATTTAATCCACCAACAACCAAAAACATTAAAACCTCAAAACACAGCAAACAGAAAACAACATAGAGTAGTACAATGATGAAGAGCAAACACCCCACCCCCCCACCCCCCATCCTTTTCAGATGGCTCCTGCCATTTGTCTCCCCTCAGGGCAGTCAGACTCCCCACTGGCCCTCTCTGCTCCAGCACAGGGTCCCTCACAGGCTGAGCAGCCCTGCACGGGCTGCTCCAACATGTGTTCCTCCTGACGGCTGCATCTCCTCTCCATCTCCTGTGTGGGTCTCTGTGCCACACAGGCTCTCCAGCACGTCCTATGCCATTGGCTACCTCCTCACACAGTCTCCTGCCCATCTTGGTGCACTCACCTTGAGCTTCTCGTGGCTCTCAGTCCTACCACTGCCCTCCATGGGTTGCAGGGGTACAGCCTGCGTTCTCGCCACAGGTTGCAGAGGAGTCTCTGGTCCGGCGCTTCCCCTTCCTCCTACCCTGACTGTGAGATCCACATGGTCACTTCCATCTTGTACCACTCCTCCACCTCCTCTTACAGCTCAGATTTCATTTCTTAAATAGTGATGGCAGAGGAACTAGATTGGCCCAGCCAGGGGATGTTTCAAGAACTGCTTACTGGGACCGGTACTGCAGCTTCCTTCCCCATATAAACCCATGACAATAGGAAACTGATAGAAGAGATCTGCTCATCTCTTGTTCACCTCTTCCAGGAAAGCAGTCAACAGCTGGGCTGGATACATACTCCTGCAGAGCTCAGCCTAAGTCCCAGCTGTTTCTCCTCCCATAGGCACTGGATCAGACACAAAACAGTAAAGAAACTAAACAGGTTTGAGAGGGGATTAATTAGTTAAGGCCACTAGTTCCTACCAGCAGGCTATCTTTCACTGGTTTCATAAGGCTTCTTTGACTGTAACAAGTATCTGCTTTCCTGCTTTCTTTCCCAACTGTAAACTCTACTGCACTGTTGTTTTTGATCATGATATTTGTATAGCAGGATGTGCTATCAGGAGCCCTGTTAAACTTTCTTACTGATTCTATTAAAAAGTAAAACAAAAGACCCCCCCAAAATTAGTACCTCAACAAATTTGTAAAAGGTGTATAATTTGTGGTAATCTTTTTTTTTTATTTTTGGTGGAACCTGCTGTAAGAAAGCAGAAAATTTCCTCTTTCCTTCAGTCTTTCTAGATGGGAGCTATTTCTCACACCAGAGGATTGCCTTGGGAATTGGATGTAGAGGATGATCTGAAATTTCTGTTAATAGGGATTGTGATATGTTACATCCAATTTTCTTTGTGTGGGGCTTAGCAAATAAAATGCACAGTAAGCTGTAGCAAGAATTATTCACAGAAGTTGTTCACTTGTCTGAAGATGGGATGACTCTAAAAGCTCCTACTGTGGTGTGCTCAAATTCAGGTCTTGAGTGAAAAGTTAATGTGCAGACTTTGCTAGTTGTTGACTGTTTTACTCAGCACTGTCATTGCTGCACTGACTCTCTTGGGGATTTTTTTATTTAATACACTATAAATAACATCAAATGAGATTAAATTGTAGGCTCTCATTTTCCAGGTGGTATGCAGAGTAAAAGAGATATATTAATACCATCACCAGATACCGTCTCTCTCCAAAACAGCAGTCAGAAGGAACAGCTGTGTGTTATTTCTGCCTCGGGTTGGAGCTCATTTCAATAAGCTGAGATTGGCTGCATTTTCCAAGACATTTCTAGCTGGCTCATTTGTAACAGCCATTCTTCAGAGCTCTTGCATCTGTCAAACCTCATGCAAATCCTCCCCTAGAGAAAGCAGATGTTAGAAAGTTATAATTTAGATGTTTGTTTTGCCTCTTAGAAGAATTCTGGACAGCAATCACCGTGGTCTGTTAAACATCATTAGCAAATGCAAATCGTTGATGAACCTGGATTAGTTTGTAAGTGATTTTTGTAACAGCTCTTCACCTCAAGAATTAGAGCTAGGGGAATAAAAAGGTAATCTACTATTACAAATATCTACAATTGTATAATCTATAGATTCATTCACAACATTTAAGGAAGCTATCTGATTTATAATGCTATAAATATATGACTGGTTCTGTCACCAGTATTAGATATGTGAGCACTTTCCAGAGAAGGCCCTTCCTTCCCTTTTTTTTTAGGTTTGCTCTTCTCCAATCTAGTGCTTACTTCAATCGTTCTTCTTTCCTGGGGGAATTAGAGGAGGTAAGAGCATCTGCCTGGCAGTCTGAGAGGCTACTTGTTAATCAAGTGGTCTGAGAATCTCCAGAGGGAGACCTTATCCTTGTGTGTTGGGGCTTGGAGTGGGGAGTATGTGTTCAGCTTATGTTTCCAGAGTTTGCTCTGTGTTATATTGGTTTGCTTTTAAAGATGATAGGAAAAAAAACTAGTAGTGTGGAGAGGGGCGTGCCTGTTTGGCTTGGCCTGGCTGCTGCCCTTTGGGGACTAAGCAGATGAACAGAGAGGTGTTTATTTCAGTTAACCGGTGTTTGTTGCTGTCGTGAGCGGGGTGGGTCTTTGCTGAGGGGAATTGAGAGGGATGAGGCCATTTTTTTGCAATCCTTAGGTTTCCCAGAAGATCAAACCTTTAACAAAAAGATAAAATGCAAGAGAGATCACACCTATTTCATCCTGTGGAAAATATGACATCTTGTGTAGAAGATATTAAGAAAACAAGATGGCAAAATGCATTTAAATAACATAGTCCTGCTTTAGATGCAGTGAAATATGTGCATCATAGATTTGTTAAAGAGCATATGCTGCACTCTCAACCCACTTATTATGCTACCTCTGCACTTTAGGCCTTGGTGTACTGAGATAGGGTCATGAGGCAGATTTTAATGAATAAAGAAAAAAAAAAAATCATTTTACTCATCTCTCCTAAAATACCATACAGTTATTGAATCTGATCTTCTCTGTTTTTTGCTTTTAAAATCTTAGAAGATGGAAAGTTTTCTCCAAGAATACTAACTGTATTTTATTCTTAAAAGGAGGATGAAATGTTCCATCAGTTCACATGCTGAATTATCATAGATATTTTTCCAAAATAATGATGATCTGTGGAACACTTCATTCTTAATTAACAAAAAAGATAAGAGTTGCTGCTATTAGCTGCCAACACATTTTGATGTGGGAAAAATTGATTATCTGTGCTACAGGAAATGAACAGGTCAGATTTTCATCTGAGTTAAAGTGTCAGAATTCCAGCTGTTTCTCTTGTTCATAGTTTAGTCTTTATACTAAAGTAATTTTAAAAGAACCTTTTATCAAGAACTATTTCTTTGATCTAGCAAATAAGAAGTAAAACTAAAAGCAAATTGGGCAGAATATACCCGATTTTGCTTTGTTATGTGAACCTGAGCAAGCTACTTTAACCTCTCTTTGTCTGGGACTTCCCCCCAGCCCCTAATTATCGCCTCTAACTGGGCAGAGTTTATGTTGTATTTTATAGTGTGCTGTCTTGGTTTAGGCCTATCAGGGAACAAAAGACGACGATTAGCCTCAAGTACCGAAGAGGCTGAGAATTTCTCAAGGGCAGGGAGAGCTTAATTGCCGCTTAAGGTTCAGGACAAAACAGACCAGGCTACTTGGTTTGGGGAAGAAAACAGAAAAATAATTTAATGCAACATCAACTAAAACATAACCGTAACACCCCAAAACATAACCAAAATGAAACAACACAGAGTAGTACAACAATGAAGAGTCCAACCAGCCTTTTTAAGAACACCTTCTTGCCACACCTCCCCTCTTCCCGGGCTCAGAGCCCTGATCCCAGGGTTTTTACCTTGTCCCCCCCTGAACGATTCGGGGGGCAGGCAGTGGGGGTTTCAGTCAGTCTGTTCCCGATAGCTTCTGCCGTTTGTCCCTCCTCGGGACAGGGGACTCCACACCCATCCTCCCTGCAAGTCTGTGGGGTAACTCACACGCATGGCAGACCTGCACGGGCTGCTCCGACGCGCACTTATTCCAAAGGCTGCAGCTCCTCTCTGCCTCTAGTGTGGGGCTGCTCTGCAGCACACAGGCTCTCCAACATGGCCTTTACCATGGCCGCCTCCCCACACAGTCCCTCGTCTGTCCAGGCTCACTCACATGGAGCTGCTGGTAACTCTCAGTCCTGCCATGGATCTCCATAGGTTGCAGGGGCACAGCTTGCATTCTCGCCACGGCTTGCAGAAGGGTCTCTGGTCTATTGTTTCTCCTTCCTTCCTCTTATGGCTGAAGGCTCTGGGTGGTCACCTCCATCTTGTATCACCTCCCGCCAGCACTTCAAATTCCTGTCCCCTAAATAGTGATGGCAGAGGCGCCAGATTGGCCCAGCCGGGCCGGAGGTGGGTGTGAACCCAGGAGCCGAGGGAGAGTCCGCAAACTCTTTACCGGGTCTTCACTGCCACCACCTCCCCATTACTAAGCAAAAGCTGCTCCTTGCTAAACCAGAACATGTGTTCCTTCACATATTGCAGGTATCCAGTCATGAGCAGTCCCTCAGGCTGAGATTGATCATAGTAGAGATGAAGGAAGTAGAATGGTGGATAACTAGGAAAAGTAGAAAGTACATAGTCTGTCATCTATATGAGGACATCTTACAGTTTTGGGAGATGCAGGACTCAGTGGAGGACTTAACAAGTCTCAGTTATGGTGACATTGTCACAAACTGCAACTGAAATTGTTTTGCAGATGGTGAGTCTGATACTGTCTCCCACACAAGCATCCAGCAAGGAATAGTGATGATTGTCCTACAGTAGCTGTCAGAATCCTTTACAGATGCCGCCCTGCTCATAGACCAACAGCATTTATCATAGAATCATAGAATAGTAGGGGTTGGAAGGGACCTTTAGAGATCATATAGTCCAACCTCCCTGCGAAAGCAGGTCCACTTAGATAGGTCACACAGGAATGCGTCCAGGTGGGTTTTAAAAACCTCCAGAGAAGGAGACTCCCCGGGGCAGCCTGTGCCAGGGCTCTCTCATTTTCACGGTAAAATAGTTTCTCCTTATATTTAAACAGAACTTTTTGTATTCCAGCTTCTTTTCATTACCCCTGTCATGGGATATAACAAAAAAAAAAAAAAAAAAAAAAAAGTGATGCCCCAACCTCCTGACATCCACCATGTAATGGATGATGGTCAAAATTGTTATTGTTTAACAAATCGAGTGGGATTCAGTTGTATTGTGCATATTGTTGTAAGCAATGACTGTGTTTGTGTAAGTTTGATTATGTTTTGTGGAACCTTGTAATAGTAGTTAAGTGGTTAAGCCAACACCTGGTCAGCGCTGGGATGGTGCAACAAAATAGCGAAACTTCAAAGGCAGGAACACCCAGCAACATTTTTCACCAATCTGGAACTGGTAGATGAGTGAGGACAGCCCGTGGACACTGTTGACTGACCAACCAGAGGCCGATTCGTCGGAGTGTCCCAGCCCATGAAGGGGGGGGATAACATATATAAGGACATACGAAAGGATGAGTGTGTGTGCCGTGGTGGAACTGCTGAGCTTCCCCCGGTCACCCAGCACTGTTTGCCCTTTTATCGCTTGCTATAATTGGTTTAATAAAATTCTATTTGGTTAAGAAAGCTTTAGAGGCTGATTCCTCTATAACACACCATTTAGATACTTTTAAATATTAATGAGATCCACCCGCAGACTCCTTTTCTCCAGGCTGAACAGCCCCAGTTCCCTTAGCCTTTCCTCGTATGAAAGATGTTCCAGTCCACTGATCATCTTGGTGGCCCTGCACTGGACTCTCTCCAGAACTTCCCTGTGCCTCTTGAGTTGGAGAGCCCAGAACTGGACACAGGACTCCAGGTGAGACCTCACCAGGGCAGAGGAGAGGGGAGCAGAACCTCCCTTGACCTGCTGGCCACACTCTTCTTGATGCATCCCAGAATGTCATTAGCCTTCTTGGCCATGAGGGCACATTGCTGGCTCATATTCAGTTTATTATCAATCAGGACTTCCAGATCTTTCTCCACAGAGCTGCTCTCCACCAATTCGACCCCCAGCCTGTACTGGTGCATGGGGTTGTTTCTCCCCAGGTGCAGGACTCTGCATTTGTCCTTGTTGAACCTCATGAGATTCCTTTGTGCCCAACTCTCCAGCCAGTCTAGGACCATGAAAAACTATAACACCACCCAGACTGCTTCTCTATGCTGATTCTGAAGATGTTATCCCATCTGCTAAATATGTGTACCTAAAATTGACCTTATTTCATTTACTGTTCTTCTCACTTCAGGTCCAGTTACAAATGATCTTATGACTTTCGTGAGGGATTAAATAACTCTTCAACTTCAGGTTATTTGCTTCCTATATCGGCACTCAGACATCATGTATGATCAATTCATTGTACATACTATTTGCTGTTTTACCAGTTTGTTACTCCTGAAATGTGCTTGATGAAGAGAACTGTCAATATAGGATGTCTATTTGCAGAATGGATTGACAAACCTTTTAATGGTTCCTAGAGTCTATCTCTGTTGCCTAATGACAGAATTTATTTCCTTATCTTTGAAATATCCCTTGTAGGTACATATTGCACTCTGAAGCATCCCAGAGTTTTATATTCTTGTGGGGGTGAATTCTAGATAATTTCCTTTTTTAATTTTTCTTTTAAAAAGAGAAAATAAATCATAGCATTTTTTAAAAACTGTATATCTTGGCTTTCATTGTTTTTCCCCACTGGCAGAAGAGTATTCTTCTGCATTATTAAAGGTAGGTCAGCGTCTCACAGACTGCTTGGGATTGCTTGCAGCAAGGGTGTATATACCTTTGTTCTACAGACTGTCAGCTAAGAGGTATAATATCATCAATGGTCAGTGAGAAGGGACTCAGGCAGGAGAAACTGATCAAAAGTCTAAATTAGTTAATGTTTGTTGAAGGAGTTAAGTTGAGAAAAGCTTAAAGTTGAAGAGATGCAAAGATATAGGAAGAATAAATGTGATTAGATCAAGTTCTGGCATGTGTCTTGAGATAAGTCAGATGATTTCTGAGGCAGAGGTTTTGCACAGCCTCAAAAAGTCCACTCAGTTAAAGCAGAATCTGCATCTCCTAGCAAGTAACTTCAGTAGGGCATTTCCTCTTAAATGAGGGTTAAGAGGACAAATTTGAGTAACAGTTTTGGCCTTTGATGCAGCTTTTAGGTAGGTATTGTGCTGTCATGGCCAAGAAGGCCAATGGCAGCCTGGGGTGTATTAGAAGGGATGTGGTTAAGTTGAGAGAGTTTCTTCTCCCCCTCTACTCTGCTATCGTGAGACCACATCTGGAATATTGTGTTCAGTTCTGGGCCCCTCAGTTAAAGGATAGGGAGCTGCTGGAGAGAGTTCAATGCAGGGCCACAAAGATGATTAAAGTAGTGGTGCATCTCCCTTATGATGAAAGGCTGAGGGAGCTGGAGCTCTTTACCTTTGAGGAGACTGAGAGGTGACCTCATTAATATGTAAAGGGTGGATGTCAGGAGGATGGAGCCAGGCTTTTCTCAATGATGTCCAATGACAGGACAAGGGGCAGTGGGTGTAAGCTGGAACATAAGAGGTTCCAAAGAAATACAAGGAAGAATTTCTTCACTGTGAGGGTGGCGGAGCACTGTAACAGGCTGCTCAGATGGGTTGTTGAGTTTCCTTCTCTGGAGACATTCAAAACCCATCTGGACATGTTTCTGTGTGACCTACTCTAGGTGATACTGCTCTGGCAGGGGGATTGGACTAGATGATCTTTCGAGGTCCCTTCCAACCCTTAAGATTCTGTAATTTGTAAGCTGTAAGCACCTAGCAGGAAAAAAAAAAGGAACATTACTAAGAACAGAGCTACGTTAACAAAGAAAAGGAAACGTAACCATAATGCTGTGATGAGTTTTCACAAAATCTTTTTTTTTTGTCAGCTGCATTTGCCAGGTCTGTTGCATGTGCTGATACGTACCTCTGGAGCACCATACAGGCTTGTTGCCCCTAAAGGGATATTGGGAAACAATCCCTTAACTGTGGTTTCTTTCTGAGGAACTTAATGTTCTTTTCTGGAGCATCTGCCACAGGCCCACTAAGCTACTTGTCATCTCAGTGTACTAGTTTTTCTTTGTTTTCTGTCTCTGAAGTTATACAGACATGTCCTAATTAGTTTTAGACCCACCGTTTCAGAAGAGATGGCATACCACCTTGGGAAATTAAGTTTGACCTCCAGTGTGCATACATCAGCCTTACCAACCTTGTGCATAAGAGAACTGGCATCTGCATTAACACCACATTTGTGAGGTTTCTGTGTTCCTACATCTGCACAACAGCTTCTTTGGCTTCACACATTCTCCTGATCTTCTTTATTCAAAACAAGACATAGTCTGCTCTGGAAAACTCATTTCTAGTGTGTGGGTAGCTAGCCAGTACTGAGCTCTGGTGTGGCTATCAGGTCCTTAAGTGCTTGTAATAGCCATTTATGGAGTGGATCACAAGTCCTGAGGACATGGAGTGTCCTGTGGTGGTTTAGCCCTGGTTGGGTGCCAGCTGCTCGTCAGGTTGATCTGTCACTTTCCCTCCTAAGCTGGACAGGGGAGAGAGGAATATGACGAGAAGTTTGTGAGTCGAGATTAGGACAGGGAGATCACTCAGCAATCACAAGCAAAACAAACTCAGCTTGGGGAGAAATGGTTTGATTTATCAATGAACAATCAGAACAGAGTAGGGAAATGAGAAATAAAACCAAATCTTAAAACACTTCCCCCCATCTGTCTCTCTTCCTGGGACTCCCCTTCCTTCCCTGTCAGCAACGCTGGGAATGGAGAATGGTGGTTACAGTCAGTTCATTACAGATGGACTTTGTCTCTGCTTCTTCTCAGGGGGGGCCTCCTCACACTTCCCACTGCTACAGTGTGGGGTCCCTCCTCATGGGAGACAGTCCCTCACATACTTCTCCAGCGTGGGTCCTTCCCATGGGATATAGTTCTTCACAAACTGCTCCGGCATGGGTCCTCCCATGGGGGCAGCTCCTCACACACTGCCCCAATGTTATCCATGATGAAAACAGTCCTTCAGGTACCAACTGCTCCAGCCTGGGTCCTTAAAGGATTGCAAGTCCTGACAGCAAACCTGCTCTGGTGTGGGCTCCTCTCTTCCCACAGGCTCCCAGGTCCTGCCAGGAACTTGCTCCAGTTTGAGCTTCCCACAGAGTCACAGCCTCCTTCAGGCATCCACCCACTCCGGCGTGGGGTCCTCCACAGGCTATGAGTGGATCTTTGTTTCCCCATGGACCTCCATGGACTGCAGAGGCAGGGCCTGCCTCACCATGGTTGTCACCACAAGACACAGGGAAATCTTTCTTCCAGTGCCTGAGCACTTCCTCCCCCTCCTTCTCCACTGACCTTGGTGTCTATGGAGATATTCTCGCATTCTCCCTCCCTTCTGCTGCTGCTGCAGTTGTTGCCCAGCTGCTTCTTCCCCTTCTCAAATATGTTACTCACAAGAGCCATTACCTCCATCGCTAATTAGCCAGACATTGATCAGACGCAGGGTCCAGCTTAGAATTGACTGGCATTAGCCCTATCAGCTACAGGGAAAGCTTCTGGCAGATCTTTGTTTAAAGAAGCCACCCCTTTAGCCCCCCACTACCAAAATCTGGTCCAGAAAAAAACACTACACATGCTAATACATCCTAGGAGCAGCATGCCGTGGCTAAGAATATTGGAATCTGTTGTAAGAATAACAGTGCAAATATGAGTTATTGTTTTCCCTTGATCATGCTTCTGTATGCATTGTCCAAAAGAATGAATCACAAGCCTTGAGAAAACTTAACTATACAAAACTGGAATTGTTTAGCTAGAATCAGAAGGAAATAGCCTGTCCCTAACATTAAGATTGTCTCGATTATTTAAGCAGGTTGGGTTTAGGAAGCAATTTTCAACTTAATTTAATATGCCAGTCAAAGAGGAAATTGTAGATGGTAAGTGCTGATATTGTCAAGCTTAAGTGTGTGACTGAATTTGGGTCCAGGTCTCTATTTCATTACTTAATTCTCAGCTAAGTGCATGTTCCCTCACTTAAGTTACTGGTTTGTTGTTTACAAGTGTTAAACAACAGGTACATCAGCTTTTCCTCTCTGGGGAAGTTTGCAGGAAAATATGTATTATTTAGTTATAAGCTGTGTCCATCACAGGCTCTGTAAAAGTCTGCCCCTCTTCACATGTCTTTTAGCAAAGACTTAATTTTGTTTGTAAAATGTCTGTTTCTGTGTGCACCAGTGGGAAACCTGTTATGTAAGTAAGGGTCAGGAAGAAACTTCCCAGTCTCTACCCAAAGAAGGAATATTCTGCAGTAGCAGTGCAGCAAGGAAAATGCATTTGAATGGATCGTGTTATCAGTGCTTGTAGTTTTGTTGTGAAACAGCAACAATTTCCCACTGAGAATGAGAACAGTCGCATTATTTGTTGTTTATTTGCCCTTCTCAGTAACTGCTTTAAAAGCCTCAGTATCATCAAACTGTGATTACAGTAAAAAGAGCAACTGCATCAAGTGGGATCTGCTTAATGAGAGTGTTCTTTCTGTGCTTTTAAGTACTTTTTGTTACTGTACTGATGCTGACATGCTGTGCAGTGCAGAGAATGCCTTCCCTGCAATGGAAACTTGATATAGCATTTCTTATTTGCCCTGATTATTGCTGTTGAGCTGTACTTAAGCATAGCAGCTGTCAGCTCCAATCAATATCAAGGCCCTATTATGCTATTTATTATGTAAGTACATTGGAAAGGACAGGTCCTCAAGCCAGCAGGCTCCCAGGATGGAGAACTGAAGTGGTGACTTGACTAACATGATGCAATGGCAACTGGCAAAGCCAGCACTGGTGTACAGGTGTCTTGGAAAGCAGTTAGCTTCTGGCTTCTTAGTCTGTCTTCTGCTTTTGAAGAATGTAGTCTGTTGCAGATGACCTAGTAAAATGAACAGGCAAGGGCAGAGGGATGATCACATTTGTGAGTTTTCTTCTAGGAGTGGGTCTGTAGCAAGCTAGAGAGAACAGTTTTTGCAGGAAAACTCAGCCAAAACTCTGCAAAAGCAAGCAAATGAATGAAAAACATGACAGGTTTCCTGGCATAAGTCTGTGGGAGGGCTCAATATGTCAAGTTAATATAATTTGTTAGGACTTAGCCCAGATTTTAATAGGGAAAAAAAAAAACCCATGATCAATCTGTTACTTAACATTTTCCAAATACTGTGGCTGGTACTAGAAAGTAGAGAACCAGTAACTATGAACCTGATCTTAAACTAAGCAAACCTTAATGTCATTGAATTTAGGTGGGAATAGTGTTTTTTCCTGTGTTTGCTTTCAATTGAGAATTTTTCAAAAAGAGAATTAAATGTCATTTGTGTGGAAGTTCATTTTGAAACAAGTTTTTATAATTTCTTCTTACTCAAAATAAGTTTTCAGAATCATCAGAATACATTAATATTTTCTGAGCAAAGCAATTATTAGTTCTGGAGTTCAGCCAAAGATGGCTTTAAGAGTTACCATCAGAAAAAAAAAAAGTATTAATTTTTATCTCTCATGGGTGAAAATTTCTTAGGACAGAAAACCTCACTTGAAGTTCAGTGCAACTGTGATGATTACTTTGAGTTAGATTGCTTGTTAAATGAGCCATTGTGTCTCAATCTGAAAATCAAGTCTGTAATGTAGGTAGACATGGTTACACGGAGTCATTAGGAATATTGTGTTTTGTTTTGTACCTCACTGAACTCTGTCTGGACAGGGGGATTTACGGTTGAGAAGTACAGGCAGAGCTCAAGCTTTATGTTTTTTTCAGTGGTGATGAAAGGGATGAGGAAAAGAGAACTGCACATTTCACACCCTAGCTCGGAGTGCTACTTAGGTGAAGCAGCAGCTTAAGTTTATTGCTATATTTTGATTTTCAAAGTTTTCCTTGTTGCAAGTAAGAAACAGTAAGGGAGGGAACCTTTTTCTTTTAATTCATGGTTGATTTTGAAATGAGCACTTGAATTTCCTGGTCTTAAAGAACTCACTCAGACGCATGTCACCATGATCTTTCATGTTGTGGATGGCTAGAGGGATCTGATCAAAGGAATGCCAAATGTACCATTACTTTAGCAGAGGAGGGTAGTGAACACCCCTGTGCATGGTGCCTGTCCAAGAGAATTCCCTACACCTGCATTCCTCCAGTGCCTACATGTTGCTACAGTGAATTAGAGGTTTCTGATGAGACTCTGGGTTCAGATCTCCCCAAAGTGAAAGTCTGCATCATTTTTGTAACAAGAGGGCAGAGAGGCTGTCTGTGAAGCTGGATAGCAAATTATTAATTATTACTAATTACATTATTATTATATGCATACCTGGGACTCCTCTCTCACTAGCTTGTACTGATGTCAGCAAGATTTTTTTTAAGCAAGTAGACCTACCTAGGTTCATGTGACTCCCCCTGAGAAGACTTTGCAAAACCTGATGTCAGCACTTTAATAAATTAAGTCCCACAAACAAAAATATTCTTCCTGTTTGCAGATACCGAACCTACTGTACCAGATCCATGTCAGTGGGGACATACCTGTCATTGAGCAAATGTTCTAGTTAGCAAAGCACAAGGATTAATGATGGAAAATACTAGATTAACGAGTATTATAAAAGCTGCCACAGCTTAGACTCCCGTATCAGTTACATTTTACCTTACACATCCCTTTGGTGTAGCAATAAATTATTAATGCTGAAAACTGTTATTTCATTCATGAATAATTTAATATGGCACTGAATGGGTGATGGGAAGATAGTAGACAGTGCAGGAGCAAAGACAGCAGCTCCTGCTGGTCCAAGATGCTCTATGTGCTGAGCAAGATAAAGCCCAGATCGTCAGCTGTGTAACGAGTAAATAAATATGAAGAGAAGGGATGGATCCTGGAGCACATCAAAGTGCATCTGGCCTGTGCCAGAGTGAGTGATATCAGGAGCGGTATCTGCAATGAAAGTTTCAAGGAGTGATGTTTAAATGTGAAAGTTCATGGGAAGGGTGTATTTGTCTCAGGTCAGTAGTGCATAGCACCTTCTTTGCAAAGGATGGAGAGGGAGAACTAACTATATTCACACCATCAAACTTAGGAGCATGAAGGAAGAGCTGCCTGACCTCTGTTGCCAGAGCCTGGCTTCTGTTGTCAGAGAAGCTCAGAAGGGAATTTGGAGTACCCTGGCACTTAGCTTGAGTGCTGTGAACTGCTCTCTGGAGAGCACTAGCTGTCTAGGGATCTCAAACATGTCTATGCCTTCAGTTAGCTCCAGGAAGTACTGCCTGGTTCTTGCTTTTGTTGGTCAAAATCCTTATAGTTTCTGGAGTTGCTCAGGGCATGGTTTCTTTAAGCCCACCAAAATGCTATGTCATTCATATGTTAAATAGAGCACTTCCTTGATCCAGGAAATTGTTCCAAACCCTCATTGTATCTCTTAACCCCATGTGCACTGAAGTGAATTAGGGCTATTTTGAGAATTGTAGTGGGAAAAAATTGTCACTGGAGGTAAAAACTTCAGTAGACAACACTATCCTGTGCTTACTGAACTCTTCTGAATGTCATTTAACACAGAAATGTATTCGATCTTTGAGGATGCAAAGCTCTGCAATACAATGCACTTGTTAAAAGCATGTGCTTCTGCATCAGTCTTGGCACAAGAACAATTATAAAGTGTGCTATGAGGCTATTGCTAGGTACTAACTTCCAGTCTACTAACTAGGATGGAGAGCTGTTTGAAGTTTTTAGGCTTCATTTGTCTTTTTAGATCTATATTGACACAGAGAGTAAATTACCCAGGTGCAGGGGTGAGGTCTCTCTGTAGAAGCTGCACAGCTTAATTATTCCTAGATAGGAGGGAGGGAAATGTCAAAGTGTTGGGGATGAAGGAAGGTTTGTTACGATGGTATGATAGTTAATTAGTTCAGGGCTGAGCTAGGAGTGAGGGTGTTTAATGTATGGGAATAAAATGGGGGAAAGATTGGATCCATCATCAATGTATTTATTTTTTTTTTTTATTGTGGAGTTGCCAATATCTGTGTATAATCTGCATTTGAAGAATGAGGAGTCTGGTTTCATGAGTAGTTTGTTTTAGGGTGATTTTGGGGAAATAGGGGGCTCACGTCACATTTTTCTTGCATAAAATGAGACCAATATACATGTATACCAAAAAGACAGGGTACCACGGTGAAAAATTGTTATCTCAAGGGAGGAAAAATGAGCTAAAATGCAATTAGCCAGTATCTTCCTCCTGCTATTCTCTGAATATTTCTAACTCCACATTGTTGTTCTGTCTGCACATTTCTTTACCTTGTTGACTGTGTGTTCTGCATAATGTCCAAAACCATTTTCTGTCACCTTCAACAAAGAAGGGATTTCTCCTCTTAATTTTGCTATCAAGGCAGCAATCCCATCACTGTAGTATTGGAGAATATTATTTTGATGCTCTTAGTTTAGTTTAGCAGCATTAATACCTAGGCAAAGATAGATAAGTCAGAGAGTTAATTCCTGACTTTGATAATATTACTTACTTATCCTAATGAAGAGGATGCCTTTGCTTAACTGATATTGTTTGTAGTACATAATGCCATTGACTGTAAGTGACTCTAAACCATGCAGATAAGCTCATAAACAAGATATGGATGAGAAGACTACCTGATGTCTTTTTTTTTAATTTGCAGAGATATGGTGAAGCTAAGTAAATTAGATTATTCATTTATGTTAATTTCATGGCATAGCCTGCACCATGGCCGCCTCCCCACACAGTCCCTCGCCCGTCCGGGTGCACTCACACAGAGTTGCTGGTGGCTCTCAGTCCTGCCATTGTCCTGCATGGGTTGCAGGGGCACCACCTGCGTTCTCTCCACAGGTTGCAGAGAGGTCTCTGGTCTGGTGCTCCTCCTTCTTTCTTCCTTCTCTGACTGTGGGGTCCACGTGGTTGTGTCCATCTTGCATCACTCTTACACCATCTACCAGCAGTTCAAATTCCTGTCCCTAAATAGTGATCTAGAGGCGCCAGATTGGCCCAGCCTGGCCAGAGGTGGGTCTGAATACAAGAGCCAGGGAAGAGTCCGAGAACTCTTTACCAGGTCTTCACTGCAATCCCTTCCCCCTGTTACCAAGTAAAAGCTGCTCCTCGCTAAGCCATGACACCTAAACCGGGATAATTTGCATGCAGAGACCTCTGCATTCAGTAGTGCTGTAAACGTAATGATTTGAGATGCATCAATAATAAAATTATAGTTATTTCTGTAGCATATTTTCCCTCTTCTCATGTTTTCTCCTCTCCAGAAATATAATCAAAGATATTATTGACGCAGAACAAATCTGAAAATTACCAGCACAACTCTGTGACAATTATATTGCTAGATCATTGCCACATTAATCCACAAGTGAAAACTGCATAGATTTGTGTTTATTCATAAAAACGACACCATATTTTGAGGACAGGAATCTGTCATCCACAGCATTTCCCTTATTTTTGTCATTCATACCATAGGTCAAACAACATTCACTCTGATGTATTAGGACATAGTATCTTCTTAAATCATTGGCAAACATTTAGTGTAGAGGCAAGAAAAGTTTCAGTAAAATGAAGGTTCTTGTAATAGGAGCTTTAAAAATTGTTTTTTCTGTCTGTAAAATGTTCAGATGCTTCAATTTTCTCATCATGACACAGGCTGTTGAAGTGGAATTGATGTTAGTTAGCATGCTAATACTGCTCTCAGCTACTTGTAGGCATCTCTAGGAGTTGTTTGTCATTATCTGAGCAGAGCACTCAGAAGGAATTCTCACCTGCTTCATGCTTCTGGGCTGAAGAGTAGCAAGTGATTGGTATGTAGATAAGATGTATATAGTTTTGTGCAGTCTAGGTCTCTGACTGACTGATAGGAGGATCCTGGACACAATCCCATCATGGAAGGGTCCTCTGGTAAAGCAAAAACTGCAGTAAAAGTGTCTGGCTGGCTAAACACCAATGCCAGACTTCATAAATCTTTATGGCCAGGTCACCATTTGAGAGGAAACTGTCAGAAATGCTGTATCCCTTTAAAACAAATGCATGCCTTTTCAGAAGGCCTAAGGAAGGGAACTGAGTCACTGAGAGGGTGATGGAGCCCTGGCACAGGCTGCCCACAGAGAGTGTGGACTCTCCTTCTCTGGAGGCTTTCAAAACTCACCTGGACATGTTCCTGTGAACCTGCTTTAGCAGGGATGTTGGATTAGATGACCTCTAGAAATCCCTTACAACCCCTACTGTTCTGTGATTTTCTGTTATGCTCAATCACTAGAATTACTTTTCCAACTAACACTTGTTTCTTTGGTGTTAAACTTCCTCCAGCAGTCAGGGTCTTCACTGTGTAAATCTGGGAAGACTGGGAAAGATGAATTGACGCGTTGTAGGATGCCACATGTAATTGCCTCAAATGTAGATGGTCAGGATGTGTGGACTTGCAGCTATTAAAATTCTTCTGAGATTTCCAGGTAAAGTTTTGAATGAAAACCCAAATTTTCATAATCTTCGTTTGAATCTTTAGTTTCAGTACTCATGCTATCATGTTTTCCAGCCATCCATTTCTTCCCAATTAAAAAGCCTTTATTTCATATCCCAAAACAGACCCAAGAGTGTTCACAAAACAAGAATTCCCATTTGGTAGGTGGGATGCAGACAAAGTCTCTCTTGTTAATTTTTCTGATGTGGATATAAAACTGAAAATGCTCAAGGGCTTCATCCAAATGTTTTGTGACCTTTTGATGATGCCCTAAAGTCTTGAACTGAGCCCTTCTTACTGTTTTCAGTACAAAGGAGGCAAGTCTGCTAGCGATTATTTTATTTCAGTAATCAGTAAAGTAATTGTCATGGTTTGACATGACAACTGTTTCTGGTAAGGAGGAAGGGGCTGTAAAGATGGCTTCTGTAAGAAGTTGACTGAAACTCTCCCCAGCTCTGAGCCAGACCCAGATTGCTGGTATACAATCAGGATGTTTGGAAAACAATGTCCATTTAGGAAGATCTTGGGAATATTTAAATCTAGGTTAAGGTTTATCAACAAACAGCTCCTAATTTACAACAGTATGTCTGAGACCAGTATCTGTTTGGTTAGGGGCTGAAGCCATAACTAGAAACAGTTTGGATTTTAGCTAATATGAATGAACATAGCTTGAAGGACTTGGCTGATAAATGCCATGTAGGTACCTTCGGTCTTAAAGTAAGGCTTTCACAGCCTTGTGTCAGTCACTGCACTTCTCCCGTAGCCTGAATGACATAAGATCAGTTCTGCCACAATTTAATTTACGTTTTATTGGTAAGCTCTGAAAGAGGCCTTGTGCTCTGACTGCACAAGACTCCAACTTTTTCCTTTGTCTTTTTATTGAGAACTAAATAATGGTCATCAGAACTGCCAATTCATAAAAAGAACAGTTGTTTTTTGAAAATGTTAGTATAAAGCAGCCATTGCCATTTTTTGATACCTGACAGAAATTACCCAGTTTCTTTGCACACAATTAAATGGAATTATCAGCCCATTAGGTTAGATACATTTCACAGTAGGAAAATGAAACCTAATGTTTACTTATCAATGTTTAAATAAATTGTAATTATCATTCCATGACAGTCTTGTACTACTGTAATTAAGCTTTAAAATAAAGGGTAATTGGAATTAAGAGGACTTAGCTACATTTCATTTAGAAGTTATTGTTGGAGTCAGCTGTGTAATGTGCAAGAACTTTCAGAAAATGGCACTCACCTGTTTCTGCCATGGATTCCATGCAATTATGCTGGCATTCCAGCAGAGAAGTTTGTGTACACTTCATTGAGAGAGAAGAATCAAAGCCACAAGACACTGCTTATATAGAGGAACTTCCTCGAACTGAGCACTGATTTTTTTTTCACTTTCTTGATATTGAGTGACTTTTGAGACTGAATGTCTTTTGAGACTGAGCCAAGCTTTGTTTTTCTGCTGGTCTTTGATTTCTATTTCTTGCAAGAATAGATTTTCAGTTTTCTTTTTTCCATCCAGCATGGCAAATTGTGTGCTATGGATTGCTGCTTGGGCTTTGCATACAAACCTTTGATATGCCAAGGAAACCCAGTGTCAGGAGGAACAATCCTGACAACAGGATTGGGATCTTCACTGGAATGAATGTATATATTAAATATATATGAGGAGAGTGTGAGGAATGCTTCAGGGAGAGAAGTTGGCTCTCAGCTCAGTGGGAGCAATAGGGCAAGGATAATGGCTCAGCTGAGACAGCTCTTGGCAGTCCTCCCTGCATAGAGGTATGTCTAAGAATCAAAGGTTCCTTAAAGACTTCAATGAGAAGATGTTCAAGGGACTTGAACTCTTCTGAAAACCAATGATCCAGAAAACTCCTGGGTCAAGCAGCCTTCTGGCAGAGATGTCAATAAGTGGTGCGTTCAGGTTCTCATCCTCAAAGGGTTGTTCAAGCATGAGAAAAGTTGTGGCCTCTGGCCGTTGAGGTAAAAAGGGGTTTTTTTTGAGACTATGCCAGATACTAAGAAAGAGTGTGATCAAACCTATTGTGCGCCACCAGGTTTATTTTCTTTTAATATATGTGTCTTTTTTGAAGGATTAGAGAGACATACTGTTTAGTTTCTTTAAATTTCATTTGGATGTTGGAAATATTTTGTGTAAACAAGAGAAAGCAGTCAATGTACATCAGTCACTTATTTAAAGCTATTTGTTCTAGTGGATTTGGGATTGGTCTTGTTTTCTTCATCAAATTTCTCTATAACAAGAGTCTAATGCCTAGTTAAAGACTATATCTGTTTGAGTTCCTTCTCAAGCCCTTCTATGCATGAAGGAAGTGGACAGATTGACAGCCTTACAGGCAAAATGCATTTTCTATCTGATAAGCTCCTTTGTTTTAGTTTCTTATTGTATGTGAATGCTGATGATGTTTGAACAACATTGCATGTAGTCTTTATTCTTTGTTTTCTTCCTATTGCAAGTAAGATGAATTTTCTTTTTCTGCATGCTTGTCTGTTACTCCCCGAGTCTGTGCGATTCTTGACACACTGTCAGGGCATAAGAGAAAATGTCCAAGTATCTAGAGATACATCTTGAATGTCACCCATATTCAATTTTTAGGATCTCGTAAGCTTAACAAGAGGTCATCCTATCACACCCTGAGTGCCTCATAGTCTTGTCCCATCTCATAAGAATAGCCATGAGGAGTCTGTCTTTGTAGTTACCTGTAGTAATATCTTAATTTGAGGACAGCCTATGCCAGTATATGAGATCAGAACTGAGAAAGTACTGCTTGTTGAATAGGTGTTAAAGTTGATTTTAAAGTTGCCCAGATTGGCATTGTACTTTGGCTTCTCATTGTTAGGAGCTAGTAATTTTCAGAAGCCCATATAATTTTAGGGACACAATTTAAAGTAGAGATTTAAGACCTATTTTTTAACTTTGTAGCAGTTTTTTGGAACGCTTTTTAGGAAGCTGAGTCTATAAACTTCTGAAGTGCTCTGATCTGAAACTCAGCTTGAGCTTGTTTTCAAAATATATTTTAAAAAAGTAAAAAACTTAATCAGATTTCTTTTTTCCTTGCAGTGGAGTGTTCAACTTGAAGGATTTGTATTAAAGCTCATCCTCAGCTTAAACGTAACTTAAGAATGCAGTGTGAAGACATTCAGGACTCTCAGCTATGTAAATTTGAAAACTAATTAGGGAACAAATCAAGCTAGACTATCCTATCAGTTAGACAGTACTACTACGTTATATTTATTTTTCCATAAGGAAAATAAACACATTAAGCTATTAGTCAGCTAGGGTACTATTAGCACATGAGTTGGCTTACAAGAGAATTATCATGTATTCGAATCTATATTCTGAAGCTGGAATGGTGGGAATTAACCATCTTTAACATACTGCTGAGATTATTGTAGTATGATTTTTAGGGATCAGCCTTCAATATTTCAAATATTCTGGATTTTTTTGTAATATCAAGTAGATATATTGTTCAGTTGGCAACAATTTCAACGTCTAAATTAGAAGCCCTGATTTGACTTTAATCCCACTTGATACCAGGTAGAATTCTGACCGTGAAGTGTTGACCAAAATTCAAAGTGTTCGGAGGAGGGGGTTTACTATTTTCCTTAAACTGCTTGTTAGCATGTTCCTGGTTTTGCTTCTCTTGTTTTCTTTTATCCAAGGAAAAAAATGCCTAGATGAACCAAAGAAAAAGAGAAGGTATCATCTTGCAGCAAAGTTGTATTGAATTTTAGAGTTTGAACCATAAATGCTGATGCAGACATCCAGCTCTGGAAGTTTTATTTTAATGTGCTAAACTAACACAGCTGCAGTGTGGTTGCAGATCTACTGAAGTTAAAGTTTCCATTGTTAGAGGGCTTTGATCATGAAGTTGAAGAGAGGGATTGTCAGACACATTGATCTCATGTTAACTCTGTTCACAGTTAAATTAGTGGGTTGCACACAATTTCCTGGTTTGGATCTGCAATTTTGTGAATGTTAAGTTAATGCCTTGTGCTATGTCCTTTCAAAGACAACATCAGAAAAAAACATGGATCATCTGGAAAGCTTACTGAAAAATAAATATAATTCTTCCTGTAGTTGGTTGGTAAGAGGGCAGATGAGGGTAGCAGATTTGTCAGTTCAAGAGCTTTGTTTGTTTAGAAAGGAAGATTTTGTAAGAGTTGTGAAGCTGTTGCTCTGCCTTCTCTTGGGGACAGCAGTGGGTGTGTGCCTGGTTTTTCATAGAATCATAGAATCATTTGTGTTGGAAAAGACCTTTAAGATCGAGTTGAACTACTAACCTAACACCATCAAGCTCATCACTAAACCATGTCCCTAAGCACCTCATCTACATGTCTTTTAAATGTCTTCAGGGAACACCTTTATTATTGGAAACTGAGCAACTTGTGGTATACGGCTCTTCCTATGAGTGAGGGCACCATGGGGTTGCACTTTGATACTAAACCTTGTGATTTGCATTGATTTCCTGAAAAGTAACAGAGACACAGTCTAGTAGACACCTACAACCTCAATTGCACTTTAGTAGGCTGGCTCTTGTGAGGGAACAGGGTGTAATATATGTGTTAGATAAAACAAATTGAAATAGTAAGAGTAGTTTTAAAACCCCACTGCTTGTTTATTCTTAGTTTGTGATCTTTACCTTGGAAAACGGGTGGCATAACATCTCAGTTTTAGTCTGAAGTCATGCTTTCCTATTCCACTATAAAATTTTACATTTGATACAGTTGACATTTTGGTGCAATGGACCATAAATTAATGCAGATATGACTAATAAAAGGAAGGACATTAAAATAATCAAGTGGCTACAGAAGTAGTTGAGTGCATGAGCGTCTATGGCACAGAATTTTTTGATTAGCTTACTTTTATGAACCTTGTCTGTTTACTTTGTCTATATCCAACATAGGTTAATTTCATTTTCTCTTGAAAGTAACTCAAAGGATTACTGAATCTCTTGAGTTATGAGATTTTTATGTCAATGGAAATTTAATTTCTTCAGAGAAATAAATAACCATAGCTCATCTATAATAAATCTCCACAATATAATATTCTAGAGAATACATTTTCTGTTGAACCATATGGTGTAATCTTTGTCAGAGTTTGTCTCTCTATTAGTATGATCACGTTACAGACATACTTCTTTACTTTTTTATTTCATTTTCTCCTTCCGTTAGGGTAAATCTCTGTTCTGGAAGTAAAGACCTGCACATGGTGTATCTCCCACACTGAGGTTTGTACCTCATAGAGACTCTGTTAGTAGCACTACTGAAATGCCTTGTCCATATCATCTTAGCTGTTATGAAGTACCTACTTTACACTGGTGCAGCCAATTTTTTACTCTGTAAATTATTTAATCAGTATTAATGGCACATTGAATTGCTTGAAGTTGCTCCTGATGTTTCAAAGATTAAGGGCCGAACTTGTTTTGTGTGGACCATTTCCTATGACATGGGCATTGTGAGGAGTTTGGTGGTAAGAAATTAAAAGGATAGGAATGGAGGGCTTTGCTCTATGCTGCAGCTGGGAGGAAATGATGTGCTCTGCTCTATGGGTATTTGACTTGTGTCCATTTAAAGCTGGCGATTAAAACTAAGTAAGTGACTTCTATGTAGTGACAAGATTTTGCATTCTAACTACAGAGCTAAATTATTTATTTTTCAGGCTTTAAAATTTCCCAGACATCAAAACAACCTGAGCAGGAGAAGTGTTGTTTTTTGGTTGTTGGGGATTTTTTTTTCTAAATCAGAGTTTAAAACCACAAATAAATAATAATCTAATGCAGGGAGTCCTTTTTTATTAGTAACTTGTTAAAAACTGAGCAAATTTCCTTCCCGTTCAAAAGAGTAAAAATGACTTTTTGTAGGCTGTACATGTGAAAACTCCATTCCCCACAATAATTACTAGGGAAGGTTGTAACTAAAAAAAAAATCTTGATAATTTAATTTACTTTGTTTCCCATTCAGAAGATCATGCTTGTTTTCTTTATAAGCAGTCTTATTGAACTCTGGGACACTTCTCAAGTCAAAGGAGTGAAACTGGTAGTCTTGTGGGTATTTTGCTCAAATATTTGTCTTCACAGTGCAATATTGATGGATTTCAGATATTTTATGTCATTGGAATAACCTGTAATCTTCTCTGAATCAAATTTTAAATTACTGCATCATCTCAATGGTAATGCAACCTTTGAAGTTGTGAAGGTGTTGTCTTGTGTAACTCACCTACATCATGTTCATTTCTGATCCCTGTGTAGTTTTATTTCATTCCAAAACAAAGTATTCTTTGTCTTGGAGTAAAGGTGTATAAACTGGTCCTGAATTGCTTTCACATAAGATTTCACCTCCTTGCACATACTTTGCAGCAAAGATCCTCATCTTCATACTTGGTGACCAATAGCTCCATGACTATTATTGGATCTACTATCATATCTCTTCATACTGTTGGGAAGGTTTCCATGGTTTGGTAGGCTACTTCCAGTGAGGTCAGTGGGATCAGTTATGGTTCAGAGAGCTACAAGGTTTGGGGCAGAGAAATCACCTGGTCCTGATGAGACCTGGGATCTACTGTTTGTGACAGAGGATAATCTATCCTTCTGTTCAGGGCCTCCAGCAGGGAGGATTACTCAGCTTTCCCAGGCAGCTTTTTGGAGAGCATCATGTAGGATTTTATACTTGTATCTATCCTGAAACCACATTGCTGCAGCTTACTCCCATGACTTGTCTGCATCTTTAAGGACGTAGAGGATAGATTATTTCCAACCCTTTGCCACGTTTTATGTTTGAATGTTTTACATTTAATATTGTTATATTTCCTCTCAAGGCCTTTCCTTTTAGGTTATACCCTGAACTCTTTCTGTCTTGTTGGTAGATGCTGTTTTCCAGATCTTAATTATTCATATTGCTCCCTTCTGTATCTTGTCTAGCTGTTCCATTGGTTTTTTCCATCAAGTGTGCCCAATTTTTCAGGATCATTTTTTACTCAAATATTGTTTTACAGTATGGTTTTTTTCTCTGCTAGATCAATGTGATCCTCAGTTGTGAGTTTTTCTGACTGTTGCATAATTCAGGTTGTTTAATGAAATTACTGACATAAAATAAACCCTGTGTATGAATAAGCATCTAAACATCTGACTCTAAGAATGAGGTTACCTGCTTTTATTTGTATCTAGATGAATGTTATGCCTGTTCAAAATTGTGCAATTTTGTTACAAATAAGTTGTGAGGGTTTGATATTTTGTAATTATTTTTTTTAGTATTTCTCCCTTCTTATGTGTGTCAATAATTATTCTTCCATAGGAATAGTTCCTAATAATTGCCAAGTAATTAATATTCAAGCCATCAAAATAAAACTGCTACTGAAGCAGCTCACACTTGCTCTTAGCTCTTAAACAGGACTCCCAGAGCTGTTCATTATTGCTATTGGTAATGATACTAAAGCTACAGAACATTTAGTGTACCTAGATGTATGCAGAGAAAGAATAAAAATATTCCTTTTGATCCAAGAATAAGACAAAAGCAATATGCAGCCAAGCAGGTGAATACAAAGGACTATAATGTACTATAAAGATGTACCACTCTGAGAGGAGGGTCTCCAAGACCTTTCATTATAATTCCCTGATGCGTGGCCACAATGGAATGAGTCATCTGAGGACATCAGTAAGCTAGCAGTTGGGATTTTTTAATTAAAGATGACTTCAATACATGTATATTCTGTATAAGCTTGCTCCAGCTTACGTGCAAGCTATACATGTATGAACAAACATTCTGGGTTTCTTTCCCCACTGTTTGGTGGTTGATAAGACTCACTGTCAACCCTCACAGAAAGACAGTTTTTTCTCTCAGGCAGCTGCAGTTTGGCTTGCTGTGACACTGCTTGATCCTTCTATATGGATTTAGTCAGTATTTTGAAGTCTGTTTGTAGGCATATATTGGAATGGTTCTTTGCGAAGGCTCATCCTCTACTTGCCAAGAATAACATTGAAACTAAGCTTATTAATATGAAGTAATTTACTGCCCATCCACCATTCTCAATCTTTCCAAAATGCATGCTCTGTCATTGTACAATACCTTTTCTGTTCAAAAGTGTCCACAAGACACTGACAAGGATTGCTGCTGTTACAAGCCACGTCCTCTCTTGCTGTAAATCACTGAAACTAATAGAGCAATACCAATTTTTCCAGGCTCCACAAAAATGATGAAACACGGTTTTCCAACAGAAACTGCTTATTCAACAAGATCAAAACATTCTGTGAAACATACAGGCTTCAAACTCCATTTAGAAAAGAAACCAAAGTGAAGAAGTTTTTTACCTCATTAAAAGACAGCTCTTCTATTTTTTGCTTTGAAATTTAGATGAGAAATTATAATATGATATTTTAAAAGATATTCTGTTTCAGTTGATGAAATTAAATCTTTACACAAATATATCTTTTAAGGAGTACTTTGAATGCTGCCAGTTCATTTTAGTTCTGAATTAAGTGCAGAAATAGTACAAATTCCTGCAAGGTTGAGGACTTTTGCTTGGCATACAGGTATCCAGATCAGAAGTCATTATCACTGATGGTTTCCTGGTATTTTCAAACATAGCCAAGGAATGATTAAGAATAGAGAAGTGATTTATCTCTATTGAGATGGTAGGAATGGTCCCTATGGGATCTTGTAATGAGGAAAGTGTAGGTAAGTTTGCACTTCATACAGTATATTGCGTACTTGCATATCCATGTCTACATTGCTATGCATTTATGGATGAAAATTATGCAAGATTCTTTACAGATTTATTTCTGCATAATATAAGCACACAACATGATAATCATGTCTTTATGTACAGCTAATGAAACTTTACTAGACTGTGACAGCTATCTCAATAAAAATGTGAAGGATATGCAGCTGTTCTGAAATAATTTTTTGAACTGTGTGTGGCAAGGAAGTTATTGGCATGTTTGCTGCATGGCAACATCCATAGAATCAACAGAGCATTGAGGAAAGGAGCAACAAGTTGAAGTTCTGGCTCAAGATTTTCTACTTCGTAGTGAAAGTGTGCATACTATTTTGGAAAAAAACCAGAAATGCTTGCCATGAGCCAGCATTTGGTTTCTCAAAGTGGATGATGGGGAAGGTAACAGGAAATAAAATAGAAAATCCCCTAGGATGGTATTTGATTTGGACTGCTCACATCAAAGCTGTGGAGGTGTTTGGCTTCAAGCGCTTTCCTGGGATTGAAATTCTGATGATGACACCGGTGATTGGTGTGGGCACTATGTCTGACACTATGTCTGGTGTGGGCACTATGTCTGTGGGCACTTTGTAAGATCAGCAAAGCTGCAGTCATCTGGTCAAACTGGGACTTGCTGGCATAGGTGGCCTAAATTTTTCTGTACTGTAGCCAGGAATGGTCAGGCTGTAGTAAGACTTGGAGACATTACTGAGGTGTGTGGTAACTGCTACTGCAATCCTTGCAGAAATATATTTTTTTCTTTTCAATTAAATAAGAAAAGGAAGCAACAAAGACTCCTCAGTTCTAGTTGATGTATGATTATAAGTCGAAATAGTAAACAATAAATTTGGTCTATAAAATCAGGGACTGAATGTCCTAGTGTTGGGCAATGCTTGGATCTCATACTATGGATAATTTGTGTGTTGTAAGCAACTAGTAACCATACATACAGCTATTTGAAAATATTACCTAACATAATTGAATGTATGTATAACAATTTGGTAATATTTATGACTTTGGACAGTGCTGTTTACCTGTGGTTCAGATCCGTTTCAGTGTGTAACATGACTGCATAAGGTTCCAAGCTCTATTTTTCTAAATGCATATTAGTTTGTATTATGTTGTTAGTGTGGTATAGGCATTTCAGATAGGATCACTGCTACTTCTGTCTCTGACATTATTTCATCTACTGCAGTCTATCTACCTCTGTATTCCTCATAGCTGTAACTGCATACACTTTTCTTTTGCTTTCATAACATTACTCTAATTGACAGCAGTGAAAGATACAACCCAAAACGTGAGCAACACCATAATGTAACGACAGGTATAACAAGTTTTTTTTGGAGCTACCTTGGATGAATTTCAAATTATCTATTGTTGAGTCATATTCTCACATAAGTCTGGCTGAAACTGGATACCTTGAGAATTAAGAGGTGCAAGATAAGTTGATGCTGCTCATTTCAGTGTTAAGTTTCCATTAATCTTGGAGATCTGTAGTTTCTGTGGTTTTTTTCAGGCAGGCAGGAAGTAAAACACTGTCAGAGCATATTTGCACATATATTTGCAGTTGCATTCTTTTACTTTTATAGACACCATGACATTCAAGGTTTGCAATAGCAACCTGTGCTGCAAAACATAAAAGCATTGGTAGCAAAACAAATTACTCAAGGGCCCTTTCTCTGTAGGGAATTTTTCTTTCTGAAGAGAACAAATCTGTTTTCTTTCCAAATACAAATTAAAGAACAGGAGTTGCAAGAACAGTTGTTAGCAGATGAAAAGATCGCTTTTTCTTTGTTGAGCACTGATCAGGGTTTAGAATGTGAAACTGAAGATACATTGATTGTTTCAGGGCAATTCTTTGGCAGGGGAGATTTTTCCACTACATTAGAGCTTTTTCATGACAGATAGTGTAATATCTGCTTTATGATTCAACTTTCCATGATGTTTAGATGTTAGAAGGATAAGTGACTTTCTAGAAACTTTCCTAGACTTGCTAAACAACATACAAAAACAATACCTCATCCTTCGTTTATAGACAGATATAGCCTTTGGATAGTAACCACAGTTGTTAAGCAATCCAGAATATTTTAGCACACCTTTGCATTTTTCCATCACTTTAGGTTATAGTATTCATTAAAAAACAGTTCATTAATTCACTACTGTCTGTGCATCCTTTCTAAGTGGCAGCACTAATATTAAAAGTTATCAGTTATTGTTTTCTTCCAAAGTATTTTGTTGTCTCAGCTTTGTACAAGCCAAGTATTTTAATTGCAGCTCTTAATCTTTCAAAGTGCTTTGCAAAGATGAATTAATTAATCATCATAACACCCTTGTTGAGCAGGTATTGGGCATAAATTGTCGGTCTCTGTACTTGCACCCAAGTGCTCTGTTAACTTCCACATGGGTACTGTATCAGGAATGTGTCAGAGGATTTCAGACAATCCATTTCTTCAATTTCCAGTCATTTACTTGTGGGAATATAGAAGCTCTGACTGCAGAGCTGAGGTAGCCTTAGGGAGATGTGCCCAGAAGAACATAGTTGCTGTGGATGGAGACAACGGACTCTGTCTTGAAGCCCTTAAGGTTTAGGTAATCTAGTGGTAACCTTTCCTGTGACATTAAATATTCTTAATTTAGTGGAAATCGTGCCTCTGCAGGTCTTGTTTGCTCATAGTAAGAGCACGCTTCTTCCCCTGAGTTCCCTTGCTCATAGTTTAGCTGGAGGATTGGACACCCTGCGCCTACACTGACCAGGCCCAGGGACTGAGAGGTTCTCCTCAGTATAGAAATCAATCTACGTCAGCCAAAACCATTTCCTTTGCCTTTCAATAGTAATACTTGCACCCAAAGTCTGCTGTGGGACCCTTTTACATGAAATGCTCTTTCTTGTTGAAACAGCAAATTGGAAACAGTCATGTGTCCTATAAATCTCTGACTAAAAAGATAGGTTGTCAATTTTATCAAAATTGCATTGCAGAAAAGCCTTAAACAGGAGTCTCTAAAACCTGCTTCACATTCTACAGGTGAGGATAAATTATAAGCCTCCTCGATCTATATTTCTGAAATATAATGTAGCTATGTCTGTAACACAGGCTATAAAATGGAAATGAGATAGCCAGCACTCGTATTTTTCTGATGGACAGAGGTTATCCTGGTAATACATCTCAAAAATGTTCAGCAATATTTCAAAAGATCAGTAATGTCAATTTGCATAATTTGGTATATAATTTTTTCACTTTTTCCTAATGGCTGAGGAATGGTGAATAAAATTTCTCACTATTCTCCATAAGAACAAATAATTTAATGCGTAAAAATGCAGCTGTTACCAGTGAAGCAAAGTGAATATACTATACACTCTGACACTCAGAAACCCATCAGAATTATTTGAGGCTTATACATTGTACCTGTAGTTGAGTTACAACTAGAAATTATTTCATTATCTGTCAAACTGAACAAATGTCAACATTTTGTGGTTGAGTTTTGACATTTTGCTGGAGTGAAATTAATTAGATTCAGGATTTAATAGTATACATAGTTTGGATTACTGCTGTGGTGGATCCATGCAACTTCTTTGTAACAACTATGGATTGCCCGCTGCTGGAGTGCAAAGCTCAGTAGGACTGACTACTGCAAACTATGTTTCTCTAACTTGGTCCTCACAGGATGAAATCTGTTTGTCCATAAAGACCTGGGGGTTTAATATTTTCCAACAGACACATTTGGATTAAATTGTTGCTGTAAATGTCATTCTGTGAAAGGCAGAAAAGGTTTATAGAAGAGTTTTTGTGGGGGGAAAATTAGATATTTGCAAAACAATACAAATTTAAAAAACAATTAGCACTAATCTCTAATTCAATGTTTCATTTTCTCAGCAGGTGGGAAATAATTTCTTTTTGAATGAAATTTTAACTGTCTGATTTGGGGGCAAAACCAGGAAAATGTCATTTCAAAGCGAAAAGTCATTAACTCCATTTTAAAATACCTAGACAAATTTCTGACTTGGGCTAAACTTTTGACCTAAATTCAGAGAGATTGACTCTATGTTTTTCTGTTAATATGCTAGCTGTCAGAAAACTCTAATCAGCCTTGCAACCAGGTGAAACTCTTTTGTTGAGTATAGCTGCATTTGACCTCTTGATATGACAGGCTGTCTAATCCGCAGATATTTCTTCTATATCTACCTCTCTTGAATTATTTGTTCAGCAAGTTAAACTTATTAACTGATTTTTTCCAACCTGAAAGCCGATCAATTCCTGGACTCAAAGTATATAAATTCTCTCTCATACATCATCCTTTCATCTCATTGAATCCAATATTATAACTTCCCTTTATGTGTATTTCATTTAGGGATGTGCTGAAAGGAAACAGACCTATTTCAAGTGGATGATTTTTATTTAGTGTTTACTTGTGCTTTCTGTGAGTCTTCATAGCTGCTGTTGCCCTCAAGCTCCTGCCATATTAGAGTGCCCAGGTCAGAGTTTCATAGAATCATAGTATCATTTTGATTGGAAAAGATGTTTAAGATCATCGAGTACAATCACTAGCCTCATACTGCCAGGCCCATCACGAAACCATGTCTCTAAGTGCCACATCTATGCGTCTTTTAAATATCTCCAGGAATGGTGACCCCACCACCTCCCTGGGCAGCCTGTGCAAGTGTTTAACCACCCTTTCAGTGAAAAAGTTTTTCCTACTATCCAATTTAAACTTCTCATGGTGTGACTTGAGGCCATTTCCTCTTGTCCTATCACTCATTACTTGGGAGACTGATCCTCACCTCACTACAGCCTCCTTTTAGGTAGCTGTAGAGAGTGATCTTGTCTCTGCTCAGCCTCCTTGTCTCTGGGCTAAACATCTCCAGCTCCCTCGGCTGCTCCTCATCAGACTTGTTCTCCAAACCCTTCACCAGCTTCGTTACCTAACTCTGGACACTCTCCAGCATCTCCATGTCCTTCTTGTAGTGAGAGGCCCAAAACTGAACACAGTATTTGAGGTGCAATCTCACCAGTACTGAGTCATAATCACTTCCTTCATCCTGATACAACCCAGATGCCATTGGCCTTCTTGGCCACCTGGGCACACTGCTCGTTCATGTTCAGCTGGCTGTCGACCAACACCCCCAGGTCCTTTTCCTCCAGTTTTCCAATCATGAATCCTCAAGGCTGTAGTGTAGCATGGAGTTTGTTGTGACCCAAATGCAGGACCAGGTACTCCAGTTCTACTCAAATGAGCCTAACAACTGTCTGTTCAATTGTGTTTTCTACAGGACTCTGTTCATTCTTGCATAGTCACAGATCTGTAAGCAATGCCAGTCCCCTTTTTTATAGAAAGTCATGACTGGGAAGATGTATCTTGGGTAACTCCAGTGCAAATGAATACAGAATATAATTATTTCTCCAGCTAACAATTTTGACAAAACCCTCTCTGCTCCACAATGAAAAGTTCTGATGACTCAATTTATCATGTTTTTTTGGTTTTTTTTTTTTTAAAGTAACAATCTCCCTAACTATTTTAACATATTTGTTATTTTGTCTAGCCTAGAGTTGATGAGAGTGCTAAAATGTGAAGGATGTGCTCACATTCAATTTTTGTTGAAAAGTGTGCTAAGATGGAGTTCACACATTTAAAATTTGTTTTCTTTCTACCTCATCTTAAAACCAGAGATTTGGCAAATCTGTACTGTAAAGCCCAATAAAGGAGTGAACTTAGACTGAGGCATCAGCAGAATATCACCAGCATATTTAATGTTCCTCTGGTTTAGCTTCACTGCCATTTCAAACTGCTTTTTTCAGATAGCTTCTCCCAAGGGCTTATGTGCAAGCACCGACTAATGAAAGAAAGGGCTTCCCTGGCTTCTCTTCCTCATCCAAGACCAGTGGAGTCAGGCAGCTATTAGCAGTTTCTCAGAAGACTGACCATCAGTTTTTCACATATCTTATATTTCATGATTGGTTCTCAGTCAATTCTTTCAACTGTAAAAGAAGGGGCATCCTCATATTACATCTAGTGTGAAGAGCAGAAGTGTTCTGTATGTGCCCCTGCTGCCTTGGTCTCCAGGAGGCCAGATCTGCATGTGCTGCTGCTCATCATGCACAAAGTCCCCAGTTGTCATCATTTGTACCTAACTGCATCCAGTATCTTCTTGCATCTGCTCTGTGGGTGTTCACTGCACAGTCACTAGATAACTCTTCAGCTCCATATGTCACCATTTCTGTGTCAGCAGTGTTTGCTTCTGACCTCAGATGGTATATGTGAAAGACAGTTTCCATTTCATCAAGACCCGTGGCTAATAAGCCTGACTCTGAACTTGGTGGCAGCACTGATACTAATTAACATAAGGTTCAGGAGATGATTCTACATTTTTTATGGCATGCTTCTTGCAACTCTTAGTCCTGAGATCACACACTTCTTGACACTGTCCATATACAGGAAGGAGTCCCTAACTAGGGTGAAACATCTGCAATGTTGCTTTTAATAGATGACATGGTTTGACTTATGATTATTTTTGTTATTTCTAGATTTCATTCCATCAAGCAGAGCATATTAATGTGTGCAGGGAAATCAGTGGACTTGTTACATGTGAATAAGCACTTACTTGCCTCTTCCCTCTTGTGAATTATTTTCGTATTTGTGGAGGCTGAGTTAGAGTTTAGAAAATGAGAAGACAACATGCTATCTTACAGGTTCATGAGATGGGAGGGACAGGAAGGTGCCCCTGCATAAAGTGAGAAGTTGCACTATATCTCCAACTGTTCTTTTTCAGACCCAGTTCCTTGCAATTCATCACAACTGTAATTTCTTCTTTTTTTTTTTTGTAGTTTTTTTTTGGTCCACTGTAACGAAGAGCTTTCCTTCATTATTATTATGCATACTCTATCTTCAGTGTTGCAGATATGATATATTATTGCATTTTGTGTTAATAGTGCATGATACATAGAAATCACATTGAGGTTAGGTATAAAATGTTTTCAGTACAATTTATTCCAATTAAATACTCTGCTTACATTAGCTAAATCCAAAAGTCTCAATTGTCTGACTCAGAGGTGAGCAAGTCTGGGAGCCATCAGCTTTTCAGGACTTTTTACTAAGCCACATGTCAAAATCTTTGTGCATGTCAGATCCATTCAGTTTGTTTCTGGTGTGCATTGGGAAAGGGAGCTGTACATGTGGTTGATGGGTGGCATATCCATGGCACTAGCTTCCTAGAGCTCACACCACCCTGTTGTGGGAAGGCACTGGCTGTTACTAGATCCTGGAAGACACTGGATGCTGCCTCTCCTGTCTCTGAGCTGCATTTGAGTGTAGCTTTCCAAGGGCCATTGCAACCCTTGGCCATGTCAAACTCTGCCTGAACTGAAAAGCTAATCTCTTTGTGTGGAGTTAGGAAGGGCAAGGAGGCTAGGAAGCACTAGTGGTGTGAGCAAAGAGCTGCAAGGGCAAATTGCTGGGGAATGGAATAGGGGGATGAGGGGCTTGAGCATCCAGATTTTGGACAAAACTGGTACTGTGAGGGTAACGGAGCAGTGGCACAGGCTGCCGAGAGGGGTTGTGGAGTCTCCTTCCTTGGAGGTCTTCAAGACCCAGCGAGACATGTTCTTGTGCGACCTGATCTAGGTGAACCTGCTTCTGCACGGGGGTTGGACTAGGTGATGTCTAAAGGTCCCTTCCAACCCCTACCATTCTATGATTCTATGATTCTGTGAAAGTTGGTAGATAGCTACTTCTGTGCTTTTGCAGTTAATCCATGGATTATGTCACAAAGTGTCTGGCAATGAATTGTATATTTCAATTAAAAACTCTCCCAGAGGTTTTTGGGCTGGTTGTTGTCTTCTGTATGCACTTATGTGATACCGGGCAAAGCACACGAGCCATGCACTGAAGAAATCCTTTCTTGGAGTCTTTGGCTCTCAGAGTTTTCTGTACAGCATATGATAGCAGCAGTGAAAGCAATGCATGGAAACACATTGTGCTTAGAAAACCTTACTGGAACTAAAATTCCTTGCAAGTCTGCCACAAAGTTTTCGGCTCTTGGCCTGAAAAACCAAACTCAAAGTCTGCAACCCAGACTCTAAGTCTGAAAAACCCAGACTCGAAGCCTGAAACCAGGCTCGAAGCCTGAAAACCAGGCTCGAAGCCTGAAAAACCCAGGCTCAAAGCCTGAAACCAGGCTCGAAGCCTGAAACACCCAGGCTCGAAGCCTGAACAACCAGCTCCAAGCCTACTTCATGCGGCGATCAACCCAGGGTCCGATTCTCAGCTGGGTGGGAAGAAATCAGTCCTACTCAATGTGAGTGATAGCAGAAATCTTCTTTTTATTGAGAGCAGGCTCTAACTTATATCCAGCAGCTTCAAAGCTAGCTCAGCAACAGCAGCTAATAGATTACATTCTTATGTTCATCCTACTTGCGGTTTCTGCGATAAGCAAGCTCCCTCACATTTTCCCATCTTGTTTTTCTCTGAAGTTGTTTTCCACCTTGAGCTGTTAGCTCGTTAGCTGAAAACAGCCCGACCTTGAAGGAGCAGAAAGCGGCCTGCTGTCTGCGCTGACTACGTGACAGCAACTGTTTTAACCATGGCTCTGACTCGGGTCTTGATTGTGCATTAAATTCATATAACTGGAACTCAGATTGCCTTGCCCCAACAGGCCTAACATTATACCCCGGGATCCATGTCCATTCTCCCTTAACCACTCCTCCACACAAGTCTGCAGGGTAAGAGAAGAACAGTTCAACTACACTGTACCCTCTAACTGCAGAGAATAAATGAATTAAAGGTTTGAAAAGGTCTCCGTTAACTTGGCTAAAGAGCTTGTCTCTGCAGGTGCAGCACAGATTTGAGCAGTTAAGACTGGTTTTGTTAGAGACTTCAGAAGAGAGGAGAAATGCAGAAAGGGGATCTTGTCAAATTACTTAGGCCAAGTCAACAAAACCTAGCAGTCTAGTATTGGAGCGATTTGGGAAGACTCAAGCTCTCCACAAATGGCCTTGCTCTGTGTAACTTTGCAAGCATTACAGAAAAACAGATCCAGGGAAGGATAGCACTACATTTGAAGAGTTATTCAGAGAACAGGATAGTGTGCTAGGACAAGACAAACAAGCTGTCAGACTGAAAGTAAAAGGACACTTATTAGTTCGAATTTGGATGCAGGTTCAGAAGCCAACATAGTACCAGAAACAGTAGTGTTAGCACTGCAGAAGAAACTGCAGATGGTTGAGAAAAAATACTTAAAACTCCAGGCTGACAGATGGGATCTGGCCTCTACTTTGGAAACATATGAACCAAATGTATAGCTAACAAGATGAAATAGATAAGAGTTTGTAATTGTATCTGGGAATGGATCATCCCTGGGTTAAAAACATTTAAAACCCCATGAAGTCCTTGGTTACATAAGGAAAATGCTGGTTTTTATACAGTAGAGATTACTGTCCCCTTGAAGATGTGTTAAGACACTTTTCCTTCTACTTTTCTGCACTCTGTCAGTGTCTGAGCATATCTGCCTGGGGATCAAGATACTTTTGGATTTTCAGCCTTTGTCTTAGAGCAGTTACAGGATTTCTTGCCACAATATGCAGAAGGTATCTACTTTGTCTCTCATTAATCAGTGTACTTTCGTGCTATCAGGATGCAATATTTCCACACTAGGAAACATTTCTGGAAGTGGCTAACCATTCAAGAATGTGTGATTGAGTATTTTCACGCTTCCTCACTTTACTATGGAAGTTAAGGGAGTAATGCTGCACAAAGATGAAACAGTCACCAGGTAAACTTCAGTCTGTTCACCTTTGACTTCTAAGATGGGTCTAATTCAACTCTGCCTTTTAATAACATGGTTTTTGGTTGCTTAATTGTTCCAACAAATGTTTGGGGCAGCTAAGCAGCCATGGAAAAGAAAGCTATAGATGGACTGATGTGAAGTTTCATTTCAGTTTGTCAAGCTTCAGTTTGGGTTCTGCACTCACATTCTTTCAAAATCAACAGGAATCAGACTGTTTCTTGGCATTTGGTGAAAACAGCATTTCGTTGAAGACCCAACCAGTAGTTATAAATTAATGCTATTCCTCATTTTGATTCTGGACACTTTAATCAACCTGCCTGCATGTTGGGATCAATCAGTTTCAGCAGTTGTGTTCATTCATCTTCATCCTGCATGGCAGCATGGAGAACACTGTGTAATTGAATTTAGTTGAAATCTAATACAAGGACAAACTGTGACAAGCCACCTATAACCAACTCAATTCTGAATTTTTGGTACAAGCATTAGCTTTGTGTATCCAGCAGGAGTGTATCCAAGGTCCCACAGAGCTTTAGTGAAAAAGCTGGCAAAGAATGTGAAAAACTAGAGATGTGGAGTTTGTTTTTCTGGTTTTATGGGGTTTTTTTTATCATTTAAAGTCAGTTAAGGAAGAAACAATGATATCTTGTTTGCTTTCACTCAATTTCTAGAGTGTTTGCTTAATTTAGAAGGGAGATCCACAACTTGTTTCCTTGTGTCAAATGTATAAAATGACATTTTGTGTGGGCTGTGCGTGCATGTTTTGTTTCTTTAAGACTAATGTAACAAACCATAAAGACAGAATCTCAAAATGTTTTCACTGAGGCAAATGAAGGACTAGATTTTAACTTTGTCTAAAGTTCTTGGCAGTTGATCCATATTTCCACATGGGCTCTCTTAGAAACGACTACAGTAGCGTAATGTTCATGGAGTTATCACTCTTCTGAAAGTAGGATATTAACCACTTGGGTTTTACTTGCTATAAGCTGTGTATATTGTCTCTAGAGTTTCAGCTGATCTGACTTGACTGAATATTCCCATGGAGATCTGGCTTTTGTAAGTATTTTAATATTTCAGATGTTTCCAACAGCATCAGAAGATATCACTGTAAACAGAAACCAAATTAAGAATACTCAAAGCATTTTCCACTTTCTGTAAATTGTTTAGTTTCAGTAGCAGTTTCATAGGAATCATAAAATATATTCATCCTCTAAAATAAAGGAGTTAAAATTTGGGGAGTAGAGGTTTCTACATACATACATAAGTGAAGGAATTGAAAAATAGTCCATCAAGGACTTATTACAAGGCTTAAAATGTTGTCCTGCAATATGATATCAAATAAGATGTCTCTCTTCTTGGAGCATTATGATACTATTGCCAAGCTCCTACAGAGGAGTTAAAATTCTCGGAAGTGTGTGACCAGTTTTTTAGACCAGATGTGGTGAGAGGAGTCTGTATGTGAAAAAAAGCCTGATTTTTTTGGTTATAACAACCTGAATATAAACCTCAGTCTCCTTTCAATGCAATATTTATGGCCCTAGGGTTGTTGCAATATGTCACATGTCCTGATTACAGATACGTAGTTAAAGCAAGGTCTTTCAAAAATGCTATCATTTATGGAAGAGGAGGTCTTCACATACTGTTTTAAGAAACCTAGAAAAATCTCTGCTTTTGCTGAGCTGTGACTGCTGTAGCTATGTCACTGAAAAACAAAGATATATGCTTAGAATGCTGCATTTGGGTTTTCGGCGATTTCACGTTACATCATCAATGAGTGCTTTAATGTTTTGCAATTAACAATATCTACATAATCATGCACTGTGTAGCATTTAACCCTTTGACAATGCACAATTTTTCATTTGAAAGTTCCCATATTTCACGTATTGTGTTGGACTAGCAAGAGGTTGTTTTCAAAATATTTCAGTGCAAAAATATAGAAAATTAATCATTCAAAATACAAATTTTTTCACCTTAAAGCACTATGTTAACAGTCTGTGTCCAACTGACCAGTCATGCCTGGCTACAGAGGAGCAGCAGCTCTGTGTACAGCTGTTTTTCATGGGGAAATGAGGAGAACACATTGACATTGACATGGACATGTGCTGGTAGTGCTGGCAGACTTGACTTCACTCTGTCGTTTTTCCAATCTGTCTGGAGACAAACGAGTTTTGGACTAAGGCTGTGCCCAAGCTAATTCAACCTCTCTAATTCAATTACCTGAATTTCCCAGGTCGCCCAACTATCACTATCTCTCTATTTGACATCTTTCATAGCAGTCAATCACTTCAGGTAATGGGAAAGAGCACAGCAAGCCATAGACAACCCTTTTCTGTACCAAGAAATGAGATTCCAGTTTTTTGAATCATCTATGTTTTTAAAAATAAGTGCAAAACCCTTCTTAAATAGCACTACAGGCAGTGTAGTTAACTTTCTCTCATTTTAAACAAAAGAAAAATTAATCTTAATTGATTAGGGATTACACCTGTTTTTTCTCTCCTCTGCCAAATCTTAGCAGTTGTGTCCTCTGGGCCAACAAGTCTAAAGCATTTTTTTTCCTATCATGTAAAAAACTGTGCAAGGTAGTGTGTTTTTTAAACCAGTGGGATGCTAGGAAATTAATTGAACATCCAGGGTGTTCTCATAGACATAAATATTATGAGGGAGTGAGGCTACTAAGTCTTTTTTATCCACAAAATTGGAAATCTGTATAGATTATATTCTGAGACAGAATCTAATTTAAAGGAGATGTAACGCCTCCTATTACATTCCCATTACACAATAGCATAAACCACTTCCTACCTGTGGAGGATTTCACAGGAGTGGGCTCTGGCATTGTATACACAAGATGCTATTCACAGTAGTGATTAATTCCTGTACTTACTGAGATATTTTGAAAACGTACCTGACCTGAACTGTCTCTAGCATTACAAGTATCCACTTTTCTTGCCTGATAACTGACTATAAAAAATTCAAATTTTCAGTCTCTGTTTGAGCGACAGAGTTGACCTTCAACAGCTATAGGTATAATTGTGAGAGGAGGCCACTCCAAAACAGAGCATGTTCATTAAAACAAAAAGAAGTTTTTGTACTTTAAGATTTAATATGCTTGGAGAATGAAGAGTGAAAGGGGAGGAACTGGAGTACACTTTTAAAAAATGTTGTGACTTAAATTATCTGAGTTAATCAAGCTACTTCATCCCAGTTGAAAAAGATGTTAAAAAAATAAATAATTCCTGTTTCATTCTACCACTGAATTTTTTATGTCTTGGAAAATGTGTCAAATCTTACCAAAGCTCTCATAGTGTTTCTGCTTTCACTGGTGGAGTTTGCCTTCCACTTGTGGTATACCTTTTGCCAAATTTTACTAATTTTGAGATATGTTTTAAACCTGAAAGGATTGTTTCATTATCTGAATGCATCTGCTAGTAAAATACTGAGACATGTCCTCTGTAATGTAATCCAATAGAAGAGTGTTTTTTTTAGGCCTGGAGAGGATGTTAGAGAGAAGCATCATTGATCCTGATTCTTCTGCTCTCTGTTTAATCCATTTTACACTGAACCATTACTGTTTTATGAAATCCACACAGCAGAACAGAATAGGAACAAGAACATGGGGTTTCTCCCCTTCTCAAAGGATAACTTTAATATCTGCAGCTCTTAATAATGCACTGTGTAGAGAAGAATTTTGGGTCCAGAAATTTGGTGGGAGTTTAGGTAGTCACTTTAAAGAGGACAAGATTTTGTTCCGTCTCTCATGGTTTAATTTACTGTGAACAGCAGAGGCATTCCTCACATATATATGTGTGAAGGTCTGCATCATTTTAAGTCAATGCAAACAGCCTGTCAACAGCAAATGTCAATGGAAGAGCATTATTAATAAATGTCATGGTGTGCTCTAATTACCTCCTACAGCTCTACTCCTTTAGGGTAGATGTTCTATCTATTGGGGTCATGCTGTGGTACATATTAATTAAATCTCTTCAATATTATCTACTGTTTCTGGAGCAAACATAACATGCAAAATACTGTTTTATCTGGAAAGAAAACACATCCCAGAGCAAGGAAATGTCTTTATCTTTTGAAACAGATATCATCTATTATTGAAGCAAAAGAAAATGAGTGCCTGCTAGATTTTCTGCTCTTATTAATAGTATGTTTTAGAATGAAATATTGACTAGAAAGAGGAAAAGGAAACATGAAAGCACAAGTGCTGTAGTTGAGTAAATATGTGTTTCTATTAAAATTATGACCCTGTAGAATCAATGGCTAATAAAAAAGGCTTCAGCAAGCATTGGAAGAAATGCAGCTGCTAGCAACTCTTTGTCCTTTGTATGGAGATATTCCACTCATAGAGAAACAAGTTGTTCCAATTTAAAGCCTGCTAAAGTCAACTAGTGGAAAACTGAGAGGCTTTCCCTTGATGCATGTGGATGGCTCAGATTTTGTATGACTATTCTTATATATACACAAACACTTACATAGTCATTTTGACAGAGCTATTTTTAACAACTACTTTTGCATCTCCATTTCACCTGTAAAAATCTATATCTGCACAGGCAAAACCAACTATTTACCAGTCAAGAAATAGGATCGGTACTTGATGACACAGGAGAAAGTGGAAATCTTTGCAAAGTGTTTGAAACCAGGAATACAATTTGGGTTTGAGGCAGCTTGCACTCTTACGTCTTTTAGATCCTATCAAAAATGTTTCCTTAATTTTTTAGGGTTTTTAGAATAACTTAAGAGCAGCTTATTCTAGGAGCAAGGAGCTGAATTAAAATGGGTGAAAAACCCACTATGCTTAATTAACAAATTTAGTATATTCCAAGAAAAAATAGTTAGAAATACTGCAATCCTGTTCCTTTGGCTATTACTACCTAGGCTTTTGTGCTTTGCTGAAGAATTGGGCTGAATGCTCTGTGGCAAAAAAAAAAAAAAAAAAAAAAAAAGAAATTTCCATTGCATAGTTGTAATGCCCATCTAAATCATTAAACATGGGCATCTTTTACTAAAGTATGTTTGTTTGGGGTTTTTTGGGTTATACTTGAAATATAAACACTGTCAGACAAATATTTAGAAGAGCTGATAGTGTCTTAGAACATAATTCCCAGGAAAGCTCAGAAGTTCCTGATGTTTTATATGCATAGATCTTTCAAAACCTGGCTAATATCTTTTAATTTTTAAGGAATTAATCAGTTTGGGTTTTTTGTTATCTGAGCCACAACATTTTGGATGCAGCATTTGATGAGATATAGAAGTCCATCTCTGTTGGCAGCATGAATGAGCTCACATATTTTACAAAAGGCCTGGGTCAAGCTTGGTCTCTATTAAGCCTAGAAAACGCAACCTAGCTGTACTCTGGGTATGGAGCCCTTCACTACACAGTGATATGAGATTTGAAAGAACTGGACTGCTGATCACCTTGAATGCAGATCTTCTCAACCTTTACAGGCACAGGTCTTCACCCACATGCATATATTGGCTGAACACAAACAATGAGAGTGTGTGTACATACAACACAATCCTCGCAAACCCAGGGTGACTGAGGATGTGCTTGCACTGGGAGAGCAATGCTGAGACTGTTCTCAGCTTGACAACCCTAGCCAAGCTGGTGACTATTCAGGATAGAGAAAGCAGTGAACAAGAGGTTCTCCGCAAGGCTACTGAGGCTATAGTAAGCTACTTGAGCCATCTCACATACCTGAAGTGGTGTTTGGATATTGAGTGGCAACAACTAGCATAGTAGTATTAGCACAAATTATGATTTTAACGGAAATACTTTGGTCTACTGCCAAGAAATTACAATAAATAGTATTTAGTTAGGTGTTGCCATGAAGAAGATTTTCTTTCTTCTCTGTTGTTTAATTCAAGAATTATCAGGTAGAGTTCAAAAGATGAAATGGAGAAAAAGGACACAGTGCAAGAGGATCCCATTGATCTGTTACCGCTCAGCTCAGGTCTCTTGTTCAATATACAAAAGCACAAGGACCAACTTCCTGGATGAGTTCCTGGCTTTACATCCAAGGTTTTGTACTGAACATCTCTCTGCTTTAAGTCAAATTCAAATTTGAGAATTTTAAAGAAGTGTGGACCTGGGTGCAGAGATTGATATCTGAGTGCTTTTGAACTAAGGAGTTCAGTTTAGATGTGATGTCCTGATGAAAAGTTTTACTTCAGGCTTCTTGCTAGTTTGAAATGTTTTCAGCCTGGACTTGTTTTTTTCCAATGCAGGCAGACAGCAGGGCAGCCCTGAAGAAGGAGGGTATTTTTTTTACTGTACTTCATTTCTCTACAGTCTCTGTTGTCCTGACTTATAAATATTTAGCTACTATCAAGTTATGCTTGACAGCTAGTCTTCATCCTGTGCCTAGACCAAAGACTTTTGCAGTTAAACACCACCACTTGTGGCTTAGCACAGACCGCAGGCTCTCAAGTTCTGGGTCACTAACAGGTAATCAGAGGCCACAAACACCTGAATCTCCTACTACCGGCTGCATTTCTTGGTTAGTCAATAAGAAACTATTGTGGCGCTTACATGGAAATGGAGATGGAGGATTGGACTAGATGATCTCTAAAGGCCCCTTCCAACTTCTATCGTTCTATGATTCTATGATCTCATTATGGGAAGAACAGAATATCTGCATATCTACACCAGTTTTCAGCTGTAGTTCAACATTCATCTGTTTTCACCAGGGGCTAGGGACCAGCATTGTCTTTCCTCAGCAGACATGAGGTAAAAGAATCACATTAGTAGAGATAAAAAAACCCAATTGTTTTATATTTTCAAGTGTAAGTAAATTCTCTCTCCACAGCACCAGGGCATAGGTATGTTGTAAGTAATGGCAGATTTGCATTTCTTACTTGACATGCAACTTTCTCAAATAGTAGTTTTCTGTTGATTTCACTTGTTCACAAAGAAGTTATTTTCATTACCTAAAATACATAGATCTTGTCCTATATCATTACCTAATGTATCTGTATGACTGTTAGATTCCTTGTTCTATTAATCTGAGGTAGTAGCATTATGCAAGAGGACCATACAAAAGAAATTTATGCCACTAACGATGTTGCAGCTCCCCAAAGACATCTACTCTTTTTACTACTGTACATCTTTTAGTGATGTGACAAATGGTATAGGTAAAATCATGGCACAGAAAGATAACCTGTGTGTCAGCTTGCACAGAACTGTTCTGCCAACAGTTCATTGGAAAGTCAATGAATTGCACACAAATTTGCAAATATCACTCTGTATTACATTGATGATTGTGATACTAGACTCCAGAGAGTCCCATAGACCTCTCTCATTTCCAGAGATTGCTACAGATCCCTTCTCACTTAACCCGCCTCATTTAGTACCATATTTCATACAAGCATGATCTGGATGTTGAGTTTGGTGATGAATGATGAGGAAACAGTAAGCAAAGGGTTAAAAGTGTTAAGATTGCCATTACCCCCTTATCTGTTGTGCAAACTCTCTGCAAAATCAACCTGAGAAGCAACCAAGGAAGGGAGAATTAAGGGAGTCTTACAGCAGCAAGACAGTTACATTTTGGATATAGAGCATAGGACCAAGCAGACAAACAACTTCAAAACAATCTCATAAAGGCTGCAGTGCCCAGAGTGAGACTTTTGCCTCATTAACCGTGAAATTAATACTACAGTTAACACCCCTTTGACACCTCTAAGTATGATAATGAGCTAAAAGGAGTACATGCTGAACATGTATGACTGTTCCTCAACTCCCCTAAACATCACCTTATACTGCATGTGTAATGGGTAGGCAGATAGTTCATTTTCTGTAATGTGTATAAGGAGTGTTCTTGCATTTTTTGGTGTGCATACTGGGAAGAGAGATCCTCCATGTACCCAGAACTGCAATAAACTAATGTGGGCTCTCTAAACTATAAAATTGGTTTGGAGAGTGAGTTTTTGTTACAGATTTCAGTGGCAATTGTACTTAGTGAGACACTGTACCATTTTGAGTGCACAGCATCAAACGTCACAAGAGCTTCACAGTCAGACTACTGTGCAGTTTATTCTGCTCCTCTTCTTTCGCCTTAAACATACACTTTAAAAAATATACTTTAAAAAGAACTGCCACTTGCAAAAAATTGTAAACATCCTTGGTATCTGTACTTATTATGATTTAGCAGAGTACTAACAATGGCATAAGAGAAAACAAATTCCTTTTTCGATGGGGTACAAACTGCAGCTCTCATGAAAAAGGAAGATCATTTTTATCGGGTGCTGTGGTTCTGACAGATCAGTAATAAAGCTGCATATTTTTTCCTTCAAAATCTGTGGTTTCAGAGGGTTTATGGTGGGACAAAGAACTGCATTTGATTTTGCTCAAAATTTTGAGCATGAAAAGCTTAAGTATGAAGTTCTTTTGAAGAGAGTCCAAAGTAACCGAAAAGATAATTTTGAAGGGGTTATGGCTTAAAAAGCTATTTGTTTCAGGGTTAGGAGTTCTGTAATGTATTTTGTGCTTTTCACAAGAGCTGTAATGTAGTTATCCTGCAAAGGCTTAAGGCCAAATACCTGCCACTACTTTCAGGTAAGAGATTTACAGTGTTGTTGTGCCTTTAAATAAGATAGCTTGACTTCTCTCTGAGATCTTTCCTGTCAAAACCAGTTGTTGACAGTCATCAAGTGCCCTACAATATATTTCTATGACCTTTTGGATTAGATTTTGCTATAACTGGTTTTGTTATCTCCCTGTCAACTTTCATAGTGTTAAAAATCAGTAACATTTTAAAAGAAAGGTCTTTAAATCTGGCTGGTTGATTATGTCTTTTTGCTTGATTTATGACTGTTGAGGAAAAATTATGCAAATAAATATATTTTTAAGCCATCCTTTAAAGGCAGTAGCTTCTGCCAAACCATTTTCTTTAATGCCATATATTGACAAAGACTGAGTGTTCCATGTGTAGGCATTTTTGGAAACATTGTGTTATATGCAGGTGATGAAAAAAATTAGTTAATGTCTGTTCAGCAAGGACTGTAGCATTTGTGAAGGAGTAAGAGTTGTTATGTGGCTCTGGAGCTATTTTCTTCAGGACAGAGTGTGTCACAGATGCCATCTTTTGAATGTCATTGAATGACTAGTCCTCATGCACTTTAAGAGAGGAGTTTTGCTGACATTGGGTAGATTCAGCTCTCACCTCAGTTTTGATAGTCTTAGAGACTTTTTGTACCACCGAACTCATTATTTTTAAGTGATCTTCTACCCAAACTCGGTGCTGACAAGTCTTCATTGTCTAGGATGGAGTGGACAATGTCTAGCTTGGTCTTTAGGAGTTATTTAGGATCAGAAAGATGCAGTGACACTGGATTTTGAAATACAAGAAGTACATCCTTGAGAAAGCTCGGTGTTAAATAGATATAGTTAGGTCTGTCAGAAACGTTAATGAACACGGTAAGACTTACATAATAATACTCTACTTGCCTTATTAGTGCTTTGCTACAAAGCAGGAACATAAATTTTGTGTCAAAAATATTCTGTACCTGTCTGTTGAAAGGGGACCGCATGGTGTGGATGTTGCCTTCCCTGCAAACTAAATTTCCAAGAGAAACTCCATGGTACTCTCTTCAAACACAACTAACATCTGTCTCAGTCTTTCTCTTGTCTTCACTTTAACCTATCTGCTTTCCCTTCAGTCTGTGCAGTAGCAGTGGCCTTTAGGAATTAAAGAGACTTGACAAGCACGCTGCTTAGTTTCACTGCTGCAAGTGCTTAGAGCTGCACCTAGTGAGACAAAGTATTGCCCCTTTCCCTCCTGTCTTGGAAGCACATGATTCAGTTTTCCTTCAGTTTTCCTCCTGTATCCTTCGTGTATCCTCCAGGGCTTCATTTTTGGACCTAGATTTATTTATTTATCTCTGTTTCCATTTGCTACTGTAATTTGACATCATAGAGTTGATTTCAAGTTGTGTTCTGATTTTACGCAAATTTAGTTTCAGGTTGCTGCCAGAAATATACTGATCCATCAGCATTTGGATGTCAAGTAGTTAGCTATCTTGTCTTGTAAGGAGGAATAAATTGCTTTTTGTAAAGCTTTTGGCATCTTCTTTTAAATCCTTTTTTCCCCTGTTGTGATTCCTTTTTGCTTTCCCCCAGATTGTAATATTTAGGCTCTCCTCTGTGCTAAGTTGCTTGGTGCAGCTCACCATACAGCACCTTCTCTAAGAATGGCTTATTATTACCTGTATGCTGAGTGTCAGGATGTGTAGAGAAAGGAGTTTATTTATGGACAATGAGATCCAAACGTGCTTACAGTCACTCCCAATTCCTCTCAAGTGCTATAGAGACACCACTTCAAACAACCGTAAAAGTTCAGAACTAAATATTTCTCTGTTGAGGCAAATGTGCGTTTGTGGGGCCAGACTCTGTCCTCTGATGCTTATATGCTGCTCCCACTGGAGTCTGAGGACTTTCTGCCTGGGAACACAAAACCAGTTTTGGCATGACACAGTGGCCTCAGAATTAAGACTTTACGAATTCGTATTTTTGTTGTTACTGTTCTTGTTTAAGACAAGGTTGGGAGAAAATTAAAAAACCACTGTGAGGTTAACAGTCACTTAGCTTTTGACAGAGTAGAAATCGTCTGTCATGGAGCATTTAAAACCTGCATTTATGCTTTGAAACAAGTGCCCTGCACTTTATATATGCTGCAATACACATTGCTTTTTGAAAGTCTTACCCTTCTCTCTCCTCTGGCATCTGTTGCTGTTCTTCATTGTCCCCATGGTATCAGCTTCCCACTGATGAATATAACTGATCCCCTGCCATTTATTGTTAGACTGGAGGCTAAACCAGCATTTAGCCAGATCAATAGCCAGAACATGAAGCATCCTTAGTTTTAGAAACTCAGCCTGTATTTTGGTCCTCTTTTGATTCTTGTAGAATGGTACAGAAAGCATATTTTTGTGATCCAGACACTAGACTTGCAATTCCAGGCTCTACCACAAAAATGGTCTGGGTATATCTGTCACACCTTTTCACCTGTCCTGCCTTTGCTTCCCCCACATACAATGGGCTGCTGATGGGATTTTTGGACTTTTGACACTCTACCAACAAGCTGGGCATCAGGACCTCTTGAAGCCTGCAGGAGTGGTCAAATGGCCTCAGGTAAATGTTAACATATTGCAGCTTCATCATGGAGATAAACTTTTTCCCTTCCCTTTAAAATATAAGTGGTGACAGTTTGGACAATGTTTCTCTCAAGTGAGAGCACTGCCAGCTCAGTGTAATGACTTATTGAACAGCACGTTTCTATAATGGTACGCTTTTAAAATATTTTATGGGGTATTTGTATGGGATGAAGTAAGACTAAATAGAATTGCATAGAGCATTTTCCACAAAATTTTCCATAAACCTCTAACAGGGCAAAGCTCATTGCAGACTAATTAAAGGGATCCTGCTGAATTGAAATTTGTCTTTATTGCTCTCACTTGAATAACTTGGAATATAGCAGTATAAGCAGACTGTAAGATTTTTAATCTTGAGCAACAGTAGAAGTATTTAATAATATTTCCCAGTGTTTAACTGAAAACACAGCAGTGTACAAGATCAAATCACCAAAGGTAGTCTTTTAAAGCTGACCCAATATTTGGAAACAAACTTTCCAAGCAGTTCCCCACACTTCACATCACTTCCATATGGAGGGCACTTTCTCTGCAGCTGTCAATACCCTGCAGCTCTGCTGTGCACCCAGTGCAGTGCAGACTGAGGTTTGCTTTGTCTGCAGCCCAGTGGTTGCCATCTTTACACTCAAGTTTGAACACCTTCTATATGAAGTCTGAAGCTGTAGCAATAGAGACAGTAACTGGCTTTAAATAGGCTAGATGCAGCACTTTTCCAACCTTCCTCTGTCTTCAGACTTTCTTAAGCACTCAGCAGATGACAAGAGATGTCATAATCTTGATCTGATTTCTTGCCTCCTGAAACTTGGAAGAACTAAGCAGTATGTGTTACTAGAAGAGAGATTTTCTTATTAAAAAAAAAAAATTGTAATAATTACAATGTTGGCCTTTGTGTATATTTCACTAGATGCTTTATTACAAATACAAACATCTAATGCTTTAGTTGAAAGAAATGGAAAACTTTGAGAATTGTTTTGTGCTGAATTCTGATGTAAATATTACAAATAATTCTTCTTCCTGATATATCATACTGTTTTTTCATGCTGCAATGCTCTACCTGTGAAATTTCATTCAAGAGTGCATTATAATAGCTGAGTTCTTAACCTTTCCATACAAAACCTTATAATGGAAATAATGATAGAGTGAAAATCCACCCTTAATTTGAGCTGTGTTAGAAAGCCTGGGTATAACATTATTCTATTACTTTTTCCTGTTTTTAAAATGGGTATGTACTTCTGTCACTTGGCTTTACACATATTCATACACTATTTAGCACCTTTTATGCAGATTGACGAGGTATTACCTAAGTAATATAGCTCATTTATCTTCAGCAGTGCAACTTGTGCACGGCAATATTCACCAGTGGGACCTGTTAGGAATGAATGATTTTTTAGCAGCAATGAGTATGTTTTTTCAGTTGTAATAAATGCTGGAAACCGTACATTTAGACACAAGTATATTTTCACATGACAAAGCCTCATTCAGTTCAGGAACCTTACTCAGTTCACTGGTAGTGCTTTACTGTCCCCATTCTCCACTGTATTGTCCCCCTTGTGTGCTAGTGTGACTATGGACAACTTTGGTGTAGTAGTAATGCTGGAGTGGTGTGATAGAGCAAGACCACCAAATTCTGACTCCCCAAGTGTTTTCCAATCTGTTATGAATGAAAACTCATTACTAGCAGACAGAAGTGCACACGAGCTCTAGCTCATGTAACTCAGCTAGCTGCACAGGGACTTGGAGAGAAAATTTGGGAGAATTTGTTAGAGGGAATTGCTCAATTAAAGCTGATTACAGGCCTTCCACCTCAATCCTTATGAGCAGAGCCCTTAGGATGTAATATCTAGTGAGGGCTTCACTGACACTCATCTTCTGCAGAACTCTTGTTACCAGTACACTGATGCAAGCATCTTGGAGTTGAGTTGTAAAGCCCTGCATGTCATAAGCTGTTTGCTACTATTGTTCTTTCTAAGCTAATGCAAAGCCTCTGTGAGCATCTTTTTATACTCTGTCTCTAATTGCTCACTGGAAGACTGAGTGGGGTCATAATTTTGGACTCATCTTCAGTGGAACATCCTTGTTTCCCTCTCCAGCATTTTCCTGATGCTATCTCATGATACCAGGGAGACTCAGGGCTGTATAAAGCCACAGCATAGCTCAAACAGACAGTTTGATGCACAGCTGAGACAGTGAAAACCCTGTAACTGGTACAAAACTGAAGTTTTGTATGATAGTCAAGTGGTAAAAAAGGGAGAAACAAGTCTCAACTGCCTTTCTTCAAGTAAAAGCAGCATGTAGATTAACGATTTGTTAGAGTGAAAAGACTTTAATTCTACCCACTTTGAACTTTTCTGTCAAGTTCTTGCTTTAGCTGTGAAAAAATTCAGATGTTCTTTTGTCCACCAGTAAGTGACAACAGAATGGGGAAAGCAGGTTTCAAGTCCTCCTCATCGTTGGAAATTGCCACTTTTGGGTTTTTAATGACTTTCTAAAGTTTTAGACTAACAGTTCTCACAGATTACTGAGGAATGTTGTTATTCTTCAGCTTTAAACTTAAGGACAATCCATGGTTTATGCCCCCCAAGGGTAAGAGCACATGACTTATACAAGATACTTCCTGCCACTCCCTAAAATAAAAAGGGTGTCAGAATCAAGCCCTGTCCCTGCAAAAGGAAAATATCCTTTTGATGTGAATGTCTCACTAAGGTAGATCTGACAACCTACATTTCAACATCTTCCCCTCTAAGCAGCCATGAACCATCAAAAGAGCCTTTTGTTTGTTCACAATGGGGTTGATCCCATGGGACCATGAATGTCATGCATGATAGATTTATTCAGAGAGAACCCATTGTTTGGAGGTCTACCATGAAAAATGGTTTCACTTCATAAGTAACACCTTCAGAAATTACTTAGTGTTTTTTCTCTTGAAATTATGGATCTTTTGCAGCAGAGAGAATTATTGACAGAAGCTGTCTGTAGGAACAGGAAGACTTCTCATATTCTCATATTCACTAGCATTAACTCAGCAAGTAACCTCTCATAGGATATATCTACAGAGCCCAGTGCTGTACAGCAGAGATACACATACTGGCTCGGAATGAGCTGCAGTAATGTAAAAATGTGAGTTACTTTCTCTTCCCTTTTAAGTGTATGTATACCTTATGTAGCTGAGATAAAATACAGTATGGAACTGGCCACAAAACTAGATGCCTCCAGTATCTGGGCTGTAGTGCTCACATCTGGCTTGCATGTTACAGCTTAGCAGTGAGTTGAAACACACAGAAAAGAAATCCCATTCACATATATATTTATATATAGACACACACATATATGTGTGTGTTAGTCTTCAATGACACTTAGAAAATATGACACTAATAAATAAAAAGTGAACAGTGGGAAGAACTTTTCCTATTGGTCTGTTTTGGTCTCTGTATGGTTGGTAATACATTTACAATTTGGAGTAGCTTAGCTTGTCACAAATCTAAGTCTCAGAAGAAGAGCTTTACATTGATGCTTCATGAGTTGTTAAAACCTGCTGATAATTGCCTCAATCTGGAGGCCTCATAGGGAAATCAAAACAAATATCCTGCAGGTGTTTTAATCAGTGTTCATGGAGCAGTCCTGTTGTTTTTCATGGATTTGATTCAAGCTGTTTTCAGTACTGAGAAGTGAGGTGGCAGAGCCATTGCCATCAACACTCTGTAGGAGCTGCAGCTTCTCAAGGAGACCCAGCAGGCACTACCAGGGTTTCAAAGCGGCTGGGGCTATTCAGTCATGCAGGGCAAAGGTGTCCCCCTGCTCCAATGACTCATGCTCCAGGATCCTGGCAGTGCGTAGCAGGTGAACAAGCAGGTGATGCAACACAGGTAAAAGTACAGAACATCAGGTATGGTAGCATAGGGAGTTGTAAACACAATGGAGTAGTTAAATCCGCATCAGTTTGCATGGTAACTCATACTTGATGGCAGTGCTTTCTAGGCACTGTTTCAGTGAGTGTAGGTTACTTAAGAATATAAGGAAGTTACCTCTAGAAAAACACTATTTTCTTCTGGGCTGTTTTATGTCCTATAAAATTTAGATGATCCATTATGAACAGCTCAAATAAGTTTAACATATACTATATAGCAAATGTAGTGCTTAGGAACACTGTATGCATATTACTCATGGTAACAGTAGCAAATAAAAGTAAGCCTTGAAAACCCGGCATTAGGAATTACAGTAGTTTTGTTACAGTACATTATCTCAATACATTTGTGTTAGAGAGCATTTTGTTTATCTGTCAGGCATGAATTGTCACTACAAGAGAGAGGAAAGCAAGTCTGCTAAAATTAGCTGTAAATTAGGAAATATTAATTATTATGAAAACTGATGTTTAACTGCTCCCTTTTGTTTCTTACAGTAAAGAGTGCTCTTCTGTTCAAATGATTATAGATTGGTTCAGTTGTGCATGAATAGTGCTAAGTGCTGCTAAAATAAATCGATGTTATTTGGCATTTACACACCATTGTGCATATTCAAAGCATTTAGAAATATAAAGGTTTAGATTATGATTCACTGCAACTAATATCAGCCACATATCAGCCACGAGCCACCAAACAGCAAAGAAGGCAATACAGCACAAACATTTCCCTCCCCATGTTAAAATTCTTGTTTGCCACATAAGCGAGGAATTGTCATCAAATGATGTTTGTAAGTCTCTAGAGTTGTATGAGCTTGGAATATTATAAGTCTGAGTTTAGTGAATTGTAATTCTTACTTAAAGTAAAATTAAAGCAGAAATGGGTCAAAAATCTTACCATCAAAAGTTGATTGTAAGTGTGTGCCTTAATGTTTCCTGCCCTTTGAAATATCAACCCAGATATTTTATTTTAGGAACTACAATCAGTTAAATTTACAGGATTGTGGGCACATCATTTTGGACATGTCATTTTCTGTAGGACTATTTTATAGGCTGTTTTAGTCCTACACAGTTCTACGGCAATCAGACTCTATAGTGATAAGCTATTTCACTCAAGTGGTCTGTAGGATCTTAATCTCCATTTCCTGTTACAGGAGTGTAAATCTGATGTTTGCATTTTTTTTTTTCTAGTGGTAAGTTTAGACCACACAAGAATATGACTTTAGGCTAGTGGGCACAGCACTGAAAGATGGAGTCTGTCTTAGGTGTCAGAAACCCAGGAGTAACTCATTTTGCTGTACTTTGGCTTCTGAACCTGACTGTGTTTCAACAAGAGAACTATGATTTTGGCCTTCCCCATAAAGTGCTGTGGGAGTGGTCATTTTAAATTTTTCTTGATGTCTCAAAATCTAATTCATGTAACAAAAGCCATGCAACCTTCATTCTTTTGGGGCTAGACAAGAAAGGAAATGGTCTACTACTTTTTTTTTTTTTAAACTGAGGTTTTATAAGAAAATTACTTCAAAGGCTAAAACAAAACTCTGAACTCATCTCTGAGTTTATGACTAGCTTTTTGTCTGCTAATGTTGGGTAACTTCTCCTCACAAAACATCCCTGTCCCGTGCAACTGCTTGAGATTTGCTCGTGTGCTAACACATTTACGGCAAGGTATTTTTTAACGTGTGGACAGGCTCGTACTAGTGGCAAACGTATACAAAGAAAATGGTGAAGGCTTTGTTAGCCATACTCAGGAATTGCATTATCAATGCCTTATGGAAAGAGCCATGAATCACATCACAAGATAAAGAAGAATTTCTCCCCTTTGCTGTTGAAAAAAAAAGCAATATATGGTCTGAAGTCTAGCTTTGATATTTCTCCCTACTGTTGTCCTTCTCAAAGCCTTCTTATAACCAATAAAATTCACAGGTTTGCCATATCTTATTCAGTGAGAATGCAACTTAAAAACTAATATGCTGTGTTGGCACCAAGTGAAAGAAATTGATTTAGAAGATGACAGCAAAGGGGCCATGCTGAAATGTGTATAGCAGGCAGTGTGACACTTCCTTGGAAAGCATTCAAACCAATTTCTCATGGAAATGTATTCCTGAGGAGCTGTATCAGACACAAAGGCTTCCTTCAGGAAGTGCTGATCCATCCCTTGGGCTCCTGCCAGTGTACTCCCACAGTGCCATCCCATAAGGATTTACTGGATTATACATACTTGGATGTTGCTCTGATATGTTGGTGCAGTCTGCCTGAAATGGCAGATTAAGCTAGAGCCCAGGACATCCAGTGCTGATCTCAGCTTACCCTGTGGTTTGTCCCTTGGTCAGGGGCAAGATGCATCCTTTTTAATGCTTCTCTGCCTGTGGAATTGGACAACTGAATCCTTTTGCTCAGAGATGTGAAAAGAAGTGCCTGAGGAAGAAAGGATAAAACAGCTCACTGTTTTCTGTTGCTACAATTGTTACAAATCAGTTCAAAACATGTCAGACGTAGACATCAGCATTTAAGATGCAGATGGACTAGTTATGCTTTTCTGTCCTATGCTACATCATTGGCTGTTATGAGCTTCAAGTTTATACAGGAAGGGCCAAATTCCTAAGGGAAGTTGGGAGATTTGTGGATTGCAGTACAAAGTAGACCACCAGCATCTACTTTTCAACATTAGTATCACCAGCCACAAAAGTCTCTCATAATGTATTAGGGATTACTGGATTAGGACTTGTCCAGTAGCCAAGAGATTCTCACAAGAACCAGAAAGTTTAGGTAAAGTTACAACTTTGTGACAAAGCCTGTTGGTTTAAAGCATACAGCTGAGGTTTCAGGAATACAGGCAATACCTAGACAAATGGAGATTATATCCATAAAGAAAGGCAGTGAGATTCGACTGTTTGGAAACTTGCCTTTTAAGAAATAGGAGCTGCAGATTTCATATTTCTTAGGGGACGAAATTGCATGCACATCACAATGCAAAGAAGGAATAATAATGTAAAATGGAAATAGAGCAGATGAGTGTGAAGGTTTTCTGGTTGCTGCTCTTCCTTTCCTCCACTGAATCATACAGTATGTCTACAGAAGAAAATGTTAGAAGCAGTTGCTGTAATTTTCCCTGGCAGCCAGAGTTTAGTAAGTTGCTAACTTAGAGGCTGTAAGTCTTTTGCATTTTCTTAAGAAAGATCATAATCATTCTTCATATGGATTAAATTCTATATATCAGTTCCCTACTGCTGAACTCACTGCTGCTTTGGAGTTCATTATTTGGGGAATTAATTTCTTCTTCAATTTAACAGTTTTGATTGTGTGAGGTTTTTTGTTTGTTTTTTTTTACTGCAGCAAAATACACTTTAAAGCATTTCCAGTATATTCAAAATAAAATGCTCAACTCAGGTGTTGCATACCATGCATCTGGATACATAGTTCCCTTCCTTCTTCCTCCTTATTCTTAGGGAGACAACCCGTTGCTGTTCCACTAATCAAATTATGACCCCTTCTCTTTCCCATAAAAATCTCCTATGTTTGTTGTACAAACTGGGAGTTGGGTTGGTTTATTAGAAGCTGGATTTTTCTTGCCAGCCTTCCTCTAGCCTTGCTTGTGGGGAGTGGCAGCAGGCTATGAGGGGTCAGCTGTGTAAGGTATGGAAGGAATGCAGTTTTCTTTATGCCTGGACTTGGGAATCTTAGTTTCTAAACAGCCTGGATGCAATTAAGAGCTACTTGCACCCTTTCAGATCGATCCTCTCATTCTCAGCAACCATTTGTTTACAGTGGCTGTTTCTTCTCAGGTGTGGCATCTCAGGAATATCTCATGTGAATCATGATACAAAGCTTCACAGCAAGCTATATAGACTGCTGCTCTGAGGGGAGTCAGAAGGGAAAGAACATGAGTGTGATCAAAGGAGTCTGACCAAAGATGTGTGCATTCACTCTGTCCTACCACAGTAACCACAGCTAGTTCTGCAAATCCTTTAGACTATTCAGGACAGATCCATCTTTGAGTTACTGGATTCCCTAGGAATCAGCTCTGAGGTGGATCCCTCTCCTAAGCAACTACTGTGCATCTGAAGGCCAATTGGTATAGAATCAAAACTGAGTTATTCCAGGACCAACATCAGGCAATCAATTCTCACAAAAATTTTCTATCTCCTCTGTAAGAGCACATTTTGGTAGGTGGCTCACATGCACTAGGAGCAGCTGAAAGCACTGCATTAGTTTATTCAGTTACTGAAAGAGAAATAAAGCTCTTCTTAGAGCTTCTTGAACAAGTGGATTGAGCTATTGGGGAAAAAATATGATCACTATGAAAGAAAAGTTTCAGAATTTGCCATGCCTTTTTTTTTATTTCTTTGAGGGAATGAATGGAAAATTGTTGTTTTAGAATTAAATAAAAATATAAAATTTTTATGTAGATGCTTTTTAAAGGAGGCTCAAATGTTTTTTGGTTTTTTTTCCCCCCAGGATTGTCATTCCTTGTATCTAATTTTTATCTCATCACAATCCATTTTTGTGATGATGAAAAGGAGAAGGCAGGGAAAGAAAACTACGAAAAATGAAGCTAAGCTACCTTCTGGCTTGTATTACCATATGATTTCTTTCCATTTCAAAAATTCTGATAAAATTACACAAATCCTTGAGCCACAGAAAATATTTTGTTTTAAATGGAACTATTATCCTCACAAGGTTTTACTTGCAAATCACTCTAGCCAAATCTACCTAGTGAGAAATAAATCAGGCAGCAATGTGTCAACTAGATTTATTAGAAAACATAGAATCTTTTGGGTTGGAGAACATGTTTAACATCATCGATTCCAACCACTAACCTCACACTGCCAAGCCCACCATTAAACCATGTCCCTCAGCACGTCATCTTCACATCTTTTAAACATCTCCAGGGATGATGACTCCACCACCTCCCTGGGCAACCTGTGCCTGTGTTTTAACAACCCTCTCAGTGAAAAAGTTCTTCTTAATATCCAATCGAAACTTCCCCTGGCACAACTTGAGGCCACTTCCTCTTGTCCTATCACCTGTTTACTCAGAGAAGAGACTCACCCCCACCTCACTACAACCTCCTTTCAGGAAGCTGTAGAGAGTGATAAGGTCTCCCCTGAGCCTTTTCTTCTCTAGACTGTTCCCTCAGCAGCTCTTCATAGCACTTGTTCTCTAGACCCTTCACCAGCTTTATTGCCCTTTTTTTGGACACGCTCCAAAGCCTCAATGTCTTTTTTGTAGTGAGGGAATTAAGGTAACATTGCTTACACTGTAATATATATTGTAACAAAGCAGTTTGGTCCTTTGTAAGCAAATGGAACAGTGTGTGAAGAGTATGGATAATTATTGCCACAGTATGAATAATTATTCAATCTAGTAATCATTGAAGTATAATGTCATTGTGTCAGTTTTCCCTTGGGGAGTAAGTAGGAATTATTTGGTTTGACTGTATTTTATTTCCTAAACATTATAGGGGAAAGGTCTGCATATTTTCAGATATCTGGCAGTCAAATAGTGAGGATTGAATTTTTGTATAGATGTGCTATTGGGAGGTCAGTACTAAGTATCTGGCGAAGGATTTCATTCTGTATTTCTATGGTACCTGTGTTGTTGGATTCTGGCTGGGCTCTGATGTGTAACTCATGCTGTAATTGCTTCAGGACCTGAAAGACAGCTCTAAGCCTCAGTAGACAAAATCCACTGTTAAGACTGGGATGTTAATTAATTTTAATGAACTTTGGAACATGCAGCATACATGAAAATGCTGTTTTCAAAAACAGGATTTTGCAAAGTAAACAATAGAAGCAAATACTTAAGAAAGCCAGCTGCATTTAGTAAAACAGGCTTTCCTGTATGTTTTCCTGTATGTCTTTGTTTCGAAAAAAGAAAATAAACCCTTTAAAGGAGACTATTTTGTTGATTTCTACTCAGCAACTCTGCTTGCTCCTTGCAATATCATTACTTAAACCAAGAATCATATTCTGGAAATAAAATTCAGCATTTGCCAGTCTGGCTTCATGCCCTCACTAGGCAGTGGCCTCTTCCTCCAGTGACCTTTGCAGAGGCTAATGGGTTAAGTGATTGAGCATAAAACAAAAGTTGTCTAAATATTTCAGGTGTCAAGTACAGTCTTTCGCTGTACATTTTGTCCTAGCAGATGGCTGAGATAACAAAGGGAATCCTGGCAAAACATGCAGTAGGATCCACCAGCTGGCTTCCATTGCTTTCCTCTAAACCATCTTGACTATTTGAAAATACCCCACTGCCTGCAAAGCCCTGGCTGATTAGGCCTATTTGTTTATCTCTCTTCACTAATGGCCATGGCAGTGGCCATTTTAGGCTCTACACTGTTCATGAAATTCAGGTTTTATGGGTATCAGGCTGAAAGCTGAGCAGTGGCTTCTCCCTTCCAGTGCAGAATATCAATGTGTCCTTGGCATCCCCTTGTAATTGTGCTGCAGCAGAGCAGAGATATGGGCTATCGATACTATTTGGAATGTTCAGATCAGCTTCCCTTTGCTCTAGTACTGTGTGATATATGACACTAGAGATGGATGAATTGTATGTCTTATTTAACAAAGACTGAAATAAATTAGTTAGCAATATACTGCCTGGCCTGAACACCTGGTAAGTACTAGTAGTTTTCATTATTCCTCAAGAAGGCATTGACTATTTGATGTGATGCAGTAATGTATTATTCATAGACAATTTCATTGGTAACATTATTTCAGATTCTCAGTGTAACAAGAATGTACACAAAGTCATTAAATCCTTAGGAAGAGAAAGATGTGTGGTCTTCCATAATCATGAGAATATATGTGCATATGCATGCACACAGAGGACTACAGGTCTTTGTGGAATCAGGCAAATGCCTTTTAATTGTGGAAGCGAGAATTATTTTTAAAGCATGTCTGCTGCTATTTCTTATAATCCAGTAATCCTCTCAGTTTATTAATGATAAACTTTAAATATCAGGCTGAAATGTTGTTCTCTACCAGAAGCTCAATATTTTCAGTCTCATTAGTAGCAATTCACCTGTATTTATTACATGGATGGGTATCCATATTTCCAGCAATTCATTCGCCAGGCTTGGTACATAAGAGCATGCACCTGGAGAAAACCCATCTGCATAGCATGAAGTTCCATCCTCTGCAGTGATGGGACTCACTGCATAAAACTGTCCACCCCACAGTGTCATTTAAGGCAAAGGACTCAATTTCATACTGTGTCTTTGGTGATGTAATAACGGTAACACACTTGTTCAGCTTCCCCCTGGTGTAAAAAAAGGTGTAACTCTTCTGGCATGAGGGAGATTCTCTTACAATCATTTCAGGCTGTCATCAGCCATAACTCTTGCCTTTTCTGCTCCTTGAATCTGAGGTTTCTAAGATGGAATAGTACATCCAAGGCAACTTGTTGTGTTGATTCAGTAGGTCTTAGTCAGCAACCTCTCTAACCCACAGTTCCATAGGCATTGCAAAATTGAGGAACGAGGCTCACTCCTGTGGTAGCAGATGGAACTGCTACTTTCCGCTTATACCCTGAAACACTACCCATCGAGCACTCCTACAAGGGGCGAACTGAGCTGTGCTGACTGCTGCTGCACAGGCTCTACCTCAAAGCGTATCACATGGCCTCATCTGACTTTGAGGACCTTGAGGTTCTGCAGGTCCACAACCACGATGTTCTAGAGATACTGTTAATGCACAGTGTCAGACCAGTATCTGTCTAAAGGCAGTGGAGCCAGGATTTCACAACAGGAGCAGAGGTAAAAAACTGGCCTTATATCCTCCCCAGTGTGTCCAGACTAAGTGCTTGTGCCATGGATTCATGAATACCAGCACTGGGTGTAGTGTAAAAGCATATTGTGTTATTCCTCTTCTTATTGCAATGTGTCTTATGGTTGTCCTTGAAACTTTGCAGGCAGTGTTGTTATCTAAGTGAGATATATTGCATTTAGAGCTTGCTGCACTGGGCTGTGCACTTTTAGAAAGCTTTTACCATTTCATAATTTAAATGTGTGTTTGTCCCTCTGTAATTGAAAAGTTGTACGGAGTGAAAGGTTTGTGTGTTTGCACTGTTTGAAGACTGCTTTGACTTTTGGTTACCAAGGAAACTGCTTTAACGTAGAACTGGATTCCAGTGGCATCAAACTCTCCATTCTGTTAGGGTTTGTGCATACTCAGGATGGGAACTGTTTCAATGGGAAACTATTTCAAAGCATTTTAGTCCATGTGAGATTTGGCATATATAAAGAGTACTGTTGGAGCTTCAAAGTTCAGCCAACGCTGAACTTTTAGTGTCATTCTATGCTTCTTATGGATCTAGGGCTAGACTCAGTACCAATATTGCTGACTCATTACTTTTGCATGCATGTCCTGACATGTTACCCTGTCTCTTGCCTTTAATTTCTTGTCTACTGCTTTGTCGGTTCTAAGTGGAGTATGCACCAGTGGTGTCATGATTTACTGAGTGATAGGTGTGATATACTGGAGACTCTTTATATTAAAGCAACTATAAAGTGGGGGGAACTGCCCACTTTGTACAATTAATGATAAAATCTCATGAAGAAGGCAAAAGACGTGATGAATCTACAGCCCTGCAATTCTCATCCATCTCATGCTCAAGATACTGAGAAAAAGAACAAAGCACTCTCTTAGAAACCCACGTTGAAACTAGGATGCCACTTCATGCTTCTTTCAGAAAGTGGCATTGTTCCCAAAGACCAATGGCATTAGTGCACAGGATCTTCCATCCTTAGTTTAGAGCTGAGCCACCAAAGTATATATTATGGATGTGCTAAAGTCCTTAGAAATATGAGCTTGATCCTGGTACTTCACAGGCAAGTCATGGGACGTTTGGAAACGCAGCCTCTGTCTTGTCAGCTAATTTCATGGCTTTTAAGACTAGGAATGAATAGCCACCTAATTCTGCTGAACTCCCCTTGCAGCACTGCCACTCTTCTCACAACCTCTTAAAACTGCAGAGCAAATAGATGCTGTGGTATAACCTCTGGGGAAGGAGGACACAATTAAACCCACTTCCATGTTTCCTTTTCATAGTAAGTATAAGAAGGTTGCACGGTACATACATCTTGCCCCCATTATGGTATTTAACAGACTGAATGGAAAGGTGTAGGAAGGCAGTTTATACTACTCCATGGTGGTCAAGGCTGAGGAGGTAGATTGGAGGGAAAAGACTCTTCTATCTTAGCAGGTCAGACATCTGCCAGCCAGAAGCAGATTCAGATAATGCAAGCTGCAAAAGTAACATTCACCAACAGTTCTCTCACAAGTCAGGAAAAGGCAAAGCTTATCTACAGCGGTGGGTATGGGAAAAGTAGCTTTTTTAAAAAAGTATATTTTCTTCTGGAGGTACATCCTTATATACCTTTTATGTGGAGCATGAATACGTTAGTATAGAGGAAGAACTCACTTCAATAGCTAGTTCCGCTGTGCAGCAAAAGGCCACAGCTGCATAGGTCTAAGCCTTCAGCCCTGAAGGAGAACTGCACATCAGCTTTGGAGGCTAATAAGGGCATGACCTTCTCACCTAATGAAAGAAAATTTTCCCGGGGGATTCTGTTCCCTGCTGGCTGTTTTACGTTCTTCCAGTCACAAGCTGTGGTTCTGGCCCTCCTTTGCTATCAGCAGCACTTGTGTTGTCACCCCAGCACCAGCTGTGGGAGGGGACAGGCTGGCTGGATATAGAACTCTGGGTGAATGGTCAAGGAAGATTTTGCAGGAAAAGAGATCAAGTTAAAAAAACCCAAAAACACAACAAACCAGTTTCTGCAAAGGAGGTGTAGGGTGTGAGGAAGATTAGAAAAGAGGATTCTCAAAGATGAGTGGGAGGAAAGGTATGGGTGATGAACCTGTGTGGCTGAATGCTTTAAATCTCTCAGAGTTTACACCATCTGGAGCAATACAAGTAGACTTTGGGACATCTGGGCAATATTTTCAGTCCTCGTAAAACATAATTATTATTGCCCTATATAAATTTTGAGGATTCAAGAGCTCAGCTGGACCATGGATGAAGTGAGCTGAATAACCTTGGTGAAACTGATGTATTCATTTTAATATTAACCAATCCAAATACTTCCTGAAAGCGAACTGATTTCTATGCCACTATTTTGGAAGGAGTGGGGGAGGAAATCTTGAACAATGTCAGAACATTCCATTTTGGCTCTAAGAAGTCTCTTTTTTTAAAAAAAAATAATGGCATCATCTTTAAGTTACAATACAATGTATAAATGCAATCTAAATTGTTTCATAGCACAATGTTAGATCAGTCCAAAGCAATTCTTTTTCTCTGAGAATGTCATGTTTAATTTCACTTCTTAATGAATTCAGAATTGTAAATCTCAAAGCTGTTGATGAAATCAAATGATGAAAGGCTGAGGGAGCGGGGGCTCTTTATCTTGGAGGAGACTGAGGGTTGATCTCATTAATGTTTACAAATATGTAAAGGACAGGTGTCAGGAGGATGGAGCCAGGCTCTTCTCAATGATGTCCACGCAATTCCAAAGAAACATAAAGAAAAACTTCTTCACTGTGAGGGTGATGGAGCACTGGAACAGGCTGCCCAGATGGGTCATTGAGCCTCCTTCTCTGGAGACATTCAAAACCCACCTGGACGAGTTCTTGTGTGACCTACTCTAGGTGGTGCTGCTTTGGCAGGGGGGTTGGACTAGATGATCTTTCAAGGTCCCTTCCAACTCTTAAGATACTCTGAGATTCTGTGATTCTGTGATCATTTTTTGGACAGTTCTCTTCAGGTACACTACTTTTGACTGTGGTAGAGTCCCTTTGTAACATAGATTGGGTTACCTCTTCTTCTTACCCTGAATCTTTTCTGATTGGAGTGGAATCCATTCAGAAAAGAACTGCCTTTTCCTATGTAAACTATGAAGTGCAAATGAGTAGTAAGTGTCATCAAGTTTTCCAGGGTCTACTATAGTACTAATTGAGGCCATATATCTTGTAGCATATATTGACAACAACTGTATATATAATAAATTTGACACAGTTGAGTTCTAACAACCTTAAACTCCAGGGATCCAAGCCAGCTTCATTAAAGCAGTGGGAGAAAACTTTAGCAAGTAATTTTCAATGAATTTGACATATATAAACCTTTTCACATGAATCACTTACTGTTGTCCTAGTAATTTAGTCTGGGTATTCTGGCACACTGTGTGAATGTAAGGAGGGAGTGGTATGGTTTCCTTAGACTTGCACTGATGCTTTAGCTGTGTCTTTGGAGTACTTGTTCCCTGTATATATGTGTGTGTGTATATCTATCTATGGGAAAAAGCTTGTATTTTTCCATATACAAAGCACTGTGACATGTAAGCCCAGGCTTTGGTGCCTAAGTCTCTTAGGTGTTTTATGTCAGTTAATAAGATAGGCAGTGGGGCTTAAATAATTCTACTGTCTGGAAATGTGTATTCATCTGTTTAGTCTAACAGTTTTTGAAGCTCCTGGCCAATTTCCAATATATTTGGAAGAGAAGTAGAGGTGTCAAAAGGACTGCACTTTTATAAGTTTTAAAGTATTGGTAGCTCATACGGGAGCCACGTTCAAGAAAAGCCAACTCTTTTATTAGACAGCAGGAAAGCAGGCAAAATAGAGACTTGTGAACCTGATATACTAGTTCCTATGGCTCATTCAAATGATTTACTTAAATGTTAACTGTCTCTAATTTATACAGAGTGCAGCATCTCTACGCACATTTGTCTGTTTGTTATACACATGTATATTGTTCACTGAAATCCTTCCAGAAATTAATTGTGCTCCCCCTTATTATAAGCATAACCTCAGCTCCATCTGGTGGCTCTCTGGGTTAAAAAGACAAAACTGCCAAAACATGTCTTCTCTGTGATTTTTTTTTTTTTTTTATCTAGTGAAAGAAAAAAAAGTATAGCACCAGACATAGAGACATGTGTCAGGTCCCTTGAGATAGATATGATGTATATAAGAGAACACCCTTATCTTCTGGTTCCTATTTTTGAGGGGTGTGAATTTTTTGGACTCCATGCCTTTAAAGGTCTGTAATGTTTTTCAAAAAAGATGTAAATGTGTGTGTGTGTGTCTGTATATATATATATATGTATATATATATGAAATTTACCTCTACCTCACCCCTTTATCTCTTGAGAAGCAGGAGATAAGTCTTTATGAAGAAGGTCAAATATTTTATCTGAATTACACTGCCTTCTTGATTTATAACTCTCAAAGTGTGACCTCTGGAACAAAGCTTCAAGCCAGCCCTAGAGCTAGAAATACTCATGCACTGTCCCACACTGCTAATTCTTCACTAATAATGTATTTTGCTAAAAGTCAGATACTAAGAGCAAGTATATTCTTTTCTTCATTGCATTTTCTCTGTTTATGTTAGGACGACACTGGGCACAGATTTTCTGTTATGCAAGCTGTATTCAGAAATTATCTTTGTTCCAAGCAGGATAACAAAAAGAATTCTGAAATGAATTTTTCATCAAAAATTAGTGTTAGATCTGGCAGATTTTTTGTTTTGATTTTGATCACATTCTTTTAAAAAGAAAAAAAGTAGGGCACTGCTCAAAATAAGAAATTAAATGTTCTATTCAGAACAGGCCTGATCTCATATTTTCAGTGAAATAATGATGCAAATGGATGAAACAGTCTTTTGGTGAAAATAAACCAGCTTGCAGCAGTGGATTATGGCAGTGAGCTGTGCTACCTCTGTCAGCTTTGCATGAACCTGAGGGCCTGGAAGTAGGGCAATGAGAATTAGTATGGCCATGTGTAAGGTCTTCTGAAAATTACATTCTTTGTTGTTTTCCCATTGTGAAATGATATGACAGCACTACTGAGACTTTGGGCTAGTTTGTATCATTTAAATGAATTCTAAATCAAAAGTTTTTGCTTGAAAAAGGTTGAAATTAAACAGGTTCCTATGCGACCTGCTCTAGGTTGACCTGCTTCTGCAGGGGGTTGGACTAGATGATCTCTAAAGGTCCCTTCCAACCCCTACCATTCTACGATTCTATGAACTTGATTTCCCTCCACCTACCCCTGCCTTCTGAACCTGGCTTAAACTCTGTGATAGTTTGGATAGCCTCAAAACCATGTCTTATGTATTTTAATAATATGGCTGACATCTATAATTCTCCACCTTTTTTTGGCAATTAGCAGAATTGGTGTCTCTGTTTTGTGTATTGAATATAGCCATGAACTTGGACAATAGTTATATGTAAGACGATGTTTGGAGTAGGAAATCGTGAACTAGTCTGATGAAGGGAAAGCTAAATCATTACTTCATCAGGTAACTACTGAGACAAGAAGCAAAGCCCTAGACTGTAGTATAGAATCAGTAATCGAAGACTGAAATTCACTTATTTCTTGTCCCTTCTTAGTCCTTTGGGCCATACTGTCTCTGATTTATAGCAACATCCCTAACACTCATCAGTGCTCCAAGCAGTGAGCAACCCTGAACCTACACAGAAGAATGGAGAAGACTAGGCATTGTGCAGTGCAGCAAATACATTGACAGAACAAACTTCTGCATCAAGAGCCCATGCAAAACAGGGAAATGTTGAAGGTAAATTTAGTTCAAGTTTCCTACACAGGTCTCTTGCAGGGATTTATGGTCTCCATGCATTCCTGGCTTACGACACGCTTACTCATCATTAGGCGTTTAGGAATGAAGCAGTTGCATATTGTCTCTTTTTTATGCTTTGAATGTTCCTGATTCTAGTGTGGTGAAGTTTTATATAGCCATTAAGAGTTTTATATGTCTTGGTGACATTTAGCCTACATACTGTCCTCTACTTCTCCACTTTCTAACTAACAAGTTGTAGACTGCATATTTGCATACGTTAATGCTTTGTCATTTCCAACTTGAGGCAGAAGACTATTCCAGGCAGAAATATCATCTTGCTCCTGTCAGAAGGCTTCATACAGGAGAGTATAAAAAACCATAGCATTTGGAATCTTTTAGCCAATTCTTTGCACTGTGTATTTTCCTACCTCAGCTGTTTATAATAATGTTTAAGATCTCAAATGAGAGCAGTTTCTTGGTGCATGATGCACTGAGTTCATTAATAATTAAAGACAGCCTTTCTTCTGAAGCTATGTACAGTAATGATAGACAGAGACCAAGGAATTACCATCCCTCTCTCCAGGAACTGGTGCAAAAATCTTCATACATGACCAAGGTTCCATAGTGTGATTTTGCCAGAAGTGAGATTTACTCTCTCCTGCCAAAAATGTGACCACACAAGATTTAGTTACTTAAGACTGAGACTAACTCAAACAAACATGTAGTTTACTGCTAAGCAATTTATTTCAGAAAAGAAGGAAGTGGCAACAAAAAGTTTACAAGACCTTTCCCCTGGCCTAGCAGTTATAAATGATGTGCTCCAGAGAAGGAAGATGTGCAAAAGAGTTAAGCAAAGCCTGCATGTCATGTCCCCTATTTCTGCCACTTGTGCCTTTCAATTGATAGCTGAATGCATATTTGAATGATGGCATCTACAAGACCTTATTTTCTCAAGAGCAAACACACAAAATCATATTGGGGAGCAGAGCTGTTCAGTGTTTTCTATTCCACTCATGAAATGCAGGTGAACATAGCATTTATTAAAAAACAAAACAAAACTCCAAAATAAACAAGAGAGCAATCATATTTATATACATCTGTGTGCACATTCAGATGTGGTTGGGGATAATGGTATAAGAAGGCCAGGTATCGGTCTGGGCAGCAGACACTTATTGGGAAAACCTGGAACAATCCAGAAAGAAGCATCACAGCCCTTGGGGATCCCCTGTCTCTCCCCCACCTCTTCTGGAATGAGCAACCCCACTTCTACTTCACTGCTTCAGGGGTACAATCCCCACCTGTGCCTGCGCACGCCTCTTAAAAGTGTCATTAAGGAGCCAGGTTCTCTATGCAGAGATGTAGGATTTACTGAGGGAGCATCCCGTGCTACCTCAAAAAGGGCACTGAAGTACAAGCTCACCATAACATGTCCCCATTAAGGCCATGAAATGCCAAATCATTATGGATACAGTAAATCTAAAATATTTGTTTTAGAAGGAAGTTGTCCTGTCCTGCTGATCTGTAAGGAGCATGGAAAGGATCTGTTGAGGATGACTCAACAGATAGATAAACACGTAGCATACATCAAAATCTTTTCAGTGATAGGGAAACCTCTTTATTCTTTGGAATCAAACTCTTTCTGGCAGTAAGGAAAACATTTTATTCTTGGGATTTTTTTTAATTGTTTTGCTTGTGCAAGCAGAGAAATGGGCATAAAAAGCCTGAACTGCATGTTCATAGCAACACTGCATGTCTGTAGCATCACCAAGATTTTTGTGGAGATGGCAGTATTTTGTAGCACTCCTTTAGCACAACTCACAGAGAATTATTAACTACAGATTGTGGGAGTTATGTGGCAGTGGAAGAAGTATTCACTTTCTTATGTAGTAGCTAACTAAAACCTGACCTTTTTATCTTCTTTTAACCAAAAAGGCCAAAATCAATCATAAAAATATATTCCCAAATCGATGTGTGTTTCTTAATTGAAAATTTTTTCTGTGGTAACAGCTTTCAACATACCTGATGAGATTTTGACACATTGCAATTTGAACTTGAGAGTTTTAATGATTTTATGTGAGGTAACATTGATTTTAGACTTTTTTTTTTTCTCTTTCGTTGTTTTTCTTAGTCACCTGCTATGACATTTGAATCTACAGACATAAAATGAAGTGTTGTTCATTCTTTCCACAGATGTGGCACTGTCATTTTATCTGAGCTTTTCTCCTTTTATGTTAAGGGAACCTGAAGAGACCAGGCTCTTGGCTTAAGTGTCTGAAGATAACTGCTTAACACAGAGTGTGTGAATGCCCCTTTGCTGCCCCTTGTCATCTCTTGTAAGGCTTACTTAAGAACTTAATTACAGTATTTTTAGAGAAATCTTTAGCATGGACTCTGTGGATTTCAGATTGGGAGTGTCTCTGAACATCTTGACATCTTAAGTAGTTACAGAGGAAGGAGAGAACAGTTTTAGTGATATTTGAATGTTTGTCTCATTGGTGGTCTGCTCTTTGTAGCTGCTCAAACTGCACCAGATCTGAGCAAGAAAGATGACAGTGGGTGTAACAAAAATATTGAGAGCTTTTATTAGGACTGGCTAACCTTTCCATTTGAGATGCACATCTTCAACAAATGTCCAAGGGCCTGCTTAAAATAAGTGATCAAGTTACAGCAAGAGCATCTCTTTGGTTTGTAAGAACTCTCACACCTGCACTTCATAGAAAATTAATTCTTCAAGATCAAAGAAATATTAATTTGAGGATTGGCAGAAGGTAGAACATTTTCACAGTAGTGAAAAATTCATAGTGCTTTGCCTAGCACATGGTTTATGACTTGCATTTGGTGACTGAAAATTCTAGGATGGCACTAAAGGAAGATTTGGCTAGAGAAGATAGATCAGACAGTCAAATTCATGTAAACTGAGCTTTTGAATAACTGTATTTATAATAACTTCTTTAATAACTGGTGTTTGTACTGTGTGGTTGAGATGCTGAATTTTTACCATCCTTCCCTAGAACAGGTTGTTATTCTTAGCATCAGTATTCATATTATTGCCAATGATTAATCACTTTGTCTGCATGTGGTTGCCCCAGTCCGAGTCTCTTGGTCTATCACGCAGACTGCTCTACTCAGAGATGCTAAGAAGGGCAGGACTTAGTGTTCAGTTGCAACAGCAGAGACTCCTCCTCAAGGAGCTCTTGATTAAGATCATGAGGCAGAGTGCTTCTTAATTTAAGGAAAGATATCCTGCCCAGAGGTGACGCGTTCCATCTCAATTTAATTGAAATCAAATAGCATGTAAAAAGGAAAGAGAGACAGCAGACAAAAGGTTAAGCAGAGCACCTCGTACCAAATGTTCAGCTGAGAATTAAGTATTGATTGTGGCACATAAGGCAAAAATCAGGTTTTATTGTGTGCCCTACAGTGATTTCTGTGTTCAAAATGAAATCTGAAAAGGAGATTCTTGTTTATCTCTATATATTACAGTAGCATATATGACAAGGAAATAAAGAAGTCATGAAATATCATTAGTGTTTTTTTCTTTTTGTTGATTACTGAATTTCTTTAGCTAAAAGAAATACTGGGAAAAAATTATGGCTGCAACCTTTAAAATTAATGTGATTGTTAAACTTTGGGATTATGAACAGCTGCTTGTTGAACAGTAGTAAGAAGACAACATTTACAAAAAATACTTAATAAGTCTGGCTGCATCAGGGAACTTTAGCACAATAAGAATTACTCAGTAAGAGTAATAATCTACTTTAAAAGAGGAAAGTAGACAACAGTAAATAAAAACAACTGTTGAAACTGGCAATGCAAGGCACATAATGAAGCTGTTTCAAGGAGATTTGCAGTAAATACAGCTTTTTGTAATAACACGATGTTTGCAAGTTTTTCTCACTTTTTACTCACCACATCAGCACAGCAATTCCACTGTCTTAGATGGCACAGTAATATAGTCAAGCCTGATGACAGCTAGTCTCTGTTCTGTACCTAATCATAACAGCTTCCCATCTTTCTGGTCTTCCTTTGCTTGGAAATGCTTCCTGTTGAATATCGTCGTCTTCTTTCAGAAGAGTTAAATAGTGGGGACGATGACTTTACAAATAAGATGTTGGTTTATGCCAGCTTTGGGGGTTGATGCCTCTTCTATTCCTAACTTTTTAAGCTGCCATTAGAGAATCATCATCTCTCCAGTGGAGTGGTGCCTTGCTATACCCAATCCAGGGTCTTGCCTTTGCAGAAGTTATGTGTACAAGGACACTTTCTAAAATGAACCAACTAACGTTTTTAAGAGGACATTTATTATTTATTGTGTATTCCTGTTCCTAAGGCATCTTTCATCTGATGATTAACATCAAAGCATTTCATAAACCTCAATTATTTAGCTTTAGCAGCAGTCTCAGAGTATTTTGAGGAAAAGGTTTTGTGTAGCTTATGGTTGAAACTTAATAAAGAGCAACAGCACAACAGCTTGGGCCAGAATTAAAAAGACAAGTGATAGCTGGATAAAACTGTGGGAGGAAGCTGATGTTCAAAAAGGCCTGTGAGTTGAGTGCTTCATGGGCAGTTGAGACCACCCTCTCTCTAGGAAGTAAAAAATAGGGCACTAAGCAGGGATTGCAGGAAACCTTATTGAGCTAGAAAATGCAGAAGTGGTGGGAGAACATCATTGTTGAGTTTGGGGCCATGGCTCGTTTATGAGAATACAGGGGGCTTGGCATGGTACCTTTCTCATGGCCAGCAGATGAGTTGGATGATGAGCACCATAGCTAGGATATGTGCTCCTTTTAAGTCCTCCATGTACCGGTAGCTGAGAAATGGGAAATCCAATATCTCCTAGGAGGGCTGCTGAGGACATGGGAAAGTGAGCCAGCCACGCAGGGAAAAGGCATATTATTATCCTTCATCAAAAGGGACACGGTCCATGAAGCCTTTCAGTCTGACCATTAGTTCTGCTGAAAAATAGCTGGACAATGTTAGCTATAAGCACTCAGAGATGTTTACACATGCTTTTTATGTCACACTAAGGAATAGTCAAAATAATATCACTGAAACCATTCATGATAAGAAAGTTGAATGAGCACCCAGTCTTTGCAAGACTGAATGAGCAAATTTGACCATGCAATTAACAAATACTCATGTTAATCACCTTGTATGCCTGGTTTGCAAACATCTGTTGCATCTACACCATAGATGATTGGTTGAAGAGCCTTGGACTCAAAGCGACCAGAGATTTGAATGGCTCAGCACTCTGTCAGAAGTCTCAATTTCTCTAGAATCATGAAAAGATGATCTGGCAGAGGATGCTCTGACACACTACAACATAGACACTTGTTTCAACCTTCAGTAACTGGAGGTCTAAGTCCTTAAATATGATGCTGAAATGGAAAGGGATATGCAGCCTGGAAAAATAATGGACAAAGTTGTTTAACATAATTTACAACAATAGTTATGTCACATAATTTAAAGTGAATCTTGTTCATTAGAGGCTGAGCCTCTGCATTCAATGTTGTAGAAGTCTGAAGGAATCATAATGAATTTATCTAATTGGCATCATGCATGAAGGCTGCTGAAGCACTGGGAAAAGGTAGATCTTCTGCACCAGTAATGATCTTATTGTCATAGTTACAGTTGTCTGATTCTCCTTCTCCCTGCAAGTTGACAAATCACATTAAGGATATTTTCAAAAACCTGAAAGTCTCACCTAGGATTCAAGTATCTGAACAGCTGCTGTAAAAGCCAGCTCTGCCTATAGTCATGCCTAATCCTGCTTCATCTGTGGGTGAAGCCTACGTTGTTTGTAAAATCAAAATATCTACCTGCTCCTTAATCCTGAGTACTGCCACAGCAGGGATTCCTTGAGCAAATGCTCTGTAGAGGCTTGGGATCCGCTGAGCCCTACAGAGGGTACAGGGTAAAGCAGCAGTTTCCTATGTGCCTTCCTTCCTTCCCAGGGAAGGGAGCAAGTATAATGCTTGGGAATGTGTTCAGATCAAAAGCCTGGGTTATATGTACAGCTGGGCAGAGAGACCATTTGGAATCAGAGTGAGTTGCAGTTGACTTGTCTTGGCAAGGCTTAAATGCCTCTTCTCTCCATCAGATGAGAGCAGTAATTCCTGCTGTCTCTGAAACATGGGCAAATGGACCCATCTTTCATTCCCTGTCAGGAAGCTGTGCTCTACCTGAACCATGCAGGTGTATAATAGCACAGGCTGTGAGTAAGAGCCAAAGTAAGGGCATTTATCACTTTTGACTGAGGAACTTGAACTAATTGTCTCTAAATGAAAGAAAAAAGGCTCAAAGGAATAAGGTTGCTAACCCCCTATGACACTTTTAATGCCAAGTCCCAGTTCAGCCCTCCTCATTTGAATCCTTTCTCTTTTTTTCCCCCTCTTCATCTTCCTGTTAGTAAGCAACAGTAGCTTTTTTTCCACTTTTACCATTTTCAGCCTGTCTTGTCTCAAACCAGGGGATTAACATGAGGGCCTGACCTAGCCTTGTGCCTGGCAGGTATTGAGAGGACTTTTCCCTTCCAAAGCACCTTGTCTCAATTTTGTGGCCTGTAAAGATCTGTGTGGTGGTTTGGGTGGCTTCAGCATACTCTGCATTCTGCTGGCTGTCTCTGTGGAAAGTGTGAGGAAGTCATTGTGTGATGTGCTTAGAAACTAGACTCCTGGACATTCTTTCATATATTTCTGTCTTATTTTGTAATCTGATTTAATAAATTAGGTGGCTTCCATGCAAACAGTAGGCTAGCAGACTTAAGAGGAGGTTCTTCCCAATGGCTTGCTTAATACAATTAATGGGATAGGAAAAGCATCTTTCTGTCAAGCACATCGCCTTTGTGTTCATCTGCCATATCCACTTGCAGTCTCATTTTAAGTGAGTGTGAAATGTGTTCAAAGTTTCAGAGGAAACCTCCATTTGAATCTGTTAATTGATCTCAAGAAAGCAGAAACAGCAGCAAAGCTGAAAATCTGGAAAAAGGAAAAAATGTCACTTTGGGTCTGAGGCATGCCTTGCTGCAACAGGATGGAGGTTTGGTGAGAAATAGGGAGTGTTTTTTTTCTGACAGTTTGCTGTAGTACTTGTGCAGGGTGGCAGTGAGCCTCTCGTTCCCTGTCAGGGACAGAGCTTTTCCTCTGCCCCATGTCTCACGCAAGGCTCTGAAGCCACAGCAACTTGAGGAAAGGGAACTTTTCAGCAGCTCATGGGAAATGTAGTCCACTCAGGAGTCTCTAACTTGGAGAGCAAGAGAAGCTTTGGCACAGAAATATCCATGAGGAGCCAGAGTCATATTTCCAATTAAGGGTCAATGGAATTTTCCAATTGTCAACTTTCTGTAAAAGAGAAACCGTTTTCCTTGAAAAATTAATTTCTCAAGTTTGATTTTTTTCAAGCCTTTGCCTACATCTTTTACACAATTAAATCTCATTATCCAACAGTGTGGAACAAATGATTTCTGTATCTGCCCAACATGCTCCACACTAGTTCCATTAGCCTCTCCTCCTTGACCTTATGGATTAAAGCTTTGAACTGTGACCTGTAGCAGATTTCATAATGGCCGTTAATAATATCAAAAAGTGCCTGTGTATTGAGAAGGGAGGGAAGAAAGTGTTCTCTTGTAGTTGATTGAACAGCCACATTATATCTGTATTATCTGGGTGAAGTGAATACTTTCCTCTTAAACCATGCTTTTTTTTATTATTATTATTTTTCTTGTCCAGTGAGCTGACTAAGGTTGCATCAGGCATGACTTAGAAGGCATTAGACCAATGAAATACAGTGATTTACACTGTATTATGCCACTTACAAGTTGTTTGAACAATGGGTCAATAATTATTAATAGTTTGCAATGAGAGATCAAGCTGTGATCTTCAATACAGTTTTTAAGTTGGACTGATTTAACAGTGCATGCAGAGTATATGTCTGCAGTTGCATCTTCAATTTTAAATTATAACCAAGCAGTAGGAAATAAAAACTCCGTACTGAGTAAATGATAGAATATTTTCTTTTACTTAGTCTTGCCCAGCAAGCTAAAATAAACATGTGTCCTTAGATGTATCAGTAATTCATGTAACATCTTAATTACTCAGTGTGCAGTCATTACATTTCCAGTAGCACTCATTACTCCAACAGCTCTCAAGTGTTTCTGCATCAACACTTGGCTTGTAGCTATAATGATACCATTTTGCAAGTTTCTGGAGGCATTTTTTTCCTCTGACTTGCATTGATTGCATTTCATTTACCTTTTTGCCACTGCTATTGTTTATTACCAAGAGCTTATCAATTAGCACAGTCAAGATCCCAATGAAAACTACTATTTCTCTCACTAAAAATCAATAAGGAAACTCAATAACTCCTTCCAAAACCCAATAAAGAAGCAGCAAATTAAAGTGTTCACAGCAGATATGTGCACAGTGCCTTGGTTGAATGGTTTATCTGATGAAGAAATGCTGTTTTTTGTTAACTGTAACTAACCACTGAATGCAGCTTGAATCTGCAAATAATTTGTTCCTGCCTTGCCCTTTTGGTTTTGCTTAAAAATGAGGAAATAGAGGTGACATTTTCAAAGAGAAAATGTTTTGGTTGTGTAGTAATCATATCTTGAGATAAAGGCTGTGGAAATGTGAAGGAATACTATTTCTGAAGCTTAAAACTGTGCTAAAACCAAACCAAAATTCTGTATGTAGTGGTAGGAAGGAAGAATTATAATGCAAAGAGGCAATTTTAGGCCACTCAGCTCAGGCCAGTGCAACCACTCTTTGCTTCCACCACCCATGTGACTTTGTAGCTGTCGGTTTGACCTTGGTGGGCATCTATTTCTCATCTTTTAAACAGAAGTCCATCTGGAGTGTGCTTTTCAGACACAGACTGCAGCTCATTTGTTCTGTTTATGCTGAGGGTAATGTAACAAAGAACCCCAATAAGAAATTCCTACATATGGTAGTATGAAAAATTCAAGGGGAATATATCTGATGATGAGCTAACTGATTCTAATGCAGAAGCATTAGAGGATTTCCACAGAATTACATCAGGATCATTTTTAAATGTCATTTAGATGTAGCCAATATTTTTTGCTCTTTGTACTACTGTAGCAGCTAGAGGTGGCTACCAGCTGAGCCAGGATCCAGTATATTGTGTGATGCTGTATTATTTGTACACACAATGCAAGACATTCCCATCCTAGAAGATATTGAGAAAGACAACATTTCTTTTTTTTGCTTGGTCAACCCATGGAGATAGGGGAGAAGTTAAAAGATACTTGGCGATTACTCGGGGAGTTGCAAGCACAGACCTGAGACAGATACTAGTACCTTGGTTTCCATTACAGTACTTTAATCTTGTGAGTGTCCTTCATGTGCACAGGAATGAGAACACATCAATTAAGGAACATTGTGTTTCTAACATTTTGAAATGGTTCGGAATAAGCAAAACATTTTTGCATAACAAAAGAGCTTAAGGCTCGTGAACAATTAACAGGCTATGTAGAAGGGAAAACATATATTTTAAAAATATGCTCCACTCTGATCAGATTAGAAAATACTGTCAAGGCAATTAGAGGAAAATAAAGAAGGATGAAACTGCTCCCAGAGTAATGGAAAAATAATTATCAGTGTGCTAGCTGATTGCGTGTTGTCCCTGCTGGATGCCAGAGGAGAAACATCTATTTTCAAAATGCTTTTGGGCCTCATCCTACATCATTGCTCAGTTCCCATGCAATGTTAATGTAAACTAAATGCACCCAGCACCTCAGTGGCTGCCCTGAACATCTTCCAGGATCAGCCCACCCATCATTGACAAAAGTAACTTTCGCACTGAGCAATGAGAACAACACAAAGGAGTTGAAAACACAACAAATGAAAATAAAATGTGTTGGAAAATGTCATAAATAAAGAGGATGGAATTTATTAATGATTTATTAACACTATTGCTGCCATGTTTCCAGTGATTATTTGCTGTTTTGGAAAAGTATCTCCTTGGATGTGCTTATACATTTGTCTGTTTTTTGTGAGAGATCTCCACAAAGTGGCTCAGCAGTTGGGAGACTGCTGGTACACTGGAATGCATGTCTTCTTGACTTTGGTGAGGAGTTGTGGTGGTTTAGCCCTGGCTAGGTGCCAGGTGCCTACTAAGTCATAACATTACTTCCCCTGCTAAACTGGACAAGGGAGAGAGAAATATAATGAGAGGTTTGTGAGTTGAGATAAGGCCAAAGAGATCACTTGGCAATTAGTGTCATGGGTAAAACACTTAACTTGCGGGAAAAATGGTTTGATTTATTAATGAAAAATCAGAATAGGGAGATGAGAAATAAAACGAAATCTTAAAACACCTCCTCCCACCCCTCCCTCTTTCCAGGACTCTCCTTCCTTACCTCCCCCCCCAGCATCACAGGGGATGGAGAATGGGAGTTACAGTTAGTTCATTACAGATGGAATGCTGCTGCTTCTTCTCAGGGGGAGGCCTCCTCACACTTCCCACTGCTACAGTGTGGGGTCCCTCCTCATGGGAGACAGTCCGTCACGAACTTCTCCATCATAGGTCCTTCCTATGGACTACAGTTCTTTATGAACTGTCACACCCTGCCCCAACGTGGATCATCCACCAGGAGAACAGTCCTTCAGGTACCAACTACTGCAGCCTGAGTCCCTCACAGGATCAAAAGTCCTGACAGCAAACCTGCTCTGGTGTGGGCTTCTCTCTTCCCACAGGCTCCCAGGTCCTGCCAGGAACTTGCTCCAGTGTGAGCTTCCCCTGGAGTCACAGCCTCCTACAGGCATCCACCTGCTCCGGCGTGGGGTCCTCTGTGGGCTGAGAGTGGATAGAATCATAGAATGGTAGGGGTTGGAAGGAATCTTTAGAGATCATCTAGTCCAACCCCCCTGCAGAAGCAGGTTCATCTAGATCAGGTCACATAGAAACATGTCCAGGCGGGTCTTGAAGACCTCCAAGGAAGGAGACTCCACAACCCCTCTGGGTAGCCTGTTCCACTGCTCCCTCACCCTCACAGTGAAATTATTTTCTCTTATATTTAAGTGGAATTTTTTGTGTTCCAGCTTCATCTCATTAATCGATCCTCGATCGATCCTCAATCACAGATGATTGAGGAACCAACAAGGAGGGATGTGCTGCTGGACCTGGTACTGCCAAATAAAGAGGGCCTGGTTGGGGATGTGAAGGCTGGAGGCAACCTTGGCTGCAGTGACCATGAGATGGTAGAGTTCAAGATCCTGTGTGGAAAAGGCAGAACACAAAGCAGGACCATGACCCTGGATTTCAGGCGAGCTGACTTTGGCCTCTTCAAAGATCTACTTGGACGGATCTCATGGGATATGATTCTAGATGGTAGAAGTGCCAATGAGAGCTGGTCAATCTTCAAGCACCACTTCCTCCAAGCCCAGAATCAGTGTGTCCCAATGCACAAGAAAGGAGGAAAAGGAGGCAGGAGGCCTCCATGGATGAGCAAGGATCTGCTGGGACAACTCAGGAAGAAAGCAGCCATCTATGAGAGGTGGAAAAAGAGGCTGGTTTCTTGGGAAGAGTATAGGAACATTGCCAGGGCATGCAGGGGTGCAACTAGGAAGACTAGAGCCCTTCTAGAATTAAATTCAGCAAGGGATGTTAAGGACAGCAATAAGGCATATTTCAAGTACATAAGAAGCAGAAGGATGGTGAGGGGTAATGTGGGCCCGCTGCTAAATGCTGAGGGTGCCCTGATGTCTGAGGATGCAGAGAAGGCTGAAGTACTGAATGCCTTCTTTGCTTCAGTCTTTACGGCCAAGGCTGACCCTCAGGAAGCCCAGTCCAGCAAGGATAACATGATGGCCAGGACAGCAGAGGACTTGCCCTGAGTGAAAGAGGAAGAGGTTAAAGACTTGTTGGCCAAGCTTAAGGCTCATAAGTCAATGGGTCCTGAGGGGATGCATCCTAGAGTGCTGAGAGAGCTGGCTGATGTGATTGCTAAGCCTCTCTCCATCATTTTTGAACAATCACGGAGGACAGACGAGGTGCCTGAGGACTGGAGAAAGGCCAGTGTCACTCCAGTCTTCAAAAAGGGCAAGAAGAAAGACCCAGGAAACTACAGGCGAGTCAGCCTCACCTCCATCCCTGGAAAAGTGATGGAACAACTCATCCTGAATGTTATCACTGAACATATGAAGGATAAAATGGTTATCAGGGGGAGTCAACATGGCTTCACCAAGGGCAAATCCTGTTTGACTAACCTGATATCCTTCTATGAGTGCATAACCAGCTGGCTAGATGAGGGGAGAGCAGCAGATGTCATCTACCTTGACTTCAGCAAGGCTTTTGACACTGTCTCCCACAACATCCTCATCAGAAAGCTCAAGCAGTGTGGCTTGGATGAGTGGACAGTGAGGTGGATGGAGAGCTGGCTGAATGACAGAGCCCAGAGGGTGGTGATCAATGGCACAGAGTCGAGTTGGAGGCCTGTGGCCAGTGGAGTTCCACAGGGATTGGTTCTGGGGCCAGTCTTGCTCAACATCTTCATCAACGACCTGGATGAGGGGACAGAGTGTACCCTCTGCAAGTTCACTGATGGCACCAAACTGGGAGGACTGGCTGATTCACCAGAATGCTGTGCTGCCATTTAGCGGGATCTTGACCAGCTTGAGAGTTGGGCAGAGAGGAACCTCATGAGGTTCAACAAGGACAAGTGCAGAGTCCTGCATCTGGGAAGGAACAACCCCACACACCAGTACAGGCTGGGGGTCGAACTGCTGAAGAGTAGCTGTGCAGAGAGAGACCTGGGAGTCCTGATTGATAATAAACTAAATATGAGCCAGCAATGTGCCCTTGTGGCCAAGAAGGCCAATGGCATCCTGGGATGCATCAAGAAGAGTGTGGCCAGCAGGTCAAGGGAGGTTCTTCTCCCCTTCTACTCTGCCCTGGTGAGGTTCTTCTCCCCTTCTACTCTGCCCCTCCTCTTCTCTAGACTAAACAGCCCCAGTTCCCGCAGCCTTTCCTCGTATGAAAGATGTTCCAGTCCCTTGATCATCTTGGTGGATCTCTGCTCCCTGGTGGTCTCTATGGACTGCAGGGGCACAGCTGCCTTACCATGGCCTTCATCACAAGTCACAAAGGAGTCTTTCTTTCAGAGCCTAAGCATTTTCTCCCTCTCCTTCTCAGTGGATCTTGATGTCTGTGGAGATGTTTTCACATTTTCACTCCCTATTGCTGCTGCAGTTTAGTAACTGTGCCTCAACTTCTTTCCCTTCTCAAATATGTTATTCACAGAGATGTTACCTCAGTCACTAGCTGGCCAGGCCTTGGTCAGCATGAATCCATCTTAGAATGGACTGGCATTATCCCTGTCAGTTACAGGAAAAGCTTCTGGCAGATCTTTGTTTAAAGAAGCCACCCCTGTAGCACACCCCTCCTCTCCTTCCCCCACTACCAAAACCTGGCCCAGGCAAAACCACTACAGGAGTGGATGGAGGTTGAAACCTCGTCCTCCTGCAAGGAGGTGCTTAGCATGACTGAATGGGTCTTCAGGTAGTTTGGTTTCTAAGGAACAAATTTATTTTTTACACCAAAGTGTAACTTGGTGTTATAAGGACTAAAAAGTATATTCCTGGAAAAAGAGTAACCATCTTGAGGAGTTAGACATTGCTGAAAAACATGAACAGAGAAGAAAGGGAACCTGTATTTTTGAGTATAGACATGAACATAGAAAATAAAACAGGATATGAGGGTGTCTATTTTCAAAAGCCCCTACAAAAAACCTAAATATATTTTAGTCACAGTTCATAGGATAAGAGCAGAGCTAAGGGGTTCACTGAGGTTTCTGTTGTACTAGTATATAATTAAGAGAAGGTCCTTTCTGATGCTGGCAAAATGATCAGCATAGTGGTGCTGCATAGACAAGGGAAAAACTGAGCAGTAAAATTAATTGCCTAGGGCCCCAGTGTCAGAGGCAAAAAATGCATTTGGATGCGAAATCTGGGCCCTACTGAAGTTAGTGGACCTTAGAGTTTTATCTGCATCTCAGCCCAGTATTCAATAGTCTTACACTGCTATACATCAACACAGATACTCAGTTAATATCCCTAACTTCAGTTTTAATTACAAGTTTAGAAAGATTGATGTTTGCTTTTGTGGCCTTTGGCTCTACAAACTCTTGCAGCAGCAAAGACATAGGCCAGAAGAGGTACTAGGAAAGGGAGCTAACACAGCTGCTACTTCTCATGGCAGGAAAGAAATGTAGTGAAATTAATGAAGCTGTTGTTTTTATTCTATCTTGCTGTTATTTAGCAAAGGGAAATGCAATTTGAAGATCAAAGTCACAGCGCTCATATGCCCATGATATGAACACATACTGAATCATTCTGAAGTCTCGTGCTTCTTGGCCCAAAAAGACAATGGCAGCACAGTTGCTTATGCCTTAGCCTCCTGCTGTAAATGTTCTTAGGCCCTTATAAGTCACAGCCAAGGAGAGGACTTTCTTAATAACCTCATTGGTGATTTGACTGGTAAGGTCATTAACAAGGTTTATTATTTTCTTCATCTTTGGCCTGAGCTGATAAGATGGGTAATTAATTATAGTTTATCCATTTGTCAGGATGATTAAAGCAGCTCAGCTGTGTAGCTTGACCTTCAGGTAACCAGAGTACTCCTTTTGCTTAATGCTACCTACCATTTCATAACATTTATGCAGTCTTTTTCATGTAGTATTCTTCTCTAAGTTTTTCTGAATATTTATAGTTATCTAGTAGGATTTTTTTGTTGTTGACTGGAAAATACATAGAATCATTGTCCTTGGGGTTGGAAGAATTTCTGGGACCCACAAGAAAATTCACATGGAGTATGATGGACAGTTCTTATAGGTTTATCAACTTCTCCACAGAGCCTTTTATTGAAACTATCATGTAAAACTGTCCTGTGTCTTAGTAATTCATGCTTTTTCTCTTTACTAAAGCTAGAGATATTTCTTTGGCAATCCTACTGCCAGAAATTTCATTGAAAATTGCAATTTTGCTTATAGAGGATAGTGAAAGAACTAGTTTAAAAGCCTACCAGAGTGGTGGAGGGTAGTAAGGTTTTTGTAACTGTGAATCCAGACTGATGCTGGAAAGGGCACTCCTGCCATCTTGCATGTCATCCTCTTGCTTGTGCTGAAATGGGAAAATAAACTACGTATGACTTACAGTTTGTCTTTACTATTCTTTGACTCAAAAAGACTCTCAGATTCTTTCTGTGTTCAAATTATCTGTTTCAGCCTGTCTAACTAGACAGCTCCAGCAGATGCTTCTCTTTCCATCTTGGGAAAGGCTTTTGATCTAAGATCCTAAACCATAACAAAACAATACTGGCAGCATGGTGGAGGACAGCAAGCCTGAAGCTTGGCTGCCCTCTCTCTGGCATGCTCTTGAGAAATGCCTGCCTTTTATTCCCCAGTGACTTTTCTTACATCACCATTGTGTTAGTTCACTGCATTTCAAAGAAAAATGTTTTAATTTAAAACACAATAGTGTCTGGTGTTGATCCTGTAATTGCATATTCATATTCATAGATTGCTTCAAAACAGTTTGCTACTTGCCAAAGTAGAGAAATTGTCAGCAAAGATTCCATAAATGATGAGATTATCTTAAAATCCTGCAACTCCAGGACATGTGTGTGTGTGTGTGTATTTATTTTTGGTATTTCTTTATGGTTTAAATTTTCAAGCTTTCCTTTGCCAGCTGAAAGGCAGTTCACTTATGAATAAAAGAAAAGTTGAAAATTTCCTTCATGTTAGAGGGCTTCAGGAGCCACAACTTGAGCATGAAATGTCACTGGATTTGTAATGAAATCATAGGAGCTGGCAGGACTGCCAACTTACTGTCCTTTGCCTACTCCTTAAATACCAAACCGTTTGAAAGTGGACTAGTGTTCCTGGAAAATTAAATACTACTGTCTTTTAATACATTCTTTCTGTTCTGTGGACTCATGTTTAATTTGTGAGTCCACTTCTTGTTGTGTTGCTGTTTTTTAACTGCTGTTACACATCTGCAATAAAACTGAAGTAAATACTTTGAGGAAACTTTTACATTTTCTCCACATTCCAAGTTTTTGTAATTTAAAACCAAACATACACATTGTCCACACGTTTTAAGAGGTAGCTGGATTAAACCCTTTTAGATAAGATTTTAATGAATGGCTTCTTCCATCTTCTCTCATGGAATCAGTGCAGGGAGTAAATTTTTAATGGCTCATTAACAAAGTTAATAGTTTTGAAAATCATTACAGTGGGATTTCATTATTTTGTTTCCTTTTGCAGTGCGACTAATGCTCCATGCATCATAGTAATGTTTTTCTTTTGGTGCTTCCAGCAGAAGTTGTTTTGACTCAGAGTTTCCTCTAGGAAATGTGTTATGAAAATGGCAATTTAGAAATACTCTTAGATGTTCAGAAGTCCTTAATTGATTTAGGAGCATTATAGACCTACTCAAGGGCCAGATACCACAGCCCATATATGTCCCTGGAGAAAGGAGATATATACCTAATAAGATTTTCAAGAGTATTTTAGTAGCCTAACATCTTGATTTCAGTACGAATTAGAGGACAAATCTCCATAGGTGCTCCATATAACCCTGCAAGCTGCCTAGCTTAGTTTTCCTTCCTTCACAGTTGGAAACCTTTTAGGTGGTCCTAGGTCCACATTCACATGGCTGCTGACCAGGAGCCCTTTGCCTGGCATAACAAGAGCGTTATACAATGCAACATATTCCCTTCTGTCTACAGGCAGCACTTTCTATTAACTATTTTTTATGTACAGACATATCTTTTATAGGAGCCTTTTTGCTGCAGCTGTCATCATGAAAATCATTCTGTTGCACTCAGTTCAGATTGACTACTCCTACTGGATAAAAAAACACCTAAAATTACTTGCTGCAATTTATATCTTAGTCAAATGACTGTATTCATGTGTCATCCACTGAGTGAAGTTTATTCTAACATTTATAATAAGTGTTAGCTAACAAGTTTCCTCCTTGCTAACTAGAGCATTAAATACATTGACAAATGTCACGGGTTGATTTGTGGGAAAAAAAAAATGAAGTTAGGAGTAAGGAGAGAAATATGAGGCCACAGAAAGAGGCTTAGAGAGAAATTAGAAAACTTGGGCTTATAAGCCTTAAAGAAGACTTTTATCCCAACAAAAACATAGAGGACAAAGTTTTCTAAAGAGGACGTAGTATCTTCTCCAATGCAGCCTAAAAGATACAGTGTTCAGAGATACCAAAAAAGGTGAGTTTAAAGCTAAAACAGTGACTCCAATTGATCTGAAAGCAATTTATGGTACTTAATTAACTAACTACAACTCATTTTTTAATGAATATTGGCTCCCGTATGGGCTCATGGCCAGACTACTCAAAAAGTCTGTTGGTATCAGGAGGAAGTATTTACTATTTTGCAGACAACACCAATATTTAAACATGCAGCTTGGGCCTAAATGTAAAATAATAATAAGCAACTGACTTCACCTCTTGCCTATCTACGTCCTGCCAAGCATTGTGTCATTTTGTCTCTTTAGATTAAAGGATCCTTCGGGTCAAGGAACCTCCTACCTTGCTGCAGCATGTATCTCTGCTGAGGCCTTGAGGTGCTGCTGTTATATTTCTGAAAGATACTAAATTGTAGTCTCCGGGCAAAGGACTTTGTTCCTGTTTTTACACATTTTATTCTGTTCCTAACCGTCTTATTGTAGTTTCTCCTTTACCTGCATCATCGCCTTCATGTGCAACTGTGTCGTGATAGAAACTGTTATCCAGGAGACCTTCATGGATAACAGTTTCTCCATCTGCAGGAGAAAGATCCTGCAATAGTCTCAATCTTGCTGGTTTTCAGGGACTAAAGCCCTCTGTCGAAACAGTGAATTGGGTTACTAGCAGAAATGAATTTGAAGTGATTTCTAGGACAGGACTACAGGGAATCAAGGTTTTATGAAATGTGTAAATAGGAATTTGTAAGAAACACTACATCCACTGATAATAAAAATGTGTTTCTTTGGCTGTAGGCATATTATCTTGCTTGTTCAGTTATACATGATACTCTATTAACCACCGTATTTAGGGTTGCCATTCAATCAGTACTTTTGTTATCGTTTCCATAGAGGTATGGCAGCAGAATATCTTCTCCACGTGTATCTGTGTGTAAAGGTTTTTTTTGTGCTATTGGAAGTACATGTGGCTACTCTCATGCAAAAATGAGCCAGCACCTGATGCTCTTTTGTCTCTCTCCTCCTTGCAAGAACAGATGATCTGATTTGAAGATGATCCCTCCTTGCAAGAACAGATGATCCATTTATTTAACAAGATGACTCCACTTAGAATATTTGCTTGTGAACCATGGGGTGGGAGTCTTGCAGTTTACTGCTGAGCAGGGCATGAAGAACATGGTCCCAGGCCTGAGCTGGGCTGCAGACTGGTGAGTGTCTGAGTACAACTCATGCTTGCCCTGTCTTGGTCCCATGAGCCTAGGTGTAGTAACGAGCTGCACAGGTGGTGTTTCACCACAGCCTTGACTTTGACAGCTCCTTTAGCTGTTCTTTGTCCTTTTGGTTTGGCTTCAAAGGGGTGAAGGATGTACAAAACCACAGAGAAATTGTTTAAGGGCAGCTTTCAAGTACATGAGTCTTGCAGCAGAGAAATTAGGCATGCACTGCGTAAAGGGTATGCAGTTTTCCCTAGACCTTCCTGAGCAGTCTCTGAGCAGAGCCCACCATGCTTCCTACCTACTAAACAAGCATTTGCAGATCCTACAATTTCAGTCATAACTGAGAAGGTACCTATATGTCACCACTACTCTCACTCCTGCTCCTGATGCTCTCACTCCTTTTGACAGGGACTTCATCAGTCTATTGGTGGCAGTATCTATAACTCAGAGCTGGGCCTGGCTGTGCCAGGAGCTAGGTGGTGCTTAGAAAAACTCAATGAGACTGTGGGTAGTTTGCTTTTTAAGGAACAAATATATTTTTTTATGCTGAAGTGTCCCCTCATGTTAAGAACTATAAAGAGATCCATGGAAAAAGGATAACCCTCTTGAGGAGTTAGACATTGCTGGAGAACATGGACAGAAATTAAAAGGAGCCAATGTTTTGGGTCATTAGCCTGCAACCATCAGGCCTGGCTGCTTCTGCAGGTATGCTGTAGTTTGTAACAGGTTATTGCAGTGCTGTTGCAGTTGGTGATACAGGTTATGCTCAACCTATGCAAACAATCATAAATTTTCCATTCATGTGCATGCGTTTTAGGTCAATACAGAGTGAGAATGAGCAGCATTGGGGAGAGAGGCTACTTAGTATGTGCTGCCTGTTACTTGACATTTAATTTAAGGGGAAATTCAGCATGCTTTGTTCTCATAAGAAATCTGTGAACTATGCTGTATACTAAAAATTCTGTGTAGAACTCTTAGAAATGACAGTGCTTGAAAAATAAAATAGACTGATACTATTAGCACATTCAGCACTGCAGTATTTTTAAGAGTACTTATTGCTAATGTATAGATGCTAATTGGTAATTCTCATTTTTAATTATCTTACATTTAGTTACAGCAAATGGTCACCTTGTTCTTTAAATGTAAATAAATTTGTATGAGCATGTGTTTAATGATCTTTCTCATATTTTCCTTCCCACCAGCACTGGATTTTATTCCACAGAAGCTAAGAACCTCCATATTTTGTGTCTGTTTACTCATCTATCCCTCTCCTGAAAGTATCACAGTCAAGATAAATGGATTGGCACCAATTTGTTACTTGGGTGATTAATGTGAAAGCTATTTCTAAACCATTAGTTTATTGTACGTGACATTTTATCTTTGTTTAGGGGAAAAAAAAAAGGCATGATGTGCAGATGGTAACTATAGATCAAGCAACTTGATTTATTTTGAAATGTAATAAACCTTGGAGAGGTGTGTAGTTATTCCTGCACATCTCCCAGCAGCTGAGGGCACTGAATTAATTTGATATTCAAATTGCAGTATAAGATTTTGTGTTCGTCACTTCTGAGTGAAGACGTTTTATCCCCTGCAGTTTTTGATAATATTTTGCATCTAACAAAAGCCAAAGGCTGTTCTTCAATGTGTTCTTCACTGGTTTAAGTTACATATGTGATTTTATGTCTGTACATAGCCTAGGTAAAACCTTGGTTTTTTGTCCCATGAGCCTTTCAGTTTTACCAGCTGCAGTTTCTACTGAAAGCAACAACATTTCCAGGCAGTTCAGGAGGAACAAACCTAGCGTGTAACTGAACAGTGGATACTCACAAAGGCCAGCTATGAGCATCACACATTAGAAAATTTATGGGATAATAACTATAACTAACTATAATACAAATACACAGTCGCTGTTTGGAGTATGTGATCTGAACTTGCAGAGTAATAAACCAGGGAGTTAGTACTACGAATTACCATAGGCAAGGAAAGTTGATCAATAGTGTGATATTGATAAGATTCAGGATATAGATTTCCATTTGTGGCCACAGTGCTACTGACAGAGAAGAAGTAACAACTGTGATGTCTCTGATGAAGGTTAAAACTCATATGCTGTCTATTTAAACTCTATTATTGTACCCCAAATGAGTTCTTGGTAGCTACAAAATGATCCAACAGCCCAATGAGAAAAAGGTGACTCTTGTCTTTGGTTATATGTGAAATTGAACTTACAGAGATGGTTGCTATGAGTGATGTTTAAGGCAAATCAATGCCATGGTTTGGAACAGCACAATTTTGGCTTCTATCCTTGAATATTAGTTTTTCCCTTCAATACTGTATCTACAAAATATTTTTAAATCTCTCTGGAGATTAATGTGGCCCGATTCTTGAAAGTACTCATCTCCTAATGGCCACTAGGGAGATGGGAGAGGCATGCCATGTAACTGCAAACATATTGTCAGCACCGTGGAGCACAGTTCCCCAAGGACAGGCCTCTTCAAAATTCCTTTATTCCTAGGAATCCCGACAGAGACTGGCTTGTGTACGCCAAACATCTTCGCAAATCAGACTGTGTGTGTTGTCAGTTAGCTATCCTGGTTAAAATCTGAATTGTTGATAGTCATATATATCAGGTTTCTACAGAGTTTACGCATACTGGCCTCCTGTGGACTTTGGCTGTTAAAAGAATTAACTGACTGCAGAAATATTTCAGGGTGTCTTACTGTCTCTCTGTCATGTGGCTTCTCATATCTCAGTAAGGAATAAGATAGTTCTTAATTTGAATAGAAAATAATTTTGCAAAATGAGAGGTAGTGAGAAGGAAAACTTAACACAGGAAGACAGAAAACATCGTGATAGAATTAATAGATTAATCTGTTCATCAACTACTCTTTGAAGTATATGTCAAGTTCTTTGATTTGCATTAGGTGGATCAGCATTGTTTCCAGGAGTATTTTGTTTCATTTACTTTCTTTCCTTTCCTGCTTAGGATACATAATAGATATCTATAAATTTTGTCATTTTCATTGTTCCCATGTAAAAATCTTTTTTAAGAATACTTTTAGCTAAGGCTTAATAGGCAAATCTTGTTTATTTTTATAATGATCACTTCATGGTATGTTGTTCTTAATTTTTCTCAGCACTTGCAGCGAAAACTTCCTCTGGAGAGAAAGGAAGGAGGGTTCAGTGACTAAGGCATACCTTTATCTTATACCTGTACACAGGAATCTCTTTATTCCTGGGTAGGAAATATTGCAGATTTGTTAACCACACAGATATATTACCCTGGAAATAATACAGTAGTTCAGATTTTGGCTGTCAAGGACTCCTGTGCAAATGTAAAAAGGAAGCTCTACCTCTCTTGTGTCTGGGTAGAAGTGGTCCTGCTCACCCAGACTTTATTTCCTGATGACCTAAAGATCTTACATAGCTGGGGCAAACTTTCTTGCGTTTTTATGTGATGTTAGCTGATGCTTGGGGATTTGCATATGGTTTCCAATGAATGGGTAAACTGTTGACAGGCTTAAGATTGTATTGCAGTAGTGGCAGGACTTAACTCTCTGATCCTTCTTGTATGCCAGTGAAGGAGGAACAGTCTCTGAGTCAAAATATATGAGGAAAATAATGGAGGTGAACAGAGAACATTAATGATGCTATGGGCCTATTATTTGTTCCTAGATTCAAGATTTTAAAAGTAAATAAGATAGTTCCTTGACATACTGCTTTATCCTGCATCAGAGATGAGATGCCATTGAGGCTATAAATCCAAACAAGAGTGAAAAGGGAAGGTGAAGCACCTCTGTGCTGTCACTTCCTGCTCTATTTGATGCAATGGCTGGTGTCAGGTCAGTGTGAGGGTAATCCTTTCTTCTTTCCGTTGTGTATGTTCAAAGGCAGTCCTCAGCAGCAGACATGTGATAGCCTTCCTCTTGTGGGAAATGAGTTGATTGTGTCAGTCACACTACATGGACTTTGAAGGTGGTACTTTCTGGCAGTATCTTCTGGGATCTGGGGGGAGGTCAGATGCCAGAAAGAACTGTATTCAAATAGAAAAAAAATGAAGAGCAAATTATCAAAGGCAACCAATGTGGGTGAGGTTTTTTTAATTTTTATTTCAGAATGCAACACTTAACTGAAAATACAGTACAGACTGCCAGCGAGGTTTGGGTTTGGAGTATGGACAGGCTCATTTATATGTCTGTATGTGTGTGCCTTATAAGAAGTCAAGTCAGATGCATCTCAGGTAGCCTTGGTTTGTTTCCAGTTTATGTTCCAATAATCTTCAAAACAGACTTATGTAGTTCTAGACTAAGAAATATGAGAGACTGGAACAGAGAGACTGGAACAGTTGTCATTTCAAAACTAATCTTTTGTGTATGTGGATAAATTACATAATTTGCATTATTTTATGTGTGGGCTGGTCAGAGAAGTGATACATCCCTTACTGTCCTTCATGGAGCACCATTTCAGGGCGCAACATAAGACGTGACAGCTGCTGGGAGCGAAGGTGGGTCTCTACAGCAGATGGGAATCAAGCTGTCGTTTTGATTTCCCCATCCTATAGCGTCAGCCCAAAGAGAGTAGGGAGCTGCTGCAGGGAAAGGCTGCAGAGCCAGGTGGCTGCTGAATTAAGAAGGGTTAGAGGAGGGATCAGCTGGGACAGAGTGACTATGTTAAACCTCTACACACTTTTTGAGGGCACTGAGTAATTAATTCTTTGACTCTGAGGCCACTGTATAATCTTGTTGATAGTTTTCAACTGTGATGCTATATACTTAAACTGGATCTTGAGGAAGCTATTTTAGGGCCATGTTATAGAAGTATGTTTTGGAAATCCATATAAACTGGCTACAGTTGTAGTTTTGTACCAGAACATAGGTTCTCACAAGACACCTCTGCAGAGAAAAAAGATGAAAATATGGAACATTTTTAGAAATGCATGGTTTTGATCAAGAAGAGGATAAAATATACATTTAACAGCATTTTCTTTCTCAATTCGCAAAGGCTGATAATTTCAGAGTGAATGGCTTTCCAATAGACAACAAAATGAGAACAAAAGACAGGTTTAGAAGAGGTTTATGATTTCAGAAGTAATTATAAGAGGCTGTATTAAGACAGAACACCTAAACCAATGCAACTGAATCATCTCAACAGATCTGTATAATGAATCCTGCAAGAGTAATTAAGGTCAATAAACATAAAAAAAAATCACACCCAGGTTAAAAAATAAGAAGGTCCTTTAGTCCAATTAATCCATTCTTTAGTTCATTAGTCCATTAATCCAAGTCCAAGTTCTTTAGTCCATTAATCCAATTTTAAACCTGAAAGATCTTATAAAAATAAACCCAGCAGAAGAATAAGACAGAAAGAACAGGAACAAGTTTCCCATAAGGTGTAAAAGTTGCAACATGGAGTTTGAAACCTTTGGTTTGGGGTCACTTTCATGACTGTCAAAATGAAACTTTCCTACTCTTAACATGGCAGCAAACTCTTTACAAGAACTAAAAATAAAAGTGTTATCAGCATCTTTAAAAAGACACCAATTTTGTGGGTAAAAATTAAGTCTAAAAAAAATCTAAAAATAGTGATCAGCATTGGTAACCAGGTTTGTCTGCTGACTTGAATGCCCTTTGACTACCTTTCCTGGAGGCGGTCCATGGCAGCACAGTGAGGTGATGTCTCATCTTCTCTCCCTAAAATATGCCTGGAGATGTGGAAGCTCCTTTCTGCCATTTAGGACAGGGCTGCATGTTAGCTAAAATGGTGTGTCTGGAGAGGGGCAACTGCCAGGATTGCTGAGTCGAGTTCTCAACATAATGAGATTCCAAATCACCTTGAGCAAGCATGTGGCAGCAAGTCCCCTCTGGGACTTGTTTTTATTCCTCTATAAATTGAAAGTCATGCTATTTGCTCCTTCTTACATGTATGGTATGTACTCCAGCAGTGAACTATATAGGTGCCATATATCTTCACTCAGTTGCTTGGCTATAAATATTAATAAGCCAGAATATTTTGTGACCTAATATGGGCATTAACTCAACAGGTTCACTACTGATAGCATTAAAATGTGCACTCCTTTAAAAGCTTGACCTTTTAATCACACAGTATTTTTGCAGGTTAAATAATAACCTTTTGATGGGTAGAAGAGCCTTGAGATGATCTAGGTTTTAAAATTTCAAGTGTTGTCTTCAGTGGCAGCTTTTCTTTTCATTCAGCTTAGCAGATTGTCACCTGCTCTAGCTGACAGATACATTATTTTGCCAAATGAGACAATGCTTTGCATGCCTAAGTGGACAGAAGCTCTGTATAAAAAAAGCAGCCTGAGAACATCAGAGACACACTTAGATTTATGATTGGAATTTCACTGGATAGCTGTAAAAAGCCTCACCTGAGTTGGCAAGATGGAAAAGGAAGTAGAAGGTTTTAAAAGGAATATTATAGTAGGCTGTGTTGTTCTTATATTTTGAATTTAGGAAGGTCACAATCTGATACGGACTACTAGTGATATTCACTAGGATTTCTACTAAATCCCCATCAACACAAGTTGCATCTCATCCCACCAAATATGCTGTAGCTCTCAAAATTCAACTGAACAGAAAAATCCCGGGCATGATCTGAAGATTTCTTGGCAAATGTTTCTATTTTGAGCTAAAAGAGTTATCATTGTCAAAAGACCTCACCATAGACTCATAGAATAATAGGGATTGGAAGTGACCTTTAGAGATCATCTAGTCCAAACCCCCTGCAGAAGCAGGTTCACCTAGATCAGGTCGCATAGGAACACTTCCAGGCGGGTCTTGAAGACCTCCAAGGAAGGAGACTCCACAACCCCTCTGGGCAGCCTGTTCCACTGCTCCCTCACCCTCACAGTGAAATAGTTTTTTCTTATGTTTAAGTGGAACTTTTTGTGTTCCAGCTTCATCCCATTACCCCTTGTCCTGTTGCTAGCTACTATAGAAAAAAGGGATGCCCCAACCTCCTGACATCCACCCCTTAGATATTTATAAATGTTAATAAGATCTCCCCTCAATCTTCTCTTCTGCAGACTAAACAGCACCAGTTCCCACAAGGTTTTCCTCATAAGGAAGATGCTCCAGTCCCCTGATCATCTTGGTGGCCCTGTGCTGGACTCTCTCCAGCACTTCCCTGTCCCTCTTGAGCGGAGGAGCCCAGAACTGGACACAGTACTCCAGATGAGGCCTCCAGAGAAGAGGGGGAGAGGAACCTCCCTTGACCTGCTGGCCACACTCTTCTTGATGCATCCCAGGATGCCATTGGCCTTCTTGGCCACGAGGGCACATTGCTGACTCATATTTAGCTTATCTCAGGTCTCTCTCTGCAGAGCTGCTCTCCAGCAGGTCAATCCCCAGCCTGTACTGGTGCATGGGGTTGTTCCTTCCCAGATGCAGGACTCTGCACTTGTCCTTGTTGAACCTTATGAGGTTCCTCTCTGCCCAACTCTCAAGCCGGTCGAGATCCCACTGAATGGCAGCACATCTACTGCACATCTACATCTACATCTACCATCTACTACCTTCCAATGCTTAGATAAGAGTTGCCAAAAAAATGGAGGTTAGTTTTCTTAAGCAGGAACAGCATAGTGGAACCTTTTTTTTTGGTAGCAGATTCTATATTGTGTAGGTAGAAACAAGAGCAAAGAAAAGTGAGTGAAAACAAGATTTTTCTACTGGAATAATGTAGCTTCAGCAAAGCAGAAATTTCACGTGCACATTTACATTTGATGCCATTTTCAATGGGAAGGGGTGGCTGCATATAGCTTGCTCGTCATTTAGGTAATGCTGAATTGCTTGTCTCCATGAGTTGAAACATTTAATTCTCATGCTATTTCATTTAATTCCACTAAGGCTTTTGTACTATAAAATTTATTTTATGCTAAAATGCTCTTTATTTTCTTTTATAGTGCTTCAATGTTGATTGAAAACATCATCTTCTCTTTTTAAATGGAAAAGTTGAAACATTATCAACATGTAGCCCTTTGGTATTTCGCATTTTTTGAGTTTCACAAGAAATCTCAACTCTTGTGCTGTTTTACAATACAAATGTATTTCAAAATGTCAGAACAGAATAGAAGTATTTTCTTCACAGTTCTAGTGGATGAATTGTTTTTGGACTGTTCCAAGTACTGACAGGGTGTATTATTACTTCTACTGTTTGATATTTCTTCATTATGTCTTCAGTTTGAGTTCTGTCTAGAGTGTGGTTAAGTAGTCATCTTATTCGTCTTGTATCACATGCTCTTTTTTTCCATTGAAAGAGGAGAGGTATGCATTATTCAGTATTTGGGTGACTGTGATCTCACACCATATATAAAGGAGGTTGTCAGTGACTTTCCAAAAATGCTCTTAATGCAATTTCTACTATCGTTATCCTAGCATAGCACGCATTGCTCTTTGCTTTTTATTGTTAGTTTGTTTGTTGGGGGTTGTTTGGTTGGTTTTTTTTCCCTCTGGGTGGAATATTATTATTTCTTATCACAAACCCAACTGCTATTTTCATTAATCAGCCAGCTGGGCTTTCTGTTTGTTTCTTATTCCTAAGGTTAGTTCCTTTCCTTGGAAAAGGCATGTTTTTGTCACTCATCTAAATGATTCCTTAGGAAACCTGGTGCAGGTGCTGGCTACTTCAAAATAAATTTATACAGTATAGCTAACAGCTATGGAGATCAGTCTGGGCTTTGCTTTTTTTTTGGATATGTACACTTTTTCAGTATGTTCTGCAGTCTACAGTCAGCATAAAGCCCTCACAGATACACTATTATCAACAACGCAGTGGTCTTGGTAAGATTCACCCACAAAGTAATACATCATTTTAATATCATGATGAACTATTGTGACGATGATTGTGATTTTATTGTTTCTGATCTGTAATTTATTCTACACTGTTTGGAGTGACATATGGGATTCATTTGTAGGTGATGCTTACTCTCTTAATGACATGATGTTTAGTTCCAGACTGCTTCTACTGTAAATCTTTTGCCTTTGTGAATCATATCCTTGTCTTGGATCTAAGCATATGCCTTTAGTTTCTCACTATGAGGCAAATGATTTACATCCTGACCAGTACTAGTAATTCTTCTGCACTCTCTTAGAACAAAGATAATCAGAAAAATGGTGAGAGAGGGTGAACATACAAGCTTTTTACAACGCAGCTAGGCAGAAGCAGCTGTGGTTGGGAGATGTGCTTTAAGTCTGAGTTGGTAGGCTGTAAGGACTGTCTTGATCAAGGCTAGAGCCATAAAATTAAAATTGTTTGGGACTGCTTACACATGACATTTTGAGGTTGAGGGTTGTTTTAACAGTTTCAGAACAGCTTGATGTTAGTATTGCATTTTGAAGTCTAGTCTTCATGCAGTATTTCTGACTGACGATGTCTTGATTGATTTGGGTTTGTAGTTGTCATGGTTTCATGTGGTGCCATTTCTAGTAATGGGAGAGGGGATGTAAAGATGGCTTCTGTAAGAAGCTACTCAAAACTTTCCCTGGCTCTGAGTTAGACCCATTTCTGAGGCTGAGCCAACTGAGTGCACCTGCCATCACTTTTTAAGAAGCAGCCAGAAGAGGAGGCTTCTTCCTGCTTTTCTGGAAGGTGATGGAAGGAGCTGGATGAGAGAGAAGTGACCATGCAGACCCCAAGATCATCAAGGGAAGAGAGGAGGAAGTGTGCTGGAGCAGAGATTTCCCTGCATCTTATGGTGAGATGGCAGCTGTCCCACTGCAGCCTGTGGAGAGAAGTGGTGAAGCTGAGATTTGTTTGCAGTTTGTGTTAGACTTCATGCCAGGGATGATGACTGTGACTGGAGGAGGCTGTGAGTTTGAGGGTGGCATGACAGCAGAAGGTACCTGGAGTGCTGCTGGCCACAGAGGAGTCCCACACTGGAAGAGTTTGTGAGCAGAAGCTGTAACCCTTGGATAACACCAGAGGATAGGTTTGTTAAGGACTGTATCCCATGGGAGAGACCCAATGTTGGAGCTGGGAAAGAATATGAGGAATCATCTTCCTCTGAGAAGAAAGAAGCAGCAGAGACCATCTGTGAGGGACTTACCACAACCCCCATTCTCTGCAACCCTGCTCTGTTGAGAGGGAGAAGGCAGGGATATCAGGAGTAGGGAGTTGAGCCTAGGAACATGGGAGGGGTGGGGGAAAGAAATCTTAAAGTGCTGGTTGTATTTATTTATTGCCCTAAGAGCTCTTACAACTGTATCTGTCCTCTGCATTAAAAAGGAAGACTAAAAAAAGACAGTGTATTCCTAGACTGGTCTCCTCTGTTAACAAAACAAGCACACAAGAGAGCATAGCTTGTGTAAAGAGGTTCTGTGTAGGGACAAACGGAAAAAAAAAAAAAAAACCCACACAACCCCCCCCCCCAAAAAAAAAAAAAAAACTGCAATGATAAAATAAAGATTTCTAATGGTGGTTTTAAGGGATTGTTTGCTATCACAATGACACTCCATCTACAGGTCTGAAAAAGGTGAAGGATTCCTTGGCCATGCTGGCGCAGATCTTTCATGTCACATTTTCTACTGCAGGTGGTCATGTCAGAGCTGAAGACAGCTGGGACAAAGAAAAAAAAAAGATGTACTACCCTCAAATTAAAATTTCCAAGGCTACAAAACTGAGAAATAAAATCAGAGGCATGGCTGTCATTTGGTGACACTGAAAATGTTTTCCTAAGTGTTCCAGTAAAGATGATACAGTAATGGTGTCACATTGTGCATTTATATGTCACAATGCCTTTTACAGTTGCTATAGACTTGCAGATGTACTCCTTGATAATCCTACAATTTTATCATCAGGGAGTGATAAACTCTCAGATAAGAGAGCTGATGTCAGCATCTTCTGCCTCTTTGATCTGTGTGAGCTGATGCCTTGAAAATTAATGAGAATGCTACATGTGAAATCAAAATCAATCTACTGTGGATTTTTTCCTCTCTCTGCCTTTCCAGGAGAGCTATCAGGGGGAGGAGATGGGTGGGAGACATGCGTTATCAAATCTGAAGCGTGGCAGAGTATAAAGGCTGTAATCTCATCTCAGGATTCTTATAGCTTTAATAAACTCTTCATGCTTCATTCTTGCAGTTTACTGCATCATAGGGACCCCTCTGCAAAATTGCAGCCATAAATTTTCCCTTCTGCAGGACAGATTTTACTCCCTTGCTTTGGTATATATGTCATCCTGCTTTCAGCAGAGTCGAGACACAACAAAACTGATTACATGTTTGTATTACCTTTTCAAAATATATAGATAACTACAATTTCTTAGATGGAGAAGAAGAAGGCAAAAGTGTTGTTGAATACGGTTCATGGATACTGTTTGGTTCTTATAAACACACCAAAAAAAAGTGCAATTCAACTCCTGTCACCTCCTGGAATGAAAATTTCTTGTCCCTTGATCTAAGATGGGAAAAATATCCTTATTATCACTGGCATTTGGCAAAAGGTATTAGTCAATCATCCAAAAAAGCATTATTGTCCTGCCATCTGCTCCCACATCTGCTTAAGTCCTAATGGCCCCCAAGAAACTGTCTGCCATTAGCAGTGATCCCTAAAAATAAAGTCCTTTTTACTATGGGTAAGTGAGCTAAGTAGACCACATTCTCCCTTAAGATGGTTGTCTGGCTGCGACTGCACATTAATTATGTTTGGGGCTGGCAGCTATAAATTGCAGTAACTGTTTGCCAGCTTCTCCTGGAGAAATTTGTGGGGTGGAGCCTCTTACAGTCCCATCATATTTTCATCTCTATTCCTCGTCTTCAATGCCTAGCTATTGCCTCAGCTCCCTCTGCTGCTGGCAGAGCTTTCTCCTGTGCTCTGTGTGCTGCCTGTTGGGGCCATCCTATGTGGCATGAGTTGGTGGTAGGAACTGCTGATGAGATGTGACATCTCTGTGTCCCTGCTGCTGTCACACAGGTTCAGCCACCAATTTCACCACTGCCTGTAGGACTGGTTCCTGGGAGGAGGCAAGCCAGGAGTTTCAGAGCAGGGATGGTTTCTATGTTCTGCAAGCATGGGATATCTGTACTTCCCTCTTTTCCAGCAGGGAAGGCATCTGAGAGAAGCTGCTGAGGGAGGGAAACTGTAGGATGAAATTAGAATCAATACAGCTGGCTAATGTGTCTATGCCCATGATGGCTGTTTGGTACACACAAGTGAGCTAGCCTCAAATTAACAGTCGAAATGGGAGACGGGCTTCTCTGGGCACTCTGTATGCACATTTAGGTCATGGTCTATGCTATATGGAAGCTGTACTTAGAGCTAGAAGTAAAGCTTTATGCTTTTAGTCTTCACTGCAAACTGTTTTGCACAAAGTGTCGTAACAGCGTTGAAATGGGGTGGTAGACAGTAGTAAAACCTTTGTTTTATAACAGGTTGGCCACTGAGAAACAAACTAATCAGAACCTAACCTTTGGGGGTTTGATGATCAGATAAGTTTTTTAATGGACAAGAACATTAAGAGCTTCATCTCCATCTTCCTAAAATTCTCAAGTAAGCTGTAGGAAAGGTAGGCTGTTTCCATTACAAAAATCTGCTTAGTACTAATACTTGAGAGTTAGAATTATTCTCCTTGCTTTTCTTTTGTTTCAGGGACTTGTGTTTAAATTAATCATGACATAGTACATTGAAAACTCCTTTATTGATAATGAAAAATAAATTCAAATAACCCTAGTGCCTTAGTATATATGTCATGGAGTTTGAAAATACAAATCTAAAGTATCAAAATTCAAGGCTCTTCAAATTAAGAACCAATTTAAAATTTGCAGCTATCATGCTGGTTTCAGCAGGGAGCAAGTCTAAAAGGATGCAGTGCAGGAATTGAAGAAGCAGTGAAGATTTATGTGTCTGCATTACAAAAAAAAAAAAAAAAATTTTTTTTTTTTTTTAAAAAAAGCTCAAGTGAAGTCTGTAGAATTGTCTTGCTCAACTCTTTACATATATATCCACAAGGAGTACTTCTGCAGTGTGTTGCACCTCTGGTCTGTAGGACTCACTGCTCCTTCTAATCCAGAGCATTGAACATGGAATATAAAGCATGCATACTAGCTGAGATCTACATAGGGAAAAGACTTCGAGAAGGTTTATACTGTCTCACTGATATCTTGCCTGACAAGTTGCAGAAAAAAGATGAAATAGAGAATACCAGATTTTCATTCTCAGCAGGCAGAAAAAAAACACCAAAATGAGGATTTCTGAAATAGTTATCGGATTTAAGAGATTGCTTTCTTAAGAATTCATCAGGAATTCAAAGAGTTGGCCGTGAAATTGATATCCAAAATGTACTTGAATAATAAAATATGATTCCTGTTAGATTGTTAAAGACATTTTGTTTCCAGTGGAAAAACTGAAAAGTCCATTTCAGCCCACTTTCCATATTTAAGATTGTAGGGATCTAAACAGTTTCATCCCAGGCTAATTCAGTAGGAGGTTAAGGTGTGCATTCTTCTAGTAACATGTATTTACACCCCTTTCTGTCTCATCGGGACAGGGTCTCTTGAAGTATTGGTGTTTCCAAAGAGAGGGTGTGCTAAAATATATGTAACTGAACTGTACAGCTCAGCCTGCTGCCAACATAGCCATAGTGCTTTAGGAAAGATATAGTTCATAGCACAGCATTGGGCCACAAGCAGAGCAAAGAGTAACACTTCTGAGAGCCACCTTGAGGATCTCGAAGCAGCAGCCACTGTAGCAATTTTTTGCCAGTTTTATCCAGACAAGGACTATGCTCATTAACCTTCACATCACATTGCAAGGTCTATTTGCAGTTTTCTTGAAGGAAAGAGGTTATACGCTGAGCTGATTTGACAATAAAAGCGTCAATGTCAGTTCTACCTTTATGAACTCATAATGTTTTAAATTGAAATACATTGCTTCAGAAACTGCTGTGGGTATACAGCCATCAGAGAGGAAAATAAAGTATCATGCTATCTCTGATTCAACGGCAGCTGTACAGAGCATAAGAGGTTGGCTTTCTGTGTGAAATGTGCTACTTAATCAGATGGAACAGGAGAAAAATTTTTCACAGCCACATCCTCCTTCCATTATCCTACTGTGTTGGCTGCTGCATTTGCAAGGCACTGGGTTCCTAGACAAAACTTGACTGAGAATTGGAAATTTTCAAAGACATCCAGGACAGCCTGCTGCCTAGCTCTCACATAAAATCCTACCTATTTCAGGATCCAGATATGAGACTACCCAATCAGATAAGATCTTGATTCCCTGTAGTTTTACATATCTGTAGGCGGAGCAGGGTGCCAGAATAATGCCAGGGTCAAGGGAGGAGAAATGGATGGCCATCTGCTAAGCAAGAGGATGATCAGGGGAAGAGGATGACCAGTTACTACCCATTTTAGAATCATATAATGGTAGGGATTGGAAGGGACCCTTAGAGATCATCTAGTCCAACCCCCTTGCAGAAGCAGGTTCACCTAGATCAGGTCGCATAGGAACATGTCCAGGCAGGTCTTGAAGACATCCAGGGAAGGAGACTCCACATCCTCCCTGGGCAGCCTGTGCCACTGCTCCCTCACCCTCACAATAAAATAGTTTTTTCTTATATTTAAATTGAACTTTTTGTGTTCCAGCTTCATCCCGTTACCCCTTGTCCTGTTGCTGGATACAACTGATAAAAGGGATGTCCCAACCTTTTGACATCCACCATTTATATACTTATAAATATTAATGAGATCTCCCCTCAGTCTTCTCTTCTCTCTAGAGAACAGCCCCAATTGCCTCAGCCTTTCCTCATAAGGAAGATGCTCTAGTACCCCGATCGTTCTGATGGCCCTGTGCTGGACTCTCTCCAGAAGGATGCCTTAGCAGAGCAGAGTAGAGGAGGAGGAGAAACTCCCTTGACCTGCTGGCCACACTCTTCTTGATGCATCCAGGATGCCATTGTTCTTCTTGGCCACAAAGCCACATTGCTGTCTCATGTTTAGTTTATTGTCAACCAGGACTCCCAGATCTCTCTTTACAGAGCTGCTCTTCAGAAGGTCAGCCCCCAGCCTGTGGTGGTGCAGCCCCCCCCCGGGTGCATGGGGTTGTGTCGTGGTTTGGCCCAGCTAGCACAGCAGCACCATGACAGTCTCTTGCTCGATGCTCTCATTCAAAATGATAGAGAATGGCTTAGCAATCACATCAGCCAGCTCCCTCAGCACTCTTGGATGCATCCCATCAGGACCCATTAACTTATGAGCCTTAAGCTTTCCCAACTTTAACCTCTTTAAGCTTTAACCTCTTCCTCTTCCACCCAGGGCAAGTCCTCTGCTGTCCTGGCTTAATTCTAAAAGGGCTTTAGCCTTCCTAGTTGCACCTCTGCATGCTCTGGAAATGGCCCCACACTCTTTCCAAGAAATCAGGCCCTGTTTTCACCTCTCATAGATGGCTGCTTTCTCCCTGATTTGTGCCAGCAGATCCTTACTCATCCATGGAGGCCTCCTGCCTGCTTTTCCTGCTTTCCTACATGTGGGGACACACCTATCCTGGGCTTGGAGGAAGTGGTGCTTGAAGATTGACCAGCTCTCATTGGCACTTCTACCATCTAGAATCATATCCCATGAGATCTGTCCAAGTAGATCTTTGACGAGGCCAAAGTCGGCTCGCCTGAAATCCAAGGTCATGGTCCTGCTTTGTGTTCTGCCTTTTCCACACAGGATCTTGAACTCTACCGTCTCATGGTCACTGCAGCCAAGGTTGCCTCCAGCCTTCACATCCCCAACCAGACCCTCCTTATTTGTCAGCACCAGGTCCAGCAGCACACCTCTCCTCGTTGGTTCCTCAATCACCTGTGACAGGAAGTTGTCATCAACATTTTGTAGGAACCTCCTGGACTGCGTGTGCACTGAGTGTTTTTTCCAGCAAATATCATGGAGGTTGAGGTCCCTAATGAGGACCAGGGATTGTGATTGTGAGGCAGCTCTCAAGTGTTCATAGAAGGTCTCATCCACTTTCTCCTCCCATTCAGCTGTCCTCTAGCGAACTCTTACAACAGTATCACTTACCTTACCCTGCCCCTAAATTTTCACCCATAAGCACTCAACCTGCCCCTCATCCCCACCCAGGCAGAGCTCAATGCACTCTAATTGCTCTCTCACGTAGAGAGCAACTGCACCCTCTTGCCTTGTTGACCTATCTTTCCCAAGCAATGCAGTCCTCCATGGCTGTGCTCCAGTCATGGCAACTGTCCCACCACATCTCTGTGACTGCAATTTGTTCACAGCCCCACATCCGCACCTGTATCTCCAGTTCCTCCTGCTTATTCCTTAGGCTGCGTGCATTGGTGTATAGGCAACACAGGGGCTTACTGCTGGGGGCTTACTCTGATTACTCTTACTTACAGGGGCTTACTCTGATTTCAGCGAAATTTGTGATCAGTGCTGCTTCCCAGAGTCTCAGAGGATTCAGTCAATGTAAAGCAATTTCTTGTTCATGGGAAACACTGAACTGGAATTGCAACCTGTTTGCAGTCTTGAGCTGGATATCTCAAGAGCCAAAGGCAGGCCATAGGTTTGGCAGCAATATTTAGACTGGCCTCTTTCATTGTGATGTGTTATCCCTAGCACTTAGCACTTGCTAGTTTTCTATCCATTATGCCTGCTCAGTTACTTAATCTGCTCACATAACAAAGAAACAGGTTAAGCTACATATTAATGTTTCAGTGCAACACTGCAATTTGATAACAATAAACAGAAGCTTTCATGAGGCTGTAAATGTCTCTTCCATTTATAAATATTGTACTATAACTGCAAGCTCTGGGGTTATCAGGCAGTCAAACCTTTCATCAAAGCCAAATAGTCCCTAAAGTACCACTCTTAAAAATCTTTTGCAAGCATTAATGTTTCATTAGTTCTCTCAAATGAGTCTCCTTGGGAATCTGTACAGCAAGTAAAACCTAGCTCTAACCCATGGAAAAATTAACTGCATTTTTAATTCATTTCTTCAGAATTTACTCCACAGGGCTTATGGTGGTAACAGAGCGAGTATTTCAAATGTAGTCAATTTTAAAGGGTAGCGGTAAAATAAATAACATAGGCACAAATGCACATGGTACAAATGCACCCTTGCCCTCCAGCCAGCCTGCTTTCTGTGTGCCCATCCGGCTCTTCACCTACCCTTTGGTTTTCCTCGGAGGGGGATTGTGTTTGCCCCATGTAGTGTAGATAAGGGAACATATTTCAAAGCCTACTGAATCTCCAAGTGCACTTATAGTAACATGCAGCACCCTTCAGGGATAGGCCATTTCATCTTGAAAAGTGTGTTGTTCAGCTAGTGCAATACAGCCCTGAAGTCTGAAAATCTGTCTATGCAGGATATAGCTCTGCCGCTGCTAGTTCCATATCAATCTAATTTTGCCCAGACTGGGGAATCTACCTTGCATGGGGTCAGCATGTGTACAGGCAGGAGGGTCTGTATGTGCATCCCTCCAAACCTGATGCTTTTGGTCTCTGCTTAGCCAAGCCAATTTTCCAGAAACTACACTGAAGTTGTACCCACAGTGCAACAATAAAAGAAGCACTCTCTAGTCTGATTGATTCACAAATTTTCAGGTCAGCAGGGACCACTGTGACTGTCATAAATACACCTATTACTTCTCTCATGTACTACACAAAACAAATTGCACCAGGAACACACAGCCTGCATATTCAGCATTCTTTTTTTTTTTAACCTCTAGCCTTCTAAAATATATATCCTCAGTGTTTTTAAATGTAATTAGCAACCTGTTGTTACTGCTCACTGGCATGAGGCTTTATAATTGGTGTGAAGGAAACTGATTTTGTCACTTGTAGAGGCTTCATACAGTTAATATGTGATTTTCGTATCTTATCCAGTAGACATTTACTATAAAGTACAGGCAGAGTGCTGGCTGAACCTGCATCTTTCATTTCACAAGTGACCTAACTGTTTACCCTCTCTGGACTGGCCTTTCTGGGACAGTCAAGGCCTGAACTGGTCTTAAAAGTTCTCTTAGAAGTAAAAACAAAGGGAAATGCCTGCATGCTGCCTTCATTGTAATGTTGGGAGCTGGGATGTCAAAGTGCTGGAGGGAGGACAGAGGTCAGGGAAGGCAGGAGCACATCGGGGTGCTGTGCCCTGGGGTGCCTGGGAGGCTGCAGGTATGGAAGTGTGCATGAACACTTGCAGTCCTATGGTTTACACTGTTTACACTACATTTGAACAGGGATGTAGTTCAAAGTATAGTGAGCTGAGCTGTTCTTTACTTGATCATATCCAGCTCAGTGTGGCCTTGACTCTCCCACTTCAGAGAACTTTGGATTTTGAGCTGAAATTAATTGTTAGCATTGGGAAGAAGTGTGAGTCTGTCATTGATAGTGAGCTGAAACATGGTTATACGTGATGTCAGCACGTTTCTGCAGAATGATGACATTCCTCACGTTCATCTCATATATCTGTTATTGAACCAAGTCTATTTACTCGTAGATACCCAAAAGTGTTAGTAAACAAGGAGTCAGCAACAAAATAGTGACATATCTGATGGATGCCCCAGGAACCAGTTTGGACTGATTAGTCTACATTATCTGTTCCTGTGGTGTGGAAGAAACCATTCTGCCTTTGCTGGAAAACAAAAATTTAAAACAATAGAATTGATAGAGTGAAAAATAGCAATGGGGACAATCAAGTTGTATGAGGCAAGTGAGATTGTGTGGTGCTGATGCTTCATTTGAACTACCTCTTTAGCACAGTCAGGGCAAGGTTACACATCCAGGAATGCACTCTGTAGTTCCCACTGACTAGTTGGTGTTGAATATATCAGAAAATATTGTCAAGAGAAGAGTTGAGCATCGCAAGAGAAGTGGTCAACAGAATGTGAGTTGACAACTTCTGCAAAAACCTACCTGTGCCAAATCATTATAACAGGCCCACAGGAATGCTTTCCTGATCGAGCATTTGTCCTGTAGTATCTCATGGTCATTTGTAGTAGAGGCCGAATTTGTGAATTCACTCCCCAAGTTTTCTTTATTTCTTTCTCTCATACTTTGTAAAATTGCTGTTTGTGGCTGTGACAAGGCAACATGTAAATGCTCTGAGAAGAGATTTTCATCATTAATGCAGACAATTTGAAGTCATAAGCAGACTGCATTTGGCAGGAAAAACTTTTTAATGAGAATGGCATTAAGGAATTCAATTCAAAAACTGTGAAGGGATTCTTCATACATGCCTCCAGCTTCTCAGCCTTTCAGTTCCTTTTCCTGTCCACCAAAAACTAAAAAGAAAACAAATAAAGAAAGCAATTTGGGATTCATTTTCCCAAATTCTGGATTTCATTGATTTCACATGACATCTTTGCCTCTCAGCTTCTCACAAACAGCATATGCAAAAAGACTTCAGAGTTAGGGGAAAGTGCAGCAGGGATTTTTCATACTAGAAATCTCTAGAAAAAATCTCATGAAAGTAATTGTCTAGAAACTGAAGGTGGCCAAAATGAATCTAGAAATAAAGTGAAAACATTTAACAGAGAGGGAACAACTAGCTTCAAATAGCGAATGATCCATCTCTTCCTGTGACATCTCTCTAAAGCAGCTGCTACTGCTCAATTGGGAATTACAGGGTCAATGCAGAGATTATTTGGTATTGATCTTCAGCCTGGCTTTATGCAGAGGCATAAGTCTGCAAAATTACAATGATCCTTGTAAATTTATTAAGATAGTTTAAAATTTATTAATCACTTTGTAAATGCAGATCACGGACTCTGAACTAGAATAATAAAGCTTTAAGCCACTACCAATTATCTGAGAAGTTTATACAGTGGGGTGGTACGATTACCCTGTGTGAAGGTTTCCCAGCCAAACTGCAGCGATGACACTTTTGCCATCTGTCCTGTCCTAAGTAAATGGGGCTGCAAGCACTTCCCAGATTAACACCACATTCCACCATCAACAATTAATTCTCATTAGTAAGGTATGTCTGTAAGTTACATTACAAGGGTATTCAAATAAAATATTGATATCAGCATCAAAATATACTAAATATGAAAAATGAGAGACATCAGGAAAAGCTATGGGTATGCATCACCATTCAGGGGAGCAGCAGGGGGATGCTTTCTTATCTACACAGAAATAATGGCTGTGCTGCCGTATCCCATTGCTCCAGATAAACGAAGAGGTCATTGCTGTACACATTATCTGACAGAATGAGGTCATTGACGTTATCCCTGATTAGTTGAATAATGGCCATGACAGATTCTTCATGGTCTTGCCTTAGAAATTACATTCTAGTTTCCTACCCTGGCTGACTTTTTTTTTCTTAAAGGGAGCTATACTTGCAAAGCAGCAGCAGATATGTGGGGGCTGGGTTTTTTAATCTCTGCTTGTGAAAAGGTAGATTCATAGAAGAATGGTAGGGGTTGGAAGGGACCCTGAGAGATCATCTAGTCTAACCTCCCTGCCAAAGCAGGTTCACCTAGATCAGGTCACAAAGGAACGCGTCCAGGAGGGTTTTGAAAACCTCCAGAAAAGGAGACTCCACAACCTCCCTGGGCAGCCTGTGCCAGGGCTCCCTTACTCTCACAATAAAATAGTTTTTCCTTATGTTTATATGGAACTTTTTGTGTTCCAGCTTCATCACATTACCCCTTGTCCTGTCACCAGATACAACTGGAAAAAGGGATATCCCAACCTCCTGACACCCACCATTTAGATATTTGTAAATATTAATTAGTTCCCCCCTTAGTCTCGTCTTTTCTAGACTAAACAGCCCGTATTCCTGCAGCCTTTCCTCATACGAAAGATGTTCCAGTCCCCTGATCATCTTGGTGGCCCTGTGCTGGACTCTCTCCAGAAGTTCCCATCCCTCTTGAGCTGAGGAGCCCAGAACTGGACACCAGACTCCAGATGAGGCCTCAGTAGGGCAGAGTAGAGGGGGAGGAGAACCTCTCTCGACCTGCTGGACATACTCTTCTTGATGCATCCCAGAATGGCATTGGTAGTGGGAAAAAAAGGAGAAGAAACTTCAGTGGGTACTGCAGCAGTAAGCACCCCTGTTTATCCTGCAGTGCATGTGATGGATATGGTCTCTGTGGTAGCAAAGCTGGTGGAAAAAATTCCTGCACCTCAGCCATAGCAGATTCCTATCTCATCTCAAGGCCAACAGAGCTCCTTGCAGGGTTATTCTATAAGAAGGATGACAGAAATGGTCTGAGTTTAAGAGTGATGCCTTTTGGATGGATGAACACAACTTGATTTTGGATGGTGGAGTGAGGTTTGGCAGAAGGTGAGGCTACTTGTATCATCATCTCTGCCATCAGAAGTGGATCTGCCCCACTCTGCAGGGTATCACAGGCTTGTGGTTGGAGATGCTGCTTCTCCCACCTCTGCCAGAGATAATGTCCTCATAGCAAGAATCACCACTTATCATCCCATGGGAAGCAGGAGGGTGGTGACAAAACCCCAGGGTGGACAGCAGGCTATGACAACTCACAGGACTGTGGTGAGGTGCACTGCAGCTCATATGACAAAATGCTCAGCTTGGTGAAACAAGGTCTCATACATCTGGGGTAGATCCCTGCTGAGGAGACTCTGAACAGCAAAGGGCTACTCTTTAAAAGAGAAATTCAACTAATTTGTCTGTGTGAGAAAATTCTTTATCTCAGCAAGATAAGTTTAAGGCATTGCAGAGCAGAAATAGGGGCCTTGCAGAGCAGAAATAGGGGCCTTCTTATTTCAGATAAGTTTAGCAATATCTCCACACAACTTGATTGAAAGTGAAGAAGACACTTTTATACCAAAATGAGAGTTTAAGTTCAGGCTTTATTAATTTTCATAAATTTTAAGGCCAGGAGGATGCACTAGATCATCCGCTTTGCCTTCCATAACATTTCAGCCCTGTGCCCCGGCACCAAGCACAATAGTATGACTAAAGCTCCTCTTAACATTTAACAGCCCCATTAATTTTCCACTGATGCACCAGTCAGACTAAGGGATTTGCTCCCTTGACCTTGGACATCTAACACATAAACTATCAGATTATATTTTTGCAGCTCTGTTGTATACACTCATTCTTTCAGTGCTGGGAGCACAGACGGTTATAACCAGCTCAGTCAGCCAACATAAAAACCACTTAAACTTTTCTGGCATAGACAAGGCTAGACACGCAGGAGAAACTCAATGCCCTTGTCTTGTTTAATAAGTCTGTAAGCCTGAAAGTGTTATTAAACATTCAGAAAACAGAACATGACACACTTAGAGAAAGTTTGTGGGAATTACATTTTCTGCTTCTAAAATTGCTGTTGAAGTCTCCTTGAAAAACGAGAACTGAGAACAGAATTCTCATTTTTGGTGCCTTACAGTAATTTGGTTTGAATGTAAACTGTTTTTTTCTCCATTCATTTGGCCAGCAAACAAAAAATGTTGTTTTGCTTGCAAAATCTTTAGAGAGTGCATTGGAATGAAGTTATTCTAACCAACTAGTGTCTTAGAAAACTGTTATAAATGAGGTTCAGTTTTCCTGTGAAGTTTCTCTTGAATTGGACCAGAAATGCAACAAACTAGATCAGAGACACATACTTGCAGGAATAGCCACATTATAGGGAATAGGAAAGGATGTTAAGTCAGAGCTAGAGCTGACCTGTGCCTGTTCTCTGGCTCATCCTCTCTCTCTGCCCACTGGATAAATTTGTGGTTTCTAGTGAATGCTGTTAATTATTCACTTAAGCAGCTCATGGGAACTAACAAAGCACTAAGACTTCATGAGGGAAAACTTTGGTGAGTTAGATTGCTGCTTTCCTGTAAAAGTCTTTCAGACACTTCTTACTCTGCTGCAGGAAGAAGCATGTTAATGAAGGATGGTTGTAAAGCATGAATAACTCTCAGGTGAAGCATGGTACTGTATTTCTGAGACTGATGTGCCACATGTAGCACATCTCTGGATTCAACAGGAAAGCAAGGAGACCCAAAGACCCTCTTCAGTGCCTATGCTAAGTGGTGTCTATGGGGACCCTCAGGCTTTCTAGACACTGAATCTTCAAATGCCACGTCAGTGCAAGGGGACTTGGCAGTGTACAGTGTTTCCAGGTCTCTTACAAAGCTGATGGAAACCTGATGACTTGAAAGAGGAACAAAGACAGTGAGATGCTTTCTCAGGGATAAGGTTTGTTATCCATCTTTGAGGCAGAGTCAGGACTTGCCTTTGGTGTGAGACACATAGCACTGAGGTTATGGGACTTGTTTGCAGGCACATAAGATGGAGATGGCATCAGTCACCTGTCAGGGGCATGTGGGTGTTTCCCAGATTGTAACAACACATTTTCTGGGAGGACACCAGCCAGTAGCTCTTCTCGTGCAGCAGGTCTCCATTTGCTAGCCCAGTCACTGGCCAGGCCACACCAATCTCCTTGTAGTACCCAAGGGGTAGCATCCTGGAGAAGGAGAGATGCTCTTACTGTGCCATGGTAGTGGGCTAGACTCTGAGAGAGAGTCCAGCTGCAGGTTTTTTGAGGCATATACCAAGCAAAAACATCTGTTTCTTTAGATTAAATAGCTTCTCATCCTGAAACCTCTTAGGAGGATAACTCAGCTTAGTTGATGATCCAATATCATCTACTAGTTACAATGAAAATAATGACCAGGCCCTTTGTAGACAAAGAGAAGAGGCAGTGTAGAATGGAGTGAAAAATAAACCAACAGTGTGAAGTTATACCCACATACAGAAAGGCAAAATAATATTTTACAAGGTTGTTATCAGGGAAAGTTAGTAGAGCTCTAACGGCTATTAATTTACATCCATATATATTGCTAACTTCTGTGCTTTTACTGACATGACTAGCAATCAGTAATTAAATGTCTAGTATTTCTTTTGATTTGCCACAATTATTGTTCCATCGCATGCATGTCTGTTTATAAATTAAAAAAAAATAATTAGAAGTTGTCATTCTTGGGATTTTTTTTAAAGATTGAATGGCAAACAGAGGAATGAAGCCATGTCATACTCAGAATTGGGATGCTGATGTAAATATGGGTAGATGATACTAATGACTGAGTTATTTCTTTTTAGTCTCCTCATATTTTGAACAGAAACACGTCTTTAAATGAAAATCCTCATTATACAAATTAGATGGATGTTATTACTAAACACATTAAACATTTTTTTATCCAAATGTTCACTTTACAAAAGTAATTCTTGTTAATCATACTGGTTCCACCAAATTAGAGATTTGATTTCCTTTTTATATTCAAATTCAAAGTATTTTTATTTAAAAGTGCGTTATTTTTTATAGATTATTTCCTGTTATTTTACTTCAAAAATATCTAATAAAACTTCTGTAAATGTGATTAAAAAGCACAGAAAAGTTGCCATGGCATTTTTCTTCCTTTCAGCATGACAAAATAGCTGGTTTCTTTATTGCAGATTTGCAGCTTCACAACGGTGTGGGTGTGTAATTAATATGACTCTTTAAAGTGCATATCAAAAATACATTTTCTTGCAGTTCAGTGACTGGTAGTAAGCTATTGAGTATTTAACTCTGATAGAAGATCAGGGCAGGATCTGTAGGACATTCAAATACTGCCTATATCTTATTTTGAAGTCTCGCAAGTAGACCTTGTTGTCACCTCAAAAGTAAGCATGCTTAAAAAAAATCCCAAATCCTCAAATCCACAGGAGATTTTGCAGCCTGCTTTTGCCCTGGCAATTTGCAGAAGAAAAGGCACCACAGCATGTTATGTTATCAGTTGCCATCTGGCAAAATTTCTTTGTCTGAGCTTTTCACCTGTTTCATGAGGAAGAACAATTAAACTCCACACTGAAGACTGTTCAGCCTCACAACCGGATCCAGACATTTTTAGTACTGCCCCTCTGTTAGTGTGTATAATTAATTTAGACTTTGAGACATTAAGCAACAAATTCTCTAATTGGAAGATATTTCATGTGCAGATTAGGAAGCAACCATCTGCCACCTTCTTTGTGCATTACTGTGGTTTATTTTAGAAAGAGAACTAAAAACCTTAGCATACTTGCTATTTTGCAAAGACCAAATATGCTCCCAAGGGAAACTGACTTTGCCTTTGCTGGAAAGGTAGTTCAGCTACAAGTGTAAATTCACATTCTCTGTGCACATTTTCTGCAGCAGTTTTGCTGGTGTGTTGAGCAATACTACTACTGTCAGATTGTGCTTCAGGAAAAGTTTAATGGAAGTTAAAAAACATCTTTCAAATGATGTTACTTATGTTGGCATCTCAGGCTTGAGTCACAGAACTGCATTCTGTGCTGCCACAACTCATGACTGATCTGTGATCTCACAGTGGTTTGATGGGTTAACCCCCAAACTGCACTGGGGATACATCCCCATCCAGCTTCTACAATCTTCAGCTTCTTTTAGAGAATAAAAATCCATCTAGCTCCTCTTGTCCCTGACTTTGATGTCAGTTGTATGACCAAATCTGCGTCTCCACAATTTGTCTACAAAAGGGGTTGTGCAAAAACGCAGGATGAAGGAGTGAGATTAATTGATGGGATTTTGTAATTTGTGATACAGCAGAGATGTGCTGTGAACATTTGTAATAGTTAAAAGGAGCATAGGCATTCATAAACATGTAAAGCAGAACATCCTTTCATAAACTATTCCATGTGAAAGCACTGCTCATTTCTTTGCAATTTAATGCACTTTGAAAAATAGTGTGGAAGATTGTTCTTTTTCCACTCATTGTACAGCAGGTTGCTGTTGCAGAGCATGGTATTATGACATTGATGACTTGCTGTTTCAAAAGCACTTTTGAAAACTGGCAGAAACATCCATATCAGTTGTCATGGTTTGACATAACAGCCTTTTCTGGTAAGGGGGAAGGGACTGTAAAGATGACTCCTGTAAGAAGTTGCTCACAATTCTCCCCAGCTCTGAGCCAGACCCACTTCTGGGGCTGAGCTAATTAGACACTTCCACGATCACTTTTTAAGAAGAAGATGGAAGAGGAGGTTTCTTCCTCCATCTTTTTCCTTCTTCTCTGCCCCTTCTTTTTCTTCTGGCCGGTGGTGGTGCAAGGAGTAGGAACAGTGAGAGAAACAACCATGCAGACTCCAAGGTCAGTGATGAAAGAGAGGAGGAGGTGTGCTGGAGCAGAGACTCCCCTGCATTCTATGGAGAGGACTGGTGAAGCTGAGATTTAATTTCATTTCTTTAAAGACCCTGCATTGGCGGTAGAGACTCATTTTGATAATGACCCCATATCAGGGGCAGAGACTCGTTTTGCTAAAACTGGCCCCGGATCAGGGGCAGCGATTCACTTCAGACCCTGAGACAGGGACAGTGACTATGACTGGAGGAGACGGTGTCCCATGGGGGTGACCCAACTAGTTCACTGAAGACCCTGAGACAGGGGCAGTGATTTTCTTGAAAACTGACTGGAAGAGGCCGTGTCCCACAGGAGGGACCCTTTATCACTATGGCTGGAGCAGGCCGTGTCCCAGGGAAGGGACCCAATATCCACAGCTGTAACTGTGGAGAGGAACCCACGACAAAGCAGCTCATTAAACTTATGCCCAGAAGAGGCCTTGTCCTGAGAGATGGACCCTGCAACTGCAGAAACTGCAACTGTGGCAAAGAATCCACACCAGAGATATTCACCAAGGACTGCGTCCTATGTGAGGGACTCTGTAGTGGTAGAAGCCGCAGCTGTTGGGAGCAACCCACACCAGAGAAGTTCATTAAGGACTGTGTCCTGGGGGAGGAACCCCATGTTGGAGTAGGGGAAGAATGCCAGGAGTCACCCTCATCTGAGAAGACAGAAGCAGCAGAGCCCATCTGTGAGAGACTGACCACATCCCTCACTCCCTGCCCCCCCTGAGTCATTGAGCGGGGAGGAGGTAGAGATATTGGGAGCAGTGAGCTGGGCTCAGGAAGAAAGGAGGGATGGGGGAGGGAGATCTTAAAGTGCTGGCTGCAATTTTCTCATCATCCTACTCCCTTTTTGCTTTTATTCCGTTCTGTTTCTTGTAGAATAAACTTTCCTACTTTCCTTTCTAAGTCGAGTACTGGAGTCTGTTTTGCCCAGAACTGTAATTGGCAGCGAGCCCTCCCTACCCTCGTCTTAATCCACAACAACCTTGCTTATCTTTTTACTCCTATTCCACTGGGGCCTCTGCCATCCTAAAGAGGGTGGAGGTGAATGGGGACACCAAGTGAGAGACTGTTGTGGTGCTGCTATGCTAGCTGGGCCAAACCATGACATCAGTTTTCTAAAAGTGAGCAAGCATCTGTCAAGAAGAAGGATCAAGGAAAAAAACATTGACAGGAGAGAGGCCCATTTGTAGCTCTCACATGCACTGGCCCACTTATAACTTGTTGGGTGCAAGTCTCTACACTACAAGAAGGTGGGAGGGAGTCCCAAAGGACTAGATCCTCTGCCTACGTCCTCTCTTATTCTGCAAGACCCTCTTCATATCAAGCGCAGAGGTAGAATCTCACTCCATGGACATGTGAACTGCTTCACAAGGGTTGCATATGTAATTCCAGTGTTGCACTGTATAGTTTTTACTGAGATGATTGGCTTGGATTTCCATTTGAAGTTCAAGGAGGCAAGGAGGAGTATTTCCCTCATCTGTGTTTATTTCAGTCCCATAGAGTTTTATAAGATCCCAGCTGAAATGTTTCTCTTCTGCACTTCTCTTTATAGTATAAAGCCCATTTTTACATTCTGCTCCAGAGAAGGCATAGTGGATTCATCCCCTCCTTTCAACTCTAAATATAAAACCCCTCAGTAATTATTTTGCGAGTGGTATTGCACTTCACTGGCATATTAGAGTTGACAACTCCATCAGTGGTGGGATGAACTTACCTTGATTTCCTATGACTTTTTGTGCCAGTCTTGACTTCTCAGTGACTGATGTGTGTGACTCATCCCCATCTGTTCCTTCAGTTGGAGGATGCTAGCGTATCTCTCTTTATTAGTTTTCCCAGTTCTGTGAGAGTTTTTAGGAATTTGCAGTCTTTAAGATCTCTTACTTTTTGTCAAATTTGATGGAAATCTTTGTGTTTACTGGAGAGGATGAAGTCATAGATATACACATACATACAGCATGATTACCTAGCCTTTGTTTCTTTAGGGAAGCTAGGTGAAAACTGTCCACTGTATCTCCAGTCCTCATCAATGTGAAGTGTGAAGCTGTCCTTCTTAAAAGACATTTAATTATGGCACAACTTTAAAAGAGAATGAGTGATGTCGGTGCTATCTAGTTTGTAGGAAATGGGCTGGGATTTTTTTTTTTCACCACTCAGAATCCTTGACATATAACCTTTTGCTTATATAAAACACTTCAGCTGTTCATTCATAGGTTTAACTATGCTGAAGACTATCCAGTGGAAAGAAATCTTATTATCTCCAGTTTAATGTTTCATTATGTGAGACAATATGAGGATATAAGACTTTGATTGCTGGTTCCCTTCAGAGATTACAACATTTAAGTTCTTATTCCCATCTTCATTTTAAATTTTATCTTTTTTTTTTTTTTTTTAATATTGGTCACATTTACATTGCATTTAAATCTCATCTTTCGAGTTTTCAAGGTAAAAAGTTTAGGCGAGAAATATTCTAGTTGGATTTGCTTTAAATTGACCAGACTATCCTGTTGTTCATACACTTATTTTATATCTTAACAGTATGCAGATAAAATATGCAGACATCAAGCAATTCCATGGCCATTCACTACACACCAACGTCACATATCTGACTAAAAAAATCCCTCCAAGGATATGATGACCTGATGCACCTATGCATTTTACAAAACTGTTCATCTGTAACAATGTCACCCTAAGTTACAGTAAATAAGTTATCTAAGTAGTTTTATGAGTTACAGTAATGTGTCTATTTGGAATCTTTTGTACTTAGAAAGGCATATGCGTTTGCAGTAAATGGATCTTCAATCTCTGTGAATAATTTTATTCTTTTTTTACACACTATAAAATTGCCATTTTTATGGCCAGGATTGATGTATGGTATCGCTGAAGATTTGTATGAGTTAATTAAAGAATAAAGGACTATCTCTACTGCTGTATATTTCTATTCATGATATTAGCATTTTAGGATCACTGATTTGTACCTTGGAGAGATCCGACTTTAAGGGAAACATATAGGAATTGTTAGGCATAGCCTCATATTCTACAGGAGCAGGTGATTTGGTCCAAAACCCAGAGGCTTTGTGTCACCAAGGCAAGCATCTTCAATCCTAGGATGTCTTTACACATATTTGAAAGAGTCAATAACATCCAAGACTGTAAAGCAGAGTAGTTTCTGTGAATGCTAATCCCACGAGTAAAATGAACATGGAAAAGTAGGACAGGAAAGGATCATTTAAACTCTGCTGCTGTCACAGATGGCCATGCTGTCTCATCCCTGTCAGGCATGTATCAGCCTCTAACTTAAATTTCCTTGATGTTTGCTTTTTGTTGCTTTTTATGTTTTTGCTATTTCTACCCCCACTGGAAGGCTGTTCCAGGAAATCACTCTTTGAGTCACTAGAAACCACCTTCAGCATTCCAGTCAAAATATCTTCATTCCAATTAATGCTCATTTATTCTCATGCCAACATTGTTCTTTAACTTAAATTCCTCCTTAAATTCCTGTACCTAAACAGCTGACTTGCAACTTTACACCAGTATTTCCCAGTCAGTAGCTCTTTTTTCCTACTAGAACAGGGATAAGCAAAAATTGTATAGCCAGGGAGCACCTTCAAGCCTGATATTTCTCTTTGAATCTTGACTACTGTGCATTAAAGAAGATAGTTTCTTCCTGTGTAACTATGCAATGGAAGTTCCCATGAGTACTTTCCTTTTCATCAAGACAATATTATTTAGACAGCCAAAATGAAGGTAACTGTAGCATAAGATGATCTTTGGAAAGAGGAAAGAACGCCTCCTTATATTTACATTTTAGAAATTCTCTTTAGCTTGCTCATCAATATCCAGACATTTGCAGACTGTGTGCTCTCCAAAATAATTTTGAAAGAGAAAATATTCTAATTGCTCTGAAGTGTAGAGTGATTTTTTTTTTTTTTTCATGTTAGTCTCAGAGGAACAATAGCACGAAAGTGTCAGGAACTGTAACTCATTGCTGGTTTTCCACATAACTTAATCATGGGCCTGAATTTTGAAGCTCACATTCAATAATGCAAATTCACTTTTAACAACATCTTTAATAAAGTATCGTCCTTTAGCACAGCCTTTATTATTGCTGGCCCCTTTTTGTCATATTTTTTTCTTCATGTAAATGATATTTTATATGCAGAGTTTTAATATCACCTGGATACCTGTGTTCCTTCCTTGAAATCATTTTGTTCTGAGAAAAGAGAGATAGTCTCTAGTTACAGTTGCAGACACATACAACATCTCATTCCCATGGGTGACTGGCTTGTTGCAAACAAGCTGGAAAATCTAGAAGCAGAGTTAGAGATATGAACAGTAAAGATGCCAAGATATCACAAGAAAGACTTCTAATGCTGTGCAGGTTATAGGGCTTTAAAAGGTATGTGGCTCTGTCATATTCCTTCCTGGAATCCAATTTTGTCTTTACAAATATGCCATGCATCTATCACTCTTCTCACATTCTAGGCTTGCCATCTCCTTGCCCTTTTGCAGCTTTTTTCATGCCCTCTGTTAGCTGTAATAAAAGTGACTCCATAAGAAAAGGCTCAAAAGACCAAGCTCAATTAGTTCTTTGATTAACTTTATAATTGGGCAATAAGCCACAGAGACCGACCTTCCTCAACCAAAGGGATGACACTCAGTGTGGCAAGGTAGAGCCTGTTCAACATGTGTTTCAGCACAATTGTATTCATACCTCAGACTATTATAACTTGAAGCATTAATTCTTATTACCTGAGTCTTCATGCATTTCTCTTTTATCTTGCCCTGTCTGTAAGCCAACTGCAAGGACACTCTCACAGCCTCTCTGTATATCATCACATCTGGAACTCACTCAGCAAGGATGACAGCCCTATCTACTTGGCACAAGCCGCTTAGGAGTAGTAAATACAATGTAGCATGAGTGCAAACCATTTGGGAAAGAAACGTATGACTCCATACATTTCAGCACAGCAGTAGGAAGGCTTTGTGTTCTAATGAATGTATACAATGGCTATGTTATCTCAGTTAACACCAGGTAGATAGGTGTAAGACCCCAAATAAAACCATTTGTTTCTTTTGCTGTGCTCTGAACAGGGCAGATGTACACCAACTGTAGCCTACAAGATGCAGATCTTTTAAGCAGGGCATATTTGCCTGAGTATATGTGCAGTTGCTATTACACATTTTCTGTCCCAGAAATATTTTGGCTTTAGCTCTTTGGATTGTAGACTGAGCCTGTCTGCTTCTACCCACGTAGATGTACCTGCTGAGTCACAGTCCCAAGGCATATGCAATCACTTTGTCATTGGTTTTGTCCTCTTTCGTCCTTTCTGGGTTCTTTGGAAGATCAAATTCTACATCAGATGGGCCTTTCATGTGGTGCAGCATGGCCATGTAATGACTCAACCAGGCTGCTCACATCTATGCCCCAAACCTTTCGTGTGCTCATGAGCGTTTCCCTGACATCATATTTCCATTTGTAAGGTTTAGTGGGGTGTTAGTCTGAGTGGAACATGGGCTTTTATTAGGAACACCAAAAAGTGAGCAGCTATCTCTAGACATTAATTTTTAAACCTCCTTTTCTGTAGTAAGAAAGTCGCACTGCAATGTACTGCAGAAATGTCACGTTTTTGAGGCAGCTCTGTTCAGAAGAATTGTATTAAACCGGGTGGGAAACGCAAAGATGTGGGCTGAGAGGCGGTAGAGGAGAAAACAGGAGGGTCCAGGAAGGATGCTGCTGATGCAAAATCCAGATGTCTATCCATGCAAGAGGAAATGTTCCTATCCTTGGCATAGTGTGCACTAGGTAGTGCACACCATGTGTGTTTCTGTACTGAGATGTCCATATACACAAGACACTTTAGATGCTTGTGATAGAAGAGACAGGGGAATACTTTTTTTTAAGACCTCTGTAGACAGATTGGTTTTCAGAAGCTTCCTCCTGCAACTGAATATTTGAAAAAAATGCTCTCACAATAAGCATATCTTTGGTATTCACTAGCAGCTTGTTTTAACTTTATGATGCTAGAGACAGACTTACAATCTCGGCGGGTACATTCTCACTGAAGAAATAGCCCTATAAAAGGTAATGGGTAATTAATATAATAAAAATTCTTCAGTAATGGCTGGGGATATCAGAATTTGGTACATATTTCCTTTCGGGACCATGGAAATTAAGTTTTATACTTTCTGGCAGAAAGTCCAATCTTTATATTCCAATTGCTTTTATCTCAAAGTATACATGCAACAGCAAATAATACACTTCCATGCTTTTGTACCATTCTTACCAGAATTTGATTTTTTCATTTACTTCTTAAGGAAGGAAGATCTGAAACAACCTCAAGGTCTATCAAGGTGCTAATGTGCTAGAAAGAGTCTTTGAATGAGCTTTTTTCATTCAAAATATTGCAAGTCTGTTAATTCTGAGATCTTCTGTGACAGTAAAAACACTCATTGACAAATGCCTCATTTTTTCTTAATAACACTTGCTTTAATGTTGCTGTAAATGACATCAACTTTGCAGTAATGATACAGAGTTAGCAGTTAAAATCTACCTTCAATGGTTATTTGTATTTTAAATTTCACCTTTTCCATTTGATCCCATATGCTTTTGACAACCCTGGATTGATTTAAACCCATGTGATTAGAGAACACTGAATTAAAGCAGAATCTCAGGCACATTACAAAGGCAAGGGAGCATCTAGATTCTAAGCAACACCTGAGATAATGTCTCTTTTTTAATTGAGTGATAGTCAGGCAGTTTGCAGTGCCAGCAAGTATGGTTAAATCAAATTGACTTTTAGTGTTAGACCAATAGTGCTAATAGGATGGGTTCACTGTCTATGAATGGATATGGAAAGACAAATACATTAAAAGCAAAGGTCATTCTTATCTTTTGCTTTTGGCAGCACAAGCTTAACTGTACCAAGTTCGTTTCCCCACCAAGAAATTATTGCTTTTCCAGTTTATCTCAAATGAGTTTGGTAATGAAAATCCAGAAGAATTTTTTCTTTCCACATCATTCTCTATAACTCAGAACTTATCACCCTCATACCTTGTTTTATCTGTTGCTTCCCTTCATGCTCAGATGGGAGAAGGGATTGTTTTCCTTCTTATTTTTGCTTACAGCATCTAGCAGAACTGATGTCTTGATCTTTGCTTCAGGTGCTAAATTAGCAATCAAAAAGCAACAATGAGTCCAAGTGCAGAAACAGGAGGAGGCTGTGAGCTGTCCTGGAGATCGAAGCACACAGTAGGAAATATGAATCATTGTGTCCTTCACAGCCAGCAGAAAAAGAGACAGGCACCCTGGTGAACTTGGAACACTGTTCCCCTGTTCATGAACATTTTACCGATGCTAACATTATGCCTTTTCACATAGCTGAATACTGTGGGCAAGTGAAGAGTTTCAATACAGTTTTCAGTGTTAAATGTCAGGTGCTGAGGTCTGCAGAAGTCTTGGCCCATTGATTTGTGTGGGGCTTGCAATCTGCTTGGGGTTAAGTATGTCTTGGCTCAAGACAGTGATCAGAGAGCTCTGAGCACTTGTGTAATGTAGGTTAATAACAGTGCTGGTAGCAGTCAGTGTATAGAACAACTACCCTCAGCACGGTAGTGGCAGCAACAGCACAGTAAAACTACTGTGTGTTTACAGTTGAAGGCTTGTATCTGAGGATGAGGCAGGATGAAAGGATTTGCACTTCAGAAAGAACTTAATCAAAAGACAGCAACATCTTATGCTAAGACAGAAGAAAAAGATTTTGTCAATTAATAACAAGATCTTCTACCTGTTGATCATGTCTGAAAGTTGTGACAGCCTTTTGGCAATGTCTGATTTGTGATGTTGCTACATATCTAGCCCTTCCTGCCCAATAATAGGCTCGTGAGAGCCATCTTGGTAGTGCTGTCCTCCACACCAAGTTTCATGTACAAAGATGTCAAATTCCCCCCAAAAATTGATCTGGCGGGGGGATTCAAGTTCAAAAGTGCCTCAGATCCTGCCAGAACCCATAGAGTGGGACAGGGGAAAGATCTCTTACTTCTGGTTTGGATCCATCAGATATGCCAAGAGTGATGGTCGTGACTCACAATGTATCACTTGCTCCCTAAACTGCTGACTTACCAACCTGCTTCTCTCCAGCCTTGGTTTGCATTACTGTAGGGTGCACAAGGAGGGAGCAACTTCTGCATGCTTGACTAATGAGCTGAGAGCTGACAGTACTCAGTGCATTGCTGCTGCTGCTCCTGCTGCAGACAGGAGAGACTGCGTCATGCTGCCTGTCACTGCCTGACTTTGGAGACTACAGAAATATGAGGACTGGACAGAACAGATGCCAAATGTAGGGCCAGAGACTCATGTATTTTGTACCTTCAGTTATCAGCACATTCCTTGGAGCTGGCCAAAGACGTCTTCTGGAATTATTTTTGTTGGAAAGTGCTCTTTTATTCGTATCTGAAAGTCTGTAGGAAGATATCAAACTTATCTAAATTAGATAGAGGACTTTTTTTTGTAGCAGTTTAATTTTGCACATCAATAGTACCGCCTATTTGTATTAGTTCTGATAATAAGTCATTTTTAAAGGCAACAGTCACACTCTGCACCGTGAATCTCAGTGATTTTACCATGTTGCAAATGAAGCACTTTGACATTATAAAAACTAAATTTTTTTACTCAAATACTTTTGACATCCACAAAGGTAAGAATTTGGTAGGGTCATTTCATGGTTTAACTACGGACCATGTTCAAAATTCTGTTTCACAATACATTTCAAGCATGCAACAAATTTTTCTCACTTGATTTAGGGAAGGCAGAATAACAAGCAAATGGAATACAAAAAATCTGGAGCTTCTTGCAAGTTCAGAATTCTGTGGTTTGTTTCCCTCTAATACTAAGACAGAAAAGGTTAATCTGAAAGTAGATAGAAATACACGTTTACAAAATCTGGTCTTCACAAGGCCATGAAATCCTTAATTTGTTTATTCTCCCAGAAGAATATAAATCACTGTTGCATACTCCAAATGTTTACAAGTTTATCAAAAGGAGCATTTATTCAGCATTCATTCCACTGTGTCATTAAATCCTCTGGATTATATGGCTGTTGTTGTCTTTTAAATTCTTGGTAAATATGTTGCTGACAACCAGCTGTTCTTTTCAATGCATCATAACCAAGCATCCTAGAGTGGATCATTAGTCTGCTTGCATGCATCTATTTTATTTATGTCACTCACAGAGATTACAATAGCCATCTGCAACTCTAGGCAGTTTTTGTTTTGGAAGAATATGCTATAGCACCATCGAGGGCAGGGGAACGTGAGCAACAGACCGGAGCTTCAAGAATATTAGCTTGCTCAGAGCAGTAAGGCTTGCTAAAGGGGCTGGTAAAGGGAAGTAAAAGGACACTTTGGTGTCTCTGGTGACTTTGGCTCTTCTTGGCCTGAGGTTGCTTAGGTGTCATGCAGACTCATGACATCACAAGAATCCTCTTGGGGCTGGAGCCCCAAGCAAGGTGTGGGGAAATACATGACTCACCTCATCACGTGATTATCCCTGGGAACCAGTGGGTCTTAGAGACCCTCTGCTCTGTCAGACTCACTGCTTAGTCCTGGCCCCTGGACAGTGAGCCCCTGCTTTGTGGCAAACTCCATTGCATTGGCTGAGGGGAAGGAGAGAGGCAGCTTCTTTCTCACCTGTTTCTTTCCCATATCCATTGCTTGAGAGGAACAATTTGGACACTGGCCCCATGTCAACACTCATTTCATACATACCTTTTTGTATAAGGGTAGCCCATTTTTAGATAAATATTTGGGTGTGTAGTAAGTCTCAGTTATAGTACAGTCTTTTCATAGTCTTACCATATGTTACGTTTGTTAAAGTAAAAGTCAGAGATTTCCAGCTACATTTGTTCTCCCTTGGCAGTGTGCTGAATCTTCCAGCTGCTGCTTTTGACTTTTCAGTGGTCTGAAGCATCAGGTTTGGTTCACTCGCAGTTCAAGCTATGTCAGACTCCTGTGTACAGAGCAGTCAGAGGATGTTTCTGCTGGGGAAATCAATCACTATGTTTTCCAGCTTGCAGCATTCAGCCCAGCTGGTTATTTCTCCAAAAACTGTCCCTGCGCTTTTAATTTACAGTAACTACCAATGAAGTGTTGGTTTGAGAGAAAGAAGCATTGTAAGCAACTCATTCCTAAATAGGAGATTTGGAGAGGGAGGTCCCCAGTGGGAAGCAGTACATTTTGGTTCCTGATGTAAACGTAAATATTCCACACTTTCTCTAAATCAAAAATTGAAAGGAGAAAACCCAGTGATTTTGGATTGATTGATCTTTTTCTCTCCTAGCTTATGCTGAAACGCTTAGTCTTTCAGCTGTGTGTGAAATGCACACAAGCTGATAGATTAATTTTATTAATTAGAAAAAAGGAAAAAAATCCAAAACAAAACAAAACAAAAAAAGTCCTATCTGAGACACTTTGCTTTCAAAGAAGAAATGGGTTTCATTTCCTGTGGCTGTGGAATATTTTGTTGCAACATAAAGGCTTATAGTGTATCCTCTGGGGATGAAAGAAATTGAGATGGAGAGAAAATGTTGCAGGGAAATTCAATAGAAGCTCTAGAAGAAAAAGAAATACCAGGCATGATTTTTTAATGCCACTACTCTTTGTTGGCTTCAACTGACAAGTCCTAGAAGGTTTGACTAAGATCGAGACTCCTATTTGCCCTAAGTTTTCTGTCCTTCTCCCCATCAGGACAACAGAAGGAAAAGCCCCATCTGCAGACATTTATTGTGTCAGAAGAATTTTTTAATACATTTTCTGTATGAGCCTGTCTGGCTTAACCTTCTGACCATCCTTCAGCCTGCCTTTTAATGTGACCGTTTTATCAACAATTGCAATTAAAATGGTAGTCAGTTCAGCCAGTCCTGTCTCCTGCTGCTTGAAATTTTTACACATCTTGACCTTGTTTGTGCCCTTCTGCTGGAGGTGCTCATCTCCTTCCAGTGTAACCAATGAGTCAATTTTATTTTCTCTACTGAAGGTAGAGGTAAACAAAGTTTCTCCCCCCACTCCTTATCTCCAATAAGAAAACACTTGCAGTTTTTCTCTCTTTGTAACTGCCTATTGATTGTGGGTGTCAACTTTACATTTGTGGGCATTGAAGGATTTGATTTTATTTCTGTTCAATGATATCTGAAAAGTGACTGCTCGAAGAGCTGCTGAAAAGTGGAGAAATTGTCAACATGTTTTATAATGCATTATTTGCATATAATTACAAGACAGTGTGATTACACAAGGTATTTTCTTTTGCTTGCTTACATATTCCTTTTGGATGATCTATGCATCTGCAGTCCTCAGGCCCCAGAACTGCATTAGACAAGATTGCCCCACATTGCCTGTTGCATGTGCTCAGATTTAGTGCTCTTTTATAAATCGTTTGTCAGTAAATAAAAGTAGTCATTTTTCTAAGTGTTTGATAGCAAGAGTATTTCCATATGAGGTGAAAAAATGCTTGATGTACAGCTTCCAGCAAAGATTTGCATGGGATCAAAATAGATTACTTCTTTGTTTAACTTCAGATCCATAATCAAGATCAGCATTACATTCATTAGATTGCATTAAATCTTTATTGAACTGTCTATTCCTGGGATAGGGGCCCGAGGAACAGAGCTTTCGAGTAGATGCCAGCTCTCAGTTTACTACAGCCCTGTTCACATTGTTTCTGTATCCATATATGCACAATATTCATCTTCCTTTTACCTCCTAGGACCCTCTAAATAAGAGAACAAGTCAAACATGTACATGAGAGTGTTGCGGCTTCAGTTGTTACAGATTTATGGTTTAATATCAAAATATCAGAATAATTTCACCTCTGTTTTTGCATAGAGAAGTCCCCGAATAGCTTCAACCCTGCAGAGGTTCGAAGCAAAGGAAGCAAGGAGAGTCATTTTGAAGTTAGGACTCAGCCTGTGCAAAGTATTGCAATTCATTCTTCAAGATTTACCTCTGTGCTCTGCAACTCAATAAAGGTGGTATGTTTGGTGAGTCTCTGAATGTGACATCATGCTTCACTTGGATACTGGAGCGATATCTAAAAATGATGGCAAAATGATCACATATATGTGGAAGCAACAGTTCTGTGATTGGTTAAAAGTATTTGAATAGATTCTTCATGCTTAGTGTTTTGAAATCAACAGCGGGTTTTCTTGTGGCATCACCAAATACATGAAACCTCTAATAGGTAAATAATTAAGAGTTGGGATGAAAGGTATACAAGTCTAAATGCAAAGTACCTTCTGCAAAGGGCTGATGTAACTATACGAGAGAAAAACACAGAGTTTGCACATGTGACAAATATTCCCAGTTGGTTTAAGAACAGGTACTTTGTTTTTTATTAGATGCAATATTGGCGAAGTGTCATCTTTAATCCATTTCTGTCACGCTTAGTTGTCAGAAAGAGTGAAATTTCTTTCCAAAAAGTCAGAGCTGCTAATCCCTAAAAGCACACTGTCACCACATTGTTGTCCTTCCAGCTCTCTAATCAATGTTTCCTTCTGCAAGGATGCCCTTGAACCTGGGAAATGGCTTTATATTATTAATATAAAAGAAGGAAAAATACTTTTTCCTCTATTCTCGTCTTGAGGAGACTGACACTTTAAAAAAAATTGTTTTGTAACTTAGTGTCACAGTGTTTCACCAGTCAACTGAAAGCTCGTCAACTTTTCATTATGAATACGAGGGAAAGAAAGTTTGATGTGGTCAGTTTTCTTTGGAGTCTGTCCTGTAATGCTTTATAAGAAATCCCAAATGGTGAAACCTGCAACTTTAAAACAAAAACCTTCCTTATTGAGTATGGCCAGGTACCCAGAACAATGAAAGAAATCACTGGTACAGTTATATTACTTTTTTATAGGAATAACTCTATGTGTTAGGAGGAAGCTAACTGCCATTCAGATGTCTTTGACAAAAGATGTGAAGTTTTCTTTTTTAAATAAGGAATTCATTATTATTACTGAATACATTTGTATTTTTTTTAACTATAAATGATTTCCTCTTCCATGGTTCTTCAGTCTTCAAAGGCTTTAGAAGTTAGATAAAAGTAGGTGTATGTTAGAAGCCTGGGTATTGTGGAGGTGTTAATAGGTGGTAGATTTTTTTAATCTAAGTGCACAGATTTCGAAACACATTAATTTGTCTTTCCCTTTGGCAAAGAGGTTTTAGATTGACTATTACATTGCAAAGAAATTCAGAGTGAATTATTTCAGTCACACAGTGACTGACACTCCTCACTTGGACAACCGCTTTCTTTCTCAGATGTTCTCACAACGCTGAACCAGGTGAGAGCTAGTCTGGTGTGCTAGACAAAAAGTAACTTTCATAAAGTCCTGGGATAGCTCAGCCTTTGGTGCTGATACCTGCTGGAAGAATCATAAATTTGAGCTACATACAGCTGATGATGTGCAGAGCCCATTAAAATAAATGTTCTTCCATGATGCTAAATATGTTCGATGTGAAAATTTTCTTTAATCATAGCTGTACAGCAGCCTTTATACTCTCACCTATGATAAACCAGGCTTTTCATAATGAAGCAGTATTCATGTAGATACTCATCTGTGTGCACTACATTTCATTTATGTTTATCTGTGGAACATTGAAACAGGCATAGAGCGCACTTCTTTAGAAGCTTCCCTGAATGTTAATGACAGGGAATATCACTTGAAGACAAAACTTGTGCCTAGGAAAACATAGAAAAGGGAAGACAGTAAAGCATCCTGTGGAAAATATTAGCTTGCTGGAAAATTCTTTATGGTTTGAATTAATTCTTAATTCAGCAGCACTTGTTAAAACAATGAATAGATAAATAGTCTCTTGCTTTCTAGCTTTCTTCCTCTTACAGCACTCTTTAGAAGTCTTCACATTCAGTGATTTTTATTTTATTATATTTAGCTGTCACTGCAGGCTCCCTTTCAGAGAACTACTTTGATATCAGGCTGCTTTATCTCAGATCCTAATGTGATAAAAACAAATTTAGAGTCACTTTCTTTATACAAAACAAGGGAAAGTACAAGATATTTTGATGATAATAGCATCTTTAAAAAAAGGATGGTCTGCCTTTGTTCATCTCTCTTGCTTTCAGTGTCCTTTGGAGCTCTACTTTCCCTATGCAAAAGTGAAATCACTGAGATCATTTCAGTCCTGTCAGCTGTGAAGATATGGTAACTGTCTTATAAGACAAGCATATCATAAAACAAGCTGGGTCTTGAGGGCTTTTTCTAACTCAGGATTCAAATAGAGGCTGCCAAGTTGTATACAGGAGCATCTGCCACTCTGTTCCCCATCCCAATGCCTGCCTGCACCACCAGGAAGCTTGAGATGCTACCTGCTCTTTTCCAGGTTGGCATTTCATGGCAAGAATGGGCCATGAAAATGCAGAGTTGCATATCTGAAGGCTTTAATCGCCTGAATTTGAAAGTCTTGGGAATACTGTGGGAAAGATGAGACTCTTCCATCTGGAGAATCACAGCAGAAACCCAGTTGCAAACTGCAGAGGCACACGGAGGAACTTGGATGTTCATCAGTCTCTCCAGGTGGACTGGGAAGATTTGGGATGTGCCGTGAGCTCACAGGGCAAGCAATTCCATTCACACATCCCTTACTGGTCTGGCCAGGAAGGACCATTAGTACTTGATCTGATTTATTTTTACACAATCCCTGCTAAAACTGTGTCTAGTTGTGGTCTGTTGGCTTAGATGGCTTGGCTTCTGGGGATTGTTGAGCAAGAATTGCCTCTATACATGAGGGCCCAACTATTCCAGTGACTGCACTAGCTCCTGATACCTAATCAGCATGTGTCCACAACTTCGGCCATTCACTTTTTCTGCTGTGCCATCCTGTCGCCCCCTGTCTTCTGTGCCAAATATCGTAATTTGCCTCTATAAGCTGTTAGGAAAGCTAAGGTGACACCCATAGCAGTGTTTGGGAAATGGCTCTAAGTTAAGAGTGGCCAAAGTGGGAATGAGCTATTTGAGGGCTCATATTGGAGGTCGACTCCCTTTGACCTTGAAACAGGATAACATTCTATTAGTGATGTGGCCTTCAATGTGTTTTCCTTCTATTGATATCTCTGCAAAAGTTAGGTCTGTCTTTAAGGGTGTCATGGTTTGACATGACAGTCTTTCCTGGTAAGGGAGAAGGGGCTGTAAAGATGGCTCCTGTAAGAAGTTGATCGCAACTCTCCCCAGCTCTGACCCAGACCCACTTCTGGGGCTGAGCCAATTAGACACCTCAACGATCACTTTTTCAGAAAAAGCCAGAAGAGGTTTCTTCCTCCTTCTTCTTCCTGTTTCTTCCTTCTTCTCTGCCCCTTCTTTTTCTTCTGGCCGGTGGTGGTGCAAGGAGTAGGAACAGTGAGAGAAACAACCATGCGGACTCCAAGGTCAGTGATGAAAGAGAGGAGGAGGTGTGCTGTAGCAGAGACTCCCCTGCATTCTATGGAGAGAACTGGTGAAGCTGAGATTTATTTTCATTTCTTTAAAGACCCCGCATCAGTGGTAGAGACTCATTTTGATAAAACTGACCCTGGACTAGGGGCGGTAATTCACTTCTTTAAAGGCCCTGAGCCAGGGACAGTGACCATGGCTGGAGGAGGCCGTGTCCCGTGGGAGGGACCCAATCACTTTACTACAGACCCTGAGCAGGGGCAGTGATTTTCTTCTTTAAAACTATGGCCGGAAGAGGCTGTGTCCCAAAGGAGGGACCCTTTATCACTATGGCCGGAGCAGGTGTGCCCCAAAGGAGGGACCCTTTATCACTATGGTCCCAAGGAAGGGACCCAATATCCACAACTGTAACTCAGGAGAGGAACCCACGACAAAGCAGCTCATTAAACTAATGCCCAGAAGAGGCCTTGTCCTGAGAGAGGGACCCTGCAACTGCAGAAACTGCAACCACAGTAAAGAATCCACGCCAGAGATATTCAGCAAGGACTGTGTCCCGTCTGAGGGAACCTGTATCGGCAGAAGCTGATACCCCAGGTAATCAGCAAAACGAGCTTCTCCATGAAATTGTTTGAGTGGAGACAGCTGTTTTGTTTCAAAAGGTGCATGGTGCTTGTGACTAAAATCAATGTCAATCGCAACTTTTTATATAGTGATACTTTTTGCCAGGCTGTTTTTGTTTGTTTGAGGTTTTGGAGGTGGAGGGGGGTATTTTTTCAAAAGCAATCAGCCCAAAACATTTATTAAAACAAAGACTGACTGTTCTTATAGACTTCTTTTTCTTAAGCAAAATATGGACCCCATGCCAGGACGTTAACTTACTTGCTCTAGTCACATGGAAGTTGCCTTGAAAATCAGAGAGGGCAGAGTTATACAGAAAGATCTATGAAGGTAAGAGAGGTTGGATTCATTGCTAATTGTGAAGCCATTTAACATTGTTCAGATCAATTTTAGCTGGTCAACACACCACTGGTAAATTTCAAAGTAATTGCCATGTTTATCTGATTCGGCCTTCTGTAACCCATCTTCATTTTTTCTACTCTAGCATGTGCTTTTACCCGCATTTTAAAACTGTAGTCATTTACTTCAGGAGCCCAAATTCTTCCTTTCCCCACACCATGTACTTAATGACCAACTAAGAAGCAGGGAGATTATCAGTCCTGAAGTTCTTCCTTTGCCTAATCAAACTATTGAGTAGGAACCACACTTCTAGCAATTGGAATCATTCTGGAAACATGATTTGAACAGATCTAAAACTGCAACCATTGTGATAGCAAGATTAACAGATAAGTAATTTTGGCAAGTTAATCTCCCATATGAATGGTTTTAAACTTGAAGATTGCTAAAATGAGACATTTAGTAAACATGAAATGAAAACAGTCCCAGTAGCTGGACTAAAAAACATAACAGTCTTGACTCACACGTCTAACACTGACTCAGAAAAAAAAATTAGTTACAAAAATACCATGTTAGATATAAGTGATTAAAGAATACAGAAAATAATCTTTCAAAACCAGATCTTTATTGTCAGTCTGGGTTAGAGAACTGGATGTTTGTTGTGACTTGGCTCTCCAATAAGACGTATGAAAAAACTAGGTGTTCACAGGTTATAAGTTAAAAAATATGGGAAGTTATTTATTTACATTACCAAGATGAAATTGAGTTAGAGTGGTTAATAGGAGAAGAGTTGCAAGTTAAACATTACAAGAGGGATGTGAACCCAGTATCCTGGGCAAATTAACTTTGTTCGAACGCTTGAGCTGACGCAAAGATAACAGCACCTTTAGGAGACAAACTGCCTGCCTTGCTTGTATACTCTGGTGCTCCTCTATTGATTAAGGTTCTTTAGGCAAACTTTTCCACCAGCCTAAGAGAGCCAAAAGACATTGATAAATGTGCAGCAGAAATAGAATTACAAGTGGACTTAATGTCCTAACTCTCCATATCTTAATACTTGCTAAAGCTGTTTTGGTTCTTTTGTTTTCTGTAACTGAAATTGTGTTTCTGCATGACATGGATGCCACTGATTTGCAAATGAAGCTAAATAGAGTTTTCAGGACTTGAATAACAAGCCCAGAGAATCCCTTAAAAAAATAATATCCTGGAAAGCAAAGTAGCAGATATTGAAAAAATTGAAGGGTAGCTGAAGCCTTTCAATAGTATCCATCTGAGGCAGCTCAGGTATGGACTAAAATGCATTTGGCTGGATCTCTTTCCATTTCAATAATAAGCTGTACTCTGATTCACCTTGTGCCTAAGGATTTCAGAGTATTTTAATAGATGTAAGATGTCTGGATGCAGTCGGGCACCGAACAAAGGGATCTTAAAACACTTCCTAAAACACTTAAAAGTCTTCTGTTATATCGAGGATGGTTCAGTGTGAGAAGGGGGGATGGATTTAAATCCTATACCCAAGGTCATGCTAAAAATTAGTAGCAAAATGAGAAGGATCCCAACAACAGACCGCTCCTGGCATCATGGGGTTGATCTGCTTACATGAAAATAAGAACAAGCCAGACCTCTCTGCAGTGATCAGTGTAGGCCAATTTGTATTGAACAATTTGCTATGAGATTCCATTAAAAAAAAAAACAAAATAACCTTGTAAAGCTAGACTATATGCGTTAACAGCACACCAGTTGTTCTTTGATGTGATGCCTTAGAGGAGCTGAGGCAGAATGTGCTGTTTCTTTTCAGTTTAATAAAATAAGGCTGTGAAACGTCTTCTGATGCAAAAATCTGAGACTATTGTCGACACCAGAACTGAATGCCTGCAGATGAGCTGTATTAATTTTAACAGTATCTGTGCCCATTTACACCAGCTAAATAGCTAGCCTAACATTCAATATAAGCAATTTTCTTGTCCCTTCCCAATTAGCTTCATTACAGAAAATCTAATTAAATCATATCTTTTAGTAAGAACCAAGAATTCAAGAGCTACATTTTTTTTTCAGTTAATTAAAAGCTCTTCATCTTGAACTGTTAATTTTCTTCAAAAGATATCCAGTAGTTCTTCCTCTGATCCACTTTGGTTACTGAATTAAATGGTTCATTTGCTCTGAGTTAGCTCTTGAACTGTACACTCCAACTTTTGTGAAGAGCTTAGAAGATGATGGGAATCATAGCTGCTTTTCTCCGCACCTCTGGATAAAATCTCTTCAGGTACAGCTTGTGTTTCTTTTGGGCCCAAAGAGACATCTGGATGACCATCAGGAAAGCAAATATGCCAACTACCAAAGAAAAAAAGAAAAAAAAAATAAGAAAGGATCACACGTCTTCTTTAGGGTCTGTTTCTTTGAATACAAGAGGGTTTATGAAAAAGTCTGTAGTCTCTTCTGTGGGTAGAGACAAGTTAAATCTGTTTTTTCTCTCAGCCTTGCAGTGTTGATGCACCACAGTCCAAGGTTCAGCCTCCACAGCAGAATTCACACAGTTAATTTTCACATCTGTTCAACACACTGTATCACCTGTGAATTCACCATATATCACAAGGCCTCCTTGGGCATGGTGCCACCTCAACACAGAATTACCTAGCATCTCAACTATTTCTCTGGTTTGCTTTTGGCCTAAAACACTTTTATTTTTACTTCTGTCTCTCAACCATATCATAGAGTTGTACTATAAATACTGCTGGGTGGAGGGAGAGCTTGGCTCTCGAACAAGTAGGCAGTAGGTGCACAAATCAAAAAGACTTAACTGGCTGGCAGGGAGGTTTCACAAAACCTAAAAGTTATATATATCTAGGCCACTGCAGTCGTTGTCAAGAGACAGTAAGTGACCTCTTGGGTACCTCTCCCTTTGGGAGGAGTGGTATCAAATGGGGAATGTATTTACAGGTGCTTTTTGCAAATATGTTTTTCCTTCTTCCTTAGAATGAGCTGGTGGATCAGGATCAGAAACATTCATTTGGCATCTGGTCACATTTGGGACAATAATGGCAAGGATGGGTGTGCTACATATGTGCTGCCCTTGTAGACACAACTCTACAATGTCCCCAAAATTTCAGGTGATCTTCATGCTAGAGCCTAAAGCACAAAAACGTTTTATTTTTTCAAACAAAAATGTTTAATTTTGCATGATGCAGATTAATCCACTTTTGAGATACTTTTTTCATTTGTAAACCATGTGGGGCTCCTTTTTGTAAGTAGCTTTTATAGGCTTCTATTTTGGAATAGAAAAATAATTAAAAAGTGAATGTTTTGGAGAGCTTAGTCCCAGGGACCATATTTGTATGGGTATTTAGGCCTGTAAGGATGCAGAGAAGTACTGAGCTAGAGTTGCAAATGCTACTGAACAGGCTGCTGTTATGAGCTTGCTGCCTGATATTAGTACACAGGGAAAAGCTGCCAGGAACATGTGTGGTTTTCCTCTTTTGAAACACTAGGTACATCTGTTTTCCTCTCCCTATTAGAACTATTATTCCAGGTTTATATTACAAAGAAGCTTCCCGGTATAAAATACGATAGACTGCAAATGAAGAATATTGACCTTTTTTTTTTCCCCCCTAAATGTCTAAGTCTGTTTTCACTGTGGAAACAGAAGAAGTAACAAATTTCACAAGAAGCAGAGAGCTTCACAGCTTTCTGAGGGTAGGTAGCACTTTGAAGTTTTTTACAGTCCTGTCACAAGAAAATTTGATGTCAATATTTCACATGCTATAGATTTTTTGACAAATTTTAGATTTCCAGAATTCACTTCCACACATAAATAATCTAGAGACTATCTTCATTCTTTTCAAACTTACCTGGCAGGGTTTGTGTCATCACTGTGAAACTAATCCAAGACCCAACCTGTTACAAAGAAGAAGGCACTGTTAATTCTATACTTTATGTAACACAAAAGGGCATGTTTTAAAAAGCCTCCTCTAGAAGAACAGCATGAGATTTGTACTGGAAACAGAGGAGGAAAAACAGCCGGAAAGAAACTCTGCAGTGTGCTGAATAGAGTGAAGAGATGAATGGTAAGTTCTTAGATCACTGGGGAATCTCTAGTAGAGGGGAATATACACAAGAGTCATGATACTGATGTGAGGGAAGAGAAGATGGAAAAAACATTTATGGGAGCAAGGAGACTCTTGCATATGGAACTTAATGTGCAGAGGGAAGTGTGTTGAGGCATTGCAGATTTTCTGCAAGTAAAGGTTGAAACACAGTAACCACCCACCCTTTGCATGTGAACAGAAGAAAGTCATGTACCTCATAGGTATAGTTGGGACAGGATACCAGCAAGAAGAGCCACGTGAAGGGATTGTAGGTTGGACTTGGAAAGCAGGCTTTACTTCCTTTAGGAAAGAGGGGAGAAAAAAAGAAAAAAATTAACTCGAAATGGATTAAACTGGTTTAAGTACAGGGAGGGGAATTGAGCCTTATCACAACTTGCTTACATAACAGTCATCCCCTTGACCAGTGCTCCAAGAGTACAACTTGTTAGAAAAGTTTCAGTAAAATTTTTTGAGACAGCAAAAGCTGTATTTATCCTAGTGAGAATGCTGCTTAGTAAGCTATGTATCAGCTTTTACAGGAAGGTTTGTTATGTCCAAAGCATGCAATCTTTGTTCAGAGGGAGAGAGAGAAGTAGTTTAATGAGGACCAGACAGCCTGCAAAGGGTAAGGGCACTCTTCTGGGATATAAAGAATGCAGCTGTATCTTATTCAGCCTGGCTCAGGAGTACGAATCTGTCCCCTCTCTTATCCTCATCCTTCTTCCCAGGGCAGAAAAGGTAAAAAAACTCGAGAGCTAACAGGATGACTCTCTACGGCCACTGATAATGCTCAGCCAAAATGCCACATATGATATACTTAATTAAGTTCTGGCAACAATGCTGTCTTTAATACTTGTAGGCACTGAGGCACTTTTGCTGCTTTTAAACTGAATTAGGCTCCTTGCAACAAAAAGCATAAGCACCTGCCTAACCACAGCATCTCTAAAGTTTTCTGGAACAGAAATTGACTTCAGTGTCATACTGTGATGAAGTATTCTCTTGAATAGAGTGTTATAGTAGGAAATTATATTACTATTACCTGAAAAGATATTTAGCTTTCTAGTGTATATAGAATAACTTTTATTCTCTTAGTACAAAAGATCCTGAAAACTCATGCTTGGAGCAGCCTTTTAAGAGCATAAATATACATTGATGCCTGCGTATATTGATGTCTTTGCTGCACGTGATGCGTGTATCTAAAAACTCCGCAGTCTAAAAGTTTTTTAAACTATTTTTAAATTTAATGCTCTGTTGTCAGCCAACAGGGTTCTTTAGAGAACTTCCATGCTTAAATTAGTATTTAAATTGCATTTTTATCTAATTAAGATAAATTTTCTATAAGCTTTGGAGCAAAACAATATTTCTAATGTTTCCTTGTCAAGCACACTTATTTTGAAGATGTTATACTGATGGCATGGCACGCACTTCATCTTTTTTTATAACGTGGATGTAGATACTTGGATTACTGGATATTAGCAGAAGATTGATATATTAAACACACTTCAGTGTTAAATAGACAAAGAGGAAACAAAGACAGACCTGAATGATTTTGATGAGCTAAAGTTACGTTGATAAAGTGATTTCCAGCTTCACACATCTGCAAGACATTAAAAACGAATTTTCAGCTGTATGCCTAAAATGCTGCAGTAACTGTGTTGCAGTGCATAACCAGCATCCCCCCATTAGAAATTAATCTCTGTATCTAGAAAATATGTAATCTGAAATAAGTCTCTTAAGATCATTCTGTGATCTTTGTCAAATGCACAAGTGTCTAGTGAGCACCATGGATGCAGCCTGGGATGAAAGCCCATGTTTAAGCTCCACAGAACTCAGCGCAGGCAAGTATTCAGTGTGGTTCCCAAGACCAGCATATGCATCATGCTTTGGTCTGAGGAGATAGGAGAGGCTCCCGGTGTCTAAGGAATTTAGCAAGATACTTTTCTCAACTGAACATCATGGTCACGGTTAGGATTTAATCCAGGATGCAAAGATGTAGGTGAAAAGTTGACCACTGCTTTTCAAAGGTGTTCAGTGTAACACCTTCATACAGTGACCATTTCTCTAGGTAAGTCACAGAGGAAGGAAAAAGGACTGATCAAATACATGGCATTCAAGAACTGACAAAGGGAACCAGTATTATCCCTGGTTCTGCTACTCTCTGGTTATGCCATTTCCAGTCCTAACCAGCCTCCCAAACTTGGTCTTTAAATGCTTTAAATCTTTGGGAGAGGTACCATGTCTCTCCACATGATTATAAGTCACACAGTACAAGGTGATTTCAGATTATACATGGTTTTCAGTACTTTATCAATGACAGCTACTATAGAATCAAAACCATTTACTACCCATACATAAGTGTGAATTGGTAGGAAAATCAGTTTCAATTCCTGAAAGTCTGTCAGTATAACAATCTAATGTTATGTTTTCCATTTTTCCCCTGCTTTGTGAAGAAAACCAAAATGCTATATACTTTTCAATCTTGGACGGAATTAAACTGTTTTATTCATTTTGGGGTTTGAAGACTGATTTAGATTGAAAAAAATGCAGTGTTAAAAAGTTGTATTGTTTTACGTCACTTTTCATTCTAAATTTTGCAAGACTGGAAAAAATTAAGAAAATAAAATTGAAAGAGTGCTAAAACCTAGAAACATTAAAAGTGTATGTCATCAAATTAATACATGAAAAATAAATAAGATAGTTTTTTTAAGCAAATTCTGAAAGTCATCCATAACGTGCTTCAATTAAAACTAATTGAAAGAAACGTATAACTTCATTTTATATTGAAATATGCCATTATCTGAAAGAACATTATAGATAGCATTGCTGAAGAGTATTGTCTCTTTTTTGACAGAAAGAGTACTGTGGGATTTGTTAGGAAAGTTTAGATCAGTTCTAATAGCTAAGCTGTTATTCTGCATGGATATGTAGCCATGAGTCAAATACTGCAGTTCTTTTATGTTTTTTAATTACAGCTAACTGGCTGTCATGTATCATAAACACCAGATGTAAAACACTAAATAGCCAGAAAAGGAAATTCTATCATAAAATATCATATCAGAAACTGTAATTCTAGCCATAGCAATAGAAGTAATATTAATTTACATAGTTCCAATTATGAACTAGGAACGTTCTTTTTTCTGAGCACTACTATTTTAAAGAAAAAGGTTTCAAAGTTAAAACTCTTTTGTGAAACACTACACATAGTGAAACGTGCAGTGCCCATACTGTTGTAGAGCAAGAGAGATTGACACACTATAGTTAACACCTACTAATTCTATAATTAATTCTAAGTAAAATGAGCAAAGGGCATTTCTGAGGGATTTTTATTGGCTTACCTTTGACTTTGCAGCTGCTTTCTGCTGTAATTAGCTCATGTATCTCTTTAGAAACATGGCTGCTAATGCTCTGTATCAAGAAGTACTGCTAAATGTAAGCTAGTCTTTTACCAGTGTCTCAGATACAAAATATGGAACATTGGGGAACAGCAGAAAAAAAGGCTTACCATATTTATGATGATGAAATATTGACGTCTACACACTGTTCCCCTTCTTTATATTCCATGTATACCCTATGAGAAAAATGTCCCTGCAAAGCTTAATTTCTCAAAATATTGTAATCTTTCAGAAGGACTTGTTAACACTAAATTACTCAGTGCTGTTTTTTACAGCAGCTGTGGATGTATACAACTAAATCAGGATATGCAGTAAAGGCAAGCCTTAAAAGAGGGAGAGGAAAAAAAAAGGAAAAGAAATATTAAAAATATTTTATTCATATGTTTTAGAAATCTGTGAAAACAGCTTCAGATTATTTTGTTTTGTATGTTGTTGTTTTAAATTCATTGTCTGGGAACCTGCCAGAAGGAAATCTGAAAGGGAAAGGTTTTAAGTTTCCATGATTATGAAGTTCTCAAAAGACCTGCAAGAACTCAGACCACAAACAAGGTACTGGTGCAAATCTGAAGGGGCTGGCCATATTTTCCTAGGAAATACTCCCAACAGGTCTCTATGCTTGATGGCAGCATTTTCCATATAAAAGCTATACCAGGAAGTGTTGTGTTGAGGTGAGGAGGGATCTTTCATTAGAAGAGGAAGCTTTTTCTATGCAGAGATTTTAACAAGGACAAGTCTTACTGGTAGCATTGAATATTCAGGCAAGCAGTTTTCTAGATTTCAAGTAACTCTTGAGCCCAAGAAGTGCACAGACAGTAAGACCCTGGGCACACCACTGCCTATCACAGCTACAACCTTCTGATTTTTGCATTCATCTGTACAGGCTCACTGAGTGGGTGAGTGTCTTCCTTTGAGTATTTTGTTTGTCTTTGTTACACCTTAGTAGAGCAGGGAAAGCTGAGAACCATATGGTCAACCCCAGTGACAAACACTACCAAAACTATGATTTTTAAGGGTCCCAATTTTTTGAAAGAATTTAAATATTCCTTAGGAGATGTTTCAATGCTTTTCTGAATAGCCTTTGAAAAAGCTCAGACATGTTACTGTCCCACCTTCCTTTAGTATTTCTGGAAATTGATCTATATCTGATTTTTAAAAAGGCTGACTGTTTTGTTCACAGACCTCTTCTTGCTTGAGTAAGTCAACAGTAAGCATTTCTCAGTGCAATGCCCACATAGGATAGAAGAGGATAAATATATCTGTGTTAGAATTTCTTACTGAGTGTCTGTCTTGCCATATGGTTATGTGCATGCCAACAAGTCCAGTACTCTCAGCCATCTTTCATCACTTGTGCTTTCTCTTAGCTTAACCCACTTTGGCAGGGATTGGGGTTTTTGTTTTTAATAGCTGTTGAGGTTAAGTTGTTCAGGGTACACAATACTATTGCAAAGTCAGCTTAGGATGCAATTCTTCAGTGTTTTAAAAATTACAAGTTTCAATCCATCTAAATATTAGGGATTTAACACAATTATGACTAGTAACAATACTGATACTGTTCTCATGGCTCTCAGATATAGTACTTCACATTAAGTTTTGTATAGGTAAATAGTACTAGGAGACTCATTAGCCTAGAAACTTTAATAGGTTATCATTAAATCCAGTCTAAGGACACAGGGTTATGGGTGTAGATGTATATGTATACACAAATGCACAACAGCATTACTCTGCCTTTTGCTAAATTGTAAACTACTCCTATTCCACAGTCATTAATAAAACTTTGTTGTTGTACATACCAGAAAAGCAAGTGCAGCAAAAGAAACTTGTCTCTGGCCAAATGCTAGAAAATAGAATGAAATGATAAATTGCATTTTACAGTATACACATGGTTTGCTATGGGTGAAATTAATCTAATGTTGAGGAGCAGAAAAATTCTTTCCTGACAGGCTCTGATGAAAGAATGGATATCATCATATAAAATATTATGGCAATGCAAATTGTAACAACACTCCCAGTCAGTCCCTTCACCACTGATCTCAAGGCAGTTTTCACCTAACCTGTTCTAGAATCTGTCAGATTCATGTATCCAAGTGCTTTCTCAAAGCAGCTGGTTGTGTTAAATTCCTTGGGCAAGCAAGAGGAGGGATAAAGTGAAGGTCAGTGTCAGAACCAGGACAGGAATCACAGCCTTATCCATAGGCCCATCTATCTCTAGCAATAGAGAACCCAAGAGTATAATGGATACAATCTATCCATTATAATTTTTTTTTGTATACTTTGCTTTATAGCCACTATCTTCTTCACAGTCTCACCATGCAAGAAATATATTTAGCTTTTGCAAGTTTTACCTGCCCTTTGCATGCCCTCTCCCTTTTGCTATTGTCCCCAGACCTCTGTAGTGCTGTGTCACATTCATCTCCAAAAGTTTACAGTTCCCATGTAAATCTTGGTGTTCTGGTTTAGCAAGGAGCAGCTTTTGGCTTAGTAACAGGGGGAGCGGGTTGCAGTGAAGACCCGGTAAAGAGTTTGCGGACTCTCCCCCGGCTCCTGGGTTCACACCCACCTCCAGCCCGGCTGGGGACGGGAATTTGAAGTGCTGGCAGGAGGTGTCAAGAGTGATACAAGGTGGAGGCGACCACGCGGACCCTTCAGCCAGAGAAGGAGGAAGGAAGGAGAAGCAATAGACCAGAGACCCCTCCACAAGCCATGGCGAGAATGCAAGCTGTGCCCCTGCAACCTATGGAGATCCATGGCAGGACTGAGAGTTACCAGCAGCTCCATGTGAGTGAGTCCAGACGGGCGAGGGACTGTGTGGGGAGACGGCCATGGCCCAGGCCATGTTGGAGAGCCTGTGTGCCGCAGAGCAGCCCCACACGAGAGGCAGAGAGGAGCTGCAGCCTTTGGAATAAGTGCGCGTCGGAGCAGCCCGTGCAGGTCTGCCATGCGTGTGAGTTACCCCACGGACTTGCAGGGAGGACTGGTGTGGACCCCACCTGTCCCGAGGAGGGACAAACGGCAGAAGCTATCGGGAACAGACTAACCGAAACCCCCACTCCCTGCCCCCCCCGAACTGTTCAAGGGGGGGCAAGGTAAAAACCCTGGGATCAGGGCTCTGAGCCCCGGAAGAGGGGAGGTGTGGCAAGAAGGTGTTCTTAAAAAGGCTGGTCGGACTCTTCATTGTTGTATTACTCTGTGTTGTTTTATCTTGGTTATGTTTTGGGTTTTTGGGGGTATGCTTTAGTTGGTGTTGCATTAAATTATTTTCTGTTTTCTTCCCCAAACCAAGTAGCCTGGTCTGTTTTATCCTGAACCTTAAGAGGCAATTAAGCCAAGGGTAATCATGGTCTTTGTTCCCTGATGGGCCTAAACCACCACACTCGGTCATGGCTGAGAAATCACAGGCATGTACCTCACTTCTCTGACTCTTATTGAGTCTTTACTTTTGAGAACCCCTCTCTACCTTTCACATGACTCCTCTGTGGTGCCAAGAGGCAAAAAACTGCCCCTCAGAACAACTAGCACATGTTGACACATGAGTACATAGCTGCTAAGTAGATGTTCTTCATGAGCCCTTTGTCAGCCTGGTTTAACTTACCACTCCTGCATCATGTTCTGCAACTACCTGATTGCCTTTCCTTACCCGTCCCCAAACCAGTCATCTCTGGATATGGCTGTGGAGGTCACCTCTTCCTGCATCCAAAATAAGCCATCAGTGTTTAACTGATCCAGCTAACTATGCTGGAGAACTCATGATCTCCATCATTAGACACACATATGTATAGTTGTCATTTTAAGGCAGCAGCAAACAATTAGAAGTACTTCTTCTGAAGGCTTTCTCTGTTTGGAAAGCTGTCTCAAACAAATGGTTTCCCCTATAAAAAAGCTGCACCTGCTGATTTGATGGTACAAACTGTACCATAAATACTGTGTCTAGGGAGGTTTCAGCACTGTTTGCAGTGTTACTGTTATAGGCACACCAAATACAACTGTCTTTCAGTGAATCAAATTGTTTTGAAACAGAACTTTTGCTCTATTTTGGTATGAAAGCAAGTGCCGTGTAAGAGAAATTTCTGATTGAAAAAAAAAAAAGGAGTAATATAACTGAGTGTAAGCAAAAAGGGCAAAAGAAACTTTTTGTTCCCAAAGCTCATAGATAACTGTAAGACGCAGAGGAGATGAAAGATTTAGGTGTAGCAAGAAAAGTAAAGTAGCAGGAAAGAAAAAGAAAGCCAATTATGCTCAAAAGAAGCACAAGTTCAAAGAGTAAACATGGAGAAAAAAATCACAGAGAAATAGCAATGTAATAACAAAACATAATGAGCGGGAACAAGGTGATGAATAAAAAAAATAGGATTTTTAAAATTATTATCAGCAGCATCTCACATAAAAAAAGAATCTTGATTTTCATGGAAAGGATGTATCTGTAGTGAATAAATATCTCCTCTGAGAAAATGCAGACAGCTCTAGTTCCCTTCTGTATTCTTAATGCAAATATTGTGAACCTAAGCAAAATATATCCATCTTTGTGTTTTTTCCACTTGGGTCGTGTTTCCAGTTCATAAAATTGGATGGTGGTTGGCCATGGCTGAACGGGAACATACATTCTCTGGTGCAGCAGGAGTGCCTCCCTCACAACAGTCTTTCTTCTGACAGGGAGTGCAAGCTAATCTTTGGTGAAGTTAGTCATATGAGCTCGTGTAGAGGCCATCGATTGATTTTGAAGGACTTAAGGTTGCACACAAAAAACTCTTTAAAACCAAGGTCAGTTTTGTGTTCTACTTGTGCTTACATGGTGGCGTATACCACGGATGGTTGACGTAGTATGCAATCCAGGAAGTGAATCCCCAGTAAAAGGCACAGCCCTGGAACAGACAAAAGATACTTTATTGTTGTTGCTGTAAGAAAGGGTGATAAGCAAGTACAAACAGTAACTTTATAAATTCTGATAAGTGCAAAGCCCAGATGATCATTGAAAGACTTTGCAGTGGCTTCTTCAGTTACAAAATACAGATCTTTTTAAGATGCTGTGAAGCCACAAAAAAACCCCAATAATAAAAGGACATACCGTGTAGATTTTTTTTCTTTTTACTGTTTTGAATGTGGTTTATGCCTATTGTAGGAACTGATGTTTGTTTTCTCTTTATTTGATTCTACTGCTGAAAGGCACATTTGTCTGAGTTGTACTATCAAAAGCCTAGGGGTGGTTAACACAGCTGAGCTGTTATTGTACCTTGAACTCAGCAATTCCAAGCAAGACTCAAGCAGAGTGATAAACCAGCCAACTTAAAAGATCTGGTTTAATCATGGGGGGGAAAAGAAAAAGTACACAGTTCCTATTACGATATTTGAGCTCCACATACTGCATCTACTCTCATGGATTCAGCCTATCTTTATCCTCCATTTAAAACTCAGCACCCACCCCAGCTACCTTTGCTTGGTGACTGAAGCCATGGGCTTGGGAAAGTACAAGCAGAGGGAATGTGACCATGTTCTTTCCCTGTGTAAGAGACACTGCTCCCATCCTTTGTACAAGGAAAATACAAAACCCATCAGCCCAACAACTGGAACTACCCTGGAGACCAGATAAAGCCTAACGTGTCTAAGTTAAGAGTCTCATGCTCACTACCTTCTCAGGAAGAGCAGTGTGCTGGGATGGCTACAGCTCCATCCCTAAGCAGGGCTTTTTCTTTTTAACCTTTTAATGCAATTTCACTGTGGTACATGTGCTACAAACAGCAGGAGACAACAGTAACTGTGGGTCTTTAACTCCCACATGCATGAATCACTTTGGAAATGGTACTCTGGTTCCAAAGCTATTTAACTTGTATTCTTCCTTTTTTAAAAAACAAACAAATAAACAAACAAGCAAAAACCTCCACCATTGTAAATTGTAAAAAACACCTCTAGCTGTGCATCTCATTTACTCCTTTCTGACTGCTTCTGAGTTGAGCCTCCTATCATGGCCATACATTTATCTCCTTCACTAAAATCTTAAATATTTTGCAAAACTTTTAAAGGAAGGGTCTTTACATCACACTGATTGGCACAGGGGGGTGGAGTGATACAAAATGACCAAGATCAAGCATGTGGAATAAAAGAAAGAAGAGCCTATGAGTAACAACATAGAGTTGAATCAATGAGGCTTTGGGAGATAGAAGACTTTAGGCCAGCTCAGTATCCTCCTTCTTGAAGCCTGTACCTATAGAAGAGCATATTTGATTTTTCTACTTCTAATTTGATTTTAGCTTCTTAAACAGCTAAAGGCAAGACCTATCTCTTCCTCTGTATTTCTATAGCTCTGAGGAAGTAGAGTGTGATTTCCATCAGCATTTCTAGTTGTTGCAGCACCATATCTCATAATAAAATAGCATTCAGTCTGAAAAATATCCTGGGCATGACAATCAGTTCCTTGGGTGGATGAGCCAAAATGGACATTGACATACAGAAGTTGAAATGGACATTGATGTCCTTGGGGTCATGGCCCTGAAATTTTTTGCTATATTTATATTTTGATTAATTATAATTCCCAGAGCTAGCAAATAAATTATTTTCTGTCTTCCTCCAAACACTATTTTGATATGAGAATATTCTCTCTTACACAAAATGATAAACATATTGCCACCTTTATCATATTTTTCAGAGGAGTATGCCCTTCCGAAAACTTGTGAACAAACAATGTCTCCAGAAGATGTCTGATGTAGTGTAAACAATGGCAGAGGCAGGCCAAGCTGGAAGGCAAAAACAAAAATGGAAGTTAAGGTGAGTGAAAGATTTCTTTTTATTACTTCATAGTTTAACATCACAAAAGGAGCTCCTTGAGCTCTAAATGTGATACATAACCCTGCCAAGACATTAAAATAGGACAGCTGTGTATACAAGCAGTACTGTGCTTTTTGAAAAGATGTCTCCCATGTTTTAAGGCCACCTTAATGGTCCTGGAGGATGTGTCTGACATTTAAAAACAGGCTGAATATCTGCTGAATGGTTTCCTTGTCCTTTACCAACTAAAGAAGCTGCACAGAGGTAGTTTGTGTTTCAATCTTTTGTGGATACAAAATGAGATTTTGTTACACAGTTAATCCATTCTGGTATCTTTTGTGTTGCCCATTACAAAGAAATAAGGTAATTGTTGTGTAAATCATTATACTGATTCTCTTTTGAGGTAGATTATGAAACAATAACAGGTGTTGCTGATTTGCTTCTGAGAACTAATTGCACTTCATAGAGACTGAGTCTCAGAAGCAAATGTCAAGAGTGATTCCTGGTGGTATTTTATCTTGGTTACATTTACCATACTACCAGAGCCTGTCTCACTGCGAATAAGACATAAATGAGAAGTGGTTTTCAGCATGCAAGATCTCAAGGACTTTTATTAAGCATCTTGTATGGTAGCCAAAGACAAAGATTAAACAATATCGAAGTAATTAAACCAGAGAGAGTTGAGCTGAAAAAAATTCAAACAATTAACCACTTATCCAAAGTCTGGAACAAACTTTCAGCTTTTCTGGGAATTTTTAAATTAATTAGGCTTATAATGAGAACCACAGATGAACCAATTAAGGAGTGGTCACTGAAAGGATTCTACACACATCTTGCCCACTTAAAGGAAGTTAAAAATATTGCTGGCTCTTCTGTGCTACCAGATGTTCTCTCCTTTAAGTGTATGAGCAAGAGAAGTCAGGCAAGTGTCTTGCAGCTCTGGATTTAGATTCACCTGTTTTGTCTTCTCATTCCCAGCTCCAATAACTCCAATAATGTCTCTCTAAGTCTCTGTTCCTCTAGCTTTAAATGGTACTACTGCTAGCATTTCTGTGATGTATACCAGCTCTCTTTGATTCCGCAGTCATAATGTGAAGAAAGTGCTATGGGAAAGTTGTCTATTTCCTTGAGGCTTCCTTTTCCCTGTGCGACCTCCCACTTCCAGTGCTCCAACTTGGTGGATCACATTCCACCCCTCTCCCAGGCAGAATGAGGACAATCACACTGAAGAGAAGTTCCTTAAGTGTGAAAATTCCCACCCTGCCTGGTGCATTAACCACCATCCTGTGGAGGGGTAGAGTTGGTGGTGACAGTGCCTTGAGCCTTCCTGACAGTTACATATAGCTACTTGCCACTTTCTTGTCTATAACAGTTCTTAATCCTTCCCATGGATCAGCTCTGCTTAGTTTCTTCCAGAGTCCTTCAAAAGGCTTGGGAATAGCAGAGGCTGTCAAAGGTCATAAAAAGCTCTCTTGATTGGCTGTCTTCCCTTCATTGCTTTTTGACACTCTCTTGAGTTCTAGTTGACTAGGCACATTGCATTTCCTTGTAGTCAGCTCCTATTGTATTATAGTGGAGATATTTAATTCTCCTTGCTAATGTAACTGCTCCAGTGATGGAGGAAAGCAAAGCTATCTGGTTTTCATTTATATATGAGGTCCTCTGGTTTATTTCTGTGCAGCTAGACATAGCCTGTACTCTTTGCTGCTCTGTAATAGGGACTGGGATTTTATTTTTTGTTTGTCATTCAAGTGTTTTAATTCTTTAAACTCTTTTAGAAGTCAAATATGTTGTATATGGGAACAAATACAGTTTGAAGAGATTAGTTTCAAGAGTCAGATTACCAGTTCTGAATTCCTATAGTGCTTTTTTTTTAGTTCCTCAGTCGTTCTTGACTCATGACATACAGACCTATCAAAATTCCTGCTTGTTGTGTCTAAGTGAGAGCTGTTGGAGGAGGTAGTTGTCTTCTGTGCTGGATGCTGATCTTCTGAGTGAGAATGCGTTGCACTGGAAAGAGACTGGGAATGGGGCTCGTGAGATCTCAACTTTTCTTCTCTGTCAAATGTGACTTTGAGTTTCTACCCACTGTATTTAGTATTTCACATTCTGTTTAGGTTGAGTGTCTAGAGTGCGAACCATTTGGGACGATACTATGCATCCCATTGTGACCAGGTGCAGCAGCCTTGCAACTGGCATCTCATTTTTGGTCAGGCTGCTAAAATGCCTAACCACTATTGATAAGAACAACTCTGAGACCAGGTATGCAGTCTCAGACCCTCCTCAGCCCTGGAAATGTGGTCTCCATCCCTCTGGCTGTCTGTCCTCCAGGAAAATAGTTCACACGAGTGCAACTTACTGAACCACAGGGTGACGGAAGTTCTTCAGATTTTCCACTTGATCATAAATAGTTGAGAGGCGAATGTAAAAGAGCAGATATATTAGAAGAGGCCCAGTATATTCTGCTAGAAAAAACTAGAAATGAAAAAGAAAATAGCTGTATTGGAGTAGAAAATTGTACCAATATAAGTGTGAGAAAAATAATACTCCTATCCACAACACCTAATCATCTTTCAAGTACAATTTTGAAGACTTAAACAACAAGTAGAGTTTTTATGCTGCCTCTTTAGCAAAGGAGTAAAATTAATCTAGGAAATAAGAGAGAGGTTTCTGTACAGAACATTAACCCAGTCAAGAACACCTTATGGAAGGTGATCAAAATTACAGTTATCTCCTCTTTATACTTTTGGCTATGCCATCAGATGCCTGTTTGGAATCTAAATAACATGGAAAGTCAAGGCCAAAAAGCTGAAAGCAGCTTGCTTTCTGCCATTGTTTGTTGCAATTAAGCAATGCATCAGTTAAAAGCTAACCAGGTGTGACAGAAACATGAAGTTTTGAATACTAGTTGCTAGCTGGGTCATCTGGAAGGGAGGGATAATTGCTTGAAATTTGATGGTGAGTGGAAGAGCGGGACCTGCCTGTCTGATATATGGTGCTTAGAGCCTTTGTTCAGTGAGCAAGTGAGGCTCCTCCCTGTGCAGGCGTCAGCATAAGCAGCCTGTGGTGGGCACACTGGGCAGAAAAAAGTAATTCATTCTCCCCACTCTCACCCTTGCTAGCCACAGAGAGCCGAGAAGAAATGTGATGGCAGGGAGAGAAGGAAGAGCCACCCTCAGTTTTACTTTCTGGCTTTGGTTTGGTACAGACTTTGTATTTGTACAAAATACAATATAGTTATTGTATTTTGTCAGGGCACCCTCTTAAACTACAATCAGCTGGAGGGAGAAAAACATGGTTAGAGTCCTGTGAGATCTGGATTTGATTGTCTGTCCTCACTGGAATGAATCTCAGAATGAAATGGAAACAGTGTAGTCCTACATGTTTACAAGAACCAACAACTGGCAAATCGTAACTCAAGTGTCTAGTATTGCTTAAGGGATAAAAAATTCTCAATTAATGAGCCATTTGGCTTTAAGGTGGCTATTTGCACTGATACAGAATTGTAATGGATAAATATCCAGGGTTTAAGAAAGCAATTCTGAATTTAGACTACCTTTCTGAAAAGTAGTATTTGGCAGGCAGCGTGACCCCCAGTCGGATGTTCTTCTAATCACTCTTCAAAAGAGCTTTGAAACAAAAAGATTTTCCTGCAGAAATATTCTGCAATGAGGTTTTCTTCATTTGAGACCCTCAGTACCATTTCTTTTCGTCTATTACAAGAGGAAAGTTTTTTGAAATTTCAGCCTGTCATAGCAAGGCTGTCTCCAAAAGTAACAGACTTAAGTGTTCTCTACCAGGGCAATGCCTAATTCTCTTTGTTCCACGTGACACTATGATTTCTGTGCACCATCTAGACTTTGCATGATGCCAAGAATCATCCTGAATGTGTTCATGAATACATTTAATCAAGGACTATCTAAGAGCCCACATTGTTGTGGAACATAGCACAGCCATGCCATTACAGTCTTGTCCTAACAGTAGTGTGTGTCTATTTGTAGCTGTGAGCCTACTGTGTTAGGCACTGCAAACACTGTAAAAGACAGTCACACTAAATATAGATAATGGTGATGCAGGAGACTGGTGCAGGTAATATGGTCTGGGCAGGTCAATGTAAGAGCTTGGAATGAGCTGCTTTCTTCAGCGTAGCTTTTCCTCTGACATGTGCTGCACTGCAAAACACATCCATAACTGCCAACTTTTATCATCTGGCATGAGTACATTACAAAACTGACTAGAAAACTTTGGCAGGACTAAGCACCAAGTTGTGGTTACACATCAATGCATCAAGTATCCTCCCCTTTCCCCTTGGCCGATTTCAGATGCTGAAAGCAGAAGAGAAGTTTTAGGGCATAGTAAAAAAAAAAAAAAAAAGACCAGTCTTTACTTGACAGCAAAAGCTACCAGGTACATGACAATTGAATCCTCATAACTGGGTGAGGAGGAGGTTTTGATGTGGGAGGTGAGATGCAGAGCCTCTCATCAGAGAAGCCGCTAAGGGCATCAACAGCAGCTCCCCCTTCCCCCCCCCCCCCCCCCGGCAATTCTTTAAAACACAGAGCAATTTTCTTCTGTAGAACTGAAAAAAAAATAATCCGATATTTCACACAAAATTACTTTTTCTTTACCATCTTATGGGCCTGCCTAAGTTATATTGATCTATTTGGTGTAGCCAAATATGGTGGCCCATAATAGACACAATGATCTTTTGCCAGAGGAACATTGCATCTCTAGTGCAATGTGCATAGCTGAGCAGAATTTAGCTGTTGAGTTCATCAACTTCCTGAAGAAAGAAAACAGCAAATTGTCCCTTTTTTCCATATCTATACGCTCTGTTTCATACCTTGCACAGCATTGAGTTCATGTACATCAAGTTGGTTTTGTGGTTTATGTAGTAGAAGTTTCCGGTTTAAGGTATTGCTGAATCGGGTCTCAAAGGACATAAGTGAGACACTTAAACAAGGTTGAGTTTACCACTTTGTATGGACCTCATGCGTGGGAGAGGTTTGATTCAAGAACAGCACTGTCTCTATGTCACTGAGAATGTGAGGTACGTATGTACATCAGTATGTAATGGCAGACACTTTCTATTAGCTATCTTGCACTGTTTTCCCATTCATCCCTTAATCTCTTGAGTGACGGAGACTCCTATTTTATCTCTTTTTTTACATACTTGAGAGTATGAGTATGTAAAAAAAGAGCTAAAATAGGAGTCTCCGTCACTCAAGAGATTAAGGGATGAATGGGAAAACAGTGCAAGATAGCTAATTTAGCAAACCAGAAAGGCACTTTATCTTGCATAAGCCAGTACCTGCTTTTTTTATCTCTGTTCAGATGATCATGTCAGTAACACCTTGCTGAACTGAGTAACAACCAGGTCAGGAATTATAATCCCAGATTTTAAAATTATTTGAAGGAAGATGAGGCAAAAATTTTCTGGCTACTAGGGGGAACTGACATAGTGCCTGACACTGTCTCAACAGGTCTGCTACAGGGAGTGGAAAGGTTTTTGATGTGAGTTAATAATACCATGTGTTCTGCTTGAGAAAAAGCACAAAAGGACAAAAGGAAGCTATAAACAGAGAGAGTCTGAAAAAAACAGTCCAACAGAATGTTTACAACCAACCAACCCGTGTATTAGCAATCTTCATATGAGGGTGTCAGCTAATTCCTCTCTGCAATGTTTTTGACATGCCCTTTCTGTATTCCCACACAACACACCCTATCTTGTATCACGTTGCCTTTTGGCATAGACTCACATTATCTCATTTATGACAAGCTCCAGAGCAGAGCTGAGGAAAGGCCATACATCCTTGGCCATACTGGTCCCTTCCTGCAGCTTTTCCATGCCATGTAGGGGCAGTTTCACAGTTCATCAGTGTTGATTGTGAGGTTTTCTCTTCCACTGCCAATGGAATGTCTGGGTTCAAGCAGGGAAAGTGGAAGGCATGGTATGAGGATAATACCTGCAGCCAAAACTGTGACTTTGAGTCATTGCCTGAAGCTCTCAGCACAGTAAGAGGTACAAAATAATTCAAGTGTGTCCTTTGATGGGAAAGCAGCTGCAGTATATAAATTACCTGGTGGACGGAGCCTAGTTTCTCTGATAAATGTGAGACAAGGGCACTAGTTGCAGGTCTAAGCCAGATTCAGACTGAGACAGTACATAAGGCATAAAGAAGAGGATCTATTGATATCAGACAAACAACTACTATGTGTGAGCGTACAGAGCACAACTGAGGTTTGTGAAAAACCCAATAGAAACAGGTAGATAAACACCTGCCAATCCCCAAATCACATTAAACTTATCCTCTAACTACCTTAGGCTCCTTTTATAATCCCACCCTAAGAACTCTCGAGTTGCTGATCATTAAGAACCATTATTAATTTCTAGACTAATTTCTACTTCGTATGCTTTGCTACCTCATCGCTGGCTTTATAGTTACCTGGGGATGATAATGGTGTAATTTTAGTATCATCCCTAAATCTTCACCTTTTTAAAATTTTTGTGGTTTTGTGTTTATGAAAATTCTCAGCAGCAGCAGCTTTGCATCAAGTAGTATAGTTCTTAAGATTTGCTTGAATATCCAATGACTTTTGTTCCAGTTCTCATGGAACTGGCTAATCCATCCTACAAAACTTAAATAGCGCTCACAGGGGGACCTGAAAATTCCCTTATATGAGTAGATTTTGCAGTGTCTCAGTGCCTATTTCAGGCTGCAGCTCAACATTTACTGCAAGTACCAGAGATAGGGATGGACTTGCTGTAGGATTTTATAGGCAAATTGTAGTTGACTCAGGCCAGCTTCAGGAGCTGGAGAGTGAACCATGATGGACACTGTTTGACCCCAAGCCAGGCCTGTGCTCCCTCCATGGGGAAAGAGAGGTGAAATCCCAGCTTCTTTCTGTCTGTTGTCTGAAATCACCAATTTAGCATTAGACTGCAAATTAGCAAATGCTGTTCTTATATACACACGTGTATACATATTATATATGCTTATACCAGCACTTATTCAGTGAAGCACTCAAATTCTGTTTGTAACCAAACACCCATGCGCATTCAAATTTGCTGCCAAGTCTTTACAGGGTTTGGCAGCCTTTTTTTTTTTTAAATCTGGCACATAATGTGTATTTTTAAATATTGTCTACTATGTAGATATGTAAACGAAATAGTGTTTTTTAACACCAGGCTATTACTGATGACCTCAATTAGCTCTTCCGCAGTGCTTTTCATTTAGAAACCTCAAAGCACTTTGCAAAGAGCAAAACAGCCATTTTCTTGCCACAGATCTGAAAACTGAGATACAGAGAAATTCGGTGACTTGTCAAGGTCAGTAAACAAGGTGGGCAAAGAACAACAAAAGGGCATCTGGTTTTAAGCATAAAGCTGTATGTAACTGAAAGTAACAATTTGTTCTGTGAATGCTTACTGAATTCCCTCTGCCTTCTTTTTGCACTTGAAACAGTAAAAACTGAAGGGTATTAGTATAAACACATACATAAGTTCTTCAGCCTGTACTGTGCTCAACAGCAAATAAAACATTCACTCAGAAACACAGATCAGAGAAGCTTAAGGGTTGGAAGGAACCTCAATAGATCATCTAGTCCAACTTCCTTGCCAGAGCAGGACCACCTAGAGTAAGTCACACAGGAACTCATCCAACTGGGTTTTGAATGTCTCCAGAGAAGGAGACTCAACAACCCATCTGGGCAGCCTGTTCCAGTGCTCTATCGCCATCACAGTGAAGAAATTCTTCCTTGTATTTCTTTGTAACCTCTTATGTTCCAGCTTATACCCATTGCCCCTTGTCCTATCATTGGACATCATTAAGAAGAGCCTGACTCTATCCTCCTGACAACCATCCTTTTTCATATTTGTAAACATTCATGAGATCATCCCTTAGTCTCCTCCAAGCTAAAGAGCCCCAGCTCCCTCAGTCTTTCATCATAAGGGAAATGCTCCACTCCATCATCTTGGTGGCCCTGTGCTGAACTCTCTCCAGCAGCTCCCTGTCCTTTTTGAACTGAGGGGCCCAGAACTGGACACAATATTCCAGATGCGGCCTCACAAGGACATAGTAGAGGGGGAGGAGTACCTCTCTCAACCTACTGACCACACCTCTTCTAATACATCCCAGGATAACATTGGCCTTCTTGGCCATGAGGGCACATTACTGGCTCATGGTCATCCTGCTGTCGACCAGCACCCCCAGGTCCCTTTCCCCTACACTACTCTCTAAGAGTTCATTCCCCAACCTGTACTGGTACATGAGGTTATTCTTTCCCAGATGCAACACTCTGCCCTTGCCCTTGTTGAATTTCGTTAGCTTTCTCCCCGTCCAACCCTCCAGCCTGTCCAGGTCTCATTGAATTGCAGCATAGCCTTCTGGTATGTCAGCCACTCTCCCCAGTTTAGGATCATCAACAAACTTGCTGACAGTGTCCTCTGTTCCCTCATCAAGATCATGAATGAATATATTGAACAGTACTGCTCCCAGCACCAATCCCTGGAGGTCTCTGCTAGATACAGTTCTCTTCCCTTCAACCAGTTAACAGTCCACCTCACTAACTGATCATCCAGACCACACTTTCTCAGTTTTGTTGCCAAAATCTGTGGGAGGTGGTATCAAATGCTTTAGTGAAATCCAGATAAACCACATCCACTGCACTACCACCACCTATCCACCTGGTTACATCTTCATAAAAGGCTATCAGGTTGGTCAAACATGACTTCTCCTTGGTAAAACCATGTTGACTGCTCTTGTCCTTTAAATGTCTGGAGACAGCACCCGGAGTAAATTGTTCCATCACCTTTCCAGGGATCAAGGTGAGACTGACCAGTCTGTACTTACCTATCTCCTCCTTCTTGAAGACTGAGTGACATTTGCTTTCCTCCAGTCCTCAGACACCTCTCTTGTTCTCCACAACTTACTGAAGATGATGGAGAGTGGTTTAAAAATTACTTCCACCAGCTCCTTCAGCACCTGCAGGTGCATCCCACTGGGGACCATGGATTTGTGTACATCCAAACTGCTCAACTGATCCTTAACTCAGTCCTCATCAACCAAACAAAAATTCTCCTTTAACCTGACTTCCTCTGGAATCTGGGGCTCCCGAGGACAGTCTCTAGCAGCATAGACAGAGGCAAAGAAGGCATAGCCTTCTCTCTATCCTCTGTCACCAGGGCACCCACCTCATTCAACAGTGGGCCTACACTGCCTCTAGTGATAGTTTTATCTGCAATGTATTTGAAGAAGCCCTTCTTGTTGTCCTTGGCCTCCCTTGCAAGGCACAACTCCAACAAGGCTTTAGCTTTCCTAGTTGCCTCCCTACATCCTCTGGCAACAACCTTATATTCATCCCAAGTGGCCATCCCATCCTTCCATGGTCTATAGACTCTTCTTCTACTTGAGTTTGCCCAACAGTTCCCTATTTAACCATGTGGGTCTCGTTGCTCCTTTGCTTGATTTCCTAGCCACTGCAATGCTCTGATCCTGAGCCTGGAAAAAGTGATCTTTGAACAGAGACCAACTATCTTGGGCCCTTTATTCCCTAATACCCTGTCCCATGAGATGTCCCTTAGCAATTGCTTGAAAAAGCCAAAGTTGGCCCTGCTAAAGTCCAGGGTTACAATTCTACTTAATATTCTGTTCCTACTGCACAAGATCCTGAACTCCACAATCTCGTGGTTGCTGCAGCCAAGGCTGCCTTCAGTCTCTACCCATTCAGCCAGACCCTGCTTGTTCATGAGTACAAGATCCAGTAGAGCTCCTCTCCTAGTTGGCACATTCACCATTTTCATCAAGAAATTATCATTGATGCACTGAAGGAGCCTCCTGGACTGTAAGTAGCTAGTCATATATGTCTTCCAGCAGATGTCTGGGTAGTTGAAATCTCCCATGATAACCAGGGCCTGTGATTTTGAGGCTGCTCCCAAATGCCTGTAGAAAGCCTCATCAACTTCCTCAGCCTGATCAGGTGACCCTGTAATAGACACCCACAACAGTGTCATACATGCTAGCCTGACCCTTAATTCTAACCCACAAACTCTCAACTTGCCCCTCATCCTCACCTGGACAGAATTCCATACATTCCAGTTGCTCTCTCACATAAAGATCAACTCCACCACCTCACCTTGCTGGCCTGTCTTTCCTAAAAAGGACATAGCCATCCATGACTACATTCCAGTCATGTGAGCTGTCCCACCAAGTCTCTGCAATAGCCATCAGATCATAGCTCCTTGCCCATACTCAGACTTCCAGCTCGTCCTGTTTATTCCCCATGCCATGAGCATTGCAAGAAGGAAGCTGGTCATGTAGGATTCACCCCTGGCACTGGCTTGCCACCCTGAGGCTCAGCTCTCGGAGGCCTGGTTAAATCCCCTTCCCCCTTCAAAATCAGTTTAAAGCCCTTTCTATGAGCTCTACTAACTCATTCGCAAGTTTCCTTCTCCCATTTTAAGGCAGATGAACTCTGCCAGTCACCACACTTGACATCATGAAAATTCCACCATGGTCAAAAAACTCGAAGTTGTGTTGATGGCACCAGTCTCTGAGCCACCTGTTAATCAGTTGTGCTTTCCTTATTTGTTCAGTATTCCCCCCTGACATGAGAGGGATGGAGGAGAACACTACTTGTGCTCCTATGCATCTAGCATTCTCCCCAGTGCCCTGAAGTCCTTTCTAAAGCTTTTGTACTCCTTTCCATAACCTCATCAGTACCAACCTGCATTACCAACAGCAGGTAGTAGTCAGTTGGCTGCACCAGACCAGGGAGGTTTCTGGAAACATCTGTAACCCAAGCACCAGGGAGGCAGCAGACCTCTCAGAATTAAATTTCCTAGTAGGTCCCTGACTCCCTTTGGCACCTGAAGACACATTGGCATGGTTCATCATGAGCTTGTGGCATTTGTTACTGAGAGTAAGAGGAATTATTGCAACACTCTTTGCTTTCCTAGAAGCAGCTCTGAGGAACTCCAGTCAGTCAGCTGGGCAGTTTCAGATTTCTCCTCTTCCCTTATCAGTTGGTTTCATGCTGTCACTGGACACTAACAAAGAGTCAAAAATATATATAGCCCAAAGAAAGGCAGAAACAATGTAAAACCATGGCAATAAATCAGGCAAATATAAACTGTTCTCTCCTGATAACCCTGGAGGTTGAAAAAGATTAGACTTCATTAAATAAAAAATAAGACCAATATTATGTGTGCAGTTTCCCTTTGTGAAAGGTTACAGTTTATAGCATTTGACTGGGATCAGCTCAAGAATTGGCCAACTGTGCCAAGGTAGAGCAACACTTACTGTGTGTTCAAGCAGACACCTCTACCAAGTACAAAGTGATAGCTGGAAAATGGAGGTGCTTTGCATTACAAGTAATTGTAGTTGGGAAAGGTGCTGTAGAGTAAATGGTGACTTTTTTTTTCCTGGACATCATCCTCTATGATCCAAGAGGTTTAGCAATGAAAAACCATTTGGAGATTTCTCTTCTTTGGCACTTTGTTGTAGTAGTTCTTAAGCCAATCACAGATTCACACAGGATCACATGTTCTGTTTATTTGATGCAGCTGGTAAGTTTTCCAGGTACTCACAATTCTCTGAAACTATCACTCGATTGCAGGGTCCTGTCCCATAATTAACTGTTTGAACTGACCATAAAATATGCATGGTCTAATATGTACCTACAGAGAAATATACTCTGACATTCTCCAATGATATGTCCTACAGATCCTCATATCTCTATCTTACACTGATTTCAAGTTCCTTCCTAAGCAATGATTGACAAGTTTTCTTATATTTATCTTTTTCACACGTCCCAACTAGTTTTCAGGGACTCCCCGCCCTCCCCCTCCTTCAGATTCCTCGGGTCTTGTCTTTTTTCTTCTGTTATAATTGTACTTCTACAACCTATTGAGAGGTTATAAACCTTTATTAAAGCCTCTTCTTCTCAAATTCGGCAAAATAAGTTGACCAAAGCTGATCTAAGTACAGAGGAGGTGGAGAAAATGAGTCTGCAGCAGTTTGGCTGCCTCTTTTTCAAACCCATCAATACTCATAAATTGCTTCATATCCCACAGATATAATGGGATTGCTCCACACTTAGAAGACCAACCCAGTGAGCTCTGTCAGCCAATCAGAGCAAACTGTTCATCCCCGATTCACCACATACCCACAGGACAGAACAACTTCAGTACACGTGCACTATGTGAGTACACAGTGGTGCACACTGACTGAAACGTTGCCTTCCTGCTGAGACAAAAGCATACCTTGCTGTTCAGTACAGCATGCACTTCCCTGCTTTACATAACCATATAGCTTCAAACATGTATCTCTTGGCTTCTTCTTTCTTTTCCACAATGTCCAACTCAGTAATAATTTTGCTTTTCAGCCAGGGGGAACAGACCAATTAGCAAAAGCACGGATTTTCAGATTTCAAAGACATTCTCGGGTTTAAATAAGTATCAGTCCCTGCATTTCTAAATTGAGCAAAATATTTTTTGTTACTGGCAAATTTGAAATAAAGCAGCTCTTCTGCCAGCCTCAGTAGTTTTAAGGATCTCAGGAGTCAAAATGTTTAAGCAATTCCTAATTTTAAATTTCAGGGTTAGTCTTATGAAGTCCACAGGCTTGGAAGTAAAATATATTTTTCACAGTTCTATGCTATTTTTTCAGTTCTATTTTGATCCTTGTGGTAGCCTGCCTGGGTAGCAAGTAGACAACAGAAGCTGATAAATCAGAAATTGCAATCACTGCTCAAATGAGGAAAGCTGTAATAGAAGTCTAAAATTGAGGAAGATGAATGGTTTTCTTTTTCAACTACAGCATCAGTATGCATTCTTTGTGGTAAAATGTCAGCCATGTTTCCAAAAGTCACAAGCCACATTGAAATATGTAAAAAGACATCTCTGTAAAACATGCTTAGGCCCTAAAATTGGACAGACATTAAACATAAACCCCATAATTTCACTGGTGGGAATTTCAAACACCCCTGTGGATGCAATCTTTGCAGGATGCATATAAAAAGAGGATCTGTAACTCAGATATCCATTTGTATCTCTGCAGCATCAGTCAGCAAACCTCAGCTATCCCCTCCAGGTAGTTTAAAGGAATTGGTAAATCCTGTCCATAAGTAAATTTATGTGTTTCAGATAATGATTGGTTTATAGGAAAGAAGGCAGAGTAGAGAGAGAGTTCTAACAAAATCCACCATACTAAGAAACAGGTTTTGTTTTCTCCCTGCATTGCTTTCTGGAAATAAGTCTTGAGGATCCCCTTTCTTCTAAAACAGACATCTGAGGTTGGATTTCTACCCATATTATCCCAGAAAAGAGCCTCATTCTCTAAAGAGTTTGACAAGTAATTGCTCATGTGGAGAAGAACTGCAAATCCACATCCTTCATCCCACTTTGTCCTCCTTTGTCCATCAGAGCAACCCAGACTCTGGAATCTGATGAAATCTTGTCAACCAATCTCAGAGCTGTGGTATAACCTGAGCTCAGGGGATGTCTGGCCTTTCACAGCACAAAACACTGAAAATATTTCAGTCACCGTGCAACCAATTTTTAAGAAGGCTGAGGATCTCTAGGTCCCTTCCAACCCCTACCATTCTATGATTCTATGATCTTTTCTACAAAGTGGCAGAGAGACTGAGTAGACCATAGGAGATAACAGACTCTTGAGAAACCAAGGTGGAGTGAGATAAGGGCTGTGAATCAGACACTGTGCATGCTCCAAAAAGGAACTTGAGGTTTCTTGATTCAGAAATATACTTCCAGACCTAGAGACTCAAACTATTTGGGAGCAAGCTGCATCATTTTTTATTTTACAACATGCTTGGAAAGGTGTACTGCTACCAGGAGGTTGAGGTAGGTATGACTTTCTCCTTTTAAAAAACAAAAGTCGTTGTAAGTCCTTGGCACTGGAGGGTTTAGTGTTCTTGATCCTAAAGTGGGTATCTCAAGTATGATCTCCCATGAGGTGACAAAGACCCAGGAGACCCACCACTCTACTTAGTTTTCCCCTAGACAGATCCATGCCCGGTACATCAACCCCTGGATTACCAACATATCTTCGTATGTTTCTGTGTCTGTTTTTGGAATCCAGATCTGAATGTGGCCCTTTATAACTCAGCTATCATTTTACTGATGAGATAAGAATATTTTTATTCTGTGCCTTGTTTATTTAAATGTCAACGCTTTAAATCAGAAGCATCCCTCACTGTGCATAAATTTGATAGAACATCACAGGAAATGGGAGAATGGGAGCTCTAAGCACAGTAAAAAAAGCAGTAAAACCACACATCCTGTGTACAAATGCATTCTTAATTGCTGTTGTTGGAATACAATATTCTTTGAACTTTTTGCTCTATTGCTATAGACTTAACTATAATATAAAAATCTTTTGACTGTATAAATTATGTGGATAGGAAGAAGTTTTCTCCTGCTGAGAAGAGCCAATTTTGAATATCAAACAGAATGAGATAAGATGAATATTCAGAAACCCAGGAAGCCAACTTTCTGCACACACAGATTAAATCATAAAAAATGCCACTGCCTGCAGTATCAATGCCGAGTCATAACTGCACTATTTATAATGAGATATTAAACTTTAGTTATGTTACTGTCTTAGGCTACATAAACCACCAGGAAAAGAGAGAATAAATAAGGTTCTTGCAGATAAGTTAGTTGTAGCAAATAGGAGGCTGCACCACTCACAGTTTTGCTTTGCAAGGAAATTCCCCAGTTGAGAAGTGGTGTGATGGGTTGGGGAGGGAGCAGGACCCCAAGTAGCATCAAACAGTATGTCCTCAGTAGGCCATTAATCATTATGGGAATCAGTGGAGTAAAGCCTCAGCCCTGATAAACTCACGGAATTCTACTGAAATGGGTAGGACACACAGCGTGAACTGCTCTGACTCCCCTGAAGTAAAGTACTTGTCACCACCTGGGGATTTCAGTCCTGTTGTTTGAACTGGTAAGCATAGATTTAGGTCATGTTCATAGGGGATAAAACCTAGCAGGGTTTATGCTGCTTCCCTGGAGAGACAGAGATACATGAGCTTGAGCGAGTGAGATGGTTTACGTGACCTTACAGTGTTGATCCAGAAGCTGACTCTTCCTAAAGTCAAGGGCAGTTCTGGCAGTAACATTCACCTTGAGTTTACTTCTTAATTGATGAGAAGCTGTAAAATAGCATGTCCATTCTAAGTCTCAGGTAGTAAAGCATCGTAGCCCATACTGGCCAGGTGGAGAGAGGAATCAGTACTATTATCTGCAAGCTATTAGAAGACCCAACACTGTCTAGATAGGTACAGCCAAGGAAGGACAGTGGCTTATCGTGGACAAGGTGGGATCTGTGGACTATCTGAGGTAAGAATCTAATAATTTGTCCTACAGCCATGATGTCAGTTTGCAAAAACTGACTTGCTTTATTAAAGTAATTGCAAGAAATTTGTGGTTTGTTTTCCATTGCTATGAATAGTTTCATCGTGGCTTTTATGGCTTTCAGAAACTGTAGTTTTGCCTTATTCCTGTTTCTCACTGCAGAAATTTGTAATCTTGTTACTCAGTGTACAGATGTACTTTGTTACCCAATGTACAGATGTGTGTTACTCCAGCTAGTGCAGTACATGCAAACTACATAAAAACCTAGATTGGTCTGGTAGTGACATCACTTTCAGCTCCACCACTTATGTCTGCTGCAGAATACTGGAAAAGTCTCTTAATCTCCCATTCATTCCTTCACCATCCTTTCACACTCTTCTGCTGTCTTCTGTCTTTGAATTGTGAAAGAATTGACTCTTTCATGTCCCTCCTTGTACAGATGAGCCTTTAAGGTTAGAGTTTCCCACAACTCTGAAAGGAACAAGTTGCCTCTCTCCCACCACCCTGACTTTGCAACATCTCGTTACAAGAGTCAAACTATAGTCAAACTGAGATCAAAAGTGAAAACAGACCAGTGTTCTAGCTACGGTATACTACAGGTATTGCGCATTGAGAAGGCTTTTGTTTTACAAAGAGATTCTGAAATTTTTGACTTCTGAGCCTGGTTGGATATCCTCTGCCTAAAATCCTTAGCCTCACTATTCCCTCACAACTGTTCTTCAGGCAAAGAGTAAGACATTCTCATCCAATAATTTTCTTGCATTAGTAACAGGACTACCATAAATCCCTTTTTTTTTTTTTTTTCCTTTTTAATATCCTTCCAACTTCAAAGCTCAGGAGTCTTGCAGCAAATTAACGTATTTGGCTACAGACCTTACACAGGCATATAAACCCTAGATAAGCTAAAACTGGTTTTTTTTTTTTTTTCCCCTCAGGCAATATTGTTATGTCCACCTTCTAATCTTTAATTGGATGTCAGAGTTAGCACATTGATAACTTGGCTCACTATCGATTTAATTCTGGTTTGACTACTGATAAAGTAATTACACCATTTAACATAGGGAAGGACAAGCTGAGGAAGTGAGAGTGATTTGACGCTAAAACACATTGTGCATTAAGATATACCATGTTGATTGTTACAAGGACATACTTACTGTGGTCCAACTGACCTGCTGACCTAAGTCTGTAAAATATAATGTAATGATGGAGGAAACAGCAAGGCTTTGAATGTTAATGGAATCCTTCAAATAGGGCCCATCTGCAATGACAAAAAGGAAAGAGATCGCATGAACAATAGGCACTTTCTCAGAGGCTTTTTATAGTTCGTAGGCTGCCCTGATAATGGTCAAAGTGTAAGCCTATCTTCTAGTCTGATTTATTTTGGTGACTTGGTACTTATTCTTCAGGTTAGAATCTTAAAGCATTTCTGTGAGAACTACTCTCTCATTTTAACAAAAAGCATTAGGCTGACAGGACACTGGGCAGCAATGCATAGCAATTGTAATGATGCTATCTCTGTTAATCTAGACTATTAGAGATATGCCATGCAATCGCATAGACAATTCTGTAGAGTACTTTTTGTTCTGTCTTGCAAGACTAAAAGGAAAGTCAATGTAATGCAGTGTCTGCCTCACTCGTATCTTTTGCTGAAGCATTTGCATTCTCAGATAATTTTATTATCATTGGCATCATCATGATGAACACAACTTTTTGGGCCCACAGTCCAAGACTTCTTTGTAAGCTGTCTGATCTAGGCAGACCAGATGTATCTGAGAATTATAGTGCTTTTTACAGTATTATGTGAGTCATAACATTACCACAATCAAGGAGGATTATAAAACATTGGGGAAATAAGTGAAGGGCAGGGGGCCTCAAGTTTTTACCAGAGAAAAGGGTGCAGCCAATAACAGAAGAATCACAGTTAGCTCCTGCCTTAGAGTTTGGTGCTGACAAGAAGGTTTCATTTTTTATCTTCAATGACTGTAATTTGGTAGGGCAGGATGGAATACATCTGTCTCACAAGGGTACTGGTATCTTCAGGAATAGGCTGGCCAACGTCATCAAGACGGCTTTAAACTGAAAGACTTGGGGGGCAGAATGAAAAAGTATGTGCCATCCCATCTAACAGGGAAACAGGTCAGAGCAGTAAATGCAGTGATGATGCTATTCAGCCCCACACCAAGATGAGAAGCGAAGGCTGACCACCCTGATAATGTCAAATGAGAGGATCCTCTTGCATACATCCAGAGAAATCTGTCTGCTCAAGTAAGCCCCTGTGTTGCCTGTACAACAACACATGCAGCTTGGGTAATAAGCAGGAGGAACTGGAGATGTGAGTGAGGATGCAGGGCCATGATCTCATTGCAGTTACTGAGATGTGATGGGACAGCTCACATGACTGGAGCAGAGCCATGGATGGCTATGTTTTGTTTAGGAAAGACGGGCAAGCAAGGTGAGGAAGTGGAATTGTTCTCTGTGTGAGAGAGCATTTAGAGTGCATTGAGCTCTGCCTGGGCTGGTATGAGTTGAACGCTTCCAGTCTTGATGATCTTAGAATGTACAGGTAAAGACATAAAATGGCAATATCTGGTTCTCTGTTTTTTTATAGTCAGTGAGCTGGATATTAGGAAGCTCAAAGCTGCTGTTTTGGGGTGTTGTCAAGACCGCAACAATTCTTTTCTTTTTTCCACCTTATGTATTGTGTCTCCATTTGAATATATGTTTGTTGACTGTTTAAGTGAATAAAGGTTATAAATTCCACCAGGTGCTGAGTCCTCATTTTCCAGGGCTCTGGAATGCTACATGTCCACAGACCAAATATCATGCAGCCCATGGCAACTTCATCTCCTACTCCATGTCCATCAAGATCTGGTGTACTGGCATAAAAAAAAAAAAAAAAAAAAAAAAGAGGCTGCCTCCTGAAGCCAGTTGCATTTTCTAATGAGGCTGTGAGCAAGTATTAAAATAGTGAGTGAGGGAAGTATGTGAATAGTTTTTAGACTGCCTTTTCTTCATTATTTAATCATCCACAGTATTCTGAAACAGAACAGTGCTTATGAAAACATTATATTCCTTTATTAATGAGAAAGTTAATGTTGATCATTGATAACAATTAATGAAAAAGTGCTAATAATTCACCCAATAATGTGTTTAGAGAGAGCAATACTGTTAGGACGACAACTTGCCAGAGAATTGGTGTAATATGTTAGGCATCTGTATCCAACTATATGAACACTTACTGCGTTCTAGTTGCAGGCCAACACGGGAAGGGTACCACTGGGGACCTGTTCAAATCACAAAACATGTCTGTTAAAGCTGTTATAGCTACAAATGTGAAATTACAAAATAAATCCTCTCTTTCAGTCTCAGCTACGCAAGGTGATTGCAAGACAGGTAGGAGCAGAGATCTCTTCTTCCCTCTTGAGCGTTGGAAGGGCCAGTCTCAATGCTGAACACTCTGTCAGCACATGAAAGGTAGGCACATGCATGCCAAATGTCTTGTCCCTGCCTCCAAAATGCTTCTTGTTGTACAGTCTGTCTGAAGGGCTTGAATTTTCCCATTTAGGACTGTAAAAACTAACTTGGGATGTGCAGTTATCACTAGTTCTTAACCAAGGATTATTCAGGCAATAGAGACACAAAAAGCAGAGGCACTCAGGTAGTCAATACTGGATGACTTGACTGACATGACTTCCATGATGCCCATCAACTTAAAGATGTTCACTAGAAGTAGATTTTTGAATACTCTAATCATTTCTCATAGATGATCAATAGCAGCTGGCATTTGTTTCTCTCAGTGTCAGGACAAGTGGGTAATTGCTACAGAAAGACTGCAGAAGGTATCACAGCTGTTCAAATTGTTAACTCATCCAGACATTTGTAGTGCCTGTATGTAGGAGGTTGTGCCCCTACAGCTGTGCTGGCTGAATGGACAATGCAAGCACTCCTCCTTTCCATCACAAGAACACTTTCCTTAGCCCACATACACACTTCATTTGCTGTTGAAAGTTAAGACTGACCTGAGATATTTTAGGGCTGGCCTAGAGCAGGCCATGGTGTTGACTGAGATTCAAAGGCAGGGGAATGCAGAGGAACAACTGCAGTATCATCACCACCAGACATTTCTACTGCATTTGTCTTTATTTCTTTTGACACATCTTGGGACAGTTGGCAGCCTGAAGGAGATTTTCTTTGTCTTTTCAATTCCAAGTCTGGGTGAAGTTGGTCAAATACAGCTGTGGTTTCCTTTAGACCTATCTTACAATTGTTAGTATTCCTGTATTTAAGATATCAGTATTCTTATACCTTAAAAAAATCTAAATAAATTCTTCACAATGACTGTGCTGAAACATGGAATGTTTGCCCTGAGAAACTGCAGAAACTGGTTCTCTGGAGATAGTTGGACCTTATCTGAGGAAGCTCCTGAGCAATCTGATAGGACTTGAGAGCTGGCCCTGCTCTGAGAAGAGCAGATGAGCTCCAGAGGTTACTTCTACCTTAAATGTATTTCAGAATGGTTGGGAGAGCTTGTTTACCCCACTGGCTGCCAGCTGGAGGGGAAGGGGAGCTGTACAGTGTGCACTGCACCCACTGTGAAGTAGCACTCAGCACACGCATTTCAAAGGCAAAGTTCAAGGTTTATAGGCAAGAACAGGCATTAGGTGAACCCATGAACCAGGGCTAATAGCAGGAGGTGAGACATCCTTCAAATAAGTTGCAAACATTTTTTTCAGGCTATCACAACAATCCACGGCCATTAAAGATAACAAAAGGAAGATAGAGAAAGAGTAGCTGTCTGCCTTGTCAAGGAAGATATGATTTGCTCCAGGACAGTAGATATCAATAGTTATTTGGGAGCCTGAAATGCAATGTACTTGTGTTAAATTGGAATCTTCCCCCCAGCCCGGCCCCCCTCCTATTTCAGTATGTTTTGATAAAAGCCAATTTACCTGATCCTGTGGCAATGTGCTTTTAGATATGGCTCATAATCTTCACAAGGGCAAACAGAGGTTGTGCATTTAAGTGCATCATCCCATATTTTCAGTCCTTTAGACTCAGTACAACATTATGTTCAAACATACTCAAAGATTTAGATAGATTGAAGTGTGCCTTTGCCACCCCTTGTCTGCAGTGACCTTGTTATCACATCACAGTGTCTCTCTGGTTTCCAGACTACCCTTGAGGTTCTGTGTGCATTTTGTTGGAGGCACATGGAATTAGCTGGAGGGATGTTACTTTCCAGATCTTACTATTCATGGGAGGGCCACTAGCTAATGTCAAGTGGAAATGTTATGCAAATGGAGTCGGGGACATAGTCCAGACACATCTCTGTTTCTAAGTACATTGAGTTTAGTCTGAACATGAAAGTTTCCCGCTTTCAACCTTTACTGGCAGCAGACTTTAGCAAGGCTATTTCCAAGTCTTAGCTGCCCAAGGTCATGAAAAAAAATCATTGGTTTCTGGAGTGAAAGGTGGGCCCACTTCATTCCTTGAGAGGTCTCAGAGTTCTGTCTGGTCTGGTCTCCAAGCCTGATGAGACCCATTTCAGGAACAGGAAACCCCACATATTCCTAGGCATCAGAGATTTGCCTGCTCATCATTTGGTATCAGTTAGCCAAGGGGACTCTGGCCCTATTTGTTACCATTTACCTGCCTCCTCCCCGTGACTGTTTTCCACGGGGTCCTCCAGAGCCCTCACTAAAGGACAGCTCTGGATTTCTATTTGCCAGTGTGGGAAGCCATTCCAATGCAGCCTTGCTCTGGCAAACACACACATTCCCATCACTGCTGTAGTCGAAGATCTCTCCTTTATTTGAGTAGTGGAAAGAAGCCAAACACACTAATTATCACCTGCATTAATTCTTGCTACTGCCTGTCAGAATAAGGGGTAGATGTTTGTCTTGGCTACCTAGAGCCAGTCCTATCTGGCAGATTAGTTTCACCAGCCATCAACAGGAGTTCAGAAGTGCATGTGAAGAATGCTCCCAGACAGATTAAACAAGCACTCACTAAAGACAGAGACACAGCTGCAGCTGTGTGCCGCATTCAAATGTCTCTGCACTTTCGCACCTGGCAAAGCTCTCCCTACTTCCAGTCTAAAGGTAGAGTGTTTCTCTTTTCCAGGGTGGTGGGAGTTTTTGTAGAAGAGTTTACTTCCCTATTCATTCCTATTAGCATTTTGCATTGATGCCACCTGAAGAGATTAATGGCAAACAAAGAGCCTAGGTGATTCAAGTTTATCTTGTAACTCCTGTTGCATCTAAGATCAGGCATGTGTTATTATTTACTTTCTTACATTGTGATGGTGCATCAGAGCTCAGCCACATGACACTCGGTAGCTGTCAGTCCCTGTATATACCTCATGATCAGCAGAGCTGTGCAGCTCCCTTATGGTTATAGTTTTGGCTATGCATTTCACACTTGGAACAAAGCAATAAAAATGACATTTCAGCCCACTCATACCCCAGACCAGTTTTGACTTGAAAAAGCAGATACAGACTGACCAGAAAATAAGAATGTCCATCATGATTCATTCCATGGGTTTACTTAGCCAATATTATATCCTCTGATATTTAGCCAATATTGTGATTCCTCTATCACATTTCTTAGATTTCTGGCATTTGTGTAGAATAACTTTGGTTCCTTTCTTTTCAGCACAGTTGGACAGCTACTGAAGAGTCTTCCTGTTTTTTCCAGCTCCTATTTGATTATTTGTAACCTCCTGACTGATCCTTCTCTTGAAGGACGTTTGTCTCAATATGATCTTTAATATGGTCACCCCCCCAAGAGCATGCGCAAAGACACCTGAAGGCTTTGCCTGTTCCTCAGCCAAAATGCAACTCCTTGCTTTTAAGTGACATCAGCATCACTCTTCTCCACTGAGCAACCTGATCAAGTGAAAGATATCCCTGCCCAAGGCAGAGAGGCTGGACTAGATGATCCTTGAATATCTCTTCCAACTCAAACTGTCCTACAATTCTGTGGTTCATTCTGTTACGATTCAGATAATGTTCCTTAATGTAGAATTGTAAGCAATCCATGATGAGTCCTAAGCCTTTTACTTTATTCTGTCTTCTCTGTCAGGAATTTGTTCCAATTTTTGGAAAAAAAAAAAAATCCAAACATATATTTAAAAACAGTTAAAATATTCTAATGCTATTACCTTTAAAAGATCATAATTTTTCAACACAGGATGATATTTTCTTGTAAAATAACTCAATATTTACTTTCAATAATCTGGTTTAAAAAAATAGACACAAGGAAAAATATTTACTTTTGCATTGGTTATTTGTTATATATGCTAGTATTTAAACCAAAAATTAAAACATCAACAGTCAGCTTTAATTTGACCATACCCAAATAAGAAACAACCAATTAATATTGGATTTAAATGGAGATGTAGTGATATTAAATGACCATAGAAATGCTTGATAACCTGACAGCCTCAGTGCCACACCCAGCTGCCAGTGTTACTGTGGAAAGATGCACAGAAAACTAAGTTCTGTTGACCCTGCTGTTCACACAGTATGCTTTTTTCACTACATTTATACTAGAGTTTCAGTAAATTAATCAACTAACAATCAAAGGAATCAAGGACAGGTTTAAAAGTCTGTATGCAATTTAAAAAATGTCCAAAGGTACTCTCTATCTACATGATACAAATTGACATTATTATGTGCTCTGCCACTTGTAAATCACAAGAGGTTCTGAAAATCTAACAATTAAGAAATCTAAGTACTGGGTTCTTTCCAATAGTTATAAATTTCAAGGGGTCAGTCTAGTTTTTGTTAAGTTTCATAATGAACCTTCCATAAAAATTCTTTAATGTGTTGCCTGTTCTGTTGTAAATTACAGAACCAAATACCTATTTGTCAAAAATTATTTATGAAGTTATACTAAATCCATGTGAGAGCAAAGGTGCATCATGATGAAAACCTCTATTGCTGGGAAATTCTGTATGTTGCTTGGAATGCAGCCTTGCAAAAGCTATTCCACAGGAGAGTGAGGAATCTAAGAAATGCAAACTAGAACTGATGGACACAGCATGGAGATAATTAGCAGATTGACTTTCCATGATCAGCTAATTTTGTTATCAGTTAAATTGTTTGCTTCTCATTGTATTTCACCACCCATGCATCTCTAATAACAAATAGCCTTAATAATTACGAGCAATACCTACTGTGATATGAATAGGATGATGTGAGCAACAAAATTACTATAATCAATTATCAGCAGCATGTTGTTTAAATTTGCAGAAATACAGGAAATTCTAGGGGCCACTGCCACACGAGTATCCCCCATATCAAGACAAAATGTTGCACATTAGCTGAGAAATGTAACAGCACTTGCCCATGTGAAGTGAGCACAGCTGAAATGCATTCCACTACCTGAACTGGCCAGTAGTTTTGATATCCACGTAGCAATAAGAAGAGATTGCTATGAAAGATTAACAGATTTGTATATGTGGGACAGTGGTTTTGAGACAAACATACTGACACACAAAATTCCATGAAAAATTGCCAAGGTCTTCCCTTGACAAGTAAATGCTGTACATTTGTTCACTACTTCCATGTTTGTGACCTTAAACAACAATAACCGTAAGTGTTGTTTCTCTTGATTGCAACTTCTGAGAAAACAGGGATAGATAGAGATATCGCCATGCTGACAGTCGCAGTCTTTGCTCTGGGCTGGTTTGTGTACCTTTGCTTGACTGAGCTGACATCGGGAAAGCAGGATGCTGAAATGACTTGAAGCTGATGCTTTCTGCTTTTTGGTAAGAAAAGGCTGTGGCATTTCTTGGGCTAACTTTGCACTTGAATGCTTCCTCAGCATGATGGCAATAACCAAAGTACACCTAAGAAACCACAATAAAACTAGACTGGGCCACAAGACCAAGACAGAAAGTATCTGAAGTTATTCCTTTCTATGCCTGCCTTCACTGCAATAAATAACCGTTGCTAGTACTGCAATCTGAACAAACAGCAAATGTGAAAATTTGCAGCACTCAGCAGCAAGCCTGGGGCAAGCAAGTCCTTAGCACTTCTCTAAAGGACCCACTCCAAAGGCCCTGTTTGACCACAAACCACAAGCTGTTTTGCTGCTTTGACCCTTTAAATACTTACACAATCACCTGAGTCTTTTTTTTTTCAGGGCTAGTGCACAGAGACCAGCTGTAGCCAGGCCCCCTCAGGGTACCAGCTGGATATCTCCAGTCTGGCACCAGATGGATATCTCCAGTTACCACACAGCTAGCACCATACAGAGGTCCTAAGACCAGCTGGGCTGGCAGTGGCCAGGCTACCAATGGTATGCTGCTTCCACCTCTTGTTAAGTCTTTAAGACATGGGTCTGGCCTTGGGAAAGCACTAACTGGATCCAGGATCATTCAGCTAGGCTGTGTTTTTCTTGTAGAAGCACTTTCAGTATAGTGTATCAGAATATTTAAAGAAGGGGAGCGAGATCTTGAGCTAGATCTGTATTTTTATGGGAAGTCAGTGGAAAGAGCAGATCTAGTGTATCCTGTTCCATAAAATCTCAACAGGATATGGAAGTGGATGTTGGTTTTAATGACTCCATGCCTGGGGATAAATCCCTTTTTTCATCAGTTTTTTTTCTCTGAGTATTTTTTGTTTAATTTGTAAGCTTTCCAGGGAAGAACTCTGGCCATGTGTTTTCCAAAGGCACCTTGGCCTCTGGTTGCTCTGGGGACACAAATAAACACTTTTTTAATGACACGTGGAATTTGAACAAAAGAGCTATTTGCTCATAGGCATCCATTTCTTTCTTCTGGCTTTTGTATACATGGATGAATCTAGCTAAAATCCCACTGTTTGCACAGGGAGACAAAGCAGTGAGCTGGCTCAACTGATGTCTCCAGACACTGGCTAAGACCAACAGTGTTAAGGACAGAGTCTGGCCAAGGGGCAGAACAGCACATACTTCCCAAAAACTCTTACAAAAATAAGCCCCAGCCTAAGTGTCTGGCTAAATGCTTCCTTCTTCACTGTCCTTTTTATTGTTTGTATTGTCCTTAAATGCTTAAAATATGTGAACATCCCTTTTACCTACATAAAGGCATTTAACTGTAAACCTGGCACCTCCACTGGAGCCCCATGGAGCCTGACCAGAAGGTTTTTCACATCATACCTAACACCTCTATAGCAAAGAGTATGATATTACATACAATGTCTGCATCTCCCTTAAAAAGTGTCAGGATTTAGCTTTTCTTCCACAGGATCTGGCAAACAGTATAGCCCTATCCATATATTGGTTCCTGGGGGCAGTTAATCTGCTGAGACTGTGCTCAGATGTGGAAATCCAGCCTGTGAGACCTCCACACTCCACCTTGGGTCACAAATTCACCTCATTGCCTTTCCACTGGAAAACCTTGCACAAATACCTGAACTCCTTGAGGAACAGAATGCTCCTCTCCCACTTGCCTGTGTTTTTTTCCCGGTGGAAAAAAAAAAAAAAAAAATCTCAGACCTTAGCTATATTCTGATTGGGCAATAATGGACAAACTTCTTAAGAGTCAGCATAGTTTTTGTTAATGAAGATTGATTGTTATTAGGGGTAAATGGAATATTATTTGTCATTTACAGGTCAATTCATGCCACTTTCAATTTTCCTTCAGAAACAGCTTGATACTGAAAGCAACTGTGGAAATTCAGACAAGCAAAAAGCATCAGAAACTAAAAGCAAGCAAGCACAAAATATTTAGATGCATATTTTAATATTTTTGCTACATTGTTTCTCCTTTCCACTTTCAAAAAAAATAAGGAAAATCCATCCCTGTGCATTTCAATTTTCCATGTAGTCTGCTGCAGAAAGTATAATTAATTTTGATCTTTTTGTGTTGATTTGCATTTAAATTAATGTGTGTGGGCAAGGGAAAGGAAAAGGAATGAGTCTCACCTTTTATTTCATTAATAACAGCCACAGAGCAGAATACAGAGAAACAAGAAAACAAATACTCTAACAAACCTGGAGCTTGAAACATCATTTCCATAAGGGAACTCAGTGCAAGGAGGTGAGGAGATGCTGAGTGCATTGCACCACTGCAGGGCCCAGGGGTCCATGCCCAGCTGCTGCAGCTTGGCACATGAACTCTGCCTGGCCCCAAGCAGCCTGCCTGCAGGGCTGGCTTCCCTCAACGTGGCCTTCGTGTTGCCTTTGCTGCCTGTGTGACACACAGTCACTGCGGGGTGGTGGTGGGTGCTGAACTCTGGGTTTGGTGAGTCTTTTGACTAGACACTCCCAAGGAGGATGGCATCTTGTGATCCATGCACTAAAACAGCAATGAGTTTGATTCATATTTGCAGACAGTTGTGTTCTGGCTCTGTAATGCCAACCTCAGTTAAGAGAGAGATGAGTAATTAATGCCAATTGAGGGTCTGTACTCTGGCAGTTAACTGTGTCTTTGATTCTTCTGTCTCTACAAGTTCAGAAAGGGTAACAAAGATAACTGTTGAGGTATCAGGGGAATGTGAGAATTCAAACAGGATTCTCTTCCTAAATATGAACTAAACATAAGCCAGCAATGTGCCCTCATGGCCAAGAAGGCCAATGGCATCTCGGGATGCATCAAGAAGAGTGTGGCCAGCAGGTCAAGAGAGGTTCTCCTGCCCCTGTACTCTTACATGGTGAGGCCTCATCTGGAGTCCTGTGTCTAGTTCTGGGGTCCTCAGCACAAGAGGGACAGGGAAGTGCTGGAGAGAGTCCAGCGCAGGGCCACCAAGATGATCAGGGGACTGGAAGATATTTTATACAAGGAAAGGCTGCGGGAACTGGGGCTGTTTAGTCTAGAGAAGAGGCGACCGAGGGGAGATCCTATTAACATTTATAAATATCTAAAGGGTGGATGTCAGGAGATTAGGGCATCGCTTTTTTCAATTTCTAGCAACAGGACAGGGGGTAATGGGATGAAGCTGGAACACAGAAAGTTCCATTTAAATATAAGAAAAAACTATTTCACTGTGAGGGTGAGGGAGCAGTGGCACAGGCTGCCCAGAGGGGTTGTGTGGAGTCTTCTTCCTTGGAGGTCTTCAAGACCTACCTGGACATGTTCCTATGAGACCAGATCTAGGTTGACCTACTTCTGCAGGAGGTTTGGACTAGATGATCTCAAAAGGACCCTTCCAACCCTACTATTCTATGATTCTATGATAAACTCTGTTAGTGGAGCCTTCATACAATGGGCAACACAAACTTGATAAACTCTATGTTAAGGTACATATATTTGCCAAACTAATTCTGTGTTTTGGGGACTAAAAACATCCTTCATTCTCTATCTGTCTCTCTGTATTCTAACATGATTTTTTAAAATGCAGCTTAACATTTGGTGTTTCATAAAATCAGCTGCTGTCTATCTAAATCCTTAAGTGCAGATATTTTTACTGATGGCTAACTCAGCCAAGGGTTTGATGGACAACAAAACATAGGTATCTGACTATCCTTGTGGTCTCAGAAAACATGAGCCATAAGATATAAAGGCCTTTTTTTAAATGCTGTTTCTTTTAAGATCTATGTTTACATTCGGGCAGTGCCAGGTTTTAGGAGAACAAACAGTGCTGTGCCTTGTAGTGTTACAGATACACTATGTTCAGGACACTGATAATACAGGTCTTTGGCTCCTCCCTTCAGAGAGCTCTAGTTTGGATACTGCTACAATCAGCATGACTGCTAAGTACAACTTAGGTAGCAGCTCTCCACAGAGCTGCATGAGAGGCAGAGAGCAGAGAACTACCCTAGTTTACCCCATGCTGTTAGCACTCTGTCTAAATGTGGTACAGCACCAGCACCCATTACAGCAGGCTTGGTGCGCTTTTGATTTATGTTCCAGCTTTAGAAAGTAACCAGTGGTCCAGCAATCCCCGTTTGTACAGCAAAGATGGCTCAAAACCTCATTTGTGCCTCCACCTCAAATGTACTAGGTAGAGTCCTACTGCAGGCTCCAGCTATTTTTCTTTAAAAGCGTTCCTTAGTCAATTAACTTACAAAACATGCTAATGGAGTATAATTTTCTTTCAATATTTGACCGTCCAGGGGATAGTACTCTCTCCAGCCTCTAATCTAATCAGGAAGCATTCCCTTGCTAACCCCTAATATCAATGCTCTTTTGTGTCTAATGGCCACACCAATGCCATGAACAATTAACTGAACACATCTGAACTGACATGATTTCTTCCTTAGTGCAAATTAACTTATCATAAATTCATTGGTAAATTCACCACAGTGAAAATTAATCCCCATTAGTAACAGAGCTGACTTGTAGTTTCTCTACGAGCAATGAGGAAAAGGCAGCACAGATCTGCCTTGCTTTGGCAGCAGATCAGTGGTATATAAGCCAGAGGCTCAGTCATGTTCCCATGTCCTTCCTGGGAGAAATTCGTTTGGGCTGATTTAATTTCCCCATCCCACCACCTTCATTAGATTGAGCAGAGGCTTCAGTGCCTCAGAAGCACTGCCACAAGGCTTGAAGAACTGCTTTTCCCATCTTAGCTCTACAACAGAGGACAAATAATTTTCCCTCTGAATGCTGCAGTTCCCCTGCTGTGAAATGAGGCTACAGGGCTTTTCTAGCAAATAGAGACATTCTATGTGAGGATAAACAGCAAACATGGTTGATTCCAAGTCGCCTCCTGTGCGTGCTGTGAGTGATGCTCTGGTCCCACATGGAGAGCACAGGACCTTTCACCTCCAGCTATCCCACCAGGAGATGAGCCCAGGCAGTCTGTCTACATATCAGCCATAAGGCAGCCATGTGGGGAGAAGTGCAAGAGGCTTAAAAGTGATCAGCAAACTGCTTCTCCACAGTTATACAGACACAGCCCATGAGGGACTTGATTATTGTGACATTGCTTGGTGTGTTCATTCACATACATGAGGGAAGATACTTCATCCCAATCTATACGGCAAACATATAATGACCTTTGAACAACTCCACCAATTTTCCTCTGTAAATGTCACAGCCACAACTCATCGAGATGTGTTTGTGAACTCTGAACTTACATTTTAATTGTAGAATATTAAAAAAACCCTACCTTTCTGTTAACATGTGTTTGAACCAGAGAAATATACCTTGTTCAAAGCAAATAAACTTGCTCTCTTTCTGTGTTATTCAGTAACAATTTTTGTAGCTGAGACAAAAAAAGCCCTAGTATTGTGTGTGGTGACTGACTTTTTCAGCCTATTTCTCAGACTGTTCATTTTCAGACACTGATTTTCCATTTACAGTTCTCTTTTTACTTTTTCAAACTTCAGATTTCCCTTCTAACCACATTTATGGATTAATTTAGATCATAGGCTTTCTTTTCTTTGTCTAAAGTTTTGGAAGTTTTGTCTGAAGTTAAATTTGCCTGCCTCTAGGAGAAAATCCAGTCTCATTAACTGACGCTAGACATGGTGTAACTTTCTGAGCTGAAAATCATGATTGGATAGCATGGTACCTCCTGTATTAGTTTTGATGGGAAATCAGAAGTATGGGCCATATAACCCAACAAATCACCTAAAAATGTAAATGTCAGTTGAAAACAGACTAGAGTCTAGATTGCAGATTTAAACTCATATCCAATATATGTCTCCTTTCCTAGAGGGTTTCAAAACCTGTCTAGATGCATTCCTGTGTGACCTGATCTAGCTGGACCTGCTGTAGCAGGGAGGTTGGACTGGATGATTTCTAGAGGTCCCTACCAACCCCTACCTTTCCATGATTCTCTGATATGTCATCGCAACAGCAACAACAAAAGAGCTGAAGAAAAGCTAAGACTATCCAAGGCGTATTGTAAATCATTTAAAAGTTTATCTAAAACTAAAATGGAGCAAAATATATACAGAAACACACATCTTTTCCCTGGGCTCAAATGCCTGTACATGGTACATCTCATTGGGAACATAGAGGAGATATGTCTATACTTTGCCATGTTCAAAGCTTGCCTTATATCAAGGCATCTAGGCAGTGGTGAATCCAGTGCATTTGGACTCACTCAGCTGCTTGATTCAAAATTTTGTGACAGATCTTCAAAACCTGAAGAACAGTGCCATTTGTTTTAGGGATCAGAAACGTTCTTTCTTTCAACAAAGGTGCTGCCATCTCAGTGTAAATTGGCGATGGTCAAACTAAACGACATGTTGTCAGCGTTTTACATGGGAATACAACAACCATTGCTCTTACCTACTGGATTTGGTGGTCACCTCCAGGAAAAACTGGTTCTGCTTTCCTCAAGATAAGCATATTCTAGAGAAGTTCTCATCTGCTCTTAGCTATATACTGCTAAGCTTCCTACACTTTCTTCAGAGGCCTCAGTTGTTTGTCTGTGTATTTGCATGCTTTCAAACATCCAAAAAAGAGATGAAAACAATGAGAAAGGGAAGTAGTAGAGGGCACACCAAGTGACCTCAGAGACTGGCTTTTCTTCCCAGGCCTTCTAAGGGATTGAGTGGTATGTATTTCCCCAGATATGACACAAAGTGTTTGTGTCCTTCGTTGAAAACTTTGAGACCAATTGGTGGAGTAGGAATTAGTTTCAATCTAATGTCAGTTGGTAGAGCATGGTTGAGGATCTGGAAATAACTAAATGCTATACTGGAATACAGAGGTAGATGCACAAAGGCACCTAACATCTGTTAGCAGTGATGAGAGCCAGGCAGTAGTCAAGGCAGGCCTACATTTCACACAAGCATAGCTTGTAAATGAGCTGTTGATCCAGTATAACTCACACATCAACTATCTTAATGGTGAATCATTTCCAACAGCAAATATATTCAATATCATTTCAGTTTGGGGACAATTTAGAAAGAGGCGTAACTCTACTCTGCTACATTATTTTTATTGTGAATAATTTGTTCAGCTTCCTGTCTTTGATGCATCGCTTTCATTAACTTGAAACAGTGGCAAATATAAAGTTTAATTTGAAGCATTTCTTACTTTGTTCTTAGAGTTTCTTTTCCCTCATGCCCAAAGAGGAAAATAAGTAAATAAACAGGCTACAAGAGAGCATATGCATGTAAAAGAATACAAAACAAGTCATTATCACAGGGTGACATCCTGCACATTCAAATGTGAACAACCTCCCTTTCTCTTGTCCTGCTCACCTGATCCTGCCCCCAGAATTGCAACTACTTGTCACATCTCCTCTTGGCCCTACAGATGCCAGGTGCTGCAAAAGCACAGCTAGCGAAACCAGGAGGCAGAGAAAACATGGAGGAAAGCCTGAACATTGTAGATACTTGGATGTGTTCCTGTGTGACCTGATCTAGGTGGACCTGCTTCAGCAGGGGGATTGGACTAGATGATCTTTAAAAGTCTCTTCCAACCCCTACCATTCTATGATTCTATGATGTAGCTGCTACCTCTTCTCTAAACTGTCTAGAAGAAGTGACACCATGGCTCACGCTCTCCCAGAGTTTTCTAAGAAAGAGTTAGTTTCCTCTCATCCTGGCATGGAAGGTTTTCTTCCTCTTCTGTTACCCAGTGCCTGTTGGCTACCTTCCACAAGAAGTCCCTGGGACATTTATGCAGTCTCTTTCCATGTGGCTCCCCACAAGAGAAACTGTTGGATCCTTCTGTAAAGCCAACTGTGCAACTCTGGTGTCCAAAACCACAGAGACTACTGATGTAGATGCAGAGAACATTCAAAGGCCTGAAGTGATCTCAACCCTTCTGTAATCAATGGGTGTCTGTCTTATTAATGCACATGAGATTCTTTTTACAATCATAAAGACCCACTGTGCCTGTTAGCATCTTGAGTTCCTTGAATGAATATCAAACCTCCATGAGTCTGTTGGTGAACACCAGGTTAAGGCTGGAAGTCACTGTGCTCTTCAGACAAAAAAGTAATATCTGAGATTAAATTGCTGTAGGAAGAGTTTAAAAAGCAAACCTACTTTATTATCTTCTATTAACAGTTTAGTAAGCTTTAATTCTTCATTTTACCTGCGACTAGATATTCTCTAGGGCCTGGATTACTTCTACAGGGCCTCTTGTCGTTCTTTTCTCAGTTGAGCAACTGGCACTAATATAAGTCACATTGTAACTAATAATAGGCAATTCTGGTAAATAAATTTTGTTCTTTCTCATCTCTATCTGTCAATTAAATCTACTGCAAAGCAAGAAAAGTAAAGAATATGGCTATGAGATTTCTTTTTCTTAATGAAGCATTTAAATAGCATCTCACATTTATTTTCAGATTATTTACATAGGATGTCATCTGTGATGCATTGTTAGAGCCCAGTAAATCTCATCTGGGAACAATATCCCAGAAAGTAGAGAGGGCCAGTTCTGCTTCAAGTTACATTTCAATAGATTTGCTGCTTTTTTTCTTTTATGGTGTTACTCATCTGAAATGATATCTGTAATCCTGCTAATGAAATGCAATAACATTCCATGTAGCAGCTGTCAGAAAAAAAAAAAAAAGAAAGAAAATATGAATTTCTATTAAAATTCTAGACTTGATCTTCACTTTTTCCATTGCTGGTTTAAATATTACTTTTTTGTTTTCTGAAAGTCATCTTATTTCTAGGAGCATTTAATGGATAGTCTCACTTTTGTGTTTTAGACGCCATACTCCCCCTGGTTCAATAGGTCATTAGGCATACATTTAAGCCATTCTTTGTCCCAAACGTTTCTTATGGGATTACAGCCAAAACAGACAAAAGATCCCAAGGTGGATGAAAGGCAGGTTAATTATTCTTATTTTATAGATGAGAAAATTCATCTTGAAAAGGAGAAAGTATCTAGCACACAACTCACCCCACTCAATATCGTGACTCCCATTGATTTTGCATCAAGTCTTAAAGACCTAAGTCTTAAACATCACATTCAATTCAATGTGATTCAGGAGACTTTAGGAATCCTAGCTGGCCCTCTAGCTTTCATTGTTCTCTTTAGAAGACTAAATTTTTTTAAGCACTTAAGACATTCAAAAGCACTTAAAAGACCCCACTTGGTTGTATGTTACTAAGAGCACTGCTTCTAAACCATCTGAGTGAGACAAACTTCCACCATAGTTTCCTAGTTCAGTACATAATGAAAATACACTTTGTAACTATGTGCGTATTTCAGAAAGCAAAACTCCGGGGATATGCAATCAGACGATTTTCAAACTGATTTAACAACTCCACAATTTATAATGAGAGTCAAATGCCCAGCAAAAGCGAGCTGCAGGTGCCTAGTCTGGTTCTTGCTGTCATTAAGTCCAGTTAAGTTGTGAGCAAGGAGTTAGCCGAGCCCCCCCCATCTAGAATTGTCCAAATGCAACTTCTGGACTTTAACATTGTCAATGAGATGTGGGTCAGGTATTGAATGGGAAGGTTATGGCCACAGCTCAGGATGCAAAACAGCATCTGTGAAGTGCGCAGCACTTTCTGGAGCGCTAGCCAATGCATTACCTGTCCCTTTTGAAAATTGGTCAGAAATAAGTAGATTTTTAGTCACTTTAAAGATGAAAATCATGAGGCTAACTTGGTTTGACTTCTTTCTTTGAACTGTGTTAGGTCAATGACACCATTCTCCTTTCCTGACTGGCTATTAGAAAACATGTGAAAGTATTTCTGGCTTTCACAGGTGTGCTTCAATTATTTTGACAGTTAAGTCATAAATTCAAGTTACACAAATCTCTACCAGCAGACAGACTCTTCTGTTTTGTATAGAGAGATCTGCAGAGATATGCCACAAATAATCTGAGAAGAGGTCATCCTCCTGATACTTCTTCCTGTGCAGATCAGAAATGAAGCCTACCACATAGACTGACCTCATGGCTAAAGCAGCATGCCAAGGCAAGAATTTAGGTCTTTGTTCTGACATGTACACACTGCAGAGGCAGGAAGCAATTTACTCATGGATTAGAACTCTGATTGTGAGCAGGAGAGGAAGATGGTAGCAACTGGTTTGAGTTTTGTGGCAGGAGCTGTTGCTTACTTTATGCTTAGCCTTGCAAAAAAGCAAACAAAAAAAAGAATTTAAGTACATACAGGCCTCATTGTGGCAGTAACAAGAAATTCAAGGAGTTTCTAATATCCTGAGTTGTGTTGACAGGCATAGAAAAGTAAAAAGAAATTAGAATTGTGTCATTTGTGGGGTATAGAAATTAAGCATAAGCTAGTCTTCTACAGCTATCTGCTCTGTGACTAAGACAAATGAAAACTAAATTATAAATAAAAGACAAAAAAAAATCATCATGTTTCCTTCTAATTTCATTTACAAAGTCAACACAGATGGATGAGCAATTTACCCAGATGAAATCACTGTGCTTCTTAGTGTCCATTTGCAATAACTGCCCATCCCTAGTGATTCACCTTCATTGTTAATTTCCAATTGAGTTGTTATGAATGCAGAGCGGGGAATATTTATTGAAAACAATAGTTAGATGTGACTGCCAATCGAATGCACTCTGCGAGTCTTCACTGGAGACGTAATGCTGGGCCTATTAGCTCTGCAGTCAGACAGCCTGCACAGCAGGATACTGCCTGTCCCTGGGAAAGCTCATTCATATATGGATTCGAGCTGTTACTCTCAGCTAGCATGAACTACTTAGGATGAAAATGGGAAGGAAGCAGTTTGAGATTTGTTAAAAGCCATAGACTTTGTAGCTGCCTTTCTGTCCAGGGAGGGCATCCAGCTCAAGGCAGCTCCTAGCAGGATCAGATTGTGGCTCTCATTCAAAAAACTGGTCTTTTTCAGAGCCTGATCTCCTAATACACGGCAGAAGAAAGATCCCTCTGGAAGGCTCTCTACCCTACATGTAACTTATTTGGATCTCTTCAGTTTGTGAGACACATGAAGGGCTCCTGGTTAATTGATAGGCCAAGACTATGAAGTCAGCTTGGGAAAGCCATAAATAGCATAATTCAGCTTCTCTGAGTCCCCAGCAGGTGTATTCATTGGGCACATGAGTCTCTCCAGGCATCAAAATTGACAGATTTCATTAACTTTCTTCAATGTGAGAATCCAGCTGTAATAGATAGTGTGAAGAAATCAGAGAAACTGCAGGTTCCCAGCAAGACTATGTTATCAGATAGTCCTGATTATACAGAGCCAGTAGGCAAGCCACTGGCTTAGCAGTCACTATTCTCCCTGGTACTGCTCTTAATGACTAATCACCACAGCATCCTTCCTCACCTCTCTGAGCCTTGCAGTTCAACATCACAGTCAGCCTCCAGAAGAGAATTACATGATACGCTACAAACAGTCATCCTTTCCAGCAACAGCTGTGCATCCAGCTCTTGTGTTTTAACACAAACCTGGCAAAATACAGTTAGTTCTTAAGCCCTTGCTCTTGGAATCATGCTGCTAGCTCCTAGATGTCATTAAAACCAGGAAAGATGCAGATTCAGAGCTGAACCCCCAGCAGGATTTTGGAAGGGAGAAAAGAAAGAGGACCTCCTCCGAAAAAGGATTAGTTTCAGTATTTCCTGTGCCTTAAGCTCCTCTCACAAGGCTTGCTTTGTGATTACTAAGCAATGAGAGATTCTTCTCCTTGCTGTTTACCAGATCAGCTTGGCTTCCATTGTTCTGTGTTTTGAAGGTCTGCTTCAGGATTTTGGATGAACAAGAACCTGTTGGTTTCAAAATTCTGCTCTCCTTTTGGCTGCTCAGCACTTGCTGAGGCGAGCACTGACATGCAACTTGGAGGAGAAATGAGCTGGAGGCAGCAACAGGTCATTTTGAAAAGGGAAAGAGGAAGAATAGACACAGGCCTCCCATGCAGCTGGAAAAGAATTGTGTGATGTGACACTCCTACTTATGTTTGTCCCTTGAGATGATAAGGTGTCTCCTTGCATTAGGTGATAAAGCCCTTACTCGCAGCACTTGGAAGCCAGTAGGAGTGTCTGATACAGTGGGAGTGTTTTGTAAAACAGTGTTGGAAGTGTGTGCACAGGAGCCTCTAATCTTGCTGTTGTGCAGGGAGTCAGATGGGGTACATGCTGACCAGGTGGTCTGCAGGGTGAAGACATCTAAGGGACAACCTGTTCTCCTGTGGCTTCTGGGGAAAATGCAGGATGAGAGCAGTAGACAAAACCTGGCAGATGAATGCATTCTAACACACCACCCTACAGACTGTAAGGAGCAGACTGAAAGAGAGTGTGGCCCCTACCATGAAGAAGGAGCGGCATTGTCTTTCTCCTTGTTCTCTCTCTAGAGGAAAGCAACAGAAAATATCTTAGTTTTTCAGGGAACATAGCTTTTAGAATTGCTATAAAAATACCTGTAAGAAGCAGTTGTAAGATGGTGTAGTGGGCTTCTAAAGTTTCATAGCATCCGGAAATGATGTTGTTTATTCTTGAGTGCCATCTACTGACAAATTCTTTCTTAATGATTTACTTTTATTTATGATGCTTATTTTAAATGCCCTTTGTAACATCTGTTATCTTGGATGAATGGGCCTGCAACTTTGGAGCTGAGGGATTAGGAGTTATTATTTTATTGGGACAGCCAGCAGCTTGTAATGTTGCTTGTTCTTTGAGCACCTTATGCTCCTCTGAAGACCAGGAGACTCTTCACATGGTGTTTTCAGTTCTCTCTTCAACTGCACTTTTTCCTTCTACCCATCAGCAGGCTTCCTCCCATCTTCCTTCCCTGCCTGCTCCTTCCACCTGGAGGGCAATTGCTGGTCTCCCTAAGGTCACCCTTCTGACTTTAAAGAGTAGCTCTACTTGTGGTACCTCCTTGTGCAGGAGGTTGCATCAAGGAGTTTGTTGTAGTATTGCTGAGATCTTATTTCCCTCTCTCCTTTATGTTCTTCCTCTTCTTTCAGGAGCTTTTTCAGCAACTTTCATGCAGTAACCTTGAAAATATTTAATGATTACTGACTGCACTATATAACCTATTATAGAGGTTTTTATTTTAGTTATGTGATACTTGAATTAGCATTATTTTTACAGTTTTTCATTTTGTAAGGATTCCTCCCTCACCAGTCCAGTACATTTTGAAAGGATGAAAATAAATTAAAGGTGAAAAGTTATTGCCAAGGACAAGAGCTTTCAAAGTTTAGCCTGCAAGGTATTTTTCCACTGAAAACATAATCTTTATAGATAAAGAAAATTCCAGGTACCTAATTCATTTTAAGCAACTGAGAAAATGAGTCAAGAGGCTTCCTTCTTACACACACTTAGCTTTTGGCTTGATTTCACCTCTGCGAGCTGGCCAAAGGAATGAGCAAAATAGCAGTAAAGTCACCTAGTTCACAACATCAATTGGTCTGAGACTTCTTTGACCATACATTAGATAATACACTATGATGGCCAGTAACACCCAGGCATTCAGATGCCACTCAGTTTCAGGCAGAAAATACCAAGTAGTAGGAGCATAGACATTTGTGCACAACACATATCATGGAACTCTTTACTGGAGGGTTTTGCTGAGGTCAAAACTATAAGTAGGTTTAAAAAGGATTAGACAGATTCATGGTGGGCAGGTGTGATGTTTGCTATTAAGCATGACAGCCCAGATCTAACATCTGTTACAGAAAGCTTCTGTGGAGCTGATAGCTGGAAGGTGGCAACAGGAAAACTGCAGTTCTGTGCTGACCCTGGTTGGTGCCGCTGGGCCCTGCCAGGGACGGTGGCTGCAGCAACCCGGGGCTGACTCTAAACAGCAGTCTTTTCTCTGGGGGAAAGCCTTTGAATTCCCATGGAAATGGCAGTTTATCTTGAGTGGTTATTCTCCGCTAAGAGCTGACAGATTCCCCAGCCTTTGGTGCCCTGAGCTCAGTGCCACAGGCTTTGCCAGGGTTGATTCAGTACAGTTTTTCTGAACTGAGGGCTGACGAGTGTTTCAATATTTGTTCCCATACTTCTAAGCCCATATTCTGCCTTCCGTATAAACACAGATCCAAACTAATGTTTCACTGACATAGAAACTACTTAGTGGTAACATGTTATGTATCACTTGCATCCCTTTCTTTTATTTTAATGATTAATAGCCCCCTGTGCTGCAATTCATAATTCAGTCTTTTTCTTCCTTTCTTGAATCAGACAGTGAAAACTGATCAGTGACAGAGATGATGCTTGTGAAATTGCTGCACAGGGGCTCCTCTCACTGAAGGGCTGACAAGATATCAGCTGAGGAGAAAGCTTAATTGCACGGGTGATCAAAGGAGAATGTATGAAGACAGGGAGACTCTAAGGGAATGTGCGTAGGAGTGTCTTTTAACAATAGATTAAAGGGGAACATGTGAGTCTGGCACACATGAAATGACAGAAATGAAGGCATGAGCTAATACAAAATAACATGCTAACCAAAGGCATCCACAGATCACCCTCAACCCCTTCTCAGCTCTTGCCTAAGTGAACTGAGCTCTTTTAGCTGTCATCCTCCAAACTATATGAAGATAAAGAAGTGATTTGTAAGTGGGAAAGAAAGAGGAGGGAAGAACCTCAGGAGAAAACAAAATCCAGGCTGAACTGGGAAAAAAGAGATCAAAGCAATTAGCTGGAACAGGAAGAAAGGACACAAGATATCAATATACCATACTCCCGGGAATGAGAGGAATTGACGTAAAAATCTGAGACTGAAAAAGCATTGAAAGCACATGCCAGCCCTTCTGTGTACTGTAAAATGCAGTGCTGATAGTTTTGCTTCACAATTTGCATCACGCTTGGTTGTATTGCATACTGTCCTCCTTTATACTCAGCTCCACTTGCATCACTGGGAGTATTTCAGGAGTAAGATACCTCTAAATATGAAAACACGTGCCATTAAAATAGGTTAGATATAGAGTTGCATCATTTTACCCCAAATTCATTAAAAATCTCATTACAGTTAAACTGGCATAAATTTCTGTGCCAGTGATCTTTAACTGATTTAAGCTGCATCGATATAAAGCCAGTTTCAATTGATTTAAGAGAATCTAGCCAGAAATGCGCTGCATTCCACAAACTGATGGAAGGACAATATTTCTTATTGAAATATTAAAACTTATACACTCAGTCTTTTTATATTCAGCTGTGGGGTTTTTGAACTTTTACTATTTTGCATTTTACAAGCCCTTAGAGGGAGTGAAAACAAGTAGTTTTAGAGCAGTTAGTTCAATAGCCTTTTGCTTTGTCAACTGAACCTTTGTGGAACCACAGAAGCCATTGGCTTTAGTGTTTTATAAAATTCTAAGGACAGAGGAGAAGCATAATATTTCTTCTACTTTCCCTACTCTGAACTCAGAGTATTAGTGTTTACAAAACTTTTTTTTTTTTTTCCGTAAAAGACATCTAGTTTTTAGTTGAATACACCAGGGTTTTTTTGTAAAACTAATAAAAGCCCTTCACCTAATATGCTTGTTCCAACTGGACATGGCTGAGTCAGTTAAGAAGTCTGTCAGATTGTCTGTACAATCCCAGATAAGTCATTTAACCACTCCACACTTGAATTCCCCACTACAGTAGTTGTTCAGTCTACGTGGTCTGTTTATGGACAGCTTGAAGCACCCTGATATTATCAAAGCTTTTCTAATATAACACTGGGAGAGCAAATGCAGCTGTGGACTTGAACTGACACTGTGTGATGTTAAAAAAAGGATAGAAAATATTGCCCCTCGTGGACTGGCAGCAATAAATAATGCAGTCGTCTCCTCTAGCCTCTTGCATCTGCGATAGCTACAGGAGAACCTTAGTCCAAACACTGCTCCTATTTAGCACTAGAGCTGTCAAGCTGGTCTCAGCTTTCATGTGAGATTTCATGAAAAATAGATTTGACAGTTTCTCCAGTCTAAAAGGCTTCTAACCATGTCTCCAGCCTGCTAGCCACAGTACTTACATGCTTTATGAAATTTGTGTTTCACATCAAGAAGAGTAGATGATGGAGGTAACTGGAAAAGAAAACAAAATGCATGCATATTAATTTTCCTGTTTTCTGCACTCTGGAATTCCTTCTCCTTTAGGCAATAATGAAGTAAATCAGAAAACTGGCTCTCACTCACATGTTGATATGTTATTAAGGATAGTCCGCATTTCATTTACACATTAGCTTGACCACTTCTACTTGGTCAACGGAAGGGTAAAATGCCGAAGATCAAGAGGGAAAGCTGCTGGCCCTGCATGAGGAGATAGATCAAAACCAGTGGGATAACTTGAAGGGATAGCTTTAAAGGTAGGCTCAAGCATGCTGAGGCACACTTCTTACGAGACATAAAAGGGTTTTCCTGAGGGGACAGTAGCAAAGGTGGCAGGTTCTTTCCTGTCTGCATGAAATGTGTTTGCTTCTGCATGCTGTTGTTCATGCTGTTCATGAAGTAGTTTGAGTGTCACAGTGTAAAATGGCCTTTTAGGCTCTATTCTATAGTGTATATTGGTTTCTTAATACACTTTGTACAAAGTACCTGAGAAACACAGTTAGAATTTACTAGAGCAAAAGACTTACAAACACTCTGCATTTACAAGGAAAGGCAATGAAACACTTGAGGAAGTAATAGGTTGAGCTCGATACCAAGGTGGCAAGAGGTAAGGAACTGGTCTGAACAAGACTATCCTTTTGCAGTTGACACTGATTTAATATTCTGTATTGTTCATTTAAGCACAGAGATGGAGAAGCAAATTGAACTGTGTCTTAACTATGGTGATGTGCTTTGGCTCTAGCAAGAGACCTTAATACTCCAGCTAGAGAGCAGAATGCAGAAAACCACCTTCCCTGGAGACTTTAGGCACCTGCACAGCATTGGCCAATACCAATATGAGGTGATGGTGACGCACAGCAAAACTTTGAGGAGCAGTATTGTTTTTCTGGGTTGAAGTAGAGAAGTAACCATGGCATTATTTCCCTGATGGGCACTCACCACCTGGTTCACAACAGTTCTTTTCTGCAGCTTGTCTGTCTCTTCCTATCCTAAGATTTTTGTGGGGTTTGCTGCGCAATCCAATTCCCATTTCATTGTGCTAGTTAGAATTCATACACTTGAGCATTAAAATAGACTTAATGAGCCTTGCTTGGCTCATGGAACCATCTTTAGCTTGTAACTGCGTCTTCACAAAGTGATTAGTGATATTTATCTATCTATTTCACTTGTTAGTGATATGAGTGAATTGTGACAATAACCACAAAAAAAACCAAAAACAAACCCGCAGAGAAGAACATAAATTCTGCCAGTAGAAATCAGTCAGCACCTTAAGATAGGTTGTTTGACTGAGTTTGGAGAAATATTGATATAAGAAAATAAAATTGCTGACTCAAAAACAATAAATCAGTGCAGAAAGACAAGTTTTGCTCTTATATAATTTGACACCCCAAACAACTATACAATGTATTTGCCATTAATGCTTAGGAGTCAGCCAACTTGTTTCCAGCAATAATATGAACAGGCAGAGAGCTAAATACAGATTTTAATGATCCAAACCTGTAAAATTATACCTATGCTAAACAGTGTGTAAGGTTCCTTTCATTCCTGTCTTTTTCTTTGAGTTTAGATGAGAACACTTTCTTTTCCACAGTTACAAAAGGGTTTACTGGGCAGTGGGAAAGTCCTTATTTGCAGAAACTGCTGTAATGAACCTATAATTAAACACTGACTAGTATCTCTGACCAGCCTGCTAAGTGATGCCAATGCCAGCTTAATCAAGGACTGGACTCCTTGAAATCAAGGATGTAACCTTTCTTCCTTCCCAACATCATCAAGATCTGCATTGTACCCAAATCATGTTGAACAATACTGGGCCAGAAGAGTGACAATGGCTCTTGGAGCTCTTGAAGCCAGTTGGATCCCTTCTCTTTCTAGCTACAGAGAACAACAGAAGTAGTCACCTTGTCTTTCTCAGTTCAAAAAAAGGATAGAAAACATGTCATCTATATTCATTGCACTCAGGCCATTCCACACAACATCCATAGAACAGCACATCTCCCATACTCTACATGTGCCTTTTCTTGTAACGTGTACAACCACTTTGGGCTTAGATAAGGGACATAAGTTGTTCTTATGGTTTCAAAACTTCTTAAAATATCTGAAATTGCTTTCTCACACCTTCTAATGTCATATCTGTGATGTCTAGAGCCCAGAATTTGTCAGATATGGATGCAAGTGTTGTTGGCTGGCAATGACTATATGGCACACAAAACTGCAGACCAAAATCTGTCAAATGTACTAGTACAGCACAAGTGTGCAGGTTTTCAGAGCTGGCATTGCCAGCTCAAGGACAGGTGTTGTATTTTCTAATGTTTGAGGATGATCTTTCTTCATAAATTCAGTATAAAACATATTACTGCATGGCCTGCAACCTTACAGAAGATCAGCATCTCACCATGCTGTGTTCTGGGAAAGAGTAGATAAGGCCACTTCATGCTCTGATCATCTGATTAAGTCAAGGGAAGCTGAAGGTCCAATAAGCTTAGCATGTTCATAGAGCAGTGCTAGCTCAAAACAGGGCCCATGGTCTCTATCTTCTGTAGTCCTGAATATATTTGGACTTCAGGGCAGCACTGTTTTGAATCAGTGCAAAATTTCTAGATCAGCTCCTCTTAGCAGCTCTGCTTTTATATCCCTCTGTCATTTTTTCAACCTGAGTCTTTCATTAAGGGTTTTCTCCCTGCTAAATCCTGCTATGCCAACTATGGGATTCATGTCACCTAACTCCAGCTATCAAAAAATTAGTCTTAGCTTGTGGCTTAGGTCTACCTATAGGACCATTCATAAGCCTTGGGTTTTTAATTGACAAAGTGCCTGTTGGGATCATTGCTTACAATGGCCTGTTGCAACACAGGAACAAGTGAGCATATCCATGATATGAACCATCAGGCACCACCCTCTCAACCTCCAAAGCTGGTGCTTAAACCAGCTGCAGCTAGGGCTGGAGGGTTACGGGGCTGTGCTCTGCATGACACCTACGAGGGAGGCAGAGCTCATTAGCAAGAGCATTGCTGTGCCTGAGCAAGTCCAAGCTGTTTTAGGCTAGAGCTTGTTTGAGTCCTGGCAGCTCTGACCCAAGCAGAACATGTCCTTGGTTAGTTAGTCACAGGCAGGCAGCTCTGCATGGCACTATGCTGCACCAGCTGCATGAGCCCAGGGAAGGCCTGAGGCACACATGCAGTCAGGAAGACATTTGTTTTTTGAGTCAGCTGGCTTAGAGGAGGACTCTTCCACTTGAGACAAACTACACAGATATCTAGTTGAAAAATAACACAAGTAGTTTCCGCTTCAGAAAGAGGAATCACAGTGTCCTCTCCCAGGTGGAATAATGAGACTATAGCAACAAAAGAATGAAATACAATTTTTTTTATGATCTTGATAATTCTGTGTCCTTTTGCTTTAAAGAACTCATAAAACAACCAGTGAAGTTATAGTTTCTAATATTGATCAATGTGAAGATGGATGCTGAGACATCAGCTTACTATTAAGAGTGTCCTCTTTGTAGATCATTAATTATCTTTTGTTCTTTTCATTGTACATCAATACAAGCTAAAGAATTGTAAGGACTGAAACAGCATCTGCTGTTATTACCCTTTGTTCTAACTGAATAAAACAACCTGGAATATTTCACTGTAATTATTAGTCTTGGTCTCTTTTGATTCTTTTAAATTATTTCTGCAAGTATTATAGACTTCCTTTTACTCTATTTCAGCACTTTTTAAATACACAAAAGGAAAACAGAGAAAAAGACCACCCTTAATTTATTTAAAACAAGATTCATTTCATTGAAAAAACACCTCTTACCTGGCACTTATCTTCTAGGTCTGATGGTCAAGACAGTTACCCCTCCAACTTCTTAAATTGTAGTCTAACACTGGATTTCATTTACAGTTAACTTTCTAGTGAGTTGCTATCTTGTGTAAGGTTCAATACTACTTTTCTTCACAAAAAATATTATTATGAAGAAATGCAGATTTTACAGGTGTAGGTTGTATTCATTAAACTTTTCAATCAGAAAAATATTATTTAAAAACCTCAAATCTGTTTTTCCTTTACCTTCACAGCAAAAATACTTCTGCTTTTCCATTTGAGGCAACTTTTCATTTTTTAGGAATTCAAGAATGAAAGGACCTTCTGGATTATCCATTCCTGTTATCTCCCTCCTTTATGCAGCAATGCACAAAGAATCACATTTCTTTTTAAGATTAAAAATACTGTATTAGTAACTTAGGCTACAGCTCAAGGAAGAGCACTAAGTGGATGATATTATGAGAAATTAACACTGCTTTTGTGAGTGCAAGCGAATCAGTTATCCACCTTCATGGCTCTTTCACATTTATAAATCATGGAATTGTAACAAATCTGGTGATCTGTATGTAATTGCATCACACAGTTCTTGCACTAAAGAATTATTTTGGGGATTAGAGGTTAGCAGGATATCAGTAAGAATTTGAATAATAGAATTTTAGCAAAGAAGTGACCTTTCATTTGACATTTGACTTTGAATATTTTTTCTCTTTGTGACATGTCAATACCTGTGCACTGCTGAGTCACCTACTTTCCTACAGGCAATCATTTTCCCATAATTGCTGAAATTCAGAAATTCTGCCACTCCAGCTGCTTGTTAACCACAGATGGCCCCGTCTTCAGCCAGGGTAAATTTGTTCAAAAGAGTGACATCAGCTTCTAGCAGCTGAGTATCTGATCTCAAAACAGATAAGAAGCTAATGGGAAAGCCAGGTAACTTCCAAATTCAGCACTCAACAAATACTTCATCACTACTGGTTTTGCACCTTGACCTTGCTTTGCAACTGAGCCATACGATTAGAAATCAGCAACATTTCACAGAAAGTTCATCAGGAAAACACCTGTTCTAACTCATCTCCACATTTTGTAGTTTGGCCTCCAGGTCAAATTACTTTTTCCTGTTGTTAATTTTTAAAGACAGTATTACAAATTGGGTACAATTTTACTGTAACCTCCCTCTGTGTCCCACTCTACTCTCTTGTTAGCTTGGTGAATCAGTGTGCTGATCATGTCCAAAGTGATAAAAATAGATGAGCTCACTGTGGGAATGACATAGAAGTAACTACATATGGACAAGCGTTGTCAGCAACTACACAGAGGCTTTATATAGAATTTAATATTTTGCTCAGTAGCCTGCAGTGGATTGCCTAGCAAACAGCTAGCTCTGATCTCAAGCCAGTATTTCTAGAAATTGGAGATATATCCAACCATGGTTTTGGCTCAAGTCAGTTCCAGTATATGTGAGTTGAGGGTGGTATCACTCAGCAATCTCCTAGATTATGTGCTCGTGTGAACTTTGGCATTTGAGATAGTCCAACTGACTAACATTTCCATTGACTATGGGACAAATTATCTAAGAATACACACAACCACATGCTTGCTGGGTGAAGTCATGTCAATTTACACTAGCCAAGTTTGTCTCTGAAGATGTTGTATTGGTTTTGTACTGTTAGCTGGGTACTTACATAAAAAAAATCCCTCTCTGTTTGCAAGAAATTTTCTGAAAAAGTGTCAGACACCAGTAAGAGCTTTTTCTCTCTCTGCTAAAGGTGAGATTGGAAGTAACAAGAATGTGATCCATTAGCAGGCAGAAGGTGTGCAGGCCATCCCTCAGTTTACAGAATTGATCACATTCACCTATTTCTGAGCAAATTTGACCAGAACTGGTATACTTTCATACCTTCTGACCTTTTGTTAAAGGCAAGTAATGTTGTCGTATTCACCTTGAGAGCTTAACAGCAGAACCAGTCAGGAAGCACAAGTCACAACACTTTTCTACCAGGGAAATGGAATGGTTCTGGCAAACCTCTGGATGTGTAAATTTGTATTGACTTCAAATTTTAAAGATTTACTAGAAAATGCTTTAAGATAAAAAAAATCCTGCTTCAGGAATGTGCTGAAAAAAATGATTTTTTTGTATCACTTTCATTTCTTGCTATTTCTCATTAGTATGTAACTTTCATTATTTTTGCATTATTTTATGATACATCAATCATGATAGTATATAAAGTATTATAGCACATGGCTCTCATGCCAGGGAAAATAACTTAATAGGAAATAGTATTCAAAGAAATGCACTACTAAATTGCAAAATAAATTGCATTCAAAATGAAATGTTTGTTGTGTCAAAACAGATTGGACTTTTCCAAAATTCTTCGTAATACAATCTTTCCCAAATTCCAACTGATCAAAAATTCAATACTTTTTTTTTTTTTCACTTTAATTTGAAAAATAAAATATTGGAACTTAAAAAAACAAACAAACTAACCAACAAAAAAACCCCAATAACAACAAAAAAAAACCCAACAACTGGTTTCTTGGGAGGGTAGTGAGGTTTAGGGTTTTGTTTGAATATTGATTGCCAGTCCTAGCACAGATTAAGGATACAGTTTAGCTGTGAAATCTCTGAACCTCTCTTCTCTTTTCTTTCAAACAACCATAGAGGTTTATGTTTGTTTTTTTATACTTATGCAGACTGCTAACATTTAAAATCAAGCAGTGCACCCAAGAAATTCAACAGTCACAAAGTGTTTGGGGGATCACATGAAAATAAAAAACAAGAGTGCAATCAACCAATTCCAAAGAATATTCTCAAGGGAACATGTATTGGCAAGGCAAATGGTTCTATGAGTAGTAGGGATAATAAAGCCTTACTTTCTACTTATAAAGAAATTGAGGCTGTTTTGCTGCCATGCACTTATCAATGGCCCAGTCAGAAGGTGCATGTTGAGCTGACAGCTGGCTGCTGGCCAGCCTGAAGGCATGTGCTCTGTGCTCCAAAACATAATGCTGCCCAGCCACCAGCTGCTGTTAGAGAAGCAGGAACTAAGGTATCTTTTGAGACTGGCTTGGGTTTAAATTTGTCCAGGAGATACAACATTATGCTGGGGAGAGTAGGCACAGAAAGCTGGACAGACTGCAAGTTGTCTGTGGTACATGTAGGGCAGTACAAAGCTGAGAGGCAGAAAGGAACAGGAGATGATCAGGAGACTGGAACATCTTTCTTATGAGGAAAGACTGCAAGACCTGGGACTGTTTAGCCTAGATGAAAGAAGGCTGAGGCGCGATCTCATCAACACACATCAAGTGTGCACATCAAGTGGATGGGACAACACTTTTTTTCTGTAATGTCTGATGACAGGACTAGGGGTAATGGACAAAAGCTGGGACACAAAAGGTTCTACTTAATCTTGAGGAAAAAGTACTTTGTTGTGAGAGTGAGGGAGCCCTGGCACAGACTGCCCAGGGAGGATGTGGAGTCTCCTTCTCTGGAGTTTTCAAAACCCATCTGCACAAGTTGCTGAGTGACCTGATCTAGGTGGGTTTGGTCTAGATGATCTCTAAAGGTCCCTTCCAATCCCTACTATTCCGTGATTCTATGAAATTTGAGTGATAAATAGGAAGAACTAGACACCTAAGACATCTAAGTCAGAAATCTTAAGTACTTTTCACAATAGCAAGTGCAATGAAGAGATGCTTGCTGTACTTCTGGTACAGATTCTCCTACTGCTACAATTTGTTGTCATGTAGCAAAGATCTTTGTATATTAAACAAAGGAAAGGTTGTATTTTAAGGATTTTAATGTAGGCACATGTAATGATAGTATTAATATATAGTACTAGGCATTTATAGATGTTTCAGGTACTTTGTGAAGAATCACAGGTCTGATTTCAGAAAGAACGTGAAGCATGTCCTGATGGATCAATAAATCATGCACAGCAGTATTTTAATGCTACAATAATGCCCATATGAGATGCTGTTAAACACCTAAATTTCCATCATGCATTGGGCTAATTAACTATTAGACTAATAAAACACCTACAGCTCCCTAAGGTCTTATGTTGTTCCGGTCCATTAATAATTTGCAGTAATCTGCGAGTTATCTTTGATGCAATAATGCAAATGTACAACTTGGGTAAAATGTCATAACTTTGTCAGGAAAGAGGACATTTTCACACTGACTGGGAATCTGTCTCTACAGATACACTTTTGGCAATATTGACTGCTCTGGTAGCAAGTTGGCTTTTACTGATGGCCAGAAATCTCAAGAATTCTTTTTTTTTTTTTTTTAAATAATCAGCTTTAATTTTTTAAGCCATTTGTTATAATCCATTCTTTCTTCACTCCAGGCTTAGACTTTTCTAAGTAAGAGATGTATCAAACCTGTCAATTAAAGGTATTGCTAAGCTTTGAATATTAGTATCAGCTGAACTGTTAGTCATCTGTTGTAGCTTCTGTAATTCTTTAAATTATCCCTTTACAAATGCTTAATGCCCTTAAGTTGCCAGCTTCTTCCCTCACCATTCTCTTCTAGATAAATCAAAGGACATTTCTCCAGGTATTTGATTTAAAAAAACACATTGAAACAAGGATGGTGACAGCAAAGATCAAGCAGAAATGAAGATGTCTAGTTGCTTCTTTTAATCTGAAACTATCTGTAGTTATGTTGATGTTAAAATAAATCTCTAGTAGAGCAGGAAGAAATTAGTGAGATGCATTTCTTCAACTATATTTGAACATGTTTACCCGCTTTTCCAAGTGTAACTAATAACTGAGGGAGAAATTGTTACTGTCATCACCTCAAGCACTGAGGGGTAGGCATAAGATTCAATTCTTACAGGCAAGAAAACGCATAGAACGTATAATATGTTTGTGAATGTAATGTATTTTCTTGCAGTGCCTCCCAGCAGGGACCAGATCCCCATTGTGCTGGATTCTGTGAAAACACTGAGTAAAAGACATAAGACGCTGTTAAATCCTGACTCCGGAAGGAAATTAAAAAAACCCAGGATTTCCACAACAATGAGCATGCATCTAGCCAATTCTGTGTTTGTATTCCTTCACTTACTGCGGTGGAAATTCCTCATTTGTGAGACTCAGCATCATAGAATCACCGAATGGTAGGGGTTGGAAGGAAATTTTAGAGATCATGTATTCCAACCCCCCTGCAGAAGCAGGTTCCTCTAGATCAGGTCACATAGGAACATGTCCAGGCGGGTCTTGAAGACCTCTAAGGAAGGAGACTCCACAACCCCTCTGGGCAGCCTGTGCCACTGCTCCCTCACCCTCACAGTGAAATAGTTTTTTCTCATATTTAAGTGGAACTTTTTGTGTTCCAGCTTCATCCCATTACCTCTGGTCCTGTTTCTAGCTACTATAGAAAAAAGAGATGCCCTAATCTACTGACATACACCATTTAGATATTTATAAATGTTAATAAGATCACTCCTCAATCTCCTCCAGACTAAACAGCCCCAGTTCCCGCAGCCTTTCCTCATATGAAAGATGTTTCAGTCCCCTAATCATCTTGGTGGCCCTGCACTGGACTCTCTCCAGAAGTTCTCTGTCCCTCTTGAGCTGAGGAGCCCAGAACTGGACACAGGACTACAGGTGACACCTCACCAGGGCAGAATAGAGGGGGAAAAGAACCTCCCTTGACCTGCTGGCCACACTCTTCTTGATGCATCCCAGGATGCCATTGGCCTTCTTGGCCATGAGGGCACATTTCTGGCTCAATCATGGTGTGGTCTTACCAAGAAACACCTTCCTTTGACATATCTGACTCTTTAATTATTTTGAGTACCTTTGGCATCAAAGGCAGGACATCTCTAGCCATAGATTGCTTGAATGAGAAAGATTATCATCTTAGAAATCCTATGCATGAAACGATGCCACTGTGGAAGTGCACAGCTTCTGCCCATTTTTCACAGGGAAGAATTCCTTTTCTTGTGAAGTGAAATTTTATAATTACAAGATATAGGAGGAGAAAAGAAAAAGACTATACAAGGCAATAAAAATATTAATATCTTTCCTGGAAAAAGACTTCTTTACTTCCTTAGAATGAAAGAAATGAGGAGAGTCTAATATAAAAGGCAATGTCCTGATACTGCAGAGACTTCCTTTCCACAGTTTCATTGCCTACTTTAGTGATTACTTTTGCTCACCTAAAATGAATGTGGTATGTCTAACCTCCAAGCTATGATGTGCGAAGTTATTTTTATTTGCCAGAGATAACTATGTAAAAGAGAGCTGGTGATGACCGTACTTCTTGGCTGCTCACTTTCTGTGACAGAGCTGCAACCCATAGGTGAGTCTAAGAGGTTTCTGATGCTCGAGGGACCATTTCTGATGTATCTGTCTTGTCAATGTACATCCATTGTATTGTTCAGCCACAGTGTGCAAATACCAGGATGCTATTGGTTTAGGTGCTTTACAAACAAAAATGCTTTTGAACTCCCCCAGAAACAGACAAGCCTAGCAGAGAAATCAGAATAAGCCCTAACTCAATTTTGGCAAAAGATGTCATAAATCACATACTGTGTGATGCTTAACAGCAAGAAGAGTTGTATATATAAGTGACTGGATTGATGCATAGACTTGTGTTATGCTGGGCAAGACAAAAATGTGTAACAAAAGCACAGGCCTTTACACAAGGGTCTTTCAATTTAGGAAAAAATAACAACGTTCACACACTTTCATTGTAGGCATTGCACAGCATGTCTATGTGCACAAGCATACAGTCAAATGTGCCTACAATATATATCATTAACCACCATCATTTAACTACCTGTAACTGGGTTTTGCAAAGATATTTAAGTGGGAGGGCACTGGGTGCATGAAGGGCTGAAGGAACAGTAGGAAAGTAGCTTCCTTGCTGCTTCTTTGGAGCGCACCAAGGAAAGGGGCTCTTTCCCGCACACCTTAGGAAGCAAGCTCTCTTCAGTAGCTCTGAAGAACTTTTCTGGAAAGGAGAGCCACAGCATAGCAGCCAAAGCCTGCGTTTGCACCTCTGCGTATAGCTTCACTTGCAAAATCGTATAAGCATGAAACTACTGAGCTCTGAAGCTTTTGATGGGAAAAAGCTTTCTCTGCTGGTTTCCCCAAAGGTGATTTATGCTGTAAAAACTATATTGTGTAACACTTTTTGCCTTAAAAGCAGCTCATGCAAAATCAATTACAATGGACTGTGCTTGGGGGAAAATACATTTTACTACAAGTTAATTTGAAGAAAAAATGCTATACAATGAATGCTGTAAGAGAAACAGTTATGAGTTGCTTTAACAGTGTTTATAAATCACATCACTGCATATTGATAACTTTAACCTACACCAAGCTTTTGGAATAATGTGCAAGTAAAACAATTTTTTAGTAGCTTTGTATTTTTCGTAACTTGGGACTGACAGTGAGAAATGTGGATTACTTGTTTAAAAATACAAAAAGGAGTTATTTTCTTTCATTTTTAAGACTTGATGAATGTTGCATGTTCTGTTGTTTTTTATAGCTTTTTGGCAGTAACAAAAAATCCTTAGATGTTTTAGAACTCTTTTTCTTTGAAAATATTTCTAAGAAATCACTAATTACATGCCGTCTCTCCTTTCAGTCACACAATTTTATCCACAAAAAATAATAAATTTTGAAAGAAAAAAAAAGGACTTGTGATCATCCAGGCTCACCTGTGGTTTTACACTGGCCAAAGAAGAGATTTAGTCCTTGCTGAATACTTCTTTCACCCTTGAGAAAGAAACCTGTATGGCTCATGTTTCAACTATAGAATATTTTTTTGAAAATACAGTTGTATGTTGAAAGAATTGAAGATTCACCCACAATCTGCCCAATTAACACCCTTTGATTGACTGTCAAAATATGAGTCGAATTTCTTGGCTAAATTTGCTTACTTGTGGCCTTCAGCCACCAGCTCTTGTAAGACCTTTGCCTTTTGCCTCTCTATTATTAGAAATCCTCTCCTTGGGCTGTAGAGGGATCCCAGATCAGGCAAGATGCTCTGCGTACAGCCAGGCTTTGTTGTGCATGAGAGGGAGGGAGGGAGGGAGGAAGGAAGGAAGCCTGGATTCTTGTGGTCAATGTGCAGATCAGGAAGCCACTTCTGTGCCCTCTCTCCTCCTGCAGGAATCACATCAGAGTGTGGATCACAGAATCACAGAATGGTAGGGTTGGAAGGGACCTCTAGAGATCATCCAGTCCAACCCCCCTGCTAAAGCAGGTTCACCTAGATCGGGTAATACAGGAACACATCCAGGTGAGTTTGAAAACCTCCAGAGACTCTACAACCCTCCCTGGGCAGCCTGTGCCAGGGCTCCCTCATCCTCACAGGAAAGATGTTTCTCCTAATATTCAAGTAGAACTTCCTGAGTTCCAGCTTGTGCCCTTTACCCCTAGTCCTGTCACTGGGAGCTACAGAAAAAAGACTCACTCCATCCTCTCGACACCTGCCTTTTAGGCATTTATAAGTGTTGTTATGGTCAACATAATCTTCAAGCTAAAGAGACCCAGGTCTCACAGCCTTTCTGTGTAAGAGAGACATTACAGTCCCCTAATCATCTTGGTAGCCTTCTGCTGGACTCTAGAAATTCTCTATCACTCTTGAACTAGGAACCCCAAAACTGGACACAATATTCCAGTTGCAGCCTTACTAGAGCAGAGTAGATAGCTCTGCTTACAGGTGTATAGTCCCAGGGTACCTCCTCTGAGCATTTATATACTGCTTTTGAGGGGTTCCTGTGTGACCTACTCTAATTGGTTCTGCTCTGCAGGGGGGTTGGACCAGATGGTCTTTGAGGTCCCTTCCAACCCTTAAGATTCTGTGATTCTATGACAGGTAGGCAGGATTGTAGCCTAAGTTTAAATTCCCTACTAACTCCTTTTTGAAGCCATTTTCCCAGCTGCTAAAGGCAGTCCCCTTTTGTCTATAAATTGCTAGTACCTGTCAGTTCAGGGACATTTTGTGGAATAATTGGAAAAAACAGGACAGGTTTGTGTTTTCCCCCTTCTCTCCCCACTCCCAAAATTGGAAGCCTCTTCTCCATGACATCTCACCTCAGAGTTAATTTCTTTACCAAGAGCAAATCTAGGGAAAAAGATGTCATGCTGGTATTATTTCTCTTTTACATTCTTTAAGTAACACACTGGAAAAGCTCATGTGCACCAAACTACTTGCATAATGTCATATCCGTAGCAGAGAAAGTCCCCAAAGCAAGCTGATAATATTAAATAAAAGAAATTTTACTCCTGTAAAGAATTTATGTTCAAAGTGCACATGTGCAAACCTTATTGCCAGTGTTGCTGACTCGTGTGAATTTACTTAAAAGTTCTGCAAGGTTAGGTATTTTTCTTTAAGACCCAGTTCCTAGAGGGGATGACTATGGAACAAAATGTCTGGGTTTTTTCTCTTGTACTACTTTCAAAATCTTTTTTTCCTGCCCTTCCTGACTGTGGAAAAGCCTGCAGTATTATGTGAATGGACCTTTCAGGCTTAAAAACCAAGCAAATATGTATTTATTCTGTTCTTTTAAGCCTATCTAACAGACTATCAAGACCTTATAGGAACCACTCAATTCAGTTAAGTGACTGATCCTTCCTCAAAGTATAAGATGGTTACAGAAGCCAAAGGAAGTTCCTGTGTGACCTACTCTAGGTGGTCCTGCTCTGGCAGGGGGTTTGGACTAGGTGATCTGTCAAAGTCCCTTCCAACCCTTAAGATTCTGTGATTCTGTGATTTTCATTTTACAGGTGGAGAATAAATTTGCAGTTGCTTATGCTGGATCCAAAGCCTATTGATGTCAATTGATTGCTCAAGATGGCACAGCTCAACACATCTCTTCTAAATCCCTGATACTGCCTTTAGAAAGTCATCTTTCTAAATACCATATCTAGTTAAATATATCATAATTTTGCAGATTTTACAGAACACACTCTAATCTCAATGGGATTCATATGCATATGCAGGAGTCTCATAGAAACTCACCCTCTGATCTTTAACCACATAGCATTAGTCACCTAAGCACTCTGCCTGAGTTTCTACTAGATGGAGAAAGAAAGGGGTCATCTTTTTGCCATTATAGAATAGTTTGTCCCTTTAGATTTATTAATCTGAGAATATTGCAAATGAATTTACTAAATCACAATAGTCTGAACAACTAATAATGTGCAATAAGGATGTAAATATATACAATTTTAAATGTAAAGTTCCTATTCTCTCCTATGATAAATCCTAAAAAGTAGTAATTACATGCAACTCTGAGAAATCAAGCTAATCATAATTATCTAAGAAACAGAAAATTTTGGGTCTGTATTGATTTGATATTTAATTAAGCAGAATATTATGCATAATGCAGCAAAAGGATCTCTTCTCTGCTGTAGTAACTAACTGAAATGAATTTCACCAATACTAACAAGCGTTCATGAAAACAAGGAACTCAATTTCTGTACTTTCAGGATTGCCTTAGGAAGGGATTATCACAGCAAATTAAGGAATTTAGAAAGCCAGGTGAATGTTCATTCAGAATCCAAATTCTTTAGGCATTCTTGGAAATCTCAGACTTGCACTATACTTGCATCAATCCCTTGGTACTATGCCTAAATAAATAAATAAATAAATAGAAGGTCCATTCTGCTGGCCATGGCCATGTAAATTGAATATAGATTCCTGAGCAGACACTTTCAGTTCACAGTTGTTATTGCTGCTGTGTGTATTTTATCTCTATAGAGAGAACACTTTGCAATCACCGCTCGTAACTTTCCACCACTACAGGGGCAGAGTCTGCAGTTTGGAGAAGGTGTAATGTTCAGGCTCATCAAAATTCAGAATAAAATTCAAATTCTAATTTTGTTTCTGTGAATATATTATTTTTAATGATGCAATGGGAAAACTTATGAGAGGAAACAGACTGTCTTTTTTTTGATGGAAACCTTATTCAGTACAGTATTTAGATAACCCTTTTTAATAACTTTGTAGATATCATTGAGTAAATTAAATAACACACACATTATCATTAGAACAGATATTATCATCGTGTTTGTTTGACCATTTTGTATATGTTTTCCCTTTGGCTAGATTTAAAAAAAACTCAAAAAATATTATCCCATTAAGAAGGAACAAATGAGACATTTACCTTTAACTAGGCATACAAATTGCAAAAACATCCTTTAAACCATTGAGAACACTGGAAATCTGGTACTATTGCACCCTGCATATTTCAAAAGAATTAAATTAAACATTTGAAGCAAATTTATCCACTGGTTCCAGCTGTTGCCAGTGAGGATAAGGGAATTTTTTTTTTTTTTTCCAGCCAAACTGTAAGTCTCAAAACTCTACTATGTTACTGAAAAATCTTGTGCTCTAAATAGATTAGGATTCTCATTTTCATGGTACACAAGAGACCAGTACTTCTGCTGAGGGCCATTGAATCACAAAAACTGTGATGAAAGTATTTATGAAGCATGTTTTTGTTGTTTACTGTGTTGTAAACTTATTTTCTGCTCGGTCCTCTCATCCTACTTATATAATTTGACTGTAGTTTATATGTTTTTTTATTGACCAAAAAAAAATCAGAAAAAAAGGTCCCTCTCTTAGCTAAGATCCTATATTTGTTTGGTTTTGGGTCTTTGTTTAAATTGCCAGTTTCCTGCCCAAACTGGTAAGTAGGGCACAGCTGAGTATGTTTAGATACCAACAAGAACCAACAGCACTGCAGAGATGCTAAGCTTTACAAATATATTAAAAATGCATATCCATTCAGAAGTATATCTTTAAGTATCACGCCCTGAAGTAAACATTGTAATCTAAGTATCAAGACACAGCCTAAGGACATAGTTTGAGTCCACAGAGCAGCCGGGAGGTCTAGAGAAACCAGTGTTGGATTATGTGTAAAAATCCTGGAGAAAAAATAGCCAAGGACTGTGACTAACAAGAAGTTCTGAGCATCTACCAGAGAAAAGAGCAAAAGTATTTCTATTATGGAATAAGAGCACGACAGAGTGAAAACAGTCCCTGAACTGGCATCATTTGAACAAGGCACATCACCAGCAAGCTGCAATAATACACTCACCTTGTCCACAATGCAGATCTGCTTCTTGCTTTGCACATCAAGAATTTCCACTTCAAAGTAAGTGATTTTTGAATGTTTGAGCACTGGTGGTGATTTGAGTTGGCCAGCAGAGAGGACAAGCTGAGAGAAGTTGAAAAAAGATCGTGTGTCATTGTGGGACATGGACAGAGCTCCTCCATGAGCTGTAGGATCCCTCTTGTGTTCTGGAGCGCTGGGTTTCTGCCTCTTGTTCATGGTGTGACCCAGTAGTAGTGATCGTCATATCAAAAGGGGACAGTTCCAATGGGAAAATATTTCTTCCCTGCATCAGTTAAATACAATCACAGACTGATGAGACACAAAAGGTCAAGTGGCATTCCATTTTAAGAGTACTGTCTTATTTAGCAGGAGTGAAAACAATGGCTCTGTAATCCATGTCTATATTTAACCCACTATTGCAATGTGCTGTATCGCTGCAGCTATTTTTTAAATTTTTATTTAAACCAACATTCGAGACATCATATCTAGAAATTCCCCATTAGAAGATGACAGATCCTGACATTCCAGAGCCCCAAAGGAATCAGGAATGAATGCATCAAATTCCACTGTTATCTACTGAGACAGATGCTTAAAAGTGTCAACATACACACATAGGTGTATGTATGTAAGAGTGTGTGTGTGTGTGTGTGTGTGTGTGTGGAAATAAAGTGAAAAAAAACCCTTCCATAAGATAAAAGTGACCACACAACTTTGTCTGCAGTGACAGGACAGGGGTAATGGCCATAAGCTGGAACACAAAAAATTCCACTTAAACACAAGGAAAAAACTACTTTCCTGTGAAGGTGAGGGAACCCTGGCACAAGCTGCCCAGGGAAGTTTTGGAGCCTCCTTCTCTGGAGACCTTCAAAACCCACCTGATCTCGTTCCTGTGTGACCTGATCTATGTGGACCTGCTTTGGCAGGGGATTGGACTGTATGAAGGTCCCTTCCAACCCCTGTGATTCTGTGATTCTGTGATTCTGAGCTGAAAAAAACTCTTTTGATTTACTGCAGATATATAAATTATCAGAATTTTGTTACTGACGAATGAACACTTGAATATCTGCACTCTGCTTACAAAACCACTTTTGTTTTCAATCTAAAATAATCCTATGCAATTTCATTTGTTGCATATGATGGGGCTGTTTAGAAGAGGAGATTGAGGGGAGATCTTATTAACGTTTACAAATATCTAAATGGTGGGTGTCAGGAGGTTGGGACATCCCTTTTTTCTATAGTAGCTAGCAACAGGACCAGAGGTAATGGGATGAAGCTGGAACACAAAAAGTTCCATTTAAACATAAGCAAAAACTATTTCACCATGAGGGTGAGGGCGCAGTGGAACAGGCTGCCCAGAGGGGTTGTGGAGTCTCCTTCCTTGGAGGTCTTTAAGACCTGCCTGGACATGTTCCTATGTGACCTGATCTAGATGATCCTGCTTCTGCAGGTGGTTTGGACTAGATGATCTCTAAAATTTCCTTCCAACCCTACCATTCTGTGATTCTATGATTCTATGTCATATTTCAAATGAAATTGCATATGATTAATTCATTTTTTATAAACAACACTCTTTACAGAGTGTTGTTCTCTGATGCAAACTAGTAGGGCTTCCCTGAAGGTGACTGGCCCTTTCCTCTCTGTATTAAATTATGAGTCTAGGATTAGACTGCAGCATCATTTCTACAGCAAACATATTACTTGCATATAAGGTGGGTGACAGCTACTCTACCAAAAATAATCAGTGATAGAGTTACCACTAATAAACTAAGCTCTAGAAGGGAGATGCATAAAAGCAGTGGAGATTTTGCTATTAATGTGACAAGTGATGTACTTGCCTGAAATGTCAACAATAGGTTTGTATGTTCTGGCTCACGTGAAGCAATTAAGCCCATTCTATGTAAAAGTCCACATACAGGGGAAATTGTTATTACTGGACAAAAGGCACATCTTCCCTTTCGATGTATTTATGTTTACTTCATCTCAGTCACTCATGCTGGAGATGGGAAGTCCTCACACACAAGGACAAGAGATCAGTGGTATGGTCAGATCTATTGATCCATATATTACATGGGTACAAGCTGCTGTTCCCAGAGATCTGCTGTGGCAGGGCTAGTAACCAGGAGTCATTTAGTCCCTGACCTTGGTTTCATTTTGGGCCTCTGAGAAGAGTCAAAGAGCACTCAGCAAGAATTAAATAATCTCTAACAGCTTCAACTCACACTGAATTTTCTGCCATATAAGGGGCTGATATTTTCGAGGGCCTATGAAGGTGGGCATAGCACTTCTCAAACTGTGGCTCTGCCTCCACACCTCACATTGCACTGGGCTGATATGAGCCATTTGGCAGATGGGTAGGCATTTTGTTAAGCCATCCTTCTAAAAGGCACTTTTTGCAGGAGGGAGGGTATGTCTGTCTTCAAAGCATGCTGCAGGACTATCATTGCTAGTTAACCGAACTACTAATATTTTAACAACAAAAGCAACACCTATGGTAGACTTTTTTTGCACCCCTCTAATACAATATCTTGAAACAAACACCAACCCATGCAAGTCATAACAAAACAGCTTCCAAAGCTCTGGGCAGGGACTAAGACTTAGCATTCAGTTTCTGCTTGTGACACTAATTTCCTGTTAGCTGTTAGGAAACTGCTGTTTTTCCTGCTTTTCCCTTCCCATTCCACATGCCTTATCTGTGTGAGGCTCTCTTGCACTGTACTGTTTTCAGACAGCCTGGCACAAAGGGATTTTAAAAGATCTCAGCTGGGGCCTTGAGGCACTTCTGAAGTTCCTTTTCATATTTGGTCCTGTTTTGTACTCCCCCAGAGAGTCTCAGTCTGTGGAATGTCATCTGTTAAGTCATCAACAGAGGGTCATCTCTGCCAGTTCAAATGCTTGTCAGCAGCCACTCACATGTCGCTTTTTTATCCTGCACACTTCAAATGCCTGGTGGAAGTAAGGTTATTCCTTTCCCACAGGCTTTGTGATGCCAAAGAACTGAGCAATGATCCCTAGGCACAAGACTCCAAACCCCAAAGTATGTGGGGGTTCAGTATTGCAGATCATGCAGCCTGAAGCAGAGCGGATTCCCAAGGTCACAGATACTCACTTCACTTGTCCCATTACTTGAGATTCTGCCATTCATTTTGCAGGAGGAGGAGACTGGGACCAAGGGCTCAACTGTGTTGTAAACAATCAGTGAGATCCTCTCTCTAAAGGAGGTGTGTACCAACATGTTGACATGGTACATACCATGTCCCGTGGTCTCACCACCTTGCCTAATGGCGATGCAGCCCATTTGCCTGTTACTGGACCGGATCTCATCAGCACTGCTCCACATCTCCCCATTTCATAGAATCATAGAATGGTAGGGTTGGAAGGGACTTTTAGTGATCATCTAGTCCAACCCCCCCTGCAGAAGCAGGTCCATCTAGGTCAGGTCACACAGGAACATGTTCAGTCTCAGATTTAACATTCAGAGTCAGGCAGGAGTGCAGCTATGGTTTCAGTCTCCTTTTACTGAGCTGTCCAAGAAAGGATTTAAGAAACTGATAGAATGTATTAATTTGGAAAATCATTAGCAATCATTTGTTTGTCTGGCATCTGACTTCATCTGGCTGAAGGTTTAGGAATAGGTTTACTCGATTATTTGGAGGGCTGATGCTTTTAAATATTTGGTTTCATTCTGTTATCTATATCATAACATCTAGAATTCTGCTTTGAAGCATAACAGAAATTTAAGCTGTGAGCATCGCTGTTGGGAACAAAGAACACAGATTGCAGTGTATAGTATGTGGCATTTGATACTCTTATTCCTAAATACTGTATATAAAGACTGCATGGTGAAAAAAAAACCAAAAACAACAAATAATAATAATTTTTAAAAAAACCAAAACGTCTTAATGAACATCTGAGATTTCTCTGCCTGCTCATGCCTAACCTAGCAGCCTCAAAATCAATTTAAAGCTCTAGAGTTCTATGTGCATACACACACATACCAAAAAAAAAAAAAAAAAGCCACTTAGAAGAAACTCTGCAGTGTTGCTGTGAAATCTACTTGAGTACTTTTAATCTTTTCTCCTAAAGCTAAATCTTTAACAAATAAGTAATGGACAGGATAGAAAGGCAGAGAAGGAGAGTGCACTGACTGTAACATGAAACAGTCCTAAAGCTATTTTAAATAATGCTGAAGTCAGAACTAGACCTCAACAGTGCTAAGGGACAGGACAGAAGTGATATATACCAATGTTCCTCTCATTTGGTTATACTGACAGGACTCCCAGCAAAGGATGACAGCCTTTCTGACCCTGTGAGCTGTGCAATGGTAACATTACATGGCCAAAACCCACAAGCCTCAGGCCATGTTCTTCAGAGTCTGTGAGAAAGGAGAGTCCAGAGAGCAACTTGCAAGCAGGGCCCAGAGGTCTCTAGTACCCACCTTGTCCCTGCAGGAGAAGTTTTTACTGCTGACTATCTGTCCTGGTTTCAGTGGGGATAGAGTTAATTTTCTTCCTAGTAGCTGGTGCAGGGCTGTGTTTTAGGTTTATACTGAAAAGAATATTGATAACACAGGGATGTTTTGGTTATTGCCAAGCAGTGTTTGCACAGCACCAAGGCCTTTTCTGCCTCTTCCCCTACCCTGCAGCAAGTGGGCTGGAGGTGAAAAGGAAGCTGGGAGGGAGCATGGCCAGGACAGCTGACTCAAACTGGCCACAGGGATAGTCCATGCCATAAGCAAAGGCAGCAGGCATGTACAGTAATTCTATCTGCAAGAAGTATGAAGTAAAACCTCCATCCCCAGCCCCTGCCGCACACAAACACATCTACTTCCCTACCAAAATAGAATGCAGGGCTCAAATCTGATGACAGGCAGGACATATTGTAAATGACAGCAGTTAGATTGCAGCACAGAAGAAGCCTGAGGAGATGCTCCAGAGGTGATGAAGAGAGGAAACTTTGGTGACCTCCTAGATCAATCTTTGACTATTATTGACAATAAATAGCATATTTACAGATGTGTAACAGAATTTTCAGTTCTTGTTTAAATTGAATCAATGCAAACTGTGCTCTTCCTGACGTTAACTCTCATGATCCGAGGCATGTGATGGTCTTTTTCCCTAAATACATGGCATTTAGAATTACCTGACAGTGTGAAATGTTATGTGAAATGTCTGGTTTTTTAAATAAAAACATATTTTCTTATTTTATTTCATGTAAATAAAATCTTTTCTTAAAGATAAATGTGTAGCCCTTAGAAACATACAGAAATGTCTGGAAACTTGACCTCAAAGGGTCTAGAAACAAAGACACTCTTTTTTTCACAACAAAGTCCATGATTTCTAAGCCAGTCTTGGCATTTTGCAGATCATCAAGCAAGGAGACTAATGTTGATCATGTTGAAGCCCTTACGTAGACAATACGCTTGGTACACCATTGTTTCTTGGAGACAAAGATTAGAAAGTGTTATTAGAAAGCAGACAAAGAAATGTCACCCAGACTTGTCCAAGAACTACTTTTAAGGAAAATTCCATTGACCTTTACCTGCAGAATCTTACATACGGCATTATTATGCACATGTTGCCTTTCAATGGCAACAAATGTTTCATAGAATCATAGAACGGTAGGAATTGCAAGGGACTTTTAGAGATCACCTAGTCTAACTCCCCTGCAGAAGCAGGTTCACCTAGATCGGGTCACATAGGAAAATGTCCAGGCAGGTCTTGAAGACCTCCAAGGAAGGAGACTCCACAACCCCTCTGGGCAGCCTGTGCCACTGCTCCCTCACTCTCATGGTGAAATAGTTTTTTCTTATGTTTAAGTGGAACTTTTTGTGTTCCAGCTTCATCCCATTAGCCCTTGTCATGTTACTATCTACTATAGAAAAGAGGGATGTCACAACCTCCTGACACTCACCCTTTAGATATTTATAAATGTTAATAAGATCATCCCTCAATCTCCTCTTCTCTAGACTAAACAGCCCCGGTTCCCTCAGTCTTTCCTCATATGAAAGATGTTCTATACCCTTGATCATCTTGGTGGCCCTGCGCTGGACTCTCTCTAGAAGTTCTCTGTCCCTCTTGAGCTGAGACCAAAACTGGACACAGGACTTCAGATGAGGCCTCACCAGGGCAGCATAGAGTGGGAGAAGAACCTCCCTTGATCTGCTGGCCACACTCTTCTTGATGCATCCCAGGATGCCGTTGGCCTTCTTGGCCACAAGGGCACATTGCTGGCTCATATTTAGCTTATTATCAATCAGGGCTCCCAGGTCTCTCTCTGCACAGCTGCTCTTCAGCAGTTCGATCCCCAGTCTGTACTGGTGAATGGGGTTGTTCCTCCCCAGATGCAGGACTCTGCACTTGTCCTTGTTGAACCTCATGAGGTTCCTCTCTGCCCAACTCTCAAGCCGGTCGAGATCCCGCTGAATGGCAGCACAGCCTTCTGGGGAATCAGCCAGTCCTGCTAGTTTGGTGTCAGCAGCCAACTTGCTGAGGGTACACCCTGTCCCCTCATCCAGGTTGTTGATGAAGATATTGAACAAGACTGGCCTCAACCGATCTCTGTGGAACTCCACTGCCCACAGGCCTCTAACTCGACTCTGTGCCATTGATCACCACCCTCTGGGCTCTGTCATTCAGCCAGCTCTCGATTGACCTCACTGTCCACTCATCCAGCCCACACTGCTTGAGCTTTCTGATGAGGATATTGTGGGAGACAGTGTCAAAAGCCTTGCTGAAGTCAAGGTAGATGACATCTGCTGCTCTCCCCTCATCTAGCCAGCCGGTTATGCACTCATAAAAGGATATCAGGTTGGTCAAACAGGATTTCCCCTTGGTGAAGCCATGTTGACTCTCCCTGATAGCCATCTTATCCTTCATATGTTCAGTGATAACATTCAGGATGAGTTGTTCCATCACTTTTCCAGGGATGGAGGTGAGGCTGACTGGCTTGTATTTCCTGGGTCATCCTTCCTGCCCGTTTTGAAGACTGGAGTGACATTGGCCTTTCTCCAGTCCTCAGACATTTCACCTGTCCTCCATGATTGTTCAAAAATGATGGAGAGAAGCTTAGAAATCACATCAGCCAGCTCCCTCAGCACTCTAGGATGCATCCCCTCAGGACTTATGAGCCTTAAGCTTGGCCAACAAGTCTTTAACCTCTTCCTCTTCCACCCAGGGAAAGTTCTCTGCTGTCCTGGCCCTCCTGTTATCCTTGTCAAACTGGGCTTCCCAAGAGTCGGCCTTGGCCGTAAAGACTAAAGCAAAGAAGTCATTCTGTTCTTCAGCCTTCTCTGCATCCTCAGACACCAGGGCACCCTCTGTTTAGCATCAGGTCCACATTCCCCCTCGCCTTCCTTCTGCTGCTGATGTACTTGAAAAATGCCTTACTACTGTCTTTAACATCCCTGGCTAAATTTAATTCTAGAGGGGCTCTAGTCTTCCTAGTTGCACCCCTGCATGCCCTGGCAATGTTCCTATACTCTTCCCAAGAAGCCAGCCCCTGTTTCCACCTCTCATAGATGATTGCCTTCTGCCTGAGTTGTCCCAGCAGATCCTTGCTCATCCATGGAGCCCTCCTACCTCCTTTTCCTCCTTTCTTGTGCATTGGGACACACTGATTCTGGGCTTGGAGGAAGTGGTGCTTGAAGATTGACCACCTCTCTTGGTCACTTCTACCATCTAGGATCTTATCCCGTGAGATCCATCCAAGTAGATCTTTGAAGAGGCCAAAGTCAGCTTGCCTGAAATCCAGGGTCACAGTCCTGCTTTGTGTTCTGCCCCTTCCACACAGGATCTTGAACTCTACCATCTCATGGTCACTGCAGCCAAGGTTGCCTCCAGCCTTCACATCTCCAACCAGGCCCTCTCTATTCATCAGTACCAGGTCCAGCAACACACCCTTCCTTGCTGGTTCCTCAATCATCTGTGACAGGAAGTTGTTGTCAACAATCTGTAGGAACCTCCTGGACTGCGTGTGCCTGGCTGTGTGGCTATCCCAGAAAATACCAGGGTGGTTGAAGTCCCCCATAAGGACCAGGGATTGTGATCATGAGTGTCCCGGCTTGGGCTAGGATAGAGTTAACTTTGATGAGGAAGTAGGAAGGGGCACAACATGGGCAGCTGACCTGGGCTGACCAACAGGTATTCCATACCATACTGACATCATGCCCAGTACATAGAGGTAGGGAGCTAGTCAGCGGTGGGGCTTTGGGAGCAGAGGCGGGGCTGCCAGCCGGAAGGGGTTGCGTTGGGTCCTGGGTGGTGAGCAGCCGTGGCACGCACCATTACTTTTGTATATCCTCTCATTTACTGTTAAAACTGTTCCTTTTTCCCCCTGAACCTGTTTCTTCTTATTGTTGTTCTATTAAACCGCTCTTATTTCAACCTACGCGGGTTTTCCCCCTTTTTCTCTGGTTCCCCTTCCCGCTCCACCGGGAGGGGAGGAGTGAGCGAGCACCCTCGCGGCTCTTTGTTCCCGGCTGGGCAAAAACCACGACTGTGAGGCAGCCTGCAGCTGTTCGTAGAAGGCCTCTTCCACATCCTTCTCCTGATCTGGTGGCCTGTGGCAAAATCCTACAACAATATCACCTGCCTTGCCCTGCCCATTAATTTTTACACATAAGCACTCTACCCGCTCCTCATCCCCACCCATTAATTGCTCCCTCACATAGAGAGCAACTCCACCTTCACACCTTGTCAGTCTGTCTTTCCTGAACAGTACATAACCCTCCATGGCTGTGCTCCAGTCATGGCAGCTGTCCCACCACGTCTCTGTGACTGCAATGAGGTCGTAGCCCCACATCCACACCCACATCTCCAGTTCCTCCTGCTTATTCCCCAGGCTGCGTGCATTGGTGTAGAGGCAGCGCAGGGGCTTGCTCAAACACACAGGTTTCCCTGGGCAGGTGCAGGAGGTTCCTCCCCGGTTTGTCTCTTTCTCAGGGTGGTCAACCTTCCGTATCTCAGTCCAGTGTGCAGATGAAGGGCACTTATCATTGCATTGCCTGTCCTGCCCTGTTTCCCAGCTAGAGGGGACAGCTTGTTCTATGTTGTTTCTCCCCCCACTCCCCAAGTCCCTTAGTTTAAAGACCTCTTTATTAAGTTTGCTAGTATACTCCCAAACATTCCAGTGCCTTTACAGGAGAGATGAATCCCATCCCGTCTTACCAAGCTGTAGTCCCCAAGGAAGGATCCATTGTCAAAGTACCCAAAGCCTTCCCGCTGTCACCAGCCTCAGCCAGGAGTTCACTTGGCTGATCTTTCCATTGCAAACTCCTCCTTTATCTCTAGTGAACAGGATAGAGGAGAAAATAACCTGAGCCCCTCTACCTTTTAACTCCCCAAGGATTTAAAATCTATCTGGATCCTGGAGATGTCATGCCTCATGACATCATTCATATCTACATGGAACACAAGTAAAGGGTAGTAGCCAGCATCCCTGACGAGCCGTGGCACTCTCTCAGCCACATCCCTGATCTTGGCTCCAGGCAGGCAGCATACCTCTCTTGACTCCCGACCTGCTCCATAGGTGGGTCTCTCAATGTCCCTTAGCAGCAAGTCACCCACAACAAGCACCTGTTGCCTCTTCCTAAGATGTCCATTACCTATTGCAGGTGGAGCAGGTGATGGGTTTTTTAGTGGGTTTTCCCCTTTTGAAGCTTGCCCGTCAAAGTCCCTTGTCACCAGTGCCTCATACTTATTTGTAGTGGGCACTCTAGAAGGAGGCCTTTGAAGACGGGCCTTTGTCATTCTTTTTTTTGTAACCAGGGTCCATGACTTATTGGATTCACTGGAGGCTTGCACCTGATTGCGGAAGCCTCTATCTTTCTCCACTTCTTCCCCTCTAATACTACAGAGCCTACTCACAGTTTCCTGCAGCTCTTTCACCAGGCACTGCAGTTCCTGAACTTGAGGGTACCTATGACACATTTTTGCCTCAGAAGCAATGTTTCCATAGATCAGCCTTGAGACGGTGTGATATTCTGCCTAACAAAATGGCACTTTGGTTAACAAAGGTTAGAAACTTGCTTCCAAATGTTTAGTTTTGTTGCAACATTTCACAACAGGCTTTGTGCACTGCTTACTTGAGGAAAGCCACTGTGATGAGCTCCCTGTCAATCTCAGCACCCATTCTCATGCCCAGCAGCAAGACAAGCAACAAGGCAGGACCTGGGTGGATGAGAGCCATCAAGGCATGGTCAGAGAGAAAGTTTCCACGTATTTCATGTGGCTTTATGTTATCGTGCCACTTCACAGTGAGAGGACTGAGTGGATTAGTAAAGGACAGGTGCTGATACCCTGTACTTTGCAGCAGTGTAAGCTTACTTTGTGTCCTCACTTAATTTCAACTGAGTATATGTATTACTGACAGCATTTTCTTAATCCCCCTCCAAGAACATATCCCAACGAGATAATGGATTGTAATTTCACAGGGTAAGATTGAGTAACCACATTATCAGAAGCTGATCTGCCACTAAGTAAGGATGATGAAAAGAAATACAGTAAGGCAAAGCCATTTTCCTCAAATAGCAGCAGTACTGTACTGGCAAATACGTGCTCTTACAGCTGAGATTATATGCATCTGTCTTTTACGGAAGACCATTATATGCAAGAGGAAGTTGGAGTCACTTGGAGTAGTTTCAGGAAAACAAAATGTTCAAACGTGTAGTTTGCATTGTCACTGAAGGGCTTTAAAAATTTACTCATTTGGATGAAAAGATTTTGAGGTTCAGAAACACCTGGTCTCTCTAGTAATTTCTGACCAGTAACAGTGAAGAACGACCTTGACTGGAACACATACAGATTCCTAAAGGAGCTATTTTAAGGTGAAGACATTCAAAAGGTTTTGTTTGCTAATGTCAAGTGTATAAAAATCCTGAAACCTTAGTAACCGCTACAAAATATAATTGTGGTCTTTCAGACACTTCTGTCTAGAGATATGTTTTAAAAGTTTACAATGACAAAAAGAAATCTAACTCCTGTTTTACAATCCTTCTTTTTTGTCTGAAGTTCTTGGGGTGATTGGTCTTTCATTGCTTTTGAAGTGTTATGTGTTATTTGTTCTCAGACAAGAAGCCAAATTGTTCTCAGTCTTTTTCATTTCAGGACTTCATTAATGAGGTTTCTGAAACACCTGTCAGTATAACCGCCTTCTTTCACAAACTTTCAAATTTTCAGGACAGATGCCATTTAGTATGACATTTTTAATATTCAGGCTCAGACTGAAAATTATTCTTGACCTAAAAGAAAAATGATTGGGTTTTTTATGCCTTTATTTTGTGATTAAGAAATATTCTTTCTCTCAAAGCAGATTTTGAGAAAACACAGAATTCCTGAAAACTTGGAATTAGACTAGTGAACAAAAGAGGATTTTGTTTATTTTGTTAGAACTGTTGTTCAATGCCAGTGTTTTTCTGGCCTGAAACGTTTGGTAAAATCTTTCCATGCAGCAAAATTAAACTAGGGCAAGCATGCTCATCCAATTGGAATACTCTTTTTTTTTTTTTTTTCCCTAATTCTTTGTCCTGTTTGGACTCTTCTGCCTATGCAGCTAAATCATGTGCCTCCAGACTACTACCATTCTCAGTAATGATCCTGGTGAAGGAGTGATATTACCCCAATTTGGATATTGTCCTGGGCTCATTAGTGCCTTCTGTTTCCTGTTTTGACCATTATTTCTGCCAAGGTTGCATCAGACACCAGGTCTCTTCATTATTGCTGTTTAAATCAGTACAGGAAATCTATCATGTTTAAGGCACTACAGGAAACCCACCTTTTATTGATACTTCAGAAGCAGAAAGAGTTTCTTCTGATGTCAGATCATTTTTCTGCTAGGTCCATCATGGGAAGCAGTGCTCAGCCAGGCAGTTTGGCTTGCAGCAGGTGTAGGTGAAAGTGTCACTGACACTATCTCCAGTGTATCAGGATTGCATGCTCTGCAGTACCTCTTCATCAAAATTGCCATCCTCACAGCACCTCAAGCTACCACACACCCTGAGATAAAATCTGCCTTGCGTCAGGAAATCCAGGCTGATTGGAGGACACTGGTAGAATTGTGGTAAGTAGTAGCTCCATGGGAAGCTTGGCATATCCACTCATGCCACGCTGAAATGTGAAAGCTGGCTCTCTTGCCAGCTATATGAGCAACCTGGCCCTTTTGTTTGTGCCTAAACATGATAAGGCCCCAGACAGCAGGGACAGAAAGACCTGCCTCCTGATTACCTCTCTGTTCTTGGAGAACACCCAGCAGATCAGGCTTGTGAGTCCCTGCATAACTTCAAAGGACAAGATCCAGACAAGTACCCAATGCTGGGACCCCTGCCTTCCCTACACAAGGCACAGAGTACACCAGTAGCTCAACACTGGACTCTGAACATTTTTCCAGGACATGTCTGTCTCAGAGCTCTGTAGCACTTAGGTCCCTGAGGAGCTCACCTGTACTCTCATGCTCTTGTGCCACAAGTTTGTACTCTGAGGAGAAAGCAGAACTGACCCATAAGGGAACTGAACTTCTGCCCACAGTTGAAGGATATCAGTACAGTGTCAGGGCATCCTGCCACACTCAAGAGGACAGAGCCTGTGTGAGCTCCAGGCCCACCCTCACTTCCATTGTTTACCACTAGAAAAAAAGTGCAGACACAAACTGGTATGCATTTGATCTATGTAATGGTATTACACTACATAGCAACCTGGAACAAGTTGAGACAAACAGGGCATTGAAGTTGAGTTGAGCTCCAAGGAAAAATGGGAGTTAGCTTCACAAATGCTTTTGTGACTTAGCATGTAACACCTGTATTCATATTGAGCAAAGCATTTTCCACCTGGCTCTCAGTTGCGAGCACATCCCAGTTTAGTCATGCTTTGTTTTATCACACCAATGTTGGCGCAGAAGCACTTCAAAGTAAAAAAAAAAAAAAAAAAAGCTCTTGTACAGCACAGCTGGTAGGGGAGAGTGCACTGATGTGTATGAAGTTTGCAATGCACAGATTGCCGTTGTCCTGTAGCAAATCAGAAAGGAGAGAGGGTGGTTGCCTACATTAGTTAGCATGTGACAGCTCAGTGGTAAGCAGTTTGGCTCTGAGGGCAAGAAAAGCCAAAGCAGACAGTTGCCAGACTCTGAAACCTTGACAGGAAGCAATATGTACACTCAGGCTTCCAAAAGACAGCACTTTTTGCTCGACACATCAGGACAACAGCATGTCACAACACCTCTGAAGTCCGAGTTCCAGTTAACAGCTTCTAGTCAGAAAGGACTGTTACCAGCTTGCAAACAATTGCAGTACAACCACTCTGTAGTTATATCCAGCTGACAGAATTATCTTTGCTTAAAAAAAAAGGGAGAAAAAACCCCAGCAGCTAATGCTGTTAGTAGGCTAACAACTGTCTCTGTAAAACATTCCTGCAATTTCCACAGCCATCTTGGGGGCAAGGTCATACAGATAAATGTGACAAGGAGAGCCCTGACATTTAACATTCTGGGAAGCAAGGCTGGAGGATTGCAGGTAAGATATCAGCATGCTTCACCAGGACTTCTTGCAAAAAGCAACTCAGATCCATTTCAAAAATGCCATAAAATAAAGCCCCTGGGTGTAGAAAGTACTTTAAAGGCTGATGGTGCTGCTTATTTATGGGGTAAAATGAAGGGAGATTCAGCATCATATTTAAAACCTCCCAGGGCTAGAAATTTACCAGTGGGAAGGGAAAACCCACAGCTACCTAGTGGGACTTGATGCAGTTATTGCGAGTTCCAAAAGTTGATGAGATTTTTTTTTTTTTCTTTTTTTTACACAAAGAGAAACTGTCCAAGAACCCTGGCTTACCTGTGTCAAGGTAATATATATATATCCTGCTATATACCTTATAGCAGGAGACTGGACTATGTCTGCATTTGAAAAGTCCCACCTCCATCAGCCAGGTTGCTGCATTAATTAATAATTGGTCCTTTGTCCTGTCTGAAAAGCAATGAGGTATAGCTTTGCTTTTTATCTCCTGACCATCAGCTATTTTTCCACATGCCCAGCACCTCAAGCTGTCAGATATTTCGCAAACCGTGTATTGCTGCAGCTGTACTTAGTCACAATCCTTGTGCTCTGTTCTGTCACACTGACTGGGAGGTGTGATTTGACCAGGGTTACTCACTGTGCGTGCCTCACAGCTATGCTGTACCTTCACAGGCTCTCTCTTTTTCTCCAGAGCTGCAAGACAACTATGGTCATAGCTGCCATACAAAAGACCCTGCTCCAGCTTGCTTTCTGCTATGACTTTCTACGGAGAGCAAACCGCATACAAGCAGCACAGACGCTGTATCTGAGGCCATCCAGTTTAGCAGTCTTTGTGCCAGAGCTATTTGTATCCCTTCAGCCCCTACAGAAACTGGCCATGCCTGAAAGTTTCTTTACTGAAAAAGAACCTGCTTTCTCTTGCTGCTGTTAACAGAGAGGAATTGCAAGTTTCATTCTGTTCTCAAAGAAGCTGATTGTGCATGGAAAAGAACAACAGCCAAGAACAGACACAGAAAGTAACAACTAAAGAGACTTGATCACTATCTGTTGCAGTATTTATGTATAGTTTAGGTACTGGAGCACCCAGCTGCAATGTGAATTGCTGGTGGATACTGTTTTAGTAATTTTAAATCGTATAATCATAGAATGGTAGGGTTGGAAGGGACCTCCAGAGATCATCTAGTCCAACTATATATATATATTTATATAGTGAAGCCTCAAGCTTTTAATGAGCTTTTGAATTCACAGCTTTTCTCTGGATTCACAGCCTTCAGAGCAAAGCAGACTGACCACTGGTGTCATCTTGTTGTAAGCTAAGCACAGGACTACTCACATAAAGGGAACCACAAACTCTTTCAGAGAGCTCCCTTAGCAGCCTAACATCCATTGAAACTCAAATACTTGGTTCTTCAGAGAGAATAAAAATACAATTCTAAAGAATAGAGTCAAAAGAGACATTTCTTTTGAAGTTTCTCCCAGAAAACATTTCTGTTTTCAGCTAGCAGTAGCTAGCTTGTAGGGTAGAAAATATTATGTCACAACAATATGCTAACTACTGTGGCACAATTTTTTAAAACACTCCTAAACAAAGTGAAAGGGACTTTTAAAAACAGTAAAGGCCCCAGGAATGCCACACATGCAGCCCCAGCAGGTCCCCTGTTGCAGCTGATGCCATGTTGGACTCATTGCCAGTGGTGCATGGCACAAACCTGTGAACCTGTTGGATCAAGAGACAATCTAAGCTCCTCAGGCCCATGTCATAAATTAACACTGCTGAGTTGCTGATAAAGAAGTAGTCAGACATCTACACCAGGAAAACTCTTAAAGGTTGTTTTAATAATGTCTGTGTATTGCTGAAGGGCAAGTTCTGAGCCAAAAGTTAATGGCTTCCTACTTGATTCTCTGCAGACTTTGAGAGGCAAGCATTTCACTATTAGTAGTTTCTCACACAGGCATACTTTTCCAGCTCTCTTGCAAAATGCAACCCCAAAAGGCAAAGTCTTCAGCAGCAGCATGTGTCTCATTTTCAATAGCACCGTCAGCTTTATCTCAAAGAAGCTGAAGCAGAATTTACATCTCTCCCTTCTGAAATGCAACAACCAGTGGAAACAATACAAGACAATATAAAAGTGCCAGTGAAGCATCTATAGCTACTTAAAAACAACAGAATAAGTAGAAAGTCATTAGTAAGACTACTAAAACCCACAAATTAAATTATATATTTCTCCCCTCAGGAAAACAGGAGATTAAGCTTCACAAACTGTTTCAGAGGAAAAGACTATCTGGGCAGAACTTTAAAAACAGTGGCAAGTGCATTAGCATGGACTGGGCATTTGGACAGAGGGACCTTACCAAAAACTGAAGGCCTTACATGGGTTAGCAGACAGTGACCTGGAGGCTGAACTGGGAAACATGAAGCAAAATTAAACTCTTTGCAGCAACCAGAAGAAACTTGGTTTTGGTTGAAGACCACCCAGATATTTGTGTCTGTGATTAAAAGTATTTGAAAGAAACACTTAAAAAATGAAACATTCTGAAAGCTAAAAAAGATAGTAACATTTTATGGGGTAAAAAGTTTAGAGAGATTGCGGTTTAGTTGCTGTCTCATTCAGAGGATTTTAGCCTAGAAATGAGTAAAATGCAGTTATTCACACCATCCAGCACAAGAAACTGCTTTTGTATCTTCCCTGCATAGTCAAGGGGCAGAAGGTAAATCAAGGCACCTAAATCAGGCCTAGGATTTTTATCAGGAGTTGTGTGCCTAAGGTTGAGATCTGTGAATATCTTTCCATACGTCCACCATCAGCAACTTGCAAGGAATAAAAGCTCTGCTTTCTGATCCGCTTTAGCCACTGCATGGCCTAAATTTCCAGACTAGCAGACTTCTCAAAAAAAGTAGGCAGGGATCCAGTCAAGCTGTAGCCAATTGGAAACCATACCTTAGATTTCAGCTACAAAACCCATTTCAGTCCCACAGGACACTCACTAGAGTTAAAACAAGTTACTTACCTCCGCTTTCTCCGAGCAGTGCATATGAACATCTGCCAGCGTAGAGTGAAAGACAAAGCCACCATTCCAACATTAACACTTGCAGACAAGCTTTTTATTATGAAAACATCTGCATAAATCTGTTAGCCCCAGCACATTTATTGTCATTCCTTAGTGGGTAATCAAGATAAAAATCTGGCCTTCCATTTTCAGCATACAGTCCAATTAACAGCAGATACATATATAAAATAGAAGCCTGTTTTGAGACCTTTTTTTTTTTTTAAAAATGGATATTTATCATTTTCTTTACAGGGTAAATGGTTGGGTTAGTTTTGATTAATGTTCATTAAAATCCATGAAAGTTGCTGTATGAGAGAGAAATACTATTATCTTTACTGTGGGAATAAATGTATAATGAAATCCTAGCTTTCCCTCTTTAAAATAACATAATTCACAATAAGTATAGATTCTGGCAAAGCAATGTTCCCCTGCCACAGAGCACATGCTTAATGAAGTTACTCCTCAGCTGTTAGTTGCTGAGCTGAACTGAGCCAAAATGAGATAAGCTAACTGAGTATGTAAGCACTCCTAGTCCATTAAAGTGGAAGCCTACACCGAAAGAAAACACTTTACCATTTCAATCTAAAAAGTATGTCAGCTTATTGAAAAGACAATCAGTCTGTCTTTTCACAAAGCAATTAGAGCAGAAAGCAATCACAGAAAGGAATTAAGAGGGATTTGTGGTCAGATCTCCCATCAAGATCTCTCAGACCAGATGGATTCATACAACCTAGATCTCTCCCTTCGCATTGTCACGTCCTGGCCAGCAACAGCTTTGGCACTGGTACACTGAAAGAATGCCAATGGCATCTGCATGCACTGTGATTAATAAGCAAGGTTTGAATTTACCTACTGAAAGATCTTACATCCTAGGAAGATATTGAAAAGCCATTTTACTAACAAAATAAACTATTTTCTCTGGGCTGAATAAATGACTCCAGCATTACACAGCCCTCCCAAACTCAAGAGGGAAGATTTTTGGTTTCAGAAAAAAATGCCAAAAATTTTTGCATGGGAAACCATGTCACTGAAACAGCATGTGCTGTGAAATGGAGCTTTAATAGTCAACAAAGACAGAAATAGGCGGTGCTCATAATCTTACAGCTAGCAGGTTTGCAGATTACAGAATTCATCCATCACACTCCACTTAGCGGATCTCTTCACTTCACCAAGTAACGCCATTGTCAGATAGTTATTTTAATAGTGAACAGGTAAATGAATAGTGTAAAGAGTAATAGAATGGGGAAAAAATGAGGCAAGACCGTCAAGACTTTTTTTCTTTTCTCCAACACTGAAAGGTGAAGATTCCTCTTTAACTTGATTTAATTTGGGAAGCATGTAAAAAAAAAAAAAAAAACCAAAAACACAGCCATGGTCTTTGGCCAAGTAGTTCTGAAGATCTTGGCTGCAAAAGCTCTCCCAAGCAGGCTGGCTGTGCCCATACTGTCTCCTGAGCGGGATGCATGGAGCAGATACATGGGAGTCTTTTGAGTCTCTGCAGCAGAGGCAGTAGTTGAACATGCAAACTGCCAAGAGCCTCAGGCAATGAATGCAAATGTGCATCCATCTATTCCTGACTTCTCCAAGTGTCCTATCAGAACACTGAAAGGGAAAATCACCTTCCTTGAGGGGAAAGTGCAAAAGTAAAAACTTGGCAAGTGGGAAGATTCCTAGATGAAAGATCTTGTTTTGCCTGTTTCCTGGGGGCTGGTTTGCAAGGGCAGCACACGAGATGGCCATCCAGTCTTGCATGATGAGAATGCCCCCCACCTTCCCCATGCTCCAAGCAGGGAGCAAAAAGCACAAGCTTACTCCACTCTGGAAAGCAGGGACCAGTGGAAACGCTGACTGCTCTTCATCCCAACATTCAGGAGCTTTTAGTAGCCACCAACTTTTGCTCTGAAAAGCTATTTCCCTTTGGTTCTAGCACTAGCTTTGGCCAGAGAGGCAGCACAAAACACAACCACAGCCAAAAGCTCAGACCCGCAACATTTCATGTTTCATTTTCAACCTGCCCTCAAGCTGCTACTTCAGGTCACCACTCCCACACCATGCAGCACATGGAGACTGAAGGAGTGAAGGGAACAAAGAAAGGGAAGCTTTTGCATGCAGGTCATATTCTTTAATGTAAAGCCCTAGCACTCTCTGATATGTCTAGCCCACACATAAAATCTGTCCCCTTACATATAACTGCTGAATGCATACTGCCACATCTATTAACCAGACCACTAGAAAAGGGCCCTGTGTCTTCTTCAAGTCTTCCTAGTCCTTTTCAAAAAATAAAGTGTACCTATTGCACAAGAGATTATCTGAATTTTGCAAAGATCTTTTGTTTATTATTTAATAGAAGAAGATAGCATACATTCACGGAATATAAAAATGTTTTATTCACTATCTTCAACTGACTTATTTTTCCTCCACCCCAGTAATAGAGTCAAGACATTTGTATGCATTCTCAATGTAGTATTTCACATTCCACCTGCAGATATATCTTTTTGTCTGTGAAATAGCTATGAAATGCTTTAAATAATCACTGTAAGCCATCTTTTGTTGATAACTTTATCATTTTACTGCCCTGAATTATTCAGACAAAGCCAATACTGCATCACTGTATTATTACAGGAAAGCAATTAAGGTAGGCTGTACGATTTGGAGAAAATGGAAGTCCCTTTATTCTATTGCATAGAGTAGATTGCTTCCAGCTCCTATTTAGGTCAGTTTCAGAAAACATCAGAGGTTTGCAGAGCTATTTGGGTGCATGCAGGTGCAAAGTAGGTGATTATTTAGCAATCTTACCAATTGCATTGGAGAACAAAGATAGGCCATTTTTCTTAGCCCTAGAACCTGTCTCTAACAGAGCACTTGACATCAGAGCACGTATAAATAAACAAGTGCAGTTTCCTCCCTGACGAAGCAGAGGCATGGGCCAGTCTGCCTACGGTTATGCTCACGGCTACTGCCAGCCCAGCAGCCATGCCAAGCAGATAAAACCTTGGTCTCATCCCAGCAGAGGGAAGTAGCTGCTTTTAAAAATGTAGCCACTGATTTCATGTGCCTCAACACCTGCATATTGCTTTCATGTACCTGTGAATGCTGCTGATCCTTTAACACCAGCCTGTAAATTACAGTCTACATTGTGACTTACTTGACAGAAGAATCTGAGTCCATCTGAGCACCAGGCTTCCTACATCTATTTGAAATCTCATTTGGTAAAGACACGCATTTATTTCACAGGGCACTCCTTATATAAGAGTCTGTGATATGTGTATGAGATTTTTTGTTCTTTCTCTTTTAACAACTCACAGAACACTGAATAAAGTACTTTCCAATCTAAAATACATATCAAAGTCATGGATATTACCAGTTCAATGAAATCAACATGGAAATCTGCATAGACAATGGAGATTTTTGCATTTAGGCCAGATTTAACGCAAACGGGCCAGAGAATGGGAAACACGAACTGTCCCCACCCAGTCTCATAGAACCAGCATCATGGCCAGGAACACATAGCCTGTGAAAAAATCAATCCCATTGATGAACAGTGCTGAAAGAAAATGGAAACACCCGATAGTGAAACATCTTACAAAAGCTCCCTGTTCAAGGATTTCCCCATGAGAAAGCATAAATACTATTATCTATACATATATCTTTTTTTTACTAGTTGCAGCAATGAATTATTCTTTCCTAAGAAGCACTAAAGAAGTTAATGAAATGTTTTCTCACTCTGTAGAGGCCTATTTTAGGCAGTAAGTGTAAAACAGAAAAGAAAAAAAAAGTAATTAAAAGTAATGAAATCCTGCCAGAAGGGTTCAAGTTCAGAGAGGAAAAAAAAAAAAAAAAAGAAAAAATAGTCCAAAAAAGCCCCTCTTCTTTGGAAAGGAATTGTTATAAAGAAAAATATACATACAGGAATTCTCCCTCTTTTTGACACTCTCCCTCAAACAAGCAGTTGTGCCTTCTCACAGCTCCAGAGTTAAGGTGAGACAAAGCAAACTGGGACTGCATAGTCAACTAAAAAGCCAAACCAAAACAAATCCCACGTAGCTATTACAGTTGGAAGCTGAAGTGACGCCTTTTCCTGATGTCCAATGCTGTTGAGCATCCAGATGAAACCACATCCCAAAGAGAATAACAGAACGGCGAGACTGAGCGGGTATCCACCATGTCCTTGAGGTCTACAAGACATCTCAAGCCCATCTGGAAATCCTGCTCACTGGGCAGAGAGGCCCCATCCCTGTGAGCACCAACCAGGAAAGAAAAAAATAGACCCTCCTGCCCTTAGGTATCTCTGTCCTTCTGCTAATGTATCCCTTCTTATCAACTGGAAACAGCTCTCATGGATGTAGAGCTAAGGAAATAATCTCTTGGTTTGGAAAAAAAAATCCACTTTAGGCTCGATGGAAAGAAAAAGAACTCTGTCAGGTCGCTATCTGTCTTTTGCATAATGAAACAATGGTTGAATAGGCACTACTCCCTTATTCACATGCAGCAACCCAGAGCATAAAACAAACCAGAGAGCTGACAGGTTAGCTGAACATAACATGCTGGGTAATTTATTATACACAGCTTCCTAATGAGCTGTGAAATAAATTCAGATGTGGCCATTTTAGCAAATTCAGAGTAATCTTCATCTCTCAAATATCTGAGGTAATGATTCAGTTTGTTCACAAATGGAAATGTCACTCTCCCAGTCTGTTGCTACTGGTTTTAATGTCAAGGGACCAGTAACAATTCTATAACTCTTTTTTGAATCATAGACATAGCTAAATCCTCCAGCCAAGCTCAAGTTTCTCACCTGCCCAAGACAGCTCAGGCACTTCCTTTGCAGTACCTTCACTGCAGGATGGACATTTCCTAAGAATTTTGAGATAGCTCAGAAGATACTTTTGATGCAAGTACTTTGGGAAAGGCTTATCCTGGTTACTTTTCCACATAGATATCATTTTTCCCCATTTAACCAGTTCTCTACTAAGCATGCCTTACCAGCCTGTCGTGGTTTGGCCCAGCTAGCACAGTAGCACCACGACAGTCTCTCGCTCGGTGCCCCCATTCACCCCCACCCTCATTAGGATGGCGGAGGCCCCAGCAAAATGGGAGTAAAAAGATAAGCAAGGTTGTTGTGGATTGAGACAAGGGCAGGGAGGGCTCACTGCCAATTACGGTCTGGGCAAAACAGACTCCAGTACTCGACTTAGAGAAGAAAGTAGGAAAGTTTATTCTACAAGAAACAGAACGGAATAAAAGCAAAAAGGGAGCAGGACGATGAGAAAATTACAACCAGCACTTTAAGATCTCCCTCCCCCATCCCTCCTTTCTTCCTGGGCCCAGCTCACTGCTTCCAATATCTCTACCTCCTCCCCTCTCAATGGCTCAGGGAGGCAGGGAATGGGGGATGTGATCAGTCTCTCACAGATGGGTTGTTCCCAACAGCTGCAGCTTCTGCCAATACATGTTCCCTCACACAGGACACAGTCCTTAGTGAATATCTTGGTGTGGATTCTTCACCACAGTTGCAGTTACAGGGTCCCTCTCTCAGGACAAGGCCTCTCCTGGGCATAAGTTTAATGAACTGCTTTATCGTGGGTTCCTCCCCGCAGTTACAGCTGTGGATATTGGGTCCCTTCCTTGGGACACCGCCTGCTCCAGCAACAGTTTTAAAGAAGAAAATCACTGCCCCTGTCTCAGGGTCTGCACTGAAGTGATTGGGTCCCCCCCACGGGACACGGCCTCCTCCGGCCATATCACTGTCCCTGGCTCGGGGCCTTTAATGAAGTGAATTGCTGCCCCTGACCTGGGGCCAGCTTTAGCAAAATGAGTCTCTACCGCTGATGCAGGGTCTTTAAAGAAATGAAAATAAATCTCAGCTTCACCAGTTCTCTCCGTAGAATGCAGGGGAGTCTCTGCTACAGCACACCTCCTCCTCTCTTTCATCACTGACCTTGGAGTCTGCATTGTTGTTTCTCTCACTGTTCCTAGTCCTTGCACCATCACCAGCCAGAAGGAAAAGAAGGGGTAGAAGAAGAGAAGAAGATGAAGGAAGAAACCGTCTCTTCCAACTTCTTCTTAAAAAGTGATCGTGGAGGCGTCTAATTGGCTCAGCCCCAAGGTTATGTGCTTATGACTCTGAAACATACATGCTGGCATGCAACAGGTAAGATGCATATATTATTTGGTATGTCTGCTGGGACAAGGCTGTGAAGCCTGAGCTAGTTTAGCCCCATGGCAATTATAAATTTATATGCTATAAATACACAATCTTTGTCGACCTACAAGACATTTGTATTCTGTCACTCTCCATTTTAAATTCTCAGGCGAAGGTGATTTTGCAGACTATTATATTTCTTTAGCAAAAAGCTTTCAGGATACTCATTTACAATTTTCCTTCCCTTAATTAACTCCAGCTACTTCTAGTTACACCTTTGTGTGCTTCATTAAATCATTTCATTTCCTCCTTGGTATTTAACAGCCTTCAGTTATTTGCAGACTGCTGAGCTCCATTCTAGCCCTTTAGGTTGGCTAGTGGCCAAAACTAAACTAGCCAGCTCAGATCCTCAGATGGCATAAATCACTTTAGTACTTTTAATCTTTCTTGTACTGTAAAAGTCTCTCATTTCAAGTCAACAACCTGCTCATCATTTTTTTCTTTCAGCTCTGACCTCTCCCTACCAATAACACAATGCCTAGACTTAGCACGACATTCAAGGAATGAGTGTGCCAGAGTACTTATGTAAAGGCAGCACAGGTTGTCACTGGCTTTTTCTACCTGGGTTGCAAAACAATGACTAATTCTGGTCTACTATCCAAATAGTAGACTGTCACCTTCAATATTTTCCTCCCATGCTGTATAGGTATGGATATTTTCAGTAAGACCATTGGGAAAAAATTTTGATGTACAGCTTTTTATTTTTCCCCTGCTCCAATGCATTTGTCTCTCATTGAATCAGAAAATCTCAGGTCTGTTTATCTCATTGAGTAAAATATAAGCCCTCAAAAAAATCTTATTGGAGTGTGTGCCAGTTAACCATATGTGATTAGATGCTTCTGAAATGCTATGGGCTAATACTTAATTCTCCAGCTCACTAGGAGGGTTGTGGGGAACACCTGTGGAGCTTACAGATGTCTACAGTACAGAACTGGAGGGAGGAAGTACAAGTGCTGTCCTCCAATCCAAATTATCTAGCAATGCTAGAGCTGCTAAGCAGAGAGCTAGTTCAAAGAACCACTGGTATGCAGCTGCCTGCATACTGCACAGTGTTGTCATGATGTGTGGAACTGATCTCTCTAATTAGATGTATTGTCTTCAGTAATCTCCCTACGACTTTATTTGAATAACTGACAGAAGGAAACAGATTCAGGCTTTTGTGCCTCTGAGGACTTCAGCTTCCCTCCCAGCCCAAAGCAGATGTTGTTCTTTCTGCTATGCGAGGGAGAGCACTTCTGAGTCTTGTTTCTAAGCATAAATGCAGTTGCACAGTCCAGAGTGTTCAGAGGTTATTTTGTGCCATGAAGCTTCTCAGAAACAACCTCAATAACAGTCTGCGGACAGGAAGCATGAGAAATGGACATGCTATGAACAGCACTAACTTCTCACAACAGCGAAGGTGGACACGTAGCACTGATAAAGGACATGAAAGGCATTTAACACCTAGTTTTTCAATGGCCTACCTAGAGAGGCTGTTTTCCTCAAGAAAGGAAACAATCATGTCTGGGGTACTGCAATATAGTGAAAGCTGAACAGAAATGCCAGGAAATGGTTTTTGACAGAACTGACACAGCTGAACTAGTGTTTAGCAAACAGGTCAGTAACTAGGGCTATCCCAGAGGGCTGCAAACGTCAACATGGTCAAGTAGTTTCTGTGTGAGATGAAGGGAATTACATCCTACCCATTCTTTCAGAACAGCAACATAAAGGACAGTGGTGTGACTGACAGTTTCTAGAAGGATGACTGCAGTTTGCTTCTCAGCCTTCCACACTAAAATCGAATGTCTTTTACATCTTATAAGCTATATACATCTGTCCCACGGGGAAATAACAGGATGGCTATCTGAGAATTACCTTTGTGCATGTTAATGAAATAAAAACTGTCTTCTCAGACACACGGGAAATAGCACTAGTAATAGACAGCCCTTCCTGTTCACCAAAGATCAGACAGGGGATCAGATGTTCAGTATTGGACAATTTGCATCAGACAATATTTGCTAATTAGACAGTTCCTTCGTATGTCTTACCAAATAACCAAATTTAACCATGACTGCTTTAGAAACCCTGTTCTTTACCTTCAGATACATCAGACTGAACACTGTCAGCTTCTTGAGGCAGACTAACACATCAGAAACTGCAGGCAATGAGAAAACTCTTTTCAATGCAATGATTCTCAAGACCAGAACTGGCCACATTTTCATTTACAGCTGCTCTGGGTTTGCTCTAAGCTACACCATACATATGGGAACTTAATAGAGACAGTACCAGTGATGTCTAAGAGTAAAGATTTACAAATTGGGCAACCATGAAATTCACAAGTTAGCAACCATGATAATCTAACTTGTAGCTATAGCAGTAAGAAATACTAAAAATCACACCTCTAGGAGGAGACCCCATATGTAGATGTGGGATCACTTCATTATAATGAGTTGGGTACTTAGATATGTGCAGAAGGATGATTCATTATGAAATCTGAGTGCAGAAGGATGATTCATTATGAAATCTGAAGTGAACAATCATATATCTTGCTGAACCTTTGCCTGTGTTGTTATTCTGTATATAAGGCTCTGTTCATTTTTGGGGGAGTGTTCCGGCTGTTTTTAGTTGACTAGTACCCTATTCTGCACAATAGCAATAATAGGTATTTGTCTTGACTCTATGTCAAGCTTTTTGCACACCGAGTGAAGAATCCTTATTAGGGACAACAGTTTTGGCGACCTAGATGGGACACCACCAGTGCAGAAAACCAGCAGGTCCCAGACAGAAATGATCTGTACCTTCCTTCCATGTGGGCAACATATTTTTTATGCACAATTATTACATGCTAGTAATATTAAAATGGGTGCTAATATTTGCCCCAACAATAATCCCAAAGGTCAAATCTGTTGTTAGCCACTGAACAGTTTGCCTTGATCTATGTCAAATGTAGGGACAGCCACGGCAATCCAGACATTCGTGCTGTATTATTAACTCTTGACATGAACCTCTTCCTTTCCCACATAAGCCTTATTTTTCTTCATCTGAGAAACATGAAAAGCCTTTGGATGTTTTTCTAATCAAGGATAACCCACACCAAATTTGTGATTTTAATTCAGGCTCTTTATCATAAAGGCGGCTGTATGTAGCGGAGTCTAGACAAATTCTCAATATATGTGAAAAAATGAATGATACAAGAGGCTAAGAGCTAAGTCAATACAAGAAAAAGTTGAAAACTGAGTAGTTTGCCCAGCAATTTACAGGAAGGGAAAGTTGCAAGTAAGGCTGAAAAGGCAAACCTAGACCTGACTCGAGCTTTTGTCAAACATTCTGACAAGCTGGTGCACTGCACTGCAAATTATTCTGGATTTTAAAGGTGGCAGTTTTAAACTAGTTGATTTTCAAACTAATGAAATATAGGGAAAATGAAGTATATTTTCTGTTAGAGAAGTCTTCCTAAAGGGGATATTTCCTTTGTTTTCTGTCACACAACTTGTTTTAATTTTTCTGCTCACAACAGCAAGCACCATTATGTCTACAGGACTGATTTTTCTCCAAAATCATCACATGCTATAAATCAGATCTGCAGAAACTTTAAATATAAATAACTTGCAAGTTATAAGGCTATTGAGGTTTCCTGGAAAAATCCACCTCTTGCAATAAAGTGGTTATGTCACATTAATAAAAAGTTAGGTGTCTCATCTTTTATGTTTCATGTATATTTTTAATATCCATGTGGATAGGGCAGTTTCGGTCTTAGCAGAGAACAACTAGAGCCCTGACTCTACAGAGGCACTTTGTTATACGTGTTCTGATTAATGAAAGTATGAAGATGAGAATTTTCAATGACACAAGGAATTCTTGCCATCACTGGCAATCAAATGTGCCGTAGAGGGCTGGCCTCACCCCAACTTGCTTCCCCTGTCAGTCTGAATTTTAATATTCTCATCCTCTTCTCTTTCCTTCTACAATCAGTCCACATACATATATATGCATTCATTCCTTCCTCAACATCTTTGCCATCTTATAACTAATCCAAGAGTCAATAATGAAACTCTGACTTGCAAGTTTCTGAGGGCAGGATAATGTTTCTTATGTTGTGCCTCAGCTTTTGCTAATAACCAGCTTCTCACTCCAATAATTCCTCAGAAAGCCTCAAGCAGCTACATGTGTGGGAAAACCACAGTGATCCCAATACAAGTCTTGACATATGTACCCTGCCTGGAATACCAGTGCCCCAATGTATCTCAGTGTTAGAGTAGGACAGTGATATGCTCTTTGCCCTCGGTTTTAGAGCACTTTTTCCTCTAGACCCTATCTAGTTGGGATGCAGCCACTTGAAAAAGAAGATATTTGACAGTGTATTATCAACAGTCTCCTGCAATGTCTCTTTCAATTAGTCTGTGTTGAGCCAACTGCACTTTGAGCTTCTTATGCCTTTGTTTGCTGGGTATGAATCATCTTCATCATTTGTGCTTTCATACTTTCTCTGATTGAAAAGATAGCAGGAAAGGATTCCTCAGGATTGATTAACTAAGCTCTCATCCCACTGCCCTTGGTAAGTTTAAAGAGAACTGGAGGTTATAATCATCTCTATCACTGCATGTTGCACAGCCATGCAGATTTCTATCTTTCATTTTATCACATCATGACTTTGCACTTAAAGGAGAACATAGCTCTGCTAAAGCAACTGTTCCCTCTCTCCAGCCAACAGTTGCAGAGAAAATTCTGGACAGCTGTGAAGTTCTATGAAATTCTGGTATGCTGTGAAGCCCCCTTCAGTGATCATGGCTTTATCAAAGTGCTTACTGTGGTCTAGAGAACATGACATTAATCATATAGGGGTTGAAATCTGTGCTTCATCCAATACTACCTGTACGTCCTTGGGCCATTCTGGTTGGGTTATAGCACAACAGGACCATGCTGCTCTGAATGCATGTGAAACTCATGGACCTGGCTTTGTTATTCTAGGATAGCACTCATGGCAAATGCGTGAGCCTGGAAAAAGACTACAGCGACGGAAGGGTGTATGAGGGAAAAACATAGTATTTCAGGTCAAACTGGAAAAGAGACACTGCAGGGGTCTCAGAAATCATCCTTCTCTTGGGCTTAGAAGTGCACTTAGAAGTGCAAAAGCCAATGTATTTCAACCATTATAAACCTCATATTGGATTGGTGCAGGAGTCTACTTAAAACATTTATAACGAGTAAAACTCTTTTAAGTGGGGAAATGCAGCTTGAATTTCAGAAAGAAAATTATCAACTGTGGCTCATGAACTAGTGGTAAAATCCTTGATTCAAACCAGCCTCAGAAGGAGAGTCAGCTGGTAGGGCATGAGGGTGCTAATAGAATCTAATTGCCCCTATCAACCTCTTCTGGCACCTCCAGCCGTCACCCCATTTGCTTGACAGATTTCCTAGCTTACCCTGGGACTGTTTCATCCTTGTATGCTTCCCTGATGGTCAGTGGGCCATTTCTGGCACTTGTTATTGTCACCAACTCTGCTCTGCTTGTGCTCTGTTCAGCCTCGTGTCCCACGCAGGTGAAGCTGCAGTGGCAATGGTCACCTCCGTGTCCTGGTTTGTCCTCCTGAACGGAGCACCCTGCTCTTCCAGCACCCTGCAGCCTTCTGCTCCTGGTTGAGTGGCCTGTGTGCCAGTGACTGGTGGAAGGGCTGAGCACCCCTCAGGGTACGGGATCTGGCCATGACACAGGTACTAAGACTTGTTCTAGTGTTGGCAATTCCCCTTGCAAGGCCATGGCAGGGATGAGAGACCAGAAAATGCCTCTGGGGAACATGGGTGGGCAACATGAAGGTATAGCACCCTTGGATTGTTTGTGGTAAAGAGAAGCCACTGATACTGAAAGGCACTTGGACAGATAAATTTTGGAGGGGAATGGATAACTGTGTGAAGGAAGGTTTTGAGCAGTTTATGTGCTGCTACTTCTCTAGGGAAGGCAACAGATGAGAAAAGTTTCCTTTTTTTTTTTTTTTTTGCAAAGCTTAAGGACCTCTGGTTTTGTTCCTTTTGTTGAGCTTGCTTTAGTGACACTAAGGAGATGGCCTGATGGATCTGATGGAGCATTGATTTCATTTCCTGGTTGCCAAAACAAAGTTTGAATTTGCCTAAAATTTTACTGCCACTTTGAAGCTTTGTAAGTCTCCTCCTTTGTAAGCCTGCAATAAAGCAGAACAGAGAAGAATGATAAAGAACAAACACATGAACTGTGCTTTTCCCAGAGTTTAAAGGTGAAGCTGTACAAATATCAGAAACTAATTAAGCTGATGGTGTGATATTTAGTTATCTTAGATCCTAGGAGAAAAATTGATTTCTGTTGCACTGAATTAAATTACATTCTTATACTGATTGACACAAGCAGACTGCCCGCTTGTGTTACTTTTTGTCTTGCAAAAGTAACCGTTATCTGAGTTTAGTTCTTGAAACTTGGCTGCTGAACTGTTGCAGTGATGCTATTTTAATGCTGCATTGATGAACAAACCCTTTGGGAGTAAAATTGATCTGAAAGACCCTATATGCATATTACATGACTTTTCCCACTAATTGCAGTTTTCAAAAGGGCATTATTTTTCCTAAGTGAAGCAGTATCTTTAACTTGTACAAACATGCTCTGCTGTTAGCAGCTTCCAGGTGCAGAAGCTTTTGGTGTGAGGGAGTGAATGCAAGTAACAAAATCATAACAACACCTTAACTGCAATTGGCTTTTAAAACAAAGTGCCTGGAAATCAAGCACATGTGAGTTGTATGTCTCCTTGCATCAACCTCAGCTGACACCAAAGAGCCACCTTCAGCAAGATGAGCCTCAGATTATGACTTCTCATCTGACAAACCCCAAATTCATCCATGTGGTATCTTCTACAGTATGGAATCCTCTGGCATGGCAGCATGGCACATGCAAATTCTTTGCTGTGAGATGCTGCTAAAGAATAGAATCTTCACTTCTGATCTCTTCTTGTAAGGACAGATGGGATTCTCAACCTAAGAGACAGCTCCAACAGCTCACATCCCTCCACCGGCACAAAGGGAGAGGATTGCCTGTACAGATGAAGTTGCTGATGTCAGGGAAAGAAATGGAGGATGCTCCCAAGGGAATCAGGAAGACTGTTCTAGTTAAGCAGAAAAGCACTAAAACTTTTTTAGATTACACTAAGACAGAATTTATCACCTTTTTTGTTTAAGGGAAAAATGCAGGAAGATTAATCTGAAAATGTTATCTTGCTATCTTGATGCACTTTGTAATGGATGATCTTTCTCTTGCTCTTGTAGGCCAGTTTTGAGAAGCCCCCTGGTCCCTATGGAAAGCAGGTGTGCCTGGAAAAGCACCTGGAACTGCCCAAGGTCTCTGGTTCGAATAATTTTCTGAATGTCTGACTCCTTCCACTCACACTTCTCATGGATTCCTGGTGATCTCTGTCATCGAAATTGCATGTGGCATGTCTTTTGCACTCATAGGCTTATCAAGGTAAAGCTGACAAGTTCTCTCTTCTCAGCCTCTGCCTCTGCATGACAACCTGGAGTAAGTTGTGGCTGCCTCCAGGTAGACGAGGAGTACTGTTTCCTTCAAGAGCAGAGACATTTTGTTACACTGATAGAGTGCCTGTCACAGAGTGCTGGGGTGAAGTTCTGCTCAAAATACACCAGAAACAAAGGGGAATGACACAAGAAATGGTGACGAAAGGGAGGAACTTCAGGCCAGTCTCAAGCCCTGTGAGGAGCTTGGTCACCTTATGGGGACAGCTGCACGAATTCAATTCAGTGGACAAGCTTTGGGTGGTAGACAAAGGTGAATGCACCCAGTTATCCTAGATCACAGCCATGTGCAGTGTCTACCTGCTTTTGTGACAGTTTAGATAGTTTTCTAAGTACTGTGAAGACTTTGGATACAGAAATCTGCGTCTAGATACTTCACATAAAAAACTGCACTGCACTGAATAGGAAACGCCTAACTCAAGGGAGAAAGTGTAAGGCAGTGTCCTCAATCTTTCTTCCTGCACTAAGCAGCAGAGAGATGCAGAGATGCATCCATCTTGTTCTGTGTTTCATGGAAGGCCCGATGCATGTTATTAGGGAAGCAATAATATTCCCTGACAAAAATCCTGTCAGGATAAAAACTCCTGACTTCCCACTGGGTACAGCTTCTGTGCTGGGGTAGGGACCCCTAAGCAAAATATGCTATGAGGAAGCGGAGAGGAGAAATTAGACTTACCCAGCACCATTTGGAGGCCATGTTCCCTGGAGACTAACCCAAAGAAACACATGCTATGAGTTCTGAAGACTCTTCTTCAGTAGAGTCTTCTTCTTCCTTCTTCTGAAGACTCTTCAGAAGTCACTATTATTCTGCCATGCCAATGTTGCCTATCTTACCAACCCACATGCTCCTGTTTTTCCCCAGTATATCTGTATTGATCTGTCACCTCAAACTGTGAACACATGCACTATCTTGCACACTATACAAAGGAGTGACTGAGCTGCAGAAAACCCCAGTTTGGTGGCAATGGAAAACATCTTACATTCACCTCACCACCTTTATTTTTTTTTTTCATGGTCTTTATTTAATACCCACTTTTAATCTTTATTAAATAGGTACTAATGTGACAAAAACCTACACTCTTGAAAGGCTGGTCATTTGAGTTATTGTTTCTAAGCACTGCAGAAAGGGGTTAAAAGCTATAATAATTTGCAGGGTATTCTCTTCCATGGAAACCTGACCTTCCTATCCCATCTTTATCCCAAATGATCATTAAATTAGAGTTCCCTATAATTTATGAAGGCTGAAGTAAATGCTTTCTTACATGACACTTGAAAAAAAAAAAAATCTCCTGGATTCACTGAGTATTATGACAAAGACTTCTTTGGTTCATTCTTTCATTTTCGGTGGTGTACATCAAATCAATGTAAAGGTAGTTTCTTTGTTACTGAAAAAGACTCCAGTTCCCCTTCACACAGGAATGTATGGAGATAAAAAGTTCTACTTTGTAAGACTAAAGTTTTTAAGACTCTTTAACAAATGCAAGATATTTGAAGACAGTGTTAATAAAAAATGCAAGTACCAGATCAACAAGAAAGGGTAGAAATAAATGAGGTAGAAAGGGCACACTAACAATACCAAAATAGCCATCAAAGATCAAGAGGTTGTGGCTGAGACAGATGAATAATGGTAGACATAGAAACCACTGATACAAAAACCAAACAGAAATGATGGCTGCAGAGATGACAGTGGCTCTTCCCTGATTTCACCACCTTACATGGCCTCTGTTAGAGCAGATTCATCTTGCAAGCTGCTGCTTTTATTCTCATAGATACAGAGCAGAGGTGGCCTATGACTTTTTGGATGAGGGCATACGGAGGGCAGTTGCACAGCAAAGCAGGCAGACTTTCTTCTGCCCTACACTGTCCTCCAACCCAGCAGGGCACTCGCTCTTCGTCTGCTCAGGCAATTTCAGAAGTAGTACTCAAGGACTAAATTTCCACTTAATTTAATTGAGAAAGGCTGTTGGGCTTTACTGCTATCATTGTTTAGCAGTTATTTTTCCTGAAGCTGCAATTATCACTGCCAATGCAATTCAGTGGGTAATGGAGGAAGTCAGGACAGTATATGCTTCAAATCCTCTCAGGTGCTACCTAACCATGACACTTATCTGAGAGGCTCCCACTCTACTCTTCCATTGTTCCAGGAAGAATAAAAAGCATGACCTCTCCCTGGTTTAAACCTCTAGCCCATCTTTTACCAATTCTAGGGATAAGGGAAACAAATTGAAAAAGTTAAACAAGGCTAATTACAGAACAAAGGCCAGAGGTCCTCACTCACTAATTTAGCCCTCCAGCGAGATGATGAAGTGGCAAAATAAGGAATCAGACAGTTAAAGTCATAGGCAGGAAAGATTGTTAGCAACTGCACTGTGAATCAGGTAAAGGTTCTGGAGTTTTATAAGTAAAAAATATTGTGGGATTTAGGCCTTGGTAAATCCAAAGGTCATTAGACACTTGGTAATTTGTACTATGATGCTCCCAGTTTTCCCCTTGGGGTTCCCATTCAGAACTTGGATCCAAGCCCTTAGACAGAAAATGCCCCTATAATGGTAGGCCACCCTCTGAAGATCGCACCCAAGTCCCTGAAATATTTTAGCTTCAGATCTTGGTCAGTTACATTTGCCATTAAGATTCTGCATATCAAGAGCCATAAATGTTTTAATACATTCTTCATGAAGTCATAAAATCCATCAGATCAGCAAGTTGTTTCTACCTGTGGCCCATAGCCATCTGCAGCTTTCACTGATGCATTTATAACCATCCAGAGAAAAGTGGCACATGTGATAACACTTCATACTCAATTATTAACCTCATATAGCCCACTGGAGAATGTTTCTTTGATGCAAAGCTGAATAATAATTTTATTACTCAGAGGACATAAATTAATTTCCATTTACTGTCTACCCAAAGTAAAAGTACAGCTGTTTAGTTTCAGTAGCAATTCATGGCTGCTTTTGAAGCAAAATGACAAAAGAAAACCTTGGAACATGCAAGAACACATGCAATGAACAAACCTGCTACAAACTTTCTGACAGAGAAAAAGAAGAAAACATTGGACAAAGAAAATGTGTCATCCTTGGAAGAAAAGGCTCAGTAAGGCAAAGGCAAATTTCTTACTGAACTTAAAGAATGAAAAGGTAATGAATTATCCAGACAATATCTGGGATTAAAATTACAAAATACAGGACTTTCTTGATATAATTATTTTGTATGCCCTGCTTATTCCTACTCAGTACTACAGTGCCAGATTCCTTTAATCAATTAAACAGGTACATTGATGATGCAAAACAAATTAAGTGGAACAACTTTGGACAGGATTTGCTTGTTGATGTGTCTTGCCTTCAGCCTGCTCTGTGCTAAAGCAAGTGTGCCATCAAGTGGTGCCGCAGGAAAGAACATGGCAAAGAACCGATCCTCCAGCTTAAGCCTATCACACGCAGGAGACCCCGTGTCCGCTGCAAGGCCACATTTTAGCTTTAAAAAATACAAGTGACAAATATTGATCCTCCTCTATAATGCGAGGTGAGAAAGAGCTCTATGGCGGGGGTTACTGGGCATGTCACTACAGGGGCAAAGGTCTATTAATTCAAGAGGCTTTGGGGCTCCTACAACCAGTGTATCTGAAAACCAACCTCTCTAAAGTCTGTGATGACCCCAGTTATCACACAGCGTGATGCATGTCCTACAGAACAGAACAAAGCTGCTCTCCAATGACCATTCTGAGGGACTGATCAGCAGCATGAATTGTTCAGACAGTTGATGCTGACTTCAGTGTAGCTTGATTCAGCCCAGAAGGGAAACTGCCACTGTTATCTGAGCCCCGATGGTAGTGCCTGCTAGGTGAAAGATTCCCTATGTGGAGACACCAGGAGATACTCCCTCTCCTGCCTTGTGTTGCTTCCAGTCATACTGGGGCTGACAGGTTACACTCAGAAATGTCTGATTGGGTCAAGGATCTTAAAGGATTAATTTAGGTACATCAAGAATGCTTGTTCCATCAGCAAACTCCCTCAGTATCTCAAACCTGAATGCATTAATCCCTACATTACTATGAGGAAATGTTATACTGCTTTTTTAGGGTTTTTTTACATCCAGGTAACTTGAGCAGTTACATGGGAAAGGTCATACTTCAAGAGCTGCTAAGGCACACATACTCAGAAAAACTATGGGAAGTTAACTGCTTCTGAACACCTTTAGAAATATGGTGTTGGGCTCTCTGCCTCAGAGCATACAAGCACACACATTGTAGAAATCCCCCAAGCCCTATGTACAGTGGATCGTAAGACCAAGAACATCACAGAGGGGATCTGCTAGTTTTCAGATTATCCTGGCATATATTTGCTTTTACCTCTTATTTACCACTGGTAATTAGCTCTGGTGGAGCTGATCAGCAGATATTACGCTATGCAGAAGTACTGGAAGCTGCACTTGTTCCAGATTCTCAGCATTTGCTTGATGCAGCTGAGACAAACGCAGCATGATTTCCATTGATTTTTTTTTTCTCCACCTTAATTAGAACTTTCCAGTATTTGCTGAATGAAACATGGAAAGCTGAGAAAGAGTATGCATTCAGCATTTTAACACAGTCCTGCACCATGAATAACAATAATAGTCTGCTTGGATAACATTTAGGTAAAGATGCTTTAAAGTTATTGAGGCAAAGTTAGCTTCCTAAGGCCTGCTGAATTTCTGTTACGGTGACCTTGAACTTGAATCTCATATTGTTCTCTGGATATTGCCTGATGTTAAACACATCTTAACATAGTCTGCTTCCTTTGATGGAAAAAAGGTAATGCAACTGTGTTAGAGTGCAACTCTGTATGACAAACAGCATGTGGTTAGCGTGTAGTCACAACTGTGTTCAAGTAGACATTTGAAATATCAGAATAGGGAAAAGACAAGGAAAAAGAACAATATGAGCAATAACTGAAAGATTGTTTAGAGAGCATTAGTAATTTTCAGTTAGGAACACAGAAATTATTGAATCAGGACCACAATTGTTTATTTCCTAAAAGCAAACAAACTGAACCTCCTCGCCAAAGCTGCTTATTTTCACTGTCAAAGTCACTAGGAAACATCCAGTTTTTCTCTTTCTGTGAAAACTTAAACTCGATAGTTATCCATGGTGAGCTCAGTTGGGATATCTGTCTGTGTTTCTGTTCTTAAACTCAGCAAGCCTTCCCTGGCAACCACAGGAGCATAAAGGGAGCCCTCATTTACTCCCTGGAGGATGTCTGCAATATTGGCATGCTGAAACATCCAGGTGTTGTATTCTCTTTATTATCAGTATTTACATGGAGCTCAAACTAGAGGAGATAGGAATACAGAAGAACAGAGGAAATGGCAATACATTATGTGTTAAATAGAGGAATGTTGCTTCCGGCAGATAAATGGCCAGAGGAAAATCAAGACTTTGCAAAGATTTTAAGTGACTGCATTTGCACAGTGTGTAGTTTATAGTCCAGGAAGATTGAGAGGAAAAACCTCAAGGAGTTTCAGTATTAGTATGACAAAACAAACAATAAAACATATTGCATACTGTCAGGCTTTCTAAACTACCAAGGAAGTGTGAGTGACAGGGAAAAGTTCATCAGAAGTCAATGGCAAAAAATGAAAGGTAATTTTGTAGATGTGCACTCAGTTACCTGGGAAAGTGGGGAAAGGAGAGGGAAACAGAGTGTTCCCTAAAAGCAAAGACACATCTGAAAGCATTTATGACTACAATTGCCGTTATTCTCTCCTCACTTCAAATGCTGTTGGAAAAGTAAACCTGTTGGTGGCTGAAGTTATGGCTGAGGCATGGGAGGCTTGGAAAGCAACATGTGAAATGTAGAGGCTGTGCTTTAAAGTGGTCAAAGAAACTGAAGATCAGAGCCTCCCATCCTCTCCTGAGATGCTGCCTCCCCCCTGCCACGGTGAGCAGTCCTGCCCTGCTGTCATGCTCAAGTATCAGCAACGCTGGGTCCTGGAAAGGGCAATTTACCCTCTGCTCTTCAGCTCTTCTGTTGTAACACATTGATTTTTCCCCTTCCTCTTTAAGAAGCAAAGCTTAAATGAGTTTTTCTGCCCCCTCTCGGTGTGGATAAGGGGATGCACAGTCCTACACACCCAGAGTGGCCCAGGCTCTCACTTTCTGTAGAAGTCACTCTGAGGTTTGCTGCCACAGCTCTGTATCAAAGAAGGGTCACCACAGCTGATGGCAGCATTACAGGCAGCAGCACACAGGGACTCCTGGTCTAGTTGTACTCACCATGGGCCCTGTGCTGAGCCTGTGAAAATGAGTGAAAAGTCTCCAGTTCATAGGAAGCTACCTCCCAATAATGTTATTGAACACAGAGGCTTTCAAGCATCTATGTGTATGTATGTGAACATTACTTGGGGAAAGTGGGCCTTGAGACTAATGGTCTCTATGTAATAGGCTGAGCTACTGTGCAAAAGTGTCAGCAACCTGAATGGCAGAGAAGTGGCATCTCACAGCTGTAGGATGGATATTGCCCATCTCTCTTCCCTATCTTAAAAATGATGAAGTTGACTTAGATGAGGTTTTAATTGAATTTACCTTTTCCTTTCATCTGCTCTTCAGTCTTCTTGTTGCAACTTTAGGCTTCTTCAGTTTCACTTTTTTATAATTAATTGGACAATTAACTGTAACTTAGTAATTATTTATCAAGTATGCCAATTATGAAAGTATATACAGTTCTAAAATACATCCACACTCAATGAATTTAACAACAAGGCATTGCTGTGGATATTACAGAACTGTTCTTCACTTGCAGCAAATATTTGAAAGGCAAATGTTAGAATTATATTTCCTTTCACAGATCTCATAGGTTTTTTAAATGTGTGGCGGAATAAAATTACTGCACTGATTGGAGAATCAAAAGCTCCTGAAGACTTTAGGAAAAAAGTGAAAATGGTTTTGAAATCTGCATGACACTGCCAGGCTGATACAATGGTCCCTTGATGTCAGTTATCAATATTCAGATTAAGGAAGTTGTAGGGAATATCACAGACAGCAATGCAAGCTCTCTCTGGCAGGGTTTTTCAGTATGGTAAGTCTTCTATGCTCCTTTACAGGTGTAACCCTAAGTCTGAGTATCTCAATTCTCCAACCCTTTTTCACTCTTAAAGTAAGGCAGTAGTTCAGTTACCAGCATGTGCTTAAACCCCTAATACAGTAAAGAAGAGGGAACTGGGTGTGTGGATGACCACCAGCAGAAAAAGACTAGAAAAGGCCATGTCAACTACTGATTCCAATTCCCTGCCATCACAGGGAAGCATGAAATAGCCTATTCATGCTGAAAAGTTTGTAGGACATCCCTTTCACGTATCTCAAACCCTACCATGAGTCATAAAGCATCCAGTGACTTAAGATGGCAGCTCCTGTTTTGTTTTGTAACAGTCAAGATTATAACACACTGCAGAGAAGAGTGAACAGACATTTAAAAGATCTTGGAGACCTGCAGTAGACTAGCAATTAGTCCTTCCTCAGCAGCCTTCCAGCTTCAGAAACTGGATAAGTCTTTTGCTACACATTAATGCACATCTTAGAACACATGGAATCAAGTTAAAATAAAAGTAGAATCTTCTCATCAGACTTGTTAGGTCAGCTATACCAAATCAACCGACCGTTCTACATAGTGCATACTCTGTTGCTCATCAGCCACATTATTCTTTCTGCTCTTCCTTATGTAGACAAATTCCCCTTACAATGAATTGTTTCTGCACTTGTTCTATCATCTGCATTTCTAGAGCACCTCCAAGACCATCATGTTTTGGGCTCCTTGTATTTTACTGTTCGATTAGACTGATGCTTAGGCTGATGTGAAGCACTGTGTCATTTGGGATTGAAAAAAACACAATAGTTAATGTTCTGAAAAAGCAATTACAAAAGGAAGAGCAATTTTACTTTTAACGGCCTTCGCCTGGATAATTCTTGTTTCCATAGTTCATTCTTTTGTCTTCCCTCTTCACTCATAATAACTCTACCAATCCAGAGTACACTAATGTCTTATAGAGAGAACCAAGGAATCATAAATGGCACTTCTTGACACTTTGTCTCATTCGAGAGTCCCTCCTATATGTATGATTAGTGACATGTTTTGATCTATGGCTAGTTCTGCACTTCTACCTTTTTTGCTGCTGTTTTCACCTCTACATCATCATGAGTCACTCAGAATGAGGTGAAAACACTGAACTGGAAAAACTGTTCAGAGTTATATGGTAGATTTTGTGATTGGCTATTTTTATTTTTATGGCTGTTTGAGAGGCAAAGCATTGGAAATACTTGTCCTGTAGTTATTTCTGAGTTATGTTAAAATATCCATTATCCTGACTAGCTGGAAAGCTTGGAAGGCCATTTCCTGTTTGGAAAATGAAGTCACATCAACATTTTCTTTAAGAACCATCAGCATTCTTCCTGATGGTTTGATGTCAAACTTGTTTCCCTTGCACTGACCCTGGCAAAGCTACAGTTCTTCCTCCAGTGTCTTCCGTTGAGCACTGCTCAGTGCTTTGGCTTACTAGCAAAAGAAAAAAAAAGGTAAGTATAATGAATTCCCCAGGGTTAAGGGATTTGCTGATAAATCCTTAGCAGTCTTTGTTGGGGAAATGGAATTAAATTATTTAGCCAAATTCTGTTGTCAGTTCCACTGGTGAAGTCACTCTGGATCTATGCTGGTATTTACAAGGTGTCTGAGAAGATATCTGACCTCTTACTGCTACATCAGCAAGGCACTTGTTAGTCACTTTCCCCTGTCACGCTAAGAATAAAATATCTTACCTGAATCACAGAACTATGGAATGGTTTGGGTTGGAAGGGACCTTAAAGATCACCTAGTTCTAACCCCTGTAATGGGAAGGGACACCTTCCTCTACACCAAATTGTTCAAAGATGCATCCAACCTGACCTTCAACACACCCAGGGATGGGACATCCATGGCCTCTCTGGGCAACCTGTTCCAGTGCCTTACCACAATCACAGGGAAAGATTTCTTCCTATTATTTCATCTAAATCTACCTTTTTCAATTTAAAGCCATGAGCTCTTGTACTTTAACCCACTACATGCCCTTGTAAATAGTACCTCTCTAGCTTTCTTGTCAGTCCCTCTACAAACTGGAAGGCTGCCCTAAGGTCTCCCTGAAGCCTTCTATTCTCCAGGCTGAACAATCATAGAGTCATACAATGGTAGGGCTTGGAAGAGACCTTTAGAAATCATCTAGTCCAACTCCCCTGCAGAAGCAGGTCCACCCAAATCATGTTGCATAGGAACATGTCCAGACAGGTCTTTAAGACCTCCAAGGAAGGTGACTCCACACCCTCCCTGGGCAGCCTGTGCCACTGCTCCCTCACCCTCACAGTAAAATAGTTTTTTCTTATATTTAAATGAAACCTTTTGTGTTCCACCTTAATCCTATTACCCCTTGTCCTGTTGCTAGATACCATTGAAAAAAGGGATGTCCCAACCTCCTGACACCCACCATTTAGATATTTGTAATATTTGTCTCTTTTCTAGACTAAACAGCCCCAGTTCCCGTAGCCTCTCCTCATATGGAAGATGTTCCAGTCCCCTGATCATCTTGGTGGCCCTATACTGGACTCTCTTCAGAAGTTCTCTGTCCCTCTTGAGCTGAGGAGACCAGAACTGGACACAGTGCTCCAGAGGACACCTCACCAGGGCACCAACCTCCCTTGACCTGCTGACCACACTCTTCTTGATGCATCCCAGGATGCCATTGGCCTTCTTGGCCACAAGGGTACATTGCTGGCTCTTATTCAGTTTATTATCAACCAGCACTCCCAGGTCTCTCTCTGCAGAGCTGCTCTTCAGCTGGTCAACCCCCAGCCTGTACTGATGCATGGGGTTGTTCTTTCCCAGATGCAGGACTCTGGATTTGTCCTTGTTGAACCTCATGAGGTTCCTCTCTGCCCATCTCTCCAGATGGTCAAGTTCCCACTGAATGGCAGCACAGCCTTCTGGTGAATCAACTAGATTCACCAATTCTCCTCACCCTGTCCCCTTAGAATAAGTGCTCCAGCCCTCTGATCATTGTTTTGGCCTTCCTCTGGACTCACTCCAACAGGTCCATGTCCCCCTTATGTTGAGATCCCAAAGGTGGAAGCAGTAGTCTAGGTGAGGTCTCACCAAAGCAGAGTAGTGTGAGGAGAGTCAATTTCCTCAACCTGCTGGTCACGCTTTTTTTCATGCAGCCCAGGATACAGTTGGCCTTCTGGGCCACAAGCACACATTGCTGTCTCATATTCAGTTTTTCATCTACCAACATCCTCAAGTCCTTCTCCATAGGACTGTTCTCAATCCTCTCATTGTTCAGCCTATATTTGTGCTTGGGATTGCCCTGACCCATGTGCAGGACCTTGCACCTGGCCTTGTTGCACTTCATGAGGTTTGCATGGGCCCACCTCTCAGGCCTGTCACAGTCCCTCTGGATGTATCCCTGCTGTCCAGAATGTCAACCACACCACACAGCTCAGTGTCATTGGCAGACATGCTGAGAATGCACTGTCCATGTTGCTGACAGAGATGTTAAACAGCACCGTTGTGACTGATACCAACCCCTGATGAATGCCACTCCTCACTGGTCTCCACTTGGACCATTGACCACATTGAGCCATTGACCACAACTCTTTGAGTGTGACCGTCCAGACAAATCCTTATTCAACAAGCAGTCCATCCATCAAATCCAAATCTCTCCAGTTTAGATACAAGGATGTCATGTGGGACAGTGTTAAATGCTTTGCACAAGCTCAGGTAGAAGATGTCAGTCACTCCTCCCTTTATCCATGAACAGTGTAAACTTGTAGAAAGCCACTAATGATGTCAGGCATGATTTGCTCTTAGTGAAGCCATGTCAACAATCACGTCTTTATTTTTTATGTGGCTTAGCATGGTTTCCAGGATAATCTGTTCCATGATCTTGCTGGGATCAGAGGTGAGACTGACTGGCCTATAGTTCCCCAGGTCTTCTTTCTTTCCCCTTTTTAGAAATGGGGGTTATGTTTCCCTTTTACAGTCAGTGTAACAAAATGCCACAACTCCTCAAATATAATGGACATTCCTTTGCCACCTCCCTCAAGACCTGTGGATGCAACTCATCAGGTCCCTTGGACTTGTGCACCTTCAGGTTCTTTAGAAGCTCTCAAACACGATCGTGGAGAAATAACTATTTTTATGGCCTTCATGAGTAAGAGAAATATTATGCTATGATACAGTCTAATTATTGACTGTAAAACATAAGAGGCTGGGGCAGTACTAATCAGAATTCCCTGGTGAATGGGAAGAAATTATAAAGGATTAGGGTCTCTTGCATTTTTGGGATCTGGTTCCCAACCTTCCTTTCATTTTACAGTCCACAGTGAAACAAAAGACTTTCAGATACGCCAAAGGTGTAGTAGGTGCTGTGTTCAGCTGGGGGCTGGCTCTTCCACTGCGAGTAGGGGGCCAAGCAGGGAAACCTGCAGCAGAGGAACAAATTCACTGACTGCCTCAGGCCAGCATCAGCCCTTGCATAAAAGCAGCAATGGCGGAAGAAAACCCCTTTGTAAGGGAGCTCCAGCACCATCGGGCTCGGCCGTGCCAGCCAGCAACCTCACTTCTCCTCTGCGTCTCTCCAGCCACCCGCCGCCCCGGCGGCCTCGCAAGCCGCCTGCCTCAGGGCCAGTAGCCTCGGGACAGCAGTGTGGCGGGGCACCAGTGTCCCCTAGCGCCCCGCCACACGCCTGCGCCTACCACTGCTGCTACAGCCCTGGCACGAGCGGCCTTCGGACGCAGGAGGAGAGCTCGTTACAGGCTCTGCGGCGAGCCGTGCCTGGCTGAGCCGCCGCAGCGGGTCCGGGGCAGCTACGTGCTGGCTGGAGCCCCGAGCGGCGGGGTCGTTCCCCAGAAGAGCGCGAGGCAGCGCGCACCGTGGCTGTGATGGCGGCAGGGCTGGTGGTCCCGGGCTGTGGAGGTGGCGGCGCTGGCGGCACACGAGGATGTTATGTTTCCCGGGAAAGGTGTGGGACAGGCTTTGATCCAGAACGCCTGCTTACGAGTCAGAGTTCCCAGAAAAATTCAATTTCCCGTGTGATATTTAGGGTTTGATGGGTTTTGTTTGGCTGGGACCTGCTCTAGGTGGATCTGCTTCTGCAGGGGGGTTGGACTAGATGGTCCCTTCCAACTCTACCATTCTACGATTCTATGATATTTTGATTTCTAGTAAAAAAAAAAAAATCCAACATGGTTAGAGTCTTTGTTCTCTTCTGACAGAAGAAAATAGCAAATACCTTCCTACGAGGAGCACTGAGTCTCCATTCCCATTTCAGATACGGATCATCTATCTGACCATAGACAAGTAAGCTAACTGCTTTTATGGCTTCCACGAGGAAAAGATATATAGTGCTCTGATACTCTGATTAATGATGGTAACAAAGCTGCAAGTTTTCATGGGAATGCTTCAAGGGCTCGAAATTAATTTGTAAATATTGTGCTCTTAAAAAGGAATGGGCATTATCAGCATTTGGCTACCCCAAAATCCTTCCCCAGAGTTGTTTGCTGCCTTCATCCCGACTGATGCTGCAGCTCATGCTTTATTCTGGATTATAGTAGGAGGCTGGCTGATATGACAACAAGAAAGCAAAATAATATTCCAGCTGCTTTTAAAATCAAATGCTACGTCTCTGTTTGGCTGGCAGGCATTCACTCTAACGAGTAGGAGGGAAAATGACATTTAGTGAGAGGATCTAAAAAAATGTAATGTGTATATACAGTCACCTTCCTTTGAGCGTGGGGAAGAAGCACTGGGAAAAAAAAAACCCAAAAAACGAACAAGCAGATGAAAAGGATTATATTACCAAATAGAACAAAGCAGGATATAGACAGGCATGACTGCACAGGATGTCAGAAGTGCCAAATAGCACCATAATGCATAAGAATATTGCCTCCAAAGCACACTTTTTTTGTGCCTAGCAATTGCTGATGAGCAATATATGTGTGCCTGCTGTTTTGGGCTACTCAACTATCCAAGTATCTCAGAAGGGAAGAAGCTATATGTTGTGGTTTAGCATTTGCACAGCCATTTCAGGTCATTTTTATCAGTATTCCCTGTGATCCTCAGGGACAAAAAAAGCATGTCTAACTAATCCTTAAAGTACGATTTCTCCGAAGAGTTGGCATGCTCCCATTTTCCCAGTTCTAGGGGCAATATTGCTGCACTATCAGCATTCAGAAGTCATGCAGCCTCCCTGTTTGAAAGTCATCAGCTCAGGCATCAGGTAATGAGATTAGATGTTTTGTCTGACAAAGAAACTTAAGTGTTTCCTTTCATTGAATATTAAGCATGAACATATGTCACTTGGAAGCATCATTCTGGAGCTAAGTGCTCAGAAAAGATGATGGTTTGCATGTGGGAATTGTAGGAACTTGCACAGGAGTGAATGATTTTTCATCCTGATTGTGATGATAATTAACCACCTAACTACTTTTCATAAAATCAAATGTCAAGTTTCCTGGAGGAGGGGAAATCCATAATATTTTTTATAAGACTCTGAGACTGAGCAACATCATCAGCTGCTGTGTTGATAATCAGTAGGTCTCGCTCTGCAGGGTGAGATCTAAGCCACGATCCAGGCAGATGTGGCCAGCACACACAGGCACACTTGCAGGGTGGCTGGTGTAACTGGCAGTTCTGTTGATGCTGGCATCATAAAATGTACCTGCTGACTTGCTGTGCTAGAAGATCTGAAGTCTGAGTTTTTTGTGTGCTTTGTGGTGCAACTCCTAGGGAAGAGAGTGAGAGACTAACCTCAGGTCTACACAGGATGAAAAGGCAGAGCTCTGAATGGAGTGCAGGAATGTCACCCAAAGGTGAGTCTTGCAGGAGTTTGCAGTGGTGCATCAGTTGTAAAATGGACAGCCCACAGGGCACAACTACCAGTTTGCTTTCTGCACACGAGAAGTGCCTCTAACTTCACCAGTCATACCCCACTGCCTGGGCAGTGTGGTGACTCTTGAAAGTCAGGCTGATGTGGTAAGGCATCTGCTGCTGTCTCAAAGTTGCAGTGTGAAGGCATCTTATTTTCTTAGTGACTCTTCCAGAAACGTGGGCCTCTCTGAGCTTGTTGGCCAGGAATTTTTGTTGTGTACCACAGGATACCTGATATCTCCGCCCACGGGAGTGATGTAAATAAGTAGCAGCAGAATTTAAGGCTGCACAGAAAAATACTGAATACCTTGCTTAGATAGTCTTGAAAGTCTTGTCTTAAATGCTACCAAGAATCTTTAACTTCAGGGCAAAAAATCTCCAGTCCTGCTGTGATGTTCTCCTTTCACAGCTTGTTAAGTTGTTCATGCCTATGCAGAGTCTGTTTTAAATTGCTGGGAAAACAGATAGATGGCATTCCAGCATGGCTTTTCCAAAGGATAAGGGGAGGTTGAGTTATTCTCTCAAAGGTATCAATCATCTCTGTGGGTAGCACAATGATACTGTTTTCTATCCATTTTAAGCTCTTCAACTCAAACAGGAGTGTCTATGCTGAAGTAATGGAGGAGCCAGACGGTGCAGCAGTTCCCAAATTACAGTCTGCTTTCCCTGACAAGCTGCAAAGCACTGGTTATAAGTGGTCCCTAGAACCATTTGAAAAATATGGGAACCTGACAGCTAGCAGCTGTTTGGCCTGAAAAAAATTTAGGGTTGTTACTGCTCTAGTGATTTAAAATATTTCAGAGGCACAGATTTTGAAACTTCTGAAACTCTTGGGAATACTAAAATTGTTCACAGCCATTTTCAAACTGACTTTAAGGAACTGGGCCTGCTGCATGCCCAGGTTCACACCAGTCCAATTCAGAAAGGCAGTGCCTACTGAGAACTGCCACTTCACTGCTTGCACAGCTTTTGGTTCGAGGACCTTTTCTTCCACACGTTAAAGCCAACCAATTTTTAGACAAACAAGAGATGCAGGGGTTAAGTTTTTGTATGGATCGAGCAGTTGCTTCTGGGTCATGACTTAGATTTATTTGTAATAAACATCACCAAACCTACACTCTGAGCATGGGTCCTGCTCCTTTAGAGCAACTTCACTCTTTCAGACTCTGGCAGCTCTGAAAACACTTGCTGCGTATATTGTAGGAAATGCAGATTGTATTTAACAACCATTGAACTATGACAACAGCTGAAGGAGCTGAGACCACTCAGCTTCTGGATAAGCACATGTGTATATACAGCTTGAAGAGTGTGTGCAAGTTCCCACTCAAGGACTCAACAGAAGCCAAGTCTATCATGTCTCTGTCTAGGTATGTACACAGAGCTTGATTCTGAGGCTGGCTAAATCCACTCAGCTATTTGAAGAAACCTCCATGCTTGTAGTGTTCTTGAAAACCAAGTTATTTCAGATGACATCCAATAAAGATCCACAGATTTGAAAGTGGTGATGCTACTCAGATGTTGTTACTGGTATAAAAGTCCTGCATATGTCAGAAATACTGTGACAAACACATTTAAAGTAATATAACTCCTGGAAGATGTGTATATAACACATATAGATATGATAAATCTTTTATTTGATTTGATTTTTATGTGAATCTAGACTTCGTAGAAGAATTGCTTTCAATGGTGACAAGGCATTTATGAATATTTCTCTTGATTGATGTGGAACTTCTCATATCTGCCACAGGTTGCCAAGAACAGTAATAAGGGATTTGGCATTTGAATGCAGGCAGTTGCATTAGCTCAATGGGGCAGGAAGTGACAAACAGCAGAGCTTGTCTGGGAGTTTTTCATCTTCAAGACAAATCCCACTTATGCTGAGGGGAAACTGTATCAGATTTCATCTTCAAGTATAACAGTTTCAGGGCAAGTTTGAGATCCTTGATGTAAAATTACAGTAGTTGTCATGCACACCCATGTTTTATTGACATGGAAATGCTAACAAGGAATACTATTCTTGCATGTTATAATTATATCCATAGGGCATTAAAGTGAGAGACTGAAGGAATTAAATTTGTTCTGCTAAACACAAAGCTGATTAAAGATGCAATTTGCCAATAATTTAGAAATAACTGTATAGAGGGGAAAACACCTTGAATTGGGTTAGAAAAATTTAAATAAAAAAAAAACCCTTAAAAATATGGATCATCTATTAACAGTGAGGCCAATTAACAACTGAAAATGTATGAGAATATTTGCTCTGCTTCTTAATTACTTGACAGCCTCAGATCGGATGTGTTTCCATTTGAGCATTGTGGTCTTAAGTAGTAGGAATATTTGGGTTCTTTTCTATCCTTGAGTTTGTAAAGGAACTCACATGAAAGGACTTAACTGCCTCTCCATCTTTCAAGGTCCTTTCCAACCCTTAAGATTCTGTGATTCTGGCACAGATCCACTGTCCTTACAAGAGCTGTGCTAGCTAGATGAATCTTGAGGCCCTCTCCTTGTTCCAATGAATCAGAGGTGGTGTCATGAAGAGCAGGGGGCTTTAGGAGTCAGACTCTGGAGCTCAATAAGAGTGGGATCAAGGATCCCCATTTGTCACTGCAACCCCACTCAGGCAGTTACACAAACACAGAAAAATCTTCTTGGAATATATACCAGTGAGGAATATGTGCTTCATGGGAACAACCATGTGGCTGAATGAGTCTGCGGGAAGCAAAGAAGTAGTACAATGACAGCAAGGGAAGGTCAACATCAAAGTAGCAAAATCAGGAGAAAGGGGAAGGTTAACCTCAAGGGACATGTTAAAATCAAGACGTCTTAACTCCATTAACTCTTGCTATCATTAAAGAAAGGCTGATTCACTAACCACCATTTGTTTTTATGTCAATTTTGGTCAGGCCTTCATAATGAGCTGGGGGGGGAGGCTGCCTTTAAATGTCTTTGGCCAATCAATGTGGATCAGAGACAATAACTTTTTGAAGAGCTGAAGATGTTCCTGGAAACCTCGGAGATTTAATTGAGGCCTTCTGTCATTAAATTCATATTACTGTGCAATGGAGCTCTGCAACAACCTATATTAAAATGAGTCATCTCAGCAGAAGCTGACATGGAAATGGATCCTTTTGATATTAGCATAATGAAGGCTTTCAGATAACATTCAATTAGATTGAAACAGCAATGGAATGACTTTGTATTAAGAGAAGCAGAATAGTATTAATATTGTCTGGTTTTGTGTTTGCTGGAGGATTCTCAAAAGTCTGCTCATTTTGGGTTTAATTCTTTATAATGTCCTCAGTCAAAAGCAAATAACATGCAATTCTTAATGAATTTGTGAGTTAATAATAAAAGGGATTGATTTAAAACTCAACTGGCCTGCTCTTTAAAATGCCAGAATCAAAGAAAAAGACCACCAAGTAAAACAAAGACCAGAAGATCCACCCCAGTCCCTATGCCCTCCTGCCACCTTGGTACAGGCCCAATTTACCGGTGGCGTGCCTGAAGTAATAGCATTTTCAGTTTTGCAGCCACAAATAGGAGAGTGCCTAATATTAATTGATGATGGAATTAAATGAGAATCATTAAATCAGAGAAACGCTTAGGCAGAGAAAAGGCAACAACAGAGAAAAGGTGTATCTCCATAACCCAAAGTGCAACAAAAAAGCTCCTATGGCTCTTTACTAGACTGATGCAGACACCAAAAGTGCATGTATCAGCTCATATATAGATGTCACTCAGCAACTTAACTCTTCAGGTGAGAGCTCTTTGGATAATTGTAATAAAAGACTGGACTGTGAGTAGGTACTTGAGTTAATCTCTGTGAACACAAATTCAGCCTGGATTTTAACACAGTATGAGATAAAATGGAGTGCACCTCACTTCCGCTCATGTCCTTTCCCTTTACTACCCTCAGACTCGACAGAAACAATTAGAATTCTCATGAAGTTCCCAATAGCCTGTAAGCTCATTTTTAGGTGAATAGCTTCCCTGCTTCCTGTGGCAGAACTGGAGAAATAGAATTTATACACACATCTTGTTCTGTTTTAATTTTGGTCCTCTGAATTTCGTTGTGAAAAAAATTTCATTCAAACAGTTCTATACCTTTTTTAAGCATTAGCTAGCAAAGCCTGGAAACACTGACAATACAGGTACAAATTACTCCTGTTTTATGCAAAGGTTTTTTGAGGTTTTTGAGGTTTATTGAGGTGGGAAATAAATACAATTAAATTTAAAATAAGTACTTAGTAACTTACAGCACAGATCCTGGGACTTATGACTTGCAGGTCCCACTTCTAACTAAAAAAAAAAAAAACCAAAAAACTAAAAAACCCAAACACACCAAAACTTTTTTTTTACAATATACAGCTGTTCCCGGATAAGTGTGTAGCAATGTAAGTGTTAATTCCTGGGCCAAATTAATTCAGTGATCTGGATTTTGTTTCAATACTGTAGTGGGCTGACCCTGGCTAGAAGCCAGGGTCCCAGCAAAGCGGCTCTATGAGTCCTCCTCCTCAGCTGGACAGGGGAAAGAAAATATAATGAAGGGCTCATGGATCAAGATAAAGATAGGGAGAGCACTCAGAAGTTACTGTCATGGGCAAAATGGACTTAAGAAAAATTAATTTAATTTGCTATCAGTCAAATCAGAGTAGGGTAATGGGAAATAAAAACTAAATCTAAAGTACTTTCCTCCCACCCCTCCCTCCTTTGCAAGCTTAACTTCACACCCAATTTGCTCTATCTCCTCTCCTCTAGCAATACAGGGAGACAGGGAATGGAAGTTGCAGTCAGTTTATCACGTCTCCTTCATCCTCAGAGGGAGGATTCCTCACACGCTTTCTCTTCTCCACTATGGGTTCCCTCCCATGGGAAACAGTCCTCCACAAACTTCTCCAACATGGGTGCATCCTGCAGGCTGCAGTCCTTCACAAACTGCCCCAGTGTGGGTCTCTTCCATAGGGTGCATTCCTTCAGGTACAGACTGTTCCACAGCATAGGTCCCCCCTGGGGTCACAAGTCCTGACAGCAAACCTGGTCCAGTGTGGGTTTCCTACAGGGTCACAGCCTCCCTCAGAGCTCCACATGCTCTGCTATGGGGTCCTCCCTGGGCTGCAGATGGATCTCTGCTCCCCTGTGGTCTCCCTGGCTGCAGGGGCAGGGCCTTACCATGGGCTGGACCATGAGCTACAGAGAAATCTGCTCCAGCGCCTGGAGCACCTTCTCCTCCTCCCACTGCTTCCTTCTTCACTGACCTTGTTGTCTGCAGAGTTGTTTCACTCATATTCTTGCTCCTTTTCCCCTTCTTCAATTTATTATCCCAGAGGCACTGTCACTGTTGCTGATGGGTTCAGCCTTGGCCAGTAGTGGGTCCATCTTGGAGCCGTCTGGCATTGACTCCATCAGACACAGGGGGAAGCTTCCAGCAACTCCCCTCTACCTCTCCACTCCCCCATTACCAAAACCTTGCCACGCAAACCGAGTACAAACAGGAAGAAGTTTCTTTCCTCTAGACACCACTTCAGCTCTCTGCAGTGTCACATATCCATGTAGACATTTCTCCCTCCTTGCTGGAGGAGGATCCTGAAAAATTTCTAAAGAAAAGTCACTTCATGGATGAGCATGAAAAAAGCAGTGAAATGATTTCACTTAAGTGTTAAAAGAAAGTGGTGTTTCTGAGGAATATAAATAACCCTCTAGATTTTTTTTTTTTACCTGAAAACTCTGGATTTACTGAAAAGTGCACCTGGAAATGTTGTTGACCCTCTCCATTGCATCCTGCTTTCTCTACTTCAGTCAAGTACCACTCTCTTGTGCCTTGTAAACCCTGTGTAGTTCACCTGATATCCACACAAATAAGATAAAGATGTACTTATGTTGATGTTACATGGTGTGTGAGAGGAAAACCCAGTTAAAAGACGGTGATGCTGAGGAGAGGGCACTAGTCCTCATAACAGTATTTATGTTTTAAGTGTTGTTTTTGTGTCCAGAGATCTCTGGCACGGTCACCCAGGGCTTCACTTGTGATTCAAGCAAGAAGGAGCTGTACAAGCCCGCAGGCATCACTAGGTGGTGCAAGCAGTCCACCAGCTCTAGCACTCTTCTTCCAGCCTGAAGGAGTACCAGCTTGTAGTCCCAAGCCCTGGTCTGGAGACCTCAGGTGAGGACAAACCCAGTTTATTTTGCAGAAGCCCAGTTAAGCAAAGCCAAGCTGGTTTGAGTTAGAAGGAAAACTAAACAAAGCTCCATTGCTGTGTGCCCTTGAAGCAGTCATGCTTTACACTATAGATAGATTTTAATTGTGTTTCAAAATTTCTGCAGTGAAAATTTTTCTCATGAAATATTGTTCAAATAAATATTTGGGGTTTGCTTAAAGATATCGTTACTGGTTAACAGAAAGGTGAGCACTGGAGTTACATAGTCAGTTCATTGGCCTGCAGAACTGTCCCATGCTCTGTTAATTAAACCAACTCAGCAACAAAGAGCTGGGTTTCCAGGAGAGTTTGGCTGTTAGATAAGTAAATGAAGTGTCTGATAATTCTATTTCTAATTTTTTCAATATAATGCTTGTGAAAGGTGACGTGAAACTGGAATCAACTGCATTTTTCCTAAAGTTGCAAATCAGTTGTGTGAGCAGATCTTTTGTTAGGCAGAAATAGTGTCAGAAACATAAGCACATTTTCAAGCAGCTGTGAAATTTTGCACATGAAGAAAATTAGTGGCTCTTAGGAAAGGAGTAACAGATGTAGCAGAAGAGGTATATGATAAGTTTATGTGACACTGAATAGGCCCAGCAAATAACCTACTCTGTTACCTCATTGTGAGGAGTCAGAGTATGGTACAGGACAATAGGGATAGACCATTTATTGATGCTGTCAGTTTCTGTTTGTGCCCTCAGTTCATCTGAAACAGAAATGCATCTGAAAGGAATTGCAACTGGGAACAAACTTTCTCTAAGTAACAATTCTTCCAAGAACACCCAGGAAACCAGAAGCTCTCAAAGCTGTGAGATGACTTGCATCTCATTTGTTTCTGAACCACTGCCTTTGCTACCATCTGATGGAAATTTGGTTGTCAAAAAAAAGCTTACCCAGAAAGGTCAAAGTGAACAAGCAAATCTGGATGGCTCTTTTTTCTACTAAGGGATATTCCAATCTTTCAGCAATTGTCTTTGATCTAAAATAAGATTTGAAACCATTGAAAACTGTTGAAATGCAGTAGCTTCACTGTAATTTTCCCCCACTGTTGTGTTGAAACATTTGCTAAAAAAATGCAATTTGAATTTTTGTAGAAGTTATTTTCCACCAGAGAATCCTCCTTATGGAAAATTCCCACCTGGTTCTTGAGGTGAGATTTTTATGCCCTGCTTTCTTTCATCTTTTTTGTTTGTTTTCATTTGTTCTCTTCATTGTGCCTTGGCATTAGTGGGTTATACTGCTGCAGACTATGAGCTTGTGTTCTAGTTTTTATAGCCACCAAGTATACAATGTGTGCTTGTTTCAGAAAACAAGCAGATAAAAAGACTTGCCAGATAAGTAATTTGTTTACTTCATTGTATACTTATCCCCATATGACTAATAGAATGTGCTGGTTTTGGATGGGATATTGAGTTAATCTTCTTCATAGTAGCTGGTATGGGTCTCTGTTCTGGATTTATGCCAGAAACAGTGTTGATAACACAGGGATGTTTTCATTACTGTTGAACAGTGTTTGTACAGAATCAAGCCCTTTTCTGTTTCTCCACCCACCAGCAAGTGGGCTGGGGGAGCACAGAACATTGGGAGAGGACACAGTCAGGATAGCTGACCCCAACTGATCCAAGGGATATCCCAGACCATATGGTGTTATACTCAGCAAATAAAGCTGGGGGAAGAAGGGGGAAGGATATTTGCAGTGATGGCGTTTGCCTTCCCAAGTCACTGTTGCAGGTGATAGAGCCTTGCTGTCCTGGAGATGACTGAACACCTGCCTGCCTGTGGGAAGAAGTGAATGTATTCCTTGTTTTGCTTTGCTTATGTGTACAGCTTTTGCCTTACCTGTTAAATTGTCATCTGAACCCACAAGTTTTGTCGTTTTTCCAGTTATCTTCCCATCCCGCCATGGAGGGAGGGAGCGAGCGGCTGTGTGATGCCTAGTTGCCGGCTGGAGTTAAAGCACAACACAGCAACACAAACAAGTCTGTTGGAGCTGGCCAAATATTCTCACTGAAACTCTTTCACACACACAATGTTCTTCAGTTATTCTGTAAAATCCATGACTTCTGCAGAAAAAAATATTAGGGGGATTTATTGAAAATACAGTAATATTTTTGTATTTTAAAAAAAAGCTTTTATTTGAATAGTTTTAGGGGGAAGATAGTGTTAAAAATTCATTTACACGCGAGTTGACTTCATTTTCTTTCATTTACCATCTGTCCTCAAAACACAGATTAGATAAGCTTACAAATCTCTTGACTAAGTGCATGTTTTTAACTAGGGTCAGTTCAGAGTGAGAAAAGGACCACATAGAGGATGCTGGGATAACTGACTGAGCTAAATAGACCCTGAATTTTGAATTTCACCAGGTACATATATGATGTGAACACTTTAACCACCTCAACTCAATCAACTTGGTATTTCAAAAGGATTGGACTCCAATAGTTTCTTCCTCTAGTAGAGGATTTGCCAATGGTAATAACTGTAATAGTAGTTTCAAATGTATTTGTCCTACTTAATCATAGTGAAAATAAATGAGTGAAAGAAAACAAGAAGGTGGAAGAAGCTCTAGAAATACTCAACAAATTTCAGACTTCCTCTGTGTGAGTTAATTTCCAAAACTTTGGAATGTGATCACACTACTTTGGTCAATTTCAGTGAGATATCGTAGATTAGAGGTCTGCTCCTGATACCTTGAGCTTAGCATCATTGAAAGACAATCTCTGAGCCACTGTTGGAAGGGGAAAAAAGGAAGAGAGGCCTTTGATGAAAAGGATACCCTCATCATCCTCTGCCCTGGATAAAATTTTATTTCTATATGTACATACCAGGTTTGGCAACACCAGTGCCTTGATAAGTACAAACTGTGTTCTGTTCACAAGATCTATCACAGAGTACAGAGCAAAAAAGGCAAAGCCAGAGAGGGATATACATTTCAAACAGGAGCTGTACATGAGAGAGAAACCATTTTAGATTCCCATGCCTACTCTTCTCCTCCTGAGATGTAAAAGTATTTTTCTGAGAGTAAAGAGGGAGTTGATGTACCTGATAAAGCATTTACGGGTCAGAAAGATGATGTGGTGCTGAGACTCCTTTTACTTTAAGGAACCAAACAAAGAGCGGTAATTTATTTCAAATATCAGCCCTTTAGAATGCAGACAGAATCTGCTCACATATAAAAGCCTGCTCCTTGATTGAGTTGTTTCATTAGCTATATGAAATGAGACAAGGAAACACTTGGGAAACCAGTGAGATTTAGAGGCAGAGTAAATTCAAAGAGGTGATTTGAAGGTTATGTGGTAAAACGTTCAGTTTCTTCAGCTAATTAGGGCTGCTGGGACTGTTGGAGAATATGCAGTTTCTAGGTCATATTAAGTTTAAGAAGCTGCTTCTTTAGTCAATTGAAAAATAAAGCTTGGCTGAACTGTTTTTGCAGTGCAGTTATTTTCCCCCTAGGTTATCCATCTTCATTTATTCTTGCCAAATACTTAGCAACCAAATAAAGTAGAGGCAGAAACCAAAACCACACCAGTTTATTAAAATCTACGTTTTGTCTTCCCTTCCCTTCTTGAAGATCCCCCAGGTGATTCTGAACTATAGAATTTCGTATGTACATAAATAGTGCTTAAAATGTTCTTCAGCTGCACCTGTTGATGGCTGCTGCTGCTGAGTTTCCCTACCTCTGAAAATGTGAACAAATCAAGTCCAGGCAGCCTGATCCTTCTCAAGAAGCTGAATATCTTGGTAGCAGACAACACCCAGGATTTCTAAATAGGAAGTTGTTCCTTAAAAGGGTTGTTGGGTTTTTTTGCTGCAGTTGTACAGCTTCTGATTGTTCCAGATTCAGGACAGATTCACATCTGAAACTGCAGATGATCCTACCACCCCCATCTTTACACAACCATGTAGTGCCTCTTTGAGCAGCCCAGCATCTTCTTTTGAGCTCCTGTGAAGACAAGTTCAACCATTTACACCTCTGTGCTCCAGTGAGGAGTTCTCTAGTTAAGTACCAGTGACATTATCTATTTTTTTGCAGGCATGTGGCATGACCTGCAGGCAGGGAATACTTTGAGATGAAAAATCATGAGAAAATCCATCCCATTGATTAAAATACATCCAGGAATCAGTATTTTGGTTTATTTTTTAAAAAAAAAGTCTGTGAAAAATATCACTGTCGTTACTTTTGTCCCTTAATCAGGAGATGAGCAGGGTTTTTTTCTGATAGGAGCAGCTTTGTTTTCAACTGCTTCTGTTGTTTGGCTGTCTTTTTTTTCTTTTTCTCTTGAAGAAGTCCAAAATAAAGCTGCCATTTTCACATTTCATTTCACCTACAAAAACATCTGGATTTTACTAAGCAAATGAAATGAAATTGGTATTTTATAACAAAATGGAAATGTAAATTAAACTTTTAAGCAGGCATTTTTGCTGTATCTAGAAACTTTACCAAAGGGTGTCAGACCTATTACTTTCTGTTTTATATTTGGTCTCTCAAGCAGCTTCCAGTCTACTTAAGTGTAAACATAGCTCTCTGAAACACTGATTTTGATCTCATTCATGAAGTTCTTGATGCTATTTTTTAATTCAAAGCCTTTTATTTAAAGTTAAGGCCTTCAATTTCTTCAGACACCCATCTGAGCTATAGCTGAAGTACACAGTGCTCATTTTTTATGACATCTGATTTTTGCAACCATATGTCAGCAACGAAAGATGTATTTACTGTCCATTTCTATAATTTCTGCAGTGCTAGCTTCTGTGGGCTGGTGGCAAGTAGCATGTGGAGAGGATGTCTCCTTAGGTACAGCCTGGAACATAATGCAATTCTTCACATATTCTTTCAGAATCTAATCCATCTTTTCCCCTGTGCTGTTTCTGGTGTTGTCAGTGCAATACTAGGTCTGTAGCTGCAAGGACTGCACACTTTCAGGACCCTTGAGACACAGTAAGCCCACTAACTGGGCAGTTCCAAGAGGATCTGGATAGGATTTAGCTCTGATTTTCTCTCCAGGAAAATAGAACACAAGAAAGGGATAGCCCTCCCTATTCTCTGGCTCTTTTTTTTAATGTACCTAAATGCATGAAAGACAGTTATTCCTTTCAGACCTTTTCCTTTTTCTAATAAAAAGACTCATTTCCAAGAAGATTGGAGTGCAAATTACCTTCTCTATCCAATTACAAGATTTGATCCCTGCCTTTTCTTTTTTCACCGCTAATAAAAGCTATTGAAGTAGAGCAGTCGTCTCTCGTTATGGAAAAACAGGCAGTAAGTCACCTTGAGATTAAAGTATAAGTTGCTATACTCTTTCTTGGGAATGTAGTACAGTAATTGCTTAAGACAATGACAACAGAGACCAGAGAGGACATTGTATTTTTGTGGAACATTTCCAGGGATAATGGGTGAAATCCTCTACTGGTTTAAATCAGCAAAGCTCCGCCAAGCTGCTGCTCTTGTTGATGTAATTTACCCATCTTCATTGTGAATGTCTTCATTGAGGTCGATGGCCCAACTCTTCCAGCTCTTGTAATTTGAGATATTTCCCTGAAATATAAACTAGAATCCTTTTCTATTAATATAACAATGCAGGTGCAGCAGGTCGGTAACTAATGTTCTAGGCTGTATGCTAGGATGTGCTTTGAGGGCAAGGTAGGAGTTTGGCATGACCTTTACTACCCTTTGGTTGAGGAATAACCAAGTAAAGCTGTGCCATATCTTCAGGCTGCCTTGCTGCCTGTCATGGCTGAAGTGGCAAACATCAGTTAGTTACATCCCACAATTATTCTGATCAAAGGGAAAAAAGGATTATGAGGGGTGTTTAAGAGCTGTAGGGACTTGAATCCACAAAGCTTTTCTAGTGCTTATGGTTTTTGAAGCAGTTCTGTTGTAAGAACTCAGGTAACCAAAAAACTGGTGAAGCAAAGGCTGGTTCCAGTGCTGTGCTATCGAAGCTTGAAGGAAAAAGCAAACACCTTGCACCTACAGACTCAAAACTAGAGATTTATCATAGTAATAGGAAGCAGAAGACAAGAACAGATTAGGGATAAAGTGTTACAAGCAGATAATACTTGAAAACTCAATAGAGCACCTTTCAAAGGTCAGGTTGTCTTATATCATAAGTATCTATGGAAACACTCCGGAGGTGGGAAAGCTCAGAGTAAAGGTTGAATATTAAACCCCTGGTGTTAAAAGGTTCTACAATGCCATTACAAAGCAGATAGACAATACACACTGGTAATTACCATGTGATATATGAAGGGTTTTTTTTTTTTTGGTTCATTGGTTGGTTTTTTTAATCCCTATTAATGTATATTTTTGCAGGTTTATTTAAATATGAGATACTGTTCTGTTTCATTACATCTTGTGTGGCAGAGAACTCCTAGCTTTCAAGCCTTACAGATCAAAAATAGAAGTGATTTGGCTAATTCTAGCAGTGTTAGCACAGACAAACCTTTAATCAAATCAGCTTGAATTCTGAGATCAAGCCCGTAGATTGATATCCAGCCCTTATATCTTACTATACATTAACCTTGTTCACATAATGAATGCTAGCATAATGCTAACAGTTTTACTTTACTTTCTTCACTACTTTCCACAGCAATCTTTTAAAATTTGAAGAGATCAAGTGTGAGATTTAAAACAGCAATCTCTATTCCATTGCTGTGCAGGCACACATGTAGTCAGAGTGAAATCATGATATTTACAAATATTTAGGCATATGTTTGTGTGGCCTTGGACTCTGGGGCCAATGACGGGAGCTTCAGGAAGGCAGAGAATCTTAATCCATGGTCTTTAACCTCTTCCTCTTCCACCCAGGGAAAGTCCTCTGTTGTCCTGGAATAGAATCATAGAATCATAGAATGGTAGGGGTTGGAAGGAACCTTTAGAGATCATCTAGTCCAACCCCCCTGCAGAAGCAGGTTCACCTAGATCAGGTCGCATAGGAACATGTCCAGGCGGGTCTTGAAGACCTCCAAGGAAGGAGACTCCACAACCCCTCTGGGCAGCCTGTGCCAGTGCTCCTCCTCCTCAGTGAAATAGTTTTTTCTTATATTTAAGTGGAACTTTTTGTGTTCCAGCTTCATCCCATTACCCCTTATCCTGTTGCTAGATACTATAGAAAAAAGGGATGTTCCAACCTCCTGACACCCACCATTTAGATGTTTGTAAATATTAACGAGATCCCGTCTCAGTCTCCTCTTCTATAGACTAAACAGCCCCAGTTCCCTTTACTTGATGAAAGATATTTCAGTCCCCTGATCATCTTGGTGGCCCTGCAATGGACTCTCTCCAGAAGTTCTTTGTCCCTCTTGAGCTGAGGAGACCAGAACTGGACACAGGACTCCAGATGAGGCCTCACCAGGGCAGAGTAGAGGGGCAGGAGGACCTCCGTTCACCTGTTGGCCACACTATTCTTGATGCATCCCAGGATGTTAATGGCCTTTGACACATTGCTGGCTCATGTTCAGTTTATTATCAACCAGGACTCCCAGGTCTCTCTACGCGGAGCTGCTTGTCAGCAGTTTGACCCGCAGCCTACACTGGTGCAGGGGGTTTGTTCCTTCCCAGATGCAGGACTCTACACTTGTCATGAGATGTCTGCCCAACTCTCAAGCCAGTCAAGATCCTGCTGATTGGCAGCACAGCCTTCTGGGGAATCATCCAGTCCTCCCAGTTTGGTGTCAGCAGCCAACTTGCTGTCCCCTCATCCAGGTCATTCATGAAGATGTTAAGAAAGACTGGCCCCAGAACTGATTCGTGTGGAACTCCACTGGCCACAGGCCTCCAACTCGATTCTGTGCCATTGATCACCACCCTCTGGGCTCTGTCATTCAGCCAACTCTCGATTGACCTCACTGTCCACTCATCCAAGCCACACTGCCTGAGCTTTCTGATGAGGATATTGTGGGAGACATTGTCAAAAGCCTTGCTGAAGTCAAGGTAGATGACATCCACTGCTCTCCCCTCGTCTAGCCAGCTGGTTATGCCCTAATAGAAGGCTATCAGGTTGGTCAAACAGGATTTGCCCTTGGTGAAGCCATGTTGACTCCCCCTGAGAACCATCTTTCCCTTCATATGTTCAGTCATAACATTCAGGATGAGTTGTTCCATCACCTTTCCAGGGATGGAGGTGAGGCTGACCGGACTGTAGTTTCCTGGGTCATCCTTCCTGCCCGTTTTGAAGACTGGAGTGACATTGGCCTTTCTCCAGTCCTTAGGCACCTCACTTGATGATGGAGAGAGGCTTGGCAACCACATCAGCCAGCTCCCTCAGCACTCTAGGATTCATCCCATCAGGACCGATAGACTTATGAGCCTTAATCTTGGCCAATAAGTCTTTAACCTCTTCCTCTTCCACCCAGGGAAAGTCCTCTGTTGTCCAGGCCATCCTACCATCCTTGCTGAACTGATTTCCCGAGGGCTGGCCTTGATTGTAAAGACTGAAGCAAAGAAGGTGTCCAGTATTTCGGCTTTCTCTGCATCCTCAGACACCAGGGCACCCTCAGCGTTCAGCAGCGGGCCCACATTCCCCCTCACCATCCTTCTGCTGCTGATGTACTTGAAAAATGCCTTACTACTGTCTTTAACTTCCCTGGCTAAATTTAATTCTAGAAGGGCTCTAGCCTTCCTAGTTGCACCCCTGCATGCCCTGGCAGTGTTCCTATACTCTTCCCAAGAAGCCAGCCCCTGTTTCCACCTCTCATAGATGGCTGCTTTCTGCCTGAGTTGTCCCAGCAGATCCTTGCTCATCCATGGAGGCCTCCTACCTCCTTTTCCTACTTTCCTACATGTGGGTACATAGTGATCCTGGGCTTGGAGGAAGTGGTGCTTAAAGATTGACCAGCTGTCTTGGGCACTTCTACCTTCTAGAATCTTATCCTATGATATATGGTAAGCAGGTCTTTGAAGAGGCCAAAGTCTGCCCACCTGAAATCCAGGGTCACAGTCCTGCTTTGTGTCCTACCTCTTTAACACAGGATCTTGAACTCTACCATCTCATGGTCACTGCAGCCAAGGTTGCCCCCAACCTTCACATCCCCAACCAGGCCCTCTCTATTCGTCAGTACCAGGTCCAGCAGCACACCCTTCCTGGTTGGTTCCTCAATCACCTGTGACAGGAAGTTGTTGTCAACAATCTGTAGGAACCTCCTGGACTGCGTGTGCCTGGCTGTGTGGCTATCCCAGAAAATATCAGGGAGGTTGAGGTCCCTAATGAGGACCAGGGATTGTGATTGTGAGGCAGCTCTCAGCTGTTCATAGAAGGCCTCATCCATTTCCTCCTCCTGATCAGGTGGCCTGTAGCAAACTCCTACAACAATATCACCTCCCTTGCCCTGCCCATTAATTTTTACCCATAAGCACTTAACCTGCCCCTCGTCCCCGTCCAGGCACAGTTTGGTACACATTAATTGCTCCCTCACATAGAGAGCAATATCTACCCAGCATGATGCTTTGAAAGCCAGTGTTTTGGTTTTGAACATTGGCTCTGAAAAGCCCTAGGACAAAATCTGTGCCTTCTTTTATTGTTTTTTTGTTTGTTTGGATTTGTATGTTTGTTTAGTTTTTGGGTTTTTTAGACTTCCATAGAGCCATAGACAGCTTAGGCCAGTTTGAGCTGGCGTGTAGTGTTTCTGTATTGTGGGTCCCAGCTTCTCAGGGGGTCTTCTGAAAGTCACATTCACACTCTATTGGCACTAGCCCTTAAAGCAAGGTTCATGACACCACCTGATCTATTTTGTGTGTATGCTGTTTGGAAATAACCATCTAATACAATGGGTGTTCTCTTTTGGAGTTTTAGTTGCCAGGATGAGTAATGAATAGCACAGCTAGAAACATTAGTCCAGGTTATCCTGGTCTCACAAAGGGATTAGTTCTAAAGAGAGTTCATGGCCAAGTTTCTACTGAACTTGGGAGGGAAAACATCAACCTCTCTTTGCCTTTTGTCTTCTCTTTGCCAATTCAGCTTTCCTTTTGAGGCATTTGCCCTCAGCTCAGGCAAGAGAGTAATATTTTCATTTAGTGTGCAAGGTAGAAATGTTTATGGTGGAAAATACTGATTCTAGAGAAGAAAACGTTTACTTTCCCTCATGTTTCGATTGCATTCTTAGCCTCACAAAACTGTCAGTTGTCAGTCACATTTGCAAGGATCTTCCTCCTTTTTCTCCCCTCAAAAGATTCTATTTTCTATTCTATATCACAAAGTGGCTTACTTTATCTTGAAGCTGGAATGGATTCATTAGTTAATGAGTTTTTCTCTCTCCCTATATTAATACATAGGTGTATGTATATAGGGATACAGAATAATATACCCCATTCTGCCTTCATTCTGACAATGAAGGTAAAGTTGAGGTAAGGGTGGTCTAGCTCTCTTGATCTGCCATCAGGAGAGTACATTCATTCCTAAACAAGCAAACACTATAGTCACTTTAAAGCATATCCTGAGCTCTTTGAAGTTTGCCTGCTACACCAGTGATTTAAGAAGCAAGCAGACCAGAGCTGATGTTAGCATGTCAAAGAGCCTGCTCCATTTGCATGGTGAAAACTCTATTTGAAGTTCTGTGTTAAATGGTGTAGGACTCCATAGACCCCTGAATTGCATGCTGTTATTCCAGATGTGCATTGTCTCTACAGGAATGCAGTTTCACAGTCATTAAACATTTTAAGTTCATCAAGTGCTAACTACAGCAGAGAGCATGACAGCAGAATCTTCAAAGCCCCAGTGGACAGAAAAGCCTATTGATCATTCCATTGATTTTTATTACTTGGTACTGAGCGCCAGGGCTGCCTGCTATTGCTTCTTTTCTGGTCATTGTACTAGACTTCTGAAATAGCCTAGCTTGCTCTGATACAAGCCTGATTGTTTGAGTGGCGTATCACCTGGTGAGGTGTTCTGCATTATTACAGCTCTCCAAAATTCCTGTCAGTGCAATTTTTCTCTTCTAGAGAATATGCTGCTCTTTCTAGACCTTTTCGCTGAAGCTATGTATCTGATGATGATGTCTCAGAGCCTGAAATAAGACAGCTTCTAGGTTCTAGTGTTCTGATTCCAACTCACACCAGCTCCATCAGCTTGGTGAGTTTCTGGCATGGGAGTTTCTTGGCAGTGTGCTGAGACATAGTCATTCATAGTGGTTTTGGCTCTGCTCCTGGGATTTACTGCATGTGATCTAAGTATTGTCTCACTAGGAGCATCCATCAATCACAGTATCAAGCCTCTCATCTTTACAATAGAAAATAAGCTGAGAAATGGCATTTGCTCTACTAACTGCCACAAAACTGTCATTTTTCTGCCAAGCTCCTGTGGGACAGGCAAAAGGGAACACAAGGTCCTGCCATTCCTGTAAGCTGCTTCCTCTTGTATCTTGCTATGGCTGATCTCTCCCCTCTCCTACCCTGTTCTCCATCCTGTCTCTGTTAGCTGAGGCTTCCAATTGAAAGATAAGCACAGATACCTGCAAACCTGCCAGCTGAGGAGTTAAGTCCTCAAGATTAATTTTTATGTTAATAAGCCACATAGAGCATGCAGCAGGCAGCCCCAGAGGATCCATCAGGGGCTTATGCCAATACCTGTTGAAATAATTGTTGGAATGAGTCCTGGTTCTGTTCCCATTTGCACCCTCCTGTATTTCTTAGGGATTTGAATCCATGAAGCTATATATGCTTTGCTTCTGTGTCCACAGCTCCTTAGTGTTCTTTCTGTGCCAGGGCTCTGAAGAAACAGGCTGTATCCCAGCAGCATTTTTTTCTTCTGGGTACATTAGTTACACACCTTAGGGCCTCAGTTTTGCTGTTTGCAAAGATAATGGCAGTTGCTTCTTAAAAGAAAAAAATGCTTAAGGACTTTTCATTTGTTGCATAGAGGAGCTGATTATTTCCATTCTTAGTCTGAATGACTGGGCAGCAAGAAAAAGAGATAAAGAGAACAAAAATGGATATATCTAGTATCAGGGTAGACACTCTGATGATCCTATAAGAGCTTGTGTTGTGGCAGACAAAAATCAGACCACTGTTGGACTAGAAGCAGTTAGCTTGGCTCAACTGTCTCTTTGTGAAAACAACCTATATTTAGGATAGGATCTTTGAAAGTTGTCAAGATTGACCAAGTGTGATCACTTTTAAATCAAGTGCCTAACTGCATCAGGAAACAATGTAGACTGCTGCAGACCTTTGTGGTAAAGAACATCCTGAATGCACAATCAATCTTCTGCATTAAGGATATTTCTCCTAGCTCTTTCTGTCAGTTGTTCGAGAATTCGGGGGAGAGATGGAAAGAAAAGAAGCAAGTGTATTTAAGATGCAAAGAGAAAAAGCCATGTTAAGTTTCATTTACAGAGATGAATTGGGAACAGGTGCTTCACATAACTGAGGGGCACCATTCTGTGAGAGAGCCCTTGAGAGTCAAGAGAAAGGAATTGCAAAGAGCAACAGTATATTCAGAAAGATAACTATAATCAAACCTCATCCATGTCTATTAAGGGGAAAAGACAACAACCAGAAATGCAATGGAGAGATTAAAATTGACTTTGTAAAAAGCCATTTTTTATTTATTTTTTGTTTCTCTGAAATAATTTCAAACCCAAAGGCAGGAATAATTGAAGCACTTACAGAATATATCAGTAATACCTCATTATCCAGCTTTGCTTCAATCCACTGATTTCAATTTTCTTTTGAACAAATGGCATTTATCAGAGGACTTAGCATATGAATGGGGAGGGGGGATAAATGTGAAATGCATGCTCTGGATTTACATGTCTTAGAACGCCAAATAGCCATCAAAACTAATTGTTTCTGAAATGCTTTATAAACCTTATCTTATGTGTTGACCCTAATCAGAGCAATTAATTTCATAATGAATTCTTTCTGCACACACCCTATCTTATTATTATCCTTAGTCTAAATTAATAACATCATGATCATAATTAGTAGATATGAAATTGTCTCTTCAGTACTTCTCATAGCATGTGGGCTTGATAAAAAAGAACAAGGATGACAATTAGAGGAAAACATGTCAGCTGTATTGATTGCTGTGCACCTTCACCCTAGCATCTGCAAAATAGGCTTTATTTAAATGTGAATATCTTTGATATTCTCCTTCTATTTCCTGTAAAGAATTTTTCTTCCTGAAAGATGCAAACGTCTCCCCCTCAATGCTCACTGCAAAAGGGTTGAAGTAGCATTTTAGGGCCTGATTGAAAGTGTACTGATGCCAGATTTTGGAGCAAATGAGCAGTAGGGACCTATAATTTAGGAGAGCATCAGCATCTGAAGATCCATCTGTAATCTCTAAAGCTTTCTTGAGGTTTCAACCTTCAAGAAACCTCAGGAAGAGTGAATGTCTTTATATTTTGGACTGTGATTTTACAGCCTCATTAAGATATTCATTTGAGTAGGGTGCTGCTGTCACAATGTCACATCCATTCCTTGCTCTGCCTCACTGTCTAACCATGAGAAGGTAGTGTGATAAGGTAGTGAGCTGCCCATGTTTAGAAGAGCATAAGACAGACATGAAACTACAGCCTTAACCCTATTATTACCATTGCCTTTACTGAATACTTTTACTGTATTTCAGTCTGTTACTGAAATAAGTCTTCTCCCTTCTCTGAAGGTAAAAAATCTCTTCCCATAGTCATGGGAAGAGTCTCTGTCAGTTCACAGCCCTATCCTTAGGTTTACCTCTCTATAGCCTTAGAGTTTCCATTCTCCTGTATTCGAAGTCACTTTTCCAGTCTGTGAAGTCACAGGAAAACATGACACACCTACATTAACAAATTACTGCCTGAAGCAAACAGCTTGAACTTGGACTGAAACAGGACAAGACACATTGTTTCAGAATGTTTTATTCATGCACTTGACTGATAATGTATGGTCTACCTCTGTATGTAATAGGAAAAAAAAATCTATTGTGGTTTTTGTTGAGGTTTTTTGTTGGGTTTTTGTTTTTAAACAGGCAATCGTCAAGACCATAGATACGAAGCACAGAATGAGTCATCTCTGAAACAGAAGACATTAAGTCACTTTGGTTCTTTAGTGGTAACAGATCTCAACCTTACCTTCTTATTCTGGAAAGTGAAGTTTGAAGAACACATTCCTTTGATGCCATTTCAAAAAGAGATAAAGAACATTTCCCCTGAAAAGGGAAGTATTTTTATGTTATGCAAAAAAAGCCTATGACGGAATCACATTGCTTATGGTCAAGATGAAGGTGCAGCTATTATGGAAATACAGTCCCCTGGGTGTTTCTTTGGGATTTTTTTCTGAATTTGTTCTGAACAGCTTTTAAACTGTCTTTATATTTTCAAAATAAGCATCTTGAAGTGCTGCCTCTGTCACAAAATATGCACTTCAGCGTGCAGTTTAAAATGTTAAGAACAAAGTGTGGTCTTGATAAATATACAGCGAATATTTGTTATTGGCAGCACTACTGTGAATTCTGACCCACCAAACTAAGTTCACAGTCACCTCATGCTTTGTGCAGCACACATGGGTAGTAGGAAACTAGGCCCTTTGCTCTGCACTCACCAAGGGTATACCTGAGATGTAACTGTGACCTGCCAGATGCATCTTTCATCTAAAACGTCAGAGCCTACCAGCAACAAAAACAGGGCACAGGCCACAAACTCCAGAACGTGTAGAATGTGTTCTTCTACTGACAATCAGCTTAGTCAAAAAGTCAATTTATAGTCCAAATATTTTGTCTTGACTAGTTTTTCAATCTTCAAAAATAAAAATCCTGTCTGATCAACCTGATAGCCTTCTATGAGTGCATAATCAGCTGGCTTGATGAAGGGTGAGCAGCAGATGAGGGATGAGCTTGACTTCAGCAAGGCTTTTGACACTGTCTCTCATAACATCCTCATCACAATGCTCAGACCGTGTGGCTTGGATGAGTGGACAGTGAGGTCGATCGAGAGCTGGCTGAATGACAGAGCCCAGAGGGTGGTGATCAATGGCATGGAGTTGAGTTGGAGGCCTGTGGCCAGTGAGTTCCACACGGATCAGTTCTGGGGCCAGTCTTGTTCAACATCTTCATCAACGACCTGGATGAGGGGACAGAGTGTACCCTCAACAAGTTGGCTGCTGACACCAAACTGGGAGGACTGGCTAATTCACCAGCAGGCTGTGCTCCCATTCAGTGGGATCTCGACCAGCTTAAGAGTTGGGCAGAGAGGAACCTCATAAAGTTCAACAAGGACAAGTGCAGAGTCCTGCATCTGGGAAGGAACAACACCCTGCACCAGTAAAAGCTGGGCGTTGAACTGCTGAAGAGCAGCTCTGCAGAGAGAGACTTGGGAGTCCTGATTGATAATAAGCTAAATATGAGCCACCAATGTGCCCTCATGGCCAAGAAGGCCAATGACATCCTGGGATGCGTCAAGAAGAGTGTGGCCAGCAGGTCAAGGGAGGTTCTTCTTCTATTCTGCCCTGGTGAGGCGTCATCTGTAGTCCTGTGTCCAGTTCTGGTCTCCTCAGCTCAAGAGGGACAGAGAACTTCTGGAGAGAGTCCAGTGCAGGGCCACCAAGATGATCAAGGGTATAGAACGTCTTTCATAAGAGGAAAGACTGCGGGAACTGGGGCTGTTTAGTCTAGAGAAGAGGAGATTGAGGGGTGATCTTATTAACATTTATAAATATCTAAAGGGTGGGTGTCAGGAGGTTGGGACATCCCTCTTTTCTATAGTAGATAGTAACATGACAAGGGATAATGGGATGAAGCTGGAACACAAAAAGTTCCACTTAAATATAAGAAAAAACTATTTCACCATGAGAGTGACGGAGCAGTGGCACAGGCTGCCCAGAGGGGTTGTGGAGTCTCCTTCCTTGGAGGTCTTCAAGACCCACCTGGACATGTTCCTATGCGACCTGATCTAGGTGAACCTGCTTCTGCAGGGGGATTGGACTAGATGATCTCTAAAGGTCCCTTGCAATTCCTACCATTCTATCAAGATAATAGGTAACCAAAAAGTTACTTCACAAAGCATTTAAATATTTCATTTTTAAAAACCCCAGAAAGAAATGTTTCCTCCCTTCTACTTTTCAGGCCAAGAACATTTGTCAAATGCTGCTAAAATTTTACATTAATTTTGGAAAATAAGCAAAATTACATTCCATTGTGTAGAAGGATTCAGAAGCTTCTCTGTAGTCCAAGAACAAAAGCTTCATTGGCATACTCACCTAATGCTACCATACTCTGTGGCACAGCAGTCTGGAGTCAAGATCTGTTTGGTGTCAGGATGTGCACAATGGTCTCTGTAACAGAAGATGGCAGCAGAACTTGCCGTGGTATCTGTACTCGTAAAGTCAAATAGATTTCAATGTGAGTAAAAGTCATCCCCAAAATTTGCTCCTTCCTTTGTTTTTAAATAACTCAGCATTATTTCCTGTGTCATTTGTATGGTTATGTTGGTCCACTTATGCTTTTATTTCAAAACATAGTGTTCACACCAGTGAAGTTAACATGGCAAAAATGGGCTCCTTCTGGTGGCTACTGGCTATGAGTTGCAACCAAAAGCCTTTTAACTCTAATCTATTCTCCTGTCAGGTGAGATTTGGACACTATCCAAGGCACGTCTTTCGTTTTTCGAATAATAGGAAGTGATCCCAGTCTCACTGTAGCTCAGTCACTGGCAATAATTCCAGCTTTGGCTCTACTGCTTGACTTTTGGTGTAACAATGCTGATTTAACCAGCTTGAACATCAGATGCTCTTGGGACAGATATTACTATAAAGAACTCAGGTCTTATTAAGGCACCCAATGTCTGTGAATGTTTGAATTAAAAAGACACTAAACATAGTGGGGTCTGCAGAGCTGGGATAGTTTGGGAAAATAACCTGTCCATAATCTTGACAAACCAAGACATTCAGGTGGTTTAACGGTGTGCCTCCATGGAGATTTATACACCATGGAGATTTAGGAACCCCAAGTTCACTTGTGAATGTCTTTATTACCTGGTGAGATGAGTAGCCATACAGTAAAAATGGTGTGCAAACCTCTCTCTTAAACATACATCAAGTGTGTCATTTGGGATGGACTCTGCCTGGAGTATTTTCTAAGTGACCTCTGGGCCTGAAAAATCTGTCAGGCACCTGAAACATCTCTGCAGAGCTGTAGGCTGAGAAGATAGGGAGGAGCCAGTCCAGAACATGTGTTTCTGCTCCTGTTCCACTAGAGTGCAGTTGTGCCACAGCCAGAGCTGAGGAGAACAGATTAAATCAGGCATGCAGCATGCAAATTCTCTCAGCATGGGCTTCATCCCACAGAGTGTTGTCTCATTGAGATTAGAATGCAAACTCTGTTACATGGTTGTGTACAAATCCACGTTGAATTTTTGAGCAGAAAAAAGTGTTTAGTATTCTAAAGACTAAGAAGTCTTGTTAAAGACCTGGTTGTTGGGGTTTTTTATTCAAATTATAGAGATTTTGGTTATACTCCGAACCCCAAGTTTAGCATTGGTTGCATTGGAACTAGACAAATGTTTAATGTTTGGGATATGCTTTGTTGTACACGTTTGAATTACCTTGTTGAATCAGAATTTTCTTTAATGTAAAAAGAAGTGTCAGGACATTTGCCAGAATTGCGTAAGACATGGTAAACCTTTGAAATTTCACTGAAGAGTAAATTATGCCAATCCTTCAATACAGAAGACACAGCTGAATTAATATATTGTGTATCTGTTCAGTGAGCGCAGAGGAAATTCTGAAATTAAACTCTCAAACTTTCTGCAAAGGAAAAAAACAAGAACTGCTTAATTTCTGACATTTTCTTCAAGGGATGGTTGATTCTAAAGGTAGACTTGTCTGGTGTTTCCAAATACTGAATCATCAATTCATGTAGTGCTTTTGTCATCTGACAAAAAAAACTTTGCCTTCCCTCCTTTAGTTTCAAAAGGCATATTTTTGTCCATGCAAAACTGTTTCACTAAAACCCAGTGATTTGTGCAGCTGTACTGTTTGGAGTATTGCTAAATATATGCTGCATGCTATGGTCATAAAGTTATTGTATTCCTTCTATTAAAAATATCTTTTATAACCTGGCTTCATGTGGCCTGATTCACATCATAGTGAAAATCGCAGTGTCCCTCTTTATCTTAAGCACCTAGCCCTCCTGCATCAGTTCTTACATCTTTTTTATGTAAGTTCTAGATGAGCAGGCCTGGACAGAAATACTCTATATAGAGAGCCTGCACAGAAAGCTCAACTAGTACAAAAGCAAGTCCCTTACACACAACTGACAGAAACTGACCAGGAAAAAGAAGAAGAAAAAATGTAATTTTACCTGTGTCTCTCAACTGCAAGAATGAAGGACTAGTCAAATCACACAAGGTAAATGTGAATTAAAACTGACTGATTAAAAACGTTAATCCATGTAAGGTGAGTCATGAGAATTCAGTTCATTTCATCTAAGCCTGTCAGGATATTCAAATTGCTGTAATAAATACTAAAATAACCGTAGGAGATTTCAAGTTATAAAAATTGGCCTATAACTTTCATAGAAGCTACAAACCCCATGTCTTTAGCCAGCTCTAAAATGCTATAGCTTACGAATTTTCTATGAAATATCAGTAATTGTGAAAGTACTTTTACGGATGTCAAGGAAATTGTTTTTCAACTGCTTCTACAGGGGACCAGCTTTGTGTTAGTATTAACCACACTTGTGAAACAATTTTACTACGAGCAGACTTTCAAGAACTGGATATTTCATGAAAGCATTTAAATTGTCCTTACTTGCGTCATTGCTCCAATTACTTATGTTGCTTTCTGATAAATTGTCTTCAAAATTGTTTGGCCTTCAGCTTGCCAGGCTTGTGACAGCTGTTCCAAAGTCTTTTTGTAACCCTAATCCACACTCTTCTAAGTATGTGCTTCTTTAAAAGCTGTGCTATAGAGCCATACTTTCAAGAAGGGATGTCTTCCGCAATGACTGAACACAGAATGAATCAAGTTTACTGTTTCATTGGAGCTAAGCAGGCCCTAGCTGAACAGTTTACAGGAGAGCTTAAAATGTCCTCAAGGTTCAAAAAACTTTGAACCAGCTCTAAATTGTTCAGAAGACCAGAAACTCTTCCAAAGTATTTCCTATGTTGGGAATGCTGCCTGAGTTGCTCAGATAGTTATGTCATGTTTGCCTCAAGATAGTATCTCAGCTGGTTGTAAGCATTATTCACATGTCCTCTTAGGAAAAAAAAAAACCAACAAAACAGCCTTAAAAATTGGCAAGTGGGCAAAGGCAGGATGGAGAGAGGAATACCCTGAGGTCTTTGTTCAACAGAATAGATACCTACCAATTGAAAAGGTACCAGTGAAAGCAAAACCTGCTTCTAGAATAAATAGTAAATTTCCTTGTGCCTTCTAACAATGTTTTGCCCTCAGCAAGAAAGGACTTGTGATTGTGACATACATGGTAACCCAGATATATTGCTGGTGGGTTTAGTTTGTGTACCTCATTAAAGCTGGAATGGCTTATGGCTCACTGCAGCTTTCCCTCACATGAAGCCTTTTGACATTATTTATGCAACTGCTAAGTGACACAGAAACACATCTGAGGGAGAAACAGAGAGGAACAAATGGCTAAAGAAAGGTCAGGACAATACCACACAGCAGCTTGATTGTTTCCGAGGCATGGAAAGAGAAATTCTGGTCCTCTTGAGCCCCTCCTTTTCTGTTCTTTGTTAGTAAAATTAGTTTACAGATTGTGACATTGAAGGCTTAATTTTCCTATCAGAAATGCCACTAATACGTGTTTATATCAAGACCCTGTACCTTGCAGGCATGTGGCAGGAACTCAGCATTGTCTTGAACTTTGGGGTTTTCTGTCATGGTATATCTGCCTTTGAAATTTAGCATGTAGGAAAAGATTTGCAGTCTGATCAGTGGTACAGGACAGGTTTTGTAAGAGGAGCAATGCAATGGATGAGCAGGTTCAAAGCAAATACAAGGAAATGCTTCTCATCCAACATGCAGTTAATCCACGGAACTTGTCACTGCCATAGGCTGGTGTGTATGCTAAGAGCTAAATTCAGGAAAAATAGAAAAATCACTGAAGAATGCTAATTCCCATCGTAACATCCCATTCGAGGGGCTTTATGTCTTGGATTACTGTAAACTTCAATGTACTTGGGAAATACTACTTTGATCTTGCTTTGGTCTTACCCTCATACATAGACATCTGCTACCGGTCACTCTCCAAAACAGTTCAAAGACAAATAGAGGGGATTTTGGCATTACAGAGAGCATGAAATTTCACAGATGGATGTTCTGCAGTTAGATCCCCAAAATTAAACAAATGCTCATGCTACTTAGAATTATTTTATATATCAGTCAGTCAGGAAATTTTCATATAAACGGCAAAGATTACTGAGGGACAGGCCCAAGCTGATTTGTTTCTTTCAGCATGACGTGCTGTTTCCTTTAAAATCAAACCCACATAGATATGACATGTTTGCTTTATATTTTGTGGACTCAAAAATATTGCAGTTTTTCAATCTGCAGAAAAAGTCTACTCAAAATATCCTCCCAGTCCTGAAGTGCCTCTAGCCTTTAACTCTCTACCTCTTCAGAACTGGGACTCTTATGTATGTTGGCATGTTTGCTCTAGGTTGACATCAGAGACTGTGATAAAAGAGCTTCGTTTTTAAGAAGCACATCATGAAAATATAGATCAAGGAAAAAAAAAAAAGCTAAGTCTCTCCATCTAAGGCCAGAAACACAATAAAATGAGGTTTTAAAGGGCAAAGTGAGATTATAAAAGGAAATTAGGAGAGGAACATGAAGGAAAGGAAAATAGTTCAGATGAAGTTAGAAAGAAAAAGGATCAACACACTGAAAATCGTACCATGAAGAAAATGCTGGTGGCCTTGCTGATAGATGGATGGTTTTGCAGGGCAGGGGTAGGAATATGTTACACTTCACAGCTCTGACTTGACCTAAGCTGACTGCCAGTCTTTCTTTCCAATTTCCTAACTGTTAAGGATATAATTTGTTTCGTACTGCTTCTGTTCTCTCCTGAGCATGCATTTCTTCCTATTTAGAAAAATACTTTATATCCTGCAAGAGCATCATGAAAAAATTTATGTGCAATTTTGGTTTAAAATAGAAAGCAATTCAAATTCTGATCGTACATCTCCTTTTCCTTTCTGTCTGCACAATAAATGCATCTTTTTTAGCAGTGAACTGATGTTGCTGTACACATTCTTTCCAGGACATGAAATAATTTTGAGTTGTTGAATATAATGTGTCTTTGGTCAGCTAGAAAATGGGTACTGTGTAATCCAAATGCAATTTGAAAATATTGTTCTTAGATATTTACATTTTTGGTCAATGTGTTTTTGTCTATATGTTATGCTATGTTGACTTTTAAAGGTTCAAAGCTAGAAGAGGGCTTCATTGTGCTAAAATGTCTTTTATATAATTAGGCACCTCAATGATGTTCAAACATTAGCAAGATCTGCATAAGGCTGACACTGAGCCCAAATAAGTCTGTTGAGTGAGATATTTCAAAGGTAATCATTCTCTTAAAAGGCATTAAAATTGTGCTTGCTGGTATCAGATGATGTCCAAGGATTTTTGTCAGGGCTTGAGAATCATAGAATCATAGAATGGTAGGGTTGGAAGGGACCTTTAGAGATCATCTAGTCCAACCTTCCTGCAGAAGCAGGTCCACCCAAATCATGTTGCATAGGAAAGTGTCCAGGTGGGTTTTGAAGCCCTCCAGAGAAGGAGACTCCAAAACCATGCTGCGCAGTTTGTGCCAGTGCTCCCTCACCCTCACAGTAAAATAGCTTTTTGTTATGTTTAAATGGAACTTTTTGTGTTCCAACTTCATCCCATTAACCCTTGTCCCATCACTAGATAAACAGAAAAAAGGAATGCCCCAACCTCCTGACATCCACCATGAAGATATTTGCAAATATTAACGAGATCCCCTCTCAGTCTCCTCTTCTCTAGACCAAACAGCCCCAGTTCCCACCACCTTTCCTCGTAAGGAAGATGATCCAGTGCCCTGATCATCTTGGCGGCCCTGCACTGGACTCTCTCCAGAAGTTCTCTGTGGAACTCCACTGGCCACAGGCCTCCAACTCGATTCCGTGCCGTTCATCACCACCTTCTGGGCTCTGTCATTCAGCCAGCAGCCAGCTGGGAGATCCACCTGACTGTCCACTCATCCAGTCCACACTGTCTAAGCTTCCTAATGAGGATATTATGGGAGACAGTGTCAAAAGCCTTGCTGAAGTCAAGGTTTATGACAACCGCTGCTCTCCCCTGTCATGGTTTGACATGACAACCATTTCTGGTAAGGGGGAAGGGGCTGTAAAGATGGCTCCTGTAAGAAGTTGCTCGAAACTCTCCCCAGCTCTGAGCCAGACCCACTTCTGGGGCTGAGCCAATTAGACGCCTCCATGATCATTTTTTAAAAAGAAGTTGGAAGAGGAGGTTTCTTCCTCCATCTTCTTCCTTCTTCTGCCCTTCTTATTCTACTGGCTGGTGATGGTGCAAGGAGTAGGAACAGTGAGAGAAACAACCATGCGGACTCCAAGGTCAGTGATGAAAGAGAGGAGGAGGCGTGCTGTAGCAGAGACTCCCCTGCATTCTACGGAGAGAACTGGTGAAGCTGAGATTTATTTTAATTTCTTTAAAGACCCCGCATTGGTGGTAGAGACTCATTTTGATAATGACCCCATATCAGGGGCAGAGACTCATTTTGCTAAAGCTGGCCCTGGACCAGTGGCACGATTCACTTCATTAAAGGCCCCGAGCCAGGGACAGTGACTATGGCTGGAGAAGGCCATGTCCCATGGGGGAATCCTTTATCACTATGGCTGGAGCAGGTCGTGTCCCGAAGAAGGGACCCAATATCCACAGCTGTGACTGTGGGGAGGAACCCACGACAAAGCAGCTCATTAAACTTATGCCCAGAAGAGGCCTTGTCCTGAGAGAGGGACCCTGCAACTGCAGAAACTGCAACTGCGGTGAAGAATCCACGCCTGAGATATTCACCAAGGACTGTGTCCCGTGTGAGGGACCCTGTACCGGCAGAAGCCGCAGCTGTTGGGAACAACCCACACCAGAGAATTTCGTTAAGGACCATGTTCTGGAGGAGGAACCCCGTGTTGGAGCAGGGGAAGAATGCCAGGAGTCATCCTCATCTGAGAAGACAGAAGTGGCAGAGCCCATCTGTGAGAGACTGACCACATCACCCACTCCCTGCCCCCCTGAGCCATTGAGGGGGGAGGAGGTAGAGAGATTGGAAGCAGTGAGCTGGGCCCAGGAAGAAAGGAGGGATGGGGGAGGGAGATCTTAAAGTGCTGGTTGTAATTTTCTCATCATCCTACTCCCTTTTTGCATTTATTTCATTCTGTTTCTTGTAGAAACTTGTAGATACTGGAGTCTGTTTTGCCCAGAACCGTAATTGACAGTGAGCCCTCCCTGCCCTTGTCTTAATCCACAACAACCTTGCTTACCTTTTTACTCCCATTTCGCTGGGGCCTCCGCCATCCTAATGAGGGTGGGGGTGAATGGAGGCACCGAGTGAGAGACTGTCGTGGTGCTGCTGTGCTAGTTGGGCCAAACCATGACATCCCCACATACAGCCAGCCACTTATGCCCTCATAGAAGTCTATCAGGTTGGTCAAACAGGATTTCCCCTTGATGAATCTATGTTGACTACCCCTGATAACCATCTTTTCCTTCATATGTTTAGTGACACCATTGAAGATGAGTCGTTCCATCACCTTTCCAGGGGTGGAGGTGAAGCTGACTGGCCTGTAGTTTCCTGGGTAGTCCTTCCTGCCCTATTTGAAGGCTGGTGTGACATTGGTCTTTCTTCAGTCCTCAGACACCTCGTATGTCCTCCATGATTGTTCAAAAATGATGGAGAGAGGCTTAGCAATCACATCAGCCAGCTCCCTCAGCACTCTAGGATGCATCCCATCAGGACCCATTGACTTATGAGCCTTAAGCTTGGCCAACAAGTCTTTAACCTCTTCCTCTTCCACCCAGGGCAAGTCCTCTGTTGTCCTGGCCATCCTACTATCCTTCCTGGACTGAGCTTCCCAAGGGCTGGCCTTGTCTGTAAAGACTGAAGCAAAGAAGGCATTCAGTACTTCAACCTTCTCTGCATCCCATCACCAGGGCACCTTCTGTGTTCAGCAGTGGAGAATGCCACCAAAGTAAAGCAGAGCATTGGAATGTATTTATAGATTTCAGTTTTTCTACTTTTGCTGTGATGCACAAACACAAGATTTCAAATAAACAGCTAGCTTCTGCTACAAGCATCTGAAATTAAATACTCAGATTTAAACTGGTATAGAGTGTAAAAAAAAAAAAAAAACTGACCCTAAACTTGCAGAACAACCAAACAGCAGTGCCTTAAAATGAAACCCAGGGAAAAAAACTGTGCTATCATTTTCCAAGTCAGTCATCTTTGATGTAGCCTTTCTGTTAATCAAACAAAACAGTCAAGAAAATTAACACTGACTTCGGTGAAGCAGACCTCTCAGGTAGTGCTGAACAGTTACAACCCCTGCTGCACACATGAGCACTTACTGCCAGTTACATTCAACCTGAGCAGTGGCACACACAACTTGGGCTCCTCTAGCAGGAGCTGTTGGTGCATTTGACTGTCAAAGTCTTCAACTCCTAGCCTGGCAATTGAGCTTAATTCTTAGAAAGCTACAGAAGAAAAAAAATCCCCAAGTTGTGAATGAAGCTGCGTGATTCACTGGTATCATCAGAATCTGATTAGTGTTTTCAAGCACACGTGCTGGTGTAGGACTTATGGGAGCCAGTCACTTCATGCTTCTGAAGAGACTGGAAGTGTTTGTTACGATTTCTCATATCAGGGACTTCACCTCTTTATCTCAGACGCTGTCTTAGAAGTCAAAAAATGTACATATATCACAGCAACACCCAGAAGGAAGAACCAAGTGCACACAATACAGTGCAGATTTTGCAAAAATCCTTGCCTGTGCACTGGTAGTCATTTGTATTTTGAAAGCAGTAAAACCTCATTGTGTTAACTCCTAACTCTTTTCTCTTTGGCGTGCATGCACTTGTAGTTGACTGTGGGGAAACTATTTGTCTCTTCCCACCAAGATTTCCATCATATTCTGTTTTGGGGTAAACTCAGAATTAGTTTTTGTTTTGTTTTCAGATCTACTGCCCTATTGTCTAAATCCCTATCTGAATAGTACCATGCAAACTTCAGAAGATACACAGGCATTCAAAATTGCTACTAAAATTAAAGGCCTTAAAATCCACTTTCTTTGACTAGCAAGGCCAAGTCCTGGGTCTGCTGGCCCAGGCATGAGCTATATCATTTATCCTGAGGTGCAGGACCAATTATTAGCTGATATAGTTGCCCTGCTCCCAGGCTGGTGTCTGCTCGGTAAAGCAGGAGTTCTGATTCCAAAAGGTATTGTAAACCAGGCCCTGGGTACTGTGTTCCTAGTTTGGAGACCATTTGCTTGCTGACTCTGGCCAAGCTTCTGAACAAACTCAACAGTACAACTGTTCTGTCCTGGCTGAATGTTTTGCAGTGTAAATAGGCTTGTTCAGGACTGCTCTGATTGCTGCTACAGTCCAGTGCATCACCAAAGGCACAACAGACATGCCTTCTATTCTTTTCTCTGGAGAGGAAATAATAGAAAATATAATTAGAAACAGAAAAAATAATTTAAACTTACTTGTAAGATAAGTATCTTCTCCATAAAGTGCATTGACATTTCCTCATGGAAAGAGCTAGGTATTAATAATATTAAATAAGGCTTAAAGCCTTTAACTCTATCTTGTTTCTAGTTACTTGAGAAATAATGTGTTCGTCTGATGGGAAACTCACCTGTGATTTTCTCTGCATGAAACTTGTATTAAGTTCTCCTAGGTGGATTCATGAAGCATTCCTCATAATCCCCATTTACTTCAAGCCATTTTACTGCTCTAAGTAGCACAGTACCTCATAAAGAACATTTTATTTGTGACTCAGAGGAAGAACAATCCCAGCTGATTACAATCACAGAATCATGGAATCTTTACGATTGGAAAAGACCTTTGAAATCATTGAGTTCCAACCATTAATCAACCAACCAAAACAGTCTGTAGATATTGTATGTAATGAAAAAATAATTGCACTGATCTTTTTGCTTTAGTGGTATTCACAACTTATTTTCTACCAGTCCACCTGCTCACTCAGGCCCAAGGTGCTGAAGCAAGCAGATCTCTGACACTCAATACTAATGAAGCTGAGGTCACCAAAGCATCAAGTCAGTGTGAGAATAGTGCCTAGCAAAAGGTATCAGTGCTTTGGACCAGCAGCAACCATTATGGGATAGAAACCAAAACAGGAACTGGTGCACATCTGAGTGAGTTCACATTGACATACACATGCACGAAGAAAGCTGCAAGGGGAAGGAAGGGTATATCTAAATCAGCACAGAAAATGAAGGTTGTTCTGGCTCCCTTCATCAGAGTCATCACTTGGCAAGCATTGAGGGCAGTTATAAATCAAGATTTGCATGTTGACTCCAGTGCTGGCAGTTTCTGCTGCCAGGTAAAGCACTTGCAGAATGTGTATTTATCAAGACATGGTTTCTGCTTTCTACAGTCAGAGCTGCTAAAATACAAAGGAAAAGCAACCATGAAAAATCAATATTTTACAAAGCAAGGAAAAAAGCAGAAAAGGAGAGGGCAAGGTGGGCAGGGAATGACACTTGCTGCCTGCTTACATCAATAACCCTGCAAGGAAGTGATTTTTATTCCATGCCCACACTGAAATTGTTCTCTGTGTGTGCGATTCTATGTGAGCCATATTTAAAAGTCATTTTATGTGCAGGGAAAGTTAAGAGTGTTCCATGTTGAACTATGAAAAATTACCAGAACTAGCAAAAGAGTGTAATTGCTTGATATTGGTTGAAATGGCTTGAATTTTCTAAATTCTCTTATGACTTGTTCAGAGCCCTCAGATAGGTTTAGGGCATGCCTGAATTTCAGACATATTTTGGAAAGTTTAGTCATCATTCAGGTTGCTGCCTGAGGAACTAGTTCTGTTTATGTTTCACCACAATTTCAGATTGCTTTAGGGTTGGAAGAGTCCACTATTTCTCTTGTCTAGTTTTCTTTTTCTGCTTAGGTGCATGCACATTCTCCAAAGTAAACAAGCTTGTGCTTTTAAAGGAGGATATTTTATTTACAGAGGGTCCAACGTTACACATAGAAAGTTAAGAAAAAAAATAAATACAACATTTTTGAAAATATGCTATAGCTCCCTTTGTAGTGGAATAATTTAAATTGAGGGGTTTTAATTGATTGTAATCGTTACTTTTAGTTTTGCTCTAGAAAGCACTTGCTACAGTTCAATAATGGAGAGAGGAAACAGCTAGTCTGCACATTTGTGAGTAAGCAGCATTTAATAAGGTCGTATGTTCATTTTCTAGATGTCAAGAATTATAAATTTATGTCAGGGCTAATTAGCACACATGTTTTCACACAACACAGTGTTGCTTCATAAGCAAGCACTGTTAGATTTAGGATGCTTGTGAAACATCTGCTCCTGCAGGATCAAAGCCTCTGTGTTATGAATGTGTAGCCTTTTATAACACAAGTGACAGGTCACCTCTAACCCACACCTCAATATTCCTCCCCAAAAAAACCCAAAAGTAGCACAAAGCTGCTGACTGTAAAAAAATGTGACTTTATCAGAAGCACAAGCCCCAGGGTCTCATCCGTCTACTACTACGAAGTTCCCCATAGCATTTCAGTAATATGAGTAAAAACTAATTTTCTTTTGTCTGCCAAGCCAGCAGTGTGATATTGTGTTTGTAGTGTAGACAAAAATCAGATTATCAAACTCTATTAAACATTGGGCTAAACTTTTTTGATTTTTGACAAAACCAAATAGTAAATATTGACTGAAGTAAGCTTATCAATATTTATCTTGAGGGGAAAATTAATCTTCCTGTTTGCAAAACTATAAAGCCAATTTTGTTGGGGAGAGAAATTACTCAAATGGTAAGTTTCCCAATAATAATCTCAATGCCTTTCAGCAAACAGAGGATATAAAAATGGAATGATCAGGTAGGGAATATCCAAAACTTACTCCCAGAGTTTAAGGCCAGACAGGTGCCAACAAAAAGATCCTCTGCTTTTAGACACAAAGCCAATTTCAGAGGTTTCCCCTAAACTTCCCCTTTAGTTGACAATGTACTTGCGTACATAGAGAGACAGGAACTGCCTGGTTTGGGCATCTGCTGCCCAGCCAGGACAGGATATGACGCACCTTGGGTGCAGCGTGTGATGCCACATGCCCCTAGCAGATATTTACCTCTTAGGGCACATTCAAGGAGGGACATACAAGGAGACCATGGGCTTGTGAAGGAAAGGGAGGTTTGGGAAGGCAGAATTTATGTGGTCAGGGAAAGAAATTTACTTGTCAGCCCAGAAAGATCAAACAGATGTGAGACAGGAATAGAAACAGATACACAGTCTGTACAATCCACTGTAGCTGGAGAGAACGCAACTGCTCTTGTACAGCTACTGAGACATGAGGCAATGCTTCTGCCAACATAGAGAGGGGGGTGGTGTCACTAGGACCAAGGGCACTTTGACAGCAGCACCGAGAAGAGAGGCATAGTGGTGGAAGGATACAGGCTGGAGCTCCCTGGCCCAGCACACTATGGATATGAGCAGGATCATATAAGCATAGAACGGCAGGGGTTGGAAGGTGCTTCTAGACATCATCCAGGCTAACCCCCTGTTCAAGCAGGTTCACCTTAATCAGATCACATGGGAACGTGTCCAGGTGGGTTTTGAAAACCTTCAAAGAAGGAGACTCCCCAGCCTCCCTGGGCAGCCTGTACCAGTGCTCTGCCACCCTACAGGAAAGAAGTTTTTCCTCATATTCAAATGGAACTTCTGGTGTTCCAATTTGTGCCCATTTCCCCTTGTCCTGACACTGGGCAAAACATTAAAAAGACTCGCCCCATCCTCTTCACACCCTTTAGGTATTTATAAGTCTTGATAAGGTCCCCACTCGGTCTTCCCTTCTCCAGGCTAAACAGCTGCAGGTCTCTCAGCCTTTCATTATATGAAAGATGTTCCAATCCCCTGACCATCTTGGTGGCTCTGTGCTGGACTCTCTCCAGAAGTTTCCTGTCTCTCTTGAGCTGAGGAGCCCAGAACTGGACACAGTACTCCAGATGAGGCAGAGGAGAGGGAGAATAGAACCTCCCTGGACCTGCTGGCCACACTTTCCTTGATGTATCCCAGGGTGCCATTGGCCTTCTTGGCCACAAGGGTACATTGGTGGCTCATGGTTAATTTATTGTCAACCAGAATTCCCTGGTATCTCTCAGTAGAGCTTCTCTCCAGGAGGTCAGTCCCCAGCCTGTGCTGGTGCAGGTCGTTGTTCCTGCCCAGGTGCAGGACTCTGCACTTTTCCTTGTTGAACTTCATGAGGTTCCTCCCTGCCTAGCTCTCAAGACAGTTGAGATTTCACTGAATGGAAGCACACAGCCTTCTGGTGAATCAGCCAGTCCTCCCAGATTGTGGCATCAGCAAATTTGCAGGATGTTCAGAAAACTGTACCAAGCTCCTAATTTCAGCTATTTTTCCCTCTTTTTCTACATAACTCTGCTCTTTGCCTATACTCAAAGGCTTAGTGCATTGATACATGAAACAGAAAGGTGTGAGTTGGTCCTGAGTTTACCCTTGGCTAGAGGAACAAAGTTGTAGCACTGAACTAGATGCATATAGTGCCTTTTGCTTATTAAGGGGAGGCCAGGATTTTACTACCACACAGTTTTTTGAAACTCCACTCAAGAAAAGAACAATATCCCTTCTTTCTTCTATCCTTTCACTGGAAAATCCCATTAGTTTTAGTGGTACAAATTGGCTTCTACTTTCTCTCTACTCCTCCACTCCCTTGCACAGGGAGGGGAAAAAAAAGGAGTGTCTTGAGACTAATAAATGAAGAGTTCTGCCAAAATGATTTAATCCTGACTGTATAAAGTGTCAATTATTAAATGCTCCATACGCAGTGATAAGAAAAGGAGGAGATGGATCACCAGATTGGTGACACATTGCGAAATACACTTAGCTGAGATGAATTGTCAAATCGGAAATTACTTCATTAGATAAGATAGGAGCGTATAGAAAGGCGCAAAGCATAATCCTGCATGTGCAGGAAGAGTTATTTGCATAAAATAACTTCAACTAATGTTTCTAACAAGCTGATTCACAACAATAAGCCTTCAATTATTTCCCATTGACCTCCAGGAAAGCACTTAAGCATCAGGATGATTTGAGAGGCTCCAAAAAGCAATGTTTTAAGCTGCCTGGTTTTCATCACAAAAAAAAATAAGCTCTGTCCCCTTAAGATATAATTCACTAAAGTATGTGCATCTGGGAGACGTGGTTATCAGAAGACAACTATTTCGTTAAGAAATATTTTGTCTTTGGAAATTTTTTTTACTGTTTATGAGAGCCTGAAAGATGATATACATTAATGGTGGGGTCACTGCCAGCTTCTGCAGGGTTAAAAAACAAAAAGCATGATAAAAACCAACATGTGGTCGTCATCCTCAGGTGTCCTACGATGCTAAGGTGGACTGGATAGCCAGTGTTCCTTATTCTCTGTGTCATCACAAGAATTATGACAATGGGATAAAAGCCTCTTAGTGCCTGAATGCTGAACAGTTTGCGGGCACATGTCTTAATACCTCTTGTGAATATGTGGCATAAATGCCAGTATGAGTCACTTTCTTTTCCTATAAAGTCTGTCACTGACCTTTCCTGCATTGTTGCTACAACGCTGCTATGTCTTATGCATGTTGGGATGTGTGTGTGTGCTCTACAGGTGACATAAGAAGTCTGCAGCTGTAACTCAGCTTGGTGTTAGGATAGTATGCTGGCTGCTGACATTCTTCTGACTCCACTGAAAGGAGAGGCTTTGTGTCTCAAGAAATCTGATCTTGTCCCCCAGGTTTCTTTCTGTTAGGAAAGGCAGCTGGAGTGACCTTCTCTCTCTCTGTGTTGTTGAATTATAGGCTTTTGGTTTCCTCATTGCCTCCAGAGTCCTAGACTAACTTCCTCTCCTGGATACCACACTGACTTTCCAAAGTGCTCTATTTATCAAACTCAGTATCCTAAGGTTTGGTTTAAGAAGGATATCTAGACCCAGGAACAGTTCCTCAGAGATCTGTGCTTTATTTCCAAAGAAGAAAATGAAAGCAACATGACCCAACTCTTCATGCCATCATTGCTCTGCATAAAGAAGACTGAACTGGCAGGATCACCAGAAAGGGGACACACAGAATAGGTAGAAGAAAAAGCACACATAACAAAATGTGAATAAATGTTATAGTAAAATAAGTGCCAACTGAAGGGGAAGAGCTTTTAAAACCATTCTACCATTCTATGATATAAACCAATGTTATGCAATGAAATGCAATGGTAACATTGCCCGTTATACAGAAGCCTTAAGGCTATGTTCCATGGCAGCATTTATCTCCATGAGTGAGTGGAGAGGTGGGACAGCTACCAAGAGGAATAGCCACAAGTGAATTACTCTTTCTTTCTGTGCTAGCAATGGCAAGCAGCAGAAGAGAGATCCATCATCACTCTTCATGTTTCTGTCTAGGATTGAAGCTGGTGTTGGAGCAGCTGGAGGGGATGGAAGATGCTTAGAAAAGATTCTAACAGATAAAGGTTGTAAAGGTTTTTCCCCCAGTGGAGGAACTTGTTGAAGTGGACAGCTAGAATTCCATGAAGGTCCTGAGTACTCATCCTCTTAGGCATGTGCCAGAGGTATTGCTGAAGAGTAAAGCTACTAGGTTTTTATTTGTGGAAGTGCTATTTGGATTCAACATCATGAGTTGAATGTCATAGAACTAAAAGTTATTTTGATGCCAGTTATTCTTAAAAAGTAATTCCAAAAGCTTTTTGTGGTCCAACTCTGGATGCTTCAAGGATCTCAGATGAATCTTGAGCAAGGGATATCTTGGTAGTTAAAAAAAAAATTAAAAATATCTTCTATAATCATACATTCTTGATTCTTTACCTCTTCTCAATCCTCTTCTAGGTAAACCCACAGCTTGTATTTTCAAGCTTTTCTATTAAATTGAATAGTCAATTTCTGTAATGTAAAAGTAATTTGTTATAATGCCTTCACACATTTAGCTGCGGTGTCATCTCTGAGTTCTGGCCCAAGTTGATGCCAGGCTTGAGCTGTGCTAGAGGATTGCAAGAACTGAATAGAGAATGAATTTTTTTTTTTTTTTGTAACAGAAGGGTGAGGATGGTGGTGGCAATATTGTGCAGAGGAAGCTCTGGGGAATTATTTAATGCCACACTTGTAGAACAAGGGCTTTAATAAAACAAAAAAAGCAAAGAGAAAACTATGTGTACTCTGATGATGGATGAATATGCCTGCTTCAGTACTTCTGGGATGGATTAAGCTGTTGAAAAGGCATTCAACATTGGCTAAAGAACTGTAATATATGTGAAATTCCACAGTTAATGCATCATTAAATAATTTGCTGCAACTGATTTATAGGTGCAATATACTACACTGTGTCAAACCATGTGGGATAACAAATGGTATCACAAAAATATACTATTGAAACTTTTGTTCTAATCAGTCTTTTGAATTTTAGTAGAATATAGAGTTCTGAAGAATGGAATTGTCCTATTGATCCTAATAGAGATTAAAATTTTCATGCTACATATATTTTAAGGCTTTTTTAAAGCAATCTGGGTCATGGTCCAGTGAATCAGGCACTGGATTGTGACTTGTGGATTGTGACCCCACTCTGGTCCTTGCTCTGTCATTGAAACTCTAAATTGCTGATGTAAGTTCTTCCAGGCTGAGTGATGTAATGCTCACTTTGAGGTCTGTGCTATCTCTTTCTGTGGGCACAATCCATGATGCCATCACCTGCCTGTATGTGTTGGGTTAATAAAGCAGCAATGTCATCAGGGGAAATAACCATAAACCCATGAATGCAACCTTAACAGGGCCTGGGTGACTTACTGAATCCAGGGGACATCTTCCCACATTTTCATTGTTTGGAAGATAAATGCTTGTTCCCTTTCTTCCAAAAGGAATTCTTTTATTTTGAGGTACATTCAGGGAAAAAGGCAACACACACACATCCCACTCTACCGCATTGGTGCTCCCATTCAGTGATTAAATTCTTTACAGAAGAAGCAAATTAGTTCAATCCAGCTCTGATCCCCTTGTCCTTCTGCCTTCTACTTTCCAGGAAGTGCCTAACATCAGGGTTGCAATGTCCTGTTAAGCAACATTCACAGTCATTCTTAATCTCTAGGAATGTTCTCATTTGCTGAAAACAATGATTTACCAGGCCAAGTAAGGAGAAGAGCAGTTTGACCTTGGCAGACTGGTGGTGGGACACTCAGTTGGAGGAAGTACTCTCTCCTAGTCCCTATAGCCCTCCAAGGTCTCTTGGTACCAACACAAAGAGCTCTGATGTTGTCAGATGTATTTAGATGCTGCCACAAAACTAAGGGATGAGCTAATCATAATTAATAATGTATTCGATTAATTTAACCCCTTTAAACATTTGTACTGCACTGTTTGCAAACAAGACTGATTTTTTTCCATCTTTCTGTATTATTCTGTAGCTGTGTTTCAGCCTACAGGAAATAGTTGCCAAGACTCATTAGAATCTGTTGTTCACACTGTATGATTGGTCATGTTGTAATAAAAGTCTTTATTCTTTCACATTTTGGCAGAGTTCAGAGTGCACCAGTGGGCTCTAATTACCCTAAGAGACCTCACCAGGGTCCTTCACGTTCCCTGTCTGCTCATTGTACAGGAGATTCATTTAATCTCAAGCCCAGGCCTTCAGGTTTGATCTGAGCAAAGTTGTAGGTGTCCTTTTTCCAATTCTGTTCACAGATTGCTGCTTAGGTTTCCTGGGTTGACTTGTTACTTTCCCTCACAGCTGCTGGAGTGTTGGTAAAAGCTGTTGCTGCCAGTGCTCTGCCTGGGCTGCCTGGCTCAGACACTGCAGAACCGTGCCTAGTTGGTCGGATCACTGTGCTGCTCAATGTTGTGGCCATCCTTAGCTCCCAGATTGTCTTCCCTTGAGTCACCCAACTCTTGCAGCTCACTGGCACATATAACTTTTACCAGAGCAACGCTGAGGGGAGCGTTTAATACAAAACATCATAAAGAATCTCTCAGAATCAGCATTTTGCAAAGTGCTACGAGTGCATGGAAGTATCTTTTTGGAGTGATTTTGGTATTTGAGAGAAGAGTAATTTGAATGCAACTTTACAGTTTTAAGTGACTGCCAAAATGCTTGTGAAAAGTGATTAGTGAGAACTCTTAAGTTTAATAAGCAGGAGGTGTCATAAATACAGCTTAAACTCTATAAAGAAAAGCTTCAATGAGAAGAATTGGTATTTCTTGAGTAGATTGTTAATACCAATCAAAACCAGGCAGCTTTTAGAGGACTTTTTTTTCTTTCTAAATTGCCTTTAAGAGTAATCATGTTTTGAGATGGATGTGTAACTCTTTTCAGATGTGGATGGCTTAAAAACTTCTGTCTAGAGGTCAAGAAGTCTTACTATCTTAGGGAAGATTATCAAAGGCATTATAGTTTGTTGTGGTTTAGGCCCATCAGGGAACAAAGGCCACGATTAGCCTTGAGTACCGAAGAGGCTGAGAATTGCCCAAGGGCAGGGAGAGCTTAATTGCCGCTTAAGGTTCAGGACAAAACAGACCAGGCCACTCGGTTTGGGGAAGAAAACAAAAAAATAATTTAATGCAACATCAACTAAAACATACCCCCAAAACCCAAAACATACCCAAAATGAAACAACACAGAGTAATACATCAATGAAAAGTCCAACCAGCCTTTTTAAGAACACCTTCTTGCCACACCTCCCCTCTTCCCGGGCTCAGAGCCCTGATCCCGGTGTTTTTACCCTGTCCCCCCCGAACGGTTCGGGGGGGCAGGGAGTGGGGGTTTCAGTCAGTCTGTTCCCGATAGCTTCTGCCGTTTGTCCCTCCTCAGGACGGATGAACTCCACACCAGTCCTCCCTGCAAGTCCATGGGGTAACTCACACGCATGGCAGCCCTGCACGGGCTGCTCCGACGCGCACTTATTCCAAAGGCTGCAGCTCCTCTCTGCCTCTCGTGTGGAGCTGCTCTGCGGTGTGCAGGCTCTCCAACACGGCCTCGGCCATGGCCGTCTCTCCACACAGTCCCTCGCCCGTCCGGGCTCACTCACATGGAGCTGCTGGTAACTCTCGGTCCTGCCATGGATCTCCATAGGTTGCAGGGGCACAGCTTATATTCTCACCTCGGCTTGCAGAGGAGTCTCTGTTCTATTGCTTCTCCTTCCTTCCTCCTTCTCTGGCTGAAGGGTTCGCGAGGTTGCCTCCATCTTGTATCACTCTTACACCTCCTGCCAGCAGTTCAAAATTCCTGTTCCTTAAGTAGAGATTGCAGAGGCGCCAGATTGGCCCAGCCGGGCCAGAGGTGGGTCTGAACCCAGGAGCCGGGGGAGAGTCCTCAAACTCTTTACCAGGTTTTCACTGCAACCCGCTCCCCCTGTTACTAAGCCAAAAGCTGCTCCTTGCTAAACCAGAACATAGTTGCACAGCACCCATGTCCCTTTGAGAGCTGATGGAAGAAGCACTTTTAAAAGATGCTATTCCCCTGGGGAATGGGAAATGGACCCTAAAATGTTAGGTTTGGCCAGTGTGAGTATGGCAGTATCCTTTTCAGAATATATGCTGTACAGAAATGGATAAGAACACCTACTTGAATTACAGTGGAACCAAGAGGTACCAGGTGTCCTGCTGAATCCTAGTACCAGGCTCTAGTGAATCGTAGAGCACACAGAACTGTTAGCAAATTTTTATTTAGTGAGACCAGTTCTCTGCCAGTTGAAATGAGACTACTGTTGCTGAAATCTATGGCTTTAGATGCACTAATCAGTGTAGCTCAACCAACTTACAGGGAAGTACACTGCTAAACATTCCAACTGAGAATCTATCCCAGAGTATGCGCTAACTTCCCTAATTGAGAGCAAATGTTTCAAAGATGAAATACTGACCTTAAACACCACCATCATCTCTTCGATATCAATTTTTACTGTATCACATGCCTGGCAAAATATAGCTAGTGCAGAATAAGGCAAGCTACTGCCAAGAATGGAAAATGAGCTAAAGGAGTCACTTTTCTTTTATGCCTTGAAAATGCACTAACTCTGAGAAAACAGGCACTTGCATAGGACCTCGGTGAATTATGGTCTATTGTCAGAAATGTTGCAGCTAATAAGCAGCCAGAGTTTCCAGAGATAAAAAACACTGACATGATGGAATGGCTGTTTGCAGAGTCTCAGCCTATAGGTGTTCTGATGCTGGCACAGTTATTGATGTGACTTCTAAATTAAATTAAATTAAAGAGGGAGGTACAGCACAGGGTTTCTAAATGAAATGAATGTTCAATAGCTCATGCCTGTTTGGCACTTGCTTACTGACTGCTGCTTTTTCAATTACAGCATTCTCAGGAGGTGCAGTTAGAAAGCAAGATTTTATCGTCCTTCATCTGCTGCACGTCACTTATTACTACTATGAGTATTCTGTGGGTTGTATGAAGAATTGGAGGCCTTGATCATTGCCTTTTTAAGCCTAGAAGAACTTATGTTTCTGTCCCAAAGTATCTTCACTGGGTTGTCTGCAGCCTTCTCCCTGTGTCACAAGTTAGCCCATCAACTCCCAAAAGCATAAGGAGATTCATTTTTTATACAGTCAGCTTCAGGATATCTCCTTTTGCCTCTCAATGAGTAAAGATTGCCCAAATGATTGCTGTAGTGCTCAGACTGGCTGCTTCTTGAGATTCTGCTTTTCTTTTAACTGCAGATTTTGGATGTGCTTTCCAGAGAATAAGACAAGAAGTGATGTAAGTTGAGGTGAATCTTGGTGATGAAGCTATCCATCATGGACTGAATTGCCTGCCACCACCTGAAAATCACTTGTGTGAGGTAAAAGTATTGAAGTGATGAATTAAATACCACCATTCTAGTTGCATGAATGAGCAAATAAAAAAGGATAGTATTGCCACATATCTTGGTAAATCTTCCAAACTTCCCAGTGTACAGTCATGTCTTTGCTTTCAGTTGCTAATTCCTATTTCATCTTTGGAAGAGTTATGTGCAGAGTTGTCAGCCTTCCTCCAGTAAATACTCCTTCAGTATTACCCATGGTGGAAGTAATTCAGCCGAATGAAGCAAAAGGTTATCAGCTTCTCACATGTGGACAGTATGAGCAGAATTGCTCCTTTCTCCCAGTACAGTTTACCTCATCAGTGATGCTTTTGAAGAAACAATTTTGCATTCTTTCATGTTTCAGACAATCTTTCTTCATCCAGGTCAGTCTGTGCAAAAGGACGAAACTGGGAATTAATTACTGCCACTTGTGTTCTTTGAAGCTTGTTTCTGCAAACATTGTTAGAGCCTGGATTCCATCTCTGTAATTTAAATGAACATTTGGCACTTTACTGACCCCATTTTCTTGTAGCTGTTTCAGGAATTAGAATGGTTTGCAAGGGCCTTGCTGGCAATAACAAATGACAGTGCATGGCACAATGATTACTGTGTTCATTTTCTGTCTGTTCTTGGAGAGTAATTGCATTTAAAGGGGAAAGAGCTTCCTTGAATGTATTCAGGAATGTATCTGGACTCTATCCAGAAATTCTCTGTCCCTCTTGAGCAGAGGAGCCCAGAACTGGACACAGGACTACAGATGACGCCTCACCAGGGCAGAGGAGAGGGGAAGAAGAACCTCCCTTGACCTGCTGGCTGCACTCTTCTTGATGCATCCCAGGATGCCATTGGCCTTCTTGGTCACAAGGGCACATTGCTGGCTCATGTTCAGTTTATTATCAATCAGGACTCCCAGGTCTCTCTCTGCAGAGCTGCTCTTCAGCAGTTCGATCCCCAGCTTTTACTGGTGCAGGGGTTGTTCCTTCCCAGATGCACTTGTCCTTGTTGAACCTCATGAGGTTCTTCTCTGCTCAACTCTTAAGCCATTTGAGATCCTGCTGAATGGCAGCACAGCCTTCTAGAGAATCAGCCAGTTCTCCCAGTTTGGTGACATCAGCCAACTTGCTGAGGGTACACTCTGTCCCCTCATCCAGGTCATTGATGAAGATGTTGAGCAAGACTGGCCCCAGAACTGATCCGTGTGGTACTCCTGGCCACAGGCCTCCAACTCGATTCTGTGCCATTGATCAACCACCCTCTGGGCTCTGTCATTCAGCCAGCTCTCGATCCACCTCTCTGTCCACTTATCCAAGCCACACTGTCTGAACATTGTGATGAGGATGTTATGAGAGACAGTGTCAAAAGCCTTGCTGAAGTCAAGGTATATGATATCCACTGCTCTCCCCTCATCTAGCCAGCTGGTTATGCCCTTATAGAAGGCTATCAGGTTGGTCAAACAGGATTTGCCCTTGGAGAAGCCAGGTTGACTCTGCCTGATAACCATCTTTTCCTTCATATGTTTAGTGACAACATTGAAGATGAGTTGTTCCATCACCTTTCCAGGGATGGAGGTGAGGCTGACTGGACTGTAGTTTCCTGGGTCATCCTTCCTGCCCTTTTTGAAGAATGGAATGACATTGGCCTTTCTCTAGTCCTCAGGCACCTCACCTGATGATGGAGAGAGGCTTAGCAATCACATCAGCCAGCTCCCTCAGCAATCTAGGATGCATCCCATCAGGACCCATAGACTTTTGAGCCTTGATCTTGGCCAATAAGTCTTTAACCTCTTCCTCTTCCACCCAGGGAAAGTCCCCTGTTGTCCTGGCCATAGAATCATAGAATCATAGAATGGTAGGGGTTGGAAGGGACCTTTAGAGATCATCTAGTCCAACCCCCCTCCAGAAGCAGGGTCACCTAGATCAGGTCGCATAAGAACATGTCCAGGTGGGTCTTGAAGACCTCCAAGGAAGGAGACTCCACAACCCCTCTGGGCACCCTGTTCCACTGCTCCGTCACCCTCATGGTAAAATAGCTTTTTCTTATATTTAAGTGGAACTTTTTGTGTTCCAGCTTCATCCCATTACCCCTTGTCCTGTTGTTAGCTACTATAGAACAAACGGATGTCCCAATCTCCTGTCACCCACCCTTTAGATATTTGTAAATGTTAGTAAGATCTCACCTCAATCTCCTCTTCTCCAGATTAAACAGCCCCAGTTCCCACAGCCTTTCCTCATATGAAAGATGTTCCAGTCCCCTGATCATCTTGGTGGCCCTGTGCTGGACTCTCTCTAGAAGTTCCCTGTCTCTCTTGAGCTGAGGAGACCAGAACTGGACACAGGACTCCAGATGAGGCCTCACCAGGGCAGAGTAGATAGAATGAAGAACCTCCCTTGACCTGCTAGCTGCACTCTTCTTGATACATCACAGGATGCCATTGGCCTTGGCCACGAGGGCACATTGGTGGCTCATATTTAGCTTATTATCAATCAGGACTCTCAGGTCTCTCTCTGCAGAGCTGCAGTTCAGCAGTTCGACCCCCAGCCTGTACTCGTGCATGGGGTTGTTCCTTCCCAGATGCAGGACTCTGCACTTATCCTTGTTGAACCTCACGAGGTTCCTCTCTGCCCAACTCTTAAGCCAGTTGAGATCCCGCTGAATGGCAGCACAGCCTTCTAGAGAATCAGCCAGTCCTCCCAGTTTGGTGTCTTCAGCCAGCTTGCTGAGGGTACACTGTCCCCTTATCCAGGTCGTTGATGAAGATGTTGAACAAGACTGGCCCCAGAACCGATCCCACTGGCCACATGTCTCCAACTCAACTCCATGCCATTGATCACCACCCTCTGGGCTCTGTCATTCAGCCAGTTCTCGATCGACCTCACTGTCCACTCATCCAGCCCACATGGTCTGAGCATTGTGATGAGGATGTTATGGGAGACAGTGTCAAAAGTCTTGCTGAAGTCAAGCTCATCCCTCATCTAGCCAGCTGGTTATGCACTCATAGAAGGCTATCAGGTTGGTCAAACAGGATTTCCCCTTGGTACAGCCACATTGAATCCCCTTGATAACCATCTTAGCCTTCATATGTTCAGTGATAACATTCAGGATGAGTTGTTCCATCAGTTTTCCAGGGATGGAGGTGAGGCTTACCAGCCTGTAGTTTCCTGGGTCATCCTACCTGCCATTTTGAAGACTGGAGTGACATTGGCTTTTCTCCAGTCCTCAGGCACTTCATGATTGTTCAAAAATGATGGAGAGAGGCAGCTCCCTCATCAGTCAGCTCCCTCAGCACTCTAGGATGCATCCCACTGTTGGCAGTGTCTCTTGTGTATAAACATCCATTTCCTAAGCAACAGCCTTCCCAGATCTGTGAAGCCAGCTGGTTTCATCAGATGCTCATCTCTAGCATAAGGCTTTTTGTTTTCTCTCTCCTGGTTGTGGAACCTTACAGGTTTCCCATTTCTAGACCAGAATTTGGCTACCAGAGGCAAAACAGATCCATTATGACCATTTCTTAGTACTTCCTGGGAGTCTCATGTGTTGAAACCTCTGTCTGATTTTCATAAAAACAATTTTTTTTTTTTAATAAAGCTTGAACTGAAAAGGTTTTTTTGTAAAGCTAACTGGCAGGGTTAGTTTCATCTAATCTGGCACTTCCTCAAAGGCAAAAGTAAGTAAGCTTTCCTCTTTTGTGTAGGACTGAGATACTATTGAGTAAAACTAAACAACTTTTGGTTCTTGCTAGAACCTAAAGGCCTCCCTGAGCCCCATTTCTTTGTGTCCTTGATCTTGGATCCACCTCACATTTGAACTGTATAAGCACAAATCACATGCATCTACTTACAGATTACATTCAGTATCAGGTCCAGCTTACAGCACAGTCCCGTGAGAGAAGCACCAGAAGGCAGTGTGTGTATCAGAAACAAACATGTCATATCAAAATTGTAAGGACAAGAGGAGTTGTTTCAGCAATAGATTCTGTCAGAAGTCCCCAGATATGTGAATAGCCTTTTACGAGTTAGTGTTTCAGGTATGTACTCACTGCATCTAAAAAGCAGCTGGGGAACTGAAAAGCATACAAATGTCCACTTAGAAAGCAAGTACTCTTTCACAATGAGATAAAAAACCACCACTACACATCAACTGGGTAGCCTGATAGGTTATAATAGCTGGTGAGCAGAGGCACTGTGCTGGTATTCATTGCTATTACTGCTGCAGTGTGTGTTCTGTTCCTCATTGCTCAGTGGCTGACATCCATCCCTGGGGACGTTTTTGTTGTTACACAGAGCTGCTCTGGACTTGTGGTACAATTTCGCCCATAGGATTTTTTGGAGAGAGTCTGAGGAAGACCTGCTGTATTGCTGTTTGCTACAAAGCAACATTAACATTGCAGGCTATTACGGTGCTACAGCACTTCTCCCACTGAAAAAAATGTCTGCATCACAGGATTTGTGTCTGTTTACCAGCCTCTCTTTGCCCAGTGTACAAAGTCTACATATTGCCTGTTTAAGAGTAGACAAGCAGCAGACAGCCCAGCTGTGCACTAGTAGGGGCAGATTGCCTTGATCAGCCTTACCTGGTCACTCTCACCCACTGGCTCTGCTCACAGCTCCAGGAGCTCCAGTTAAGCTCAGGCCTTGCAGCTTATGTGATGCTGTGGGTGTACTTGTCTTTAGTCCTGTCTGCATTCCCTGGAAGGACCACAGGACTGGTTTGTAGCCTTGCCTTGCCTTCTAGATGACCCTGCTGCCAGCTCCCTGCTCTGTCTGTTTGGGTGTTGTGGGGCTCAGCAAGATCACTGCTCAAGTTTGTGCTCTGCTGTGGTCACCTTTGACTCCTGACTCTGGTTGCTCTTTAACACCTAGCTTTTCCTGTTAAAAAAAAAACAAACAACAGACAGAGCTGGAAAACTGCAGTTGCTGGTTGTACACCCTCTGGAGAGTGTTGCACAGAGAAAGTTATTTTTATGACTGTAGGCTCTAGAGGATCTGGTAACTTCAGCTTCTTGCATTAGGCACTGCCAATGGAGATTTTCAGGGAATCCCATAAACCTCCCACAAGATTATGTGGAGGTTTGGGGTGTGGACAGGGAGATTAAGGAGTGATTTATAAGTTCTATGAAGAAAATGGCACTTTCTGTGAAAGAGTTAGAGTTCAGCTCTGTAGGAGATATATGCAAAGCACTGCAAGGCACCTTAACAGTTTCATCCAGTAGTTATCTTACAGAGTTCCTGCTTCACTACTGTGCCTCCATAGTTAGAAGACACTTGTGAAATATGTAGGAGACTGTAGTGTCAGCATGAATGTATGTATCATCATGAAATCAGTACATATGCAATGATGCAACACCATAACAGGCAAATATATGAAGAAAAACTTAAATGTTGAATGGAAGGGCTGTCTGACTTTCTCATGACATTCACTGCTTAAAATGTACCTGCTAATGCTCTGCTAATGGAATTTAATTTAGGAGAAATGCCAGGTATCTGGGTGTCACAGAAAAACAGAATCATGACAGTTGGAAAATACCTTTAAGATCATCAAGTCCAACCACTAACCTCACACTGCTAGGCCCATCACTAAATTAAATCATATCCCTCAGCACCTCATCTATGCATCTTTTGAATATATCCAGGGATGATGACTCCACCACCTCCCAGCCCATTCCAGTGCTTAATAATCCTCTTGGTGAAAAAGTTCTTCCCAATGTCCAATCTAAACCTCCCCTGGTGCAACCTGAGCCCATTTCCTCATGTACTATCATTCTTTACTGGAGAGATTAACCCCCACCTCACAATAACTCCCCTTCAGATAGTTGTAGAGAGTGATTATATCTCCTCTCAGCTTCCTCCTCTCTAGGCTAAACATCCCCAGCCCCCTCAGCTGCTCCTCATAAGACTTGTTCTCCATACTCTTCACCAGCTTCATTGCCCATCTCTGGACACACTCCAGCACCTCAGTGTCCTTCTTGCAGTGAGGGGCCCAGAACTGAACACAGTGAGGAGTACAAATGCACAATTATTTCCCTGGTCCTGCTGGACACACTATTTCTGATACAAGCCACAATGCCACTGGCCTTCTTGGCCACCTGGGCACACTGCTGGTTCACATTCATCCAGCTGTCAGTTAACACTCCCAGGTTCCTTTTCTTCGTCACACCTTTCCAGCCACTCTGTCCCAAGCCTGTAGCGTTGCCTGGGGTTGCTGTGGCCCAAGTGAAGAATCCAGCACTTGGCCTTGTTGAATCTCATGCAATTGGCCTCAGTACATCAATCCAGCCTGTCCAGGTCCCTCTGAAGAGCCTTCCTGCCCTCAAGCATGGTTTTCACTTGTTTCAGTCTGAGAAAAACAAAAGTATTGAACAAAATAGCACTATGTAAACAACTGAACATGTGGTTGTGCTTGCTTGATATAGCAAGGTATTATAGTCTCACCCAGCACAGAACAAGTCTATTTAGCAACCCCTGCACGCTCCTTTCTCATTGTCATTCAGAGCAATCCAGAGTATATTTCTTCTGACATGTTTCATTGCCAGGTGCCTGCACAGAAATGAGAATTTTGGTGGCTTCTACCATTTATTTTCTTCTTCTCTTTTTGACGTTATTAATCAAAGGCAATTCTAGGTGCATATGTTCATCTTCTAAGAGAGGAAAGGGAAATTTGATTCCAAATCCCTTCCAAGGGTGAAAGGGGTGGTGGAAAAGGGAAAGAAGAAAACAATTTTTCTAGAGTGGAGAAATTCAAGAGTTGTTTTATCTGGATATTAAAGTTTTTTAAAAGGCTGATAGGTGCCACTCAAAAGCATACAATAGAGTTTTAGGATTTCAGGGACACAGGATTGTCCTGTCCTCCACAACACTTATTAGCAAGTGGTCCTACAGAAGGAGCTTGTTTCTTCCCACTTATGTTATTTTCCTATTTCTCTCTCACATTTAGATGCTGTAGAAAGCCCAAAGACAAAGATGCTGTAGAAAGCCCAAAGACAAAGATTCCTCCCGTTTAAAAGAAAAAAAGGCAAGGTCTCATTTCCCTCTATGGGAATGGAAAAATTTTCATTGCCCATGAGGGGTTGTATGGCCATAACTTACAAAATCCTGTGTCTCCACAGCCCCTGAGGTGTGATTTTATTTCCCTGATCTTAATCCAAGAACATTTCAGCTCTGCTAATTTTAGATTAAACTATTGTCTGATTTCTCTTTTCCCACTCAATGTCTTCTGTCCAGTAAAAGCCATGAGACCTTCATCTGCAGGATCTGTCTAGAGATAGACACATTTCTGTGCATGTTTGAATTGTGCTTGTAGCTTATTCCCCACCTGGCCCTTATGGCAGAGGTGGATGCACAGGCAGGCACTGTCTGCTCAACTTCACCACAGTGGCGCAAAGCAAATGTAAAGCAGGCCATCAGACCTGTGAAACTGAGCGCCTAGTCACTTTGCAGTAGCCCACAAGAGAGCATGGGAATCAACCCACTACCTAGTTCACAGTGTCTGCTGTCCCAGCCAAGGGTGCACAGTATCATCGTTCATTAGTCTTGCTACAACTTTGGGTTCCCTCAGTTCCTATCTGCCTGATGGTTCCAGATGTTTCTTCTAGGTTGCTTAGGGTTGCTACTGGAATTGTCCATTTTTAGTGGAAGGAGATAACCTTTCTGAGTGTTAACACAGTGCTCTTGCCATACTCTGGTGAGCCTTTGTTTGCCCTTCCTTGGCTGCTCCAGTGCAAATTGTGAGAACTGTTATGGCAATGTGCCCAAAACAAGGAATTCCCATGTCGGATAAGAAGATATATTCTGAGACTGGGATTTGGGTACGGAGGTAGTGTTACAGCCACTTTGCACACACAAAAGCATTGACCCCTTCAGTTCAAATGTGAACCCTGTAGGACAGACTATGTGGGTTTATGAGCAATGAAGCTGGTGAAGGGTCTGGAGCACAAGTCTGATGAGAAGCAGCTGAGGGAACTGATATTTTTTAGCCTGGAGAAGAGTAGGGTGAAGGAAGACATGATCACACTTTACAACTACCTGAAAGGAGATTATAGTGAGGTGAGGGTCTATCTCTTCTCTCCAGTAATAAGTGATAGGACACAAGGAAATGGGCTCAAGTTGTGCCAGAGAAGTTTAGACTGGATATGAGGAAGAACTTTTTCACTAACAGGGTTGTTAAACATTGGAATGGACTACCCAGGAAGGTGGTGGAGTCTCCATTCCTGGAGATATTCAAAAGATGCTTAGATGAGGTGCTGAGGGATGTGGTCTAGTGATGGGCCTGGCAGTGTTAGGCTAGTGATTGGACTTGATGATCTTAAAGGTCATAGAATCATACAATGGTATGGGTTGGAAGGGACCTTTAGAGATCAGCTAGTCCAACACCCCTCCAGAAGCAGGTTCACCTACATCACGTCGCATAGGAAAGTGTCCAGGCGGGTCTTGAAGATCTCCAAGGAAGGAGACTCCACAACCCCTCTGGGCAGCCTGTGCCAGCGCTCTGTCACCCTCACAGTGAAATAGTTTTTTTTTATATTTAAGTAGAACTCCTTGTGTTCCAGCTTCATCCCAGTACCACTTGTCCTGTTGCTAGATAACATTGAAAAAAGGGATGCCTCAACCTCCTGACACCCACCATTTAGATATCTGTAAATATTAATGAGATCACCCTCAGTCTCCTCTTCTCCAGAGTAAACAGCCCCAGTTCCCAAAGCCTTTCCTCATATGAAATATGTTCCATTCCCTTGACCATGTTGGTGGCCCTGAGCTGGACTCTCTCCAGCACTTCCCTGTCCCTCTTGAGCTGAGGAGCCCAGAATTGGACACAGGACTCCAGATGAGGCCTCACCAGGGCAGAGGAGAGGGGAAGAAGAACCTCCCTTGACCTGCTGGCCACACTCTTCTTGATGCATCCCAGAATGCCATTGGCCTTGGCCACGAGGGCACATTGCTGGCTCATGTTCGGTTTATTATCAGTCAGGACTCCTAGTTCTCTCTCTGCAGAGAGGGACCAACTAAATTATTCTATGATTCCTGATGCTCCTTCCAGCCCTGGTTCCTATGGTATATGTGATGATATCTGACATCCTTACAGTCACCCTTACAGTCTTACAGGATAGAGTTTCTGTATTTCCAACTGAGTCAAAACAGCTTTTTGACACTTACAAATATCTCCCAGGATGGAAATAACAATACTTCTGTGGTGGAATCATTTCAAGAGGCAGTTATTTTTCTCTTCTAAATCTGGAGGCCCAAGCCTTTATTTTGTTCCTTGGGCTGAAATTTTCAAAATAAGCAAAAGATTCAAACACAGGCTCTTGGATCTGAAAATAAACCAAGTATGATCTGAACATCTAGGTTTATCATGAGGCTTTGGAAATTTCTTTGTGAAAATCAGATTAGTTAGCACAAATCTGGCACACATCTGGAGAGGAAGCAAAACTGAAGTGACTTTAAGCTCTACCTGGTTTTTGCACCATCCAAACTCAATATGAGAGGCTGCCTCTCTGCTCTGCCAGCAGAGAAAACAAATGGATGGTCAGAGAGAAAATTTTCCAGTGCATTAATAGAAAATTGAAAAAAATACATCAAAACAGGAGGCTCTAAGTTCAGAGCATCAGTGTCCTTCACTCCCCATTTGGCTTGGGCCTGCCTTTGACAGAAAGCATCACATCCACATCAAAGTAAATGACAAGTGGGGCACAGATGTGATGCATAAAGGCCGAGTGGGGAAATGATGTTGGATCTTCACCACTAACCCATGCTTTTTGCTGCTGAGATACAGTGGAGTGGATGGGAGAAGGCAGGAAGAAGTCATCCACTTGAAGAGGTTGCTTAACAGACAAATAGCTAAAGCAAAGGCACAATATACAGGTATAATAGTGAAATATAATCAGATTCCCGTTAGCTTTTTTCTAGAAAGTATCTCTGTTCATTGTTCTGGTATAAACCTAACATGCAGTGCTTTAAATCTCATTCTCATTTTCACATGTCACATTGCAGCAATGTGTTTTAGAGCAGCAACTGAACTACTTGGGGACTGGGATGCTGTAGTGTTTCACTGCATTAAACAATAGATATAGCTTTGAGGAGAGTCAGGAAGACTTCAGCGTGTTCAAGATCTTGATTTGTAGTTTGTTTGGGAGATACACAGAAGGCACGAGAGCTGGCAAGGTTTGTTAAGACAGGAAATCAGGAAATGGAGTCCAACTCCATGACCCTGAGCTGAGTTATTTTTTTCAGCCATCCATTTGGATTCTGTAGGAGAACCAAGAATTTAATCTGGAGTTTCAAACTGCAGATTAATATTTCACAAACAAGCATATTTTCCTTCTGGTTTTTTTTGTTGTTGCTTGCAAGTGGCCAAACATTCACCAACCTGATCTTGACCTCAGACCAATGTAAATCAGAAGCTGTGGCCAGCAGATTAACACTAGAGAGATGGAGAAAAGCAACATGATGGGTCTTGTCAAAGATTTAATGTAGGTTTTTGCTTGTTGAGCTTTGGCAAAGTGCTCTGTGAGCACACTTGTGCCAAGAAAGCTTCTCTGTCTTTGAAGAAGTTGGCTGACTCTGTATCTTACCAGTGAGGACTGAAAAGGCTGCAATATTTATCCTGCTGATTTGCAGGCATTTAATTTTTCAGATAGGGGTTTTTGGTCACAACTACATCACTGTCGAATCTAAGTACTTACAGCAAGACCTTCTCATATGCACCTCTTCTGGATTATCTAAGGGTAAGTGTTAAAAGTTGCTGCATGTGCAAGTCATACAACCTCCCAGTATAATACAGATCTCCAAAGAAAAAAGAGGAAGGCCTCCCTAGACTTCAAGAAAAGGCTGCCCAGAGGGGTTGTGGAGTCTCCTTCCTTAGAGGTCTTCAAGACCTGCCTGGACATGTTCTTATGTGACCTGATCCAGGTGAACCTGCTTCTGCAGGGGAGTTGGACTAGATGATCTCTAAAGGTCCCTTCCAACCCCTACCACTCTATGATTCTATGAAAAGCTCTGCCTTGTCTGGAAGGGATCGAGAGCTCTGGCTAATCCTTCTAGGGTATCCTACAACAGGTTAACTGGAAAAAAACCCCAAATAATCTCAGCCTTGTTTGCAAAATAAGGTGATGTGATGGGTTGACACTGTCTGGATGCCAGGTGCCTATCAAAGCCTCTCTGTCACTCCCTGTTCTCACCTGGACAGCAGACAGAAAATATCAGACAGAAAATTTCAGCCCAGGGGCTGAAATAAGGACAGGGAGAATCACTCAGCAGTTATCATCACAGGCAAAACAGACTAAACTTGGGGGAAAATTGTTTAATTAGTTAGCAATCACAACAGAGTTACACCTTCCCCCTACCCCTTCCTTCTTCCCCAGCTTAACTTCACTCCTGATTTTCTCTGCCTCCTCCTCTGCAGCTGTGAAAAGGAATGAGGGCTATGGTCAGTTCATCACTGATTATCTCTGCTGCTCCTTCCTCCTCAGTGGGAGGATTCCTCACACTTCCAGTGTGAGGTTCCTCCCACGGGAGATAGTCTTCCGTGAACTTCTCCAACGTGGGTCCTTACCACAAGTAAGAGTCCTTCACAAACTGCTCCAGTGTGGGTCTTTCCGGCGTGGGTCCCCCATGGGTTCCTGGCAGCAAATCTGCTCCAGCATGGGCTTCCCACAGGGTCACAACCTCCCTCAGACATCTACCCGCTCCAGTGTGGGGTCCTCCCTAGGCTGCAAGTGGATCTCTGCTCCCCCATGGCTGCAGGGACAGGGTCTCCTCCAGAGCCTACAGCACCTCCTCCTCCCTCCTTCACTGATCTAGGTGTATTCAGAGTTATTCTCACTTCTCTCTTCTGACTGCTGCTGGCATTGCACACGTGTTTTTTTCCCCCTTCTTTAATACGGTATCCCAGAGGCACTGCCATTGTCACTGATGGGCTTGGCCTTGAGCAGGAGTGGGTCTTGTAGCAAGCTGGCAGTGGCCCCATCAGACACAGGGGAAGCTTCTAGTAGCCACCCATGTTGCCCCACGCTCCTGCTCCCCCAAACCCAAGCAGGTGAGTAAGGATTTATAGGCCTTTCTGGATTATTTGTAAATCAAGCAGAGGATGCTACGTCCATCAAGGGAACTGGAGCACATAAAATGTCTACGCCCAAGTTAGAATTAAGCCCAGAGTTTTGAAGAGTTGAATCCTTCTTGATAGGCCAAATCCTGCAAAACTAGAGCACGGCCAGGTCTTATCAAGTCAGATTTACCCTCAGAGGTGACTTTGTGCAGCTGGCTTTGAGGCTTTTTAGAGAAGCAGTGGCTCAACTGAAGCTCTGCCATCTGCTTGTGGCTGTGAAATAGAGAGGTATAGGTAGACTGACTTTTCCCTGGTAGACTGAGAGAAAGCTGCCTCTTGTGACAGCTCCATTTCCCTTTCACTCCTTTGGAAGGCTCAGTTCTGTTCTGCAGGACTCAGCAGTGGGGAATCACCTGCCTCATATTTGGAAAAAAAAAAAAAAAGAAAAAAAAATCATTGTTAGTCATCCTTCTCTGTTATTGACAATATCTTCTTGTAGAAGACACTAATGCTAGATAAGGCTAGAAAATATTCTGAGTCTGAAAATGGGAAAAGGGTCATTGGTAAAATTATGGCAGGAAATAAACTTTTGCCTGGCAAAGTCTCCCTGTTCTGGAAAGTCAGTAGAAAAGAGATTGAAGGTAATGTGAGAAGATTCCTTATGGCAGAGTTCTTATCTGAGATAAATTTAGGTCCTGATGGTGTTTTCATTGTGAGCCTCTCCTAGATCAGCCCTTGGGATACCCTGTTGTCTTAAGCAGGACTGAGAGATGTAAACTAGTCATCACCTTTGGGCTATCCCAGGCTGGAGAGATATACAAATAAGCAAAAAGGTAGAAACTTGCCATGAGAAGAGTTTCCTGGAGATGACTGAAGTCCATTGAAGTCCTGTTGGGGTGAAAATCTCTTCTAGGCTCAGCACAGCATAAGGAATCAGAAGTGATGTGCAAGCTCAAAGGAACAGATGGTTATTGATTCCTTTCACTTCAGCCTTATTGTCCTTCGAGCAGACCTCACTGCTGCTATGTCTCCACCCTTCCAAAGCTGTTTGTTAGCGAGTGCATGCCCACAAATGGATAGGAGCCCTCAGTTCTCTGAGAAGAATATTTTCCTCTCTTAGAAGAGCCACAGCACAGCCAGTTTCAAGAGTGAGTACCTAAACCAAATGATTGCATTGGAATTCCTCTTGGGACTCACCTTGCAGCTTGGTACAATTGTCCTTAGCCAGATGGTCAGAGGTGCTAGGCATATGCACCAGGGAGTCTTTTGCATTGGAAGATGTTGTGTTCTCAGTACCTGTCTCACTGTGCAAAGACTATGGTGCCATTATTTTAATCGGGTGCCTTGGAGGCAAATTACTTCATGGGCTGATTAAATTCATGAACAATAATTATTTCAGTAAGGTATGCTGTACAAACAAAGTACCTGTCTTATTAAGTACCTTCTTTTTAATCATGTCAGTGTAGTATCTGTAGAGTTATCCACAATGCTTTAGTTTAGGAATGATCAGAGGCAAGCTGAAAAAACGGAGCTAGAGAATACTGTAATTCACCTGTTCCTGTTAAATAGAATTAAACTTATTATTTTGCAATTACATGTACAGGTGTCACACAACCCAGGTTATATTTGGTAAGACAGCCTTAGGAATTGATGTATTGCAATTCTTTCTTGGATTACATCTTTTCTTCATGGGGAAGATGCACATTAGGAGGACTCTAAAATATACACTTCAGTTTGGACTTATATGGATGGAGCATCTCTGTGATGACAGTAATTCAAGATAATACCTGATATTTTCACACAGGTCTTGGCAGTTTTTTGAAGAAACTGAAGAAAAGAGCTGGTGTGTCACCTTTCGGTGCTAATGCTATTGCATCCCCAGGATAGCTCTGCAGTTGCCTTGGGTGATTTGCAGACAAATACCAGTGCCTCTCTAGAAATCAGCTGCTGCCTGACTTTGGTGGTGCTTCCTCTACAGATAAATCAATGCCTTGTGCTGCAGAACTAATGCATCTGGCTTGGTCCATTGACAGTCACCTCACTTCTCTGGTGCCCTTTGCAGGCAAAGAGATTCACTAGGGACCAGACTGTGCTCCTATGGTTTCTGGTCAGTGGCATTTTCCCATTGGAGGCAGCCTCATGGCTCAGATACAGAGACAAATCCTGAAGCACTCAAACAGCAGTGAAAACAATGCAGGTTTACCTCTTTGCTCACTACCTAGTTGTGTAGTGTCAGTGTGCAGCAAAGAGAGGAAGCATGATGGACACCTCGGGGAAGTGCCATTTTCAATGATAACCAAGTGTGCATCTTTCCTCAGCAGGTCTGGGAGAGAGTCTCCTTCACACAACGGCTATTGCCTCTTCTGCCAGGGAAGGAGCATATTCAATCTTCTTTTAATGTGCAGTACCATTCTAAGCTATTTAAAGCCTTTTTGCCAGAAACAAAGACTGGAATGCTCAGAGAGATACTGAGGTGCACTGAAAGATAGACTATGGCTGGTTAGCAAGTTCTGCAGATGTGAGCTCTTCTGGCACAAGCAGACCACTTCAATAAGGCCCTGGGGAAAAAAAGATGAGTTCAGCTCTTTCTCCACTGCTAAAAATAAAAAAAAAAAAAAAGGAAGAAAGAAAAACGTGAAATGAAGCACACTGTAAAAGTTAAAACTGTTTGTGGAGTAACTACCTGAAAGAACAGGAGTATGGCTGATTTGAGGTGTAGTATCATGAAAGCCACATTATTAGTCATTATTATTTTTTTTTCAGCCAAAATGCCAACACAGGAAGGAGTGTGTTTTGCCCCACACTTGACACAGCCTTTTTTCTTAAATGTTTTTCTTTATGAATTCTCACTTTCAGTCTAAGATCTGTATAGTAACATACAGTATATATAATATATACTAACAGTTCTTGTCAGGCTGTGCCTCTTCCCTCAGTGCCAGCAGCATCTTCCTCAGCTTTGTCCATGCCCCTCTGGGAACCTGCTTGAGCTGTGCCAGGAGGGGAGCAAATCTGCTGGTTAGATGGTCTTTGCCCCTAGGGTCTGCGCTGTCTTAGGAGAGGTAGGATTGCTCCAGGGTTTGTAAATGCCCCAAAATACAGACTGATGGGCAAAAAAATCTCAGTTTTCTGACTCAGTTCTTGTGATTGGAGTGAAAAGGGACAGTGTTCTGACTACAGTCAAGTGCTGTTCTGGCAGTTCCCAAACTTGTTGCTGATCCAGATGTTACATCCCCCAACTCAAGGCAGCAGCTGGAGCAAGGCAGGGCCAGCAATGCATACTGTCCTCTCTGAGCTCCTGGAAAGTCAAACATATTGTCCCTGGGTTCCCCGGCAGAAAATACCTTCACGTAAAAAGATCTGCCATAGCCTTCCTAACTACGGCACAAGAGGGGGGGCGGGAAAGCCCATAACAGGTGAGGTCTGAGAGTGGTGCTTTCCCTGTATAAATTATTTTATTCTGAGTTGTTCCAGTGAAATAAATGAAGGAGGTCAGAGAGTGAGCTCAATGCACAGACATGGCTGAAACTTGGGATTTGGGTTTGTTTTAGAAATTAACTGTAAAAAAGAGAAATGGAGTGAAGTGATGTGGGAACAATAATGGGAGACTTGGAGTGAGGATCTTTATTGGATTATTTTTGTTCTCATTTGGATAGCCTTGCTAATATTAATGAAAGATGATTGTAACTTGGCTGTTACTTTGTATGACCAAGAGCAATATAATACAATGTAATACAATATATAATTATACAATACAACCTGAACATTAAAACAAGCCATTAGTAAACAGTTTATCAGTGTAGTTTATTTGACAGTTTAACAGTGCAGATATTTCAAATGTATCAAGAGTAGGCTGACATTTCTCTAAGTCAAAAGAAAAAAAGAAATGGCTATCACAGGAATCAAGCTGCAACACTCACCTCTTCATCACCCTGATGTACAGTAGAAGGCTGAGGCTTATTTACTGGAAGTTTGAGCTGAAATTGGTAACCTGTGTGTATTTGTGCTAGGTTTGGCTGGGGTAGGTTTCATTTTCTTCATAGGAACAGGCATGGGGCTCTGTTGTGTACTTGTTCTGGAAACAGAATTGATAACATAGGGATGTTTTCATTACTGCTAAGCAGTGCTTACACAGTCAAGGCCTTTTCTGCTTCTCACCCCACCCCACTCCACCAGCAAGTGGGCTGTGGGGGCACAAGACGCTGGGAGAAGACACATCCAGGACAGCTGACCCCAACTGACCCAAGAGATATCCCAGACCATATGGCGTTATGCTCAGCAAATAAATCTGGGGGAAGAAGGAGGGAGGATGTTTACAATGGTGCCATTTGGCTTCCCAAGTCACTGTTACAGGTGATGGAGCCCTGCTGTCCTGGAGATGGCTGAACACCTGCCTGCCCATGAAGTGGTGAATGTGTTCCTTGGTCTGCTTTGCTTGTGTATGTGGCTTTTGCTTTACCTATTAAAACTGTTTTTTTCTGAATCCACAAGTTTTGTCACTTTTCTGATTCTCACCCCCATCCCACAGCTCCAGTCACTCATCACTGATGATAAACATCTTGACATAGCCTCATTTTTGGTCTGTTACGGCAGATCTCATTCATGCAGCCATCTGGAGAATATATTCACTAATTCTGGGCTATTAGTATCCAAATTAGTGAACAGATCTGTGACCTCAACTGAAAAACGGGACAGAAATAAAATCAGTTACCACTGAATTTAGATACAGCCCCGCTAGCATACAGGTGGTGCCATGGTCGCTCAGTTCAGTCTTTCTGTGGCAAGGCTCCTCATCTGCCATCCCTGCCACTGCAAGTGTGCAGGAGCAGCAGAACAGGACAGGATAGCTGGGTGCTCAGTGTAATCATAGGTGCTGGCTGTGTTGTTTTCCAGATGTATGGCTTCAGGCTTTCCTGTGGTGTCTTGATCACAGCTTGCAAAATGGTGGCAGGTAAGAAAATCCTGTCCAGCCTTCCTAACCACACCACCATCAGCAGAACCAGCCTTGGGGCACTGCCCTTTTGGGAGGACAGAAGTGCCCAAGAGTTTGGGGGGGCGGGTGAGAGGTCACCCCTGCAGGCTGGCAACTGGCAGGGGTGACTGCCAGGTGCCAGCAAGGCTTTGTGGGTGGTGAACATCTTGGTGCACAGAGGCACTTGTGTTGGTGATGGGACTAGGACTTGAATGTGTTTGAGATTCTTGCCTGGACAAAAGGAGGCTGGACAAAGGCAGAAAAAGGCTGTGGAAGTGACACACACAGGCAGGGAGAAGTATCCTTAGGCAGAAAAGCCCAAAGGTGGTACCCAGGTGTCCCTATGAGACCACTGTGCCTGAACAGGAGGGGGCAGAGGCCAGGACCAGACATACAGAGATCATTGCTGGAAAGCACTTGAGGAGTGGGGGTGAACTCAAGTGATGGAGGGTGGGGATATGCTACGGTTTTGGACCACCCCACTTCCGGACCCCCTCTGCAGCATCCAAAGGACAGAGCTGGACAGGCAGCACTCCCAATTTGTGTCCTTGGCAGCGTTCCTCTCCCCTGAGGGAGAGGCTGTGGGGACTGGACCCAGCTCTGGGAAGGGCTGTCCCTGAAGGTCTCGGGGAGCGAACGGGGTCATCTGCCCGGTGGCTGCAGCAGAACTGCTGAGCCGAAGGACATCTGAAGTGAGGGTGGCCCGGGGGACTCTGCCCCTCCGATGCCCGAGCGCCGGGGCTGCCAGCCCGCGAGCGGCAAGGGACCGGCACCAGGCCTTCACCAAAGGGGAGCTGGGATAGCAGAACCCGCCACCGAGCACAGGGAGGGGGATGCGCAGCCTACTCTGCCCCGGGGACGCCGCTCCCTCCTCAGGGAGGCCCAGGCGGGCCGGAGGCCAGGCTCAGCAGCGAGCTAACGGGGCCTGGGGCCCGTGTCTCTTCTCGTCCCCGGGGGCGTCTCGGTCTCAGGCGTCCACTGTGATCCCCCGGGGGCTGGGGCGTGGGCCGCCTCACAGTAAGGGCTCCCGCCGTCGGGAGCCTGGGGCCGCCAGCGCGGGGAGGAAGGAGCGGCCGATCCGCTGACCACAGAGCCGGCCGACACTTAACCCCATAACACTCACCGCCTCATGGGCGAGCTGACGGGAAAATCGGTGGCCGCGGAGCCGCCCGCCCGCTGGGCCGCCGCGCGTAGCCTCCTCCCCGGCGGGGCGGGCCCGGGGAGGGCTGGTCCCGCCTTCCCACCACCCCCAGAACGGCGGCGACGCCGCGCCCCGCGCCGGCAGCCCCAGGTGAGGAAAGGGGGTTGGGCTGGAGTGCTTCAGCGCCCGGAGAAGCCAGGGCTGGGGCAGCGGGGCAGGAGAGAGGGCCCGCGGGGGGTCTCCGGGCCGGGCAAGTGCCGGTGTCCGCGCTGCTGCGCCAGGCGGAGCAGGCGGGGCTCAGGCGCCGAGGGATAAAGTCCGAAGGGCCGGAGCCCGGCACCCCGAGCCCCCGCGCGTTCCCTGGCCCCCCAGCTCTGCCCGGGGGCTCCCGGGCCCCGTCCTCGACACCACGGTCGGGGGGCTCCGGCGGCTATCAGCAAGACTCAAGACCTGGCTCCTGGGGCCGGTTCCGGGGCTCCAGCGGCACAAACCGGGTCGGGCGCTTCCTGGGCTTGAAAACGGAGCCCGAGTCACGCGGGTGTGGTGCTGGGACATGGACTCATGAGGGTGGGAGAAGAGACCGAGTCCTGCGGTTTTGGGGCTGGGAACAGGGACCGAGTCTGCTGCTTCTGGGACCACTGATGAAGGGGGGAAGGGGAGGGCATTGGGGGCCGGGAGGAGTTGAGGAGGGTGTGTAGGGCCACCCCTGAGGTGGGGATCGGGTTGTGTTGGTCCCCGAGGCTTGAGAGGCTGACATGCATCAGGACAAATCTGAGAGAGGCTCTGGTGTCTGGTTCTTTATTCAAGATGTGTACAACAGCCAGAATAGTCATTAACAGTCCATATTTAGACAATGTACAATTATGGCTATTCATATACAAGTTATGAAAGTGATTTATTGATGACCTCATCAAAAGCTGAGATCATCTGAACAAGCAGAAATGAACTGGAGCTGAAGAGAAGCTGTGGACAAACCTGAGTCAAAATGAAGTGGAGCCATCTACCCACTGAACTTGAAATGTCAGAGCAGAAACAAATGAGAACCACAAATGAGCAGGAGAAACTGCAGCTGAAATGAGCTGGAGCTGACCATGAGCTAGACCTGCAAAACAACTGAAAACATCAATCACCTGGACCAGAAACAAACCAAGGGAGGCTGAAACAACCATCCTGAAGCTGCAACCCTGCAGCGTCCTTTTATGCAAAGTTGGGTGGAGGTAGGCAGGGCTGCCCCAGCCATGTACAGCACAGGCAGCTGGCTTCTTCATGGGGCTCCACACCCCACTCCATATGGGACTCCTCCATCCATCTGTCCCTGCACAGGCAGAGATATGGGACAGTCGGAACTCCTTGCAGCACAGCACAACCCAGAAAGCCTCAAGAGCTGCAAACCACAGGCAGGTCTCTCACCTATGCTTTTGGCAGTGACTCCCCAGGGCTGTGTACTTGTGACGGGAGGTAGTGGGGGGAAATGGGGATAGGACATGAGAAACATCTCATTTTTCCTTGGGAGAGTGAGAGCCAGGACATGGTTGGAACCCACTTGCCCTGTGCAGCAGCTGCACAGCCTAATGACCAGCAGCCCTGGACTGGGGCTGGCCAGTAGGGTCTGGGGCTGGACCTTTACAGCACCTGCTCCCACCTCCAGGAATGCGTGTTGTAGCCATGGCTCTACTGAATGGACAGCAGCAACCCTGGCTCAGGGTGGGCTGTGGGGAAGGGAACCATAGGCCCCCTTGGGGTGCCTCCCGTGTCCACAGTCTCCTGCCACCGAGGGAACCTGCCCTGTGGTCCTCAGCTCCTGAGCGACCAGCACTTGGGTCCCTCAGTGCTACCTACTAGCACTGCCCTTCTGGCACCAGGACCCCTCCTTCCCAAGGTCACCACAGGGAACCCTATCAGGGGACATACATTGCCTCAAGTGCAAACTGCTTCCTGAGCTCTAGCCAGGCCCCATCACCCCACTCCCATTGCTGGGGACATGACCCATGGCCCTTGCCCACCCTTCCCAACCCCTGCAGGGACTCAGCTCCTCCAGTACACTGGAGATGCCTTGCTGGCAGAGCTGCTCCCACCTTGCAGGTCTGCTTGACCACCACCTCAGGGCCATGCTCCTCGCCCAGCAGCCGGGATGAGCCTTCCCTACACTTGGGCACAGCCACTTCTCCTCTGTCTCCCCCACTGGCAGCACCAGCTCAGCTGTTACTCCCTGTGCCCAGCCAGGCTGCTTCATCATGTCACTGACAGGGCTGCAGCAGCCAATGTGGAGCCTTGGCACAGCCTCTGCTCCCACCGCGGTATGTTTTGCACTGAAAAAGGGTTTTCAGTAAAAGGAGGGCTTCACACTGGAACCAAAGCTGCTTCAAGGCTCTGCTGTGGCAGCATCCAGTGCTGCCAGTTCCAGCCCTTCTGCATCGCCTGTGAGAGTGACATCAGGCAGAGCTGAAGGACTGAAGGCCAGCAGAAACCAGTTCCCCCCAACAGCAGCCCCCACACTAACCAGCTCGAGCTCTCTCCAGCTTCGGCAGAGCCAGCACCAGGCCAGTGGGGTTTGCCCTCCAGCAGCTGCTCCGGAAAGAGTTGGGGAGAAGAAACCAGCCGGTGCCTGCCCAGGGAGGAGGGAGCCTGGAGGCAGCAGGGCTCACTAGCTGCCCCGGGAGACTCCCAGACCCCCTTCTCTCCAGCGAACACGGCTGGCAGCCGGGATGGGAGCTGTGGGCAAGGGCTAACCCGTGGTGGGAATCGGGACGTGCAGGGGACCCGCAGCCCCGAAGGCCGCGCTGCAGCTGCTGCCGCTCGAGCGGGGAACCCGAAGGATGGTGTCGACCTCCGCTGCGACGGTCACTGGACCCCGGCTGGTCCCAGGGGGAACTACACTATGGCGGGGGAAGAGGGAAACAAACGGCCCTCCGTGGCTGCCGGGGCGGGGGCGGCAGGACCTGCACCACCCCCCCGGCAGCTGCTCGCGGGCCAGGTACGGGCCTGAGCACTGGCAGCGCCCACCGAAGGCGCCTGTTCACCTCATTTTGTCCCAGTTTCCGCGTTTCCCTCATCCGGTCCCGTCTCCGGATCTCGAGGCCGCCTGCAGCGGAGAGGGAACGGCGTCGCCTCCAGTTCCCGCGCATCGCGCCGAGACCATGACAGCCGCGGCCGCAACCGTCCCGGAGACGAGATACCGGTTGCAGTAAGTGCTCGGCGCGGCGGAACGCCAACGCCGCAGCACGGCCGTGTCCGTTCCACTCTGAGCGGTGGGGCGAGGCGCGGGCGGAGCCCAGACGTGGCAGGGAAGCAGCCCCAGACCCGACACTGGCCTCAGGACCCCGGTCGCGAGAGACCTGCGCTGTGCTACGCTCCAGAGCCATAACAACGCCGCCGCTGCGCGCGCTCCGTGCGCCCGCCCGCGCCGGTCTCGTCGCGGCGACGCCCTCTAGCGACCGCAGGGGGGCGGTGTTAGAAGGCGCGGGGCTGTTGCGCACCTGCCCCGCACGGTGGCGCCGCCTGGCGGCCGTGAAGCAACACGACGGGGCGCGTCATCCTGGCGGCTGCGGGCGGGCGCAGGCGTTCGGCCGGGTGCGGGAGTTACAGACCTACAGAAACTGCTCTTGCCAGGGGGTCTGGGACGAGATGGGAGACAAGCCAGCCGCCTTCAGACCCGCTGGAGATGAGGGACACTGCATGTGGGGCTGGGCTGTCACCGAGAGTGGGTATTCTATTAGCTTCAGGGAGTCTGCAGCACAAACACACACACACCCGTCCCACGGTGATGCCCTTCTCTGTGCTCAGGTGTGAGCAACATGGTGTTATTTTCCCTAATCGGTACTAATATCAACTCAATTACAGCTGAATGACACAGCAGGCAGAGAAAATCACGAGATCCCATACAGAATAAATCTCTGTCACCTGGCTTTAAATAACAAGTGACATAAACCTGTCAGATACTGTTTCCAATTTTGTTTTATTTATAAAACTTGAGCTAAATGTCCAGTAAAAGATCATGTCCAAAATAGCTCCCCAAATATGGTAATTGGAGGGAACTGGAAAACCCAAAATTACTTTTTCCATGCAATAGAGAGAGGTGTCCCTTGCTGCCCTCGGCACAAGGGACAGAGATGTGAAGCACCCTGCACCTCACTGGCCTGCCCCATCCCCTGAACTCAGGGCTATGGCAGAGGTTTTTCCTACTGTCAGCCCCTCCAGCTCACCAAATCCCCTGTATTTAGGTCCAGTCCAATGTGGGGTGGCACACAGGCAAGTGGAAAGGGGTTTCTGTTGCCCATTTACATCGCTGTCTCGCAGGGTAGTTTCACATTGTTCTGGCCGTGCCCATGTATAAACTGCCAAACACTGGATGTGCTTGGACATAACAGCTTGGCACATCCCGCATCCTCACAGGCTGCTGGAGCCAGCAGCTTTAACTAGGCATAAACAGTGTTACAGGCAAAAAGTCAGCCCAAGGCTGGAGGAAGGAATTCACTCTTTGGTGAGAGGTGTTTGTTACACTTGGCAAACACATGGGAATTTTCTGGCAAATGTTCCTGGGGACAGATCGCCCACTCAGCCCAGCAGCCACAGGGCTGGATATAGTCTATGTTCCCCTGCCCACTCACACCTGAGACCATCACCTGGGGATTGATCCCACTGTTCCCATGAGGCAACATCTGTGAGTGGCAGCAGGATATGGCACCAAAAAGCTGTTTCTGAGGCTGTGCCCTTACCGATGGTCCTGCTGCCTGCCCCCCACCATGGCTATAAACGCTCCCAAGCAGGAACCCTCCATGCTTACATAAAGCAGCCTTTCATTAAGCTGCTCCATTAAGAGGGCCTGGGAACTCCTGTGCTAGCCAGAATAATTACTAATAACATTGAGCCGTGGGGATTAAATCCATCTCGAGGACTTTCCACCCTAAACAATAAGCCTGCGGGAAAAATAATCAGAAATCTTATATCTAAACCCACAATCCTGCCTCTGACCTGCAGGAAAAGCAATGAGAATTTGTTGATTTCTTGCTTTGATACCTGGCAGGTAAATTAATGCTTTTTATAGTATAGACTTCCTCAGCTAGTCAAGGTAAAAAACATGAGGCTGGTGTTTCACATGACTAAGCAAAGTCAAAATGCAGTCTTGCAAAAAACTTTTTTTCCAGCTCCCATCCCCTCGAGCTCTAGGAAGCCACCACATGAGGGATACTCTAGCATCAACCACCTGCTGGAGGGTTTTCAGTGGCAGGTTCTGACTTGGCTCTATCCGAGGGGCTTTTTTGGACTCTGTATGCTTTTCTTTGTCATATTTTTCATCTCCTTCTGCACCCTTTTGTTTGTAAAAGCCTCCAACAGCAGGTAAGGAAAGCTGTCTCTGTAGCCATCATGGCCAGATGACCACCTGAATCCACACTGGCATCCCCCAAGGAGGAAGAAGAATCCACTATTGCTTCCAGGCAATGCAGACATGCCCAAAATTGCTGCGGTAGATAGTGCAATGGTGCAAGCAGATGGGTGAATAGGGCTGGAAGTCACAAAACCTCCTCAATATTGCTCAGCCTTGCAGGTATTGCTCTAGTGCAAATGCAAATGCTGCTAATGCCTCTTTCTCCAGAGCTGATATTTCCTGAGCAGAGCTCTCTTCTTTGACCTCCCTCTGTAAATATTGACATTGCATTCACATGGATAATAGATTTCTGTCTGCATTTACCACAGCTGAATGTTTCCACCGGGACTGTTACTACTTCTTATGGCTGGAAATGCACCTGCACCAGCTGTGAGGCTTGGCGTAAAATCCCTGCCAGCCCAATTTCCCCAGTCTCTTAACAGACGGCTACTGCCCCATCGCCGTGAAGCCCCCATTCGTCTTGAGAATGTAGGGAAGAAATACTCTCCTGACCATTCCTCTTCATTGGGAAAACAGAAAACCACTCAAATTTGGCTGCCTTCCTCTGAAATCACTTCCTCTCTCAAAAGCACACAGTCCCAGGACAAGTATCCAGGCTGACAAATTACTTACCCACTGTAAACAACCTGCACAACCACCCTCTATAACCCTGCAGGCCTGAGCCTCCTAAAGAAGGAATAATCTGAGGGTTTGGGTTTTCAGTAGCAATATAGCTGTTCATAGCCATTTTGCCCCAAAATTAGATCATCCCCTATCTCCATCACCCAGGGATGAACTCTGGCATTTGCTGTAGTAGCTGGCACTTTTGCTGTAGCAAAGCTTTGCTGCAAAGGATTACCCACCTCTCTCTGCTCCACACAATGTGTCTTAACCTTGCCAGATGGCCTTCTATAAAACCAAAACAGCTTGGTGAAGCCTAAAAGGAGCTTCCTAAACCTCTGCTTTCCTTAATGTGAACATTTTGCAGCCTCTCAGAGGGTGGCTCAAGGCAGGGAGCCAGCACTGACCAGTGTGCAAGCACTGAGCGGTCCGCCTGAAAAAGAGCACCCAGCAGCTATTTTTGCACAAATACCCAATTTTCTCAGTGGTCTCAGCTGCTTTGCTGTCAGATTCAGCCCTTTATCCTCCCTTCTCTCCTGCTGTCTGTAAGATGACCTGATCTGTGACCAGATCTAGGTAGACCTGCTTTAGCAGGGGCGTTGGACTAGATGATCTCTAAAGGTCCCTTCTGACCCTATGATTCTATAATTCTATGACAGAGGAAGGCCCAAGGCTTGCCCTGTGATTCTTGGGGGCCACTGCTTTACTTTTCAGAGATATCTCAATAGTCTCTGATTGCCAGATTACACCCTTCAAGTCTGGACCACACAGCATCAACTCACTCCCTTCGCAAGCACCACTTGGGACACGGCCGCAAGGAACATCTGCAGGTCTCCCTAAATACATCCTGTCATGGTGTGGCCATTGCCTTTCACAGGGCCAATGTGATAGGGTCACAAGACATCCAGTGTTCGGCACGAATGCAGCCGTGTGATTCCCCCCTGCTTCCCCTCACTCCAAGCTCCCACGCGGAGGCAGAGCGGTACAGAGCTGCCAGGAGCATCCTTCCTTGTCAATGGCTCTAGCTCCAGACAGAGGAATAATCATCCCCCACCCCCCCCCCTGCTTTTATTTTTTTTAGGACATCTGGTATGCACTGAGAAGGAAAAATGTGACAAGCTGGAATTTCCTTAATTGGGAGAAGGGCACAACGGTTATTTGGGCCAAATCTAAAGTTTCTCACTTATCATTTTTGCATATCAATGGGAATTCAGTCTTGTCCCGGGCAGGACCATCATTATATGTATTAACAGACAGCTGGGCTTTAGAAAAAGGGAGAATGCAGGAAAAAAAGGACATGTTTATTTTGTATTTAGGCAAATTCACAGGATGGGAATCATCTCCTATTCTCGCCTTGGCAAATACTTTGCTCTCTATAGGCTCTGAATGCATTCACTCATCAAGGCATATTGAGTAGCTGCTTATTAACACAAGTTCGTCTCCCTTTCTGCCTCACTTGGATACACATACAAATGTAAGTCCTCGGCATAGCAGGCTGGGAGAGATTATTTTGCTTTCTCTTTTTCAGGGGAAACAGGAGACCATGGAGCTTTAACTTTGATTTGGTAAAGCTTTTTAGGTATACATATACATTAATACATATTTCGTATCTATTATGATTTTAATATTTTCCTTATATTTCTTCTATGTATATTTTAATGTTCTCATGTATTTTTACAACCTCTTTCCAAGCTGCCACTTAACAATGCTGGGGAGGTTGCAGTGCCCTTCCTGGGGAATATAAAGAAGCTTTGACAATGGTCAGCTTAAAAAAAAAAACTAAAATCAAACCAAATCACAGGGCTAGTAGAACCAAAAAAAACCCCATTTTCTATTTGACTCCCAAGTTATCAGCTTCTACAAACTCACTGCTTCATCAGTGAGGTCTTTCCACAGTGTAAAAGCAATAACCTGGAGCAGAGCTACTGTCCTTTTCTTCTTTCCTTTAGAAAATAAGACACCTCTCCTTGAATAGGTGACTAGTATCATTGAAAAAAGAGCTTACACTGAGATAACCATATTCTGTCATCTCCAGGATTCAGATGCTATCGCTGATGGAAGTGTTTCAGCTCACTGCTTGGCTTTCTGGTATTTTTTTCTCTAAGAAAAGAGGCCTTTTTCCTTTCTTGTCTGTGTGGCGTTGGGGTTTTTTTTTGGCTCAAGGAGAGCCTGGATTCAAAGGGAGCCATGCCACATTGCACAGCCTTCCACTTCAGCACCAAGCTTGCAAAGGGCCACAACCAGGTCCTTTCCTTCCTAAAACTCAGCTGTACAGGGATGGGGGGAGTCACCAGGATCATCTGGGTTCTTTAGTCTTATTTTTACACCTGAATCCACTTTAAGCCATCAGGCTTTCTCTCTTTTTTTCCCCCTCCTTTCAGTGGTTTTGGGGTGTGTACATCCTCAGCCAGCAGCTTGCAAAACCCTGGGGCCCTTAAATCCCCACTCCATCACACACCCCAGCACCAACACCCACGTATAATAAGCTGACTTTTTGAAGGAAAAGGTCTGGCTTTAAACAGCTAGGATGCAGTGCCAAGAGGACTCGCAGCATCCCTGGGTGTTACCCAGGGCTCTCAGCCACTGATGACAAGGATGTTCCCCTTGCTGGAGAACCTCTGCTGCTTATCAGCTGCTTATCAGCTGCAACCAGGAGGATCAGCAGAGCGGAGTGTGGGTCATATACTAGCAGGAGGCAGAGGGCTCTTTTCTGTCCCCATACCCACGGTGGCTACAGTCCAGATCCAGTCGTGCTCTCTTGCCGGAATTTATTTCTCCATTCCATTTCTGACCGGGGCCCTGGATTTGCAGCTATCACTGTCAGCCTTTTGCCCTTCTGATTATGCCAACAGCAGCACCTGAATGCTAATTTTCTTTCCTGACAAAGAAATCACACAATTTCAGGGTGTTAGGGAGGGATGGATGGTGTGTGAAGGCTTTGCCCCTGGCTGGAGCTCCCCCTGGGATGCACAGCACATGGGCCAAAGATTTAGAGTCTGTCCAGCTGCTGCAGAAAATGGGAGGGCAGTGCAATGACCCACAGCTCTTAGTTAGGGCTGGGAGAGGAGTGAAGTTTAGGCAGGGATGATTTCTGTGCCCTGAAGCAAGTCTTCACATTGATTTGGGATACTGCACCTCCAGCACTGCCCTCCCAAGGTACATCTCAACTCTGCCTCTGCCAGAGCCACCAGCCTTTCCTCATCCAGAATACTTTAATTTATGCATTTATTTATTTATTTTGCTTTATTGTGGGTTTTTTGCTGGAATAGGTGTAATAGCTGCTACCAAAAAAAAAAAAAAAAAGAAAAAATGACTTGTGTTTTTGGCTGCACAGCCCTGTTCTTCAAACTTTGGGTTTCAAAGAGGTGAAAGCACTGCTCATGCTTCCCTCTCCCCTTGCCAGACCAAGAGGAGGACAGACTTGGGTGTGTTCAGGGCCTAAAATCACCCAAAATTAGGTTTTAGCAGGTTCTCAGCAAGCTGGTTCTTGCTGCACACCCAGCTGCTTACAAACCCTGGCTGTCCAAACCTGATTTTTCAACACAAAACACTAAAATGAACCCTAAAAGGCCACTGCTTCCAAGACAGAGATATATTCCTTCCCCACCCAGGCAGCAGGCATCGGCTTTTAGGTCTGCTAAACCCAGCTTTCGATCCCCAAAGCTGCAGCCAAGCCAGGATGAAAGCTGTGCCTGTGGCTCCTCTCTACTTAATTTCTCCTAATTTCTTGCCAAATACATATTCCTGGCCACTTTATGCCCATTCAGTCTCCTCCCCACTTCAGTGGCTGCCCAGTGGGATGGATCTTGGTGGGACTTGAGCACTAGCAAGACCACCTATTCCTTCTGTGGCCACTGCAGCATCCCTCCCTTCCATCCCAGCCACTTCCCCAGGGTAATTTATTCTGGGCCAGTTCCAAACCTTGATGATCTCCATTCATCCTCCTCACCTGACCCAAAAATGCCCCTTTTCAGCCACATCCCATCTCACTCCTGAGCTATTTGCTGCCATTCACCATTCGTCAGTCATGCCCCAACCCTTGTCTTAATTAAGAGTTTATCACTCAGTGCTTCTGCATGCATGTGCATACATATCCATACACACACGCCTCCTTCCCCCTCCTACAATATCCAATATCTGGCTCCAGCCACAGATTTTATACTATTTGAAAGACATTTGCAAGCCCAGTGGTGCTGAGCTCCCACGTGTCTCATGGTCACGGATGGCAGCACGTCCGTCCTCAGCAGCAATTTTCCCACCGAATAAGAGAGGTTGTTCTCTATCTTATTTTTTAAATGAACATATCATTTCCTTACCATCTTCTACTTTTTTTCTTTTCCCAAAGAAACACTGTTTTTACCTTGCATGCCCTTTCACTCGCACTGTATTTCTTGAGGAACAAATGATTAAACTTTGGAGCCCAAAGTTTTGTGTTTAAATGTCAAGCTTGAAACACAGCGCTTGAGGAGAGAAATCGATAGGATTTCAATTTTCTTGTAATAAATATGGCTTTTATTGGGAGCAAACCAAAATGTCTGGCAGCGTATCTCGCAGTGTTGCTGCTTTTTTTTCAGCTCAGAAAACTTTTTTTTCCTTTTGGTTTTGTAGTTAAAAGAATGAGCTTTGAGAGAAATAAGTCATCTTCACCAGCACAAACACATCCAATGGCCGCTTATGGGGTAGCTCAAAGAGTTTTGCAGTGAAAAAGACCCTGGTTAGAGCTGCTAATAGGTTTTGAGTAAGAAAGCCTGTTTTCTTGTATTATACTTTATTTGCCAAATATTACTAATAGCTGATGCTCTGAATAGCTGAGCTGACCCCAGCAGGCAGTGAGGAAATGATGGGGTAAGAGAATCACCTGTGTGGGTGCCTTGTATTACCCCATGGCTGACTCATAGACCTCTTGGGGGGGAATATAATTAACCATACATTAACAGGTTATCAAAGGTCACTGTAATCCAATGGTCTGCAATCACTAAAATCCAGTGGGACCCAAGGTCTTGCCCCAAATGCCAACAGGAAGTCTAGGGTATCTTCGATGAGCATCACGTCCCCCCACCCCCACTGCCTTTCTTTCAGGCTCTTTCCCTAGAGGCCTTATGAAGTGCAATAGCTGCAAGCACACCTTGGTTTGTTCTCAGGCAGGGGTGCAAAATGAGGCCAACCTTTTGTTGGCCTCGCTGCTTCAGCTCCTGTTTCCTACACAGTCTCATCCTGGAATTGCTTCCTTGGTACCCACCTTCATGTACACGAGGTTTGAGTTCTGTCAGCACTACTAACAATGTACACTTGGAAGCACATGTTCACCTGCTGAGGGAACTGCAATGACGAATGCCACCTTTGCAGCACTGCCCCCATTGAGCTTTCCCTCTTTTCCCCTGTCTTACCCAGTTTTGAGCTATTTCAGCAATGCCTTGATGTCTGTTTACCTTCTGCGACTAGTGCAATAGTCCTACCATTTCCCTAAGTCCCACGTCATGTCCATTGTGGGTGAGGCAGCCTCTCCCCTCCCACAGATCCATTTTACCAAGCAGGTACAACATGTGCCCTTCTCCAGTCCTGAGAGTCTGGTTCCCTCCTCATGTTGGCAAAGACTAATTGCCTCGGGATCAGGCCATGCTGTTTCAGCTGCTTCTTAATGCACTCGAAGGTGACTTTCAACAGGCCCTGTTGACTTGAATAAATCTATCTCATTCTTTCTCCTCTTCTGCTCAATGGTCCCTTTTTTTGTGGAAGTATCTGTTCACAGTTTATGTGTTGCACACTATTTATGCAGTTCAGCCCATGAAAAATACATGAAGTGTCCCTTGCTTCATTCTCCCCACAGCTTCATAAATCTTGCATCGCTTTCTGCATGGCAGCTTAGCTTCATGGGGTGATGGGGAGCAGCCTCCCTGCTGCTCTGCCCTGGGGCAGCGGCATCCTCTGGGATTGCTACAGTGAGGGAGGTGGGAGCGTTCCTTCAGAGAACCCCAAGCCCTGTTTTTAGATTACTGGATATCAAAAATTAGACAGAGGTGTTGTTTTGCTGCCCTGCAACATCACCAGCACTGGGGTCATCTTTTGTAGTTTGTTTCAGGTTTACTGAAAACAAGAGTGATGTGGGGAATAATATTACTCTGTTTATAGCTTGTCAAGCATCCTCAAGAGTTAGTGTTCATGACTGGAGATGCAGCTGTGCATTTATTGTAAAGAACAGCCATAGGCTGTGAAGAACCACCAAAAAATAAGAAGTCAGGCACTCAGGCACATGCTTAAGCACCTGTTTTGCAAATAAATATTATTTGGTGGCCACAGAGTGCAAGTGCCTCTTCTCACACCGAGCCCAGTGGCAGAAACCAATAAGCAAACCTAGATTTGAGATTTGCGTAAGGGCTGGTCCCAAACCAAGGTGAGCATAAGGAAATTACCCAATTCCTTAATTCTCACTTAAACCAGAATGTAATGAGGAGTTTGCAGCCAGCTCTCATCTTCACTGGTAGCAGTAGCAAATTTTGTCCATTTGCATCCTGATCCCTTTTTCTTTCCCATCCATGTTGGTTGAGGAACAGGAGACAGCTGTTATCATGGATGTGTCTTGATGAGGGCAACCTCCCTATTTCTATTTCTGAAATCAGGCAGACCTTGTTAAACACTCTTATTCCTTGAGATTTTCACGTGTCTTCTTTCTTTTTTGTGTTGAAGCTGCTAGAGGAGGTGGATGTTCCCATTTTCTCCACAAGCCCAGCCTCAGCAGTCCAATGTCTTTCCATCACCTGAAAAGCTATTTCACTATCAGCGTCTTTAAAGAAGTTTCCTCATTTTTGTGTTTTCCTTTTGGCAGGCTCTTTGCTTCCATGAAGCTATCAAGGATGCTGCTGGTGTGGAGGGAGTCAATATTGTTTTTAACCCTGTCCTCAGAGCCTCTCTGATCCCTGCCAGTGTCTGTTGCCACCATGGTCCATAGAATCATAGAATCATTATGGTTGGAAAAGACCTTTAAGCTGATCGAGTCCAAACACTACCAGGCCCATTAAACTAAACCATATCCCTCAGCACCTCATGTATGCATTTTTTAAAAAATATCTCCAGATACAGTGACACTACCACCTCCCTGGGCAGCCTGTTCCAATGCTGAATAAAGCTCTTGGTGAAAAAGTTCTTCCTAATGTCCAATCTAAACCTCCTCTGGCACAACTTGAGGCCATTTCCTCTTGTTCTATCATTCTTTACTAGAGAGACTGACCTCCACCTCACTACAACCCCCTCTCAGGTAGTTGTAGAGAGCGATCATGTCTTCCCTCAGCCTCCTCTTCTCTGGGCTAAACATCCCCAGCTCCCTCAGCCACTCCTCATCAGACTTGTGCTCTAGACCCTTCCCCAGCTTTGTTTCCCATCTCTGTCCAGCAGCAGCCAACCCCAGGCTAAAAAACCCCACTTCAATGGGGACTAGCATGTTGATCCACAGAGATTTGACCCAAGTTGCTGACAATCTCCACATGCTAGCCAATTAACCTGTGCTCCCTCTAACTTACAAAGCAACATTCTTCCGCTGCCTGAGCCCGCTGTGCCTTTCCTGGCCCGGGTACGAGCATACTGCCCACCCTCTGCTACGGCTTATGACAATGTTGGGAGATCCTGCTTCCTTACCCTCACAGAATCATAGAATTGTTTCAGCTGGAAGAAACCTTTGAGATAATCAAGTCCAGCCTTTGTCCCAGCCCTGTCAACCACTAGACCATTTCCTTAGTGCAACATCCAACCATCTCTTAAACACCTCCAGGGATGGTGACTCCACCATCCCCCTGGGCAGCCTGTTTCAATGCCTGACAACCCGTTCAGTACAGAAATTCCTCCTAACACGCAGCCTGAACCTCCCCTGGTGCAACTTGTTCTATTGCTTGTTACTAGGGAGAACAGACTGAACCCCTCCTCATTACAACTTCCTTTCAGGTAGTTGTAGAGAGCGATAAGGTCTCCCCTGAGCCTTCTTTTCTCCAGGCTAAACAGCCCCAGATTCCTCAGCCATTCCACATGAGACATGCTCCAAAACTTTTCCTAGCTTGGTAGCCCACCTCTGGGTCCTTTCCAGCACCTCAATGTCCTTCTGGTAGAGAGGGGGCCAAAACTGGACACAGTATTCGAGGTACGGCTTCACCAAAGCCAAGCACAGGGGAATGATCACCTCCCTCCTCCTGATCCAGGCCAGGATGCCATTGGCCTTCTTAGCCACATGGGCACACTGCTGACTGTCTACCACCACCTCTGTTAGACCCTTCCCAGACTTTTTCCCCCTTGCCCTTCAGCCTTTCCCACTCATGGCTTTTTTCACCTCTCTTTAAGGCTGGTCCTGCCCCTTTGTAGCATGAGGTTGTCCCCAAATCCAGTGGGCAGGGAAGGAATGGGGTTGAGAATGGGGGTGAGCACTCTGGCCAGCCATGAGTTTGCTGGGATCCCCACTCCAAAAAATAATCAGTGAAAATCAGCTACTGTGGGGGAAAATGAAGTCACAAAAAAATGGTATTTCTGAGGGATGAGGGGATGGTGTGGCCAGGGGCTGCTCTGGTTTGCCCCACAAACCAGACTATTTCCTCCTAAAATAAAAAGATGAAAGAGGTAACAGCCTGTAATATGGCAGAGTGCCTTCACATGGGAGTCTACACATCTCCCTTGGACAAGAGGCCCCTCTCTCCACCAGAGACCACAAGATTAGCAACAAGTCTGTGTTTAGGAGAGAAAAAATAAAGAGAATTTCTTTCTTTTCCAAGAGGCGAAATCTTGATGCTTCATGGAAAGCCACGGGGCACGCGTGTGTGTGATCCACAACGTGATGGTGCTTAGTCAAAGGTTTTTATTTTTATGAAAAAATAGAAAATTTCATATCTTACACTACAGAAAGACCCCATGTACACAAACAAAATGCACAGAGAGCATCCAAGGAGGTGCCAGGGAGGGGAGGAATAGAGCAAAGCTACAGCCTCCTACGAGTTAAAATGCTGATGCCAGGAGCTGAGAGGGCTGCTGCAGCTCTGGCAGCATGAGCTCTCACACCTCTTGCCCTAAGGAATTACAATAAAGCATTGGAAACTAAGCTTTAATCTTAAGAGTGCTACTGAAGTATCTTACATTCACCCTACCGACTAATTTCAAGACCACAGCACTCCAAGAAGTCACAGTCTCTCAACCACTGGGTCTTTCTACATTGTATTCAACACTGAATAAACAAAACAAAAACTTTTTTTTTTTCTTCTTGTCATTAACATATAGAAGGAACAAATAACAAACTGTCTTTTTTTGTTGTTGTTTTTCTCCTTTTAAATCAGTCTTCCTTTTTAATGCTCAGGTAATTATTCCAAATGGCAGATACAGAATGAAAGGGGTCAGCCTACACAAGCCATGCTTGGGGACACTTTCTTCTCCCCAAAAGAAAACCTGTATCAAAAAGAGAGACTTTTCACCTTCCCAGATCACCTAAAATACCTTCCTCGCAATCAGCAGCAAAATATACTGTGAGGCGGAGGGAAAAAGTCTTTGTTGGATCAATTGCCGTAACAGCAAGCTGGAAAAGCAACGTGCTCAGACTTACTGTAGGCAGGAAATACACCTACAGCCTTTACAAGGAGCATAACCAGTAAAATGCTCTTGCCATCTCCTTCTTCATCACCCCATCGTATACGATCATGTTCAAAACACAGAGTATTTGCTGTCCTTGGATAGCAACCTTCATGGTCTGTGGAATTTGCTTGCAGACATAGAAGCTGTAACTTTTGGACCCTCCTCATGGAAACACCACTTAATATTTTATTTTTAGCTCTGAGACAAAGCTTATTATACAGAGATCTATAGCAAGAACAGCTCTTGAAATAAATAGAAAAGGTTATTTATTTATTTACTGGAGGATCCAAGGAGAGCTGCCCTATTTACAAACTTAGTCTGGCTTAAGAACAGTTTGTTTTCCACTAGTTCATCATTCTGAAGGTTAGTCCAGTACCTGGTTTGCATCCCAGCCATACCACATATACCTGTAAAACCCTACAAATGTTGAAAAGAGGGTTTAGGTGTTAAAAGTCAGTGAAAGAAACAAAGACCAAACCCTTCTCTTCCTGCAGAGCCAACTGGTAAGGAATGAATGGAGATGACAGGCAGAAAGTACTGCACGTTTGCTAACAGCATCTCTCGGTGCAGCTGATAGCTGTGGGTGGCAACTGAGCCATTCCTCCCAACCAAACAACTTGTTTCTCTCTTCCTGTGGGTTATTTTTCCAAGTACTGCAGGCAGGGAGGCACAGGCAATCCCAAGACTGCTCTGCTGACAGCTCTAATAATCTTATTTGTTATATAACAAATTCTGTTCATGCGCCAAAATTGTTATGTCTTGATTCCCTCCTCCCCCTTTTGTGATCTGGTGACTGCCAAAATGAAGTAACAGGAAGAGAAATCACATTGTCAAGATTCATCAGCCCTCACTGTAGCTCTTCTCCCTCCTATTTCTCTGGATTCCAGAGGAGCTTGATAGCAATCTGTAGTAGAGGAGAAGGTCATTTCAAAGATGCCCTGCTGAAATGGAGCAAGCCTTGCTGTTAGGAAAAAATCCCCAAACCCCAACCCTCTCCTCCTAGACCTTTCTCTTTTCTTCAGAAACCTTTTGTTTGTACCAAATCTCATCCAAAGGCTTGGGGGAATGGAATAAAGACCCTTGAAATGGCTGAAAGTGGCATTCAGCACCTACTCCTACAAGATGTGAAGGGACAACCTCTTGGCTCTGGAGGAGCTCCACGGGCTTGGCTCTGCAGTGCCAGGGACAAAGGGAGCTGCAACAAGTTAGAATGTTGATGTCATCACTAAGGAAGAATGCTACAAGATGCTGCCCAACCTCTAAGGTAGCGATATATCTAAAGAAACAGCAACCACTTCCCCACCCACTGAACCATTTCTAAATCCTTAACTTTACCACAGCCTTCACAAAAAAAAAAGAGCCTAACCTACAAATATGAAATCAATTACTCCTATCTAAAACAAGAAAAAAAAAAAAGAGGATAGGACAAATTGTTTCTTGGTGAGATTTCTGAGGGATCGTATTGCCCTCAGCTCCCACTGAAAACAGCAGCTGTGAGTTTTAATGGACACACTGAACACCAGCTACAAGCAAGTGGTCACCCGAGCCAGTCCCAGATAGATGGAACTTTCTTGCCCATATAGGGGGATGCCACTGCTGTGATCATGTTGGGCTACTGTGTTCTTTCTTCCTCTCTGCACTCTGCCACAAAGTGACCAGGTCCATACCCAAACTGAAAATGCCTAGAGAGACAACCTCGGACAGCATCCCTTCCTTCCAGATAAAATCATCTTACGTTTTCTCCCCTGAGCTCCAGGAACTGAGGTGAGGACTGTACTGGGTTGTGGCTATTGGGCTGAAATGCTGGTGCGGGGCAATCCCATGCTACCTTTGAGCAGGACTCAGACACATGAAAACCAATGCCATGCTGTCACTTGAGGCCACTGAGAGCAAGGTCTTTAACATTTCTTTCTGGATGTCCCCAGCACATGGTAAAAAGAAAGAGGGGGCAATGTCTTTTGTTTAAGCAGACTCCTTCTACCTTGTATATGTAAAAACTTCTGAAGGCTTTCTATGTTTCTCAAACCAAACAGCAGCAAAAATACAAAGCACAGTGGTAGCACAAAAGGGAGACAAAACAAAGTGAAAGTGGAGGAAAAATCCCAAAACCAAGGAAAGAGCCCCAATCTTGTACCTGATGTGTAGCAAACTGTACAGTATATACATCTTCATCATGTATTATCCTCCCAGAAGAAAAAACAGGAAAGAACTTGGTAACACAGAGGGAGGAGGAAAGAAAATAAATATACACCCTGTATTGTATTTGCCATGGAGCAAGCAACATTGTTTATACACTAGTCTTTATAACTTAATGCTGTGTAACAGCATTATTTTTCTTTTCTTTAAATTTACAAAACAAAATAGCTATCCAGAAATAATCTAATCATATTGCTCTTCAATACACTTCTGTAGACAAGTAAGACTCGAAGTTAAACTTCAGTACACCGCAGCTTTTGGGAGCTCACAAATGGCTGCAACACTCCTCTGCTGAAGTCCTTGGAAGTATGACCATGTGCTGCTGTAATTCAGTGTATAAAGGTGCTATATATATATATATATCCCATGTACAGACAACGTGTGGTGGGAAGGCTTGCTGTTGTCGTTGCTGAAGCTTAAGAGATCGGTTAACTTCAAGTACAGCAGATTTGTTTCCATGTTCCATGCATCTTACATCTACTTCATGAAAATGAGGACACAAATAGGAAGAAAAGGAGGAAATCTTTAGTCAAACACTGCTTTAGAAACACCGTGGCAGAGGCCAAAGTCCTTCGGTTATAGAAACCACTGAATTTCCCTTTTTATCTCTTCTTTGTGTTTTTTTTTTTAGTCAAAATAAATCTCAGGCCTAGTGTACAAAGTGCAGGACCGACCCACTTGAGGAAGCGACTTTAAAACCGAGTTACAATGGCACCATCCCATTCACCAACTGGACCTTCATCTCTTGAAGGCTGTTCATTATCTTCTTCTGGTGACCAACAAGTGTCACTCCCAGCCGCCTCAAATCCCTGTGGGAGAAAGCAGATGTTGGTTCCAGGGACCGCTCAGGCACACGCGCGCGCACTGATGCTGCCGCCAGCGCCTACTTTTCACCATTGGTGGCTCCCACAGCCAAGGGCAGCTGGCAAGTTTAACTCTCCCCATTTAGAAAAGAATATTGTTTTAATGCCTGAGAGGCATTTGACTGAGATCACCTTGCTGGCCAAGGATAAAAGCTGGACAGCAAAGTGTCAGCATCACCTTTGGCCAAGGACTCTCCTAAGCGTGAAAAGTCCTGTTTCCAAGAGAAATGAACGTAAGAAAGCCTGCTTTGCAGTTTCCTCTTCTCCTGGGAGAGGGTGGTATTTGACCTCAGATATGAGCAGTGAGGAGTGAGGTAAATCCATGCTTCCTTCCTCTTCAGACTAGGCAAAGCCAAAGATACACACACTTCAACCTTAGAGCCAATTCTTATAGAGAGCTGAAAGGCAAAAGCCTGGAGAACAGCCACCACCCTGACAACCTGCTAAAGTCAACAGCAATTAGTGGTGCAACTCCCCTCTGGGCCTTTGCAAATCTTCCCATAAACCCACATTCAATTTTTATTTTTGGGGGGAGAGGTGAATTCTACAAGCCAAAGGCATTTGTGTTGAGTCTGTCTACTGGGCTGCCAGTACAGGAAAGTTGCAAAATAAGTTAGTTTACGTGAAATACAGGATTAGGATGATTGTTTTCTCAAAATGTTCAGCCCTCTAAAATTTAATTGCATAGATTAAGGTAATCACCAAGGTTCATGTTGATGGTGTGAAAAAGGCACCTTCAGGGACCGATTTTACCCCATCCAAAGACAGAAGTGGGTGATCAGGTTCAATTACATATCTAAAGCCAATTAGGGCCATGGGTTTTGGGCAGAGGATTTCCTTCTAAGAAGGGTTAACAAAGAAATTGTATGAATAAGAGCTCAGAAGAAACAGTGCAACTGTAATTCCAACACAAAACATAGAAACTCTTAGAGAAGCAGTTCGACTTGGACAAGACATGCTGTTTTGTCTGATGACTTCGACTAAAGAAATATCAGCCCCTAATTTTCTACCTTCAGGCTGGACTGAATAAAGGATGTTTTTGAAGTAGGGCTCTACATTCTTCCCAGTACATGCATGAATCCCAAAGCTGCCCAAACCTCATCTTTTGGGAGAAAGCTCTCCGTTGTGAAAAAAAGACACCAGGATATGACCTCCTATAAACATGTAGGTGCTTTTTGGAAACCACAAAACACTCTCACATGACGTTTGTGTGAGCTACCCATGGAGGTGTACCTCTCTCAGCAGCTTCACGTTCTGGAAACAGATTCCTGCATGAATACGACCATCTATGTCCAAAAATTACATAGATGAACACTGCTTTGAATAAAAACCAATCCTGAGTGAAGGCTGCTACACTAACATGTAAATCGGTTGGAGCCAAAAGCTAGATCTGTTGTTCTCCAAGGATTGTCACACTTTCAGCCTTTTGAATTGGATAGCACCAGATTTTCTGCTCCAGGCCAAACACTTAATTTCATTATCGTACCCTTTTCCAGCGATGCATCTCTCCGATGCATGGGGGAAATCATAACATAAGGGGCATGGAGCAAGGGAGGTCAGTGAGACGTATCAGCAATGCTCCGTACCTGACAGAGAAAAGGCTGGAGCATCTGAAAAAGACTTGTGCCTTCTCAGGGGGACATGCTTTCAATTCTGCCTCCACTGAATTGTGAAACTAGTTCAGCAAGCCATCTTAATAATGAAGGAAAATGTAATAATGCTATTGTTACACGCAATTTATTTTATGTACACAGCACAGTCAGGAGTTCACACCAAAGATAAAAAAAATCACACCCAAAAAACAACCCAGTATAGGATCTGATTTATAAAAGAGTCTACATCCACCTCCTTCCCCCTGCTGAGCGCTGCTCTGCTGGCACCTTTTGAAAATCCAGCTTTTTTGTTGTATTTTTTCCTCTCCAGGTATCTAAAAGTGCAAGCCGAGCTCTTTTGAAAATTGAGCACCACATATTTCACAGATGTATCACTTCTGATGCTCCTGCATGTAACACAGGAAGAAAACAGCCTGAAACCAAGAGCAAGGCATGTTCATCTTGGCATTCCACACGCAGCTCCAAGCAGACTAATAAAAAAACCTCTACTCGCTACTTTTTATTTTCTTTTTTCCCCTCCCTTATAGTATCCCCTTAACCCAATATCCTTGAGGAGCTCCTCATTGATTTACAAGAGAGAAAGAAGAAAAAGGAGTTTCTGGTTTCAATCCATTAGCTGCTCACCAGGGGATTCAGCCTACTGTTTTTTAATACCAAGTGTTCTCAAAGGTGGAGCCACCAGCCAGAGTTTCTCTGAGGAAACTCCTCAGAGAGATGGAAAAAACACTGCTGTGGCATCTTTCAACTCTGCTAGGACTGATCAGAAAGACCACAGCTCCTAAGCCAGATGCTCATCACCTAGTACAAAAAACTCATCAGCTTCATCCAAATGCCACCTCGGCGTTGCAAAGACAGCAACAAAACTTTCCAAAGAGCACGTAGAGAATGCAGAAGCTCCAGTTCCCATTTTCCAAGTGTGACTTACAGCATGTTGCACGCTCCCGTGCATCCAAGGCTAAAGGAATTAAAATAGCATAAAGCAGAAGCCAATTTTAAACAAAATCGGGTGTGCAAACCAGCTGGTTTTGTGACAAGAAAAAAAATATCTGTGCCATAGGGCTGCAAAACAACTTTTCTCAAGCTGCCTTGTCCACGTTACTGCAGCCAATTGGTAATTTCAGCTCAGCTCCACCGAAGAGATGTGTGTGAGTATCTACTGGGGCTTTGCAATAGAAACGTGCAATTCCCTGCAAGACAAGGCACTACTAAAGTCTGGGGGGCAAATGACACTTGGGATGAGGATCCTAGCTGAATCTTGCCATGCAAGCAACCTAGCCCTCAGTGTTGGCTTCTTTGCTTGCCAGGCACTCCCCGAGGCCATAGACATATGTCCACTCATGTGCTGTGGGCTCTTCCTCCTTCAAAATACTTGAATCCCCCCAGCAACAAGAAAACTTTTATTCTTATTTCAGGGAGAAGTTTCCCTTTTTTTACTTCATCTTTCATTTGCATTGGGCTGAAAAATGGAAACAAGCAGGAATTTGAATCACTTGCCACCACAGTACTAAGTGGCTAACAGAAGTTGACCAAAAAGCCAACAAAATAAAGGGGAAAAATGGTGTGAGCTCTTCCCAAAGAGCCTGTATACAGCTGCATGCACCTTACTCTCTTAGCACCTGCCTTGCACAAGAGCCTGGCTGCAACATGCCAGGGACAACACAGTATCCCCTTCCCTGCAATATCCTCCATTTGCAGGGCTTGCATTCATGGTCTCCACATTTTAAGAAATATATTTAAAACATTTTATTTACAAACAGGACTACTTATACCCCATGGACCGGATTGTCAAACACAGTGTAGACTGAGACTGGACTGCCACATAAAATACAACTCCCCCCACCAGTGGTCTGGTCACGTGAGTAAAAAGGTTAGGTTCCTGAAAGACCTCTGTCACTGTCAGTCATCAAACTACCACAGATACCTTGTGTTTCATCTCTCATTTGGGCCAGATTTCTCCACTTTTCTTCATGTACCTCTACAGGCACAGCCCATGCAGACTAGGACTACTCAGAGAGTTAGCTGTCAGTTTGAATGTGAGGAAAGAAGAACCACCTCAAGGATCTTCAAAAGATGGTAAAGAGAGAGGAATCCACTTGCTAGGGAAATTTGCATGAAATAAGGACTTAAAAAAAATTTTTTAAGAGTTCATCTGCTCTTATTCATTATTCCCATCCTACTTAATTATGAGATGAGAATTGGTTTGTTCAGAAGCAGACGCAGTATCACAATCTTGGGACTAAGATTTCAGGTTAAGAGTAGGCATCTGGAGCAGGTGAACTCTTAAATGCTCTTCATCCAGTGTTAACTTTTAATAAATAATTTATTTTATTTTATTTTAGAAGGAAAAAAATACAATGCAAAGCAACACAGCACATATTATTACAAATATTCAGAGCTCTTCATCTAACAACAAACATCAGGGTGTCCTGAGATTCAGTGAGTACAGATCTTTCAAAAGGTGAAAGTATGTAGTCCACATAGTAATTGGTCCAGTCAAGGGCCAGACTGAAAATCATGTCATGGATCTATCTATTCTTGAGCATTGTCCTGGTAAAGTTATTCTTGCAGTGGATTGAAAAAGCTCCAGACACACTCAAAGTCACTAGGTGGTCCACAAGTTTAAAGAGCAGGTCTGGTCCACTGGAAATGTTGCCTTCAAGTCTGATATCCAGTTGGAAAGAGGGGGTGGAGAGTGAGGCTCCACTTTTCACAAGGTGATTCATCCCTTTGCAAGAATTAGAGCTAAATGTAGAAATCACTCTTTGTTTGAACACATACATTTTCAGGTCTTTGCTTAAGCAGGCAGAGCTCAGGACTTGGGGTGATATTCACCAGTTAACTTTTCAGTCTTTTGCTTTCAGAAATTTGTCACTAACTACTACTCTTATCTGGAATAAAGGCATAAAGCCATCAGTTTCAAAGAAGCAGGGCAGTAACTGTGATTTTGCTTTGCATGCTGGGGGAAGAGGAGCTAAAAGGAATGCTGAACATCTACCGCCTTAACCAGGACTTGTAAAGAGGCCACAGCTGGGTACCCACAGTTGCCAGTCCCATCAGCATTATGGCTGATCTTGGGAAGTTTTGGCTTTTTTTTTTTCCTCCTCCTCCCCCCCCTAGCTTGTTCTGGCAGTAATTATCCAGTTCTCCTTTCTCTAGCTAATTTCTGCCCTGTGCAGTTTGAATTTGAGGCAGATGATTTCGGATGGTATTTGAAGGCAACCTCTTAAATTGTAAAGAATGTTTTACTGATGTCATTTGGGGAAAGCAAACTACTTTCAGATGTTCAGATCTTCTTTTCACCTGATCCCCCCAAGTCCCAGCTCTGGAATATACTGAACAGTTGCCTCTATTAAAAATGACAAGGAACATTTAACCTGAATTCTCCTTCGCAAAGTATAAAATGTTTTCTTGTTCCCTTTTACATGGAGAAAAAATGAAAACCTACAAAAAACCGAAACCCCTGGTATATTAAACTTTAAAGAACTTTGCCCATTCTGACGTTTATTTTTTAGAGAACTCCTGAGAGCCTCAGCTGAGCCCACCCAGAAGCCATTTCTCTCTCTTAGTTTGTTGACTTTAAGGGCAATCTGCCAGTTTACATCAGCCTGAGCACATGGTTCAGGTCTTAAACATGGGACATCTTTCCTCTTAAGCCACTTATAATGGTTTTTTCTTTTTTAACAGATGAGAATCTGGTCTTTTGACTTTTTTTACTATATTTGAGAGGGATGCCAGAGGTCTTGATTTAGACAGCTACTTGACATTTTAATGAACCTTCCACAGTTTTCCCCCAAAACAGATCCAAGTGGGGTCAAGCCCTCTTGCTAAGCCACCACTGCAATGCAAAGGTGTGTGAGGTGAGCTGTTTGAGAACCAAACCTGACTTTTGATCTTTGTCCGGGGCAGCTGCTGGCATGGATAACTAACTAGTTGGAAGATAGTTTCAACTTTTTTTGTTCCAGTTTCAATTGAGGTGCAAGACAGATTCATAAAATGTCTCCTTTCAGCTCCAGAAAAAAGCCTCAAAACCCAGGTCCCCAGGCATCAGCTCCTCTGCACTGCTCTGCTTCTGTAGAAGTCTGGAAGAAAGCTGAAGTTGAGCAGCTCAGACATGTTGCCTCCACTGGGGCCAGTAAAAGACCAGAGCACGATGACATCTGTGCTATAGACGGTCACAACATCTCTGGCAGCTATAATCTTATTTAAAGATTTCAAAACCAACTTGTTTTTTTCTCCTTAGAACTGTGCAGATATTAGATTTTTTGACTGTCAACTGGAAAAAAAAACCCAAACATTTTGAAATACTTTTTGGGTAGCTGAAAAATAGTTTCTGAGATACTTTTGATATTTATGGAATACCAAAGAGTAAATATAGGGAAGTATTTAATTTTTTAAGTGAAATTAAAGAGATAATTTCTCAACCTGAAATACTGCACTCTAGAAAATGGAAGGCTATGAATAGTTTTGTCAGTGGGGTGGGATGCTGAGACTGTTTAAAACTGTATGATTAAGTGACTTCTAATTTACCATAAAAAATGAACATTAATTTGGGTTTGAACTCAGCATTTTCCCTGACCAAGCCAAAGCATTTAACTTCTAAGAATTTCTTCTAGAGCTCGTGAAATTGCATAAACTTCTAACGAGGAACAAACTAGAAGCTTTTCGGAAGCCCAACTCTCTTCTTTGATGTGACTAATTCAGTCAAATGCAACAAGTCTGTGATGTATTCTAGACAACCTGCATTTTTTATCAGAACTTCCTCCGGTTGTAAGATTGAGATGGCACGGTAGAGCAGAATGCTTCAACCTTTTCCTTTTCTCTATAGGAAACCTTTTCTCTTTTCTCATTTCCTCTTCCCACTTGCTCTCTGGCTAGGTCTTCCTGATGCATAGACTCTAATCACCTCTTCCTTAGTCAACATTTGTTGACCACCAGTCTAAATGGAACCCTGCAGCCCAGTGGTTCTGGGCACTGTAGTGTCAGATCAGTAGGTAAAGAACTGTGGAGCCTTTAAAAGCCAAAGTAACATGGCATGTAATCCATGACCAGGCTGGGAAACTGCATTAAGAGTCTCAGGCACCCAAGAAAGGATCTAGGTAGAAATCTATGTGCCCTGACTCCCTAGATGTTTGCTAGAAAGGATTTCATCTCTAGCTCAGGGTTTTCACATGAATGCCAGAAGAGAGACTGGATGAGTCCAGGAGTAATGGACAAATATTGTTGACATGAGTGGAGCAAATAAAATCTGAGTGAGAGCAGATATGCTCCTGCACTCTCTCCATGCACGAAATGCAAAATTAAACTCCATGGAAATGTTACCGACCTGCATCATGTGCAAAGGACCTCCTAACTTGCACAGTGAGCTCCACAGGAAGCCCTGTGCAGACATGAGAAATGCTGTGGGGTTCTATGGGCTGCGGGGATTTTTCATGTTTTACTCCTAACCCTTGGTACCGCTTCTGTATGTGCACTGGCAATCTGCATGTGGTCAGAAGAGCCAAGACCTTCTTCAAAGCAGCAAGAAGCATAATCCTTCCCACTCTGCCTTAGCACCTGCAGTAAATCGAGTGGAAATGTACCCATCTAGAAAGGCAAATTCTGAGGCCAGGTCGAGTTAAGTGGCAGCAGGAAATTACAGATGTAGCAACACAAGCAAGACAGGCAATTAAAGGTGGAGCATAACGAATCAGCAGCCCCAAGGCATTTTACCAAATCATTTCAGTGCTGACACACCAACTGCAGTCGTACCCATATGCAAAAACCAAGGGCACATTCAGAAGGAAGAGTCTTAGTCAGGAAGCTTGTCCCCTAGAGCTGCAGGTTTGCTGATGCTCTTCTGTTGGCATCAGCTGTATCTAAGTTTATTTCTGGTAATGTTGAACAGTATTTCTGTGCCTTATTGGGCTTGACTGTCCACTGACTTATGTCCAGACCAACCACGAAAGCAGCTCATCTGGTGTAAAGCCAGTGTACCTCAGCGGGCACTCTAGCAAACAGGCATTTATCAGTAGGGTGGGGTTTTTTGTCTGTCAGCAATCCCAAATAATCAACTGCTGTTAATGTCAGGAGGATAGCCTGGCAATTACTCAAACTAGAGCATGAATTTCTGAGAGTAAAAGGAGACAAAGTACTGTCTGCCAGTGTAGTGACCGTAAGTTGTAGTCTTGCCTGCACTTGTTACTATTGATAGAAACACTAAAAGAGAAACTGCTGACTACAGACAAGCAATGGTTTCACTTCTTGCAGCCTTATCCCTATGTATTTTTGAATGGCTTGTCTTCCCCCTCCTCTGCGATTCCATCAAATGAGGTGAAAAGAATCCAGGCACTACTCACTCTAGGGTAACCTGAGCCACAGCATCCATTGAACTGTATCCGTTCTCCATGAAGATCTCTGTGTATCGGCCCATTTTGATGGCTTCCAGCCACTCGCCCACTGACCTGTAGGCACCGCTCCCGACTGGACTGTGCTCTACCAACAGATTCGATATTCTAAAGACAAGCAAAAGTAAAGAAGCAAACAGAATCAGTATCAAGACAAGCCCAACGTGACTCAGTTGCTCATGTTTTTACATGTAAAGATGATTCTTTCATTGCGTTTTCAGTGATTGCTGCAGCCTAACTCCTCCCAGCAGGCTTGACACGCAATCTATCAAACACACCACTTCACCTGTAACTTCACCTACTTTTGAGTTATTTCCTACCATTTCCGGTCCTCATTGCAAGCACACAGAAGAAGATTAGCATCTATCCCTGTTAGCTCTCACCCACAAGCAAGCTCCTCTTCCTTCAGGCTCTGCCAGTCACTCTTACTTCGAAGCCTTTGGTTTCACTCCTCGAGCTCTGCTTTCCTCCTCCTCCTCCTTTAAAGCTCGTAATTAACTTAGGGCAGCCCAGAGCCTGGAAGCTGAAATCACATTTCCCAGCAGTGGCCATCAGTGGCAGGCTGCTGCTGTTAACACCTCAGGGGCTTCTCCCACAGAGCTAGGTGGGGATTTTGGCTGCGGGCAGCATCTGGCCAGCCCTGCAGAGAGCAGCAATGCTCCAGTCACGCTCTGGCCCTGAAATCAGAGGCAGACTCCTGCACCCTTGCAACAGACCTCTCTGCTGCAATTGCTACCCACTCGGTTATGCCACGCACAGAAGCAGCAATTCAGGCAGATAATAACCCTTCAGCACAGCAGAAACCCTGCCACGGTACCTGGCACAAGCAACCAATGCTGCCTGCAGGTCTACCACTCTACTAAGGATGCGCAGAGAGTGAAGGGGGCTTGTCCAAGGTCAGTTAGGAAAGAAACTAGGTTTGCCCCCTGCTTTGTAAACCAGGACATCGAGCTCACATACGGCTTGCATAAAGATTATTACCCACAAGTTAACAAAAAAACATTTTTCTGAGTCAGCCATTGACAATGAGAATTATACTTAAAAGACTTTCAAGTGGAAGAAAAGCTGGGATATTATATTATTATAGCACTTCAAGATTCTTCATATATTTTACTAGCACGTTAGTATTATTTGTTTATTTAATAGCAACGCTGAAGGGTCCAATAAAATGTGAATACTTGCAGTACCAAGAACATAATGGCTTCCCATAACATTTTATACATATGAGGAATTCAAAACTCCTAAGTAATCATAATGAGAAGTGGATTTTCATCACTAATGTCAGGAGGTACCTTACTCATATGCACACACTGTAATGTGGAGACTGACTTCCTCCCTTATTCGCAGTAATGAGAATTTCCATAAAGAATACATTACGTATACAAAAAAAAAAAATCCTTTACAGCTGCTGTATGTTCAAATTATGATTCATTTGGAACTACTATGGTCTCGGCACAGAAATCTCTGATTATAAGAAACACAGTCCCAAAGCCTGGCTGTTCAGGTGCTCCATCCACATAAAAAATACCAAATCACAACTCTGAAAAGGAGAGGTTTGGAATTGCATGGACCTGTGCATGGAATAAAACATTAGCAAAGTGCTTAGCAGCTTAAGGAAATGGTTTCCCACCAGTTTTCCTCTTTTGTGGCGTAACAGTTTGGTATATAAGACTGCCATGAACCACCACATAACAGGCCTGGAAGATGGCTGCTCTGAACTGAAAATGAAAGAGAAGTATCACACATTCTGTGCCTTTCCTGCAGGTTTGCTGGGACTGACACTTCACCCAACTTCTAACAAGAGTAATTTTTTTCTTCTGATGGTAAATACTGCATGTAAAACAGCCTGAGGAACCAGATCTATCCTGTATTTAAGAAGTAACAGAAATTTCACGTTTCTTCCCTGCCAGTGCATGAGATACCATGAGAGGGGACACACCAGCACAGGGATGTGAGGTCCAGCTGTGAGATGGGCCATGTGCAGTTGGGCAAGATTCACTTGGAAGGTGCAGCAATGGATGAGTATAAACTCACAAGGGTACATCTCCTCTGGTCTGCACTACCAGTCTAACCTCATCTTACGTCACTCTCCTTCCTGTATTTTTTTCCTCCTTTGAGATTAAGGCTTTCTGAAGGACTTCTTCACGTGTTGATCAGGGGAATTCTTCTGCCATCAGTGAAAATGTATCAATTTATATGCATTATTCCTTCATGACCTTGAAAGGGACTGAATGATTAGCAACACAGATGGCTCAGAAGTAATACTTGTGTGCTAACATCGAGAAAACAAAAAACCTCTTCAAGGCTCCAGCATGGTGGAGATCCCAACACTAAAGCTCACAAAAAAGTATTAATCTCTTATTTCCCCAAGCACAGCTTTATTTCTTGACTGAGTTTACCTTACTTGTAGCTTTTCAGATTAGCGTTCAATTGCACACTATCTGCTGTATTCACTTAATGTGTTTTTTAGCAAATGGTTTGTGTACAGTTCTTTGGGAACCACAGACATCCTCTGGCGATTACCAACACTGTCAGAACTGGTGGTGGCAGCTAGCACACCTGGAAGCACAACTGTGGAAGAATGCACTTGGACATCCGTGAGCTTTGCACATCCTAAGAGTTTCCCCAAGAGACACTCTTCATTTGCATTACCAAGATGAAGTCAACAGGCAGATTCTTTGAGCACCATTTACTATCTACTTCATGCACTGAAGTCCTGCCCTCACTAACCTTGGGGTGAAGCACAGGTAGCTTTATCATAGACCTATAAATACTGCTGAAACTCCCATTTCTGAAAGACAGGCCACAGTAATTTTCTTTGTGGAAGCAGCACTGTATTCATAAAGGAACTGAATTGCTCTCCTGTCTGCCAATTTCAACAGAAAAAGTTGATTTGGGAAAACTCCCTTGGACATAATGAAGCTGAAGAAACATCCACCCACGGATGCGTGCAAGCTAAATAATAAGCAGTAATTCAACCCCAGGGGTGGGTATTCAGACAAGGATCTCACTGAGAAACAGTTCTGGCCTGAGTTTTTACCTGCTTGATGCATTAACCAATGTCTTCAAGCTGCTTGGGTTACGGATGAGCTTGTCCAACAAGCTGACAATTTCGTCAAACTTGGGCCGGCTGTTGCGGTCTTTCTGCCAGCAGTCGAGCATTAGCTGGTACAGAGCAGCAGGGCAGTCCATGGGACTTGGCAGGCGATAGCCTTCCTCCACGGCTTTAATCACCTACAGGAGACAAAACACCAGGCTGATGGGTTGCTTTTCTTCCTCTCCCTTTTTTCCCAAATGTAAACTGACTTCAACACAAAACTTTGGGAATGGCAATATGCCCACCCCTGCTGCTCCGCACACAAGAGGTAGACCCAGTAAACACCATTATCTTTCATATTTTCTGAGGGATAGTCTAAATAACTTGATTTTTGGCCACTGCAAAAGTAATCTAGAAAGCCAAGGCACTACTGCAACAAGCAAGCCAGATTGTCAGGCTGCACTTGATCACAGGTCAGCTAAGCTCTGTAGGTTATGCACCAGAGCCTACCCCAAGTCCACAAAAAACAGCCCATGGGGCTTTTTGGCATCTTCTTGAAGCGCAGTCATTTTGTTTATTCAGATGTTGGCTTCTTTTTAAATGAAAAGGCATGTGCTAGACCACAAATTTGTATTACTGTAATAAAAGTCTGACTGTATTTCAAAAGAGACTTTGAATGCTAATTGATGGATGGATTCAAGGCAGAGGCAGAACAACCATCTCATATATCATTCAATACTGTCCAGGTCTAGCCGTTTCTTAGTGTGACCACATTTCTGCCAGGAATTTAAAATGTCAGCCCAAGAGCATGTAAATTAAAACCAGGGAAGGGTTGCTGCACTAGTTTCATACATAAACCATCTATGGTTCTATATCTAAAACAAGTGGTACGCACATGTGCTGCCTACCTTCTTGAAAGGCAGAACAAATGAGGTCAGAACTGAGGAAAGCAACTTGTTTTCCCCAGTTTGGGGAAGATTTACAGCAGGGCTCCAGCAGTTCCTATTTTGAATCATTACAATTTTCAGGAGAATGCAGCTCGTGTTTCAAACTACAAGGGTCTGTGGTCTGTGACTGTGCAAAGAGAGTCCCGGTGGCCCATCTTCACACCCTCTACTCCCAAGATTCCTTGACCAAAAGGAGCTGGAAGCAGCTATTGGAAAACCACAGTGCTTCGCTGTTGGACTCCAAGGACCGTCTCAGATGCCATTTATTCTAGGGACTGTCTCATGACTTGAAAACATCCTGCATTTCAAAAGTCTCTGTGGCTAGCATGGAAGTTGTTTCCTTGATCTTTAGTCCCTATATGAGCAGCAGAGGAAGAGCCATGTCAGGCTGGCACTGCACTTCAGAAGGCTCTGAAATTCAGGACCACATAGATAACTTTCAAATCACCCTTGACCACATGGCTTTTTGTCAACTGGAAGAGTCCCAAAAAGGAGCTGGGCTGGCTGAGCAGCAGTAGCTGGAACCTCAAGCTCCATAGGGATGTATGTAGTGGAGAAGTCAGGTGTGAGCCTTTGCAATCTTCTCCAAGTGTAGGGCACACATCTGAAGATGAAGCCCACAAGACCTGCAGGAATTCCGCATCCATCTCAGATTTCATCTGTCGGTGGAGCAGTTGCACTGCTTTCCACCCAACCTGTGTTCGCAAAGCTGCCTCTTCTATGGCCTAGCTTTTGCTTGCAGTGTCAAAAATCAGCCCCACCAAACTATGCAATCTACACTGCCTGTTCTTCAACCCAATTTGCAGTTGCCTGATAAAAAAACATCTCAGTGTGGTACAGCCACAAGAATGTTATTTGCAGAGCCCACATCTGTATTTATAACAATAACGGATCATCCTCCAGCTGCAGCAGAAAGCAAATAGTAGCAAGACAGGCAGCAGACCATTTGGCACCAGCTCAGAATATCTGAACTACATCTGCAATGGGGTTATGTGTGTTTGATATTCCTGGCAGTAACATCAGAATCAATAGTGTTAACTCAATTTACAGGATGCCGTTCATTCTGGCAATACAACGTAAATAGTATCAAAATGCTGCAAGGAGCTAGGATGTTGAAATACACTCCTGCATCTGAAGGTGCCTTGGGGATCTGGCAACAAGAGGAGCAAAAGAATGAAGCAACAAAGACTGAGTCACTTGTAGTGACCACAATACTTAGAAAATGAGATAACAGTGCAATCACTGTTCCATTCATTGGTGTGTACTGCTTTGTAAGACTTGAAGAGCTAGAATTTGCACCTATAAGGAGGCATTTTTTTCCCTATTCTTCTGTGTTTTTGTAAAACCACTAGTCTGAAGACCAAAAGCAAAAACTATGATAATTTAGCTTAGCAACCTGTGTAACACAGGCCATGAAATTCCTCTCAACAATTCATGCATCTAAGCCTCATCTTGTAGTAGAGTCAAATCGTAGTTTTAGAAGGCCATCCAGAACCCTGCACGATTTTAAAACATGGTTTGTGGCCTTTCAGTTACAATGCCGCCTACACTGCAGCACTATAACTCCTTTAAAGCAAAATAGCTGTAACATGGTGAGAATCATTTTGTTCCTCAACAACTGTATGTGCAAATGATGTGCTTTGATCGCAAGCCACGCAACAAGAAACTCTTGTTTCTTCATGTGAGCATAGCTCTCTGGTCCTCTGCACGAAAGCCAATGCTGTATCTCACACTACGGATGCTTCTGTCAACACAAGCAGGGGAGGTAAAAAGAGAAGGCCTTCAGAAGATGGAGGAAGAAGCCATAAATCACACAAGAAACATGCCACAGCACTGAATTAAGTTTCCTAGGCTGCCACCATTCAAGCACTCACTACCTGTACATAAGGCAGAGAGGCAACTCAAGCAAAGCCTGAATAGGAACAACTGATGCTCCTAAACATCACATCAGTTCTCTGCTTTCTGCTACCAAAGAAACCAGTCCCCCATGCACATCTTCTCAAGTAAGCGTGTAATTCACCCTGTGCCCCACAGTGCATGGAGGCATTTGGGCTTTTCGGAACAGGTCTGCAAAGTGTGGCTGTTCAGAGTATTATGATCCAGACATGGGACACCCCTGACCGTGGAGCATTATTTCACATGCACCAGCCTGAATCGTAGCCTGGCATTTACTCAACAACATTTGTGCTATGCTGGTGTATCAGCATTAAAAAGAGTCACAATGCTCAACATAACAAAACAAGCTTGGCTCTGAACTAGCTGCATTCTCTGCACAGGCTATGGAAGAAAGTCTCTATTTGATTGAGACAAATCTCTGTGCAGATATATGCTGCTTTGCCAAACTCCCTGAAAAGATAACAGCCTCAGCAGTGCAGAAGCAGTGAGGCATCTCGGCCAAACAACATGCTCATCTCCCTGGCAAGAGGCACTGCAGGACCGTCTCAAAGGTACCCCTTGCTTCCATGCCTGGACTGGAAGCAGGGCCTGACAGATAGGAACATCCACTGACGGCTAAGGCCTGCAGACAAACCATATGTGAAACAGAACACTCAGCCAGAGCTTTTGCTGACAATGAAGCAGCAGAAAGTCACAGGGACAGGGACACCACTCATAAAAGAGAAAAAAGGATGAAACACCAGATATTGTGATCTGAGGAAGTCCATGACAGAGTAAAGACCTGCTTGCTCTGCCCAGCCAGCAGCAGCCTCTGAGAGGCAGGGATGGAAGTAGGAGGGATGAAGAACAACCCCATTTGCTGCATGCAGAGTGGTGAGTTTCCCTTCCATGGCAGAGCTGCTTCAGGGACCCTGGGATCAGAGTTGCATTCAAGAGGGAGATAGTGTCCCCAGATATCTCCCTGTCTGGAGATGCTTCAGAGGATTGCCTTGAGGTCCAAGGCTCAAAGGTGAACTAGGGCCCAGAAGCAAGGGAACACAACTCTCTCAAACCAATCATGAGAGCTTCCATTAGCACAGACTGAGGAGCCAACAAGTAGAGGTGTGCTGCTGGACCTTGTGCTAGCAAACAGAGAGTTTCTGGTTGGGGATTTGAAGGTTGTAGGCAACCTTTGCTGCAGTGATGGTGGAGTCCAAGATCCTGTGTGGAAGAAGCAGGGCACCAAGCAGGACTGCGACCCTGGATTTCAGGCGAGTTGAGTTTGACCTCTTCAAAGTCTTGCTTGGAGGGGTCTCATGGGATAGGATTCTAGCTGGTAGGAGTGCCCAAGAAAGCTGGTTGATCTTCAAGCCCAGGATCAGCGTGTCCCCACAAGCAGAAAATCCAGAATATCGGCAAAAGGAGGCAAGAGGTTTACATGGATGAAAAAGATCTATGGGAATTACTCTAGGAGAAGAAAGAAATCTATGAGGGGTGGAAAAAGGGCCTGGTTGCTTGGGAAGAGTATAGGAACATCACCAGAGTATGCAGTGACAAAACCAGGAAAACCAAAGCCTTTTTTGGAACTAAATCTGGCAAAGGAAGTAATGGAAAACAAGAAGGGATTTTTTAAATACATCAGCAGCAAAACAAGGGAGAATTTGGACCTGCTGTTGAACGAGGAGGGTGTCCTAGTGACAGAGGATGTAGAGAAGGTGGAACTACTGAATGGCTTCTTTGCCTCAGTATTCACTGCCAAGGCTGACCCTTGGGAAGCCTAGTCCCTGGAGGATAGTAGAATAGTCTGGAGAATGGAATACCTTCCCTTGGTGGATGAGGATGAGGTTAGAGACCTGTTGGGCAAGATAGACACCCATAAATATGTGGGACCTAATGGGATGCCACTCATGAGTGCTGAGAGAGCTGGCTGATGTTATTGCTAAGCTGCATTCCATCATTTTTGAATGATCATGGAGGACAGGTGAGGTGCCTGAGGACCGGAGAAAGGTCACGCCAGTCTTCAAAGAGGGCAGGAAGGATGACCCAGGAACTACAGGCCAGTCAGCCTCACCTCCATTCCTTAACAACTGATGAACAACTCATCCTGGATGCCATCTCAAAACACGGGAAGGAAAAGATGGTTATCATGGGGACTCAACATTGATTCACAAAGGTGAAATTCTGCTTGACCAACCTGATAGCCAGCAAGGCTTTTGACACTGTCTCCCACAACATCCTCATCAGAAAGCTAAGGCAGTGTGGGCTGGATGAGTGGACAGTGAGGTGGATCAAGAGCTGGCTGAATGACAGAGCCCAAAGGGTGGTGATCAATGGCACAGAGTTGAGTTGGTGGCCTGTGGCCAGTGGAGTTCCACAGGGATCAGTTCTGGGGCCAGTCTTGTTCAACATCTTTATCAACGACCTGGATGAGGGGACAGAGTGTACCCTCAGCAAGTTCACTGATGACACCAAACTGGGAGGACTGATTCCCCAGAAGACTGTGCTGCCATTCAGCGGGATCTCGACTGGCTTGAGAGTTGGGCAGAGAGGAAACTCAAGAGGTTCAATAAGAGCAAGTGCAGGGTCCTGCACCTGGGCAGGAACAACACCCTGCACCAGTACAGGCTGGGGACTGACCTGCTGAAGAGCAGCTCTACAGAGAGAGACCTGGGAGTCCTGATTGATAATAAACTAACCATGAGCCAGCAATGTGCCCTCATGGCCAAGAAGGCCAATGGCATTCTGGGATGCATCAAGATGAGTGTGGCCAGCAGGTCAAGGGAGGTTCTTCTTCCCCTCTACTCTGCCCTGGTGAGGCCTCACCTGGAATCCTGTTTCCAGTTCTGGGCTCCCCAGCTCAAGAGGGACTCGGAACTTCTGAAGAGAGTCCAGTGCAGGGCCACACCAAGATGATCAGTGGACTGGAACACCTTTCATACAATGAAAGGCTGTGGGAACTGGGGCTGTTTAGTTTAGAGAAGAGGAGACTGAGGGGATATCTTATTAATACTTACAAGTATTTAAAATGTGTCTGTCAAGAGGACGGGGCAACACTTTTTTCTGTAGTGTCCAGTGATACGATTAGAGATAATGGACAAAAGCTAGAATGCAAGAAGTTCCACTTAAACTTAAGGAAAAAACTACTTTAACAGTGAGGGAGCCTTGGCACAGGCTTTCCAGGGAGATTGTGGAGTCTCCTTTTCTGGAGGTTTTCAAAACCCATCTGGACATGTTGCTGTGTGACCTATCTAGGTGGACCTGCTTTAGCAGGGGGTTGGACTAGATGATCTTTAGAGGTCCTTTGCAACCCTTACCTATCTGTGATTCTGTGATGTTCACAACGGGAACAAAACTATGCTCTTGAGATCAGCAATGCAATAGCAATAGAGATGCAGCTCTCTGGACTGCTGTCACTAGATCAAATCACCCAGCTTTTGTGCAGGGAAACAAAGCCCTTACCATGACTCTCTTGAGTTTTTGCTTTATGTAGCAGCAGGGGTTTGAACACACAGTTGAAATGCTGCCAGTTTATCAGCATCTATTCCCTGGAAGACCTTTGTCATTAAGCAGACAAGGGACAGGCTTCAGCTCTAACAGCATTAGTGAAGCTCCAGCGGTCTGCTTGGGGAAGCAGGCTTGCCTCTGTGCAGACACATTTCCCTCTGCATAGCCTGTTCTGAGCTGCTGCTGCTGCTAAAAAAGAGCATCAAACGGGAGATTAATTTTTGTCTGTCATGGGGGAGCAAAGCCATTTTTACAGCAGCCCTCCCGCTCTTGTACCCATCCTGCCTCTCTGACTGCAGAATGAACACTGAGCCCTCAAAGCTCCATCACACAGCAGCTCTTGCACGTGCTTACATCTTGGTTTGTCATTTCCCAGTAAGGCCTCTCGCCGTAGGACATCACCTCCCACATCACAATGCCATAACTCCAGACATCACTGGCTGATGTGAACTTGCGGAAGGCAATGGCTTCAGGTGCTGTCCATCTGATGGGGATCTTCCCGCCCTGGAGAGAAAAGGAAAGGAAAAAAATCCCCAAGAACAGATTGCAGAGGAGGGAAGAGAACATGCAAAAGAGGATGAAACAGGACTTCTTAGAGCACTAAGGTATGTTATTTTCTCTCTGGAAAGAGACGTTGAATTTTAAAGTAAATCTGTTTGACAGCATGAGGCCCTTTTCCACATTATCTCAGCCCATAAGCATTTGTAGGCTGCCTACTAATTGGCTGTCCTGAAGGTTTGTTGTTTGAATACTGGGACATGTATAGGATCAACATCTCAATTATGTTGCACGGGTTGGTAGGGGAATACAGTTCCTCTGTTTCTGAGAGCGAGTGGGGGAGGAATAGACAGCTCTGAAGCTGTGGAAGGCTTTGATCTAATGAAGGCTTCATGCTAATTGCTGTGGAAGTAATGTCCTTTTCTACTTTTTTTTTTTTTTTCCAGTGTGGTGCAGATCCTGCAGAGAGATCTGCGTAGCGGGCACAAAAACCTGTATGTGTACAAAGACCAGCCTGCTTGGCCTCTGCTGTGGGACTGAAAATAATGCCACAGCTGTCAAATGTGCTTTGCTGATTTCTTTTCCTCTCTCTACCATTCTAGAAATAAAACTTCAGACCAGCTCTGAGAAGTGAGAGAAGAGGGAAAGGGGAGTTTGGATTAAGGAATACATTTCTCATTGGGTTTGAAGAGTTGACTCTCTTGATTTATATCAAAACATATTTCACTGTGAAGTCCCTTCCACTCAGTGTTGAGCTAAATATTGGAAGATCTCCATGAATGATCCCTAACAGTGTTTGTTATTGAATAAAGGCAGAATTTGGAACACATTCTCAAAGCACATTTTTAAAAGTTCCTTCCTACAGTAATTATTTATTGTCAGGCATATTGGCGCATGCCATAAGTGGGGGGTCAGATTCTCAGCAGTGCCAATTAGCACCCAGTGGCTCAGTGCAGCTGCAGCAAGGCTGGCCAAGGGCCCTCCAACCTGTGGGGGGGCCACAGTGGGAGGCCACAGCCTGGCCAGGCATCGAGTCCTGCCACGAGGCTGCCACTGCCAAGAGCTGAAAGGCCTTTCCCACATCTCCACAGGAACTGAGAACACGACCCAGAGAGCTCCCACTACCCATAAAACAATACGCTTGGAAAAACACACTAACAGGACACACCCAGGCATGCCAGTCACTGCCAGAAATACTGGAGGCTCTCTCCAAGCCTGTGCTGCTGTTGATGAGTCCTGTCCAGTCCCTCTTCACAGGGCTGTGGCCAGCTGGCCTCATACTGGGATGGGACACCTGATACCCTGAAAGGACGAATCAAGGATGGAAAGGGGCAGATCACTGAGACTGGAGCAGCATTTTCTCAGGCTGGGAGAAATGACCCTTGGCAGAATAATGCTGAGGGCAACGTGCATCACTTGCAACAGGCATTACATGCTTACTAATGTTTTAAAAGGGTCAAATTGTCCAGAAGACCATGGTTTACATCTCTGCATGGCTACCTAAGCAAAGAACTTGTACTCGCTCTTTCTTCCCTTTGGTTTTCATGAAAAATGACAGAACAGAGCAGGGAATACAGCACCTTTGCAAAATTTGCTATCTGACTTGACACAAACTTTAAAATTATTGGTGAATTTCTGCCTTATTTGTCCCTCCACACTGAAAAGTTACAGGCATTTGCAAAATTAGTATGGTAACAATTAATTGGTACCACCTGGCTCAACCCCTGTGTACAATTTAGAGGCTCTGGATCTGTAGAAACCTCTTTGCTAGAGAACCTGACCACCGCTATGTGGCAGGGAATACATTTTTCTTGAGCTCAGTCTGTTCAGTATCCTCATAACTCACTCTGGTTGTGTATGCTGCTTCAGGGTCATCCTCCAGGACTCTGGAGAGGCCAAAGTCCGACACCTTGCAGACTAAGTTGCTGTTGATTAGGATATTCCTGGCAGCCAGATCTCTGTGTACATAGCCCATGTCAGACAGGTACTTCATTCCTGACGCAATGCCTCGCAGCATCCCAACCAGCTGAATGACCGTGAACTGTCCATCGTTTTTCTGTCAAAGGAAGGAGACAGCTGATCAGCTGGAGAGTCTCTGCACCTTCAGCATTGCACATGCATGAATAAAAATGCAAAGGCAAGTCTCCAGGGAAGAAAACCAGGGAAATTAATAGTTCATTACTCTCAAACTCTGACCACAAAGCTTTTCAGAGTTTCACTGTTTGGATTTGGATCTCTAGAGACAAAGCTAAAGAAACCCAGTTCTTTTAACTGGAGATCAAGGAGCAAGCTATTTCCACTGGTGACTGATAAAAGAGACAGTGACTGGGAGTGTACACATGTAGTTACATGGATAAAATCACTGGGGTGGGCTGTTTCCAAGTCAGCCAAACGAATGGAACCAAGTTGCATGGAAATCTTACCTGCAGAAGTCCATGCATGAACATTCAGGGGTAGAGGCTCTTTCCATTGTTTCCACACTGCATTTCTAACCATTTCGCCTATTCTCCTCTCTCTAGCTTTTACGTTTCATGGTAGAACTCTTGACAAGTCTTGGGTTTGCCATTGATGCAGTGTGGAAGTGCTCTTGAAATCCATTAAATTCTACAGGATAAATTAATCATTTCCACGCAGCAGACTGCCTTCTTAAAGAAACATAATATTCTCCAATTTATTCTTATCTGTTTGTATCAGTGCATGCACCAGATTCTTCATGATGTTGTATAAATATAAATCAGACAACTGAGATGCTCCTGCCTCCAGTCAGCTTCAACAGCTGGACCAGCACCCGGGAAACATTTTCATTGATATTAACCATCTGCAAGAAAATCCAAACTTTAACTAAGATCCCTGTGGAAGAAGGATCTAAGTATTACCTTTAAAAATGTATCCAGAGAACCATTCTCCATGTATTCAGTCACTATCATTACTGGTTTGCCTGGAAAGAAATTGAAATGCATAAGCTTGTTAGCAATTCGTTTAAAAAACACGAACAATAATAACGTCCTTTCATTACGCATCTGAATGGGAATATACATTCATGCAACAGTCAGTCTACACCGAGACACTGCTGTCCCAGCAAGATGACAAAAGGTTTTGCAGAATATATGTAGAGACGCGTGAGAGGACAAAAAAGCAATTCAATATTATGGGTGGGGTACCAAGTCCTAGAGTGTTTAAATGATGTTTGAGGAAGAGGTTGCAAGCTGAACTATGGCAACCTATACAACAATGTTCTCTTCATTTCTGTGAAAAAGCTGAAAGCTTGCAGATGCCAAATTGCACACAGTAACCTCTCTGGACTCTTTCCTACAGCTTCAACACCCTGAAGTAACAAGGAGAAACCAAACCAGGATAATCTGAAGTATCTATCTGGGCTTCATAGCCACAAAAACCAAGACTAGGAAAGGATGGGATTATATCCCTTGTAATTCAAGTAATCTCATGTGACTCCCCTTGTAAACACATCTGGCAGTAAGAAAAGAATATTTATGCTGCAGAACAAAAGTGAGTTAAGCCTGGAATGAGTGAGACTGGAAATCAAAATAAAACTTCTTAACAAAAGACCTGGTCTCCTATTGTTGATAGGAATAATAATGTTTTTCCAAATCCATTTGATTATTTTCATACCCAAGTCATTTCAGTGGTAATTATATATAGGTTTTACTCAGTTTTTACATCTAATTTCTCGCTAGCTTGCCACAATGACATAGCAATAATTAATGCGGTGTGCTCCAGCCCTTGTAAATTCAATGAAATCTTATAAGAACATGTAAATTATTTTTTATTTAAATCAATTTCCATTAGCTAGCATGAAGCATAGAGAAAAGAAGGGCTGTCAATGGTTTGTAAAGTGCATTACAAACGTCTTTCACAGAAACGATCAACGAGAGCTGCCGTGTGTAATAACATGCATGTGAAGGTAAATGCTCCTAAAAATCGGCGCATGTTCCACCATTTCCATTGATCATAATCTTCCCATTTTCCCATTACCTTAACTATTTGCCTCATTTACTGCTTAATTATCTACCTAATAAAGGTAATTGTGAACTTGTCAATCAAAACACCTTTGCTGTGTGAGGGACCTGTGCTGCTTCAATTCTTTTAAGTTACTATCACAGCTGCTGCCTAAGCTCAAGGCTTGCCAAAAGTATTACTTTTTATATAAGAAATGCACCTCGGGGCTGTGAAAAATATCACCGAGTCCCAAACAAAATAGCAGGCCCATCTCCAAGGATGACAGTCGTCCATCTACACAAAACATGGGTCTCAAGTGATGCCACTACAGGTTGGCCAACATGTCAGTGGCTATGCAGGGAAGGATAATCCTAGGTATGTCTACAATTTTCAGAATTTTTCTAAAGACGAAACCCCTAACTGTAGCACAGGGTACCTTATCTCTCACCCTTCAAGGCACTGTTGCACTGAGACTTGCATCTTGTTATGCTACCACCCTGGGAAACTCCTGCCCAAATTTGGTTGCCATCAGAGAAAAGAACGTAAGATTTCTGGCACTTATGTTTCATTATCTGAATGCTGTAGGTTGACAGTAGCTGTGGAATAAATCACCCCTGTATCCAAGAGCATGGAAATAAAGACACAAATAGAGTAACTTTAACAAAGTAAATTAAAAGCAGCCATCATCTCTTTCGGAGCATGGGGCTGACTCTCCATGTCAGCAGGGGCCATAAGACGTGTGCAAAGTGTCATTCATATCCAATGTACCAACGCAACCTACACACTGCCAGCACGACAAAATGGGATGCAAATGAAAACAGGGCTGCCATTACCTTAGTAAAGCAGAAATTGCTAAGGGCTTGTCTACACGGGGACAATGAAGACGATTAATCCAAATTAACTAAGGTGTGCATTTGAACTAAATTAGTTAAATTATATTAAGCCCCTGTGTAGATATTCTCATTCAGAATTAAAAATGGCCTAATTCTGTTTAACTTAATTTGCTTCTAAAGTAAATTATGATGCAGCAAAGACATTTTACCCTAAAGATCTGAATCTATGATAGGCCAGTTACTAAAACACTGAAGGGAAAAAGAAGTTAAACAATACTTTGAGACATGAGCATAGTTTGGGATTCATAAAAGTTGATCTGTTCCACTTAAAATACAAGAAAAACGCTGGGAAGATCCTCTAGATGACTGATGGAAAAAAAATCTGAGTGCAGTAAACAAGCATTTACTGCACTGGAGCATATGAGGAGCTTGAGGGTGCATGCACACCCTTGCAATCAAACCTCACTCATTCAAAGTCCAACTTAGAAACAAAGCTCCCAGCCTCTGGAGCAGATGGCCACTTTACCTAAAAGGCAGCTCCTTAGGGAGACACGTACTCTCTAAAGTGGGATTCCCACCGATTCCCTGGGGCCTCAGCAGCCAGAAGGACTGCAGTCAGGTCAGTAGCAGCTTTTATGGAGGGGTAATTGTCACTTGATTCCTGCCCACTACCCCACATCCCTGCAGGGCTGGAAATGGGAGCTTTTATGTATTAAGGACTATGCAAGGTGGTCCCGAGCTATTTTGACATCTGTTCAGTTCTTAGAAGAAATCTACCTTGGTTATTTTTCTTACTTTTCTTAAAAGTTTTAGGGGATGACATTTCCAGGCAAAATGCAAGAAAAAGCTGTTGATTGCAAAATAGCACTAATTTTGGAGGCGCTGCCTCTGATGAATGCCAAAAGGTACTATAGCAGCCATGTGGCCCCAGATGCTGGCATCTGAATGACAGTGGCTAAGTTCTGACATCACCAGTCATGAAGTCAAAAGGGAAGACAGTCATTCACACTTCGAGGCTGGTGCTTCTTCAGCTAGCAAAAAATTATTGAAACACTTAATATACATCTTAAAATAAAGGACTAGTTATTTTCAACAACAACAAAAAAATCCTTGATGCAAATAATGTAGATCCTCCAAGGCTTTAAAATGGAAGAATAGTACCAACTCTGCACCTTTCCCACAGCCTCAGCACAGCACCAACAGCCAGAGAGGTTGGGTACATTCGGATGTGCTCTCCCTTCCTCTGCCTTTATCTTTAGTGTATATAGTAATTTGGAGAAGACCTGGGCTGGAAAAGTTATGGAAGGTTGTTTTGCTAACTGAGGAGTCAGACTTCAGTAACTCTCATGCTGGGATGTTTGGCCAACCATTTTGCATTTTCCACAAGTCCTCAATCCCTCTCATAATCTATATGCCAGCACCAGGAGCAACTATTACCACAAGCATCACTAGTAGATCCCAGCAGGAACTTGCCTTAATTGTGGTTTTACACAGTTCTGTCATCTTCAGCTACACTCCTGTTGTTCTTCCTTGCATCTGGAAAGCAAAACTTTAGCTAACTCCTGTCCTTGCTCACATTCCATGTGAGTGGTCACAAGGCTCAGCACTACCCTCCTCTGGGCTTTGCTTCAGTGGTTTCTCAAAATATGATGTCTGGAAATCATCAGGGGTTGTGGGTTGGTTGGTTGTTTTTCAGAGTCTCGGTAGTAAAATCCTCCCTGTTTCTCTGCCAAGGAAATCGCTTCCCGCTTCTTGGCACATCTTTGCTCACCCACGGGTTCATGTAGCAAGGAGTCAGAAGTGAGCCTTCTCAAAAAACCTAGTGGGTGGATTGGCATTGCTGTGTTCAAAATGCTCTTGCATTTTGCAGGTAGTAGGTGTGGCTGCATTCCTTGCCAGGCAGAAGTCAGACATCCCAGGCTTACGGTGGTCTCTGTCGCCCATCCACTGCCCGAGGCTGGCCAGGTACATCATCTCCTATTTCTGTCTCATTTAGTTTTGGGCCTTTGAAGAGGGGCAACTCATGCACTTCGTGCCTAGGTGAGGTAAGGTTTGCCAAGGAAATTAATGTGGTTTTTTATAATTTTAGCTGTTATCTATCCATTCTAGTTGGAAGAAAATTGGAATCCTTCAGGCACAAACACTCTTTACAATGTTGGGGAACCTGTTCCTGGCTGGACCTGTAAAGTGTGACCTTTTGGGCAAGAAGAGTTCACTAGTTTTTGAGAAATTATGAAAGGTGCGGTAAAAATACTAGTTGCTCTGTCCTTCCTCTCCTAACCATCTCTCCCATCAGCCAGAGTTCAAGGGCAGCAATCCATAGCAACTTGTACCTACTTTTTGTGACAACGCCTTCCAGGTGGATGATGTTGGGGTGGTCAAACTGCCCCATGATGCTTGCTTCACCCAAGAAATCTCGCCTCTGTTTCTCTGTGTAGCCCACCTTCAGGGTTTTGATAGCCACTGGAAACTCCCGCTTCCCCTGCAGCTTCAGCCGCCCACTGCAGACTTCCCCAAATTCACCTTCAGAGAAAAATCAGAAAGAATGGGATTGTAACACATCGAAGGAACGTATGGTACACCCATGCGTGCAGCATGGAGTGCAGGCCCTATAGACAGCTGATCAAAACCACAGAAGGCTGAATATCACAGTGATCACCACCTCAAAGAGCCGGTGTATCATAAGCCAGTAACCCATAAGCACAGGAAAACTAGGAAGAATCATGCAGCTTTCTTTTATTTAAAGAGCTATGCTCTACACCCTACTGTGGTTTCTCCTCATTTCATGTTTTTGTCTATGACATGAGGGCATCCTGTAACATCCTGTATCATTGCCCTGCGTAGATAGCTGTAAAACACAAGTCACTTGCTTCTCAACCTTATTTTGGTAAGTTACATGGATGGAATGCTGCTAGTCTTTCACAGCAACCTGTATTTTTATAGACTATAAACCTCTTCCAATTTTATGATCACCCTTTTTAAAAAGTAACCCAAATGGTTAGGGGTTCGTTGGTTTTTTTTTTTTTTTCTTCTGGTGGACAGTAAATTATTTCCAAAACCACAATTTCAGAGGACAGAAAATATTCCTAGAGTTGGATGCAACTCTAAGTAAACAGTTTCACTGAAAAGAAAAAGAGAGAGTTTCTTTTTTTTTAAACAAAGAAGTTAAAAGTTTTGAACTTTGTTTTGTCATTTTTTTCTCTCTCAGATGACTCCTTAGTTTTTACTTCAAGACTGACCTCAGTGGGGAAGGAGAAAAAGGTTAAAATGGTGAAAAGAACCTGAAAATTAAGTGTCTCATTTCCCTTAGCATCCATCAAAATAACTCAGCTTGGTCTGAAAGTGACCGTTTTCTGCTGTTTTCAATTCAGTCCCTGAATTTCAAAACCATAGACAGTGACAGGTTTGTCTCAAACTTCAGCTGGAACACGCTCCCCATCACCTGCAGGGTACCTAACAGCATAAATATTTCATGGCCCTTCCCAGATCTCTCATGTTAAAACAGATAACCCTCCACACTGCCAAGGCTCACAAAACGCATTTCCATACCAGCTCCAATAACTCTTTCAATGGTTATGCATGAAGCTTCTATTTCCTTAGCAAACTCATGGACGGCCTGATTAGGGTCCTCATAGGTGTGGGGGTCAATGTAGGTCCTTACTCCAGGCAGCTTAACTGCAAACACAAATTGAGAGTGTTAACGGCATGTGGCATGATAGAAGACACACAACACAAACTCCTGACCCTTGTACACTGCTTTGCTGAAAAACACTGCAGCAGGGAAATCTACATTTTTCTACCAGAAAAAAAAATGAATATAATTCTGGCAAAATGGTATTTAGTTTCTAAGTGACACAGGTACAGCTTGATGGTGTTTGGAAAATATGTGTCAGTGCTCAGTTGGAACGATGTGCAGCTACGCATCACTCGTGGTGCTGCAGAACAGGCTGCTCCAGGGCCTGGTGCAAAAGGGTTCCTTTCTGGATCTGGAAAGGGTATGTCAGAAGAAAAAGTACAAAGAGCAAGATGTTAAAGGAACAACTTGCAAAGCAAGTCAGATGGATAGGGATTGATGGAGAGCTGCAATAAATTATGCCCTGCCAGACACATATTAGCTAATCAATTGGTCACATATTTCAGACAGACTTACTGAGATTTAAATGAACTAAATATATGCAGTAAAAAGCCTGTCAGTTGTACCAGTACAATCAATAACAGGCTTTTTCTTCAGGACTTGAGAGGGGAAAGAGTATTTTCATTATCCATATTATAAGTTTGTTTTGACAATCATTAAGGCTACTTACATGAAGAATTGCTCATCAGTCTAATAAGACAGCTACATTACACTGTGGCTCTTAATTGATTTGCTTCCTGCTGCCTTCATTACATAGCACTAATGGAAATTTGACTTTCACTCAAGACGCGTTTACCTTTTCCACCCCAAAAGACATCTTGCTGCTACCCATCCCTAGACCCCAAGGCACTTGACAAGGGAAGGCTTTTCACATACTAGCTTGGGATGTACAGAAGGATTGGCAGTAACCATGAGATGGTATAACTGCTGAGGTTTTTTTGTATACAAGGGCATTAACGTGGCATTTCTGAAAGCTTCCTAGGAGCAAGAAGTAGGTGTTATTCCTTATGCCTCCACAGAGGCAGCCAAGGCAAAGAGTACCTGTGGGATTGGCCCTTGTGGCTGGCTGAGGAAGAGCAAGAGTTTAAAACATATTCTGGACTGGCACGTCCAGACCACAAAAATGTAGTTATGTGCTGACCAGCCAAAATTAATAGTACCTTGAGTCACACAGTAAAGGCAGAGGAAAAGAATAAAATGGCTCCCAAGAGAATATCTGCTGCAAATGTACAGGTGTGAACAACTGGGCATATATAAGCACTGTTCAAACATTAAGTTCTCCATGAGGCTTAGAGCAGTAACAGGTGGTGACGTTACTGAATAATAGTACAAACAATTCTTTTGTGAATTACCACAAAAAAAGGATTTTTATTTATTTTTTTAAAAACCCTCGAGGTTGTATTTCTCATTACCACAGAGAGCCAAAACCACATATCTACATGTTCCATCTTTACTCACTGTGGCCATTATGAAAATGCATCTTTTCTTCTTCTGGATCTTGTTTAGCCTTGCTATAGCCACACCGCCTGGAAAAAAAACAATATCAGAAGAGTATTTTTGTCTCTGGTATGGCAGAACTCTGCTCTTTACTTCACATCACACAAAGCACAAAAAAACAGAGCAGCCTCAAATCCAACCTCTCTAGCAGCTGCCTTGCTGCTGTCCCAGTTTTAGCTCATCAAACTACTTGCAATTTCCCTAACGGGATTCAGGGCCCAAGGCCCACTGATTTTCAATTGGACTCGTGTTTCCAAATCCCACAGCTGTTTCTGAACAACTCCACTCTACCATACGTCTAATTCAGACGTATTATTATGAAGAAAAAAAAAAAAAAAAGAAACAGGAAAGATGATGGAAGGGGAATGGGATGAAACACTGGAATCACAGAAGTAAGATCTCCCGGATGGCAGAGCTTTGGCAGGCACCACGTTGCACATATCACATGCTCCTCTTCATCTACTGGATATTGGCACAGGATTCTTAATTTTGACACTTTAGAAAACAGCCTTGTGTAAATATCAACACCGTATACACATGCAAAATAATGGCTGAAACAAAAACCCCAAACCTCTTGTTTCACTGTGTTCACTATGTATTCCTGGCTCTGATGGGGTTTCCTGTACACCTGTCTTTCTGCAGGGGAGCTACCATTCATGCAATCCCTTCTGCCCAGTAGCAATAAAGATGGAAGAGGGCACAAAGTCACTTCCTGACCTGTCTTGCTCCCATGTTAGCACCAGGTGGTGCAAAGGTGCTGCTGAATCCTACCATGGAGTTACAACCACAGCCTTATGGGAGTTGCACCTATCCCAGGGCATCTTCCTGTAAATCTTTGGCTGCTCTTCCCTGGCTTGACCCTCACTCTTCCATGCTGGTTCTGTAGGTGATGCCATTGCATTACCTGCATTGGCTGCATTGGTGGTATCTCTAAGACCTGCTTCGCTTAAACAACCATGTAGGAAGGCACTGGATAACTTGCATAGGCAAGGAGAACTCCCATATGCATACCCATATACACATTTAAAAATACAGGATGAGATGTGTACAAAGCACATACATACGCCAGTCTTTCCAAAGTCCTGATAGGGTAACTGGATAGAGGAACGGGATTGCCCTTAAAGCAATTTGCACAGGCATGACATGGAGGGACACTGCTCAGTTGAGTGGATAACCCGCAACAGACACCTGCAAGCCAGTCAGCATACATCTCAAAGAAAACTTCAGGTTACTGAAGCCACTCAAAGCTGAGAAACTTAGGAGTCTTCTTTCCGATTGCCCCTAATTTTTGAGATAGGGGGATGTGAGCACTCTAGCATCACTCACAGCAAGAAGCACACAATTAGCAGAAACAAAACTGCAGTTTGGGGGAGGCAGTAATAGGCATCTGCATGAAAAATGGCCTCAGCGTGAAGTCCTATTACAGGGATGGTCTGCCTGAATGCAAGAGGGCAAGCAGCCTTTTGGCTACAGGATTTTGGCACTGTGTTTATGATTACAGACAAAAGCCCCAAAATGACTGCATGCATGTGACACTGCTGAGCTGGCCCCAGTAGAGCTCCACACTGGAGGATCGAGGAGGGCAAAAGCAACATGAGCTCCTAGGGTTACACTGGGGAAGGGGAGCAGGCATGCAAGCTCACTTTGGGGAGAAGGGGAGACCTGTGCTGGGGGAAGAGGATGAAAAAACCGACTGCAAAGGCTGTGCAAGCACAGGGTAATAAATTGAGACAAGGTGCAGACAACAATAGGGGAGGCTGACAGGTGGCCTGGAGACGTAGGCAGGGATACACTTGATAAACAGCCAGGCTATCCATGCAGGGTACGATTTGAGCAGCAGCAACCAAGCTGAGATCATCACGTTCCGAATGGGAAACCTACAAGGGCGACGACGTGCCTGGAGACATGGGCTCAGGCGTCCACATGTCAGTGCTCATCGCCTTGCTCTAGCAGCAGCAGTGCCATTTCCCAAGCAGAAGTCCTGCCTAATTGCCTCCAAAACTAAGCACCAGGGGTGTACCATGACCCCAAGAGAACAGGAGGTTTCAAAACACATTTTGGTGTTCATAGTCCCTGCATGTAAATGGATTCTTCTCCACCTTCATCACACTGCCTCTACTTTTAAGCATATAAACTACAGATGTGAGTATCAGTATCAATTCTCACTTCTGACAACCATAATTTTTTTCCGCTGCAAGTTGTCAAAAGTTCAATTTTTCACAGAACTAATTTTCTGGATTGAGGCATTTTCCCTTAAAAATACACAATTTTTTCAATTCATCCTTGTACCAAATGCACATATTTCTTCTGTTCACCTTTTAGAGTAAATGTTCCCATCTCTTCCTCAGGTGTGGAGTACTTGACCTGTAAATAAACTTTTCTGTCATTATCCTTTTTGCTACCTGCATATCTCCTGATTCTTCAACCATAAAGAGGGAGGAGAGAGAAATGAGGGCCATGCTACTGCTTGCGTAAAGTGATCCAAGTACAGCTTGATGCACAACAGCCCATGTTTCACGACCCAGAGACACACTCAAAGGGTCAAAGCAAACCAGTTGGCTCCAGCTGTCCCCCTTTCTTGAGCTGGGTAATGCAAAGAGCAGTGTGTCACATTAGTATATGAAATCAGGTTCTGGGATCTCCACTGCATTGTTAACATAGGCCTTGACAAGACATGCCAAAGAGAGCTGGCAGCAGTGGACTGTGACTGTTGAACAACAGATAGGTGTCTCTAACAAAGCTTACTGCAAAACCTGCCTGTTGCAATCACTTGTGCCCTTCACATACTCACTTTGTCAAACTACACCAAGAAACAAGCCATGTACACGCTGACTGCACCTAAATGGCACCTCTTCTCTTCTCGGCCTTCAGATGCTTAGAATAACACACACAAGCAGTTTTTTCTCTCTTCTTCCCCAACTAAATCTGATAAAAAGCTGTTATTTCAGGTTAACGCTATGTGCCCAGTACTGGCAAATAAAAGTATCTAAATATTGTGGCTTTGCAATACGTCTTGGGGTAAGGAAAAGCTCCCGCTCATTTGTGAAATATATTAGTGCATGTGCATTTGCTCTTATTGGAGAAGCAGCAAATCAAAAGCCTCCCAGTGGAAGACTCGTTCTCTAGTTCATTGTCATTATGCACACCATAGATTTCCTATATCTTTCCTATGTCACATACAGCAAAAGCATAAAAATCCTGACACTCACTTCATCTCCGACTGAGCTGGAGACATTCAGCCAAAGACTTAATGTAATTCAGCAGCACACCTAAATCTCAACTCATTTACTCCTGTTGTGGATTTGTCCCCGTTTCTGTATCTAGAAAGCAGATGTCTTCATATTTTTCAATAAAAGTATCAGAGGGGAAAAAAAAAAGTGAGACTTTAAATATTCTTAAGGCATCATGTCTTATTTAAAAAGTACTTGCAGATTGGCAGGCAGATCGTGAAATATTTATGGGCAGATTATAAAAGTGAAGTTGTAAAATGATCCCTATATAGGTTTATAAAATATAAAACAGACAGGTAGAAAGATGAAGAATCCAGCTGGGAAACCAATGCCCACTGCCTTGCACGGCAGAAGCCAATTCATGGAGAAAAATCGTTCAAGAAATGAGGCAGGAAGATGCTTGCTCTCCCTGGGCCAATGGAAATACTTTGTGTCTGACCTTGTGCTTCAGGTTGCCCTTGCTGTGTGGCATGTGGCCCCTCGACCACCCAAGGCATCTCCAAAAATCATAGGATGCACAAGGGAAGGAAATTCCATCTCCCTAGCTGGGGCCACCACTGTAGTCACAACCCAGGCAGGACACAGACTGTGGAGCTGGACCTCGGACATCCAAGCCCTACAGAATGATATGGGAGAGTAGGCCAAAGCATTTCAGTACACAGCCAAGGCATTACTGGAAATGCACATGGGGACAGCATTTAGACATCCCTGATGAAGAAAGGGACCTCACTTTGCTAGGCACAGTCAGTACTATCAAATGGCTTGTGCCTCAAAGCAGCGTTCCAGTCCTGCAGAGATTTATAGATGTATTTAATCTCTAAAATCATAGATAAATGACCTCTGTGCTCTTCTCTGAAACAGAGACAAAACACCACTTGTTTTTCTGAAGTTAGACCCTCACAGAAGCACACTCTTACAATAAATCAACTTTGAGGAATGCATCCAACCCATCTTGAGCTGTTATTTTACAAGAGGTTTGTGAGGATCACAAGACTGTAATTTACAAGAGGTTAGTGCTTATTTTAGGCTTCTACTAAAATGTTAAAGCAATAAGGGCTGCATACGTGTTGCAGGGCAGGACTGTGTTCCACGCAGAGGAACAAACATGGATTCCTCTATGCGGCCAAGATCCTGTTGCCTCATCTCATGTGTGGAGACAATAACTCGTTCAGCAAATAGTTTCATCCTGGATAAACAACATCAATACTAAGAGCCAGGGGCAGAAGTCTACCTCTAACGACACTTGTCCATGTTCAGCATTTGTCTTTGCTGCTTGCAATCTTAGAATATATTCAGCATCACAAAACCAGGGAAGAGTCAAAGGACTGGTGTAAAATGAACAGCTTTTACACTGGAAGTTGTTTCCCCCTTTTTTTTGCTAGAATGAGTTACTTTCATTGTGTTAGACCAAACTTTCACCTGGGGTAACTTGAAGCAACCCATGCAAGCTGGGAATCTGACTCATTCAGTTCCTCTATCTACCCTCAAAGACCTGCAATTTGGAGAAAAAGAGCAGTAAAAGATTTTGAGATGACAAGCTAAGATCTTTGGCTCAGTTCAGATACACTAGATGACTGTCCCAAGCGGAAACCAGGGCGGGTTCTCACTCACTGTGTTCTCAGCTGCTTTTCCAGCCACAGCTGTTCCCTTCTATACGTGTGACTGTGCCTTTGACCTCTGATTAACTTGGACGTCTTACAAAGGAAGTTTCTCTATTACATCAGTGGTATTTTTAGACTTTAGTCTTTCCCTGCCTTAGTACTGAATGACTCCCTTCTTTCCTAAACCACCGCCAGAACAATTAAAAATAACTTAAACAGGGTACTGTTTCCCCCTCTCGCAGGAAGCTCCCTCAGAAGCAATCTCCATAAATCTCTCTAAAGACGTTGTCGTGCCTTCACATAACACAGCTGATGGCATCCATGCCTTGAAGTCCCTTTTCCCATTTCCCTCTCCCAGCTTGCTGCGACATTAGTCTCTACACAGATTGGAGGAAACTTGCAGAGGGTGTTTTCTGGGTCAGCCAAGTTTTCCCTATGTGAGCCTCTTCTTCTTAGCCATTCAGTCCTTTCCCACTCTTCTCTGAGAAGTATTTTCCAGTGCTGCCACTCTCTGGTTGGAGGCCTTGTTGAGGACACTGGAAGCAGGGCTCCCAGCAAGGGACTGCTCGTGCACTAGTGGCACAGGCACAACAGAAGTGCAATCATTGCTAAGCTGGTGGTTCGCAGGACCAACTGCACAAGACCAGAACAACATTTTGCAGCCAAACACTTTCAGCCGAACATCCTTGCTTGCTAATGTTGCTCTTCAGCATACAAAAGACACAAAAAACAATCTAAAAATACTTCAACAGAAAAAAATCACAAACCAAAAAGTCCTTCTGCTTTTGGGCCTTTGGGATTTTCATTTGGAATCTCTTTCCTGGTTCAGACCACTGTTACAGCCAAAATACAGCACTAAGCAACCCAAAAATCGTCCACCTTGGTGATTTCTGTGACCCATGGCCAAGGACTGCACCATGACTCAGCTACCATCACACAAAGTCCCTGTAACCTGCAGAAAACGCATTAGGAAAGTTTCACACCTCTTGCCCTGGCATGCTGCAAAGCCTCCCCAGTTTACTAATGCACATGGGACACCTCAACACTCCTGTGGCCTCAAGCAGCTATCTGATAGGGATGGTGGTTTTAGGAGTCTCCTAGGAGGCTTGGGAAGATCTCTCTGCTTGCACAGATTACAGTTGATTGAGACCTAAAAGACACTTCCTTCATTGAGCAGCCCAACTCATGTCCAATCAAACCAACAGAAATTAAAATCATCCTTCCTTTGATCAGTTAGAAAAGGGGAGAGAGTACAAGAGAGTAGAAACTGGTGAGGCAGCCCAGACAGTGGCAGGAAAGGGCAGCATGCAGCATGGACACGCAGCTCTCCATGCTCCCGAAGATATGTCCAACGTGGCTGGAGCATATCATTGGCAAACAGTATCATGTTATCACTGTGTACGCCATACATTGGCATGTATGTTGCTGACATACTGTTTGTTTCACTGACATGCACAATACATGTCACTAAATATATTTCCTCTCTTGCCTGCCCCTGACTCCTTTCTGGGGGCAATTACCTCCCCTGGCCCTTTTTGGTGAAAAGAAGTATAATTTGATGAGGTGTCCAGCACATGTGATGTTTTCTAATGAAACAAGACATTGCTGGTGTGATGTCTAGATTGATCACGGAATAACATATCAAGGCTTTTTTTTCCCCTGGGATCCCTGGTTTTTCTGGAGACACATTCTGCTTTAGGTCATGCTATTTCCAGTGGTTGAGATAGACAAGCTGGGTGCAGAGATCGGATGAGAAAGTGATTTCCAGGCCAATACAAGAAAGGGAGGGAGAGGCAGACTGTGCACAGAAAACACGGAGGGAGGACATGAAATAGGAGCCAGCACAGGTGGGAACACTGACCATGTTAGGCTCGGATAGGCAACAGCACGCAGAGAAGAAGCCCACCCACAGCCATGATCGCAGCAACTGAAAAGCAAACAAAAAGGCCCAGGATAAGGAATAATCCCACTGCCCTGAAAAGGTGCAAATACATTCGCAACATGTTTATATGCACTTCTTCCTTCTTATTGCAATTATTATTTGAACCTTAATACCCTGGGCTGCAACAATTCCATGTCATGTGCTACTGTTGGGGAAAAATGCCTTTAGGGAGAGGTATAGATCTGGTTCCTGCAAAGCCATTAACCATTTGCTTCCTGTACTTAAGAATCACTTTTAGGATTAATGGGGCCACCCATGTGCTTAAACTTAAGCACCTGCCTGGGAGCAGGCAAAGTGACTTTTTCCACAAGTGTGTTGGTACAGTTAAAATTTCTTTTAACCCTCGCTACAACCCTCCCCTCCCCCAGATGAATTTGAGCCCTGCTTTGCAGACCCCTGTGCATGTGCTCAACTCACACAGCCCCTTCTGGGTCTCCCTGTGTCAGTGGTGCTTTGCACACACATTACGTGTCTGCAGAAGCAGGACCTTACGAGTCATGTGAGAGCACTCAGCCTAAAGAAACTCAAAATATGGTGAGCTGAAAGGCACTGTGTGCATCCACAGCTTGCTTTTAAAGGCTGTAGAGCCATTACTCTAAGTCTAATCAGAGTATGGGTTTGCCTGAGGTTGGCTACACCTAAGTGACAGCCCTTTATCCTTGCCAGAGAACTTGCATGGAAAATTTTTCTGTTACCAAATCTATTAACGTATTCCATCCTGAAAAAGAAAGGAACAACAGGAAGAACCTCAGTACGACATACAAGCAGGAGCCTAGCAGTGCGGACATACTCCAGTTGAAGTCAGCTGAAGATCTCACTCATCATTTCTCCCTAAATCATCGTAATGTGTCATTTTTGGAAAAAAAACTGTGCCCATCAGATTTTTATGAAGTATAACTTACAAAGCCTAAACACATCAAAATAGCCTATTTAGACAAAATTAACATTCTGCAACTGCACTGCCTTAAATTACGATGCAAAATAACTTCAGGCATGCAATTATTTACAGAATTATATACTGGATTATGTGCTTACTCAAATTAGAACTGGTGAAGAATGTCTCTCTAAGCACGTTTTGCATCAGTAAAACAACTTGCTAACATTTTTTGAGCAGTGATGCCAATATGTTTTTACTATAATTGGCAATATTTTGTATTTTCATAATGTCTCAGCTTGTGCAGTCATACTAATATGGAAACAGCTTAGCCTTCACTAAGCCTCTCTATTCATCCAAGTTAATACTGGAGGTCCAAAACCCCAAAAGCACAGCAAGGGAACCAAAGCTTTATATATTTTGAGTCAATTTTGCCATTTTCTGGGTTTAACCTTGCAGGATTTGAGTACAGGGAAACGGTATGTCTCCAGAATATCACTGTGGCTGTGACAAGTTAGCTTCAATTTTAGCAAGGAAGCCCTTTTCCCCCCAGGCATTTTCTAATAGCTGCTGCCATCAGTCCTTCCCACACAGCTCAGCATGCAAAGTTGTGGTTTCTGCAACAACAGTTCAATTAACCTGAAAAGCAACCACTTCCTTAAAGTGAAAAGAGTTCTCTGTTTTCTTAAACAAAGAAACTCTTTGAACACTTCATCAACAACTGGGCTGCTTGAAGACAAAATCAGTTCCCTGCATTGAATGCAGAGCACTTCAGATCTCACTTGCTTCCTTTAAAGAGAGATTAAAAATGCTCAAGTGCAAGGGAAATATGCCTCAATGCAGCCTTAGTCCTACACACACAATGCAGTGCAACTGGGATCAAAATACTCTGAGGTGTAACATCAGGAGAAACCTGAAGCTCTTAGAAACAAACTAAACTGGATTAGCAGACAACAAAATTCCCTTTCCAGGCCCAGGTGCACTTGGATAGGCAAGTGAATGGAGAACTTGGTCTGAACAGTTAGGACAAAGAAAGATTTACGAGTGCTTGCATTAAGATAAACTTCAGAATATAAAAATCCCAAGGCAAATAAAACTGGATGATAAACTCCAGCTAACCTGCTATGCCCTCATAGCAATTGCATTTGAGTGCTGATTGGCTTCTTGGAGGGCCAGCTTCCCTATCTCCTCGCTCCATGTAGGGCCCTCTCATTCTAGAAACTGAGGAGCTGAAAGAAAATGCTTTCCAGACAAGATCAAATGCTGTGGCAAGGTAAGAGACTGTTGCTCAATGAAACACACCCGGACGTCTCTGGGGTTTTAAGATCTTTAGCCAGCGAACTGACCTGAATCAGGGAGCAATCAGAGTGGAACAGAGCACTGTGTACATCAAAATTATCCGCAAAGTCTCCTACTGTCTCACTGAATCAACCAAGAGACTACAAGGAGAACTGGTTGGGGCTGCCCCTAGCTCCAGTGGGGAGTCAGGAACTCCTCAGATCAGCTGCAGGTTAGCAGATGACACATCCACATAATGGTGAAGGTTACTGAGAAAACACTTGCAGCATTAAATCCCCTTTACTGGGACAACACGAGGTGTGGAGTTGGCAGCATCTCTAGAAGCAAAGCTGCCTTGATACAAGGTGTGCATTCTGCTTTGAGCCCTGCCTTCTAGCAAAGCGCTGCAGATGGGCAGAGACAACGTAAAGGAGCCTGGAGCTCCTGTGACACCTCCTGGACCTCAGTGGCCTGCTGGCTCTGCCCTGCTCCTCAGCCAGACTGACTCTAATGTTTTCAGTAGCCTTGGGCATATAAAGCTGACACTGCTCCAGTTCTAGCAAAGGTGACCCCTGCAAAGCCTATGTGGCTTGCAAACCCAACTGTCCAGAGGGCAAACTTTAATAAACCTGTGCTAAGAGGACTTATCAACACCCTTGGCATCGTTTCAAACCCTGCGCTACATGCTTTGTTAATGAAATGTATATTCATGAAGGGCCTCAACAACTGTGTCTGCAATCGATGTAATTATTTTACTATAACTCTGCAGATGACCCAGAGAGCAGCTGAAATTAAACTACATTTCTAGTGGCTAGATAGATCTCAGAGAGGCTCTGCCATATATAGCTGCGGCTTTTGAGAGTTACAAGACTGGGAGTCATAATAAATGAAAGCCTTGTTTGTTGCTTTTAATAAGTTGCTCTAATGGTGTGCTCTTCAGAGGCTTGCAATTAAGAGACTGAAATACTTGAGGGTGCTGGGAAGATTCTTCTAATCCTTCACACAGCCCTGAGCGATGGCAATGATTGCTTCCTGCACATCCAGGTCAGGAGGCCAGCACTACACCTAGCACCTTGTGAGTCAACACACTTGCTTCAGACATCAGAGGAGCAGCATTACACACTGTAAGTTGATAGGAATATATTCCTGCTTTGCCCAGAACTACAGGAATGTTTAAGGAGTCATCTCCTCTTCCTGCTGAGCTATACCTAGTTCACATGTTAAAGCACGTCTCTCTGCTGTTTGAGAATAAGCAGGCGATATCTTTGCAATCCCTGTGGGGAAGGAAAGCAATGCTTCTAGCAGAACATTTGGAAAGATCTCTGTCATTATATTTTGCTATGTCTAAGCCGTAAGAAAGTACAGATAATAATTTTTCGAGGTAAGAGGCCAAGCACTGCCAACGTGGTGTGCCCCTGCCAGAGGTCACACAGTTTCTAGCATCCAAAGCAAGGTGAAACATTCACATATTCAGATGTGCAGAGAGATGACAGTCTGATTTTGCTCTTCATCCTCTACCCACTCCGCAGCCAACAGAAGGCACTATATTCACTGCCAAGAGAAGACACTGTAAAACCCCTCTTTAAAATACTACGTATGGTGCTTTCACTGGTGCTCAGCAGGAGGCTGGAGTTACTACCACTGAAGTCAAGCTGTGCTTTTAGTTTGAAGGGCAGTCCAGTTTCCTTCTTGAAGTGGAAAAAAGACTTGTACAATGCCATCAAACATATCACCTGATTGAAGGCAAGGAGCTTTTGTCACTGACAGCTGCACTGCCCCACATTTCCCCAGCTCAGACAAAGTTTATGCTGGCCACTTATCTGCTCATGATGATCCTTCTGCCCCATTCCTTTGACTGCTACCAGAATTACTCAGAAATGATACTTTCAAGGGCAACATCTCATGGGCTTGGAGCTTAATTACAGTTTGGCAGACTCTCACCTCCAGTCTGGGACAAAGTTATCCATAGACAGATACACCTAGGTCCCCAAAACCTTCTCAAAAATGCAGCACATCAGACTGGTTTGTGAAGGACACTGTGTTTACACAAGTACCAAGCCAGAAAATGTTTAGAGTAAAAAAAAAATTTTAAAAGGTGTTGGAGCAGGCAAACTTGCCAAGCTGATCTAGGCAGGATGCTAGAAATACGAAATGATTTCCACACCGGCCCTGGAAACGTATCACCCTGTGCAGAAGGGTGCACTAGAGCACTTTTTTTTTCCAAGAGATCCTGTATAACAATGCCATTAATCATAGAATCATAGAATGATAGGGGTTGGAAGGGACCTTTAGAGATCATGTAATCCAAGACCCTGCACAAGCAGGTCCACCTAGATCAGGTCACACAGGAACGTGTCCAGGTGGGTCTTGAAGACCTCCAGAGCAGGAGGCTCCACAACCCCTCTGGGCAGCCTGTTCCACTGCTCCGTCACCCTCACAGTAAAATAGTTTTTCCTTATGTTTCAATTAATGCTCCTCTCTGGGAAAATATACTGCCAAAGAGCAAAAACTTTGTTGATATGACCGAGGTAGGAAAAACCTTGACCTGAGCAGAAGTTGGACCAGACCCTGCCTGCTCTCAGTGGATGAGAATTTTGACTTGGCACAGCAACAGCTTCTCCAACAAAATCCTTCCTCTTGTCAGGTGAACTGCGGGGAACATTTGGCAGCAGGCAGCATCATAAAGTGGCTATAAATCACAGGAGACAATGTCCTGTAGGAAGAAGGAAGAGCAGACAAGCATGTAGAGATAAAAATCCCTTAAAAAGTCACAATTAACAAAAATTGTGACTCACACTGGAAAAATTCTCTCTATGAAAAACATTATTTACAAACTGTCTCCCATTTCCTACGGAAAAGCAAAACTATTTTAAGTCCTGACATATCTTGGAAAATAGGATGGCAGGGGTGGGTGTGGGGTGGTGTGTATGTAAAAATTCATCCGTTTTGACCTTCCACATTGAGGGAAGGTTGCAGACGTTTGCTTAGGACCTGGGATATACACCACAATCCTTTCACCCTCTCTACTCTTTGAAAGTCATTTCTTAACAAGATGCACATATTTGTGTCCAGAAAGTAGCCCTCTGCCACCACAGGGGCTGATATTTAAAAGTCTAAATCAGCTAAGGTCAAGGATGGATACTCTGGTGCAGAAGCCTCTAATTTCCAATACCCAAGTGGAAAGATTTGCCTTTGCTTTGTCTTTTGAGAGCTAGAAAAAGACTTTCTATATATGCATGACACAGGGCTAGGGGCAGTTTTCTGTTGCTTCAAAACTGTTTTTTTTACCTAAGTTCTATAAAAAGCTCCCTCCAGTTCTTTGGAAGATCGGTTGAGATGGAAAGGTCATCCATAATGGGTAGCTGGCTATAAATGCAGATGCATAGTACACTTGTTATTTTGAGCAGCTTTTGCAAACATGCACAGCATTGACCTAATAGCATCCCCATTTTACTTTGTAAAAAGCTCATGCCTTTGCTCACTGCAACAAAGTTCAAATGCTGGGGGGACCAGAGGGACCATTAGGACCAGCAGTCTCTTAATGCTCACCCTAAGACACCTCAGTTGTGGAGATCGGGCTTGGTTTGATGGAAAAAGGAAGGCGAACTGCCCTAGAGCAGTGGATCTCCTTCCTAGGCTAACGCAAACCCAGCTTCCCATATAAGTTTGCAGAAGAAGGGGGCTGATGCCACAAGGATGACTATGGCATCTTTTTTACACCTTGCAAGACCGAGTGCATTTGTGTCTGGCATTGTTTGACACAGACTGTGAAACAAAAGTCTACAATGATTTTAGATGAATACAGTCTTCAGTCAGGAACAGTGATGTCAAGCAGCATCTAATTCAAGCATTGCTAGGAAAGCAAAATTTACAGCCTCACTCTATCAGTAAAGAACACTGCACTTTCGAGAAGAATACATAATCCTACCAAAACAAAGAAAATAACAACTCCATGTTTTTTAATTCAACACTTGTAGTTGGTTTAATAATAGATTTTCAATCCACTTCTCTTTTTTTTTTTTTCTGCTGAGACAACTACAGTCTGATTTAGGGAATCACTTTGATTTGTAATCCTGATTGTTATATTATTAATGTGTCCTTGATGCAAAGAGCGAGATAACTTTAAAAAAGTGATCAGCTAATTTGCTTGGCATTTATGACCTTGGTCAGAGGATGCATATTATTTACAGTAAGAGTTTTCTGGAACATCTGCAAGTAAATCAGCTCTGAAATGCAGCTGAATTGTTTAGGGCAAAGCACATTTAGTTTCAAATTCCCAGGAACCTCCAGCTTCAAACCCAAAGTGCATTTCCACAGATGGACGCTGGCATGTGGAAATGCCACCGTGATTACCGTGCAGCTGACCTTTGGTTTAGGGCCAGCTGCCAATGGGAAATGCCAAGCTGTTGGTTCAAAAGAAGTGAGAAAACTGCAGATACTTGAAAGAAAAAAAAACCAAACCCCACATAGGGGAAGAGGTGTGGAAATGTTTGCCTCCAGGGACTCAGCAGAAAATAAAAAGCCTTTAAAGCTCAGAAAATTCCTGAGCCCTGCAACTGGGAATCTACTTTCTGAGGTGCTGAGAGAAGATCAACATCCCCTTCTCACTGCAGGACTGTTCTCAAGCCCCTGCTCAGTTCAGCCCAGCACTTGGGACAACAGGCACAAACAGATGCCATGTAGCATCATCCTAGGGAGGAATATCCTAAGTCTGACATGTCCAGAGCCTCCTGAGGAGCCTGGAAGCAGCACAGAGACAGCAATGAGGAACCTGTTTTCAGGAGCTGGCTAGCACATATCCTTGGTGCTTCAGAGCAAGAGGGCTTTTCTTCCTCAGCTTTGCTGCTGTGCAGTACCTGCTCTCCTACATCTGCAGAAAAGACAGAGCCTGGGCTTTGCATCACTTGCTTGGCGTGGAAAGCAGTGGTGATTCCAGATGGAGCAACTCCTGGAATTCAAAATGTCTCTTTCTCTAAAAGTAAGTACAGGAAAGATTTAGGAAAGGAAATGCAACTCCCTGAAACCAAGCACTGGAACAACATAATCACTCCAAAGACAGAAGAGAGAGTCTAACAAAAACAGGTTAACAGCTTCAGAGAGGGATTATCCCATGACTTGGAATGTGTTTATTGTCCCTGCAGTGTCACAGCAGGGGAGCGGGGACACTCCAAAAATTGTCTCAAAATCATATCCATGGCAAAGCAACATGAGTGACACATTTCAGCAGCATCTCTGCTTCTTCCAAAAAAGAGTGATTTTTTTTTTTTATTTGTTTTGCTTTGTTTAATTTCAAATTGGTTGTCAGCTCTCTGGGCTTCTGGGGTTTATTTTTCTGTTCTCACGAGTCACTCAACACACTAGATGGGCTTTAAAATTCACAGAAACTCAGAACAGCCACAAAGTCCTGTGGTTTTGAAGCCAGTTCTCTTAACGATGGACGAAACTTTGGCTCTGAAGGTTTCTTCACCACTTCCAGCTGGGGGGATAAGCTCATCCCAGTTCAGGGGAAGGGTTGAAAAGGTAAAAATGGACCAAGAGCCCAGCTCCCTGTGCCTGCCCTTTCCCATAAATCCAGTGTGGCACCACAGAGAAGCTTCATGGAACCTGTAGTTGCCCTGGGGTCCACAGAGAGAAGGGTGAGTACAAGGTAGGAGGATTAGGACAGTCACAGATGTGGCAATAAAACTCTAATCAAAGGAGACAAGGGCTTTTATAAACATGCCAAGAGGAAGGACATCCTAGAAAGCCCATTAGGGGAAGGGACAGAAAGACATAACTAACGAGAACTGCTGACAAATGGCTTAGGCTTTGCAACTGCTTGCTTGAACCAGAGAGGACAGCAGCAAGAAGCAGACCTACAAGGGCATGTCCTCCCCAAAGGGGTCCCGAGCGCTCACCAGCAAATGTGGGAAGAACAATGGCTACTGGTTGCCACACATTTGTGATTCTTTATGGTCACAGAGGGATGTATGTTGCTCCACCTGCAACTTACCCCCCCAGACTCCTCCTTGCAGAGGTGTCAGGCTACACCTGCAGCTTGCCTAGAGACATGCACCCATCCTCCCGTTTGCATCAACCAAAACGCGCATCCAGGCTGGGGGAGTCTAAGGTCCACGTCCCCCTGCTCTGTTTGAGGATGAGTTTGACTCAAAACGTTCAGCCTTTAAGAAGAGACTTGAAACCCTACCTACAGCATTCAGAGCCAAATCTTTTTGGCTACAGCTTTCCTATAGCCCTTGGTGTGAATGTCCTGCAGCCATTCACCTCCCCACACTGCTGCTGCAAGCTTCTCATGCAGACAGGAACACTTACTTTCCTGTTTTTAAGCCCAACAAGCCACTCAAAGCAGACAACAGGAGCTCAAATGCCTGAGCTGGAAGAGACTGTCAGTCTCTGACCTTGACTGGATATGAGTCTGGCAGGACACTTACCTCTTAAGACAGGAAACAACTGTGTCCTTCCGTGGATGCCTTATGCCTGGGGACAGACCTGCTCAGCCTGGCTGGCTTTCTCTGCACTGTGTGTGCAGACCGATACCCTGCCTCCTCTTGGAAATAAGACTCTCAGCCAATAAGTTCTGTATCAGTGCGGCTCCTCTGAGGGTATCTTGTAAGCACTCTCAACCCTTAACAATATCCTGTAACTTTCAGCCACCTTGCTACACCCGAGCTTAAGACAGATCTGCATCATGAAAGGCATAGTGGGCAGATTGGTACTCTAGATGCATAAATGTTTACTTCGCACTGAAAAGAAACTCAGCCTTATCCATCAATGCACCTCAAGCTTCTCTGTATGAAGGATGCTGTCATTTTGACTACTGTCATTAAAAAAAAAAATGTACTAATACACATGCAGTGTATTAAAAATGGTGCCTGTGTGCTGGCTGCTACACAGATTTAGTGGTACAGTACAAACTAATGCTGATACAAGCCAGATTTTCCCCCAATACCACAATCTCTTGTTCACCAACAAGTTCCATCAACTTCCATTAGGCTTTTCAAAGATGCTATAACCCAGGCTTTCATCACTTGCCTATGTTTAAGCACATGAGAAGTCAATGAGATCGCCTGACGGTTTGAGGCTGAGTGTCTCCCTCCATGTGGGAAGTTCTCTGTATAATTTACTAGCGTGTGAGGAACATATTAGTGTCCTACACAGAAAAAATGAAATCCAGACCTGACCAAAACAGGGTGTTTTGTCCATTCAGATGGCTTTCTTCTCTTTTTTTGTGTGTTTTCCTGAAGTCAGCTTTTCTCTGTGACTAAAGTGCATTGCAAGTGCAAACATATGGGCTTCAGGATATTTTACCTGTAAAAACATGTTCTGCTTATTTTTAAAGGAATGTGAAAATACTCCTGTGAGAATCAAGCCGCATAACCAGGACCAGCCTATACTGAGATGAAAATCATTGGGAAGTGAGCTGCATCTGTGAGTGAGCCTTTGCTATTCGTGCCTGTCCAAACAGATCAATCAGCCCACTCTCGTGCTGTTTTCCAGTGCTACTGCTCAACAGCTTCATTCACATGCTGCTGTTGCCTAAATCGTGCTAATCAGCCAGTCAGATAAAAGTTATTACAAAAGTTGGAGGAGTATAAATACACAGCTTCTTCTCTTACCTTCCGCTGAGAAGGAAACCAATAACAACGGCCAGCAGAATGACTCCCACTGTTACAGACACAACAATTATAGGAATCTGGCTCTGGTCACTGGATGCAGCTACTGCTGAGATGAGAAACAGAAAATGGAGATTAAGGTCAAAATGACAGTCAGCACTCACATGAGTCTTTCTAGTGAGGCTGCCAGTGAGGTTTCAAGTCTTACCAGTCTGTTTCTTCTTTTACCGTTTGTTTCCCCCCTTTACTGTCTGTTTCTAGTTTGGAAAGGAAATGGGTGGAAAGAAACCAAAAACACATGCAAAAACCAAGCCAAAACCCCAACAAAATCACATCTCATCACTGAATTCAGAAACCGAAGTGTTGCAGAAGGCAGTCTTTGAGTTTGCAAACTAAAGTTTGTCTTCCTGGGTTAGCTGCATTAGAAATCACAGAGATAAAAGATGAAAACCTAACAGATCTCCATTTGCAGAAAGAACATTTCTGGAATGCTACTGGTTAGGAGACAAACAAGATGTCCGAGATAAACAGTATTACCTCTGCTTCAAGAATCTATAAACAATTAGAAACTAACTCCTTGTGGCATCTCTATCACATGGCCAGAACGTGCCCTCTGTAAAACAGGAATTTGCTAGACACAGATACTGGTTGGTCTTTTTATTGGCCAATGGAAGCAGAACACTCCCAACTCATGCCTTGAAAAGAACCTTCTTGTCAAAAGGCAGGAAATGAGACCTGTGATAAAGATGCCAGCAGAAAGGTCAGGAAAGCTATCCTGAGCAAACTGGGTTTTGCCACAGATCAAGTGAGTGCAGGTGAGCAAGCTCCTGCAGCCTGTAAAATGGAAATGCTAACACCACTTGTGTCTCCTTTATCTGCTTTGCATTGCAGGGCAAGGAGCCTGTCTCTCCCCACAGGTTTGTATGTGGAGTTCCCTAAGAAGAAAGCAAAGCCTCCTCACTCTGTCCTCTCTGCTGTCAGCTTGTTTAGCTGTATATATTTAACCAGCCCAAGGTACAAATCTGGCAAAACTAACTCCCTGGCACAGGTGCTGCTGCTGAGGAAAAACCTTGCTACAGCTCCTACTCTTGTGCCAGCTCCGGATGGAGCTTCACCCACTCTGGGGAGCAGCAGGAATCAATTGCACACTGAAGAAGCCTTTAACTAAACAATTGAAGTAAAAAGTGGTCCTTAGCACAGGATTAACGTTACGGAAGACATAAAATAACTGAATATAGCTCCATATTAATTGCTAAAAGAGAAGAAAGACAAAAGGGTATGGCATTAAGCATCGATCTGCAATGGGTTTGACGTAGCTCTATGTCCAGGAGCGCTCTGTTGCTCACCAGCTACAGCAATGTAAAGGATTTCAGGAGGATTGGCCATGAGACGTTAAATATTTAACATTAACTGCTCCAAACCTGTGCTATCATCCAGAGATTTTATTAGCCTCACAAATTTATGGAGGCTCCTTAAGATGATGTTTTATTGCTTTCTTGACAAAATAATTAAAAAGTAAAACATTTAAAGGAGAACATTAAGCCATGACTGGTGGTTTTTCACACAGCTCGAGGGATGGGAAAATTAGATCAATCCTGCCATGATCTATGGCAGCTAAAACACCCAAACTCATAAGCTGAGCTAGGACCTTGCTGCCCTTTAAAGCTGGGGAGAAACTGCATTACTCCTCCTCAACTTGGTGACATGTTCTCACTCTCACCAATCTGACTAGCTGGCTTAGCTCACCGATGCAGCTGAAGAACAGCTTCTGGCAAGGTTAGTTTTATCAGTGCTAGGCAAGCTTGGTGGCATTTGGAAAGGAAGACAGTGGCAAGTGGATACAATCAGTAACAGCTTCCACTGAAAAATGGAGCCCTGGCTGCATCACAATTCTTTGCTGAATTGCACATGCAGGCAGCAGTACATAATCAACCACTAACATCTGGAAAAAGAGGACAGTCCAAAACAGGTTACAGCTTTTCTCCCACTGCATTTCTCAGGCTGTTGTTTCATATTCCCTCCAAGTGCCTTACATATAACTTTAATGAAACCTTGTGAACTGGAAACAAAACCCGTCATTCAGTCCAAATGATTTTGGAAGCTGTTTCTGATTCTCACAACAGACACTGAAAAGTTTTCATTTCTGCTTGAATCAAAATAATTTGCTTTGGCTCTAACAAGAGGTTCAGAGATGAACTCTGGTGCAGCAGTGAGATTTCAATCTGTACTTGCTTTCAGATTCCCAGAGATGTGCAGGAAAGCAGTCAGCATTAATATAGGGCCTTGGAAAAAAAAAAAAAACAACTGCTTTTTAAAAGGCTTTAAGTGTCAAAGACAGATGCATTTTGGAAGTTCCAGAAGCCTATGTTTTATTTCAGTTCTACCAAGCCTTTAAACTGAAGAAGGTTAAGACTTGCTTCGGCCAGACCTCAAGTCCAACAGAATGGTTCCCAGCTCCCAGACTGGGGACTATGCCATAGGTATTCCTTCGACCACACCAGCAGCTTCTTAGTATCAGGGAAGTACCTACTCCTCTGCCTTCTAAAATGATAACAAGATTGGGATGCAGCTGGGACTACATGACTAAAGGGGTCTGCTACATGATAGCAATAAATCAAAAAAATCCTGCTTAACACAAATATTTACACAATGGGCTTTATTGCCAGTTTTGATGGTACTGGATCAAATGTGCATATATGTCATGTATTATTTATTAGTAGTCTGGAACACTATTACGCAAACAACTTTAAATTAGAAACTTTCCAACTGCAAGTAAAATTTCTTTAGTATAATATAGAATAGTTTTTGGCATAATGTGATTTTGTTGCTATTTATGGGGCATGATAATGGTTAATACAATAAGAAATACATAAAATAGAGCATTCTTATTGCATTAATGTTTGCATTGTGATGCAATTTGCACTATATTAGTTCCATCACTGGCCCCACAGTTACATCTGCACATGTATAATGATTCCTTTAAAATCTATTATGGCCTCAAAGGTGGCATGCACTGAAAAGACAATTTGGCATTCTCTCCTCAAAGATGATGAATTTTAAATGAACTGAATTAACAGTAATCAAAGTATTGATGAATTTAAATTTCCAAGGTGAACTTACAGAAAATAGGCTCTTTCCCACAGGAATGAACAGAGATATTTCCACCACAAAATTTGTCTTCCATGCAAACGTTATAAAAATTTAATAAATGACAGTTGTACAAACCAAAAAAGATGGGACATATTATCTGAGGGAGAAAATTATCTTTGACACCTCTGAAAAAAATTGGTAATCGATACAAAAAGAATCTCCTCACAGCTGTGCCTGAACACAGGGGAAAGAGCAGCTGAGCCTCTCCATGCCTCAGGAGCTCACCCTGCCACAGAAGCTGTACCAGAATCCAGACCTACACAATTAGATTCATTAAAAAAAAAAAAAAAAAAAAATCAAGCCTCACAAATTTGTAACAGGCTGAGCAAAAGTCCTGCACCTGCAGTGCACATTTTTCCCATTTCTGATCACAAGTCAAATTCCTTTCCTTAAGGCTGTGGCATTGGCAGCCAACAGAAACCATCTTTCAACTTGACAGGAGCTTACACCAAAAGATGTTAATATTGGTTCAATTCTTCCCCTTACAGAGAGGCACCATTTCAGGGATTTTTCCCCAGATGAAGTTATTTAAGAGAGCTCAGCATCCTCTGCAGACAGCCATTAAGAGGGGAGTCCCTGTCGGGTTTTGCATCAGTTGTCATAAAATTTTTCTAAGCAGGGAACAATATGAATCTCTGGAGCCTGAAGAGCACATGACTTCCTCTCCTGCCTCAGTACATGAATACAAGGACAGACGTGTTAGCCTGTCCAGTTGACTGTCACGACATGCCTGATGTTTCTGAAGTCAAGAGGTGAGGCCAGGACAAGGAGGAGCTCTCTGCAAAGGTACTGATCCCCTGACTCATTACTGGCAACTGTTCTGTACGGGCTGATGGTAACAAAAAGGACTTACACATAGGGCTGGTTTCAAACTCAAATCTTCGACTGAAGCCACCGTAGCCAGCTGCGGTGCGGGCTCGGATTTGGAATACGTACGCCGAGTCTGGTTTCAAGCCATCCGCCGTAATCGTCGTCTCTTTAGATTTGATGATGGTGTAACTCGTCTCCTGGTCCTTTTCCCAAGCCACCCCCCCACAAAAATACAACATAAAGTTCATATACACAAATAATGTCTCTCAGAGAAGACAGACCCTTAACAACCCCGACAGCAATGTTACAAGGGATGGCTGAAATATGCGTTTTTTGAGACTCTCTTCCCCAAACCCCCATCTTTCTGAAGGCTCTTTCTGCAGTACAAAATGCAAAATTTGATTTTCCCTTTATAATTAATGGCTCTAGGAGGTATGAAAAAGAGGGGCTTTCCACCCAAAAATAACAACATGGGGACCACACCAGCATCTGCAGTATGAGCATCTATCCATCACTCGGGAGCTACATGGCCTAGGGCAATGAAAAGGTTCATGCTACAAAGATCAATCCTAAGGCACGGGGCAGAGGGAAGAAGACCCATCGTCTTAGAGAGGGATTTTAATTTATACCAGAACTTCCCAGTAACGTAATTAGGCCTAAAAGAGAATAATGTATTGTACAATGAATAACTTTATGCTGACATTTCTAGAACCACAAATTAGAGCTTGGGAAAGGAATAGTAATTCAAAACTCTATGAAAATACCTAATTTTGTGTTGTTCTTCTGAAGTAACGAACTTGATGAGAAATTGCTGAAATAAATCTTCATTTACATCAGTTTCTAATGTAAAAGAGTTTCAGTTCTCTGATTAAAATTTCACTCAAATGCTTGGTAATTACTCTTAGAATTATTTACTGAAACACATAATCTAGACAAGAGCTCATAAATTAAGGTCTACAAACTTGAAAACTGCTTTTTATTCATGATATCCTCTCAGATCCAAATTATTATGAGGTAAACAGGAGCTCTTAGTAATTCCCTATCAAGATTTCTGCATAGCTCTTAGGATTCAAACTGATTTATCTCTCAGGTAACTTTCCATAACCAGTAATACACCTGGATAAGGCCCTAAGAATGCCCAAATGTAGAATTACAGATTTTCTCGTAAAGGAATGAGATCTGACAAAACTCAATTTTGCAAAACATTTAATATAGATCATTCTCATCCCTTGGAAACGAACACTGCAAATTTTCTCTTATTAAGGGCTGAAAATTGAAATATAAAATACAGTAGCAATAAACAAAAAAGATTGAGGATAACATACCACATCTAATTCCATGACTGGTTAAAAAGCATTAAGTAAATATTAGGTCACAATTTTGCTTGCATGTCAGCCCAATTAGGCTTTTAATACACTGTGGGCTTCTGGGAACATTTAAGTACTTGAGCTTTCCTACAGAAAACATTAAGCTTCACTATCAGTATGAAAGAAATAAATCAAGACAGCATAAACTCGGACTGGCTGTAGCTACCACCCTGTGAAGGACTTGCACTTAAAGAACTATTTACTGAAGCCATTTGAGACTAGTTCTGAATCACAAAGTTTTAAGCCCCACCTCCCTGTGGTTTGTTTGGAAACAAACTAGGTAAAATGAATAAATATATGGATTTTCTTGCTTTAATTGTTGCTTGTTATCAAGGTTTCTAGAGGCTAATCTTCCCAGGCTACTCTACAGTAAGGATTCAATGCACCACAGTAGCCATTTAAACAAGTTAATAAAAGAAACAGTAATGGATTATTTCCAGCAATAGCATATCCTGATTCCTTCTTTGTGCTGTAATGTTTTAGAAATCATCATCCCTATTTAAGCCATTTGTGGATGGTGTGCCCTTGCCCAAGATCCCTCCTTTGCAAAAATACTGTTAATTCTGTCCTGATGCACAAGATTTCCAAAATCCTTCCACTTGTTTGCTCAGGCTGCTTAAGCAGGTCCCCCCCACGAGCAGTGAAAGAAGAGGAGTATGACTCAGTCCTGATCTACATTCAGTGGTTTCAACCTGGGTCACAGACTGAACTACTGGAAGACCTTCCTTCAAAAAGAAATTCAATTCCTCCCCAAAAGTGAATTGTGACCTCAATTTCTTTATTTTCCTCTTGTTTTCATGTAGAAAGCTTGGTTGTTAAAGAAGAAAAAAGAACACTTTACATTCCCCACTAAAGCAAGAAACTGCTACTCGGTCAACTCTTGCAAACCCAATTTTTAGAAATCTAAAATGTCCAAAGATGGCTCAAAAGAGCTACATGGCTCAAAATATGCCATTTAGACAAAACATATTCCTTACTGTTTGGATTTAAAATGCATTAATTTTGCAGGAAGAGAACATGTTGCCAATTGGAATTAAGACTAGGAGAGGTAAGTTTTTTAGGAAGAGAGAGTGTTTTCCATTAGACAGAGAGCAACAGCTGGAAAACTCAAGTAAGCTTTTAAGCCACTATGTCTGTCTTCAAATCAGAGCAGGCGGAATGCCTTGGTGAAACCTTTCTCCTCTCCTTACAATATGGATGCAAAATCAAATGAGAAATTGAAATACCAATGGCAAGGGATAGTCTGATGTTTCCGGGAGGAGATAGAAGCTCAATCTCCAACCCCTCCTATTTTTAACAAATGAGCAGGATCTTTCTTAATGTGATAAGGGTGGAGAGGTATCTGACACGTAAATTTAATGTATTTGTTCAAGTGAAGTAGCACACTAATGGAAAACAACACTTTCATTTCAAGTCTTCCTAATCATTTACTGCAAAATCAATCTGACATTGATTTATGCATAAAATCGCTCTACTCCCTTCCATGACTCAAATAATTGTAACTAAAAGGACAGTAAAAGAGAAGGTACTTGGGATGATCAGCAATCAGTCCATCACACCTTTTCAAAATATTTGATTTCATATTCCAGGATGATGCCGTTGGGTCGATCTGGCTCCTGCCAGGAAAGGGAGATGCTATTTTTAGTTATCTTCCCTTTTTTCACACTACTGACTGGAGAAGGTGCTGCAAGACAGGAGAAGAACAGAACAGACAAAATCCATGGTTAGTAACATGGTCTGTCCCTGCTGAAGTCCAACTTGTCCACGCATCCTCAAACGCAAGGTGATCCTTAGCTACTGTTCATCAGTTGTGCCTGTTTGCACCTTGCTGGTATCTACCCATTGTTAATAACTCGCACAGATTTCCGGCAGCTGAGGATCAGAGCAGTGTCAAAGCAACAACATGAACTACTATCAATAGTTTATACATCAAACCTGTCTTTTCAAGCACTTTTCAAACACACCAATCCTACATCTTGCCTTTTTGAATGTGTCAGGGGGCTACATTATCAGAATTATGGAATGGTCACACACTGCTTTCATTCATCTGCTTTGTAAGTATGTATTTTTCGGAAGACCTTAGACTAAGTGGTTTATTTTTTGGCTTGTGTAGTAGTTAAAACCTAGCTATCTTTCATCTCCTTCCTTCCAGAACCAAGGATCAGGGTAGCAAGGCCATTACAACCTTTACAATTCAATCACTCTCCATAAATATCACTGGAGTGTTACAGTTCACACAGTGATGCTAATTCCTTGCAAATGGCAATTGTAAAGATTTGAATGGTAATCATAGTTTGGAAGTTTGCAGCGTGCTTGGAGAAGCCACAGCATGAAAGCAGCTATACCAGCGCTGCTTATTATTTTAAGATGCAGTCCTGAAAGGTTATCTGCCCTTTGCAGCCCACATGTGCATCAGAAACAGGCTTGATCCTTTGTTTTCAGCCTGGTATATACAGATACTTTTCAAGTTGTGGTTGTTACCATCCCTGCCAGCTCCCTAGTATAAGTTGCTAAGGGCAATGCAACTCTAACACCCTAGGTATTTCATGACAGAGATTAGGAAATAATAGTGAAAAGGAGATAGGACTGTAGTCTCTAACTCACAGGGCCAAGAGTAGCTTCTCCAGTGGAAAAAACAGCCCAAGCCTGGCTGAGGGCCTTTGTCTCACCCTTTGGACTGGCCAGCTCCCAGTATGGATTTACAAGGGCGTCGGAGAGACCATGGCAAAGGCCCTTGTGGCCATATGGGGAACTTAGTGCAAAGAGTAGTATCAGAAGACCACATTTTAGCTTCCAAAAATGTATTTGAAGGTACTACTACTACAAAAGAGAGACTTTTCTTTTAAGCAGGACCAGCTAATTATCATAACAATAAAAAACCCAACCCCAACTCATTAAGTAAAATAAAGACAATAAACAAAATAATTTTGCCAGGTCTGATCTTCAGGAAAAAGGAGTACGGGAAAAGCTACAGACAGTTATGCCTGGACTGAAGGATAGCAGCAAGCCTTCACTTTTAAAGCAAGCTATCACCTCTGAGTATCTTTTCAGCACCAGTTCTTCTCACAGCCAACGCTCACTTTTTAGCTATACATCCACCACTGTGCTCTCAACTGCTCGACCAAGCAAGTAAAAACCACCTTGAGTTGAATGATAACCGCGTTATTAGGGACCATACAGTGATCACCAAAAATTTTTCATCCACAAAAGTCCCCTTACCGTCAGCTGATGTCCTCCACAATTTTTTGGGCTACATGAAGGCAAATGACAACCTAGACTCAAACTACTAACCTGGTACATGTGAGATACACATTCCATGCATTTGTGTCAGATATATTAGCCCAGAGAAGAAATAACAAGTAATGAACTCCATTAAAGTAGGATGAACTTCCCTTCTAATGCAAAGGGAGCTACATGGTTTTCAGAGGCATCAGAAAACAAGTCTCACTGAGGTGGTGGTGCCAAATAACAGGGGCCTCTACAACCCTAGCTAAATAGATGATACCAATTGCTTCTCAACATGAACCACTCAAATGCTGTACACAGGGGATGGAGACACCAAAGTACTCAGAAAAAGAGACCTGTGCCCCTCTAAGACTGTTTTCCAGTGCCGCCAAATCCCTGCAACACTCACCCCAGGCTTGGAGAGCTGACAGGAGAGGTTTGGCAAGATGGAGAAAGTCAGAGCTGAGAATTAAAACTTTTAAAACTCCTACTAGCAAAAGCAAACTTGAGAACAAGGGGATACATCAGCCCTCCTCAGTATCAAACACCTCTCAGGAAGGGAAAAAATACGGAATTCTCAGTTTTAAGGTCACCTGACTAAATAATGGACTTTTCATCCACTTTATTGAGGGTTCCTGAAGCATTTATAGGACTAAAGCTCAAAAATGCTTTAAGAACAAGAGAACGATGCAGGTGTTCCTGTACTCTGCTGCAAAATCTTTTCCTGGGAGGTTCAGAGCAGTTTAGCTCTCTTTCATGTGCATAGCACAGTGCAACACAAAATGCACCACCAGCCATCTGAGAGTGCCCATATACTCCCCAACTCCCCTAAACCAGAGCATCCTCTTCAAAAGCAACGTGTAAAAAGCTTGGCTAGTTAAATCTCTTGCCATGCAACTCCCTAACACTTTCAATCATGGCTCTGCAGAATACTCTGCTCTACCAGGAAAAGGAAGCAAGATAAGAAAATGAGTAACCCAAATCTCAGAATAAATTAGAAAAAGGAGTAACTGTATCCTTTTTGAATCTCCTTCAAAAGAAGCGTTAATGTGTAACCATGAGATAAAGGCCAATTAAGTAAATTCAATAAATCCCAGCGGTGCTGAGATGATATGGCAACTGCTCTGCATCCTCAATGCATGGAGATTACGATGATCTGAATTGAAGGAAGGAAGGTATAAGTATTTTAGAGTTTTCTTTGTCAAACAAAATGTAATCCAATCTAGGCAAGCAGACAAAGTCTGCAATCATTCCATCTTAAAAGCCTGCAACTGGATACTGTGCTATATGATCTCAGGAAAATAAAAGGATTACTTGTGACTTGCGTTTCAAAGGTCACTGCTTCTGCAACGGCAGCATCCTTTTAACAAGAAAGAAGTCAAGCCACAGAGCACTTCCATTTGGAGTACAACATGTAAAAAAAATAAATTCACTTAAGAGTCAAAGATATATAAAGCTGTAATCTCCCACGTTCCTCACGCAAGCAGGCAGAAGCCTTGTTCAAATCCTGGCCTTGACACTACAAAGGGTGGACCTATATCATGAATTGTTCACATCTTGCTTACCAAATAATCTGCACATACACATTAATCTCTCAGCAAGATGCTCAAAATCAAAGAGAGATACTACATCATTTATGTTTATGTCTGCTATTCGTGGAAACAGCCATGCGTGTGATGAAAGCAAACAGAAGATGTAACAAGGTGTGAAATTGCTAACGTACATTTTGTTTTCCTGAGACCAAAATTAATCAGGAAGCAAACAGAAGCGCAGAAATCTGATTCTACCTTTTTTTGTTGTAACATTTCTTAAGAAGACCAAGGCGACACACCAAATAAAAAAAGTTTCTGCAAAATATGCATCATTAATCACATCTGAATAATGATAGATCATTTCAAGAAGAACAGACCTTTTAGGACATTCTTCCTCTGCAACCTTTGATAATTACATTAGCACTGAATTAGCCATCTAGGCTCCAAATCCAGTACTCACAACATATTGTGCTGTGACCCACTAACATCCAAGATACAATGATGCTTAGTGGAATAAAATGTTAATTATATTTTAAGGGAAACTAATGTTATCAGGTGAATGACCACTGCACCAAGATGAAACAAATAATCTAGTTTCTACATCTCATGGTCTATCTAATGATCTCTCCAGTCCAATTACTTTTGCCTCGGTATTTTTCACTCTGGCAGAAACAACAGCTAATGGCTCCCTGTCTCATCTTTAGCTCCACAGCCACTGAAGTTTTCCACTTCTGATAAAAACGCCCAAACTAATCCCACCCTTCATCCCCAGTGGAAACACCAAGCCTAGGATCTTCAACCAGTTTTAGCTTCTTTTAGGTTAGATCCTTACTTGGAGTGACCTAGAGTAGCTCAGAAGGATATGCTTATTTACATCAGCAAAGGAGCTGGCACCCTTCCTTCCTTTGGCTCTACAGGTACCTGGGCTTCAGGTCCCTTTCCAAAGAAAACCATGGCATCAAAGATCCTGCTGCTATCATCTCTCCTGACTGCTGTTACAGGTATCTATGACATAGATACTTATAGCTACAGACATTATCTTTTATAGACATCTACACTATGGATTTTCATGTGTTTTTCATGGATTCACAGTTTCTTTTACTGTGATGACATTCCTGTATGTACAAAAGTTTGGGATCTAACACCTCCCTTGAGGTTCCTCCTTCCATGTGAAGTCACATTTCTTTTGCAGTCTAAATTGATGCCAGAAGATTTAAAAGTCAAATTGATGCTTGTGGTAAATCAATACCTTCACCTGCCATCATATAACTGTGGATATGAATATGATGTGGTGGGACAGCTCCCATTACTGGGGCACAGCCATGGTGGGCTACATATTGTTCAGGAAAGACAGACTGACAAGGTGTGGAGTTGCTCTCTATGTGAGGGAGCAATTAATGTGTACAGAATTGTGCCCGGGTAGAGTGCTTATGGGTAAAAATTAATGGGCAGGGAAAGGCAAGTGATATTGTTGTAGGAGTTTGCTACAGACCACCTGATCAGGAGGAGGAAGTGGGTGAGACCTTCTACAAACAGCTGAGAGCTGCCTCACAATCACAGTCCCTGGTCCTCATGGGGGACCTCAACCACCCTGATTATTTGCTGGGATAGCCACACAGCCAAGCACACGCAGTCCAGGAGGTTTGTACAGATTGTTGACGACAATTTCCTGTCGCAGGTGATCGAGGAACCAACAAGGAGGGGTGCGCTGCTTGGACCTAGTACTGATAAATAAGGAGGGCCTGGTTGGGCATGTGAAGGTTGGAGGCAACCTTGGCTGCAGCTACCATGAGATGGTAGAGTTCAAGATCCTGTGTGGAAGAGGCAGGAAACAAACCCTGGATTTGTTTCCAAACAAAACCATCCAGGGACCATGACCCTGGATTTCAGGCGAGCCGACTTTGGCCTCTTCAAAGATCTACTTGGACGAATCTCTTGGGATATGATTCTAGAAGACAGAAGTGCCCATGAGAGCTGGTCAATCTTCAAGCACCACTTCCTCCCAGCCCAGGATCAGTGTGTCCCAATGAACAAGAAAGGAGGAAAAGGAGGTAGGAAGCCTCCATGGATGAGCAAGGATCTGCTGGGACAACTCAGGCAGAAAGCAGCCATCTATGAGAGGTGGAAACAGAGGCTGGTTTCTTGGGAAGAGTATAGGAACATTGCCAGGGCATGCAGGGGTGCAACTAGGAAGGCTAGAATTAAATTTAGCCAGGGAAGGACAGTAGTAAGGCATTTTTCAAGTACATCAGCAGCAGAAGGAAGACGTGAGTGAATGTGGGCCCACTGATGAACACAGAGGGTGCCCTGGTGATGAGGATGTAGAGAAGGCCAAAATACTGGATGTCTTCTTTACTTCAGTCTTTACAACGAAGGCCAGCCCTTGGGAAATCCAGTCCAACAAGGATAGTAGGATGGCCTGGACAGCAGAGGAGTTGCCCTGGGTGGAAGAGGAAGCGGTTAAAGACTTGTTGGCCAAGCTTAAGGCTCATAAGTCAATGGGTCCTGAGGGGATGCATCCTAGAGTGCAGAGGGAGCTGGCTGATATGATTGCCAAGCTGCTCTCCAACATTGTTGAACAATAATTAAGGACAGGTGAGGTGCCTGAGGACTGGAGAAAGGCCAATGGCACTCCTATCTTCAAAAAGGGCAGGAAGGATGACCCAGGAAACTACAGGCTGATCAGCCTCACCTCCATCCCTGGAAAGGTAATGGAACAACTCATCTTCAATGTTGTCACTAAACATACGATGGAAAAGATGGGTTATCAGAGGGAGTCAACATGGCTTCACCAAAGGGAAATCCTGTTTGACCAGCCTGATAGCCTTCTAACCAGCTGGCTAGATGAGGGGAGAGCAGGGGATGTCATCTACCTTGACTTCAGCAAGGCTTTTGACAATGTCTCCCATAACATCCTCATCAAGAAAGCTGAAGTAGTGTGGCTTAGATGAGTGGACAGTGAGGTGGATCGAGAGCTGGCTGAATGACAGAGCCTAGAGGGTGCTGATCAATGGCACAGAGTCGAGTTGGAGGCCTGTGGCCAGTGGAGTTCCACAGGGATCAGTTCTGGGGCCAGTCTTGTTCAACATCTTCATCAATGACCTGGATGAGGGGACAGAGTGTACCCTCAGCAAGCTGCCTGCTGACACCAAACTGGGAGGACTGGCTGATTCCCCAGAAGGCTGTGCTGCCATCCAGCAGGATCCTGACCAGCTTGAGAGTTGGGCAGAGAGGAACCTCATGAGGTTCAACAAGAGCAAGTGCAGAGTCCTGCATCTGGGCAGGAACAACCCCATGCACCAGTACAGGCTGGGGATTGACCTGCTGAAGAGCAGCTCTGCAGAGAGAGAGACCTGGGAGTCCTGACTGATAATAAACTAAATATGAGTCAGCAATGTGCCCTCGTGGCCAAGAAGGCCAATGGCATCCTGGGATGCATCAAGAAGAGTGTGTCCAGCAGGTCAAGGGAGGTTCTTCTTCCCCTCTACTCTGCCCTGGTGAGGCCTCATCTGGAGTACTGTGTCCAGTTCTGGGTTCCTCAGCTCAAGAGGGACAGAGAAGTGCTGGAGAGTTCAGCGCAGGACCACCAAGATGATCAAGGGACTGGAACATCTTTCATACAAGGAAAGGCTGCGGGAAGTGGGGCTGTTTAGTCTAGAAAAGAAGAGACTGATGGGGAATCTTATTAACATTTATAAATATCTAAAGGGTAGGTGCCAGGAGGTTGGGACATCCTTTTTTTCTGTTGTAGCTAGCAACAGGACAAAGGGTAATGGGATGAAGCTGGAACACAAATAGTTCCACTTAAATGTAAGAAAAACTATTTCACTGTGAGGGTGACAGAGCAGTGGCACAGGCTGCCCAGAGGGGTTGTGGAGTCTCCTTCCTTGGAGGTCTTCAAGATCTGCCTGGACATTTTCCTATGCAACCTGATCTAGGTAGACCTGCTTCTGCAGGGGGGTTGGACTAGATGATCTCTAAAGGTCCCTTCCAACCCTACCATTCTATGATTCTATGACTTGGAGCAGTCGAATACTTCCTTAGTTTGAATAATAATCAATTGAGCCCTGTGTGATCACATGGGCAGAAGCAGCATATATAAGGAAGTAGCTTGCAAATGAAGTGTGGCTTTGAGTCAGCCTTGCTGGTTGAATTATGTTGCCTGTGTGTGTGTTTGTACATGCATTCTTTGCTTTTTTACATCCTTGCAGAAGCATCACTTGCATCATCACAACATTTAACCAAATAGTTATCCTATCAATAATGCACTTATAAAACCAGGTTTAATTGAAGAAAATGAAATCTGTATTGGAAGAGTTAAGAAAAGTAATTCTGGTTCCACTTCAAAAGCCAGGCACACTGCATTTTTTCACTCAGTTTCCAATTAAATAATTATTAATTTTTTTTCTCAGGCCTTTGGTGACTCCAGAATTTGGAGCAAGACCTGCCTGATTGACAGAGTCACACCAAAGGCATGTGAAACTGCAGGAGGCTTCAAGCAGGAGATTCATTTTAAACATGATACATGTATTAGTTAAAACAGAAACACTGCTTTGAGAAGGAAATAAAAAAAAAAAATCAGAGACTTCATTGTTATATCTCTTTGCATTTCTGTATATTAATTATATACTTTTATATAATTTTAGAAAAGCCCAACACCCAATGGCTCCCCTAAAGGTACTTTTAATGCAGATAATACACCTTAGCGTTTAATTCCTAAGTTGATTTTCAAGCTGCAAAAGTGTACCCCGGTTTGCCTCATAGTGAGTTTCAAAACTCTTGTACCCTGATGACATATGCAATGCAAACCATGTCTGGCTAGTTAGGCAAACAAGCTGGACTTGAACTTGCAGGTGATTCTAAGTGCTTCTGAAAATGGAGTCCAGGGAATTAAAGGTCTTTTGACTCTGTAGCATTAAATGACTTTTATCTCTATCTGAGATGGGATACATGGGATTTCAATGATGCACAGGCCTTGCAAGGGGGTAAATTAGTCCCAGGATTAAATCCAAACATCTTACCAAATACAAGACCAATCCAAAAACTCAGCTCACACCATCTTCTTTTGACTGATTTTTTAAGGTATCTCGAGTAGATGGGGACTTCATGTTGGTCTTATCTTTTTCACACATCAAATAGCAAAATGAGAACACGATCTCCAAATTTCCTTGGTGATGAATATATACTTTACATCTTCCACCTCCCAAGGCAAACACCTGAGGTAAACGCAGGTCTCAGACTAATTTAGTCTCTGCTATCCATCTCCATTTCAAATGCCACCGAAACCTGAGACATCTTGATGTGCACCTTGAAACAAAAGATGGCACACAAGAGAGAGGAACCTGATTCAAGCAACTCAGAGGCCCCAACAGAAGGCAGGGCCCCACTCTTGTAACATGAGTCCAGGGCTAACTGATGCAAACAGATTTATCTCACATGAAGAAAGGCAATGTTTCAGCTGGTTTCCACTCAAGTCCCTGAAAGATTATATGCTGCTCCCTGAGCTTGACAGTACAACATGACTTGAAGCCCAAGCTAGTCACAGTCAATGCTGCCCAGACCTTGCTCCTTCCCAGTCAGACATAGGGTTGGCTTTGTGCAAAGTGTTATGGTTTGACATGGAGCCGTTTCTGGCAATAGGGAAGGGGCTGTAAAGATGGCTCCTGTAGAAATTGCTTGAAACTCTCCCTAGCTCTGAGTCAGACCCCCTTCTGGGACTAAGCCAATTAGGTACCTCCATGATCACTTCTTAAAAGTCGAAAGAGGAGGGCTCTTCTTGTTCTTTTTCGGCTGGTGGTGCAAGGCGTTGAGAGAGAGAGAGAAGCGACCATGAGGACCTGAGGTCAGCAAGGAAAGAGAGGAGGAGGTGTGCTGGAGCAGAGACTCATCTGCATGGAGAAGCAGAGATTTGTTTGTACTTTGTACTCCCCCTGAGCCGTTGAGGGGGGAGGAAGTAGAGATATCTGGAGCAGTGAGCTGGGCCTGGGACTAAAGGAGGGATGGGGGAGGGAGATCTTATAGTGCTGGTTGTATTTCTCTCATCATCCTCCCCTGTTTTTGCTTTTTGTCTGTTCTGTTTCTTGTAGGCAGTAGAATAAACTTTCCTATTAAGACCTCTAAGTCAAGTAGTGGAGTCTGTTTTGCCTGGAACTGTTAATTGGCAGTGAGCCCTCCCTGCCCTTGTCTCAATCCACAAGGCCCTCCATTATCTTTTTTTTTCCTCCCATCTTGCTGAGGCCTCCACTGTCCTAAGGAGAGTGGAGGTGGATGGGAGTAAGAGACTGTCATGGTGCTTCATTGCTGGCTAGGCAAAACCACAACACAAGGTGAAACTCAAATTGTTGCCCAATTCTCTTGGAGAGCCTGTTTGTTCTTCGACAATGCTTTTCTCTGATAATTTCTCTCCAGATTTGTAACACTTGGACCTAAGACACTAGAGAAGTATCCTTGTTAAACACAAAGAGAGCAGGATGTGTGTTGTAGTTTTGTAGACGTTACTAACCTGATGATGCTTTTACTAGCAGCCCCACTATAGAAGTGCTCATGGTTAGAAGACACAAAGCAGAAAAAAGCTTCAATTTCTACTCACATTTAGAGAGATAAGAGAAGTGATCTTGCATGCAATTTCCATTAGCATAGGGATAACAGTTAAGCTCTTACTTCTAATCTGTGTAATAGCAGTATAACAGGATTTCTAATCTTCTACGTTCTAATCTGTGTAGTCTCCTAACTTCTAATCTGTGTAACAGAAGATATGTCTGGTTGAGACTGAGACTGCAATGCACCAGTGTGATCTAAGGCTTCCAGACATACTGTACCCCAAAACCCTGTTCTTGCTGTAATTCTGCCGCATTACTGTAACATGGGGAAAGGAAAGGTTCATGCACCCTAAATTCACCTAATTCAAGGCCAACTTGTCTCAGAGCATCTCCTGGAGGAGGCTGAAAGGAGAGAGACAGCACAGGAAAAAAGCAAGGGAAACAAAATATCTTCTGTTTAACAGCAGCTAGCTAACATCAGCTGACCCACCAACTAAGGACCTATTGCTTCTTGACACAAATCATTTGGTGAACACTTCATGATATCTAGCTACCCCTAGAAAACTATTCAAAAAAACCCAAAAACAAATAGCAAGAGAGCAATCTTCCTGCATATACAAAATCCCCACTCCCATCCTCATTAACTTGTGTTATAAAAACATATCTATAAAATATACTTCATTATTAAGAGTGATTACTGATAGTTGGTGCAGAAGTTATGGAAACAACAAGATGCATAGCTTTAAAACATTTGCATGCAGTCTTTTAAGCAAAATATGGTGTTAACAGTAAGAGAACAGGGTTCAACATATATTCCTCAAAGGACAGTGGATGCAATCAATGCAAGCTGTGTCATACACAAAACACTAAGACTCACTGAAGCATCCACCTTTGTGGAGGCAAGCCAGGCAGGTATACCAACATCTCACCTCTGGCACTCCTTTCTATATACCCTGTAGCTGATTGTGCAAATGTTTTTTAAAAAAATCCCTGGCTTTGTCAAACAGCTTTTAAAACATGTAACATAATTAAGTTATCCTGTGACACAACTATCATTTGTAGCAACTGCGACAGGACTACTGCCAGAGCCTAAAGACTCCAAAAAATCTGGGCACTAACCTATAGAGCCTTCAGCACAAAACTATTTTGTTACTCTTGATGTGTGCATCACCCCATGTACACCAGAGACAGAATATTTAATGGACTCTATCATATATCCAAACACCACAGAATGCTGGGCAAAACTTTCAAAAATTAAACTGGATTCTTGCTATTGACTTCTGTGTACAGAGGTGCCCAGACATGAATTTGGGTTCCTGGCAATCACAAATGCAAGTCTTGTCCTCTTAAAGAGCAGAAGTTGCCTGCAGATTCACACGACTTGCAGGCACGGGGCTTTAGGAAAACATGACCAGATACCACAAAAGAAAATTGTAGGTGATAAGAAACACCCCTCCCCAGCAATCTAAAAAGTTGTAAATGAGAATAATGGCAATAGTGGTAGTTTATCTCCAGATAGCGTGAGTCAGGCAACAGCCAGAGTCACCACTGGAAATGCCCACTGTTGGGATGTAGAGAAATCAGAAATGTCCTGGCGCTCCAGTTTTGAGAAATCCTCTATACTCTGTTATTTTTGTTTCCTTTATGACTTCTGAGAAGACTCATCATAGACAACTGTAGACTACTGAGCACACTCATCTTGAGAGAGAGGAAGTATTACCTCTAGCTTCCTCACCTCCCAAACACATTTAACATCTTATCAGGAAAAATGGTGTATGAGAATTTTAAGGACTATCTATATAACAAAGGCTATAAAAGGCACCATGCTCTCTAACGTCAGCTGAGGTAATTTTTTGCCTTTGAAATCTGAATGCTTGCCAACACTCACCTGTATTTTGCAGGGACTTCAAAGCCAGAGTCACAGTCACTATGGTGAAAAATCTCCTTCATAAAGATACAGATTGTTTAAACAAACAAACAAACAAAACCTTGCAACTGGCCCAGCAAGACTGGTCATAGCCATAATTCACTGTTTGGGGAACTTCTTTCCAATTGCCAGGCTTAGCATACACACATTTGTACTTACTGCAGCATCAAGCCCTGAGTCCTGCACAGATTGTTCCTGTTGAGCTGTAATTTATCCTAATCCCAGGAAGGGACAGGGAGACATTAGGTTGTCACTGTTTGCCTGGGCCCAGGGAAAAAGGTGCTCTGCTGTCCATCAACAGGTGCTTGTACTAGAGGCTGAGGTGTACTTGAGACAAAGGGTTGTTGGAGTAGGGAAGAGAGGTGTGAAGGAATATCTTCCTATAGGGTGCAGATCCAAACAGAATTGCAAAAACTGATACTGCTTTTTTCTAGGGCCCTTGGAAATCAAGATACTAAATTTTTCTCAAAGCTGGGGAACACTTTGCGGTTAAGACCAGAGCCAGATTCCTTCATGCCACAGAAGAGGTTTAATTTCCCTATATTCCATTAGTGGTTTAGTTGTGAAACCTAAGAATAAATACCATTGACTCACAAAACTGCTATTATAAATTCACTCCTATCAAAGAGGTAAGGATTTTACCTCTGATCCGTCGACGCACTTTGGCAAAATGCTTAACTTTAAGCGCATGAGTACTACCACTGCTGTCAGCATTTTGATGGATCATAGCCACAGGGCTCAGCATTTTGCAGTAGAATCCTCGTTATTGAGTGCATTTATCAGGTTAGCTTCCAGCACACTTACCAGTGCCTCTGCTATCATTGTAACCTAATATCTTATTTGCATTTAAGCAAAAGCTTCCTTTTAAAACCCACATACCAACAAAAACAAACAAACAAAAAAACCCCATAGCTACTGCATGAAAGACATAAAATGTGCGTGTTCCTGCTCCCTACTATACCTCATCTTCTTAAGTCCTAGAATGGCTCCTTTCTTCACACAAGACTTGCTGCATCCTTCTTTGAGCAGCTATCAAACTCTGAACTGAGTAAACTCACAGATCTTTTTTAAACTGCGTGGGAAATTTCCTTCTCTGCCAAGCCTGCCACTCTGTATGATACACCAATCCGTCTTGCTGATGAATTCTAATATTAAAGCCAAATTACTAAATACTCCAGTGAAATCAGAGGCAGCCACATAAATTCCTTGTGTTTCTACTTGAGGAAGAGCTACTGAAGAGGTGCAGCATGCCAGAGTGAAGAATGGGCAAATTCCTTAACTCCTGTGGTAGCTAGTTTTGAATTTCCCAGGATATTTGTCCCCTCCTACTACCACCACTCTTTTCTCACATCTGATTCATCAGTGGGAGAAAAGCATGTGCCCATCATCTTTGACAGGTCCCTGAGCTGGCCATAGTTCCCTAATGAAGACCAGAAGGCTTGAAATAAAATTCTTCTTCTTCTTAAAAAAAAAATCACACACATTATATTACAACAATCTAGAAAAGTAAAACCTCAAAGCAGCTAGAGCTGAAATGATAAGGTTTATACACCTGTGGTTATATATACTTGTGATCTATAAACCTATTCCCATCCTCTTCTTGGTTTCAGACTGACAGTCGCTTTTCTATATCAGAGCAAATGCTGCCCAGGCTATCACTGCTTTTAAGGGAAATGGCAGAAAAATGGAGACAAAATCTAATAGATATTATCCTTGCTGACAACCCAGACATCCTGCCCAGCTTTTTGGCACTTTAGTGTGATCATGGATACTGTCTGCCCTAAAATCTCAGCTTCCAAGCACTGAAATGAAGATAACTAGCAAATTCTGCACAGATCAAAGTGCACTACAGGTGCTTGGGAAAACATCTCTTGATATTACCAAGGGGAATTTTGGGTTCCTTCAGCTTCCCAAGGGGCAGCCTTTGCAGTATAAAACATAGGGACATGAAATGTCCCTTTGGAAAGAGGAAGAAGAGCTGCAGCTTCGATCCAGGGCTTCCCAGAAGGTAGAGAAGTTCATTCATCAGGTCCTTGGAGAGAAAAGGAAAGTGCTTGAGGGAGCTGGTGGCTCCGTACTGTGCCTCATTTCAAATGTTGGGAAAAACACAGTGCATTTTGAAGGAATACAAGAGGGAATTGGAGAACAAGTGCAAGTTGAGAAAGCTATGAACAGAGACTGAAAGAGGCAGAGCTGTTCAGGCCTGGGAAAAAAAAAAGAGAATGAAAGGGAACATGAGTCTCCAGATAAGTAAAAGGCTGCTGTCTCTCGAGCAAGATAAGCACAGAATTAAATTTAGAAACAGCTTTTTAAGGACAAAAATAATGAAGCAGTGGGGAAAATCACCAAGTGAACCTGTGGCATCTGTATCTTTGGAGGTTTTAAAGCAGGTTAGATGAGCACATCCTGAGATCCTTCCAGACACACAGCTTTACAAAAGCAGCTGGGCATCGTAAAGTGAGTGATAAAAATGAAAAGGATGTTGAAAAGCAGAGATCTGGGAGACATACATTTCGTGCCATTTACCAGCCTGCACATTTGTGCCAGGAGACATTAAGGCAAAATCCAAATTGTTGAAAGTCGCTAGTTGCACAAAAGGATGGCACTGGGATAAAAGCATCAGACCAGAGGAAATAATACTTTACTTTCTGTCTCTGCCAGAGACTCATAGCATGACCATGGGCAAGTCTCTTCATCTTCCCTGCTGTTCTCCGTGCAATAAAGATATGATAATTCCTTTATCTATTTTGACTTCAGGAGCAGGATGTAACTATTCAGATGCTGCCAGCACAATCTTTGCTTTGGCCTGCGGGCACTGCTGTAAAGCAAATAAAGAAAAGAAGGAATACCTGCAAGCATTACTCCTGGCAGCCGTCTTCTATTTAAATCAGAAGCAACTTGGCAACAAAGACCACATTGAGCTCAAACATGGAACAAAAACCCTACGTGAGTGATGAAAAGGAAAAATACAGGGAAATTTGAATTAAAGGCTTATTTTCATAACTTAGTAACTCTCTCCAACTGGTTTACAAGCAGAAGCACTTGCTGTGTGCTTTAAGATGAGCACTATGTGAAACTGTTTTGCTGAGGTGAAACTGCAGAGATCACGACTGAGCAACACAAAGCTGGGGATGAACATCAGTGTTTTGAATGGGATAAATGCAGCTGGCTCTTGACTTTCCCACCCTGGAGAGGCCTTACTTTCATGCAGGAAGCAAATTCAGACTCTCTTCTAAGAAAACCATCATCAGAAAGCTCAGGCAGTATGGATTGGATGAGTGGACAGTGAGGTGGATTGAGAGCTGGCTGAATGACAGCCCAGAGGGTGGTGATCAATGGCACAGAGTCGAGTTGGAGGCCTGTGGCCAGTGGAGTTCCACAGGGATCGGTTCTGGGGCCAGTCTTGTTCAGCATCTTCATCAAGGACCTGGATGAGGGGACAGACTTGGCTGCTGACAGCAAAATGGGAGGACTGGCTGATTCCCCAGAAGACTGTGCTGCCATCCAGCAGGATCCTGACTGGCTTGAGAGTTGGACAGAGAAGAAACTCATGAGGTTCAACCTCAGAGTCCTGCATCTGGGCAGGAACAATCCCATGCACCAGTACAGGCTGGGTGTTGAACTGCTGAAGAGCAGCTCTGCAGAGAGAGACCTGGGAGTCCTGATTGATAATAAACTAAATATGAGTCAGCAATGTGCCCTCGTGGCCAAGAAGGCCAATGGCATCCTGGGATGCATCAAGATGAGTGTGACCAGCAGGTCAAGGGAGGTTCTACTCCCCCTCTACTCTGCCCTGGTGAGGCCTCATCTGGAGTCCTGTGTCCAGTTCTGGGTTCCTCAGCTAAAGAGGGACAGAGAAGTGCTGGAGTGTCCAGCGCAGGACCACCAAGATGATCAAGGGACTGGAACATCTTTCATACAAGGAAAGGCTGCAGGAACTGGGGCTGTTTAGTCTAGAAAAGAAGAGACTGATGGGGAATCTTATTAACATTTACAAATATCTAAAGGGTGGGTGTCAGGAGGCTGGGACATCCGTTTTTTCTGTTGTAGCTAGCAACAGGACAAAGGGTAATGGGATGAAGCTGGAACACAAAAAGTTCCACTTAAATATAAGAAAAAATTATTTCACTGTGAGGGTGAGGGAGCAGTGGCACAGGCTGCCCAGAGGGGTTGTGGAGTCTCCTTCCTTGGAGGTCTTCGAGACCCACCTCGACATGTTCCTGTGCGACCTGATCTAGAGGAACCTGCTTCTGCACGAGGGTTGGACTAGATGATCTCTAAAGGTCCCTTCCAACCCCTACCATTCTATGATTCTATGAAAATATGGTAGGCTTTTCCCATTCCAGTTGTTTTCTGAAGATGTTGAAAACGATTTGAAGACAAACTCAAGAATACCTCAAAATGTTTTTGACACGAAAACACAATTTACGGATCTCACAGGAACTCTCCAGTCTTCTTTTTCCTTCTACTCCTGTCATGGTATGTCCTAAGTACTTGCCTAACCCAGCTGGGTTACCGTGGGTTCTGGAGGTCAGGACAATGTTACAGGGACAGGAAAAGAGGCCGAGCATCTGAGGGTAGGATTGCCATCCAGAACTAACCGGTCCCAGTCTAGATTTCAGATGTTTTAAATTGCAGCTGTGTGTGTGATGCATAAATGTACATGTCTTTAGCTTCTTCTCAGCATCAGAACCATGGTTGAACAGGTTCCTGTCTGTAACATGCTGCTGAACTCAATCTACACTGGTTGGTGGCTGGTTCTCCCAAAATAGTACTTTTCACTGCTTTGTGGTTATGACTGATTAAAAATTGAGTGACATATATCCACACAGTACAGCAGAGCAGGAATTTCCTAACTTTTTGGCTTGCATTTCTGATTGTGATGCTCTCTGAAGAGAGATCCATCCACCTCCTGGCTGTGAAACAAAAACAATGGCTTTATTATTCCTGGATATGGCTAGTAAGAGGCTTAATAGAAATCAAGCAACTTCTGCCTCAGAGTGAGCATTTGTGAAGCTCCACTCTCAAGTATATCTTGAGGCTTTGGTAACATCATTTCATCCATCATTCCCAAGACCACATTATTGAAATATGGAGGCAAGACAAGTCTCACTGCATTCAGATTGTTCTTTTGGTTCATGACCACCGAAATTTGGTTTTGGCAAGTCTCCTCATTTTGATCAACCATCTCCTCTCAGCTTTGTAACTGCTAGAAGAGAAAAGGAGATTTCAACATGATCAGTCACTGGGAGTCCCTCTGTCGGAGGAGTTTCTTCACTCTATTCTCCAACTTGGACCAGGGGATATCTTGGATAGACCTAAGCAAGTACCCTACTCCTTCCACGTCTCTCACTTTCATCTGTTTTCAGTGTGTAGACTAGACCACCAAAAAGTTTCGCGAGGAAATAAAATATGTATATGCATGTCTTTATACATGCAATACATAAAACACTTCCCTGTTTGGCATTACCTTGCATGTTTATGCTTCCCCCTTGAGCAATCTTTATGCTGCAAGTGCTCACCTCATCCAGTAGCTGGCTGAAATTGCACCTTGAAGACAGCTGAAAGTAGTCCAAATGAGGCAGGTGGCAGAGTGGGGTGGATACCAGAGCTTTCTGCACAACTATCAGCTGTTGACAGATGTCATCTCCCATTGGCTTTTGGAAAAAAGCAGTTTATAGGACCACTGAGGACTACCCACCCACAACAGGTGTGATTTAATTAAGGTTTTCGTTCAGTTGATAGCTTGAGTCACTCACAGGGTCGTCATCTCAAGATCAGATGTGTGCAACAGCTTGCATGGGGCCACAGCTCAAGCTACTTAGACTGAAGAGTCAGAAATTGAACCCTACAGGTTTCTCCACTGTTCTGTTCCCCAGGACATTGCCTATCGGGATGACTTTGCTCTCTTTAAATGTACCCTGCATAAATGTGAGATGATAACAGTAAGTGGCATTAAAAAACGTGAATGATGAACGCTATGCATCAGGCAGGATGATTAAATAACTACGTGTAGATTCTGGGGTATATTAGCTTCTCCGCCTTCTGACAGGACAATTGATCATCCCTAATCTATACCAAAAACAAAACAGAGATTACCTCCTCTCAAGCAATTCAGCTTTTATTCTTTGTTTATTTCTCTCACTTCTACACAAGGAGAAAAGCCATTAACTAGCTCTAACTGGTTTTAATTCAGTGGTATTGAAAATGGGATCCTTGCAATGCACATAATTGATCCCATTTTTACAGCACCACCTTCCATGGAATAGAAAAGGTGAGACACTCACATTATCAAGGTCACTGCAGTGAATGCAAGAATAACAAAGACTTGAGTTTGCATCAGGATTCAATTACTGTAAAGTATTCCAACTGCTTCTAGATTGTCTCCCTACCCCCCTAAAAATCAGAAGTACTGAGAGCTACACAGTTAACAAAAGGGAAAAAAAAAAAAAAAGCAGCAGTATTTAAAATGGCTTAGTTAAAACTCTGCACAGATACACTGGACTCAATCAGAACATGTTTTATGCCCATTTAACTTGCATTTGTAAGCAGCAGGTAAACCAAGAAAATATATTTTAAATCAATATACCTAGATTTTAAGTATGCAAGATATAATTTAGCCCTCTCACAAAACATCACTGAGTTTTCATCTTCCTTTAGATCAATAATGATTCACCTCTGGAGGCAGATTGCCAAATTCCACCATCCTGTGGCTTGCTGGAGTACTGCCCATCTTGCCCTGTCTTCTTAATTCCAAACCCATATATCTAGTAGTGCTATCTGCTTGGGTAAAGGAAGGGCACAATTTCAAAAAGTGAATATACTTAGTTTAAAAAAAAACCCAAACAAACATTTCAAGAGATAATTGAACTTTGTTCTAGAAATTAGTACTGGCAAAAAGAGTATCCAAAAAAAAAAAAAAAATCAATACAACAATTACTTACTGAGAACCTGAAAAACCAAATAGAAAAGGCCACTTTTAAATACAGATGTACACACATGCACACTACCATGAGTCACCCAGAAAAAATATCAAGAAAAGCCTTTAGTAAGTATGTACGCTTCAAGTATGCTTTTTAAAGCTGAATGTCCTTTGAAGGTTGTCAGTGAATTTCCAAGCAATTTGGCAATGCTTATCAGTCTATGAAAAGCAGCTTGATTTTAAAAAGCCTGCAGATACTGAACTATCACATCTCATCAGTGTGAACTGTCCACATGCATTTTTATACTATACAGCACTACAGTATACAGAATTCAGCTTTGCAAACTACTGATGAATACACCTGAGAAAAGTGGAAATACATTTTTCTGAGTGCTATTATCCATTCAAAATGTTACATAGCTTAGAAAAAAAATCCCATACAGTCATACAGCTGCCAAGCAAATGCTTGTGGAGACACATATTATTTTAGGTGGCACACAACCACTTTTTTTATTGTACTCCAAGAAAAACTATTCAAGTCATTAATGCCTGTCTACCTCTCACGCACTGCTCTGATGAGAACTTTGCATGACTTAGTTTCTTCTCTTGCTAAATGAAAGGCATGCTGACCACACAGGCACATCTTACCTTGTATCTCAAGAAAGACAGCGCTATCACCTTTGCTTGGTTTCCAGTGGCTGCTTAGTCTTGTATCTGCTGCAAATTCCCACTGGTATCAGTGAGGTGCTGCTCATTTGAAAGCTCCTGGAGCTAGCTGCCTTCTCTTTTGTTTATTCTGAGGCTGTGGCCTTTAAAGCCTGGATGTGACATTTAAAAGGGCCATTAGATACCATATCCTCTCTCGACCATGAATCTTGTCTAACACAGCAGTATATTATCATCACAGTGATATTCTCAAGATCATCTCTTTACTGACAAGACTCAGGACGGTCACTACGATAAAGCTCTGGGAATTAAAAAAAAAAAAAAAAATCTCAGTCACTGACCCAATAATAAATCTGATGCTCTCTGCTTCACCTTTTCCTCAGTAAGACACATCAAATCATATAGTGCAACTACATATTAAATGACCTTGGCAAAGGGATTTTCAGAAAATGGTAGGGAAAAAAGAAGTTTTGCAAGACACTATGTCATTAAAAGAATTGTCCTGGTTTGAGCTGGTTCCGTGAGGAACCAGGAAAGGGTATAGCCTGAACAGCTGACCCAGGCTGGCCAGCAGGTGTTCGATACCATCCTAACGTCATGTCCAATATTTAGGTAGGGGGCTAGCCGGAAGAAGCTCTTCCGGGGTCACGGTTTCTCTGTCACCGGTCCGGAGCGGTCGCTTAGGTCGGGTCCCGGGTGGTGAGCAACTGCATCACTCACCAGTTTTCTTTGTAATATCCCCTTGTCTTTGTTATAGTTGTTCCTCATCAGTTTTCCCTAGTAAATTGTTCTTATTTCAACTTACGCGGGCTCTTTTACTTTTCTTTTTCCTTCTCCGATTCCCTCCGCATTCCGCCAGGAGGGGGAGAGGGAGGAGTCGCGGGTTTTTTTTCCCCTTTGCTCCGGCTGGGCAAAACCACGACAAGAATTAAAATCAAAATGATTATACTTTCATGCACCACAGAATCTTGCTTTCGCAACACCCTGGTGAAAGATTTATATGCTTAGAGACAAAACTTCTAGAGCACAAACAAAAAAATAAGCAGCATCTGTGAATACACACAGAGGAAAAAGTGGTAAGATCAAATCTGAGGCATCAGGCCATACCCTTCATTTGTCTGCATGAGAGACTACTCACCAGTTTCATCAGAAGTAGCCTCCATACAACTAAGACAAGAATTTAATCTAGTAAGGGAAAGGGAAACATAACATATCCCACCAGGTACTGCAATTGCCAAACCAATGAATGAAACAGAACGCTACATGGACCTATGGTCAGCTAGAGATTAATCCAGGAAAAAATTACTCCCATTTTGGAAGAAATGCTAACTATGGTCTTGTACTGTTCAGTAGTCTTTATCAGGAAGGACTAAGACATACACCAAGATTTAATCCCTAACCCTGTACAGAGCACTGAAAAGTAGTCAAGAGATGTGGAGGAGAAGGGGAAGAGAGAAAGAAACTAAGTAAACTTTATGGCTCAACCTTTATGCCAGTGAAGCACAGTGCCACCAGACCCTGGCGACTTCTGGTCTCTGCCCAGCCCACCCTGCTGGGTGACCTTGGGAAAAACCACTTTACCATCTCTTGTAACCTGTAAAATGTATGGGAAGGATGCCCAAGTCCCTCACAAAACACCGTGAGGTTAACATTTAACATGTTCTGCAGAAGCACACACAATCCCACCTTTGGCAGTAGCTTTAGGTCTGTGGCTGAAACTGTCCCACGAGATCCTCTTTGTCCATCCCTTCTCAAACACATTTAATGAAAAAGCTCCAAGTGCTGAGCTGCTAATGATGATATTTTACTGAAAGTCCTCTTCCCTTAACAAGTTGTTCTGACTTATTACTAGACAGAATTTCTAGTCTTGCCTATTTCTGCAATAAGCTGCTTATATCTATACTTTCTTTGATGGGCTGAAAGAGAACAGGTTTAACCCCCAATGACATTTTTTTCATATAAGGCTGCAGAGCCCTGCACCTATGACATATGTTTGCGGTTGTTTCATAAGGCAAGCCTCTTCCCAGCAGCTCCCAGGAGTCCAGCTTTCTCTCCTCCAAAGCTGGTACGCAGAAACAGCCTGCACAACAGAGCTCAAATGGAGATGATCACTACTCCCTCCTGGCACTCACTCTTTCTTTTTTTTTTCATTTCTGCGTGCATATAAAACAGGTGGTGGCGAATGCCGCAGCTAGCAACAGGAAAACCTCTGGAAATGTAGAAATATCACAGACCCACAATACTACTGTAGCAGGGCCATGGGAACCATCTGGTGTGTCCTATCACTTGACAATACAGCCACTCAGATGACGGGAGCACCTCTCGGACAAGTTTTTAAGTCTCCTAGATTAATCCTATGTGCAGCACACAGCAAAGCTACAGGTAGTTCCTAATGGTTTGAAGTGCCAGTTCCCATGATAAATATAAACATCCTATGTGCAATTATGCCTGTTTCTTAATAGCAACAAGATGTCTGCAAGATACTAATTACCAAATAAGAGCTTTGCAATTATACTCCATCATATCTCAGTACTGACATTACTATTTTAAAACAAACCAGGACTTTGGTTTTGACATTGCAGAAGAATATGGGAGTTCCCTCCTTTGATCTATTATAACTCCCCAAGTATGATCTGAAATTATGGAAGAGCAAAAATTCTCAAGTACTGCCTGGGTTTCCTTGCAGCCATTTCACCACTATTAAGAAACATTGTTAGCCCTTTTATTAATCTGTGGGAGGAATGATATTATCTGAAATGAAAGCAATATCACTAGCTAATTCCTGCTATTCTTCAACTAGAATGTCAGTATTTGTCATGAATGTTTGCAGACTTACCTTTACTTTAATTAACAATATCCAAAGTATTCCCTGTGCCTCATGCCGATGCCATTAGGCAAAACACATCTCTTACCTGCATCACCTGCAGAGATACTGGCAAAATCCAGTTAATACCACAAGTAAAGCGTACAGAAAAGTTTCTTTCCAAGGCATGTAAGAGGGATACAACGAGAGACTCGTGCTAAAGCTTCCCAGACACAGAGTTACCATCCTTGCAGTGAAGTAAATGCAAAAGGCCCTGGTTGACTACAGTGGGAAGAGAATTAATCCAATGCTGAGCAATTTATACATCACCCCTTTCAGTGTTACTTCCTGACACTAAAATAAACAGACATCATGGTCATCTGGGTAAGAAACTGGTTAGGTGAGACTGTAACAAGTATGATTTAAACCCAATCCAAACCATTCTATGATTTTAAGTGTGGGGACCTGCAGCACTAAACACAATGTGAAAGGATACACTAACGATAGCAATATTTTTCCACTGTTCGCACGAGCACAGAGACAAATGTTGCAATGTGTCTCTGTCTGCCTTTTCTGGAATGCTGTACTATGACACAGTTAATAATTTGGCAAAGAAAAAAAGTAATAGCCTTGTACCGCAGCAATTGCAAATGATCTTTGCCTTCCATCTTGGAAGATGAGTAACGGAGGCCTGTGTCTGACCCCTTTTTGAGCATTTTGCGTGTGATGGTGAGGGAAGAAACGGAATAAACACCTAAAAATAGAAGTGTGCAAATGATGCCATGATGTACAGCTACCTTGTTTACTATTATCCTTAGCTGTAGATTTATCACTCTGTTTTTAACACGTGCTGTACATCTCCTTTCCTCTTTTTTCCCCCCTTGCCTTCTAATTGGAACTCATTCTGTGAAATGTAATTAAAGCTCTCATAAATACTGCCAGTGAGAGCACCTTTTTTCCTCCAAGTAACTACTAACATCTTTGAGAACACCTCATCAACCTCCATAGGATATAGACTAATGTATCTTCTCATACACCCTGCTCAAGATGAGGAAGTCAATCTTCCCACCTTCCACATAATTAAAAGTCATCCACATTATGTGCTTTCCCTAGGACACTGCCTCCCTTCTCTGATACATGTATCACCCTGTCATCATCTCCTTTCCTTGCATCTGATTTATTCTGTTTCTAATGGCTGAACAAAATCCAGTGCTTTCAGAAGAGATGGAACAGTCCTAAGGACAGCTCAGCACCAAGTTTCCCTTTTCTCACCTCCTTCTATCTTACATTACAAGACAGTACTTTTAACTCTCCTTTAAGAAGGATTATTTCCTGCAATCTAGAGTTTATTCATACCCATGACTGAAAAAAAATACCCATTCAGGGTAAATGACTGAGACAATAACAATGACATTCCAAGGTACTTCAAAGATTCCTTTGTTCCCCAAAAGTTGTGTAGGGGCCCAAAGGAAGCTCAGTTAACCCAATAGGTGGCTTCATTTGGTCTGTGAAAAATTGCCACTGCTTCTCTCACAGAAGAAAACTTTTGGATTCAGCCAAACAGCAGCTATAAAACCATCTGACTTCAGGCATCTCTAAATTTTCAAGTACCTGCCTGGCAAAGGGAGAAGGTGGCTGCTGTGCATGCCAGAGCACTGCTCTACATGTGGCACTGAATCTCTCCTGCTATGGAAAAGGACACAGACCTTCCACTGTCAGATGGTTTAGGAGTCATATGAGTGTCCCATCTCCCATTAGTTCTATGAGGCAGAGTAGCTAGAGCTGGACACATGGAGACAGGAGACCCATCAGCCCCACACTTCAGATATTTGGATAGTCTCCCATCTAACCACTGGTGCAGCCTCTCAGGCACCTGCCTGGGGCTCAGCCATGGGGACCAGGAAGCAGAGGGCTGCATGACCCCAAATTGCAGCATCCCAGGGAAGGGCTGCCTCACACTCTGGCTGGGAGGCAGTCCCCTAGTCAGCCCCTGGCAGATGCCATCTCATCACCCAGGTTCAAAAGTTAAGAGAGGCAGAGAAACCGGGAGAAGCTGTTGAAATCCTTGCTAAACCCTCAAGAGGATAAAGCAAGGTGTCATTGTCTTTAGCACTTCATTACTGCTATCCCTTGATTTTGTTAAGTGATTTTTTTTTTTGGATTCTCATCAACGAATTGTTTCCAAGCCACTCTAAAACCTATTACTGCCAAAGGCCAAATAAAACCTAACATATTTACTGAAGAGGTAACAATTGTTCTCCTGCTGGATAGAGAATCAAAAGGACTGGGATTTTAGTTACATTTGATCACCTGTGCACTGGAATTTGCAATCACTTGAAACAGATACCGCCACATTATTAACAGCTCCATTTTTAGCAACAAAGCACAGCTCACCAGTCAAACTGTAGAAAATACTTTGCACTCAGCTGGACGTAGATCAAAGATCATCTTTCTTGACTGATGGTATAAAAGAGGGAACTGTCACTATTGCAACGAAGGTTTGGAGCAAACAAACCCCACACTTCTCCCCTAGCAATCCAGCATGCTAAATTTTGCTTCATACACTAAATGTTTTTGGATAAATACACTATTGACTGACATTTCTATTTTTTGTGCTACAGTGAAATCACAGTACTACCAATTCAGAAAAAATCCCCAAAGAACTCAAGACCCAGCAACCCACTTGCCAGCCCATTTCTGGTGGACTCTCACCAGCCTCTTTTGTCTGCTCTTAAAGACAGTTTGGCTAACAAGTTAGAAAGTATTTCCAGTTCAGCTCAGGGCTCCAGCCCTATGGAAAGGGCTCAGTAGGGGTAAAGGAGCAGCAGACTCCCAGCTTTGGTGTGTGTCCTCTAGCTGGCCACACCACACCTCTGTAACTCGGTTTTCCTACCAACAAATAAGATGCTTGAAAAACCTCCCAGATGAAAGGCAGCGCATAAGTTGTAGGCAAAGAAATAGCAATTTACTCACATTAGGCACCCCTTCCAATGATGCTGTATCCATTGGGGTTGGATACAAGAAAGCTGAGCCAGTTTGCCTTTATTTATTGCATTCATTTGCATAACGATCATGTATTTTCCTTTCATATTTTGTCCTAAATGAAGAATTGGACACTGTACAAGCTGAATTTAAAACAGCAATCATCATTCATTGGCTAACATCAGAAGACAAGGAACAGTGTGACGCCCTGACAGATGCAGGATTGTTATTTGAGCCAAGCAATACTTATCAACTGCTTGACTACTTTACAGCAATTTGTTTTCTTTTACAGAGATGTTCTGCAGGGGTTGCAAATAGCCCTTGAAGCCCTGCAAGGCTATCTGACTCTGGCAGAAGTCCTCCTTGAAGTCTCAGCCAACACATAGCAGAGGGTTTGGTACATCACCTCTATGGACAGCACAGGGCAATTTTGTCCTTCACGCACACCCAGGTTTGCTAGTTGCTGTCTGCAGTTTTAGGAAAGGCAGAGATGGGTCTGTGCCATCATGTGCATCCTTAACCAGTCATCCTCCAGCTCCTCTTCATCTTTGTGCAGAGACCTAATCACACTTGGTACAAAGAGATGTATGATACATTAAACAACCCAGTCATTTCTGCAGTGACAGCCTTCCAGTTTACTGAACTGGGTGAAAGCACCTCTCTGTGGAAACTGTCCTTGCACTACCAGGCATTTAGAGGCTCATGCTGTGAGTCTCCAGCAAGGTCAGCGAGTGATTTCACACTCTTGTGCCACCCCTCTGGAGAACAACACAGAACCACGGAGCTGTGTGGTTTAATGGGCCAAGGCAGGAACCCATCATGGGGAAGGCAGAGTCCCAGAAATGACAGGATAATGGTGTGGTGCAGATCAGTCTCCTGTAACAAGCCACACTAACACTGAACTGTGTGAAAGACAACTCAGGAGACAGCACGATTAATAACCTACTTGGCTGAGCACCACTTTCTCTCCTTGGATTGAGGTGGATTAGGCAGATTGCAAAAAGCCGGGAAGAGCCTATGACGGAACTGCACAGAGTCCTATAGACCCTTGCAAACCAAAGGAGGACAGACAAGCCCAGTTTTCTGCTTTTACCTGATTCAACATTGCTTCCTTTCATCTCATTCAGGGGCACAGGGCAAAGATGCACAAGTTTTGCACCGGAAGATGCAGAAGCACAGTAGACAATTACAATGTATATTCCTGGGAAGGCAGTGAGTGGGTACCGGTGTCCTGTGCTGGCATTTTCCACCTATTTCTGTACATTTGCTTTTGAGGCATCTTCATCTCTCTCTGCCAAAGGCCCTAAAGAACTAAGGGGCCGGGAGCAAAAGGTCCCTTTACTCCTTCATTTGCTCACCACCCCTGGGCTAAACCCCACAGGGTGGATTTTGTCAAACGCATAATAGAGTTTCAAATTTCCTAATCGATTTCCATGGAGCAGAGCTCTCCCCAAAGCTTGCCTAAATCAAACTGTTCAGAGGACGAGGGCGGCACACTCAGCACCTCTCAGCAAAGGGAACTGCATTGCCCCAGCTCACTGCACTCAGCACAACAGTCCTCAGCCAGAGGGTGTCCTGCATCGATTTGTACAGGGTCTTTTCATCACACCTCCTATTCTTAAAAGTTATCAAGCCCAAGGATGCAGGAAAGAAAATAAATAATGATGCTTTCCTTCTGGTGATTTCTGTTGTTCTGATCTAGCCAGAAATCCCGTTAGTTACTTGCTTTGATCAGGCCTGTTCCTTCAGGACCAGCAGATGCAGAAAGCATGCCTCCACATCCGCACATGTACAGATCTGAAGTGCATTTTAATTTAAGTCTTCCAACTCTCGAGCTTTTTTGTGGTATTTGCATGCAACTGAACTTTGGGCCCAGGTACCATGGAAGAAGTACAGTTTTATTGCTCCTCTGTCTCTCACCTTTGGCAATATTCTTTTCTCTTCAAGCTAGAGCTCCCCTATCTCCAACTCCTACTCCCAGTAAGGAGAAGAAGGGCAGTAAGCTGCGATAAAGCAAATCTATTACTGATATTACATTAACTCATTGCAAGAAATACAAGTGCCGGAAGTATCATTTCAGGAACAAGCAAGGTGTTTGCTGTAGAAGTGCCCTGTAATAGCAACCACAGCAGAAGATATGGATAAACCTTCCAAGTCTCACTGAGATATGTCTCTCCAGTAACAGGTAATCCAGGGGAGAAAGGCATTTCAGATACTGCAAAATACTAATTTGGAACCTGTAACTCATGTACACAGTAAGCTGGAGCTCAGTATGGACACAACAAAATCATTCCCAAGATGGAAAAGCCAGCTGCTCTGTAGGTGCAACCACCAAGTGAATTGGCAACTGAGGGGAAAAACATCTGGCCATATAAGCAAATAAACAGATGAATTACAAACTGAACACCACGGAGAGGTTGATCTCAAGGCAAAAGAAAGCAAGCAGGAGGAAAATAGGGCCAAAGAACTGTTGCGTGGCCATGTAGCACAAAGAGCCATCGTCTTCTTTGAACATGGGTCAGGCTAGCATGCCATCTGGTTGGAGGACAGCAAGAGTTAAAGGTATCTGAACCGTGTGAGCTTTACAGAGCTGTTAGAGGTATCTTCTGAAAAAAAGAATCAGTAACCTCTGTCTTCTGCCTGACATATGTCCTGCACGGTCAGACACACGCTGCTATGTGCATGCTTACACCTTCATGCTCATTCCAACTTGTATTACCAGCATGAGAGTTACATGGGAAAGGTGAAATTCCCTATGAAGTTGCTTTACTCTAAGCAGTGTTTCTATAGCACAGCTCATTCAATGTACAACTGCTGAAAAGCAAAAATTTCAAACTACTCTGGCTCTTCCACCATTATATTTAACTTTTGAGGGAGATTTATTGTAAAGAACTTACACAGTAAGGTAAAAAAGCTGCAGTCAGAGAGCAAAAGGGATGTTTATTAAATGCCTATGGGTCCCTTGCTGTTCCTCTAACAGCACTGGAAATATTTTTACATTCTTTTTTGGCTATTTTTGAATCCTTGTGTCCTAACAGCACTTTCAGAAGTGTTATCTACACAGAGTGTTAAAAATGTAAAACTGCTTTTAATGCTAAAATCAGATAAATAACATATCAGACAAAGGAATTATCAGCTTGCAGACTGAGATTCAAGAGCTGAATATGGTTTTATTAGCAGCAAAATTCAGAAGTTGCATTAATGGGGAAAAAAATTAAATCTATACATTGATGTCATCTGGGCAGTGAAACCATTTTAGATGCTTCTCTTTTGCTCTCTGTCAAGTACTACGCTCAGCACAATACAAAGAGAACTTCTTGGCCCCAAAGACTGTTTAAAGGTGATTAGATTTAGATTACTTGGCAATCCTTTAAAAATATGCCAGCAAAATGGGAAATCAAATTTTAAACGAGGACTATCACTCTTGCAAAGTAACGTCAGTGGTGTTCTGCAAAAAAAGAAATTTCTTACTGCTCTGACCTTGTGAAGCTCTCACCACACCTAACTGCACCACAGTCTGCTCTATGCATTTTGGAAAACACCAATATTTACTCCTCATAGAACTATAAAAATATAGATTTGGGCTGCCCAATCTCTGCTCCTTTACCCCAAGCCTGAGGCTGCGTTGCTGGTGGTGATCCCAGCAACATCAGGATGTTACGGAGCCATCAGTGTCGGTGTTGCTGCCTCGGCAGCTTTTGGGCAGCTCTTCCTCCCTTGCACCCAGCTGCATGGTACCATCTTGGTGCAGTCCATGGGTAAATTTTTCCTCAGGTGTAACCCGGTATTTGCTTTTCATAGCTCAGGTGACTGCCTCTCAAGTACAATGCTTTGAAGGAGACTAATTGCTTTACCATAAAGATATTTGTCTCGCTGCCACTGGGAGATGGTAAAACCTGCACCCTATTGCACAACATACAACAGATATCAGTGGTTCAGTCTTGTCACAAGAACTTCAGAGCCCTTCTCTTTCCCTTTTTCAGGAGAAGAGTGGATGAGGATGACTATTTCTTACTATTTTTATTTTCATCTATAAATGAGACATTATAATTTCATGTAGAAATTAAAAGATCTGTCTGTAGATGTGGGAAAATGCTTTTTATTTCACCTTTTAACGTCCTCCCATATCAACAACAGGGTCATCTCACATACTTAGTCGTTAAGCATGTATTTCTAATACTCCATGTACAAGAAAAAGACTTATAACAAACCATGCAAAAGTTGCAATATTAACTGGGGATGTATAAATAAACCAGTAAAATATTCAGCTCCATAATTCCTTAATTCCTTTGGTAGCAGACACCTGGCCATCTGGGCTGGGGTAAACTCACAACTCTGGAGTAGGACAAGGGATGAAGATTTTGCATTCAGAATAAATGTGGGCATCACAAAAAAAAATCCAAATAATAAACCTTTTGTAAAACACTGGCTTTCAGGTCTGTCATTGCTCTGACAGCATGTTTGTTTTTTAACTACCTACGATTGCATTCTTTGATTACATGTGACCACGCTTCAAAAACAAAGCAATATACCAGCATATTACCAGCATATGCATGAAACTTCACAAATGGAATTATTCTATCTTCCTGCCTGAACTCTCACTGGAAGCTTGATACTCATTTTCACATCTCCCTTGACACAAAGGATGTTCACAGCCAGCAAAAGGATCCTACTGCAAGGCATAGCCATGCTGCCACTTGCTACAGTGCTCTCAGGTTTAAATGGAGATTATGGTTTTTGAGGCATTACTAGTTTACCTCTGCTTATTAAAATACCCCTATATTTGCCCATCCTGGTACAGAAGACTACATTTTTCTTTTAAGAGTACATAATTCTAGATTAAATGCTGCAATATACCTGTATTAACACACTGGAAGGTAGTGTCGCATCTCTAAATGGCAGTAATTTACAAATGATGGGCAATTGCAAGTCTTAAACCCTCTATTTATGCCACTAATAGCTCCTCTCTGACCAACGTGAATCCAATGCAAAACTTAAACTACCAGACATACCAAATTCATATAGGATTGCCTGCAGCTGCTAAAATATTCTCAGAGTTCATAAAATGATTAGACAAATTCATGGGAGAAAAACCCATTAAGAGCTATAAAGAACAAAGAGGTTATCCCCAGAGTCTGAAGAGTGCTCTAAGGAAGTTTCAGTACGTGTCTGTCTCATTCTCACAGCCCTTCTATCGTAGCCACTACTGACCATTGCTGGGAAGATGATGCAGTTCAGCGGAACAAGTACTGTTACAGTGTGTGTTTACAGGCAAGCTCTGCTTGACGTTCTGGCTTTGGAAAAGGAGTTTTCAGAAAATAAGCATCTGCCTAGGATTTGCAGGCCAGTAGCTCTGGTTGAACGGTGCAAAACCAGCCTTGCTTTGCATGTGAGATGCATGCAACATGTTGCATCTACTGGAGGACGCTCTTAGAAAGTTTTTGGGATTCCTAAAGGAAATAAGCAAGCTCCCTTCCTCCCCAACTCAAACCACACTGTGCAACTTGAAAGCTGCAAGAATCAGACCCTGAACCCTATGGGACTCAAACCTGTCCATTCCCAAAAGCAATCTCTGAAAACATGCTTCCTAGCATGGTCATTTTCTTGCTTTGATTTTTGATCTTTTCTTCCCAGACTGCAGGACTGCAGTCCAGTTTCAAGAGCACACAGCTGCTGACCTAAGACTGTAACAAGCTCTATGTGGCAGGTTTCCCTTTCTGAATTGCCCTTGATTGCTTTTCAAAGACTGGTACATCCTGAGTGCTAAGACAAACACTTTCTCCCTTGTTTCCCCCACTAGAGCATCCCAGCCTGCACAATTAGAGTAAGAATCATGGCTTTCTGCACACGTCCCTGCTCCAAGGGCTTTCCAGGTGCTCCAAGCATGTAATGTTTTTTTTGATCATGCAACAACATAGCTATGCCTCATAGGTTGCCAGGTCCCGTCCTCCAACACCTTTGCTTAAATAGCCTTACTGCAGCATAGGATGCAACTTGTATCTTTGGTTTGCCCTCAGGCATGCAGACTCCTTGAGGCATTATACACACTAATTCCTCCTCTGTTAGCAAGCAAGTCTGGATATTGCTTCCCATTCTCCCTCAAAAGACTCAAAAAGACTTAAAAATATCATACAGGTCACAGAAGGGAACTGAATGCTGGCTTCTGACTTTTCAAACACAAGATAGGGAGGGGGTATATCTGAAAACACACAGAGATAAGGTCTTTAAGTACAAAGGAGTCTGTGGCATTTGAGATGGCAGCAGAACTATCCCATTTTCACACCCCCCACCTCCAAGCCAGTTCCGTGCCTTAAGCCATGCACAGTACCAGAGATTCTGCAAACAAAAAGCTAAGAGAATTGCTTGTCTGTTTAAGCTTGCTTAAAGTGAATACTCTTGGCAAGTTTCAAATCTAGAAAGATTTTAAACAGTGCATCTTCCTGGTGTGCTCCCACGATGATACAATGCACGTGCAGACAGCCATGAATCACAACTGCTTGTTCCCTACAGACCCATTACGAGACACACGTCTCTGACCAAGACGTCATGGTAGGTGCTTCTGTATACAGGGCAGATAAGATGAAAGACCTCAAGGGAGAGGCACATCTCTGTCTAGAGTGACAGCATTACTTAATCATCCAGCCTGGTGAAATCACTGAGAAAAAAAAAGTCACACCATTGTCACTTGAAAAGCAAACTTCAGTACTAGCAGTGCACACAGGCTGCTCTCTGGAAATCAGCTGAATAGGTGGCAGTTTCAAAAATAGGAAAACTTGAGCAAAGCCACAAACAAAAAAGGACGGCTAGCTCAATCCCATCATTGCCACTTATGTATTATTTACTGGGCTCCAGTCCACTTGTATGAGGCACGCTTTTTAATGTACTGTGAGAGTACATCACAGATGGCTCCCTGCCATCTGTGCTGGGAAGTCCCTTGGGCAAGTGTTTAGCAGCAATCCCATGGGGAGAACCATTCTTTGTCCAACTCTCGTGCTTGTGAAGGGAGTAATGTCCTCTGTTTGCCTGCAGAAGCTCTAGGGCAGTCATGATGGAGGGCAGTGAGCTTTCCACCTCCCTTGGTCTGTGGTGTCGCTCATCCTTTCTAGATACATATTTTCCATCAGAAAGCATCAGTAAAATCCCACAGAAACAACAGAGGTTTGGGGATTGCAACAGGGTTATAAGCAAACTAGTCCTGTGTCCCGACCCTAGGGCCCCTAAGTCCCATGTGGACCAGTTCCATCCTAAGTAGTCAGGTCCCCAGAGACTGGGGTAGCAGAAGCATGTTGGGGTCACCAGTTGCCATTAGCTGATCTGCCTCCTCTTATGCACAAAACATTACTGCTTCCTTACTGTATTTCCAAATCTGATTTCAAAAGTTCAGAGGAAAATTACATCAGTCTGAAAATGCCAGACTGATTGCTGGTGCCAATTCTTTTCCTCATTGTTTTAAATCGGGAAGAGAGGAATTGGGATAGATTATTTCGGAGAAAACCATGTTATTTTCAGGAAGCAATCACTTTGAGAGCCCAAACCAGAGATAGCTCCTGCTGCCAAAAGCTCCCATGCACAGAAGAGATGCTGAGCCCGGTACCCCATTGCCTGTGCATTCTCTGCAGTCCTGAAATTAGCATGGTCTATTTGTGATGGACAAAAGCCAAGCCAACAAAACAGATCCTGGCAGCATGCAACTTTTTTCATTTTCTACCACCAGCAGCTCTTGAACTTGTTCTCCTACTGCTGCAGTTGGCCTTGTGTCACTGCTTCTAGTGACTCAACTTTATGACACCAGCCTTCATGAAAGTACAATCATTCCAGTAGAAACCCTATATAAGGGAAAAGATGAGGCCCCAGAGGTGCATCTCTTGGTGGCAATTTCAAGGGGATGAGTGAGTTGAGACTCCCTGAGCAAGGCAGTGTCCTGCCTGCTCTTATTTGAGAGAAGATAGCTGAAGGTGAGGTTTTTTCAGAGATACTCAGCATCTTTGGGCATGTCCAGGCATGGACCACTCCACCTACACACCTCCATAACTTGCCTCAAAGGACATGTTTTGGAGGTACCTTAAGAAAACAAGATATCTACACTTGTCAGCTAGTCTGATTTGCAAAGTCCCTCTCTATGGTTGCTTTATTTCTGGAATAGAAAAAAAGATCATCACCCCTGGGAGTGCACAACAAGCACACTATGGGGAAGCACACTCAGTGCCACAGCTACAGCAGATAGGCCCAGTTTTTCTCCTGACCAGTCAGAGAGACAACAAAATACACGGACTGCTCCTTGCTTAGGACAGAGGTTTGATTCAAACGCCTGTCGAGCATTTTCAACATCACACAGTGAATCAAACACTCGTGTCTTGATCCATTAGCACCTCCCTTGATTGCAGCTCCACCAGGTGAAAGAGTGAGACTCAACCAGAAGCTGCATTCACCCATTTGTCCTTAGCATGAGCTGCCTTCATCACACATCTATCATGTCCTACAACAGGATAATGCTGGAGGTGATAACTGTGCAAAGAGGTTATTCTTGGCCTGATGAACAGGAAGGCAGCTACGTGGATAAATCCTGCTGCAACTATGGGGAGTTTGCCACATAATTCACACAGGACCATTTCCTCACAGACTGCACTGATCAGCAATGTATCATCTCCTCTTGTGCAGCTACATTTACTGAGGTTTATGTGGATTTAACTTTGCACATCAGGGAAGATCCGATGAGAGCAATGAAATACTAATGCAAACCCACTAACAGCAAGATACACTTTTCCAACAACAAAGTTACTGGCAGCAGCCTTCACATTGGGAAAATAGTAAATAGTGTAAAGACTGTGATGCCCACTGTCCTGCATTAAACAGGTGCCTTTAACAGGTGTCATAATGCCATGCACTGATGTTTCTCCAGATGATTTCCTGCAACATACATCAGCAGCAACCCCAGCCTGCTTTTATTTTCTTTTAGACATATCTGGACGATTTGTCCAACAGTTCAACAATCCAGTCTAATTACCAGGAGGGTATTTGATGAAGTGCAATGCAGTCGCCCTCTCTTGCTGCTGACTGCCAAGCCCACACATCTGTACCTGGACAGCAGGAATGAAATGCAGCTCTGCACCAGCTAGCATTTTTCTGTTCAGTGGTGAGAATCTGCCAGTTTCCGTCTAGCTGTTACATTCCTTACCGCACTGGCTTTCCCAGTGAAGCCTTGTTGGAAAGGAGAAGGGGTGACTCCAGCAACCTGGCAGCATGGTCCTCACAGTCTCAAATACCAGTAGTTCATATTCCTGGAAGAACTCTACGGTGGCCAAGTGCCACTGTGGAGCTCTGAATTAAATGATAGGAGGCAAGCCAGGTAGGCAAAGGGAGAGATCCTAAAACACTGAGCATGAGTGACTAGAGAAGGACAGAAAGGTCTCCAGGGCTTTCAGAAGCTATATGATGTGCCTAGTTTGTTGTTGTGCAAGGAAGCAGATGTAATAGTGTTTTTGGCTCCCATCACACTTCCAAATGTCAGGGGATAACAGCAACTCCCTGTCTGTGTCTAAGGGGACAGCCCTTTTCAACCTCTGGGCAAAGGGCAGGCAGACAGACCAGAGCCCTGGACAAAGGAACAAACCAGTCTACATGACTTCTGCAAAGCCAAGAAGGACACAGTATGCAATGATATCTTAGCCCTACGTTATTGGAGAAGCAATGACAATGTACCATATCCCACCAGCCTGAGTCTGGTCACTTTAGCATCATAGTGCCGAAGATGGAATAAATTTCCTAAAGTCATTCAAAATAATTTTCCTAGGCTAACTGTTTGCAAAGCCAGGACGTTTTAACTATTGGCATGAACACTTAGAAATTTCCCTTTCCCAAGAATAGAGGCAACTGTTTTTCTAGTTTATTGAGTGGATATACCAAAGTGCAAAAGAAGTGGAGAGATCTCTGAGTCACTTAGTGTAGGAGAAAAAAAGCCACACAAATCCTGTGTCCTGCTGGAAGGAAACATGTACAAGACTGCAGTAATTATAACCTATGAGACACAATGACCCACACATACATATATGAAGAGGCCCCAAGTCCTGTCCTCCATGACAGGATCTTCTACCCATTTCAAAGGGAGGTCTGCACTGGGTCTAACTGGCTCAGGCTCCCACCCCAGACATTTCCCCAGGTTGAAGATCCACTTACCTGCCTGGTTTGTGGTTACATTTACAGACACAAACTGTCGAGCTCCAGGGTTCTGGTCGGAAACTCCATTCACTGCCTCAATTTCAAAGGTATAGTTTGTATGAGCAAGTAGATCCACCATCATGACAGAGGTGTTTTTCAGGCCGGTTTGTTGGGGGAGGTACCTGACATGACCGTCACAAGCCTCACACAGACCTGAGTGTGAGTTGCACTTCTTGCATGCAATAAAATAAGACATATCTTTCCTTCCACCAGTATCAGCAGGGGGAATCCATTCCAGAAAGACACTAGTCTCGTTAACATTTGAGATGGCACTCCGAGGAGCAGAGGGGGGTCCTGGTTTGTAAAGTAAGAAAAACACATGGTAAAAACAGTATTATCAGTCATCCTGCTCTCTACTACTCTCTAAGCTGAAAGGAGATGCTCGTGTGCCAAAAAGTACAAGAGGACCATTTGCAGCAGCACCCAAAGTACTGGGAAAATGGGGACTTGTTTGGGCACTCCAACCTCACCTCAAGAGGTCTGTTTTCGGATGCAGCCACCTGCACAGAAGGACAAGATACGAGGTGGCTGGCTTAAACACAACAGGAGGAGTACTCCACCCCAGGGAATTGCCTCTGGTGGTCTCTTTCTTCTTCCTGGGACAAGAGCTGCAAGTCTGTTCTGTACTCCAGTCACTGTCAGCTTCAAGATTCCACCTCCTCATCCCACTGCCCCTACGTTACTAGCCCTAGGTCCTACAAAAAAGAGATACACCTAGGTGCTCCTGCTACTAGGTACTCAACTCAGTCACCAAATCTCTCCTCTGCATGCACCCGTCCTGCCTCGTCAGCTGTTTGGCAACAGTGAAACCTAACCTTGGGCATCCAAATCACACCTGAATGAGACACTCCGTATAGCCCAAAGCAGATGGTGATCTTCACGGGCCACTGGAACCACGGCTGATTCCAGCTGCTCTAGGGCAGCCTTCTTGGTGCCTGCCAAGCTCTAGCATGGTTGGGTTGCCACGCTGTGCCTCCTTATTTTGCCAAACCTGCCAGCTCAGGATGCCAGTGTGGCACTGGTAATGCTGTCCAAGGAGGAGCTACTGCAAAAGGTGAGCTGTTCTGCTGGGAAAGGCCATGTTTGGGCAAGCAAAGCCCACCTGGAGACTCCTTCAAGACTGCTTACTTGCAGAAGGTGCTGCAAGGTTTTTGTTTTTTAACAGGCTTGTGTTAGAGATGAAGGACAAGCTGCAGGTACACCCTGAAAAGGATAAGCAGGAATCTCATGCAAGACATACACGTTATATACTTAGTGAATGCTAATGAACAAAGAAGAAAGGAGAAATTTATCAAAGCAAGCTGGGACAGATTTTAGTCATGGCACTACCAGAAGCTATAGAGCAAAGACTGGGATTATTCCAAGGGAGGTAGTGGAGGGAAGGCAACACATTCTTCACTTCAATTTGAATGAAGCTGTCAAAATCCACAAGCAGTTCCTTGAGAAGGGCCCAACAAGTAGCCTCACCAGCTAGAAATCCATACACATTTAACAGCCTGTCTTAGGCTGTCATCGTCGTGTTTTGTTGTGGTAATTAAACTTGACTCGTTATTTAAAACAGGCAGTGTTGCAAAAATGAAATTATCTTATAAACCAGAAGCGTTTTCCTCTGTTTTCCTTTCCTGTTCCCCTTTTTAAGTCTATAAAATTGCTAACACCTGATAAACCACTGTCATGATTTTTACTCAAGCTGTTCTGATTCAATGTAAAACCTGATGACAGACGAAATAAAAAATCCTGACATTGGTTTTTAGTTCCAAGAGGAAAAGCAGTTGAAGACAAAAGGGGAGACAGTTTAGGGAGTGGCAGGTCAACTTTTTTTTGTTCCGTGCTCACTTCAGATCACTATGAATGGGGAGCAAGCTGCTGTGGGGAGCCAGTGTTATTTAGCTAATAACACCAAGGTACAGCCCAAGTCAGGACTATGTTCTGCACTGTCATATTGATATACTGGAACCTAGGAAATTCATCACTGGAGGTGTGTGGAGTTACAGATATTGCACTCGGGGTTTTTTTAGTTACTTTTTTTTACCAGTTAAATTGCTGTATTTTTTTCTTCCACTGGACGAAGGCCCTTTTACTGCTACCAATACTCTAGGAAAAAAACCAAAGAACTCGGGCATGAGAAACACTGGACAATGTGTCTTTAACCCAGGATGAATTATTACTTTAGTAAAGTCACCAGAGGTTTTTACTTGCTTTCTACAAAAGAATGAGCTGCTCTTCTTGAAGGCTTAAAAACATCAACTTCAGTGGAAGTGCTTTGAAGCTAGTGGGACTTCATAACCTACAAAATTAGCATTCTCACGGGGGCTCAGAGAAAGGTCTTTAGTAGTCTACACATATCTAATAAGACCTACTTGAAGAATCCTGAAGCCGTACTTGGGTAAAACTTTGATAAATCACAGCTGGGAGAACAAAACGGTGTTTTACCTTCAGGAGGGGGGCCCTAGGTCTGCTAGCAAGCTCTGTTTTAATTTCCAGCCTTCTTTTGTCAAGGACAAAGGCATTAGTTTACTGGATTTTTTTTTCCATTTGCTACTTTATACCCTAAGCAGGTAAGATTCACTCCTCCTCCATGACAATTTACTGTTGAGAGGCAAATATTTTATGAAGACAAAGATATTGTAAACTTTTTTGTGAGCAGAATTTTGCACTAAATGCTATAAAATCTTCAGTTTGTCTTGTGTCATACTATTAAAAATATTTCCCCAGTATGCTCTGAAGAGGAATACAGTTTCGTGTCAGAGATGAGTGAGGAAAAAAAAAGGTTGCAATTATGTTTTTATTTTTAAGAGACATTGTGCAAGGTATGGAAGATAGGATTACTTACTTAAGAAGAAACGAAGCACAATTATTTCCAGGAAGATACATAATAATATTAAGAGAAATCTCAAATTCCTATCAGGACCATTTTTTTTTTTATCTGAAGGCAACAATTATTTCAGACTGCATCACAACACTATTTATTTGAAAATTACCAAACACTACTTAGATGACTTACTTAAGTAATAGAAAAAAAAGAATAAAATTAAATAAAAATGTATTTCCTGCCCCACTGTACTTAACTAAGTAGTTTACACTGGTGCATCATTTAGTTTTCTTTAGTGATGCCAGAGGTGGTGAGGAGACTCATGCAGCTTGGGAAAGAAAAGCACTTGCTTTCAATTAGGAAAATGTGACTTTTATAGCTAGACCAACTGGCAACAGGACTTTGCAGGTGTATACCTGAAAATAGACACTGATACATTATCTAAAATTAACTAGAGTTCAAGTTGAGGTAGTCCTACGACTACTATTAACTTCTGTGGTAATAAATAATAAAAACATATTAAACACTTGAAATATTTTTCCTACGGTCATGACTCAAGTCTGTCTCACTTGTGTTTCAATTCACAGTGAGATGTTCTCTTCCACATCTAACTGGACTGGTTTAAAGTGTTAGTGTCACTACCTACCCTTTACTGGCTCTGCCAAAATTTACCACCCTGCGGCTGAGCTGGGGTAGCCCACAGGCCCTCCTCATCACTTTCAGCACAAATATGGCTGGATTAGGACAATATCTCAGGGAAGGATGCATAGGGCAAGTGAGAGTGACTAAGCACATGGAGAAGGCTCAGATGACCCACTTTGCTTTTGAAGCAGTAAGCATGGATGCCAGCAGAGATGATACAACATCCTCAACTGCTTTTTGCAGAGGACAAGAGAAGCTGAGCAGTGCCTTGGTTGGTACCAAATCTCTGATCTGCCCCAGAAGCCCTCAGCACCCTGTCAGTCCATATCCTAATACAGCTCCAGGCACCACGTCTGTGCTTGAAACTAACTTACTATAAGTAAGCTTTCAAAACAGAACAAAATCCTGAAGCAAAACCACTCAAACAATCTTTTTAAGAAAATGAAAACAAATAAGCATAAAAATTCCAAACAAACATAAAAATAAAATCCCGTGGTATTTGCAGAATCAGAAATTACAGCCTTTACCTACAGGACTCAAACTGCACCATAACCCTGAGGGAGATAGGCACTCGAAGTTCACTTCCTTTTAACATGTCATCACGTCACCAAGCTTGCTTCTGCCTCTCTGGAAATCCTGTCCTATGCAGACTGGATCTCCATCCAGAGAAGGGATGAGGAGAAACACCTGCAACAGGCAAATGGCACTGGCAGTAACACTGTGTCAGTCTCTGTCAATTCTGCCTCCACAGAGATGCTGATTTCATATGTGGTTCCAGAGCTGAGAGTACTCCTCTTCCCATTTCCCAATACCATGTTGGAGCTCATCATCTCTCATTTATGTTTTTTTAAGTCAGGCCAAGGGGCAAAATGGACATCAAGAAGCCCTGGTATCAAAGCTTTTCATGCTGTAACCCACTCTAGCTACAACTCCAAAAGACATTGGCACATCTGTTTAATAAACTGAGAAGTGCTTGCATGACTCACCCCACAAGGCCCCTTTGATCTGACAGCACCAGCTACTGCCATGCTGCCTAGGGCTTTCTTTTTCCCTGCAGTGCACCTTCCAACAGCCACGTGCTTCATGCTCCTTTGGCTGGTAAAAAGCAAACACAAAGTTCAAGGGCCCTGATTCTGCTCCAAGTACCTCCTGCGGGCAAGCAGAGACCTGCCAAGTGCTATTTCCTTTGCGAGACAGTCTCTCCAATGGGAACAGACTTTTTCTTTTCTCTTTTTGAAGTGCAAACTTGGGAAGCTAGAAAGGACATCTGTATTCACAAAAGGCTACTACCATGCCCCCTTAGTGCAATGCAACAGTATAGACATCACTGTGTGCCACTGCCCAGTAGCTCTGAGTGTGCATGGACTCAAAAATCTACTTTTTTCTCCATTGCTTCAGTTCCTTGGAAGCCTTATCTGCTCCTGCCCCAGTAATTCAGCTCCTCTTTGGTCCTTTTCAACCACTTTTGCACCGCAAAAATCACACTGGGAGCATGACAAACCCAGCTCAGCAAAAACCCTAGTCTGTGCTACATTCAGTGGGACTAGCTGGGGCATGCAAGTTGTGGCCCTAAGTACCTGAAATGTAAACTGATCAAGAAACTTTTGAAGTTGCGGCTGACAAGATAGTTCTTAGATGGGAGTCAAAAAGCAAAACTGATGATTCGGATTCCACTGACTCGACCCTAGACTCCCAATATCCTAGTCTGCTTGTTATGCTACCATCCTCCTACACGATGAGGATAAGCTCTGGTTTTGCTGTGGGTTTGGGGAAGCAGCTTCTATCACAAAGTTTTGAGGCTACTCAGAAGAATGACCATCTCCAGGCAGATTAGAGAGGTAAGGCTCTCTTCCTGTCTGTTTACCAAACACAAGCTGAGAGATGACACTAAGCAGGCCCACACAGACTCTCCCCATGCCTGTTGCCGAGAAGCAATGCCCATGGCTCCTGCTCCATGTGCCCTAACAGCAGCACCCATGCACACACTGGTGCAGCCACCCACATACCACACTGCCAGCTGAGCCTGCCCATGACTGGAGTGGATGGCAAGAGATGGAGCATCTGCTCACTACAAAACATGCTGCCTGGGTCTAATGACAGTTTTTGAAGCAGAAGGCTTCAAAAAGCCTGTTCTTGTGTAACCAGGGGTATGGTGAACAATGCCAGGGACATTACAAATGTGTCGAGACTAGTTCAGACTCCAGCCCAGAGCCTGTAAAAGCACATTAATTAGGATCATAATGTCTAGTCACAGTACAGGAACAGCTCAAAAGGATTAAAAACAACCCTATAAGCACATGCTTACTTGTACAGGCCATTGTAGGTGGGTCTGATTCCTTCCTAAAATAGTGTTCTTCACACAGGCAAGATGTGGATGCTTCATCAAGCGTGTAGCTGTGAGGGGGACATTTGCTGCAGGATGGACTGTGGGGTGAAGCTTTGAAGAACCCAGGTCTGCATACTGTGAAAAGAAGAACCACAGGCTAAGCTCTCCCATCAAAAAATTAATCCGTTCACATTTCCTTTAGAAAAAAAACCCCTACAACAGATCTTCAGCTAGAAAACAAATACTCACAAGCTATTTTAAAACAGTCTATGGCATTAACAGACAGCATACTTAAACATCTGCATGAAAAAAAAAATGAGAAGCTATTACTTTTTTTCCCCTAGCATCTGCCTTTGCTAGGTATTTGTTTTCCTTGATGAATGCTTTAGAGGTAACATCTTTTCGGCTCTGCTTTAGAAAACATTGTGTTTAGAGTTTTGGGGTTTTTTTTCACTCAGTCTTAGAAAAACACGTAAAATACAGCTCATGGTTCTCATTTAAGATGTTCTACACCCAGAAATCAAAGTCTCAGAAAATAAATAGCAACATGGTGTGATGGAGGGGATCTCAAGATTGACAGCTTTAAAACACTGTGATAAGGCTACTTCCCTAGGGTCTTTTCCCCTGCAATCCTGTGATGAATTTTAAAGTGCTCCATATAAAGATAGACTGCTCTGGGTATAGCTTGAATCAAGCCCACTCACCATACAAGATACTCCTTCCTGCTCCAGTATCCATGCATATCAAGGCATGAAGACTTGATACAAGTGCTCTTTTTTGTTCTCAGAAATATATGGCTAAGGGTAGCTTGGGATTTCTCCTCTTTTTTTTTTCTTTTTTTCTAAATAATTTGAAGTGAATATACTCATATCTTGTTTCCATCTTCCTGAAACAAGCACTCCTTCACCTAAGCAAAGTGCTCTGCTCTTCACCTGCCTGCATAGGCTCAGCCAGAAGCAGTGACAGTCACATATATCCACCCTGCCTTTAGGAAAAAAAAAATACAGCTGGCCCTGTAATTGCACTGTTATATGTAGAATTACAAACCCACTGTCAGCAAAAAGAGGAAAATTCGATTTTCTGTTTGTCTTAAAGAGCAGAGACATGGAGACTTTTAAAGCAGTTCCAAAGTGCTGCTACTTTTTTTCCTTCGGAGATTCTCTAATATAATTCTGCCCAGTGTGATGCTAACTATCTGCTATCAGAGTTACAGATGTTCCCTGAAAATCTCAGAGCCCTTCTATCTGCATTCAAACTTCTCCGGTTGTAATTAGCTTGCACAGAAAATGAGCTCACAGCAAAAGCATTAATACTATCCCACCAGGAACATCCCAGACAATCATAGCATGGAAGCCATATGCTAAAATTCAGCCAGCGATGACAGAATTCATCTTCACTGTAGATAAAGTATAGATTTTTACTAGTGATCCATTTTCCTCTGATGGACTAACTAGGATAACAGCCTCTAAAGTTGGCTCTGCCTCCTGCAATACCAAAGAAAGTCTCTTGACGCCTTCTCTTTTACATACTAGCTTCTCCACCAAAGGTGAGGTGCTTGCACATCAATTCCTAACTCCTAGAGCCACCCAGTTAAGTCTTTGCTGATAAAGATCACTAATCTATGATTCTAAGAAAAGGGATATGATTCAAAGGCATCCAGTAGACTTCTCTCAGGACTCATCTTCAGTGTTGCCCAGATCACAAAGCTCCCACAGCAAGTGCCACGCAACCCCAAGCCCACAACAGGTTGCCAGGTCCTTATCAATGCATCTGCAACATCTCTATACTACCCAGGATGCTCATCTACAGCACCCCTGCCAACCTGCACAAACTGCACACCTCCTACACCTTTCCCCAGCTCCCTTGCCTTCCCACAAGATAGGTAAAAAAGAACTAGTAGGACTGGAGAGATTTATCAATTTCTGAAATTCTTTATCATTCAACTAGTGCTCCATAACCAGACTGTGAGGACCACAGGATGCAGTTCACTTGCTTTCTGTCCATACATCAAGATGAGTGAACAGACCTAGGGCTGAATTTATTCTTGATGGCTTTTAAGCAGATGTGCCATGAGCTGCCCTCATGCTTTATGTCACTTTATACCTCAATTTCTAACACAGAGTATTTATTTTACAGCAACCTTCAACTACTGCCCTACCTACAGCAAAGACTCTGGAGAGTCTTCTGGGAGAGACCATCAAACTGCTCCTCTCTAGTCTACAATTTGTATTTCAAAGCCAAATCAAAATCTTTGGCACACATAGAAAATAGAGACAGGGAAATAAAGGCTCAAAACTATGCAATATATAATGAGGGCATCCCATGTCTACCATGTACTTGATGTAATTAGTCTTCAAAAAAGAACTTGAATTTTTCTCATTATGTCCCATCAAGACAGACAGAAAATCATTACAGCACAGGAGTTTACTGAGCTTCTATTTAGTGCAAAGCAGAAAATGCAAAATAACTCGGTTTTCCCTGATAGATTTTCAACAAGGTGCCGCTTGTTAATGATGATATGATATGTAGCTCAGCTCAAAGGGAACGTTTGGTTTTTATGAATAAGTATGGAGCCAACAGATGTACAATGCCAATAACCCATGTTTTAATGAGGGATGTGAAATAAAACTGAACTGGAGCAATTTTTTCTATAATCTGCAGGTTCCCATGGGTCAGGCAAGTCCCTTGTCTATCTAAAAGGTATAGAGAGGAACATTCAAAAGCATTAAATTACACTGAGGACTTCAACGTGAGACTCTCACAGCAACAGAGCAGTGTGCTGTCATATCTAAGTGAAATACTCTTGTGTTGGTTAAAAAGAAAGAGTTCAGGATATGCAAAAAAAGAGAGGACAGAAAATTGGTGGAAGAAATGCCACAGCAGGTGGTGGCATGCCAAATCCACACTCCTGCAGCAGATCCTTCGGAGACAACAGAGTAGGGGGATTTGCAAGGTTCCCCTGGCACTGTTGCCATGAGTTTGTCTGGAGATGCTTTTTGCTTGGTGACAGGGGAGGGGGCTGCAGTGCTGGTCCCAGTAAGCAGTTCTCAAAACATCCCTCATCTCTGAGGTGGGCCCGCCTCCAGCCCAGCCAGGCCAATCTGGCACCTCTGGCAACACTATTTAAGGAGGGAAATCTGCAGCAGAAGAGGAAGTGTCAGAGAAAGAGAAAGGAAGGAGGAGCACTGGACCAGAGATGCCTCTGCAACCCGTGGCAAGAATGCAGGCTGTACCTCTGCAACCCATAAAGGGTAATGGCAGGACTGAGAGCCACCAGCAGCTCTGTGTGAGTGCACCTGGATGAGCAGGAGACTATGTGAAGAGGTGGCCATGGTGCAGGCTATGCTGGAGAGCCTGCGGGCCGCAGAGTAGACCCACACAAGAGCCAGAGAAGAGCTGCAGCCTTTGGGATGAGTGCATGTTGGAGGTGCCTGTGCAGGGCTGCCCAGTGTGTGAGGACCAGTGGGAAGTACACCTGCTCTGAGGCAAGGCAAGAACCATCAGGAAAGGTCTGAAATCCCCATTCCCTGTCCCCCTGAGCCGTTCAGGGGTGACCAGCAGCTTGGGGACCACTCAGATGGGAACCATGCTTGCGTTACCACACTCAGGAGCGGAAGCATCTGTAGATGCACAGATGTTTCAGGCATAACTAGCATTTCTTATAATGCCTTTCTCTGTACCCTTTCCTGTGTTTGCTTTGTACATGACACAAAGGAGAGGAGAACTGGTAAGATGGTTCAAGTAGAAATCCTCTATAATAAACAGGAATGCTTTGACAAAATGTATGCTGTTAGATGACAGCTGACCCAGGAACATCATATGCCTCCACAGTGAAGAGCAGGTATCACGGTAGCCAGCTGGGCCCAGTTTTGGGTGACCTCAGCAACCAGAAGCAAGGGTTGGTAACGTGGCATTTGCCATCACCAGTGGCCATGTCTCAGATATTTTGGAAATTGTATTCAGAGTAGAACAGGGCCATGAATAGCCTACTTTGCACGTACCTTGAGTTTTGGTCCCTGTCTTACCATTCCTCTTCTGACAGTCAACCTCACAATCTCTTCATGCAGTATTTATGCAGTATATTATTTAAAATAACATGGGTGTCTGGGGTTTAATTTCTAATTAAATCTTATTTTAGTCTTCTTATATTTTTATCTCAGTATTTCTAATTCAACAGCTCTTGAAAGGATATGTAGAACTAGATAGCATAGTACAGTCATGCACATAATGGTACTATCTCTCTTTTCAAGGGAGTGGGAAAAGGAGGACAAATAAGATGAGCCTAAGACTCCTCATAATCTGCTACAAGTCAGCTGAAAAGAAATGAAGTTTTCAGCTGTTGATGAGATTTGCTTCTTTCTTCCTATATTAAAATTGATAGCTCTTTAACTGATTAACAGCCACTGATGTGTGAAAATTCTCTTTAAATTAAATAGGTTGCTGGAAAATAAAAAAAGAGTATTTTTAGACATAGCAAATATGCCATAAACGACCTGCTGGTGTTAGGTACAAGTGGGATATGTTTCTGTTAGTAGCACATCCATTATTAGTAAATTAATTTCACTCTATTTTTAGTAGCAACCACAAAATGTTGCAGGCATGGAGCATTAATGTCTGTGCAGCCTCTTGCTTGCATGCTTCAGGTCAGGTCGGAGAGAGATGGCTGCAGTGAAGGACAGTAGCCTCTTGGGACAGCAATGGTGTGAGCTGATCCCTTAAACTGGCACCAATAAGGTTAGAAGCTGGCTTCGTGACTTGCAGATGGGAGCTCACAAGAGGTACGCTGGCATGGGTGGATGGAGGATTAATCAGCAGTCTTCTTACAATGAAAAAACTGGCCTCTTCAAATGACATGCTGAACTCTATGGGCTCTACCAGTACTACAGACAGTTAGTACCAGTGACGAGGTGAAAGAAAGCAGCCAGAATAAGACAGTAAGATCAAACAGCTGGGACTACTTGACAGATTATTTTCTGCAAGTCTTACATCAAATGATTTACAGTTGTGTCCCTGCAACCATCCCTGAGCTTCAGCTGAAGGCTGCATCCAATGAGCAGGGCTCCTGTCCTCTCTGGCTGCCCCACTCCTTCGATGCACATCGACCCTCAGGCAACAAGCACTGGAAGCAAGGACCACATCCAAAGCTCTCTGGATCTACAAGCATGTATGTTTTGGTAAAATCACCTGACTAATAATAATGGCAATTTTAGTTTTGCCCCTGGCAAGTGAAAAGCTGTAAAGCATGACCCTGTAAGCCTCGAAACCTCAGAAGATATAAAAAAAGGCCAACCTATTACTACTTTCATGCTCTTGTGATGCCGAGAGGATAAGCTCACAATACTTAAGTGCTTAGGATCAGCAAAGCGACCTTTCATATATTCCAGGGAAAAAAATCTCAAACAGGAATGACACTGCTTCCCTTGCAGAGCACCAAATTAGTCTCCATAGTAATCAGAAACCACAAGTATAACTCACAAGGCAGTGCCACTAATCCATAAAAAAAGCTGAGACAAAAGTTAATGAGGATAAAGATGCCAGGTTACCCATCTAAAACAGAGGTTTCCTCCCTAAACTGCAAACTCTCTTTGCTATTCCTTTTTATCTGTTAGTCTCATTTGCCTTTTCAGGCTGCAAACTTCTTCAGGGGTACACAGTTCAAATCATCTCAACTTTCAGAAGCAACCGCAGCATAAAACTCTGCCCCACTGACAGCCCCATAATACATACCGTGTCAGATCTTGTCTGAAACACAAGCAGGATGTGTTGTGTGTCTGTGTGTTCAGCAGAAAAAAGAGCATCTCCATAGCTCATCAACTCTGCCTTCATTAGCACATCACTCTGGCGCACCGAATATGCCTTGAGAATTGGAGGATTTGAGCAAAAATAAGCTACAGATAAAAAAAACCTTGTTCTTGCCTCCAGAGTTGCCAGGCCTTGAAGCACTGAGAAGAGGGGGATGCTGCCTCTTAGATGCATCCGATACGTAAAAGAAGGGTTTAGCAAGGTACAGTCTTTACAATGTGGAATCAATTAAACTCCTGAGTGGTTCAAAGCCTCAGCTTGTGCTCCTGACATGCACTTTTACGTACAAGAAAAAAAAAAACCCAAAATAAAAACCACAGTGGACTGTCTTCATGTCTCCCAACCAATGTAAACAGATGATCTGCACACTCTTTTAAAAAGTATTTTAAGAACTACAGCAACCCACCAACAAGCATCCTCCTGCAGAATTTACAAGCAAGCGCATCCTCCTGCAGAATTTACAAGCAAGCTCCCAAGAGCTAATCCTGCTCTCTTTAACAGCTCTCCTTGAACTGCAGGCCAACACGGAAATTGCTGCCAAAGCTATAAAGCTATCAAAAAAATGTGTAAAATACCCTGATTATATCTCTTTTTTGGTTGGTCTCTATCTGTGACAGTGCTATGTTGCTTCCTGCAATGGGGATTTAAAGGGACTCAAATAAATGCCCACTAATAAAACACTGTAATTTGAAGCTGCTGGTTTGCTTGAATCCTTTTGGCAACTCCAGCACCCAATGCTACAGCCCAAGACCTGACAAAGGTCCTTTTATTAAATGGGCTCCTGGAGCTTGCTGGGTAAGTAGGCCATTGAGAGCTTTGCACCTTGAAAAGAGAGACTTGTCCCCTACCTTGGATGTAAACTGAGCCATGCATCTCTGGTGAAAAATACTCTTAAAAGGAAAAAAGGTTAAAAAATAGTTCTTCCCATTGTGTCTTTAGATGTTGTTTTGTCCAACTCCACACTAACTCAGGCTGAATTACCTCTGCTCCATATTCAAACCAGCTCTAGCTCTGAACACCAAAATAATCTTGAAAACTAGAATAGAAATAAATTAGTACTTTCAGTTCCTTCCTTTGAAATAACCACTTTTTCTAACATGTGACTCGCTAAACTGTCTCATGGGAATTTATGACATGTCTGTAGTTGCTAGAAAACTAAGAATCAGTTGTTATTAATGGCATTAATGTGTTCCTTCTAAACAGTGTAAAACTTCAGCACGTGAAATTACTCCAAAAAATTAATCAATTTCACAAGTCAGATACATTTGCAAGCCATAAAAATACTTAGAACACTATGCATGTGAAAACACTCAAGATAACATTAAGATCTTAATGGGCTATATATCTGTACATCCCAACTTTGCTCAAAGAAGATTTTGAAACAATCAATGAGTTAAGCTTAAACTCACAGCAGCATGATGAAAGAGCAGGGAAGGAGATTTATCCTAGCATATATGCAAACTTGCATATCATTTGGGTTTCACTTCACAGAAAGAAAGCAAGCTATGGAAAATAAATGCTTTTAGGGGAAAAGGAAGATTTTTCAAGTGCATTCAGCTCTCTGAGTTCTCAGCTGTGTTGATGGCAGGGCAAGTTGGACATGCTTTGATTTTGTGCGTTTTTTTCCAAACTTTTAAAAAAAAAATCCTGGGAGAAACTGGTACATTGCTAGAGAAAGCACTGCTTGGGATAAAGTGTTATTTCCTAGTAAAATCATAATTTCTGTGACCAGCAGCTGCATGTTCTTGCAAGCATGTACAGAGGCTCCTTCAGCTCTTACCCTGGGTCCTCCATCCTCTCTAGTTACATGGGAGAGATCCAAGTTGGTCTCACTAAGCCTCAACTATCTGGCTTACAACAAAAAAAAGAGTCCACATTCCGTTGCTATAGCCTCTCTGCCTATTATAAATACACAGTATCAACCTCCATAAATCTCTACGTCTATAAAAATCTATCTATGCATCTTTTTTACATTCTCTGAGGTGTGGGGCAAAGATGTGCTTAAATTACTGTCGCTTTTTTTTTTCCAATGAAGACAAACTGAAATCATTTTACTCCCTTAAACAGAAGAAGCTATGATTTACAATGCTGCACCTAAGGCAAAAATGCTATTTAAGAAGGTAGCAGAGATGTTTGCTTCTGCACATTCGTAAACATAACTTGAGATGCCTGGCTCCACACATAATCCAAGAGTCTGTTTCCAGGGTTTCTGCACAAAAAGAGATGCTCACACTGGGTTATCTTTTGTTATACAAATGGTAACTTAAACATTCAAGCTGCATTGCGTGCTAAGCGAGGGGAGGATTGATGGACAAGCCGCAGAACTCCCTTGAGTTCAACAGCAGCGTTGACTGAATAGCAATAACAAGCATATCCCTAATGGCAACAGGACAACTGGATCTAACTTGAAAATGATGCAGTCAACCCCCCTATGCCTGTCTGGGTACATGAATGATAGCAATTCAAGGACCAGGCGGCCAATTCTCCTGGAAAATAGGGATCTTCAAAGCCACATGTTTGCTGGCACAACACTAGAACAAGAGGGGTTTAGTCTTTTGGTTCAATCTGCCATAGGGATCTGGACCCCAGCCAGCAAAGAAAGAGAGATTCTCTAATTATGCTGTGGTTCGGACAATTGTAACCCACTGTGGTTAAGAAATATGACTTTTGGGAGGATTTATTTTGATAATTTATGGCGTGTGTTTAATTTATCAACATTTCAAGGTTTTAGACTAAACTAGTAGACTGTATATATAGATAGTAAAGAGAAGTAAAAATGTTTATAATACATCCTTCTGGTTGGCTTTACCTTGTGCAACTTCATTTGTGTGGACAAGATTTCTAGGTGGCATAAAATCAGGCTTTCTTCTGCCAACTATTTTGGTCCAAAGTAGACAGCATCCCACCAACCTACAGTGATGATAACACCCAAACCAAAGGATCCTATCATACCCTGCCTCAAATGTTTAAGGGCTTATTTGCTTCTAGTTTTATGATCATCTGTCTCAGGAAGTAGATTTGATAGGACTGGCTGCAGACAATTTAATTTAGAATTGTTCTTCTGTAATTTATGGCTGAACATATGTCACTCCAGACACATCTATTCAAATTCCATCAGAGGGTGATGGAGATGGATCTTTTACAGTCCTTACAACCAGAAAAACATAGGAAGGATTTATCCAGAGTTGCCTGGACTAAGTGTTCTAAATGGGTTTATGTGCATAAAAGTGACTCCAGGGAAGTGGTGGGTCTTTTTGCAATTTAAGACATAGGTAATGCTAGCAATTCTGCAGCAAGCAGGTGGCTTAGAGGCATGCAGAAGGAAACACAGATGTGTCTTCTCATGGGGAACATCTCCCTTCAGTCATGCCTCCTTCCACAGAAACTTGTCAGTTTTTGCATTGGAGCACAGTGGTTGGATTTACAGATGCAGGTCTCACCAAGCTAAATTCTGCCTTGATCTGCATTCAGTGGGATACTTTGGCTTTGGTTAGGAGGCAACAAATCAAAAGGTATGTACAAGGAGGACGTGGCAAGTTTTAATGCCTTGAGAAATTTACCAGGGAAAGCTGAGCAAGCTCCACACATCCCAAATAAAACACTATGTGATTTCAGTTTAATTAATCAGAAGAAAAATACTGACATTATTTGTTAGGTTGACTGAACTACTCCTTTGGGTCAGATGAAGGCTACAACACTTCACAGCTCATCTGCCTTGCCAAGTGACTCAATCAAACAGCTCCTCTTTAGGAATAAGCTCAACAAAGGGCAACTGGAGGCATTGGCATTGCCACTTCTTCCCATGCTGGCTTGACAACAATGGGAGCTTTTCTCTGAGCTCTAGTCCTGCAGCCCTGCAACAAGTGAATTTACAATCACTCCCATCTCTGGAGGAAAACTTGATGCATATGAAGAAAGATGCTCACACCCAAGATAAACCAACAGAACTTGACACTTGAAATGTCCCAATTTTGGAGCCAATCTTAATAATATTTGGACAGGTGATCTCACAGCTTTTGGACCATCCTTTTCATCAACTAGCTAGAACTGCTGTGACTCCAGATGAGATGAGACAGAAAAACATCAAAATCCCAGAGAAAAGAACATGTAGTTATGTCCCAAAAAGATATTTTTTGTCAGACTATAAACGGTACTTTTCTAAGATGAACACATCTTGCTCGAGAGACGTCCTGCTAGCATCCCTGTCCACTGCCTCTTCTCACGGCCTTTGCTCTTGCTCCCCAAACGGCTGTTTGTTTGACATATGCAGCTGCCTCAGAAATTCATATGTAAAGTAAAAAAGTAAAGTGAAGCAGCATTTGCCTTCTTTCTTGCTACACAAAGCCTTACCACAACCTCCTTCCCACCATATCCATTTCCCCACATCATAAAGCACTAGCCTGAGGCACACTTTGCAGCAGCAACACTAGCAGTTCTCAAACAAGCTTTTTATTTAATGTTTTGAGCTGCCAAAGCTTGATTTATGGAGATTTAATTCTCAAACTATTATTAAGGGGATAGTGTTGCTCACATGCAGCTTAGTGGTGTCTCCAGCTACATCCAAACAAATAAGCGTTGCCTTCACATGCCCATGTGCCCTGGAAACCCAGCACTATCTTTATTTGTCATTTCTGCTGCATCTCTGCACCCTTGCATCACATCAACTTCAAGAGTCTTCCTAAGGTGGTTTGGGAAAAAAAATCTAACTCTTCTGCATTACAAAATCATTCACGTTTGAACAAATCACGTTTGAGTTGTTCAAGGGAAGACTGAAAGACAACAAGAGGGAAGAATGAGGAGCAGCTGGTGCAGGCACAAGAGCATTGCACCCCGAGTTTGGCATACCTATGCCTTGCAAGAAAAGACTGCAACCTGCTCATTTTATGTCTTGTACACAATCATCCCCAACAGTTTGCCATCCCACAGCTCCTCATCTACACCTTATTTTCAAAGCCCTGTCAGGTATTGTGGCATCTATCCTGTGATGCCCAGCGGGTGAGGCTGGCATGGGAGGATGCCGCTTGTCCTCTCAGCAGCCCTGAAAGCTGGAGAGTGCAGGAAAATTTGAAGAATCAGTCTTGTCATGAAACAAATAAAATAAAAAAGCACAGAGAGAGAAAAGAGGTTTCTAGCGTGTTTGAGAAGAAAGCCTGAAAACGCAAACACAAACCAGCTCCACCAGCAGAAGGTAAGTGTAAAAAACATAGCATTTTTTCTTTTATTTGAAGTAGTATACTTTGCACTGAAATACCAAATGGGAGTTTGCCAACTCAAGCAGGGACCAGTAATGTTTTCCCCCCGTCGCCTCTTGGCCTCCCCAATATCAAGCATCCACTCCATATGAAAGTTGGGTTTTTTTTCAGATATACCAGAGAACAATTTCTGAGGCCCTCACACTTAGCCCAAATGCCATTCACAATTAATATTTCTGAAAGTTGCACAAGTGGCAAAACCACAACGTTCATTATTCCACACAGAAATTGTCTCACCATCCAGCCAAATTAAAAAATAAATAGTTGCAATTAAATGTGTTGCTACATTATTTATGTAGATGCATTCAATTTGCAGAAAGCTGCTATAAAATATTCCCCTTCAATACAAGGGAAATTTATTGAACTTTTTTGGTACCATTTCTCCTCCCTGCTCAAATGTATGTTGCTCCCTGCCTATTCTTTTTCCTCGTGTTATTTAACACATCACTTTCCAGCCACTGATTCTGCTACTTTTGTCTTGAAAGGAGGAGGGATGTCATCCAAATCCAAATGTTTCTTGCTTATTTGTGAACAAAGTTGCTGAATGACTACTAAGACAGATAATTCCAGCATTTCCCTTGCAATCAAGGACCTCACCTCGGCTCTGCATTTTGCTCTTACAGCTGCCGGGTAAATGATATGCACTGAGGCTGCCCAAGGCTTTAGAGTGCATATTAATTCTGCCAGGAAATCCAGACACTCTGAAGAATTGCTAATTTAACAACAGACTGTGAAATTATTTTTTCTTTCTTTATTAATTGCTGTGCTATTTGAAAGCGACTTTGCTGCTCTGACTGTCTTTCAGCATGAAGAAGAGGGGGCCTCTATTTCATCCTGCCAGGAAATAATTGAAAGCTTTCTCCCCAGCAATCCCTATATTCATAACCAAATATAAATACGTGAAACAAGTGCTAATAAAAATAGGTTAACTTGCTGCAGGTGTTCCTCTGTCAATTTATCCAGGTGATAATAGCAAAATATGACAGGGAAACACAATGATATATTTCACTTGTGCCTTGACATTTTGATTCTGTTTGTTAGGGTATATGTGTAGGGATCTGGCTTTTTCTCCAAGACCTCTATAGCTGTCAGTCTGTGCAAACAGGATTTGACAAGATGTCCATTTAGCAGAATGGAAGGGCAAAGGAGAGGAGAAAAAAATAAGGGAAAAGAAAGGAGCTAGAGAGACCAGGTATCTGTGTAAAGCTGCACTGTAGCGCAAAAATGGATGCTCTTCACATACCAAGAAACTTGAAAATAAGAGCAGCTTGATATGTAGGATCTGAGGTGATTTGCATCCTTTAATCAATAGCTCCTTTGGGAAAGGTGGCCAAGAATAATATAAACAGAAGGCAGAGGAGAAAGAAGACAGCATTAGAGAAGGCATCAGGATCACTGTACACTCATCCATAGGAAGATTTTTCACTGATCTTCTTATTTTTTTAAAAGGAGAGAGAAGGGGGAAAAAAAAAAAAAAGCTCTCCATTGCTCATGAGAAATTAGATTTGAGAAATCTAAATAGGAAGTTTTGCTTTCTAGGGCTGCCCTTTTCCATCCTGAAGAAAGAAGCAGAAAGTGAAGCTCTCTTCCAGCAATAATGCAGGAACATGCTCTGCTTATGGAGCCCTGAACATAGAAGTCTTCAGCTTGTCTCTCCCTGCAAAAAACTTGGTATCAGAAATATACAAATGAGTTAAAATGAAACAGAGTAAGAATGAGCTATGAAGATGAAATAACATAAAACAAATATAGCATTTAAACAAGATAGTAATCAGAGTTTGGATATTTGCGGTAACTGGCTGGTGAATGATGGCAACAAAAAGATTCTAATCATCCCTGCAGTCCCTGCATCTCTGCAAGAATGTCTTCAAGAGGTGTTTAAAAGCAAAAAATGTATGTATAACTTGAGTTAAAATCCAGGACAAAGGTGTTAAGTAGTGGGGTTTTAACCAGACCTTACCTTTCAGCATATGCTACAGGCAGGGCCTTCACACAGTATCAGCCATGCTACTATCTGGTTGTGCATTCTGAGGCAGCAAAGGCTTGCCTCTGCCTCCTCCAGGATGCACAATACCTGCCCACCCCACATCTACACCAATCTTCCGAGAGGCATCTTCTTCCTGCCCTCTCCCTTCAAGAGCCATGCATCCCAACATACAGTTATCCTGGTCCAAAACCCACAAGGAAGTCACAGCCCTCATCCTACACCCAGACACCTCCCAGGTCACAAAGAACCATGCAAGTGCTGTTCAAATGGACAAGAGAGCTGGCCATGCCATGGCTATGGGGGTTACGTGCCACCATCGTGTGCAGACCAAGTAATCTACAGCTCAGTCTGGGACAGCTAGCAAACTGCAAGCCTTAGAGCCAGATCAGACAGTGTCAAAGCCACCAAATACAGCCTCAGTGACCAGGCAGGTCTGCAAATGACCTGCCATCACAAAAAAAGAGAAAGGCTAGGATAAAGTCTGTGTCAAAATCCATCCAAGATACACATCTCTGATGAGCTGTGCACCTTCAAAGCACTCCTAGACATCACCTCTGGCATAAAGTGATGAAAGAAGATCTCAGCCAAACAAAGTCAGTTGTGCCCTCCTTCCCCTGCTGCTCCAGCGAGGTAGAAAATACATATTACTGAACCTGTAAAGTGCTTGCAACTATGGCCCCAAATCCAGTAATCTCCACTGATGTAGGTAAATTGCTGACCCCTCTATCACTGTTATTCATGATGCAAAAAACCTTGGGTTTTCTCTGCAGTTTAATAAAACCTGTGGGGAATCGGTGTCAGGCTTTCATTCCTTATAGCTAGCTTTTAATGTTGAAGTCTGGATTTCCTGGAGGTGAACTGAAAAGTTCAGAATAATTAGTGATTTACATACAGAGTTGTCAACAACGATACATGGTATTAAGTTACCAAGATGAAGGGTTCCACCTTCTCAGTTGCTACTTTTGGTTTTATTTTATTTTAAAATTCTGTATTTTAATTCCACTCACATTCTGCTATCGCTAGTAAAGTGGCCTGAAGCAGACAGCAAGAAGAGAGCAGTAAATCGAAGGCTTAAATCACTTTTTCCTCAGTTCCCTGGCAGATTTAAAGAGCAACCTGGCACTAACGCTTTCAAATAATATACTGTTGGACCTGACACAGCAGAGAAACTGCATCAAATCACACAATAGTCCAGGAGACCGTGCAATTACAATTAACCTCCTGCCCGCTGTGCTTAATGACAGATGATCATGTGAATGACTGTCTCGGGAAAGGACCCAGGTATCACCAAAACAAAAACCAAACAAAAAACCAAACAAAAAAACAAACAAAAAAAATTCTTGATTCTCACATACTTAAAAAGCCATTTTCAGTTAGGAAAAAGACAAGGAACACTAATTGTAGTTCCGCATCCAAAAGAAATTAATAACCCTTGCTAATACATATGCAGGCACAAGCATAAGCCATCAGCTTTCTAGTAGCAACAGAGAAGTCTCCTACCACCACAGCACTGTAATCAGCAAAGTACTAATATCCTGCAAAGCTATCAATCCCAGCCCAGACCAGAGAACATTAATTTTGTCCATGCCAGGTAAAAAAGGGCAATGTTACCTCAAAATAGCACATAATATTTTTTGGCATACTTACTGGCCCATGGGGTTCCCATTACAAGGTTGCCAGGGAGGTATCCTCTGTTATCAAGTGTTGCCCTATTTCTTCTTTATGTCCCTCATCTCTTGCTTACCTTGTGAACTCCCTTTATCAGGGAGCATCTTCCCCTCACTGCTCAGAGTACCTTCAGAAGTAACTAGAGCTACTTTCCAGCCTCCTCCCTTCGCTGAACAAGGAATCTCAAAGATTGTCCCACCCCAGGAAGAGCTGAGGGCACACATTTCCTTTCCTGTACCTGGTCCCAGTGGGGGAAGAGTTTATCTGCCCCAAACGCTCTCCTAATTAGAAGTAACTGTCTCTCCAGGTCTGCCAGCAAAGCAGTTGGAGTGATCTCTCCCTCATCTGTTTCAGTGAAGCAAACTCATTAGTTTAAATAATCTGTTACAGTTTTTGCCAATTCATTCATTCCAAGTAGTGTCCTGACCTGAAGAGGCAGAAACCTTCAGCCAAGGAGCAGCAGGACGTGTGTGTGTGTGTATGCATGCATGTATTTGTATGTATCATACATGCTTATGCAAATTCTACTCCCAATTCTTCCTAAATCTGTCATTTTCTAGCATAGATACACCTCCCAGGAACAAGAGAAACAATATGGACATGTCCACCCAGATGCCACCACTTGAACAGGTGACTTGCAGGCACTACCAAGACCTATTTTGAAGCAAAGTACACCATTACCCGGCTACTTGCTGCAGAGCCCAAGGACGCAGCAGGGCCAGATGTACAGAGGCTGTATCTCCAGTCAATGCAAATGGGAAGCAAGCAGCACAGTGTTTTGGAAGGCCCTTCCTGCACAACATGCAATGGCAACTATCTACCAAGCTGTATGCTGAGCTATTTTGTAGTAGCTTGTCACTGACATAATTAGGAGATAAGTCTTATAATGCAGAACATATATAGCACAGTTTCTATATATATTTGTAACACCTGTTTCAGCATGCCTTTAGATTGTCTTTTCATATAAAAGAAATAAATACAAAGATACTGTATTCTGGCAATTTAGTCTGATGCCTGATTAGGGAAACATTGCTTCATGATTTCTAAGCCATGACATTTCCACTAATCTTCCCATTTCAACAGCGGGAAAAGGAATGGCTTTCATATCTCCATACTTGTCATTTTCAAGCTGAGTACATTATCTGCTAGTCTCTGGATTTACCTGATAGCTCTTAAAAAACCCAAAATATACCGCCACAGTCTAGGAAACTTATGTGTGGCTTACTTGGAGAGCTGTATGTCATTCTGAAGACAAACAAATGTAGAAACTAGTTCTCATATTTTTTATAGTACGTCAAATAAATAAATAACCAGATTGCTATCTGTTACTTCCCTTCAATGAGATTGCTGCTTAAAAGGTTATAAATGATGACATTCTTGCTTTTGCAGAAGGCTATGCATTAAACTTCATGATCTTCTTGCAAGGATCAAATATGGTTTGTTGTCAGATTTCTTAAGCCTGCTCTTCTGCAAAGTCCTCCAGTGTAATACCTTCCACTCCCCAACATGTCAGTTTGCCCCTAACAGACCTTACCTAGCAACTCATGCAGGATCTCACATCCTATTTCACAACTGCACAGACATTTTAAAACCTAAAATGAATAGTCTTCAGCTCCTCAGCAGCATTTTCCAAGTTATAAACTTAGTTTTGTCTTAACTTACAGTTTCTCATAGCTCAGCTCCCCAACCATGGTGAGCTGCTAAGCACAAAGCTACCTCATCACCTATGATCTTACCTGGGGCTACTCTCCAAATGCTGAGCATCAAATGTGACTGCTTGCACACTCCTAGGACACAACCTCTCAAGGTCTTGCAGTGGGGCAGGAAGCACCTGCTAGAGTGCTAGTTGTGAACCAAAATCATGGTTATTGTCAAAAAAACCCCACATGTCAGTCCACACAGCTTCCCCCACATAATATATTTAGAAAGAATACATAAAATCACTTGTACTCTTCATATTGTCTCATTAGTATACCTCCATCCCAACATTAGGATGTCACAGAAAGGACAACAAAGGTCTCCTAAACACTTCTTAGATGAGAAAAAACAGATTTTGGGCTGCTTTCATTGCCTCTCTTTGCAGTGCATATATTTCTGTTCCCTTTGGATGGACTTGGTGGCTAGTTGAACCATATGCTCACAACAAGATCAGCAAATCACAGTCCTGTAACAGTGCTTTTATTTCATAGCACAGTGAAGAGTTATAGTTTGATGGGGGAGGGAAGATATCTGTTTACAAGTACAGGGTTAGGAAAGTTACTGACTGTACCATATTTTGGTGCCAAAACATATCGTTGCTTAAATAACCCAAGTGTAAAGAAAGCAAATGCTGCAAAGTACAATGTGAATGCACTTAGACTGAGTGTTTGCTTCAGGACTGTATTTTTTAAGTGAATCTCTCAATTTTCCCAACTTACTATCCCTTCGCACATGACACCAACTGTGTAAAGTGGATTTGTGGGGGGATGAAACTTAACCTGAAGATGTGCCCTGGGAGTGCACTTAGAATCCTCAAGGGTTTCCCAAGGGGCCAAGCCATAGTCAGTGCAAAACAAGGGCCTTTGCAAGGTGCCCAGCATGCTGCTTCACCTTAAGTATCTGCCCCCAATGCCTTATCTCACCTGTCAACATGGAGAGAGACTCTACAATTCTGCTTTTTGTTCTGCCATAATACATACTTATTGCAGCCCTTACACTACAATATATTCAGATTTAACGTGTCTTTGGAATTTGCTTTCCCAATAGCTGTCATGCTCCAACACTTGTCAGTTGTCTCAGATAACCAAATATTACTCTGATGTTCACAGCATTACATAGAAATTCCCTAAACAAACTACAGGGAATTCTGCCAATTCAGAGCTAAATTAACTGCTTATCAAAGGCAAAACTGACAAGGGTTGTTAAGGTTGTTTGGGTTTTTTTGCATGAATCCATAGTTTATTGCTTCCCATCCCTGTAACGCTACTTAGTTTTTTCATGATATGTTCATCAAGACCTTTAGATATATTACTTCAGCTTAATAATAATGCAATTACAACCACTTCATGCATTTAAGACAACAGTCTCAGCTTAATTTCTGGTAGAAGCAAGAAGTTCAATGCTCTGCTCGCAAGGTATAAACTATTAGCTGATGCTCAAACCCTCCTTTATTTGTTTATCCAGAAACTTCCTTGCCCACTAGCACAAGAAGAGCTTTGCCCTGATCCCAGCTCCTCAGGGGAAAGTCCACGTGGCTCCTTTCAAGAGTTTGACTGTGCCTCTTCCCTTCCCCGTACCAATCAATGCCACTGCAGCTCATTTGCCTGAAGTTATGCTAAGCTCTGGGAGCATATCCTTCTTTTACAACATTAAATAAGCCTTCTGGGTCACATTTTGGAGGTTATCGTCTAAAATCCCAAAACTGAGCCTGGCAAAAATCTCAAGAGCCCAAAGCCACAGAGTTATCTCAGTATGTAAATGTCAAAGCCCTTTGGCTTCCCTTGGCCCCTGGAAAAGCAACTCACTCAACAGACCTCACGGGCACAAGGACGTTGAAGTCCTCTTGGCCTGAAGAACATGTGAAGGCTACCAGAAGGTCAGCAAAATCAGCCCTACATGCATAGCAACCCAGGCTTGCACTCAGCAGCCTGCCTGCCCAGAAGGTGGTACCTCACCACTATGTAACCCATCCCACTCAGCCACACGTTATCCATTATCCTTCCAAACTAATTTCCTAACTCCTCTTTCAGGGGGTGGGGGGAGTATATGTTTTATTCCAACATGGAATAAAAGGGTAGGCATATTTTGATGCCACAGCAGAGTAGAATTGATGCTGCCCACACAACCTGGGGTTTGGAAATAATGTATTTATAGAAGTACATTAGGACCAATTTAGAAAAGATTGATTAGATAAAGTAATGCTCATTCAGGCAAGCCTAAACAATTTTCTTATTTCATTGAATCAGCAACAATGCACTCCTACAAATGCAATAAATATATATCCAATCACCCCTCTTTCAGTGACTTCTCCCCTTGTTCCTTGCAGTTGGCATCATTTAGTTTGGGTATTTTCAAAAAGGAAAAAAAACAAACCCACAACAGTAACTCATTTATGAAACCTTCTCTTCCTGGTAATTTTATTTTATCTCTGTAGCATAAGTGTATCTAGCAGAAGCAAACATTGTTTACTTGTTAATACCAAGCCAGAACTCTTAGAGAGAGTTGATGAGACCACGGAGGAAAACTATTGTTTTCTTTGTTATTTTGCTGGAAGACTTGCAATAATATGTCAGACATCCATAGAGCCTACTGGGGAAAATACAAATAGTTCCTATCTTTTCATCCATATGCATGAGAAATGGTGCCGGTCTATATGCACAGGAAGATTTCATGCTGTCTCTTCAGCCAGCTCTTCTCACACCATAACAACACCTGCTCTAAAATAATTCACTGCCATTTGTGATTCAGAAACAAAAGTATTTTTTAAATCTTGATTGTTTAATTGTGTTACTGTATCACAAGGTACATCTCAAGAGACACGTGGCAGTAACTGCAGTACAGGCTTCTGTGCCCACAGTCCCCCGTTATCCCAGAGTCCCTGTACCCCAAAGCCTCTGGGTGAGCCTCAAAAACAGCATCCAACCCTTTGGCACTCAGATTAACTGAGAAAATGAGGGACTGTGGGTGAGGCATACGCATACAAAATCCTTTTGGTTTTGCTGTGAAGTGCCAACATTTGTAATCAGGACCTGTGGTCATATGGCAGTGTGATTACTTTTGAGCTACGGGTGCATTCAGCCCAACTCCTCACCACGCACAGACTCCCTTCTGGCATTCCCCTTTTGTTTTCAGCATCTCCATTATTTACCTCTAGCTTTACAAGCAATCAATACTTTAAGAGTAACCTGGGGAGGGGAGAATTGTATTTGTCATCTCCCTTCTATCCAAGTATTTGCTGCTGAGGTACAAAGGTAGGTAAATGTTGCTGTAAAGACTTCATGAAAAGATAAACATGAGGAAATTTCTGCTGCTAGCCAGAAATTTCACAGCTGTGTCTTTGCCCAAGCTAAATTCTCAAGCATATGTTCTCTATAAAGCCTTCATCAACCACTATCACAGACAATTGGTTCATAAAGTACACCCTTTATGATGAAAGATGTTTTTCATCCCACACTAGAAATTCAAATTTAATAAAGTATACTGCTTAATCATAGAATCATAGAATGGTAGGGGTTGGAAGGGACCGTTAGAGATCATCTAGTCCAACCCCAATGCAGAAGCAGGTTTACCTAGATGAGGTCACACAGGAACATGTCCAGGCGGGTCTTGAAGACCTCCAAGGAAGGAGACTCCACAACCCCTCTGGGCAGCCTGTGCCAGGGCTCCCTCATCCTCACAGTGAAATAGTTTTTTCTTATGTTTAATTGGAACTTTTTGTGTTTCAGCTTCATCCCATTACCCCTTTTCTACTATAGAAAAAAGGGATGTCCCAACCTCCTGACACCCACCCTTTAGATATTTGTAAATGTTAATAAGATCTCCCCTCAATCTCCTCAAGACTAAACAGCCTGTACTGGTGCATGGAGTTGTTCCTTCACTTCTGCACTTGTCCTTGTTGAACCTCATGAGGTTCCTCTCTGCTCAACTCTCAAGTCGGTCGAGATCCTGCTGAATGGCAGCACAGCCTTCTGGGGAATCAGCCAGTCCTCCCAGCTTGGTATCATCAACCAACTTGCTGAGGGTACACTCTGTCCTCTCATCCAGGTCGTTGATGAAGATGTTGAGCAAGACTGGCCCCAGAACCGATCCCCGCGGAACTCCACTGGCTGGCATTTATTTTTTTTTCCCATAACCAAGTACTGCAAATTTTTCTGAGTCACTCTGGATTCAGCAAGGGGCTGTTGATCAGCTGCTACCAGAGCTTGCTCTCTCCTAGAGGGAAAATGGCAATATCTGGCCTATAAAACCAAGAAGGCACGAATTTAACAAATACTTAGCATCCTTTGAAGACAGTCATTAACAGCAAAGTGCTGAGTGAAAGCCAGAACTGGGTTTTCAGAAGTCCTGCATGTCCAGTCTTGAAACACCTAAATGCATTTAAAAGCCCAATCTTTATTGATTTGGCAACTCAAATCCAAATCACTCCCACTACCAGCCTGAAAAGTCTGACAGACAAGAAATGAGCGTGCGATTTTTGTCCTGTACTCTGTCAGTTCCTAGCCACCATTAAGGGTTTAATAAGCCCTTCCCCAAAAAAGAGGAATGAACAAAGGCTCAACATTAGCTTCAAAGGGACATAGGTTTTACTCTATGCATTTCACTTATAGAAATCTAATACTAGTTTGCTTCTCTTGGAAATCTCACTCTAAAAATTCAAAACAATCAACAAGGATTTAGTTAGGAAACCAAAATTAAATGGTCCTGCAAAGCTCCACAGCAATGCACACAACTGAGTTGCTAGTTCTAAGGAGTCAGCATGAAAGTCTGGAAGAAGATTCGCTGGTTTAAGACTTGCACTGTCATTTTTGTTTGATGAGAGATTAACTGTGCTCAAAACTGAACTGAAAATAAATGAACATTTATGTCCTTTGCATTACAGACATCATCCAAAGCAAGGAGAGCATTTGCTCAGCTCACCCCTAGTGTGATCCACAGATGTAGATTAAAGACTCCACTTGCAATATCCCAGCAACTGGGCATCTGGGGAAGCATCTGCTTTTGGCCTTGACAAACGACAAAACCAGGGAAGCAAACAAAATCCTATCTATAAGAGAGCTCTAATCAGGAAAGGCTTAGCTAATCCTCCAGCTCCAGCCCTTTTCCAATCCCTTTGGAAAGGTCTGGATGGATTTCCTTTACACAGTTGCACTATTTTTTTTGACCATCCCTGATGAGCTTTGCTCCACTATGTGCACTTTACATCCCTAGAGGCATACTCTTTCCTAAATATTTTCCCCTGCAGCATCACCCCATCCTGAGCAACACTGCCCAGCACCCTCTCCCTTCATGTGACCAGGACAAAAGTCAGCTCTAGTACTCACACAGGCAAGGAGTGACTGCAGAAAGTGGGAATGAAAGTAATGATGCAAAGGGAGCATGGGGCATTTGCTGAAGATGGCAAAAGGAGCTTTACAGAGAGAAAATTGAAATGAAAAAAAATACAGGGAGAAGGAAATGTAGGGCCAGGAACTTGGAACGTCAGTTAATATGGCAGTGCTACTCTCTGGAACCATACTGACCTTGCCAGAGAAATTAATATATTTCTGCCTACTACGTGTTTTTTTCCCCTGCTCTTTAAAGATTTTATGACAATAATAACTCCACAATACCTTGCAGCACTCGTTTTCACATGCACAGATTAAGTCTTGTATAATGCACTTCCCATTACTGATCAAAGGTCCAAGTGCACCTGCTCTGCATTGCTTCAGGCAGACAATTGCCCTATCCTAACCCCTTCTGAAGCCAACATGGCAAGCAATTTATCACCATCATCTAACTTCATTCACTTCCCTTGCTGAGTGACAGCCATCAAAAGTTATTGGTCTGTTACTAGGTGGCAAGGCAATCACATCATCTAACAAGGTCTTAAAGAGGAGAGAAATTTCCTAAATCCCATTACCGGAAGATCCTCCCTCCTCCAAGACGAAGACTTGCCTGTGTTTGTGCCACAGACATCAAATGCCTTTCTGACCTTTTTTAATACCTTTCAACCTTGCTTCTAGGTGAATGAAGCAGGAGAGTCCTCCTGTAGATGCACAGATTTGCTTCACAGAGTTTAAAACCAACAGTTGAATTTGCTGGACGTTGTCAAGGCAAATCCACTTACCTGACTAATAGGTAAGCCTTTCAGGCAGGGGCAAATCATGCAGTGATTTATCACCAGCAACTCAGACACGCTGCTAGGAGTGTATTTCTCTACCATACAGGAAGGCTACCTTCTCATTGTACTACACCCAAGTCTATCACCAGAAACAAAGCCAAAACTCTTCCAAAACTTCCTAGTCTTAATGTCTGGGGAGTAACGTGCAACAGGACACTTGGAGAAATCAAAATCACAACATCTGAAAGATTAATAATGACAACTGTGACAATCAACACTGACATGTCAATCTGTAACTTAGTGACTCACAACATCTGGAGACGCTACTAAGTTGGCAAAGCCACAGCTGCTGCCAACAACAGCTGAGAAGCAGTCATTTTGGGTTCACTGGATGGTTTTGCTCGAAACAATAATGCCAGGTACAAAACAACACCTGCAGATTCCTTTTCACCCTTCCATGACAGGACCTGGAAGGGCTACACTTATCAACAACTGCATATCAAGGAGAGATGGGAGCACAAATCACACGACAAAGCCAACAACACAAAAGCTCTGGTTTTGGCTAGCTGTCTCAAGCCAGAGATTCAGCTACTTAGATCATAGGATTTGCAGGGATTGGAAGAATTAAGAACCACCCACGATAGGAGAAGATCAGGTTTGAGACCATCTAAGGTACCTGAGGGTGCACAAGTCTGTGAGACCTGATGAGATACATCTCCATGTCCTGATTGAAGTGATGGATAAAGTGTCTAAGCCACCAGCTATCACATTTGAGAAGTTATGGCAGTCTAGCAACATCCTCACTGATGAGAAATTGGAAACATAACCCTGATTTCTAAAAAAGGAAAAAAAGGAAAATTTGGAGAACTACAGGACAGTCAGTCTCACCCATGCACCTGGCAAGATCACAAAGCAGATTCTCCTAGAAACTATGCTAAAGGCATGTAAAAAATAAGGAGGTGATTGTTGACAGTCAACATGGCTTCACTAAGGGCAAATTGTGCCTGACAACATTGGTGGCCTTCTACATTGGGGTTACATTGTTGGTGGATAAAGTGATTGACACCATCTACCTGGACTTGTGCAAAGCACTTGATACTCTCCCCCATGACATCCTTGTCTCTAATTTGGAGAAACGTGGATTTGACAGATGGAGCCATTTGCTAGATAAGGAGTTGACTGGATAGTTGCACTCAGTTGTGATCAATGGCTCAGTGTCCAATTGGAGACCAATGAGGAGTGGTGTTCCTCAGGGGTTGCTATTAGGACTGGTGCTGTTCAACATCTCTGTCAGCAATGTGGACAGTGGGACCGAGTGCACACCCAGCACATTTGTTGATGACACTGAGCTGTGTGGTGCAGTTGACTCACAGAAGGCAGGGATGCATCCAGAGGGACCATAACAGTCCTGAGAGGTGGGCCCCTGCAAACCTCATGTAGTTCAACAAGGCCAAATGCAAGGTCTTGCACATGGGTTGGGGAAACCTCACCACAAACACAGGTTTGGGTGGAGAATGGATTGAGGGTAGCCCTGAAGAGAAGGACTTGGAAGTTCCGATGGCTTGAAATCTGAATATGAGCCAGCAAAGTGTGCTTGCAGCCCAGGAGGTCAACTGTATCTTAGGCTGCACCAAAGGAAGTGTGGCCAGCAGGTGAAGGGAGGCGATTCTCCTCCTTTGCTCTCATGAGATCCCACCTTCAGAACTGCATCCAGCTCTGGGGCCCCAACATAAGGACATGGAGATGTTGGAGCAGGTCCAGAAGAGGGATATGAAGATGATCAGAGGGATGGAGCACCTCTCCTATGAGGACAGTGTGAGAAAGTTGGAGCTGTCCAGCCTGAAGGTTCCAGGCAGAACATCGAGCAGCCTTCCAGTGCCTAAAGGGGGACTACAAGAAAGCTAGAGTGTGACTTAGTAGAAGGGCATGTTGAGACAGTACAGGGGGTAATGGCTTACATTTAGATAATAGGAAGAAATCCTTCCCTATGATGTTGATCAGGCACTGGAACAGGTTGCTCAGAGAGGCTGTGGCTGTCCCATCTCTGGCAATGTTCAAGGCCAGGTTGGATGGGGTTTAGAGCAACCTGGTCTAGAGGAAGGTGTCCCAGCAAGAGGGTTTGAACTAGGTGATCTTTAAGGTCCCTTCCAATCCTAATTATTCTCTGATTCTATCTAGTTCAGCTTCCAGTCTGAATGCCAACATATAGACTATTTTCGTATCACACATGCACAGAGTCGTACTGAGTAGGTCAGACCTCCCGGTCATTAATGTATGTTGTTCTACAAGACAACTCCGCTTCTGAGATAAACAAATTTACCTTCCAAGAGCAAGCAGACATGCTCATGTCTCAAGGCAAGCTGGAGCTTTCATGCATTCTGCACATCTATGAGCCTGAGGACTTGGATATTCCACTTACCATCGTAACCTGGAGGCTATTGGTATCTGGGATGCTGTATTTTAACAGTTTGTATCTGAAAGGGCACTAGCTACTGTGCCCATGAACATGAAAGCAGCAATCACTCTCTGTTCTTGGATGGAAAACCTGCTTCCTTTGAAACACCAGAAATGCACATCCTGTATCACTGGGATCTAAAAGAGTTCTGCTGAAGTATTTTCCCGCAGACTATTTTTTTTTAATTGTTACTGTTATTATTAATTTTCTCTCTTGTTTTTTTTTCTTTTGTGTTTTGGAGTATAGGACTTGTGTGGCAGTCGAGGTTCCAATTACTACTGAATGTATTATGCTGATTCCACAAAGCACTAACATTGCTTTTAGACTTATGGCCTTGTAACACAGATATGCGTTAACTAAAACAGACTGGACTAGTTCCACGGAAGAGAAAAAAAAACCCAACCCAAAACAGAGTTCTATTTATCTTCAGCATTCCTTCCTTTAAAAATCAGAATACCTACACAAACATACAGGTTTGTATACATTCAGGTATATATTAGTATACATGCACATGTTCAAATAAACACAACAGATACCACTCCTTTCCCAACAAGACATTAGTTCCAGCTTTCTGGATCTGGTTGTGCTGGAAGAGGAGAAGGTTTTATCTCCCACTTCATGTTCCTGGCTTTGGTATAACAAGAAACTCAGATTGACAACTTTTTAGTGAAGAAGTGCAAGCTAAAAACGAACTTGCTTAACACAGAGGAACTCTCCACATGGGGAAAAGGCCCTCAAAGCCAAGAAAGCCAATGCCATTCTAGAATGCATCAAGAAGAGTGTGGCCAGCAGGTCAAGGGAGGTTCTGTTCCCCCTTTACTCCGCCCTGGTGTCAAGGTTTTGCCCAGCCACCAATGAGGCATCACGACAGTCTCTTGCTCACTGCCCCTCATTCACTCCTACCCTCATTAGGATGGTGGAGGCCCAAGCAACATGGGAGGAAAAAAGATAACCAAGGTGGTTGTGGATTAAGACAAGGGCAGAGAGGGCTCACTGCTAATTACGGTGCTGAGCGAAACAGACTCCAGTACTTGACTTGGAGAGGAGAGTAAGGAAAGTTATTCTACTACCTACAAGAAACAGAACAGAACAAAAAGCAAAAAGGTAGTAGGATGATGAGAAAATTACAACCAGCACTTTAAGATCTCCCTCCCCCATCCCTCCTTTCTTTCTGGGCCCAGCTCACTGCTCCCAATACCTCTAGCTCCTCCCCTCTTCAATGGCTCGGGGTGGGTAGGGAATGGGGGATGTGGTCAGTCTCTCACACATGGGCTCTGCTGCTTCTCTTTTCTCAGATGAGGATGTCTCCTGGCATTCTTCCCCTGCTCTGATACAAGGTCCCTCCCACGGGATATAGTCCTTAATGAACTCTGATGTGGCTTCTTCCCAGCAGCTATGGCTTCTGCCGATACAGGGTCCCTCACATGGGATGCAGTCCTTAGTGAATACCTCTGGCGTGGATTCTTCCCCACAGTTACAGTTTCAGTGAATATTGGGTCCCTCCCATGGGACACAGCCTCCTCTGGCCATAGTCACTGCCCCCAGCATAGGGTCTTTAGAAAAATGGGTCACTGCCCCTGATATGGGGTCTTTAACAAAATGCAAACAAATCTCAGCTTCACCAGTCCTCTCCACAGGATGCAGAAGAGTGTCTGCTCCAGCACATCTCCTCCTCTCCTCCTTCACTGACCTTGGAGTCCACATGGTTGCTTCTCTCTATCTTTCCACTCCTTGCATCACCACCAGCCGGAAAAGAATATGGGACAGAAGAAAAAAGAAACAGGAAGAAGCCTCCTCTTCCAGCTTCTTCTTAAAAAGTGATTGTGGAGGTACCCAATTGGCTCTGCCCCAGAAGTGGGTCTGGCTCATTGCTGGGGAGAGTTTTGAGCAACTTCTTACAGGAGCCATCTTTACAGCCCCTTCCCCCTTACCAGAAATGGCTTTATGTCAAATAATGACACCTGAGGCCTCATCTGGAGTGCTGTGTCCAGTTTTGGGCTCCCCAGCTCAAGAGGGACAGGGAACTGCTGGAATCTAGTGCAAGGCCACCAAGATCATCAGATGATCAGGAACATCTTTCTTAGGAGGAAAGGCTGCGGGATCTGGGACTGTTCAGTCTGGAGAAGAGGAGACTGAGGGGGGAAATCTCATTAATAATTACATGTATTTAAAAGGTGCACATCAAGACGATGGGGCAGCATTTTTTTTCTATTGTCTTCAGTGACAGGACTAGGGATAACAGGCATAACCTGGAACACAAAAAGTTAAACATAAGGAAAACCTTTTTTACTGTGAGGGTGAGGGAGTCCTGGCACAGGCTGCCCAGAGAGGGTCTGGAGTCTCCTCCGGATGCTTTCAAAACCTGCCTGGACATGTTCCAGTGCGAGCTGATCAAGGTGAACCTGATCTGCTTTAGAAGGGGTTGGACTAGATGATCTCTAGCAGTCCCTTCCAACCCCTGCTATTCTGTGATTCTGTATTCTGATTCCATATAAATTGTTTCTAACACATCTAAGCTAGACTTTCACTAAACTGTTACTAGAACCATGAGTTTATTTTGACAAGAAGAGCCTTAGGCACTGGGGAAACTCGGACACACTCCCATTACTCATCATCATGGATTCTTTTACACTAAAGTACTGAGACGCACCTATAATTATGGTTGTTCAAAACTTTTCATTGAAAATAACTTTTTCTAAATTATCTTTCCCCTAAGAATCGCTAGATAATTAATGCATTTAAATAACTTCTACTGGTTGTTCAAAATCCAGATACTTTCACTCCACAAAAGGTAATCTCAGCTGAATTTATTAGAAGAATTTGAAAAGTTTTTCATCTCATTCAGAAACGTTCATGGAAAACACTTTGTAGCCACTCTAATAACAATGTCCACAGCAATAAGCACTGTACTCTCAAAACATTTAGAGGCATTCTTCTCATAGAGTAACATGACTGCATAGCAGCATCCGGGGCTTCTGGTCAAAATTCCCCTGGGGAACAGATCAGAAGGGAGTGTGAGGCAAGAGCTGAACAAAAATCAAACCATCAAAATAGCTTACAATGCATAAACTAAATTTTTTCATCAAAACCACTACAGCATCCTCCAACTGATTCTGCGACAACTGGACATCAAACCACAGCAAAGATATCAGGGAAAAATTTATTATTTTTATGCAAGTCTGTTAATGTCTACTCATGAAACTGATTCCCTTCAATAGTCAAGGTAATCTCAATTGAGACTGTGGATTTTGCTTTCTTAGGCCAGGGAGGTTTCCTGTCAGTTGAGCCTGCAAACATGGGCAGGAGAACAGGATATACTCCAGTACAGGAATCCTGTACCAGGTCTTGATTTCAGGTCTGAAATCTCTCTCCTGCATCCACAGTACCAAACCTACATTATCACTTCAGAGCACCACTGCACAATATCTGTTTATCAGTCTATCTATGTATCTATCTTCTGAACTAGTTATGAAACATTACTCAAATGTCATCCCCTAAGCACTTGACTATGAGTTTAATGCTCATAAGTCAATAGGTCTTGATGGGATGCATCCAAGTGCTGAGGATGCTGGCTCATGTCATTGCTTAAGCTGCTCTCCAACATTGTTCAACAATCATGGAGGACAGGCAAGGTGCCTGAGGACTGGAGAAAGGCCAATGTCACTCCAGTCTTCAAAAAGGGCAAGAAGGACAATGCAGGAAATTACAGGCTGGTCAGTCTCACCTCCATCCCTGAAAAGATGATGGAACAACTAATCCTGAATGTTATCACTAAACATATAAAGGAAAAGATGGCTACCAGGGGGAGTCAACATGGATTCACCAAAGGGAAATCCTGTTTGACCAACCTGATAGCCTTCTACGAGGGCATAATTGGCTGGCTAGATGAGGGGAGAGCAGCAGATGTCATCTACCTTGACTTCAGCAAGGCTTTTGACACTGTTTCCCATAACACCCTCATCAGGAAGCTCAAGCAGTGTGGCTTCGATGAGTGGACAGTGAGGTGGATCGAGAGCTGGCTGAATGACAGAGCCCAGAGGGTGGGTGATCAATGGCACAGAATCAAGTTGGAGGCCTGTGGCCTGTGGAGTTCCACAGGGATCAGTTCTGGGGCCAGTCTTAATCAACATCTTCATCAATGACCTGGATGATGGGAAAGAATGTACCCTCAGCAAGTTGTCTGATGTCACCAAACTGGGAGGACTGGCTGATTCCCCAGAAGGCTGTGCTGTCATTCAGTGGGATCTTGACCAGCTTGAGAGTTGGGCAGAGAAGAACCTCATGAGGTTTGACAAGGAAAAATGCAGAGTCCTCCATTTGGGAAGGAACAACCCCATGCACCAGTACAGGCTGGGGATTGACCTGCTGGAGAGTAGCTCTGCAGAGAGAGACCTGGGAGTCCTGATTGATGATAAGCTAACCATGAGGCAGCAATGTGCCCTCGTGGCCAAGAAGGCCAATGGTATTCTGGGATGCATCAAGAAGAGTGTGGCCAGTAGGTCAAGGGAGGTTCTGTTCCCCCTCTATTCTGCCCTGGTGAGGCTTCATCTGGAGTACTGTGTCCAGTTCCGGGTTCCTCAGCTCAAAAGGGACAGGGAACTTGAAAGAGTCCAGTACAGGGCCACCAAGATCATCAGGGGACTGGAAAATCTTTCATACGAGGAAAGACAGAGGGAACTGGGGCTATTTAGTCTGGAAAAGAGGAGATTGAGGGGGATCTTATTAATATTTATAAATATCTAAATGGTGGGTGCCAGGACTTTGGGGCATCCCTTTTTTCTGTGGTATCCAACAACAGGACAAGGGGTAATGGGATGAAGCTGGAACAGAATAAGTTCCATTTAAATACAAGACAAAACTATTTCACTGTGAGGGTGAGGGAGCAGTGGTACAGGCTATCCAGGGAGGGTGTGGAGTCTCCTTCCTTGGAGGTCTTCAAGACCCACCTGGATATATTCCAGTGCGACCTGATCTAGAGGAACCTGCTTCTGCACGAGGGTTGGACTAGATGATCTCTAAAGGTCCCTTCCAACCCTTACCATTCTGTGATTCGATAATGTATATAGTTTGATATATATATACACACATACATACCTAAACACATGTTCTCCCATGACTCAAATGTTTTGGGACCTTTTGAGTGGTTTTTTGTGGTTTCTTTTGGTGTTTTTTACAACACTTCCTTGTCATGCGAGTAATTTACAGGAAAAGAGCAAGCAGTGCTCTTGCTGATGAAGGAAGAGGATGCTCCCCAGAAAAAAAATCTCCAAGAGGTAATAATACTTGGGTACCAGGTCTTGAGCTAAAAAGTACTGTTGCATAAATGAAAGACTTCATAGTAGTATTTATCTAGAAATAGACTGCAATCTGTTCCTTAAAATATCCTTATTTTTAAAATATTCAAAGTTCAGCTTTTGCCAATTAGGTCTTGCTTTTTCCTCTTTTCTTCCATTTTAAAAAAAGATCAAACTAGATTTCAAGTACAGATTGTTTCTACAGTGAAGTCAGTTCTTATTATCAGTGGATTTCTTAATTAATGTTCATCCTGTCTTTTTCTGTTGTTATATTGAATTTGAGTGCATATGGCTTAATAGACACACCAGATGCTGCTTCCCTAGATGGTTTAGGAGTTAATGCTTCATTATTTGAAGGTTTTTTAAAAGAAAGAGAGCTCATCATTTTGTGGATTAGCCACCAGTTCAGAAGAAGAGACTGCTTAGAACTTGCCTGGTTGTAAACACAAGTCCAGAAACTTAGAAAGGGCTGTGCTGCTTCTGTACTGGAGAAGAAGGAAGTAGGCAGCGTGAACAACTTCATTTTTTCTCAAATCCTCTGTCAGAAAACCAACAGTGAAATGATGTCTTACAGAAACAGCATCCTTTAGTCTTCTCCAGCTCAGTCAAGGACTGAACCCAGTCCATTCTGATTTCTTCCAAGGCTGTTTCACAAGCCTCTTCCTGCTCCAGTTACTTGCTCCCCCATTTCACTCTCCGTTAGGGTTTGGAAGGTGGATAAAGATATAAAAGCACAAGTTAACATACATTAGCCTTTAACAGCTGCCTCTGCCACCCGCAGAGATACCATCAACCAGCCAGCAGTGACATCTCGGTCTCAGGCACATGACAGATTGAATCACTCTGTATGGTGATACCATCCCCAACTCTCTTTCCCTTGACTCAAAAAGGTTAGACATAAAAGTAAACAATTCTTGCTCTGTATTAGTAACAAATCCAGAAATATCTCCCATGTGTCACTTTAAATGCATGAGGTCACACCTGCCCATGTAGGAGGTAGACAGGTAGTAGTCCAAATACCTCTGGCTGTGAGGAACACAAATGATTCAGTAAAGCATGTGAATGAAGGGTTAAATTTCTCAAAATGTGTTGCAAATGAGAGTTATGTAGGTAAATATATATTGTGCATTCTGGGCATCAAAAAAAATCTTGTCAGTGGATGTGTTAAGTACCTAAGCAGCCAACATTTTTCTGAAGCCAAATTGATTGAAACAACAGCCTTTCTAGCATCTTTAGACTGAAACAGCTCTAAACAATTTTTTTTTTGTTTAAGGAGATAAATATGGAGAATCTGACAAAGTCCATAATTGCCACAGATTACAACTACAATATAGCCTGATTGCAAACACATTCAATTCCATTGTGCTTTGAAGTAAAACCAAACCCAACCTCAAAAAGCCCAGCCATGCCCCAATGTCTTGCCACATCACAGCTGCTGGCAGCAGGATGCGGCTGCTCCTAAAGTCAAAAGGTGCTCAGACTGCTCCCTAAATGGAAACAGCTTTTTTCAGTCTCCTCCAGCCTTCCCAATGTGCTCAGCACACCTGGAGGAGCTGACAGGGTTGGGCTGCAAAGACATATTGTGGATCTGCTTTATTTTCTCCATTTTCAAGCAGGTAGCACAGGCCCTGAGAGCAGCAGCTTAAGCACTGCAAATGCACAATTTCACCACAAAAGTCATCTTTTTGGCACGCTGGCAGGGGCAACACATGGTTCATAATTCTTCCAAAGCAGAGAGCTTGATAGTACAAGGATCTACAGAAAGAACTGAATCAGCATTTCCCTTGATCTTCTTTCACGTCACCAGGAGTACTGCATACAGGGGAAGACTAGAGTTCATCTGTTTGCTTCAGAGTGAGGTTAAATCAGACCTCCAGCTTATTTGAAGCAGGTGATAAGAGTAAAGATGTTAAAATGAGTTAATGGGCAGGATTATATGGCTTAGTGCTTATGTAAGACAAGGACTATCAGGAAAACAAGGCAAGTCCTCTGATGCTTTCTAAGCTTTTATTCTAAAATCAAATGAGAAATATTAACTCAAGATCTTTAAGCCAAGCCTGCCAGCTCTGAGGGCTTGCTGCCAACCTGAGCAGCTACTGCAGAAGCCTATGCTGGAGCATCTGTTCACTCCCACCTACTGTGCAAGGGTTTTACCCGCCCAAATCTTTGTTCCCTGCATCAGGCAGCCCATGGCACAATATGTCCAGGGCATGGGCTCCCAAGACATCATCTTGGGCTGTACTTGAAAGACAAGAGCTCATTACTCTGCATGACCATGTCAAGCTCCAGCCTCTCTGGAAAAAACGTTAAATATAAGCTGCTTTAGACTTCTGGTTCTGCAAACATGACATGCTGACATTCAATATGCAGTGAGAGAAGAAATTTGTGCAAAAGTAGCTTACTGTAGCCCAGCCAACTACCGACACATTTTGTCTCTCTAGTGCTATCACACAGGAATCTTTACTTTAAAGAAGAGAGAGTTAAAACCAACTAGGACAAAAAGACACACGGAAGATCTGTAAGGCTTAAATTGGTAGAAATACAGTGTGTGTGTGGGGGGAAATCTATGGCAAAAATTACACTGGTCTTGAAGAATTCACTAGCTGTGAATACAGGCCAGGACAAACTCTTTTCAATGACACTTTATAAATATGGTATCAAACAGATAAGGCTTAAAACACCCACTCCTAAGCCAAGAGCAACAGGGGTAATTTCTCACTAATGTCAGCTGATCAGGAGCTTCAACCTTAACTAACAGCTACCTAAAGCTTGATCCCTGTAGACTTATTTATGCATTCAAATGACCTCAGCTGCAAAGATGCTGATACTGGATCAGACAGGAGGAGGTATCATCTCAGAAATCTCCCGTGTTCACAGAGAGGACTACTGTAACCATGACTTCTGGGCACCTACCTACTATTGACAGAAATTTGTCGCCTAGTGCCTTGTAGAGACAGCTCATCAACCTGCAGCTCTGCTGCGGCCTCTTTGCCAGGCCAAACATCCCCAGCTCCCTCAGCCACTCCTCATAAGACTTGTGCTCCAGACCCTTCACCAGCTTCACTGTCCATCTTTGGACACACTCTAGCACCTCAATGTCCTTTTTGCAGTGAGGGGCCAAAATTGAACACAGTATTCAAGTTGCAACTTCACTAGTGATGAGTACAGAGGGACAATCTCTTCCCTGATCCTCCTCATCTCACAGTTCCCAATCCAGAGACGTGTACGCATTATACCTAATGTATTGCATCAGGGAGGTATTTGAGTAAAGCTGTGTACAGGCATAAGTCAAGGGAGAGGAGTGCGCACACATACTTCTGAAGCATATGGGTCTGAGAGGCACCTACAATAAGCAGAAACGCATCACATCATCTTTTAACTACAGCCACCTAATACTTTTTTTAGGTCTGCATGGCAAAAGATGACATTGATAATACTCTCTTACCAAGCCACCAACTCCTTTCGTTATGGTGTTGTCAGATTTTTTATTCTCCAAGAGGGAAAAAAAAAAAAAAAAAAAGTCTCTTTAATGAAGCTGTTCAGCTTTGAACAACAAAAGCAGGAACTGACCTCACTGGTGTTCAAGAGTTACAGGGGCCAAGATTGTTTTCTTGCTGAGCATCAATTCCAGCTCTTTGAACCAAATGCCACAGATTCTAGAAGCTTGCCCACACTACAGTTTTCACACTTAGCAACTGTAAAATTGTTAAAGCGATATCTTTCCACACGGTTGCTCTGTTATTAGTGCTTAGTTTGGCATGCCATCTTAGTTACGGGCTTTAAATGCCACTTTCAGCACTTCCCAGGGTAACCTTGGCCATGAAATCGGAAAATCAGATCATTTTCTAGTCTGTTTTCTTCTTTTTCTCTGGATGAGATTATATTTTGCTATGCTTGACTGACAAACCTCATTTGGGATTCCAGAGGAGGCCAAAGCCCTGACCTCCTTAAGAAGTGGGAGGCAAAGATGTCTCATGCTATGATGAAGGAAGAAAGAGCTAATTTCAACACATCACATAAAAGGCAATTAGTAATTAATTTGGAATGAGACACAAACACGTTTGCAAAATATGTTCAGAGAGTGTCTCCCTGTCAAGTCAAGGTGCTTAGTTTTATTTCTCTAAAATGATGCTAAAACATGAGAGGGTTTTTTCCCTTCCTCTGTGTTATCTATTTCTGTGGTATTTATCTCAGGAAAACAGAACTAAGGGAACTGGGGGGGGAAGGTTCTTTAAACATTTTAACTAAATCCAGTGAAGCAGTAGCCCAACATCTTTGAGAATTATTTTTAACCATTTTTAAGTGATTATTTGACCTTTCCATTGCTATAGTCTTTTGACAGCTCATTATGTTCCAAGCACATTATCAGTAATAGATACAATGTTACTTAAGAATGCCAAACTACACATTGACCATAATGAACAACAGATAAATGTCAAAAAATTTTGTTCCCAGTGTTTAGTCATATCCCTGTTGAAAGTTAACATCACATTAAATAGTATTATAGAATTCAAAATGACAGGGCAAAACCCCAAGTTGCTCCATCAAGTAATACACTTTAAACTATAAGACGTCAAGGTTTGGTCCACAGAGTTGCATTAACTGATGATACAGAGGACCACCCATTGACACCCTGAGATTTACTGCTGATTAAACCAGGAATAAAAAACATATCAAAGCAGCAGTAATGCCCAGCACTAAGGTTTTCATTTTGGTTATTATTCTTAACATCACTAAAAGAAGAAAAAAAAAATCAATATGCAGAGTCTGAAAATACTATAGATGAAGAGGACTAAAATACAAGGCAACCTAGAGAGTTTCTAATCTCTGCGTGGAGTTATTCCTAAAGACACACCTCTGACTAGAGAAGCAGTACAATCAGCCCTTCAGTGTTTCCCAAGCAGCATAGGCTCACAGAGTTCACCTTCCCTCAGGAAAACTTTATATACTCTATCTTCCTAAGACTCCATCCAAGTATCAACACAAGCACAAGCTGCAGAATCAACTTCAATATTTATACATGTAGAGTTATTTTAGTGCTACAAGCTCCAAGAAGGCTTTTACCCGAGTAGCACTTCCAGTTCTTTGAACCAACTTTCACAGAAAGTTGTTTACAGGAGTTTTACAGAGTTAATAAAAAAGTATGGTTTGTCCCAGACAGCAATTCAGAAAAGGGAGGCTTTTCTGAGGAAAAAAAAAAAAATTACAATGGGTCCCACTTCTCCAAACCCAGCTTCAAAATGCCTACAAAGTTGATATGCCAATGTCATGATAGTAGACCCTGTTTTTTTGCCTTCACAACCTTGCTGACAGTCAGGCTGCTAACTTTTCCATTGTTGCCAATTATCCCCAGGCATTTGAGGCAGGGTAAATGAGGCACACTGACAAGTGACAGTAATCGATTTTTCAGCATATATTTTTTATATTTAGACAGGGAGTGCCAAGCTAATGAAATGAACTACTAAAGTACAGAAGTGGATTACAGTATGTCAAATAGTCAGTGAAAAGCATCCACTTCTATGTCCTTCCACTACCACTGTGCTTTGTGCCTACCGCTTGAGTTCAATGGCCCTACCAAAGAGGCACACATGGGCAAGGGCTTGTTCAAACCAAGGCAAGCAAGACAGGACCACACGCTGCTGATGACACAACATCAAGGAGCCTTACAGAGGTGGGAGCATCAGTTTTGGAGAGCCCCTGATGGGGTAAAACCCCCAAAGACACGTTACAGCCAGGAAGACAACAGGAAAAAAACACTTCCTCAGCCATAAGATGGCTAATATTAAATGCCAGAAACCACAACAGCCATCAATAAACTCACTTCTGACATCATGAGCAACGGCTATGAATCAAACAAATAAGACAAATCCATTTTTAAAAACTGAAACCTTTTAATTTTAATGATTACTGCTTAAAACGTAGACTTTGGGATCAAGGCTTAAAAATCTCCGGTCAAAAGACTCTGCAAGTATCATCAGACACACAGATATGTGAGTAGTAACACATTGCGGTCTTTCTTGCTGCTACCTAGCTCCATCAGGTTTGTGCTTACAGATCATACTGCAACTCTGAAAGAAGCAGGAATTTGGAGACTGTCTCTCTCTATTTCATATCATGGCTGTGCAATGCACAAATTGCAGTATGGTGGAAAGCCTAGATATTTTACTTCACCAGCCATGCATAGCTTTCCCCTAGATAAAAAATAACCATGCCCTGCTCCAAGTCTATCCCAGTGTTGATGTTCAAGCTGGGACACAGTTTGGCTTCCTGCAGCTCAGTGACATCACAGACTAGCACCTGTCTGGACCAAGTATGAGCTGACTGTTTCATATGCAAGCCCTGCACATCCCATTGTGAACATTATTTATGGGCGAGGAATGGGATGAGGCAGTGTGTGAACCCAGTAATAACCCTGCTCTCCCAAATTGCAGCAGAACAGGAAGCCAACAGGCCAAATTTCTCAAGCATTTGCTTGTTAAAAAGCACAAGGTTTATTCATCCGTTATCCCAGTTAAGAAACAGGATAAAGGACTTTCATAGTGAGGAGAAATTTCGGTAAGGTTCATTACTCTCAGCTATTTTGCTGTTTTGGGGACAATCACATGATTCAGATTCTTTTTCAGGTAGAAGAGTCCCTTCCAAGCCCAGTGTTCTTCCCATATCTTTTTTATTTCTCTTTCTCCTGACCAACTCACCCTACATGCTTCCAGTGTGATTGAATAATAATAGCATGAAATTTCCTATTTCATGTTACAAAGTTCTTTATCTGTTGCCAGTCTTGTATTTGATCATCATCTTTTCTGGTTATCCTATGTTTTTGTTATGAATAAAATAAAAATTCAAGTAAGGTGGTAAAATGAGATCATATAATGAGTATCTTGGGCATTACAAATGGAAGGAAATTAGAAAAGGTTCTATAGAGCTGCATTTTTATTCAACAGGATATTAACACACATAAGCCTTCAAGACCCAAATCAAAGTATCTTTTTATCACTTGCAGGACTGGTAGAAGAAAAAGGATGTGGACAGTCTTGTATATTAACTGCTCAGGTGTTCCAGCAATGAAGCACATAAACAGGTGAGTAATAAATACCAATTTGATTACACCAAAGTTTCTGGTTGTTCTCAGACACAGAAATCAAAGAAATCTGACACTGGTGTGGTGGGACATTCATTCCTCTTGCAAGAGAAGTATGGGGAGCAGTCCTTACTGCCTGAAAAAATACTGCAATTCTGTAACCATGGGGTTTACTTTTAATCATCATCACGAACTTTATTTTTTTTTTACAGCAGGATTTCTGCTAAAGCCCCCATTATTCTGCCTGGCCAGTTTTGGCAAGCAGACAAGTTTTCTGTTCCCAGGTTGCTTGCTTCAAGGAGAGGTCTGATGCTTTCACCACCTGTGTTTTAAATTTTAACCCTCATTTCAGTCAAGGTGCCTGCCTTGATAGAGCCCTCACTTGCAGCACAGCCCTTGCGTCTCTTCCTATCACAAAGAGGATGAATTGCAAAGGACACACTTGTACAAAGCACTGCTACCTACAAAATGAATTGGGTTGAGCTCATCTTTTCATAGAATCATAGAACGGCAGAGGTTGGAAGGGATCTTTAGAGATCATCTAGCCCAAACCCCCTGCAGAAGCAGGTTCCTCTAGATGAGGTCACATAGGAACATGTCCAGGTGGGTCTTGAAGACCTCCAAGAAAGGAGACTCCACAACCCTCCTGGGCAGCCTGTGCCACTGCTCCGTCACTCTCACAGTGAAATAGGTTTTTCTTATGTTTAAGTGGAACTTTATGTTTCCAGCTTCATCCCATTACCCCTTGTCCTGTTACTATCTACTACAGAAAAAAGGGATGTCCCAACCTCCTGATACCCACATTTTAGATATTTATAAATGTTCATAAGATCTCCCCTAAATCTCCTCTTCTCAAGACTAAACAGCCCCAGTTCCTGCAGTCTTTCCTCGTATGAAATATGTTCTATACCCTTGATCATCTTGGTGGCCCATCTTTTGCCATTAGTCCCTGAAAGCGCTCCAATTGAAGGGAAAATTGATTTCAACTTGACTTGACTTCTCTTTGCACATAGCTCAAAATTATCTTGGACAGCAGAGACAAGAGGAAGACTTTGTTCTTCAGGTCCCTCCTCTAGGACATGGCCACTCTTACTCCCAGGATCTGTAGCATCCTTTTGCTCGTTTGTTGCATCTCAAGTGACTCGTCATGAGCAGAGCTGAACAACCTCTTCTTTTCATACTTTTCTTCTACAGAAATATTCCAGATCTTTTTCACCAACTCTCTCCGTTTCTGTGAGAAACATCACAGCTCAGCTGAGGCTGGCATTTATGCTTTCAAAACCAACCTTGAAAGTTATTGCTCTTGCAGCAAAGAAGCAAGCTAGCATTATTTAGTCATATTGCTTTCCACTGGAAATTTAAAGGAATCCAATACCTAATAAAGGCTACTTTCTTATATTAGAGATACTAAATTTGCAGAATTTTTGGAATCTATAAGGCAAAGATAGGCCTAAATTGTTGCAATCCATCACCCCTGGGGTTTGGGGGGGAAAGAGATGATTCTCCTTTCAATTGCAACTTAATAAAAAGCTAAGTTTTTGGAAATTAATGACAACAATACTATCCACTGTAAATGCACCATCTTTATCTTCAGAGGAACTCTATAAAAAAAGTAACTTGCACTTAACCTTTTTATCTATCGAACATTTTATTTTTAACACTAATAAAATTAAAACTATGTGCTGCCTGTAGTACAGCACTGTATTTTCTTAGAATAATAAACAGTCTATTTTACAAGCTACATAATTCATGTATATAGTAAACCCAGCAGAGAAAACTTACCATGATTAATAAGTTTAACATTTTTACTTAGGTCACGTACACGCTTTCCAAAGACATCAATAAAATGTTTTAGAGTTAAATAACAAATCTGTCACTGACAACATAAATCACTGTAATGAGCAACTACTTTCCAATTACACTTTGTTTTTGCAGAAGTCATTTTGGGAAAACGGCATTAACTGCCACTTGGAGTTGATAGGGCATTACTGCCAAGCAGAGAGGAAGGCATCTCAGTTCAGAACCATAAATGTCCTGTGTGATGCCAGCATGATACTTAACTAGAAAATAAATCACAAGCAGCATGAAGATAGCAGGGGTTACAGTCCCCCCCCCCCCCCCCAAAACAGATTACCTAAATAAATGAGAAAGAATTCTGTAAAAGGTGAAACACTTTCTTTTATCTTTTTTTTTAAAAAAAAAAAAAAAAAGCAAGCAATTCTTCCATCCAACAGCTCAGCTGTAGACTTTCTATGGCACTGGCTGGTTGCAAATACCTAAAGGTATTACTTACCTGCCATGTGTTTTTACTGATGCAAATTTTTTCCAAGAACAGGCAAAAATGAAGGAAATACATTTGATGGCTCCTGCACAGTTATGAGACAGCCAAAAAAGTAATTTCCAAATAACTAAAAGAGCAAAAGGTCAGGACTGATACAGCAGATCTGCTTTAAAAGATATTACAACTACCCACAATTCTAGCAATTCCCACAGTCCTTCAATTTGGAGGGACTTGCTATTTAACTCGTGTACACCGACAGTACAGAACATATCTAACATAACCAGTCAAGTTTAAGTAGATAAGAAATCCTAACATATTAAGGACAGAAATACAATTAGAGAACCCAAAAACCTTCATTCATGTCCTCAAAGTAACACTTCTCACCCTCCCATCGAGGAGGTGAACTCTTTAGCTATGAAGAGCATCCCACTCTCGCCTGTGCATCATGAGGAGTCTGGGCAGCAAAAGCACATTCCCATTTTTATATAAGGAGCTTCATCTGCTGTTGTTAGTGGTCAGCCCTTGTGTCTCCACAGCAGAATAATGTAACAAAATTGCTCCATGCAGGAATAACTCTGCACTTTCTTCAGTTCAAGTCAGAGCTATCTAACAAGGTCTAGTACCTCAAGAGTATGATACTGCCGTATGGAGACAGCATGAGGAAGGGATTTGGGATTTCAGCCCTCGAATCTGAATCTGTTTGTAGATTTTTTTCATCTGTTTTTTGGATCTGACTACATATGTCAACAGACTTCAAAATACACCTGCATCACAGTCTGGCAATACAGCCATAGCTCAGGTCAGCACAGACATCTACTCCATCACCAAGCTCTGGGCTGGAACATAAACACATTCAGCAGCATATGAACCCAGAAGAAAACATGTGCATTCCAAAAGTCAGTCTGCAGTGAGCTTGATGAGATGTGGGAGTTAGATCTGCTGCTAACATATTTGCCTCAAGGCAAATAGGATACCTTGAGTTGGATGGGATCCTTCCAACTCCCTGCTCCTCACAGGACTACCTAAACTAAGAGCATCATCCAGATGCTCTGTGAACTCTGACATGCTTGGTGCCATGACCGTTCCCCTGAGAAGCCTGTTCCAATGATCAATCACCCTCTCAGTGAAGAAATTTTTCTTAATGTTCAGTTTTAATTTACCCTGACACACTTGGGTTCTATTACTGGTCACCAGAGAAAGGAGACCAGCACCTCTCCCTCCACTTTCCCTCCTGAAGAAGCTGTAGATCTTGAACTCTCAAACTTGAGCATCTCAAGAGGATAACTACTTGTATCAGGGAAAAGAGTGTTTGAATCCCAGCTCAGCTCAGGCTTTATTATGGAATCATGAAACATCCAGTTGCAAAGTACTGCTTTTGTGTCTCTGTATATCCTTTCTAAATTATTGAACCAGGACAAATTTCTTGACTGCATCAGAATCTGAAAAAAAATCAAATCCTTCCTTTTTTCTCCCCTAGTTTTGATCGATAAATATTCTAAGTATTTACAGGCCAGACAGATAGTGAATAAAAGCATGGCAATGTGGCTTTCTGTTATGTAGTAAGCAGTGCTATAAACTCACTAATCTGGCAATGCTGGGCAGAATTTGAAAGTCCTATTGTAAAAACTCCAAGGGAAGCACTTAACTGGTCAACCCCATCCTGCTACAACACAAGCAGCCAGCACAGTGGATTTTCCTGTTCGGGTAGCACAGGGGGCACACTCTACCAAACAAGTCAAGCTGCTCTTCAGCAGCAAATCACTCATTTCTAAAGAAGCATCTGTGATGCCTCATCCCAACAGCTGCCCTCGGATCTCTCCACAGCCTTTCCACAACAAAGTGCTTTCACAGTGATTTCACAGGCTGTTCATTTTCAATAATTATCAGCCACCCGGGCTGCCCATGCTGCACTCTGGTGTTTGTGTGCTGCTGCATGGGGAGTAACTGCGTGACAGCAGGTCTGATCACCTCCCAGGAGCTTCAGCAAATTCCAGTCTTGGTTGATTCACCTACTACTAATTGCAAACCTCATTTTCCAACTGCTCATTTGCCTCCCATTCTTCTCGTTAATACTTTAATGGCTGCAAATGTCCAGGATAAGGGCAGAAATGCTCTTGGACTCTCAGCTGATAGCAAGCATTAGTAAAGGCAAACAGATGGGTATGCAAAAACCAAGTGCCAAGCATACTGTTATGTGTAATATGGCAGTACCAATATGACCCATATAAGCTTAGGAAATCTCTGTGCCATTTGGTATACTTTGCCCCAGAAGACAGTAAAAACAGGCTGAACTGACAAAAAGGTGGGAAACAGGCAGAAAAAGGGAGATCTACCCAACTTCAGCAACACTGCTTTAAATACCCCAGTCAGTATTCTTTGTGGACACTGCAATGGACACCGCAATGTGTTGCTCAGATTTACATGCACTTCCTGTTCAATCCCCAGAAATCAGACTGTGCATCTTCCTTTACTGACTCCTGAGGAATGCCCCTTGTCACTGCTCTCCCCTTGAATATCAAGCTGCTGACTGGAATTCTTTGAGTGTGACCATCCAGCAAATTTCTTATCCACCAAGTAGTACATCTGTCAAATCCATGTCTCTCCAATTTAAAGACAAATATATGAACAGATATAAGGCTTCATTTCCTTCTCAAGACACCACAAATCACTGCATTTCACTTTCAGAAAGACACAGAATTATTATACCAAAGAGCAGAAAAATGCCACATCTACCCAGGAAGAAACTAACTACAACATGAAAAATATTATAATATCCTAAAGTGCTTCGAGCATTGTAATAGAAAATATGAACATAGGGAGCAGAAGAATATAGTGAAATCTATGACTGTTCCTTGAAACTCATAAATCATTTCCTTAAAACAGAGTTTTGGGGAAAGAAAAAGTAATAGAGCACACTGAATGTGCAAAAAGAGGTAAAACTAAGGATATTTCAAGTTCATCTTTTCTGAACACAATTTATAGTTGCGTTGCTAGCACTGAAGTAAGGCAAACAATTTCCACACTAAACTCCTAGAACAAGCATGCTTTTTATGCACGATGAAAGAATTGTTTTCAGTACTGTCAGTAGTATTGCCAGAAAGTAGATGTCCTACCTAAAATGGGTGATCGCTGTAACACTTCCATAAGGCTGTACTCATGTGAGCTTAAAAACACTACTGTAGTGAAATAAATCCAGCCACAGTAATCAAAATAAAGTGGTTCAACAAGTAAAATAATATTCTTGCTTTATTCATGTGTAATTAGCTTCTTTTGATTTATAAAAGTTCCTTTACAAAACCTCCTTAACTTCCATCATACCAGTCACTATTTCATTCTCATGTATTCTCCCTACAGTCCTTAAATTCCAATAAAAAATACTTAAAAAGTTAATGAAGGTAGATTTCCACCCGTTTCTGAATGAGTCACTTGAGACTATCCAGTCTCATCCTAAAAATACCTCCTCAAAACTTACCTCTCCAGTTTGGGTTGCAACCACAGTTCAGCTTCCAGATTCTCCCCATCTCCTCTTTTTGCCTTTTCTTCTGAACAGAAACACTCAAAAACCCCAAGTGAAAGCAAAAATACGTTACTGGAATTAGACTATGTTTCATAAAGATGGCTGAATTAGCTAAAGACAGACAAACTTAATAGATCAGGTTTTGCACTCACACATAGTAAGGCAAGCTCAGAGTAAATGGATGAGGTTATTGCTGACAGCCAGCAACACAACCACTATCCACTTCCAACATACCAACTCCCAACTACTTTAATCGTAAAAACTTCAAGCATCTACTTGAAAGGAAAGGTTGGGGAAGGACTCAGAAGACCACTTCCCTGCAACCCCACCGAAAACAAAAAGCACATCATCTGCTTGGGAGGCTTCATCACCCAAAATAAGGGGTTAACCTGGAACAGAGTGGCCAACAGTAGAGCTATCAAGAAAACCCCTTCCAATGGCATTGAAAGAGCACTCAAAATTGTTAAATCCTTCCTTCACAGATCCACTGATACATCCCAGATGAACTCTCAGGGCTACAGGAAGTCATCACAGAAACACAGATCCTGCGACTGTGAACGTGAGAAGATGAAAAACAGTAACCACCATTCCCCAATAACTGTGTGATCAATTTAAACACAATTATCAGCTTTATCTTTTGAGTAAAATCATGAAAACCAGCACAGGACTGTTCCAAATTACTTGGAGCAGCAGAGGAACAGCTAGGAAGGCCTACGGCGTAGAAGTGGTCAGAAGCATCTTCTGGTTAGAAATGCCAATTCCTACAGACACCATGGTCCTTGATGCTGCCCATGACACAAGCATAGTTCCTCATTACCTCACAGTCTTTCTGTGCATCAGCAAGTATAGAATGCTTCTCATTCTCCTTCATTGCAGTAGGATGCTTCAGCAAAAGCTGCTGAGCTCCTCTTAGTAGAATCTCAGAATCTACTGCAGGAGATCTCTCTAGGTTACATGATGACCAGTCTCAAAACAGTCTAAGGCATATTTGGGTAGCATCCAAGACTACTGGGGCATCCAGTACCCTTTATAGTGTAAGATGCAAAGAATTAGGCATTTGAAACACACTGCACAGTAAACTGAGTTCAGAGATAAAGGTCAAAGTCACAAATGTTTTCAACTGGTATAACTGCTTTAATCATAACAAGTGTTTCCTCATCATAAGAAATTCGCATTTTAAAGCATTTTTTACCTAGACATTTTCAGATAATTTTTACTACCTAAAAAGCTTTCGGTATATACAAACAGATTGTTTTGGCAATCAAGGATGCACCAGTGCCAAAAGCTTTGTTTAATATTTCTTTCACACACTCACCTTTGCCAGTTGAGAACTGCATCCAGCCTGCATCAGCCTCTTCAGGATTTCAGGTAGGTTGTGAGCCTACTGTTTACAAATAACTCTCCACCAAAGGAAAGAATGTGATGAGTGACATAGTTTCAAGCTGGTGAGGTGCCTGCAGCTGCACATCAGCTGCAGTGCACCACCATACAGACAGTGTGGGAAGAGATTCTTGCTACAGGTATCTTCAATAGTCTGTATCTCCAGGGTTTGCCATAGGTGAAGTTTGAGACAGTGGATCAGAAACCACCTCCATCCCAGTATAAAAAAATCTCAAAGCTGAACTTGGTAAGAAGTGAGGAAGATGCTCAAATATTTACATAACATGGCTCAAGGAGGAGTTACAGCTACAAATGAAAAACTACAGTTATGTCAAGACTTGCAGCTACTGCATGAAAGGCCATGCAAGACTGTTATAATCTGCACATGCCCATCACGCCCCAAAATAATGAAATGTTCAGCATTATCATTCGTAGGAAACAGAACAACAATTCTAAAACATGGCTAACCTAGTTAAAGTATACAAGATATATGCCACATATGATACAAAAAGGTACACTGGCTGCCTGCAGATTAACACAAACATTGATCTTAAGTGTAACATAGTAGCACTACGACTAGGAGGCAGCTTTCAGCTTTTGATGAGCAGCTCCTAACCTGGACTGAATTGAGAGTTTCAGGTAGACACATCTAGTGACTGCATAGCTGCATAAATGTAACTCAAAATTAGCTGTTTTTAAAGCTAAACATTTGCTTCTGCACCTTAGTCATTTGATACTGTCAGTAAGGTAAAGACAAAAACAAAGTATCAGCATCAAACCTCTCTATGACTTCTGAGTACCCACTTTGCCTACACCAGCCTTGCAACACGGCATATTCCCACTAACACATCTGCTTTAGTTTCTCCTTCATGCCTAACTATCTGGCCCTGGTAAAAAAAATCTGTGATTTTCATGAGGCAGCACTATCTGACTCCTGGGACCTGCATGGAAACAAACACCCCTATTATTATGTATGATATAATCTGAGAGGAACAAATTAATGACTGTTTATCATGTATGCAACACTTCATTTGGAAACATGCTGTATAATTTTTCATCTTCAGCCTACTGGACAAGATAAGAAGTTGACAAGTGTATTGATCTTAAATAATTTACTACACTATGGGTAATGTCTTAATTTGCTGGGAAAGAAAAGTGTCACAATGGCAGTGCTAGGGATCAACATTTGCTTGTCTCCAATAGAGAATTGTTATAGCCTAAGTAAAAGCAGTATATCTTCCAAAAACACACTTCTATTATTTCAAGTCCTCTCAGAGACTATTACCAATGCAGACAGCAAGGCTGATCTTCAGATGAGTACAGTTGTTCAGCCCTCTGACAAAAAACACATTAGATGCAAAGCACTGAAATGTTAAAGTCAAACGGGTTTTATTATACTACCCTCGTCTTACCTAGCAGCAAACTCAAGTCAAAAACTCTAAAGCCAGTTATTCCTGGAGAAAGCTCCTCAACTGGATCACAGAGTAATCAGTATCAGTTGCAAAAGATATGTTTATATTTTCCTCCCACTCTTGTGAGGTCTCTTATTTTCATCATATTCGGTATTTTACATTAAATGACCCATTGGAACCACAACCTCCGTCCTTCTTTATGTAATTAGGTTTGCAGGCTTCACATTTGCCAAGCAAAGCTTGTAAATTAAAACTAAAGGCTCCAAATCTGTGAGGCAAATCAAAGAAATCAACAAATAAACAGGATTCAAAATTCATGATTTTCAAGAAAACTGCAAAGCTTCTGCATGCATAACAGTTACAATACTGTGATATTGATAACTGCAAGAGGAGACAATACACAGTCAAAATACTCTATTTCCTTGCTTGTCCCTCTTTTTTCCCCCCCATACTGTCATAACTGTTTATATATGGCTACCATATGGTAATTGCATCTGGTCACTCTTGGCTTGTGACAAACTTGGGTCTATCAACTGGAAATTAATACATACCTCCAAAACTCATCCCATTTCATAAATTTTGTTCTGTGAAACAACCAGCACAAAAGGGTTAGGTGAAAGAAAACCTCAGAGATTTCCACATTTTCTTCCAGAAACCAAAGCGATGCATGTAGTCTGAAAGTTTCTCTTTCCCAAGATGAGCCTGTATTATTAGGTCTAACCCCACATCTTGAGTCACACTTTTCCCAAAGCATGGATGCTGCTGAGACACGTCCCTTTTGGCTCCTCAACCCACACGCCAGCCCTGCACCAGTCACTCACTAGGTCTACCTGCCTCCAGGGAGAGATGGGAAAACCCACAGAACTCTGTGTTTATTGGCTACCTTTAACAAATATTGCTTTGTAATAATTTATTGATTTTGTTCCATTAAGGATCATATATTTTTAGAAGCAAACATCTTCCCCTCCCACCAACATCCCTTTACTGAGAAAAAGGATAAAGCCAAAGGATGGGTTAATGTAAAAACTGTGAGCTATACACAACTCGGACTCATAACACTTTCAGCATGAATTCTTTATGTCCTTAGTTAACAGAGTAGAAGCTTTCTTGAAACAAATCAGCTTGTATTCAGTTCATTACATTCCACGAAAAAAAAGAAAAAATAAAATTACTGCTTTCAAAACAGACTGGAAAATTCTGATCACCGGAGCCTGCGGAAAAGATAAATTAGAAGATATTTTTAAGTAGTCATGCACTACACTTACCTACCTCCTGGTTTTCAACACCCATTCTATCATTTCATATCTTATTTCACCTCCAGTAAAGATCCCTCAGTATTGTTATTCAAAATAGTATCAGGACTGTTGTTTTCAATATAATTCATATGGTTCATATGGTTATTTTTCAAGACTCTGACTTCTGCACAGACACACAGTCATAATGGACAGCAGCATCTCCCAAGAGAGTTTTCCAAGCCCTGTTAACAAATTAGATAACCTCCTCCTCACTTTCCACAAACTTACCAAGAAATCAAGAAAACAGTTTCTATTTCAAGGCTCTCTTACCAATTTTATTACTGTAAAGAGTTCAAAGAAGGTTTGCATATTTCTTTACTGGTGAATATCTCTTGCCAATGATGTGAAAGAATTAATTAAAAAAATATGGATGCACAGTATGTCTGATTTCTCTCTAAAAGGGCTGGCCTTGGTGACTGACAAGTTATCAGTAAAAGAAAAAACACCCAGGAAGGAAAAAGTTTCTTAGCATCTCACAAGAAATTTGGCAATATTTCTTGAAGCTAAGGCACCAACAAAAATAGCTTCCTCCAAAATGACTGACTTTTCCAAACAGCCAAATGGATACTTTTCCACTCCAGATAAGCAGGACAAACATTGTAAATCAACTCCACAGAAAAAGGTTTACCAGCTCTGTGATAGTCTGCAAAAAAAAATAAGTGTTTTAGAAGCAAACTAGTAATCATTAAAAACTGCAAATGCCATCTTCGTGTAAAAAGCAGAGGACGTGGCATCCCCAATGGCTCAGATCCACACTCCTCACTCTCATGTGCACCTGTGAGAAAGCTCTGGAAAAGCAAACTCATATGCTTTATAATATAAAGCCATCGCTCACCTAAGTGTAGCTGTGTCCTTCCTCCATCATCCCCTGATGCTCATCTTGCTACACACATCTTTCCCAGCAGAGAGGCTGAGATTTTCTCCAGTCCCACCCACTCCGTTGGTAATGGGAGCCCAGATGCTGAGTCCTGCCACTCCACCCATATAAGCTACCTGGGATGACATCTGGATGAGAAACGCAATTTCATTCCTGTACATACTGCTACATCAGAGTAAAATTGCTTGTGTTCCCCTCCAAAAGATAATGATTCCACTTGTAAGGGACCCTGGGACACTGTAAACCAGCATGCCAGGGCAGAAGAAAACCTCCATCCAGGTATATTGCCACTTCCCAACACGGATATCACAGAAAAGCTTCCTCACCAATGGGCTTGAAAGAGCACGAGAAGCACTGTGGGGTGCAGGAGGAAGCCTCTCCCACATCCAGCAGCAGTGGGGAAGAGGGAGAGGGGAAGCTGAAGCACGAAGAATGAGTGAGGGGGTTTGCAGGGAAAATCAGGGCCCAGCACAAGATACCAGAGGATGAGTTGGAGATCTTATTAACATTTACAAATATCTAAAGGGTGGGTGTCAGGAGGTTGGGACATCCCTTTTTTCTATAGTAGCTAGCGACAGGACAAGGGGTAATGGGATGAGGCTGGAACACAAAAAGTTCCACTTAAACATAAGAAAAAACTATTTCACTGTGAGGGTGATGGAGCAGTGGAACAAGCTGCCCAGAGGGGTTGTGGAGGCTCCTTTCTTAGAGGTCTTCAAGACCCGTCTGGACATGTTCCTATGTGACCTGATCTAGGTGAACCTGCTTCTGCAGGGAGGTTGGACTAGATGATCTCTAATGGTCTTTTCCAATCCCTACCATTCTATGATTCTATGAATGAGAGCAGATATGTACTTGATAATTATAGTTGTATTTGGAGCATTTCCAGCAAAATGAGATGAACCAGGTGTACCGAGGAAGCCGGATGTTGCTCCACCTTAGGTCTCCTGGGGGACAGGAGCAGGACGTGGCACAGGAAGCCAAGGCAGGAGGTGAAAACAAAGAATCCTACTTTTGTACCTTAGGAGGAGTTGTGCATAATTCACTTCAACCATGCACTTGGTGCTGAGCTCCTCACCTAATGTCTGGGAAAAGAACTTCATCATCTCCACACTCCTCTACCACCATTCTCAGCAGCAGAAACCTTCCTTCCCTGAAGCAGCATCTCCCTCTCTGTGCCTCTGCATCCTCCTGCTCCAGCAGTACCACAGTGCTCAGTAGCCACTCTCCTTTCAGCTTTTCTCGTTCCCACACTAGCTTTCACACTGGAGGTCCCCAGATCCAGCAGAAAACATGCTGGCTGACAGAGGCTAAGTGCCACAAGGCAACAGAACACTTGCCACAGATAATTTATCACAGCTATGCAGTGGCACTGCCAGCAGAATGCACACCCCGACACTTTTGTAATCTCTATCTTTTGATTATTAAAAGAGCCAATTAGAATATAAATTGAACTGTGAATACTAAAAGGGATTTGAAAACAGTAATAATTAAAGAGCAGGACAGCAACTGGACTCATGAGCTGCCCCTCATCTTCCCTGGCCTGCTTGCCAAGCTGCTCATATATCAATGGAAGAAAAGCAGCAGTGCTCGTTAACTGCAACATAGTACCCAGGAGCATCTGTGCCCCCGCCAGCCCTTTGCTTGCAAATACACAGCCTCCCTTGCCCCGCACCAAGAGACACAGTATTTGGATGTTTCTAACTTCATACAGCATTGAGTCACCAAGGAACCTTCTACCCTCCACTCCCACAAATGCCTGGGGAGGCTGATCCACAGATATTCCTTCATCTCAGCTAGACAGTGGGAAACCAAGCCCCAAAGAGTGAAAAGGTGACTCAGTCTGAGAGAAGAAAAGTGCCAAAGCTCGGCACCCTTTCCACCTTCCCCTATGCCAGTCACTGCCTAATGAGGAGTATCTGATGGCAAACGATGTTCTCAGACCTTATGCTGCTCCCCAAGGAAACCATCAGCATCTTTTATTTACAGACTGACAAAAATCCCCAGGGAAAACAATGTCGACTCCTACGTGGAACATGGGAAATATATATCTTTTTAATCACCACAGCATCGATTCATCTTCAAAGCTGGTACTGTTTCCACTCTTTGTTGCTCTAAAATGACTGCAGTGATTCAGCTCCCCTGTGAATACCACTGCCTTTCAACCACAATATTTACTATCAGGATGGTAAATACACTCACTGACATCCATACAGCTCCATTCTGACCTGGGGCAAGGTCTTCTCAACTCTCCCATAAAAGGAACTAAACATGGATGGGAGCTCACTTGGACTCACTTTGCACTTTGAGTATAAATGATGTCCATATATAAATGATACCCACTCGAGTATAAATGATGTCCACACAACTTGAATGAACAGAAGCTTAAATGAAGCTTATGTGAAGCTTAATGAAGAAGCCAGCAAGATTTCCATAAGAAGGAATGACAACTTGAAATTTTTCATAACACACACACACACACAAATACATAAAAATAAAAACATAACTCAAGTAATGCTGGCCCTTCCTCATCTGAAACATATCAATTTGATGATTAATTATAAAAAATACACTTGGCAAAAAAAAACAGAGGGGAAACCAAAATGCCACAGGAAAAAAGACAGGAGCTTATTTAGGAATAAACAAATGTAATCATGAAAACAATGGCATATTTCTACTCCATTTAGCACTGTGTGAAACCTCAATGCACCACACTGATGTAGCTACAAAACTCCCATCTCCCAATGCTTGCAATCGGCAAGATCAAGTAGTGGTATTGATACACCTCCATTTACAAGACCCAAAAGCAAGGCACGGTCTGTTACACAGGCAAATCTCCCAAAATAGGGGGCAAAAGACTCACTTATATGGTAAGACAGCAAGACTCAAGCCTGCAGACTCTTTTGGACAGGCTCTAGGCCTCTAGTGTATAACAGAAAGACTGGGTTTTCCTGTTGTAATCTACAAAAAATACAGGACAATTACTACTATATATAGAACTTTGCCACTTCAATTGCCCGGTCATCTCTGATGTTAACAACTTTTAGCAATAAAAGTGAGAGTCCATCAAATTCATGTGAGTAGCAAACAGCTTTGGAATTAGTGTGAGGCAAGTTCCCTTGAAGGGAGAGGTACGTGCTTGAGAGAGACAATTACAGAGCAGCCAAGGAGATTTATATCAGGTGGTTTAACATTAAATCTCCTCAGAGCATTTAAAAACATTAAATTGAGACCTTATTAAAAAACTCGACATTTTTATTTCACTAGATTAATGACATTTACATTACTAAATTCAATCTGTAGTTTCAAACACCACCAACAACACAGCTCTATCTAAGTGTAATTAAAGAACTAGTCATCATTTTGGGGAAAATTTCCAGAGGCATCAAAGCAAGCTTGATAAATTCAAGAAATTTACCCTCACATGGGAATTCTAGAACAGATATTTTACTATTCCCCTGACTTTCTGTGTACAACAAAATATCCTGACAGTATTACATTACAAAGTCGTTCAACTGCAGGGACTAGAAGCTCACAGTAGGCTTCAATTCTGTGCACTAATTAATCATCATTTATTGGAAACTTTGCATTTGTATGTTTTGGCTTGCTAATCTTTTCACTGTAGAAGCTGAGTGGTTTTGTCTAACCAGTAGATTGCCAGCTTTGCATGAAGACAGTAAGAGCTTTTGTTTTCATTTTCACTTGAGAGGAAGAGATCTAGTCCTGTTGCCACAAGATGCAGCACAGAGGCATATTGCTCTGTAAGGCACTGATCCACTTTCACTCTCTTTTCAGGAGATAATTAAATATGTAGAAACACTATCCATGGTAGCAAGATATTTTAAAGCAAATGTTGAAACATGTATTTAGAATCTGGTGCTTCAGTAAAAGAGAAAAGGCTGCAAATCATCCTTTTTAGTGAATCGGTGTAAAAGAAAATATTTATTCCAGCCTTTTCTAGAAAGGAAGATACAGATAGTTTAGTAATACCAAGTACTCTGTAACAGAATGCCTGTAACATTTTAAGTCTCTCCAATTCCCTCAATAGTTTAAGACATTAGACATAAAATGCTGATACACTGATGATGTTCTCCTGTCTCTAGCTTTCCTAACCTAGCAGAGAATATCCAGTGGACTGTGAGAACATGCAATACAAAATGTTTCATTGAACTATAGTTGAAATCCAGGCCTAGGTATATGGAAGAAATCCTCAACTGTAAATTATAAATCACATCATCTGAAATATCGTCATGGCAGCAAGTCACCTAAAATCAGCTAAAATGCAGATACACACCTACACTTACTAATGAGAACGAATAACAGTTACCGTATCTGCATGGACATGTGGTTTAGCAAGTACAGTACAAGATTGGGAAGCCTGATTTTCCACTGAATGATACATGATTTTGGCATTTCCTTTCTTTTCTTTCCTTCCTCACCATCAAGATAAGGATTATGACATCACCTATGTACAACAGATACTTGATCCTGTGACAAAAACCCTGGGCATTCAAGCTCAAGAAGGCAAGTACACAAGCAGTATAGCTGAGACTGACTGCTCAGCCCTTTGCTCTTCATCATCCATTGCAAAACTTGCTTGGCTTTGGAAAGGCCATGTTAGTCACATGTTTGTGTTACTAACGTTATGGTGTTACTGTTTTAAAGCCCAGGAAATCATACATTTCCTTTATTGACTTTTACAAAACATAAACTACCAATTTAAAGTAGAATCTGAATCTTCTTCTCCAAGAAGAGAAGAGTGAAAACATTTCTAAACATGATAACTTTTAAAGCATCTAGGAGACTTTAATCTCCTATTGCCCCTAGGAAGAAAAAATAAGTACAAATCAGAGTCCAAAATCTAACACTGAAAAAAACAAACAGGAGAAATCTGAGTTTATGGGATCATATTCAGGAAATAAAAGGTCAGGCCCACCTCGCACCAGATCCTTCTTTAATAAGTAGATATAAAATATTTATGGGATGAAAGTACAAGGAAAAGACACCACAGAGTCCCCACAATGCCTGCCAAATATCACATCAACAGCTGGCCTAGTGTGTGGTGCCTCAACCGCACCCTTTTCTCGGGCAGGGCCATCAGGTATATGCGCTATTTGTCGTCTTAAACACATCTGAAACAGAGATAAATTCTCAAGTAGCTGAGATTATCTATGAGTCGAAATAAAAAATGACGGGCTTTTTTTATCCTTCTATGTCTACCTTCCAATTTTATGTCTCTTTCTCCACTCATGATGCCAAACAGTTGTGGCAATTAATAGTTTTTCCTCACCTTCAGACTCAACAGACCTATAGGCCAAATACTTCAAATATCAAAACACAGCAGAAATTGAACTTTCCTCTGGAACAACAATGGCTTTTATTATATTCCAGTTCAGACTGAACACTACGTTACTTGCTCCAAATAGTGCTTCATGTCATGTAAACCTAAGAGAAGGGAAGGGAGCAGAGCGAGCAAAGCTCTTTTATTATTCATCAGCCACACAGTCTAGTCTTTGCCCCCACCAGCTATTATAGAGATCTATGGATGCAACATTGCAGAAGATTTTCTCTCATTAATATTTTCAACCACATTGATTTACACCATAACACTAAATTCACACTCCCGATTGCCGTGATTTTTTTTTGTCCCCGGGAATGCTTTAAAAAAAAAATTGCCTTTATGTCGTAACAGTGTGCAACAAAGCGGCACACAAGCACTGTGCATTTATTGAAGCTCATAAGTTATTGATGAGACTCTTAAAGACTAAAGCTGACAAAGCCATTTCACTTCTGGTGATTTACATAATTATATTTTAGGTACAATTTATTTATTATTCTGCTGCCTATAATCAACTTTTAAGCAAACATTGTGTGTATATCCTTCTGTTTTAACCTGGAGCAATTCAAATCATTCTATAAACACAGTTTTGTGCAAGAGCAAAGGTCTCCTGAAAGGCATCTCAGCTACTTGTTTTAAAGCAGTGGGTAATAATCAGGGGAAAAGAACAATAGTCATCATCAACTCTTTACAATTCCTGTTACCGTTCATTTGTTTATATCACAGCAGCACTTAAATGAAGGATCAGAGACATTTGCCAGTGGTTTGATAACTAACTGTAATTTGGGCATTTACCCATCTGTCTGTTCTTCCTGAAAAGCTGTTTCAAAACTGCCCCAGAAAGTCTCAGTCACACCAGGGTAACTCACTTTCAAAACATGTGTTCAATTTCTATCACCTTACACAAAATCAACAATGTGTTCTGCATCAAATCATGAATTTGAAACTCCCCTCTGTCCCAGACAGGAGGAGGCAAGCAGCAAATCAGTCACCTAAACTGAGTGCTCTGTTCCTCCTAAAGGGAAACTCCAAAGGAAAACAATATACATACAATACAAGAGGGGCAGAAGGGAAGTGAGTCAAGGTTGCTGGAAAATATTTAGTTGTCTTTTTGAACACAAAGGAACCCTGAGCATTCCTCACTGAGGCAATGGCATATCACAGTGGATTTGTTGCCACTGACTATTTAAGGTAAAACTGTGCCATATTTATCCTCCAGCCATGTCAGTGCAAGTTACTCCCCCAGGCCCTTACAGCACAGCATCACTTTGCAAGGCATGTCCAGCTGTGCAAGAAAGTCACATCATCTCATGTTAGAAAGCAAGTGCATATCTTTGCTAATGATCTTGATGCAAGCATTGAAGAAGTAGGAAACCTGAGCCTCCCAATTGCATCAACATTGGTTTCTGGGACCTTCAGTGAACCATCCAGCCCTTTGTGTCTCCGTTTTCCCTCCTAATAGCTATCTACACACTTAATATATGTGTGCGCAGCTGACAGAAGACTGGAAAACTCCTGAAGTCATCCAGGGTGAAGTGTCAGAGCCAGAAAGCAGCAGTGAAGGACGTCCCAAAAATCTTTCAGATTAATACTATTCTTTAAGTAGGCACTGTGTCAGCAAGCAGTCACTACAGTCCATTGTGTTTTTCAAGTGCTGCTCTGCAAGCTATAGGCACCTGCAGCACAGTAATGTCAGGATATGGGAGTGACTCAGCCCCCTGAATGTTGGACAAGGCAGGCAAGCAGGGTCAAAGTGCCTTGCCTTTAGGGAAAGGAAGCAGCAGACGAATCACCGCACTGTGTAGCTCCTCCTCCATAATGCTTCTCTAGTGGACTCCATTACTGGCTGAGGACAAGGTAGTGCTAGTTTCTTGAAGTAAGAAATACAGGCCAAATCCTCTGCAACACAAACAGGCTTTGAAAGTGAAAGCCACCACTCACTGGACCTTGTGCAAACCAGTCAGCCAGTATATCTCCTTCTTGCAGCTGCAGCCCGGGTGCGATCCTGGAGCAGGGCAGGGCCCCTGGTACTGGCAGGTAGCCAAAAGCACCTCCTATTTAGCCCTCGTGCTTGAAGGAGCCATGCAAAGAAAGAGTCTTCTCCAGCTACAACCCACGGGGAGCGAATGGAGATATTTATAGCAACATGACCTTAGCACTTCACGCCTGCAACAAGATTCTGCTGATAACTGACACTAAAAACACTACTGATGTAAAACACAGTACTAGTGAAATCACTTGTGCTATCCTTAGTTTGGGTTGCGCTTAAGATGGGCATTGATAATGTTTTGACTGATCCTGGAGGCCTATGTCCAAGCAAGCCAGGAGTTCAGCATCAAAGCTGTAGCAGTTTTTGACACCTGAAATCTTCTTCACAAGCATCAGCGTACCCACATGATTTATATATTGCGAATACAATTTGACAGGATTAAATATGAAAATAATATAGCAAGGATTTGTTATTGGAAGGGAAAACATTTGCAGCATACAACAATCCAATAGAAGAAAAGCCTGACTGCTTTGATGAATAATGCATACTGCCTACAGTACTAATTAACCTTGTACTCCAGTAAGATATTATGGAACAATAAGGCTAATTTGAATGTGGCCCGACACTTTTTCCAATGGCATCTGAAAATCAGTCTTTGGAACACATAAAACTTGGATTTGTTAAACCAGAAGCCTTTGCTCAATAAACTTTCAGAAAGAATACTTATCTTTCTCTGTATTCACAGCCCATGCTGTTTGTATACCCGTACACAATTCAAAACACAGAAGGGTCTCCACAGCCAGAAATGGTCTAGCTTAGCTTTTCACTGGTCCTCACGCATCTGCCAGCAGCACATGGGCAGTGACAATGTGCCTACAACTAAATACCACTGTGGCTCTGCAGACTCGGATGTCCTTAGAGCACAACTGCAGTATGACTATTGCACAGCCTCAGTTTCTCTCTGATCACATGGGCAAAACAAAACTAGCTCACTGAATATTAATACTGGAACTTTAAGTTAATGCTTTTATGTGTGAAAACATTGACTCTAGTTTGGGCTGGTCTTGCTTTTTTCTGTAAAATTAAGAAATTTTTCACTGAGGGGGTTGGAACAGCATTGGAACAGGCTGTCCTGGGAGGTAGTGGAGTCACCATCCCTAAAGATATTCAAAAGATGTGTAGATGAAGTACTACAGGATGGGCTTGGAAATGTGAAGTGACTGGTTGTACTCAGTGATCTTAAAGGCCTTTTCCAACCCTAACGATTCTCTTCTTAGTCATGTGCAGAGCACACACAAACTATTTGCACATCCAGGCATGCCTGAAGACAGAGAAGGCACCAAGTAAAAGCATCTTGATAAACACCTTTTGTAAGAGCTGATAAGAAAGAACTATTTTACTGTGATGGTGAGGGAGCCCTGGCACAGGTTTCCCAGGGAGGTTGTGAAGTCTCCATCCTTGGAGGTCTTCAAGACCTGCCTGGACACGTTCCTGTGTGACCTCATCTAGGTGAACTTGCTTCTGCAGGGGGCTGGACTAGATGATCTCTAGGTCCCTTCCAACCCCTACCATTCTATGATAAGTTTCAGCTGTAAGTTTACAGCATTATGGGACCAAGTTTTCAGCTAACATTGGCCAGCTGTCTTATATACCAAGGTCTGATATAGCACAGCCTTATCTTGAAAACAAAACCTCAAAAACCCAGGAAAAAAGCAGAATTTTTCGCTCTCTCCAAGCACTCTTCTGCCTGGGAATTGCTGGAAGGCCACCAAGCCAAACAGTACCCGACAGGAAGGGCACGGTCTGGTAGCAAGCACTGGCCCCCACCTACCAGTGCATTTAACACACACACACAGAGGCAGTGTGTGACTTGCCGCCTTCACCATCAGGATGATACAGCTCGTCAATGCCATTAGCCATGCTCAGAGTTCAGTCAATAAAAGACTCACATAATCATTTCACTTGTCCCCAAGCACTAGATTTCCAGCTGGTAGCCATCCCACACACCAGAGAGTGAGAAACCCATGCAGCATACCAGCAAAAATGCACCAGGAGATGTCTGAGTGCTGAGTGTTGTGCTATTGAGACAGCCAGGAAGCAAGAGTTTCAAAGATGAGGATGCTGAGTGCAGAGCAAGAGTCAGTTGAGCACATCGCACCATAGTAGCAGCAGCTTAGGAAAGGCTTCCTATGCTGCATCAAGTCCCACAGGCAGACTCAAAGAGCTGCCATGCTATTTTAAACTGTAACAAGATTGAGAAGTGATTCAAAACTGCTTTTTTGCTCTTTTTAAAGGAAGCACTGGGTAGAAACAAGTGGATGTGTCCCCCCACATGAGACAAGAAAAAAAAGACAACCCCAAAAGGCAGAAATTCTCCAATATTTGGGAGGCTTGCAGATGACCAGGCTCAGACCGCTTGCTGAGTTACGTCAATTATTATGAACTGAATTTCTATCCTATAGGTTGTGCTCTGCTGGCAACAGTGTAACACTTAATATCTCAGCCAGGAAGCTATTCAGTTGTTAAGAATATATTATAAAGGATTATCATCTCCCTCCAACAAAATCAATAAAAACCCCACCAACTACAACTTCACTCTGCAACTCACTTCTGACAGGAAATGTACACACAGATGTCTTAGAATGGCAGCACTACCCTGCAGCAAGGCCTCCAAGAGCAATTTCTACCTGGGTTGTCAGTGCAGGCACCAAACAGGACAGTTTGTTCCTTTCTCTGGTACCAGCTGGACTCTCAATCTGAAACAAAATGCCTTTGCACATGAATGATCGATTAAGTCTCTCCAACATAAGCTTGTCTCTGCATCTGCCAGTGTGGGCCCACGCTGCTCTGACCCAAGCTGTGTCTGCAGGCACTACCCAGTCTATACTCCCTGCTGCTGGCTTTTTTGGAGGATGCTATTGCTGTCACAACATGAGATCAGGTCTTAGCTGCCATGACACTTCATTTATCTGGGCAGCAGCATGCCTGGAAGGATGACTGTCCTGTTTTAGTGGAAGTATGCAAGATAATCAAGGCCAGCTAAGCAAACTAGTTTTGACATATTAAATCATGCTTGAACTGTGAGAGCAAAGAAAAATAATGTAAAAGCCCTTCAAAAAGAAAAAAGCTTACAAATAAATAAATAATACAGGCCAGCCTTGTGCACAGGAAAGGGAGAAATGCTTTTATCTGAACCTGACTGAGGACTCTGGGTAGAAGGCAGAGAAAGAAAAATTATTTTGCAAGACAGTCACCTGCCATTTTCTGCAAAGGACTGTAGCTATTTTCATGCATTTCACTTCCAGGATGAGTCTGTTGCTGATAACCTGCTCTGGGTCAGAAAGAGCACAAGTGCTTGGGCAAAACACACCCACAAAATCAGGTAGTATAGGAAGAGTGAAATCCCATTATTTGTACCTACCCCTTATAAGCACACTCATATGCATACAAAAGCCCTGAGCAACATCTGACTTGGTACTGGAGGGTCCCATAACTGGTTTTGCCACAGTACTCTCTAAATCTTTAGCCATTTTTATCTCAAATTTACTCTGCAGACACTTGCTCTAGAGGTTTCTTCCTGGAGAGATAATAATGTGCTGTGAGTCAACTATCGCAATGCAGGAAATCCCACTAGCACAGGATCACACCGTATCCGTGGACCTTGGCAATCAACCATGGCAACTCCTCATCATCTTGAACCCTTTCCTCCCTGCTGTGGATTTCTTCCAGTAATTAACATGACCAATTGCCTTGGATTTATACTAATAAAACACTGGCTCCTCTCCCAAGATCCTATCATAGCTGGCACTTCTCAAACCTGCACAGAGTCTCAGCAGTAACAAAGTCCACAGTCCTGGCTCTCAGTGCCTGGGTTACATGCTAGCTGCAGAATGTCTCAGAGCTGGGAAGCTGCAACCCACAGGCTGCTTCTGCCAAATATCAAATTAGCACATTCCCCACGCTCATAAGGAGCAGCTTTTCCTTTGGCTCTGCAGTAATTAAAAAGCTTCCTTTCCAGGCAGCTTTCAAAGGTAACACGTTGACCTCTGCCATCGGTGGCGTGACAGACTGTCCAAGTCAGTGTAAGACCTCTAACATGTTATTTGGGGAATTAGTCCCGCAGCAGAGTGACCCTTACGATCACACAGAAGGCAGTCATTTCACTCAGTGGATGGCAACCATGACTCCAGAGTTCCATAAGGATTATGTTGGCTCCCTAGGCAGTTTCATTTTATTCAGGTAATACTAGTCACAGACATGCAGAAGGGCTGGAGAGCCTGCTGTGGCAGAGGATGCTTTTTTATCTATATGCAGAAAGTCTGGTACTCAAACGCTGAGGCTTTGGCACTGAAAGGCACTTCAGGCAGAGATGGACTCCTCGGCATAGCTTCCAACAGTAGGCAGAGGCTTCACTTGACATGAGAGTCCTGTCCAGAAAATGCACCTCATGGCCAATGTGTTTTTGAAGGGAGGCATCTAGTTGAGGTACAAAAGCAAGTCTTTTGCAACAATTACTTCAGTTAAAATTCCAGCTCTAGAGGAATGGCAAGTTTCTTGTCATTTCCTAGTGAATCCACCTAGAGATGAATGATCTTACAAGGGTTTTATATTAGCTTAAGAGCACAAAAAAAGCACGTGGGATCAAGCAGAGCACTGACATTCAAAGCCTTGGTGCCTCTGGCCAGAACTGAATAACTCGGCCTCTGGCCCAAGGCCATCATTTGTTAAACGGGCAACAGTGACTCTGACCTACTTCATAAAATAGATCTTTCATGATCCAACAGAGAAAAGTCTTTTGTGTGTCCTGGAAATAGTTTAATAGTATTAACTACTTCTTACCTCATGCTGAAAGAGGCTTATTTGAAGTGCCAGCAAAACTACTCACAAGCCACTCAAAGCCTACCATTGAGAACTTGGCTCAGGATATACCACCAGGTCTCACTGCAAGAATGGGTCACACGTGAAGCGAGCACTGCCTCCTGTGCCATACTGGCCATGAAAACCTACCATGAGAGCTGAGTCCACCACCATTGCCACCACGTGGGCTATACAAAGGTGTTGTACTAAAGATGCAGATGAACATGTTCTGCTGATGTGTATCCTCTTCCACCTACACTGCTTCCAGGAATGCAACTTTGGGCAGCACGGGGAAACATGCAGGCAGGGGCACCCTTGTTCCACTTCTCAGACACCAGTGAATTTGTCCTGATGATGCCACTGAGCTACAGCTCTTAGTGCTTGGGGCACTAAGGTGGGGTGGTGGTGATATCCTCAGTCCTACCATTTACAGTGAGAAGAAAGTTGTCAATTAAAATTCCAGTTCTTCAATTTCTTTTTTTTAATTTTTTTTTAAGGACACAAATTTATAAAGACATGACAGATATATGGAAATACTAAGGGACACTCACAAGTCTAACATTATCTCTTCTGTCATTTATTCTTTACTCTGTTTGGGGTTTGTTTTTTATATAACACCTATCCTTGCTCTTCAAGTTCATTTCAGTATTAAAAACCACGTAGTCACCCTGAGGGCAATATAAATATGGAAGTACATCAATACTCAATCCAACCTTAACCATGTGTTGTTCATGGATAGCATGTTTATATTAACTTCTCAGTCACAGAAAACGAGCAAACTTCCAGCAAAATAAGTGGGTATCTCTGTTTACATGAAGAGCGGATTCATCTCTTTTTGCAGACATCTGTGTTGCAGTCTCTTTGCTCTTATTGCAGTCTACTGAATGCTTGCCTTATATGGGACACAAGTTTATCCAACTAAAGAAATCAAACAAAAAGAAAGCTGCAAATCTGTTCATACAAGACACAATTGTAGCCTCCTTCTGTGTAGTCTGGATTTCAACATCAATGTTAACCTAAAGCAAGTTAAAATGTTCAAGACGTAAAGCACACAGAGATTAAAGTTTATTACTGAAATGTCAACATATCATTAACTACTGCTAAGTGTTTCTAAATGAGAAACAGAAAATTGAGAACGTGAATTATGAACAAAACATAACAGGACAACTTCATTTTAACACTCCACATAAATCAGGTGAAAAGTGGGCTCTGACAAACAAACTCTGTCAGACCCTTGGCAGTTCGAGAGGCTGCAGCCGATTTTATGCTGAAGATCACCACCTATGGATAAGACAGTGCATATGTCTTGTTTGCCCCCAGGCCAGGGCATCAAGACAAGCTCTTGATCAGTCACATCAGCTCATGGGCAGACTACCCAGTACTGCAGAGCCAGCAGCAGCCACCAGCACTGGGACAGAGTGGGCAGCTGGGGACAGCCATATCTTAAATCAAGGCCATTAAATTCACTGCATTGCCAAACAGCACTTATATACTTTATCCTTAGTATTTCTCCAGAGTCCCTAATCATTGCTAAAATCCACAATTAATAAGCAGGCTGTTTCCAAGCAATTCAAAGCTGAAGGTGGCAATCAAAGGGGTAGGGGGCAACAGGGGTAAGACTCCTCCTGCAACACCTCTCCTGCCCCTTAGTTTAAGCAATTCCCTAAGCTACCAACGGATATCCTATATTCAAGAATGCTAAAACCAAAGTATTCAAGTACATATCAGTTATCTAGGACCAGGGTAAAAGGGATACCCTAAGATCCATTCCAAAATCTCTATGGCTAAGAAATAAACATGACCTTCAGAGTTTACACTTTCAAAGCCATTTCCAAACCTTATTTTATTTGCGCTGTTCAATCTATTCTTTGTGGGGGAAATAAAGTACTCCTTAACTGTCCTACTGCACAGTAGCCACACTGCAAGGAACAGTAAGCTGAAGTTGCTCAAATTAGTAGCCTAAAAGCATCGCTGCAGAATAAAGAAAGATGACTGAAGTTATGAGCATACAAGGTAGTGCAGAAGGTTACAACTCATTAGCAAAGCACAATGTATTGCACAGGCAAGGATATCATGCATCCCGTAATGCAGGCAAATACACATGCAAAATATAGAAGAGAGTAATATTTAGTCAATCCTGTTGCAATACATTTTTGATCTGTGGAAAACATTGTTCAGCTTGTCAATTATTTCAGCTGCAGAAGAAAACACTTAAACATACACACAAACCCTCCCTCTCACAGAATAAAACCCAATCCCCTCCAGTGACAATTGCTTTTTGATGAAATGTAACATTCAAGTGATTTTCTTTACATTTGAAAAGATAACACACATTGTATAGCCAAAAATTCAGCTATTCTGACACTGGTTGGTTTTGTGCCTAATTAAAATTAACTAGGCACTTCAGCTCATAATTATATAAATACCTACCACACTATACTCCCAGCTAATTTGGTTTTAATCAGAAAAATGCACGAGAAGTATGAATGATGGGCAATGAAATCCCTGGAGGGGCAACTGTATTTCCAAATTCAGTATTCTCCATATACTGAATACTTCCATTAATGTTTTTCTTGCCATGTAATCACCTCCCAGTAGAACAATTAAAAAGATTTTTTTATATATATCCCTGGACTTTGCTTTCTTTCCACTCCACCACAAGGGTAAAACCACACCTGCCTTATTCACCTGAGTCCTAGCTGGGAAGTATCCCACAAGACAGGCAAGATTTAATGGTATACTATTTATAGCATCCATAACAAGGATTTTAGAGCAAGAATTCAGCTAACCTGAGGTGGAGAGGTAGACAAGAAAGTTGTAGAGGGGTTTGAACCCCCTCCTGCACCTACATTAGATGCAAAACCAGAAACACTGTCTGCTTTGGAGTAAAAGGCCAAGTTCCAAGATAAGGTTACCTGTGCAGCAACAGATTTCAATATCCTAGAAGTATGGGGACAAAGAAGGCAAAGAAGGTGAGCTGCAGCACCGTGTCACCTGGGGAAACCACACACATTTTGTAATTTGTTAAAAATACAGAGATTTTACTGTGATATCAGCTATGTTTTTCATTCACGAGCCAGGCCTCTGGGATAGCTGCTTTGCAGACATAGAAACATGACAGTCATTGAGTGTGGCTCTGCCATCACTGCCTTTGCAAGCCCTTAGTTGCCTCTCAATCCTCCACAGATGGTGCCTTCTGTGATCCACCAGCTAAGGGTCACTACTTCTGCCTGCCAGCTCTTACATAGCTGCAAACACACAGTTGCCTCTGAATATCCTTCCAATCACTGCTCTGGGAAAGTGCCTTCAAACATCTGCACTGATTGCACTGCTGCACTGATCGCCCCCTATAAGCCAGCAACAAACTCACCTGAGAACCGATTCAGCAAGTAAACTTCTGGTCCTATGTCAACTAGTTTGAATTATACCCAGAATAAAAGAGCTCATAACACGAGGTGGCTCTGCAGCCTTTGTTTTTGCTAAGAACCTCTCATTTCTTCTCTTGCCATGAGAGCTTGGATGAATCTCTACATAAATAATGAAAAATCAGCAAAAATAAATACTGTTTTGTAAATGCATTGAGAGATGTTCAGCAAAGTTAAGGGAAGAAAAATCAAACAAGCATCAATATTTAAGGTAGCAAAAGAGCTGGAACATTCTAGAGTAGTTCTATTTTAAAAAAAAAAATCCCAGTATTTCCTCTGGCAGTAATTCCTTTCTAAAAATCAGAAAATCATCCTTCCTCCAGCCCTCAGTTTCAAAAGACTTCCTCAGAAGTCAGCAAAGGTGAAGAAAGATTTCACTGAGTTTTCCTCCATTATTTTATCCACTTATAACACCTGTAATTTTGCCCATATCTTGTAGCTGACTAAAACCAGGTGTTCTCCTTTTGATGTCTCTTCAAGTAGCAGCAGGCCCTAATTCTTGGAAAGGAGAGTCTCGTGACCTACAGAACTCATTACTTGCGTTTTTCAGCTTGGTTCTCATTTAGTGCAGTTTTTTAAACTCAAATATTCAATTAATTTGTGATTCAGTTCTAAAAGCAACTGACAAAATACCAGGCTCTGAAAATCAATTATGTCCCATGGTTACCACTCTGCAGCCCCTAATCACTAGCAGGACCTCATCAATGCAAGTGTAGTTGGGTCGCACGAGCTTTACGTGTCAACATCTGCTCCTTTCCAGTAGCAGGGGCTCCAGAGCTTTTAAAAGCATAAAAATAAGCACTTCTTGCTTCTAACCAAGAACTTAGTGGGTGATGATGAGGATGAATACAAAGAGAAGTACTAGAAGGTGCCCTTTTCACGGTGACTTTTTATTCATTTCCCACACAAACCCCAATGGTGAGCCTTGCTGCATACAGTAATTAACTGAAATTGAAGTTACAATAAAACTCACCTACACCAGTGTAGGAAGAACACAAGGATAAACTAAGGAAGATGAGAAATTGCTTGGACAAATCTCTAAGTGGGTAGAGAGAGAGACTTCAGTGACACTTCATCAAATTTTGTAATATGTTAGGATCTGTTCCTAAAATTTGATTAAGTACTGCCTGCTAAAGAGGAGACCAGCAGTAGGAGAGTTTGGCTAAACAGACTTGAAACTGGGCATTTTCCACAAGGACTCATTCAGACAGCACCAGCTGAACCGAGGCAAAGCCAATAACCATTAGCACCAAATCACCACTCTGGAAACCAGAACAAATTCACAGAGCAATGGCTTTCCTTTCTTTTATTAACTAGTACAGCAATTTATTCTTGTGAATAATGAACCTTAACATCAGTCCTTTATAAATATGTCCCAAAACAGTCAGTTTACTTCTCATTGTCCTGTAGCAGTTGCTGATAAATGGGCTGTGCTACCAAAGGAGGTGTAAAAATCCAAGTAGTTTGGATTCTTTACAGTAACTACTACCTACCTGACTGTATTAACTGAAAGAGCAAGCACATTGTACAAGGCGACTAGACCAAGTCATATTTACAACCTCAGTGTGCCCAGTGAGAGAAACTGCTCAGCTGTTACTGTTAGTGCCTTCTTCAAACAGGAATCCTGCTGACAAAATGATGAATTCAGAACATCGTTGCCAATTAATGACTCGTAGGCAGAAGAGATTTCAATAGTTCCCTTATGTTTGTGAGGGTAACTGGGATTTACATCACCTCTAATAAGAGACTGCAGTCTGCTCTGTCCAGACATGATACTAGAGCTTGGAAAATGTCATCTTTACAGGAGAAATTTTAATAAACAAAGCCAGGCTCTTCTGGGTTGAAATTGTTTCCTGAAGCGTGGTCACTAATAACCTGCTTATGCCTAAGTGAAAGCAAGCATGCAGACTGCTTGCAGGATGCACCCAAGTGATTTACAAACCAAAGGTCAGAAGTTATTTAGGTGTTTGTCAAAGCTACACTGCAGAGTGCCAAGATCATCATTATGTCAGTCAGAAGCACGGAATGCATTTCCTAAACACCAGTCAGGTGGGGGGCAGGGGAGTGCAGGAAAGCATTTGCAAGCACATAGGGCCTTTCTTCTAGTCACTCATTCTGCTTATGAGCTGCAAAGTTTATCTTTACTGTCATAGAAAAAAAAATCTCATCCTCATGAACTTCACAATACCAAACCCAGAAGGCATTTCACTCACACAGGACATCAGCATGAACTCCATGCACACTGACCACAGAACTCCTGCATAGCCTAAGGCTGAGCGTCTCCTACTACTGAACATCTCAGAGCCAATCAGCAGGGAATGTTAGGCACCATGACTTGGGTTAAACACAGGACATCCAAACAGGGCCCTCAAACAGACTTTGCCATAGGTATCTGGATCTCAGCATCCCATCGATTTGGTGATGGAATTTAGGGCTTTCCTACAATCAACAATTAGGGGCTTTAACAGCTCTAGAACAACTGAGGTGATAAACTCCTGCAGGCTGGAGGTGAGGTACAAGAGTGGTTTAATGAAGGTATGCCTTACAACAGAATGGCAAGGGTGCCTCTCTACATAGCACTTTTACACTTCCAAACTATGATCACAGTCCTACCCAACACAGTTGTGAACTGTGGGGCCAGATGCTGTCCTTTCAATTGACTAAGAAAGACAAATTTAAATAAACAATCCACATCCCAAAATGGAAAGCAGAATCTCAAATCTCTAAGGACTTCTGAGAGCACTCCCCAAGATCACTATCAGCACTCCCAGAGATCCAGTCACTCAACAGACACAGCATGCTCTTCAAAGATGGTGTCAGGTTTCTAGTTTAAACCAGTACACTTTTTTTTTCTTGGGGGGGAGGGGGGTTGGCGGGGGGGGGGGGTTGTGTGTGTGTCTGTTTTTTCACATAGTCCACGCTCCCATGCTCACGCAGCATACTCCCATGTTCATGCACTATGGGAGGGCATGATTTGATAGGTGACTAACAGAGGCCATTCCCTCCAAAAATTCTTACAGGTGACTGAAGTCAGTGTCTAGACATATCACCCCACCAGTGCATGTTTTTTTGGAACACGGTATTTTTAGCAATAATGAAGCAGGTCCTTTCTGACCTATCTGACCCACATTCCTCATCTATGACAAGCTAGATTTCCTCAGCTTCAGCTAACGTTGATCTTTGATCTTAGCTCCCCTTGTGCAGTATTGAACAGAACTCTTCATCCTCCCTCAATGGAAGAAGTATCTTTATTGCCATAAGAAAAGCAAAATCAAGTCAGATTTTGCTGTATTTACTACATCTGCAGAAAAAAAGATTGGTCCAAAAGCACACTGTACATGCTCTTTACTAGAGGTTTCTCTAAAACCAAACACACCTACATTTTCTCTCCAAGTCAACTCTTGAAGAGGTTTGAACTACAAAATCTTCAACGGCACAGCACGTAATCAAGGCCACAGTTTGCTTTGGATATGCACTGATCTATCCTTTGCACCAACACTACAAACACCAATAACAAGTGTCTGGAGTGAGGTGAACAGAAAATGCAACACTAACGTCAGTTGGAGCAGAATTTCCCTGCCTTCCCCACAGGTTATCTCTTACTAAGTGGCTGCAGGCACGAGGCAATTAAGATGGGACTCAGTCCAACTTATAATAACTTTGCAAAAAAGCAAACTTCATTGAAGTATCTTTTCCCCCTTCTATGTTCAAATCAGTTTTAAACAACCTGTTACATATTTCCAATGGAAGGGCAAATCTCAAACAGCCATGTAACAGAGGAAACCATAAAATGAGATTATACACTCTTAGCATATGTTGGACTTCTCTACAAGTCTTCTTTTTTAAGGTCTTGGGCTTCAGATACCCTAGATATCTTGCATAAGGTCCCTGGTGATTCAGGAGATCTATGCTGACCAGCAACTCAGGAACCTCAGCCAGCTACTTGTGTGTAGACTTCAGCACATATGGAAGCATTTTTATCACTGGGGTTTAGGTTTAACTCTGAACAGCTGAGCAGCTTTACACTAAACTATTTACCAGAGAGACAAATCAATCCACTCACAACAAATTTCCACCCAGCCCTCCCCCAGAGTGATAAAGAGAGAGAAATACACTCCTATAAATACAAAACCAAAATGCATCTTGCATTGGGAGGTTAGCTTCAAACATTCCCTGGCACAAATCAGAAAAAAAAGAAATCAAGCTTCTAAAATTTGTAAGGAAGCACTTGTATTGAGGAAGAAGGACGTTAAGACTTTAAGCAACATAACATCTCATAGACCCAACAGCAGAGTGCTTCAAAGGTAATAGTAGTGCATCAGATTCTCCTTGTCCACAGCCCTGTAAGGGCTTGTGGACAGAGGACTTGTACATAGGTGTCAAGTCCCGCTACACCCAGCCAAGCCCTCTCTTCATGCCATCATGGTAACTGAAAGGACCTCAATGGAAGTCTGAACCCAACTCACCACTGTCAATTCAACCAGGCATAAAGGAAATGGAAGAGAAGGCCACGCCATCACCTTAACAGCCTCAGCATAGCACTCTCCCTGAAAACCCTTACCTTGGCAGGTGTTGTTCTTCTCCTCATACCCCGCCTTGCACAAGCACTTCCCAATGGGCACCAGCCACTCCCCTTCAGCACTGCAGTGCATCTTGGGCGGTTCATCGGTCACAGAGTGGTTGACACAGACGCCTGACACCTCTAGCAGCTGCGAGGAATCTGCGCCTGTGATGGTGTCAGGGAAGCGCGCCAGGTTGCGGATCACTGATGAGCATTTCTTGTAGTACACACGCACGGAGACCAGGGCGATGCAGGCGCCCACGTCCTGGAAAGCCAGGTAAAACCCTTTCTTCGTTAGCGGCCCAACGTCTCTAACTTCTGTGTTTAGCTTCATAACCCTGTCACCGAGGTCTAACTCTGTGAAGCTCTCATCAGCAGCAATGGTATCAATCTTGATGTACTGGTTTTCTTTGATGTTCCTCCCATCTTCATCATCTGATTCAAAGTAATACATGTTAAAAGTCTCTTTGCAAGTCCCAAGTCCTCCTGGAAGGCTGTTACAGTCTCTCAGGGTAAATTTGAGCTCAATGAAGATGCGGGTTGCCCCTTCATTAGAGATCCAGCTGGTCAGAAGCCAGTTGTTCTGATTTTGTTCCATTACCTTGCACACTTGGTATGTGTGTATTGGAGCGTAGTTTTCATCCACCTCACCAATTTCTTCCCACTGTATAGAAAGGAAAAGTATTACTTTTTAAAAAAACTTACAGTGCCTGCAAAATGTTAGCTTTCCATCTAAGCACACCTTGGGCTTCAGAGGAAGACTTCTAGGGGGGAAAAAACATTTTAAATGACAAAGTTTTCAATACTGGTGGCTTGATACATTCCTGATAAAAGTCAGATAAAAGACTCTCTAAAATATGAAAGTATACTAGTTAAAATCTTTTTTTTCAGAAATTTCAGGAGTGGGAAAACATATTGCTGTGTTTGTCCACAAAATAAAAGCAGATGCGCCCATGAGTTGCTGTTCTCCAGTACATCCACACAGGAGAAAAAAGCTAGTTACAGTCTGTCTGTCTCTCCTCCCCCAGACTCTTTTCTACCATATCCTCAAATCACTTCCCAACACAATGACAACGATCACATTTCTCCATGTTATTCTCCCCCTCTAAAAAGCAAGCCAGTTGTCTGTGGGAACTGTGGGAACTGTTTTTCCATGTTATTTCAGCTGTCCTCTGAAGTGCCTAACTTGGAAGAAATGCTTTTTCCTGATCAGGCACACTGCAGCCAACAGCACCATAAAAGTGCCTACAATAGAGACACAACACTAGTATTGCCCCCTTGCTTTTGACAACTGTAGTGTTACATTAAGAGCTTAGATTAACCCATGTAAGTACGGCAAAGAACTCAAGAGAACCAGCAATGGTTTCAAATTTGTTCTACTTCTGAACTGCACGTTTATAAGCGCTTAATTCCCAAAGCCTCTTCCATCCTCTGCATACCACAGCTACACAGATCTAGTCACAGCTGAAAACACAACACAAAGCAAATGCACAGAGCATAATTTAAAGGTGCTCTTTTACAAGGTAATAGCTATATTCCAAGCATAACTTCTAAGGCCAAAGGCTATATTTTTCAATTGGAAATACAGCCTAAGACAAAGTTGAGAGCCTTCTCCACCCAGAAGCCATTACTGCAGAGCTGGCAGGGAAGAGACTCAGAGTCAACAAAATGATAACATTTTTTCAGGGGAATACTGCTTTTAAATTTAAAATTAAAATAGTAGCAACAAATGTCATGAAAACATAACCTGATGCTACAGTCCAAGACGAGTGATAAATACTAGCAGCAGAAAAAAAACAGCATTTCCTCTCCCTGGCCTGAGATGTGCAAGTGGGGACTTCTGCAATTTTAGCAAGACATACCCAACACAAAGCAGAGTTCACACATATCACCAGTCTTTCAAGTGAGGAACCTACCCTGAGGTTACCAGGACTTTTATTTCTAAACCCTTTTATGTCTTTGGCCTTAAAACAGACCATGATCCTACTGTCATTAACATGTACTTTTCACTTTGCCCTTCCTGGTAGTGCCACAGTCAGCTGGAGACACTCCTGCCTCGAAATCTAGACAGATCTGTGCAGGATTCATGCCTAACTTTGAGGAGAGGCAAGTGACAATTATGAAGAGTAGAGCCATTTAGCAAACATAAAAGAAAAATATGCAACATAGCACAAATATGAAGCTAGATTCTCTATGTTCCAGTTAATAGGATGTGTTTAGAGACATGAAATTGAATAATGGAAAAGTACCACTCTTCCACTACTGTGGTTTACTTCAGTGCTAAATATGCTGCACATATATGCTTCCAAGTGGATTTAGTTACCATAGACTCATAGAATGGTAGGGGTTGGAAGGGACCTTTAGAGATCATCTAGTCCAGCTCCCCTGCAGAAGCAGGTTCATCTAGATCAGGTCACATGACACTAAATACAAAGTCTCAATTTTATCACAGTGGTAATTCTCTATTTGATGAAACAGGAGGGTATCCCTCCACTTTGCCTGACTCAGACAGAGGCCCCTGTTGAATCAGCTTGGGGGACTGATGAGCACAACTCTATATAGCCCAGAAAATGCCTTAATGACTTTAAACCTTTGGTTTTTATTTGTCTGGAGGTGAGAGGATCACTCAATCACACACATCATCCAGCTGATTTGAGGGCTGGAAATTGCTCAGATCACTTTTAGCAAGTGAGGATGTGTATGGATGTTCATAAGGTATACAGTGTCACTCCAGACAACATTTTGGGAGCATCTTATTTATTTCTGCCAGAGAACTGATGTTTGCCATGACTGCAATGTTACAGTAATATCATTAATGATGTAACTTTAAGGCATATCAAAAAACATCATTTCTTAATACTGATGAATTTTCACAGACTCAGCCACCATGCTCTCCAGAATCCTGAAGTTTCCATTGCTGCTCCAGGAGCTATGTTAGTGGGAGTGAGTATAATTGTCAAAAACTAATTCCAGTGATTCTAGTAGTTACTTTCACTCACCAAGAATACTAAACATCATGAGGAGCAAAGTCAAACCAAAAATACATCAACTGAGCTAGAGTCTTATCGTTGGCTGCAAGAAATGGCACATGACTTAACATCTCAGGCTTCAGGATATGCTGCATTTGCAGCGCGGCACCTGGGATCAGAGTAAGTCCTGCCAGTCACCACCTGTCATCAAAACTAAAGCAATCATCAGAGAGCAAGAGGAAAGGGAGGTGCTAATGAGCTAAGGCTGCTTATCTCTGTATAATACTCAAGGGAAACTCCAGATTTTATCCGATCAGCCACTGTTGTGCAAAGTCTCTGCTGCCATTTAATCCCACAGTCTTCTCCTCTCCTATCTGCATGTAGGATCGCACCATTTCTTTCTCTTCAGCCTCCCTCAGACATTGCAGGCAGCCTAAAACATCCCTCCAAGAGAAGGGGACAGAGGTAAGAACCCCTGCACCTTCTGCCTGTTCCCAGTTTCCTAATCCCTATAGACCTCCAACAAGTATTTCAACCAACAAAAGAATACAAACTACAGGATGAAATGCAGCGCCTTGCGATTAATGAAGGAGAAAATTCAGCACATTACAGAGACAGCATCTCGCTGAAAATATTGGTGTGAAAAAAATAGTACAACTGAAAAATTGTGTAATATTATAATTCCTCTATGCAGCACATATTTTTGAGATATAAATCAACCCCATCTGCAGGATTAAAACAAAAATGCAGCCATTAATTTGGTGCTAAATGTTTTTTCTACATCTTTAATAGCCTTAAGAAGGAAAACACAAATGCATTTCAATAGCCTGATGTTAAATCATTTATAGAAGACCTATTTCTGAATTAGGAATTTCCAGTACACTTCTGCTGGTGAGATAACAGAAGCTAAAGACTACACTCTGCTCCATCAATATGAAGCATGCAATTCAGGCAGGCTATATGCCTATAAAAAGGCCAAAGAAATCACACATCTAACTAAAAATATAAGAGCTAAAAAACCATTCAGTGGAGCAGCCTTGGGTTAAACGGACGATTTTTGAAGACATTCACCAGCTGTTCAGTCTCATTTCTAATCTCTGGGATTCCAGGACTGCAATTTGATAACATAGCACAGTGAAAGGCTGCTGCTCCAAAAAACAAAGACTGAAATAGGTCTGAAACTGTCAGAGCTTTTGTTTATTTGGTTTGGGATTGGGGTTTTTTTTGCAAGGAGAATTTTTGTTACTGGTCCGTGGTAACTCACTCACTCTCTCTTGGAGCCACTAAAGGTGGTGTCGTTATTTCAAGCCTCTTTATAATTCTACATGTCCTAGCACTGCTGAAAGATAAATTAGGCATTTAGCAAAGTCCTAGGAGTCTTAAGAGGGAAAGGGAGCTTAAGAGCATTAAGCAGAGGTCTTTCTAAGACTTACCTGGAACCTTCCTAGCAGGACCCCCTCTGTCCAATGACCATGCAAGCTGCCTCTGTTTCCACTACCTTTGTCACAGGCTTCCTGGCTACAAGAAGTCTCATCCTCTCCCCTTTCATTTTCCACCATACCACCTGGAGCACTGCAGAACGTATGCATGTTAATTCAGGTATCTGCTTGCACCAAGATGCAAAACTGGAAGAGGATTTATGCATTTCTGCCTTTTTTTCTTTTGGAGAAAGGCAAGCCTAGCACAGACCTCAGATCCCAATCTTTGAATGTGTGGATGTATCAGATAATCCACATGCTTTGTGTACAGACAGAGAAGAGTAATTTTACCCCAAAATCCTGCTGTCAAATCCTGCTGTCAAAACGCTGGTGCAGAGGAAAGCACAGTGTAGGGCTCTGCAATTCCTATGCCAAGTTAACAGGGGATACCTGCCGCCCTTCCAGAAGAGCAGACCAACCTGGCGTTCAGCTCTGTGCTATTTATCCTGCCTTTCATCCTGGTAATATTTAGGCAGTCTCTTTGATTTCCTTTTATGCAGCTGATGTTAAGACCTGGCTGCCAATCAACAGCCTCCAGAGCTCAGCTCCAACACACACGTTCCTTCCTGCTACTCAAGTTTATCTCGCAGCCTGCTCCTTCTCTCCCTTTGCTGCTCTCCTCCCATCACAAAACCCAAAAACTTGAGTTTGTTTTTTGGGTTTTTTTTTTAATCTGCCTGACAGCTTTCCACCTGCTATTGTAAGTTAAAGCAAAGAAGCAGCAGGCTCCCTCAGCACAGTTTCAGTGACTTCAGTGAGGTCACATAAGGCTAAATCTCTAGTGAAAGCCAGGCAAAGCACTATGTATCTTTTTTTTCTGCACTGCAGAAGGTTTTGCAGGGCTGTGCTTGCTGTAAAATAAGGCTGTGTCACCATCTTGCCTGTTGCAAAACACTACTTACAGACATGCCAGTCCCAAAACTCAACTATTTCAAAGCCTGCCATCTACATTGCCAGTTTTATCAACACACCCTGCATGCAATGCATAGCATTGCTCAGATTTTCAGCTCTGGAGTCATATGATTAAAGGAGCTTTTGCTGGGGGTGTTTCAGTTGTCATTAAATGAAAAAAAGGGATTGCTTGCTCAAAGTTCAAGAACACAAAATAGAAAGTAGCCAAAAGTCACCTTATTTGTACCCCCCCTTTAAAGTGATGCTCACCTTAGGACTGGCAGGAACAACACAATTGTGTTTTGAACTCTGACATTGGCAAGAGGTATATACATAACCTACGTGACCTAACAATCGTGGCAGAGTCCACCAACACCTGATGGAGCACACAGGAAGCCTGGCACCCTCTCATAGTGAAGGACAATGACCCAAACCTCTCATACCTGCACATCTGTTCTTCCCAGTGGAGAAGCAGCACCAGGAGCAAAATAGAGACACAGCAAGCAGCTCAAGGTCTGCATGATAAATGGTAACCAGTACATGCCGTATCCAGACAGAACAGAGGGCAAAATGGCTTTGTCCAGCTTTCTTCCACCACTGTTGGATCACTGGATCCTGTTTTAAACAGAGCTCTTAGGCAATATTTTTTAAGCATTTGTGCCAGTGTGACAACTCAGAGTTAAAGATCAAATTCTGATTCAGGACATCATGTTTGCTCATTGGGACAGCCCCATGGCATTCACCCTCCTGCATCAACCAGACAGTGTAAGGACACCAACCAGAACCATCTTTTTCCAGTAAATCACAAATATGGAAAAAAAAAAATAATCAGGCAACTAAAGCAATTCCTATACTTGAAACAAGCTAGGAAAGGAGAGTCAGCGACCAAAAAAATGCAACAACAGCTCAATAAAGGAGAAAATACTGATTCTGACAGACTCCCAAACCATATTTACCATTTTTCTCTTTCTGAATTTAAACAAAACAGTAGAGGTCAGAAAAAGAAATTAATACGAAAACTGTTCTAGAGTAACCTGAACTAGTTATTTCAAAGTCAAACATACTTTTTTAATTTCAGCTACTAAAAAACCCAACAAAACCAAACATATTACTTGTACAAACTTTTATTTTCCAAAACCAACATCCCCTTTTACAATGTAAAAGGTGAAGGGACTCCTACACAACCTCAGCCTGTGTTCTGGAGTTTTGAAGTTCATTGTAAAGGCAAGAGCCAGTATGAAAAGGAGAGTACAGTGAGCTCACAACAACATTCAGCCCAGAAGCAGTTGTAACTGCCCAGGATCTTATCATTTACATACATCTGTTACTCCCCCCACCCAAGGCTCAAGTCTCACTTGGATGGTAATTTTACAACTGAGACATTTATATATCAGACATGTATTCCTACTGACAGCAGTTACCAGTCAAGCAAAAAACATAATGGATAACAGACACAAAGGATAGAGAGGATTTGATTAATCTTCCTACTCAGGCAGAAATCTAGTCTAATTAAATTAAATTTAAAAGCTGAGTTTCCAAAGAAAGAACTTTTCTGGTAGTTAGTCCAACTAGGAAAATAAATAAAAACAGATAAGAATACCACAAATGTTGGGTTACACTTCTCATTTTACTACTGGATTGACGTTTTCTGCTGTTTCTTACAATGTCACTCCAGCTACCAAGCTGCAGAGTCCAGTTAACACACAGCTTCAGAATATCCTGAAGTTAACTACCTGAAGTGACTGTGAGTTTCCTAACTCACTGAAGGAGACTTTCCAGGCAGAAGCTAAGGATCATCTTTCATAAACTAAAATATAAGTGGAGGAAGTAAATTGCAAAGAGGTATGAACTGGCAGTTTAAAGCATCTTTTTGAGACATAACACATCTGACTAGTGAACTTTATTTTCCATCTCTGTATTAACCACTCACCTATTCCTTGCTATCCCAGGTCTAAATGCCTGGCAGAAAGCAGACTTAAGTCCTTCTACTTGCACTTCCTTCCCCCAAAAAAACCCCTTGCAGAGCAAATTCTCACTGTAGCAATGTTAAAGGAATAGCCCAGCAGGTGCCTATGAATGACCTCTTTCAACATGTGGGCAGCAAAGGTATTAAGAGAAGGAAAAGGGCCTTACCCCATGTTAAAGGCTACTCACTGCTGTATCAAAATTTAACAAGGCTCAATTTTACTCCAGGCCAAGGTATTATGCACTGCTTTGTACTGTGATGCAAGGCAAGGATTAGTGAAGAGAGAATGATTAATGTTTCCTCTCCACTGTAAAACAGAACTACGCTGGAAATGAGCTGGCTGAATGTTCACAGTATTGTCATGCTCCATCCCAGTTCCACTGCTGCCAAGTACACATTCTAGCACTTAGAACAACTCAGCAGCAGCAATCAGCTTAGAAAAAAAAAAAAAGCAGGTTTTAGAGGAAAGAATTTAAGCATCTGGGTAGATATTTCAGTATTTTACAGTGATTTGGTTCAATGTGATTCCACCCATGTCAAGCTTTCAAAGTCCTGTGCACAATCAAGACTGCCAGAAATCACCCTCCTCCACAAAACAATGTCAAGGTCCTCACACAGTCACACTGCTTGAAGCTGAGAGAACTCAGGGAAGACTCGTACTGAAACTGAGAGTCTAAGCATGACTGCTCCTCTCAAGAAATGCTAAATATGAAGGACGTATTAGAGTCACTTAACAGTTACATGGAGAATTTAACCAGCTCCTATTGTTTAAACATTTGAATTTGCTACCTGAACAATTTCTCAATATTTTTGTATTTAAAATATGCATGCAAAGTTTGCTGCCATGCTTTCTATTTCTGCAGCAGGCTATGCAGGAGACTTCTCAGTAAAACTCCCTTGGTCCAATAACAACGCAAAAGTTCTGACAATTCCTGGATTGCTCTGCACTAGAAAGAGGAGAAACAATGCAGATTTCTCTAAAGTTGAGACAGCATCTCAAAACACAATCAGTAATTCGCAAAACCAAGTGCCACCCAAGCAAGCTTGAAAGAAAGAAGAGTAATTAAGACCATCCAGTGGACAGCTACCAAGATGATCAAGGAACTGAAACATCTCTTTTTGGAGAAAAGGCTGCAAGACTTGGGGTCATTTAGCCAGGAGAAGATTGAGAAAGGACCTTATCATGATTATAAATACTAAAAGGTGGGTGTCGAGGATGGGGTGTTTCTTTCTGTAGCATCCAATGACAGGACAAGGGGTGATAGACACAAAGTGGAACACAGGAAGTTCCACTTGAACACGAAGAGGAACTTTTTTCCTGAGGGTGTGAGGGAGTCCTGGCACAGGATGCCACGGAGGGTGTGGAATCTCCTTCCCTGTAGGTTTTCAAAACCTGCCTGGATGTGTTCCTCTGTGATCAGATCAAGGTGAACCTGTTTTAGCATGGAGATTGGACTAGATGATCTCTAGAGGTCCTTTCCAACCCCTACCGTTCTATGATTAAAATCTTAAAATTATTTGCCATACATGGTTATGATGAAATATATTATCTTTTTAGAGACTTGCACAATTCAAGCTGTTGAAAAATGACGAAATATCAGGACAAAGTCACCTACATTTTTCAGTGCTGCACACCAAAATGCAATGGGGGAAAAAGTTAAAATTAACTTTTGCTCAGACTTTGATCATTTGCATGATCAATGAAAAATGTCAGGACCAGAATCCAAATGGAAGGAGAACCCAGCTGGAGGTTAGCGTAACTGAAATAAAAAGGAGCATCAGCCCCTCAACAGCATGCCTAATCAGAGACCTCTCTGACCCCATCTCAGAACAAAGCAAGGGGTTATTTGCGAACCCCATCTTCCTCCCCTCATTTTTAAAAAGGTTTGAAATTCTCTATGCATATGAATTAGACTATCCATTTCCAACTGCAGTCCAGCAATTGAGGGTAAAGACAGAGATGAGCATGAAAGCGGCAATGAAGAAACACAATACCATTAAATCCTTTTTCACTGCATAATGTAACACTCATTGCAGAACAATTTAACAAATGCCATAACAAACAATGTTGACACTACACAGTTTAACACTGGAAGACTGACAGCACCAGATTTTCAGGAAAGACCTACAGAATGACATACATTTTAGGTTTATAACCAAATGCTTGGTTATAAATCAAGCTTCTAAGATACTGTTCACATCATTCATCGTTTGGTGATACAAAAAGGTTCACCAGAATAATTTTAAAAAGCAGATAGAATGGAAGTTTTCCATATTACTTGTGGTCCTAATATTTAAATAATCAATAAAAAATATTTTGGGCTTTTAGCTGTTTAGTACCATAACACAAAGCATTTGATTTATTTTCAATGAAAACAATAGTGAGAATTTAAAAAAATAAAGTCCTTAATCTATCATTGTCATCAGCTATATATAATTTCCTGAAAACAAGAAATATTTTTTAACAGTTTCTAGTAAAACAGAAAAAAACACTTGATCAAAATGTGCACTTAATGAAAATAAAACAGATCAAATTTCCTGTTTTTCTATTATTTCAGGCAAAGTGATAAAATTATCCATGTGCTGTGCTGGCACAGCCTAACCTCTCAGGCATGCACCAAATTTTACTATAGATGGCCCATATGCCATCTCAGACCCTCCAGCAAATACATTATTTTGCTCCTGCTCCCTGATCTCTAATCTACCCAAAGCTTTTCATAGAGATAATATTACATTCATGGCTTAGGCCTTGACAACTGCACCCATAAATCAATTTTAAATCTTGCATTAATCATCGTTCTGTAATCAGTGGCTATTCAGCACAAATTTACATCTCATTTCTGTTGGCCAAACAGCCACATTAGAGCTTTGAAGCTTATTCAGGCTTAAATGATTATATTCCCCTAATAAACACTGAAGTCCTCTCAAGTCCAGCCACTGTGAGCTGCATTAATGACATGCTGCAGCAGCAGGGGCCATCTGAAGTCAGCATTGTGCAATGCTACAAGCAGCAGCCCCCACACCAAACAGATTTTTTGCATTTCCAATACACTCAGAAGAAATGAGAAGGCTGCTCTGCCTGCACGACCCTCTTATAGGAACACATGCAGACACATGCACCATGAAATTTATTGCACCTCCTCCCAACAGCTCCATTTGCCACCTCTTGAATACATGAGGTTATGAGTTAGAAAACTAAACCACAGATTTTCTGATTTCCTACATGCTAAGCACCATACAACTGTCACCAAAACAACTTGCCGACGCAGAACCCTCTAGAAAGTCCACTTCTCCCATTTATCAGATAGCTGTAGTTTTGTTCAGAGCACCACCAAACTGGGTTTTAGCATGCTTTTCTTTGATCACCTCAGAATTAGGCATTACATTTTTAATACCTGACTATAATTTTGTCCAGGCTTTTGTGTTGCTTTCACTAATTTGTGCGACAAAGTCTATCGCTTACACAGGATTACAGTAAGCAGCTAAAACACGATCAGTTCAGGGAGGATTTTGCATGTTCTTGCTTGCAATCCCTATAGTGAAGCAATCTATCCTGATTGAACACAGAATAATTATTTAATTAAAGATCCCCGGCAGGCCTACATTATTAAACCAGCTTAAAAAGCCTCACATTGATTGTATATTCACTTTCAGTTAAGATCTGAATCGGTATGCTAAGATCTAAAAATTAATGAACAGAATCAGTTTACGACTGTTGTTAAGTACTTACCCACTACAGGTAATAAATTATACATATGGATGATTGTTATGCTTGTTCCACAACATAATGAAACTTTTAGTTACTTTTTATTCTATGGGATTAAATTCCCACCACATCAGGCTTATGTTACTATTTGAATGGCATCAGAATTACAAGGATGTAAATCCGTCAGATAGAGATGCAACCTGGAACTCAATGTCTCTTTCAATCTGGAGCTGAAGATATGGGGACGTCCTCATTTGTTTAGGATGGATGTCCTATATCCCTAACCATCTCAGAAAAGAAACACTTCTGGAGAGATTCCATACTTTATCAAGTTCTTTTCCTCACCTGCAACCTCTTGCTACTCCATGCTCTCTTCTGGCATCTGACAGCCACCAAATAACCAACTGAACATCAACATGGCATAGCTAGGAAAGCAAATACAATCATGTGCTAAATACTACACTGTGATGTCTGAAGTGCAAAAATAAATGCTGCTTCAGCAACCAACTGTGATAATGCAAAGTCTAGGGAAGCTGCTGAATTTTTTAGAAGAAACTGAAAAAAAAATCTCAAGTTGTTTACCTAACAAGGGGTAAAAGTCATGTGTTAACTTGATGCTAATATCTCAATACCTACACGAAGAGAAAATTTCTGTTATTAGATTGCATTTCATCTAACCAACAAGACATTAAGGAATTGAAATTAAACTTTTGAAGAGATGGCAAGATAACTTAGTTATTCCAAGTGGGAGTGTAACCAATCATAGGGAAGAAATTACCACAGGAGTCAAATCTCCATCATTTGAAACCTCTTAAAGGCCCTTAAGGGGACCTGGAGAAGTTTCAGAGAACAATGTCTGCTCAGGCAGCCTAGCCCATAATGTATCTGCCACCTAAGTAAGACAGCTTAAAGCTACCAACGCTACTGTTCCGTGTGGGACAGTAGAAACTGAATAAAAGATACATTAAAGGTTCTTATCTGTTTCTCTCAAGAGGTTTTAATAATGACCTCCTCCTGGCCCAAGTCCCTAAGGCACAGAGGGGAAGAACACAGAAATGCTGAGGACGTGCAGTTCCTCAAAGGAAAAACTATCAAAAAAAGGTGAAAGAAAATGAATCAGTTGATTAATTGTTAGTGCTGATTACTGCCTGATCAATTAGGCAACATACTCTTACTACTGTTATTCTCTAATTCAGGGTATACTGGGAATAACAGTGAGTTAGAAGTCGGAGCAGAAGAGTAGGAGTAACTAAAAGGACAGAGATGGCAAGGGACTATGTTTCTTTAGCAGAAAAGAGATTGCCATCAACTAAGCCCTCCTCAAGCAGCGTAAGAGTCAAGGTTAAAGTGGGAAGTTGAGAAGTGCACAGACAGACTGTCCATCCCACATGGCAATGGATCCATTGGGTTTGGCCACCCCAAACACTGTGGTCTGCCATCCTGCACAGCTCCAGCTTTTGGTATTTCCTTTCAGTGCTGCTTCTCCCTTACCATTTTACTGATAGGAAAAATAATCCATATCAGTGGCCTTAAAAAGTTTAAAAAAAGTTTAAAAGCCTTAAAAAGACCCCAAGAAAAGCACTGTTCAGCACAGAAACTATAGATGATTATTTATCCATCCCTATTCTAGGCCTTACACTCACACTACAAAATGGACTGACCACACAAACATGAAATTACAAACCCAGTTTCATAATTGTCAGTTATACTATGAAATCAATCCCCGTTCCATATTTTTCCTTCAGCTTCAATGAAACTGGATGTGTGTTTCACAAAGTGTTGAAGTTTGAAAGGAAAAGGATGAATGAACGCATTTTAAAAATAAAAGTTCAATTCTTGGAGGAAAAACTAATTAGTATAGGAAACAACACTTCCATAGGTTACATGGCTCTTTGACATAATTCTTGCCAAAACACATTCTGACAACTGGACAGCTGTAAGAATGGCATTCTGATGTTGAAAAGCTGTTCCCATAGTGCATAGGATTTAAAACTTTATAATAGTGTGTTCTCTCATCCAGAAATTATTGTGCACAAAGAAATTTAAAACATGTAGCAGCAAAAGAAATTTCTTACTAAGATATTTAGAGGGAACAGCACAAATACCTGTTGTTGCATTTCTATATGTGGTGCAAGTGACATAAGACTAGACTCAAAAAATCTTACCACTCATACATATACAAGGGGAATTTTTATATTTCTGTGGACTGAAGCAGTTGGAGATAGACCACCTAAGCACACAGGTGATTTCAGTGCAGTCTTCTCTGCAGAGTCCTGAAATGCTGCAAGGTATCTGGCTTTGCAAGTGGGAAGCCTTTACTTGCACTAAGGTTGATGCTGAATGACTGAAAATGGCTGATGACTAAATCCTACCTTTCCTAGAGTTTTAAGAGTGTGGTGGGTGCCATATACCCACCAAGTCATAATATCACTCCCTCTCCTAAACTGAAAAGGGGAGAAATATAACAAGAGGTCTGTGAGTCAAGGTAAGAACAGGCAGATCACTCAGTAATTAGCATCACAGACCAAATAAACTGAACTTGGAGAGCAAATAGTTTATTAAATGAACCATCACAACAGGGAGATAAGAAATAAAATCAAATCTTAAAACACCTCTCCTTGCCTCTCCCTCTTCCCAGGAATCTCCTTCCTTCCCCTCCCAGCAGTGCAGAGGATGGGGGCTGCAGTCACCTCATTACAGATCAACTTTGCTGCTGCTTCTTCTCAAGGGGAGGCCTCATCACAGTTCCCACTGCTACAGTGTTGGGTCCCTCCCACAGGAGACAGTCCTCCTCCAACATGGGGTCTTCCCATGGGATACAGTTCCTTACAAACTGCTCTGGCATAGGGCCTCCCCCAGGGGCAGCTCCTCACATCCTGCCACAACGTGGGTCATCTACTAGGAGAACAGTCCTTGAGGTACCGACTGCTCCAGCCTAAGTCCCTCACAGGGTCAGAAGTCCTGACAGCAAGCCTGCCCTGGGCTCCTCTCTCCTCCCGGGGCTCCCAGGTACTGCCAGGAACTTGCTCCAGGGTAAGTTTCCCACAGAGCCACACAGCCTCCTTCAGGCATCCACCCGCCTTGGCATGGGGTCCTCCACAGGCTGTGAGTGGATCTCTGCTCCTCAGTGGCCTCCATGGACTGCAGGGGCACAGCTGCCTCACCATGGTCCTCACCACAGGTCACAGGGGAGTCTTTCTTTCAAGGCCTAAGCACGCTTCTCCCTCTCCTTCTCCACTGACCTTGGTGTCTGCAGAGACATCTTCACATTCTTACTCCCTGTTGCAGTTGCACTTCAGCACCAGCCCAGCAACTTCTTCCCCTTCTCCAATATGTTATTCACAGAGCCATCACCTCAATCAATAACTGGCCAGGCCTGGGTTAGCTGTGGAATCCATCTTAGAACTGACTAGCATTAGCCCTGTCAGCTACAGGGGAAGCTTCTGGCAGATCTTTGTTTAAAGAAGCCAGCCCTGTAGCGCCAACCCTGCTACCAAAAATCTGGCCCAGGTAAAATCACTATAGAGAGGCTGCAGGGTTATATCTTCCTCTGTTACAGGAACCTGTCTTCCCACCAGAAACGATGTACATGATGCATTCATATACCAGCAAAACCACCTCCCATGGACCACCCTGGCCAAATAACCAAGTACCCAGGTCAAGTGATGGCAGAAGCTTCAGCACAGCTCTAGCACACAACTATACATGCATACATCTGGCACTACACCCCAACTCCTCCTTGCCACAGCATCCAGGCTGAGCATTCCCCTAAGATTCCCCCTTCACTTCTACTTGGCTTTCATCACAAGAATGACTTAGTTCTCCTTGTGATCCATTTGCCTCAAAGAGCAAACAAAAAGATAATGTAATGCTTTGCTAAGACTACTTTCAGAAAGCCATTTTCATTTCAAATGCCAATACTCCAGCTAGAAGAAACTGTAGAGGTCCCAGAAAAGAGAGTCCACAGCTACTACGATAAAAAAACCTACTTTACAGGACAAAAATCTGTCCAAAAGTTTTGACAAAAGGCTGAGATGTGGCTAACTTGCTTGTTGCCTGTAGTTGCCTGAAACAGAGTGGTAGCAGGAGAAAGAGACATGACTAGTATATGATCATAAAGTTAGTAAGAAGGGTCATAGCAAAATCCACTGACTGAGAACTCAAGTTTGATGAGTTCAAGTTAGAAAGATTATTTTTTCTTGTAACAAGGACAGTTTCCTGTTGGCACAAGCTACAAAGGGATATGGTGGACACATCCTAAGAGGAAGACTACATCAAAGAAGAAATCCCACTTCAGAAGATGCAGTGTAGGTCAAATCAAGGTTACACACCTGCTGCAAGGACTTCTGAATGAGTTTCTACACTGCATTTACCACAGGAGATTCAACAACATCATGTTAATAGACCCGCTGGCCTTAAATCCTATGAAACTACATCACCATTACCCTTCAGCTCACACATTCTTTTTTTTTTTTTTTTTTTTAAATAACAAGAAGTAGCAAATACTGTGATATTGTGCTTTTTTCAATTGATTGCTTTGCTCCACCAGCAAGGAAACCATAAGTCAGTAAGAAATACCATGTCTAGAATGTCCATGATTTGCAATTAACATATTTGAACAGTAGGGAGTTGCCCAACTTTCCTTCCTAATATGATTTTGATTACTTATCTATTTACTGTAATATGGGAGAAAACTAGTTCGGTTCTCACATTTAAAACTGTGCAGAGCATAGGAAAAAGGAAATCTGCCAAGTAATAGCTTTGGTCACAGCAGCATTCTGTGTGAAAAAGAAATGTTTTCACTCTTTGTTGCTTTATTTTTGAACAGACAAAACAAAGGTTAGAAAAACTGAAGGAGATAGATAGTGGTTTTTTAAGTCAACAATCAAGCCAATGCTAACTTAGGCTCAATGTCAGTTCAAGAAAGCACAGGACACTAACCCTAGCACCCCTTTTGGTTCTCAGTTGCTTGCTTCATCCTTGATCAGTGGGGACACTATATGGTCTTTCAGCAGGAACAGACATCCCAGGGAATTAATTTGGGAAAAGCCCATCATACTAAAAAAGCACAACACAGATTCTGCCTTCTGCCAAACACCCTCCACGACACCTGGAGAGATGCACAGGGACTTCTGTACATCCAGCTTCAGTGAGGTCAACCTCTGCAAACAGCAGTGCTGGGGGAAAACACCCCAGGTTAGCATCGGAGGAGCTAACCTTGCATGGAGAAAAACTCACGCTGGACCCAAAGAGACAGGGAAGAGAGGGGTCCAAAAGGCTCACCTGGGCTAGTGGCATCAAACAAAACAGCTTTGCAAACACAGAGCAAGGGCTGCTTAAGATTCTCTGCATTCTCTCCAACACCTTCACAGCAAAAGCCTTTTACAAACATTATACAGGCAGCATCATAACCAAATCCCCTGGGGACTAAAGACATTTGCCAGTTCAATACACTTATACGCCTCTCAGAAACAGGCTCTGCCAGACTTAGTAACTGCAACTCCAAAGGACACTGTAGCTCCTGCCTGTCCTGCCTGTCCACACCAAGACCACTCCTCTGAATTAAAGACACCAAACTCTGAATAAGCAGCATTTTGAAACAGAATCTACAAGACTAGGGAAGTCGAGCTTACAGTCTGTGTAATTGGCACTGATATTCAGTTATCATTAAAATTAATAAGTAGGACAACAACCAAATCCCCTGACAGGTTTTGATTATCTCACTCTGAGTATTTATCAGAATTACTCCAATACACTGAGTCACTGGGCTCTGGCCGATGGGCACAAGCCACTCCTTAGCTCACTGTGGTCTCTTTCACACTGCAAGCATCATGACACCTAACATCAGGAAAAGTACCACACATGAAAGGAGACAGATAACTGAAACTGGGCAAAAACGTTTTAATTTGTCCAAAATCTGTTGCCAAGTGAGCTATTCATTTTGTTCCTGTTCAGCAGCCTCACTGTAATTCTGCAGCAGAACAACTGCAGCCACAGCCCTTGCAGGGAGACACCAACTTGCTCACAGTATGCATCAATGTATGTATTCATGCTATGTATCAATGAAAGCAACTCATTTATTTTCTGATCATCTGACATCCATAGTGACTGACATAACTAGCAAGTCTTTTCTAAAACTTTACAATATTTTGGTCAATTTTCACAGCACTACAACTGAAATCATCAGGGCTTTGCCCAACTACTGTTATCAATTGATATCCATATTTTTAAGGACACAAAATAAACTCCAGAATTAGCAGAGACACAAAAAGCATGTATGCTGCCATCAAAATTAACTACACAGGAACACCCAGTTATTCCATCTGGCATCAAAGTAAAGCAAACAGTAAAGCAGAAGGAGACTGTGTAATGAAGTGACTTTATCTCACAGGATTATACTTGTGGTTATGACTTTAATAGTGTAGTCTAGAAGGATTTGTGATAAACCGAATAATCTCGTATCAATGTAATGATTTGTAATCACAACAGTGGCTACAATTTACAGGCTTGCCATACATTTGTATTGCAATCAACTAAAACAGACAACACATGCCCTACAATTTGTAACAGTGCTTAAAATTGGCATGCAAGGAGCTCCAATAGCTGCCCAGTCAAGCACTTCAGAAGTCTGAAACCAAGACAAAACTCTCAAGTGGGTCTCTTTCCAATTTCTGAAGAAAAGAAAGGTAAAATAAACCAAAACTGAACATCCCCAAGGTGTCTGAACAAGACCACCAAAGGCCACATTTCTGCCTGCCTTTACTGTTGACCAAACCAGGAGCAAGCAGTGCTGAGTACAGAGCAGAAGTTATTCTGATGGCCCTCAACTTCAAGTGACAAACTTCAGAATGGCCACCAGGCTACAGTAGGAAACCAGGAGAATCGCAATATCAGTGCTGTAACTGGAGTTTGTAGGTTGAATATGCAAAGATGACACCCCTACCCCACCAAAAATATTACATTTAAAAAAAAATGAGGTCTCTGTGAAAAAGGCTGCCAGCACAGGCAGGAAGTGCTAGTTTTCCTAAGTGGCTGGAGGAAAAAAGAGCAAGTCTAAATCCTCCTTTTCAAAAATGGGCAATTTTCTCACCCAATTTGGTAACTTGCTGGGTTCAGTTGGGTCTTGGGGATATCATCTTAGCAGGACTTTCCCCTAGAAGTGGCACATCTGCATCAGAGAGGAACTGAAATACCTAAAACTGAAACAGAGCCAAAGGCATGGCAGGGGAGGAGCTGACTTGAACCAGAATGACGCCGAGCCTGGAGCTCTTCCTCATAACTGGAACAGAACTGCAAATGGATTAACAGTGTACACCAACATCTCAAGTCACATTAAGAAATACTCTGCACTACCTTTTTCTGCCAACTGTATCTTCTGTACAGCATTATGGACTGTCAATATTATGGGAAGAATTATTACTGTTATAGGAAGATCTTTGAAGATGAAGGCCAGGTTAGCTGCTGAAAAATATTTCTGCTGAAGTCAAATGAGATTTTTTTCCTGCAAAAAGGCTCGGTCCTTCCCCTGTTTCAGAGCCAAAAGATCTCATCTTTGATACTGAAAGAAAGCATCCCAAAGAGGGTAATTATGCATAGAAAGCACACGTCTTTACATGCCTCTTGTTTATCTTATTTCAGCACAGTAACAGATCTACAGGACACTATTCTCTGTGTTTCAATATATAGGCAGGTCATACACACCAAAATCAATAAGACACACGGTCTCAAAGTGAATTCAGGCTTTAGGAACGGATAATTTTTCTAAGAATTTTAACACATCAGCTTAAAATAATTTGATTTTTTTCCCTACTCTTAATTCATTAAATCAAGAATTTAATATAATCACAGCAGTGGCCTGGTACTCACTGAAGTAACAAACACAAAAGAGAAATAAGTGAGAACACACAAGTTAAATGCATCTCAGAGCATTTTGGCAAGAACATATCTTGGCTCTTGGAAAGTGGCAAAAGGAGCAAATCAAGAACAGTGCTGGAATTGTTTCAGACTGGTCTAGCAGACACAGTTTTTAGAAAGCCATCAACAATCTTAACTCCTTGTCATCTCCATCCCATCCCTCTGGGAGCTGCCCCAGAGCTCAGCAGGCAATTCCTTGTTGTTCTCCATCAACACTATGTTGGGAGTTCTTGCTTCCTACCAAATCCCCAAGGCCTAATCCTGCCTGCTCCCCGTCCCCCCCAAGGTATCTGCAGCTCATCCATAAATTACGCCTTACTAAGATCACCCAGGTAAGGTGAGGATCAAACTAACATGCAAACGTCAGTCACTCTTAACTGTAAATCACTGCTACGTCACTGATGAGTTTTCAGTAAACCATTGTGAAACACAAATAAGGAACAGTAATTTCCCATTACACATGGAAGAAATGATTGCTCTCTCCTCTAAATGCTCACAGCTCACAGGACAGCAGGGTCTTTGGGTGGTTTTTTTTCCCATCAAACCATCTGACCAGGCAGAGGAAACAGCAGTCAAATCATGTTCTGCAATTCTTTTATACTCACTGTTCAGCGCACAGGGTCCAGACAATCGATCACAAAGGCTTGGCAGCATACAATGTCACAGTGGTAGTGTAGAGATGACTGATAGCTGGGCGTCACCCACATTCCCTTCATCAGCGCTTCATCATTCATACAGGGAAGAGCCTAAAAGCTGGTGAGAGGAGCTACCACTTTTCTTTGGAGAAGACTAAACACACAAGCCCTGAAAGCATGTAATTGCATCCATGTGTATTCCTGGCACTTAATCTCTGATCTCTTTTGCTACAGTATTTTCAATATTAAAACTGACAGACCTAGTGATTACCGCCTGCTTTAGTCAAACACACTAAATAACATAGCTCAGCATGCTTTTTCTCCTAAAATGAAGGCATCTTAGGACAAATTAAGACTATAAAACCAAAATATTTTGAGGAAAAGAGTTTCCAACTAAAATACTAGCATTTTCTTTTAATAGTCAAAAACCCCATCCCAGTCTCCCCTTTCATATATGCACAGAGCTTTCAGCAACTGAAAAACACCCTGGTTTTGTGATGAGGACAAGCTAACAGAGCACATTTCAGTCCCTGAAAATTCTGAACTAGTCCCACTAATAACTTGAAAAATGGATCAAAGTTTGTTCTAACAGTCCTAGATGTTCAGCTGCTGAACTACTTCTTGAGCAGCCACATATCAGGACTTTGCAGTAAGACAGCAGTCAATCAAAAAGCTCCCCTTACTAATTTTAAGCTAGGTGATAAGTCTTGAAAGAAATCCTCTATTTCTACTGTCTTCATTCATTGTGCAATACACAGGACAGCAGCTGTTCATGAGGACAAAACAGTAGCTTCCATCTTCAGGAATTTTATATTTAAAGTTTTTTTCTTCTAGACAAACCTACTATGTGTTTCTCTTTCTGAAGTTAGTATACATTTTATTTCATGTTTTGTGAGCTGGCTTTCCTGAATAAGCAACGTGAGAAGAAAAGCAAATAGGACTGCATCCTTGATTTAGTTACCCGAAAAAGCCATTAACCTGAAGAAAAATATATACCACCAAATGAGGCAGGAGTAAGGCCAATGCATTTTAAGCCTTAGAAAAGGATTACGCAATTATATGACAAGTAACTCACTGATACATATATTTACCATATGAAGTAGTAAGTAATACACTGCAAAAATTCATCAATGTAAGCTATAAAAACCTAATGCAAGTTTTATAAACCCTGGGCTGTTGCATATGCATTTTGTAATGGTAATATTTTATTCTGCAAAGTTTCACAGTCTCCACCACAGGACTACATTTACAGATTTTAATTGTACAGTTACTACTATTGGATACCAGTACTTCTAACATTGGCACAAAAGTAACAGAGAAAACAATGGTTTTAGGAGATAAAGCTCTTCAAAGCTCTTTTATCCACAAACATAATTCCTAGACACTAGAGAAAAAAAAGACTTTTTAGCATGAAAGGAGACTATTGTTTCCCAATGAGCCTGTATGGAGGAACCTAATGCTGACAACTGTATTTACAAAGTTATATGCTGAAGGATCAGCCTTCATTTCTTTCTGTGGTGGATTTTCAAGATCAAGATAGAAATATATTATTCCAGTAATACGGTTCTAGTCAAGATATAGATTTGCTTTATTCTTAATCTTACTAGTATTATTTTACAGTACCTTAGAATACTCTAAGCATTTTAGATCTCCTTTAATAAGACGTATATAGTGTCAGATGCTACTCTCAAATAAAGGTTTGATTCATGTCAACAGGGTACAAATGAAAGCTGAGAGTCCAGGAAAACAAGTTTAAGAGCATTCTCAAATGGAGTGAGAAGATTTAACTTGAGACAGAAGACAGGAGAAAGGACTAATAAAACAGTGAGGCTATTCAATAAAACTGTTGTCTAGCCTAAGGTACTCGTGTTCAAAAGAAGCTACACACTGCAGCTAATATCGTGCAGGTATCAGAGGAATGGATCTTGAATACAGAGTGTTGAATGAGTAACAGTCATGTGGTTTTTAAGGAGGACAAGATAAAAAGATAGAGAAACAAAAACAGATCTCACCCTAGACACTCAGGACAAGCTTTCAGAGAGCAGAGCTTCAGATGTAGGGCTGGAAAAGGCCAAAATAGTTCACCTGGATTGTTCCTCCAGAAGAGATGAACTCCAATTGTCCAGAGTAACAGAGACAATGGTCTGACTTGCTGTCAGAGACCTCCTGTGAAAGAAACCCCACTTCCACCCCAAAGATGCATCAGTAGAAACTACCTTCCATCAAATTTAACCTGACTCAGCTTAGTTGAAAGAAATTCTGTTTTTCTTGTCCTTGTTGCAAACCTGAGTAAGAGGTTATTCCTTTCTTCTCTGCATCCCTCAAGGTTGTTGTGGGCCAGTCCAATACTCTATGCTACACCCAGCCACATCAGCCTTTCCACACAAGACATCTCTCCATTTCACAGCTGTCTTCTTTAGATTTTGACTCATATATTCAAGTGTCATGAAACAAATGCAGCAACATTACAGCTCCATAGGATATGAGCAAAAATGACCATGGAAGTACCTAAAGAACAGTAACAGAAGACGGAATTTTACATATCTGGACAGGCAGGAATGATGGGCCAAGGCCAACTGTAGAAGGTTCAACAAGGCCAAGTGCTGGGTCCTGCACTTGGGCCACAACCACCCCATGCAATCCTACAGGCCTGGGGCAGAGTGTCTGGAAAGCTGTCCTACAGAAAAGAACCTGGGGGTATTAATTGACAACCAGCTGAACATGAGCCAGCAGTGTGCCCAGGTGGCCAAGAAGGCCAATGGCATCCTGGTTTGTATCAAGAAATAGTGTGGTCAGCAGGATGAAGGAGGTAATCATTCCCCCTGTACTCAGTACTGGTGAGGCCACACTTGGAGTGCTGCGTCCAGTTCTGAGGCCCTCACTACAAGAAGGATATTGAGGTGCTGGAGCGTTTCCAGAGACAAGCACCAAAGCTGGTGAAAAGTCTGGAGAAAAGGCTTCATGAGGAGCAGCTGAAGGAACTGGGTATGTTTAGCCTGGAGGAGGCTGAAGGGAAACCTGATCACTGACCTATCTGAAAGGAGGCTGTGGCAAAGTAGTTGTTACTTTCTTCTCCCACATAACAAGTAACAGGAAGAAGAAGAAGAAATGGCCTCAAGTTGCACCAAGGAGAATTAGATTGGGTATTAGGAGAAAGTTCTTCACTAAAAGCATCGGGCATTGGCACAGGCTGCCCAGGGAAGAGTTTGAGTCTCCAACCCTGGAGGTACTTAAGAGACACATACATGTGGCATTTAGGGACATGGTTTAGTGGCAGACTTGGCAGTGTTAGACTAACAGTTGGACTCAATGATCCTAAAAGTCTTTTCCAGCCTTGGACCACTGCTAGGACTTTGATTTATGCTGGAAACAGTGTCGAAAAATGAGAGATTTTTTCATTACTGCTGAGCAGTGGTTAGACAGAATGAAGGTCTCTTCTGCTTCCCAGCCCCACCTCACCAGCAAGTGGGCTAGGGGGGCACAAGACGCTGGGAGGGGACACAGCTGGGACAACTGATCCCAAGTGACCCAAGGGATATCCCAGACCACATGGTGTCTTGCTCAGCAAATAAAGCTCGGGGAATGAACAAGAAAGAGGAGAACATTCAAAATTATGGCATTTGTCTTCCCAAGTAGCCATTACATGCAATGGAGCTGTGTTTTCCTGGAGGTGGCTGAACATCTGCCTGCCCATGGGAAGCGGTGAATGAATTCTTTGCTTATATGTGTGACACTTGCTTTACCTATTAAACTGTCTTCATTTCAAACCCATGAGTTTTCTCACTTTTACTCAGAATTCTGAGTCTCTCCCCATTACACCACGGGGGACTGAGCAAGGGGCTGTGTGGTAGTTAGGTGTCAGTTGGGGCCCCTGATTACTCTCCTACACTGGTCACAGATGAGCAGCAGCATTTGAAAAACAAAAAAAAATACAAAACAAAACACAAAATAAAACAACAAGCCAGACCACAGGCTGCCAAAAGTACTGCCCTGAAAATGCCAATTATAATCATAGTTACATCACACAGCTCAATGGTGCCAAGAATCCTCCTTCTCCTTTCACTACCTCCTATCCCTCCTCCTGTATTTTGTTTCTGTCCCTGAGGGCAAAACACTGCCTCCAATCCAGGATTCCTTTATAAAAATCTTTATCTCAACTAAGATCAACAGAGAGCAACATGTATCTCTATTCACAAACCATGCTGAGTAATCTAAACCGCTGTTATTTTTAACTTCAAAGAGGCACCCTAGGGTACCTGTCCTCAAAGGAATGAGACAAAAATGCTACTCACAAAAAAAATTGTTTAAAAAAAAAAAATCAAACCCACCAACATGCTACATAAATGAGAAAAAACTTGCAGAATTAACTTGCTGAATTTATTCTCTGACTTCTGATATTTGGCCTTATTAGCCACCAAAAGCAGGGGCAACTGCTTTTCCTCTTGCTGTTCATGTGTACAAGTCACCTCCTTCTCTCATCTTCTGCAATGAATGCAATGAATAAAGAATTATTAACATCTCCACCAGACCAGGTTCCTTAGTACATGTTTATTTTCCCGTCTGAGATTAAAAAAATGTCCTGGCACATGGAGCTGTGCAATGAGCCACAGCACATAGCCAGTATCCCAAGGACCACAGAGGTTTTCCTGTTCTGTGCTACAGGAAGGTCAAGGAAATCAATGGAACATGAAGGAGATAAGAGAGGATCCATTATACAAAAGCAAGGCAGGTGTGTGGCACTCCTATTTGGACAGGGAGTATTTCTAAACTATTAATAAAAAAAGTTTTCAATTAAAGCCTGAAAAGAGGGAAGGTCTGGAACAAGTAAATCACTGTTGTTATAGCCACAGAAACAAAAATCAGACATAATCACTGAAAAAAATCAAGCACGCTAAAAGACAGCATTTATTTTAATCAGCAACTTTTGCAATTATCTGGATATTGTTAAAAGTGGTTGTTTTTACTTGTCCAGACCAAAGAAGACTAAATAGCACAGGTTTACAGGGAGCTCTTTGTAGCTTTTCTCCCTGCTATGGCTTTGCAGGGAGTCAAAATGCATCATGCAGAGCCTCCTGCCAAATTGAGGGAGGAGAGGAGGCAATACAGACTACAAACACTGCCTGACCTGACCCAGCTATTCCTCTTACAGAACTTACCATTTTTCCTACATCTGTGAGCTTCCATATGATAAAAATGTATGCTTAGCACGTGCTAAGTGCTAAGGCAATTTATACTTAGCCAGGCACAGGCAGTTTCTGTAGATTGGAACTAGCTCTTATCACATCCATATAAAGCACACCTAAACCTCTGATGCGCCCAGTTTGGGTAATCCTAAGCAGCACCCCCGGAATCAGTCCAGAGGTAAAACCTTTGCAGACTTGCTGTACAACCTCAGTGGTTTTGTTGATGTGTTTGGAGAGCTTCCTACTACACAAGAGGGACCAGACTTTTCCTGTATAGCCTCTGGAAACTCCAATAGCCTCCTTCAGGTTAAGGTAAACTTAATGTTACTGCATAGCAAAGTCCAAACTGTCCCTTTAGCATGTGTTGACCACACTTCACTAGCAGGGAACAAGCCCCTTGTCTGAACTCCATGGCCACATGGACCTCCTAAGACTTTGCTCATGCTCTGACGAATGTAACTGCAGGTTTAAGAGCCGATTGTACAAATGCTGCAAGCTGCTGAGCTCACACAGCCAGGGAAGGCCTCCTGTGTCAGCCAGGAAGCTACATTATCACGTTTCGTTAACCCATCAGAGCAAAGCCGCAGAAAGAAGAAAGCACCTTGTCCACCAAAACAGCCAGTTCTTCATGCCAGAAGACATTGTTTCCACTCCTGCTTGGCCACAGCATACTTCAGTCACATTTCCACTAGTCCCTCAATACTCCCTGTGAAGGAAGAGAAGGATTTTTCTTACCTTCTATGTGCACAGGGGAAATGAAGGCCAGCAAGGCTGCACGGATACCAGACACTACTAAAATCTGTAATAAGCACCTAGGCTAGACAAACCCCTGCAAGGCAACCCTAAAGTGCTTCTCTCTCTTCTCCTAAAACCTCACAAGATAAGGTGGCGGTGGTCCATGATCCAATCTTGTGAGGACTAAAGTAGCCGCAAGGCCTTACTTGGAATTACAGACATGAAACAAGTCCACCTGTAAGCCTCATCTGTCTACTGACTATGGGGGGGGAGGGGGGGGGGGGGCAGTCTCCCTCCCATATATTGTTGACCTTCCAATATTTTCCCTATGACTACATCCCAAGATAACAAATTTGTATATCTCAAAAAACAGCTTGCATATCTCTGATGTCAATTAAAGCTCCTTCCTTTTCCAAATTCAAATCCTGAAGTGAGAGTTACTTAAAATACAAAGTAGATAGTTTAAAAAAAATTAGCAACCAGTATGACTGCAGCATAGCTGACCACAGAGGAGGTAAAGGCAGTCAGAACATTAAGTCTGGAAAGACTTTTTATCAGTACTTAGAAAATACTGCAAATCTATTAGGCCAAGAAAGAGACAATTGACTAGTTTCATGTTTTTTATGATGTCCCATGAAAACAAAGAGATTAAGAGAAGATTTCTGGAAATTAAAAAAAAAAACCACAAATGCCTTACTTTGTGGAAGTTTAAGTCAAGATAAAAATTCTCCCCATTGGGCCAGTAATCATTAGTATGGCATTCATGAATGCACTTCCAGGTCCTGTTTGGAAACTGAACTTGTAAATATAGAAATGTCTCTCTAAATAATGAAAAGACACAACTGAGGATTACGCATAGGATATTTAGCTTTTCATTTACTCATCTACACATGTAGACTCAGAAGTCTTCTGAACTCCTCAGGCCCAGTATTTTTCTACTGACATTCCTGGAAGGATATTGGGATATACAGCAAATGTGCTTTACACCATAGGAAAAATACCAAGAGGTGTTCAGAAAGGAAAAACATTTTAAGAAAGCAATGTTGGGATCTCTATGGCATGCCACAGTACCATCACACGGCTCTGCCAGCTCATCTGGTACTGGTTATTCTGATGTCCACATATACAAGGGAGCAAGTTTAGTTCTAGGCTTTAAATCAATAGATTAAAAAATATTGTGATTGACTCTGACTGCAACAGGATTAAATCCTGAACTGAGTTAAAGATAAATTCAGCTCCCAATGTAGCTTTTGCATCCTTGCCATAACCAGTGCCTACAAACATGCAGCTTCTCTGAGTGAGGCTAACACTTCTACAACCTTCCATCCATGCAAAATATACAGAAAGCAAGATTTTAATTCAGTGTGTAATATATATGTATATGCAGGGCTGGCTTCATTTTACATAAACATTGCCCCCATTTTTATGACAATCCAACTGGAGTCCAAGAAAATTCAGCAGCTCGTTTCAGCTGGTGACTAAACTCTGGAATAACACATTCCAAGAGAGAGCTGCTCTGTTGGAGGGCTCAGTCATGCAGCATTTGTGTCTTTAGATGCTGCCATGGGTTTGCGTGGAGCCACTTTTTGCTTGGGGAGAGGGCTGCAGAGTTGGTCCCAGTAAGCAGTTGTCAAAACATTCCCCAGCTCTGAGGTGGACTCACTTCCAAACTGCCTGAGCCAATCTGATGCCTCTGCCACCATTATTTAAGGAGGGAAACCTGCAGCAGAAGAGGACCTAGAAGAGTGTGGCAAGATGGAGGCAACCATGCAGATCCCACAGTCAGAGAAAAAGGAAGGAGGAGTGACAGACTGGAAACCCCTCTGTAACCCGTGGTGAGAACACAGGCTGTGCTCCTGCAACCCATGGAGGGCAATGACAGGACTGAGAGCCACCAGCAGCTCCAGGCAAGTGCATCCGGACAGGCAGGAGACTGTGTGAGGAAGCGACCATGGCGCAGGCCATGCTGGAGAGCCTGTGGGCCACAGACGTCCACACAGGAGGCAGAAAGGAGCTGCAGCCCTCAGAATGAACACAGGATGGAGTGGCCTGTGCAGGGCAGCCCAGGTGACCCTGCTCTGGAGCAGGGAGGTCTGGCGAGGAGCCCATCTGCCCTAAAGAGAGACAAGATGCAGGAGCCATCAGGAAAGGACTGAAACCCCCATTCCCTGCCCCACTGTGCAACTGCGGGGAGGAGGTAAAGACACTGGGACCTGGGCCCTGAGCCCAGGAACAGGGGAGGGGGGAAGGTGGTCTTAAAGGGCTGTTTTTTCTCTTCATCATCACTTTGATGTTTTCTGTTTGTTATGGTTTTGATTGGTGGTGGATTAAATTAACCTTTGTTTTGTTCCCCAAGTTGAATAATCTTGTCTGCTTTGCCTGGAACCTTAAGTGGCCAGTGAGCCCTCCCTGTACTTATGGGGTTCTAAAGGCCCTTGGTCATTAAGGTTACTTGTAGTCCTTTGTTCCTACATGGGCCTAAACCAGAATAGATACTTTCTCACCTTACATGGTGCACATGGCTCCCCGAATCTGACAGAAACACTCCCTTTCCAGTCAGTACCAAAGTTCTATTACAGTATAACCCCAGTCAAACCAAAGACCAAAAGTCACAGCAGTGACTGCACATATGATGCAGTCAGGACAAGAGGACACACTGTAAGGTATTAATGCATCTCAATTCCAGCACTTATTTTGGGTATCAAATCCAGAGGCCAAATTCTTTCAGTTCTCAGTTTAGGTAATGGTAGGGGATTCTTCAAGGTGCTTAAAACTCAGCTCCTGTTCTAGTGTTATCGGTTCCCATAATTTTATTGTGAGCCTGAGAAGTATTTCTGAACAGCCCATACCATTTAAAGCTAACAGTAATGTCCTGTGTTTCAGAAAAAAAAGCTTCCAGAAAATTGTGCTGTACATTTACTCCAAAAGCTGAAGAAGAGCAGGAAACTAGATTTTTTTTAAAAAATTAAATAACTTCATGGATTTTCTTGGTGAGGGGAGGAGTGAGGGGGGTGACTCATTTTTTTTTTTTTAATACTTGTGGCTGGCTCTACTGTATAAATAAATCAATCCCTTAGCCACACTGCTCCATTTTTCCATCTACAGCTTGTTTGGTTGGGGTTTTTTTTTTTTCCCCTCCATTGCCAACAAATCACTCCAGGGAGTTTTTAAACCCAGTGGTCTACTTTCCAAATGGAAATGATTAGTATAATTAGAGAGACAGAAAGCAAACAACAACAGATACTTACCCCGTTTTTTGGGTAGGCTATCCATCCTAGATCTCCCATTACTGTGCGTGAGTCCAGTAAATTCACTGAAAGTAAGAGAAAAAAACTGTTCAGGAAAACTGATGGATTAAAAACTTTAGTAAAAATCTCAAGCTATGGTTAAAAGGCTGTTTATAATTTACCAAATAAGTTGGATTTTAGTAAAGCAGAAAAACAACTGATCCTTTATGTTCTTAGGATCTGATCTTTTGCAGGGAATAAACACATAAAGCACATAGTGTTTATATGTGTATATAAGACACACAGTATATAGGTTTACACATACACTCACAAACATCCATACACATCTATATAAACATTTCTTCTAAGGTGGCAGATGTTTTTAGCAAAATCAGGCCTTTAAGACAAAAATGAAACAAGAAACAACATGCAGTGTTTCCTAGTTACCATGAATTCATTTTTTGAAGTATTTTATATAAATATTACTGTTTTCAGGAGTTTATGCTTTTCTCCTTTTCCCACATTTTCTCCAAGTCTTTGAGAATTTCATTAAAAGATATCCAAGGGATCTTATTTTTTCCACAAAAATTCAGAGTAGCTTAAGCCACATAAGCAATCAACAATTTACATTAAACAGTAAAACAGTCGTTCCTAAGCTTATAACATTCTTCCTCTCATATTACCAGAAATCTTGCATTAAAAGTGTGAAGTAATTAAATGCACACACACATTTAACTCAGCTAAGAAAAATTAAAGCAGATTCTAGTGCTGAGCTTTCACGTCTTTTACCCAGGGCTCTAAAACTTGCAGTTAAAAAGTAGTCTCTGAGTCAACAGCTGTCATTCAAATTCTCAGCCTAGGAAGAACTCTCTTTAAAAGCACAGTTCCTTCTCTTTCTATTACACTTGCTTCCTTCATTATATCTTTCTGCACAATACCTCAGGTTTTGTACTTACAAAAAGTAATGTACTTCCTGAAAAGGAAGAGATTTTCCTGGATCTCCACCCTCCGTTGTCTTTAAAAATCCCACTTTAAGTTTTCACAATTGGACTCTCAAGATTTTGCAGGCCATGATGGTCTAGCCCAAGAACAAGCTTGAGTTGTACTCATTCTTTTAGAAGTGCAACCATGAGGGTTGCTAGAGAAGAGAAAGAAACAGGTTGCATGCATAAGTATAAAGGATGCAAGTACCATAACCCTTACCCCTAGTACCCATATCAGGCTGATTTGTGGTCTCTGCACAGACAAATATACCAGTGCAAATACCTATGAGGCATACAGACCCTCTGTTACAACAGCCCAGGTGACCCTGCTGCAGGGCATTGCAGACAAAATTAAAAATGCTGTCAACCTACTATCTCAGCTATCAAGATTACACTATGGTCAGATACATAGTGGGAAAACCCAGATGTACCCTATACACTAAAAGGCACGCTCCTTCAAAATCTTAAAAAACATTTAAAAAACAAATGAAAACAATAGATTTAGTTTGAAAAAAGTTCTCTGAGTCAATTTTGCCTTAATCATTTTACTGTACTGAAGGCTGACTGTAGTAGTCCCTTGTAAGCAAAACAACCCAAAATACAAAAATACGAGTAGACTACCTTAGCATATTTTCACAATGTATGGAACTATTAATGCAGAACACTATCATAAGGCATATAGATGTTCCGTCTGCTCAAGTATATTTTCATGATGTTGTGCAAAAACATTTGGTAGCTCAGCGTTTTCATGCTTGGATTGCCTTCCTCTGCCAAAAGAGAAAACAGTTGGGAGCTGGCAATGCTACTGAACTATGAGACATTTGGTGGAAGCAATACTTGGAGACTACAGTGAACTATATTCACAGTAAGTAAACATACAATTAGGTTCCACTCCACAGTTGCATTGCTACCATCTACCACTAGATATGTCACTCAGTGATGGCAGCATTTCCCCTCCTGAAGTCTTCAGGGAAACTGCTCATTAATTTCTCCTGCTTTGGCTGAAGTGAAGCACTACTATCCAAGTACTCCTGAATCAAATTGCATTTTTTAATGGGATAGAAGGAGTGATCTTAAAATATTCTTCAAAATAGGACTGACATAAGTAACAGGTCCCATATTATAACTCGGTACCATTTCAAAAAGCCAGAGAGTACAGTTGTCAAAATGGCAGGTTTACTCAAATTCCTTCAATTACAATCACTGTAATTAAACTGTGCAGAACAGTATATTCCTCTCTTAAGTTGCAATGGATGCAAAACAAGTATTGATCTACACTGTACAACATAATTAAAACTTGTCCTGGAGATGCTAATAATGAATATAATTAGATGGCATGTTTGATGCCACAAACTTCTTCATAACATGCTAATTAAGGAAAAGGCAGAAAAATTACTTTTATTTGAACATCAGATCATAAAAAGAACATGATACAACTAAATATTGTATTATCTTTCTATCAATGACAATTTTTAAATTGCTGTTATTAACTTCAATTTAAAAATAATTTTCCGCATATGAAAAGATAATACAATCTATTCAACTCTAACTCAAGTCAGTGGGAATTTGCCTACCAGTGAGTCAGCCAGCAGAGCTGAATACTAAATCCCCAGTCAGAAAAGACTCAATTCCTCCCTTATTTTAGTAGAATTCTGCATAAAGAAAAACAAATAGGAGAGGACAGGATACGCTTTTTAACAAGTACCACACAATAACCCAAAATTCATATGCTGGGAAGATAAAAAGCAGTAAGTGACTTGAAGCTGCCCCTGTGTTGTGGTGGTCTGGAGACTGGAGGGGCTTCTAGCACAGCTCAGAGAGCTCTGAATGGCTAACAAGGCACAGTGGACTCTCCCATGAGCTTCTGCTGAGGAAGTGTATCACGATGTATCCTCTGAAACACTGCACTACATCAGTCTGCTCTAAGCAACCTGCTCCATTCATCAGGTGGATATTCTAAACTGCTTGAAAGAAACAAAATTTTTTGCTTTGAGAATCTCCCAAATTCTGGTATAAACCCAAATTACCATTGCTCCATCTAGATATAAGGCATCTGCATCTTCCCCATCAGCACCCTTCCCAGAACATCTGTCCTTTATAGGCATGATTGCCAGGTTCCAACCTGATTCAGCCTTGAACCAGACCACAGCTCCAGTTTCTGCTCTCTGAAGGGGTGGCCTCTCCAATGGCCCAGCTGCAGGAGCAGCTCAAGCAGGGTGACAGCGCTACCAACCCCTCTGAGACATTTTTGCAAGCAGCTGTTCCATCCCATAGTGCTGGAGAGGCCACCAGCACACAGACCTGCCACATAAGCCCACAGAAGCTTGGCATCACCACTCTTCCCACCACTCTCCAGCCTCGCAGGGACATTAATTTTGCTGAAATGGCTTTAATAAAAAAAATGCTGATTGGCCAGATTGGGGAAATAGCAGGGGGCAAAACAGCAGGCAAACAGCAGGTTTGATGAGTACCTTCAACAAAGTGGACACCATTTTAGGAGACACATTATAGAAGGGCTGCCACTATCTCGAACAGATGCCTCTCTAACTCACCAGATCACTACTTGGGAAGACATGATGCACTTTTTACACCGCAATAAGAAACCTTGGAAATAGTTTTTGGTTCAATCCACAGTAAGACAGAGAAAGAGACCAGAGGTCTTCTCCAGAGCAGCACACCCAGTCACCACATTCAACCTCTGTTGACCTTCAGTATGCATTTGGTCATAGATTTCTAAACCAATTTACTCAAACACTTAGGTAACTGAAGGACCCAACTCAGGAAAACCTCTGACTATGTGACTGAGGCTTCCATACTTCAAAAGGTCCAGTGCCAGCTTCAAAAGGCTAGTGCCATACTTCAAAAGGTCTAGAGCTTGCGACTCCTAGACTAGCACCAACACTGTACATACTCCACAGGCATAACCCAGAGCTGTACTCAGCAGCACTTGGGATGCAAAAGGGCTTGCCTCACTGAAGAATTCTCTAAAAACTCTGCTTGGCCCACAATCTTAAAAGCCTCCAAAATAACAGAATTCATTTGTTCCCACTTCCTTCCTCCCCAGCTATGTCTCAAGGAATAAGCAAGAAACCTCAGAGACTATAAGCACACACTTAGCACCTGTACTTTTGCCAGCAAACTTTGAAGAGGCACATACAGACATTCAAAAACGTTTTCTGCTCATCTCCACCATCAGTGCATCCATCCCACAAGCCCTAATTATTTCTAATGCTCAGTCAAGGGGAACACAAAACCACACAGATCTATATCATCATTAACTTCCATGCCTTCGGGGTAGGATAAATGATGATTAAGTCTAAAGTCATACCACAGCCTTTTTTTTATTTTAATACAGAATAATAGCCTGGGGAATTTGCATACACTCTTGCTCTCAGACAAGCTGGTTACTACAGGTGAGCAATCACATTAGAATAAAATCAGAAGTGATCTAAACCTTTGCCCTGAACTCTAACTAGTGAATTAACAGTGTTTTCTTCACTCAGAAATCTCTGACAGGGAGCCTGAATATGTGGGGTTTTTTACCCAAATGTCCCAGTCACATTCATATAGCCAGCATTAGCAGCTTCACTGTGGCTACATAGCGATTGTGGCTGGAAGGATACACACAAAATGCCAGGGCTGATGGCATTCAGCATTAACCTAAACAAACATTGCTGCCCTCACAGCTGAGCACCCCATCTGACACAGCCACCTAAATCAGTGACATGTGGCAGTATTAGCTTGCCCAAGTGAAAGCAGGGCAGGTGTGTCACGATGGTACAATGTCTGAAGTAGAAGCCACCAATGGATCTTTTTTGGTCACACCACTGAGGCAGGATGGCTACTCTGGCACTGGTCTGGAGAAGGAACAGTTTCATTTTCTTCACTCCAATTTCACATAAAAAAAAAAAAAGAAAAAAGAAAAAAAAAAGCCAAAAAACCCTCACCAACAGACTATAACAATTAGTACTTCTGATCCTACCAGACATAGGTCCTCCTGTTATTTCAGTATCTAAGGATCTTCCAGAAAATCCTTCTTTGTTCACACCAGGGCAAAGTCTCTGCAAGCATACAAGAAAGTTTGAACTCTTCTGGGTTACCATGGTCTTTGAGATGATTTCCAACAAATCCTTATACACCAGAGTAGTCCTGCTCTTCACCAGCACCATTTGCAAGCTCAGGTTTAGCACAGGACATGGTCTACCAAAGCTTATTCTGACAAATCACTGTAGAACAGGCAAAATAGCCAGGAAAGCAAAAGGTGATGGAGCTTATGACATGAAACTGTAAAGACATATGTTTCAGGGTTTTTTTCCCTTCACTGAAATACACCTAAACATGAGGAAAAGAACATTCTCTTTGGTCAAATCAAAACCCTGTAAAAACAGTTCTCATCACAAAGAAAACAGGAGTCAAGAAACCTTCACTAAAGCCTGCCTAAATATTTCAAAATATTGCATAATTTCTAAAGTAACACATTTCTAAACAATAACACTTGAAAAGAAATGCTTTGTTTTAAACAAGTGAAGTAAAACTCTGCTTTAATACATTAATTTGAGCATTGTTTTGGGTAGCCTGAATATGAACTCCTGTATTAAAAAAGATGTGAAACAAGTGCTCCTACATCCCCCTCCAGGTTTCTCCTGCAGTTCCTGGCCCATTCTGCACAGTATTCTGCATTACAGCATACACCCATGGAATGGTCAGAGCTACATCAAGGTAGCCCCAGCTCTGACTCGCAGCTTGTGGCAACAGCAACATTTAAAATACTTGTGAGAAACTTCTCATGGGAATATCCACACACTGTTAATCGTGAGATGAAAGGCTCTGCTGGATGGGGGTCAAGGTGCACAAGAAGATGGGACGGCAGCACTTTGCACCAAACTCTCACAAGGAGGTCTCCTAAACAGCATCACAGGCTTTGCACCAAGTTTTGCCTCTGCCTTCCTCCTCTTTCCACATGCCCAAGGCAGGGGGTATAGACACTACATACATTGTCATTAACAAAGCTGACTTCTCCTTACACAGTATACCTCCTCATCCCTCCTCCTGCACTCCTGGAGTTCATAGCACTACCAAGACACACTGACTACAAAAGACTCTTCATCATCATGAGTCAGAGTTTTCTTCATAAATCTTCACTTGTTTTATTGCAGTATTGTTGCCATTCATTTTCCAACTGTTTTCCTTATTGTGCCAAGTATTTCTTCAAAAAGTATAAATCCAAAGTGCTCCAATAAGTGATAGTAAAAAACAATCCAAGAAAGGAAAAAAACAAACAAACAAAACTCTTGAAAGAAATCAAAGTCATCAGGGAGCAGATGTTTTGAATTAATTAGCCACATTGAGTTGGGACAAAATAAACACAGGCAAGAACCTCTGAAACAATTCCATCAGTGGAAACGAGCTGCAAGCTGTAGCAGTACCTATTATTTATAGCTCACTGGAGGAAGAAAATATACACTACTTAATGAACTCACAAACTAATATTAAGTGCAGATTTATATTTTATTACATTGGCTTCATTTTGCTCCAAGTTTTCTCATGATTCCCTTTTAAAGCAAGAGCCAAAATGCTAGGATCTGCATCACAAATTCACAGGTTTTTAAGGCCAGATGGACAACTGCAATCCTAACATCAGCCAGAGAATTTTACCCAGTAATTTCTGCATTAGGTCTGTAATTTGTTTGAACACACTGTTTATGAGGGGTGTGATATTGCCTTTTGACAAAGCTCTTTGGGTTGGCTGCACCTTTTCCCAGCAGGCACAGCACTAGCCATAGCACCAGGGAATGGGACACAAAACTCAGTTCAATAACTGGACCCACTAGAACAAACAGGAAACTGTAGGTTCTTTCCTTACAAGGACTTGTACTCAAGACAAGAGGCGGTCACTTGTTCTTCTCACCATACATAACTTAAAAGCAGAAGTGGTCAGGAGATTATTAGCTCAACATCAGTGTACTTAGAAACTTAACTCCAGTAGGGTTTGCTTTTGATTTTTTTTTAATGGCGAACACTCCCATTCCCACCAAAATCACCATTCAATTGAAAAGAATTTGTTCACTGCAACAAAAGTCAGCAAACCTCTTCCAGCCCCACTCATAAGAACCACTGGAATCAACACTGTACTGACACAGATCTCTGAACCGGCTGCTGCAAAAATCTTTTGGGGAAACCATCTGGGCAAGTATCACTCTGCCACTAAGAATGAAAAAGAACCTTCCACTGAAGGCAAGATACAATCAGCACCTGCAACCAGAAACCTGACAATCAACCTGTGTACAGAAATAAAATCCCAGTGCTGCCTGTAGACCCAGGGTTTCTGACCACTGCCAAGGCATCTGCAAGCCACTGAAGGAGACAGACAGTTTCTTCAAGACCTCACTTAAAGGAAGCACCTTAATAAGCACACACATAAAGTCAAGCCCTAAAAGCCCAACCGCTTCCTAGTGCAATCAAAATACCTGCTGGCAGTGCTGAGGTGAAATCTCACCTTCTTCCCTAAATCAGAGCAATACTGACAAAAAGTAATATGGTCTCCATTGCTAAAAGACATGGAGATCAAGTTCTGTTAAGCATATAACTAAAGCCAACAAAGGGGAAGAAACTTGGCACAGACTCATCCAGAGCTGTCAAGGCTGTCAGCTTTCACCATCAGCGGACTTGCAAGACCCCAGTGTCCAGCACCAATAAAACCTTCCTGTCGACAATAATGACTACTCTGCTGCTACTGTGTTCACTCAAGTGGGGGGGGGAAGTAGTTGACACAGTGCTTAGATGGTATTCAGGAGCCAAAAAAAATGTTTAAGATGATCTATCGGCTTTTCAGGAGAGCTGACAGTTTATCCCTTTTATTTCTGTTGAGAGAAGATGGAGGTTGCTAATGGGAACAGCATATTGCCAACACATTTTAAGAACCTGCATATGAACATTAGTAATGCAAAGATTGATAAACCAAAATGGGTGGGTTTTTTTAAGAAATTAACTTAAAAAGCCAGATAATTTTCCTAAGTGGCTTCATCGGTTTGGGACATTCAAAAACAGTCAAAGGAGTGATACAAGTCCACCCCAAAACATCATGAAATGCACATAACTGATGCTGAATAATTAACTTCCTCCCAGATGTTTCTCTTTTCCCTCAGAGAATGAAAAAGTCAAAACTAGTTCTTCTGATCTCTTTCCAACATTAAGCGATCCAGGTCAGAGAACTCAGGAGTTAATACCTTGGCAAGACACTTCAGCACAGTCCCTGTGCACCAAAATGAAGTAGCTGGCATAAAAGCCTGCAAGACCAGGGTCCTATCCTCTCTCAGAGGGGGACTCAATACCTGCTATACAGCTACCTAAAACTACAAAATCTCAACTTCTGCAGGTGACTCTTTCCTCTCCATGAACACTCCCAAGGCAGTTTGCTCAGAAGCACACCAGCTAAAACCTCACAGATGCTCAGGAGTTACCCAGGAAGAGGACAAATGGCAGCAGTCACCTTCTGCCTCAGAGCTGACAAGCCAGCTCACATAGGTATTCCCTGATCTGCTACATTCTACGTTACCTTATCCTTCCAGCTAGCAGTCATCTGAGCAGTTCTACCTGGTCAAAGTTCTCCTAACCACTACAACCCCCGGTGACACTGCCACAGCACAGACTGAATGTTCCCAATGCAATTATTCTGGCCCAAAGCATCTTTAAGTCTTCTTTGCACAGCAGAAAGGCTGTGCTCATACCACAGCCCAGGGCAGCCTGCAGGTCCCAGCACCTTTGTCCACAGGAGGAAACAGGGCACTGGACCTTTGCAAAGGGCCACTCATCACCTCCTAAACTCAGTATTGCTGTGAATGGTAATGTTCACATCTCCTCCCACCTGTCCCCTTTTGACTAGCTTCCTGGCAGAAGACAGGGATAATTGCTTTCTCTCTCCAAGAGGATAAGCGCATTAAACCTTTGGAGAGGCTTAGTTCCTGCACTGACCAAAGCCACAGCAAATACCAAAACCAAGACTGTAAGAGATATAATAGGTCAAAGAGACAACTGAAAGGGTAACAAATCCCTAGAGAGACTTAAGCTACTGAAAGCCAGTGCTCAAATTTGCCAGTACAGCTGTCTGAAAGTAACTGGGGCAACAAACACTTTTACCTCGGGAAAACCTGTAGGTCCAACCAGTCACAGAGAAGACCAAGGGACAGGCAAAATCTGAACAGAGAACAACCCATCTCTCTGTTCTGCCTGTGCCACAAACATCTGAAAAATAAAATGTATTTTCAAAGGGAAAAAAGAACTCTTTGCTAGCTTTTCAAATACATTGCAATTTTACAGCAGAGATCAAAGAAATGAGTTTAGTAAAGAGTAAGTTATATATTTAAAAAATGTTCATTTCAATGCTATCATTATCACAGTATTTCTGCAACATTCTCTGAGCACAGAAAAATGCCTAGCTCAAGTCCATCTGGGTTGAAATGAGGCCCCATCTCTCACCAGCACTTACAGTCAGCAAGAAAGATATTTCAGTTCTGTGTTTACATGTTTTACTATAAGTACACAATTCTTTTCTTTAAAAAACCTTTTTAATGGACAGTAGGCCAAGCATCTGCTGAAAAGTTGCACTCTTTCCTCCACAGAAGTGAGCAGCTAAGAAATTCAGTGCTTCTAAAAAGTGATCATGTGTGCTTAAAGGGTTTTTTTTTAATATCTCATTTTGCCCTTGATCCACAGATAGATTTAGATCCATTTCCTAAAGAGTGAGAATATTTTTTTAAATTGCCGAAAAAGTTTGGTTTGGTTTTGTTTTGGTGCAGGGTCTTACTTCCCTGGCATCCCTGAGCAATGCTTCAAGCTTGTCTCAATTCAAGAATATACATACCCGCAAACTTAAGAGGAACAGACCACTAAAAACACAGCTTCAAGTCAGAAAGACTGGGGATGGAACTAACAACTCTACTTATGCTCAAGACCCTAAAGCCAACAGGGTCCAACACCACTGCTCAGCTGAGGCTGGACTTTCCTGAGTCAAGGGCCTTGCACTAAGCACACTTACAGAAGTAGCATTGAAATCCTTGGAACAATAAAGCGTGAAACAGGTAATATCAGAGAGTACAGCACTACATAATAAATTGTCCTGATTCTCCAAATTCTGCCAGATTTTACAAAATCCTGCTCACACATTCCCTGACAAAGCCTGCTGCAAAACACATTGCATTTTGGTGCAAAGAATAAATATTTCTTTATGGGAGAGACTTTGTTTACTTATTTAACAGGAAGAGAAGTGCAGACATGGAGATGGTCCATACACTGGAGCTAAAATGTGAGGTAATGGTGGAAAGGTCAATGATGGACAGGGAAGCTGTCAGAGGAGCCCACTAACTATACAATACTTGCCAGTTTACCCAGCTGTAAAGTGATGTGCAAATAGCTGCTATATACATCAAATTATGGTGTCAACATTTACAATACTATAAGCAGATGGTCTGTCAGTCGTTCTGTTTAAGACAGTTTGCCTGTTTCCCATTATTTATTATAATTTTTAAGAAAACTTCAAAAGGAAACAGGTGCTATCTTGGAGTCAATCTTTGTTATTGTTTATTTCCCTCTTTAAAATATGTCGTCATTAGGCAGCAATGCTTTTAGTCATATACTTAAAAGTGCTGCACTTCAAATGTTGTTTATTGTCAAAAGGATAGTAGTTTCCATTTTAAAGCTATGATTGAGTCATTCTAAATCTCTTGAAAAACCATATATCACACATTAGACTGATCCCAAAATTATCATTAGACATGAACTGTCCTTCCTCATACTAGTAATTCCACTCCAGTAAATTTAAAAGTCAATGGGATTACTCCTGCGAGTAAAACAAACACATGGCACTGAGGCTATGCTCTGCTATCATGGAAACCACAGTTCCACGGTTTCAGTTTCCACCATTTTGGTTCCACAGGGAACCATTTCGATGCACAAAATAACAAGCCGTTAACTCCTCAAAGCCTACCTATAAAGCACTGTGAGCAGACCAAAATGTGTCCAAACTTAACTGCTCTGCATGTACAAGGTATATGCATGCTAGCAAGTACTGAATACCTACAGAATTACACAAAATGCAATAGCTATGTCAATGGAAGACACACAAAGTCAAGCTACTGACATCAACCTTTTAATAAGAAAAATGTTCTGACTGGGTGTATTTTTACACAAAGCATTACACTAATTGAAATACGTTGATATGAAAATTGTGACTAGTTTCATACCTGCTTGTAGTAAATACACAAAAAACCTCCTTGAAAAAGACTTCATTCACTGATTAAAGATAAACATTGTGATGTTACATCTAAATATGCATTTATCCACTGTGCCATGACACAGAAATTATAGGGCAGTATGAAAAGACACACATGCAAAAATTATAGGGCAGTATGAAAAGACACACATGCAAGTCAACACACTAAGAACAGGTAGGTTCATTCCAAGCTCTGACATGAATAGTCTCCAGATTGCAACCTCCCTTTATTTTTGCCTGCAACCAGACCCACCCATTTAATTGTACTCTTTTATTCATTCATTCAAATTAAAAATGATACATCAAGATAAAGAGAGCTTAAAAAAAACTGGAAAAATTAAAGGACCAAACGCAGAAGTTTGTAACTAAAGAACATCCTTCTGGTCTTAAAACAAATACCAAACATTACAAAATTTTCTAAGTCAACGGCATTACTTCAAACTGTGTTTGTTTTGATTTGCTTAACAAAATGCTTTGTTGTTAGAGCAGTGCCTCATCAGCACTTATTCTGCTGAAAAGCCCTAAAATGAAATATACTTTAATATAATTTAATAACAATTATATGAGTACATTGAGGAGTTGCTTCATTATGAGCCATCAGATGTAACACACTCAATTCTTTTATTAATTTGTGCACATTACACTTTTTAAGGTCATCTGGGTGACATCCAAATGACATCTGTAAACCAATCCAAATCCACAGGTGATGTATAACAAATCATGAAGTTTCAGGTGGACATGGATCTTTAAGGATGAAGGAATTCCTTCATTCTGTGTTTTATATAAATAATTTTTATAAGCCACTTCCCAAACCCAAGTACTTAAAAGAGAAATACGTAAAACGGCTTTCTAAACCTCCTTTAGTTTAAAAAAGCATCAGTCACATACTACAAGGTTACCCCTCACATCCCAGTATCACAGGGAAAGAATCCTAAAGTACCAATGCACTTCTGAAGGACAAGTACTTCAAAATTGCATAACACCACTTTTGTTGTACTTTTTGGAATATTTCCTTGTGAATAATTTTTTAATTTATAAAAGTAGTCAAAGGAAAGAAGGAAATCTCTGGTTCTAATCATTGAACTATTATCTCTGCTAAAGAGATAATAAAAAGGCTAAGCAATACTTCAAAACATATGAAATAGCATTGATCCTTCGTCCCTCACTACATGTTTTGTTTTAATGTATAAACTGTGAAAATGTGAGTGAAGTAAAAATCTGGTTTATTTCCCTATTGCAGGAAGATCTGGAGTAGGGGGGAAATCAAATCACTTTTCCCAATGTATATCTTTGATCTGTAACTGAAGATATCTATTAAAGTGAGAAGGTTTTACAATACAGGCTGGGCATTCAATATTTCCCTATCAAAATAAGGGAAGCTTCTGAAACTCAGTTGCCCTTGCATAAAGCTATGATTCTATTTCCACACTAAAGAACCCAAGCACTGAATTTACTTTTTTTCCCTCCCTCTCCAAATCTTAACCTACACTTTTAAAGCATTTTCCCCTAAGTGTCCTTCCACTATAGGGTAAAACAGAAAGTCATGCACTGTGAATTGTTAACTGCATATATCTTATCCTACAAAGTCACTGTGTATTACAGTAAGATTTAGAGAAACAAAAAATGTGTAATGTGGGGTTAAAGAGCAACAATGAGAATTTGCTATCCTCTATGCAACTACACACGTTATATACCTACACAGTACAGGGTACTGGCCAATTGTTTAATTATGTTGAGTAGGATGAGAATTAATAAAAAACAAAACCCAGAAAATCCAATGCCACCAACTTTTGAGAATATTATTCATAGTTCTAAGATGGCTACCTCCATCCAAGCAAAAGTAAAGTTCCCAACCAGCTGAATATGCCAACTAACGCCAGGGGAGGATCTCTCTCATCAGAGCCCAGAAGTAGCCAAACTGAACTCCTCAAACCCAAACCAGTGACAAGTGTCAGCAGCACAGGGTTAGGCAGGCGGACTTCAGGTTTCTGAGGTTTCTCATGCATTAGGCTTCACGTACTGCAGTGAGCTGTTCCCAGAAGCAGAGCTGTTCAGCAGTAATTGGCAAAGGAGACATGCTGTGAGAGGCACTTGTCAAATAACGCTTGTTTACAAATAAATCTCCTAGTGCAAAGGACAGCAGTTATTGAATAAGCTCAGGTCCAGAGTAAAACCCCTCCTACCAGCAGTCTTTTAGTTTTGCATTTACTGAAGAGACAGAAATTAGAGAGCAGCAATCAGAGAAGCAAGGGGGAACAGACACCCTGAAGACAGCGCTCACACTGCTCGTCATTACTGTAATACTCCCCTGCAACCTCCCTGTAACGATGCCACTAAACCTATTTGCGGGGCAGCTTCGTTCCTTTCCAGCACTGTTTCCTATCACGTAAAAGTCCTATTCTACAGCTGTCCGTTCCTGCATAGACGCCTCTATCGCGAATGGTCCAGCTGACTCCGTCAGTGCTACACAAATTTTCCAGGAACCAGCAAGGATGAGCGAGACAGAACTCAGGGTATCTGCCCGTCTCTGGGCACCGTGTCAGCGCAGACCAGAGCTGGCAGGACAGCGTGCCTCTCAGGAGGCAGGCGAGGAACAGCGAAAGAACTTCAAAAGCAGCCACAGAGCCTCACCAGCATCACTCCCACGAATGAAGTCATCTGAAATCGTGTGGGGACAGAAGGATTGGGCCCACCATTATCTAACCAAGGCAAAGCCATTTCCATCATCCTCCAAACCAATGCATTGCCTGAACATTTGATACCTTCACACAGAGAAACAGTATTTTCTCCTTCCTCTGTATTTTTTTTGTTTAAAAAAAAACCAAAACACATCACAAACACAAAACAACAACAAAAACCCCCAAACCAACTACAATTGAACATTATTCTTGCTCTCCAAAATAAATTACAGTTAGCTGTTTACCTTAGGCCACATCTTTAAAATTCTGGAACGGTTTTCTTTCACCAATCCCTGCACACCTCCTCCTCCTCCCTCTAAAGGAGTTTCACAAATAATTACGGTGCATCACGCCGGCAGTCTGCTACGAGCTGCCGGCATCCCCTTCAGGCGCTGAACTTCTCCACCCATCACCTTCACATTACAGCCTGCCCGCGGACACAAAAATAATAATAAAAGAGCCACAAGCAGTGCCCACATCACGTATACGGGGGGGGGGGGGGGGGGGGGGAACACACCACCACAACATCCCGGTTTGAAAGCACCCTGCTAGACAAGAAGCCTGAGCAGATGTTTTTGGCTACTGGCCTCACAGAGATTAAACGTGTAGAAAAATCCGTTCCCTGCGGCCGCGCTCCGCTGCGGGTTAAACACCGGCACCTCCGCGGCTTCCCCTCCGTTTTTACCCGTTTTTCAGCCGCGAAGTAAGCGCACTGCGGCCAGTGCTCGCAGGGCTCCCCGCGGGAGACCCCGGCCCCGCCGAGCTCCGCGCCCACCCCCCGTACTACCCCCGCCCCACCCACACTACTCGGTGCAAAGCCTCGCAGCTACCGCCGTGCGACCCGCCCCCGGCAAAGCCCAGCAAGCCCACCCGCGCTAATGCACCTTGCTTGCAACTCTACCCCGCTGCGAACCGCCAGGAAACACAGCCGTGCGAACGCACTCGTGAAAATGCCCCTGTACAGAAGCACCTATGTAACACCACCACCACCCCCCTTCCTCGAAAAAAAAATTAAAAAAAACCCACCAAAACCCAAAATGGCCAAACCCACCCGTGCGAGCCCGCCCGAGCCCCGAGGCAGGGCTACCGACCCCTTCCCCGGGACTCTCCCCCAGCCCCAGTACCAGCGTCGCCCGCTTCCCTCGCGCGGCACCCGCCTCCCCGCGGGGCAGAGCCTCCCCCAAAACCGAGTCAGGTGAGCCTGAGGCAGCGCGCGGCCGGGAAGCCGCTCTCCTCGGCGGACGCTGTCCCGACAGCTCGGCCGCCCCGTCCCCGCTCACCCTCGCTGCCGGAGCTGGCCAGCAGGCTCTGGAGCGCGACGCACAGCAGCAACGGCAGGAGGCACGTCCGACCGGGAGCCGGCGCCCCGGCGCGCCCAGCCCAGCTGCCGGCGCCCCGCGGCCCCATCCCGCCGCCCCTCAGCGCATGGGGCGGCGGCTGCCCCCGGCGCTGCCCGCTCGGGTCGACTCGGGACGGGGCGGGCTGGCAGCGCGGCGCGGCTCCGTTCCCGTCCAGCCGCCAACGCGACTGGGAAGCCGGGAGGCGGGGATGGGGGAGGCGGCCCCGCGCCGCCGCGGAGACGCCCCCGACGGGGCGGACCCGCCGCCGCCGTCGCCATCCCGCGGAAAGAAGGGTACCCGCTGCGCTTCAGGACGCGTCAGGGCGTCCTGGGGCGCAGTGGGACCGCGCCTACAATAGCCGCGCTGCAGGAGGCCCTGCCGCCCCCCGGGCCACACCGCCCGAAGGGTAGAGCAAGGAGCAGCCCGCTTACTGCAAGGTATCTCTCTGGCCCCAGGGAGCCCCGCTGCCCCTCGCAACAGCCACACGTCACTCAAAAACGCATATGTGTCGTGTCGTGTCGTGTCACCCTCCAGTCCCCAGAGCCCGGAAAGCGGCGATTTCAGAGGGCGGGCAAGCTTGAGGGGAACACTCACCGCAGCCAGGAAAGCAAAAATTCCAGAAACTCTCTAATGGAGCCAATGGAAAGATGATTTTCCGGTGTATTTTACCCAGATCACCAGCAGAACCCAGCTTTGTATCCAGTACTGGCAATTAGATTCAGAGAAGTTTTGACTGAGAATTTTTACCCCTCAAAGCCCTGTTTTTCACCTGCTTCATCTTTTTAGGAAAAAAATAAATCCCGTGAGTATGAGAAATTTAATTCTTGGGGGTTTTAACCAGGGAACTGCCAATAACAGTTATAACACAGCTCTCTACACCACCATTGCTCATGTTCTATCCATAAGTAGCTAGACAGGGTGTTTCTCTGTGCCCTTGCACAAGCCTCAGCTACTGACAAAGTATCAATATAGTCCTGAGTTGTACATGCATGTTATTTTCAAAAACGTTAGCTCCTTTTGCAAGAGGATTTTCTACCTCTAGCTATTCAACATTTTTACTGCCACCAGGAGGACAGGGAAGGGGCTTTGCTTTACAACGGTGGTACATTAATACAATTGCCAGCCAAACAAAAAGCATGGCATGCATCTGTTTACAGCAGTACACCAGACCTTCAATATTCAAATATCCTGCTAGTCCATAATTCAAAAGGCGTTACTAGCACCAATGCATGAAACTCCATGGACAGATCTTCAGCTGACATAAATCACAGCTGAGAACATGCAACCCCAGCCCCGCCACATGCAACACTCATTTCTAGGAATTTGCCATCTGTGGCAGCAGTGATTCGTTTTGCCACCCAGAAATCAAGGCAATGCAGGAAAACATCATCAGAAACAGCAACTTGTTATTAGCATAGTAAAAAGGATCAGATGGGAAAGGACAAATAAAATGCCAAGCTTGAATGGGAGCCTCCACTAGCCAGGGGGCAAGACTGCTGTAGCTAGACAATCTCATATGAAACTGTTTGCTCCTGTTTTCGGCTGGTGTTTGACAATCATTGACTGCTGTTGGGACTGCCAGGCTTGTAATTTAGAGGCATTTCAGATGATATGTTAGTGACATCTTAATTTTCTAGGAAACACTGTGATGAGCTTCATGTGATTCATAAGCTATTTAAGAGTAACCACCATGCTCTAGGTTTCATCCTAACTGCCTTTTTTTTTCTTCCCCCTGCAGGAAACTACCTTTCATTCCAAGGCATTTGATTGGTCCTCCACTCTGGTTGTGGCACAGGAGTGTCCCAACCTCATATCCCAGGACACTATTGAGCTCTGATAAAAAAAAAAAAAATTAAAATAAAATGCAACTTTATAAAAGCCTTATCCCCAAATGGAAGGGTATTGCAACTTTATGCATCGTCCAGTGGGTCTGATTTGGTAGGGGCTCAGTCTTCTACAACTGTCCTCCTGGTTTTGCCACCAGTGCTCTTAGTAATCTGCAGCAGGCAATTCTCTCTTCCCTTTTGCCTCATCAGCGCACCCAGTGGGCTTTTAAGGAGAGGACAAATTTTAACAGAGTGCTGCAGTATCCCTGGTAGCCTTGATAGATAATCAGAGAGAAGCTGGGCAGTCTGATGGGATCCCTTCCCATCTCTCACTAAAGAGTATATCTTTTATTGCTTTGAGCAAATTCACTGTAAAAATCACAAGGTCTGGGTCACAAACTATTCAGGAACCTAAACTGTCTCAGGTTCATGCCATTTCTCCTCATACTCAGCTTATATTTTGTGTTAGTTTCAGATTTTTCTTCCTGTATCTCATTAATTCATTTTGCCTTTTCACCTATGCAAACAGTATTCCCTTTTAATCATCACTCAGCTAAGGTCTGTATTTCATCCTTTACATCTTGTTCTTATGAGTCATTCCTATAGAGTGTTAGTAATACTGTTACAGTCCAAGCTCCCTCCAGTTTTCCCAACATCTCCCTCATAACAGTTTGTCCCAGAAGTGTAATCATACTAAAGCCATAATAAGCAACTCTCTCTAGAATGCTATTGCATATAGTGTCTGAAACTGAAATGACAACTTTTCTCTGTATAACTTGCCACTTCATATCTAATTTGCTGCCAACTATTACACATATTTTAAGGTATTTATTACACCAGACAGATTTTGAGTTAGCATATTTCAGATTATTTCACTTAGATATGCAAAACCTAATTTTTCCAAATTTAATTCCTCTGCCGTTGACATAGTTCTCTTCATATAATTGCTGTGTTCGGACTGGCTTTTAATTTTGCATTGCCAATTCATTTTGTTAGTGTGCTGTTTATCCTGTCATCAACGGAATACACTTGAACACTTGAAGCGAATCTATCTTTCAGATTATTTCAGGAACCAAAAACTGCCCACTACATCCATTCACTGTGTCATTATTGTTCTACTGAAGTGTAAGGGCATAATACTTATTGCATCTCCGTGTTCAACAGGCTCACCATCTGAGAAAATATTTTATTTCATACTTTAACTGTAAACAGTCCCTCTAAAGCCATGTCTTCATTGCATTAATGGAATAGACGCCCTACTGTAATGTAACAAACTTTAATTAGTTAGGCATATAAGCATTTCCATTTTCCTTTGAAAAGTCTTTTTCTTTCAAAAGAGTCAAGGAAGATGTGACCTTTAAGGAACATCGTCATGAACTTTGGTAATCAGGTTTTGTTTTTTCCCCACAAGCCCTTTGAAAGAGAAGAATTACCTTCTACTCAAAAACTAAATGCATATTAAAAGCAAAAGCAATCTAGGAGCAGCTAAGCAGCTTTGCATAGTAGATATATTTGGATTTGTATGATGGATGCAACCACAATTTTAACACAAAATGACTGTGCTCAACAAGCCACCACAGCAGCCTGTGTAGCAGGACTATGGAAATCAAAACTCAGAGCCACAGCAGACAACAGCAAAATCTGTACCAAAAGCCAGTGGGGACAAGAAAGTTAAACATCAAGTGCAGGTGGGCCATCCCTTGGCTGAACGAGGTATATCAATGATTGTGCCCCTCTGTCACAGCTGAAATCTTCATACAGAGAAAGACATTAACCAATGAACCAGTATTTGCATGGAGAAAAATGAGCAAGTGGTAAATAAAGTATTGTCTGTGCAAGTTCAGAAGCCAGCCACTTGTACGGTCTCGGCACCGATTTGTCTTTTGCCACCCCCACAAAACAGAGGAGCCACTGGCAACTGTGCGCTTAGGAAAATCTGCTCAGTTCATTTACAGACTGAAATTAGATCCAAAGCCATGAAAATCCATGGGAGAAAAACATGTGAATATTTGTTTCACTCAGAAAAGGCTTAGAGAAAGCATGACATTTCAGCCTGGCATTTTATTTTGGAGCACTTCATCACCAGCCCTTGGTCCTGATAGCAGTTCTCCCCAAGGCCCATGACCTGGCAGCTCACACTCCTGTTTGCAAATGCTGTGTCACTACTCCCCCCTCTCACAGCCCTGCACTGGCCAGATCCCAGATGTTAAAAGCCCACTGTCCATCTGCAAGCAGAGGTATGATCTGTGGTCCAGAGGGCTCAATGTACATAACTTCACATGTCAGTCTGGTTTAGACTGATCAGCAAAATAATCCGGGTCAGACATGGAAGCACACATTTGTGAACACCAAACACAGCAGCAGTTACAGCTGGCAGTACTTGTCATGCACCCACTACTTAGCAAGTATTGAGGCATTTCTTTGCATCACAGCAGAGGAGAACATTAAAGAAATAGCTTTGCAGAGATTTATGGAGATTTTTAGTAACACAGAAAGTGGAGCATGGGAGAAAGTGCAAAGGCTAATTTGATTACATTGTTAGCCCTGTATAAATTTAATAATGGACTCACTTCAACATTTCTCATTGTAAGCTATTTACAAACGTCTAGTAACTGCAGTAGCTCAGCACCTCACCCTCGTGAATCAGTCTTCCCAATAACTCACCTCTGTGAGGAAGAGGAGCATTACTGCTCCCCTACAGACAGACAGGAGCAAAGGAGATGTTGAGGATCGAGATAAAAATTACTGAATTGATTATGCCTCCTCTAGATCAGGGACAATGTTCTTAAAATATTAATGAAATTATCTTATTCTTGCATCAGAGTAAGAATCAGCAGATATTAAGAGGAACTGGCTTATCTCCTCAAGACATTTGGTCGTGAGTTTAAGTAGACACCGCACAAGCTTTGGCAAGTGACTTGGGTACATTTACAAGTACCAGAGTGCTTTGTAAAAACCTAGCCCTTGAGTAACTTGCTCAAGGTCACACAGAAGGTGTGTGGCAGACCTGAATCAAGCTCAAAAGCTATTAGAGCATGTATTTACTTTTCATTCTCACTTTTCCTTTTCCAACATGTCATTTTGGATCAGGATCTACTCTAGCAAATGTGGACAGTGCTGTAGTTCAGGGGTTCACATTCAGCACTTCACTCATTAAATGCACATTCTTTTAAGGTAAAAACAATAATGGATATAATTATGAAAATCACCATATTAATACATAATTTAATAGTGAAGTACCTTAATCTCCTGCATACTGTACTGTCCAGAACTCAGTTCCTGTCTGAATTATGTTTCATAAGGTCAAGAATGCCTTCTTTAATTTCTAAGGGCAGTCTGTATGGTCATCCCGTATTTCTTTGATTATAGGCTGACTAGTTTCGTTAACTCGAGCTATTGCCCTCTGTTCAACACTGAGGCCAACTGTGTCTGTTATCCTCTTGTTTGATGAAAGCAAATCCATTTCATTTTGCCTCACTCCTCCAAGCAGAGCTGTTTGATACGGACTCAACCTACTGCTAATGATTTCCTAAATAAATCACATCATTGTCAGTCATTTCATATCTCAAATACTTGCAAATGCTTATCAATTTCAGCTGCCAACACATTCATTTATGTTCTTGGTAGATGACATCTGGATCACAGCTATAGTCTTTGAGTCTTTTCCATCAGCTAATTGCAACTGGTTTTGAAATGCAGGAACATATTTATTTCCCTCCTTCCTTTGCAATGTTTGAGTTGTGCCTTTAGATAGGTCTGTTGCAAACTCAGAAATACTTAGCTTGCAAAACTTCAGTGTCTACTCAGAGAAGTGCTTCAGCAAGTATATTTTTTTTTTTTCGCATATGCTTTGTTAAGTGATTTTCAAACAGAATTACAAGGGCCTGGGACAGCTTTCTGGGACAGACAACCTCACGTGACAAATTCTAGCACAAACATTACCTGGTGACATACAATCCATGTGTTTCCCACTGCCACTCAGCTTTCAGTGTTGCTTCCCCTATCACATTTAAGAGTTCCAAAATACTACTCAAAAGAGTGAAGAAAAAAAAAAAGGAGAGAAAAGGCAAAAAGTCCTTCACTCACCTTTTATACACAAACTTCCCAAATTGAAGGGGTAGCTATGATAAAGGGATAAGCCTTCTAGGCTCATTACTAGGGAAAACTGTTCTTCCCATACCAGAAGAGCTGGAGCAATTAGGTGATACTGAAATCAAGCTCCAAGACTCAGGTATGCTGATATTTTTTGCTTCCAGCACAGATGCCCCAGCTGATGCTGAGGAAGCTATTCCTCAGCTGAGAGTATCCCGTTACTCAATGCTGAATGACAGGGTCCCAAATGAAGTGAAGGTCCTGTTAACAAAGACGTGTGCTTTAAATGGTCAGCATAACCTGAGATGTGGCCAAAGGGGATCACCATCCAGCTTGGCTCTTGCACCATGACTATCCCAATAGTATTTTTGCACTACTGTACATTATCAGTGTTGTTTAACAACCCAAGCAGTATCCTAGGAACCAGACAAGCCCAGTCCAACACTTGCAACTGCTGCTGTGCCTTTCTTCACCTCACTCTACTTCTGAGTCCTCCTCTTCCCTTGCAAGACACCCTTTTCCTTCTCTTTCAAGCAGGACTGCCTTTTAATCATGCCATTGGCCATGATTACTTGCATCCATCTCCTCATAGAAGCCATTCTCTTTACCTTTAACACATTTTGTCAGATGCAGTTGCACTTGGACATTGGCTTTTCTAGCCTCATCTCCGCTTGCTCAGAGACCATGCTTGTATTCCTCACAGATTTCACTGAAGTATTACTAGTGTACTAGACAGTACGGGGGTGTAAACACACCATGCATCATGACATGGCTATAAATGAGAACTGGCTGCTCATTACAGGTTATTTCTCCTTTTATAGCTTTTCCTCCTTACTCTCTAAACTTTATTCCCCCTTCTGTCTCTTACAAGGTTTTCTGGGCTCTGGCACATTTGCTTAATCTCCACACAATTCACCCTTTGGTAGGCTCTGCCTTCCCGCGTATGCACTCCCAGACACTTCTGGCTGCCTCTGTTTTCTGCCTTTAATTCTGCCTCCAGCTAAACAGAAGAGTAGGTGATTACAATTTCATTCAATCAGAAGGTGAAGGAGATGGGGGCCAATGCACAGCAAGTCAAGAAAGGAGTGGCAATCAGATTACAGCTATAGCCTAGAGCAGAATACTTCATAATGTGAACTTATAATGGATCTCTGGTCTAGGGCATATAACAGACATTTTACCCAGAGTGCAATAGTCACCCAAAGACATTTAGTTCAGGAAATACTGAGCCTGGGATAAACATTTAAACTTTAATAAAACCATTACAGTTGCACTGATTGCATAGCTCCTTTAGTCAGTGAAGCTACATAGGGAAGGGAATAATAAAATAAGCAAGTTGAACAGAAGTCATTATCAGGCTATTTACATAAAGATTTACTGAAAATTCGCCCTTAGTATGGCTCTTTGACAACACAGTATCCATATCTACCTCTACCTTGCTCTAACTAGTTGACTAGTCATTTACCTGCTTCATCTTTTTGGACTGATTCATTCATAATTCTTCCATTCCAAATAAACATTTCAACACTAAATAAGCTTCTTCTGTGTTTTGAGTGAAGCATCAATTCAACGTTCCTTCCTTTCTGGACAAGTACCCTAATCAAAAGGCAATTAGACAGAAAATATGAGTACACCAGAGCTACAGACAGGCACCCAGGAGAGATACAGGGATTTGCACCAACTATTACCCACTGGCCAGCACAAACATTACAATAAATATGAATGTTTACTAAAATGCTGTACAAAGGGCTAATCATTGCATAGGGGACTGGTTGACACTTCTGTTCTCTACTGGTTTGTTGCTGGTGGGTCTTGTGAATTAATTTCCTGTATACCAAACTCTCTTCATTTTGTTAACAGCAAACCCCATCCTATTAACCCTTTTCAAAGCCACCACTCCAGGAATTGGGCACCTACATATTAGGGTACCTGTTCTGGCTCCAATTAGCCTCTAAGCTGGAAAGTGGGAGCATATTTACATCATGTCAGCATCCATGGAGATGAGGCTACTGCAGGTATGCCTACACCTCCAGGAGAAAAGAACAGGCTTAGTTTATTTTTAGATTAGTTTTATATTAGTGGCTACTTTCTCAGTGTTTGGGTGTCATACTCCACTGACACTGGAGGACAAAAAACATACAGAGTGAAAAAAATTTACAAGCTGTAAGATCTCGCTTGGGCACAGTTGAACATGGGAGAAGAGACTGCTACTTCCTAGGCCATGTTTGTGAAGTAATACATCTCCCCGATCTGCAATTGACCTTTTTCTTAGAACTGATCCAAGACCGTACACGAACTAAAACCAAAAATCTTCAACATCTCACAGTACAAATACAAGGACAACTTCTGTAATTTCTTTCTCTGTCATCCCTATCTGAAACAACCATCAATCCTCTACTGGAAGGAAAGATGTTTGTGACAAGCACAGGAAAAATCCTAGAATGGTAGGGGTTGGAAGGGTCCTTTAGAGATCATCTAGTCCAACTCCTCTGCAGAAGCAGGGTCACCTAGATCAGGTTGCACATGTTCAAGTGGGTCCTGAAGATCTCCAAGAAAGGAGACTCCACAACCCCTCTGGGCAGCCTGTTAAACTGATCCCTCACCCTCACAGTAAAATAGTTTTTTCTTATATTTAAGTGGAACTTTTTGTGTTCCAGCTTCATCCCCTTGTCCTGTTGCTAGCTATTATAAAAAAACAGAGATGTCACAACCTCCAGATACCCACCCTTTAGATATTTATAAATGTTAATAAGATCTCCCCTCAATCTCCTCTTCTCTAGACTAAACAGCCCCAGTTCCCGCAGCCTTTCCTCATATGAAAGATGTTGCAGTCCCCTGATCATCTTGGTGGCCCTGCGCTGGACTCTCTCTAGAAGTTCCCTGTCTCTCTTGAGCTGAGGAGCTCTGAACTGGACACAGTACTCCAGATGAGGCCTCACCAGGGCAGAGTAGAGGGGAAGAAGAACCTCCTTCCACCTGCTGGCCACACTCTTCTTGATGCATCCCAGGATGCCATTGGCCTTCTTGGCCACAAGGGCACATTGCTGGCTCATATTTAACTTATTATCAATCAGGACTCCCAGGTCTCTCTCTGCAGAGCTGCTCTTCAGCAGTTTGACCCCCAGCCTGTACTGGTGCATGGGGTTGTTCCTTCCCAGATGCAGGACTCTGCACTTGTCCTTGTTGAACCTCATGAGGTTCAACTTGCAAGCCGGTCGAGATCCCGCTGAATGACAGCACAGCCTTCTGGGGAATCAGCCAGTCCTCCCAGTTTGGTGTCATCAGCCAACTTGCTGAGGGTACACTGTCCCCTTATATAGGATGAAGATGTTGAACAAGACTGGCCCCAGAACCGATCTCTGTGGAACTCCACTGGCCACAGGCCTCCAACTCAAGTCTGTGCCATTGATCACCACTCTCTGGCCTCTGTCATTCAGCCAGCTCTCTATTCACCTTACTGTCCACTCATCCAAGCCACCCTGCTTGAGCTGTCTGATGACATGTTATGGGATACAATGTCAAAAGCCTTGCTGAAGTCAAGGTAGATGACATCTGCTGTTCTCCCCTCATCTAGCCACCCAGTTATGCACTCATAGAAGGATATCAGGTTGATCAAACAGAATTCCCCCTTGGTGAAGCCATGTTGACTCCCCCTGATAACCATCTTTTCCTTTATATGTTCAGTCATAACATTCAGGATTAGTTGTTCCATCACCTTTCCAGGGATGGAGGTGAGGCTGACCGGCCTGTAGTTTCCTGGGTCGTCCTTCCTGCCCTTTTTGAAGACTGTCGTGACATTGGTCTTTCTCCAGTCCTCAGGCACCTCACCTGTCCTCCATGATTGTTCAAAAATGATGTAGAGAGGCCTAGCAATCACATCAGCCAGCTCCCTCAGGACTCTAGGATGCATCCCATCAGGACCTAGAGACTTTTGAGCCTTAAGCTTGGCCAACAAGTCTTTAACCTCTTCCTCTTACACCCAGGGCAAGTCCTCTGCTGTCCTGGCCCTACTATTATCCTTGCTGGACAGGGCTTCCCAAGGGCCAGCCTTGACTGTAAAGACTGAAGCAAAGAAAGCAGGCACACATCATCCTTCTGCTGCTGATGTACTTGAAAAATGCCTTATTACTGTCCTTAACATCCCTGGATACATTTAATTCTAGAAGGGCTCTAGCCTTCCTAGTTGCACCCCTGCATGCCCTGGCAATGTTCCTATACTCTTCCCAAGAAGCCAGCCTCTGTTTCCACCTCTCATAGATGGCTGCTTTCTGCCTGAGTTGTCCCAGCAGATCCTTGCTCATCTATGGAGGCCTCCTGCCTCCTTTTCCTCCTTTCTTGCACTTTGGGACACACTGATCCTGGGCTTGGAGGAAGTGGTGCTTGAAGATTGACCAGCTCTCATGGGCACTTCTGTCTTCTAGAATCATATCCCAAGAGATTCGTCCAAGTAGATCTTTGAAGAGGCCAAAGTTGGCTCACCTGAAATCCAGGGTCACGGTCCTGCTTTGTGTTCTGCCTCTTCCACATAGGATCTTGAACTCTACCATCTCGTGGTTGCTGCAGCTGAGGTTGCCTCCAACCTTCAAATCCCCAGCCAGGCCCTCCTTATTTGTCAGTACCAAATCCAGCAGCGCACCCCTCCTTGTTGGTTCCTTGATCACCTACAACAGGAAATTGTCGTCAACAATCTGTAGGAACCTCCTGGACTGCGTGTGCGTGGCTGTGTGGCTATCCCAGCAAATATCAGGGTGGTTGAAGTCCCCCATGAGGACCAGGGACTATGATCATGAGGCAGCTCTCAGCTGTTTGTAGAAGGCCTCATCCACATCCTCCTCCTGATCAGGTGGGATCAAACTCCTACAACAATATCACCTGCTTTGCCCTGGCCATTAATTTTTACCCATAAGCACTCTACCCGCTCCTCATCCCCACCCAGGCACAGTTCAGTACACATTAATTGCTCCCTCACATAGAGAACAACTCCACCTCCACGCCTTGTCAGTCTGTCTTCCCTGAACAATACATAGCCCTCCATGGCTGTGCTCCAGTCATGGCAGCTGTCCCACCACGTCTCTGTGACTGCAATGAGGTCGTAACTCCGCATCCACACCCACATCTCCAGTTCCTCCTGCTTATTCCCCAGGCTGAGTGCATTGGTGTAGAGGCAGCGCAGGGGCTTACTCAAACACACAGGTTTCCCTGGACAGATGCAGGAGGATCCTTCCCAGTTTGGCTCTTCCTCAGGGTGGTCAGCCTTCTGCATCTCAGCACAGTGTGCAGATGAGGGGCATTTATCATTGCATTCCCTGTCCTGCCCTGTTTCCCAGCTAGAGGGGACAGCTTGTTCTATGTTGCTTCTCCCCCCACCCCCCAAGTCCCTTAGTTTAAAGACCTCTTTATTAAATTTGCTAGCCTACTCCCAAATATTCCAGTTCACTTATGGGAAAGATGAATCCCATCCTATCCTATCAAGTTCTAGTCTCCAAGGAAGGATCCATTGTCAAAGAACCCAAAGCCTTCCTGCCGGCACCAGCCTCTCAGCCAGGAGTTCACTTGGCTGATTTTTCCATTGCAGACTCCTTTATCTCTAGGGAACAGGATAGAGGAGAAAATAACCTGAGCCCCTCTACCTTTAACCTGCTTACCCAAGGTTTTAAAATCCTTCTGGATCCTGGAGATGTCATGCCTCATGTCATCATATTCATACCTACATGGAACGCAAGTAAGGGGTAGTAGCCTGCATCCCTGACCTTGGCTCCTGGCAGGCAGCAAGCCTCTAGTGACTCCCTACCTTCCCACAGATGGGTCTCTCAGTGCCCCTTAGCAGCGAGTCACCCACAACAAGCACTCACCACTTCTTTCTGTAGTGTCAATTATGTTTACACTAGAAGTAGTAGGAGACCATGAGGTCACATAAAGATGGTAATACCTCATAACATACTGCATTGAATGCAACAATTTGGGTTTTTTTGCCTGATTCTATTCTTTGTCCTCACAGTAAACCAAGCCAGATTTCATGTAGGTTTGCCACTGATTTGCTCTGGTATTTAGCTGTATGTAGATAGCTTGATAATCCATTGGCAAACTGCAGATCATAGTTATCCTTTAGCTCTGCCATTGACATGAAAGGTTTCTCTCCATGCATATATCTAGCTCCTTGCACAACAGTCCCTGCTTTGACTGGAATCTGTTCTCTCCTGATACTTGTACCCCTCTACTTTACATCCAGCTTCCACAAGATCTATCTTAGCTTAATTACATTTGGCCTGCAACTCAGTCCTGTCACCTCAGTCCAGTTTTATTCACAAAAAAAAATCCGTTGTATACAGAAGTCCGCTGTTCTGATCACTGTCACATTTTCAGACTTCACACACCAAGCAGGGTTGGACTCTAAGTGGAGGCAAAGCCATTTAGAAAACAATGTCCTTGAATTGATTCAAGTAGTCCATTTCTAGGAATTCAATCCCAGGAGAAGGTTTGAGCCCCTTATTCAGCTCCTGTTTTTCAACACATACCTCCTTTCATAAGAGAGCTTTATCACTCCCTCCCCAGCTCCATGCAAATGCTAGGGTAAGGGCAATATACAGCAGAACAGATGCTGGGGCAGCAGTGTGTTTACACGAAGCTGCTGACAGCAGATGCCAGCTTGTAAAATTAGCCAATAAAAATACCAGCATCACTGTTTACAGCAACTCTGAGCAAGATAGGCTGCCAGCAAACTGGAAGTCACATTGCACTGACACGTCAGGTTAGAGATACAGCATTTGGCTGAGCATCATCATTTTTACTCTACCAGATGAGGGATTCCTGAATAAAGGAGTCAACCAAGAGCTGTCTGACAGTCTCAGTCCTCCTCACTTCTGCACTCCAAAAGAATCCTATTTACTGTTAAAATATAAAAGAACCAGAAACATCGTAACTAAGGAACCACATGTACCAGTAGCTACTGAAAGCTTTTTTCATCCTACTACACTAGTCAAAATAGAAATTGAAGGACATGTATACATCAAGTATGTTATAGAGCAGGAAGCTATTACCTGAACATGAACTCCCTTCAGTACTTTTTGTAACCACAAATGTAATTTAAAACCCCTGATTTTATACCAAATTGTTGTCTAGAGCTTACCCATGTAAATGGTTAATAAGTTATCAATATCTGCTGTAAGCTTCTTGCAGGAATGAGTAAAAAGTTAAAAAGGGGAAGTAAAACAGCTCAAAATATTAGAGGTATTATAAGCCATAATTAAAAGTAGTCCTTTATCCTCTATAAAGGAAGATGGATAACCATTAATAACATAATATACCTCTGGAATGTGTCCATGAAACCACAATGCTAGATGAACCATATGCCTGTAACACCTTTTCTACGAGAAACACCAAACAGCTTCAATCTTCCACATTACAAACTAACACAAGATAAACAAAAAGAAAAAATCAATCAATAAATTAAAATCCTATTACTAATAAATTAAAACAAAATTGAAAGACTTCAAATTGAACCAGCACTTTCTTCAACACATTGAAGAAACTAATAAACATTATCTAACCCAACACTAAATACAAAAATAGCAACAAACTCTCTTCTACTCCACAACTCTTTCACAAGGATTAAACAAGAGTCTCCATTAAGCATCCAAGGAATAGTGTCTGAGACCTTCCCCAGCTGTGACCAAGCAGCAATTAGACACAATTGGTTATAGAGGTTGCATGTCACAAGGATTTTGCTTGTGAGTAGTAGTTGAACTGTGTGGTAAGGAGTTATGAGAGACATGCTGTAGCTTTGATTTGTGGTGAAAATGGTTTGTTTGCTTTATTAAAAACAAACTGGTAGTGAGCTAGATGTTTGAAAGCCTACAGATACTTATGAGCTGTGGCTCATATATGTTGTTGGTTTTAGGCAATGGGGAGACCTTTACAAGAGGTCTCTGCTTGGTGACAGTCATCTTATTAAGTCTTTTAGTTTATTTTCTGTGAACTAAATATCTGTGCTTTTTCCATGAGCAGCTCATGTTTGTGAGCAGCTTGGGGCTTCTCAGTTGTGTGAGTGAGCTCTGTTCTTCTGTTACTAGAGCATGTTTAAAACATCATGTAGAGAATAAGGATTCTCAGTTGAGAGCTGAAGAGACTTTATCCTTTTTCTAGGAAGACTCTTCTCTCTTCCTGGTTTATCCCTGAAAAAAGTAGTATTGTAGCTCTTTCTTCCTGAGCTACTCCTGAGCTCAAGAGGGACAGGGAAGTGCTGGAGAGAGTCCAGCACAGGGTCACCAAGATGATCAGGGGATTGGAACATCTTTCATATGAGGAAAGGCTGCGGGAACTGGGGCTGTTTAGTCTGGAGAAGAGGAGATTGAGGGGAGATCTTATTAACATTTATAAATATCTAAGGAGTGGGTGTCAGGAGATTGGGACAACCCTTTTTTCTATAGTAGCTAGCAACAGGACAAGGGGTAATGGGATGAAGCTGGAACACAAAAAGTTCCACTGAAATATAAGAAAAACTATTTCACTGAGGATGAGGAGCACTGGCACAGGCTGCCCAGAGGGGTTGTGGAGTTTCCTTCCTTGGAGGTCTTCAAGACCCTCCTGGACATGTTCCTATGTGACCTGATCTAGGTGAACCTGCTTCTGCAGGGGAGTTGGACTAGATCTCTAAAGGACCCTTCCAACCCCGACCATTCTATGATTCTGCTGGACTCTCTCCAGCAGTTCCCTGTCTCTCTTGAGCTGGGGAGCCCAGAACTGGACACAATACTCCAGATGAGGCCTCACCAGGGCAGAGTAGAGGGGGAGAAGAACCTCCCTCAACTTGCTGTCCAGACTCTTCTTGATGCATCCCAGAATGCCATTGGCCTTCTTGGCCACGAGGGCACATTGCTGGCTCATTTTGGGTAGTATTAGGTTCCTTGCTTTGTGGCCAAGAGAAACAGAAGTTGCTGTCATCGTGTCTGTGATGTATAGGGTTCTTCATAAAAAGAAATAGTTGCAAATATTTCCTCCTGTCAAGCTTCTGATTTTTCTCTTGCTTCTGTAGCACTTTGCAGTCTGTCTTCAGGGCAAAATATTCTGTTACTTTCATCTTGGATGACAAGAGTGCTCTTGGATTTTCCCAAAACTATATATTCCAGCTTAGGGAAAATAGCAGAGCTAGTGATAACTGTACAATACTTCTTGGTGAAGTGAGACAAGGTTGGCCTTGGCTTAAGCGACTTGCCCGAGGTAAACATTGGTTTCTCAGTCCAGTGAATTGACATTCTAATGATTGACACAAATACCTATGCAGTTTTCCACATGGAAACCCATATGCTTGCCGTGAAACATCTTAAGCAGAAGTCAAGATGTCTTTTTCCTGATGAAGTTAAATGCAATTTGTTTTGTCTGGAGAGATTTCTAGATATGGTGGGTTAAAAGTTATTTTGAACCTCACTGGCAACAGTAAGCCTAGCCCCTAATATGCTGTGTTTAGCAGTTGATAGGTATGGAGAGCATGCAGGAACTAAGCTCATAACGATAGCAAATGACTGGCCTTTGGTTTACTCAAAAGCTGTTTCAGAAGTGGGAGGCTGACAGTCCTTTCTGTGGAAATTCTTGCATTTCTAATCTCTTGCAGAAGAGACTGGAATGTGAATATTGTCTTAGTTTCTCTGAGCTATTTGTTCAAGAGGCAACTTTTGATCAGCGATTACTGCTTAAATAAGGTATCTTTGGCACTAGTGATAGCATGCACCCTGAAGGCACCACTTGCTTAAATGCCCGCTACAGAGCTGACAGCTCTTGATCCAATTCCAGAATTGCTTGCTTCCTGTGATTTAAATTGCTTGCTTCCTGTGATTTAAAGAAAAAAAGCTGCAGCTTAGTTGGAGTAAAGTTAGATACTATCATTTATAATGGACTGTGCTACAAATTAACATGGCAAATGTGACTCAAAGGCAAATATTTAATGAACATTAACATTCAACAAGAGCAAGTGCAGAGTCCTGCATCTAGGAAGGAACAACCTGATGTACTAGACCCCCACTCTTGACTGCAGGATCCGCATGGTTGCCTCCGTCTTGTACCACTCCTACACCTCCTCCCAAGCATTTCAAATTCCTGTCATTAAATAGTGATGGCAGAGGCATCAGATTGGCCCAGCTGGGCTAGAGGTGGGTCTGAACCCAAGAGCTGAGGTAAACTCCGGAACTCTTTACAGGGCCTGTTCCCCTGTTATCAAGGAAAAGTGGCTCCTTGCAAAGCTATGACAGTGGTCAATATGAAGAAGAGTGAAGTTATGACAAAACTTGTTTCCTCATGATAATGAAGTATTAAATCATGTTTAAAATATACAACTTAACGTCTGTCCATTATTAAGGTAATAAGTTCTAATGGTTGTCTCAAACTATCATATCAGCACTTGCATCAGGAACTGTGGAATTGCTTATATTAGGAAAAGCCTTTAAAATCAAGTTCAACTGTTAATCCAGTACTACCGTGTCTACCACCAAACCCTGTCCTTGGGCATAACATTTACATGTCTTTTAAATACCTCCAGGGATGATGACTCAATTCCCTGGTAGCCTGTGCCCATGTTTTGATAACCCTTTTACAGAAGAATTTTTTCCTAATATCCAATCTAAAACTCCCCTGGCACAACCTAAGGCCACTTTCTCTTGTCCTGCACCTTTCAGGCTATGAAGGGAGCTATCATGTCTCCCTTCATGCCTCCTCTTTTCCAAGCTAAACAACCTCAGTTCCCTCACCTGCTCCTCATAAGACTTGTGCTTTTGACACTTCACCAGCTTCATTGCCCTTCTTTGGATATGCTCTAGCACATCAATGTGTCTCTTGTAGTGATGGGCTGAAAACTGAACACAGTACTTGAGGTATGGCCTCACCAGCAGAGTACAGGGGGACACTTCCTTGGTCCTGCTGACCACACTATTTGTGATATAAGCCAGGGTGCCATTGCACTTCTTGGCCACCTAGGCATACTGTTGGTTCATGTTCAGTTGACTGTTGATTAACACCCCCAGGTCCTTTTTTGCTGGGCAGCTTTTCAGCCACTCTGCCCCAAGCCTGTAGCGATGCTTGGGATTGTTGTGGCAAGGCCAGCACTTGGCCTTGTTGAACTTCAGACAATTGGCTTCGGCCCATCACTCCAGCCTGTCCAGGTCTCTCTGAAGTGTCTTCCTACACTCAAGCAAAACAATGCTCCTGCTCACCTTAAGGTCATCTGCAGCTTTACTGGGGCTCATCCAGATCATTGATAAATATGTTAAAAAGAACAGGCTCCAACACTGATCCCTGGGGAACACAACTGGAACTGCCCACCAACTGGATTTAACTCCATTCACCAGTGCTCTTCGGTCTTGGCTATCCAGACAGATTTTTACTCTTCTCTTGAGCATGCCTGTCTAAGCCATGAGCAGCCAGTTTCTCCAGGAGAATGCTGTGGGAAGCATTGTCAAAGACTATATCTAGATAGACAACAACCTTTCCCTCACTGAGTGGGTCACTGTGAGCTCTATTTTGTGAATTAATGACATGTTGAGAAATAACTTGTGGTGCCTGGCTGAGATGACTTTTGGGAAGGTGTGCAGACTGATATTGAGCTCCTTGGTTCTATTGTGAGAATGCAAGAGCACTTATGCTACCTGGAGTTCAGGCTTTGTTTTGTGGCACCAGTATATTTATGAATTTTGTGTTTGTGCTGTGAAATTTCAGGAAGATATTGAGTTTTTTAAAAATTACCCTCTTGAAATCTGTTGTATGAATGGAAGGCCAGAGATGGGTTACTCCAATACTTAATCTTGCTTCTCCCTTCTGCAAAGCAGCAGTAGTTTCCCTTGCAGTTGGCAAGAAGGTTTTGCATGAAATAAGGAACTGTTAGAAACTTCAGAACAATACTACTTAAACTGAATTCCATCTTGCTGTGCAGTTCATTCAGATCTTGGTCATATAAGTAAGTTAAACTGCAGCGGTCTAGCTGTCAGGTGGGAACTCTAAAAGACTGTGATGGGTTTGTACAGAACCATTTCTAGTAACAGAGTAGGTGCTGTAATAGTGGCTCCTGTAAGAAGTTGCTGAAAACTTCCCCCAGCTGTAAGTCAGACCAACCTCTGGAGCTCAGCCAACTCGGCACTTCTGTGATCATTTTTCAAGAAGCAGCCCAAAGAGGAGGGTTATTCTTTCTGGGAGGTAGTGGGAAGAGTTGGATGTGGACCTCAAGGTCAGTGAGGGAAGAGAGGACGAGCTGTGCTCCTCCCCTGCAACCCACAGAGGGCAGCAGTGGAGCTGAGCTCTGCCGGCAGCTAGTGGAGGACCCCACGTGTGCCCAGGGGGACCGTGGCTCTGTGGGGAGGCGGCGTTGGAGCAGAATGTGCATGGGATTGTGCTGCTGCAGAGTAGACCCAGGAAATTACTCACAGCAGAGAGTTTCATAAAAGGCTGTATCCCATGAGAGGGATCCTGTGTTAGAGCAGGGGAAGAATGTAAAGAGGAGTCCTTCTCTTAGGAAGAGGAGGGAGGAGTGGCAAAGACCATCTGTGAGGGACTGACCACATCCCTCATTCCCTGTCCCCTGCACTGCTGAAGGGGACGAGGTAGAGATATCTGGAGCAGGGAGCTGGGATGGGGCAGAAGGGAGAGGTGGGTGAAGGAGATCTTAAAGGGCTGGTTGTATTTTTCCCATTGTCCTGCTCTGATTTTGCTTTGTTTTTCTGTTTCTAGTTGGTAGTACATTACACTGATTTTGTTTTCTTCTCTAAATCGAGTTGTTGAGTCTGTTTTGCGCAGAACTGTATTGACAGTGAGCCTTCCCTGCCCTTGCCTGGATCCACAAGGCCCTTGGTTATCTTTTCTCTTTCTGTCTCACTGAGGCCTCAGCCATCCTATGGAAGGTGGTGGTGTGTGGCAGGAGTGACTGAGCAGTACTTTGTTGCCAGCTGGGCTTAAACAGTGACAAAGGCATTTAAGCCTTGTATGCAAAAAACTGCTTTTCAGGAGTGCAAGATAAATGGCTGTTAGAGTTTAGAGGAGCTGTCAGCAGACTGAGGGCTGCCACAGGGTGGACTATAAGTGTAATTGCAGGACATAACTTGTTAATAAAATAAAAATCTTCCTAGTTTTTTTCTCCTGCAATATAGATCCCAATCCCTTGAAATCTTAAGGAAATGTTAGATGCTGTACATGAGTTAACAAAGAGCATCTTAAGTAGCTTTGCTGCTGAGCCTGCTCACACAAGCCAACAGCATTAGACTTTGATTTTACTCCAAGACAACCAGCTTATGAAGCTTACAAAAAAGCTTGTGTTAGTAGCAACTTCTTGTCTTAAGCATATTGGAAGCATCTATAACATATGATATAGTCAGAACAGATTGTGACCTCCCTACCCCATGATTTGAATGGGATTCTTGCAAAGTCGGTTTCTAACCAAGGACTCATAATTTTGTTCTTAGCCACTATATATGTTAATTATTTATGGTCATGCTGTGTAGAAGAAAATTTTGTCCAACATGTAACTTTCCTCAAATGTATGGCTATTGTAGTCAGTTGGCAATGTTTCATTTTGATGGTGGGTGGAGAAATCTTGCCTACTTTTCTCCCTACTAGATTTCTTTTCCTTCTGAAAATAAATTGTAAGATATCTGTGTTCCATTGGAAAACTAGTGAGCTGACAGCTGAAGAAATGCAGGAGGAGAGTGAGAAAGTTATGTGCCTTGGGCATATGATAGCTTAATCTATTCTTCCATGAGTGAATAGGTCTGTCTTGCAAGAATTATCTATGGAGGATTGTGTCTTTGGTAGTAGGTGGAGGCAAGATAATTCATCATCGTTCATTAAATCAATGTGAGAATGTATTCAGAATAGGCTGGTATGACATCTACTGTAATCTGGGTGGCTTGATGCAATGTCAGAATAATGCAGATTACAGGATAGCCAGGTTCTGATGGATGTTAATGCACATAACTTATCTGAGTGAATTTGGCAATCTGTCATATGACAGTAAAATAGCAGCTTGTGTCAAAGGCATGCCACTGAATTCTTTGGGTCTACATCCTTTCGAAGCTATGCTTATTTCCATCTCACCTATGGAGGCTGACGTTTCAGCAAGATAGTCTACATCCCAGCACTTGGGGCTGAAATGTGACTTTAAAAAGATTTCACCAGTGAAGCAAATATGTAAAAGCCTGATTTCTCCCAGCAAGCTGAGCACAAGCAGGTTGTGCACTTTTCAGGAGAGTTTTAGAAATGTCTGCACCCATGTACTTCCTGAGGCAGGGAAATAATTATTTAAATGCTTACATCTGGTTTTGCATGGTAAGTTGTGGTTCTAGGACTACATGAGGTAGAAACAAGAGTGATAAAGTGATGTCTTGAGATGATCTTGTTGCTTCCAGGATAGTGACATGTTTGGGTTTTTTTTCTCAGGGTAAAGTCTTGGGAGAAAATTCTGCATCTTCAGACCTGAGATGGGCCTATTCTGGGATTAGGGACAGGAAAAAGGTATCTTTTTACAGGGAAAGATGCTGCTTCTACATGACATAGCAATGTTGAAACTACCTGCAACTACAGGAGTAAACTCAAATGTTGTATCTGGTCTTGTGCATCTTGTTTTACTGGGAATGCTAGATTACATTATTGGAGGAAAAAAATTATATGACAGTCATTGTGTGAGAATTAGAAGTTTGTCATGGCCTGATGTTTCTTTTACAGAATAGTTGGAAACTAAAATAACTTTTTTTTTCTGATAATAGAGCTTTTATTTTAGTTACCTTAGTCCCCAGGAAAAATGTAACCTATCAGTCCCTCATGATCTGGTTTCATCTGGTTGGCAATATTAGAAGCTGAAAATATACTGTGCTAGCTTTCCTTGATCATTCTTTTCTGCTAGTTAAAACTGAAACAGTTGAAAAAGGTCATCAGACTTGAGGAAAGAAACAAACCAAATAACTGGGGAAGAGTGCTCTGCTTTTCCAAGAAGGCAGTAGTTCAGACTGCCCAGAAACTTCAATTTGCCAATTTTTGCATATGAAATTTGATCAATTATGTAAATACTGACTGGGTTTTGCCAAGAGATCCCTACTTGTGTTGAGATACAGAATGGACTTTCTCTGGGGCTCAGACAGGTGAAAGGACTTTTGCTTCACTGGTCTGAATAGAGATTCCTCATTTTCTGTATGCCTACTGGGGATCTGCATGTCCGACTCTCTACAGTACTGAAGTTGAAGTCAGTAGGAGCTCTCTTAATTAGACTGTATCCTAACATGCACACACAAAGTGCTCATCTTCATGGCTTTGTGCCTCTGTTTGTAGTCTGTTGAAAGCAAACCAGTTTGAGTCAATGGTATTTTGATGTGTGACTTTTGGTCAACCTGGAATTTGACTGTAGCAGTTGGTTCTCCAGCTCGTGGTGGTGGTGTGTTGTTGTCTGTGGTGTGATTTGGCCCTGAAGACAGATGGGGCTTTGGCTTGACTGAATGGTTTCACAGGAGCTTATTGAGGGCAGGGGAAGGATGACCTGATCTTTTGCTTCCATCCTAGGCCCTAAAGGGAAATGTTTCTTTCCATGGTCAGCCGTTTGACTCTAGGCTTGGCCATACTAGGCTACCTGGTCAAGCCCTGCTGGTCAAGCCCTCCTGGCTAGCCCCTTTGCAGGTTGATCAGTCCTGTCCTTGCTGGCAGGCAGCTATTCTAACATCTTTTGCTCCTGTAGAGAGGCTCCTTATGTCAGGTCCAGCCTATTTGCCAATTTTGAACTAATGTCTGATTTAAAACTATTTTCAGCCTGTAATTGCTACAATGAAAATCCCAAAGAAATTGGTTTCTTATATTCCTCACATTATAGTACTCTGGATTCCTGTCTAAATGCCAAGGGGTTAAATATGATTCATGTAATCTACTTTCCCACTAATCATTTATTCAATTACCTATTAGAACTCAGGCAAGAAAGACCAAAAAAAGGAAAGGGGAGAGACCAACCTGGAGTGTATATTCAATAAAATGCTACAAACAACAACCAATAATTAACTATGTAATCAGCGTTCTGTGAGTCTTTTAGCCATAATCTCATTATTGTAATTAATTGCAAGAATCATTGTGCTCTGTAAAAGTATATGCAACATAACAGCACCCAAATTAAATCTAAATCCCAGAACAAACAACAGAGAAAGCTGGAAGATATTACTAAGAGAGAGTGTCATTAAAAGAGATCATATTTCAATGTCAAAATATGGTGGGCTACTTGTGCTGCAAAAGTAAATCAATAGTGTTGCATTGAAAGGACTAGTCCAGATCCACTTTGGTGCAATTAATCACAAGTCCATTAGAGCTTGGAGAGGTGAGGGGGGCTTCTTAGCTAGTAAAAATGGATTTTCTTTTTTTTTTTTTTTTATAGTTAGTGGGGTTGGACATGTTGGCAAAGCTTCTGCTCTTTGATAGGCTTTTTTACACCTAATAGGTAAGGTTGCTCAAGTGCTTAAAGGATTTAGGAGAGTTAGTCTGTTTCCTTTTAGTGGTAAAGATATGCTTGAGGGCTTTTGCATGATGTTGAATGTCCTCCCTCTGGCCAGATTTATGCAGTCTTTCTTTTCTGATAGTGGTATCCCTTTGCTTTTTTTGGCTGCTTCTACAATAAATAATCAAATTATGCAGACAAATCCCACAAGGCTGTAAGCCAGGCTTACAGCAAAGTTATTTTGCGAAATTATCAAGATTCTACATCTAATATTGTAGTACAATATTTGTCCTTACCAGCCTTTTGACTGAGTATTTTGTCATCTTTTTCTCCTTTATTTAATATTTCATTAATTTTTCTAAGGATGACTGCCAGGATTCATTTAAAAGTGATAACACGACACATAAAACAAAGTCTCAATAATCATAGGATTGGTTTTGGCACTGATTTTTCTGAGCAGAATTTCTTAATGACTGCAGTGGGGAGTTGCTCAATGATACTGATAGCATATGTCCCTCTACAGAGGATTTAGAATAAACATCATGCCTTCTAGTAATAAAGGTCTGTGTGGAGTGTATTGACTTTGGGGGGAAAAAAAATGAAAACCGATTGTACAAGGAATCTGCAAACAAGCTGACAGACTCTAAACTACACCTGCTGTGGGAAAATGTGGAAATGAGTATTCAGATGAATGCTGTAATTTAAGGGAAAACTCGTGTTGATGCCTCAACCTTGCCCTGTTGAGACTTCACAAAGTCTTGGCCTATTGTCTAAACTGAGCTCCCTGGGACACAGTTAAAGGCAGGTATGCCTGATGGTAACCTGTAAGGGGGATCTCACTGGCCTGCTGCTCAAAGCAGTGTTTGGTTTACCTGGGTCAACTGGCCAAGGTCCAGGCTTTTTGGAAGATTTTAAAACCTCATCTTGTGTCATACTGACTGTTCTTTACTGTCAAGTGCTACATGCCTGCCTTGGTGTGCTACTGTGCCAATGTGTACTACTAAAGCAATGTCAGGATGTGCTTTAGAAGGTTTACCGTGACACTTCAATGTATTTATTGAGCTCCTGTACCCAGAGCATCCCTTTTAAATCCTCTCTCAAATAAAATTCACAGAATGTCTTGTTAATTCAGTTTTTAATGATGAATGCCCCGTGGCTTTCCCTTTGATAATCACAGTTTGCTTCCATGAGTAGGTCATACCTCTTTTTAGCTCACTATGTCCCTTCTTAAGACTGCAAATGCCTCCAGGTAAAACTGAGCCAGCTCTGTAGATGAGGTGAATACCAAAAAGTGGAACTTCATTTGGATTGTGCATGTTTTCCAGGTGCATTAATAATGGAAGTGCAGCTGAACCAGGGAATTGCGTTTCATTGTGACCAAGAGGAGATGTTTTAAGTCACTAACTAATTTTATTTTTAAAGACCTAAATGTCTTCAAAGTATTTTTTTGTTTTGGAAGGGTGATCCTGATGTTTTATAGAATCAGACTCACGTTTAAATTAATTTGTCTTCAACAATGCACTAGTGCTACATTTAGCAAGTATATTTTAACGTGAGGGTTAAATTTAAACACATTTTCTTCCCAGTAAAAACAAAGTACACCAGCTGTATGAATTAATAATTTCCAAAGTAATAAATATTGTGAACTTATTCTAAGACACACTGGGATAATCTTTTTCTGGGTTTAGACCATTAGCCAATTTTTACATATGCTCTGTTTGGCATGCTGTAGAGATACCATAGAGGTACCTGTGTTCTTTCCTGCTGCAGCTATTAGATCAGTGGCATTGCTTGATTTATACCTTGTATCAGCGAGCCCCGGGCAATATGTCCTCTTCTCAGGCTTCAGTACGGATGTCAGGACCCTTCACAGGAGGACATAGGTACCACTTCACCCATACTGGGTCCTCGTGAAGGCTGGATCAGGAAAGTGTTTGTTTTCCTGGGCTGGGAAAGCTTCGGCATGTTCAGTTCTTCATTTTTCTTCTGGGTTTTGGCAGACACGGTGCACAAGTCTCACTTTGGGTACTGGGACACTTGAGATTTGAAGGAGAGATAATGCTTTTCATGTGGAGCATTTGCTTGTTTGGTTTACATAGTCTGGAAAGCATTTGTGGTTATATTTAACTGTACTTGTTTGCTTCCTTTGTGCAGTGTCTGAAATGAGATTACTTTTAAAGTTTAGGTGCTTAGGAAGATTTTGGAAAATGCTTGCTGTCATAAAATGTAGGGTGGTTTGTATTGACAATTGATATTACCTTCCAGGTACCAGTAATAGCTATTTTTCCTTGATGAATTACATGGTACTTTCCATTGTCTTTAATTCTGACCCTCAAAGAATAGACTTTACCATCTGCATTGGGAAATAAGCTTCTGAAAGAATAGTAGATGCATCATCTGTCCATGTGGGATTATTAAACTGAAACAGCTACATGGTATTTTGTCAGTTGGGTTCTATCTTCAATTTGAAACCCAGACAGCTCAGTGTCTCCATTTACAGCTTTGAATATACTCGGGGAACTAATAAACTGAAATGACAGATGCAGAGGGATTACAGGATATCAAGCAGTATTTTCCAAATGGGGTAACAACTGCTATGAAAAAACATTCTGTTGTAATAATGAAAGTTATCTCTTTACATCGTCTGCTTGCTGGTCTGGAATCACCAAAGAGAATTTTTCCTGCAGCTAAAACACTCATCAAGCCTTCTATGGAATGTTTGCCAGTGGTTTGCGCTCTGAATAACTGATGTAAATAAGTCCCTCACTGTTACACTGGGAAACATTGGATATAGCACTCCTTGCTGCTTAGGCTGACTTGGAACTTCAATCTCTCTGGAATATCACCCTTTTGCTGCATCTGTGTGAAGCTAGTAAGGTTCTGATGAGTCTTGAGGCATCTCAGCAGGCTCTAGGGCAGTGATGACATGGGTCTTTCTGAGGGTCCTTCTGAGGCTTGTGTTGAAATTAGAGGGCAGCATTGATGGCTGTACAGAACAGTACATTCAGAAGCCTGTGTGGAATCTGGGGATCTGGGTACACTGACTGAATGCTTACTGAAAATAAGGGAAGGCTGAGGTCAGGGTCATCTAAGTTGAGCTGCTATGAGTCAGAGGACCTCAGTGCAAAAGCTGTTAGCAAATAGCCCTGTGGCAAGTGTGTAAAAAGGGAGAGTATCTTAGCAATGATTTTTTTTTTTTTTTGGAGGATATACTCTGAATTTACAATAGAAAGTTTTACTTTGTAGAAGACTTTAATCTTTCCTGGGTCATACTACTCTTAGGATCTCAGGAGAAGAATACTGTTTAAGGGGTTTTTTTTCTTGTTTGATTTCATTCCAATCTAAAAAAAGCATTATTTGAAGGGAAACTTCAGGCATAATTGTAAGTACATGCTTAACCACCTTGTACTAACAGCCTTTCTGAACAAAGGTGAGCCTGAGTACATGCGTGTTTTCCTTTCTTCATTGTCTCTGGTCTTATCACTTGGCTAAGGATTAAGCTTAACACAGTTTGAATAAAATTACATAAGAGGATTACAGGGGCACTTCACAGTACATAAATATGCGAATGGTTATACTATGTGTTTTACAGCATAAATTTCTCAAGCCTCAAAAATAATGCAGCCTAAATCTTCAGGATTTAGTTCTCTGTGACAACACTGAAGTTGTGTGTTTAACTGTGTTAACAGCTGCAAAAGTGTTTCTGCCAAAGAGGAAGAACAGATTCTAGGCTCAGTTTGGACAACTTGTATGGCTTTGCCAGTGTGTAGAGTGTCTTTTTCATGAATTTTAAGAGAAATCAGGGTCCATTACATCCCTCTAAAGAAGATTTCCATCTTTTGGCTGGAGAGAAACCCAGTGTCCATGCAGCCTGCTCTGTAGCCTCCCTTGCTCTTGAGGAAGCAGAAATAAATACAAAGGCAAAGCTGCTACTTGCTGAAGCAAATGTCTTTTTTTTTGTTTGTGTTGTTTTTTTCAATTTACTAGACTTCTAAATATTTTGTAGTTATTGAGGAATTGGAGTGGATGCTCATTTTTAATTCAGACTCTGTAATCTTCTATAAGTAATTCTTCTGCTTGTGTGTTTAACTTGGAGAGGTACCCAGAGTGTTTCTCAGATGTTTCAGCTGCTGCAATAAGGTGTGCAATAATCTTGTCTGTAAGTGAACTAATTGAGTATAAGAGGCAGAGCAGCTGGGACCTCAGTCTTGCTCTTCAGGTGGTGCAGGGTGTCTGCTTGAAGTGTCCTTTCATACTAAGTAATCAGATGATGTGCAAATATCTTGCTTTCTTATTAGTGAATAAACTGCATTCTTGCTTTTCTGCCTCAACTCTGTCATTGACTCTTTAAGAGTCAGATCTTTGGCTGGAGAACAATGAAATAATTTGCCCTGAAACAGTGGACATGTATTCCCCAACCTTCCTTCATTATTTTTTTCTTCTTAATAACAATCCCCCCACATCATGCTATTGCCTGAAGATGTCTTTCTGCTCTCGTAAAAGATCTGGTGACTAATGAATCTTGAGTTTTCTAAGTTTCCATCACAGCTGGGATAACATTATTGTGAGACTTCCTGATAACACGTTGACAGGTTTGGTGTGCAGATGATGCATATCTTAACTGTGAAGATGGAAGTGTAGTAGGATAGAAGGACTACTTTCCCCTTTGTTTCTCTCCTTTATTCTTTACCTTTCTACAAATACAGACACTTAGGATTGACCTTAGTAAGATCACCAAAGATTTTTTTTTAGCTTTGGCCTCATGGGTGAAGTTGAGATGGCAGCTTGCTCCTGCTATGAGTAACAGGGCTCTTGTCAGCACTGGCATATCTTCTCAGTTGTCAACATGTGTGAGTGAAGTGACATTTTCATTAAAGTTTCCTAATGGTGTATCTATCAAAGGCTTGAAGTCTAGTGTTGCTCCTTCAACATTGCTTTCAAACTTATAAATCTGAGATGGATTGTGGTTCATGCCTTATAAGCTACCCAGAGGCTGGTGACAGGGGAGTACTGTGTGGTCTGCTCAGGGATGTGTGCTGTTATACTCCTCAGCCCATCACCAGGAAGAGGGAATGAAGCACAGCGGTGTCAAGTTTGCAGATGACCTCTGATTTGAGGGCAAGGCTGCCGTGTTGGGGGGACCTAAGCAGGCTGGACTGAGCTGCCACGGACTTTAAGGTAATTCAACATGGACAAATGGGCCAACATGAACTGGTCCTCTGCCCTGGCAGTGGAAGAGGCCAGTGGCATCTTGGGTTGTGATATTCCCCTCTCCTCCATGCCTGATGGGACCTGTGACAAGGTTATGATGAACTTCCCTGTTTAGCTAAAACATCTTCATATCTTCAGAGTATGTCTTCAGAGGCAGTTACTCTGGAGGAAATAACTCACTCCCAAGTCAGCTCACTGTTTCTTGTTTCTCTTGCTGTCTTCAATCTTTTTAAGGGTATGTGTAACAAATCAGACAATTGCTATTATTATATTTTTGGCCAATATTTTCATTCCCATTTTCTGATTTTAGTACCTCTCCTCCCCACCAAACAGTGCCAGTGGCATATTGAAACTGTTTCTACCATTCAGCTTTGTTTAGTGTGTTCCTGCTGCAAAGCTTTTAAGAACACAATGTCAATATATCTATGGTGGCCACTTCTGAGTCCCGAAAACAGAGTCCATCAGTTTTCTTTAGCAGCATGGCACAGAATCTGTGCTATAAGATGCATGTAACAAATACTGATAAATTACATCTCTGCTCAAAAAATATTTTTTCTTAAACAAGATCCATAGGTTGTTAATGCATTATGGACCTAAAAATGGTAAATGCAAACAGAAAGAAGGGATCCGCATTTTAGAGAGAAGATTATTCCTTTCTTGGCTCTGAATATCAGATAAGACTAATTTTTTACACATGATTTTCTGAAGGCTTTGTATTACAGGAAATCTTGCAATCTTCAACACTCTCTCTATTCTCTGCAAACATTTAGAACAGCTATTTTCTCCTTCGGATTACGATTTTCATTTCAAGCACGCTACAAGAGGTCATTTAGCTAATTTATGTGGAGATGAGGGAGGGCTGGTGGCATTGGCTTGAGAAATCAGGGAGATATGCACCAAAAAAGACTGCAAAAATAGTTGATGAAGTGCCATTGCTGTCACTATTTGCAACTGTAGATTAAGGTGTTCACATCCTAATTTAGCCTTGTGCTTGAGGCACACCATTAACCTCCTGACAGCTAGCAAAGTGTATGCACTATGGATCACCTGATCATTTTTTCCCCAAAATGTTGACTGTTTAAGTGCTGCAGAAGTGTTAAAACTCTCTGGCCACAGCCTCCTGTTCTAATTTTAAACTAGAGTGATTACATGGAGCTACCGAGCTGATGCTATTGAAAGGGACAGCATGTTGTCTCTGAAACACAGACAATGTTCCCAACTATTATCACACACATCAATAGCCTGCCTTCTCCTCCACAAGCTCTGTGTTTCAGCAAATTCCAGAGTAATAAAAATTCTGACTGTGTTTACTGCTATGAATAATTCTTCTGCTTATGTAATGTTATTCCAGGAACCGTACTCTCCCAATGCCAACACCTGGCACATACTTTTCTCCAAATCTTGCCCTTCCTTTAAGCAGATTTTAACCGTCACACATGGGGGAATTATGGTGTGTGGGGTATTTGTTTTTCTGTGACAATTATGCATTGAATTTGATATTTGAAAGATAATTCCTGTTATAAACCTTACTTGCATTCAACTTGGTATGGTATGAATAATAATAGAATCATTTTTCTCATGCTGTGCATCAGTATGGTTTGCTCTGATTTCCTGAAATGTTTTGTTTAAGTATGTTCCAATCCAGCCAATAAAATGCTTTCATAAAAATGAGCCTAAATCCTGGGATTTGATGGGCAGCCACTGTCAGATCTCATACACAGTTCAGTAAGACACGTGGAGAAATAGCAGCTCTGTGCTATTTTGTACTCATGTGACTATGGCAGCACCTTTCCTCCTCTTCAGCTTGTTGCAAATTGATCCCAGAGCAGGATTTTTGTTTAAAATAGTCAGAATAATGTTTCCAGTGGGTTTTGCTATATAAACAGGCCAACTTAACTATTCCAGGGTTTTCTTGTTCTCCTCTCTGAGATGCAGGGATTTGCAGAATGCTTTAATCCTGTCAGTATTTCTTTGTATGGGAAGAAACTATTGCCTTGGTCGCATTGCTCTGTCTTGAAGTTGCTGAAGCTTTCAGCACCCTTCTGCTGTGGAAAAGGTTTTTTGTTGAGGTGCAAGCCAGAACAGATCTGTTAAGTGTAACATGGCTTCCTGCACCTCTGCCAATCCTTCCTGTGTTAGAGCATAATGAATGTTAGCAAGTGAATAAAAGTTCTCACCTCCATGAAGTTTCTGGCTTCTATTTGGGAACTTACTGTCTCTATAAGAAAAGATGAAGCTACCTGGCATGTACCTTGGCTTCTTTGATCCTTGCTGTTTGAGCAGAGACTATTGAGCTTCCGGGAGGATGAATGAAAATCAAATGACCAAAGCCAGTGACTTCTTTTTTGGCTTGTGAGCTGTATCAGACTGGATGCAGCTGCTAAAGGCTTGCTTTAGAGCCTGAGGCCCATGAGGGGGTTATTTCGCTCTGCCCTCCTTGAATGAGTCACCTTGCAACTGGGTAAGCTGCCCCCAAAGTAACGAGTGCTTGAGTCATCCTTCAGTTGGGTATGGGTTATTGTATTGACGAGATGATCCCTGCCCATGGTGCCAGCATTCCGGCTTGCAGGCTGAACTTTTTCGATGTGTTTTGCAAAAGACATTGCGAGCCTGGATATTTGTCCATATTATAAAAGGATGGTTACATTCAGCTCTTGGAACTGTGTATATAAGTACATTAAATGTCTGCTATTGAAAAAGAAGACAAAACCACCTCACTTTTTCAGGATGCCTCAGAAGCTGTTAGCATAATGAGATGACTCTTCCATGACAGGAAGAGTCAGGAGATGGTGTTACCACTGTTTTGCCTATATTCTCTTTACCATGATCTTCTCCTTCAGACATCTGGGCTGTCAAGAATGCTTGAGAACAGGCTGTCAGGCTCTGAGTCTGTCTTGGCTCGCTCTCAAGCTGTGCTATTCACAGTGCTGTTATCCTAAGCCTTGCTGCAGTTATGCCTCTCTTTTCAAGAAAGTAGTACTTTTGGTGATCTCTGCACAGAGGTAGGAGCAAGGCAAGAGGGCTCACAAATAGATGTTTCTTCCATTCCTTTACAAGACCACAATGGCATGCCAATAATGTCAGGACAAAGTCAGCGTTCCAACACCATAAGGTGTCCCTACCTTATTCAGTGGGAGGGTTTTGTGCTCATAGAACAGTGAAGATATTTGAGGATTCCTTGATATTGAACCATCGTCAAAAATTCCTTTGAATAACCACGCATTGGTTAATCATAAAGGCATTGTTAGAACACGATTCAGTCTGAAAGAGTGCTAGTCTTGCAGTAATTCTTACTGACTTTTGACTTGGGATGGAGATCAGAAAGCTCAAAATTCCTGAACTAACTTTACAGATTGTAACAAATGCCTGGTAATTGCTTACATGTAGAACGTTTCTATATGAAGCTCTCTATGCATAGACAGCTCAGTATTCTCAGTTTCACTGATCATCAGTGTTTCTCACTAAAACTTCATGCACAGTGGTTTTCATGGTGTCAGGCTCTACTTAGAAGTAAAACAGTACCATGAGCTTCTGCAAACTCTTGTTCAGGAGAGTTCCAGTCTCCAGATGAGTGCTCTCACTCTGATTTTAGCCAAGCATATAACTTAGACTTAACCATAAGCAATCTTGTGTTGTACCAGTAGCTTTAAATGTAACGTATGAATGTTTATGTGTTCAACAACTTGAAATACTCTCATGAAATATGTTGCAAGTATCATACAAGTCAAGGCAGTCAAGAAATACTCTCTAGAAGAAGGTGTTTGTATCTATCTATGATATTCTCATTCCATCCCCTTATACTGCTGCAGATGAGGTAGCAGCCTTAAGTCTCTATGCAACTCCTGCAAAAGCTCAAGAGAAAATATCCCTGTGTTAAGTATTAGTTGCTGTAGCTGTACATAAGAGCTGTGTGACAGCATGTTGAGGGGCTTAGACTGGATTATATATGGGCCTGTACAAAACCAACTCCAGGACATTGCTTTTCCTTTTCTAGAAAAGGTAAAGTGTACTGTTAAATAGCAATGCATTGAAAAGGGAATCTTCAGGCCTCTGTAGGGTGACAGGTATCAGTGCTGTTAACTGCTTGCCACAGTGTGTTGCTTGTTTCCTTTAATAAACTTAGAGTTTCCAATGAAACAGTATGTGCACACACAGATCACAATGCTTTATCTCCCCTAGCCAAACCCAACAATTCTCCATCCTTCCCAGGTTGGGAAGATGGTTTCTAATATATTTGCCAGCATTTTGTACTGGCACGTGTGTAGTGTTTTGCTCTGTAGTAGCATGTTCAGCTCCATTAACCCAAACAGGCTCTGTGCAAGGCCTAAATCTGACTCCCACTGCCCCTGTTGGGTCCTCCTCTGTCCAGATGACACTGGTAGAGCACAACAGGGAACTTATCTCCCATGTTTAGAGGCTGCTGCTTCCAGCCCTCCAAGGCGAGGTATTTAGCAGCTGCTGCTGTTGATGGTGAAAATAAGTTGAAGCTCTGAAGGCAGAAAGCCAAGCAGAAACTTGTGGAGTGATGATAAGAAGTCCTTACACTTCTCTGAGCATTATGGGTTTGTGTGGTTCATCATGAATCAGTCTTGATTTTCAATTGTGCAGACTCTGGGATTGAATTTGAGTCTGCAATACTCAAATACTCTCTTCTGGAGGGACAGGGTAGAGCTCACTGCTTGCTTAACCAGCCCTGCGTGTTTTTCCTAATAGCCAGTAGCTCCTCAAGAAAGAGAGACCAAACTCTGTAGCCCAGTTCAGGAGACTGGGAGGCAGACTTGAGGCAATAACTCTAGGTGAGTGATAACTGTTAGAAGATTATATTTTTATGTAAGTGTAATAAGGACTTTAGGAATCTGTGTTTTTATTAGAAGATATGAATGTGTTTGGAAACACAAGCGTGACTCCTCATGTGACAGTTACTCCTAGGTCCTGTGACAGAGAGAGCAGTTGCTTTATGCTTCAACAGTGAGAAATGTCAGTCAGTGTAAATGAAAAGAGCATCTAAACATTTGTAGTATGTGGGAGTGACTATAGTTGTGATTTGTTAGGCTTGTTTCAGATTATTGTCATACAGGTCACCATTTTCAAGTGCTTACTTGCTACAGAATGTAATGGTAACAAAAAATAGTGGATTTATTTTACCTAGTAGTTTAAAGTGGAATAAATGTTTTTCTTCCCAGTATTCTTGGTCTTTCTGAGTGGATAGCTAAAAGGAGATATCTTCTGCACTAGCCCTCTGTTTCTGGTCCAGTCATTCACTGAAAGGCCAATTCTATCTACAAAGAATTGTACCGTTACTACTTTGTCATAATAGGTTGACACTTCTGCTTAAATCTCCACCCATGTAGTATTGTTAAGTAATATTCTAGAGACTACCCACTGAATTGTTTATTTGAGCTTTTAGAATGCACTTGTACTGATTTTGAGGCCTTGCTTTCTACTTAAGACTGATTGTCTTTTGTTATTTCATTAACTTTGGTTTTTTTGTACTGGCTTTACCTTTACAAAATTATTTGTAACATGTATTTCTGACCAGAAATCTAGACTGTAGAGCCCATTGCTTTGAGGAGATGAAAAGCTTGCTTTACCAGTGATGTGGGATGTTCTGTATCAGACATAACATTAGGTGTAGAAACTGCTATATCTGCATTTACCAATACCAGAGCGTATAGGGGATGTAGCAGAAAACCTGCTGGCAGAGACGACTGGCAAGGACGTAAGATGAGAAGGGATTTTTTTTAAAAAAAACCTCTGAGAACAATTCCCATGAAACATGGCCATACAACAGAAAAACTCAACACTTCTGAGTGGAAAAAAACCTCTAAACCCTCATTTTTGTAAATCGTTATATTTCTGTTCCATTTTTTTTTCATATTCAGTGACTTTATTATGCTTCTAGTTGCTCGGTCACATGGATTTCAGCCTGATTTTTGTGGAATACCATTAGGGATGTCTACCAAGGAGGTGATGTTATGAATTCTTCGGGCTGTAGTGTGTCAAGAAACAGTTTCTATAATAATTTTATGCCACAGTCCAGAATGCTGCTTCTGATCACATAGGCAAAAAGAAGCTTAGATAACAATGAGTTTGGTATAAAGTGAATATTGCTAGGCTTTTATACAGCAAAGTTTGTTATGTGTGGTTAGTAGGTCAAGAGAGGTTCTCCTCACCCTCTACTCTGCCCTCGTGAGACCGTGTCTGGAATGTTCTGTCCAGTTCTGGGCCCCTCAGAAGGACAGGGAGATGCTGGAGAGAGTTCAGCACAGGGACACAAAGATGATGGAGTCAAGCATCTCCCTTATAAGGAAAGGCTGAGGGAGCTGGGGCTCTTTAGCTTGGAGGAGACAGGGGTGACCTCATTAATGTTTACAAATACATAAAGGGTGGAGGTTAGGAAGATGGAGCCAGGCTCTTCTCAATGATGGCCAATGATAGGACAAGGGGCAATGAGTAAAAGGTGGAACATAAGAAGTTCTGAAAAAATATAAGGAAAAACTTATTAACCGTGAGGGTAACAGAGCACTGGAACAGGCTGCCCAGATGGGTTGTGGAGTCTCCTTCTCTCTGAACATTCCAAACCCACGTAGACAAGTTCCTGTGTGACCTACTCTAGATGGTCCTGCTCTGCCAGAGGAGTTGGACTAGATGATCCTTCAAGGTCCCTTCAAGGTCCCTTAAGATTCTGTGATTTTTCACTTCAGTGACCCCTCCTAAATCCATAGGACTAATGGGACTGTTGTTGGTCCTCAGTAACTTCTCAATGCATCAGTGTCTACCTAAGAAAAGCCTCTCCAGCCTGCTTCTGACACTGCTGCATAGCGCTGCCTCCCTCAACTCTTCACAGTCTTGCATCAACACACAGTGTAGAAAGATGGTGCAAAATACCACTGTCCTCATATGCTGCTATTTGCTGATATGCGTGTGTGCCAGTTATGTGCATATCTGTATTTATATGCAGGTATTACTCTGGTTTTGCTGACATCTCTCAATACCAAAAGCCACTTCCATGTCATTTTTCAAAATATACTTGTTTCTTTTCCTTCACTAATCACCATCCTAATGCTAGTTTTAGCATACTTGAAGGTCTGCAACTACAAATGTTTATTCTCCTTAAATGCCTAAGTACCATTTTACCTGTTTGAGCTATTTATTCATTATTTGTTTAAATAACACCCATGAGTCCTAGATAAGGCAAGGCCCCACTGAGACAAGTACTGTGCAAATACATAGTAAAAATCCCTGCTTTGAAGCGTTTCAGTATAAACTGTATTCCTTTGATCAACAATACACAATGGACTGCTGTACCAATCTGGATCCCTTCTGAAGCTGTCAGACTTCTAATTTATCCTCTATTTAATCCTGTAAATTGCAGAATGGAGGCCTAAATTGACGAGATGGCTGAGGTGTGAGGAAGGAGAAAAGTACAGTAGAAGTAACAGTGCCAAAACAGATGGAGTGTTTTCCAAAACTGAGCAATGTCTCAATAATGATGATAAAAATGATGGAAGATATGACAGGTCCACAGTCATGAATAGTACGTTGAATAGAAATAGGGCTAGCATGTTGCTACTTCTAGCAAAAGAGCTACATGGCATTGTGGTAACCTAGTAGGTGGCTAATAGGTGTGCAGGATGAGTTAAAAGAGATAATCTGTCACACAACAGGTAGATAAGCTGTTGATGTTCATGCCGCAGGATGCTGCACGTGCTGAAAGCTTATAGGAGCTCAAAGTGTGACTGGACAAAATTAATGTAATAAAAAGGCATTGTAGGCTCTTAAAGAGCCATTGCCTCTGGCATGGGGTAAATGATAACCAAGTGAGCCAGGAAGTAAAAGCTTTCCTCTCCAGATTTAACCTCTTCTGTTTGCAGATATCCATGTTTGACCACTGCCTGACATGACACATTAGTCCTTGCTGTGACCTGGTACAAGCTAGCCTTATCCTTCTGTGCTTTTTCATTTGGCATCATCTTTCTGGGGAAGTCTGGTATGGTAACTTACTGGTAGCCAATAGACTTTGTTACGGTTAAATATACTGAAACTTTTTTTACCTTGTGAGAAGATGCTGACCTTTATTACCCTTTCCTCAGCACCACAGTTGGTCATTTCTGTAAACGAGTCATTACTCTTCCTTGGGCAGCTTTTCATGGCCAAATTCTTGAATGGTAAATGGATATGTGCCTATTGTGCCAAGCAGTTGGATCTGTTCCTTCAACTTTTATCAAAAGCTGTCTACTGTTTGTTTCATGTCTGCTGGCCCTGATAACTGCTGTTTCTCATACACTGAAGCCAAAGTACAGAGTTCTAGGAAGCCCTATAACAAGGCTGGAATCAAATAAATGAAGCTGAGAAAAAGCTAAAATGAGATGTAGAAATCAATTCTGGTTGTGCATAAATGGACAGAAAACTTTAACAATGGATCGTCTATAGTAGTAGATGCATTAAGGACATAGGAGGCTAGAATAAAGGAAACTTCCATGGATGTAAGACTGATTCACAGCTTGTTGCTTTTGGATCCACTTAGATAAAGTAAAGGAATGCATGCAGTTTATTTCACAGGCCAAGAAGCCAGATATTTGGATGCCTCTGTTAATGGAGAGGCCGTCTTGGTTCATGTAGCAGCCCTGTGAAGTCCTCTACTTGCTATGCTTCTCTCTTTAATGGTCCTTGTTGTGAAGCAGGAGCTTGGAGTGTCCTGCCTCACTACCAGAGGCAGCAGGGTCAATCCCAACATGGTGGAACAGCAGGAAAAGGATGCAAGCAGATGGTGTTTACTAAAACTTGATGAATCGACATAGTAACTACCCTAGTATTTCTGTGCAAGACTTGTGTAGCTATATACATATATATATATATATATATATATATATATATATATATATGTATAGCCAAAAGAGTGGTTCTGAAAAGCAGTAGTATCTGGAGAGGAACAAGGTACAACCTGTAGAAACTCTGGAAAGCTCTTTCTTCTGGAGGAGTATCGTCAGACTGAAGTACAGGAGGGCACAGCAAGTGCTCTGCAGTGGTAAGAACCAAAGCTGGGGTTTTTACTGGTTAATTATTGAGAGGATCCAGTCACCAACATTTGCCGTGAATGTCAACAGATACTTGAAGAATCTTAAAGTTCAAGGCTTGTTAGCCTAATCACAGGGTCTGAAGCTCTACCTATCATATTTAGGCCCTAATCATGGGGACTCCTTTCTATGCAATGCACTCTGCAGCTGCAAAGTGTTTGGGCCATTATTCTGTCTGCTTCAAGTGCCTGTACCATTACATAAGGAGATTGTAGACTATGCTCTATGGAGCTGTATTTTAATACATGGACCGGCCAAACTTGCAGTTTGATTCTGAGTCTTTTTTTTTTCTTTGGACAAATTATCACTCTCTTTGCACAGCGCACAGATCTGGAGAGTTACAAAGAAATCAGATAAAAACCCAGAGAAAGCTGCAGGAATACAAGTAATACAAACACTTTTCATGATAGAAATATCTGTATGGTGCACTTAAGTATATTCTGCTCACTGAGTATCTTTTATTCTTTGAGATCCAATGGGTAACTTTGAGCAACAGGACCTGCAGAGACAGTATAATCATCACAGCTGTCAGCAAAGCCTACGTTAATGTGTCTTGAAAGACTGATTAATGGGTTTTGACAATATCACTGCATTTCATATTTAATCAGATTATGCATCTTTTAGAAATGGTGTACTGCTAACATCTGCAGTCAGGGCTCATGATCTGCATCCAGATCATCAGTTTGGCAGTAGCTTGTGGCATAGTCTATGATATGCCTTTGACAAGTGAAAGCTATGTGCTATTGTGTTTCCAAATCATATGTGTTCACCTGTGTGCTCCTGTATATGTGTGTGCGCGTATATGCTCCTAGCCTCTTCTCCTGGTTAAAATCTCACTGCGGCAAAGCACAGAGCCTGAAAACAAACTAAACTGGGAAATATACCAAAGGGGAAGCCCGGTGTAAACTAGTGTTAGCATACATGCCTCAATATATGTGTGCCTAGTGCTTGGTTCCCAGCTCTGCTAGGTTCTTCTTGTCTGAATCCTGTCAATTTAGCTGCAGATTAGTCTTAAGGGCTTGCCCAGATTTGCTCTGAACCTTATGGTCATCTCTGCTTTGGTTGATTTAGTGGTTTTCTATGTTTTGGGTCTGTGAGTGGATGGAGACAACATCAGTGGAGGTTTATCTGTACAGTAGAAATGTAAAGGCTAATGATTTGAGGATGATCATATATGTATTTAGGCAGCTCTTGAAATACATGGAACAAAATTGATATACTTCAGCTAAAGGCTGTCACAACACATCTTTTGGAATATTTCTGCTTTTAATTCTTTCTGAAACAAAACAAACTGTGTAAGTAATACCTATGTTGCTATTTCTCTTTGTTTTGCCTCAGTTATCAAAACACTCCTCAAATAGGGAACCTGAGCATAGTATCACAAATATACATGGGCCAAGATTTTTTTTTTTAAATCTTTTTTTTTGGTACATACAGCATAATGGCCCTCCCTGACTACTGCTGAGGATTTATTCCGGGGTGCTTCTGCTATGCTGTGCAGTAGCTATATATGAAGTTGTCCTCACTGGGCAGGAGCAGGCCAGGAAAGGCAGTACAGTTGAAAATGGGATGCACAACAAAGTGCACATAATGTTTTTGATTTTCCTAGGCACCCAATGGGGAGCACTCACTGAGTAGCCCCCCTGATAGCACACTAGCAGAACATAAACTGTGCTCTGGAGTGAAATAAGTTACTGGTGACATCACACAGCAAGGAGCAGTTGGGGCTCTGAACAGCCCCATTCCAGGGTGAGATTGAGGAGGAGCTACGTGTATTGTACAGTTAGACAGCCTTCTTTGCATTTGTTGGACTGTCACCATTGTTATATAAGCATTAGTCTCTGCTATTTCACCGAGCACCTCCTAGACATGTGGGAGCATGGCAAGCGAGCTGTAGCTTTCATGGGGAAAGATGAGTTCCAGTTTCACCTCACTGATTTCATCTTCCTGTCAGTGACTTCATGATCTACAGGGTCTTAAGCAATCTCACACTTCCTTTGGAAGATGAAGTCCCTGCTTTGACAGACTGAGAAGAATTAATTTTCCATTTAAATACCAGCTGTCACCCCAGACTGGTTGCATGACCATCTACATCTGCAGGGCAATTTTCTCTTCAGAAAAACAAGTCATCTTATTTGCTCTGTGAATCTTTAAAATTGAGGATTATTGTTTTTTTAAATAAACAGTAAGTAGTTAAAAGACATTGTGGCCAAAAAAAAGCGGAGTAACAACGTATAATTCCCTTGTCATGACTATTGTGAAAAGCAGTATGTTATTGGACACACTTATGTCATTTCTTGGTGTCTATTTGCCTTCAGAGGTATAGAAATGTGTCCAAAAGTCCATGAACAGATACAGGAAGCTGCTTTGACTAAGAAATAATTACACACTGGTACAACAAAAAGATATCAGCGATTCATAATTTGCTTAGATAAATCATCAGTCTCGCTATCAGGAGGTGGGAACAAGATTCTCGTGCTCAAAGATGTCATCTTGAAAATGGTCTTAAGTCTTTACTTTCCATTTCAGTCACTTCTGGTTTATGGTTTTTTTGGTTTTTGGGTGTTTTTTTACAGCAAGGTTGGAGCCCTGTTATGGAAGATCCTGCTTTTGTTCAATGTAGAAAAACTGCCAGTTTGGTTTGGTTTGGTTTGGTTTGGTTTAGTTTGGGTTAGTCAAAACCAAAAGACAAAAATCAAAGGCACTGCTGAAAGAAGCAGCACGATGAGACAACTGATTAAGAGAAACCATCCCTGCTCAGGAAAGTGTGTGAATACCTATGTAGGTCCTCCCTTTGAGCAGTGAGCACTAACAGAAACATTTTAACTCAAGGCTTCTCTGGCATTTTCTCTGGTGGGGAGTGTGTGTGTGTGAGTTTTGGGGAGGTTGGACTGTTTTCACCGTGTTAGAGGATGTTGCTTTGGGTATAATGAACAAGCTGGGGAAAATCTTGGAGAATAGAGCTTGACTGCATTTGGATCTGGGTAAGGCGCTCTTCTAAAGAGTCAGAAAGGCTCCAGGTAAACATTGGCTTAGTGAACAGTGTTGGCTAGGAAACCATCCCTCTTTCCTTGACATTTTGTTTGCCATCAGGGAAGCCTATCTGTCTGAGCTAGGCTGAATTTTGACAGTTGAATTCTGGGACTTAGTGTGGTTACCGTGCCTAGGGGGCTTTCAATGTGTCCCTTACATGCTATTAGAGTGAGAACTGCATCAGGATTTCTTTCCTTGAGCACCACATTTCACTGCTGAAGAATTTTGAAGTGCTCTCAACTTTTAAAAGAGGTGGGAAAAAGCATAACAGCAAAGGCTGACTGAATTTAAAAGCCTGAGAGCTAGGATAAAAACTAGTGCAAGGCTTCATTAGTTGTGCTTCATCCATTAACCTCTGGACTGAGTTTGCCACCGGCCACCACTAAAAGCAAAAGTCTTATGCCTTAAACACAAAGACCTTTCTGCTTGCCTGCTCTGTAGTCACCCAACACCTCAGAGCATAAATCAGCTTCAGATTTTCCAAAGCCTCTAAAAATGGAATTTTCCAAATCAGTAGTTAGCCCTTCATTTTGGGACTCAGTGGTCAGATACTTGACTGAAACTCATACAGACTTATGAACATGTGCATATTGGAGACAGATGGTCACACCCTATTTCTTAAGACAGGTGGCAAACATCCTACCTACAAAAGCATGTTTACACTCATTCTGAAATGAGCATTTGCCATGCATCCAGCTCTGGCAGTGCTAGTCCTGTATGGAATACAGCAGAGATCCATTTCAGGCTGTGAGTTCCACTGTTGTGTGTTTTTAAACATCTAGCCTATATTTTCCCTGTTTGCCTGCCTACTGCAGGATTCAGACTAACAGTGGAAACAGCTTTAAATACTGTGAGATAAAAGCGATTTGAAGATTATCGCCTTGCCTGACAAAGGAATGTCTTGCTGTGCTGCTTAGATCCAGTCACCAAGCTCAAATCTAACTTTATTTCAAAATAGCTCTAGTCTAAGACCTTGGGTGGGCAATACAGTATCCTAGTGTGGAGATGAGTATAATAATATTCCATGTGCTTAGAAACAGCAGTGGACTCTCTATGACATTGGGAAGCAACCACTGTCATGTCCCATTAGAAAAAAATGCTGCCTTTATTCCTGCAACATCCCGCAGTGCTGCTACAGTACACTACTCTATAGAAATTTGTCTTCTTTTTCTCCTTTTTGAGACTTTGTAAGGCTAGATTCGTGGTCCTTTAGAGTTTTCTGAAACAGAAATAAGGATTAATTTAGTGAAAACACAATAATAATTAAGCACTTCTTGTAAATATACAGCACACACTAAAATATGGGAAGCATGGAAATTACCACTAACACAGAACCATATGACCCATATCACTTATCGGCAATGCACTTTCAGAGAGTGTTCTTGAGTATTAGACACCTCAGAAGCAGATATTTCTGAATAGATGAATACCAAGCAAGAGGAAATACTACCACACTGCCACAGGTTAGCTGAGACAGAGCAGTGCTATTGACATGCATTGTTGCTATGAGTGCTTAACAGTGTCGGATTACAGTGGAGCTTTTAATGGGTTGCTACCAGCATTATATCTGAGACACCTAGTAAATCTAAGTTCAGAACTTATTGTAACTCCCATAACTTAATTTCAACCCTGGGATGTGGGGTCCTTACCACCTGTGACATTCAGCTTTTCTTTGTGTCCCTGAAGAGGAATGGAAAACATTTTTTACTTTATAATGAAGTGCTTAAAAGACGTATCCATGGTTTTTCAATATCTTCAGTTTAGAACAGTTTTGTGGAAGGTTTTGGTGGTCTGAATCATGAACTGAATCACAATAACAGTGATATCAATGGCAAGTGCTAAACTGGAACCATATGTGCTTTACATTCCAAGTAACTGAAAAATAATGAGGCCAGTATGGAGCAGCTACCACAGTGTGTGCCTTCTAAAACAGGAGATTATCTTCTGTCTTTGAATGTTCCAAAGTTCTAGTTATATAGTTTTTAAACATAAAAGTGTGGTTCTCAAATAAGTATTGATACAAAACCCCAACAACAAAGCTCCAGAGATCTGGTAAATACTAATTTAAGAAAATATGCCAAAGAAGCAGCAATATTTATTGTGAGAATTTCAACTATATAAAAAACCCCAGCTATATAGAGAATAATTCTAAACCACCTCCTCTGAGATTTATTGTTCACATTCTGAATAAGGCTACGGGCCTATGTGAAAATGAAAAATGCTAGATGCAGAACTGATAAAACACTTTCCCCATTACCAGTCTGCAGAGCTCTACCATAAGATGCCAATGGAAGATACTGTAGAAGCATTTGAAAAAGCACCATTTGTTTCGATATTCAGATGTTATCAGTGTTAAGGAAAAGATTAAGTAAATAAAGTTACTTTAAGATTTAAATCAACAACTACTTAGACATGGAAGAAAACTTTCTTTATAGACAACTTGCTTGCAGGATGCTTACATCTCCCCCTGAAGCATCCAGTGCTGACTACCGCTGCAGATAGCAAAGGCTTAGCTGGGATGTGGATTTGATCTAGCTCAAAGTTGACACTCCTGAAGTCACATCCAGCTATTGCATTTAACAAAGTTGTCAAACTTCATTAAATACTTTGTTTGTAACAGCAAATCAAAGAATCTGTCTTTAGTCATTTAGAATAAATTGTCTGAGGTTTGCACGTGCACTTCTGATCTAATCTGCTGCTCATCTGCTAATCCACTCCTCCTCAAGCAACAGAAAGAACTAAGAGCCACTCTTGAAAATGTACCAGTTGTAACGAGCCAAATAATTTTGTTGAACTGATTTGTATTGGTGATTCAGAGAGAGCTGCTCCTCCTACCACACTTCAGCCTCTTTAAAATAGAAAGTTGCAAGGTGAGGTCTCTTCTCTCAGCTGCCAAACAGGCTCAGAGTACCAAGCTGAACTTCAGACAGAAAATTCCTCTTGAAGGAGAAACTGCTACAGCTGTAGTTCTTTGTGTTATACTTTTATTCATTTTCAGATCCATTAACACCCCTCATCTTTAACTCTCATTCCTTCTTTTCACCCCATTTGAATGCTTCTACTCTGCTAAATGTGGGGGGATGAAAAACAAATCAAGAAGTCAGAATCAGAGACAGATTCAGACACTTGTGAGCAAAACAGGCAGTTTAAGCAACAGCTTGCATTTGCCATTTCTTTTTGTGCACTGCAGGATTTTTCCTCTGATGCTAGGTGAAAGATTGGTCTGTGAGAACCCAGCTCACTCAGTTCTTCTTGTCCAGCTGGGAAGGATTTAGGTGAGGGCTGGCCTATGGAGGATGCCTTTTCACAGGAGGTGTTCACTCCACAACACTGCCCACTATGTAAGAGACATTACTGTCTCACACTAGGTGCTCACAATGAATGACAAGCTTTTCTCCTTGGTGTTTCTCTGTCACTCCTACAAATTTAGCTGCATTCTTTGCTCTGCCTTACTAGTTTGTCAGAAAATAAACCTTTAGCTTCTATGGCCTTTAGAAAACCTCAGAGATCCTCAGTTCAGTGTCTGTGAGAGTTTCAGTGAGCAAAGACAAAACCTCTAAGAGGAAGTCCTTTCAAAAAAAAAAAAAAAAGCTTTCTCTAGAATCATAGAATCATTATGGTTGGAATAGACTTTTAAGATCATCCAGTCCAACCATTAACTTCACACTGCCAGGCCCATCACTAAACTAAACCGTGTCCCTCAGCTATGCATCTTGTAAATATATCTAGGGATGGTGACTGCACTACCTCCCTCTAGTTTAAACAGTGACAAGATATAACTTACCAGTTTCCTTATGAGTAGACGAAACCAGGAGAAAAAAACAGGAGAAAGCAAAAAGAACCTTCTGTAGAATTTAACAGCCAAATATCTAGCTTGCTAGCATCATCTTACCTGTTCTTTAGAAGATCACCCTGCCTGGCTCAAACTAACCAGTTTTCAAATCTAATTTGAATTCTTAAAAGCAACTCTAATTTATCGTGTTCCTTTCTAAGGTCAAATCTATTCTTTTTCAATTTTTTCCAGTATGATAAGTAATGTGTCTGCATAATAAAAGGAAACAATTCTTACTTTATGGAAAATTTCCTTGAAAAAGAAAATAACTCTGCACTGCTGTACCTATTATGAATTTCATCTTTTATAACGCACATTGGTATGCTCATTGGTTAGTACAAGAGCCTTGTACTCCTTGCAACTGCCAAACATTGTTTTTTTATATATACACATTTATACACATATATGTAATGCTCAGGGAATAGAAATCAGTTTGAAAGATACCAAAGTGCAGCAAACTTGGAAATTGCATCTTCTTCATACCAGTGCTTTTCTGAAACTTATTTGTAAGTAAAATGGTAATTGATGGACTTTGCAGGATTACAGGATTGTTCAGACATCTTAATTGTTAAATGTCAGTATTTGTTTCAGGTGTGGCTGAAACACTGATAAATGACAGACTGGAAAGCCCAGAAAATACACCAGAAGTAATGGAAGATGAGTTTAATATATTTAGCTATACATAGGAAGCACAAACTTCAAATTACAGATCCAGTTCTCCTGTCTAAGGATGATCTAAACTCACGAGGGATGTATAACTTCCTGCACATATAGAACTTATATGTTCTGGAGCAGCATCACATCTTAAATTTTGGCTGAAATTTTCAGAAAGAACTAAGTCTGTTCTAAATACCAGCAAAATTAAATGCATACAGATAATGTCATTTCCTTGAATAAGCAGTTGTGCAGAGCTACTAATAATTTGCATCACTAAATCAGTGCTGCTAAAATCTTGATACCATATTGCTCCACAGTAGAATAAATGCTTTGTTTCATTGGGGTATTATTCTATTCTTTTCACTGGTCCATTCTTTTTGATGTAACATTGCTAAATGGACAAGCAACCAAGACTTGTTTGTTTTGTGCAGTAAGAAACTATGATAATGGAAATAATGTGAACTGAGGTGTTTTGCTTGTACAAAGCTGGCAGCTGTCAAGACTTCTAGGCAATGTTCTCCATCCTTAGTCCTGTCTATGGACCACAAACTTGTGTGTATGCAGGCAAAGGATATTCTTGTAATAGGTGCCTGTTGCTTAATAGACATGTTTAGGAGGATGGATGGATCTGCATGGCAGCAACAAAAGGGAAAAAAATGCATGTTGAAGCCAAAAAGTATTCCTCAATGAGAGATCTTTGGATCTTAGTGTGGAGACATGAATAGGAGACCCATGATGGGATCACCGGTTTGCATTTGCTAACTGATTCAACAAGATAAAACAGATCAGATAATGTCTGCATTCCCAGAGGCCAGCAAAATAAACTTGCATCCTACAGAATTCAAATTAGGGAGATTGAATGTGGCTTACGGAGAGAAATACTCACATTTCTGCATGAGGAGCAGAAGGTACATAGGGTGGAGAGACCTAAGCTCTTGGAAGGCCTGACTGAATGTCTGAAATCTGTGAATATGGAGAGAGACATGTTCAGATCTAGGCATATCTTAGCTGTAACTGTACATTTCTGTTGTTATTCAAAGCACTGAGCAGTTCTTGAAAGTCTGAAAGTCAGTTCTGTGGAGTGCTGGCCATGTGTCCTCAGGAGGCTGAGCAGTAAGCTGAAGCTTCCAGGAAAGACCTTTGCTAGCCCAGTGAGCTTGTGGCAACAGCCACAAGTCATGGAATATTGGGCTTGGCTTTCAAAAGAAGCAATAGAAAGGACACACTTTAGAAAGGTCTTGAAAAGAGCCTGTTGTCCAGATTTTGCTTATCTCTAAAACTTGAAACCCAAATGTTTATGCCATGTTAACATCAAGAGCAGAGCTATTTCAGGCTGCTGCTAACTTCTCCAGGGCAGGCTTCTACAGAGGCTATTGTATAAAAATAACTTCTGACACCTTCCATCTTTTCGCCAAAAAGAATTACAGCAAGTCCAACCAGCCCTGTCCATCATACAACACACAATAGACTGGCAGAACAAATGCATAGCTCTTTCAGATTCCTTTATTTTTGTAATGAGTTAATATTTCTATTTTGTAGCACATGTGGGATGCAGCTAATAGTTAATCTGTGGAGGACATTGCAGGTACAATAACGATCATACCTCTCCTATAGTGCTATCTGAAGATGAAATGCCTAACTGTGTGTGCTTGGAGCACTTTCCATTGAAATAACAGCACTTTAAGAGGACTACTGATTACAGCCTTCCATGAAAAATTAAATTTACAGATAAAGTGCAGTTTGTAACTTGCCAAGCACATTACTCATGAGTAATACAGGAGAATCAATTCCCTAGTTAGTACAAATTATTATACAACTTTTTCTGAATACTGAGGATTATCAGGTTATGTGAATCTTTGTGCACAAGGTCTTTTGATAGTGGAAGTGATTTGTACGTCTTATCAGAAAATGTCTTTTCAGTTGCTAAGAGACATTTTGTATTGTATAAGACTCCAAACATGCAGAAGGAATGGAGTTGCTAACATACCTGAAGTCAGGCTGATAATATTTGCTGTTACACTTGTAAAGTTAGTATACCTCCACAAATGAACCTGCATTTGTAATCTAAAGGACAAGCAGTCAGATTTTAAGTGCTTCTAAACACATTCTCTGTATTGCTTCAATGTCATCCACATGGCTCTTGAGCCAAGGTTCAAAAGATTGTATTGTAAGATCTTTTACTGGCTTGAATAGCAATTCAGTCCAGCTTAATGTGGCTGTTATAAAATGTTAGGATGGACTGAGTATAATTGTTATTTAAAAAATCAGTGCTTATCATGCTGTCTTGGAAATAAGACTGTGCGACTTTGTTCAAATCTGGTAGTTATTACTTAGTAGTAATAGCAAAGGAATTTTAAAATTGGCCCAAACCTGTTCTTCCTGAAGCAAGTGATAATACTCCAGTTTAGTCAAATAGGAGGATTAGATAAATTCTGAGTGCTTGTAAAGTCCCATCTGTTAACATTCAACTTGAGTAGAAATTTTCCATACATTCTATTTGTAAGACTAGATGACTGCGTTAACTAATTAGAAGTACTGTTAAAATACTTATTACTTGAACTTTAAAACCCATTAAAAGATTATTGAGATTCTACTGATTTTTTTCAGAGTTCTTTTTGTTGAGAAAAACCTCTGTCTTGCTAACTCAAAAATAAAAAAACTGAAACAGCACTTACCAAAACCTCAATATCTATCCCTTAAAAGTCCAAATAGCTATAAAGAAACACCCTTCATGACTGAATATATGAGTTCTTGTGGGAGGAACTTTGGGGAGTTAAGTGTTAAGAGGTCCTGTGTTTTTTACACTAAATCTTCAGTAAGTGCAAACCAGCTCTCAAATATAGGATTAGAAGCCCTAGTGTTGATTGATATAAATCTTGTATGTCCTTACCCTTGTTTAAGCTCTGAGTGGGAAATGAGACTGCAGTCCTAGGCTATGGCTTGTGCTCTGGCGTTGATGCTTGTGAGCTTGCCTAACCAGTCCTGACTCCAGAAGGGATGATTTAGTCTCTGTGTATCTTGCCCTATGCAGCTGAACAAGTGTCTGCAGGATTACTAACTGGACCCTCAGTCTCCAAATAGGCTGCAAGAAAAAAACACCACCACCACCAAAAAAAATCCAGTCTAAAAGCAACAACTTGAAGGGTCTGGTGAACTTGAAACTCTTCTACAGTGGATAATATTGAAATATCATTTATTTTCCCAATCGAACGTGCATAGTATTTGTTGAAATTTATTGTGACATTCTCCCTGAGTGGCAAAAACACTGAAAGCAGCCAGATGGTTAGCAGAAATATACAGTATACTAACATACCATGACAAGTTGGTCCCATAGATTTTCCTATTGGCAGCTGAAACAATTTTTTTTAAATTGAACATCTAAATGCGTTGGGAAAAAATGCAGCATCCTTAGAAGTAAAAGCACAATTATTGGTTTTAGCTGTCTTTTCCCCATGTCTCCAGAGTGCTACTTCTAATTGAATAAGTGGAAAAATATGTAGCAATTTAAGTTACTAAATTATATCACAATATATTAGTCTAAAGTTCCTTCTTTCTGTTTGAGAGACCTGGCTTGTGTCTGCATGCCAAACCATACTTTTTAAAATCTCAAAGTGATATTGTATGTGCCAGGAAATTTTAAAAATTAACTAAGGCCAGAAGGCACAATAATGGTCATTTAATTGAACTTTTTTTTTTTTTTTTTTCTCTCTGGCTACGTAACCCCCACTCTCCCTAGGATGAGACATGCTGATTATTAGCATAATAAAAAAGCTCTTTTTGAAAAATACATAATCTAACTCCACTAAAAAGTATTCTCTGGATGGGAATATCTTCTGTGTGTCTGAATGACCTTATCATGATGTAAAGCAGAGGAATATCGGTCCTGGGATGTCAGGTAAGACACCAATTCACGGCTTCTGAATCTAGCTTGCAGCTTTCTGTTCATTTTCTGGCTTAACATCCTGATACACGGAAAGGTAGGAGGTATAGCATAAGCATTAGCTGGAGATCTCACTGCTGTGTGAAGTCAGTGGGGTTTTTGTGTAATAACTCAGTGAATCATTAACCTGCTGCATTTTAAATAAACTTCAATAGTAAGATAAGTCCCATTGTGAGAAAGTGTTTCAAAGAAATAATTTGGAGTAGTTCTTTCCAGAGATGTAAGCTGATGCCTTTCAACTTCACAATGAAGAAAAAAATAAAATTTTTTTTAGAAAATCAAGAATTAGAAAAAAACAATAACCAGGATCTTTAAAGAATTGTCACCTCAGACACCTGATATGAGTTGTGTAAAAAGAGAGATTGAGTAATGAGTGAACTGTTGTGGGGATCTTGATATTTTATTGATGGAAATAGGCAAATTTCACAGGTGATAACATTGATTAAGTGTAAGCTAAGCATCAGGGAATCAGCTTTCAGTTCCTGTATCTGCTGCAGACTCCATGTAATGCTGCTATCACTTCACTATCATGCTAAGTTTTCATTACATTTACATCCACAAACCCTGGCTGAAATCAGAGCCACATCAGGCTGTACACAGCACAAATACCCTGAAACTAAGAGCTTCTTTCTCCAGGACCTTGCTGTGCAATTAGGCAACAAAAAAGATAAAGAGAAGATAGGGTTACACAAAGCTGCACAGCAGCACTATTGAGTCCTGAAACAACAGTCTCCTGGTACCTGACTCAAGGCCGTTCTACTAGATCATAGTAAAACCACGATTTGACCCAGGTTTGCTCAGACAAATAGAACACATATCTTTGTTTGCTACTACAGTGAAATCTTAGTTACAGGGGAATCATATGAGCAATAAATGGTCTCTTGAGGTATCTTCCAAACTGAATTTTCCTATGATTATAGGGTAAGGTTTATCTTGCTTTATTTGTTGCAAGCCTTTAGGGAAAAAGTAAAGCAGAACACATTTGCAGCATTTTCTGCAGCAAGCAGCACTGGAGAAGGATACTGTCTTTAAAATGACTTAGCTATGGAATGGCTGGACAGCTCTTGCTTGATGAATCTAATACAAAGTTAAACTTCAGTCTCATCTGCATATGTCATTAATTGGACTGATGTGGAAGTATTTGTCCTGTGTTGTTCATTATTTGGAAGCATCTTGGATGCCTATCAGGATGCTACAAATCAGCCTCCAGGAGAATTTTTTTTAATGCTTGGGTGCCAAACTCCTGTCAAGGATTTCAATTTGTGGTGAAACTCTACTCAATATTTTCTATTACACTAAAGACAGCCAGCGGGACTTACCCTTCCTTGCACAGGCAGTGGAAAAAAGATCTAGCACTTGAACACAGCCAGTAGTGCTTACAGATTGAGACCAGAGTGCTCATGTGCCAAGGGCGTAGCAATCCAAAAGACAGATTCATTGCAGATCTGATTTATCCATCAGTATTTATTCAGAAAAGTATTTAAGCCTAGCTGAAGTTTTAAGTACATACAGATGATTTAATGCTACTCTAAAATATGAACCTAATTATGTTTTCTGCTGCAATCATTTAGAGATCGTCTTTAGGGATGATCCAAATTCAATATCCAAACACTGGATATAGGGGAAAATATTGCAAAATTTGTTTTGCTGATACTGGATTAGGCTGAGTGGTATGTGATAAAAATGTAGTGTGGTACATAAAGCACTTGCATCCCACACTGCATGTGAATTTCTTGTTGAAACGAATATGGTGCAATAGCTGTTGAACAGCACATGAATCTGTTGTTTAAGTTCACCTCACACTGGAGCCATGACACATTGGAATTTAGGCAGAGAAGATGGTTACCTGCCAAAATTAACTATCTTTGTGCACTTAAAGGAAACAGATCCCCTGCCATGAAGCAGAAGTTGTGGCACTACAGAATGATGTGACTATGAGGAGTGACTTGCCAGACAAGGAGCTCAGCTTCAGGGTAAGGCCTTACTGTGGGACTTGCCCTGTCAACGGACTCCAATCACTCAGGCTAGTGTTTTCTGAAAGAACCTGAGGCAGTTAGACTCCAAAACACGCAATTCTAAATTGAAGAAGGGTTTCATTTGTGGTACTTGATGCCTTTGGCAAAGTAATGATATAAGTTATTGTCCCAAGAGAAATGAAGAAATTGTTTCAGCTGAAACTCAGCCTTCTGCCTTGTAGATATGTGATTGTACCATGCTGAGATTAGCAAGGATCCTCAGTGCAGACATTTTGACTTCAGAACATGTTGGTAGGTCCTCTCGTCTGGACTCCAATGTATCACAAGACCTTAAAACAATATGTAGTACTCTTGTACTGGAAATAATATTCCCTTTCCTCAGAAAGAGATGTCGCTTTGATCTAAATTCATTTAATGATGTGACTCCACACCTGCCTCAATATTTTATTGCAATAATTAAGTTATTTCACTGTTAAAAGCTGTTCTCTTCCATTTAAATCTATCCCCCTTCTGCTCTCAGCTGTTGCCCTTTTATATCTTTCTCTACTAGTTAAATGTGTCTTCAGTACTCAGAACGTTATCCATGTTAAGCTGTTTTATTCTTAAGTCACCTTTTTGTTCTTATTTTGGTAATTTAAGCAGAATACACTAATTAAACCTCTTGATGCAAGGTTGGGATTTTTTTTCACTCTCAAATCACAGAATTCTGCTTCTTTTCCAACTTTCCAGTAACTTTTCAGAAATGCAAAAATGGCTGCATGCAGTATTCTAGCAATGGTGTCAGATGTGTCCAAGCAAATACTTCTAACTGCGAGATTCAGAGCTATGAAACAGCTTTATGGCAAATAGTTTAAGGTGTAGCATATGTATAACACATTTCAAGAGTCCTTTAAAGACTCAAAATTAGATCCTTCTGCTGGTGACAGCTCCTAAATGCTTCCTCATAACATCCATAAGTAAAAGTACTTCCTTGGGACAGTACTTAGCTTATATGCAAGCTCACTGGTGGGGTGCTGCTGTTGAAATTGACTTACGACAAGGGTAAGCTTTACCATCTCCAGAAATCCCAATGCATAAGTATGCTGCACAGGCTCTAATTTGTTTGACAAGTAATAGGCAAGGAAGAGGCCAGGTTCAGTTTTCCTTTTTTCCTTTTCCATCAGGACAGTGGGCTGGGTTGTCATTTTGACTGGTATTTTATACAGTGGAGATGCACCAGCACAGTATCCCATTGCAGACGTACTTCTTTCAGTGACAAACTCCTCTGAGCATTTAGGGTCTGTATTAAGGCTGGGCAGTCTTCCCAGTGGCTTCCAAGTGATTTAGGAGTGGCAGGCTCACTATTTCTCAGTAGCCCTTCTGCTTTGAACTTCCTTCATGCTTTTTCAGAGCTCTGCAACAACATACTCATATTGTGGTAAAGGAGCAGTGCACAGAATCTACTGTCTTGCCTTTGTACAAAACAAGTACAGAGAAGAAGAGATTTTTCAGGACAAGAACCTAAACTAAAGAAAAATCCTGTCACACTGGGCAAGATGCCTGTTCCTGGAGATACTGTGGGTATTGAAATACTAGATTTATCTAGTTTGTTTTGCAAGCCACGGGGGACTGCATATCATGCTGCAATTCTGCTTGCTGAGGCTCCCTCATTCTCTTCTGCTCCTCTCTGCTTAACAGTAGCTTGGAGTCCTTGGGAAGAACATTTTCAGGGAGAAACAGAGTCCAGCCCTACATCCTTGCAGCAGCATTTCTTAGATAAATGATGAGGTCTATGTGTGTCTTCTGCACACATACATCCCTACCTATGCACACATACATGGGCAAACAATATTTATCACCCCACAGTTCTTTCTGGCCTTTAAAGCAGGCTGTGAGCACCTCCCCCAATCCCAGTGCACTGGGAGCAGCCTGTTTGTGTCATTACATTAAGTCAACAGCAATTCCAACAGTCTGAATCCAACCTACACTCTTTGTTTTGCTGCCAGGAGGAAAGAACAAATCTTTGAACAAAACAGCCCCCTTTAAGGGCATGATATGTTTTCAGTTCAGCTTGTTGGTAAGGTAAGAAGAGAGAGCTGTATTGTATGGATCCATGGAGGCACAATTAAATCTCTGAAGAGGAAGTATTGAATTTACCCATCATCTTCTATGCTGCCCGAGAGTGTTTCACCCTTATGCTGGGACAGCACTCTGTCACATCAGATGCCTATGCATATTTTTTTTTTCTGACTGCAGCCAGAGAATCTCTCCACTGACTTCCTAAAGTGGTGACACAAATCTACTTTCTCTTCATGACTTGGCTTCCTATCTGTTCTTGTATTGTCTACAGAGTACATATTAATTTCTTCTCATCCAGCTCATCCTTTGCTACTCCTGGAAGTATCTTGGTATTTCACTGGAAAATTCCTTGGAAAGAAACACACAGATCTTCCTTCTTCGGTTTGAAATTCACACCCAGGTGACCTACAGGAAAGCAGGAATTTTGTTATTGAGTGAGAGAACTGAATAAGAACTTTGTCATTAAATGCTATGAAGTAGTTGGCAGCATGGGGCAAGCAAGCTTGTTCATGTTACCACCTGCAGGCGTATACCTGCAAATCCAGAGTTAGCACACACAGAAGCAATGACATGATGTTGATGCACTGGCAAGTTGCTCCTAATGGCGTGTTCGATCTTCTGAAACCAGGTTTACTTGGGTAGGGGGAAAGATAAATCATGTAAGCAACTCTCAAATATTTAAGTACACAATCCAACTGGAGGACTCATTAGCAGATCACAGAGTGCAATTCGTCTGTACCAACACAGCCAACAGTTACCCAAGCAGTCTTGGGATTATCAAGGTGCTGATAAGGCCAAAGCAACCAGAGACCTTCTCTGAGTCCTGGAGCATGAATCTACTCTAAAACAGAAGAAACACAGTATTTTTTTTTTCCACGCCTGGTCATCTGCTGGATTCCTGGCTTTGCACCACCAAAAAACAGTTGAGAGGAGAGTTCTTTGAAGACTGTGACACTTATGCACAGCAAAGGCATGCCTTTGCCTACCTTGACCTAGATGTCCTACAAAGGGGTCTCCTGCAGTTCATGTGCTGTACAAAATCCAGTGGTGCTACTGTAATATTTTGTTTTTCTTTAGTGGGTTTATCTGGCTTCTCTTGATACCTTCCCGTCTCTTCCAATCCACTGGTACTGCTAGGAGAAATACACCATTTTGTTTTTTCCTGCATTAAGATCTCTGACATCCATATTTACCTCATTGGAAAATGTTTGATCATGGGACTATGATCTCTGCTGGGACAGACATAGCTATCTTCTACATAAGCAATGCATGGAGTAGCTAAGAATAACTGAATATCATAGAGGCAGAGAAAGCTTGTGTGCCTCTTCACTCTAGTGAGTAGAATTGTCTGTGAGGAATAGGTACTAGGATTAGCTATTGAATTTAAATGAAGTCACATTCTCTGAACCTAACGGCTAGATCACCCTTCCCCTCAAGCAGATGCTTCTCTTATAGTTACAGCCTGGACTTTTTAGTCATGCTACAATTCACTGCCACTGAGCTGATCAAATTATCTCAGTGTCTGGTTTACAATATCACTGATTAAGTCACAGAGGAGGAAGCTAATTATAGAGGAGCATGCTATTTACACACAGGGATGCTGTAGCAAGCTCTGCAGGAGGCAGATGGAAGTTTTTTGAAAGAAAAAAGAGGAAAATGGAAAAAAGCAGCAAACCACAGTTTTCGTGAGGAATACTACAGCATCTCTTCCTCCCCTTGCAGCATTTCTTCTGTATGGTAGAGGTGATCTGTGGAGTACTTTCAGAGTTTGAGGGTACAACTCCAAAAAGCTGCATTAATTTTATTACTGGACATGTGATCATTATGCTATAGACTAGAATAGCTCCAACTTGGCTTTAATGTCAGCCTATCAGTGTATTCATCACTGAACATGCATTACATAATTACACTGAATCACAAGATTAGAATATACAGGATTGTTTAGGGAGTGGTTCTTAGTACAGAATCATCTAATTGGTATCGATCTTTCTATAACATGTTTAAGGGTAAGTGTACTTGAAAGCCAACCACATCATAAAAACAAGGTCTGGAGTCAAATAGAGGAGAGCTGTGGCACAACCACATTGTAAGTACTTGCTCAGAAAATTAATCTAAGCAAACAGAACAGATAACTATCTTCAGTGCACTTGAAGTGAAATATTTTAAATATGGAACAATTTAATATTGTACTTACAAGTGACATTATTTTCTACAATGATCAGGGATGCTGTTGTCTTCCAACTTTACGATGGGAAGTAGAAGTTTCTGGAATGTGAATCTGACATGGCCTTAATTTATCTCTTGTGTGATAGTTTACAAAAGGAGTATAATAAAGAACTGCTGATACAACAGCTTTTACACCCATTTAGCATTTGTGTTAAGGCCAATTAAGGCTAGCTTGCTTTATAAATCCTCTGGTATAAAGCTTTCTGACTTGTCACCATAAGATTAAAAAAAAAAAATCTGTTGACCAGGAATTCTTGGAGATACTGCTTTGGCTGTACAGGAAGCCTGAAGTGGAACATTAAGCTATTTTGGTAGGATGGCTGGCAAGCAGCATTATACAAGCTTAGCTTTTTCAAGGGTGGAGCAAGCCAGATCTGGTCCTTGTGAAAGCTAGGAGAGAAGAATTTAGCTTCCAAAATAGGATATGTTCTTTTTCTTATAGAAGTGTATCAGACAGGGGCAAGGGGCTGAAGGGGACTTTCTTTCAGGTCATGTAGAAATCCCCTGCAATCCCATCTTTAAACCCCCAATACACCAGCAGAAGTGCTGATACCACAACCAGAAGGAGAATCATATTTCTGAATTTTTGGCTGGTTCTTGAAGGGCATTTAGCAGACATTTTCAGCTTGAGAGAATATTAACACAGTAGGAAGAGTAGAAGGCCATAATTTTCTCTCTGTGGGAATGACCATTGAGAAATCAGGTGTTAGGAGACCTATAAGCATTTACTTTTTGAGGGTGAACTTTGAAATATGTATTCTGTGTCTGCTTATAGAGAGCTTAAGTAGCAGTCAGATGGATTTCGGGGGAGGGGGGATGTCCACAACATGGAAGATAATTTTTTGAAAGAAGAATGGAACCGAGTACTAGGAAATGTTGTGTGAACTACCTTTATCTGGAGTATCAGTAATACCACCTCTTACACATCACCTCTAGAAGCCTGAGCTATCAGTAGACAGTTACTGCTTGCAATCCAAAACCTCTGCCTGAAATGCTGAAGATGAGACAGAAAGACAGGCTATCAGCCTGTGTTTGCACAGAGAAAGGAACAAGCTGCTTGAAAAACATATCAGGAGATATCAGGAGACATGAAGACATACGAAAAACATATCAGGAGACAGGAGCTATTTTCCTTCATCTAGCACAACCTTGCCTTTGTCTGGACCCATGTGCAAGGTGGCAACACCTAGTTTGGAGCATCCCAGAGCCAGGCTAGTCTCTGGCTCTCAGACAGGACAGAAGATCAGCAGCTGGTGTCTAAAGGGAAAGTCATTCATTGAGAGGAAAAAAAGAAGAAAAAAGTATCATGTATTTGGAAAGACAGGGACAGGTGATTTGGCATGTTGCAGCATAAAGTTTGAAGTGGACGGAGGATGAGTCTAACACACTTTTCTAGTTACAGGAGATAATGTTGGAAACTCCTGGCATGGAGAATGCCAGCACACTAACAGATTACTCCTGTGGCTATGCTGGAGAGGGATGCACTGGTGCTGATTTGTAGCAATACACTACAAATTTATGATTTAGCTCTGTGTAAGTTGCTACTCCTGAGGTAATTTCTCTTCTGCTGGTAAAGATCTTACTTGTCTATTACAGCTGTGCTTGCAAGTCCTAATAATAGACATATGAGCTGTATAGTCTCTAGGCTGATGTGCCCAATAGTGCTTCCTTCTGAAGCTAGCTATGGGACACTATGGAAGGAACAAAATGTCCTATTGTAGAATCATAGAACCATAGAATCATTTTGGTTGGAAAAAGACCTTTAAGATCGAATCCAACCACTAACCTCATACTGCCAAGCCCACCACTAAACCATTTCCCTCAGCATCTCCTCAGCACCCGTTGCATGCGGTTGTTATGGCCCAAGTGCAGGATCTGGCACTTGGCCTTGTGGAACCTCATGCAATTTGCCTTGGCCCATCACCTCAGCCCATGCAGATTCCTCTGAAGAGCCCTCCTGCCCTCAAGCAGATCAGCACTCCTGCCCACCTTGGAGTCAGCTGCAAACTTACTGAGGGTGAACTCATGTTGATAAAGATATTAAACGGAACAGGCCTCAATACCGGGCCCTGGGGAGGTGACTGAACACTAACTGATTTTAGTTCTGTTCACTATGACTTTCTGGGTCTGGCCATCCAGACAGTTTTCCACTGAATCCAGAGTACAGCCATCCAAGTCATGGGCAGCCATTTTCTCCAGGAAGATGTTGTGGGAGAGTGTGTCAAAAGCTTTACTAAAGTCCAGGAAGACCACATCCACAGCCTTTCCCTCATTCACTAAGTGCATCATCTTGTCATAGAAGGTTATTAGGCTAATCAAGGAGATCAGCCTCACAAGAATGGATTGTTAAGTGCTGAGAAATAAACACCTGTTCCATAAGTAGGTTCAGCATGTATGTCCTGGAAGGATGGAAAAAATGTAAGGAAAGGAATATAATGAATCTTTTCAACTTTATAAGAGCGTAATTGCCCAGTGGACATCTTCTCTTGTTGGCTTGCTTTAGTGTAGAGTGCCATTTCAAAGAGAAATTAGAAATTCCACCGTCTTCCACATGCATGTGCAGCTTTATATTTTTTCCCACCAGCCTGCCCCTGGGACAGCATGGGTTGCTTTACTACTGTACCTGATTAAGATGTGTCTGCTCTACCACAGGAGTAAGAAAAACATATCATTTCCTGTTGTGGTAAATTCAGCATTCTAATTAGGTGGTAAAATAGTCAGATGCCAATTTTCACCTTGATTCTTTCAGTAGTAAGTTGCAAGACACCTGAAACATAGGCCTGAACACAAAGCATGTTAGGTAACTGTGTCCTAGTACTTACTTTTTAAGCTGATCTAAGGAGGAGGTTTTAATGCTGTGATCAGGCCTGCTTAAAAGTTCATAAGAGTCTCAGTACAGAATCCTAATGAACAATAATCTGTCTCTAATTCCTCTAATGTAGTCTCTGGTCTGAATGATAGCGCGTGTATTACTTTCTATAAAACACGTTTACCTCCTGCAATTCATCTGACTGTAATTCTTTTGCAGTTTATATTTGGCTGATTTTGTTTTATACTTAATAGTAAGTCTATCTAAGCACAGATACATTCTCTTCAAAAAAAAAAAAAAGAAAAAAAAGAGAAAGTTCAAATAGTACCAGAGTAAGATTCTTCTACCTGCAACTATAATAACGCCTCTAATGTTTAACAAGCCACGAGAACTGAAAGAATAGAATAATTTATTTGGCCCATAAAAAAGCAGAAGTAGTTACATAAAATGAACATACCAGTCTGCTATTATTCCTATTCCACATAGTTCCCCGTGGCTTATTTCATTTTAGGCTTGCTTTTTTTTTTTTTTTTTTTTTGAGGAAAATTAATTCGATGATGTTACAGTTTCTTCTGGGTCAGAGAGACCAGGTTAGCCAGAAAGAAATGACTTCTCAGAAACAGAAAGATATTATGCTTCCTGACTTTCAATTCTGTTACTAGGGCAATAGATGGATATAAATTTCAACAAATACAAAATAAGCCCAATTGGAGAGCTACTCCAGAGGGAATCTGAAATGAGAAAAAAACGAATGGGATTATGGAACTGGAAAACAAAATACTACATTACTTATTCTGCTTTTCCTGAAGGCATAAAAAGATATTAAAAAGTCATTAGCCATGCTAGCTTAGTCACCTGAGAATCTTTGGGAATGGCACCTCAGTTCCATGTTCTTAATGATTGTGTGGAGAGACAACAGAATTAATTCTTGTGGAGGACTTCTGTACAGGGAAGATGGCAAAGTGCTCCTAGCAGCTCTGAGACAAGCTCCTGATCCAAACACACATTTAAAGGGCAGGCCCTGTGTCAGATCTAGTCATTGTGGCTTATGTTTCAGCCTGTACTAAGTCTGCAGAGGTAGTGCTGGCAGCTTCTGCAGAGGTCTCGTTATGGGTCTAGCAAGCTTTTCATTTGTCTAATAGTTTTATATCTTCTAGCTTTATAAGGCTGTGTATTGTATCTCTCTAAGCACTTTTGGAAAACAGCGTAACTTTTGGGACAGAGTGAAAGCTAATCCTAGCTGGCTGATATTGTCACTTGGCAGTCTGTCTTCCCAGGAGGGGATATTTGCACTGTCTTCAGGAAGAAGTGGGCTTTGGGACCAGATGTTTCACTGTCTTGGTGAGTGGTCTAGTGTCAATTCTGGCTTACAGGCAGTATATCTTATTATTGAGCCTCATAACCCAGCTGCTATTGACTTGACTCCACCAAAGTACACAGAGCTCCGATTGCCATCTTTTCTTGTAGAACAGTTCTTCTCCTTGTCTTGGATGATGTAGAGGAGAAGAGAATTTGTTGTCGTGTAGTCTACATTTGAGCCCAACCCTTTGTCTCTCCTTTTTGTAGCGGGAAATAGGAAACTCATGTACAAAGTAATTGCATTCTGTGACTTGTTGACTGGAAGCAAGAGTGATTCTTTTTCATTGAGTTTATTTGCTAGAGTGCTTTCCAACTTTGTGACTGAAAGATGAGGAATGTGGAATCCAAAACTACTTTTAAGGCCTGTAAAACATGACATGATGAGAAGGGAATAAATATGTATATCTGAATTTCCTCCAAGGGATTTCACAGCAGCCCAGACTGCAACTATCAATAATGTAGGAACATGTTTCTTTAGCCAGAGTGACCAGATGAAAGGTGATCTCGCTGCTGGGAGTTAGCACTGCAGATGCTTTCAGTCCTGGAAATCCTTATGGCCAAAGGGATTGCTGAGAGTAGCCCCTGCTCTGTTTTGAAAGGCCAGAAGTCTAGTCATTTTCATGTCTCTTGCTCCACCTCTCTATAGCCCCACTGAGACTACATTTTTGCTCTGGCTCCAGCTGTTGACATGGTACTAGAATACCTATGATATGGACAGCAGGAAATCAAGGTAATGGCAGGGCCAGGAGAATACCCATGAATGCTGAATATAGTCTATCTTGTGCTTAGATCTTATTTGTATTGCTTCTCCTAGTCAGTTTTAAGCCCTTAATAGCCTGTCATTGCTGATAATTATCACAGTTAAGAAATCATTGCTGGACAATATGTTGTTTCTGAAGGAGACTGAGAGGCAACAAACGAGATTTAATCTTCTGCAAATCGTGGCTGTCTCTGTACAGCTTTGTTCTACTGGGAAAATATCATGTACTTGCCTTGTGGCTTTGCCTTTCAATCCTCCAGGGCAAGTGTTAGGTAAAAGGCCCTTATAAGAGCATATTCCAGGCCTGGGCATTGTACAGGGCTTCTTCACAGCTGATAGACACAAAAGGGTACAGACATCTCTCCTGAATTGCAGAGGTTGCTTTCCTTGGCCTAGGGGCTCACTTGTTTCTGGTTTAGCGAGATGTACTGTAAGCTCTCCCTAGGTATACAGGCCACACAGGAGCAAGTTTTCTTGGAGCTAGTGAATAGGAGCTCCCTCTTAGGAGCTCTCCCTCCTTAGACATCAAGCCAAACCTCTAGTAGGTGGTGCCTGGATCCCTCCCATCCCCAGACTTTGGCCCTGTCCACTATTAACATAGTGTGGTTGAGCTAGATGCAATGATTCACTCTTCCACTAACAGCTTGGCCTCCAACACCATCACACTGTATGAGGAGAGTCTGCACTAGCAACAAACCTGAAGCAAATAACTCTCTGAAACAGAGTGAGCAGAGACTGGGCTGAGAATTTTTTCTATTGACCTTTTTTTTTTTTTTCGAATTCCCAGTTTGCATTTTCTCTTACTTTTAAAACTGCTCTTGTAAAATTTCCTTTATGAAACTTGACCTTTTGTTTATTTTTTGCAAGATGGGAATTGCACCAGGACCTTTGTGGTGGCTAGAGTTAAGCTGAGTTTCAAAGTTTGAGCATTGTTATGTTTTTGAAGGTAAAGTAGAAATAAAGAATGAACTTATTGGAGGTCTCTCAGAAACATGTTGCTGGGTAGAGCCAACACAGGGGAGCTGTCTGGCTGCAGCTCCTGTTGCAAAATGAGGGTTACTTTTCTTCCTCCTGTGGTTTATCAGCAGTTTTAGGGATGTGTGAGACAGCAGAGAGCTGTTTCTTCTACCTTAAATTTGTCCTGAATCTCTCTTTGGACTTTAAACATGCCAGTAGTACAACTGCTTATGCTTTTAGTTTGTTGGGGGCTTTTTGTGTGTTTAGGATGGGGGAGTGTAGAGGTGTGTGTGGTGTTTGGTTTATGTTTGTGTTTTTTAAGTTAAACCATGTCAAGAAGGTTTTACATCATTATTAAATAACGGTGGTACTTAGACACTTAGAAGCTCTGGTGCTTCTAGGAGGACTATGGTTTTGACAGGGATGGACTACCCTGAGAATGTCCCAAACTTTCTTGCTCTCTCCAGGTTTCCTAAAGTGTATGAGTTAAGTGCCTGAAACTTGTTGGGATGAAACTGATGCCCAGAGCCTGGTCCAGAGCCAGGTGTTATTTCACATGAGTGAGATCAAGCTTCTGTTTATTTGGGGGTGATTTCAGGATGTCTATTTACACACCACCAAGTGATACATGATGCAGCCATATGTCTCCTGCAAGGATGCACAAGCTGACTCTGTCCATACTGTGGTTCGATGTAGTAGCTGGAGTGAGACAAAGTACAAAGAATCACAAGAATCAAGTTGCTATGGGTGGAGGAAATCAATGTCCAAGGCAGAATTTCAGTCTTGGGAAAAAAATGTCAACAAAGTCAGGCAGTATTCAAGAGATGGATAATGCACTGTGGCGGGGGGTGGAAGGGGTGAATATGTTTTACTTTTATTGTTTGAGGGGTTTTAGTGTGCTTTTTTTGTTTTATCATTGCTTTCTTTGGTTTTGTTGGTTTGCTTGGTTTGGGTTTTTTAAAAGCCTTTGAGTTTTGCATCTAATTTGCACAGACCAATTTTTTTTTTTTGGAAGGTGAGATTTTATCCAAAAGTTATATCTGTTGAAAGCAAATGGACATGGACTATTTATGAGGACAGTGGGGTGACAAGGTATCATAATTTCAGGTTTGGTTGTATTTACTTGTGAGAAAACTTGATTACATTTGAGTTTTCATGTTACATGGAGCTCAGGGAAAGGGAGCCAGCATAACAGCATCAAATGAGGTAAAAGTGAGGTAAACCTAGAGAGTAATATGAAGCTGTTGAGAAGTGCAGAGTTTCAGTAATGGGCAATATCATAGAGGCTAGCAAAACCTATGGATTCTGAGTAAGGTTAAATTCCAAGCAATTTTTTATGCAGTAACCAGCTGAGCTGAAAAGGGAGAGGAGAATATCAAACAGTAAGGACTTGTATCTGGGGGACAGATAAGTTCTAAATCAATCATATGGTATTCTTGAAATGCCAGTGAATGTTTCCAAGCATTATATTAAAATTTTATAATCAATAATTCTGAAAGCTGCACTACAGGCAGGCTAAAATAACTGCTGACAATTCACCAGTATATGAATTTAATAAAATGTTGTTCACCAGTGTTAGCTGCAATACACTGCCCAGATTATCCTCTTGATTAGAAATTACCTGTCAAAACAGTCCTATTTTGTTAGGTGACGTAGATGAAAGAGAGTATTGCATGTTCTCTTGTGTATTTATTGCCAGAAATAGTGTCTGTTTATTCAAACTTGGTCTAGCTGCTAAAAAACACAGCCTTTTTCCTTTCTATAAACATATTATGGTCTGCATCAAAGGAATGCCTTTAGGCCCAGCTGAGTCCTGAGACATACATCTTTCCAGTCAGCAGCAGTCCCTGCCTGACTTAAAAGTGTAAATAGACAAGAGTCAGTTGGCTGCAGAGTAGGAGCAGGTACTTCAAAGCAGGTAGAGTGTGGTTACAAAAGCTACTTTAGTTATCTTTGGAAAACCCAAAGAATTCAGTATTAAACTTATGTTTCAAACACAGCATCATTTGTCTAAGATGCTTCTTAAAAATAGAACTTACTTATCTACAAGCTTCTATAAAGATTTACCTGGAGAACTGTACTTTTATTTTTCTTTAAAAACAAGAAGGTTTTTTAGACTTATCAGCTTGAATATAGACAGAAGGTTTGTATGTTACGATATCGAGTGCTAAATTGGCTAATTTTGACTGTTAGGTAGTTAGGATTGCTGTATGATGTGGCTAACTCTGTGTTCATTTGCTAGCTCAGTGGTTTGCATCTTTTTTTTCTTTTTGTTTATCCAGCATGTGGGACACATTTAAATCACTCATTTGTCTGAGAGATTTTGAAAACAACTATTTTCCAAGCCTTGCAACTCTTCACTCCATAGGATACTCTAGGATGTTCTTACTGGCTTTTCTTGAAGCTCCTCCACTTGTGAATGAGCCAAGTATTCAGTGGAGTCCAAGTAAGGGCAGGGCTACCTTTCAGAGTGCCACCTAAGACACTAGTATCTTAGTGAAACCTAGTATCTTATCTGTGCTGCATGGACATATTTTTTCCTATTTGAGGGTTCTTTGAGAATAGAGTCTGGGATGCAGTGACCCCTCTGCTCAACAAATTGGTTCAAGAAATGCAAGTATGCTTTTTGTTTTCGTTAGTAATGGGGTGCATATCATGCCATATGAAATAGCACAATGTCCTGGTTTGGCCAGGAGCAGCTTTTGGCTTGGTAACAGGGGGAGCGGGTTGCAGTGAAGACCCTCCCCCGGCTCCTAGGTTCAGACCCACCTCCGGCCCGGCTGGGCCAATCTGGCGCCTCTGCGATCACTATTTAGGGGACGGGAATTTGAAATGTGAGTCGGGAGGTGGAGAGTGATACAAGATGGAGGCCACCACGCGGACCCTTCAGCCAGAGAGGGAGGAAGGAACGAGAAGCAGTAGACCGGAGACCCTTCTGCAAGCCGTGGCGAGAATACAAGCTGTGCCCCTGAAACCTATGGAGATTCGTGGCAAGACTGAGAGCCACCAACAGCTCCGTGTGGGTGAGCCCGGACGGGCGGGGGACTGTGTGGGGAGATGGCCATGGCCCAGGCCGTGTTGGAGAGCCTGTGCGCCGCAGAGCAGCCCCACACGAGAGGCAGAGAGGAGCTGCAGCCTTTGGCATAAGTGGGCATCGGAGCAGCCCGTGCAAGTCTGCCATGCTTGTGAGTTACCCCACGGACTTGCAGGGAGGACTGGTGTGGAGTTCACCCGTCCTGAGGAGGGACAAACGGCAGAAGCTCTCGGAAACCGACTGACTGAACCCCCCACTGCCTGCCCCCCCGAACCGTTCAGGGGGGGGCAAGGTAAAAACACCGGGATCAGGGCTCTGAACCCGGGAAGAGGGTAGGGGTGGCAAGAAGGTGTTCTTAAAAAGGCTGGTTGGACTCTCCATTGATGTATTACTCTGGGTTGTTTCATTTTGGTTATGTTTTGGTTGATTTTGCATTAAATTATTTTCTATTTTCTTCCCCAAACCGAGTAGCCTGGTCTGTTTTGTCCTGAACCTTAAGCGGCAATTAAGCTCTCCCTGCCCTCGAGCAATCCTCAGTCTCTTCGGTACTCGAGGCTAATCGTGGCCTTTGTTCCCTGATGGGCCTAAACCAGGACACACAATTTTGGAAATAATCAGAGCATTCTATCACATCTTTTTATGCCTAGAGGTATATCATTTAAGGATGATAAACTCTCCAGAGATATGGAAAGACTGAATTTACATCACTGTTTATACTTACAATTTACTCCAATTAATAAATAGAAAATGAGGGAACAGTTGGGTCATACCAACACTGCTGTCATCATGAGTGTAACACTCATGTTCTCTGAGACATTTATTTTTTTTTGTTCCATGAGAGCTCTCAGTAATGCCACAGCAGCTGGCAACTTCTAGATGGTATAGAGTGGAGGAAGTGAGTGGAGGCTCATCAAATATTTGGAACTGAATAATATAGTACAATATTACATATTTTGTTCTAGGAAAATCTTTCATTAACTTCAAGTGACTCTGACCATTAGAGCTTTTAATGCATCTCTCTAATTAGTCTGCTGAAACCCCTACTTTGACTGGTTGTTCACAGCTTCAGTGAATTGGTTATTTTTCTTCTATAATAGGAGAGGCTGCTGTCCAAAATGGTTCTTTTTAAGGTAGTTTGTGTGCCTGGAAATACTCTGATGTTTCTTATGCAGCTGGATATCTATCCACGATTTGCTTGAAAGTATGAAACATTAAAAAAAAAAAATCTAGTTTTATTGTATTTGTCAGGGCTATGGTGAAACAAAACAGTATAAGATATTGCAGGACTACACTGTTACAGTAATGGCCTTGAAGCTTTCTGTAGGAGACTACTTACTACAAATTAGCAGGCAAATGTGCATTCACAAATAATTATTTGGACAATTGTTCCTTAAATAATTTATGACAACACTTCATAGTGATCAACTAGTACAGATACTGCAGTAGTATGTCTTGCAAGAGTAAAAAGGGAACACTAACACACAAGTTCCTTACAGAAATTTGCCTCTAAGTCATTGTTTGAGGAACAGGTTGGGTCTAGTGGGAGTCATTATGCTTGTGGAATGTGCAGTATGTTTATGAGTAGCAGACAGTACTCCCTGGAGATCTGGATGAACCTAGAGAGAAAATTAGGAAGACAGAGTGTCCTTCTCTTTATGGAGTCCTGGTCCTACCATGCCACCACCTCAGAGTTATGGATTGATTAATTGTGCTTTCTGTTATTGAAAGCACTGTCAAGACAATTGCTTGAATTCACATTTAAAGTTACTTTAGCTACTGCTGCTAGGTGTGAAAGATATGCATGAATGCCCTTAAAGTTCGTTTTTTATTTTTTCATATAGAAATCTTTTGAAAACTGTCAAGGAGAAGCAGGATGGTACAGTGCCAGACAGATAGCTTGGAAGGCAAGCGATGATTTCCTCTTCTACTGTTGAGTTCTGTGAAACAGAGCAGGTACCATTATTTTTCTATGCTACAGTTTACTTGGTATTGTTTTATCTCAATTGATAGGCTAGGAATAATTACAGCAGGATACTGTGTGGATGGATACATTGTATATATTTTAGAATGAGTCCAGAACTTGCTGCTAGGGGATTTTCATTCTAAAGCTATTAGCAGCTTTGATATCACAAAGGCAAATTCCATCATCTATGGGAGTCTTTGTCCAAAAAGCTGGTATTTAATTTCAGAGAGTCTGATTTGACTAAGGGTGGAAAGCAGCCTTGGAAAAATTTCTGTGCTCCAAGAAATGGACTGCTACCATAATCAGACCGTACCTTTTATGGAACAGACCGTGAAAAAGTGATTTTAAAAGACAAGCATCTTCTCCCACCTCCTCAAGTCACCAATATACAGTTTGGGTTTCCAAAGCAACAACCTTTCTTTCAACAACATTTTTGTCTGTTTTGTTTAATGATGTGGAAGAAAAACGCTACTGAGAATCTCTTCCAGATTTGCTTTTGGTTAAATTTAGATTTTTGTTTAATATTGTCTTCTGATTTCAGGTTTCCACTGTAACAAAATATATTTTTAGCCCCACTTTGACACTCTGGTAGACCACAGGAGTTATCTGTCTCTTGGAGAATCCTCTGCTGTGGCAAAGGATCTCAGCTTGGCAGGGCAGAGCAGTGCATTGCATGGTTAATGCAGAAGAGTGACACCCAGGGAAATTGCTGCAGAAGACAGGGTGACACGTTGGAGTGTAGTAACTGTCACTGGTTTGTATACAATGGTGTATATTTGTCTATAAATGCAAAAGACTTTTAAGTTTCTCTGGAGAAATGACTGTCCTATAAGTAGATCTGTGATTGGGTGGTTTGTTTTTCTGGTAGCCAGTATGGTGGCTGTCACTGCAGAGTCCACACTTAGTCAGGCTTGCTGTGCATTTGATAATGGAGATTTTTTTGCTCTTTTTCGTTTCCTTTTTTTCTTCCCAACATGCTAAGAACAGAGAAATATCCATGGTAACTGTATGTTATGTCATGGCAAATGTTTAATTTCTCTGTGTGTGTGTGTATGAAACAGTGACAGCTGCATGGTACCATTTCTAAGCATTTGCAGTGTTAAATGTGTTGGGCAGGGTAAGAAGGTTACCTCATACATTATCAACTTTAAAGCATCAGACATTCAGTATCCCATATTTGTACTCCTCTTCATGCTTTGCTTTAATCTATAGCAGTGAGGTGCTGGGAAAATACGCTTTGCCAGCAAACTCTCCAAGCTTGTGAACCTTTGGAGAGTGTAATTAATGTCCTCTGAGACACTTCCAAGCGAGGAGAGAAAGAGTGGAGTGTAAATTTACTCCTTATTATTTCTGGGCTCAAAAGCTTCGTGTCCTACTGATTTTACTCAGAACCATATGTCACTTCAAACCCCACTAGACTTATTGACAGCTTCCAGGTTTCTGAATAGGATTTTGGCAAGTTCTCAAGCTTTTTTTTCTGTAAACTTAACCACTAACAAACTATAGGCCACTATAATGTCTTGCTTGAGAGCTTGGATACTGGTGAAAGACCATTTCTTGAGGAACAGTCACAATCCAGTCAGAGTAAAGGTACATCTTAAACAGCAGTCCATGCATTGTGTGGTGTAGAATATCATAGAATAGTTTGGATTGGAAGGGACCTTTAAAGGCCATCTAATCCAACCCTCTTGCAATGAGTAGGGATATCTTCTTCTAGATCAGACTGCTCAGAGCCCTGTGCAAGCCTGACCTTGAATATTTCCAGGGATGAGGCATCTGACACCTCTCTGGGAAACCTGTTCCAGTGCCTCACCCCTGTTATTGTAAAACTTTTTTCCTTGTATCACTTGAATGTACTTTCTTTTGGTTTAAAACCATTTCCCTCTCTCCTACCACCTCAGACATTAATAAAACTCAGTTCCCATCTTTCTTATAGTCCTCTTTTAAGTAGTGAAAGGCTGTAATGAGGTCTCCCTGGAGCCTTCTCCAGGCTGAACAACCCCAACTCTCAGCCTGTGGTCAGAGGAGAGATGCTCCAGCTCTCCAATCATTTTTGTGACCTTCCACTGGACCCGCTCCAGAGCTGGATGGAGCACTGCAGGTGGGATCTCACCAGAGCAGAGCACAGGAGCAGAATGACCTCCCTTGACCTACTGGCCACGTTGATGCAGGCCAGGATATGGTTGGCCTCCTGGGCTGCAAGTGCATATGGTCAGCTCATGTCCAGCTTTTCATTCACCAGTACCCCCAAGTCCTTCTCCTCAGAGCTATTCTCATTCACTTCATCCCCTAATCTATATTGATACAGTCAGTTGCTCTGAGCCAAGTGCAGGACCTTGCACCTTGTTAAACCTTGTCATGAGGTTCACAAGGGCTCACTTCCAGGTCCCTCTGGGTAGCATCCAGTCCCTCAGATGTCAACTGTACCACACATTTTTGTGTTGTCTGTAAAGGAATACAAAGACTATAAAGAAAAAGTATTGTGATAGCTTATAAGAGGCTTTGCAAATGGTAACTGTTGATACCAAAGTTTGTGAAAACGTAGGCAGTTGATCAGAATGCACATACTTTTGACTTTTGTGGGGTCAAACACTTCTTTCTTTGGCTGTCTGTCCCAGACTAGGATTTCATCTGAAACAGTTCTTGTCCTGTGAAGAAATAATTGCATCCAAATTGATTCATTTTTTGAGAAATAGTCATTTGGGTTCTACTCAGATTTTGGGATCAAAAATCTCATGCTCTGACAACCAAGTTGTATGTGTTAGACAGGGCTGCCTCTGCAAACAGCAGCATACAAATGCAAAGGTGAGCTCTAAAGGAAGAGCCTTGGCTTGTACGGAGTGCCCCTCAAGTAATTGAGGCTGAAAGGCCCCTGATTCTCTTTATGGTGGGCACTCCTGCAAGGTGATTCAGCCTCCTGGATGGTGGAAGTTTGCCTTACTCTTCCTGGCTGTGTTAGATGGTCCTAGGCTTACTTGGACTTCAGCTTGAGCACTTAGCAGGTATGTTGTTAGTCTAGGCTGGAGATTTTGCAGTAGTGGCTAGCTGGGAGCTGAGCTCTTCTAAAACTTCTGTGTTCTGGAGTTCCTTAAAATTCTCTGGTAGACAAGAAACTGAGATACCATGTTTGAGAAGAATGATTCAATTCCTGGCACAGTTCTTTGTGTTTCTGCCTTCTCTGAGAGATTTCCAGGGAGTACAGAGAACGATCTGAGCATTTTGCTTTGCCTTGAAGGGGATAAAAGTCTGCAATTTCTGATGATTTTCAAGTCTGAAGGGAGAAAATAACACATTCTATGGGAGGATGTAATAATAGAACAGATTAAAATGATGTGTAGCCAGCAGGTCAAGGGAGATTCTTCTCCCCCTCTGTCCTGGTGAGGCCTCATCTGGAGTACTGTGTCCAGTTCTGGGCTCCTCAGCTCAAGAGGGACAGAGAACTTCTAGAGAGAGTCCAGCACAGAACCACCAAGATGATCAGGAGACTGGAAAATCTTCCATACGAGGAAAGGGTGTGGGAGCTGGGGCTATTTAGTCTAAAAAAGAGGAGACTGAGGGGGGATCTTATTAATATTTACAAATATCTAAATGATGGGTGTCAGGAGGTTGAGACATCCCTTTTTTCTATGGTATCTAGCAACAGGATAAGGGGTAATGGGATGAAGCTGAAGCACAAAAAGTTCCACTTAAATATAAGAAAAAACTATTTCACTGTGAGGGTGAGGGAGCAGTGGAACAGGCTGCCCAGAGGGGTTGTGGAGTCTCCTTCCTTGGATGTCTTTGAGACCTGCCTGGACATGTTCCTATGTGACCTGATCTAGGTGAACCTGCTTCTGCAGGGGGAGTTGGACTAGATGATCTCTAAACGTCCCTTCCAACTCTACCATTGATATATAAATATATTGATGCTATGACATTTCATTCTCTTTTCAGCTTGAAATCTTATTTAAAATAAATACTTTTAAAATTTTGATTTAAATTCATAGTTTTGTCACTGAAGCCCTGTTATAGGGCTGCCTCATTTACATCCTCCTACCTGCTAATGTTCGGCAGCTTAAAGGCACTAACATATCTTGCAAATTAAAGACAGGTCTTTTCTGAAGGTATGAGTATGAATATGTGAATTCTCATTCTTTGGTCCTGGTGGGTTTTTTGTCTGGGATATGCATGTAGGCAATGTATCATGATGTTTCCACTAAAGGTAATTTTTTCTCCTTGGTGATTAAAGTGCTGGTAGCAGTACTAGTTACTGAACTTCTTCTGCTGTTGCCACTGAAGACACTAAAGATTTCAGGATACAACAGAATATGAAAGGCTCTTCTCTGCCAGGGTAATACTGATTCATGTGGTAGAATGTTCAGAGCCAGGTACGTGGGTTTTCTGCTATTTTCAAGGACATTACACATATCCTTTTTAAATTTAGTATGCCTGTTTCCGTTCCCATTTGTTTGACTGTGTGTTCTGCAAATATAGCTAGGACCAGAAATCCTCCAAGTCCAATAATAACTACACACATTTCACTGCCCATGTTCACAGTTTTTCCCAGTCAAGCATTTAAAACCTAGGTAAGCAATGAATTTAATTATATTGTAAAATATTAGGATGATTTCCAGTTATAATATTGAGGCTCTAGAGACAGAAACTTTTTTATTCTGGAGATATAACATACTGATTTAGGTTACAATGTCACTATCTCCCTGTAACGCATTTCAAGGAAAACTCATCTACTTTGTTTAGGAGTATTGTCCTGTGAGACATGTTTGGTAGATTAGTCTAACCACATGGTTTCAGAATTTCTTTTTCTGTATTTTCAGTGATATTAGTGGATTTACATCCAAATTTGAATATAGTATGATGCATTCATACTTATTTTTTTTAAAGAACAATAGACTGTAACCTGTTAATGTGTTCGTTGAAGGGAAATAGGGAGATCATAGAATCATAGAATAGTAGGGGTTGGAAGGGACCTTTAAAGATCATCTAGTCCAACCCCCCTGCAGAAGCAAGTTCACCTAGGTCATGTACAGGAGGGGCTTGAAGACCTCCAAGGAAGGAGACTCCATAACCCCTCTGGGCAGCCTGTTCCACTGCTCCATCACTCTCACAGTGAAATAGGTTTTTCTTATGTTTAAGTGGAACTTTTTGTGTTCCAGCTTCATCCCATTACCCTTTGTCATGTTACTATCTACGATAGAAAAGAGGGATATCCCAATCTCCTGACACTCACCCTTTAGATATTTATAAATGTTAATAAGATCAATCTCCTCTTCTCCAGACTAAACAGTCCCAGTTCCCGCCATCTTTCCTCCTATGAAAGATGTTCTATACCCTTGATCATCTTGGTGGTCCTGCACTTCCCTGTCCCCCTTAAGGAGCCCAGAACTGGACACAGGACTCCAGATGAGGCCTCACTAGGGCAGAGTAGAGTGGGAGAAGAACCTCCCTTGACCTGGCTGCACTCTTCTTGATTCATCCCAGAATGCCATTTCCCTTCCTGGCCATGAGGGCACATTGCTGGCTCATATTTAGTTTATTATCAATCAGGACTCCCAGGTCTCTCTCTGCAGAGCTGCTCTTCAGCAGTTCGACCCCCAGCCTGTACTGGTGTACTGGGGTTGTTCCTTCCCAGATGCAGGACTCTGCACTTGCCCTTGTTGAACCTCATGAGGTTCCTCTCTGACCAACTCTCAAACCGGTCGAGATCCCGCTGAATAGCAGCACAGCCTTCTGGGGAATCAGACAGTTCTCCCAGTTTGGTGAACTTGCTGAGGGTACGCTGTGTCCCCTCATGCAGGTCGTTGATGAAGATGTTGAACAAGACTGGCCCCAGAACCGATCCCTGTGGAAATCCACTGACCACAGGCCTCTGTGCCGTTGGTCACCACCCTCTGGGCTCTGTCATTCAGCCAGCAAAGACATTCAGCCAGATAAAGACATTCACAAGAGTCCTTGGCTTGCCGACATAGGACAGGTATTACACACAAATCACTGGACTGTGCTACTGACACTGAGAAAATGATGGATTTTTGTGTGTCAAGTGAATTTTCAGGATTTTTTGTGGAAGTACATATGCGAGGTGGGGGTCAGTCTGCTCTCTCTAGTAACAAGCAATAGAGTAAGAGGAAATGGCCTCAAGTTGTGTCAGGGGAGGTTCAGGCTGGGTGTTAGGAGGGATTCCTTTACCGAAAGGGTTGTCAGGCCTTGGAACGGCCTGCACAGGGAGGTGGTGGAGTCACTGTCCCTGGAGGTGTTTAAGAGACAGGTGGATGTTGCACTTAGGGAAATGGTCTAGTGATTGATAGGGGTAGCACAAAGGCTGGACTTGAAGGTCTCGTCCAGCTGAAATGATTCTATGATTCCATATATGAGGTGAATGAGGTGAATTCTTTGGAATAGCACAGCAACAGATGGGTTGCTCAAGGTATCTAAGGGTCTGCAGCACCAGAGACTTCTGTTCCTCCCTTTTCCCAGTATCCAGGATGTTACTTACGTATACACTCAACTTACACACACAAAGCAAATGGATTGAGAGTGTTGATCACCTGTTAACTTCAACTGAATGTGAGAAGGATGAACGTGGTATTTTTATAATATGAATGTCCTATTGTCTGTGACCTATTACTTAAGATCCTGTTCTAGCCGAAACTTTCAAAACAGCCAAAGAAGTTAGGACTTGGTTTATTTCTCTTTGACTTCTGTGAGAATTAGGGAGGCATTTGTTGATAATCACAGATACCATTAGGCACATGATGATCACAAATGTGTACAAGACCAAACTCTTGCAGCCTTCAGTTGGGATCAGTAGAATGTTTCCAAATTTTGTGTGCCTACAATGGGCAGATACATTTTCAGTACTGCTGCCTTCAGCTGAGTAGCAGTACTTGACTCTGGCAGTGCTCCTGGTCTGCTTCAGCTGCATTGTAGAACATTTAGAACCATGGCTCAACCTCTTGGTAATAACTTGCCTGCACTGAGTATTCAGATGATGAGTGAGCGCAGCTGATTTCTACCTCTGTGCATAACTTTGTCTGAATTACAAGTGCTGCTCTCCTAGGTTGTTTGCAGCTTTCTCTTGGTTCCGATTATACTAGAAGCAAATTCAATCTGGAAGTTTGCAGATTTGGTTTCTTCCTTTCCAGAACTTTTCTCCAGTTTGTTAATTCAAATGTTAAATTAAGTTATGGCCAGGAACCTTGATGCAGACTGAGAGCTTGTAGCATAACTTGTAGGGCTGGTGGAAGCTGAAACCAGACGACTGCATAGCAGAGACGACAAACAGATAACCATTTGCAGATTATCTTGTCAATGAATCTGCCAGTGACATTATATTTTGCAGAAGCTGGGTCTATTCTGCCCTCACAGTGTTTTAATCACCTCGACTCTCGTCTTTTTTGCTCACCACTATGTCTCCAGAGAAGTATGTATGAACCTGTGGAGAGCTTGGAACTTAAGATGCACAATCTGTGTGGTTTTTGTTTGGTTTGTTTTTTTTTTTTCCCTGTGGCCAGGGACAAGTAATAGGAGAATGAGTAAAAGTATTGAGAGAGAGAGAGAGCCACTAGCTGCTACTCCCAACTCCTTCTGGGGAATAAAAGCAGAACTTTGAACTGCTATAAGAAGAAGCAGTGTAAGCTTCTTGAATCTCTTGCTGATTAAGTAGATTATGTGCATGTGTGTAGATGGGTTATTTAGAATTATATAATGAATTTAATTTAAATTGATCTTCAAAGGGATATAAACAAACTGTTTCATTTGTCAGGGGAAATCACCTTTTATTGTTTTTAAATGAGAATGGTAATTAGGAGGAAGTTGGGGTGAAAATTGCTTCTTGGGCTAGCTTGTTATTTCTCTATTCACTATATGACCAAAGGGAAATAGCCATGTTCCCATCTAATTTGAGCTCATCAACAAGTGCTCACAAACACATGTGGCTTGTTACTAAAGTCTATAATTAAAAGCAGGAAGGGAAAATCCCTAGGACTAGCATGTAGCAGCACCTGAAGAAATATCAGCTTTCTTCCTTGTTGTCCATTCCTTCCAAGATCTGCATGGTCTAGTCCTAACTCAAAACTGCTGCTCTCACTGAAGCTGTTGATTGCTCATGAAGTAGAAAGACAAACTGAGAGCTATAATCTGAACATCAGGCTAAGAAAACTAGTGCTGAGTTCTACCCAGTTGAGAAGCAGATCTCCCTTTTAAAAGTAGTAAATTGATTCCTTATGATCCCTTTAAGTGAGTGTTCATAACTAGCGATGTAGGAGGGTAAGGGCCGGAAATTAACCTAAAACATGTAAAGGAGTTGGCATTTGTCGCATACTTAGAACTTGAATTTTGCAAGCACTTAAAGGTAGGAACACCTAAGATCTTTGCATCTCCAAGATGCGTTCATAGAGAGTGTTGACTCTCCTGTCAACTTTTTAAAGTAAAAGCTGCAAATGAATGTATCTCATTTTAGGTGTACATGTAATACTTGAGTTCTGAAGTTTTGAGATGGCCTAAGAGAGTCTCTTTTGGTAGGGCTTTGTAGCATAATGAACCAATGCCTTGAACTTCTTGAACTTTGTTTGATATTCCCATTCTCAAGTATCCCTTGTCTGTTTCCACAGCAGCGTTCATACATTTATCTTGAGGAGAAAATTGGGTTTTAGTCTTTGGGGGTTTTAAGAATATGGTTATTCATGGGAGGGGAGGGGGAGATAATGGGGAAGAATTATTGTGGTCATCTTAACAGGCAACTGTGTTACAAAGTAGCTTTTATCATTCACACAAGGTTCCTCAGTCCTGTCAGCAGTGACCATCTGAGTAACACACAGAGGGAAAAAGGTGTTTCAGTAAGTGTGGATTTCTACTGGAATGCAGTTTTTGATATTCCTAAGGTGTGCATACTTAGCAAAACATATTCTTTCTTGGTTGCCTCCTCATTCTTTTAGCTAGTTAAAGCAATTTATTGGGGCATGAATATGCAACAAAAGTAACTCTCAAAAGATTTTCTTTTTCTGTCCTCATTGTGAATGTAGTCTATTTTTTTTCCTTATTCTAACTGCTGGCACATCCTATTTTTCCAGCTTGTTTCTTGAATGACTTTGATTAAAGCTATGTATTTTTTCTAGTGCTGGTTATTTCATTTGGTTTAAAAATTTAAATAATGTTTAAAAAAAAGGAGTAAAAAACCTCTCCCTTCATGTTTCTTGCATCTATTAAAGGAGATATGTTAGGAAATTTAATACATATTGCTTCTAAACCCACACACACCATAATAATTGTGTTTATAGATAGTAGGAAATATTGTGACTAAATAATAGCGTGGAAATTACCATGGAGATACCTAAAGGTAAGTCATGGGAGTTTTCAAGGCTAACAACTAAGTAGAAAGTATAAAAATCTCTGGTTCCCGTTAGGTATGGTATTACAGTAGCTGTGCTATCAAGATATTTATTTCTTAATGATGCTTTCTTTTTTTTTTTTTTTTTGGTCTTGCCTCACAGTTTCTATTCCCTTGAAATCTTGGAAAGTACATATGCATGTGTAGCAAGTAAGCAAATCTGCTTCATAGAGGTATCTTAATTCAGGTGGAAGTTCAGAATCATTTATATTCTGCTTCGGCTGCTCTTGTAAATTGCTGGAGGACTCTGGATATAAGATAGTTTTGTCATAAGATTGTGCATTGTAGGTGTTGCATTTTTATAATGTCACCTTGTCAGCATGTAGCTGATACAAAGAGGATGGGGAATTTTGTTTACAGCTGTTGGGCTAGCTAATGAATGGCTGTAACTTAAACCTGTGAAGTGATGCCATTTTACACTTGTCTGTCCTGAGCAACTGCTCTGGTTGCTGAGCTCTTTTGAGGAAGTAGCGTGAGCTGTACTGGGTCAGTTCCAGTGTTAGCAAGAGGCAGAAGACAATTTAATAATGATGCTGTCCACACAGATTGGCCAGCTGGATGCTTCCAAAGCAGGTGGCAATGTTTTTGTACTTGAGAGAGAAAAATAAAATGTGAGAACTTTAAATTGGATACATTGTCCCCTACTAAAAAGCTATGCAAATTAGAAACCTCTCATTAATGCAAGTTAGAAGAAGCAACCTCCCCCTGTATTTGATCGAATTGTGTGATTTTGATTGAAATGATTTCATTTGTACTGAGGATTTAACTTTTCATAACTTATGTTTAGTTAACTTTAATATAATGTCATATAACACTGCTCCCTGGATAACACTGAAATTATACTAGTTCCAAGTTTACAAATCTGACAAATCCCTGGTAATCGTTATCTTGGTTGAAATCTAATTAATAGTAGTATAGCGTTACAGTCATACATCCTTTGAGAAAATTAATAGTCACTCAGTGATTTTTAGACCATAGCTGCCTGGTTAGGCATACATGCTACAGTGGCAGACAAGCAATATGCAAATCCCAAACACTTGTCAATATGCAGTTTACTGTGACATGGAATGATTTTAAGAAGAGCCTTATTGCACAGAGGCATTTGAAAGAGCTTGTTCCTTGTATGAGGTTTTGTTGTTGGTTTGTTGTGTTTTCTTTAAATAGAATACTGGTGCACCCTGGGGAAGTGCTCCTCTAGATATTTCTTTTGTGTGCTTTAATGCTCTTTGTGAAGCATGCATATAAATTGGAGAAAAATCATTTATTTTTCCTTTTTTTAATTTCCATATTCTTGTGAAATGTATACTGCTCCATATGTTTGCAGGATTATGCATTGCTATGTTGTCTTAAGTTCCTTAGGCAGAATAAGGAATGCCCTTAGTACAGTATCTACTATTGTTAAGATGAAGCTAAACATTTTCCACCTGAATTTAGCTCTGTTTGTGCTTTGATTCAGAAGCAGAATGGAAGTCAGGTCCAGGCAAGAGCCCTGATAAAACAGCTATTCTTCTAAAGGTCAGAATTTCACTTGATCTCCGTCTGAATTTTATAATGTTTTAACCAATGGTCATCAAGTTCAGTGGAATCAACCTGAACACATGCAGTATAGGGAAGGAAAGAGGACGATGAGCATTCTACTCAGTTTTCCAAAAACTCTGGCCTTATTAGAAAGCTTTAGACCTTGTAGCCTATTTAAAATGCAGGGAGGTGAAATTTGTATTTCTAAAGAACTTTCTCATCTAAAGACACAAACTTTAGCATGTCTGAATTTCACTGCAAGTACAGTGCCCAAATGCACGTGGAGATTGCAGAACTTAGCTTTGGTGGATATACGAAGGGTAAGGGAGCAGCACAGCAAAGTGTTTTACTGGGTCAGTGCTATATGTGATCCAGGCAGAACCCTAATCCACCTGTAAAGATTCCAAAGGAAACACTGAATGTCAAGAGAGAGCTTTCTTCTCTAGTATCTGCAACTTTCACTGTCTGCTGCTAGTTGGAGGTCTGGTTAGTAGCTGGTTGCTAGGAGTAAGGTCACAGGTCTCTATATCTGCTTCAGACTTGGATCCATTATTTGGGGTTCTCTCATTCAGGTAGTGTGGCAGATGAGAACGCATCATGAGCCCATGCAATGGGGTCAAAACCCCCGGAAGCCAGTCCAGCTACCACAGTATTATGTATGTATACTACAATAAATACAAGTGGTGAGAAAGTATAAGATCTTTCCTCTTGACTGTGTTGATTGTTTCTCAGCTGAGCAATTTTTGCACATTCAAACTCTAACCACTGCGACCATAGTATGTTCTGTTTGCAAGGCCATGGTGTCTAGAAGGCTACTTGCTCTGGCCTGTGTCTTCTGTGCTGGCATTTTTTTGAGACACTAGGAGTTAGTTTGGTGGCCTGTTTATATCTATTAAAGCGAATGTAAGGTTGGGTGCTGTAATACTGACTACCAAAGGAATATCTTTTGTGCTCTACAGATAATGAAGCTTTACATTAGATAGAAGACCACATAGCATGATTCCTCACTGATAATACCTTTCACTAGGCAATTGCATCTGTCGCATTGACAGTTCAGCCCACTTCAGATGCCTACAGTGATGCTCATAAATCAGCATTCGGCTACAGAAGAAGTAATATCTTGACAAAAATCTTGAAGTGTTAGTTTTCATTTTACAAGTCTGAAGTGAAACAGTAGGAAGGGAGGAGATGAGCAGTAAATATCACAACTGCTTTGAAAATACCTAGAAGACTTTTAAAAAATAAAAAACCAAAGAAAACTAGAGACAGTGTACAGGCAAATCTAACTTGTCTGTAACATACATCTAGTCTGGAATTTCATCGTACCTCTGATTGAGGAAAGAAAGACCAATTATCCCAGGGAAACATGGATTGCATTACACATGCATTCACTGCCAAAGGGGGAGAACGTTGATTACTTAACACAAAAGTGCTGAAGCCATTATTACAGCCTTTTAGAGTTGAAATAAACATGTGTATTATATGCCTGTAAATCCTAGGGGACAGAACGACTGGTGTCATATTCCACAGTGGATCCATTAGCACCATAATGTCATCTAACCACAGGCCATGCTAATGGTTTAATTTAGTATGTGTGGGGATTTTTTAATTTATGAAAGACACTGCTGCCCTATTAGAATACACCTCTTCAGCATAAAGCTGCTGCTTTTGTATGAAAAGCCTCATAATACATCATTTCAAATGATATCAATGAACGGGAAGGTGTGAAACTAAGCTTACTAAGCTTTCTGGGTGTGCAAGAAATAACAGAGTTGAACAAAATCAAATGAATCCATTTGGTGTTTGATAGCTCAGAAATGAAAGCTCTGGGATATTTTTAAAAACAGCTGAAATCCAGTGTGGGGTAGGTGACAAAGGATGTACAATCGTATGTTTGTGCAAACCCATTTTATAGATGAGAATAATTGTCTCTGCCATACTGTGGGCAACAATGCTCCACTGGCAGTAGTGGTGCTAATTGCTTGGGGTAGAGAAATGGACAATTGTCATGAGTCTAATGCAGAAATGAATCTGTATAAAGCCAAACTTCAAAAATCAAAACCATGACCTCAGCACAGAAAACAGAAGGGCATGTAAACTTGGAGGCTCCTGCCCTTCTTTCATGATTGCTTTAAATATCTCTGCCAGATAGGAAGAGGGTAGAGCTGAGGCTTCAAACCTTTTCAGAAAAAAACACAGCACTCGTACTATACAGCTTCCCTCATAATTCCACTGTGAAAGCATTTCACTAGAAGGCCGTATTACAGTAAGGCTAACCTTGATACTGTTCAGCTAATAGTACTGCTTCCAGTATTTCCCTTTAAGTCTTCCACCTGGATACTACTCTTCCCTTCAAAAAATGCAGATAACTTTTTCCTCTTCATCCTCTGTATCACTATGGGCCTAAAAATTCATGTTCCAAATAGAAGAATTGGTTAAGTGCGATAAATAACAAACTGTTACCAAAGCCTGTCTCATGAAGTTTGGTTGGAGGAGAAAAAAGGAAGGGAAATAACCTCTACTCTGATGAGTACAGAAGCAGGATGGGGACCTTGAGTTCGTAAAACTTACCTGAAACAGTTCTCACTTTAAAATGAGATGCTAACTCTGCCACAGAGTTTCTCCCCTAAGGTATTAGAGCGTGACAGCTGGATCCTGATACCTTACAAGCACTCACTCTCACTGCAAAGATGATTAGATCGTAATTAGAGCAGCCTGAGGTCTAAATGTGGTAGTGCTCTTGCCTTGTGCTGGCTGGCCTACTGGAGAGTGTGAGCAGAGCTCACAAGCTGCTAAGTGGACCACATCACAGCCCAAGCTTGCTTCTCTGCTGCACCAAGAGACACAACTTTTTCTCTCTCAGTAAAGCACTGTGGCGTGGCAGGACCTATTTTCTAAACCAGTTTGAATGGGTCAGCTACTAGAGTGGAACAAACTCACGCTGTGCTCACACAAATCAAAAAGTATAAGTACCATATCCCTGAGAGAAGGAGGAAAGCTGTAATCCAATTTGTTGTATGGAAATGACATCAGAGGGTCAAACAGAAGGAAGGCAGCGTGAATCATGGTGAGAAAGTGGTTCTCTTCAATCTATATTGGAAAAGAGAGCAAGACAGTCTTCAGGGAAGTAAAAGATTTTAGTATTTCTACAGTGAAATTAGCTCTAGACATAAATCCTGTAGTCTCCCTCTTTGGGAAAAACTCTTGTTGCATTTTGTGCCACAAAAAAAAGGGATCTCTGAATTCCACAGGCTGTTCACATGGTTTATGTATATATTTACATATATTTTAGGAGCACCATTCAAGGGAATATTTCAACTTCCCACCTGTGTGTAGGTAGACCTGTCATATGTTACTGTTTATAAATGCCCTTTGGTGAAAGCCATATAGGCCTGGAATTTGATCTGATGACTCTAACTGAAATACTGGCCTCTGACTACAGTAGGTGGTACTTGCTTCTTTTTAAACACATAAAGCCCAAACTAACTCTCAAGATTGTTTATCTTTTCCCTGACAGAGCTAAAGGAAGCTGAAATGTTCATTCAGTTCTCTTCAGCATAAAAGATGGATGCTTTCTACGAGAACTGATAATACAACAATTTTGAAAACTACCCCTGGTTAATACTCTATGCTGTGTGAGTCCTTTTGAACAGGCTAAGAAGGTTAAATTTTAGCATTAAGCAGAGCTGTGGTACTGTACCTGTGATTCCTAACTCTGAAGCTAACTCCAATCCCTGTCAGGATTGGCTTCTAGGACTGACGTAGACTTTGCCAGCACCGTGCTGAGCTCAGGTGAAGTGTTGTAGCTCTGCCTGTGGTCTGCAGGTCTGCTGTGGGAAGTATCATTCTGTGGCATGCCCATTTAGCATTAGTTTAGTGCATGAAGTAACAAGAATGCACCAATTGTCCGGTATATACAAGCTCAAAAAAGATACTTTTGCAACTGACCTTGGCTGCTGCAAAGATGGAGGATATCTCTAACTGCATTCCTAAGCTTGTTGTGGCAGCTGCAGTCAGGGGCTGAGCTGCAGGCTTTTGCTGCTGCCTTGCTCCAGCTACCTTCCTGGTGTCAGCTCATTCACAAGGGATCATGTCCCTTTTCTTTTAATAAATGTGTCTTTTAATAAAAGCAAGAGATAACAAAAAATGAATTATTCACCAGCATCTCTGGTGCTTCATAGAAGGCAGCGCTGGTTTGCTTTGACTTATGGCACACCACAGCTCACTGGCCTCAGATTTTGCTGAGGGGGGAAGCCGTGACTGTTTTGGTTAGATATGGAAGTCCAAGGTCCAAGTAACAGTGGTTGGATACTCTCTGTGCTGAATGTGAAGAGAGTTGAATGGTTTTGAGCTCTGCAGGGAAAGGCTCTATTAGTTTTGTGATTTCTGAGCAGCAGTTTTTGAAAACTCTTGCTGAGCCCACTTTAAGTAGCCTATAGCTAATGCCCCAACGCTGCCTTCTCAATCCTTGAAAGCTTCTAACAGAATGAAAGGCCTTTCCACATGACTTATGTGAATCTCTTTGAGGATGAGCTAGCTTGCTACCTTGGGAACCTTGAGTTTTATTTTTTAAATGCTGGGAAATGCAAATGAAAGGCGAAGCTTTCCTCTACCCAGGCAGACGCGCACCTCAGAGGAAAACGAGGAGCCGACTTGATGCAAACGCACGAGGTGAGGTTTATTTCGGAGCTCCGGGTCGTCTCGTAACTCACGCAGGAGTCAGAGGAGGCGACCCTGGTGCTCAGTAGGAAAGGGTTTTTATAGGGTTTACACGCCACACAAAAGATATAGGGTTCAAACAATAGTTACAAGCTCTTGACCCTTGGTCTGGCCTTTCCTGATAACCACAGGCCGCAGCCTTTTTTAGGAAATGTTTTTAACTTCTGCTTCTTGGAAATGAAGCGGTCTCAATGAGACTGCACTTTTGCTGAGGCGGTTGTTGTTCTCATGGTGTGCAGGCCGTACTCCATTTTGTTTGTTTCGCCTCTTCTCAATTTCGCCTCTTCTCATTCCCCTCTTTTTCTTTTGGACATTTCTAATCTTAGAATTTCTGGAGAGGCCAGGCCAGTGGTCAGGACTAACACTTACTAACATTATATTTCTATTCTATGCTTATAGCTTAAATCAACTCTTGGGATGCTAGCTTATAACATTATGGATGTCATTTTGGAGTCTTCTTCCACCCCTTTAGGCACAGTCCTAAAACACACTTATAAGAAATAAAGATTATACCAATAAGAATAATCGTAATTATCACAGTTTGGATTAACGAAGATAACCACTCAGCAATATGTATTCCTAGGGAATTGAATACTTCCCCTACCCAATTTCTTCAGGCTTCCTCTTCAATTCCTTTTGTTTTCTCCTCTATCTGATGTAATTTGTTGATATCGTTTTCCACAGCTTCCGTAACATTTGGGATATGTATACAACAGTCGCTTATTTTATTTTTTAGATACCCACAAACCCCATGTTCCTTTAATAGTAACATATCAAGGGCCATCCGATTTTGCAGAGCCATTTTGCTAGTTGCCTGGAGTTGGAAATTCATATCTTTAAATCCCTTTTTAGTAACAGCTGCTAATCGCGCGGTTTGTGCCAACAATTTATCAAGCATCTCCCTATTTCTATATGATGCGATTTGGGGAAATATGGATTCAATTGCCCACCCTATTTTTACCGCAGTTTTCGGTTCCTGCCATTCATCACTGGGGGCTTCCTCGTCTTCTTTACTTACATCCTTCCTCTTTCGAGGCATAAGTTCTTTTTCTCCAGACTTTTTCCAATAGGGACACAGTGTGGGCACCCCTAGGGTAATTTGATTAATAGGCCCATCAATGGAAATATGTGTGGTCCATTTCCGTTCGTTAGTGACCCATACTAAATTTCCAGGACTCTGGACTGTAGTATATTTGCAGTCAAGCATTTCCCCATCTGACCCTCCTTTAGTATGTGATGGCAGGGTATGTTTGTATCCTCGACATTCACATCCCCATTTAAGCAGATAACGGACGGGAAAAATCCCTATTTCCTCCTCCGGGGTATCACAGTTGAGGATTTTGGTACAGTTCCACCCATGTGTGTGATTCACAATCTTTTTTTTAGAAGTCATCTCATGAAAAGTGTGTGTATAGCGTTGATCCTGTGTTCCTTGAAACTGCACACACCAGTTTACTGGTCCTATGTAGCTAAAGGTTTCTGCAATAGCGGGTCCCCAGATAGATTTCCAGACCTTGGGGTCTAATTGTGTGATATTCTGACATACCACTTCATAGTAAGTTTCAGTGGTAGTTACTGTAACTTGTTTTACCTCATCAAAGTAGCACGTCCCCACAGAATGGATTCCTCCCTTTACATATTCAGAATTAAGTTTTCGTTTGCAGTCCTCCTTCCTGACTTTCCACTGTGATTTTCGCGTCCTGATAACCCGTCGACCTACCCCAGTCCTAGTTCGGGGCACACTCTTACAAAATTGGGATACGTTATTCTTATATTTCGGTAGTGGTCCCGCCGGGATTATACCCCATGGAATAGGCTCCCCAGCTGCTTGTGGTAATGGTAGACAAGCAGTGATACTGGTCGCATTTTGGGCCTTCCCGAAATCTCGGATTAGTCCCACCAACAGATTTTCCCTAGGTGTTTCGGTTTGGTTTCCGAAACACACGAAGCTTAAGAGGATTATCAGTCTTTTCCACCACCCAATCATCCTTTTGTATATCTCTAGGTGCCCTTTTTACATGCGCTGAATGTACCCACGCGGTAATCCCATCGACTTTTACAGCGGTGGGAGTTGTTAACAATACCACATACGGTCCCTTCCACCGAGGTTCGAGCGTCTCTGATCGGTGTCGTCTAATCAGAACTTTGTCTCCGACCTGGAACGAATGGGGCATCGACACCTCGCCCGGGTCGTAGATGTTCTTCAACTGTTCCCAAACTTCTTTTCTAACTACTTCCAACGCTTTTAGGCGTGCTGCAAGAGTAAGAGAGGGCACAACAGGTTCATCAGTCCCTACTATTTCCATCAGAGGAGGGGGACTCCCATACAAGATTTCATAAGGGGTGAGCCCCGTAGGTCCTGGGGTGTTTCGAACCCTAAACAGAGCAAGGGAGAGAAAGACTGTCCAATCCCTCCCGCCGGTCTCCGCTACTAATTTAGTTAAAGTTTCTTTCAAGGTCCTGTTCATCCTTTCTACCTGTCCTGAACTTTGAGGGTGGTATGCACAATGGAGCTTCCAGTTAATCCCCAATTGTCTGGCTACTCCCTGACTTACCTGGGCGACAAAGGCAGGTCCATTGTCTGACCCGATTACCTTGGGAATACCGAACCGGGGAAAAATCTCTTCCAGGATCTTTTCTGCGACTACTAGTGCCATTTCGTTCCTTGTAGGGTATGCTTCGACCCATCCAGAGAAGGTATCTACAAACACTAGCAAATATTTGTTACCGTACAGGGCAGGCTTTACTTCCGTAAAGTCTACTTCCCAATATGCTCCTGGTCGATCTCCTCTCAGTCTCTTTCCCTGGGTTCCTTTAGTATGTCCTGCATTTGTAAAGGCACATGCCTCGCAATTTTGTACGATGCATTCCACGGTTTTCCATAAGTTCGGGACCTTATAGCGTGATTTTTTTGCTAGTGTGATAAGTTTTTCAGTCCCCAAATGCGTAAGTCGGTGCATTTTATCGATGTAAGCTTTCCCTTCCTCAGCGGACAGGTCTGTTTCTTCTTTTACTTCCACTGCCTGTTTGTCGTCAAGTTTTACTGAGAGTATCATGGCCCCTAATGCGGCCTCTTTGGCCGTTGTGTCTGCCATTCGATTCCCTCTTGCAACCCAGTCATCTCCTTTCTGATGCCCTGGGCAATGCATGATGGCCACCTTTTTGGGGAGATGTACGGCTTCTAGGAGATTTAAAATTTCCTCTTTGTTCTTAATTTCCTTCCCCGCCGATGTCAAGAGCCCCCGCTGTCTGTATATTGCTCCATGGACGTGAGCAGTTGCGAAGGCGTATCTACTATCGGTATATATGTTAATCACTTTTCCTTCAGCCAACCTCAGGGCCTGTATGAGGGCTACTAGTTTGGCTTTTTGGGCAGAGGTCCCCTCTGGCAACGAGCTAGCCCACACGACCCGTTTTCCGTCCACTACGGCTGCGCCAGCCTTTCGCTTTCCTCCCAACAGGTAGCTGCTCCCATCGGTGAACCACGAGGGGGTTCCTTCCATAGGCTGGTCAGTTAGGTCTGCGCGAATGCCCACTTCTTTGGCTAGGACCTCTTGGCATTCATGGAGAGGCTGGTCACTCTCTCTTGCTTCAGGCATCAGTGTGGCTGGGTTCAGGATGGCTGGAGGGGCAAACTTAATACGTTCAGTTAGTAACAGACTCTGATAGTAAGTCATCCTGGCATTTGTTAACCACCGGTCAGGAGGTTGCCGAATAATGCTTTCCAGGGAGTGGGCTGCAATGATTGTAATTGGTTGTCCAAAAGTAAGTTTATCAGAGTCTTTTACCAAGACTGCGGTGGCAGCCACTGTTTTAAGGCAGGCAGGCCATCCACTGGCCACGGGGTCTAATTTCTTTGACAAGTACGCCACTGGCCGCTTCCAGGGTCCGAGTCTCTGTGTTAACACACCCCGGGCCACTCCCTTTCGCTCATCCACGAACAGAGTAAATGGTTTGGTGAGGTCAGGTAATGCCAGAGCAGGGGAACATAACAACGCCTTCTTTATGTTGGTGAAGGCCTCTTCCTGTTCTTTGCCCCATACGAATTCTCCTTTGTTTTTGGTGAGTGGATATAGTGGTTCAGCCAAGCTAGCAAACCCAAGTATCCAAAGGCGACAGAACCCCGCCGTTCCCAGGAACTCACGCACCTGTCGAGAGGTTGACGGGGTGGGGATCTGCAAGATGGCCTTCTTTCGGGCTTCCGTCAGCCACCTTTTTCCATCCTTTAGAGCATATCCCAGATAGGTTACCTCTTTCCGGCAGATTTGTGCCTTCTTTGCTGAGACACGGTACCCCAACCTTCCAAGTTCAACCAGTAGTCTGCGAGTTCCCACCAGGCAGCTCTCTTTGGTGGACGCCGCAAGTAGGAGGTCATCTACATATTGGAGTAAAGTTACCTGTGGGTTTTGTGCCCGGAAAGCTGCCAGGTCCCCGTGGAGGGCTTCATCAAACAAGGTAGGAGAATTCTTAAACCCTTGTGGTAATCTTGTCCATGTGAGTTGACCCACTCTCCCATTTTCAGGATCTCTCCACTCGAAAGCGAAAATTAACTGGCTCACTGGATGCAGTCGCAAGCAGAAAAATGCATCCTTTAGGTCAAGGACTGTATACTAGGTATGATCTGGGGGAAGAGAGCTTAAGAGATTATATGGGTTGGGTACCGTAGGATGTAAGGTAAGGACTCTTTTGTTGACTTCCCGCAAGTCCTGTACTGGCCGATAATCCCCAGTCCCTGGTTTCTTTACCGGCAGGAGTGGTGTGTTCCAGGGAGATTTACAAGGCACAAGAATCCCTTGTTGTACAAGCTTGTCGATGTGAGGTCGTATCCCCGCTACTGCCTCTTTTGACAATGGGTATTGTTTTACGCTTATTGGGGTAGCACTTGATTGCAGCTCGATTACTATGGGAGAGATGTTCACCGCTTCCCCCATGCCCCCAGTTTCGGCCCATGCCTTCGGATACTGCTTGAGCCACTTTTCAAGGTTATCCAGGTTCTCCTTGGGGTTTTGGTATAGTCTATATTCCTCCCCCAAGTGCAGAGACAATACGCATGTTTTTGGCTTTCCGCCTGCAAGGGCGATCTCAGGGCCAGCAGAAGTAAAGCTTATCTGAGCCTTCATTTTTGTTAACAGGTCTCGTCCGAGGAGGGGGGTAGGGCACTCGGGTATTAACAAAAAAGAATGGGATACTTGGTTAGTTCCCAAGTCAATAGTTCGATTAGTTGTCCAGGGATATTCTTTTCGACCTGTTGCTCCAATTACCATGGTCTGTTTGTTAGTTACAGTCCCTAATGAGGTTTTCAGCACGGAATATTCTGCCCCAGTATCAATCAAAAAGTTTACTGGGGTCCCCTCCACATTTAACGTTATCCTAGGCTCGGGGAGGGGTTCCGGGCCCTGACCCCATTAATCTTCATCTTCCTCCAGGGTTAGCACTCTCTTTCCCTTTTTCTTGGGGCATTCATGGGCCCAATGCCCATGTTCCTTGCAGAACGCACATTGATCTTTTCCCAGTCTTCTGGGTCCCTTATTCCTGCCATTGTTGCCCAGGTCCCTTCCTCCTTTCGCCTGTCTTTCCCCTTGGCGTTTCCCTTCGGCCATTACTGTAGTAAGTATTCTTGTTAAATTCTTATCCTGTCTCTTTTGTCTCCGTATTTCTTCCTTCTCTCTCTCATTCTTTTCCCTTTCCCACTTTTCTTCCTCGGTTTCCCTTTTATGGAACACCTTCTCAGCTTCTTTAACAATATCTTGCAGGGTGTAATCCTGCAATCCCTCGATATGCTGCAATTTTCGTTTTATGTCTGGTGCAGCTTGTCCGATGAAGGACATGATAACAGAGGCCCGCTGTCCCCTAGATTCGGGATCAAACGGGGTATAAATACGATAGGCCTCCATGATACGTTCTAGGAACACCGAGGGTGGTTCATTAGGCCCCTGCATAATTTCTCTCACCTTTGCCAGATTGGTAGGTTTCCTGGCTGCCCCTCTTAGTCCTGCCACCAGAGCCCGGCGGTATATGGACAGTCGTTCCCTACCTGCTGCTGTATTATAGTCCCATCGCGGTCACGCTACTGGGAACAATTCTTCCACTTCCATTCCTGTTCGAGGGGGTTGGCCTGATTGGCCTTCCTGTAGGGTTTTTCGTGCCTCCGAGAAGATTCGTTCTCGCTCCTCTGTGGTGAAAAGTGTTTGAAGTAACTGCTGGCAGTCGTCCCATGTGGGCTGATGGGAGTACATCAGGGATTCGACTAGTCCTATGAGGGCAGCAGAGTTCTCAGAAAAAGAAGGGTTATTTGCTTTCCAATTGTACAAATCGGAGGACAAAAAGGGCCAGTACTGTAACTGTTGTAACTCATCTGGCTCTGTGGGGGCTGGCCCCACCGCCCGGAGTGGTAAGGCTACAGTGGAGTCTGGTCCCTCAGGCGTTATCCCCCGTTTACTCCTGGTACCGGTATAGGGTCCTTCTTCCCAACCCCCCGGGTTATATGGCAAAAGTATTCCCTCGTCTGGAGACCAGGGTCCAGTCGGGGGGGCGGTGGGTATAGATGTGGATACAGGTGGAGTCCATTCAGGAGGTCCTTCGACCTCTGGATATACCTTGGTCTTAGGGCTTGGTTCTTTCAATTTTTCATAATCTCCTCCATTATTGGTCACCCCTTCTTCTACTCCTGTGAGAGCCAGAGTCCTGGTTGTCACAGATACGCCCCGTCTACAGTATGGGTGGGATGGAGTTAGGATTCTTATTTCATCATTTGGAAGAAATGGTCGGACCCAGTCCGGCGGATACATCACCAAGTCTTCCCATACTGAGATATATGGTTCTTGGTCAGGATGGCCTCCTATTGAGGCAAAAACAGTCGTTCGGACTGCCCGTATAGTACGGATGTCAAAGGTACCTGACCGTGGCCATCCTACTTCAAGGGTTGGCCATTCACTTTCGCAATAATTTTGCCAATCCCCCTTCTTGATAATAAGAGACAGGTTTTGCCCTCGTGCTTTTACTTTTGCCCAATGTGCCAATGTTAATGACAGAGGGGTAGATCGGGACTGCCCCATGGTTATCAATAATACAAAGAAGATTATAATAAGACACACACACACAGAAACGATTTCTCGCTTTCCACGACTCTCACACCACGGAAGAGATCTTATCAAAATTTCAGAAGGGCGGAGACTTCGTCCCCTCATTCACTCCACAAGGACCAGCTAGGTTTCACCTATAGGCAAAGGTTGCCTATATTCACCCGTGAGGCGTCCCCCAGGGCCGTAGTCTGTGGTGCCGGACACGTCTGTCCCCCACACGTGCTACTCAGAAACCTCTTTAAAGTCTGTCAGACCTTTACTGACCCAGCAGCCTCAGTCTTCTCGTGACCCTTATTTCCAAAACAACATAACACAACCCTAACGATTATGACTCCTATCCTTACACAGGTAGAACATAAAAAATCAATACAACTAATCAGGCACATCTAAAATTTTGCACGAAGGGGTTCCTGTCCCGTACCTATCCCTATAATTTTGAGTGTATACAGATACGTGACTCTCAGGTGAAAACCAACAAATACACTTATGGACACAGAGGCGGCACAAAAAGCATTCCCTGAACTTACAAGGGTACTAAGGTATGTTCTCACGCAGTAACCCAATCACCCACAAAAGTAACATTCACTTGGTCTCTAATGCTTAAGATATCTATGCAACAGCGAGCTCCCAATCTCACACACTTAAAACATTTTTCAGAGGTTAATGGAGAGAGAAAAAGAGAGTGAGAGAATGAGAACCTTATCCGTGTATCCCTAAGTGTTTTTCTTACTGAAGTTGGGGATTATGGACTGTTGGGTCACGGGGTTCAGGAAAGAATCCTTAGTCCCAGACCTGGTCAACAGTAGGTTTATTTAAGGAGACCCTGCCGTTGAGTCACGAGGTTCAGTCTGGACCCCCTTGCTTTCTAAGGCACCCTAAAAAGGGGCTTAGGTGCGGCTGGATCCAAACCTAGTCTCAGACTTGGTCAACGGTATGCAGTCTATGACATAGAGGGATGGGCACTAATTTAAATTTCGAGAGACACAAAAGAAACAGAGATAAAGGAAAGAAATAGCGTTAAAAACAATGTTATCCCAACAAAGCCTGCTCAGTTACACAAATTCTTAACCTCAATCTACACAAGCTCACAAGCGTTCATGTGGCGCCACAAGCATTCACACAAAAAGCTCACCTCCAAGGGGTCATCGTTTCCTGAGGTGTTCGTCGTCGATCCCGGACGAGCCCCCAAAATGAAAGGCGAAGCTTTCCTCTACCCAGGCAGACGCGCACCTCAGAGGAAAACGAGGAGCCGACTTGATGCAAACGCACGAGGTGAGTCTCATTTAATAGACCTTATTCTATAATGTTACCTATCACACACAATTTCTACTTCAGAACCTTTCAGTCTGCTTGACATTTTCAAATTTACTGAAGGGAGCTATGCAGGAATTAGACTCCAACTTCTTAAAACGCTTAAAAGAATAAATGAGACTGCTGCACGTTCTGAAGTATGTCTGCTATATAAAGAGCAGGAGTTGTGTCTTGAGTTTCCCTCAGTCTGATTTGGTATCTTTAAGTGGAGAGTTTCCAAATTTCATGTCACCTCTTCTGAAAGAGGCTTGATTTCTGTTAGTAAAGCAGCTAAGCACATTTGCTCCTTCTAACCCTAGCATATAATCAGCATTCAGTGTTGCTTGGAGCATTTAACTGAGACTGGAAATAAGTCTCGAGGTTCACATATGCCTGAGAGTGCTAAAGAAATGCATGTTCCTGTTTCTTCCTTAATTCAACAAATGTTACAATTGATTTTACATTTCCCCAGTTAAAGAATTTGTCTTCAGTTGGAGTAAGAAGAGAAAACTTCAAAAACTGTGTTCAAAAATGGGAATGCAAAATAAAAATTAGAAGCATGGAGTAGTTTGCTCATCATATTTTTCAATATCAGACATTATTGTGAAATGTAACAGAGGTGAAAATAAAACACTCAAAGTGAACATTTGGTGTTGAAATGTAGTTGAGAGAACTCTGAACAAACTCTTCTATAGTTGTCATGTTTTCACAGATTGTTTGAATATTCCCTCCTTAGGGGGGAAGCCGATCCAGCTGAGAAGTTTGGGATACATTGTAATAAAAGGAAATGCCAAGTGGTTTTCTTTTGAGAAACTCTTGCCTGCCGTTTCTGCCAGTTCTGATCTTTTCGTGGATATCATGTTCAGAATGCCTGTGTAACTCTCCCCAACAAGTACAGCACCAGTGGAAGTTCTTGGCACGGGATTATTTTTGCCTGGTTTATTCACAGCCAGTATTCATCAAACATGAACACAGTCTGTTAGAGGCAAATGGAGCACATATTTGGCTCACAACATCAAAATCAATCACAGAAGTAAATCTAGTAAATCTCTCCCCAGCTCAGAGCCAGACCCACTTCTGGGGCTGAGCCACCACAATCACTTTTTAAGAAGAAGCCGGAAGGGGAGGTTTCTTCCTCCATCTTCTTTTCCTTCTTCTGCCCCTTCTTCTTCTTCTGGATGGTGGTGGTGCAAGGAGTAGGAACAGTGAGAGAAACAACCATGCGGACTCCAAGGTCAGTGATGAAAGAGAGGAGAAAGTGTGCTGGAGCAGAGACTCCCCTGCGTTCTATGGAGAGAACTGGTGAAGCTGAGATTTATTTTCATTTCTTTAAAGACCCCGCATCAGCAGTAGAGACTCATTTTGATAATGAGCCCATATCAGGGCAGAGACTCATTTTGCTAAAGCTGGCTCCAGACCAGGGGCAGCAATTCACTTCATTAAAGGCTCCAAGCCAGGGACAGTGACTATGGCCAGAGGAGGCCATGTCCTGTGGGAGGGACCCAATCACTTCACTGCAGACCCCAAGACAGGGGCGGTGATTTTCTTCTTTAAAACTATGGCCGGAAGAGGCTGTGTCCCGTGGGGGGATCCTTTATCATTATGGCTGGAACAGGCCATGTCCCGAGGAAGGGATCCAATATCCACAACTGTAACTGTGGGGAGGAACCCACGACAAAGCAGCTCATTAAACTTATGCCCAGAAGAGGCCTTGTCCTGAGAGAGCGACCCTGCAACTGCAGAAACTGCAACCGTGGTGAAGAATCCATGCCAGAGATATTCACCAAGGACTGAGTCCCATGTGAGGGAACCTGTAGTGGTAGAAGCCACAGCTGTTGGGAGCAACCCACACCAGAGAAGTTCATTAAGGACTGTGTCCTGGGGGAGGAACCCCATGTTGGAGCAGGGGAAGAATGCCAGGAGTCGTCCTCATCTGAGAAGACAGAAGCGGCAGAGCCCATCTGTGAGAGACTGACCACATCCCCCATTCCCTGCCCCCCTGAGCCGTTGAGAGGGGAGGAGGTAGAGATATCGGGAGCAGTGAGCTGGGCCCAGGAGAAAGGAGGGATGGGGGAGGGAGATCTTAAAGTGCTGGTTGTAATTTTTATCATCATCCTACTCCCTTTTTGCTTTTATTCCATTCTGTGTCTTGTAGAATAAACTTTCCTACTTTCCTCTCTAAGTCGAGTACTGGAGTCGGTTTTGCCCAGACCGTAATTGGCAGCAAGCCCTCCCTGCCCTTGTCTCAATCCACAACAACCTTGCTTATCTTTTTACTCCCATTTCGCTGGGGCCTCCGCCATCCTAATGAGGGTGGGGGTGAATGGGGACACCGAGTGAGAGACTGTCATGGTGGTGCTGTGCCAGTTGGGCCAAACCACGACAGGTAGCAGATACTTACCTGTGCATGGTAGCAGCAAGGTACCAGGGTAGCCAAGAGAACTGGCTCTTTGAAGCTGCAGCAAGGGTCTAGCATGGAGGGGGTTTGGGGTGTGAAGCTGACATATTTCATTGTGTTGACTCAAGGAAAAGAAAAAAGAAACTTTTGAGAAGTTTCAAAACAAATTTTATTCTCTGTTTTATCAATGTAGACTGACTCAGAGAAGTGTTCAGAGACTTTGTTTTCTCAACTTGATACCACCACTAAGCCTTTTAGGGTTTGATTGCTTTCAGCTACAACTGAGCACAATAAAAGTGAGATCATCTGCATTAATTTTTGACCATTTATCTCGATGACTTGGTTTCAGTAGTGATATATGGAACTTTCTCTTCCTCAGTAGATTCCTTTCAGCATCTGACTTGCTCTTCACTGCCCTCACTGTAGCTTTCAGAGGAGTGCCAACTTAGCAGAGACCTCTCAGTTTCAAATGACAGGATAGATTGCCATGGTGACAGTTCTGTTGTGCAAAGTTGCCAGCAGGGATGGATTAGACTTAGCTTAAATGAATGAAAACAAATGGAACTAGTGCATTTTCTTAATTTCAAGCTTATGATTCACAGAGTAGTTTCTCTTTTAAACTTGATTCTGTTGAAAATGAGTCCCAAAAACTTGATAATTCTTTTGTGGGGCCAAGAGTTTTATGTCTCATTATGGGGCCCTTTATCATGTTTGTGATTTCTGTTTTGCGCTAAGGTGTCGCTTCAGGAGCACAACCAGTGAGCCTTGGATTAGTTACCAAAATACTAAATTATAAAAAAATCAATTGTGTAAATTAATTTCTAAGATGGATTTGATCACTTTCAACTTCTAGCCCTTTGTTTCTTCTTTGAGGATTTTTTTTTGTCAGTGATCTTTCTTATTTCCTTTCTACATTGTTTTAGACCTTAGCTTATTTATGTGACTTTTTTCTTAAATTCTGTTTATATGGTGCCACTTGACTCTCCTTTCTTCTTACATAAGGACATCTGGACTATGCAGAATATTTCAGGTAATTCTCTGGCCACTTTCTCCATCCTGCCGTGTATCTCCTACTTGAAGACCTGGCAGTCAGATTGGTCCTCCACCATAACATGAGGAAAGCTTAACTATGGGGAATTTCCATTCCCCTTTTTGTCTTATGGTCCTTAGTCAGTCACTCTGTGGCACTGTATTTCCATATCTGACAAGCACAGCTTTAAATCCAAGATATTTTGTCATATATTGAATTTGTTTAACAATCCCTACTACTCAAATGAATCATTTTATTCCGAGATCAAGTTCATCTGTGTAACAGACCCATTGTCATTATTATTAATGAGTCTTTCAGGTTTCAGTGCTGTGTGAATCCGACTTGCAAGAATTTAATAATGATCTGAAGGAAAATTATACTGTGTCATTGAATGTTTCCTACTGATTTTTTTTTTCCTGTGCTCTACTGCTGCAGTAGTTACCAGTTCCTGAGTTGCAAAGGCAAGTATTTTCTGTATTGCCACGTGAGGCTAAATCAAATATTTTAGAGTCCTCACTGGTAGTAGAAAAATATAAACAATAGGACTGTGTCTTTTATCTTGTTGACTTTATCATAGCGATTTCTACTACATTTAAATTCATGTCAAGCTTATGAGCCTGTGAATTGCCTGGATATCGTGTGGAATTTCATAGGGAGGTACAAAACATTTTCCAATATATTACTAATACCCATGGAATAAAGGCACTACTAAGATATTAATCAAAGGCAGCTGATATAGTTCAATGTATTAATACTTGTCTTCCTCTTTATCAGTTTGTGTTCTAAGCCATCCCATCCACTGAAGGGGTGCTGCAAATAAACAGGACAGAAAACAGAACTAGGATATTACAATGAGTATGGTCTGTCATATGCATGTGATTTGCCTGTTTAGTTTTAAAGGAAGATGACATTAGGTGAGGAAGTAGTCCTAATCTTCTCTGTTTTACCTGTTTAGCAATGATGCCAGCTAGACTGTGCACACATAAATGTATCTGAAGCATTTGTTGTGGTGTTCTCCCAAATGCTATTGGAAAAAATATTTCAGATGAATTTGAACTGAGATCTGGTGAGTGAGGATTGTCAGGAAGACTATAAATGACAAAGAACAACTAATTATTTGTGATCAAGGGAGGAGAAATAGTAAGAGACTGTTGATGGTTGAGGTGTTCCTCAGCTTTCATTAATGACCCATGAGAGGAGATAAACAAAATGTGACTTGATTTCACAGGTGATATTGTGTTCAGAAGGACTGAGAATGCCATTCACAATAAAAAAAAAAAACAATGTAGAGGGGAATGAGTGGGTTTAGAAACAAAGAGAAAAGATAGAGTCCAGAAATCTGGTCTGTGTCTAGCAGGAAAGAACATAAAAAGCACAAATTTGTCTACAAGCAGATTATTTTAGAGGAAAAACTTAAGCAACGGGAATGTTTAGGGAATGTCTATCCTCTGACCAAACTGAAAAGGCTATTGCAGTTCTGTGTACATGCAGAAGCATTGTTTCACATAAAGTGAGCAGTGGAGTATGTGTGTGTGTTTACAAGTAAGGTGTAAAATAAGCTGTCTCTGTGGGAAAAGAGTTCTTCAATCAGTAGATCTGTTCTACCTGGAAGGGAGGTGAGATTGTCTCAATCTTTTCCTGCCTTGGAAATAGCTTTTCTGATGCTGGCCATCTGGTCAACAATTTCAGTAATGTGAAAACCAACTTCCTAGCCCCAAGTACTTATTGGTTGGGCCTCTGCAGGTTTCCTAAAGCCCCTGTGACATGGCTTCATAGAGGAGAAACTTTGGAAGCACAGTGGTTGGCTTGTGAGGCTGACAGGTGAGATGCAAGTATATGATGATGGGGAATTTCAGGACTGTATTATGTATGGCTGTAGAATCACCTCCTATTATTTTCTTTTGATTCTACAACCTCTGGGTTTCCCCAGTGGCCTCTAGTGTCTTCACTGGGAGAGACTATGAAGAAACCTTTTCTCTTATGTATCTTTGATTGCTTTCTCCAATTTCTTACCATTTTCTTCCATTCTCCCATCCCCTTTGTGAGACTGAAAAGTCCTTCTCTGATTATTCTTTGTGTACAGGTTGTTCTGTTACTTTTGATTGCCTTTCTTCACTTTTTAAAATCAGCCTAAAGATATTTAGGAATTTTTTGGAGAGAGAGAAATGGAAGGTTTTATCATAAATGACACCAAATATTTTTTCACGCTTTCCTATCAGTGCAAATTCAGGTTTCTGAAAACTACCTAGATGAAAGATTAAAGCAGTAATAGTCAATTTCCATATCATGTGAGCTCAGTATCCAAAATTCACTTGGCCAAAAAATACAAAGTATGGTCTGAACAATAAAAAACAAAGATAGAGGGAAACTGAGGATATTTCAAGTGGATATTCTGCTGTTTCCCAGGGCTTCATCTCTTCCTTTATCATAGGGGAGGTAGTAATTGCTTTTCAGCAGGCTCTTGCAGCAGCCTTTGGTTGTTGGCTTCATAGATGCTCTTGAGTCACTTTTCCTTGCAGACAGGGATAGAGATTCCCTGCACTTTAGCACTGCGGAAATGGCACTTTGCACTTCTACTATCTCTTTTACCAGACTGGGTTTTTAAGTGATATCAAAGCCCCGATCTCCAAATTTGTATTTTGTGTGCTCAGATGCAAGCATGTACGGCATACTAACATATTGCTGTTTTAAAATTATGGAAAAGCATAAATTGCTTCAACTAAGACAACTTATTTTTCCTCTCTGTTTTGCCATCTACTGCAAATATATTTGGCAAACCTGCTAATCAATGTTGACTGGTCTGCTGTGTGCTGTCTTATCCCTGTTTGACTATCTTATCCATTATTATTTGTTGGATATAATTTTGTTTTGTTATAGCCTAAATTTCAATGAAAATTCTTAACATGTCTGCTCCCTTAAAATGAGATTTATTGAGGGTGATGGAAGAATGCTTTTAACGTGTAGTGTACTGAATGAAAATACAGTCATAATAATTGGATTTGCTTTATATCGGCATTGGTAAAAGATTGCAAAGAGTTTGAATTAAGTAAAGAAAACTGCCAAAAAGAGCACAGGATACAGATTATGAATGGATGGGGAAAACTTTATTTTTATTTGCCTTACTTCTCTCAAGATTGAGTATTTTATCTGTAAGCTGCACAGTATTTATGGGGTTTCTTCTGAATCCCTGATTTTTATGAAAAATACTAGTTCAGATATCAGTCAATCTCCTGAGATTTGAGCTTCAAACAGAGAACTACTTTTTTCTTCTCTTGCTTCCAGTCATATGCAGCTAGTCCCTGGACTGTGGGTAGCAGAAGGAGCTTTGGAGAGAGGAATACGACTGTGTCAGTGTCATAATGCTACCAGGCAGTGCTAATGAGGAGAGGCTGTACTACAATCCTGTCTTATTCTCTGCTTTCCCTCCCCTATTGGCACATTCCTGGCTTGTTTCTCTCTTGGGTTTGTGATATCTGAAGCAGAGATTGCCTCTTGCTATGTGCAGATTTGGCACAATTCAAATCTTGAAGTGAAGGTATTGGTGTCCAATAAAGGTAAATAGAAAGCACAGAAGAGCTCTGGCTGCAATTCTGTCTGGCAGCCCTGGGGCTCAGAGTTGTCTGTGATCTATTAAGGTTGTGCTGTTACTCAAAGGATATGTAATAATGATGATATTTTCCTATGCCTTGATAAAATATTTTGGTGTAATTATGGTCTCTTTTTTTATCTTTTTCCTCCCCTTTATGGCTACTGCAAGAGCGTTAATTGTTACTATTGGAAGTCTGGCAAATTTTCAGCAGAGACGGTAAGTGTATATGATTCAAGATAGGTAAGAAGACTCCTAACCTGAAAATGCCATCAAGAGCTTGTTGGCTCTGCTTTGGGTTCACCAATCTGCTAGATAGCCTTAAGCAGGTGCACTTAGCACTACACTTGTCTGTTTATTTACCTTCTTCTTAGGGTCAAGATTTATTTTTGCTACCTGTTTGCATAATTGTTGCTGTTTGCATTCCTGTCTGTGAAAGCCCTGTTGTTTTCTCTCTTTCACTTACTAGGAGAATGCTGTCTTCTGTATCATCTAGAAGCAGGCTGGCTGTGGCTTTTCCCTCTTGACTCAAGTCAGCAAGGCCTTGCTAAAATGTCTTGTATCTAGTAATCTGGTTAAGAAGCCAGCAACTTGATGAAATGTAAGGTAAAACCTGCAGAGACTGTGCTTCCATGTATATGTCTATTAAAGCGAGAGAACAAGAGGCTTACAGCCTAAAGCTTAATTAAACAAGTGGATTTTCAGCTAATGTACTGGAGAGAGGAACTACTGTGTGTAAATGATAATAAGAGACTTTCCCGTTTAAAAAACAAGAAAGAAAGAAAGAAAAAAAAGCCTGAAAAAAAAAATAGCTGTCAAATTATTCTGAAAGCCACTGGTTTATGTGTCAGTCAGAGGATCTTGCTGCTCATGACAACAGCCTTTCCTGACACAAGATTAGAAACTGCTTTTTCAACTGTCATCCAGGACTGTGCAAGTAATTGATTTTTAGGTTCAGCTGCCAAACTAAAAATAACAATAATAATGAAAATGGCTTTGAATGGATCACATGTAAGACTTCTCCCTACCATCCAAATGGAAAACCATCACTATTTTACATGAATAGAATATTACATTTTGGTTATTTTTTAATAAAAATCAAAACCCCAAATTGACAGAGTCTCCTTATAAGGTACATTAATTGCTTCCTGTTGTGATATGTTATAGATTAGGGTTTTAAAATATTTCATACTTTGTATTTCATATATTTGAATATTTCATGATATCAATTAGCTGTACTTTTTCCAGATAAAGGGTCACATTTTGAAGGCTGTATGTGGCTGTGTATTGTATTGTTCTCAAGGGAGACAACTTCAGCGTCTAATAACAACTGATTGCATGTTTATAAGATTCATAAGGGGAAACACTATGATGTGAAAGCTGCCATTGAGACCTGAAAGCATTTTTGAAGCCTCTAACGTAACAAAACGCAAATGCAGAACTGCTTTTCATCTCCTTGTAGGTAGGTCCAAATAACATCTTGTGACAACACAGTGAAATCAAAGGTGGCATTTGTCTTCAGGATGTACTAGATGCCTTTCAAAATCAGCAGGGAGTTAGGCCCTTGCTCAGTCCAGCTGCTCCCACCCCAAACTCATCAACCGGCTCCTGTGATCCAAGGAGCCACTTCAGTTGACGATACTTAAGTTTATTCACTCAAGTCATTCCAGTTCCTAGCACTGCATACCCCCATACACACAAACATACACAGAAAAAAGAGGATGCCTCACCCAGAAAGATAGATAGAAATGGAATTTGATAAGAAATTGGACAGATTGTGCCTGTCAGATGTAGGGTGTTCTCAGATAAGCACACAGAGCAACCTTGTTAACAGGATACTGGTTGTTTTTATCCACTTATCCCCTTCTATTTTCCCACAAATATTCCTCTCTACCTAGATCCATCCTTCTCCCCGCCTTCAATTCCTGTCCTAAACATCCCATGGTAAGTCCTGTGCAATCCTCAAATAGTCTTCGTCTGCTCCTGACATGTGTGTCCTCCCATTGTGCATGTGTGCTCCTTTACGTGTGTGCACACCAGGTTTGCAATGCAATCTCATGCTATTATCTTGGCTTATTTTTACAATTAGTTTATACATTTAAGGGGGTTGTGGTGCCTCAGGGACCGTGTGCATTCTATCTTCCACAAAAGTCTAGGTTGGTTTGTTTTTTTCCTGAATACAGCACAACCTTCAGTAACACTGAACTGTGTTTCACTAAAAACATCTCTGGGAATGTGTTCTATGAGTTTTTGCTTTCCCTGAGACTCTGGTCTAGGAAAAATTGAAATCAAGAGGTGACTGAGTTTCCTGGTGAATGGAGTTCAGTGTCAGGCAGTACTGGAGAGAAAAGTGAATTTACTTCTGCAGCTACTATAAAGCTACCATTCTATAGGGTAATTGGCATTGCCACGGAACAAGTCTGTGTAGGGAGCTTTCCCCTTTCTGACCAGAATCTGGTGACTGGTATTAGACATTGCCAAGCAGGAGACAGAAAAAGAAGGTGTCAGTTCAGAAATAACCTGATCCAAGTGAAAGTGTCTTTTTTAGCTGTTTGGCAAAACTGTCTTTCCAGTTGTTAGGTTCTTGGAAGTAGTTGTGGTTGTTCCTTTTGTGCCAAAGCAGCTAACCCCTCTGTGCTCTGGGTAGCTATGGCTACAGCCCTCCAGAGATGCACACAGGCAAGAGGTAGTTCTGTACACAGATATGTCTGCAAGGAACAAGGACTAGCAAATAGCAAAACAACATAAGATCGGGAAAAATAAGTAGTGAATGTTAAGCACTGGGATACTAGTAAAGCAGTGCTTACAAATGCTTTTGGATGCATGCTGTATTCATTAACTTGATTTTTCTCTCAGGTTTGCTTATTCATATTTGGAGGTAATGGTTTTCAAAACCTCGTAGGTGACTTTATTGCATGCCTCAGAATCTAAGAGAGAAAGGTCTTTTATCTTCCTGTGCACCTCAGCTGTGAGATTGGCTTCATAGTAAAGAGTTTGCTCACCTTTGTCTCAACAAGCCATGTGTGATAGTACTGTCTGAGCTCAGTTCTTTTCCCTTGCCACATGGCACTGTTCACACTTCAGCTGTTCCTTGCCTATGCATATTCAGGAGGAAGTTGCAAGAGCGTGGATTTCTTATTAATAAAAAAAAAGTTTTTGCTATCCCTGTGTAAATTTTAACACTTTTTTTTTTTTATAGCTGCAATTGGATTTTTTCATGTAATCACAGGAGTCCAAGGAAAGGATACTTAAGAAAAAAGGAAAGTATTGTTAGCATCTCAGTCAAACTCATAATTATTTTTTTAACCATGTGCTGAAAGAAGGTGTTTTTTGCAATGTGGACATACTTCAGTGTGAACTTGCCATAGGGGAAGGGAAGATTTTCTTGTAAGGTGTAAATATCTCACCTAGTGATGGGGATATACAAGACACAACTGCAATTTGCTTGCACATGGACTTGCTGTAAGCTTTACTAATTATTTTGTTTGCTGCAGTATGTATAATTTCTTCGGCAGCAGGTGACAGCCTGTGACAGATCCTTTCTGAGTGAAGGGCAGTTTCTCTGAGGCTCTGGCAGACCTTATTTTCTTGCAAAGAAACTTCAGGAAGTTCCCAACCTTTTCAACAAGAGTTGTATGGACTTCTCTCCCACTTTGCCTCTCTTTGCTGCTTTTTCTAACATAAACTCACCTTGGCTGCTCTTCAGCACTAAACAAAAGTGCCTTGTCCTGAGCAGACAGCACAAAGGAGAGATTCCAGGCACTTTTTCTAGCCTCTGAAGAAAAACCTTGTGTTGCATAAGACCTTTTCTTTATATCTGTAGTAAATTGAACTGTTAAATACAGTATTACCAGAAACATAACTGATTAACTCCATAGCAGTTGAAAACCATTTCAGAGAACTTTTCACAAGGCAGAGCTGAGAGGGAGGTAATGTATGTAGTGCCCCATGAGCCTCATGTTGCTAACGGGAGCCTACCAGCAGCAGATGAGGTTCTCATCTATCTGCTTAGCCTATCTGACAGTGCAGAGCTCCAGGCATCAAGATGTAGATGTGGAAGGATACAACTGCTTCACGACATGAAGCTTAGAGTACTGTGACCAGAACTAATAGCGGAGAAAAACCTACTGTCCCTGCAGGTCCTCTCCTCTGAATCTGCCCTGAATATCTCTAGCAGTAATAAATATCTTGGTTTCCTGTAAGGTCCTGTGAAAACATAGGCTTGGGGAGAGCTGAATACTTCTTTGTTTCACAGCAACTTCATTTATTTTTTTTTAATATGGAGAAAGAGTGTAGGAACATAGAGCATTTGGGCCAGGTTAGTGATGTGGGCCACAGACTGGGTACAGAGGCTCAGATATGTGGCAAGTAACATGGGGCCATTGGGGTTTCTGTTTCCCTCACACCTCAAGCAGCAGCAGGACTTGCCCTTCATCCCAACTACTAGGCAGCCCTTTCACGAGGTCAGTGGCCTACAGACAAGGACCTAGGTAGGCTCAGTATTGCCACTTTTTTCATGGCTCTTTATATGACCTTTAATACTCCCAAATGTCTTAGCAGGCAGGCTGGTGGAGACCAGTTAGGCTCCGTGTAAACTCTAATAGTATTTCAGCTGTCCTAACACAGGTAATTTCCATGAAATGCTCTGGATTTGATGAATTACCCTCCCTTTACTTCCATCAAATGCTTTATCATCTGCCTTAGCTGGAGGTGTTGTGTTTTTCATAGAGAGAATTACAAACCCTAAGAGCAATTTTGTGACAATGGTAGTGTTTGAGAGCACAATGTTTGCCATTTCCTCTGTGGATAAAGGCAAAAAGCAAAGACTTATTGAAACTCAAAAGTCCATTCAACTTCAGTCACAGTGGCTCTGACTTGGCCTTCTGCCCTGCACCTGTAACTTGCTGTTCCAGAGGGCTGAAAAGTAAAGTGGTGTCACACTGATGTAACTTCTACAACGGGTAAATGGAAAAAGTTGGAAACCTCAGATATTAATTTGTTTACTCTCTGTGTAAGACTCTGCAACATGGAAAACACTGGGATTTTTTGACAAAAGTGGTCCTAAAAACCTGAGCAACAGCTAGGGGACATTCCTGAAAATGTTGTTCTCACAAGGTCTTCCATTGTTATGCTGGTGGAAACACATAACTACTCTTGTGTCAGAAACCTTGTTTATACAAAATTTGAGGGAACTGGATATTCATTTTGTGAACTTTTCTGTTATCTCACCTAGCTCAATTATCCCACCTTCTTAGGCTTCTTGGAAAATAATATTTGAGGTTCTTTGCCTCTGTTTCCCTGCCCAGGGATAGATCTCCAAGGTGAAAATTTCCTTGACCTTCAGTCAGTGACTCTTGGCAGTCATCTAGGCATTGCTGCCTGCCTCAAACTCCAGTTTCTATCTCATCTGAGGACATAGAATGTTCCCTGTTGTTGTGATTGACTTGATAGAGAGGATACCATAATACTTAAAATAGCTTAGCATACTTAGTGTTGAATGGTGTGACTGAGAGTAACTCCACTACGTTTTTAATTTTAGTAGTGAGGAGGCTCCTAAGCTTTCTGGGGAATGATTTCTCCCACTGCCTCCAACATCAGTGAGGGAAAATGTAAGTCAGGAGAGAGTCACTGCCACTGAGTTGGTGTGCCAGGCTGAGAGCCCAGACTATTAAATGTGAAAATCCATTCATTGTTTAAGTTTTCTCTTTCTTTCAGACCACGGACAACATAGCCATAGCAACATAAATAGGTGGAAGTACAGTAAATCACATAATTTGCAGGGTATCTCTAACTGTGGAAAATTTTGGTCTAAATGTGTGATTAATGTCTTCAATTATTGTCTCCAATTGAACAGACATGGGAAGGGTCCACTTTGCAAGCCCCAATAAACCTACTGCGCAGCTACTAGGAGAGTATTGAGACTTGACGGGATGGAATCGTATTGCATTTTGTCTTTTGTAAGCATAAGGTGTTGTTGAAGCCTAGCAGAAAAAATGGAAGTGCTGAAGCTCCTCTCCTGTAATCTGCTGATTACTGATGTCTGAGAAGACAGAAAGTCTGTTTAGCAAATACACCCTCACATTGTCATTAGTAGTAAATAATGGGACTTTAATATATTTAAATCATAATAATCTATCAGCTTAATATCAAGTACTCAGTGTGAAGTTCTCAACCACAATCCTACCTCCTCTTCTTCATTTATCAACAAACTCAACATTTAGAAGCCTGCAACAGTGTAAACACAGTACTTACTGCAGGACTGAAGCATCTTGCAAGCTGTATCATTTCAATGATTAATATATGGGGTATGAAAACACAAAGTTCAGAAGAAATATTTTTTTTTTTCCACACACAAAAGAAGTAGTTTTGATGCAATTGTGGTACTTTGCCAATTAAAAACTTTGGACTAAAATTATAGTCTTCCTTTATTTAATAAGATACCTACTTCACCCTCTTCATTCACCACTCCATCCCCACTCAAGTGTTTAAATCTGGAACCAATGTCTTAGTTGAAAAAACAGTGTCATTTAAAGACTTCCAATTGAAGGGAGAATTAATTATGGTAAATTGTTATCTATGTGCAGTGGGGAGATAATTTTTCAAGGAGAGCACAATGACTTCTATTTGTAAGGCAATGGCAAGACTGGAATTAGAAATCACGTCTGCTGAACCTCAGGTCCGTGTTTCTAGTGCAGTTAGCATTTCTCCCAAGGTAGCTTCTTCTACAATTATGTCATAACTACCGGAATCTGTTATGAAATAGGAAAACACAGTATTTTTAAAAAACCTTGGTAAAACATTATGGCAGAAGGGTGGGAGTGGAAAAGAGATCAAAATCAGTCCCTTGTGCAGATAAAATACGTTATATTCACTTCACTTTTGTTATGCAACATATAGCACGGTGCTATCCCATCAAAAGTATATGACTAGAAGTCCATGTTGTTGCAATTGCCTACATTCTAAAAAAAACAACAAGCTCCCTATCCCTCACTGACCTATACCAGGAAACCAGTAGAAACCTCTCAAAGGGCTATTGACAGGAGGGCTTGGAGCTAGAAGCACTTAGTTCATTGGGCTGTCATGGCCAGCTACTATGGTCAGTGCCACAGCGATTTGCTTTTGGCTGAATTGTCCCTGGACTCTCGAGATGCTGCCATGGGTTGTAATGAAGCAGTCAGGACTAGAATAGTGGAGAGACGTTGCAGAAAAACTTGGATGGGCATAGTACTTTAGCTTCAACATCAGCATGTTACTACATGACTTCTGCAAGTCTAAAATCACTAAGACACATGTTGTTCTGCCAGTATAAGTTGAGTGCTCATATTTAGATTTAGATTTAGATTTCTTACAAAGGAGGACTGGCACGCAGACAGCACTCTAGTTGATGTCTTGGACAATGGCAGCAGCAAAGAATTTAATTTACATGGTAAAAGAGAAAATGGTCCAGACATTAGCATTGTCATATCCTAGGCCTCTCAAGCATGATTAGAAAAAAGAAAATTATGTGGGTGTGATTAATTACTTCAGTCCTGGTTGAAAGCTGTACACTTGCACCTTCTGCTGCTACAAAACAGGGCATGCACTGGCCTGACTCATTTAGAAAAGCAGGTGGGGCTCCAGCTTGTGGTAGTGAAAACACAGGCAGGTGAGTATTCTCTGCAAGTAATTACAGCTCAGCAGCAAACAACAGTACAAAGAAAAGTGTGGTCTGTAGAAAACCTTTGCTGACTGTCCACTCGGTGCTGGTCCTTCCTGTCTTGAGTCTGAATAGGTTAGACCTACATATCAGATCAACAGTGAGACAGCGTGAGAGGATGTACTCTCTTCTTCTTATCATTTGAAATGAGAGGAGACCCCCCTTGTATCTTCTCTTTGCTGAGACAAGCCTACTACATTAATAATATACATCTGTAGTTGTGCCTTAGATTCCTCTTTGCTAGTCATACTTCCTTCTGTGGGATCTGTTCTGGAAAGAAAGGCGACCTTCCTGCCTAAAAAGGGCTGTATGAGCATGAGGTGGTGTAATATATCCTTGGAATAAGATGCTGAGGTCTGCAATTATCTCAAGAGAGGTGAGCATGCTAGGCACTGCTTGAATGCTGCTGGCTTGGGAGCTGTGTTGGTGCAGCAGGAATATATCAACCTGGCTTTTGATCTAGTAGGAGTCGCTTGTTGCTCATTACATTTGAGCTTCACAGAAATGTGATTTCCCAGGGGTCTGACAGCTCAGTCAAGACTATGTCTCTGAATAAAAGAATGACTTTAGCATTTAGAGATCACGTAAGTACTTCTTTATAGCGGTGACCCTGCAGGAGATGAAAACTATGTTTCTAGTGTAAATTTATTAATAGAAGGCCTTTATGCCAATCTACAGCTACTTGAATGGATTTCCCATAGATCTTTCACCATATGTTGGGATCACAGCAGGAAATTTAACAGTTGTGACCTCATCAGAGGGGACAGCAAGGTGAGAAAAGGTGATAGATATATGAAATCAATTTGGATATGCACAGTTGATATTTAGAAAGTGAATTTTCATTACATGTTCCCTATTTTTAATAAGCCTCTTTTATAGAAGAAACCGTTTTCTTTTGCCTTGCCTCTCAGGGTTTGACTTTTCAGAACTAGCTTCAAATTTCCAAAAAGCAAATTGTCAATCAGTTATTTTCTTTGCTGAACCACTGACTTTTTCTATACAACTCTCTGATAATGAATAACTTCAAAATGTGAAGAGAGTTCAAAGACCTCTGCTTGCTGTAGGGCAAGTGGGGTTTTGGCAGAGTATCTCAATTCTTTTCCTCTGTTTATATACAGTGGTAGATACCGCATATAGTGTGTTGTTCCCCTAGCCCTGTGCTCCCCATGTCCCTTCCCTCCCCATCAATCTCAACTGAGAGGCAAAGATGGACTGTTCAGGACCTGTGAGGGAATTATACTCTCGCTCCTAGTGGAAAACTACTTTCTGCTATACTCAACAAAACAAGGTATCTCCTTCCTTTGAAGCAGCTCATCCCTAGCCAGAATGCATAGTATGCCTGGAAAAGCCCTGCAACTGAGCCTTTGATCTGTCTCCTGCACACTCATTCATCGAATTGTGTCTCGTTCATAGAATCATAGAATCATAGAATGGTAGGGGTTGGAAGGGACCTTTAGAGATCTTCTAATCAAACCCCCCTTGCAGAAGCAGGTTCACCTAGATCAGGTTACATAGGAACATGTCCAGGCAGGTCTTGAAGACCTCCAAGGAAGGAGACTCCACAACCCCTCTGGGCAGCCTATGCCACTGCTCCCTCACCCTCACAGTGAAATAGCTTTTTCTTATATTTGAGTGGAACTTTTTGTGTTCCAGCATCATTCCATTACCCCTTGTCCTATTGCTAGATACTATAGAAAACAGGGATGTCCCAACCTCCTGACACCCACTATTTAGATATTTGTTAATAAGATCTCTCCTCAGTCTCGTCTTCTCTAAACAATCCGAGTTCCCACACCCTTTTCTCCTATGAAAGATGTTCCAGTCCCCTGATCATCTTGGTGGCCCTGCACTGGACTCTCTCTAGAAGTTCTCTGACCCTCTTGAGCTGAGGAGCCCAGAACTGGACACAGGACTCCAGATGAGGCCTCACTAGGGCAGAGTAGAGTGGGAGAAGAACCTCCCTTGACCTGCTGGCTGCACTCTTCTTGATGCATCCCAGGATGCCATTGGCCTTCCTGGCCATGGGGGCACATTGCTGGCTCATGGTTAGTTTATTATCAATCAGGACTTCCAGGTCTCTCTGCAGAGCTGCTCTTCAGCAGTTTGACTCCCAGCCTGTACTGGTGCGTGGGGTTATTCCTTCACAGATACAGGTCTCTGCACTTGTCCTTGTTGAAACTCATGAAGTTCCTCTCTGCCCAACTCTCAAGTTGGTCGAGATCCCACTGAATAGCAGCACAGTGTAGTGCTTGTCTGTGTATAAGTTCAGCCAGCTTTCTATGCTGAAGTTGTACAGCAACAAACAGGTCTTCATATGCTTCCCTTAGTTTGCATGGAGAAATTTAGCTCCACTTTGCTTCCTGTAGCCTTTTTTAAAAGATGCATCCTCTGTGAAAGAAACATCCCAGTCTGAAATTCACCTGTGGCAATGTGTGCAACAGCTCACAAAATTGTCTCTCTGAATTGACAGATCTGTCTACATTGCTTGCACAAAGAATTAGGAACCAGAGGGCATTGAAGTAGGCTGGCAGGTTGCAAGCATAAAATAAGCGAGAGGAAATGTCTCTTCATTGAAGTTTATCTATGGTGCTACCTGCCAGATAATATAGTGATTGCTATTTATTGCTGATAAAAGCTCTCACTGCTTCAGCATGAGTTTTGAGCTTTATTGAAAATAAATTGAGTGAAAAATGCTAAATACATAAAAATAACATTTGTCTCAAAGTCTCAGGGTTCACAAATGTTGGAAAAGGACCATAAAGAAGATATCACAGGTTCTTGTTGTTAACCTGTTCTTAGTGGATTCCTGTGGTCAAGGGTGGGGTTTTTTCCCAATTTCATTCACCTTTTCTGGGTCACTGTCTTACAAAGGCAGGAAGCAGTACTGTATTCAAGTGAATTCTGTATACTGCATTCGGGGGGCTTCTCATTCTTAAAGGCTACATGTAGCAAGTAAAGGAAACATTTGCATTTTCTGCTTGAAGCAGTTTAAGAGTGAGACACAAAAAAAGTGTCTCAACATTAGTGATATTCATCATTATTGTATTGATCTCACATATTAATGACAGGGGAAACCAACTCACTTGACACTAGTTCATTTCCAGTTAATCCTAATGGAAAGGTTTCTAGAGAAAAATTATTTTTAAATACTTAATCTCTTTAACAATTAGATGACAATAATGTAATATGTGCAAGATTTGAACTTTCAAATACTGTAAAAGCCTGTAATTTCCAATTTATATAGTGTAGCTTGTGGTTACCCCGAGTCAGGAAAATCAGTCCTGTGAAGGATTTAAGAAAAGTTGTAAGATGATGGAAAACACGTTATCTTTTGATTAAAGCTTACTAAATGTTGTGGTTCATTGACTTTATTGTATAAGCACTACTAATTCCAAAATCAGGCTGATGATGTACTTGAAAAACACTTGAGGAGCTGGAATGCTGTGCCAAAAATTGCATCTCAGGAAAGGAAAAAAAGTTGTCTGGACGTCTTGCCATATATATAGAGAAGCTGGTGGACAGGAGCACAAAAGAGGGAAATACTCTTCCCACAGAACTTTATTCCTTCTGGTACCTCCAACTCCTATCAGAGAAGCATTGAGCGGATACCAGAACTCTGAGGAGAACAAATCTCTCCCTTTCCCCTTTTTTTCTGTCTCCACTTTCAGGAGCTTGAGAGTCTCTCCAGATCAGAAAACTACAACTGACTCTGCAGTCTCAGTGATGGGAGGAGAAGTAGCAACGCTTACTCTGTGTCTGTCTCAATGGGGGAATAGCTACTCCTCAGGAATGCAGATTGCCGATGCTGGGAGCTGCTCCACCGCATAGCAGGATACCTGGAAAATACAAGTCCATGGTTTCTTCCAGGGCAAAACTAATTTCTCAACAAAAAGCAAGAAAATACCGTGACTATTGGGTATTCTGGTAGCAAAAAATGGATTGTTTTTGTTAAACAAATAAAAACACAACACACTTTCACATTTTGTCTAAAATAATCGATGACAGGAAATTATGCATAGACATGTATTTTGATTTTGCTTTTTTTTTTTTTTTTTACTTTCTCGGGAGGCAGTTTTCTACAGAAACAGAAGTTTTGCTTTGCAGAGGGTGATGCAAATGGTGGAGTGAGGAGAACAGGGTCCTCGAGAAGCAGAGTAAATCAAATCAAATTCAGGACGCTAGGAGCTGTGTGACGTGTGCAAGGTTTGACTTGACATTGTTACTCTGTAGCAAGGCAGATCAGCTTGATAACTTGGACTCTGAAGGGACATATTAGCTGAAGCTCAGCTCTACTGAGGCTCGGCAGTGAAGAATCAGGTCTAACTGTGATGTCCAGACATGGATGCAAATTCAATAAGGTATCTGCTTTTAGAACAAAGCCAAGATGCAAGTAATTTTACCATGGTGAATGTTGTGATGTAGAATCATAGACTTCAACATGTTGCGAGACCGTTAAGTAGAAATTATGACAGTTCATTTTGTTTGCATGAAGAGGAGATTGTACTGATTAAGAAGGCTAATGCAATTGTGGAACTCTTTCCTGCACAGTCAGTTTTTCTGGTCATTTAGAAGTTTCTGTAGCAAGGACTGTGCAGCATATGAGAGGGCAATGCATAATCCCAGTGCTTTGGAATCTGAAGTGGTATGTGGCATTCCCAAATGCTCCTGCTGAAAGAGGCAGCAGTGAGTCTGCTGTGTTTCAGGCTTCCCTGGTGGAACAGGGAACATTACTAGTCTCTGGCTTACCAAAATGGATTGTGACATCTTCAGGCAGGTACGTAAAATAAACATTTTCAATTGAGAAACTTTAATAAAAATGAAACAGCTTTTTTTTTTTGGAACTCTTTTATTCTAACAACAACCAAAAAGTTAATGCTTTTTCTCCTACACAGAAGAAAAAAGATTGAAGTACCTCGATAGAAATGTTGATTTCTACCTGCCCTCTTCCCCCTGTTGCACGAGGCAGAAGGCTATTCTTGAAACTGGTAATAAAGGATCAGAAATGGACCATGCAATTACAATGGAGAGAGAGAGACACACTTGTGGCAATATTGCCATTTAAACATGGATGTTGTTGAAAAGAAATTGTTTTTCAGAGGCTCCTGGTTAGCCACTAACGCTGAAATATATTTCTACCTCTAATATCTTCTACTGAGATCTATTTGTTGTGTTGGGCATGTCTGAGAACTTCACCTTTTCATACACACAGTTAAAGGAGAATTACTTTTTTTTTTTTTTTAAATACTAGCTGGGTTCATGGATGATGAGAGCTTTCCAGAAGCCTAGACTAAAATGGTTCAAGAAACCTAAGTTTGACTTGGGAAAAGAGGTAACAGGCAAAGAAATAAATGGAAGTCAAGGATAAGATAATAGGGAACTGAATGAGTCATGTGTGGCAAATTAATGCTTGCATTGTTAGCTGGCACGTTTTGTAGGCCTGGGATGATGGCCAGAGAGGTAGTTTACAGAGCTCTTCCCTTTGTGCATGAGGGAAAAGAGATTGTAGATGAGAAGTAGATGGATGGAGAGGTCTTTTAAAGTAAGAAGGAGTTCAGAAAGGGTAGGTAGGAAATTGGCCCTAATCTAAAGTCCAATGGACATAGACCTGGGAATGTAGATAAAGCAAAGGGTGATGCTTCAAGTTCAAAGGTGCTGAGATGAGACCCATATGGGTCAGGGCAGATATCCCTCTCTAGTGCTGGGTTTCATAGCCATGAATAATGTGCTGACTTAACAAATAAGCCTATATTTTTTTACAAACTTATCGGCTCCTTTTTATGTCATAGTCTATCTGCATTGTCTGGTCACCCTAGTCATTGACTGAGTGCAAGATACAGAGACAAACTCTGCAGTCAAGGTTTATTTGCTGTCTACAGTGACATACTGACTTCCTTATAGGATATTTAAGTGTTTTTTCCTCCCCAGTGCAAATGTGAATACACACTTCTTTTAGCTAAGCATTTGAGCAGACAGTTTCTGAACAGATAAATCAGAGACTTCTGTTGCCTAGCTATCTTAAAAGGTAATGTCTTAGAGCTGGAAGGTAATAGCATTCTCCTACTATAATTTCTCTAGTCCATTAGTTTGGAGAGTGATTTACACTTATAGAAATTAAAAGAACTGTCCAGCCTGTACAGGACACTGCAGCTGAAGTGGTACGGGTCTATCTGTAATGCAGCTTCCTATGGTGGTTTCATATCAGCTCTTAGGTAGAGGTCAAACGAGGAGACATTTATGATTTGTTTAGATCCTACTTTATGTTAGTGATATGCCTACTTAAAACATGTTGAACAAAAGTAATAACTGTTGTAAATATCTTGCAGAATTAAATGATGGAATGTGCAGCCACAGTGGAAACATTACAGATGGACCAGATTTACGCAGGAGGTCATTTAGTCCAACCAACCACCCTGAGTAAGGCCAAAGGCACGTTCAGACCAGGTTGCTCAGGATTTTTTCAGCATGGACAGATTCCTGAGTGCTCTCGGTAAGCTGTTCCAATACTTTATTATTACCCAAATGAAATCAGAAAATAGCTGAGAGGAAAAAGTAATTTCTTATTTGCAGATTTTGTTGGTTTGTTGGGTTTTTTTATTGTTTTGTTTTGTGTTTTTTTGTTGTTTTGTGAGTTTTTTTCTTCAACCATCCCCTCTCTCTGTTTTTGTGTGTTTTTGTGACTTGAGATATATCAGATCCCCTTTTATGCCATATTTTAATTCACGGGTTTTTAAAACTAAAAAGCAGTGGACAATAAAAAAAGTTGTATAGGGAGGAAGTTTCTTTTAAGTATTATTCTATCTGCATAGCATTAGAGCAGGATTGGAGATCACCTGCTGTTTCTGCCATAAACCTTTGGGATACCAAGATGTGAGAGTAGAGTCTATTTCTGTTCTTTCTTGATCTCAACAGCAAAGGCAGCTCTTGGAACTTAAGGACTGGGACTCAGTCCCTGGTTGTTGATGCAGCCCCTGGTTGAAATATAATAATTAATATAATTACCACCTTAGACTGTCATCAGAACAGTTGGCCTGTGCCCAGCTACATGCACCTTCCAATCAATGAGTATGTAAAATTTACCTGTGTACGAGACAGATTTTGTGCTGCTGCTGGACAGGTAAGCTGTGAGGAGGACAAGGTTATTGAAAGGACTTTAGCTGGGCTTCCAAAGCTGAGCTTCTATAGGCTGTTGTAACAAAAATAAGGAAGTAATCAAAACCAGACAGTTGCCGAGCCAGCTTCTTGTACAGAAGGCAATGCAGTGGGGAGCAAACCAGTGTTTGCCAAGGGGGTAAAAAAGGACACTGACTGGCAAAAATAAATATTATTTACCAGTTTGAGGGAAAAGAAAGTGGAACAAACTCAAAACGCTGCCTGATCATCAGAAGGGGAAGATGTGGAAATTAGAGGTGGCAGTTTGCTGCTGGCCTTTTGCAAAGTCAGGTGTCTTTAAACTGTGATAATGCCCTCATTTTTTTCCAGACAAGCTTGGGACAACTTTGCCTTTGCCTCCTCACTTTCTGCAAGATCTATATGAAGCCCAGTGATGATGAGCAGATTGTTAATTTCAATCAGTCCAACGGGATCTGGGAAACATGGCAGCAATAATAAAAAATGGATGCTTAGAGTAAGGAAGCTAACAAAACAGTAGGAGCAAATATTGCCAAGTATTAGCAAATATTTGTTAGTGCTGCTGCTGTTATATAGTGCAACATGAGTTCCAGTCAGTGTTAGAGACAGTTTAGAGCACTGTTAGAACATATCATAAAGCAGTAATGGAAATTTTGGGACCCAGCTGTTAGGAAACAGCTGGAACTTTCTGACAAGCTGAATTACAATGGGATCAGAGTACCTGACATCTTAGATCCCCTGAAGAATCCCATCCTAAAATGTTGCTTTGTATTAATTCCGCAGGTAGTGTAGGCGTGTTTTGCCTCTGCTCTCACCAGGGGCAACTTTGGCACATGCTTTTAGTGGTTCTGTGTTTTGACTTTGCCAGTTTTTATTTGTCAACTTTGTTTTATATTCTCAAATGCTAAACCAATTAATTTGTCACATTTCTGGACTGTCCTCAGACCAATTGTAGTTTTATATGGAAAACAAAAGAAGTGGCTTTCAAGTACTGCACATTCTAATATGTCTGCTATTAAAGAGTATATGAAGGGACAGAGCAAATAGTAACTGAAATCCATTTTTTGTCTGTCTGCTTTATCAGTGAAGGCCAAAAGTTTCTGTGATTCACCCCAAAGGGACCATCACAGTATGGAATTGATTTATTGAATTCAGAGATATTCCTGGAACATTTAATCTGATCCTCTTGTGTGTTTATCACCAACTCCTTTAAAGATCAATAACAGCTTATGAAAAATTCTTAAGAAAATAGTTTTGCCAGAAATGTTCTGAGGGGTACCAGGGGTGATATTTCAATTTCTTAGTAGAAAAATTCAGAATTAACTTCAGTTTTGATTTTTAGCTTTGAGTAGGAGAATATTGGGGTGCTGTTGTATGTTTCTCTCCTCCATCCCCTGTACAACTGTGGATGTACAGGGAAAGAAAAGGTTTGTTCAATATTTTGAAAAGAACTCTACAGTAGAGCAGTCTGGCTTCACAACAGCCTTCAGAGTCTTAAAACAAGGTTGAGAATTTGTGCTTGTTTTGCAAACCAGATGCTTCTGAATGTTTTCATACATTAATTTCATAGTGTTGAAAGCTGTGCCTGCAACTAACTGGTCTTTCTAATAAGAGAAAAGGCAACTCTATATCTGAGAGATCTTTCTTTGTTAAAAGGGAAAAAATTTGTGGAAGTATCTTGAATATGATGTGATTTTTGGAAATGGTCTCTGGAAAAATATTTACTGTAGCAAAAATATATTCCAGTCATCTCTTCTCAAGACCCATTTTGTCTAAGGGCAGATGTTAAAATTACTTCAGAAAAGTTGTGATGTGTATATCTGTGGTAGTTTGAGCCTGGCTGGATGCCAGGTGCCCACCACACCGCTTTACCCCCCACCTCCTCAGCAAGCCAGGGAAGGGGAGAAAATAAGATGGGAATCTCGTGGGTTGAGATAAAAGCAGTTTAATAAATAAGCAGCAAAGCCGCGCGCGCGGGAAGCAAAGCAGAAGCAGATAAGCTGTTACTCTCTACTTCCCATCAGCAGCGATGTCCGGCCACCTCCCGAGAAGCAGGGCTTCAGTACGCGTAGCGGTTGCTTTGGGAAGGCCAGAAATGAATCTCGCCTCCCCTTCCTGCTCCTTTCCCCCAGTTTATATTCCTGAGCTGACGTCATATGGTATGGAATATCTCCTTGGTCAGCCTGGGTCAGCTGTCCTGGCCATAGTCCCTCCCAAGATCATGCCCACTCACAGCTATTGGTGAAGGTGGGGGAAGGAATGCTGGAGGGACAGCCCCGATGTTGTGCAAGCGGTAGTCATAATATTGATATCAACAGTAAGCACAGCACTGCAGGAGCTGCTGTGGAAAATCACTACCGTCCCAGACCCACTACAGTCTCCACCCCTTATTCCATACCATTTATGTCATGCTCAGACAAACCATCTTAACAATCCATATACATTCTTATATACTCTCATTAACCAGTACCCCCACTCTTCAACAGACAAACATCATTCTTGTATTCCCTCTTGCATCTTGCATCAAACAAACAAACAACATTCTTATATCTTTCATCCTCTGTAGATGTTCACTGGAGCAGGTCATAACTTCTGTCTCATCCATCAAGATGAATATCCAGGCCAGGGGAAACAGTATGTTCAGTGTTGGGCACCAGCACCGGCTTGGTTTGTCCACTTGTTCGGTTTTTCTTGCAAAGTTCATCTACAACAGATAACTCACATAACAGGTTATTTTTCCCCCAAGGTTAAGTCTCCTTGAGGTACACATCGAGTTTCCCCATCCTTTCTCATCACCCACCAAGTACAGCCAGGCCCTTGAGCAAAGACAATCCCACGAATGGGTTTGCCTTTTCCCATGGGAGGTACAACCCATACTGCCTTCCCCAGCCATTTCCCTGGGTGCACTACGGGGACCTTATCTCCTCCCACAGTATGTAGTGGTTTTGTTTGGGCAGGACCAGGACGGTTAGTTGAACCTCTGCTATTGACCAGCCAAGTGGCTTCTGCTAAATTTTTATCCCACTGCTTCCATGCCCCATTGCCCAGTGCTCTCAACATGGTCTTTAGTAACCCATTATATCTCTCAATCTTTCCAGAGGCTTGTGGGTGATAGGGGATGTGGTATATCCACTCAATGCCATGTTTCTTTGCCCAGGAGTTTATGAGATTATTTCGAAAATGAGTTCCATTATCTGATTCAATTCTTTCTGGAGTGCCGTGTCGCCACAAAACTTGCCTTTCAAGACCCAAGACAGTATTTCGGGCAGTGGCGTGGTTGACAGAGTATGTTTCCAACCAACCAGTAGTTGCTTCCACCATGGTGAGTATATACCGCTTGCCTTGATGTGTTCGTGGTAGTGGTCCAACATAGTCAATTTGCCAGGCCTCACCATACTGAAAACCCAGCCATCGGCCTCTGTTCCAGGGAGACTTGATTCGTGTGGCTCGCTTGATTGCGGCACATGTTTCACATTCATGGGTGACCTGTGTGATGGCTTCCATGGTCAAGTCCACCCCTCGATCACGAGCCCATCTATATGTTGCATCTCTTCCCAGATGTCCTGATGTTTCATGGGCCCATCGAGCTATAAATAGCTCACCTTTACGCTCCCAGTCTAGATCTACCTGAGCTAGTTCAATTTTAGCAGCTTTATCTACCTGTTGGTTATTCCATTGTTCTTCATTGGCACGGCTTTTTGGCACATGAGCATCTACATGACGTACTTTCAGAGTCATATTTTCCACCCGAGCAGCAATGTCTTGCCATAATGCAGCAGCCCAGATGGGTTTACCCTTGCGCTGCCAGTTGGTCTTCTTCCATTGCTGTAGCCATCCCCATAGAGCATTAGCCACCATCCAGGAGTCAGTGTAAAGATAGAGTACTGGCCACTTCTCTCGTTCTGCAATCTTTAGAGCTAGTTGGATAGCCTTCACTTCAGCAAACTGACTTGACTCACCTTCTCCTTCAGTGGCCTCAACAACTCGTCGTGTGGGACTCCACACAGCAGCTTTCCACTTACGATGATTTCCTACCACGCGGCAGGATCCATCAGTAAACAAAGCATAATGCCTCTCATCTTCTGACAGTTCATTATATGGTGGTGCCTCTTGGGCGCGAGCTACTTCCTCAGGCAATGCTCCAAAATCTCTGCCTTCTGGCCAGTCCATGATTTCTTCCAGGATTCCTGGGCGATTAGATTTCCCCAGCCGAGATCGTTGTGTAATCAACGCCATCCACTTACTCCATGTAGCGCTGGTTGCATGATGTATAGAAGGGGTTTTCCCTTTGAACATCCAGTGTAACACAGGCAGACGTGGTGCCAAGAGGAGATGAGCTTCTGTGCCAATGACTTCTGAAGCAGCTCGAAGTCCCTCATATGCTGCTAGTATTTCTTTTTCAGTTGGGGTGTAGTGGGCTTCCGATCCTCGATATCCTCGGCTCCAAAACCCTAATGGTCGACCTCGGGTTTCTCCAGATGTTTTCTGCCAGAGGCTCCAGGTGAGACCATGCTCTCCAGCGGCAGTGTAGAGGATATTCTGCACACCTGGTCCTGTACGGATGGGCCCAAGGGCGACTGCACGAGCTATTTCCTGTTTAATTTGTTGAAAAGCTTGTTGTTGCTCAAGGCCCCACTCAAAACAGTTCTTCTTTCTGGTGACTCTAAAGAGAGGGCTCACAAGCTGACTATAACCTGGGATATGCATCCTCCAGAATCCCACAAGGCCCAGGAAAGCTTGTGTTTCTTTCTTATTAGTCGGTTGAGACATAGTAGCTATTTTATTCACAACATCCATAGGCACATGCCGACGCCCATCTTGCCATTTTATGCCCAAAAACTGTATCTCTTGTGCAGGTCCCTTTACTTTGTTTCTTTTTATAGCAAAACCAGCTTTCAGGAGAATCTGTATTATTCTTTTCCCTTTCTCAAACACTTCTTCTGCCTTGTTGCCCCATACAATTATGTCATCAATGTACTGTAAATGTTCAGGGGCATCACCCGTTTCCAGCACAGTTTGGATTAGACCATGGCAAATAGTAGGACTATGTTTCCACCCCTGGGGCAATCGATTCCAGGTATATTGGACACCTCTCCATGTGAAGGCAAATTGTGGCCTGCACTCTGCTGCCAATGGAATTGAGAAGAATGCATTAGCGATGTCAATCGTAGCATACCACTTGGCTGCTTTTGACTCCAGTTCATACTGGAGCTCTAACATGTCTGGTACAGCAGCACTCAGTGGTGGTGTCACTTCGTTCAGGCCACGATAGTCTACTGTTAACCTCCACCCTCCATCAGATTTTTTTCACAGGCCATATGGGACTATTAAATGGAGAATGAGTTTTGCTAATTACTCCTTGAGCCTCCAGTTGATGAATCAACTCACGGATGGGAGCCAGGGAATCTCGGTTCGTGCGATATTGCCTCCGGTGCACTGTCCTGGTAGCAATTGGTACCTGTTGCTCTTGAACTTGCAGCAATCCCACAACAAAAGGGTCTTCTGAGAGGCCAGGTAAATTAGAGAGTTGTTTGATTTTCTCTGTATCTACAGTGGCTATACCAAAAGCCCATCGATACCCCTTGGGGTCTTTGAAGTACCCTCTCCTGAGGTAATCTATGCCAAGAATACAAGGGGCCTCTGGACCAGTCACAATGGGGTGTTTTTTCCATTTGTCCCCTGTTAAGCTCACTTCAGCCTCTAATACAGATAATTCTTCACATCCCCCTGTCACTCCAGAGATCCAGACAGAATCTGTGCCTCTATACCTTGATGGCATCAATGTACACTGTGCCCCTGTGTCTACTAAGGCTTTATACCTTTGTGGGTTTGATGTGCCAGGCCATCGAACCCACACAGTCCAGTAGATTCGGTCATCCCTTTCCTCCTCCTGGCTGGAGGCAGGGACCCTCTATTTCTGTTCTTCATCAGAGTATTCGCTATCTGATCCTTGCAATTGCAGACCTGAAGTCTCCTCATTGGCTTCGAAGGAAGTAGTTGCAGTTCTTCTATGTCTTGGAGATTGTTGATTGTCCTCTTTTGTTTTGGCAGCCACTCTGCTGACAGCCCTCTTGGGCGGTCCTTTTCTAACAGCTGCCTTCCCCCTTAGTTCACGTACACGCGCTTCTAGCTTAAAAGTGGGTTCACCATCCCACTTCCTCATATCCTCTCCTTGGCCACGCAAAAAGAGCCAGAGTTCATTTCGCGGTGTACTCCTGCGTCTGGGACTTCCCTTTCCCCTGGTCGGGACAGTGGATGACTGAATTCTTGAGGCAGATCTAACAATCAGGCCATCATCCCACACTGATGAGGAGGTGCAGAGGCTCTCTTCATAGTTCTGTAACCAAGAAGATACCCTCTCCACTGTTGGTATGTCCATGTCTGGATGATACACCATTGCCAGGATATTAGAATATGTAGCTGGGGCACTCTGGATCACTTTTCTCAACATGGCCCGTGTACACTGGACATCGTCTGGATCTGTGGAGGCCTCGACATTATCCAGATCACCATAGATGACTTCCAACACAGCTAATTCCCTTAGATATTGGATCCCTTCATCAGCTCTAGTCCACTTTCCTCGGGCATTTACAAGGTCTTCCTTGAATGGGTATCTTGCCCGTACACTTGAGAGGAGTCGTTTCCAGAGACTACAAACTGAGGTTTTCTTTCCAATGCCTTTATCAATTCCCCGGTCCCTAGCAAGAGATCCTAGCTGTTGGGCTTCTCTGCCTTCCAATTGCTGACTGTCAGCCCCGTTATCCCAGCATCGGAGCAGCCAGGCACCAATCCGCTCACCTGGCTGGCGACTGTAATCTTTTCGCATATCTCTAAGTTCTGTTGAGGTGAGGGACCGAGTAGTTTCCATTTCCTTTTCGATTTCTCTCACTTCTCCTGATCTCCTTACCGAAGGACCAGTTTCTTCTTCTAGCCTTTCCTCTTCCTCCTCGTCTGCCCTTACTAATCGATGATATGGACTTGACCTCCTTATCCACTGCTTCTTTTTCACTACTGGGGCAACCACTGTGGTCGTTGTTTGGTTCCCTGACTCAACCATGGTAGTCTCAGGTATAGTTTGAATTTCCACCTCGGCCATAGTTCTCTGAGAGGGCTGGACTGCGACTGACTCAACTATGTTGGTCTCAGGTATAGTTTGAATTTCCACCTCGGCCATAGTTCTCTGAGAGGGCTGGACTGCGACTGACTCAACTATGTTGGTCTCAGGTACCGTTTGAGTTTCCATTTCAATTACAGTTCTCTGAGAGGACTGGAATGCAGCTCGGTAGGCAGAGGCTAGGCCCCAGTATAGTGCCTGAACCTGATGGGCCTCATTAGGGTAGGTAAGACACCCTTCTATCAGGTAGCGTGTCAGTAAAGCAGGGTTTTTTATCTGTTCAGATGTAAAATCCCAGATTACAGGAGGTGATAACCGTCCTAGGAATTTGCCTAAATTCATCCACATACCCTGCCACCCAGGGACTGGCCGCTTCAGGGGGCATTTTAACATGTTTCCATCGCAAGTTTGTACTCTCTGATACCCAGATGACTCCAGATTCCACAAGATATATAATATACCAACCATGTTAATTAGTAATATTAAAACTCTCGTATAAGGGTGACTAAGGACCTGGGAAGTCTGTGTAACAGAATTGTCTAGATCAGTCCGAGCTGAGGAGAAAGAGGTGCTTTGCCCCATGGCCTCCACAAGATAGCTCCCACAGCACACTAAATTCATCAGTAACAGAATGAGACTTGCTATTATTATTTGGGCCATCATGTTCCCAGGCCCTTTCATCCTCTTCACAAAATTATATAGCCAGCTTAGCAAAGCTATTAAGGTTAAAGCACAGCCGAGAGTCAATGTTAGGAGCATCATGTTCCCAAACATTAGAAAGTGTAAGATAAGCTGCATAACAGCAAGGCTCCGTGACCAGCACAGGAACTTTGCTCTCATTGGTTTACTGTAATTGCAATGCAGTTAATGTAAATCTGCTATTATCTCGCCCCACGTTGGGCGCCAAAAGGGCTGTGGTAGTTTGAGCCTGGCTGGATGCCAGGTGCCCACCACACCGCTTTACCCCCCACCTCCTCAGCAAGCCAGGGAAGGGGAGAAAATAAGATGGGAATCTCGTGGGTTGAGATAAAAGCAGTTTAATAAATAAGCAGCAAAGCCGCGCGCGCGGGAAGCAAAGCAGAAGCAGATAAGCTGTTACTCTCTACTTCCCATCAGCAGCGATGTCCGGCCACCTCCCGAGAAGCAGGGCTTCAGTACGCGTAGCGGTTGCTTTGGGAAGGCCAGAAATGAATCTCGCCTCCCCTTCCTGCTCCTTTCCCCCAGTTTATATTCCTGAGCTGACGTCATATGGTATGGAATATCTCCTTGGTCAGCCTGGGTCAGCTGTCCTGGCCATAGTCCCTCCCAAGATCATGCCCACTCACAGCTATTGGTGAAGGTGGGGGAAGGAATGCTGGAGGGACAGCCCCGATGTTGTGCAAGCGGTAGTCATAATATTGATATCAACAGTAAGCACAGCACTGCAGGAGCTGCTGTGGAAAATCACTACCGTCCCAGACCCACTACAATATCTCACTCAGGTGTAGGTGCTAATGTTTAAACAAATGTTGCTACAATCAGTTAAAATATACAAATAGACATTATGCAGATAGTACAAATCATGAAATACACAAACTTGCTCTTGCAAATAACACTTCTGGGTTTCATCTGCAATCCTAATTTCTTACGTTGGCTGAAAAGGATGTCGACTTTGGAGTGAGCTATGCTAATCATCTCTCCTCAGCTGCTGTAAGGTCAAATTTGGAGGTTACAACTTAGACACTGACACTGAAATGCAGAAGGCCTAATATTTCATTACTGAGACCTTCCTCAATTTAAATAAGAGTAAAATAACTGCTCTGATTTGTAAGTGCAGTAAACCTGTTTTGCACTGGCATAAATTAGAATGTCAGATGTGAAACAGTAAAGTAAGAATTAGTGATCTGGATCTCTGCATGGAAAGTCAACTCTGTAGTAAGAAAATACTACAGCTGAATGTGGGATGTACAGTAAGAGGTGATTCTCACATCAGATTTTAGTTATGGTGGTATTGAGCCTGAGAAACTCCACTGAACTTTTCAGTTTTGCTGTACTGTATTTGAGCAGAATTTCATCAGCCTATGGCTTGCATCTTCAATGTATAATCCTGTTGTAGTTAATTTATAACAGACATGTCCCTGCTAAGTGGTGCTAAGGGGGATAAAATGAAATAGATGCTTACAATAAATACAAACATTTATCAGTCCTTCAGACAAGAAATAAAAGTTCTCACTTGCTACTATAGATTACTGTCTGTAGAGGTTTGTAAATGTTTTCTTCTACTTCTCTGAATCCCTTCCTGCCGTTGTTCTTTTTTGAAAAACTCACTGCACTTCTGAATCTCACATATGTTAGATGGATTTGTCCTGTTTTGCCAAAAGGAATGCAAATTGTTGAGAGTGCTTAAGAACTATTTAGACACCATTGTTTGTAGACAAAAGGCATGTATCACTCTTCAGCCTCTTGTGTTTGGACTCCTTGGATTATGTGTCTGTTGAACTAGTGATTGCTCAGAGAAGGGCTCCCAGGGATTTTATTGAAATCAAAAGGAGGAATGCAGCACTTGCATTGGAGATCAGGAAAAAGCCTCAAATATAGCATTGACAAATAACACCACTGACTTACCTTCTAACCCTCATGCTACATGTGTAGAAATGCCTAGAGAAATTTTCACAGATACTTTGCTTGACTTTCCCACTTTTGTAGCTCTGCATGGCATGCCATGGGCACTCAAGTCTTTGGCTGGGTTCCTTCTGGAGTACAATATAGGAAATATTTCAATCTTAGTCTTTGCTCAGGCATAGTTCCTGAATGGGGTTGGCTCTGATGTGTATGACCATATTGTTGCTCAGGTTTCTTCAACTGGTTTTATCTAAGAACCCCGAATGTCTCATCAAGCTCCTCTTTGACTCTTATGGCTTCTCTGTTCATTGGGCATTCAGTGAGGAGGACATACTGTAAATTCTTCTCCTGGATATCAGGGATGGGACTCTAGGAAACAGCCAGGAGGTGCAGAGCCTGGGGAGAAAACTGCAATAGGAGTTTCTGACTAGGAACACCAGTGCAGAACAGGCACTACTTGGTGACGGATAGTCTGGGCAGAGACTAAGAGGCAAATCTGGGAGTATGCTGAGTGGCTGTTGTAGAGAAAGAAACCCAAGGATGAGAGGAGGTGCTGAACAGATGGGTAAAGATGACGTCCTTTTCACTAAATGCGAAACAGGGTTGTGGCAAAGTACCTGTAAGGAAACCATCTAATATCATACAGAAAAGAGAAGAGAGAACACTTAATTCTGTGCTTACATCGGCAAATGCCCAAGAGCCTTCTTCAGTCAAGGTCCTGCTGCTGCAAAAGAATAATACAACTGAATTTATCACTATTTACCATTAATCTATTTCTGTTTACTATTAATCTATCTCTAGATATAAGAATAAAGAATTAAGAATAACTCTAGACTTCAGTGGAATCAAGGAGATATTATTTGAGATTGTGACAGGCCAAATCATTAGAGTGTCTTGTTCAGCTTGTGGTTGAAGGCATCCTCTCCAGAAATCATATTTTGAATCTGTTCACCTTCCCAGAGTTGTGGTTTTGTTTGCACGGTACACTAATTTATTAAGCCAAATAGTCATAAACAGAAGCTAAATTGAAACTGATCTTGGATGATATTCTAATTGGACCTAGCCTCTTGGGGCAATGTGCTGTGAAGAAGCCTGACATTTTTCAGATGAGTTCCAGCAACTGTCTTTGCCTTCATGCTTCGCATGACAAAGATCTGCTATCAGACACAACTTCTGCCTATATGCAATGTTAATGGAGCTAATCAAGGTGTAGGGGAGGGAAAATAATGAGTAAGTGGGTTGGTTGCCTAACAAGAAAAGATATGATAGGAGCAAGAGCTTTTTTCCTTATTGTTTATAGTGATTCATGACATTGATCTCGGTTTCCATAAAATCAGGGGAAAAAGCCCTCTGGTGACTGCTTGCCCTTCTGAGTTTTAGTATGCAGCCCACCTACACACAGCCTTCTCAAGAAGCTGGCTGTACAGTGTGTCTTGATTAGATCCCATAGCTTTAGCATTTTCTCAGATTCTTTTGATACTCATCTTGTCAAATCTGTCAATTCATTCTTAAAATACTAACAAAGCATAGAACACAAGGTAACGTGTCTAGCCTGGTATAGAAAGCCTTCTTTGTTTTGATGTGCTCTTGCTCCTTATTTTTCTCCCTGAGAGAGACACAAAAAAGAAAGAATAGATACCACATCAACAATCAAATCACAATGGCTAGTTTTTATCAGTCAACGCTGTCATGATTCACTTTAATCAACTACAGTACTCCCAGTGCAGGAAAGGAACCTCTATTGTATCTAGGCTGCATCTGGCCCAAGCTTTTGCTTCATGACTACTTCAGTTTGCACTAAGATGAAGCCTTCTTAAAAGAGTTCAGTTGAGGATGCATTCTCATGGCTGCAGTTTCATAGTAGCAGTCTAGTTCATTAGTAGATTTAATCTTTTTGTAGCATAGCTATTCTACAGAGAGGCTTCAAGTAAAGTTAAAGGTTTGTTATTTTTCACTCATTTTGGGAATAATATATAATTTCTCTGACTTTTCTGCATAATCAGCAAAGAAATAGTATTGAAGAACATGGTAGTGATTGCCGGTGTTACTGTTGATTGTGTGTGTCTGAGGAGGAGCCTTGGGCAAGGTCAGATCATGTGCAGGATGTTTGTCCTGACCATGTGTTGTGACAACGAAATCCACGTGTAAAAGCTGGATGAGAGAGCTGCAGTGGCTCTGGATGGCCAAGTAACTGTGATTGCTTTAGATGCATACAAGAAAAAGGCCTTCTTGGCTCTGAACTTATGCAGAAGGAGAAGCAGCAGTGAAATAGTCATAGCACCTGTCCCCAGCAGCCATCATAATACTAGAACTGAGACCTGCACAGTCCATACAAACTCCTTGGCTTCTGAACTTTTTTCAGCTTCCTAAAGACAGTTTGTGTTACCTGCTGTAATGACAGTCGAACAAAGCCTCCTTTCTAGAGCATGCAGCTGATGAAGAGGGAAACAAAAGGCATGACCTGGCTTCTCTTTAGCTGAATGGGGCTGCCGTGTTGAAGCATCACTCCCTTTTCTTCATGCCTCCTAAAACATGAGTGTGTGCAGAGATGAACTAGCAGTGAAAAACATGGTAGCTTGTTCTGTGGCTAGGAAGTGGAAGAGGATTCACGACTGGGATGACATTTCTATGCTTGCATGAAAACAGTGTGGATTGAAGAGCTCATGAGCCCTGATAAAGCATCTTATTTTTTACATGCATCATAAAACTTCAGAGGTTTGAGAGTCAGGAAGGAGGATGAGAGCACATTCTCCCATTTTTGCCTGCCAGAACCATTTAGTGAATCCTCTAAACAGCTTTGTTAAGATGTTTATCCCATCAAGACAGTTCATAGCTGTGGGCATTCAGGGGCATAGAAATGAATTCAAGCTATGCCAAGCATACAGAACAATGTTTCTGAGCCTCACACAATATAGCAGCTCATCTGCATAATCCCTCCATCCTGCTTGAGATGGAAGAGAATGGAAACCCTGTATGTCAACCCTGACAGCTTTATTAGAACTAGAGAACCTGTTCTTCTCATCCTTTCCTTGCCAGCATTCAGCCTGTAGAGACAGGGCTGCATAGCCACCTTTGGGGAGCTTGGGAAAACCTGGGTGGGTGGTAAAGATGCAGAGGTTTCTCTTTATACTCTCCTCCCTTGTATCTGAAGATACTGCAGGTTATCTTTGTCATTCTGCAGATAATGACATTCAAGAGAGAACAAACATATGGCTGTGTGGGCTGGCCTGTGTAAGGTAGAGCACATAGCGTGTGAGTAGGTGAAGCCAAGGGCAGGATTCCAAAACCGCCAGCTCTCATTTAGGCATATCCATGAAGTGGCTGGGCTTTCAATAGGCTACTGCTCTCAGCAGCAATTGCTGGGTGCTGAGCCCTTCTGAAAATTTGGCTTCTTGACAGTATGATGCATCACTTGGTTCAAAAGATTGCTTTCAGCACCCTGTGAATAATCCATTCTGTTTGAGTGTAAATAATATCTCTAATATTTCCTTTTTGGCTTTCATGGAGTATTGTAGATTTTTTTTTTTTCTGAAAAAGCAAAGAGAGGTTATCTTTATTTATTGGAGATGAGCTAATAATTTGCAAAGAATTGTTTATTCAGGGAATAAAGTCTTTTTCCACTTGCCAAAATCTCTGCTCTTCAATTACTTCTTCAAATGCATGTGATGATTATTTTTATTGATTCTCTCTCTTCTCCTTCTACCTCTGTCCATCTATTCTCATGAAGAGGTTTGGACAAGATCCTTTTGGGACCTTGTTTCTCAAAATTTTTGTATAGTGTGGTGACAGCAGCTCCTTGGTCAGGTGATTACGTGTGTCTGTCATGGAGGCATTTAAAAGGATAATCATTCTAATAAGCATTTGGGGAAATATAGATTAGTTGTTCATGCTTTGCAGAAAGTACCTCCTAAAGGGAGAAAGGAACAATTTACTGAAAAATTTCTATGACTGAGTACTGACATTCTTCAAGTATTAGACTACAGTATATTGTGTCAAGCTATTATATAAGCTGCAGTGTAGGAGAAAGACAAAAAAGAAATGAGGAGAAGGGTCTCAGACCTATGTTTCTTATTCACTTGCAGTGTTCTATTGAACCTATCACCTTATTTTCTTACATCATTAACCTGTACAGATCCTCACAGCCTAGGGTTTCCATTTTTGTCATAGAAAACTAATTAACAGGTGGGAGACCAGATGATAAACCTTTTAAGAGTGCTCATCTACTGTGCAATAATATCATGTCCACTAAGCAGTATTTTTATAAAATCCCATTGAGAACTGCACAGCACCCTGATGTAGCTGGTTAGTGCCTCCTTTATTTTGGAGGCATTTGTCTTGGTACTGTAGATGAATATTCAAATCAAGGCTTGCAGAGACTCTCATCCACTATTACCAGTCTGCTGCATGGCTGTACTCTTGGTTTGTTTGGTTTGATTTGTGTAGTTTCTCAGAATAAGTTGTAAAGCCTTCACAAGCGGGACTCTACTACATTAAGTAAATGCAGAAGGCAGAGCAATGGGATGGAGAGACTTCTGTACCCTACTGTCTTGATGGCATAGCAGCAGATGTCCTGTGGAATTCAGGAGGCAGGATCAGACTTAACAGTATTTCCAACTCCTTTAATTTGACTAAACTACTTAAGGAGTAAATCATAAGGTCTCCAGTAGCAGAATTAGTCAAAATACTGAGATGAGATACTTTGCAGAGATAATTCACATTTGTTTCTGTAGTCTCAAACACAGACATGGAGCTGGCAGTCTGACTGATGTTTTCTGGGGCACCCTCTGGCAGTCTGATAAGTTCAATAGTTTTGACACCTAAATTAAGTGCTTAAAATGAGATGGTGTGAATATGTGCCTTCAATATAATCTCAAGAAAAGTGGTTGGACATGCATTCCACCTTTCTTTACCAGTCAGTAGATATCTTTGATAAGGCTTTTAAGAGGTACTTGAGTTGTGACTAAGCAAAGAGTGAGCTGTATGATAACTTATCTACAGATAGTATCTGAATTTGTCTATGATCAGTACAGCATTGTCCCAGATTGCGGGGCACCTATGCAGCTAATGTTGGCACCATGTCTCTAGCACAGCTGAAAATCGAATTAAGCAGAGTGTAAAGGCTCCATGGACACCTGAAGGACCCTTAAATTTGGGGTTTTTTTATATTTTTTTAAATTAAATATTACAGAATTACATGAAGGTTAATTTTCTTTAGTGTTCTTTTGTCTGCTTGAGCCCATTGCCTGTTCTAACCTATCTGAGCTGTCTTACTCCAGGCAGGAAAACTAGGACTTTTGAGCATTGCTCTCCTCCAAGGACCATATTGGTTGGGACTGCAGGGATGGTGCCATAGAACCTCTGGTCCTGCAATGCTTCTTTTTAACAGATAAATCTTAATCAGAGAAACTAAATAATGAACTTTATGCAAATATTTTCCATTAATTAATGCTAACAAAATCAATAGCAAGCCTTGCCCACTGCTCTTAGCTAATTTCCTTCTCTCTATACACGTGAGCGAATGCTGACATACATGCCATCTGCAGAAACAGCACAGACCATTGAAGGGTGTCGCTAAGATGAAAACCACAAGCAACTGGGCAGCATGGCCATCAGCGAATTTTGGGGCCAGACTTGTAGTGAGAAAAGGGTGTGACAAGATCTTTCTTTTCTTACGATGTTTTATGTACTCATAATTTCTCCAGCCTGACCTTCAGTTTCCCTTTTTAAATTGTTATAAATGATTTGACTTGAACAAAGAACTGTGTACATCAGGTGACAGAATAAATTGCTTGAAGTAAAGCATCCCATATTGCTATCACATTCTCTCTTGAATTTTGGGTTGTAACCAAATGGAATCAAAGTCCTTCATGTGCTTAGCCAGTTAGCAGAAATACTGTGGATACTCGAGCAGTGGCTAGTGTCTCTCTGAATGACTGTGCCTATGCCTCTTAGGCAGACCAGACTCCATGACTGTTTATCCAGGCTCATAGTCTTTATCTACATTCCAGTAGAACGACAAAGTTAAAAGCCTTTCTAACATGAGAAGTGTTTTGATTCAAAGTATTGAGGCCACTGTAGGAGAGAAATTGTAAAATCACGACATCGTCATAAATAATCTTTTGTGAAAAGGGCAAGAAGGACGACCCAGGAAACTACAGGCCGGTCAGCCTCACCTCCATCCCTGGAAAAGTGATGGAACAACTCATCCTGAACGTTATCACTGAACATATGAAGGAAAAGATAGTTATCAAGGGGAGTCAACATGGCTTCACCAAGGGGAAATCCTGTTTGACCAACCTGATAGCCTTCTATGAGTGCATAACCAGCTGGCTAGATGAGGGGAGAGCAGTGGGTGTCATCTACCTTGACTTCAGCAAGGCTTTTCACACTGCCTCCCATCACACTCTCATCAGAAAGCTCAAGCAGTGTGGCTTGGATGAGTGGACAGTGAGGTGGATCAAGACCTGGCTGAATGATAGAGCCCAGAGGGTGGTGATCAATGGCACAGAATTGAGTTGGAGGCCTGTGGCCAGTGGAGTTCCACAGGGATCGGTTCTGGGGCCAGTCTTGTTCAACATCTTCATCAACGACCTGGATGAGGGGACAGAGTGTACCCTCAGCAAGTTCACTGATGACACCAAACTGGGAGGACTGATTCCCCAGAAGGCTGTGCTGCCATTCACAGTGGTCTTGACTGGCTTGAGAGTTGGGCAGAGAGGAACCTCATGAGGTTCAACAAGGACGAGTGCAGAGTCCTGCATCTGGGAAGGAACAACCCCATGCACCAGTACAGGCTGGGTGTTGACCTGCTGAAGAACAGCTCTGCAGAGAGAGACCTGGGAGTGCTGGTTGATAGTAAACTAAATATGAGCCAGCAATGTGCCCTTGTGGCCAAGAAGGCCAATGGCATCCTGGGATGCATCAAGAAGAGTGTGGCCAGCAGGTCGAGGGAAGTTCTTCTTCCCCTCCACTCTGGCCTGGTGAGGCCTCATCTGGAGTCCTGTGTCCAGTTCCGGGTTCCTCAGCTCGAGAGGGTAAGAGAACTTCTAGAGAGAGTCCAGTACAGGGCCACCAGGATGATCAGGGGACTGGAACATCTTTCATACGAGGAAAGGGTGTGGGAACTGGGGTTGTTTAGTCTGGAGAAGACAAGACTGAGGAGAGATCTTATTAATATTTACAAATATCTAAAGAGTATTTAGAGGAGGTTGGGGCATCCCTTTTTTCTAGCAACAGGATAAGGGATGAAGCTGGAGCACAAAAAGTTCCACTTAAATATAAGAAAAAGCTATTTCACTGTGAGGGTGAGGGAGCAGTGGCACAGGCTGCCCAGAGGGGTTGTGGAGTCTCCTTCCTTGGAGATCTTCAAGACCTGCCTGGATATGTTCCTATGTGACCTGATCTAGGTGAACCTGCTTGAGCAAGGGGGTTGGAATACATGATCTGTAATGGTCTCTTCCACCCCCTACCATTCTGTGATTCTATGATTCTGTGAAAATGTTATGTGTTTGGGAAAAAGTAGGAAAAGAAAGAAAAGCAATTCCTGAAGGAGAAACATAATATCTAATCATTGAAATTAGTCATGACTTGGGAAAAATGGATAGTAAAATATGAAAGGAAGAGCTTATGAAATATTTTTGTAGGAGTTTTTTTAGAATAATTTTTGTTTTCTGTATCATACATTTCTTTTATAAGAGATTGCTACTGTTTGTAAAATATTGTAATCTACTCATTGCTTTATAAGCCTTTTCAAGCTATTTGGATGTGCAAGGGCTTCACAGAGAGAAAGCTGCCCTACTAAATATTGCTCCATGCAAGAAGCAAAATATATCTAGTCAGAGAGACCAAAACTAAGATAGTAAGCTTAAAAATCATGGCAGAAACTAAATTCTAACTAGACAAAATGCTACTTGAATCCCTCTATAACCTAAGCCCCAAGGGTGCAAACTGCATTTTTATGAGATGGTTCCCCAAACACCAGTTTTGTAACTGCATATAACCTGAATGTGCATTTCCACAGACTTTCTGTAGCAATTTGTATAAGGCTTATTGTATCACATTGAAACAATACTAAAAATAATATTTTAGTTAGAAAATACTCACTGGGCAACAAAGAGAAAGAAGTTATGGGAAACTCTTTATTTGCATTTGGAGTCTGCATTTCTTGTTGTAAATATTTAATACATGTCTCCAGATTGGGTGAGGCCTTAATTTGGGTTATTCGGTAACATCTGTAGCTAACAGAGGATTGGTAATGTGCTGGCTGCTGTAATAACTAACTCAATTTCTGTGTCAATCTTATGCACAGATTACATAGGTACATAAAATTAGGTTTTAGATTTTTTACCAGCAGCTAATATGTAGTTGTGGACCATGGGGGTCCATTCAGGTATCAGAAGGTTCTCCATGGAAAAAGCTATTGAAAAAAACCAAACCAACAGCAAGAAACATGCCCCTTAGGCAAGCAAATAAAGGTTAGAAGTTGAAAATGTCTCCATTTATTGTTTTAAATGAAAATCATGAGGGAATTATTGTACAGAACAGCACAGGGTCGTGGGTAACTTACTCAAAACCCACAAACCATATTACATGGATTAACAACGCTGACAAGTATTACTGCAGAGTGCTGAATGTTGTGTTGGCACCTGAACCAGCAGAAAGTGAGCAAAGGTTATTGGCTTTCTGATCTGGTATATGTACCTGATATGAGTTTTAACAGATAGCCAGTTCTTTGTTTAAAACTCCAGAAAGTATTCAACTCCTAGCATGGATATGAGAGGAGAGTGAAGACATGAAGGTTCACAAGGTGTCAAAGAACTGAGAATTTTGTTGGGAACTTTCATAAATTCTTTCATGTACACTCTAGATGTATCTGCAGGAAATAGAAATTTACAAAAGGATTTGTAAAAGAAATCTCTCCCTCCTCTCACAATCAAATCAATCAGCAAAAAGTCCAAGCCAAAAAATATTTAAGCTAAAGAAGATGGAAATCTCTTACAGAATTGGTTTTGCCAGAAACATCTTTGTTGTGATATCCCACTAGTGGCCAGTAAAGGAAATGGAAAGCGAAAGTCATGCCAAGATTACATATTGAGAGCTCTGCCTACTCTGTTCTCAGTGCCCAGAAGCATGAAGGGCTGAAACAACATCCTTTTTAACATTAAACTAACTCTTGTCATGTAAACTTGGGAGATGAACTAGACGTAATACAGATATAGCCCTTCTGCTGCAGAAAACAAAAGTTGAATTCTAAAGATTAGACACACTTGTAGGGCAAGCAGCAAGAAACATGTGCTACTGATGAAAACACTGACATATTTCAGTGGTTCAGGTGCTAGCAATATTTCTAGTGGTTCAGGTGCTTAGCTGTCCCAGATAAGAATAGATACAGTAGGGAGCAATCTGTGTGTAACAGTGCTAAAGCTACAATGAACACCAGTTGTTTAAACCGAAAAACAGCGTTTTTGTCTTGCCAAGAGCTGGGGAAGGCACGGCAAATGACAGAGTATAGTGCGTAGGTCTGAGATTTCCGTAAGGCATGGCATCCCCTCCTGCCAGTGGTCAGCCTGATATAAGAAGGAAAGCCTTTGCAGTGGCAACTGCAGTGGATTAGGTTAGCAGTCCTGCACACCTGCAGATGAGTAGAAACATCCTGTAGTTTTATCCAAGAGTGAAGATTGTTTCCCCGCTGCATCATCAGGGCTCTGGATAAGCTATAAGGCAAATATGTATTTATTTAGGCAATTTTTATAAAATTGATTTTTGATCCAGTACATGGTAAAAGCTCCTAAGGAACCAGCTATGTAAATCCTTCCTTAGCTGTATAAATACTCTTTTTATTCTCTCTGTAGTTAACTTTCATGTGATGGCACAAAGGATGAATGATGATTAGCTGGAATCAGTGCTTGGGAAAGAGGGAGAAAGGGGAAATGGATTCTATTTCACAAATTTTCATATGAGACTCTAATAATTAAACACTTTGCAAGCACAGTAATAACTGGTAGACTTTATTCATCATGATATTTATCCTGGCTCTGCCATTCAGGATGGCCCAGTAGTGTCACCTCCATTTCATTGTCTGTACAATGAGAATAAAATTTTTGACCTTCTCAATAACATCTCTCTGAGATGGAGAGAGAGCAAATGCTCTGTAAGGTCTGCATAATTATTATTAACTTCAAGCTAGGAGCAATTTCTTCGGAGTCGATGGGACTGCTCACACGTGGGGTTACTTACAGTACTGGGAGCAAATGGCTGCAAATCATGGAAAATGGGCTTTCTGATGGATCATAAGTCTGTTCCTGGAGAGCTGTTTTTGCTTTCCATATGGGCTGAGACTTTCAGTGATGCTTTAAAAAGTTATATGCCTGGGAGTTGGATGCCTAACTCCTTCAGGCTCTTTTGAAAGTCCTTGTGAGAAAGCAGGGGTTTGCCACTGGAATCACAGTCTAAAATTGCAAACAAGCACGTATACAAAAATAATAATAAATAAATAAATAAAAATAAGTGGAAACTGTAGAAGGAGTGGGGGAAACGGTCTTCTTTGGAAAGGGAAACTTCACTGAGAAATTAAAATGAAAATTGAAAAAGAACATTGACAGTGGTTTTGCTATTCTAATCCAAGTGTAAAGGGTTTTTTAGGAAAACAGCTGGAGAATTCCAAAGTACAAAGGACATGGGAAAATTCATAGGTTTTTTTTTCTTAATTGAGTCTGTCTTAAATTTGCATTTGGATTAATTGAAATACCGAAATAAGTAGCATGAATTTCAGCACTACTCCGAACAGCATTCATTAAAGAAAAAAGAACCCAAGCAACTGTAGCCACCTACTTTTGAAAACCTTAGCCACTGCTTTTCATTGATGTCACTTACTTTCTTTTAGTCATGTCAGTACTAGAGAATCATCTCACTTGAGCCATAATTTCTCTTCCATTTTAAGTGGGTAATATCCATATGCAAATTTTCTAGACAGATCTCTTGGCAAATGCACTAGACGGGGGGAGGGGGGGAAGCAGCAAAACTTCTTAGCAACAGCTGGGAAGAACATCAAGAAGGAATCTTTTTTTCTCAGCCTTGGAAATGTTGGCATTCACATCTCTGCTCAGTGCTTTGCTTGAGCTGTGTGCTTATCAGTGTTCTGCAAGTGCAGACAAACTGCACTGATTCTATATGCTTGTCCTACGTGCTTTGTTGTTATTTTAAGACAACAGTCTCCATAGATGCATACTACAGTACTGATCCAAAGCTCAGAAAACCTAGTCCTTACTGACATCTGCATGTCTTTACTTACACCCTCTTCCCTCAAAGTCCCTAAATCCCTGTGTTGTACCCCTTATACACACATTGAACTGATCCTCAGTGTCTTCATGCTTATATTTCAAATGCTTTCTACCTGTGTGTGGTCTGGTCAGGGAAGAAGTCCTGTAGCCTTTTTGGGGAACTGTGGCAAACAATAGTTTGCAAGTGGGGTGACATGCAAGCATAGTGTACCCCATTCTTTATTTGCTTTTAACATTAGTGTGATGCAGGGATGTTGAGAGGCTACCACTGACATCAAGCTGCTTTGAGGATGAGCATAGTAGAATTTTTTTTTCAGCCTGAAATATGAAAAATGTGTTCCTCTTTTAAGCCAAAAAGCCCAGGAAGACATTTCTTGTAATTATGGGAAATTAGCAATCTGTCTGCCGTCATTCAGTTTAAACCCATACAAACTTGCCATGTGCAATGGATCCACTGGGTAGGTGTGATTTCAGAGAAGGAATAGTCCATCTGGTTTATCCAAATGCTGCTTTAAAGGAGGATGACTGACAGGGTGTTTTTTTCCAGACCTAGAGTGCAGCAGACTGCCTGGAACTGGTTACTTACCAGCTTGGATACAAAAGAACTCTATATTAAGCATGCTGTCAAAGTAATAGTAGCTGATGGTATTAGCAGATGCAGACAAGTAGGCAGTGGGAACCTTGTGGCTGAGCAGGTAAGCCAGAGCTCAGTAATCTGTTAGGTAACTCACCTACAAGGAAGAAGAAAGGTTCACCTCTTCTGAATGGACAGTGATTTTTGCAAATAGCTCTAACTCGTAAAACCTACAGTAGAGTTTGAGGATGTTCCTTGCAGCAAAAGGCATTCAAAGAGGTTGCAAAAATGAAGAGTAATCATGAGTACAACTCCATCCTCATTCCCTCTCCTGAATGTGGTGGCTCTGATCTAGCTGTTCAGGTATTATGTTTCAGAATAATTACAAGACAATTACACCTATTTTTCTTATTAAAAGTTTCCAAAGCTGCTGCTAAATATGTTGACTTGCACATTTGTCTGCTTAATTTGTGCCTAGAGATGCTTTCTCTTTATTTTTCTTTCCCTCTTTGAGATTTCAGATTACTGGTCTGGAGAAAATGGGCAGTTTGACTTTACACTTTATGAATAGCAGAATAGGATCCTGTCACAGATGAAAGTACTATATTTATGACTCATTATAATGCATTCATTGCTTCATGGGCCCAGAGCCCTCCAGGGAGTGCCACAAACCCACATAATTTTCCCAAGTGCTACATTTTGCATTTGGATCTTTGGTTTAGCTGACAGTCACAAAAAGGAACAAAAAGTGCAAGAAGGCAGAGAGCCTGTGTGATTTTGCGTGTACAGATGCTGAGCAGCGATAGCAGCTATTTCAATTCGAATCTCTCCCATCGTGTTCCTGCTCCCTGTTCCCTCTGATGCCGTAACAACCACAAAGCGCAGGAGTGAGCTTTGGGAGCTGTCAGAGATTGGTATGCCTTTAATGATAGCAGTAGGTGAGTGATGGCATGACAATTCTATGTTGTGCTGGAGCAGGCTAAGAGAGGCTTTACAGACCTTTCTGCATCAGCATGCCCTCCAGAAGGACCTGGATAAGCTTGAGAAGTGGGCCCATGAGAACCTCATGAGGTTCAACAAAGCCAAGTGCAAGGTCCTGCACCCTGATATCAATATAGGCTGGGAGATGAGAGCAACCCTGAGAGCAACTATATTTTTTATCCATCCACCCAATCAAGTTCCCAGCCCCCACTTTTCTAACCACTCACTTAGTGGATCCATGTTTATCTTTATTTTGCCTAAATTATTTCTCAATTCCCGTAATTGCTTATGTATCGAACTTGAGTGATCTGATAAATTGAAACAACAAAGACCCTCAAATTCTTCAGACCCATGTCCCTGGGCTAATAACAAAAAATCAATTGCTGCCCTGTTTTGTAGAGTGGCATGGCGAAAATTATCTTGGTCTATTAAAATTTCTGACATGTCAGAGGTCAAAAACTGTTTTTCAGCCCAAGCTTTTTAATGGTTCCGTAGTTCATGGCTGCCATAACTCCAGGGGTAAAAAGAGAAGTAAACAAGACTGTAGCTCGACTGGATATGTTAACCTTGTCATCTCATGTGGCATCAAACTCCTTTTAGATCGATTTGTATGAATAGATGTCCAATCACGCCTGCTGGGAGAAAACATTGTCAATTTGCCTCAATAACAAGGTCCACCGGTGGGTCGTCTAGGTATGCCATTCCAAGCTCTATGTGCACAAATCAAAAATATTCCAGGGGGAAATATTTTTCCTCCGGTGGTGTTAACTGTAAGCACTCCTCCAGCATTAATACTCACATTCCAAATTCGGGGATTACCAGTAATATTTTGATACCCTACAACAGCTGACAGTTCCCTTATCCAGCTAAGCCATGGGTCTCCAAAGCTTATTTCTCTGGTACCATTGTAGAGCTGATTAGTAGGTATGAAGCTAGCACAATTTGGTAGTTGGGAAATATTTTCTGGGACGCCGGGTGGAACACTAGCCAATAGATGTAACTCCTGTAATGGCACGGGCACGGTGACATTCAAACTTTGTATTATCACCCTTTGTCAACAGCTATTTTGCAAAAATGGCCAGCTATAATGGTTGTCAGTACTTCCATCACTGCCACATTGACACCCACAGTTTTCAGACAATTGATGACTTGTACAATTAAAGTTAGAATTGTTCACGTAACCTTTAAACAAATTGGTATCATTCAATAGGGGGAATCCTATAAGACAAGTTCTAAAAGGGTCTCTTGGAGTGGCTAGACTTAAGCAAAAATCTGTAATTCCCGAAGTGTTTGCCAAAGTCACCCATATGTTAGTTCTTCTTGGCATGGCTAGCAAGCCTAAAGCAAAGCTAAGCATCAGATTAATTAAAACAATTGTTATTGTTTTCTGCACTTTCCCTTCTTGTGCCATCTCCTTTTTTCTCACTCCCAATCCTTCTCCTGCAATTCTAGATCCTAGACCTTCTATACATAAATATGTTTCCCAAAGCTGTTGCTGTCTTAAAATCCTTGATACTTGGCCTCCCAAAGTATATGGTCTTTGGCCAAGGTTAATAAACTGCTCTAAAAATGCTTCGGGATCCAAGCGCATAGAATTTTGTTCACAACATTCACACAACCAGTGTTTTTCTTGATCAGTGTGATTGACTATTCTCCACCAACTAATTTCACATGTATTACACCAAGCTTTTATCCACAGTTGGCACTGTCCGTTGTCATGAAGACAAACAGTCTGTAATTGGCGCTGCTGCTCTGCTATGAAGTTCCCAATGTCGTTGACTGTTGCTACAAAGGCATTTACATCAGGGAGAAGGAGGATCACCTTCTCTGCTTCTGGGCTGATCAGCTTCAACCACGGAACCAGTGTTTTTATAACTCGGAATGTCTATCTTTGTAGGGCTCCAAAGTGATTCATGGATGTAAGGTTTTACCCACTTGGCTGGGACCCACCTGGGTCGTTCATCACCTGAAATGACACAAGCATATCCCCTTCCCTAAGTTAACAATACCATGGGACCTTCCCAAATATTAGTAGTGGGAGAAAAGACAGATACCTCTACTCCGTGATCGGTCAGATCATTTAAATTTGTTGCAAAATGGTGAATATGGATTGAATTTTGAAATTTTCTGTTCTCAGGTTTAACCAAGTAAGTATATAAAGTGTTTTATGAACAATGACATGGGGGACACTCAGGCACTGGAAGAGGTTGCCCAGAGAGGTGGTAGATGCCCCATCTTTGGAAATGTTTAAAGACAGGTTGGACTGGGCTCTGAGCAACCTAATCTTGTTGAAGATGTCCGTGCCTGTTTCAAGAGGGCTGGACTAGATAAACATTAAAAGTCTTTTCCAATCCAAACTATTCTATTATTGTATAACGTTATTGCAGAAAGGAGCTCAAAGTCCTGTGCAGGAAAGCTACTGTGCTACCTTTTCACAGTAATATCTGTCAGTACTTGGAATTGCCTAAAAATGTTTCTTCTGGTATTTACTCTTGAAGTGCCTCCAAATGCACCGATCTGGTGTCACTAAGATTTCCTGGGTAGAAATTAATAGTCCTCAGACAGGTGCTATCAATTCTTTATGCAGACAGGGTGTTTTGGGCAATGGTGACACAGACCAGGTGCTTTGGATGTGCCTTGTGGGTAAGCTGATTGCCACTTGAACAGCTTTGTGATAGCTGTGCTCTGCTGGTGTGTTGGTATGGTGTCTGCATAGTGGTGTTGGGACTAACTATCCAAGTAGTCCAGCATTAGCGGTAGCCAGCAGGGCTGGCTTTGAGAGCCACTTGTGTTTGAAAAGTCTTTCTGACTTGGTTTTACGGAGTCAACGTTTGTCTCTCTCGTTGCTCTGGAAAATAGCTTCTGAGCCATATTTACCTGGATTAGGTTTGGGAAGTGCTGTAGTGGTTTGGGAAGGCTGTGGGTTTTTTTATTCTAACAATGTTATTTTGTGTATTAATAGACTTTTTTTTTTAATGCAAGTGTACTATGTCCAGAGCTATTCATTTCTGAGTGGAAATCTGGCTACACTGATGCCAGCCTTACACTGTCAAAAACTGAGTGCCTTCATCTGAGGGAATGTAATTGTTGGATGTTTTCAACAGGGAGCATGGTGATCTCTGTTAAATGGAGGTGTCTTGATTGGAGTTAGAATGCCATCTCTACAAATGAGGCTGAGAAGAACAGAGGTAATAAGGTGCAAGAGGCCAAATTTCAGCCTTTGGGGAGATAAACATAGGGGTAAATGAGTGAGGAGTTCAGATTTTTCAGTTCAACATACAAAGTCTGTTTTCTGTCTTTCCTAACATGATTTGTAGTGCTTTTGCCTGGTTTTTGCAGTCCCTCCTTTGTCTGGTGCCTTCCACAGTTGTTGTTCCTGCTTCATGATTCCTCTCCTCTTTTTCCCTCCAAACCTTGGGGTTTTTTTCTAGCCAAGAGGAGACAGTGAGTCACTTCTGATCATTTTGTAGCACCTGTTAATTTTCTGCTGTTACTTAATGGAGCACTTCACAGAAATATGCTCCATTTCATTCTTGCACCACTGTGAAATAGTGTCAGGCTGTGTGTGTGTGATGATTAGGGCAAAGAAGAGGAAAATATCATAACTCTCTAGGAGGTTCATTGCAAAGTAGAAGAGATTCTGGGTCTGCTATGAAGTGAAGGCTGTATGGGATGCCTGGAGTAGAGTGGCTCTGCAGCAAGGATGCAAAAGCACTGTTTACCCTAGGCTCACTGAGGAGGGATTGCTCTTAAACCTGGCAGATCAGGTCTTCCAATGGCAATTCAAACTCTTTGGCTCCACAGGTTTCCCTGGAAAGTCACCTACTGAGACTTTAAAGAAATGTCTTAATATGATTGATTTGATCTGGGTAAGATTTGATTTAGAGAGCTATTCAGGAGTTCAGGACAGTTATGCACTGAGTAAGTATAGATTTAATGGCTCAATTTAAAGCATCCAAGTTTTAAAACATTAGACTTGGGGTAGTAATGTTTCATATGAATACTCACAAGTGCTTAAAATCAATCAGGATCTGTCCCTTTGCTCTGCAGGCAGGATGGTAGTTGCTAGCTGGAACACCGCATTGTCTGTGCATGCACATACTGCATATGGTATTCGCCCGTAATAAGAATCAAAAGTAATTATGATAGTTGAGCTATGACAGTGACGTAGTTCTGGCTCATGCTTTTGACAAGTATGTTTGTATGTGGAAATTATGGATGCTTCTCTGAAATACCGCTATTTCTGGGGAAACACAACTGCAGCTACGTTTATGGCAAATGAGGTTATTGAATCAAAGAATCCTCACCTCTAATCTTCTCCACTTGGCCAACTTTATGCATTGTGATCACTGTATAGGAAAGCTTTCAGGTGCATGCTTAACCAGATACCTTCAGTGTGCACACACCAGAGTTCATTTCATCAACTCCACAGTTCTCATAAAAGTGAAAGTCTGTAGACAGGTATTTGTATGCTTGAGTTTTGAGAGCAACAGTCCATTATATTTAATCTTAATTAAAATTTAATCTTAGTTAAATTGTGGACAGAAAAGCCTCAAAGCAGCATAGCTACCCAAGTTCTTACTTGCGCTTTTGATGATTCAGTGAGTGCACTCATACTCAGACATCCTTCTGCAGTATTTACAATGGTTAGAAATGGTATATAAAATTTGGACTAGTGTATGTTAACTAGAACTTCCTGGGTAGGAGGCATAATATCTAAGTATTTTCAAGAGGAATTTTCACGAGCAATAGTGAATAATGTCCCTGTAATGCTGTTATTCAGCCTTTTAAAAATGTGGCTAGGCAAAAAAAAATCTCTCATTAAAAATTTAAAAATAATCCCCTGTTGGTATTATTCTTAATTTAGCTGGATTTTATCTAGACCCTTTTAATATACTTTTCTTAGACATAGTTAATAGTGATTACACTTCAATGAAAACTCATAAGACATTAACCTGAAAAATGCAGGCATTTGCTATTACTTGGGCAGGTTTGGCACAATGATTCAGTTTTGTGAGGTGTTGGGGGACAGGGTTTCTTGAAAGGAAGAGTTGTTCACAACAAGTCATAGTCATCGTTGATCTCCCTGGGTTGTTCCATTATCGTATTATTAGAAGTTAGTTGTAATTGTTTCAAACATTAATTACCGCTCTTAAACACAAGCTTAAACTCACCTGCTATGGGCAGTTTCTTCCAGACAAAACTCTTCCTACATAAAGCAGGCTTACATCAGATGACAAAAATTATCCATTTAGTCATGGTGAACCAAATCATGTGATCTAGTGAAACCAAAGAGAAAAATATACTGAGTTTTTAAAATTTGGGACTTTGTTTTGACTCTTTTGGGAATAAAATGTTAAGTGCAATTTCATCCAGAATTGAAAAATTTCAGCCCTCAGCAGAGGAGTCCAGTGCAGCTGAGGCTGCAGGTAGTACCACTGCAAAAGTCGACTTGAAGGGGTCTGTAAGAAGCAGATTACTTTTTTGCTAGCGGCAGAAGTGAGTATAGCAGGGTGGTGGTTCCTTGTGAAGAGATACTCTTCACAACTCTGTCCCCTGTAGCTTTTCTGTTGCCTATTAGGCATGTGGTTAAACTCATACATCTTTTTTCTCTTTGAGCACCAACTTTAATCTCTCACCTCCCTGTCCTGCAGTTTCCAACAACTGCAGGAAAACAGTACCTTTGAGACATCCACCTTTCTGCCAAATGTAATTACATTGGATCAAGAAGTTTAGAAGTTTTGCTGGAGTAGTTGACAAAAACAAGGAGACCATGCCTCCAGTTTCTTCAGGAAAGCACAGCACTCCCAACTAGCAACAATTACTGCCTCTTAAAGCAATCTGGTTTTATAAATACATTGCTGAGATTTGCCTAAAATCTAAATCATCCTTAGAAAATGAGATTCTGTGTTGGCAAATGCCAAAGTATTTCTGATGAGCTTGGATAACTGACTACACCACTGGAGTTATTTATTTAGCTCTTTTCAAATTATTTCGATTTTTAATTAGAAGCTTGATTGCATTGAGTTTAGGCAACTTGGTAGCAGAAGTAGCTGCATCATCTTTAAGGAAATAGCTTTCCAATTGACATAACCCTGTGTGAGAAGGAGTGGGGAGGAGGTGGGAACAGTCTTTCCCATAGTATCCCAGGAAGGAAACAACTTCATGGATTAGGAGCTTAATTAGGACTGAAATCCATAGCAGTAAGTGGGGAACAAATACAGTTAATTTGATTAAGCCCCAGAGTGAATGACTTGCACACTGTATTGATTACTTCAAAGCAAATAACAAAGGCAAGGCTGTTTACTTTATGGTACTATTGCTGCAAATGAAATCAGTATCAAGCAGATTGCTGGGGAGTGTAGCTAAGACAACCTCAGAACTTCATCTGCTGATAAATGAATCTTTGGCTAATCAGTAGACTCAGCATGGAGGCTACTCCAGCAGACTAAGTGAGTCACAGCAAGGCAGGTTCTCTCCTAAACAAGAAGGCTAAGAAATAAACAGGCTCTTGGATATGCAGTAAAGGTCAAGCAGTCTGTGTTTGAGAGCATTCTTCAGAAAAATGAAAAAAGCAAAAAAGAAAAATTCTTCTATCTCAGAGAGGGCAAGAAGAAAAGGTATTGATTATGACCAATGCAAGACAGCAATTTATAGGGCTTTTTAAGGGGAATTTAAATCAAGAGATGGACACCAGAGTAACCTAGTTAAAACAAAATCCAGTTAACCCAAGAAGGGAGACAGTTTCATTGAACAGTGGGAGGAGAGAAATCTCTCTGGGAGTTTGTCACAATGTTGGATTTCTCCTACTCCACTGTGGTCCTTTGTGGGGCTGGATGGATAGAGATATCTTGGAATGCCATTGACTCTACAGGTGGTGTTACCAGAAGGGAAAGCAGGACAGTTCTTCTCTCCTGCTCCCTGCTGACACACCAAGTCTGCAAGTGTTCAGTGACAGAGAAACCAGGGTGCTCATTTGCTTTAAGTTTACATTGATCAAATGCTATGCTGAGAAAAGTCCATAGGAAGAATGAAGGGAGCACTTCTCCTAAGCTCCTTTTGCTGGAGTAGGTACTTCAGTATAGAATGGTGGCCCTTAACACACCGTGTGTGCTTTTAATTAGCACCAAGCATCTTCTGACTGTGCAGCTTTCCCTGAGGAGGTAAATGCTCCCTGCAAAGCTTGTGGGTGTATGTATGTCAACAGTCCCCGTAGCACCTTCTGTACCTGGTATTAGCATAGGAGAAACATCTGCCCTGCCACTCACTGTAGACAATTGTACTATACCTGCATCTCTGAAAACCTTATAGTTGACCACTTGAAATTTGGAGACAGGAGTTCTTCAAAAGCCCCTGTATCTGTTCTCAGTCCAAGTAAGCACTCTCAAGAGGCCACCTTCCCATAGGCCATCATGCATAATGTGGATGAAACCTCTTGAATTATTGATCTTGCAGAGGCATATAATTGTAGCTTACACAGTGTGTTTACCCTCAGTGCTTTGATTTATCAGATCTTATAATAATGTTCTCACTTTTGGCGCTCATAAAATGCAACTGGCTTACAGTTTAATAAATATTGACTTCTAGCCATTTGCTGCTGTGTGATTATTCCTCCTAAAGAACAAACTGATCGTATCCTTCATTCAGTTCCACTGCAAATGGTGCAGGAATGGAACACTTTTAATATCACATTTTCCCACCAGGGATGACTTGGCTCAGCAGTGCCCTTCCCATGCTTTCAAGATCTCTAACTGATAGCCACCTGAAAATATTTGTGATCACTCTAAGAGTCTGCAGCCATGTCTACTCCCTAGAGACAGCCCTGGTTTCCAGACAGATTTTTATGTGTGCTGTTCACCACTTTTAACAAATTAAGCTGTTACCTGTTGATATGATTAGAATAAGGACTATCCCTGTACTTCATCTGATAGATGTTGTGTCTCATCACTGAATTATTTCTGTGTGCAGGACACTGGGCTGGGGCTGCCTTGATAGGGAACTCCTGACAGAGAGGAGAGTCCAAGTGCGTATTTTCTCTAAACAAGATGTGTAATCTAGTCCCATCTTCCAGCAGATAGAGAGCCTTTCTGCTATTACCATACCACTTTTGATGACATGGATCACTGAATGTTGAACAAAGTGCATTTTAAGTCATATCTTTTCTCTAACCTGAGCTGCTCATCTTCAAGTTTGCATCTATACAGTTTACTTCTATGAAGTGTTATCACATATCCACACTCCTATGACTAACAGTAACACTAAACTGAATACTCGGTGGAAGTATGTAGCAATTGACAGTCACGACACCTTTCCAGGAACACAAAATGCTCATGTTTTGGATGTAAATCCAAGAGGATAATGAGTTTTTATTATTTGAGGGGCTTTTACTGTCCTAGAGGCTTTTTCCGAGCTTGAAGACTCTTTGTGTTAAGTGCAATATAGACACACAGTGGGAGCTTGTCAGTCACGCTGCTTGCAGCTCAACAAATTAGCATGCAGTGATGGAAGAAACCCACAGATGATATCCTAGATTTGCAGCCTGATTAAATGATTTTCCTTTGGCTCCTGCAGCAGGTCTCTGGCAAATCCATACAGTGAATCTATATTTCTTGGTCATCAGTTCTATATTATGACCCACAAGCTTGCCTAACCACACGTGTCAGCACAGGAGTCGGAATGAAGAGTAGTGATTTTAGTCAAGCTAGCTGAATTGGTTGCATCTGCAGTGCTGCCAGCATTGAGTTCTTTGGCTGTCTTTCTGTTAATTAACAGTAACACCAGAGCAGTCAGTCTGAGGAAAAATTACTCTTTCTGCCCTCTTTGTGGAACATCATCCTCTATGTGTTTTGTCAGTAGATGCGGCAAGACTGCTCTTTATATTTGATTATATTTGAAATTAGTTTAATTTAATTTAATTTCTTTCATGAAGAGATATCAGTTAGAAAAGATTAAAGTAAAACGTTAGCTATTTTTTTCTAATTTGATTTATTTTTATGCTTAATTCTGTATTTCCTTCCTCTTTGCCCATAGATAAAAAGTAGATGCATTCAGCCCAGAAAATATAAAGCTAAATCCTCTCTTATTAGTGGAGTTTGCTTTATACTAGGTCAGGATTTGGCCTATAACCTCATAACCCACTTTGTGACAGCAAATAGCAGCGTGTTTCTGTGAGCTTCTAATTCTCAGGAATGTGCCAAGGTGTACCTAGTGAGCCCTGGTAGCTGAGTTCTGTTAAGGAAATGTTTCCCTGTAAGCATTTCTGGCTCTTGCTCTAGCAGGTCCCCAGCAGATACTCTACAATCAGGGTTGTAGTGCTTGGGGAGGATGCGTGGCAGGAAACCCCAGTGTTGCCTCAACCTGTCTTCCAGCTTTCTGCTCACACTTCTGGCTACAGATAGAAAATGGCAAGGGTGGCCTATACACATTTACATCTTCTCCTGGTGTCCTGACTTTTCAAACTGGGAACTTCTCTTCTTGCTTCCCCCTGGCTTGTGGGAAGAATATGCTGAGCAGATGAGAGGCAGGCTGTAGGTGCTGTGCTTACCTTCTGCTTGCGTCCTGGGGCTCTGCCTAGCTCCAATATGAGAGGACCTTCATCCAGCTGGGTCTCTCTTAATGCCAACATACTCTCGGATGATAAAATTGTGACCAGTCTCAAGAATTTTCCCTCCCCTTGCACTCTGACTGTAAATTTGCCATAATTTTGAACATAAGGTATGGAAGCAGACAGACTTGGAAAGGATGGGAATTAATGTTTGACTTGCCAATTTGGAAATCTCCCTTGGTAGCTGTGAGGTTGGTGTCAGTTTCTTTTATTGGTATAACAGGGCTGAAGAGTTCCCTCAGCAAACATAGATCTCCACATCTGCTTTATCCACTAGATGGATGCCATTAAAGCAACTTGCTTTACCGCGAATGCTTTATGCCATCTTTAATCTGAAGTGTATTTCTGTAGCCTGCCAAAACACTTTGATGAAGCCTTGATCAGTTCTGCAGAGAAAGATTTGTCTCTGCTACAAAGATTGGTGCAGACAGACATTGATATAATTGTATTAGTAGTCCTATACTTCTCAGCACATGTGCACAGTGTGTAACTACAGGACAGCTGAGAAACTCGATAGCACAAGGGTTGGAGAGGGTAGCTGATTTTATTGTCTGTGTTTGAATCTATCATCTGCCTGCCTGCCTACAGTATTTTCAAGATGTGATATCCAGCCTCTGTAACTGAGATCTTTAACACCAGCTAATGGATCCGAAAGCTTCCACTCCCAGCAATTTTAATGGGAATGGAGCATTGATATCTTTTTTTAGAACTACTGCCTTTTCCCCTGAGGACTCATCTTAGCGTGCCCATCCACATGGGTGCAGTTTCCTTAAGGTGATGCAGTCTCATAGTTTCGCATTGTTAAACATTGCCTCAGGAGAATCTCTGGAGGTTGGCTTTGTCAGCTCTGGGTCAGTAATATTTTGCAAATATACCATATCAAATTAGTCTTCCCATGTATGATCCCTGTTTGACAGCAAAATAATAACCTGAACTACAGTGTGTTTCTCCCTTCTTTCCTGGATGCAGGATAGTCACTGCCATTGTTTTTTCTTTCCTCTGCCTCAAACTTTTGCAAGAGATAGCACTTGCATATTAGGAGCAAATTATTATTTATTGTTTTTCAACTGAGATATCAGCAAACAAAAAAATGTATTTAGCTTTTAGAAGAATTATGCAGCATTGCACAGGTGATGTTATAAATATGAGCCTACTAAGCCTTACACAGTCCTGGGGAGGTTAGGAAGATAGTCTCCTGATCTTATACAAGAGAGAAACTGAGGAATAAAGATGTTCATCAGAAGTCATAAAGGATGCTAGTATCTGGACTGCCCAGACAGCTTGCTCTTGAATCTCTTCCTTCCAACTAAACCACAAAGACTGCATACCCTCCCTTCTTTCCTCTGGAAAGACATATAGTGGAGAAATTCATTTCACAAAATTGTATGTCCTTAATAAAATTCAGCTCTATTAATGACCCTGTGAGATGATTAGTGAATTAATGTTCTTAATTAGCATTTTGCATAATTCATGGCAATTACAACGTTCTCATGGATATGATTGTCAAGGTGCAGATGTGCAAACGTGCAGCTATAATTTTCTCATCTAAATAACTCTTTTGGTGAAACCTCTAATTTTTTACACTCTATTGCAATATAGATCATTCTGCTTTCTAGAAAGCTTCCTCATTACTGTCTTCAGAGCCTGCACAGCTTCTCCACAGAAAGAAGGAGCAACTATGTCTTTCTGTGCTGTAACAACTCGAGTATAAGTGTAGATTTGCTATCAGCAGTGTAATGTTCACGATTTTGTACCAGCAGTCCTATTTCTAGGCATAAAACCAGGGGTGCAAATAGGAGTACCCTGAAAAAAGGAAGGATCAGATCTGGTACGCTTTTGCTCTGGAATGAGCTACTCATATAGTGGGATTCTCCTGCAAGATCTCCTCCTGTACTTACAAAGCACCTGTGCAGGGATAGGCAACCTGTGGAAAGTGATTGTATGCAGGGATATCTTCTGAGAATCTTTCAGAAATATAATCAAAATGCTTGGCCTGGGTGTGGTCTGGACTCCTGAAGCACCTTCTTGTGTAGCAAGTCATTTGGAAGTATCCTTTCAAAACAATAAAGAAAAATGAATACATTATTTAAAAAAACCAAATGAACACACAAAATAAAATGAACCAAAACTATCAACCGAGAGACTTTAGAGATGTGAACAAAACTGACTCAAGGCCAAGTTTTGCTAAAAAGGCTTTTAGGAGAACTTGCACCAGTTTCACAGAGCACTGTGGAAGAATATGCCCCTATTCTCATCCTGTCTGCATTTTCCTAGGTGGCTTTTTCAGCCCTGTTACAAGACTGTGAGACACAATAATAAGGGTTTGCTGACAAAAGAGCTGACTTCTGCTCATGTATACTGATCCATCCCCTTTGAAAGTACAGGCCTTCAATTTCCATGGGACTTTGTGGCCACTTAAACCTAAGCATGTGCTTAAGTGTTTGGAGATTCAGATCCTTAGCATACAACTGCCTGCTTTCTGTGTGTAAAAAGAATAAAAATCTGCTACTAGGGGTCTGAAAACACCATTCCTGCTCAGTAGCTGAATATGATAAATATCTTGACCATAGTAAAGTTTGTTCATTTGAGTTATCTCTGAATATACACATGACCCATCCTTCTAACTCTGTGTGCTGTTTTCAGATACAGGTCCCTCTTTCCTCCAAGATATTTGACAGGCCTTTAACTTGAACAATGAACACATCCTTTATATTTAATCAAAGCATGAAGGATCTTCTATTATCCAAATACTAGATTGTGAATGAGTTTTCATGTTTTCTCTTTGCTTGCATTTTAAGCAGACTTTAAAGCTGACTGTATTTTTTTCTAAGCACAGATGCTCTCCCTTTTGACAGAATTACGGAGAATATATTTTCCTTTATCTTCTTTTACACCTTTTCCCCCTCTTACTGTTTTGAGAATATACTCCATGCTTGCTGATATATAACTCTCATTTCACTTCACATGAACATTATTTTCTATGTTACAGAAAACATATACAACTTTATTTACAGTGAACTGCTAGTGGAGTCAAATTAAATTAAGATTAGATGGAAACTGCAGTGAAATTATCTTGCCCATTCAAAGTGTTGTAAAAGTATTACCCCTGGAAAGATCCTGATGCTTCCACAAGAAGTAGCATCTTATTCCATAAGGAACTCTTTGAAGTCTTTGACTTCACCTTCACCATTTTATTTTGGTCTAACATACAACGTATTTTATGACACACAGGTGCAGGAAAGACCTTAGACCTTAATTTAGATGTTTTAACTAATGTCTAAGTGTCTTTACAATCTGATGACAGCAGCATTGGAGTCGATGCATTCTCAAAATGTGTGCCCTTCCTGCTCCCTGCCACTGTGAGACACCTGAAAAAACAAATAAAATACATCCCAAATACATACACACTAAATACTGACAGAGACATGCAAATGGCCTTAAATGGCTTTAAGGCAGATGGGTTTCAATGACTAAGAGCTTTTTTTTTTACTTACTAAGAGCTGCACCGTAACATGCCTCCATGTGGCAAATGGTTTTTTGGTCATTATGCAGTCATATGTACAGTGATTGGGCAGATCACCATCTTGCTCACCTGGAGGGATGCTAGTAGTATCAGAATGATCAAAACAGATACAGAAACTGAGGCTTTCAAATACTGGCTCTGCAACCAGCTCTGCAACTGGCTCTGATTAGCTTACTGCAGCTGAAAGATCTTCCCTAAGCAAATTGATTTCAAAATTAATAAAATAGTACTGAAAATATTAAAATAACACTGTCTGTGCTATACACCAGTTATGATTATGCTAGTACTGCCACACATTCTGGTACAGTGTAGATGCAGTTTTACTGGTGGTCTTATACTGCCAAAGTGTGCTTTCAGCCTCTCCATTTAACGGCTTGCAACAATCGAATAATCTTCAACTTTTACTTCACTCTCCTCAGCCTCTGATTTTGTCCCTAACACTCTGTCTTGCCTGCACATAAATCACAGAGAGAAGAGCAATACAGGAGACAGTTCAAAGGAGACTAGTAATTGAACATGTTGCCTCTGAGGGAAGGCTTTGAAAACAAGTTTACTTCTGAAGCTAAGAGAGGAAAGCATAAAACTTGATGCAATAATCACAGGGTAAAATTCAATAGTCTGCACCACCCAAGAGGTCAGACCATGTGATCTCAAGTCCTTAAAAGTATGAAAATTGAGAGCTGCATTAAGATTTGTGGATAGGTCAATAAAATTCACACTGCTTATGAAGTGCTCCTGGTAGACATAATATTAACTCTCTGTAGCTTCTTGCTCATTTCTGCCCTTTGTCATTTCTTTTGCAATCCACTACCCTTCTGCTAGTGGGTTTGTTGCCATGTCTGTCCATTATGTCTGTGTTCAAGATGTCCTTCACCCTGCTCTGCTCCCCATTACCCTACTTAACAATAGATGTTTGCTCTGCCATTCAGCTGCTCCATACTAACACACTCTCTACATCACTGTCAGTCTTCTCTTTATTTTCTGCCTCAAGGGAGACAGATGTAAGCAAAGATCTCTGGAGGACTAGCAGGGAGGCATTGCATACAGGGGCTTCCATACAATCACTGGATGCCAACATGTTCGAAACATAACGCTTCATGCTACCTTTGCCATCCATACATGGCAGTGGCTGCAAAAGAATCTACTAATGTGTAGAAAACCAAACACAGCACAGAGACCAAAAGCCACAATGCTACAAACGAAGTTAAAATGAGCAAACTATAGCTTCTTACTTCCAGCTGAGGAATACATCAGGTGAAAACATTACCCAGACTGTCCTCAGATATGTGTTACTTGAGAGTGGAAAAGAACAGTGGTATTTTCATGCATCAGAGGATTCAAGAGATGTGTTTCACAACCAGGCTGTTTTCAATGATGTCCAATGATAGGACAAGGAGTAACAGGTACAAGATGGAACACAAGAGGTTCCAAAGTAACATAAGGAAAAACTTCACTCTGAGGATGACGGAGCACTGGAACAGCCTGCCCAGATGGGTTGTGGAGTCTCCTCTGGAGACATTAAAAACCCACCTGGATTGTGTGACCTAGTCTAGGTGGTCCTGCTCTGACAGGGGGTTGGACTAAATGACTTTTTGAGGTCCCTTCCAACCCTTAAGATTCTGTGATTATATCCTAGGAGTGGTCAGAGTTCCTATCATCTCACAAAGTCACAGAGGAGAGGCTACTCGCACCACAGTTCTGAGGTTTCTGGTGGATAAAGCCAGGACTGCTCACAATCAAGTTGTAGAGACAGAAGACCACCTTGCCATGTTACTCTGCTAATTGAAGAGCTAGGCCAAAAGGAATTTAATTTCAAGGCGGATCTGTCTGAAAATTTCCCCCAGTGTATTCTAGCTCAGGGAGAACCAAAACAGAGGCGGAAGCAAGCCAGCAGACCACTCTGATCAATCCTGAGTGACAGATTTTAGTTGGAAGCCATCATTTATATATTTATTTTTTAACTACTTGCTTGTGATAAGATTTTTTTCAGGGTTGCAGACAGAAACTGCATCAAATTACTGTATAATTTAGTGTTTCAAATACTTTCTCTGTGGTTATAGATGTCTGTCTGACTCCTGCAGTAAGTAAGAGAATCAGTTCTCTGTCTGACAAAAACAAAACTGTAACATTTATCTTCAACAGAAACCAATTCCCTTTCCTCTGGTTCCCCTCCCCTCATTTTAGGAGAAAGTGTAATACACTCTTGATTTGTCAAAATATTTCACTTAGTTGAAAATAAATACCTCTCCTCTATGGGAGTCTTTTTTCCCCTTTAAAAGCTAGAAATGAACTTAAGCGAAATGTCATACAGATAAGACAATCTGAAATATTTCAAGGTTTTCCCAAATTCTTATCAACCTTAGCCTCCCTTGGCTGAAACTATTTGAACTAAATTCATAAATGCTTTTGGCTAACGTGAACAAGGTAAAAAAAAAAAAAAAAAAAAAAGAAAAGAAAAAAGACATAAAGAAAATAAGTTTTGTTTGAATGTTTCCTTATTTCTAGCCAGAGGCAAAACTGCCATCACGTTCACTGCGATGAAAGCTGGGTTCCTGTGTCCTCTAACTCTCTTCCAAGGTTAGTATTTCAGATTCATTTTTCCTCTTATGTTGGGAAACAAAGTGCTTAATTTCACTGGGGGTTTTTGGTGTTTTTCCACTAATTGCTGTGGTGAACAATTTAAGCCACATGCTCAAAATCTGTGAAAAGATTTTTTTCTGAATAACAGTGCATTGAATAGGGATGCTGAAAACTCAGAAACTGGCACACAGATAAACACACGCCTAGCACCATGCACTTTCACATGTTGTATTAGGACTCAGAAAAGAGTTACAGAGAAAAAAGGGGATAAACCTACTGAAGGCAGCGCTTGTATTAATGACATTTAGGGAGCAAACTCCTGTAAGCAATATCAGAGTGCTCAAAGCAGCAAAGACATTAAAAGAAGGTGGCAAAAATAGATAACACGCTTCTACAATTCGCTTGGAAAAAAAAGACAGGAACTACTTTTGTTAAAATACGATTCTTCATTTTGGTACTGCTGCTTTGTAGCACTTGAGCATAGAAAGACAGGTACCTAAATCACAGATAACCAGGGGACAATAAAAATGAGGCAAGAAAATCCTACCATAAAGGGCCAATCAAGCTTCAACTAGGGTAAATGCATTACCTTCAAGTTCACTAGGGTGTGGAGGGCCAGAAAGTAGAGTAATCCTTACCTGGGCAAGAATTGTTAGAAATGACTAGTAAGCTTCTACAGGTTAGTCCCTTTAGAGGATGCTGGAAGGAGGGATTAGTTGCTAGAAATTATCCAAACGTTCAGGAGTTCAGGCTCCTTTGAAGGCCATTTGCCTCTATAAGAAAATAAGGGTTATGGTTTCCCTCCATCTAATCTTGACTACAAATCTGAAAAGTGATTAAAATTTCCTGTAGGAAATTACAAATGACTTTCATTTAAAGAAATTAATAACTTTTGTTTAGAAATTTCCATTTTTTATTTTTTCTTTCAATAGAATGGAATACTGTAAATGAATTTACATGTTAGGTTATAATTATGAAAGCAAAAATAATTACACTTAATACCATCTGAGTAGGAACTTAATGAAGGAACTAGAAATTCAAATTTGTCAGTTGGAACTTGGTAATTTTTAAAAAAATATGAGCTGTACCTGGAATTTTTGAGATGGTTGCAACTGTAATTTGATCATCTGAATCAATGTGACTGTTTTCTGAAGGACCTAATTTTCAACAATTAAGGATCCTAACTGCCATGGCTGGCTTCCTCCTCTGTTTAGCTGACACTCTCTCTATGTAGCTGCCAGATTTTCCTGTAGTCAAAAAGCTAGTCCTGATAGCCTCAGATACAGAATACTTTATACATTTGTGACACAAGGAAAGGATCTTCACAGTACAGGACTTAGAAATCTGTCTCCAGCTGAAGAAGGAATGGGAGATCAATTCCATTAACAATCCAATCATATAAATTTGGGATAGCACACATACTGGATTTAGCTTTTGTTTTACTATTGTAACTTAAAAACTGCAATACAATTCCCTGTGGAATGTTAAAAACTGGGTAGTATAGGTCCTTCAGAAAATTAAAATGCCTAATTCTCACCCAGGAGCAAACTTTTGTAACAGTTTTTAAAGCTTCTGAAAAATAGTCATTTGCAATGATTGAAGCTGAAGTGAGATTCACTTCCATTTTCTAATGCCTTAAAAATAACAACAGGAATAATGACTCTTACACACAGTCTGGGGAATAAGCAGGAGGAACTGGAGATGTGGGTGTGGATGTGGGGCTACGACCTCATTACAGTCACAGAGACGTGGTGGGACAGCTGCCATGACTGGAGCACAGACGTGGAGGGTTATGTATTGTTCAGGAAAGACAGACTGACAAGGCGTGGAGGTGGAGTTGGTCTCTATGTGAGGGAGCAATTAATGTGTACCGAACTGTGCCTGGGTGGGGATGAGGAGTGGGTAGAGTGCTTATGGGTAAAAATTAATGGCCAGGGCAAGGCAGGTGATATCGTTGTAGGAGTCCACTACAGGCCACCTGATCAGGAGGAGGATGTGGATGAGGCCTTCTACAAACAGCTGAGAGCTGCCTCACAATCACAGTCCCTGGTCCTCATGGGGGACTTCAACCACCCTGATATTTGCTGGGATAGCCACACAGCCAGGCACACGCAGTCCAGGAGGTTCCTACAGATTGTTGACAACAACTTCCTGTCACAGGTGATTGAGGAACCAACAAGGATGGGTGTGCTGCTGGACCTGGTACTGACAAATAAGGAGGACCTGGTTGGGGATGTGAAGGTTGGAGGCAACCTCGGCTGCAGTGACCATGAGATGGTAGAGTTCAAGATCCTGGGTGGAAGGGGCAGAACACAAAGCAGGACCATGACCCTGGATTTCAGGCGAGCCAACTTTGGCCTCTTCAAAGATCTACTTGGACAGATCTCATGGGATATGACTCTAGAAGACAGAAGTGCCAATGAGAGCTGGTCAATCTTCAAGCACCACTTCCTCCAAACCCAGGATCAGTGTGTCCCAATGCGCAAGAAAGGAGGAAAAGGAGGTAGGAGGGCTCCATGGATGAGCAAGGATCTGTTGGGACAACTCAGGCAACTTTAGATGATCTCTAAAGGTCCCTTCCAACCCCTACCATTCTATGATTCTATGATTCTATATGCAAGCATTTAAATACACTTGGGCAGTTCTACACACAGTGTACCTTTTCTAAATGGCATTACCTTTTCTGTGTATGAACATTCAGCCCTTTGTAGCCCCTTGTGCTATACTGTCTTTATTAACCTTCGCATGGATTAACAATACCCACTGTCTCAGTATAAATTCATACATATGACTCATTCCTATGGTGCAAGGCCACAATGGATCTGAATATTGTCAGAGCTGGGTATTTTTTGCAGTGCCTTGTACAATATGCACTTGCAGAGGGTCCTGCTGTGCATTTGTAACACAGACATGATTGTAAGAATCAAGTATTTTCACTTTGAAGAAAAGCATATATATCAAAGCCAGAAGTCTGAACTTTATAGCTTTCTTTTAATATTTACAGTTTACCTTCTTGGAAGTAACACAGCACAAGATCCTTTTCTCCTTCATGCTTTGTTCATAATTATTTTATGGCACATATGTTTCTCTCACCAGACTCAAGCCTCATTGATCCCTATGTTAGGATGAACTCTTCTTCCTCTTCTCAGTAACATACCCTACTGCTCAGACCAGCATTTTTTATTTTTCTTAATGAATCTATGTATCAGGCTGTTCTTTCTGTTGAGGGAAAGGAGCAAAGCTAGTGATGGTAATAGGCTGATTTAGCACAAAAGCATAGGAGTGACAGAACAGCACTGTATTTTCCACTAGCTGCATGTTCCAAGAGAGCTGAATGCTGTCCTCTTTCTGCATGGCTGCTACTGCATACACCAGTGCTGGTATCTCTGGCAGCCCATGAGTGCCACTCAACTTGGCCAGCATGACAACTTTGACATGTAATTAATTTTGACTGAAAGTTTGACAAATAAAAACACTGGATTTGTTTGGGTGTCTCTTCAGAGGTTTCTGATTTTTGAATGTTCTGAGAATCAAGTGGGTACCAATTTAATGAAAACACTTGTCAAGGCCAAAAGCTGCTTGGCTTTAGACCACAAAACATCACTTCTTCACACTAAGAGACCTGAAGAAACTCAGTGTTCCCTTCACCGAGTCATTCCATCAATCTGCATGAGATTTGGAAAGATGTAAGTCTTGTGGGGACTCGAGTCATACTTCTGTGCATTGACCATAGGGTGGTCCAAGAGCAGAACTGTTAGACACCTTCCCTCTAATATTAATCGTGTCATTAATTATTCCAGTGACTATCTGTGGCCGGTAAATAGTGGGAATACATTTTATGATCTGAAACTTATTTCTGAAATACAGGCTAGTACACAAATGGATATCTTCCGAAGATATCTGGTTTGTTTTGCAAACTGTGTGCTGTTTCATGGCTGAACATTTGATAAATGGTTGACTGGCCTCACTGACAGCTTCAGTGAGAGGAGACGACAGAGTAACTGTTGAAACCATTACTACTACTCAGACCATCGTACATCTGTGACTTGCTGGAAGATTTGTGTTGTCTCTGGTAGCTGTTACCTATGCTTTCTGCAGGCGTAACAGTCCAAGATATTCTCTAGCTGCTAGAAGCTTATGCTGTTAATGAGGGGATTCTCCCCTAGACAAGCATTTGATCTGAGCCAAGAATATTACAACGTCTGCTTTTAGTTTGCTCAGTAAATCAGTGTTTGCTTTTACATCCTACCACTGAACTATTTACACAGATTGTATCCACAGTGGACTTTTCAGTACAGAAAATTCTCTCTAATACACGACTGGAGTGCTCTTGCTAAATTCCACTATTCCAGGCTATAAAATCCATACATCTACTCTTAAAAATATGGCTTTGATGTGTTAGATACCCTCTGGTATTCACAAGCCTCCAATGTGTTATTATTAATTACACGTTATTTGGAAGAGAGATGGTGAATCTTAGTTATGCTTAATCATGATAAACCAGAAAGATATCAGTGGAGAGGCACATTTTACCCTAAAGTGCTATTTGAACTCTTTGCAAAATGTTGAATTACCCCTATAGTTATTGCTGATTAACTACTTAATGAAGCATCTGTGACTGCTGGCATGTCCCAGCCATGTCACTGTGATGCTTGAAGGACGATGGAGATTAGCTAAAAGATTGATCACAGTGATTTTCTATGCAGCAGCCAATCAAATCTAATAATGGGTACTTGCATCTTTGGAAAAACATTATTTTACTATCATATAAATGCCTCTTTTTAGACCTATCCTGTTTATGTCTTGAGAGGCAACTATTCCTGCTTCAGCAATACTAGCTCTTTAACACATGGACAAGGAGTTTTTATTTACAGCCACCATTTCTGCTTCTTGTTTCCATTTGCTTCTGTAAAAATATAAGGCAACAAGATTAGATGTGTGAATTTATAGATAGAAATTCCATCCAGATGTAAATGTCACATCTGATGCATTAACATCAGCAAATATGTAGCCACGTATGTCTTTATATGTGTGCAGTTTGCATTTATACATACGTGTACAACCATATATAGAAAGATATGGTTTAGATGTATGCATGTTGATTATATATTTAATACTTTAAGCTCACAAAATCTTAAACTTAATTAAAGATTTAGAAGGAAAGCGTGCATGGATTTATTTTTAGGATGTATCAAATATGATTTTCCATCATTCACAGTATTACCCTGAATATTCACTGTAATTTTAGCACTAAACTCTCTCAACGTAAAGCTTATTGCATCTGGAAACAGTGGTGTTTAAATCAAGGCAATCTGTCATTTCCAGAAGAGCTGTTCATGTGTAGAAATGGAGCCTGCCTCATATAGCAGCTGGACTGTCTGATACAGAATGATCTTAAGATTGTATTGGGCATGGCATTTGCCTAGCCAGAGTGGGGTGTGTTCCCTCCAAATGTTGCTATGGATCTCTGCTCAGGGAGAAGGGGTTGACACATTTTCTCTTCTGAGGGTTTCCATTGTGCTGGATCTTACTATCGGATTTAAGATCCCATTTTGTTCCCATTTGAATGAGAATGGACAATCACAAAGATGTATTTATAGTGTCTTGTGATCACCTATGGCTCGTGTTGCTTTAGGAGATCTGGTTTATTTGACACTTGGCTCCACCTGGCTGAGCAACGCCATGGCATTTTTCTGTTACAGATATTCTCTAACCTCCACTATGAGAACTGTTGGGAGTATTGACTTGGTGAAAACAGGCAGAGATTTTTGCTTAGATTATAAATCAGACTTCCTCCTTTTGACTTGTGTTCTGTTTTACTCTGATATGTGAATATCCCATAGTAATAATCTATCAAGAATTCTCAGATCTCCCATCAGAATTTCCTGGTCTTCTACAGCAGCTGTGTTTCTTTGGCAGTTGTCATATGCTGTAGCCTTGGCTGGATGTATTAGGGTGCATGGTGTGTTTCTGATGGTCTCAGGCTGTAGAGAGGAGCTGAGATTTTCTCTAGCTCCAAGTTCCTCTTGAAGCTCTAGAGATGTACTTGTTTTGGCTACTATGAGGCTATGTTTTGAATTTGTTGAAAAAAAACCCCATCATCCCAACATAGGGATGTTTTCATTACTGCTAAGCAATACTTACAGAGAGTCAAAGCCTTTTCTGCTTCTCACCCTACCTCACTAGATATTGGGAGGGGACACAGCCAAGGCAGCTGACCCCAACTGACCCAAAGGATATCCCAGACTATATGGCATCATGATCAGCAAGTAAAGCTGGGGGAAGAAGGAGGGAGGATGTTTGCAGGGATGGCATATGCCTTCCCAAGTCACTGTTACAGGTGATGGAGCCCTGCTCTCCTGGAGATGGCTGAACACTTGCCTGCCTGTGGGAAGTGGTGAATGAATTCCTCGGTTTGCTTTGCTTACATGTGTAGCTTTTGCTTTATCTATTAAATAGCCCTTATCTGGACCCAAGAGTTTTCTCACTTTTATTCATTTGATTCTTTCCCTCATCCCACCATGGGGGGAATGAGCGAGTGACTGTGTGTTGCTTAGTTGCCATCCGGGGTTAAACTATGACAAGAGAGCAACCAAGATCATTAAGGCTGGACGAAGATGATCAAAGGTTATTTGGGAAGAACGTGTCTCATGAGAATCTCTGGAACTTGTTCTGTCTTGGAGAATGCAGGATTTTTGTCTTTTACTCACTTGTCATGGTCTCAGTTGGACCAAGTAGGAAGAGTACAAGTTACTGTGAGTGCTTTGGCATCAGGGTGATCCCACTGCCTCCTCCTCATGGATACTGCTAGAGTGACCGGTTGAGGCAAGGGCAGAAATTACAAGATCAAGATTTCTTATTAGGAGTGCGGCCCTGAAGTTATATGGTAACACAGCTGGAACATCAGTGGATTCCTTGAGAAGAGTTTGGAAAGCAGAGGCTGGTCTAGATATTTTTGAGCACAACAGAAAAATGTTTTCTGAAGACTCTGGTTTTCTTATTATAGACAGCACTGTCTGGAGTTGCAGATGTGTGTTTCAAGGTACACCTCAAGTTGGCTTGCTTTTTATGTCGGAGGTGGGAAGTTCACAATTGCCTTGAAAGAACACATTCTTTATGTAACAAGCTGTAGTCTGTTCTGTAGAAAAACAGAACTGTCTGTGTTTTGTAAAAAATCACCAAAACACCCGTTGAAAAAGGACTTTCCATGATTTATCATGTTTCTGCTCCCTGCTGTTTACTAAAGTTTTGCCTGAGTCCTACACAGTCATCACACAATGTTTTTAATTCTATCAATTGCTTTTAACTTTTGCATATTGTGGGGAAAAGCAAGCTCAAAAATTAATGTTTGTGTTAGTCATCCTTGATCTCTGGTTAAAACAATAACAAGATTCCCTTAGGATAAAAATCCAAACATGCCTTTCCTAGCTGAGTCACAGTGATGTCACTGTTCTGGTCTTCCCTGTGCTGACCTTGGAGTCAACTCAGCTTTCCTTTCATGCATTAAAACAGCATTTCTCTTCAAACAGGCTTGAAATCGTTTGCCACAGAAGTACCACCATTCCTAGTCAATCACTGTGGGTGTAGAGAGAGACTGCATTTTGTCTTTTCTTCTGGCATGAAATCAGTTTGCTTAGGACTGTTTATTTAGGACCTACCTACACAGTGTGTCCTCATCTCCAAGAAGGCTCTAGGTGCAGATTATTTTATGAATGATTATTTGAGATGTTGGTAGAGAACTGAGAAAAGCACAAATGAAGAAAGATGCACATGGCAAGAGAGCTAGTGCAGGCAATACTGCCTCAGCCTTGAAACTTCAGCAGTGATTACAGACACTAATAAGTATCTTGGAGAATGCATGAGAATCTGCATCTTCATCCAGATAATAGAGGTGAAGTTATGGTAGAGCAGCATCACCCTCCTTGATGCTGCTATCTGAGAAACTGACACTGAGACAGACTTACTATAATTGGCTGTAACCTTACTGCTTTCTGATGGTAGAGGGTTTACCCAGCTGTTAAGGTGGGAGTGAGAGGTCTCGAAGCTGGCTGATACGTGCTTTGGTGCAGCTGTGGACAGTATTGACAAGGAAAGGGATGAGTAAGTTTTTCTTCTCTGTCCAGTCACTTGTTTTAGGTGTGTTAGCTGTACAATGCTTACCATGTTTCCATACCCTCTTGTATTTATGCCCTTTGCCATGCAAGATCCCAAACACAGTGACTCCATCTCTTCTCTCAGAGGTTACTGTCTCAAGTACTGTGAAGGTTCTTTCTGTTTTCCATTTCCTGAGTGCCAGCTCATGAGAACATAGAGCTCCTGACAGAACTGGAGTGTAACAGTCCTTTCAGTACCTCTACCCATTATAAGAAACCCAGAAGACACTGAGATATCAAGCAGATCCCAATTCGCTTTAAGACACAGTGGAAGCTTTGTTCTCAAATCCCCCGACCTACTGAAAATTCAAGTCTAAATCACCCACACTACTGAATAAACTTACCTTGATTATTCCCTGTGTAGTATTTGTATTACATTCGTTGCTATGCCACATAGTTAAAACAATGTTTTACTTTCCTGTCCTCCTTCATTGTATCCCTGTAAAACTGTTAATTTCATTCATAAAAGTGAACAAGCAGCCTCCCCAGACCAGTGTGAATTCAAATTTCAGTATCTGGAGGTTGTATAGATGCAAACGGACCTGAATCAATTGACTTCATCCTCACCTGCTCTTTCTGATTTGTCATAAGTAGCCACAGCTTGTTGTAAAAATAATGTGCTTTTAACCTCTACAAACAGTTACCCCTGCCCTCACGGGAAGTATTCGCTTTCAGAAAGCCATTCTAGGAACACCTTATTTTGTCTATTTTTACAGGTTTTATTTGTCTGGCAATTCACCTGGCCTAGGTCACAGGTTTAAATTTCTAAGATATTCACATTTTCAGAGCAGAAAAATAAATGTTGCACAGTAACAAGCTGGACTACAAAGGTCTAAAGCTTCTCAAAACTGATTAACTGCTCCTCAGCAGGTGATCAATATATAGACACAGCAGTCTAAAATCAGAGGGTATGTAGTGAAAAACAGGCAATGATCCTAGAATAAAGAAAACAGGCTAAGATAGATCTAAAACATATTTAAATAGCAGCAGCTCTTGCCTTAGTTCATTGGGTACTTAAGCTTGTGGCTAGCTGTAAACACATGAAGTAGAGAAATACTCTCTTTGGTATACCACTGGTGAAAAGAGCCTATATCTCAGCTTGTGTTTTCCCTGTTTATATGAGAAGACAGAGCACCTCTGAGAGTTGTGCTTCTGTTGCATCTCCAGGCAGTTCCTCCTCAGAAAAGGGGAGTTATACTAAAATTACATTCTTGGTTTTCAGCTCTTGGCCGAAAGCTCCCCAGAAACTAGACTTTGAGAAGAGAAAGAAAATAATGTATTTCCTAGCAATTTACCTCAGTCTCAGCGGTTTTGTTGAATATTTGGTCTTGGGCAGAAGGGAGCTTGGTGCCATGAAATAATATTGTTAATACCTGCACATTCATATTGAAATCCTTGTGTCTGTTTCTGCAGATCCCTTTGGGACTCCAGAGCCCACTCAAATTGAGATCTGAGCTCGTGCTTGTGTCCTGTGTTTGCCTGCTGCTGTCTGTATGGAGGTGTTGGCTGAGGCTTCCTCTGTTCCTTCCCTTTGCCTTGTGTGAGGAGGTTAAACAAAAACACAATAAAACTCTGAGGCAGGCATTTTTCACTGTAGCTGACACAGACATTTTATTCATAGTAATTTCTTTATTTGTGTCATAAATCCTTCTTCCCTTTGTGCTCCTCAAGGAGATTAAAATTAAGGGCATCACCTCTGCCACTGAGGCCTAGACCCCTGAGGCTGAGCAATAGTTTTGCTGCTTCTGCACGCTCACCCACCTCTTCTTAAATGTCTGATCCTTCTATTGCATGGATTGTCTTTACCTTTTCAATTTCTATAGTGTCTCACAAGCTGCAGCCTTAGTCTGCAGCTACAAACAATAATACCCTTTGCTTGTTTTTCTGCCACTTACTAACAGATGGTGTGCGCAGGGCAAGGAAGAAGAAAGGCAGAATAGGCTCAGTAATAACAGCAGAAAGACAACAATAATTGCATAAAGTCTGAATAAATTTTGCTATTGTTTCTCTGAGTATGGCACAATCTGGCACATTCCTTACTATGCCAACTCCTGGGAGCTGGAGACTGTGGAATTGTCAGGTTTGGGGGTTTTTTTTAATGATTTATTTGTTGATTGATTTATGTAATGATTTATTTATTTTAGCCAGCAAAGCTGCATAGCAATTTGTTTCTTAAAGACTTAAAACCAGAAGGTAAATAAAAAACCAAATTGGATACCTTTTATTAAAATTTCATGTAGCCTTTAAACAGTCACAGGATTTTAGTGGGAGAGGGAAGTTGTTTATTTTCATTCTCAGAAGTGCTGGACTCCTCAGAATGAGGGATGACAGGCTCATATCAATACAAAAAGAGAGTATTAATGAATTACATCCTCTCCTTGCAGTTATGTTTATGAGATTTTAAGAAATGGGTACAGTTTCTAGGAAAACACTAGTTTGTGTGACTAATAATCACTGTGAGATTATTCCAGATGAATTTTTGTTCCCTCCCTTCACAGTACTCTCACGCCTGAGAGACAGTGTAAAAAGTAAATAGAGAAAGTGACAACGTGGTAGATGTCACATCTCCTCAGGAGTCATAGTTACCCCTGCATGACATCCTGGCTGTGTCATGCTGCCCAAGAGGTGCTGGGTATGTGAAGGGCATGTAGCTCCACTTCCTTGTCACTTACATTCATTTGTTGTAGATGAGTGATCTTTCAAAACTTGTGCAAATCGAGGACATACGGAGAAAATGCCAGGTAATTGAAGATAGGTGCTTTCCAGATCCTTTGTTTCCCTCTGTGGCTGAGGAGAGTGAGCATAATTATCTTAATTATCCTTTGGGATGTGCTGACCAGTCATCTGTAGAAGGTTTATTGTTTCAGATCAGAGCCATGCCCTTCTCAGTTGATCTCAGACTTGTACTGGCTCATCCTAGTTAAAAGCAGGCTTTTCTTCTTTCTGCACTTGCTTTTCAGCTGAAGGGTATTTTCCTGCCTGCCAGGATATAATAGCACCTGCAGCCCACAGATTTTTTTCCCATCCTATCACCCCCTCCCCTCTCTCTTGCTCCCAGGCTGGGGCAGCCTGGTGAGAGAGAAATCCTGAGTTGTGTTCTTCCTGCTGGTCACCCTGTCTTTGCTTTACACCCATTCCCACAACAGTGTTATCAGTGATCTTAGTTCCCTTAAATCTGCTGTGGGACTTCAGAGAAAGCCACTGTGCTGAGAAAAGTAGTAGTACAGGACCTCCTTTGTGACTCATCTTTTTCCCTCCCCTCACTGGAGATCCACATCTATATCTACTTGTCTCCATATTCCCAGTCATTCCTAATCTATCCTTCTGTCACACATGTTCTTTCTCCTGTGATGTATCTGCTGTCTGGATAGCAGTTGCTTTTGTCCAAGTCTACAAAGCCAGCAAGCAAGGGCCCAAGTGAAAGGGCTGCTTGAGCTATCCTGGCCTCTTGACTTCCAGAGGGTCCTTTGTAACTGAGGATGGAGACTCTTGGGAAGCCTATCCGTATTCCCACTCTCATGCTCCAGCTGTACAAAGAGCCCTGCCTGCATGCAGTGATGCCCTGGGTAGTAGTGGTGTCTGCTGTCAGGGAGCCTGACACCCTCACAGCCAGGCTGCCATTCCCAGGGGCCCCAGGCACATAGATATGAGCTGAAGGGCAAGGCCACTTGGAAACCATCTTTTCTTGTTCTGGTGCCCATCTGCTTGGGAAGGTGATTGACAGCCAAAGGGTGAAGGGCCAGAATCTGTGCTAATTGTCTGAGGCCCTTGCTCAAACATAGCTGGAGAAAGAAGGGGTCCTTGCAGGCAAGGGAAGAATGGGAACCTTTGTGAGGTCTGACACAGTAAATGCCACTTTTGCGAAGATTTAAACTTGCTGAGGTCAGTTTTTAACAACATGGGATGCTCCAGCTTTTTTCTCTTTTTCTCCAAAGGCTCCTCTTCCTCCTTTATTTCTGATTCATCAACAAACATTGTTTCAGTCAGGCTTGAATCCCCTTTCAGTGGCTTAGCTAAAGAAAAGACATCCCACCCTTCTAAACAAGGCTCTTTTGGGGCTGGGTTTTTTTTGGGTTTTTTTTTTTTGCTTTTCCTCCTCCTTGTCTCATATGCTGTAAAGAATCCTTCTTAGTATTCTCAGAGGACTGGGAAAATTTGCATATTAATTTAATTGTGTGTGTTCATGCAAAACTACTCAACACACAGCAAACTAGCCACAGTTATCAAAATTAATTTGCAAAGGAAGGGCTCTATTGTTTTCCAAGATGAGAGTTGTCAAAGCTTATGTTTTTCTGGGTGCTAAAATCACCTTCCTAGTTGCTCACTACCCTTATTGGCATTAGAGAATAGCTGGAGAAACATAACACAGTTATTTAGAGAAAGTGGTGAGCAGAGAGCTGGGGGACTGTCTCGATGGTTTTCATTTGTTCCCAGAGCAGGATTACCCCTCTGTGACTCAGGGCTCCTTGGTACTTCCTGAGAGGAGAAAAACAACCCCTACTACCTTTAACACACAGATTCACTCATTTCAGCTCCAGCAGCATGTTTCTGTGAAGCTACTTCAAGTGCTGTCAGATATATTACCATCTGGTTTGGGCAAGCCTTTCCTACGAAACCTGTGTAATTCTTTTTTGCTTGGGGTTGGTGTGTTTGCAAGCCCAAGCACTCTGTGTGTGCATGTGTATATGAGTGTATATGTACAAGTGAGACAGAGAAACACATGTCATCCACATAAGGAATAGAAGGCTGTGGCTGAAAAGGCTGGCTGCCTCCCTCACAGTCAGAATATTTTCTCAAGCCCTCACAACATTGTTCACTGGAAAGACAGTGTTAGATAGGAAGAACCTTGCATTGCTTTGCTGTGTATTGGTCATACTTCTTTTTTTGCCTTCTCTTTTTCATGCTTTTCAAGTTGTAAAGTGTATACATTTCTAAGGTCTGTCACAATCAGCTAGAAGTAAATGTACATTGTTATTCAATATGTGCAAGACCAAATTCTAAATGCTTTCCTGTGTTTATAATTGTTGCCACTTTATAAATAATATGGCAGACTTGGCTACCAGCGCACAGATGTGCACACAAAGCAGCAGGAGGTTTTCTGGGAATTTTGACAGTTCCATACATAATCCATGGATCTGACATGACCCATGTGTGGTCTTAAAACATATTATCAGGACTATCACTGGCATTGTATCCAAAGTAATTGAGCTTCAGACCATGCACAGCCACATAATACATAGGTGCTTTTGCCATGCTGCTTTGGCAACATTTGCTCCTATGTCACCAATAATAAAACTGTCAGAGTGACCTTGCGAAGGTAATAACTGTTCATTGATTTGGATTTAAAGACTCCATAGTGTTTTTCACACTGTGATATTTGTTAAAGGAAAAAAAAATTACACAAATGAAGCTTTTTTCCACAGTCTCCTTTAAAAGACATAAACAATTTATCAGCTTTGTTGGTTTATCAGCTGCATGGCCCTTTGGAAACTCCCAGAGACACTGAATTTCTTGGTCTTGGGAACTCCATGGTAGACGGGCACTCAAGAGTTACATATCCAGAAAATCCTGGGTTTTGTATTAGCCAGCCTGACAAAATGCAGGGTGATGAGGCAGTTTTGAAATATTTTTGTTTACTAGGATGAGTTAATGGAAATTATGTATTTTCAATAAAATATTTTCATTTAGCATATATCCTTTATCCTTTAAACCTGTCTTCCTCTTGAGAGTTAATTTCAGCTGCAAGTTCTGGATGCTTAAAGATAAGGCTCTGTAAGTTGTTGGTTGTTTGACACTTTGAAAAATCTATTTACTAATTTACAAATATTAACATAGAGTTAAAACGGGGCTGCAGGACTGCTGGCTTTGACAGCCAAGGCATGCATGGCTTGTCCCCAGACTATGTCCCCTACAACCATGTCTCTGACCAGTTGGGAAATCTGGTGGATTATCCTCAACAGTGTCCATGCTTAAGGAAGTCTTCTCAGTTGCTCTGAACTAGAGATTTTGACTTCATAGGCCACTTCATAGGGTGCAACAGTATAGTTTATGTTCTCTTCAGTAGCAATTTTTTGGTGAAGAATCAAATTTTGATTGCCTAGGCTGGAAGGCCCTAGAGGTTATAAAGGGGTGATCAGAAACAACTGTGCTGTGAGGTGGGAGTAGCCTGAAAACTCTTGCTGACAACAAGGCTCATCATGATCACATTAGTTCTTATCACTTGATTATGAACTACAAGCATCACTCAAACAATTTAGCTTGCAGATCGCATTCCTCAGGTTAGCAGGAAAGACACATTTTATGCCACACCATTCACTCTTGTGGCCACTTTAAGTTGTGGATTGAAAAACTATTTTTTCAGAATGTCCTGCTTCCCCATTCCTGTTGCTACAGATTTTCTTTGATGATAAATATTTTTCCAGTGATGTGTGCCTTTCTTCATGTCTCAAAGAAAGAAGGTATATTTATTCCTTAATTGATTTGCTCATATTAATTGCTTAGGGTATTTCAGTTAAAATTCAGCAAGCAAAGGGAAACATGACTCTGAGAATGTGTAGAAAATACTATTTCATATGTCCTGACCATATTGGCTATTAATCTTTTACATAAAGTTATATAAAATATAACTCTTATTTCTGATCCAGCTGGACACAACCTACACACAAGAGTCAATCATAGTTGGGTTAATTAGTTAGAATTAACTACAGGGATCCTTTCCATTGATTTCAGTGGACTATGGATCATGCTGACATATAATACAAATTGCTGTTTCTTAATTAACCTTTTTTACTCTTATCTGATCTCTTCAAGTTACTCACCAGGTGTACAGCAGAATGGGGGCTGAAACCATGGTCTTATGTATCAGTGAATGTCATCAAGAGTGAGTTACGTAGCTGAAGCATTTTTGTTGCCCTCTGGTCAAATTGGTGCTTAGGGGTTTTTTATTTATGCTGGTGGAAGTCTGAAAGAGAAATAGAAAGAAACTTGCTCCGTAGAAGCAGATACCTGCCACACTGGAGCCCAGGATGGACTCACAGCACATAAACTTGATTTGGAATTTGGTACCCTTATCAAGGCAAGTCTGCCACCAGCTTCCACTAAATTTTCTTTTCTTCTTCTGATTTTTAGCAAACTGTAACGTTGCATGTTTGTTCAGTTAGAATTTGGAGACACAAAATAACAGTGAGCAGGCCTGCGTGCTATCCAAGAGTGCTGTCCTCGTTCAAACCCACTCAGGCTTCAATGCAAAGAGATGATCATCCTTCACCACGATACACAGGATGCCCAATACAGAGGTAGAAAATCTCAGTGGTCTTTTAGAGCTGAAATTTAAGATGCAGAAGATATTGACTATGCAAACTTGAAACACTGTCTGTCTTCACAATGCTGCCTTTTGCTCTGATAAATTATTTGTTCTATATTCTAGTGGTTTCTGGAACATATTTTCTGCAATCATTAAGCAATATTGGGTGCTAAGTGTGCCTTTTTTGAGCTATTATGGGGTTAGATCTTCACAGACATCTTAACTTGCAGAGATCTCAGAGCACACAGAGGCTATAGGTTCTTGTGTAACTTGAGTGTCTACGTTTTGTTGCTCCTTTCAGTGAGAGTTGGGCTAGATAGCACTCTTACAATTGAATTCATTTGATCTTGAAGCACCTATCTAACTACTTGAATTTTTAAAATAGTGCTTGGGCTCCTAAGTTGCGTGGACATACTGAAAATGCTGCCATCCATATCCCATGATGAGAGGCTGGCACAGAACTTACAAAAGTTCTCCGTAATATGTAGGGATACATATTGCAGGCTGATCACTTCCATGTGTCAAGGGAGATTGCTCCAAAACCCCCAAGTTAATGCATAGTAGGCACGATAGTAAAGATGCTTACTTGCAGGAAAAAGAAAATCTGAAAAAATGTATATTTATCCTGCCTTGTAATAAGGAACCCCAGTAAATTATTGTAGCCATTTACCTGTGTACTTTCGCATCCATTCATTCCATTAAAACAAATGATGCATTATTGATAATTCCATTTCCGAGAAAAAATTGATGTCATGCTCTTTCATCATTTTTTTTTTAATTAAAGGTGGTTTTTAGAATGGTATTTTAAAAGCTGCTGTACCCTTTCAAAGCCATCTTCTGTACATTGCTTCCCCACGATCTAGGATTCACCAAGTGAAATTAACTGTGAGACATCAGACTAGATGATCACAGAAGTATCTTCCTGCCTTGATGTTATCTTTGAGGGGCTAAATTATGCATTTTCTTTTAGATATAGCATTATGGATGCATGTCATCCACTAATTAAATTGGCATCCTGAGCAGGACAGCAAAGTAGCCCAGCAAAGGACCTTGACAGTTATCAAGCTGACAGATACGGCAGTTTCTTCACATGTGAGTTTTCTGCACAGTGTTACCTCTTATGCACCTCTTAGTTTCACGCTGGGAATGAAGAAAGGCAAAGAAGGGCAGAAAGATAATTGAAGGAGAAGCAATGACATTTCTAATGAAATTACAAATCCCTTTACATTCTAACTGGGCTGGCTCACAGATCATAGAATTTGATTGGAAAAGACCTGTAAGATCATCAAATCCAACCACTTAATACTCCCTCAGCACTTCATCTGTCCATGTTTTAAATATCTCCAGGGATGGTGACTCCACTACCTCCCTGGGCAGCCTGTTCCAATGCTTAATAACCCTCTCATTGAAAAAGTTCTTCCTAATATCCAATGTAAACATCTCCTGGTGCAACTGCTGTTTACCTAATTACTCAGACTCCCAGGATCTCCCCAGACTTGATCAAACCCAAAGCCCAGCTGGTTTCCAGCTGCGGACAGAACCAGCAATACCAGTTGAAGGGGGGTTAAGACCTGTGCTGTAAGCAGATGTTAATGATGATCACTCATCTCTACCTAAGTCTTCTGCTGAGCTATAATTGGAACACTTTGTGTCCTAGAGCAAAAGGACACAATAGTTTTTAATAGTTGTTTCAAAGTGTTTTCCTTTGTTGATATTAGACTTGGATATGCAGATAAGTATCTAAAGGAGCAACACTTTTTTTTGTAGTGACCAGTGACAGGACTAGGGCAACACAAAAAAGTCTACTTAAACGTAAGGAAAAACTTTACTGTAAGGGTGAGGAAGCACTGGAATGGGCTGCCCAGGAAGTCGTGTTGTGGTTTTGCTTGGGCCAGGTTTTGGTAGCAGAAGAGCTACAGGGGTGGCATCTTTAAACAAAATCTGCCAGAAGCTTTCCCTGTAGCTCATAGGGTTAATGCCAGTTAATTCTAAGATGGACCTACAGCTGACCAAGGCGTGGCCAGTTAGTAACTGAGGTAACACCTCTGAATAACATATTTGAGAAGAGGGGGAAGTTGCTATGCAGTTGCTAAACTGCAGAAGCAAAGGGAGTGAGAAGGTGAGAACATCTCCACAGACACCAAAGTCAGTGGAGAAGGAGAGGGAAGAAGTGCCCAGGCAATGGAAGAAAGATTCCCCTATGAACTGTGGTGCAGCCCATAGTGAGGTAGCTGTGCCCCTGCAGCCCATGGAGGCCAATGGGAAGCAGAGATCCACTCGCAGACCATGGAGGACCCCACACCAGAATGGGTGGATGCCTGAAGGAGGGTGTGACAAACCGAGACAAGTTCCCAGCAGGACCTGGGAGTCTGTAGTGAGAGAGAAGCCCATGCTAGAACAGGTTTCCTGTCAGGACTTGGGATCCTGAGGGACTCAGGCTAGAGCAGTTGGTACCTGAAGGACTGCTCTCCCTGTGACTGACCCACATTGGGGCAGGGTGTGAGGAGCTGCCTCAGTGGGAGGCTGGAGCAGTTGGTGAGGTATTGTATCCCATGAGAAGGACCTACGCTGGAGAAGTTCATGAAGGACTGTCTCCTCTGGGGAAGGACCCCACAGTAGCAATGGGAAGTGTGAGGAGGTCTTGCCCTGAGAAGAAGCAGTGGCTAAGTCCATCTATAATGAACTGACCGTCACCCCCATCCCCTGCACTGCTGAGGGGGAAGGAAGGAGAGTCCTGGGAAGGGCAGGGATGGGGAGAAGATGTTTTAACATTCAGTTTTATTTCTCATTTTCTGTGCTCTGTTCTGATTGTTCATTAATAATTCAAACCTTTTCTCCCCAAGTTGAGTCTGTTTTGTCCATGACACTAATTGCTGAGTTATGTCCCTGTCCTTATCTCAGCTTATGAGTCTCATTATATTTCTCCTCCCTGTCCAGTTTAGGACAGGGAATGATAGAATGGCTTGATGAGCACCTGGAACCCAGTCAGGGCTAAACCACTACAAATATCCTCCTGTGGAGTTTTTCAAAACCCACCTGAAAATGTTCCTGTGTGACCTGATCAAGGTGAATCTGCTTTAGCAGGGAGTTAGACTAAATAACTTCTAGAGGTCCCTTCCAACCCCGACCATTCTGTAATTCTGTGATTCTATGATTCTAAGCCCACTGACAGGTTGGTTGCTGTATGGGAGTAGTGTGCCTGGAATAAATAAAGTGGGAAGGTAAAGGTGGGCACCCAAGTATCATGTGTTAAAAGGACTCCTTCCTAAAGAGCATCATTTCAAGAGAGGAGTGCCAAGTATTGCTGCTTTGTTAGTGACAAAGAATGGATATTGCTGGAAGAGAATATATGGAAAATTTACAGTACTTATAGGGAAATGGGTCATTTTGTACTATAGATGTTGGATACTGTTCTATGGTTTAAATTAACACATGACTTAGTGTTTATTTGCAAACTACTTATTTCATACCACAGTGAATTGAAACAGTTCAATTGTTCATAATACTGTGCTAGCATTTGGAAGCCAAGAAAATGTTGCTTGGTGAGCTGATTTTCTTTCTGCTTTGGAAAGGGGCTCATTTCCTAGGAGAGCAGGGATTAGGTCAGCTCTTCAAGCTTTAAATTGATTCTATCTACACACTGGCAGCACAAGATAGGAACGGTTGGAGACAAAACTGATTTTTTATTGCCAGAGCTGAACACTGAACAAAAAGTAGAACTCTTCCAAGGAAAATATGTACCAAAGAAGTTTGAAGATATATGTGATATGAGTTTAAAAAAAACCCACCTCACTATAAAAAGAATTTGTTATTGTAACTCTTTGCAACTATGTATAACTTAGCGCATTACACTTGATGTGAAGTTTTATATGAAGTACTTATCTTAAGTCCTGTAAACTTGCACATGGAGCAGAGAAAGAGTGGTACAATTGGAGATATCCAGTACGATTTGTAATGAAGTATTGGGAATGAGAGCAACATGAGCAAATTGGCCATTCTGATCATTCTCACAGAAAGCACATGCTTCGTTCAAACATCATATTTTACTTAATTTGAAAGAAAGTAACACTTTCATCTTGATACTATTGAAAACCTGAGAACTATTGGCAGAAGTGCCTATAGATCAATCTACTTCTGTGGAAGTGCAACTGAAAAGACAATATTATATGTGGAAGCCTGTACTTTTCATAAGTCCATAAAATGTTAAAAGATCAGGATTATTAGAAACTTGAAGAAATGACAGTCAAAGAGAGAAAGGCAAAACTGTTCTGCGTAGTAGTGTGTTCAGGGCATACATTTTAGCAGTGTTATGCTAGATGATTCAAGTACTAAACTGGTAAATGTTAATATAATATTAGGAAATTATCATGATAAATATAGCTGAGTACCATCTGGTATTAACTTAGTTCCCAGGGCATTTAAAATTCTGATTGCACAGTTCTTTGTAGGATTACTGGGTTGGAAAGTTGTAGTGAGGAATAATTTGTCTGGTGCTAAGATTATGGGAAAGTCAGCCAATGCTGTCTTTTGAAGGAAAATATATTTTTTTCATAAATTTTGGTCCTTTTTCGGTTTTTTTTCATGATGGTGCCTTCTGAAAGCTGCAGCTCTGAAGCCTCAGTCTCATTCTTCATTATAATCTAAATTGCCTTCAAGAAACTAGGCTGTTTGCTGTGTTGCACCCTCTTCAGACCCTTCATTGCAAAGGACTTTCCTTCCTCAGAAACAGGTCTGTGCTGGGTCATTGAGAACATGGTCCCATCAAATCTATGGGGTCTCCACATTTCTCATGTGCCGATTCTCCACGGAGAATCGGCACATGAGAAATACCAACTGCATCTCTCAATCTGCTTTCTGGTTTAGGGATATTTAAAAAATATATATATATACACATTTGATTTTATACTCGAAATAAAATTTTCTCAAAGGAATATAAAACTCCTTTCCACTCATAAATGCTCTTTGGCTTTAAAGAACCAGATGAAAAGCATTGGCTGTTGTAGACCAATGACAGAAGAGGTAAAAATCAGAAGCAGTAGTTTGATGAACATGAGCATCCAAAGCTTAATTTAACTGAGTTTGTTAAGTTACACAGAAGTAGCAGATACAGAAGGTATTGGGAGTGCAAGAAACGTGTTAGGTTTTCTGTGGGCAAAAAGTCAGCAGGAATAGCTTCAGTGGCCCAGTGCCCCACATATATTATACCTTATTAATACTCTTTATTTATAAAAACATCTGCTAACAATGTAAAATTGAAGACAATAAAAGAGGTATCTGGTAGCTTGAGTGCAATCCCTCATCTTTGAGCCTGTGCTAGTAGAGACTTCCATCTGCAGATGTTGAAATTCTCTTCAACATTTAATTAATGTCATTACATAACGTATGTTCTCCCCTAATCAGTAACCTTCTGAGAGTGTTTTTTTTGGGGGGAATACTCCCTGCTATTGATAGCTTATATGTGCTCTTCTTTTACAATTTTTTTTTTTTTTTCAGGATATAACTCTTAAACCATAATCTTCACATATTTCCCGCCTGTTACTGCCACACCTGAATCTGTTGTGTATTACATGGGTCTTTGTTTACCTATGGCACTGAGTGAATCAGCTGTGAAATCGAACTTGTGTTATCCATCCTTGGCTGTTTAGGATTCTTTGAAAACTTGTGATTTCATTGTGAATGTCTTTAATATTAGATGTTGGTTCACCAGAAATTGCTGATACAAAGAGAACAGGGTGGCTACAATGCAGAACAGCTCTATCTCCTGCTAGTATAAATGGCCACTGGGGTCCCAGCTGCCTTAATTAAATCAATACGTGTAGTTGGTAAGGGCTGGTAAGGGCTCCCACAATCTTTTTCTCAGCAGTCACCTTCAGGCAAAAGAAAAGTGTATCTCAGCTTCAGGTTGTTCTGATAAAACATAAAGCTGTGAATTTTAGAAGCCAGTACTGGTTTGCAGTGCCTCGCTCCTTAGGCACCTGTCTAAATGCATCATTGGGAGGGCTTGAAATTTGTAAGGAGAGACAGAAAAAAGAAACTGCAAAAGCTTTTTTTAATGAACTCTTCATTCTCTTTCATTACTCTCTGTATGCAGAGATTTTCTGCTTCTGCCCTTAAAGAACTTTTCAACAGCTCTCTTTGTGTATGTTTTTCAAAAATACAGAGCAAAAAGAAGGCAGGTTGTGTGAATCACTGGTTGGGTAAATGTAAAAAAATGTTCCTCTGAGACAACATTCATTTGAGTAAAATGCTCAGGTAATCAGACCTCTCAACTTCCTCCAAGCTAGTGCTTCGAGATCTTTCTGTACTGTGTCTCTTGCAGGATACAGTCCAAATTGCCCTCTAGTCGTCCTTTGCAATTTGCTTTTTACACCAGTAAGAGAGTCTGTGGTCAGCCCAGTTGCAGGCACGCAGTTATTTCCTGCCCACACTGAGCCAGACACCCTGGATGCATATACATTGTCTGAATGTGTTATTTTCTAGCAGGTCAGATGCTGAAACACTATAGTTTATCTCCTCATTTATGTGTCTGCTGGTTTGTTACCACCACCACAGCAATGAGACTAAGCCAGGGTGCAGAATGGCTTTCCTGTAATGAATCCACAGGCAAGACTTTGCCTGCTCTGCCCACCAGGACAAAGGCACGTAAGTCAACAGAAAGGCTTTTTGACTATCCCTTTTACATGCTCTTGCCTGCTGCAGCAGATGTTCTCACTTTTTATCCTAGGCAGATCCTTCTTCTTTGCTATATGACTTTAAAGATAAAAGGTTACTCAGCTGTTTGATAAATCTCAGCATTTGTTTTAAATCAATTTCACTTAATGCCTACGTTTTGGTTTAGTTTGGTTTGGTTTCCTGAGACACTGGCTTTCAAGGGCATTTAGGCATTTGTCTGTATTGCTAGTGGTTTTTTCTGTACCTTTTAGTGGAGCTAAAGTGACTGTGAGTCCCTTTCCCTTCCTTCCTACCTTCTCCCCTGATGCCTTCACAATCCTAATGCTTTTGCTTTCCTACAGAGGAGTGATAAATGGCCCAAAGTGGAGTTTGATGAGGTCAGGTGTTACTGTCAGCTGTAAATCCTTCCTACTTGTTGGTTCAGCAGCAGTTTCTGGCCTTGGATTTTTATGGCTCTCCCAGTGGAGGAGGGACAGGAGGAGCTGGGCTGTCAGCACACCACAGTGATTTGCAGAAGGGTTTTATCTGAAAGCCTTCTAGAGGAAGGAAAACCTATAGGAACTCCTCCAAGCACGTAAGCAAGTAAGAAACCTTCTACAGCTCTTGCTTCCTCTAGCTAGAGCTGTCCCATTTAGATAGCATAGGCATGCCTGTGTGTCAGTCATTGAGCATGGAGTTAAGCAGTGAATCAAGCTTAGACAATCTCTCAGCACAGCCAGCCAAGATAGAGATACAGATGTATGGAGATATTTGCCATGTTAATAACTGTAGCTAAGTCTGTTTAAATCAGCAATAGATTTCCTTCAGCTGACATCTCAGCACAAGTAAGGTGAATGTGCATTACTTTTTTGTACTAAATGCCCAGTATATGATGTGAACAACAAAGCATTTGGAAACTTGTCAACTTGTAAATCCAGGGTAGCTGGTGGCTACCTAAAGCCCTTCTCTCTATGTGTTGATTCTGGCAGAAATGCCAAAAGATAAAAGTATGACACTGTGGGAATGGCAAAGGCTGGCTGCGTAGACTTACTCCCAAGTATCTGTGCCACTGCTGCGCACGTCAGAGCAGACAGGAAGAAATGAATGGACATTTACAAACATAGCCTGACCTGTGCCCTGAGGATGTTCCAGCAGCTTAGAGTCAGCCTGCCATTCTGCATGGATTACAGGATGCAAGCATGGATGGCAATGGAAAATGCATCACAAAAGCACAGTAAAATTAGTGTTTCCATTAGCTCTGCATATAGCCAATGCCACTCATTCTCCCCAGATACCATTATCATCAAATACGTCAAAAATTTACATGTGTAGTTAGAAAACACTTGAACAGAAAATGAAGCACATCCATTAGTGAATGGGGCATAAATTTATTCTGTGTGTAGAAAGTTGTTTAAGATTCAGAGGAAGAGCAGAAAAAATGGGTTTAGTGTGTTTTTTCTTTTTTCTTTTTTTTTGGTGAGTAAAATCAAGACATACCAGATAAAGAGTGCTTCCCCAGAAACAGTTTTATTCTGAAATTAGCCAATTTAAAGAGACTAAATTTATGGTGCCACAGTAGCCGAGCTGTTCAAAATGCAGCATTGCTCTCCATTTATCAGGCATCTCAGCTTTGATTTTGCCATTTAGGTAAAATCAAAACTCTTCTGTATGGCTTTCTACCTTTTGTGATATTCTTAATGCTCAAGGAGGAGAATCATTAGAAGATTAATGTCAAAAATGATGTTTGTTTATTCGGACAGCTGGAAGGTGTAATGTCTTCTACCTTCTCTGTCTTGTCTCTTTAAACCTGCTGGATCATACAAAGGAACATGAATAGAAGATTTTGCCTCCAGAACTTTTCATTATTAATGATGCTCTATGACTAAATTGGAAATCTGCTACTGTACCCCAAGGGGGTGATTAATTTAGCAGACTAGGAGTTTTGATTAAAAGGGAATGAAATGTCTGACACATAGACTATTTATCAGTTATTACAATATTAAAACACTCTAATCATTGTGGTGCCTAAATTAAGGCTTCACAGCCTAAATGTCACTTCATAGTGTTCTTTAAGATCTCACTGTGTGATACAAGTTTATTATCAGTGGGCACATGAGAATATAAGAGTATGTAGTGGTCTTTGATAAGAACAAAGCAGTTTGGTAAGAGCTCTGCTCTTTGCCCCTTTCCCCTCTAAAGAGGAGACAAAAGAAGATTTTATGATATGATCTGTACAAGTAATGCATGCAGGACCAAGATGCAGCTCTCCCTTATGTTGCCAGGAGTTATAACACAAGCTTTGCCAAAACTGGACTAGGCCTATAGGACATAGAAAAACCTCTTGGTAGGCTAAAGAACTATGTCAAAACTACTTCCTTCGAGAAATCAGGTGTACTCCAAGATGACACATTCTCCTAGAGGTGAAAGGATAATAACTCCATGTCTTTAAATTAAAGGTTGGGGCAGAAATTAGCAGCAATCAATCAAGAAAGGTAATCAACAGTTGATGGTAAGAGTGTCATTTAAATGGTGTCTTGGGTTTGTGTGGAGCCATTTCTGCAACTCTTGGGTTGCAGGAGTGTCCCCTGTAAGATATTGCTCGCACTCCCCCCACAGTAAGTCAGACGCACCTCTGGAGCTGAGCCAACTGGGCACTTCTATGACCACTTTTTGAGAAGAAAATATTGGAAGAAGGTAGGGGGTGGTGGAAGGAATGAGACAAGAGCGAAGTGACCATGCAGACCCCAAGGCCAATGAGGGAAGAGAGGAGGAGGGGAGAGGAAGATGGGGCAGAGATCCCCCTGCATCCCATGGTGAGGCAGCAGCTGTTCCCCTGCAACCCATGGAGGGCAGTGGTGGAGCTGAGCTCTGCCAACAGCTCGTGGAGGACCCCTCGGCAGAGGGGGTGGCTGTACCTGCAGGAGCTGTGACTCTGTGGGGAGGCAGCATTGGAGCATAATATGCCTGGAGTTGTGCTGCTGTGGAGATCTGTGCTAGAGGAGTTTGTGAGGGGCTGGAGCCCCAGGGAAGGACTCACATCAGAGAGGTTCATGAAAGACTGTATCTTGTGGCAGGGATCCATGTTGGAGCAGGGGAAGAATGTGAGGAGTCCTCCTCTGAGGAGGAGGAGTGGCAGAGACCACTGATTGCACTGGCAGAGACCACTGAGGGACTGATTGCAACCCCATTCCCTGTCCCCCTGCACCACTGAAAGGGAGGAGGTAATCGGGAACAGGGAGCTAAGCCTGGAAGAGGGGAGGGGTGAGGGAAGGTGATCTTAAAGTGCTGGTTGTATTTTTATCATCATCCTGCTCTGGTTTTGCTTTCTGTCTGTTCTCTTTCTAGTTGGCGGTGGATTAAATGGATCTTGTTTTCTTCCATAAGTTACATAGTCAAGTTTATTTTGCCTGTAGCCAGAACTGGCAGTGAGCCCTCCCTGCCCTTGTCTTGATCCACAAGGTCCTCAGTTATCTTTTCTCTTTCCAACTCACTGGGGCCTTTGTTGTCCCACCACAGGGTTGGGAGGGTCTGTAGGGATGACGAGCAAGTGGCTGCATGGTGCTTCATTGATGGCTGGACTTAAAACAGGACAAGTAGGTGGCAGAGAAGTCGGAAACAAAAGCAAGTATTTCTGTATAAATGCCTAAGAAATAGCTTATAAGCCATGGTATTGACATACCAGGTCTACTGCAAGCTTCAGAGACGGCAAAGGGAGACCTGAAGAGCACAATATACATGAAAGACAGAGTCAAGTACTAGTGGAGGAATGGTGCTTTGTGTCAGTGAAGGCTTGGAATCAAATCAGTAAAATGCTCATGTCAAAAACTCAGATTTAAGTTTTAGGCCTCAATAGTAAAAATGCTGCATTAGGACTAAATGATTCGTTGACTAACAAGGATGGTGACAGTGACTGTGACATTCTTCTAGAGAACAGACTGATTTTGAGGATAGTAAACACAATAAAGATGAGCAATTTCTGTGATACCTTTGTAGCTTGGCTAAATGTCATATCAGGGTATAGTGTTGAGTCCGCTCTTTGAGACACAATTAGTGACTAGAGTGGAAGCCACTCCTGAAAGCCGATTCAATGGACTACACATGGCTCATAATGTTATTGTCAAAGGCCCATTCGGCCACAGAGGGCCTAGTACATTTAGATTGAGCATTCTTGCTGACATTGTTTTGCCCAGCCAGCAATGGAGCACCAGCCAGCAATGAAGCACCATGGCAGTCCTTGGTGAATATCTCTGACATGGATTCTTCCTCACAGTTGCAACTTCTGCAGATACAGGGTCCTTCCCTTGGGACATGGCCTCTTTTGGGCATAGTTTTAATGAACTGCTTTGGTGTAGATTCTTACCCACAGTTGCAGCTTCTGTGTACGTGGGGTCCCTCACATGGGACACGGCCTTCTCCAGCCATAGTCACTGCTCCTGGCAAGGGGTCTTTAACAAAGTGAATCACTGCTTTGATGAAGGGTCTTTAACAAACTGCTAACAAATCTCATCTTCACCAGTCCTCTCCAGGGGAGAGTCTCTGCTCCAGCACACCTCCTCCTCTCTTCCCTCACTGACTTTGGAGTCCACATGGTTGCTTCTTTCTCGCTTCCTACTCCTTGCACCACCACTAGCAGGAAAAGAAAAAGGGGCAGAAGAAAGAACAGGAAGAAGCCTCCTCTTCCAGCTTCTTCTTAAAAAGTAATTGTGGAGGCATTTAATTGAGGTCTGTCTCAGAGCTGGGGAGAGTATTGAGCAACTTCTTACAGGAGCTATCTTTACAGTCCCTTCCCCCTTACCAGAAACAGCTTCATGTCAAACCATGACACTTTCAGAAACAACAAAAGCTGAGATATCCACTGCTATCACATCTAATTTCAAAAAAAGAGAAGTTAAAAGAGGCTAAAGAGGTTAAATCATAGTAAGTGGCATAAAGACTAGTTAAAGGTACAGTGATTGAATCCCAGGGCAAATGTATCCCATTTATCAAAGAAAAAATGACCTTGAGGAAAAAAATCCAGAAGGAAACTGAAATGGCTAAACAGAAGGTAAAGCATACCACTAAAAGGCTTCCTTCAAATAGCTCAGGCCTGACAAATGAGAGAAGTAGAAAGGCTTGTAAACCAAGGGACATTGCAGGGAAAAAATGCAATAGGGAAAATCAGAAGAGTTGGAGAAACTTAGAGAACGCTCATGAAAAAAAACCCTAGTAAGTCCTGTGTCAAACACACGAAGGAGGAAGCTTTCTGGAGTCTGTAGGACCAGTAAACAGTACATATGCAGAAGGGGTGTTCAGAAAAATGAAACATTTTATTATTTTGCTGTTGAGGAAAATGAGGAGGTTTCCATGGTGGAATGCCTGTCATGGTAGGGTAGGCATGAAATAGGCCCAGTGGTAACTAGGTCATTCACTGGCTTGTGTTCTGACACCAGAGGACAAGGACGAGTGTAACACCATTTTTCTAAAAAACTGTTTCCTGAGAGAATCATAGACCTCCACTGGAAGTAAACCTCTTTATCTACAATAAATACATTGATAGAAGCTATAATAATAACAGAATGAGTGTGATCACCAATAAACATCACAATAACAAAGAGTCAGCCACGGCTTTGTGATGAAAATCATGATTTACTAATCTGTTGGAGGGCACTGGAAGAGTCAACATGTAAATGGCGCACCTCTCCTACCCCTTTCCTCAGGTTAGATCCAGAAGCTGTGCCTGCTTCTATCTCCAAACTGTACTGTACTGCATAAATATGTATTCCAGACAGAAGAAAGACAGACAATTAAGTACCCTACTGGAAAAGAAGATCCAGAAATGTAAATAATTGGCAGCTGGAGCTGCCAGGAGATTAGGATGTATTTTAAAGAGAATCAGGACAGGAAATAAAAGAAGCAAATGTCAGGGGATAAAACCAGATGTTAAAAGACATATCATCAGAGAGAACAGCATTTTGCAAACAACGCTTGTAAAGATGTGAGGCAACAAGGGGAAAGTGCCCTCTGAATTAGTGGCAGATATGGGAAAAGGAAGTCTCATCAGTCTCTGCTTATCTGGATTAATTCCTCCCCTAGTAAAAAGCCAAGGAGAACTGTGGGACTAAGAGATCTTCAGCAGAGGTTTTGTTTGTAAATAAAACAAATAGAAAACTGTCAGAAGATAAACATTTCCTTGAAAAAGAAACGCATGCCAACCCCCAGAAAACCACCCAGTACAAACCAAATAGGTAGCGTTTGCCTCCCCTATTCAATTGCAGGCTGGCTTACTGCCCACAACTGGAGCTGCTGCAGGTGAAGATATATGAGAGGCTGTCTGCATGCTCCATTCTCTCCCTCTTGGTCCCCTGGGTCCCCTGCAGCTGCTTGCTGCTGTATGAGAATAACGAGGACATTGCTCTGTATGTGACACTGCCTCAGTAGGGTCTTTAGGAAAGCTCTCTACAGCTATTCTCCCGGGCCCTGCAATAATCTGCAGCCTGAGCAGGCAGTGCTGTTGGGCTCAGCACTTTCCTCTCTTATTTGTCTGTTGAGGGAGAATATTGCTGTTACCTCCATGGTTTCTTTTAAAATGATGGAAAGTAGTAACATATTGAAACAAGTGTCTAATGTCCCCTGCCAGGAGTAGGGTGGCAGGGGCAGTTATGCAGAGACAGCCTATATACCACTCAGTCCTTCATAGTTATACTAATCCCAAAGTACAACATAGGATTGTGCCCCACAGAGGATTCCTGATGGGAATACTGCCAGCCCAGGAGCCAGATCATGGTGCAATGATCTGTATGCGCTCTCTGTTCCTGGTGGGACAACTTACAATACTCTGTGCCAGCAACTGCCATCCCTGCCCCTATGCTGAGGTTTGTATAGAGGTATTTAGATGGTGTTGCAAGCCTTAATGGTAGCTTAAACCAGCAAGAATTGTGACAAAGAGACTGTGTCTTTTTTTATTATACATAGCACTGAAATTCCTAAGTGAGACACTTTGGTCTGTAGCCTCCTAGAAATCCAGATGGTCCCATCCAGCAATAAAAAACATGTGCTTGGTCTTAAACACTGAGTTTCCATTGTTTTCAGTGGGATTTATCACAGGAAACTGAGCAGGTGTGTGAGGGAGGCAGAAAAGTGCCCAGCCTGATGGAGGCCCGGGGTTAACCAATATTTTCAAATGAAAAAATTTTCTGCATTTCTGTGAGAACAATGAGTTTCTTGGCATCTTTTTCAATATCTTTAATTCGTTGTTCTGGATATTGTGTTAGTGACCCGGTGCTTGCCAAGGTGGAAATTGTTGTACAGAAAAAAACTGTTCATGAGTTAGTGATAGAAATATAACTAGCCTTTTATCTGCTTTCCTGCTTTGATTTCTCCAGAGCTTACCTGAGCTGTCTATTGTCCAAAGAATATTTTTATACCTGTGCCAATAAGTGGTGGAGTGCTCACGAAGGGCATAGCACAGTGGCAGTTTGTGAGAGATGCAGTGAAAGATTTTCTTCAACACCACTGTACATGGCAAACCCAATTTTCAGCTGTATATGTCAGCGTGGCAAGTCTTCTTGTTCCCAGTCAGCATGCTACAGGGTAATTGAGAGTACAGCTTATTGCAGGCTTTTGTTTCTCTTCCAAGATTCATTCCTTTTCATCCCTTTCTGTGACGAGTATAATAAACAGAACAGGAGCTGAAGGTACTTTGGCTGGGGAAACAAGATTCAGTGATTAAAAAAACCCCAAAACAACAGCCCCACAGACAACAACAACAAAAAAGCCGGTTAGTAAAGAGATAGGAAGGTACCTTTGTTGACAGGAAGAGGGGAAGTAGAAGGAGGAAAAGAAACATCTGAGCTGTTTCTCCTGCCCTTCTCAACCAGTCTGAATGGAGACCGTGAATAATAAAATACAGAGATCTCACTATTTCTTACTGAGGTAGGCTGTGCTTCTTCAGTACTCCATTATTACTGTAAACCTTTTTAAAATCAGAATGGCTGACAGCAGAGGGTCCCTTGATAGCCCTTCTCATGAAGACTGAGGACACCAGCTAGGTGGGAGGTGAATGTTCTGGTCATGGCTGTCCTTATGAAAATGAATATTGGCATTTGGCCCTTAATACTTTCAGCACCATGGAGAGATCTAGAGAGCTGGACTGTGTTGTGAAAAAAAAAAATAGGGGGAAAAAAACCAGAAAAAAAGAGCAAGGGAATGAAAGAAAGGCACTCTGGCTCTCCTTTCTTTGGGTCCTTAAAGGTTTTGCGTACACAGAAATTCAGACTTATTTATTTCCCTAGTGTTATGTATGAAGAATCCAATAACTGCCAGTTACTCTTGTTGACGTGGGGAAGATTGTCATTTGGATTTAATCCAAAAACTAACTGGTATAGATGAGCCTAAGGCATTGCTGTAGTGACAGATTATCTTGTATCTCCTTATAGCAATATTCTTGTCTTTCCTTTTCTGGACACTCTGAAACAAGAAAGTGGCATAGATGAATGTTGGGGATGATACATTTCAGGAACTCCTTGTTTCCATATTTTACCTGGACTACCTTGGCTATCTAAATTGGATCAGACTACCTGGAAAGGGTGAAACAGTGTAGCTTTGGCCCCCTGTACCTGCTGGCAATTTCCTATGGGCACCTGGAGTGAGGCAGAGCTGAGTATCATTCAGACACCAAGTGCTGAAGTGTTCCTGCCAGGCCAGTCAGTTGTGATAATCTGCTGCCTGTGACCTCATTAAAACAGCCTGATTGGGGCTGCTAATCACATAAATAAAGAATTAAATCATAGTATTAACCTTCTACATGGAAACCTGCCGTGGCAACACTGACAGAATTAGATCTATTAATTATTTACAGGGTCATTTGATAGAAATGTATATGGATGGCAGATTATGAGCACTTGAAGCAATAAATTAACCATGAATTATTGCTCTGATAAGAATCCCTTAATATTTTCTTCTTAATGTCTTGAATTAAAAGCCACCTTGCTTTTATCTCTGTAAGACCGTAGCGTAACACATCATTTATCATAGGTAGAGCAAACAGAAATACTGCATCTCGGAATCAAGGATTTTTGTGCTCTTTTGGTCTCTTTGAGGTTCCTTGTTTTGTTAGAAATTGCTCCTGTGCAGACAGAGTTCCCATGGCTAAATTTAAGACCAATTCCTCCTATGCTATAAGGCTTGGAGCTGCTTCAGTGGCCAAGGTATCCAGAGGACCTGAGCACGTTGCTTTGCCACCACTGAACTAAAAGTTAATGCTGGGGAAACCTGTCTTGCCAGTGCCGCAGAGCATTAGGATGCTTTCTGCAGTGGTTCTCTACTCTTACCCGTAGAGATATTCAGTTGCATTAAATGCCTTGTACATTTTCCATTCTGTCTCAGAATTGCTTGGAAAAAACACTCTTGAATCAGATGGGATGATGAGTTCATTGTTTTACTGATTCTACTGGACTTGCAGGAATGACAATGGTACTAGATAGGCTTGTTTGCTGACCAGAATTTGAATGTGTATCTGCAGCTAGCACACAAAAGACTTGGGCATGTGGAGTGGAGGAGGGTGGGGAGACTGGAGGGAAATCTGTCATTATTTATGGAAATATCCAGTATTCATGGAGCCATCTGCTGTGAATGATTCAAGTCTGAGAAGTGTCATAAAATGAGAAAGCATAATGTAAAAAGGAAAAAAAAAAAAACCTGACACCCCCCTCCCCATTTTGCAATACTCAGAAACCTGAACCAGTGAATATATAAACTCAGAATCTCTCTTTTTAAAGATTCTTTGCAAATTTTCTACCAGATTGAGATATAAAGATAAATTACATTTCTCAGGTTCCTTTCCTCACTCTTCTCGGAACAATTAATTCCATTTGATCATTTCCAGCCTTTTAATTATTAATCACATCTTTTCCTTTTTCTTACTGTTTCATGCTATAATGCAAGGGAAAGAGTTAAAAATAGGTGGTTAGGAGACTGCTTAGACCTTGAAACATGGAGATCCTCTTTACTGTAGCCAAAGTTTTCTCTCTGATAATGAAGCATCAGGGGTTTTTTACCAGAATTTTATCAGTATTAGGAAATTTCATTCATACTAAGGGTGCAACTCTCACAGTACTCCTCTGGAGCAAGTCCCAGGCAGAGACTGCCTGCTGCCCCATACCATGCTCTCTCAAGTAGTTTAGATAGTTCACTTATTTATTTCCTCATGATGTTATTAACACAGTGAATACAGACACATAGGGAGGAAACTGAGGCAAAAAAAAAAAGTAGGGTAATGATTTGCACAGCCACACAGCAAACTACTGAAAAAATTGGGAATAAACTGTTTCTTTCTTGATTAATTCCCTGGGAGCACAGACCTGCTCCAAATCCTTTCCTTGGAATAAGCTGGGAATCTCTTTAAAATGTTGTCTCTCTTGCTTCCATGTATTTTTGTTACACCTTTAGTGGCACAGTGTATTGTTATCAGGTCCTATTGTATGGCTGGGTGCCTTTGTCTTGCCATACTTCCTTTCCTATCTACCACCTTATTCATAGAAATGTATAATCAGAGAATCATAGAATCAGAGAATCATAAAATCATAGAATCATAGAATCATAGAATCATAGAATGGTAGGGATTGGAAGGGACCTTTAGAGATCATCTATTCCAGTCCTCTGAAGAAGCAGGTTCACCTAGATCAGCTCACAAAGGAACACGTCCAGGTGGGTTTTGAAAACTTCCAGAGAAGGAGACTCCACACCATCCCAGGGCAGCCTGTGCCAGGGCTCCCTCACCCTCACAGTAAAATAGCTTTTTCATGTGTTTAAATGGAACTTTTTGTGTTCCAGCTTCTTTCCATTACCCCTTGTCCTGTCACTAGATACAACAGAAAACGCCCCAACCTCCTGACATCTACCATTTAGATATTCGTAAATATTAATGAGAGCACCTTGCAGTCTCCTCTTCTCTAGACTAAACAGCCCCAGTTCCCACAGCCTTTCCTCATAAGGAAGATGTTCCAGTCCCTTGATTCCTTGTCTACTCGTCACCCCTTCATAGAATCACAGAATAGCAGGGGTTGTATTACTCTGTGTTGTTTTATTTTGGTTATGTTTTGGGTTTTAAGGTTATGTTTTAGTTGATGTTGCATTAAATTATTTTCTGTTTTCTTCCCCAAAACTAGTAGCCCGGACTGTTTTGTCCTGAACCTTAAGCGGCAATTAAGCTCTCCCTGCCCTTTGGCAATTATCAGCCTCTTCAGTACTTGAGGCTAATCGTCATCTTTTGTTCCCTGATGGGCCTAAACCATGACAGGATACCCAGAACTGGACATAGGACTCCAGATGAGGCCTCACCAGGCCAGAGTGGAGGGGAAGAAGAACTTCCCTCGACCTGCTGGCCACACTCTTCTTGATGCATCCCAGAATGTCATTGGCCTTCTTGGCCACGAGGGCACATTGCTGGCTCATGGTTAGTTTATTATCAATCAGGACTCCCAGGTCTCTCTCTACAGAGCTGCTCTCCTGCAGGTCAATCCCCAGCCTGTATTGGTGCATGGGGTTGTTCCTCCCCAGATGCAGGACTCTGCACTTGCCCTTGTTGAACCTTATGAGGTTCCTCTCTGCCCAACTCTCAAGCCAGTCGAGACCACTGTGAATGGCAGCACAGCCTTCTGGGGAATCAGCCAGTCCTCCCAGTTTGGTGTCATCAGTGAACTTGCTGAGGGTACACTCTGTCCCCTCATCCAGGTTGTTAATGAAGATGTTGAACAAGACCAACCCCAGAATTGATCCCTGTGGAACTCCACAGGCCACAGGCCTCCAACTCGATTCTGTGCTATTGATCACCACTCTCTGGGCTCTGTCATTCAGTCAGCTCTCAATCCACCTCACCTTCCACTCATCCAAGTCACACTGCCTGAGCTTTGCCTGGGAGACAGCATCAAAATACTTGCTGAAGTCAAGGTAGATGACATCCAGTGCTCTCCCCTCATCTAGCCACCCAGTTATACAGTCAGAGAAGGCTATCAGGTTAGTCAAATGAGATTTCCCCTTTGTGAGTCCACGTTGAGCCTCAGATAACCACATGTGTTTCCTGTGTTTCATATGATGGCATCCAGAATGAGTTGTTCCATCACTTTTCAAGTATAGAGGTGAGTCTGATTGGCCTGAAATTTCCCAGGACCTCCTTCTTGCCCATTTTGCAGACTGGAATGATGTTGGCCTTTCTCCATTGTCAATCACCTACCTGTCCTCTGTGATTATTAAAAAATGATGGAGAGCAGCTTAGCAATAACAACAGCCAGCTCTGTCAGCACTCATGAGTGTCATCCCATTAGGTCTCTTAGACTTATGGGTGTTAAGCTTGCCCAGCAGGTCTCTAACCTCATCCTCAACTAAGAAGGGAAAGTCTTCCATTGTCCAGAATGTTCAACTATCCTGGAGAGACTGGGCTTCCTGAGAGTCCACCTTGGGAGTGAAGACTGAGGCAAAGAAGCCATTCAGTCTTTCCACTTTCTCTGCATCACCTTCATCATCTCTCCTCTGTCACCAGGACACCCTCCTTGTTCAGCATCAGGCTCCCTTATCTTCCTTTTGCTGCTGATGTATTTTAAAAAATCCCTTCTTGTTTTCCGTTACTTTCTTTGCCAGGTTTAGTTTGAAAAAGGCTTTGGTCTTCCTGGTTTTGTCACTGCTTACTCTGGTGATGTTCCTATACTCTTTCTAAGCAACCAGGCCCTTTTCCCACCTCTCATAGATATCGTTCTTCTCCTAGAGTAGTTCCTATACTTTTTTTCATCCAGGTAGGCCTCCTGTCTCCTTTTCCTGATTTTCTGCTTATGGGGACACACTGATCTTGGGTTTGGAAGACGTGGTGCTTGAAGATTGACCAGCTCTCTTGGGCACTCCTACCATTTAGAATGCTAGCCCATGAGATTCTTCCAAATAGGACTTTGAAGACGCCAAATTCAACTATCCTGAAATCTAGGGTTGCAACCTTGCTCCATGTTGTGATTGGTTGTGTGGCTTTGCCAGCAAATATCAGGGTGGTTGAACTCCCCCATGAGGACCAAGGGTTGTGATCACGAGGCAGCTCTCAGTATGAGCACATACTCATTTCTGACTGTGGTCCAGTCATGGGAGATGTCCCACCACATCTCTGTAACTACAATAAAGTCTTACTGAAAGAAAAGCTACTTTATCAGAACAGTGGCATACTAAAGCAGAAATTTATCTTCAATCTTAATTCTTCTCCTATATTGTGAAACTCCAGGGTTATGCATTTAAAAAATGTCTGTCCTATTAGCTTTTGGGAAAAACTTCCTTGCTTTTAATTTGCTCAGTCATTCACATCAGATTGTCTTGACACCCTGCAATGTTTCTGTTCTCTGTGCAGGGTTGCATTTCTTCTTCCAGTATTCACATCATGCCTTAAAAATTGCATCTCCAGCACAGCAAAGCACAAAAGCATGTGCTTAAACACCACAGATTTGAGTCGATGAGACAAAAGATGTTCTGAAGTGCTTGCTCTTTGTCCCTTTTTTTCTATTTTGAGCAAACACCTCTCTTCAGGAGAAAGCCAACATAGCAGAGGTGTAGGTGCACACCCACTACTTCTTTCTTAACGTAGTGATTCCCATTCTCTCTAAATGCAAGATTTGGGATTTCCTGAGGCCAAGGCTTTACCAATGCAATGCTGGATTATAATCACAGGAAAAAAGGGAAGGGACTATAAGAGATGGTCTCGTATATTTTTGTTACTCAAGGCACGCTAAGTTCTACCTTTTTCTTGTCCAGTGTGTTTGTCTAGTCTTGAAAAATGTAGAAGTGTTTATAGTAGAAGTGCAGCAATTATTCCCTGACGTTCAAAATATGTCTACTGTAAATATCCCTCAACCATGACTGCTTGGTCTGTTCACTATGTGTATAGGGAATAGGCTCTGCCTTTTGTTGCTGCCTTTTGCAAATTTGCACATTGTTATTTATTCAGCAATCTGTCTTCTACAGACTTGTTTTAGTTCTTGAGGAGCTTGTATTTAGCCCAACTGTAATGCTCTTAGAGGCAGTTTTCACATCTTTCAAGAAAGATGCCTTAGCTCCGGCTTCAGGGACAGCATTTTCTTCCCAGTATCTCTTCTAGCTCTAGAAACAACTCCTTCCTTTCATGCATCACTTATTATCTTTCAAATGTGGGGTTTTTCCTATAACAGAGAAAAACTGAAGGAAAAACACCTGGCTAAGGGATAGTCACAGTAAGCTTTTGGACATGTAATTTGTTGCTTTCTTTAATTGTGTAAGATTGTTCCAGCTAGCTCATTCAGTCAGATACCCCTCAGTAATCAATACATCTGCAAGGGAGCAAAAACGGTCTGCCAGGTAATGGGACTTACAGACTACAGGCCACTCTTTCCTCTCAGCTCTATCAAAAGTTATGTTTAGGCCAGTAATGAAAAGCTGATTGCCCAAAGACATCTGGGAAGTACAGACTCATGCTGTCTGCACAGCACTGAAGAATGGTCTTTTGTTTGCTTGGGACACCAAAGCCATTGCAAAAAGCAATATTTGCAGCTAATCACTACAGTGATTTGAATTTGCATTTAGCCATTGTGCTAATAGAGGCAGCTGGAAAAGGGAGAAAAAAAAAAAAACTCAGCACAAATAAACACAACTATAAGCACTGTCAGTTTTCAGCACCAGGAGCTGCTGGAAGTAATGCTGATGCCTCCAATCCGAGAAGAAATCTCTTTAATGTGGAATTATGTATATGAGGCCAAAAGATGAACACATTTTGTCTTGTTTGCTTAAACTCCAGAATAGATCTCGGAGTCTCTGGACGTAATGATTGCTTAGGCAGTCAAACACTGTATATCACCTGCCGAGCCTCTGATTCGTTGATTGGAAGGACTGAAGCCAATTCAACCATCTGGAATCTGTAATATTGACTTCAATGGTGTGATATTGATCTATATTAACCGGAGGATTTGGCCCAGAGACAAAGGCAGGTAGTGTTTCCTTTGAGTGGCACCTTTTCTGCTAGCCAAGGTGGACAGCATCTGTCTTGAGCAGCCTGATTGTCCTAGAAGTGGTGTATACTACTCATATGTTACCATGAGATTTTGTCACACTGTAGATCTTTTGGACAGGGGTGGCAATCAGAGACAAGAGCCCTTTTCTCCTCCCTCTATCCCTCTATTTTGTGACTGATATCATCTTACAGAAGTTCCAGAAATGATCCTCTGAATATACTGCCTTCCATCCTACACATTTCTGCAGCTGCTTTTGCTGATGTGTAGAATTAGTTTGGGGGAAGGGAGGAAGCTTAACTTGGCTCTGGTTTTCCATTCCACCTTGCTAAGGAGAAGATGGACCTGCCATGACACCTTCCTTGCTCTGCTCTGCAGAGAGGCTCATCAGAGCCAAGTGTCCGACACATAAGCATGAATAACAGCCGCAACAGAAGACAGGTGAAGCAAGACCTAGGTCTGCAAGTACTGTGCCAGCCCTGGTGCTTGGTACATTAGAGTTATTGTTGTTGCTCATCATTATTTTCTAGCTTAGTGACTTAATTTCACCAAATCTTTACAGCTTTCTCTATGTCCATAACCAAGAAACTAGACGGACAAAAAGCTAAGCAGAATTTATTATTGCTCTTTATTATTACCACATCTTTTGCCTTCTTAAGATTTATGAACCTCTATTCAACTAATTTATCTGAAGCCTGAAAAAAGCTTTCAGTCCATAGACATGGGCTCATTCCTATATTAAATGTCAATAATACCTGATCTGTGCAAATGGAGTGAGATCTGTGGCAACCTACTGCCTGATCTCATTAACAATATGACTCCATCCCATCCTGAGCAGAAATGGAGTTTACTTTTTACATAATTGTAGGGCTAGAGGTGGGCATGATTAGAAACAGAGATCTGAACTCCAGTATCTCAAAGGGTGACATATGAAATGTCAACCCTCCATTCCCTGGGGCCAGGTATAGGAGAGCAATACAAGAGGTTTGTTCTTTAAAAAGGAGAGGGTGCAGAAGAATCGCTAGTCCTTTGCCCCGCCCTAGCAACTGTTTGCAGAGGCAGTAGAGGCTTAACAACTTGAACTCAGGATTTCTTTGTGACCTTCTTTGGTTTTCTTTGATCCAGTGCCAGACTGCTCACCTCAGAGAACTAATTCACATGCTGGGCTTTCTAGGGTAAGGCCATGGGGCCAGGACTGTGTGTGTTGTCACCTCATTGCTCACTCCAGGCAGGTAGATTCTTCCTTCTTTGGGAAAGATGTATTTTTCAGGACTGGTAGATATTTTGTTTTCCAAAGCAGGTCTCAGCCAAGCAGGACTTGCTTTTATTTTTGTTGTTCCTAGCGTTACGAGCACACAGCTTGTTTTCAAAGATAACGATGTGGAAAAACAATAGCATCTTGCTAAACTCCTTCCATATACTGTTTGCAGGTTCTTCTATTTTAGCAGTGTTCTACTATGCACATCGGAACGGTTTGTAAACTCTGTGTAGTGAGCTAGAAAGGGAATCAAAATATTTAAATTAATCCCTCCCTTCCCCTGTCAAACAGACTTACCTTATTCTGGTACTTTTCCTTTTCTTATCTTTATCCTGTATTATAGGGATCTTGTTTAGCATTTTAAAAGCTACCACTGCACTCTATTATCAATGACATATTTGTTAAAACATGCATATGAAAGGATTGGTAATTGAAGCACAGCTTTGATATATTTAATAGGATGTAAAACTGCCATCCCTTTTTAATAGGAGATGCTTTATGTGCATTAGAAGTAATATAATAATGCCTCTCCACTGAGCTCTACGCATTAGCAGACTTTTTTCTCCCTTTCTTTTAGTTAATCGTAACATTTTAATGCAATCTAAACACATTAACATCTTTTTATTTTCCTCCCCTTTCTGTACTTGGAAGTGCTTTGAACTGAACTTTGTTTCAAATAAGAGATGGCTACAAACATAGCATTGCTTTAGCGTGCCCCAGCGCTGCCTGACAGATGGTTCATAAACCGGCACATCTCCTCGCCTTGGAATGATAACAGTGATGGCAGCAGTGTGGCTGTGTGTGTGGGAGCAAGCGAGCGAGCACACCCGAGCACAACCCTGTAAACAAGGAACAGCTCTAAAGGCGTGTGTTTCTATATTCCCATGTCTCAAATGTCATCAAATACCAGAGCAGCAGAAGTAGAAAATGACAATCAAAACAAAAATAGTCATAATGGTCTCTTTAATAGCTATTTCCATGTTTCAGTCTGGGAGGGCTTCACAAGGATTCACTGCCACAATTCTGGAAATAAGAGTGTAAGCTGATAAATTATGCTAAATCTGACAGCTTTTTTGGGGCACTTATGGCTTGGTATCTCATCCTAAACAGAGCCATTCTCTATTCCTTTCAGGACTCAGGATTATGGACTATTTTGTAAGCTGGCTAATCAGAATTAGTTGCTCTGTAAAATGCTGGATGTGTCTCTGGACCTTGTCAGAGGAACCCAGATAAGAGCTTACTTCTAATTTCTAGTCAAGTGCACCAAGAGCATCCAGCAGTACATATTAATCATGGTGGTTGTAAGAATATTCACAAAATGCCTGAGATATTGTTGCTTCATTAAAAAATTGAGACCTTTTAAAAAGAAAGTATCTCCCCCTTGATTCAGATGTGCTGCTGTCTTGGGCAAGATCAAACTTCCGTTGCAAAAGTACTCACTACTTTTTCTGCAAATATCTTTTGATCAATTCATTTGCTAGTGTCTTTTAAACACGAAAATGTTGTGCAGGTGATTTACAGGAGCTACATAGCTGTGAGCCTTGGATGTAGTCCTTTGCAGAAGAACTTTTTCAGGTACCGCCGACTGCATGTGTCTGTCACATTTTAGCGGCATAGGATGAGCGCTGGCCTGTCACACATGTGAGGAGCCGTGTTGTATAGCCCAGGTCTCTGACTGTAGGAGCCCTGCTGTCAAATAGGTTTGTCTGTAGGAGGGGGTGGCAAAGTTGGGACTCTTTGTTTCCCAATGAATTTTTGGAAGAACCACTGTTCCTCTAGGCTGAAAAAGTAACTGGAGTGGCATAAGTGGTCTGTTGTCCCTCAGGTGACTCAGCCAGAGCATTGTTTGTAAGAGCTGTCAGATTCCCAGCTTGGGGCTACAGTTTCCAAACGTGGCAGCTTCTGCTGTGTCTACTGCTGTTCTTTCAGCGGCATGTTTTAACCTGAATCTTCTGGCCCACACTGGAGCACACAAACAGTCCTCTCGGCAAGGGGACACATTTAATCAAACGATATCTGAAAGACCTGTGAAGCTGCGTATGTAAATATTTGAATGTCAGAATGTATTCTACTAGTATAAATTTATGTTTTATGAATAGACAGACAGAAAACTCCATTTACATATAGAGAATAATGACACATTCTTTTCATAAAGAGAGGTACTGCAATTCATTCAATTTGCATTTGGATATTGCCATTGTTCAAGTAAGTGGTGTGTGTTTGGGTGCATGCAAACTGCAAGAATCTAACAAGACAGTTTTCTAAAAGTAGTCCTTTTTCTCAGACGTAAGTCCAGCTCCCATCTCTGCCAAAACCTGAATTCTGAAAAAAACAGGTGTATTCATTAAGTATCTAGGACATGAAAAAAAAGACAGACTATTTTGGTGATGAAGCTGGTCTGCAATTTGGAGTAAGATAAGGTAGGTTTAAATACAACTTTTTTACAAAAATAAACCACAATTCAGGGATATTGTTACTGTTTTCAGTGTCAGCACAGATCTTCAGTAGGCACAGTTTAAATGCCAAGTTTGTCATAAACTCCTCTGGTTTAACTAAGCTAACTCAGATGAAATTCTGACCAGGTATCTCACATTAGGCAAATGAAACACTTTTTTAAAAAACACAAAGAGACCAGAATTAAGTTTAGAACAAATTGGTGGAAGAAATTGATAAGTAGTACTGCAGTCAATGCATCATAAAAATTCTAGTCTGTTTTCTTCTCTTAACAAAAAAAAAAAAAGGCAAGCCAAGCTGGCAGGAGATGTCCAGCAAAGTCTCAGACAAAGCTAAGTGCCCTGCAGTGTAAGGTCTGTGTGAGACGTGAGTTCATCCCAGATCTAGCCAGGCTCTGCTGGAGAAAATTAAAAGTTATTTACCCATTTCAGTCAGTTCTTGAAGGTTTTTTTTTCAGTATAAATTAGCTCTTACCTTTTTCCTGCAGGACAAAGCCATTGACCTGGAGCACATCACTAAACAGAAAATTAATTACTGTTGTCTGCTGCATGTAGAAGGATTGTCAGTGGGACTAAATCCAGCGATCCTCATAAATCCCCAGGACACCTGACACAGGTAAATGACGCAGTTGTACTTTTTGCTCATATTTGATTTTATACTCAGATAGCTACATTTTCAGGAGCTGTACCCACAAAGGTAAGTCTGTTCTCAGTTGGGAGTATTAAGTGTAAGTCACTGCAGATGACCTCAGCATTTGTTTAACTGCCCATATATTTGAAGTCTTTTAGTCCTTTATAAGAGCTGGGATAAATACTCTGTAGAATTCTAATGCTAGCTCAGATATTTAGCTTTTCTGTCCTCTTCTCATTACAGAGTATGTGTGTGAATAAACTGCTTGGGCAGAGATAAGTAAAAATACATATTCTACTAAATATGTCTTCTCAATGGGCAAAGCCCATGAAGGACTGAAAAGCACTACTGCATTATTCCAATATTCTTTGGTGATTTATTTCAGGAAAAAAAAAAAACAAAAACAAACAAATAGGACTTACTTAAGACATAGTAGTCTTAGATAAAATAATAATTGAAGGAAAGAATTCACAGAACAGTAGATGAACTACAATGAATTGATAACAGACTAACCTGATTTAAAAGAAGAACAAAGACTGTTTTAAGCAACTGCCTATGACCTAGTCTACTAAATGACAGGGAGAGTCTGCCTACTTTACTTTCTATGGGGTCTGGCTTTTGTTATCAAAGAGAATACATTTACCGAGCAAGTCATGCCTTAAGTGCGCTCCAAAGAGCAATTAAATGCAACACGTTGACCAAATACATGCTGGCATATTCTTTAAGACACCTCTCAGTCTGGAAAAAAAGACTCACTTTACCATGCAGAGGCATGCATAGAAGCAGAAAAGGCATGTGTAACCTCGACTGAGACATTCACTTTAGCTACTCCCCATCTTGCCAAAACACAACAGAAAGCATAGAATCATAGAATCATTTAGGTTGGAAAAGATCTTTAAGATCATCGAGTCCAACCACCAATCTCACACTGCCAAGCCCATCACTGAACCATGTCCCCCAGCACTTCATCTACACATCTCTAAATATCTCTGGGGATGGTGACCTCACCATCTTCCTGGGAAGCTAGTTCCAGTGTTTAACAACCATTTCATGTGCAATTTAATACTGATAACATCTATTCATGGAAACTTTTGCACTAGCAAAGATGAAGAGCTGCATTTGAAGGCACTACCTTCACAAGAGTGAAGGGTAAAATATGGATTCAATCTTAGTTCTCTGCTGAAGCACAGTGTACAATTCACCTGAAGAATCTGTATTGGTTACACTCACAGAGCAGAGGTATGGCATTTCCAAAATTGTTTCTTCCCTTTAACAGCGAATTAATCTTCGAGGAATTAATTTATTCCTTTGCTCCCCAGTCACATAAAACAAATATTATAATATTGAAACAGCTTTCTGTCTTACCTAAGCCTCATTGACAATAAGCCTAGAAGTCCTAGCCCTCACCTGTGAGGCAGAGGAGATAGTGGTTATATAGTCTGCTTCCACAGAGTAATTACACCAAGCCTGACAGATGCACAGCTCTGGACATACAGGAGAAGAGTGATCAGGCTCCTCTGAAAAGTGATACAGGTTTAAACTGTACCTCTTGCATAAGTTATTAATTAATTTGTTTCTTTTCAAATTGTAAAAGTTTATTAACTCTTGTCTCTCTTCACAGACATATACCACTGGAACAATCCATATTCATGCTGCATCAGCCATGTGAAGATTTACATATGCCTCAGTTCTGACCTGTGGAAAATGAACAGAAAAGCAAAAGGATGAAAAAGAGGATGAATAAATATGTGTGATAAAACAGTGCAGGTAAATGATGGTATAGCAGGTATCCAGCACTATCACCAGAGGGGCAGCTTCTTAAAGGCCCTTAAAGTCCTTGAGACATCATGTTTAAGATCAACAGAAGGCCCTACCCTCTGCCTCCCTCTGTCCAGGCACTCAACCTCCCCCAGCAGAACAGCCCAGATCTGCTTGCTCTGTAGCCTAAATGAACTGCAAGGGGACAAAAACTACACAGGACTTTTTTGTCCTCACAGAATTCACAGCTTACAGAACAGGCAGGCCTGGGCTGCTGCAATGGGCTGGGCCTGCGTGATGTCCCTGAGGGGTCAGATCCGGGTCTGCCACTGATGCTAGTACTGTTCCTAAAGTCAACGCTTTAGAGGCTTTTAGGCTCATTTAGGCTCTAAGGCTTGCTCTTCTTACAAGTACATCGAAGCTGGAGCTAAGCCACTAATCCCCAAAAGTGATTCTTTTTGCTGTTTTCAGGGTGGTGCTGGCAAGGTGACAAGAAATACAGCTACTTGCCCAGGCACTGGAGAGAAGACTTCTCTACTCCAGCTACTGTGTGCATAGGTCCCTGGGCATAAGGTTGGAGCTAGGTACAAGTCACACAGAATCACAGACGGTAGGAGTTGGAAGGGAGCTCTGAAGATCATCTAGTGCACCCCCCTGCTCAAGCAGGTTTGCCAAGACCAGGCACACAGGAATGTACAAAGGCAGGTTTTTAAATCCTCCAGAGAAGGAGACTCCACACCCTCCCTGGACAGCCTGAGCCAGGGTTCACACGAAGATTTTCCTTAGGTTTAAGTGGAACTTTTTTGTTCCAGCTTCATCCCATTACCCCTTGTCCTGTCACTGGACACTACAGAACAAAAGTGTTACTCCATCCTCTTGACATACAGCTTTCAAATATTTGTACGTATTAATGAAATCCCTCCTCAGTCTCCTACCAGTAAAACAGCCCCAGTTCCCGCAGCCTTTCCTCATAAGGAAGAGGCTACAGTCCCCTGATCATCTTGGTGGCTCTGAACTGGACTCTCTCCAGAAGTTTTCTGTCCCTCTTGAGCTATGAAGCCCAGAATTGGACGTAGGACTCCCAGTGAGGCCTCACCAGGGCAGAGTAGAAGGGAAGAAGAACCTCCCCCTACCTGCCGGCCACACTCTTCTTGATGCAACCCAGGATGCCATTGGCCTTCTTGGCCACAAGGGCACATTGCTGACTCATGGTTAGTTTATTATCAATCAGGACTCCCAGGTCTCTCTCTGCAGAGCTGCTCTCCAGCAGGTCAGTCCCCAGCCTATATTGGTGCATGGAGTTGTTCCTTCCCAGGTGCAGGACTCTGCACTTGTCCTTGTTGAACATCATGAGGTTCCTCTCTGCCCAACTCTGAAGCCAGTCAAGATCCCGCTGAATGGCAGCACAGCCTCCTGGTGAATCAGCCAGTTCTCCCAGTTTGGTGTCATCACTGAACTTGCTGAGGTTATACTCTGTCCTTTCATTCAGATTGTTGATGAAGATGTTAAGACTGGCTTTATCACCTCTTGGTGACTTTCTGCTGATGCTTCTGAGGTGCTGCAAATCTTTTAAATAAAATAAAACAAAACACACATGATTTGTTATCCAAGCCTGCCCCTTGGTGTGGAAATTTGCCCTGTCTGTGTGCCAATACAGGCAGAAGATTGAGTTGAATTCTCAGAAAAAGTAATTTGTGCAATGGAAACAGAGGTCTCTTCTGAACCAGGGCATTTATCTGGGTTGTTAAATGGAAGCTGGGGGTCACTCATAGGAAATGGGTTGCTGTGGGCCATGTCTGGAGAGTAACAAAAGCCAGGTAGTGGCATCCAGACAATTACAGACTTACATTGGCATTGTGTAAAATGGAAAAACCCAAGAGTCTAAAAGGCTATAACACTGATTGTGTAGAACATTAAACTATTACTTTATGCTGATGATATCCTACTGTTAATTAAGGACTCACATGCTTCCCCTCCTGCTTATAATGAATATTGCTCTCTGAGTACAAAGTTATCATTGCACGAAATTAATGACTCTGAGACTGCAGTGATGCAGCTTTCTGGAGTTTGCCCTTCAGCCTCGCTCACTTCATGGAATTTTAAGTGGGCACCCAAAAATATCGTACAAATACTTAGGGGCTGATATTAACAAAGCCCCAGACAATGTAATTAAAGATCATTTAAATCCAATTATCAAGCAGGTAAGAAAAGATTTGCAGGGATAGCCAGAGCTAAATTAGTGCAAACGTGCATGATTCAGGAGGACAGATTCTGCCCTCATTTGCCATCCCATCAGGTTGTTAAAGCAGAAATGAGGACATTGTATAAGTCAGCACCCTCAGACTCACTGTCATAAATGATCTCAAGATAACATTTCCCACTGGCAGCAACAGGTGTTGAGCTTATTTTGAGCATATGTGTACACAAATAGCTATAAATACTGTGAGAAGTTCTAATGATTACTAATAATTATATTCCCAATCCATACCTAAAACAAACGGCAAATAGACAGTAGTACTTCACCCACTACTTAAATTCAGCTGGTTTTTAAGAGTACATAGGTGGATCACACAGGTACCATATTCAGCACCAATAAATTTAACAAAGCTTAGTCTGTACTACCAAGTTCAAATTTCGCACAGCCCGGGCTTCTAATGCCACAGAATAGTGAGCTTCCTTATAAATCACTGTAAACTTTCCTGAATAGCTGCAACAGATGCAATACCTTTCAGGTGACAGAAATCTCAGGATGCCACAGGAAACATTTGAAAAGTATTTATAGCTCTCAGGATGAGAAATGGTAATATTCCCACCAAATGTCATATAATTGGCCTGATTCGTGGGCAAAATCATGCAGATTTTTGTTTGTTTGTTTGGGTTTTTTTTATTCCAATAAGGTATAATTTTGAATGAAAACGTACGTATTCTGGGTAAGCTTGTATTTTTCCCTCTTCCTCATACTGTAAAGTAATATTACTGTTAAGCAGAGTTTGCATTCTATCAGTGGCTCGGATGGAAATATCTTTCTGGAAAGCGCATGAAATCCTTTGTGATGAAAGGAATTATATAAATATGAATCAATTATTTTTGGAGTGGCTTGAGAAATTAAATCATGACAGACAGTCTTATTCAAACACTTTTCTAAACTGCATGATTTTGGGCCATTTAAAACGTTCAGTGGAATTAATTTTATCTCTGGAAAAAGGTAATTTTATCTCTGGAAATCCCTTCCAACAAATGTGCTCAGATTTTTTCAGTCTATTGTGGGATTAGCTAGGTGGGCCAAAATAGCTGAAAAAAAATCTTGCTGGGAAAGTGGTTGATGCTGTTAGGCATGATTACCCACCAATCAAAACAGAAAGTCCGTATGTGATAGAGAAAGCAATGATATATATTTACGATAGGATGGAGGGTTGCAAATAAAAGGTGTTAATGAAAGAACAGTTTGGGCACCAAAAGGAAAAACTGAAAAGATGATGCTGGTACAAGAGCATGATCCATACTGCATATTAATGATTATGAAGAGGATATCATCCTGCTATAAAACAGCTTTCATAACAGCTCTACAGCAAACACAAGGAAGATAGCACTGTAAATGCCTAACAGAAAATGCTCAGTACACAGGAGTTTCTCTTCAAAATTGCAGACTGAGAGGTGTACTTTTTTCCTGCTCGGATACCCACACTTGCTGAGTTATACTCTTAGCAAATTTCTGCATAGGAAATTGCCAACTTTCTGCTCATACATTCAAGCTGCACCGACACTGCACCCAGAGTTAAATTCACAAGGATATCTAAATTGGCAACAATCAAAGATCTCATTAAGATGTTAACATTACTGTTTAAAGACTTAAAGAGCTTGAAGGATGTTGTACTCCCTCTTTCTGATCCATGTTTGGTTGTAATAAACAAGTCTTCTCATAGATCACTGATTAAGGTAATAAAGAAGCAGAAAGTATCAGAGGCAGGTTAGTGCTAGAGTTCCGCCAGTGCTGATTTGAAGCAAACAGGTTCAGCTTCTTGGTAAGAGGTTGTGCAGAATGAGGTACAAGTCTGCTTATATTCCTAAACTATTCAAGATTTTAAAACAAAAAATTAACTGTAAATAGTTGCAGAAACATCTGTCAGATACTGCCAGGTAAAATCACAGTCGTGACCATACATGCTCAGTGGTATGCTTAAATCAATTATAAACTTCCTTAAGAGAGAGACATGTTAGTGCTGGTCAATAAATTAGAGAAAAGGAAAAAAGAACAGAACAAGAGACATCACAGTGCCATTCCATAACTCTAATATGTGCCTGCACCCTAAATACCAGGTGCATTTCTGGTCCTGGTCTCAGCAAGGATCCAAGAAGAACTGGAAAAGGTTTGCAGATGGATTATGAGAACAACCAAAGGAACATGGCAGCTTTCTGTCCAGTTAGAGATAACTGAGGGGGTTACAAGGAAAAAGGTCTCATCTAGTGACGTAGAGGAACAAAGTAGTTACTATTTGATGTCTCTCAGAATACAAGAACCAGAAGCTAGCACATCAAATGTTCAGCAAGTAGATTTGAAAGCAACAGACCAGTCAGTACTTCTACACAGTCTGTGTAATTAAAGCAAAGAACTTGTCACAGACTGTTCAGAGAAAACTGTGTGTTCCACTGTACACCAGCAGTCTGTGTAGGTGCAAAACGTAATTGTATAAACTCATACAGGACAACAGATCACAGACTATGAAGGAAAGATGCCACATGAAACCATGAAACCTCCACGATGTGGATCACTAGATGCTGTGAGGATACTGCTGTACACTTGCCCTACCCTTACTTTCTTCTTTGCCTTTCTTGTTTGCTGCCTGTGTGAGAGGAAGCTTTGGTCAGACCCAATGCAGCTGTTGTCTTGATAGATAAGGTGCTCGTATACATTTACCCAAGACATGCAGAAGTGCTTCTGCTCATGTTTAATACTACAACTCTTGGAACATTACTGTCGTGGTCATAGCATGACCAACTGAAAACAATGCCAGAAAGTTGTCCAGAGTGGTGCCATGCACCATTTAGGTTCAATGGGGAGATTCACAAGCCACATCTAACAGAAGATAATATGGGGACAGAAAAAGATGGACATCCATTTTTGATGCACAGTTTGAATTGCAGCTAAGTCATGAATTCAGCAGAGATGGAATGTTAATCCAGACATGAGAACCACCAGTCTACGTTGGATGCTAATTGGAGACAGAGCCAGGAGAGAAATGTTTGGAAAGAGAAGAAAAGCAGGAGCACACATTTCTGCTCTGCTAAGGAAATGATGCAGTGAAACGTGGTCTAAATTGATAGAACTGAACTTAAACTGGGGACTAGTTTCTCATCTCAAATAAATCAGAGTGGCAGCAGCAAAGCCATAGAATCAGCTTTCTGATGGATATTCACCAAAGTCAATACCCTTTAATGCTGATACACCTAAATTGCCTACTGTTATGAAAATCAGTGTACCTATGTTAGGTTTTATCTATACCACTCAGTCTGCCTGGATTTGTTTTCTTTCACAGAAAAAAAAAACCAAACACAGACACGCTGCAAAATGTCTTTAAATAGCCTCATCAGAAATTTGAGTTTTGTTTGTTGCTCTAGTGGTTTATGACTTTGACACAAACTAAAGTTACTGAAGACCTGATGAGATGCATCTGAGCATGCTGAAGGACTGGCTGATGTGGTTGCTAAGCCACTCTCCATCATTTTCGAACAATTGTGGAGAACTGGTGAGGTGCCTGAGGACTGGAGAAAGGCCAATGTCACTCCAGTCTGCAAAAAGGGCAAGAAGGAGATCCTGGGAAGCTACAGGCCAGTCAGCCTCACCTCCAGCCCTGGAAAGGTGATGGAACAACTAATCCTGAATGTCATCATATGAAACGTACGAAGGAGAAGATGCTTATCAGGAGGGCTCAATGTGTATTCACCAAGAGGGATTCCAGCTTGACCAACCTGATGGCCTTCTCTGACAGTCTGTCTGGCTAGATGAGAGGAGAGCAGCAGATGTCATCTACCTTGACTTCAGCAAGGCTTTTGACACTATCTCCCATAACATCCTCATCAGAAAGCTCAGGCAGTGTGGCTTGGATGAGTGAATGGTGAAGTGGATTAAGAGATGGCAGAATGACAGAGCCCAGAGGGTGGTGATCAATGGCACAGAATCAAATTGGAGGCCTGTGGCCAGTGGAGTTCCACAGGGATGGGTTCTGGGGCCAGTCTTCATTAACGACCTGGATGAAGGGACAGAGTGTACCCTCAGCAAGTTCGCTGATGACACCAAACTGGGAGGACTGGCTGATTCCCCAGAAGGCTGTGCTGCCATTCAGCGGGATCTTGACTGGCTTCAGAGTTGGGCAGAGACGAACCTCATGAGGTTCAACAAGGACAAGTGCAGAGTCCTGCACCTGGGGAGGAACAACCTCATGCACAAATACAGGCTGGGGACTGACCTGCTGGAGACTAGCTCTGTAGAGAGAGAGCTAGGAGTGCTGGTTGATAATAAACTAAATATGAGTCAGCAATGTGCCCTTGTGGCCAAGAAGGCCAATGACATTCTGGGTTGCATCAATAAGAGTGTTGTTAGCAGGTAGAGGGAGGTTCGGCTCCCCCTCTACTCTGGCTTGGTGAGGCCTCATCCACTGTGGGGGGATCTCATTAGTATTTACAAATATCTAAATGGTGGATGTCAGGAGTTTGGGACATCACTTTTTTTCTGTCGTGTGCTGTGACAGGACAAGGGGTAATGGAAAGAAGCTGGAACACAAAAAGTTCCACTTACACACAAGAAAAAACTATTTCACTGTGGGGGTGAGGGAGCAGTGGCACAGGCTGCCCAGAGGGGTTGTGGAGTCTCCTTCCTTGGAGGTCTTCAAGACGCACCTGGACATGTTCCTATACAACCTGATCTAGGTGAACCTGCTTCTGCAGGGGGGTTGGACTAGATGATCTCTAAAGGTCTCTTCCAACTCTACCATTCTATGATTCTATGATAATAATTTTGTATTTGATCAGCTGCGTTGTAATGGCTTTTTTTTCTTCTGGGCTTTAGATTTTTTTATTTGATTACATTCTTGCCCTAGTTTCAAAGGTGGAAAATAATAGATTTTATAGAGAACAATCCCAAATGTCATATCTACAGCTGATCTGCAATTCAATATAATAGCTTTTTCCTTCTAGGTGATTTTTTGCTATTCAGATTTGAAAGCTATCATTTGTGTGATGTTACTCAATCTCTCTGTTCTAATTCGAAATCTTATTTTTAATCAATTAGGAAGAAATGACCTAATTAAGGAGTAATTTAGGCCAGGAACTTAAACATTGTTTTATAAAGTAGCTGCATTTAATTGGAAACGTGCTCAACCTCTGCATTGCATTAGTAAGTAATTTGTAAGAATCGACCAATGGGATCTCCTGACTGCCAGTTCAGAAATGATAGTGACAAAGCTGATGTCCAAAGCAGTCTGATGAACTTTATTAATAGCTTTACTATGAGCCTTAAGGTCCAAGCAACTATAGCCTCTCATTATGTCAGACACAAACACATGTCAAGTGACTGCTGGCTCCCGGGAGTCAGTGCTGAATAGTTCTGAAACGACATGCTGGATAAAAAGCTCAAGAAGCTGGAAGGACACAAAGAGTGAACCTGACTTGCTCAACTACCATCATCCACTCAGTGAGTGGCAAAGCTAGCAATAGCTGCTAGAGTGCCCCATTCAGAGAACCACGCTGTCACTAGCTAGTGCATGTGCTGGTAAAAATTCCTAAGATCTCCACACCACCTTTTTCTCCCTGTATTTCCCCTTAGCCGTTAGTCATCCTAGCACAAGACTTGTCAGAACTCTGCACAAACATGTCAATGTGCCACAAAAGGTACATCACTGTTTGAAAAGCTTACTGGGGGAGTTTTAAGAAAGAAATTAATCTTTGGTGCCTAGAGGAGACATTGCAGTTCACAGCTCTGCCGTGGCTGCCATTAGTACAGCATGGCTCTCTCCCTTATAGCTGGCCTTGTGTCTCCACTGTTGCTTTTCACTGGAGCAGCACCACCATACAGATGGTTTTAGCATCAGAAAGGGGACACGCACACCTGTCCAATGTTTCCATGCCATGTTTTGTTCTCATTTGTCATTGCTTTTAGCACTGTGTACTTACAGTAGCAGAGTGGAAGGAACAGTAGTGATTCTGCTCTCACACACTCTTGAGGGGCCTCTGGTTTCCAGTTGATCACTTAAGGTTGCTTTACTGCAGAGTAGGTATTGCTGGGCAAACTTATCAGCGCATTATTTATTCATGTTGGCTCAGAGTTTTTCCTCAGATGACAGCTCTCAGGGAAATACTTACAAAGGCCTTCCATACTGACAGAGCCCTTGCTGCATGCTACTTCTTGATGACGGGGAGCAACAGCATTGTATTCCATTTTTAAAAACTATCCAGAGAATGCTTGCAGGCTCAGATCACTTCAGTTTTACACTAATACTTTTTGTCATTGAATTTTGTGTCAGGCCATTGTTTATTGTCTGACTCTTTCGGGTGAGATCTTAGCTACAGGAAAGAGACTTCGCCATCCACTTGGTATCTAAATAGCTCTAAAATCAAGGAAGCCCCATGAGTCTCTGAGCTGCTTTCCATGGCCCTCACAGGAATGTGTGCACCTTTGTGATGCTGCACAAGGGACACTTCCAAAGAGCACAGAAATCTGACGTTTGAGCAAGTTAGTCCACAGCTTCTTATACCTTACTTCAAGCAGGGGTCAGTCTCCCTTGGCCAAGCAAAGTACAGAACAGTAGCCATGTAAAATTCACTAAAGTCACACTGCACAGCAAGGCTGGTGCTCTGCATATGACCTTTAAAATCAAGTGTACCTGGATAAAAGAACTCATGGCTTTTGTAGTCAAATACTGAGTTCCCTGGGAGATCCATGTGAGGAGAGCAGGCCTCCTGCTCCTTCCTTTAAGTCAATAGTAGCAATACATTATCAGATTGCCTATTTTCCCAGATACATTAAATCCAGTTTGACAAAGGTGAAAGTGTTAGCTGTTTGCAGCCTGACACAGAGTTGGCAAAATCCTGGGCCCTTCAAAAGTATCAGCTTTGATTTTAAATTGTGTCATGCTTCAGGAGAGAGGATATGCAGTCACCTAACCTGGTGGGCTCCTGCAGTGACAGCTTCATTTCAGCTTTGAGGCAGCACGAGCTCTGAAAACAGTGATGCAGAATCCCAGCCTTACTGATCCGTATGCATGTACGAAAGCCACCACTCTCAACACAAACTCTAGTTTTTCAAAGGAATTCAATGTAATCTGTTCATTTTACATTAATGGGCTAAATTGTACTCTTCTGGAGGAGTTGACATCACCCACTTTGCGTACTGAGGGAGAAGAGACATCTGTTCCAGTATGCACTATGACATTTTTACTTAGTCATCCAAATTGCACCAAAAGAACCTGTAACAAAGACAAGGACTGTTTGATGTGGAAATCACAAGTATACAAAACAAAGAGTGATCAATATCTGTTTGCCTTCAAGTAAAGCGTAAGCACACTAAGACCATCTAGCCTGCAGTATCCCATGTTTTGTACTGCAGTAACACTGCCAACAATGATCAGCAATACGACTAGACTTTGTAATGCTACTGAGCAGATGTGTCTAAATTGCATGGAATTGCAAAAGGGAAAAAAGGGAGACTGGGGTCCTAAAAATAGGGTGATTCCTGTCCTTTTGGGGAGAGCTGAACTGCATAAAAACATGTAGAGGGAACAAGCAAAACAGGGAAGACAAACGTGCACTTCTGTTCCAGCTTCTCTCTTAAGCCTGCTCAGGGTCCTCAGCCACTGACAACAGCAAGAGCCATGGCCAGCATTGTTAGCCACAAAGCATCAACCTCGTTCACACTCATGGCTAATTTAGAATAAGATTGATAAAGGCCAGTTGTTGGAATAAGTAGTGTTAATGACTGATAGTAATTAAGAGCTAACCTTTTGCAATGTGCATTTGCTAATGAATGTTAATCTAGAAAAGTGCTATTTTGAAGTTTGAAACTCACCTGATTTATCAGATATCTAAACACACCCATCACAAGGATTGTTAATTCCCTAACCAAAATACATGATGATGCACTCTGTTAAGTTTCAAGTGGCCCACAGAGAATTCAGTACACAAACCCATTGAAATCTAAGAAGGATTTCAAGCCCAAACCTCTTTGTATTCCATCCAAACACTCAAAACTGAGCATTAATGCTGCTTCAGCAAGCCTGGCAACATTCATAATGTGTGATCAAATGAAAAACTCATAATTTGGTGCATGGATTAAAGATCCACTTGGGTCCCTGTGCCAGAAGACGCAGTCTCAGGATCAGGATTTCTTTCACCAGCTTTAGAGACCAAAGTTTTTGATGAAGGGCATGAGGGAAAGTGCTACCTCAGCAGAATGACTCCCCATGCTGGATAATCCGAATTGGAGGCTCTTAATTCTGTCTTGCAGCATGGAGAATCTGTATTTGTCTATCCTGTGCTAAAGCAAAGGTTTTCCAACAAAGGAGAAACCCAATCAAAATGACATTATCCGTACTCTATAATGGCTGTCGTGTTGTGGTACAATGGCTGCTGTATAGTGCTAGTCTTCTGACACAGAATAGGAACAGGCTCATGTCTCTGTTTTGAAAGTATTTTGTATTTCATGGGTACCACTAAAAAAAGATGTGATAAGAAACAACACTTGCATGCCAAAGATAGATGATGTTTCTACAGACTACGTATTTAGAGAGCAGAGACTTTTTTTTATTTTTTTCTCTACTAAGGATAATTAAGCACTTGACAAAAGCATGAAGAGATGTAGCAAATTAGAAAAATACAATGGTCCATGATTAACGAAATAGGAAAAGAAAGTCAGTTGTCCCTTCTGCCCCTGAAATCAATGACTTATCCAAACTCTCAGCAGGTAGGAGAGAGGGGTTGTTCCTTAAAAGTAAAAGCAATTAGTGGTGACAAATCAGCACTAGACTAGACATTTAAGAAGGGTTGCAACTGCATTGTGTAAGCACTTACAAACTGCTGTCTTGACTGAAGGTAGAGATGTTTAATGGAATAAAAACTGTATTCAGTACATAGTGTGATAGTCTGGCTGATTTTTGTTTGCTTTACATCTGGAAGGGAAGACTGATTTTTACACATCAGCTCTGACTGTTAAAGTCAATTTGAAATCACTTGTTTTCAACTGCTGCCATCTAAATTTTAGCCAAAACTACTTTTTCATTTCTTCAAATGAAAAAAAGTTTACACTGCATCATTATTTTCCTCCGTGTAAAACAAGTGCCTTTTACAAACTCTACAAAAAGTGAACCCTTAACAATTAAAAATCCCTTGTACAACTCTGCAAAACTGTACAAATCAGAGAGTACAGGAAGAAAAGGAAAGAAAATCTGCCTTTATGTTGGAGGTAAGCTCAGCTCAGCAGCTGAGCAGCTTTCCCTGCTGTAATGGTGAGGGACTGCTTCTCCCTGCTGGTTCAAGGGACAACAGGAGTGGTGGGCACAGGGTCAGGAAGCCTGAGTTGTGAGTGGGGGTGGCATTCCAGGTGTCAGGCCATGTCAGAGACCTGTGCTCTGAGTGGCTGCTGCCAGAATGCCCCGATTTAAGAGGTAAAATAAAAAGAACAGGAAAAAAACCCAAACGAAAAAGGATTAGATGGCGGGCAAGATTATCCTAGAATAGGCCCTCACTTTTGCTGCCTCTTAATACAGCCAGGGGCCAAGGAGATCCGTATTTTCAGTGTTAATTGGGCTTATTGAAGGCATTAAGACATTTTATAAAGAATGAGAGGCTGAGGGATTAGGACTGATGGGAATTCACAGAATGTTTATGAATTAGCATCAAAGAATGTCTGGCTCCAGGGAAAGTTTAAAAGCAGAGGTAAATGGAGATACCACTATAGCAAGAAAATAGTATGGACATTTTTCTAGTCTAAAACAATGTTTTTATTATTTAAATGTAGCTCATTATACATGTCTTTTAATTTCTCTGCTGAACTTTAAGATATAGAGCAGACAGAGCATTTCTATTCACTCTTGCTTATCATAGAAGCACAGGGGATATTAACTTTGGTAAGAGGATTAGCTGATGCTCAGGATCTGGGTCTAGAGTGGGATTTCATGGTGTGACCGCAGCCTACATAGGCCATACAAATACTAAACACTACAGCTGTGTATGCTAAAGAAAGGAGATGACAAAACCCAACAACTTTATTTCAGGACAAAAAATGGCTAAGAAAAGGTGTCCTGTTAGAAGAACAGGGCTGTACTATGCAGAAACAGTCATGTAGGAGTGGGGTTGTGGGGCTGAAAGGCCCTATGTCTATCAGGTCCAAGTGACACAACACACCAAAGACTGGGCAGATGTTGAAAGCAGGGCCATATGGTGGGTTTGGGCCTCAAAGTTTTAGGGACTCAAGCTCAATGGTTGGTTTTGAAGCACAAAAAGAGAAGTAGAGTCCTGTGTTCGTCAGGCCTTGAAAGGTGGCTCAGGGAGGTGTTCTGAGGCCTCAAAACCAGGCTTGTTTGTCTGATTTTAGTATTAAAACACAGATTGAAGTGCTGCATTTTCAGGTACTTGAAATAGACCAGTGTTTTCCAGACTTGGACATGGGCTCAGTGGTGCCTGTTTTGGGGGTGCAAAATCACAACTCATTTGACTTCAGGAAAAGAGGCCAACTCATGGGCTTTTGGGCCTCAAAGGGAGATGCACTTGTCCTTGGGCAGCAAGACCCAGCCCCTTCAGCTGATTTTGGGGCTCAGAAACAGGAATGAAATCCCATATTTTCTGTACTTGAACACAGAGCCCAAGTCCTGCTTTTTGGGGACTTCGGATCAGGCTCCTGGAGCTGGGCAGTGAGGTTGTAGCAGCATCCTTTGCCTGTAGGCTAAGACACAGAGTTGGCTGTTGCTGTGCAGGGGAGGTGGGAGGGTGTTGGGTTCCGGGCAGGCGGGAATTAGGCAGGGACCTCTCCTGCAGCAGGGTGGCTGGTTGTGTTGGTCTCCAAAGTCTGGGAGGCTGATGTGCACCCGGCTGAACTCAACATCTGAGTGTGAATGTCTTTTCCCCCATAGCCTGTCTTCATGTGTCCAACTCTATCTGAGGTGTGTACAACAGCCAGAATAGTCATTAACTCATTACTCCATATTTAGAGAATGTACAATTATGGCAGTTCACATTCTTATGACAGTGATTGATCTATGACCCTGTCAAATCCCACATGGCTATAATGAGCAGAAGCTGTAAATAGTTTAAGGGTGGGCAGGGCTGTCCCCAGCCAGGAGCAGGGCAGGCAGCAGCATCGTCTGTCTCTGGCACTGGCAGCCTGGCTTCTCTTCAGGGATTCAGTAAACCCTGGGCAGGTCTCTCAGCATCTCCTTTCAAGGGCAGAAATTACGTGTCCCAGAACATGTGTGAGCAGCACAATTTGTGAGGGCTGTGCCACCAGCCCAGCCACCATCACCCACCACAGACCAATCCAGGACTGAACCGACTCCTCCATCCTGGGGAGAAAGGCACTTTTCAGTGAAAACACAGCCAAACAGCATCTTTGATTTCATATGTTGCAATTACACAATACTTTCTGTATTTATTAACAAATTACTCTTTGATAATCAGACAATATTTGTAAACTAATAATTCATTACTATTTAAATACTTGTAAGTTGATAATTCAACATGTATTCCATATTAAACTGTGATACTTACAACCAAGCACCAGCAGTGATGCACTTAGAGCCCCAGGAGGTCCCCTGGCCCCGCAGCGAGCAGGAGCCTCTCTCCCAGCCCCCAGAGGCAGCCAGAGCCGGGCAGGACTCGCTGTGCCTGGCAGTTGCCAACACAGGCCTGCTGCCTTGCCTCACCTCACAGGGGAGGCCTCTGGGCAGTGGAGAAGCCATAGATCTATCCCCAAGGCATCAGACCTCAGGCGCAGCTCTGGCTCCCGCTCCTGCCAGCAGCTAGGCTACAGTCTAGTGCCAAGCACCAGCCCCTTTGGCTTTGCCCACAGTCACCTTCTCCTTCCTTCCCAAAGGGACCATGATAGACAGAGTGTGGCGAGGTGGCAGGGCAACAGCAGGTTGTGGCTCCACCTGCCATCCAGGATGAAGCCACTCGCTTGGACAGGACCTACCCCAGAGATCCTCTGGGCACAGCATTGGGTGGAAGGGGGCAAAGTGGCCTCCACCAAGTGTGAAGAGGGCTTCAATTTGATGCCTGGTTTCTCACAGGTAGTTTCCATCCTGGGCAAAACAGCCTCAACCCAGAGAAGATTAACTTATTCTTAATTAAAATGCAATTGCCAATTCACACAGTGTGAAACAAACATTAAACCAAGGCCTGTCTCTGGTACTGCACAGAGCAGGGACCTCACAGATGGTCACTGCTGTCTTCAGCCACCCCCAAGGAGACAGACTGTTGAGTTCTTCAGGAAGAGAACTGCCTTTCTCAACTCCACAGCTGCACATTAACAGGAAGGGTGAAGGACACTAAGCATCTTAGTATGATTTCTGGTACTACTGAGAGAAATGCCCTCAGGACTTGGCCACCTCAGAGCAAAGCCTCCTGCCCTTGCCTGCACGTGCAGTGTCAAGCAGTCACCAAACTGAGGAAACTGCTGCCAACTCATAAGCCCTGGAGAAAGTAACATTGCTACTGTGAAAAATGGTGAGTGTGAGGAGTTTTAGGTTTGATAGTATAATTCATTTATCCATGTAACAAATTTATTCAGAATATCTCAGTCAGAAGATTCCAGACTGCAGTGTGATAGCACCAGAAAGAGCTCACTGATCAAACCCAAGAGCCTTCATAAGGAGGGTAACACAAAATGAGTTAAAGCTGATCAAAACATCCCTGTGCAGTAAGTCGGATTAATGCCACCATATATCATCCTGTGCCAATATGATGTGGCAGTGTCACTCTCTAGTGTCACTTTATTAAAGCAACAGTCTTCGGTTTTGATTCATAAAGCATCAAGTTGCACCACAGCAAATAATTTCCAGACTTTAACTTATGTTACATTTAGTACATACAGTTAAATGGACAGCTATGTGAGGTGTGACCATGTGGATGATCTGCCCAAATTGCTGGCAGAGCTATGAAAGTAAGTAGAAAGGTTAAGGAGTATCAGGGAGTCTGAGAAAGAGACACTGGTAGAGCCATTCTCTGCCTTTCCTGAGACAGGAACAGCCACCAGAAAAAAAAAAAAAAAAAAACAAAAATAACATAAGATCAAGGAGATCCTGTATCCTCACCCCATAAAGCAGAAGGCAGTTGCTTAAAGAAAGAAATGGAGGCAGATCCATGTTCAGGGTGGCAGGCAAAGCCTTTCCCTGTGCACATCACCTTCCAAGGTGCCTGTCTACAATGGATATGAGGCTCTGGATGTGGAAGGCCAGTCAACAGATGATGTGGATGATAGTCCATCCACACCAGAGGTGTTCCCAAGGTCAGAAAGGCCTGCCCCCTGTATCATATAATCATAGGGTTTGGAAGGAACCTTTAGAGATCATGACCATCCTTATGAGGAAGAAAAGGCAGGTTATAGTCTTGGGTGACTCCATCCTGAGTGGAACAGAGGGTTCAATATGCTGGACAGGCTCTCTTCTTACAGAAGTCCGGTCCCTCCTGGGGACCAGGGTTAAGGACATCACTAGGAAACTTCCTAGTCTGGTACAGCCCTCAGACTATTAACCATTCCTGTTTCTCCATGTGAGTGACTGTTGTGGTTCCTCTGAGAAAGTGGCATGGTAAACACAGCATGGGCAACAAACAGGAGTTAGAAGACACCCTGTTGCTAGAAAGATACAATGTAGGGCCATTACTGAAACTCAGTGGGGATGGATCCCAGGACTGGAGAGTGGTCACCAATGCCTACAAGCTGTTTGTAAGGGATAAGTGAAGAAGGAGAGGTAAAAGACTTGCCTTCTACATCAAGAAATGGGTAGATTGTGAAGAGCTGTCTCTGAAGAATGGCCGTGCGTGAATTGAAAGCCTATGGGTAAGAATTAGAGACTGAGGAAAAAAAGGGAATCATGTGGCTGGCATCTACTACAGGCTGCCCAATCAAAGGGAGCTTATTGACAAAGCCTTTTTACTCCAGCTATGGGAAGCATCACACTTGCAGGCTTTCAGCCTGCTGGGGGACTTCAACCACCCAACATCTGTTGGAAAAGTAGCACAGTGTGCTCTAGTCAATCCAGGAGACTCCTGAAATGCACCAAGCATAAATTCTTAAGTCAGGTAGTAGATAGTCCTACCAGAGGAGATGTGTTACAGGATCTGTTGTTCAGCAGCGCAAGAGAGCTAATCAGAGACATCAAGACTGGAGGCAGCCTGGGCTGCAGTGATCATGCACTGGTGCAGTTGGCACTCCTGAGGGATATGAGTCAGGCAAAAAGTAAAGTTAGGACCCTGAATTTTAAGAAAGCAAACTTCCAGCTATTCAAGGAGTTAGTCAATAGGGCCCCTGGGAAACTGCCCTCAAGGAGCAAAACAGAGCTGGCAAATCCTTAAAGACACTTTCCAGAGAGCACAAGAACCCCAGGTTTAAGAAATCAGGGAAGGAATGCAAGAGACCTGCTGGTCTAATTAAAGGGCGAGGAGGACATGGACAAGCAGTGGGACCAGAGACAGGGATCCTGGGAAGTGTACAGGGATGTTGCCTGGTTGTGCAAGGATGGAGTCAGGAACACCAAGGGACAGCTGGTGCTGAACTTGGCAAGAGGCACAAATAATAATGTGGGCTCCTGCAGATACATCAGCCAGAAAAGTCAAAGAAAGTGTACCACATACCCTACCACACCCCCCCCCACAGCCCTGACAAAGAACATGATTGGAAAACGACTAAAAACAAATGAGAAGAAGGCTGAAGTACTTAGCAATTGTTTTGCCTCGGTCTTTACTGGAAATCTCTGTTCCCACACCTCTCAAGTGGATAAACTGCAAGGTGGAGACAGGGGGAGTAAAGTCACTCTAAGAGAAGATCAGGTTTGTGATCACCTCACAAAACTGAATATACTTAATTCTCTGGGACCTGATGAGATGCATCTCAGAATCCTGAAGGATGTAATTGTCAAGACACTCTCCATGATATTCTGTGACTACCAAGTCATGGCAGCCAGGTGAAGCCCCTGGTGACTAGAAAAAGGAAAATTTTGCATCCATTTTTAAGAAGGATAGAAGGCAGGATGCTGGGAACAAAAAACACCTCAGCTTCACATCTGTGCTGGTGAAGATCATGAAACAGATCCTCCTTGAAGCTGCGGTAAGATACATAGAGGTGATTGCAGACAGCCAGCATAGCTTCACCAAGGGTAAGTCTTGCCTGACCAATCTAGTGGCCTTCTATGATGAGGTAACTACATCAGTGGAAAAGGGAAGAGTGACAGATGTCATCTCGCTGGACTTCTGTAAGGCCTTTGACACAGACTCCCCAACATCTAAATTGGAGACACGTTATAGTGGTATTGTCTGGGACAAGTTTTAGTAGCAGGGGAGCTACAGGGGTGGCTTTTTTTAAGAACTTGCTGCCAGAAGCTTCCCCTGTAACTCACAAGGCCAGTGCCAATTGGCTCTAAGATGGAGTCGCAACTGTCCAAGGCCGAGCCCATTAGCGATGGAGGTAACAGCTCTGTGATTAACGCATTTGAGAAGGGGAAGAAGTTGCTGTGCAGGTGCTAAACTGCAGCAGCAACAGGGAATGAGAATGTGAGAATAACATCTCCACAGACACCAAGGTCAGTGGAGAAGGAGAGGGAAGACTCCCCTGTGACCTGCGGTGAAGACCATGGTGAGGCAGCTGTGCCCCTGAAGTCCATGGAGGCCACTGAGGAGCAGAGATCCACTCGCAGCACGTGGAGGACCTCACGTCAGAGCAGGTGGATGCCTGAAGGAGGCTGTGATTCATGGGAAGCTCACCCTGGAGCTGGCAGGACCTGGGAGCCTTTGGGAAGAGAGGAACCCACAGCAGAGCAGGTTTGCTGTCAGGACTTGTGACCCTGTGAGGGACTCAGACTGGAGCAGTTGGTACCTGAAGGACTGTTCTCCTGGTGGATGACCCACACTGGGGCAGGGTGTGAAGAGCTGCCTCTATGGGAGGCCCCATGCTGGAGCAGTTCGTGAGGAACTGTATCCCATGGGAAGGATCCATGCTGGAGAAGATCGTGAGGGACTGTCTCCCGTGGGGAGGGACCCCACACTGTAGCAGTGGGAAGTGTGATGAGGCCTCTCTCTGAGAAGAAGCAGGGGCAAAGTCCATCTGTAATGAACTGACCGTAACTCTCATCCCCCATCCTCTGCACCACTAGGGGGGAAGGAGGGAAAGTCACAGAAAGAGGGAGGGATGGGAGCAGGTGTTTTACAGTTTGGTTTTATTTCTCATTTCCCTGCTCTTTTCTGATTTTTCATTAATAAATCAAATAATTTCTCACCAAGTTGAGTCTGTTTTGCCTGTGACACTAATTGTTGAGTGATCTCCTTATCCTTATCTCCCCTATCCAGTTTAGGAGGGGGAATGATAGAACGACTTGGTGGGCATCTGGCACCCAGAGGGACCACCACATACATTAATTTGATGGGTGGCCTGTTCAGTGGATAGGGAATTGCCTGAATGATTGCATCCAGAGGGTAGTGGTGAACAGCTCAACATCTAGGTGAAGATCAGTGATGAGCCGTGTCCCTCTATTGGGACCAGTATTGTTTAGTATCTTCATCAGTGACATAGACTGTGGGATTGAGTGCATCCTCAGCACATTTGCAGACAACAGCAAGCTGAGTGGTGTGGTTGGCACACCTGAGGGACTGGATGCCATTCAGAAGGACCTGGAGAAGCTCAAGAAGTTGTGAAACTTCTTGAAGTTGTGAAACTCATGAAGTTCAACAAAGCCAAGTACAAGATCCTGCACCTGGGTCAGGGCAACCCATGATATCAATACAAGCTGGGAGATGAAGGGATTGAGAGCAGTCCTGAGGAGAAGGACTTGAGGATACTGGTGGATGCAAAGCAGGACATGAGGACATGAGCTGGTAATCTGGGTTTACAGGCAGGAGGCCAACCATACCCTGGACTGCATCAAAAGCAGTGTGTCCAGCAGATTGAGGGAGGTGATTCTGCACCTCTACCCCTTTTGTGGTGAAACACCAACCTGCATTACTGCGTCCAGCTCTGGAGTCCTCAGACGAAGAAAGAAATTTCCTGTTGGAGCAGGTACAGAGGAAGGGCACAAAAATGATAAGAGGGCTAGAGCATCTCTCCTTAGAGGAAAGGCTGAGAGACTTGGGGTTGTTCATCCTGGAGAAAAGGTTCCAGGAAACACTGTGGCCTTTCACTACTTAAAGCATGAATATGAGAAAGACAAGGATAAACTTTTTGTAAAGCCTGTTTCAATAGGACAAGGGGAGATGGTTTTAAATTAAAAGAGGGTAGATTCAGACTAGATAGAAGGAAGACATTCTTTATGGTGAGAGTAGTGAGATATAGGAATGCACTGCCCAAAGAAGTGGTAGAAGTCTCATCTCTGGAAACATTAAAGGGCAGATTGAATGGGGCTCAGATCTAGTTGAAGGTGTCACTGCTCATTGCAGAGGGTTGGACTAGATGACCTTTAAAGGTCCCTTTCAACCCATCCTATTCTATGATTATTAGAAATCTGATACTATGCACCAGGAGCAGGCAAATCACAAAGGAGACAGCGTGATGTGAATGCTACAAATCTGCCTGAAATAAAGTACTACCAGTGATTTGGGTCAGTAAAATTTATGACACAGAAAAAGCATTATGAGTTAATAATATGACCAATAAACAGACAAGACTTTGAACAATCTGCTTAAGTGTGTATTGGTCACAAAACCACTGATTGAGTGGGGTAAACAGATACACCAGGTTTTGCAGGGATTTCAGTCACTGTAGGCAAGTCAAGGTTGTGAGATCATTGTAACCAAGAGGAAAGAGTAGCTCCTGCACTTACTTTGTGGGTACTACATTTCGAGGGCTTCAGGCACAGGGGACTTGGAGAATGAGGGGAGTGTGTAGAAGCTTTTGGGTTTTATGACAACAGGATCTTTTTTGATGACTGCAATTTGGTAGGGCAGGATGGAACACGTGTCTCACAAGGGCACTGGTATCTTTGGGAATAAGCTAGCCAATGTCATCAAGAGGGCTTTAAACTGAAAGACTCAGGGGGCAGAATGGCAAAGTGTGTGCCATCCCATCTAACAGGGAAACAAGTCAGAGCAGGAAATGCAATGATGATTCTCTTCTCATCCCCAAACCAAGATGAGAAACAGAAGGTTGACCACCCTTAGAGAGTGTTAAATGACAGAGGATCCTCTTGCATACATCCAGGGAAACCTGTTTGCTTGAGTAAGCCCCTGTGTTGCTTGTACACCAATGCATGCAGCCTGGGGAATAAGCAGGAGGAACTGGAGATCTGGGTGCAGGTGCCGGGCCATGACCTTATTGCAGTTACTGAGATGTGGCGAGGCAGCTCAGATGACTGGAGCACTGCCATGGAGGGCTATGTGTTGTTAGGAAAGACAGGCCAATGACGTGAGGAGGTGGAGCAATTAGAGTGCATTAAACTTTATCTGGGTGAGGATGAGGGGCAGGTTGAGTGTTTATGGGTGAAAATTAAGGGGTGGGGTAATCTAGGTAATATTGTTCTGGGAGTTTACTACAGGACACCTGATCAGGAGGAGGAAGTGGATGAGGCCTTCTACAAACAGCTGAGAGCTGCCTCACTATCACAATCCCTGGTCCTCATGGGGGAATTCAACTACCCTGGTATTTCCTAGCAAAGCCACTCAGGCAAGCACACACAGTCCAGGAGGTTCCTAGAGAATGTTGATGACAACTTCCTGTCACAGTGGTTGAGGAGCCAACAAGAAGAGATGTGCTGCTGGACCTTGTGCTGACAAAAAAAGAAGGTCTGATTGGGGATGTGAAGGTTGGAGGCAACTTTGGCTGCAGTGACCATGAGATGATGGAGTTCAAGATCCTGTGTGAAGAATCACAACATGGAGAAGGGTTGAAACCCTGGATTTCAGGATAATTGAGTTTGGCCTCTTCAAAGTCCTACTTGGAAGAATCTCATGGGCTAACATTCTAAATGGTAGGAGTGCCCAAGAGAGCTGGTCAATCTTCAAGCGTCCTTTCCTCCAAGCCCAAGCTCAGTGAGTCCTCACAAGCAGAAAAGCATGTAAAGAAGCAAGAGGCCTACATGGACAAAAAAACCAACTATTGGAACTACTCTAGAAGAAAAATACCTATGAGAGGTGGGAAAAGAGCCTGGTTGCTTAGAAAGAGTATAGGAACATCACCAGAGTAAGCAGTGACAAAACCAGGAAGACCAAAGCCTTTTTCAAACTAAACCTGGCAAAGAAAGTAACGGAAAACAAGAAGGGATTTTTTAAAATACATCAGCAGCAAAAGATTAGGGAGAATGTGAGCCTGCTGCTGAACAAGGAGGGTGTCCTGGTGACAGAGGATGCAGAGAAGGTGAAACTACTGAATGGTTTCTTTGCCTCAGTCTTCACTGCCAAGGCTGGCATTTGGGAAACCCAGTCCCTGGAAGATAGTAGAATAGTTTAGAGTATGGAAGATTTTCCCTTGTTAAGTTTCCCTGTTGGACAAGCTTAACGTCCATAAGTCTATGAGATCTGATGAGATGCTACTCATGAGTGCTGAGGGAGCTGGCTGATGTTATTGCTAAGTTGCTCTCCATCTGTTTTGAATAATCACAGAGGACAGGTAGGTGACTGAGGACTGGAGAAAGGCCAAAGTCACTCCAGTCTGCAAAAAGGGCAAGAATGAGGTCCTGGGAAGCTACAGGATGGTCAGCCTCACCTCCATACTTCAAAGGTGATGGAAAAACTCATTCTGGATGCTATATGTGAAAGATAAGATGATTATCAGAGGGGTTCAACATGGCTTCACCAAGGGGAAATCCTGCTTCACCAACCTGATAGACTTCTCTGACCGTATAACTGCGTGGTTAGATGAGGGGAGAGCAGCAGATGTCATCTACCTTGACTTCAGCAAGGCTTTTGATGCTGTCTCCCATAACATCCTCATCAGAAAGCTCAGGCAGTGTGGCTTGGATCAGTGGACAGTGAGGTGGATCAGTTCGCTGATAACACCAGACTGGGAGGACTGGCTGATTCCCCAGAAGGCTGTGCTGCCATTCAGCGGGATCTCGACCGACTTGAGAGTTGGGCAGAGAGGAACCTCATGAGGTTCAACAAGGACAAGTGCAGAGTCCTGCACCTGGGGAGGAACAACCCCATGCACCAGTACAGGCTGGGGATTGACCTGCTGGAGAGCAGCTCTGCAGAGAGAGAGCTAGGAGTGCTGATTGATAATAAGCTAATCATGAGCCAGCAATGTGCCCTCGTGGCCAAGGCGGCCAATGGCATCCTGGGTTGCATCCAGAAGAGTGTGAGGGGCAGGTCAAGGGAGGTTCTTCTCCCCTTCTACTATGCCTGATGAGGCCTCATCTGGAGTCCTGTGTCCAGTTCTGGGCTCCTCAGCTCAAGAGGACAGAAAACTTCTAGAGAGTGTCCAGCACAGGGCCATCAAGATGATCAGGGGACTGGAACATCTTTCATATGAGGAAAGGCTGTGGTAACTGGGGCTGTTTAGTCTAGAGAAGAGAAGACTGAGGGGGATCTTATTAATATTTACAAATATCTAAATGGTGGGTGCCAGGAGGTTGGGACATCCCTTTTTTCCATAGTAGCTAGCAAGAGGACAATGGGTAATGGGATGAAGCTGGAACACAAAAAGTTCCACTTAAACATAAGAAAAAGCTATTTCACTGTGAGGGTGAGGGAGCAGTGGCACAGGCTGCCCAGAGGGGTTGTGGAGTCTCCTTCTTTGGAGGAAGACCCGCCTGGATGTGTGACGCTAATGTGACGCTAATGTGACGTGATCTAGGTTGACCTGCTTCCGCATGGGGGTTGGACTAGATGATCTCTAGAGGTCCCTTCCAAGCCCTACCATTCTATGATTCTATAATTCACTAATAACAATATCTAAATGGTAGGTGTCAAGAGGATGGGGCAACATTTTTTTCTGTAATGTCCAGTGATAGGCCAAGGGATAATGGAAAGAAGCTGGAACACATAAGTTCCATTTACACATAAGGAAAATCTATTTCACTGTTCATGTGAGGGAGCCCTGTCACAGGGTGCCCAGGGAGGGTATGGAGTCTCCTTCTCTGGAGATTTTCGAGAACTGTCTGGGTATATTCCTGTGTGACCTGATCTAGGTGGACCTGCTTGAGCAGGGATGTACTAGATCTCTAGAGGTCCCTTCCAACCCCTACTGTTCTACGATTCTATGATTCAACTTCCCTTCCTGTGTTCCAAAAATTCCTGAGTAAGTCCAATTTCACACTCATGTGCCTTTACCCCTTGCTGATGAGCTCAGTATTTTAAGGATTTGAAATGAGTCTGTTCCATGCCGGCTCTGTGAAACCAGCTGTCTCAGGGATTCAGTTATGGAAGCAGTCTGTGCTGTGGGGAACAGAATCCACTGTAAATGTCAGTGCTCAATAATGAGACCATGCCTCCATCAGTGTCTGTATGTTATATATCAGATTTACGTATGTCATCCATTCACTACTAAGTCTGAAAGAGATGAGGGACCCTCTCACTACCAGGCCAAGCACAGACTACAAATACAGGAGAAATACCAAATCTCTGATGCTTGCTTTTTTATTTTTCCCTTTCCCCTAAGGTAAATATGATAAAGTAAGATAAGATCCTGAGCTACTGGAAGAGGAATCCCAACAGGATGCATCCATTATGTGCCACATAAGGAAAAGTAAAGATTGGGATGCAGAGGCAAAGGATGTTAATACTTCCTGTAGCTGTTGTAGTCTGTGATGTGGTGAGATGTCCCAGCCAAGCAGACTGGGAATAGGTTCTAGAAATGTTTCCCTGTTCTGTGCCCAGCCAAGCAGAGGACTGCCTCTCCAGAAGAACATTTGTCTCCTGCAGCTCCTATTTCCCATCTGACAGCCCTGTCACTGTAGGCATCCAGGTTCAGGCAAAATGAACATCTGAACTACTTCTGGCTGCAACCTTCGTGCATGGCACATGCAGAATTATGCGGTGAGGGGATTTAACTCCTGTATATTGTGTAATTAGGTAGGTCATCTATGTTGTCTACACCAATTCTTTTTGCTTCAGTTTTTCTGTACCATTTCAAAAATCCTTGATTTTGCTGTATGAGATGCAACATGGAAAAAATTGCCATGCTTTGCTCTTTCTAGAGGAATGGCCATGCAAAACTTCTGGTTTACATAGGCAGCTGTTTTCTGGTGTGGGAGATCTGAACAAGATGTTGAGCTTTGATGACAGGTTGCTGCAGAAAGTGTATGGCTTGTAGTTTAATGGCAGTTTAATTCTCAAAGTTGAGGGGATATTCTTGTTAGCAAAACCTGCCTTGCTGTCTAACATGTGGGTTCTATGGACTTTCTGTCAAAGACATAGAATCATACTCTCAGACGGCTTATGCATTACAGTTAGGAATTTTTTAACCCAATGATTTAAGTGCTTGAATTCCATTTTTGAAGTGACTTGGGTCAAAGTCAGGGAAATATTTTGGAACCCAGAGTTATAAAGCAGCTCAGTGGAGAGATTATCAAAACAGCTCATAAATGCTTCCAAGTCTGCACCATGGGTTCTTTTTGGAGAAATACACTTGCCAACACCCTTGAGTTCTCTTTCCTTTTCAAAAATTCAGGTGTTCCTGTGTGAGAAAAGGGCTATTTGAATATATGTCATGGTTTGACATGACAGCCTTTTCTGGTAAGGGAGAAGGGGCTGTAAAGATGGCTCCTGTAAGAAGTTGCTCGCAACTCTCCCCAGCTCTGAGACAGACCCACTTCTGGGGCTGAGCCAATTAGACGCCTCCATGATCACTTTTTAAGAAGAAGCCGGAAGGGGAGGTTTCTTTTCCTCCATCTTCTTTCCTTCTTCTGCCCCTTCTTTTTCTTCTGGCTGGTGGTGGTGCAAGGAGTAGGAACAGTGAGAGAAACAACCATGCGGACTCCAAGGTCAGTGATGAAAGAGAGGAGGAGGCGTGCTGTAGCAGAGACTCCCCTGCATTCTGTGGAGAGAACTGGTGAAGCTGAGATTTATTTTCATTTCTTTAAAGACCCCACATCAGTGGTAGAGACTCATTTTGAAAATGAGCCTGCATCAGGGGCAGAGACTCATTTTGCTAAAGCTGACCACGGACCAGGGGCAGCAATTCACTTCATTAAAGGCCCCAAGCCAGGGACAGTGATTTTGGCCAGAGGAGGCCGTGTCCTGAAGGAGGGACCCTTTATCACTATGGCCGGAGCAGGCCCTGTCCCGAGGAAGGGACCCAATATCCACAGCTGTAACTGTGGGAAGGAACCCATGACAAATCAGCTCATTAAACTTATGCCCAGAGAGGCCTTGTCCTGAGAGAGCAACCCTGCAACTGCAGAAACTGCAACCGTGGCAAAGAATCTACACTAGGGATATTCACCAAGGACTGAGTCCCATGTGAGGGAACCTGTATTGGCAGAAGCCGCAGCTGTTGGGAACAACCCACACCAGAGAAGTTTGTTAAGAACTGTGTCCCGGGGGAGGAACCCCGTATTGGAGCAGGGGAAGAATGCCAGGAGAGTCCTCATCTGAGAAGACAGAAGCGGCAGATCCCATCTGTGAGAGACTGACCACATTCCCCACTCCCTGCCCCCCGAGCCGTTGTGGGGGGAGGAGGTAGAGATATCAGGAGCAGTGAGCTGGGCCCCGGAAGAAAGGAGGGATGGGGGAGGGAGATCTTAAAGTGCTGGTTGTAATTTTCTCATCATCCTACTCTGTTTTTGCTTTTATTCCATTCTGTTTCTTGTAGAATAAACTTTCCTACTTTCCTCTCTAAGTCGAGTACTGGAGTCTGTTTTGCCCAGAACCATAATTGGCAGTGAGCCCTCCCTGCCCTTGTCTTAATCCACAACAACCTTGCTTATCTTTTTACTCCCATTTCACTGGGGCCTCTGCCATCTTAACGAGGGTGGGGGTGAATGGGGGCACGGAGCGAGAGACTGTCATGGTGCTGTTGTGCTAGTTGGGCCAAACCACAATATAAAATTAATTACAAAGCACTGGAAAAAAATCAAACTTCCTCTAGAAGCAGCAGAATATGGTTGTGATTTCAAAGGGAAGGGGAAAGGAAGTTTGCTAGTATAAAAACTTGCATACAAACTATAAATGAATCTCACTGAAATAGGCAATCCTGTCTCTCATCCTCACTTCTCTTCCTATGGACTCTTGGGGAAAAAAAAATGACTGATGCAGCCAGGCACGGAGCAATTGTCCCCAAGGGCTGCGTAGTCGTGGAGGCAAGATGGCATCCAAAACCAGTCAGCATGCAACCATGGGTATGTCGTTGTCCAGGCCAGACTGAGGGCAACAACACCACCGCAGCTTCTGGACCTATGATGCACCCCCTTCCCCATCAGCATGAAACAGCCCAGCCAGAGCACAGACTAGCTATCTCAGCCTGGGACCTTAAGACAGTAGGACCCTCCTCTGCCATTTCCTTGCCATTTCTCTGCATTTCCCATTTCTGCATATTCCCTACACTGAGTGTGTCACCAGCACCACCACATGCAATCATTTGGACATGGCTTCTTGTTCTCTTGCTCAATTGTTCCTCAGTTGCTCATTAAAGAAACTGCTGACAAGCAGTAATGTTTCCTTCCCAATCCTTCACTTTTTAAGCCTCTGATGAGCTGGTGCACAATTCATCTTCTGATCCATTTCTACAGGCAGATGAGGTGAAAGACCAAGAGACATCACTATACAAACCAATAGAGGAGGTAAAACCAAAAAGAATATGCAGCAACTTTTATTCTCCCCATTTACAGACAATTTTGTTTCTTGTCAATCCTTGGTGGCTGGGATGAGCATAGCACTGCTGCTCTCCTGCTCATGTTTCTAAAACTACTGCACTGATCACTCAGTCCTTGAATTGCTGAGAACAGATATGTTTCCTCTCAAAAACAAGTGAAAGCTGTGTGCCTCCCTCCCTAACAGCACAGGGGAGGAAAGTGGCAGTGTTGTGTCTCTGTCTTTCACAATTTGCTGTTAGCCACTGTCAAATGCAGAAGGGTGCTTGTTTACTGCATTTCCAGATTTCATGTTCTCTCATGACTTTCCTTTGCTAATATCCCCTCCACACGATTGGTACCAGCTACCTGTTACTGCAGAGATGTGTAATGGCTTGAACAGCTCTCCAGAGGGGTGCTCATGCTCACCTTATGTTTAGCTCTGGCATCTGATGCTCCTACTGCTGCAGACTGCAAAAAGGCAGCCTTTCATGCCGAAAGGCAGAGCTGCTTTTCTCCAAATACAAACTGATTTGGCTTACAGAAGATGAGAGTTAAACCTACATGTCTAACATTGAAAAGTTAGGCTCTCTACATACTCTGTATACACTCTTTACATGCTCTATACACACTTTATATAGAGGGCTCTCTGTAAACTGGGAGATTCCTCAGCAATCTGACATGGATGCACTTCAACAATGACACAGTTGACCTAAATAAAATAAATGCATGTTAGACCAGTTAATGCAAGCAACTTGCACAACAGCAATCATAGCTTAACTGCTTTTACTTGTTTAATGCTTTTTAAAACACCGTGCTGCAATCAGTACACTTCAGCTTTTTTTTTTTTGGTTAGTACACAAAGGAAAATACCAAAGATGCCACTGATCTGATACTGTTTTTAGTTTCTCAACAACCATCCCCTTCCTAACCTGCCTATTTCACATGCTGGAAGTGAGCACCGTTGTCAGCATGCACCAAGCACGTCAGCATTAGCCACACTGGGAGCAAACAGCTTTCTTCAGTGGAGCAGTCAGCACAGAAGCTCCTTCCTGCCCAAAACAACCCTCTGGGAAAGGTCGATGTCTGCATCAGAGGGAGCAACTTGCAGAAAAGGGCTTTGAGACCTCATGGGGTTGGGCATGCTCTGCTATCTGGCATCACGACTGTTGCCAGGAATGTTGCTTCAGCACTTCTCCTGTCTAGACATACCATCATTTTGCCTGTGCAGAGCAGCCCGAGCCATCCCCTGCCCATCAATTTCCCAGGAGGCCTCCACCAGACATACCGGGAAGCTGCTGTAAGCGCATGGGCTGCTTTTGACAGCATCCCTCAGAGCAGGGAGTTTTAGCAATGCCCTGCATAACAGCACCCCCTCCACACACACCAAAACCCCTCCCCCCTAAAAATAAGAGACTTAAATGACTTGTGCAGGGTCCCAGGGGAGTGTGGGGTAAGAGCCAGCTAATTTCCCAAGCAGAAACAAAAGCCAAGGGTTTGCAGGAGCCAGGATAAAAGCACAGAAGTGCCAACTAGGTGACAATCTGTTAGCAGGGCTCCCGTGCACAGAGGCTTCCTATCCTGTCCCCACTTCTGCAGGAGAAGGATGATTTAGTTCCAAACAGAGCACATTTATATTCAAATACAACTCTATTCCTCCTCCCCTGCATTCGGTGTGATGAAGGGACAAGCTGCTGAGCATGAAACAGTTTCCCATGTTTTGATCCAACCCTACAGCTGTGTATTTGGTGCTGTTTCTTCTGATTCTTTCTGCATACCAGGTTTACTCCTCAGAAACTAAGGCTGACAGACCTATTTAATCTTTTATATTGGCCACAGTGATAACGTCTTAATAAATATTTCATATTGTTGTGCTGATAAAGAACATAGACAAAAATTGGCGTGAACACGGTGCAGAGGAGCATCTGCTTAAAAATGAAACACTTGGGAAAATGTGGAAGGAAACAAGTAGCCGTGTGGCAGGAAACAAAAAGAAATTTACCTTAAGCAGGTCAAGCCTATAAGGAAGTACTTGTAAACAGAGAAAATCCAAACATTTCTACAAATCAGCAGAACTGCTTGTTTCACAAATGCACTCTCAATGTACATATTTAGTGGTTTGTGGCTATTCCTCCTTCTAAACTCATGCACTGTCATCCTTTTTAAGAAAGCATGTGGCTCCAGAGGGCTGAAATGTAGACAAACACAAGCATGAATTTAGCATCCTGACCAGCTGAGGAGCAGATGTGTTGAGTGATCGTTGTTCTTTGCAGAGAGTGTGCCACTGGGGCAGAGTGGAAGCTGGGAACAATATGCTGCTGTATACCAAATGTGTCCCCATTTAACGTGCTGCAATAATCCCAGACGGATGTGGACATTTGAAATTACTTCTATGGCTCTAACATTAATGGAAACCCAATGTGCAAACAGCTGCCCTGGGGCAAGGGGGACCCACGGCTGAGCTAAAGCAAAGCTCTGGACACACAAATCTATTGCTGTAGCTTGTTGCTGCCATCCTGTTTCATCGGTGGATGGCCTAAAAACTATGTCCAGTGACTTGCATTCAGCAGCTCCATTCTCAGGCACACTATGGTCACATCCAGGGCTACATCCATTCACTGAGCCTTCATGATATAGTCCAATGACCAAGCCTGTGTATCACCTGCCAGACACAGACTCAGTAGTCCCATCACACTGCTTTGCCCCTCACAGGCTTCAGCTTCCCCAAGGGGTAAATCTGTGAGTGTATCTTCTCATGGCCAACCCTGTCTGCCTGTCTACCTGCCCTCCCAGATGCTTTTCCCATAGCCCAGCATTACAGGTTTCAGATAGCATAAAAAAACACATGGTTGCCAAATTTTAAAAAAGTAAGTCAAGATAGAAAGCTTAAAGACCTTGATTCACTGGCAAAGACCAAAAGCAAGGAAAAAACAACCCCTAAGCAATTAATTGAAAAATTATTGGCAGGCCCAGCCAGTGTTGTCACTGCCTTTTAATGATAAATGATAATAGGACCAGTCAAAGCTGTATAGCAGGATAATACAAACACACCCTCTAGAGTGAAAGCACAAAATGAGACATACTATTATCATAAATAGATTAATTAACTAGAAAGAGAATATTAAAGAACAGGGAGTTATTAGTGTGCAGCCCATAGCCTACTCCAAGCATGAAGTTGATGAATACAGGTAGTCAGAAATGTGGTGCACAAATATGGAAGCAGATAGCAGGAAAAATTTGGGTAACTACACAGCAATTATCTCCTCCCATGGCTCCTCGCTCCGGCTGCAGGGGGAGTTGCTAGCTCCAGGGGGCCCAGGGCTCCAGCACTTAGCTAGGAGCTTTCTGTTTCCACACAGCTGAAGGTCAAAGACAGAACTTGCCCAAAACATGATGAGACTGCCCATAAAATGTATCTGTGCAGTAGGAAGCTTCACAGTTTGCGCTGAGGAATGACTTAAGATGTGTAGCAGGGAGTTATTAAAGTTCCTGAGATAAATACTTTGAAAAATGAGTCAATGAGTCATCATTTATTCCTATTAAGAATTTTCCTGGTGAAAATAACACTGACCTTCCCAACAGCAGTTTGTCAGTTGTACATCTCCCATCAAGAAAAATGTTTACCATAAATACATGTACAGTTTTAGTGAGAGTTGCCCATCCTTCTCCCAAAGCCCTCTACAAACTCATGGAGTGCTCTACAACAGGGAAAGAAGGATATATTTCCTCCCAAAGAGAAAACAGAAAAGAATGAACATTTCATTCCTAGATGAAACAAGGGGTTTCAGGTCACACCTGACTTCATTTGGGGAAACTGAGATGCAGAGGTTGTCCCCAAAGAGCCTAATCCTCCTCATGCTTACACAGAGGTGAACTGGGTATGGGGCTGTAGCTCTCCAAAGACATTCACAGCTGGGACAGGGCAGAATTTAGCTCCAAACCCTTTCTGTCTGCAGCATGCCTGGATGGAAGGGGAAGGGGCCATCTAAAGCCTGTGACCCTGGCAAGGTCCATGAAGATCTTATTTGTGGTTTAGGAGGAGCCACACCAACACAGGGTACTCCTCAGGCTCCTGTACAGTCCTGCAGAAACCAGGGACTTTGTTTTATGAATAAACTCAGTCTAGCAGGCACAACCTATGTTAAAGGCAGAATAATGTAGTTATAATACTGGGAATAATATTCATATTTGTCCTGGAGTACAGCAACATTTATGACAGGCTCTTGGGGATTCTACTTCTATTAATGGAACTTGGACAGTTTCTTTCCATCATCTGGTTTTTTTTTTTTTTCCTAGTGCTTCTTGCTAGCTGTGAATAAGGGCTCAGCATCCTTTCATGTCAGAACTGGACTCTGCAATGCAGAGCCAGAGAGAAAAAATGTGTTACATTTTCCTCCAAATCTAAGGGGAAAAAAAAAAAAAAAAAAAAGACTTGCAATTCTGATAAAGTTGGCTTATTTCCTAAAGCAGATTCAGACCAAAATGAAATGAAAACATACTTGTGTGAAACAGGGATGCTTTAAAAAGAGTATGCTGCCATAGCCTATCATTATCATTACAACAGTTCTGGCAGAAATCAAGACCCTTCCTGATGACAGACAGTCTGCATGGCCTTTATGGAGATATAGATATGTATATATAGATACACACATACTTTTTGATATAGATGTAACTTGTAACATAGATGGCATAAATATCTAGAGACTTTGCTACATACCAGAGAAATACATCACCCAGACTGCTTTAATCTCATCTTTAATTCTCTTTTTACTTTCCACAGAATTTATTAAAAGATTGCAGAGGTCCACAGTATCTCATCAGATATTTATTTATTCATTTAAAATATTAATATGGGAGAATCCCATTACAACATTGCCAAGCAGGAAGCATCAGACAGGAGCAAAAATGTACTGTATACCGGTAGACATGGCTGTACATAACATCTTTCTAACAGCTTTCTAGGTTTTATTTCCCCATTTCTTTGATCCAACTGTGGGGAAACCTTCAGGTGCTTTCTGGTCGGGCAAGGCAAATTGATCATTTGTGGGGCTGGTCCCTGTCATGCAAACAAACTCAGGAAATAGCCGTGATGGCAATGGGCTCTCAGGACTTGGGTTGGAAAATTCAGACTCATTTTTTGTCCCAACAGAACATGCCTCACTCCACCTTAGCAATGAAATAGGCTGCTTATTTTCATAGATAGCTGTGGTGGTTTAGCCCTGGCTGGGTGATAGGTGCCCACCAAGTCATAATGTCACTTCCCTCTCCTAAACTGGACAGGGGAGAGAGAAATATAATGAAAGGTTTGTGAGTTGAGATAAGGACAGGGAGATCACTCAGCAATTAGTGTCATGGGCAAAACAGACTCAACTTTGTGATAAATGGTTTGAATTATTAATGAACAATCAGAACAGTGCACAGAAAATGAGAAATAAAACCAAATGTTAAAACACCTTCCCCTACTCCTCCCTCTTCCCAGGACTCTCCTGCCTTCCTTCCCCTTCCATGGCACAGGGGACAGGGACTACAGTCAGTTCATTACAGATGGACTCTGCTGCTTCTTCTTCTCAGGGAAAGGCCTCCTCACACTTCCCACTGCTCCAGTGTGGGGTCCCTCCCCACAGGAGACAGTCCTGCATGAACTTCTCCAATGTGGGTCCTTCCCACAGGCCACAGCTCTTCACACCCTGCCCCAGCATGGGTCATCCACCAGGAGAACAGTCCTTCAGGTACCAACTGCTCCACCATGAGTCTCTCACAGGATCACAAGTCCTGACAGCAAACGTGCTCTGCTGTGGGCTCCTCTCTTCCCACAGGCTCCCAGGTCCTGCCAGGAACTTGCTCCAGGGTGGGCTTCCCATGGAGTCATAGCGTCCTTCAGGCATCCACCCACTCCTGTGTAGGGTCCTCCAGTGGCTGTGAGTGAATCTCTGCTTCTCGGTGGCCTTCATGGACTTCAGGGGCACAACTGCCTCACCATGGACTACACCTCAGGTCACAAGGTAATCTTTCTTTCAGGACCTAAGCACTCTCCTCCCCCTCCTTCTCCACTGCTCTTGGTGTCTGCGAAGATGTTTTCACATTCTAACCCCGTTGCTGCTGCTGTCTAGCAACTGCACAGCAACTTCTTCCCCTTCTCAAATATGTTACGGAGGCATTTCCTCAGCCAGGTCTGGGTCAGATGCAGGGTCCAGCTTAGAATTGACTGGCATTAGCCCTATCAGCTACTGGGGAAGCTTCTGGCAGATTTTGTTTAGAGAAGCCACCTCTGTAGCTCTTCTGCTACAAAAACCTAGCCCAGGCAAAACCACTATAATAGCAGGTTCTTGCCCCATCAAAAGGGGATTCAGTGGGATTCTTGGGTGTCAGCTAGGGACCCCTCAGACACTTTTCCGTCTGCCTTCCAGCAGCAGTGACACTGGTGTTAATGGCAGCAGAACTCTGAGAGTTCTCCACTGCTGGCAGCAGAACTCCTGCTTGCAGCAGAGCAAAAGCTGGCAGGAGGGGGAGGAATCTGCATGTACTCTATTTGAGCAGGAAACCCTTCTCCTAGTTCAGTAAGCATGAGAGCAAATGTCTTTTGCTCAGAAGGGGGATAGAAAATTTAGCTTTAAGCAATTAACACAATAGCAAATGTACCTAGCGTTGCCCCATATGGTGAGTAATTCAAATCATCTATCTTTTTCTCTATAAATGCTGCTGAAATTGATACATGACAATTTTAAAGCCAACTGAAGTTTAATTAATGTAAATTGACTCAATATCTGAGATTTTAAATATTTTTTTAAAAATAATTAAGATCAAATCAAACACGTTCCACTCATGTGGAACCATGCAAGGTAAAACTGTGGAAAAAAATGATCAATTGTGACTTATGTTGGAAGGACAGCTTTTCCCCTCACTTGAAGATGATGGCTCTCCTTTCTTCGTGTAGGACACAAGGGCTGCCCCTGGAAGGTGCACTTTCCTTGTGCAAACACAGTTTGCACAGGGAAATCAATATTAGCCAGGGAAAATAGAGCACACAGCTCAAACGCTGAAAAGTCTCTCTGCTTCTGTTCCTGGACCAATCTGACAGGTTTCAGAGAAATCTTAGAGAAAACAGAAGCTCTGAGCAGTGTTTCAAACAGGTTCAAGCTCTGCATGAAAGCTGTGCTGAAATGCTATATACATGGCTATGTCCTTGCAGAGCAGGCTGAAAGACTTGGGGGAGGGGTAGTGAGGGTTGTGGGGGAGTGGAGAAGGAAGAAAAATAATCCTGGCAAACCCCTGTTTCTAAACATCTGACCAACAAATGGCCTGAACACTGAAGTGTCCAAGGGTGACAGCTCCACAATGGCCTCTCACACTTACAGCCATCTGGCTAGTGGGCTGGGATCTGTCTCTGCAGCATTATTAGTAGTGTTAGCATTATTAACACCAATATTTACTACCTGCTGTCCCTACTGTGAGAATATTGCTTGGAAGTGAACAAACGAAAGAGTTTAGCCAGGGCATTTCACATTACTGAAATCCGCAGTCCATAAATAGAATGGGAAAGACAAGAGTCACACAGGATGCCTCACTCCCTCCCTTAGATCACAGCAGACTATTTGCCTGCAGCATAGCTTCCCTTTGCTCTCTGTTCCCCCTTTTCATTCAATACTTGTTCAATACCCACCTGCTGTGAAAGGACGCCTCCTTAAAGACATTGTCAGCCCCGGCGGGGGGGGGGGGGGGGGGGGGGCGTGTGTTCTGACATTAGGGATATAACTGACCTGGGATATTTCTAACTTTGAACACCAGACCAAAGAGAAAATAAGTAAACTGATAAAGTGGATCTGCTATCACAAGAGCACATTTGCAATTACAAGAGCAGGCTAAAAACCCTACATTTACCTGTCTGGTTATGACATTTTAATTTAAGCCATTCCTCTGTTTCAGAATGTGCATTTGGCATGTATTCTCTAAAACTATACATATTTATTTCTTAGGCTTTTGAGGATGGACACAGTTCCTCGAAATAAAAGATCGCTGTGAATGACTGAAATGTCCCTTAATTGCTGTATTGGTCATCCCATGTGTGCTCTAAGCTATGAGCTAGCTTAATTTCCACGGTATAACGATACAGCCCATAACTCTTGTTTGCAGGAACAATAAATATCATCATAATTGCCTTCCTTTTAGAGTTTGTATCTATGGAAGAAAAAAGATGAACAGAATCAGAGCAACCTACAAGCAAAATAGTGACTTTATTATCCCCATTCAGTTTTCATTCTTCCATGCAACACTTTTCTGCATCTCTTATTAACGAAGGTTTTTCTTCTGTAACATGCCTTATGTGGGGTAGAACGTATTTAATTCGATATGTAATTATTATTATTAATGCAACTAAGCTTAATGTAACCATTTCCCTTATCTCCAAGGTAAAATGCAGTCCTCAGGTGAAACATGCAGCTCTTTAAGTCTGTCTTGCATCAGGATTGCTATTGATTTGAGGATGGTTTTGTCTGAGTGCATTGCGTTACTGCTAATGATTAAGCATGTGCTGCAACACACTCCCTCCCCCACAGATGCCTGCGAGTTCTTAAAATCAAAATTTAAGTGAAAAGACTTGCCAAGTATGAGTTCGGTTGATGGGTTTTGTGGGTTTTTGGTTTTTTTTTTTTGTTTGTTTGTTTGGGCTGGTTTGATTTTAAGTAAAAGATAGCTAGGATCTGCAGAGAAACATCTGCCTTAGAAACTTAAAATGTTTACATATTCACAAACAGGAAAAACAGTGCTGCTTCATTTTTTGCCAGTACTAGATGAGTTTTTCAAAGTCCACTGATGCAATACTAGAAGGTTCAGCTCAAGTACATCTGCTGTGTGGGTGAAGCACCTTTTCTAGAAAGCTATTTAATACCTCAGAATGATTTCAAGACAGGTTTTGGTTTTGCTGCAAGCACGGACATAAGGAATGCATACACATAAAAGTACAAATTACTGTATGCTCTTCTCTTTCATTAATGATCAGGTTAACTCTGGCAAAATGTAGGTCATTTCATTCCTTCTTGCTTCTCTCATTGTCAAGTTCACACGCAGCTGTTTTCTCAAGCCGTCTCCTCCATGGCCATTTGCTTTTTGCTCCAGTCCCAACATCTTCAGCTGGAAGAATATTAACCCTGCCTATCAAGTGCAAAGGAGAACTGAATATTACCTACTTCAGAATTAATTTTAAAGCATCCATTTTTGACAAGGGAAATGGTCTTGTTTAATCTTGACTAGCAAATACTGACAGTTCCTTACAAAGGGGAGAAAAAAATACAGAGCGACTACATGTGCAGACAGGGCTGGCACTTACAGATTAACTCATTTTTAATATCAACACCAGCATTCCTGACAACCCTTGGAAAATAATCTGGCAATAAAAACTTCAGAGTGCTAGTCTTCACTCTAATGATATTTTTTTGCAAAAGTGTATGTACATACACTAAAGACAGTTAAACCCCACAAAATGCTTATCACACCCTCCACTTTTACTAAAACGAACACATAGCCCAAGATTCTGTGCAGTTGCTTTTTATTCCTCCTGGCACAAGACAATAAGGCACAGTTGCATGTGACAAAGCCAGATTTTCTTTTTCCTTTTCCCCTCCCCAATCAAAACAAATTTCTGAGGATGAAAGGAAGGTTTCTAGTGCTTGGTATTCACTCTTCACCACCCATGTATCACACATAATTAGCAAGTTAAATGTACAAATTAGATGTCATAATTTGGTAATTATGCCACAATCTCTACTTTTTAACCTCTTTTTGCCAGAACAAGAACATTCACATTACCTCTTGCTATTGCAAAACATAGTCCAGTCACCTGCCCTTACTGCTGATGATACATTCTCAAGTGAGAACTTCAAAGAAGGTTGAAAGTACACGAGTTTGAAGTTTTTGCTGTTATTGTTCTGCTTCGTTTAACATCTACAGCTGTGACTCTCATCAAAGGCTATTTTTAACATGCCTACAAAATACAGTCAGCATACATTCTATCTCATTCTGTACACAATGCAAGATATAAACACTTTTTGTAAACTCTTTAAAATGCAAAATGCAAAAAGGTTTTGCTAACAAAGGATAGTGGTTTATGAATGTCTAGAAGAAACCTGCTCCTTTTATTCTTCTGGTGAAATATACAGATTCTATTTGTGCAGTAACATCATAGTTATATTTACAAATGTCAAAGCAGAGCTCTAAAATATTTTCTTGTGTTAAGCACAGCAGGAGTAACTCTTAAAAAATACCTCTAACCTCTCAAAGGAGCCTCCCAAACAAAGCAGCCAGTTCAGTGTGCTCTTCAGAAAAAAAATTTGCAAAGCTATTACAAGCACGGTCCAGAGTTGGTGGAAAAGCACAGCAGCACAAACAGTAGCAGATGAGAAGCCCCATTTGGAGAATCTCTCATTTTCCCTGACTTTGTAATCAGCCCTTTGTGAGCACCTCTTGAGCCTCTCCAGTTCCTAATCAGTGAGTGAAATGGAGAAGTGGACACTAGATGTATTAACATGGGTTTTTTTCCTGCCTTTAAAATTGCCCCATGTGCTGGAATGATTATTTAGGTGAAACGAAAAGATTCTGTCCAAAGCTCTCATGTGGAGGAAGAATTCGGGGAGCAGAAGGAAAGCTTAAAAATTATGTGCAAGCACCAGGCAAGGCAAGTAGCCACAGGGTGCCAAGCACTCCTCATCTTCAGCTTATTTCCTGCTGCATTTTTTATCAACATCATTATTATTCCTCATCCATGGCTCTGACTGGGAAAGGTACTCAAGCAAGCACCTTATTTTAAGCACATGAGAATTCCCAAAAGGATTAACTGGGAAAAAAAAATATTTGGTGTCAGCACTTGCTCTGATTCTGACCAGTCCTGTGGAGATTCCCAGCGCAGTAGTTTATTTAAACAAAGGTTTGAAAACGAAATAATCACCTTTTTGTTTCATTCCCCAACCATACTTCTTCTTATAGCACCAGGCTCTGAGCATCTCTCTGTTCCTGTTGCTGGTTATGCTGTTTGAACAGTGCTAAATCAGAAAGAAATAGTGCAATTGAGCTCTTTTTAAACACTGGTGTTAATGACCAAATACTAACTAATCAGAGCAAAACATTTAAAATCGCACTGGATCTATCGACATAACCAACAATCCAATTAATATTTTGCCTACTATTTCAAGTACATTAACTGGAAAATGTGACTGAGAGGCTTTACTGTTTTTACTTAATGGTGCTGTAGAAAAATGCCCGTTCATTCCTTTGATGAAGTCTCTAATGTTACAAGTAAATCAAGGTCAGTTTTCCCAAATCATGACATAAAACCTGATAAATAACTGACAGCACTTTCTTTGCAACACTTTAAATGACCGATTTCCTGAAACGTCAGGAACCGTGGTAGGAGTCAAACTAAAAAAGGTCAAGTGATAAAGGAAGCTTTTGCTGGATTAAACTGCTTGAGAAAATGTATATGGAAAGGTAAAAAAAAAAGGCTTCAAGGCTTCCACTGTTTCACAGCAGCAGATTTTTTTAGCTCCAGGTTAATGAAAATGTGCTGCTGTAAGTTATTGGGTTTTTCCTTACGCACTTCAGTCTGATATCTTAAGATGGTTTTTAATGCCAAGTGTTGACTTTATGGAGTTGACTTTAGCAAACAGAAAGCAAACATAGTCATAAATAATACTACTGCATTTAGCACAGCAGTGGCTTCCCCCTTCAAAGCACTACCATTTTTAATCTGAAGAATTACCCAGTGATCAGCATTAGCTGGTGTGCCTAAATACAAAATCAGGTAATATTAACTGTTTAAAACAGTTTATCATCAGTCCCCTAGTAACAAGGAGGAATAGAAATATTCACCCTGAAGTCAGTGTGAAAATGAAAACCAATACAGAGGAGAAGCTGTCATATTTGGTTTAAGGATTACAGAAGCCTGAGCTACCTGCTGGGGACTCCACAGTAATGAGAGGGGAGAAGCTTCTGATAATTTTTCAAAAGCTCCCAAGAGGCTGAATAAGCTTGCCTGAAAGTCAGTGGGTCCTGGTACCCCAAGGAACTAACTGCTTTGAAAAGTTTCCCCTCTATCAACTCCTATTTTCAGCAGCAGTGTTTTCCCATGTTCCCTGCTGCAGTGCAGGCAGCCATGGTAAGATAAGCTGCTAAAGAAAAAATGTTTGGCCAAGAAGATGCTGCAAAGGTCAGTCCTCTTACAGACATAATGCAAAAATAATCACCTCCCCTTTAGCTAAACAGTTGCAGCCTATTTGCTGCAAACATCCCTCTCCCCTCCCATGGCTCCCTTGCTCTGCAGCATCCTAAAAATCCCCAGGTGACAGCTCCTGAAAATTTCCAGCATTTCTTCTTTGGTAAGCTGCTTCAATACCAGCTTCAATCCTGTCTCCCAGATTTGCCTCCCTAAGGTGCCTGTAGATGGCTGCATGGCACAGGGACACAAGCAGGACAGCACTTGGAAGTTAATACCTAGCCAAGCTCTCTCTGATCTGGGCTTGTGAATGCGGCAGAGCCCATCTGTGAGAGACTGACCACATCACCCATTCCCTGCCCCCCTGAGTCGTTGAGGGGGGAGGAGGTAGAGATATCGGAAGCAGTGAGCTGGGCCTGGGAAGAAAGGAGGGATGGGGGAGGGAGATCTTAAAGTGCTGGTTGCAATTTTCTCATCGTCCTACTCTGTTTTTGCTTTTATTCCGTTCTGTCTCTTGCAGAATAAACTTTCCTACTTTCCTCTCTAAGTCGAGTACTGGAATCTGTTTTGCCCAGAACCATAATTGGCAGCGAGCCCTCCCTGCCCTCCACAACAACCTTGCTTATCTTTTTACTTCTATTTCGCTGGGACCTCCACCATCCTAATGAGGGTGGGGGTGAATGGGGGCACTGAGCGAGAGACTGTTGTGGTGCTGCTGTGCTAGTTGGGCCAAACCACGACACCCATGAGTGTGATTTTTCTCTCTGCTATGCCCCCTTCACACACCTCTCTGTGCGGAGCCCACCATGAAGCCTTCTCACCTGTCCTCCTCACCTCCTCACATAGCACACTGTTCTGGTTTAGCAAGGAGCAGCTTTTGCTTGGTAATAGGGAGAGTGGGTGGCAGTGAAGACCCGGTAAAGAGTTTGCGGACTCTCCCCGGGCTCTTGGGTTCACACCCACCTCTGGCCCGGCTGGGCCAATCTGGCGCCTCTGCGATCTCTACTTAAGGGACAGGAATTTTGAACTGCTGGCAGGAGGTGTATGAGTGATACAAGATGGAGGCGACCATGCGGACCCTTCAGCCAGAGAAGGAGGAAGGAAGGAGAAACAATAGACCAGAGACCGCTCTGCAAGCCGTGGCTGGAATGCAAGCTGTGCCCCTGCAACCTATGGAGATCCATGGCAGGACCGTGAGTTACCAGCAGCTCCATGTGAGTGAGCCCGGACGGGCGAGGGAGTGTGTGGGGAGACGGCCCAGGCCGTGTTGGAGAGCCTGCGCACCGCAGAGCAGCCCCACACGAGAGGCACAGAGGAGCTGCAGCCTTTGGAATAAGTGCGCGTCGGAGCAGCCCGTGCAGGGCTGCCATGCGTGTGAGTTACCCCACGGACTTGCAGGGAGGATGGGTGTGGAGTCCCCTGTCGTGAGGAGGGACAAACGGCAGAAGCTTAGCAAGAACAGACTAACTGAAACCCCCACACCCTGCCCCCCGGAACCGTTCGGTGGGGGGGGGACAAGGTAAAAACCCTGGGATCAGGGCTCTGAGCCCGGGAAGAGGGGAGGTGTGGCAAGAAGGTGTTTTCTTAAAAAGGCTGGTCGGACTCTTCATTGTTGTATTACTCTGTGTTGTTTTATTTTGGTTTTGTTTTGGGTTTTAAGGTTATGTTTTAGTTGATGTTGCATTAAATTATTTCCTGTTTTCTTCCCCAAACCGAGTGGCCTGGTCTGTTTTGTCCTGAACCTTAAGCGGCAATTAAGCTCTCCCTGCCCTTTGGCAATTCTCAGCCTCTTCGGTACTTGAGGCTAATCGTGATCTTTTGTTCCCCGATGGGCCAGAAATGGGGACACACACACAACCCGGATGAAGCCAGAAGGTGTGTTTTCATGACATGCAGGATCCCCATCGTTTCACCTCCATATTACACACTCTTGGCAAAAATCCACGTACAAGTAGGGCCGCAGCACCCCAGGGATATTTCCAGCACTTAATCTGTGTGCTACTGCAAAACAGGGGTGGTCCCAAAACAGTGAGGAGTTTCCCAACCAGAGATGGAAGCATTGGCTGCATGAATAAAAGAAACCTACAAGGTTTGAGCAGGTGCAAAAACTAAGCTAATTTATTACTCTCCCCACCATTTTGGTATTTCATATGGATTTTCAGTCATTCCAGCTTCACAACGAGAGGAAATTGAATGACCCGCAGGCTTTCTGCCACCTCCTAGGCTCCAGAATAAAACTGTCAGCTTTATTTCTTTATAGCTGGAGCAAGTGAAGGTGGGAGCTTAGGTTAAAGGGGGAGGACAGGGCCCTGTGGTGTTTCTGCACAGAGCAAGGTTTGCATGTATCAAACTGCCAACAAACACTCCCACAGCTGAGCAAAACTTGGTGACATGCCCCTCGCCAGAAATCATGGGCAATTTGCTCCTAGTGCCTTTGAGCAAACCTGCCATGTTCCCTGGCCAGGGGGTAAAGTGGGAGGGAAGGGACCCCCATCCCTCATGACTAAAACATGAGCCCCTGCCAAACTGCTGTCAGAGCTACCCACCAGAGACCCCGTGTGATGCTGCATTTTGCTGGTGCAGGAAGCACTTTTGCCCGAGGTGGCTTTTGTGGAGGCCATGTTTGCGTGCAAACCTTCACTTACAGCAACACAGGGCAGCCAAGCCAATGTTCATACAAGTGTAAACTTACAGCGAAAGGCAGGAGCCGTCGGAGACATGACAGCGCCTGAGCCAGTCATCATGGAGAGCAGCCTCATCTTTTATTGAAGTCCTCTCCTCAGAGGAGAGCTAAAAATTCACTCGATGCCATCAGGAAAGTGTCTGTTTTGGCTGCAGAGAATGGTTCCCAATCACAGAAAGATAAAAACATCAAAATAAGCTAATAGGGATATGCTTTGAAGTTTGGTCCCATGGGGGGGGGGGGGGGGGCAGGTTTCCTGGGGACACATTAAGCACGGCTCAGGGCACTATGGCACGCAGGCGCTTTGGAGCCAAGCAGGGCTGAAGCAGGCGAGGAGGAAACGCTTCAGAAAGGACACCCAGGAAGGGAAGAAAAAGAAAACAGAAGGAGAAAAAAAATCCCCTCTTATGTAAGCCCTCAGGCAAGAGGCAGAAGGCAGTTCTCACGCAGGATTAAAGCCTGGCCAAAGGATGAGGGATGAGCACCAGCCTCTGTAAGGAACCTTGATCAACTTTCTCTTGCAACCTCCTCGAAACTCCTCTTGCACCCCTACTGTCACAGTTATCCTGTTTGCCCTTATGAACCTATTGTGAACATCCTAACATTGGATTTCATCCTGCTTCATTGTCTCTCCTCTTCTTCCTCTTCTCAGCCAACAGGTTGATGCTTAAGGAATTTCAGGTTTTAGGGAAACAAAGCTTATATGTGTGCAGTGATGACAGAGTAAGACAAATTTCAAGCATTTTGTCTGTTATTGGTCTTCTTAGACGTTTCTTCCAAACTGGTGTCAAGGAGAGATGCCTTAGCGCCTCTTTTAAGGGAAATCTCTTGAAAGTGCTCACTCTTTTTTAGACCTGACAAAACCCACATGAGAGAGAGCTGGACTTGACCAGCCTTTGCTAGTTCTGGACTGGTGTAACTTGGTTTTCCAAAAACCTATGGTGCCTATTTCTCCAGTTCCATTCCAGATCTGTGCACCAGTGACCATTTTTAAGCACTCACCTTGTTCTCCAACACTAGGTTTCTTAGTGTACTGGTACAACATTGCATAGCGAGCAATGATGCCTGATATTGCACAGGCAAGAAAAAAGATCAAGTTCCTACGCAGAGGAGCTTCCTATCTACATAGATGTAATCCCATTAATGTCTGTGCTACAGTGGTTTAAATTAAAATGGGGGAAAAAAGAATAAGATCAGACTTCTAAACCGCACGTAAGTAATGTGCTAGCATGGGTTAAGACATAGGCAGAGATTCTGCAGAGGTCCTTCCATCCCACACAATCCTAAACAACAGATTTATCTTCTTTTTCGTCTCTAACCCTGCTGGGCATTAACAATTTGAACAGTGCACTGCTTTTTTTAAAGTCAATCTAACTCACAAGCAGACTTCTTGGTTATATTTACCCAACTGGCCCATTTTAAAAGATCATTTAATGAAATAGCCTGCCAGAACCAAGTACAAGAGGTTAAGAAAACATACGCTAGACGAGTGCAGCTTCCTTAGCTCAGTACTCACTGTGTGTCATCCCAAGCTCTCTCCAGCACTTAGCGTGCATCCCAGCATTTGATTACTGCAACAATATAATGATACTTTAAGACGATATCGATGATCACATAGAAGAGTTGCATCAGATAGTCTCAAAGTAGGCCTTACTCGGTGTATTTGCCCACTATCAACCTAAATGGTACCCATTTTGAAAAGTAAATTCACTAACTCTCTGTGCCTGTCAATCTGCCTGATTTTACTGGACTCTGTTAGGTTTTTAAAGAGAAAAGCCCTATCTCCTCACAATGCCTACACTTACTTTTAAGGCCTCCTCACAGCAAGCTCTGAAACAAAATGTTTTTTTCAAGCTTATTATTCCATTGACTATCCTTTCCCTTTACTAATTAGCCATGTAAATACAGACTGAGGCTAGCAATATCACCTATATTACCACCTATGTCTTTCACTAATATTGCTGTATTGAACAATGGTGGGATTTAAAGAACAGCATTTTATGTTCCCAGTCGTGCCCTGTTAGGGCTGCACATCTTCACACCTGTATCTTTTATCACAGAGAGGCACGATACTGAACTAACTGCTGCCTCCAGTAATGCTCTCCCTTGCAGAGGCATGCCATGATGATTCCATGAGCTTCCCTGTCTTTTTTCTGATTCTCAGGTGGAAAGTGCTCTCTGTGTCGTTATGATTCTTTTCTTGGCTTCTAAAGCACTGTAACATGGCTCAGCCTCTGTGAAGCCTGCTGAGTGCTGCCAGTTTACACCAGCCAAGGACCTGGACCAGATTACCCTGACAGCTTCTATGAAAGTCAATGATGGATGATAGAAGAGAAGTATAAATAGACTGTTTCTCCCCTTGGCTGTAAAGCAATACTTGCAATCCTGAAAACACATCACCATGAGGTTTTTAATTAAAAAAATAAAAATCCAATTATTTTAATGACCATTTGATCTTTTTTGCACTGGGTCATATTTTCAAGGCTTTTTTCACAGGACCTGGGTAAAAATCTGCTTTATGGTTATGAAAGCCAGGGTTCTACAGGGCTTTGGAAGCTGCCAAGTCCCACAAGAAGATCTCCAGAGCCAGCCACAGGGCCAGCAGTTACCACCAATACAGTGAAGGAAATAACACCAGCACAGCCCACTAGCCTAGAGTCCAGTGCTGAGAGAACCTGCCAAAATTTGGAGTGCTCAAAGGCTTGCAAACTCAGCCAGAAGCGAGGGCCCATCTTCTCAGATGTGTAACGGGCTGATGATATTTACCATTCCTTGGTATGGGATTCTTCCTTTTGCTTCTTTTGGAAGAACAATGTCTGCAAAAATCTCCATCACAGAAGAAGAAAGTTCTAAAGTACCACTGACACCTCTTGGAAAACTTTGAAAAGTCTGCTAGATAGATCACTTGAAACTAAAATGATGCCTTTACCTCACTTCTTTTAATTCTTAGTTAAGGGCATTTGTGTAGGTACAGGAGGCAAGGTTTAAAAAAAGCATATAACAAAGAGAAAAAATATTATTAATACAGTTAGCAATTTTTTTCGGATCTTGTTTTCCTGGCTATGTTTTTCCATGTTTCCTTTAAAAGAGAAGAAAAATTATTCAAAAATTACTTTTTCCATGCCTGTCAAACTCTCTCTGCCAAGGCAGCATTTTTCAGGCCTCCCTCCAGATGCTGGGGTAGACGGCTGATGTGCACACGGGTGAAGGGAAGCGGAGAAAACCAAGATGCTGCCTCACTCCTTTGGGCTATGGCTACGCAAAGCAGGACTAAAGGCCTCCTTCATATATATGTGGGGTTTTTTAAACTTACATATAGACACACATTTTGAGAGGACTCTCCCTCCTGTCTTAATCTCTAGAAATAAATGCTGCTCAGTCTGTAGCAATGCACCATCTCAAGTTTAGCTGAGAATAAGTCATTTTGAGATATACAAAGGTGCTCAGTGGACAAATAGAAGTGATCTGAGTCTCTAATGCATTCAAACTGCTACTTTCCATCAGCCTTTGCCAGATCTTTGTTTTCTAGCACACCATTGAAATCATATCATATATTAAAAACATTATGAGTCAAACCTCCAAATCCACTTCCCAAATCCAAGAGTAAAACTTAAAACACTTTGATGAAAGTATAACATGCTGGTTTTCTCATTCATTTTGTCCCTTCAGATAATTTCTTTCCTATTTTCAAGCTCATGTCTGTAGCTGCCCGTACAAGAAACATCAAGTTATATATGAAAGTTGAGACTTATCTTGAAGAAACATGCACATTTAGGAGACGAGCTTTGTCAGATGCACCAACTATTTAGGTGACATTTACTGAAACTAGGAAAATAAAAAGACAGCATTGATCCTCCTATGTGAAGGATTTTTGAGAAGGTCTAACTATAAGTTGAAGCATATTAAAGAGCCTCCTGCTGAACAGGTGTATGCTGGCTTATACCCCTGGCTCAGACAACCAGGGAAATGCTGCCTCACTTTTCTTTCTATCTCCATCACCATCAAATCAGCTCCTCAGGTTTTCCTCTTGTCCTTTTACCTCTTGTCTGCTGCTGAGCCTCCCAAGGCCCAATTCACCCCCTGAGGAGAGAAGATGTTAGATAGAAGTCTCAGAGCAGAGATCAGAGGATAAGAAATGTGACTCCAGCCTGTTTCATCGCCTTTTAGCCCAGACATGAATGACTCCTTGAGAACGAGAAGGATCAAGTCCATGAACCGATACATTTGTCATGTAACCAGAAGCTCTGCTAAATAGATCTATTTTTAATTTCTGTTTTGCTGATTTTATTTCTCTCATTTCAAGAAAAAATGTTCTTGCTCTTCCCTGAGTGCATACACATTATTTATTTATCACCCTATGAATATCAATTTGATTCTTGTCCATAATTAAACTCTGCTGCTCTGTATCACATATACCCCATCCCATCACTTCAATTATCTATCATTGCCCTGCTAGGCCTGTGTTGGCAACAGTCCTGTAAAAAGGGTGATCATTTTAGGGCACCACTTGGGCTCAAGACTGCCACTACGGCTCCTACTGCAGCTGAATTTTCTCTCTCAGGCTCCCAGCCTACCTTCCCCTCTGATTTTCAAGTGCTTTCCAAGCCAAGCATTTCAAAAGGGATTCAGATCTGAAAATTTATTGACTTCGCCTTTTTTCCATCCATCTCAAAAAAGAGGATCCTGCAGCTTGCATCTGAAAATATAGGGAACAGTGTTTGTTTCATTCAGAAAACAATAGCACTGGCCAACTGCTTAAATACTGATATGGGAGGCCTGACAGCAGAATCAGTAGCCTTGCCCAAATAAATATTTAATCAGGAGGATTAGTTGGTTCTGTTAATGTTACAAACTATTAAAGGTGAAAAGCTGGAGGGAGAGCTCATTTGTGCAGCTCAACATTTTTAGAGGAAGAAAAAGAAAAGCAAGAACAAAGAGAAAGAATAACTTTGTCCCAGTGCATTTGCAGCTGCAGAAGGGACCAGAGTAGGACACATGCTTTTGTCTTTTTTCCAGTGTAGTGTGGGGCTGCATGCTGATCATGTTCATTGACAGCTGAAGAATAGGGCTCTAACAGCCTTTTGCACAGGTGCTCATCACATCATAAAATAACCTGTTTGTTCCCTCCTCATCATTGTTGATTTACAAGCCTTTGCCCGTATGCTATCCCTCAAAAGGAAAAGCACAGAATAAATGGATTTGGCAGAATTTGAACTCCACATTTTGTGGCTTGTGCTTTGACATGTGATCAGAGTAGGCAAGCAGAAAAAGCAAAGCAGCAGCACCTGTTTATTGTGAGAGAGCTGTCCTCTCCACTTCAGCTTTGCTATTTATGTCCCAGCATACAACATGGCAATCCATATGGATTAGAAATTAAACTGTAAATGAGCCTTTTCTATTTCCTGCCTAAGTAAGGATTAGCATATTTTAAAACGCACTCAGGGGTTTTGCACTTTCTGTAATGAAACCTGTTCAAACAGATAATTGATATGCTACCACTAAATAAACATCTGACTGGAGGAACAATGTTCTCTCTTAAAAAAAAAAAAAATATATTTTCCCCCTCTCCATAAACATTTCCTGCTAGTGACATTCTCTGTTGCAGTGGGCAGCCTCCACAAGAAAGCTGGAGCAGGTAGGAAAGCAGACCAAGTATCTGAGTGCAAGTAAGAAATATTGAATTCATCTGAGAACGCAGCAGAGAGGGGAAAGAGGGGCTGAGCAGCACATTCTACCCTATTAACCCACTCAAAAGACAATCTGTACTCCTTGGTGTGGCATGGAGGAAAAGTCTCCATTTCTCCTTGCCAGAGGCACCTCTGTACCACACAGGCAATGCCTGCATTGAGAAACACAAGTCAAGGACACATCTTCTTGGGATTTGTCTCTATTATGCTCCTGGTTGAATTAAGATCCTTCAACCTAACAGCTTTTGCAAGCCCCCAGACCTGTCAGACCCCAGTGCCACCCTGCAAATGTCTTCTGCATGCAAGCTCACCCAAACGATGCAACACTTCATACCAAATAACTCTGGTTGAGCCTAATGAGTTTGTGAGTGCATGAACAAACATGATCTATCGGTCGGGGAGTGGGGCACCTGCTAGGCCACCATGTTCTCAGCTTGGCCCAACTCCAAAAGTTAATTAATCTGTCATCTTTCGTTACATCGGTACAAGGCATGTATATATATTCCAAGTCCCACATCTAACGAAACTGTGTCACTGTGCTGACAGAAGCCTTGGCGGCTTGGTCCTGATGGTCTAAATATCCATTTTGATCCAAAGGCACTTCAACCTCCAATTAAAATGGGACAACCAGTCCAGATTATTGGTTTGAATACAGCAATGAAGCATTTGTTCTTCAGATTTTTTAGGTGATGATGCACAGAAACAGATGAATTACCATCTGACTGTAGAGTAGAAATAGAAAAATTATGCACTTAGTTCAAAAGTAAGTAGATGTGACAGCTCCCTTACAAATGAAATAACTCTAAAATTAAACCCAGGCATCTCTGAAGTCCCTTAGTAGCAGATGCAGAGTACGAACCTTCCCGGGAAAGCCTTAATTTCCCCTGCAGGCTAAACCGACATATCAAGCGGTCAGCATCTGAGGTGAGGAGCTTTTTGAAGGGAAAAGGGTGGCTCTGGGTGAAAGTGGCAACATAGATTCTCAATTTGCAGATGTCAGCTTGGTTAAAAACAGCACACGCCAGCTGACAGTCATGGCAGGTGAAAAAGCACATACTGCCTTTCAAAATGCAAAACAGGGCTTAATGTAATTTGTGGGGGAGGGGTTTTTTTGGTTTTGTAATCAGAAAGTGTCTGCCATTCTATCATCAGTGATAATGGCCTTAGCTGTCACCACCATATCATTTAAATGCATAGCTGTGCTACCTTCAGCCCCAATCTAATGCTGTGGGAATCAAAGGAGTGGGTTTTGGATGTGCTTGCTGCTGTTTTACACTCCTCACCTTAAACTGGACAGGTAGAGAGTCATCCATTTGAAAAAGAATATGTGAAAGGACTAGTTTCTTGCTAGAGGTGAAGAGTTGAAAAGAGAGCCCTGACAGATTTAGTCAGTCTCCAAAGTTGGGCAGTATCAAGTCCCAGGTGCCCCAAAATCCTTTGATTTTCTAATGGGGCACTAGACTTGAAATACAGTTTTAAGTATTCACATTGTACATAAACATCTCTTCTACAGTGCTTCTACAGGCAGGGGTCTCTTTTCATCTTTCAGGAAGAAAAACATTTCCAAGGTATCTCTTTTGGGCACACACAAGACAAACCTGTTTTTTGCTCAGACAATATGATCCTGTCCTTCATACCAACCACATACCCTGAAAGTTTGCGTTTCAGCAATGCTTGTTAATTCACTGTTCAATATATTTTGCTTATCCCTATGCACAATAAATGGAGTCCATGCAGCATTCAGCAAAGCACACGTGTAACTGAGTGAAACACCCTTTGGGGTGGTGAAGCATCTTTAGGAGCACACTTTCATACACCACTGACCAAGCAGGCAGCTGGAAACACACTGGCACAAAAAGAAGTAAAGCTACAAGAGACCCAGCTGTGGTGCTTTAGTGATTTGTGCAGCATAAGGCATACCAAAACCCCATAAGGAGGCATGACACTCTCCTGTGTCACAAGTGAATACCTTTGTCAATGCTTGGACTCTTTTTCCCCTTCTCAAAAAAACAGTCACATTTCAAAGTGAACCGAAGATCACATCTTAAAACACATGGCAAGTACACCTACTAGAACTGGCATCAAAATCCTATTACTTTGCATTAATATTTTGCATACGATTAATTCACCATAGCTATCTTGCTTTATGCTAATTAAATGTCTGAACACTTACTGTAAGGGGTTTTTTTTAAATTAACTCAAGTTCATGGTATTTTTCTTAGAAGGTAGCAATACCATGTTTATTACTTACGTAAATTCCCATAATTATATCCTAACTAGGTTATCTTCTTTATTGCCTTTCAATCCTTCTAAGAGTCAGCATCTCTTTAATTAAGTTGAGAGAGTAAGAGACGTCTTGTTAATTGTAAATTAAATAGATTTAAATAGACAATAGATTGCAAAATGTAAATTTACTTTTAAGTGCTGCAGAGGAGTCACTGTAAGGCTTCATCGTACCATCTGCCTTGGTTTGTCAGCAAAAATGAAACCATTCAAACCCTCCTGCATTCTCCCCAATATGATCTCAGCACACTAGTGGCCTGTCAGCCTTCAGTCAGCTTCTCAATGAAAATTTTAAGAAATATTAGAAAGAAAAAAAAATCCCTCCTATCAATCCAGAACTGTGACAAAGCTCTCAGCAGTGCAAGCAGCCTCATTAGAAGTAAAGCTCAGTTTTGAACTTTGATTCATTAAAATTTTCATGGGAGATTTGCAGGTAACCATTGCACAGACAGTCGTGGTTCACGGGGCACTGGTAGACCAACAGGCAAGTTCACCTTTTAGTGCACAACTTACTTTCCATGCCTTAAAAAGATGTCAGGGATGCTCTGAATTAGAGCTATAATAAAATACTCACATTCTGATGTGCATCAGAATTATAGATGTAATGAAAGGCACACATTCTTATATGCTTATATGATATTGTTGGCAATAGCTCTGAGACCAATGAATCAGATACATTTACATACCTAGAAATAAATTATTGTTAAAAGCCATTACTGCTAATCATTGCTGCTAATGTCTCAGTGTTGACAAAAAGATGTGCAGCACTATTATTCTGCACCAGGGTAAAGTGTGTACAGTGTATGTGTTTTTCTTCCAAATTAGAAGTCAAATTGATCATCTCTGCCATTAGGAGTTATGGCTCATGGAATTTTATCATTCTTATAATGTGCTGTGAAAATGCAATAAGGGAATAAAACAGAACAGCAACTTACAGTAATTTGTTATGAAATGCAACAATATTGAATGTGTCTAGAGTGTATTGATAAACAGATCTGTTGTAACAACCAGTGGATATTATGATCTCACTAGTGTTAATCTTCATACGGCCAATTTTCGTCACAGTACGTTGGGGAAGCGGAATGCACAAATCCCATTAACGTAAATGGGAAGCGAGGGCAGACCTACAGTAACTTGCACAATACAGGCTCATACACATCCCTTGGCATCTCTTCCTCTGCTCTGTGTCTCAGCATACCACGGCAAGAGGGTAGCCCTGGTATGAACTGAAGACATCTTAGGCTTTTACAGAATGGCATTAAAGTTAATGAACACGTGTGTTGAAATACTCCTGTTTAAGATATTCCTAAAGGTGTTTACTTGATTTAAAGGAACACTCTACTTGAAAGGCATAATAAAGCTTAAGAGAAATCATCCTATTTCTGCATATCTAGATAAAATCAAACCCATTCCCCAGGAAGCACAGACAGTAGACAGTCATGCTTGTGAAGGGCCCATGTACCCTCTCAGGGAAGACATGGCCAAGAAAATGCAGACAAGAGAAGACAGACACTGTGCATGAATCTATCCCTCATCACTTATAACACACGGGATTATCACCTTGGGCATCCATGGAGATGGGGCCAGCAGGAGAGGTAATCAGTACCTTACAAATTATTTTGCAAATAATTGCTAACTTTTCCTAGGTCACCAGAAGCTACTAGTGAACAATTAGCTTGCATCCCCTTGGGCTATCCACCATAGATTTTCCTAGTTCATTCAAAAATATTTATAAATGGAAAACGCAAGTTTGCTCCGTACCATTGCAAGGAGAAGCAGCCCAGGGATGACTTATTAACATTCACAGCCACACAAATAAATAGGCTGCTCGTTATAGCAGACAAACAATGGCCCAGCGACCTGGATGCCATCTTAATTCAGCAGTGAATGCAGCATCTGCCCTGTGGAGGAGAGGAGCTATTCATAGACATTTATACAGCATCTAACAAACTAAAATTCTCAGGTTGAGAAACAGCAGTGGCTGGGTTCATGGCTAACAAAAGACCCACATGAAATGATGCTGCGCCATCAGCACTTATGAAAGTTGAGGCATTCTTATGGGACTTCTGGAGGCCTAATGCTCACAGCTGGGAAAAACAGTTCTGTCCACACTTGTCTCTCTTGTCCCAATACTCCCCCAAATCCTACCTTTGACTTCCTGAAAAGCAAGAGGATTATTTTCTAAAGGGTAAAGTTAAAGATCTACAAATTGGGCAACCATGAAATTCACAAATTGGACAACTATTATGACCTAATTTGAAACCATAGCAACAAGAATGGAAAGTCCTTATGAGAATGAAAAATCCCCAAATTGGACATTCTAAAGAACCTAATGCTGTGATCAACTACTGTTTTAAACAAGATTTATATCAAGATATAAGGTTGAGCAAGAACCTAGCAGTAGCTGATGAGATGAAGGGACAGGCGCTGGTTACTTTAGACGACCATGATACTGAAAAACACACCTCCAGGAGACACATGTAAATGTGGAACCACCTTAGTAGATACTAAGTAGATCTTAGTATGGGTAGATACTTAGATATGTACAGAGGAATGATTCATTATGAAATCATAAGAGAGTAATCATCTATCTTGCTGAAGTTTTGCCTGTGTTGTTCTGTACATAAGACCCTACTCATTTTTATGATGGTGTGCTGGCTGTGGTAGGTGTCTAGCATCCAATTCTGCACAATACCTTGATTCAGTATGTTGATTGTTTTTTTGTACCCTGGGTGAAGAACCCTTGTTAGGGACGACAGGACATCAACATCGGGATCTACCTATCTCTTCCTTCTGGAGCAGGGCTGGGTCAGTGCTTACGGATCTATCCGACCACAAGTCCAACCCAGACAGTGTTTTCTACATCTCCGTAAAAGGCAAGACTGCATTTTCTTGCCTCTTTTTCAACTACAGTGTTTGAGCTCTTATTTGAGGAGGATTGTGAAAAGATGACAGCTCTGCTAGACCTGTGATTTTCAAGCTGACAGTTTCCCTTTCATTTTAAGGAGCTGAAAAACATTTTCACTGTCAGACAGATTGAGTTTTAACAACATGACAAACAGGCCCATTTGTTGATCTCAAGTCCTCGCTATCCATCTTCAATTAACATGGTAAAAAGGTGGCTTGCATCCAGTGTCAGACATTTGTATAAGCACCACATGGCCTCGCAGTTGGAATCAATGTTTGCCATTGATAGATTGGAAAGGATAATTTATGGTATGACACTGGGATCACATAATCAGAAGAAATCAGCTACCTTATGAAAACACTGCACTCTTTCAGAATCCAAAAGTCCTTCTAAGATTTATAGTGAGGAAAGTAACCATTATATTATAAGGGCACAGAAAAAAAAAAAAAAAAAGTAATAAATAACAATGAAAAAGTGCACCTGATTTTGGATCCAGCATGGACTAGCACTGTGATGTTACTAACACAGATGTGCCAAGGCCAGTTCTGTCTAGGACCTGTTCACAACAGACACTCTGAATTAATTTCTCTTCTGTTTTCTAATAAACTTAAGATTGGCTAGTCTTAGTTTAAAAACTCCTCATAACATACAAGTTTCTACACAACAAGAAAAGACAGATAGAAAAAGTAACTAGATTTCAGAAGAAATCAAGTAAATAGTTCTAACACAGGTAATTTCAGAATTAGTGCGGTGGAAGCCTGAGCAGAATTTACTTGAGTTATCATATGTAACCAGACATGCAATGTACAAATATTAGAAGAACGTGCAATATCATCATCTAGATAGTGACATTGTGGATCATTTATTCTGATTTCAGCCATCTAAATGTTTGTCATATTAGATAGGAAAGTGTTTCTTACTACATTAAGGTATTTAATGAGATGAAGTGTGGTTAGTGGGGGCTGGGCTCCCATGAAAGTCCAACTCTCTGCTCTACTGTATATTGAAACATTCCTCAAAGGAGGAGTTTTCGCATTCTGTGTGACTACATGTATAGACCAAAACAGCAAGGAGAAAAATTAAGCTATTTTCTTATTGGACAGATGGTTTCAATGGTCCAATTGACTGCCATACAACGATGGCAACTTAAGTGCTATTTAAGATGAAGGTGCATATTTGATATTTAAAACCAAAAACAGTCAAACTTTCCTGATGTAGTCAGCAAATCCTGAGATTGTATTTGTTTTAAAAGACCTGAGGGTTCTTCGTGTAATCGGAAAGAATGCAGTAGTATAGTAACACCCAGCAATGCAGAAATGACAAACGCATACTCTAAATTGAGATTTTTCTGGAGAAAATAGGAACTGTTTCTCCCTCTCTGAGCACAGACAGTACAGGAAGGGTTTAGAGTTGGTAAAAACTGACTCCTTTTTGTACAATAGTGGTAACTTAATGGACATTTTAAAATCAGAAAGAAAATCAAATCCAAATAGCATTTGGCATGTACACTTGCCAACTGTCTTATACAGCAGATTGAGCCACCTGAATATTCAGATATCCCTGTTTTTCTCTGTATGCAGGAAACAAAATTTCAGACAAAAAAGAAACTAAGAGATGCTCATTAAACCAGCACTACCAGTCACCAGTATCTGAGCTGATGGCTGCTCTCTCAAATCCCACCCTGCTCCAACCCACCACACAGAGCTACCCCAAGGTCCCCAAGGATGACATCTCCCACAGTCAGAGACTGCCCATCTCCTTCCCACATGGCATGAGCACTGCTCAAGCCCCTCTTGGTGTTGATGCATGGGGTAGGGCTGAACTGAGCAATGCCCTGGCAGGGGAGCCAGCTCATTTCACCGTGGCACCACTGTTAACATCCAGCAACCTCCTCAGGTCAAACTTACTCAGCTCAGCTTTACTATTCTGCAGCAGATGTCTACAGCTAGTGGAGGCCAGACAAACCTATTGCAGGTCAGACAAATCTGTGTAGACTTGTACCTTATGTGGCTTAAGCTTAAATATGAGAGTAGGAACATAAGACAGACCAACGATCCACCTGACCCTGCAACCCGTCTCCGTGGCCAGGTGCCAACATCCAGAAAACACTAAGAATAGGATACGTTTATAAGAACTTTTCCCAGGTACACTCCATTCCTCCTTTTTCAGCCAAAGGGATCTCTTGAGACAGTTGATGTTTCTAACTATTCAATGGTCCCCAAATGATCTCTCATGCAAACACTTGGTCACTTCTGAAAGAAATTCTGGACAAAAATCAAGAAAGCTTATACTAAGCAGACAGATTGAAGTGAAGCTTGGCTTCAGCAGAGCTGAGTGCAGAGTAGTACTGTCTGAGACCCATGCGGGTACATGGCAAAAGCACAAAGCACAGAAATTGGATAAATTAGAAGTTTGCAGTCTGTGTTCCTTGCAACACTACAGGCTGTCTTGTCTTCAGAATGTGGGGTTTTTTTAGACCAAAATGAAAAGTAAATAAAAGTATTAACTCTGTTCAAAACAGCATACTGTCAATAGCATCAAAAATAACACCAAAATAACTAGTTTACGATACAGAAAAAATCCAAAATTTAACTTCTATTCATATTAACTATTGAAGACTTCCAGTGTCCATACAAGTGAAACCAAAGGAACAGCACAGCTCAGCACAACAGAGAAATGCTCCTTCAGGTGTACCATTGAAACCCTCTCCATAGGAACATGGAATGAGTCCACCATCCCCTCTGCAGAGAGGAATCATAGAATCGTTTTGAATGGAGAAGACTTTTAAAATCATTATGTCCAACCACTAATCTAATACTATCAAGCCCATCTCTAAACCATGTTCCAAATCATATCATCTATATATCTTTTAAATACCTCCAAGGATGATGTCTCCACACCTCCCTGGGCAGCCCATTCCAATGCTTAATAATGTTCTGGTGAAAAAGTTTTTCCTCATCTCCAATCTAAACCTCCCCTGGCTCATCTTGAGCCTATTTCCTCTTGTCCTTTCACATTCATTACTATAGAGAAGAAATCAATCCCCACTCCATTAAAACTGCCTGTCAGGTAGTTGTAGAGAGTGATTGTGTCTCACCTCAGCCTCCTCTTCTCCAGGCTAAAGAAGCCCACTTCCTCCGGCTTTTCCTTGTAAGACTTGTTCTCCAGACCCTTCATCTTCATTACCTGTCTCTGGACACACTCCAGCACCTCAATGTCCCTCTTGTAGCGAGTGGCCCAGAACTGAACACAGTATTTGAGGTGCAGGCTCACCAGCACTGAGGTCCTGCTGGTCACACTATTTATCATACAAGCCAGGATGCCATTGTCCTTCTTGGCCATCCAAGCACAGTGCTGGCCCTGATGGGCTGTTGATTGTGTTGATTCAGTGGCTGTTGATTAACATCCCCAGGTTGTTTTCCTCTGGACAGCTTTCCAGCCACTCTACCCCAGGCCTGTAATGTTGCCTGGGATTGTTGTGGCCCAAGTCCAGGATTCAACACTTGGCCTTGTTGAACCTCATACAATTGGCCTTGACCCATGGATCCATGCAGTTCCTCTCTATCCTGGCTTCCCACTGCAGTAGCTGGTGTAAATAATACTGTTATTGCTTTTATTCCTCTTTTAAGTCTTAAATGAATTGCTTGAACTTATCCTTCCATCAAGGTTATTAATAAAAATATACTAGGGAAAATCTTGTTTCTACCATATCTTACTTATTTAATATAGCTCAGCTGAACACTTCATCTGAACTGTGGTATCAAGTCATGTTATGCTACTATATAATGAATTCTTACAAATTTCTTGATTAATGTAAATAACAAACTATACATCTTGCAGACCAGACAAACTCTTGGAAGTCAGTTTACTGATATTATGCATCCAATCCCCAATTTCTCTTGTCACAGTGATTTGATTTAGTATTCAAAAGTGTAGATTATCAGCTTACTCTCATTGAATTTATCAGTAGTGCTTACAGTAGAGTGTTTAAGTTACTTTTGGATAACTCCATTTAAAAACTCAGACCTCACAAATTAATTTTGGGTACAAACAAATGATGCCTAACATTTCCATTACAGAAAAGTGGTGGGCTGATTCACACGGCTGGAGTGCTGCACCAGATGGCTACAAACTCTTCAGAACTGATATGCAAAGGAGGAGGGGCAGAGGGGTAAACACTCCCTCTGCGTTAGGGAGTGTCTCAAATGTTTCTAGGTCAATGACAGTGAGGATAGGGTCGAGTAGCCAAGAAGGCCAATGGCATCCTGGGATGCATCAAGAAGAGTGTGGCCAGCAGGTCAAGGGAGGTTCTTCTCCCCCTCTACTCTGCCCTGGTGAGGCCTCATCTGGAGTACTGTGTCCAGTTCTGGGTTCCTCAGCTCAAGAGGGACAAAGAATATCTGGAAAGAGTCCAGTTCAGGGCCACCAAGATGATCAGGGGTATGGAACATCTTTCATACAAGGAAAGGCTGCGGGAACTGGGGCTGTTTAGTCTAGAAAAGAGGAGACTGAGGTGAGATCTTATTAATATTTACAAATATCTAAATGGTGGGTGTCAGGAGGTTGGGACATCCCTTTTTTTCTATGGTATCTAGAAACAGGACAAGGGGTACTGGGATGAAGCTAGAACACAAAAAGTTTCATTTAAATATAAGGAAAAACTATTTTACTGTGAGGGTGACGGAGCAGTGGCACAGGCTGTCCAGGGAGGGTGTGGAGTCTCCTTCCTTGGAGGTCTTCAAGACCCACCTGGACATGTTTCTATGCAACTTGATCTAGATGGACCTGCTTCTGCAGGGGGATTGGACTAGATGATCTCTAGAGGTCCCTTCCAATCCCTACCATTCTATGATTGTATGTATGTATGTAAGATAAGGGGGAAGGACTAAAAGGGAGATGTTGTTGTAGGAGTCCATCCAAACAGGATGAGGAGGTAGATGGAATATTCTGTAGGCAGCTGGGAAAATTCTCAGGATCATTGTCCCTCATTCTTATGGGAGACTTCAACTGACTGGATATCTGCAGGGAACACAACACAGCAGAGAGGAGATAGTCCAGGAGGTTCTTGACCGTGTGGAAGATACCTTCTTCATGCAGCTGGTGAAAAAGCCAGTAAGGGAAGGCACTTTGCTAGACCTGATGTTTGTGAACAGAGAAGGTCTTGTGGGAGATATGATGGTTGGAAGCCATCTTGAGCATAGTGATGATGAAATAATTGAGTTCCCAATCCTCAGAGAAGCAAGGAGGGGTATCAGCAGAACTACTACCTCAGATTTCCAGACGACATATTTTCACATGTTTAGGACACTGATTACCAGAGTCCCTTGGGAGATAGTCCTGAAGAGAAAAGGAGTCCAGGAAGGCAGAATTGAGCTGTCCCTGTGGGCAAAAAGATGCTCCAGCAGGACAGAAGATCATCCTGGCTGAACATGTTGCTTATAGTGGAGTTTGGGAGAAAAAGGAAAGTTTATGACTTTTGGAAGCTCAGGATGACTTCAAGAGGCTCTGAGGTTATGCAGAGGGAAAATTAGAAGGGCCAAGGCACAATTAAAATTTAAGCTGGCCACTGTTAAAACACAATAGGAAAAGTTTCTATAAATATATTCGTAACAAAAGTAGAGCTAAGGGGAATGTTCATCCTTTAATGGATGCAGAAAGAAGCCCAGTGATGCCAGTGGCATCATCAGAATTATATCACATATATTTCAGTAGTGTGACCAGCAGGACCAGGGAAGTGATTAAGCCCCTGTACTTGGCACTGGTGAGGCTGCACCTCAACTACTGTGTCCAGTTCTGCACCTCTCACTACAAGAAGGGCAGTGAGATGCTGGAGTGTGTCCAGAGATATGCAACAAAGCTGTTGAAGGGTCTGGAGAACAGGTCTGATGAGGAGCAGCTAAGGGAACTGGGGTTGTTTAGCCTGGAGAAGAAGAGGCTGAGATGAGACATAATAACTCTCTACAACTACTTGAAAGGGGGTTGTAGTGAGGTGGGGGTCAATCTCTTCACTCCAGTAATGAATGACAGATAAAAGGAAATGGGGTCAGGTTCCACCAGGGGAGGTTTAGATTGGGGATTTGGAACAAGTGTTTCACCAAGAAAGTTGTTAGACAATGGCACAGGCTGCCCAGAGAGGTGGTGGAGTATCCATCCCTGGAAGTATTTAAAAGGTGCACAGATTAGGTGGTTAGGAACATGGTTTAGTGATGGGCATGTTAGGTTAACAGTCAGACTTAAAGGTCTTTTCCAGCCAAAACAATTGTATGATTCCTCTCTGCAGAAGGGAACTCATATGGTTGGTGGCTGTAATTATCATGCAGTAATTAGATAAAGATCTTTTTACCAAAGACATTACCTTTCAGGAATCTCATCGTTTCAGATTTATGAAAACATGCTGTGTAGAAATTACTTTATAGGCATCACCAATCCTTCAGTTTTAAACATGTGAATTTCTTTCCTCTTACTGATCCAATTCTCCACCCTTCTCTATTGAAACTGAGCCCTTAGTTGCAGTTTCCTATTCTATATGAGCATGAGGGTCTCCAAAGGACAAAGAGAGCTGCAAACTGTGTAGCAACATGTCGTCTCACGTGTTACACCTACTGCATGGCCTGCGTTCATGCTGAGCCTGCTCCCAACCCCCTTTCTTTTGGCTGTGAGATGGGAAAGCAGCCTGGTTCATGACTTAGCCATACTTCTGAAACAGTCCAGTAAAGTTGATTCCCTGCAAGTCCACACCACTGGACAGTAGTCATGGGGAGCTGACACATGAAGCAGCTTAAAGAGCAGTTGGGGATGTTCACTGGCTGTATTCAGGTCAAGGTGATGGGAGTAAGTGGGAGACAGAGAAGGAGGCTGAACGAGTGCCAAGAAGCAAGAGTGCTTTTTATCCTACAAGAGTGGGATGTTCACCACTGGCTTTTGTAATACCACTGAGGTTGAGTCAAGTTGTCTCTCCTTTCTTCTTTTGAGATTTACAATCCACAAACCATGAATGGATCAAGGAGCAAATTGTCCTGGGTTACTATGTTGCCCCGAGTGAGGAGGAGGCACATCATAAAATAATGAAGCACAAAGTCCAAACCAGGAGGTAAGCCAGGACTTTCATCATGTTACTTGCTGCCATGACTTAAGCCATGGGTGAAGCACTGGGCGTTTTTTATATCTCCCCGGTGTTAGTTTGCTCACTAAGCACAGATAGAAATAAAAGATTTTTTCAGACCTGGAGTCAGAGGGAGAAACTTCCAAGTCTTCTATGAAGGTGGCCACATCACTATGCAAAGTCCTCCTTGCATTTTTGACAGGAAAATAAAAAAAAATCCATGACACACAAATTTTCTTTCCCTTGAGAGGCAGCTCACAGAAACAATTTTTACTTCAATCTTTTACTTTTCCTTCTCTATTGTGGCAGAAATGGCTCCCTGCTAGATACAAAGAAGACGCAGACAAAATAGATCTGTAAGTCCTTTTCTTCTGCTGCTCACTCAGAGCTCCCATTTCAATAGGATAAATGCATCTTGTCTCTTTACAAACTATCATCCTGTCTTTGCAGGGAACTCCAGTACCTATACAGTTTATTACTGCTTAGCTTCATATTTAAAGCCCACCTGCCATCTGGACAAAAGGAAACATAATGTGATAGTCCATATGCTGCAGATAGCCAAGGAAGCCATGGGAGATTGGGTGCTGCATGGAAACATAAATGCTGACTCATCACAAACCAACAGAAGCCTTGGTGAGAAACACTAAGCATTCAGGATGCATGCACAGGGTAGGAGACCAGGCAAGGACTGAGCAGAAAAACACCTTTGGATAAACAGGGTGGATAAACAGGGATAAACCTTTGGATAAACCTTTGGTGGATAAACAGGGTAGGCAGTTTCACAGAGAGCAGTAGACACATGGGAAAGATGTTTTGCCAGAAGTTATCTCCAGGACATCAAAGTTAATAAATATTCCCTTTAAGTTTGGTATCCAATTTCTACTTTCCCAAAAGGGCAGCAAAGATGGTCAATAGACTGCATTGGTGGCATCACTGTGCCAAGTTACAGCTTCATGATCAGCAAGGGAAGCCCTCTTGTGCACCCTCTGGTAGCAGCAAGGGGTATCGCAGCATGGGTGTGTTTTGTGTCGCACAGCACAGCACGAGGAAGCAGCACTACATCTGTCTGAGCAAGTAGGTAGAGGGAACAATATGTCTTAAAAACATACGGCTGCCTACATATGAGACCAAAATCTTTCAATTGCACGTCTAACACTGGGTATTTTAAAAAGTGTCCAAGCTAAACAAAAGGAAGCAAAAAAAATCAAACAAATTAAGGCAAACTGACAATGTAAAACACATTTGCTCACAGGACTGTGTCTTGCAGTTTTGACAGATATGAAAAGACTTTAAGAAAGGTCATCTTAGACTCTTCAGTACAGCACACAGAATAAATATGCACTGGATCAAATAGAAAAGACCTCAATAAAACTTCATTAGTAGTACTAAAACATTAACAGGAGGAACTCAAAGTTTAAGGCTAAAGTGATGCCTAGGAACAAACTCATTTTCTCTCTATCATGAGCAGAAGATGCTACACAGTGGTTCTCCTATTTTGCCCTAAAAGCTGTACAAGCCTAGACCAATTACTGCCTCAATTTGAAGACTAGAAGTCCATAAAAACTCACCACATCTTATAGGAAACCATTCTAATTATGAATGTGTGCCTGTTTAAAAAAAAAAAAAAAGAACAAATAAGCATCTTTTGTTTCCAAGATGAACTTTTCTATTTTCAGCTTCCAGCTCCTGTCTCATATACTTCTGGGCAATTAAAATAACTCCTAGTATCAGGTAGCTTCTTCTCCAGTGAAGTATATAAAAAGTAGATACAGTTCAGTTATCGTGGTGCTATTTACCTTCTTCTTACTGGTTTAAATTTTCAGCACTCCCATAGCCCCTCTACTGACCTTTATGAAGAACAGGATTTATCAGTAAAAATAGATGGCAGCTATTTTCTTTCCCCAGCAGGAGAGATGCTTGTCTTGGAGTTTTGTTTTCCTTTTTCCCTCCCTAGATTCCTGTCATTCAAGGATTTGGATAAAAGATTTTTTGGGAGAAGAGGTCCTAGAACATGCTGAGCTATGGGCTGAGTGTGAGACACTGTTTGGAGAAGGGGCAAAAAAGAGAGAAAACCAAAAAGTGGCAGTGTAGAGAGGAGGAGAGGCAAGCTAAATGTAGGAAAGACTGTATTTTAGCACCAGCAGCCAGGCAGTCTGAATGCTGCATGCCTCAAACACACAGCTGGTGACTACTCTGGGGTGTAATGAGGGTCACACACTTTCATTTTATCTGACATCTGGAGGTCCCTTTGCAGGGAACATTACATCAAACCAATACATATCATCAAAAAAAAAGGTTTTGTGACAAATCACTACATTTCAGTGGAAAAATACCACCATTCAGAAAAGCCTCCCAAACAGCGCTTATCTAAGCATGATTAGTAAAAGCTAAATACTCAAGATCTGAAAAGGATAAAAAATATTTGATGTTATACTTTTATTCTTCCAATCAAGCCTAGCAAAAACATGCCTTTACATAAATTAGCACACAATCCACACTTGCCAAGGCAAAAGTATTCCATTCCTTTTGAGACCAGTGAACAAAATACCAAAAAAAAAAAATCTTGACATTATTTGTTGCTGAGATAATGTTGATTCTGAAGTTGTCTCAGGGGCACGGCTGATCAGTTGATGGGAGAGATGCAAAGTGGTTTTCCAGTGATAACCACAGAGCTGACAGGGAGTGCTATGTGTAGCCCAGAAAAAAACAAAACAAAACAAAATAAAACAAAACAAAACAAATCCACTAAAAAGCCCGGAGAACTAAGCATGTCTGTGTTTTCCAGTCTGCAGTAGCTTGACTTACAGGTTTTAATAAGATAGAAGAAGTGGCTAAAATTGTTATCAAAGTCTTCAGGGTGGTGCAGGATGCCAAATATTTAGGTACCCAGATATGAATTTGGAAGCCCAGAGGTACTCAGCTGCTCTGTAAACATTGGCCATGAAATCCAAACTACATTCTGACAATCCTGAGAAGGAAAAAAATAAAAAAATTACTTTGAGTTGGAGAGACCCTGTCTGTCATTAAGCCTGAGACTTCTGTGCAGTGTCATTTCTCACAGTCCTCTGTCATCCATGCCCTATATGCTCTCAGTCTCACATCTTAAGTAAATGTTGTTTTACTTGCAGCAAATATAACCAGTTCTACTGCAATTTTTCTGTACTTGCACAACCTCCTGATACTTTGCTTTCCTAAAAACTAGGAGGAAATCAGGTACCAGGTTCCCCTCAAAATACTACCTAATTTGGGAATCTCTTACATTTTATCTCACATTCATCTTCAGACATTTTCTTCCCTTTCATGCCTGTGTTGGAATAGGCAAGCCATTACAGAATCACAGAATGGTGGGGGCTGGAAGAGACCTCTAGAGATCATCTAGTCCAACTCCCCTCCTAAAGCAAGTCCACCTAGATCAGGTCACACAGGAATGCGTCCAGGTGGGTTTTGAAAACTTCCCAAGAAAGAGACTCTACACCCTCCCTGAGCAGTCTATGCCAGGACTCCCTCACCCTTACAACAGAGAAGTTTTTCCTTATCTTTAAGTGGAACTTCTTCTGTTCCAGCTTTTGTCTATTACCCCTTGTCTTATCACTTGAGACAACAGAAAAAAGGGGTGTCCTTTCCAGTTGACATACACCTTTTAAATACTTGCAAGTGTTAATGAGATCCCCCTTCAGTCTTGTCATCTCTAAACTGAACAGCCCCAGGTTCTGAAGCCTTTTAACCAAGATTCACTCAAGTTCTACTGTTTCCCAAGCACTAATTTTCAGTGGGATGGATTTTCAAATCCCTTCCCCATATTAGAAGCCTATTATCATTGCCAAATGTGACTTAGCACCACTGGATTTTAGTTCCTCACAGAGCAAGTCAGAGACATGACGTGAGATCATTTAAAGATGCTCACAGGGGCCAAACTCAATTTGCAAAGGCAGGGAAGAAAAGTAAGTCACATTAATTTTTACTGACATATGTTAATTTATGGAGATTTTAAATAATGAATCTGAAAAAAAAAAAAAAAAGATAAAGAGTTAAAGTATAAGCTCTGCTGTAGATAAATCAATGTACTGACCTAGAAGTGATGGTTACTGAGCTGTTTTCACTTATGCCCCATGCAGAGTTACCTTTGGCAAGATACTTTTTGCTCTCCGTTTCTGAGCACTATCCATAAATCTTTTCTGCCACTATCTCCTCTTAGACTAGAAACCCCCCAGAGCAGGAATCACTTCAGCATGTTTGTACAGTGCCAAGTGCAACAGCATCTTGCTCTCTAGACAACAGTGAAATATAAACAACAGCAAAAAACCCAACAGAGTGACCCCACAGCTCCTCCCAAGAGTATCAACAACCACAAAGGGAAGGATCCCAGGACTGTTCATAAAAGCATCATTTTCAGCACAAAGTACTCCTTAAGGGCAGGAAATATCAGCAGTTTAGAAGTCTACATCAGTTTGAACCTTGCCAATTTGGCTGTTAGGTGGCATTTGCTCTGGTGTGAAAAATGGCATTTGGCCAGCTCGAACCCAGAGATAGCTTGGGGTCAGTCTGGGTGCTGATCCCTGATGGCAGCATTCCACTGACCTGAAAAAGGATCAACCATGCTGCAAAGACACCTTGGTCTTTTCCAGGGGAGATATTCTCTTTTTTCCCCTGTAAGTGGACACCTTATCTCTGTTTGCAGTAAATTTGTATCCTTCCAGCCTCAAAATCACAGAATCACAGAACCACAGAATCTTAACGGCTGGACAGGACCTCGAAAGATCGTGTAGTCCAACCCTACCACAGTAGGCCTCCTAGAGTAGGTCACACAGGAACTCATCCAGGTGGGTTTTGAATGTCTCCAGAGAAGGAGACTCCACTACCCATCTGGGCAGCCTGTTCCAGTGCTCTGTCACCCTCACAGTGAAGAAATTCTTCCTTGTATTTCTTTGGAACGTCTTATGTTCCAGCTTGTACCCATTGCCCCTTGTCAACTGGTCCTCACCTGAGGACTTCTAAAGGGCCAGAAAGATATCCTCAAGTGGTAAGATGCAGGGGGAAGGGATATGTTTCTAAGCTCAATGACTATAAGTCCACTTCCTTGACCTCTTTTGGCCTTACCTCCTTTGTCACTATGAGCTTGCCTTCTACCTTCAGTGTCTTTTTATTTTTTTAAAATTAATCTCATGAGATCACTAAGCTAACAGAAAGAATTTTTATCTAATCTGACATCTCATAGCAGTGTCATGAGAGTGAAAAAGTCTACTGAGCATGGAAGTGAGGAACAAGTTTGAGTTAGAGGCAAATACAAAATGTTAATTTGACAGCAAAGGCACAATTTTTGAAGGAAAGAACAGTATAAAGCAGGCAAACAGAAAAAGACGAAAAGGTGTAGTACGAGTTTACCAAAGAGAGACCATACAAGACTTGGTTGGTAGCTTTCTCTAAAAAGGTAACTCATTTTCTAGATAAAAGACATGCTAGAATGGAGGTTGTTCAAACTTCAATAAAGCATTGGTTACAATGTCACTGGGGAAGCCTTCAAAATGGAGAAAATGGGGATTATCAGAGGGCTTGAAAGCAGTAATGACACTAAGAGGCAATAGAATGCACTGGGAATGGATGAGCCAAATCTGGAAGATAAAAATTGGTTTGGTGAATAATTTTCTGTATTATATAAATTATTAGCCTCTGCGTGACTTCTGGAGCATACCAATGTGATACACTGGTGGTATGATGTTGGAGTGAACTGCCATCCCATACCAAATTTGACACATTTTGCAGTCAAAAATTAACTGGGAAGGTGCTCAAGGAATGGAGCTGAGCAGAGCCCTGGATGGTAATTTTGAATCATTGATGGAAAACCCTGCTGTGAGTTTGCTGCTTGAAATGACAGCAGGAAAGACTCAGAAGGACAGACTGACCTTAAAATGGTTTTTAATCCCATGTCTAAAGATCCTATGAAAAAGTCAAACTTGTGTAGCTGACAGTGAATGACAGACAAGACTCCCATGGGATTGACACAGCCTGGAAAGTGGGAGGGAGCTCAAGGTCCACTGCAGTCTCCTGTGGTAAAGACAGAAAATGTCTACTAGGGCTACTGGAATAAGGCTAGTAGCCAGCACAGTTTAGGAGAAGAAACTAAAATAACTTGCTTTGTTTTACATTGCAAAAGAAAAGCTGAGAGGTCATATAACTTCTTCTCGTCTCTCAGAAACATCCAAAGGTGTCTATCAAACCAATGTTAACACAAGCGTGGCTAGATCTGTCTCCACCATAAGTAAATTTAGACAAAAAGCACGATGATTTCAAACAGGAGAGGTAGCAGACTCTTGCAGTAGGAATAAATGGGAACATAATAGATGCAGATTGGGAAAACAAGGATTTCATCTTCTTTTCCCTATTGCACCACTTCATTTTCCTTAAACTGTGGAACCAGCAGCACTGCTTCAGATTTCTGAAATACAATGAGATTGTGACAAGATTTTCTCAAAATATTTTTTAATCTCAGAAATTAATGCCTTTTTTAAACTCATGCACGTGGAGACTGAGAAAGTTTTTCTCTTGTAACTAAACTCAGATATTTAAACCAAGGGGAAAAAAAAAAGTATTACTGTGAAGATACTCTCTTGTGCTTCTATAGGAATGACTATATTGACACAATTAAAGGCAGGCAACCTGCACTAGAAATTGCTTGCTTGACTGCTCAAAGATGAGGAGCACATTGGTAAAGGGAGAAAACTCTCACAAAAGCATTGCTTCCCTGTTGATCTCTCAGTCCTGAGCTATCTGGGAGCCCTGCAAAACACCATCCAATAGAAAATGTGCTAGTTGTACTAAGAACTGGAAAACTCAACACAGGTATTATGGAACAATATAACCTCTGCCATCTCTAGCCTTGTTGTGTTTCACAAGTTACAAAGGACCCCTTATTTTCATCCAGGAGATAAGATGCTTATTGCCCTTCTATCTCTTTGACAATGTTTCTACAGTGTTGTAGGCACCAGCCTATGGTATAATATTTTCTTTCAAAGGTAGTGGTACACATCTAAGTGAACTTTCCACAAAAGACTTTCTCTTGCATCTAGCTTTGCAAAGGGCTTTTGCACCCAGAAACATATCACTGTGTTTCAACTATATTAGCTGTTTTAAGAAAAGATGCTACTTTTGTTGCCAGTGTCCTTTGACCATCAGACAGGATTGCCAAGAAGGCTTTCAGGCTGCAGAAGGGGATATCTTGGGGTACCCAAATTAGAAAAGTTGTTGAGTCATCCAGACAAGATGAAGAATATGATTGGAGTTTCCTCATTTCTCAAAAAATGCATTACTACATGGTGGAAAAATTCCCCCCATTCTTTTTGATGGTTTCCTCATGACCAAGTCTTCAGAGGAGCTGATAAAAATGTTCTGACTCAACACATCATCCTCATGGAAAACAGTTTCCAAATAAATAAATAAATAAATGCCATTCAAGAAAATGTCACTTTTGAGAGTCTGGTATGATTTTCTGTTGATTTGTGAAAAAAATACTTCTAAATAACTTCTGGGGATTTTCTGTCTTTAAAATCATAGAAACAATAGAAATTTAGGGTTATTTCCCTTTTACACATTTGCATCCAGACAGAATGAAGGAAGGCCAAGAGAAGAAAGGGAAGCACAGCCTAACTCTCTCCCTCTCTCACCCTGTGTTTCAAGCTGTTCCTGACAGGAGTTAGAGGAGGAAAATTAATTATCAGTAACTTGTAATGCTCTGAAATTTCCACTATTGAAAACTATGAAGGCACAGAATTAAACAGATCTCACTTACTATGCTGTCCAATTGCCAAGTGTTGAAAAGGCATGTAAAAAGTTAAGCAGCAAAAGAAAAGACACCTGTAGGGATAGCTATTGATTTCAGTAACAGGAAAGAGGAAATTGGAGTAGGTGACCAACTCGTAAATACAAGGACATAAAAGATAACAGGAACAAGATGTCTGGAGAGAGGGAAAATTCCAATCCCTCCATTTCTCCTTCCCTTTCTGCTTTCATAAACATTTAAGTAATATTCATTTGAGAACACAGCAGTAGATGTGGATGTTAAGCTACAACACTTACCCGATGTCCTGGCTTAATGTAAGACCCAGCATGGTCCCTTGAAGTTGTGTGTATGTGCTGCACTGCTGTATACAGGGCAGAGGCACCTACCAGAGCTAAGTTCCCAGGATAACTAGAAGAAATCTGCTTTTCTCCATGGTATGGGTTAGGACTTTGTGACACGTCATTTCCAAGTATGTTGTTTCACAGGGTTAAAACTGCTCAGTCACCCACCAGTTAAACATGTGATCAATACTAAGAGGGATTTACTATCTGCCTCAATGCATACATCTGCAGCAATGAAAATCTGTATGGGAAAATCTGGCACTCTTAGCAGATGTTTTCTTCTTTCCATTAAGGATAGGAAATGCATTCATTTCAAAGATACAGCCTAGATGTGAACATAGGTGACCACAACTATTAGCATCTACAGCTTCATGTAAACATAAACAGCAATGTATACAACCAGTGCATATTTTCAAGATGCATAGAATCAGTAAACTGTGGAATAAACACCTATTTTTGTCTTCCTCCAAATATCAAATGTCAGTTCCCAGAAAATATCTTTTCTAGAAAACTTAGTCCACTTCTCTTAAATTTATTCTGCCATTGTACGTTATTTAAATTTTTTAAGGATTTGTTAGTTTGGTTTGGGTGCACAGATTGTTTGCAACCAGATGGAAATATCGGATGGCAAAAGAATCAAAGCAAGGCAGATCAGTCAGTGCTCATCGCAAATGCATTGCCACCTCAAAACTTGTCATTTTTGACAGCTGACACGGACTCTGTCCCCTGCAAGGCTGGACCAAGTGGCAAAGCCTGCTCAGAAAAGTCACATTGATGCCAACACAATTCTTCATGCAACGAGGCTGCAAATCACAAGAGTGACTTGTATTTCTCAAAAATAATGGGAAAAAATAGGGAGAGCTTAGTAAGCAAGTGTCACTGCAGCCAGAATACTGTGCACCCAAGCTCTTGGGCTCTAGGTTCAGTATTAGGATTCAGAAGTGGATGTTTTACTTTTTGCAAATGTATTGTTATATTTGCTTGCTCCCCACCACTTTCAGAGAGAGAAGTGCTTGCTAGACTATGGAAGGCAAACACAAAGAACAGATGTAAACAGAAAGAAGTATGTGTCTGACATACATGTTGTGTGAAATTCATGCTCTCAAAGAAGGCCAGCTGTTCTTCTCAGGAGGAATTGCAGGGAACTGAGTTCTTTCAGAAATTTGGCTCCTGAACCACAGTAATATAAAAAAGAAGCACATTTTCTCCTGTGCTTTAGTTTTATTACTGATTTCATGGGAAACACATTTAGGCCAATTTGGACTGTTCTCCCCATCCTCTCCCTATACCTTCGCCTGCTACCTATAGCTCTGTGTCACCAGCAGGAATTTTTCCATCAAAAGCAACTTGAGTCTCTACTGGATTTTCATCTCTCTCTGCTATTATCTTCCTGAGCGTCATGGTTTAAGCCCAGCTGGCAATGAAGCACCACACAGCTGTCCACTCACCTCCCCTCACCCTCATCCTCTGCAGTGGGACAATGGACATCCCAGTGAGATGGAAAGAGAAAAGATAACCAAAGGCCCTGTGGATCGAGACAAGGGAAGAGAGGACTCATTTGCTATGAGTCTTCATAACTATGCATAACTATGGTTATGAGTTATGGTTATAGTTATGAGTCCTCATAACTCATAACTTTGCTTGCAGGCAAAACAGACTCAAGTTCAAAACTTAGGGAAGAAAACAAAATCAATTTAATGTACTACCAACTAGAAATGGAACAGATAGAAAGCAAAACCAGAGCACGATGATAAGGAAAATGCAATCAGTACTTTAAAACCACCTCCTCCTACCCCTTCCTTTTTCCCAGCTCAACTACCTGCTCCCAATATCCCTGCCTCCTCCCCCTCAGCAGCACAGAGAGGAAAGAATGGAGGCTGTTGTTAGTCCCTCATAGATAGTCTCTGTTGGTTTTTCCTCTTCAGAAGAGGAGGACTCCTCACATTCTTCCTCTGCTCGAATGCAAGGTCCCTCCCATTGGATACAGCCCCTAATGAATCTCTCTGGTCTAAGTCCTTCCCTTGGGCTGCAGCTCCTCACAAACTCCTACAGCACAGGTCTCCTCCATGGCAGCACAACTCCAGGCATGTTCTGCTCCAATGCTGCCTTCCCACAGAGTCACGGCCCCTCTGGGCACAGCCACCTCCTTTGCCATGGCATCCTCCACGAGCTGCTGGCAGAGCTCAGCTCCACCATTGCCTTCCGTGGGTTGCAGGAGAGTCTCTGCTCCAGTACACCTTCTACTTTTTTCCCCTCACTAACATAAGGCTCTTCATGGTCAATTCTCTCTCACCCCACTCCTTCCACCACCTCCAACTCCTCCTCTTCCAATTTCTCTTCCTCAAAAAGTCATTACAGAGGCATCCAATTGTCTCAGCCACAGAGGTGGGTCCGACTTAGAGCTGGGCAAATTGTCAAGCAACTTCTTACAGGCACCACTTCCCTGTTGCCAAAAACATCTCCACACAAACCCAACACACAGAGTCTTAAGTTTTCAGTTAAGTCAGGCATATAAACAAGGATGTAAACAAGGGAATGAACATATTACCCTTCACTTTTCTACCATGAGAAGATTGCACTGATCTTCATTCCATTGCCTGGAAAATGTGGTTCACTGCTGCTGATGGTTCTCAGTGGACTGATGAGGGAAAGTCAGGAAAACACTCTAAAGTGTCTGACCAAAACTCCCCTACAGTTAGGTTAATCATTGCAGTCCTTTACAGATGCAGTAGAATGTCTTCACTGAAATTTTAACTTCCTTCCTGCTCCAAATCATTCTTAAGAGTTAAATTTTTCTGCCCAAAGTACGAATTAGCATGCTGAAAACACCGACTCTGATGGGATGGAAACGACAGGTTTATCTACTGAGCCTCAAAAACTCTTCTCCAACACGTATTTGCAAACTGGCAGTTGCATAAGAGTGAAAGGAGCCCTGAGAAGTGCCTGTGTGATAATCACAGCATAATCACTGCTGATGAAACTTGATGTTCTTCTATAATCGCTGTAATTTTAAGTGGATTGAGTGCCATTTAAGTGACAAGAGTGTTATGATGGATGAAATATATGCTTCCAAAGTTGTACCAGCTTCTTTGACATTCATGGCATGGAATACTTAGTGGCATTTAATGTTTGTAAATCTTTAGAAATAAGTTAAATATGTTAATTACCAGTGGAAAAATCCTTCAATCTGAAGTACTCAATGACTGTATCACAGTTATTGCTTGTGCTATATTCTCTTCTTCATATCCCCTAAGTAAGCATGACATATCAGGTCAGTGATTACACTCAGGATTTGCATTTATTTTGATTTGTTAGTCCTCCTAAGTAAGCCAGTAAACTGGCACCCAGCTCACACTGTCTCTTCTCCCTTTTCTCATTTTTCAGGTGCCCAGACCTGCTGACACTGCTCCTGCCTTAATCTGAGTGGGTTTGCATCCTCTGTACAAGCTGTCACGTGCTCCCACCCTTGTCCTCTCACACATGTGGGCTGAGCAGAGCAGACACAGGTTTCAGTAGAGACCCACAGGAAAGCAGCCCCAACTTTGCCACCATGATAGCACTATTTGCAAGCAGGACATAAGGTAAGGTCCTCTCTCCCAGACACATTAGATCATCTCTGTCTGTCACGTGGGACATGGATCCAAGACCAAACCGAGTGAAATGGCTACATTGCTTTAACCCAAGCTCAGAAAAACAGGATCAAGGATGAGGGCAACACTGAATGTTATCTGATGGTGGCCTGCAACATATTGTAGGCAAAACAGGTGACAGGACAAGGCTAGTATCACCAGTGGCATCATTTTCCAGCACACAGGCCACAAAGCAGCTTATTGGAGAGAAACCATCTGCCAGAAGTTCCTCAAAGGATGTGCTCCCCATTTATCCCACTGCAAACTCCAGACTAAAGATTTTGCACCCCAAAACTGTTTCCTGACTAGAAATAAAAATCAAATTTCTTCAAATGTAACATGAGATACTTGCTCTGAACTAGTAACAGAAGTTATCAGAACAGGACAAGCGATCAGCAACATATTCATTTCTTGGCATCAGCTACAGTTTCAAAAATTATCCAGGTGAGATTCCTGTTAGAATTGCAGGTAATGAACAACAGCAATGGTAGGTCAAGGGAATTGACTCCTTTACAACTTAAAAAATCCAGTCTGAAAATTACTTGGGATATTATTTAAGCATTTTAAAAACAGGTAAGATATCAAAATGAAGCAGAACATTTTGTAGATTAAGCCTTCACAGACCCTCAGTGATTACTTTCGCTCTCCTCATTACTGGCTTCTTTAGAAGGCAAAATTACTTCATTTTACAAAACTGGAACCTCCTACTTCTTATTTTCAAGTAAAGGCAAAAAGTTAAGGGTGCAATATGCATGACTAGTCTGCAAGAAACACGGGGTATTTGACTGACAGGTCAGGCTGCTAATTCAACTCTTCCTTTCCTTGAGCTTTCAAGAAATTATCCTCAACAATATGTCCCCAAACAACCCTGCTCTGCTAACAGGGTGAGGAAAGTCAGGATGGAAAATCGTAATCTATTTTAAGCAGCATATCAGACATCAGAAATACAGCTTGCCAATGCCAGCCTTTAGTATTGTCGCAAAACCTATTAATAAGTTAATACACTTATGGTTTCTCCATTGCCATAATTTTCATCAGATGTTTGTTGCAAATTATGAGCTGCAATTGAGCTTAAAGCCCCACTTGCCAACAGCCTCATTACATTTTGGCAGGCTCCAGGCAGGCAAAAGAGCCCAGCTACCTGGTCTGAATTGGGGCCAAGGCCTACAAAACAGAAAAGGGACTAAAATGCTTCCTGGGTTGACAATGAAAAGCATGTGCTTCTCCTTGAAGACAAAACTATTCCTAATTTTAAGCACACATTCAAGTGCTATGTCAAATAAAAGCCTAAGAGCCAGTCCTGCAAACTCTTAGGCACAATACATTAGAACGACTTCTTTGACACTGAGAAGAATTTTGTAACTCGAGGTAAACTATTCATGAGAATGATTGCACAATTCGGTCCTACCCCATTCCAGACCAATGAGAGATTCATAATTCTGATATTACCTTCAGGATATTTCCCTTGTAAGTTGAGCCCATTTCCATCACAGATAGACTATATTTTATGAGGAAAGTATTGGCAGCTTTGTTATGAAGAAAAATCCTCTGGGCTGTATCATTCCCCATAATAAAATAAACTAAGATAGAAGTGAAGTAGAAGCCTGGAATAAGTAATGTAACTGGCCTGCAACATAAAAGCTATTTACAGGTTTGAATACTCAGATCAAAGTGCAAGTCAAAAAGTTTTCCAGTGAAAAGCACAGATTTCTAAACCAGCTCAATACAGGAGTTGGAGAAAGGTTCCTAAATGATCTCAGCCTCCATTTGAAGCTCATGTAGCTTGATACTGGGTCCTTGCAGTTCCTGGTGCTCAGCACAGCAGCTGCTCAATGCTGAGAACCTCTGAAGACCCAAAGGGGTCTGAAATAGCAGTCTACTCATCTCTTCCCCTCTGTCCTTCAGGTACAGCATTGCCCTGCACAGCAGCCAGGCAGATTTGCCTGTGCTGGAGCTAATAGGAAAGAATAATGTTCCCATTGAAGGTTGTCGCCACTAATATGATCCTGCCTTCATTTCTGACCCGAATCCAAACCTATGGACTATTCCGTCTGCCCTTTCTGAGGTTAAAGCGACAACTTCATTTACTCCCTCCAGAAACAAATAAAGTCCCATCTCAGAAATGGGTTTAATAATATTAACAGGAATACCAGTTGAATAACCAACTCTTTGATTATTATTACTTGAACACACATTTCTGATGCCAACATATTTCTGAGATGGCAGGGAAGAAATTGTTCCCATACCTTGTACTGTTTAATAGTTACATTAAAAGTGATAGAAGTACTTGCAAGACAGAGGGTTCATACAAGTGATTATGTGGTCCCAGTCACCTCAAAAGTTAAGCATGTACTTCATTCCAACTATCTGATTTGGCCTATTGCTTTCAATGCAATAATGCAAAAGCTTACAGCGACGTAATGCATAAAGGATTGCCAGATCTGATTTTCTTATGGAAAGTTGTATTTTTTGAGAAGAGAATAAGAACAGGATATATGGCCCATGAGATATATTACTTAAAAAAAAATAATAATAGGAAGAAAAGTGAGAATACTTTAATGCAATGGGTCATTTTCCACAAGGATTTATCATAACTACTGAAATCAGTGGAGAGTTTGACATTGACTTTAAGAGGGATAATATTTCACCCTGAGTTCTCAGAAACTGATCTGATCAGGTTAAAGTTTCAACATGTCATTTGCCTGTTTGCATAAAAGTAAAAAAGAAAAGGCCCAAGACGTTCCATTCTCACAGAGCTAACTTACCAAGACAGTTTTCTGACTTCAAAGATTTTTCATCTTAATCCTTTTTTCAGAAGTTAATGACTTTCTTTGATAATATGCAAAAACTCATAAAAGAAGTCTTAGTGGTGGAGTCTTAAATGTATGTGCTTAAAAGTTGCATCACAATTTCTCCTCTCTACCTGTGTTTCCTCCAGAGATAGAGTCTAGTACCCAAAAGGCAGAAAAGGAAAGAATGAAAAGTGTTTTTCCTCCAGGACAGTCTGCAGAAAAAAAAGCTTAAAGAAAATAAGCGTTTGCAGAACATTAAAATGTTGGTGGTTTTAAATGAAGATGGAAAGTGTTCACTCAGTGAGATTTTTAATAGTAGCTTTCCTTGTCTTAGGCAACAATACAGTGTTAACCATCTGCAACAGGAGACCAGGAATCATGGTCACTGTTTATTTGGCTCTTTTCACTGTTCCTAAAAGTGTCTCCCATGCTATTTTCTTAGGAAAAAAAAATCACAAAAACTATTGATCTAAACATAAAATGAAGTGAATAGTTCAGCTAGCAACCAATAAAGGTCTTCAGAGGAAAAGTGACTAGAGATACAAAGGGAAGACAATGTAATGGTTTCACATACACTCTCTTAAGCAGAAAGAGAAATGCTATTGCCTCTGCTTGCTTGTGGTATAGACAAATTCTGGAAGAGGTACTGCAACCATAGAGAAAACTTTTTTGTCCAACTTAACAACGTTCAGCAGCCAGGTGTCATTCACATATGACTCATAAGCTCCTTCGAAAATCCCAACTGCTGCAACAGTGGTTGTAAGTGCAGGCACACAGCCACCAAATTTCTAGTAACTGACACCCTGCACAGATTCTGCCTCTCAGATCCAGCTGCAATATGGATTTGTTATCTTTACCACAGGCAGGCCTTGTCCATTCAGAGACGGTGCTGCCCTTACTTGTTTCACAGATGTGTTCAGATTCTGCTTCCCTGGAAAGAGCAGATTCTTTGACAAAAGTCCAGGGGCTATGAACCTGAAATCTGTAATGACAAAATGCACGGTAATGCTCACATCTAACCTCCTATTGGTCTTGTGACCATCTCGAGTACATTCATGCTGTATCACTGCAGGTAAGGCACCACATTTGTCAAACATGAAAATGGCTTTGAGCAAAACAACCCTCTTTTCCCACCCCAATCTCATTTATAACTCTCAAAAATCACTGTTAGGATAATAAAGGAAACCTGCCAATGGTCCTAATAAAATTCACAATGGCATCACAGGTCAGACAATTCTTAGATGAGATGGTGTGTTAAAGTGGACTAGGAGCCTGTCTGTGCCACATTATTTTCACCAGAAGCAGAAGGAAGAAGCTCACTAGAGTAACAGGAACAGAAATTATCTTTTTTGAAGACAATCAAAATGGCTGAAATACAGGTAAGGCTATGCGTTACACGTGAGACATGGCACTGCATGCCTGCACTGAAGCCAGGAAAATTCCTTTTAGGACTGGAAATTTTTACGGCTAGAACTTTTCCCTCCAAAACACATCGTGGGTCTTTCCCATTCAAATCCAGCACTCAAATTGGAAATCAGAAATACACATTTGAAGCAAACTACTCAATACACACACATAACCTGTGCACATTAAAGTAGCCACTGTTCCTGTGGGTACAGACCTGTCCGATACATGTTATCACTGCTTGAAGTTTTAACATTTTCCAGCTTGTCTTGAGAGTGAGGCTGGTTTGTACCACTCTCCATCTGGAGAAAAATCTGCACTTTCATTTAGTGAAAAAATACCATGGTTGTGAAATTTGGTTTTGTGGCAGGAAAAAAAAAAAGCTTTCATTACAAGATGTAAGGTAGAGCCCCCAGAGCTGGCACAAGCCTCCTAGTTAATGAGCGTAATGGATGTGAAGTCCCTCTCTGCTCAGCTTACTCCTGGAGGTTTTGACCTGGAAATTAAAAAAAAATGAATTTTCTTGTTTCCCCCTCCAGTCAGTTGACTTCAGAATAATAAAGCCATTTAAAGTCTGTTCTAAAATGTTGTACACACATCCTCTGTAGTTTCTACCTCAAAACCACACAGACTAGTTCTCAGGATGGTGTTCTGGGGCTGAATCTCATAAAATCAAGCAAGGAAAGAGAGAGGGAGGAAGAAAGTTGAAGTGGTTGGTTGTAAAGAAAGTGTTTTCAGAGCAGGAAATCAAGATTCGAGTCTGGATGTGCTGTTTATTGGTCTCTCATGTCTGGGCAACTGATCAAGGGTTTTTGGGAAGCAGCAGAGCCTTGAAACATCTTATGCATGGAAAACTTTAATTTTGCATTTAAAAGTTTTCCTGAAATTGTTTAAATCAAAGAAGTTTCCTTCAAATGGGAATTTTTTTCTGGATTTCCTACACTATTTAGAAAAAAAACCAAAAAACCAAAAAAACCCATTTTTCAAAATTGTCTCAAATGTTTTGTGTTTCAGGATAAAGCCACACTAAGGCAATCATGCCTATATATCCACCTATATAACTGCTCTCTGCAAGTCAATTTAATTTCTGCCCTCACTTTTAATAACTCCTTAGCTAACAGAAGAAGATTCTCATTTCAACTGTGCCTAGCTTTAGATTCATATTATTTCCTCCTGGCCAAAGACTGGTTTGTTTTTAATATACTGCTACTTTTCAACTGCCTTTCTGGTCCCTGGGCTTTGGAAAAATGTAGTTGTAATTAACAATATGCTATTCACTTCCACCCTGCCCCTGGATGTGTCAAGCTTAGATTTTTTGTTTACATTCTTCAATGAGGTTTTGATTTTATTTATGTATTTATTTATCAAGTCATCTAACGCTGCTCTGAATGCTACAATACTTTTCAAACCTAGAAAACCATTAGTTTATTTTTCACCATGAGGTACACTCCATCCTTCCAGGTGATTAAGCATGGTGACTGATATGTGTTCAGTTACTGTTTGGACAATGCAGTTTTCAACAAAATCAGAAGATTTTTCCACAATAAACCAAAAATCATATCAACCAACTCTCATAGCCTCTGGCTTGTGTTGTGAAAATCAGCAATGGCAAGCCTTACCACCGCCAAACAAACACATTTTTATCTGCAAATCTATAGCACCAGCTATGGAGAATTTCAGGGAGAAAAAAATTAATCAAAAGGAAGGCAAGTGCAAACCAGGAGGATGGAGCCATGGACACCACCAGTGGAAATCCAGATTGCCAAAACCAAGGTGGGAGCTTTGCTTAGGTCATAGTTTTTGAAGAGAGAAGCTGCTCCCTCTGAACCTTCCCTCTTTCATGACACATGCTGGGGGGTAGCTGCTACTGTTCATTTTACTTCTTGGCTGAGCAGAGCTTAGCTTTCAATAAACCTGTCTGACTTCAAGTGACATCCAATACAAACCTCTTTTTCCTTCTCTTTTTTCTCTCCCCTTTCTCCTCTGCCTATAAATCAAAGAAGAAAGGATCAAATGGACAAAACAACAAAGTAAAGTGCTCACTTCAGGGTTGTAGCCAGTCTAATTAATTTTTCATTTAGGTCTGATGTATTAGAGGCCAATCAATCAAGGATCATGTTTACAGAGTTGTAGAAAGAGAGGAGACCTGAGTTCTCATTTGTTGTCTGGGCTGTCCAAATTAGTCAGTTAAACGATCCTGGGGGAGATCATAAAGGATATGAATAGGTTCTTGTAAGTACCCTTCTTTTAATTACAGATCAAACAGTCAACACTTCCCACAGTCCTTGACTTGCTCCCTGAAGGGCAGAGCTGGCTTCTAGGACTTCTGTCACCCACTTCTGGGACAGTGCAGAGTTTCTTCATGTCTGAGAGCATCAAAGCAGCCCATCAGGCTCAGGATACGTAACCATCAGGAGCATGAGGTAGCTGGAGCACAGTGGGTCCAATCAGACTCAGTGGGCTCCAGTCTTTCTTAATTTTTAGTGGGTAGAGAAAGGAGTATAAAACTGCAATCAGACTTCATTTTCAGGGCTGCCTATATTTCCAGAAGGGTACAAGTGAGGTATGTATGTGTATGATTTTTGTGAAGTATATGTTTTGTCTTTTAGAAATAGCCAGGCTACACAGATAGCATATGGCTCTTACAATATTAATGGTCCTTAACAGCAAAGAGCCAATGTGGTGACAACTAAGTAGATAGATGGCTTCAAATGATCCGATAACCACAGGAGGAAGACAAGAGAGTCACTCAGTCAGTCTGACATGACCTTTGCTTAGAATCATGTCACATGGCAAGTTCCCAAGAATTGTTTTAGACCTGAGATGACCAGCACTGATGTAACTCCGTGTTCAAGAGCCAAGTGGGACTCCAGGCTCCTGTTGACATACACTGCCTGAGTGGGGGCAATATAGAGTAAGCCCAAAGACATCCCCTCTGCGGTGCAATGTGAGTGCTGAAGTGCAGGCTTAGCCCCTACAACATCTACTTTCCACAACAGATGCCAGGGACAGAAAGTAGAGCTTTCTGATGGAATTGTTCAGGAAAGAGGAAGTTCTGATGGCTCCAAATATTTCAAAAGCATTACAACATTATGATTTTGACATTTCAGTATTTTACTCCTTGAAAACCTTAAATTAGCAAAAAGCTAACATTACAGTGACACAACAGTGGCCCAAAGTGCGACTCCCTTCACCTGCCACAGCAATGTACTCATTTTCTACACAATGTGTTTCCCTTTCTGTGAATTCGTTAAAGGATTTTGTTTTGTGCATGAGATATGTTCAGTATCTCAGGGAATTGAGGGCATAAAGAGCAATAAATAACACACAAAGAGAGAGGATCGAGTATTTTTTTCAATATGCAATGGATTTCTAGATTTGAGAACAGAGCTTCTGACTGTTCAGATTTGGCTTTTATTACAAGCTTACTGACTAGTCACATTAAAAACACAAAGAGTAGAAGGCAGCAATAGCCTCAAATAGCTACCCAAATGCCCTATGCCACACACATGCACAGATGTATTTCAGATATACTGGCATAATGTGTCATCCCAACAGCCATCCTGTCCCAGCCTTGTCTGACTGCAGCCCTGTCTCCTTTTGCTAGGTAGATTCTAGTCTCAATCGGCTCAGGATGATGCAGAGCAGCTTCCAGGTAGATAAACCCTGTCTTGAGATGGATTAAAGCTCTTATAGAAATGGCTAGGTGCCTAAGTGCTCTAAGCAATGTGGAAAATAAGGAAATTGGTGATTTTTTTCTCAAATTGTCATGTTTATGGTATCCAAATCAGCTTTTCCAGCAAGGCACCTGTATTTATTGTAAAAAAAAAAAATTATTCACAATATTTGAAAATATGTTCAACTGCAATCATTGAAGTCAAGCTTCCTTGAAAATCCAATGCCTACAAACATGCCAAAAGCATAAAATTCTCAACACTGGAGCTTACAAAACCAAACTTAAACCAGAAAAATGCATTTAAGAGCACCCATACTGCTATACTACAATGATTTGTGACATCAACATCACAGGTCAAAATATATCTCTTAATTTTTAAAAAATTGCTTTGTATTGGTGGATGACATGTCCCTCTGCTTTGTGCAACTACTTATTTCCATGTATAATAAATAAAAATCAAGTTTGCTCAAACCTGCCTCTGTTTCCCTTGTTGAGGATGTCAGCTGGCCTTTACTGAAGCTAGGCCGGGGAGACAGATGCAGAATAACTGTAATTATTGCAGCAGGACAAAGTAGGCAGTTGGAGCCTGAGTCAACTCAGAAGAGAATACATAACAAATGACTCTCTGTTCTCGAAGAGATGGTGATGCAGTGGTAGAAGGCATTTACCTGGGGCTTGCATTATTTTTATTGTCATTTTTTTCTAGTTTGTAGATTTTAATTTTTTTTTCTTTTATACAAAGGTGCCTTGACACTTTAGATGAAAGTGCAGTAAACATGTATTTGTGCGCTAAAAGTGGACCTTGTTGTGACATAGACATGGTTGCTGATAGACTTTTCAACATCTAGGCAAGCACAATATTTACTTAAGTTTCTATTGCTTTAATGTGAATATTACAAACTAGAGATGGATGAGCCTCTGGTACTATATTTCTGCAAACTGCAGGAAACCTAGCCTCGTAAATCATATCCAGTCAATTCCTCAGTTGTTTAAGCAAGCAAATGGAAAAAGAGTTGCTTCTCCTGCCTCCTAGCCACTAGTCACCAGTTGGTATTCAACTTTCCTTGGTGGCCTGTACCGGGAAATGAGGAGTCAGGTCATTTGACCCCACTCCAGCGGCTGTCATGAACCATTGGTGTGGTGTTTCTATACTAAATGCATGGAATGAACCTGATTCACAGGCAGAAATAATGGCTCTGTGACAGATGGGGATGTCTTTTGGGGTTAAACACATGTATCCACACGAGAATTTGTCTGGAAGGGGAAAAACATGAATCTGCAGTTCCTCTGTGCAAGGTAGCAACTGCTCAAGATCATGCCAGTGGAGAGCCATAACATGATGCTGCGTGGTTTGGTGTCTGTCGTAATAGGATTCACAACGAGATGGGTGACTATCAGCCCCCAAAGTCATAACAGAAATCCGTACAGGCTCTAATAAGCAATCCTCTTCCAGTCACATTAGAGTTGTAATGCTGTATACGCGATTTAGCCTTTTAATTACTAGCCTGGAATAAAGCTTTAATCCAGTGTTAATGTTCCTCAAAGGAAACTGCTTTTGAAGTGACATAAATCCAAATTGTTGAACTGAGAAACTTACTTTAATCCTTGAACATTTATACTACTGTTTTTTTTAATAAAACCAAAAAAAAAAAAGATTAAAATAAAGCACGAATTAATAGTAATGTATACACTGAGCATATGTCATGGTTTAGCAAGGAGCAGCTTTTGCTTGATAACAGGGAGAAGGGGTTGCAGTGAAGATCCAGTAAAAAGTTCTCTGATCCTCCCCAGGCTCCTGGGTTCATACCCACCTCAGGCGCAGCTGGGCCAATCTGGCACCTCTGCGATCAGGAGGTGTAAGAGTGACACAAGATGGAGGCAACCACGCTGACCCCACAGTCAGAGAAGGAGGAAGGAAGGAGGAACACCAGACCAGAGACCCCTCTGCAAGCTGTGGTGAGAACACAGGCTGTACCCCTGCAACCCATGCAGGGCCATGGCAGAATTGAGAGTCACCAGCAGCTCTGAGTGACTGTGCCTTGATGGGCATGAGACTGTGTGAGGAGGCAGCCAATGGTGCAGGCCATACTGGAGAGCCAGCAGGCTGCAGAGCAGACCCACACAAGAGGTAGAAAGGAGCTGCAGCTTTTGGGATAAATGCACATTAGAGCAACCCATGCAGGGCTGCCAGGTGTGTGAAGGACCCCAAGGACTTTCAGGGATCACTGGTGCAGAGCCCACCTGCCCTGAGGAGAGACAAATGGCAGAAGCTATCAGGAATAGACTGATTGAAACCCCCATTCCCTGGGCCATTCAGTGGGGGAGGAAGTAAAAACACCAGTAATAGGACTCTGAGCCTGGGAAGAGGGAAGGAGTGGGGAGAATGTGGTTTTAAAGGGATGGTCAGACTCTACATCGTTATACCACTCTGTGTTGTTTTAATTTGGTTATGTTTTGGGATTTTATGGTTATGCTTTAGTTAGTATTGCATTAAATTATTTTCAGTTTTCTTCCCCAAGCCGAGTAGCCTGGTCTGTTTTGTCCTGGTCCTGAAGTGGCAATTAAGCTCTCCCGGCCCTTTAGCAATCCTCTGGTACTTGAGGCTAATCGTGGTCTTTTGTTCCCTGATGGGCCTAAACCATGACAGCATACAAATCTCACTGATTTTTAAAATTCAGTTTAAAGTGTAATCATGAGCTTTACGAGGCCTGGGAATTTATTATTCTTGAGAATAAACAAATATTAAAGTCTCATTTCTGAAGAATATGAAGTTTTCTCTCTGGCTACATCAGCACATCAAGCAGACCATGCACATCTGGGAGGAAAGCTGATCAACATTTCTTACAGAGGACCTTATGCAGCTGCCCAAACTTGGCACATCAGTATTCTTTACTTACGATTTTAAGTAGAAAGCAACAAAACCTTATTTCTCATAACAGCATCTGACAGCATACAAAGCTAAATTGTTTCTGTACACATTTGCCTACTGCTCTTTCATTGTGACTTTTCAAACCTTATGAAATCAGAACAGGAAGGAAAGAAATGCCACAGAGATGAAAGGAAGAAGGAAACCCATTCCACAGTATGATAATTTACTTCAGTATTCCATACAGAAAAGAAATTGCTGCCCAGCAAGAGCAAATGTTCCTTACAGTTCATACCATCAAACGTTAAGTCCCTGGTCATACACCCAGTTCCCTACAGCTTTGATCTCTAATGTTACCCATGTGAGTAATTTCAGTTACTTATAATACAATCTATAAATAGGCGCCTGTTGTTATTTGAATTAGAGTAGCACATACAGATTCCAGGTAGGGACTAGGCCTCAGCTCTATTACGGTACATATAAAGCACCTGCACGCACACAGGAAATTGGATTGACTTTCAAGAGCTGAGAGTTGCACTTCATCTACTAGACTACATCTCATTTGTCACAGGCTCACCTACCCTAAAAAGTTCAGAGGACCTTGTCTCCAATGCTACTTGAAATAGTCAAGTAAACTGAAAGACCTTAAAAACAGCTTTGAGACCCTGCATAGGATTTCCCAAAGAACCTACAGCACATACATCCTGACTTCAGTTAAATTGGATATCAAATAATATAATAAAAGTGGGTGCCAGCCACTGTATATTTCATTATATAATAAGTACTCATTTACTAAGATAAAAAAATAGCTGAGATTTTGCAACTGCTCAGCAATACTACTACCCCCAGGGAAATTCAAAGGACCAAAACTGCAGTATCTCCTGGTCCTTGTCTAAATGAGAGCTGAGCTCCCAAAAGATCAGACTTTGCCAGGACCTCCAATTTTATCTTGAATTCTGGCCCAGATTACATAAGGAAAGCTGAGCTCCATTAAGGTAAACACATGTATTTCATAGACTTGTGTTTTGTAATTTTTTTCAATAGTAGGAGAATCTTCTTCTGTTACTAATACAGTTTTCAAAGTCAGTTTTTAAGGAATAAGATATTTGACAAAGGAAGCACATTTCAAACAGTTCATCATAGCATAACTTGTCATTAGAAGTGATAGATTAACCAGAAGATGCATTTCTTTGACAGTATAACTTGAGCCCAAGTTCTTTTCCCCTCAATTATGACAGTCTTCATGAGACATTTCCTTTGTCTTCCCATTTACAACGTGCCTCACAAACTCCACAGCAACTCCCTTGCACCCAATGAATTGCTATTGTTCCACTAGTCCAAAATCCATGCACTCCCAAGACCAAATTGATCACATCACCCACCTAAAAGAAATAGATTATTGTCCTGGTTTGAGCCCATCCAGGATCAAGTGACCATGGTCAACCGTAAGTACCAAGGAACTTTGAAATCCCCTAAGGACAGGGAGAGCTCACTTGCCAGTTATGGTCCCACGTAAAGCAGACAAAAAGACTACTCAAATTTTAGAACAAAACAAAGGTTAATTTAATCCACTCCCAGTCAAAACCATAACAGAGAACATCACAGAGTGGCAGAATAATGAAGAGCATAACCAGCCCCTTTAAAATCACTTTCCCCCAACCCCTCCCCTCTTCCCAGGCTCAGAGCCCTGATTCCTATGTCTTTATCTCCTCCACACTGAACAGCTCAGGGGGGCAGGGAATGGGAGTTTCAGTCCTTTCCAGATGGTTCCTACAGCTTGTCTCTCTTCAGGGCAAGGTGGACTCCTTGCTGGTAGCAAGCAGCTCCATACAAACCCATGACCATTATTTATCTGGGTTTGGTTGGTAGCAACACACCATTTTTTCTGTCTGATGTGTTAAAGATAGGTAGGACTACCTTGTAAAACTATACCTCTGTCCACATTCCATGTCAGAAAGCTTTTTTGCTGCTGGACAGCAAGAAAGTTTCAGACATAATTAACCATCTGAGGTCATCCATTATGTTAATGAGTCTGACGAAGAGAAGGGGACTGTTCCCTGATAAAAGGCAAATGGAAGACAGAAGCCCTCATTATCTCCCAGACAGAAGTAGACTGCTAAAGAGGTGAAAAATCCTTACACAAAAAAAAACCAGAGAAGATGTATATACTCTCTGATGTTATATTTTAATCCTATGAAGACAGAGACAATGGTAATGTTGCTATTTTTCCAGTAATGACAGATGGTGGAAACGCTTTTCACTGCAATGTTAAAGGTGGCATAGTATCTGAAGTCACAGGCTTCGACAATCTCCATTCATTTGCAAAAGTGGTCTTCAGCGAAGAGAAAGTTAGAACAAGAAGCACGCAGGCTCACTGTCAGCAGCAGAATTAATTGCCCTTAGTAAGACTAACTGTCTCCTCTTTACTCTTGCTGTTGATTAACTTCAGCCAGTAACTAAGCACCACAAAGCCCATTGCTCACTCCTTCCTAGTGGGATGGGTGAAAGGGTCAGAAGAGTAAAAGTAAGAAAACTCACAGGTTCAGATAATGATAGTTTAATAGATAAACCAAAAGCCTCACACACAAGCAAAGCAAACCAACGAATTCATTCACTACATTCCATGGGCAGGCAGGTGTTCAGCCATCTCCAGAACAGTAGAGGTCCATCACCTGTAACAGTGATTTGGGAAGGCAAATACCATCACTCTGAAAGTGACTCCCTTCCATCTTCTTTTCCAGTTTTTCCTGCTGAGCATGACACCATATGGTCTGGGATATCCCTTGGGTCAGTTGGGGTCAGCTGTCCCAACTGCGTCCCCTCCCACCATCTTGTTCCCCCCCCCAGCCCACTCACTGGTGAGGTGGTGTGAGAAGCAGAAAAGGCCTTGACTCTGTGTAAGCACTGCTCAGCAGTAGCAAAAATACTCCTGTATTATCAACGTCATTTTCAGTACAAATTCCAACCACAATCCCATACCAGCTACTACGAAGAAAATTAATTCTACCCCAGCCAAAACCAGCACACAAGCTTTCCCCTGTGAAAGCACTTTTGCAAAGAGATTAAGCAATCACTCTTAGCTAGGCCAGTATGAGCCATGGATCTTTAGGGAAGAGGGGCCTAAGCCACAGCCACACACAGTGTATCGTACAGCAGCACTGCTCACCAACCCCAGCTGCCTAGTGAGGCTCATGTTGAGCATCTGCTACCCAAAACATTGGGCATGCAAAGCTCTCCTGAAAAACAACAGAAGTGCTGGCAGTGACTGAGGAACTTCAGATCCCCTTTGCAGATGAGGAGGAAATAAGGCAAGCTGTGAGAAACATCCTTGGAAAGATACAGAAGGGAGGGAGTCAAGGGAGGAACAACAACAATGGAAGCAAACAGCAGCATTAACAGACTCAAAGAAAAGAATACAGATGGTGATCAGAAGAAAGAGCCCAGGAATTTGTGAGCATGCAGCATTTAAACAAGTGGGCTCTGGATCTCTGGGATTTAACACCTCTAGCTTCTCAACACCATGGGACATCTGGCCAGAGGATTAAAGAGATTACTGAGCTATGGAAAACTCAGCAGCAACACATATGGATGCAGTAGAACTCGTCTGTTAGCAACCAAGATAAATACAAGCCATCTTCCCCACATTGAACATCCTGGTAGAATCCTTTCAACAGCCCTCTAAGGTGGGCTTGAATGCTTTGACAGCCAAGAAAGGTCTCTATCAATCTCACCTAGTGAGCCCCTTAGGCATCATATGCTGCATCCTAAACAAAGCAACTGGGAAGGAGCCCAGGAGTAAGGGCTGAAGAAGGCTTTTGAGTTGGTTGCAGCTGCAATGAAAGAAATTAATAAGCCAAAATTAATAAGCACAAATGCCTGTTTTGTTTGCAGCAGGTTTGCAGTGGGACTTAACCCAAGAGAGTCCTCGAAATGGCTGCCAGTGTACCCAGGGTAGTTGTGCTGGACTGATTACTGGCTGAAAGGTTAGCTAAGCAAGAATAGTTCTGAGTGGAAGCACAAAAAGAACATGTTACAGAGGACATAAAAGCAATAAACCTATTATCTCAGTATGTAATAAACAACATCCAAAGCAAAGATTTTATAATGCATAAGAAGAGCAGAAAATCCTGATGTGCCAAGTTATTTTCAGCTAATCTGCATTAATATGGTAAACCAGCACATTAGCACATAGGATTAAAGTGGAACCCCAAAGCCAGGCAGCTGGAAATGTTTTGTTTCCAGAGCAAAGATGATTGCTTCCAGCATTCAGAAGAGCAAACACAAAACAGTCTACTGAGGTAGCATCCTGCACTCCTACATCTGAGGCAACAAATTGTAGAAAATGGCTTGGCTACTCAGATGCATGTCAGATAAAGAGGGATAAGAACTAATTATGTGTACCAGCTAGACCTGCAAATAAACTCCTCTGTAGTCGTGATCTCTCTTGCTTACTCCAAAATCTTTCACATTGTCAGCATGGCTTAATCAAGGCCCTGCCCCTAGCTATGCCTAGCCCCAGCATGTCTCCATTTTGGTAGACAGAGCACAAGGAAGTGATGCAGAAGGAAAATGGCCAAGTTGAATTAAGACTCAGAACAGTGACATCCATCCCCATTTCTGTTCCTAACCAATGGAAGTCAGGTATTGACGTGTCAGAGCACTGCAGAACACTCTTTTCTCAGCTTGCACGCTTTGCAACACACCATGTTCTGCAGTAGCCTTCAGAAGGGACCAGGCAATTAACAGCCAGGAATCCTCTGGTTTATTGACCATGGATCCAACTTTTCCTCCTGCAAGGTCTCACGTGAAACTTAAGCTCTGTAAAGAAAAAACAAGAACTAAAATATTTGTTATGCAAATAAGATTAACAGAGAATGGAATAGTTCTGATGAGAATGCTCTGACTGTGTGAAGCTAGAAAGAATTACCTAATTCATTTATAGTTTCACTATTCAAGTGTGTTATTTTGATTTCACTCCTATCAAGCATTTAGAGAACTTGATAATATCAGTATCTGTTCATTCATTCTCCTTAAGTACACAAAAAACCTGAAGATAGTCTTAAAAAGAAGAATCTTCCTTGAAGAGGGGAGACAGTTTTGCACTAAGAGCAAGTCACAGACAGTTTTACACTAAGAGCCTGCAGACTATAGCCTCAGTAGTTTATGAAAAAGCTCTGGGCTTTATAATCACTGTCTGGATTCATCTGTTACTACTTGGAGTTTGAACTCTGGGAATGTATGGATCCCTTTCTCCTCTTTTGGACTCACCTGCTTCTCTGTAAGCTCACAATATTTTTTATGTTGCCTCAAGGGGACATGCATGATATCAAGAAGTCTGCTCTTTGATGCTTATTTGATAGGTACACAAGAACTTAGGTCAATAACCAATGTATTATTTCATTCAGCTTAGTACACAAAGAAAATATAATTTCTTTACTATGCATTACATTAAGAAAACGTGCCTTTTAATTAGCTAATATATACAGCCTGGCCATAGCTCCCATTCCACATAAGAGTAAATAAGTGGTGAAACTGTAAGTTGGAGGGGAGTTCTGATAAATAATGACTAGTTTAATGTCCTTAATCACATCCTATGTAAAATCTAAAAGCAAGGACACTTATAAAACTGCAGTGTAAAATCTCCCAAGTCTTCACTCCAAAAGCACTTGTGGAGTTTTCATTCCAGTAAGAAAATGAAGTGTTATTGATTGGGCTGTTTTGAATTTTTGTTTTGTTCCTGGGACTGTGTCAGACTTTTCTTCCTGAAGGGGAATCTTGAAGCTTTTCAAAGTAAACTGGCAGGATTTTAATATTAGAATATCATGGAATCATAGAATCATAGAATGATAGAGGTTTGAAGGGACCTTTAGAGATCATCTAGTCTAATCCCCTGCGGAAGCAGGTCCACCTAGATCAGGTTGCATAGGAACGTGTCTTGAAGGAGTGAGTCTTGAAGACATCTGAGGAAGGAGACTTCACAGCCTCCCTGGGCAGCCTGTTCCAGTGCTCCATCACCCTCACTCTGAAATAGTTTTTTCTTATGTTTAAATGGAAGTTTTTGTGTTCCAACTTACCCCTTGTCCTGTCACTCCATACCATAGAAAAAAGGGATGCCTCAACATCCTGACATCTACTATCAAGATATTTGTAAATATTAATGAGATCCTCCTTTAGTCTCCTCTTCTCTAGACCAAACAGCTTCAGTTCCCACAGCATTTCCTCATAAGGAAGACGCTCCAGTCCCCTGATCATCTTGGTGGCTCTATGCTGGACTTTCTCTTTTGGCAGGTGGACCTGAACAAATTAGCTCATTGCATTGTTTATTTTTATCCCTTTGCACAGGACTCACTCTGAAACAGCTAAGAAGGTATCCAGAGGACAGGTTGCAAACATTAAAAAAAAAATCAAACAAAATACTGCACCAAATCAAAAGAAAACAATGAAAATTCCTATGTGCCAGTGGATGAACTTGTGACACAAGGTGTAATGCCCTAAGAAGGTAAAGGGCATCAATCATGGTAATATCAATATGGCATGGGGAAAATTGCATTCCCCTGCAATTAGGAGGGATCACAGTGCCATGTAGCAGTTTTGATATTTTTCTTACTGTGAGATGAAAAAAACCCATGTTTGTCTACAGGGAGATGCAAGAAATGGGAACAAGGTGGCCTTTGTTACATTCTGCCTAATGATTCACATGTCTATTAGTCACCTAATTTCACAGTTCATAAACTTTAAAGGCTTCAGTTACGAGCAGATTCAGTGGTCTTGGAATAAGAAAATGCTCCTCTTTCATAAAGAACAAGGAAACAGGTTTATGTGATGCTACTCTCAGCTGATTTTAATTCTCAAATGTAGGCATGTGTGAGAAGAAAGGAAACCCATCAGCCCAAACACTCTACCACCAAAAACAGAGAGATGCCTGCCTGCATCAGCTTGCTTGCTAAGAGACCCGATGTGTCCGTTTTCACACACTTTCATAATAAAGTTGTCTTTCCTGACAGATAAAAGCCTATACCTGCAGACTGAGCACAAGACCCATGCAAAGCTGGGTATTTATGTCACCACTCCCATTTAAAAGCTATGTTGCAAGAGTAAGGTAACTGGAAAAACTAAATCCTAAAGCTCAGTAGAATGTGGTCCCTTGTCATGGATGAGGTGCCCATGGCATGAGAATTTCTATAACTAGAGAACACACAAAATGTCACAACACTCACTCAAGTTCACTACCTCCGTTTCTCGGGAGGATTCCTGCTCTTCTGTAATCAGTAGCTTTATGCAAGCAATGACTTAAATAAGAAGAGTTAAAAGAAATTTTATTCCAGAAATGCTTTTTAAACTGTGGTAACAGTTCACTGTTAATTTCCCTGGGCACATGAACAAAATTACTTTGAAAATGTAAAAATCAGCTAGCAAATGTCAATGGCACAGTAATGGATACATCCTGGAATTTGCCCCATAGGCAGAAATTCATTTGCTGTCACTCCTTAAGTAAAAGCCTGAGTAAGCAGATGGATTAGTAAGGTAAAGGTCAACATCTGTGTTCTGCTTTGGGACAAGCAGAGGAAAAAATGAATTCCCAGATGTCCCCAGACATTTCAGGTACGTTCTTACCTTCAGTATCGTATCAATTGCCATGAATACGGCTAGCAAATACCTGCTCTTGGTTTGCATGACCTACTACAGCTAACATATTTTTGGGTGTTGAAAGACAGAGGAAAAGCTTTAGCTACAAAGAAGAAGAATTAGTCAGAGAGTTTGCTCTGTAAAAAGTGGACAAGGGCAGGGACTGTTAAAACTTGTAACAGTAAGGGATAGGCCCTAGTTGGAAAGAAAGAATTTTGAAAAAGAAATCAGCTGTGCTGAGGATCACAAAGAAGAAGCTGTGCAAAAAGAGAGAGGGGAATTATTTGTTGAATTGATTGGAATACCAGAAGCCTGAGGTATTTAAGAAACCAAGTGAGAAACATAGGGAGCAAGTGAGCTCCTACATAGCTCAATTTCCAGCACTGTCTTCCCCATTTTCTGGGAACTCATGCCCAGAGCTCCAATGTATTTTACAGAAGAGCCCTTTGGCATTTGGCTAATATAAATCAGAAAACAAATCATTACAGTCATAAAACTTTATCCATAAAAAGTATTTTTCTAATACTTGAAAACACGAGACTAGGAATAACACCCAGCAACAGAAATATCTTTCAAAAGGCTACCTTTGTATTGTCGATGCTTGGTCCTCATACCTAGGGCCTTAAAAAGGCTACTTTTCAGGGAGAAACTGAGTTTGGGAATATACTAAAAATCAGAATCTTGTATTGAACCATGTGTTGAACCATGATAAGCAAATGATGGTCCACAGAGATCTTCAGGCTTTTTGATCCCAATTCTTTGATGTATTGCAGTGATGCTTTAGAAATGTACAACCACCACTTGGAGCAGAGGGCAAAATGAGATTTCATCTTCCTTTCTTTCTTTGGTAATGAATGATGAATACGTTTTGCTGACTACTGCTCAGGAAAAGAATAATTGCCATTTAGAGGTTTAGTCAAAGTGTAAGCTTCAAAAAAAGCAATCTGTTTTTTAAAAACAGTCAGCCATCTAGGATGACAGACAAGTCCCATTTTTCTAAATTAAGCATGTTAAGTTGGACTCATAAAGCATTATCTTTTAAAAAAAAAAAAACATTGGAAACCTGATGGAAGCTCTATTTCCAGTCCACCAATAGCTACTGAGTTCTCATTGTCTTCATAGATGGGCTAAGTCATTTGGCACTGCAACAGAAAACAAATCTTTTCAAAGTTGAGCCCTCAAAGGTTAAAGGAGGTGCAACATGATGCAAGCGATTTCTTGAAAACACAGCCTAAAATATCAGAATAAATTCTATTTCCAGAAGAAAACAAAGTATAGGAAAAAATGTAAATTGACAAGTGTAATTTTTCTTCTCTTGACCAGTACTTGTTATCTCTCAATTGTCCTACATTTTTTTTTAAAAGGGTGTTGCCATAGTGATATTCCAGAATCTGTGAAATTGTTCCAGCTATTCATCATCAGAGATTAAAATATATTATGAAATGGATTTTTAATATTTTATAAATTATATATATTGCAATATCAAATTCTATTATAAAACAGGCTTTAATAACATACTCTGGAGCTAGAGTAGCTGTCCTGCAGTTCAGGTGGAAAATTGCTTTGTGTTATAAAGTCTGATTTTTCTGTCTCACTAATAGTCTTGAGAAGGAGTCATCCAGTATGGAATTTTACCTACAAGCTTTCATGCACTCTTCTTTCGAGAAGCTGAGGCTGAAGGGAGACACAGGGTCAGACTTGGTGCCACTGCCTGGGCATCCAGTGTCATTCAAGATGCTGTATTAGGGCCAAGACTTTTATGTGGGGGCAACAGAGGCAACAAAGGAGCTGTGGGAGAACTTTGCCTTTCTGGGCTGCAGATGAAGACCAGGAGTGATGTCCCAGTACATCTCTGATGACTCCAGATGCCTATTTTAGACTGAACTGAGCCAAAGAAATTTCTTTTTTTTTACTCTAGGGAAGGTGAGGTTAGAAAGAAAACAATCAGATTTGCTTTCAAAAAGGGTCTTACCGTAGCATTTCTATTTTCTGTGTTTAGGAGGGCAATTGAGAGACACAAAGGAAAGAAATCTTGACATTCCCAACCAAATTCTTCCTTCCATACCATAGGAACAGCAAAGTTCAATTTCTGGGATGGAGACAGCCTCCTCAGAGCTAAAGCCTGACAAGACCCAGCCACGAACTACTCGATCCTACTGTGCAGCAGCATTTTGCATCACCTTGGAGATAACTGGTGTTGCATTCCAGTGCTACAGTCTGCTGGGACTATTAATTTCTCCAAGGGTATTTTATTCCTACAAGCAGTAGGAAAAACAAAGAGATATGCGGAGGCAAAGAAAGCTCCACCAAGTCCCCAGACTAGCAGATGGCTTCTGTCGTTGGCATAGAGATGCTTGCAACAACACAGACTTTAGCTTGCACATTGGTGACAAATGGCTTACTAAGCATAATTTGCAGGCCGTAGAGCCTGCAAAGCACAGGCTGATGTCTCACCGACACATGCTGTGAACTTGCTATGAGCTCTGCGGGTGGCAACTCCTGTTGCTTTTTAGAGTAACGTCCAGCTGCTTGTAAGGCTGCAGAGCCAACACCTCAGCACTACCAGAGAGCAAGTAATCCAAGAAATACCAATCAATCTTAAAAACAAATAGTCTAGTTTGTCAAAGGCTAACTTTGACATCCCTAGCCAATTTTATACCCACTTTAATACTTTGAACTTAAAAATCGCTACTTGCCAGAAGTTTGGTTGTTAAAGTATGATCCCAGGAAACCCAAAGAGACCCACGTGTCTTACCAGTTCAGTGCCAATTTCAAGGTGTTTTCGTTAATGGCCAAGTCTTCTGGATGACCCTCAGTGGCTGGATGGCTAGTGGCCAGCCTAACACACATGTTAAGTGCTTTGTACTAGAAGATTTATACTGTTCTTCGACGTGTTGTGTCAAATGCAGTTTCCTGATTGAACTTCAGGATTGTGGTTTGGAAGACAGCAAGCATAAAGGGCAAGAACACAAAATGAACTTCGCAAGCAAGTCACAGTCATTATGACTATTGTTATTTGTGACTCCAAAATATCAGGGTCTGTGTGCTTCACTATAGCCAAGTGGTGACTTCTTTTCCTCACAGAAATTCAGTGTCTTCCATCTAGTAGACTCACATAACTGGAGTTACTCCAAAGCTCTGCATAAATCTCTGTGACATTTACTGTTTTTTCGAGCAGCAGATAAGTTTTTTATTCTGACTTGTTAGTAGAGGAACGCATTTCATTAACCTGATTTTTATTCATGCCAACTTGAAAGGTCAAAACCAGTAGCCTGAAATAGTTTTCTCATTTTAAGCATGAGGTTTTCATGTTGATGAACATCAGACACTGCTGAAACCTAAGAAAATAAACATTATACTCATAGATCCTTTAAGCATGGTAAACTCTCCATTTATCTTGCAGCTGCCAAGCAGAAGAATTTCACCCAGACTCCTCTTGTTGCACAGTTACATTACGTTAGATCTAAGCTTTACCAGTCTTGTCTTTAGTTTTAGTCACACACCTGGTGCACATGACACGAGAGCCCTGTTTGACTTGTGTGATTCGCAGGTTGTTTATGTCGGTATCAGAAACTCATCCTAAATAAACTCTTGAACCTCAGGTTTTTATGTTCTTACGCTATCCAAGGGTTTAAATAGACAAAAACTTCCCATTCAGAAGATTAGATGCAGAGTCAACAGAGTCAATCAATTTGCTTTGCTTCCTTGCCCTGCCTCATGAGCAAGACCTATGCTCACCCTGTAAGACTGTCAGTATTTGTTGCCTGAAGAGATGTAAATAAAGATATAAACTTTATAGGAAACTCAGTCTACTACTGGATTGACACCACCCCAAAAGAACTCTCCTTAAACTAAATTATAGTTTAGCCTATTATGGCTTTGTCATTCTTGACCTCCTTTCTTTGCTACCTTCTCCAGCATTACTGGGGTCCTCAGTCTGCAATACGAAAATCATAAGGCAACCTTGAAAACTCAGACTTAGTTTATCAGTACTGTCCAGTGCAGGGACAAATCAACCCATAACTTTTTTTGGTTCTCTCAGAAGTCTTCTGAAGCATGAGAAAAAATAAAGACAAAGATGAATCAGTATTTTCAATCAACAAATTTCTCTAACACACAAAAGAAATAAAACACAAACTTGAACCAACACAGATCAGATAAACCCTCAGTTGGGAGCACTGATTGTCTGGGATGAGCTGCTTGATGTGTGTGCTTGATCATTATTTTATAAACTCTAAATAAACCCATATGTTTTTGATGATATTAAATTAAAGCAAGTAACATTTAAATTGCAAACCTACTCTAGTCAAGCATGTACCATTGAAAAATCTGAGTAAATCTGGCTAAAAGAGATGAAACCAGCAGTACTTTATGGAGATGGAAGGTTGACAAGTCTTCCAAAAGGTTGCCTCAGTCATGTTTGAACATTTTGAGACATATGAGACATGGAGCCATGTATTTTTTGATGAAAGATAAAAAGCACAGAGGGAAAAAAAAATAGACATACACTACTTGTCTTATGGCTGCCATCTCATCTGACTACACGAAAGAATGCAGTCTGAGCAGGATGCTTCAGTTGTCCCAGGCTGTCACTCAGAGATGTCATGAGATGGAAGGATGCAGCCTGCCTACTTCCAGTACATTTGAGCTTGCAGATCAGCAATAGTCATCTCCTTTGCAAGTTGTGGTTACTGACAAACATGAGAAGCAACAATCCTACAAAGCCATGAGTGAAGCAACCTAATTCTGTGAAGAAACCTAATAGCTCTTGTGGTCAGCAAGGTACGAGGCTTGCACTTGGTGATGGAGCATGTGGCTTTGCATGTATTGCCAGCTGCAGCTTCACCACTAACTGAGGCTGCAGAAAGCACCTGAACAGTCACTGCATGTTCAGAAATACATCACAGAACCTGGAGATGAGCATGAGAGATGTCAGACAATGGTGACTAGGTGTCATACCATCCCACAATACTCATACATAGGGGGAAGTAAATGGCTTACACCAAGTTACCATGCTTTGGGCACATGCTGCTGCCCCCTGCCCTTTGCTGTACCAAGGATATGTAACACAGAACTGCCCTTTTACATGTCCAGTTGTTCATTTTCAGTCTCTTCATTCCAGACTATGGGCCCTGAACCCAAAACCCCTTCACACAGAAACCAGCACTGCATACTGTGCAAAAATACCTGTTAATAACTATAAGAAACATTTACTCTCACCTTAAGGACATTTTATCTTGCCAAAGTAAGATGAAAGTAAGATGACAGGCAGGTCAATGACAGTTAGATGACAGTTAGAGGTTTTCTGTGATTTGTTTAGAAAATGAAAATTCCTACTGTATAGTTGGGTTCACCAAGAAGGGGGATGGGGCATGGAGATAGATTTCCAGTTTTCCCTAGTCATGTTTCTAGAAATGGTTTAATAATTTTAATCTCTAACTTTTCTGAAGACTCAGCTTCAGGCAGAGAGCAAAGACTGAAAATCATAGGACCATGGGAAAGCTCTAAATACGTGCTCTCTGTTTCCTCCAATGTCAAAAGCTATTAGAAACCAGACCTTATAGCACTGCCAAAGCTATTGCAATGATCTGTACCCTTCCTCATCAAGGTCTGTTACCTGGGACAAGCCCTCTGAAGGTTGCATTTCCTCTTCTCTGTCTTTTCAGGTCCTGCTGGTACTCATCCACGTCCAGAAAACTGACACTTCTCAACAGCAGCATGTAAGAAAGAAGGTACTATGTAGATGAGTCCCAAGCCCTCCCAAAACCCTCTGTTGGCATTGCAAGACCAGAGAGCTCAGGTGAATTCAGAACTATACAACACATTACTTACAGCTATTTTTACGTGCTTCGAATCCAGCTTGACCCTGCGCAAGCAGAAAATGTGTCTCACTTGACTGACCAAGCCGCAGTACCTGAACACACTCAGTAGCCTCACCAGTGAGAAGGTTATGTGTCTGTTGGAGCACATGCAGTTGATGATGCAGTAACTGGCTTAGTCAAGACCTTGGAACGAGAGCTAGAGCGAGTAAACACACGACTTTTTTCTTGCACTGTCATTTTGCAACCACTAAACTGCATTACTGTGGAACTGAGACTGACATCTCCACAATAATGAAAAATTCCAGAAAATTGTGAGTTGGGAGAATTTTTTCTGTCTTTTTTACAAAATGTCTGGTTTAGAAATGATAGAGACTGAAATTACAAAGATACATTGTATTGGGTTTGCATTGGTAGCTGGGGATCTACAGGGCTTCTGTGAGAAGCTGCTAGAAGCTTCCCCTATGTCCAATAGAGCCAATGCAGTCTGGCTTTAAGAGAGACCTGCCACTGGCCCAGACTGAGTGACAGGGGCAGTGCCTCTGTGATAATATATTTAACATGGGAGAAAAATCCTGCCTCTGGAGAGAAGAGAATATGTAAGAGAAACTCCGCAGGCACCAAGGTCACTGAAGGAGAAGGTGCTCCACGTGCCATAGCAGAGATTCCCTTTGCAGCCCATGATGCAGCCAGCAGTGAGGCAGACTGTCCCCTGGAACCCATGGAGATCCATGGTGGAGTAGAGATCCATCTGCAGCCCAGGGAGACCCCCAAGCCAGAGCAAGTAGATGTGTCTGAAGGAGTCTGTGATCCTGTGGGAAGCCCATGCTGGAGCAGGCTCCTGGAAGGACCTGTGGACCCACCAGGATACGACTCCACACTGGAGCAGATTTGCTGTCAGGACTTGTGACCCCATGTGCAACCCATATTGGAGCAGTCTGTGCCTGAAAGACTACGCCCCATGAAAGGGATCCACGTTGGAGCAGTTTGTGACAGACTGCAAACTGTGGGAAGAACTCCCCACTGGAGCAGAAGAAGATTGTGAGGGGCGCTCCCCATGAGGTGGAAGGACTGTCACAGACAACATGTTATGAACTGATCACAACCACCCTTCACCATCCCCTTGGAGGAAGTAGAGAAAATCAGGAGTGAAGTCTGAGAAGAGATGGGTGTGGGGAAGGTGTTTTAGATTTACATTTTCCTTCTCTGATTTGATTGGTAATAAATTAATTCATTTTCCCCAAGTCAAATCTGGTTTGGCCATGAGAGTAATTGCTTTGTGATATCCTTGTCTTTATCTTGACCCACAATACTTTCATTATATTTTCTGTCCCCTGCTCAGTCGAGAAGGGGAATTGACAGAGTGGCTTTGGTAGATCCTTGGCTTCTAACCGAGGTCAACTCACCATACACAGTACATGTACATTCTCATCTGAAGGACATTAACTGGGGATTAATATTTTTAATGTGTCCCCAGCTGGACACATTCCTATGCGACCTGATCTAGGTGGACCTGCTTCAGCATGTGGTTGGACTAGATGACTTCTAAAGGTCCCTTCCAGTCCTATCATTCTATGATTCTATGATTTTTGAGTCATCATTTTCCTCTTTAAAGAAAAAGAGAGGGACTCCAAGTGCCTTTAAATCTAAGGCACATACTAATCTTTCCAGCACACATAAAAATATTTGCTAATTACTTACTAATTTTTCACATTCCTATAGAATTCTATTGAATTGAAGTTTTTATGGTGAAACCTTGTTGGAATATTAAGTAACTTACGATAGAATATGCTAGATAATCCAGAACATTTTTCTTAATAGATGTTTTGATTTTTAAGAAGGGATTCTGAAATTTTCCATACGATGAGTCTGGCTTAATGGACCTGGTCAGAAAATACATAGAAGAAAGAAAATCCTGATGATGTCTAAGATATTAAGTTCTCTTGTAATTTAAACATTCAAAACTGCATTGAAATTACACAATCAAAAAAAATGCCACAGAGCTTTAAATTTAAATCATTCATCTTCTTCTTCCATCAGATCCATTCACACGGGAAGCATTTTGCTGTGTGAGGAAGAAAACAAAACAAAAGAAAGAAGTAATCTCATTTAAATCCATATTATTTTTGCTAGGGTGGAGGTCTGTGTGTAACAGCTGGGAATCGCTGCTATCAGCACAGGACAAATATTCCAAAGGACAATCTTTGCCTTAATGTATTTATATTCAGAACAGCTAAAGAGGACTCAAAAATTACAGGAAAGGCCACAGATACACATGGAGGAAAGCTTAGGAGACTTTTCTGTCTCTCGGTTTAGTCCACTAAACTTGTCTCCCCAGAGAGAGCCCAGAAAAAGAAGGACAATTTTTACTTTTTTGTGTTCTAGACCCTTACCGGCTTCATTGCCTATCTCTGGACACGCTCAATGTCTTTCTTGTATTGAGGTGCACAAAACTGAACACAGTATTCTGTGTTCAAAACACAGAGTTCACCTGGGACTAAAGAAAGGCTAACCTTCTGAGGACCAGCACTTTAGCAATCTGAGTTAGTCTTGCAACAAGTGCAAGCAAAATAATTTACTCATGTGGTAACCAAACAGCAGCTTGTAACATTTTCCTTGTTCTCAGACTGAGTTTTCGATTCTCTGAAAGGACTTTGGAGAGGTACAGCATGTGTGGGTTTCTGCCGTTGTTTCTCATCAGAGACCTACATTGGGGGAAGTGTCTCCTGGTTTTATCGCAACAAATCAGACAAGGAGTAACCTTGAAGTGCTTACATTGCAGCCTATTATACAACTAGTCCAAAAGGCACACAGGGTTAGCTCTTCTCAATGTCATTTCACAACAGCAGGGGACATCCTTTAAAAGTTCAATTTATTTACTGAGATCACAGGTAATGTAAGTATTCAAATTGTCTTTGTTCAAAAGACAAGATTTTTGTTCTCTCATGTATATAGTGCATGACAGTCAAAGTGGGAAGATGTAGCCTTTGCAATATCCTATGCTGTCACTGACAAGAGTATTGCAATAGACATGGAAGAAACATGAGTCAGGGATTAAAAGAGTAGAACAAATTATTTTCCTAAACCCTGCTAAACATTCAAATTCCCAGTGTTCCATTGTTTGTAGAAGAAAAGTGGCACAAACATGAATCTATCCAGGTGACTGTGATTGACAACGAACTGGTGAAGGACAGTCCCAAAAATGGATCTATGAAGAGATCACAAAACTAATTCCTTTGTGATATAATCCTGACATTAAGCTACAGTAGAAATGCTAATACATTAATCTATGTCTCTAATGTCAGTATTCTAATTTAATACATTGCTAGGGAGATAAATCTGAATATATACTGCATAAATAACATGCATTGTTATGATTCTCTTAATAAGCTGTGGAAAATTAACATAGGCATTGATAGCAGCTTCATATCCTAACACAAATGCTATTTATTGTTTTGGCAGATGTAATGTTATGCACCTCTACAGATAAGTTATGATATTACACTAATTTTTACAGACAGCCTTGAGACAGTTGACAAACTAGAAATGTAATGTGCTGTCTGATCCTGTCCCTTTGCAACGCAGCTCTTCAGCATGAAGTATAGGAGGGCTGACATAGCACCAGGAAAGGACATTTTTAGCTGAAGCAGCATGGTGGAAGATGGCAATTTGCCTTGGCGTCCATACAGCTGCAGGGCACTGAGTTTGGGAGGCAGGGACAAGTGCACAGACTGAAGCTGCTTGCTGTCTCTTGAGGAAACACCACTCAGGCCCTTTACAGCAAGGACAGACAGAAAGTGGCAGGACAGATCATCTTTCTATTTCATGCCCTCACACAGCGGCTCTTTTCTCCACTCAGTCCATTAGTGTAGTAGGAAACAGCTGCTCATCCTAACTTTACATGTAAAAAGTAGATGAATGTTTTTGCTGATTCCAAAACGTGATGCCAAGAATTCTGCTGGGCTCACAGGGAGGTCTGAAGTACCTAGGTCAGGTATTCCAAAACAGCTGGACTCTGATGCAAGAAAACATACCTTGGAGCAGGGGACATTGAAAGTTACAGCCTTGACATGGGGCCAATCCATTAACATCCTGCAGCATCGATTTCTTTAATCCCACATTTCTCACAGTGTGACAGTGTCAGAGAATAAAACAGGAAACATCCTGGTATTACCATGCTAATCTATGGTGCCTTGGATACCGCAAGCAGAGCTTGCCTCATGCCAAAAAATTACAGAAGATCTGGACAAGATATAAAGAAGGGGAGTAAAAATCATTAAAGGAGCAAAATGGCTTCTATACAGAGATGGACTTTAAAAGAATAGGGCTCCAGCCTGGAAAATACAGTATATGAGAGGTTTATAAAATCAGCAGTAGTACAGAGAAGGGTGTTTTGCATCAGCATTTTCTGATGCAAAAACTCCAGGCAAACAAATGAAGTAAAAAATATCCCATCAAGTTCAAGAGCAGACCAAAAGAGGTACTTCCTCACAAGATATATGGTTGAGCAGTGCAGCTAAGCCACATGATACTGCAGATGCCAAAACTCTTCTGAGGTTTAATAAACTAGCAGAAGAAAAATCACTCTCGGGTTAGGAAAGAAAGAAACCCTACCTGTGCTTCAGGAAATCCCTCCACTACAAACCTGCTGAAGTCGAGGAGCTTCGTGCCCTGTCCAAGCACCCTGAGGAGCCTGGTTGCACCTGTCTGACTCACCCATTGCAATCTGGCAAGGGATTCTTCCCTGCCACAACACTTTTTAAGCAATATTTGACTGTATGGATGCCAGAGCCTCAGTTCACGTGGCTGTAGAAAGTCACCATCCATTTGCACATGGAACAACAAAGCCTAGCTCAAGGGCAGTGCTGAGATGTCAGCACATATTCACAGAATCACAGAATGCTATGTGGTGTAAACTACAGCACGGAGAATGCCCCCATCTGCAGTGCCTCTTTACCCTAGTCTCTCTGCCTAGTGTTAAGAACAAGGCATCTCACTGCTGTGCAGCCCCGGTCAGGGAGAACGGCTCAGAGTAGAGCCTGGATTTGTGCAAATCTGATGTTTCTCCAGTTGCACACCTTGCACCCTTTCACAAGCTCAGGAGCTTTCAGGGTAGCAATGACTTCAACATGTTTATTTTCCTTCTCCACAAATGTAGTTCTTTCAATTGCAAACATTGTTCATTTTAGGTTAAGACAACCCATAAAGGAAAGAAAAACTTTAGTGTAAATGAATGTATGGACTTGCTGTCTTTGAAAGACACCAAGGTTATCATGGACAAGGCAGTAGCGGATCTGCTATCTGGTATGGCACCTGCTGCCTAATACAGAAATGCACATATTAGGGGAAATATCTCCCAGCCTTCCCCAAAATGCTGCTAGCTAGTACCTGGAAATAGGCCAGGAGGTGTAGCACGTCTCAAACACCATGTGTAGAGTACACAAAAGAAACAAGGAGGAGGAGGAAGGAAGAAATTAGTGGTATTGAGGAATAGCTGCTCTTCTGGGATACTGGGGTGTGGTACAACCCCTAAGTCATAGAGTCAAGACACCATAAGACAAAATTAACTGAAATCTTTGGTCTTCCCTACATCAGTGAGCTTAACTTGAAAAAACTCAGAGCAATGTATCGCAACTTTGATATCAGCCTTCAGCTGTTTGCAGTATTTGCAATAAGTAGCCCTTTAAAGATGATGCTGGTGTATTTACTCTGCTGTAGACTCACGAGCAGCCTCAAGACTCTTCTTCAGAACAGATGGACACAAATCCAGAAAGTTCACTACTGAGCAACACAGAGGTCCTCATGATATGAGGCAGTGGTTTTGCAGGATAAGGTGACAAACTGGTATCTCCTTTCATCACATGTAGTGACAAAATGTAGGAACAATCCCCCTACAACAGCAAACCCACTGCATTTGGGTAGCATAAGTCTGGCTCTGAAGAGCCAAACTCTAGTATACAGTTGGCTGTGAAACACTGCAATGAGTCAGGACTTCCCTCCTTCCCTGCGCAAAGGTGCAGCTGCCAAAGAATTAGCCTGCAGTTGGTTTTGCCTTCTTTGACCAAGTACTGTGCCACCATACTGCATAGAATTCAAGTCAGCAGCGCAGGTCTGATCTTTGCCAATACTATGTCAGGTTTGATTTATTCTCAGCTATAATATGTACTCAAACTGTGGCTTCTGGCTGCTTACTTTATTTCCAGATCAATGAGAAATTATTATTGCTCAGAAGCAGACTTGGGGAGTGGATCTCATTCACTCTGAGGCACAGAAAGCCCAGGTTGTTCCTACGCAGACTACTCTCTCCAAATTACCTAACTTGGTAATGACTGAGTTTTAGGTAAACCTCCAGAACTGATGCCAGGCCTGCAGCTGAGCCTGTTACTCAGGTGGATCTGCCCCTTCATGAGGATGGCTCAGATAGCACCAGGCATCTCTAATAGTGCTACGTGTCTACACAGAGGCAACCATATAACAGACAGCTGTGCTTTTGAAAAACATAACTTAAGTATTGAAAACCAATATTTATCTTTCTTTTCCCCTGTGCTTTATCTGGATCTTTTCTGAAGACATTATATACACACATGGTTTAAGAGTTCCTTTCAAGGGCCAAGAGTGTGTACAGCTCAGTGAAGCTTGTAAAGTTGACTTCAGTATAATTAAGTGCTATCCAAAACTGACTCTTGGGGGTTCTCTCAAGTAGACAGACCTTAATAATAAATGCATAATTCAAAGTACATGGATTTTCTGTCTCCTTATTGGCTCCAAAGTTGAAGAGAGAGAAACAATTGGCAGCAGATGTGTAGGGAAAAAAAATTAAATCTGTATTTCTATTTTGTGAGAGATTCCTATAATTTCAGCATTCCCATTCTATTCAGAAGAAAGCATTGAATGTTGAAGTTTGGAATATATGTAAAAAGTCTCAAATGTTCCATTTGGGGCTGAAATATTTAATCCAACTTCCAAATGTTTATCTACCGGCATACAAAAAAAAAGCAAAAATTTCTAAAAAGATAATGTGCTCATAAACTAAATAGCACTTTACAAAAAATCAAGATTTAACTTGCTAGAAATCTGTTCTGGAGGAAGAGGGGGTTTTTTTGGATAGATATGTGCAAAAATAAGCTTCTCAGATGGCTTCTTTGAGAATCAATTTTAGATAAACATTATGAAACCAAAAGTAGCATGATAAAGATGCATGCCATGTTTCTTAACATAGATGTAGCTGGGAAATCAAGCAATAAATACTACTTATTTATTTAAATAGTATGCTTAGTGAAAGTATTACTAATATTTTCTAAGCTTAGAATCATCCATGAATGTATTTTACCATGAGACTCAGCATTTTCATAGTAATTTACAGCTTTAAAAGGATAAACTCTACTGCTCTCTGTCAAACTAAGAACTAGGCAAGTGCACAATGTTACCATATGAAGCATGATGAAATATATTGCTGCAGTCATTAGTACATATTGATTTTGTTTATAACAACCCAAGGGGAATACTAAATTGATTATGCCTGTGCTGTGCTCTCTCTCTGACAGGACACAGACACGGCAATGTCAGTTTGCAAACCAATGCTGCTTTTGCTTTCCTCCAGTGATGGGGTTTTGTGAGACATTAACACTCCTCCTTGTGTGGTGTGTTGGCTTATGCTCCATTTTGGGTTTACTCCATGCATCACTTCATTTTAAAGAACATGCAACTCTCAGACAGCCTAGGAAGCACAAATATCGATTCATTATTCATCAGCATGTGATTAAATTATATCAAGTCCTCATTAAGCATATTCAAATCAGGTTTTGCGCCATTTTACAGCGTTGTCCCATAGAATCACAGAATCACAGAATGGTAGGGGTTGCAAGAGACCTCTAGAGATCATCTAGTCCAATGTCCCTGCTAAAGCAGGTCCACCTAGATCAGGTCGCACAGAAACTCATCCAGGCAGCTTTTGAAAACCTCCAGAGAAGAACTCCACACCTTCCCTGGGCAGCCTGATCGAGGGCTCCCTCGCCCTCACAGGAAAGAAGTTTTTCCTTGTGTTTAAGTCGAACTTTTTGTGATCCAGCTTATGCCTATTATCCCTTCTCCTGTCACTGGAGAAAACAGAAAAAAATGTTGCCCCATCCTCTTGATATACAGATTTTAAATACTTAAAATCATAGAATCTTTTCAGCTGGAAGAGACCTTTAAGATCACGGAGTCCAGCCTTTGTCCTAGCCCTATCAACCACTAGATTATTTCCCTAAGTACAACATCAAACCATCTCTTAAACACCTCCAGGGACAGTAACTCCACCACTTCCCTGTTCCAAGGCCTGACAACCCTTTCAGTAAAGAAATTCCTCCTCATATCCAGCCTGAATCTCCCTGGTGCAACTTGAGGCCGTTTCCTCTTGTTCTATTGTTTGTTAGTAGGGAGAATAGACCAACCCCCACCTTGCTACAACTTCCTTTCAGGTAGTTGTAGAAAGCAATAAGGTCTCCCCTGAGCCTTTTCCCCAGGCTAAACAGCCCCAGATCCCTCAGCCGTTCCTCATATGAGATGTGCTCCAAAAGTCCTTTACTAGCTTGGTAGCCCAACCTCTGTATCCTCTCCAGCACCTTCTCGTAGAGAGGGGCCCAAAACCGGACACAATATTCACAGTGCAGCCTTACCAAAGCCGAGTAGAAGGGAATGATCCAGACCTCCCTAGTCCTACTGACATCAGATGGGACACCCTCAGTCAGTCAGGACTTCTGAAAAACGATGGACAGTGGCTTGGTGAGTAACCTTGGCAGTTCCTTCAGCACTCTAGAGTGTACCCCATGCAACCCCATAGATCTGTGCACATCAATGTTAAGCAGTAAGTCCTCATTAAGACTTGTAAGTATTAATAAGATCCCCTCTTAGTTTTCTCTTCTCCAGGCTAAACAGCCCCAGTTTCCACAGCCTTTTCTCGTATGAAAGATATTCCAGTCCCCTGATCATCTTGGTGGCCCTGCACTGGACTCTCTCAGGAAGTTTTCTGTCCTCTTGAGCTGAGGAGCCCAGAACTGGACACAGGGCTCCAGATGAGGCCTCACTTGACCTTTGGACTTGTTGGCCACGAGGGCACATTGCTGACTCATGGTTAGTTTATTATCAGTCAGGGCTCCCAGGTCTCTCTCCATAGAGTTGCTCCCCAGCAGGTCAGCCCCCAGCCTGTACTGGTGCATGGGGTTGTTCCTCCCCAGATGCAGGACTCTGCACTTGTCCTTGTTGCACCTCATGAAGTTCCTCTCTGCCCAACTCTCAAGCCAGTCGAGATCCTGCTGAATGACAGCACAGCCTCCTGGTGAATCAGCCAGTCCTCCCAGTTTGGTGTCAGCAGCAAACTTGCTGAGGGTACACTCTGTCCCCTCATCCAGGTCATTGATGAAGATGTTGAACAAGACTGGCCCCAGAACCGATCCCTGTGGAACCCCACTGGCCACAGGCCTCCAACTCAATTCTGTGCCATTGATCACCACCCTCTGGACTCTGTCATTTAGCGAGCTCTCGATAACTCCCTGATAACCATCTTCTCCTTCGTATGTTTAGTGACAACATTCAGGATGAGTTGCTATATCACTTTTCCAGGGATGGAGGTGAGGCTGACCAATCTGTAGTTTCCTGGGTCATCCTTTCTGCCCTTTTTGAAGATTGGAGTGACATGGCCTTTCTCCAGTCCTCAGGCACATCGCCTGTCCACCAGGATTGTTCAAAAATTATAGAGAGCAGCTTAGCAATCACATCAGCCAGCTCCTTCAGCACTCTAGGATGCATCCCATCAGTGTCCATTGACTTATGAACCTCAAGCTTGGCCAAGAAGTCTTCAACCTCTTCCTCTTCCACCCAGGGCAAGTCCTCTGCTATCCTGGCCATCCTACTATCCTTACTGGACTGGGCTTCCCAAGGGCTGGCCTTGGCTGTAAAGACTTAAGCATTCAGTCTTCTCTGCATCCTGTGTCACCAGGGCACCCTCTGTGTTTAGCAGCAGGCCCACATTCCCCCTAATCTTCCTTTTGCATCTGATGTACCTGAAAAACTCCTTCTTGTTTTCTGTCACTTTCCTAGCTAGGTTTAATTCTAAAAGGGCCTTAATCACAGAATTGATTGGGGATTTCTCCTAAAGTTACTGAATTATCTCTGCAGAATACAACTAAATATTCCTGCACAGGAAAATCTAAAACAAAATCTTTGTTCTCAGATTGACTTGTGAGGTAAAGTAGCATTTTAGAAGTATGCTTATTCAATTTTTAACTGATCCAAGACATGACATTTCATACTTGTATAGGAAATCTAGGTATGAAATTCAATTTAAAGAATCAGAGAGTTGTATTTCAAAATTTAATTGAAAAATATTGCAATTAGGACAAAAGAGATGCTGAAATAGGGTTTCTCATTCTCACATGATTTTAAACATTGAGATGGCTGAGAAATTTCCCCTAATTAACCTGAAAAGACTGGTAGAGTTATTTCCTTCCATTATTTCTACTATTTTTACTTAAAACTTATTTCTTTAGTTTCACCCAAAGAGGTGAAAGTATCTCCAGAAAATAGACCTTTTCAGCTAAGGTAGTCTCACCCTCCCGGATAAAAGGATACTTGTTATGCTTGGTTTCCCCCTTCCATCAAGCCTGTCCTGTGCAAGTTTCCTATCACAGACTTATGTTGCAATACCCTCCCTTCACATAGAAAAAATACAGCTTCTGAAACCAGCCAACAGTTGCTTGTGATAGATGGTTTATGGTGGATGGCCTTCATGTAAAAAAACATCTCTGCCTCAACACCTCCCTCAAGATACTTCTCTTACTCTCCTTTAGGCACTTCTTTCATTTCATTTACAGCAAAGGACACATTATTAATGATAATTTGTTGAAACTGTCACCTCTCCTCCTACTATGACTATAGTGAGGGTTCAATACAGGTCACTAAGATGAAGCCAAAGAAAATTTAAAAGGCAAAATCAAAAAACAAAATCACAGTAACTGCACACTCACTTTTTATAGACCCGCCTCTTCCCACTGCTCCTGTGTGCACCATCTTGGTACTCAATATATTACTCTTGCAACTGGCATAAGGACTAAGTAAGTCAGAGAAACAGTCCAGAACGCTGCCTTTGGGTAATTTCTGTCTAATGTCCTTAGGTTGGCTTATCTCACTATGCAGAGCTGTTTCTCACATACTTCTCTGGAGGCTGCAGGAACTTCAGACTCACAAGGCAGAAATTCAGCTTACACAGCCTTAGGGAGCTGAAAAGCTCCCCACTGGAAGCCAAAGGCTGCAATTTGTGCTATATTTTTTTGCTTTCTTTGGATCTTTTTCCCCACTGTGCAGCAGCACAAGCAAAGACCAGATCCAACAGCTTGTAACTGGAGTCCTGCAACAACCATGACACGATGTCTCTGCAGGGATCTAACTTGGTGCCATGTGTGTGAGTAAATATGTCCATTTGACTGCATCCTCTGATGGGGATCAACTAGTATGTACTTTCCCCTACTCTCTCATTTTTATTGTAGCTGAGCATTTTCCTGTACTCTCTCAGGGTGAATTATGCAGCCAGGAAACTAGCCCCAGCACACAGAGCTACAGGTGCCCGGAGAATGGAAACCACAACCAGCAGAGCAAGCATCATTTTAAAGCCAGTCTAAATTGTGTCTTTGTGCACATCACTTCTTTCTTAGGAGTGCTGAGGCCAGACCAGAACTCCTGGGACATTTCAGATCAGTCTGGCAAGGTGTGCTTAGGGCATACACCTTCTCACAGATCCCTCTTCCCCAGAAGTCAACCAGCATCCTCATAACAAGCATGGGCACCATCAGGAACTTGAGTCAGTACATTTGTGACAGTATGTACATGGCTACATCACGCCTCTCTGCTTGGAAAATACCAACCTAAAATCCACTTATCCATCACTCAGAAGATTTTCATTTTCCATCCATCTTCCCTGATATGTTTCCATATCTTTTTTATCCATTTCTTGTTATTTGGGGTGGATTTTGTTCTATTTTCCCTCATTTGTTGTCATTTTTCCCTTATATACAGCAGCCGGCTGCTGGACACTCATGAAGTCACTAAGTAATGTCACCACTTACTGTTTTCCACCTGCAGTCCCATCATCACTAATTACAGCTTCCATAAATTAGTTCATTGGTGACATCTAAATGAAGCCATTTACAAATTGCAATAATGCTGAGCAGACCAGCTCCCTGGTATGGGTAATGACTACATGTGAACCTCATCAGACTGCACAGGAGGGGTGATTAGCTGAATTCACCATTATTACTGTCCGTCCACCATGACACAGATTTAATTTTCTCTCTTCTGTCCTGCTCGAAGCAGAGAATGGGTGCTTGGATTGCCAGTGCTCCCTGCATTCACTACAAACCAAGGAAAAAGGGAAAAAGCATCCTGGAATTTTATGTTGTTTCAGTTCCTTGAAGAAAGCATTTAGTCTATCTGTACCCAGCACAAAAACATGACATCAAGATGCCTCAGGATAAAAGCTATCACCTTGTGACTAGAAAACAGAGAAGAACTATTTTGTGGCCTCCCTGTAAGATTTGGCACAGAGCTGGATGTCTTTGGAGGCCTTAATCGCTGCAAGGCTTCCCCAAGTAGCCATCAAGATGTACAGAGAGGTTCATGCTACCAGTTAAATTGTATCTAGATACATCTCAAAGTATTTCCCTCTGTGAGCCAACCAATGCAACCACTCTGTTCCCCAATACTTCCTTACATAGCATCTGCAAGAAAGGTGCCCATCTGGCATCATTTTAGGCAGAATATGCTCGGGTCACCCTAACCTGCCCTACTGCTCAGCAACACTTGACCCATGGAGCAACAGCCACTGCCAGCTGCACAGCTTGGGAGCAGCACTACTTGTCAGCACAATGGTCAGTCAATATTCACACAAACATTTTGGGGAATCTGTCCCCAAGCCAACTTATGCTCTGGCTAGACTGAGTTTCAAGCTTGAATTGCTGGTGGTGGGGCATCTGGAGACTGCCCAGGCAGCCCTTGCCCCTGGTTACAGAAGGCTCCAGTATCATATTTCCAGCCAGCTAACCCATGTGAAATGAGACCAAGCCTCACACCACAGGACCGGCAAACACAGAACAAAGAGATACAGGTTTTTCGCCCTAAAAGCCAGAGTTAATTTGATATGCATTTGCTGCTTTAAACTCACTCTCCATAACCCACAGCATCAAAACAGAATATTCACAAGGTAGTTACTCTGGAAAGGCCCACACCACAAGACTTCAGTGAAAGCATGGAAAAAGAGTAGTGGAATTTAAAAACAGTAGTTTTGCCACGGATGCTGTTCTAAACATCTGAAGTGAGGTGCTTTTTGCAAACAACCCTTCCAAGCACATTGACTGTTTCTTGTTTGCAGAAAATCTGGAGTTAGGGATTTAAAAACACATTTAAAAGCCCAGTTCTCTTGAGTTATTCCACCACATTTCAAGCCAAGCAATTAATTCTCATTTTTTAAAATAACTGTCTAGTGCATAGAAAGTTTCTGGACTGATACACAGTACTATAGAAATTAGTCTCTCAGAAAGATGCTAAGCATTACTATGCTAACATATTACACAGACTGAACTGCTGTGATACCAGCAATCTTTGTAGTACATGTATGCATACATATGACACATCTGGAACACTGTGGTTCCACTTTGGTGGCATTTGGATGTCTAGTGCGAGAAACTTGCTGGCAGTCAGTCTGAAAGCACATCTTATTCCCTTGTCACGTAAGTGCTTGACATGCAGATATAATCCAGACAAGAAGGGGTTAATCATTTGGCCACATAGATACAAGAATATTATTCTTTCCCTTTCAGTTAAAACTTATTAAGAAAACAAGAATATAGTGCATTGTAGCAGCTAAAACAATGGTATTGGCTTATACTGTTAACCTGGAGGGAACTGGTTTGGCTGCCATTCTCACCATCACTATCTGCAATTTTCCCTTTCAAACGCCTCAGACCATATTCTCATTTAAATGCTGACAGGAACTTTTTTGACTACTTCAAATTTCTGCTTAAGCACCTATAGGAGCACAAAGTACAAGTCTCTAACCCTGTTCAAAAGCACTCCCTGAGCTTTTTTGCCAGACAGGTTCTTCATGAGTGGTCAGGTTGTGAGGAGCTGGCCACAAGCTGCAACCAACATGGAAACAGCACTATCCTTAGTCCTCAGTTCCAAACTATGGTGAGAGTTACAAGAGCAGCTACAAGAAAAGTTGCATCAACTATCATTTTTTTCCAAAACACAAAAAGTAATTTTCAGCATTAATTGGCTCCCTGAGACAAAAATAAGAGCTGTGTTGGACTAAGTGCTTATGGCACACGCAAAAGTGAACCCATAACCACTCAGTAAGTGCCATGTCAGCCACCCAAAGACATACTGCAGCAAACCCAGGCCAAAAACTTCTAAACAAGATAAAAGACACAAAGCTTACTTTTTTGATTGAGACTACATGGCAACTGTATGATTTGAGACAAGTGTTAAAAATCTCAGGCCAGACAGTGCTTCTTCAGACTATAATTTTCACATTCCCTTGCTAAATAGCTAGAAAACCTCTTGTATTTCCTCTGCAGGAAGGCTTTTTTAAAAAAATAAGTTAGTCTGAATATCTTCTTTATTTAAGAGTTCATCTAGGATATTCTTAAATTTGCTTTTTAGTTTTATATTTTTAAAGCTTCCTTTTGCAGCTACTGTATCTAGAAGCATGTGGTTTATTTATTTGCTTATTTTGAGTGCTGGATTCCTCTGCAATTACAGGGAACCCTGCAGCTGCAGGACTCCAGCAGGCTTTCAGAAAAGCAGAAAATATCAGAGAGTATGAGAGCTGACAAGACTGCAGATCTGTCACAACAGTATTGGGTTTTTCCTCTCTGATTGTATTAAAATACAGGAAGTTACACAAAGGATGAATTTTACTTGTGATGCTTTAATTTGTTCGTTAGAAATAATCCTGGAAATTCAGATATAGTCAGATACAGGTACTGGCTGTGTCTCTGGGGTAGGGTTGATGCAATTTTCATCAGTGCTGTGTGACGAAGGAGGCCTATCAGGCTCGGCACAGCTCTTTCCACTAGAACTCATACAACCTTGATCTGTCCTGGTTTCAGTTATTACCTCTAGCATTTCTGAAAGTCCTGATGGATATGTCTGGTGAATTTTAATGTTGCAGTTTAAAATGGTTTCTCCTACAGAGAGGAGAAACCTCTCTGTAGGTATATGTGGAGGGAACCACATATACCTCCAGGAGCAGTATGAAACCTACTCCCAGACGTCTGTCCTTGAGTATAAACCCTCCTTCTTCATTTCAAGCACTAGTAAACTCATCTATACACCTATACAAAGGACTGTGACCTGGGCCACCTGGGACACTGGTGTATTTCCGCTTTGTCAACAGCATACAAGTACAAAAAGGCAAGACAGCTAAAGCAGCCTAGATATATCACACCAGATATACATACATATATATATATATATATATATTTGTTTTCCACTTTGGATTCAGATTTTCATGCTGAGAACAGTGAAAAAATGACGAGTTTCAAGGGGATGGCATCCTATGGGTGTGCAGGGGGAAAGACTTTTGCAAAGAAGAGCAAAGTCTGGAAACAAATCTTCCCTTTGAATGATGTCACCATCTCGTCTTTTTATCCCGAGCCCTTCAGACAAGGTGGTGACACTTCTGGGAAAACATATACATTTATTTTTTCCCAAATCAAGACTATTTTGTCAATGACAGTAACTGGTAAGCAATCTCTCTGACTTTATCTCAACCCACAAACTTTTCTTCCATCCTATTTCCTCCCCCACTGCCAGTGTTAAGGAAGGGAATGAGTGAACAGCTGGGCCTACACCTGGCAGGCAGAGCTCTCACATGTGGAGAAAAAAATTGGTCTAAGAACAAGTCAGGTTTACCAGTTGCAAGCCCTGCTGATTCTTATTTGTCAGGAAGCCAGAGTCACTTTCCTTTTGCATCTGATTGTTGGGGGACTGGTGTGCAGCCTGACTTACTGCCTTACTCTAAATTCCAGGACTGTGGAATAAAAATCATTTGCTGTTAGTCAACCAAAGCTGTCTTTTTTCTCTCTCTATTGATTACTCCTGAATAATCAATTGACATTTGGCACAGTCTTATTTATAATAATTCAAGTCAGCAGTAACATAATTTAGAAACTGGCTACTAGGCATGTGTTGGTAATGAATCGAATCCATGGATAATTCAAATTCATAGACTAAAAAATTACATTTAAATAATGTTAAGGTTGTGACAACCTGACAAAAGACTGCAAATTCAATGTGAAAACTTTTTCTCCCTCTATGGCTGAGGGGAAAGCCTGGAGAAGACATGAGAAGGGATTGGCATTTGCCGTTTTTCCCGCCTTTGAGTTCATACCTAGGTGACATCTCCTTCCTGTTGAGCTGAACTGCATTCCTCCTTCTGGTTCACTCATTTCAAGTGGTGTCATTTTATCTCATAGCAGGGAATCTATGCATATCTTTAAACAATAGATTACTTGGTCTGGTATGAAGCCAATAGAATGTGGTTTGTAAACTTCCCCTAGTTTCATGGATTATGGAGCAGTGGTGTGTTTATCCAGCTGTTGCATGGAAGCAGAAGAGACCAAGGCACCCAGCCATTTCCTGCTGGACATGAAGTTCCCACTAACACCCACCTTCTGTCACAACTCCAGAAATGACCTGTTTCTCCTTGCTGCACCTTGTGCCAAATTTTACTGTGAAAAGAGACTGAATCTAGCAGAAAATCATAGAATCATTTTTGTCCGAAAAGACCTTTAAGATCATTGAGTCAAACCACTAACTTAACACTGTCAAGTCCACCACTAAACAACGTCCCTCAACACCTCATCTTCAAGTCTTTTAAATATCTCCAGGGCTGGGGACTCTACCACTTCCCTGTGGAGCCTCTTCCAATGCTTCACAACCCTTTCAGTGGGAAATTTTTTCCTAATATCCAAACTAGACCTCCTCTGCACAACTTGAGACTGTTTCCTCTTGCCCTGTCTTGTCCCAGCATGGAGGGTTACTCTTAATTCAACATGAGACATTTGGAAATTGTAGGTAACTTCACACTAAGCAAGCTAATGGTCCCTTAAACTTCTTTTTAAACAGACAATTAACCTGCTCATTTTCCTATTGCATTGAAAAGCCAGAGAAACCCATCTGGATGGCTGGGCCTACCTATAACCAGACCCAGAAGGACAGGTTTTCTCAAAAAGTAGGCTCTGCCTGCAAGCCACAGCCCCTTGGAACTTCCCCAGCACTGTATGCCAAGTGCTGTTCATGCCTTTGAATTATCACAGCGCAGGACAAATTATTTCTGTTTACTCTAAAACCATTCCAACAAGTTAGTATTTCTCCAAATAGAAATCATAGGGAGTGCCAGAGATTGACTACAGTAGTTTTTTCAATTTAATTAAATAGCCAGAATTCATCAAAGCCATCATGCAGCCAGAATCCCTCACCTGAAAGCAGTAGCATCTAGGACTCATCACAACTGCCTCAGACCACATTTATTGGCACTCAAGATCTCAGAAGCAGACAACTCACAAACAAATCTTCTGCGAAAGAACTGAGTTTCTCTGCCAAAAGCCCTCCTTTGCAGCCTTCAAGAGGCTCTTCCCCCTTCGAGAGTCAGAGACAGAGACTTCAGGCTGAAGGTAAATCCTCTCTCCTTCCCACATGAAGGGGATTGACACAAACCTGCAGCACCATCATCTCCCTGCTTGCCTTTTTAAGCATGAACTACATCAATAAACATATTAAATTAATTAGTAGATTTCTGAAGAATGCAGTAGTAGATTGATAAAAGACAACTCTTCATGGTAACCTCCCTTACACATATATTGTCACCAAAGTATTAGATAAAGCTGACTGTGTGATGGATTGCAAACACTATGGGGTTTGAGATGGAATTTCAATTGTGGGAAAACATACTGTCATGTCCTCATTCAAACCCTTCATTACCAATGCTTAACCATCACGTACTATTGAAGGAAACTATAATTCACTTTGAAAAAAAGCTGGTTTATACCTATAATTAAATTAATCATAATTAATTCCAATAGCTACTGCTATAACCGTTGAAGGAGAGAAATATGAAAGAAATACATTGTCATGCTTACTGTACATTGCACTGCCATGGTGGCAAGCGCTCTCCTCCAGGTTTCCCATCAGTTCCTCATCCAGGTATTTAATAAAGGAGACTAAACTGTTTATCGTCTTTTCACTCTTGTTTTTTAATGTGACCGCCTCCCCAGCCTAAACTATGCCTGAATCTTGGACATTTACTAGATAACTTTTTTAAGACCTAAAATCTCCCATCTGCCTAGTGAGTTCATCTTTAGCTATTCTGCATCCTTTCTGCCAATTCCAATTGCTGCCAAGAGGTCATCTTCCCATCCTATTTGAAGTAGTATTGCTTCCCCTCAACACTCTTCAGCTGGACTCCTAATCTCATGCCAAAGAGCCTTTTGCTCTGCCTACATGGGCCTCTCTTTACTGTAGCATAGCCTCTTTCCCTGACTGTGGAAAAGAGTAACTTTTCCTCCACTTACTGCTGCCTTACTGCCTCTGCTGTAATTTTATGTGTGCTCTTACCATCCCCTCTGCAGTCTCTGAGGAACATTGAAAAAAGGCTAACTGTAAGAAAAACCCAGGCAAGAGGAAAAGAGCTTTCAAGGAGCAGCAATCAGGGCTTGGGGAATGTAATCAGGGAAAAGAGAGAGGAGAGAAGTCACAGTTTCTTCTCTTTCTTTAAGCAAAATGACAGACAAACTGAAGGGAAAGGAAATATTCCCCCACACATTCTGGGATAGAAGTGGCAGTGTGGTGAACTAGCAGATTATAGTATTCTATTGCAGAGCACTGTTAAACGGCAGGATGCTTTTCAAGCATCAGTGTGAAATATTGTGTAATCTGCTAAGAAATAAACTATTAAAAGAATACAGGACGCATCGTATTTCTTGACTTGCACAGTTTGCTCATTGGCTTTTACACATCTGCTTTCCAATTTCTCTGTCAGAATACACCAGGCTCCTTTTACTCCTTCCTTTCACAGGGATGGCTTGTTTTTGTTTTGTGTTTGAAAGGTAGTTCCTTTTAAGTGTACGAGTCCTTATTCCCTAGCAGCCTTCAAACCAATCCAAGTCTCCAAGGCTTTCAGCACATCATTGGCCAGCAGAGCTGCCTGTGTTGTTTCTTCCTTGTAGGTTTTTGTATTGCTCCTCTGGCTTCATCTGCAGTGAAACTAAAATCTTACTTGTTCCCTCATGATTTCTAAGTGCTTCCCCTGCTCTATGAACAGGCTGCCTACGAAAATAGCTGCCTGAATTTTTAGCAAGGTCAAGAGAGAACATTTGGTGCTTTAAGACCATCTTGCAGAGCAGATTTAAGCAAACTACTCGTGTTTGAAGATATGATTATTTGTTAATGTCAAATTAAAGATGGACTGAGATCCTTCACTTCATGAAGGCCTGAATTGTCTGTACTAGGCTCTCCTGAGAATCAGCTACAACCTAAAGTCCCTGCCAGAGCTCTTCCATATTTCACCAGTGGAAGGATTACTGTAGCTGACAGAGCAAACTGGAAGTTAGAATCCTCTGATAACTGAAAGGACAACTTGTCTCAAATATCCTGCTTGTTCCAATGTCACCATCTTGTTCTTTCCATAACCTTCTGCCCTCTTCAACCATGCCTAAACCCATAAAGATAACAGTCATCTTTGAGAAGATTAGGAGTGATCATTGCTTTTTCCCTCAAGCTAGGACCTTTTTATTCCTTCTGTGGAGCCAATCCCAAATCTAGAACACCTAAAACACCCTAGGTTCAGAAGCAGATGGTTTTCATCTTTGTTAAAACTTGTTACAACTATATTACTAAAAATAAATGTCTCCTACAAAACTGTCAGCCTCCAGAAAGCCTTGCTGTCCACATATACTGTGCTAATCTGACTCACAAATCCAGAGAAGCAGGCAAACCAAGAAATTATCTCCTAGAATGCTTTCCTGAATATTTTATGTTGTTGCTTCATTTTTTATTGCAGTTATTACTATCACATCTTGAACAGACCCTGCAAGCAAAGCCTCTAAATTGATTGGGGGGGGGAAAGGAAACAAGTTTAGTCATTTCTACTGATCTTTCTAATACTGTTTTCTGAGTGAAAACAGTCTAACCTGACTCAAGACACTCAACAGGTATTTCTACAAACCAATGAGTGAGCTGCGTGGGTAAGGCAAACTAATCTTTCACCATTCATCTGTACTTTTTCTTAAAGGCTTTGAAAGATAGATAGGTTCAGTAAGAGGTCATATATCAAGATGAACAGCACCAGTTAACAAGATATGAGGTCTGTGACTTCCTAAGGAGCTGCACACATGCAGGTGAGAGATTTCAGACTATCTGATGTGGCCACTGTTGTCAGAAATAAAAAAATTCACAATAATCTTTCCCAACAGTTCAGCAAGCCAGAGTTGGTCTTACGCTGCCACTTTTAAAGACAACTCTTTCAAAGAAAACAGACACATGGACTTGGGCTGGCAAAATAGGAGAGTGACAGTCACCTCTTCTAAAGTGGACATTTATCACCACTGTTGAAAAGGTCCACTGTCATCCACTACTAGTAGGGTTGAAAGAAGGCATAAAATGATCCCTCCAAATCTTGACTGCTGAGGTCCAGCAGCAGGTCGTGCGTTGGATTTCATGTGTGTTTGACACATTTTGTGATCTGCATTTAGTCTTGGTTTGTGCTTTGCATTGACAAAGCAGGACATTTCTCAGCTGCCAGTACCCACTGAGCCAGTGGGACAGTTCCCCAGGACGTGGGGACAGGACAACGGGTGATGTGCACAAGTTGGAACACAGTAAGTTCCACTTGAACACGAGGAGAAACTTCTTTCCTGTGAGGGTGAGGGAGCCCTGGCACAGGCTGCCCAGGGAGGGTGTAGAGTCTCCTTCCCTGGGGGGTCTTCAAGACCCATCTGGACATATTCCTGTGTGACCTGATCTAGGTGGTCCTACTTTAGCAGTGGAATTGGACTAGATGATCTCTAGACATCCCTTCCAACCCCTACCATCATACAATTCTGTGATTCTGCTCTGCTTCCTGCTGGGTGCAACCTTGGCCCATCATTACTGAGCAAGGGGTCTTACGAGAGATCTTGTGGTGCAAGTACCAAATTGAAAAGGCAGTGGCTGACCCATTCTGCAATGTCACTTTGATTTCAAAAGTATCATTAACCTTCTACCTGGAGTTTTTGTTCTGTTAACTTAGGGAATGTTTACATGTACCCATAAGAGCTGTAATGAGCTGATGGCAGTGATTAATTATCTACAGCAGTTCTGTAATAGATGAATGCACATGATACCTTATTTATCAGGGAAATAATCACTTATTTAAAGTCCAAGATCAATTAAGTCAAAAGATGCAAGATTTGTTGACAATGCTAGACGCACTTAAGATAAGGAGGTCTTTAGCTGGTCAGGAGATTGCTGTTTTAAAGAAATTATTTACTGAAAACATGATGCTTTCAGCTCTGTTCTACCCTCCTTCTTGCTCTGTGTGCGTTCAGTAAGTATCCTGATTATAATCAACACAGCAAACACTGAACATAAAGGGTAGGATTTTTGCCACAAATAGAAAAATCATTTGCTTATTTGCTATTCATATTCTTCCCATCAATGTGAAGGCTCCAGCAGCCAGTCAAAGCTGCAGGTTGTTTTGCTGGTTTCTCTAATTTAGCTATTTATACAAAAAGCTGCAAGGGGACTAGGGCTCTGATCATGTGCTGCTTCATGGAGTCTACAAAGTATCTCCGAGTTCACATTTGCTAAGCCATATGCCAGTCAAAGTCACCAAAAACGCGATATAATTGTTTTTACCCTAAAATTGGATTTGCCTTCCAAGATTTGAGTATTTTGTTACATTCTTTCCTTGATGACTTGGTGAATAAGATTCTTTTATTTTGTCCTTTTTTAGAAATTATTTAGAAAATGTCTTTTTCAGTAAAAATAGCTTTGAAGAATCTGCTATGAAATATTATGTTTATATCACTTTACTAGATGTGAACTAAGACTGGACTTGGTGGAGAGCAAAGAGCTTCGTCTGTGCAATGCTTAAAATTTACTTTTTGTTTTGCCTTATATCTGTCTATGTGGGATGAAACATCTTGGTCCTAAGAGTCCATTCCTCTTCTCCCTTCTTTGTCAATTGATAAAATACAGATAAGTTGTTTTAAAACATTAAAGCCTCCAAGAAAAAGATTTTGGGGAGAAGACTGGTATGACGGAGCTGCTATTTGCAAACAGTTTAACTCTTAGCTAATCCAGAGTGCAAGATGAAAACACCTAATGAAGGAAAAGGACTGCTCAGTGATTTTTTCCAGAATACATTGTGCTCCAGGTGCTGAAAACCCTTTTAAAGCCAGAGTCTGTAAATAGCACCAGCCTGCATGGTAGCCTCAGCTTCATCTCCCTTTATCTGTGCCCTTTCTCCATCCTCTCTACCCAGGCTGGGTGTTTGCTAGACCCTCCTCAAGTCAGTGCTGCTTACTAAAGCCAACAGCAACAAATACAGCTATTTCTGTGGTGAAATTTCTGTGAGTCAGTGCCAAGTGCAATGGATGCCAAGACAGGCAGAGAAATGCATGTAGAGGAGCTAAGATAGGGAAATCTCCCTGTAGTGCAAATGGTCATAAGACCAACCCAGCCACCCCACAGAAGCTTCACTCTGGACTATTTGAAAGGTTTTGCTCTCATATCTGTTTGTGGTGGACATTACCCAAAGACCCTTGTGATATTTAAGTCACTCTCGACTGGGACCTCCACAAACAGGATTCATTTGTATTGAGGAGGAACAGTTCATGGCAGAATCAAGGAAAGGCCAAAAAAGGGTGTATATGTTTTGAAACCTCATTAATCCAGAGAATTTTATAACAGTGTAATTAGCACTAGAGGCTGAGAGGAGTGGTAAAATACATTTATCTCAACAAAGGCAGATGAAACCTGTAATTCTCACCCGAATTATGGTTTTCAAACCCCTCTCTAAGGAGACAGATGTTATGCCAGACCTCACTATTATAGATTGCATTTTTCTTGAAAATAACAAATAACTAATTAGTCATGGGCACTTTTAGCAAAACAGACAATTTTATTGTAGGGAAAAATTTCAATCATAAACAATTTCTTTGCTCTGGAGTTAGCTCTTTGTTCCTCTGAGACCACTTCCTAACACACAACGATTACAGTAGGGATAAAGTCAATGCAAAGCTGTCATTTAGTGAGAGTATACCAGTATATGAGAACTAGAGGGCACTCGCAGAAACTGGTGCTGGGTCTGATTAAAACATAAAACACAGCAGGTTCCAAAGGGGATTTATACAAATTTAAGGCCAACATGTGAAAGTTGCAGTCTATGAGAACTGTGTAAGAATGAGATCTTACCAGTATGCAAGGATATCACCTTAAATATGCCATACCTAGGGAAGCATTCCTGTTCTCTTTCCCCTAAACACACACAAGTACAAATTCATGGCTACCAGCAGTTAATGACAGAATTGTTAATTAACAGCATGAGGTAAAGCCAAGGTTGATGTTAATGACCAATTTGGGAAGATGATTGCTCTTACCCACAGTAAAAACAAAGCACTTGAAAACTTTTCTGGGAATTAGTCCTGACAGTGCTGAGATTAGCCTATGGATCTAGAGCCTGCGCTTCTGGCACAGAGATAAGAGATATCTACACATGTGTCTATAAAGTTCTGCAGGTAGTAGAGGTTAAATGGGCTAAATAGACTATGATTGAGTGCACCCTCAGAAAGTTTGCTGGGCGGATGCCTAGATATACTTGAGGGCAGGACGGTTCTTCAGAGCGACCTGGATAGGCTGGAGTGATGGACTGAAGCCAATTGTATCAGGTTTAACAAGGCCAAGTACTGAGTCCTGTACTTAGGTCACAACAACCCCAGGCAATGTTACAGGCTTGGGGCAGACTGACTGGAAAGCTGTGCTGCAGAAAAGGACCTGGGGATGTCAATCAACAGCTGACTGAATAAAAAAGCCAGCAGTGTGCCCAGGTGGACAAGAAGGCCAATGGCATTCTGGCTTGTAATCAAATACAGTGTGGTCAGCAGAATCAGGGAAGAGATTATGCTGTGTCCAGTTCTGGGCCCCTCACTACAAGAAGGACATTGAGGTACTGAAGTGTGTCCAGAGATGAGCTGGTGAAGGATCTAGAGAACAGGTCTGATGAGAAGCTGCTGAGAGAACTGGAGATGTTTAGCCTAGAGAAGAGGAGGCTAAGGGAGGACATGATCACTCTCTACAACTACCTGAAAGGAGATTGTAGTGAGGTAGGGGTTAATCTCTTCCCTCTAGTAATGAACGCCAGGAAACAAATAGGTTCAAGTTTCACCAGAGAGGTTTAGATTGGACATTAGGAATAACTGAGAGGGTTATTAAACATTGAAGCAGACTGTCCAGGGATGTGGTGGAGTCATCATCCCTGGAGATATGCATAGATGCATAGATGAGGTGCTGATGGGTATGGTTTAGTTTAAAGATGGGCCTAGCAGTGTGAAGTTAGTGGTTGGACTCCATGATAATAGAATCATAGAATCATAGAATCATAGAACAGTAGGAGCTGGAAGGGATCTTTAGAGATCCAGTCCAACCCTCTGCAGAAGCAGGATCACCTAGATCAGGTCGCATAGGAACATGTCCAGGTGGGTCTTGAAGATCTCCAAGGAAGGAGACTCCACAACCTCTCTGGGCAGCCTGTGCCACTGCTCCATCACCCTCACAGTGAAATAGTTTTTTCTTATATTTAAGTGGAACTTTTTGTGTTCCAGCTTCATCTCATTAGCCCTTGTCCTGTTTCTAGCTACTATAGAAAAAAGGGATGTCCCAACCTCCTGACATTCACTCTTTAGATATTTGTAAATGTTAATAAGATCTCCCCTCAGTCTCCTCTTCTCTAGACTAAACAGCCCCAGTTCCCACAGGCTTTCCTCATATGAAAGATGTTCCAATCCCCTGATCATCTTGGTGGCCCTGCACTGGACTCTCCAGAAGTTCTCTGTCCTTCTTGAGCTGAGGAGCCCAGAACTGGACACAGGACTTCAGATGATGGAGTCTACCAGGGCAGAGTAGAGGGGGAGAAGAATCTCTCTTGACATGCTGGCCACACTCTTCTTGATGCATCCCAGGATGCCCTTGGCCTTCTTGGCCACAAGAGCACATTGCTGGCTCAATGACATTAAATGTCTTTTCTAGTTACAATTATTCTATAATTCTATGATTGGTATAAGTAGACTAAATGATCGATTTGGTCCCACAACTGTAGAAATCCAGAGGTTACTTGTGAACACTTTGCTTGTTCTGATGAAAATACTTTCTTGTTTTGTAAATGTAACATCTCTCGAGAAGCAAAAAATATTAATAAATTGACATGCATAAAAGTGACAACAGAGGTGTTTTGTAAACAGAGACCTTCTTTAACTTGTAACACAGAAAAACATGGGAGTCTACATGGATGAAGACTAAATGGACAGAGACTGACTATATCCATCCATCCAGCCAGCATTGAAAACTCCTTTTGAGTGCAGATGGGAATTTACCAGCAGAAGACAAACGATCCCGTAAGGCAGAGAATGTTACTGAAAATAAAAGTTAGAGATGACAAAGCACCTGGTTTCACCTCATGTAGCAATCAGAGTCAACACATACCAATTGTCCATCCTAAAAAATGGGCTTTATCACCAAAGAAGGTCTCAATTCATTATTTCTTCATCTTCAAATATGCAGGTCACATCATCAGTGTGCTGTCTAAGAGTGAGAAAAAAACAGAGAACACAATTAAGAACACAGAATGAATAAATTTTACAGGGCTGATGGAATTATTTTTAAAAGTCACAGCCAAGTAGAAATAAAATTCAGCAAGAAGAGAAACTGGACATAGGGTAAAATAAGAGATGCAGCATTTAACAGAGATTTGACTCTCCCTTGGAGCACACCTGTGGATGAGACAGTAGCTTCAACCTCTTTTGAGTGGATGGTGGGGATTTTAGATGTATAGACCTTTCCATTCTTATGGCCTTTGATTTTGCTTCATGGAAAGTCTTTATTGTCATTGAGAAAGACTGACTGTAGAAATTTAGCATATCAAGACCAGTCCAGGACCATAATTTACTTACCCCATAACAGGAAATACTGGGTGAAACAAGATGCATAATCCAATATCTTGTACACCTCACAAAGCTCTTAGTTGTGGCTTGTCTCTGTTCATATGTAAATTTATATCAATTTCACTAGGAATGGACTTAAGACAACAGCATATCTCAGTTCTCATGACTCACACAATATTTTTTGTCTTTCTTGAAATGCTGGCTCCTGGACTCACGTGATCACTCAAGAATCTCAGATGTAATCAGCCTCTGGGCTATGCAGAAAAGCTTGAAAATCGGTGCACTCAAAGGGAACAAAAGTCAGCAGAAAAAGAAACCCACCTGATTTAGTGGGTTAGATATACTTTCTCCTTGCAATCAATTTTCATCCAAGCTACATGAAGTAGTGAGGGGCAGTTCACCTAGCCAAGGGAGACAGGTGAAGAGAGGGCAGTTTGTGTTACTACCTGGCTTCTAGATAATGCCACTTTAAACAGAGAAGGAATATTGCAATACAAAGAAATCTGCAGCCAAACTAACATCCTAGTCCAAAACAGGTACAGAGGGAAGAGGGGTAGGATTTACACTGGCTTATTTGGAGGCAGAAGTTTCCATTCAGATTTGAAAAAGTTACATTTGGATCAGAAATTGAGTTGGGACTACAGGTACATTCACTCAAAGGCAGTCTTAGCCTTTGCAAAGGCATTTGCAAGGGCAGTCTTAGCCTTAACCAAATAGGAAGGCTAGAGCACTTCTAGAATTAAATTTATGCAGAGAAATTAAGGACAGTAATAAGGCATTTTTCAAGTACATCAGCAGAAGGATGACAAGGGGGAACGTGGGCCCGCTACTAAACGCTGAGGGTGTCTGAGAACGCAGAGAAGGCTGAAGTACTGAATGGCTTCTTTGCTTCAGTCTTTACTGCCAAGGCCAATGCTCGGGAAGCCTAGTCCAGCAAGGATAACAGGATGGCCAGGACAGCAGAGGACTTGCCCTGGGTGGAAGAGGAAGAGGTTAAAGACTTGTTGGCCAAGCTTAAGGCTCTAAGTCACTGGGTCCTGATGGAATACATCCTAGAGTGCTGAGGGAGATGGCTGATGTGATCGACGTGATGTGCCTGAGGACTGGAGAAAGGCCAATGTCACACCAGTCTTCAGGTACACCGAGGAAACTACAGGCAGTTCAGCCGCACCTCCATCCATGGAAAAGTGATGGAACAACTCATCCTGAATGTTGTCACTAAACATATGAAGGAAAAGCTGGTTATTGGGGGAGTCAACCAAGGGGAAATCCTGTTTGACCAACCTGATAGCCTTCTATGAGTGCATAACCAGCTGGCTAGATGAGGGGAGAGCAGTGAATGTCATCTACCTTGACTTCAAGGCTTTTGACACTGTCTCCCATAACACCCTCACCAGAAAGCTCAGGCAGTGTGGCTTGGATGAGTGGACAGTGAGGTGGATCAAGCGCTGGCTGAATGACAGAGCCCAGAGGGTGGTGATCAATGGCACAGAATCGAGTTGGAGGCCCGTGGCTGGTGGAGTTCCACAGGTCTTGTTCAACATCTTCATCAACGACCTGGATGAAGGTCCAGCAAGTTGGCTGATGACACCAAACTGGGAGGACTGATTCCCCAGAAGGCTGTGTTGCCATTCAGCAGGATCTCAACTGACTTGAGAACTGGGCAGAGAGGAACTTCATGAGGTGCAACAAGGACAAGTGCAGAGTCCTGCATCTGGGAAGGAACAACCCCCTGCACCAGTACAGGGTGGGGGTCGAACTGCTGAAGAGCAGCTCTACAAAGAGAGGATCTGGGAGTCCTGATTGATAATAAACTAAATATGAGCCAGCAATGTGCCCTCGTGGCCAAGGCGGCCAATGGCATCCTGGGATGCATCAAGAAGAGTGTGGCCAGCAGGTCAAGGGAGGTTCTTCTCCCCCTCTACTCTGCCCTGGTGAGGCCTCATCTGAAACACTGTGTCCAGTTTGGAGCTTCTCAGCTCAAGAGGGACAGAGAAGGTCTGGAGAGAGTCCAGCGCAGGGCCACTAAGATGATCAGGGGACTGGAATATCTTTCATATGAGGAAAGGCTGCAGGAACTGTGAGTATTTAGTCTAGAGAAGATCTAGGTGACCCTGCTTCTGCAGGGGGGGTTGGACTAGATGATGTCTAAAGGTCCCTTCCAACCTCTACCATTCTATGATTCTATGATTAGAAAAGATAACAGGGAAGGGGCCACACAAGCAGTGAGTGCAGAGAACATGCTTTGGAAACATCCATGCTAGACAAACATTTGCAGCCCTGACATATGCACAATACAGCATTTGGCTCTGAGATTGTATCTGCGGTCATTGGAAGAAATAATTTGATGACATCTGGGAGAATTGGGTTTTTTAAAAAGAGAATTAATCTTTAAAGGATTCAATGACTTTTACTAACTTTACTAACTTCCAAAAATGAAAAGAACTCATATGGATTTTTATTTTCAATGTGCATTAGTTGCTCATTCTCTCTGAGGTGATTTGCTTTTTTTTTTTTAGTTTCATTTGCATAAAGCATAGTCTGCATGAAATGGCGATCTAGTCAAGGCTTTGTATATGCTTATACAGGATTGTGTCATAAGATTTTTGGTAGGATTAATGTTGTTTTTTTCCCCAATATTTGCAGTCTCCTATCATTTCCATTCCAGAGAAACATTTTTTTTTTCCAAACATAGATGTACACAGCCCTCTTGGACTTGACCTGTTCCCTAGCTTTCCACTACCATTAAAGCCAAATTACATTTATATTTAATAGCTCAATTTTCCAAATTTGTTTTACCAATGACCCTGTTGCCCTGTGAAGACAGCACAGGAGGCTAGATGAGACCTGAACCGTGTGCCCAGATGCATTGCTGACCTGCTGGCTGACACAACAGTGCATCCCAGTGCCTCTTTCTCCTCTAAGCTTTTGCCAATTTAAGATGGTAAATTCCTCAGACCAGGAACCACCTTTTGCTGAAGGGCACACTGTGGAACTACTTTGTGCTCAACAGTGTGACAAGATGACCAACAGTAAAGAACACTCAAGGTAGAGGTGAGACAACAAGCCCAGAGGAAAAAGGCACAAACCATCTGCAAAGTATGGGCTACAATAAGTATGGCATATATAACTCTCTCAGTGTAACCATGCTTTTCTTTTTGTATGAGAAATCTGACTTCATTTTCTACTCCACAACTGTCTGTAAGATATCCAGCTTATTTTTTTTTACTACCCTGAGAAATATTGCTGGTTACTTTCTGTTTCCAGTCCTGCAACTTGCCTTTCACCTGTCCCAGTCTAGGTCCAGATGTTTTAAGGATATCTCAAGCCTATGAATCATTTTTTATTTAAGTTAGAGAAGAATAAAAAATAGTCTGAAAAATAAACAAAAGCAAATTGTGAAAGGGGGCATTTAAAGAAAACCTATCCAATGATAAACCCTTTTTTTCTCTCATTATAGTGCAGTAAGTCTCATTTCTTTCTTGAAGAGGTTCAGGGCCAAATTACAAATATATTTTCAGATGGAATTCAAGCAGAAACAGTAGGGAAAATGCTCCTTGGTGAAGCAGCAACAATGGCACAACAGTAACTGCGCAATCCTGTGTATAGGTAAGGAGAGAGGAATCCATAGATGAACCAGTCAGTGGCACATAGAAACTTTCTACAGCCACACTGTAAACACACATCTACTGCTGAAAGAGATATATTCCAACACATATATTCAGAAAAGTGTTAATGAGGACTCACTTTCCAGGTTATGCTTGGATGTCAGTCTTGTGTTGACAATAGCACCACCATGAAAGGGAAATATTTTAATTTCAAGTGTGCCAGGATCCTGTCAGTTTTCAGACATCTCTATTTCTCCTCTCACAAATCCTCTTAAAATTTATCTTCTGGGAACGTTGCTCAACTGCAAAGTGTGAACCAGGAATTGGAAAGGAAAAACTGACAGAAAAACATACAGACCTTCAAAGGCAGTGGAAAATTATACTGCTGGAAAGACACTGAAATAAAGAAAAAAGAAATGTGGCTTGTCTGCACAGGAGAAGTCACGGGTTTCATTCTGCCGGTATTTGCTAAACCTGATCAGCAGCTAATTGCAGAAGTGCTAAAGATCTCAGTGAGACTACGCAATGAAGATCACTGCAGTGAAGTGAAGACACTATGCACTATGAAGATCGATAGCTCGCCTCAGTCTATCAAGCCAGCTGTGCCATTGCACATTTTGCCCTTATTCTTCCTTGAAGCTGTACTTTCAGAGATGCCAGGACCTCTTTGAAGTGGAGTGAAGGTTTCTGCAGGATGATAAGAAAATGGGAGTAAGAGCAAAGTCCAGAGGCAAATCATGGGGATCTTGTCTGTATACAAGGAGTGAGGCAACATAATCCTACAATATTATGTGTTAGACAAGATACCTACACACCCCAAACATCTGGGAAATATAGGTCATAGGGAAGGAGAGATGGGGGAAGCAAGAGGAGAGGCATTCAGGGAGACTGGAGTGTTTGATAAGAAGCCAGGATGGACAAAAACGTCAGATGAGCCAGTGGGATGGCCTAAGTAGGACAGGCTGCTACAGCTTGAATATGCCATTTGACATGTGACAGTGCAACAGTGTTTAAATCTGCAAATGTATCAGAAATTTTTAACATAAGGAAATGTAACAAACAGCAATTCCTTTTGCTGTTTTTTTCTAGGGGTAGCTTCATCTGCCTCTTCCATAAACAGAAACAAAAGGAATTAAAATAGAAACCAAGTGTTTTATTCAAGAGGACATTCTGACTCTTTTCTTAAAGGCATTCAAAAGTTTTTCTTCACCCCAGATACGTTCCAAAGCTGAATTATTTGTCCTTCAGACTGTTCAATGTGTAGCCTTAATGGAGTCTTTAATGTATTCTTTACATAATCAATATTTACATTTCAGTAGCAGCTAGCAAACCCAAAAGACGACAGAGACCCTATAGTGTTGAGGTGAAACAGAGCTGTTCCTCTCTAGTCAGAAAAGAAAGATAAAGACTGAGGAGAGGGAAATACAAACAACTTATAGAAATGATTTACACAACGTGATTCATCAGCTCAGAGACCAACTGGAAATAAAGTTGAACTCCCCAGCTTCGATGGGGAGCTTTTGGGACTCAAAATCCAGATGGCCAAGATCAAAACTTTCCCCAAGATCAAAACTTTCCCCAAGGTTAAAGCTTTCTCCTAGTCCACCAAGTCCTCAGCATTTTCCTAGCGCAGTCTTAAATTATTTATTCAGAATGTGAATGTAGGCACAGCTTAGGTTTCAGCCACTATGACGTTTTGGGCAGGGCACTAAATTTACCCTTGTCCTTGACCTCATGGGTAGGAATCACAAAATCAATGATTACGGGAATGCTGGGAGCCCAAAAGCCACTAGTGACTGTCACAAGTGGAAACACTTGAGACAAATAGAGAGACTCCTAAGGTAAGCTTCTTTCACCGCTAAGGATGCAAAACCATCTGCTTTTAAGACACAATTAATCTGATCTATTAGGGCACCTAGATTAAAGTCAAATCGTCTGGGGCTAAAGAAAAGTTAGATGCAGGAGAGATTAGAAAATAATATCCTAGGTTGATGTGTGAATAAAGACATATGTGATTTCACCTCAATAACAGTTTTGATTGAGGAAAGGCAGTACATTTAATGGAAATGTTGAACCAAACTTTATTTCTATCAAGATCATTTATTGGTTGGTTCAATGGCAACAAAAAATTTTTAGACATTGTAAATTGATATCTTACTAACTGTTAAATTAATTACTGTCTGTGATCATCTTCCAAAATACTTTCTGGAGTTGTTATGCTGTGAAAGTCATCAGCCTCATGAGATGCCTGTTGGCAATTCTTAATTTCACAAATGAGGAAGCAACCCTCCCTTTGAATAAATGTGCTCTCATAGTTTGCAAGAACAGTTTGTTTTTCACAGGGCTGGGTTTTTTTTTTAAGTTTCACAATATGATGACCTAAAAGAAAGGGTGGGAAGTATACTATCAGGACCTGATCCCTGTAGGTGAAGAAGAAAGAGCCACAGTGCCTTTATGAATAACTCAGAGGGTGAGTATTGAAAGTGAAGTACAGACCAGCGTTCAACATCATTATGTCCTAGTCAAGGTCAGATTACTATGAGGGTTTTGATTAATGCATAAAATGCAATCAAATTAGCTGAGTCGGCACCCAGATCTGATGTTTGTTAAAGAAGCTGCCATGCTCATTAGATGGAAGCAAGCCACCTAAAAGGTCAAAGCTAATGCAAAGACTCACAGAAGCTAAGCAGGCTGAACCTGGCATGAGAAAGGGGAAGGGGAAGGGGAAGGGGAAGGGGAAGGGGAAGGGGAAGGGGAAAGGGGAAAGGGGAAGGGGAAGGGGAAAGGGGAAGGGGAAGGGGAAGGGGAAGGGGAAGGGGAAGGGGAAGGGAAAGGGAAAGGGAAAGGGAAAGGGAAAGGGGAAGGGAAAGGGGAAGGGGAAGGGGAAGGGGAAGGGGAAGGGAAAGGGAAAGGGAAAGGGAAAGGGAAAGGGAAAGGGAAAGGGAAAGGGAAAGGGAAAGGGAAAGGGAAGGGGAAGGGGAAGGGGAAAGGGAAAGGGAAAGGGAAAGGGAAAGGGAAAGGGAAAGGGAAAGGGAAAGGGAAAGGGAAAGGGAAAGGGAAAGGGAAAGGGAAAGGGAAAGGGAAAGGGAAAGGGAAAGGGAAAGGGAAAGGGAAAGGGAAAGGGAAAGGGAAAGGAAAGGAAAGGAAAGGAAAGGAAAGGAAAGGAAAGGAAAGGAAAGGAAAGGAAAGGAAAGGAAAGGAAAGGAAAGGAAAGGAAAGGAAAGGAAAGGAAAGGAAAGGAAAGGAAAGGAAAGGAAAGGAAAGGAAAGGAAAGGAAAGGAAAGGAACCACAGTCTTCACTCATCAGTGACATTTATCCTCTTGCAGTCATTAAAAAAGAGCTCTGTCCTTGCCAGGTAGACATCTCAGCATCACTGATTTGCTCAAGGATGCTCAGATTACGACTGAGAGAAGAGTTAGTCCCAAATAACTATATATTTTGAGAAAATATAATTTTTAAATGCTTATGAAAGTGAGATCTATACTTCTGTTGTCCTTGATTTTAAAAGTAAAAGGAAGCAGAGTATCAACAGAGCTTCTTTGGCTTTAGCTTGACTTCATGTTACATTTAAGTACAGTTGTAATTATGGACGGAACAGGTGAAGAAATTACTCAAAACTGCTCTAAGTACTAAACTTACACAGACAGGTGGGAAATCATATGTCTCAGGACTTCCATTAAGCTTTGAATAGCAGACACTAGACTAAGTGTAATAAACTGCAAGGAACAAAACTTATATGGTAAGGTTTTTATTGGAATAAAGGCAAGAAAATTGCTGAATTAATGCAGACCTGTGTAAAATAATAGAGGCAGAAAACCACAGAACAATGATCATAGCAGTAATGTTTAACTACCACTAAGAGCACTTTCCCACTTTTTCCTCCAACCAGATTTGCTACAGGGAGCTGTGGCTTATGGCTGTGTCATGGTTTTGCAAGGAGACACTTTTGCTTGCTATCAGGGGAGTGGGGCTGCAGTGAAGACCTGGTAAAGAGTTCTTGGACTTTCCCGACGTCACTTGGGTTCAGACTCACCTCCGGCCCAGGTGGGCCAATCTGGCGCCTGTGCCATCACTATTTAAGGACTGGAATTTGAAATGCTGGGCAGAAGGTGTAAGAGTGGTACAAGATGGAGGCGACCATGTGGACCCCACAGTCAGAGAAGGAAGAAGGAAGGAGGAGCATCAGACCAGAGACCCCTCTGCAACCCATGGTGAGAACACAGGCTGTACTTCTGCAACCCATGCAGGGCAATGGCAGGACTGAGAGCCACTGGATGGTCAGGAGACTGTGTGAGGAGGCAACTATGGTGCAGGCCATACTGGAGGGCCTGTGGGCCGCAGAGCAGACTCACACAAGGGGCAGAAAGGAGCTGAAGCCTTTCGGATGAACACACATCGGAGATGCCTGGGCAGGGCTTCTGGGTGTACCTCACAGAGGAGCAAGAAGGTCCGGCAAGGAGCCCACCTGCCCTGAGGAGAGGCAAACGGCAGAAACCATCAGGAATACACTGACTGAAAGCCCCATTCCCTGCCCTCCTGAGCTGTTCAGTGGGGGAGGAAAGACACTAGGATCAGGGCTCTGAGTCTAGGAAGAGGGGAGGGGTACAGGGCTCTGAGTCTAGGAAGAGGGGAGGGGTAGGGAGAAGGTGATCTTAAAGGACTGGTTGTGGTCTTCATCATTGTACCACTCTATGTTGTTTTCTGTTTGTTATATTTTGGGGTTTTATGGTTATATTTTAGTTAGTGGATTAAATTATTTTCTGTTTTCTTCCCCAAGCTGAGTAGCCTGGTCTGTTTTGTCCAGGACCAGTAATTTTGTCCAGCAATTAAGCCCTCCTTGCCCTTTAGGAATTTTCAGGTCTGTGGTACTTGAGGCTAATCATGGTATTTTGTCCCTCCATGTGCCTAATCCATCTGAAAGTGCTGAAGAAAGCTGTTTTTTTAGCTATCTGAATCATATGTGTGCATATTTGGATATTTCAAAGGGGCCAGGCACTCCAGTCTTTTTTTATATGCCTCTTGGAGTCTAGACGTCAGGTAAGAAAAGAAATTGTATATCCTAGGAAGAAAGTGAATGACCCAGGCACTGGAGGGGCATGTGTACAAGGGATTCCTTACTGTAACTTAACTATTTTATCTGGTGTCTGTGAAAATGATGTCAGTTCTGACTTTATGCAGTCAAATGATACTGTTTGAGATGTACAGATTGAACTAAAAAGTTACTTTGGAAAGGTATATTGAAACACTCCAGCCCGAAAAACTAGAACCAGTATTTCCTTGTTCGTTTTTCTGTTCATAGTGGCTGAAGCTGCTGTGTTTAATACAATAGCTTCCAGTTCTTCATATACATTTCCATAGCACGTCCACATGAATCTTGCTGGGGGAGAGGGGCGATTGCCTTCATTTTGCTAATAATCTGGAAGTCTTTTTCTGGTTCATCCAGTGCTCCTAAGACTGTTTTGCTGAAATCAGAAACATAGTCAAGTAATATCACCAGCTGAGTCATTCACAAAAATGGTTGTAGATAACTGTCGCTTATGCTGTGTTGAGTCACATATCTCTTTTTCCAAGGTAGCTTTGTGGGTGTGCATGTAAGTGCCTGGACATAGATATGGATCAAATACTATTCTAGCAGTTCATTGCATAGGCACACGTGGACACTTCAAGCAAGTGCACGTTTTAATTCCCCTGCCTGGCAATTTAGCACAGCCTATTAGGAAATGCCTGGGTACATCTCAACGCCAACATTTCTGTGCCTTATGATGGCTGTCCTGCTAGCAACTTCTGACTTCCTAGCCTCCTAGAAAGCTAACATCTTCCTATTTACCACGATGCTCTGTGTGCACACCAGAGAGACGTGATACTAACTGTTTCATACTTCAGTTTTCCAGTAAAATCAAAAAGTAAGAGGTTGAGTGTCACAGGAAAGGTGATAGCATTGTACTTTCCTGACCATGACATATGTTTTGGCAGCACTTAAAGAGTCCACACAGTAGCATTGGTTTCAAGCTGTGCAAGGTGCTGTACAAACACATATAGGATACACATAAGTCAATTATACGTATCTAATCCTTCCTAAAGTCCCTGCAGCCTGAGGATATGGGCAATGCCTGCTGATGTCACTTCAAAGAAATTCACTGGCATCAGCAAGCCCAAATTAAGCAAAAAATATCTGTGTTTTACAAACAGGTCACTGCAACACAGGAAGGTTAAAAGACCCATTCACAAACATGCCAAAAGTTGCCTGGGGAGAGGCTTGAACATAAATCTCCCAAGTCCTCCTTGACATCTAAAACGTGACCTATTTGCCCTCAGTCCTCCCGGCATTGCTCTGTCTGCTACTTCGATTTGTGTCTCTTTTCTCCTTTTTTTTTTAGAGAAAGCAGCTTTAGTCTCTGAAATCTGCTACTAGTATTATGGAATAAAATAAGGTCTTGTTCACCCTTCATCGATGCCTGGTGTCAGAGATGTTCTTTTAGAACAGCTAAAGCTATGATATTTTGAGTACCTGCAGAAAAGCTGTAGCTAGGCTATAACAGAGCTTATAACGTAACTTCTGTAGAAGCAATATGATTTACCATAGTTTTCCTCCACTTTTATCTGAGACTCTACTGACTTTTGGGACAACAACAAAATCCATCAGTCAGGAAAAGTCATTAAGAAAAGGCACATATTAACATCCTTCTTGGCTGAATAAAGGCAAGGTGACACTGAATAGAACCCACCACTGAAAAAAAAACCAAACCACCTTTTGCTGCCGAACTGTGAGGCTTGTGAGGCTGAGTCGGGGGGAGATACGTAGTTCCCTACTTAATGTGCCTGACATCTCCACAAGAATAGCACAAGCAGCTCACTGCTGTGCAGCAGGTTACAAGGGGACTTTATAGCTCAGTCCTTACCACAGACAACACTACAAAAGTATTTTCCTATTTTATATCACTTACTGTAGACGTCGTTCAGCTGCTCATCTACCTTTTATTTCTCCCTCACACGCTAAACATGCCTGCTTGCCAAGTGAGGCATATCACACTGATAACCCAGAGAATGTTGCCTGTCCCGCTGCTCTCCTAGCACTCAGGAGGGCCTGTTCATTTGCAGAAGAATGATTGATGATCACAGAAACACATTTTCTTTGGTTTTCAAGGTCAGGAGACAAGTCTAGCTGGCATGCAAATAGCTGAAGCCAAAGAAGGACAATTTCTATTTTGATGCACACACTAAGTATTACAAATAAATCAAAAGTTCAGGTTTTATTTTTTCTAAATGTAGCATTTGCAGCAAGGCTAAGAAATAACATGGCTTTAACTCTATTACGTAACAGGTTACTTAGCACTGCTCTCTGCTTCTGCAGCTCTGTGACCATGAGGTCCTGAACTGTGCATGCAGCGGGATCTCAGGCACATCTACTCAAACTGCACTCCCTCATTGGGTTACGGATATGCTCTCAAAGACAGAATCAGCTGATGTCCCTTTCCATGTGCTGGATGCTGTAGTTTTAGTTTCCTCTCTTAGAAGAATGTCTGCAAGTCTCTCACTTTTGCTGAGATTTTTTTTTTTGCTCTGGATTTTGCATCCTGCACTTTTTGAAAATGCATCTCTGTTAAGTAGAAGCCTGAAGGGGATAAGGGTAAGTAATAGCTTGTTGCCACTATGCCAGGAACAATGCTGCTGTATTCAATACGCTCACATGCGTCACTTGTTTGTATGTTGTCATTCGTGCTTTTTCTTTTATAACACGGTGATTGAGCATTGCCTCTGAGTAAATGTGTGTACATCTTCTTTACTGAGGCATACATGGATGCACAAGGTCTCCTTGAGGACATAAATTCATTTTCCTGTCTTTTTAGCAGAGTGGCTGATTTCAGAGTCATTAGCTGATCCACACTGAAACTTCCTTAAGCCATTCATTGAGGTAAATATCTAGGCAGGTGAAACTATTGTTTCTCTTTTCCAGCTAGGATAAACCAGTTCATCTGCTCAAGTCAGACATAAGAGCAGTAGTCTACTTACTTCATAGCCAGGAATTTTAAAAAGTGGTGGCCAAGGGGCACTCAGCAAAATAAGCATTGATTTTTCCAGCACTGCCTGGAACACAGCCAGGTCCCATGGGGCCAGAATAAAATATATACAGCACCCAAGCCTTAAAATGGTTAACTGGAGTAGTACGTCAGCCAAAAACAGTTTGGGCAGGTGAGAGGAAATTGGTTAACAAAGAATGAAAGGACGGGATAATTAGCCTCATTTAATGTGAGTTTATGAGGGTAAAACACCCTGCCAAGTTAACATAATGCTAATTTTAGAAAAGTCAAAAGGTTGCTGCCACAAAGATTGTATCCTACTTAGACTTTTGTGCTTGGAAACATGAGGCACTTTAATCACTAAAGTTTGGAGGCAGTAGAATGGCCTCTTGAACAAATTTAAAAGGAATTAATTGATGAGCCTTGATGTTTGAGAGAAATCTTGCAGAGCAGAGTAAGCTGCTAGTAGGATCATGATGCATACTCACTTGCAATTCTTAGATACTCTGAAGACAAGAGGAAATTTTCAAAGAGAAACTTCCTCCTGCTTTTGTCTCCAGCCAGGCTGGAGTGTCAGACTGTGCAACTAAACTTGTCAGCATTAAACATCCAGCTTGTTTTCTTCACCAAAGAGGTTATAGTAAACTTGAAATCAACTGGAACATCTCCAGATTGTGGCTGTCCCAGCAGACTTCCCTCTGTTATTCAATTCTGACCATTCTTAATAATTTATCTCTATGCCTTGCATTTGATTAATACTAATTAACTGTCAAAAATGCAGCCAAGTGCCCAGTGCTCTCCTTACTGTCCCTAATAGAAATGTACTATATGAAAAAGAGTCTGCTTCATTGTGCTTCCACCTTCCTTCTTTACCTCCACCTAAAGCACCAGTCCTTCACAGGAGTTCCAGACCCACAATGTGGGCAGCAGTACTGCAGCCAGGACCTCAGGATCAAAGCACAGCACCTCTTGCTGTCCTTCATGCAAACCTGAGAAATGATGTCATAGGGATATTTTATGTGCCCCATTCTCGGGTCCCACACCAGTCAGCATCTTCCTTGACAGAGGTCCAGCCTTTTCTGCTGCCTAGTTATTTTCCCCAGCCATCAGCAACAGACTGTGATGTGGGGTCCTTAAAATGCCCCTGAAGGTTCCACTTTTGGACAAACCCAACACCGGTCATTTGCAGCTTTCATAGCTATGAAAAATGCTACTTTTTTTTTTTTTCTGCAAACAGCTGGAGCAAGTTCAATTGAATTTATGTAAAGACTGGGTTTGTTTCTGAGCTGGTGACTCACGCACTTGTCTATTTCTGATTAAATATTATCCCTGTAAATGCCGTACACATTTTTTTCCTATTTAATTGTCATGGCTGAGGGGATTTAATCTATGCAGTACCAATTCAATAAAGTGTTATCATTGGCCGGCCACATGAAATGCAATCAGAGTGTCATTGCATGCACAGCCACGAGACATAGATATGTATTCGTGACTTTAAGGGATGAGCTTTGTCTCACTCAAAGAAGCAAGTAAAAAATCAAACTGATGCTGCATTCACAGAGCCAGATGTCTTACATGCAAACAAAAGTCATGAGTGAGGAAACAGCAATCCCAATACACTGTGATATTTAATTGATACAAGTTTGATTTTCAAGAAATTAGTGGGCAATTCCCATGTATGTGTTCAACAACAGGAGGAATAGCATCTGTGGTGTTAATGACATTACCCCAAGCCTTCTGAAGGCAATGAAAGTTATTTTCAAGTGCATCTCTGGGATTTGCCTCATGTCAAAAAACAAAGGTTTTGAGGTGCTCAGGGCTGGATTGTTTAGTTCTCTAAACAGGTATCCAAAAGAGCTCAGCTCCACCTAATTCAATTCTGACAAATTTTTTTTCAAGTGCTTTTTTATTGAAATATAACATGCTAAGGAGACGCTGAAGATTTGGCTATTTTGTTTGTTGTCAAAGTCTTTTAGGCTTAGAAATGCCAAAATTACTGCTTCCTTGCAGAAAAGGCATTTTCTTCAGCTATAGCATCTGTTCAAGCCCCTGAGGGGATTTTGAGCTGACCAGGCTGCTCCTGCTGATAAATCCCACTGCCCCGCTGACTAACCTGGGTGCACATCGGCATATCTGCAACATTGATTGTGTATGGGTAGCCCATAGCCCATAAAAAACCCTCCCATCATCCATTTCTAGTGTTTATGAGAATCTCAGCAAGCTCCTAGAAAAAGATAGGCCCTTGCTTCTGCATGAAATCAAGTGAGACTGTATTCGTCCCCAAATTGTCTAGCATCCAAACAAGATCAGATTGTTCAAACTTTCATATAGTGGGGCCTGGGTTTTGAAACTGCAATATATCAGGATATAACCGTGAGTTAATATAGACCTATGATAATGTACAATAGAGAATGTTTTGTATAGTTTTGTAATCATCATACAGCTCCATTATTTCCAAATCTGCCAAAGGAGGCAGCTCCACAGCAGATACTCTTTTATATGTATTTTAAAAACTAAATAAAAGTCATACCAATTCTTAGTAGATCTAATTTAGTATCACACAGCATTTATCATAACACCAGTGGCATTAAACTAGATGCCCACTGCACTGTGAGCTAGTGGCAGCTTATTGTGGGCCAAAGAGAACTGGCATTGTTCAGAGAGGCACTCAATCAACCAGAATAAAGCACTTCTGAAGTGAAATAGGGAAACCAAAATTTCCCTCTGTGCCATGGATTCTTCTAAAGAAAGCTAATGGAGGTCAATCCCACATGCACAAGTCAGATCTGGAATGTTTTTCCTAGTCCAAGCTTTCATAAATGATTAACACCAATGCTCACTATCATAAAAATGTTGGAGCTGAGGGCTTGAGTTTCCCAAATTACACTGCAGAGAGGTAGTTGAAAATTTCCTTACAGGCTATTACCTGAGAAAAAATGGACATTCAGCTAATCATAGGCTCATGCACAAAGGTCTGTTTTCATCAGAAAACTCTGATTTCTCATCTAAGAAGCTCAGAAAACAGAGAAGCACATAATGCTTCACAGAAAACACATTCCCAACAGGAAACCAGAAAACCCTGGAGTTCCACTTCCATGAGGCCCTGCAGCACTGTTTCAAGATTGACTTAATTTAGGCTTTACCTAAATATTTAGTAATGTATTTTACATTTCTGTGTTTCACCTAGGCCACAGAAGCATCTACATAGGAAGTACTGAATCATTTTCCTCCCCATATGTCTGAAAGTGAAGGTGTGCACAGCATTAAAGATGTCTACTGACTCAGAGCTCTGCATCACACTTGCAAACGTTGTTGTGGGGTTTATCCTTCTGACCTACCCGTTTTCTGGCTGTTGGTACCATCATAGTCATTAACTTCTGCAGGCTCCTAGACAGAGGAGAAACCCTCATCTCTGACTTTCCAGAGAGGGTCCTGTTTATATTTCAGGATTATTTTCAAACACTGCTGTCCGCCGTTTAAACACCCAAGGTACTTGGGACTAAATATTTTCACTCCCTAGTTTGTGACCTAAGTCAGAAATCTGGAGTTATTTTAAGCGTTTCTCTAATAGTTGTATGTATTCAACAAGCTGAGCAATCGTAAGAAGAGCAACAGAATGGAGAACTAGAAGGAACCAAGTCCCGCTTTAAAAGTGGAAACCAAAAAACAAAGTCCCTGCTAGTATTGCTGCAGGCAATTCAAAAAGCATGTCTGAGCTGCTTCTAATCATATCAGCCCTAGTCCTCAGCAGGAGGTGGGGGAGGAAGCGTGACACAAAACTGACAAACATACCTTTTTTTCAAGTCAGACAGACTACCATGCTGAGAGACGTGATTCAGGCTTTTCTTAGGAAAACTCACTCTGGTCTATTGGGAGCATCATTTTAGCAGACAATCAGTGTGATCCCAATTAGGCAGAGCAGTCAAAGCCAGCAGAAGGTTGGATCCTGCACCACAGCCTCTATTGTCCCTCCTGGTAAAGCTTTCCCCCAAACCTGCCTGCCCACGTCCTTCGCCAGTGATGTGTCCCACACCATGGCATCAGGTGGGAAGGATGTGCCCTCAGTGTGGCCCAGAGTAGAGGAAGACAGACCATAGAGAAGGATCAGAGACCAATGCACTCCAGAGTCAGCTTACAGTAAGCAGTTGTATGCGACCGTGGATAAATCAAAAACAATCTTAATTTAAATCAACAAGTTAGAGTGCGTACACGAGCCAAATGGCCCAAATCCAGATTAAGCAAGATCACATGTTGCAAGGAGATGATTGCAGCTACCATGGGAGCTGGAAAAGATACTTTCCAGTAAGAGTCACCTTGATGTGATGTTTAATCACTGCATGCCCTAACAACCCCACCTTTAAGAGACAAACGGGCACCTTATCAAGATGGACTGAGTTAACCACTTGATCATTTAATTGCCCTTGTTTAATTATTATAGTTTGGATCACACAGGTATCAATTTTTCACAAGGGCTCTCCAGATCTGTCACTTAGTTCTACCTCAAAGGGAACTAACAAGTGTTGGGGAGTGGAGTCTGCAATATAAATAATTTAAAGCAACATATCATCCATTATCTACATTAGAGTGTAGGTAAAATAGGAATAGAAGTCATGGCAGTATCAGTGAAGAGAACAAGCTGTCAAACATTGATTTTTTTATAAGTCAACGTTTCTTCGATGACCCAGCTCCAAAGATCAGAATCTCAGCTTCTGTTAAAAAAAATTTTTAAAAAATTAAAAAAGAAAGAAAATTCTTTGGATTCTGTAAGGGAAAAAAAAGATAAAAGGTTATGATCAAAATTGAAACAGAAGTACAAGTACAATTTTTTTTAAAAAAAGAAGAAAAAATAAGGCAAAGGAACTATTAATTTGAATTGACAAAAATTGCTATGTCGAAGCCACAATTTTTCAGTCCATTTCTGAGCACTTGAGTTTTGTAGGGTGAGCACATCATTATAAAGGAGACCGAGTGCCTTCCAAGTTTATCACTTGTACAAGGAGCCAAAATCTAAATAAATTTAGCAGAATAGATGAGAAGGGCAAGATTTTGAGAACATAGCAATGCAACGGTAATAAATCCTTTTTTTGTGTGTAATTTTGTAAAGATTCTCACCACTTTAAAAAATAACTTCGTTTCACCAAAGGACTCAGCCAGCGACAGAATTATTGCATGCCAACATAAATTACAGCCTGTCAACAGAAGCAAAAGTCCTAAGACATTAGGAAAAGACATTGCAACTTACATCAGTGGGATGTAGCCAAGGTGATTTAATAAAGGAATGTAGGTGGTGTGCTGCACCCTTCTAGTCAAAATGAATGGGCCTGAAGTTTAGTGATCTGCCCAGAAAGCTGTCAAAATTGTAACATGCACCAACACTACGGTTTCTTATGAGTACTCCTAACACTGTGGCAGGACTTGGGCATGCATAGTCCAGAACAGCTTTGCAGCCCCTGGAGGGGATACAAGGGGAAAAGTATTGTTCAAAGGCATGATAAAAGCCCTAATCTCTTTGCTCGCAGGGTTATGTAATTCCATCAAAATGCTAGCTCTCAGCAGAGAGGCAGTTTGCTTTAAAAATGCCAGATCTCTTTAGTGGCAAAGTAATATTTGAAACTGTTACATGAACGACACCTGAGCATTTAGACATAGGGGGAAATGTTTTAAGATCCCCAAAAATTTGGTGTTGGCAGTGGTTGGGTTTTTCCAGGCTCTCTCATTTATACATTTTGAGGGAAGAATCTCAAGATTTTTCTGCTCAGTGTGAAACCAGTGTGAGCTGAAGCCTATGTCCTCCAGCAGAATTCATTCTTTGCAAAACCACATAACATCCAAACTGTTTAGATCTGCACACTTTAGATCTCCACAACTGAGAAGCAAGCAGTGATATTCATGCAAGGCTATAGACCCATTTAATGGAATTAAGGGAATTTATGGTTCCCTGGTCTGCACACATTTTGGAGGAAAATAACTTTCACCCCTAAATATTTTGTGAATTGGTGAAGAGCAGGCATCTTGATTTTGGTGTTGCCTTCTTCATCTGCACAAACTGCACAAATGACAACCTTAGCACTAAGACACTGGGCCCAGCAATTAATCCTTTTTTTTTTCAACTCTGTATAGGACAGGCCCAGATGAGAGAGGATACGATCTGTTCTCTAAAGAGGAGCATGAAGAGAATTAGAAAGTTGGAGAACTGTGATGGAGATAAGCCCCTGACAAACCCTAAAATTTCAGTATATATTTCTCTTACTTTAATCCCTGTTAAAAATGATGCATTCAAGACACTGGGGATATTGTATCAATATATGTATTATAAGTAGGAACTACTGTTGTGAAGGTTAAAAAATCAAAGGGGTGGGTTATTACTGAAATCCATCTTATTAAATACTTACTTTCTGAAAAACTGTGCTTTAGGCGAATTAAAAATACCTGCAAGGTTGCTTGAGTTGCACACCTTTTTTCTTAAAAGAAAAAAAAATGTAAAACTCTCTATGCTTTTATATTTGCTGCAGAATTTTCTGTGGGAATTACTAAAAATTAAAATACTCATTGATCATGGTAGGGTAACAAACTGGTAACAGAGAGCTGTAAATAATGCTAAGAGATAGGAAAATGTAGTAGATTTCTTTCCCAATTATGGAAATTATTCAAATAAAAACCAGCAAAATTATATTGATTTTTCTTTGTAAGGAAATCATGAATTTCAGACACTGTGCATTTTTCCATAGGCATTTGAGTAGAAAGCCATTGTGAAATACTCCTAACATACCCAGACACTATCTGGCACCTTCCAGCTCCCCTTGCTTCAGGCGACAAGATGTGAATGGCCAAATGAAACAGCTCTTCCAACTTGGCTACTAGTATTTTTTCCAAGTATCTAAGCATCTCCTGTCACTACAGGTGGGAAATGATTGCATCTATGATAATTAGAATCAATTTATTATTATTAACTGCTATAATCAACAGAAATCAGAAGATTTCCTTCCTGCTACTCAGTCACAGCTTTGCTAAGGAAACATGCCACACATAGTACCTCATGCAGCAACATAATGACAAATGCAATCTTTCATTGCTGCTGGCTCAACGTCTTAATGCTCACTTGCTCACAGACATGTAACAGGGAATCTCTGCTAAAGCCAAGCAGTGCTTAAAACGTTATTTTAAGTTTCTCCACAAACTGAAGTGATCCATATATAATCGCTATAAAATACTTAGAGATACCCAAAGAGTGTGCATTGGATTTCATCTTGGGAATATAAAAAGAAAGCAAATGACATACAGGAAATGAGCAAGTAAATTGCATCCAGGAAGCATAAAAGTTGTTTAACTCAAAGACTTCATTGTATTTGGAATATGACAGATAAACAGAAAAATGCGGATTAGAAGAACCAGTAGCAGACACATGTTTATACACAGATGTGAGGGGCTGAGCATGTTTATGTTTGTATTTATTTGCAACAGTTATCTTTAATGGAAATAAAATAATACTGTCCAGTGCATGAAACCCGAACTGATTTTGCAGGAATTAGATGAAAATCTACTAATCCAAAGACCAGAAAACATAAATAGATATCCATTTAAGAGCTGCAAAACATGTAACAAAGAAGATTCAGTACAAGACTCAGAAGACTGCAAATTATTAACAGAACGGTGAAATGATGTAGATATATATTTTATACATATTCTAATATAGATAATATTAAATTCTATATTTTATAGCTGTCTATTAATATCAATAACTTAGACAATTCATAGTCAGTTATTTGCTCAATGTAGCTAGTGGAGTCACATGGAGTAAAATCTAAAATTCATTTAGAGTATTCTACGTGGTGAATGCTGAAAAGCTGGATTCCTAATTGCATTGTTTTTAGAAGGAGACAAATAAACAACAGAGGTAACAAAAACATTTAAAACATGCAAAATTCCTCTCATATCCTTCCCTTCAGCTCCTGAAAACAAAACTTTCATTATATTGGACTTCAGGTGCTATAGTCACGAAATAACTGAGAATCTTCCAAAATAAGGTCTCACTTCCCCACTGAAAGCTGTCTGCATTGAAAGTAAAGGCTCCCAGACAGACATAAGAAAGGCCATTTAGATTTTTAACAGTTGCTCTTTTGGCACCTGACAGTCCCTACTCAAATTTAACTCATCCTTCAGTTTAGGACTTGGCCAGATAACGTGTCTCACGATTGGACCTTGGCAGACAGGAATATGACTGAATGTGAAGCATCGGTGGAGCAGGTGGCCTTTGTAGGTAGTGGTGACTGCCTCTTGACTGGTGATTTCAATTTTACAGCCTGCAACCAAATGCCAGAAGAGACCTGTTTTCTTTTCTGTTTAGTAAGAGGGAAAACCAGACACACTCTTACTAGAAGCAGGCCAGGCAGCATAAAGTGTGCAGCGGGTACCTGGCAGCCAGGCGACCAGAGCAATCACACGGGAGACAACTTTTATGCTCTTTCGGACTGAGCGAGTATTATGCCAAGCCCTAGTGTTCCATAAGAAGGAAATGAAATCACTGAACATATTTTACAGCTCAGGGAAAAACGTTGCCTCATTTTTCCTCAAATAAGGTATTTAGCTCTGTTAGCAGGACATTATTGGATTTATTACATGTCAAATCCGAGAGAGCTACCAATTTAGCTCTCAGTACAGTCAAAGCACTCTTTGGAGGGAGGGGGAGCATTGCACATATTTGAAGGGGGCAGGAACTTTTTTAAAATGTATTAACAGGTGGTTTAAGCCAATCAAGACTTCTTAGGAGAATGCAATCGCGTTCAAAGGGAGATATAGGATTAGAAAATATTCCAGTTTACAAACCTTCATGCAGTTAAGCGTAGGAAGGCTAATATACAAAGAAGAGAAGAATACCAGAGCTCCTACTTCTTACCTAGCAAGCCAGATCATTTGGAGCTCTATGCAATTTAGAGTTGCACATGGTGTTTCCAAAGGTTGCTTGGGCTCTGGATTCAATACGATTTCAGTTCCCAAGTGCACTGTGTTTTCCTCAGCTGTGCTAGGATCACTTATGTTTTAAATGCTTCAAGTTCAGAGTCCTGTAACTCTTGCTGAGCAGCACCTTACTTGACCATTTCTATTAATTTTACTGTAATCGTTTGTGGAGTACTAATACACAAAAGCATACTCTTTTCCACCAGCACAGCTTGCCTCCTCATCCATCCAAAGAGCAAGTGAAGAAGAAAAAAAAAGGAGTTTCCTGTAATACCTCTCTGTCTTGCACATTCTTAAGCACAGTGTTGTTTAATACACTTTTAGCATCCCTTAGAGCATTAATGAGGGCTGTGGCAAGCCCTCACATCACTATTGTAACATTGAGATACTGTAAGGCGCAAGGATGGTTAAATAAGAAATTAAAGAACTGTCTGAAGATCGGTCTTTATCTGAAGATTAGGAGGTGGAGGAACAGATTTAATGTTCAAGGGAGGAAAAGGTGGAAAATAAAACACCAGCAGGTCCAAGTTTCCCTGACTCCCACTGGCCACCAGCTAGTCACCAAAAGAAATAATGAGAAGAGTTGTGTTTGTTGGTGTAGATTGTACAAGGCAATGACAACAGACTGCTTTCTGTTACCAAGAGGAACTGCTGTACCGCTGGGCAAGCAGAGCAAAGAAAATCAAAAGCAGCCAGCATTGGCTGAGCAGCATGAAGGATGGTCTCAAATTCCACTTACCCGGTAGCTCTGCAAGCCGCTTTCTGCCTTAAGGACCAAAAATCAGCAGCAGAAGTCTCCAGTGCTTTATAGTCCAGTAATACAAAACCCACAGCACCTCCTGCACTAATGTAGAGTCTCAACATGCTTGGCACCAATTTAGGTAATATTTATTTATGTGTACACAAATGCCAGATCTGAAATGCTCATGGTGCAACATTTAATTTAGGAAGCAAAGGGAACGATCCTGCCTTTATGAATGGCTGTAAAATCACGCTATGGCGAGACTCAGGTGCTCTACATCCTCCAAAGTGTTTTCCAGCAGGCTCAGAGAGCAGATGTTGGGCTGCCAACTGATCCAAAAAGCATACATCACCAAGCATGGGGGGGGGGGGGGGGGGGAGGGGTGGAAAGCAGGACTAATGAAACTCTACGAATGTTCTTGATGGTTCCCACAGCCACACCATCCTTCTGAGTGACAGATGATTCATCTTTTACTAGCTCCCATGCCTAGAGATTGGCCTATTGGTTGTTTCCAGGTAAACCTACATAAACCAAAGTATTTTCAAACAGGAAGCCAGATGCAATGAGGTCTGTCCTAGTCTGTGACAGGGACACAAGGGTTAATTATGATTGATGCCATATCACTCTTCATAAAGCACCCACTTGCCACATCTGGTGTTTTTACTGTCATTTATGGAGCCATGCTGAAGATGCCAGTAACTAAGGTCTGGGGTCAAGGAGAAAGGGATGGCAGCATGAAATAGTCAATTAAGCTTTTCCCGCTTGTCAGAAGGAGGAAATAGAAATGCACATTAAGCAAAAGTCACACAGTGATCTTTTTTTTTTTTTCCTTTATGTTTTCATGCTGTCTGTCGTCCCACAGCAGCAGTGCTGCTCATATTGAGGAAGACCCAGGCAAGTAGGTGGCTGATAGGTTTAAAATGCGGCTCAACGTGGGTGAAGCTGGGAGGGGGAGACAGAGCCAAGGTGCTACTTGGCGGGTTACATAGCTGTCTACAATCACTGCAACAGCTGTAAAACCAGCAGCGTTTCAAGCTTGACTGCTGCCCAGCTAACACTGCTCCTCTTAGGGCTCCATGCTAGTGAAACACCTCTGCTTTTTAACTCATCTTGCACTTTGTAATAGGAAAATTCTAAGAAATTCATATATATGGGAATTAGTGTGCAAACACAACTGAGCCTTTGGCTTTTTTCTCACTTCTATCCTGTAATGGATATATATGGGGTGCACACACGCTAACACATCTGAAGAAACTCAGATCTGAGGAACCAGAACAGACACAGTATTCGAAGCGTAGCCTCACCAATTGTACAGGAAGACAATCACTTCCTTGGTCCCTGCTGGCCACACTATTCCTGATACAATGCCATTGGCCTTCTTGGCCACCTGGGCACACTGCTGGTTCATGTTCAGTTGACTGTTGATTAACACCCCCAGGTCCTTTTTTGCTGGGCAGATTTTCAGCCACTCTGCCCAGGACTGTAGCGTTGCCTGGGGTTTTTTTTGGCCCAAGTACAGGGCCCAGCATTTGGCCTTGTTAAACCCCACACAATTAGCCTTGGCCCATCACTACAGCCTATCCAGATCCTTCTGAAGGACCTTCCTGCCCTCAAAAGGGCCTACTCACCTGCACAGCTTGATGTCCTCAGCAAATTTACTGAGGGAACACTTGATCCTCCCCCATCCAAATCACTGATAAAGATGTTAAACAGAAGAGGCCTCAACACTGAGCCCTGGGAAACACCACTGGTGACTGGCCACAAACTGGATTTAACTCCATTCACCGCCACTCTCTGGGCCAGGCGAGAGAGGATCCTCTTTTCTTCTTGTAGATGGGGTTCCATTTGCCATCCTCCAGTCCAGTGGGACCTTCCTGGTGAGCCAGGATTCCTCACAGATGGTGGAGAGTGGCAGAGCAAGCACTTCCTCCAGTTCTCTCAGTCTCATCCTAACCTTATAGACCTGTAGAGCTTCTGCAGTGAAATGATCAGGACTGAAACAAGAGATCATTTTTAGCAGATCATCTGGATGTGCGTGTGGGGAAAAATAAACAACTTTCACATTAGTTGCAGAGAAGTGCACAAATGAATTACCCGCTGTTTTCAGCCAGTCATGAATAATTCAAATTCCCCTGTGTCAGTGGATCTAATTAGTAATCATCCAAACTATTCTTAAATTATCTAGTTTTGAGTTACTTGCATAGCAACAACATTCATTTCCGATAGAATTATTAATCCATTTGCCAGTGTGAGATTGCCAGGGCAGAGGCAATGGGAAGCCATACCATCAGTTAATGTTATTAATGTTTCTTTAACAATTAACCTGTCTGGTGTTCAGGGACACACAGCATATGTCATGTAGAGATATTTTTAAAGCTCTGTGGATACATGCCATACGTCCTGCTGATTTGGCCACCTTGAAATGTAAGGAGCTGTCATTAGCAAAGGCTTGACTCTGAATGTGCAAAGTCCATAGGAATCAAGAGAAAATATAAAATAATAGAGTTACCAAGACATCATAGCAATAGCTGAACTGTGAATCCACTCCAAAAAGTGACTCTGCAAATGCCAGGCTCACAAGAGTGCTTTTCACTGATTCCTATTCAAGTAAAAGAGATCTGTAAACTGTCTTTTCTGTTGATATTTTGAAGGGTCCCAAATGCAGTTCCCACTTCTGAACCTCCCTCAAGAGGTCCTTTCCCACTTTGTGTATCCCACAATCCTGCGGTCAGTACTTTTGAAAAGGAAAATGCCAGTTTATTGTACCTCAAAAGATTGCATAGCTGAGATTGGTCAGGAAGTTGTTGATTTTTATTTAGTATAATTCATAAATAAAGAGTATATCTTGAGCTTTTCCTTTTTGGTATTCCTAGTAAAACACTTGCCCTACAATTGATCTGTAACTAAACAAGGTCAGGGTGAGACCTTTGTTTAGAGAAAATCATGCTGTGGGACTTTCGTATCTTATTTAGAAACACCTGGAACTGATGCTTGTCACAGATGGGATACTCGGTTAGACGACGCTTAGATCACATGATAACTTGTTCCCAAAATGGATTCTTTTTAAGGAGGCTTTTAAAGCTACTGATCCAATATTCTCTTCAAATATATCCATCCAGAGAGGCAGTACCAGCTTGCAGAAAGTTAACAGTTTGATGTCCCACAAAGAAGCCCTCATTCTGAGCCAAGTAGCATTTGAGTCCCTGGATAGCTCATTGACATAGCCCAGTTCCTTGCATAAACCAAAATTACTGCTAAACCAATTAAATAGCAGGAGGGATGAGCTCAGGGTAGCTACCAGCCCTAACTCCACCATGGGGTAGAGCATGGCCACCTGAGGAAGCCAGTCAGATACATCAGCTTCCACAGCTTGTAAATACCAGCAGCTCATTGCAATATCTTTTAATGCTTTCTACACAATTTTTAAAGGGGCTAACTCTTTTTGAAGCAAATCTGTCTTTCTCAGTCACTTTGGGTTCTTAACTGGTGACTGAGATTTGCAAGCACACTACATAAAATATTTTTTAAAAATAAAACCCAATTGTCGAAAGACAAAGGAGAATTGAACTTTCACAAGGCCAGGATAATCAAGAGACCTGTCATTATTGAGAATTGTGAATGCTTTCTCATTAGCAGAATATGTTGTGCTGGAGCTGGCCATGTGGAAAAGTTCTGCATGATAAAATAGCATGGGAGAGAGCACAGAACAATTTTTATTGAATTAAAAAAAACCACATTGATGTCACCAAAGGAAAGGGATAAAGTTGTAAACATATTTCCCAGATATCAACTAACAGCAGGAGTTTACAGTTTTTCTGCAGTGGCCAAGTATAATAAAATTGATCTGTTGACTATACAGATCCATAAAATAGTTTACACAGAGTAAGAGTTATTGCCAGTTGGATCTGAAACAACATTCTTCTGAAAGAAAGTGGCATTATAAGTATCCTTTTTCCATTACACATCATGGTAAATGAGGGCCAGGTTTCCTCAGAGTTCGACACTTTGGGATATTCGGCATTTACACATCTCCCAAGAACCAAGCATGAGTGAGCTGGAAAGGACTGAAAAACCTTTGGCATATTCTCCTCCTCACACTAAATACAAGTTGTAGCCCTACCCCAGGCATTGCACTTGCCCTGGCAGAGGAAAGTGACTTGCAGGTCACATCTAATGTTATTGTTGTCAGAAGAGGCCATGGGAGATACTCTCTCCTAACAGTCCTGGGAAGATGACAGGGCAGAGAACTGCAGACACAAACAGTTTAAACCATCACTAGCATGGTTGCTCATCAGTTATTAGTGTCATTTATCCTCCAAGTCTCCTTGTCCTCAGCTGAACCAGATGTTCTTGTCAGAACTGTGCCCCTCAGAAAAACCTCACCAGTTCAGGCTTTCAACATTGTTACTCCATGTAATCAATTCTGGTCTACTATTAGGGACAAATTAATTAAATCCTAAAAAGAAATCTTTTTAAAATCTCACCTCAAAACTCACTGTCATCAAAACTTTGATACATGGTTCATAATCTTGAACCAGGAATCAGATCACAGCAGAATGGCATCCAAGTGAGCTGGGAATTGAGGAGCTTTTCTTACAAAATTGAGGGGGAAAGGGTGTTTGGACACAGAGAAGAAAGGCTACCTTTTCTCAAGACTACAAACAAGACTACAAACTCACTCCTATGAGTGTGGAATCACTCCTATCTCCACTGCAGACACAAGGTTAAAAGGCCTACAGGAAGTCAGTGCAGAGCAAGAAACTGTAACTGAGGCTCCAGAATGCCTGGCTAATGCCCTAACCATTGGCGTAGCCAATACACTACAGCAGACCTCTCTTCTCCAACATTAGTCTCATGATTACTAAAGAAAATCAGTATATAAAATATACAAAACCATAATTCATTATTTCACAATGCAACATACATAAAATCCTCCCCAACTTGCTGGCATTTAGTTTGAAATATGCCAAGGTTAATAGCTATAATGTAAAATTGTTATCTGCAGCAGAGTATTAATTAGGACCCTTATGCACAATGCATTAGCAATTTGCATGTAAAGAGAGCTGCAGTGGTTCACTGCAGGAGGCTGGGAGAGAGCTGGAAGACTTTGAGAAAAGCTCCACAACGAGCTGTCTCTCAGAGCCCAAAGCAGGGCTTTGGGCCAGTGCCAGGTGCCTCTGTGCTGTGCTGCCCTGTGCACCAAGAGAATAGCAGTTTTTCTGGACCTCTCTGCATTTCTGGGTGGACCTGACTCATTCATCTGCACTCCATTTTGTGTACAATAGCCCTGCAGGCACTAGGGACATGCATCAGTTGCCACAGACAACTTTCTTCCAAATTGTGCTGAGCATCTTTCAAAACCCCCCAGCATCAAGTTTATTTGGCTTACGTGTTTTGTGTATCTTTGGAAGAATGCTGTTTAATACTGAAAAGGTCTGATATGTTTAATGCTACTATTAACAAAGTCAGCCAGCCCCTAAGCCCCTCAGACCAGTAATTCAGCAGAAGCCACCTCCACAAGTCTCAGAGAAGGAGAGAAACAAACATTTCTGTCATTTTTATGAATTGTATAACTTTTGAGGGCTTCATGGTCTCCCATGTGCAACACTTGCAGAGCGGCTCTAAGACAAAGCTTCAACACTCTCAGAGAGGGACATGGTTTAGTTTAGTGATGACTCTGACAATGTTAGGTTAGTGGTTGGACTTGATGATCTTAAAGGTATTTTCTGACTGTAATGATTTTATGATTCTATGGTTCTATGAAACCTGTTCAGACAGAGGTCAGGAGCACAGTTCCTGCTAGCTAGTATTCGCAGAGAGCACATGCATCCCTCCATCCTTTTTTCTCCTTTATTGACTAACTATAGTATCAGATCTTTTTTTCCCCTCGGTATCTTTTCCATTCTTTTTCTGTGAGGGTTAGTGGTTTGGGGTTTGTTAGTTGTTTTCCTTGAAAAGTTGTTAAAGTTTTTTTCTTTTTCTAAACAAATGCAAAGTTTAAAAAACAAAAAATTCCAAAAGGTTGCTTTCCACATCCCAAATAGGAGCTGTAGTTTTAGGCAGTATTTTTTAACCACAATGAACCATTAGTATTTTATAAGTCTCAGTGAAATCACAAAATTACAAGAAAAGAGGCTAAATAGGACTTTTTGTGCACATCATGCACATCCTTTCTTCCCAGAGCAAACTGATAATTACTCCAATGGACAATGTAGACCATCATGTAGAAGGACACACACACACACCTGGAGAAGATCGTGGACTTCATGCGCTTTCCATCAGACTGTCAAAGAAACGTGAGAAGTGCTTCTCCACCAGAAGAAAAAAGTCTTTCTTACTTTAATCCTAATGAAGAAATCAACATTCTCCATCTCAGGTGACTTTTGTCTGAAATGAAGATGGCAGTGTCCTAACACTTCTCCTTTACCACCTTCTAGTTAAAATACTACATCTGGGACAGACTGTGGTAAATCAGAGGCACTTATTAACGTGATCTGTCACTAAGCCAATGGTTAACACATCAGTCTTCTTACAGGGACTGTTATCTTGCCGCTGAACTCTAGATTTGAATGATGACTCTGCAGCTTGAAAATTGTTGGGTGCAGTCCGTGAGGCAAGAATCAATAGTCCCCCTATAAAATTCCTGCTCTAATCAGGATTGAATTTGGTACAACAAGGACAAAAACATTTTCTTCTGGCATTTTTAAGCTAACTTGTGAGAGAGTTTGCTTCTTTATAGTATATATGCAGGATGACAGTAAATGATGTTGACAGAGTTATGTGGCTCTAAGGTTTACATAAGGCCAGAAGTGAGCTGTCTGTGATTTTTAAGGTGGAGGTTGGTAGCCATTCAAACAGGATTGTAACATAGGCCTTTATGCAATCAGAGGAGACAAATTATGTCCATCCTTGTGCCCTATTTCCCAAATGGATTACATTTTTACAAGAGCATTGGGAAGAAAACACCAAATGTCAAATGTATTCTATTCCTAGTAGGTGCTAAAAGCTATTTATTCAAATGCTTTTTCCCTCTTTTAATCACCACTAAAGCTCCTTCTTGGGCTCCTTTTGGATCTCCTTTTCCTCTCCAGCCATGATCTGCTAAAGAACAGCTCTATGAAGCAGGTCATCCTGAGCACCACGTCAGGCTCAGCCAACACGGCTTTATCAAAGGCAGGTACTGTTTAACTAATCTGATCTCCTTCTATGACAAGGTGACCCACCTAGTGGATGAGGGAAAGGCTGTAGATGATGTCTACCTAGACCTTAGTTAGTGTTATTAACACTGTCTCCCGTAGCATCCTCCCAGAGAAACCAGCTGCTCATGGCTTGAATGGGCATACTCTTTGTTGACAGGAAAATTGGCTGGATGGTCAAGCCCAGAGAGTGGTATTAAATTCAGTTGGTGGGCAGTTACCAGTGGTGTTTCTCAGGGCTCAGTGTTGAGGCCTGTTCTATTTAGCATCTTTATCAATGATCTGGATGAGAGGATTGAGTGCACCTTCAGTAAGTTTGCAGATGACAGGAAGTTGGGTAGGAAGGTAGATATACTTGAGGGAAGGAAAGCCTACAGAGGTATCTGGACAGGCTGGAGTGATGGGCTGTGGCCAATTGTATGACGTTCAACAAGGCCAAGTGCTGAGTCCTGCACTTGGGCCCCAACAACCCCATGCAACTCTGCAGGCCTGGGGCAGAGTGGATAGAAAGACACCTGGAGGAAAAGGATCTTGTGGCATTAATTGACAGCCAACTGACATGAGCCAGCAGTGTAACCAGGTGGCCAAGAAGACCAATGGCATCCCGATTTGTATCAGGAACAGTGTCTGGATCAGACAAGTGATTGGCCCACTGTATAATTGGCTGACAAGCTAAGGGGAGAGCAGCAGATGTCATCTACTTTGACTTCAGCAAGGCTTTTGACACTGTCTCCCATAACATCCTCACCAGAAAGCTCAGGCAGTGTGGCTTGTATGAGTGGATGTTGAGGTGGATCGAGAACTGACTGAATGACAGAGCCCGGAGGGTGGCGATCAGTTGCACAGAATTGAGTTGGAGGCCTGTGGCCAGTGGGGTTCCACAGGGATCAGTTCAGGGGCCAGTCTTGTTCAATATCTTCATCAACAACCTGGATGAGAGGACAGAGTATACCCTCAGCAAGTTGGCTGCTGACACCAAACTAGGAGGACTGGCTGATTCCCCAGAAGGCTGTGCTGTCATTCAGCAGGATCTCGACTGGCTGGAGAGTTGGGCAGAGAGGAACCTCATGAGGATGGGGTAACACTTTCATCTGTAGTGTGAAGTGACAGGACAAGGTGCAATGGAAAGAAACTGGAACAGAAAAAGTTCTACTTAAACACAAGAAAAAACTTCTTTCCTGTGAGGGTGAGGGAGCCCTAGCACAGGCTGCCCAGGGAGGGTGTGGAGTCTCCTTCTTTGGAAGTTTCCAAAACCCACCTGGACGTGTTCCTGTGTGACCTGATCTAGGTGAACCAGCTTGAGCAGGGGGGTTAGACTGGATGATCTTTGGAGGTTCCTTCCAATCCCTACCATTTTGTGATTCTGTGATTTGCAACCCCTAAAACTGCAAATACATTCCAGATTTACATACTTATTTTCCAGAGTATTTGTGAGAGTATTACCTTGGGTTTGTTTTCTTTTTATGTGTGGATTCCTACATGAAACATATGAAAAACACTCCAGCACACTCAGAGAGCATCTGTGAAGCTACAGAGCTGCAGAAAAGTCATCCTATATGGATCTGATCCATTAGAGCAACTCTCTACACTCTATCCAAGTCAAGCTTTGCAAAACTACCTGGGGTCAGGGATAATTATCATCAAGGTAAATTATATTCCCTGTCATGTCATATCACAATTAACCATGTACCCATAATCATCTTCTGTCTTGCTAAGTCCCTGAGTAGGCAGTTTGCTACCTGCTGCTGGGAGATAAGATAGATGTGCATATAGCTGTGAGAAACGTCCTTTCTAGATACACACAATACGTTTCAAAGGCAATAAATGCCCAACAGTGGGCTATTCCATTCCTTCCCATAACCTTTCTCTTTCTGCAACCTGATTATTACGGGGACTCTGCCTTCCTCTCAGCAGCAGCTCCATTTATACACTTGCCTATCATTTCTCCAAGTGTAGGCATGCAGTAAGAGATACAGAAGTGCCTGCCTGCACTTGGAGAAATCACATACCAATGTATAAATGTATCCCTCACAAGGATGCCCATCATGATTAATCAAAAGAGGCAAGAGAGGGCAAAGCAGGAGAGCCTCTGGTGCATAAAAAGCAACCTTAGCTGTAGGTGTCTCAGCGCACCTGCACTTCACCTCCACAAACCAAAAGTCTCTAAATATAGTCGTTTTCCTTCAATGCAGCCTTGTCCCTGCCTCTGTCTTGGCTTTTGGAGATCAGAGATGCTGAAATCCAAATGTTTGTAACCAGTATATAAAGAAAAGTCCCACCAACAGCCAGACAGCTCAGTGTCATCTTTCCACTGCTCATAAACAGTCTCAATGAGAGCAAAAATTAAAACTAACAAATGGTAAACTTTTATAAATAATTTTGGTCATTACTCACTGGCCTCATAAATCTCTCATATATTAGACAGTCAGACTAACAGGATACAGAAATTCTGCTCTTAGTGTCATAAATCTTTCTCATGTTCTTTCTATGGTTGTAAGAATAGAAATTTATTGTTGGTTTCGTTTCCTCCCATATTTTGTGTAATTAATCTCAGCGTGTTGCCATGTACGTTTAGAGACAGTACATTTTCCACCTGCCTATTTGTATTTTTTCAATGGCAAGTCCCATCTGACTTAATATATTGTGTTATATTATATATAACCACGGACCATAATTCAGATAGAACACAACACATTTTCATTTTGTCGCCCCATTATTTTTGCAGTAAGTCGATACAAAATGAGGTGAAGCGTGCCTTGCTCAGCACTTATTGATCTGTCTGTTTGCTCACTGCTTACATCAAAACACCACTTGTCAGTTCTGGCTCTGTTATGATTATCTTATCATGCAGGAAGCAACAGCCTCAAAGACTAAACACTAGTCAACATCCAAGAGCAGGTGATACCAGGAAGTAGTCCAAAGGGTTTTCAGCAAGGCAAAGATGAATAACTAACACTTCAGGAGCAAGTCTCCTTTATATTAAGGGGAGCTCTAGATCACAATCAGTAAAAGCAACTATGGGAGATAGATTCAAAGAGCTCTTGCAACAGCAAGGCTCAGTGTAGGGTTGGTGCTAGAGTCACAGTACTCTAAAACAAAAGTAACCCTATGGACCACAAATGACAGACAAGCTGTCTTTTTTTTTTTTTGTAGAAAAAGGAGTCTAGAGTATACCAGAAGCTTGCCCATTTTTCTGTAAGGATCACTGATCTTGTCAGAGATTCCAGTGGGGCAAAGATGTTGTGCATTGGTTTACACATTCTACCTACTCAAGTGCCTTGTATGCTGCAAAACCATAACCCTGCTTGTTGTCAAGATTTAGCCAGTTCTGTGCCAATGTGGCATATCAATATCACTTTGGATCAAGACCAAATGTCCAACATGTCACCTCTCTGCATATTCAATTCACCAACATAGCACAGGATGTTCATCCATCTTGCCTTGACCTCATATATTGCCACTTGAGCAACAAAAATCATTGCACTCTTTCCTCCGTGTTTCTAAATGACAGAGTCACCCTCCCTCCCCTTTAGATGACTGCTCTTAAGTTGTTAAAGAGCTTTGAAATATACATATGGAAAGGCTCTACTCTTTCAGAGCATGCAGCAGGGCAGTGCCTGAATAAATGAATACCATTAGTGAACCCCTGCTTAAAGGATCAATCACTTTGCCTTTGTAAAGAAGAGTTGTGGAGGGATAGATGCCAACAGCTAATGTGTTGATGCATTTTGGATTTTGGTGTGGGGTAGGGTAGTGCTATGACAGCAGAGCCTCTTCAGGGTTTGGGACATGCTATTTTAAACATCCTAACTGGAAAGGTCAAGATTACTGACTGACTGAAATAATCTACCCGTCTACAGGGAAAATGGCAAAGACCCATTAGCAGCCTCCGGTGTACAGTTGTCCTACTCCATGGGTGGTCACAATTTTAAGCAAGTTTCCCATGCCTGGCCATGTACATAGGAGTGCTCTGGAGGAACTTTGTCTCTCAAGATTTTACAGCCTCTGCAGAGAGAACAATTTACTTACCAGGTGGTTCAAAGCAAGAAAGAAACCCAAGTATCCCCTGACACAGAAGCACTCTAGCACGCTGTGCAATGGTCATGTGAAGAAAAGGTAAAGAGGACTCCACAGCACATGGGCATTACCCTTCAGCATTTGTCTTTGATGCTATGCTTTGGAGGCACTAGGTGAGATAAACCACACCAAGCACCATAAAGACGGAAGAGATCCCCCAAGGCAGCACAACATTGGGGTTGCAAACCCTTGCACACTCTATCAAGTACATCCTCTTCTTTGCCATCTCTTCTCTATGGAACAACAGCTAGAGGGTTTTCTAAGCTAACAGCAAAGGTTGGCACTGTACCTACAGGATGCCTTGACAGCTATAAGGAGAGCTCAATCACCATTTGAGCCTCCATGCATGAGGTCAGGGAACTATGTGGCACACAGGATTTCTCCTGCTTTTTTCAGCGTAAGACTGCAAAACATATTTAGGCTAACTCATTTATCGCTGTACAATGCCAGCACCCAGGAATTCAACAGTCCACATAAATACAGATCCAAATTATTTCTTGTAACACACTTATAAAGAGGAACTGAAGAGCATTTCCATGCTCTGCAAGGTTTGCATAACCGGTGATTTTTTTTAATGTAATCCAATACATTGCAGCTAAATCTGATGAGGAAACAGCTTACTAGAGTCCCCAAAGGATCGTTTTCATGTGTTCCCTGATTTATGACTGTTTGATTTCACCTGCATGTGACAGATTTCTAATTGCAACAGACCCATATCCAAGTTGTAGCCCACATGTCACACACTGAGAGTTACAAACCAAAGAGGCCTTCCCTAACTTGCACTGCAGTCTTATCCTGCCCTGACTTCAAAGCCCACTTGTGGTCCACAGGACCCTACACTTTACACTTTGATGTACATAATTTGCCTACCATGTCTCTCTCTTAAAATTCCCATCGTCAGCTTTTGAGTTACCTGTTTTCCAGGGTCTTCTCTACCAGATATTTTCTGGTAACTTACAGGTACCAGCAGCATTTCCCTATCACCACTTGCAGGAAACATGGGCAGCATCCTTTAAATCCACTTCTTTTATTATCCAAAAAGAGTCTCTTCTCCACCAAACCCGTGAGGGGCTGCTGTCAGTAAGCTGTTCCCATTGCCTGGTGTTTCTGTCTCCTGGGACAGTGGAAGGAAAAGGTGCTAATGATACCCATTTTGCAGATACAATATGCTTCTAGAAGGAGATAATCTAATTGGTATCTTATTATAGGAGCACTTAAACAGCAAAATCGCTGATAGGAGCATGAGTGCTGAAGTGCTCAGTCATTTGGGGAAAGTTGATATGAGCTTAGCAAGTTGATGGTGGCTGAGCTCACCACTGCGAACTCTGAGAAAATTAATGGAGGTGAGATAAGAAAGATAAATTCTTGATCCAAGCTGAACTCTGTAAGGATCACTGAACTCTGTTAGGATCCCAGAAAAACCTGGTTAATTTCCTCTATTATTCGCTATCTTTTGACATGATTTGGTTCCAAAACCCGTGGCTCAGAACCTCTGATCTCCTCACTTCTCAAAATCTTGGGAAGCTGGCATGGTTTGGGGAGCCTTCACTAAAATAGAACACGCACGTAAAGCAGTTCAAGGCGCTGTCAGGGTGCCCAGGCCATGGAGAGTCTGGTGATGTCCTTTGGAACTTTATCCCTTGGTCTCATCTGTGTGATGGTGGCATTTCCAGTCTCCTGATGCTGCTGACCAAGGTGGTCAGAAACCACAGCCCAGCTGACAGTGCAGCTAAGTCTTCATCTGAATACTCACAAGAGGGAAAAAAAGCTCTTTTATTCATTTCATTCTTCCTATTATTCTTCCTTGCACATGCGGCGTTTGTTTTTGTCATTAGGTTTCCAGTGTCCCTAATAAGATATTAATGAGATGCTAATTCAACATGCAAATTACAGGAGACTGGCATGGAAAGGTTGCTATATTTAGAGTCAGAGCAGGATTTTAATGGCTGTCTTCACCCATCTTGTACCTTTTGTCAATTTCTTCTTTACTTCAGTGAGCAGCCTCGGGTCCCTGAAGTGACTAGGTGACCTTGGAGGTTAGGAGAAATGACAAAAATTATGGACTATGTTACCATAGTAGTAATGAAAAAGACTCCACTATGTTCCAAAGACACTGTCAAAAAGAAATTCTCTTATTTAAAGCAAAGACCTTGAACCTTTGCCCATTGAGGAGTAACATCAAGGGGAGGGAATGCCCTGAGAAATTAGGTACTCATTACCACACTGCAGAGTTCAGGACTGATGACAGGATGGAGCTGGGCCTCCATCACACAACCTGATCTGGAGGCGTAGAGGGAGAGGAGAGGGGTGCATAGATATTCTGTGATCCAGCACAGGCAGTACACTCTGTCCCGTGGCCCGACACACAGACAGGGGCTCTACTCCTCCAGCCATATTCACAGCGATGCTGTGTCTGCTTTCAGCTCATTGCAAGAATATCAGTAGTTTTCTCCCTCAAAGCAAATGCTTAAGAAAACAAGCAAACCAAGTGCTCAGGTATTGAGGGATGCTAAATTCTCAGGATGGGATCCTCCATTCCCACGACCTTCACATTTCCATGACATGCTCCTCTCCCACAGTCAGAGCGAAAGAGCACCTTCAAACTTGAAGGCCAGCTCTGCAAGTCACACCAGATTTCAAGGCCCCTATTTAGTCACCTGGAAAGTGACAATAAGCCTTCTATTTATAAATGTTGCAACACCACTGACTGCAAAAAGATCATAGAATCATAGAACACAATCACAGAATCACAGAATGGTAGGGGGGTTTAACCACAGTGCCTTTAAAGGCACTCAAGCCTGAGAGAAGACCTAGGTACTGAAAGCAACATATCCTTTCCTGCCAGAATCTGTTACTGAGTACCCTATCCTGGAGGTTATCATGGGAGGTTTGATAACCATGGCCCATTGCATTTTTAGGGTCAGTTTTAGGTGCTGGGACATCCTGCCTCAACACAACAGAACTACGCTTCCCATCACACCAAGGACCAACTGCCAACTTTGAGGTGCTTTTGAGAAGTAATAGATTTATTTTTTTTAATTCTTAATGCTGGGGGGGTGCCAGCAGCAAGCTCACAATTTCATCTGTTGTCACCATGTTCCATGTTACCACGTGCACGTCAGATGCCCCCCAATTCTTTACAGTGTATCCCCAATACCTGACACCAGTCAGGTCATTCCCATAGCAAGGCATTTTTGTGACTTGCAAAAGCCTGAAACATCCTTTCCAGTCTGTAAGGAGAGTTGTAGCTGAAGTGACTGGCTTACAACATTACTGAATCCCCTAAACTGGACTCCTGGGTTGTGGAAAGCACTTATGGCCCTTGAACCACGTGTCTACTTGGGCAGGCATTAGCTCATTCAGTATTCACAGACTGTCTCACATATCCAGCTTGTGGTTCACAAACAGCACTTTTTAGTATTACTCTATTTTTACATATTACCCTGATTTTCTGACCCTGTGGCTCTGATGCTTCTTACATGTTTCAATCATTTGCATCAGCTGAGAAACCGGCTCCTATTTTATGGATTTTTTTTTCCCTTCTGAATCACAGTCTCCAGACTAAAATGCTACCAAAATCTGTGCAGACTTCTCTCTCCCCCAGTGGTTTCATCTGTTTTTATTGCTCTGAGGCACCAGACAGTTTTGTTAATAACGGTAAATCCTTTTAGCCTCTGGTTAGTGCAGGTTATGCTGTGATTGACAAGGTAATAAAAGTGTTAATGAGAGAAACTGGCAGAGCCAGAGATCAATAGTTGCCAATAAGAAAAACAATTCTGATACTTAATTTTGTAGAATTCCCCCAAAGCGGTTGAAAATACATCACAATCGGTCTATTTTATTGTTTAATAGATGTTCTCTCCCTGCTGCTTTCAGATAGAGATCAAATTAACTAGAGATTGGGCGAAATGGCAGAGAAGAGGAACCTCGTTCCTCCCAAGTTTGCAGGACTGTTGGGACATAGAGCTCTGGGGAAAAGCCAAGCCATTTCTGAAATAAATTAGTTTGGGGCTACCTTTTCCAGCCTTTCCCCTATCACTCCTTCTTTGTGCACATTTTTCCATCAGTACAAATATGAAGTGGAGGCGGGGAGGGGAGGATGGAATAACAACACAAGGCCAGCTGTAGTGTCAGTGGCCACACCTAGGCTGTGGCCATAAGATAAGCAAAAGTGCAGCATGAACTGTGCTGCCCTAAAGGGCAAAGCTACAGGGTCATTGAAGGAGCTGGGGCAAACACTAATCTGTGCCAATCTGGGTTTCTGAGAGCTAATCAGTGTGGTAAAAGCAGTTGAAGCCCATACAACTGGTAGGATGGATTAACATCAATTGCTTGCTAACAGGCTCCCATATATGGTATAACCCTGTGTGGCTCTAAACACCCTGTAATACCCTAAATCTCCTCTCACAAATCTATCTGAGGCCAAATGCATATAAAAGCCTAATTTCATTTCAAGGGCAGCTGTTAAATGTAGGAGAACATGTACTGGCTGTAGGAAGCACTGTCAAACTGGGAATGCAATGAGAGTAGGGAAACAATTTCAAGAGAGGCACAGAAAGGCTGTAAGTCAAATGGAAGAGAAACTTCTGTGCATTCATGAAAATATGGAGAAGGTGAGAAGGACCAATCCTTTACAACACAAAAATGACTGCAGACAGATTTTCTAGAGGCTAGTCAGATTGTGCACGGATTCAAAGACAGGACAGCTAAGACAACAGTTAGTGTGCAGTCCCACTGGTTGTGCACAGCGTGTCCGAGAAAAGTCAAACACTGAAGAAGCATGTGGGCTGCACTTATGGAAGACACACTGTGAAACTCTTTCCCAGGCAGGACAAAGGAATCTCCAGCTCCAGCTCTGTCAGTAACAATTTTTCATATATGTACACTGTTATTGGAAAGAAAATTTCCATTTCTACCCCTGCATTATGAGAGATTCAAGGCATTTTGTTGAACTAGGGAACAGAGATTGACTGCAGAGGATACTGGTGCAGGAGTGACTTTGGGCTCCAAGCCTAGCAGTCACCAAAACTTCACTGGACTTGAGAAACAGCAGAGATTAAGCAATGTTGAAGGCTTTTGAAAATACACATTTTTCCTTTTTTTTTATGCCTAAGAATAATACACAGGCTCTAATACAAAGTTGTCTAATATTATAACTTGCAGGTGTCTGTGGGCTTTAGGGCAGGCCTGGGGAATGCAGATATTTCCACTTTACATCAGGAAAGCTCTGCACAGTGATAAAGCTGGGCTAATATTTCAGCTACCCAAGTATGCAGATAGCAGCATACCAGAGGGCTGCTCTTTCCTGGAAGCTTTGGTGTGAGCTCAGAGGTGTTGTGAGCTGCATGCTCACAGAATCACAGAGTCACAAAAAGATAGGAAGGGACTTCTAGAGACCATCTAGTCCAACCCATCTGCTAAAGCAGGTTAGCCCAGACTACTTTGCACAGAAACGTGGAGTTGTGGCTGAATTTTCCAGCATGGGTCTTTCAGCTTGCTTTGAAAGCTATATGGAGTCAACCTGCAGGTCGAGTCGGGCAACATACGGCCTCCAAATGCAGTCTCTACTAAGGCAAGTACTGATTTCTGCTGAGCAAGTACAAGTACAGAACAGCCAAAAAAGGGTAGCCAGATTTCCCCTTCCCATCCTACCACATAATTAAACAAATATTCTTGTCTGTAAAGAGAAGTAAATAATTGGAATCAAAGAGCATGAAGGGAGAGATCAGTATGAAAGGATACCCAGATGATACCAAGGGGTTTGGCTTATCCCTTTGGCTTTATCCCTCTTTTCTCATCCTGTCTGTATTAATGTGGTGCTAAAACCTTGTATTGTCTGGCTGCATTATTATTAGTGGCAGACGGTACCCTTGAGGTCAGAGTGGCACTGCAGCTTCCCATTCACTTTAATTATTGACGCACATCACCAGCTTGAGAAATAAGAAAAGATAAGGGGAAGATTATTGAATCCCATCTTATGCTGTGTGTTATCATACACTCTACATCCAGATTGGTTTATATCAGCCTTTCTCAGTTCACCGTGGGAGGGGAGTGGGAAGCAAGAAGGTCTCCCCTTTACATTTTAATTTTGCCCATACTTTTACAAATGCATCTGAAACAAATTCTGACCATCATATTAATGGCTACTTCTGCCCAGGAGCTGAGTTTATGGACATGATATTTAGATATTTATCTTCATAGATATCAATTTTTTGAGATATTTAGCTCTTTAGAAACTCAGACATTGAGATGTTTCTCTAGAAACTGTTGTACTTCAGGACCGTCACTGAGACACGTCACGTAATGAGTACATGGCTTGGTCTCATTTGGTAGGACCAAATGTCATGGTTTGACATGACAGCCTTTTCTGGTAAGGGGGAAGGGGCTGTAAAGATGGCTCCTGTAAGAAGTTGCTCACAACTCTCCCCAGCTCTGAGACAGACCCACTTCTGGGGCTGAGCCAATTAGACACTTCCATGATCACTTTTTAAGAAGAAGCCGGAAGAGGAGGCCTCTTCCTCCTTCTTCTTCCTGTTTCTTGCTTCTTCTGCCCCTTCTTCTTCTTCTGGCTGGTGGTGGTGCAAGGAGTAGGAACAGTGAGAGAAACAACCATGAAGACTTCAAGGTCAGTGATGAAAGAGAGGAGGAGGCGTGCTGTAGCAGAGACTCCCCTGCATTCTACGGAGAGGACTGGTGAAGCTGAGATTTATTTTCATTTCTTTAAAGACCCCGCATTGGCGGTAGAGACTCATTTTGATAATGAGCCTGTATCAGGGTCAGAGACTCATTTTGCTAAAGCTGGTCCTGGACCAGGGACAGCAATTCACTTCATTAAAGGCCCTGAGTCAGGGACAGTGGCTGGAGCAGGCCGTGTCCCGAGGGAGGGACACAATATCCACAGGTGTTACTGTGGGGAGGAACCCATGACAAAGCAACTCATTAAACTTATGCTCAGAAGAGGCCTTGTCCCGAGAGAGGGACCCTGTAATTGCAGAAACTGCAACCATGGCAGAGAACCTACACCAGAGGTCCTGCGTCCCGTGTGAGGGAACCTGCATCAGCAGAAGCCACAGCTGTTGGGAACAACCCACACCAGAGAAGTTCGTTAAGGACTGTGTCCCGGCGGAGGAACCCCGTGTTGGAGCAGGGGAAGAATGCGAGGAGTCGTCCTCATCTGACAAGACAGAAGCGGCAGAGCCCATCTGTGAGAGACTGACCACATCCCTCACTCCCTGCCCCCCTGAGCAGTTGAGGGGGAAGGAGGTAGAGATATTGGGAGCACTGAGCTGGGCCCAGGAAGAAAGGAGGGATGAGGGAGGGAGATCTTAAAGTGCTGGTTGTTATTTTCTCATCATCCTACTCCTTTTTTTTTTTTTTTGCTTTTATTCCGTTCTGTGTCTTGTAGAATAAACTTTCCTACTTTCCTCTCTAAGTCGAGTACTGGAGTCTGTTTTGCCCGGAACCGTAATTGGCAGCGAGCCCTCCCTGCCCTTTTCTCAATCCACAACAACCTTGCTTATCTTTTTACTCCCATTTTGCTGGGGCCTCTGCCATCCTAACGAGGGTGGGGATGAATGGGGGCACCGAGTGAGAGATTGTCATGGTGCTGCTGTGCTAGCTGGGCCAAACCATGACAGCAAATCAAACTAAAAAGAACTTAAAATTGTAGATAAAATTCACTGTTCTCTGACAAAACTCACCACTCACTGTCAGTTTATCCAGTCTCAACACTGAACTAAGCAAGATGAAGCAAAACAGGGGAAAGGACAGATTGGAAAATCAATGAAAAAAGATGAATAAGATCTCAAGTGCAGTAAATATTTTCCCTGCAGAGCCCTTCCAACCCAAACAGTAAGTTCTTATGTGGCATATTCAAAGGGAGAGAGGACTGATAAGTAGAATTCTGCATCTGCAGAGAATCCCCTTCTCATAGTGGACTTGCCACTAACATAATATTAACGTATTATCTATGGAAATTAATGCAAAATCTAAACAAAAGAAGCCAACCATATGTGATAGGCACCTGTGCTAATTTTGAAAGGCTGCTCAGAAAGAAAGGTAGCATTTTATCTATCCTGTCATTTACAAGCCACGTAACTCAACTCTTGAGTTCCAGCAGATTGCATCCTCCCAAACATAACCCACCATGTTTGTTGGTAATAAAACAAGATTAGGAGAAAGGGGGGTTTGAATAAAGCTTTCTGTGGGGACCACTGCCAGAGTAACTAGATGACATTACACTATTGTCATGCAAGGCACACTTACTTCGTTAGCATTTCTTTAATACCTCCAGTTACGATCAAGAGTTAGATAGGCCTGCCACATGAGTTAAAGAAAAGGTCTTTGACAACTCCTTTTCTGTACAGAAGCAATGAAATAGATACATACATTGCTCCAAACATTTTCAAAGCATGATGATTACCTCTCACAGATGCAATGACAAGAGGAGCCTTTGGCAATCCCACAGCCCCCTTCTCTGTCTGAGAACTGGCAGAATGAAGGGGAAGAAAAGCCCAGAAGCCTTTTTTAGCCTCCTTATTTTTCTTTGTCACATCATTAAGGGTTCAATGAATCTCCAATTAAATTTCCCTGACTGCTGTCACCATTTTGATTGATAAGTGTCCTTGGATCAGCCTCAGTAGGGCATGTAGTTGCACCAAGTCCCCCTTTCCCCTCGCCATCCATTATCGGCCCCTTGTCATCATTACCTTCACATGTCAGTTCATTTACCACATAAACTGTGTCAGCAACTAATAGGGGCAATAGAAAAACATTTGTTACAAATAAGGGAAAACTCTAATAAATCAGGTTATGCTTCACTCTAAAACTCATGGAGAAACAGTATTTCTCCAGCATGCTTGTTCACAAGTAGCCCTCTAAAATATTTTTTCCTATTCTTATATAAAACCCTAAACAAAATGTACACACCCCCACCTCCATGTTCTCAGAAGGACAAAACAGGGCAGAGCCATGTGCAGGTAAAGTTAAAACAGCAGTTACAGCTTCGAATTGTCTTCATTGTGAACTAAACAAAAAATAAATCTGAATTCTTGGGTTAACTTCAAGCTCCTGATACACTAATAATATTTAAGCTACAGAAGCTAAGAGTCCTTGCTACTGACACTATCTGATGATCTTCTACTAAAACAATTTTTCATCAGAAAACAAATACTTTATCCAAATTAAAGTCATTTATACGAAAGAGTCATTTGTGATGAATTTCTGATTGCAAAAAAAAGCAATCTGTAAGAAGGGAGCAAAATATTGAAATGCCATATTTTTTAATTTCATCTGTTTTGAAACTTGAATTTATAAATAAAAAATATTGTTAAAAATTCAATGTCCAAAGCATAATGTAAGATTTAAAATTTACCAAAGAAAATGTTTAAATGCATTTATTTTTGTTTACAAATGAACATCAAAGTTTCCTTTTGACTTCTGCAGTGCCAGGACAGAATTTGTCTCTGGAAATTTCTCTGAAACTCAGAAAATCTACACAGGGTGGGAAAACCATTCTGTGTTTGTCACCAGCACAAGGAGCAGTGCAGACAGACTTCAGGTTACATATGTACCATCCCAAGTCACCTAGCTAGGACAACAGACAGGTTTTTCTCCCTGTTTGTTCAGCATCTTGCAGAGCAGGAATCTGTCTGTGACAGACATGCATCCTGTGTGCATGCTTTGTAGTGATTTACCCTATAAAAAGGTCCTTACACATATACACATCAAGGACTGTATCCCCAAGGACTGACACACAACCATTGCCACAATCTCTCTTCTCCTTTCTTCCTCAGATCACCATTAAGGCATCAAAACACTCCCAGACACCTGACAATTTATAACCCAGCAGTGAAGGTCTGACCTTCAAGAACAAAATAGGAAACGCAGAACTGCCTTGCTAAATTGTTTGTAAATGAAGCCTAATTGTAAGTGTGCTGCAATGCAACATCATCTCCATCCCAGAAACAGCTCCTGATATGAGACAAAGTCATCACATGCTGCCTGAAGCCATTAGGGCTCACGGAGCCACAGCAGTCATTCATAGAAATTAGTTTCATCTTTTGGTAGAGGTTTTTCCACCACAGTAAATGTTAGAGGTGTTGGTGCAACATACTGGGCAATTTTACTCAAGCTCCAGTCCAGTCCTTACCTTTAGTTCTCACGAGCTCCATCAATTCCAAAAGACATAGCTAACCTCACAACAGGGATAGACTAGGTTTTTCCTTAGGGGGTGTTTAGAAGACCATCTAAGCAATTAAAAAGATTCAGAGTTTCACTGCCTTTATTATTATTTATTTATTGAAATCAAGTGGATTAATGCTCGTAAATCCCAGGGATCCTTGGTTCCTCAGTCCACCACCACACACTTTCTCCCTATCTGCTTATAACTCATTTTAGCTGATGCATCCAAGAGCAGCAGGATGATGGGTTCACACAGGGCAGAGACTGTTTGGTGAGCAAAGGACACAGGTTTGCAAAGGCTGCTCTGGAGCATCACAACACTGCAATTTGCATTGATTTATTATTCAATTAGTGGTGGGTGCAGCTCAGTGCACTGTCTGTGAGAGACAGCACTGGTAAATCTGTTTAAAGCTGACTTGTTACTTAAGCACCCAAATAACTGACCTGGTTTTCTTCACCATTTCAGTAAGAATTTGATCTCAGTGCTGAAAATCTCAATCAAAGACCACAAAACTAGGAACTGTGATTTTAAATGGATGACTTTCACGTAGCCTTACTGCACTGGATGCTACACAGACACAGAGCAGAGACTTAGCTTACCATCAAGCCACAATGCAAAAGCTTGCTATGAAAGGGAAATGCATGGACAAATCAGACATGAGGCATTCCTATGGGAAATCAAGTCATATTGTAGCTATAAAAACCAAATGCACATAGGGAAAGTTTTCAACATGTATACATGGGCCACAATAAACATTGGGCACACGGGGGATGGGTGAATCATGTATGGCTCCTTTCCATATCCAGGTTACACGATCAATGTGACTTCAACAACCCAACTATCTTCTCTGTAATTTGATTTTGTTCAGTTGAAATTCTCTGTGAAAAACCTCTCAGCTTCTGGATCCCTCACAATATGGATCAGAAAAATGACAAAGTCACTCACTGCATTTCTATTGAATAATTTTTTTCAGTGTCTGGAATTGGATAAAGGGAGCCAGGGCAAGACAGTTACTGTGCTTTTTTTCAGATGGCTATTGCAAGGTCTCCGAGCATACCCCACTCCCAAAGTCTGTTTAATGTGCCTTTAAGGCAGTTTTCCTTCCCTCTGCCATTTACAGCAGTACACCTATTTTAATTCTTCTGTACACTATTAAAAGCCTCTAACTGAGCAAATAATATTGTGGAGTAGAACCACTCTCTTCTGTCTTAAAAAAAAAAAAAAAACAAAAAACTTTTCTCAGCCCTAATAGAAACATCAGTAAAGCACAGGCCCAGAGGAAAGAAAAAATGAGGTTACTCCTGGAGGAGAGTGGTGTCCAGAGATGAACAAGAGCTCTTCACCATCAAGGATGGGTCATGGTGCTGCTCTTTCTATCATGGGGGAAAGAATCTACTGCCATGGTGTGTCTTTTTTCAGTATTTGTACGTTTATTTCTTTTCTTGCTAGCAAACTGAGAAGATTAAGATACAGAAATGCCAAGCCACTGAGAGCCAAACTGACATTCAGAGAAATAAAAATGACATAAAACCTGACTGCACATAGCTTTTAGTGATACTGTTTGTAGCAAATGCCTGAATTGCAGTTATAAAACTAGTAAAAGGAGCTGAAGGGATAGCCCTCCCCAGCACTGCAGGCCTTGAATAAATCCCATCTGTCCTTGAGCATCAAGTGGTGCACATTTTCTTTCTTTCTTTTTCACTTACTTGCTTGCTTTTTTCTTTCTCTCTTTCTTTCTTTCTCTTTGTTTATTTGTTTGTTTCTTCCTTCCTTCATTTCTTTCTTAACTGCCAGTTCAACCACATGAAGAACAGTTTGCTTAAAACCAAACCAACTAATAATCTGTTTTTTAAAAAAAAATATTTTTCTTTTAATCAATGATAACTCATGGTCTGAAGTTCAACTTTGATGAGAAAGATGAGTGAAAAATTCCCTTGTCTAAAACCAGGCTGCCGTCTCAGGTGATCCGCCTTGCTGGCCTCCACACGCAGCTGCCTGCAGGTCCCAGGGCCAAGTGGCCTGAATTCAGAAGGCTTGAAAGAGACGCTGAACTTGCACTGCTCTCACACTGCCTCATATGTGGTGAGATGTTGGCATGAGGAGAGGTGCAACCTGCTGAGTTCCAGGTGGGTCTAGATGGTTCCATCGCAACCCTGCAGCTGGGCACTGCACAGCCCCTTGCCAATGCTTTGGGGGAAAACAGATTCAAAAAATGGCAAAAAGCTGCAACCAGTAAGGAGTGCGGGAAAAAACAGCCCTGCAAGAGCTGAGGCAAGAGAAAAAGGAGGGCAGGAAGAAGGTTGTGGAGGCACGGGAGCAAAGATTTTCCTGCAGCCTGTGGAGAAGCCCTATGGCTGAGCTGAGGGGTATTTCCTCAAGGTGTGGCTTATTTAAATTAATTGCATTAAATTATCATTTTTGAGAGATGGGAAACAATCAAAATATTATTCTGATGACTAAGCAAGCCTAAGTGCCATGAAAATGAGTGGTTCAGTATCATCACTACCGAAAATGAACTTCACTCTGATGCAAAATTTGTCTGATGAGCTGAAAAAATGGAAGGTGAGTTTAAGGAAGCGAATCAAGCAAGATTTTTCTGACTGTCCAAGAGCTGTTTAATAGGATATCTGCTACCAACTGGCAATTAAGAAGTGTAAAGGGAAGCAAATCCAAGGAGAGAACAGGACTTGTTAAAATCAGTGTAGCTCAGCTTTCGTGGACAGTCAGCTCAGCACAGCTCAAATCATAAAAAGAAGCCATCAATAAAGGGACTTCTGAAAGTATTTTGCAGTACTAAATTGAAAGGAAAGTCTGCATTTTCTCCTGATTGGCATCCCAAACTAAAACTCAGATAAGGAAGACATTTAAGGGCCAGAAATCTACAAATTGCAAGTGAGGATCTTTTACTCAGCTACCCCTGCAGCTGAACTGCAAACTTTTAGTCTGAGTCATAACATGCATTTCAGAGGGTGGCATATAGTTTTGCTATGCACGCTTAAGGCAAAAGGACATGCATCACATCTTTCAATGTTTTAACAGTTTTTCAGAGTTTTAACAGTTAATTCCCACATTGTTAAAATCTGCCATTTGTTTCGAAGCCTTTCGGCCTTCAAATTTCATTGCACTCTGTATGTTTGAAGAGCTCTTTAGCTAAAGAAAACATGGCTACATTCAGTCTTTGATCAAATCACTTTTCAGTTTACTCTTTGTCAAGCTGAATGGGCAGAGCTTCTGGGTAGCTCCCACATCTTTCATTTTGAAGGGTAACCACAGGAATTCCAGGAGTAGCTTCAGAGCTCAATACAGATCTTATCCTCTCAGCTCTACCTCTTAACATCATATTTACACAGTAGTATCTTTTTCAGGACAAATAATCATGCTAAAACCAAGAAACTAGGCATTCCCATTCCCTCAGATTGGCACAAGATATCAGCTATTCCCCAGCTCTGCATCTTGAATACTGTGAACTCAGGGCAGCTCGTACATTGACTAGAAGGAGATTAACACAGATCAAAAACCGTTACCTAGTTACCCCTGCTTCTGTCCCAGTGCATGAAAAGAAGCAAAACCATCAAAGTCAAGGGAAAATAAAAGCAGCAATTTAGTGTGGAGGAAAAGCCAGCATATTGACCACTAAAAAACTAAACAAGGTATTTGCCTTGCTGCAAGTTTCCATCCATGGTCAAGGACTGGGTATCACTGCTTTTACAGGTGCTGAGAAAAGCAAGAGTTGGTGGAGGCTGCTAAAGTGCCCTTCAGTGACAGAGCAAACAAGGGCTTGGGCTGGGTATACTCAGCACATCCATGTTGCTCCTTGTTCCTGCATGGGTCGGGAAAGAGAGAGCACCACAAGGAAGAAATGACCAAACAAAAGTATTAAAATAGAAAGCACAAAGAACTCTACACATTTTAAAGCACTTCATTTAGTGTCTGGGCTTTTTTCCCTTAATCTTAACCCACTGTTGCTCTAATACTTTGATTGAAAAATAATTAAAATGAAGGGTTCTTTCCTAGATGTGAGTATGAAGAGAGGCACAGACTGGAACTGTTTCATGTCCATTTCACTGCAATAAGTGAGTAAAAATGCAGATAAAAGTAAATGATGCATAATTATTGTTACCATTAACACCATCTATCATCATTCATGTGTGCTGGTGGGTATATTATTTATATTTTTTTATATATATATGCATAGATAGTATATACACATACACACAGCAGATTTTTCAGGACACAGTGTCTAGCTCTGTAAACTGCAGCAACACAGTTCCAACTGTCTTTGAGCTGGTGGCTGCCCTTGTATATACCCACCAGCACTCAGGGGAAACAGATGCAAAGTAACTTACAGCTCATCCAAGAAGGCAGAAAGGCTCCATAAGTCAACATCAATCCCAGAGACCATCTATGCATATTTATAAAGTACTTTGGCTGGAGATATGTTAGTAATGGAATATAGCACATATGCAAAGTCCTGCTTGGGATGTGTTTTTTAAATGCTCTTTATCCTACAGAGGAAGTAAATGACTAATTGCTGCTGTTACTTAGGTGCTTGAATTGGGAAACAGGCATTCCTGCTGTTCTGCCTTCATTCTTAGGTGCTGAGCCCTAGGATGTACAATGAAGATAAGCAATCCACAAATGGTAAAGACCTTGGCACCAAATCCCTCCCTCCCCACTTGCCCCCAGGCTAGGTAATATCTGGACTAATTGCTACCTGTACATGTATGTCAAACTGTCCTAGGTGTTTTATGATTTACTGCTGCAAAACAGAAATCGATCTAAACATAGGTGAACGGATCCAAGATTAATCACATTTCTGCTACTGCCTCCAACTTCCCCACCACCCACCTTCAAAAACAGGGATTCTGCCCTGTTTAGCCTTCATCCAAAACCAAATATAGATGTCTAAAGATTGACTTCATTGGAATTTAAACCACCCAAGTCTAACCATGATTCTGAAAAACCACACAGATGTTGGTTCTGAAAAACCGCACAGCTCACCTAAATTCATCAGGCAGCATGCTAAATTGTCAGAAAGCTTCCAGGTGCTGCAATCCTGCTCTGCATGCTGGAAAAATCGAGGCCAAGCCACTCAGTTTCTGCTCACACACAGGACTAGTAACAGCCTCAATACAAGAGGATACCTCACCCTTTTCCCTGGGGCTTGCTCCAAGGCCTCTCCTGGGATTCCATACTAAATGAGTGGGAGCTGTGAAACACCATCACTGAAGGGCATCTCTGCCCCTCCTTCCAAATGGTGCTGGAAGAAATTAAAGATGCCTTTGGCCAGGCAAGTAATCAGAAAGATCTTACATTCCTCCTTCTGTTCCACAAACAAATGTATGTCTTGAAAAATACTGCACAATTGGACTGACCCTTTCCACCTCAGCGGCTGCAGAACAGTATTGTGAAAATTACTTTAATACATATTTACCCAATGAACCAGAATGATTCATTTTGGCACATGAATATGCCTTATTAAAAGCTGCTTACACACTATCACAGCTTAAGTCCAACCAGCAACAAAGCACCACATAGCCACTTGCTCACTCCTCTCCCTCACTGGGTTGGGCAGAAGAAAATGTAAGAAAAGGCTTGAGGGTTGAGACAACGAGAGAAGATCCTTTGCCCGTTATGGTTGCAGGCAAAACCAACTCGACTGGTGAAAAAAAATCAATTTGTTCTGTTATCAATCAAATCAGAGTAAGAATGGTTACAGTCATTTCATTACATGTTTCTGACACCCTTTCCTACTCGGGGAGGGAGGACTCCTCACATTCTTTCCATGCTCCAGTGTGGGGTCCCTCCCAAAGTACACATCCTTCTACAAACCTCTCTGATGCAAGTCTTTCACACAGGCTGCACTTGTCCATGAACTGCTGCAACCTGGGTCCTTTCCATGGGGTACAGTCTTTCAGAATAGATTTCTCCAACATAGGCTTTGCACAGAGTCCTGGCCTTCTTCAGGCACATCCACCCTCTCTGGTGTGGGCTGCAGATGGATCTCTATTCCACAGTGGATCTCCATGTATTGCAGAGGGACAGTCTGCCCTCTCACCATGGGCCATAGAGTAATCTCTGCTCTAGCACATCTCCTCCTCTCCTTCTTTCCCAGCCTTGGTATCTGCATTGTTGTTTCACATCTCACTCCTCTCTCTGCCGCATGTTTTCCCTTCTTAAACATGTTATCGCAGACATACTACCATCCTTGTTGATTAGCTCAGCCTTGCCCAGCAGTGAGTCTGTCTTGGAGCTCAGCTACTGGCAGCTTCTCAGAGGAGTCACCGCTGTAGCCTCTGCCACAATACCAAAACCCCACCACAAAAACACATTGCAAGAAGGATGACCTGGGAAACTACAAGAGGGTCAACCTCACCTCCATCCCTAGTAAGATGATGGAACAACTCATCTTAAAAATTGTTAATAAACATATGATGGTTTTCAGGGGGAGTCCACATGGATTCACCAAGGGGAAATCCTGTTTGACCAACCTGATAGCCTTCTACGAGAGTATAGTTGGCTGTCTAGATGAGGGGAGTGCAGCGAATGTCATCTACCTTGACTTCAGTAAGGCTTTTGACACTGTTTCCCATAACATCCTTACCAGAAAGCTCAAGCAGTGTAGCTTGGATGAGTGGATGGTGAAGTGGATCAAGAACTGGCTGAATGACAGAGCCCAGAGGGTGGTGATCAATGGCACAGAATCGAGTTGGAAACCTGTGGCCAGTGGGGAAAGGCTGTGGGAACTGGTGCTGTTTAGTCTGGATAAGAGGAGACTGAGGGAGAATCTCATTAATATTTACAAATATCTAAATGGTGGATGTAAGGATGCTGGGGCATCCCTTTTTTCTATAGTAGCTAGCAACAGGACAAGGAGTAATGGGATGAAGCTGGAACACAAAAAGTTCCACTTAAACCTAGGAAAAAACTATTTCACTGTGAGGGTGATGGAGCAGTGGAACAGCTTGCCCAAGCAAAGTGTGGAGTCTCCTTCTCTGGAGATTTTCAAGAGCTGCCTGGGTATGTTCCTGTGTGATCTGATCTAGGTGAACCTGCTTCTGCAGGGGATTTGGGCTAGATGATCTCTAAAGGTCCCTTCCAACCCCTACCATTCTGTGATTCTATGATTACACACTCAGGTTACCCAACCTAGTCTTTCTTTTCACCTCTGAGGCATGTGTAAAAATACCACATTCACTACACATACGTCTAGGGGACCCAAGGTGTTTCTCTTATCTTCTGCCAGAGAAAACGGGGTGCCTTAAATAGAGCATAGTAAAAATGGTTACAATTAGTGTTGCGGAAGCTATGAACTGGTCAAAGAACGTTCATCTGTAACTAAAGCCAAGGGATGAGTCAGCCTTAGGTGGCAAGCCTTTAGCAGGGTCTATAGCAATAGGACAAGGGTTAATGGTTTTAAACTAAAAGCATGTAGATCTAGGCTAGATATAAGGACACCATTTTTTACAATGAGAGTGGTGAGGCACTGGAACTGGTTGCTAAGAAAGGTGATAGATGCCCTATCTCTGGAAACATCCAAGGTCATGCTGGACAGGGCTCTGAGCAACCTGATCTAGTTGAAGATGTCCATCCTCTCTGCAAGGTGGTTGGACTAGATGACCTTTAAAGGTCCCTTCCAACCCAAACTATCTCATGCTTCTTCTCATCATCCATATAAAGTTTCCCACAGAGGGTTCAGCCCCCACCAGAGTGCAGAGACACTTTAGCAACATGTTCAGAAAAGGCTCATTTTTCAGTGGGATAAGAAAACCATCCATTACCCTCATCCTCTGTAACAGGTCAGCCCATCCGCTGCATGAGTCTGCATCACCTTACATGTTGGGGCCAAGTAGTACCCAAGTGGCCTCAGGAAAAGTGCCTTAATTGCTGGTAACACAATACTTCCACTTAGCACCCGCAAAGCAATTTAAAAATGAAATGAAACATTTTCTGGCCACACGGTTAGGGAGCAGTCAGCTATGTTGGCATGTTGCTCCATTACTTAACCACTGGGTCATATATCTGTGACTACAGATGGCTTTTACATTCGCACCTCTTAAGCAGCATCTGATACCATCATCGAACCCTGGCCCAAGGGGAGGCATCTGTCCATTCTGACCAGAAAGACTTTACCCTTAAAATTAAACATCTCAGTCAAGGCACCAAAAAGTTTTTTTCTATTAGACACATGGAAACAGCCCTTCCTCATCTCCAGCACAGGATGCACTACCCAGCTGCAGTTCAGCAGCTGCTCTGCCTTGCAAAGGATAAGAACCATCAAATAAAGTGATCTTTCCATGCCAATCTCTCACCAGCACCCCGGGACACTCACACTGATTCCCATGGAGTATATCTAGAGATGTTTCTTAATGATGTTTTGCCTCCAACTCCCCTTGACCTGGATGTTTTCTTCCAGGCCTCTCCAAGGCACCTGCAGCCTCCATGGATGGCTGCCAAAACATCACCAGGCAAGTATTAGCACTGTAAATCCACTAGGCTTAACACTGATATAGCTACAGCAACCGAGCTGTTGGCTGCACAGGAAAGGTAACGTAGAAGATCAGCAAAAAGCTTTTTGGGCTACCTGAGCCAATGTACCAGCACAGTCGTTGATATTTCAAAGTATAAAAAACAGAATGGTCTTACAAGCAGTGAGGCTTCAGCTTATCGAGTATCAGTATGAAAACATTGATGCTATGGATCCTGCTATAGGGTAGGCACGTGGCACAGAGAAGAAATGGTACAGACGACAAATTCATCATGCCTAGCTTACTGTACTTACACAGGTTTTGACGAACACCTCAGTGGAAACTCGTGGTCTTTCATCCCCATCCTCAACCAGAAGCTAAACATCCAAATGACTCAATTTAATCAGAACTACTCACTTGCTTAAATATTTTGATGCCTATGGTAATAGAGTGAAAGATTGTTTTATTCAGGGAAAACAATGATGGGGGAAAATTGTATAAAGCTCTTTAGGATATATTTCCTTATTTGTATGCTTCTTATATTAAGGGAAGTCACATGCAGCAGCAAATCTTTTCCAAACTCCATTCTACTTGTAGAATAATCCTTCAGATTATTCCATGTTATTAAAGACCCACAATGTATTAAATAAGCAGTGAGCAGTACAATACGACACATTTCAGGTTAACAATACAATTTGTTTGACTCAAAATGAAAACTTTCATTCCATGTTTTAGGACAAGCTTTTCACCCTGCTGAAACAATTTGCTCCTAAAATTAAAAACTAGGGTGTTTCTTCTTTATTTCCCAGTTTTCACCCGAGTTTCCATACAGTTCTAGAAAACATCACACAAAACTTCTTCCAAAGCTCAGCACATATTTGCAAATAGAGCATGAGCCCAAACCCTGGTTTTATAGCAAACTTTGCCCTCATCCTGGCAATTCTGCTACAGAAGTGACACAAAAGTGAGGAAGACTTTTCTTGCTTCCCATATAAACATTTAATTGGCTCAGACTCAGTTTGCCTGCAGAGCTAAGCCTTTGCTTTTCATTGATTATGCTGCTAACTTTTTATTTGCACTGAAGATCATCTCTGTGACTGAATATCATCTCTGTGTCTTTAGAAAGAAAGCTGAAGTAAACTTGAAAATGAAAAAGTATTTAATAGGGAGAAAAAGTGAGGCTTTGATTCTGACAGCAAAATTGGTTTGTAATCTTCATTCTATAGCAGGACAGGTAACAGAGAAGTTCCTGGTATCTTTTATTTAAGTTCCCTAACAAGCATTTTATTTTCCAATGGTTTCTTGAAGCTAGGAATCATAGAATTGTTACAGTTGGAAAAGACCTTTAAGGTCATCAGGTCCAACCAGTAACCTCACACTACCAAGCCCATCATTGAACGATGTCCCTCAGTACTTATCTACACGTTTCTTTTCAATATCTCCAGGGATGGTGAGTCCACCACCTCCCCGGGCAGCCCATTCCAATGCTTAATAATCCTCTTGGTGAAGAAATTGTTCCTGATGTCTAATCTAAACCTTCCCAGGTGCAACTGGAGTCCTTTTCCTTGCGTTCTATCATTCATTACTGAAGAGATCAACACCCACCTCACTACAGCTCCCCTTCAGGGAGTTGTAGAGAGTGATCATGTCTCCTCTCCGTCTCTTCTCCAGGCTGAACAACTCCAGTTCCCTCAGCCGCTCCTCATAAGGCCTCCAGACCCTTCACCAGCTTCATTGTCTGTCTCTGGACACGCTCCAACACCTCTTTGTCCTAGTGGGGTATCAGCTTCAGTAACAGGTCCACAAAAAAAAAAAAAAAAAAAAAAAAAAAAAAAAAAAAAGGAAAAAGGAAAGGCTAAAGAGGACACAGGGGAAAGAGAAAAAAACAGGCTAGTTCAGAAAGTCCTCAAAAGAGAGGCAAAAAAAGAATATTAATCTTCTTGTCCAATAAGAGCAGGAGGAGAGGATTTGTGTAATGAAGAGGACAGAGAATGAGAATTTCTTTCTGCAGTCAACACAATTACACCTCTCTTACAGGCTTACCTGGCAGGACTGCCCACAGAGTGAGTTAATTGACAGAAAAAGCCAGGATTTTTCCTCAGCTCCCAGTCCCTCCTGGTAACACCAGCAGTGAGACGCTCATTTTGAACATAAAGCCACTGGTTTTAAGAGCTGCCTTCAGTCTCCTCCAAAATGAATCCTAATATAACAGACAATACTAATGGGGCAGAATTTTTAAGCCTCTCAGTTTGATCAATGGTACTTATTTCCATTTTGGTATTTCCCAACATTGTAGCTGAATCAGTTCAGAGCAAAGAATTGGGAAATCATGAAAATTGCTGTGTTTGGAAGTTAACGTTTCTTACCACTTACCATGATTAGAGAAGTATTTAACCCATCACCAGTGCTGGGAAGTGCAAGAAGAGCTAGTTGTTTTAAAATGTTTTGTCTTGGAAAGGCATTCTCAATCCATCATTTAGAACAATGCTTCCTGCTAAAGGAGGAAAAAAACCTACACTCCAGAAATGAAAGAAATGGAATGCAAACTCTGGCAAAAAAAAAACAAACTAACCCTTCAAGTTAATATTTTGAACCCCAGCATTAGAAAATGCAATGTTATAGTTGCCATAGCAACTACAAATCAATTACTTTACACACAGCTATTACAATATTAAAGTAAACACGTCCACAATCAAAACTACTCTGCAGCCTCATGGGGAATAAGTTAAAATTGTTGTGGAGCCCAGAGTATGGTGATAATGTAAATGCCTTATTACATGCCTTTTTTTTTCTTGGAATTTTTTTGCTTTGCATTTTGATTTGTTTGAGCCCCTCAGCACTGCAGTGCAGTTGGATGGGGATCAGTGGGATTTCTCCTCTCTGAAACCTCTCTGATTTGGCCTTAAACCGGCCTGAATAGCTACTGGGGACTGGGGCAACAAAGACTCAGATGAGAAAGGACAGATCATTAGGTGCTGCCATTCATGACAAGTCTCTCTACACCTCCTTTAAAGCCTAAGTATCTAGATGAGGCTGATGAGCACCTCTGAAAAGTCAGCTGGAAGGGTGAGTGCAGTTCACTTTCACAGTGCACTTGCTGTAGGATGCTGTTCGCCCAAGCCTCAGATCCAGAGGTACATCCACTAGAGCTGACATATTTTCACATACATCCTCATTGCTCTTAAAAGCTAATTTCTACCCATGTTAAAAGAAGAGCATCACAGATGCATACTGTATTACAGAACGAGCTGCTTTTTGTCCTAATGAGCATACTTTGGGGGACGGCAATGATGACACAAATTCACCTTTCTGAGCCAGGTGCACCCCTGTTTGGCACTTTGGACTTCCCTGGGGCGAGAGAGGAGTGAGCTCATGCCCATCTGTGTAACCTAATCATTTGCAATGACATTCAGAAAGTCTGAAAGCTTATTGATTTGTTTTATAATCATATTGTACATCCTTAAGAGCCAAACAAGTGCCTGATTTAGATGATTGGCTTGATTTTTTTTCCCTCCAGTTCATTTTAGCAAAGGGCGATAGCACTTACTTATCATTATTAACAGAAACACAATTTGCATTTGGGCTCTCAGATCTTCCTCCCTGATAGAGGCAAACGTCAAAGCAAAAACAGATAATGCCTGAGAGCCCAGCTGACTTGCTCCTTTCTTAATTTTTAAAATGTTTAAAACTTTATTTTCTTTTTTTGCCTACTAGAAGACCAGAGTTCTAATTTGCTTCTGATCTCCCCCATTTCGCATCACTCATTGCCCGCAGAGGAATAAGACAAGATGATGAAAATCAGTTACCATTTTTGTTTTAAAAGCTTATCCAGTAAGCTGATGTTATTCTCCCAGAGTAGTCTGTCTAATCATTTCATAAACACCAGGCAAAATCTTGAGCCATGAACTGACATCCCAAATTATTACGTAGGAAAATGTAGTTTAAAAAAGCCCCATATGCCACGAGTCACAAAACTGTCACCATAAAACTCCAGGTAGAAACTTGTTTTTCCCATTTAATTAAATTTTTAAAATTATGCCCAGAAAAAAAATATTGTCATTTTTTTACAAACTTCGCGCATCTTCTCCTCCAGCTTTGCCAAGAAGTGGGAAAGCAGGACCTGGGGACAACAAGGGGAATGGAGGTGCAGCCAGCATCCCAGGGAGAGGATGATGCTGCTACACAGCCCTCAACCCTGGAGCATTGCTCAGGATACAAGTGGGTGCTCTGTCAAAAACCTTGCCTATTTTCCAGCAATGTCATTAAAACCTTTGAGGATATTTGGTCCAGTCGAGACAAATGTGCAGTATCCCAAGGTAAAACAAACAAAAAAATCCCACAAAAAACACAATGTTTCACTGTAAAATTCACCGACAGCTTTAGTATTGTGATGATACGATATCCCTCTCACTGTGGATCCAATAATTTGTTTGCTTTTCTAAGCACAACTGTTTTCCCACCTCTTTACCCTTATATTCTCTCACATTCATGTTTATCCGTTATGCTCAGAAATAAAACTGGTTTATGGTGAATACCCTCATTTATGTGTTTTAAACACTGTTGACTTTAAAACAATTCACTCCAAAGCTCTAAAGGCATTTTCGAAATTAAAAGTTCCCTTTCAACAGAAACAATGCGAAAGTGCCAGGTAGAAGACAGAGATAGGGGAAAGCCATTTCCAATGCTGAATGGGATTCAGTAGATTTAGCTACATCCTACCCTGCTTAAAATCAAGTCACAGCCCTGTACTTCCCTACAGCTCATGTATCTGACAGCAAATGTCGTTACAGCCATGCAGAGAGGCATCACTTGCTCTGAATCGCTGAAACTTGACGACCGAGAAAATTACACCAGTTAATGCATCCCTCCAGGGCTAAGGTCTTTGGTGGAGGTCTGGGTTTTTTTCTTCACTTGGGCAGATAATACTGCTAAGGGGAAGCAGAGCAGCAGAGGGAGATGCCTCTGGGCACTGAGTGTGCATCTTGATGGTGTTGTCAAAATTTGGAGCTTGCCCTTGCTCTGAGGATTCCAGTAGTTTTCCAAAAGTACTAAATGTTATTTGAGCTTTCAGATGCTTTAAATCAAGTTCCCAAGGATGCACAGGAATGATCTCCAGCCTCATTCACCTACAATGAGCCTTAAACCTACTAGTACACACGCATGTACCCTTTGCTTTCAGGTTTATATTCCCTCTTACTAAAAAAATACCCAAAAAGACAAAGTATTCATTTTGATGTCAGATCACACTAGGCGACTTTCATACTTGGCCCAGTTTTGCTGCATAAAAGTCTCCTTTTTTGTGTTTGCAGAGGAAACCAGTTTGTGGTCCTTTCTGCACGACAAAGTGCTCCAGCCTCCCAGTAACTCACCTCAAGCTGCTTCTCTGCAGCGCGATAATACTGCACTTTTGGGTATTCCCTGCATAGCTGTTCCTGATTTTACCCCCCGAGCCCATGAAGGTGGGCCATTCCTGGGACTTGAATCAAAGCTGTCCACTCCTGTGGCTGCTTCCTGCTCCTGGCCCATTGTGCTCGCCACCCACCCTCAGAGCAAAAACGAAGCAGTCAGTTGCAATCAGCCTTTGTGGATTACTCATTTATATTTTGTTCCTGCAAAGTCTCTATTAAGGATGCCATTCTGTGATACATATTTAAGTCCATACCTCAGCACCGTGGTTGCCTGTGTGAAAGAAACAGAGAAACTATTACTGTGAAATTGCCTGCAGCTCTTGAGCACAGGAGGTAGCAACTGGCTAACAGTTTCTTAGACAGCCCTGGCAGATGTGTCAGGTTGCTTCGCAACTGCGTACCTCGTGGGAGAGCAATGCAGGCAAAGCTCCCCCCTCCTCATTACCCCAGCTGTAATTAATCTATAGCATCATTTCTATAGTGTCAGGAGCACCATATGAACCAAGCGCTAACTAGAAGAGGAAGATTACAATTATGTGTCTGATTATTCTCCAGGGCAGCTATGGGTTCTTTTATGGAAAGCAGGAGAGTCTGAAAGGGGTGGGATTGCCATGGATGTGACCAAGAGGAAGAGGAAGATGACCAGCAGAAGAATGAAACAGTGGACAAAAGTACATCTCATCTTCTGTGCTGCTGCTGTCTTGCACAATGCTGCTTTCAGTCCTGCCTACAACGCGAACCCAAAAAAAGGCAGATACAGAATAAAACACCTATTTGGCATTCCACTCACCAAGTAGTCCACTGCATGGTATGTGTTGAGCAAGCACTTAAGAAGGGTGCAAGGACACATTACTTTGATACCAACATAACAGCCACCTCTTCTCAAAGCTTAAGAAGGGCTCCAGGGAGTTCCCAGTCAGAGCTGAGTGTTTGCTTTCCCACAGCTATTTAAGTCAATGACAGTTACAAATCTTTACAGGTCTAGGTTTAGGTGCAAAATTCCTTTGATTTTCTTTGAAAGCCTACCCTGGAAAGAAAGAAACATTTTTTTAAGACAGAACATCCTCTCTAACTCTGGATTAAAATCACTTTGTTAGCAATGCCATTAGTTACCACTTATCTACTTAATTTATATGTCTATAAATTATATGCATAACCAGATTACATATAAACTAATTTACTAAAGGAGATAACTGAGAAAGATTAAACACTGTATTTTGCTGGTGGCATCAGCATTTCAACTCCAGAACCCTAAGGGAGAGAGGTCAGCAGGTCCTTGTGCTCCCATCCACAGCCCCAAAACAGTGCTTTGGCACTGAGACACTGCATCAGTCAGGTGTGTGGGGCAATGCATGTCAGCTGCCTCCAAGGCTCCAAGAAACTCTCCCAAAGCAAAAAATGAGCGCCTGCCTGCCTGCCTGCCTTCCTTCCTTCCTTCCTTCCTTCCCTTCCCTTCCTCCCCGCAAATGTGATGTTTACCAGGAATGTTTTTGTCATCAATTCAATGGAGGGAAAAAGAGTTTATACTTAAAAAATAATACCAACTGTTTATATTTGAATACGCCTTACAGAGACAGATGAAATAAAGCAGTTATGATCTCTGTGACAGTCGCTACTGCTAATGCCTATCATAAAAGCCAGTAAGGAGGCAGATTGGTTGATTTATCATGCATTGCCGCTCCCATATATCTGCTTTCTAATAAAAATCTGTAGAATTATTGCTTACGCTGAGCTTCATGTGCCCATATTTGTATTGCTAACCTCTCCTGGAATATTTCAAAGCTTTATTTATGGGAGGCTTTTATCTACCCCTAGGAAAAGCTCTCGCAATGGGAGGATGCCTGCCCCTGAGACTCCAACCCGTTAAGAGCACAGATTTATACCACCCAAACTCCCCAGTGGAGAAACACGCTCTTTATCTAAGCACTCGATTAAAGCACGGCTCCAACTTGTGCTGGCTGGCACTGAGGATACTGGTGACTGGAGATTTTTGTACCAGCCCCAGATAAGTCCTCCAGCAACATGTCTTCAGGGAGGACTACATGTGTCACCTAAGATCAAGCCCTCCTTATAAAGCACTTAAGGCTTTTTTCATGGATGTGGGTTTTTGTTCCTCCACAGGGCATTGCTTTCTTACCTACTCTTTAGTCTCATCATATAAGGATTTAATTTTTTTTTAGATTTTAGAGTATTTTAATTTGGGTTTTTAGCTTTTACTACGTACACACAACAGCATCACAGCATGTGCTGAGAGAAGCGACATGTTTGTAGACAAACTATCTCAACTGTACTCTTCAGGACAAAGTGGTTCTTTACCTTTTCTCTACAACTCTTGCAGTTTATGATGAATTTTGCCAGATTTTAAAGACCAAAGAAACTTACCAAGTGCCACACTTAAGAACTACAAGGTTGTGACATGAAAAAGGCTGATGCTTTGGAGAAAAACATTGGTATTTTCTGTGCAAGACCTGATTGAGCATGGAGGTGGATGCAGTGAGAAACAAATTGCTGTTTCCAGCAGTAATCTGGAGCTGTGTCCATCCTAACATTACCCTCCAAGCCTATGAATTCACGCTGAACACATCATCTACATCCATCTTGAAATGCCATGTCACAGCTCTCACTCTGACCCTGCAAGTTCAGCTTGCAGAGCTAAGCCAAAATGGCTTCTTTTGGGACAAATATCCCAAACTACAACTGTCTCTCTGGAAATTTCTCTACACTGTGATGCTTTTCCAGTTTTGGAATGCTATGTCCTGTCCATGCTTTTGCAAAATCTCAGCAAACAATCATCTAATATGTGATCCCATGGGCACAGTACTGAAGTGGACATGCAAAGGACAACATGCTCACTACATGGCATTACTTTAGGGGGCAGGTTTGCATGGCACTCAGCAAGAATTATCCCCTAAAAGCGAACTGCTGCTCTATTTTCCTACCTTGAAACCAAGGTGTAGTTCCCTGGTAGCTGCTCCATCACAGTCACAAAGCAGAGATCACTCTTAGTTGGGGATGAAACACAACTCTGACCAAAAACTAATTAGCACTGGCTAACTAATCAGACAACCTGCATGTGTGGCTTTTCTAAACCACATGCGAAGAGAGCCCACAGGAAAGCAAAGATTTGCAGATAGTGCTTCCCAAAAGGGGAAGGGACACTAAGGCAGCAAAGTCAGCCCACCTTCACCATCATTTCACTTTATCTTAGGATAGAATCGATGTTGTAAACAACCTCCTTAGCAGAGCTACCTAAAGCATACCAGAAAAATCAGTCCTGCTTAAAGAAAAAGTAATAGAAATATTTGCATGTGCTCAGAATCAGGGCCAGAAAATTATTTCTTTGATCTTCCACTTATTCTCTCATGAAAAATGTTCACAGTCAACTTTTCTATATTGTGTTTTTTCTCTGAAATCACAATATTGGTCAACATGCAATATTGGTCTGTGGAGGACTTAAGGCTTCAAAACTTTGGTTTTGCCCTTTTTCCTCTCAAAACATTTTGACTTTTTTTGTTGTTGTTGTCATCTCCTGAATGTTTTCAGACTATAATATTTTCAAACTGGATTTTAGCAAATCCATCTGCTTTAGTATTCTTCTAACAAAGAATGTAGGAGCTCTTTGGGTTACAGATATTCCAATAGCCTTTTGATGGATGGGAAGAAAAAGTTAAATTTCGGAGTCTCTCCTCCACCAGTCACCCCTGTACCCAACTGCACCTTGAACCCTAAATCCATGTGTATGTGCTTGGTAGAGATGCTGAGCATAGGTTCACAACAATTCACGATCCTGCGGTAGCAAACAGAGCCAAGGCTGGTGCCAAGCCAGTGTCAGCCATGACAAGGGCCAAGACAAACAGCAGAGACCAAACCTCAACTGAGATCTCACCACTTTTCATGGCTCTCCATCCCAACATACTATTTTGATGGGTTTAGACCCATCAGGGAACAAAAGACCATGATTACCCTCAAGTACCAAAGCCTGAGGATTGCCAAAGGGCAGGGAGAGCTTAATTGCCGCTTCAGATTCAGGACAAAAGACCAGGCTACTCAGCTTGGGGAAGAAAACTGAAAATAATTTAATGCAACATCAACTAAAGCATAACCTTAAAACCCCAAAACATAACCAAAATAAAACACATGGTTACAACAATGTGGTACAACAATGTGTTGTACCACAACAGTGGTACAACAATGAAGAGTCCTATTAGCCCTTTAAGACCACCTTCTTCCCACTCCTCCCCTCTTCCTGGGCTCAGAGTGCTGATCCCAGTGTTTTTACCTCCTCTTCTGAACGGCCCAGGGGGGCAGGATGTGGGAGTTTCAGTCTATTCGCGATAGCTTCTGCTGTTTGTCCCTCCTCACAACAGGTGGGCTCCACACCAGTCCTCCCTGCAAGTCCGTGGGGTAACTCACACACACGGCAGCCCTGCACAGGTTGCTCCGACGTGCATTTATTGCAAAAGCTGCAGCTCCTTTCTGCCTCTCATGTGGGTTTGCTCTGCAGTGCACAGACTCGCCAGCACGGCCTGCGCCATGGCCACCTCCTCACACAGTCTCTCGCCAGTCCGGGTGCACACGGAGCTGCTGGTGGCTCTCAGTCCTGCTCTGGCCCTGCATGGGTTGCAGGGGTACAGCCTGTGTTCTCACCACAGCTTGCAGAGGGGTCTCTGGTCTGGTGCTCCCCCTTCCTTCCTCCTTCTCTGACTGTGAGGTCCATGTCATCGCCTCTGTCTTGTATCACTCTTACACCTCCTGCCAGCACTTCAAATTCCCGTCCCTAAATAGTGATTGCAGAGGCACCAGATTGGCCCAGCTGGGCCTGAGGTGGGTCTGAACCCAGGAGCTGGGGGAGAGTCCAGAAACTCTTTACTATGTCTTCATTGCAACTCCCTCCCCCTGTTACCAAGCAAAAGCTGCTCCTTGCTAAACCATGACAAGGTGCTCATGAAAGAGGTGAACTGGGTAAAGGTGCTCATCTTGACTCTTTACATGGAAAAGACACAACTTGCATTCAACCTCACACACACACACACACACACACGAAAGAATACACTAAATAAAGCTCAAGGGCATTAGTAATGAAATGTAGTTAGCAACCCCAGTAACCTGATGTCCTGGCTTCACTGAACTCAACACCCATTTTGCTACTGACTGCAATGAGATCCTGAGCTTTCTTCTTATCATTTTAACTGTGCTTTGCTGGGGTTGACTTTGGAGAATCACTTTAAAGATTACAGGTGGGTGAAAAAGGAATTCTTATCTGTCTCACCTGTAAAAAAAAGTCTTAAAAGAAGTATAACTTTATTGCATATCAGCTTTCAAAAGCAAAATGAAAAATTATTTAAATTTAGGGATTTTTTGTTTGTTTGCATTTGTAAAAAACAATTCACAGGGGGAAAAAAGTATCCCCACAAACAGAAGAATCATCAACAGTTTCTCCCAGACAAATTTTCATTTTTTATTAAATCTCTTTCTGATGTTCTCGAGGATGAAACATTATCAAGTCTAGGAAATAAGTGTGTGACCAACTTCCAAGAGTAATCAGGATTTACAATGACCTTTTATTGTAGGCAAGCAAAGGCAAGTGGTATGATGGATACAGAGAAAAAACTACTGAGAAAGAAGGAACTTTGCATCCAGCACCAGCAGCAGCAAAGGGAACACTGAAATGTGCTCGCTTTTCACAGAGGGCTACAGTACCATGTTGTTGCAGACAAATGAAGGGCTCATATTAAAAATGCATAATTTAATCAAGATAAAAACTACTAATCAGATGGAAATATGCAGACCTGATACTGTTTTCTTTAATATTAGTGTTGTTAAATTCCACTATAGTTTCTTACAGAAATGCCAAATGTAAGCTGATATAAAGAGCAATTACAGGACAAGATCAAAGGTTCATGCTCATTCACACGTGGCACACTGACGTTGGGGCATTAGGGACAGCCTAAAAGGCTTAATATAAAATACTACATGTGCTGATCTACTAGCACCTTCCACAGTCAGAACAGCTTGAAACAAGCCCCAGCACAGTTGCTGGGATTCAGTGAGCAGGGCTTGAGGTTTGGTGTCAGCGCAAATCGCTGCCTTGGCTGTCACTGCCGTGCGCCATGGCCTGCACACAGCCAGAAGCCTGCCAGCTCCACCCAGAACTAGCCCCTCTGGGGAGGAACAGGAACTTACACCCTGGACATAATCAGCCTTCAGAACTCATATCTGTCCAGAGGAAACAGGGCTGAACATTCCATGAATTTAATGTAGTAAAAAGCATTAAAATGTCTTTCTATCTGTGCATGCACAAATGATGCGAGTCATTGCCTCAGCTCAGCATCTCCTGTGGTGCCTGCCAGGGCTCTTCCACTGCATGTGCTGAAGTGGGAGTTTCCAGCTTGCCCGTTTTACATGCAGGCAAAAACAGCTGGGCAAACAGGGACTGGCACTGGCCAAGTGAAATATGGCCTTGGGGTTAAAGCTGGGGAAAGACCCCAAGTCTCTTTTCTCATTTGAGAGGCAAATCTCAGCAGAGGTGTTTGAAACTCCACCAAGGAACCTGGGGCTCACATTTCAGACTAGGCACCTTTTCAGCGCTGCTCAAGATACAGCAAGAAAGTCACTCCTTAACACTACTCTTCCAGAAAATGAAGAATTCTTAATATTTATTTGGTTTGTAAGAGTGCCTAGAGGTCCTGACCCCACTATTTCAAGAAACATAGAAACTCCAGAAAAAATGCCTTTTTTTCTTTTTTCCCCCTTATCAGTTAGAACATCAACACTGTAGAGCAGAGATCATAGAATCATAGAATCATAGAATGGTAGGGTCTGAAGGGACCTTTAGAGATCATCTAGTCCAATCCCCTTGCTCAAGCAGGTTCACCTAGATCAGGTCGCATAGGAACATGTCCAGGCAGATCTTGAAGACCTCCAAGGAAGGAGACTCCACAACTCCCCGGGCAGCCTGTGCCACTGCTCCATCACTCTCAAAGTGAAATAGTTTTTTCTTATGTTTAAGTGGAACTTTTTGTGTTCCAGCTTCATCCCATTACCCCTTGTCCTGTTGCTAGCTACTATGGAAAAGAGGGATGTCCCAACCTCCTGACACCCACCATTTAGATATTTATAAATGTTAATAAGATCACCCCTCAATCTCCTCTTTTCTAAACTAAACAGCCCCAGGTCCCGCAGTCCTTCCTCGTATGAAAGATGTTCTATACCCCTGATGACCTTGGTGGTCCTGCGCTGGACTCTCTTCAGCACTTCCCTGTCCCTCTTGAGCTGAGGAGCCCAGAACTGGACACAGTACTCCAGATGAGGCCTCACCAGGGCAGAGTAGAGAGGAAGAACCTCCCTCAACCTGCTGGCCACACTCTTCTTGATGCATCCCAGGTTGCCATTGGCCTTCTTGGCCATGAGGGCACATTGCTGGCTCATATTTAGTTTATTGTCAATCAGGACTCCCAGGTCTCTCTCTGCAGAGCTGCCCTTCAGCAATTCGACTGCCAGCCTGGGGTTGTTCCTCCCCAGATGCAGGACTCTGCACTTGTCCTTGTTGAACCTCATGAGGTTCCTCTCTGCCCAACTCTCAAGCCGGTCGGGATCCTGCTAAATGGCAGCACAGCCTTCTGGGGAATCAGCCAGTCCTCCCAATTTGCTGTCATCAGTCAACTTGCTGAGGGTAGACTCTGTCCCCTCATCCAGGTCCTTGATGAAAATGTTGAACAAGACTGGCCCCAGAATCTATCCCTGTGGAACTCCATTGGCCACAGGCCTCCAACTCGATTCTGTGCCATTGATCACCACCCTCTGGGCTCTGTCATTCAGTCATCTCTCAATCCACCTGACCATCCACTCATCCAAGCCACATTGCCTGAGCTTTCTGATGAGGATGTTGTGGGAAACTGCATCAAAAGCCTTGCTGAAGTCAAGGTAGGTGACATCTGCTGCTCTCCCCTCATCTAGCCAGCCAGTTAGGCACTCATAGAAGGCTATCAGGTACGTTGTGGTACCACAAACACGGTATATTCTGGAAGAGCAGCTCTGTAGTATGAACTTCAAAAGCACCCCATCCTGCAGATTAAGAAATCCTTTGCAGAGGGCAGATGAATGAAGCTGGAGGGGCTGCCTACCCTCACGGCTTACAGCCTGCCACATGCAGTACATGCCTGGGCATGGTGTCACCTGCCTAACCAAAGGAATGCTGCAGCAGAGCTTCTGGCTCTCAGAGTGAGCGGGGAGTGAGAGATGCAGGTAAATTCTCATGGGGCCATGGGCACCCTGGCTGCCAGGGTTGCCTGAAGCCATGCTGCCAGTCAATTACAGCTGGCTTGGGCAACTCTCTGATCTGCAACCTCTTTTCCATTTTGTTTCCTCTCATGGCAGTATATCCTCCAAAAGGAGAAGCCCAACTCCGTGTAAAGTCAAATTCCTCACAACACCCAGAGAAATCTTGCAGATTTAGGAGCAGCAGCCAAAGCAGAGTGCTATAATCAGGCCCAGCAGCATGGTGACAGGGGAGCTTACACATGTGCCGCTCATATGAGACCCCTGCTAGGCAGCCCCAATGTCCCAGTCTTCCAAGCTAACACTTTCATCTTGCTGTAAACATTTCTTGCGTTCTCCAACATGTTAGGCAGAGTTGCTCCTCGCTGATTTGAGCCAGGAAACATGGAGTAGTTCTCAGGCCAATAAGCATTGTCCCAGATGGCTTCTCCTGGCTGTGACACAGAGCTGGGTTCACCACCCTCATATTAGAGGATTTTCACTGTTCTAATCCTCCTGACTACAACAGAGCAGTGCTATTTCCCAGGACTGAGGTATGACTTAAAGAGTCAGGAGGCAAAGGAACTTGGGTGTCTTGTGAACAGGGCCCTGCTCCTCATCTGGCATCAGATGTCATTGGCTTGGTTGCTGGTAAGCATGAAATTTAGGAAGATTCCTAGTTAAACGTAATTAACTAAAGGCACACTGTTTCCTGAAACTCTTAGAGGGCCAAAGCACTATTTTTACCCACCCTGCTTCCATCACCTTTTTGATGTCCCTTTTATTCCACTGAGGCTGCTATAGAGTTAATAGGCAGGAATTGAAAACGTGGAGAGAATACGTAGGAGTTAATCACGAGGACGATTCTTTTACTTTTTGAAGGTTTGGGGAACAAAACACTAGAAGGAAGACTTAGCAATTGAATTCCACTGCATTAGAGGGAGAACCATTTCTAAAGGAAGAAATAATTATCAAGATGGGAATAAAACAATTGAGCAACAGGTCTGGAAGGGAAGAAAAGACAAGGCTTTCTGCTGAAAGCCTTGCAACATTGTCCTACGCTTTATTGGCCTCTAGTGGAAAACAGAAGCTATGTCTTGCAATCACAAAACTTCATTTACAGAACACAGGGGAAAATACAACGGTTCCCATTCAGAGTGTCAATACTTTCCTGGGCAAGGAGTGCAAGGTGTGTGACTCAAAAGGGCTGTTCTGTGTTAGCTACACACACATCCCCCAGTATCGCTATATTTCAGGGAAGACGTTGAGTTAAATACAAGTCCTTTTCTACATATCTTCCCATTTGAGTGCTCCTCTTAGCTGTCCACCATAAAAGAAATGATATTTCATCTGCAGAGGCACTAAGTTTGTCAATATCTGGGCTAGAAGCTCTAACCATTGTATGTGCTCCCATGAACTCCAACCCCTATAGCACTCAGACTGCAGTGATTTGGCTAAAGTAGGCTCTGAAATAAAGGAGTTCAGTTGCTGTCTTCTGTAAACACAGGCACTCGGAATGAAAGCATATGCCAGTACAGAGCAGGCAGCGATTGCGACAACAGTGCTGCCTAGGTATATATTTATTGATTCAAAACTCAAGGCTCCAGGTTCCATGGATATAAACATGATGTCATTAAAACCACAAACGTGTAATCAACTCAAAGCACTGAACAGGATCACAGGAGTAAATCTCCAAAAAGGTAAGCCAATGGAGGGCAGTAGGCTCAGCACAGAGATGCTGGGTAACATAAAAGAGCAGGTCATCCATTGGACTGAGCAGAGTTCTCAAAACCAGAGCCAGATAAAGAGCGAATGCTCTCCCCAGTAGAACTGGGCACATCAACAACGAGCAGACCCGTTCTGAGCAGAGAAGGGATGCAGATTGCTCGCGGCTGCTGGTCTGGTTCGGCTGACCATAAGTCCCTGCGCACGCTTCCGGCAGCTGTGTCAGCCTGGATGCGTTTCCTATCCGCTCCAACGCCTGCCTTCTGGGACCCAGGGCGGCGCGGCAAGGTGCGCTCGCTGGGAAACAGCTGGGCAGCATCCCTCCCGGCAGCCTGGCGACGGCGACCGGCAGCGCCGCGCTCCGCTCCGCTGCGGACGGAAGGCTCGGTTGGCGCTCCGCGGGCGCACGGCCCCGCACCAGGGCAGAGCGCGTGCCCTCCGCGAAAAAAGGGAGAGATCAACGCGCACTCTCAAACCTGGGGAAAAAATACTGGAAATCTACTTTCTGGCTATATTGACTGGGTCTTTTTGTATGCGTTTGCTCCTGCATTAATTTTACCAGCCTCTATGCTAGCCTCCGGTACAGGAGCATGCCATTAGAAGCTTTGGAGGCTGAACTGCCAAAATGAAAACCGAAAAAAACGAATGCCAAAACAACACAGCATCTATGCATTCCGAGTGAGATCATGCAAGCTACCTAACAAATCTGAAGGAAAAAAAGATTTTTTTCAAAGCCAAGAGTTGCCTTCTGACTGGTTTGCTCTGGTCAAAATGCCTGCATTCCCTGTTTATTTTCAAGGACAGAAGGGAACTAACACCAGAGGCCAAAAGCCACCACACTAACATTTTTTGCCAACTCAGAAGTGTTCACACCACCAACCCACCCTGTGTGTACATGTGTGCGTGTCTGCATGAAAAAGAGAAATGTAACCAGCAGCAGAGAACTCTAGGCGGTAAATACCAGGCTACCTCTTGCTTGAGTTCCCTTGGCTCAGTGGTGGTCCAAGCATCTTTTTTTTCTTTTTCTTTCTTTTTTTTCCTGCAACATGTAGCAGACCTAAAACAGCTTGAATTTATGCCTTCAATGTAAAATAATCAAGCACAGGACTTGGAGCCCATGACGTCTCAGGGCTGGCTGAACTCCCATCTGTAAATCCTACAGATTAGTTATACCACGTTTATTTCCTTCATGAGGGGAAAATTTTAAAAAAGGAAAAGAAAAAAAATCATACAACTATTCTGAGCTGGAAATAGGCTTCTCTCCACCTTTTGCAGACTGGGATCTCAGAAAGGTCAGTAGAAAGCTGATGTGATGGCAGTAGGACTGGTATATGGCAGAGCTTCACCAGGCTGCGACAGCACCAGAGACAAAGCAAGGTTTTTGTAGCACAGGAAAGCTTTCCCCAGCATCAAGAGAGGCAGCTGAGAGAGCTTTCCTCATCTCATCATTTTGGCTTTCTTTGAACTCCATTTTCAGTCTCAATTCCTTAAGCTGCAAAACATTTGGCACTGGTTTGAGTTATATTCTTTCAGTTAGGCACGTGAATGGATAATACCCAGTCCAAACCAGAAAAAAAAAAAAAAGCAAAAAGCAGACAATCCTTAACAGACAAGTTGAACCTGATTATCTGCAGAGAAATGAGAGTCTTATTTTAGTGACAGTTGAGCCATGTGAGAAAGCAGTCACAGCTGTGCACCAGCAGACCACATACCAGTGTAACCAAGTTGCTTCCTACAGCAGAGAAGGATCCGTTCAACTCAAGATGCCAAAAATACACAAGACTCACAGTGTAAACACCGAGCTGTCAAAGACATGTAATAAATGTGACTTTTCATAATCTCTTGTACCACCAGTAGACAACACAGAATGTCTGAGGCTGCTCTTACATCTAAAGGCCTTTGTCTTCATATCCATCATATCTCAAGGCACAAACAAGCACATAAGCTCAGAGGTTTGGTAATCTCCAAGTAGCGGCTCTGGCTTGTGGCACATGCCAAGTAACTCATGTGCCATGGCTGCAGCTGGGCTATGGTATAACCGCCAGCACCTTTGTTTGGTCCTGGGCCACTGGATAACTTACCTCATCCTGCTGTGCAGTGGAGAAAGCCAGCTCAGGGGGGTAATAATTTTTAAGACCAATACTTTGCTTTTTCTCTACCAAGACCAAAAAAAAAAAAAAAAATTAAGTTCAATTCTTTTACACAGAGGAGAAATTCCACCGAAGCTTCTGTCTGCCTCCTTTGAATTGTACCCCTTACCTGTATAGCACTTCTCGCAATTCCTGAAACTTTTTATGCCTTCCAGTGACATGATAATCTTGAAACAGTACATCCGGAGGGACTGAAAAACAGCACACCACACTCTCTTCCCTGCAGAAAAGAAGAGTCAGGACAAAGAACCAAGACAAAGAAGCTCCTTGTTTCCTAAGAGTTAATACTGGGTCACTGTACAGATTTTACCAGAGCTGCCCTCCTTCTGTGAAGTTATGACTGAGTCTAATTGGCATAGGAAGGGCACATGTTCTGATTCTTCCAGGTTAAGGCACATGAAAGAAAAAGATGTGTTAACAATCTTCCGGCTTATCAATTGCTCTGTTTCTGTCCAATGCATTGATCTGATCCAATTAGCAAGAAACTGTGATAGACTGTTCTGGATGAAAGCCTCTCCAAAACACTGCAGCAAAGAACAGCAGTAACAATTCATCCTGTCAGACCAAGAGCATAAGAGAGCATGACCCCGTTTGAACAGCCAGCATGAAAAGTCCCCAGATCTATGTCCTGCTCAGGGGATCCTACATTGCCACCTATGCCACAGCTGACCACTGCAGAATGATGCTCCAGTTGCATCAGCTCTGAGCATTCTGCAAGGAGGCAGTGCCACCCAGCCCGCCCCAACATGCTCAGCCCAGGGACACCAGTGCTCTGGAGGTGTGCCTGTTTACCTGGGCATGCAGAAGAGGCTGCAGGTAGCTGAGGGGCAGAGCTTTAGTTAGTGGTAAACACTCACTGGAATTGAGACAGAGCATTAAGCATTGCAGGCCAAAAGCCTGCCCTTGAGTAAGGCTCTCGTCAGAAAATGCCAGTGATTGCTGCCTGTGCAGCATTAATGGAAATGAGCGTTGCAAACAGTGCTCATAGAACCCTTCAGGAATGGAAAACCCCTCTCTGAAACAATCAAATAATGAATTAAATAACGTAATGCTCTATCATTTGTGGTATAGCACACTGCCAGGAGATTTTTTTTCCTCACCCTCTCACCTCCAAACCGTGTTTTGGTTCCAGAACTGTTTTCCCAATCATCAAGACTCACGAGTTTTAAATGCTGGACAATTCTGTAACAATTTATAACAAAAACAGTGAGTTCGGATGAGACAAAGGTACTTCAAAAAAACCAACCAAACAACAACCACCACCAAAAAGAAAGCCCACAACCACCACCCAGCACTATACATAATATGCTTGAGTCCAGTTTGGATTTTGTATCATTACTTTTACTACCCACAGTAAAGATGTTTGAGAAAATGAACTCATTGCTGTAGAATTAATAACTGATCTATGCAGATTGATATTCCCAGGAGATAAAGGGAAAGGAGAAAATATTAAAAGCTAATGCTCCTGGCAAATGAAAAACTAATGGACCATATTTTCCCAAAGGGATGGGAGGTGCTTTCATTTTATTTCACTCATAGCTATACAAGACCTGCTATAATAGGTAACTCAGGGAACACCATCTCCAGCTAAATGGAAACACCTTGAAAATTTCAGAGAGAAAAGGAAGGAGAGTGAAAGTCATCACATACCAGACCTGAAGAGCACTGTATGAGCACAACACTGCACCAGAATGTAGCTGTTTATCATTTACCTGAAAAACAAAAGAATTCTGCCACATTTTAACCTGGAGTTTCTGTTTAACTATGGCAGGAGCAGCAGGAATTTGAATTGGAACTCAAGCCACTGTCAACTAGGAATGTTGTTTTTTTTCAAAGCTAATCTCTACTAGCATCTGAGTTTCAACAAGGCCAAGTGCCAGGTCCTTCACTTGGGCCACAACAACCCCATACAACATCACAGGCTTGGGGCAGAGTGGCTGGAAAGCTGTGCTGCAGAAAAGGAACCTGGGGGTGTTAAGCAACAGCCAGATGCATATGAGGCAGCAGCGGGCCAGGTGGCTAAGGCCAGTGGCATCTTGGCCTGTATGAGAAATAGTGTGGCCAACAGGACCAAGGAAGTGATTGTCCCTCTGTACTTGGCACTGGTGAGACTGCACCTCAAATACTGTGTTCAGTTCTTGACCCCTCACTACAAGAAGGACATTGTGGTGCTGGGGCGTGTCCAGAGACAGGCAACAAAGCTGGTGAAGGGTCTAGAGAACAGGCTTTATGAGGAGAGGCTGAGGGAGCTGAGGATGTTTAGTCTGGAGGAGGCTGAGAGGAGACCTTATCACTCTCTGTCACTAACTGGAAGGAGGTTGTAGCAAGGTGGTACCAAGTAACAAACAACAAGATAGGAGGAAGCAGTCTTAAGTTGCACCAGGGGAGGTTTAGATTGGAGATGAGGAAAAACTTCTTCACTGAGAGGGTTGTCAAGCATTGGAATGGCTGCCCAGGAAGGTGGTTGAGTCACCCTCCCTGGAAGTATTTAAAAGATGTGTAGCTGTGGCACGTGGGGACATGGTTTAGTGATGGACTTGGTAGTAGTGTTAGGTTAACAGTTGGACTTGACAATCTTAAGGGTCTTTTCCAGTCTAAATGAATCTGTGATTCTGATCTATGAACAATATTTTACTTTCAAACTCCCTTTAAGGGTTTCAACAATTCCAACAGAACAGTTGAAAGATTTCACTGTTGGTGACATCCTTGAAACCACTCAAGGTAACTCACCTTATTCATAAATATTTACAAGTCAATCTCACACAATTAATTACATGCATTTTCAAAACCAAATAGACTACTAGAAAACTAATTTTTCAATGATTTTGAAATCAAAGACATCAAAACCAGTTTGCATTATTTAATATTTATTGATACAAAAGAAATAAGAATTTCTAACAAACCATGTATTTACAATTTACACCAGAGAAAGATCTTTTAAGATCAATGAAAAAACATGCCCCTAAAACTGGGGTGCTGGATGGTAGTTACAGCATTCTTTAGAACTCCTTTACATTAGATGAACTTCAGTTTTCAGTCAAAGTTGTGGGGAAGAGGTCTCCAACAACACATGTCTTGCTTCTAGCCTACATCACAAAAAGAACAAAATTAGTTCAAATTAACAGTTTAAAAAAGGCCTGACTGTGTCGTAATATTAGGGAGTTACTAGACAGTAAAGTGGAACAACTGCAAACTGTACTCACAGCAGGAGTGACACAAGAGCATTCACCTACTCCAGTGGCAAATCAATACAGATATTAGCATTGTTTCACTTCTGCTCCAAAGACAGCCTAATGCCTAATGTCTCCAGCATCAGGCTGTGGTCTCCAACAACTGCATTCCTCTGCACAGTTTGGAGTTGTCAAAGCCACACCTGGCTGGGTCACTGACCCTTCTGCATATGTTCTCTTAATGTTATCTCCAGTAGGAGATATTGTGGTTTGTGCAGGACCAAGAGTAGCTGATGTACGTGAGAGTGTCCTGCTATCTTTATAAAAATCCTGTGTGTATTTTAATTTATTCAAGCTCATGTTTAGACAAATGGTCCTCAGTGTACAATTGGCCACACAAAGCTGGTCCAAGAATTGAAACTGTTGCCAACTGAGAGAATAACATCTGATGCAACTCACCACACCAAGTGACACCTGAGGACTATTACTCCAGGTGCAGAGTTACATGGAATACATGGAGTTACATGGAATGCACCTCACTCACAAGGGCGCTGGTATCTTTGGGAATAGACTGGCCACCTTGATCAAGAGGGCTTTAAACTGAAAGATTGATGGGCAGGGGGGCAGAATTGCAAAGTATGTGCCTTCCCATCTAACAGGGAAACAGGTTAGGGCAAGAAATGCAATGATAATGCTCCTCAGCCCCACATCAAGATGAGAAGCAGAAGTCTGACCACCCTGAGGGAGTATCAAATGAGAGAAGATCCTCTTGCACACATCCAGGGAAACCTATCTGCTTGAGTGAGCCCCTGTGCTGCCTCTACACCAATGCACGCAGCCTGGGGAATAAGCAGGAGGAACTGGAGATGTGGGTGTGGATGTGGGGCTACGACCTCATTGCAGTCACAGAGACGTGGTGGGACAGCTGCCATGACTGGAGCACAGCCATGGAGGGTTATGTATTGTTCAGGAAAGACAGACTGACAAGGTGTGGAGGTGGAGTTGCTCTGTATGTGAAAGAGCAATTGAGTGTATTGAGGTCTGTCTGAGTGGGAATTAGGGGTGGGTTGAGTGCTTGTGGGTGAGAATTAAGGGGTAGGGTAAGGTAGATGATACTGTTGTGGGAGTTTGCTACAGGCCACCTGATCCGGAAGAAGTGGATGAGGCCTTCTACAGTTGAGAGCTACCTCACAATCACAATCCCTGGTCCTCATGGGAGACTTCAATCATCCTGATATTTGCTGGCAAAGCCACTCAGACAACCTCACACAGTACAGGAGTTTCCTACAGAATGTTGATGACAACTTCCAGTCACAGGTGATCGAGAAACCAACGAGGAGGGGTGTGCTGCTGGACCTTGTGCTGACAAATAAAGTTCTGGTTGGGGATATAAAGGTCAGAGTCAACCTTGCATGCAGTGTCCATGAGATGGTGGAGTTCAAGATCCTGTGTGGAAGAGGCAGAACACAAAGCAGGACTGTGACCCTGGATTTCAGGTGAGCTGATTTTGGCCTCTTCAAAGACCTGCTTGGAGGAATCTCATGGGATAAGATCCTAGATGGTAGAAGTGCCCAAGAGAGCTGGGTGATCTTCAAGCACCACTTCCTCCAAGCCCAGGATCAGTGTGTCCCCACAAGTAGAAAAGCAGGAAAAGGAGGCAGGAGGCCTTCACAGATAAACAAAGAGCTACTGGGACAACTCAGGCAGAAGCAGGCATCTATGAGAGGTGGAAATAAGGCCTCATTTCTCGGGAAGAGTATAGGAACATTGCCAGGGCATGCAGGGGTGCAACCAGGAAGGCTAGAGCCCTTCTAGAATTAAATTTAGCCAGGAAAGTTGTGGAAAGTAAGAAGGGCTTTTTTCAGGTACAATGGCAGCAAAAGGAAGACTAGGGAGAATGTAGGCCTGCTGCTGAATACAGAGGGTGCCCTGGTGACCAATGATGCAGAGAAGGCCAAACTACTGAATGCCTCATTTCCTTCAGTCTTTACAGCCAAGGCTGGCCCTCAGGATGCTCAGTCCAGCAAGCATAGTAGGATGGCCTGGGCAAAAGAGGACTTGTCCTGGGAGGAAGTGGAAGACCTGTTGGCCACGTTTTACATTCATAACTCAATGGGTACTCATGGGGATGCATCCTAGAGTGCTAAGGGACCTGGCTGATGTTATTGCTAAGCCTCTCTCTGTCATTTTTGAACAATCATGGAGGACAGGCGAGATGCCTGAGGACTGGAGAAAGGCCAGTGTCACACCAGTCTTCAAAAAGGGCAGGAAGGATAACCCAGGAAACTACAGGCCGGTCAGCCTCACCTTCATCCCTGGAAAGGTGATGGAACAACTCATCCTGAATGTTGTCACTAAACATATGAGGGAAAAGATGGTTATCAGGGGAGTCAATATGGCTTCACCAAGGGGGAATTCTGTTTGACCAACCTGATAGCCTTCTGTGAGTGCATAACCAGCTGGCTAGATGAGGGGAGAGCAGCAGATGTCATCTACCTTCGCTTCAGCAAGGCTTTTGATGCTGTCTCCCATAACAACCTCATCAGAAAGCTCAAACAGTGTGGCTGGGATGAGTGGATGGTCAGGTGGATTGAGAGCTGGCTGAATGACAGAGCCCGGAGGGTGGTGATCAATGGCACAGAATTGAGTTGGAGGCCTGTGGCCAGTGGAGTTCCACAGGGATCAGTTCTGGGGCCAGTCTTGTTCAACATCTTCATCAAGGACCTGGATGAGGGGACAGAGTGTACCCTCAGCAAGTTCACTGATGACAGCAAATTGGGAGGACTGGCTGATTTACCGGAAGGTTGAGCTGCCATTCAGCAGGATCTGAGAGTGCAGCTCTGTGGAAAGGGACCTAGGAGTTCTGGTTGATAATAAACTAACCATGAGCCAGCACTGTGCCCTCGTGGCCAAGAAGGCCAATTACATGCTGGTATGCATCAAGAAGAGTGTGGCCAGCAGGTTAAGTGAGGTTCTGCTCCCCCTCTACTCTGCCCTGGTGAGGCCTCATTTGGAGTACTGTGTCCAGTTCTGGGCTCCTCAGCTCAAGAGGGACAGGGAACTTCTGGAGAGAGTCCAGCGCAGGGCCACCAAGATGATCAGGGGACTGGAGCATCTTCCTTATGAGGACAGGCTGCGGGAACTGGGAACTAGGGCTGTTTAATCTGGAGGAGACTGCAGGGGGATCTCATTAATATTCACAAATATCTAAATGGTAGATGTCAGGACGTTAGGGCATCACTTTTTTCTGTTGTATTTGGTGACAGGACAAGGGGTAATGGGATGAAGCTGTAACACAGAAAGTTCCATTTAAACATAAGGAAAAACTATTTTACTGAGGTGAGGGAGCCCTGGCCCAGGCTGCCCAGGGAGGGTGTGGAGTCTCCTTCTATGGAGATTTTCAAGACCTACCTCGGTATGTTCCTGTGTGACCTGATCTAGGTCAACCTGCTTTAGCAGGGGGATTGGACTAGATGATCTCTAATGGTCCCTTCCAACCCCTACCATTCTGTGTGATTCTGTGACATGGAAAAAACTACCACTTGACAGACTGGGCTGCACAAAATGCTTAATTTTTCACCTGGTCTGAAGCCTGCATACAGAATTAAGACTGCTAGAAAGATTTGCCAGAGAAAATCCCAGCCTACTCTCAGAACATGTTATACTAAAACGTTTTGGTGTTTACGTGGAGAAAAATCTTACCTAATTCCCCAAAACTGGCCAGTGGCCTTCTCACCAAATCCAGGTATGTGTCTGCCTTAATAGGAACACCTCAGAGCAAAGACCAGGAGGGAAAAATTGAAACTGACAGTTGTAACACAACTCAGTACGCTCAGTACATCAGTTACTACAGGGAAAGGGCAAACAGTAGGTGCTCATCAGTGGCCAAAGCTCTGGCACCTCCCATGGTCTTCTGCTTGGCACAGTCATGACCAGGGCCCTTGGCCATGGTATGTTGCACAAGGGTCCTCCCAACACAAGAGCAGCTTTCAGAGCACAGACCTCTGGAAGTCATCTGGTCCCACCCTCCTGCTCGAGTAGGACCATCTAGAGACAGCTGCCCTAGATTCAGATAAGCTTTTTCTCCACAGATCAGCTTTTGGCTCCTGATCCCTTCTGTATCCCTTGACCTCTCCACAGCAACCACAGTGATACAAATGAGGATGCCAAGTGTGTACACACACTATAACATACTCTGCAAATGCCCAAATGCACACTCCCACCCACAGGCAGTATGGAAATGAGAATGGAGATGGCCAAGTTCTGGAGTGTGTGGACAGTTTGACTCATGTTAAATGAGTCAGGTCTCAGTTCTGTCTCAAAGAGAAATGTACAAAGAGAAATGGCCTCCTGAAGGGCCATCCAGATCCTTGAGTTTATCCAATCCTGGCTCCTCCTGAGACACCACAGAGGCATCAAAAACCAGGATTACTTTCTCCTGGCATTTACCAGAAACATCGGGTAGCAACAAAGTGTGAGAGGGCATATGTGTCTATATTTGTATCCACAGCAACAGGCAGGCACCGCCAGGCCAGGCCTCTGTGCCAAAACCAGCTGTTGTCAACACCAGCTGGTGCCAAGCAGAATTCCCACTGGCACAAGGAATGAAGATGTAAGAGCAGGTGAGTGCCCGGAGCAGCAGCCAATGTGGAGTCAGGGCATGGCACAGCGCCCAAGGGATGGCAGAGTCATGGCAACGCTGTGCGAAGGCAAAGAAAGCCACCAGCACACTGACTCGGTGCTGCAAGGGGAGCAGAAAGCACAACACTGTGGTGGCCTGGGATAAGCTTGGCCAGGGAGAATAGTGCTGGGATGGATTCTTTGGACAGTGTGGAGCCAGACTCAACAGATGGATGAGGCCCAGGGACAACCTTGTGGGCCTGGGGTGGGCTAAGTTCTGCTTCTGCAGCCTGTAAAGTGGCAGATGACGACAACAACAAACACCTTGACAGCGATATCTCAAACTGACCTTCTTGGGATTACAAGTCTTTCAAAGCACAGAGGCCAAAGGAATCTTTGCATCACTTCTCCAGGAGAGAAAGCTGGGAGCTTTGCCAGGCCCAGTACAAAGCTTGAAGAAGAGAAAGCAAAGGAACCTTCAGGCACAAAAGCATCTCTGAAATAATTCAAATACAGGAAGCTGAGTTAGAAAAATGATACAACCCTTGCAAGAGGCACAAAGACAAAAAAAGAAGCCTCTGGTGAGGGAAATGCATCCAAAAAAGGCAAGAAACTAGTTGAAGTAGCAAGACAAAAAATGAAAGAGCAGATTGAAACTTTCTATACAGCTGAGCTGAAATAGAGGCAGGTGAAAGCCTCATCCCGCACCCTGCTCTAAGGGGTAGGGGAAAAACAAAAGGAAGAAAGGGAAGGGAAGCACACCTTTGACAGACACTTCAAGGAGACAACTTGCCTAGCAGGACACAGTGAATCCCACTGGCAGCATGTGCATATGGAATTTTATGAAGGAATGTAAATTACTCTCAATGGGGTTTTTTAGGCCCCTGTTTTATAATTTCTGAAATAATTCCAGCTCCAAAGCAGTGCACAAAAACCAAGGAAACAAAAAGTAAACATTTATTTCTTAGCACAAAGCATCTGTCCAATTAATTAAGATAGGTTTCCATCATCATCATCACAGTTCCACAGAAATGGGCAAGGAGAGGCACAGGACTGAGTCCTGCACCTCATTTCCAACCTTCAGCATCTCACCAGCTTTGCAAGCTTAAAAAGTCTTCCAGAGGAGTTCACTTATTTCCAGTGTAAAAAAAACTTGCTATTATAGTTCCCTCCCCTCTTTTTTCCAATCAAGAAACACAAGAGTGTCTCCAGTGTGGGTGCAGGATGTGAGTGTCAGAATCCATTTCATGCCAAGGCAGTGATTTCTGTGAGCTGGCGTGGGTTCAGCAACTGGAGGAAATGCGGCTATTTCAGATGCTGATAATTAGCTCAACACGATTCATCTGAAAGGTTTAAACAGGGTGCTGAGACAGGCTCAGCATGACCGAAAATGATGGCAAATAAAGGAAACACTGGGAATTACTCTGCCTTTAAGACATAGAGGGACTTTTTCAGGAGCTGAAGCCCTGTTCCAGCCTGGCAGCTGTGCTCTAATTCATTCCTGCAGCAACCTCTGTGCTTTACCTATGAATTACCTTAAAAGCACACAGCAAAGCTCCCTTGCTCAACAGGCAAACATCTGCTTCAACTAAAATGAAAAAAAACAACCATTATTAAAATCAGAGAGCATTTGCTGGATGCAAAAAGGTCTCTGCAATTATCACTTAATTGTCCTTCATGGGCCAATACAGAAAGTCTCAGACTTTCCCCTTAAGGTTGATCCCTTCTTCAGCACTTTTTCTTAACTGGCTACTTTAATTAGGCCTCCTTCCTGGGCTTAATTGTAAATTTGTTTTGATTAATTAGCCTCAGAGCTGACTTGGCACTAAATGAAATAGAGAAGTGCTCAGTTCCTTCAGCAAACAGGCCACTGCATCCTAGGGGAGCCCCCTCTTTGTCAGCAATAAAATTTCAAGTTCAGATTATATTTGGGGGAAAAAAAAATCCTTCATAATTAACTTTCATTTCTTGTAATTGCCCCCTCTGTCCTACAACACAAAAGTGATAACATAAAAAAGGATAAAATTCAGTTAAGTGCAGGCCTCTTGTTCAGTGGATTATACGTCATGTTCATTAGCAGAATCCTGTAGTTTTAGATAAGAAGACTTAATGCTCTCAAATGCACATGATCACAGTCCTACTAGAATCCCAGCCCAGAAGCATAGGTTTCCAGTTGAGACAGCTCTGTTCTCACAGCACCCACGCTGGGAAGGTCTCCCTAACCAACCCCAAGGATCACCTTCAGCGCTTCCCAAAGTTACTGAATATCCTTGAAAATCCCAGTCTGCAACACCTTTGGACACTACTATAGTTCTTCGTTATGTTTAAACTTCTCAAGTGATCCTGTCCTCTCTCTTTGTGGAAGGTTGGTTCCAGATGACACCCACACAGGGTTACTGGGCATCTGCCATCTTGATCAAGACTCATTTCAGCTACTTTTACTGAAAACAAAGGAAAAGGCAACTTCAAACACTGTTGACCAGGAAAAAATGCAAGCAGTTAAGTAAAATAATGTATGTTGACAGCTATTGTACCCTTTTATTAAGCTTCCTAAATAGCTGCCAACAGTACTTCAGTTTTCAACTGTAGAAGTCCTTACCTAATGAACTGCAAAGAGAAGTTAAAAATCTTACTGAAGATATTAACATGTTTTTCTGTGAACACTTTTATTTGCATCTCAAATGAACAGTCAGACTAATAAAATAAACACTTAGCTTCTTTCTGGCTCCTTCCTTCAATTGTGGCCCTCCTCACCTCTGAACAAGAAGAGACTTCGGAAGAAGTGCAAAGTAAATGTGTTTTTACAACCTGTTGTGCACACCTTTACTTGGGCACAGGAGTTCAAGGCAAATGAGAAGAGGAGCTTTGTGGGTGGGCTTAAGTACACAGAGCAGGTCTGGAATCACTCCTTTTAACCTATTCCTTCCCTAATCTTCTACAGCCAACTGCTTTGACCCCTTGTCCTATCATTGGACATCAGTGAGAAGAGCTCCATCCTCCTGACAACCATCCTTTACATATTTGTAAACACTAACGAGATCACTCCTCAGTCTCCTCTCCTCCAAGCTAAAGAGCCCCAGCTCCCGCAGTCTTTCGTCATAAAAGAAATGCTCCATTCCATCATCTCGGTGGCCCTGTACTGAACTCTCTCCAGCAGCTCCCCATCCTTCTTGAACTGAGGGGCCCAGAACTGAACACAATACTACAGATGCAGTCTCACGAGGACATAGTAGAGTGGGAGGAGAACCTCTCTTGACCTACTAACCACAGCCCTTCTAATGCACCCCTGGATGCCATTAGCCTTCCTGGCCACATGGGTACATTGGTGGCTCTTGGTCATCCTGCTGTCCATCAAGACCCCCAGGTCCCTTTCCCCTACACTACTCTCTAACAGTTCATTCTCCAACCTGTACTGGTACACGGGGTTATTCTTTCCCAGATGCAAGACTCCACACTTGCCCTTGTAGCATTTCATTAGATGTCTCCCTGCCCATCCCTCCAGCCTGTCCAGGTCTCGCTGAATGGCAGCACAGCCTTCTGGTGTCAAGCACTCCCCCTAGTTGAGTTTCATCAACAAACATGCTGACAGTACCCTCTGTTCCCTCAAAAAGGTCATTAATGAATATATTGAACAGTATTAGTCCCAGCACCGACCCCTGAGGTACTCCACTAGATACAGGCCTCCAACTAGACCCTGCCCCATTGATCACCACTCTCAGCCTTCTTCCCTTCAACCAGTTAACGATCCACAGAATGGTAGGGTTGGAAGGGACCTTTAGAGATCATCTAGTCCAATCCCCCTGCAGAAGCAGGTTCACCTAGATCAGGTCACACAGGAACATGTCCAGGCAGGTCTTAAAAACCTCCAAGGAAGGAGACTCCACAACCCTTCTGGGCAGCCTGTGCCACTGCTCCCTCACCCTCACAGTGAAATAGTTTTTTCTTATGTTTAAATGGAACTTTTTGTGTTCCGCCTTCATCCCATTACCCCTTGTCCTGTTACTATCTACTATCAAAAAAAAGGATGTCCCAACCTCCTGACACCCATCCTTTAGATATGTGTAAATGTTAATAAGATCTCCCCTCAATCTCCTCTTCTCCAGACTAAACAGTCCCAGTTCCCACAGTCTTTCCTCATATGAAAGATGTTCTATACCCTTGATCATCCTGGTGGCCCTGCACTGTAGTCTATCCAGCATCTCCCTGTCCCTCTTGAGCTGAGAAGCCCAGAACTGGACACAGGACTCCAGATGAGGCCTCACCAGGGCAGAGTAGAGGGAAGAAGAACCTCCCTTGACCTGCTGGCCACACTTTTCTTGATGCATCCCAGAATGCCATTGGCCGCCTTGGCCACGAGGGCACATTGCCAGCTTATGGTTAGTTTATTATCAATCAGGACTCCCAGGTCTGTCTCTGCAGAGCTGCTCTTCAGCAGTTCAATCCCCAGCCTGTCCTGGTGCAGGGGGTTGTTCCTTCCCAGATGCAAGACTCTGCACTTGTCCTTGTTGAACCTCATGAGGTTCCTCTCTGCCCAACTCTCAAGCCGGTCGAGATCCTGCTGAATGGCAGCACAGATGTTGAACAAGACTGGACCCAGAATCAATCCCTGTGGAACTTCACTGGCCATAGGCCTTCAACTTGATTCTGTGTCATTGATCACCACCCTCTGGGCTCTGTCATTTAGCCAGCTCTCGATCCACCTCACTGTCCACTCATCCAAGCCCCACTGCTTGAGCTGTCTGATGAGGACGTTATGGGAGACAGTGTCAAAAGCCTTGCTGAAGTCAAGGTAGATGACATCCGCTGCTCTCCCCTCATCTAGCCAGACGGTTATGCACTCACAGAAGGCTATCAGGTTAGTCAAAAAGGATTTCCCCTTGGTGAAGCCATATTGACACCCTGGTAACCATCTTTTCCCTCATATGTTTAGTGACAACATTCAGGATGAGTTGTTCCATCACCTTTCCAGGGATGGAGGTGAGTCTGACCAGCCTGTAGTTTCCTGGGTTGTCCTTCTGGCCTTTTTGAAGACTGGTGTGACATTGGCCTTTTTCCAGTCCTCAGGCACTTCACCTGTTCTCCTTGATTGTTCAAAAATGGGAAGAGGCTTAGCAATCACATCAGCCAGCTCTCTCAGCACTCTAGGATGCATCCCATCAGGACCCATTGACTTATGAGCCTTAAGCTTGGCCAACAAGTCTTTAACCTCTTCCTCTTCCACCCAGGGCAAGTCCTCTGCTGTCCTGGCCCTCCTGTTATCCTTGCTGGACTGGGCTTCCCAAGGGCTGGCCTTGGCTGTAAAGACTGAAGCAAACAAGGCATTCAGTACTTCAACCTTCTCTGAATCCTCAGACACCAGGGCACCCTCAGCGTTCAGCAGCGGGCCCACATTCCCCCTCGCCCTCCTTCTGCTGCTGATGTACTTGAAAAATGCCTTATTACTGTCTTTAACATCCCTGGCTAAATTTAATTCTAGAAGGGCTCTAGCCTTCCTAGTTGCACCCCTGCATGCCCTGGCAATGTTCCTATACTCTTCCCAAGAAGCCAGCCTCTGTTTCCACCTCTCATAGATGGCTGCTTTCTGCCTGAGTTGTCCCAACAGATCCTTGCTCATCCATGGAGGCCTCCTACCTCCTTTTCCTCCTTTCTTGCGCATTGGGACACACTGATCCTGGGCTTGGAGGAAGTGGTGCTTGAAGATTGACCAGCTCTCATGGGCACTTCTGTCTTCTAGAATCATATCCCATGAGATCTGTCCGAGTAGATCTTTGAACACACCAAAGTTGGCTCGCCTGAAATCCAGGGTCACAGTCCTGCTTTGTGTTCTGCCTCTTCCACACAGGATCTTGAACTCTACCATCTCATGGTCACTGCAGCCGAGGTTGCCTCCAACCTTCACATCCCCAACCAGACCCTCTCTATTCGTCGGTACCAGGTCCATCAGTACACTCATCCTTGTTGGTTCCTCGATCACCTGTGACAGGAAGTTGTTGTCAACAATCTGTAGGAACCTCCTGGACTGCGTGTGCTTGGCTGTGTGGCTATCCCTGCAAATAATCAGGGTGGTTGAAGTCCCCCATGAGGACCAGGGACTGTGATTGTGAGGCAGCTCTCAGCTGTTTGTAGAAGGCCTCATCCACATCCTCCTCCTGATCAGGTGGCCTGCAGCAAATTCCTACAACAATATCACCTGCCTTGCCCTGGCCATTAATTTTTACCCATAAGCACTCTACTCTCTCCTCATCCCCACCCAGGCACAGTTCAGTACACATTAATTGCTCCCTCACATAGAGAGCAACTCCACCTCCACACCTTGTCAGTCTGTCTTTCCTGAACAATACATAACCCTCCATGGCTGTGCTCTAGTCATGGCAGCTGTCCCACCACGTCTCTGTGACTGCAATGAGGTCATAGCCCCACATCCACACCCACATCTCCAGTTCCTCCTGCTTATTCCCCAGTCTGCGTGCATTGGTGTAGAGGCAGCACTGGGGCTTACTCAAACACGTTTCCCTGGGCAGGTGCAGGAGGTTCCTCCCCAGTTTGGCTCTTTCTCAGAGTGGTCAGCCTTCTGTATCTCAGCCCAGTGTGCAGATGAAGGGCACTTATCAATTGCATTCCCTGTCTCCCAGCTAGAGGAGACAGCTTGTTCTATTTTGCTTCTCCCCCCACGCCCCAAGTCCCTCAAGTTTAAAGACCTCTTTATTAAGTTTGCTAGTCTACTCCCAAATATTCCAGTGCCCTTATGGGAGAGATGAATCCCATTCCATCCTATCAAGCAGTAGTGTCCAAGGAAGGATCCATTGTCAAAGTACCCAAAGCCTTCCCATCGGCACCAGCCTCTCAGCCAGGAGTTCACTTGGCTGATTTTTCCATTACAAACTCCTCCTTTATCTCTAGTGAACAGGATAGAGAAGAAAATAACCTGAGCCCCTCTACCTTTTACCTGCTCCCCCAAGGTTTTAAAATCCATCTGGATCCTGGAGATGTCATGCTTCATTACATCATTCATACCTATATGGAACACAAGTAAGTGGTAGTAGCCAGCATCCCTGACGAGCCATGGCACTCTCTCGGCCAGATTCCCGATCTTGGCCCCAGGCAGGCAGCACACCTCTCTTGACTCCCTGTCTGCTCCACAGATGGGTCTCTCAGTGCCCCTTTGCAGCGAGTCACCCACAACAAGCACCCATCACCTCTTCCTACAGTGTCCATTATCTATTGCAGGTGGAGCAAACGATGGGTTGTTTGATGGGTTTTCCCCTTTTGGAACTTGCTCATTGAAGTCCCTTGTCGCCAGTGCCTCATACTTATTTGTAGTGGGCACATTTCCCAAATGTTGATTTAAAATCATCTGCAGATAAGCAATTCAGCTGTGTACTTGAAAAACAGAAGAAACTGTATAGATGTGCATCAACAGTTTATTGGTGCTTTTTCTGTAATTACTCAGTTTATAGTCTCCTATTTTATGTTCACAAAGTTGTGCAAATATCAATGTGCACACATATCTGACAGTTTTGCAACCAATTCTTTCAGCAGCAAAAACGTGTTGTTTAGTAAAACACAAACAGCTTCCTAACCAAATGAAACCACAAAAAATATGTATTTTCAACAGAACCTACTAACCAGTAAGTTAAATCTTTTCAAAGGGAGCCAAAGCCTTCAAAACTCTGATTTCATATTGTTGTCAGATACTGTCAATTAGCAAAAACCTGTCTCAAACCTCTTCTATCAGAGGTGATGTTCTGTAATCTAGTGTAAGTAAAAGTTGTGCCTTTGAAGCTGAATATATAGGTCTATGAAATAATTTAAAACTGGTTTTAAAACATAGACAAAAAACACTAGAGAAACATAGATGTACATCTAAGATACAGAGTACAACATGCTCTGTATGAGCTGTTAGTTTAGCATTTTAACCAGCCTAAATAATGTTTCCCTGTATCTGTTTGAAACTATTACAGTAGTCGGTGGAATCACTCAACAGAGCAGAAAATAAAGTGATAAAAAGAATCACACATTGAGAGAAGAATATTAACTTATCACATTTCAGAGAAGGAGTTCTTTATTTATATCCCATGAGGAAAAAATTAGGCCACCAAAGGTAACTGATGACTACTAGTAGCCCAATGTGCACAAAACCATAGGAAGCAGGAGTCAAACCAAGACCAGGCAGAAATGAAACATCAGATGCTTCTTCTAACCTCCAGTTCCCGTTTGCCACACTGCACAGCTCAGCACCCACAGGAGACCGTTCTCCTATTCCCCTTCACACTAATGACAGGGAAGAAAATTTTTGTGTGACACTGAAGAAAAATGTTTAAAATGCAATCCAGACAAATCCATGTGAACAACCTAGATCAACTCAACCCCTGCTCTAATACTTCAAAATACAACTCTGAGCAAGTGGCTGCAACTAGCATAACACACACACTGCCAGAAGGAACTCAGCAAGGTTCAGTGTCAAGTCAAAATGTTAATGGAAACTCTTTTACATTTCCTTGCAACAGAAGAGAACTGAATTTGTAATATACTTACGTTACTTCCTTTCAAAAACCAAATCCAGGGAGCCATATACCAATGTAGATGTCTGCCAAGAGCAGACAGCTGCGCTTGCAGCACCATCTAGTGAGAAACAGTGGAACTGTTGCTGCATCCTAGATGCTTGGCACAACTGATTTTGCTACTTTGAAAAACAAGAAACCCAAACATTTTGAGATATAGTCCAACTAACATTCCTCCCAAGAAACCAACTAGCCAGGAACCAACAAAATCATCTTAGCCTAAAAAGTTATGTATTTTACCAAATCTACCCTATTCTGTTGACACTCCCAGGAAAACACAAACAGGCATTCATGGCGTGCTGACCTTGAACCTGCACTCAAACATATGACACTTTCCAGCATGTGTCAGGAAAAGGTCTGTACATGTTTCTTCTGCTGAAAAAGATACCCTGAAGGACACATTTCTCATCATTTACTCATGATACAAAAGAAAACCCACTCGAAACCTTGCTGCCAAGACACATTGGAATCTGATGCAACAAGGGCACTGCCACTTCCCAAACTAGAATACCTTGCTGGAAAGCAGCAGGCTGCCTTGAGCTTCCTCACACTTTCCTTTAGGGTCATGAGCTCCAGAGTCTATACACGTTCACTAAGCCCTTAATAAAGTATCCTTCTGCAACCCAACCCACAGACAGGTAATGCAGAATAAAGTTTGCAAGGTATTTTCCTTCTGAATTCTCTGGCCTTCAATACAATTGAAAAGTGGCCTTGTTCTGACTTTCAATGAAACCACTGAGCTGTTGGTCTCAGAGAGCACCACATCCATGCCCTGACCCCTGGGAGCCATGCTTGGGCAAGGAACAGAGGATCTTTGCTCTAATGCTAGCCCTGTGCTGTTTTCCAAATGGGAAATTTCCAGACCTCTGCAGGCCTGAGGAGTGGAAACACACTTAAATGTTTTAGTGGGTGGGATCCTCTCAAGCAGTGGAGACAGCATGTGTGCCCATCTGGTTGCTGGTATGGTTCCAACACAGAAGAGACAATATTTTAATCTTCCTGACTTTGAAGAGACCAATCCAAGCCCCAAATTTGGAAAAGCTGTCAACATTAACCTATTAACAGCTGTACCTAAGTGACTTTTTGGTTGGTTGTTTTGAGTTTTTTTTTTAAACTCAAGCTGCTTACAAAAGTGGAAACTAGGAAAGAACAGGAAAAAAATAAAGGTCTTTCTCTGCAGTCTGAACTTTGACAGCAAATAGTTTGTACCAGGACAGAGAAAGCGCTATATGGCAATAGGCCTACTCCCCTGTTACATCTTCTCAGATTTATGCACCACCTAGACATGAATGTAAGATCTAGCCTTAATGATCACGAACAAACTTGATATAAGGTCAATCCTCAGTCCTCAAGTCCTTAACGTTTACAATTCCAATTCAATTTTCTTTATCTCCTTCTCTTCTAGAACACCAGTGATCACAGAGAGAAAGCACTTTACCAGAATAGTTGTAGTTTACCTTATCTTCAGCCAGAAGGAACTGTGAAGGGCTTTGGAGACAAGTGCTATGTATACCATCTGCTGTCTAGACTTCACTTCTCGATATATAGGATCATTAAGAGTTTTCCCAAAAGGTTCTCATTATTATCCAGGAATACAGCAAGGCAAACAGGAGGAAATATTGAAGTGATACATTTGGCAATGACTTATGACTGTGATACAAAACAAAGCTATCCACAGTATGCAGAGCCATTGCTTCCATACCAAAGATGGAACAGATAACCTCCCACTTAAGAGCTCCCGTTTATACAACTTGGATTTGAGGCACTAATCAGGTATCTGCTAGCCAAAGAACCATCTGGCATTAACAACTTAGAAGGCTGGAACCCAGCACACATGCATCTCGGCAACTCATCTCACAGACAAGTTACTGAAATGTGAACTGTAAGGTCCCACATTTGACTAGAGACTATTTTAAGCAGCCTGTACCAGGCAGATGTTAAGACTATCAGATGCTGGCTGAAGATGCCAACATTTTTTCAAGTGCTAAACATCCTTTCAGAGATAGAGCATATGAATACAATTTGGAACAATGATGGGCTTTACCCACAAATTGCATACATATATCTTTCTGTCTTTGGATGACACAAGAACAAGAGCGGACACAGAGTGAAACCCTTCAGTATGTCATTTCAGTTTGACAGACAGCTACTGAAGTTCTTTTGGTTTTGTTCTCAGCTCTTCTTACGTTGATTTCAGCTCCTCTATATTAATTTGTAATGTGAAGCTGGGCACACTCAAGCACTTTTTGTGCATAAAAAGAACTTTAGAACATACGAAAGCTCAAAACACGTTTCAGCCAACTTCTCCACAGGAAGCTCTTCAATCGATTTTTTTGAGTTGCGTGAAGACAAGAATACTGTCTTGATTCAGAAGGTTACGTATGTTATACATATTTCCTACAAATAAAAACAGTGAAAAAGTGTGTTTAGAAGCCACTAGTAATTTTAAGTCCTGTCCTGTCTTCAGACAAGCGTATTTTCATTTCATGTACGTTAACAGAAGGAGTGTTAGCCCCAGTCCATAGGATGCCACGCTTACAGGCATATCACTCAACTTCAAAGAGATAACAAGAAACACAGCTAATGTCTATTCTTAGCACAGTCTAAAATAATTAAGTGCAACTTTGCCAACAAGATTTTTACTGAAAAGAATGTAGCAGACTTGAGCTCTCAAAACCTGCAAAACTTTATGGTGACTGAATTTCTTTTACTCCGGCAGGAAATCTCAATTAAAAACTGCACATGAAAACTTACCTGCAGATCTCCACTTGGGATTTATATAACATGATCACCCAATATAGAAATCTCTAAAAGGCATTGAATGCTGGGAATAAGCAACATCCTACCATCCATATACAGCCACACTCAGTGAATTACAGTGAGGTCAAATGCCAAAACCATTGCATTGCCCATCCAGGCATGCTCAGACAGGCCATCATGAAGCAGGGAAGAATACAATGAAGTTAAGATCCTTATGGCCATACGGAACTTTCAGCCATCTATATAACCTGCTTTCCCAAAAAGTAAGCTACAAAATTGTCTCTGTAGATCTCTAAATTTTTAAGATTAAAACAAACAGCAAAAAAGGCTTCAAAGCTCAAGCATTAACTGAATAAAGATTATTCAATCAGGACATCACAGTGAAAATCTAATGGAAAAACAAGTGGTAGCTTGTAATTTTCTAACATAACCTCTTCTAATAAAAACTCTCTACAGCTCCAAGAATATCCTGCTTTACAACTACTAAACTCTCCTGACTAGTGTCTCTTACCCATTGAAGGGCAGCTTTCCATATGGAACTCATTCCACTTTTATCTCAGAAGGACAAAAGCAGAGGTGTCTAAATTCTCAACAAGCCACAGGAATTTACAACCCATTCAACAAAACATTCTGCACTTTATATATATCAAGCACAAAGCGTCATATGATAAATGGATCCAAATGGATTTTCATAATTTTATGAAGAAACTCCAGCAAACAGATGGCAGCAAAAACAATTATATTAACTACCACTGTATTAAGCTGTCTGTGAAGTTTCCCCAACTTCACACTAAAGACACAACTAGAATACCAAGAGAAATTCACTCTTAGAACTTGGTAGCATCATGAAGCTTTGATGGCACCTCACATAACAAACAGTGTTTGTATCATTGCATTTAAAAGGTTAGGTCATCAACCCATGACCAGTCCTGGGTCCCATTCCTCATAATCCCGATCTTTCCCAGTCTCTACTGAAACTTCTCTCTCCCCATCACTCAGCTCAGTTTTGCTTCCTAGCAGTCTCATCCCTCTCCAACAAATACGTTTTAAACACACATGCTCACCTTCTGGAACACAGAAGAAGTCTCCCGTAGTCAGGTAATATGATGTCTTATGTAAGGTAAAAATAACTTTGCCCCAGATAACGTGGAAAACCTTAATGAAAGCCAAACAGTTCAGAGATTAGCGATGTTTCCTTTGCAAACACTTTCTGAAATATTATCTTTGTTTTGCATACATTTCATAAGAAAGATCAAACCCAAATAAGTTGGCAGAGCCTGTTTTTCCTACCCTGCTGAAAAGTATAATGCATAACTTGCAAGTGAGGTGGGGGTCAAATTTATTTGTTTGATACATCCATCTTGCCTACAAGATCCAGACAGTAAGCATACACAAACATGCAGATCTAATGTGAAGCAAAGCAGGTCAATGTGCATGCAAAGTACCTCCAGCAAGTTTCTTTAGTTAATAACAGATTTAATAACTGAAATGGTTCACTAATTTTCATTTTATCTGTTTGCACTATAGGGGGAAAAAAACCCAAACCTGAAAAACCTGTTGATCTTCTGTGCTACTTCTAAACCATTTTAAGATTTTGTTTACATAGCCCACTTTACACAAATCTGAAAAAAAAAAATCATACTTACTATTGTATCCATGTAGACACACTGTTGTCCTTTTTCCTTAAGTGGCTTCAAAATCAATTTCCCAATGGCAAAAGTAGATGTATTCAAATTTTTATATATTTCCACTGATTCATCTTTGAAGAAGTATGCCTTACTGTCATCAGTGTTAACACAAGCTACAAAAAAGTCCAGATTAACATTAATGCTCACAGAAAAGTAGCCTTTTTACTTGCTCAATAACTACTTATCAAATCATACACATTACGTTTCATGGCAATACCTCCGAGAGCTATATCCAGTACTTACCTGAAAAATCAGGACATGTTTTAGTCTCTCCGTCACAATTTTCTCCAGAAGAGCAATGAGTATTTCAGCAGCTCACCTTTTTATGCCCAATGCAGCATGAACCCATTTTTTTTCTTACCAGTCTAATCACTTAATACACCGATCACAAAAGCCCTTTGTTACATCCCCTCAACTCACTTAGAAGTACTTCCTTGTTTGTTACTGGGTCCACTACAACGGTTGGCTTAGAAGTATCAGCTAGGGTGCAATTCAAATTTGCAGGTATCTCTCTTCCTTAGGAGACAAAAAGAACAAAATAAAAATCAGATAAATAATCACTCTACTTTTAATAATTTGGTTACAGCTTTTCCACACTTTTAGATTTCATACACAAGTACTTATATTTGTTTCATTAAATGTCAAAAAAGACTGAACATATGTTCTTCAAATAAAAGGAAGCCATCCACAACAATTCTTTGAAAATGTAATTGTCATTGGAATTATTTCTGTGTATAATAGATAAACGATCTCTAAATCCTAAAGAATTTTCCACAGGAATGCCAACTATTTATCCTGCACTGTTAACAACAGTATTTACTCAAAAGAAAATGTGTTTTCAGAGAAGTGCTTTGCTAGCAACAGATGCTGAGAGGATATAAAAATACATGACAAGGTATAAAGAACAAGTTTTTTCTTTTTACCTACTGCTACTGGTCATCAGGGAAATGAAGAGATAAAGCATTCAAAAGAACAAGCATGTGTGTTCAATTTTCCTTTACCCAAGAAATACCACTACAGGGCTCTCACTCTAAGTTGTAAATCAGAAAACTATTTCTATAATAAACAGGATTTTTCCAGAGAAGGAAACAGCCTAAGAACTGATGACAATCTTGCACTTTTCAAATAGAAAAGAGATGCTGGAGAATGCTCACGATAGAATAAACATCCCTAAGGTCTCTTGCAGAACTCCCTTAAGCAGACAATTTTAGCTCCCCAGTGCACAGGAAATGTCTTTAACTGCAGTCTGAACAAAGATGTTAAGGCAAGATATAGCACTTTACAGGCACTCATGGCTGCTTAAATACTCTTATACCAAGACAGTCAGGGGTAGAAAGCAAGCTGCTGTGTTTGAAATAGCTTTGTTCCAACATAACCATTTTCCTATAAAAAGAAGCAGCAACAGATGCAACTCTATAGCTATAATCATAGATTTATCATAATAACAATAAAATTTAGGAAATTCTACTGCAAATTCTACTCAGCTGATGGTCTTTTCACACATCACTTAAAATTCCAGGATGCTACCGAAAGATTATCTCTCAGGATAAATGTGAGTTAAAGAGGAAATTCATCACTTATGGAAGACAGTTCAAATGCACCTAAAGCAACCAACCATTTTCCTAGACACAGAATGAATAGTCATTACCCAGCTCAGGTTTACATGACTGCAAATTATTTCTATTAAAACAAACTGTACTTAGATGAAAGCTCAATCTAAACCAGGATCCTGTCTCCCATCAGTGGCCAAAAGCAAATACGTCCCATTCTACCCCCAAAACTGTTAAGAGATGAATGGCACCTCCATGGAATACTTTCCACTTCTAACATGGAGCTCACACACTTTATTTAGAGCTATTAACTGTTACATCTTTTATGAATTTATCTAGTTTTCGTCTTGAATCTAAATAAGGATTTTTATCCACAGTATTCTGAGACAAGGAGCACAGTAAGAAGAGCCATCTTATTTTCTTTGAAAAACCCAGCTCTCATTATCTTCCTTCCACTCCTTCAAGTTCTTCTGTTTAAAAACAATCACAAAACCCCAACAAACACGCAAACAAAACAAATCACAATTTATTTCTATTCCACTTCTCCGTGCCACTCATGATTTTGTCTCTCACACTTCCACAGTATTCTTTTTTGGGCTGAGGTGCCTTCACCACGTAGTTGCATCTTGTAACAGAAGCCCTTCACGTTTTCTACAAGCTTTCTCTGAACCTTCGCTAGTCATAGAATCATAGAATGGTAGGGGTTGGAAGTGACCTTTAGAGATCATCTAGTCGAACCCCCCTAGTCCTACTACTTTTTTTAAGTAAAAGCAATGCTCTAGAAAAACAGAAATTTGTATCAATACTGTTTTCGTCGTTATTTCTCTAACAATTATTTCAGCCCCGATTTGTTTTAGGCTGTGTCAGGACCACACAGCATTTTCCATTTTTGTTAGTATTTCTTCTGTAACTTCACATAGAAACGTTTCCATTTCAAACCAAAGTGCTAGTCAGTCCCCATAAAGAAGAGTTCTTCAGCAGCAAAATATCTTCCAGAGAGAGTACAGCAAAAATAATTTGGGCTTCAGACTTTGTGTCCCTTTTCTGAGCACTACCTACATATTTATTATCTACTGGTCACAATGGCTCTGGCAAAACTTCCTAATCCTGTTTGTTTAAACAGATTTATTGCCCACTTTTAACCATTTTATGCACTGTTCTTAAAGCTTTCTCTCCACCTACCTTGTTATGTTTTTGTATTTGACCTAAGACAGCTTAAAACTCTATTGACACCACGTGCTGCCTTTTCAGAAGTGATGTCACAGGCATCAGCGAAATGACCAGAAGTTTCTATACCTTAACTGTGCATTATGAAACTAGACCCATTAGCATCGCTAACCACTGAGCCAGAAGTCCAGCTTATTTTTCTCCAACCCCTACTTTAAATGCACCACAACAACTTTAGACATTTCCCATATCTCTTCCTTTCTAATGCCGAGAACTTAAGAAGTTTTTACCACAAGACTCTTCGGCATTGCTACAGAGGAAATAAGAACAGGGTTTTCCACATCAGATCACATTTTAACACGTTTCATTATTAAACTATTTTCCACTAGAGAGAATATTGTGTTTTTACAAGAGAAAAATCTTACAGCAATAGAGTATTTTATTACAGATTTTTTAAGTATCAAAATAGAAAAAGGTCTGTGTTCATACTTGCTTCATCTGTTTTCTGTTTGTGATAACCCTTTCTTGGTTTTTTCTCCCTGGGAGGTTCTGATTCTGGACACACTATTCCACTAACCACGAGATTTCCTGAAATGGAAGAAAGTTAAACAAAGTTCACTAACTCATAATAAGTCTATAAGAATGCAGGTTTGCACAACCACAAAGCATTTCAGTTGAGAATGTATTTCCTTAACATCAAACATTTCAGATTGTTCTGGTTTTCCAGAGCTAACCAAAAGCTTCTCAGTAGCAAGTATTTTGAAGTGCAATGCAACTGAGATTTTTTTGAAAATAACTTGATCATAGTTCAGGAAAAGAACAATTCAGAAAGCCAGGACACGAAAGATTTTTTAGGACAAAAGCATAAATTTTAGAGACATAAAGAAATACTTTGTTTCAAGCAGACTAATTTGTTAGAAAAAGACCAAATTACGTTGAATTGTCAGGAAAAATCCATGAGAACAAGACATAATTCCATTACTTGGTGAATTTTAGCAATGGATTCAATACTACAGTATCTGCCCTGGACAACAACCTCCACATAGAAAGAAATGCTCCAATGAATGATCTAGTAGACAGTCACTTTTTCCTGTATCATACCGAATTTTTAATGTAATAAAGCTAGTAGACAGATATGTTTTTTTCCTTCCCTAAACGGTTACAGCAAAGCTACTTAATATGTTCTGTTGATACCATTTCTGGCTGACACAGGAGTATCAGGAAAGAAAAAAAGACTACACAGAAAGGTGACTAAATGTCCAGAGACCATAAATAATTGATGATTTATAAAAAAATTATCAAATAGCAAATGCTTCAAAGTTTTCATGGCACAAGATAAACCCAGAGACTTCTCTTTATTGTCCAATCAGGAGAAAGCAAATAGGTATTTTAAAACTAATACCTGAAGGCCTCATCTTGTAGTTCACGCGCTCGCCTCGCCAATAATCCAGAGGTCTTACTCGTATCCTTTTAGTCCGACGAACATTTGGTGTGTGGGTAGGCATTACTAGTTTAAGAGATGAAATCATTCTCATTAAGTATGAAGGGAAAATTCAGAAGTGGAAAACATTAAATATCCTTTCCTGCTGTTCCATACCAGGCGGTCTGCAACTTCCCAAATTATATTTGTATGACACTGCTATCATGGCAGGAAAAGTGAATCAAGTATTGCCAAATTCTTCTTTTGCATATGTCACTAATCCCCTCTCCTTTTTCTTAAACAGCCACCAAGCTTACCTAACACTGGACTTCATCTATGCATCTTAGTGAATCACTGAGACACGCTGTTAAGGGCTCAAGCACAAGAAGCAGCAAATATGCTACAACTGTGGAGATAGGCTTGCTCTGAGCAAAGTCTAAGAACCTTGCCTAAATCTACAGGATTTCATTACCCCCAGTGCGAAGGCACTGCCTTGGCTATAGCAAGAGGACCAGAACAGAGCCTGCATAAGCAGCCCCTCCTCTTCCATCTCCGAGGTCCAGAAGAGCAGCACTTTGGACAACAGAAACCCCATGCATTTCCAAAACTTCTCAGATTTTTTTACCTTCAGATCTATTTATTATATAGTCTCAACTTTCAATTTTTCTAAGATCTCATACATGTATACAGTAAAATTCAGTATTTTAGTGTCTGTAAGAAAGAATCAAAGTCCCTTAAGAGTTCAGAGCAAATTAGTTAAAAATATTTAAATGATAAAGATTAAAATAAAAAGGCTGAAAGTTTTCGAAGGTAGACAACTACAGTGTTGTGCATAAAATAATAATAAAGGGAATAGAAAACAATAAAAACAGAGTAGTATGGGATTACAATCAACTGCATGCCCGTTGTTCTATGCTATCTGCACTCAGATCATCACAGAAGGCAGTCTATTTGCACTCCAGTTACACTGTGTAAAACTAATTTGTGCTCTTACTGAACTGTAAGCATTGTCTTGACTCAACAGTAAGTGAAAAAATGAAAATGTGAGTTTATTTTAACTGTTGAATATAGTAATAAGAAACACCAGAAGTTTTTAAAAGTATCTTAAAAATTAGAGCAGGGTTGTACCACTTATATAACAAGCCTTATCTGTAAACTCTTATTAATACATGAATCAATATTTGAGTGTTTTCCTGTGTCTCCTTCAGCAAAGCTTCCACCAAGATGCAAATGTATTTGTATTTATACACTCACATATTTTAAAATAATCTTACCTATCTTATGCCTTGCATTGTTGTCTGCCAACAGATGCCTTACTTGATCTTCAGAACTATCTGAAAATACATTAAAAAATCCACTACTATCAGTAGCTCCTGTTCCTCACTTATTCTGAGTACCCACTAGAAGCAACCAAAGGTAATACAAGATACAGTCCCAATTTTAGTGTTCCCACTAATTTTTCTTTAAACATATATAACCATAGATAAGCAGTATATGTAATATGTTTTTAAAGTGTAAGCTTGAAAATTACATGAAAACTATACAAACAAGTAAATATTGCTCAGATTTATCCCTCTGATAAAACTAACATTGGCAAATTATAACTACACATATGATTTTATTGATCAAAGTGCCAGGTCATTCAGTTTTATAGTACTCAAGCTTAACTTCAAAACAAACTTCTTAGCAGAACACACATAAAACCTGGTCTCTGAAGAAAGCACTGCATGAACTAATAACACACACAATTGTCTCTAAAGCACTAATGAAGCATTTCCATCTCCAGGGCTCATATTCATCATGACAAATATGTGAAACCTGTGCAGGGAAGCTTAAAAGAACAACAAAATGTTTTTAGGTGAACAAGGCAACACACCAAATTGATACAAACCAAGCCAAAAAAAACCTGTACAAAGTATTTTGGTATCCTGGTATCAAAGTATTATCATGGTATCCTGGCGTAGGCTTTATACCAAACCACGCAGTGCTTGTCCTACCAAAGCTAACACAAGGTAAAGCTGGCAGACTGCATCATCATGTGCTCGGGCAGAAATGTGATCAGTCAATACGATCTACATGACTTATTCTGGACAAGGAAAATGTAACAGAAATTACTGTACCATTAATTACAGCTTATAAGATGCTTAGAGGTAGAATGCAAGAAAATATCGATTTTAAACATTACCTGAAAATGTATCATCCTGTTCACGAGACTCACTTCCAGAAGAAAGTTCACGACAATGTTCTAGAACAGGTCCACTTCAAGGGAGGAGGAGAAAAAAAAAAAAAAAAACCCACACACCTGCTTGAGTAAGTTAAATGTCTAAAAACACTACAGCACTATCCAAAATATAAAATTTAAGGGTTTTTTCAGATCATGTTGAGTGGTTTTTTTTTTCCCTTCTAAACATTTATCTGTACCAACTGGACACTGCTACTTAGCAATCACAGGTCTGAAATTCTACAATTACTCCTCTACTAGGTTATCAGTCAGACAAACTGGCATTTGCATCTTCTCTCTCTACAGGCTTCTTAAACTTTTTTTTTTCTTCTTCCTCCCCTCCAGAAGAAACAGACCACCTCCTCTCCGCAGCATTACCTTTCAAACAATTTTCCATAGACAATGATTCTAGAAGTGCTTTAAAGAGCTGTTTTGTACACTTTAAAGACAGTAAACCAGTTTGTGATTGTTGTATGTGTTGTGTCATGAAATCTTCCCCAAGAAAATGAGAATAACATGTATGTAACTCCACCAGAGATTCTCCAGCAATCAAATCACTCCTAACAGCATTATCTTACAGCATTAACCTTTCCCCTTTCCCTTATCTGTGACTGCTTCACTGCATTTACCATGCCAACAATGTTCAGCTGTGATTCACCTAAATGATCTACCTACACAGTAGATGAGCAAATCTACACTAGACATTTGTCCACTTCAGTCTGCAGCAGTAGGCTCACTTCTAATAAAATATAAAATTTTCAGTAGAATTAACACATAGAAATCTAATCACTTCACAGACTTCCACTTCTGTTTGCTTTTTTAAGTTTCCATCCCATGAAGGAGAAGATACTTGCATATTTATGTGCACAAGAGTTTCGATTTTAGATATAATTTCACGTCCTACTTAACAGCAACTTTATTAGTACAGTTGTTATTAGTTCTAGGAACACTGACACTTCTATTCAAAGAAAAAAAAATAAAAAAAAAAAAAAAAATCACACACTGATGTGGAAGCAAACCTCAAAGGAAGAAAAAGGTCCCCAAAGGCAAGAAACTTACTGTGACTCCTTAATCACGACAAAAACTTTCTATGGTTATTAACTGTATTCACACAGTATTTAAACACTTCAGGCACAAGTCACAGTGCCTTTACTAGGTTTTACACTAGTAGGACTCAAAACACAGTATTAGTACCAAACAGATGTTGTGCCTCAGTGGGCGGAAGTGGGATTAAATGCAAGTAACACACAACTCATGAAATTACCTTTCACAACTCATAGGCTCCTCATCTGTAAGGGAATCACTAGAAGAGAAAAAAAATATTACCTTTACTGTTAAGTCAATTTTATTTCCTGAAAGGAACACATAGGTCATTAATTTTATGTATTGAAGGGAATCATGAAAAAAGACATTTTAAAAAATATTTGTTAAAGTAATGCAATAAACAGTGATTAAAAATGTGATTACTGTTTTAAACTTCTTTTAATTACCAACTACTATCAAAGTTACTTCCACAAAAATAAATATAGCTGAAAAATTAAACACTGTATTTTCTCAATTTATAAACAAAGTGACAAATTGCAGAATCTTAAGGGTTGGACAGGTCCTCGAAAGATCATCTAGTCCAACCCTCCTGCCAGAGCAAGAACACCTAGAGAACTTATCTAGGCAGGTTTTGAATGTCTCCAGAGAAGGAGACTCCACAACCCATCTGGGCAGCCTGTTCCAGCACTCTGTCACTCTCACAGTGAAGAAATTCTTCACTTGTATTTCTTTGGAATCTCTTACGTTCCAGCTTGTACCTGTCGCCCCTTGTCCTATCACTGGACATTTGGCTCCATCCTCCTGACACTTGCCCTTTACATATCACCCCTTAGTCTCCCCCATGCTAAAGAGCCCCAGCTCCCTAAGTCTTTTATCATAAGGGAGATGCTCCACTCCATCATCTTTGTCGTCCTCCACTGAACTCTCTCCAGCAGCTCCCTGTCCTTCTTGAATCGAGGAGCCCAAAACTGACAGCAAAGTTATTCTACAGGTGGTGGGGTTGTGTGTCTTTTTCTGTTTTGTTTGGTTTTAAACTGTATCAGCTACTTAAGTCTCAAAAAAATTTCAGTGCAAGTGTGCTTCTGTAAAAGTAGACACAAGATTTGGCACCTACCTCTGAGAACAGGATGTTGACTAGATTATATATTTTGTATTCTAGATTTCTCTTTCTCTATTCAACCACTCGGAAACTGTCACATCATTCAATTGGGTCATTACTGATTAAAAGTTGACAAGATGTGTTTCGTTATCTACCAAGTTAAACCATGCTCTTAAGGAATTATACAAAATACTTACTGTAGTCCATGTTGTGTGTTATGTTTCCTTTTGTTACTTTTAATTTTTACATCTGATTTCTTCTGTTTTTTCTTTGCCACATCCTGTATAAAAGAGCTGTCAGAATCCATTTGAGACTTGGCATCTTCAGGGTTTGAGCAAACACCTTCACTGGTTCTGCAATGAATCTTTTTGTGTCTCTTTCCCACAGACTCAGTTGACAATTGTTTCTTTTCAGACTTCCTCACACTGTCTATGAGATATTGCAGTGCTTTTACAAGACTTTTGTTGCTTGTACCATCAAGTGACTTCAAGGCATGCAATATATTTTCAGGCCTTTCAGACTTATCCAACTTCTCAATCACAGAATTCTGTAATTCCTGATGTGGGGGTGAAGTGAGCACTTCATTCAATTTTACAGGCTCTCTTTCAAGCTCTTCTTCACCAAGTTCACTGTCAGAACCCTTCTTTCTTTGAAAATGAGGCTTTGTATTACTACTTTTCTTGCCAGATTTTTTAAGCTTCTTTCTTGGACTTTCCACCTGTCTCTTAGGTATCGAATCTTTTGGAAGTTTCTGCTTTGCAGCTTGTACCTTGTCAACTACCTGCTGAGAAGCTTTTGAAGCCAACTGAGAATGCTTGGAAGAGATGAGATTCCTTTTTAGAAACACAGTCTGCTCTTGCTGATGCCCAGCTGAAGGCACAAGCAAATCCTCCCTTGACATCACCTTTGTTTCACATTGTTTTGCATCAGATGCTTTTGTTTTCAATCCAGACTCTGACAACATCTGTTCTGGTTTCTCTTCTGGTTTCCAGGACATGTCCTGTTTCTGGTTTGGAGAGCCTTGCCTACATGCTTTCCTTTTAGTCTTTCCTATCAATACACAAAACATCTGGACATTAATATCTTTTCCCGTTAAGTTAGGATACATATATTAACACCTAAACAGATAAAAATAAACCAAATAATTAAAAAAAACTCCTCACAAAATCAGATTTTTCCCTGATGGTTTCAAGATGGCTTTCTCTGAACTACAGTGCATAAAAAAAGAAAATTGAATTTTTGGTGAATTCCAGTAATTCCTAGCACAAAAAAACAAAGTAGACGAGTTACATGCAATCTGCTTTCCAATTTTCAGTGCTTTCTGCTACAAAATCCTTCTCAAATAATTCCTAAAAACTCATCCTCTCCAGTTTAATGTACATATCTTAATCTTCTTTCTATGGAGAGAGGAGCAAAAGCTTGTGGGCAGCTAGATTCGTTTTCTGCTAAGAAAAATCAGCACTGCTAACTTAATTTTTTAACGTACCAGCAGGAAAGGCTAGGGGGAAAAAAGAGACACTCTGTCTCACTCCGTTATATACACCCAAACCTAACTGAAAACTGAACATCAAATTAGTAATCCATGAATGTCTCTTATCCTTATTTCCCAGTAAACCACCACAAAAAAAAAAAAACAAAAAAACCCCACCACCACAGTAATATGAGGTGGAAGGAGAAGTCCAAAGAGCTGTTAAAAAACTTACCCTTAGAAGCACTCTCTTTCCCTTGAGACTTAAGGACTTCTTCACTGTTAGAGACTGGATCTCGTTCTGGTGTTCCTTTGAAGCCAGGTACTCTGACATTCAAATCATTCATTTTCTGTTCAGTACATGTTTCAACCTGTACTGTTCTGTTCTTGCATTTCTTGCTGTCTGTCTTCTCCTTTTCATAGGGCCGAGATTTGGAAACAGGAGGTGCAGAGTTATCTTTTTTTGACTTTTTGTTCTTACAGGGTACTGAAAACCAAGACTTAAAAGATGCATCTTCTGAGTCCTCAATTAAAAATTCACATTCATTTTGTACTTCTGGATCTTGATCTTTCACAGGAGGTGGTGATGGCGGCGATATTGAGGCTGAATACCTAAAGAAAGGAAGGACAAAGTATTCACATTATTTAGGAGGGAAAAAAACGGACTTTCAATCCTGCAAATCTACAGGTAACTCTAGAACACCTAAACACAGTACAGGATATTACAGTCCTCAGAAGAATTATTATAAAATTCCTCATTTATACCACACAAAGCCTGTTTATCCTTGCTTTGGCCTCATACTCACACCTGCCTATTTCTCAGGCACCGGCTAGCCAACTTCCTATCAAACCAGTCAGAGAACCACATTAGCTCTGAAAGACTGCTTATCACTGCTGTCTTCAAAATCTTCTGAGGTTTTCCCAAATCCTCCAACCTAGCTACCAAAACATATCAGGTGTAATCTGAAACACTTATTCAATAGCTACATACTATTTTACTGGCAGACAAAAAAGCAACAGCACTGTTAAATCCTAACAGCACAAAACTTTGAAACAGCTATTCCTATTCTTTCTCAAGTGGCATTTTTCAGTAATGTTGCATTATCCCAAAACATTCTCTGAGACCTTTTATGTTTACAGATAATACTCCAGTACTCGGGACTGGGTTCTTTTACTAGTAAATTACATTCCATATTAACCCTCAAAACCAACCTTTTTCCATGAGTTCCTGATGCTACAGCTGCTAAGACCACCGAAGAGAAAGACTTCTCTTTCTGTACAAGTGTAGAAATATGTTCTGTTCCATGCACGAGAACAACCTGCTTGCCTCTCCCAGTCTGAGGTCCTTTCAAACTTTCAGTTTCCACATGGCTCTTCATCGCAGCAGCAGTATTTTGTTCATCAAAATGTAATCTATGTGTGAGAAACAGCATTTAAATACAGTGTAACAACTCCCAAGTGCACATTAAGGTATGGTGTAGATGGACAGATGCTCCCATTTCCTCCTGCTGACAGTGCCTCACTTCTTATGAATGAGCTGCCCTTTGGTGATTTGCTTCAACACTAATTAGCAGCATCATCTCCAAGGACAGGAGCAAGTGTCCAAACCAATGAGGCAACATGGGGTCAGTTTGTATTTCTTGATCAAAGTAGGACTGCTCAGCAAGACAAATTCCTAATTTTAGGAAAAAGTGCTTTGGAAATTGTCAAGTTTCCTAGATCCTAAGCACACTCTCTTTCCCATCTCACCCCATCAGTGGGATCAGTATCAGTCCCTCTCTAGGATCCACTCATTCCACAGAGTCAGTCCCCTAGGAAAAGCAGGACTGTGGCTGGGACCACTGGCCACGATTGCAGTTGCCCTCAAATTTTCCAAAGTAGAGATGACAATTACAATTGAAGTGCTTCTGCTTTGTATAACACATCTGTATATTCAGAGAGAGAAACAGTGACTGTCCATCTGTGCTTTAACAAATGTTTTGTTGACTTAAGGTTAACACTGTCAATAGGATGCATTGAAAATGTCTAGACTAAGAAGTTGTTAATTTGAGGCACTTTCCTGCAAAAAATAAGTTAAAATCTATTCCAACAGGCTTCCCACACTTGAGTACTCCACTTTTGAGAATTAACCACCATTACCAGAAAATTTAACAAATAACAATTCTGACCTTTCTAAACCCAGATATTGGATTTTTCCAAAAATCTTGGAATTTATTTTTGGAAGTACCCAAGTCAAGCTCTTAAATGACTGAAACCACCCTGCTCATTTACCCTAAGAGGAGATCAACACAATGACACAATACCACCCCATGTTCAGCTCTACTTACATCTGTTGGTCCACAAGCCGAGGTGATCCAAAAGGCCCCCAATTACCCTCAGGATCCAAAGACACATCAGGACTTTTGCTTAGTGCTTCAACGTCTTCTAATATATTTGTTTCTCTTTCAAACACAGGAGACTTAGGTTTTTCAGAAACAGCTATGCTATCACATATTGCAGGCTGCAGGGGCGTCTTATGTGACTCTTCTGTTAACATACAGAATAGGTTTAATTCTTCTGCTCAAGAATTACCCAAAAAAGCTTAATTCAGTAACAGCACTACTAACCTTCATTGCTGTTTCTTGCTTCCAGTGGTGATGGAAGATCACAGGCTGTTTTCAGAGAATTAATAACCCCTGCCTTTGGCTGTGATAGTCAATAACAAATAATGAGACAAAGTAAAATATTTGATAAAGTAACAGTATTTTGACAGAAATATACACTTGTACAGAACATGATATAATCTCCTTAATCTTTACTCATCTGAAGGCCAATTCTACTTTAACTAAACACTTTAATTTTTATCATATAAAACTTTCTGAAACCAGATGTAAATTTAAAATATCAAGTAAAACTGTGTGTACAGCAAAATTCAGTTTGCATCTTCAACCACACATCCTCATAGACCCAGGCAACTTATTTCCTCTTTTTGTTAGAACGAATTAATTTAATTCACCTTTATTAAGCCAGGCTGAGGTTTTGCAGTAATTACTTTTGAGATTGTATGGTATTCTGCCATTAGACTAAAGCAAACACTATTATAAAAGGATGCCTGTTATAAACATTGCCATTAACAGAATATCCTCTTTTTACAAAAAAATAAAAAAAGCCACATGGAAGAAAAATATTAAAACTAAATATATACAAACTAGATTACTGGTATCATTCTCTCAGCACATTAACAAGTCTTTTAATATGTTTCCACTCTTTAATAAAGTTACAGCTAATACGAAGTTATTGTACAAACAACTTTATCAGTTGACAAGCTGCTTTGACCCAAGAATCATCTTTCAATTTTCCAATTCATTGCAAATTACATTCATGTATCTGGAAAAGTGACTGAAACCAACCTCAACAGAGTCTAAGACAGCTATACCCACCACTCGCTATATAAGTTGCATGCTGCAACCTGAGACTATGAGAAATTTAACTATCCTAAACAAAAAGGTAGAAAGGCTTTCATCAGCAAAAATCCAAGAAAATAAGTTATTAAATAAATCCAGTTCTATAATATTTACTATCAGAGCACAATAAATTAAGAAAAAACATTACTAAGAACTGTTACAGAAGGTTAAATTATAGCTTATAGACTACGCAAATAACTTCATAGAATCACAGAATGGTAGGGGTTGGAAGGGACCTATAGAGATCATCTAGTCCAACACCCCTGATCAAGCAAGTCCACCTAGATCAGGTCACGTAAGAACATGACCAGGCGGGTGTTGAAGATCTCCAAGGAAGGAGACTCCACAACCCCTCCACAACAGCAGCATGTTCCACTGCTCCCTCACCCTCACAGTGAAATAGGTTCTTTTCTGAGGTTTAAGAGGAACTTTTGTGTTCCAGCTTCATCCCATTACCCCTTGTCCTGTTGCTATATACCAGGCTGGCCTTCCTGTCGGTTCCTGGGTCAACCTTCCTGCCCTTTTTTGAAGACTGAGGTGACATTGGCCTTTCTCCAGTCCTCAGGCACCTCGCCTGTCCTCCATGATTGTTCAAAAATGACGGAGAGAGGCTTAGCAATGACATCAGCCAGGTCCCTCAGCACTCTGGGATGCATCCCCGTAAGGGCCCACTGACTTATGAGCCTTAAGCTTGTTGAACTTCATGAGGTTCCTCTCTGCCCAACTCTCAAGCCAGTCGAGATCCCGTTGAATGGCAGCACAGCCTTCTGGGGAATCAGCCAGTCCTCCCAGTTCAGCATCAGCAGCCAGCTTTCTGAGGGTATACTCTGTCCCCTCATCCAAGTCCTTGATGAAGATGTTGAACAAGTCTGGCCCCAGAACCGATCCCTGTGGAACTCCACTGGCCATTCCAACTCGATTCTGTTCCACGGATCACCACCATCTGGGCTCTGGCATCCAGCCAGCTCTCGATCTACCTCACCATTCACTCCTCCAAGCCACACTGCCTGAGCTTTCTGATGAGGATGTTATGGGAGACAGTGTCAAAAGCCTTGCTGAAGTCAAGGTAGATGACATCCACTGCTCTCCCCCTCATCTAGCCAGACAATCATGCTCTTGCAGAGGGCTATTGTCAGACAGGATTTCCCCTTGGTGAAGCCATGTTTACTCCCCCGATAACCATCTTTTCCTTCATATGTTTAGTGATGACATTCAGGATGAGCTGTTCCATCACCTTTCCAGGGATGACTGGCCTGTAGTTTCCCAGGTAGTCCTAACTTATTGAGCTTACGCAATCAATACTTAAACAGAACTAAATGTGCACCCAAGTGAATCTGTGCTCAAAACAACATTGTGACACTGCCACAACTAACTTACCCTTTGTCTCTGTACTGAAGTCTTCTTGTTTCTGTCAATAGGAGTTGAGCAATGGGTTGGACTTGGAGAGTCTTCTGCGAGATCACTGCCCAAAGCTACAAAGAAAAAGCTACAGATAAAGGATTCTTCAGATTGTCCAGGTTTAACTTATTTTATGAAGTTGCTTGCTCAGGTCATATAAATCAAAAAAAAAACACTAGCTACTGAGGAAAGAGATCACCATTTACAAGAAAGCTAAAACAAAGTTTAAGTGTCCAGGAAGAGAGTGCTCTTAAAGATACAAAAGAAGGAGATAAAAATGGATAAAAATAAAGTCTGTTTTTCACTTCTACTTATTTACCACTAAATGGAATACATGGGAGAAATTATTTTTTTCTTTAACTAGCAAATTAAAGTATCAAGAAAAAGCTTACTTTTGTAGCAATCTTGTATGAGTTTCAGTATGTTCTGACCTGGCTGTACATCGAGTTTCTTTCTAGAAAGAAGATAGGAAAAAAAAAATAGTTTCAGTCAAAAATACTAAATGTTCCTACCCCAGCAATATAAAGGTAGTTCTTACTACTTAATATTTTACATTATTATTTCTACTATACCCAACTTTAACATATTTTACCTACCATTTCCATGCACACATATCTGCAAATAAATTTCTAAATAAGGATTCCAGGAGAAAAAGTCCCAGTGTCACGGAATATGATGAGAACCAAGAAATCTCTAGATAAGAGAAAACACACAACTACTGCAATAGCCCTCACGTAAAAGAGCTTTGGGATGAACAGGGATTTTTGCTTGAAATAAATAGTTTTCTTAAAAATCAGTCCTCAAGAGATGTTGCCTGCACAGTGACCCAGTCTCAGCAGACCCAGAATTGAAACACATAGGCTGCGAGTCTATCCCTTCACACAAGGAGTCGAACTCTGCTTTTCTTTCTACCACTTATCCACTTACTCTGCACTCCTACAAAAGCTTCAGCGGGAAGAATTGGCTGTAAGCAAGCAAACAGCTCAGCTGCTCAGATTACTATTTCAAATCACCCTGGTACAAATTAAAATGGCAGAAGAGACCCACAAGCCAGATCGTGTTGAGCAAAACCGAAACTATAAGAGAAAAGCCATGCAGTATTTATCCCATAATGATTATTATATGCTTTTAAAAACAGATAATTTGGTAAGCCAATGAAATGTTCGTCTGAAAGTGGATTCCAGTTCCAAAAAGTTTACAGATTTCTGGCACACTTAGAAAACAAGTTGCATCACTAAATACTCAAACACATTTCTAACACTTACCAGCAAAGGCCAAGGGGGCTAAAATTCTGCATCAGCTTCATTTCTCTGCCTCTTGAAAGGCAAAATGTTTTCACAGAATAACCGCTTTCCTGCTCAGGCAGCCTAGTTAGAGGTAGCTTAAGTATAGCTACTCCACAGTCTGCTGCCTTGGCAGAGGAATCCTTGGTGTTTCTCCCCCAGCACAATTTGTTCCTCCCATCACCAAGAAATAGAAGCAGTTTGGGAAACTGATCCTATGATCAGTTTAAGATACATCACAGTTTTGACATTAAGCTCTTGAACAAAAATCTAAACAAGTTTTCCAAATAACTGTATCTAAGAAACGTAAGTGGAAATTACCGTCCTCCAAGGCAGAATCTTGCTCTGTAGTCATTTTTAAAATTATTCTGTTAAGAAATAAGAACCAACTATTATTAAGTATGGTGACATTCTACAAAAACACAAATAAGCAGTCAACCTCCTGTTTCTCCTGTAAGTCTCAAGGATTCTCAATCCATCTGAAACTGACTGGAGTTACTGCAGCTCTGTAGAATGCTGCAGTGGCTACAATCACTGTAACACTTGTCAGACACTCAGTCTTCCTCAAGAACCATCAAGCATCTTGTTGCATTTAAAATCAGAGACTTACATGAGAGACTTACATGACAGAAATCACAGAGGATGCAAGGATTTGGTTGACATTTGTGACAAGTACAGAAATAAACTCTTAAGTAAGGAAAAGGAATGAACTATCACAAAGCAAGGTAGGACACATCTGCTGCTCTGAAAACTGCTCACGTGGAGATTCTGATCCTGTGTTTACTACAGGCAAGCCCATGTGGACAGGCAGTAAGAGCACACCAGCTGTTCCATAGAAAAACTTAAGTCTCAATTAACTCCCAGCATTTCCTCATATTTAAACCCTGACCCGAGTATAATCAAAGTCATTTGAATAGCAGACATGACTTCAATCATCTATTACCAAAACTAGGGTAGTAATAATTCAAATGACAGTATATTTTTTGTTTAACAAAAAATGAAATAAAAGTCTACTGATCCAGGAGCGAGTAAAAACTGCAGACGATAAAAACAGGAAAGAAAGGCAGGTCAAGAAAAATTAAAAACCTAAGCAGAATGCAGTTTTTCACCAATATGACAAGAAAATGTCTCAAAAGTCTCTCAATGTGTAGCTGAAAAACAACTGTTTCATCGTCTGTACAAAATGGAACAAAGAGTACACGCAGTGTGGACAGTATGTGGCCCAAATACAAATAAAGCAGGTTTTTGCTAGGTTTGACATACTGGCATTACTTTGCACATCTTTTGCTATTATTTCTGTTGATTAAATAAGCAAAACCACATAAGCATTTACTCCATTGCAAATTTTCAACATTAGTTCAAAATAGCAAGAAGAAACGCTTAAGGCAAACAACTGACCAAAGCGACTGACTTCACCACCAATGCAGAGCCATAGTCCACGCCAGATCTCTCATGCTTAAATCTCTTCCCCTTGCAACGGGGTGCAGAATAATTGACTAGCAAGCTACCTTTCATATAATTGATGGAAGAATTCCTGTAACTGATCTAAAAGAGTCTTTATTTATTGCTATGTTAATACCTTGCTACATATAAACAGCTTTTAAAAACTCGAGTTCCCTGCGTAGCTCTGACAGAGCTCTGACCCAATGAGAAAAGGCGAGTCCGTCTCTAGCACATCTAGACAGCAGCCCTGGCTCTTCACACAACCTGCCCCGTGAGAGGAAGCTCTTCGGAGAGGAGCGGCAGCCCTGCGGGCTCACGCCACAAGCGTTTGTGCCAGCGTCTGGGCCGAGAGGGAGGACAGAGCACCAACATCGGCCTCGCTTGACTCAGGAAGGACTGGCAGGCCCCCAGCGCCGCTTCACCGCGCCACCAGGGGCAGCACGGCAGCCCCACAGGCCCGCCCGCCCGGCCTTCAGGAGCGCGGCAAGGAGTGGGCCGCGCCGCGGCTGTTTCGGAAGAGAACGGCCGCCGCCCCCCACCACGGCCGCCTCCCGCGCCCTCTCACCAAGTCCTCTGCCATGCCAGGCCGCCGCGACGGGGAGGACGCGAGGTGGGACCCAGCCATTACGCTGCGCTACACCCGCCGCCGCTTTCAAACCTCTGGCGCCTTCCCGCTGAGCGCGCTCACCGCCGGCCGCACCCGCCCGCCCCATTGGCCGTTGCCACCGCGCACCTCCCCCATGCCCCGGGCCGTTGCCGCGCCTGCGCAGAAGCGGGCGGCTGCTCCCGCCACCCGCCCTCCGCAGAACTCTGAGGCGAGGTGGCGGGAAGCGGTGTCCTTTCGTTTCCCCCTCATCGGAAACGCCCTCCTAACAGCCTCAGCTTTGATCTTTAAAGCATCAGCGGAGAAACAACAGTAAGTGTAAACACCTGCTTGAGAACATAGTGCCACAATATCTTGCGGTATCAACAGAGACAGCACAAAGGTATAATTTAAATTATTCTTTTTATCACACACAGGTGTTTGGGGGAAAAAAAAAAATCTCATGGCCAGAGGTCATTGCTCACAACAGAGAGAGAGGAGTCCTGTAAATTTTATTAGAATAAAAGGAAAGTCCCCTAGGGCATTCCCCTGTGGGGTCACTCAACTTGCTGGAGGGCACAGCCTCCTTTTATTCCAGCTTCCAGGCTACCTGAGACCTTCCTGTTTTCCCCGTTGGCTGAGGTACTCGGAGGGTACAGACTTCTCAATCCATCTACTATGTATTTGCTCTATTATGACTGGCGGGAGTAACTGTGACTCTCTTAAGACGGGATCATTTGTTGCCACCTGGGCTGAGCTGCAGAGACCACACCTCCCTGCGGTCCCGCTGGATACCCTTCATGGGGAACCAATTTGATCTCTGCCCCAGGCTAGGGAGTTAAGTTGCTTTCCTCCCTCTTAGGCGGCCTTACCAACCGCTTAGTAGTATTTGTGGTGTAACAAACATCTTGCCTTAAATGCATGCTGCACCACGCGAAAAGGCCTAGTCTCTGCCCACGAGCTATAGTTGGGCACTGTTATGCAGCTTTGAGGGGGGCTGTACTGACATTGACACCCTCGCAATGGCTAGTAACATCTGCCACTAACCGGACATGACAGTCGTGCGATCAGGTGTATGGGATTAATCTTTTCGAATCTCAGGGCAATTCCATCAGCCACACCTTGGGGAGGTGACGTGCTGAGGGACAGACAGGAGCGTTCCTGACCATCCGGCTCCACAGCGGCAGTTGGCGGACCCGCAGTTCCAGGTCAATGCAGCCAAGTGAGGCAAGTACGGCCACCATATCCATCAGCTGGAGCGACATCCAAGCTGGAGGAGGACCACCCATCAGAGATCTTGGATGGATCAAGGCCCCATGGGCCCCATGGGACTCTAATGAACTCCCAGACTGTTGTTCATATCGCGTGCTCTGTTTCATGGCCCCTACTACCTGGGGTGTTTCTGTAAAATACCGCAGTTGTAATCTTCTCTGAGTTCTATAATGATGCTGACTGTTGTAGTGTGTAGTTTTAAAATTTAAATAAATCTTACCCATTTCGTGACCGCCTTGCACCACCCAGGCTGTGGGAGTAGCTGTACAGAACCTCGTAACATCTTCATACCGTGTCGTACTGCCACTAAATCTGGCCATGACATGGGTGGACGGGCCACCCTAACCTAACCCAGAAAAGAGACGGTCTAGTCTGTCTAGTAATAACCCTCTCACATACATTGTATGTTTTACTGTCTCTGAACTTTACACCACCCAGATGTATAAATGTATTCAGCATGCATATTAAACTCAACCTAACTTCAAGAACAGGCAGAGATCAAAAGTATCTACTTTGCTGTCGTTTATTTCTTACCTAGCCCCTGTTGGTGAATAGGCTTTCAAAACACTTTGCCATGTGGCATTGTTTTGTAAATTTCTGCCACTTCCTGGCATTGTATGGTTCTGCAAAGCCCAGATGAGACCTACTAAACCACCTCCTTGGGAAAGCTCAGATGAGGCTTGCTAAACCAAGTTGCTACCTCTTTATTTTAAAGACACCTTTATCTATTCCAATGGGACTTTAGAGTGTATGGACAGAATTCAGAGGAACTAATCTTTTATGACAAGAAGAAAGCCCCAACAGTGATGTATTCGTAACTGCCCAGACGATTAACCGCATTAGCTATTTTCATCACATAATCCTTCTGTACTTCAGAGGCCTCTTTGCAGCCTTTCCTCTCTTGTCTGCATAATCCAAAAAAAAAAAAGAAAAAAAAAAGTACTGATCACTGTAAAAGGAAGGCTGAGATCAAAGAAAGTCAGATTGAAACAAACTATAACATATTAATTTGCCTCATCAAAACAAAATAGGAGGGGTTTTTTTTGCACCGGAGCTACAAACTTATCCACACTGGTCTAGAACTGTACAGAGTGCTTTTTCCTTATCTGTGCATGAGGGTAAAATTATAGACTTTTCTTAATCCATCTGAGGAAACAGTGCTTGACCTTATTCTGATATACTCTGGCTGAGGGTTTAGTTGGAGTCACAAAGCAAATACTCAGGGAGGTCTCATGGATTTTATTTGTTTGTGATTAGTGCGGGAAAAATCCAGAAGGCACATTGTTGGTGAGAAGAGCTTCTATAAGCAGAGGCAAAGGACTGAGCTTCTGCACATCTACCAGTTAAACTTAACCCATGTGCTAGGAAAAAAAAAAAAATCTATTTTCTTTTAAAGAAATTACTTTGGAGAGCATCTGAGTTTTTCTTGAAAATTACAACTTGTGCTATTTCTTTCTCCTCTCCTTAGTATTCACAGAAATTAGATATATCAGCATTGACCTCTGTAAACAATGTTTATGCAGATGAAAATGGCTTTGCATGGTTCATCCTGATGCTGTCAAACGGGAAACTAGAACTGAAGGTAAAAAAAGAGAGCTTTGATTTGTAAGCCACTTGGTACTTTACTTCATTTCCCATAGATGTTCAGTGTTCTGATTTTGGGGCGGGAGCAGAGCTGTCTTCTGCACAGCTAAACATGCAGCCTGCAGTGAGGCAGCACCCAGAGGCAGCCAGAGCAGGAGGCAGGGCAAAAGAAGGGAAATTGCCCACACTGCATTAAAAGTTTTTATCAGGAGTATCCATGCATGTTCATCCAGCAAAGAATTGAACAAGAAAATATACAAGATGTAGAAATTGATAATGATATTTTTGCAGGATGGAGCCAAGGGGATTAAGACAAAGAATTTCTACCCTGTTTCTTTGTATTGCTAATGAGCACAATGAGCTTTAAATTTTAGACTTTAGATAAGACTCTGGGGATATGGGTGACAAGATAGGATCCTGACAAGAACCAGGTATGCCCTATGAGGGGATTGTAGGCGCCTCTAGAAGTTTTAAGTCTTGGAGTACCTAAGCAATGGGGAAACAAGGGAGGGACCTTGCGGCCCGGATAGGGAATAAAAAGCCAAATATTGTACCTATCAGGTGTGCCTACTAGTGAGGACACCCGCTCTTGCAAGAACGCTTAATAAAAGTGCTTCACTGCAGAGTCTGACCCGAGTCTTTTGCAAGAAAACTTGTTTTGTTTCTTACACAAGAGAAACCAGGAAGTACCACACTGACAGGTCCACATCACTTGAAAAATATCTGACCACCCCACCAGTCAGAAGCCATACAAAGACTGTAGAGCTCACAGACTGTCTACTGAGGCTCATTTATCTACTTGGATCCACACAACCCTCTCCTTTTACTCCAACAGAGCATATGGGTTTTTTACCTTCTCACCTCTCTCCTCTCCCTGTAATTGAACAGAGTGCTGGGGAACTGCAGGGTTTCAGTCAATGATGCAGCTTCACAGGGAGCTCATTGCCAGGCATGCTACTTCTAAAAGAGTGGTAGTTGCTTGAGGCTTCCACGTGAAATATCATACTTTGTTTTTCTTGTTGCTATAGTTCTTACACCATCATTTTCTGTTCTCTCAGGCTAGTGACTGTGAATGTGGGACAGAATGGAAGGGCTTTATTCTGGCTGTGATAAATGAAGTATCCCCGAGCAGGATTCTGGTTGAGTTTAGGAATTTATTGGATGAATAAGAGCAAGCAAACAGCGCTGGGTGCACTGAGAGCCTCTGCTCTATCAGGACGCACACCCGTCACATCCCGAGTTCGCATTAAGTAGGGAAGGCCTTATACGTATTCATGACTTTTCCTCGAAGGGGCTGAAAAATGTTAATCATTTCTGGGAAAGGGTCCTCTGCTTCTCGCGCATGCTTTGTTCCATCTTGGGGGTCTTTTTCACCCTCTTTAGGTGGTCGTCGGAGGAAGTCAGTAGTCTTCCTCACGGTGTCCCCCAGGCGACCTCCATGTGTATATCTCTGCAAAACTGGTTCAAGCTAATCTCCCCAAAGCATCTGCCAAGCTGCCGTTACAAGAAGCAGAAACACCCTCCTTATCAAAACCTGGTTCAAGCTAGTCTTCCAGGACACCTGTCAAGCTGCCGTTACGAAAAGCAAGAACAAGTTACACAAGAACAAATAAAGTTACCAAAAATTATCATCCATATTCGTTGATCCACATTGACACGAATCAAGGGAACACATTTCACAATCCCCCATTTTCTTTTTGATACTATTGATTCGTGTTTTAGCTTCTAACTGAGTTAATACTTGTTTGATTGATATCAATTTTGGATCTTCCTTCAATTTTAATATCATCAAAGGGTTGGTTTTACCGCTTACTGCTTTTTCAGGATCGATGGGCATAGCAGTAATTTGCATACCTTGGATTATAGAGTGGATCAGTCTAATCAAACACGGGATCATACAAGGTAAAAACAATAAGCTTAATATTGAACACAATATCATAAATCCTAATTTCTTCCACCAAACACCGCCAAATAAATTATCCCACCAGTCATTCTTCAAAATTGAGTCCCATCGTTGTACAGGTACATGTGCGACTCGTTTAATTTCATCTGCTATCTTTGTAATTGTATCCCCATGATCATCAATTTCTATACAACATTCAGATGTATTAAATTTTCCACACACGCCTCCTTCTGCTGCCAGTAGATAATCCAAGGCTAGCCGATTCTGATACACGGCTGCTCGAGTTTGAGATAATTGTTTTGCTACTAATTCTAAAGCCCAAGCAGTTTGATTAGTAATTATTTCAACTACTGCTTGTAACCGAATGATGCGGTTTAGCATGTAGATAGGAGTTCTATAACCCCAACTTCCATCTTGTGCCCATGTAGCTGGGTCATAATAATTAATGATTCGTTCAGGGGGCCATTCATTATCTTTCCACTTTTGTGCTCCCCCTATTAATATATTTCTCTTTCTTCGGTTCAGGGTCTCATACAAAGGTATTCCCAAATGATTATTTTTCATTTTTGGCAGCAAGAAAAAGGCGGGTTGGATCATTCCAATGGTACAGCTACCTCTCCATCTCTTTGGTAATTCGTTATATGCTCTTTGCCCACATATCCAAAATAGCCCATCAGGAGACTTCCAATTGCTATTTGTTTTTCTAGGGTTTTCCCAAAAGGACTTCAAATCCCTAATTTCTTCAAATGGGTTTGCATTCATTTTGTTTTTCCAACATTGAGTTTGATTGCCAGGGCAGTTGGTAGTCCAATACCCATCGGGTGACTTTGGCCACCAGGTACTACTTGTTGAGTTAGTGGTCAAGATCATTTTGCAAGGTGTATGTCCAACATATTGTGTAAAATTACTGCTATTTCTAGATATACAAAACTGGCCTATTACTTCATGACTTAGCACCCATCCTTCAGGTCTGTTTGTGCTGGATTTATGGGTGTTGTTCCATTCCAATAATTGTTGGGGTTCCACACTCTCTCCTCTCCATGGCCACTGCTCAGTCATCTGAGACCCTCCACATATCCAACAAGAGGATACATTCAATTCTGTAGCTATTTTCTGCATCAAATCTACAAATAAATTCTGTCCTTTAGTTGGTAAATCCCATGTGCTCATCCTTTCTTTGAGTTTTTCATATAATGATTTTGAAGTTGAAGGAGGTCGTTTGCGATTTGTTTTTAATCTTTGTGTAACATTCTTTACTAATTCTTCTTTAAATCTATCTTGTTGTCCTCCTCCATCTGAATACCCCCACATTCCTCCTTGAGTGAAACATACATATTTCTCTCCCTTGGGACAAGTTCCATAGCCATAGACTACTCTTCCTGTCTTGTCGCCAAGATTCTCAGCTACCCAAAGAGTCAATCCCGCTGTTTGGCATTTTTCCAATTGAGTTCTTTTATAACACCCAGCATTTATGTGGGTATGATAGGCCAGAGTTGACACCGTTTGTTTCCCATATGCCACTTGTTGGTAGCATTTGGAGCACGAATCGGCTGAAACTCCATGTATGATTAGGTTGATCCATACAAACAAAATTAAACCCCACCTTTTTACTCCTCTGCCTCCACCGCCTACTGGGGTGCTTCCAGCAGCGGGGTTATTCATCTTCACGGCAGCAGGGGTATTCTTCAGGGGTCTCATATGGATCATGCTAGATGAGACTCATATGGTTTTTGCCAAACTTCAGTATTAAAGGGATTAACCGGTTTATTTAGTTCAGTTTCTAACACGTGGCCTAACAATCCTTTAAACTTGTGTGGGGTTTCTCCCTACCTTATTGTAATAGCACTTTATATTCAAAGTGTGCTTAGGTGTTGAGGGAGGGAATTTTTCGCAAAATGATCTTACCACCACTCTCAGTTACCATTACAAAGTCTCCTTTGTTGCGTGTTCTTTCAAGATCGTCTGAAGGTCAATTTAGTCTCTCCAGGCTCAGATGCGACTTTCCATTCTTTCACTGGACCTTTTACTCGTGAAACGTGGGTCCATCCCTTTTCAGCAGTTCTCACAGCCGTCTCTGTAGTTAATAAAACAAGAAAAGGTCCCTCCCAGAGAGGAGATAAGGTTTCTTCCTTCCATGCTTTTATTAGAACTTTATCTCCTGGTTCTAATTGGTGAATTGCAAATCCAAGCGGTGGAGTCTGGGCTAACATCCCGATTTCCCTTAATTCTTTTAATCTTTTCCCAATGGTTACCACATATTTCTGGATAGTTTGATCCTCAATTACATTGTTCTCTAGAGGCATCCCTTGGGAATAGGGCATGCCATATAACATTTCATATGGTGATAATCCAGTTTCACTGTGAGGTTTAGTTCTTATATTCAGAAGTGCCAATGGCAAGCACTTTGTCCAAGACATTTGGGTCTCAATCATCAATTTAGCTAGCTGTTGTTTTATTGTTTGATTCATCCTTTCTACTTTTCCTGAACTCTGTGGGTGCCAGGGAGTATGGTATTCCCACTGGATACCTAGTGATTGGCATAATAATTTTATTACTTTAGAAGTAAAGTGCGTGCCTTGATCTGAATCTATGTACTGGATTATCCCATATCTAGGTACTAAGTGTTCTAATAAAATTTTTACTACCATCTGTGCAGTGGCTCGTGCCACAGGGTAAGCTTCTACCCATTGTGTTAAGTGATCCACGATTACTAGTAAGTATTTTACCCTTCCCACCTTGGGTAATTCTGTAAAATCAACTTGTACTCTTTCAAAAGGTCTATAAGCTGTTTTTCTTCCTCCAGTTGCTACTTGTCGAAATATTTTCTTATTTATCTTTTGACACGTTAAGCAACCCCGTGTAATTTGCTTTGTTATTTCAAAGATTCCAATACAGCCAAATTGTTTAAGAAAATGATCACTTAATGCTTTTGTACCCCAATGCGTTTGTGCATGTAAGCGTTCCATAATGTGTCTAGCAAGGGCTTTTGACAACATTTCCCTCCCATCAGGTAACATCCATTTCCCTTGTTCTAATTTGGCCCCTATTTTCTCCAACTTATTTAATTCCTCAGGGGTAAATTTCTTTTCTCTTTGTTCTTGTTCCTTTTCATTGTTGCCTCTCTTAGTTTGTACTACACAGACTTTAATCGTCTGAGCCCTGAGAGCTGCTTCCTGAGCTTCCTTATCTGCTAAGTTATTTCCTCTAGTTCGGTAATCTAATCCTTTTTGGTGTCCTCTTACATGTACTATGGCTATTTTCTTTGGTTCCCTTAGAGCTTTTAGGATTTTTATTATTAATTCTTGATGTATTAAATTCTTCCCTTGGGTATTAATTAAGCCTCTTTCTTCCCAAATTTTTCCAAAAGTGTGTACTATCCCATATGCATATTTAGAGTCCGTGAATATAGTCCCGCTCTTTCCTTTCAATAATTCTAAGGCCCTATAAAGGGCATACAACTCACAAGCTTGAGCTGACCATGTTGGGCTCACGGGTCCTGACTCTACTATGTTTAACCCTTTATTAATTATTGCATACCCCGATTTTCTCTTTCCCCCCACCATTCGAGAAGATCCGTCGATGAACAGTATTTCCCCTTCTTTTAGTTCAGTATCTCTTAAGTCAGGTCTAACTTTTGTTTGGGTCTCGATTATTTCTAAACAATTGTGTTGTAGTACCTCTAATGGTTCTCCAAATAAAAATTGTGCTGGGCTCTGTGCAGATGTTACTTTTAATTCTAGGTCAGGGGAATCTATTAATATTGCTTCATATTTTAAAATCCGACTATCCGTTAACCATTTTTCTGCTTTTTGTTGTAAAACTGTCCTAACATTATGTGGGGTGTACACCTTTAAGGGTGCACTGAAGGTAATTTTCCTGGCTTCCTCTATTAATAAAGCCGTCGCGACTAGGGCTTGCAGACAAGCAGGCCATCCTCTGCTTACTGGGTCAAGTAGTTTAGAGCAATATCCCACAGGCTTTTTGGTTCCTGCCCAGTCCTGAGTGAGGACTCCATACGCTGTTTGATTTGAGGTATTTACAAAAAGATAAAAAGGTTTCTCTAAGTCTGGGAGACTCAGTACAGGTGCTTGTATTAATGCACTTTTTATTTCCTCAAATCTCTGGTCATCTTCTGCAAGCCACTTAAGTTGCTTGTTAGTTAATTTGTTATATAAAAATTTTACTTTCTCACTATAATTTTCAAGCCATGGTCTGCAATATCCTAACAATCCTAGTATCTGCCGAATTTCTTTTTTTGTTTTTGGTGGTCTTAAAGATAAAATCGCAGATACTCGTTCAGGGTCTAATTTTTTTCTTCCTCTATTTAGCCAATGTCCTAGGTATTTTACTTCTTGTTCTACAAATTGTAATTTTGACTGGGGCACTTTCAATCCTCTCTCTCCCAAAAAGTTTAACAACTTTATGGTAGCCTTTCGAGTCTCTTCCTCAGTTTCCCCTGCCACTAATAGATCATCTACATACTGCAATAATTTAATTTCTTTGGGTATTAAAAAATCCTGCAAAATTCTTTCCAAAGTTTGTCCAAATAAATTTGGTGATTCCGTAAACCCCTGTGGCAGCACAGTCCATCGTAGTTGTTGCTTTCGTCCTGTCTCAGGATCCTCCCATTCAAAAGCAAAATAATCTCTGGACCCCTCGTCCAAAGGACAAGCCCAAAATGCATCTTTTAAATCTATCACACTATACCAAGTATATTTTGGAGAAATATGACTCAATAGAGTATAAGGATTTGCCACCACAGGGAATTTAGTGATGGTTCGCTGATTTACAGCCCTTAGATCTTGTACCATTCTATATGATCCATCTGGTTTCTTTACAGGGAGGATAGGCGTATTGTGGGGTGACATACAGGGTTCCAAAGTCCCCTGTTCTAAAAGTCTGTCAACCACTGGTTTTAACCCCTTCCGACCTTCCATGGATATGGGGTATTGTTTGATTCTTATTGGACGATGTGGGTCTATTATTTGAACACTTATGGGGTCCATTTGTATTTTTCCAGTTTCTCCCTCTTTATACCATACTAAGGGATTAATATTTTTCTCATCTTCTTGTGTTAGGGGATATAACTTAATCTGTAACTTGTCCCCTTGACTCTGGATGCTTAGATTTAATTTCAGGATCAGATCTCTCCCCAGTAAATTATATTCTGCTTCAGGGAGTAACAACAAATCATTAAGGCAAATTTTCTTCTCTGACTCTATTTCTACATCTTTTAAAATGGGCACTTTAAAGGGTTCTCCTTTTGCCCCAATTACTGAAATATAATTTTTCTCTTTTTCTATCCCTTTTGGGAGCTTTTGGATGGTTGACTTTTCAGCACCCGTATCGACTAAAAATAAAACTTCTTCCTTATGGGGACCTATTAGTAATTTTATCAAGGGCTCTGTTGATGTTGAAGTCCCCAGCAAATATAGCCCCTGACTCCCCTATTCCTCTTTAAACATTTTTTCATCTTGTTCCCGTTTTCTACAATTCTTCTGAATATGCCCCTTCTTGTTACAGTAGTAACAGACGGGAATACCAGACCTCTCTCTAGAAGGTCGTCCCTGGGGTGTCATCTCTATTTTCTTTTTCCCTTTCTCCCCAGATGAGATTTCAGTTTCCTTACTCTCTCTTATGGCTGCTACAAGGATTTTTGCTTTTGCTTTTTGCTTTTCTTCATCCCTCCTTATGTAGACTTTTTGAGCTTCTCTAAGTAATTCCTCTAACCCTCTATTTTGCCAGTCTTCTAATTTTTCCAATTTTCTTCTTATATCCCCCCATGATTTTGCTACAAATTGTGTCCTAAGGAGTGCAGTCCCAGCCACTGTATTTGGATCTATTCCAGAATACATTTGTAAACTTTTTCTTAACCTTTCTAACCATTCTGTTGGTGATTCGTTTTCCCCTTGTTCCTCATTAAATGCTTTATTAATGTTTTGTCCTCGGGGGACCGCTTCTCTTATCCCTTGGATAATTAATGTTCTCAGGTCTCTCATGTTCTGCCTCCCTTGGGGTTGTTGGTGATCCCAGTGAGGGTCCATATTTGGCCATTTATGATCCCCAGGAGGTCCAGCCTGATTTTGTCTTTCCCAAATTCTCATTCCAGCTTGTCTAATCATACCCCTTTCCTCAGCAGTAAATAAGATCCCTAAAATGGATTGTATTTCTTCCCAGGTATAAGTATTGGGGCCTAAGAATTGGTCTAATTTTTCAGCTACCCCAAGGGGATCATCTAATAGGGTCCCCATTTCTTTCTTAAAATTTCTTACATCTGTGGTATTTAAAGGGACTGCCACAAACCCAATGCCTCCCTGATTACCTCCGAGGGGTACTTCTCGTAAGGGATATAGAGAAGCTCCCTCAGATGTGGCAGTCCTACTTCTCGTACATGCAGCCGGAGGTAGATCTAATTCCGGTGCTGTTGGTGGTGGAGGCAGGGGCAACGGTGGTGCTGGTGGAGGTACTACGGCCACTAGAGGGGGAGCCGCCGCCGCAGGTGGATTGTTAGGATATGGAGGCGGTAAGTTATCCAGTGGCTCCCATTTATCATCTTTTTCCTTTACTTTTCCATTTTTATCCCCTTCTTCTTCCTCAAACTTTTCATCTGCTTTCAATGTAAGTATTGAGGCCGGAAAAGGACGTGAAGTCCTCATCCATAATCCTGCATAATCACTTTCCTCCTGACAAGCAGGTTCCTTTGAATTAACGTATATATTTAAGGCCTCGCAAATCCAGTCCTCAAAAGATCCAAAAACAGGCCAAAAGATATGTGGCTTTAAAGGTTTCTTTGGCCATTCAATCATACAATATTGGACTAATTTTAATTTACTTTTTCCTTTTCTGGGGCCCCTTTCATTCCAATCTCTAATCATTATTCCTAATGGACTTTCTGATGGTATGTCTGGTAATTTGCTCCCTTTCTTTAGGTCCTGGGTCTTTGACTTTTTCTGACCCATCTAGGAATTTTACTGTGGCAATTCCTACAGCCCTTGGTTACCAGTAAGAGTGTCTTGCAGGGGGTTTAGGACCTATCACCCACCCACAAATACTATAGGAATCGCTTCGGTCCTTCACCGGCCAAGTCCCTCGCGGGAGATTGGAATCGCGGTTAGAAGACCTCCACACTCGCTTCGGAACCAGGTTCCGTCTCAGTCACACTCTTACACACACAGGCAACCGAAACCCACCCAACCGAACGGGATACACCTTAAATACTTACGACTCCGTCGTCTTCGTTCGGATCTTCGCGTGCAGAATTATGGGCAAAATAAACTGCTGCAGCCGGCAAGGGAGCTCATAAAAATCAAATTCTTTGCTTGCCCCTATTCAGGTTCAGGCTGGTGTTAGTCCTGACCCGACCTGATCAGGAGCCACCAAATGGTGGGGCGCCCCTCCTAAATCAAGTCAGAATTCAGGAACCAAGACCATCCCGGACGAGCCCCCAATTGTGATAAATGAAGTATCCCCGAGCAGGATTCTGGTTGAGTTTAGGAATTTATTGGATGAATAAGAGCAAGCAAACAGCGCTGGGTGCACTGAGAGCCTCTGCTCTATCAGGACGCACACCCGTCACATCCCGAGTTCGCATTAAGTAGGGAAGGCCTTATACGTATTCATGACTTTTCCTCGAAGGGGCTGAAAAATGTTAATCATTTCTGGGAAAGGGTCCTCTGCTTCTCGCGCATGCTTTGTTCCATCTTGGGGGTCTTTTTCACCCTCTTTAGGTGGTCGTCGGAGGAAGTCAGTAGTCTTCCTCACGGTGTCCCCCAGGCGACCTCCATGTGTATATCTCTGCAAAACTGGTTCAAGCTAATCTCCCCAAAGCATCTGCCAAGCTGCCGTTACAAGAAGCAGAAACACCCTCCTTATCAAAACCTGGTTCAAGCTAGTCTTCCAGGACACCTGTCAAGCTGCCGTTACGAAAAGCAAGAACAAGTTACACAAGAACAAATAAAGTTACCAAAAATTATCATCCATATTCGTTGATCCACATTGACACGAATCAAGGGAACACATTTCACATGGCCATAAAGGTGTGGAAGAGTTTTATATCTCACTTCATGTTCAAAAGTGTCTATAAGGAAGGTTTGTCTTCATATATGAAGTTAGCTGCCACAGGCACAAAGCTTTGCTTCTAAGGTATTTGCACACACACTAAACTTTTGCAGGGTTTTGATTTTTGTTGGTTTGGGGTATTTTTGTTGTTGTTTTCCCTGAGAAAAGGAAAATTTAGGCTGGTTTAACCCCATCTCATCTGCAATAATGGTAATGCTGCCACGGTAATCAGATACAATTCCTAGTTCACTGTTAGCTGTCCAGGAAGGAAAGACATTTAGCACAAATCCACCCTCTGCAGCATTGAAAAGGGACCTTGCTCTAGGTCTTTATCCTGGGATAAAAACAGAACAAAAGAGGTGGCCAAACTGCACACCAGAGAGAACTTCTCAGTTCCATATTTTATTCTGCTATTCTTAGCTAAATGCACTTTGAAAATAGCAAGACTCGGTGGAAAATTAAATAAAATTAATTCACAAATGACTTTACCTTGGCCTAGCTGAATCACTCAAAAAGCTAAGGATGACTGAAATAGGTTAAATGACATTTACAGCAACTGCCAGATATCATGGATTCTTACATCATTCCCACTTCTGTCAATGCACAAATCTTTTACATCAGGACACAGATACCCTTATTTCACTGTTCCAACAAAAATATGTGTGCAGCCTTTTATTCCAAGCAGAGGCATAGTCAGATCTTCCAGATTATCACAGATGCTTAAACCAAGCAGGTAGGAAAGATTTCTGCAGAGCAGCTGTGCTCAGACATTAGCTGTGATGCTCACACAGTCAGAGCCAATTGCTCACAGTGTTTGTCCTCTTTCACGTTGTCTTATCAATTACACTGTTCATTTTCAGCTGTAAGTCCCACCAGATGAGTTATTACTACCTGGGCAGCTTACAAGAATGCAGGAGGTGCTAGAAAAGGAGAAGAAAAGAAGGGTTATGCTTAACAACTACTCCAGTATATCCTTGAACAGAAAAAGCCATCCCAGCAGTGCACTATTAACCACTATGCTAGTGTAAGCTCTGACTGAACTATACGAACCCCAATTTGACAAAAGAGCTTTCCCTTCTTCTTTCAAATTATTATTTCTATGCAGAGGTTCAAAATTCATCTTGTATACAGGGGTTGTATAATATTCAATGAACAAAATCTACCTATGTAGATTTCCTAAGGGACGGATTATCCTGCGGCTTTCCTACAATGCATTTTGTTTTGAAAGGGCTAATCACAGCATATTGCTGTGCTTAGAAAACTGTCCAGAAAGCCACACATTGGGCTGCTGCATCTGCCCTTCTGTGAAAAGGTTGATTACTGTTGAGAAACCCAAGGTAAGTTTGGGTTACTCTTCTCATGTACTTTCTAAGGGGCTGCAAAGTGCTGTACATAAGTGAAAGCCTCACCTTCTCTCTGAGAAGGCAAAAGCACTGCTGTCCTGAGTTATGCTCCTAGAGCAGCATTCAGTAGCAGGCATCCTTCAGATGTCATGCCTCTAGGCAGCCACGGCGTTTATAATGACAATGATGCATCCAAAAGCATTTCACTTTTTTTCAATGCCCCATGTGTAAAGCACTACAAAGTGATGTCCAAAGGAACAAGTTACTTTATCCCATCTTTCTGATGTAAGTGAGCAATTCTCTTGTTGAACATTCTTTGGCAGGTGTAAGAAATAGCACTTGGCAGAAAATTGGATAGAAAAGCTCTAATAAACTCCTAAATATAATTTTTGAGTCAAAGGAAAGTCTATGGAGAGTTCACTTCTCTTGTTAGTCCAACTTTTAAGAACTAGGAAAGCAGGAAAAAAACATATCAGCATTTCCTCTCTAACAAAAATAAAATCAAACCATTCACAAAACATGCAAGATCAATTGGATTTTTTCAACTCAGGCTTCAGTACGAATTCTGAAAACTGAGCTGTCATTGCAGGAAGTTCAAAATGCACTCCATGTAACTTAGCCGAAGAGTGAGCAAGGCTGTATGGACCCTGTTATTAGATTCAAGTGGTTTTCTTCCACTTGTTTTTTAAGACTCATTGGACCCATGGCCTGGGAAACATCCCATTAGTTTGAAAAAGCAGCTGCTATTACACCATCTGCTGCAAGTGCACTTGGTTCGTTTACTTGTTTGATGGAAGGGAAGGAGTCACACACATGTTCAAAGGGCAGAGGACTGTCCTAGACCTCCCTGTCTCCAACTGCTGAGTGTCAGTCCATCTCAGTTGTCTGAGAAACACCTGCCGTAGTCCCCAGCAAGACGGCATATTTTTGTAAATGTATTCTCAACACAGAGCCCAGCATGTTTTATTTGACCTGGGAGGGAGGAGGAGGAAGTGGGATGTTGTAGGCATGGTTGTGTTGTTTGGTAAAAGAGGTGACACTGCCAAACCTTCAGGATGTTGTCAATTACTTTGTGACCCAAATCCCAGGGAGCCTGATGCCGTTTGCCTTACAGACACACACTGCAGAGACCCAGCATTCTGAAAGCAAGCCGGTTGCTGAAGGCACACACAGAAATGGTCCTGCCAAAAGAAAGGCATGAGCAGCAGCACAGAAGCTCTGTGCTGTTGAAGATAAACAGAAACCATTCCACAGCCTGCTCTTTCTCAATTCTAGAACAGCACTGATAGCCCTAAACCAAGAATGTGGTGCATCTTCTCCCAGGGAAACTTCTGAGAGTTGGGGAGGGCAAATAACCTCAACAAAATGTGGAAAACAAACAGACAGGAGTGGGAAAGAAATAAAACATTCACCCTACAATATGCAGTAGAAAAATATTGAAGTTAGGCAGACAGTGGTTTTGGGCTCAATTCTGTCACTGGCTCACAGTGCAATAAACTGTTGTTAAAAACCCCGTTTCTTGTTTACTCGCTTCTAATATCATCGATATTATTGATGACATTGTACAGGGCTCTAACGTGCCTCACCTCTGCTGGGGCTTTAAGCACTGCCAGAGAGGTGCAATGTAGCACAAAAAGCAGAAAATACAAGTGTGGGTAGCTTAAACTTGATGCTCCTGGTTCTCTGCAAGGTCATGCAAACCTTACAGGAATGAGGGGGGCAGCTGGGGCATCTCCCACGTTTGGTAACAGAGGGAGGGCATACATTCCAGCAAACTGAGACATTCACACCCCATCAATTACACAAAAGATACCAAAAGACTCAAATAAACTATCTAAAGCTATGAGGTCACAGCTTACCAACATTTGGACAAAGGTTTATAGATTGCTGTGCTGCAGCAGAGATGTTTTCTTTACTACAAATCAGGAGATAATTAACAGGGATAGATAAGCCAATAAGCCACAGTTGCATTTGTCTGAAATTCAGTTCCTGTCTTCAAACAACTGGCCTATGCCCACATATGTTGTTTGATACATATGTTTGATACAGATACACAAACTTGCTGCCTAGCTCCAATCCATGTTATTTCAGGATGGGAGATGCCCTGAGGATGTGACAGGGTTTCTGCATTCACAGTGGCCCAGCTGGTGCCAGAGTTGTCTTTATGTAGCATTATTCTTGAGTGATGCTTGCTTTTTAAAAAAACAAACAAAAAACCCCACTTTGACATATTCACCATACCTATGAATGTAAAAAGGTGAGGAAAACAAAGCTGAAAATGTCTACTTTTTACTCTTTGCATAGGTAAATGAGGGTTGTTAAACACGGGTATGGGCTCAGGTAGTGGAGTCCCCATCCCTTGAGATATTTAAAAGACACATAGGTGAGGTGCTGAGAGGCATGGTTAGTGGTAGGCTGGGCAGTGTGAGGCAAGTGAGGTTGGACTCAGTGATCTTGAAGGTCTTTTCCAACCAAAATGATTCTATTAAACAAAGTCCTAAATTCATCAGGAATTAACAAGATTTGGCAGGAACCTCACTATTCCTAACATTAAAGAAACATGGAGATTAACCACAGACAAGAGCTGAGTGTTAAATGCCTCGTGTTTTGCAAGCACAAACATTCCTCCAATTAGTAAGAATGAGGGAAATTAAATGCAAGCTAGTGTAAATATAGGCAAGCTCCATAAGAAAGCATTTGATTGAGAAAGATCTTGAATACTGATATAAAAATTCATCTCTGCAAATCAACTGCTCTTTCAGAGAATAACCTTTTGAAGGAAAGCTATTCAAAGTGTTTTAGTGGAAAGATAGCTCTTCATTGCTGCAGGGAGATGCCTACCTCTAGCTGCTGCATGGGAATGGAATATCACACAGTCCCAGACACACACAAGCCTTCATTATGATGGGAAAAAAAACCCCACAAAAAAACCCCAAAGTGCTCAGATTGCAGATGGTGCTATGAGCCTCTGCACTGCTGGCACCGGCAGTAACAACACTGCAGAGCTGAAAGACGTTCAGCACACCCTGAAAATTCACTTGAGCAGTTTGACTGAGCCCTTTTAGTGTGATCATGCTGGGTACATGCTGAGACTTTTAATAAAAAACAGCAACAGATTGAGAAAGCTGTTGTATCAAACCCAAATTCACACTGTATTGCCTCACTCTACTCTGCACAGCCTTCAACACAAATACATTCCATATCAGCAATTCAGAAAGATTTAAAACATTAAAAACAATTTAATGAGCCACTTGCCATGCACAGTTCTTCCATATAGACTCTTATTCAGGTTATTACTTGTAAGAGAGTACCCAGGTTAAGTTATATCCAGGAAATTGTAAAGGTCTGCTAATAGCTACCTAGAGCCAAGGGCACATTTTCTGGTTTTCCATCAGCAACTGTTAAAGGGAGCAGAGCTGACCCACAGAGCAGGCACTCATCCAGCCGATGCACAGGGCAAGAGCAGCACAGAGGTACAGCCATGCCTGTAAATCTGGCCCTGACTCCTTCCAACCAGACTTTTAGCAAGGGTCTCACAAAGCTTTACCAGTTGTCATGAATAAAAGGCATTACATTAATATATACATAAATTTACTTTAAACCCTTAGGACTGTCAAATGGCATTCTAGCAAAGTACTGAGACTTTCCTATTTTTATATGCTAGCTACTTTGAAAGTATAAGCATGATGTTAACACTGCAGTAAGGTACCAGAACTCAATTTGTTTCCCAGTCTCTGACTGTGAGAGGGGACAGTGCTTTCCACTTGACTTAACACCTTTGTGTGATCTTTTGCACTAATTAGTGATTTCAGTAAAGAGTTCAGATTCTAATACTGTCACAATATGATTAGTATTAATTGATATTTAGAAGTGGAAACATACTCTCTGCTTGTGCTTTCTCTGCACTCTACATGTAGTCACCTTTTTTTCTTATTTCAAAAAGTTTCTCTAAAACTTCTTCTAAAAGAAGTTATTAAAAATGTTTAAAAAGCAGTATTATTAATCTAGAAAACTATATTTATAAACCAGACTGACTTTGAAACTATAAATACTTTGCAGAAGATATGAGACGTGTAAGACTAGATCCCAAATATTGGAATAATTGTGTTGATTCCAGCTACTCAGTTCCATCCATCACGGTGTTCATGTTCCCAGTCTAATAGCTGTTATTCTCGACTACAAGTAACCAAAAAGGAAGAAAAGTAGAGGTAAAATTCCTGAACGACAATGTTCATTAAGGATACCTTCACATTTCAAGCTTAATAAATTATAATTGAGGATAAAAAGCTGAGTAGTCAATAACTTCGGCAACAACTGCCAGAGATAATGTGCACCGACAGTCTCTAAAGCATTTAAATACATTTAAAGGTTTTCCATTCATAGGCTTTTATTCTAGTATCACTTCACTCTGTCATCACTGGGCAGGGGAAAAAGAACTACCAGCTCAACTATCCAGTGTTTAAATGATAGAGAAGATAAGCTGGTGTCACAGATGTTTCTGTAATACACCTCTGTCTTGCCACAGCAGCAAAGCCCCTAATTATTTCTGATTAAGCAGGTTCTTTATACTTGGATATCCCAGTAACTGACTGCTGCTGCTAAAACCCTCCGTGTTCAGTGCTGCTGAGACCTGGGCTGTGGACAGGTGTACAGCACAGCCATTCACTGTAAGGAAACGGCACCAAAAGGAGCAGCTGAGGAAACAGTGCTCACTAACAAATGGCAAGAGATGTTTGCATTTTCCTCCTTTCAAAGTCATAATTTGCTACAGTGCTTTTAAGTTGGTGAGGGCAGAAAGTTTCAACCACACCAAACGTGTTCTCTCTGTTGAAGACAAAGTTTTATTGTTGAAAGTGTTAATTCAGCTCTCCGATAGGTCTCCACTTTCCTCACATTGCATATTCCCTAAAGAACCGTCTTAGTGCAGACAATCAACAACTTCAGCTCTCGTGACTTCAGGGGAGCTGTGACAATTTATACCTACTCAAGACCTGCCTCCCTGTCTCCATATTGATACTCACATCAGGTAGCCGCTTGGACACACAGCATATCTAATTGCTCAGAAGAAAGCACCAACATCACAATACAGCAGTTCATATGGCGACTTTAAATATTTTGGAGTGGTTAAATCTCATGTGTAGATGGCAAGAATGAAACCTGGGTTCAAGAATTAAGTAACATGAAATGGATTTGAGATGTTCTTTAGAATGCCAGGAATATCATAAAATGGCAGTTTCCCCACTTTTGTCTCTCTTCTCTAAGCAGCACCTAACTTGCACATGGGAATGATTTATTAGGTTGACCATTTGACCATTCTTCTTGCTTTCTTTGGTTCCCCAAGAATTAATACAAATCTTGTCTTTAAGGTAAGGACTGTATTGGACATTCCACCTCATGGGGTGACCAATCCTCCTTTGAGCAAGCAGATTTGAAGAAAACAGAAGCAGATGAAATGGAAATCCAGTTTGTCTTCAGTGCAAAGCCACTGATTTTCACCATGTGTTTTAATTAAGGCTTCACCAAAAAGAAATATATAGTACCATCTTTAATGGCTGAAAATTAGCACACTCTGTTCAGAGTCTGGGAGTGGCTTTTGTGTCTCCACCATCAATTGTCTTCCTGTACAAAGTAGTATCTCACTGGTGGCCCTGGCAAGTCTTCCTCTCCATCAGTCTCTGGAGCAAACGATACTGTCAAATCCACATATTTCTTATCAGCTGATGGTTTCACAAGCTTTTGCATCCTACAAGGAAATGAAGGACAGTTCGTTAACATACTGGAAGAAGGAGTGGCAGTGGGAATTCAGGGTCAGACTAGGATAGGTTTCACAGCCAGCAATGAAGCCCAACATCCTAGAATCAAGATTAAAATGGAGAATAAGCCACCTTTCAGTTTTGACACGAAAGTCGTTCCTCCCCCTGAGGTACAGCAAGTGGAGTTACATTTTCTCGAGAGACTTAGAGTGTTAGTGAGCTATTACATTGCTCACTGAGAAGTGGCCAGTACAAGAGGGAAGAGAAAATGGCAGCTTTCAGATGGGATGCCTCACCGATGTAATTTCTGTTTGGCGTCCTACTGATGCACAAGGCAAAGTTAGCTTTCCATGCAGGATTTTGGTCAGCGGAGTGGAATAAGTTCTTCATCTACCAATAATGGTTTGAATACATTATTAGTAAGAAGCACTCCAGTGCAGATACTAGATAAACTGTTCTGATGAAAAGTAGATCTATTGGAGTTAAGACTTGTTAAGTCCTTGAATTTTGAAAGTGAAGAGGGAGGAAAACTGCCTCACAATTGCAAAAGCTACAGCTATTGCTCGGAAGCTGCATAATAACATACTAAAGAGGATACATACAACCTCACCTTCATTACGTGTCTTTGTAGGGCTAAAAATTATTTTCCTCCCAACTTGGAGCATTAGTTCTTGAGGCCAGCTCAAATGCTAGGTGGCTGGGGGAATGCAATGCTCATTTCTATTCCTCACAGGTTACTTAGAGAAGGACAACCTTTCCAGCTATATGTTAGCACGCAGGTCAAAACCTGCTTCCCCCCCCAAGTACTTGCTCCTTTGCAAGAACAGAAAGCATTAACTTTTTTCTTAGCAGAGATACTGAAGTCATATCCATTTCCATGAGCTACAGTGCAAGGTAGAAAGGTAGATATCTATGCCTCTAAAACTTACTTTTAAGGAGTATGCTACCAGCTGATTGTGTAATTCTGAGATGAAGACAGTCTTGCAATACTTGTCATATTTCAGAGAGGAAAGATTTTAAACATCTTAAGAAAAAACAAGCACAAAAGGGAGACCAGAGTTTGCTGTACAAATATCTTACGAAGCTTTTGGGACTGTTGTAATAGAATCTCCATTTGCTGTAACTACATGGAAAGCTTGAACCAAGTCTCAGGGTAATAAGAAATCTTGATATTCACAAGGCAGCAGCTTTGACTTCATTACACAGCTCTTTCATTCAAAATGAGTTATACAGTTGTAGCAGAAGGAATATAAATAGCTTATTTTGAGACAAGCTGTTGTCATCGTTTAACCTCAGACAGTAACTAAGCACCATGCAGCCAGTCACTCACTTATTCCTCTCCCTCCCAGTGGGATAAGGAGGAGAACTGGAGAAAAGAAAAAGTAAAACTCAGGGGTTGAGATAAGAACCGCTTAATAACTAAAATTAGAAAATATAAAAATAATAATTTCTTTAAAATAATAATAGTAGTAGTAACAACAAGGAATTTAACAAAAAGAGAGAGAAATAAAACCCAAGAAAAGACAAGTGATGCACAATGCGGTTGCTCACCACCTGCTGACCACTGCCCAAGCAGTGAGGAACAAATTTCAAACTAAAGAAGCTCAGTCAACATACAAGGTAGAATTAAACCTGTGTGAGATCTGGCCATTACTTTACAAAGGCCTGTCAGTCAAAAAGCAATGCCCTGCCCCCACATCCTCCCAAATTTCTAGGTTTTTATACCCCAACTTCCTGTCAGTGAGCAGCACTGCAAAGCCTTGTGAATGTTTGCATTTTCAAAGGGCTGAAGTAAACTGTAATCTTAAGGAATTACTATGAGCTGCACAGTCTTCTAGAAATGTCAGTCTGCAACCAATATATTAACTCCTGCCCTTACAGAGGCCAAGTTGATAGATATTACCGTAAGTCTTAAGCCAGTTTACAAAGGTTTAATTAGTCTTGTTCTGGGTTTTTTTCCCCAAAAAACCTGTTAGACTTCTTTGGGTTTCTCATTCTGGTATTCATCAGTTAAAGAAGCATTTTGCAAGTCTCCTGTCCTCACCACAGAAGTTAATTCACTTTCTCTTTTTTTTTTTTTTTTTTTCCCCAAAATGTAAGAAATTATCTTTTATCTCTCCCAAATATTTATGGAGGACATCAATCTGTCCTTTTGACATTGCTGTCAAAAATAAATGTCCTAATGACCCAATTAGTGACTTTAATTTGTACATGCACTCAAATGCCTCAATCCATTTTTTTGCAGTTATACTTACGTCAGCTTTAATCTTTTTATATGACCTGGCATCACGGGAACATACAACATTTTGACTCCTTGTACAACCATAGTTGGTTCAATTCCATATTTCTCCTAGAATTCAAAAATAAAAACTTATTAAAGGACTAGGACAGTTACACAAGCTAGCAGATACTACTACTGCTAACACTGCAACTAATTATTCAAAACCATAGGATCCCAACCAGAACACTTACTAAGGCATGGACATTTACATGTTTTATTAAGATACATTTAAATAAATAAAATTAACAAAGAATTTGACAATAGGCTTGAACACATTTACTTAAGCTACGCTCCCATTGACATTCTTTATAGAATTACCTTAGTTTGAACAATAACTTGATAAAAGACTAAAGCAAAACAAAACCGAACCCAAACCAAGAAAATCCTTTCCTCTCATGTTTTATTAAGTTAGTACAGTAGATAACTTACTCTGACAGCATTTATGAAGTCCAACAAAGTAAAATCCTCTTTTCCATAAATTGTCCACCTGTCCCAGATTGTAAATGATATTTCATTTCTGTTTTAAAAAGATAAAGATTTATTGTTACTTTAGAATGTGAACTCAGGCACTTCCCTTAAACATGTATTGAAGAACTGCTATGTCCTAGCAACTTGCTGTTTCATCTTGAGGAAAAAACTTCTTCCTTCTCTGCTTGCTATTCCTCCAGCCCTTGGAGCTGGCTAAGCACAAGACACAGGAAGAACTCCAAGTAACCATGGTATCTGACAACGACTTTACTGAGTTTTCCAACCTACTCAAAAAATAGCACTTGTATCAACTAAGACACAGAAGAGTGTTCAGTCTGTGCAAATAGGATGTTTATTAATAACCATGCTGGACATTTAACTCATTTAGATTTTTAAAGCCTCACCAGCAACAGCTTCCACTGAAAACAAAACTAAAGCCCTTAAACCCACTATTTTAAAAATTAGGGCAGATGAGGATGTTCTGCATTTTCCAGACAGGAAATTCTGGAGCAATGCATTATGGAGGACAGTTGGTGCTAAGAATATCACTCACACCTTTAGCAGTATATAGCAAATGGATAATATAGTTTGATAGCAAGCATTAAGTGATTCACAATCACTTCACATTCAAAGGAGAACAAAAAAATACCCTTGAATACCTCTAACATTTCCTTTGGATACACCCGTGAACTATGGTTCCATCGTAGCTCTGGTGTATGTGAGCATACAAGGCCTTAATCTGACCTGGACTCAGCAAGCATGCAAAAACTTCATATTGGTTGCAAGGGCTCACCAAGTTCTACACATCCATTACCAGGTTCCCCAACACAACCCTTCTACCACTGCCTGTCCTACCTGATTTCTGTTCTTCTTACTTCAGCAGTTTCTGTGAAGACCATTATGGGAATGGCTAAGTTGAGAAAACAGTTCTTGTATGCATCAGCTGGGTAGCCACCCACAACTTTGATGAGTTCCAGTGCAACCTGAAGTAAATAAGAATCCTTTACTTCTTCTATGAGATCAAATGCAGCTTTTAGGTACTGTGTTATCAACACTAGTTTAATCAAGAGGCCAGCAACTACAGGGTACATTGTTAATGAGATCAGCCTTTGTCCAATCAGCAGAGTAATTACATCTGGAAATGCAACCCAGAATGCCACAGAAATAAATTCTGTTGCTACTAATGGAAGTATTTTAAATGTTCAAGATCCTTCCTAGCGTAGGACCCTTCCAAAGTTGTTTTGTTCAAGATGCTTCCACAAAGCATGCCATTCTGTTGAGGGGCATGGATGTGAGCTACTACAGAGCAGGTCCTTTCCACTCTTGGCAGTGGCATCCTGATGAAAGTTAGGAGCAATTGCAGAAAGTAAACCAAAATGCTGATCTCAACTCTTCTTTATGATCAGCAAGCAAGAAATCAAAGCACCGAGGGCTTACCACATCTAGAACCAAGAGCGACCTTTTGTGTTGGTACATCAGATAAACCCATTTCTTTAAATGAGGCTCTGTCAGCGTAGTGTTAAATCAAACATATACATATACAAACATATACAAATACAACATATACAAACAACGGTTTTAGGCAAGGAACAGTGACAGAAAGAAATATGCATTTTAAGCATTTTCCAAAGCATACTCACCAGCCCTGATACTGCAGCAGTAGCTGTTGCAATTGCAGGAATAATCTTTCCAGCAATGCGCTTTGTTTTGAACCGATCTGCTGGCTCAATGTTGTACATCTTGGCTCGCAAATTTGATGCCGCTGTTATGAAATCTATATGCCCGTTACTATCATCATCTTTTTCAAAGGAGATGGGCTTCATTTGCAAGTCATCTGCTCATGAAAAAAAAAATTACTATTAGAAAACTGAAGACGACCTAAATATAAGTCAAAGGGAACCAGAACTCTAACAAATGAAAAATTTCACATTCTGGAGCTTGGTGCCTTAGGTGCTTTACCACACTAGGAGCAGAAATGCCCCTGTCAATACCAGTTGTTACAAGTGAGTAATAAAAGAAATATCAGCAGAGCTCCATGATTTTATTTTCTTTGCAACACCAGGAATAGATTTTCGTCAGTCTTATGGATGTTTCTTACAGACCCCACCTCACTACAGCTACATCCTGTGAGAATTCCTTCTGCAAGCATTGTTTATCTGCAATTATTTCACCTTGGACTCAGCAGCACAGAAGACAGAAGTTAGGGCTGATGCTCCATGGAATGAGTTAGAGCTTAGCTAATCTTTCTCCCCTGTGCTCGCAGGTTAAAAATGCATGCATATAGTTGTTGCCCAATGACCTCTTAATCAACTAGGCACAAAAATGGGATTCATGCATCCTCATTTGAACATATCTAGAACATGCTGAAGAACACTCTAACAACCTCCACAATTTAGGATAATTTCAGATTGATCCTGTAAGTAGTAACTTTCAGCCTTCTCATACCAAAGTCACTTTCAGTCCATCTGCGATCGAGCCAGTACCCTTTCCCTCCTTACAATCTGATTCCCTACTGCTTGCTGTCATCAGGGTTGTACTTACATGCAAGGGGAACTGAGAACCCTAAAATCTGCAGAATCTCAGAAACACAGAAGCATACAGTAATGTCAAGCAATAAAGACAGTTATCTGCATGGCACTTCAGAAAGCCTTAGAAATCAGCAGAACTGTGAAACTGCTTTATCCAAAGACCTGAATGTCATGCTACCAGCTGTGCAATGGCAGTATGTTACTAAGCTATGAAGCTAGTTTGCACTACTCACTTTCCAGTGCTTCGTTCGATAGTATAGACTTCTCCAGCTGGAAAATGGCATTTCTTTCATCCTCACTGCTGACTGGAATATGATCTGGTTTTCTTGCAGTTTCATCAGTCTGTACAACCTGCAAGTGTGTACAGTGCTTGAGTTATAAAATACATGAAATCTATATATAGGACAAGTGTGAAGTGTACTAGATTTCCCGTCCTCCCTGCACTCTTTCCTCCACAGTTCAAGACAGACGTAGACTTCATGGATCAAGTCCAGCCAAGGGCCATGAATATCAGCAAAGAACTGGTGTATCTCTCATACAAGGAGATGTTGAGAAAGCTGTGACAATTCAGCTGGAAGAGAAGGCTCAGTGTCATCTTACCACTGTGTATAGATATCTATTGGGGAGAAAGCGCAGAAAGCAGAGCCAGAGTCTTCTCACTGGTGCCCAGTGACAGGTCAAGGAAGTAGAGGCAGAATTTGAAGCACATAAAATTCCGTAACAGGCATAGGATAATACTTTAAAGGAAAAAAAATAAATAAAAAACCCCAACCAAAACTGTGGGGATGGTTTTACACTGGCATAGGTAGCAGAGAAAGACTGTGGAGTTTCCATCCTCAGAGGTACTCAAAACCCAATGGGACATAGTCATTGACAACCTGCTCTAAGTGCTCCTGCAAGGGGATTGAACTAGACAGGCTCCAGAGGTCCCTTCCAGCCTCAATCATTCTGTGATTCCATGTGAAAACATAATTTTTTTCTCACAAGAAATGCACTCATGAGGCAAGCATTAACACTGGACAAGAAAATATTAAAACACCCTGGAATATTTGCATATTTTAAATGATGACAAATGCTACCCACTGTACAGTAGTACTTAAACTGTTTTGAACTTAATACTTCAAAAATAAACATAAAAAGTAATGACACTTCCTTTATGTGACCTAGAAAGAAATATGCATTGACACTAGTCTTGGATTGCTTTAAAGTCACTATTAGTGAAATATTAATACTTTTATTAAAATAATATAGACTCGTGGAAACTAAAAAAGCTTGTAGAATTACACTCGCACTCATGCATGGAAAACACTGCTAAAACAAATCATTTGCACAGGGAAAAAAAAACAAACACATCTTGCATTTAGCATCTGGTACACAGACAGCATAGCAGTCTTGTGTGCCACACTCTTGTTTTCCCAAAACACATTTTAATTTGTGTTTCTTTCCCATCAGCATCAATGCAAGAAGTAGTTGGAAATGTGCAACGTCGCCTGTGGATTTTCTTTTTTGTTTAAGTTAACTCACTTACTTTATTTGAAGGTCTGAACTCTGGTACCTTCACAATTGATATAATCTTCAAAATAGTTTCCTCTGATAAATCCTGTTATGATTTTGAAAGAAAGAAAACAATTCACATCAACTCAAACAGGCCCCACTCCCCAGACTATATACCCAGTGGCATGTCAAAGAATACCAAACCAAAAATAAATCCAACAAATACTCCATGATGTTTCAGTGAGACATCGTGACTAAAACACCAAGTGACATTTCAGTTGCCACAGTGAACCAGGGTAGTGTGAAGTGCCTGGTATTTGAAAACCAAACAGAACTGAGGGTAAACATGACTTACAGGAAGATCCAATTAGAAAAGAAAAAGGGTAACAAGAAAAAACAAGTGTAAACAGCACAGAGGCTGTGAGTAGTAAAAAAATAAAATTCCCAGACTATAGCTAAGACAATTTAAAAACTGACTTAAAGAGATCTTCTTTCAATTCAACACTACTCATTTTTTCTCCAGGTTAGGGGTTTAAATAAAGATGACTACACAGAAGCCGTTGCTTGACAGCCAGTGCTGAAGGATAGGTTACTTTAAGGATCACTTTAATCAGTTCTCAGAAAGCATTGTCAGCTGGATATAGGGCCAAAACTGAACACACACACACACATCCACGTTACACAATGGGAACAGTTACAGTAATGATTACCTTTTCTGTGAAAGGAACACAGTATACCGCTGCAAAGAGTTTTGCTGCACTCACAATGAAACCATAATGCCTAAAGAACACAGGAAGATAATTATTTTTGTTCAGTTGGTCTTTTCTCTTTAGTTGCCCAAAGGTTTACAAACATATTTGAAAGAGGTCTTGAACACACACACAGAGATACAGAATTTCCACCCTTCAGCACAGACAGTACAAAACAGATGACAGATTCAGAATCCTCTTCAAAACTAAGCAAACTTTGATTAGTGAAGAATTATTTAATGAACACCATGTTTCCTTAACTCCTGCAGTCAAGAAAACAACTACAAATCCTCACATGACATAAATATAGAAGCTTCACCTCAGAAATACTTTGATATTTGCCATGAACTCAGTTTTTGCTCAAACTAGAAGTGGCAATCCAGGCAGTTTCTCAGAGCAGGTGTAGATATGCAGAAGATAAAGCCTTGTTAATCCTTCAAACATATCAATTTTAAAAATGATCTGTAATACCTAAGCCATCTAGATCAGATCTAAATTTTGATAAAAAAGAAGGGGTCCCTCCACTGGGTCATTTTAGGTAGTCATTTTAAATTGGCACATCCTGCATTTTGTGATGAAGGCGTACAACAACAACTCAGTAATTCCACAGTTCTCACAATAAATGAAATGGGTTGTTCTAAGCCATCTTCACAATAGAGGTCATCAAAACTTCCCTCATCACTCTCCAATCCCATGCTGGTGAAAATATCTGTAGTGAAACTGAGACAGCTCACCAAATCTGCCACAGCATAAGGCTACTTACTACTACCAGTAAAGTGCCAGCTCAGTTTCTAGTGCTATAAAGTCACTGTCTCGCGCCTTCTCCTGTAGAGTGAGTTTTATAAGATGCTTAGAAATGCATCAGTAGCAGTACCATACTTACAAAGGATCACTGAATTCAAACTTTACTGGGAAAGGCGGCCTCTTTGGTGATTGCCAAAACAAACCTGGTGAGAAGATAGACTTAAATTAAATCCTAAGGAATCAGCAACAGCAATGCATGACGTACACCATGAATTCACAATAGGCATAAAGGGGCATTCGTACTTACTTCCGTCTTTTAATCGTGTGTCAAGGGGAAACGAGTGAAGGAGCTGAAGAGCCTAGAGAAAAAGACACAGTAGCTTTAGCAATTTATCATATACAGTTGATGTATCCACACTAAATCAAGTCTTCTTTTTAGTAATAATGTGAACATACAACTTATAAAGAAACTTCAAAATGTAGCTGAAGTAAAAGAGTTAAGACAATCTAAGGCACCTCTGTCAAGATGGAGAGCTGAAAGACATAAATACTACTAGATAAAGTGATTTGCTCATTCATTCACAGGACAAACATGACAACGTTATCTCATCTGTCTGAAGTTCAAGCAAAGACACATAAGCTAACAAGCAAAGCATTCCTCCCAGCCTGTTGTCACTTTAGGATTCTTGCATACCGATTCACAGTTGGGAATGCAATATTTTCTCCTATGACAACCACCACTAGGGCATCAGCACTGATTTATGTTTATAAATCCACAACATCATAGTTGCATCTTTCCTATAAAATTACACACACACACATGTTAAATAACACTGTGGACCAGCTCTTAAGTCAGTTCTTATGTCTCAGAATGACCATCTCTTATGTCAGTCAATCTTCCTGTGACATCTTTGAGAAAAATCGGGGCTATGAAGGTGAGTTCAGTAAGCCAAGTTTAGCAGAGAAAACAAAAAGCCAACATTGTTTAGTAAGAGACATTTGATAATCCTGCTGCTCTGGAAAAATACAACATCTACTCAGCTGAAAAAAATGCCAAGAAAACAGCATAGAGACTACTGGACAGAGCTGGTAGGAGTGATTTAACAAATCAGACTTAAAAGCACTACAAGAGAAAGGGATACAGCCTTTTTAGGTTTCAACAATAGTTTATTTATGACAAGATGGAAGTGAGTGCAAAGACTAGGACACCTAGTTACTAGGACTCCCAAGTTTCCTAAAAATCATAGAATCACAGAATGGTTGGGGTTGGAAGGGACCTTTAGAGATCATCTAGTTCAACCCCCTTGCTCAAGCAGGTCCACCTAGATCAGGTCACACAGGAACACGTCCAGGTGGGTCTTGAAGACCTCCAAGGAAGGAGACTCCACAAACCCTCTGGGCAGCCTGTGCCACTGCTCCCTCATCCTCACAGTGAAATAGGTTTTTTTTACGTTTAAGTGGAACTTTTTGTGTTCCAGCTTCGCCCCATTACCCCTTGTCCTGTTGCTACATACTATCAAAAAAAGGGATGTCCCAACCTCCTGACATCCACCATTTAGATATTTCTAAACGTTAATAAGATCTCCCCTCAATCTCCTCCAGACTAAACAGCCCCAGTTCCCACAGCCTTTCCTCACATGAAAGATGTTCCAGTCCCCTGATCATCTTGGTGGCCCTGTGCTGGACTCTCTCCTGAAGTTCTATGTCCCTCTTGAGCTGAGGAGCCCAGAACTGGACACAGTACTCCAGATGAGGCCTCACCAGGGCAGCGCAGAGGGGGAGAAGAACCTCCCTTGACCTGCTGGCCACACTCTTCTTGATGCATCCCAGAATGCCATTGGCCTTCTTGGCCACGAGGGAACATTGCTGGCTTATGGTTAGTTTATTATCAATCAGGACTCCCAGGTCTCTCTGCAGAGCTGCTCTTCAGCAGTTCAATCCCCAGGCTGTACTGGTGCAGGGGGTTGTTCCTTCCCAGGTGCAGGACTCTGCACTTGTCCTTGTTGAACCTCATGAGGATTCCCTCTGCCCAATTCTCAATCTGGTCAAGATCCTGTTGAATGGCAGCACAGCCTTCTGGGGAATCAGCCAGTCCTCCCAGTTTGGTGTCAGTAGCCAGCTTGCTGAGGGTACAGTCTGTCCCCTCATCCAGGTCGTTGATGAAGATGTTGAACTCCACTGGCCACAGGCCTCCAACTCAATTCTGTGCTATTGATCATCCCTCTGGGCTCTGTCATTCAGCCAGTTCTCGATCCACCTCACTGTCCACGCTGTCTGAGCTTTCCAATGAGGATGTTATGGGAGACAGTATCAAAAGCCTTGCTGAAGTCAAGATAGATGACACCTGCTGCTCTCACCTAATATAGCCAGCCGCTTATGCACTCACAGAAGGCTATCAGGTTGGTCAAACAGGATTTCCCCTTGGTGAAGCCATGTTGACTCCCCCCGATAACCATCTTTTCCTTCATATGTTTAGTGACAACATTCAGGATGAGTTGTTCCATCACCTTTCCAGGCATGAAGGTGAGGCTGACCCACCTGGAGTTTCCTGGGTCGTCCTTCCTGCCCTTTTTGAAGACTGGAGTGACATTGGCCTTTCTCCAGTCCTCAGGCACCTTACCTGTCCTCCATGATTGTTCAAAAATGATGGAGAGAGGCTTAGCAATGACATCAGCCAGCTCCCTCAGCACTCTAGGATGTATCCCATCAGGAGCCATTGACTTATGAGCCTTAAGTTTGGCCAACAAGTCTTTAACCTCTTCCTCTTTCACCCACCTCATTTCCAGGGTCTACCTACCTTATGGCAAAAATACTTCTCAAATTTTACTCTTGCTAGTTGCACACATTGAGTCCAACTTCGGGGTCTTCTACTGAGTGTTTTAATAACATGAAAACAGCCTTCTAAGCTCTCCCCTGATTTTATTCTCTATATAGAAAAGGAAATATTAAAATGTTTAAATAAGACAGTATTCCTCCCAATCCAGTCAAGCAGTAAATGTGTTTTTATTAAGTTACAGGCAAAAGGAAAACAGAGGGTAATTTCATGAAATATTATCCTTTCTGTGATCCTCTCTGCTGGGTTTTTCCTCAAGTACTGTGGTCTACTTGATTTCTTTCCACCCAACCCTGTGGACCATAGGCCATTATAGACTCATTAAAAAAATACTAAGCAATCAAGTCTACTTTATTACATAGTTGGATTCACTTTAAACTAAGTTTTCCCTTCATTTTTCCCAGCTGGTTGCACATCTATGTGACATATACTATGCACTCGCTAGCAGTGCCTCAGTACTTCCGATATTTCTACGCCATGTACAGAGCACACATGAGCTAAAGCAGCAGCCCATGCAGGAGACTTTAGCTCTAAATTATGAGACATATAAAAATATTGTTCCCATGAAAGATCAAATAATGTTTTGGCCAAATAAGTCTTCGGGTTTTCTGAATAAAGTCTGAAAATAATCCAAATCCCACTGAACTTAAATAGAAATGAAATCAATAAAGCATTAGTTTAAGCCCTATATTCTAACCGGGCAACACCTCCTTACCTGTAAAACTTCTTCTGCAGATGAATAGGTTTGCCAAAATTTGTTAAACAATGAAGGCTTGTGAGAAAATGAACTTTCAAACTAAAAAATAAAAAGAACAAATATGATATTTTGCAAGAAGTATATCAGATCCCCCATCCTTCTAAATACATGTGAAGTCAGGTTGAACGCCTTATTCCCTTACCTTATCTCTTGCCCACTGTATTGTATGCTCAATGGCAGCTGGGAAAGACTTCAAGGTGCAAAAAGGTATTTCTTCTTCTGGTGGATCCCGCTGTAATTAAGGGCAGTTGCATGTAAATGCAGTCTTACTCAACTTCATTGCTAATAACAGCACCAAGAATTTCTAGACTGTGTAAAAACTCCACTGTTAAAAAATACAAGTTGTTTATTTACGCTTAGAACAAAATTCACATTCACATACACTCTGAACACAAAATATGCCCTTTTGCTCAAGGCCAGAGAGATTTCTTTCTCTGTGGAACCCAGCAAAACCATTAGAATGCTCAAAATCCTGTCTCTTTATCCACATGGCACCATTTCATGCTGCTCTCAGCCACTGAATTTCTCCCTTGTAAAGGCAGTTTCACAAGAAGTTAAACAGAAGGATACTGAAAGGGTCATTTCACTCTTCCCCATTCAAACAGAACTGTTCTGTACACTTGTAGAAACTGACAGACTAATTCCTACTACGGAGGCTTGTGCTTCTCTTGCCTGCCTGCCTGCAGAGGTGAGATTCAGAAAGAACAGAATGAGCAGGCAGGAAGCAATTCTAAAAAACCGATAAGTACACAACCAGTTTGTAATGCCACTCTGGAACTAGATTCCTATTGAGAAGTTAGTTTTCAAGGGAAAAAAGTCAGTTGTTTGGAAATTCTTTAGAGTCTGGACTTTTTCCAAAGCTTGTGTTTCATGATTCATGTAGTAGCTGCTTTAAAATATTGGCCTGGGTGTAATCATCAGATAAGTAGCAGACATGGTATCTCCAGTCTGCTCAAATTTTATTTCCTGTGATCTCTTCTTCAGAAAACAAGGAAGTAATTATTTCCTAATAGTACTGTTCTTCAGCAACTCAAACAGGCCAGTTATTTTAGACATACATAAATAATTAAAGAAACAGAAGGCATTATGGGACTAACTACAGAAGGTAAGCAATGGTCTTAAAACACTTACATGACTATTATAGGACTCTGTCAGATGGGGCACAATCACTTCCGTGTGTCCTTTCGTTCCCATAGTTCCAGAGTCTATAAGAGGACGCAGGTTTGCTACACAACGACTGACATGGAAAGACACAGACTATCAGAACACAGCGTAATCACTACCCTCTTGCCTTGCAGATGTCACCAGAGTGTAACCAGAACTGATTTTGGGCAATTTCAGAAAAGTGGAAAGCTTACACCAAACTTGGGAAAAGAAGAGATCAAGTAAGAGGAGTTATTTCAAGTTAGACCAGGATACCATAAACCTGAGCCTAACTGGATTAGGTGCACTAGTAATTATTTTTTTAAATGTAAACGGTCATACTTTATTTGAACACATATTCTTATGCATATATAATTTAACCTTAAGAGTGCCACAATATTGTCCCCTTCATCAGACCCAGACAGCTATTAATTTCCAAGAACTGTCTCCAGGGCTGTCAGCCATGTGAATGGTAGCAGCTGCACAACAGCAGAGTTTGTTTCCACCATAAGACCCTTCCTTTCTGCAATGGGCATCCCTACACAGGAGTAAGATAAATCTAAGCAATTTTATACCAGATCTTATAAGAAGTAATATATATAAGGAAGATTAAGAGTAGAAAAGCAGAGTTAATGTCAGAACATGAAAAGCAGCCCTCGCTTCCTTTCCACAACCTACCTATCAATGTATCTCCTTGCCTCAACATTGTCCAAAGCAGTCACAACCACATCTTGCTTGGTATAGAACTCATCGCTGTAAGTGTTCTCAGTAGCTGGACAAACTTTACTAATATATGAGTCAATCTTTAAGTGAGGATTGATGTTCAGGGTTGCTTCTGCTGCAGTATAGCTTTTAGGTTTCTGAAAGTATAAATACATAAATGTATCAACAATATGCCGATAAGGAACATCTGCACCAGAAGCATCAACTCTGTTAGCTGATCAGACAATTCTATGACAAATGTTGCTATGCAAAATACACAGTAAAGGAATTCTTTAATCATATCCCTCCCTCATTAATAAATATGTTATTAATCTAGGTTTATTTTTTGTTTTGTTTAAAGTAGTGCATCAGAGACCATCAGGCAAAAGTACTTAAATGGTGCAGAAGTGTACTGAGAAACTGAACTGATGCCATGTACTGCCTCTCATGATCTCAAAATGTTATAATAGAGCAGTTCATGACTGTCAGAGGATAAACCCATTAGTTGTGACTATGTCTATGAAGCATAGACTTCAAACACCAGTGAATAACCACATTACTGCAAAGCATTCCATGCAAGCCAATTTCAGAAGCCAAACTGAAACAGAGTTCTTAACCTACCTGACACTTCTAGCCACATTACATTCAATTATCTAGGGATCATCACTTAGAACATCAGAACATAAGCTTACAGAGTTCACCTTCCTTTTATCTATCCATCCAAAATGTAATCTCTTCCCAGATTTGCTAGACATAAACAGGAGGCAAAAAATTTAGCTGCTCGGTTTGGGGTAGAGGAATCTTTTTTTCCCATTGCTGTCAAGATCTGAGTAATCTTTTTTATTTTGTGCTGTGTTTTTAAGTACAGGAATATTCTCTCTGCTTCTATGGAATTAACAGTCTCTGTATCATGCATATACTGAATGTACACTTTTTGGCCAAACTATTTACTATTTTAACGAAGACTGAATTAAATCAGAAGATAACAACTTTGGTTAAGTTCTATTAGCTGTAGCTCTTCTATAGAGAACACTTCTGCCAGTGCTGTCTATTTTTTGTTGTCTTATTCTCCCCAGATTTCAGTGGGGACTTAGTAAAGCATTTTGGGCATATAAACCCATGGCAGCTCCTTATACAACACAGCATTTCTCATACGATTCTCAACATTAAGAGATTTCATTAGTTAAAGACACTGGTTCAAATAAAGATCAGACCAGCCAATTTTACTCAACTGATTTTAGTAAGTGGGATGTCAAATTCAGTTCCAGCCATTGTTTTAAAAGATACTAGATTTCATTAATTAGAATCATTAAGTCTTGTCTGAACATAACTATATATGCTCACAAGTTCAGCTCTCAATGAGGACACATGACAGGAAAACAGAACAATAGTCCAGAAAGTTTATTGAAAAAGAAGCCTACTTGTATGTGATGAGGTCGAAAAAGAAACTGCCTGTTCAGGTTGGATTTCTCTATCAAGTCTGGATCTGTAATTGTAACCTAAGTCAGAAAGGGCAAAAGCAAGAGTTACAATTTATATGTAGCACTGAGCAATAATCTTGATAACAATCATTACAGAAACTTGCCAAAACAAAGCACTCCTGTTGGCATCTGCTGTGGCTAACAGCTCTGCCTATATAGACTGATTGAATGTTGGTTTAAAATCAAAATACAGCAAGACTCCCTCAAGTATATTCTGCACACTATTTTCACTCTATGCTGAGACCATTTTACCCTCTGCCCGGAGATCAACCTGCAATAAGACTTAAACATTTTTAGGTAGGCCAATTATTTAATTATTCCTTGTCACATTACTTTTTAGCAGGCACAGTGAGGTTAACAAGCAACTTACCAACCCTTTGTCTTGCCCAGTACCAACACCAAGAAGTGCAAAGTTTTTTAGCATTTCACAGCCTATAGCTCCACAGCCAATCTAAAGAAAATTACATTTTTAGAGTCAGAAACATTAAGCGAAAACCACATACAACAGACAAGTCCTATTACAACTGTGGACCCTTTAATCTGCATACACCATCAGGGCAGATGTCAATGTATTGACAAAGCATTTGCAAAAAGTATAACAGCATCAGTCATACTCACCAAGAAAACATTCAAATCATGCAGCTTCTGGCACAGAGAGTCTCCAATACAAGCCCTCAAGGCATCATACCTATCTCCCCTATCAGGCATAGGAGACAAGAACAGAAGTTACCGTTTGTCATAGTCATATCACTGATGCCAAACTCCACTTTGATGTGAACAAAAGAAAATCAGATTGAGTCCCTTATAGTTCCCATTTCATCCCATGCTTGAACAGGACACACCTTCTCAATCCCAAACCTGTCCCTCCAGCAAACAGCATCGAACTAACTTTAAAACATATCTCTTGTGCCTGCTTGAGATTCCAATGTGAACAGCACATAAAGAGCAGATTGTAGTTATATTTACCGTGGGAGAAATTCTTCAGAGTCCGTCTTTTCTAGAGGTGTTACAAGGTCTAACATATCTACATACAGCTGTTTTAAAAACAAAAACAGACAAGCACACAGTAAAAAACTGTGATAAGTAAATATTTTCTGTGACCAAGAAACTCTAGAAATTTAGAAGCCCTAAGTTTTTACTGTCAGTGGAAGACTATACAGCATTCAGTTCCCTACACAATTTTAGTGGGCAAGAAAAAGCACTTGGACAGAGGGGAAAAAAATGCTCACTGACACATGAGACACAAACTTTTAACTTCTGACAAGCATGTTGCCCCTCCAAAATAGATTGTGAAGTATTTGAATCTATCTTTTTTCTGACGTTTATTCTGACAGTCTGAAGGCACCGCTCTTATGCACAGTAGTTTAAGCTGGCATCTGGACTGTATCACGTCTCTGCAGCCGTGCACCACAAGCCAATGCTCTCCTTGGTTGTGGGTAAAAAAGAATGCAAAGTCTGGACCCCAGACACAAATATTTTAACTCAAACTGGCTGACTTTTCAGGTCAAACAGCATTTACACACAACCATACATTCCTAACATCACGGCCAAAATAAAGATCCAAAACCAAAGACAGACTTACCCACTGCTGCAAAGGAGAAAATTTTCCTGTTACTGCTTTCAAGACTTCCTGGCTAGCAACACCGCCCACTGCTGCAGCCAGAGGAGCTAAAAATCCCTGAGCAGTCCTAGAAAGCCATTTCACTACATGTTCATTCACCTGAGGCTGAAAAGAAAAAAGACATCATAACTATAGATTCAAGCAAGTCAAGCAATTCAATCAAGCAAGTCAGTGCCTGACAGTTTCATAGATTATTGCTGTTCAGTAAAATGCAGACAAATTATTTCACTCTGACTAGCAAAAAAGACTTAGAGCAAAGACAGACCCACTGTGTACCCTGCAGTTGTAATATGCATTTGTCTAAAAACTGGGTTCACGTAGCCACATGAATTAATTCAGCCTTCATGTCAGGCAAACGTTTGGTTGAACCTGTGCTGAAATATCACTCTTATGGCCCTCAACTGACCCAACTGGGTCAGCCAACTGACCAAGCTTCAGAGCAATACAAAGACCAGAACCAGGACCAACACCTAAAGCATGACCTTTAGGCACATAAATTAGTGTACCAAAAATGACTCCATGATGATGATTCTTTACTCACTTTGTTTTCCAGAGTTTCACTTATGGATATGGCTATTTTCAGCATTTCCTCAGCATCCTGAAGGCATCTAGACACCATGGTAGAAACAATAATGATCCCTTAAACATTTAAGAGTCCTTATAGAAACACAATCAATGGAGAAAAAAGCTCTGGATAAAGTAGGAAGAGTTTGGAAACATATATTGGCTTAAATAGTAAGCATTAAAAATGCACTTCTAAATGTTACAGTTAGCTCAAGAACAGGAACCTCAGTGGAGAAGCCCATGTGCAAGCCCTGTCTTAAGATTTATACTTTTTGAGTAATTTTGTCTCGTTTAACTCAAAAGTGTGCACATCAAGAGCTACAGACAAAAATACACTCAAAATGAAAATGAAATTCTTCAGGATTTGCACTGTTTTTAAATACATAAGGAACAGTATAATTCAGGAATCACTGAAACATCATCTCCATATTAACCCCACAATATGAAAAACCCAGGACTTCCTCCAGAAGCATTTTCTGCTTACCTGGGCCCAGAAAGTGCTACTGCTATATTGGGGAAACTGCTTTATTGTTACAAACCCAGACATGCATTAGGTAACATTTTAAATCCAGTTTTCAACTTTTCATTTCTATGTTATGTACTAAGTACTAGACAGAAGGCACCCTGCTGCACATCAAACCAGCAACTACAACAAAAGGAGAGCTGTCTCTGATTCAAGGCTTTGCTAACACAAGACTGCTACGTTACCCAATATTTGGCCCACGGCCAAAGCTCTCCTGAAAGTGGTTCAAGGCAAGCATGGCAACATGGATCTGCAAAGGTGCCTGTTAAGACCAAATGAGTTCATGATTAGTTACAAGCTTTAGAAAAATGAAGGAAACAAAAGCAACTATTTTGAACTGTTCTGTTACCATTTCATTTCCTTGTCTCTTAACCATATAACTCCAAAAAAGCTTCTGAATAGCATTAAAAAGTGTTTTTGAAATACCTTATGCTAGTGTTTTTATAAATTGGGATTAAGGTATTCCTCAGGTACTCTTCACACATATTCAGCATCAACTTAACTATATCCAACTAAAGGTCTCCAAAAGGATTTAGTGCTGAAACTGGAAAATGTGGCCATCTTCTTTTAACTAGACATTGGAATCCACCATCTTTTGACAAGGTCAAGAGCAGAAAATCCGAAGTGGAAAGTCAGACCTTACATTATCAAGCAAACCAAAAGATCATTAGATCAACATTTTTTAGTTTAAGATTTTAATGACCCTGAGACCTATGTGCCTTATGTGTCCATACAACTTGACTGAAATTGCATTAGAGGCAAAGACTGCTAGCTTCCTCTTGGATTAAAAAAAAAAAAAAGCTGAATTGTTTTTTCCAAAGAAAAAAAAACCCAAAACCAAAAAAACCAAAAACCAACCAAACAAAAAATCTATTCTTACTGTTAACTTCAGTTTCCAACCAACTTATAATCACCTCTTTATGATTACCCCAGCTTTGACACCAGTGTGATTTTTATCAACCAAACGTCATTAAATATGGGAAAAATCACCCAGTCACTTTGCAAAATTTCCACTGAGATTTTCAAAAAGCAGAGGTGGCTGAGCTATGCATTTACAATGCATTTGGGGCAAATCATAGATAACAAGCCTCTACAGTGACCTGAACCACCATGTGTGACCACACAAACTGATGTCTCAATCTTACTTCACACTTTGTGCTCATATTTAACTACTAATGAAGTCAGAAAATTATATTGTTCTACATATAAGTTGAAGATTTCATTCCAGGTAGTTTTAATATTGAAGCACTTATGTCCAAATCCCCACGTTAATTAATTACCTCAGGCTTGCTAGAATCTGCAACAAGGCATATCGGATTTGTTATCTGCTTCTCCAATCGTTCCTGGAAAAACAGAATTCTTGATAACAATACACCCACTTAAGGACAGGACAGTCACTACTACCTGATGAAACAATAGTCTCCCTGGAGAGACTAAGAACCAAATTAATTATTATTGCCATGAAAGACACATAATAATCTACTGCAAGTTTTGTCAATCAAAAATGCTCAGAGAGATGTTTCACATCCTAGTGTCAAGACTCATCTCTTAAAACTGCTCTGAGGCTGAAAACCAGAGATTTTATAGGCAAGTGGCCATTTGCTTTAGAACTTTCCCACTCAGAAGGAAGAAGCTACCACCTCACAGAGACGAAATACTTAGTTGTGCATTCTTATATCAGAAGCAGCTACTCATTTCCAGCTTTTCAGAAGAGAATTTGAGGGCAGTCAGGAGCTACTTTCTGTGCATCCAAGAAGGGATGTAGCACCATGTAGTTTGCAACCCCTTATACAAACTCACCCAACTATCTCTTCTTCTCAGAAGGCCACCAAGAAACCACATATTCCTAGACCTTTATGGAGTCCTCAGCACTACAGGAATAGGCTGCTCATAATTACGTGGGTTTTTTTTCTCCACACTGGCAGGTAAATTTGAAGTGTTTCTCTATAGTTCAGTAAATTGGTACTGCTATTTTTACCTCGTAAAATTAGCATAAACTCAAATTATACATAATCAAATAATGTATCTACTGAAACCTGTTTTCAGCACTCAAGCACCTGGTTATGTCAAGCAAACACTTACAAAGCAAAATATCTTGGGTGTTTTCACTTGGACAGCTATGCCTCCATGTAGGTAAGGCTCCATATCTGATGTATTACCAATGCTGAAGGAATAAGGTGACACCACTGAAAAGAGAACAGTGACAGATAATTAAAAGGTGTCATTACATACTACAATTCTGTATACAATACAGTGGGGGTTGTCAATACTTTTTAAGCCGTGACTCTGTAATAAGTAACCTTGCTTGAAAAGTATAAACACAGCTGATCCTTCTAACAGGAGTGTGCCTCTCTGCCAGTTTCTGGGTTAAAGTATTAGTTTCACGTGATCTGTTAGAAAATAAGCTTTTTAAAGTGGCAGCAGATCTAACAAGAATTTTGGTAACCACAGCTCTAACAAAAATGAAGTTACTCTCAGTTTTATTTAGATTGTACACAGCATGATTGTAGTCCTATGACTAGAACAAACAATCAAAAAGGGTAGCTGGAGTGTTTAAGTTATATCTTTCCTTCCATATCACCTGGACCCTCACTCAGATAAAGGAAGATGACACAGAAAGTATTCGTGAAAAACCAAAACCAAAAGCTGAGCTGTGATTAAGAGGAAGGAACTGAATACAGCATCAGCACAAGCAAAACAAAAGAGTCCAGAGCAAATAGACTCAACCACATGTTTCAAGGGTACTGGTTTTGTCCCAGAAGACAAAATAATTAAAAATCCACCTCAACAACCAACCCCCATCCATATGCTCTCTGTTCTGCTCCAGACAAACAGGCATTTGGATCTGGGAACTGGGCAATTCCCAGCATCCAGAAGGAATCAAGTAGTATACTTTGAGACATGTATGATGCAGATCAAAGCAGGGTAAGCATAAATAATGAGAATCACTTCAAAAGCAGGCTTAGAAACAGAGTCATATCAATGCATCTCTGTACACTTGTCATCCGGTCAAACGGTGACACACAAAGTGGTGTTAATTTTATCCAAAACCATGACAGAAGCACAGGCACTAAGGGACCTTTCAAAAACCAAAACAATTTTGTCAGCAAACTAATGATGGTGACCTCAGAGGCTGCCAACTAGTTTCCACTGTCTGAGAATTTCCACTGCTCCTTAAGCAGCCAGATGAGTTTGGAAAGACTTTTCTAAATGGAAATGGCATCAAGACCACACTAGAAAGATCTATGCACCTGAAAGCAATTTTCATGTGCAAGCTCACTGAAGCTCTGCACAACTCAGCACTGCTCTGGCTACACTAACTAATACTACAGTGAGCTAAAACAGGCCAAAACCTAAACCCCTTGCAAGTGACTCAGCAAGTTTACCTGTTATTTGGTGTGTGGATCCATTTAAGCATGACATTCCATTAACTTCACGAAAGATTAAGAACTGTCCCGTTTCAAGCCTGTGGGGATGATTTTCAAGGCAAGTGACAATACCAGGATTTGACTGAAAGCAAAAATGGCAAAGTTAGCAAGTAACAGTGTATTGTATAAAGTAGTCATGCTCCTATGTGTACTATAGATATATCTTTTCCCCTTTTGGAACTGCAACTACTAGTAATTTTAGTACCTCAGTTCTGACATAAGAAAGGACTTGCCTATAACTTATTCAGTCCTGTTGGTTTCAGTTTACAGTGTTTTCATAACACAGACTCATTTTTACCTTTTACAGCTTGTTAGCAAACTGCATTTGTTTGTTCTTAGCAGCCAAATCCATTGTTCCATTCTGAAGTAGTATCAAATTTATCTCCTTTTTCCAAACTAAAAATCTAGTATGTGTACAAAGAAATTTTCACAGACATTGAGTAATAAAGTCTTGTGAATCATTTTTATTAGTCCACGCTTCCTTTCCATTTGATCTCCTCAAAAAAGACACCTCAAACTCACTCTTGAATGTTTAGAAGCTTACAAAGTTGGACATCCAAGTTTACAATTGCAGGAACCTCAGACTACATCTCATCCTCTTACAGCATGTCATGCCAACCTCCCATACAGTCTGACACAGCTCATTCAGAGCTTGTGGTGAAGCTCAGGCTGTAACATAGTGGATTGGCTAGTAAATCTGGCCTGTAAAGTATCCTGCCATCCCTTCCTGATCTCACAATATTAGAAAGATTTCAATGAAGTAGCATAAAGCTTAATTACAGTGGACTATATTCTCTGTAGCATGGAGAATGGCAAATGAGTTAACCAGAGAAAATTCTTCTCTGAATTGAGGGCAGAATACTGCCTCGACCCTGTCCAAAGAACAAGAACAGCCATTTGATGGTGGTTTTGTTATCAAGTTGTAATTCTGGTCAGTTTTACAGCTCAGAGAGTGGAAACAAAATACAACTAAACTCAAGTGTAAGATTATGAATTACACCATATATGTACAGATATATATTAATTCCTTGACTTGGCAGGCAATCAGCAAAATCCGCAAAACATAACTATATACTATTTATGTAATTAATGAGAGCAATCAAGTCATCCCTCCCCTTTTAAAAACACCAAAGAACAGGCCACCAAAATTATCATATCATGACCTTTAATCCAGGTCAAACCCAACTTGCTATGCAAACCATTCTGGTTTGGTTATTATTACACCTAGACTGGAGATATGATAGAAGACTGTCATATCTCACTACTGTATGAGCAAGGTTATAGTCTGGACTTCCAGAGTCGAAAGAGGGAGCTAAGGTTGTTTCCATTTATAAAGGGTGAGAGCAAATGGACATCTCCTCTTACATTCTGCACTAGAAGTATTAGCACTAATCCTCTTCTTGTTGCCTCTCCTTTGGTAGGTTAAAACAAACCTTTACATTTCTTTTTAATATAGGCTCTCAATCTCCTTAATCATTTCAGCTGTCCTCCTCTGTATGTGATATTTGCATGCCTATTTCAGCGTTTTCTCAGAAAACTTGACTTATTCCCACATCAAGACTACGTCCTCTCCACATCTCCTCATTTCTTCCCCTCTCTCAAATTAAAAAATAAACTAATCACAAAAAACCAACACCTTGTTATTGTGATGTAACACTAAGTAACAACCAGGACACATCAGGATGCTCTACAATGTTAGCCCATTATCACTGACTGATTTTGATTGAGACACAAGAATAAAGTAACTCTACTGTACTGCTGAAGTGAAACACTGTGCCTGGTCACATTGACAACAATAAGTCACTATAAAAAAAGATGAAGGCAGTATGATGACTTCTGCCCCTTACTTGTGTTATATTTGAAATGAAGATCTCCTTTGGCTCTTCTCCCGTTGTATCCAGCACTTCGAATTCATCACCAAAGTCACAAAACAAACGTGAACATATTCCATATACATCTGCACTGATGAACTACAAGGGAAAGTACAAATCATGAGTATCCCTAAAACAGCATAAGCCAAAGGAATGAACTCTCCAATTCAACCTCATCCAAAGCTAGCAAGTTTAACTGCTACGGTGGAAGCTTATCATACACACCCAAGCCACTGACTAAATAGCGTAGTGTTCATGAAAGACTTTGAACCTGTATGAGCATTTCTGAACCCTTTTGAGTTAACAATATGTTGAAGAGAAATAACCAGCTTTCTGCATTTCTGGACAGAACATGTTGGGAGGTCCAGAATACTCACTCTTGAATGTTTAGAAGCTTACAAAGTTGGACATCCAAGTTTACAATTGCAGGAACCTCAGACTACATCTCATCCTCTTACAGCATGTCATGCCAACCTCCCATACAGTCTGACACAGCTCATTCAGAGCTTGTGGTGAAGCTCAGGCTGTAACATAGTGGATTGGCTAGTAAATCTGGCCTGTAAAGTCTCCTGCCATCCCTTCCTGATCTCACAATATTAGAAAGATTTCAATGAAGTAGCATAAAGCTTAATTACAGTGGACTATATTCTCTGTAGCATGGAGAATGGCAAATGAGTTAACCAGAGAAAATTCTTCTCTGAATTGAGGGCAGAATACTGCCTCGACCCTGTCCAAAGAACAAGAACAGCCATTTGATGGTGGTTTTGTTATCAAGTTGTAATTCTGGTCAGTTTTACAGCTCAGAGAGTGGAAACAAAACACAACTAAACTCAAGTGTAAGATTATGAATTACAGCATATACGTACAGATATATGTGTTTAAGTTTTACTATTACCTTAATAGGTGGCTGCTGAGCATGACAGAAGTCATTAATCTTCTTCTGCAGCAACAGACTTACTTCAGTCAATATGACACACTGTAAACAAGAATAGAAATAAATCTAGGACACTGAAAGCAACCAACATCTTCAGGCTATACAGAAAGTAGTACTAATAATAAGTTATTCAGGTGCCCTGATTCCTTTTCCCCACACATAACAGACAAAGGAGTCTTGCGTCAATTTTCTCATTACACAGTAGAACAGATGGGTTACTGCTCCACAAGTTCTGGAAATAAGATGAGCAAAAGCAGGAATGGCAAATTATCTCTTTTTTTTTTTTTTTTTGTACTGTATCTGTGAAAATTGAAGCCTAATTAAAATATTTATGAAAATAGTTATGGATAATCTCAGAGAAAATGTAGCTCTTAAAATTCACACAATTTCTACAAGTATTCTTTTAAAATTTAGGATAGTGTTGGTTTACAAAGCATATGGACTGCATCCTATTCAGTTATACATGGCCTGCTATAGTTAGGACATTCAGAAACTTGTTGAGTACAACAGATAGCAACACAGTACAACTTCCTCACTCATACCGAGCCATGCACAGGCAGGAGATAGCTGACTGAACTACTGAACTCCACTACACAGGAGTTTATGTTTCATTACATACAGACATACAGAAATGATCTTTCCAATTATATAGCTTGAGTCTCTGTTGCCTAGAACAGTACACAAAAATACATGTAGAATATCTGTGCTATGTAGTCTCAAAAAAAGATCAGTTTCTCTTTTGAACAGCAACAAAAAAGCCTGCATGGCAAACTCATCAATCATTTATTGTCACAGTAAATCCCGTAAGTGTCATGAGAAAGTGGTTAGGAATACAAAATAAAACTACAGCCATGAAAAAAAACAAACAAGAACAACCATTTCACTAGTCCAAATACAAGATCTACTTCCATTACAACATCTCAAAAAGTACTTTAGTTTTCATTTAATTTACTCATATATGTAAAAAAAAAAAATCCAAGCTGTTTGCTCTGAGCAAAATACCACACACAACTGCTTTAAGAGTGACATACCTGGTACTGCTTTAGGAAAGACAAATCTGTGCTTTCATCTAGTGGCACAGTTGATGCTGCTACATGGACATACGGATTGAGTTCTGCAATGTGATGAAGTGTGGCCTCAGCTCTGAAAGAACAGAAACTTTCATGTTTTTTATCCATCTACGAAACTGTACTTTCAGCACAGAATTTCATACCCTGTGTGCCCTACAAGAGCCCCTCAAGAGTTCTCCTGGCAATTATCAACAACTCATTTAGTCACACAGAAATTCCTAGCAGGTCTGAGGAAAACAGCTCTGCCCAATATAGAACAGGACTCACTGATGGTCTAGTGTCATGTCTGTTTTGTAGTCTGGAGCACACAAGTGTCTGAGAAAGTCCAAGGAGGAAATGCACCCTGCCTCCAATGGTTAAATTTACATTACAGGCTTTCAACTGCAAGAAGTAAGATGACTCAGACAGAACTCCAGTCCCAAACTATACTTCTCTTAATATCTACCTGGGCACTGCACTCAAAGCCAGTAACTCCAGAGAAAGAATTTAACAAATATTTGATATGTTTTAGTAACTCTTCTCAATGAACTGTTACTTTTGCTGCTGATGGAACTGTTACTCCTGGTCAAGTTCAGTCCTCCCTCTCTGTAAAGGCTTCACCAACCTGTTCCTTTGATTGGTAATATCATCTTCATGGATGAAGAAGTTGATCCCCAAATCCCACTTTGTGCACTGCTTGGTGTCATGAACAGTAAGAGCCTAAGAAAGTTCAGCGAAAAACATTTACCGGAAGAACGGTACACGGTTATAGTACCCAAAAAGATGCATTAAGCCCCACATAAAATGCTGGAAGACTAGCACTGCAGAAGATTTAGTTGTACCACATATAAGAACAAGCTCCTTCACCCTTTTTTCTAAGAAAACTCTTACTGTTTGAGAGACAGAAACACATCTGCAATAGACATTTCATTAAGCATTTTCCTCCCAGCCTGCAGTGATGACAACATTTAAATACCAAGGATGACTTTTGCCACATTCTGATTAAGGGGCAATTGCAATTTGTAAATTAATGGACTCCCACAAGTTATGAACAAGGGTTGGAAGAGTGAGTTTTGAAAGGCTTTTCTCTAACAAAATCCAATTTCAGCAGCACAAAATTAAAACACTCAACCATTCTAACAGCTACAGAAAAAGATTCTGATGGATGACAGAACAGGATAACATATTTTGAATGGCTTGGCTTTTGAATTTATACCACTCCATTTAGCAGAGGCCATTTTCTACAAAAGGATTCATTGTACAATCAGCAGCTGGCTAAAATATTACATGAGGTTTTTCAGAGTGCAATGGACATCAATACAAGACTCTGACTGTGCCACTAGAACATCTAGATTATTAAAGTTTTCACCACCAGGTTCTCAATTGTTTTGCAGTCCTTCTAATGAAATACAGTTTCAGAAATGTAAGATTAGCCAACTAGTAGTGTTGCCCCTTTTTCTCCTGCTCACCCAAGAATACCACCCAAGAGAACTGTTTTACTTACCTTTACCCCAGCCAGAATGATATTTTTGGCTGGAAAAAAAAAAAAAGAAAAGAAAGGGAGTGCTCCAAATTACTTGCAAATCTGTAATTGAATAGTTATGTGGGTGGACAATAACAGTGTGTCATTACTAAGAACTTCACAGCTTAAGGGTTTGTTCTTTTACATTTGGCTCAAGCATTCCACACCACCACTGAAAGCAAAATAACATGAACAAGGTCATACAGGCTCTTTACATCTGTCAGGAGTTCATCCCACAAGTGTGATTACTGAGACGATGATGACAATAAACTGCAAAACCCCATTACTCTGTTCTGGCTTCTGGTGCAGGGTAATATTAAAGCCAACTGAAAGGGTAATACCCAAGGTAAGAATCAGTTGAGACAATTCTTGCTCATAAAGAATAAGAGAAATCATTATGGAGTCTTTTGCACCAGGACAGTTATGGACTTCTCACCAAACTGTACCTGTTCCTCCCTCTTCCATACCCCCTATATTTCCTACATGGGGCTAATTTGGGCTATAGCTGTTTCTATTACATTCACTGACACCGATGCCTAAAGGAATAACTTGTATCATCCATCCTGAACATCTACTCAAGACACAAGATTTTGGACCATGGAAGCACATTTTAAAGCAAAATTTGAAATGTTGTTCTATTAGAAAGCTTACTAGAGAAAAGTCCAGGAACTTCCCTGCATCAGCTATATTACCCATACACCTCATGCACATATAAGTTCACTTGGATACTTCACACATGCCTATTAACTAATCTTTGCAAGTACTCTGGGACAGTATGTTTACCATACACTTGTGTCTGCTTTAAGAATTGTTATCTAACTTACCAATTTCCACACCAAGACCACCTACACCACTCAGGAATACGTGGGACTGAGCCATCTTCTGCATTGCTGTGTCTCCAAGAACATACCTCTGACGACTACAGCAAAGATAAATTCAGATCAAAACAAGAAACAAATAAAATCAAGAGCATATGGAAGCAAGTAAAAAATTCCCAGTTGTTTCCAAAAAGGTTCAAATATTCTCAGTTATTCTAACATCCTGATTTCTAACCCAGAATACTCAGATCTACAGGTGAGTATGTGTCACTAGTGTGAACAATTTTGTTTACCAGTCCTTCATTCAACAAGCCACTGAGGATGTAACATGCACATATCTGAACAGTAGAGTGCTTTAGGAAAGAAATTTATACAGCAAAAGGAATATTTGCACTCACAATCCAAACAGTGAAATGCATTTAGTGTCAGGTTTTAGAGAAAAGAAATAATCTTCACATCAGTGTTAAACATATTCAGGATAGTAGCGTTTTGGAATTAATTGTTGAAGACACAAGTAAGCCAAAGATTTTCTGTGTTACCGGAAATCTTCAAATCAAACGGTGCAGCAGCTTTTGTAGTCACATCCTGAGCTTTAAAAGACTACACAAAAAGCTTGAACCATTATAAATACCACCTTTTCCACCATGGAAAAGGTATGACTCTCACAAGACTAGTGCCAAAAAGTAAAATGAGAGACCCACAACACAAAAAGCATTGCACTGAATTAAATGAAGCCTCATTTGTTCAGAATACAGGGGATTTAAAAAAAAAAAAATATATATATAAAGAAGCTTTTCATTCCACATTTTTCCAGAGATATCATTTGTTTCAGTACAGGCTCTCTGAACTACTGCCACTTCAAGTGGTCTCAAGCTACTGACACCAAATTGAAACAAAATTAATAATAAAATATATAATAATTAAAAAAAATCCCCAAATAACCCAAAGTTCAGAGGATAACAGAGATACTGATGATGTTCATGAGGACAAAGAGGTATGTCAAAGACCAAGGAATAAATGAAATTGTGAAGGACATAAAGTATATAATGCTGAAAAGGAAGGCAAAAAGAAGGTAATAAAAGCAAATAAGGGATAAGAAAGAGGGGATCATCTACCTTTTCAAAGAAGCCACAAGTTTAAGGCAGAAAGAAAATCCATATTAAAAATAGATAAATACAAATTATTCCTGTTTTTCAAAAAGCAGACATTATTGATACTATTGGAATTTTGTACAGCCATCTCAAGTACACACATCTTTACCTAACTGGGTAAGTAGATAGTATTTTCAAGCCTTGTCTTACACATTACTGCATGTAAATGTAAGTGTGGCTGAGATGTCAAAAGGAGTGTTTAAAAATCAGATTCCTTACCTATACAAAGCATCATCAATTTCCATAGAGTCTGCTGCCATAATGCAATGTGATTTGGTTACACTAGAAGGGTTACAAAAAGAAGTAATATGGTTACACTGGATATAATTTCATAGTTGTGTCTATCAGTTCCCGAGTCCCCTCATTCTTCAACAGAAGAGCTGATAATCACCAAAAGTGACATTACATAGTAAAAACTTTGAATACTAAGAAGCCTACAGAACACCACAGCACCACAGACAAGAATCCCTAAACCTTCAACAAATGACCTGAAAATACAGATAGATACTCATTTTCCTCACTGAGGAGATGCAAGACTTACCACTTGCATTTGCCACAGTCAGAAGTTACTAGAAGGATGATTTCATTTTATATTAACAACTCCATGCTGTTTAACTTGCTTCTACCAGATTAGGGTTTTTTTGGGGTTTTTTGTTTTTTGTTTTTTTTTTTTGATAGAAGAACCCTGAACGATGAGGAACAGTTATTCATGCTATATTGTTTCTATGTTAACTGAAAATCCTTAGGAAACACATTACTGTTTTAGCTAACAGCAAAATTCAATACTCAAAGATCTGAAGTAATGCAATATTTAACTAAGACATCCAGTTAAACAGTTCCATAGGATTTTAAGAAAAAAAAAAAAGTAGTTTGTGCTATTAAGGTCTTCAATCATCAGCAAAGACTTTTTCATTGTTACCTTTTTAATAATTAAGCACTAGGATAAAGAACAAACTGCTACCAGGCAGCTTCTTCCTTAGCTATGTATGCTGGAAATTGGTGCTTCCTGGACCTGGCAGGTGAACGCCAACAAATACAGGATGAGCAAAACAAAGACCATGTTTTTACCCAGAACATCAGTTCCCACCACTACCAAGAAGGTACACATCTTACTCCAACTCCCTACAAACTGCCTTGGAAACTAGACATGGCTGTCAACCCTTTCTCCCAAGAAAGAAACGCCTTAGTATGAAAGGCCCGTTCATACTAATGAGATCTTTCCTCTGTGAGCACAGATGTACCCTTAAACAGCTTTCAATCCTGCAATCCTACTCAAAAGTTAACACCTAGTTACTGTTCAGATGGTTTTGGGAAATATTTTAACATTTCTGAAGTGTGGCACCTGTAGCCTGTCACAACTTAAGAGACTGCAACAGTCCGACTTGAATTTTTTCTTTTTGCATTTTCAGTTTGAATTAGAAAGTGCTGAAGTAGCATAGCAAGGGACTGAGAAAGCAGGCCACAAATCTCACCAGTTAAGCTCTTCCACAGTGTGATACTAACTCTAACACATAAGCTAGCAGGCAGAACAGTCAATATGCGGCACCTCCATCACAATCTATACCACCAGTCACTTGAGTGCACCCCCAGGCCCTTACACAAGAGCTGAAGACATGCAATATCAATGTTACTAGATCATCATAGGACCCAGATCTCAAGCCAGAGAGCAACACACAACACACGAGCATCACAAGCTTCACTCCTGGCTGAGATAAAATCCTTCATTTCAGACATTGGCTGGGACAGAAGACTGGAACTTCTCAAACCAAGCCAATGCCATCTTATAAAAGAACAGAGCAAGCAAGTTGTTCTGCTCCTCCGCCACCACTCTCCACAAACAACACAGGCACTCTGAGCCTGCCCAACACAAACAGATTGTGGTACTAAAGTGGGGAAGGTGATCCACCTTTGGATAAAAGCAAACAGCTTCCTCTTCTGTGGTTGCTGACAGCTATTTCAATACATGTGCCCTCTCAGACAGCTCTTTGTAAGCAACCAAAGATGTGTGATCAACACACAAAAGAACCTTCTTCACTTGTATCACACAGATCTGTTTGACAGTGGGTCTTCCAACATATTTATCAATTCCAGGTTCTTCTCCTGCATTCTCTGTTACAGCACTGAGCTACTGCTAGTATACTCATCAGGTATGGCAAAACACTTTCTTCCAAATGACTTTGTGATACTATTGTAAAGTGGCTCTAGGAAAAAGTTTTGTTAATGTATTCTTGCCTCCAAGCTGTATTTCTCATTTTAGTTCAACTGGTATTGAATCTGTATCAAAGAAAGGCACATCCTGTGTTGGGGAAAAAAAGCCATTCTAACATTATGTTCTAGTTCTTAACCTGGTTCTTTGACATTTATACATTCATCTGTTTCCTTTTAAAGGCCAATGTTATCAGTTTTAATGCCAGGCTTCCATTTAACTGTGTAAGCAACGTCTTTAACTTTTTAAAGCCTCAGCTGCTTGTGGGACATAACCTGGGAACAAATTGAGACGCTACGTTAGAATGACGAAGATGCTCCAGGGAGCAGAAAAGACACAGGAGCTGTACCAGTGGACTAGTTTCCCAATGTTTCTTACCTCCAAATCAGCGCAGACTGAAAAACAATTACTTGCCGTTCAGCAAGCTGGGATGGCAGGGAGGCCTGGATTCATCCCACCTAGGGAGGAGGATCCCGGTCGATGCAGGCTCCCTGTTTAGGTGGTGGAGAGAGACAGAGAGAAGTGGGTCACTCAGACACATTGTTAACTGTCCAGCCAGGCTCATGGGGGAAAAACGACCCTCTTGCGTCTACAGTGGAGAACCGAGACAGAGACAACTGGAGTCGAAACCAACCTGGCCCAGATCCCGGCAGAGCCAGGCCGGGCTGCAATCCCCAGCTCGGCACCCCGGGTCTCGTCTCGCTCCTGAGGCGCCGGGCACGGCAACCCAGCAGGCCAGGCAGCCGGCCTACCCATCTCTCGCCGCTTCCCGCCGCCCGCCTCAGCGACCCCCCCCCGCGCCTCGGCGATCCCGCCGCCGCCCGCCCTCACCCCCGCGGCGGCCTGGCGTTGCGATCAAGGCCCGAGCGCTGCCGGCGGCAACGGGGAAAGAGGCAGGAAGAGGATGGGAGATAGCAGCGCCGGTGCTGCGGCGCTTCCCCGCCTGCGCTGACATAAGGGGCCGGGCTAAGGCCGCCCGCCTCACGCCGGCGGGAGGAGCTGGGCAGCCGTGCGCGGCCTTCACTCAGCAGGCATAGAGGCGGGCAGGCGCTGCAGCCGACGCATGAGCCCACCACTTTCTGTCGCAGAGGTAACGCACGGTGTTGTTAACAAAGACATAAATCAGCGTTAGGTTCAAGCGTTACCAGCTCAGACAGTCAAAAGCGCTTCTGAGGTAATTGTCCCCACATTCTGCAGGAGAGGGTCAGCAAGGTAGCACCTACCTCAAAAACAGGCAAAATGTCATTAAGAGGGTATAGGCAACAAAGTTACAAAATGCTAGAGAGCATCCAAGCTGACAGGAGAGATTTGGGAAGAAGTGGTCAAGAACAACACACATTCCATGCTAGCATGATACATGGGCTTGGTGAAACATTTTTGGGTTTGGTTTTTTTTTTTGGTTTTTTGGTTTTTTTGGTGTCTAATGAGGAGAAAGACAGCTGTGTTAGCCAGTACTCTGCCTCCACCGTTGATTCAACATCACCTCCTCTAAACACTTTCCCTCCTGTCTCCAAAACTCTAAAAAGAACCCAGCACTGCCTGCCTTCCCATCAGGCAGTTTGATCTCCCTTCAACTTGAACCCTGCCTTCCTTTTTTTGTTATCCTTAATCATCAGGATAGGTGAGATGAGTTTGAATCTTTCTTGATACCATTAGCACACATTTTGCTAGAATGGGAGGGATTCGTGCTGCTGCACAAGCAACAACTGAAAAATGTTATTGCATACAGTGTACACAGAATAGTCACTTCAGATTTTAAAATATTTGTAACTTTGGGGAAAAAAATCCTAAACAAATACCCACCCAACCATCTGAATCTTACAGTACAAAAAAAGGGGGGGAAAAGCAAGCTTTTCCTCTGTCTTGATTGGGTTTTGGGAACCTCTTTGGTCAAGAAGACCGAATTTTTGTCCTCTTTGTGAGCATCCAATGCATTACTTCAGCCTTTATCTCTCTAGTGAATACTAGAGTTCTAGCAACCCTCGATATTTACACCTCAGTCCAACAATGCTTTTTTTTTGTACTGAATTAGTAACAAAGAGTAAGAGCAGCTAAATAACACTGTACTTATTCAAACATGGGCTATGCTTTTGCGGGATCGAGGTGAAAGTACTACTCTGCTACACAGCTTTTTTTGTGATGCACGGAAATAACTGAAGATGTGGGCAAATTTCAAAGAACCACTAGAGGTCACTAAGAAGCCTGAAATCGTGGACTGAAAGAGGGGGGGCTAAAGGGAGGAGTACAGTTCTCGATGATGAATGCAATTTTTACCAGTAAAGGAATAGATATTTAAGGCTGGTATTTGCTTTCTAGCTTTTTTCACTTAATAAATAAAAATCGGGAAGGATAAGAATAAAATTACTTACATTATTTCAGTAATTTCAAGAAGCAATGCATGTACCTGATGAAAAGAATTAAAAGGAGTCCCAGCTATAAAAGATGAAAAAAAAGTAAAAGAGATTTTAAAAGGCAGAAAAAACCGTCAGCTTCAGTTTTACCACTTTGATAATTTTTGGTTCTGGCAATGATTTTTACCTTTAGTTTTGTGGGTTAAAAATTAACAAATCTTATTTTTAAGAAATTACCAATCAAATATGTTTTTAAAAAATACATATGTATATGGTACCTACCATCTTTCTGTTCTGATCATTGCAAGAATGATTATCTGATCATTGCAAGATACCAGCCACTTTGACGTGCAGTCATCTCACAGGAAACAGATTTTGCATAGTAATAGTGAATACCAACAAGCCTTTTGCCTAAACGGAGAAACAGGCAACATCCAGTTAATTCTCACCTAACAGTTTAGCGATTATTAAAGCAAGGACTATGCAAGGAAAGGCTGTAGGAACTGGGGCTGTTCAGTCTAGAAAAGAGGAGACTGAGGGGGTATCTTATTAATATTTACAAATATCTAAGTGGTGGTTGTCAGGAGGTTGGAGCATCCCTTTTTTCTATTATATCTAGCAACAGGACAAGGGGTAATGGGATGAAGCTGGAACACAAAAAGTTCCATTTAAATATAAGAAAAAACTATTTTGCTGTGAGGGTGAGGGAGCAGTGGCACAGGCTGCCCAGGGAGGTTGTGGAGTCTTCCTTGGACGTCTTCAAGACCCACCTGGACATGTTCCTATGCGACCTGATCTAGGTGAACCTGCTTCTGCAGGGGAGTTGAACTAGATGATCTCTAAAGGTCCCTTCCAACCCCTATCATTCTGTGATTCTATGACTAATAATGAGTTAAACAGTCAACCTGGTCATTCTAAGATAAATTGCCAAAGATTCTGTTTACCCTGGAAGCCAAAGAAACTGGTTCCCAAAAGCATAAATTAGTAGATGTACTCAGGATCCCCCTAGGTTGATGGTACCAGATCAATACTATATGTAGCATTTTCTCTTATTTTGCAAGACTGCAAAAGTGGAAATACCTGGAGCCATTTAATTTTTTTCCTCATAGCCTTCTTTTTTAAAAAAACATATAACCATAAAATCTTGGCAAATTTGGGTGAATATTTAATGTTAAAGGAAGTTGCAACTCCTCATTTATATCCTGTTAAAGTCAATTATAGCTTTTGAGGTTAGCAAAAGGTATGGAACAAGGCTGTCAGTTACTGCCTTGCTGAAGCAATGAGAGGTATGTGACTGTGGTCAAAACACAACTGCCTCTGAACATGAGCCTTCTCATGCCCAAAATCTCTATAACTTCCGTTTATGAGCACTACTATGGGTTTGTTCTCCAATCAGGTGTTGAATACAGCTTTAGAGTGAGTATTTTCAAAGGATGCTGAAGCTGGTATAGCTGTAAATCTCCTTTCCATCTGCTGGGAAAATCACAGACCCCTGCACTTTTTTTTTCGGGTTTTTTTTTTTTTGTCTTTTAATGTCTTGATTTCCAGGATTAATTTATGATCTTAATGGGGAGCCTAAAGTGGGGATTTGGAAGGGATGCATTTGTTTCCTTATTTAGTTAATAAGCAAATTAGCAGATAAGACTCTATGTAAATTTCTCCTTAAAAATGTGTTATTTGAAAGTACTAAGACCAACACAATTCAGTTTAGCATACAGGCCAGTGCAGAAATGATGATAAATCCACATCAACGTCTTTCAATGGGTTTCCAAACATCCTGCCATGAGGTATGGCTTGCCATTAGCTCTTGCAGGAGTGAGCTGCTGACCAACAAATCTTTGTCTCCTCTTTTTGCCACAACATGCAGCATAGGAGTTCTTTGCTAGCACTTTTTAAAGGACTTCAGCTTCTGAATGGGGTTTGACAAAGGATCCAGTCACCTAAGGCTACTCTAGCAAGTGATACCTTCCTAGAAACCATTTTAACAATGATGCTAATATCCTAATTCAGAAAACAAAGGCATAGAATTACTTTAGCTGGTTCCAACTGACATGTGTAGGAATGCATTTCCAAAAGCAAGAGATGGCTTTTCTATGCATGTGCATCTCTAACATAGGCTTGAGTTGCCAGATAAATATTCATTGGGTTAAAAAAATAATACCTTTTGGCTCTCATCTCTTCTAATTTGTTAACAGGAGCAGCAGATAAGGAATTAGAGTTTCTACATGCTTTACTTACATAAGGAATACCGGTGATGGATTGATGTCATTCAGACAGACCTCCTCATGTGATTAGGCTTTGTGCAATCAGCCTCTCATTTCTTTCCTACTTGTGCTCCAGGATGGAAATTAGCATTGGGCAAGCCTCAAACAATCCAATTTGAATAACCAGAAGTTTGGATCACTTTTCTTGATGCTTTAAATCTGCCTGGGAAATCTCAGGGGAACTGTATGTCAGCTGTGTAGACCTCCCTACAGACAATTTCCAGAAATTCCACATTACAAGGATAAGTTTTTCAAGAAGCAAAGTGGTGGAATTTCAGATGAAGCTTCAGATCCATTCTCAAATTTGCATGGTACTAGCTTCACTGAAACTCATCTTTGAGTGTTTTAGAAAAGCAGATGTCCCACCTTGCCTTTGCTGAAACATCTGTAAAGCTCCAACAGTTGTTAAAGACAAACAATTCCTAGGATGGGAAATGAACAGAGAGAGCTGCAGTTTTGGAATAGTCTTATATCAAAATAAAGAACATTAATCTACTTTGCATCATATATGATTTTTAGCTTGGTTATTATTAAGCAAAAAAAACCAAAAAAAAGGACAAAAAAGAAGTGATGTTTTTAAAATACATTTAATGCTGTGAAACATACCACCTTTATACCTTTTAAATCCTTGCTAAATCTTAACATCAACAATAATAAAAGGGTTTTTTAAATTATTTTCTGTAATCACACAATATTGTCTTCATTTTATTCTAGGGGGGAAAAAAAGTCTTAAATAAATAAAACACTGACATGGAGTATACGACAAACCCAGGCCAGACAGTTTGCTAAAAAACTTGTGAAAGTGCACCTGGCTGGCTCAGGACTCCCTGAGTAAGGTAGACATTCTCCCAGACATCTCTTGGCTGTTTGGCCTCTCACAAGAAAAACTGAAATAAAGGCTGCCTTTCTCATTTTAAAGGTATTCTATATATACAGACACGTCACTTGCAAGCGTGAGGTAGGAACCAGTTTATAGGGGTTGTATCTAATTTGAGCCTTGCCACTTTATGGTTGCCTCTCCCTTTGCTGGGCAAAAAGATAGATTTAAGTGCAAACCAAAGCCTTAGCTGCCTATGAACTACTGTGAAAGTAAACTACTGTTTTCTTTCAGTTGTAATTCATCAGCTTATCATAAAGAAGGACACTTGTCATGATTTTTACCTTCAAAGCACTAAGAGGCATAAAAAAAATAGATGCTTTTTTTATTTGTTTGTTTGTTTTCGAAAGGATGCCTTCGAAAAAAGGGAACCTGAGCACTGGAAGAAAACAGTGTTTCCAGGTGACCTAATCCAAAACTCCACTAAGTTTCTATTCTGTAACTGCACATGGCCCAGAGTAAATTCTTAGTAGAAAAATAGCAGCAACTCAAAAGTGCATAAATTACAAACTTCATCATCATAAATTAAGGAAAAGCATTTGCTGCATATAACTATCCTTCTAACTGTCCCAAGATCCTTTTCAATTTATAATGGACAACAAAAACAAAAATAAAGATGCTTCAAAACCAAAATTAATCTAAAATCTTCAACAGACTTCTTTCTGAGATAAGGCATCTTCTCTTTTACTGAAATTCAAAAGATATATAGAAAGACTAGAAGGAGCCTAATAATAAGACAATCCCCTCCTCCAACACTGAGGCTTGTACATAGGCTTTTCCATCTATACAAAGGCTTGTAATTCAGGGTGTGAGTTTTCAAGAAATGCTGAGCATCTCATTCCCAAGGGATGCTGGTTATTGGAGAACTTGCACCGTCGGAAGGCTGAGGAGAGACCCAGTCCTGCGCAGAAGGGGTGGCAGGATGCTTCAGAGAAATTTCCAGCTGTAGTAGGCTCAGCTGTGGTCCTTTTAGCTTCTTTCATATCTCATATAGACTTCTGTGAGTCCTGCATTCACAGCCTAAGGAGTTCGGTGGCCATTCAAAACTGCAGGAGACAGTACTGGAGTGACAATTTGGATCCTAATTTAGGAGGCCTGGGCTCTAGGAGGCAGTAATAGTCATGTCACTGGACTCCCTTCCACCAGTAATCCATGAGATGTCGTGCACTGAGGTAGGCAAAGGGCTTAATCGGTCTGTAATGATTGCACTTTGAAGTTCTTATCAAGACTGTTCTTTAAGGTGAAATTTCTCTTTAGCCTCATAAGACAGGACCATTTTCATTCATGGCAGAGATGAATCCGTCAGTGAATCAAGACAGCATTACTAATTGCTTTCTTGCAGTGAGATGTTTTCCACTGGCTGGCCATGCCCTTGGAAAAGCACACTGTTTCTTGAACAAAAAAGTTTGTTTTGGAAAATATACTTCCTCTAGCACAAATTTAAATGCTATATTTCCTTCCAGGGAGGTTGTTCATGGGGACACACACATTGCAAACAAATTTGGGTAGAGCTTATGTTTCTGCATCTGAAGCATATTGTGAGTTGAACAGAGTAGACCCAGAAGGCAGCTGGTACAGAAGTAGCAGCACAGTATTGTGATAAAGTGCTTCCACACTAGCACTTTCAAGTAACTTGAGCTTCACAGAATCCAGAAAAAAAAATATAACAACGTGCTTCTAAAGAGGAACATCAAGCTTTTCTCTTCCAACTTACTGCAATACTCTTTATCCTTATTTAGGACCTAACCTCAGTCCTAGCTGATCCACTGTAAGCTCTAAAGGTCATCGAGCAGGGTGAAGGTCCATGTCTGTGCAGATGATAGTCTCTACCAAGAAGTAATCAAGGGTTCTCTTTGCTAGAAACACAGCTGTGACAGCATTTGTTTCACCAGAGGAAGAAGGTTCAGGTTTAGATCTCAGCCATGGATGAAAAGAAATATTTTCGTGAAAATGTTTGTATTTATAAAGCAGGTAAATTGATAGCTTTTAAATGTTAGTTTAATGACATCCATTTTTAATTTTTAGTAAGTCAGAATGTTGCAAGGCTCAAAGATGAGGCAGGCAATCTCATATGTTTAGCATAAATTCACAGGGGGTTAGGATCTCTGGGCAAAGGTTGCATCAATCAAAACTACATAGTAATATATGTACTAAAAAAAAATAACCTTTCAGAATGACAGACAAATATGAGTTACACATAGTCTATGTAATTACATCCATTTTTCATTTTGTAATTAGATGCCAGTTTTTGAGGCAATCCAGTCACGGAAATAAGTCACTCTTGTGTAAACTCCAGGTTTATTTGGTTTGGCACAGTCATCTCCCCAGCTCACTATTCCCACGAGGTACCACATCAGTCTAGAGTCTGGAGTAACCAGTGGTCCCCCAGAGTCCCCCTAGAGAAAGAGAAGGGGAAAAAAGAGGTTTAATTGATCAGAAGGGAAAATATAATTCTCTCCATAGAGAGGGGCCTGCATCCAATAAGAGAAGAAAACAAGCAGTATTTCAAGAGGTGTGATTTGGGCAGATCCAGACTCTTTCTGAAACTTAAGTATGAAGTTTGTGGCATTTTCCTGTTTGCCATGGAGCCTCCTGACTTCTCCCTGTGGCTTTATAGTAAAAAAAAAAAAAAAAGGCGCAACTTGTTTCTTGCTTTGTGAAACACTGCTTCCCACCTGCCTTGTCTTCCTTCTTGTACAAAGTAGGGAAACACAAATATATCCAGCAATCTAAGCCAACAGGAACTTTTTTTTTTTTAACAGTAATCACTTTTCTTTCAATAAATTCTTTTAGTCACTTGTAGCGATAACATTTCAGAAAGGATTTGATCAGGAACTTGGTCTTCTAATTAGACAATATCTCCTTAAGACGTTAGCTACTTCAAAAGGCCAAATTCAGATACTCTTAATAGCATGACAAGGTAACGATAGTCAAATGGGAAACCTTACAGGCTGAAAGGCAATCCTCACAGAGCAGACCAAATTCCTTATCTTCCACCAAAATGCTTTACTGAAGTAAACAGCAGTTGCACAGCAGTTCAGGTCCCTTCAATGCTGAGCCAAACAGGAACAGAGGAATTGAACCTCTCAGGCCTACTCTGCAGCAAATTTTGCTATGGGCATAAATCTGTTGGAGTGGGATTCTGGAAAGGGTCTGTTTGGATCCAGCACTTAGAAGTACATTCTTTGTAAATAACGTAAATACAAATTACCTTTTAAAAAGATATCGTTACTGAAATATTTTTGTTTGAACATATGCATTTCCTTCCTACCTTTGCAAATGTGTACCACCCATGTATCCTTACCATTCTATCTACACTTAGCTTCCTTGTAGTTTTCCTTCCACTTTCCTTCCAAGTCTGTTATCAGAGAACATCTCATATTAGAACTGTCATGAGATTATGCTGTCCGGAATTTAATTTCAGTGACTGATGGTGCATTTTTGCTGGCAACTCAACTATTACATTCTTAAACTTCTTTCCCAACTGTACAGGTGTCTGTTCTTATCTACCTGAGACATTTAATTCTTAGCTCATATTTAGTATTTCAGCATTTTGTATTTAGCAAAATGTTAGTTAGGTTTCGTACACAAGAAGTTATGACAAGCAAATGGGCTTGTAGAAGATATTCTGAACTACAGAATAATAATTTTATTTCATGCTATGAAAGGTTTGCATTCTGAATATTATACTAATTTAGCTCTCTTAGCATTTATTTTGTGTGTTAAATGATGTATGGTAAATGCTATTTCGTTTTTAAACAACTTAATTCCTGTTTAACTGGAGCCTACTTAAAGGACTAATACATTGTTAGTTAACAGGTTAACCAGATACTAGAGTCAGCATTAAAATAGTTTTTCTTTCTAATTTTCAGCTACAGTTACCTGACAAGCATCTACTCCTCCTTCCAAGTATCCAGCACACAACATCCTAGGTGTTATGTCCCCATCATACACTTCTTTTCTGTTGCAAGTATTTGAGTCAATAAGTTTCACTGTTGCTTCCTGAAGAGCATTTGGAGTTGGACCTGAAGAAAAATATAGTTTGTGTATTTAACAGAATTACCTTGCAGTAATTAAGACACAGAAATTTGTTCTCTTATAGAGGATCGGCATGACTTGGCTTAATGCAGAGGTTTTGCTTGTTGATCTGCCTAGGTTAGGCCCTTACAGAAAATGTACCTGCTCATAGTCTCACCTGGGAACTATACTGTTAAGACAGAAGTAACGACTGCATGATACATAGTGCCTTAAGTCTAGAACCATGTATTTTATACATATTCCATATGATACTATGAAACACAAATTACCTAGCAAATTGGTCAAATGATACAAAATGAAAACATCTTGGTTCCATTGCTAGATCTGCTCTTAAGAGTGGCCTGATAAGAGAACAAGCTTGGGTAAATCACCATCTGAAAGCCCTCAAAGTTATCTGTAGCTTCTGGCTAAGGCTGGGAGAATATTTTTTTAGGTGCCATATAAACACATGCATAGCTGGACTACCTGTCTTAAGAATTTACAAGAAAAGGAAATGCTGGAAAAAGAGATCAGTCTTCTTATTTTCTGCTTCAGTGAATTGTAGCTCTGTCTTTGTCCAGTCTAATTTGAGAACAAGAATGAGAATTTTAGAACTGCTGCTCACCATTAAACAAACCTATTGCTTACAGACAAAGCATTAGCTTGCTGCCATACACCATATGGCTACAGAAGTGGTGTCAGTCCAGTAGTAGATCAGAGACACTGATAACATACAGGCCACCTGGTAGACTCAGGACTCACCGTCATTGGTAAGTGCTCCCCAGCCTGTGATGACAGCATAAATATTGTATGGAAAAGTCTGAGCTGGGTCAGGCAGGCAAACACGGTGTATGTTTCTTGTGAACTCAACTCGCTGAGAGAGCTGCACAAGAGCAATGTCATAATCGTGTTCTGGGTAGTGGTACTCTTCATGAATAATTATAGTCTTGACAGACCGTTTCAAGCTTGGTGGCTTCAAAAGAGCTCCAAAAGTAGCAGTCCACTTGTGAGGGTGAGTCATGCTGAAAAAGGTAAGAGCGTTGTAAGTATTTAGATATAAATAGAAGCGTTAGAGAATTTAAACTTGGTGCACACCTTTGTTGCAAAGCTCCTTCAGGCCAGCACCCTACTAGGTTCTTAAGGCACCCATCACTTCCCTTACCACTGTCTCCCACATAATTGTGGGCATTCCCTTCTCAACCATGGTCTCATCATACTGCTCCCCTGCTCCTTCCTCCTGATCTAGCTGTTGTGTAGACACAGGATATAATCAATCAAATAAAAAAGGTCTCCTACTAGAAAACTCTTCATCTCTATTTGCATCTCTTTTTGCATGTTAGTAATCTGTTCAATCGGCTGTTCTGTTTTACATGCCTTGCAGCTTCACAGTTGTCATGGTTGAAACAAAAAGTGCTGAGTGCATGGCTGAATGGAGAGGTATGAATATGAAATTAACTTCTGGTAGCATCCAGCAGCGGTGGCAGTCTAGTTGTAACACAGAGGAGCACCTTTAAAACATTTGGTGCAACAGGAAAAAATACTCTGCAATTTCAATCACATTACCTTTTCTGTGCTTCTTTGCTCAATATGCCAAAAGACTATTGATTTCCACTCATACAGTTGGCAATTGAGCTCCAAAGAGTCAGTCTTTAATTTCTCATTGAAACATTCAAGTGTTTGGTCTGCTTAACCCTGACTTTTCTCCTCCAAGGCATAAGATTGTTCCCCTGGAAAAAGGAGTGTGGTGCAAATCTGAAAAACAACACAACTGGATACAAATGGAGCACATGCTGCTTCAAATTCTCTCAAAGATGGGAACTTACTCTCTGAAGCAGTGGGCTGCTGATACGAGCCACGTATTGCTGATCAGTGTTGCACCGCAGCGATGGATGTTGTTGTACTGCAAACTAGCTTGCCATGGCCAGTCTCCGGTCTCTGCAGAAGACAATCCACCGACTATTCGTAATGATGTTGCTTTTGCCATTGACTTGACTGACCTATTCTGCCGTAACCCACAGACTGTTAAAAAGGAGAAAGTGTGTATTAGCTTTTCTTCTGTTTAGCAAATATGCCTGCTAATGGCCATGGAAAACACATGTAAAATTATGTACCGCCTAGGTTCTCTAACAGTATTAACATCAACATGAAAATATACCTTCCACTAGCCCCCAAAACAGAGATCTTCATGCACAATTCATCCTATTAGAAGCTTGAATGAACAACTGACTCATGGAAAGCCATGGTGGTCAGCCATTCAGGCTCACCTGCACAAGCAGCCCAAACCAGGAATTGGAACCTTCACCACACACCCAGGACTATTCCTAATTACAGGGCTTGCCAGCTTTAATGTCCAGGCAATTTGTCATTAGGATAAAACACAAATGAGGCAAATCTAAGACAGGAATTATCTGAGCCGTGGGGTTTTTCCATGCATGCACACAGATCACATCAGCAAGATGTCACCTGGAAACAGGCAACTGCATGTTATGCAGATAGCAGTCTGCAAGTGGACCGGGAGAGGCACTTCAGACAAGGAGCATTACACTAATCCAAGCCAGAGATGACAAAGGCATGGATACCTCCAGCACGGTGGGCATCCATGACAAAACGTATTACCCTCCAAACACAGAGAGAAATTAAAATATCTGTGGTTTCAGCCACTAAACTCCGGATATTCTGGAGCAGCTGAAGGTCCTCTGTAGCTTTAGAAACTTCCTCAATGGACAGAGCTGCTTCAGCTGTCTTCTCCCATCCAAACAGCATCAAATCCATCTTACCTGTACCAAGACCCACTAGCCTTCATCCAGGGCCCAAATTTCAGCTAGTCATTAGGAAAGCAGACAGACAGGACTATCCCAATCCATTGAAAAAGAGACAGGACTAAGAATTATTTGCATAGTGACAACACAATCCAAACCATTGCTCTGCCTGTCTCCCGCAGACAGTGACCCAAAGGAGGACAAAGCAGAAATCATTGGTATGTCACTGAAGAGCTGCCAACTCCAGAGCCCTTGAAGTCTTCAGAAGTGAAACACTGGAGCCACACAAGACTGTAACCTCTGCCCCTTCCTGCTAGGATCTGCACAAGGTTATATGTTAACAGTACCTCATAATCAAAAGCAGTAGTAGCTCGAAAACTAGTCATAACATTGGGGGGGGGCTGGAAGTGCAATGTCGAGAAGTTCATATGGTCAATGTACAGTCTGCTCTGTTTGAGATTTAAAACCACCATGAAGGAAAATGGTGAAATCTAAATCTACTTGTCCAAAACTTTCCCTCTGAAAGAAAAACTGGACAGTATACTGTAACTGACAAGATTGTCTGCACTAGCATGTTTCTCTCCAGAAAGCTATTGGTAATCCTCAATTACCAGTCCTTAAAACTGCACAATCCTACCAACCACCTAAGCAGCCAGTGTTCACAGCACAGGGAAAAACTCACAGTTCCATTAGTGCCCCAGAATACTAACACAAAAAAAGATTAAAATGTGATGTTCATATGTAAATCTCATCAACTTAATGTGTGTATAGGAAAATAACAGGAAGCAAGGTGGAGATTATTATGCTATATCACCCAAGACAAGCACGAATGAAACAGTTGCTGCCCCAATATGCAGTTTTAATACTTTACATCAAGGAGACAGAGGACAGAGGACGGGGTGTCTGCCCTGTGTAGGCAGCATTAGATTTGACATAGTATTCACTTTAAGAACAGGTTTTAATCAATTTATAAATGATGTTGCTTCTAACAAAGATCTGCACAAATGTAAAATGCATTCAAATCTGTGATAAGGACTCTCCTGCCTTTAGCCCATTCTAGTACACCTTTTAGCTTGCTTCTCTGCCTGACATCAAAGTCCAAGTAAACTAGTCCAAGCGATTAAGTTTCTTTATTTATTGGAAGTCTTCCTCACTCACTTGATTTTATGAAGTACACCCAAGAGTCATCTGAAACGTTGTAGCTTTCACATAGGAACATGGCTTAGTCCCTGCATGTCCACATATAGAACTAAGCAAACACAGTGTAAAAGCTCTCACTGGTACCAACAGCAACTGGATCAGGTTAGTAAACAGACAAGTGTCCTGAACATCTCCTAAGTGACAGGGTTTAGATTTAAGATGCACCCTCCACCTTCCACACCAGCACTGTTGGAGACAGAAGCATGTCATAGGCACTAATGCAGCAGGACCTGCATGTCTTCCCTCTACTCAGCACTGGGGATTTCTATTGAGCCCCCAGCACTTCCTCTTTTCTCATCATTTACCCTTTTCTCCCAGAACAGATGATAATTTTTTAACAGAAGGAACAGCTCACCTCAAAAACAACCCAAATCAAACAAAACTGACCAGGGAACTCAGCAGTGGCTGCAGACTTTTTCTAGAAGGGCTTTTTACCCCATCACCCATATTTTTAAGACAATCTTCCTAAGTATCCCAGAAGACACTAGTAAAAAGGACTTCTTCATAACCGAGCAAGATTTCTAAATGCACAGCTCATCTGTGTGAATTACAAGGTCACATTCATTAGAGAGAAGGATGAGAAAAGGCCTTCAAGGGCCAGGAAGAGTGCTTAGAGACTATTAATGGTAATTGGCTTAAAAAGTCTCACTTACTGTCATTGAAGAGGGCTTCAGCTCTTCTGGTCTCCATATCTGAAACAAAAAAACAGTCAGGGTAAGGCTAGGACAGCACAGACAAGGCATCCCACCTGCACAGTCATCCCACTTGACAGCTATTTGAGTACAGAGCACTGCAGGAGGTGCGGCTGCTGAAGAAACCAGTGTAGCTCATATGGGGTCACATTCTTACACTAGTTATTACATTCCTCTCTACATTTCTCAGTTCCCCAGCCAGCCTGTGAGGACCAGGCACAGGTTGTCCCCCATTCTCCTGAACCCTGATGTTTCTGAAGCGGAGTGAAGACAAGTCCTGTATTGTTCAATATCCACAATTTTCTTGGGAGTAAAATTTTATAGTGGAAAGTTTTGAAATTCCTTTTTTTTGGTAAAAAGTTAACTGGTTGCATTTTACACCAGAGTAAGGACCAGAGGAGATCTGGTACTCACTCTGTACCTTCTTTGAGATCAGAATGCACTGACTTCACTGTACCAATGGCAGCTTACAACAGCAGTGGTTCATTCTCCTTTCTCCCATCTTATTGAGGAACAGAGTGCCTGTTACACTATTAATATTAAAAGAATTAGTTAATAGCAATTTATTGTATGGCACAAAAGGTTGTAGCAATACATTCACTCCTTTAATATGCCTGTTGTATATTTCTGAACGATACAATATGCTTATGCTGACAATAACAAGCTTAAGTTCAAGCCATAAACATATTGCCCTTTTTCCAGAATGCTATTTTCACTAGAGCTACCATTTTAGTTGCCAGTAGTCAAAACATATTTAAAAGCTAAAAAATCTTTTTTTTAAAAAAAATCACATTTTCAGTACAGTTTTTAAGCTATATAGTGATTCTTGTACAGCATCCATAACTCTACATTTTGCTGCTTGCTGGACAGCCTTTCTCAGCAGTCTCCTGTCTTTATCCACTTATTTAATCTCTCTTTTCTCTTTGCAGCTACACAGAATAATATATGTCCTGATTTTGGCTGAGATAGAGTTAATTTTCTTCCTAGTAGGTGGATCACTGCTTGGGTCAGTCTCTAGTGAGCAATTGTATTGTGTATCACTAGTCTTGTTTTGGGTTTTTAGTTCTGTCTCTTTTTGTTGTACTATTTTTCATTAGAATTATTAATATTATATATTTTGTTATTGTTGTTAACATATTTTTTGTTTCATTTTAGTTATTAAACTGGTTTTTTTACTTTTTTTTTTCTCTGATTATCCTCCCTGTCCCACTGGGAGGGAGAGGAGGGAGTGTGTGGCTGTGTGATGTTTACTTGCTGGCTAAGGTTAAACCAAGACCATATGCTATTTTTGATCCAAACCAATACCAAACCAGGTGGAGTTGCTTTTGAATGCAAAGAGCTATGGCTCATCCTTGTCACCTATTGTGCTTTGTATCACTTATGTTTTGCTTGTGGGCTTGAAGCTCCTCCAGGTATGCGGTGTGAATTGCATGTTTGCAATCCACCATTGCTAGACATGCACTCATTCACTTCTTAATATGACATTGAGCAGATTGTGATAGAAAAAGGAAACAAATAGAACTCCAGAGCATGTACAGCTTGACAATGTGGAATGTTGCAGAGCAAAGGCTACTATTTGTGCATAAAGATGCTGCTTTATTTTGTAAGAATGGGAATTATAGTTGTAAGAATGAGTTATAGTTGCACATTTATATACCAACACAGTCTTACGAACTCTAAAAAGGAACTGTTCCCATAATAAAGCTACATAAGTTTTACTCGTGGGCAAGCAACAACTTGTGAGATTGCTTTCAGTAAAATTGTTCACTGGTACTTTCTCAGTTCCTATGAAAGGAAGAGTAAGACCCTAAAGAACACATAGTTCTGTATTTCACAAGTATTGGTTGTATTCCATGAATTTCTGTGGACAATGCAGTTGGTTTTTGCCAAGGTCTCTTACATCAAAATACAGTAGTACCAGACAGTAAAAGCTAGGCCAGTAGAGGGATTCAGCAGTGGTGTGAACATTTGGGAGCAGGGGGCGTGGGGAAGCATGCTGAACTGTGCTAAGGATTTGTCTGCTTCACCTGTATATTTATATTGGCAAGAAATGCTTTGAAAAATCTGTCCCTACTTGTGTATTTCAACTACTATAAGCATCCAGTGTTTTCCTAGAAATTCATACAGCCTTCAGAGCTAGCTTATCATTTGAGTTATACTAATGTTTTTTGATGGTAATTGGTAAGAAACTAACAAATGTAATCAACAATGAAAGAACACATTTGCCTTCAAGTCCAATACTGATAATGATGTTTTTTTAGCTCCTCTCTGGGTGGAGAGACATTTACCTCATCATGGCTAATTATAAAGCCTGCAGTCAATTATTAACACTTAGATTATGTTGCAAAGCTCATCAGGAAGACAAAAGGAGCAACCAGCTTGTTCAAGCACAGTGCCGGAAACAATTCAGTTGGCATGTTCTCACTGCACTGAGTTTTGCTGTGAGTCATGCAGCTATTCTGCAAGGCACCTATCTATGTCTCTATTTGCCTTTTTATGAGGCACCTAGAAAAAAATATGTACCTCACATGGGCAAAATTTTACCCATTGCTTCCAGTTGGACCAACTTGTACGCAATTGGAGAAATGTGTCTTACACATACACATAAAGAGTATGTCTGCACAGCTTTGAATTTTATCACGTTTTATAACGTACCATGACTATTCAGCCAAATACTCTCTCACCCACCCTCCACTGAAGGAGAAAGGCCTGTGATATCTGCTAATAAATTCCATGTTGTATTCATCAGCTTTGCTTTACAGATTTGCAAGACATGGTGCCCTGTCTGTGTGTCTTACACTGGGAGCTGGAACATAAATACTAAGGAAAACATCACAGCAGTGCAGAAAAACTCAAAGTAAAGGGAGCTTTTCAGAGGCAAAATCAGTTTTGTCTGGCAACAGACCTGGGAACACATTGTGCAGATCAGAATGGGTGAAATTAATATACACAATACCAAGACTCAAAATCAAGAATTCAAACGAGAGCGCACATATGTGTTTGGAAATCTGAGCTGACATTATTTTCAGACAAGCTGAGCTCACAGTAGTTCCCATCAAAAGCAGAAAGTGCTGTGGACTACAGGACACTGCTGAAAATCAAGCTGCTTACTGGCTTACATCATTAGGAGCTTGCCTTTTTATGTTACAAGCCTGACTTTTTGGCCTGCTGAACAGCATAACTATTGGCATTGTGCCAGCCAATATGTTGCAAGCCCTGCCTTGAAACCATCATTTGTAAGGCATGAGAGACAATTTCGCTGCCCTGCTCATTTACAAGTCGCCCTAGTTGTTTGCACCACCAAGAAAAAGCATCAATTAGTAACAATTAAAGTGTCATATCTTCTCCCAACCACATACAGCTGCAAAAATAGTTGTTTGTGCCACATTTAGGAAAACAGTGTTCAGGCTTACACTGTAAACAAGAACAAGTTCAACTTGAACATGCATTGCCTACCCGTAAAATGGAACTTGCCATTATATTAAAGCTTGCCTAACTTAGAAGAGAAACTATAGTAATCTGAAATGTGGCTTAGGGATTCTATCTTTCAGAGAGCTTTTTTCTCCAACTGGACAGTTCTTAATACAGTTATTTTTCATATTTAATATACAAGATAATCTTAAAACACACTTAAATTAATGGTCTTAAGTTCCAACTAATGAGAATGGTGACTTGCAGTTACTATTGAAGATTAATACTTAATTTAAATATTTAATAGTGCTTAATAAACAATTTCTTTCTCAGTAAGTAACTTCTTTTTACTCCTCAACATATGTGTTTGAGCAAACATGGAAAGAAAAGGGGAGAAAGGAACAGCAGGAAAGCATCTTTATTTTTGTAATTCTTTATATGCAATAGCTAGTTAAGGCCAGGATTTCCAAGAGAGTTCAGTGCCCAAAGCCTGTGGATCTATTTGGCAATCATCTAAATGTTTGCAGGTTCATGGATAGCTCCAGAGTGAATGTGACCATTTATCTCTGAGGGATTCAAAGGTTTTTACAGAACAAAAAGAAAATATGCTCACTTTGCCAAGTAGTTAAAATAACATGTGTCACTGTATCAGAAGAAGTAATTATAGAATCATAGAATTACAGAATGGTAGGAGTTGGAAGGGACCTCTAGAGAGCATCTAGTCCAACCCCCTGCTAAAGCAGGTCCACCTAGATCAGGTTGCCCAGGAACGCATCCAGACAGGTTTTGAAAACCTCCAGAGAAGGAGATTCCACAACCTCCGTGTTGAATTCACTGTCTCATTTCATTTTATCTTTAGAGATCAGTTTTCACAGTAAAAGGAAGAGACAGACCTCTCAGTGACATAAATGGACCACACATTACATTTAAGTAGTTCAAGCAAATGCATAGTTAGGGGATATTATACATTTTCAGTGTGGAAAGGACAGAGATGGCTGCAAAATTGAAGATGAGAAAACTGTTTTAAAACTCCAATATGGCTTTACTCAATTACAAAATTTTTCACAGATGTTGATTCCCACTAGAAATTTGATTTTCTTTACAGGTCTGCACCTGTGATTTTGTACATGTCATAATGTGACTGCTAGCTTCAAAGACAAACCATGTGTCTCAGTTTTTGTTATATGAAGTTCCCGCATCTTGATTGTGTAAGTTTTTTTTTCACAGAGAGGGCAAGGTAGAAATTATCTTAAATGGGATATGAAGGGAGGCAAGGATTGTAAATGTTTGAAAAAATAAGAAAAAGTACATGCTTCAGTGCTAATAACACATTCTTGGGCATGCATTGGAAGCACAGCTTTGGGAAACACATTAGGGAGCAGAGGAAGCATTTTCCCCACTGTCCTTTGTCACATTTTAGTAACTTCCTCAAAAAGAGAGAGAAATGCAAAATTCTCAGCTGCATCAGAAACAACAGGGCTCACCTAATTCAGTATTATTTAGGGTGACAACAGTTCATGTAGGCCAAAAAAAAAAAAAAAAAGGCCAGGGGGGATCTCTGGCAAGATTCAGAAGGTCACCAACCTTGGCAGCTGAGAGGGTTGTCAAAGACTGTATCTGTCCTGCAGTGCAGACAGAAGAGGAGATAGTAGCTCTACTCTCATACTCTTTAGTTCAGTTAAAGACCATGAAGGCCTGAGGTACTAGGGTGAAATGGGAATGAAAGTCATGAACAGCAGATTCAGTCATTTTCCAAAAACTGTATCCAAATGAAAATGCAGGAATTTCCTGAAAGATAGTAAACCATGAGCTCAGAAGAAAAATCATGCTCTTGTGGGGTTGCATATAGCACATAACCTGAAATGTCTCCTTGCTAACCTTCCAATATTCTCATTGATTTCTCAACAGAGAGCAATGATCCTAGAATTTTGCACTCTTGTAGAAGTAACAAAACATGGCTTAGATACAGAGGATGCAGTCTCATTTCATCAATGTGGCAAGTAGCCTGGTAAAGACAAAAGCTTTGTACCTGTAATTGTCTCTAACACCCAGCCCTTCCTTCCCTTCTTATATCCACTGGACCCATCCTCATGTTCATGACTTCTTCCCCCCAACCTCCCTCCTTCAACCACATCTTAATTCTGTTCACGAGGACACCTTACAGCATACTTACAACTCCATCTGGGCATCCTGAAACCCGAGGAGAGATCTGCATGAGGAACTATGTACCAGTTCTGTAGCATGTATCCAAGTTGATACAGTTTTTAGCATTGTTTTTCTTCCTGACCTACACTCCTGCCCCAGCTGCAATCAAGGTCTCACTACAGTAGGGGTAGCCCAAATCACTTGCAACCTGGGCAGGCAAGGCAGAGAAAGGGAAAAACAAGATTTGAGTAAGGAAATTAATTAAATAAACGTATTTTGGTCATCTAAGAAGTCAGGCCAGGACGTTTTCTGGCTTAATTCCTTCATCACGAGAATGTCCTAGCAAAATATTAATTTTAAAATATGTTTCAGTCCCTCTCATTTCAGTCAGCCTCTCTAGACAGTTGCAAACAGTATTGAAGTGTACCATCTTGTGCCAAACTAATGTCATTAAAGTGGAGAAATGCCAGATCTCCACTGTATTTGAGTGTACAGATGTATGTCATGTTGTGGCTGGTAAAGTACAAAAAAACCAGACTGCTACATACATATTTGAAGTGGAACATTCCTCAGCCATCCAGGTCAAACACTTATCTGCATGTCTCCTACAGAAGCCTCAACAAAGGATAGAGAATCTCTCACAGGTTCTATACTTTGTATTTGTAAGGAGCTTTAGCAAGCCCAATAGATATAAACAATAACAGTTGACATGTTGATCAAAACCAATGCATGACTCATTGTCCATAGTCAAAACCCTTGGCTGTGCAACAGGTGGGAATACTTCCTACTCACTTTGAACAGTGTCAGTGATCTTGCAACGTTTCCTTCTGATGTCAGAACGACATCCCCAAAAATACATTTTGGGAGAATTCCAGCCTACCCGACAAAGATAATTAGTCTGGCAAACTGCTCTACACTTTGCTTAATAGGGATCCAGGCTGTGAGGTGACTACTTCTAACCAAGAGAACTTGGGAAAAAAAATAATCAGGCCTGTAGAAGATCTCTTTAGTGCCAGAACTATTCAGAGGACAAACACCAACACCTTCTTTCAGTGGCACTGGAAGAGCAAGTCCTAACATGGGTGTTTCTGAGTCACCTGACGCTGATATATCATTTTGCTGGTGTTTACACTGCTATTCAGACAAGATAGGACTTAGTTTGCTTGATTCTCCACTGAAAAATATTTGGTCTTCCAGTGGGGTTTGTACTCAAGTGCAGAGTTCTCAGTCACCTCCTATTTTGTATCAAAGCTATAGAAGATCACAGAAATCGCAGAAATCACAGAATCATTATTATTATGGTTAGAAAAGACCTTTAAGATCATTGAGTTCAAATACTAACCCAATACTGCCAGACCCATCACTAAACTAAACCACATCCCTTAGTATGTCATCTATGCATCTTTTGAATATCTCCAGGGATGGTGAGTCCATCACCCTCCCTGGGCAGCCAGTTCCAATGTTTAATAACTCTCTTGATGAAAAAATTCATCCTACGGTCCAATCTAAACCTTCTCTGGTGCAACTTAAATCCATTTCCTCACATATAGAGAGTGATCATGTCTTCTCTCAGCCTCTTCTTCTGTAAGCTAAACATCTGCAGCTCCCTCAGCCACTCCTCATAAGACTTGTTTCCTAGACCTTTCACCAACTTCATTGCCCATCTCTGAACACACTCCAGCACCTCAATGTTTTTCTTGTAGTGAGGAGTCCAGAACTGGACACAGCATTCAAGATGTGGCCTCACCAGTGCCGAGTGCAGGGCGACAATGTCTGGAGATACCATTGTCCTTGACCAGGGGACTACAAAATCTAAATAAGAAAGCAGGGACTTCAGTAAACACATCTGAAGACACCCCCATACAAATGTATTTTTCCAGCCCTATGTAAAAAGCATCTACTGTTTAGTGCTGACACAAAACAGAGACAATAATATTTTGTTTTCTTTTGTTTTGCACACTTCCTATTTTCTTACATCTATGCAATCTTGTTTCTCATTTCGGAAAAAAGAGAACTAGTAAAACGTTGCCAATTTAGATTTTGTCCCCTCTTTATTCCTCATCCTCAGGAACGAAGAAGCAAAGAAAATTCTACCCTGAGTCTGTCACACTGCTCAGTTTTGTATTACTGCCCTGAGCTGTAGCTAAAGATCCCCAGTGTCGCACCCAACATGCAGGAGTTCATTGTAGCTGATCCTCAAAGCAAATACTTTTGAATGATCTGCAGGTTAAGACATGTTGTTGAACAACAAGGTGATTAGATCCAGGGAGGAAGACTTACGGAGGTTCTCCTTATCAGACCCTCCTAGCATGTAGTGTTAATAACTGCCTGACCTGGATTTGTTCAACTAGTTAGCTGTGCTTAGCTAAACTAAGCAATATCATAGCCCCCAAGTTAGAATCTTTTGACAAAGTGATTGCAATGAACAGGTTGATGATTTTTTACAAGCCATTGACATTATGAAAATGTTCCGAAATTGCCTCAAGATAAGAACAAACTCCAGCAGCAAAACCACCAAAGCTACAATGAAGCAAGATTTGGAAAGGTGCTGCAGAACACATAAAAAATCTAGAGCTTCTTAGCTTCACATTGTTTAAATACTAATGCTGGACAGGATGTTTCAAGAGGGGAGAGAGAAGTGGGAAATGCAAAACTTAACTTCCTTCTCTGGACTCCCAGGATCTGTTGAAAATTGTCACTTCTCCCAGATGTGAGGAAGATAAGCTTTGTGAATTGAGACCTGCATCTCCTCAAAAAGCATTAGAGTGTTCCATTCTGTACTTCTCACTTGAGTCAGCCTGGTTTTTGTGAATGGCAACACCAACAAGATCTTGCCTAAGGCTCACACCACTGCTGAAATCCTGTTAGCAAAGAAAGATCCACATGGAACCTGTTGTTGCTGTCCTCTAGAAAGGTCAAGGTATTGTTTATGTTCCTTTACGTCACGTATAACAGTTGCACAATGCTAGTCCTGTAGTGAGTAGCAGGCCTACGTAGTCAGTGTTTGATGGTTAGTCTGGGACAGCCAAGAAAAGTAACACAAAGTTTATTGTACAACTTTATCAAAGTAACAGAGATGTCATTTTTACTGAGATAAATATTTAATGAAAACATCGAGATCCATTTATACAATCTAATTTTTAACTAGCAAGTAGCACTTTGCTGTAACAGCCGTGGTGTACTTCAAGGTCAACTAAAACAGAGTTTTGAGTCAGACTGAGTAAAAGTAGCTAATCAGATAACTCCATGAGGAGATCACAGTCTTTCTAAGAGGCATTTTTGTACTCCTTTTAATTTTATCCTTTATGTAAGGCACAAAATTAAACTGAAGTTTCAAAATTCACTAAATCATGACCCACAAAAAATATAACCTTTCCCTCCCAACTCTTTGAATCTCTGTAGTTGATATCCACACATTACTTCTATCTACTTCTACTGGAAGAAATTAAATGTGCACTTTGCTGAACAGGAACTACTGGCATATAAACAACATTGCAGAGAAGTGGAAATTTGTTGACCAAAAGGATGTCATCTGTCATCCTGAGCCATTCCAATGGGGAAGATTCGTTGGCCAATCAAGAAACAATGGATGTGTGACAGCTCATATTTGAATTCCACTCTATTGCTACAATACAGTGTGCCAGGTTCAAGCACCAAGGGGCAGAACAAAAGGTTGCTCCTGATAATTTCTGAGTGGGAGGAAGTCTGGATCCATCCAATATGGAATCTGTCCCAGGCTTCCTGTTCTTTCCACACAGCTGCCTGGCCTCTGCAGATCTCTGCCGTTTTAAGTAGTGTAATGTGGGAAAACAGTCTGCAAACACCCACCCTTATGATGTACTGTATTGTCACCCTTGTGCTAGGAGTAAGTGGGAGGCCTACAAAAACAAATGGAGCAAGTATCTGCCCCTTCCTTGCAATTAGCAACTCATTCCTGAAAAGTCTGACAGTCAGAAAAACTTCCGACTAGGTACCACTGAAGTTCAGTCAGACACAAGAGTCTAAGCCTGCACAAAAACAGTCCAACAGATCAGAAGTGTAGAAGAAAATGAAAATCCTCATCTCAGTGTTCGGTGAAATTAAAAAGATAGTGCTGTTAGTTTTCATAGTTGGCAGATGCAGGTCTGCTTTGCAAAGAAAAGGCTAGATTCTCATCTGAGAAGTCACATAGATAAGATCATTTTCCTTTTCTTTCCCTTTCTCCTGGGGAATTTGCAAGGATTTTTATCCTCCCACCAGATATTCTTTTTTCACTGACTATTTCCCCAGTGTCATCTAAGCAGAATTTCTGCACTTTCAGGCTCCTCAGAGAAGCAAAGACCTATTGTGTTGCTGTATACTGAAGCACTGTGGTGAGGCTCCTACTCTTTACCCTGAGAGTAGCATAAGGTTGGTACTGCAATTTGGAGGAAGGCTAAGGCTGTACTGCAAGGCCACAAAGCAACTGCTCATGTTTATCCATGTTTAAGACATATCTGAATGAGTTTATACATTGCCACTGATTTTGTTTTAACAATGAGTGGGACTTTCAAACTGAGTAATAGCCGTCATCAAAAGGGAAAAATCAAGTTCCATCAATCAGAAAAGGGCAAGAACTACCTTTAAGAGAGAGGTAGTATACTTACTTGAGATGATAGAAGATCTCACATTTATTCTCAGGGGCCCTGTGTATTTTTTCAGGCCTTTCCGTAAGATCCTTTCAGCTCTTTCTCGCAATGCTTCTCTAGAATCCGTGGCAGAGAACCGGAACGTGAGCAAAGCCTCTGCCATCACACCATCAGTATCTGGGCTACAAACCAAAGAAACAGTCTGGTTACCTTCAGCCCACTTCTGCTTCCTAGTTTTTATCTTAGCTCCTCTAGAAATGGAAATGTAACATAAAGCATTAGCTACATTTTTTGAGCATTTTGTATATTTTTGAGAGATGGAATTGCCAAAAAAATCCAAGAAAGTGCTGAATGGTCAAATGCATCTTAGGCTAGAAGAAGGCACAATGTGAACAAATGGCCAGATCAATGATACAATGGAGTCTAAAAAGCAGTCTTTGACTGTAAGCTTGGGAAACAAGAACAAGCAGAAACTGATTTGGTTGCAATGAAAAGCTGCAGCCACAGTACTTCAGAAACATCGATGTTATCTAGACAGACCTTTCCAGGGCACTGTATATACACAGAATAAAAATTTCAAGTCATCATCAAAAATGTACTTGAGCAAAAGGGAGAGACCACACAACCCAATTCCACCACTGCAGCCTCTCAGGAGAATGTGACTAATAATCTCATCTTATGCAACAATAAATGAAGGTCATATCTGAAATCTATTTATCACAATCTAAGAGATGGATCACAAAAGGAGACTTTAACATCTCACTGAAAAGTACAAGGGGAACCCACACTGGGACACAAAATTCCACAGTTTTGATGCAAGATCAGAGGAAAGAAAATGAAGAAAGATCTTTTAACAGACTGAGTTCACTCAATAGCAGTACTTATTTTTCCTTAAAGCCTGACACACTGAAAGAGGCTGAATGCCAGACTACAAACACCAAACTGTCTAATCTGGCGTAGTAAATCTTGCTCTGTGTTTGCAGGTAGCTTATCCTTGGTCATTACATAGGGAAGATAAGAGCATGCACCAAGAACCTGCTCTCCTCTCCTCTTCCCTGAGCCAAGCAGCAATGACAGAACCCAGAACAGGTGGAATTACGGTTTCTACACACAGGGGGTGAGCTAAAAGCACGTTGCTCTGTCTTAAGCATCATTCAGACAGGAAATGAAAAGAGAAGATACTCCAGTTATGCCTCACTGTCTTGGAAGTTCGTGATTATATAACAGAAAAATATGAAAATAAAAAACAGAAGGCAAGCTTAAACCAAAGTCACGCATTCAGGCTATGATCTTTGAAAGGACCAAGCACCAGAATGAAGGGCATTCCCCCTATCACCAGTGAAGGGCAAGTAAAAAGCCATGTGTTATGAGCAGATCAAGCATGTTGAGTGTTTCATGGCTGAGCAGGAATACATGTTCCTTGCCTCCAGGATCTCAAAATTGAGACTGAGTACCTGTATGTGAACTTTCCAACGTCTGATTTTTCCCTTTGTGTCAACTTCAGCATGACTGCCTCTCCATTTATTTTCCAGATAATATCTGATCCAGATGTGGGTGTTGCTCTGCATTTCTGAGGTGTTCCCTCACCTCTCCCCCCACTCCTCTTCCTGTGCTGTGCCACACTGGAATTACTGTATCAACTCTTGCAAGCAAACCACACCTCTCGAAACCCTCGGTTAAGTACAGCCTGCCTTGAATCACTCACTGTATAGCAAAGGTCCAGAAGCAAAGACACCCAGTCAAGATTTGTTTTGTCTTTCTCAGTGAGCAGGGGGCAGTATTACCAATGCATTTTTTATACTGAAGCAAAAAATATCACAGAAACATAGAATCACAGAGTGGCAGGGGTTGAAAGGGACCTTTAGAGATCATCTAGCCCAACCCCCTTGTCAAAGCAGATCCACCTAGATGAGGTCACACAGGAACGCATCAAGGTGGGTCTTGAAGACCTCCAGAGGTTCTCAAAATATGTGCGGTACTTTCCAAGCAAATTCACAACAATGACCCTGCTTAAAAGAGCTTGCAGTCTGAACAGTTAAAGAAGCATAAAGCATGTGTATTTGAAAAAAATAAATAAGCTTTGGAGCATACAAGTCTTTCATCCAGCACAGCAAACATCACAGCAAGTAGCTCAGACTGTCCTTGGGAATAAGGAGGAATGAAAAATGTTACTTATCCCTACAATTTGGCTTCTCAGATCCTTAAATCACCTTGTCTATATTTAAAACACTCTGGTCAGTATTAAAAAGTGTTCCTAAAGCTACATTGAAATAATAACCTATGTGTAAATGGGGATTAAGTTAAGGTAGAGCAGGAGAAGAACGAGGAGAAATACATATACAAGAATAAGACCTTGAGGCTGCTATCATTACTCTTGCAGCTTTAGTGCATGATTATTAAGACATTAAAGGCTTAATTGCAAAGCAATAGGCACTGTCACTCAGGAACAAGACTTTAATATTACAATAGGCAGTTCTATCAAAAGGTCATTTTCAACATCAAGAGTGGTAAAAAAACTCAAATCAAACATTTGGTATAATTGGCAAATGAAGAGAGAATGAAAGAGAAAAAGAAATATTGTTCAATTATAATTCCAACTTCAGGTCAGATCCCTTCATCTCAAAAAGCAGAGACAGTAGACCTCAAAGAGATATACAGCAGGGTGACAAGGTGACAAGGAACGGTTCCTGAAAAGAGTGGCTGAGCAGGCAGCTACTTTCAACCGAAAAAGAGAGTAGAGCTCATGAGGTACAAGAGAGAAAAGGAATATGATGGGAGTGACTGATACCACTAATTACATGGAGAGGAGGGATAGAAGTCAACTTTTCGTCACCTCTTCCAGAACAAGAACTTTGAATGAATCCAAAGAAAGTGGCTCATTACAAGTATCTCCTTACTAAAGGCCTGAGATGCATAAATTTCAAGAGTCCAGGGGAAACTGGATGAGTCCTTAGGAAATAACTTCACTGAGGGCTGTTAAACAAACCGTGACTACTTCAGGAAATCCCAAATGGTAGATAGCTGGAGGTAGGAAGCATATTGAAGCAGTTATCATACATGTCTGTTGTGCTGCTACTGTTCCCAAGGAACCTACTTATGTCCATTCTTAGAGATGCAACAGTGACAAGTGGGACCTTCTTAAGCAGCACAGCCATGGCTGGATTTTGGCAAGCTCAGCACAGTAGCAATACAAGTAGTAAAACGACATATGCGTTATGGAGAAGGAAATAGTTTTGAAAATGCTTTTTATTTTTAGACAGTTCAAATTATATCTGTTTTATTAGCTAATGCTTGCTCAAGATTTGAACACAAACTTGGATACTAATCAGACTGACTGAGGTTTATCTCATGCATCGAGATCCAAAGGAGGCTATGGTTCAGAGTAAGGTTATGCTCAACTGGGACTTATACTCTGGTCTTAAATAAAATATGCTTTACTGAATTAGATTCCATGTCTCTCTAGAGGGTCTTGGTGTACATTTCATTTTAACTCAGCTGCGTGTGTTTATTATAATCTCACATACCTCACTCTGATTAAGCGTGAGCGGATGTATTTTTTCCTTAAAATGGAATTGTAAAATGTCTTGTCGATCTGTTGAAAAAAGAAAAATATAAGATAATAACAAAAAAGGAGGGAAGCAGACATATTGCTGGAAGGAGCATTCAGAAAATGTCTTTCATTGACACACACAGAGCCAAGAAATGTAATCCAGCCCAGCCTCTAGATAACATTTGCTACAGTCCTTTCCTATTTCCCACTTGGCCTAAGGCACATTGTAAAAAGTTAACTTATTTTTCTAAATATCCTATGACTATGTCAGTGTGCCACTATAGTGCTGTTCAATCCAATTCCAGGCACAATGAGGGATATTTCTAAACATCCTTGAAACACACAGCTGCAATCTCCTAAAGCATGGCCTTCTAAAGGTGGCCTACAGAACGGATGCAGCAGGCTGTGCTCTGCACTGAGCCTCTCTTGTAGGGCTCTTTTCTGATAGAGCACTTATCCTTAGTCCTATAGAAATTTACAGCAAAACTACACCAAATCTAAAATTATAATCCCTAAACACCCTTGTGATTTGCCACATGCTATGGGAATCATCAAGCAATTCTCATCAGAAATTAGAAATCTAGGACTCATAAGGAATCAATCCCCAAATAAAACCTTTACTGGTGCCTGCTTAACCACATCCTGCTTTAGGCTGAGTGTTGTCTCAAGATTGCATGATCAATCTGAGACAGCACAGTGTGATATAACATGAAATTTGGCCAGGGATGGCTCAGGATCACTGAAGTATTGAGAAACAGCAAAGTCATTGGTGAGTTATGCAGTTCCTCCTATCAGCAAGACCCAGTAAATTCAACGTATCTTGTAAGCATCAACTGTATTACAGGAAAAACTGGGTAGAAATGCTTTACAAATCATACAAGTTGTCTTTTTTGTATTTTTTTATTTTAGCCCATAAAAACTCTCTGATTTAGCCAAGATTCCTTAGCCAAGGGAAGAAAAATGTAATGGTTCTCAGACTTCCGGTATTTTAAAAATCTTTCAGGCCCAGAAAGAAGCATGCAAGCAGGAAATCTGGGGGTGATTCCACCCAAAGAAAAAAATGGCCATTTCTAGCCATGCCCATCCTAAGCTGAAGCCTCATGTTATTACACAGTGGCACTGAAGCAGAAGAATTTAAAGATATTTTAAAGCCTACATTACTATGAAAATAAAGTTTTAATGGTCATGCACTGAACTAATCTTTGATCTTGATGTTACTGGCAGTTGGTTGTAATTATTTAGGCACTTTGGACAGACAAAATTCTATGGAAACAAAACATCAACTGTGAGAAGATACTGTATATATGCAGAATACACCTTATCCTGTCACTTTGAAGATTGCTAACTTCTACCACTGCATTTGATGAGGCATATAGTTAGAAACAAAAAATAAAAAGGTTTGTTTCATGTAACTCTGCAGCCTGTACCAAAACCACCCACCTTTGTTATTGAAGTATTTGCCCTCAGAGAAAAAGTTTGGTTTGGAGGGTTTTTTGAATTATAACATCATGGTTTCTACCACAGTGTTAACCGTTTCTCTGATGACTGGGTGAGTAGAAATGTGTAGTTAAGCAGCAATGCCAGCTTTGTGGCATTAAATGGCATATACTATCCTTGGCTGCACTGCCTCTGAGAACTTCCAAGATACTTGGGACAGAGACTTCTTTGCAAAGTACTTTGCAAAAAGAAAGAGAGCCTTGAGCTGTGCTGAGGTACGCCTCAAGCTTCTACATTGCTAAAGAGTAAAGCAAAAGCAGGCTGACTTCAAGCCTGTGGCTTAAGGGGGCAAGAATTCACAATCCCTCACAAGGGAGGGTTAAGTCAGTATGACAATCCTGAATTCTTTATTTCCTCCTGGCAACTGTATTTTCAAACTACCTGTATTGTCTCATCCCAGAGACTAGGATCCTCACTTCTGTCACCCATTCTCTTGAGTATCTTTGCTACAGCCCAAGCAACTCATGTGATTATGTCTTTTGTACTCTCAACACATTCAGCTTTCTCCTTTTCTCTTCACCCTGGACCACTTCCTAGATGTTCTATACAGTCTGATCAAGAGCACCATGCGCTACAGCAAAGACAAAGACTTCAGAGGCATCTGACAAAACACAATTACACACTGTGTCTTTTTCAAAAAGAATCTAAGGAGTCCAAAAGCAACTGAACTATCATCAGCAGACAGAGTTTTCAGAAAATTCAATAAAAAAGTTATTTTTATGGAGATCACAATAAACACATAATTTAAAATGATACCAAAATTACTGGATTTGTGTTGCTTCCATTCTCTTTCACTATTTCATACCTGAACAAGAAAGTAGATACATTTCTCTTTCTGTTACATGCTGTTACCAACTTTCCCCTCCTATAGAGTTGCCTTAGTGCTACATCACCAAAAATCCAGATCAAAAACCATCTAAAGAGTGGTTTTGTTTCCAGCCATCCTTGCAGGGCCTTCAGACTTGACCTGCTAATTTTCACTCTTGAAATCTGATGTATCTTAGCAGGAGAGACATGCTAGACAAACATCCATACTGTGGCCTCTATCTTTCACCTGCTGATGAATTGATTTGACAGATACGAATCAGAACCAAATCTCTCCTTTCCTTCAATGATGATTTTTGTAACCTGAATTATTAGCAGGAGCCTTTATATTCATACAGAGTTTATATGTAGCAAGATGTGTTCGAGTAACTTTCAAGATTAGTGTTCTGTCTCATGTTTTTACCGTTCCTCATCTGGTAAAGCCTTTCACACCCATAATAAACCACAGACAATTCTCTCCATCCTGCTTATGGCTTTCTTTTCATCTCAAGTCACAATCCTAGAAGAAAAAGCAACTAGAACTCTGTCTAGTATCTAGGTGAGACCAACTCCTGCCTGGAAGAAGCATTTTGAGCATTTTGCTTTGCTTACATCACTCAGTGTAATTTCATATCCTCTATCCTTTTTTACAAAACTTCTCTCCATGCAACATATTTTTTTTAAAGACAAACTGTACTTCACTCCTGAACATTGGTCCATCTTTGTCAACACAGCAACTAAAAGTGGCAACTACCAAAGATGCAATAAGAGGGCTAAACATTTCCACATTTGCAAACAAACCTGGCCACAAAGGAAATTCCTCCTTGTTCCTTGCAGCCAGAAATTGCTTTACATCTTGATGAACAGGATTTGTTTCTCTCTCCTATCCTGAGTAACTCCAGATCTCATCGTTACCTCTTTTATTTTCTTCTTGTCACATCATAGCCAACTCTCCGAGAAATCCACTAAAATCTTCATGATTTCAGAGTCACACAATATTCCCTGACTCCCTGAGACCCCCAAAAACCCCAAACTCTGGAAGTATATCTCATGCAACAAGGATCCCATTGCTCCAGTGTAGAATGGGGCTGATGTGAGCTGGGCTTGCCCAGGTGTATAGCAGGTCTGGAAGTGACCTGGCTAGGCTGGCAGTGTCAGCCTTGGTTTGTTCCACCACACACACTGCTCTGTCATTGCATGCAGGGTAACAGGATTTATCAAAAATGTTATCTTAAATCTAGATTGACAGAACTTTCCTCTGTAATGTTTGCTAAACCCACTGAATTACTTGTGTGGAGTATGAAGAAGCATTGAGCACATTTGTGAGCACAAATTGTTTTGTTGCTCAATATTATTGCTCTTCCGCCTGCTGGCAGTCTAGACCTTCAACAGCTATCCTCATACTACCTTCTTTCTCTTGTCTCACTAGGTCTTTGGTGTGTAAAGCCTACTATTACTGATTTTTAAAGATCATAAACATTAATTGGAACATACCACCTAGTTCAGTGACTCCAGTTTTGTGGCAATCATACAATATTAATTACTACTAATCAGTTGTGTTAATTCTGTACCTAGCACTCAACTTCTTGATCAATTAACATCCAATTTACAGCTCAGCCTGCTGAGATCTCAGAGCTGACAATAATGCAAATCCAGTAGCAGCTCCATTGAGAAGCTGACAAATCTCCTTCCCAGGTTTCAACTGAGGGGATTAGTTAAGAATCCTACCAGAGGTTAGAGGGAGAGAAACAGTCAGTGACAGCAAAAACTGAACCTGACCCTGTCCCAAATCAAGACGTGAACATTACACTCCCCTTAGAAATAGAGATATCTATTACTCCCAGTAGTTGCAGCACACAAAGACAGCACGTGTCACAGCAGCAAGAGCAGTGTGATCCCATATATCTGCACATGGTACCACAAGCTCCTTAAAGAGTTTATACTATCTGGACTACTAAAGATGGGAGATAAGCACTATCTGACTTTGCACTGCAATAAGGAGCTCAGTTTGATAGTTCTTGTAGGTGTTGGTTGAAGAAGAGGAGTAACTGACCTTGTACAGTAGTTCCTAAAAAGACTGGTCTTTCCGATAAAAGAAATTAAGAGGACTAATACACAGGATAACGTCAGGATTTAAAGTACCATGCTTATGTCTAGTGCCACCAATTTTAAAGGCATGTAATGGCACGAGAGTTTCATTATAGCCGTGTAATAGTGACAGTTGGAATTAAGGTCACCTGGGTATTCCAATTCCCACTCCCTGCTTGCAATTGTCCATAATTAGCCTCCTAAAACTTTCACACTGCCATTGAAATTTTGTCCTCTTAGCAAAGAGTTTTTCCTACTTTTGGAAAGAAAATCAAGTTTGGAGAGAAAATCATCTGGGCCAATATCCAGAGAAGAGGTTTTGTGTGCTTAGTTTTGTGTGGATTTTTTAACCAAAAATATGCTTTTCCCAAGCCTTCTGTTTTTTTAAGCAATACTTCTTGGGAAGGAGATGAATTATAGGAGTGAATAGCTCTTAGGAAATAAATAGTTTTAATTAATCTAAGAAAGAACAATGGTAATGTATGTATGTTACAAGTGCTCAAATACCATCAACCACACAAGTTCAGCACTGAATTTGGGTTCTCCCTCTTGACAACACCATGTTCTCACTCTCTTGACTGCCAGAATTTGATATCAGTGACACCAGTTCACATCTTTAAACACTTCATTGATTTGATTACCTGTAAATAATGCAGTAATTCTGGGTTGTGGGTCTATAATTAAGATAAGATTCTACTCTTAGTCACACACACTATGGATAATTGCCATTTATTTAATTCCTTTTCTAACTCAGATCCATATACATTTCCTTGCATATATTTTATAGCTTTTCTTGCCACATATTTGATCTGAATTAGTTCCTTAATTTGGGTTGGGGTAGGGGATGTCCTTTTATGATTTCTCTGGTAATGTACACGTTTATTAGAAGGTCTGCCTTGACGAACAAAGAAAAAAAAGGAAAAAGAAAAATCAGCTTGTATGCCTGTTACTTGAGAAAATTGCATCATATTGATAAGTCAATGAATCAGTGAAATTTAAAGATAGATATTTGAATTTAAGTTAGAGAAAAAGTTTAATATTAGGCACAAGGTTGATAAATAACCATTTCATCCTGGAAATTCATGCTATTTAGGTAGAGCACAGCAATGGTTTGAGATCTCACAGGTGAGGAAAAACAGCGTTACACACTGCACTACTCATGTGGACATTTTCCTCAATATCTTCTTTTAGTTCCCTGTGCTACTATGACCAGTGGAAATCCCTTCTAATCTGCCCTGGTGAGGCCTCATCTGCAGTACTGTGTCCAGTTCTGGGCTCCTCAGCTCAAGAGGGATAGAGAACTTCTGGAGACAGTCCAGCGCAGGGCCACCAAGGTGATCAGGGGACTGGAACATCTTTCGTACAAGGAAAGGCTGCAGGAACTGGGGCTGTTTAGTCTGGAGAAGAGGAGACTGAGGGGAGATCTTATTAACATTTATAAATATCTAAAGGGTGGGTGTCAGGAGGTTGGGACATCCCTTTTTTCTGTAGTAGCTAGCAACAGGACAAGGGGTAACGGGGTGAAGCTGGAACACAAAAAGTTCCACTTAAATATAAGAAAAAACTATTTCACTGTGAGGGTGAGGGAGCAGTGGCACAGGCTGCCCAGAGGGGTTGTGGAGTCTCCTTCCTTGGAGGTCTTCAAGACCCGCCTGGACATGTTCCTATGTGACCTGATCTAGGTGAACCTTCTTCTGCAGGGGGGTTGGACTAGATGATCTCTAAAGACCCCTTCCAACCCTACCATTCTATGATTCTATGAAATCCCAGAAACAACAGTTAAAGCAAGAACACACCTCAGTTTTTAAATCAATGCAGTATATGCCTATGCCTATGGTCTTTTTCTTCTTTTAACAGGAATTGCTGAAGAAAGCATCCCAGGGGAGATGCAAGTGCTTCCAATGCACTATTGCCTCTCTCAGCATACAGCACTTATCTTTAAGGCCATACCTGTAGGTATACACACAAGCAGTTGAGTGTGCTCTCAACCTCTAATTCCAGAGCTAGATAAGCAAGTCACCACACCATCATCTTGGCCACTGTTGTGTTGCTAAGCTTCTCAGTTGGCTGAATTACCATGGAAAGATGCTCTGTCTTTGTTTCCAGCCTCGGTCACCCGTAGAGGGCACCATTATTGTACTGTGCTAATTCGGGGACAACTCTTCCTATTTTCTAGAACCATTCCCTTGAAGCTTTTAAAGCAGTTCTGGTCAAATGCCCTAAATTTATTTTAGATTTTGTTTCTCAAAACTTTTCTTAGACTTAAATATATTTTTAATATAGATAAAAGATTTCCTCCCCCCGTCCCCCACCAATTTACAACATTATTTTGACGAATAAGAAAAAAGGGAGAGTATTATTGGAAAGTCTCTAAAAATCTTCATTTAAAAAGTTTTGGTTTTCTGGCTTTTGTACTAAAGACAGACTTCTAAATAAAACTGTTTTCAGTGAAGAACAAGAAAAGCTTTCAATGAAAATCCCATTCTTTTCATTTCATATCAGTACTAAGCAAGTACTTCAGGGAGTGAAGTGTCTAGGAACACTTGGGTTTAAATATGGGCCTACATTTTTAAATTTTGGTATCTGTATCTGAAAACAATACCAAATCCCTTTTGAAACTTATTGCAACCAGGAACATTTTTGCTCAGTTTGGTCTGAGCGCTGCAAGACTGAAAAATCCTTGGAAAGATTTGACTGCTGCAGATACCATAAACTATCTTTCCATGATCTGCCCAATATATCTTCAATTTTCTTTCATATCAGTGGCTGAGATGTGAAAATAAATGGTTTATGGAGGGGCGAGGTGGGACAGCACACAAACAGCAAATGAAGCTATATGATACTTGTGATATTTGTATACCTACATGACATTTGTACTTTTCAACTTGCTGTAAAAAAGAGTCATGTCAGACTCCCCTGAACTTCAGCACACTCCTTTTTGGGGGGGTGTGTTCAGTTATCATCTCTAAATTAGTCCTCACAGTCTGGTCTCCCAGAGCAGTCTTTAGAAGTGTTTAAAGAACCTGCTGCCTTAGGGTTCTTCTACTGAATTAACCTCCCAACCTAAGGACAAGGCACTGATCAAGCAAGCCACATTCTTCTGAGCTTTACCTTAACACCCACATGGAAGGTGTGACAAATACACTCATGTACTGTTTCAGCCAGCTTTGCAGCTAACTCTTGGCTCTGAAGTGATTGGTATTTCACCTCCCTCTCTCTCCCAAATACACACAAGCAACATTTCTGCTCCCCAGGAAGGCTTGAGTCACCTCTGACCCTAAAAAGGCCAACTGTCCTAAGAGAGTGTCTATCTACTCACTGCTGCCTTGGTCTTTTCAGCTAGGCTTCCTTTGAGTTTAGCTCAGATGGAAACCTTAGCCAATACTTCAGGCTTTGGCCCTGCAGATGTGACAGTAAGCTATTCACTACTGTGATACAAGGTATTTTCTGATAATGGGATGACTGTAAGCTTATCACTGGACATGAAGAGAGTCTTTGGTTACAAGTGTCCTGTTGCCTTGTCTACCAAACAAGGTTATCAGGTGTTAAAGCTCTGATTTTCATGTAAGCATGGTAGTTAAGAGAGAACAAACACAAAGCAACTCAAGTACTTTGATGAGGGTGAATAAAAACAGAGTACCCAAAGGAACTAAATGTGTCTTCTCCTGATTACCCATAGGCACTTGAAAAATTCTTTCCTATCTCTGGGGATCTTCTCAGATGCTGAAGTGGTTTTATGATTTAGCCTTTCAACTCTGTTCAACTCTGTTCACTGTTTGCACAGTACTGGAGCCTAGGAAACTACAGGATGCTTAGGTCTCAATTGAATTGTGCTGAAGCAGACAAGAATCTGTGCCACAGAGCATGAGGAGGACAAAATGAGCTGTCATTGCACCCCACAAAGGGTGCAGTGCTGCAGAGAACTACTGAGTACCAAATTCTGCACGACAGCCACTGGGATCCTCACTCACCTTAGCAGTACAAAGAGCAGAAGGTATGGGGTGGGGAAGGGAGGTGCATGGAGTGTGCTCACCTCTCTGCTGCTTCCCCTTTGTGGTGGGAGAATGGTGTTAATAACCTCTAAAGTCATCATCTCCCAAGGAAGAGAATTGCATTTCTCTATATCCAGTACTCACACTCATCAGAGAGTCCTTAAACCGACTGAGAACAGACACAGAACTATTCTGCAGCATTTTCCTCTGGTATTGCAAGTGCCTCTGCAACACCCAGTAGAGACATTATTTCTACATTAAACCCACATTAATTCAATTTGATCAGATAGGACAAGCTTCAAGACCTGTATTCATAAAAAATTTCCCCAACATCTGTAGTTAAGGACATAGAAGATACTTTTATCACTTGAAGTCACTGAAACAAGATGTCTGTTTCTAAAAGAGATATCCTAACACACAATACTGAGTCCTGAGGCAAGAATTACTTGATGAAATTTCATGACTTCAATAGAAATACTGGGATAGACAATAGTTTTCCCAGGAGAATTACCCAGATATCCTCTTAATATAATCCCAAACCACTGCGCCCAGATCTGGCCAGTTAGTTCTGCGTTGGTTTCAGATGGAAACCAACCATCAGACTGGAGAAAGGCCAATGTCACTCCAGTCTTCAAAAAGGGCAAGAAGGACGACCCAGGAAACTACAGACCGGTCAGCTTCACCTCCATCCCTGGAAAGGTGATGGAACAACTCATCCTGAATGTTATCACTGAACATATGGAGGAAAAGATGGTTATCAGGGGGAGTCAACATGGCTTCACCAAGGGGAAATCCTGTTTGACCACCCTGATAGCCTTCTGTGAGTGCATAACCGGCTGGCTACATGAGGGGAGAGCAGTGGATGTCATCTACCTTGACTTCAGCAAGGCTTTTGACACTGTCTCCCACAACATCCTCATCAGAAAGCTCAGTGTCACTTGGATGAGTGGACAGTGAGGTGGATCGAGAGCTGGCTGAATGACAGAGCCCAGACGGTGGTGATCAATGGCACAGAATCGAGTTGGAGGCCTGTGGCCAGTGGAGTTCCACAGGGATGGATTCTGGGGCCAGTCTTGTTCGACATCTTCATCAACCACTTGGATGAGGGGACAGAGTGTACCCTCAGCAAGTTCCCTGATGACACCAAACTGGGAGGACTGGCTGATTCCCCAGAAGGCTGTGCTGCCATTCAGGTGGGATCTTGACCAGATTGAGAATTGGGCAGAGAGGAACCTCATGAGGTTCAACAAGGGCAAGTGCAGAGTCCTGCATCTGGGAAGGAACAACCCCATGCACCAGTACAGACTGGGGATTGAACTGCTGAAGAGCAGCTCTGCAGAGAGAGACCTGGGAGTGCTGATTGATAATAAACTAACCATGAGCCAGCAATGTGCCCTCGTGGCCAAGAAGGCCAATGGCAACCTGGGATGCATCAAGAAGAGTGTGGCCAGCAGGTCGAGGGAGGTTCTTCTCCCCGTCTACTCTGCCCTGGTGAGGCCTCATCTGGAGTACTGTGTCCAGTTCTGGGCTCCTCAGCTCAAGAGGGACAGAAAACATCTGGAGAGAGTCCAGCGCAGGGCCACCAAGATGATCAGGGGACTGGAACATCTTTTGTACAAGGAAAGGCTGTGGGAACTGGGGCTGTTTAGTCTGGAGAAGAGGAGATTGAGGGGAGATCTTATTAACATTTATAAATATCTAAAGGGTGGGTGTCAGGAGCTTGGGACATCCCTTTTTTCTATAGTAGCTAGCAACAGGACAAGAGGTATTGGGATGAAGCTGGAACACAAAAAATTCCACTTAATCATAAGAAAAAACTATTTCATTGTGAGAGTGATGGAGCAGTGGAACAGGCTGCCCAGGGGGGTTGTGGAGTCTCCTTCCTTGGAGGTCTTCAAGACCCGCCTGGACATGTTCCTATGTGACCTGATCTAGGTGAACCATCTTCTGCAGGGGGGCTGGACTAGATGATCTCTAAAGACCCCTTCCAACCCCTACCATTCTATGATTCTAAGGACAGGGGAAACTCTAGGTGCCTTGCAGATGATGAGATAACAGGAGAAATCCATGCCAGACCATTCTGTTGCTCAAGGCACTCAGAGGGAAAACTAGCCACCCAATCAGACAAGGACTGAGCCACACTACATCCATACCTGAGGAACATCCATCCACTCAACCCACAGTGATGTAGCTTACTATCACTTGGGAGTAAGAGAGGATAGGAGATAATGCCCTAGGGTATAGACCTAGAAGCAGGGGAGGATATCTAATGCAAGAGTCCACAAAAACACGTGGGCCAGGAAAAACAAGCAGCTCAACAGCAGGGCTGGGAACAGCTCTGGCCAGAGGAGGAGATAGGGACATACTAGGTGTCTGGGAAAGGAGAAGGGTGGCATGGGCCACTCTGGAAGAGGTGAAAGCCCACAACACCTAGGAGAAAGTATCAGAAAAATACTGTAGTGGTAAAGAGAGGAGACAGGTACATTTCCTACCATTCTGTGATTCTGTGTGATTTGCAAGTCATCTGTGAGCTGGGTAAAGGCTGGTGTCCATTTCTATTGAACAATCACCTATATACTGAAGGGGTCACGTACTGTGGCTGCCTGGTATCCACTACTCTTTCACAGCTAGACATTTTCCAGCCCTCAGCCAAGACAATTCTCATTAAGATTGGTTTGATGAGGCACTCTTTTCAAGCTCTCCCAAATGCACACTTACTTCTCTTGGAGTCAAAGATGACTTTCCACACTGGAAGACAAAACCCCTTCACCCTCTTCCCTATACACAGGGTAGTTAGTGATGTTGCCCAGAATAGGCAACTGAGATCATCCCGGTTGCCCAGGTCTATCCAGGACTGGCTGTCCCAGCCCGCTCCACACTTTGGAGTGCCAGAGGGGCTGAAGAAGCAAAGCTTAGAGCAGAGTCTTGGAAATCTCCCCTGGATTGTTGTTAGCTAGGGGGTAGTTAAGGTCTCCAAGGCATTCTCGGGAAATTTGAAATAAATAATGCATTTTGTAAGAGAAGAAAAAAATCCAAGTCTGGTGAAGGTATCGGAGAAAAATGGTGGGTGCAACTGCAGATCAGTGAATCATTAAATTAATCCATTATAAAACTAAGGCACCTTGGAGAAGGAGTCATCAAGGCTCTGTCTGTGCCCTTTTTATCCAGTGTAAGAGGCGTCAGTTTGGTACAGCTTGGCAAGGGAAGAACAACTAGTCGTGCTAGAAAAACAAGAAGACTTTGGTGAGCTGGAACATCTCTTTCCACTGGCATTCAGTCAGGTCTGCTTTTCCAAGAGAGCACAAAGGAACCCTCACAGCCACTTGCAGGAAGCCAGGCAAGGAGCAAAGATCTTTCATCATGTGTTCCTCAGTCCCCTCAGCTCCACCCCACAAGACATTTTCCAGACTTTCCAGTCAGCCCTGAGATGTTAACTGGTGCACCAGCTTCATCAGCTCTCAGGCATGATCTCCCTGCATTCCCTCCCACCTTCAATGAGATAAGAGAGTCAGGAATGTTGTTCAAACAATGGGTGTTACTACTCAATTCTGGAAACTAAAGCAAACATCAAGACTTTGGCTGACAGGCCCAAGGAAGGGATGGGATGACTTCCCTATGGGAGCTAGAATATTTTTCCTGTTGAAACTTCAACTCTGAAAAGAGCTCCTTTCAGGTTTGTTCTGGGGACAAATGAGGGAGGCTTCATCAGAGAGGGAGCACCTGTCAGGGAGTTGCACTAACTCAGATAATTCAAATGCTTCTGATTATCAGAGATGATTCACTCTGTTCACTTTGCACCAAGTGTTGTGAAAGACATTGCATTTATCTGCTATTGACTCACTGTTTCACAACATGAGCTTAAGGTATCGTTACAATTATGATGATGGGAAGGCTTGGACATCCAAAACCCTGACACCAGACAGCAAAAGACTGCAAAGGATTTTCACAAATCCAGAGAAATTGGGAAATGTGATAAAAAAACTCAACTCTCTTCTCTACTAAGAAGATGGTGTGAAAACCCTGAAAACAGAAATGAAGATGTTCTGAGAGAGTTGTCCATCAAGAAGTCAAGAGGATATTTCTGTCTCTGGAAAGATTGCTTTGATTTTTATCACCACAAGCTGAGTCTTGCTTGAAGAGAATCAGGTCTTTTCATTGGTGTATGGAGTCACTTTAAACAAGCTTATGGGGAATTCTCAATCTCATACATCCTTGTTAGGTGAAACACTTGGAAATACAAACATGAAAAGTCAAAGTTTATGGCAAGGATCATTTACATCAGCTGATCTAAAATTACAGCAAAAACTCACCAAATTTGAGATAGAAGTTAATGAATAAACTAAAGATAGGTCTTAAGAAAATTCACAGGAATGAGGAAAGGCAACACAGTTCTCTGTGTGTTTGATATGGTGTTACTTATCAGGTACAATTAACATGCTCTGAAATAATGGTTCTCGCTGCTCAACCAGCACTGGTATTTACTGTCACTGCTGTCAGAAGTGCTCAACACCCATAGAGGAAACGGGGTTTCTAAAGCATTGGCTTCCATTCAAGCATTTAAATTGATAGCCATGTTTAGAGGAAATCTGACTATATTGGCCACTGCCTGAAAGAACTTCTTAGTTAAAGAAAGTTTTTCTTTCCCAAAGGAGACACAATTTAAAAAATTAAGAGCGAATGGAGAGAAAAGGGTAGGTACAACTCTATTCAACGAAGTGTTATTCCTCAGGCTTCTCCCCTTCCTCCTGTCTCAGCAATGCGCAATGTCTTCTTGGTCAGGGAGAACATTCCCTCTCCAAGGTCCTATATCACAAGGTTATAACCCTGCAATTATTAGGTTAAGTCGTAGCACCTAAGTAAATGCAGCTTATCTAAGAGCCTATATGTACAAATATACACCCAGGAGCAGATCTTGGGAAATATGGTGGAGTCCCCAGTAGGCAAAGAGGGCAGAGAGGAAACTATGGAAAAGAAGATAACTTGACTAAGATCTCTGAGGTCCTCAGCAGTGGAGCAAGGAAGAGATGCAAGCACAGCCAAATGCCTATATAGCACCCTGCTTCTCTAGAATAATGTTTACAACTCACATTTTATTGTGGAAAAGTGGCATGGCCCTAAATTAAATGACAATGGAGAGCAAAGCATTGATTGACCTATTAACAGACTATCTGTGCAACACTGCTAAACATGAGGTAAGAGATACTCATCCGATTTATGAATGAAACACAAAAAGATACAAGCACAATCACACGCTTATTGCTGTGAAGAGCTGAAGTGTCTCAAAGAGAAAACAAGAAAGGAAATTGCAATGTATCTGTTTCCATTAGTACCGTATGACTGAGAGCCACTCAGCAGCCTCTGCTGTTTGTAGGAGAGTTTCCCAAAAAAACACATTGAAGGTGCAGGAAAAGGGCTTGTGTATTATTTTCTCAGTACACAGCAACAGCCTGACAGGTAGAGCTCCCCATCCCATAAAGGAAAGGGTGTAAAAGCATGCTTTCCCTAGAGACAGTGGGGAAAGAGAAGATACACACAAACAATTAGTGGTATGTGAGGAAGTTGAGACTATTGTCAATGTCTACCTCACCATTAGGGACAAAGAGACAGGGACAAAGAGAAGTAACGTGAAAAGAGGCAGACGGGCAAGTGCCTGCTCTGAAAGGTGTGATTGTGACTCTCATGGTCTCCATTTCCCAGGTCTGCTAACCATGGGGGCTCATGGTATACCAGACACCTGTGACCTAAAAGCATGCTGTTCACATTAATGACTCTTGTATTATCATGCAGTCCTTAATAATGGAAAAGCACAATGGTCCAAACTTACCAGTCTCTCAACCCTCTCGCTCAAGTCTCTGAATCTTCCTGAGGACTGTCTGGACAAGTCATTATTGTACCGGACGTTGGTGATTTTTACATTGCTGCTGTAATAGAACAGCTTCTGATCTGTAAGGTAAAGAAGAAGAACAGGCAATACTCAAAGAACCAAGATGAATGAACTTCAGGGAAACACTTTGGACTGACTGATATCCAGACATCTAGGGAGTGGATGGGCCTTCGCCTGTATCAAACCCATTCAAATATAGCTTCCAAAATTTTGGACTCCAGAAGTGAGAACTCAGTTGAGTTTGGTGATCTAAATCAAGTAGTGACAAAAAAACCTGGTTTCCCCAACTGTTACTTTTATGTCCAACCAACAGCACTTTGGGCTCACACAGGATCTTGAGCTACATTTTGCTGGTCAGTTACCTTCCTTCCTGGCCTGTATGCCCCCTCAATGTCCCTGGCAGGGGCTGCTGGTAATCAGGGCAAGGGAACAGAAACACTACAGGCAGAGACAAGTGGAATGTTCTGTTTGTTGTTTGTGTAAGGGAGATGAAAAGACTTGTGTGTTGACCTCATCCCGGTAGATCATGAGGAAAATATGAAAAAAGAGAAAGCAAGTGAAAGCCAACAGAAACTACAGCCCTAAGTCACCCTGCACAGCAGAAATGTCCCTAGGAGATCTGAAAAGATGCTAAGTGAGGAAGGAACAGAGTTCTAGAAAAGCTGGTGGTTTTTCCCCAAATGAGCTTCACAGTGACACAAAACAAGCTCCCAGTGTTGCATAACAAGCACAAAGGAACTGCACTAAACATAGAAACAATTATATATAATATGTAAAACTTACCGAATGCCAGGAAATAAACTAGGAGACCAATGGTGATAGCTGCTGCCACTGCTGTTCCAATAACAATTAGAGCAATTTTCCAGGGCTCAAGATGTCTTATATGGATGGCTGGCTGATGAATTCTATCGAAAAATAAGAAGAACAAATAGAGAAGATTAAAGAGATCCTTTCTATTTAAAACCGCAGCAAAATGAAACTAAAGTTTTCTCCTTCAGCATCAGCTGATTATTCCCAGCAGTATTAGTTGACTTCTCACCCAACAGCCTTCAAAAGGAAACCATGACTCAAGACTGCTTTGAAATAAATGTTGGTATACGCTAGAAGTCACAGAACATAGAAGGGGTTTCAGAGCTTGGATTTTTTTTCATTATTAGGGCCAAATTAAATAGGAATCCCACTGAGCACTTTCATATATGACTCCCAAATGGAAATTTGAAAGAATAGAACTTCGCTTTCAGTTAGGCAAACTTTCAGCTCTCAATTGGTTAAACAAATCAATTGCCACAGACACACCAGTACCTTTGCTCCCAAAACTGCTCTGTGCAATCAAATTGGTAAAAAGTGTCCCATGGCTCTTACAGTACATTTCTATACATTATCTAAGCTGCTCAGTTCATTTCATCCTGCAAAACAAGGCTTGACAAAAGAGAAAGAAATTTCTGAGTGGCATCCTGTGCTTCCTGTTTCACTCAGACTAAATCTAAAAGCAAAAGGCAAGCACTGTTTTAAGCAGCATTTGCTGAAGTAATGGAATGACAGGAAAGGGCAAGGACATGAGAGCAGACCAGGGAACATAGGTAGGAAGCCTTGCCAGATACATCTCTGCTGTGTTCTTAATTACACAAGTGCTAAAACAAAATTAACTCAAGGAAAGTCAAGTCAGTAGGTCAGTATTATAGCTAGGCTATATTGCCTGAAAAATGTTACTTACAGCAAATTCTGCCTTTGGCTATAAACTCAAAGACCCCTGAAGATGCTTAAAGCCATTCTTCTGTTATGCTATCAGCCATTAAAAAATACAGAACAGGAAGCCAAAATTTTTGGCAGAGTCCTTCAGTCTAGAGCCAGTTCCCTCACTCATGGAAACATGCCTGCTTTCAGGGTAAGGTACAAGCCTTCCCCAGTAAAGCAAGATCCTCTCCTGAGGGTATGAAGTATCTCTGTGAGTTCCCACATTCATAACAAAGTCCATATAGCTCCCTTCCAGAACACACACCTCATGAGCCGTAAGTTTAAATACACAAAAAGAAGTTGAAAATAATTGCAAGTCACCACTGCAGCTGCATGCAGGAATGAGACAGCAAGCACACTGTGCACTGTACATAAACATCAAAGTAGGTTCTGATATTTCATTCTAGTTTTGTTGTAAAACCTTACAATTACAGCCTTATTACTTCAGCTTGGAAAACAACTGACTCAGGTTTAATATCATGACATTCGATTGAATGAAAATGGGAAACTCATTTTTCACTCGTATCTATTCTGACTTGTCTTGAATCTCCTAGGAAGCATTTCCTTCATTCCTTTTTCTTTCATTCCTCCAGAACAGCTATGAATTAATCTCTCATCTCATCTAATTTGCCTCAAAATGCATCTGTGAATCCATAGCAGAAAAACAAAAAACAAAAGACAAAAGACAAAAATTAAAGAGTCACAGAATCACAGAATCTTAAGGGTTGGAAGGGACCTCGAATGATCATCTAGTCCAAATCCTTTGCCAGAGCAGGACCATCTAGAATCCTATTAAGAGTTTGGAGATGAGCAGCTCTAAAGTTATTTCTGAGACTGTTGTATGAAAGTTGCCTTTAAACTTAACTGGAGAAATTAAAAATGTGCAGGTATAAGTAGTCAGGATTCTGCCTCATTAAGAAGGATATTTCTAAACAGTATCTCTAAGGTGAAACCAAAAAGTCAGTGGCAAGCTCAGCTTTAATTTTTGATGTGGGTTTGTTGGGGTTTCTTTCTGCCACTCCAGCTAGTAGTCTTTCACATGGCTTATACACTTTGCAAATGTTTCTACTATGTTTGAAGTGAGATTGCTACTAGAAAAGCCAAAAACCTGAACATAAACCCACATCTAACTTCACACAATCTACTCACATTCATTCTTGTAGATACTTTCATTGAAAAAGGAGTTATCTATATCTGCACAGAAGGAAAAATACTTCTGAAGGTTTGTCAGCTATAACAATCCTGGCATAGACCCAAACCAAAATGCTGGGTTTGAGAAGTCCATTTGAGAGGCTGAATGCTGCCTCTACACTGCAACAAGTGAGCATGAAGAAATCACTGCCTATCATATCAGTGAAAAGAGTGGTTTCAGACCAGAAGCAACATGGCTGGAACACAGTTAAATACTGAATCCTATATAATGTGAAGCCTTTTGAGCATTTTTTTATACACAGTATAACATTTGTTATAAACCTGATTTGCTTCTTTCCTTTCAAGTTCCATGTTATCATTTAGCAAACAGAAACCTCAATCCATGACGGTTACTCACACACGTAAATTTACTCTCACACATGACTTTCACTTAATTCATTAAACCTGCTTGAGAGAATAATTTCAAAAAAGTGCAGAGGGAACTTGGCATCAGCTACTAAACTGAATTTCCCCAGACATGAAGCTATTTGATAAATACATCTTGAAAAGTCTCTTAAGTGTGGGAGAAGGGCTGTTTTAGGACTTCAGGGTATCTTTCTTTTCTTCCTTCTTTTCTGAATAAACTTTGCCCTCCTCTTTTAAAAAAAAAAAAACACAAAAAACATGAAATCACTGTTAAGGTTTCTTCTGAACTCCTAATTTATTTTAAAATGAAAATTTGGTTTTAAAAAGAAAATATATTTTTTGTTAGGCTGTACCATCTGTATACTTCTCCATTTGAATAGAAGTGCAGACTGAGCACACTAGGAGGATTTCAAACACAGTTTTTCAAAGACAAAACCACAAAGTGTTGGGCCGATTCTTTCCCATTCCCATTAACTTTGAATTTTATTGCTTCTTTCCTCTCTCTGCTGAAGATCATTCCTCAGAGATCAGTTATTTCATCTGACAACACAATCTATTGTGTAAAGCTGGACAGTACTTACAGGGTTCAATATGCACAAGAGAAGGAACTACCTCAGAACTGAACCAGCTTCAATCCATATGGTGACCCACCAGAGCTTGAATACTCTGCAGAGAGCTGATAGAAGTTTGACAGTGAGAATTTATTTTCTCAGTTCAAGACTCAAGCAGGCCCTGCTAACTCCTTTGGAACGGTCTGCTCAACAGATAGGCATCAGGGAGCATAACCTAGAAATGCACAGCAGGATTAAAAGCACTCCATCTGAGAAGGTCACTGAAATCTTCCAGAATAGGAATGGAGGTTTTAAGCCATCTGAAATTTTCTTGCTGACCTCAGAGGGCTTTCTATCAGGGTCTCTTCTGCCTACAGCCTACATGGTCCTCCCCACTACCCCAAGAAAATTCTGCTTTTTCACAATTATGTCCATGCAGTAATCTTAAATCAGAGACTAGATTTCATCTCTTGGCAGAAGACTGACAAGTCCAACATTAAGGTTTGTCCAATTAGGAAGAGGAGTGAAATATTTGCCAACAAAGAGAAACAAGAAAAACTGATATAAAACCGACCACATTGACATAGCAATTTTACTTGGTTGTCCTCTCTTTGCCTCCTAATAATTTCTAATACCGTCTGGCTTATTCAGCTAGCATTTTCCTAGAAATACCCACTGAGACCTTTCCTGAGTGGTGGTAGGGGATTTTGAGCACTGCATTCTGTACTTGGTTTCCCACCTATCATGAGTACAAAGTCTCCCAAGAACCCTTTCCTCAAGAAGGAGCTCACATCAACAAAAACAGAGCCAGAGGGACCTTTTCCCTTATGCCCTTTACAAGGCAGACATAAGAAAGATACAGCTAATTATATCTGAAAACTTTTAGTAGCAGAAGAGTAAGGGTGGGGGAAAAGATCTCAAAGAAAAACTAGAAATCTTACCTAATATCCTAACTTGCTTTTTCTAAGGGTGTTGTTCAATAAATGTACCATAAACACTGCATTAATTAAATCATGCATGCACTTGCCTCACTGCAGCCTGAAACTGTTAGTTTACAAAAGAAACAAGAGTCTTTTACCTATTGGAATTAAGGTTTGCGTTCTGCAAAGAAGCATAGTGAAAACCGCCTCCTACGAACCAAGCTATCAGCTTCAGAGGAAAACCCTCAAAGATTTTCTTCACCAGAGCACAAAACACGCTCTGAACACCTGTGGGACCCTCTCCATTACTGGTAATGAGCTTCACATCAGAGACACTGTCCAGCTAAGTCAGCATGCACCATGAAGGAGAACGCAGGCTCTGCTTTGGCATGCATGAGCTGACAGTGTCTGCCCAAGCTGCTGATGGTAAAGCCTAACAGCCAAACCCAAACCAGTCACCTAGAGATGATGGGCTATTGAACGTCCTTTGTTTTAAGCCCTATAAGAGAGGCATACTTAGACAAATTTTCTCCACAAGTTTAGCATATGTAAGGTACTTCTCTCTTAGTAAAGTGAGGCACTTCTGCAATATCCTCTAACAGCAATAGCAGAGGCCAGAAAAGCCGCTAGGTTTACACTGGGGCTTGTTCAGTGAAGGAAGACAACTATATTTGAAAGCTCAGCAGGTGGTCCTTTCTCATTCTGGTTTTCTTGTCCAAAGTGGTCAGAAACAGAGTCAATGTGTCAAGGAAACACAAACAGTACCAATTTCATATCAGTCAAACCAGGTGTGGTGTGTACCAGAACCAAGAGCGTTTCACTAAGGTTTCCTCGAATCAGGATCTACTCTGGGGCAAATTGACCAGGACAGGTTTCTGTCTGGTACGGTGCAGGAACCACATCTGCCTCCTGCAATAATCAAGGTTAACTCCCACTAATGCCAGTGGGACATGGGTGTCCTTGCACCAGAGCTGCTATCCATTTCCTGCTACACCTCAGCAATCTGTAATTTACACTCATTTTGCCCACCTACTGCATGACGAATTGGTGCAAGTGGCACTGCATTTCCACCTTTAAACTACCATATGTAACACTAGCTCCTCTGTACTTCACCCTACCAGGGCACAAGATCTTTCACAATGAAGTTGCAGCTAGGACACAGCATTTGCTTCCCAGACTGCAGGACATAGCACAACAGAGGAGCGGCAACACCAGCAAGGCTGTCTGCTCCACCCAATTTTGCTTAGCAGCTTCACTTCCTGAGGGGTTTTATGGAGCACAGGTTCCAGATTAGTTTGAAATACTGCAAAAAGAGGCATCTTGGAACTGGATAAAGCTGATACTGAAGCACTGAAGTTGCAAGAGACTAAGGCACAAACTATGTTTTGATGAGCTCAAACAGCAAGGCATATAGCTCCATGTTCAGATCTGCAATCCTGTCCAGCAAAGAACTTTGTACATTAAACAGGCTACACAGGGTCTTTGGTTAAGTCCAGGCAGTCTCCATCCCTTTCGTTTAAATGTGCAAATATTTAACTATCCAACACAGATTTCCCATAGCATACCTTAGATTTTATAATAGTCTACACAGCTATTTAAACAATTGAATCCTTTCCTAACTAGAAGGCAATCAAACTGGACTCAGATGTTGTTCAACAACCCACTAACACACTGCTATTAAAATTATTTACACCACTGTTGACATCAACAAGACATGGCAACTAGGCTTGCATCTAACTAGATAAAGGAATGGCTTTTCAATTCTGTCGGGTAGAGAACTCTTATATAGTTTTCCCTCTTTATGTAGGACACACAGACTGGTACTCAGAACTAAAAGGGATTTCTTCCTCACCTGACAGAGCAGTATAGATACATATATAAAATATGGGAAAGGATCTTTGGGTATTGAGCAGGAAGACAGAACCAAAGGCTGAACTCAGTCTTCTCATGTCAAATCCAACACTATACTGACTAAAATTATAGTGTCCTCACAAAATGAGAAAAACAACTATGTGAGCGTAAAAAATAGGTTTTGTCAATCCACAAACAATGTTTCTATTTCAGTGTATCCAGAAGTTATTTTTAAAACTCAGTTTTTGAAAATACCAGAGTTGGAAAAAGTAAGTAGCATCCTGTTTGCCCAAAGCAATGCCAGAGAGGAGACTAATATTGCACTCTTCTAACAACGACACATAGAATTCAGCCATCTAGCCAAATCATTAGGGTGTTAAAAACCCATAATTTCAGATTCTTTTGGATTTTACTTCTGAGGTCAAGCATTTAAGCTTCATCAATTACTGAGGCAACAACAAAAAACAAGGGAGACTTAGCATCTCTGGTTGCCACATGAATCCAGGAGACAGAGTATTGAACACAAACAACAAATTCCAGGAGGCTTGCTGTGGGTTTATGTCCAGATCCTTGCTCTGACCCATGAGAGCAAAGTAGAGTGCTGCAGCAGGGAGAATTTTTGTAAAAATACTCTGAACTTTACAGCATTGTCTTAAATACGTGAAACAGTGAAACAAAACTAAGACTATGACAACAAGCTGAGGTTGCGGTTGTTCAGCCTGCAGAAGAGAAGGCTCTGGGGAGACCTTAGAGCAGCCTCCCAGTACTTAAAAGGGCCTACAAGAAAGATGGAGAGGGATATTTTACAAAGGCATGTATTGATAGGACAAGGGGTGGTGGCTTTACACTAAGAGAAGGTAGATTTAGATTAGATATCTAAAGAAGTTCTTCCCTATGAGGATGGTGAGGCACTGTAACAGCTTACCCAGAGAGGCTGTGGCTGCCCCATCCCTGGGCCAGGCTGAATGGGGCTTTGAGCACCCTGGTCTAGTGGAAGGTATCCTTGCCTCCCTGGCAAGGAACTAAATGATCTTTAAGGTCCCTTATAACCATTCTATGGATCTATGAAATCCACCTCTGGATATTTGCATCTCTGATTGCACAGAATACTTTCAGACACAAACCAACTTGTCATTGCTCCCTAAAAATCATAGTTATGGCTTCTTCCTTAAAAGTACTAGGGTCAAAATTAGAACAATGAACACCTATGGTATTGTACTTATGTAGTTGTGCTGCCAACACTGATTTAACTGAGACATTTTGCACAGTTTAGGGGAAATAATACTGCAGCTAGATCTGACCAAACCCTATATTTTCCAAAAATCATGTTATTACCGTTTGAATTCAACACAAAAGAACTTCCTAGATCTTGCACTGCTGCAATAAAAGACTGCTGGGGGCAAGATAAGACAATCACACAGCAGAAAGATAAGTGTCAATCTAAACCACCACATCATCTTTCTGAATAGAATGTAAGCCTTCATGCTCCTGGCCATGCTAGGGAAGGTTTTCCCTCTGCATTTCTCACACCAGCCATATGTTAATATTTTCTACAAAACACAACCTCCAAAACCTCCCTTTCAGTCTGCAACCTACTGTCTGTCACCCCTTTTCAGGTTGCACATTTTGGATAGATCCATAAGGTACCCTAGATCTAAAAGGATGAAAGAAGCAGAGATAGAGCAATGAGGTCTAAGGCCAGGCAAGAGAATAGATTTCTTTTCTGGATCTACATATGTACTTTTAAGTTCTAAAGCCGTGTCCTTTACTACCATTACACCTCCACACCAGACTTGCCAAGTTAAAACATGCCACCTACTTTTGAAGATCCCATGGTAGGTCCCGGTAGGTCTGGTAGCCTTTCTGACCGCCGACCAAGGCTTGACTAAAGTCTGGACTGCATAGCGAATGCTGCTGGAAAATGCAGGAGTCTCGTTGACTGGTGTGACGAGAAGGGAAAGGTGTTGAATGAAGATCCTTCATTGAGGCACGGCTGGCGCAACACCCAGCACCCTGTGGGTTATTGCAAAATGAGGGAGCGAACTTCAGAATAAAAACAAACAGAGGTAAGCATGGAGTTGATTAGGAGGCTCTAACCTTTGAATCAGCTCCGCATCAAAGAGCTCCCCAGGCAGAGATGGACAGAGCAGATAAACCAGCCCAGGCAAGAAGACTTGTTCTTCACCACAGCAGAACAGCAAGCATGCGAGATTTCCCTTTTCCAGCACTTCCTTTCTGTTTGACTTGTATCCGTGCAGCAGGCTTTCTCCTGAGTGGCAGCACCTTCTACTGTAAAACCCACACGACAGAGGCACCACGATGTCCGCAACACCAAGTCACTTGCCTCCTGAGGTAGCCAACACAAAGGCTGAACATGAAAACAAATACAGATGAAAATGGCTTGGTCACCCAAGCCTGATCTCCCTTGCTGCTCACTCCTCCACAGCTATATGGGACTCTTTTGGCATCAGGGACATGACAACTATAAGTATGCAGCTTCCTAATTACATGTTAGTCATTTAATGGTTGGCATAACCCCGCCTGTGGAAAATGCTTACTCTGTGAAAAGGGCCACCAATCTCCTTGGAATTCTCTTCTCCCAGCACAAGTGTGATTCTTCAGAGCCAGGCGGAAAGGGGAAAAACAGATATTCTCTAGTGGCAAATTCTGTATTTTCTTTTGAAATCCCAAACCTAAAAGGAAAATTACCAGAAACCAAACTTCTGATTTCTAATCTTTGATGATGTTAGATTTCTACCAAAAAGTTTGAAGTGTTGGGTTTTCCAATGAAGTCTCAAGACTTCACAGTCATTCCTATGAGAACAGTTATCTACCAGAAAGAAGCTGAGCAAAATAGGAAAATTTCACCAAATCATATCCAGTCCTTTTCCATCTTTCTGCAAAGCCGCCCATTCATTGGTGCTTCAATGCAATTGTAGAAGCAAGTGTCAGGCAAGCCCATTTTTAGGACAGTGAGAAAAGCTGAGCACTGTTGCACAGCATCTCCTGTTTCTCTAACTGATTTCTTCCTTTGCTTTGATCAAATCAATTGCTTTTTTTTGCTTTTAGCTCCCTGTGGAAAGAATGTTGTTGTAGGTACCTACCTTACATAGGGCTTCACTGGCATACTGAATACAGTTGGTTGCCAAGTACTAACAGCCTCCCTGGGCATTCCCTTCTCCCTCACCCCCAGTCTTGTTCTTTTCTTTCTAAGGATTAGTAAAACTCAAAAAAAAATGTGCATGGAGGAAATTCCTGTTCCACTCAGAAACACATATTCCCCCACAGAAACTTGATCCAGGGATCAAGAAAAAATACCTTAGAATTCCTTGGTTTAATGTATTTTTTTCTTTTTTAATGTTGTGATCACAAAATCTATCATCCTCACAAAGCACACTCCTAAAATAGGAGAAGTTTAATGATGTTTGAGATGTAATGCAAAGAAGCACATAGCTATAGCTGCCCAGAATGGTCAGGCTGAGGCATTACATAGTGGCCTGCCTACAGAATTAAAAGTTGGCAGCATTGTCTCTGTGTTACTAACATCAACTTCATCATAGTATTGAGAGGCTACTAATCAGGTGCCCCGAGTACCTAGGCCAAGCACATTGGGAAAAAGTGGACCTAAGTGCTAACTTTGTAAGAATTACCCATGATGTGCCCAGAAACTCTACCTGACTGCATCAGGCAAAAAACCCCATATTCCAGGAGTAGTAGGTTTTAGGAAGCAGATAGAGTTTGAGATAAAAATTATCTTGGGCTCTGCAACAAGATTTTGTGGAGACCAAAACCCTCTCCAGGCTGCAAAGGGTCCTGGGAGGTAGTGTGAGAGGGAAGGTCTTGGACAACAGATGAATGAACTTCTGGTAATTTTCAGAGCACAGCAGGACAGACCTTCCTGTTGTTACTCCAGAGCATAAGCAGAGATATTCCAAAAATGTAATTTGATTTACTTAAGATTTGGAATTGTTTTGTGAGCCTAATAAAAATCGAAGTAGGTCACTTTTGTTTTTTCTAATTAACCATTAAAATGATCTCCCCTGGGAAACAGTGGAAAATAAGGAAATATACTTGCTTGTGTCAGATTATACAAAATCAATTTACACATACAGGTCCCCCAGGAACAATGGCACAAACGGACCAAGAGAAGACACTCATTAAGGAACAATTCTCCTCAAAATAAATTAATAAGTTGCAAAGTGATTGGAATGATGGGGTTGTTCAGAAAGCTAAGGCAATTACTAACTTTTTTTTGTTAACACTGGGGAAGCAGTAGAAAACTAGCTATCAAAGCAAGGGGTGGAAATCCAAGAATGTGGGTGTACAGGATTTTATGAATGAAAGTATAAAAAGATGTAATGATCATTCTCTCTGTTTAACCCTGCAAAGTCAGCTCAGCCAGTCAGACAAACTGCTTGCCCAAGAACAGTAATAATAGGCTACCTTGGTTATGTTTGCATACTTACATAGGGCTGTAGAGATGAAGAACACCTTTAGAGAAGACCATTGGCCAGCCCCATAGCAATAACATCTTCGGAATTCACAAGCAAAAATATTTTGACTAATTGTCTACCAGTTACTCAACCTGGGCCCCGAATTTCAGACCAAATAACAGTGGTCAGTCATTACTTTTAAACTGAGAAGTGAATGCTCTTGCCAGAGATATTAACAGAACTGACAGAAATACTGTTAAACAGCATGGCCTTAAACAACCTGAACTAATTAGATCTGGTTTGAATAGGGGGTTTGATGAGATGACCTCTGTACATCCCTCCCAATTCCAAATTACTCTGTGGTTCTGTGAGCATCTGATAAGATCAAAATGGTAGAATGCGATGAAATCTTTTCCAAGGACGAGTCCACTCCTTTTCCATCAGCACATCCTGACAGCTTGACAGCTCAGTTATGGCTTCAGGCCTCTCCCTCCTGAAAAACACAAAGAGACTTTGTACTTGGCCTTCAAAATTCAGTGGAAGCTCTAAATAAGCCGCATTTATTTATAATTTCAAACTTCATCTGTGGACACACTACACAACTCTATTGTTATGACAAAAAAGCCTGCCAGTTTATTATCCCACATTTTCCTTTGCCACAGGAAATTCCAAGACATGGCTTTTAGTAACTGGTAAGTATAAAAACAAAACCAGAAAATCCACTAAAAGGACAGAATGGTTCTCCACAGCCAATTTCAGGGCTGGGAGAGAAGTCAGGTCCTCTATGTTGAGCCTTGAAAAGTCACTCGGGGTCAGATTTTATTACGTGCCCAGGCAGCTTTGAGATGCTGAACATGTGGAGTCTTTTAGATCCTATAGCAATGGCCTCAAGCTCTGAAGTATGCTAGATCCTGACCCGCTGGTGTCCAATTAGTCCCTCTTTCCAGTCCCTTATAACAGAAACTGCTACACCCGTCAGAATTACAGCCAGATAGGCCAGCCTAAGAAGACTGACAACGCCTTTAGACAACAAAAGTCCCCCATTGCCAGAGTCATTAAAAAAGAATTCATAGCCTATCACCCCATTCCAGTCAAAAAGGTAGCACACATGCACCTGTCCTCTGCAGCTGCTGAGCCAGAGCTGCTACTTGATACAGTGAAACAGGCCTGCCCACATTTTCTTCCAGCTGTTACCTAGCGATCAGGCTAACAAGTCTCTCTCCACATTCACTGCATAAAACCTTTGCTCCCAGTCAAGAGATACAGCATCTCCAAAAAGAAAGGAGATCTCTATATGAATTGGATTGAGTCTACAGTGAAGTAAGGCACATTAAGATAAAATTAAATCCTTTGCAGGCACAGTTCAAAGCAAAACAGCAGCATTGTTTCACATATCAGAAGTGCTAGACAGACTTCATGAGAGCACTAATAGAGATCTCTGCAAAAGACAAGGCACTCAAGACTTTTCCTGTGTCTCTACGTCCCCAGAAAATGGTTTGTTTGGATTTGACTTCATATAACTCGTCAGCAGCTAACTTGCCCAGTGGAAGCTAAATGGAGTCTGTCTCTTTGAGATGCTTTCTGCCACTGCTATTAGCTTTTCCAGTTTGCTCTGCAGCAACATACAAGACCATAAATGTGAAACTTGTGAGCATTTGTCTGATGTGTCACATATTGATTTGGCCTTCAAGGTTTCATAAACAAATCAGACATAATAAAAATCAAGCCCAAGACTTGAATACTGCAGTTATTTCAACTCTGTCATTTCAGCCACAGTTCAGGAACTGAGTCTCAGACAGAAAAAATATTGCGTGCTTCAGGCAGGACAGCTCAGTACCAAATGAGGGTCCCACTTGGTTTGCTGCCTCCCTGTGACACCTTCTGACTGAACTCACTCTTAGGTAACCTGATCTCTACTGAGATGGCACAGAATTGATGGTTTTCCCTTCTTTGCCCTGCTATCTTCATTGATTATTCAATCAATGGTAACAGTGCCAGACAAGGTGGAGACACCAGCACTGGGTACTGCATCTAAGGGTCAAACACAAAGATGACTTGCTGTCAGTCTTCTTGAGGTTGTCTACCAGTGCATTCACCTGCCACAGAAGCATCGAGAGGCAGACAGCACATCTGAAACAGCACCTGCCACTTACCTATGGCCATGTGCCTTTCCCTGAAGCTGCCAGGCACTTTGAGAGAACAGCATCACAGAGTAGCTGAGGTGGTAAGAGAGCTCTGGAGATGGTCTTAGCCCAAAATCTTTGCTCAAAACAAGGGCAACTGGATCAGGGTGCTCAGGACTATATCCAGTTGAGCTTTGCATATCTCCAAGGATGAAGACTGCATAACCTCTCCTGAAAACATTTCGATGTTCAACCACTCTAGTAGTAAAAAAGCTTTTTCTTATGTTCTTACCACCCACTAGCACAGGAGATATGACTTCCTAGTATAGTCCCTCCATCTGCTCTGTCCTCTGGGAAAGGAATGATGCCCATCACAGCTCCCCTTGGTATGCAGGTCATCTCCACTGGCCTGGAGAACAGTGCTAGACTGTCTGGGTCATAACTCCAAAGGTCACAGACTGCAGACAACCTCAAGAGTCTGAGGGAAGGAAGGTCAGAAATGTGTGACAACTGCAAGCATCTGAGTGTTTGTACTGACTAACAAAGAACAATCTGTGGTTAGAATAGGCTCAGAATGCTTGGCTGATGGCAAGTCCTTCCCCAAGAAAGGGACTGCCAGTGGCACAAATGGCAGATGGAAAGTGCTGGAGCTGAGGGGGCAAATATCACATAGCAAGCACAATCTTTCAGGTTTGCTGGAGGAAGGAAGGAATTTAGTAGCTAACCAAGCCAACTGGAGACATGACATACATTACTTTGACCTGTTCAAGTTTACATAAAAGGAAATACTTGCATTTTTGGATAACAAATTCCCAAAAGCCTTTTCTCTGTCTCTATGGAAACATTTTGCTTGCAGCTAAGAAAAAGCCACCAACAATGCATGGTGAAAAAGATATCTTTCAAAGGAAGTGCAATTTAAGTATAGGTTCAATTGAAATTAAATCCTTACCCTAAGACAAAGTAGATCAACTGGCATTTGCCATATTTGTTTCTGAACTTTTCTTAACTATTCTAATCTGATGTTTTGAAAAGTTTCCTTTGCAGCAGTAAGGGATGAAAGACCCTAGGCAAGATGAAATAGTGACAGCTATGTTTTATAGAAGGATCCTGGTTCAGCCACACATACAGAAGAACATGAGAGTTACTCCGTTCAGCTCTTCACTTTAAACTCTCTGACAGAAACTCCAACCAGATGGCTTCCTCAGACAGACGTGTCCATACCAACTGAACATATCCTTGGGTCCTGGCACAGTTACCAGGTACTGTATGCTCATAAATACTTCAGTTGTCACATACACGGCATGTGCGCTGTCAGAAAGTAAGTAAAAAACAGTTTTCTCCAAGTTGTGAACAAATAAATAACCAGATTTGTTAAAATCATGTCCTTTAAGACGTTTGTCTCCAAGACTCTCTTAATTGCTCTCGACCCAGTAAAACATGATAAAAGGGCTACTGTTCTTCAAAACAAACATAGCCATCCTATCCATAGCCAACCTGGCATGTCCTGTAATACTTGGCATGTCTTACAATACAGAAATACAGCTCTCTCGCACTGACTTTTACTCTCTCAGATGATCTCAGATTCCAAGACCATCCCTTCAGCTGTTACATGCTACAGACCAGGATCAATGAACTACAGCATGTTTTATTCAAGAGCATGCTCTCCCAGCCCAGAATATGGTGCAATTTGTATCAAGTTTTCCATCCTGACAGGAAAATGGACAAGATGAAATCTGCTAAGTGTCTTTGACCTACAAGAATCACTGGGAGTCGTCAAAATGGGAGGCCAAAGCAAACAGCATCTGTATGCCATGGCAAACCTCCCATCCTATTAAATTCTCAAAATTACTGCTGATTTTTGCTATCTTGCTTGCAAGAAGGCTGAAGAGCTGAGAAAATAGACCCATGATGCCAACAATACCCGACAATGTGCCTTTCCAGACCACTTTTCCACAGAACAAAAGTCGGGCTACTTTGTGGCAGAGAAGCAGGCAAAACCTGCTCAGCCCCTTGCTCACAGTAATATCATACTGTACTCATCGTAGTTGAGTGGAAGCATTTGATGCCAAATTTCTAATGGGAAAAAGCCTACCTCAAAAACTTAACAGCTATAGTCTCCTCAAATTTTGCAAGACAATCACATAGCATTTCAGAATCATCAGGCAACAGGGACCCAGTTCCTTGTCCTGCAGATCCTCTCTACTCATGTTACAGAGCACCATCAGAAGCCAAGAGCTGGAGGCTCCTCTGCAGTCCGATTCCCCCTCTAGTGGCTGGCAGGAAGGAGGCCTTTTTGCCTGCACATGAATTGCAGTAATCTCTGGCCTGGAGGGTAAATATCATTCCAGTCTGGATGGCACTTTGGTCTTTTAACAGATATGCTCTTCTAACAAGTAAATAAAAACAGATGGCTAAGGCTGCATAAAAAGACTCAACTTGTGTTGTAGTGGTGCAAGCAATATTCATTCAAAGACATAGAGAATCTAAGTAATGCATGTACAGAGACGTACATGGACAATGTAGTACAACCAACAGAATTGACTTGAAGCCACCCTTCCTTTGCTAGCTACCTCCTTATATGCTGCTTCTGCCCATGTGATCACCCAGGGTCCAATTGATTAACTTGCAGCACTTGTTTCTGATAATTGGAAGTAGCTTGCCAGCTGCATTAACTTGTCCCTACCACCTTTATTCAAGCTGGCTGGTCCAAGCCACATTTGTGCCTACAATTCCCTCCTTTTTCTTTTTTGGACCAGCCAGCCTTTAGCAAAACATTTCAAAATTAAAGGTACATGAAGAAAACATAAATATTTTTAACCATGGCCATGAGTTTACAACAAAAGGTCAATAACAGCTACATCGCTGACCAATATAATACAGAACTCCATAAACTCAAAATAAACATAATCTATGTTGCTAGGAGGGACACATACTGGCAGGAAGGGATGAGTTCTCGGTAACTCCATTGATATTTCTGTTTCCTGAATGTAGTTTTGGACTTTTCTTCAACTTCTTTAGCACACTGATCTGTGAGCATTATCTGTAAGATGGAAGTATCTCTTCATCCATAGAAAACACACCATTTTTGCTTTCAAGTTCCCATAGGTCGTCTTGTTAAGTTCTTCAATTATTTTAATGTGATACAGATTGCTGGAGGAATTTACAGCAGCGTACGTGGTGCCACAGTTGCGAGGGTTTACATTTTAATAGGGTGATGGATTGAGAGTGGATCACTTGGTTCTTTCTTCAAGATTATTTTTTCCATTGGTCTTACAGTCATTAAGTCCTTTCGGTTGATGTGGCTTGATCCATTTTGCCAGAACCCACCAGGGACCTTGATCTGTAATGACACAAGCATAGCGTCTTTCCCACGTTAACAGATCTGCAGGTCCTTGCCACTCTCCAGTAACGGGATTCTTATACCAAACTTTAGGTTTGTCAGTAAAATGCAAATCCCGACTCATTTGGGCAAAGTGTGTTAATGCTAGTGGTTCATTCTGGTTTGCCACAATTCTGAGATGATTCATTGTATAAAGGGCTTTCATTAGTCTATCTTGAGGGCTCACCCCCTCTTCCCCCATTTTTTGTTTTTCTAGTAGTCCTTTTAAGGTTTGATGAGTACGTTCAATAATGGCTTGACCGGTGGAATTTCCTGGGATTTGAGTAGTATGTTTAACACCCCATAAGTTCAGAAACTTATGTGTTTTACTGGCTATATATCCTGAGCCATTATCAGTTTTTATCTCTCGTGGAACACCAAGGACTGCAAAGCAACTCCTCCAATGTCTTATGACATCTTGAGCACTGTCGCTCGTTAAGGCTGTGGCCCAAGCTATGGCTGAATAAGTATCAATAGTGACATGTATACGTTTAAATTGTCCAAAGGGAGCATAGACAGTGATATCCAATTGCCATATTTCTAATGGTGCCAGACCCCTGGGATTGACTCCTACTCCTAGGCCCATTTGATTCTGGCACGTAGGGCATGTGGAAACAATACCCTGAGCGTTCAATATGGTCAGGTCAAACTGCTTCGCCAGCATTTTCGCACCTTGGTGAAAAAAATCATGCAACCTTTGGGCTTGAGAAAATTTGTCAATTACTGGCCCCATAAGTATCAATAATGGAGCTGCTACTATCTTGTCAACAATTTCATTGCCAACTGATAGGCCATCTTTTAAGCCTGAATGGCTTCAAATATGTCCAATATAATAAGCAGTTTGACGTTCATTTATCTGATGCCAGAGCTGCAGAAATAAGTGATACAGATTCTGATTAGAGATTTCTTTCAACAACGCTCTCTCTAATCAAGTGACAGCATCGACCACATAGAGGGAATCAGAGATGATGTTTAATGGGATGTCTGGCCATTTCTCGAAAGTTTTATCTACAGCCATCAGCTCCAGCAGTTGAACTGAGCTACCTGGGGAGTGAACAGTTAGGTTTTGCCATTTTCCATTCTCCCACCAAACCACTCCTGCTTTGGCTTGGATCTTACTTGCGTCAGTAAAAAAAGGCCTTTAATGGGTACTACTGATCTCAACGGCCGGTCTTCCATTTGAAATTTAACAAAAGACAATTTATGAGCCGGATAATTATTATTTATAGTCCCTGGATATGACAATAAGGCCCACTGTAATTCATCAGATCGTTGCAGTGCCCAGTTCAAGAATTCATCTGTGAGAGGAACGAAAACAACGTCTACCTCAATCCCTGCTATTTCCAGCACACGTTTCCTGGCCTTAACTATTATTTTTGCAATTGCTTCTAGTCTCATGGTAATTGTTTTTTGCAAATTATATGGCAAAAATATCCACTCCAAGATCCTCAATGGGTCTTTTACTACTGAATCCCATTGCATCAAGACTGACATTACATGCTGTTTTTTTAACAGCAATGTTAATAGACAAGTCAGGATCATATTGGTGACTGTAGTTATTGACTATCTTGTTTCCTATCTTTTCTATTGCTTGTATTTGCTGCCGGGACAGTTTCCGCGCACTGTCAGCCTCTACTGAGCACTTTAACAAAGGCATTAGTGACGCAAGATCCTCCTTTGTGATACCACATATGGTCCGTACCCATTGGATATCACCTATTAGCTTTTGAACATCTGTTAAATTAGCGATTTCTGGTTTAATTGCCACCTTCTGAGGATAAATGCGTGCACCAGTGATAATATTACCTAAACATTTCCAAGAGGTGTGCATTTGTACCTTCTCTGGCACGATCACCAACCCAGAGATGCTCAACTGTCGCTTCACTTCTTGTAGAATCTGATGCTGGTCCAGGTCTTTTCCTGCAATCAGGATATCATCGATATAATGGCAAAATAAAACATGAGGGTATTTTTTGCGCAGAGGTGTCAGCGCCCAGGCAACATAAGTTTGACAAATAGTTGGTGAGTTCTTCATTCCCTGAGGTAAAACAGTCCATTGATATAGTTTTGCTGGCTCTTGTTTGTTAATAGATGGTACTGTAAAAGCAAACTTCTCACTGTCATCCTCATGTAGGGGAATTGTGAAAAAACAGTCCTTTAAGTCAATCACCAACAGTGGCCATTCTTTTGGAAGCATTGCAGGAGAGGGTAATCCTGGCTGTAAAGCACCCATGTCCTGCATCACTGCATTAACAGCTCTTAGATTGTTTAACAGCCTCCATTTCCCTGATTTTTTAGGGATAGTAAAAATTGGTGTATTCCATGGACTGGTGGATGGCTTAATATGACCTTTTTCTAATTGTTCATTTACTAATTCATGAATCTGGGCGAGCTTTTCTTTGCTTAGCGGCCATTGATCAATCCAAACTGGTTTATCTGTGAGCCAGGTTAACTTCAGGATTGGTCGCCCATCAATGGCTGCCATTAAAAACTTTCATTCGACAAAGGAAAGCCCATTTGGCTTAAGGTGTCTCTACCTAAAAGCCAAACCAAAGTGTTCATTACGTAGGGTCTAATTTGCACACATGTATTCTCTTTGTCCTGTATGCATACCGAAATCAGGTCTGTGCTAATTTTTGTCATCTGCGTTCCTCCTACTCCAACAACAGGAGTGTCTAAATTCTCGTAGGCCAGCTTTTTGGCCAATAGGATAATGGAACAATGGTAACGTCTGCTCCTGTATCCAGTAACGCATTGTTCCCAACCATGTGTTCACCATTTGGATGTTGGAATACAATGGTCTGAGTGGGCTTTCCCTGCAAAAGTGACATTACCAGTCTTACCTCAGGTACTCCAGTGGATCCAAAAACACCATCTCGACGCTTATGACTACCTGCAAATGGAACTTTAGCCCCGAAAGGAACTAATTGAGCTACTTTAGTTCCTCTAGATATATAAACTGGTGGCTGCCAAACTTTAACCATTATTCCAACGTTTCCTTTCATAATCCACATCAATAACACCGGGGAGCACAAAAATACCCTGTCAAGAGGCCGATGACCATCCTAAAAGCAGAACACTTAAACCGTAGCCAAGGGGTCCATGAGCATTGGCTGAGATAATCGTTACCTATTGTGGATGGTTACAGCTACTGCTGTTTCCACATCCACTCCTGTGCTTCCTGCAGTGGCTGATCTGAGGCCATCCAGGCAGCTGTTGGTGTTGAAGGGCGTTTTTGTGTCATTGCACTTGCCCTTTTTGCGCTCATTAACTCGTTTCCCTTAGGTGTTACATGTCTGGCCCCTCGAGAATGGCACTCAGTGGCTCTATGTCCAAACTTGCCACATCTGTAACAATTGCCATTAAATCTGCCATTGGACCCTGATGGTCTGGTGGAGCTGCTTGTCCATACCAATGGTCTGGACTGACATTTATTTTTCACATGTCCTATTTTTTCACAGTTAAAGCATTTTGGCCTCTGATTTCCTATTGAACTAATGGTTTCAATGCTGTTGCCATTGCCTCAGCTAAATGTGCTGACGATCCTACCCCAGAGCAGGCTTCTATCATGTCGACCAAAGTTGCCATCCGCGGGAGAGCCTGCAGGATCTTTTTGCAGTCATGGTTAGTGTTAGCAACTGCTAAGTGTAACCCTATTTCCGCTTTTACTTCAGCTGACATGTTTGGTATATGATCCAGAGCTGCTCTTAGACAGTCTAAAAAGGTCATAAAAGGCTCATTGGGTTTCTGTATAATGGTTGTATATGAGGGAACTGGCACCCCCATGTCAGGGACGATCTTAAACGCTTGACAAGCCAGTGTCTGTATTTGCTGAAAAATAGCTTCCTGGAGTCGGGCTTGTACCCGAGGGTTAGCAAATGGTCCTTTTCCTAACATCATATCCGCTGTGACGACTTGCTGTGGATCTCCTTTTTGTAAGTCCATATTTTCTACTACTGCCACATCAACTCTTTTTTCCCATTCAGACACCCATAGTAATACCTGAGTGGGCTTCAGGAAGGTTTCTGCTAGCTTCCGGCACTCAAATGGAGTCATTAATCCACTGGCGAAAATATGATCCAACAAAGTTTGAACATATGGGTTGGTCAAGCCATATTGCATTACAGCTTTCTGGCCTTCCCTTACCAACTTCCAATCCAAAGGTGCCCATTGTCATTTTTTATGTGCTGTTATTACTGGAAAGGCTTGTGGAATAAATTCTTCATTTACTGTGTCACATATGAGGCCTCTCCATTTCTTAGCTGGATCATAGTCATCTGGCCAGGGGTCTCTGAGCACCTGTGGGAGTGAAACTTTAATCTCTGGTTTAGTTAATTCATTAATCCGTTCCAACAGTTGATTAGCTGTTGCTTTTGGTTTTTCCATCAGTTCCTCCAAATGGGCCAAAGTCCGTTTCATGTCTTCGTGTCTCATTAATTCTTCCTTTAACAATTGTCTTTGTTGATCTTCCCCTTCACTAGATGTTGGAGGTGATGATGGAAGAGGAAAACACTCAGGGGTTGATGAGCTCAGGGGCAATGGCAGATCCGTAGTGTCATGGGCAAAGCATACCTTTCTCTGCCAAGTACTCATTCAGGCATAGCAGCAGGATGATGAAGGGTGGGTGGGAGGGGAGGAGAAGCAATGCACGCATCCAGCTCCTGAAACGATGCTCTAGGGGGTTCTGGGGGAGGTGGGCTCACATCCATGCTCTCCTCTTCTAGAGGTGGAGCCGAGGGTATTATGACATTATCCCCTCCGAAGAGTCTCTTAGTATTTTCTTCTAGATGTGGAGCCGATGGCACTATAAAGTCACCACCTCCAAAGAACCTTTTAGCATCTACTGGGAACGCAGATGGTATAGCATTATCTGCTTTCATAGCAGCAGCTGTAGCACACTCAGCTTCTAGCTGTTGTATAATGGATGATACCAATTTACACAGTCCAATAGCATTATTCAACATGTCTCCTAGATTTTCCCAATGTCCCTTTTCATATACTTCTTGGGGGGAGACGAAGAGACCTACTTTGTGTCCCCATCTTAAAAGTCTTAGCAAATCCTCTCTTTCATAATTGAATCCTTTCTCAGCAAGGATATACTGAAGGGTGTCAATAGGATTTTCCTCTTTGCTCATCATTTTTCCCATTATACTGGTTTACTCAGATCCCTTGCCTTTTCAATCAGGAATCCAGGTGATTTTCTGTCGAGGGTTCTTAATCCAACAAATTTGGCTGATCACATTGGGGTCACCAAATGTTGTAGTGGTGCAAGCAACATTCATTCAAAGACGTAGAGAATCTAGGTAATGCATGTACAGAGACATACATGGACAATGTAGTACAACCAACAGAGTTGACTTGAAGCCACCCTTCCTTTGCTACATATCTCCTTATATGCTGCTTCTGCCCATGAGATCACCCAGGGCCCAATTGAATAACTTGCAGCACCTGATTCTGATAATTGGAAGTAGCTTGCCAGCTGTATTAACTTGTCCCTACCATCTTTATTCAAGCTGGCTGGTCCAAGCCACATTTGTGCCTACAACGTGAGGGGGAAATGGTTTAATTTATTAAGAAATGGAGGGTGACAGAGCACCAGAATGGGCTGCCCAGATGGGTTGTGTAGTCTCCTTCTCTGGAGACATTCAAAACCCACCTGGACAAGTTCCTGTGTGACCTATTCTAGGTGGCCTACTGTGGCAGAGGGGTTGGACTAGATGATCTTTCGAGGTCCCTTCCAGCCCTTAAGATTCTGTGATCCATGAGTTGAACAGTCCTTCAGGTACTGACTGCTCCAACATGAGTCCATCACAGGATCATAAGTCCTAACAGCAAACCTGCTCTCTGGAGCAGGCTCATCCCTCCCCACAGGATCCCAGGTCCTGCCAGGAACTTGCTCCAGGGTGAGCTTCCCACGGACTCACATCTTCCTTCAGGCATGCACTTGCTCCGGCATGGGGTCCTCCACAGGCTGAGAGTGGATCTCTGTTCCCTGATGGCGTCCATGGACTGCAGGGGCACATCTGCCTCACCATGGGCTGCACCACAGGCCACAGGGGAGTCCTTTCTTCCAGTGCCTGAGCACCTCCTCCTCCTTCTTCTCCACTGCCCTCGGTGTCTATGGAGATGTTTTTACATTCTCCCTCCCTTCTGCTGCTGCTGCAGTTTAGCATCTACACAGCAACTTCTTCCCCTTCTCAAATAGGTTATTCACAGAGTCATTACCTCCATTGCTAATGGGCTCGGCCTTGGTCAGCTGCAGGGTCCATCTTAGAACTGATTGGCAATGACCAGCTACAGGGAAAGCTTCTGGCAGCTCTTTGTTTAAAGAAGCCACCCTTATAGCCCCCTTGCTACCAAAATCTGACCCAGACAAAACTACTACAACTTGGTATAGGATCAATGAAACATATTCTAAAACAGAGGAGTCCCCACTTTACAGTTGCTTATTGTAATGCAGGAGATTAACAAATGAATGAAACAGAAGGCAAACTTTTAACAGATTTTATTAAATTCACATATAAATTAAATTTCTGTTTCATGCGTGATTGTATAGTTAGGTACAACACATTCTGCCTTGAGTGAAGATGTTAATTCCTACGAAAACATGGCTGAGAGAAGATGAAGCTTGTGCCTTTGTTGACCCACAAACAGTGCTGAATACAGTGTGCATTAAGCCAATCTTACACACAGAGCCCAGATACTTACTCATTTAGTGTTTGTGCAGAGATGGATGGTAATTTCATAAAGCCAGCACACCTGGTTATAGTTAAGCTGCATACTTAGACCATTTACGATTTATAAACATTCCTACTTACTCTACAGGTACACTCCTACTTGATAGTTATTGGATGACTGACTCCTTGCTCCCCTTCATTTAAAAGGGAGCAAGTGTATTTTAAATGTACTGTGCATGCTCAGGGTATAGCAGTGGGCAGGGGTCTTCACTTGGAGGTGGGTATGAATATATTCAGAGGTGTGGTTTTCATATTATAATGAGTTCAGTTCAACTAAAGTTCATTTGCTCAAGAAAGTTGGCTAACATCTACTTCTAGATTAAGCAATTTTTCACAAACAAGATAGCTGCTTTGTGGGGTTTTTTTCTAGCTTAGAGAAAGATCAGCAATTCACTTAACACAATACATTGATTCAGCTTCATCTCTCTGATCCATTGATCTTCCATTCTTCCATGTGCCAACTCCTTTAAAACACTTGTTATTTTTCAGGGATGCAATTTTGGTTAATCATCTTGGTACACTTTATCTTAAGATACACAATGTCTACATAACCCTAAACAGCACATCATCAACTTCATAGAGACTGTAGCTTAAAAGAAATACAAAATTTCTAGGCCACCTAAACCAAATAAAATATTTTAGGCACATGTAATGCTTCAGGATTCCATAGTTTCCCTCAGGAGAAGCCAGACAATGCTGACATCAGTGTAGTTTTGCCATGAGTAAGGTATTCAGACTCATCACATCTATCCATATCAACATTCTCAGTGGATCAGGAGTGCTCTTTCAAGCACTCTTCTTGGCAGTCCCCATTTATATTGCTTTGCATCACCAAGAGGCTTAAGAGCTCCCATATATTCCAATACGTCCAGTGAGGCAATAAAGAAGTACGATTTTCTGTGCTGGCAAGCAATCAGATGACAGGATGTATAATGTTAACTCAATGGACTGCTGCTCTGTTTGGCAGTATCTGCACTAAGCTGCATAGTCCAGAGGGAATTCCCTGAACTGCTACTGACTATGTCAACTGACTTGTACTCAGTTTGGATAACACTTTGATCCTAAGACTGTAATTACAATGGGCCTGTTTCCTCCAGATATTCTAACTCTGAGCATACCAAAAGCCTGCCTGTTTGCCTTTTCTAGCCTGGCATAAGATTCTTGCTTTCTTGACACATGGGACCAGCAGTGTGGCTGGGAACTCCCTTGCTGAGTTTTTGCTCTTCCTAATCATAGAGGAAAAAGAAAGCAATAGAGTGACCTGCTATCTAGCAACTAAGACCACAGCACTTGCTGTTGCCAGGATCAGCATCCACATAAAGTGTTGAAAAGACTGCAAACTCACCAAAGAAAGCATTCTTACCAGGAACAGGCACTTGTTGCTGCTGGGATGTAGAAAGTGTTTGAGATCTATCTGGCAGATGGAAACATGGGCTCCTGAATACATAAAGTCAAAAAGAATATGAGGTTTGTGTGATTAAGATCAAACGAGTGCGTTACGGTCTGTCAATGAGGCACAGGCAATTCAAACTTCCTGACAGAAGAGAGAGATCTTTACGTTAAGATTACTGGGTCAGATAGAAGTTCTACCCTGCTCTGAAAGAGACAGGTATTTCCACTCTAAGATAAAAGCTTTTTTTTAGGATGCAGCTGAAGATGTACAAATGAAATTAAAAAGACTTGAGAAGAGCATTTATGAGAATAAGCAGTTTGAGAGGGGATTTTTTTTTTCTTTTGCAGCAGTTGTACTGAGATAGCTACAATCCTCCAGCCTGACAAAAAGCCAAGGACTTTTATTCAGAACTATATAATCCATAAAGTTAAAAATGGAAATTAATTCAGACAAATACTCTGATGTGACAACAGACTGGTATGAACACAAAAGGGTTCTTGGTCTCAAGTCCAGCAATCACTCTCAATGGCAAATGTTGTGGCAAGGGCCATTCATATGAAGTGATGATTTGGTGTACATACACTTGTTCTAAGAATGTAGACAGAAGCTAGTGTTTCCCACCAGTTCCTATTCCAGGACAACATATCAAGGAAAAATTCTGTATTCACCTAAGTGACATTTCAACATGATATTAGGAACCAGAACTTCTCTAAGTCATCTTCTGTTCTTCATTACAGTACGTTCCCTGGAAATGATGCAGGAAAAAGCTCAAGAAGAATTCATACAGCAGCCTTTGAGTCAGGGCCTGCATTATAGCTGGTCTACAGGCAGATGGGGCCTTGGGAGCACACAACAAATGGGCAGGACATGTTTTAATTATAACTTGTCTTGGATGTTGATAAATATGGTTTAGGCTCAAATGCTTTATCCAGGTATAAAAGTCAGAGTCAAGATCCTTGGTCACAGAGAAAAAGGGGTCAGTATATTGCATATAGATGAAGGCAGCTGTCCCTTTGAGAGTACTTCTGGAACAAACAACTGTCACATGGATCAAGCTGGTTCCTGTCTGGCTGTAGTCCTAGCCTTCGAGCTTGCTCGCACTTGGTCCATGACCACAGGCCAAGCCAGTGGCAGTTCAGAGGGTAACCACAGAGCAGAATGTGCCAGAGGAAGAGCACAGCCCACAACACTTGTCCCGCTGCAGGTTTCAGATGCCTGTTCTGGAGCGGATCCAGTTTCGATAGTAAGTCACTCGCATGTACACTCCTGGTTTATTTCGCTTGCCACACTCATCTCCCCAGCTCACTATTCCCACAAGATACCAGATTCCTCTGGAGTTCGCTTGTACCAGTGGCCCACCAGAGTCACCCTACGGAGAAAAACATCAACAGGTAGTAACAAACAAAGCTCACCTCACTAATGCAGCAAGCCCCAAATTGCTTTGTTACAACCAGCAGATATTTGCCTCTAGGCCACAGCTAAAATTAAACCTCGGTTTACTGACAAGACAGAGGCTGATAGCCTATGTCTAATTCAGTCTCTCCCACTCCCCATCCTCACATTTGTATTTTCTCACATATGCATCACATATCTAAACTCAAGCACCCAAGTTCAGACTTCAGCCCATGAGACAGGAAGCTCTTTGTTTACACCTGCCAGGACACTGAACCCCATAAACTTAACTGAGATTCCCCAAAGTATATTATATTTTTAGGAAACATAATCTCCCATCCCACCTATTTCCTTTTTATTATTGTTTACAAAGAGACTTACCTGGCAGGCATCCACCTGCCCCTCCAAGTATCCAGCACACAACATTCCAGGTGTTATCGCTCCGCCGTACACTTCTCGTCTGTTACAAATCTCAGTACCTATAATTTTCACTTCTGCTTGTCGAAGCTGGTTAACACTATAGCCTAGAAGGAGAAGTGACATTAGAATTTACAGACAGGGAATGCAATCTCAAACACACAAGGATTAAGAGTAGACAAATTTTCCTAGAGCTTTTCTGCCATTATAAGCAATGAAGGGAGCTACTTTGACAATGTATAAGGAAGAAGACATTTTTTTCCCCTTACTTGTTGCCAAACATAACCCTTCTCCATTTTTCCTTCTCACCAGATGCTCCTTAGGCTGTCCTGCCATTCAACGAGACCTGGACAGGCTGGGGAATTGAGCAGGGAGAATTCTAATGAAATTCAACAAGGGCAAGGGCAGAGTGTTGCATGTGGGAAACAATAACCCCATGTACCAGTACAGGTTGGGGAATTAACTCTTAGAGAGTAGTGTAGGGGAAAGGGACCTGGGGGTGCTGGTGGACAGCAGGATGAACATGAGCCAGCAATGTGCCCTCGTGGCCAAGGCCAATGGCATTCTGGGGTGTATTAGAAGGGCTGTGGTTAGTAGCTCAAGAGATGTTCTCCTCCCCCTCTACTCTGCCCTCATGAGACCACATCTGGAATATTGTGTCCAGTTCTGGGCCCCTCAGTTCAAGAAGGACAGGGAGCTGCTGGAGACAGATCAGTACAGGGCCACAAAGATGATGGAGTGGAGCATCTCCCTTCTGATGAAAGGCTGAGGGAGCTGGGGCTCTTTAGCTTGGAGAAGAGGAGACTGAGGGTGATCTCATTGTCCAATGATAGGACAAGGGGCAATGGGTACAAGCTGGAACATAAGAGGTTCCAAAGAAATACAAGGAAGAATTTCTTCACTGTGAGAGTGACAGAGCACTGGAGAGATTCTGTGATTCTGTGACTGCATTGTATTTGCATGAAAAAGTTTTTCTGTGAGGAGTTGCTGGAACCTTCCTCTGTGTCTGATGGAGCCAATGACAACCAGCTACAAGACAGGCCCACTGCTGGCCAAGGCCAAACCCATCAGTGACACTGGCAGTGCCTCTAGGATAATACATTGAAGAAGGGAGGAAAAAATGCCTGTGCAATGCCAGCAGCAGTCAGAAGAGAGGAGTGGGAATATGTGAGAGAAGCAACTTTGCAGACTCCGAAGTCAGTGAAGAAGGAGGAGTTGCTCCAGTTACTGGAACAGAGGTTCCCTGCAGCTCCTGGCAAAGATCATGGTGAGGCAGGTACTGACCCTGAAGCCATGGAAGACCCACATGAGAGCAAGTGAATGTGCCTGAAAGAGTTTGTGACCCTGTGGGAAGTCCACCCTGGAGCAGACTCCTGGCAAGACCCATGGAGAGAGAGGAGCTTTTGCTGGAGCACGTTTGCTGTCAGGACTTGTGACCCCTTGGGGAACCCACACTGGAGCAGTCTGTGCCTGAAGGACTGCACCCTATGGAAAGGAACCTGCTCTGGAGCAAGGGAAGAGTGTGAGGAGTCCTCCTTCTAAGAAGGAAGGAGTGTCACAGACAACACATGATGAACTGACTGCAACCCCCCTTCCCAGTCCCCCTGCACTGCGGCAGAGGAGGAGGAGGTAGAGAAATCATGAGTAAAGCTAAGCTTCGGAAGAAGAGAGAAGTCGAGGGAAGGTGTTTTAGCATCTAGGTTTTATTTCTCATTATCCTACTCTGATTTAATTGCTAGTACATTAAACTAATTTCCCCAAGCTGACTCTGTTTTGCCTGTGATGGTAATTGCTGAGTGATCTCCCTGCCCGTATCTCGAGCTATGATTCTTTTGTTATATTTTCTTTCCTCTGTCCAGCTGAGGAGGGGGAGTGATAGAGCTGCTTTTGTGGGCACCTGCTGTCTAGCCAGGGTCAACCCACCACATGGACAAAGGGGGTTTTTTATATGTTTCAGTGTTGAATTCAACTACAGACTACAAGATATACCCTTGATATCTTCAAGAAGACCCATTTGCTTAATTGCAATGTAGCTTTGGGCAATCACTACACTCCCCAAGAGTCTACCATGAAACACAATCTGTATATTTCAATGGCTCTCATGCAGATTTATAGTCCCTTCATCTCTTACCTCACTGACATGGACTAATTTGAATGAAGCTCACTCAAATTGTTGGGTGAAGCCCGATTTATGACCAAAGAGACGATAACTAATGAAAACTGTCACAATAACATCTACGACAAAGCTGAATGGTGAAAGAGCTCACATCACAGCCAAACCCAGAGGGACTGGGCCAATGGTAACAAAGACCAGAATGGATTCTACCAGCACAGAAAAAGAGCTCCTCTTACTTCTGTAAGACATGTGTATCAGGGCATGGGAAGGCAAGAGACACTCACCATCATTTTCTAAAGCTCCCCAGCCTGTGACAAAACAAGAGGAGTTATCTGGGAAAATGTGAGATGCTTCTGGAAGACAGACACTGTGTATATCACTTGTGAACTCAACAGCAGAGGCAAGTTCCACAACAGCCACATCATATTCATGATTATGGACTAAGTCCTGATATCCTTCATGAATGATAATTCTTCGGACAAATTTCTTCTGTTTTGGAGGTCTCAGTAGAGTTCCAAAGCTGGCAGTCCACCTCCGAGGGTCTCTTCCTCTGTAAGATATTTGACATTATGTTACAGCCACACAAGCCAAGATCCCCAAAGGAACTTATCTCTCCATTTAAGCATCAAAATGCAATGTGGCCAGGCTTGCCTAAGGGACAGAGAAGAGCCAAACTTCATTATCTTACAGCAGATACAGATGTCAGTGGGCCACAAAAAGTCAGAGCACCCATAAGTCCCAAGGCCTGCAGGATGAGAAAAGTGCTGATGACTTACCCTCTAAAGCAGTGGGCTGCAGTCACTAGCCATGTATTACTGATCACTGATGCACCACAGCGATGGGTCCCATCAAGCTGAATACTAGCCTGCCACGGCCATTCCCCATCCTGTGCACGCTGCCCATTAAGTACTCTCTCCACTCCTGTGAAGGAGAATGTCTGTCTTCGTATTCCACAGCCTGTCAAAGAGAAGGCACCTCTGCTTTAGCTGATTAAGGGAAATCTAGGTGTTGCTTTGGGAAAGGCTCTCATGTCTGTAGACACAGGGCAGGGATGTCAAGAGAAAGCCTCTACCTGCTTAGGATAATTACCTAAAGCAGTGCCTCCAATAGCAAGGAAACCGAGTGGCATGACCACAAGCATCTCAGGACAGATGTGTGGGTAAACAAGTTTGGTAGAAGAGCCACTACTTTTTCATTAAGCCAGTTTTCAGACACACAAGCCCATGTGTACTCCCATGGGAATGGATGGCTGTATATCTGAGACACTAGTGTGTCTTTTCCCTTGTGTAATTGTTTATCTAGTTAAGAAAAAATACTGCCTTTACAAACCTTGCTTTGTTTTACATTTGACCAGAGCTATACAAGAGGAAAGGTAACATACATAGCCATTAGTGTGGCTGTGCATACAGGCACACCCTCGGATTATTAGGTGCAAACACATGCACTGATAATTAACATAAGCATTTACATTCATATAGTTTTGTTAATAATGGCATGTATGTTCCATTTAAAGACTAAACCTCTGTTTGATACTGTATGAAAAGAAAGAACATCCATAGTTTGGGGTTTGTTTTTTTTAAAAAACTTCTTAAAAATTGGATGTGAACATACTGAGCAACCTTCACAGAAACAAACTTAGCAGGGCAGCTCTAAGATTTAATGCACACATTATCGCCAAAACGTGCACAAGACAGACAGTACACATCACTTGTGAACCCAGTGGAAGCAACCTTCCCGTTATTTGTAACATCCCACCTGCATAGCAAAGGCAAGACCAATGTAGTCAGTATAGCTTCAGTTGTCACAGAATTGCTGAAGATTAGCTTGCAAAAATACACAAAACTAAACCAAAAAAACCACCCACAAACTAATCAAACAAAGAAACGGTTTTGTCAGGTCACCTCCAGGTCAGCTGGGACAACAGCAACAAAAAAATAGTGCCCTCTAGTTTACGTATAGCCACTGTGCCTACATGTATTACACGCCACTCAGCTACTACTCAGATGAAAAATGTTGGATCCAAACTAGTTATCAAAGTCTAAAGATGGAAAGCTAATGTACAAAGGCTCCAAGAACATGCAGGGAATTGATGTAGTCCCCTAGGGGAGGACCTAATACTGTCTCTGTTTCCCAAGGAGCTTTAAGACCAGGGGAGCACAGAGCAGGCTGTGCCACTGCCTTGCTCTCACTGTGGACAACACTTCTCCCTCTCACACCTTCTGATTTTCCCCCATGTATTGTAAAGCTTACTCAAAAGTGACAGACATCTATTGCCAAACCTTTCTGCCAGGAGGGAGTAGGAGGGAAAATGTTTTTGGAAGAATTCCAGCAAGAAACTTGGCCCACAACAACTGCAGTCCTTGTGCAAAGCTCTCTAACAGCAGCTCATCTTACATGTCCCTACTTCCATAACCAACATTGAAGCAAGTGCTTCTTGCCTCCAAGTCGGAATGCCTAATTCTACAAACACAACATAGCCACCCTGGATGCAAGAAAACGAGCTGGCACATGCATTGTCTACTGCTCTAGTATCTTTAACAAGCTATTTTTTCAACTTACATCTCAAAAGCATCTTATAAACACAGAACCTATAGCACCATGTCCCCAGCCCTTTTCTAGAAAGCATCTGTACTTACAGTTGTTTAAAAGGTTATCTCCTTTTTCCTTATTCAAGTCTGAAATAAAAAGCAAACATTGCAATGAGTATACCTGTGCACAGACTCCCACCCTTTTCTCAGCAAACATAAATTAAATGGCTTGCACTGCTGCACAAAGTGACAATATGGTCAAAGGAGTAATGTGCCGTGCTGGAAAAGTTCAGTTAAGCTTCTGATCCTCACTGAAAGTGTAAGGACAAAGAATTCATCTTTCCTGCCTTAGCTCAAAACTAGCAAAAGCAGCAGATGACTGCAAATAGGTCCAAGTAGCATATACATGTTCTGGCAGCTGTGCATGATACCAACACCTCCATGCATTTCTTCCAGTGTAGTACTGCAAGGTATTCAAAACAGCCTTCAAAAATCCTGTGCTGGGACTGAATGAAGTTAAACCGTAGCATTACTGATTTCTTTCCTACAAAAAACCCTCTGCCAGATTCTCATGGTGACCGGTGACAGATTCACGGGAGAGGATTACTGCCCAGGAAACCATCTGCTACAGTATTTTCTCAAATAAGCAAAGGAAATGGCAGGGGGTAAAAGGAACCATCTCAGCCATCTTTTTATAGCTTGAGGATTCTGCATTTCAGTACCTGGTGATACAGGTTCTTGTCCAATTCACTGTGTGCCTTAAAGTAATCTGTGAAACCACAGTCACAAAGTGAGGGGCCACTTTGTGATGAATTGAGAGGGGACGCATTCAGCAGAACTAGTTCACATGGAAAGACCCTGTGATGCAGAAAGAGCAAGTTCCTAGTCTGTCAGCCGTAATACACAATTTTAAGAAGGTAAAAGAGAAAAACCAAAAATAGCCCATATTTGCATACTGAAGTGAAACTCACTACACTAAGAACACCAAAGAGTAAGGAGGAAATGCCAAGCTAAAAACACAAACCTAAGGCACTTGCCTGTGAGTGTAAGGGTAGACAGGTCAACATTCAAGGACATGGAGCTTGTTTGCAGCCTTCTGCGCAACACACGGTTGACCTGACCCCAGCTCGTTGCCTTACTGTCAGCCAAGGCAAAATTAAACAGCAGAACAACAGATGCAAGTACTCCACCAGGATCTGGGCTGTAAGTCAACAGAGACAAGGTGGCATCATTCTCTCTTTGCACACTAATCTGATTTCTTCTGCTTTGCACTGTCTGCCACCTTCCTACCAGAAGAGGTCTGTTCAGCACAGATGTAAAGAACAAATATCATAGCTGTGCACAAGTAGAGGATGACTGTAGATAAGCTTGCAGTAAAAGTGTTGATTCTCACTGTAACAGTGATCAGAGGGAATTTGTTGGGAACTGTTATAAGCAATACAGCTTATGAGGAGAGATCACTCTCTTTGGCCTCCACAAAGCTCATAGTCAGTAGGACACAGATGGCAGTAGGAACAATAAAGCCTGACCCACCAGGCCATTCCTAATAGTCACCGAAAAGAGCCAGTTTAGAGCCACAGAAGTTAAAAATGTCTTTTGGCATTTCTTTCCATTTAAGTCACTTGTCCATTTATTGCCCAGTTATCTTCATTGCATCTAGCTTGAGAGAAAAATCACAATAGTTTGAGCTATTAAAGCAAGGCATGATTACTTCCTATCAGTATAAAATACTGGGCGCAATATTTTAGACTCACAGTCTAAAGGAGAACCAACTGAAGCCTAGATGGAAAAGGCAACAGAGATGCAGCTAAGCTGGTCCAGTGCCCAGATGCACAACAAGGTATTTGTAGTGAAAAGAAGCTTGGAAGAAATAGGCTACTTGGTCAACCATAAAGGTGTAAAGAGGTTGCTTGAAGTCTAGCTCCCAAGTTCTGTAATTTCGGTTGATTAGAGTATGGGAGGTTTGTGGAAGAAACCAGGAGCAGAAAACAATAAAGAACAAATTAAGAAAAGGTTCACTACATTCAGAGACACAGAAAGGTAAGAAAGCTCAGAGTGCTGTGAGGGACATTTGAGGAAGTCTGTCATTTTCCTCTGTCTAGGGAAAATATTCCACAGTAAAATTGAGCCTTGTAGAAATGCAACTGCAAACCAAAGTAATGTGAAGGAGAGGAAATATTTACAAGGTCTCACACAGGACTTTTATACCTGTATGTCCCACTTGCCTCCTTTTCTCAGCTCTGTATCCAAGTGTCTCACAGGGGAATCATCTATTCCTTCAGACCTTTCCAGAAGGGGAGGATAATAGTCACCTCCTGCTGTACACCATACGGAGGGATAAACACCAGCCTGAGCTTCCACAGGAAGCATTAAGTGGAACAAAAAGATAACTCTTGCTCTCTCAAGCCCTTACCTAGTGCTGAAGACAGGGATTACCTAGTAAGTCAGTTGCATCACAGTCACAACTGATGTTCAGGTAATCAATCTGCAGATGTATAAGACCAAATTTCTCTTTCTTGCTGACCTCTGAAGGTAGCTGACCCCTTCAGTATTGTGAGCACTATTGGAGAGTGGCAACCAACCAAGGCTTAATCATCCTGCTGTTGTGATCCAAGCATAAACAACCAGGCACACTCCATTTGGTTAAGGGGTAAGAAGAAAGGATGTTTAGGACTTCCCTGTTTATTCCTGACCTTCACATTACTTACCTTAAACTGACAACATGGGACCTGATGTACTTTTTACTTAGAAAGGACCCATTGAATACTGCAGATATCTGTTAAAGGAAAAGAATGTGTTAAAATACACCTGTAAGATGTACATGCTCTCAAGATATAACAGTCTTGTGAGCTTCCAAAACACAAGAAAATTCCTTCAGATCTACACTTCTAAACCAGAGCTACTGATAAATTTCCATTACAGAGGATTCTGAACAAAAATAAACTCAGTTGGTGGATTTTGCTGTTACTTCTGCTCTGTGGATGCCTGTTCCACCACAGAGCTGCTGTAAGAGACAGCAGCTGTGCTTGCCATCTGCTTGTGCACAGTCAGCGATGCATCCTTAACCCAGTACAGAACAGTTTGAAAGGTAAAGTCAGACATATAAGGATGAGACATAATCACCTCCGACTCTTTCTTTCCAATCACACAATCACAGAACTCTTTACCACAGGTCTGGCAGAAACAGAAGCATCTTAGCTTACCATGGTTTCAATCTCTTGGCTCAGGTGCCTGAACTCTTCTGTGGTCTGCCTTTCATACTGAGGGTTGTATTTGACATTGGTGATTAGAAAAGACGCATTATAATATCGGTCCTGATCTACAGAGGAAAAGAAAAAGAAAGGTGGCTGATATCCTTCAGTACAATCACATATGCACAGGATCTCTTATAGTGTGGCACAAGTAAGGCTCCCAGGCTCTGTTTGGGATCCTGTCAGCCGTGGAGTTACAGCTCTACCAGCACTTTGGGAAAACAGGGCTCTGGACCATCTTGTTGCTCCAAAGAACAGATAGAGGCACATTTCTACCCTGAAGACCATCCCAAGTAGCTCTAAACCACACCCACTATATTTCTCTGGGGATCACCTTCTTAGCAGCCTCAGGGAAGCACAGCATGAGACACCAGCCCACATGTCCCATCTGACTCAGTAGATACACTCACTCCTCCCTACCTGCATTCCGGCATGTCCCTGCCCCTCTGAGAGGCAAGTGGCCCAGAGTTATTTGCATTTGTTCAGCAGTCAGATTTAAGTTTAAAATCTGGCTCTCAGGTGAATGGTGGAGACCCTATAATACTGAGTTAGCAGAAGGCAAAGCTAAGCAGTAGCTCTGCCACTGTTCTCTCTAGAGTCCTAATGCAGGCTATGGCCTCATTGACTCTCAGTGAGCTGAGACAGCAATTACTTCCATCCCAGCAGGAAGGCATTTCAACATCTGCCTTGCACCCTGCTATCTCAGAGACTGGGAATGGAATGGCTTGGCTTACTTCATCTGCTACCAAAACTGGTCCCTTGGAAACCATGATGGTCTACTGAGCTCCAAAAAGCTGAAAGCTCTGCCCTCTGTTTTCTGGAATATTCTCAACAAGAAGTGTCAGGTTCAGTTTCTGCAAAAACCCTGCTCAAGCTTACTCTGCACAGCCTGAGTACCAGGCACACTCCTAGCTTATGCAAAAGACTGTTAGCCTTTGCTTAACTGTGGATACCAGTGGAGAAATCAGGGCAAAAAACAGAAACAAAATGAAGGCCATAACCTAAATCCCTGCTTCAGGTAAAAGATACTTTGACTATTCTTGCATGTTTTCTAATCAATTCAGATCTTGAATAGAGTCTAGTAAATTTTCTCATGCAGGTTCTATAGCAGAGGTGAATAGTATACCTAAATCACCAGACAAGATGATAGCAGGAAGTGAAATGCAACAGATTTCTGAAGAGTTGTGACAATAAAAAGAGTAGTGCACTTACCATGGCATACAAAAAATGTAATCAAGCCAATTATGAGGGCTAAGCTTACTATCACCAATACAACGATGATTGCTATTTTCCATGGCTCTATACGCTGCGTTCCTCTGTCCATCTGGATTCTACCTGCACTGAAGAAAAAAACATGGAGAAATTCAGCTCTTACTAGAAACGCAATGATGCATCCTGAGCCAAATCATATCACAGAATCACAGAATGGTAGGGATTGAAAGTGACCTTTAGAGATCATTTAGTCTAACCCCCTACTAAAGCAGGTTCACCTTGACCAGGTCACTCAGGAATGTGTTCAGAGCAAGAGACTCCACACCCTCCCTGGACAGCCTATGCCAGGGCTCCCTCAACCTCACAGTGAAAGAAGCTTTTCCTCAAGTTCAAGTAAAAATTCCTGTGTTCCAGCTTGTGCCCATCACCCTTTTTCCTGTCATTGGGCCCTACAGAATAAAGACTTGTCTCATCCTCTTGACACCCGCCATTTAGGTATTTATAAGTATTAATAAGATCCTCCCTCAGTGTCCTCTTCTCCAAGCTAAGCAGCCCCAGTTTCCACAGCCTTTCCTCATAAGAAATATGCTCTAGTCCCCTGATCATCTTTGTAGCCCTCTACTGGACTCTCTCCAGAAGTTCCCTGTCACTCTTGAGATGAGGAGCCCAGAACTGGACACAGTGTTCCAGGTGAGGCCTCATCAGGGCAGAGTAGAGGGGGAGAAGAACCTCCCTCGACTTGCTGGCCACACTCCTGATGCATCCCAGGATGCCATTGGCCTTCTTGGCCATGAGGGCACATTCCTGGCTCATGGTTAGTTTTTTATCAATCAGGACTCCCACTTCTCTCTCTGCAGAGCTGCTCTTCAGCAGGTCAATCTCCAGCCTGTACTGGTGCATGGGGTTGTTTCTCCTGAGATGCAGGACCCTGCACTTGCCCTTGTTGAACCTCATGAGGTTCCTCTCTGCCCAACTCTCAAGCCAGTCAGTATCCCTCTGAATGGCAGCACAGCCTTCTGGGGAATCAGCCAGTCCTCCCAGTTTGGTGTCATCAGGGAACTTGCTGAGGGTACACTCTGTTCCCTCATCCAGGTCCTTGATGAAGATGTTGAACAAGACTGACCCCAGAACCAATTCCTGTGGAACTCCACTGGCCACAGGCCTCCAACTCGATTCTGTGCCATTGATCACAACCCTCTGGGCTCGGTCATTCAGCCAGCTCTTGATCCACCTCACTGTCCACTCATCCAAGCCACACTACTTGATCTTTCTGATGAAGATGTTGTGGGAGACAGTGTCAAAAGCCTTGCTGAAGTCAAGGTAGATGACATCCGCTGCTCTCCCCTTACCTAGAAAGCCAGTTATGCACACATAGAGGGCTATCAGGTTGAACAAGCAGGATTTCCCCTTGGTGAAGCCATGTTGACTCCCCCTGATAACCATCTTTTCCTTCATATGTTTAGTGATAATATTCAGGATGGGTTGTTCCATCACCTTTCCAGGGATAGAAGTGAGGCTGACCCGCCTGTAGTTTCCTGGGTCGTCCTTCCTGCCCTTTTTGAAGACTGGAGTGACATTGGCCTTCCTCCAGTCCTCAGGCACCTCATGATATCCTATATCTGGGATATCTCAGCTTAGCTCAGATGTCAAACCTCACAGAATGACATAGGTTGGGAAGGACTTCTGAATCCTGCAGGTCTGACCTTCTGCTTAAACCACATTCCACTATATATAGACAGTTGCTCATGGTGTTGTCCAGTTAAGTTTTTAGTATCTCTGAGGACAGAGATCTCCCAGTCTCTCAGAAGGCCTGGTCCAGTCTCTAATCACTTTCATGGCAAAAGATTTTTCTTTATATTTACTCAGAATGTCCTGTGTTCTAACTTGCCTCCATTGCCTCACATGCACTCCTGAGCAGGTATTGCTAGTAGAGACAATTTCCCATCAAGAAATATTACACAGATTTCAAGTACAGCTGACTGCCCACACAGGTGCATAAACTAAACATAAATGTAATAATTCGTGACTGACAAAACAACTTCTGCACCAAGGATACTCTAGACTACCAAAGATGCCATATAACATACAGCTGTAAGTTGGTTTTAGTTGGTATGAGTAGTTACATTTATTGATCTCCTACAGGGTTTGGAGTTTATTGCACTGAGACTCTACAAACATTCTAACAGACGGCATCCTATCTCCTGTCAAACAGTCTGTCAGACAGCAGAGCTACTAATGTGTAAAGATGATATGACAATATGTCATGGGTTTGTATGGAGCTGTTTCTGGTAAGGGGGAAGGGGCTGTAAAGATGGCTCCTGTAAGGAGCTGTTTGAAACTCTCCCCAGTTCTGAGTCGGAACCAGTTCTGGGGCTGAGCCAACTGGGTACCTCCACGATCATTTTTTAAGAAGAAGCCAGAAGAGGAGGGTTCTTCCTGTTCCATCTTGCTTTCTTTTCTGGCTGTTCATGGTGGAAGGAGTTGGACGAGTGAGAAGTGGCCATATGGACCCCAAGGTCAGCAAGGGAAGAGAGGAGGAGGTATGCTGGAGCAGAGACTCCTCCGCATCTTGCAGAGAGGACTGGGGAAGCAGAGATTTGTTGGCAGTTCATAGAAAACCCCACAGCAGGGGTAGTGACTATGTTTGGAGGAGGCTATGAATTTGTAGGAGGGTGGTGTTGCAGCAGAAGGTGCCTGGAATACTGCTGGCCACAGAGGAATCCCATTCTGGAGGAGTTTGTGAGCAGAAGCCATAGCTGCTGGGAAGGACTCACACCAGAGAAGTTCATTAAGGACTGTGTCCCATGGGAGGGACCCCGTATCGGAGCAAGGGAAGAATGCAAGGAGTCATCCTCCTCTGAGAAGAGAGAAGACGCAGAGATCTGTGAGAGATTGACCACATCCTCCATTCCCTGCCCCCCTAAAAGCATTGAGGGGGGAGGAGGTAGAGATATTGGGAGCAGTGAGCTGGGCCCAGGAAGAAAGGAGGGATGGCGGAGGGAGATCTTAAAGTGCTGATTGTATTTCTGTCATCATCCTGCCCTGTTTTTTGCTTTTTGTCTGTTCTGTTTCTCGTAGATAGTAGAATAAACTTTCCTACTTTTCTCTCTAAGTTGAGTAGTTGAGTCTGTTTTGTCCAGTACCATAATTGGCAGCGACCCTTCCCTGCCCTTGACTTAATCCACAATGTCCTTCATTATCTTTTTTCCTTCTATCTCACTGGGGCCTCTGCTGTCCTAAGGAGTGTGGGGGTGGATGAGGGTCAGTGAGCATGGTGCTTCATTGCTGGCTGGGCAAAACCACGACCCAGACATAGTGACTTCTTGAAAACCAACAGCAGACCTGTAAAAGGCTTGAGAACTTGAGTCACACCTGGACATAAGCCTTTCTCCTCCACTTATGTCTTCTTGTGAAGCATTACACAAGACAACATTAGCAGAACTGCCTTCTTGCACATGTTCTCAGGAGCTTTGTTGTAGGATGTAGCCTTAAGCACAATTATTTCAGACCCTCAGTAATGCCATAGTACACTACATAGTAATTGCTGTCATGCTGTGCACTGAGTCTCGTCATTATGGTTGGCAATAGCAGAGGGTATCAGAAACACATGTGGGATGATCTCTCAGAGGTGCCTGGAGAGACAAATGGCAGCAGACAGCTCTGCAGAGGAGGGACTCAGCTGGCTAGTAACCTTGCTCTTTTACAGTCACTGATTCATGTTTGCATTGCTGTGGACCAGACATACAAAATGTTATTTTCCCCTTTTCAGGCTTACGGCTTAACCATTTCTGAGCATCACCTGAGGAAATAGAGACAGGAAGGGGAAGAAAGGCAGGCAAAGAGATTTTGCAAGTTCTCTGGCTACAAGGTGGGAAAATAATCACAGTGAAAGGAGAGCAGGATACCAGCAGAGGCTCCATCATAGGAGACGAGCTGAGGAGGCAGACAAGCATTGAATGCAGAAGTATGATGCAGAAATTCATGACAACAAAAGACGGTGAAGTGGTGGGAGAGCAGAATGGCGTTTTACACTCTGTCTTGAGGACAAGAAAGCTGGGCAAAGCTACAAAGAAGAGATGATAAGCAATGAAAATCAAAAGATAAACAAAAAGAGACACAAGTCTGCACACAGTGAGGGGGTGTGTGCTCGACAAGTGACAGGTAAGCTGGAAGCAACTCAGAGTTTAACTTCCTCAGATAAAAGCTTGGTTTTGGCTAGCGAGAGTAATGGCAGGTATCCCAATATGTTACTTAAGAAAGGAAGGAGGCAAGCCTTTACTCATTCAAACCGGTGACATACAGACAGGACAGCTTCAGCCAGCACCACAACTGCAGCTGGCCACAAGCTGAAGCTTAGTAGTACCAGAATACACAGGACAGGTGACCAGGATCAACCTTTCTGCTTTGGAGTCACATGCTACCAAGAAGCCTGGTACGTCTCCTGCTGTGCTTGCTTTACTGGGGCAAGGTAATGTTCTGGCAATGAACAGCTCAATTTTTCTCCAAATCTAGCTGTCTCCCCACTAGATTGACTCAGTTCCATGATGGCAGGCTCTGCAAAACAGATTGTAGGACAGTTGACAGGAGTGTGAAAGTCCAGGCTGGCCAAGATTCCTTTCTTTGGAAACTGCAAGTTGCAGGAAGCACGTAACATACACCCGTGAGAGCTCAAATGGTTCCACGGAGGTCTTGACTTCCTGCCATCTGGACCTCTCTGTATCTCCTGATGGTTTAACAGATTCAGAGATTTGGATAAAACCTAAGACCACCAAGACTGTCCTGCCTCAGTTTCTTTGAACATGTTGCTGCCTCCCACAGAGCATTCCCATCCTCATCTCACAGTCTTTCACAGTCTCAACTCATGGAATTGCAGCATAGCTCAGTTGATTGCTATCATCGAGGGCAAGCCCCTTGGATAATTAGAACAGCCCTCTATGGCAATATGCCTTCACACCTCCTAAGCTAGTTCCCTCTCAAAGATTCTGCTGAAGTGTCTTATTTTGCTCTCCTCACTGGAGATCTTCTGCTCTCCAGACTGAGACCCTGCCATCACTCTTGATCAGACTGGTTCCCTGTGCTTCACCTGTCCCCACCTCAGTGTGCTTCCACCTGAATGGGAATCAGGGCAACATCCCTCCACTGCTCTCCACAGGGGGAACACACACACTAGCCCTGCTGGCCTGTGGTAGACTGTTGTGGTTTAACCCTGCAGGCAGTTAAATGCCAGAGCCAGTGAGACAGAGGAGAGAATTGGAAAAAGGCTAAAACTCGTGGGCTGAGATAAACACAGTTTATTAAGACAGAAAAAGAAGGGAAAATAACAATAAAAGAATATACAAAACAAGTGATGCACAATGCAACTGCTCACCACGGACCAACAGATGCCCAGCCAGTCTCTGAGCAGCAGGCTGCCACACTCCAATTTTATTGTTCAGCACAACACTCTATGGTCTGGAATATCCCTTGGGTCTGTTGCAGTCAGCTGTCCCAGCTGTATCCTGTCTCAGCTTCTTGTGCAACCCCAGCCCACTCACTGGCAAGGCAGGGGTAGAAGCAGAAAAGGCCTTGACTTAGTGTGAGCACTGCACAGCAACAACTGAAACACCATTGTGTTAACAACATTGTCTCAACCTAAATCCAAAACACAGCAACTACATCAGCTACTCAGAAGAAAATTAACTCTATCCCAGCTGAAATCAGGACACTGACTCTGCAGATATTGAGGCTTATTTCATTGAGTAGTTATTTCATAACTGCTGGCTTTTTTGAACTGTATATTAACTGTATATTAAGTTTTCCTCAAAATGTGGCCTTATGCCTGAGCTACAAAAGCTTAAGACTCACTCTTCAGAAGCGAGCATCTTGCTGCCTGTGGGACTTGTGGGCTGACAGGCAGCACTTTCCTCTGTTTCAATCTGTCTCTATTTCCTTTTCATGCAAATACCAGCTACATCAATAAACACTGGAGACACAGACCCTGTTCTCCTCCAGCATTTCACAACTTTTTGCTCTCCACGGGTCACAGAGACTTGCAAGGAGAAACATACCTTAGGAACTGCTACACAGTGCTGGGGGAAATGGAAACACGGGAGATGAGGAATAAAAACCTCCTCCGCTTCTGATAGTGATTTCACTTTAATTTTTTGGAAGAAAACAGTTTAGAGGAATCAAGTTTAGAAGCAGCACTTCCATATGTTCACATAGGTAATTAATCTGTATATAGGAGATACACATTTAAGTGGAAACATTTCTTCAAACCCAAAACAGTATCCATTTTGCCAGGTTAAGTACCGTAACAGGAAAAATCTCACCCAGTAGAAGCACCAAGGCTCATCATCTCCCACAGCATACAATTGCCAGGGTGTATTCTTCAACTGTAATAGTCATATGCAGGTCCCAGCACCCCATTTTATTTTGGCCCATTTTATCAGCAGACATGCTAGTTGTGCAGAAGGGCTGGGAAAGAAAAACTCCCCCGTTTTTAGGGTTTTGGGAAATATTGCCAGCCATTTCAGGAATGACCATGAATGCAGAGAACAGATGATCTTGTTTGGCCCAAGATCAGTTATTCTTTACTCTTTGAAGAATAGCTCAAGAGCACACACCATCAAATGTGTATTACTTGTACCAGAACAGCATATACTTCCCATAGTGCCCAGGAGTTCTAGCCTTTGACATTGCCATGCTAGTGTCTGTATTCATGAAAACGAAACACATTCACAGCTAGGTCTAACTTTGAGCCTGCCTCTGCTGAGACCTACACTAGGATGTTTAGTGAAAGATAGTTCTTGTTCAGATTATGTCCATTCAGTCATTAATCATGCGCATTGTACCTCTGACTAGCTATTTCACTCCTCCAGCCTTTTTGCTATGATGCCATGGAGGGCAGGATTGGCATGCTCTACCAGAAAAACCACCTGTCAGGGATTCTTGTGCCTGGGACATCCATCTCCATAGTTAAATAGCTCAGTGGCAGGTGGATCCCCCTGGTTAGGAATCAGGCTTCTGCATGGTTTCTCTGCGCTCTAGTAATGAGGAAAACTGCTCCACCCAGCAACAGTCACTGGCGAGAGGAAACACAGAGGAAACACCATGGTGCTGGCAAATGCAGAGGCAGAGATGATCACATTGCCTTCAGCCACAGATGCATCCTTTCTTTCTTATTGTGGCAAAGAGGCAGTGCTTAATAGATACGCATTCCCCTCAGAAGGCCCCCAATGCCAGGGCTGTCTGCGTAGATACCTTCCAGAGTCAGCTGTTTTGTACAGTCTCACATTTCTTGCTTCCTTATACAACATGCTTTGATTTTTTTACTGCTTGAACTCCGATAAGCTGCAAATTAATTCTCAGTGGAGCAGACAGAGGAAATCAGGTAACACAAACGAATTAATGGATGAGCATGGATGAGGATAGCTTTCATTCCTTAAGAGCAAACCTTAACAAGAGATCAAGAAGCCAGACACCACTAGGAGACCTTAAAGGCTGAGTTCTCTGCTCTGAAAACCATCTCTTTTTGGTCTGTCTGGCAGCTTTCAGTCTGCAGCGAATTAGTGCGAAGTCTCAAACCCAAGATCTTTTGGTTCAGTACAAAATTGTTTATTTTGGCAATACTATGAATGAACATTAGACCACCTCCAGCAATCCCTGTTCTTGTTTAAAACACACTTCATTCTGAAGGAACCCAAGACTTTCATACCACAAATCACTTGTACACCTTGTCTCTGAGCCAAAGAAAATGTGTTATGATAACTAAAGTGTTATTCTATACTGAATAAACTTCATCTGAACAAACTACTTTTGAATTATCTGTGTCTGTAGAGAATTGTTATTTTAATGAAGATAAAGTTGTGTTTAGAGAGAGATATATATTAAATAAAGCCTACAGACAAGATATTTTAGTAAGCGAAATACAGCAAGAAACAAAGCTACATTAGTAGTTTATGGAACTTTAAGAATAAAGGTTGTACTGAAATTTTACAGAGCTAAAATTGTCTGGTTTTCCTTGTGAAACCAGGGAGAGAACAGACAGGATTTCAGGATGGATTTCTGATCAATCCCAAATTAATTATTTACCTTCTAATTTAGAACATTTACTCAAAAGCAAAAGATGGGAAATATATTCAAGTGGCAAGTTTTTTTCCTCTCTTACCCTGTACCAAACTCCGGAAAACATTACTGTATTCACTGACAATGCAAATGATTAAAGTTCAGCTCCTGCTTCTACCTGATGGGATTTGATCCACTATATTGAGCTTATCCTTTTCTTCCATTTGAGTTGCTGTGTGTTACCAAAGCCTCAGTAAGAACAAAACACAAAACTGATGAGAAAATGTTCAGACAAGAACAGGAAGTGTAACTCTTATCATCTGTGTCCTAAGAAAAGGTCCCAGCCACTGAGCTGATGAATAAGCAGAGAACAGCTACCCTGTTCTTTTTTGTAGATCTGTTTTTGACATTTTGTCCTTGACATTTTGTGACTTCTTAAGCCAAGTCCCCATAGCACCCCAACCTAGGTTTGCTTTGAGGTAAATCTAAAGGTGGTGTTTTGCCACCTTCTATGTTCTGCATAGCACACATGCAGATTCTTCTATCTGATCTGCTGCTGTTTTCCTGTATTAAACTTACTACTGTGTTTGTTATTATTATACTTGTGCTCACTGATAGTCTAATACCCTCAGAAAAGCAAGTGGCAGAGCTTGTGTGGCACACCTCCATGTCTATAGCCATGATCAGTTTTTCTGTTCAAAGATAGGTTCAGGCATATCCCTGCAATCACTCTTCCTAGAAATGAGACCTTTCACCAGACATCTGAGCAGACTAACCTGATGGCCTGGTGAGGCAATCGAAAATCCACACTGGGCCCCTGAAACTATCTGCTTTGGCAGGGTGGTTGACAATGGCAGCAACTGAAACACTTTTAGCTTAATCCAGGAGTGCTGTAGCAAAAGCACAGGGTCAAAGTAAGATGTGCTAATTCCACTCCCACCTTTGCCATAATCAATCACACCAACCTAATGCTTCTCCTGTGCTCTTGTGGCATACACAGGGGACACACTTCTAAGAGAAAGGGACAACAACCTCTGTTACTTTGGGCATTGGAACAGAAGCAGTTAGTGCCTAAGTACTTCAAGACTCTGGTTTGGATGAGGTCAGCTACCTACTAGCCTCAATCATTCAATGTTTGGTATCTCCCAAAGCATTTCTGATTCAATGGAGACTTCCAGACACTTGAAGGGATCTGCTGAGGGAAACAAAATGTGTGTGTTCTTCTATGCGTCACGCTGAATCAGCTTGATCTCCCCACACCCTCGAACATCCCACAAAAAGAGTATGTGCTGCATGCCACCCCTCTGCAGTCAGATAAAGCTTTACTAATGTATTTGTAACATACTAATTGAGCTCCTCCTTAACCATCCAATTCTACCAAGGTCTTGCTTTTTTCCCAGGAGCACACTTCATCTGGGCAGAGACAACAGCTCCAAATACTGTTCTTGTCATTGTCAAGGACAGCATTCAGTCTTTAGGATGTGTTAACTAAGAGCTGATCAGTAACCAAAATGATCCCAAAATGCTGCTTATACAGGTTTCCCTGAATATTTGATCACCTTTGCAATCAGCACAAAAGGTTTGTTGTTCCTTACTCTCTCATCCATTTTGCATACAGCTTTTTGGAGGTTGTGAGCTCTTTAATTGTTGGGATACACGTAGCCTCCTGTGCTACCACAACAGTCAGCGGGACATAACTGTAATGCTGACGACTGATCAATAACATATCTGTCTACAGTCAACTGCCACAGCCAATATGTTGAAAAAGAATCCCATGTTTGAAATAAGATTTAATAGAACTAGGAGGGCTACTCACTACATAAGGACTATAGAATCTACATGGATAAGAGAGAGGCCATCCCAGTGTAAAGGAGATATTACATCCGTGGTCACTGATTACAATCAGTTTAGAATAAGGTTGTGCAGTTTATACACCATCAGATTTCCACTTCCAGATGCACTGGACATAGACAAGTATCTGTTAGTTCATCAGTCCCAGAAATTAGCAGCAGTTCTCTGGTTTTCAGACATTTTCAGCTTTCTGCCCACGTCCCTTTGTTCTGCTTTGACTGGTTGAAATCTGCTCCAGAAGCAATGCATCAAACATTCAGTTACAGTCAAGGTATTTCAAATTGATTTTCATTCCAAGACAGGGTGGGTGAAATGGCCTGGTGCCAGATTTGGTGTGTTTCCACGGTGATTCTGTACAGATTAACACTTCACTGACTCCATACAAAGCCCATAAAAACAAACAAGAGCACAAGACACTACCTTCAGATATTTTACTCTACTTATCCTCTTGTATCATGCTATTAGCTCAGCAGTTTTGACTGCAATACACCTCAACTGTGCTAGCATGAATAGCAGAGTTGTGGCACAGTGAAATGACATCCACCAGCTCCCTCACCATAAACTTCAGTGGCCATAGGCCACCTTGATTTGTCACCATATCATGCTGTACAGGAAGTAGGGAATTCTCAGAAAATAAACACATTTTGGGTGAGGAGAAAGGGTGAAATATCAGAAGGATTACCAAGGCATCAAAGGCAGCTCAAATCAGAAGCTCACAGCTAGCAGCACTCTTCCCAGGCCCTTGGTCAAAGCTCAGACTGCCCTATAGATCTATACATTGATATAGTCATGCTCTCCAACCTACCAAAGAGAAGTAAGAAGGCTGCAGCACTCACCTCTGGGTATCACTGAGTGATCAGCAAAAAGTCCTTCTGGCTGGAAGATGCACTGTCCTGAACACCACAACACACTGTGCAGCATATCAGCATAGACTTGAGGCTTTATCTCCTGAATTAGGAAAGAAAGGAGTCATAGGCAAGTCAGAACAAACAAGTCCAGCAAGTCTCAGTGACAGAGGCTTACCCAGTAGTATGATTCCTCTCCTAAAACAATAACAATACACTTCTTTCATCACACCTTTCATCCAGGAATCCCGAAGCCGTTTCAGAGCATTAACTACACCCTGCAACACCCCAAATCAGAAGAGACGTGAAAATTTTGCAAGGACACAGAGTTTATTTCCTTCTTTGGTATAATTAAAACCAAATCGGAAATTATGGGCAGGGACAACCCAGAAAATTTGCATGTTCTAAAGTGACAATGTTCAGTCCCCAGCCAGATACAGAGCTGACATAAATTGATGGAGATTCAGTGACGTGTCTCTTAATTTCCTTGAAATTGGTGATTTGGCCAGACAAGAATTTGCTCTCATAATAACTTCTGTATTCAAGTTTGTCGTTCTTCTTTAACTCCTTAGACATTAATTTTAATTGTGGCGACCTAACCACACACATGTTTCTGTCCTGGGAAAATTCTTTTAGGTCATAAGCATTTGTGATATAAATGTTTGTAGGTTGTCTAGATAAGCATTTCTGCTTTTGTTAGTTACAGAAACTTCACTGGCAAGTCAATTAACACACGCACAAACTCTAAAGTAAAGTAGCGTTTCTCAATATTTTCTTTTTCAATTTTAAGTTTTCTCAGTTCCACCAAACTTATTTGAAAATATATATGCCCACATACCCTTACACACAGATTTGTTTCAGAAGATAAATAAAGGCGACAGATATGCAAGACGTGCAGCATGTATGTCATGTGCAGCATGTATGTCGGGCAGCATGTATGTCATGTGCATATTTACTGTAATAAAGTTTCTAACATGTAGAGACTCTTTTCTCCACCTTAATGACCTTCATTTGACCTCTCTACAGCTCAGAGATCACCAGCTTAGTAACATGCTGATGCAAATACGCCATACATGGCTGAAGCTCTTCCTTCTATCTTATATAAAGTCCCTAGGCAGGTAACAGGAAGACTGCCTTTCTGGGAAAGCCAGATTCTTTTGAATGAAGCATAGGCTCAAGATAAGCCGCAGCTTCTCCTAATTTGGATTCAGTCAAAGTCTCACCATAACTTGTTACGAAACACAAGGAATACAGTAGCTAATGATGCAAATAACTGAATTGCTTCTCAATACTTTAACTGGAAGTTGCATTGCCATTCCATATATTAACATATCTATTGAGTCAGTATAGAAGTGCAAGAGGAATTCAGTCAGAAGGCTAGCTAGAGGGTGACAATTTCCAAGGGTAAAGCATCAAGTGTCATATTACCTGACCTGTGTGTAGATGGTGCAAAGACATACTCATTTCAGGCAGCCCATGATCCTCAGAGATAGAGCCCTTTTCTGTGACTTGATTGTGACATAGATGGAAGAATGCACAGTGCAGAGGCTTCATGGCAATCTCTGAACAGTCTCACCTGCAGACAAAAAACCCCTGTTGCTACTTAAGAAAATAAGTTAAACTCAGGAGGCTTTTTAGGGCACAGAAAAGCTCTTCCAGCTCTAGCTTCATGGCAGGAAGGCAGCACACTGATACAGGATGTAATAATTCTGGTCAATGGTCCTCTCTTTGCACAAGGTATCTGTTTATCTTCTTGTACTGTATTTCCCTGTGACAGAAACCTCAGATGAGAAAAAGAGGCAGGCAATCACCAGCAGTGGTTCAGTTACCAGGTATTTATATCTAATGTTTGGCTCTTCATTCCTGAGACAGTGTATTGATGGTGCTACACTGGTGCTACACTAACAAACTTCAAAAAAAGCCTGAACAAGCTGTGAAATGCTGGGAAGAAGGCAGGGGTTGTGGCCCACCTGAGTAAAAGAAAGAAGATTCAGGAGGCCGAACATAGGATGCCAAAGACCAAGACCCCCTCCTTAACATAGCTAGTGAGAAGGCAAAGTCACAATGTACGACTAAAACACTGGAGTAAGGAAAAGAAGTTCACATTCATCAGGGACTAGGGAATCTTATAGAGTAGATTAAACCTAGTAAAGGATGACCAGATTTCCACCTGAACTTCTCAGTAAATGGGATCTGCACTTCACATCAGGAAGATCATACAGAAATTTCAAACTGAAAATGAGGAGAAAGCAGACTGGTGCACACAGGATGCACTGTTCTGAATCCTATGGTGGACAATACAACATCAAGTGAAAAATAGGTTTGAAGTTGACCAAAGTCAAACTGTGAGCAAAAGTAGTAAAAAAAGAAAAGTCTGATATGAACAAGATACAGTGTCAGAAAGCCAAATCAAGGCTTTCCATGTTTCACAGAGTTCTCTAAGAAGCCAGTGGTGGCACAGAGCTATAATGCTTACCTTAAACAAGGATATAAACACAGCAGGTCTAAAGGAAACATGGTGGCAGGGAGATAAGGGAATGTAGAAATCTCAGGGAACTATTATTGTCAATTATTTTAACTACTCTGAAGTAAAATGTATAATTTTTACATTGGCTACTCAGACAATACTAGATTTCTAGATGCTGTGAATAACTTTTAAGGAACAGGCAGCTGGAAACCCACAAAATGGGAAGCAGATCTTGACTGAGTCCTGAGCAGGACACATTATTAGTTTATCACATTTCTGCCATGTACTTGAACTATATAAGCATCAGATTCAGCATTTCTACAAACATCCAAAGCCAGAAGATCAGCTATTGCCACACTCAATTTCAAAGACAGGAACCACACAAAAGTAGAGAAGTCAACAGACCCAAAAGGGCAACCTTAAAAATTGCGTGTTTTCTGGAGACTTAGAGACTATTTCAAGATAACATGTTAGTCTCAGAGCATATGTATCCTGCCTGTCAAAGAACAAAAAGCTTTGAGGAAACCTAAAGTTAAACATAATGGTATTAAAAAAAAAAAAAAAAGAAAGACAACGACTGAAACCACTTTGGGCAAGAAAGCATAATTCAGAAAAGCTGAAAAAAATTGAAAGAGCTATAAACTCTGCAAAAAAAAAAAGTTAAAAAAAAAATCCAACTGCCCACAAAGGCTAGGCAGAAGCATACCAGAACCATCTAGCTGGGAGCAAAGTATCAGTATAAGAAACTGGGTGAAAATCCAACAAAATGCCCATGATCAGGTAGCACTCAAGAAGGCTGAAGGCTGGAAAAACTGCATTACTGATGATGGTATGTGGGCTCCCACTCAAAACTACTTTTTTTCCCAGAAGACCTAGAGAAATCTTTCAAAAAAGCATTCTAAAGTAAGCCTGGGAATCTTTGACAATGTAGTATGATATACAAAACAGCCTCGTGAGCACAAAGCAGCTAAGGAATAAAAGTAGCAGATATTTTCTATAAATATACTTCATGGAGTAGCATCATGACAGCTTTTCTAAATCAAACTTACCTCAGTGCCTTAGAAGGCCAACAGCTGGTGCATAAGGGAAATCTGATTGATAATGTCCATTTATATTCCAAAATAGATTAAATAGGTTCTATCACAAAAGCCCCTTAAAAGATCTGAACTGCCATGGGATGCCATGAGGCGGCTTGAGATGGATAACCACTTAGGAGAGGAAACATAGGAAATAAATGATACTGCTTTTTGTGAAACAAGGTCACTATCTGACTGGCATCTCTATTACATTCATATATCGTCAGGAAAAAGAGAAAATACTGAGATGACCATCATCCAGTGCTGTCTAGTCATGACAGTAAAGAGAAAAACCACAACATGCTGCAGAAACACCTAATAGAGATACTATGTAATAAAAGAATAGATAAATTTTGGAATGAAAAACTATAAAGTGAGGCACATACAGAAAAGGTAGCCCTAACCATGCCTATGAAATGTCAGGTGTTGAGCTGGTTATCTTTGAGACTGGTTCTCCTATGAGAATATTAACTCAGGAGTAGTTTAAAAACCTCAAAATGAGTGCTAGAAAATAATTTGTAAAGAGAACAGATGAGCAAAAAGGAAACAAACTTATATTACAACGTTAATCCACACTACATCTGTATCCTGAAGAGTGTCTTAAGTCTCAAAGCTGATACAGAGGGACCATAAAAGCTCCCAAAAGAAGCAGCATGGCTGATCGAAGGAATGAAGGACCTTCTATGCATGGGAAAGTTGCCTGAATAGACCAGGATTAAGCAATATGATAAAGTTAGGGAGAAAGGGATAGGAGACTAAACAGTAATATGTGGAGCAGTGAAAGTGGATAGGAAAACACTATTCATTGTTCCTTCTCGTACAGTAACTAAAGGACCTTCAATAAGAGCGTCAGGTTTAAAACAAGAAAATACTATAATATACAGGTAAGGTATGCAACTCCTCTGTAACATATCAAATATTTTGCACATCTAAAGGGAATAATCACTTTTCTAGAAGAAAATTCCACTTAGAGCTTTTAAATACGATGATTTCACCTTTGTGATCCAAGAATTCCCTGACTCAAAGCACTGGCAGTTTAAAAAACACCCTCAGGAAGCACCATAAACTGACTGCTGTGTTCTCATTTTCCTTAGTTGTCCTCCATTGGCTACTACACAAGTCTCTAGTTCATTTAGCTACCAGGCATTCCTTCATAATAATAATGAAGTACTATTAATCCTGTAACAGAACAACCACCAGCGTGTAATCAATGTTTTCCCCTTTTGTCTCCTGAGCAAAATACAATCTGATCTGCCTAGCTACATCAGTAGCCACAGAAAGGATGTACTAATGTCATTGCTTTTAGACAGTTAAGGAACCATGACAGCCCTCTAATCAGTATAGTTCTGTTTGAAGGGTGCTACAATGATCATCTAGTGAAACTGCCCAGAAACTATAGGCATGACATTTCTCAGCACTCAACAGTGCATTCAGCTGTGGTTGCAGAGGAAGCTTGTGCTTTGCAACAGAATACATTCCCAAACACAGATCACCCTATCTGTATGGTATCTATATCTAATGACACATCAGACTCCAGAAAGGGACTGTGTCTTCCCAGGTCACCTGATTAGCGTTCCTCTGATCTGAGAAAGCCTAAAGGGATGTGACAAAAGCAACAGCACCTCATGTCTTGCACATGACCAAAATTTGCCACTGTCTTTTGGGAAATTAATTCAGATACACACTGTCATTTTCCTAGGTTCCCTCAAAGATTGGCAAGTGAGGTATGGTATATAACAGGCACTTATCTGTAGTCAAGGCAGAAAGTTACTTTTCCTTTTCAAATGACATCAGCTCAGTGATTGATAAGGCAAACATGTTCATCTTTTCTCCTTTAAAGGTGTCTGGTTACTAATGCACCTGACAAGGAAAGAAACCTCACTTTATTCATAACAATCCTAAATTAATATTAGGATAGAAAACCCCCCAGAAAATATTTGCATTTACAAAGGTTTTTGCCAGACCAATTGTTTATGTTTTTTCTTGGGACAATAGCTCTTCCTTCAAGAAAAAGTCAATACTGATCCCATGCTGCCACTCCAAATACAGCTCTTGAGGCAGGCAGCTACCAGGCAGTCTTCCTAAATAGAAAAGACAAAGAAAACTCAGGCTACACCTTCGTAGCCACAAGTTTAAGAGAGTCCAGTGCCCAGTGCAGAACACTGAAACTCCTTCACAGTTGCAATCTGCAGACACATTTGGGAAAGAAAGGAAGAGTGCCTATGCACTGTGCAAGTTAGAATGGAAAAGCCTAGGCCCGTAGCTGCAACGCAGCTCTGTTGTTACCCATTGCAAATGCAAGTCCAAATTTCATAGTTTATGCTTTTCCTCAATTCAGAGTTTATGCTTTTACTCATGATTACGTTGATATGCCAAGACCTGAGGAACAGACATCAGTAGATAGCATCTAGACAGACCCTGCAAAATAGCACTTGCAGTAGCAGTCATCAGCAGATGCTGACTGGTTGAGAAATAGAGACTGATTAGCAAAACGGAGACAGTTAGAGACCACAAAGACCCAAAATACTCCCTTGGGTTTCTCTCTAAGTCCTGGCCAGACTTAGGTGGAATCCAACTTGGAGAATCATGTGTCAGATGTCTCCACACCAAGAAAATGCAAGTCATCCTGACTTGCTAGGTTTGACTATAAAGCTGGACTCCCATGTAGCGACGTTTTGGTAGCCTCACCTGTGGGTGGACACAATACACAGGACATGCTGGGAAAGGCTCTCCAAACCCTCGCTGCACCTGGGGCAGCTCAGTTACTCTGGATGATGGCAAAGTATCAATAGGGCAATTGGTGATGTATCATTCTTAATCACTATCGCTTTCTCCTGTAGCAATGATTAGATGCATTACTTTGCTTATGCTTTTTGCTGTTTAGGAGTAAGTGTCCTATGCTTATTGTTGTAACTGAATGCCTTATTTTCTGTAACATTTTGAAGTAGACAGTAAAGTAAGATTAATAATTTTATTGTTATCTATGCCCTTTCCGCTGTCTCCATCAATTGGCAAAATATTGGGCAACACGTACACTCAACTGTCTTCAATATATTAGGAATATTTTAAATATTCAGCATACATATATTTTAAAATAGTTCTTTCAAAGCATTCAGGAAAGGCATATTTAATTTTTTGTAGGAGGAAAAAGCATAGTATACACACAGTACAATTTGCAACTTGTCTTGTCCCTAAGTTTGAGTGTCCTTTCCCACAAGATGTATGTGGCACAAGTGTATCTGCCACTGGATTTCAGTCACATTCAATTGCCTTTACAAACATCAATTATTAGGCTGCACAAGCCGGCACATAAAGCTTATTGTGGTTCATCACTATACAAGTAGCTTTCTGAAGAGAATATCTGCATATTCAAATAAATAAAAAAATTCCTAGCAAAGGATTCAAAACCAGGGTTCCAGACCATGACTCTTTAAACCAGATATTTAGGAACAGGAAATTTTTAAATACGTGGAATTTCCTTGGATAAACTCTAGTTAGACAAACTTCATTATCACAAAACAGCAGCCAATAACACAGGGTACCTGCATCCTCACATATTGACCAGTTCTCAGGTTCCTCTGGCTGGGCTAGCAGTTAAACCATGTGAGCACAATGCCCTTCCATAGAAGGTGCTGAACTATCCCAGTACAAACCTGTCTGTGCTTCTCTGAAGATGTAGCTCCAAACCTCATCTGGTAGTTAAAATAAAGCTCATGAATGAAGTCATGTTTCCAGAAGCCATCAACATCCTTTATTAAGGCCCACACAAACAATAGCTACTAACCCTTGATTTTCCTTTGTGATTTTATTGAGGAACTATCTTTCATTATAAAACATCAGGAAATGAGAGGCTTTCAATGCACAAGGACCATCATCAACTTTTTGGGTTTTTTTCTTGGTAGCACCGCTGCAGATGAGATTGTCACAGGGCTGTGTTTGATTACAGTTGCCAGAGGATTTGCTGACAAGTTTGTTTTCTTAATAGTCTGCTTAATTCAAGTCAATATGCTTGGAACTTGAAGCCTTCAGTCAAGTTAACTTTGGAGCCTGCTCCAGTCTGACACTTGCTCTACCCAGTATGTCTGAACAGGATCATCTTCTTGATGTTCAGGGTCTCCCGGAAGATGAGAACCAACAGGCACAATAACTGCAAGAATTGAAGCTGGAAGAACCTTGACATAAAGCTGTTGATCCGCAATCGCGAAAAACTTATCTACATAGGAATGCAGATAAGCGAGCACTTCTTTATTATGCAGCGCTGGGAAACACGGGGGATAGCTCCTGCAAACGTGCTTCGTTGTTAGGTACCATTTTCAAAGTTTTTATACACTTCAAAGAAAGAACTACATTTGCCAGCAAAAGCATGCATAAAATATCCATCTCTTCATTTGCCCTTTACCTTGATTGGTTCCTATTATAAAATTTCCAATATCCTACTAATTGGTTAAAAAAAGATATCAGTCTCTTTGTTTTAGTAACAGCTAAGGTAACAGCTAAGGTAACCTAACAAATACATATACCGGGGTCTTGTCTTAACAGGTCCTTATCAGGTGTGGTATGTAACTCTTGCCGTTTGATCCTTATGTGATTCAAATGAATATTTACTTAATCTATAGGTGATTGAGCTATTTGCAAGTGCTTAGCTAAACTATTACCAAGTGATTAACAAGTGCTTAGCAAGTTATTGTGATGTTAAGTTGTTAACTAAAATAATCATGTATCTGTAACAAAGCTAGACTATGGGTTTTTTGGGGTTTTTTTTGGTGGTGTCTGCACAGGGATAACCTATGGAAGCCAGGCACGTATATCAATTAGTTAACCTTCGTTCTGTTACTAAAAATAAAGAAAAAACATCACAAAGGGGTAGACTTCCAAGGGTAGGTACACAGCTTCGTTTTAAGCACCAACGTTTCGTACATGGCGTGCATAGAGAGCGGAATTTCCCCACAAAGAGCTCAATGGCCCATCTGGTCCACAAATGTTCTCACACCTTTAGCATCACCCAACTAATCACAGCAATAGCAATCACAGTCTCATTCCTTGCATAAAGGATACAGGAAGAAAGCCACAAACAAATCAAGCTAAGCACCATTTCAGCCTTTGGAAAGGCATTTTGTATCTATCCAGTTTTAGCGCCATGCTTCGATTTGTCAGTAACAAAACACTACAAGGATTATGTTGCTTTGTCAGAACTATCCGCATAAGCTACAGTATATCCAGGATGCTCTTCAGCAGCAAGCAGTGTAAAATAATTTGTGTACAAACTGTAAATTGCTTACCAGAGTTTCCTGCACAAATTTAAGTCTTCAGCTCTCCTTTATCACTGTGCTGTCAACTTAATTAACTCATGCATATTGCAAGAAGATGGGGAAGAGATTCAAAGTCAGGGATAAAGAGGTAATTTTTTATGCCTGTGAACCTTTTCTTTTTGTTTTTCTCCCCCATCATCTTTTGCTTCTTGTGCCCTTAAGAGCAAACTGTATAGTTTCACCTACAGCTCTGAGTCACGCAGCATTTATTCAGTCTCTCATTTAGGATAATCCTAAAAAAACCCTCCTCCTTATTAAACTACTGTGAAGTAATTTTTCTGTTTAGAGCCTCTTGCTGCCTTGTCAATCTCTTCTCTAATTGAGAAACCTTCATTATCCAGCACTGCCCTGGCTTGCAGACAGCTCAAGAATTGTCCTAAACACTAAGCCATTAACAAGACCTTGCTATCCTAACGTGTCATCGGAACTGCTACAATAACTCTTCTGACTCCTCCCTAACACGTTTGCCATGACAGCAATGATATTGAGCTGTATGCATCCCTACAGTACACACTGTGCCATAGTACTTAACCTCTCCTTGGGCAGTTCCACTTGAAACAGAGAAGCAAGAACAATCATCTGCTGTTGTAACGAATTGCCCATCTAGAAGTTAGTGCAAAATAGAAACTGGTGTGCAGGCACAGATCTACAGCTGACTCAAACCATCTTCACTGGGTTACTTGGTACTGAACAGCTCTAATATCTGCTAGCTGAAGATTTTTTCAAATTACTTCAGGAATGGCTATTCAGATACAGGCAATGATCCGTCTGATTGGAGGCAAAGCTATGAGTCTTGTTAAAGGCAAAGTCAAAAGGGAGAGAAGGAACAGAGAGATTAAGAAAAAACACTTCTCCTTATAATTTGAGTTTGGATTTATGTTCATGTCTAGGGGATGAAGGATGACTACAAAGAGTCCAAAAGCAAATGTATAATTGTGTTTTACACAAATGTAAACACAATTTCAATACAATTGTTTTACAAAACTAGTATTAAGATGAAGAGAAATCTAATTACCTTATCCCTATTGTGAAGAATGAAATTAACAACATGCCTATGACAGGACAACATATTTCCAGGTTATCATTAGCCTGTGTGAGGAAAGACTTGAGGAAATGGAAGTGGATGTGATCTTGTACACAGTTTCTAAATCAGGAAAAGGAAGTTGGTGATGAAAACCAGCAAAATAAGAATCTCTTCAAATTAGATCTTGGAGCATTTGCCCTTGAAGGCTGAGGCTATCATGAATAACAAGGATCAAAATTCAGCTAAGTAGAGAGGGAAAAAACATTAAGAAATTTGTATTACAGCTATTCAATACCAGTCCAGTGGACTCTGTAACCTTACGGATCTGGAAATCTTGCCACTACACTGAGAGGCATGTCAGCTGCACTGCAGAGGTACCAGACTCAGGGAATAAAGAACAAAAACAACATGCAAGTAGCTACGAGCATGTGAGGGTCACCACCCATGAGCTGCTGCATTTCATTGCTCCTGTCCATGCTGTGCAGAGGTGTGCTATAACATTTACCAGCAAGAACACAGTGTTGCCCCTGGCTGTACACAACTGCTTGTGCCCCTCAACTTCAGTACTCAGAGAGGGCTTATTCCTGCAGACACACCCAGATACCCTCCTGCACCCTAAGTGTCACAGCAACAAAGACTACCAGCAACCACAGCTTCATTTTCTATGGGAAACAAAGCAAGGTACAGACTGTGCTTAGGGTACCTTGTAACACTCAATACTGCAGCTAATCTTTTAGTCTAGAGAAGAGGAGACTGAGGGAGAATCTTATTAATATTTACAAATGTCTAAATGGTGAATGCTGGAGGTTGAGGCATCTCTTTTTTCTATGGCATCTAGCAACAAGACAAGGGGCAATGGGATGAAGCTGGAACACACAAAGTTCCATATAAATATAAGAAAAAACTATTTTAATGTGAGGGTGACCATTCCATGATTCTATAAAAATCTGACAGTGAATACAGTGATGGGAGATAATCTTTCCGCAATCTTCCACTGCATATGTTGCGAGTTGGTGCTTCAAGACATTATCAGCTGGAACATAGCATTTTAAGGGTATTTTTAAAAAATTCTTTTTAAATATAAGAGGACTTCCTCCACCCTGGAGCCAGTAATTTCAGATATTTACACTCAAACAGGAGGACACATACATATGGAATGCTTAGTTATAACAGCGCTGTAATAACAGCAGAGCAGCATCTTTCTGCTGAGCATATGGGTGATCTCCCCACAGAAAGGCAGGGCTCTTGGGCTGTTCCACCCTTCCTGCTTGCTGAGACTGGGTGGGCCAAACTCTAGCCTGAGTTGCTAAAAAAAGAGAAGGCTGGGGCAGCGAGCCAGGTTTACAAAGTATTTGGGTGGGGAGATAGAATCAAGCAGTGCTGGTGACAGATGAGTTTCTCAGGATGTGGCTGCGTACTACAAACAGTCTGGGTACCTCCATTACTCATGGAGAGATGAGGCTCTGGGACTTAAGTGGAAGAAGTCAGACATCATGTGCACAGCAACTATAAAGGGAGAAGTTTTGGCAATGATAAGCCAGATTCTATGTTGCACCTGTGCAGGGACAAGTCAGCAAGATCATTTCCAAGACCACCTAGGTAAGGTTGGAGACTTTAGTGAAATACTACTCCGATATTTGCAAAGGATGCAGCACCAACAGCTCTGAGCCAAATGTGCACAAGTTATTCCTCACTTCTCTCCTCCAGGCTGATAGAAGAGCTGAACTGAGTGATGTTTAAGGGCTTGCTGAAGGGCCTGTTGCTGCTGCAGTCACTAACCCATGGCCTTCACTAACAGTGTGCAAAGACAGTATGCAGAGTGGGAGAGACACTGAACCCACACTCCCTTCTGGAGACACAGCCCTCAGTCATCTTCTTGAAAGCTACCATCCTAAAGATCTTAAAGGGGTGATATGCCTAGCTGTATGGCCCCATCAAAATAGTTACTACAAGTAAGGACAAAAGCTCTGAAAGCAGTCATAGACTAATATGAGAGTACATTGAGACTGAAGTGGGTCCTGGGTATTTGGAAATAAATCAGGATTTAAATCAGAAATAAATTATATAAAACTACAATAGCATGCAGTAAGGTGAAGTGCAAGATCAAACGCTTGTAGACTGAACAATAGCTCTTAAATTCTGAAAGGTCATTCCCTGAAAAGGGGGAAATACTTTACCATGCTGTAAGCAATTCAGAAACTACTAGGAGACAAAATTGTGATTTAGCCATCAAAAAGAAAACACAAATCTAGTTGATATTGCAGCTGAGCTGCTCTGAGACAGAGTAGTATGCTATGCACAGCAACAGAGACTCTTTCTGGAGCATCATGTACATTTCTACTGCCGTAGATGAACTACACCTAGAGCAGACATGAAGAGGGTCATCAAGAGAATAAAAGCAACAGAAAGCTGTTCTTACAAAATGGAGGTAAAAACTAGACAAGACAGAGCTCAAAGTCTATGTCAAAAGGACATGAAGGACAAGAGCTAGACAAAATCTGCTTAGGCTAGTATTCCACTATAAGACTTGGCTGGAATTTGAAACAGCTGCTGATTGCAAACACCAAGTCACCCAGTGGAATAGCAGCCATGAACAATGTGGTAAGATATGCATTTTTACTGGAAACAGCATACTTTGAGATTGCACTTGAAGCAATCATTTTGCTAAGTACACTTTTGTGTGGCATTACTCACAGAAGTCTTCAATGGCAGCAGGAAACCACTCACTGGCTGGTTTCACTGGTTAAAGGGAGTAGAGTATCTTACTGGTTCTCCTGGATGGTAGAGCATCCTTAAGTACTCAGCTCCCTCTTGACCAGTCCTTTTTTTCCCAAAACTCGGTGGACTTGAATGGAAGAAGCAGAGCAAAGTACCTACTTAACAGAAATGGATACATGACATTTAAAGAAAACTGACTGCATGGTTTCCAATTATATAAACTATCTTTCAGCACACCACTGATAGCTGAAGCCACAGGCCAGGAAGAAATCATTCCATACAGATTTGTCTCAGCTCCTCCAACAGTTTTTATCACTGGGAGACAGAAATGCTCTCAGCTTTGACACACTAACTACTGTGCTTTTCAGGAGAGAAAAACATGCACAAAGGGTGAATTTTCACCTCTCATCTGTAGGTTGCCTCTAAAATAAAAGGCTGATTTACGTGTAGGATGGCACACAGAAGTTAATTTCATTGCAAGGTGAGCACATTGCCTCCACCATCAGCTGATCAACAGGAATATCTGTGAAGCCCTCTCTCAAAAGCTTTTACAGAGTTGGAGTCTCAAGGTGAACATAAAGGAATTGTCAGGGTTATTGCATAATATTCATAGAAGCATAAAATGGGTTTGGATTGGAAGGGACCTGAAAGATCATCTAGTTCTGACCCCTCTGCCATGGGCAAGACACTTTGTGCTAGACCAAGTTGCTCAAAGCCCCATCCAGCCTAGCCTTGAACACTGCCAGGGATGGAGCAGCCACAATGCCTCTGGGCAACCTCTTCCAGCACCTCATCACCATCATAGAGAAGGACTGCTTCTTTATATCTAAATCTACCCTCTCTCAGTGGAAAGCCATCACCCCACGTCCTACCACTACATGCACTTGTCAAAAGTCCCTCTCCAGCTTCCTTGTAGGCCCCTTTAATTACTAGAAGGCTGCTCTAAGGTCTCCCCAGAGCCTTATCAGCCTTAGCAGACTGAACAACCCCAAGTCTCTCAGCCTGTCCTCATAAGAGAAGTACTCCAGCCCTCTGATCATCTTAAGGCCCTCCTCCAGAGGTCCACGTCCTTCTTATGTTAGGGCTCCAGAGCTGAATGCAGTACTGCAGGTGAGGTCTCATGAGAGTGGAGTAGAGGGGGAGAATTAACTCCCTTGACCTGCTGGCTGTGCTTCCTTTGATGCAGCTCAGGATATGGTTGGCTGTCTGGGCTGTGAGCACATATTGCTGTCTCATGTCCAGCTTTTCATCAACCATCACCCTGTTATGGATGCACTTAACTCCCCGTTAACAAAACTACCAGTAGTTTGGTACAGACCCTAAAGCAGGTTAAGGCCTGAGCCATAGCCAGGCCAAGAACTCCCCTAGGAAACCTACAAAGGAACAGGGAAAGTTGTGGTTACAAAGAATCTCATTCATACATCTTGCATTGTATGCAATTTGACTACAAGACAGTCACTATATCCCATAAACATGACGGCCTAAGTGTGCCTTTGAGCTTTCCCTGCTAGGCAGTTTGGCTGCATGGCCTGATCTCCCATCTCAAGATTGGTCCTAGAAGCAATGAGGTCATCTACTGACAATAGATCATGGGATAAGACCAGCTTGAATCCTTCATGGACAGAAACTGAACTGTATGCCAGACATCTCTCCTCTTGAGCTGGAGCACCTCTTGATTTTGAGAGATATTAGTTGTTTAGCTTAAATAAGTTTTAAGAATCACTTTGAATTATATTACTGTGCGAGTTAATATACTGTTTACTTAGCTTTACTTACTTAGCATGAGCAGCTAGATTTGAAGAAACCTTATGCCACAAGCTGCAAACTTTCACTTAGATTTACTGAACATGTCCCTACTTAAGCAAAACACAACCTTTAGAGCCAGCACAAACCAGAAGGTATGGGGCTATGATCATAATGAGTGATAGCATGCCAAATGAATGTCTAATGAAATTCATGTAGCTAATACCATTAGCCATAAACTGTTGTTCAAGTCTGGGACTAAGTCTGGATCCAAACACACCTAAACTCTTCTCTGAGGAGGAGTTTAGAAAGCCACAGGGTCCATCCAGGTCCAACCAGAGGCAGGAAGGTGAGCAGAGGCAGATCACTGCTGGAGCATCTATCACTGAGTGGTGAGCAACTGCATTGTGTGTCACTTGTCTCTTTTTGGGTTTTATTTCTCTCTCATTTAGTAATAATGAAAAGGAATAGAACTTTTACAATTATTATTATATTTTAGTTATTAAACTGGTCTTATCTCAACCCACAATTATTTTTTTCCCGATTCTCCTCATCCTTCTGCAGGGGTGGGGAGGAGTGAGCAAGGGGATGCATGGGGTTTAGTAGCTGGCTGGTGTTAAATCATGGCAATCCTAAATCAGGATCTGTGAGACACTCCCAAGCCCTTCTCTGGGCTGTTTTCTATCCATGTTCCATCTAGTCATTATTTATGCTTGGGATTGCCCTGACTCATGTGCAGGACCTTGCACTTGGCCTTGTTGAACTTCATGAGGTTTGCAGGGGCCCACCTCTCAGGACTGTTATGGTCCCTCTGGATGCATCCCTGCCTTCTGTGTGCCAACTGCACCACACAGCTCAGTGTTATCAACAAAGGTGCTGGGTATGCATTCAATCCCACTGTCCACATTGCTGACAGAGATGTTGAATAGCACCATCCCCAATACCAATCCCTGAGGAACGCCACTCCTCATTGGTCTCCACTTGAATATTGAGCTGTTGACCACAACTCTATGTGACCATCCAGCCAATTCCTTATCCAGTGAATGCTCCATTCATCATATCCTCATCTCTCCAAACTAGAGACAAAGATGTTGTGTGGGACAGTATGAAATGCTTTGCACAAGTCCAGGTACATGATATCATTCACTCTTCCCTTATCCACTGATGCTGTAACCTGGTTGTAAAAAGCCACCAAATTTCTCAGGCATGATTTGCCCTTAGTGAAGCCATATTGGCTGTCACAAATCACCTTATTTTCCACATGCCTTAGCATACTTTCCAGGAGGATCAGCTCCATGATCTTGCTGGGCACAAGGGTGAGACCGACTGGTCTGCAGTTCCCCAGATCTTCCTTTTTTCCCCTTTTTAGAAATAGGCGTTATGTTTCCCCTTTTACGGTCAGTGGGAACTTTACCCGAATGCCACAGACTCTCAAATATGATGGATAGTGGCTTAGCCACTTCATTGACCAGTTCCCTCAGGACCCACAGATGCATCTCATCAGGTCCCATGGACTTGTGCACCTTCAGGTTCCTTAAATGGCCTTGAACCTGATCTTCTCCTACACTGGGCAGTTCTTCATTCTCCAGTTCCTGCCTTTGCCTTCTGTGACTTTTGCAGTGTGACTGGAGCACTTGCTGGTGAAGACTGAAGACAAAAAAGTCATTTGAGCACCTCAGCTTTCTCCATGTCCTGGGTAATTAGGTGTCCTGTTTCCTTCCACATAGGACCTACATTTTCCCGAGTCTTCCTTCCGTCACTGACATACCTATAGAAGCTTTTCTTGTTGCCCTTGACATCTGCCTTGGCCAGATTTAGCTCTCTCAGAGCTTTAGCTTTCCTAACCTGAACCCCTGGCTGCCCGGACAATTTCTCTGAATTTCTCCCAAACTACCTGTCATTGCTTCCATTCCCTGTAGGCTTTCTTTCATTAAAAACAGGCCTTACGTCCATTCTATCAGAAATGTTTTGTAAGAACAAGTGATGCAAGACATGTTCTAGCCAAGATCATTCACGATTGTATGACTTAGTTGCTAATATAAACAGGAAATCTCTCCATACTCAATGATGCTTAAAGACAGATGATACTCTTTACAACTCCAAGGCAAGCAAATGCCCTCTGTACCTGATCCAAAGATCACCTAACACCACAGGTGTTATCCCTAGCAGAATGCAAAAGTCTAGAAATTGGTATGATTTTTAATTTAGGAAGTTAGTAAGACTCACTCACATTGACACAGTCCACAAAACAATGGTGACTCACAAGGGCTTGGCAGTTGACTTTGTATGGACTAGTGCTCATCCATTCTAAATAGTGTTTTAGTTCAAATGTTCAAGAATCTCCCCAGGCCAAACCCTTGGGAAGTGCTTGGCAACCTTAAATCTTATGCTGGAGATGAAGAACATGTATTCAAGATGTTCAGCTGTATATGACATTCCTACAGGAGTCAGCAAGGTGTGAGTTTTGGAGAAAGAAAAGTCTTCAACTAAAAGTGTTCAATAAAAAAATCCACAACTTTTCAAAGATACCTTAATTCAAGTTATCTCTGCCACCAGCAAGACCAGAATGAGTGCTAGTACATTTGGAAATTTGAAAAGGAAACCCAGCATTGCTGGCCAAGAAGAGAGGGAGAAAATCTTACTATTGGCCATACTTCAAACATTGACACACTCATGGTAAAACTACTAGTAGTTGGCACTCACAAGTATGAACTCCTCCTTCCTGCTCCCTTAGCCTACCAGTCAGGTAGTGCTTGGAATCACTCTTCCGTCTTTTTCTTCAAGACAAAGGAGCCAAGAGCAGGCAGCTCTATGCCCAATATTTGCATCACACACAGGCTCCAACTCCTGATCAGGAAGAGTGAGGGTCCATCTAAGTCCTATGTGCCAGATCCAAGAGGACATCTCAGATACCCCAGGGTGTCTCATATAGTGTTAGAAGCAAATACGATGACAACTGAAACATATCCAAGGAGACACTGCTCTTTCAAGTGCAGAGACAGGGATCTCCATTACACCAGCAGCATAATGCACTCAAGTGTTCTCCCTGAAAGTTCAGCACTGCTGGAGAAAAATTAATTCCCAGACATGATCAGGTAGGAAAGTGCTCTTTATACCTTAAATAATCCAGGATCCTTATGTTGAAGCTCTATGCTTAGCACCTTTGAGAGTCCTATGTTTAAACACACAAGCTTGCTCTTCAAAGCTACCCATTGTTAAGCCCACATATTGGCATATGTTGGCAGTTAGGAAGGGGAACTGAGGCTAAGGAGAGAAGACTGGGAACAGTCAAGTCACCACATGTTAACTAGCTACCACTTATCTGCTAAACTGTATTAACTACTCAACTGCCAACTGCAGGATAACCTGAACTTATTTACAACTGATTTATAGCAACACTAAGATAATCTTGCTTTGTGTTGTGATGTGACAGAAACAGTCAACGTGACTCAGATGAGCTGTACCATGTTGAACAGAAGCAATCCAAAGGTCTTTTTCCACTGTTGTCAACAATCCTTCCTGTTACACTGAGGTGTAGCACCTTTGAAGCATTACCAGTTCACTGTTAACCCCTTCCTGAATCATGAGGGAAAATCCATTAAAATAATTAGAAGAGAATCTAAGAAACCTGTTAACCATGAATCTTTTCTTCCTTCCATCTCCCCTCCACATCCTGTATCCTTGTGATCATCCTCACAAATAGCCCCAGGATTAGTTTACTTAGGTTGTATGTAACCTCTTCTAATTAATGTTGAAAAAGGTGAAGCTGCTGTTGTAACAGCAGCAGGCAGTTTGTCACTAGCCAAAAGATTTAAGATAAAAACCTCACAGGCAGAATTCTCCCACACACTCTACCAAGGCCTGACAAAAATCTAAGCACAATCAGTTTAAGGAAATGTAAGCTCATGTTATTCTACTGCAAGAGTGATGTTTGTCAATAACATGGAAAACTTAAGTGTGTGAGGAGTGAAGATTCACTTACATCATTTAAGCTGCTAGGTCTTCCATAGACATTCCTAACCATTAAGTAACGCAGCTTGCTTTGTTCTAGCCATAACCTATGGCTGAAATAGAGTATGTTTTATATTCCAGGTAAAGGTTTCCACATTAATGTCTTGAAGTCTTCCTGATTTTCCCTCATATCTCCACTTCTGGTGACAACCACACATCTTTCCTCTGTCAACTACAGGTTTTAAGTTGACAGCTTGATTGGCAGCTACATTCAGTTGCATATCGATGGAGAGGACTAACTGCTACTGCCTGAACATAGGTCTCAAATGGGGTCAAGAAAAAGCCCACTGAAAATGAAGCTCAAAATATGTTTTGGTTGAATAGTGCTCCACTAGGACCTAGATGCTGACTACCTACAACTTTAATCCACTTCTGTACGGAAAGGAAAAACAGAATCAGTTTACTGCTTGCACTGGCATGTTATTAAGGCATGATATAGATTATAGAGATATATATATATTTAATAACAAAAGGTATTTTCTTTCTTTTCAGTTCCTTATTCTCTTTCTTGAAAGCCACGCCAAACAACGTAAATCTGTCATGAACAAGAAGCTACTTGACTCTAGCTGTGAAAACACCAGGGCTTACTGTTGCTAAAGCATATAACCCCAACACCTGCCACTGGTCTCTGACTGAAAGAGGCTCTCACTGCCCTTCCTTCCCTATGCAATAGACATAAGGCAGTTTCCTTGCTCAAATTCTCTAGTGCCAAAGAGCCACACTCTTCCTGTTTCATCCAAGAGCCACTCCTGCCTCTTGCACATGGGCTACCACCAGTTGTTCCTTCCACACCCTTATGAGACAACCAAGGCTGTCTGTGGCCATCTTTTACTGTAGTTTTCCACAGCAAGGATGCTGCAAAACTGGCTGAAAGGCTAAAAATACCTTTGAATCATCCTGACAAAGGATGAAACAAATAACAGTGCTGGAGAAATGATCCTTGACCCCTATGAAAACTTTTCCGTCATGAGACAATGACTTTACAGAGACAGCACATACACATGTGCATACAGGATTTTCTCTAGGCAGCTACTGGCACCTAAACCAAACCATCCCCTGTTATCAGGGGGAGTCAACATGGCTTCGCCAAGGCGAAATCCTGTTTGACCAACCTGATGGCCTTCTATGAGTGCATAACCGGCTGGCTACATGAGGGGAGAGCAGCAGCTGTCATCTACTTTGACTTCAGCAAGGCTTTTGACACTGTCTCCCATAACATCCTCATTGGAAAGCTCAGGCAGTGTGGCTTTGATGAGTGGGCGGTGAGGTGGATCGAGAGCTGGCTGAATGACAGAGCCCAGAGGGTGGTGATCAACGGCACAGAATCGAGTTGGAGGCCTGTGGCCAGTGGAGTTTTCAGGGATCGGTTCTGGGGCCAGTCTTGCTCAATACCTTCATCAACGACCTGGATGAGGGGACAGAGTGTACCCTCATCTCTAAAGGTCCCTTCCAACCCCTACCATTCTATGATTCTATGAAATGGGGAAAACAGCTTGCTTGCGCTTTTATACTGGCATTCAGAGCAGACATAGAAATAAATCACACCCAAAACCAGAAAACAAGTGACTGTATATAGGCGTTTATGACATGCAATTGTAAAGTGCCTTTGTTTAAAACACTAAATACTCTGCTTCATGTACATATACTAGTGAGAGATGTGACAACCAGACTAGGTTTAAGTTCCAGCACTTGGAAAACTATCAGAGAATGCAAGTGCTACAGGCATTTAATGAAATTAAAAGCAATGAGGTGACAGTGGGGTTTTATACATTATACAATCACTACCTTGCTGCAGGATATGAATGTGACAAACAGCTTTGTAACATTTATGAAGAACATAAAGCAGTTGACTATCCGGCTTAAAATAACCGGCCAGTTCTGGGCTGACATCACACTTGTAACTTGAGGGAATTTGTCTCCAGCTGTGGTAACACTGCAGAAGTCCTAATTTAGCATATTGCAAAGCAATCAGCAAACAACGATGTCTCAAGGACAGAACCTCCTGCATAACTGGCAATGGCCAATAAGAGACAAGCTACTGTATTAGTTAAACCTGGATCACTGTATGGTAGAGTTGTTCTGGTCTACCCAACACTTAGATGACAGCAATACAAAGCTGGAGAAGGGAAGGGAAGGGAAGGGAAGGGAAGGGAAGGGAAGGGAAGGGAAGGGAAGGGAAGGGAAGGGAAGGGAAGGGAAGGGAAGGGAAGGGAAGGGGGAAGGGGGAAGGGGGAAGGGGGAAGGGGGAAGGGAGAAGGGGGAAGGGGGAAGGGGGAAGGGGGAAGGGGGAAGGGGGAAGGGGAGAGGAGAGGAGAGGAGAGGAGAGGAGAGGAGAGGAGAGGAGAGGAGAGGAGAGGAGAGGAGAGGAGAGGAGAGGAGAGGAGAGGAGAGGAGAGGAGAGGAGATCTGGAGAGAACTATCTGGATGTGATGTGGTCTGCATGGTAACACAAGAACTCAAACCAGTACCTCTCACAAACAATCCCATAAGCACTGTAAGATGGCTAAGCCACAAAATAGGGCCCACATGCTCTCCTGCAGAAAAAGGGTAGCTAAGAAGCAAAAGATCCCCCAAAACTATGAATGTTTATTCCAAGGAGAGAGAGCTGTCATCCAGCCTTCCAAGGTGTGGCAAGAACATTGATCAGGAGCCAAGTCTGAAAGTTTCTGGCTTCCTCATTGTCACAGCCTCTTTGTTAAATTTGAGACTTGGAGATCGTTAGTTAAGTTGAGCAAAATATTCTGCAGTCACATCTCAAAATTATAGGCATTACAACTAGAGTAAGTGCAATTGATTAAGCTGAAGTGAGTAGCTTAGAAAGTGATTTTTTTAATGCTTGTGTCCTATAGAACAGCTTTAAAGAATAAAATTCTAAGTTTGTTTTTTGAGAAAAAAAATACAAGTCTTAAAATTTGAAGTACTCTAGCATTGTCAGAACAACTTTGAGAAAACAAACAAACTTTTTCTGTTCTTAAAGCAAAGTTAATTGTCAAGTTTTTATCTAAGACATCCACATTTGAAGCCACTATAACAGCCAAGGAAGCCATAATTAAAATAATTAACTCATCATATAAAGATAATTAATATTTCTACTTCAATACTTTGAGGAAAAGATGACATGTTACATGATAAAAATTTAAAGAGAACTTCAAAAGTAGCAGTTAGTAGGCTATAAAATAAAATAGGAGGCAATTAAACCAGTTTAACTTGTTGCAGAGACAACTATTACAGAAGAATATACTTGCTCTGGTTGGGATGGAGTTCATTTACTTGATACTGTCTGTATTTGTGTATGCAACCTGTGATACTGTGACCAAAACAGTGTTGATAACACACCAATATTTTAGCTATTGATGATCAGTGCTTGCACAGCAAGTAGGCCATAGGTAGGCAAAACATTAGGGGGTCACAGACAGGACAGCTGACCCAAATTGTCCGAAGGGCTATTCCACACCACATATGTCATGCATTTTCGAAAACACACATTGCTCTGAGACTGGCAGGGCACTCCACTACTCGTGGGATGAGTTATGGCCCTTGCATTGCTTGTTGTCCTTCCCCTCACACCCCAACCTTTGTGTAAACTGGCCGGGGCGGGGTGGGGGGGTGCTGAAAACTTGCAGTGCTGAAAACTTAGGGCACTGGAAAGAAAAACTTCAGGTGAAATTGTAAATCCTGTTTGACCAACCTGATGGCCTTCTATGAGAGTATAACCGGCTGGCTACATGAGGGGAGAGCAGCGCATGACATCTATCTTGATTTCAGCAAGGCTTTTGACACTGTCTCCCATAACATCCTCATCAGAAAGCTCAGGCAGTGTGGTTTGGATGAGTGGGCGGTGAGGTGGATTGAGAACTGGCTGAATGACAGAGCCCAGAGGGTGGTGATCAACGGCACAGAATCAGGTTGGAGGCCTGTGGCCAGTGGGGTTCCACAGGGATCGATTCTGGGGCCAGTCTTGTTCAACATCTTCATCAAGGACCTGGACGAGGGGACAGAGTGTACCCTCAGCAAGTTGGCTGCTGACACCAAACTGGGAGGACTGGCTGATTCCCCAGAAGGCTGTCTGTCATTCAGCGGGATCTCGACTGGCTTGAGAGTTGGGCAGAGAGGAACCTCGTGAGGTTCAACAAGGACAAGTGCAGAGTCCTGCACCTGGGGACAAACAACCCCATGCAGGCTGGGGATTGACCTGCTGAAGAACAGCTCTGCAGAGACAGAGCTGGGAATTCTGGTTGATAATAAACTAACCATGAGCCAGGAATGTGCTCTCATGGCCAAGAAAGCCAATGGCATCCTGGGCTACAGCAAGAAGAGTGTGGGAGGCCTCATCTGGAGTATTTCATCCAGTTTTAGGCTCCTCAGCTCAAGAGGGACAGAGAACTTCTGGAGAGAGTCCAGTGCAGGGCCACCAAGATGATCAGGAGACTGGAACATCTTTCTTATGAGGAAAGGCTGCAGGAACTGGGGCTGTTCGGCCTGGAGAAGAGGACACTGAGGGGCAGCGCGACCTCATTAATACTTACAAGTATTTAAAATGTGTATGTCAAGAGGATGGGGTGGCACTTTTTTTGTAGTGTCCCTTGACAGGACAAAGGGTGACAGGCACAAGTTGGAACACAAAAAGTTCCACTTAAATGTAAGGAAAAACTTCTTTCCCATGAGGGTGAGGGAGCCCTGGCACAGGTTGCCCAGGGAGGCTCGGGAGTATCCTTCTCTGGAGGTTTTCAAAATTCACCTGGACATGTTCCTGAGTGACCTGATCTAGGTGGATATCTTTAGCAGGGAGTTGGACTAGATGATCTTTAGCCGTCCCTTCCAACCTCTACCATTCTATGATTCTGTAAATCTGGGAATTAAAAATTTAATGTAATAGTTAGGGATTTCAAGAGCAGAGAATAAAAAGAGCATGTGTTTTTTTCCATTACATCAGAAGTCATCAGAGGCTGAATTGTTTCTAAACTACCAAGGATAAAGCAAAGTCAGTGCAGCATCACTACATATTTCTGCATCTGCTTTCCCTTTAGAAGATGCAGAAAAGAAGATCCTCAAGCTGTGTTAACTGTTTTCAGGAAAATGCAAGGTATTTCTGGGGAGAAAAAAAAAAAAAAAGCTGAAACTCTAAGTATCAAACCCCACAAATATGTTCATTTGGGTCCAATACTCCATGCTTGAAATGTCCAAGACCTGCAAAAGTGTCTTAAAAATGAAACATTAAATCCTACATCAGAAACAAGCAGACAAGTAGAGCTTGTGACACAACTGTGCTGACAAACTCAAAAGAAACCCTGCAGATTATATTAGACATATTAATATGACTCATCTGAATAATCACTCAGCAAGCTGTGCTTGAAAGAAACATCTCAGCATGCAAGAATTTCTACACCTGGGTCAGAGAAGGTGAACTGTACTTAGTTGTTTTGCTTTGCAGCAGAACTTGTCAGTGTCTTGCAGAGGAAGAGCAGAAAAGAGATAGAACAAACAGCAGTTCACAGTACATCTGCAATGAGCTGCAGAAGCAATTAGCCCAACAATCAATGAAAACTGAGGTTGAGAAGAAAAGAATAAGCAATATTCTGTATGCCTCTATACAGAGCACAGAGCACAGAGAAGTTTCATGGACAGATGCTCCCAGAGAACACCTGAGAGGTCAAGTCAAATTCTTAAGCTTTTCTGCAATGAACTACCATTGTCTGATTCTCAGATCACTTCTATTCCATTTCATTACCTTCTCTCACAATAAATCCTCTCTGAGACAAACCCTCTGAAAGCACAGGAGTTGCTTAAGGCCCTAGCTGTGACACATAACTGTGCTGTCTCCCTGAAAATCACTGCTTTTCAGCAAGGCTTATCAAAGCCCCACAGGAAGCCTTGCCACACAACTGGCACCACAACTGGCACCACAACTGGCAGTCAGACCCAGTTATTCAGAGTTAGCACATATACATCATCCAGCCAAAGCACTGTACCACAAATACAAGGGGAGGAGGTCATGCACATCGTGTTCTAGTTTACAATAGCAAGAGTTTTGATGAGAAGGTGGCTGAGGCATATGCATAATTGGGCAAAATTTAAAGGCTCCAAACATGCAGAAGCCCTTCAGGACATAATTGAAAATATTATTCTACAGAAACATATGCACAGGCTGAGAAATGCCATGTCAAGTAAGAGACACCTCTGGAATCCGATTGATGGACAATTTCCTGATAAGGATGAAAATCTTTGAGCTTCAACTTTTTCAGTGCTATACTGAAACCTACTACATGAGATCAAGGCTTCAGATACATGCAATCCTGTCAATACTGATTCTGATCACGGATTCAGCATCTAATATTTTCCTTCCACAATTCCACCTCTTCCCACTTGTCCACTGCAGACAAAATACGTCCTGGCAATTTAGTTTCATTCCTTTAATATTTATGGTGAGGCAAAGCACTGAAGCACAAATCCTATTTTTAAAAGTCAAAGGCAATAGAATACCCATCCTTACAGCATCTGAGCACATACTAATTGTCCAACATACTGAAGCTGTACTGAAGTTGTTCCAAGCTTCAGTTACAGGTATTCTAAAGCTTCTGTAAATAAACAATCAGGAGCACTTAAACTGTAGTTGATTATGTCTGTTGTGGAAGAGAATTCACAAGACCCACCAATATCTTTTCAGGCCCAGCTTCTATTATAGTTCTACTGTATACCTATAAGACCTCATAATTTTGCCATATGACTCATGACTCTGAGCATCCAATGATGACAACACAGATAACTATTAGATAAACAAGCAAACTCACACAGAAAAAACCCTCAAAACTTAAAATAATCGAAACAGGATACAGAACAAGCAAGTTTAAATTCCAATTCTATGGAGCACAAGTATTCCAGTAGCCCTTGAAACAGAAAAGCATTGTGGTTTAAAAATAGGGTGTGATACCATATAACAACGGTGATTCATCTGGAAGATAAGGAGAGTACAAAAGCAAGAGACAAGCCAAAACCTGCACTGTAATGACAGCACATGGAGTCACAGCCTTAACAACTCCTTTGGTGCTGGAACGAGAGGTTAAGAACAGGGCAACTTGGCTTTCACAAGAGCAAGTCATAGAAAAAACTATATCCATCAGAGAAGCCACGACAAAACCCAAAAATGGCTATTACCAGCTTATCTATCAACAGTGATGCACACTGCTGCCATCCACAATCAAGTGCAGCCACTTTTTTTAATCAGCATAGCTTTGTAATTTAACCAAGACACAACCAAAAGTCTAAATAAAGACTGCAGATGCAGAGAGGGAACAATATTGTGAGGAAAGGAATTTCCTGCCACAGTCTAATGGGTAATCCACATGCCTATATATGTGCAGAATGAGACAGTAAATCCTTATGCAATTGCTAATGTCTATTTGCATATTGCCCCTTTTTAATGAATGACACGTGATTTGGTCCCATTCTGCTGGGGTTTACGTTTCTGGGGTCAAGAGATGGATACATCCATAACTCCTACCCCAAATCACAGACATGCATGCTAAACAAACATTTCTACAATTACGAGATGGATTGCATTTTTCCTTAGCTGCTTTCTGTCCTTCAATTTTCTTCAGGTATTACTTCTAATAGTCCAAATCTTAGAGCAGCTGCTACTTCAGACCTGGTTTCTTAAAGAAAGACCATTAATGCTGACAGTCTCAACAAACTTGACAGCCTCTGAAATTTTAAGAACTTGAAGGAAGGGGGGAAGTCAGATGAGGAGAGTAGGAAAAGAGGCTACTGTCCCTATGGAAAGACATTTATGGTCATACCTTGTTAGACACCAGAAACTCTTCTAAAGACAGATGAGTAACTGAGTTTTGCTTTGGTTAGGCTTCCAAAAAATATTTATTAACAGAAAAACCCCTACAAATATAAACACAACCTTCCATCTTTTTCTAAAGATGACTTTCCAGTAACACTATCTCAATTATTATAGTCAGATCTCTGACCCTGACCAGCCTCCTGCAGCCAGAAACTAAGCAGGAGACATACAAAACTGTTGGCATGCTGGAGACTTTACCCATCTCCAACAGCAAGAGTGGGAAAAGGTGACCTTTACAGCCTAGTATCTAAGCAGCACATGGTGCTGCCTCTCCTGCATTTCTTTTTTCAAAATCTGTACTATCAGTAAGGAATATCCTCCTCCTTTCTTCCTCAAACAGGACAGAATGGAGGAAAAACATGCTGGCATGAGACAGGGAAACTTGACGTGTTCTCTCCATTTTGTTATTGAAAGCTATCTATCCATTGTGTACAATTTTAAACTATGCTGCTGCCAAGAGGTGTGAATACTGTGTGCAGAGCACTGGACACTATTTTTGTGACCAAAAAAAATTCCTTGGTTTGCTTCAGAGCACTATTCATCTATTTCAGGACAAGTTAAGGTAGGGCTATCTAGCTAATGATAGGGTCTATCATAGTACCCTGTAGACACCTAGTCTTGTCAAGCCTGTTCTTTAAGCCCCTGTCTAATTGGGCTAGACAGTTTGTATCACACAGTAATTGTTCATATACTTCCAGTGAGATGACAACTAAGAAGAGTGCTGTACTTTTCAGCAACTATAAATCAGAGCAGAGGGGAATGAGTAGAGAATACCAAATACATGCCTCATTCTTTCAGTGCAGCATAGCATATAAACTGAGCTCCTACTACAGGGCCATGCTTAGGATTCTGTGGCTTCAAGAAGGCTCAGGCAAGGCGCTCTCAGTTCTGTATGTGCCTGGCTGAACTCAACAAATGAAAACGTCAAAAACAGTTCTGAGAAATACACGTCAGGGATGACCTTAGTTGCAAACTTACACCCTCTCTTCTTTCCCAGGAAACAAAGAAACGGCACAAGGAGAAAAATTAAACACTTCAAATATCATCTAGAACAAATCCTGCCATCTCCAGAGAAGATCTAGCTAGGCCAGGCAGTACTTTCACGCCAGCGATTTAGAATGGACTCCGTATTTCCTTTCCTCTAGACAACCACTGTAGATCACTTTGCTGCAGCAAATAAAATAGTTCACCTGTGCGAGATCAAAATACCCACCAAACACGAGGTGCTATCACCTCCTGATTCAGTAGGGGACTGACCTAGAAAACCCACAAACCTGTACAGTTACAGCTGGACTGAGTGAATCTACTAAACGCTAGTCACTGCTGTCAAAAGGGGAGAGTCATGTTTCCCTTGTGCTCATCCTGCCTCTTGAAAAGCCATTTCAACTCACATTCTAGAAAGTTATGCAGAAATGAAAGTGTTTTCTTTCAGATTAGCAATTAAAATCAGGTCAGTGATGACTATGAGACCTGGGGGCAGCACAGATGAAAGCAAGGGACAGGAGAGCTAGAAGAAAAGGTCATGACATCTTGCAGCAGAAATACACTGCCTCCTATATCATCTAGCTCTGCTTTAGGAGATTTGCAAGGGCTAGTCAGAGAAAATACTCTATTCTTTAATGTGAAAGTGCCCCAAAAAGGGAAAATTGCAGTAATGACTATGAAATGCTGATTCTTCAGCTCTCTTCACAAAATCAGAATCAAAGGGAGCCCTCAACAAATTCAGCTTTATCCAAATTTGCTTGTCACTGAAGTAACTATTCAACTCTCTAAGGTCAATCCATTTCCCAACAAACCCTTTCAAAAGCATTTCTCTGGTTCTATTCACAGAATCACAGAAAAATCTTAAGGGCAGGAAGGGACCTCAAAAGATCTAGTCCAACCCTCCTGCAGAACAGGACCACCTTTCAGAAAAATCTCTCCCTCCTTGAAACCCTGTGCAAACAAACAGATATCACTCTTGATATTATCAGAATGAGAATCACATTCCCTAAGGGGAAAAGAGGAAGAAGTCTGACAGAGAAAATAGGCATCGAACATGGGAACAACGATGGGAAAATGCAGCCAAACCCATGTCTTTAGGAGATGGGAAAAAAATGTTAACTTCAAAGAACTTAAGTTTCCCTTTTTTCCCACTCCTTCTTCATTAATTTATTAATTAAAAAAATACTATTGAGTAATACGTATAGAGAGTTTCCTGTTTACACAGCAGTAACTCTGTGAGCCCATATACTCAGTGGCCTGAAGATCCCGGCCTTTGTACACACTCAGTCCAGAAGACAGTAATTACCCTGTAAACAGGAAGCCTGCCACTGCCAGTGCACCGAGGCTCAGGAACAGAAGGTGCAGCAAGTGTTACCTCTGCACTGCCACCTCCTGCAAATTACTTAAAGTGCAAATCAGAATTTAAATACAAATAATACTTTATGGCAATCTAGCAAACAAATGTTTGCCAGCAGTCTCTGCATCTCTCTTTTAACAAAAAAAAAAAAAAAAAAAAAAAAAAAGTTTAAATTGTAAGTATCTTCCAAGGGCTGATATAGCCAAAATACTCTCAGGCATTGCAGTATATCTTTAGAAAGGCTTTTAGGCATAAGCAGATTAGAAGAAGGTAAAAGAATTTTTTGTTATAACCTATACCTTACTGTTTCAAGGTTGTAAGCAAATGACAAAGGTGAGCGTGCATACATTCTGAAAGGTATCAGACTGTATGGGAACCATACACATGATAACCCAGACATATGGATGGGTGTATTAGTAGAGACTTAAATACCAGGATGCAGCTACATGAATGGCTCCCTGCTGACTTGCATCATAAAACCCTGTCTTTTGAGAAGAGCAAGAACTGTAACAAGTTTTATCATCCAATCTGGAAGATAAACTCCTAATCAGAGGATTTTGAATTTTTATTTTAGATAAGCTAAGCTACTTTACGTAAGTGACATCCTCACCTCATCTTGGTTCTCCACAGTTCCAAGTTACACAGGCCTACAAAGAAATAATTATCAAAAAGACACCTCTTAAGTGGTCAACAATCATCTCAGTCCCTTTAAGGACGGCAGGAGGAGGCCTGGACGTAAATGTAGGCCCAAAAGTTGTCTAACATCGGACACAATTATCCTCAGACACCCTAGTCATTTCTCAACAGTGGCCATATCTAATACACAGTCTTCAGAGAATGCCCATCAGCAGTCACTTGCACAAAAAACATAGGCTAACACGAAGATGTCATAAAGACCATTTTAATGGGAGAACTCCCAAACAGCTGTCATTACCTGGTTCTGAAAGACATCTTGCAGACACCAAGGGAATTCTTCAACATTCCTTTTAAAATAGGTTTCAGCAAAGCAATTATCTGCCCTTTAAAATAAAAGTTTATCTACAAAATCCCTAGCACAGCGCGAACTAAAAGGAAACACACTAACAAACTTAGTGTACTTTTTCCTCCATCTCCACTGAGATTTGCTATATCATAATCTATGTGGCAAGCCAGAGCTACCATGTGCTTTGCCTGACTAAGGAGTTTCTCTTACCATGTAATTCTTGAACAAGAGTACATTAATAACAGAAGACTAACCTTCTTAAAGTTGGAAGAGACCTCTGAAGATGGTTTAGCCTATCTAAAACCACCAGATCATTGCGAAAAGCATCAGTGGAAGGCCACCAAGGTGACCAGGGGATCAAGATGTCTTTCTTATGAGGAAAGACTAGGCAATCTGGGACTGTTTAGCCTGGAGGACACTGAGGGGCAACCTCATGAATACTTAAAGGTATTTAAAAGGTGCATGTCAAGAGGATGGGGTGGCACTTTTTTCTGTAGTGTCCAGTAACAGGACAAGAGGTAATGGACAAAAGCCAGAACATAAAAAGTTCAACTTAAACAAAACCTATTTCACTGCAAGGGAGCCCTGGAACAGGCTGCCCAGGAAGGTTGTGGAGTCTCTTTCTCTGAAGGTTTTCAAAATTTGCCTGGATACATTCCTGTGTGACCTGATCTAGGTGGATGTGCTTTAGTAGAGGGGGTTGGACTAGATGATCTTCAGCAGTCCCTTCCAATCCCCACCATTCTGTGATTCTGTGAGGAGCTATCCTCACTTTGCAGACACCTCCTGCCCCCCCCCCCCCGCCCCCCCCCGCAAAGCACTACAGTAAAGGTGCTAGACCCACCTTCTGCCACATGAAACCCACCAAAACGGCCTCACTTGGCTTTAAAGCACAGCCTTCTCCAAAGCTGTCTTGGTGCACCTGCAGATTCAAGGAGAGGTCTCTGTAAACGGACACAAAGTGCAGCCCTCTTTAGTGCCTTTCCATTTAACTCACGCTAACAACACCATCTAGTGGGTTACACGGGATAGACAAATTATTTTTTGGGGGCGGGGGTGGGGGGGTGGAGGGAGTAGGTAACAAAACACCCAATAAGATTACACCATAGGGTAATTTCTAGTAAAATTAGAGAATGCAGATATTCTTATAAATAAACTTGCTGTGTGCATGACAGTCACTGAAATGTCACTCCACAAGCATCATACCCAATCGATGTGATAGGAAAATGATCACACGAGTATTGCTTTTCTCTTTGACTACAGAATCAAGAGGTTAAATGCCAGCCGAACTACTAGTGTCAAGTCCTCCATACTTTATAAAAAACTCTCAAAATAAAGGATAAAGACTGATGAGATGAGAAAATGTTGAATCAGTTCTAGCACTGCAGCGATAATAATAACAAGCTTTAATCAGATCAAGAAGCCAATGCAAAGTTGAAGAATGAGTATCTTTATCTCTTTCTGCAAGATTCACAATCATCTCATTATTTTCACCTATTCATACAATTCCAACTTCTACTGTTTCTCTGCACAATTATTTCAGTTGTTCAGGGGATGTTTTTATCTTCTTTTCAGGCTTTTCTTTCAGAGTTTTGAAGCGAGATGAGCAATATCAACCAGTGCTATAGAGTGCCTTCCTTGCTGTAGAAGTGCTTCCTGTGCTGATCAGACATTTTTACTAACCTGTCCACTCTACAAGCACAAGCAAACATACTGAATATTACAGGTGAAGCATTCTGGAACTGCATTGTTCTGGAGAGAGAAATTTGAAGCACTGAGCTGACTGGCTGCACCCATCAGGCTACTCTAGCTACCATCTGCAGGCTTAAAAGAACCAGCATTTAGTCTGCAGTACTAACCATGTTCCTATGCATCTACTCCAGTTAACCTGGTAGAGCTTCTATAACAGACCATGGTGAGGCAGGCTGTCCCTGTGCAGCCCATGAAGTTCCATGGGGGAGCAGACACACATGCATCCTGTGGAAGACCCCACACCGAAGCAGGTGAATGCCTGAGAGAGGCTGAGAGCCTGTGAGAAGCCCATGCTAGAGCACATTCCTGGACAGACCTGCAAACCTGTGGAGTGAAGAGCCCCGTACTAGACCAGGTTTGCTTGCAGGGCTTGTGACCCCATGAGGGACCCACAGTGGAGCAGTTTTCTCCTGAAGGACCATTTACCCCACAGATGATACCCATGTTCAAAGAGTTCATGGAAGACTTTCTCCCATGGGAGGGACTCCACACTGTACCAGGAGAATTGTGAGGAGTTTTTCCCGTGAAAGGAAGCAACACACAAAGACCATCTGTGATAAACTGACCATAATCCCTATTCCCCATCCCCCTGGGCTGTTGAGGGAAGAGGGGGAGTGTGTGTAAAAAACCCAGAGCAAGAAAACAAGCTAAAACAAAAAAAGCAAAACCACCACCCGAAAGAAACCTGGAGAACACCACTACCTAACACTGGGGAAAGCCCTGGTTACTTTGCCACATACAAGGCCCAGAGCAAGAGCTCCAGCACCCAACACATGTATCATAACAGCACAAGAACGCTGAGAAGGCTTCCCCTCAGCTTCCTTCATATTGAGAGGGCAGGAACCTCCTTCCTCCCCTATAGGTCTTTTTCCAGCACAGGAAACATCTCAGGGCTGCGCCCCCGGATGGGCCCACCATGCAGTAGAATCGGACACCGACGAGCTAAACGCTCCCCAGGCAGACATGGCGGGCTGGCCCTCAGCGCTCAGAACCGCCGCCTGCGCCTAACGGCCTCGCCCGTGCCCGTGCCCGTGCCCGTGCCCGTGCCCGTGCCCGTGCCCGTGCCCGTGCCCGTGCCCGTGCCCGTGCCCGTGCCCGTGCCCGTGCCCCTCGCCCTCGGCGCCCTGCTTGTGACGCGCCGAGAGTAAACAAAGCGGTGCATGCTGGGAAGAGGCAATCGTTACGTGCCGGAAGAGGGAGCCTCCATCTTAGGCTCTCGGTGCGTCGCGGCGGCGGCGGGATGGCGGCTGATAGCCGGGAGGAAAAAGGTACCTGGTGGTAGGGGTCGGCGTGATGGCTAGGCCTTGGGGAGAGGGGGTGGCTCGTGCAGGGAGGGAACTCCGCGCGAGCCATCCCTCCCCTTACCCAGGGCCTGCTTGGTTGCTGGCTACCGGGCCTTCACTCCAAGTAGACATCTGTGAGAAGAGTGGAGGGGCGGTGGGGGTCGGAGAGCCCTCTTCGAGGGGAATTTCCGTATTCTTTAGATGTGGCGTGAGGGGAAATGCGCCCAGTTGTTCACTGGGGCGGGCAGTTAGAGGTGATAGGGCCGTCGTGTCGTAATGGAGTGACCCGGCGGCAGTGGGCTTAGGGCAAGGTGACTTGAGCAGCGGACGTAGGAGTAACTTCACGGGCCGTAAGATTAGCATTATTGACAGCGAGTTACTAGGGGTCATTTTCCTTTCAGTATCAACTTTTCTCTATTTTTGCTTGGATCCCTAGCTGTATTTTTGACAGGATTTTTTTTTGCCGAGAGACGTAATTACTCAGCGGAAGCTGACGCTGGAATTGTATTTTGGTGATTTTTGCATGGCTTTTTGCAGACAGTTATGCTTTCTGGGCACTGTAGGTAAATAACTTTGAATTAAAGAAATTGAGTGTTTCCAAGGTAATATATATCCACAAGTCTTCTAACTGCCTGCCACTGTATGAGAAAGCCGAAATGATCTGCATGTTCCCTGTGGGGCTATGGGAGTCAGTCTTTGCAAAATAGTCTGTTTAACAAAGGAAAACAAAGTTTAAATGTAGAAGATTGCTGTCTCGTGATTAGTGCAGATAATACCAGTATTATTAAAAAGATAAGGGATCAGCTGTAGTGGTGTGGCTTGTTACACATTATTTTGGCTTTCTGTAGAACGCATTTCATGTAACCTATTCTTTGCAGGATAGAGATATAAAATGTGTTTTTATAAGAGTGGTGAAAGCTTACTGTCTCTAATATTTATTATGAAACTAGATCACATGGAAAGTGCTCACTAGATTTTGTTAGAAGTGATAAGTAAAAAAGTTTCTAGTGCCTAATTCTGAACAGTGATATTTTAAGACTGGTAGGACAGGATACAATCAGATTGTGTTGCAACAAATAGGAGCTGCTACTGTGCATGAGCAGTGAAATTAAAATTTTTACTATTGTCATCTGCAAATTTTCACTCATAATAATAATTTATCCAGATGGGCTTGATTTTCAATTTTAAGTATTTGGTAGGATTTTTCAGTTTAATCGCTGACAGCAGTCAAGTCATGAGTATCAGACAATAAACGGTTTTATGTTTCATGTCTTATTTCCCCTATGAAAGGAATGATTCTGAGTAGCAGGTGTTAACACACATTTTTTTGTGACTGAATGTATTTCTACTGTAAATGTAACATTATTTTTATACTCTTTTTGGAAGAGAAATGCTATTTCGATGCTTAAAAAAAATGGAGGTAAATTTTACATACCCTTTAGTTTGAGGTTGCCTGGACTTATCTCCTCTGTTTGTCAAATCAGATTTTTGCTTGGACCCTTCCTTGAATAGATCTAACGCTTGTGGCCAGCAGAGTAAAAATGGCCTCCCCAGGTTACTTTCCTGCTGTTTCAGGTGAGTTAAGTTTGTTCATGGAAGGATCCAACACACCCCAGAGTCAACAAAAGATGAGTTGCAAGAGAGCCCAGTTGGGAGTATCTGTAATGAAAAGGACTCATTTGGATCTTCCCTCTTCAGCAGTGATGAACTGTAAGAAATCTGTCCTCTACCGTTTTTCTGTTTCTTTTTTTTTAATGCTTTTTTCTGATGCTTTATCTTGGTCTGTCTGGTATAATTTAGCTTCTGAATTTGAAGACTTAACAGTGACAGTTCAGTGAGTAGAATCATCTTGTGGATAATAAAATCCATTTATAAATAGATAGATGGGGACACACACACACACACACTCATACCACTCCTGTCTCTTGCATACTTGTTTATGATTCCAGCTGTAAGTCAGACCCACCTAACCTGGAAGGGATTTATCTAAGCGTATATGTCAGACTTGCTTTCTGAACCAGATGACACTTGAGGTTTTAACACCTCTGAATTCTACTTCAGTAGCTATGTTAAATGTAGTTTACTCTAGTGTGCTGTTGCCTCACCAAAAGGAGAACAAAACTGGAGTTTAATATTTGTGATCTGAGATGGATGATATGTTTAATATTCTAATCCTAGTGCACCTCTTTGTAATTAATCTCCAGTTAAAAAAACCTCTTATGCTCTAAACTTGCCTAGCGTTCTGTGGTGGACCAGAATGCAAGCCAGGAAATTTTATCCTATGTTCAGCAGGTGCATAGCCATGAATCTGATTCTTGCATATCTCATCAGCAAGAGCAGGAAAATTTCTGTGGCTACAGTTTCTGTTTGTAGATATCTAAAAACGCAAAGAACTGTTCCCAAGAGGATTATGGTGCAGCTTCATGTTATATTTAAATGCCTTCAAACAGCTAATAGCCAGGGAAAGGCTTGATCCACCTCTGTCTGCACAACTTCCTTCATGTTAGCTACAGCAGTTGTGGAGATCAGGGACCATCTGCATTCCCACTGCAAATGTGTAGAAATGCCATAAGGAGAGCTAGAATGCATGCTGACTTCAGCTTCAGTAGTATCAGTATAGTAGAGATCCAATTAAAATACTGACTTTTTTTCTGATGTCGGTTATATCTTATTTTTAGTACTAAGCTCTAAACCTTCTTTTGTGGTGCAGCTCAAGATTTTCAGATAGACAAGCTCTGGAGGACTTCGTTTGCTGCTTTACCTCCATTTTGCCCACTACAGGAGTCTTTATCTGCTGCTTTATGACATTGTACAATGCATCTTCAACACATACTACAAGCTAACTGCTCTGCTTTCCTTCCCCTGAACACAGAAAATGAATTCACCGTAGTAATATGAAATGGGAAGAGCTAAGAATTGGGAGTTTTGGAGAAGAAATATAAGATTCCAAAACAAAATTGTTTTTCCCTTTGCATACTTAGGCTTAGTCCACTCTTCCTTTTTAAAGTGCTGCAATATAGATCTACTGTCTTTAAGCTGGTGAATCCCTGTTCTATCAGAATATAACCCTGTTTCAGGCAAAGTGAACAAGGGTGTATACAGTGTCAAGTTGTTTGACCAAGTGTGGTCGTTATTGCTTCTAGCATGAGTTTTCTTCAACTTTTGTCTTTTTGATCAAGGTGAATTAGTTGTAGCCTTTTATTCTTCAAAGCAGCTTGGAATTAATGGTGCGTCAAATAAGTGCTACTTTCCCCTTCTTCAGTGGAGGGACCTGTCTTATGTTCTGGTTAGTTTGCCTCGTTACATTTTTTCTACTTGTAGGTGAACCGCAAAACTCACCTTCCTAACACAACATCAACAATAAAAATAATGGGGCAGGAAGTTAGATAAATTACAGTTCAAATTATCTACATTTTTGAGGAGAGAGGTCCCTCCTCTTATGACACTCAGACTCTCTTCCCAATCTCCTTTTTCTCAAATTTTGTACAGGCTCTTTTTTTTAAGTTTCATACGTAGGTCAGCTTTCCTGCAAAGCCAGTGTGACATGAGGAGCCGACTTGGACCTCATTTAGAGGCCTGAATGCATTCTGTGATGTATTTTAATTCTTTTATTGGCTTTGCTTGATCCTTCCAACTGGAATAGTGAAAGTAAATAAAAAGTACTTTAACTTTTGCCTCTTGGCACATCTGTAACCTTAAAGGAAATATTTGGGTTTGTAAATGAAAGTTCTGCTGTAGTTTACATATCTGGACTTTTTATAGTTGTTTTTAACTTGTTTGTTTGTTTTCAGATGGTGAACTGAATGTTTTGGATGACATTTTAACTGATGCTCCTGACCAAGATGATGAATTGTATAACCCTGACAGTGAGCAAGATAAAAGTGAGAAAAAGGGTAGGTGACTTTGGTAGTGAATGTCCTGCAGGAACATAAATGGCTAAACATATATTTCTTATTAGCGTTAAAGTCTTTTAAGTAGTGGCTCTTAACATTCAAAGACTGAAGGAGTTCCAAAAGCCTTTATTTCGTGGCCATTTACTAATTCACCTGACTTTCCAAGCAAAGGGTTAACTACATTTCCTTTTGTCTCAAAAGCAGCTGCTGAGTCTGGTTTGTTGTGAATTCATTTGCTGTTAGAAAACGACTGTCTTTGGTTCTATGAAGTGAAATGGAAACTGAGTGAGGGGGTCTGTCATGGTTTAACCCCAACAGCAAAGCACTGCGCAGCTGCTCACTCACTCCTCCCTCTCCCAGAGGCATAGCGAGGAGAATCAGGAGAAAAAAGTAGAACTAGTGGGTTGTTAGAAGAACAGTTTAATAACAACTAAATGAAATAATAATGACTAAAATGAAATTAAAAAACAATAGTAATAATATATAGTAGTAGTCAGGAAAAATAATTTAACAAAAAGAGAGAGAAATGAAACCCAAGAAGAGATAAGTGATGCACAATGCAGTTGCTCACCACCCGCTGACAGATGCTCAAGCAGTTATCTGTCTCTCTCCACCATCCCACCTCCAGTTTATATAATGGTCAGGATGTTCTATGGCATGGAGTAGGCCTTTGGCTAGTGTGGATCAGCTGTCCTGGCTGTGCCTCCTCCAGCTTCCTTTGCACCTCCTTACTGGCAAAGCAGGGGAAACTGAAAAAAGTCCTTCACTTACAATAGGTGCTACTTGGTGACAACCAAACCATCAATGTGTCAGCAACATTATTCTCCCACTAAATCCAAAACAGAAATGTACCAGCTACTAAGAAGAAGAAAATTATCTTTCCCAGACAAAAGCAGGACAGGGTCCCAAAGTGTTATTTCATTTTTTTGCTTAATTTGGCTTTAGGCCAATACCGTAAGCATTTATTTTAGCATTCCTGTATATAATATTTAGGGAACACCTATGAAAGCCTAAAGGCTTGCTCTTTAATATGTCTTTTTTAGAACATGAGCTGTTCCTATCAAGTAGTTTTGAGTGTTGTTGCAGGGCCTGCAACTGGGGGATGCTACTTATGACTGCAACAGGGAAATTACACAAAGAAGAGAAAGCAGAAGCCTCTGCACAGTTTTTGGTTTGATAAACAAAAATCCATTCATTGGGTATCTTTTTTTTTTGTTTAAGGGTCAAAGAGAAAAACTGAAAGGATGGAAACCGCCGAAAGCAAGAGACAAAAACCTGTGCATTCATCAAGGCAGATGATGCCAAAGCCTCCTAGTTCATCAGTTAGCAATAACAAGAGAATAGTGAGTACAAAAGGAAAACCAGTATCAGAGTACAAGAATGAGGAGTATCAGAGGTCTGATAGAAACAAACGCCCAGATGGTGACCGGAAGACACGCATGTCGAGCAGTTCCAGGGAACCTTATAAAGGACAACCAGAAAAAACTTGCATGAGGAAGAGAGATACTGACAGAAGAGCGAAGTCTTCTACACCAGATGGTTCAGAGGTATTCAATGTTCTTGCTGCCTTATAAATAAAGCAATTATATGAGACTTTTATAAGGCACGTTCTCTTAGGACTGTGTGTGCACCCTGACAATGTTATATGACTACTGATTCACTTTTTCTTTAAACATCAGCGAATCAGGCATGATGTAGATAGAAGACCAAGCAGATCCAGTCATTCTTCTAAAGAAGAGGTGAACTCTGAGGAGTATTGCTCAGATCATGAGACTGGCAGTAGTGGTTCCTCTGAACAAGGCAATACAGAGAATGAGGAGGAAGGACTGGAAGAAGAGGAAGATGATGAAGGAGAGGAGGATGAAGAGGTGGAAGAAGATGGAGAGGAGGATGAAGAAGAGTATGAACAAGATGAGAGAGATCAAAAGGAAGGAAATGATTATGACACACGAAGTGAAGCTAGTGATTCTGATTCTGAATCTGCCTCTTTCACAGATGGGTCGGTCAGATCTGGGTCTGGTTCCGATGCATCAGGTAGGTAACATCTAGCATATTGATCTGAAATTCCCCACCATTGGAAGTTTGGCTGCCTTTAAAAATAACCTCTTACTGATTGTGTCAGAAGTGAGCCTTAGTAGCATAAGTCCACAAACGTTAACCATGAAATACTGTAGGCAAGGAAACAAATGTCTTGGAAAGTGAGATTTCCTTGCATCACAGGATTACCATGCCAAGGATTTATAGTGTTCTTCATTGCTTTGAAAAAGTATTTTCCGATGTGCCTAGTGACTTAGTCTCCCATACGGTACATTTTAAGTTGGTGTTGAAATTTCTGTATTCATCTAGGTGAGTGACCAAATAGACTGATGCAGTAAATGCACAATCTCCCTGGGGAAAGATGGTTGATCTTAAATAGTGGCTGATCTTAAATAGTGGCTGCCTTCAACATGGGAAGTCTAAAGCTAAGTTGAATTGATTGACGATTAGGACAAACTTAGAAAGCAAGAAATGTTTTATGCAGAATCTAGAAACACATGTTTTATGGTTGAATATTATAAGTGGTCCTGAATTACAGATGTGAAGTATTAACAGCATAGATACTTTTGGATTTTGCTGTTTACTGCTTTATTTTTTAAGAAAACAGCTTGCAATCCTGTTCAGATTCCTCTTATATATCTTCCTTGTCTGAAGTCTCCGTAGGTGGTCATCCTGCTTAAGTTGGTGGCTTTTTTTTGGCTCGGCTCTCCTGTTTGCAATTAGAGAACAGAAAGATGTAAAGCTCCATGTAACATTATTCTGTGTTACTGTGTACCACAATGTTTTGTTTCCATACCTCTTGCCATTTTGTTGAGCTCTCAGAGAATGGGCCCATATCACTATCCCAACACAGTTTGTATTCTGTGTTGCAAATTTGAAGGCTGGAGAGAAGAGTTAAACCACCCTTGCTAAAATATTGTGGAGGCATTATGTCTCTAAACTTTGCACAGAATTACTAGATTTGTGGAGTTTGTCTTCCTTTTGTGAATTAAAAGCAGGAGCAATGAGCATTTGCTTCTTTTGTGATGGGTAGTTTTGGGTCAGCAACCATGATTTTCCTGTGCAAGCCAAACGCCAGTTTCACTATTACAAGTGTTATTGTCTTGCCTCAGTATTTTAATCTTGATTTTTCCTGCCACTTGATGTTTAAAATACTACTTTATTTGTTACGGGTTTTTTTTAGATGAGAAAAAGAAAGAGAGGAAGAGAGCTAGAGGTATCTCTCCGATTGTTTTTGACAGAAGTGGAAGTTCTGCATCAGAATCATATGCAGGTATTCTTTCATTTTATTGCTTGTCACTCTGATTCGCAGCAAGTCTTAATGTATGATCTAAAATAAATGTAACAGGCTGTAGCGATTTATGGGGTATGTAGCTTTGTACAATTGATATTGATTTCTGGCATGTTGTGTGTGGATACCTTGGGAGGAAGTAGGCTTTCTTGTTACTTTAATGCTATTCTGTTGCTTAAGTGGAATTTTCACTTTTTTTTTAAAACTTGGAAGATGATGATTCAGTGACTAGTTTTCTGAGTAGGAAATTGTTCAAATACTATTCTAAAAAAACAAACGCAAACCAAACAACCCAAAAACAAAACCAAAAAAACCAAACCAAAACACTCGTGCACATTGAATAGTATTTTTGTGTGTGTGTGTGCGCGCCAGAAAGCATAATTTGTCATGAATGAAAATTGTATGTGACAAGGCTGTAGAAATTGTATATTATCTCTATTAAGGCTCAATCTGAACAAATGTGCTTTGGCTAAACACAGGTTCAGAAAAGAAGCATGAGAAATTATCATCTTCCGTTCGTGCTGTCCAAAAAGGTATCATTTAAATTTGAATTTTTAATGCATGCCCCATAGCAAGCCATTGTCTCTGTTCATTACATTACCCGAAAGTAGTAATGTTCCGATAGAAATTGGTTTGAGCACATAATTGTTCTGAGCAGAACAAGTGAATCTTGAGCTACTTCTGCATGTGTTAGATAAGAACAATATGCAAAAACTTGGTTCACTTTGCTCCTTGTAAAGGGAGCAAAGCAAAAAATGAAGTGCTTAACATCTGAAAAGAGAAACACTTCAGCTCTCTTTATTGGACGACTCATACTGATACAAACGTTAACCCATATTTATCCAAATATTGTTACGCAAGGAAATAAATCCTGTGTATCGGAACATCACTGAATCATACTGGTTTTATTTTATTTTTTCTTTACCTGAATGTCTTAAGTTTTAGTTTTGATTTTGTTCCCCTGACATTTTGTGCTCTACAGCTTAGACTTTAAGTTTCAAGTTGGGTGGTTGACTGTGATAATACATAGGTAGGAACTGGGTGGGATACAGTGTCTTTTGAAGAAAACAAAAAACTGTCTACGCTACAGTGGTTTTGACAACTGTAAATATTTATAATTCTGCTTATTTGACCCTTTGTTTTTTCAGACCAAACAAGTAAACTTAAATACATTCTCCAAGATGCAAGATTCTTTCTCATCAAGAGTAATAACCATGAGAATGTATCACTTGCTAAAGCAAAGGTATGTTGAATTTTTTTCAAACTGATCACTTTGTCTGTTTTCAAACATCCTCACTTTACTATAGAAAAGCATATAGATAGATGCATTCTTTTCTCAATTGCTCAGATCTTGGTATTGACAAGGACAAAAGCTACTGCCCCTTGATTCTTCAGGGATACCTATCCTGCTTCTGCTGTAACCTAGAAAAGTTTCTAGACCATTTCTCATTTATTTTGCAATTGAAAAGGGTCTGTGAGGTCTGTTTGATGATGTCTTAAGTTAATGCCCATTGGGAGTGCTATGATCGTACTTTCTCCCTTTCAGCAGCACCTGTGTTCATATCACTGTACTATAAGGAAGTTCAGAACGTGGTTTTGTCTTTCATCTAATGCTATAAAAGTGATTTTCTTCAGTTGATTCAGGGATCTGAAGCCTTCTGGCAGAAATGTATGCCTGGCAGTTCTTTGGGAGCAATTCTGCTACAGTGGACTTCAGGGACTTAGAGAATGGAAGTAGCCACTCTGGTGGTTTTGTATTTGCATGTATTACTTTGAGCACCTTATAGAGATTTGCTGTTATACAATATACACAGAGTAGATGATTCTATTAGTGAAAGTTTTCTAAAATAGCATGGCTTTAAAGCAATGAAGTGAATCTTAAAATTTCTGGGTACATTTGGCTCCATCTGCCCCCAGCTTTGGGTTTGATCTGTGCATTGAACACCATTCTGACTGGTGTTTGCTTTAGGTCTTTAGAGGAGTATGCTTTTTCTGTACCTTATCCACACTTGAGGCCACAATGGTATCCTTGTTCGAAAAGTTCTTGGAGTGGATGCTTTGTCTCTCACTGTATAGACACCACCTGTGCTTTGCTACTGCGCTTTCAGGAAACTGGCTTTTGTGGTGCCGATGTAATAAGTTGTTTTAGTTCACATTAGGGCTTCACAAGCAGCCTAGAGCAATATACATGTGACTGGAAGGTGGTAAAAAAAAACCCAAATAATTCTCTAGTGACTAGTGAATTGTCAGTCAGCAAGCACTAATCTGAGCACAGAGTAGGACATGATTCCTTCAATAGGGGAGGAACATTTTCTTCAGTAGGTTCTAGATGATATCCTGAAGCTGAAGTTTGAACATATTAAACCAGCATACGCTTCTTCTCTGAGTTTGCCCAGAGAATGGATTGAGGAGCTGATCTTAATGAAAATGCAGCAAACTGGTATTCTGTAGCTCAGCTTGATTGGTACCTTGAAACAGATTTTTTTTTTACTGTGCTTGGCTAACACTATGGCTAGTGAAAGGGAAAAGATGAGAAAAACAAATTGGTTTGTCTTGCTGGTTTAAAGCCTTAGTCTGATGTCTTTCATGTTTTTGGTCATGTTTTTGGCCTTTCACTATAAGAGTTTTAAAGTCTACAAGCCATCCTCAACAAATCTGTTTTACTAAGAAGTTTACTGTAGTCTGCTTGCCCAGACTGGTTTATAATAATTTGTGTGTATTATATGATATTGAACTCTCAGTGTCACCTAAAACATACATTAAACTTACTAAAGCAAAGGTTTTCATATATCTGTCCATCATTATAATTACAAATGAAACCTTGTAGACTGCCTAAATGCATCTGCAACATTCATTAAAAAAAGATTGAAAAGCCAATGTTTTAAAAGTTTTGTCATGGGGCAGTCTAGAAATATTTTCTGAAGGAACTGAGTTTAGCAATACCTTTCTCTTTCCATTATCTTCGGTCCCAGAACACTGGTTTGGTGGTCTTTTCCTCACGTGCACTGTATATTTCTGTTAGCTAAATCACTTGAGATGAACTCATGTATTCTGGTGGTGGGGTGGGGGTTGTTTTGTTTTAGGGAGTATGGTCAACACTTCCAGTGAATGAAAAGAAACTTAATGCTGCATTTAGATCAGCAAGGAGTGTTATTTTGATATTTTCCGTAAGAGAGAGTGGCAAATTCCAAGGTAAGAGAAAGTAAGATACTGTCAAGGTAAGTGAAAGTGAATTTTATGTGCAATAGGTTTTCTGTTGTTTCTTTGTTACAATTCCTGTGAAATCCTTTAGGATTTGCAAGACTGTCTTCAGAGTCCCATCATGGAGGATCACCTATACATTGGGTGCTGCCTGCAGGAATGAATGCAAAAATGTTGGGAGGTGTCTTTAAAATTGACTGGATTTGCAGGTAAATAGTTATAATGCCCTGTTACTAAACAGCAACAGAAACAAATAATACCATTTTTGTGTATTACTGACTTGAGTGCTGATGACATCCATCTGAAAATTCAGTTCAGCTAGAGATCTGTCCTCTGATCTCCCCACATCCATGCTTATCTGTTACTTAGCTTGGGACTCAGGTCTGACCTGGCACTCATTATAGACATTTTTGGTTTTTTTAATGTAGACAATTAATTAATGAAGAGATTTTTAACACTTGATGTTGTTCCTTCACTCATCTGTTACTTGCACTGAAACCAGAAAACTCTGTTCTGAAGTCTGAGTAAAAACAACTATTCACTTGAATAGACAGATGTGGATAACAGGAGGAAAATTCTATAAGGACAGGTCTGTCTTCATATGACATTTGGCATCTGACTAAGCAGAGAAAATGCTACTGCTCTAAAATAACATATGAAGTAGTACAGATATTTTGTATGTTATAGATTGTGAGCAATATGTTCATTGATTTAGCTGAATGTGTCTTACAGAAAAGGTTTTAAACCTGTCTTAACAAAAAAGGCTTTATCACTCCTGTGAGATGGTTGTACAAACATTTTGGGCTGCCAGAAAGACTAAATAAAGGGGAGGTGAGACTTAAGAAAAACCTAGGTCAGAAAGGTCTTCTGGAAGTTACTGCCTCCCACCTCCAGCTCAGAGTGATTCTAGCTTCATACTTAGATCACAAGTTCAAGGATTTATTTCGGTAGGTACCATGAGCCACCACCTCATGTAGACACTGCTCAGCATATTCAGATGGTATGAGTAGGCAAGCACAATCTCAATACTGCACAAAGACTGTAATAATATAAGCTGTCATAGTATGGACGACACTAGTTAACACTGGAAGAAGTCAAAGTGAAATCTGCAGTTACTAATACTTAATATGTACTAATATGTTTATTCAGAGCCATGACAGTACAGGATGACAGGATTATTTCATATGTCATGTCCTGCTGTATGCATTTTTAATTTTCTTTAACGGAGACAAAACTATCAATCGTGTCACTTGCATATTTAGGCGCGAATTGCCGTTCACTAAGTCTGCTCACCTGACCAATCCTTGGAACGAGCACAAGCCAGTGAAGATTGGACGCGATGGACAGGTTAGTTAATTACTTTTTTTTCTATAACCCACACCTTCCAGTGCTTATTTTCAGCTTTGTATGTACAGAAGAGATCAGTTATTACCTGCAGTATGCTGCTATGACAAAGGCACTCAGCTTGTTTCTAATGTTGTGGAAGAAGGAACCAGAAAACAATACAGTGTCAGTTCTGTTGTCTATGATAAACAGTGTTTAATGCTTCAAAAGTATGTGATATTTTAGATTTGAAATGTAATGTGGTTTGCATTATGTAGTGTGCATCAGTTGTGTTCTGCATTGCTTTTTTTTTTTTATTGCTTTGCACATGTACTCTACCATTACAGAGCATCTGCTAAGTAAATTTTAAGCAGGGTGGCTCTTTGTCTTGTCAGACATGGTAGAGTGCAGGTATGTTGCTGCTGTCATCAAGTAACCTAGCCTTGACTAAAATAATGGGGTTTGCTTTTTTTAAGGCAAGATGGGAGTTGCATAGTCCCCTTGGTGTATGAAAAATGTAAACTGCATTATTTTGCCCTTAGACACTTTTACTTTTTTGGGTAGCAGAAGTAAAATGGTATTTTGTTCTTGCTTTTAATTTAGTGTGAACTTAAAGATTTAATTTATCTCTGTTTCTGTTAAATGGTAAAGGAAATAAATTTTTAATATGTTTTGTCCAGTTCACTGTGGAGTTGCAGTCTGGAGATGGTTTTAATCTTTTTTCATCAATTTGCTGTACTGTTAGGTACTGGGCAAGCATTGTCTGATGCTTGCTCTGCCTGTTTCTTAGCTTGGGTTATTTCCTAAAGTGATTGTCATTTATCCATTTTGTATAACCCTGAATGAATCTGTCTTCTGAGGACTTGTGCTCAGACCCTGAGCTTCTTGCATTTACAGGAGCCTTTGGAAGGCGTTCCACAGACCTTCTAATCACCAAGTTGAAGAAGCACTTTTTTGGATTGTTTTGCACCTGACTTCTGCCAACTTTGTTTGATGGCCCCAAGTTTTTGTACTGGAAGAGGGAGTCGTCAAGTTGATCCCTATCTCTCTCCCCTCCTAACAACTTGTGTTTTCAGATGCTCCCATTGTATCCATCTTGTCCTCCATACCCCACATAGTCCTCTTTTATTCTAGGCTGGAGAAACCCAACCTGCTGAGTCATTGCTTGTAGGAATTACTGCACTCGTTCAGTTATCCTTGGTGCCCTGCTTTGAAGCTTTTCCAATTCTACTGACCCCCTATTTTTTAAGATGCAGGAATCAGAACTGCATCCGGTATTTAAGGTGTGGGTGGAGCATGGACTTGCAGTGTGGTATAATGACATTCTGTGTTCCTTTCCTAGCAATCATGAACACAAAATTTGTTTGTTTTCACTGCAGTCAAGCATTGAGCTGTTACTTTTATGGACCCGTCTGTCAGGCACTGAAGAAGTCACTTTAGAGTGGTAATAGTCAACTTCATCAGACCGTGGCTTTATATGTGAAGCTGGGACGGATTTTTTTTTCCCCTACATGTGTCACTTTTCTCTCTGTAATAGGTGATAATTTTCTTTGTGATGAAAAACAGTCCTCTGATTTTGTAGCAAAGCAGTGGTGTGTCCTGTGTGTCTCATGGGAAGATATGGTTGCCACAGTCTTGGACTGTTGTATGAAAATTCTAAGTAGTGCCTAAAGAGTGAAAGGTAACGTAAGTGAATTTTGCTGTCTCTAGTGATGCCGAAATCTCTTTGTTGTGTTTTTTGGTTTTTTTTTTTCCTTTCTATGTGTTGCCAAATGTATTTGGGGAGAGTTTCATTTCTTCAGTTTATAAACCACTACTGAACTTCTAACCAATTCTAGGAAATCGAGCCGGAATGTGGAACCCAACTTTGTCTACTCTTCCCTCCTGATGAAAGTATTGACTTGTATCAAGTCATTCATAAAATGAGGCACAAGAGAAGAATGCACTCACAACCCCGATCAAGAGGACGTCCATCCCGTCGAGACCCTGTTCGGGACGTGGGAAGGTTAGAAACGTTCTTTGGACTGATAATAGGCACATGTGTCAGAATAACGTGATGGAGGAATGTGATTCGTCAAACCTTTCCCTGCGATAAAGAAGAGAGAAAATCCTCAAATCAAGCTGCATGGACAAGTTTGTGGCTTCATTGAGGATTTCACATGGTTCCCCGATCTGTCATTTTTTCAAGAGGAAAATGGTGATCTTTGCTTTTGCAGAAAAATGCTCTTAAAGTGCTGTCTAGTTTTAGACTAGATAGTTTATTGAGATAATGCAACGTGTAATGCTAGCTGTAGGTAAGCTTGGCTTGCTTATGAGCAGGCTAGATGGAGAGAAGGAAATATTTTATGTGCCAAAATGTGTTAATATCTTGTAAAAGCCTTTTCTTTCAGGTGTGTCTCTGGATAAGCCATATCAAATGTGGGACTTTTATAAGGATCACTTAGAATTTTGCAGAAGATGCCGCCTCATTTTGAGGATAAAATATTTAAGTTATTTTGATATTCAAGAGGAGCATTATTGGGACTGTTTCAAATTGTATCACCGTGATGTGTTAACCCCATTGCCAGATATTCTCTAACATGTAACCACTGAATTCACACATCTTGCTGAGCTTCTGAAAACAGTAGGTTCTTTCCAAAAGGGATCAAGTGGCCCTTGGAGACCCGGCAACAAACCAAAAAGAATGGCTGTTGCTGTGTCTGTATATACAACCTTTCCAGATGCTGGCAGTACCTGTGGACTTAAAGTATTTTTAGAGGATCGACATGGTTATTGATCACTACTATATGAACTTAACATCATTTTCCAGGAAAAAAAGGGGGTATAACTTGTTACAGAGTTGGAGAAGTCTTTGCAAAGAACTGATTTTAGCCCTTCTGCCAAACACCTTTTCCCCGTGTAGCCACTTTGCATACAGACTGATGTATGGTTTGGGCTGAAACCTTTGGTTAAGTTTCCTCTTTGTGGAAACGTCCTGTGGTAGGTACAGATACCCAACAAGAGTCCCCATTTCCTTGAGCTTAAAAAAGGACACTGTAACGAGTAGGTAGGAGGAAACCTGGCAGCGCCCCCCCTATTTTTGGCTTGAAAGGACTGAACACCAAGATGGCTTTTGAAGCTAAGCTAAGAGGTTTCCAGTGCAATAAAGTATATACAAGTGAAGGTTTTGCAATGGACTGCAAACTATACATATAACACCACCACACCTTCTCAAGCCTGCCAGGGCCTCCATTTATGTATGTGGCTTACAGCTTAAAGTCAGTAGTTGGACTACTATATGAACTGTTTCTATCATATTTTATACCGGTCGTAAATGCAGTCTCAAAACTACAAGAAAGCGGTATGTTTATTCTTTACACCAGCTTTTATTTTCCTTGCTGATTTTGCTGTAGATGCAACTGCTTTGGTTTTTGGGCTTTTTGCTCATAGTAAAGAATCAGCTTTTGTTTTAAAAAGCCTAGTAACTGGGTATGGTGGGCTTTACAGACTGAAGTCGGGAAGGGGATAAATGACTTTGTAAAACTAAAATACTCAGTGAGCAAGTTGCACAGTAATTAAGCAATTTATGAAAGTGTTAATTTCTTATCATAAGGAATTATATTGCTGGGGTGGGGGGAAGGGAATGGATTTGTAGCTGCTTTGTGTTTAGAAGCACCATTACTTCAGAATTAGAGTCTCCCATTAACGTTTATGTACCAAAATTAGCTGCCAGTTTTCAATTCTTTGTTAAACATAACAGCAACTGAAATGTAACTGTTTTATAATCAAATTTCCTTCCTGAGAGCTAAGATAACATCTCCTCCGTGAAAGACCTGTTTGTGTAGAAAGGATCCCCAATTATTTTAATTGTTAGGAAGCTTAAGGGTTCTTAAACCTGCTGTAAAAGGCACAAATGCATTGCTGGTAAATTGCTTAGAAGAGAATTGTTAGAAATAGTATCCTTGGCCTGCCCAATTAGAACAGCTACAGTGAAAGGAGCAATTTCACAAAGCACATGCAGTTTTATTTATAAATGTTATGGAAATAGAGCTTATTTTGTAGAATTCTTTATCCAGTAGCTGTCAAATACAGCAATGTCCGTGCCTTCTAACTGTAATGATATATTTTGCCTTTTCACTTTATTTAGTTCTGTAAATTCTTTTGTTATCCAGTAGGTTGTTTCAAAATGTAATGTGGAAAAAGTAATGTTAAAGCCGAAGTCTGAGTTTGTTTTAGGCAAATTTGTTACCTTTGGTTTGATGTGAGGGTACAGTTGTGTAGCTTGTCTTCCTTTAACTACCAAAGTTCCCGTAGCCAGAAGGTTAACAGTGGAGGGGGTATTTAATTGGACTATTATTACTGATTAATTTGAGTTCAAATTTAAAGCTGTAGAACATTTGGAAGCAGATGAAATTCAGAATTATTAAATTGAGATCCTGGGCAGCTCAAGCTATTCCTGTGGGGTATTCTGCTGTGACAAATGCTCCAAGCAACTTTGTTTAATCTTTGATATCTAATTTGTGTAGGCGTCGACCAGAAGATTATGATATTCATAACAGCAGAAAGAAACCAAGGATTGACTATCCCCCTGAGTTTCACCAAAGACCAGGTTAATATCTTACTATGAAGATTTGTGTGCACCCATTCACAAGTGTTCTCTCTTTTAGCATATGCTCATTAATTCACAAGTAAAATACCAAGACTGGGATATAAAAATGGGACTGCTCCCAAGTGCTGCCTGCTGCTTTAACCCACCTTTTGCAGAAGTCAGTGACAACACCGTTTCAGTGGTTTGAGAGAGAGCTGAGTTAATCTAGGCTGAGCCCTTTTAAGAGGCTCAGGGTTGTGTATGTTGTGAATGATCCTCTCAAGCGCATCGTTAATATGGGCACAAGATTTGGTTTGACCTACTTGTCAGTGCACTAATCATCAAATTATAATGTTTATCAGAACTGTCCAACCAGGAAAGTCAGCTGAGATTGCCTGACCAGGAGCCTGTGTTTAGAGATGACAGTAGACATTCTGTCATGTTTTCAGGGATAATTTTTTTACAGGCTTTACTTGAGGGAGAAGTTTCACTGCATTGTACAAGAGGGTCTCGTGATGAGTTTGAGACACATTTTACTGTTCTCCAGAAAGAAATGTTTGCAGCAGAAATGCAGCAACGACACTAGTAATATTGCAGATTATTTTTCTTGAGAGAGGAGTTATTAAAAATTTGTCACTTTTAATCTGCAAAATCTTGCTTCACTGCTATTAGTATTCTGTTCTTTCAGGAGTAGATTTCTAAATCTTTCTTAAGGATCTGCCTTTATTTGTCTGTCCTGACTGCAAAACCCATGTTCTTTGATGCAAAAAGAGTGTTTTTGCTGCTCCTTGGCTTTTCAAGACCATTGTTTAGAGAAGATAACTTTTTTTTTTTTTTTAAATAATGAAGCTCAGAAGCATTATTTTGCTAGCACGTCTGTTGTTTTGCACTGTATTACTGAGCTCTTTAAAGTTTACTTCCTGGGATTTACTGAAGCTGTAAGAGTTCTTTGCCCTGTGGGGCTTTTCCAGATAGTTTTGGGTTTTTTATTGGTTTGGTCTGGTTTTGGTTTTTTTAGGTTTTTTAATTTATTTACTTTTTTAAGGTTTGGGGATTTTTTTTTTTTCTTTTCTGTATAACATTGTGTTCAAAACCAATTAGGGAATCAGCCCCAAGAGTGGCCCAGATGAGCGCATTCCTCTGAATACACAGTTAACATGTAGTAACAGCCTTGTGGTGACTGCCAGGGGACAGTACCCTCAAAATTTGTGGGCTTTCCCAAGATGTTTGACTAAAAGTCTTTATTAGCAGATACCCCCTTGCATTTTTGTTTGTTCTGTGTGCAAATTCCTATGGGTGTATCACTATATTTTTCCTTGTTACTGCATTATACTGTTTTTCTGTACTGTCTACAAGAAGTGGTGTATTTTTGCCTTAATTTGAAAGTGAGGGTAATGGCAGGTAGACACAAGTCCATAGTTGTCGCAAAATGAAAAGACAGTTTCTGATGAGTGTATTTTTTTTAAGACTGCTAACTTGGGATGGTAAATTGAATTAATACTGCTTGATGTTCGAACAGGGTATATAAAGGATCCCAGATATCCCGAAGTAGACAGGTAAGGCATGTTCACGTTACTCATTTTATGCCCTGGTAACTTGTCTGTATGGATAAATTGGATTTAGTTCTATACGTTTTTATTCCCAACAGACGATTTTCAGGAGTTCGACGAGATGTATTTTTAAATGGGGTAAGTTGGTGCATGCAGACTTTCAAGGAACTTTTTTATATTCAACTTTCTGCACTTCCAAAGAACACTCACCACAAATGTTAATACTACTGTCTTTCCTTTTAGTCGTACAATGATTACGTGAGGGAATTCCACAACATGGGACCACCACCACCATGGCAAGGAATGGTTTGTGTCTTGTTGGATTCAATTTTTCTCTGTGGAACATGGCACTTTTTGTTCCCCTCTAGAGGAGCCTGGCATATTTGCGCAACTCTTCCCTTTTCCTGAAGTATATCTTTGCTGTAACTATGTACAGTTTTTAGGGGAAAGATTATTTCTATCAAGTACTTTGTAATTTACTTGGCTCTTGGCAGTAGTGCAGCCTTCTCATAAGCAGTATGGCTCAGAGGAAGTAGTGGGACCCTCTTTTAGCCTGCACAAGAGGGTGTGATGAAATTTTGTAGTCAGTGGAATATTCATGCCAATTTGCTTTCTCTCAGACAGCAAAGGCATCAAAGAAGTGGACTTACTGCAGAGGCTGATGGGATGGGTTGGCATGCTGTAGTGTTGCACAGTGGCTTGCTTTTGGCTATGGCAGTGACGCATGCAGGAAAGTAGCAGAATGTACTGCATACTGTAGTCAAAATCAGTCTTGCTGTATTGCAGCCTGCACTGAAATGCACTTTTTTTCCCAGTCAGATGAATGTACGAGTACACGTATCTACAACTACATACATGGAAATTAACTGATAGTTCACTTGTAGGGCTGTGGTTTTGCCATCCTGGCAGGGGGAGCAGTAGTTAAAACTAGTTATTTTGTTTATATTTTGTAACTCTGTCCCTGAGGATCCTGATTTTCTGTGAGTCTCTCAATGAGCAAAAGGCAGTGCTAGATGTAGCGATGCTACTATAGCTTCTCATTTTTCTCATCTGAAACACAGTTCTGGGTTGTTGTAACTGAAGGAGTGAACAAAGTTGTCAGACTGGGAAGAAAATGGTTTCTGGAGGCTTTAGCTGTGTTTGAAAACCTTGATCGTTTATCTATTTAATTGTTTTCTAATTTTTTGTCCCCGTTCCCGGTTCTGCATGCTGTCCAAGTAATGATCCTAAAATCCTGCATTTCCACGTACTGCCTTTGTGACAACAATGCAAGCCAGAATGCTTTGGTATTATGGGAAAGAAGAGTCCACATTTAAGTAGCAGAAGTCGTATGTACAGTATCGCTTGGAGGCAGATATGAAAAGAAGGCATTGTTTGGGGAGGATGTTGCCCTGAGTTCTGAAAAGTGATGAGAGAGAGCTAGTAAAGCATGCTGGCTTAAGGAAAAATAACCTGCCATTCAGTTAGGAGGCTGTGATCATGTTTTCCAGCTGAATGAAAGTAGCCTCTGCTCTTGACTCCCAAGACTCAGCCTTGCGTGCATTCCTTTGTTTGAAACACTCAACAAACTTGTCACTTTCTTGTAGCCACCGTATCCAGGTATGGAGCAGCCACCCCACCACCCTTACTATCAGCACCATGCACCTCCACCTCAAGCTCACCCTCCATACTCAGGACATCATCCTGTACCACATGAAGCAAGATACAGAGACAAGCGAGTAGTAAGTGACCACAGAGACAAGAGGGGGAGATGAGTCTGCAGGCCAAAGTAGAAATTTAGGGTACTGATGTAGCCTAATCTGAGATTTGTTGGTTTAGATAGACCACATTTTTAAGACCTGTATTAGTTTTCTGGGGAAAGATGAGTTATTTGGACTGATTTCCATCATCTTTGAAAAGTCTCTCCAGGGTGATGTTGAAGTTCAAAATTCTCTGAAACATACTCTTCGACTTTTCATGCATAAGCCCAGCTTGAATAGTGACATGCCTGTAACATTACTTGAGCACAGCACAGCAAATTATCAGCAGAAAAGTTCACGATTGATAACTTTTTATAGGCACATCAGTGAAATAATTTCTGTTAGCTGGCTTTGAAGGCTGCTTAGCTTTCAGGTCTCTTGCTGGTCTGTGGCATTTGAACCCCAGCTTCTGCACAGTGAAGCGCAGATGTGTTGCTGCCCTGAAGATGGAAGAAGAAACTTGTGCTTACGGATGCTGGACATAATTTTTTAGTTTTGTTTCTAATACTGGACGTTCCCAAGAGTTATGGCCAAACCTATGGATAAGGGAAGGGAGGGAATCGTAATTTGGGAAAGAAAATAAACAGAGCTGTCCTTTCACCACAGCACGACTACGACATGAGAGTAGACGACTTTCTTCGCCGCACACAAGCAGTGGTCAGCGGCCGGAGGAGCAGGCCTCGGGAGAGGGACCGGGAGCGAGAGCGTGACCGACCTAGAGACAATAGAAGAGACAGAGAACGTGACAGAGGCCGGGATCGGGAGAGGGAGAGGATTTGTGACCGGGACAGAGACAGAGGTGAAAGGGGTAGATACCGAAGATAATCTGGAACCAGTGCTCACTTGAAACAAAAAAAGCTTGTATTTTTTTGTGTGTTTACAAGTAGTACATTTTATTTTCAGCTGTCTACTTCATTGTGTAGAAGGATTTATAATGACCCTCTCTGTTCCAAGCATGCAGTGAACTATGAACTGGAAAAACTCAAATTGGCCAAAAGTAAAATAAGCAGAGCTGACACTCAGCTTCACGTTTCTATTGAAGCAGAATGGGAAATGGCTAAGAATGTAGATAATTGATTCATTCTCAGTAAGTGTTCATCTACTTAGTGACATCATTCTAGGTTTTTGAATACTGATGGATAACTGCCTTTTTTCTTTTTATGCTTTGATGTTTTCTTCCTGTAGTTTCACATGGTTCAGTGGGAGAATGCTGCTATCAATTATGCAAATATTGAAGTATGATTTTTTTTTTTTTTTTTTTTTACTTTATGGCAGTGTTGTAGCAGCCTTTTTTTTCATTCCCCCGCCTCCATTTTTTAACCTTATCTGTACAGTCAAGTGTTTTTTGAGTCTTCAGTAATGAAAGCAATATTAAGAAGACACTATTGATATCCAATTTTTAACCTTTTTTAAAAATCTTCCCATATTCAATAATATTTCGGTCAATTCTCATGTCTACGCTCCTCCCAAAGTGTACACGTTGCTTGGAATGTTCACAACCTGCGTGTGTGGAACCAGAAAATATTGCTGTATTCTACATTGCTACCATTTTTTTTTATATAAAAATAAATTGGTAACTATTGAAACGATTAAAACTCCAGATTGGGTTTCTTGGTCTTCTAAGCTTGCCAGGTTTGATAGATTTTGGCGATTCTAGGAAAGTATTTCTGTTCAAAAATAAAGGTTCTTGTAGTAGGTGAAATTGATCCAAAGCCTGAATTTAGGAAAAGGATCACTGAAATAAAAGGTAACTGCTCTTCTGTTTCCATGGTGAAGTAGTCAACTTTAGAGCTCCTGTAGCTAATCACAGTTATTAAGGCCCTACACATTCAACATAAATGATCTTCAAGCTACTGGCTGGCTGTCCTGCGCCATAATCATACCTGTCTCCCTGAAGTGTTAGTCTTGTGAGATCCAGACTTCCCATTTCATCTTTGTAGCAGTTACTGACTTTAGATTATAGCATATCTTTAAATGCTGATGGTAAAACTGGGGGGGGGGAAGTAAAACCTGGACTGGATGTTGATCTATCTCTCCAGCAAATTCCTAGGTATCAAAACTTGTATGAGTAGCAATGCCTTTAGTGGACTTGTTCATAACATTTCTTTGCTATCTTCTCATATAAGAAAGCCAGATGGTAGCATGTGTTTTAAAGATCTGAGTGTGTCCAATAGCAAGTATGTTGGGAATGTTTAAACCCCACAGAAAGTGAAACGTTTGTTGGAGTTCCTCAGAACAGTTTACCATGCGCTTAGAAGCAGCCTATTGGGACAGTTAGGTTGGGTACACATGATGCTGTGTCTCAAGGCAGAAATGCACCAGAAACCACCTTCATTCTTTGACACTTTTCTCTGCTTCATGCAGGGGTGAGGGAAAGAAGAGGGAGGTCTGGTTGGTTTTCTTTTTTACTTTTTCAGTTTGATATGAGATCAGCCAAATTTCTCTGCGTGGGTGACAGAAAAGAAACACCTCCTGAAAGCGACAGCAGAGCACTTCCTCTGTCCAGCTTTCCCCAGCTCTGCTGTTTCCCATGTCTTTTGTTGGCCTTGGCTGACCAGGGTCTATGCAGTATACTCGGGAGCCTTGCTAGCCTTCTGGCAAGTAAACTGACCTCTTGGCAAATCTGCTTGGAGAAGATGGGTGCTGGGCACTGTTGGTGACCAGTCTTAATGGAGCTATGCCTAAAGATGCAGCCCAATGAACAGTTACAGCAAAGCTTTTCAAGTCTGGGGCCTGAATGCTGTTCTGCTTTCTGTTCACTGTGCATGCTGCTACATGGGATCCCATCATGACCATAGAAATAGTGTATCAGAAGTTACCAAGAGAGGCACTACTCTTGTTTCGAGCCCTCTTTACTTTGAAAGCAATTCCTTTGAGCTTTTCAATATGTTGTAGTATGAACAGATTGAAGCAGATGTTGAAATTATTGAGAATGGTAATAAATTCCCTGCGGTATGTTAACTTTTTTTATTATGTAAACAAATATAACATTCTTTCTCAGCCTCTTCACAAACAATTAAGTAAGCATCCAGAATACAGCAAACATCAGTTACAGTTGCGGCAGGTTCTTTCTTGGGGAAGCTGGCACAGCAGTGTCAAGTTCAGAGGTAGAACAGGAGGCCTGAACTAGCATCATTTTAGTAGACTTTCATCAGTAAGCACACCTTGAACAATTTCAGGAGTGCTGCACTTATACTGAGCCAAGAGCAGCAGCGTTTTCTCTCCAACTTTTCAGGCTAGGCAAGGGACTGTTGCACTGTTCTTACATTATGCACAAGTTCCACCTAGGTGTTTTCCTACAGTTAGAATGTCTCACTTAGCATGGCTCAGAAGTGTTTTGGGACTAGAGTGGACAAGTTCCTGACAGAGGTGGTTTGCACACCCCCTGTAATGTTGCAGTTAGAACCAGGGCCTGTGCCACAGGACTCCAGACAGAACAGACAAGAAATTATTCTCAGAGAAGCAAGTTCTCTGCTGATTTTAGGACTCTGGTCTCCCCTCAGCCCCCAGGTAGTCGGTGCATTTGTGAAGATGGGACGATACAGGCTTTGCTGGCCCTTTGTAGCCCCTGGGTTTTCATTATCTTGGCCATTCAGACAGGCGTGATCTTTGCTTCACTTTCTAATCTGGGGAGAAATGTTCTGACGAGAGAGGCATTTGGTTGTAGATCATCAGCCCTGAGTGACCCTTCTAGGGAAGGAGACGAGTTGCAGATTGAGGGACACACAGAACTGCACAAGGGAAGGCTGAATTTATGGACTATGCCATAATAGATTTGAAAAATCAGAGCGACGTTACCATTCTGGGGACCATGTGTGCTCAGCTAACATGGTCCCAAGGCATAAAGCAACTATAAATCAGTCTTATTTAGGGCAGAAGGAATTGGGTAGCTAAGCAAGCAGCACTGCCCCACAACAACTTTTGGCATGACCCAATTCAATGTGTCATGATGCTTGATGATGTGCCCAGCTTAAAGCATATCCTAATAATTTTACCCATCAAGGATTGTGCATAAAAGCCTTGGTGAATAAACCCAGAAGAAGAGAAAGTGATGGGAAGGGCATGGCTACTCTTTCTTCTTCTTTGCAATCCTGCCACATCTCCTACAGCAAAATACGCAGCACTTGACAAGAATGAAGAAAGCAATGGCTGTACAGGTGAACAAGAATGCCAGAACATCCAAGCTGTGGTACTGATACCAGGTGAGCTGGTGAGCAGCTGGTCTCAAGTGCTTTGCTCCTTTGTGGCGCATGACAAATTCAATCCAGAAGACAGCTCTGTCCAGAGGCTTAACTGGCTGGTCATGGTGTATCTTGGATAACCTTAGAACATTTTCCTTATAGCTGGGGAAGAAAAGAAGAAACCAAGGAGATGGGTCACCGTTTTCTGAAAGCACCTGGCAGTCCTCCAAAGGAACATAGACAGCCCTACTTTTACTTTCATCAGTGGTATTTAAGTATAATTGAAACTGGCCCAGTTTATTCCTATTCGCAGGAAATTTGGTTATAAACAGTAAGAAAGCCAGTCTTTTGTAAAGAAGTTTTTAAAAAATATTCCAGATACTCCTTAAAAAAAACCCAAATTGGAAACATTTGCAGCATTGTCTGTTCCCACATAATGCAGTCTGCTGGGTTTGACTAGGGTAGAGTAAATTTTCTTCATGGCAGCTCTTGCGCGGCTCTGGTTTGTGTTTGCACTGGGAACTGTTGATAACACAGGGATGTTTTCATTACTGCTGAGCAGTGCTTACACAGAGTCAAGGCCTTTTCTGCTTCTCACCCCACCCCACTGGCGAGTGGGCTGGAGGGGTACAAGGCCCTGGGAGAGGACATAGACAAGGCAGCTGACCCCAGCTGAGCCAAGGGACATCCCAGACTGTATGGCATCATGCTCAGCATTAAAACTAAAGGGGAAAGTTTGTGGGGGAGCCATGTACACCAGACTTCATCCAGGTCTTTGGATGCCTGCAGAATTTTTCACACCAGCAGCCCAAGATTTTAATAACCTCATCCTATGAGTTTATTAAGTATAGTACATGTAGTAAGGCAAGTGTGAAACTCACCTGGAATTGTTAATGACAACATTCAGAGCGTCAACTATATCCTGCACCTTCATTGTGCCAAAATCCAGCTCAACTGCAGCTCCCTTTGCCCTCATGTGTGCAATGTTGTCATGCTGGTCAGCAAACAGGGGAATCCCGACCATCGGGATCCCATGGTAGATGGCTTCATAGATCCCATTGGTCCCACCGTGAGTAATAAAGGCCTTTGCTAAGGGATGGCCTGGAACAGAGGAGGAGAGGGGCTTGTAACAGCAGCTGTGTTTGCTGGGGCATGAGCATTGCAGACTACCCAGGCAAATACACTGCTAGAGAGAGGAGCAGCCTTGAGCTCCAGGTCAGCATCAGAGCTTGCACACTTGGTGTTATCACGTTCATAGTTACTTTAAAGCTATGTGTGATGGCAAGTTCCTGCAGACTACCTGAGTTAGTTCAGCCCTTCTCCTGGCGAGCAGTTCTAGTTTTCACATTATATCAGGTTTGCAACAGCAGCCTGCTGCTGCCTTGCTTAGGTCAAGCTTTTTGAAGAATGAGCCCTGGGAGATTAAGTGCAGAGGCCAGATTCAGCTCTAGAGTTCTTCACCCTTCCAGACAACTGCCACTGAGCAATTGTCTGTCTGTAGGAGAGAGAGGCTTTTGCTTTAAAGATCCATTTTTATAGCCAAGCTCAAGTTGCTGCTTTCTTGAGGCCCTGTTCCATGCCACCTTCACAGCCTGGCTATATCTTCCATGGTTCTTGTACAGCTACTCACCTTCAAGTCAAATGCAAGTGGGGAAATAAAGGCTGCAAGAGCAAACCTCTCTTGCTTAAGCTGTGAAACTAACTGCAGGTACAAGTGTTATGTGGTGGGTTTTTTTTTTTTCCAGAATAAGCCATTTTAGTGGAAAAACAAGGAAACTGTTTTTCCAAGGGCACAATGCATCCTGGATAGAATCAGTCTCACCAAGCAGGTCATTTTGGGGTATCCAGTCATAAATCCTGGTGTTGGAGCCCAGAGTTTCTGGTTTCTTTCCTTTGTACCGCCAGAGGACCTTGGACAAAGAAATAAGATAGTGTGCCCTTCTGTATTATTACATGTAATAAAGGGCTTTATCTCAACTTCCCGTACCTTTCCCCAGTAATTTAAGTAGTAATCAGTTATTATGTGCTTATCACAAAAATAGATTTTTATATTTTGGCCTGTGGACACACTTGCACGCCATTTGGTTCAGAGGAGGGGAAATGCCAAAACTCCCCATGAGGTGACTCAGCAGTCTGCCTCTTTGCAGAGCTCAGATTCTTGGCTGTTGCAAATCCAGCAGAGATGCAGATTAAAAACAGGCCAGTCCAAACATAAAAGGCGTGCTGAAGGCAGGAAGAGTGACAAAATGCCAAGGCAAATTGTTTTAGACTCAAAAGGAAATTCACCTTTTGTGGAATCTGGCTGAGGGCTCTGGCAATCGTATTACTTCTTTCATCACTTAGGTTGTAGACCATCGACCCCAGAGAGAATACCACGATGCCGTGTTCCCCTGAGCTCTGGACAAATTCTTCCATTTCCTAGCAGAGGCACAGAACACACTAAGAGTGATTATGCACTGCACATTACACACGTTTCCCTCAACAGAGAGCCTAACCTTTTTAGCTTGTCAAGGAGACGATCATAGCACAAGCAGCAAGAATGGATCCTGGCACTGGTCTGAGAGGGCTATATCCTGTTACAGCCTCTCTAGCAGAGTCAGTCATGGTTCTCTATTTTCCTGGAACAACTACTTTGCATTTCATAGCTCTGCAGGAAGGGAAAGTGCTGAAAACCGGCGTCACTTTTCAGCATCCAGACCAGAGATTCATCAAGTCGCTGCTGTCACTTTGTTACTGAGCCACTTCTCTGTTTCTTACAATACAGCCCATATTGCTAAACAGATTTCCTACAAATCAGACTAGCAGATCTTCCAGTTCCTTTTTTTAGTTAGTGTCATGCAGTGGCATGCAAAGGAAATCATTATTTCCCCCAAATCAACCCCTGCTACAGGTGATGGGAAGAGAGTTAAGATTTCTGTTAGTAGACAACTCACACTGAAAATATCCTCCTTCATCTGAGGCTCCTACAGGAGTGCTAATCTAGACCAGAGCTTGACATATTACCATCATCAATACCTGGGAATTTCAATGAAAACTGAATATTGCCAGTCTTAGCCGAGCGTAGCCTCGAGATGCCAAGTATTTTACTCCCTTTAAGATGCCTTGAACTAAGCAACAACAGGAAAAAAAAAAGTTTTAGCACTCGTCTCTTTCTGCAAGTCTTGACTGCCTTTTGTCTAAAGAATTTGTCCCACCACGGTGTCTTTTTGCATCAGATATTTCAGTGTTATGCTGGGCTGCAAGTCTGTATCTTGGAACTGAAACTTACACTCAACTACTCTGAAGTAGTACCTACTTTTCTGTAAACAAACACTGTATTCCCTCCTGCTGACCTCAGCTATCCTCTTTTGAGACAATGGGCTACAAATCCAGCCCTTAGTTTGCACAAGTACAGGTTGCTAAATAGCCCCGTGCTCCCCACTGGCAGCAGAGCATCTTCTTTAAGACCTGAGTTTTCTCAAGACATGGCTTGCATGGTTATCAGGGAAAGAAACAGTCTTTGTCCTGCTGAGAACCAACCCAGCAGCAGAACAAAGCTGGGATACCTTTGGTAATGGCTTTGCAGGCCGACAGTGAAGTCCTCCAACAAACTCAAAGTTGGGCAGGAAAGGACGCGGAAATTCAAAATCCCAGTATGTTCTGATTAACCATATCTCTGCTTTTCCCATTGTCTCACACAGGGTTGTGGGCCTCCCTGTGGACAAGGTACAAAGGGTTTGTAACATGCATGGGAGCAGTTTTGTTTGCTGTAGATAGCAAAATAGAAGCCTTACCTTTGGCTTTTGGCACACCCAGTCAGTGCAGTCTCGCAAATCATGCATGAAATGGAATCCAGACCTATCCTTGCCCTGTCCTGTGTTCAACCTTGGCAGGTGTCCACAAACAAGGCAACACTCTCTTTAAAAGGATTTTGAACCTTCAAGACATGTTTAGAGTAGTACAAGAGTACATGGGAAGCATTTTGTTTGTGATACACAAGTGCAATTCCTGTACCACTGAAAGACTTCTTTACCTCTGCTTACAATAAAAAGGTACTTTGGCAAAGAGAACAGTCAGAAAATTTAGTTCCAAATAAAAAATAGAAATTATTCTGAAAGTGATGATCAACAGTCGGGGAGGAGGACAGATTTTTTTTTTTTTTTGCAAATGGTGACTCAGTCAATGGCTGCTCAGACTACAATAAAGGACAGGTACAGACACCCCTAGTCTCCTTGGAGACTTGAGTCATGTCCTTCTGACACATCAAGAGAAAATTAGGCCAAATCCATAGGTGCTTTCAACATTGTTTTACACAAAATCCCATGTCTCTAGAAATGCAGCTACAGAAATAAATCCAACGGGTAAAACTGGTTTATAGCTTCTCATTTGGAAAGAATATATATTCTCAGGGACAAGCTGCAAGATGTCTTTTGCAGTATTTTTCTCACAAACTGGAAGAGGGGAATAAAAGGGTTAGATGTGTTGGTAAAAATGATTGTCCAAAGTCAGCCTAATGCAAGCAGGAACCAAGCAAAATAAACAGCAAGAGAAAAATTACCTGTAGGGCATCTTCTTATACCACTCAATCACTGTTACAATTTACACCAGTAATTTCTGAGTATTTTATTTTAAGAGCAATGAGTCACAAACTTACTGGAGTGAAAACTAAGTGTGCACTGTACGTAGAGTGCTATAAAACTGCAATTAAGTCTTACGTGATATTAAGAAACCCCACAACAATCCAGGGAAAAGGGATGGGTATGCAGAGCACAGAGGTGTTCTTGGGACATGCAGGAAGAGATGCGAGTGCAACGGAACAGGTGCCCTCGTGCTTGCTGTTCACTTGTTACCTGCATGAACAGATATTCTGCACAAGATTCAAAGTTCATTGAGCGAAGAGGTCTCTTCAATGGACTTTGAATCAAGCCTGAGCTGGAACAAAAGCTTCCAGTATATATTTAGTTTAAGGAGACCACTTCAGACTCGGAATGGTGGATGAAAGGGAAAGGTGACAGCTCTTAGCACCTTGTAGTAGAGAATATGAACTCAAGCTTAGAATCCTGTACTAGGCAGGGTTGCAAGATGATCCTGGAGACAGCCTCTGTTCCTAAATAAAACAGGTATGTCATCTCCAGTGGTTACACTTGATTAAAGAAAGACTCTGCCCTCCAGCCTTAATCTATTACCACCTTAATTGTAGAAGTGCCTGTCAAGATGAAGAGGCAATATCTGTCCTCTGAGAGCACTGAAATGGGCATATATCTCACTGCAAGAGCTCCCCAGCAGTATCATCCCTTAGGAAAATTAGAACTATGTGCCCTGAAGATCCTCAAGAGTAAGTAGAGCAAAACTGCGCTGGTGTGTGTTACGCTTGATGGGACCTAAAAGGGAAAGCACAGCCTCCATGTGACCAAAACGAGATTGTCACCTCTGTTGGCCACTGAGAAAGAGTATTTTGAGATAACAGCATTGAGCTCCCAAAAACATTCAAAAGACACAGCCTACGCAAGAGGAGAAACCACTCAACAGCCGCCTTACCTAGAACATTACTGTAGTACCCATCCAATTCGTCTGACCAAAACTTGAAGAAAGACAAATCCATGTAGGAGTAAAACAGGAAGTTCTTCAGCCTTTCCAGAAAGGACATCTGGTCTGTCAGCCCGATTGTGCTAGCAGGCACGTAAGAAGGTGGGGATGGGAGCCCACCACACAGCCGCTCTACCACATTCCCCTCAGAGAAGCGGAAGGTGTAGACAAAAGGGATCTCTAGGATTTGTGCTACGAGCTCCCCGCCTATACACAGTGGGTCAGCAATCAGGATGTCAAACTTGGCTTGCTGCAGCTTTGCTACCAGCTCAGAGTTTGTCACCAAGGTATCACAGGTCTCCTTTGACATATTCGCAAAGACCTTCAGGTCTTTTTTCATCCTCCACATGATCTCCCACGGGAAAAGATTAGATGCCTCATTTGTCCAGAAACTGATGAAATCATCCATGAGAGCATACAGCTTCTCCTGGGTAAAGGGGACTTGAAGGACCTCAAAGGTGAAGGGGGAGGAGGTATCTCTGTAGTCTATGAGCAGATTGCTTGAGGGCACCAGCACAGTCACTTCATGACCCCGGCCAATGAGCTCTTCCAGCACCACTTTCACATTGATCCAATGACTTGCATCGGTGGGCCAGACCACCACTTTCCCACAAAAGCCAGCACTCCAGCAGCACGTGTAGGCCCAGAGCAGCCAGGGGAACCTTACCCTTGTCATCTCGTCAGTCCATGTACTGCTCTGGTCTGACTGAGCTGGAAGCAGTTCACTGTTCCTTGTGCAGTGAAGTCACAGCCAGCCAATAAAAGTGAGGGAGCGAAGTTTGGCAAGGGGGTATGTCAGAACATGAAACAACATTCAGGGCAGGACTGAGCAAGCTGCAAATCCTGTTCTGGAGTCTCCCACAGAGCCACAGCTGATCTCAAAATGACAGCAACCCCTGTTTCTGCTCACCACAAAGTGCATTTTGCAGCATGTGAGGACCAGAAGCCTTTTCTCTGTGTTTTGGTTTAATCCTGATAGGCAGCTAAGCACCACAGAGCCTCTCGCTCCTACCACAGTAGGAGGGGAAAAGGAAGGGCAAAATTAGAAAACTCATGGGCTGAAAAAGGGACAGCTTAATAAGCAAAACACAAAAATAAAACCAAGAAAAACAAATACTGCAAAAAGAACAGTTGCTCACCAGCAATCAATCAATGTCCAGACAGTTCCTGTAACAAGCAGGACCTCAGGCTAAGGAAAAGACAATGAGCGTATGAGACTTTTATGATAGCTACAAAATGAACTCCATCTTATTAGCACTTGGCTACAGCCTAGATTTGCTTCTTTGTCCTTTAAGAGCCAACCTTCCTGTAAAGCTGGTCAGCACATTTATCTCCTCGTTTACTGGGTGCAACATAGCGTGCAGTTCTTCACAAATAGCCCACAGGGTGCTCCAGTTCTGTCTATAACCAGATGCTGTGGACACAGCACTGGAAGGACACAGTCCTGGTAGAGGTGACTCCAGCATCAGGCCACCCCATGAGAGAAGCAGGAGGAAGTAAGGAGCACAGATTTTGCTCACCTTGCTGCTTCTGTACCTCTCTTGGAAAGATGCTGCAAACTGGCATTGGTGTATCCATGTCATGTAGTCCAGGACACATATGGCCAAGAGAAGAGACTTGACTTCTCCACTTGACTACATCTTGCAGATGTAGTGGAGATGCTTGGTGCTACTGATGTGTTCAGAGAAAAGAATAGGAAGCTGCTTTCTCTGGAGCAGAAGAGAAAGGACTGACAGCAGACCAAGCAGTCTTTCACCAACCTCAACACTTGAAAAAGCCGTTAGGTAGCTCTGGGAAAACAGTTAGAATAATGAGATGGAGGATTTTACTCCTTTTCCAAGGAGAAAGTGGAAGAACTCCACTGCAGGAGTTAGGACATTGCCCCATTTCCTTGAGATGCTTACCACTTCATTTCACACCTCTTGAAGGACTGGATACACTCCAGATCAAAGCACATCATGGTCAGAATACAGAAGAGCTAAGCTAACACAGCTAAAAAACAGGTATTGTACATGGAGCCTTAAATGCTAGGCCTCACATTTAACAAAAAGACAACATGAGATCCAAGCAGCTCTGAGGTTTACACAACAGGAGATCAGCAAACCACACTTCTGCCAGCAAAAGATATTCTAGTCTCTGTCAAACATGATAAGCAACACAATTAAGCACACAGCTAGATGCTCTAATAGTAGGATATCTGAACAACTCCTCTCTCTTAGCAGAATTACAGCCTACTAATGAAACATAAATAAAACCCACTTAGAGTCTCAGATTGAAATAACAGACATTTCATCTGCCCACCAACAATGCCTGGGTTTGTCGTCTTTCCTTTTAAGCAATACAATCATCACCTGGAGCACAAATGTGAAAGTAATTATGCAACTACTACTTTAAAAATAAAATAACCTATGTAAATAACTTATTTATCTTCTAATATTTCTTTTAGACACTTTCAGGAAAGCTGCTCTCTTTGCCTTTAAAAGACCAGAGGAGGCCATTATCTCTAATTTTTATCTAATAATAGATATCCTAGAAGTGCCTGAATTAATTTGGCTGACCTGGTGTAGCAGACCAGGATTAACAGGTCACATTTATACTTGCCTGCACTGTTTGACTTAGCACAGGAATTTCAGAGGAAGGAGACTTCAGGGCTATCTGGCTCCTGATTTGTGCTTTAACCTCTAAGACCTGGATATTTACCCTCATGTGTACAGCAGGTGTAATTTCTGGAAGCAAGAGAAGCCTTACCTAAAACATCACTGTAATATTGGTCCCAGCCTCCCCAGAGAATGTAATGATAGATGACATCCTGCAGAGCATAGGTTAAGATGTTTCTTAGCCTTTCCCAGAAAGTCATCCTATCTGTTAGAAAGCTTAGGATGGCTGGTACGTAGGAAGGAGGTGCTGGGAGTCTCCCACAGAGCCGCTCCAACGTGTTGCCTATGGAGAACCGGAGGGTGTATATGAAGGGGATACCCAGAATCTCAGCAAACAACTCCCCACTGGGAAACAGTGGGTCTGCAAAGAAGACATCAAAGGCCGATGCTCTCAGTCTCTCCATCAGCATTTTGTTCTTCAGGATTTCATCACAAATAATTCTGGTTACGTTCTCCAGCTTGTGTATCAGATGAAGCAACCTTGGCACGCTTTTCCACAAAGGTAATTCTCTCTGCTCGTAAAACCAAAAAGCAAAATTTTCTTGCATTAACTCTGCCATCTTCTTTTTGGTGATTGATGTCTCAACCACCTCAAACTGTAAGGGTGAGGGCTGCGTGGGGCTGAGAATGAGGAAGCACGAAGGCAGCAGCACAGTCACCTCGTGGCCCCGGACCACGAGCTCCTGGAGGATGGTCTCCATGTTCAGCCAGTGGCTGTTGTCCACTGGCCAGACCAACACTTTCCCCCCGGACCCCAAACCCAGCACTGCCAGCAGCCACAGCACAGCAGCTTCCTTGGCAGCCATGGCCAGAGCTGCGGGCTGCCTTCTGCGCGAGCAGCAGCGCCCGCGCGCTTCGGCTGGGCACCAGTGGCACCACCTCGCTGGGCTGGGGCTGCGCACGAGTGACACGGCCTCACTCCGCAGCGCCGACGGGCTGGCGAGGAATCCTGTCCTGGATAATGGCAGGGGGAAAGAGGTTGCCAGGGACAGCTGGCACCATCTGCTGGTATATAACTTGCTGAAGTCGGGAAATGTACTTCCCCTGGAGCCGTGGGGAGAGCTGCTAGGGCTCACTCCAGTGAGGGCTGTGTCCTGTTAGTCATCCTGGCCCTCCTGCCTGACTACAGTCTCTATATTGTTTGTTTGGAGGGAGAGGTGACTTTGTGATTCTTTGAGCTCTTTGAAGCCACAGTTGGGCACGCAGCAAAGATGTTCACCCACTAGGTGGGCATCCTTTGCTTTATAAAGCTACCATTTACAGTGGACTTAAGGTGGTGGTCTAGGTCTGCAGCTATAAAGTTGCACCTCTGAGTAAATGAAACTACCCAGCAAATGACTCTATTATCAGAGTAAGACTGGCTTCATGTGAACTTGCCTCTTCCAGAGCGTGCATCACTGGCAGGTGATAGTGTGGGCTGTCCTGCCTGCGTCTAGATGCCAACTATATGTTATAAGCTGAACCAGAAAATCTGTCAAAAAAAATCCATTTTATTTATGATCTGCAATTTTATTTCTGATGTGCAATTAAGAAATAATGTGAGTCCTCTTCACTATGCTAAAGTCCATCATTACTGGGTTTCTGTCCTTCTCTGTTATGCAATGTTTGCCTAGTGTTGTGCAAGGCTTTTGCCACAGTTTCCATGCTGCTTAGAGCATCCCTTCATGGATAAAAATGAGTGATGAAGGCAGCTGGGCTTCAAGAAGCCAGGCTGAGATACCTCATCTGCTGTGCACATGACAACAGTCTGGTGTACTTGTGGAGCCCAGCAGCATGTAGGTATTTGCAGGCAATGGAACCCTGAGAGGTTTGCAAACACTCTTTTTCATGAGCTGAATGTGAGATTACCAAAAATGGCATATTGTTCACACGTGGTTAATACTTAAATATGTTTTCCTACATATTCACTCAAAACAGTCCAGAAGAAAACCTTACAGAGGAAGACTTGTTGCTTTCACTGTTTGCCTGTGGGTGGAGGATATGTTTTAAATAAAGCTTGTTTTGTGCAGAGAGAATTGGTTTTATGTGACCAATGACATAAGGGAAGTCTCTATTACAAAGCCACGATGTTTTTCAGTATTGCTACTGAGGGTGGCGCAGTTGGCTCGTGATTCTCCAGCGACCCTTCCTTGTTATGATACTCCGGATAAGGAAAACACCACTGTTCCTGGCTACTTTCTGAGCAAGGGCTCATCAGAGGGGAACATGTGTAAGCTAAGTTCCCTTGCTGAGGGCCCTACATGGTGTGGAAGTTGTTTCAACCCCCACATTAAAAATAATTATGGCAAAAGTCAAATCCGTCAGTTGGGATGGTGACTGAACCCTGTCCCAAGGCAATGGCATAGCAGCACCACACTCTGACAGGGAAGCAGGTGGACTCTGCTAGCTCATTCCCTTTTCCACATGGGGATGTAATGACAAACTTCTTGCTGATCTCTCCCAGACCTCGACTTTGTGACCCTGTCAGGTTCCCAGCTCTGCAGGTCCTAAGGCAGGAGGCTATGTAATAAGAAGTGAAGTAGCAGAAGGCTTACCTAAGACCTTGCTGTAGTAGACGTCCCATTCTCCCCAGTAGGTATGGAAAATGTAGTCTTGCAGGTAGTAAGACACAATGTTTTTTATTCTCTCACTGAAGGCCATGTGGTCGGTGAGCTCAGAGAGGGCTGCGGGCACGTAGGACGGCGGGGCTGGGATCTTGCCGCAGTGCCTCTCCACGGTGGAGGCCGGGGAGAAGCGCAGTGAGAAGACAAAGGGGATGGCCAGCTTGAGAGCCAGAAGGTCCCCGCAGGGGGCCACTGGGTCTGACAGAAGCAGGTCATAGCCAGACCCCTGCAGATGGGCTATCAGCTCTGGGTCAGTCAGCACTGCCTCGCACATTAGCCTGCTCATTTGGTTCCAGCCTTTGGTTACTTTTTCCAGCTTCTTGTAAAACTGCCAGAAGGTCAAGATGGTCGGCCTGTTATTCAGCCACAGTGCCACGGAACCCTCGATCAAGTTCTCAATTGTGTCTTTCCTGAAGGGCACCTTATAGATCTCAAACCTCTCTGTGGCCTCAGCCCTGGGTTCAATGAAGAGGGAAGCATTGGATACCAGGACAGTGACGCTGTGCCCATGGTGGATGAGCTCCTGGATAACTATCTTCATGTTCAGCCAGTGGCTGCCTTCCACTGGCCAGACCAACACATTCCAACAGTAGATAGGCCCTAGAAGAACAACTTGAAAAAAGAACAGCTGGAGGTACTTCTTAGAGCCCATGGCTTTTGTGGCCATGGCAGGATTAAAGGCTAGATAGGCTGGGAGTTCTCCTTCCAGTTGGCAGTGCTGCACCTCTTGTGTTGTGTTTGATGGCTCTTTACTAGCCCTCTCAGCAACAGAAAGAGTTTGCTATTTTGCAGGTGGGGCCTTTAAATCTCAACTTCCATTGGCCTCTCCACCCCTGCCGGGCCTGCCACGCGCCCTGTATAGGCCTGAGCAGCCACTGGCAGCAGGGAGAGAGGCACTGCCTTCTTATCAAGGGATTCAAAGTCCTGGGTTTACAAGGGTGTTTACAAGAGAGTTGCACACATCCTGCCCTGATTTGATAGATGCTGCTTTTAAGGGCAAAGTTAGTTCTGCAATCCCTCCTCTGGCCACATAACCATGTACTTGTTTCTTTCCTGGGGCAGGTGCTGTTGGGATTGCACTTTGAGTCCAGGGACATGAGACATACTTGCAAAAAGAAAACTTGGTTCTCATTGAGAGTAGTGAACGAGAGCACATCTTGAAGCATGTTTGATATCCCTACATATTTCACAGCAGCTGCTGTCCAAATTATGAAGAGGAGGGAGATGTCATTGGAGTCATCTAACAGACCAGAGAGGCTTTGGGGAAAAAAGAAACAAATCCATGTGCTTCCACACAAATGGAGACATCTCAGTAGCAAAGCAGGGGCAATCAGAACACCTGGCTTTATATCCAAGTGGCAACAAACAGGCATGCAAGAGATATAGAGAGGGGGGAAAAATCCTGGAACAAATTACAGAGGAGCAAGTTGTTATTAGCTGAGGAATAGCCTTTGTCAAGAGCAGCAGGGCCAAAACACATGCTGGCAGTGCTGGGTCTCAACAGCAGCAATAAGAATGAAAGGAAATTTCTGTAGCAAGACATAATGATGTCAAGGGACTGAGAGAGAAATCAGCATAGGAAATCCAGCACCTGAATAAACTAAGATGCCTTCAGTCTAAAAATACATAGCTGGAGAAGGATGTGTTATGAGGAAAGCCTATGGAGTCCCAAAGGATGGGGAAGATCAATGTGCATGAATTGCTGGTACTATCTCACAGCATGAAGTAAGGTATTGCAAAACCAAAACCCCAAAAAGTGAATCCCCAGAGGAGGTAGAATGTGCCACGGGATCTGGTGTATGTCATGAGAGATAGGGTTTCAAAGGCAGGTATGTAGAAGACAAAACTGACGTGTGAGCAGACACAGGCCACCACAGCTGGCTGTGGAGCTGCTTACCTACATGGCACCCTTCTGTACGACAAAAGTGGTTGCAGTCACCACTCACCAGTGCAGGTCTCTCTGCTCCTGCCTGCAATTACCTGCATAATTTTTACCATCTCCTCTTCTGGCATCTCTAGCATGATTTTGCTTGTACTGAGACTGCGAGGTAAAGGGAGAACAGCAAGATTCAGAGCCTGCTGTATGGTTCTGTAACAAGCCACTACAAACATGGTTTAGGCCCATCGGGGAACAAAAGACCACGACTAGCCTCAATACCAAAAACTTGAGAATTGCCAAAGGGCAGGGAGGGCTTACTTGCCACTTATGGTCCCCAACAAAACAGACCAGGCTACTCAGCTTGGGGAGGAAAACAGAAAATAATTTAATCCAACACCAACTAAAGCAAAACCATAAAACCCCAAAACATAACAAACACAAAACAACACAGAGCAGTACAATGATGAAGAGCACAACCAGCCCTTTAAGATCACGTTCTCTCCACCTCCTCCCCTCTTCCCAGGCTCAGAGCCCTGATCCAGGTATCTTTATCTCCTCCCCCTCTGAAAGGCCCAGGTGGGCAGGGAATGGGGGTTTCAAGTCAGACTATTCCTGATGGCTTCTGCTGTTTGTCTCTCCTCAGGCCAGGCAGGCTCTGCACCAGTCCTTCCTGCATGTCCATGGGGTACCTCACACACCCGGCAGCCCTGCACAGGCCACTCCAATATGCGTTAATTCCAAAGGCTGCAGCTCCTTTCTGCCTCTCGCATGGGTCTGCTCTGCAGCCCGCAGGCTCTCCAGCACGGTCTGTGCCATGGCCACCTCCTCACACAGTCCCTCGCCTATCCGGGTGCACTCACACGGAGCTGCTGGTGGCTCTCAGTCCTGTCATTGCCCTCCATGGGTTGCAGGGGCACAGCCTGCATTCTCGCCACAGCTTGCAGAGGGGTCTCTGGTCTGGTGCTCCTCCTTCCTTCCTCCTTCTCTGACTGTGGGGCCCACATGGTCGCCTCCATCTTGTACCACTCTTACACTTCCTCCGAAGCACTTCAAATTCCCATCCTTAGTGACGGCAGAGGTGCCAGATTGGCCCAGCTGGGCTGGAGGTGTGTCTGAACCCAAGAGCCAGGAGAAGTCCAAGAACTTTTTACCGGGTCTTCACTGCAACCCGCTCTCCCTGTTACCAAGCAAAAGCTGCTCCTTGCAAAACCATGACAGTTGTGTAACACAGAGAACCTCCCAGCATCCAAGAGAGAAGCAGAAACCATTTGCAGTTACTTTATTACAACTTAAAATAACATTTCTTCCAAGGAAGGATCACAGTTCTCTACCTTCTCTTTTTCTCCTTATTTTCTCCTCACACATCCACATCCAGTCAGGTAAGACCTAACTCTGCTGTGACACCCACCACCCAAAGTTTGGTTGGGTCTGTAGTACTTAATGGCCAAACTCTATGGATTTTGCTTAACAATAGGATTTAACTCAGTCTTGGTTCCTGTGTTCCTGAACAGGTCCCACCTGACTGAAGCACAGCAGAGCTGTTTCACATCTCATAGTCCCTATTTCAGCGCTGGGTTGTGCCTGGCTGTTTGTGGAAGCTCCTGATAACTTTTGTCCTGTGCTAGAAACACCTCTGCACCGCATTGTGGCTTTATTATTCTGCAAAGAAAAGTCTCATAGGCATTTCCTACACACATCCTGCATGGGTAAGAAGGGGCTGGGGCAATGTGAGCTAAGACAAGGCTCTGCAGGGCTTTGTAGCGATGCAGTGACTTTCACAAGAGTGCAAATCTGGGAGGAAGATGCAGACATAAAACTATTTTTGCGAAAGTCCCTCTGGAGTGGAGTGGCCGGTGAGATGCTGGCAGCCTGGGGTGAGGCTGGAGCTGCTGCTGGGAAGCAAATCATACAATCATTATGGTTGGAAACAACCTTTAAGATTGGGTCCAGGTGTCCAAGAGTGGAACCGGTAGAGGTGGTTTGGGGGACATTTGTTGGTATCATCTCAGATCTGAGTGCGGAAGCACAGGTCAGTGCCCGACATCTTCTGCATGTAGTCCTGGTCGAAGCGCTCACTCTGGGCCACAGTGAAATAGTTCTTCCAGTCTCCAGTGGTGCCTGGGGCCGGAAGAGATAGGGCTCAGAGGGAGCCCAGGCGGATAATGCACCGGGAGACCCCTGGGCCTGCTCACCTTTGCGCATGAAGGGGGAGATGCCCTGGTCCATGATTTGGGAGGGCACCATGCTGTAGTTGGTGGTGGGGTTGTCCCGCATGGCCTTGAAGGAGGTGTGTCGAGTGATGGCATCCAGCGTTGCCTCAGGCAGATCCTGCCCCAGGAACTGGGCCACCTTGGCAATCTCCCGGTGGAGGTCCTGCGGGACACAGGCCGAAGCTCACCTCTCCTGCCAGCCCCCAGCCCCCACGCCACCATCCACTTTGGTTCCTCACCTCTTTCAAGTCCTCATAGAAGAGGTAGAGGATGGGGTGATCCTTCCTCCTCTCCCAGTAGTCCTTGACGTGGTCATACCAGGAGCCATATGCTACTGCATCAGAAGAAGCCAGCAGGGTGTCAGTTGGTGACAGCAGCCTGCAGGGTGCCCACAGACACCCACGAGTGCCATGTCTCACCTCTGCCAGCCATGAACTCCTCCAGGTACCTGGCCCACGTCCCAGGGTGTGGGTGTAGTTTGTTCATCAGGTCAAAGTGGTAGAAGGAGACAGCCACGTCCTTGGCATTGCGTCCCATGTAGATCATCTGCAGAGAGCTCGGTGACATGTGGGGACTTGCAAGGTGCCAGGGGAGCAGGGCCCCCCTTATCTCTGCTAGATCCCCTCCAGGTGGCTCCCCTCTAGCTTGTTACCTTACAGCGGTTTTCCCAGAAGGATTTGGGCAAGATCTGAGCTGGGATGTGGGTCTTGATGATTCTAGGGGATGCCATGGCCTTCAGCTGCTCTGTGCCTGCAAGGCAGATTTCCCCCAGGAGTGCTGTCACTTCCCACAGACCAAGCCTGGCACCTGCTGCACCCCCGATCCTCATACACACACTGTCCCGCTACCTGCTGGCATCTTCCCAGGGGCTGCAAACTCCAGCATGGGCACCCGGTTCACGATGGCATCCTGCTTGCATTTTTCAGGGTCACCGCCTTTCAGGATCAGGTCCACGATCTCACTGACCCAGGTGGTGCCTGCCAAGGAGAGGTCAGGCATCTGCCTGGTGCCATTCCCACAACAGCCCTGTCTCAGGCACCTGAGGGGCACTGTCTGCTGGCATTGCCTTTTGGCATCCCCCCAACTCCCAGCCTGGGGGGCTACAGGTTGATGCCTCCCTTCCTGAGCACAGCCATTCTCTGATGCCCAGGGATGCTCACCAGATTTGGGGAAGGTGACCACCATGATGTCCTCGGGGCGGCTCTGGAAGGTGTCGATCCGCTCCCAGTCTTGGGCGAAGGCGCTGACCATGGGGATGCCATGCACCATGCACCAGGGCTGCCGCAGGTAGGTGTCCAGATCAGCCATCCTGACAGGGACAGGGACATGGACATGGCTGGCAGTGAAGAACATCATGAGCCCACCTCATTCCCCGAGGTCCCCCAAATCCCTGCCGTCCAGCAATCCCAACCACAGGAAGGAAACTGTCCCCTGCTTCCTGCCATCACAGGTGGCACCTGCCTCCCGTGGGGATTTTGGGGGCTGGCTGGCGGTGCATGGAGCACGGAGAAGCACAGCCAGTCCTGGGGTGCTCAGGTCAGCACTGTCCCAAGCTGGCAGCATCCATCTCGGTGTGTAAAAGCTCACAAGGGCTTTGCTGTGTGGAGTTCCAGGCTGCTTTGTGCCTTCCTCCGCCACCCAGCTTTGGTTTTGTACCTCCTTTCACTGCTGCGCAGAGGCAGAGGGAAGCTCGGCTTGCGGGAGGAGCTACGTGAGGGTTCGAGGGAGACAGGAACGGGGCGCGCTGCTACAAGGACTCCCCCCAAGAAGCCTTTCTACCCGCCGGCTTTCGGAAACGCCGGAGATGCCGGTTGCGAAATCCCCACGCTGGGACTTTCGGAAAGCGGCTTTGTGTCTCGTCCCTCGCTCCCAGGGGCTTGCAGGGACACCGTGACCCACCGAGCCCCCCGCAGCCCCCACGCACGGCCTCCGCTTGCAAGGCCGGGGCACCCTGAAACGGGCCGACCCCCTCGCCGTGGCCGCGGACTCTCCTTTACCTGCCGCTTGGTCTGGCGCTCCGGCAGGGAGGAAGCAAAGCTCGGCCTGCAGCTTCAGGAAGAGGGATTTGTTATTTTCCCTTCCCCGCCTGGAAGATGGGAGGCGCCTGTGGCGGCGGCGGCCGCTGGCCATAGCGGGGGAAGGGACCACGAGTGACCTCGCCCGGAGGAGAGCAGAGCAGGGCCCAGCGGGGACGGGGGCACGGTCCCACTGGGGACGGTCCCCAGGTGACTGTGGTAAGCTGTGCCGTGCTCAGCACCTCCGTGCTAAACACACGAATGGGGAGTGAGGGAAATCACAGCTTCCCTCTTTGCCCGTGGAGGTAAAAGTGAGGAGAGAATTCAAACGCATGTACTGCGGGGGGCTGAACATTATTCTGTCCCAGTCTGACAGTCACTACTCTGGACATCTCCAGCTCCTCGCGACGACACGGAGCTCAACTAGCGACATGTGGGCCGGCTTTTGTCACCGCCCCCCCTCCACTCCGAGGCAAAGATGGGTCCAAAGTCGCAGCTGATATCGTGCACCCGTGATATCGGGCCTGTTCCCATGATATCGGGAAATTTAAAGGTGTCAGTGGTGGGGAAATGCTCCTCCTTACCTGCTTCCCACTAGCTCCGGGGTGGGAGCAGGGAGGGCAGGCGAGATGGCAGGCAGGGAGGGGAAGCAGCTTGCCTGTTTGCAACTTTGAGAAAAACTCCCTGAATTGCCCCAGGGCCATATTCCCAGTGAGGCAAAACCCGCTGTTCAGGTGCCTGGATAATTTGCAGGCAGGGACATGCCTTCCCTGCCTGTCCCTCTGACCACATGCCAGCAAAATTGTGTGTACAAACCTCGCAGGCAAAGCCAGGAGCTGGGGAAGCACAGAGATATCAATCTGCATCTAAGTAATTGCATGGAAAGGATTTATCCCTGCGGATATCTCCTCACAGTGCTGTTGCTCTTCAGGAGTCAGATCTGGGTTGGTCCTCTTTAGAGATGAAACACTGAGACATTGCCTTGCCAAAAAAGCTGCAGTCTTGGAAATTTGAGAACAAACTGGAAACATAGCATAACATTTGAGGCTCCAAAGCAAAACCTTGCCCTCGGTGGGACAGGAACTGGTTTGTGCCAGTCATCTCTAAGCAGCGGCTGGATGCAGCAGGATTATGAGTTGTAGCATGGTTTTCCTACCCACCAAAGACAGTGATGCTGCTGAGCATGGCAATATGCTGGCAGGGAGGCGTTTCCCTTCACCTTTGCTCCTTAAACCACAGGCTGACAAAGCTCTGTCTGGGCCAGAGATCCTGAGGTGAGCCCTGCCACCACCCACTCTGTCAGGAAACTTGCCAAAACTGAGGCACAAAAGCTCCTGTGCATGCAAGAGCAGGTGCAACAGTGCTTCTGGGGTTTTTCCACTCTTCACTGATCTTTGCTCCTTGCAGACACCTTGGTAGGATGGGGCTGAGGTGGCCCAAGGTGTTGGGGCCTGTGGTGGTTTAGGGGTCGATGGCTGCCCTTGGTGATGCTTGCTCACCACCAGCTAAAAGTCCACCATGCACATCCACCCTCCTGCCCTCTGAGCATGGGGATGGCCCTGGCCACAGCCCAGGATTCAGGGGGGTTCAGCTCTCCCACCTTTCCCCTCAGGCAATGGCTCATTCTCTGGTTATCTCAATTTATTTCTGAGGAAAAAGCAAAGCATGATGATGCTCCATCTGGGCAGGCTCATTTTCCCTGCTGGGAGACTAGGGAGAAGTGGAGCCCTCCCAGGAAGGGGACGAGACCCTCATGCTTCTATCTGGAAGTGTAGGTCAGAGCTTGCCATGTGCTTCTGGTAGTGTTGGTCAAAGCACTCATTCTGGGCCACGGTGAAGTGATTTTTCCAGTCCCCAGACATCCCTGGGGGTGAGAAAGAGACGGGGGCAAATCCTGACAGCCCTGCAATATATGCAGCCACAGACAGGGCCTGGATGGCAGGGACTCCCCTCCCAAGCCCTCCACCACTGTCTGAACCCCACCTTTCCGGAGGAAGGGGGAGAGGTTGTGGTCCATCAGGGCAGTTGGCAAGGTCTCATAGTTGGCAGCAGGGTTCTTCTTCATCTCCTGGAATGAGGTGTGGTGGAGAATCCTCTCCAGCACCTCCTCTGTCACCTCCTTGCCCAGGAACCGCAGGATCTTCTGTACCTCCCTCCGTGGGTCCTGTGGGCCGGCTGACATGCAAAGGCTGCCATAAAGGGTGGAGAGGGGGGAAAAACCAGGGCACCCCTCCATCCCATCCTCACCTTTTTCATGTCCTCATAGAAGAGGTAGAGGAGCTGCTTCTCCTGTTTCTTCTCCCACCAGCCCCGCACGTGCTCATACCAGGACCCATAGGCTGCTGTAGGATGCAGTCAATGGGTTAGCTGAAAAGCAGGGTGGTAGGGGATATCCTCCCCACTGGCCTTTCGGGGTGGGTACCCTGGAGCTCAGTCCCCACCTTTGCCAGCCATGAAGGTCTCCAGGAACTCATCCAGTGTGCCAGGATCAGGGTGCAACTTGGCCATCTGGCAGAAGTAGTAGTAGGAGATGACGACATCCTTGGGGTTGCGGGCCACGTAGATGACCTAGAAACAGCCGAAGATGCAGCTGGAGGGTGCCAAGCGGTGCCCCCTCCCTTCCACCGGATGGAGAGAGAGGCATCAGTCACCCATGTCATTACCTTGCAGCCCTTGTCCCAGAAGGAGGTTGGGAGAAGCTGAACTGGAAGATGGGTCTTCACTAGCCGTGGTGACGGGGTTTTCTCCAGTAGCTCAACACCTGCAGGACAGAGGGCTTAGCAGCGTGAGCCCCAGCACCCTCACCCCCACCCCAGCTCAGCCTCTTCCCCACCCAACCGGGGGGCAGCCAGCTTGGGGGGCTCACCACCCGGTGTATCGGGGATCTTCATCTCCAGGAAGGGCACCCGGTTGAAGATGGCATCCCGCCGGCACTTCTCCACGTCACCATTGTGGTAGATCATGTCCAGGATCTCGCTCACCCATGTGGTGCCTGCAGCACAGGGGCAAGTGTGTTACGAGCTGTCATCACCTCGCCTCTCCCTGCACCCCTGCCCAGGACCACTCACCTGATTTGGGGTAGGTGGCGATGAGAAGATCATCTGGCCGCGCTTGGAAAGCCTGCACCTGTGGCCAGGCCTCGATGAAGGCCTTGAAGAGCGGGATGCCGTGCAGGCTGCCCAGCTCCTGCCTGAGTACTTCTTCCTTTCCCATGGCCGTTGGCAGGTCCCCGCAGCGCTGCCGTCCTCGCCGCTGGCAGCCGCTGTCACCTCGGGACGGGACGGGACGGGTCTTGCGGCGAGACGGGACCGTGCCCGAGGTCAGAATAAGTCCACCCGGATCACGTCACGTGTGGCGGAGGTGTTGCCGCTGTGGGCGGGGGATGTCCCGTTCCCCATCGGGACACCGCCGCCGAAGTTTTGGTACCGGCCACATGCTAAGCCGGGAAGGGAGCCTGTCATCTCCTCTCTCCGCCGCTTCAGCCCCCGCCGCGGGCTATCGGAGCCATAGCGCCAGCTCTGCCACCCGGGGCCCCGCCGGTTTCCGTACCTGCCGAGGTCCTGCGGGCGCGGCTGTCCCGGGAGCCCCGGCACCTCTGCTTCCCCGCCCCTCTCCAGGCGATAAACCCTAATAGAGCCGGCTCTGCCAAGGGGTACGGCACGTGGGAAGCAGTTAAAGGGCCAGCAGCAGGGGCGTGAGGAGGTTTTGGGCTAGGCATCCCCCAGGGCGGCATCAGGAGCAGCGGCGCGGTGCAGGCAGGGGCGATATGTCAGCAGCAGGTCGCGCCCGGCGCCGTCATCGTGTCACCGTGCCGGGACCGGGGGGCTGCGGTGCCACGCCCGCGGCCGCCAGGGAGCGCCGCCGCCGCGGGATCGGCGTGCCGGGGCGGGGGCGGAGGGAGCGCAGCGAGAGGGGCGCCGGGGCCGAGGGCCCCCCGGGCTTCTGCGCAGCGCTGTCCTGCCGGGACTGTGGTCCTGGGGCTCATCCCCGGGCGGCCCCGGGACTGTGCTGGTGCCGGTTCCCCGTCACGGCTGCTCCTGGTGCCTCCACTGCGTCTCTTCGCCCGGGTGTCCCGTCTCCCCCACGCTCCTTCGGGACGGCTTCTGCCGCGGCTGTCACAGTCCTGGCGCAAGGCGGCGCGAACCGGCCCGGAACGAGGCCCGGCGAGAGAGACGGGGTAAACCGGAGAAAACCAGGACAGACCGGGACCGTCTCCTGCCTTCTGCCCCCGCTCGCTGGCTCCGGTGCAACAGCGGGAGCGCCGGCCGCTGCCCAGTGGGCGCTGCCGGTGCTCAGTGCGGATGCCCCCGGGGCGGCGGAGGTCGGCACCACCCCTCTGGATTCCCCGCTCGGGCGGCAGCAGCTGCAGCGCGGCCTTCGGCGCTGCGGGTCCCCGCCACGTCTCGATTCCCACCACGGGTCAGCCCTTGCCAGCAGCTCCCGGTCCCAGCTGCCAGCCGTGTCCTCTGGAGGAGGTCTGGAAGTCTCCCGGGGCAGCCAGTGAGCCGTGCTGCTCCCGGGCTCCCTCCTCCCTCCACCGGCTGGTTTCTTCTCCCCAGCTCTTTCCGGAGCGGCTGCTGGAGGGCAAACCCGTCTGACTTGGTGCTGGCTCTGCCGAAGCTGGGGAGAGCTCGAGCTGGTGAGTGTGGGAGCTGCTGTTGGGGGGAACTGGTTTCTGCTGGGTTTCAGCCCTGCTTGGTGTCACTCTCGCAAACGATTTGCAGCAGGATCGTCTGCAGCCACCGTAGGGGCTCGGGTCAGCTCTGTCCTTTGCTTTTTCTGAAAACCTTTTTCAGCTCAAAACATACTGTGGTGGCAGCAGAGGCCACTCTAGGGATCCACATCAGCTCCTGCAGCACCATCCGTGACACAGAGAAGCTAGCCTGGCTTCTCATCTCCCTGGGCACCTTCCTGCAGCTCCCCACTGCCGAGGTGTTGCTCAGACTCCCCTCACCCTGCAGCAGGATGCACTCTGGCTACTGGAATCTCATCCCAGAGCTGTAGAAACAAGGTCCATGATGATTGCGTTGGTGCAGAGAGGAATAGAGAGAAACTCTGCACTCCAGGCACAGGACCCACAGCCCAACGATCTCTTTTCCCTGAACACTTTTGAACACTTTTCTCAGCACTTTGCACCCACTGGACCAGGACCAGGGAGACCTGTCATCCTGAAATAAGCTCTAGGATGCTGACAAGGTACAAGCTGCAGGTATCAGCCAGGATATTACCCTGATACTGGCAGAGAGAACAGCTTGAGGAAAGGATGGGGAACCCCCGGGTACTGGAGTGCAGTGATCTGGAAGGGCCCATTAAGGTGCACCACCAAGACCAACACCCCAGACTTTGGGCCTCGGCACCCCAGGGTATCTCCTTGGGCAGCTCCAGGCTGAGTTCTGCCCCTTGCTGGGGCTTTCTTGTGAAAAAAATAGATGGGGAGAGAGACTGTCAGGTAGGAGGCCAAATGGGAGCCCAGGAAGCCATTCCTGAGCCTGTGAGGTGACAGAGGTTGGTGTGAGGCTCTGGCTATGACAGGGAAGGCATAGGAACAGTTGTGTTCTGGAGCCAGCCACTCACAGAGGGCTGCTGGTCACATGGGGTCACATGGAGGACCCCCAGCACCACTGAAGACATGTGATGCTTTGATCTTAACAAGTGCTTCAAACAGAAATGGGAGCAGATCTGACTTTGTACCCATTCTTCCAAGGATTGGCTAAAACCCCATGGCATTGTGCTTCCTGGTTGATGGATTCAATCCTCTCAATAGCAATCAGGGCTGTACATCAAGCACCGGGTCAAGGCAAACGAAAGCTGTCACACGTGGGCTAACAGAGCAGGGTGATTAGCAGGTGTGTAACATAGAATATTTTCAAGAGAAAACTCAATTTTCCATTTGTTCCTCCCGAGGAGCTTCTGCCTCACCCCTGTCATTGAATGCAGCCCCCTCCACTCCATTAACTGCCCCTCACCACATTTTCGCCCCGATATTCCTTTTTTTCTTCCCAGTATAATAACCTCATGTCATTTTAAAGGCAGTTTATAGCTATAGGCAGGAACTAAATGTCCTTCCTTCTTCTTGCAGAACTTATATCAACACAAAACTTGTGGTTTATTTTGCATTTCCGCAATGTCCAAGCAATGCATGAACCGCAAATTGTTTCGGAAATCAGAGAGGTTTGGGACAGAATCAGACATGTCAGGGTGCCCTTCTCCTCCCAGGGCAGTCCTCAAAGAAGAGCTGGGACAGCCTTGGGTCCCACTAGCACAGCCTTTATGCTTGTCAGGGCTGGGGAGGCTGTGGTGGTTTAGCCAGGTGTCCACCAAGTCATAATATCACTCCCACTCCTAAACTGGACAGGAGAGAGAAATATAATGAAATATAATATGTGAGTTAAGGACAGAGAGATCACTCAGCAATTAGTATCATGGGCAAAACAGGCTCAACTTGGGGAGAAAGAGGTTTGATTTATTAAAGGAACAGGGAGAAGAGAAATAAAACAATCTTAAAACACCTACCCCCCACCCCTCCCTCTTCCCAGGACTCTCCTTCCTTCCCCCTCAGTGGCATCGGGGATGGGGGTTGCAGTCACTTCATTACAGTTGGACTTTGCCAATGTTCTTCTCAAGGAGAGGTCTCATCACACTTTCCACTGCTACAGTGTGAGGTCATTCACATCGGAAACAGTCCCTCACAAACTTCTCCAGCATGGGTCCTTCCCATGGGCTGCAGCTCCTCATGAACTGCTCCAGCATGAAGCCTCTCATGGGGCCAGCTCCTCACACCCTGCCCCAATGTGGCCCACTCACTGGGAGAACAGTCCTTCAGGTACCAACTGCTCCAGCCTGAGTCCCTCACAGGATCACAAGTCCTGACAGGAAACCTGCTCTGCTGTGGGCTCTTCTCTTCCCACAGACTCCCAGGTCCTGCCAGGAGCTGCATTCAGTAACTGCTGCTATTTCAAGTTGTTTTTCCTGTCGCCATCCCCATCTACTTGTGCCTGCCATGAGATAACCGCTGCACCTTCCAGAAAAATCAAGGACCTATAGGTCAAGTCAGTGCAGCTGTAGGTAATGTCGTGGTAGTTCATGTTCTGGAGACTTAATTGGTTTTGTTCTTTCAAGTGTTACATGTCAGCCTTACACAAAATGTGTTTGTGCTAAATAAGATATAAACAGGTCTAATTCTGTCTTTTGAGAGACAAGCTTCTTCAGTCATATTTTCCTTCTGTTATGACAGAACCAAGAGTTTTCCTTCCATCTGAAACAGAAAATGGTAGGCTGAAGCAAAATTAAACAGAGAGGAATGATTCACTTCCCTATTTAGAACAGGATGAGGATTTTAAAAAGAAGAAAAACCCACCTCAAAATAAAATAAAAAAAACCAGAAAAGCAAAACAACAAACCCAAAACTCACAAAACCAAATAAACCACCAACCAACAAAGACTGTAAAAAACCCCAAAGCACAGAAGGATATTTTGGTAGTCACCTTGCTGGTGCAGCTTCTAACATAAATGTTTTCCCACATGTGACAGTTAACCCATGAAGGCATGGTTTCAGGAGCAATTACCTTTGGCTGCACTGATTTTAATTGAGTTTGGTGATGCTGCTTTGCTTCAATTTCTGAAGAAAAAAAAAAAAAAACAACTCAGAAAGCTCTTCCTAAAGTCTGGCTGGGAGATGATGACATAGAGGTGACTGGAACTGTAGAAATCCAGCAAAACCTGAGCAAAATACCTCCCTGATGCTGCACCGTTTAGTTTGTCAAGGGAAATTAAATTCAGCTGCAGTCTTGTGGCCCATCCTCTTGGCCAGGGAAAGTAATTCCCCATGGTGCCTCTGCAGTGACTTGTTACTTAGCTCCAAGGAGAAGCCCTTCATTCAAAGCAATACAGTCCCACCATTTTCTGACCAACTTGATCTAATCTGCTTTTTATGGGAAAAGCCACTCTGTGACAAGAGAAGTCCTCTTAGCTCATCAGGTCTTAGCCTGAGGCAGCTTTGTTTTGTGTTCTCATCTTTGAGTTCCTTGAGTTATTTCTAGTTTACTGTCACATTTAGAGTAGTGTGCAGCATGTTGAAGAAGCTGACTCCTAGAAAATCAGTGAAAAAGCAGCACCTTGTCCACTCCATCATTTTACGCCCTCCTCTATTTGATTTAGTGCTGTAAAATGTATCAAATGCCTGTTTATCCACATTTGTCTATTGTTTTCTTGGAGAACCTTTCCCTTCACTGGCAGCATTGCTGAGGAGACCAGGACTGGGATGCCAGATGGGGATGTGCCGTGAGCCTGCTGGTGGCCAAAGGGTCACCTGCTGCACATGGGACCAGGAACTCAGGTGAGCTCTTCTCAGCGCAGTTGTGCTTTTATGAGTATTCATGGGCTTATGTTCCCCTTTTTAATGGTAGATGATTTACAGGATCACAGTGGGGAGGTTGTTCTCCAGCAGATGATTGAAATGCTGCATGACCTTGTGTTTTGAAGGGTCATTTAACCTTTGAATTGCATTTACCCTTATGGCTTTCAAGTCAGCTATCTCAGACACTCAAAGCAGGGCCCCAAAAGACGTATTTTGGCTTACTAGCTCCACCCACTTAATTTTTACTATTCTTGGCTACTCTCTTCTCCTGTTCCTCCACAAAACCAGCTATCAATCCCATGGGAAAAAAAAAATGCAAGCAGCAGAAAGTTTAACAAGACTTCTACCAGAATTTTCCTACAAGTTACCTGCTCAGAGGTCCCATTGCCATTACTGGAGTCCTTGGCTTCACTAAGTTTGAGCTGTAAATATGCTACTCTACAGCTGGAACAACATCAGAAAAATACTTCTTGCCAAGTGTTGGTCATATGGCTTTCATTCAAGCTTTGGGAAGAGTGTGACTGATATGACAAGGGCTTCCAGCTCCTAAGATCTTTCATGGAATGACTGCTGAAAACCAAACACTGCAAACATCTCGAAACGCTTATGTGATTTCCCATCATTAAAATAGTTGGTGCCTTAAAGGGCACCTTTGGGACACAGCATTATACATTTCTGCTTACAACCAACATTACAAGGAGATCCAGCTCTGCAAAACTGTATCAATATTGTATGTCTGTTGAGCCCTTCTCCCTCACTAGCGTACTGTGTCCCCAGGCATGGAAAGAGGGACCAGTTTGTCACCACTGCATATGACAGAGCACATTATGTCCTTCTAAGGAAATGCCATTGCATAGCCATTCCAACTCCTGAGAAGCCAGAGAAGTGTGGACATGCAGTGTGCCTTGATCTGATGTGTTGTTTCCCAAGAAGCCTAATTTCACCAATTCACATTTGCAATCATTACAAATAATATTTGTCTCCAAAGTGCTTTGGGGGAAACAGGTAATCCAGTCAGGCAGAAGGAGCCAGGTTGGATAAGATACAAGAAAGAACCCTTCAAAGACAGAAGCACAACCCAGAAGAGTGAGGAAGGGCACCTGAAGTACCAAGAGGTGGTACTGGGAGAGACGAAGAAAGAAACAGCATTTAACCACCACAGCTTTTGCTCACTGCAAATTTTAACTGCAACATAAACCACGTTGGGCTGTCCCCAATACCTCCCATGCAGCCAAGGGGTTAGGAGGAGGGTTGATGTGATACTGAGGTGGATCCAAGCTGCTCACTGCTGTATGAAGAGGCAGAGTGTATAACTTGGGCTCATGACCTGCACTTCCAGCAGGTTCCAGCCACTGCTGCCTCACACAGCCTCTGCTCAGCCACCGCAAGGACATTCCTGTAGGATGATTTTTGGCCATCCTCTTTTCCAAGAACCCCTCAGGCTAGTGAGCTACAAATGTCTTGAAGAGTTTCTGGGGGAAAAAGAATTCTGTTACCTGGCCTTTTTCCCCTGGGCAAGATATTGAGTGCCCTCTGTTTAATGAAACCACTTGGCATTCAGCCCACACAAACCACAAATGATATGTTCTCACCTGAAGGGAATAGTGTTTCACCTCCACACATGCAACAGGTCGGTTTTATTAAAAGCCCCTTCAATTTTAGACATTGTAATTCATTTCTTTTGGCTCATGGAAGCCTGCTCTGCCAGACGAACAAGCTCAACCATGTCCAGAGCTACCATCCACTTCAGTTACTGTTTCAGGTCCACAAAGGATGCAACCCTGTTATTTCTCCAAACAAACTCCACCTTGGTCTCAAAGAGACTGTCATGTTCCCTACAGTCAGAGCAACATCAAGTATCCTATGAAGACATCAGTTGACGTAAAATAAGCCCCCAATTTTGTGTCCTTCATACTGTCCTGTGTTGAACTGATCTTAAAAAAACCCCACAACTACAAGCTCAAGGGATTCCTTTCTGCTTAAAGGCACATTTCTGACACCCTGCTCTGTTTGCAAATTGCTTCTTTTTCAGGTGATGCTTAGGAGCAGGAGGAAGTGAAGCTTAAACAGCAGCTCTCCAGCAATATCCCCTAGTTTTGCAGTTTAACAGACAGTTCAGGTACCCCAAGAGATGAGAGAATGCTCACCAATGCCCTCCCCACAAAGAGCTCTTCCCTTTCTACAGCTGCCATCCACCATGGCTGGAAGACAGCCTCAACCTCTTTGGCTGCTGAGCTGAGGCAATTCTGCTATCAAGGGGATACTCAGAAAGCATGGCCCAGATGACACCATCTCCCCCAAAAGCCTTTTTTTTTGTTTTTTTAAATCAAGAGTCATTTGTTTAAATAAAAGCAACAGTCATGCTTCTGGAATTAAGTTAACCTTTTTAATAGTGAAAACATAAAGTAATCTGAGAAACAAATGACAAATGAGAAGGCTCATCCCCAGCTCACCTTCCCAGGGAGTCCTGCTCCTGGCATCTGCTGCAGCTAATGCTGTGCTGGGACTGTGCCTTGCTCTGTCCATGCCTTGAGGACCTTGAGGAGCTCTTTGTCTCCCTGCCTACAGTTCCTCCAGCTGCTCCAGACTCCTTTCAAGCTCTCTTTGCTGAAAGTGCACAGGGACTTCACCAGGGCTTTAAGCAGCTCTGTCTCTAGCACTTTTTGGGCAAGCCATGTTCAGAAGCGGGGAGATGCCTGGGACAGCCTGTCTCATCCTGGCATGGGGTGAAACAGGGAGAGGGGGACCAGCGCAGCAGATACTGTCCTGCCAGTCTGACTTTATGAAGGTTGCTGTTGTGCTGCACAATTAAAAGTGCTCTGTGTGTGCTCCTTGGAAAGCTCTGGCATTGTTCTTGCTGGCTTCTCTGCCACCTGGCTTCTCTGTTTGGTTTTGTTTATTTGTTTGTTTTGGTTTTGTTTTCTATTTTATTTTGCAGAAGCCAGGCAGCCATATGCTGCAAGCCAAAGGTGCTTTCAAGTCTTCTTGGGTCTTTAGGGATCCAGCCCCTCTGCTACAAGACAGTTATTTTATTTGACTCCAGGATTTAATATATACACTCTCTTCACCCTGGGACAGGTTCTTCTGCCATGTCTGTGCCCTTTGCACCTCCACATTACTGCCCCACCAACCCCCTTCCTCCCACCTACTGTGCTGTGTGCTAGTGTGCTTGTTCCTTATTCTCCCAGGATTTGTGCAGAAGCACACAAATAATCCCACTAGCTTCATTTCCTTGTAGCCTGCTGACAACATTTCCCAAGAGTTTGTCCAGGAGGTCACTGCCACCCACAGCCACACTGCTCTGGTGTTGCACTTTCTTCCTGACTGCCAACCTCCCTGTGCCACCCAAAGTGCTGCCAAACAACCTCCTGGTCTCCCCAGGTTTATCCAGATAAGATAAGGAGAGGAGCTGGTTTCAAGGTCTTTTTGTTTTCTCATTTGGTACCTTTCCAAATTACAAGAGAGCTCCTAGTTTTTCAGTGAAACCCCTGTTGTAAATGCAAATCCGTGGGCACAAAGCATAACTGTGTGGATGTTAGCACCTTGCTGGCCTGCACCAGACATGACCTGACAGACAGCCTGGGCAGGAACAGGGGGTGCTGCTTCTCCCCATCCTCTTTATCCCATCAGACAGGTATGTCCCGTGCCAGGCTCAGCATGTGATCAAGGTGCATCAGCAAGATGTGTCAGGCTGGGAGCTGAGTGAGCTCCTCAGCTGCTGACTGTCCAAGCTGTCTGACTTCAAACCAGCTGCACTACTTGTGCTCCCTTGACTTTCCATGAGGCTGCCTTTGATGAATGCAAGAGCTGAAAGCCTGCCTCGTTTTTCTTTGGTAAAACAAGGCTGGCTGGGCCTTTGATCATCAAAGTTTTCCTCTTTGGAAGGAGGCAGAGCTGTCTAGTCATAGGTTCATTGATTCCCTGCCCAGCAGGAATGTTTGCTTGGGCACAGCCAAGCCGCACCTCTGATGACTGTAACAGGCAGCTCTTGCTCTCTTTTCATATACTATCAGCTGGGTTTATCAGAGTATCAACACAACCTACCCACTCCAGGACTCCTCCCTCCTGGCCAGCTCTCCCTGCAGAGCAGGCAGAGGCTGCATGGGAGCTGAGCTCACCTCTTATGTCAAGGAATCTTAAGAGCAGATTTAAAGCTGCTTATTTACTTTTTTGGTCTGTGCAGGAAGTCTGAGCTAAAAAAAAAAAAGACAGGAGTGTAATTACTCTGTCACGCCTGCATTCCTGCTCCAGGTTCAGGAGGGAGGGACTCCTTGTCAGAGCCAGGAAGAGGATCTGATCCCCGGAGATCATTGCCACAAACACGCATAACTGAAACCTGCAGCCATGCTGAAACAGATATTATCGGACATGTACATCGATCCTGACCTACTGGCGGAACTCAGTGAGGAGCAGAAGCAGATCCTCTTCTTCAAGATGAGGCAAGAACAGATCAGGCGGTGGAAGGAAAGAGAAGCTGCTGAGGACAAGGCTTCAGCAAAGAAACCACCGCTGAGAAAAAGTAAGTCTCTGCTTGCTGGCTGCTTCGCTCTCTCACCCAGCTCTGGCCAAGTTCTGACTGCTCTCTAGAAATAGCAGATAATATGTCCCTGGAGTAATTTCTTCTCCCAAGGACATATCATAGCTGTATTTCCAAACCGTAACTAGACTCACCTACGATGGAATAGTTTTGGTCAGGCACACAATGGTTTTTACTCCCTAGCCTAGATGCTCTGTCCTCAACCAAATTGTTCAACTCTCCTAGCTGGGAAGACAGGACTTATTTGTCCCCAGGAGATGCAGCTCATTAAGTGTCCTACTAAATGGAGCCTCTGGATTTGTCTGTAAAATAGCCATGGACTTGAACATCTGTCCTGGGGCATCAGATCTGCAGGAGGATTCCCCTTGTGCCTTTAGACCTATGTCTCCTTGCCAGGATTACAGAGAGTGCTGGCTCCTAGAAACACAGCACTCTTGTCCCAGCTCTCCGTCATGTGCTCTGCTTGCACGTGGTTCACCCTCACACAGTTTGGGGAAGGCAGTGGCAAGGAATTAAAAGAAGAAAGGAAAAAGTGGTGGGTCTACTCCTTTGCCCTCAGATTCAGAAATGCCTCCTCCACTGACCTGGCCTCAGTACTATGAAATGAAAAGGCAGGTGTGTGCTGTGTCCCGTCTGAGCTGTCCTGACACACAGCTGCTTTCAGGGAGGTTCTGCCAGGGGCAGCAGCCAGGAGGGCCCAGCCAGTGGGACACAGGCACTGCATGGAAGTGCCAGGTGAATGGTGTTTCCCAAAGGTGTTTGCTGCTCCTTTTCCAGCCAACAGGAAGTCAGTGACGTGGAAGCTCGGAGCTGACAACGATGTCTGGGTCTGGGTGATGGGCGAGCATCCTTCGGATAAATCATACGCAGCCATCTGTGAAGAGATCCAGGCACAGAGGGCGAAGCAGTTAGTGGGAGAGCAAGGCAAGGAGGGCAGGTAAGCACCCTTCAGCCAGAGGGCTTGGTGGGCAAACACAGAAGGGAAGGCATTTCTGGGGACCCAGAGGCTGAAGTCATTTCTGCAGGGGCTGTGGTTACCACTATCACACTCAATTTGCAGCAAAAGGCTTGCTTTCTGTGAGTGCACATAGCACTGGCAGAGACCAGCTCCAGCCCAGGGCTCACTCTGGCTCATTGAGCCTCCTGGGGCATGGCTCCCACATGGCACCCTCTGCAGCCCACAGGAAATGCTAACTCTGTGATGGCAGCAGGTGATGAGCTTGGATAGCACTGATTCACCGACGGATGCCTGTGTACAGCGGAATGACAGTTACTCACCGTGAGTCATTAACGTAATAATTCCACCTACATGATTTTGAGATATGAGATAGCTGCCTGCACTCTCATCACTTCATCACAGCATCTCTCTGCTCATGTGCAGCTTCTTCACAAGGTGCTCAGAGAGCAGAAAGTAACTCCTTCTGGTTCCTGAGTCCTTTCTCTCTTGCATTTCAGAGAGACTGACTCTCCTGGTACTCAGTCGCTACATCCACAACAAGGAGTCCTGGGTGAGACAGATCTTCATGGGAATAAAAAAAGTACCGTGGAGAAGAAGGAAGATGGAAGAAAAACTGCTGCTGCTACAACAGGGAAAAGCCAGAAGCTCACAAAGGTAGTTTTCCCCCTTTTCCCCTTAACTATCAGAAACGTTCTTTGAGATCTAGAAAGGGCTGCAAATCCTGGTCACCATAAATAGAAATTTGAAGGAGATAAAAAAGTTGTCTGACTGTTAAGACTTTTCTTCTGTGGTTGGAGAAGAAGTCATGCTGTTATATCCTTCCTTAGGACTCGGGAGGTCTGAGTGCTGTTCTCAACTGGGGTACAACTGCTCTGTACTAACAAATACATTACTCCGGATTTCTTTGCTTCTGTTCTCCTTGGGTAAAACAAAGGTGGCAGTACTTTCCTTCCTGCTCTGTGCCTGGTTTAGGTGGCTTTTTGGGCAAGACCAGGGAGGGTATCCCAGAATCTCTACATGCAAAGCCACACCCCTCAGTCAAATCATCTACCTGTATAAAAGAACAGATGAAGATAATTTTACCAGCATCCTCTGATATGCATATTTTAGGTTCTTGGGTGCTTTCTTTCATTATCTAAACCAGATATCAAGCTTACAACCTTGACAGCACAGATCAGCTCTAAACACAGGAACTACAATGTCTGCCTTGCTGTGGTGTTTCATTACAGAAATATTTCTCTCTAGCAATAAAAAAAGAGCCTTTTTGACTGTCTACAAAAATCTGTTTACACAAAACTGAGAAAAAGATAAACTAAATTAACTGTCCCTGCAACCAAAGCTGAACAGAAGGAACAGAACACCTGTCAATTTAGTGGGAGCGGTCCAATCTCATTCAGCAGAGTTTTCATTCAGCCTTTTGCTGCTAACTTGTAGGAGCACGTATTCTTTTATTATATAGCCACTCCGAATTTCAGTATAAAAAGCATGATAACTGAAGGTTGGGTTTTGGCAAAGTGCCTTTCCCACTGCTACCAAAATACTGAAGGGAATTTGGAGTGGCTGTCTCTATCTCTGAGTCACATGGAGGTTTTCTTAGCACTGTTTGCTGAAGTTGAGCAACTATGTTGGAGATTTTTTTTTTTATTATTTTGAAAGGAAGCTATTAGTCACAGCTAACAAAACAAACAAACAAAAAGGCAAAGAAACCCCCAAACCAAAAGTACTGCCACCATCAGAAAAATCTAAATCCATTTTAAAGTCTTGCCCCGGGGAAACAGATCATATATTTCACTTGGCTTTTGGGGCTTTTGCTATGAGAAAGAGAGGTCCAGACCTCTGTGGCATTTTCTAGGTTATTAAAGTGCTTTTTCTGAGTGCTTTTTCCCATTTAACCTGAGGGAACCAGGCATTGTGCTTTGTCTGTTGCAGGGGTTGGGGAGCTGAGCTAAGAAAACAAGCTGCCTCACACACATTTGAAGTTCCTAGTTTCCTGTAAAGACAAGGGAATTTGGAAGGCTATGGACCTATTAAATATTAGCCAAATAGGTGATGGAGATAAAGTAAAATGTGTCCTTGGTACGTAGAGTAGCACAGTTAACTCATTCCTGACCATGATGTGGGAGGCAGCCTGGGTTCAACAGTGAGGCAAGCGGGTATTTGCTCAAAGATGAGTCTAACTGTCTATCTTCAAAGGCAGGTCTCGGTTAAGGACTGCTGCCAGGGTAGCTAGACTGGTTTGCAAGGAAGAGCAAATACAAGATATACAGTTAGTCGGGTCAGTTTGAAGAGCAGGGATTTGCAGCTACCCAGCCACAGCAGCCAACAAGCACAGGCAGGTTCTGCTAGGGTTTGATTTAGAGGGAGGGAAGGGACTGTCTCCCTGGGAGCACTTGAGAGCATTGCTTAGCAAATCTAGGCATGCTCAGGATAATCGTGATACCCCTGAGTTCTCCTCCTGTGGCATATTAGGCCTAACATGACCAAAAAAGGCAATGTTTGTCAGAAAAGGCTGGCAAAAGCGTAACATAAATGTCACATCACTGCTTCTGCATTAAACACCTGTTGCTCCAAAAAAGATCCAGTGATCCTAGCAATGCATTTACTCCTCACCTCTCTTTTCGTCCTCCCAGAGGGAAACCAGAGATGTTCACCAGATGCTGGCAGACTGCCACATGAGGAAGCATGGCTTTCAACAGGTAAGCGGCAACCTAGAGTGTTCCTAAAACACTGGATTGTGCCTAGACTTTATCCTAGAGTCCCAGTCAGCCTCAGAGCCTCATTTGACCTGAGAATATGCTTACCTCCTGGACCAGTGCTTACCAGCTTTGCCATGCTCCTTATGTGCAGGGTGACTATTTGGAGATGATAAAAAGCAGGCTAGGCCAGCAGGCTGGGAAGCAGCACAGGGAGATAGATACTCCTGATGATTTCTGGTAGACTTTTCTCTTGCTTCTTCTGTTGTCACATGTATTAAAGACAGAGGTTCTATATGTTGTTGAAATTGGAGGAATTCACAATAAAGAATAGAGTTCCCGGTATTTCAAGGCTAGCTAAAAAGCAGAGTTAAAACTACCCTGGCACAAAGCTGAATATACTGTTCCTTTCATAGACAAAGGAAGCACAGAGAACTTCAGAAGAGACCATAGCTCCCCAGGAGACAGTACCAGAGAACCACCCCAGCTCGGAGAGCCAGAAGACACTACAGAAATTGGATGAGAATGAGCCTGAATGGCAGGAATCCTGTAAGATCTTAGGCTAACCTTTTCTTATGCGGCTAATCTCAGGGCTCTGTGGGGTCTGTACTGCCAAGAAACATAGCAATGCATTAGCAGAAATATTTCTGGGTCCACTCATCGCTGAGACTAAAGTTGGACAGAGAAATAGATTTTTTTTCCCTCCAGATAATATATTAAAATAAGCAACAAATAGGAACCTCATGAATATAGCCAGGATAATTAACTTTAAACTAGGAGCTGGCCTTTTGTAGGACTTTGCAGTAACAGTGCTCTTGGGGACAAGGACACTGGGTGACAGGGACTAACTATAAAGGGCTTCTCAGTCATCCAAGCACAATTCCACCTAAGCAGAGCCTGGCTGCACTGTCTGATGTAATGAATACCAATGATAGGAAGGCAAATGGCAAACAGCATGAGATGCAATAGCATCCATCACTGCTGCCAAATACTTCCTGAGTGAAAACCTGGCACTTTTTTTGTTTTCTCAAGTTCCTCTCCTGCTGCTCAGTAGATGGCAATGCTGTACAATCAGTTGTTTCTGCTTCACAACAAGGACTTTATTTTTGTTACTGATAAAAATAAAAAACACCTGAAATTGATTACAAAAGCAAGGAGAGAACTTAGACCAACTGGAGAGCTGGTTACTCTTACAGACTCAAGGGTCAGCTGGACCTAGAAAGCAAGGCAGTTTTACAGAAGAAAAAAAAACAAACCAGAAAATGACCAAGTTCTCTACTTTCTGTAACAGCAAAACTCCTTCCCACCCTCAAAAAATGCTCAGCATTTTAAAATCCTTCAAAGGACTGACCTAAGGTCATTTCAGCAGCTTTTATTTCCTACTCCCTCCTCCATTGCTGGCTCATGTGAAATGCACTACAGAAATCTATGTCTGTTTTGGAGGTCAGCATCCAAAACAAAACCAAGTAGTCTTTAAGTACAAAACTGAGCTTGTGCCCAGTAAGATCCCAGACTTTTATGTTCTTGAAGGAATAAAAAGTAGACTCTATTAAGTATCAGACACCCAAAAGCAGTGGGAGATGTGTGGCAAATGGTCTCACACCTGAGTGCATCTTTCACTTTGTGAAATGAGTCATTCTTCCACTTCATCAAGCAGCAGGAAGATGGCCAAAGGGCAGCAAGCTTGTTTGCTCCTGTAGGACTCCTTTTTTGTTCCAGTGCGGAAGTCCAAGGCAGCAGATGAGAAGCGGCGCTCTCTCGCACGGCAAGCCAGGGATGACTACAGGAGGCTTTCGCTGCAGGGCATCCGCCGAGGGAAGCAGGCAGATATTTCCAAGGGTGCCGCAGCAGGAGACCGGCGGCCGCTCCAGTATCCGCCTCTCCCTCCCAAACCCAAGCTTCTGCCTGCTGCCATGGCAAACGGAAGATCCACTAGGTAAGGAAACCTCTGGGCACTGTAGAGGGGAGAAGGGATTCGGTTCTTCTACTCTAGCATGGGATGATTGAGGTAGTAGTGGTTAGCTCTCCTCCTCCTGTGGAGCAGACACCCCACAGGGAAAATCACAGAGCCTAGGCTATATTCCAGCCTAGGGTGTGATAAGTCTTATTTGTTCACCCTTGGAGGGTAACAGGTTGATTTTGTACGGCATTCCTAACCCTTAGTGCTCTTATCCTCTACGCTAGGTGTTCACTGAAAAGCCATGGCTGACAGCTGCGCTAGTGTAAGCCTTCTGTTTAGGGCTGTTCCTAATACCCTGGATAAAGTCCTGCCAAGCACTCAAAAGCTGTTGTTTGAACTTAATGCACAAACCACAATCTTTTCTTACAGGAAAGAGGGAATCCAGAGGACAATCTCCAACTCCACTGAAGAAAGCATCATCAAGTGGTTCAAACAGGAGCAATTTCCTCTCCGAGCTGGCTATCAGAAAAGCATGGACACGATAGCACCTTGGTTCCATGGTGAGTCCTGGGTTTTTCTGCCCCAACTCAACATTTTGAGGCGTTTCTGCTAACATGGCTGCTGCCACAGGCTGGACCCAGGAGCTTTTTGAAGATGGTTAGATCTTCCATTTTAAATATCTGTGAATTCCTTTCACGTTATGACAAATGGCAAATCTGAAGTGTTAGAACAGAGGTCAGAACTTCAAAACACCCTGTACCTGTGTGCCACCCTTGCCTCCATGCACTGGATGCACGGTCACCCTGGTAACTGTTTGGGGATTTGGGCACTCTTTGCCTCACTCATCTTTGGCCTGAGGTCTTTCTCCCTCCATGCACGTTCATCACCCACCTCCTTTCTGTCTCTTTTCTAATGGGTCATCATGATCCCATCCACCTCCCTTGCTCTGGCACCTCTTCGATATGAGACTGCAGCAAAGAAAGCACAATCTTCTTGTTACTGGGCTTTTGCTGCTTGCATGGCTTTCTAACAGGACCTGTGATCACTGCCTGCACAGCCCTGCCATACTGGAATTAACATACAATACACTGCAATGCCATTCTCTCTCATAGGGATGGAAGTGCCATGGACCAGTTTTAGAGCAGTAAAACAGAGTACCGCTCCACCCAGTCCTGCATAAACTCTTGTCTCCCTTCCGTTTCCTGGTTTGGTTTTGAACAGGTATCCTAACCTCTAAGAAAGCAGAGGAGCTTCTGAATAAAACAGTACCAGGGAATTTTCTGGTCCGGGTCAGTGAGAAAATCAAAGGCTACGTGCTCTCCTATCGATCCGTGGAAGGATGTAAACACTTCCTCATTGATGCCTCCAGTGATTCCTACAGCTTCCTTGGAGTGGACCAGCTGCAACACTCAACGCTGGCTGACCTTGTAGACTATCATAAGGTGAACATCTATGCATTCATTATTCAATGCATAGTTAATGCATTTATTAACTGTTTGTTTAAATGCCTCAGGGCACTTTAAGATGACGAAAAATAGATTCAGTTGTTTTAAATTAGGTGTCTAGACCCATTTTAGCTGCTGTTGGGTATCCTGTGTGCTGCTTCAGAAGGGCATACCAGCCTGATGGGTACATCGCAGGTGACCTAACTTGTCTCAAACATCTTAGGCCTCACTGCCCAAGTGTGCAGAACATCTTGCATTCAGGGCTGAAGTTACTTACACACTATTTAGTAGAAATGCTGACAAGAGGAGAGATTTTTTTTTTTCTTTGATTCTCTCTGTGGTTGGGAGGTCCTGGCAGGTTGGGTAAGCAGAAAATCCTGCTTGCCTCTAGCTTCAGCACAAAATAGGACACGGTATCTTTATAATCTCAAAGCAGACAAGGTGTGACACTAGGCAAAGATTAAAAATAGAGGAGAAGAAGGTTCGCAGGTTCTTGCAACAGTAACAGCAGCATTTATGGGCACTGACTGCAGTTATTTGGGTTTCAAGGAGGGCCAGATGGATTGATGATTCCTTTACTGTAAGATCTGCCCAGGGACAGGACAATAATTTTTACTAAAAGTTCATTTAAGATCCATGTTTCTTTTAAATAAGTGCCTAGTCCAACAGTGAAATGACTAAACAAAATTAGACATGAGGAAAATACCAGTGTTCTTTTGCTATGTGGAGTTGTACCTGGGCTGCCTGAATTTGCATCTTGCATGGGTTTCACAGTTCAGGCTGAAAATATTGAAACCAGGAGCTACATGGCTATTGGTACCAGAGACAGAGGACTTAAAGCCTGTCAGTGCATATCTATATAAAAGAGACAGCCATACCCACAGTGTGCAAAGAACCCGTCAGACCCCTGCACAACAGCAGACATGGGCAGGATGAACCCACTCTGCTGAAGTGCTCTAGTGGGTTCTGCTCATCAGCCACCCACCAGGTGACCACAAAGATATCTGATGCTAGGGTGGAGAATGAGATGGGAAGCAGAGACTGTGCTGTCAGGAAATTCCCTTGCTACACAGCTTGCCTGGGCAGGGGGCATATGCCGGCTTCAGTATCCACCGTCAACCCTCCCACAAATACAGCCGGGAGCACAGTACACAGCCCCTGGTCCTGCTTACCCACATGCTGCACAGACCTGGATCCAGCACTCCTAGGCAGGGCGTGCCATAGAAGCTGCAGCTGCCCACTGGACAAGTACAGCCCTTTCCTAGATCTGTTGTCACTGGGTTACTGCATGGAGCACAGCCATTGTTTTGTGAAGACAGTCAGCGGTGTAGGGCCTTCCCCAAGTTCCCTGGGGCATGCAGGGAGCTCTGTCACACAGTGAGATGAACAAGGCTACAGAGTAACAAAGGCAGAGAGACTGCTGTCTACCCTGTGATGTTGTGATAGGGAGGGTTTGTTTGAAAGGTGATGTTTAATCCTATCTTATATCAACAGAACGAACCAATCACTTCCTTGGGGAAGGAGCTGTTGCTTTACCCATGTGGCCAAGAGGACCAAGAACCAGATTACATCTCTCTCTTTGAGTGAACCTCCAGGTTTCACTGTGCAGCCCCATGCTTGTATTTACAGACTGAACTTTGAACTGGAGCTGCTCACATTTACCTGAAACAGTTGCCATAAGTGCCTCTATTTTATATCACTCACAACAAAGCAGTGGGAAGAGAAATACTGTCAACTGAGTAAAAGGATGCACTGGCCCAGCAACTGCAAAGCACCTGGATGTATCCCACACAGTGAAGTGAATGAGGTGATGACATAATCAGTTGATCTGGGAGATACTGCCACTTTCAGTGGTTTTTTGCAGATTTCCTGGGGGACTTCTGTGCTGAGCTGCCTTTTGTTCTTGAATACAAGGTTGTGTGTCATCTGGGAAATTGATTAGTGTCTTCAATTGAATGAGAATATATCTTCCTGGAGGCACAAAACAACTTGGGGAGGTGAATTGGTCTTGAAATAGTGATTTGCATAATGTGAAGCTTATTCCTGTAAAATGCTGTGCCCTTGGAATCAAGGACATCCAAGCCAAACACCCAAGCAAACCCATGGTGCCTTTCAGTGAAAAGTGTTCTCTGTGAAGAGAGGTCTTCATCAAAAATGCATTTTTTAAACTGCTTTAGCCTCTGAATATAGGTCTTCACTCTTTTAACCTATGTTTAAAGCCCACATTGGCCTTTCTGCATAGAGAGGGATCAACCTTTTAACAGGGGCAAAGGAATTTGTATGAAAGACTACCACATGCGCAGAAACTAAAAAATGTAAGGAGTAATGCTTGTATCAGTATTAGTACAGTTTACAGAAGACTATTTGCCAGTAAAGAATGCTGTTTTCCAAAAAGCAGTTATTTATTGCACGTTGTGTCCAGACTATTGAGATGCATCTGGTGTAAACTTTAACACAGAGCTTGTTCTTTCAACAGAATGGTCTCTCTTTGTATCTGTTACACTGCTCTTTTAAACACATAATTCAGCACATTGGAGAAGAGGCTAGACAGAATCCTATAGCAAATTAAAACTCACCCAGCTTCCCTCACGTTGCTGCACCTGACAAGCTGTGCAGCTGAGGCTTGAGGTGCAACCCTGCTGTCACTTTTTAGAGATGCAATCCTCAAACGGTGAGCAACCTTGTTTCAGCTGTTCACCTGTTCCCTTCTTTCCCTTGGACTAGGGCTACTCTGCTTAACTTGAGGAAGCAGTCAAAAACTTCAGCCTTACACTGATCTTGGCTCTGCAGAATAGATGAAAAGAAATAGTTGTAATCTTTTGGTCTTAAAGTGTACAGCTATGCTGATAGGTAGTTTCCATACAAAGAAAGAGGATAACTGCACTCCAGTTACAGAAGGTTTAACTTGCTTCATGTAAAGTGAGATTCTGAAAGTAACAACACTGGCAAGGCAGATGACTCGAGCTGCTTCTTGAGCACTGTATCCCAAATGTCAGAGGGACATAATCTGCATAATCAACATACTCTGCATAATCAACGTAATCTGCATTGGTCATGAGAGGTGGTGCTAGATATTTGTAGGGGAAAAATAAAATCCCTTCTTCTCTCTTCATTAACAGTTTCTTCTCAAAAATATGGCCAAAATGAAAGGTCATTCAGAGCTCCTAGAGAAAAGTTAGCATCTGTTCTCATGTGAAGAACATGCCATAGCTTGTAGTCCTGCTGGAGACAAATCATGAAGTGTTTTGTGTATCTATGGGCTGGTGAAAACAGGGGACAGAGTCTCCTTGAAAAAGGCAGTTTGAAAGACAGGGTGTTAACTTGCATAAATGAGGTGCAGGCTGATCTGTCATTGACCCAGCAGGACATGATCAATTTTATCTCTAAGATCTACAGTGGAACTACTCTGGGCTTGACCTGCTGACCAGTGAATTGTTACCTTCACATAACTTTACATTACAACCACCTGGTTGCAAATGTTGGCTCCATAGGGCTCAGGGAAAGCCACTATCAGTGTTTATAACTGTCCCCCATTTAAGAATCATGCCAAAGTTTTTTTAAAGACTCCCAGCTTCACTTGTATGCTGTGAGGGAAGAAACCTGAAGTTTTCTAGCTACACTTTGCAACTGCACTGACTGCAAAGGCAGCACACTTGCCAGAACAGATGCCCTCAAGACTGGCTCTGCTATTGCTTTGAATTCTGAAAGCATGGAGCAAAGATGACTCACAGTGGTCAGGAATCAAGGGTGCTGGCTTGTATAATCTGTGCACAATTTTTCTTTCATCAAGGGATGCTGTGCAAGGATTACAAATGTAATTTGAAAGTTGCCTGCGGGAAAGGTCATGTCACACAGAAGGATACAGCAATGTGTTTTGCCCCAATGCCTCTATGTCTTTAGCTAGAGCATGCAACACTCATCAAAAATTAAAGCAAGGAGTCCCTACATGGTCTCCCCAACCTACACAGGGTGATCTCTATTCCCTCCCCAACTAATATCCAGCCAGTTGCCATTCTGAGAAAGATCACACACAGTTTCTGGGACAAGGAAGATAGAGAGCTGCCTAGCAAAAGCTATGGCTTTCTTGGCTGCTGTGTTCATATTTCATCTTTTTTCTAACTGATCTGGAAGACCTGTTAGAGCTTCATTTGGCTCATATAAACACAGCTAACAGCAGCTTCTCTTTGTCATGTTGTTCTTCCTCTCTCATATCAGCACAGTCCCTACCTGCTGTGATTAGATGCTCCTGTGCACCACTGAGCTAGCCTCAGGCTGGCTCTCTCCAGCATTGATTTAATCTTACCTCTTGCCAAACTGGCTTCTGTAGCCAAGGAACAGGAACTGCACAGACAGTATTATGCCTGGCAAGAGGAAAAGGATGTGCAAGGCAATCAGGAAGGTGCTATTTATAAACATACCTTGTGAAACTTGGACAGGGGCTGGATAACATGCTTGCTAAAGTACCCAAAGTAACAAAGTGTTGAATTTACAAGTGCCCAGTGCTTAGAATTAGAGATTAATATAGGTTTGAAGGGACCTCTGGAGATCATCTGGTCTAGCCCTGCTCTACAAGTGTAGCCAACCTAGTTACATTAAGTTGCTGAGGGCTTAGGGAAACCTAAGGGGAGATAATAAGAAAAAATCATGGAAATGGTTAAGGCTAGGTTTGAGGCAGGTTATGATTATGAGACTTCATAACATACATTAACCAGTTTCAAATTCAGGTTAAGTGAGACTGTAGGAACAACTATCACCCTGGTGCAGCTCAGTTCGTATAGCTCTCATATGCATTCAATAGGTCATGACTGTCTCCTTCTACTGCATCGTATTTGTAAAGTTACTCCATCAAAACAAAGCTCCTTAGAAGCACTTTATCTTGTATTCTGACAACAAAAAAGTTCTTAGAACAACCTACTTGAGTTATTGCTGGTGGTAAGTGATGTATTTGGGGGCTGGGATTTTAAAGCATGCAGTTTCCATTCTTTTTGTACTTTTGCAGTGCTTCTGGACATTTGATGATTTGCAAGGCAAATGCCATGCAGATCATTTTCATCCAACAAAAGACAAGCACATGTTTAATATATGTCAAGGGAAAAGGTACTTACAGTAGCATGGCCAGTAGTGTGGTCTCTGTCTGCAGATTCTGCATGCAATGCTTTCACAAGAGGTTCCTAAGCTTTCTTCTTACTGCACAGTGGCATGGCAAATGACATTTTATTCATTGTCAGTGCTTTCTTGCATACTTCTTCCCCCAGCTTTTACAAGCCAAAAATCAAATTAGAACCTCATTTCAGACTGCCTTGAATTAATCTGACTATAGAAAAAAGAGAGTGCTCAGAGAAACAGCATTTAGGTAAGCAAATGGGATTTCCAAGCCCATGAATTTTGTCCTGGCTAGTATATATAAAAATGATAAACAGCAGTCAGCATTAAAAGAAAATGCTTTATAAAAGCAGTAACTCATGCTTTCAGCAGTTGCAGGCAATTGAAAAAAATTCTATTAAGGAAGAGACTAATTTTTAGGATGCACCTATAATTATCATAAGAGAATTTGCAGGGTCCAGTAATGTACTAAAAAAATTTATTTTGTTAATTACAAAAAGCTTGATATACCCTGGGAAAGATTCTGTATTTGGTTTAAATGGAATACTTTGGTATAAAGTCAGAAAATGTTCATCGATATTGGCATCTGACATTCAGAGTTTAAAGCTTCCTCCTAAATCAGTATTGCAAGTTGATGTGTATTCACACGTCTTCAGCATCATAAAACTTCTGCCTTCCAGCACCCAGATTATGCAGAAAAAAATCACTTATCTGAAACCACCTCCCATCCATAGGAAACACAGAACTGCAGAGCAGTTTCCGAGTGTTGGAAGTTTGTACTGTTCCCTAGTGAGGCCAGAAGTAGAAAACCTGAAGTATAACAAAATAATTCCCAAGGAAAATCAACTTCATTTTAAAATACATCTTGAGATACTTACAGTATTGTAAAGCAGAAATATATAATCTGATTCATGAGATACAGACATGGCTCATTGTTTTTGGCTCACTATCCACAGAAGAGAACAAACACTACCCTCCAGCATTTTTGAAACATCACCCTTGACTGGTGGGGCTTTCTCTTTCTGAATTTTAGAAAGCACTTTCTGAGATGCCTCTTGTCTCTAAATGAACTGTGTATATTCTGTTAGTGCCTTCCCCAGCCTCTGAAGGGAAAAAGATTTTTGGTTACTCCACTTTAACTGTTGTTAACAATCAGATGTCCTTCTCAGAGCAGGAGCTCTGTACTTATTAAAAATAGCTCTCTTTAGATATGCCAGATTAGATGTAGAAAGTAACTCATTATTATTGGCCTACCTTTAAAGGATTGGTCAGTCCTTTAAATAACTGTACATGTCTTACAAACATTTAAATGGAAGAGTACATCCATTTGTTGTGAATACTGCACCAATCACTTGATCTTGAATCTCATCAGGTGTTCAAGTCTCCCTCAGAGCAAGTGTTGAACAGCCAAACTAATGGAGTACTTAAAAGCTCTATTAAGAAAAAAACAGGAGGGAGGACAAGCACCCTCCTTCATCTTCTTTTGCTGCCAGTCTGCTGGAAGCTCCATCCTCTTTCAATCTCATCCGCTCTCTTCTTGTTGTCAACTCTTGGTCCAATTCACCCTATGGTCCAATTCAGAGGCTGTCTCCCTTTCTGGCTTCATGTCTTCTTACTGTTCAGTTTCTGCCTGTGGAGGTGTGTCTCAATCTCTTGCTTGAAAACAAGCATCCCAAGCTGGCCATGAGAAGCCTCGTTCATGGCCTTGGACTGCATGCACATTTTGTACTGCTCTGGGGTCAGCTCATCCAGACATTGCTTTTCGTGCCACAGGTGGAAGAGCCCTCTGACAGGTGTGCGGATCACGATGAGGTTGCTGTGAAGGTATTTGCGGTACAGATGTACATCTTCACCACCCCAGCCTTTAATGTCCAGATCAAAGCCACCTGACACAAACAAAATCCAAAATAAAACTAGAGATACATACTAGCAAACTCAATGCTATGAATTGCATTACAGTTGTTCTCTTGCTCCAGTCAGGCCTTTAAGAGCCACACTTTCTGCCAACATCAAAGTGTCCAAATTTCTTAGCTTCAAATCTTTCACTATCAAACAAAATTGCTTTGTTTGTACTGAGCAGCAGATTCTGGTAACTTCTATGATACCAAGGAAAGGGCTGAACATCTACCCAGAGCGCTGCTGCAAGTTAGAGGCATAGACACGCTGGCCAAGGAAAGGGAAGCTGATCACAATTTTCTATGTTTCAGTAAAAAGGCAGACATATTGGAAATGTATTGGTTCTTACCTATGTTGATAAAATCAGACCGGTACTGGCAAGTCATCCCAAAACCAAAGTCTCTCCAAAATCCAGTTTCTTTTTTAATAATCTGCATGGAGGGAAAGGACAGTTTACACGGGAGCAGATATGTTTGCAATGACAGCAGCAGTGTAGCCCCTGAGTGTGGTCAGAAATAGGAGCAACTGCCTTTTTATTCTTTCTCCTGTAAATAAATGGCTGATCCTGAACCAGTGTTTCTAGATATGCATTGTATGTTTCTGCCCCTCAAAACCAGACATGTCATTAGCTATCATGAATAAATCCCCTGATCCAGAATGATCAGATATTGCTCTACTTCTGATGCTCTAAGTGGAGCGATGCCAGATCACTCTCAAAACTGATTCTTTGCAGGCAAAACATGCTACAAAATTGTTAGTTTCTGCAGGATTGAAGTCCAACAAAAAAATATACTGCTAAGCCAGAGAACCACATTGTTGTAGAGCAGATGGTGATATCTGGATTGGGGATCACACGAGCCCTGGAAGAAAATAGTGGTTGTAATCTGGTCAACTCACAGCTTTTTGATTACCTCAATTTTGACAAGAAGTAGGGAAGTGGTGAGAATAGTTTTCCATTACAGAACTGCTAAATCCAGCTAAAATTGAAGTCCAGAAATGTCAGGTAGTAGGTATATATTCCGTAAAAGCCTTTGTAACAATTAATGGTCAGTCTACATTATTGAGATGGACCGTGAAAACATTATGTATTACAGGTAGAAAACCCATGAGAAATCAGGACTATAATTTTCAGAAGGAGATATTCAAGTATAGCTCCCTAAGGTCATAATTCATGTGTGTGAGTGATCTGACACAACCTGATGGGACATCCCAGAGTTTCAAAGGGCTGTGACAGGTAAAAAAACCCTCTAAGCAAGTCAGCAGTACTTCACACTCTTGAAGGTCTGGCTACAAACCCACTGCTTAGCAGCTATTTTTGAAAATTTTGGCTTCATTTGCAACAAAGTTACAGAGGATGGGGAGACAGAATTTCCATTTCAGGATTTACAAATCCTAGTGTTTCTTTTACCAAAATATCCTCTTCCAAAATAGTCTCTCCTGATTTCATGTCTGCCTTTTCTTATTCTTAACCCTTGTCACTTCATTGGCTGTTTAACATTTTAGTGCTCAGGTTGCTATCTCTTTCTTATCCCATTTCTCCTTTCCTTGAAAAAACAAACCACAGCAGAAGCCAATTAAAAGGAAACAAGATAGTATCTGTCAGGTCTGCATTATAACAAGAAATCTCCATAATGATGCCCTTTCAGCAGGCTACTTGCATGGTTGAGCATTAGTATTTCACATTAGTGCAAGTGGCTGCTGCACAAATAAAATTTAAAGATTTCTGAAGGCTTGTTTTTTTCACTCAGTAGCACAAGTCTTAGGACGGAGAGCTAACACTGTCTTGTTTTAATGGCACAGGTCTGGCCTCATGCCTGGGCTGAAAATACAAAAATCTACATAAAAATGAGATTGTCAGCAGTTCTTTGAATCAAGAAGCTTTTCTGATATAAACATGAAATATTATGATTCAAATATTAGCTATAAATACTTGCACAATCCTAACAATGTACTTTGTGGAACTTATGCTACCTTGAGACCTCAACTCTATTTAATTTCCTAAGCACAGTGTTTACAAGCCTGAGGATCCCTGGTGGGCTCCCATCAAAAAGAGAAGAGGTAATGTGAATTCCACAGTCTTATCAGAACGTTTCATCTGAGAAAGGAAACAGTGGAAAGGATTTTCCAGACTCTTCAATAAAAGACTCTCTGGATACCTGTTGGATAGCACAGGTAGTAGTAGATCAAAAAATATTTTAAAATATTTTTAGTGGACTTGTCAAACTGGCATTCTTCATTTTCCCTGAGGGATTGCACAAAAGTGAGGGTAGTGATGACAGAAGACTGGACTCTGACCCTTAGTGATCTTTTTCATCTGTTGCTGGGATCACAATACCCTTAATTCTTACAATAGAACAATAGAAGCTGGGATGCTCTGGAGTCTGTGTCCAGACTGAGACAGGATGAGCCCTGATTAGCGTAGTGCCTGGAAGCAAGAGGGGCAGCTGTGGCAGCTGAGGCCTGACCCAGAGGAATTGAACGCAGCTGCATAGCTGGCTTATGCTTCCCTTTGATAATTCAGCCACTTGCCAGGACTATAGGGCAGAGGACTGTGACTCACTTTATGTGTACATAAAGAGAAAGCCACCACTTCTATCGCTCCTTTAGCTTCAAGACAATGCAATAACACAGAACAATAAAATGTACAACAGCATGGTGCCAAGCAATGGCTCTACCATTGGCATTCAAGTGAACCTCTCATCTGGGTGCTCTGCTTCTTCTTCACAAGAGCTTCCTCCTCATCAAAGAGATTCACCCGGGCTTAGTTACATGTTTTGATCACATGCTGTATGGCAATGTTTTTTAAAAATAATGCTTTGTTCTCACAGCAAAGATTAGCAGGTAAGATATACATCAATGGAGTTATGCTGTGTTATATCAGTGCCAGGTTAAAGCCAGAAGGCACAGTTCCAAGCGTGTCATTTGACTCTGAAACAATGTGATATACTTTGGAAACACACAGTCTGCTTGCAGGCAGTTTAATCATGAACTGTGGGATGGGAAAAGCCACTCTAGGTGTTGAAGTAAGTGGGGGAATAGCTGTGACAGCCCCTGGAACTCTGTTTTCACTGACTCATCTAAGGATATCCATGCTTTTTACAAATGTCAGATCTTCAAGATGCAAGCAAAGAAACTATTCAGTGCAAGGAAGAAATGAGAGCAAGATCAGGGATCATCACCTCAAGACAGCACATCCTGGAGGAATTGTTCGCTAATTAGAGAAGTCCTTCTGTCAGAGAAGCAGACACAGTTTATATTATTAGATTCCATGTATAAAACATCAAATAAGGGTTAAAATAAGTGGTATGCAGTTTCCTTGTGAAACTTAACCACAGAACTCACAGTAAGGTGACTGCTGTAGCTAATTATTTCTGTGTGGTAGTCAGTGTGCACAAGGAATAGAGAAAGGCTACACAAGTACACAAGCACCTTTAAAAAAAACCTGTCCAAATGAAAGCAGGTATTCAGAGAAGCATATACTTACCAGCTGCTGTTCTAAAGATGGGATAGAATCATGGTGGCCATAAATAATACTGGGGTTATATTGGCTGAAGAGAACAGGATAAAACACCTTCTTCCCTGGAAATGACAACAGGTTGTTTTTTTCAAAGCTGTATAAAACACACTTATCTTTTCTATAAGGTGCTGTTCAGGCCATACCAAATCAAGTCAGTGTCACACAAGTTTTGGACTAAGCCTGTGCTGTTTGCATGAAGATGTGAATGTGAAGATATAATTAACAAAAAAGATTATGTTCTAGAAAGCACGGGTGCTGAAGGCAAGAAATTCAATCACAGAAGGAGAAGGAGTGTTATAAACTTTCAGAAGCCAACCAGCAATGGAATTTTACACGTCTTAATTAGTTCTCTAAGTTTCAAGAATGATTTACAGCAGCTTCATGACCAACTCAAAGGCAAGAATACTCTGGTGAAGGCTGTTACACAACAGGTAAAAATCTGTTGAAAGACAGAAGGCCTTCATGAGTAGCAGTACCTGGCTGTGTGTTCAATCTACAGGAGTTCAGGAATTCAGCTGTGAAGTATATGTCCACGTCACAAAAAAAGAGAACAACATTGCTTCCTTTCCAAAATCGAGCACCAACGTCTAATCCTTTACCCCTGGAAAATTCTTCATTCAACTGGATGAAGGTGAAGTTCTTGAAGTTGGTTGACCTAGGAGAGGGAAAATATTCAACAATTTACCTTGTTCTTCCATCTCTTAATACAAGTAGGGGCAGGAACACAATAGGAAATTATTAACCTAGAAATCTGTAGCATCACAGTTCTGAGAGCAGTTTGAGGGAAGAGACTGTTTCGGACTAAGCCTATGCTGTTCGCATGAGTCTTTGAGTCTTTGCTCTTTGAGTTTTGAAGAGATTTCCATTATATCTACATTCAGAGTAGTGTACTCCTACTCTAGCATTCCTGTCACAGGCATGCTTTGGGCAGACCTCACAAAAGTCCCAACAAGGCTTTGATAGGTGGACAAAAAAACATCTTTAGCAGGCAAATATAAAATACCTGGGGCTGTATTATGGTATTTTCTTCCCATATGGAGATGATAAAAGGCTATACTGCCACAGGATCTCGACAAACCCAGCTATGCAAGCAACCACAATAGGCTGGACCTGGTCAAATGCATCTAGTTTCTGAGCTCTACTGAAATTGTCTGCAGGTGCCTTTGGAAGTCAACTTTCAGTCCCAATGGTTAAAAACACTTTCAAAACTCTAACGTAGTTACCAGTGTGAAAAGAAAAAAGGCTGTGCTGACATAAATTCAGTAAAGTCTGCTTTGTGGTTTTAAAAAACAACAGCACAAAACCACAGAAATGGGACTGTCGGGGTAACACTGTATCTGATACAGTGGAAATAGGATCACTTTCTCCAATGAACTTTTTGGCACAGCTAAGAGTTCGGACAGCTATCTAGTCTCCAATGCACAGTAAGATCACTGTGTATGAACAGCACACACCAGATATCCCAGTACTTACTTGGAGGTGTTTTCAAGTATTGATTTGACTTCATTCATTTGTTCTTTTCCAAAGTAAACTACAGTGAGGTGAATTCTCCCATCCTGCTGAATGCCCATTTCCCTAGAGAACAGACACAGATTTGTGACTTTTCCCAGGAGTTAGCTATCTTCCATAACCTACACCCACTGGGGGAGACAGGTTGGGTGAAATTTGGATGGCATTCCTGAGGGCATGATTCACTGACAGAGATCAGACCAAGGGACTCACTGCCTCTGTCAAATGACACAGTTTAGTCAGTAACAATTCATCTATAATCAGTAGAGAGATCAGCATGACCAGTGGGTGATTTCTTCCATCCTAGAACAAGTGTCTGTCAGATGGCTAATTTAGACAAGGGGATTATTTTTAGACGGCTGTAATTAGGCACAACAAATCCCATTGAAAGAGTCAGTATCTGTTGCCAACACTGCCTTCTCTGGGCAGCTATTTAAAGCTACAGCTTCACCCTCTAAACCATCTCTGTGATGAAAAATAAAAGAAATTTAATCAAATACATTTGCTTTTTGCCTTTTATTGCTTTAATCTTTTCTCTAACACGGTCTTGCAAAGTGTCTGAGAGTACTAATTCTCTTTTTCCTTAGAAATGTCTCTTCACAACTAATGGCATCAACTTCCCACATTGCCACTGTCGCATGTGCCTCCACAAAACAGATTGATACACCTAAGCCAGGTACACGCAAATCAGAAACCCCAATGACTGATATATAATTGGGTTTACTGCTAATTTCAATACATTAAATAGCCAAACACCTTTCAGTCTCTATAATCTCAAAAATTACTTCTCAGTGGCAAATTGAAATATTGTGTAAAACTAGCTTGATTTTTACTGTGAGGCCTTAACAACTCCTGAAATTGCATCTCACTATCCAAGTAAGAAAAAAGTGAAGGCAGCACCAGAATGGAAACCCACCTGAAATTCTGCATGAATTGCCGAAATTTGCTGGCTCTCTTGGCCAATGGCACAATGACATTAATAAGTGTGTCAGCCATATTGACATTTTCATTTTTTACTTTCATTATAGGACCAAATGGCCGGAACAAAACAATCCTCTTGAACTGATGTTTTTTGTCTCCTTTGAAAGTCAGCTCATATAACGTGCCTTTGTCTTTTTCTGTGCGGTAGATCCCTGTGTGAAAACAAAAGAGAGGAGATTTTAGATTAAAGCTGGGCTCCTGGGGCAAAAAAAAGGATGCAGTCTTCACGTGTCACACGTGAGCTAAAAAGGCAGTAGAGACATATTTACTCTTAAACCAGTATGTACCCAACCACTGTTTGGAGGAAGCTGTCACTCTATCAGGGAGCAGCCCCGGGTTGCAGGAGCTATTTGGTATTCTTGCAGGCACACTCCTAGGCTTGGCTGAGTTACAAACCCCTGAAGGTTACCAATTGCTCACACTTAGTATAACCCAGCAGACGTACTGTCCTTATTTTTCAGACTGTCCCAATTGCACACCACAGGCACGCATGGTAATGGTGATGCAGGGGGACTGTGAAAGGCAGCCTGTCTCTCTGCAATATGAGTGATTAGGTCATCTCCCAGGAAAGCAATTTCCTGATGAGGACATTCATTTCCTCCTTTCTGAGAGCTGTCTGGAAAGTCAGCTAATAAAACTGTGCAACCAGGTCTCACCAGCCATCAACTTCCCCCACTGCCAGCCAGGACAAAGGTCTCCTGTTATTTAACTCTCAGGAGACTTCTGTTTTCTTTGTGGTGATGGTGCTCACTCCTTGGTGAGTAACAGTCTGCATGGATGACAGTATGGAGTTTGTCAGAGACTAGACCCAGGACACAGTCCTGAAGACTGCATTAGACAGTCTCCAAAGATAATTAATTCATACAAGCACATACTTATTTCCTGTATGGAATAAACTTTCAACATACTCAATGGGCGAAATTGGTCCCATGTGGAGGGCTGGCATGAACTATAAAATATGGGTCCATGCTCCACTGAAACACTATTCTGATACCTTAAATGAGGTAAAGTTGGCAAAAAGGCTAGAGATTTTACCCACTCTAAATGACACCTCAGTCCCTACAGTGCATACTGAAATACAGCTTTTTCATAGATGCTTTACGTTAAAAAAGAGATAGTTAAATGCTAATTCTAACAACTATTTAAGCCACTGTAAATATCCCAACAACTTCACCAGTAGAAGAATATCATTGTATTGCCTTCGATCTCTTGCAGAAACTCAGACAAGCAAAACAAAACTCCTCCACTTGACTTGTTTCTTCTTTTTGTTTGTCCCCATTAGGGTATGAAGAACAGCTTGACCAAAATAATGCTTTTTAAAATATCTTAGTCATTCCCTGATGTGTTACATTGCTGTGCATCGACTTATAGAATATCAGGTCTGCCTGTTTTTCTTGTGAAGGTCTGGGTCAAAGAGTTCTTTAAAGAGCAAAGTGAAATAAGCTCTTCATCTTGTATTGTAGCTTTTACATTGCTATGTCCAGAACATCCAAAAGATTAATGAGGTGTAATTTTATCTGGCCAGAGTTCTACAGACTGTCTTATCTTTGTTATCATTGTGTGGTTTATTCTTAATGAACACTTCCGTTGGTTAATACTATGTGCAGATTTACTGATCTGTTTTTCATGTCATGTCTTATGTTTAATATAAGCTGATTCGACAAATGCTCCCATCCTCCCTCATGCACAGCAGATGAATCTAGTGAGATAGCAGTTCCATCATTCTTTTACTGCTAATCTTTTAAAGCTGTGCCCTTGGCTCCCACTAGTTTTTTTCCATATAGTCTGTTCAAGGTGCAGACCATGAACTTCATCTGTTACTGAACTTGAGCCTGCATTTGAGGTCGTCTGAATGGTGACCTAACAGTCCCTGCATTTACTCTTCCTGGTGGCCAGAAGATGGAAATCTGGGCCTTTGAATTCTTCTCACCCATTTATTCTTACAGAAAGCCTGCTGGTGACTTGAGTGTGTGCAAGTTTAATGCATGTAATTAAATGTGGTTATTCCTGACACACACTTTTAAATTGTTTTCCTTTTTTAAGCACCTTTTTTTTTATGAGCAGAGAATTAAATTATTTGCTCCAGGTCAGGCAATGGGCCTTGGAAATGAGCCTGAACATCCTGAGTCACTCTGGGGACTCATCCAGAACATCCTGCCTTTCACAAGATTTTTCCATTTCTGAAGGCTCTACTTTGTTTGTGCTATCAGGGGTTTTTCCATGATATTCAGAAAGGTGAGTCAAGCAGCCTCAACTCTAAGAGATGAACTACAAGGAGGGAGAAAAATAGTCTCAAAATAGTAAACCAGAAAACCTTTTCCTGAAAAGTTTGCTCTGGAAACAAAAGCCTTGGAAAGGCTAGATGCCCACTATGGATAAAAGAAGGTTAATTGATCATCTATTGCTTCTGTTAGAGCAGATACATTTCAGAATATGCACCATTCTTTTCAGAGGCAAGGAGAAAAATCAAAGCCTTTGAAAATCCAGTGTAAAAAACTGACGAGGAGCTTTGGGTCAGAGAGAAGTTGTCCCTAAAACGAAGGAAAAGGGCAAGTGAGGATAATTTTAGGCTCAGTTTCACAGCCCATAAGTTTCAAGTCTTACACTGTCAATATAAGCACTTGCTGGACCTGTGCTCATTACCCATATGCTGTTAGATCATGTAGGAACTGCTATTAGTATTTATCAGCATTCATTGTCTCCATTTTAACTCAGTATTATTATGGTGGTCTTCCCACTTTACATGAAGTAAAACACAACACCTCATCCTTTGAGGAAGAGTATCATCCTTTCTCCCAATAAGCTTACAGGGCAAAATTGCATCGGGTTGCTCACCACCAGTAGCTGTCAATTTGAGAAAGCAAAACTACTCCTCTTCATTTGTTGCTAAGACCTTATTTAAGATTCTATTCACTAGACAACCACGTACTTCAGGTGTGAAAACTTATGATACAGCATATTTGATAGTGGCATGGCAGGGCATTTCTGAAGCAACCCAGGGATTTTCTGGAACCGTTCCTGTTGGGAAGGAGTATCACCATACAGTGATTACATTCATGTATGGGACACATTACTCAGGTTCATTACAGTCTCCAAATTATTGCCTCCATCTTTGAAAAAATGAATGACTTCCAAATCTATTCAGTTCTGCTGCTGTTTACATAAATTAATGACCAGGCTCCTTACTCATTCCCACTGAGCAAATGGCTTTCTATTTGAAGCAGAGCAGTCCTTTGCCTGCTTATAGTCCATAGAAATTTCTGATCTTTTCCATGTTGTTTCTTCCTAACTCCTTGTGGCAGAAAAAACAATGAACTTGGTATAGAAATGGGAGGAATAAGGAGGAGAAGGGAAGAATAAAGGGAGCAGGGAGTATTGTTGGAGCTGAACACCCTCAGTGCCACTGAAGAGAGAAGCAGAGCAGAGCAGCAGCCAGATTGATATGTTTTTTGGGCCCCAGGGAGAAGGTCTGGTTCTCTTGGTTTTGAATAAGAAGAAATGGAAAATTCCACCACGTGTTAGCTATTACTTCTGGAAGGAAAGCTGTCTGAGAATCCTATCCAAATTTCATGTAACAGCAAATCTGCTGAGAAGGAGTTTAACTCAGATGTAAGGTACTAGGGTCACAACCTAATTCCCACGCACACGTGGTTCTGTCTAGAAACTGCAGAGGATGTAACACTTATTTTAAGAGATTCCAGCCACAGAGACAAAACATTTCTCCTTAAATATAAAAGTGTTTGAAGAAACATTTTCTTTCTGCAAAGGCAAGAATGAAGTCATGAAATGGAAAAAAAGGAAAGGATACAGGCCCTAATCAAATGTATTGTATCACACCACCACCCTAACTATTGGCATCTGTTAGCAAGGAACTAGGACTGAAAAAGTGATTGCAGGTATCAGATGTGACCCACAAGAATGGAAAAATAGACACAAGAGGCCCAAGCATATGAAGACCAGTTTTGAATCCTATCTCTGACCCTAATTACCTGATTATCATTTCTCCACATCTCTCCACGTGTTCAACCTGAGGACGAGGGCAGTAGCCCTGCCTGTAACGTAAGCTATGCGTACAGCATCTGTGTGCTGTTATTGCTAAAACAACTGGAAGATAAAAAGCTTCCAGGTTGACATGGCATTACTTTCAGTGCAGACTTGGGCTGCATCTCCCAGAAGGCTCCAGTTACCCTGGGCTGTTCCAGAAAATGAAAACCACTGGCTTTGCTGGCTGGGTAACGCTGCTCATGGTTGCTGTGTTGCTGGATTGGTAGAAGCTGTCAGAAGCTGCTATGGAATCCAGCCTGTTACTAACTCCTTGTGTAGGCAGTGGCACCTGCAAAGTGCTGTCTCCAAAATAAGTTCTGAGTCTAAACCATGCTTGAAATGCAGTACTGAAACAGAAAACTCAGTCCTCCTTTCTTCTGTTCAGGTTATAGAGAGTAATATATTTATCTGTGCTTTGATCTGCAGTTTTTGCCATCCGTGGAGAATGGAGGATGGGGGAAAAGGCACTGCCAAGAGGTGACAGAGACTTCCAAAAGAACACCGCAGGGAAATCTTCTGCCAAGTCAGCTCTTTGTTTCCAGACCTGATGCACAGATGCTTGCATTTACAAACAAATCAGTTTGCACTGCTGAATAAGCATGAAAATTTGTTATCTTGCACCAAGAGCAGGAAGAGTCTGCCTTTCAGGGGAGGACACAAGGAAGGTTTAGTGAGCTCAGACTGAGCTGCATGCGGGGCTCCAGGTTTTTGAGCTCTGAGTCACACGTAGGGCTTCTTCCCTCTGGATTATTTCACCATACTACGTGAAAGCCAGCAAGCCTGGATTAGTGCATGAAGAACCTCCACAGAGCCAGCACTGCAGAGTGTAACCCTTCTTTGTGCCTTTCTGCACACCAGATTCTTCTCTGTTCCCTAAGGACAGCACTGGTATCCAGGCAAAACCCCTCAATTGTGCATAAAGGCAAGCTCTAAGCAAAAGGGTAACTTTAACGGAATGTTAAGCAATGTATGGCAGCAAACATCTCCTCCTTTCCCCTTGTCTTCTCCTCATCAAAGAGCTGGTGTCAAGCAGTCATACATGCTCATTCAGCTCCTACAATAAACAGTAGGAATGTTTTGAAATGATGAACTGAACAACAAACAGAAAAGAGGAGACTGGAAGCACGTAGCTCCATGAGGCATTCAAATGCTGGCAGCCAGAAGCACTTTCCGGTTCATTGCCCTTACCCTTAGTCCCACATCTGAACAAGAGGAATTTGACTGGTGTGGAGGAAGTGTCTGTACCAGAGGAAAGCTAGGACGTGCCTCAACAAGGTCTCCATAGTCTGAGCAACTCGTGTCCCTGCTGTAGGAGACATCGGCTTTACTGACAGGTATACCTTGGTATGGCCTCAAGAATCTACTGTCTCTTGAAACCATGATCACTGGAGAAGCATATACAGAGAGTGGAAATGATCAACAGGGCATTACACAACAACAGTAGTATGTCCTCATCACATGGAGGATGCATTTTGCTCTGCTCTATTGATAGATACTGGGTGAAGGAAACAATCCACATAAAAAATCACTAGTGATTTGAGATAAGCATGGGGGCTAGTATTCAGCACATTGGAGCAGTTATTCCACAAAAGGCAGCCATCTTACCCACATGTTCTCTAAGTCTGCAGCACAAATATCTGAAGATGAAGACAAGTTTTTCCTCCTATATTAAATTCTGCTAGGTCAGCTGTAGACTAAAACCACTTAGAGATAATACTATTGAACAATAAGTAGGTAACATGCCAGTTCCTATGCAGTGAAACTAGTATAGCCATGTTACAAGCAAAAATGTAGTGCTTTTAGTGACTGAGAAACAATCATGAGCCCTTGGGAACAAGATCTGTGAAGTTTTGTCTTATGCTTCTACTGCACATGTTCTTGCCCTTTTAATTCAGAGCTGCCGTGCAAGAGGGGCTAATCTGAATTGATATCAACCACAGACATCACAACTCTTGGAATACATCTGGTGCCTTTATCTGACTGGGAAAAAAAGTAGCCTGACTGGAAACAAGTAAGCACTGTGGATTTTGTGACAGAAGACATGAAGTAAAAACTGATTGACATTAAAAGTGGCATTTGGCAACTGTAGACTTACACCTCAATATTACAAATGAGGGGAAAGACTGTTTAGCTTTAGGTTAAGCTTTCCTAGTCATTTGAGCTTAGAAGTGATACCAGCTGAGTTACTTAGCTACTGAGCTGCTGTCCACAAAAACTGTCTTGCCACTCTGACTCTGGCAGAGCTGTGTAGGTGAAAGTAAGGGTAACAGAGTTTGGATTTGAAGAGCGGGCAGTCATCAGTCTTAACATTGGTAACAGATCTGGGACTGCAGCCTGAACATTCACTCTTTGCTTTTACAGCTCTGAGACAAGCATATGACCTGACATTGGTGGTCACTGCAAGAGACTGGCAGGCTGTCTCGTCACAAAGTCCCATTCCCCAGGAAAGCTGCCATTCTGCAATTGTGCCTGAGGCAGCATCGCTGAGTCACTGCACTAATGCCCATCCCAGTGCTCTGAGAAAACATCCATCTCCTTGAGCAGCGCAGTCGCACCAGAAACACTCACCAGCACTCTGTGGCCCCTCTAACCTGCTGTCTGCATACCAACCTTCAATGAAGTCAGAGGCTGTGTATACACGGTGCTTTGCATTGCCATCCCCTTCTGGCCTGTTCAAGCTCCCAACAGCTAACTCAATCACCTCTATTAACTCATCTCGCTTATCCTTCCTTACAGGCTTCTCTTCTGGGTGGCGCGTGAGCCCTGTCTCCAGCTGGTACACCTTCTGTAGGGTAAAGCTCTCAAAGGGCATGGCAGCATACTCCGTGGACACCTTAATGCCACTGTACACCTCTGCTTTGTCTATTTGGGAACGGAGGAAAGCCAGCAGGTTAGCCTGGGCCTTCTCTGGATCACTGTGGTCAAGCCGAATGTCTGAGGGATCTGGGTACTGGTCCTGCATGTTCTTAAGTTGCTCACTCCTGCCCTGGAGCTGAGCCTTCAGCTGGGAAATTTGTTTCTTCAAGCTGATGATGTAGTTGTGGTGTTGCTCTTCTCGCTCTTGCAGAATGGCTTCATATCCCTCCTTCACAGTCGGACTGTGCACCCTGGGCAAGGCGAGCTGCTGGTTATCACCCTTGGGTGTGCAAGCTAGCATATAAACAATTGACACTGAGCAGCAGGCCACCACCAGCAAGCCTACAAGTCGGGGGAGAAACAGAATAAGTCCACGTCGGAGCATCATTGCTCAAAAAGCAGTCTTACTGCACATATGCAACAGTTCTTATGTCCATGCAATGACACAGAGGCCTCTGGACTTGGAGAGCTCTTACAGAGATACATGTATGTTCAAGAACTGGCTTGTCAGCTCTCTTAAAAAGTGTACTCTGCCTCTATATCAGGCGCTCTCTCATGTTTATCCAGCAGGACCAAAAGACAAGCTGTGAAGCAGACAGGACACCTCCCAGTCCTGGTGGCAACACCTATGCTGCTCCAATGGGATCAGCTGGTGGCTGATGAAGCCTGACAACCTGAAAGATAAATGACAAAGACATCCATTCAGGCATATTAGAATCTGGTCATTTGGTCCAGACCATTGGGAGTGTTCTAAGAGAGAAGTGCTCTGGCAGATCTCAGAGCTGTGAAATGCTTGCACTAAGACCCAAAAGGTGCCCAGACCCTTATGTGGGAAATCCTGTGTGCATGTGTTTAATTTTAATAACATGATTTGGCCCATTGCCAATGAAAAACTAGTCCAGGCCTCAAAGGCTGCCATGCTGTAGAAATATTAGGAAGTTGTCTCCTTTAACTTTCTGGTGAGATGTTAAGGTGCTCAGTTCATCTGATCAATGATGGCCCTCCAAGTGTTCTCAATTGCAGCATTCAGATTTTGAAGGCAGCCAGTCACACAGCTACCACATGCATTTCACTTTTCAGGCATGTTTGCCCAAAACACTAGGTGGGCAGTGTGGTACTGTTTGAACATATGAAGCCTGATTTGGAGAAGAAATTTGGTGACCAAGAAACCAGAAACTATTTTCAAGGTCAATTGATAGAATCACAGAACCATAGAATCATTTCAATTGGAAAAGACCTTTAAGAACATTAAGTCCAACCACTAACCTCATGATGCCAAGCCCATCACTAAATTGTGTCCCTCAGCATGTCATCTATGCATCTTTTAAATATCTCCAATTGTTGCAACTAACACTGTTTCACATATCCAACCGATGTTCAACAAAGAACAAGGGACAGTATTTTTTTCAGGAGCTTCCAGATCAGGTCATACTCAAAACCAGGGGAAGCTTTGTTTCCATCTAGGAAACAGTCATCATTGTACACAATGTTATCATTATAAAATGCCTTGCAACCAATGTACAGTACTACTGTATTTTCCACACAGGCTTTCTGCCCAAAAGTGAAGACCACAGAAAAGGTTTATGGAAAGCTTGCTCAGGTATTTTTAAAAATAAGTTAAAACTTTGAACATTGGTATTTTTAGTAGGACTTCCTCAACTACACTTGGAAACAGGAAAGAAAAATCAGATGACTGAACATGAATATTGACTTAGCTGTAAGCACCAGTAAAACAATTGCACTGAGAACAGTACCGGCGGGATTTTCAAAATCCCTCAGTTTTGGCCCAGATCCATGCCAATGTAAGGAACTTTGTCAGCTGACAGTAGACTCAGGCCAAGGGTGAGTAACATCCAAGGTTACACTGTGATGCTGCATTGTTAGAGTGAAATACAATCAAATCAACCCCTTGACCCTCTCCTCTTGGATGCAAGCCTGAAATTATGATGCTGCTTTTGAAAACAGAGATTCATAGTCATTTTAGTGATATCCTTGTCAGCAGATCCCTAAGTGAAAACAATTTATCTAAGAATTAAGAGTTTCAGAGTTATTTCTAGTCTTGAGTCAAAGTCTTCTGTAGAAGACCTTTTTTTTTAAATCAACTGCAACATGACTTCCCCCACCTCGTGTCTTGATTCACTATTGCTCTATATACAGCAGTTAAGCAGAGATGTTTCTGATCTTTGAACTGTTATCAATATTTTACCAGCCTGTAAAGCTTGCAGAAAAAACCCCCCCACTTTTAGACTACAAATTGAGGGGGCTAGAGTGAACTATAAAAATAGTACTATGTTTTCCTCAAAGTAATGCTGAATTGCTATTACAGTATTTATAAACTTCTCCAGAAAATGTCAGTGTCAAGAGGCAAGAAAAGGGAGAGGAAGAAGTTGGCGCCCTTACCTTTTTGCTGTGATCTTCTCTTTGGAACATCTTGATCTGCTACAGCTATTTCTCAGCTTTCCACAATCGTCCCCTGTTTATCTCCCTTCTTATGCTCTTCCCAGAAAATGCATGCACTATAAAAAGCACTGTCAGCCTCAGAACACCTCTTCATTGCTTTCACATTTGCCAGCTGCCTACTTCTTCAGTCTGTCTCCTGTGTGGTGAAAGGCTGTAGTGGAGATGCTTCCTATGGATGCACTATAAAAGTCAGTCTCCTGCAATGTAAAGGAGCTTGTCAAAGCACGGAAAATTAATCTGGCCATTTCTAACTCTACAACAGATTTGGCTAGAAGACTGCAAGAAGGTAGTGTGCAGTGAGACAGGGTCAGGAAGTGCTAAGATGTACTACATAAAACACTGCTGTGCTTGTATGCTTCACTTCACACAATTAGTCCATTGACTGAATTGGCAGAAGCTGAACATCACTGAAAGGATTAGTTGTGCTAACATGGTCTAAACTGAAATTACATCTCAATGGCTTAGATAAACACACAAATTCATTTCTACAAGCAGCAACAGATTCTAGTTTTGGGTAAAGAGCTCTTCAAATGTTGACCTTAAAATATATGTATGTATATGTAACTACCTTTATTAAAACATACTGAGACACTCTTTAGGATATACTCTCTTTCCTACCTAGTTTTCTGGTTTGTACTCCCACCCATCAAAGCCCCATCATTAAAAACACTTCAGGACAGTAAATTAACTGAGCTACTTTGTCCTTTGAACCACCATTCTCACAAGAAGAAATTCAGGTGATGGGGATTTCCACCTTCCTCATGGAGATTTTACCATCACAACTGGAGGCACCCTGATGAGGAACACTCATTACTTGCCCTCTGCTTCTAGATCTATCTTATTAAACTATACTGTTATCTTTGGTGGCATCACCTTAAGGTGATTGACATTTAAATACACAGCTGTTACTGTACTACTGCCTCATGGGCGTGCTTGTGAAAGCAGTCCCAATCCACATCACTGCCAAGAAAAGCAGATTACTTTAAGTCAACACTGAAGGTGGTCATGGCTAAGGCATCTCAGCTGCACAGACAGTACAAGAAAGCCAGGGATGGTAACTCCTAACAACTGTTCTGTTGATTTCACCAGACCCACACAGTTTCACACTGAGAAAGCCTGAGATGAAGGAGTGGTAAACAGAAATGTCTTTTTTTTTTTTTTCCAGGAACTGACAAAAACAGCTCTATATTTCACAGTAATCAGCTGTATCAAGTAGCATTAGACTGTTTGCAAAGACAAGCTTCAATGTACATGCAGTAACTAGTCTGATAGCTGAGGTAAAGGACACTAATTCTACAAAAGCCTCTTGTTTGCAAAAACATTGTCTACCTCACCTTGACCTGTTTGCACAGACAGAAGTCAGCCCAGCTCATAGGAGCGCTTTTCACTTATTTTCAAGAAACCTGGACTCAACAATGATCTAAACATGCAACTTTTTGTGTTTCAGCTTTTGTCTGTTACCCCTAGTCCTATCACTGGATAATGTGTAAAAAAATGCCACTCTATCCTCTTGACATACATCTTTTTTAATACTTGCAAGTATTAATGAGGCAATGCCTCATAATTCCATGTTTTCAAGTAGTTTTTGCCACAGCTTCCTACTGGAGGCGTAACTCAGACTGATAGCTACCATTTTAGCTCACAAAACTTTTGAAATTCCTTTTTTTCCCTTACTTTTTTCAATAGAGGCAGTGAATGGCAGAAGCTGCAATTAGTTTCCATGTAGGTGTTTGAACATCTTCACAGCAGCACACATCACAGTGAGATTTTGCTAGAATCATATTTATCTCCAAAATGAGCTGCAGGGAAGAAGAAACAGATGTTTGACCCAGACATTATGTGTCTTACAAACAAGCAAACAAAAAAAGAAGACATTTTGCAACCACATGGTATTTGCCTTGAACTTTTTAATTACAAGGACTGTGATTAGCACCGCAGATAAATTAGTCTGCTTTAAATGTTAGGGACAAGATTTTTTCACACCTTGGCCACTGACAGAAGCTCAAGCCATTGAGCAGAAGGAGACATATCATAGAGATTAAAATCCATTCCCACAGCGTTTAAGGTGCATGAGGAAGGCATGTAAAAATGAAATTATTTCTCCTCGTGACAGATTTGTGTGGAGCCGCTTGTGCTTGGTAACAGGGGGAGGGGGCTGCAGTGCTGTCCTTGTAAATAGATCCTGAAACTTCCCAAAACTTTGGACCTACCTTTGGCCCAGCAGAGCCAATCTGATGCCTCTGAGATCACTATTTAAGAACAGAAATTTGTATAGGAGAAGGTGGAAGGGGTAGGGAAAGACAGAGGTGACCACACGGGCCCTGCAGTCAGAGAAGGAAGGGGAGCACCAGACGAGAGATCCCCTGCAGCCCATGGCAAGAGAGCAGCTGTTCCCCTGTGACATGGACGGCAATGGCAGCACTAATGCTTGCCAACAGCTCTGAGAGAACTCTGTGCCAGAGATGGTGAGTTTTGGAGATCCTACACCAGAGGGGGGTGAGTGTTGCGGACTCTGACCCAGAGGAGGAGAGGAGCTGCAGCCCTCAGGATGAATGCACATCAGAGCAGCCTGTGTAGGGCTGCTCAGCCTGTGAGGGACGCTGTGCTGGAGCAAGGAGGACCTGTGAGTAGTCCACCTGCCCTGAGGAGAGACAAGCTGCAGGAGACAATACTGCCGCTTCAGAGATGCTGTAACTGATTGTGGCGGTTTAGCCGTGGCTGGATGCCAGATGCCCACCAGGTCGTTCTATCACTCCACCCCTTAAACTGGACAGGGGAGAGGGAAATATAACAAGAGGTTTCTGAGTCAAGATTAGGACAGGGAGATCACTCAGCAATGAGCATCATGGGCAAAACAGACTCAACTTAGGTGGAGAAATGATTTGCGTTATTAATGAACAACCAGAACAGAGCAGAGAAATGAGAATTTCAAAACACCTCCTCCCACCTCTTCTTCTTCCCAGGACTCTCCTTCCTTCCCCCTAGAGGTGCAGGGGATAGAGGATGGGGGTTATGGTCAGTTCATTACAGATGGACTTTGCTGCTGCTTCTTCTCAGGAGGAGGCCTCATCATACTTCCCACTGCTACAGTGTGGGATCCCTCCCACGGGAGATAGTCCACCACAACTACTCCAATATGGGTCCTTCCCATGTGCTACAGTTCTTTACAGACTGCTCCAGCATGGGGCTTCTCATGGGGGAAGCTCCTCACACCCTGCCCCAACATGGGTGATCCACCAGGAGAACAGTCCTTCAGGGACAGACAGCTCCAGCCTGAGTCCCTCACAGGGTCACAAGTCCTGACAGCAAACCTGCTCTTGCATGGGCTCCTCTGTCCCCACAGGCTCCCAGGTCCTGCCAGGAACTTGCTTCAGGGTGGGCTTCCTACAGGGTCACAATCTCCCTTGGGCATCCATGTGCTCTGATGTGGGGTCTTACCTGGGCTGCAGGTGTATCTCTGCTCCCCACATGGACCGCCATGGGCTGCAGAGGCACAGCTGCCTCACCATAATCTTCACCTCAGTTCACAGGGGAATATCTCTCCCAATGCCTAAGAACTTCGTCCCCCTCTTTCTCCAATGACCTTGGTGTCTATGGAGATGTTGTTCTCACATTCTCCCTCCCTTCTGCTGCTGCTGCAGTTTAGTATCTGCACAACAACTTCTTCCCCTTCTCAAATATGTTACTCAGAGCCATTACCTCCAGTGCTCATTGTACAGGCCTTGGCCAGCTTTGGGGTCCATCTTAGAATTAACTGGCCCTAGCCCTATCAGCTTCAGGGAGATCTTCCAGCAGATTTTTTATTTAAAGGAGTCACCTCTGTAGCCCCCCACTACCAAAATCCGGCCCAGAAAAAAACACTCACAAAGATTGACTCCATGCTACTGCACGAAAGAAAAGATGATGCTTTTCTCTAAAGGACCATTTTTCCTTAGCAAGCCCTGACCTGAAGTTTTAGGAATCCAATTGTCAAAAAAAAGTTTTGAATTTTGCTAAAACAGAGATGATAAACAAGCATTTGAGTTGATCTGGAGTTTAAATGCCTGGTCTTTTCAGAGCAAATTAACAAATCATCTTTTAGGACTAAGTTCCCAGTCCTAAAAATAATGGTTGGGCTGAACAGCAAAGATGTACAACTTAGCTGGAAGACCAGCACTTTCTGAACATGATCTTTGATTTAATTTCATTTAAGTAAGTTCCATCTCAGTTTTGTGGATGTATCAAAGAGGAGTATTTTAATTCAATCGTGATGCTGCAACAGCACTATACAACATCAAGGGAAACAGCATGCCACCTGCAAATGGTTTATTTTTTCAGGAAACTAGCTAACAGAACAAGGACAAGCTACGGCCAGGTAACAGCTAAAATATACTGCCCTAATTTACTTCATTTTAAGGTCTAATTCAATAACTGCTCTGCATATAAAGGGGTTCCAGAAAGACTAAACTCAGTATTAACATAACATCAAGATATACCAGCTTCTGAAAGGGCTCAAAGAGTCAGCATCATAAGCCAAATAGAACACAAAATCCTTTAGTTCCATTAGTATTTCCGGATTAAAACAAATAATAGGATAAATTTTGCTTATCCATTTAAGTCTGTACCTGGAAAAAATGCTGTTACTCTACTTTGAAAAGTTTATACATACCCTCTTAGTGATTTACACAACCAAATAAAACTGACTGCTACTACAGGAATGAACAGTCATTCCTTCTAAGAACAAAGATGACCACAGCCTGAAAGAAGTAGCTCAAGTTAGCAGCAGCAAGGCCTGTAAAAATGAAGAAATCAACACCTATGTTGATATGCTTGTGTGTTTAGATCCATTTCTTCATGGTTACGTCATGTGATTGTTACTTAAAATATTTTTGTACAAGGTACATACTAATGTCTCTTTATGCCAGGAGCTCTGAGGATTCTGTCAGGTGTACATCACAGAGTACCACAGCCAAGTTTTCGATGGAATCTGGAGCTCAGTGCATGCATACAGACCTATGATTATGATGTAGGTCATGAATCAGTGAAGGGTTCAGCACATTTCTAACTAAGCAGAAGATTCATTTATCCATTGATAAAAATGCACAAATGTGCATGAATAAGTTGTTTTCAGGAACAAGAAAACCTAGTTAGCCTGAGCTGCTGAGTGGAAAGCACTTTGTGTGTGTCGCATATCTAGGACTGCTTTAGTCAGGGCTATATATGCTGCCTTCAGATCAGCCTATCAGCTGCACCTGCAAAGTGCAATGGAAGCTCACTGCTTTGAGAAAAGCTGCTAGGTGATAAAGTAATAGTGATTTATAGTCCCTGTCCTATCAAAGTCCTTGTAAGGTCTTTTTTAAGACCTCTGAAAACTCAGTCTGACTAGGAGATTCCCTCCTCCTGTCCTTGCCAGAAACCCCCTGGTACAGCTATAATCCCCTGTAACAAGTGAGATGGCAGAGTTGAACTTCATTAACTCCAGCAGAGCTGACAGCAAGAGGAGGTTTCCCTCCTCCTGAGTCCAGCATGTGAGAGCTAACAAAAGATATCTAGCTCCCACAGGCCTTATATAGTCTTACCATAATGCAAAGCCCTAGATTTTGTGTTGCCTGTATTTCAAATGAAATTTGCTGTGTAGTGCAGTATCAAGACAGTGCTTCAGATAAAATAATTAAGAGAAGAGAAATAATTAAGGAGCACAAGAAAAAAGGGGACAATAATTAAGGAGACAAAGGGAAAATAAGGGGACAAGAAAAAACATCTTCTTAGACAAGGTACAAAGGGTTTGCTATGTTATCTAGGCTGAACAAAAATTATCAGCATAGGGACTAACACTGCTGACAAAGACTACTGTTCCTCTATTGTTTACATTACAAAAGAAAACTAAGTTTCAGACTATAAACTAGTAAACAGAGAGCCAGAAAATAACTGCAGCCTCGTTTGGTATTGAGATAGGTTACCCAAGATCCACACACAGCTCTAAAATATGCAGCTGTCATAGTTTAGTGAGAAGCTACTTTTGCTTGGTAACAGGGGGGACAGGCCTGCAGTGCAGACCCAGTAAAGAATTCTCAGACTTTCCCCCGGCTCTTGGGTTCAGACCCACCCCCAGCCCGGCTGGGCCAGTCTGGCACCTCTGTGATCACTATTTAGGGATGGGAACTTGTAGTGCTTGCAGGGAGGTGTAAGAGTGGTACAAGATGGAAGTGACCATGCAGACCCCACAGTCAGAGAAGGAGGAAGGAAGGAGGAGCACCAGACCAGAGATCCCTTTGCAAGCCGTGGCGAGAATGCAGGCTGTGCCCCTGCAACCCATGGAGGGCAATGACAGGACTGAGAGCCAGCAGCAGCTCCGGGTGAGTGCGCCCAGACAGGCGAGGGACTATGTGAGGACATGGCCATGGCCTGTGCTGTGCTGGAGAGCCTGCAGGCCACAGAGCAGACCCACACGAGAGGCAAAGAGGAGCTGCAGCCTTTGGGATGAACCCACGTTGGAGCAGCCTGTGCAGGGCTGCCAGGTGTGTGAGGTACCTCACGGACATGCAGGGAAGACTGGTGCAGAGCCCGCCGGCCCTGAGGAGGGACAAACGGCAGAAGCCATCAAGAATAGTCTGACTGAAACCCCCATTCCCTGCCCCCCTGAGCTATTCAGAAGAGGAAGAGAAAAGGACACCGGGATCATGGCTCTGAGCCTGGGAAGAGGGGAGGAGTGGGGAGAAGGTGGTCTTAAAGGGCTGCTTGTGCTCTTCATTATTGTATCACTCTGTGTTGTTTTCTGTTTGCTGTGTTTTGGGGTTTTATGGTTATGCTTTACTTGGTGGATTAAATTGTTTTCTGTTTTCTTCCCCAAGCCCAGTAGCCTGCTCTGTTTTGTCTGGGACCATAAGCGGCAATTAAGCCCTCCCCAGCCTTTAGGAGTTCTCAGGTCTGTGGTACTTGAGTCTAATCATGGTCTTTTGTCCCTGGATGGTCCTAAACCACAACAGCAGCATTAACAGCTCTCATAGCTCATATACCAACCCCCAAGCTCTGCTGATCTGTATTTCCCTAACAGTCCGGTCAGTACTGATTGAAAGGAAGAGGCCAGTCCCCTGACCCAGCCCCCATTTCCTTCCTCCTTCAGGTTAGTGCTTACTATGAAACAATGCATGGCACAGACTCCCATTTAGTTCGTCCACCAGTGTTTTGATATACAGTTTTGGTGAAAGACCTACCATTTCCGAGAATCTCCTAGCAAGTCTATGAAAAGTCCAAGCCTTTTCAGTTGTTTCAGTAAAACATTTTTTCTCCTTCTAGACAAAGTATCCAAATTATTTAAATTTTTAATTTATTTGAGGCTCACATGACTTTTGAATCTCACAGAATGCATCATTAAACTAGACAATTCTTTATTACTGGAACTTGAGAAGATAAATCACAGCAAAATCTCTGAAGAAAAGGTCCAGGAAGAGAGGAAAAAGAAAGGAAGCCTCTCTGTATTTAATATCGTACAGCCTGTATACTCGACCATGAAATTCTTCTTCTAAAAAGGGACTGAAAAAAAAGAAACTTGAGGACAACCAGCAAGTAAAGAAATATCTTGCAAAACACAACTATCTACAGTTTTACTTAGGTCAACTGGTTTCAACAGAATGCAGAAGTTTATGTAATACTCCATCACTTATATGGATAATATATCACTTATATGGATACATTTTAAATAACATATTTTCATAAGTTCACAGAATGGTAGGGGATGGAAGGGACCTTTATAAATCATCTAGTCCTACCCCCTCATTAAAGCAGGTTCACTGAGATCAGGTTGCACAGGAACGTGTCCAGGCGGGTCTTGAAAGTCTCCAGGTTGATAATATCTACTATTTTTTAACTTAACAAGTCACAGAGCTTCCATTTCCACTCCATGTGAGGTTTTGTAGGTTTCTTTGAAAATGCCAGAATGCAGGCAGAAAACATCACCTTTGGTCAAATGGCTGTAAGTGAAAATATTTTTTAATATTATGAAAAATGTCCTCCTACTCCTATATCCTTTAGTTAAGTAATCCAAGCCACATTTTCAAGTGTTAATGAGACACGTGCTCACAGTTACTTCAGTTTCTAAGATTTCATCTTAGATCCTCAAATCACATTGAAAATGGTGTCCATGCTTTCAACTTCTTTGCAAAATATGTTAATTCAAACAAGTAGTCCGATACACAAATTTACAGCTCTCTGATAAATTTCTTTATAGCCATAAAGATAGTTTAAGTTCTCATTAGTCACAAAGAGGTTTTAGCTCCTCCATTGGACTCTTGTTGGTACCTGAGATTAAAACACTAGTATGGAGATTTTAATTGCAGTTATTGCATAGTTGTCAATAGCTCTTTAATAATAATCTTCCGGCTAGAAAAGTGTTAAATGTTAACAGTTCGCACAAGAAGCACCCTTTTTCTAGCACAGAGCTGACTGGTGACATAAGTAAAGACAGTTTCCCTTGCCAGTAAAAGCTATAGTTTTTTCCCTCTTTTGTTACACACAAGAAGTACACCTCGCCGTCAGGTCAGCATTTCCTGTAAGGTTCCAAAGAGCTTATCTCTTAAAACAATAACTTTGGGCTTCAATCAGAAGCAAAGCACATTTCATTCAAAGTTATGAAATAACATACACAATATGAACTTACGCTCTAATATCTTTTTGCTTATTGTGCCACAAAGGTATCTGGTTTGGTTTGATTTAACAAGACATGTATCACAGCTAATGCAAACCCAACTGTTTTTTTTAGGATAGTTCATCTTTTTAAAGAAAAGAGTTTCTTGGAATTATGTGCATTCATAAAACTTTTCAGAAAACAGGAAGAGAAAGAAAAATTACAACTCTCATAACCTACCTGAATATTTGAAGAGGTTTCCTTATGAGACAAAGCTTTGTGCTGCTGAGTCTTTGTTTCTGTTCAAATGGAAACTTGCTTGCATATTGTAGCATTATTTTGTATTTTAAGAAAGATTGGCTAGAATGTGTGCTGCCACAGCTACGCAAGCTAATGAGATAAAAAGAAGAAATTGATGCTGTGCCCTCCCTTGCCCTCCATTTAATACAGCTTTCTGTAGAATCTTATATCATTCTCAATGAGAACCTGTGGCAGTTTAACTCAGAGGAAAATACTCCCACCCCCAAGTCAATGTCCTCTAGTCTGCCTGTTTTCTAACCTGTGGAAAAGGGAATAGGACTGTCTTTCTGTAGTCCCATTAACTCCTCTGAAGGGCTTACTGTAATCATGCAATGTGTGCTGAATTACTTGGCTAAAGATTTAAAGCCCTTATACTGGTGACTGATTACCCCTATTGATTTCCTTGTTAATAAGCTGTAACATTCAGCACAGGAGTATATAAGAATAAAGTTTCCACAATATCACCTCAGAGATGGCAATCCTATCACGTTAATGAAATACCTTGAGGATTCCATATCAACTGGGTGAGATCTGTATTTCTTTTATTGTTACACCTCCCACAATCTTCTTTCTGTGTATTGTTATATTATTACAGAATTAGTTCAACAAGAGCAATAAAATATCTCACTACAAATGTTTCAGTGGTCCCTAAAATAATATTGGCTCTCCTATTGATGGGAAAGCCTCTCCTTTTCTTAGCTGTAGTCAACCTAACAGGCAGAGCTTTCCAGGACTGGCATGTTAAGAAAAAACAAGAGAAATTAACACTTTCTTACCTAAAAGAGGAAGGAAAGAAATTGTTGGTGGAAGATGTTATTTGGAAAACACTTTCCTCTAGGAAAACATGAAATATCAGCAAATGGTGTCAGTATGTGGATGTGGAGCAAGTGAAAAAAGGCAACTCATACCTGGTTTAAACAAAACTTCCTTAAAAAGAACTTTTAAGCTCTAGGTAAGAGCTGCACTTGGGATGGTGGTGGTTTAATTCTCTCTCCTGATATGTACCCTTAACAACAAATTCAGCTTGACTTTGCAGTGAAAGCATGACAAAAAACTTGTCAGTAAAATTGGAGAAGCTGGGGGAAATCCCTGTATTTTTAAAGGAAAATGTATGTTAAGAGAAGTTGTTTGACAGGGCAAATGAGACCAGTCATCCATTAAAATGGTCTATATTGCCTCTTACAGAGGATACCACGTGCTTTGGATGGTGCAAAGAAGTCTTGTATAGCAGAGAAAGATTTTTAACCTTTGTAATTTTGACAGTCAAATCCAAGTTTGTTTTTTATAGCAGACATGGACGAGAAACAATTCTCCTATGTGGGAAATGTTACATTTCTTAATTACTCTTCTGAATTTTTAACATGGTTTTGAACTTCCACTGTTTCAGAATTGGTATTCTTCCATCTCCTCCCTTGTCAGAGAAGCTACACACTTCTAGATGTTTAGGTAGTGGTTTCAGCAATTTCTGAAAGAGGATAACAATTTCCAACAGCTGCTCTTCTTGATTAGCATTTCAGATGGTTCTATTAAGTTGCAGTTAAAGGGACAATGAAAAGTGCATTCCCTCAAATATAACTGGAAAATTCAATGAACATTATTATCTTATAGATAACCCCATTGGGACAAGGATACAATCATATTGCAGAACTCTCCCTTGCTTACTTGCTGGCTATAAAGACGTGGATGCTGAGAGATATACTCACATTACATACAGTCAGTCTCCTGTTGTCTCCCCAACACCAGCTAATCACAGGCAGAACCACATTCCTGCTGGGAGCCCAAGGAATTTACCTGGCTAACTTATCACCTAGTCTGTCAGAGGCCAACAGATGGCTGGAAAAAAAGCTTTCTCAGACCACGTATTCCACACAATTATTTCACTGAAGAGCTATGTGTAAGTATCATCACACTAAGTCAACTAACTTATTTTACAGGATTACAGCTTGTTCATTACTGCAGAAGACCACCGCTCAACAGAGGAAACATGTCAGGAAGGTCTAGATAGCTTTGACACACTGACTTGCCTCCTGTAAGACTAGTCCAATGTCCCATTGTTTATTATTTTGTTTTTACTTCAACCCACTAGTACAGGATAGTAATCTAGTAGGACATCATGCAACCTGTGCAGTGCAAGAGTATAGTACACCTCCAGTAAGTGCAACACAATCAAGATGGACTCAGCAGAAAAGAGAAAGAATATAACAAATGAATATAACGAACATTGACCTCCGTTTGGTTTTATAGACCTGCTTCTGCTTTATCACAAATATTCTACCTCAAAATGTACAGTTGACTCAAAATATAAAAAAGGCAAGAACCAGGCTTGAATCTGAGTTAATGAGCTGCTTGCTAGCTGAGGTGTCATGCACGCATCCATTATTACAGGTCTAAGAATAGCAATCCTTTGAGAAGTTGTTAGAAGAGCAAAACGTGGCACATGGATGGATATAAAAGCAGTCTGTGGTTAAAGGAAAAAGATAGTGAGAATATATTGCAAACAGATGGTTAAACAAACTTGGAGTTTGCTTAACTTGAGTAGCAAATACCACCATTGTCATCAGTGATGTCAGAGCCAACTGCTCCACATGTGGTCCTGTTACCTTCCCAGGCAGAGGGGTCTGCTCCAGACAGAAGCTATGCAGATTCATAGCACTCCATGAGCACTCTTCAGGTCTTCTATACAGTAAATCTCTCCAGAACAGTGATGTTCCTTACTGTGCATGCTTTGCACAGTGGAAGCCAGGTCTGGTTGGGCCCCACTGAGTCTATTGTGACAGCAAGGCTTCAAATACCAGATGAGGCCCATGGCTTCTTTGTTGCCCCTAACAGATGCACAGGCTATTTCAGAGGCCCTAGCAGAACCAGCCTGGCTGCTCTACTGAAACAACTTATTAGTGCTGGCAATCAGCCCAGAAACTTTATATACAGTACAAACTATGGTTCCAGCCCAGACAAAAAAAAAGTAAGCAGAGAGTAAATACCTTGAAATTAGCACTCCTCCAGAATTTCATTTTAGCCTTCAAAATGAGGAGCTTGAAACTAAATACTGTGCACATATTGCAGCTAAACAGCAAGGTTCCTTGGCAGATCTGGAATTTCACATCTGTCACACAGAGAGACAGAATTAGAGGTGCAGATGTGAGGCAAATACTTTGGACAGGCTCTCACAGCACCATTTTGCACTTCCTTCTTTTAAGGAGTGCATGCCCTCAAGATCAGTATTTTGAAGTGTGCACCTTTTACTGCGTGTAGGCTCTACCCACTCCTTATCTCCCAGAGGAGACACTCCATGAAATTCACTCCCTCCAAGCATAATCTCCTTTGTAGGTGGGAAACTGTGGTTTAAAGTGTACAACTACAGACAACAGCTACAGGTTGCAGTTACAGGATAAGCCCTTCTATATCCATTAGGACAGGGAAAAAAAAAAAAAGGGATTCACATTCTACAAGGAGACAAGAGGAGCAGCTGAGAAGTGGTTTCCTCAGATGCCGAGCTGCACATGGAGGTCCCTTTAGATACCTTCCTAATCTGCATCCAAAGGGTGGCAACAGTAAAGACTGTAATGGGTAGGAAGACTTGCTTTCAGACAGCCTCCTTTTCCAGAGTAAATCAAGCCAAGAGTCATTCTCTGAGAACGTCCTCCACCAGAGGTTCATGCAGTAGAGAATTTCCTAGCAGCACACTTTATTGCCTGCAAAGATATAAAGTTCAACAGCACATACTCCGAAGCAAACAGAGCCCTCCCTGAGCTCAAATCCACACTTTGGCACAACACCACAGAATGCAGGCTCTATTGATTAGACAGGCCGGTTCTCAGGCTTGATCCATTTCAGTCCGCAAAGCTGTCAAAAAAATCACAAAATGACCAGAAAATGCTCCCAACATACCAGCAAAAGACAGCCCAGCTTATTCGTTTTTAAAACTTTCAGCACTGAAAGCCCGTGATTTTAAAGACCCCAGCATATCCGTTTGCTGGTGTCATAAACACCTGCTCAGTCTCAGCTATCACACTGCATCCATCACTGGGAAGACTGAGAAAGCTTTCTAAAGGACATACCAATGATGAACAATGATGTAACTAGATGAGGTTTTTCACACAACTAAAACACTGTGTGGTCAGGCTACTTGAAATGAAGGAGATTATATCCTGTGAAAGCATAGATAGAGATTGTGTTTCATTAGAGAGACATGTAAAAATGTACCATAGAAAAATCATCCCATAGAAAGGATGTTGTTGGGATGGTCACTGGAAATTTTTTGCTTTGGAAAAGGGAAGTTCCCCAAGGACTTAAGGTATAAATGACATGATACTAGAAGCAGAGCATCTGTAATGGATAGGACTAGTTCTACTGTAACAGAAAACCATCAAGGCACATTTCCCTGTGCCATAGATAAAATATGGTGGAGAAAGCACCTCTATCCCATGATTCAAAGAAGTACGGCACCAAGAACACAGACACTACAGCTTATTAATACTTGCCAGATAACATGAGGAAGTCACACAGATGACTTCAGTAACTCCTGATAAATCAAATGAGAAAGAATTTACAAATTACAATTTCCTACTGAAAACAGTCAACTATAGTGATGGAATGCAAACTTTTTCACACCTTTGATTTCCTGTCTCCTAGGTAGATTCCACAGGCAGGGTAAAACCAGCATGAAAGCTGTTTTCAAAGCCTTATGGATGGATACACTTAGTTACCCTTTGTTAGTTTTTGGGGTTTTTTTTTTCCCTCTGTAACCATATCCTTTCTTAATAACTTTTCCCATTAATTCTGGAATGCTATCAATCTAAACAGGCATCGGGACACTTTGGATTTGTCTTATTTTCCAAATCACTTGGAATAAAAAATGTCTATGCATGAGCTAAATGGAAAAATTAAATTGTTACCGAAGTCAAAATGCTTTATGTGGAGGTTTTAGTTTCATTTTAAAGGAAAAAAACATTGAGGTCCTTTCCAAGGCTTAGAACAGTATTAACTGCTAAATCTCAATTTCTGGCACTGATTCTTTGTAAAGTATTATGTAAGTCCAAAACATCAGCATTCAACTAGTAATTGCTATGAATGAACACTGCAAGTAGACCATCTGGCAAGATGCCACAGTAAGGAGCCATTATTTAGACCAATCCATGCCCTAATGTCATTGAAAATTACAATTCCCCTCATTCCTTAGTTCATCTTTTCAGTCTCAAAATGTCAAATTCCTCTGATGAGCTCAATACATACACTGTAACATAACATCTTTGCATCATGTGCACGTGGCCACTAAAGAACAGAGATATAAACTTTAAAATTTATTACCAAGCCTAAGTCATTTAAGCTCAGCAATCAAACTACATTCTTGGCGTATGCAAGAAGGGAGATATATTGCCTGCCAAGATGACATTTATACTCAGAGAAAACAAGCAGTGTTGCCTAGATTTCCTAATGCGACAGGCTGTTTACAGGTTCTGATTTTCAGGTGCGGAGTGCTCAGACCACATGCATGCAAACAAGCCATATGCTTATAGAAACACAAACCATATGCTCCAGCTTGAAACCTTCATTCTAGGAAACAAAAAGGACAGGGTTAAATTGTAGATTGTGTTGTCCTCAAGCTTTCCTTCAGGCAGACACACAACTCCCTTCGCTTTTCTGAAGAGCTGGAGAGCAGCTCTACAGAGAGACACCTGGGAATCTCATTGAGCCCTGATGGGCCTGAATCCAGCTACAACAAACTTTCTGGGCACTTGTGACTGCTATGAAACAGAGTGACTCTCCCAAACTACATCAGAAAGGGAACATCTTTTATTTGTTCACAGAAACTTAGTAAGTCAAGGGAGAAAAAAAACCCACAAGTGTCAGAAAAGACACATCCCAACATATTTTCACCTTACAAATTTCAACCCTTCTCTCTGACCTTAAGTGAGTGTTGCTATCTAGCTTTCTATCTTGCCGTACACTTTTGACTATTCTGCTCCCCTCCTCAGGCCCACAGCTCTGTGCTGTAGAAACTCTTAGCCATCTGCTCAGTGATGCAGTTGAAGCAAAGGTATCAGTGTTCATTTACCACCAGCATTTCCCCACTTATGTTCACATTGCCATGGTGAGCAGCAACAGAGCCTGTAAGGCCTGTAAGGTCAAAACATAGCCTAGATGTCTCCCACAAGCCATCTGGAAGAATTATTTTGCTGAGGAATTATCTGGCATGGATTTGCACTCGCTCTGTGACTGAAAGCACAATGGTAATGTATGACAATATATGTTGCATCTGAATATAACGCTTGTGAAGACAACACAGACCTCCCCAGTTACTATACCACTGAAGACCAAATGTCAGTCTGCATGTCTTGGATTACTCATAGATCATACAATTAGCATCTCAGTGCAGTTATGTAAACCGTTAAACAAACATCAAGACAGAGGAAAAATAGATGTCAAATGAACCCTAGAAAGAGATACAAAGTAGAGGCTGCCAAGACTGCACATGCTGAAGTTCTGCAGGAAAGATGAAAATGGGGCATCATGATTTAGGCCAGCCTAAGAGAGAGGCTATCCACTTGGTGAAAATCTGGAACAATGTAGATCTTTAGCAAGAGAAATTGTGTCCTGGAGACAGTTATGAAGACACAAAGTACCAACAAGGCTGAAACCATGCTGACATACAACAATGCTCTATCCTGTCTCAGCAGGAGTCAAATTCCAATCACTGGAACCTATCAGAAAACTAGATTTCAGTATAGGTTGCCATTCTGAGCATTAAATAGGACTGCTAAAGATATGAAAACAAAATGCACTGTATTGACAACGGTGTCAAAACATCACAATGGTGATATTGCAGCCCAGCTTGGCATCCTAGACTTCGGTGAATTATGCACTGGGCAAGACTGAAGCTTTTCACTTCTGTGTTATCTCCTATATCTCCTGAGTCACGTCTGGATTAATTTTAAGACAGCTATTTCAGAACCTCTGTGCTAGATGAAGATCAAAGCAGTTTCAGTTTTAGCCTGGGAGACTGGTTTTAACTGCAACCTATGTGGAATCAAATGCAGAGTCAGGGCTTAATTTTGACTTATGTATCACAACACAGAGACATCATCTGTTTTCTCCTCTGTGAATTGCAACAATCCTTCTCTACTGATAAGTTTTGATATCCTAGCTGTTTCTGATGTGAAAAACAACAATGACATTTGGAAATTTTTCACCTCTATTTTGAAATACACTCCTGAAGAATAGTTCATTTTAACCTGATTCACCAAAAAGATGCAATACAATTAAAAAAAAAAAAAACAACAGATCAAAACTAAGAAAAAGACACGGCGTGATGAGGAAAACAGCTAAAGATTTAGCCAGAAAATATACATAACTCAAAGGAAACTGGCCCATGTAATAGAAGAAGTATCAGTGAAGAGTTGTGAATAGTTCTTGCCTGCTTCTTTCAAAAGATCAGATCAAAACCGCACTTAAATGTTTTGTTTCACTAGTCCCAAGAGATCTGAAATGCTTGCCTTGAATTATTACTGACCATACAAATTGATTCTATGAAAAAGGACAAAAGTTTAGTAGAAAGTGTATACCACAAGCTTAGGATAACTCAAGAGTTCTGTCATTCAGCAGGCAAAGATGACACTACAGACCCTCACACTTGGAAATAAACCCTCTCTTGAGAAAAGCTCCATGTGAGTAAACACAGAAGGGCATAACAAGGAAGAGTAAAAGTGCTCTCACTGCATTGAGGACACCGGTGTGTAGCACATCAGGGCCTTTCCAAAACAATACTGTACTTTCTAGATTACCATGTTCAGGTTCCAATATCTTTCTCAGAGCAAAAATGTCTGTAAACTGGTATGGAATACAGCTTCAACCAATTAGTAGATGACAGATCATAGAATCATAGAATGGTAGGGGTTGGAAGGGACCTTTAGAGATCATCTAGTCTAACCCCCCTGCTCAAATAGGTCCACCTAGATCAGGTTGCACAGGAGTGTGTCCAGGCGGGTCCAGGCGAAGACCTCCAAGGAAGACTCCACATCCTCCCTGGGCAGCCTATGCCAGGGCTCTGTCACCATCACAGTGAAATAGTTTTTTCTTATGTTTAAATGGAACTTTTTGTGTTCCAGCTTCATCCCATTACCCCTTGTGCTGTTGCTAGATGCCATTGAAAAAAGGGATGCCCCAACCTCCTGACACCCACCATTTATATACTTGTAAATATTAATGAGATCCCTCTTAGTCACCTCTTCCCTAGACTAAACAGCCCCAGTTCCCGCAGCCTTTCCTCATAAGGAAGATGTTCCAGCCCCCTGAACCCTGTCCCCTGGTGGCCCTGCACTGGACTCTCTCCAGAAATTCTCTGTCCCTCTTGAGCTGGGGAGCCCAGAACTGGACATAGTGCTCCAGATGAGACCTCACCAGGGCAGAGTAGAGGGGGAGAGGAATCTCCCTTGACCTGCTGGCCACACTCTTCTTGATGCATCCCAGGATGCCATTGGCCTTCTTGGCCACAAGAGCACATTGCCGGCTCATGTTTAGTTTATTATCAATCAGGATTCCCAGGTGTCTCTCTCTGCAGAGCTGCTTCCCAGCAGGCCAATCCCCAGCCTAGACTGGTGCATGGGGTTGTTCCTTCCCAGATGCAGGACTCTGCACTTGTCCTTGTTGAACCTCATGAGTTTCCTCTCTGCCTATCTCTTACACTGGTCGAGGTCTCACTGAATGGCAGCACAATGACAGATGTATACATTATTATTTCACAGAAGTGAACATCAATCTATACAATCAAAGCTTCCTTCCTAGAGGCAACATGATTCTGTGCAAGTCATTTGAGCAGATCCTGTGCACACTATAACTATGTATTTGGATAAGATGTTGAAAGAAGTCAGAAATGGATATGGACTTAAGATGAAATCACTCTTTGTGGCTTCTTCTCTACACTGACTGTCAAGGACACCCAATCAAAGAACTTTAACTAGACACTGAACTTCAAGACATCTGGAACATGACATGAACAAACTGAACCCTAGCAGTGTAAGAGTTAGCATCATTAAATATGTTGAATATTTCTCAAAAAAAAAAAAAAATCTCAGTGTGAAAGATCAGAATTCTTCAGGAGGTAGACTTTTTTTCCCCCTCCCCACTGGGTATATTACCAACAAAATTAACTTGAAAAAGCCTATTTACTTCAAATACAGAGGGGGGAAAAAAGTGCCGAGACTGGAGTTGCCAATGACAGTTGCAGCAAGAAAACAAGAAACAAAAGAGGTCTATGCCAGCACACTAGCTTTTAACATGCCACTGAAAAGGTTAAAATGTCAGTTAGATTTCCTCAAAAGACAGACAGTTTTATCCCAAGTCAGCTTAGTGGTTGTACATGCTTGGCTGAAAGAACTGTGGGCACAATTTGGTTATACTTCTTTGAGATCACAGATTACTTTGATTTTTTAAATTAAAGACAAAATAAAAGTGAAACAGAACTGTTAAAAAGAAGCAGGTGGAAAGTCTTACTGAGGAGGAGAGTTTTGCAATGGAACTCCTAGCAGGTGATGCTCAGCTGACCAAGTGCAATTCCATCAGCATGAACTTATGCCCAGCAGCTCTCAAATTGGCCCACAGATTCCAGAAGAAAATGTATTTGTCACCTCAAGCTGATGCTCACCTAAATAATAGTGCTCAGCAGCAAGAAATTAACACGGCACATGTTTATCACCCCAGGACTGTGTGGCCTATCTCTCCCTCATATTCTCTCCTTCCTTGATAACTCTGGAAAAGAGCTTAACCTTCCCTTGGACTCCCCTTGGCAGCAAGTGACATCCAGTTAGCTCTTCCCACTGGAAGGAAATTCTCATGGACTTGAGGCTCCTCATAACAGCAAAGACTCACCTGTTCTCTCTGGTTCTCTAGAGAGAAACACATTAGTCAATCAAGAAGAAGATAATAATGGATGCATGGAGACTCTGAAGACTTTCTCCACACAGCCTATTCTCTCCCCTGTTGTTTTATGAAAGGTGAAATATTTCTGTGAAAATGTACCAATATTAAACTTCCATTAAAGATTTTTTTTAAACTTTTTTTTTTTTTTTAATTCTAGGATGGAACTCTGGAGAAAAACTGAATGAATAGATTTAATCTGCTCTGTGAGTACCAGCATTTCTGTAGAACAAATATTGCAGTGGTTAAGGATCTTGCAGGACTCAACAGCTTTGAAACTCAATCTCCTACAATATAAATACAGTCCCATGACTGTATCCATCCTCTTTTCTACACTTCCTCTAACTGATCACATTTGAAGCATGCATATTAGAAAAAACATCAAGACAGTATTGTTAGCTGCACTACGAGTTGCAGAAGTACAAAACAGCATGAAATGCCTAAACATTTTTAATAATGATGCTGTTCTCTGCAGATCACCTGGCATGCACAACTTGGCTCCCTGAAAAAATAATGCAGTCACTCCCTGAATAAATTACTCCTGGAGTGGAAAAGACATTGAACAGTCTGCCTGTTTCGGTTGGCTGTGTAGTGACTGAGCTCAATGAATACGGAAATAATTGGAAATCTTAGACCAATATGGAGGAGGAAGAATATGTGACCCACATAAAGAGCTTGTTGGAGTTGATGAAAGTAAAATCATAGTGTCATACCAAAGAAGTGAAAAACCCACTGAAACAGGGAAAGGGGTTAAAAACCAAAGATGACTTCAGTAAAATGCCAAAGGGTTTTAGCAGAGATGCAAAGACTTTCCCAAAGCTCTTTACAGGCTGTCATCCTAGGAAAAAGGTGAAACTGAGAATTTCTTAAATCTTAATTCCTAACTCTAATCTAGACCTTTGTATCTCTCTGTTGAGGTTTAATAGGTTACAAGATCACTAAGCAGTTGTCATATAAGTTTCTTTGACTTGGACCATTTTAGCTGTTCATAGCCAAAATTATTCTGATCAAAATATAAGAAATAGACCTTTAACATCAGATGAGCTTGTCTTCACCAACTCAACCAAATGAACTGCAAAGAGGTTAAGAAAATCACAGCCTTGCACTTACTGGAAAACATCTGCAACATACTTCCCTTAAATCTCTAAAAAAAAGCCTACATTTTCCTTGGACATGGCTCACTTGCCCACCTGTGCTAACTAAGAGTAACTAACACTCTATTGTAAGAGGTGCTTCTGGTGAGACAGAAGTGGTCTGCTTCTCACCTACTCCCTGCAGCTGGCATATAAGTCACGTTCAGGCATCCTGTCTAGCTCTGGCCCTCCTGGCAAATATACCACTCCCAGAAACTACTGGCAAACCAGAGACGTTACAGCAACTGCCTTCGCCTACATTCAGAATCAAGATAGAAAAAGGAGGTTTAAACCATATTTGGACAAGTATAAACACACATGTATGCACAGTTCTGAACTCTTTTTGGCTACATCTAAAAATTAGGGCTACTGATTCATTACAATATTTTTAAGAAGTTCAGAGATGTGCTCTCAAGACACACATTTACATGTACTTTACATTTAAAATTATCAAGTTTCTTAGTATAGCTCATTCCTAAGGATTTAAGAGTGAAGCTTTATTTTTCCATCTCTAATGCTAAGAAATTTTCCTTTCATTCCTTTAACATTACATAAGTGCTTTTCATTTCCTGAACAATTCTCAGAGAAAGCTAGGATATTTGTGGAATAGCTTATAGTTTGTTCATAAATATATAGACTTGGTTCAATTAAGCATGAGAAAACTTCACTACTGACTTTCATCTCATAGAATCACCTTACATTATCCTGCAAACTGGAAGGTAAGTGATGTTCTTCAGGCTGCTTTCTATCTCTGCAGCTCAAACAAATCTCAACATCAGTTTCTAAGCTAGAAAACACCACCTTAATATTAAATGCATCAATATAAATGTTTCAGTTTGCTAGGATTTGAGTCAATATTCTGATGTGTTATATGTTGCCCTCAGATATATATTTTTTAAAATTAATAGCAGTCTGATGAGAAAAAAAATAGTGCAGGTAACCTGATTCACAATACACACTACTGTGTATTTTGCTAATATGTTTTTTACAAGCTTTCCAAAAGCTGATTTAAAATCTATTTCCTGAAATTAAGCCTTCACCTTCTCACAAATAAAATTATGGAAAGTTTACTGTAAAAATGGTGTTTCAAAATTCTTACCTCTACTTTAAAAATGCACACAATGCATCCTTCATAACTGGAAGCCAACCCTTTGTTCCAACCCTGATTGATTACTATTGATCCCTGGCACATCCAAGTCTACCTAATTCCATTACAATCTCCATGGCCAGCATTTTCACAGCTATCTTCTCTGAAGTAAATTTATAGGGAAAAATGCTGAAAAACTCTTAAATTAAATAAGGACTAAAATCTCATTTTAAAGACTGAAATACTCTGCCTTCTAAGCCCTCTCAGATGTAGCTGAAGTATCACCTTGATAGCAGAAATGGCAGCACAGCTAACATAATGTCTCCTACCTTTCACAATTCACATCCCAGCAAAATGTGAGTGAAACACAAACCAGTGACCACCAAAGCTGACCTGAGTAAAATCTAAAAGTCACTGATGCTGTCTGCTTCAGTGCATGTGCCTGGAAACCCTTTGGATATTCAGTCACTACTGTGGTTTGAATGTTTTACCCTGTAATTCTTTATCAACCCAGCTTTCAAAAGCAGTGATCACTTAGTAAACCATGTCCAAACCAGGTGGAGTTACAAATGGCTCAACTGTTTTGAAAACTTAGTGATTAGAATTTCTAAATATGGCTATACAATAGAATATAATCTAGTAGGCAGAGCTCTGAGCTGAAATGCAGGAGACATATCCTGCTTCTGGTTCTGCCACTGGTCCACTGGAAAGACTCTAGGTGAGTCTTTCACCATACACAAAACAGGAATGGTAAGAGAATTCTCTTGAAATCTGAGCAATGTCACAACCAGATGATTAAAAAGGATATCTGGCTGCAGGCTTTTGGCTTTGAAAATCTCAATCCAGTTTCTCATCCTGGAGAGGAAGAGAGGATTATTCAATTTAAGAACTGTCAACTATTTATAGCCTTAGCTATAAAAAAAGTTCTGCAGAAACAGCAAGACAGAAACCTATTACTGCCTCGACCCTTTCCAGTAGGAACAACTCCCAGGGGTATCTGCACATTGTTCCAGGGTTGCTGGAGTGCATATTGTTCCATGTCTTCTTGCCAGTGAACTGCAGGACCACTTTCAGTCACACAATGGAGAGAAAAAGGAATTTTTTTTTTTTCCCCACAGGATTTCACTTCAGTAGAGCTTCCATTACTATTCTGTTATTCTTTTCTTTCCAAGTAGGAGGATGGTGCCCATGTCGAAGTGACTGGCTTATGTCATCAAGGCAATGCAACATGAAGACAATGGTTGTTCATGTAAATGGAGGGGTAGCCCACTTTGTAAGAGGCACAGACTTGGAAATGAAAACTGTTACCTTTTCTATTTGTTATTGAGGATGAAAACTTCCTGCAAAGTTTTTCCTCTTGTTTCCCCCACCATCTTTGCTATATTTTCCTTAATCTAGCTCACAATCACTAGCAAAAATGAACTTACTTATTTGCATTACTTTATGCAATACAGCTGTCACTATTATGCTCATACCAGCTCTGCAAGTCCCTTCTCTTGAGCTGGGAGTTATCAATTAAACTGGCAGCATGGCTACATGGCTTTAATGGGACAGTGGAACTGCAACTTCACAGAGTTTAGGGCAGTCCGAAGCATGGACTCAAAATTAGTACTTCTGAGAAAAAAAGCAAAAGAAACCTGCAAAGTCTCTACAGTCTTATCATTGATTTCTCTGACGCTTTCCAGTCACTGGAGACTTAACAAGAAGCATCCGTACAAAGAACATCACAATCAAGATTTCCAAATGTAGTGCCAGGAAGACTAGGCTGCTGTGTCTGCATTTCCTAATGAAGGTGTGGAACAAGAAGACAGGTTTTCTGTACTCATGAGAAGTTACTCCCTATAGCTGTAGCCTAAATGAGTAGTAAATGAATGAAAACAAGTGGAAACCTGCTATTAAGGCTGTAACTTTTGGTATTTTGCTGCAGCGGAGGTAGAGCACAAGGAATAAATTTCTTTCAGTTTGATCAATAGGCTCATGGCAATTCCTGAAGCAGATGCTGACAACTGCCATCGACCAGGTCAAGTTCCCTGAAGGCTGTGGGAGACATTCAGTGTGTGGCATTTTTATCCAAGTCTTTATTCTTGAGCCTAAATGCAATCAAGTTGCAATGAAAGGGTCTCACTCAAATGCATGAATAAGCAAAACCATTGGGGTTCACTCAAGCCCTCCAGCAGCATGGCATTCTGCCAACAGCTTCTTTTCAGACCAAGACATGACTTCAGACATGACTCCTTATTAGTAATATTATAACAGTGCTGAGAGGCCCTTACAGAGACTGCAGTACCACACTCAGTCTAAAATGCATACATGACGTGATCATCTGGGTAAAATATTTGCACTCCGAAAAAGCAATTTGTCAAGTATGCCACAGAATCATTTTTCTCTAGCCTTTGGTCCTTAAATACTTCAGTTAATGCCTCCCAAGTCTTCTGTCCTGTCACCTACTTCGATGGGCACATCCTTAAACAGCAACACAGTTCAGTGCTATTTTCTGATAACCAACCTTCCATCTCTGTGTCAGGAAAAGGCCAGTCAGAGCTCTGTACAACATTGAATATGTTAGTAGATTCATTAGTAGACAATACAGATGTCCATGAAGATTTCTTTTCTTAAAACTAATTCCCAAAGAAAGGTGAAGAGATTTACAGCCTTTTAGACTAACCGGACAAACATAAGAAGGTAACGCATACACTAATGAAGATACCTTTCAGTCTCTAATGAAATAATTATGATCAATGATGACATCTTGTCTGAATAGACATAAATAAAATGGGTTTGGGGATGAAAGACTAACACTGCACTGTCTGGGAAAAAAAAAAAAAAAAAAAAAAGAATTAAAAACACTGAATAAGAAATGAGAGAAATGAGAATCAGAAAATGGCCTGAGGTATGCTCGCAAAGATGTGCTGTGACGGAGCTTTCTCTCATCAGGGACATAACTAACTGATGGAGGCTTGTGAACAGGTTTTTACCAATAGATGTAAGCTATGTGCAAAAAAGAAAATATTGTCAGGAGACCAAATCAGTAGGAAGGGGTAAAAATCTTTCTAATTTAAGACAGGTATAAATAGATTAAGCATTTTTGCCTTTTATGTTTGTCTACATCTTGCATAGTGTCTCTAAGTGTGTTGCCTACTTTGACTGTTACAAATAAAAGTTCTTACAGCATTTCATCTTAACCTGGCTTGAGTTGTGCATGATTTGGGTTAACTAGACAACAGTTAGCCTTTCCTTATTAAGGGCATGGCAATCCACAGACCAGGTAACCAGGATAACAAAACAAGCACCCAGTTAATCTGCCACTGTTCAGGGCATGCAAGGAGAAATACAGTAAGCCACACACTCTGCTACACCAACTAGGTAGAAAGCTGGCACCACAAACATGAGGAGAAACAAATACCTTCCAGTAACCATCAGTAAGCAAGAAGGTTGGAGTCTCAAAAAACACACCAAGGCACCCATATCATTTATCCTCCTTCCTCATTCATGCTTTCTGGCAAGGTAGTATCAGCAGAAATGTCAACATATCATGGCATGTTAATCGTGAAATTCCCTTTGAGAAGCACGACTGACCACCTCATAAACCAGAGAGCAGAAGGGAAGGAATGTAGCCCAACACATCCTCTGCCAGTAACGATGTGTCAAAGATGGTATCCAATTTGTTGACAAATAGATTCAGAAAACACGTTATAAAAAGACTGCCTTATTTTATTATACTGCTTAATTTTAAGGTATTAAGGCACATTCAACTTGAGGTAACTTCAACATTAGGGATTAAACTTTTAATTTTTTTTTTTTTTTTTGAGAGTGCAAAACAGGTTGCAGACATAAGTTGCATATCTGCACTATGACAGGGTATGGATTTACAACTCACAAAAATAAGATGACAGAAAATGCTAAGAAGATTTGGTGTGATGTCGATTAAAGAAAGTTAAGCTTTGACGGGTTTTAAAAGCACCTTTGAATGAATGCGTTCATTTGAGGATTATAAATGTTTATAAATGTTTTTGCTCTGTAAGATTAAAAATAGCTCATTGTAGCTCTGTAACTCTACCCCATAGAGTTACATCCCAAGTGAAAAGCCTGTCGACAAACTGTTAAAAGACAGAATGGAATCAACAGAATGGAATTGAACCAGCAGTTTCAGAGATGTGAGGAGCCAAACAAGATAGATTTAGAACATTTTTCTAAATTAAAAATGTTTCTGCACCAGCATGTCTGACTCAAAACATATCTCCCCTTGTAAGAGATGTCACAAAGATTCATTGATTTAAATGACAATAAAATCATAGAAAATTATGTCAAAATCTTGAATAATAAAACCTGTAACCTTGCCACAGAAAAGAGTAAAGAAAAATTAATCTCCATTGAATGGCAAGTTCTTAAATTGCTTAAAAAGAAGCATAAACAAGAAGTAGTATTTTCTAATTCCCTAGCCATTAATCATAACTCACCAACAGTGGTATCCAACACAAATCCCATTTTCAATGCAGTTGAATGTGGTCAATGTTGCAGTGACATCTTTTAGCTGTACTGATCTTCATAAATAATGCTTCAGCCTCTCAAAGCTATATAATTCCCACAACAGGCACCATTAAGTAGAGAAGGAAATAAACAGTCTGATATGAATCATTATTTTTGTATTTTATTTTGGAGCACTGTTAAAAAGAGAATACACCAAAAATGCAGTGTGTATGACTGAAAACAATTCTACTCAAGTTAAATATTACTATAAAAGTCATCATCTTCCAGGGAAAGTGATTCACTGTGGAAACAATTTGTAACTCAGTTTTACAAAGTTTTCATAAGAATTGCCTACCCAGGACAAAGGAATCCACATAGTCACACACTTACTGTGATAATAACAGAGGAAAAAACTGCAACAATTACAGAAATGGTCTTGTATTGATCTAAGGTATAAGACCTAATAGAAATATGCAGATGTGTAGTAGATACTGCTGAAATAAAAATACAGGAAGCATCACATAGACAAGGAACAGCTTTGTGACAAATACATTCACATTTTATCAGCAAGAAAAACAAATAGCAACAGGATAATCTTTGTAACTGTAAATGAAAGAAATACTGTATCTACTTCATATTCTAACCTCAGAGATAGGGAAAGAAGATTGCCTTACCTCAAATACAGCTTGAAGAGAGACATTAACAATATGTCTACATCCTTTCCTAGTCCCTTGATAGCAATCTAAGAAGAAATACATAATAGCAAATAACTATCTTCCCTGCAGACAGCACGTGCTTCCCAGTAAAGTGTGCTGAAAAGAAGTGGAAAAAAATATTATAACTCAAAAAGACAGCCCTTGAAAAATCATAAGGAAAAAAACCTTAAGCTTGAAATTCACAGTAAGGTTTATTACATTTTGAGGGAGTAGAGACATCCAGGAATTAAATAATACAGACATAACTGTGATATCACCTCAATTCTCAATAAAATATTAATTCGGTACATTTGTCTACAAAAGAAAGATGGTAAATTCATCTGTGCAGAACTTGGTCACTGAAGACTTGGAAAGATTCCCATTCCAGTAGTAGGCACACAGAGGTTCACATGATACAACCTTGTTAACTTGTTTTTTTCCTCCCAAGCCACAGTGATTGTTAAAGCTACACTCAAATGTTAAATGCTTTGATCAAGATTTCATCCACTGACCTGCACTGAAAGCCTTGTGCTCAGCTCCAACATTTTCTAACAGTAAACAGGAAAAAAAAAATATTTCAGGGAATGAACTGTTAAAAAAGAAAATCCTCTCATAAGCTTTCCCCGAGGGAGAAGAAATATCCACAAGCTTTAAATTGGCCAGGCAGACTTAAGAGGAAGGAAAAAAAAAAAAAAAAAAGGCAGCTCTTTCTGTTGCGTCAAAGAGCCCACTGTGCAATAGCAACAGCGAACAGAGTTGTTAAACTGGCAAGCTTTTGCTGAAGACAGCTTTTCAATATGCTCTCAGCATCGTCTCCCAGGGCTGGCTGGAGACAGTCCCACTCCTCTCATATGAGCTATGCTCCTTCAAGAGGCAATGGCTCTTAAGGAGAGTTTCGATAAACATGCTGTTCAACTGGTTTTGCTGCAGATGGCGAGGTTTATTACCCATGTACATACCCAAACTCATGTATCACAACTGCATGCTCTTGGGAAAAAGGCAGGCATATTCAAACCAATGATCATTACCTCAGCTGAAGAGCAGGATGCTCTTTGAGCCTGCCTGCCTGCTAAAATTCTGTTCTCTGCCTACACCATTCAGTATGCTGTTGGGAAGCAATTTTGAAAGGCACAGTACTTACAGAGGAAACCTGTCATGCAATTCCATCGGGATGTTGTAGTCCGAGCAGCGCTGATTAAAGGAAATCAGTAGTCACATGCTACCAATGGGCTTTGTGTGCAGTGCAGAGAGCTTGGATAGCCACCAGAAACTGTAGCTATGAGGGATGAGTTCACTGTTCCTCCTTGGAATGTCCACTGTGTGGATGAAGACATCTTCAAAGGCTGAAGCAGTGTGTTTACTGTGAATGGAGTGAGGAAATGGAGCAACTCAGTTAAACATGAATAGGGTCACATTCATCAGCACTTACAGGGAATTCCTACAGAGATCTCTGCAGCTGAGGACACCACCTTGCATCCTTTTTACAAGCCACAGAGACCTAAGCAAAGGCATTCAGAAACAGTTCAACTCACTCAAATCCATATCTGGTCAGTTGAGCTGCTTTCTGGGCTTCACTGCCTTTGTACAAAGGGCACCTACAATGACTTTTACAAATCATAGAAATCATAGAATGGTAGGGGTTGGAAGGGACCTTCAGAGATCATCTAGTCCAAGCCTCTCGCAGAAGCAGGTCCACCTAGATCAGGTTGCACAGGAATGTGTCCAGGAGGGTCTTGAAGACCTCCAAGGAAGGAGACTCCACAACCTCCCTGCAAAAGAAGGCTGCAGATAGTAACATTTTTTGAGATGAGTGCACACTGCAAGTGACAAAGGAACACACATCTGTGAGATGTGCACAGAAAGAACAGTGTGTGCAGGAAGAATGAGATTGGAAAGAGGCGGAATCAAAAAAGGGAAATATAAACTGTGGAACACACTTTTCAATGTGACTGCAGGAGTAAAAGGAGGGACATATGCAGCTGGTCAATTTGGATTTTCTTCTCTATTTTTTACATCTTTCAGAGTTGCCACAGGGATATTAGAAACCTGAATGCAAGGGAAGGTAGAAGGAGGAAAGAAAGTACCTCCAGGAGCGAAATTCTCCCTATCTATGTTCTTTCTCTGCTAAGAAAATTTCTTTAACTGCTTGTTTTCAAATCCTTCCAGGTGAAAACTAATTTCTCTCCTAAAATGGCAGAATAAGTTCCTGGATAAAGTACACTCAATTTACAAATAAAATATTGTATTTTCTAAGCTTTTAGCCCTTAAAAATGAATGCAAGGTTCTTTTTGTGCATCTTTTTGTGCAGTGTGCTGCTCTACTATGCTCCGACCACACCGGACAACTCAGTGTCAAAGCTCCAGCTGTAGTGTTACCAGAGGTAGATGAGCATAGCTTTGGCTGTACGAGAGCACAGTAATTAAAAATTCTGTCCCTGCTGTGTGGAAGATAATCACAACCTGGTTCATTTTCCCAGACCTAAAAGCTAAGCAAGTATTTTAACAGATCTCATAATAATACCTGCTCATAAGGCTACCTAGTTGTTACCTCCAACAAACACTAGTTCCCCACTCCTTATTACTATCAAACTGCATTTGCTCTTTGCTTGAAATGGACTTCTAGTTTATATTAGGACCATAAAAGAACAGGTAATTTCACTTTGAGCCTGTGGTTGGACCAGATGAACTCCTGAGGTCCCCTGCAACCTAAATTATTTTATGATTTTGTGAAAATGAGGCCAATTATTAAAAGCCACCTTAGGCTGTTATAGAAATTAAGTGGACTGTGGCCAGCTGTAGTATTTTGTAGTCAGTATTTGGATTCAATAGACAACCTCAAACATATCCATTCAGTCATTAAATGAGAAGCTACCAGATCTGCTGAAACATGCATCTGTACTAGCATTGCTATCTGTGAGATAACACATAATCATTGTGTGGAAAGAGCTGTGTTGGATCCCATACATCACACGTTGTTCCACGCTTCGATTCCTAATCTCCCAGATATCCAATTTACCATCCTTCAACTCCAAGGGACAAAGAAGACACTTGGTCTCAGCCTCAAATTCTCAGTATTTGGCAGCCCAGTCAACTCAGCTGTAGAAACCGCTCTGAGCAAAGCCCAAAGACACAGGATTGGCAGAAAAATACACAAAACAAACCCTTCCACATGATCACCAGTTTTTGTGTAGACTGCACCACACTGATAGCTCAACACATTCACTTCTCTAAGGCCTTACTCATCCTTACTTAGGAGATTGATCCTTTTCAGATCTTCTCAGTATCTATGCAAAGCTTCAGAAAAGACAGTAGCTTCCTCATTAACTCAAGCCAGACGGCAACTCCCAACTCCTAGGCCTAAGGAATGGCTAGCAAGACAGGCTTACATCATGTAGCACAGCAGTTATCCTAATCTTTGCACCTCCACCTTGTAGACCACTTTATCCCACATCACAAACCCAACTCACCTGCCTCTAGCACTTATTGTTAATATATCTGTTCAGTGTAAGTGGTAACAGCCTATGGGACCAAGTTAGGGCAATGGATACTACCTGCCAGGATTATAATGATCCAGAAATTTAAAAGGTGGAGAATGGAATTCAAAGCCTTCTGCTACTGTTCAGTACCAACCTAACGCCTTCCAAACACACTCTGTACTGGATAGAGTCACAGTTGCCCTAATGGAACCCTTCTCTTGTGGCACAGAAATCATTTGTTGTGTTACAGACAAGGCCTGCAATATCACCTTTGCGCACATTGTGTATATTTCTCCCTATACTGCGTCAACTGAACTGCCTGAATCCATCACATGTTACCTCTGTTACTCAGAGGCCTTCCTCAAGAGATAAGATAATTTTCCCAGGGAAAAATCAACCAGCACAGCATTAGATAACTAAATTGCTTTGAGGTCAATGCTGTCTATTTCCTGCTACAGAAGGTCATAAACCTCTTCCTGATAAACAAGGCTCCTGTGTGCATTTCAGCTTGGTCCTGAATTCCTACAGGAAGGAGGTTGTATGCGCTTTTAGTTGCCTGGCTAAAACTTTGAGACGTTCAGTTTGCCTTGCACTGTGGAAATCAAAACAGCACAGTGTGTGCAAGAACTCAGGAAAGCCACTCTAGGTTGGCTTTAGGAGAGGAAGCTTCAGGCCCAAGCATAACTAGCTCAGCCTCCCCACCACCTATAGGCTAGGCTTCTGCAATGGGAAACGAATACGCAGTGCCACTGACAAATCAGTGCTTCAGCTTTAGTACAGTAAGAGCTCTAAACAGAGCACAATGACCTGCTCGGCTAAAACCTATAGTTCATGGTCCCAATGGTCAAATACTACTCCTATCTCACCCTACAGAGCATTAGAATCCATATTCTCAAAAAACACAGTGCTCTGCTTCCTCTCATCCACAAATAAAACATAAGTGATGTTATTTGCTATCTGACATCACTTGCCCCAGTCCCCTGCAATTCTTTGGATCCTGCTACCTATCCTGTAGCTATGACATTATCACAGAGCAAAGTGTTTTACTTCCAAATTCCAGGGATTGGGCACCTATAGTGTAAGTCCTCTGTTATCAGCAAGCCCTTCCAAGCCTGAACTTTCCTCAGCTGGCTGCTACCTTCATCTATGTCTCCTTCAGACTTTGTGCCTGGTGTTAAGTTATGCTGTTTATATGATGAAAAACTTGGATTCTCATCTCCCTCTTACCTGGAGGGGCTGTGTAGACTGGCAAAAGGAATAAACGCAGAGGCAAGGGTACAACAATCTCTGCAAGAGGAAGCAGAGCTCTTAATTTGAGAAAAAAAAAATCAAACCTATTCACAGTCTTAAATGAAACAAAGAAATCCAAAGTATTGAGCTAATACACAATCATAAAAATACTGGAGGCATTCCCCTTTGCCTAGTGGATTAAACACAGCTATATCTTGCTTTCAATACACCTTGTGAAACTGTTTCAAAACTTGCCATCACTCTGCCCAGCTGGTGTCTTAAGGGTGATTCTGCACCACAAATCTTGCAGAGAGCTCCTCAGACACTCATTCCTCTTCAAAAGCAACTTCTGTGATCCTGCTGTCCACTGCTATCCATTTCATTCTTGCAGCATCCTGATCTTGGCCTCATAGGAGCATATGGGGAGTAACAACCAGCACATTAGTCTTTTCTGGGCTTTCTCTCTCTCTGAAGAGGCAGAATAAACAACTTTGATACAATATTCAGCCCCACAATGTGAAACTCTTAAACTGTGGGTTTGTTTTGTTTGGGTTTTTTACTCAAATTTGGATGTATCTGCACAAGAACATAGGGAAGAGCTCTGGATAGACTTATACACCACCCAGTGATTACCACTGCTGCATTTGCAGGGGACTGTAGGACTGCGAAGCCATTTCTAAAGACCTGTGCCATTCTACAGCCATTTGTACTTTGATAGCAGGAGAGGAAGAAGAGAAGGCATCTTTAACGACAGACAGCTGACTTTCTGCTGCGGCTTTGTCACTGCTCTGAATGGCAAATTAATTACATATTTTATACTCCTTCAAATTACCACTGACCTTGGCAAGAGTCTTGAGAAAGAGGGCAACAAACAGGATTTTGCTGTAGCCAGCATGCACTGCTGGTTATTGGCAGATAGGGTCAATCACTTCTAGTGAGGCACTTGTGCAATAGTTGTTACTGCCATCGTTTGTCATGGATTAGAATTTGCTAGTCCAGCAGCAGCAAATCAAAACAGGGCATGGAATAATGAGAGTTCCAAGTTGGCCTGGACTCAGTCCCCTCCCTCAGAGGGCAGAGCCTTTACAGGCACATCTCTTGCTGAAGTCTGCCAACTTTCCCCCAAGCAGAACCCAACGTTGCAGCCACAGAGTGAAATCAAAGTAAGCTTCCCACCAAAAGAGTGTGGAAAATTCCTCAACTAATTCTGCTGATGGTGGTTTTGGAATTGCAGAAATTGACAGTTGGGTAGAGTAGCTGGGAACCTCCCAACCCTCACAGACTCCACAGCTGAAAACCTGTGGCAGCATCATTAACACGTTTTCACGTGCACTGGAATAAAGAGAGGCATCTGTGGGCCAAGGCAAAAAAATACCACAGTCGTCTCATCAGGAAAACAAGGACCTTGCCCCTTACCTATTAGAGGTTAAGAGTCTGTTAAACTATTTGCTAAGCAAACGATTACACTGATTCTTAGATGTGAAGATTTACGATCAGCGCAAGTACAAAGTTTATAAGGTCTGTTGCTACATCAGAAAGGATAGGCCTACTTAAAAGGAGGAAACAAGGAAAAAAGACAGAGACATTTATATTTTAATTAAGTGACAGAAAGAGGAAGGCTTGTAATCAAGCATCTTAAAATTGAAAGCAAATTATACCAGGCAAATGTCTGTTCACAGAAGGCTGGGTGCATTTCTGTGGCAAAACATCCTGTTTTAGTTTGGCATCTGCTGTTGGTGACCTTGGTACTGGGCTGCAAGAACCATTAAGAACCACTAGCCCAAGCAGTAGTGCTACAGCCTTGTACTTTTAAAGCAGGCTTTGATTTGTAGCAGCACCAATTTCAGCAAGGTACTGCTCCACTGCAAGCAACATCAGTGACTTCAATGCAGCTGCCTCTAAGCACCATTATACCTATGACACTGCCAAGGAGGCCAAAAGTCTTGAGGCAAATCACCTACCAGCCACCATACTCTCTGCCAAAGGCTGAAGAGCAGACACCTTTCACCTCTGCTCCCCAGATTCCCGACAGGCAGTGTGAAGCTTTGGAGCCCGAAGTCTTGGCCACACACAACTGCAGTTAGTCCTCCTTACTCCTAAACTTTCTGCTCGACAGGCCCACCTCAGCACACCCCACCCTCAAAGTCCTGGCAGCCCTTGCCCCTCGTCAGGCTCCTTGCCCCTCGTCAGGCTCCTTGCCCTCTCGCTAGCTCTGGCCCGCCGGCCACTGCCGAAGGAAGCGAGACGGAGCCTCCCCAGCAACAGAGGGAACCCGCCAGCGCCAAGGGCAGCGCCTCTACTTCCCTCCTCAGCCGGGGGGAGGGGGAAGCGGCAGCTGGGCAGCAGGGCGCATGCGCGCCTCCCGGCGGCGGGGCCCGGCACAAGATGTCGGCGCAGGGGGATTGCGAGTTCCTGGTGAAGCGGGCCCGCGAGCTAGTGCCGGCAGACTTGTGGGCGGCCAAGGCCTGGCTTATCACGGCCCGGAGTCTATACCCCACCGACTTCAACATACAGGTGAGCGCCGCCGGCTCTCCCATGCGGCCGTGCGGCAGGCGCCGCCTCACGGACTGACCGGTGCTTGGGCCGAGGCGGGCGGCGGGGCGGAACGGGGCGCCGCTTGCCGCGGTCACGGGGACCCGGCAGGGTCTGCGGCGCCTCTGCCTCATCCCTTACTGCCTTCGGCGGCTGTGACGGGGCCCTGCCACGGCGTGAGGGGAAGGGCGCCCGCCCGAGCAGGGGCCGGGCCCAGCATCCGGATAGGCGGCCGGACCAGGCCCTCAGTTAGAGGCCTGGCTCAGTACCCCTAGAGGGACTGACCCAGCACCCGTGAGAGGGGCCGGGCTCGGCACCCGTATTTTGCAGCTGAAGACTCTTTCGCGGGCTTTCTTTGTCGCGTTTCACACCTGCCGGAACACAGAGGGCAGCCGTTGGGAAAGTGCTGCAGGTGGTGGTCATCCTCTTCTTGTGGTGTCCGGCGGTTAAAAATAAAGTGGCGAGTTTGTAACTGCACATTGTGTTTCCCTGCAGTAATATCCACTCCAGTGAATGCGTTGTTAGAGAGGTGAAAGTGTTGAGTTTTTAGTAACTGAGGTGAAGGCCTTTCTTCTTTGTGTATTGGCACATGATGAAATATTTGGGTTTACTGGTACCAAAAAAAAATTAGTCATTTTTGGTAGAGATTTAATGTGCCTCTCTTGCCTGTGGCTTTTGTAATAGAGTCATAGAATGGTTTGGGTCAGCAGAAACCTAAAAGGTCTAGTTCCAACCCCCTTGCTATGGGCAAGGACACCTTCCAATAGACCAGATTGCTCAAAGCTGCATCCAGCCTGACATTGGACACTTCCAGAGATGGGGCAGTCACAGCCTCTCTGGGCAACCTGTTCCAAGGCCTCACTGCTCTCACACTGAAGAACTTTTTTCCATAAATCTAATCTAAATCTGCGTTTTTTCAGGTAAAACCATCACTCCTTGTCCAGTTGCTATGACCCTTTATACAAAGTCCCTCTTCAACTTCCTTGTAGGCTTCTCTAGGTACTGGAAGGCAGCTCTAAGGTCCCACCAGAACCTTCTCTTCTCCAGGCTAAACTCTCCTCAGCCTGTTTTCGTAGGAGAGGTGCTCCAGCACTCTGATCATCTTCATGGGCCTCCTCTCCCGCTCCAACAGCTCCATGCCCTTTTTATGTTGGGAGGCCCAGAGCTGGATGCAGTACTGCAGGTGGGGTCTTACAAGAGCAGAGTAGAGGGGCAGAATCACCTAACTTGTCCTTCTGGCCATGCTACTTTTGATGCAGTCCAGGACATGGTTGGCTTTTTGGGCAGCAAGCAGGGTTTGTAATCAGTTTCTCATCCACCAACACCCCCAAGTTTTTCTCTGCAGAGAATTACCCTCTCAATGAAAAAGTTCTTCCTAATGTCTAATATAAACCTCCCCTGACACAAGTTAACCCATTTCCTTGTCTTATCATTCATTACTGGAGAGAAGAGATCAACCTCCACCTCACTACAACTCCCTTTCAGACAGTTGTAGAGAGTGATCATGTCTTCTCTCAGCCTCCTCCAGACTAAATATCCTGAGCTCCCTCATCTGCTTCTCATAAGACTTCTTCTTCAGACCCTTCACCAGCTTTATTGCCCATCTCTGGACACACTCCAGCACCTCAATATCCTCCTTTTAGTGAAGGTTCCAGAAATGGACACAGCACTTGAGGTGCAGCCTCGATTTGACTGGAAACAAGCCCTGGTAAAAAAATTCTTTGGTTTCTTGCAAACTTTTTTAATAGATATAAAAATAAAGCCAGAATATTAATATTAGAGTTCTTATCATACAGAAGTTTATGCCTAATTTAATGTATGATTAGATAGTCTAATTTCGGCTCCTAACTTCTACAGCAAATGTTGCAATCCTCTAATTTTTTGTTATTCAGACTGCTGTGTTACACTGGGGACAGGCTTTTTTAAAGTGGAAAGACCAATCTGATTCATAACTGTATTAAAAAAATACATTAAAAAGTGTTCTGTTCTTCCATCTTGCAGTATGAGATGTACACTATTGAGAGGAATGCAGAGAGGACAGCATCTGCAGGCAGGCTACTCTATGACATGTAAGTAATCAGAGCTGGAACTTTACAATTATGCCAGGTGCTTTTTTCCATAAATGTCACAGTTTCCAAAAATATAATGTGAATGTTCTTGGAAATCCACGTAGATAAATTAAGCAGAAAAGATTGTATTAATTAAAAATAAACAGTAAAAAGCAAGGTTGTATTTTCTATTTGCCCATGTACAGTCTTTCATAGAAAGATTTTGTCTCGGAAGCAGTTTTTGAGGTCACTGTGCATTCCTTGCCTCAAACTTTATTACAGGTTTGTGAATTTTCCTGACCAGCCTGCTGTATGGAGAGAGATTAGCGTTATTACATCAGCATTAAGAAATGACTCGCAGGACAAGCAGACACAATTTCTAAAAGGTAAGGATTCTATCTGGTAAATAGGGAGAATCATGAAGAAATCTGAAGGTAAAATCTGTGGTCACATATCTAGTGTGGCAAGTAAATGTCATAGAATCATTTTGGTTAGAAAGGACCTATAAGATTATTGAGTCCAACCACTAACCTAACACTGCCAAGCCCACCACTAAACTACATCCTTCAGCACCTCATCTACATGTCCCTTAAACATATCTAGGGATGATGACTCTATAACCTTCCTGGGCAGCCTGTGCCAATGTTTAACACCACTTTTAGTGAAGACATTTATCCTAATATTCAGTCTAAGCCTCCCCTGGCAAAACTTGAGGCTGTTTCCTCTTGTCCTTTCACCTGTTACTTGGGAGAAGAGACCAACCTCCACCTCGCCACAGACTCCTTTCAGACAGTTGTAGAGAGGGATCAGGTCTCTTCTCAGCCTCCTCCAGACTAAACATCCCCAGTTCACTCATCAGACCCTTCAGCAGCTTTGTTGCCTGTCTCGACACACTCCATGTGACTCCATTGATGTTCTTGTAGTGAGGGGCCCAGAACTGAACACTGTATTCAAGGTGCGGCCTTGGCGGTGCTGAGTACAGGGGGACAATCACTTCTGTGGTCCTGCTGGTCACACTATTTCTGATACAAGCCAGGATACTATTAGTCTTCTTGGCCACCTGGGCACACTGCTGGCTCATGCAGACAATGCAGACCAACATTTCCAAGTCCTTTTCATAGAAACATAGAATGGTAGGGTTGGAAGGGACCTTTAGAGATTGTCTAGTCCAACTTCCCTGCTTCAGCAGGTCCACTTAGATCAGGTCGCATAGGAACGTGTCCAGGCAGGTCTTGAAGACCTCCAAGGAAGGAGACTCCACAACCCCTCTGGGCAGCCTGTGCCACTGCTCCCTCACCCTCACAGTGAAATAGTTTTTTCTTATGTTTAAATGGAACTTTTTGTGTTCCAGCTTCATCCCATCACCCCTTGTGCTGTTGCTAGATGCCATCGAAAAAAGGGATGCCCCAACCTCCTGACACCCACCATTTATATACTTGTAAATATTAATGAGATCCCTCTTAGTCACCTCTTCCCTAGACTAAACAGCCCCAGTTCCCACAGCCTTTCCTCATAAGGAAGATGCTCCAGTCCCTTGATCATCTTGGTGGCTCTGCGCTGGACTCTCTCCAGAAGTTCTCTGTCCCTCTTGAGCTGAGGAGCCCAGAACTGGACACAGTACTCCAGATGAGGCCTCACCAGGGCAGAGTAGAGGAGGAGAAGAACCTCCCTTGACCTGCTGGCCACACTCTTCTTGATGCATCCCAGGATGCCATTGGCCTTCTTAACCACGAGAGTACATTGCTGGCTCATGTTTAGTTTATTACCAACCAGGACTCGTAGGTCCCTCTCTGCAGAGCTGCTCTTCAGTAGTTTGACCCCCAGCCTGTGCAGGGTGTTGTTCCTTCCCAGGTGCAGTACTCTGCACTTGCCCTTGTTGAACCTCATGAGTTTCCTCTCTGCCCAGCTCTCAAGCTGGTCGAGATCCTGCTGAATGGCAGCACAGCCTTCTGGGGAATCAGCCAGTCCTTCCAGTTTGGTGTCATCAGTCAACTTGCTGAGGGTACACTCTGTCCCCTCATCCAGGTTGTTGATGAAGATGTTGAACAAGACTGGCCCCAAAACCGATCCCTGTGGAACTCCACTGGCTACAGGCCTCCAACTCGACTCTGTGCCATTGATCACCACCCTCTGGGCTCTGTCATTCAGCTAGCTCTCGATCCACCTCACTGTCCACTCATCCAAGCCACATTAACTTGAGCTTTCTGATGAGGATGTTATGAGAGACACTGCCAGAAGCCTTGCTGAAGTCAAGGTAGATGACATCTGTTGCTCTCCTCTCATCTAGCCAACCGGTTATGCCCTCGTAGAAGGCTATCAGGTTGGTCAAACAGGATTTCCCCTTGGTGAAGCCATGTTGACTCCCCCATCTTTTCCTTCATATGTTTAGTGACTACGTTCAGGATGAGTTGTTCCATCACCTTTCCAGGGATGGAGGTAAGGTTGATCAGCCTGTTGTTTCTTGGGTTATCCTTCTTGCCCTTTGTGAAAACTGGGGTGACATTGGCCTTTCTCTAGTCCTCAGGCACCTCACTTGTCCCCCATGAATGTTTAAAAATGACAGAGAGCGGCTTAGTAATCACATCATCCAGCTCCCTCAGTACTGTTGGACACATCCCATCAAGACCCATTGACTTACAAGTGTTGAACTTGGCCAACAAGTCTTTAACCTCTTCCTCATCCACTGAGGGCAAGTCCTCTGCTGTCCAGGCCATCCTACTATGCTTGCTGGACTGAGCTTTCTGAGGGCCAGCCTTGGCTGTAAAGACCAAAGCAAATGAGGCATTCAGTAGTTCGGCCGTCTCTGCATCCTCTGTCACCAGGGCACCCTCTGTTTTCAGCAGCAGGCCTACATTCTCCCCAGTCTTCCTTTTGCTACTGATGTACCTGAAAAAAACCCTTTTTTTCCGGGCTAGTTTTAATTTTAAAAGGGCTGCACCCCTGCAAGCTCTGGCAAAGTTCCTATACTCTTCCCAAGAAATCAGGCCCTGTTTCCTCCTTTCATAGATGTCTGCTTTCTCCCTGAGTTGTCCTAGCAGATCTTTGTTGATCCATGGAGGCCTACTGCCTCCTTTTCCTGCTTTCCTACATATGGGAACACACTGATCCAAGGCTTGGGGGAAATGGTGCTTGAAGACTGACCAGATCTCTTGGGCACTCTCAACTGTTTGTAGAAGGCCTCATCCACTTCCTCCTCCTGATAAGGTATCCTGTACCAAATTCCTACAACAATATCACCTACCTTACCCTGCCCCATAGTTTTGACCCACAAGCACTCAACCTGCCTCTCATCCCCACCCAGGCAGAGCTCAGTGCACTCTAATTGCTCTCTCACAGAGAGATCGACTCCACCTCCTTGCCTCGTTAGCCTGTCTTTCCCAAATAATACATAGCCTTCCATGGCTGTGCTCCAGTCATGGCAGCTGTCCCACCACGTCTCTGTGACAGCAATGAGGTCGTAGCCCCACATCCACACCCACATCTCCAGTTCCTCCTGCTTATTCCCCAGGCTGCGTGCATTGGTGTAGAGGCAGCACTGGGGCTTACTCAGATACGCAGGTTTTCCTGGACGATGCAGGAGGATCCTTCCTGGTTTGGCTCTCCTTCCAGGGTAGTCAGCCTTCTGCATCTCAATACAGTGCACAGCTGAGGGGCATTTATTATTGCATTCCCTGCTCTGTACTGTTTCCCTGCTAGTCAGGATGGCATGTTCTATGTTATTTCTCCCCCACCCCCTAAGTCCTTCAGTTTAAAGCCCTCTTGATCAAGTTGGCCAGCCTATTGCCAAATGTTCCAGTGCTCTTATGAGAGAGATGAATTCCATACTGCTCTATCAAGTTATAGTCCCCAAAGAAAGTTCAGTTGGTATAAAAACTGAAACCTTTCTGTCGGCACCAACCTCTTAGTCAGGAGTTAGCTTGTCCAGTTTTAGCACTGATGACTTCCCCTTTACCTCTGGTGGACAGGATGCAAGAAAAAATAACTTGTGCTCTCCTACCCTTCACTTGCTTCCCTAAGGTTTTATAATACTCCTTGAGTGTAGTAATGTCATGACTCATTACAATGTTCATACCTAGGTTGAAGAGGAGCAGGGGATAGTAGCCTATGTCTCTGATGAGTCGTAGTGCACTCTCAGCCACATCACAGATCTTGGATCCCAGCAGACAGCACACCTCACGTGACTCCTTGTCCAAACAACAAATGGATGTATCGTTGCCTCTTAGCAATGAGTCACCCCCAATGAGCACCCACCGCTTCTTTTTATGGTGCCCATTACCTTTTGCTGGTGGAGCAGCTGGTGGTGAATTGTTTGCTGAGTTTTCCCCTTCTGGAGCTTGCCCATCAGTGTCCCCCATTGTCAATGCCTCATACTTATTTGTAATTGGCACTCTGGAAGAGGGCTTATAAAGGGGAGCCCTGCTTTTTTTTTAATTAACAGGGTCCAAGGCATATCAGATGCACTGGAGGCTTGTACCTGATTGTGGAAGCCTCTGTCAATCTCCACCTCCTCTCCTCTAATACTACACTGTCTACTAACGGTTTCCTTCAACTCTTTCACCTGATGCTCCAGTTCTTGAACTTGAGGGTGCCTTTGACACATACTTACCTCAGAAACGTAGGACCCTAAACGTCCTAAACACTCTCTGCACTCCACCTGGACTGAAGCATCCTTGCTGACTGGCTCTGTCTGAGTGGATGCATCAGTCTTTACCAGGGTGTTGTCCATCTTTGGTTCAGCCGTCCACCATCTTGTTAGCTTGAGACAGGAACACTTCTGTGGGATTGTTCCCGCCCATCCTGCCTGCCCCAGCTGCCATGCCTCACCTAGCTCCTGCACCAGGCCCTATTTGCCCATCCACACTCCTGGTTGCAGTGCTCCCTGGGGAAAGTTCAAGTTCCCTGCGGTTTCTGCAGCTCTGCTTCTCAGCAAGACTGTCCCCCTTGCAAGAGCTGCTGGCTCCTGGCAGCTTTCCTCACTTCTCCTCTGCTCCCCATGCTCCAGGAACCCCTGGACCACCTGGATTACCTCAGTCAACTGCTCAGTTGCAAATAAATGAGCTTTGTCACCACTGTGTGTCCCGTCAATTGAATGATCCCCCAGGCATCTTTCCAGACACTCTACCACAAACCTGTAACATTGCATGGGGTTGTGACCTGAGTGCAGGACCTGGCACTGGATGCTGTTAAATCTCCAGACAATTGTCAGTTTTTAACTTTGCTTATGGGCCGCAGTTTTTTTGTTCAGTTCAGCCTTAGAGACTACATTCAGTGTGTTAGGCTTAGGAAATGCAAAGGGACTTGAGAAGATGATTCCCACTGTTTTGTCTCAGATTTGGGTAGACTAAGTCTGCCAGAGCAACAGGCACTTAGAAAAGAGATTGCATAGGGAGTAAGTGGAATGAGGCTTAAGAATCATCATACCACTGATTGCAGAGAGCAATGAATGATCATCAAAAGGGAGTGAATTCATTCGCATGAACTGAGAGTTAGGTAAATGAGCAGTGACCAGAAGGGCTTGATGTTCACTGCTGGCAACCACAGACAGTTCTGAAAGCAGGATTTGTACCTGACAAACTATAGTCTGCTGTTCAAATACATACGTCAAGCTGTGAGGATAAGCAGTGTGTAACTCTTCATGCAGGCCATTCCAGTTAAGGAAACATTTACATTTTCATGGAGTGTGTTGATTTTTTTTGAGCAAGACTTTTTTGTCTGATTGGAAACTTAAAATTGAAAAAAACCTTACCTTTTAATAATATTAATTGCAGAAGTGTAATATAATTAAGTAAATCGTAGAATCGAGTAAAGAAACATTCTTGAAAAAGCATCTTAAACTGTTAAATATATATTCAAGTATTGAGATTTTTAGTATTTAGCTTGTTAGTTCAAGTTCTGTGCACCCAAATAAGCACAGATAAATATTCATATGGTCTTCTCTGAAAGCAACAGTTATGTTTTTCCAGACATAGATATTAAAAGCAGAAAAAAAGTATGAGGAAATCTCTTTCCACCCTGCATGGCAAGGTGATCTTAAGTAGTCTTTTACTCTGTCTGTCACCTTTGCAATTCAGACATGGCAAGTTTAAACATCTTAACTTTTTTTTTTTTTAAGGATTATTTGAAACCCTTCCTGGTCGGATCCAATGTGAAATGTTACTGAAGGCCACAGAGCAGTGTTTTAACACATTAGAAAGGGCTGAAATGCTCCTGCTACTTCTCCGACGTTTCCCAGAGACTGTGGTGCAACACGGGGTAAGAGAAGAGAAGCTCAAGAGTAACTCTTCAGGATATTGGCATTCTGTTTCTTTAGATTTTGCTGAAATGTATTTTCCTTTGCCTTGAAAGAGAGTTAGTCTCTTTGTTCATATTTAATTGTGGATAATAATTCAGGTTACTGTATCTTGAGGTTATCACCAGGAACGAATTGGGCAGAAAGCAAATAAAACATTTTTTTGTTTTGTAAATGCAAAGAATATTCCATGCTTTCTGAAAAAGCAGAATAGTACAAAAAAAGGGTACAGGAGTATTACAGTCTAAGAAAGAATATTGCTTCAGCTTTTTGTCAGTAAACTCTCACTGAGGGCAGACTGCTTTGAGGTTATGACTAGACTCCAACAAACAGCATGTTTGCTTTGACTTAAGAAAATACAACTGGAGCTCTTTAAATGGTAACCCACTTTATTTGAGGATAGTTTAAAAACAGTTCAAAGACTGTAAAGCCTGTTAGTTCTGAGACTGACTGTCTAACAAGTTCTAGCTTGTACCGGCATCAAGCAGAATGTAGTAAGTTAATACAAGCTGCAACTGTAAGGCCTAGTACCTCGACTGCTTTCCCCTGTCTGTATGTGTCTTTACTGATAGTCACACGCATGACTTCTGGTCTTCTTGTTGTGGGACCTGCAATCTCGAAAAACTTAGCTACACAGGAATGCAGATAAGCAGGCAATTTATTATGCAGCACTGGGAAACACAGGGGATAGCTCCTCCATATGTGCTTGTTAAAAACCCTGAAAATGGTAACTATACACCTCAAAAGAATCACATTTGCCAACACAAGCATGCATAAAATGTCCATCTCTTTGATTTTGGAAATTTTATGATAGTTAGGAACCAGTCAAGGTAAAGGGCAAAATTAAAGTGATTGGTCAAATAAAGATATCAGTCCCTTTGTTTTAGTAACAACTAAGGTAACAGCTAAGATAACCTAACAAATACATTTACCAGGGTCTCCTGGCTAAGGTAACAGGTCCGTATCAGGTGTGGTATGTAACTCTTGCAGTTTGATCCTTATGTGATTCAATTGAATACTTACTTAATAGGTATTTGAGTTATTTGCAAGTGCATAGCTACTTGATTGAACTATTACTAGGTGATTAACAAGTGTTTAACAAGTGCTTGACTACTTATTGTGATGATAAGTTGTTAACTAAAATAATTGTGTATCTGCAACATTCTGGCATTACTCTTCACCTGTTAGGTAGGGATAGTTTAACTGCATGTTTAGAGACTTGCACATCCAGTAGCCAGGCATTGAATTGTTGCTCACGCATCTGCTGAATTCTTGTTCAACTCCATTGAATTGCGATTCGAGAACTTTCTAAAACCAGTGGTCCAGTGTTTGATTTTCACCTCTGCTTACACAGGTGGGCCTTGGAGAAACATTATTAGATGCTGAAAGTATTGAAGACCAAGAATCCCCAGTGAATTGTTTTAGAAAATTATTTGGTAAGAAAATATTAAATCTTCTTGGTTTGTTACACAGCTTTTTAGTATGGCAGGCTTCTGAGTTCAGTGAACTACTTTCAGCATATTAAGATTAGAAAACCACTTTAGTCAGAAGAGACTCAGACCACATTAGTCCAGACTGACCGTATGGTACAAATTGGTATTACAGTCATTTGTGTGAGGTTCTTTGTGATCCTTTGTGGTGGTGTATGGCCAGCCAGAGGTGGACATTTATGTTGATGACTGAGAAACCTTATTTAGGACAAAGAGAACAAAAAACCCCACAAACCTAATGATTTTTTTTGTTTGTTTTCTGTTTTAGTTTGTGATGTTCTTCCTCTAATTATCAACAACCCTGACGTTCGACTTCCTGCCAGCTTATTGTATAAATATCTGAATAAAGCAGCAGAATTTTATATTAACTATGTAACTAGATCTACACAGACAGAAAGCCAGTATCAAGGTAAGAATATTTTCAGAAAATTAACCTTTCTTAGCACGCATTTTAGTATTACTGATGGGATGTCCATAAATGAAGAGTGCATTACTTCCATGTAATGTATCCTGTAGACAAGAATTAGTAGTAGTATTTGATGTTTCTTAGTTCTTTAACACCAAAATGCATCATGATGCTTCAACTATGTAGTTGTGATGCTTCTAGATATGTGCTGAGAGGTAGGACAAAATGTCCAAGTTGTCCTTATCCAGCCTATCAACTCTTGTATAAGAAGGCAGAAATGCCTACTGCTCCCTGTTCACCCTCTCAGTAAAGAATGGTTACCCCAAAAGCTCTGATGTACATTTTTACGTGTTTCCTTCTTGAAAATAAAGCAGTTGTTTTGATTCTTTATGAAGAGAAAAATGTGCTGCTATTCCTAGGTTCACAAGATTCCTCTGATATTATGTCTCCAAGCAAGCGTAGCTCTCAGAAATATGTAATAGATGGTCTCACAGAGAAATCATCCCAGATTACAGATCCTTGGGAGAGGCTATTTAAAATATTGTCCGTGGTGGGAATGAGGTGTGAATGGCAAATGGATAAGGGAAGGAGGTGAGAAATGTGTACTTTTCTGGGTATTTCTTCTCAAGGAGAATTTGGCTTTTTAATCCTTAAGGAGGTGGGTTGGAGAAGGATTTTAATGTGAGGACATTTTGTGTAAATTCAATGCAGTTTTTCTTTCAAGACTGTACAGTGTAAAGCAAAACTGTGGATCCAGGGAGCACTTTCATATTGGTCTCTAAATTTTTGCTCGTAAGTTGTGCAGGAGAACTCTAGTACTGTGGGATGTCCTTCTCTAGGTGCCTCTGCAAATAGTGAAGTTTCACTGGTGTGCATTGCCATTCTTCACTGACCTGCAGCTGTGGGATTTCCTCAGCCAAAACTTTTTTTTTTTTTCATATTCATTGTACATTCTTCCTTCAGTTTTTTAATATGTGTTACATCCTGAATTATTTTTGTCTTTCTTCTTCAGAAGTTTTGGTGATATTTTGCACCGAATGAAAGACCTCTGCAGATACATCAGTAACTTTGATAGTGAAGCACATGCTAAATATAAGAATCAAGTAGTGTATTCCACGATGCTTGTCTTCTTTAAAAATGCATTCCAGTATGTCAGCAACATTCAGCCATCACTCTTTCAAGGTTAGTTTCCAATGTTTCAGCTTTTGTAAAGAGTTCTTTGTTATTTCGTTGCTAATGTCTGAAATGTCTTTTCTTATTAGTAATTTGAAACTATAATCTTACACAGAGATGTGGGTCTTTTTTGTAAAAACCTTTTGAGCCGTTAGTCCTACCAGCAGAAACAGTTCAGATGAAAGATCGATCTAACTTAGCATTGTGGTTTCAACCTTGGCCAGCAGCAGTTGCCTAGCAAAGAGAAAAGTAACAGACCAGGTGTTATGAGAATCAACCCTGGGGTTGATTACTGCTCTTCCATCAGCATCATGTTTATCTCATTTGCTCTTTGTGACTCTCTTTCTGAAGCTGATGCTTTCTTGATGTCTTTCCATCAAAAGATTGTACCCAAAGCTTCCACAAAAGAAGTAAAGATATTTTTGCATTAGGAAGACACAATTAAAATTAATCAAATAAAAAATGAATAGGAAAATATTTCCTAAAATTCACGAGTTTCCTACTTGGTCTTTCCTTTTCTAGTTTAAAGATAATCTTTAAAGTGTGCTTTGTACATTAATCTTAATTTGTAATTAATTTGTTAATTGAACATTTAAAATAGCAATGTTACCCGTACTTTTTCCTGCCCACTCAAATCTGCTTTTGGGGCATATAGTTTCCTTGGAACACCTTGGATTGCTTCTTCAGGGATTGACTGGACTTTTCAAGGGTGGCCCAAACGCTGAGGGGAGTTTTTTAACCTCCAGTTTGATTAGACTTACTGAAATAAACACTATCACAAAGAGGATTTTTCAGCTTTCAGTAATGTGTGTTTATTGCTGCTTCGCTTGTTAATAGGAAATTCCTTGCAATAGTAACAATTTTGGCCATAGCTAATTAGTACTTATTAGCACTAGAATTATTAATTCATGATAAAGTTACAATTTTCATTCTGTGTGTTGTCTTCATAAGTTTCATCACAATTTCCTGCATGGAGCAAATGATCATTTGAGTAAGGAAACAGTGAAGACAAATGATGTATTTTAAGCAACTTTCTGTAAAGTTGGGTTGAACAATGTCAGTAGATAGCTAAGCTCAGGAGGCAAATGAGCTGGCAACTTGTATGCAAAGAACAGTTAGTCACTTTAGCAAACACAGGAACTGACTTGAGTTTTTCCATTTGGTCCAGAGAAAAGAAGAGCTTTGGTGCGGCAATGAGATACTTTAGGTATGCATGTAGTTATAGATACTTAATTCTGAGGTGCAAAAGCAAGGAAATGAGGCACTGGAAATGAGTATGTTAAAGCTCATTTTCAGATTGAATCATCAAAAATCAGAATGTATACTGAGGTAGCAGAGTGCAGTCCCCTCAGTTTCTGGTAACCTCTGACATCAGGAAAATATTTGCGAGACATGTTTTACTCACTTATTTCTGCATTAGCATTAAAGTCCAGTGGTATTCAGTGCCTTTCTGTCATTAGGGTTTTTTCTACTTTTTGGGGGGCTCACTGTAGAAATGTAGAATCCTGTGTATTTCAGGAGCATAGTACTAGGAAAAAAAAGCTGTCTCTTCCTTAATCCAGTAGGTCAGAGCTTTGATCTGTATCTGTCTTCTCATTTACATAGGATTGCAAGAAACCTCTTGAGAGAAAACTTTTCAATGCATTACCATTACATAATTAATATCTGCGTTGTTGGAGACTTGAGAAATGAGTGAGACAATTCACACCTCATAACTTTTAGGCTGCTTGCAGGCTTGGCAGGAGTTGCTATTTGGGCTGATGCTTTCAGAGGTTTATTTATAACACTCTGTGCTAGAAATCAGTTAAAAACTCTGTAAGCTTAGATGCTGGAGCTTTGTTAGGCAGCAAAGCACAACATGGCTTTCTGTATGGCTGTATCATCTTCAGTAATATAAGAGAAGGTTTGCAGTCCAAGTCAAGGTTGAGGTTAGGTTTGGTTTGGTTTAAGACTGCAGGTTTTTGAATAAAGGCTACAGTATGCTTGACTGCTACTGAGAAGAGAACATTTCTTTGGAAAGCATAGCATTTATCTGGTATTGATTTAAATCAGTATATATAAAAAGAAAGCCTACTCTTTTCTTCTCAGGTTTTAGAAGTGGTAAGCTCTTGAGATTCTAGTGATAAAACTCTTCCAGCACCCCAGCTATGGTACTTTCATATTTGTTTCTCATAAATACTATTTTCTAGATTATGACATGGTTCTTTCTCAGTTCACACAAGGTAGATTCCAACATAGTGGACTACATGATGTCACAGATGATTTCATTGTGTTGTAGCCTTTGTGTAGGGGATATGGTAGTATTTAGTTTGAACCTAGTCAAAGGAGATAACATTATTTGTCAAGCATGCCAGGTTGGTGGTTTCATGTAGCAGTAATTTCTGTTGTTGTGGACTCCTTACACATCTCTTTTGTGTGGGTGGGAAAAGCTTGATGTAGGTTCTTTTATGTTAAGAGATGAAACAGATTGCCCTTATACTAAGCTCTCAAATTAGTTCTTTCCAATTATAAGTGAGGCCTTACTCTCATACCTTTCTGCAGATAGAAACAAAGGCAGGCACATACTGAAAGTACTTGTCTGAACTACTGTCATGGCTGATGTAGATTTCACAAAAGGGAAAACAGATTAATGGATTCCATGCTTCAAAATGAGTCTTCTCTAGAGGCCTTGGGGAATGATGATGGGCTCTGGCAGTCAAGTGAAGGCTTAATCCTGTACACTGAAATCTGTAGGGGCAAAGCTGATGCTGAGTGATAGTATCAGGGAAATGCTGTGACAAAGTACACTGGCTTCTTTGAGGTGTATGTCAGCATATTGCTTTGGTTTCCCATGAGAATGTTTTGAGAATATTGCTGTGCTAATTTACCATATTTGTGGCTGTTAACTTCAGAGATATTTGTTCTATTCACCTGTTGAATAGTTGTACTTAAAGCAAATAATGGTTGATAAGAGAACACCTGCTGCCTGAGTGTATCTTGTGACTACTCTGTAAGAGAAGGATTCTAAGATACTCTGAAGCTTTCAGGCAAACTCTTGTGACATCTGGTAAATGCATTCTGACCTTTACTGTAAAGCTGCTTTGAGAAAACCATAGCTTTAGCAGCATAGTTTAAGTTTATACAACTTAAGTGAATTCATTTCAGATTGTTTTCTCTAGCATTATCATCCTTGCTTGTGAGGGAAACAAAATGAGATTGATATAGGCATAAGACTCTTCAGATCAGTTGATAGCAATCTTGAATTAATTTATCTTTAAATCCAGGTCCAAATGCTCCAAACCAAGCTCCGCTGGTTCTTCTTGAGGATGTGACCAACATCTATGGTGATACAGATATTGACCGTAACAAACACATACACAAAAAGAGGAAACTTGCTGAAGGGAGAGAAAAAACAATGGTAACTTTACTAGACTTTTTCATTCTTAAAAAGAATGGTATTGGTACTGGCATTTAGACAATAGTGGGTTTGACTAGACACACTTCTAGAGCTATGCTGGAATATCTGTTTATGATCACAATTTGCAAACAGATTTTCTTGGCTAAAGCCGGCACAATTTTTAGAGGAATTACTGTAGACACGAATGCACTGATGCATATACCTTAACTTGAAGAAGTTCATCTGTTAAAAAAGCAGTTGCTAAAAATGGTAGCTATAGCAGTCAGATGTTTTACAGCTAAATCTGCAGATTAACTGGCTTATCATGATTGGAACTGTGACTACATCTATTTCTTTGTTAATAGAAACCCACTATTTCATAGAATTCCTCTGTTGATAGAAGTACTGACTCATTTCCTTTGCATTATGCCACTATAGGATTAAACTGAGTGATAAAGTGTAAAGTATTTGCATACTTCAACAGATAATATGTCTGAAGCTTAGCGGTGGCATGCCACCTTTAACAGAATTAGTTCTTTTGGAATACTGTTTTCCACACTGTACCAGTGAGTTTCTTAGTAACAAAATGGAATGTTCTAATAATAAAAGCTAAATGAAATATCACTTAAAGGCACATAAATAGGGCCTTGGCATCTTCAGTACAGAGTTGTTTTCTTGTGTTCAGTGGAACTTCTGTGACCTTTGAGTGTTTGAAATAAGTATAACTCAGGAAGTGAATCTTTTTGTTTTATACTGACTCTTAAACAAACAGAGCTCAGATGATGAGGATCCTTCTGGGAAAGCACGAAGTCGACATATTACAGTAAACAAGGCAGATCTTGCAAACTCTATTGAAGTATTAGAGAGCTTTAAACTGGCAAGAGAGAGCTGGGAGCTGCTCTATTCTCTGGAATCACTTGACAAAGGTAAGGCTAACTGCAGACAGAGTTGCATTTAGGCTTTTTTATTACTGTGCATTTTAGTATTGTCAAAATGGAATTCCTGTCATTGTGAATCCTTAGCACTTGAGTTTGCTTTAGGTCCTTGGTATCTTTGTTTTGAGTTTCAATAAGAATCTTCATCAGTTGTTGCATTTCTGAATATTTTGTTCCTAGTTTTAATTCTTCATGCATCTTTGTTTATTCACCTCCACTTCATTTGGAATCAGCTTTTAGTGAAGGAGCAGGTGGTTAGTAGTAGTGCCAATAGTACTTGGTCAGCATGTGCTGCTAATAGCTACTTTAGTTCCTGCATAAGAAGATGGGTCTTTACTGCGTCTCTCTCTGATAATATCTGCTGTGGTAATCTTGAGACCAAATTTCTCTTCTAAAAAGCAGGCAAATAGTACCACGTAGCAGTTTTTAGATTTATTGGACACTGTGAAGAGAAGTAAAATAAAAATGTCATTGTGTAGGAAAAGAGTAACCTATATCTGACATATTTCGTGCTCTCACTGGTTTGCTGGGGTTTTGGGTTTTTTCGACTTTTGAATTCAGCCTTTATTTTTTTTCTAGATAATTGATTTTAATCCAAAGCTGTGAAATGCGTCATTTTATCTTTTTCTTCTCTGATCACTTAAACAGAGTTCACCAGAATTTGTCTGTCATGGAAGACAGACACCTGGCTTTGGTTAAGAATCTTTCTTACAGACATGATCATCTACCAGGTAAAAAAATAAAATAAAAGCTAGTAAAAATGCCACTATTACATTGCTCTTCCTTTTAATGAGTAGCTGTTCTGATATGCCAATTTGACTGCTCTAAGTGACCCTTTTGGGGATGGAATCACACCATTCTTACCACTAGCTGGGTATCCTATTCAGGATATTCCTATCCCAATAGTAATTGCTTGAGTCCAGCTAGTTTTGGCAAACAGAAAAAAACTTTGCATTGGCATTTTGACCACTAGATATATACAGTGTTATGGACGAAACATTGTGCATTGTAGTCAGCTGTCAGTACATTGGATTGGAACACAGTCAGAGAAAATAATTTTCAAAGGGTTTTAACATGTCTGAATTAAAATTTATCATTCTCCTCAGAAATTAGTCTTGACTGTACTCATTCCAAATACCATTTACACAACAAAGCTTGTTCCTTTATGTTTTTCCTTCTGGGGTGTTTATTTTTACCTATACTTAGACCTGAGCAAGAGCTATTTGAAAACTTATTTGTAACGTTTAACTCTGAAGTAATCCTTAACTCTGAAGAACAGGACTATTTGTTTCAGTTCCAAATGCAACTCTGTAAGCAGGCTTTTTAAAACAAAATTCTGTTTGTCTTCTCACTGCAAGTGTTCTGTCCACACTCCTGTACACAGCACAGCACTGGAGAGTCTGGATTAAAATTTAAAAAAAAAAAAAAAAAAAAAAAGGAAGCTCTGGAAGTTGGATATGCTGTGTTTTGAAAGCTTTCTGTAAGGGAATTTTTACTTCTTCTATGCAGAAGACTCTAACACTGTCTTTTTTATACCTTTTGTTAAAGGGACAGTACAAAAAAGCAATTAGCAGCCTACATCATTTGGCAGCTCTTCAGGGCTCTCATTCACCACAGCAGATTACAGGACAAGGATCACTAGAAAATCAGAGAGCACTAATCCAGTTAGCAACATGTCACTTTGCTCTTGGAGAGTATCGGGTAGGTACAGCTTTCCACACACCAGGCCCTGTGATTCCCTCTTGTCTCCTTCCTTGGAATTCCCCCTTGTCTCCTTCCTAGCCTGCTTTCAGCAGGGTGTGGAACATAAGCCAGGCTCTACTGAGCTATCCGTGCTTCCCAGGGAAAAGAATTGCCCTTCATGGCACATTAACTGACTGTCCATTAGCATCTGTCTTAGTCTATTTGGCAATTGTGATTTAGGGGGTTTATGTATGACTTTCTATAGCTACAAGTGTTTGAGTTGTCTGTTAATGTAACTTTAAATTCCTTAACTTTACTGACACGGTTTTAAATATTGAGGGGAAATTCTTGATATATGCTTCATACAGGAGAGGGAAGAAAAGGTTTATAGAAAAGAAACTTCTGTGATCATCTTAGAAGACAGAAAAGAACTAGTTATCAACTGACAGTATAAGAGACTCCAGAAAAATATTGTTTGGCCTGTTCTCTGCACTTGCTTTCCCATTGCAATACATATTTTACAGGAGTGCATGATGGTCTGAGGTCAGTCAGTGTCAGCACTAATAATAAAGGTTGGGTCTCTTACAATCTGATGTCATCCTCCTACTACTTAAGAAATCTTTTTGTCTTTTGTAGTTTACTACTTTTTCATTGGAAATGTGATACCATGTCCCCACTGACCTCTTATTGTCTCTAGGAAATAGCATTAAAAATATATTGCATTTCTGTCATGCTGTCAGATTGCCATTTTCCTTTCTATTTTTACCACAGACACAATAAGCTTTTAAAAACTATTCTAAGAATTCATTTGAAAACTTAATCCTTCAAAACAAAATCGGTTTTGATTGCACTTTTATTGATCTTAAGCTCTTGAAAGGAAGAATGCCAATACATACTTTTTGACTTACGTAGGCTCTCAGAGATTGTTTAATGACAGCTACATCATTTTGCTCAGCCAAGTCAGGCTACACATTAAGTCCACTCAAGTTCCATCAGAGAATTTTGTGATTGTTTTTTCTTTCTTTTACGGTGTCTGAAATTTAAATCATTATTAACATACCTAAATTTTAAGAACTTTCGTCTAGACTTAGCACTGTCACATCTCTGTTCTTTTTACAGCAAACATGTGAAAAAGTGCTTGACATCATGTGCTGTATTTTACTTCCTATACAAGAAGGAGGTAAAGTACAAGAGGAACAACCTAAAGTAAAGTCTAAATTCAGGAAAGGTATGGAGTTGCTACTACCCTAAACTGAGCGTCAGCTCAAGTTCAGTTCATGCGTTGTGGTTGGTTACAGAATTCTTCTCTGTGTTATGAAAAGGGAGGAAATTCTTTATCCTCTCTTGGTTTTGAGTGGTTTTCCTGATGGTAAAGTGTACTGATAACAAAGTCCTACCACAGAAAAAGAGAAGCGAAGAAACATTTTTATAATGTGCAGGTTGTAATTTTGAATCATTCATAATTTACCATCAAAGTTTTCCTCCCTACCCGAGATTCTGGCAATTGTAAACTTGTTTAGCTACATTCTAATTTCTTTTAAACTTAGATAATCATGAGACCCCTAAAAGAAGATAAACTGTTCTGTTGCAGGGTCTGATTTGAAGCTTTGGCCATGTACCAGTAGAGCTATCATGCCTTACTGCCTTCACCTATTGTTGGCTTGTTTCAAGGTAAGCTATGGTCAGGCCTTCAAATTCTGTCATGTATCTGGGGTCCTGAATCTTCATGGCCTTACCCCAGTGATGTGACTAGGTGTGAAGAGCTGTCCCTCAAGTAAATTTCACCTAAATGGGTTTGTGGAGTGTCTTTCTTTGGTGAGAAGAGAGTGTTGATAGAGGAGAGTTTGTCTTATTTTTCTCCTCTTTAGTTTTGGGCAGAGGAGATAGAATTGATCTCAAAATAATTTTATCCAGGTTCAGACTTCCCTTATAGGTCAGTGGAGAGAATTAGGTATTTGGCTAGAAATTTCCCACTTACTTTAAATGTCTCTGTTAGGGCAGAATGAAATAGGCTCCTAAAGCACAGATGTGGGTGACATGAATTCCATATAAGTAATGTGTGTTTCCTGATTTTCTTGATGATGTTTTTTTCCCTGAAGCTCAGAGCTTTTACAGACAGCAGAGATGATATGGCACTGGGCCACGTAGTTGTTCTGCTTCAGCATGAGTGGCCAAGGGGTGAGAACTTATTCCTGAAAGCCATCAACAAAATCTGCCAACAAGGAAACTTCCAGTATGAGAATTTTTTCAACTATGTCACGAGTATCCTTTCTATAACCAACAATGTCTTTCACATAAAAAACTTGGTGCTTGGGGTGTTGGAAAAGCTGTTGGATAGTTTCAGCAGCAGCTCTCTCTGTGAATCATACTCTGGTTTTATTTCAGTATGGTGCAAGCCTCTTGTAATAGGTGTCAGTGCACAATGAACTATAAATCGGCCTCTTGTCAGCTCTTCTGGCACTTGAGAGTACCCTTGACTACACTGCAGTTGCACTTCCATTCAGAAAACCAGGGACAGCTTAGGCTGCTTCTGTGAGTGATGGCAGTCTTTTCAGTAAGATATATAGGGCATGAGACTACAAGGTTGTTCAGAAAAACGGCAAAGCCATACCTGTGCTTCAAAGAGTTAAATAATTTGGGCTATTGTTTATAAAATAAATAGTATAAGGTAATGATTTTGGGTTGAGTAAGATAACGAGCTGTGTCAGGGTTCTTACAAAGTGTGTCTGACCTCTGTATCCAGGTGTAGGCTTTGATCGGCAAAATGCACACGACAGTTCAGTGTGTTTAACTAAAATAGACATCCAGCCATGTGCCCCAGGAAGCTTGGCCTCTAGCTCCTGAGGCATCTGAAAAAACTCTGATGTTAGAGGATGGAAAAAAAAAGGCAGAAAAACTAAATAAGGGACCAAACACTAAAAGGGATAGTGTGTGTCACTGTGGTGGCATTTTCTTCACTTCCAGCGTCAGTCTGCGTTGTTTGATAGCGTGCAGTGTAGGAAAAGGAAGTAAAAACAACCAGGGAATTCATTTGTAGAGATGAGGTTTTTTTTACCTGACTGTACATATGAAGAAACTAAGAAGGAAAAATAACTGATTGTGTGTATTTTGCACATAAAAAATGCAGTTTCTTCTGAATTTGTGGAATACAGGAATACATGCTGTGATCTTCTTTATCACTGTTAAGAACAAGATACTTAAATAGCAATTTGATTGTCTGTTCAGAAGTGTGGCTTCAGATGTGAGGGATAAGAAAGAATGTTCCCTGTATTTTTTTTCTCTGCTCAAATCTTTAACGTTTTCTTCAGATATTGATATGTTGGAGGAATTTGCTTATTTAAGAACACAGGAAGGAGGCAAAATTCATCTGGAACTGCTGCCAAATCAAGCAATGTTGATCAAGTAAGGATAAAAAGGCATTTACTGGTTTTCTTTGGGGAAAAAAAACCCAGGGAGTATGTTCTGATTGTCTTTATTTTCATGTAATCTTCTGGATAGTCAGTTGATAATGCCTTTGAGTTTATAAATTTAAGGAGTTGTCTGAGGAGTTCAAATAAGGTCGTGAGCTTCTTTTTTCTGACTTGCCAGCTGATCTGTGAATTCCTTTTTGGGATTCTTCAATGTTTAAAACTCCTACTTTTACAGAAATTTATATTGAAGTGTGACATTTTCTTTAGAATTATCAATATTGAAGTGCTTCCAGTTTTGCTTTTTCAACCAGACACTTGCACTTCACAGGAATTCTTTAAATAATTAGGCACAAGTGCAAGATGCTGTTCATAATTTTGCTGAACAGTAATACTGAACAGAAAGCCTTATTTGTTGTAAACAACGTTATGAAAGACCACCAAATGATGAAAAACCTGGGTGTAAAGCCTGAATTAATTTACACTCCAGGTAAACTGTAATAACTTTACTATTAGAACTAGCAGGTCATCACTTGCTATGTACTGAACGAGCTTATTCTGCTTAGCTTATTACGAGATGCTGAAGGAAATTAATGATTTGGGATTAATTTCTTAGGTGTTCTTAGTTTTGAGTCAAGACTGAACAAGTATCTGCCGCAGGGTTTTAGTAGCAGAATGTTTTGGAATATCCTGGTTGTTTATTAGAACTCGTGGTGTTTTGCTTTATAAGAGCAGAACTATTAAAGTTGGAATTCTACTGTGGTTCAGTGTATTCTGGCTATTCACTTATTAGAAATGGGCTAAAGTTTTCAAAAACTGGGAGCCTAACTTTAGACAACTGAATCCAAAGTTGGTCTAGTAAATAGATTTTCCAGAGTTCTAGGTAACCAACACAAAAATGAGATACTAGATATAATGAAAGAAAAGAAAAAGAAGACATACAAATACTTAATTACACGACAGGCAGTTTCCTCTTTTAAGCTCTAGGTTTTCCAACTCTTACCCTTGCTATATCTCACTGCTTGTAACCAGCTGTATGAAAACAAGAGTCAGGGTATACACTGCACTACCCGTGATGCTTTGTCAGCCAGAGGGCTTAGCACTGAAGGCTATGCCTGGTAACTTCTTAGCTGCTACCTCACGTTAGTTGCAATAGTTCAGCATTTTTTCTCTGCATCACAGCTTTGATTTAGATTGGCATAGTAGCTGTTACTTGGTGTTCTGACCGCACCAGTCAGGAAGTGGGTAGCAAGCAGTGTTTCTCGGAAGACAGAAATCTGTCTTTGACTTCCTTTTGACCAGTGTTATGTTTCCTAAATGATGGAAATTCTTGTAGAATAGAGATCCATTTCTTTGTGCTTACTGAGCCAAAATGGTCATATCCTCCCTCCAGCTGGAAAAGCCACATACAGTGCCTTTGGTGTGGCTGGATTGTACAGCACAGGAACCGCTTTGGCAGAGAGCTGATGGGAGAGAGAGTTCGGGGCATAGTCCACTTATCTGAGATGATGTCTGCTCCCCGGGTACCCCAGATAATTTTTAGCTGGACCAGCTGTGAGGCTCAGGTATGGTGTTACCCAACAGTGTTGGCCTCAGCAACACTGATTATCTCACATAGTTAGGATTTTAGACCAAGTGCACCAGCACAGTCTTGTTTCCTGGGACAATGGTCTGCACACTGTCTTTCATCTTTCAAAACCGTCACCAGTTGTGGTTGTGTGAGCTGCTGCAACATCCTCCGAGTAACTGTCAGACAGATGCATGTCAGATACTGTTCAGTCACACACCAGAGGACTCTGTGAGTTTGCTGCAGCGGCCCAAAGTCAAAGCAGTTGCTTTGCCCGATCTTTCCCTGGCATAAATGTACGTACCAATCCTGCATCTTAATTGATGAGAAATGTACTACAGATATAGTATGTTTTTTATAAAGACAGCCTTTTGTTTTGTGACTTACAGGACATCTTCTCCACAGGGTGAAATCCACATTCTTCCTCCAGCCCTTTTCCTCAGTACCTCATACTTTATAGGAAATTATATTCATTTTTCTGAACCCAGGAAAGCAAACTGCAGTGTAGTTTTCAAAAGCTGAAGTAAGATGTCGGTAGCCTGAAAACTTACAGTCGGGTTCTGCAAAATATGTATTTCAGCTTGTAAGCTTTCCTTTTGCTTGTATCCACTGTGGGAATATGAAGGTCTGTGGTTTTGGTTTTAACTGGTGATAGAGCTGGCTCGTTCTGTTTGCAGTGTTAACAAGTCTTCTGCAATGAGCCTCTGAATCGAACTATGTGCTTTTGAACTCCACTGTAGACAATCCAAGTTTCATATTAGTGGCAGTGTTAGCTAGTGAGGTTAAAGAGGAAAAAACAACATGCATGAAATGACTGATTAATATCATGCTTCTCTTTTTGATAAATCTTAATCTAATTAGTCTAATCTTAGTTTACCAAACTGCATAAACGTGATGTGAAAGCTGTTGAGTGTTTTGACTCTACTCAGTTCCCATCACATCCCCCTGGGGACAGTGTTGAAGTGAAACAAAGTATCTTGAACGCGTAATTTTTATCTGCTTGTGTGTTTGGGTATGTTTAGTTCTGAGTGCAGATCTTGCAAACAGTAATGAAGACACAACAGTTGCACAGAATCTCTTTTGGAAACATCTGCTTCCTGGAACCAATAACAGTTTGCAGTTCCTGTATATTTACTGTTCCCTGTGTCTCTTTTTGCAAGCACTGAACTCATCCATGCCAAGAACTCTTGAAAAATTATCTTGTTTGATTGAATAATTCCTGTGAATATTTAGTTTCAGGTTATCATAGCTGTAGTGTAGAGTGTTTCTGTGCTACTGAAACGTCCTGTCTTCATTTGACTTTTATAAGCATAGCTTTCCATCCATATTCATTAGTAAATTATAGATGCTAACCAAAGTGCCAACCTGTGAGTTCTGAAGGTAGCTCGATAGGTGTGTTAGCGTGAATCTTGCTTCTCTGCTCCCTTCCTGTGGGAGTGAACAGTGCACTCGGTACTCTGGTGCCTGATAAGATTTAGGTGACCTTTTGAGAGGCTTAGGGTAAGAAACTAGACCTGTTCTCTCTGTACCAAATGTCTCATTTCTCTTTGGGTGAGGCATCGGTTTTGCTCTAGGCTGGATATGTGAGGTTATGATCTTGTGTTACATTTAGCATACAGAGAGAAGGACTTAACTTCAAAGAGAAGACAAGGTGCCTTTCAGCTGAGACAGACACCTTTTGGTGGCTGGTGCATGTGGTCCTGCTCATAAATTAGAAGTTGCTCTGAGTGGGCAGTTGTACTCTGATATTGTGCTATCCTGTAACAACCATTTTTGTTTGCAGTTTGAATTTGAAAAGCTGAAAAAAGGGCCACCTGTGGGTTAATGAAAAGATACTCAGGCAACCTGTAAGGAACACTGTCACGGGCTTGGCTGGGCCAAGAGCTGCTGTGCATGCACTTGGCTCGGGCTTGGCAGCAGCTGTCTTACCACAGGCTGTGGGTGTCCGGGGTGGGTGACAGGTTCCCGCTGGCTCTGCAGGGCAGCCACGGTACCTGCAGTGCTCCTCTGGGCAAATCATTTTTGCCACCCTTCCTGGGAAGAGCTCAGTGCATCATAGTACAACAGTGAATTGGTTTTGCACCTACTGCTACCTTTTCTCCTGGTGTAACTGTCCAAAACTATATGCATATATTTAGACCACAGTTAGAGAACAGCCTTGCAGTGAAATCTGGGGATATGTGCATGTTTGGTGCCGTTCGGGTCCTGCACCCCTTCAGCTGCTCAGTGGTCACACTGCTGTGTCGTCTCACCCTAGTTCTTTGTCAATCCTTTTTCTGGAGAGGTGTTTTGCACCAGAGTGGGAGTTGGTGTGTGGGTGTTTGAATGCTGCTATTTGCTGTTTTTTAAAGGACTTCTAGCCCTCCCATGGGGTTACTGCAGCAGGAATTCATACCTGTGCTACAGCCCAGCATACAGACTGCTGACAGGTACCAAGTGGAAAAACCCTGCTCATAGTGTGCTGTGTTTTGTCAACATGTTTTACTGCCCATGGTTTTCAGCAATTTGTTACTCAATATTTATCTTTTTTTTTTTCTCATTTGTGCCCACATTGCCTGGCAAACCATGTTGTTCTATTATAACATTTCTTTTTCTTTTTCCCATAAGTTGCCAATATCCGTGTCCTTTCAATTTAATAATCACTGTTGGATTTAAACAAAAATGTAGACATCCCCCCAAATGATACCAATGTTCAGTCATGTATTAGCAAGAGTATAACCCCTTCTTTTCAACATACTGGTTACTGGATCCGTTTGTAGCTACTTTTCATCATTTAAGTTGTTCTGAATTCTGTTTCCCAGCTATTAACGTTGTGCATCTTCCAGAAGTGCTGCTGTCTTGCTCCAGTAGCTGTAGGTTGCATATTCTCCTTCAGGTTGCAACTGACTATAGCACTCAGCTGCCAGCAATGTTCAAGACAGTAAAGATGGAAAACAGGGCTTATTCCATACCCTCTGAATATGCTGGATTTCCAGTGCAGTTTTCCTCTGCTCAGCCTAGCTCACCGGTGAAGTGCCCAGTAGTCTCCAGGCTAGTCTCTTCTTTGCCTTTTCCATGTGTTACAGAGGTCTCTGCTGCTTTTGGAGAGAAGTCTCTTCTCAGATGCTGGACTTGCTGATTTAAGTGCAGGTGGGATGGTATTATTGGTGAGGGTAATTCCAAGGCTCTTCCCTTTCACATTTCCAGCGTCTCTGAATTGGCATAGATGCCCTCACCCTTCATTTTTGTCTTTCAGTATGTTTGCTGACTTCGGTCCAGCTCTTCCCTTCTAACTCAAGACTTGTCTCAGTGTTAGCATTATGCTTTTCTCTTCATTTTAATTTAGACTGCTTTAGTAGTGCTAGAGGTCTTATTTAAGGTCACATTGTTTGCTTTCCTTCCCAAGTAGGGCTTGCAGGTAGACGTTGCAAAGTCTTATCTTACTTATCCAGTTCTAGACCACTGCAAGTAAAGTCTAGTGTTTTGGCACCACAGAATATTGTGTTAAGGACAGGATTTAGGTGTTGAGTGCTACAGGCCAACGTGAGCACAAAGAAGTGTTAATGAGAATGGCCTTTAACAGGGCAGTATCCTCAGTTTCCCCAGTTAACATTGCTTTAGCTTGTTCAGTAGCTGGACCTTTGTTCTGTTTGCAAACAAGCTCTGTGGTTCTGCTCAGAACAAATGTAATCCCTGTCTGGTGTCTAGTGTCTCTAGACTGGCTTCTGCTGACAGTGACCCCAGCTTGGCTTGGGCTTTGCATTGGCCTGTGAAGGGTTCACTGCACCTTTCATTAGTCAAATGAAGTGGTGCCCATGGAATTACCATAGCTCCTTCCTGGACTTCCTGCTGGTACAAGGTACCCTCTAGTCTTTATGGTGGCAGCCATCTGCCCCCTTTGTCTAGAGAGAACAGGCTCATCTTGTCACTCTTCTTTAAACCCCAACCATTTATAGAAGTGATTACAAGGAGGAAGCCCCCCGACCAGCAAAGGTAGAAAAAAAATTCCCCAAGCAGGAACTCTGCATGTGCTGGGTTAAGAGAACAGATTTGCCTGTTAGTCAGAACTGGAACAAGTTTTTTTTTTTCCTCTCCAACAGCCATAATCAAAGCAGTGAGAGCACAGACTTTTATGGAACTGTTGAAAGACTTGGAAGCTACTAAACACATGGTTTTTAAACAATAGCATTGAGCAAGCTATTTGGCTCTCCTCACTTAAGTTGTGGTACGGACAGTAGATACACAGCAGGTGACATACAGCACCTTTTAAGTTGCTGTAGCACCAAATAACCATTTCTTGATTTTGTCTGTCTCTCTCCCTCGTGGCTAAGGCATCATACAGTTACCCGGGGTATAACTAAAGGAGTGAAGGAAGACTTCCGCCTGGCCATGGAGCGCCAGGTCTCACGCTGTGGAGAAAATCTCATGGTGGTCTTGCATAGGTTCTGCATTAATGAGAAAATCCTGCTGCTTCAGACTCTTGCTTGAATGGACTGGATCATGATGCCACGTCTCTTATGGACAGAAGGGAAGGCTCTGAATTGTATGAACAGCAGCGTGACAGTGGGAAATCACTTGGCAGAGAGTCAAAGAAGTTCCCTTTGAGTTACAGGTTCTGTGACACACAAACACTACTCCGTGTTTGTTCACCACATAGTTTTCTTATGTGGGTAGATCAAACTTTATAAATAAAATTTTGTTTAACTCTTCTGTAATGCCCTCTTTGTTTTGGTTTTTCTTTTCCCACTATACCATATATACTCTGTCTATACATACACAGAGAACACAGCAGGGTAGTTCAGGCTTTTTATTAGCATTAATTTGGAAATCACAGCATGAGTTATTTTCCTGAGCTTCCAAAAACTATTATCTTACGCTGAATTGGTCTGCTATCTCTTCCTTTTAAGCTGAATTCTCTCTTATCTGTATTGACAGTTATGAGATTCAGGGCCCTTAAATCATTTATAAAGAGCATTGCTTTGAGTGAACTTTGGTAAGATCCAGGTGACTATACAAGGTCAATAGGAACTGGCCTTTCTGCAGTCTTGACGTGTAGCACTTGAATCTTGGACCTTGTCCGTGCTCAAGTTATGCCACACAAAGGCCCAGAGCACACAGAGAGAGGCTGCTACCCCTGCTGCAGCAGCACACTGATAATAAGCCACCAGAAGAGATTTTTGGCAGCAAGATCCTACCCCTAAGCTTTTGACCCAGGTTCAAAGCAGAAGATGCCACTGAAGTCACAACCTTCTGCTGCAGGCTGTAGCTGAGGTGCCTCTGAGTCTCCCAGGCAGACACTGCACTGCTGACCCAAGTGCTGCTGCTGCCGGTGCTCCTGAGTCAAAAAAGATCTTGGGAATTAGATGTGGGACAGAAGCCAGAGTGGCACTGGCATGCAGCCCATGCCAAGGGAGTGTATAAACCCTGTGAGTAAGGGGCTACCTTGTCAGACACATCAACTGTTACCACAGTCCCACTCAGGTAACTCCTTGCAGGCACCCCCCCAGATCCCTTCCAGTTCCTTTTTTAAGCACCATCAGGCTGTCTCTGACTGCCTAACTGTTGTAGTATTTTCAGCTTCTCTCTATGAAGGAGGGAGAATCAGTAAAATATTTACAAAATACAGAAAACCCAGCACAACTGCCCCAGGTTAATAAGTTTTTGCTAAATAGGAAAATACTGTCCCTTAAGTCACATCAAAGTCGTGACTGCAGCTTCCATGGCACGGTAAACTTGAACTGGTATCCCTTTTTAGTAATAGAGCCTAGCACAAATGGCAATATTTCAGGCTAATCCACCTTCTGCACTTGCCCCATCAGAGTCTAAGCCTGCTACATGCTGACCCCCTCTGTCAGATTTTCCAGAATATCCTTCTCCTGTAAAGTAAATATGATATTATGACCCAAAGAGTCGTTGCAGTGAGGTTTTGAAGCAGATGCTCCGCATGGGATTGACTGTCTTGCATCTTCCACTTGAAAGGGAAATAGTTTTCAAACACTTCGTGTCCAACGTAGACTAGGATTGAGTTCATTCCTGAAAGGAAGTACAAGTTGTACCTTCTGAGAGCCGGAATGTGCACATCATGGGCAGAAGCCCTGAAAGCACAACAGCAGCTGGTGTTAATGGCCCCAAAGGTGTTACACACGTGTTTTCAAATACAGCCTTAAGTAGTTCTCTTCCCCAAAGTGTTTACTGAAAAGAAATGCAGGCAACCTATCTGCTAAATTGAAAATACAACCAAACCACTATCCTGCAATTTTATTGACCAGGAGAATAATCACAGTTATTGTCTTCAGGGTGGCCAGGTGCCAATCTGTTTGGTCAGATCTGTTGCCTTTAGAAACAAATGCTGACTGCCCTTCAAAGCTCTAGGCTTTGTGGTAGGAGATAGGATACTGTGCTGTTACCCCACTCATTTTCCTGTCCAGACACCAAAGCTGCTGTGGGTTTGCATTCTGTACTCAGATGTTTGTCAAGAGCCCAGTGTGGTTAAAACCACAGTGGGATGCTTTGGGAGACAGGCTTATCTAAAACACAGAGACAGAACCTACACAACTGCCCAGGGGACTTCTGTCTTCCATAGCTTCAGAAGTGGTATTACTCTGTTGGCAGGCCTTTGCGTTTCCCATTAGGTTACCAAGCCTCAGCAGTCCTTTCCAAAACCAACTACGAACCAGCTGTGGTATTTTCCTTGGTACTAGGCAGCTGCTCCCTGGGACCTTAACTTGAGTCCAAGCTGAGAAGAGTCATTGGGCAATAGCTTCCAGCCCTCGTTTAAAGACTTGACAGTGCCCCCCGCTCCTAAATATGTGAGTTTCAAGTGTCCCGGTTCTATGCAAAGATCCAGCTCAAATTAACTGTTCTGGCATCCTTCACGTTACCTCATCCTAAATCCCAGCTCTCCAAAAGACAAGAGAAGTGCAGAAAATGTAGACTGCATCAGTGCAGAAAGGACTGGAAGGAATGTGTTTCCTGCTGTGTTTTTACTGACCTGGGTAGAAAAATGGAGCACCCGACCACAGTCTCTTGACATCCACAAGGTAATACATCAGCAATAAGAGCATGAAGGCAAAGCAGCTCATGGTTGTCACATATGATATTGACCTACACACATTTTCAGTGGAAAGGTATTTAAAGAACTGTGTGATACAAGGAGATCTCAATTGAAGAAAGGTAAAACATTCTCCAAGGTAAAACAGAACTTAAACTAAATCACACTAATAGTTGTATCTCTGCTTACCATAAGTTCTTGTTTATGGGAATAAACCCTTCTTCTTTAGAACATTTTGTCAAGATAGCAGAAATAATTCCCTAAAAGAGAAAGATGCTAAAGTTTATTATAACCACTACAACATGCTTCAGAAATGCTAAGTTTGCCTTGCAGAAAAATACGTATCTATGAAAGAGCTACGTAACAATCTGACTTACCATTACTATGCTCCATGTGACAAACCGACTCATAATTTGTTTGTGCTGGTCTTTGTAGAACAGGATAATTTTTCCTGCCTAATATAAAAAGAATATAAAAAAATAAGTTAATGCCCCTAAATGTGACTACAGTTCAAGAGCCAGATATATTTGCCACTGGCTACCTGTGCTGAGACAGAGAGTGTAAATAGGATTTGTGCAGATAGAAAAGCTGGCAACGACTAACTAGAACTGCACCAAAAAGCATCATGATAGCATGCTTTAAAGAGGGCGGTGAGCTGTGAGCTTTGGATGTTGGCAGCCCTCGTGTGAGCCCCTGCCTGCCCATGTCAGGGCAGGCAAGTACATCCATTGCGGCTGTGCACGGCAGCACACACTGCACATCAAGCAGAAAACCAGCAACAGAGAATGTGCACAGCTGCCACCTTTCAAACTTTATGTTTAAAATGAAGCTGTGAAGCCTGTGCATCTTTTGGCCCTATTTTCCAACATGCAGAGCCAGCCTCCTCCCAGCGTAAGCCCAACCTTAAAACAAGCAAACGAAGTTTCCAGGTGGGTATTTTGCAAACGCTTTATGTCCATCCCTTAAAAAAACCTGAGAAGTCTTGGTTTATCTAATGCAAGCTACTGCCAGGTTAGATTTTTCTTCTCTGATGCTCACAGGCTGAGTCAGCCTGAAAGCATTGCTCTGGAAGAGGTTTTGTTAGAATCAGTCTCAGCCTTAAATAAAGAAGCCAAGTTGCCTCCCCATTTTCCGAGATTCCTTCAAATCTTCCCCTTATAGCACACAGGTGGAAAGAAAAGAGGTACCTGTAATCCCAGAAATGCCATGACAATGGTATTTATGGTCCCCAGGATCCCTTCAGGATCATATGGCATCATTGTTTGGTAAATCACCTTAGAGAGAAAATAGTTGTTATGGGGCACCTTGAGCAACTACTCTCCTTTCTGTTCCATGCCCTGCCAAGCCCCTCCTGACAGCTGTGTTGAGTGCTTGCCTCCAGCTTCACACAGCAAACCAACAGCAACTTACACTTGAAGAGGGATGCTGGTAGATGTGCTTTTCTCCAAGAAACAAGCGATCAATGTAACCAGCAGCTCCTCCAGTGCAGTTGGGATAGTTCCCAAAGTCTCCAATGCCCCCAGGGCCAAGGTAGCCCCTAGGACAGAAGGAAACAGATTTTGGCACAAAGTGCTGGTAATGCTCCACCTGAACAGTAGCTGGCCCACTGGCTCAGCAAACTGAATGCTCCATGTTTTTCCTGGCCAGAGGCACATGGAGAAACACAGGTGCTACATGACAGCAGGCTGGTGGCCACCCTGTTCTGCCCATTGCCATGCCACGAGCAGCTGGGTCATGAGGGGACAGGCAGCATTGGGCAATGCTCCAGCCCTAGCTGCTCAGCCGGCTGTTCCCTGGTTCTACAGGTACTGACCTATTCAGGGGGCCAAGGGAGAGATGGGTGACATTGCAATGGGCACAAACTGCTGCACACAGAACTCAGGGAGATTTTAATTCTCCTCTTTAGATAGAAGGGGAAAATAACAATTCTTAAGTTTGAAATCATCATTAAAAGAGAGAAAAAGAGGGGGAAAAAAGGTATTAAATCATAGTGAAACTGGGATTGCTTTTATACCTGGAAAATCAGTATCTTGTCAAAATTCATAAAGTCTAGTTAAAATATGATACTGCCTTTCTCCTAGAATATGATTGTCATTAAGTATGCAACATGCTGTTAAGACATGAAAAAATGTTACAATAATTTAGGAATACAGTGTTGCTTCCATGCAAGAAAGACTGAAAAAAAATGGGCATGATATCTATGTATGACACATTGATAATTCTACTCAACAGATGTATCACTGGCTTAAATATCTGCTACTGTAGAGGCCAGATGAAGAACCAGAGAGTTCATTTCAGCAGGCTTTCAAGGTTTCTCTCAAAGCAGACATATGCTTTTGCTATTCACTGGATAAAGACAGTATTTAAGGGGTTGAAATGTCCCTAACCCTTTAGTGTATCATCAGTGCAGCATGACGTAAAAAAACACTCCATGTGTCATCAGCTGTGGAGAGTATAAATTATGGAAGAAGGTACCACAGCTGCCCCCTTGAAGAGTTTTTCTGAAGAGGGTTAAATGTGACCTGTGTTTTTGGGCTGTGGCAGTCCCACCTAAGGCTATAGCCTGTAATGAGTGCTAGTCTCTGTGGTGGAACCTGTACATGGGAGCCGTCTATCCTTTTCTCCTGACCAGTCCAAACTTACAAGGTTGCACAAGTGTCTTCAAATATGCATGTGTTTTTCCTTTTGTGAGGTCTAAAATGCAGGCTACCTAAGTTAGAGGTGAAGTGCTAAGTTCATCTCTGTTTTTCTGCTCATTTTCTAAGCCCTAATTCAGGGAAGTAATGGTGTTTCTGTCTTTCATCCATGTGAAGTGTCAAACACTTGATCAGTCTTAACATCTGTTTAAGTCCTATTGACTTCAAGCTAAAATCCTAAGCACGTGATTAAATACTTTTCTGTTTAGGGATGCTTATGTGATTCAGAGCCTAAGAGCAATTGGTTTAGGGAACAAGGGGGTTTGGTTAATAATGGGTGGCAGCCTTGAAATTACTGTAGCTTTCTTATTCTTTGAAGAAGAAAAGATTAGTTCTAGATGACACTATTTAATCAGCACCCAAAAGGATGCTGACAGATCATAGTTGAGCCTTTCCCAAATGCCTATCTCTTTGTAGGAAGAGTAACTTTCTCTGCCCAGTCGGCATTTATGAAATACTAAGCAATTCTGAGAAAAAAATTAAGCATGCTATACTGAGGAGGGAACAGGTTTGTAAACCCATCATCCTTGCTCTAATGATGAGATGGGATGAGCAGGTCTCTTCTCCCAGGTAACGAATGACGGGACAAGATGAAATGGCCTCAAGTTGCCCCAGGGAAGGTTTAGATTGGACATTAGGAAGAATTTTTTCTCCGAGAAGGTTATTAGCGCATTGGAATGGGCTGCCCAGGGAGGTGGCAGAGGCACCATCCCTGGAGATATTCAAAAGCTGGGTAGCTGAGGTGCTAAGGACATGGTTTAGTGGTGGGCTTGGCAGTGTGAGGTTAGTGGTTGGACATGATGACCTTAAAGGTCTTTTCCAACCTAAATGATTCTATGAAATTATGTCACCCTGATAATACCTGGTACTTTACTACCAAAGTAAAAAAAGTTTTTTTTCACATGAATGCTTCCCTTAACCCTGCTGGCTTAAAAGCTCTCTTCTTCATTTTTTCCCTATGCCTAATAAAATCTAGAAGGAAAACAACCTGATGCTCCCCAGAAAGTAGTCCAAGTGCAGAGTCTTACCTGGGACAACCTGGCACTGGTAACAAAAACGTCAGGCAGAGCCAAATCACCTCTAACGTTAGGATGAAAATCCACTGGGGCCAGAAGGGGAGAATATCCTGCAGGGCGGGACATAGTGTCTCCTGTGCAAGGTGGAGGAAGGGGGGTGTTAGCTAGCAAGTAAAAACCATGCCCTCAGCGACACCTTGTACTTCCTGGCAGGGTCCCCCAGATACAAGAGGGAACTGTTGTCATTACCAAACTGGCTTCTACTAACAGACCTTTAATCTTCACTAACGATTCCCAGACACTTGGGGAAGGGGAGAGAAACAAACCAAAACAAAAGCCCACAATGTTTTTTAGCTTGGAAAATGCCAATAAGAATTTTGATTCGTGAGTAGAACAAAAAAGCCTTTTGGGAAAACAGACTCCAGAAAAGCCAAAAAAACAGAATTACTTTCCCCTGCTGTGAAAAAACACTGCAAAAACTAAACAGACAAAAAATAGACCACAAGACTCGGTGTAGAGGTGCCTGTCCCTGCAGTCCCTTGGTGGTGGAAAGTCATCACAAGTGCCTGGGAATGCCTGCTTCTAAGCACCACCTGAATGGATCAAATATGGTAAAGCCAGAAGGGATAAAATGCAGACTGGGACACTGAAGGGTGCATGTTCTCCAAAATTTTTGCTGGGTCACGCTATGCTACACATCAGATAAGGTGCTACGTGTTTTTTTTATCATTTCTCATATGTTCCTTGTGCCCAACCAAGAGTAAAAGCTCCCAAACCCTACTCTATCACTTGTCATCTCCCCACACAACTCACCATGGTCTCACTCTCATCTCCAGCTCTTGTAAACATGAGTTCGAGAGCAGCAACCACCAGGTAGGTGAATCCCAGCCTCTGGAGCACCCCAGGAACGCGCAAATTATCCCAGGACACTGGAAAACATGCCAGCCACATGGGCTCACAATTTTGTAAGTATGAAAGCTCTCCTCCACTGCACTGCAGGAATGAGGGACACCTCCACCCTACCACCTCACCTTCTGTAAATCATAACCCTGGGAAAGACACCACTAAAAAGATAAACTGGTTGGCACAGGAGTCAGAACTGCATCGTTGCAGAACTGAACAGCACTGTGCAGGATGCCATCAAACTGCCCCCATGACACTGGCCAGTACAGCAAGGCTGACAGTCTTCTCCATAGTCCACCAAGGAGGAAGGAACAACAAGCAGAGCAAGTTCCACTCACATGGTCCAAGGCAGTAATTGGGATTCACAACTATGATTCCCAGCAAGATTAGCAGAGAACTCCTCCAGAGGATTTTCCTGAGCACCTTCCACTTGGAACTTCCCCACGTCAGCATGGAGCTCAGTGACAACGCTATCGATGTCCCCATGATGAACACAAACCTGGAGAAGTGCACAGACAGGAGCTGGAGCTCACAGATGCCACACCACACTTCTGCCTGCCAGCCAGCACTACAGCTAACCAAGCAGCCTGCCTTGGCCCAACAGAAATGCATGAGCTGGGTGAAACTGGGCAACTCTATTTCCACTGATTGCCAGAAATCCCCAGACAATGGAGCTTGCGCCATGGGGCCTTTCCACCTCTTTTAGTGGTCAGCTGAGGCAATGAAGCTCAGGGAAGTGATTGCATTCTAGTCTTTTTGCAGCAATACATATGCCCCCAAAAAATTCCATTAGCCAAAATTAAATTAGCCCCTTCAGAGCAGTAAAACACAAGCTGCAATCTACGATTCAAATTCAGAACTGACCCGCTTCAGCCCTCTAGATCAGGTTCATGCCCCCAGTCCTGCTCCCTCTCCAAGAGTAACCACAACCAGCATGCGTTTTAGAGAAATCTGCTAGAGGTAGACGTGATAATTGCTTCTGCATAAAACCATTCTCTGGTTATTGAGAGATTAGCTTAGTTCAAAATTCCTTTGGTTATTTCATCTCTGGATACACATCAGTCCAGCTTTAAGTCTTGCCAGACAGACTGCCTCCCACCCCTTAGTGTGGCAGTGAGCTCCTCAGGGGTACTGTACTTCCACTAGCAGGGAACCCTGGGCCTCCCACTGACATTGTGTGAGGGCAGGAGGGAGGATGCAGGGCAGCAAAAAACATGTGTCTCTCCTATCGCTTCATAAGGATGATGCTGTTGTCTGGAGGGGCAGGTTCCTATCAAGCCTCTAACACAAATTCACCCCTCCAAATACATTTCCACGTGGAGGCAAGGTGCACACAATGTGCTCCTTGCAATTAACAGACAGAATAAATTGACAAAAGAAATACTCTTCAGGAAGACTTACCATGGAAACACCAGATCTGCCACTGTTAACCCTATAAAGAAATATGAAAGAACACATTATTTACCTCGAACCCTCTCCGTATTTTAGCAACATTATAGTTGAGTTTCCAGAGGAATTGCAGGCTGCTTGCTATTACTTGATGCCCCAAAACTGAAAACATACACAAAACTTGCAAAGAGCTAATCATCTTGTTTCACTGCTTTTACCATTCTTCAAAAACAGGATCAGAACTGATTGCCATGTCTTGGGAAAAAATTCAGGGACGGGACCTTTGCTATTCTCCACTAGGGCAGCATGTTGCCCAACCCCTTCCTCAACTGGCCAACTGAGCTGTTAAGGTCTGTACAGCATCAAGCGCCATCAGCTCGAGTGCAGTCATTAAACAACACAGAAACCTGTCAGAAATGAAAAGGTTACACGCAGACTGTGATCCGGAACCATCCCGTCACGGTGTGACAAGCAGGACTATACACGCCTAGCCCATTAACCCAAGGGGCCAGACAGCCTGCTGAGGCTGCCCAGCACAGTATCCCCCCTGCCACCTTCCATGGGAGCTATGGCTCGCTGCAGCAGCCACCACAACGCTGACCATGGCTGGGTACTGCTGCAGACAGAACCCAGGTTAACTCTCGCAATTGTACTTTACCATTCCAGCTCTCGTGTTTGAAGAACCAGTACTTTCCTCCTCCATAGTTAACAAACACCATAATTGTGAGAGAGAGCCTAAGAAGACAACAACAAACACACACAAATATCACATGCAGATGAATGAACACACAGCTAATGTTTACCCCCATTAAAACATTTCTAACTGTGAGATCTGGTTTATTTCACTTTTAAAGCAAGATTATGTACAAGGTTTCAGCTTTGCCAACCAGGAAGCCGCTTTTCAAAGATCACAGGTGGCAGTGAACCAAAGCAAGCTCCTCCACATAGCATTTTCACGCTGAACAAACTAGATCAACCACAAAGTGTTTTGGAAAATCCAAGAATTAAAACCTTGATTATCTTCTAAGAAAAAAAGGCCCCCTTGAACCATCCATCTGCTATGTATTTCCATACACTGTCAACTCCCAATTGGAAAAAACCCTCTCATTCCCCTTGGAAGAGCTGCTTTTGAGCAAGGTCTGATGCTCACCCTCGGAAGGTGTCCAGGGAGCGCAGGCGCTGCCGAGGGGCTGTGCCCCACAGCCCCAGGGTGGCATCACTGCTCACTGAGTCTGCTGGCTTCGGAGACCCCAACTCCTTCAGGAACAAACCACATAAAAGAATGGCAAGTCAGCAGCTGCATCAGCTGCTGGGGATCAGAGGTCAGCAAACCACAGACTTTCACATACTGTGGTTGTCTTTGCTCTCCCCATATTCCTCTTCCTTTTGTTTCCTCACTTGCTATTTCTAACCCCCTTGTGGCTCCACCATATTGCAGTAATATTTGCAGATGCTCCACACTCCACCTTTGAGCAGGATGGAAACAACAATGCAGTGAAAAGAGCCTGTGTCTGAGACTCATGAGAGCTGGGTCCAATTTGAATCAGCCACAGACCTGCTCTCTCTGTAAGTGCTGCTCTATAACAGAGCTGAGCAGATCCAGCTGCTGACTCAAACAGGATCCATCCCATCAGTACTTGTCTGACATCACAGAGAGAGTGTTTAGAGAGCTAAAACAGCAGCAAACGAATCCTTTCAAATGCAGGAGAGGCTCCTTTCCCATCAAATTCCCCACAATCACTCTGATGGGCCCCAGTGCCAGCACAAAGCAGCGGACAGCTGTGGACAACTACAGGAGTTGCTGCAGAGTTCTGCTCCCAAGTCTTTTGAATCTAGAGGTGTGAAGCCCACACTGTGATGATCTATTGATACTCAAATACAAAACAGGGCTCATGCAGAAATGCCAGCTCTAAGGCTGTCAGAGCAATCTTGATGAAGCATAGATTCTGTTAAAATATCTACTGTGCTGGAAGCAGACACAGAAGCTGGCATTTCTTCCCCATCCTTTACGCTACCTGTGTCACAAGGGGATTGTATTTTCACTGACACTTGCGCTTCAAGGAAACTAAAAAGGGCACAAAGCTGTATGTTCAAGACTTACAAGACCTCTACTGAGAATCCACTAAACTTGCATGGAAACCCAGCCTAGCACTCTCCATGGACAAAAAATTGCCTGTCTGACATCAGTACCAAAGGGAACATGCACAAGGGGAGGATGATTAGTGATAAACGAGTGCCCAGATGTCCAGGTAGTGTGTGTTTCTCAGAGATGCATTACAGAATGCAAATTACTGATACAATGGTCACTCACCGAATTAATCAGACGATCAGTTTCTCTGGGGTTCAGTTTCTTGTAAACCCAGTTTCTGACTGGATCAATTCTGAAAATCAGCAGCAGATTAAAGCACGAAACAAGACAAGGAGTATTTTATAGCCAATTTCATCTTAATATCAACCAACCAGCAGCATAAATCATGAGACAGGACAGTCCCTGTTTCTATTCTGCCAGCTCACATATGTGACATCGAAATTCAGACAGGACCTGGGACCCCAGCTTTGTAATTGCACTGCCCCATGCTGAGGTTTGGGGTGTTATTCTGGAGTTGTGTACAGGCAAGGATGACTTGCCTCTCTCAGTGTACAGCCCAGAAGGCTGCCTGTGCTGCACATGCTCAGGTCTCACCAACCTGCAACACCTCAGAGCTAGACCCAGGAGCAAGTCAGGAGAGGGTGTGTGTGAGTTTATGGCAGGCATCAGCTGCTCTGCAGTACCCACTCCACATTAGCACACGAGCTGAGCGGCTGCAGGTTGGCCCTCAAGGGATAGCCTATCACTCTGTATTTAATATCAGATGGACAGCTACCACAGCTTAACTCGTACACAGCAACCTGGGAACAGGATGTGGTCTGTGAGCTGGGCTACAGTGGGACTCTGAAGCACTCCCACACTGTGCTGCCTGGTTTGAAAGAGGCAGCCCCACTTCACATGTGAGGAACTATCACAATACTGTTCACTTACTTCATAGAAAGGCGCCCAGCAATCAGGACAGCAAGGATTCCCATGTAAACCAGGAAAGCAACGAGAATAGCTACATGAAAGAGAGAGGAACACAACTCTAAATGATATAACAAAACCATTTGGCAGCCCAGGTTTGGCCAAGCGTGACACAAGCATGACAAACAGTCCAACCCACCCATCATCACACCACCTTCTCTGTGCAATACCTATCTTCAGCCTGAGCCCCAGAGTTAAACACCATAGAAGGAACACCCAAAACAAAACCAGACTACTTTCAAAACACAGCTCAGTGACTGCACACCTCAGCCTAAAAAAGGCAAAATAAAGCTGCACTGCATGACAAGGTGATGGTGAGTTAAGAGTCCGATGTGCTGTATGTTCTGAAGAAGAAAACGGTCTCAACATGAAGAAGACAGGAGAGAAGGTAATATAATAAGTTTGCAAGTATGGAGAATTTCTCTTCACAGCAGGAAAACTGAAAGGACTGAAGAATAACCTAATGTAAAGAAAAATAATGGAAGAGATATAGATGAGAGTTTAAAACAGCCCTGGTAAAAGAGATGGACAAAAAACCAAGTTGTGAACCTTAAAAGCAGAACAACAAGCAAAAAGTCCAAATACTATGAATTGTTCCCCACGTTTTCAGAAGCAAGACAGAGGGAAGAGGGGGGAGAGTTCTGTGTATATGCATAAACATGCAGGGAAACAGGAAGTAACTACAAAAATATCTCTCTCCAGACACATACCCACTGATTTTTCTAGGCTAAGCCCTGCTGCAACAAAGGTGGTGGTCACACAGTATATCACGTGAAGAGGCCTGACCCTGGTCAGGGCTCCAAGATGGGTGTGTAAAACATAAGGAGGTAAGATGTTGAGAGAGAAGAGGAGCAAGCCCATGACATATCTTCAACACAGCTTGAGCACAGGCTTTTTAGGAAGTTAGATCTGCTGGGAGACATGCATGTTGTAGAAAGAAAAGGGAAAAGAGAGCATTACATACGGAGATAGCTGTTGATAGGGCCTTCATTGATGACTAGGTCACAAGAAACAGTTTTGTTGCTTGTACTTTGGGTCTTTACCACAAGGGAATAATTTCCAAACTCTCCAAAATGATACTGAATCCTGCAAAGGATAAAGGAAATGAAACTTGCTGAGCCATCACCGCTATGTACGGGTACTGCAGCAGCAAACTGCAAGCCTGAATATGTGTAGGAAAAGCAAGCTGAAAACTAAAAACTTGGCCTACTAGCATAATCTAGTAAGGAGCTGCCCAGCTCTGCCTTTACCAAGCATTACCCTACCCTTGCCCAACAGAGATGCTTTACCACGCATGCAGTGTGCTACCTACTACATCACCCATCATCTTCAACTATAACCTGTCTGTGACAGACACCCGGCACGGGCAGGCCATTTCAGCTCCTTCTTGCGCCCATATCCATTCAGCACAGTTACAATGTACATATCCCACCTTACAGCAGCAGGGAGGTGACTAACTCTGGGGCTGAGCAGTCAGGGAGAAGGGGGTGATGAGCAGACAATAAGTCGGTGCATTGCTTAAAAAAAAAAAAAAACAAAAAAACCAACACAAAAGGCAAAACCTAAGCTAGAGGTATCGAGGTGTTTCTTGGGGCTGGGACACGTACTTGCACAGCTGTCCATCACCCACATAACCGGTGAGCAGCAGCGTAAGTGGATGCTGGGTGTCGACCGTTACCACCGCAGTGCCCGGTTTGCTCAGGGTCCCGTCGCTTGGTGGGACAAATGCCAGGAACTGATACAGGCACTGCGGAATTAGAGGAGGAAGGAAGCTCAGTAGTTTTAAAGGCGTGAAAGGGAGTCCCGCTTTGCATAGCGGCAAAGGAAAGGGTGAGAGCAGATGGCCAGGGGCTTGGGGCCGCGCCCGCCGCGGGACTCCCGGCTCGAAGGTCGAACCGAAGCAACCGAAGGAAGGCAAGGGAGCGGCCTGGGGTGACAGGGTGCCGGCGCCACTGCCGCGGCCCCGCTGCTCACCTGGTGGCAGGCGCCGGAGAGCGCAGCGAGGCGCAGGCCCTGCGCGGGCAGCTCGTTGCGGATGAGCAGCAAGGCCTGATCTATCCGCCTGCCGCGGGCCGCGGGGCTGCCGGCCTGCGCCGGCGGGCGCTGCCCGTGCGGCTGCGTGAGGCCCGGCGCCATCAGCAGCGCGCCCAGCGCCGCGGCCAACGCCGCCAGCCCCGCCGCTGCCGCCATCGCGCTGCGCTCCGCCCCACGCCGCTCCGGGGCGGTGCCGCCGCGCTGCCCGGCCACCGCGGAGTCTAGCTGTTCTTCGTTCCTCCCTGCCCCCTCCGTGCGTGCCGGGGTCCAGCGGCCCTGCCCGGGGCAGCGGCAGCCCGAGCCCGTCTCTTCAGAATGCCAAGATGAGCGGCGGAGCGGGCGTCGAGCTGGACGCCGCTTTGAACGGCCTCCACTGCCACGCGTGGCCTGTCTCCGTAAGCTCCAGGCTGGGGACCGCAGTGCCTGTGAGGCAGCTGTGCAGCCTGCAATGAAAAGGCCCCGCAGACCCTCACCTCCAGGCTGGGAAGAGGGTCCTGCATAGCCTCCGTCTTTCACGGAGAATGCAGAAAGCATGGCCATGAAAAAGAAATCTCACCTCGTTAGGAGGGAGTTTCCTCCCAGGGAGGTGTCATCGGTCTCGTTGGCATTGCTGCTTGCAGCCATCCTGCTACTTAATGCCCTTCTCTACCTGTACCTCAGCAAGTTTCACATCTCTTCAGGACGTGCTGAAACAGACCCTACCCTCTGCCCTTTTGGGTACTTCAAACTGGGAGCAGCGAAGAATTGCTCTCCATGGCTCTCCTGTGAAGCCATAAACAGGGAAGTCAGGAAACTTAAGCGTGTTGGTGAAGGTGCTGTGAAAAAGGTGAGTTCCATTTTCCTTCCTTTCACTCTTTGCTGGCTAACTAATGCCTACACTCCTGCTGTAATTAATTATCCTCACAGCAGCTAATTACTGTAGGCAGCCAGGGACATATGGCTACTCATAAGATGCACAGAACAGGTAGAAGAGTGTGACTGGAGCCCTGGGCCACCTCCCCAGCACTGAACAACATCCAGCTACACCAGCAAAATCACAGGCCTCGAAGCATTTCTGGAGTGTGGTACAGTAGTTCCGTCAGGGTAAGACTGGCTGTCTGGGCAGTATGAAATAATTCATTCCATTCTAAAGAAAACATAAAGAATCGTGATGTAATTATGGCATTGGTAAGGGCTTGCTGTGACAGGTACATAGCCCTACTTAAAACTTGACCGTGGCTGGTGACTGCAGTTTTAGTTGTGACTAAGCAGTCACTTGGAGGTCAGCGGCAGCAGGTAGCAGTTGGTAGAAGACTCTCCACATGTCTTATATGTCTCTTGCATGTTCTCAGGTCTTCCTTTCTGAGTGGAAGGAAAACAAGGTGGTCCTTTCACAGCTTACCAACTCAGAGCTGAAGGAGGACTTTCTCCATGGACTGAAGATGCTTAAAGCACTTCAAAGCAAGCATGTTGTCCGGCTGCTTGGCTTCTGTGAGCAGCAGTTCACAATCCTCACTGAGTACCACCCTCTAGGCTCTGTGAGGGGCCTGAATGAAACTCTCCACATGCCCAAGTACAAGGGCATGAACACCTGGCACCGCAGGCTGATGCTTGCCATAGACTACGTGAGCATCATTCAGTACCTGCATGGCAGCCCAATGGGCACCTTGGTGATGTGTGACTCCAATGACCTGGACAAGGTCCTCTCTCAGTATCTCCTAACAAGTGACTTCCACATCCTGGTGAACGATTTGGACGCTCTGCCTATAGTGAACAGGAGTGCTGGCAGGCTGGTGAAGTGTGGCCATCGGGAGCTCCAGGGCAAGTTTGTAGCTCCTGAGCAGCGTTGGCCCTATGGAGACGAGGTACCCTTTGAGGATGACCTCATGCCTCCCTATGATGAGAAAACAGACATATGGAAAATCCCAGATGTCTCTAATTTTTTCTTGGGCCATGTTGAAGGCAGTGATGTTGTGCGACTGCATTTGTTTGACATCCATGCAGCATGTAAGAAAGAGGACCCGTCTGAAAGGCCTTCTGCCCAAGAGGTCTTGGACACCTACAGGAAAGTTTTAACTCTGCTTATTCAGGAGGCAGCCATGCCTGGTACTAGGGAAATGCTGTAGTGAGTCATGAGACAACATACTGAAGCTGATGTCCTTCCTATTTATTTATGTTGCCTGAAGGGCAAACTCTCTGTTCCCAAAAGTGAGATGAAAATAATGATTGAGCTTCTACCTCTTGAATCTAAAAAATAAATAAACTAATAAAACCCACTCGATGCTGGAGCTGTGCAGTCTTCCCATTGGCATGTTAAACCTATCATTGGAAAGGAGGAGGAGGAAAAAATGAAGTTGTGTGGGTGCAGGAGGAAATTTGTTCCTTAAGAAATAACGAATGTCTTTTGCAACATTTACACAACAGCTCTATTAAAAAAATTGCACACAAAAAGAATTAAAACCAAATATTGGTCCACTTAAACTGATTGGCAGATGACTGCAGAGCAGAGACAATGGCATGTCTCCCACAAGCTTTGTGCTGATTCCTGTGGCTTTGGCCCTTGTCTTATCCACAATGCCCTCACCCACTTTCCCATGGAGTAAAAGCAGTGGTGACTCAGAAAGGAGCACCCCCGTTCACCTCAGGTTTTGCTGAGCCCTGATGCCAGAGCCCCAACAGCAGTCTTTCCCTGTTGGATGGGGAATAGGTTGGGTTTGGATCTGTAGGGTCATCGCTCTGTGGGCCCCATATCCCACACCAGCAAGCATGTGGCTGCTTTGTAAGCAAGCAGATGACGCAGATCACAAACAGGCTGCTTACAGACTCATGCTCTTGGTTTTGAAGCTTTTGTCCCGTGATATTCTCAGACAGGCTCTTTAGAGGTGAAGATGTAATACAGGAGTCTCTAGCTCTTTTTTAATCCACAGAAATCCTGAGTGCTTTAGAAGAGACCTGAGGTGTATATTTTTTTCATTCCCTTATCATAATGACTCAATGGAAGGGGGGAAAACAAGGACCTGAAAGAGAATGTGACTTCCTTCCACAGCAACGAGCATTTAGAAAATAAAAGCCCTGTATTCAGCACAAACAACACTATTGGGTCTCAATTAAAAGCCCACTATGCATAAAGACAGGCTGGTTTTTTTTTTTTCAATGTGCTTAAGAGAAAGCTTTTGGCACCTACATGGATGTCACAGCCTGGTTCCAGCAGCTGAAAAGAAGGAATAGGGATGCCTTAATCCAGCAGTAGGCTCTGTTTGGATTAGGGATGTACGTTTTCTGTCAGTGAAGAAACGAGAGTAGTATGAATGAGACACGTGGACTCTACCACTGTGCACCTGAGCACTTTCTGAAACAGATCTAAGAGAAAGACCCAGGGGCCTGAGACAACTGTCATATTTTGACTTGAGAGGTGATTTGTAAACACACTGTCTTTTCTGCTGAGGAGTTTGGTTCTGTTCTTTGCTGTGCTGATATCCCTCCCCACATCAGCAGGCTGTTGCAAGTGCACTCAGAAATTGCAGTCAGTTTGTACACATAATGCTCAAACACGCCTGTGTTCTGCAAATTACTAAATTCATACCTGATTCCATATAGTGGAAGAAGCCCTTTAAAGGCTGGTCATTATGGCCCTGCTTTCCCTTGGGGCAGTCTCTTTTCTGAAATTAGTGGATTTTTGCCTTTTTTTTTGCTTGTATGATCCTTCCTGGCAGCTTTCCTGCTCAGGTTGTCAGGAAGCAAAGCTCAGAAGTCAGGGTCTCCAAGAAAGAACAATGAATCTGGATGCCTCATGTTTGTTTTGGACTTTGACTTAAAACACCTTAAAGAAGCCTGAGGAAAAAGAATGCACTCTCTGTTGTAATTGCATCATCCAGCCCATGAACTCTCAAGTTGTTATTATTAGGGTCAGAGTTGTACAGCTCGAGGATGTGCAACAGTTGGAAAAGCATCCTGTTACACACTTCAAAGCCAGAGATCAAGCTTTGAAGGGCCAGGACTCAGATCTTTTTCATGTGTCCCCAGCAATAACTCATTACCTTTTGTTAGCCATCATGTGTATGTGAAAGAAAAGTCAGCATCTGATGTCTGTGAAGTAAACATACCATGTGGTTTTCAGGAGAGTAGCAAGGACAGACAAGAAGAACCTGACAAGCTTCTTATGCTGGTCTCTGGGTTAGGACAAGCTTCTTGCTGTGATGTGTACTGTTGCACCTTGCAGACAGACACATTCATTTCACAGAGTGAAAAAAAAACCCATGAGGACAAATGCTGGTTCTGAATAGCTCCCTTGCCACCTCTCTGTTCCTGGATGAAATAGTTACCAACTTTTTTTTAAGAAAAGGTGTCTCCCTAAACATTCACCCTGAGCACTGAGTCCCTTGCAGGTCCCTTCCTTGTTCCCTCTCCTTCAGCTTGTGGCTGGTGTTCTATTCCAGCAGGAATAAATGACATTTGTTCTGAATACAGCATTATGGGGCTTCAAAGTTTCTTAGGAGGGATGTGGTTTCTGTGGAAGAGGAAGCACTAGATGGCAGCATGAAGGTCAGTTTAGTTAGTCACTAACAGTTGTAGCCTCTCATGCCCAAACATAGCTAGGATCTGACCTTGAAGACAGTATTTTGCTAGCAAACTTACAGAAACCCCTAAAAGATCTCATTGTGTTTGCATTAGTTAGTATGTAGTAACAAGACAGATAGGAGGGCTGTCAGAAGAGCCTCATGTGTCAGTCGAAGGGGCTACGTCCCCTTTAACTTGTTCATCATATTTGTATATCATCCCTTTTAATCTCAACTCGGTGCAATCTCAACCAACTTTCAGTGTCACTGCCTCCCAGTCTTTCAGTAAAATCAGAAGAGTTTGCACTTTCTCTGTCTTTCTGTTCTTCCCCACTGACCCCTTTGGCAAGCTCAAGATTGCATGAATCCTGTCCTTCCCATATTTCAAGATTCTTTTCTGTTAAAGGGAAGTGAAAAGGCCTCATGGAGAAGGGAAAAGAGGCAAGACAGCCCCACATGCTGTTGCCTCTCCTCTTTATAATTATCTCTGCTGGCCATTCCAGTTTTCACTACCAGTCACAGCCTTGGGTAAACATTTGAGGGCTTTGTTGCCTGAGTACAAGCAGTTCTTCCATGTCTCGTGGGAAATACCAAAGGTTGAAGAGCAGGTAGAGGGCTGTTCACAGCTGGAAGCGTGCAAGCCTCTCTCTCATCTACTGCCCCGACAGCTCTAGACAAATGGACACAACCTCCCTTGCCAAGACCATTGTCACAGTTCTGCCTAACCTCAACAGCTGCTGGTTCTTATCTCAAGCTCAAATCTAGGGCCCCACATTCCCTATCCTTTCCCACAAAATACACTTCTCCTGGATGGTTGCTGCTAGGCTTCCTATTGTATCCTGGTTCCTCTGTCCGAAAGTTCAGCTAAAGAGATGGCACAAAGACAGGCCACACAAGGAGGACTTGCTGCTAGCGCTCATCTCCTTGAGAGAACTTCAGAGGTTTTTCAAACCACCTTAGGTGGTCATGGTCCCAGGGGTTTTGTTTGCTGTCATCACCAAGATGAAGGCCTTGAGTCTGGTCTCTTGTCCCGGGACAGGACAATCCTTTTGCTAAGGTCACTGACCTGCGCCACCTTGCCCTTCCCTTTCGGGCAGTGCCTCCTCTGCCATCCCTGCAACAGTTCCACAGAACATCCTGCCCGCTCCAAAGAACCAAAGCAGAGACTGTCTCCCAGAACCTGATTCCCTGACCAAGCCTCCCTGGGACACTGCTATGCCAACAGTGGAGAATACAGGGAAACCTAGGATGTACCAGCTGAGCCTGCTGTCTGCTGGTACAAACTCAGGACATACTCTATGAGTATGGTATGCTCTACCCTTGGTCTGATGCTGTTGCCATAACAGTGGGAATCCCATCAGATTTCCCAATAAAGTTTAGCTCTTACCTGACAGGTTTGGGCCACAGAAGACAGAGCAGAAACTGATGGCCTCAGCGCAGCCTCAGATTCTGTTCAAACCCACCACGCTCTCTTCTTTTTCTCCTCAGCGTTACCCAATGAACAGCACTGTCAAGGTTCTACTGCTTTCCCTACTGAACTGTGTGCCAACTGCAGGCTTCTCGGTGGCTCAAGCGGGATGTAGCACATGTCCCTTTGTGTGCTGTGGATTTCAGACTACACTAAAAACTAAATGCTACGCAGGTGAGGAGCCTGCACAGGTAGCTCACCTGTGCATGCCAGGCTGGCAGGGCTTCAAGGTACAGCCTGCACATCCACACCAGCTGTTCTGCAGCTCTGGGTGAATACTGAGGAAACAAAATGGACACAAAGCATTCACAAGGCTTTTCTTCGCTTTTTTTTTTTTTCCCCCCTAAAGGTTACTTTTAACATCCATGTTACTCTGTATTCAATACAGCCGGAACTACTGAGTGTATCAGAAGTTTAGAATACCAAACAAACTTTTTGAAATCCCCTCACATGCTCTAAACCAATATTTTCCTTTGGTGCCACACAAACAAAACATCAGATCATTATCTTTGTGAAACAGAGGCAGTGCTGTTTGCCCCAATGTAATTTGTGAGATATTTGGCAGGATTTGCAACTGTAAACCAATTCTATCTTTGTGGCTGTAATGTCTTACCAACAGTCAAGAGACCCTGGGAACAAGAAAAAAGTGGTTCTCAAGTTCTTCTAGCGTGATATAATGCATATATTTGTAGAGTTCATCCAAATAAATTATATGCTAGATGGTACTTTTAAAAAAGAAGAGGGGCTTTATGGTTTTATTTTAATTGAAATACTGTATACTTGAGATGACCACATGATTTCCAATAATTATCAGTCTCTGTTCTGAAGTCTATAATCCAGTATTTATCAGGATTAAATGGTGAATGTATTTACATTACAGTGATATTTATGTCTCAATGATTTCTCATTCTATTTAGCTCTGGGTAACTCAGAAACCATTAAAAAATATATATGTATAAAGAGAGAGAGGGACACACATTCTTTGGCCATAATTTTCGAAAGGACAAGCTTTCTGTTAGATTCCAACATTCACATTTTGGAAATGAAGTAACTGAATTTTCAAAACTGGTAATGTTCAGCAGCTTTCAGACAAACTTATAGTAGTTGCTAGATGCTAAGGACTCCTAGAAAGTGAATTCTTTCCTAGCAGAGCTGGAAGACCCTTTTCAGCAATTCTCTTGACAATTCTATGGGAATGAAGTCAGGATTTTTTTTTTTTTTTAATAAATCACAAAGCTATTTGTTTTTCTCCCCAAGAGCTGGTTCCTGTGAGAGGTTGTGTCTGACCTGTAGATGAAACTACCTGGGCATATTTGCTACTGTGCAACGTTGAAAATCTGGCTGGTAAGCTTGGGTCTCCATTAGCTACATCTTGCCAGAGTAGCCTATGCCAATACCATATGTTATTATTACATATTATTTGTTTAGTGCCTACCCGCTTTTGTCACAGGCTGGGATCCTAGAGGGTGGGTGCTATACAGGCACAGCACAAAATGACAGTACTTTCCCTACCAGCAGCTTTGGTATAAGAAAACAGAAAGCAACTGATGTCCTCATGCATGAACAGCATACACAAGTGTTGGTTATCCCATCCCACCTCGTCCAAGCTACAAATAAATGTGCTATGTAATCCACGCAGACAGGTCACATCATTTCTTGTGCATTCAACGACAACTGCAAGGGCTGACTTTGTTTGGGCCAAATGCAGCAGTAGCCTTGCATTCCCATTTCTGAAAGTGTTTTGGGAGCCTCAGACTGAAAAAAACCCTCAAGCTATAAAAGGAAACAAGAGTGTACCACAACAGGTACCTAGGCTTAAGAGTCAACAAACTTTGGTATTTGAACCAGATTCCTCACAGAAGTCACAAAGGTGGCCCACATCCCCAGAACTCCTATTGATACAGTGAGAGATGACTCCTTTTTCTCAGGTTTGCAAGGCTGTCACACTCACTGCAGTGCCAGATGTTGTGCTTCTCAGTGTAACCCTGTCCCACCCCCTGCTTAACATTTGCTAACTTCAGAGCGGTATGTGGGGGGAAAAAAAAATCTCTTTCTGCCTGTGTCTCACATTGGGGATGGGTGGATTACCTGAGCCTTAAATCCAGCATTGAATTAAATCAGTCAAATCAGGCACCTGCTGATAGGTAGAATCTGTTCTTATGTGGAAGAGCTGCAGGACCTGAAGTTCTGCTTTGTGGATAGAGACCTTGGCTTCCTCCAGATGGGAAGCTGGGTGCTGAGTCCTGGGATGTTCCAGCCCCTTTCCAGGTTGTCCAGAGCAGAGCTGAAGGGTTAATACAAAACGTGCCTTTAGATACAGCTTCTCCACACTCCGTACAAGGGAGCCTGATCTCAATTGAGGTCTAGAGGTAGTTGTGAAATGCAAGGACTACCCTAGTTACTTATGTTTATTCTTTCCCTTTTCTTGCAAGGACATGTAAGTTTCTTGTCAGGTCTGTTTGCAGAAAAGTTCAACACACTAAAAAACCAAACAAAAAGCCTCAGCTTCATGAGAAACTGTTTAAGATCCCTGTAAGACCATGCTTAATTAACTGTCTTCTGTTCTGTTGCATAAGCAACACTTCCCCCCTCTATCCCTTAGTGGTTTCCACAGTTCTGTGTATGGGTGCCATCCCAATTTAATGACCTAGAATTAGGCCTAATTGCTGTTCTACTCTTCTTTCCCACAGCATGTAGGGCAAGGGATTTTTCTCATGATAACACTGCCTTAGCTTTTTTTTTCTTTCCTTTTTTTATATAATGCTGTTTTCACCCATATCCTTTTATGCCCTGATCTGAGGCCTCTTGAAATGAATTTGTTCCATATGACAGAAAGAGAATGACTTGGCATGTCTTGCACTGAGGTAATGTCTTTCCAAAGGACAGTTTCCCCAGGCCTGACGGACATTTGCAAAGTGAGTGCCATCTGACCAAGGTGTCTTGACTCCCTCTACTCAGTAAGGGGTCAGAGCACTTCCTGAGACTCATTCTGAATGTTTAACATAGGTTTGATAAATCAGGCCCTAATAATACTTGGCTTTTGCTCATATTGTCTTATAAACGTTAAAGACAAATAACAACATAAGTACCCCCTGCAATAAGCATAAAGCAAAGACAGATGAACCATGTTGATAACGTACACCGCGGAGCGAGCGCCAGCCCACGACTTCACAGCTCCGCCGGCCTCTATCCCGCCCGGGCCTTCCTCAGGGCGCTGCCACCGCGGGCGCAAACAGTCTGCTCCATCCCCGGCGACACCAACGGTCGCTTACTCACACGCCGTCCCGCCGCAGGGACCGGTAGCGGTAGGGGAAACGAGGTGGGAGGTGGCAAGAGGAGCTGCCGGAGGCGCTTGCTGCCCCCGCTGAGGGCCACCCCGCGATGGCGGCGGGGCAGCCGAGGCGCGGAACCCTCCCTCCCGCCCCGCCGGTCGCCTGACGTCACTTCCCGCCGGCAGCGGGCCGTCCCTGCGGCCGGTGTCCGCCATGGCGGCGGCGGCGGGTGACAGCGGCGCCATCGACTACTCGGTGCACGAGGCGTGGAACGAGGCCACCAACGTCTACCTGCTGGTGGTCCTGGCCAGCCTCGCCCTCCTCGTCTACGCGCGGCGGTGAGGGGACGGGTGGGGGCGGGGCGAGGGCTCCCGGCGGGAAGCGGCCGCGCCGCCCCACGTGTGGCCGCCCCGGCCGTGCCGCCCCTCACCGCCTTCCTTGTCCCCCTGCCCCAGGAACAAGAGAAGGATCATGCGCATCTTCACCCTGCCTCCAGCCGCCGAGACGCCGCCCGAGCCCAACTTCTACGACAGCATGAAGAAGATCCGCTTGCGGCAGCAGCTGGAGATGTACTCCATCGGTAAGCCAAGGAGGGAACTGGGCTCCCGCGGGGCGGGTCCTGTCGAAGTGGACTTGTAGCCACGCCATCCTCCATGGTACACTACCGTCCTGTGGCACTCCATCAGCAGGGCACGGGGCACAGGACTGAGGTGTGAGGGAGCAGCGGGAGCAGCTGTGCGATTCGTTCCTAGCTGTCAAAACGAATCCGATGTGGAAAATAAAAAAAGCTGCCAATGTCTCAATGTTGTGTCAAATCATAGAATGGTAGGGGTTGGAAAGGACTTTTAGAGATCATCTAGTCCAGCCACCCTGCGGAAGCAGGTTCACCTAGATCAGGTCGCATAGGAACATGTCCAGGCGGGTCTTGAAGACCTCCAAGGAAGGAGCTTCCACAACCCTCCTGGGCAGCCTGTGCCACTGCTCCGTCACTCTCACAGTGAAATAGGTTTTTTTCTTATGTTTAAATGGAACTTTTTGTGTTCCAGCTTCATCACATTACCCATTGTCCTGTTGCTAGCTACATTAGAAAAAAGGGATGTCCCAACCTCCTGACAGCCACCACCTAGACATTTGTAAATGTTAATGAGATCTCCCCTCAGTCTCCTCTTCTCTAGACTAAACAGCTCCAGGTCCCGCAGCCTTTCCTTGTATGAAAGATGTTCCATACCCCTGATCATCTTGGTGGCCCTGTGCTGGACTCTCTCCAGCACTTCTCTGTCCCTCTTGAGCCGAGGAGCCCAGAACAGGACACAGGACTCCAGATGAGGCCTCACCAGGGCAGAGTAGAGGGGGAGAAGAGCCTCCCTCGACCTGCTGGCCACTCTTCTTGATGTATCCCAGGATGTCATTGGCCTTCTTGACCACGAGGGCACATTGCTGGCTCATGTTTAGCTTATTATCAATCAGGACTCCCAGGTCTCTCTCTGCAGAGCTGCTCTTCAGCAGTTCACTGGTGCATGGGGTTGTTCCTTCCCAGATGCAGGACTCTTGCATTTGTCCTTGTTGAACCTCATGAGGTTCCTCTCTGCCCAACTCTCAAGCTGGTCGAGATCCCGCTGAATGGCAGCACAGCCTTCTGAGGAATCAGCCAGTCCTCCCCAGTTTGGTGTCATCAGCCAACTTGCTGAGGTATACTCTGTCCCCTTATCCAGGTCATTGATGAAGATGTTGAACAAGACTGGCCCCAGAACCTATCCCTGTGGAACTCCATTGGCCACAGACCTCCAACTTGATTCTGTGCCATTGATCACCACCCTCTGGGCTCTGTCATTCAGGCAAAAAATGTGATGGATTTGTAAGGGTTGAAAGGACTATAGGATCAAGAGTAATTCAGCTTCACCAACTGAAATTAAATGAGAACATTACAGTACCAACAAGTGTTGCCAGTGTCATTTTAATTTTGAAGGCCAGAATGGAGACAGGAAAAAGCTCCATGCCCTTGACATTTGAGATCCAGTTCAGAGAAATAGCCGTACTTGTTTCACACATGCACACCTAGACGCAATATGGGCAAGAAATAATGAGTTGGAACCAACTTTTAAATGTGAAGATGTAATGTAAAGATCCTTAAACCAGGCCATTGCCTTCTGTAGGAACAAAAAAAAAAGGATATGCTTCCTACAGAGGAGTGCCTGCTGGCATTCGCTGCTGGTGTTTGCTCCACCACACACAACTCTTTGATCTCCCTTTGCCTCGCTAACCAAACTAATTTTTAAGTCAATGCACTTGCTAATTTGTGGCTTGTATATTGTGGATAAGTTATGTGGAAATCAATCCGGTGACTAAGAAGTCCTTCAAGTCATCTCTAATAGCACTTCTGAAACTACAGGCTTTCATTTTAATTTTTTTTTTTCTTTAATGAAAGGACCTGAATGGAATCACAGTTCTCAGCTACTAATTTACTGATATTTTGCTATGACCCTACTGTTGGGCCTTTCTGAGGCCAAATGCTAAAGGACTGGTTCCACATGGTGACTGAAAATTCCCCTTGTGTGGCTAAGCACAGAAATTATGTTATCTAGTCTTGTTATCGTATTTATAGCTGTATATATATGGATATGCATATATGCATACACATATACATATATACATGTATAGAATAAATGGTATCAATGTTGATCGGTGTTTCTTTTTTTCAGCACGGAAGTATGAACAGCAGCAGCAGCCACCAAAACAGACTGAAAGCATACAGCTCTCGGTGGAATGAAACCCACAACTGTAGGAACTCAGGATGCATTTCCAGTGCTGATGATAAGAGGCCTCCTAATTGATGTGTAGCCGAAGGCAAGGGGGAAAGGAAGGAGACTCTCCTAAAAACTTTGTTCTCAGTAGCTTTTCTCTGAGTCCCATGAAGAAAACAGAGTGCCCGCTGAAACATCCAGCATGAAAGTAGGGAAGACCTCAGAGAAACCTCTTGAGGGCAGACAGGTGCAGTCTTACAGATGTTTTATTTCTCTCTCTGCCGGCACCTTGGAAGTTGGTTTTTACTTTCTCTGGCAAGATGCTCTAGAGAAAGCAAGGCAGTACCTACCTGCCTGGAAACCCTTTTGTTTCCTTGATCATGCAGTGTTGAATGTGCTGTATGTGTTCAGTATATGTGAAGATGCTGAGGCATTCCCGCCCAGCAGAGGCAAATAGCTTCCAGGGCCAGAAGCATCGTTGGCGGTAGTACAAAAAGATTCAGTGCTCTGTGTTTATGTGGGAGGTAGGTGTGTGATACCGTGAACCCTTCCTAGAGGGACTTTGAGAAATACACAGTGAACTGCACATCAAGATGACAGCTAAAGCCAATACCGTACCTTTAATAGCAATGGGGGTTAGCTTCATTTACTGCAATTGCTTTAAAAAATGGGATTGTCTATAAAAATTTGCATAAAGATCACACCCCAGTTTCTTTCTAAGTAAATCACAAAATCGGCTAATGTAAAGAGTACTGCAGAAATTACTTCTTAATAAAAGCATCTAAGAACTGAAACTTGCTCGACGATGTATCATGCTGTAATTCCTCGTTACATGCCCTGAGCAGGCAAAGCAGTGAACAGAATGCTAAAACACGGCACTGAGAGCTGGGAGCACGTGCTCACAAAAGACAGGGGTTTTGCCCCCAGTTCTGTGTCTCAGAGCCGTGGTAAATGGCACTGCAGTTCCAGTCGGGTATGAGTACACTTGCCTTTGTTCACCACATCCTGTTTGTTAGACTGAAATTATCTGTGCTTTAGCGTCTGTTGGTACAGTAAAACGCCGTCTGGAGGGAGACAGCGAAGCCAGTTTGTCCCGTGAGAGGGGCTTTTCCGAGGGAAGCCTTGCCGTCTGCGCCCACGGCCCCCGCAGGCTGCTGTCCCGCGTGTCGCCGAGCAGCGCGACCCGGCGGGGCCGAGGCCCGGCGGAAAGAAGCGCCGTTTCTCCGCAGTGGCAGGGAGGGGGAGGCTTCGGAACTTCCGGCGGCTCGGTGCGCCGTCCGGCCCTCTCCCCCGCTGCCGCCCTGGAGGCCTCCCGGTGCCCTCTCCTTCCCACGAGCCGGCCCCACGCCATCTCCCCATTACTTATCGACGTTTACGTGGGGCAGAGACGCGGCTCCCAAACTCCGGGACACCGGTGCGCGCCCGGCAGCCCCCATCCCCATCCACCCCCGCCGGAAGCACCATTCTCACCTCCCACCTGGCGCCGACCTCACTTCCTCACTTCCTGCGGCCGCTTCCGCCTCCGGGCCGTGCCGGCTTCTGCCGCCGCTGCCGCCGCCGCCGCTACCGCTGCTCGGAGGCCGGAGGGCGCCCGCCGGGCGGTGAGTGGGGCCGTGCCGGGGCGCGCGCGCGGGGGCGCCCTTCCCTTGGCCCGCCCGCGCGGAGGGGAGCGGGCGCCTCACGGGTGGCGCGCGGGGCGCCGCCGTCACGCGGGAAAGGGCGGACGGGGAGGGGGGCCGGGGCCCGGGCCGAGAGCCGACTGCGCTCTGCAGGCGGGCTCTCCCATCCCCTCCATCCTCCGGGGGACGAGGGCTCTCCGCATCCTGTGCCCGGCGTCGCTCCGTGGGCGCCGCAGCCTTGTCCCGGCGCGGGGCTCGTGGCGTTACGGGAGCTCAGTCCCCCGGCCCTGCGCGGGGACGGGACCTTTCTAGTGGCGGTCGCCAGGGCTGCCGTCCTCCGCAGCCACGCGGTGCGTCTCCCTGCCTTTCAGTAAAGCAGCACGTCAGAATGAACCTGTTCTTGCCAGTTTCCTAAACCCAGCCGCCTTCCTACCTGTAGTTAGTATTTTTACAGTTTTCCTCCCAGCTGAGCTGCAAGCACTGCAGACCATTTAGAAATCTCACTCGTGTTCGTGAACCGAGTGGCACAAAGCATCTCAAAGACTTACTTGTCGAGACAAAACGCTTTGAAGGAGAAGCAACAAAAGCAACAGCTTTTCCAGGGCACGTGGCTTTTGTGTGTGCTGGGGCTTTAGAAGAATCCTGCTTGAGCCAGGAGGGAGGGGCAGACAGTGGTTCGTTTTCCTGACTCAAGTGTGGCTAGTGAAGCCTTGTCCCAGCAAGACTATACCCTGCGTTATTAGGCTTTTTGTATTTCAGTCTTACCATGCAAGTACGCTTTGGGACAGAAGGAGCAGCCTGCTTTTGAACTTTTACCTCACATTTCTGCAACGATTTTTTTTTTCCCGTTAATTCTCAGTCTTGCATGCAGAAAAAAAGGGTGTTTTCTTTAACTGGCAGTAAAAATCTGATGCCTAAAAGCAAAGGCAGATAGGATGGAGACAGTAGATGGGGTTGGTAGGGGTTTTTTTGTTTGGGTTTTTTTTTTTGCCTCCATTTGCAATAGTCAGGCTTGTAGACATGCACAGGAACAGATTCTCAAACTCGTAGAGCTTTCTTCATGTGGAATTATTCTTGGAAGGGGAAAGCTTGTGACCTTTCAAAAATTGTGCCAAAGTTATCTTTAGTTGTGTTTATTTTTGAGAATGCTGTACAGAGGCAAATCTTTCTAGCTTGCCCAATACTGCTATGATATGTAGATTTAGTGGCCTCTGATCACACAAACCATGCAAGTGAAGGCTTTCAAGGCAGTTACAACTATAAGATACTGCAAAAGAAAAAAAAAAAACATTTAACAAGTTTCAGTTGTAACTGGGATGGTTTTGAGAATCTGACCGCTCTGTTATGTCCGTGGGAGCTGCTGGACAGTCAGGTCTTTGTAAATGCAATCTTCAGATGGAGTTACAACCATGACTCTATAATCTTATGTGAAAACTATAATCTTTTGTAACATTGTGGTAAAGTCATCTCTCTCCTCATAGCTGAAATGTGTCTGGCTAGGTTTTAAACTCGGTGCTGCACAGAAGATCAAAGCATTTTGAATAGAGTTTTAGACATTCCGTGACAAAGCTCAAGGGGGTCTTCAACATTTCTAAGCTATTAGTGTGGCTGTGTTTAAAGCTGAAGCTGTCATAAACTCTGTGGGCCTTATAGTAAAAATATCTTCCTCCCATGCCATGAGCATTTTGAGTTTCAGTCCAATGTTACATGCCCAGATAATACGAATTGGCATTTGTTGGCTGAGCCCAGAGGAGAGGTATTCTGTAGCAGCTGCTGAGGTACCTCATCGCCATAAGAGTTATGGATTTCAGCAATGGGATGCTTGGGTGGTGCTAAACTTACTCTCAAACTTCCCTTCCAAAAGTGCCTGATCGCTTGGGAAAACCCACAGAGGAAGCCTTTGCTGTACCACTTGTACTACTGACACCAATAGAAGCTCTTAAAATGGGGAGAAGATCCCAGTGCTTGCAGAGAGGCTTCTTCAGTGCAGTGTAAAATTGATAATATTCTGAAATACGATGAGTGGTTCTCTAATTTGCATTTTGCATGTATGATTAAGCAGCATTGGCCAAAAGCCGGGTGACAGCACAGGGCTCTGGAATGTCTCCCTGCTGCCTGGGCAGTTTATTCACATTAGCTTACTTCTGTGATCATAATTGCTCCTTTAAAAGTCCTCCTGAGTTCAGGAGTGCCGCTGCTATTGAGCAAGCTAAAATTATACACGCTGCAGAGAGAAAGGTGGGTGTCAACCTCTCTTTTGGAGGAACTGAAAAGGTTTTGCCCCAGCCCTAATTTCTACATTAAAGAGATTGAAAATTGTCACTACGTGCCTTCTTCAGTTGGGTAGAAGCTCCTTGTCAGAAAACATATTATTAACTCTGTCATGTCTTTGGCCTATTGTGCCTAAAGAGCAATAGCATTTTGGGAAGGCTTGCCCACACACTGCCATGGTTGCTTACACTCCGAACTGGAAGTAGTGATCAAAAGGCATTCCCTTTCCTTTCCAAACACTTCAACCATGTTTTCGTCATGATGAGGAACCTGGGTGATGTCACCTAGTTCATTAACATAGTCGCTTAAACAAAAAGGCAGCGCTTGATCTTATCCTTGGGACAAGGCTGCCAGTGAAGAGTGGAAAGTTTCAGTGCCACGGGCCCCTGTGAATGAAGGTAAGGTCCTGTGCTTTGTAGCCCCACTTCTTTGGTGGCATAAGTGTTAAGGGCTAAGAACAAGCTTCTCGTAGTCTAACAAGCTTCATCACAAACTGGTGTCACCTGGGTCGATGGGATTTCCTACTGGCTAAAGGACAGATACTGAGCATGACCAGAGATACTGACCACTGGCAGAACACCTCAAAGCCAGTGCAAATGTCTCCTGAGAAACCTGACATCGAGGAGTGGAAATTGGTTCTTCGTTTTCTGTGACAGAAGACAAGAAAAACCACACATTTTGTCAAGAGCAAAAGCCTCTTCCTTAATAAGTTGTGGGTTTTTTAACTGATTAAAAAAAGGCAGATAGAACTTCTGTATTCAGCTGTCTCAGTGAAATCTGTGTTTACAAGGGAAAGGCTAGGAACCTTTTTAAGAATGAAGCTACTTTGCTTACTTTTTTTACAAGGAATGTCTAAGCTTTGGGTGTTACTTTAATAAAAATAATTCCTGATCTTTTTATGGAATGTCTAAACTCTGGGCGTTACTGTAATAAAAATAACTTCAAACTCCAAGATTAACAGAATTGCTAAAAGGAGTTAGTTCACAATGAGAAAAAACAATAAGCTGAATGTGGAATTTCTGAACCAAGCCCTCGAAGGCAATTTGGGACAAAACTCCAGAAAAAGAAAAAAAGTGTAATTTTTATAAAATAGCCATCTATTCTCTTTTTCAATTCTGGCCAGGCACTACTTTGAAAAGTGATTCTCCCGTAGGAATGAGATGTTTTAGGAGAACTGGATTTAATTTTAATCTAACAGTGAAATGAAGAAGAATCCTAAAAAGAAGGGCTGCTCAGGTTAGGGATTTGCTGAACTTGGAGTCTGATAAAATACCTTACATCTGCACTTCTGAAGTTCCCTTCTGGAACTGGTTTTAGATATCCACAATATGCAGAAGGCACACGTGGGTCTATAGCTTGCCCCTGAGAAAGATGGCAGTTTAGACAAGACTGTAGAAACATTTGTCTTTTTTGTAATGGAATAGAATACCTATTTTGAAAATACCCAGTTGGCAGGAGGGCTGTGTTACTTTCCAAAATATCCTCTGCAGTGCATCATCCTCAAAACATAGTTTGTAATATGCTTTTGATTGACAGCATAGAGTGTGAAGCATAAATTCCTGAGTAGGAAAGATGTATGTTGGTTGTGCAATGGGAGAATCCATGTGATCTTTTTATTTATGGCACTTCTCTCGGATGTCTTTTTGGGACTTGAACAGCTGCTGTGAACTTTATCCAGCACAGAGTACTAAGTACCTTTGAACAACTCAGTTTTGCTATTGCTTCAGATCATGGCATATGCTCAGATGAGCAATATTAGAGCCAACTTCTCTGACACCATTTGTAAAAACAGAGCAGAACGCGGGGATCCCTTTTGCTGGTTGGTGAAAAGCTTCAAGTGGGGGGAAAAAAAGTAAGAATATCATCTTTGGTTGGTGGACATTGGGGAGTGCTCAAGGCATTTGATTTCTTTATTACTGTAATATGGAAAGAAGAGTGGACTGACAGATGAGGAAGAGTCACTTTTTCTTTTCAGAGGGAATGTTGAAAAGGTAGAGGCAGAGGCACAGGCTTTTTCAGTCTTGCCTCTTTGTGATCATGTTGCTGAACGAGAGCAACTGTTGCTTGCAGGAATTTTCTCTCACTTTGGTAAGGAGCTGTGGCTCATTGTGCATTTTAGTATGTGGCAGTGCCCTTGCTAAACAGATCCAAATCTACGGTCAGATAAGGCTTGGAATAATTGATGTTCTTGGCTTGACTAAATAACCGAGGTCACATGATCCCTAAGTGGCCAGCAGATTTTTTTCTTAGGCAAAGTATGTACTGCTTGTAATGTACATCTATTTAAAGCTAATTTTAGCACAACAGATCGAGAATTCTAGCAGACAAAAATTCCTTTGTTGGGTCTATTAAAAAGATTTCCACACCCAAACTCTTTTTTTATACAAGATGAACAGAAAATATTGCATCTTTTTGACTTCATATTCAGTAACAACCCAAATCCAGTAAAAGTGTTGCGCTCAAGACCTCCAAGATTACTTTTGCCACTGCTGATGGGAGAATTGTTCTGTATCGTTACTGTCTTCTCTTTCAACCTCAGCAAATCCTGAAGTGCCAAAGGCAAACCACTTGATGGCTCATCAGAAGCTGGTATGACAGTGCTATGAAACTTGTGGCTTGTACCACTGTTTGAGCGTTGCCTAAGAGCGCTGTAGAAGTACTCGGTTCCGTATGTCATCTTTACACATATGAGACTGAAGAAGAGGAAAGCATTTATGACCTCGTAGAAAGAAAGTGTTAATAGCATCACTCTTCAGCAGAGTTTCTAACACTGCCTGTTAAACAACATGGGGAGATCATTGAGAAGTACGCTATGGGATAGTTTAACTGCCACTGTGAGACCTGTGCTTTTACTGACTCTAATCAGTATACAATACCCAAATAGAGAAAAAAGTTGTATGTGGTTGTATTACTTAATGAACTAACAGTTGGCAAAGTTGTGCCTGTTTCTGGTTCTGTTAGTGCTGTTGCGTTCACTAAAGAACACCTTTTGTTTATGGACCATAGGCTGGAACAGGAGTTTTCTCTCAATTTTCTCTTTCCGTTGTTTACCCGAAGATCATAGAATCACAGAATGGTAGGGGTTGGAAGGGACCTCTGGAGTTCATCTAGTCCAACCCCCATGCTAAAGGAGGTCCACTTAGATCATGTCACACAGGAACATGTCCAGGCAGGTTTTTAAAATCTCCATAGAAGGAGACTCCACAACCTCCCTGGGCAGCCTGTGCCAGGACTCACTCATTCTCACAATGAAATAGTTTTCCTTATGTTTCAGTGGAACTTTTTGTGTTTCAACTTTTGTCCATTACCCCCAGTCCTGTCACTGGACACTATAGGAAAAAAATGCTGCCACATCCTCTTGACATATACCTTTTAAACACTTTTAAGTATTAATGAGATCCCCTTTCAGTGTCCTCTTCTCCAGGCTGAACAGTCCCAGTTGCTGCAGCCTTTCCTCCTTAACAAAGATGTTCCAGTCCCCTGATCATCTTGGTGGCTCTATGCTGGATTCTCTCCAGAAGTTCCCTGTCCCTCTAGAGCTGAGGAGCCCAGAACTGGACACATTACTCCAGACAAGGCCTCACCAGGGCAGAATAGAGGGGGATGAAGTGGTGTAATTTTCTTTTTGGTTGAGGCAAAGAAGTATTCTCTTGCTGTAATTCACCAGTTCCAAGCCCATAATCAAAACACTTGTGGTAAAACAGCGATGGCTGTGTGGTGGTTCTCACAGATTCTGTAAACACTGTCATCTTCTTGGGGGGCCACCTTTCCATGAGATATCAGCCAGACTTACTCTTTTGGTCCTTAAGACTTTGGGATTTAGAACCTGTGGCCTGGTATCCAAAGTTTTAGCTTCAGAGGCTGTGAGAAGAAAATGCATCCCAAATAGTTACTGAAACCAGGACTATATTTTGGGGAAACAAGAGGATCCAGAACCTCAAGTTTGCTTTAGCTTTCTTGTCTACTGCTTGCATACATCATTATGGGTTTTTTTTCCACTAAGCTTTTGTGGAATGAAGGTGTGGCTTTATACCTTGATGTCTTGCAAGCATTGCATGAGCAGAAATGGCAATGACTAATTTCATGGGAGTTTTATTGAGTACTTGGCATAATTATCATGTTGAATACATTATGAGCTCATCCATAATTAACAACGTAGGCTAAAATTACTACACAGAGGAACCTACAGCCCACAGAAACATAAGCCAAGAGCCAAATGAGATTGGCTTGATTGGACACTGTTGCTCTTTATTATGTGGAGGTGGGTGTGTAATCTTTTGTCAGAAGGAGAGGTTCCTGTGTGACCTTGAAAAGCCCAGCATGATATGCTGCTTGTCTTTTTGTGTTCCAGCTGCTTTTCTTTTATAACTAATTTTTTCAGAATCTAAGGAGGGGTTCAAGGAGCACAACACTGGGCAAAACAGTCTGCTTATAAGGATGACAGCTCTGGAGTGGAAAATAACAGAAAAGTATGCTTGCAAGATCTGGAAGAAATTCTGGTGCAGCTGACAGCTTCCATCAGATCCCAGAAATTCAGCATTAGCCATATTGCTGGATAACTGATGGAAGTTGCTACGTTGTTACCTTAAAGGGCTTCAGATTGTGTTCCCACTCTAAAACAGAACACTGTGGTAGGAGAGCTTGTGGTGCAAGCTGGGCTGGAGCCTTTAGAAGGTGAAGAGGGGTAGTTAGTAGCTGTGCTAGTTCCCTTAGTGCAAGACCAAAGAGATGGTTAAATGAAATTGAAAAATCATTGCATTTGAAACCTGGTGTAATTATACCACATTATATTACTGAGGCCAAAGTTTAGTCGGATTCCAAGCAGACCTGGACGTTTATATATGTAATGACAATGTCCAGAGTTGCAGCAAATAGGATTAAAAATAAATTAAGCATATAAACCTTCATGCTAATTGATGAGGTCAGGAAGGAATTTCCCCTTTGGGTGAATTACATGTCATTCACTACCCAAGCTGTTCCACCTTCTGAAGCATCTGGTCCCAGTCACAGGAGGCAGGATTCTCAAATGGGTTGACCAGCAATCTGACCTGTTGTGGCAGTGCCTAACTTGCTCTGTCTGGGTAGGATCTTGTTGAAAGGGTTTGAAAACAGCTTTTTTAAAAAAATTACTTTAGAGTTTTCTGAGGCCATCTGTACTTCAGTGCATGACTACTTTTCCGGTTCCCATAGGCAAAAAAGGACGACTGTTGACCAAGTGCCTTTAAGAAGTGCTGCACAGTGCCTGCTAAAATGGCAGCAGCAGCCCACGTAAAGATGGAAGTGACAGGCACATAAGGCGTTGCTGTATTGCCCCATATTTTAAAAAGGAGCTCTGTGAGCAGCTGAACTAGTGAACAGGAGTTTCCTGCAGCTCTCTCAGTTTTAGTGGCACTGTGGTACCTTCAACATCTCCCTTCTTTCTTTCTTTCCATTACACAGCAGTATCATTAGTGTCTGCAGTTTTCCCAACAGCACAGTGCCTCAGCAGTCTTTTTTTTTTTTTTCTACAAGCCTGTTGTAGGAGCCAAGTACCTGTGAAATCTCTATCCTTTTCCAGCAGATTAGTTTGAAACTGGCCTTGTAATTTAAATTTCTGTGCATGGGACAGTCCGTGTGGTTATGTATGTGACTGTTTCCTTGGGGAAACAAGGAGGAATATCAGTCTTCTAAGCAAGTTGCTGTGGAATACTTTTTCTCTCAGAGCTATTAGGTGCATGAATAGTTACACCAGATGATTGAGGCGTGGGTGCCTTTAAAACATGCCCTGTTTAATCTTAAGAGTTTCCTGAAGGTATAAGAGAAAGGCTTCCTTGCCAAAATATTGTAATTGAATTAACAGTCCGTCAAGTTTCTGTGTTCTGTTACTGAGCTACAAAATTCTTCTGCTGGTGTTGGCTGCTATGAAGATCAAAGTTAGATCTGCCAGCCTGCCAGTAAATTGTCTCTTGAAAAGAAAACTGCAAATTCCTCCATTGTTTCAGGTAACAGCCAGCGTCAGATCTTTTTGACAATTATTAATCTTTTTCTGCATGCCGCAGAGACAGGCCTGGATGTCTTGTAATCTGTATGTAATGGTGCATATGCTGAGTGCAGACATCTGATTAATGAGTGAGGATGTCAATAATAAATTAAATTACTTGACTGCAGTTAATTTATGATGCTCGGAGACAATATGGAGTTATGATAATTATGAAACAGTGAAATAATGGTTTCTGTTTCTTGTATACACTGATCATCATGATAAAAGATTAAGGATCACTGTGGCATAAAATAGGATGGTATCTGGACACATTCTGGATGTCCTGCTGACTGGACATGTGTGGCTGCTTCAGCTTTTGTGCTCTGTAAGCTCTTGAAATCTGTGATAGTTGCCTTTCCTGAGTAAGCAATAGCCTGTTTCTCAATAGTAGGCATGATCACTGAGGCAAGGGCTTTCAGACCTGTTTGCTTCCTATGCAATTTGGAGTGCAAGGACTTCTTGAAGAGTTCAGAATTGAGGGAATATACATTTTTCTTTGACACATAATCTTTGCTCGTTTCTGTCCGGTTACTGAACAGCTATTGTTTCTGCAATAACCAGAGTGTTGTTTTGCTGGACTATGCTGTCTTTCTGAGTGAAGCATGCGCGATGTATCAGCATGCTGCTGTGAAATGCTTTTGCTGAAGAAAGGTGGGTTTCAGATGGGAGGTGGAATTCTGAGAATTTGAGATGGTAGCTGATAAGAGGCAGGATCTGCTCTGCCTCTGCTGGGAAGAGATTTTGGTGCTAATGTTTATCTAAAGATGGCCTTAAAAGGAAGAGATAAAATTGCTTTCATGCTTTTACTGGGAGCTGGCCGGCAGAATGGTTTTGGTGCCTGCTTCTCTACCCAGAAGGCTGCATGGCTGGAGGAACTGCAGAAAAAATAATTTCTTCTGCAGCCTGCATTCAGCGTTGGGGCAAAATCATGAGGCAGGCAAATGATTTGGGCTGCTTGTTTGGACCCGAATTGGCTGTGTCTCCCTTTTGCGGATGAGTCATCCCTCTGCCTTTTTGTTGTTAGTGCTGCTGTTTGCTTTGGGCCTGCTTGCTCCCAAGTTTTGGATGATGGGAACAGATAGCCAAGTCCCTTCCAACCCGATGCCAAACTTTGTGGCGTGATTTTGGGGACAAAGACACACTGAAAATCCATTAGACCTTTGTCACCTTGTAGTTAAACTGCTGTAATGCAGAGGAAGGATCTCCTCTGATACTTGCTATTGTGTGGACTGTGGAAGTCATGTAGATTAAGAAGCAGTGGGGAAAGTAGAGGAGAGGCTTACATCTTTGCCTTTTGGTCTCAGCTGTGGGCTAGAGCTCCACTTACTTGGACAAAGGAGTCCTCGGTAGAGATGACATGCATGCGCATGCGTTGTTTTCAGTAGGGGCTAAGTTAGTCCATGGGTCAGCAGTTTCTTTTAGTTGAGCTGGCTGCTGCAGACTAGTTCTGCAAGCTTAGCAGCTGATAATGTTTTCCACAGCACATACAGCTAGCTGGTACAGAATTTCTTCTGCTCGTCCTGTCAGGAATGGAGGTGCAGATTGGGAGATTTCATTGATTTCCCCAATTTTGACGCACAATGTTTACGTATCTAGTTTGTGCTTTTGTGAAATGAAATCTCATTTCCTAAAAGGAACTTGAATGAAAGCTGGGATTTTATTAAAGACACAGAGGCTTGTTTTTATTCATCTTTCCTTGCTTCATCCCTGTGATGTTTCCTATTTTGCTTCTTGAGATACAGGTGTCATGATGAGGAGCTTCTCAGAAACAGAAGTGGATGATGAGTGGAGATGAAGAAATCATACATTTAAGAAGTTGGCTCAAGTTTCCGTTACAGGCATGGAAAGTTTCTGAGACCAAGCCATGTGAGAAGAACATGAGTAAAGAAGAGGGAGATGTAGACCCAGACTTTCTAGAAGGGATTGCAGGATTTGGGAGGACGCTGCACAAACGTCATGTAGTTTACTTGCTTATTCATTTACCTGCACCCTTGGATTGTAATACTTTGTTTGCATATCTGTTTGGAAGTTGAAAAATCCCCTCACATCTGTGTCTTTAATACAATCATGACTTCAAGGTTGTTTTAGGAAGAGAAGAACATTTCTGTAGTTTTTATGTGTGGATTAGATAGCTGCTGCTTTGTACTGGAAATCAATTTTAGTTTTTTGTAGAAACGTGCATTGAATATGGAAAAGGTCAGACCATGATGAAACAGGAAATCAGGGGAGGGTTGCTTGCTTTTAATAAACAGCCTTTGCATAAAAAGTGTGACAGGTGCATAGATAAAAGAAAAAAAAAAAGATAGTTATCCCTCTAGTTTTAGTAACCTTATAATGCATTGTTCTTACACTGTTCATAGATTTATGTCAGACTCACATATTAATTAGCTCAATCTTTTTTATTTGACTGGTGGTCACAAGAATACTCTAGATAGGTAAGATTTTTTGGCAAGGCTGTGGGGGTTTTAAATGCAGGTTATTTAGTATTGAGTTAGGGGAGAGATTTTTGGAAAGGTAGTGTTTTTAACTTCACGCGAAGCATCAAAAAGGACATACTACCTACACAGCCCAGCAACTTCCAGTGCTGTGAACAGTCTTGATTGTAGTAAGTCACTGATACAGAGTAACTAGGTTTTTGACATAGATGTATTTAATGTTTTAAAAGTTAAATGTATTTGCCTATATTGGACAGTGCCACTGGTAGAGGCAAAGAGCATCTTTATTTTTCTTGTGAACTTTTATCTGATGTTTTATCCTTAATAAAAGGCTATGGTTATTTTTGCATACTGACTGAATATTTGGCCTTTAAGAGTATATGATTAGATGGAAGAGTAAAAGCAGTTGTTAAATGACTGTTTTTCTAATGAAAATAGTTTGAAATCATGTAATTTTAGTTTCTTCCAAATAGATGTGATTAGTGTGTTGGATAGTTTTACAGTGGACATAAAGGGAACAGTTGAGAGACAGTGGCTGAGAATGTGTCCAGCTATTTTTGTAGCTAACAGTTATGATTTTAGTCTCTTAGATATTTCCATATATTTGAACGGCTAAATGACAATTGGATACAAAAACTATTTGCACTTAATATTATTTATATATTTACATAGGTTTTATTGTATTATTTGATAAGTGAATCACAATGACTGTGAGAAAATACTACCTTATATTATTACTTTGATAGAAATTGGAATATGGGATAGTATTGTCTGTATCATATAAAAATGTTTGCATGGATTTTTAGCTGCTGAAACTGAAATCAATAAACTTTAGTTCCTCTTGTTGACCAGAACAAGTAAATCTGCACATTTCTTTTTTCTCCATGTTGCCTCCACATCTGCATTCACCTAGCTTTCTTTCAGCATTTCTCCTTTCATGGTATTTGCTTTCTTTAGATCGACCCATGAGGCACTCTTGGTATGAGTTTTTCCATGTTCTTGAGGAGGACTTTCCTGATGGAGAACTGTGCCTGATTTTGTGCAATTACTTTATGTTTTCTGAATAAAATCTAGAGAATCCCAGGCAAAGTGAATTTCCAGATTAGGATCATAGCCAGTGGGTCAGTACATAATTTTTCTCATATTTTAAATATATTTGCCAACAACTGATGATTATGTTGTAACGCAAATATAGAGTGGATTTTTGCACACCTGCATTTCCCAATAAGTTAATGCCACTGTCGTATGCCAGACTAAATGTACCATAGCAAGCAAAATGGTCTATGATCTGGGTTATTTTGGAGAATGGGAAATACATTTTTCTTGGTTGACAAGTTTTTAAAACTGGAAAGGATTATGTTTATTTTAAACCCCTTGTACTTCAGATTAAAAAGAAACAAAAAAATAGCCCAAATTAATTGCAATCTGTTTAGTTATATTAAATGAAGTGTTTCAAAAGTGTTTATGTCTGCTGAAGTTTTAAAGAGAACAAAATCAAATCACGGGAGATAATTGGTTAAATGCTTGGAGACAGTGTTGATTGAAATATTAAGCCCATTGTAAGAGTGATGTATTCCACCGTCTCAGAGCAACTGTTTTGTTCACATAATTTTAGTAATTTGATTTAATTCAATATCTGGTTAATTCAAGGCTGAGGAACTGATTGACAGTTAAAAAGAAAGGCGTAATTAATTTTCCCTTTTTAATTACGTGTAGAAGAGAGGGAAGCAGAAACTATTTCTATGACTTCTGAAGGTCCTGGTGATCAGAAGCAACAAGTTGTTTATTATAGATGCCTTGTTTACTTCTTTAAATGAAAAAAAATTCATATGCTTTTTTTTTTCCTCTTTATTCAGTGTTCTTTAATATGATGATCCTTTTGCTCATTTGTTTTATGGGTAACAGTGAGTGATTTTTTTCTTATCAGCATGATAGAGGTAGATGGTTGTCCCTTTCAGATCTGGCAAGAAATGTGCTCCACAAGTGCTTCCATACTCTAGATGACTTTCTTCATGTGGCCTGGTTGTCACAGCTGGCTGCCACAGATTTAATTTTATTTGTTTTTAACAAATATTCTTTTCTCCTTTTTTGCTTAATGATTTTTCCAGTACTTCATCTGTCTGCGAATTTGCACCTTGCCTTGAAGGGATGTGGCTCTTCTCTCAGTTTTTGTATGGAGCAGAGAGGTCAGTATCAGCACTGTGCCACTCCTGCTGTTGGGTAGGCCATTTTTTGCAAGGGAAGTGCAGGATCCTGGCACAGATAGTTCTGATTCTCACCATTCTCCAGAAAGGCAGGAAAGAGGGATGTTTCCTCATGGAATCCCCTTTGCTATTCCTGATCTCTCAGCAGCATCCATGTTATCTTTCTTCCTCTGAGCAGCATCGCTATCATCAGCACAGCTTAGCTATGAACATAGCCACTGGTGCTGTTTGCTGGGGCCATATACTCAAAGAAATTAATAACTTCTGCTACCTTAATGCCTTTCTCTTATCTTCATAGCCTCTGTGTCAGCAAGCAGAGACATTCCAGCTGTTTGAGCTCTTACTGCAGAAAATAACAGTTGTCAGTTCACTGGAGGCAACATGTATCCCCTTGTCCTGCCCATACCTGTGTAGGAAGACTGTATGTGGACATAGATGCTGAAGCACAAATGCTAATGTCACCAGGATTTGTTCCAGCCAAGGAAAAGCCCGGGTAAAACATGGAGCCATCTCTCCATGAGCAGTAACTCATCTGAGGGAGAGATTTCTTGATAACAAGATCCCATACCAAACTGGTTTCCACTTTTCCTATGATTTTCATCACTAACTTTTGGAAAGGAGAAGCATTTCCTTTGCAGAGGGTAAAGCCTAGCTTTTCTTGACCTGCATCACAGAAGTGCTTGACCTTGCAAAGTCACAGAATCACAGAATGGTAGAGGTTGGAAGGGACCTTTAGAGATCATCTAGTGCAAGCCCTCTGCAGAAGCAGGTCCACCTAGATCAGGTCACACAGGAACGTGTCCAGGCGGATTTTGAAACCTCCAGTGGAGACTCTACACCTTTGCTGGGCAGCCTGTGCCAGGGCTCCCTCACCCCCACAGGAAAGAAGTTTTTTCTCCTGTTTAAGTGGAACTTCTTATGTTCCATCTTTTTTCCATTACCCAGTGTCACTGGACACTACAGAAAGAAGTGCCACCCCATCCTCTTGACGTGCACCTTTAAAATACAAGTATTAATGAGATCCTGCTTCAGTCTCCTCCAAGCTGAACAGCCCCAGATCCCACAGCCTTTCTTCTTAAGGAAGATGCTCCAGTCCCCTGATCATCTTGGTGGCCCTACACTGGACTCTCTCCAGCAGTTCCCTGTCCCTCTTGAACTGGGGAGCCCAGAGCTGGACACAGGACTCCAGATGAGGCCTCACCAGGACAGAGTAGAGGGGGAGGAGAACCTCCCTCAACCTGCTGGCCACACTCTTCTTGATGCATCCCAGGTTGCCATTGGCCTTCTTAGCCATGAGGGCACATTCCTTGCTCATGTTCAGTTCAAGACTCCCAGGTCTCTCTCTGCAGAGCTGCTCTCCAGCAGGTCAATCCCCAGCCTGTACTGGTGCACGGAGTTGTTCCTCCCCAGGTGCAGGACTCTGCACTTGCCCTTGTTGAACCTCATGAGGTTCCTCTTGGAGATGTTTGCTGAGTCAAGTCCCTGACTGTGGGACATTCTTTGGTGAGTTAGATTTGTGGTGATTTAATTCCTAGCCAATGTGAAAAGTCTGTTTGCCCCGTTTGCTCCAGTACCATGGTGAACCTATGATGAACATGTTAACACTGCCTTATAGGTGAAACTCAAGGTTTTTGCTTCACCATCATGCTCCTCATGTCTCTAGCAGCAAAGGCTATAGGGGATAGATGTGAGCCATTACATGGACTCTGAAAAACAGAGATTAGTAGCTACTGGACTTTACAGGGGAAACAGGCCTATTAGTTGGCAGGTGTCATTCTTTGCATAGTCTCCAGACAGCGTTAGGCATGGTGACCAGCCTCCTGGTGTAATACTTGGCTCATTTTCCTACCAAATGAAGCCAGCATCACTGCTTTCATTGCTGTTTCCACCTTAACATCTTTATTACTGCAATATTTGTTGGGAAAAAAAAATAGCAAAGAATTCCACTGCCACAATGTATTGGCCTCATCTACTTCCACAACCCTGCTTGGCACCCCTGAGTGTCATTGTCCCTCCTCTTTTTGGTTATACCCCCTGTTCCTCTCCTCCTTTTGGCATTCAGGTGGCTCATTTCACCAGTGCTTGGTCTTCTGACCTGCTGACCACACCAATTTTTGAGGTTGTCAGTGAGAGCCAGCCAGTGTGGTTTGGCATGTTGATAGCTACTCACTCACTCCAGCTCCCTTTGAAGAGAGAAGTTGCTGGAATTGGGGAGCTGCAGCCCATCTTTTCTTGGTCAATGGGAAAAGACTTCACCGCAGTTATTCTCTGAAACCCAAACCAAAATGGAAATGGCAGGCAATCTGGGGCTTGAGGTATCAAGTTTCCTTTATCTGAAAAAATTTGCATTGTTGTCTTTTGGCACCGAAGCTCTGGCTTTGTACTAAGGGGATCTTTGCATAAGCCTCCAAATTTGCAAAATGAGTATTTTTGGACTGTCACAAGTGTGTTTCATGGGCAGTTTTTTATGTGCTGTGTAAAGTCAGTAGAGGTCTTTTAGTAATTCAGGATAATGCTTCTTGAGTTGTCAGGAGTAGCCAGGGATTTTAGAAATACTTTGCCCATGCTCATTGCTTTCATCAGATATGGGACTGAGGAGGGGAAGTGATTGTTTAAGCTCAGGGAGGCTCATAGCAGCAGTTCACTCCTTTCCTTGGGCTTAATATGGATGTAGTATGCTCAGTCTCTGGGTGACAGCAGTCCGATAAATGCCAGGAACCTGGACTTGGATTGGTGCTGGCCAAGGTCTGGTTCCTTGAACACGGGTTTATTGCCTTTGAACTCCTCCTGGCTCAGCACAGGGTTGTGCTGTGGCAGAAGCTGGAGTCAGCCTGACTCTCCCAGGCCACACAACACCCAGAGCCTGTGTCATTCTCTGCTCCAGCCTTGGCCTCTGGCAATTCCATTTGTGGATTCCTCCTTTTCTTTTTCCCAGGGCTTGCTCACTCAATAGATGAATGTGATCTCAATCAGAGTCACACTCTGGAACATGGCAGCTCTCACTGCATGCCTGTGCAAGCGCAGCCAATTTACCTCGACCATCAGGAGTGGAAGTCTCCTTGCCAGGGTGAATCCTCTTTTAGTAGTTCAAGATGTCCTCTTTGAGAGCCTGGGGGCTTGCTGGAAAAAGTGGTTTGGACAACAGTGTGACAGAGTTCAGAGCTGTCAAGAAAGCCAATCCAAACAGTTGGCTTCTTCAGAGCAGAGGAATTAATGCATCCCTGAATGCGGAATGACATTCTAGTTTCCGTAACTGCCACATTAGACTTTCCAGAGGGCCTCTGAGATGTTTTTTCTTGCAGTGAAATATGGATATATCTCTTTCTGTTTGGAGGTTATACTGGTAGATAATAGAATGGGTTGGAGCTTGCTACCCAAAATGCAAAAGCAGATGTCCTTTTATTGTTTGGAAGCAGCTCTTTCCAACTTGAACTGTGTTTGGAAATACCTGCTATCTGCAGAGCAGATAAAGTTTTATTGTTATCTGTTAGGCACAATGGAGATACCGAAGCACCCAGAAACAGTGCTGTTTTAGGCAGAGCTGTGTAAAATCTCTGTTAGCCTTGAGGAGCTCAAGACTGACTTCCAGGTAATGACTGACGTGTGGTGCCCTACTTCAATTCCCCATGGTGTAGATGATTAACGGGGCCTTCAAAACCAGGAAGAAGAGTATTGCAAGAGCTGGATATATTTGAGCTACTATGTGACACCTGTGCAGTTATCTGCACCCCATTTTCATGCCTCATTAATTTTATTTTCATTACTTCTAGACTGAGGGTAAATAAGGGTTCCCAGGCAGGGTCAATGGCACAAATACTGATAAGGAAAACAAAATGTTCTTGGTTTCAGCTGCTTATGACTTCCAATTTTTGAGTACCAGCAGGTATGTGAAAGCTTGAGAGCTTCCATTGCTGGTCAATAGCCTTATTCAAGTTGGCACAAGTTGCCGCAATCCTGCAAACGTCCTTTTGGACGTCTTTATTGCATTTCTGTTTCTGAGCAAATGCAATTTACAGGTATTTAGGTTCCAATTCTTGCAGGTTTTAATGTTAGAAAATTATAATCACTCCCTATTATTTTCTGCTCAAAATATATGTATTTTAAAACAAGGATAATTGTGCCAATATGTAGCCTTCCCATTGGCAAAAAGGCCGGTTGCATTTGATAGAAAAGTTACATTAAGCTGCAAATTAATGTTGTTTTAGTGGTTACTGGTTAATGGGAACCTGGGATTCTTTCAGAAAATAGCTTTTGTGGACACGCAAAACAAAGGGGGTTTAAAATCAATTATTTAAATTGTCATGCCCTATTACTTTATTTAAACTAGACTATAAATCTGCCTGGCATGGGTTTGCTGAGTCAAACAGGGATCTCTCAGTTGTGGATTTACCAGAATGACTTACAATTTAAAAATATTTATGATATCTGATCAAGATTGTAATATATATAATTTCTACAAATATTTGATTTGATGGTAACCAAACTGGTGTTGCCATTGCCAAAAGCTGATCCTCATAATTTATTTTGTGGTCGTATAAACTTTCCTTTGCCTGCTTCTTTAGTGGTATCCCAAATTGTAACTCCTCTTTTTTATGGTCAGCTCATCTTGACTTGAATTTTCCCATGCCTGAGGTCTACAATGCTGATTTAGCAGAACAAAAACTTTGAAGATATTTCCTTTTCTCTGTGCTGTTTATTATATCCTTTGCTTTGTGTGTAGACCAAGCTCTGGAGCTTAGGTCAACAAGAAACCACCGTTGTGGTCAGGCTGGCTCATCTGAAGTGGCACTAAAATGGTTCCAGTTTATTGTCCTCCTGGGTCCAAGATGATTCCCACAGGTCAGATTGTCAGCTTCTGGGTTTTGAAATCAATGTAGATACCTCCGAAATAATGTGTCCTTTCAACAGTCTTTTTACCTGCATCTGTATGCTAGTGGTGGTTACTCTGGGCTTGTGCAAGTGGTCCTTTAAGGAGAACTGAAGTGGGTTTACTGGTTACTTGAACCATTTGGGTTTGAGCTTTTCCAAGGCAGGCATCAACAACTTGCCAGCTATAAAGAGAACATGAAATAATATTTTGTGTTCTTTTTTTTACTTTATAAAGTTAAATAAGTGCTCCAAGAAAGTTTCAATGTTTGTTTATTCACCTCCTTAAAACTGTGGAATCCAGACCTATAAATACGGGCTGGCTTCATGTTTATGATTGTGATTGCTCTCCCTTGAATCTGTGATTGATGCTGCCTATGAGAAAAAAAAGAAAAAGAAAAAAAGAAAGTGTTAAGATGTGTCTAGATTTGCAGGAAAAGATTAATAGTCTTCTTGTTAAAATACATTTCTTTTGTACATGGGGGAACACCACTGTGAAAGTATCAACCTCTGCTTTCTAAAACTAAGCAGCATATTTGCCAGCTGTCACAGTAGTAAAAGGAAAGACTTTGCAACTAGACTTAAAAGATAGAACTTTTCACAAAGTTAGCAGCTCTACTGCAAGCTCAGTAGCTGTTGGGTATTGATCTTAAATAAAGTGTCAGCATTTCTTACAAAGAATCATGACCTGATGCTTCTAATTCTTTTTTTATTGGGAATTTTTAATGTCATTTCTGCATTGCAAATTTCTAGCTGGAGTTTTGCCCTAATTCTTTTTAGAAGGTGATGTAAGATTACTAATCCATGTGAGATTTTTTTTCTTGAGAAATGTAAACCATTTTCCAGATTTACCAAATTATCCCAGAACATCATCTGCAGCTGAATTTAACCAGTTTAGAAAACTTTTGCTTCCTTGTTAAGACATGTGCTTTAATTCCAACTGAAAAAATAGATGAGGTAAGAATTGTGTTTCCAAGTCTGTATTTGCAAATCTAAATGAACGAGTAGGTTTTTCTAAAATGTTGAGGATCCATAAAATTTACCAACTTAAGTTTATTATGTTGGAATGTGATGACATGGCTTTGAGTGACTAAGAATGGAGTAAAACCTAATAGTTAATTTAAAACATTCATTTATAAACCAGAAACAAATCCAAATAAATTTACATCGGATTTTTAAACTGTGACAATGCAGTTTTGATGTATGTTCCCTTTTTGCTGAATGAAATGGCTTAATTGCATTGTATAGTATCAAAGCAAGTATTTCATACAAAGCTGAGCTGAGTGCTTTTGCCTTTATATCCATGAAAAAATGTTTCCTGCTTAAAGAAAAGTGGTTGAAGGAATTTGGATTGGGTAATTTAGGTTGAACTGTTGAAAGCAAAGTTGCTTGCTTAGGCATGGATCCAGTCAAAACTCGTGCACATCTTTAACTTTCTGCAATCTGTGTAGCCTGTGAGACCTCTGCTGACATGGATAAAGTAACAAGCATGCCACATCTTTTCCAAATTGGATGTACGTACCCTACTGTCACATGCACTTGAATTAAGTGTGTGTTTAAGTGTGCTTACAAATAGAAGACCTGGGGCTCCTCAAAGGTCACCTGATCACCCTAAAATGCCTAGCTGGTGGTCAAAAAAAAGAGATTTCCTTTCTTGTCTATGCCTGTGCTTGAGGAGAGAAAAAAAACCAGGAATGTTTTGTTGCTTTTAATATGAGCTTCGTTGGATTGGTTTGTCTCACTAGTGCAGTCATGACGCAGTGTTATGTTTTATCAGTGCCCACCCCCAGCAGAATTCTTTGCTTAAGAGGAGGCAGATTTTCACCTACTGAATAAGACTCTGGACTCGCATTGATGCTTCTCGGTGTTATCTTGTGTACTCTCCTGTGCTTGAGTGAATTTTATTCCTGGACTGCCTGGTGTAAGTTATAGCCCTCTTTCTACCCTCTGGAAGTTTGCATGTTCAGTTGTGACTGTGCTGAGTGATAGGATGTCTATTTTAGACTTCAGCCTGTATTTACAATACTGGAAGGACTTAGCTCCCTTTTCTTTTGAAACAACTTTTAAATACTGGGTGAGTTGTAAAAATTTCTCTGCATAGTTTTCTTTTATAAAGCATGTTTTACATAACCATGAACACTTGTTTTCTCTGAATGGATCTTAAAATTCTTTAGTGTCGAGTCATTAAAAATATTTGCTTGTTAGAAAGACTTTGTTTGGTCACTGAAGGATCAAATTGTCCTTTAGCTAGAGAAAAACATATTTATCAGCAAATGCACAAGGACTTGTTGATACTTCACCTATCACACTTGTTTGTAGAATTGCTGTTTAAATGTGACTACTGAGTGTGTTATTAGTAAATGTTTTCAGCAATCAAAGCTCATGATAAATATTTTATATGCATTTTTGACCTTTCACTGGTGGGAACAGAGGTTGATAGGGACTGAGAAAAGGAAGCATCCTCTGGAAGTTTTGGGAGCTGGCAGTGACAGTCCCTCTCTGCAGTGTTAAAGTGGATGGGAGTCCTTGGAAAACTGTCAACTTCAGTCTTGTTTCCATATCAAGTAGTAGTGTGGAGTATGCATAAACACATTGCAAACGTTAAAATAGGAACTGATTGATACAAAAATTGCTTCTGCAGATGCAGTAATTGACTTTTTAAAAATTAAATCGAGGGTGCTTTTTGTGTACTGGAGCATTAAACTTGCATCATGCTTGGCCCTGTGACAAGTCCTGTGCATGTAATGTAGAGCCATATAGGGATGTTCTCAGTCTGGAACCACTTGAATAATGCCACCTTTCATATCATGAGTGTAATATTAGTAATTTAAAGCAGATAATTTGTGGGTCTTGTGGCCTGAGTACTAACTGGAAATGATAAGGACTATCGATGTGAACAATGTCAGTAGCTTTGGTTTAAAATCTAGCTTGATTTCTATGCAGTGCTGTGTATAGTACCAAAACTGGAATGCCAGATCTGGTATGAGTTTGTTACATAGGTGGGAAGCCTGATAGGTCTGTTTTATACAAAGAACAATGTACAGAAATTAGAGAGGTATGGAATAGTCTCCTAGAAGCTGCTGTCAGGTAAGCATTTCAGACAGATTTTTCAGCCACTGGTAACTAGAAGTGAACCTGCCTGTCAGTACAAATTCAATACCACTGCCTATTATGAAATGTCTGCTGTTTTCAATACCGCAGGGCAAAATAAATCATCCTCCCCTGTGTGGCTTGTCATAATGCAAAGTGGAATAGTTCTAAGAGTTATCTTGAGAAATGCTACACTAACTGCTGTATTTTGATTTTTGCTCATACTTGATCAAAAACAAAACAGTTAAAACTGGGACCTCACAGAATCTCTCCTATTTGGAGTAGGAGAAAGTTTCCAGCTGAAGCATGGGATAACTTCTGAGAGCAAAAGAGCGGCATACAGCATGATTTTTATATGATATGAGCTGTATACAGGATGATCTGTATGGTTCAAGAATGCAGTAGGTTCTTCTCTAATTTTCTGTGAAGATTAAAGCACATTTATGGGATCTCTGCGTCCCCTATGTCACACAGTTGGATTGCTTTCTGATTGCTTCCATAGGCTTTGAACTTCATCACGAGCTTTTATTTAACCATTCGTCCGTGATATTAGATGTTTTTGCATTCTCTTTAGCTGCAATTTGTTTGGCAAAAATAACAAATGAAGCCTTTGTTTTTCAAATTTTCACTAATTCTAGACTTGGAAGTGTACTGTCAATAGTTTCTAGAAGAGCTCTTCTAGTAAATGTGCATGTACATCCTACAATGATCTTGTGGTTACCAGGAGATTCTGGATTTTTCCTGAGGATTCACTTGTTGTTCTGTGTGAACCAAGGTACTTCCTTACCTAGGTTAGGGAAGAAATAGCACTTTGTGTTGACAGAGTTGTAATGAGATGTTTTAGCTAGCAATAAAATAAAATCCAAGAGGGGTGTCTAGATCATCTGCTGGCAAGCCAGAGGGACATCGTTACCATTTCCAAAAATCAGGTTTTTGTCACTGAGGTGCAAGTTCTATAAGTTTCTAAGTCCACTTAAAACGGTTGAGAGCTTCAACTCAGACGTCCCAAGTATGATACCCTAATTATGGTTCATAAGAAAACTGTATTATCTAAAAATCAGGCCTTAATGCAAAATTATCTTCTTACGACTTGAAATTTAGCTTCAGTGCATTTCCCTTCACTCCAACAGCCATCAGATTAGCCTCAATTCATTTCCCTTTGCACTAACAGTAATCAGAGTGCACACTCCAGGCTCAGATCCCACAGCTCCCCAGTACTAGCACAGTTCCTTTGCCCTCCAAGTGCCCACAGGTGAGTTGGCATCATGACCGCTGCAGTGCAGGTCAGACTGGTTTGGGGAGAGTTATATGAAGCATTAATAGGTGTATGAACTCTCCCACCCGGAGCCTGCTGCAGTGGCATAGCACACCCGCCTGTGGAGGCCTTGGCGGAAAGGTGGTGTTGGTCCCGCAGGTAAATGTGAGGATTTCCTAACATCCATCAGGTCTGGTTGAATTGCACTTGGCATTCACAGAGGCATGTTGATGACACAGAAATGAGCACAGGAGAGAAGCAAGCTAGTGACTTCCAGCTGTCAACACAGAGGGCAGAAGATCAGCCATTCCCTGCTATATGGTATTTCTTTTCTCTTTGTCCAGGTTCTTTTTCATCCCAGTAACAGCATGAAATACCACAAGCTTTTGGGTTAGATTAGGTGATGAGGGGCATAGCTCTGCATGTCTGAGCATGCCAGATGTATTTTGGGCTCTAGAAGGAAGCATGCTACAAGATTTAGTCTGTATTTAGTTACTGGCCTACTTTGCAGGTTATTTTGCATTTCTGAAAATTTTCTCAGCAGAGATGTGCCCCTTGTTTATTTTTCTTTCTGTTTCTTTCTTTAAACATTTAATATCTCTCACAGTTATTTAAGGTTAAAACTGGTAATACCTACCCATTCAAATGCTGCCCACATGTTAGTTTTTAAACATATGTTTATTCCCTTTAATCTTCTCCTATTGATTTTCATCCTGTTAAAGACAAGGCTTGGCCATATCTGTGCTCTGTCACTTGTGCAAATGCAATAGATGTCAAATTGAGCCTCTCAAATTTTGGAGGAAGCTCTATTTTGAACAGTCACCTTGCATAAAATGACAGGAATGGCTTCTTACTTAGGATACCCTTTCCTCCTGAGGACATATATCTCATTTCAAAGGAAGCGAGATTATGTAGGTCCCTCTCAAAGCCCTTTGCTGAGAGTCGCACAGAATTTGGGATACCTTTTGGCCTTCATGAAGAGTTTTAGGAGCACACAAACACACACTTGAACTTTTAATTTCTTTGGGACCATCTGGACTTCTTTTCCCTGCTCTGGGAAGGCTAATAAAGGCAACCTTGTGACTTAGAGGTTTATTTTAGAAGCTACAAGAGCTTGCTGTGGCTGGAGGAACCAGATTTGGCAAATCCTGTGAACTTGGTTGTGGTGGAGGAATGTCACAATCCTCCTTGCTCTTCTTTGTCCCTGAAGTTGGATCACTACAATAAGTTGGTAGGTTGGTTGATAAGTGGAGAAAAGACAGATGTCTGTTGGGAATAAGGATGCACTTTCATCTTGTGGGTTGAGAGGAAGCAGTTCTCATATAATCACAGCATCTATGTCCGCACGCATGGATCTCAGTCAGCTTTGCCCCTTTTCAGGAGAGGAAACTGGGGCACTGAGGCTAACTTGGCAAAGATCCTCTGTAAATCCATGCATAATGAAGAATTTAAACATTAATCTCCAGGATCAAGGAAAGACCCCTTAGTCCAGCTAGTCCCTTCTAGCAAAAATCTGATATACTTAATAGGAATGTTTTAATGGGTGGCTTTAATGGAGTTTTATTTTGCTTCAGAGGCAAACAAGTACTACTAGTTGTAATTGTTTCTTCCAAGTATCATTAGCCTTTTCTGTCTGTGTTAAGCCCTTTTCCACTCAATGGGCTGAGTGCCCATGAGTTACAGAAAGGCAGCGAGTCTTCAAACATCAAAAAATGCATTGGTGCTTCGTTTTCTTATGTTATCTTGGGAGGTCTTTGTGGTGGCTGATAGAAGAAGAGAAGCAGCCCTCCAGAGAGGCAGATGGTTTGGGCAAATTTACTTCTAGCTTTTGACCATCTTAACATCAGTGTTGGTCTTATCGCTCTGCTTAGCAGTCTTTGGGATGGCAAAGGTTTTGGTTTTTTTTAAAAGTCTCTTTTTGACCAAGAAAAATACTAAAAGCTATCTCTAACAATGATTTGAATGTAGTAACTGTTAGTAATTGGTAACCGTCTGTAAGAAAGTTTTAGCTTCTGAGTTAAACTTTTTTTACAGACTTCTCGATCTCTAGGACTATGTGGGAATATTGTGATTATTGTGCTGTTTCAGTGACTGAGAAGACATAAGAAAATTGTATTCTTATTGAATGGGGTGTGATAACAGCAATGGATGAATATTAACGTTCTTCAGGGTATTTTCAGTGGCATTTGCTAGATGGGCATTTTTCATAGGAGTGCATCCCTTTCTGCAGCTGATAAAACGTTGAGAGTTCTGCTGAGATCTGTCGAGCTAGGTGATAGACATCAGCTGGAAATCACGCTGTATCCTATGGTCTATGTATTGTATGTGTCTTATATTGACTGCATGCAAAGAGCCAAGAGGAATCCTCCTTCCAGAGAGAGGGCTTATCGCACTGCTTGCTAAATTCAACACAAACAAAACCCCCAACCTTTCTAAATCCTTTCAAATTGCTCAAAAGATTTTCTCAGTCAGTGATACTGCAAGAAACATATTGCTTTGGAGGTGACCTAATTTTAACCTTTTCCGAATTGCTTTATGATTAGAACAGTCACATGCTGAGGTGGGACCCCATTAGTGGGTCTAAATCATCTGTTTACTCTTGAAAACGCACATTGTTACAGTCTCTGCTGAGAATTTCCTTTTTTTCTCTTTTTTTTTCTTTTTTTTTTAATTATTTTCTTTTTTTTTTCTCTTTCTCCTCTGTTGCAGGACAGAACATCACAGTTGTACCAGTTTGGGAGCAAAATATGGAATGTGTTTCACTGCTGACCGAAGGCAGCCAAATGAACAGTATTTATAGTAGTTTGAAAATCAGCAGTTAGCAGTTTCTTCACATTCTAACACTACCCAGCACTTTCCAGAGAGAACTCATTGTTTACAAGAAATCTGCTTTCCAAATCCGTTGCGGTGCCCTCCAGCCTTGCCTATTAACTATTTGAAAAGGGGAAGCTAATCTACAGTTTAGGGAAAGATGGCAATGGATGAGTACCTGTGGATGGTCATTGTGGGTTTTATCATTGCTTTTATTTTAGCCTTTTCTGTTGGTGCAAATGATGTTGCCAATTCTTTTGGAACGGCTGTGGGCTCTGGTGTTGTTACTTTACGCCAGGCTTGCATTTTGGCTTCGGTGTTTGAAACCACTGGCTCAGTATTACTGGGAGCAAAAGTAGGAGAAACAATTCGGAAAGGTATCATTGACGTTAACCTGTACAACAACACTGTCCCACTGCTGATGGCAGGAGAAGTGAGTGCAATGGTTGGTAAGTAACACTTTCCTATTCCAAGTAACATTTGTTGTGTATTTGTAATACTGTTCGTTGTGGATATTGCTAATTAAGTCTTTCCATCTTCTGGACTTACACATCTGGTTTTGTGTGAAAGTAAGGGCCTGTGTTCCTGTTTTAGTCTCTCATGTCTTTTAAATACCTCTAATAATTTACGTTTTTCAGGGGTTCAGCCATTTAAGTAATAGAAGAAAAAAAATAACAGGATGGGTCATATATATTTGTAGGGTACTGAAAAAAAATATTTGGGAGATTTTTATGATGATAAAGGGAAAGTATGCATGCATAGCATTGGATGCATAAAGATCAAAGTGCAAAAGATCCTACAGAAACAGCAGTTTGAAGTGAACATGTACAAGAGGGAATCACCTAAGTAATTTTTTTACATTAAAGAAAATCCAAACATGTTTGTTTAAACTGGTTGTCTAGCTGAGTGATGGCACTTAGCCATACACTTGACCCTTGCCCATGACAAAACTAAAGGAGCAGTAAAGGTAGTGCCTGTTTCACACATTTAGGGTCTCTCTAGTTTTCATGACTCAAGCTGACTGCAGTTTAGCGTCCCTTATGAGTCTGCTCCCCTGCTTCTGTTTGCAGTTAAATTAATCTCCCTTTAGAACAAATAGCATATTCTGAGGTAAGTAACATTAAGCCAAGGGTATTTGCTCTTTGTTTATATGCAAGAGGCTTTGTGAGCTTTTGGAGAGCTCCGTCAAGGATCAATAGCAAACCTGCTTTTAAAGAGCAAGGGACAGCAGGAAGGAAACCCTTTTGTTGTGGGAGAGGCAGCCCAGGCAAGGAGCCAGCCTGCCCATACCACCACCGCTTCTTCAGTCTGCCAGGTCTGTGGCATTCAAGTACAGGACAATGTGATTTATAAGAGCATCACAGTGTCCTTGGTTTGAAAGGGATGCTCCACTCATGTTTTCTTCCTTAAACATCCTTAAACGTAACCTAAGTATTATTCCCACCTAGCCCCTGTAGCGTCCCCACAGTTTGCAGGCAGGACCTGCACATGAGAGATGCAGGGTCCTACTACATATAGTGATTTTCACCTTTCTTTGGGGAAATGGGAAATTTTGCTTATTTTTAATTTTAACGGATCAAGATGGACATTGAGTGCCTGTTTCTGGACTTGTCTGAGGTGCCTGTGTGTTCTTGAGAGTGGGGAGATGGTTCCCTTGGGATTTTGCTGCTTGTTGAGCCCCCTGAAGGTTGGCCACCTTCCCCTGTCCAAGGGGAAGAGGGGTTGGTTAGCAAATAATCCCTGCTGAGACCACAGTCACTTCCCCAAATAGTCCTTCTGTGAGGCTGCCAACTTAAAACACATCAGATGCTTTTGGGCACCCCCTATCTTTTCCCCTTTCCCGATGTCTTGCAAGGTCATCTACAGGCCGGCTTCTTTTCACCATTCCGCATGCATTACATCGTTTAGCCTTCTGCTTCCAGCTCCATCATTTTCCCACAGGCATGTGCCCAGGACCAACGTACACCATCTGAAATTTAACTGATCTGTAGGTTCTGACCTTCACGTTCTTGATACTCACAGTCACCATTGAAGGGAAGAGTCCTTTTCCTTTTCTGTATCTATTTCTGGCATCCTGATCCTGGCCAGAAAAAGTTTTAAGTCTCAAATGCCCCCTGCAGAGGTAATTGGCCAGAAGCTCAAGGAAAACAACTTATTTGCATGTGTATTTACATAAGCCTGTGTGAACTTCATGACCAGTTGCATTCCCTTCCTCCAGTAAGGGCATTAAGAAGAAATTCCACATTTTTAAATCTCAGAATTAATCACAAGTTACAAACTGCAGATTTCAAAATTTGTTTTTTTTCCTTAAATCCAACTCCAGCTTTTCTCTCCATGATGTGATTTTTTTTTCCCGTGTTTTCTTTGAGCCTTCCTGGATGTTTTCTTTTCCTCTTTTCTGTGATGGCTCTGTATTTCCCGCCCCCGTTCTCTCATGCCTCGTGATCATGTTTTTGCAAATGGACTTAGCTTCTGAATTTTGATGAAACCTAAATGAGTTAACAGTCTGGAAAAGACCAAAAGTCATTGTATGCTTTTTCCAGATGTTTATGGAAGATCCTTTGATGCTTGCAGGAAACAGCAGATAGTGATTTTCAGGGCAGCTTACTCTCCTAAGAGAAAAGGAGGCAGGGGGCAAGGAGATTAAAATTTTTAAATGTAACATTTTGTAATAATTTTTAGTGTATTAAAGGTTGTTTTTTAGGCAGTCAGGAAGTTAGAGACTGTTGTTCTTGGGAGTAAATTGTAGTACTTCCCTAGCATTAACTGTCAAGTTATCGTCAGGATTTGCCCAAGTGTTGTTCTAGTGGTCCTGGTGGGAGCTGAAGTCAGCAGCTGGTGTGACCAAGGAGATGCCGCTTATAGAGGGGACATCCCAGTCAGGATTAGCAAAGCAAAGTACTAACCCAGTTTTGCAGGTGGCACAGTATGCTCGGCAGGGGCTCGTGGCTGGCACCCAGCACCAGAGCCGCAGGAGAGCAGACGTGGTGCCTTCAGCAGCAGCAGCGGAGTGTGAAACACAGCCTGAGCCGAAAGCCAACCCTTGCTTAGGGCCCTTGCCAGGCCACCCATGCTCAGGGCAGTCCACAGCCAACCCTCTTTCTTTAGGAGACAGGAACTGAGAGGAAAGAGTATGTGGCCATGGGGCCAGCAGCTGTGAAGGGTCTGTATTTGGGACTCTGCGAGATACCTAGTGAGCCTCCTGCTTCCTAGATTAGTTTTGCGAAGATAAAAACTGGGAACATGTATTTTATGTTGAAGAGGAGTTAAAGTTTTGATGTAGATTGTAAAGGCATTGCAAACCTCAGAGGGAAGTCCTGTTCTGTCTTTATTTGTGTTTTCTTCTGTTTCTGAATGTGCTTTTTTAAACTTCTTTGCACCATGCATTGTCCTTCTCAGACCATCCATCAGTCCTTTTATTCTCCTATTGATAAGAACTAATGCCATACTCCCCTATTTACCCCCTAATAAAAACCACAGCCCTCACAACACCTGTGCAATGTGGCCATGGCTTGGTTGCATCTTCCTTGGTTTTTAGACCGAGTGTTTTGTAATTATATATCTATGGCTGGCTTGTCTGTTTATTTGTCTCTTTGCAGATTTTACCATCTGTTTTCTCTTTCACCTCACTTCCACTTGCCTGGTCTCTAAGTTCATGTCAAAGGTTTCAAAGTGTGTTTATTTTTATTTTAGTACAGAGGAAGAGAAGCCAAAAAATTAAAGAGCAGGTGTTCCTTGTTTGATCTCGAATTTCCAATAGCAATAAGAGTAACAGTTGTTTTGGGCTAGTACCCCAGGAGAGATCAGTTTTATAAACTGGTTGACTTCCAAACGTGGCTGCTTATGATGCCAGCAAATCACCATTTACAGATAGCTCCATTTCAAGACCTTCAAACCATTCTCTCCTCTTGGAGTTGAGGGTGGAGGCTGAGATTTTGAGTAACAGCCTATGTTCAGTGACCTTGCTTTATCATTTGTGTCAGCTGCAGTTCTGTTAAGAGAGGTGGCCTTTGCCTGAAAATATGCAATCTCTCAAAGCAGATAGATTGCTGCCATTGAGGCCTCTTAACACTGAAGATTTATTTAGTCTTCAGGGCATGGAGTCCTAAAATGAAGAAGAGCTCTTTCTAAGGATTATCTAATATTAGATGAGATCCACAGAAAGTTTGGTGTGCTAACTGCAAGAGGAGCAGGGAACTTGGGTCCTTGCAATGTGAAAATGAGTTGGAGCATAGAGCTGCATGCTTGAGGGCTTGAGAGCCAGCTGTGTTCTTATCCAGCTACCAAAAGATGGGACTGAAAACAAATACAAGGCAGCTTCTTTCGTGCTTAGGTTTGCGGTCTTGTTTGTTTGAGTGGTTGGTTTTCTTCTGCACTCTTAGAAAATATCCTTCCTTGGGACTTCTGCTGGGACACCAAATACCACATTTACTTTATAGACCATTAGCCACCATCCCTTAGTTAGTTTGGAGACCTTATTTCCTTATGCCAAAGGTATCTATGGCTACTCCATGAGTAAGACAATCCTTTTGTATTTCTCCAGTGCTGCAATGTGCTGCAAATGAAGGCTGTGGGAGAGTCCCTATTCCCTCCTTAGTCTATTTTTTTCTATAGAAGACTCCAGGTGGCCTCATGTCACTGGGCAAGAAGCATAAAAACTTCCTGTCCCACAATTTGAGCCTTTCTCAGGTAGCATCTGAATTCAGGAGCATGGCTAGTTCATTAGTTGATTAGTGAAATGGTTGATGTCTCCTCACACTGATCACTTGGAGGCTTCCAGGTCCAGCTTTCAAGAATGAGGGTTTTTTAAGCTTGATGACGAGTGGGAGGAGTTTGTGCATTTAGTCAGACAGGCTGTATATACTGAAAGCCTTCAAAAAAAAAAAGGCAGAAATGTTGTGCGGTGTAAAGAGCTGCTAGTAATAAAAAGTCATAAATAAGATGCAACATTCAGAGCTGTTATTAAACTATCTTAGTATCTGTTTTTAGAGACAGAAAGGGAACAAAACTGTCTTTAGGAAATCTCTGTTGTGCATATGAAGTGTAGGCAGCACTCATAAAAGAATGTGGGTACACAGCAAAGAATTTTCTGCGTGACATTGGTATTGTTGTTGTTTATACTGTATGGTTGAGGCTTTTTTTTCTAGGTTCTGCTGTTTGGCAGCTGATTGCATCATTCTTGAAACTCCCGATATCGGGAACCCATTGCATCGTCGGTGCTACAATTGGATTTTCTCTGGTGGCCATTGGCACGCAGGGAGTCCAGTGGATGCAGCTTGTTAAGATTGGTAAGTGCTGTTTCCTTCTGTGTGTGAGGGTATGTGAAACAGTGAAATGTGAAATAGCCTGCAGAAACATTCCCAGAAATCTTCTGTATGCTGATAGTACTCCCTCCTTAAATTATTTTCCACCCCAATCCTGTAATTCAGAAGATGCACTGATGCTGTGTTCATTAAGGGCTGCAAGTGTGTCTCCAGTGGAGAAGGGAGTGAGACACAAGTTATGCTTTTCCAGCGATAAGCTAAGGAGATGTTGTCCCTCAGAGACATTCCTCCTCTTCTAATTCTTTTTGTGGCAGCTCATACCACCTCGTTCTTGCTCTGAACAATGCTAGCCATCATGTGAATGCCCACAGTCATGTTTCTCAACCCACTAGCTTCAGGAAGGCAAAAGCTGGGCATACAGCACATGTTTAACTCGCAACCTCCCAGTGCCAAGATGAGCACAGCCAAGCAGGGATGTGAAGGAGTTTTCATTGTTGTTTTGGAAGCCTTGTAACCTGAGTCACAGCCTAAACCCTGTATTAAAAGGATTTGATGCTGAAGGCACCGAAATACAATTGAACTTCAGAATAAAGTTGGAGCAATGCGTGTATTTTTAATTCTGTCAAAAGTAGAAGAGAGTTTGCAATGACAGTAGAGTCAATCCATGAACCATGTTGTAAACAATAAATCACTCTGGATGAGATTTCCAGAGCACTGCCCTAATCTGGTTTTATTGAAATCAGTGGGAGTTTTGCCACCTACTTCAGTTAAATCAGTCCTGGACACTTGCAAATTTGGCCTGTAAAATTATGTGTGCATTATTAACCTCATGAACTTCAACAAGAGCAAGGGCAGAGTCCTGCACCCGGAGAGGAACAACCCCATGCACCAGTGCAGGCTGGGGATTGACCTGCTGGAGAGCAGCTCTGCAGAGAGAGACCTGGGAGTCCTGGTTGGTACTAAACTATTCATGTGCCAGGAATATGCCCTCGTGGCCAAGAAGGCCAATGGCATCCTGGGGTGCAGCAAGAAGAGTGTGGCCAACAGGTCAAGGGAGATTCTTCTCCCCCTCTACCCTGCCCTGGTGAGGCCTCATCTGGAGTCCTCATCTGGAGGCCTCATCTGGTGTCCAGTTCTGGGCTCCCCAGCTCAAGAGGGACTCAGAACTTCTGAAGAGAGTCCCATGGAGGGCAACCAAGGTGATTAAGGGACTGGAATATCTCTCTTACAAAGAAAGTCTATGAGACCTGGAACTGTTTGGCCTAGAGAAGACAGAGAGGATCAGTGCTTATATCAGTGCTTATAAATACCTAAAGGGTGAGTGTTGAGAGAATGGGGCAAGTCTTTTTTGTGGTAGTGCCCAGTGACAGGACAAGGGGTTATGGGCACAGACTGGAACTCAGAAAGTTCTACTTGAACATAAGGAGAAACTTTTTTCCTTGTGTACGTGAGGGAGCCCTGGCACAGGCTGCCCAGGGAGGATGTGGAGTCTCCTTCTCTGGAGGTTTTCAAAACCTGCCTGGACACATTCCTGTGTGACCTGATATAGATGGACCTGCTTGAGCAGGGAGGTTGGACTAGATGATCTCTAGAGGTCCCTTCCAGCCTCTGCCGTGCTGTGATTCTGTGATTATTCATTACAGTTGATGCCTCTATAGCATTTTGGAAATCGGGACTTTATCCTTCAAGCAGTATAGCGTCCTGCTAGATATAGTTGCTTTCCATTTGCTTGCAACATTCATGGTCATGGTGATTAGGAAACTACAGGGCTTTCTTGGTCGACACTGCATCAAACTACAAGAAACTTTCCTGATTAATTTGATTGCTAAACTTGTAAAATTGCTGGGAAATGCTTAGCATTGCTTTCATGAATATCAGTGGATGTTGAGTCGCATCAGTTGTGAGTGCACATACAGAACATTCATTCTAGTTATACAAAAACTATTTAAAATCTATTACCTATGAAAAACTTACTTAACTGTTATGCAAGAATAGTGTTTATTTTGTGGTTTGTTTTTTTTTTTCCCCTTCAACACAGTTGCCTCTTGGTTTATTTCCCCACTGTTATCTGGCTTGATGTCTGGAATCCTCTTTGTGCTGATTAGATTCTTCATTTTAAACAAGGTAAAGAAGTCTTGCTATTATAACTAGTGCTCATTATGAAGTCTATGTTCTACCCTCCCGTTCGATTGCTGTAATTTCCAGAGTGGAAAGTTTGTGGCTTGTCTTTTAGACAGGATACCTGTGTTGTTGTTGTTGTTTGTTTTTTTTTTTTTTATCTATTGCAAGTGTGCTTGCTTTTAGCAGTTCTGAAAGCTCAGAATAAGTAATTTGTCAAGTGTTTGAGGCTTAGGGGGCACTATGTGATAGTTAATATTGTATATTTTATGGGATTAAAGAATGAATTAGTGCTTCTGTATTAGCACAGACTTGTTGGCATTGACTTAGCCTCATGATAGCCATTCTGACTGTTGTTTAAACATGTCAGTCCTCCCTTAGAGATACTCTAATTGGTATTTCGTAGTTGTGCAATTTTAAGCTTTGTTTTTCGAGCACATCAGATATTAGAAGATGGGCATCTGCATATATCCTAGGTTCTCAAGAAACTTGAATAGGTGGTTTTTAGTGACATCAGTCATAAGGGGCAGCTTTGGGATAACATCAGTCTGTATATCTTCAGTGTGGAAGAAAATTTGCCTCCCACCCAGCATAAACTGGAAACCAGAACACTTTTATCTGCTCTTATATTTCTCTTACACAATTCAGCTTGCTAAAAATGGGGGAGTGCAGCGCATGACAATAACCTAAATTAAGGGACACTATATTAACAGTTATACAGGGAACTTCAGTGGATGAGGGATTAATTCTTTTGCTATAAATAACACCACCTGTAACCTCAGCTTCGTCATTCTTTATTTTTGATGTAAATAAATGTCAGTGGTAAGGGAAGATGATAAAACTTGATCAGACTGAGCTTTGAAATGAAAATGACTCAAGTTTCATAAAGGACGAGGAAAACTTCCTTTTGCATCCTTGTTGCATGCAAAACCTGACAGTTTAAGAAATTAGTCATCAAAATCACATCAACTCTGGTATAAAGGCTACATATTGGAGCATTCGAGAGGCAGAAGTAGTTCAGGCTAAGGAACCTTGTCTTCTGGCTGCCATCTGTGCCATTCACAAGCAGTGAGAGCAGTAGAACTTTTAGCACAAGCAGGCAGCATTGTGTGCATGCATGAAAAAAAAAGAGCAGCTTTTTGTTGCAAGTCCATAGCCTGGTGTAGGGATTGATTCACTGTTGGGAGTGTCTGTGAATAGCCCTGTAGATACAGCCCATGCTGTCTCACACTTTAGGACTGGAACATAGAGTGGAGTGGCCGCAGCCTTCTCTCAGCTCCCTTTTGTAGCTCATGGCAGCAAGAAGCAAAACCACATTAGCTAGCTTTTCATTTCACCAGGCTCTTTGCAAACACATGGAGCCCATCAAAAGGCCAAAGCAATCTCCTCACAAAAGCTTTTTCCACGGCTTGCGTGGTGCATTTCCGCTGTGCCATCAGCTGAGCCTTTCCTGGCAAGCAGTGGGGACACAATTGCACAGCAGGCACAGCGGTGTGATGAATACTGCACTCTTGCTTGATGCATGTGACCTACCTGTTTAATACAGCCAGGCAATATTTCAGAAATTTCTGTTAGATGGTGGAAAATGCCAGGCTGTCTCAGTTGAAGCTGAGAGGTTAGTGTTAAGTTTTACAATGGATGTGTTGCACTGATGCTTGTAGCCCTACCTCAGAAATACTAAAGCCCTGTCCTGCTCAGCACTCTCAGTCATGCCAAGTGAAAGGGGCTCCCCATCTTGGTGATAAGATAGGCAAGAAAACACTTGCAGAAGGAAACCTGCCCCCAGGTCACCCAGGAGGTCTGCAGCGGAGCTGAAAGTGCAGCCCAACTCCCTGGTTCTAATTAACACTGTCAAGCTTCCCCAGAATGCTGGTTTTTGCCAGGATCAGCATTGTGGATGGAAGTGTAACCAGACAGGTCACTGTCCTTTCCTCACCATCCACCCAAAAGCTCCAGCTGCCTGGCACTGACTAGGGAGCGCATGTTTTCCTCATGGTGGTGCATGCTGATACTATCTGGTGGAAAATCCAGCTAATGTTTCATTTTATTCCAAATTTCTCTGCAGGAAGACCCTGTGCCCAACGGTCTCCGTGCACTTCCGGTGTTTTATGCTGCTACCATAGCTATTAACGTGTTTTCCATCATGTACACGGGGGCACCAGGTGAGTGAGCCATCTGCAGCAGGTGAGACGGCAGGGAGGCTTCTCACAGCATAGGATGATGTTCTGCCAGCACACTGCCAGGTAGCCATGACACCCCACCGTGATCTCCTACCTTAGGAGTTCTTGAGGGCAAGAGCAAATCATACACCTCCCCATGTGCTTCTGTTTGTGCATGTGTTTTTGTGCCTCCCTCTTGAATCACTCAGGTTAGCAGAGAAGAGTGCAGCTACAAAAAAAGTCTCCTTTTAAAGGAAGGGGAAATACTGAGCTGCCAGCTTTGGCTTCATAAATATGAGCATGTGTTGAGATCTCAAAGGTGTTCCAGATATGTCCACCGAGGAGGGAAGCTTCAGAGTGGGCAGTAAGAGCGGGTAGGCTGTTAGCACTCAGTCTAGTGCTATAGCTCCATTAAAATCAGCAGAGTCACTGTTCTGGCCGATCTGGCACAGAGCCTATTAATTAAATTTACCTCTTTATTTCCCTTCAATGATTAGAAGCCCCAAGCCTGTTTCTACAGTAAATGAATCTTCTTTCTTGAGTGCTATGTCTTCATTGCAACTCAGTAGAAGGAAAGGATACACGTCATTTTGTGTATTTTATGTGCATTTATATCTGTGTTTGTATTTTAACTTACATTTTTATATTTATGTTTGTATATTTATAGTCACATACTTTATGTTCATGTATTTGCATTTATGTGTTATTTAACTTTACTTAAGCACTGTACATTTAAACACCCACTCGTAGCAAAACTGTGGTCATTAAATGCTATCTTTAGATTGTTACCCCAAAGCCATGAATGAACATACAAAAGAAGAACTTCTGAACATGCCCCTGAATCAAGAAAGAAGGCTTAGAAAGTGACCTTCCTTGAGTAAAAATTTGTTTTCTTTAAAACCAGACACACCAGATGTACTAGATAAATTCACTTAACACACTCTACTTCATAGTATTACTGAAATCAATAAAAAATTTGAGAAGTTAGCAATATGAAGGTAACATAATAACTGTTCCTTTTTTTACAAGTCTAATTGGCTACATATCCAAGATGTTTCACGGTAAATCAGCTGTATAACTGACATTTCCTCGTTTGTTGCACTGCAGAAGTAGGTCAGGCATTCTGCAGTGACTCATTAAGGAAAATAAATAAGAATCTTAATGTCCCTCTGTTTCAGCTTAGCAGTCTCTAAAGCCCATGAATAAAAAGGTGGGACTCCTTTTTTGGTAGTCAGGAAATACATATTTGCTCTTTGAGGCCTCTGTCCTGGCAACATTTACTCACAAGGATGAACCAGTCACATAGATTTCAAGATATGCATGCGTATATAGGTTTGAAAGATCAGAGTCCAAGCTCTGTCTTTGTTAAGGATCTGATCATTTAATTGAACAAGCAGAAGTTACTCTGTTGGGAACTTACATGAGTCATTGACATGATTGCATATTACAGGGCTGAAACCTCATCTCTCAACTGCTACATTAAGCTATTATCATAAACAAATAATGGCTTGGGTTAAGCTAAGCATTGGGCTTTATTGACCAGAGCAAAGGTCTGGTAAATATTTACCCCAATGGGCAACGTGTTTTAACATGCATTGGCATGTAAAATCACTGCAAACTTGTCTTAGCAGCTCCCAGTGATGGGAGTTTTACCCCTGACTTCTTTGGAAAGAAAGTCACGCTAGAGTTACAGAGAGCTGGAAGACTAAACCTGCAAGTGTTTGCATGTCAACTCAACCTTTAACTACTTCATTAACTGATGTATATGTAAAAAATTATCACCTCATTCTTGTTGGTTTTGAATACATTGTGAGTGCAGGTTTTTCTGCAACTGACTGCTCTTCCGCTGCCTGAAAGAATTCAGTCATGTTAATTTCTGGTTTGCTTGGTTTTTATTCCTTTGTCTTCACAGTACTGGGACTGGTCCTGCCAATGTGGGCCATTGCTCTGATATCATTTGGTGTATCCTTAGTATTTGCTGTCTTAGTCTGGATTTTTGTGTGTCCCTGGATGAAGAGAAAAATAGAAAGTAAGTATTTGCTTGATGAAATGCGAGTGATGTAAATTCATGGAAAATTTCATTTCAGAGCCATAAGTGCCCTTGAGAGGTCACCTAGTCAGGTCCCCACCCAAAGGCAGGACGTGCTTAAACTATTTCTCATGTATTTGTGTAACCTGCTCTTAAAAACCTGCAGTGCTGGAAATTCAAAACCTTGTTAGGCAATCCATTGCAGTACTAATTTCTACAGCGTAGCAGAAATAGATTGTTTTATATATTTTATTAAGGAAACTTTAAAGAGGAGAAATCTCTCAGAATGGTTATTTTTAAGTTACTTGAACTTTACAGTAAGTTGGGCTGATCACAACTTTTAGCTGTACAGTGTTTTACTTGTTTATTTTGCTGCTCTCAACAAACACTGTTTAAAACACAGAGAAAAGTTTCAGATTTCATTAAGAAATGGCCAGCTCAGCATTTTACTCGAGTTACCTGCTTTGACAAATGATGTAGGAAGAAACAAAGACACTCTGGAGTTTTCTCAGCTAAATGTAGTAAAGATAAGAGTTAGAAATGGAGACAGGTTATTGTATCCACATTGATCTACACTATTGATACAAACAGTGGAAACTAAGCAGTGAGATGGGTAGGCTGGGTTTAAAATTACAGTGTTGTTATTTCCTTAGGCCGGTTAAAGAAAGATGCTGCACTGTCAAGGATATCAGATGAAAGTCTTGATAAAATTCAAGATGAAGAAACACCAGTCTTTAAAGAGCTTCCTGGTGCTAAAGCATCTGATGAGAGCACGATTCCCCTCACTGGCTCAGGAACAGAAGCTGCTGGGGCATCAGATACTATTGCAAATGGAAACCATCCACGTGTACCGTATGGTAAGAAACCAAGACAATACATCCCTGGTTTTATAGGGTTTCTTAACTGCAAGTAGGTCTCTGTTGTAAGTGGCAAGTTAGTGTTTGGGATTTCCAGCTGTAATCCCTCTTCAGTGCTTGCTGGGGAAGATGCTCATTTACAAGTGACATTTTCTAGAGAGGGCTTAAAAACAATTACGTTTTGCTTGGCTATATTTTGATACTAATGTTCCTTTTTGCCTTGCTTTGTATCCTTAATGGTGTTTCCATCCTTTTAAGCTGTGGAAAAATACAGAGAACACAAACTGCTGATGTATGAAGGTTAAATTCAGCATAAAGATGATTAGCATACTGCCAAAGGAGATGAAAAGATTTGGGCTTTAGTTGACAAACATATGACCATTTGGAGTGTATCCACTGGAAAAATCTCACACATTGTTTTCTGAACGTATATTTATGAGAAGTAGGCTTGTGTGCATAAAGCTCGTTTTGTTCTCTCGTGTAGTGACATCGCACCTCCCCACTTAGCAGTCTTCTGACTTTGATATCACTTTGCTAACATCTACACAGCCCTGTAATTTGGTTAATAAGTGCCTAATATATTCAACTGATTCTTACAAAATCAAATAAGTCGTGACGTGAAGCCCTTTGAATGTGTGCACCCAGTTTAAAAATAGCTGAAACCAATTCTGAGCGTTGCGCAGTGGAAATCTGGGAGGCCAGGAAATGAGAAAGATAGTTTCTTCAGAAATATTGCCTTAGCTGTGACATGTGTCCTACTGTGTGTGCTATTGTTAAATGTATACAGTGGGAATAACTCTCACCGTGTTCAAAGAAATAAGATATACAAAATGTTGGAATAGCTGAGGAAATATGTCTGCAGAACACGAACTTTTCACCTTTCTGGTTTTTTAAAAATTGTTTTCTAAAGTTATGTAAATGTCTCATAAACATAGATACTTTTGAAAGGTGACCTTGTATTCATTATGAAATTACAGTAAACCACTTTTCCTGAAATCCTTATTATGCCTACTCAAGGCAGACAAAACCTCATAAAAATAGACGTTATTTTACAAGAAAGGAATTTTATAGAAGTTAATTTTTCAAAGCACCTGAGGATTTAGCCTTCAGGTATCACCTCTGAATAGCTGATCTCACGTGACTTGCTGCAGGTTATACAGCATGTCTATGGAAGACCCAATGCTGAGACAAAGCTCTTTTTGCACAGGAAAAAGGAGCGTTCATTTTGCAGTGAATTGAATCTTGACTTATTCACTGCATATCTCACAAACTGATCTTTGTCCTGTACTCTTGGATCGCTACCTCGTCAAGTGGGAGTGAGGGGGCTTCTGTAGTGTATTCTGAAATAGACATGAGCCGGAACACAAAAAATTCCACTTAAACACAAGGAAAAACTTCTTTCCTGTGAGGGTGAGGGAAGCCTGGCACCAGCTGCCCAGGGAGGATGTGGAGTCTCCTTCTCTGGAGGTTTTCCAAACCCACCCGGACACATTCCTGTGCGACTGATCTAGGTGGACCTCCTTGAGCAGGGAGGTTGGACTAGATGATCTCTAAAGGTCTCTTCCAACCCCTACCATTCTGTGTTTCTTTGAATTACATTTCATAGAAATAAAACCTCTAAATCTCTGCCTTTTTAGGAAGGGCATTTTCAGTGACACACACCTCAGTGAAATCACCTGTTTCCAACGGTACCTTCAGCTTCGATGGCCAGGTACGGAGCGACGGCCACGTTTATCACACTGTGCACAAGGACTCAGGTTTATACAAAGACTTGCTCCACAAAATACACCTGGACAGGGCCACCGACGAGAGGCCCGCTCAAGAAAACAACTACAAACTGTTACGACGCAACAACAGTTACACATGTTACACAGCTGCTATTTGTGGCATGCCTGTGCATTCCTCCTTTAAGGCAGCAGATGCGTCGGCTCCAGAGGACAGTGAGAAGTTAGTGGGAGACACTGTTTCCTACTCCAAGAAGCGAGTTCGCTATGACAGCTACTCCAGCTATTGCAATGCAGTGGCTGAGGCAGAGATTGAGGCAGAGGAAGGTGGGGTGGAAATGAAGTTGGCCTCTGAACTCGCAGATCCTAACCGGCCACCGGTTGATCCTGTAGAAGAGGATAAGGAAGAGAAAGACACATCTCAGGTCCATCTGCTTTTCCACTTCCTCCAGATCTTAACAGCCTGCTTTGGATCCTTTGCCCATGGAGGTAATGATGTCAGGTAAGAGAATGAGAACTCATAAACCAGTAATTTTACAATTTTGGTGCTTGGAGCAAGGTTTGCCAGCTTGGCCAGTCAGAAAGTATATTCATTTTGCAAAGCTTGTGACACTGAAGTCCTCGGTGCTTCTCAGCAGCTGAGAATCTCAATCTGGGGTTTATTTTCTTCTGACTGGTAACATCTGTTTTATTCACTGCTAAATGATTATGCAGCAACTAGTTTAATTCAGGTTTAATTTTGGCAAGCTTTGAGGCATTGAGACTCCCCCTGGTATGCCAGTTTTTCTAAAAGCAAACAGGACAGTCCCAGCCCTGCAGAATACACAGCCTAATTTAACTGCAAGGTGGTGGGAGACCATCAGCAAATCAGAGGTTTAGATTATTTTTTCAGTAGATGAATTTCATCTCTTACCACACTGTGAAAAGAGGTGGGTGAAGAATGTCTTTGTTTTGATTGCCACAGCTGTTATAGACTTTACTTTCTTAAGTCTTTTTCTCAGTTTTCCAGGAATCTAGGACCATGTGAGGCAGTGTATCACTAAAGAGCCCAGAAAACCTAACAAGACTTAATATCAGACTTACAAAGCACATACAACTTCTACAGCTGCTACAGTTCTATTACCAGAATAAAGGGAGCTACCTCCAAAGAACCCTGGGCATGTTCTCATGAGGGAACATGGGCTATGGCTCATCTCCTAATGCTCATTAAGAAGCTTTCATCTCCCAACATAGTTCTGGCATGCAGTATGCCCTGGTAGGAGTTTTATCCAGAGCTGGGGCCAATCTGAGCCCTCCTCCTGCTGAAGCCTCACTGTGTTCACTCTGCCCTGTCGGTGTCAATTTCAGCGTTTGCAGTGGGGCTTTGCAGCTCTCAGAGCTTTCACAGTCTCCTTTAGGCATCTGGGCAAGCACTGTCTCACTCAGCAAGGAGAAGAGTTGGTGTTCCTTGCTCTTGTCAGCCTCCCTGGTTTAACTTGCAGCTCATCTCAAAAATGCTTCAAAACATATCTTTCCATGTCCATCCAGCGGCCTGGAAATTCAAAAAAAGGGGTTCTGAAGAGCATTCTTGTCCTCGCTCTTGTTATTACTGTCTTCATATCTGCAGAAATCTGGCTCTGGGAAGGAGTCCAGGGTCCCCTCTTCCTCTGGGATGGAGGGCAGCGGTACAACTTTCCTTTTGGATAGTCTCCGTTGATCAGGATCTCTGCTCTGAGCACACTGGGCAAGAGCAAGGCCCCATGGAGTCTGGTACTCATGCTCTGCAAGTGGCCAGCAGTCAGTGCCGAGGGGAGTGTTGAAATAAGGACAAAAATACTGCTGCTACTTCTTGTGGTGTCCCCTGTGAAATACCCTTCACAGCCTACTCCAGTAGGTGCCCCTTTGTTCTCTACAGGTGACATCTATACATACTCCTCAAGGACTTGCCTGTCTATGCAAGCATCACTTGCCTATTCTGTAGGAGGTAAGGGTGGTGGAGTTTGTTAGAACTGATCTGTAAGGATTCAGTCCATTCAGCAATCAAATTTGGTGTTGACAGGAGCTGACAGGATGAATGACAAGGTTTAGACTGTGTGCAGTATGCTTTGCTGCATCTTACAGCCTAATTCCCCCCAAATTTGGCATTTGGACCGGCTTATTGCCTTGGCAATATAATTTCCTGAAAATTCCTTTTTTCCAGTGTTCTGCAGATCTTTACCTTTGCAACCAATCCTACCAATTTTGCCAGCAAGCGTGCATTTTTATTAAATGCTGTTTATTCCAAAGTCTCCTCTTTAGCTGAATTCATCTAATTGCAAAACTGAAGAACAAGTGAGCTTCGTTTTGTCAAAGTTGGTAGTAATGCAAGAAGATCATTATGGATGTAGGATTGAATAGGAACCTGTCCTTGAAATTGGACCAAGTTCCAGCTTGACAGAAAGTTTGAGTAGATAAAACACTCTGGGAATGCAAATACCTGTCTTCTGGATTATGCAGCAGAGACATTTTGCTAGTCTTTGACTAGCAGAGCAAAAGACTTCTTACTGGGCTCTTGGCTCCTCTGCATATTACATAAAGATCTGCAGAGCCTGAGAGGCAGTGTGTTGTTTTAAAAATAATGCAGTGGGACCTGTCTAAGTAGCATGAGTTTCTGTCCACATTTTCCTTAAAAAGCAAGCCTTGGCAAGCTTTCTTCCACTGATATCTTTTAATCTCCCTCCTTCATTCACTTTCCTTCTGCTCATTTTAGGTGCTGGTATCAAGCTACTTCTCTGTTTTATTTTTTCTCAGCCTTGAACCCTGTCATTAAAATCACACTTTCCCCTGCATTTGGTTTTAAGCTCCTTACTCATATATTTAGGGCAACATCTCAGCTGTCCACATCTTTTTCTTTGGACTTGTCTCCTATATATTCTTTCCCTGTCCTGGAACTCGCTCTCATCCAATGTTTTGTATTTATTTTTCATCAGGCTTTTTTGCTGGTATTCCTTGAAGGAACGGGAGCAGGTGAGAGGAGTGAAGAGAGAAAAATTAAAAGCTGATGTAAGAATTAAGAATTGCAGGTAGTTAAATGATTGACCATTTTTAGGACATATTTAAGCATAGGGCATACGATATGAACTGAACCATGATGCTGCTCAGAAACACTCTCCGGGACAAAAGTGCATCATATGGTTCGGATAGCACTTTAGTTGGCAAAAGGTCAAATAGAAATCTGCCTTCTTCCATTGTCCAGGCTTTTTCCATGGATCTGGAAGAGTTAAATCAGCATTTTGCCTTTGACTACAGAACTAACTCATACTAAGGATAGCTAGACCCTAGTTTTTTCCAAGATGATGCTTTTTCTTTGTCACAATGATCCCAGACATCTTTGCTGTAGGAGCTAACGTTTGTAGTAGTCACGGCTCATGTTTAGGCTGACCTCAGCAAGGATCCTGGCCAGGGTGGTTGTGCATTAAAAGAAAGAGGGAATCATGGTAACTCCTTATTTGGGTGACTGTTTTGTTCAGACCATCCCCTCTCACCCCTCCTGCTGCAGAGCTTATATGCACTATGTCAAGGATACTGGAGACCTTCCAGGGCTGGGACTAACAGAGCCGGGCCGAGAGCCTTGTGACACCATCATGCACTTGGGCTGAATGAAATCTAAAGAATTAAAAATCCTGACTAAATGTGTTGGGACAGAACTGCTTTAAAAAAATGTTGTTGTTGAACTTAATTAGTGGCGCCAAGTGAGCAGGTCCCACTGGCTCAGCACCCAGGCACAAAGGAAGCACGTCAGGTCATTGCAAGGGCAACGGGAGAATAAAAAGGGCAGGATGGAAAAAAAGACCTGGGCCAGGAGCGTGACACAAGGAGAATTGCCAGCTTCCTAAACACTTGTTCAGAGCCAGATTTCCAGAGAGGCTGGGAGGCTGGGCTTTGTTGTCCGACAGGGATTATGGCCACCTATGATTGAGCTGGACTCAGCTTATTTTCTGTAAATATAGGTTGATCCAGCAGGAATGATGAGGATCTGGAGCTCAGCACTGCAGCCACAGGATGAATGCAGGAGGCAGGAGAGTTTCTGAAGCTGTAGGGTTTGTGCTGCATGTCAAAGTCTGGACTGACTAGTTCCTGAAAACAAGGGCAGTTGGGCTGGCTGTTTTGGAAATGGCTAGAGAGGACCCACAACTAACCCCATAGCTATCTCCTAGGTTCAACACAATGGTGGCTGTGGCTGCTGTGCTACTGGGTTGGGAATGAGAAAGCTCTGAGCAAACAGCACATCAGCCCCATGGCCCATCCAAAGAAACAGGAAGATGCTTTTGTTGATTCAAGCAAATTCTGGAGCTCCTTATTCCTTGAATTCTTGCAAGTGAAGCAGGATGACCCATGGGAAGCAACTGTAGGTAGAAGTGAGATTTATTGATAAAAATCTGCTGTTTAGCCTTGTGCTTCTCCACACCTGTCTGTGCATGTGATTAATCTATCCTCATATAGATTCCTTCTCCTATAAATGAGTAGCCTCTTCTGTCCCTTCCTACCCTCCCTCTCTGCCTCAGATCATCAGTCCTGCTGTACCAGGAGAAACCTCGAGGCTGACAGAAGGAGCTGTGTGCCCTGGCTTCTGTGAGCAGGCATCTGCCCTGGGCTCACGGACTGTAGCCACAGAAGAAGGTGGTTTGTTATCATGACAGTGGCAGGAGCCATGATGCTCCATCTGAAAAGCATGACTGCAGACCATGCTGCTCACCTGTGTCTGAGCCAAGGTGTGGGCAGTACCGAGGTGTAGCTGGTATGTGCTGTAGGGAGGAGAAACCTGCTTGCAAACAATTCAGTTTTGTGAGGCATCTCAGTTTTGCTGAGTTCCTGCTGCATAAATAGTTTGAATGAGTACTTCAAGTACTTCTTCCTACTTAGATATTATAGAAAAAAGGGGTCATTCGTGTCAGTCTGCAGGTAATGCCATATAGATTTACAGCGCAAGAATGGTCTCTTATTATCCAAATAATGCAGGCTACGTTACTGAAGGCAGGATTTAAAACAATTTCAGAGGTATAGTAAAAATGTTTGGTATTTTTTATTTATTTCTACACATTCTCTCAGTGGTTTTAGGTAAGCTGAACTGCTACCAGATAGAGAATTTATTATTAAGGAAAGCCGTGCAAGTGAAACTAGGAAATACCTGCTTGCACAGAATACAGGGAAAGGAAACTTCTCTTTTCACCTCTCTACAGATTTCACTGGAGTTTTAGGTCAGAGCACACAAACAGCAGCGGGACTCACCTTTTCCCCTCTTCCTAAAGTAAATGCAATGGGATTAAAGAAGAGAAGGGCCAGAACATTGCCAATATCTCATTGCACAGAGTTTAGTGGGATTCAGCCTTCTGGCTAAATGAGGAGCCTAAAGGAGCTATAATAAGGCTGGATTACGAAATGAGTATTTCTTATTTCCTTCCTGAGAGCTGCAGCGAAGATCACTTAAAGTATTTAGGAAGCTAATCTGCCCATTGCAATTACTGAGAGAAAACCAAAATATTATTTCTTTCCTTTTTAATAGCCTGTCTTGAAAGTGCAGTCTGTGTCCCCAGTGGATACCAATCTTCACTTGTGTCATGAATTACACAGGTACGTAGCATCTTTGGTGTGCCATGCAGGCAACCCAGAGAAGAGCAGAAGGAAGCAGGGGGCTCTGACAGGCTCCAGAATCCCTCCCTATCTCACTCTGAGCAACACAGGTAGCTGGTCTTGCCCAGGGAAGGACGATGCTGATGGGCAAGGGGGAGGATGGACCCAGCCCTCTGGGTCCAGTCCTCCGTGGAGTTTCAGGGCCAGCATTTACAGTATGCAGGAAGAAATACCTATCCTTCCTGACTCATTACTGCACCTAGGGCTTGGTCTTCACGGGGCCCAGCTGTGACATGCTTTTGTTGCACTCTGGTATATGCACTATTTTGAAACTGGCCAATTATTAGAACTAGGATAAAACTCTCTTGATAATCTGAAACCTCTGGAGATTAGGATGTATGTTTTTCCTGTTGCTGGAAACAGGCGTATCCTTCTTGCACCCTTACTCAACAGGATGATGTCTCCAGGCATAACTACAGCACATTCAGAAATATCATCCCACTTATTTTCCCAGTGGAAAGTTTGCTTGTGAAATCCTGGTTTGGGAAACAGCCAAACGATAAGGATTTCATAGTTATATTTGTAACATTGGGAGCCTTATACAGATCTCTCAGATGGCTATTTTGCTCGTCGTTCAGTTTTAATGAGTGGTAATGTATGTGTCAAGCTTCCTTCACTCAACCAGAAAAAGTGCCTAGACACAGGCTGCTTTTTAAGGTAGCAGAGAATCAAAGCAAGGTCATTGAGTAGTCTGTATATCGTGGAGTAGAACGCAAAGCCTATTCAGAGCCTAGCATTCAAATACAATTAGATTTTCATTTTGGACAACTCACCACTCCCCTCAAATAACAAATAGTAAAGCAACAGCAATGTTACTAGTTCATAAAATATTATGGCAAGTTTGATGGGATTTGGCAATAGAGCATTCAGCAGATGCCATCCTTCCATTACTGAAAAAAACCCCTTTTTACTGCAAAAAAACCCCAACTTGTAGTCCTCGTTCCTCCGGAGAAGGATGTGGACTTGTGACCCAAAGGTGCCTAAAAATCTCTGTTCATGTGTGTGTGTGCATGGGAAACTGTAATCTTGAAGCCTGTCTCGTGATAGCTAAATGTGGGGAGGGTTTTTTGTTGGTAATACTATCTGTCTCACAGGGAAGAAGAGAAGACAGCTCTATTTATAGTTCAGATTTACTGTCAAATGCTATCTTTTCACAACAGCTTTATAAATGGTGCAGGACAGATTCTCAACTGGTGCAGGCAAGTAGAGAAGGCGAAATTATGCCAATTCCTGTTCGCCAAGCAAGCTAGCAAAATCATCACGAGCGTCAGACAGCACTTCAGAAACTCAGCACCACGTCGCTGAACCACCATGACACGTGTCTGCAAGTAGGAGCATTGCTGTAGATGGCATTGAATCCTAATTTGCACCTCTAGGGAAGGAAAAGAGTCCCCACGCACAACTCCTGCTGCAAAACCCAGTGCCCTGTGAGGAACTGGGGCTAGCTGAGCCCGGCAGAGATGACAAAAAATGCTAGGCGTGGACAGTACACCCCATGACAGGTAGACTCAGAGGTTAGGCTTCATATGCCATAACATTTTAGAAATTCATCCTAAAATTAACTCATAATGATCATCCTCTTATGCCCAGTGGAAAAATGTGTATTGAGTGTACAAAACTGGTGGATGTCAGGAAGAAGGGACAATGCTTTTTTCTGTAGTGTCCGGCAACAGGACTAGGGGTAATGGACAAAAGCTGAAACATAAGAAGTTCCACTTAAACATAGGGGAATTCTTCTTTCCTGTGAGGGTGGTGGAGCCCTGGCACAGGCTGACCAGAGAGGTTCTGGAGTCTCCTTCTCTGGAGGTTTTAAAAACCTGCCTGGACATGTTCCTTTGTGACCTGATCTAGATGGAGTTGCTTTAGCAGGGGAGTTGGGCTGGATGATCTGTAGAGGTCCCTTGCAACCCCTACCATTCTGTCATTCTATGAATACAGTGATAGGAGTAGCTTATCTTGGCTTTTAAACCCAATAGCTAAATAATACAGTGACATCCTCAAAAGCACTTTTGTTACATAGGAACGTAATGCCAGTTTTATATATAGACAGGCTAGGGTTTCAGAGCTCCTGGATAACTATCTCAGGCTTTTTCCTTCTCCCTCTAAATTACCACAAATAAGACTTGGAGCTCCAGCACAAAGGAGAGTTAGTTAAGGCAAGTAAGAGAGCTGTGTGGGAGAGGAAGAGAAAATCTCTTCTTGAAAATAGACTTGTGAAATTATCTTAGCCAAATGAAGATTTGAGATCTGCTTTCCTGATAATCACATCTTGAGTCAAATGAAGTAGAACTACTGGGAAGTATTGTGAAAGCCACATCCCAAAGTAGCCAGTGTCCTCAGGGTTCAGCTGCTTAGCTGCAGGAAACATCTGTTAACTGCAGAAAGCTTCAAAGCAATGTCCCTTATCTAACAACACCTCTCTTTTGATGTGTTGTTCCTCTTTTACTCTCCTGTTGACCCAGTTGCCTTCTACAGATGAACTCTTCCTAGTTCCAATAATGGCTGATTGCTCATGCTCATGGTAATGCCTTGAGGCTGATATAGGCAGTGCCAAGATCCTAGTCTTTGCAGTTTGTGAGTCAGATGCATTCATTGTGAGTTTCTGCAGTTTTGTGGTGGGACAGGACTAGCTGCTTCTTTTAGAGCTATTCTCCATTGGCATAGGAAGTGTTGATAACACAGGCCCCTGAGACTGGACTGACTGAGGAAACCCAGAAGCTGAAGGATTCTGCTGAAGAGGCATGATAGTGGTAGACCAGAGCCACTGGCCGAACACTACTGCTGGTTTGCTGACTTTTGGTAGCCACTTGCAGATGTTCAGGCTGAAAGACACCTAGGATCTGAATGTTTAAGTCACAAAGATCGTAATATACACAGAGTAGAGAAATGTCTCTGGTATAGATAACCAGTGGTGCAGACACCCACAAATGAAAATGCAGTTAATTGCCTTTTTGTCTTCTCAAGCATATATGGATCTAGTGCTCCTTTGCTTTCTTTTGCTACAGGGAAGGTATCAGAAGTGCTGCCTCTGTGGGCATCATTGTTGTCTCTTCTGATCTGTTGGGCAGCATCAGCCACTCCAGTCTTCCAGGGCTGAGCACAAGTCATCAAAGTTTTGCCTTGCCTTCCATTGGCACAAATAAGAAAATAACCTTTTCTTTGAGGATTAAGCTTGGTTGATTCACAGAACTGTAGCATTTGCAAATAATTAAAACTGGATTTTGGTACAAAAGAGCATAGTTTGCTGCTGTAGTTTTTGAAGCCTTTTCTGTCTTTCCATTTACATTAGGACTGACGAATATCCATCCATAATCTCTTCAGAGCAGTAGGAATCAGTGCCTGGGCTCTCTCCAAATGTACCTGTTATTTTCAACAGGGAGGTTATCCTCATGTCATACAGCACTATAAGGGATGCTCAGTTTTCCCTTTATTCATCTGATCAGTGTTTTAGTTGCCTTTATCCACGCTTCTGTGCCCATCAGTTGAAGGTACAGTAATCTACCTTTCTTTTCCTATGCACGATAAGGCATTTAAATGTGCATACTTGAAAACTCTGACAAAGAAGTTGCAGATTGACTTTAAAGTACTAGAAATGCTTTGATGAAGAATGTCTTCATCTTTGAAGGTAAAATAATCCTTGCATTGGGGCACTAAGAGCTTTTCACATACCATGCTCTAATTCACACAAAAAATCAACAAATCAAATGCATTCTCAGGCACAGTATCAGTCTGAAATTGTAAAGTATGTTTGCTAGTGGAAGTCATTCATGTATTTAGTTGTTCATCATACTACCCAGTGTCTTCAAACCCACTGAATTTTTTCGTGTTAGCTAACTGATTTATTTCTATCATCTTTCTCAAAAGCGGTAAGAATTATTTATTCCTTTTTATATCAAAGAGCATTTTAAAGTATTTTTGTTTGCTTTGCAGCTTGAATGTTGTGTGTGTTTACATGGGAAAATTCCCTCACAGGTACTTTCCTCCAGGATGCAGAACAAACATAATGAGTTATTACCGACTCTGACATTTCAGAAACTATTTGTAAAAGAGAAATTCCTTTCAGCATTCACTACAGTTATCAGCGATGAAGTGACAAGTGAAAAAGTAACACAGTTCCCCTGCTGCAGCCTTTCCAAGTGAGAAAGGGAGTTGCCTGTAGGGCCAAATCAGAGGAGCGCTGCATGCAGGTGAAGAAAAGTCATGCAGAAAATAAGAGACTTCTTTCAAGGCAAGTATCTGTGTTTTTGTAACTCGTGCAGTGTTTTTCTGTTCCTCCAGCAATGCAATCGGTCCTCTCGTTGCACTCTGGCTGATCTACGAGCAAGGTGGTGTAATGCAAGAAGCATCAACTCCTGTCTGGCTGCTGTTTTACGGAGGTGTTGGGATCTGTGTGGGTCTCTGGGTCTGGGGCAGAAGAGTTATCCAGACCATGGGTAAAGACCTCACTCCTATCACACCATCAAGGTAGGTGCACAGTTGTCATTACTGTTGTGTGAACCTGTGTGTGAACCAACCTGAGAAATTGCTGCTCTGGTATTTTGTTTGTAATGCAGTTTGCTGGATTTGCTGTGCTTTGATGTTAATGATAACCATTTGATGTTAGTGATAACCTGGCTTTGACTTCTCCATCTTTCTAAAACTGAAAGAGAAAAAAAAAAACAAATCAAAAAAAAGAGGGAAAGGGAAGAAAGAAAATAAAGGAAAGAAAGGAAACAATGGAAGAGAAAGAAAGAAAGAAAGGAAGGAAGGAAGGAAGGAAGGAAGAAAAGAGAAAGAAAGGAAAAAAGATAACCCTGTATACTAATACCAAATGTGTTTGAGGCGCAGAGGTCTACGTGAACAGTCTTCTGCTGCTGACCTAATTAACATGGCAGAAGGTGCATTTGGAAATGGCAAGACTGCAGTTGGCTTTCCCAGCGCGCTTCAGACTGTCAAAATTATACGTATTTGTTACAGCCGTTTTCGCGACACATACTCAACCTCTGCTAGTGCTTAAACAAATAGGACTAATTGGGCATGATTCACCGCAGCGTAGAGTAGTGAAAGTCCTTGATGTAATGAGCTGTGCAGCCGGGTTGCTACAGATGACTGGCCTGTGCCGTTCCAATTATTCAGCCCTTCCTTGTTCTCTTTAACTTATTCCTATGGCAAAAATTCAGTCGGAGATAAAACGGTCGCAAGAAGAAATAGGTAAGACTTTGGCACGCTGCATGGTATCAGTCTGAGCTGATGCAAAGAGTGATTGTGAAGTGTTTTCTTATGCTTCCCGCAGTGGATTCACTATTGAGTTGGCTTCGGCGTTCACAGTTGTGGTAGCTTCCAATGTTGGACTTCCTGTCAGTACTACACACTGCAAGGTATGCCTTTGCCCAGCGACTGCAGTCAAGGCAGCCTGGACTATTCATCTTACAATTGTGCTGCTCGAGCCAGCGGATAATGGCACAGCGAGGGGAAAACAGCCGCTCACGGCGGATGGTTAGATGGAGGTACCTCAGCACATGTCAATCATGCCAGCCACGTTGGAAAATAATCAGGCTTCTAAAAAAAATGCATTGGAGTTGTCACAGTAAAGTCACTGCAGTCAGGCACAGCCTGAACTCTGTAGCTGTGGTTAAAGAAAAACAGCACTTAGAGAATTGTGACCTTAACTTTAAAGCAAACGATTGCAAGGAAGGACCTAGTTTCCGCCGACGGTGCCATTTGAACCTGGTCGGGTAGCATTTCTCCCTTGTTCAGAGGCTGCGCACCATTCATCATTTTATACTTCACTGTCTTGATAAGTGCATGGCATGGGATTTCCTGCATATATAACTCTTTTACTACAGGTTTTCCATCTGTCTTTTTTTGTTTGTTTGTTTTTTTGTTTCTTCACAGTGGATTTTGCATTGAAGTAATGTGTGCGCTAACGGTACTTGTAGCCTCAAATGTGGGTATTCCAATAAGCTCCACCCATTGCAAGGTATTGGAGTTTGCAGTGATCGCATCAGTAAATCACATCGCTAGGACCAACCATAACCACAAGAGATACCAATGGTTGCAGATTGCCTTCACTACGCAATGCGCCACACAGACAGTGATTGCAACGTAGCAAGGACCGCTCTTAAAGCCGGCCCCGCTGAGCAAAGTCAGCCCCGGGAGCAATTGCACAAAAGTCTGGAACGTCTTTCACTCTCGCCTTAGTGACCGTACCCAACTAATGTAGACATATTAAAATAACGTAGACTTGTAGTGTGTGTGATCCCAGTTACATGTCATCTTGGAGCCACCTGTATGAAAAACACTGCTATGTCATTGTGCTAATATTTTAATGTCTTCTTTTAAACCAACTTGTCCTCACTTTTGTGCATTATAATAATACAGAATCCGGCTCTTGCTCTTTGAACAAGATTATTAGCTTTTTTTTTGCTTTTTTTTTTTTCTTTCCTTTTTTTTTCTTCTTTTAAAAAAAGGCCAGTTTGAAGTACAGATATAGACTGGGTAACAAGCAGGATTTAATTGTTTTGTTTGATATACTGTTTGAGAAGACATTTATAGCACTTGTAGGCACCAGGGAGCATATGAACATTTACACTGCTGGAAGAACATAGTGGGAATTTGCAATTTTGTTCCCCAGGGAATTCCCAAGTCAAATATCCCATCTTTCTTTTCTTTGCTTCCCCATGGACTCACGAGCTCTTGGCTGTGCAGACCTGTCTGTATTCTTCACCCTCTGGCAGGGCATGGGAAGCCCCTCTGAAATCAGACACCCCAGAATGGCAAAGCCTTTCTACTTAGAGATATGCCACTAAGCCCTACAAGAGCCAAGGCCTGTAGGATTCGCTGCTGCAGCCTGGGGACTTTGGTGCTCTTCCATCTCATGCTGGGACTGAGGCAGGCAGGTTTTTGGGACTGGCTGCTACATAGCATGGCAGACAGAATGGCAAGAAGCCAGGCATCCTTGCCTGTGACATTGACCTGGTTTCTAGTGAAGGAGTCAGTGAAATCCACACATCCTGCAAAATGCCCCAAGTTGGTTCAATTGGCCTTTTTTTTAAGTGAAAACCATTTCTTCACAAAGCCTTCCTCTACTGCAAAATAATTTCTTTCTTTTGCTGTAGAGCTCTTTGAGAAGCAGCCAAGACTTGGCTGCTCTGAAAGGCTGTTCAGATTTCCTGGCATTGGCTGAACTCTGGTTCCTCTGAGTCAAGCAGGGAGGGGAAAAACAATAACAATGTGATCCATTGCTAAAAATGCTAGCCTGAAACTGCCTCCCTTTAAGCTGACTGGTCTATCAAATACATGTGACGACAAATTTGCCAGGGAGAATAATACAACTTTGATTGTCTCATTGCCTGAAATGCCTGAAGCACTTCTAGCCATCCATTGTAAAAGATAAAATACCATTTGTTGCAGACAAACAGACTGAATTTTGAAAGAAAATGGCTTGGAAGCCATAAGCTAACAAGAGGGTGGCATTAGGAGGTATTCATTGACTCAACACGGTTAAAAGCGTGTTTTTTTTCTAAGTGCAGAGCAAAATAATTCATTTTTTAAAAATGCTTCCATAAAAGCAGTTAATGTGGTTAGTCTGTGTCTGCTCCCTGTAGTTTGCTGTATCTCATTAGATTGATCATTCTTAATGGAAGGAACCACTTTACAATAGGATTAGACTGTTCCAGGATGTCACATCACTATAACTGATTCTGTGTTTTTGTAAAATGAGATCTGAGTTGAAAGATCCTAAGTGATCAACCCAAGATAATGCAAACACTTGCAACAGATGTATTCCTTGTTTTCTTTGAGGGCCTGGTGAAGGAGTAGAAGAACTATTATATACCATGTACTCCATGGGAAAATGCCTCTCTGAAATCAGTGCTGTCAGCCATTGAGACAGAATGCCTCCTTAAAAATCAGCACTAAAATTATTTTTCCTTAAGAATCAAAAGGAAAACAGGTTCAAGTGAGCCTAGTCCTGAGCCTCTAGCATCAGGGAGTGGGAATTATTCTTTTCCCCAACATTTCAAGGCTTTTGACACTGTCTCCCACAACATCCTCATCAGAAAGCTCAAGCAGTGTGGCTTCGATGAGTGGACAGTGAGGTGGATGGAGAGCTGGCTGAATGACAGAGCCTAGAGGGTGATGATCAGTGGCACAGAATCGAGTTGGAGGCCTGTGGCCAGTGGAGTTCCACAGGGATCGGTTCTGGGGCCAGTCTTGTTCAACATCTTCATCAACGACCTTGATGAGGGGACAGAGTGTACCCTCAGCAAGTTGGCTGCTGACACCAAACTGGGAGGACTGGCTGATTCCCCAGCAGGCTGTGCTGCCATTCAGCGGGATCTCGACCGGCTTGAGAATTGGGCAGAGAGGAACCTCATGAGGTTCAACAGGGACAAGTGCAGAGTCCTGCATCTGGGAAGGAACAACCCCCTGCACCAGTACAGGCTGGGTGTTGAACTGCTGAAGAGCAGCTCTGCAGAGACAGATCTGGGAGTCCTGATTGATAATAAACTAAATATGAGCCAGCAATGTGCCCTCGTGGCCAAGAAGGCCAATGGCATCCTGGGATGCATCAAGAAGAGTGTGGCCAGCAGGTCAAGGGAGGTTCTTCTCCCCCTCTACTCTGCCCTGGTGAGGCCTCATCTGGAGTACTGTGTCCAGTTCTGGGCTCCTCAGCTCAAGAGGGACAGGGAAGTGCTGGAGAGAGTCCAGCGCAGGGCCACCAAGATGATCAGGGGACTGGAACATCTTTCATACAAGGAAAGGCTGCGGGAACTGGGGCTGTTTAGTCTGGAGAAGAGGAGACTGAGGAGTGATCTGACTGAAGAGTGTCAGGAGGTTGAGACATCCCTCTTTTCTGTAGTAGATAGTAACAGGACAAGGGGTAATGGGATGAAGCTGGAACACAAAAAGTTCCACTTAAACATAAGAAAAAACTATTTCACCATGAGAGTGACGGAGCAGTGGCACAGGCTGCCCAGAGAGGTTGTGGAGTCTCCTTCCCTGGAGGTCTTCAAGACCCTCCTGTACATGCTCCTATGTGACCTGATCTAGGTGAACCTGCTTCTGCAGTGGGGTTGGACTAGATGATCTCTAAAGGTCCCTTCCAACCCCTACCACTCTATGATTCATGATAGCATTTGCTAAAGCGAGAGCATGGCTGAAGGGGTATCAGTCAAACAAACATGCAGCAAGTGGATAAACCAATGGCAAAGAAGGAGCAGCATGGTGGAGGGGAACTTTTCTGAGGTGAAGCATGGAGGAAAGCTCTGAGGAGCCGTTTTCAGGTCTTGGGGCAGATGTGGTGGCAAACTGGAAGTTGGTAACAGGAAGAAAAGCATTAGCTCCTGAGAAAGCTTCATCAAGCCCTCTCAGATCAGGAGTTGCTTTAAGTCCTAAATTAGAGATTTTGGTTTGTTTGAGGTAGCCATCTCCCTACATACCTGTCCCAAATCTATGGCCCGGCAGCTTTTCCACACTCGGTGCCTGCCGAGAACCTGAACTGCACCTTCGTCCTTGCCAAAGTCGAAGGGGAAAGTCCCTCTAAAAGACCTAACCCTTTGAGCCTCTAGAGGAATTTGTGAGTCTGAACACTTCAGCAACATTGCTCTGTCTGCACCCATTCAACCTCCCTTGGGATATAGCACTGAAAAGCCAGTGTGGTGTGAGTGTGTGTGTACCTTACCTTTCTGGTGTCCAGGTAGGCAAATGATCTTTTTGAGTCTTGCGTATAGTGCCTGTTATTTGTTCTAAGATGAGATGTAGAAATGAACAGGCATTTCTCAGTTGTAACAGGCTGAACATCTGCACGTATAGAAAAAATTAGAGTGCAGGAGGAATTAAATGCTTTTTTGGTGCAAAAGCGACTTTGCTGAGGTCATGCTGTCAACTCGGTTTCACTGTTATGATGTTGAGGTTTTGAAAAATATTCTCTGTGTTGCTATGATTGAATTATCTTGTTCTGTGTGTTATTATGATATGCCATTGCATAGGAACAAGAGAACCAAAAGCATTTCTTTGATGCTTTAAGCAGAGCATACTGAAGGCAAACTGCACTGGTTTCCAACCAATCTCTAAGTAGATACCATCTGAAATTCTGTAGTTGGTAACCTCTAGTCCATCAAAATCACTATTAATAAACTAAACTTTAATAATGTTTAAAACATTACCAATGCCATCATTGCTGATACCTTTTAAATTTCAGGAAGGACTTGGAGATTATTGTATGTAGACTGCAGGCTCATTCAATAAGCAGTACTTCTTGTTGCAAGCATGAGAGATGGATGTATAAAATGTAAAGCAGAGCCTAACAGCTGAGCTGCTGAGAAACCAAATGCTGTCTCTTTGGGTTAATGCTTTGATACAATCAGAAGTGTCGGGTTCCTCTCAGCTGGACACCTCCTAAATACACCTACACCCCCTAAATACAGCATAGCATATTCTTCACTCAAGGGATGTTCAGGGTAAATATTTATCTAACACACTTCCTTACTGGATCAAGCTTTAGAGCAAGGCCTTTTCAGTCCTAGAATATCTTTAGTTTCTCCTTATTCTGTTACAAGCACTTTTGAGAGTCTTACTTCCCTAGAGTTACAGGGTCTTCCACAAATAACTATTTTCTCCAAAAAGAAATGTTAAGCAGTAGTTAGAAATTAAATAGATGTTAACAAAAGATGTGGGTGTGATATACCTATCCTATCTCTTCTTGCTTCCCAGCATTTATCATTTTCCTGGGTCCATACAAGAGGAGCAGCCCATCTATAATCTATAAACAGAGACTTAATAACTCCCATTAAGAAAAGAAGCAGGGGAGGCAGGGATATCACATTGGGGAGCACAAGCCCTGCTGTACCTTGGAGTTTCCTTTCCTTCAAAACAGGATATTCCTTCCACATTTCTTGCTGCTTTACCGTATGCTTTGAATAGACTTGCACTGATTTACATGATTGGGGATTTTTTTGTTAATAGCATGGAGGACCACTTCCAGGGCAGAAAGCACACACATTTTCCACTGGAAATGCTTTGTTCTCAGACCAGTTCTTTCTTAAAAAAAAAAAAAATGTTGAGTTTATACCCAAGCTTATCAACTGAAAATACATTCAAAGGAAGAAAAGGTTGTAGTTTTGCCCATGCTGCAGTGTGTTTTGTCTTCAAAAACACTGACATATCGAGCTGCCTTAGTAGCAATGCCTTTAAAGGATATTTCGGAGGCTTATGCATTCCCCACCTGAAGCCAGACCTATCAATGTCTGTGCAGTTTGCATGCCCCATAGCATCAGGCCAATGGCTTTGCCCACAGGGAGGATTTCAGCTCTGGATGCTTTGCTTGTCTGACTAGTCCAGAGGGGCTGGTTTTCCTTAGAGGGCTCAGATTATGAGTTTGATGTAGGGCAGTTGTTCTGGGTCTAACCTCGTGCTGTTTGTCTGCGCCCTGGCAAATGACTGTTGTTATTACAGGTGGGCTCAGCTGCTTACAGTGCCCTTGCTGTCCTGTTTTTAGCTCGCAGTATTGAATCATGCAGGTGCTATTTGGAGTCTGCTCTATATGCCAGGCTCTAAGCTTTCAGAGGTTCAGCAGCTGCTGGGTCAACAGGACCTCCCAAACCATCAAGAAGACAGGCAGGTGGGGCAAGAACAACACTAGCTATCCTGACCTGCCCCATGCCACCTTCTCTGGCAGAGCCTGAAAAACAACTTTCTTGGTGTTTTCACGATTTAGACCACAGTCTGGCCAGACTCATTGGATGCTGACTTAGGCACTGGGCTGCCTCAGTTGCACTCATGGCTGATCCAGGAGCTAGCAGAGCAAACATATTTATCCTCCTTTGGTTGACCCTGAGCCCCATGATAAACAGGACATCATTGAAAAAATTTCCTGTGTACTTGGTGCTGGTGAGGCTGCACCTCAAACACTGTGTCCAGTTCTGGGCCCCTCACTACAAAGATACTGAGGTGCTGGAGCATGTCCAGAGACAGGCAACAAAGCTGGTGAAGGGTCTGGAGAACAAGTCTCATGAGGAGTGACTGAAGGAACTGGGGATGTTTAGTCTGGAGAAGAGGAGGCTGAGGGGAGACATGATCACTCTCTGCAACTACCTGAAAGGAGGTTATAGTGAGATGAGGGATGGTCTCTTCTCACAAGTAATGAGTGATAGGGACAAGAGGCCTCAAGTTGCATCATAGGAGGTTTAGATTAGATATTAGGAAGAACATTTTTGCTGAGAGGGTTGTTAAACACTGGCACAGGCTGCCCAGGGAGGTGGTAGAGTCTCCATCCCTGGAGATATTTAAAAGACGCATAGATGAGGTGCTGAGGGACACAGTTTAGTGATGGGCTTGGCAGTGTGAGGTTAGACTTGGTGTTCTTAAAGGTCTTTTCCAACCATAATGATTCTATGATTCTATGAAAAATAAAGCTTAAAGCACCCTGGAATTGTCACCTTCCTGCCACCCCACCAGAACAGAGCCTTTGTTATCATCAGGGGCTCCTTTATCTCAGAGCATCGCTTGGTATCAGCTGACTGGCATTGGTGTGGCCGTGGGCATGTTTTGGGTGCTCAGACCTACCCCTGACACCTTGTCTCCTGCTCCTTTCCCCACATTCCCAAGGTCGGTTCCGTGGTGGCCGTGGGCTGGATCCGCTCCAAGAAAGCTGTCGACTGGCGTCTCTTCCGCAACATCTTCCTGGCGTGGTTTGTGACTGTGCCGGTGGCCGGCTTGTTCAGCGCCGGAGTGATGGCACTGCTGATGTACGGGATCCTGCCTTACGTCTGAAAAGCCTCCTCCACTGGGAAAAGGGGAAACGGCCAAGCTACTACCGAGGGGAGACACGTTCCCATGAGCGAATCAGTCAGAGAGGATCCATCTTCCATAGCTAACTTTTTATCTACTGTACATAAAAATGTGTCATATTGGTGACATGGTGATGTGGTGCCATTTCTTATATATTAAAGAAATATATATGCATATAATAGGTAACAACACCTAAGTTATATTATCAGTGGGGTGAAAATAATTGCCTAGAATTTAATATTTAGTAAAATTTGTACATAGTGTATCATTTTGGTGGCAATTTTTTAATCTTTTGAAGAAGAGTATGGATTAGGAAATGTTTCTTGTCCATTTGATGTAAGAAGAAGCGAGGTACAGGACTGCATAACCCATGAATTTTTTTAAAGCTATTAAGATACTGGAACAAAATTAAATGTGCAGAAGTGCTTTTCATAAAATAACTGTTCATATCATGTTGATCTCTGTGTATCATAGCGTGATGGTTACAGCTGTGTAAATACTTATTAACAGTAACTTTTAAATGGTGCATTTCCCTTATATATTTTGGATAAGAAAGTTCAGGAAGTACCAAAGAAGCAGGGGAATAGCTTGCCGATATTATGTTGTCTGCACATGTGGGCATGTGTTGTGTTTCCCCACCTCTGGTTCAATGTCATTTGCACCAAGCTCCCGCCCATGGGGCTGGGACAGTACTGTTCATGTCTTAATGTAACTTTTAAAAAAAAGGCACACAAAATAGTTAGTTCTTGTTACTTAGTAGACAGACCACTCTTCTCCACTTTAGCTGATAGTAGACTGACTTCATTTTGTGGGCTGAAGTGTTTCACTGCTCACCTTCGACCTTTCTCCTCCAAGTCTCAGCTCCTGGTTGCCCTGCTGTCAATTCCAGCAGGAGAACGGGCCATCAGTCTCCTCTTTCTCTGTCCATCTAGCCACAGCCACACACTCTCAGGTACAGGAGGAGGACTGAAGGGGGCACAGCACCCCCACCTACAGAAGCAAAGGGCAGCAGCAGGTAGGACACGGGCTTAGCCCTGGTTTTGTGGTTGGAGTGGGTGCTTGCGGGCATGCTGACCCAAGCAGTGGCTGGCATGAGGAACACAGCAACAAGGTGAACAGAGGCCAGGTCCCCCTCCCGCCCACCGTGATGTCCTATCCCACACCACAGCATTCCGGCCTCCAGCCGTGATGCCAACAGTGAGGAGGGGGTGGAAGGCAGGCCCTGCATGGATGGAGGTTGCGTGGTAACCAGCATTTGGGATGAAATCTTTTCACAGCAGCTCGGGGGAAAGCCCCTGCATGGCTTTGGAAAGTACATTTGGGTGAAGGTTATATTTGTGGGCGGGAGGCAAAAGGGCAAGAGGTGCCTGAAGGAACTTGGGAATCTATTACTGTTTAAATGCTGCTAAAATTTTGATAAAATGTTCTTGGTACTCCATTGTGACTTTTCCATTGGTCATTCATACTAAATTTATAATAAAAAAATAAACAGCCCCTCTCACTGTTTGCATCTTGGGTTCTTTGAGCGTGCTACCCATAGAGGGAAGGCTCTGCGGGCAGCTAAAACCTACTCCTTGGCATCCACCGCCTTTTGTTCTTTGTCCACTGGGGTCAGTGGGGATGAAATCACCCTCTGTGTAGCACTGACAAAACCTCTCTTTTCTTCCTGCTGTCCTGGCAGCCTCAGCACCCAGCCCTCACTCTGCCCAGGGCTTTGCTCATAGAGTTCTCTGCAGTTAAGTTTGAGAAGTCAGGGAATGCTTCAGATGCGTTCACTGGGCATTGACTGGCTCCAGCTGCCCCCCCCAACCCTATTTTCTGGGGCTCTGTAAGGATCCCCATGGCTGGGGCTCTGTGGCACTCAGTTTCCAAGCCCTCTGAAACCTGAGAGCCATGGTAGAAATAACACTGGCAAACAGTGGGATCGATGAGCAGTGTCTGAGTGATCAGAGCAGCCAGTAAATGCACAAAGACAATTTGGGACCTGTGAGAAGGGATGGAAGGCCTCACTCTATCTTAGCACTTGTATAAACAAATGCCTGCCCAGTGGCCCGGCAGCTTTCCACCTTGTTTTATCTACAGAGACAAAGCAGACTTCTCTTCCTAGAGCGGCAGGGACCCAGCTGTAGCCCTGCCAGATGCAGGCAGCATGTGCAGGGCTGTGCTGGCTCCTGGGAGGGATATGATAATCCCCCTGCATATGGAGATGGGTGTCTATCAACACACACATCTATGAATAAAACTCTTACAACAGACATGGCCAACAAGGAAGCATCTCCAAAATATCTCCACCCCAAATACAATACAAACCCTTAACCTGTATGTGAGTTTCTCCATGCACAGAGCATTCCTACCTTACCCTGGGACTTTTTTCATCCTTTATGCTTCTCTGGTGGTCAGTGGGCTGTGGCTAGGACTTGTTATTGTCTGCTTGTGCTGCTCAGCCTCATGCTCCACGCAGGTGAAGCTGCTGTGGCATGGTCACGTGTGCATCCTGGTTTGTCCTCCTGAACGGAGCACCCTGCTCTTCCAGCACCCTGCAGCCTTCTGCTCCTGGTTGAGTGCCCTGTGTGCCAGTGACTGGTGGAAGGGCTGAGAACCCCTCGGGGCATGGGGTCTGGCCATGACACAGGTACTAAGACTTGTTCTAGTGTTGATAATGCACCTTGCAAGGCCATGGCAGGGGTGAGGGCTCAGAAAATGCAGCTGGGGGACATGGGCAGGCAACATAAAGGCACAGGACCCTTGGTTTGTTTGTGGTAAGGAGAAGCCACTGATACTGAAAGACATTTAGACAGAGGCGTTTTTGGGTAGGTTACTGTTTGAAGGAGAGTCCTGTGCAATTTATGTGCTGCTACTTCTCTAGGGAAGGCAACAGATGAGAAAAGTTCCCTTTTTTTTTTTTTTTGAAAGGCTTAAGGACCTCTGGTTTTGTTCCTTTTGTTGAGCTTGCTTTAGTGACACTAAGGAGATGGCCTCATGGATCTGATGGAGCATTGATTCAATTTCCTGGTTGCCAAAAGAAAGTCTGAATTTGCCTAAGATTTTGTTGCCACTGTGAAGCTTTGTAAGTCTCCTCCTTTGTAAGCCTGCAATAAAGCAGAACAGAGAAGAATGATAAAGAACAAACACATGAACTGTGCTTTTTCCAGGTGAAGCTGTACAAATAAATATCACACATTCAGCTTAATTTCTGATATCTTTGATCCTAGGAGAAAAATTGATTTCTGTTGCACTGAATTAAATTACATTCTCATACTGATTGACATAAGCAGACTTCCTGCTACTTGTCTTGCAACCATTGAGTTTAGTTCTTGAAACTTGGCTGCTGAACTGTTGCAGTGATGCTATTTTAAAGCTGTATTGATGAACACTTTGTATGAGAGTAAAATTGATCTGAAAGGCCCTATATGCATATTACATGACTTTTCCCACAATTGCAGTTTTCAAAAGGGCATTATTTTTCCTAAGTGAAGCAGTATCTTTAACTTGTACAAACATGCTCTGCTGTTAGCAGCTTCCAGGTGCAGAAGCTTTTGGTGTGAGGGGGTGAAATAACAAAATCTTAACAACTTCTTAACTGCAATTGGCTTATAAAGCAAAGTTAGTGCCTGCAAACCAAGCACATGTGTGAGTTCTATGTCTCCTTACATCAAGCTCAGCTGACACCAAAGAGCCACCTTCAGCAAGATGAGCCTCAGATTATGATTTCTCATCTGATAAGCCCCAAATTCATGGATATGGCATCTTCTACTGCTTGGCAATGGTGCCACAGTGCAAGTATTTACTGTAGATAATTTTTCATTGTTGTGCTTCAGAGGGAGGAAAAGGAGCAGTAGGTGTCCAGCTGATGGCCTGTCCTCTCCATTGTCAAGCTGCACTCAGCTCCGGGATGGGATCCTCCAGCACAGCAGCATGACACATGCCAATTCTTTGCTGTGAGATTCTGCTAAAGAATAGAATCCTCACTTGACCTCTTTTAAGGATAGATAGGATTCTCAGCCTAAGAGACAGCTCCAACAGCCCACATCCCTCCCCCAGCACAAAGGGAGAGGATGCCCATACCTGCAGATGAAGTTGCTGATGTCAGGGAAAGAAATGGAGGATGCTTCCAAGGGAATCAGGAAGACTGTTCTAGTTAAGCAGAAAAGCACTATAACATTTTTAGAGTACAGTAAAACAAATTTCTTACTGTGACAGAATTTATCACCTTTTTTGTTTAAGGGAAAAATGCAGGAAGGTTAATCTGAAAATATTATCTTGCTATCTTGATGCACTTTGTAATGGATGATCTTTCTCTTGCTCTTGTAGGCCAGTTTTGAGAAGCCCCCTGGTCCCTATGGAAAGCAGGTGTGCCTGGAAAAGCAGCTGGAACTGCCCAAGGTCTCTGGTTCGAATAATTTTCTGAATGCCTGACTCCTTCCACTCACACTTCTCATGGATTCCTGGTGATCTCTGTCATCGAAATTGCATGTGGCATGTCTTTTGCACTCATAGGCTTATCAAGGTAAAGCTGACAAGTTCTCTCTTCTCAGCCTCTGCCTCTGCATGACAACCTGGAATAAGTTGTGGCTGCCTCCAGGCAGACGAGGAGTACTGTTTCCTTCAAGAGCAGAGACACTTTGTTACACTGATACAGTGCCTGTCACAGAGTGCTGGGGTGAAGTGCTGCTCAAAATACACCAGAAGGAATGGGAACCACACAAGACATGGTGATGAAAGGGAGGAACTTCAGGCCAGACCCAAGCCCTGCAAAGAGCTTAGTCACCTTATGGGGACAGCTGCATGCCTTCAGTTCAGTGGACAAGCTTTGGGTAGTAGACAAAGGTGAATACGCCCGGTTTTCCTAGGTCACAGTCATGTTCAGTGTCTACCTGCTTTCCTGACAGTTTAGGTAGCATACTGTGAAGACTTTCTTACAGAAATCTGTGCTTGGAATCTTTGAGACAGCATTTCTTCAAGAGCTACATTGCATAAATTTTGGCTAAAACCTTTCTACTGATTTGGGTTATTGTTTCTAAGCACTGCAGAAAGAGGTTAAAAGCTATATGAATTTACGGGGTGTTCTCTTCCATAAAAACCTGTCCTTCCTATCCCATCTTCATCCCAAATAATGTTCATTAAGGCAGAGTTCCCTCTCATTTATGAAGGCTGAAGTAAACGCTCTCTTAGATATCATTTGAAGAAAATTTCCTGGAGCCACTGAGTATTATGACAAAGACTTCTTACTTGTTTCCTTCATTCTTTCATTTTGGGTAGTTTACATCAAAGCAATGGAAAGATACTTCCTTTGTTACGGAAAACTACTTCAGATTCCCTTCACATAGTAATGTGTAGAGACAAAAAGTATTAATTTGTAATATTAACAAATGTGAGATAAAGCACAGATGGTGTTGATAAAAAACACAACTACTAGGATAAGCAGAAAGAGTAGAAATAAAGGAGGTAGAAAGGGCATGCTGACAATACCAAAATAGCTTTCAAAGATCAAAAGGTTGTGACTGAGACAGATGAATAATGGTAGACATAGAAGCTGCTGACACAAAAACAGAAAAGAAATGATGGCTGCAGAGATGACAGTGGCCCTTTCCTGAATTCACTGTCTTTCATGGCCTCTGTTAGAGCAGATTCATCTTGCGAGCTGCTGCTTTTATTCTCATAGATACAGGGCAGAGGTGGCCTGTGACTTTTTGGGTGAGGGCATACGGAGGGCAGTTGCACAGCAAAGCAGGCAGACTTTCTTCTGCCCTACACTGTCCTCCAACCCAGCAGGGCATTCACTCTTCGTCTGCTCAGGCAATTTCAGAAGTAGTACTCAAGGATTAAATTTCCACTTAATTTAATTGAGAAAGGCTGTTGGGCTTTACTGCTATCATTGTTTAGCAGTTATTTTTCCTGAAGCTGCAATTATCACTGCCAATGCAATTCAGCAGGTAATGGAGGAAGTCAGGACAGTATATGCTTCAAATCCTCTCAGGTGCTACCTAACCATGACACTTATCTGAGAGGCTTCCACTCTGAAACGTTTTAACTTCCAAGCCTGGTGATTTTCATTTGTCAGTAATAAAAATCTTAATATGAAGACCTAATAAATGTTTAAATAGATTCTTCATTAAGTGTCATCATTTCTGCTTGGATAGGGTTAATTTTCTTCCTGGTAGCTGAAGCAGGGCTGTGTTTTGGTTTATGATGAAAAGAATGTTGATAATACAGGGATGTTTTGGTTATTGCTGAGCATTGTTTGCACAGCACCAAGGCCTTTTCTGCCTCTCCCCCTACCCTGCCAGTGAGTGGGCTGGGGGTGAAAAGGAAGCTGAGAGGGAGCGTGGCCAAGATAGCTGGCTGAAACTAGCCACAGGGCTAGTCCATGCCATAGACTGTCATGCCTAGTACATAAACTGAGGGGAGCAGTAAGGGAGGGTCAGAGGTAAGTGGGGAGCAATTGCATTGGGCAGGACTTGGTTTTGTTCTTTTTTCCCCCTTGGGTTTTACTTCTCTATTTATTTTCATTACTATTATTATTTAGATTATTGTTGTTTTTATATATTTATTCTACTTATTAAACTGTTCTTCCCTCAACCCAAGAGCTTTAATTTTTTTCCCTGTTCTCATCCCCATCCCACTGCAGGGCAGCAGGAGGGCAAGCAAGCAACTGTGTGGTGCTTAGTTGCTGGCTGTGGTTAAATCACAACGGAGACATAAAATCTAAGACTAGCAGGTTGTTTTTACCTGTGGCCTGTAACCACCTGCAGCATTCACTGATACATTTATAACCATCTAGAGATATGGCATGTGTAATAACACTTCATACTCAATATAGCCCACTGGAGAATGTTCCTTTGATATGAGGCTGAATCATAATTTATTGTTTCAGAGGACATATATTTATTTCTGCTTACAGTCTAGCAACACATGCAATGAAAAAATGTGCTACAAATCTTCTGACAGAGAGAAAGAACAAAACACTGGGCAAGGAAAGCTTGCCATCCTTGGAAGAAAAGGCTCAGTAAGGCAAAGGCAAATTTCTATCTGAACTTAAAGAATTAATTACCCAGACAAAATTTAGGATTAAAATTGCAAAAAACGGGGCTTTCTTTGTGTAGTTATTTTGTGTGCCCTGCTTATTCCTATTCAGTATTACAGTGCCATTAAACAGGTGCGTTCATGATGCAGAACAAATTAAGTGGAACAGTTTTGGAAACGATATGCTTGTTGATGTCCTGCATTCAGCCTGCTCTGTGCTAAAGCAAGTGTGCCATCAAGTGGTGCCGCAGGAAAGAACCTGGCAAAGAACCGATCCTCCAGCTTAAGCCTATCACACACAGGAGACCCCATGTCCTATGCAAGGCCACCTTTTTAGCCTTACAAAACCACAAGTGACAAATATTGATCCTCCACTATAATGCAAGGTGAGAAAGAGCTCTATGGCGGGGGTTACTGGGCATGTCACTACAGGGGCAAAGGTCTGTTAATTCAAGAGGCTTTGAGGCTCCTACAACCAGTGTATCTGAAAACCAACCTCTCTAAAGTCTGTGATGACCCCAGTTATCACATAGTGTGATGCATGTCCTACAGAACAGAACAAAGCTGCTCTCCAGTGACCCTTCTGAGGGACTGATCAGCAGCATGAATTGGTCAGACAGATGATGCTGACTTCAGTGTAGCTCGATTCACACCATCAGGAGTATTTACGTGGAGCTGGAGGATATAAGAATTTGGAGTAAGAGAGGAAATGGCAATACACTATGTGTTAAATACATTAATGTTACTTCCAGTAGATAAATGTCCAAAGGAAATATGACAGTTTGCAAAGATTGTAAGTGACTGCATTTGCACAGTGTATAGTTTGCAGTTCAGGAAAACTGGGAAGAAAAATCCCAAGGAATCTTAGTATTAGTATCACAAAACAAACAGTGAAACATATTGCATACTGTCAGGCTTTCTAAAGTGCCAAGGAAATGTGAGTGACAGGGAAGAGTTCATTGTAAGCCAATGGTAAAGAATGAAAGGTAAGTCTGTAGGAGATGTGCACTCAGTTGCCTGGGAAAGCAGGGAAAGGAGAGAGGAACAGAGTGTTCCCTAAAAGCAAAGACACATCTGAAAGCATTTATGACTACAATTGCAGTTATTTCCTCTTCACTTCAAATGCTGTTGGAAAAGTAAACCTGTTGGTGAGTGAAGGTTTGGCTGAGGCATGGGGGGCTTGGAAAGCAACATGTGAAAAGTAGAGGCCATGCTTTAAAGTGGTCAAAGAAAGTGAAGATCAGGCTTCCCATCCTCTCCCCTGCCACGGTGAGCAGTCCTGCCCTGCTATCATGCTCAAGTGTTAGCAACGCTGGGGCCTGGAAACAGCAATTTACCCTCTGCTCTTCAACTCTTCTATTGTAACACACTGGTTTTTTGCCTTCTTTAAGAAGCAAAGCTTAAATGAGTTTTTCTGCCCCCTCTCGGTGTGGATAAGGGGATGCACAGTCCTACACACCCAGAGTGGCCCAGGCTCTCACTTTCTGTAGAAGTCACTCTGAGGTTTGCTGCCACAGCTCTGTATCAAAGAAGGGTCACCAAAGCTGATGGCAGCATTACAGGCAGCAGCACACAGGGACTCCTGGTCTAGTTGTACTCACCGTGGGCCCTGTGCTGAGCCTGTGAAAATGAGTGAAAAGTCTCCAGTTCATAGAAAGCTACCTCCCAATAATGTGTATTAAACACAGAGGCTTTCAAGCATCTCTGTGTATGCATTTGAACATTACTCAGGGAAAGTGGGCCCCGAGACTAATGGTCTCTATGTAATAGGCTGAGCTACTGTGCAAAAATGTCAGCAACCTCAATGGCAAAGTGGCGTCTCACACCTGTAGGATGGATATTGACCACCTCTCTTCCCTGTCTTAAAAATGATGACTTAGATGAGGTTTTAATCAAATTTAACTTTTTTTTTTTTTATCTGCTCATCAGGCCTCTTAGTGAAGCTTGTAAGCCTTCTCCAATTTTCAGATTGACCAGGTTTAGGGCTCAGAAACAGAATAAATCTTGCATTTAGGGGAGGCAGGGAGGGACTTGAAAAACAGGCACTAAGTCCTGCATAGATGGGACTTACAAGTTGGCTCATTTGGACAGGTTTAGGGTTTGAAAATGAAGACTAGGTTCTGCCTTGTTGAGCCCAGAAACGGGCACTAAGTCACTTGCTTAGGTGGGGCTTGGAACCTGGTTTATTTGACCAAGTTTAGGACTCCGAAAATAAGCCTAAATCCCCGGCCATTCGCAGGGCCGGGCCTCCCTCCGGGGAGGGTGCGCGGGCAGATGGCACTCGGAGAACAGAGTGCCCCTCCCTTCCCCTGTCGGTGCTTAAGGCTCCGCACCACCAGGCCCCAGGGCCTTGGCAGCCGGTGCTGGAGAAGCCCCGGCTCCGTCACATCGGTCTGGGCAGAGCTACGGCCGCCGCGCTGCCCTCCGTCCCGGGACGGTACAGTGCCCGGAGCTGCAGGGGCAGCCCCGGACAGGGCGGGACTCCGGCCCCAGGCCCTGCCTCGGCCCGGCCCAGCTCTTGGCTCGGGTTCGGCACCGGGGCGGAGCTGCGGCAGCCGCCGCGTCCCACTCTGCTCCTCCATTTCCCCGCGGCCGCCAGCGGCTCGTTCCGGCCGGGCCGCGCGGGGTCAGGTAAGGTGCGGGATCTCGACGAGGGGAAGAAGCCGGTGGGCAGTGCGGGTGCCCAGGCGGCCAGGCGGAGCACGCGGGGCTCAGGCGCCGGGGGATAAAGCCCGGAGGGCCGGAGCTCGGCGCCCCGAGCTCCCACGCGTTCCCTGGCCGGGTCGGTAGCACTGCCCGGGGGCTCCTGGGCCCGTCCCCGGCACCACGGACCAGGGGCTCCGGCGGCTGTCTGCGGGACTCAACGCCCGGCTCCTGGGTCTCAGGGGCACAAACCGGGTCGGGCGCTTCCCTCTCTTAATATAGCCCGACTCCCGCTGTTTTGGTGCTAGGAAATGGGCTCCTGAAGGGTAGGAGCAGAGACCGAGTCCTGCGGGTTTGGGACTGGGAACAGATACCCAGTCGGCTGCTTCAGGTCGGCTACTGATGAGGAGGGGAGGGCCATGAGGGATTGAGGAGGGTGCGTGGGCCCCCCCCTGAGGTGAGGGTCTGGTTGTGTTGGTCCCCGAGGCTCGAGAGACTGACATGCATCAGGACAAATCTGAGAGAGGCTCTGGGGGAAAAGGCATTTTTCACACTATCTTTGCGTACAACTCTTTATTCGAGATGTGTACAACAGCCAGAATAGTCATTAACTCAGCAGTCCATATTTACATAATGTACGATTATGACAGTTCAGGTTACAACTGTGATTTGATCAATTGAACAAGTGTTTGAACAAGCTGTAATGAGCTGGAGCAGAAATGAACAGGAGCTGGAGCCACAGGTGAACTGTAGGTGAAATGAAGCCACAGAAGATGAAACCCAACTTGTGCCTAAAACATGCTGGAAGAAAGAACAAGCTGGAGCTGTACCTGAAATAAATGAGCAGGAGTTGGAACAAACAGGTGCTGAAATAAATTGGAGCCACAAGCAGGAGCCATCCACAAGATGGAGCAGAAACAAAACAAAACAGCAGCACCGACCAACCTAAAGCCACAACCATGTTTGAGCCATGAAGTCTCTGCAGCATCTGTGGGTAGGCAGAGCTGGCCAGGCAGAGGCAAGACTGTCCCCAGCCATGTGTGAGGCAGACAGCATCATCATCCTCAGCATAGGCAGCATGCTTCTTCCTGTGAGCTCTACACTGTAAGGTACTAGTAATATGCTTCAACATGGCTGGCAGCACAATTAACCACCGCCACAAAGGATTCTGCCTGTTAGAGGCGCTGTTGCCTTGCACTGGACATCCCGCTAGTTCAGGGTACACTGCCTCTCCGCATGCTCCTGTGGTAAAGAGGCCGCGACCCTCACGGACTTTTAGGGACTTTTCAAGACCCTCCTGGACCCTCCAGAACTTTCCAGGGCCCTCCAGAGACGGTACTGGGCATGCGCCAGCAAGAGGAGAGCCTATAAGAACGGGACAAGCGGAGGCGCACCCTCTCTCTTCTCTTTTTTAATTTTCCTTCCAGAGGGAGTAGCGGAGCTCTCAGACAAAGGGGCAGCCGGGGGCGCTCCACGGGGACTCGTGGTTGTGACTGTTGTGCTTTCCTTTCTCTCTTTCTGTCTCTGTCTCTCTTTCTCCATTTCTTTTCATTCCTCCCTTTCTCTTTTCATGGTGGGTTGTTGTGGGTAAAATAAAGTAGTTAAGCGCTTGACTGTTTTGAGTCTTAATTCTGTTCCTGAGACTATACAAAACCTGAACACGATAACCTGTTTGCTTGAATGTCACTGACAAGCCCAGCCACCCAGAATTGTCTGAGGTTGGTTGGAAAGCAAGGGGGTTTAACTTCTGCCAAATTAAAACCAACAGGGGATCATGACACACACCCCATGTGGTCTCTCTGGCATGGTCAACTTGCAGCGTGGCTGAGACTCCTCTTGTCCATCTGGCCATCCTTGACCAGTGGTAGATGTGGGACAGAACTCCTGCGGCATAGCATAGCCCAAGGAGCTCCTGGAGCTGCTGACCTTGCATACCCTGCTCCTTCCTGGGCATGAGAAGCTTTCGACAGCCCCTCACTGGTGCTTTCAGCAGTGGCTTTGTAAGATTGCACATCCACAACAGCAGAGGAAGGAGAAACTGAGACAGGACACCAGAAATGTCCCATTTCTCCCCATGAGAGCCAGGATCTGGCTGAAAACACACCCACCCCCATTGCAGCAGCAGTGGTGGCACAAACCAGCAGAGACAGGGCTAGACATCGACAACAGTTGCTCTCATCTCATCAGACAATCCTGCCAAACATGTGGCCCTGACCTGCTGAGTTTGGAGTGGGCTCTGGGGAAGGGAACTTCAGGCCTCCCTGGCATGCCTGCTGTGCTCACAGTGTCTGGCCATGGGGGAAACTTGGACAGGTGGGCACAAACCCTGTCACCACAATCCTGACCCGCCGAAGGACCTACACCAGCATCCATGCCAACGGACCAGCACTGCTCCTCTGGCAGCAGGATCCCTCCTTCCCTGAAGGGTCTTTGCAGGGAGCCCTGTCAGGTGATATGCACACCGTACCTGTCCCTTCACCACCCTGACAGCAGGATGAGGGGCAAAGCCAAAGTGCCCCAAGCACAAAACTGCTTCCCAAGCTCTGGCCAGGCCTGGCTCCCTCACACCTGCTTGGTCATGGTGCCTCTGGGGCACAGCAGCCTCTGGGGCACACCAGTCTCTGGTACCTCATTCCAATGTCTAGGGGACAGAATCCCCACTCATTCTGTCATCCCTGGGGACCCTGCAGGTACCCAGTTCCTCCTGCACATTGGAGATGCCTCGCTGGGATAGCCAGTCCTACCTTGCAGGTCTACTTGGCCACCATCTTAAGCACACATCCTCCCCATTGGCATCTCCCATTGCTGAGCACCTTGAGGCTGTGCTCCTTGCCCAGCAGCTGGGATGAGCCTTCCCTATGCTTGGGCACAGCCACGTGGCCTCTGCTGTGCCTCCACCACCGGCAGCACTTGCTCAGCTGTCACTCCCTGTGCTCTGCCAGGCCGCTTCATCTTGTCACTGACAGGGCTGCACCAGCCAGTGTGGAGCCCTGGCATGGCCTCTGCTCCCACCACGGAACATTTTGATATGAAAAAGAAGGTTTTAAGTAAAAGCAAGTCCCAGAAGCCATGCTCTTGGGAATCCCCTGCTAGGATGCCGCCAGGAAAGGCTGCAGGTCTGAATCCCAACAGAAACCAGTTGCCTCCAGCAGCAGCTCCCACACTCAACAGTTTGAGCTCTCCATGGCTCCAGCAGTGGCAGCACTGGGCCAGAAGGGTTTGTTCTCCAGCAGCTGCTCCAGAAAGAGCTGAGGAGAAGAAACCAGCTGGAAGGAGAAAGCCTGATGGCAGGCTGCCCTGAGACCCCCACTCCATCAGATCACCATCTTCCCCAGGGGTACACATACCTCTGGCACAAATATTTATTTTCTGTGCAGCTGATACTGTTTTGTGTATGTGTGAAGTTGACATAGACAGGAGAGGAAAAAGACAGGAGGGAGTGTTTTACTCACAGCCCAAAAATATCCAAGGGGATTATTAAACTGTTAACAAAGTGGCACTGTCTAGTGAGGAGGTAGCTGGACAAGTTTCTGAGATGTGGTACTCGGGGACTCCCATGCACTGCTAGGCATCCTTGCTGGTGTTTAGGTCGTGAGGGGATGGTTGTTCATGTGTGGGTCAGACGGAGGGTGTCATGGGACTCTTCACTTTTTGTTTCAATCCTTCACTTGCAGGCTGGATCAGAATTACAAAAACTGGTGGTTAAGCACAGATGCTTGACCTGCTGGTCACTAAGTGCTCTGTCACTGAAAGGCTATGGCTTTAAACAATTCATTGACTCTCTCCCATAAATGTACCAGGAGATAGAGCACTGGGCAAGAGAGTCTCCCTGTAAAAGTGTATTTGGACTAAAACCCTCAATCCTTATAAACTGAGGCTAGAACAAATATCTTGTTCTTTATGCCTAGTCATTTTATTAGTAACTTCAGATGAAGTAAAGATTTTCCAATGCAGCAAAAATTACTTGTTATAACACCTTTTCCAGTTAGTGAATAGCAAGCAGTAAGAACACAAGTATTCTGTTAGAAATGGCTTGGCAACATGTGTCTGATTTGAAAACAGCCTTAGAAAGGCAGATTTGAGTGTGTGTTTGATTGTGTCATATCTGATTCACTTTGAAGACAAAAAGAAATCCTCCCAGCTATACTCAGTACATCTCTTGTAGGACTCATTGAGAGGTAGTGATAATGGCAGGTATTATTAGATCCACAAAGATGGTGTCAATTAGTTTCACATTTACATGAAGACACAGTCAAATTAGGTGAAGTCCTCAAGCTCCTGAGAAGCTGTCATCTGTTCTGTTTCCAGTCTTTACAGCACCTGGGCTCCCCTGAAGAAGTGATTGAGCACAGCATATGGTGCCATAGCCACAGCTGCGATGACTTTTTAACAAAGCACTAAGCTGTGACAAATGAGCCCCTGCTGTATCTTGTGAGGCAGTAGAGGTTGCCTGTTTCTTCAGTCTCTGTGGCAGACTCCTTTTTACTTCATACCACACTCTCAGGCACCATTTCTTCATTTATTGTGGTCAGGTCCCACTGGCAAGGGTTTATAGCCTTACCTACTAGCAGATACTGAAATTCAAGCTTGTTTTTTGAGGAAGAACCACATCTGTGAATAAAGCTCCCATGTGCAAGATGATGATTTTTCCATTGCTGCACTCAAAACACCTTTCCTAGGCATTCGCTCTGGCAGCTCTGAAGCAGCTGCCTGCGCAGGATGTGGCTGAGGCTGGATGCTGGCATGGCTCCCGCCACCCTGCCCACAGCTGCCCCGGGAAGTCAGAGCTCAGGCCCTGCAGGTTCAGCAGCTAAGCGAGTGATTTCTAATAGGACAGTCAGAGGATATTCATGCCAGTAGGAACCTTTGTTCTTACTGGAACTGAAACTGATAATTTGCTGCTGAGCCAAGGGCAGACTGGATATCTGTGTTTTCACAGATTCTGAAATGAGCTGAAGAGTGGGCCTCTGGCCTCAGTGTGAGTGGGAGACTAGCACAGTGAAGAAGTAGGGACCCTGGCAGGCAGTACTCAGGTCCCAGCTCTCCCGTAGACCCCTCTGATCTCAGACAGTCACAGCTCCTGACTAAGACCACTGCTTATCTCCCCAAGAAAAATACTGGTTTTAACCCTCTGCCTTTTTAAAATTTTTATTTCCTTAGATACGAGCCTTTAGAAACAGGTAGGACTCTTTCCAACAGGGTTTTACGGAATCAGATGTGTGGAGATTTGCAGGTACTAACAGAAAGTAAACAACAACCTAGGCTAACTTCACTGACAGCCTTTGTGGTGTCTCCCTCTGCCACACGGGAGATCTCTGATCACCCTGCAATTGCCTATCTTGACGTAGTATCACATGTCTAAAAAGTTACTTGGAAGTCAGTGTGTTCTCTTCAGCCATGAAGAAGGTACGTGCCTCTTTTTAAGGAGAACATGCATACATGTTTTAATCATACCTACCAACAAGCTTGGAGTACAGATCTGCATTGCTGTTGGATGTTTTTCAGAGAACTCTGCGCCCCAAAAAGCACATAACAGAGAAGGAAAGCTTTTATATGCAAGTGGAAGCAGCATAGGCTTGCTGGTCTCAGAATGTCATCCCAATTTAGCTTTGAGAGTCCCTTAAATGACCTATAATTTATATATGCCCCTCTTCCTTACACTTTTGCAAAAGGGGTAATAGGTCAAGCTTTTCTCCTTCAGCACACATTTACCTAAAATTCTAGTCTTTGGACTGTCCTTCCTTTAAAGCTGAATTCATACTCCATGTTTTCCTAAGCTTGTAGTTTTTTGCTTACTGGATGATGAAGTACATCAAGTAACACTGCCTGTGACAGTTGCTTTGTGGATTACAGATTTCCTGACTAGGAACTGGGTTTGAGTTCATTTAATCCAACTGCAGAAGCCCTGCAACAAGCCCTGAGGTGGCTGAAGCTGTGGCTTTCCCAGTGATTTGGATTGGATTTGGATTGTTAGCAAGGGCTGAAAAGTTTTCCTGTTTGCCATGGCTCTCATGAAAGGCTTGTTTGTGCTCAGGCATCTGTGCACTGCTGAACTATACATGGAAGAGGAGGAAGGTGCTGTAACTGTTGAGCAATTTCTGTTAAACTGAAAAGGGGCATGTTGCTCAAATCATTGGCCACGAGATTATCAGCTTTTATGGTCAGAAGTAATTGAAGGTCTAACCCAGGATGCTGGGGGCACATTGCTACAATATACAGTTTATTGAGCAAACCAAAAGCAACCAAGCAGAATTTAGCAATATATTAAGAGCTTAATCATTTAACTCCTTTCTTTCTTCCACCACAATGATGCTAACACAGACCACGTTGGCTTGATTGTTCAAAAGGAAATAATATCAGCCCTGCCTCCAAGGCAGAGAAATCATGTATCTGGAAACAGAGAACAGTATTGAGCAAATTATAAACTATGCTATCTCAGAAACTAATCTTTCAGTTAAGGCAGCTAAAGTCAGAGCAAAGATGAGGTTAGATAATCTCTCTGTGTAATACACAGAACTGCAACATGTGGACAACCAGAACAAGGGAAACGAGCAATCTCTGCAGTAGTCTGCAGAGAGAGTGTACCCCAGCACTGATGCCTCTGTAAAAGTGCAAGTGAAACTCAACTGAGCTTTTAGTTGCAACTGTTCCAGAGAACTGGAAGAGAAATGCCTCAGAGCTAAAGTCCACTTTTCCTCTCTTGCAGGCAACCATCTCACAGCATCTCTTTGGAAACAATTAGTCAATTTCTATCCTAAAAGCTGTTTCCAGTTCCTTTTGTCACCGATGGTACTGCTTCAGAATCTTACTCAAATGAGGGTTTGAAATTTTTCCTAATATCTGGGATAAAGTTACTAACAGTTTCTACCTAATTACCCTTCAGCTAGCTTCACCCTTTCACCTAGTTTTCCCAGTCATGCTTTGCCCTTAATTTTACCTTTACAAACAGTCCAGCTTTTACCATATTTTAATTTTCATGAAATTTCCTCAGTACCAGATTGAATTTGTTGTTTTTATATATATGTATGTACACATGCAAAGATTAACAAAATTGATTGCAATGTACGTAACAAAGACCTGTTACATGTCTGTAGTAAACATACACTGCCCAAGACATCCTAGGATTCTATTTTCTGACAGACACATCTTGTTCTTGGCTCCTGTTTATCCTGTATTTAGCTGAAACTCTATCTATTCTCCTTTTGGCTTCAACAGATGAGCTCTTAGACCTTGAACATCATACTATGAAATTTACTCCACCCTCCTCCTTTTATTTTTTTTAACTCCAGCTCTTAACTCCAAGGTATTCTTACATAATCCTTTCTATTGCCTCTGTAAGTTTATTACATGTCTAATTCTTGTGTCACCATCAGTGCTGCAAATATAAACAAAATAGGTGTACACACCTCACTGAGAAAAATTCTCCTATAAAAGTTCATCTGAGAGCTTTTCTTTGTTTTCCTTGTCAGAGTTTGAGTTATTACACTTTCCTTCCTGTATTGTATACTTACTGATTTACAAGTAGGCTAGATCTGCCAAATTATAAAAAAATATATGGCTCTAAGAAGTAATTCACTATATTTTACCTAGTGTTTTTTAATTATGATGTTTTCTATTATGGAAATAACAGAGCATGTGCAAGGGAAGTCTCAAGTAAGCAATTTTAGAGGAGCATAGCAACTTCCTGCTAACCCTAAGGAGTCTGGCCTTCAGGCAAAAAGTTCAACCATTTCACTGTTCTAAAGGCAAATTTGGAAATGCAAGCAAAGCTACAAACATGCTACACTTCCTGGAAAAGCCCAATACAGGAAAGGACTTAAAGCTATTTTTATTTTGCTTCTTAAAGGATAAGACACGCATATGAAAGTATCCAGGCTCAAAAAAGCTGAGCTTGCTGAAGATAAGCTCAAAGTAAGCCAAGAGGCACATAAATTAAATTCCTTTTTTTGATACACTGCATTTAGCACAAGTTAATGCTACTGCAGAGTTTGGTTCCGGTTCTGCACTTACCACAAAAAAGCAGGGAGCCCCTCTGAAGAACAGAAACTGCTTTTCTGAGACTAAGTAGGAACATGTTTTAGCATATTAAATCTTCAAAAGTATTAAAAACAATGCTCTGAAGTAGTTATGTTTTGGAGAAAATAGTGACTGAACTAATGCAGAGAGGCACTATGAAAGACTTTTTTCAGTATCAGGATAAATTTGCAGTTTGTCTTGCACACATATAATTGCACATTGCTAAGAAGAGCTGTAGGTCTTTTGAGACACCTTATACAGTACAGCTTACATACACAAACCAAATAGAAGCACAGTTCAGTTACACAACCAATAGCTCTTCAGGCTACCCAGAACTCTGTAGTTAGTACAGTCCTATTTCAAGTTATCTACTGCTGAATTTGTTCTAAACTGACAAATACCCTGCTTGTCTGAATTGTACCTGTTTGCTTCCTGATGTCATTGCCTTTCATTGCTGAACATCCCTCTTCGTGATCCTTCATGTCATTAGATAACTCATTCCCACCATTGTGTGAGCTTGTTTTGTATCTGCAGGACACTTTCCAAGAACAGTTCTGTGAGACTATGATAGAGAGAGAAGTGCAGAAGCCCTTACTTATAGCTGGGCTGGGGACCAGAACAGAAGCCAAGGCAATGCCAGGCACAGCTTGTCATAGAACCATAGAATGGTCGGGGTTGGAAGGGACCTTTAGAGATCATCTAGTCCAACCCCCTGCAGAAGCAGGTTCACCAAGATCAGGTCGCATAGGAACATGTCCAGACAGCTCTTGAAGATCTCCAAGGAAGGAGACTCCACACCCTCCCTGGGCAGCCTGTACCACTGCTCCCTCACCCTCACAGTAAAATAGTTTTGGTTTTAGTTTTTTTTTGGAGGTCCCTTCCCAGGTGCATAAGATGAAGGACCTGTGTTTCAAGAAATAAAATCCTACATATATTCAGATATTGCGTGCAGTATCTTTTTAAAAATCCTTGGTGAAGACATTTCAAAGTGGGTTGTGTAGTGCCAACCTTCTAACTAATACAGTAGTTTCCACTTGTATGTATTACTACTAGCAGGATATAAAGCAGATACACCTAAAAGAAACAAATTCAAGGTTTAATAATTTCTCTGCCAGCGAAAGCGAATTGCCCAGATGGGAAGGTAACAGATATTACACGTCTGTGATTTGCAATGCTGGAATAGTTCTGCAAACTTTTGCTGTTAATAAAAAGCAAGATGAAATAAGAAAATAGCACCATCCCAGTGTATGGCACTACAAAGGGTTACGTTTTTCAGTGGTGTGATTTTTTACAGTAATAATGGCACACTCTTGTGCCAGTGTACATCTTTGATATGCTAAACTCCATTTCTGCTCTTCAAGATGAAATGCATTTCAGAGTTCAGCAACAAAACGATGCTAATTCAGAAACATGGGGAAGACAGCCACAGGCATTCTGTTGGCATCACATGGTAGCTGCTGCAACACGGCCGTGAGCAAGCACACTGCCCGCAGCACAGCTCTTCACGAAGTCGCAAGACAGCTGGAAACCCCAGGATGTCCCAGGAGGTGGGATGAGAAGTATTATTTAAAGACTCATTGAGTGTTCATTTTACAAAAGAATGGTTCAAATGCTAACTCTTTATTTGAAAACAAAACTATTCTAGGTATTCCTTATAAAAAAACGCAAAGGAGAACAGCAGAAACCTATGCTTAGTTTGTTTTTGAAGTTCAGTCTGTTCTATTTTAGTCCAATTAATTGCATGCTTTGAAAAAGGTTTCCTCCTAAACCATCACTCAGAAACGTAGACAGAGGCTTTACAATCCCATAATGAGCCAAAATTGTCCTTGCCCTAGGCACTGGCACAGAGACAGAGGAGAGGCAGCCTGCAACTCCCCTGTTTAAGGTCACTGGAGATGCAGGTGACTTCAAAACAGTGTTCTCGTGACAAAGTCCCAACAGGCTTTTTCCTAGAGTGCAGAAAACCCTGGATGAAGGCTCATTTCAAATGAGCCACGATGTAAGCCTTGCTGGAAACACACCTTGGATCCCAGGCTGACACAGAGGTGACACGGGGACATTTTTCTGGGCAGGACTAGAAAGGGTAAGACTGCTGGCCTCTATCCCCCAGCAGCAGCAGCTAACCAACTTTCAGCCTGAGTGACAATGGGATTGAGTAAAAACATAGCACAAAAATGTTGTGATGGAAAATGTCATAGCTCAATGTTACCCAGGAGATAAAAATTAATGTTCGTGGAACACAAATATGAAATCCCCCCCCAGGCACATAGCAAATAAATGATTAACGGTGCTGAAAGTGGAGGGAACCACAGATTACACTACTTCAGCATTTTACAGGAAACTTCAAAAAGCCCTTTGCTTCTCATCAGATCCTTTGGCAGTTAAACACCTTAACAATGGTACATTTCTTCATGACAGTGTTACAGGGAAGGTTACTGCAGGCTGAAAACCCCCTTTGAATCTTCACTGTGATTTTGCAGAGGGCGTTTTGGATGAATTCTTGAAGGAGAGTAAGGGGCTAAGGACCACTTAAGAGTGGGATCAAGAGCTGTGCCAGGGGTAGAATATGCTTCTTCCATTTCAATTTGAGTTTGGCCCTGGGGATTTTGAAATATTTACTGAAAGCAGCACCACTGGGCATGCAGAAAAAATTCTTGCTATAGGGACTCCAACGGTGAGGGTGGAATGTAGCACTTGGCTTTTAAATGTAACTCATCAAAAAAAGTAAAAAACAGCAGTATAAATAATGATGTAAAAGCAGAGGTGATTCTGGGTTTGATGGCTTCCCCAGGAGATCTCTGAAGTGCTTAGGATGGAAAAAGCAGCCTGTGCTACCAGGACACTGCAAGCGAGTGCCTTCTATTTGGGAATAGCTACATTTTTTTTCCTCTCTACGATCTGTAGTAAACAGGGATTTGGAGGGGAAAATAATGAAGGTGGCAATCAGGAAACTTCCAGAAAAGATGGGAAATGGGTAGTGTCAAAAAGCTCTGTGCTACTGGTTTCAAAACTTAACTGGAGGATTTAAAAATGCATTAACTTATATATATATTTTTCTAACATCAAAGGAAGAAGAGAGCACTAATTGGCAGTTACTCGTGAAGATCTGAACTCTCACATTGTCTTTAGCTTATTTTCTAGAGTTCCTTTGCAGAACACTGTCATTACAACACATGGCTAACTCTTGGGAACCTGCAGCATAGCCACCACTGCACAAGTAAACATTATTAACCTTAAACCTTAACTATACTTTAAAACCTACCTGCTTCTCAGCACAGAGACCCAACATGACAAGTTGGTCTCAACAATGACAAAACCCATACCAACTGCAGGGTTGAAATACTAAATTGTCCAACAGTCCCATCTCCACTGAGGTATATGCCTAGCAAGGAACAGACTCTCCCCAAAACACCCTTATTTAAAAAAAATGGCATTAGAACAAGGAAAAAAAATAGACTGTGAAGGAAAGCTAAAAAAAACCACAGCAATTTGAATGTACCTGTTGGAGACCTTGGGATAAGAATTTTTTAAATAAGAGTCAAGTTAACTCCAGAGCTAACATCACTCAGCCAATTACTTTCTTATCTCTCTAATTACAGATGGAATGAAGAAACTAGGAATCAAAATGAAAAACATTTTTATTCAAACACTTGCATGCCTTTGGTTCTCTTATCTACTAAGCATCAAAAATGGGCAACAGACTCCAGACTATCCCTCTCTGCAACAGAAGACATAGAAATAAGCTTAAAAACAAATGTTTACTCTCTCAGGACAGCTGCATCATCCCACTTTCCCCCACCTTATTGGGCTGAAGCCATGGCTGCAGTATGCTGAAGTGTGTTTCCACTGTAATGAGAAACGAAGGTCGGTTAAGTGGGTGCCCAGCTGTGGACCTCTCACTACAGGAAGGACATTGAGATGCTACTGTGTATCCAGAGACCTGCAAGGAAGCTGGTGAAGGGTCTAGAGAACATGTCTCATGAGGAGCGACTGAAGGAATTGAATGAATACAGAAAATGACAGCAAAGAAAGTACTGGAGACTTGCTTTGAGGCTTTGTGACACTATCCAGCTATTACTATGAACACGTTGGTGTCTCCCTGTGGCCTGCCATGCTGCATACAGCAGCTGCCTCCAGCTCTGCTGGGAACAGCTAATGACAGAGGAGCAGCTTTCAAGAATTCTGAACTGATATTGACAGCTTTTAGAAAGATGATCAATGGTTTAAAGAGATAACATGAAGATAAGGAAGTAATGAGCTAAACCATTTAAGAACCTGTAGGCACAAATGTGACTTGGACCAGCCAGCTTGAATAAAGATGGTAGGGACAAGTTAATGCAGCTGGCAAGCTACTTCCAATATCAGGAACAGGTGCTGCAAGTTAATCAATTGGGCCCTGGGTGATCTCATGGACAGAAGCAGCATATAACGAAGCAGCTAGCAAAGGAAGGGTGGCTTTGAGTCAACTCTGTTGGCTGTACTATGTTGCCTGTGTATGTCTCTGCATGTGCATTACATAGCCTCTCTAAACCTTTGAATGAAGATAGCTTGCACCACTACAACAGAACCCAAATCTCATTCAAGAAGAGACGCTTCAATGTCTGATACAGAATAGGATTTTGGTTGCCAGAGGATTTTCCTTAGCTGATAATTCATTTCCTTACTACACATCTTGTGCCTGGTTAGTATGTGCCAGTTAGCTTGAGGAAGATTGCTATATTAGAAAATACGTAATTTATTTGTAAATGGTCACTTTCCACCACCTGTTCTGGACAGTGTACAGACCCACATCAGTTCATCACCCACACATCAGGTAGCAGCTTTTTCCTCTATAAGGAAGCTCTCAATGGTTTGCCTGGGACAAATTTGGCTCCCTTCTCACTTATACTAATTGAACCCTCTTAAAATGATGACTAAAAGATGGGCCCTTTTACCTTTCAGTGCTTTAAAACACAATTAACAATAAATCATACATCTAAACAGACACAGACAGGTTGCAGAAACAGAAACACTTGATGCAAGCAATGTTCATTCTGGACGCAAGGTGATGTGCCAGGGAAAGCCAAGAAACAATTGGGCTTAATTTCATTTAATGAACATTATAACCTAGCCACTGTATTAAATAACAGCTCTGTTTCAAAATGCTGTCCTATCAAATGCTTTGGACTGTGGTCTAACAGGCCTTCCCCTTCCACGCCACTTGGACTCCTGCAGTTTTAGCAATGCCTGGGGCTGGGCAAGATGTTTTCTGTGGCACTGGTAGCCTGCTGTATTTGAGAAGGAGCCAGTTCACCTGAGGCTGCATCAAGAGCAGCTCCTGTCATCAGATGGGCTTTATCCACTCACATCCCTCCTGCCACTTCGGGGTGGGAGGAGTTTTTTCAAGATTTTTTTTGGGAAAAGGCATATATTAACTCATCTGCTTCACTTCCATATTAACTGGAAAATATATCTAGGCTGGGGCTGATGCAAAGATTTCTGACAACTGCAAGCAAGACATAATAATGTTATCTGGATAGTACAAAACAAAAAAAAACCTGCAAGCTTGCACACAAGTTAAAAACATTATTGTATGTCCAGTTCCCCTTTTTCTCATCTCCTTTTGGTTCCTCTGTGTGGAAGAGAACGGATGAAAGCTTGGTTTCTTCAGAATGCACGCAGAAGGAATATTAACGATTCTGTATATATTTGGAGACATTCTCAGAAGAAACCATGGTGCCAGCAGGAGTTATGGGAAGTTAGCAGACTACCTGCCTGTATAAGCTTGAAATAACCTTAAGTCAAATGCTGCTTGACCCGTCTATTCTCAAAATTCTGGTGGCAATCTACCAGCAGTTCTTCACTCTGCACTTTTGCAATGCACTGTTGGACCTTTGGTGACTACAAATGGCACTTTGGCATCCATCATCTAAAACAACAGATAAGCACCGTACAAAAGAAGTGACTACGTAACACGTGTAATTTTAGAAATCCTCTCTGGAAGGCAGGCGTTAAGCAGAGACACAGTAAAACAAACAAAATATCCAACTGAAAACCTAGATGTCTGTCTGGGTAGTTTTAAAAAAGATTAGATGACGAAAACACCCAAACTCTTGGCACAGAGAGAGAGTCAACAGCCCTAGAGAAGGCAACACTACACAGTGGGAGAAGAAAAGTAAAGAGGGGATGAAGCCATCAGTTCTGGCAGAGAGGCTAAGAATCTTCCAAAACCGAGAGTAAAGCCCAGGATAGAAAAAAATCACACTCAAAGACAGGTTGTTCTTGAATTTGCATGTACCCTATAAAAAGTCTGACCAAGATACTTTGCTGGAAATAAAACCTGAAGGCTTGAATTTATTCAATCAGTGAGCCTTAGTGTATTTTGTGTGTAGACATTAATATGACTTTGAAGGACCAAACTCAACTTCGCTACTTTTAGAAAGCCTAGACTGCTTAATGTGCATCCTAAGCAACACAGACACATTTTAGTTCCTGTTGGATCTGTTGGCAGAATGAACACCCTTCTGACCTGCAGAAAAAAACCCAAAGAATGAACAGTTTGAAGCGGATTTCTTTCTGAATATTATGCTGCTCTATACATGTTAAAAAAACCCCACATCAACAAATGAAAATTCCCAAGCCCTTCTGTGGCATAGCATTTGACACTTTAAAGGATTTTTCACACCTCAGAGCACATCTAGTTCCTTCACAGGCTGCTCTGGATGCAAAATAGATATACTGTGAATTAAGAGCTACTTAATAAATAATGGCATCATTATGGTGTAAACACCTGGCTGAAAAAAAATCAGTGTAATTTGCTGCACACTCAACCACAGAGACCTGACACAGTTTATTCAGCTCCTGCACTGCAGTTATTTCCTCCCTAGCTGCAAGTGAACTAATTTCAGTGGATGCCTGAACGCTGTCCCATCACATTCATTTGGGCTTACCATGAGATTTTGAAAGGAGTGAAGTAACCTTGGACAAAACACCACAAAGCATCCACAGTTCTCATTGATGGCATTAGTTTTAATTGGAATAACAAAGTGCTTTCCATAGGATTCATTTAATACAGAGTTTTAAAGAAAGATGTTTCGTCCCTTTCATATGGGCAATTTCTATGTGATGACTTTTTCAATACAGCGTTCTCCAAGTTTCTCCTACGTGTAGAGTTCCTTCCATGAACACTGTAGTTCAAACATTCATGCTTTTGGCTGAAGAGTCCATTCTTTAAAAAAACCCGCAGGTTTTGTAAAAAAAGCTCTCAGTATATTATGCTGACCAACAAAAATTACATCATTTGTCATTTAACACAGATTTAAGGGACATGATTCCTTCTTACAGTCCTACACACACATGCATAAAGGTGCTTTCAGCTCTATCAATAATAATAATAATGATATTAATACCTACCAATATACATAACACCACCAATTTTTATTACACAGACAACAGTGAAATTGTTTTGTTTTTTTTTTTTCCAAATTAAATTAATCTTCTGCTTTTTAGTGAGAGACACCCTTTGAACACTTAGTGCTTCCTCTTCCTTGGAACTACATCTGGATGGAAAGCAGAACACAGTGCAAGGACTGCTCACCCACCCCTTCCCGCACTTTTGGCACGTGTTTACGATGAGGTTTCTTTGGACACACATATTCATAATTTCACTGCATTCCATTTTTCACCCTTTATGTCTGATTCTATCTCAGCCCCTTTCTTTGCTTGACTCCTCTTTCTTTTCCTTTCCTATTAAGTGACAGGGATATGGTATAGCAATAGCACAAAATCAGAACAGCTGATTCAGTGCAAATTGTTATATACAATGGAATGTATGAAACCAAACCAGCAAGTGGTATTTTCCATGAAATACATTATTTTTCTTTCTTTATTATCACTCAACTTAACTCCATTAGGGGGGGCTCTCTTCAGGTTTTTAAAAACAAAACACTTCTATGAAGGACAAGACATAGTAAGTTACCCTTAAGAAAAAACCATATCAAACGGTCACCATAAACAATCTTAATCCAAAAGCTCCCTTTCCCTAGAGTATGTGTGTACAATCACCTAAAGAACAACTCAAATGATTTCATGAGTGAAAGTCATCAATAAACACACACTAAAAGGGTACATGCACATAAACAACATCCTCACTGAAACTGTCAGTCACACCCTTGGTTCACTGTTCCCCACTCCCATGTACAGAGCAAAATCATCACTTTAAGGAAATACTACGTGCCAGCTCACAGCACGGTGTCTTTACACAAGAGGACTACCGCAACAAGGATACCAGAGACACTTCTTCCTACAGGATGAAAGCAATTGGATTGTGGGAAGAAAGGAGAGAGATTTTTTTTTTCATTCAGCTACAATCACCTTTTGTAGTACAACCCTTGTACAGGAGAAGAGTATACATAAACGCACCATTATATCTATACAAGGATGCAAAGGTGTAAACAGATGTTCTGCTTTCTAAGGGACTTGAAACAAACCCAAAGTTTACCCCTAGGCACTTGGAAGTACAGAGCTCCTGCGTCTGAGCTGTGCTTGTACTTGCTGTTTGCTTTGGGACTTCTAGCTGCAAGTAATGAATTCCCCTGTCCAGGAACACCTTCTGTCATCAAACATACCAGCATAACTATTTAATTGTCATCTGAGCATACAGCTGAGCCTCAGTCCTGCTCCCTTACAGTCCTGCCAGGTCAGCAGAGCCTCTCGGATTCACAGTCAAGGTCATCTGAAGATCTTGAGAGAAGTCCTGGCTCCTCAAAAGATTCATTAGAAGAGAGACAAGCCTGCAGATGGCATTTAGGCACATAAAAACTTCAGAGGACCTGGGCCTTTGTTTACTGCCCTGAATAGTTATTTCACTGACAGTAAAGTCTGTTAAGGGCTGTGGCTAAGGGTCCTGGAGATAGAGTCCTGCAACCAGCATGATCCATGCAGGCATAAAATCAGCCTTGAGAATTCAGTTGCAAGACTGGGATCACTGAGAAGCTCCCTTTAACTTTGAAAGCCGCTGATACGACAGCATTTTCAACTGACCTATTCTTGATCTCTGCTAGTATAAAAATGTTTAGCAAAAAGGTCACTGCAAAAGTGAACATAGTTTTCTGTAAATTTCTCATCTTCTATTACATTTCTTTAAATAAATGTACAATTTCACGGTACAATAGATGAAGTCACTTTTGCTATTAAGTTTCTTACTAAAAGTAATGTACAGCAAGTATCAAATTGGTAGCCTATTTAGTCGAGATTCTGCCTCATTTTACAGTTTTTCTTTCAATAAGCACATTCAGCTTGAAAATATTAAAAACAGCCCTGGTGTGATTCCTGGGAGGCCAGAGGGAATTTTGCACCAACTCTTGAATGCATATATCCTGTTCTCCCATTTGTGTTGCGCCCATGACACACACCCACAGATTTTCATTGCACTGCGTGGAAATCAATCAGTTAAGATTACTATGTGGAATGACAACCTGATTTCAACTACATTCTTGCCTTGCCTGAGGAAATATGTCTGATTTGGTTACGTATGCAACGCTTCTCCCTGGTGTTGGGCCCATGCTGCAGCAAATCAGGGAAGCAGCAAGTCAGGGAAGCGTTAAGACATTTGCTAAGATCTCTATCTGGCTACCCAGAGGAAGCAGGCAGCATTCTAGCGCTGCTCTCCAACTCTGCAGCTGTAATTACCTACAAAGTCCATGAATTATCCAAATATTTATCTTCAGAAGGGCTAGGGGAAAGAGCAAGTATAAAAATAAAAAAAAAAAAAAAGAGAAAGAAAAATAGCAGCAGGAGCTGAGTACATTTCCAAACACAAGGTAGAGCTGCATAAGGCTATTTGGCCAACATAGGACTGTGATTCCTCCGAAACAACAGCTGAAGCCTTCCTTGTGTGAAGCTGCCAATATTAGTACAAAATCATTTTGCTGACATAGCTTGTTTCATGGGGTAAAGCTGATACTTTTGTGTTGGGCGGTTGTGTTCACCTTATGAACGTTTGCCATTGTTAAGTTTCTTAGCAAACCTCCCTTCTGCAGATTTAGCTTTTCACCAAAAACTAGCAAATGATGCAGATTCAGGGAACAACCAGCACAGCAGCATCTCCCCCTCCCGCAGTGAAACAGGACACTCACATCAAGTGTCCTCTTAAAAACAATCAGGAAATTTGCACTATACAAAGCAAGAACATTGGGAGAGGAGGAAGAACAAAAAGCCAATCCCTGGACTAAGGCCCCAAGAGTGCAGAAAACAGTTATTGGACTCAATTAAGTTACAAATATCTCCTTTGTCACCTTTCAAAGATGCAGTAGGGCAGTGCTTAAAATGCATAATTTTAGTCTCGCTCATCCAAACATTGGAAGTTCAGTGAAATGCAATTTGAAGCATTGCAGCTTTTGATATACCACCCGTTTGCTTAAACCCATAATCACACTGGCACGATGACAGTGTCAAAATACATAATCCGAACAGTGCCTTTAAAATTTTACTGTTGTACATAAATAATGACAAGGCACAAAACAGCAACCAGTCCAAGAGCTTGTAGGCCAAGAAACCAGAGCATAACCCAGAAGAATATAATTATTACAGGTTCTACTATCCGTTCTCCAAAGTACATCCTTGTGAAGCCTATTCGGAGAAGGCTTTTGTTTAGTTCACCAAAGAGAGTCCCCATCTTTTTGTAGTCGTCTATTACAGGTTCTGCAGTGTGGTTCCTCTGTTCTTGCTGGACCTGCAAACAGAAGACAGAGTTAGGAAATGTGTTGTACAATCAGTTCTTATTACTGTGATTCTGAACAGGTCTCAGCTGTTTCTATCTGAATGCGTAAAAAGAAGACACACATGCAATAAAGCTTCTCTCTCCTTAAATCAAGAAACTGAAAACGTTATGGAGCTGGTGACTTTGGTGCAACATTATGGATGACACTTGCTTGTCTGAACTTGAGACATGTGAAGCAACACTACAAACACATAACAGCCTGTCTCCCCTCTAGATGCCATTCACATGCCTTACTAGTCTGTGCAATGTGGATGTCAGGGCAAGCAAAACCGAATTATATGCCTGTAGCTTCAGGGATGGGATTTGACTGAAGTACATTTGTTATAAATTATTTCCAGAATGTCTTTGGAACCACAAGAACAAGCTATACAGTACTTTGCACCCAAACATAAGGAACTGAAGGGCTACTATCCACAAGTGGAAACAAGTTTGTACTCTTCCCCAAAAAGAAAAATGAGAGAAACACAGAGGAAGGCAGAAGCACGTCTTTAGAAGAAGATGGTATGTTTAAATGCCACTGCAGAAAACATATGACTATTTCAATATGTAAATTATAACTTCATTAGAGCTTGAAATCCCACCTCTCCTTACTCAGTTGCCCAAAGATTGTCTGCACAAAACCTTATTGCCTGGAATTTGGGTATGACAGGGTGAACATGCTTTCGAGATGACAAACATGAGTTTTCTATTCCTTCCATTAGGCAGCAACAAAAACACAGGCAGCAAGTACTCATCAATATTTCAGTCAACTGATCAATAGGTCCAACAAATTGCCTGCAAAGTCTATGTGCAATTAGTCTCCTGGATTCAAAGCAAACACATATCTTTAGTTCTGTCTTCAAGGATGCAAGCTATTCTGTGCTGCTGGTTACAAAGCATGGTCTCAGTAGAGAAAGTGAAATCTCCTTCCTCCCACAGCAGTGCCAGGCATTAGAGAGCAAGAATAACAGCATTTCCCATTGCCACAGAAAAACATCCTGTAAAGACCAAGGAAGAGAATATTTGTTTTTTCTAGGCCAGACTTTAGGCCACAATGCAGAACCTTCTGACTGAATGCAGGTTGGGTAAAGCACCACTGCTGCTACTGGAAAACATATCAAACCCAACAAAACCTCTACAGTCATTCACCTGTGTGTGATTTTTGTGGGGCATTTTGTGTCATTTTGAGATTTTATTATTTGCTTATTCATAAATATTTTTGTTTAATCTTCAGTTTAATCCCAGAAAGTGAGTGGAGCAGGAAGCCTAAACAGTAATGAATACTGTGTTCAATTTTTTTTTGCTGCATTGCAAAAGACCCTGAATGCAAGAACCACAGTACTGGAGGCTATATACTGACAGCCACAGTCACACCTTAGCCTGCTTCCTAGGTCATTTTCTCCCATTCACTGGATATGGAAACCCCAGTTTTCAGCATTTTTGCTTTAGCTGTGCTTTAGTCAATTCAAATAAATGTTGACTTCTCATTAATTCCAATGTTTCACCATCAGTCTCTTCAAGAAAGGCAGTCTGCTGTGAGCCCTTGCAGACCCAGCAGGGAAGGAGGCTTGTCAGTTTGGGAACGCAACGTTGTTATTACAGGAATTCTTACACCTCAATTCCCAAAGAGCAGAGAGAAACACACAAGCCATCAGCCCAAGTGGTATGTTGATCACAACAATTAGGGAAAATAGAAAGGACATGTTGGGAAAGAAAAATACATTTATCTGCTTCCTGCTTGCAGAAGCCACAGGGACCACGTGCCTACGGGATGTTGCTGGAGGGGATCAGAGTACAGTTCGCACCAAGTGGCACAGAGATCACTTCTGAGAGAAGGAGTTAACGTGTGTGGGAGAAATCACTACACATTCTAGCAGAATAGCTTAGGCTTTGAGCCAGCAGCCAATGCAGCCAGGAGATGGAAACCAAATCACTTCTTTGCCTCTGGATTATTAATGACACTCAGCATGTCCTGGAAGCCTTTGCCTAGAGTAACTGGACTGGCAAGAAGGCTGCCAGCAGGCACATGTCCATGAGCTCCAACTCATTGGGCCACCCAAGCACCATTAACTGTACATATCCACAGCAACGACATCTCTTCTGGTATGAGATGGCTGTTAAGACACGGGCCCTCCTTAGCAGCCCCACTGTGCTTTGACAAGAGCAAGAAGTTGCACGCAGTCTCTTAAGCAGAGTAGAGAGTAAATTCCACCTTATTTAGGTCCAGGTCTTTTAAATTTTTTCTTTATTTTAAGCCAAACTTTATCTCACCCTCTCCTTCTCAAACAAAGGCAGATTCAAGAATATCTAAAGCAGCTCATGCCTAGAAGTTTGCTTTGTCAGAGACTAACAAGTGGTGTTTAATTACAAAGTGTCAAGTTCTTTTTCCAAATATTTTCAACAGCTTATAAACCCTTTCAAAATGATCATGGAAATTCTCAAGATCTCAAAATCTGCTTCAGATAACTCAGGCTGAATGTATTTTGCTTCAGGCGACTCAGCAAAATCCAAGTTCAGCCATAAAATGCAGACAGCATATTGCATAATACTTGACAAGCTGGACAAATAGTTTCTTCAGATGTGTAGCTAAAATAGAATCCTTAAGGCAAACACCAGTAATGTTACAATACCCTAAAGTGCTGAAAATTTTTAAATAAGCTTTAACATTGCAGCTAGAGGTTATCTCACTGATAGTAAAATTGCATACAGATTGCATACGTGCCAATAGCTCTTAGTCCATACCCTTAGAACTAAATATTTCTCTTTCTTCCCCAAAAGTACTTTTCTAAACATTTTTAGAAATTGTCTGTGCTCAGCAAGCACACAGTTCCTAGCTGACTCTTAATTTCCGTAGGACTATTTTCATACCAAATCTTCCTGAATCAGCCTGAAGCTATACAGACACCATGTACCCATTCTGAGCAGCACATGCCCTCTCCCCTAACAGAGATTTCTCACTTAAAAGAATGTTTCCATTTCAAAATTGCTAGTTTTAAAAATTATTAACCCAGCCTTAGCTTCATAATTTTTAAGAATTTTTTGTGTATCAGGAAAGTACTTTTTTACCACTAGTCCCAGAGAAGACATGCTTCTAAAGCCTTTACAGCAGCTCTTCCTCTCACAGCTAACATGTGCTATCAGGGGGCACTCCCAGACTTTGTTTGCCACAGTGTAGGAGGGAATGTGAGAGACGTCTGCTTCATCCTTGCTCTTTCAATGAGACAGGAGTGATGAAGAAATTCAGAGTGGCTGGGGCAGCAGAAGTGCAGCCAGAGATCTGGATGGATGCATATACGCTCAAAATACGTCCTGAAAAGAGAATCTCCTGCCTCAGAAGGCCCAAAGGCTAGATGGTTGCAGAATTAGCATGAAGACAGCAAAAAACTGTGGTAACTGGTAAAAAGGTAAAGGTGGCAGGGGAAGACTAAGACCACTTACTCAATTCATAGACCAAAAAAGACTTGCCACTTGCTTCCCTCTCCCTCTGATGTAAGGAGTATCAGTGCTAATTTACATGGCAAGCGAGGATGATTTAAATATAACTAACCAAGAGCATAAAGAATGGTAATTACTAATAAACAGATGCAAATTTAGGTGGGGTTTTTCCAAACAAGTAACAGGATAAATATGTGAAAGTACTTTTGTGTAGTGTGCTAGTTTTGTGGAATTACCACCTAGCACCTATCTCTGCACAAATATGAAATAAAGCAGTACCTGGGCTGTAGACTAGCTTATTGCACACCAGGTATTGAACCCTGCTTAAGCAAAAAAACCCCAGTAATTTTATTTCAGACTTACTAGGATCATCAATGCCCTTAAAGCAAATTACATGTACAGACTCCTTTATACAAACCTACTACCACTCTATGTGACTTCATTGTCTCAATTCCCTTTTAATTTGATATTCTTTAAATACTTTCATGTAGTGCAATAATTTTTCTTTCATTTAAAAAGTATTTCATAGAATTGTAGGATAGTTTGGGTTGGAAGGGACTTTAAAGGCCATCTAGTCCAACCCCCTTCAATGAGCAGGGACATAGTAAACTAGATCATGTTGCTCAGAGCCCCATCCAGCCTGGCCTTGAATGGTTCCAGGGATGGAGCAGCCACAGCCTCTCTGGGCAACGTGTTCCAGTGCCTCATTATCACCACTGTAAAAAATTTCTTCCTTGTATCTAGTCTGAATCTCCTCTATTTTAGTTTACAGCCATTACCTCTTGTGCTTTCACAACAGGTGCTGCTAAAAAGTCTACTCCCATCCTTCCTATCGTCCCCCTTTAAGGCTGCAAATAAGGTCTCCCCAGAGCCTTCTCTTATCCAGGCTGAACAGTCCCAACTCTCTCAGCCTGTCCTCACAGAAGAGGAGCTCCAGCCCTCTGATCATCTTTGTGGCCCTCCTCTGATCCCACTCCAACAGCTCCGTGCCTTTCCTGTGCTGAGGACTTCAGAGCTGGACTCATGCTCCATTTCATATTTGGGTTTTATTTCTTACTTTAAATTATTTAAAATTAGAGTTATCATATGGAATAGAAGGGGAAGTGTCTAATCTGTCCCATTGCTCAGTACATATGCACAATGTTCTTCACAAGCCTACTGCTGTAGTTCCCATTAAGCATCCAATTTTCTCTTGTCTTTTCAGATGGTCTTATAAAATTTTCCTCCCTATACAACATGTCATATTTTCATCAGCAAAGCTGTTGCCTGCTGCCTCCCACTGTTTACTGGCACAAAGTCTGAACCCGAAGAGCCAAACTCTGGAAAACTTTACTAAAGAATCTTTGTAATATGGAAACTTTGTTAACAAATTGATCTAGCTGATTTGCCAAACGGCTTATTGCTTTGATGCTTTCAGGAGAACCACAACGTGCCTTCTCAGATGCAGGGTGCCATAAAAAGGGTTTTTTTTTTCAGAATGAAAGTCTCCAAGGAGATTGCACAGAAGACAACAAGTGCAAGTCCTGTCCACTCCCAGCATAGCTGCTACTCCTACATCCCTGAAGTGCTTCTGGAAAAAAACCCAAATCTCCCATGTAATTGAATGTTTTCCTGGACTAGCTTTAAAACAGAGAAGGTAAAGTCAACTCAGCCTACTGAACCCAACAAACATCCGGCTGTGGCTTCACTAGTTATGTCTGTCATCAACATAATACACAAAATGATGTGTGTTCTGACCACTAACTACCCTTACTTATTCACCACATTCACTCAAACTCACTGCTGCCTAAACTCAGGGAAGCCTAAGTAAGTCACGAGCAAGGCTATTCCACACTAGTCAGACAGCAGGAACCTTTTCTTGCTTCCCTCCTTCCCATCAAGAGTGAAATAATTGGATGAAGATCAACAGCCTTCATTCTGTGGTAGAGGGGAGTAAATGAACATAAATGACTGGTTCCACCTAAAGATGGTGGATGTTTTATTAAAAAAAAAAAAAAAAATCTATTTAAACACTCTGAAGGTAAAACTTCCTTCGAAACAAACCAAGTAACATTGCTCTCCCTATTTTTCATGACTATCAAATTGAAGAAATCCCAACAGTTGCCTGTTGCTCTGACAACTTGAGCATGGGGTGGGAATTCTTCAACTTGACTACAGCACCAAGCTGAGTACAAGTCTATCAGTTTCTCTTTTCTTGCATTAACTGCCCAAAAAGGCATTACACAAACTTGAACTCCAGCAATGGAGGAGAAGAATCCAGTGGACTGGGAAAATAACTGCTCTCCATGTAAAAGCTTGTGATTTTACAGCTGAAAAGATGCTGCCCGGCAAAAAACGTAAAGAGAGAAGGGAGCAGGAAAAAGGTATCCACAAACTTTATCTCCAATAAAGACAAGCAGCAGCACCTCCAAACCGTTTGTAACATGCCTCAGATCACAATGGGTCACATTTACATTTCATTTTTTACATAAAAAAAAATGAAAAAGATGGTATATTTATGATAATTATTTCCACATCAGGTAGAAAAGAAATCCTTTTTGAGCTTAGTAGAAAATAATGTATTTAATGACATTTAAACAAGATGTTAAAAAGAAAACAGTGTAACAAATGAAACCAGGGATATCACATTTATATACCTACCCATAGATTTTCCCTTTTTCACAAGTAAAAAGTTTCCTCTGCAGTATTTAACTGCTTACTATCTATCTTACTCCAGTTATGGTTATTTTTGCTCCAGGGAACAGGTGGTGTGTCTGACAGCTGAAGCCCATAGTCACTTAAATGTCAAAAAAGCCACTGAGATGTGACTTTAAGAATATGCTTACTTACTGTAAAACATTCCTATATTTTGAAAGCTGGAACAGTAATGTTCAGAAGAGAGGGCCTCACAAAGTCATATCTTTTTAGACGATGCAAACTGAAACTGAAAATACTTCAAGCTCTGTCTTACAGAAAAGTATGAAAAGAAAGTAAACAGATGACAGAGACCACCATGGAAAAAACCACAAGTCCTCTGCCCTCCAAAATAAAAGATCAGCTTCTGTTGGGTGCAGACAGGGACACACACCAGCCAGGACACAGCTAAAGACATTTGATAGTTATGATACACAGCAATGTAAGTCCCAGGGAAATTAATTACCTGATCTTGTTTGCACTCAGTCATCTGACCATCCCATGTACTGCCACAGACAGGCTTTGGAGATGTGCAGCAAATGGCAAGTTCCCAGGTTGTGGCCTCCTCTTTCACCAAACCACAGCCTCACCCAACTGCAGGACACCAGTATGAAAGCCTGTGATGCACAGGTTGGCCGGACACAGGCTGCCTCTTACACTTCCACATAGGCAAATCAGACAGTTTTGTAGTAATGAGTAACGCCTGGCACGGGACCAGGATGTCACCCTGCTTTGTCACACTTCAAAAGATTTCTTATGTTTAATTAAAAGAAAGTGAAATTTGCCCCAAGAGAGCAAATAATTTTATTGGAAATGTTTCTGGTTTGCCTTCTCTTCTACTGTAGCAGGAAGAGAACAGTATCCCCTCCTACCCTTTACTAGCATGAAACTGAGGAACAGTATTTGACCTCATAAACATAAGCAGTAAAGAGATCTTGATATTCAGTCAATAGACCATTAAGACAACAAAATGTATTTCAATTGTCTGGAGAAAAAAACTCAAACAAGTTCATTTCTCTAGGCTAATTTTAAACTGATATTTAAATACGAAATGATTAATAGATAAGGAAATGAGAAAGAAATCATGTCTCATTTCCAGGTGAAAACCAAGACAAACTAGGTTTAATTTGTTCCACTGGGGGAAAAAAAAGTAAAAAAGCAAATGTAAGAAAACTAGAAAAATTAGTATCGATGGTACTTTACTGCAACAGCTACCATCATACCAATGAAAGTGGCATACTCAGAGGGAGTTTAAATAAAAAACTGCAAAATAAAGACTGGGTTAACATTCATTTCACAGAAAGAATCTAGACAACATTTATAAAACAGAAACAAGATGTTTCTATAGTAACAAGCAACAACATAAGAAAAGCAACTGCACTGGATTCCCTTCAGTCAGCTTTCACAGTAACTCAAGTTTAGGATCGATAGTTGCTAGAACAAACTTTGAAACACTAGGAGTGGTTTTGTGTTAAGAAGATGAAAAGTCTTTTTGAAATACTGAACTCGTGCATGCGCTGAGAAGGCTTCAAGAGCAAAAGAGGTTTCCCTCTGTAAACTATGTCTGAGTATCCTAATTTCAGGAATACACCTCCCCACTGATATGGCACCAGCTGAGTGTCACAGACAAGAACCCAGCACAAGAAGGTGTGAGGGAGAAGAATCCTGCTTGCCCCCATGTTAGGATCTGCTGCCTCTTTCCCTCATTTTAGGCTGCTGTTAACACTCTTACTTATATTCCAATTACTGCCCCTGTAACATGATCCTATCCATGCTTCAATTTTACACAGAAACTAGATCAAAAGCAACTTCTAATCCATCTTGTCTCTACACATGAAACACTTAATTTGCATGGGATTTTGTTTCTCAAGGTTCCCCCACTAAAATCTGTCAGCTTGACCCAATGTGCCCTTGTGGCCAAAAAGGCCAATGGCATCCTGGAGTGGATCAAGAGTGGGCAGCAGGTTGAGGGAAGTTCTCCTCCCCCTCTACTCTGTCCTGGTGAGGCCTCATCTGGAGTCCTGTGTCCAGTTCTGGGCTCCCCAGTTCAAGAGGGACAGAGAAGTGCTGGTGAGTCCAGTGTAGGGCCACCAAGATGATCAGGGGACTGGAGCATCTTCCTTAAGAAGGATCTGGAACCGTTCAGCTTGGAGGAGACTGAGGCAGGATCTCATTAATACAAGTATTTAAAAGGTGCATGTCAAGAGGATGGAGTGGTACTTCTTTCTGTAGTGTCCAGTGACACTGGGTAATGGAAAAAACCTGGAACACAAGAAGTTCCACTTACACATGAGAAAAAACTTCTTTCCTGTGAGGGTGAGGGAGCTCTGGCACAGGCTGCCCAGAGAGGGTGTGGAGTCTCCTCTGAAGGTTTCAAAACCCGCCTGGACACGTTCCTGTGTGACTTGATCTAGGTGGACCTGCTTCTGCCTGGAGAAGAGAAGACTAAGGGGAGACCTTATCAATGCTTATAAATACCTAAAGGGTGGGTGTCAAGAGGATGGAGTGAGTCTTTTTTTCTGCAGTGCCGAGTGACAGGACAAGAGGTAAGGGGTACACGCTGGAATGCAAGAAGTTCCACTTGAACATGAGGAGGAACTTCTTTGCCGTCGGTGTGAGTGAGCACTGGCACAGGCTGCCCAGGGAGGGCGTGGAGTCTCCTTCTCTGGAGGTTTTCAAAACCCGCTCGGGTGCATTCCTGTGCGACCTGACCTATGTGGACCTGCTTGAGCAGGGGGTCAGAGGACTAAATGATCTCGAGAGGTCCCTTCCAACTCCTGCCATTCTGTGATTCTGTCACTCAGCAGAAGGCTCGCAACCCACTACGTTCAGCATGGCATCAATGCACTGGCTTGCTGAAAATCAGTAACTGTTAATTTTGCCTTCAGGGAAAATCACTTTCCATTTGCTTCCATCTCTAGAACACTTTTTCCTCAAAAAAGCAGGACCTTCACATTACTTAAGCAGAGTATGCTACCTTGTCTATGTAGGTGTTACAGGTCCTCAGAAAAAGCCTCAGAAAACCACAAGTGCTTTTTAGAAAGTTGTTATCATTTATTATTTTTTAGCTATGAACCTTTGCAGTAGAGTTAAATTATTTGTAGAGTCAGAACAAATTTGCAATTAAGCTCCCTCTGTCAGGTATTACAATTTTCAGTTTGGAAACAAATCCCAACAACTGCAAGCAGAAGAAACCTACAATTTTCAGATTATCTCAGTCTGGAATAAATTAGAAATAGTTTTCTAGCCTTAGGCACCAGAGTTTCCACACATAAAAGTTTACTTTAAAACTTCCTTGGCCTCTCCTGAGTTATGACTGAAATGATACTCTTCCAGGTAACACAACACACATCCCTCCTATATTCCAATGAACAAGGAGACATTTACATGAGGTATACCACAAGGCTGTTGATATTATCCTTTAGTTTTGTTTCTGCTCACTCTTTCCATATTGGAAAGAAAACACTATTTCCAGAAGTACTCCTGGAAATCTATTCAAAAAGGTCAGGATTTGAACTTGAACACATATCTCCTGAACACAATTCTCAACGGGAAACACCAAAAGCCTTTTGTAATGGCTCCTCTAAATCTGAACACACCTACTAGAAGATAAAATACTCAAATTGCAGAGATAAAACACTGTTCAAAATAATAATAAAACATCCCAAGAGGTTATGAACTCAAGTTAATGCAAAGGTGATTGTGTAAGCTAATTTCGCTGCTTGTGAACACACCTACCACATTTAAACTCTGAGTTCAGACATTTTCTAGGAGAAGTGCTGGTTTTAGCTCAGCTGTCAGGCAGTGCTTTGGCTTTTATCTATCTAAACTGGAACAAGGTGGAGATCCCGGTCCCACTTAAGCAAGTGGGAATTTTGCCATTGCCTCCAACTTAGAATTATGAGAGCTATTACTGCCCAGGCAGACAATTTTCAGTATAGGTCAGTACAGTGCCAAAGCTTTCAAGAAACCCGTCTGATGCCAAGCTGTGCTACAGTAAAGTTCCCACGGACAAAGCAGTTGTTGTGTCTCCTGCTAACACCTCCCCATGCCCTACTGTAATGCAGTACTTTTGCCCCACTTTTTATTATTACACACTCACACACATTCCATCTTTCCATACTTATTTTGTGGTTTAATTTATAGATGTTGATGAGATTTAAATCACAATAATATGACAAAGGCTAACCTATTTCAGAAAGTGGGTTAGAGAAGGAAATGTGAGGCCTAAACTCCAGGAATGTTGAGAATACAGGACAACCTGTGCATCTGACTAATAACTATCAACAGTTAGGGAAAAATTGTGAACTTTCAGGGTGAAGCGGCAATGTACTCCCACGGCTTTCAGGAGCAGACAAATCTTTTGATGTCTTCACATACCACCTGTGAACACCAGCAATACAATGCAGGAGAGGTGAAAGGAACTACCCAGGTTCTGAAGCACTTTGAAGACTAAAGTAACCTTAATTATTCTTGTATTTGCACGCAGATGCACAAAGGACATAAATCTTATTATCATCCAGCTCAGCTTTTAAATCTACTTACTGAAGTAGGTAATTCTACAGTCTACTGCAATAATGAATTCCAAACGCTATGTATAACATTTTATAACACATCCTTCTATTCTTTTAAAAAGATACCTGTCAGTAATTTCATTAAACACATTCTTGCTGACATAATAATAAGTTTCAATAGAAAAGTAAGGCCAGAGAGTTTGGCATCAAATAAGTAATTTCCTACAGATTACTCACTTAAAAAAATATTGAAGGGTATACACGTTATTATTTAGTTCCTGCTTGCCAGGAAAGTATTCTTTAGCTTTATGTTTCTAGGTACGACCTTAGACAAACAAAGTTTATTTTGGATGAGTTGGGAAAAAAACCAAATCATACTCAGACTACCAGTGCCAGAACCCCACCTAAAAAAAACCTCTCAAAGGCAGCCAAAGGATTTGCCCTCATGCAGACTTCTCTCAGCTGGTGTAAAGTAAGAATTTACACCACTGTCAAAACAGATTGTGATTCATCTGTTTTGCACAGCATGTAACACTAAGGTGGTGGTGTGCACTTTTTTGTGTCAGGAGAAAACAGGAAACAGAAAGAGACAAACTGAGGACCTGCAGTTACATTAAGAGTGCAAACACCCTCAGCAAACACAGTACTGGTGCCAGGCCTCCACCAAGAACTCCAGGTGAGTATCCAGACTGGAAACAGAGTTCCTGCCTATGGAAATGGCCCCTCCATGAGAGCAGGAAGGGCAAGGGGAACTGATTATTTTTGAGAGAAATCTGGACACATTAATGAATCAAAAAAAAAGTGACAACATGTGACTAGGATTGATGACCCAGGAGCCACTCCAAATTAAGCTATATGTTTATGCTTCTCCTGAGTGAGAGAATCTGGCACTTTCTGTCAAACTTTGCAGTCAGTGTATGTACTGCTAATTCCTCACTGAGCTTTAGTCTTCCTTATACGTAAACATAAAATCAAATAATCAAATTATGGTTGTTTCTTCAGTTATTTTATACCACATTCACATTATTTGTGTATATTAAAGGCAACTTACATTCTGTACTTCCAAATCTGGTTATTATTTGTCCAGCTACTGGCACCTCAGTATGCAGAGAAAAAATACTCCATGCTATGACAGTGAAACACTTCCAGTAAAGAGGAAGGAGTTTTGTCTTTCTGCCTCACAGCCTAAACAGAATTTCTGCCTTGCTGTCCAAATGTAACTTGGCAGAAAGGGGCACAATCGCTACCACTGCCTGAGAAATGTGGGAAGGGTGTCTCAACCAAGCGTGCCTGTGGCCAACCATGCAGTACCTTTACCAACTTCAAGTGTGCCTAGGTAACACTGGAAAGCAGTTCTCCAGCCTACACCACATCCTGAAACCACAACATAGCGCTCATCACTAAGAGAGAAGCAGCAGTAATGGGCAGTGACCTCCCTCCTTAGGAAAGCCTTAAAACTGATAATAGTAACATCCGAGATGACCTGATGCAACTTTTTAACTTCTCTTTTACAGGATGGACAGTAGAGAGAACCAGCAAGCTGTTCTGACTCTCCTCCTGCGATATCCTGCGGAAAGGCTTGGAGACAGAGAGTGGAACTGCTGCACTTCTTCTGGTATATCTGGCCTTACCCTGCATTCAGTTAAGTGCCTTACTCTGCCCCATTTTCCTAGAGAAAGGACCAAGCGAGATGCATTGACTCATGTAAATGGTCACAGAGTCAATTCTCAAATAGCAGCAACTTTCAGAAGTGGCCTTCTTTTAGCTGTAACCTCAGGCAAGTACCACCAGACACTTTCAAACACTAAACTATTCTAGTTGTGAAAGTTGCTCATGGTTGAGCAACATCTTAGGAGAATTTTCAACAAAAATGATTAACAAACAAAACTGCCTATAAATTACTTTGGGATGTACTCCAGCAGGTCAGTTTGCCCCTGTACAACTATCAGTGCTAGTGCATGTCTCTTAGCTGATTAAGGCGTTCATACATTTAAGTATTGAAGATGAAAAAGGTTGTGTTCTTTTCTTTTTTTGCTTTAAATCAAAGAGTAGAAAAGATGCATTAACCCTGCCTTTGTCTAAGGAGCCGGACAACGCGCTGTCCATAAAACAGAGTGCGTGGAAAGCCATTTCACAATTAACAATAGGGAAACGTACACGGCTCCTTTCTTTTCCTAAGCGAGAAGCCGGCTTCCACCCACCATGCCGTAAAAACGCGTACCCCGAAGTAAGCAGCCAAGTCCAGAACACACACACAAGAGAGCTGATGTTTTTCTCCAATTACAATCCATTCGATCTCACAAGTGATAAAGAGATGGAAAGCTTCAAGCGAACATGCCCAAACCTTTGAAAGACTGAGAGATTAACTATTGCAGAATTCGAGGAATGGCAACGGCACTCCAATCATTCCCAGCGAGATGTTCACACGTGGGTGCCATGCAGGGACCTCTTTCAACGTGGACTGAGGGTCTCGGAGGGAAGAATGAGGCGTGGCCAGGCGGGTACGCGGAGGGGCCGATACGCCACCATCACGCAGGGGCAGCCCCACGCAGCTCGTATGGGTTGCATAAGCCCCGCCGCAATGGAGCTCAAACAGCGTGGGGAGCGATGGAGGGGCGGGGAGCGACGGAGAGACGGGCCGGGATGCCGGGGGCCTCCCCGGAGCACCCATGAAATCGCGACCCACCTGCTCCTCCGGGTGCCGGCGGTGCTGGTCGGGCGCTCGGCATTCCCCGAGCGGCGGTGGCGGTGATGATGACGGTCGTAGAAGCTCTGCCGCCGAGCCCATGGCTGCTCCGCGCCTAAGCGAGGCCACACGCTACCCGCCGCGGCCGCCGGGCGCGACAGGACGGGACGGGGCGGGACGGGGCGGGGCGGGGCGGGACGGGGCGGGGCGGGGCGGAACAGGCCCGTCACGGGGTGGCCGGCAGCGGCGGGAGAGTGGCTCTGCGGGGAGGCCGGCAGCGGGGCGGCCCCTGGCGGCAGGAAAGGGAGCGCCTGAGTCCCGCCTCAAGGGAGGGCCGCTGGCTGCTACGGAAAAAAACCGAAACAAACCTCACCCCGGCAACCCGCTTTCCCAAGCTTTTGTAAAAACCAGGAAATAGGCTATACGTGTTAATAAAGCGTTACGTTTAGCACGGCTCCTTTTCGGTGTATCTCCGGGGAGGCAGGCCTGGCTGGCACCTTTTCCTGCTCTTTCATTAGAGAAAGTGCCAGCCTGGCTCTTACTGAAGGTGTCCAACCCTTGTCCTCTTCATAACAAACCTACGCAAGTGAGGAAGAAGGAAATGCAACAGCAAACCCCGACGATAAGACCGACTTAGTGTCCAGCAGAACTCGGGAGAACATGGAGGGCAGGAACATTACTGTTGTTTGTGCCACCGCACAGGGTTGTGCCTAGCTCCTGCTCCCTGCAGTTGGATGCCATGGGACCTTTGTGGGGAGAGGCCTCACTTCTGTCAGGCCTGCACGTGTGATCAAATGCGGGCCACCGGGTTCTGTTTTATTTTCACAGGCAATTAGGGAAGGTGCTAACAGGTTGCCTGACTATAGGGTTCTCTGGAAATCACATTCATATGAACTTTAGATGGCTTCCTGGTGGTTGGGTGTGGGTCTCACTGCTATTTGACATAATTCTACCTGCTTTTTGCATTTCTTGTCCTTACTGTTCGGCAACAAATGTAACAAACCTGAAATCCTCACAAAGCACTGAGTATACTGTGGTATAGTCACAGCTTCATGCTACAAGCAAGTATTCTTTAAAAATTGGGAACAATATGCTGTTGTAGTGGTGCAAGCCACATTCATTCAAAGGTTTAGAGAGGCTAGGTATGCATGTGCAGAGACATACACAGGCAACATAGTACCACAAACAAGGTTGACTCAAAACCACCCTTCCTTTACTAGCTACTTCCTTATATACTACTTCCACCCATGTGATCACCCAGGGTCCAATTGAATAACTTGCAGCACCTGTTTCTGATAATTGGAAGTAGCTTGCCAGCTGCATTAACTTGTCCCTACCATCTTTATTCAAGCTGGCTGGTCCAAGCCACATTTGTGCCTACAATATGCCTGCCTCGCTGTCAGGCCCCTCACTTTGGCTGCAGGGCTGAGGGCCAGCTGTGACAGGGCACCTCCTGTCAAAGAGGCCACTGCTCTGCTCATCTTGCTACACTTGACCATGGCTCCCCTTCTGGATAGAGTAGCTGACCTGGGCTGCTCCTTGAGGTGAAGAGTGGCCAAAAGCAGTTGGCCCTGTTGACTAATTGTTTGCCCAGTTTTGGTCCAAGATCCACTTGTTTCTCAGGAATGGGGACAGACTTGGAGGAATATCGAGCCATTGAAACAGTGCCCATAAACCATTGCAATCCTGCTGGCGCAGGGAAATACTGGACATAATGAAAAATCACATGGACTTCACCTCTGAGGGCCATGGTGATATATTTCTGCGCACAATGTGACTGCTCAGCAGCAGCTCTGTAAAACATCCTTGAGTTATCCTGCTCCTTGGGTGATTTGTGAAGAAATGAAGTGTAACACATAGTACTAATATTCAGAAAACTTTCTCTGGAAGAGAGATCTTAAATTAAGCATTGATTAGATGTCCCTTTCAGTGAGCTTTTTAGTGCATTTAAATCCATAAACCTTTTCTGGTTTGTGGATCACAGAAATATGTTAGAATTTTTCTTTATCTTTTTTATTTTTTTTAAGTAAAAGTTGATGCTGAGGCCATTGCTGTTCCTTACAGCACAGACTCTGATCCCTGCTGCCTCTTGGGGAAGAGCGACCATTGTGCCAGTATAGCATGTGCTGCTGGGCTTTGTGCTGTGGGTTAGTCCTCACCTCTATGCAGTCCTAGTTTTATGTTGATCTCCCCATAGAGGAAGATTCTTCTGTAGCTTTTGCAGTGAAATAAAGCTTATTGTATTTAAAAAAAATAGCCATTCTCCTCTGTACTGTAGTTGTTAGCCTTTGGCTGCCTCTTCATATCTTGAGCAACTGCAGCACTCGGTACACAAGAACTGCCTCCAGCTCCCTGGCACTCTCCATGTGGAGGAAGCACCTCTGAGGGCAACAGCCCCAGTGTCTGGGAAGAATGGGGACTCAGAAGCCTTTACTTAGGATGCTGTCACCATTACAGCCCATGCAACTTCAGTAACTTCAAAGAAACCTGTTACCCTTAATAACAAACACTCATAGTAAATGCAACGCCACAAGGCTCTTCTCAGTGATGACCAGTGATAGGACAAGGGGCAATGGGTATAAACTGGAACACAAGAAGTTCCAAAGAAATACAAAGCAGGATTTCTTCACTGTGAGGGTGATGGAGCACTGGAACAGGCTGCCCAGATGGGTTGTTGAGTCTCCTTCTCTGGAGACATTCAAAACCCACCTGGATGAGTTCCCATGTGATCTACTCTAGGTGGTCCTCCTCTGGCAGGGGGGTTGGACTAGATGATCTTTTGAAGTCCCTTCCAACCCTTAATATTCTGTGATTCTGTGATCATATCGCAAGGTCTATCTCTGCTTATGATCAGCTTCTTCAGGATTCTTGTGCTCTGGGCACTGGTGCCTGGGTCTGTGAACATAGCTGAGCTGCCACAAAAGTGCTATGAGTGACTGACATCTTTGTCTTACTGAAATCAGGATTCTTTCCAAATGTTCACAAGCATGTGATAGCTTTGTAAGGATCTAATCACAAGAATAACCTAAAGGATCACCAAAAGAGATTCGCACCACTTAGCAACTTTCCTTTTGAGATGGATAGGTTCCCCTGCTCAAGCCCTCTGGTCATAGCTGACCTGCCAATGATGCCTTCTCCCAGTACCAATAATGTCAGAAAATGGCAAGATAAATCCCAGAATGACTTAATGATAGGCAAAAAAGCCATGTGCCAAAAGAAACTGCAGAGATGCAAATTAAAGGGCAGATTCTGCAAAATAATTGTTTTGCACAGGGCAATTTGTAGTTTATTTTAATAGATATACAGACAAAATATGTTTCAAGAGGTAAAGAGAGGTCCTCTTGCATGACTGTCATCTGGAGGTCACTAAGGAGAGGCAAAACCTCTCCATAAAATCTGTAATTAAAACATTTTCTGGAAAAATTAGTACATGCAGTAGGAGGAAGACTGAGTGCTGCAGCTTTGCTCAGAGCTAGGACATGCTGAGCACACCTGCTTTTCTGAAACAGTGTTCTAGACTGCAAAACATGGAAACAACTGGAGGGAGAGAGAGTAAAACTCCCTCTAGATGGATATCTGCTTTCTAGCCATAGCCAAGAGCAGGTGCTGGGGAAAGAGTAATAGATGCTACAGCGATACTTCTTGAGAGTATTCTTTTGGCTTCACAGAGTTTTGGCTTCACAGAGGTTCACAGATTCCCTGAGCCCAGGTGCTGAGTGGGATAGTGAGGGCAATATTTCAGTGGTGGGATCAAAGGCAGCCGAGGGAAGGCATGCTGCCATGGGATTCACATGCAGCCAAGTCATACGGAGAGTTTATAGTGGCCTTGTTGTCCAGGAGAATGTACCCCTTCCATCCTGCACTGTTTTTTCCCATGTCCCTGGCATTTGCCAGTGCCTCCTTAAACTGTTGACATGGCTGAGGCAGTGACCTCCCTCTCCAGGGCTGTCAGCATATCCTGCCTTCAAGACTTTCTAATATGGGGTACCTGCCTGAGGGCATTAAGGCAGACGGAAGGCATGAAGCCTGCCTGAGTTCAGGCTGTGGTTAGATGAGATAATAAAACCAGTTTTAGGCCATTTCATTCCAGATTGAAAAGGACACATATATGTACCACAGAGACACTTTTCTGGTTCAAACATAAAAATTTTTCTATTGGTTAGCACTGTGTATACAGGTCTTACACCAGAGCAAATACTATGTGTCCTTTCTTCTAGCCGGCAGAAAGCTGACATGAACACCTACCACCAGCCTAAAATACAACCAATTCAACAGATACATGACTATCTGCCTCTATCTGCTTCAGATCAAGTTGGGCCTTTGGGGTTATTCTCAACAAAAAAATTTACTCTTGTGAGGTTCAGAAAGGACAGTGATGAGAGACAATGGATGTGCTAAGTTCTCACCTGCATACTACTTGCCATTTCTTATCACTGGCAACTCAGCTTCCTCTAATTGTCTGGTTAAGGACTTCAGAAAAAAAAAAAATCTTTTTTTCTCTCTTTATATGCATTTAACAGACGTAACTGACTTCAATATGAGATTCAGTCAGATTGCTGAGTGCATAGTTTAATCCTGAATCTTTCCAAACTCCAGAATTCATCTAAATATTAAAAGGCTTGGAAAAAACAGAGGTTCTTTAAACCTCTGGTAATGGAAACTTTTGTCATAACTGGGAGAGGTCAATGTGGTTTTGTGTAGTATAATGGATTTACTGATGAATGGAACGTTTCAAACCCTCTGATGGGTTTTATCTACTTTATATTCCAGATGTTAATATAACTAAATTCTCTAAACTCTCAGACAATTTGTCCAGTATGACCACACAGCTTATGATGGTCACTGGGGCTCTTATGTGGATTTTTGAAGGAAAGCTGTTAAATTCTGTAATTTCCACAGATCCTTCAAGCATATTAAGAAATACAAGAAATGGCTCTACCAACACTGGATACAAAGTGAACTAGGAGAAATTGGAATTCAAAACATGAAAATATATTAGAGTATATGGAATAAAAATGAAATGAAACAATTAATTGGTTCCTTTTTCCTTCTTTCTGTAATGACAAAAGGACATTCAACATCAGCCTCCATTAGCAATCCTTATTCTCCAATAGTTGATATATGTCACGCAATCTCATTTAAGGGCCAAAGCAAAAGATACGTGGGCTCATGTACACAGGCTCAGAAAGAGAGAAACAAAATCTAAATGGAGAAGTTCTATTACAAAAGGTCACCTGGAGCACTCCCAGGCACTGGAGGGTAGTTTTCTGCCAAACCTTTTCTAATGCATTGGCCAGTCTATTTTTTTTTTCTGAAGTGAATTCTGCCATTTCCCTGGGATATTATTTCACAATATAAAGAAACCTGACAAAGGGATTTCCCTTGGCTATCAAGTCTAAATTTTCCCTTTATTATTTCATTCTGTTATTAGGTTAGGTTAATATATTATTCTTGATGAAAGCCTGATTTTCTGTACAGCTTGCTGGCATCATCAATATTTACCTCTAAAACTGTTAAGAATAGTACATTTGCAAAACAGAACCTTAATTTTGCTTACTTCAATCATTCTGATTTTTCTTAATTTATAGCCTTTCTTCTTGGCTACCATTTGAGAGCAGAGTTTTGATTTTTTTTCTTGCCAGGAGCCTTTTATAAGCATTTACTGTGCTGAAGGATAGTCTCTGAGCAGGCAAAAAAAATGCTTTCAAGATGTGTAGATGGACAGTCTAAATTCAGAGCAGTGTATTTATTTATTACTGCAGAACATGGGAAGCATGGGGACAGTTTGCTGCTTGCTGCCACCAGCAAAGCTCTTCCATCAGTTCTCTCTGATAGTATAGCCTCTTCTGTAAGTTGAAATAAGTCTGATGGACTACTAATGTGATGCTTCATCTTTACAGTGAAAAATCATTTGTGTTGTATTTCATAGTTCTCCCTCTGCCTCTCCCTTCCTCACCTACTCTGGTGGCCCATTGCCCTCCCACAGCAATTCCTGCAGACTGTGCTGTGCTGTGCACCTGGAGAGGAATATATTGGCCAAATACAGGCTTGTGATCATTCCTAGCTGAATCCCATGGACAGTTTTGTTGCCACTAAACCAGGATGATGCTTTGAGTCATAGGAACAGAAACAAATGGCTTGAGGCATGAGAAAGAGAAGGGAGAGGGAAACTCCTTAATAAAGCACTCGTACTGAATACTTCACATCATGGATCTGTGACCTCATCCCCAATTTTTAATTATGCTCCCTCTCTTCCACTGCAATCTCTTTCTGTTTACATGAAAAAAAAAATGCCCTTTTTTTTTTCCCATTTTGAGGACATGGATATTTAGACCATGAGCACTTTAACAACTGTAGACTTGTAATGTAAAATTTGTTAGGCTAAAATAAAATCCAAGCTGTCCTTATTGTTGCATCTTGTGCTGGTATATGTCCAAGTGCAAGTAAGGACAGGCCAGAATAGTAGGATACTGCACGAGATGGGGGGTTGTGTGTGCATTAAATCTCATGTGGACAAAGGAATTAGGGTTTTAAGTGATTCTGAGTATATAAAACAACTTACTTAAAGAGCAAAAGGTATACTAGATATGTGGCAGCAGAAATGGTTAATTCTTGATTAAAATCTCAAGCATCCAGGAAAGCAGAATGATTGTGGTAACCCAATATTCTTACCAAAATAGCAACAGTCTTATATGACCACAAGGTAGACAGGATAAAAAGAAGAGGAATGGCCTTGCTCAAAGTACTTTGTTGAGAAGGCTTTCTGACACCCCAGAGTGGGCAGATGAAGAGATACTAGGAGAAAGATTGCCAAAACCCTCACACTTTTCATGTTTTGTTTTTAGCCTCGCTAGATTTTGTTTCTTCTTTGCCTGCAGTAGAGTCAGTATTTTATTTTCTGATAGCCTGTTCAAAAGTTTCTTGTGTGTGTATATGCGCATGTGTCTAAGACTCAAGCTAGGCTTGAGCAGTCAGGACCATGGTAGGTGATGACTTTAGTTTATGTGGCCCAAGTTTCACTTTCTGTACTTAATTTAATGTAACTACAAATATGATAAAATTTATCCAAGTCCATTATGAAAGGCCTAAGCAATATGCTTTATTTTTTTTGTTGTTGTTTTAAACAAAGCCTAGTTATTTGAAGCTCTCACATACTCTTGTGCCTTAGGGAAGAGAGTATAAATTAGGATCTTTATCTTGCACTAATTTAAAGTTTTCTCTAAAATTATGTGAACAGTTCATAATGGTTAATTTATCTGATGAATTTTGCCTCTCTTCTTTGCTAATTGTCCCCAAACTGAGAAAGTGTTTCTCAAATATGTTGGTTATTAAAAATTACATGTAAAGCCTTTCCTTACAAGAAGGTTCTGGGTCTGCAGCTCATCCATGACTAAATCTTTGTGAATATCTGGCAACTGTCTTGTCAGACAGGAAAGTAAAGCAAGATATGTTTTCCTGACTGAGGTATCTTGTTTGCTGAGTGCCCAAGTCCCTTAAGTGAGGACTTAGTTGGAATGCTTCAGGGATCTCTTTTGGCTCATGCACCCACATTTCCTTCCTAGAGGAATCAGATATGGAGAGGGAAAAGGTAAGGTGGTAAAAATCTCATCTTGTCAGCCTGAGGATGTTCCTGGGAAGCGATATGCATCACAGTTACACCATGGAGTATTTGGATAAAATTTCCATTATGAAAGGTAAAGACTGCAATTTCACTGGCTTTTTCTGGGGTATATTCCAAAATAGCTGCCTAACACTTGCCTTGCTTAACACAGCAGTACCCTTGGAAAGAGGATGCAAGAGTCAAGAGCACAGTCAAAGCATGGTTAGACACCTAAGGATGCAGATGACGCCACATTGGGATTTTTAAAAGGGGCCTGAGATGTTTGTGAATCCCAGAGAACTCCTGCTAGTACCTTTGACACCTAAATAACCTTTGAATCTATTTTAAAGTAATACCATCCTTTGAAATTCTCCTGCTGTTTCTTCAAGCCCTGGCTATCTACATTTCAATATGACTGAACGAGGCACTTCCTCAGAGATAAATTATAACACTTAGTTCTTGGACAAGAAGAAACTATTACAGAACAACACTTTAATAATTGAAACTACAGAGCGAGCTAAAATCTCAGAATTCTCTACCGGATTGAAAAAACAATACAAAGCAATGCAGCAGAGACTTGTTGTGACTTTAACTAAATGGCAAGACATAACACTGTCCCAGGCTGGGTTCAGAGAGCAAACTATATGACTAACTCCTCTGAGCTTCAGTAAGAGAAAGGGAGATTGCAAATGGAATAATCTGGCTCCTTTCAGAATTTAATAAAAAAAAATGCAAAGCAGCTACTATTGCTACCAAAATTTCTCCTTGGGGCAACACAAGACAAACATAGTAAATGGGAAAGGAGAAACTCAGAAATATGAAGGAAAAAACCTGAAAAATACCAAATAATTGAGTTTTTATGGCTGTCAAACCTTGTGTTCCTCTTCTTCTGAGCAAATTGGTTTAAATATTACCTGTTATGATACAGACAATACTGAATGAGTTCTGCTTTGAAATGACTACTATTTTTTTTTTCTCGTTTTACTTTGTTTTTCCTTCCACATCAGTGTTGGAGAGTTAATATAAAAGATTATTCTGAAGGTTTAGAGAAGCAGCTATTAAACCTTTAAGAGGCACTAAATGATCATGATTTGGCTTCAGTAGAGCTTGTACTTAGACACAATGAAAAAGCTTACCATGCCTAGATGACTTAATGTCTAATTATGGAGAGCTGGTGTAGTACATAAAAAAACTAACTGAAGCCTTCTAGCTTTTAAAACACGCTAGGATTTTTCTGCCTTTTCAGATTGTATTTATACTGTATGTTTGGGGGAGACACTCAAACAGAAGCATATTTATTGCCACCAAAGAACTGCATGACTGCTCCAGTGCTGCATGTCCCTTTTGCTCATTAAACAAAGAAAAAGGAAAGAAAATTACTAATTCAAAGGTAAAGAACAATGGAAAAGGAAGTTACTGAAAAGCTTTTCTAAAAGCTAAGTTTCATGTTCTTGTTCATGTCCTCATTCCTCCCTTTTTACTTACTAAGACTACATAGGTCTGTTAAGTCAAAAACTGTTTAACCTGCACAATGACCTTCTTGGACAGATTTAGTATCCTGTGGCCTTTCTTTCTAACTGTGGTTCCAGTGGGACTCAAAACCAATTGCCAGGAAGAAATGTGTTGCTCATGCTTGACGTGGTTACAGCAATAGGAATCAGAGGAGTACCAGGCAACAGCACCATATTTTGAGGCTTGAAGGAAATACTTGGTGCATGATTGTTAGAGAGGAGATTGACACTAAAAACTACAGATGTAATGCAGGTCTAACATGAAATTACAGTGACTTTCACACCGCAGCTGACTATTTGTAAAGTGCTACTTTACCTGCAATACTACACATGGAAGCTTAACCTGACCTCACTCATTATACAAATTCTCAGTCTTGTCACTGTCACATGAATGAGAGGACGACCAAGCAAAAGAGTAAGGAGAATTTATGTTCCTCCAAAGCAGCAAAGAGAAAATGTCAGAAATGTCAAGAAATGGTTATGCTGACATGTTCCTAAATACATTATCTAACAAAGCTTCTGATCTTTACATTTGGAAAAGCATATGCCGTGAAATTAACCAAAACCCCATTTAAATTCAAATTACTTGCTCAATTCAATGCCTTTCCTGCTTCATCATTTTGAATTACTTATCAAGTTATATGATCTTAAGTTTTTCAATTAGAATTCCCCATCCTTCCTATCTGGCTTTTTTCTCTTGATGTCAGCTGGGAGATTTTGTAATTTGATGAACTTTTTAGAGAGATACTTTTGAAAACCACAATATAAAATGATGAGATTGCATGCTGAAAAGCTCCACTGAACTTTGACTATGGTTTTCATTCATTTACACAGTTGTTTAGTAATGGCTATGGTATCTATGTGACTATGAAACACCACTGAGTCCTTTAAAATAATAATCAAATACTGCATATAAGAAACCCTTTACTGATCAAAGCAGACAAAAATACAGACATTGTGAGACTTATTGGTGTATAAAGTTTACAAATGTGCAATTGTGACATACCTCTAGTCCTGTGAAAAATGTGTGTAAGCTTAAACTTTGCTTTTAGTCCTTGCCTTAGTGTGGAGAATGTGAAAAAACACATTGTCATTTGCAGCTCCAGCACTGAAGATGGAACCAAGTGCTCCTTAGTCTCTTTCCTTTGAAGCAGAGTTTGGAAAGGAATAGTATATCAAGGGAATTGGTCTATGACTCCTCAGTAGTGTTTTTGTTCTGAGGTCCTGAGTCAAGTGTCTGTCACTGGTTGTCCCAGAAGGGGACATACCTGCTTCTCATCAGTTTGAAGTGTTGTTTCAGTATATCCATATCTTAGTCTCATCCTTACTCTCTTTCATTACCTACCCCTCCTTTCTCAGTAAGCACATTCTCATTCCTGCCCTTTTTTCTCTTTCCTCTTTGGAGATACAATTATAAAACTCTAAAACTTTTTTTTACGGTTCAGGGATTTGTTTCATGTTCTGTAGTTAATGACCCCTGTTCAGGGGCCAAGTTCTTTAGTGTATCAGTACAGGATGAAAAATGAGAAAAAGGTTACTGTCCTAGTTGCGATCACCATGGCAACAAAGATATAGTCTTATTCTCAGTTTTAAAGTACCATTTCTGTAGTACTTTTTGGATGGAATTTGGTGAAGGTAAGAAATCTTACACTTGAATTCCTTTTGTACAGCATTCCAATATTAATTCTGGATTGAGGATGAAGTAGAAGTAAGGTGGAAGTAGCAGGATGAGAGTTATGAAGGGAGGTAGAGATGACAGCAAAGAGGTTAGAAATTTTTTCTTTGCAGAAAGCTTTTACATCAGAAGATGCTCCTCTGAAATGAAGACTGGACATCCGTGCAGAGGCCCTCAAACACTTTCAACGTGGCCAGATAATTGGAGTAGTGCAACTACATCTTGAGGACAACTCATTATTCATCCATTCAAAACCTTTCCCCAGCTTGCTTACAAGCTATTGATGTTAAAGCCTGCCTTTTCAGCTGTTATATTCTAGCCAGAGTTCAGGAAACTTTCAATAATTATACATGTATTGCACCAAGGAGACAGAAATTTCAGTATTTTAACAAGAAGCAATGCGCACAGAGGTGCTTTCAGCAGCCTCTGGGAAGCCTGGAAAGTAAATGGAATAGCAAAGCACAAAGGTTTCTAAATCACCCTTCATCCAAATGAAAGGAAACGTAAGGCCAAAATGTGGACTGGCTAATTGGGAAACAAAAACTTTTCTCCTAGTCTATGTCATCAATACAATATTCCCTAAACACCAGCTGAAACAACATTAGAGACCTGTTCTAGCATAAAAGCCTTGGCAGATCTTCTCTGTGATCCCTCTGTGTTGCTTCTGGGAAAGCCATTACTGTCAGAGAGCTGCTCTGGAAAGAAAGGAAAGGATTGAAAGGGTTTAGAGGTAAGGCCTGAAGTTGTCTTTCTGACAGTGTATTCATTGGGGGTTCTGGGGTGTACTGGCAGTTGCCATATGATGTGGATCTGTTCCCCTGGTGAAATAGTTTCAGCTTTTATCAGTATCTTTGCATAACACCTACAATTCACATGCCTACATTTGCTTAAATGTACTCACACGTAATCATGCAAACTGAGCAGAACAGAGCAAAACATTCTTAAACAACATTAAACTATGTTTTTTGCACAGGCAGTTTTCAAATTGAAACTGTGCTGCTCTCACCAATGATCATCTTTTCCCTCATTTACATTGTATAAATGTCTTTACACTATACTAATGTCTGCAGCCTGACTTCCAACTGGCATGGTGGAAAAGGAACATTATGAGTTCTATACTAGAATGTTGTCCACCAGGGCAGGAAGCTCTTGCAGAATGGATTGTACCACCTGTTTGGCTTGTTCATCATCCAACATTCTGAGTTTGTGCCAGTGACTGCCCCCTTTTCTGTTTCCCTTCTTTGTTGCATTAGATATAAATCACTCACCATCACTCATATAGCTTTTCTAACAAATCAGAAATAAGCAAAAAGTCTGTCTTGCACACTGCAAATAGATTTTGTTCCCCTTGCACTTCCACCTCATTAAGGCCAAGTTGCTGTTCTTCTAGGCCAATGACAAAAACCCCATTCCTTTCATTAATATAAAAATTCTGTCCTCAGAAGAGACCTGGGTGATTACATTTCTGGAAACAGGCAGTTCCTTGCTTAAGAATACATCACACTTCCTATAACTGTCACCTAAAGTTTGTGATTTTTTTAAACGTCGAAGTGCCGCCTGGTGGACAAAATGGCATTGTTACTTTCTGTTCCACACTTAATTTAATGTACTAAAATTTCTCCTTTCAGCAAGATCTCAGCTACAGAAACCACTAGGGAAGAGACCTAAATTGATTAATTTTAGATTTCTCTATCTATAGCTGGCTCTACATATAGATGCATTGGTTTAAAAAAAAAAAATTAGAAGTAGTCAAGGTGCACTTCTATCGCTCCTTGCTATTGGAACTCTTGCTGTCACAAAGAATGCTGACAATTGTAGCTGCATGCAGCTTCTGTGGCAGGCATGCAGAATGTCAAGAATTAAAAGCCATATGGTGTGAGTACCTGGAAATGCATCTTCTTGAAGTGGAATCCTTTCCTTCAACTAGCTGTTGTCACTAACAGCTACAGAAGTAGTTTTTACTACCAGTATTTACCTCAGAGCTTCTGCAAGAGCCTGATTTTTTGCTAAGTCATATATTGCTGGTAGGATCTGTAGCACAGGGTAAAACCTGGAATTCCTTAATGATTTACACTTTGAGCTTAATACATTCATGGGCTTGATTTTGTGAATTTATCCAGGTACAGGAACTACAAAAATCGATAGGAAATAGATGCTCCAGGGCTTACTGCATCTAGATCTGTTACACTGTGCAAGATGAACTCTATTCACCATGAAGACCATGAATGTGTGCGCCACAACAGCTTAGTAGGAAGGTGCAAGAAACTCTTCACTGGACATCCATAACTCAGTCTACCCCAGAACATTTCTTTCTAATGATGACAAGTGATAGATAATCTCAGACACAGTGGCTGAAGCCCTCTCTACAGTTCATTATTAAAGTAAATCTATTTCAAACCATAATGATGATCAAACACAGATGTCATTGACATTAAGACTGCACTCAGTCACTAGCAGAACTCAACATGAATATTCTTGTCCTTCAGTGAGGAAATTTCTCTGGCCTTCACTGTATTTGGCAACGCTGTTACTGTGGAGACATATAATATACATCATATAGTCTCTAAAACTGAATAAAAAGAATATTCTACCATACATAATTGCTATCTATCTGTATCTGTATGTAGACTCTAGTGCATTTGCACAGCAGCTCCTTTAGTTGTTAGCCACTAGGCGGGAGTATAAGATTAAGTGATGCAAAAATAACTGCTAGTTTGGGATTCATTTTGTAGCAAATTTCAAAACACATGCCTGCTCCCAAAGTAATTTTGTGAAATGTTTTCATACTTCTTTATCAAATCAGCAAGACACTTTGAACAAAACTATATCTCACAAGATTCTGCAGTGCATTATTTGAAGCTGATTAACCACAAGGACAAAGGGTACATAAACTCCCCAGTCTTTTCCCCTCACTTTATGAGTTTGTGATTAGTAGGGTCCAAAAAAAAAAAAAAAAAAAAAGCAGTGGCATCTTAGATTATAGATCTACAGTATGATCAACTTCTCACATTGTGCCATCAGTCTTATGCTGAACTAGATGGACTAACTACAGGGTAAGTTCCTCTTTTCACAGAATCACAGAATGGCTGAGGTTGGAAGATACCTGTGGAGGTCATCTAGTCTGTGCTCCTGCTCAAGCATGGCCAACTGGAGTAAGTTGCCCAGGACCATGTCCAGCTGGGTTTTGGATTTCACCAAGGATTCAGACTCATAACCCCTTTGGGCAACCTGTTCCAGTGTTTGACAACCCTTGGAGTAAAAAAAGTTGTTTTTGTGCTCAGATTTTGTATTTTTCAATCTGTGCCCATTGTCTCTTGTTCTGTCAGTGAGCATGACTGAAAAAATCCTGGTTCCTTCCTCTTTATTGCCCCCCATCAGGAGTTTATACACATTGATAAAGCCCCTTCCTTCTCTGAATTTCATTTTTGTTAGTGTTTCAGATGAAAATGGAAATTTTGATTTGGGTCTACTACGACTAATTTTGTATGGTTAGAAGCGTAAAGAGGAAGATCATACAACTATGGTACAATATGAGAACCTTTTTAGAAACTCCTACCTGTAACAGAATAAGTCAGCCTGGATCACTTCCTCTACTGTGTTTGACTTTGCCACACTCATCATATAATGTGGTTGATTGCCTTCATTGACAGCTAAAAAGTGAATTTGGATAATAAAAAGTCTAGTTATGCAGCATTTTATCTCTTTTCCAGGCACATGAAACAATCAGATCTTTCTGCAGTACTATGTGAGAGACTTGAATTCATCATTTCTTTGAGATCCTCATCTAATGTATGTATAGTTCCTCCTAAAATATCTGGGGCTACTGTTTATTGTAGCACTGTACTGCAGTATCTTTCTTGAATTTATTTTTTATTGATGAGGGAAGACAGGAAGATCACCAGGAAGAAAGCTTTTTTTTTTTTAGATTTTTATAATTTAAAAATATTTTCTTTGGTGGGAAGGGAGATTCAGTACATTATTAAGAAGATTAGAAAGTTTTCTACAGTTTATAATTATTTTGCTAACTTTCTTTTGCAGTAGTGTGTTTAAAAGTTTGAGTGTTGGTTTTTTTTCATGGTCGCAAACATCCTTCCCAATCTGCATTTTGTAGAGTGTTGTGTGGATTCAGAATATTGTAAAATCAATTTTAAACCAAGACTGGACATAAGCCATAAAGTCCAAAGTGAAACAGTAAGGTGTTTTGATCTCAGGATTTGTTTTAGCCAGTTACATAGAGTGGAGCCAAAAGCCACATGAGATTGTGAGCTCACCCAGACTTTTTGAAGAATAAATTCTATAAATGTTCTCATTTGACTGGAGTTCTGCCCTTTAAATACCAACAAATTCATGAAAGTTCATGCTCTTTAATTCTGAAGCCTACATATTGGTGTGCATCACCTATCGAGAATGAAAAGTGTAATTATACTCCAACTAAAACGACCTCAGTCTAGCAAAAATTTTCCCACAGATACTAATTTCTGCTAGCTTACTGTCGACCTAAATTTGAACTGTCCTTGATGAATGCTTTCAAAACCAATGAAAGTTCTGCCCATTTTTATTTTAGCACAGTACTTTTGAATTGTGAGACTTGATCTCTCAAGGAAAATGGATAGACTCCCAGCACCACCAACAGTGCAGGATGAGATCATAAAGGCTAATGTGGAAGTCTTTTTTCTAACTCCTTTCATCCATTTTAAGTCCAATGCAAGTCATGAATCCTCAAGACCCATTTATTTTTTCTTTTCTATTATTTTTGGAGTAGCTTCATCTCATCTACTCCCCTCTCTCTGTTCAACCGTAACATGAAGATAGACATTGCAATGAGTACCATGGGGGAGGGGGAGTCTCAAAAACCCCATCCCAACTGTCTTTTTCATTTTTCTCGTGAAGAAATTTCAGTTAGCATAGGTCATGGTGTGAACAGCAAATATGTGATGCTGCAGTTCCCTTTACCGTGTGACTGTATAGCTGTTTCCTGGTTTTGTAGGTATATAATTGATATATTACATAGAAAGGCTTGAGGTTCTTTCCATAAAATCATAATATTAAACCTTTGCATCTTAATATATTACCTTGAAAACTTAAACAGTCAATAGTTATTTTAGGAGGCTATCCAAAGGTTAACCAGATAAATTTAAAATTATGGTCATAAATAATCCAAACAATGACCAACCAGAGAAACAGATGGTGCTTCTGGAAAGGCCCAAACCATTTCCACCCTTAATTCAATGTAAACCTCCTGTTTGGAGCTCTGCGGCTGTGGTCTTTTATGCCTGCCTTTAAATGCATTTTTTCTTCAAAGGTGAGATTTGTGACACAATGTGTGAAGCTTCTTTAACCAAAAACAATGCTAAGCCCCTGCACACCTGATTGACAGAAAAGTTTGGGTAGTTGTCCTGAAATCAGAGAAACTGTTTATGGAACTACAGTTGCAGAAATTGCAATCGAAAAAAAACAAACCCAGTCAGTCTTAGTTTGTACTGCTGTCTGCTCACCGTTTGCAGCACTGATCAGTACCTAATAGCACTGGATTGTCTTAATTTAGTTTATTAGTGCAGATTACTCTGTGACTGAAAACAATATATTTTGATATCCCCTTTTGATCTTTCCCTCGTTTTGTTCTAGTACAACTACATTTATTTCAGCCAGTGGATTTGTCAGAATCAGATGTTTGGTGCTTGGAAGATCCCGAGTTACTGAGGTGAATGTTGTGAAACAGTCACGAGTGAAATGACTTAAAACAACACTTCTCTGCAGCGATTGGTTTCTCAGACAGCATGTGGGTTACCTGAATGAAGATGAACGCAATAAAGGGGCATTGCAGATCAGGTAGTGGTGGTATTCTGCAGCAGACTTGCTCCCAGCTATAGAGCACTTCTTTTGCCAGTTCCTGTCAGAAAAAAAAAAAAAACCGAAAAAGAAAAAAGAGAAGTGGGTATAGACTTAATGCTAGGATGTGATCACTGGGATAGCTCTTGCCAAAAGCCCTCTTTATGGAACAAAAAAATTGCTACATCATAATACTTTTAAAGAATTATGTGAAATAAGTGCAGGATATGCTCACTCAGTGTAATTTATTAGTTCCTGTGCTTCATCAATCTTTCAGTCTCTTCTGCAACAGCTTATTTTTTACTTCCGTGGCACAGAGGTCTGCCATTCCAGAAGGAGATAAAGTTATCCAAAGTGGGAAAAAATGTCTGGGAATTTATGAACTAGATACATGGAGACATAAAAATATCATAAAAAGAAGTGGTGCAATAGTTACAACTCTGGGGCAGCATGAAGTAGGAATTAAAAGCACTTCGTTCTCTTTTAAAAATGTATTGAAACAAAAATTTGTCAGTTGCTTAAACTTACTCTTGCTCTAAAGTGGTTGATTATGGTTGCCTTTGACATCATTCAAGAGCTGGGAATCAGCTGTATTTATTTATTTGATTGGCTTGTACCCATTCAGGATATTTATAACCATTGATAAAATATGTAAGTCAGTGGATGGAGATATTTCATAAAGAAATATGCCTAATGAGTCACTGAAAAAGAGGGGAAAATCTTTTTTTTTTGTACACACTTACAGAGTCAAGGTAACATAGCAACATTTGCAGCTCCAAAGACTAGATGTTTAATTCATGTAGCTATGGACCATCTCTTGAATAAGTTAAAAGTAAATATCTTTCAGGACAAAGAAGGTAATATGTTTTTCAGAATATGGGCAGAGGGAGGAAAAAAGAAAGAGAGAGAGAAAGAAAGCATATGTGAAGGGAATAAATCTGTCTAGACCCCTGGAGTACTCCAGGGGAGATAAGTTTTAAAAGCTTGCACAAGAACAGCTTCCAAATATTTGTGTAAAAGGCCTCTGTCACTAAGGCATTGTAACTTTAAAACAACACTAAATAAATAAATCTTCACAATATTTCATAAGAAATGAAACTGAGTTACAGGGACACTAAAAGCCTGATTTCCCTTTCCCTCCAAGTAGGCTTATACCATTACAGAGACATGGATGTGAGAGAAAGCGCTTCATGTTTGCAGCAAGATGAGTGGAAGGTGTGAGAATCCACAACCTCATGCCTGGACCCAGCATTGTATGCATGGAAACCAGTGTGCCCCTCAAAGCCTTAGCTGCCCAGCAATGTTTCCGTTATCCCATGCATGCTTAATGGCTTCTGTTGTCGAAGTATTATCCATCGCTTTAGCAGCTCTTTCAACTTACACCACTGTTCATTACTACCTTTTTATGAGTTAGTTACATTCGAGAATACAGCATGAAGTTCTTTTTGTCTCTTTGAAGGAACCTCTCTACGTGAAAACTGGACTGATATGGTGGCCATGAGGACAAGGAGTTCCTCTGACAACTGAATGAAGCAGAGTTTCTCTACAAGAATTACTAACTCCAAAATGTGATTGCTGCATCTTACTGCACATCTCGGAGCTTAACAAGGCATCTGGTGTTTGGAGGATGGGTAATTTCTGTTGCAGAAGTGACTTTGCTGAGGGCTCTCTAAATAGATGTGAACTATAGCAGTCAGTATGCTAAGTTTGCTTTAGAACCTTGCACAGTAGTGCCTTATCTTGAGTTGTGCTCCTGTATTCTACTGTGATATAAATACTCTATCGTACTCTACTGTAATATAACTATTTCCTAACAACATAGTGTCAAGCCAGAATGATTCAGAGCATTGGTGGTGTCCCAAGGCAGGTCCCAGCACTTCAGCATTTTCTCTGTCTATACCTTGGAAGCTGGTCTTGAGAGAGGACATGGCCTAGTTTGCCTGAGTTGCTTTCATAGAGGCTCTTAATTCGCCTTTGCATTGGAATTCTCCTGTTCCTGGTGGTTAGTTAGCACAGCTGATTCAGAGAAGTTCATTTTAGTTACTTACATATGGATATGTTTATACACAAATTTAAACACATAAATGTATTTATAAAAATACATAAATGTGCATATGTAGAAATACAAATCTGTTTCTCCGATGACCAAAGGAAAAGGAGAAGGAAGAAGAAACAATGGAATAAGCACAAAAATTTGAAGGAGTGATGAAACTTCTGGTTTAGTGGAGCTCAGCTTTATCTTGATGGCAGTGAAGACTTTGCAGTAGCAGTGGAAACATCAAGTTTTTGTGTCATTGAATGAGTTCAAAGATTTAAAATAGCATATTTTCCTGGATATTCTTCCAACACTGAAGTGAGCTTGACAAACAGGCCAGTAAGAAGGCATTTCTATGCAGGAAGAGAACTGTGTGCTACTTTCAACCCCTGCTTTTAAGCAGAAGCAGCTTAGAGAGTTTTAAGTATCAGCACATCACTTCTGCATCTTCCTAGCTATAAGTATTACTGAAAGTATTCTTCTGTTACTGCTGCTTCCACATAAGATGTGAAAATGACCATTCTTTTCATTAAAATGGGGAAAAAAGGAACAAAGGCCAAGCAGAGATAGCTTCTGCCAAGTAGGATAGCTTAAAGTATGTTAAGCAGGCTTATTTGCAAAAAATTATTCCAGCTTTAACCCTGAACTAGTTTCAGTGATGTTTTCCACAGTTGTGCCAGCATTCTCACAAACAACCTTATGTATGAACACAAACGATGACCATAGGGCTACCTCAAAACTGTTTTGATTTCTCTTCCTTATTACTGCATTTATCACCTAAACAAGGACTGCACAATAGGATAGAGGTGTCAAGCTAACATAACAGATGTAACCAGTACAGCTATCTGATAATTATCTTTGGTTAAAAAACTAAAAAGAAAGACACAGTTGAAAATTAGACCTGAAAGAATATTTCTTCCAGCATTGCTACATTAATTCCATAGAATTACATTGAAATTAATAAATTCAGCCCAGTCATGATACAGTTAGAACAGAAATCACACTTCCCACCCTTCTGCCAGTGCTAGTTACAGCTGAAACAATTACTGCATGAGGTGATTTTTAACTTCCACCAAAGCTGTGCTTACCGATTCAGCACTACATTTTAAGTTTACAAATCCAGTGTCAGAAATCAATGGCATAATGTTCTTATGGTAATCTAGGGAAAAGCCTTTTCTAAACCTAATGTACATTGTATTTATTCCTAAAATCTCATCAGCTAATCCCTCAGAAATAAACTGTTGTGCTATAAATGTCATGTATTTTCCTGTCCGTGTTTTCAATTTAAATGACTGTTTCCTTTTCTGAATTCTCCCACAGACTATGTTTTACCTCTCTGGAGCTAAAGAAAAAGCATTAATCTTACAGGAAAATGGAAGATTCTTATGCATAATTCATAATGAAAAGTCGGTGTACATGTATCACACACCTTCAGCAACCCAAATCACCAACAATCTTTCGTATATGTGCATAAGCTTTCTATTGCAAATACTTGCCACTCATTTTCTTTTGTGCCGAAGATTGCTGCCATCTATGAACCACAAGGGAGCTGTTTTTTCCCTAGCATGACCACATCTCAGCTACTTGTTTATGTCATGAGTGGATCTGGGACAATTAAGATTGCCCAAGTCATACAAGGAACATGTTTACAGATGTCTGCAGTTTCACAAAAATTATCTGAAGGTCTTTTGAAAAACATATATGTGCACACAATGAGTCATGCAAACCTTTTCATTTTTGGACTCTGCAAGGAAATGACCAGCAATCCTTAGGGATGACACCATTTGCACACCTTCCCTCTCAATGTCCAAGTGTTAACTGTCCCTCTGGCTTGCCTTTTGGTAGTGCAAGCACTCACCCTAGCTATTAAACTACTGTGGCTCTTAGGAAGGCAGGACCTAAAACAATGTATCAGATGATTTTTCCATCAAGGCTGGTATTTTTCACTTACAGTTGTAAATATTCAATGTCCCAGAGAAAAGCAGAAAATTGCATTGGACTAATAGGGAGTAGAAATAGAAGAACATATCAGACTGATGCTGAATTTTGACTGCTTTTCTAAATGTGCTACACTTGCTAATTACAAGCAATTGGATTGGGCAATGCTTTTGAAAATGTACTTATACAACTGAGCTCATAGACTCAGTTTTTGACAGATTTTCTCACAAGTGGTAAAGATGATCTACCTTTCCTTTTGTTGCCTATCAACTGCAGAAACAAATTCAGATTCAAATGCTAAAACCTTGATGAGTGAGCACTGAAACTGAGAATTTTGGTTTAGACCCATCTCTAAATAGAAACTTTATTCAAACAACTAGTATCTCACTGGAGGGTCATGAGTGCAGAAGTTAACTGTTGATTAATGGTGCTTCACAGGGCTGCTTCTTTGTCTAGCATCAGATATGTGAGCCTGCCTTTAAAAAAGACCGCATCACTGATATAAAACACTACAGGAGCCAATGGAAATTGAAGATTTAGTGCAAGAATTTCTTCTTTGTTTGACAGTAAAAGAGCACTTGGCCCTAATAATTTTCCTAGTGGCTTCACTTGCCAGTTGTAGTGTGTTACAAAACTAAACTACTCAGAGTGTGATTTCAAAAATTAACAAACTGTGAAATCACTTTATTTTGAAAGAGAGAATTGAAACTCCATTTGTAGTAGAAGTTCAGACAATTATAATGTGCATTCTAGATAGGACCACCACATTACTGTTGCTTCTTTGTGCTAGCTTAGAAGCCTATCTTTTAAAATAAATTACATAGCCACGAGAGGAGTCAATTCTGAACCTTGTGCCATTTTAAAATTCCTCTCTATCAGTCGGCTCAGAAGCCTCGATGCTCTCATTTCAGATTTGGCCAACAATAATGAAAATACAACAGATAAAATAAAGCTTAGTGGTATATTTGAGTATAAAATGGCCTCATATAAAATGAGGTCAATTTGACTTATGCTCAGAGCATAACTGAACATGCTGAACTTTTTTAGTTGTTCTTTTTGCATGCTGTTCTTTATGTACTATGAAAGGCATTTATGATATATATTGTCATTTCAAGTACTCTTGCCAAGCAGTTTCTGAGTCTTTTAATAAATTTAAAAGAACTTTATAACAGTTCAGCACATTTAGTAAACATACTTTATATGGAAGTAACTTTTTGGATAGTAGCAAGATATAGTTTATCTTAAAAAGTTCTGCTTTAGCTTTGCAAAAGTGAGCTAATCACAATCTGATTTAAGACCTTATGCTAATGACAACTGAAACACAAATGCAAGCACAAATCTTCTGCACTGATAGGTCCTTACCGCACTTTAAAGACTGCGGATAAATCTGGAATGTGCTCAGACACAATGTTTTTGTGAGAACTCAGAAATATAAGAAAAAAAATCAAAGTTTGTGACAGTGATGGTCTAAAAGTATATAGTGCTGCCATGGGATACAATATAAGATGATTTAGACAAAGTGAAATATGGTGTGCAGTGCAGCAGAGGCAAAAGAAGTACGCTCACTTCAAGTCTCAGCTTGCTTGTGAGCCTGATTTGCTCATCTAGGTCTCAGCTTGTTTACTCTTTGGTGAGGGGTGTCTATTTGCCATAGAATTTCCCGGCAATGAAATTAACCCAGTTTGCAGTGGTTGAGATAGCTCAGCTACAATGCAAGAAGGCCTGACAGAGAGAGCGGCAGTGGCAAGATCTCACATCATGCTGGCTGTCTTCTCCTCCAAGCTCTGTCCAGCAACGCATGTGCAGGGAAGGATTTCCCAGCATTGCTGCTCTCACAGCAAGACAGAAGGTCTCACCATGTGACTGCTATGACCCTGGAGCTGCCTCCTAGCAAGATGCTTTCTGAAGGGGATTGTTCACAAAATGAGACAGAAGCTACAAACTTTGCAAAAGGCACAAAACTGCATATTTCAGACTGACTGTTGCTGGGAAAGGATCAGAAAAGATGGAAACAACAGACTTGTAGCTCTCCTTCTCCTTATTAATAAATGCAATAATTGCTTTTTATTTACATGATGTGCCAAAGTATATTGCACATTGTACCCTGGATGTGGCACATTCTTATGTCTCCTTTTATGCCGAAACTTATTTTCAAGTGTCATGCTGAAGTACTAGTGTATGTTTTGCCTCCCACTTTGTTGCATTTCTGAGGCTTGATTAAGCAGGTTATAATCCTTGAGAAGACGTCTACTCGAGGCTTAGTGAATGCCACAATATCTTGCTTTCTTATGTTCTCACACAATGCTTGCAGATTTCTAATGTTTATTTTCTAACTCACAGCAAAAAGTATTAAGTGCCTTTTCTGGATCAGACTTCCTCTTACCCCTTCTGTCCCAGACCTTTTGTGAAAAATCTCTGCACAAGAGGGTACCGGGCACTCATCCAGGCTTAGCTATACTTCTTTGTTAAGTTGACAAAAGGGAAGTGAGGGCTTTACAGTACACACCACTGCAAAACATTCTACTGGGTGAACACACTGCCGTGTGATTTTGAGATGCCTTAATTTACACTCTTAGTTAGAAATTAAGCAAAATCTATTGGTTACTCAGAATATATCACTCACATGGGGACTTGTATGCCACTGCTTCAAGTAGGAACTTGCCTTGTTCCATTTTTATGGGGGTTTCCCACCAGGTGTCGCCCTCTCCCCATCAAAGTGGTGCCAAAAAGTTATTTAACTGGCAAATTAACCCCACCCTCCCATGGTCATTTAGTTCTTTATTACGCTATATACCCTGTCAAATTTGTTACTATACTTGACTTTGACACAAATAGTAGCTGCTTTTATGCATGATGTAGTATGCATGATGTAGTAACAGTCTCAGCCTATAGGAAGAGTACATGATCTCAATATGTGCTTTACATTTAGAGAACTTGAGTCAGGCAGAGCACATACCTCTTTGCCCCTCTCAGTGCGTGGGAAACAATGGGATACTTTATGTGCCTGTCTTCCAGCACTGGCAGTTACATGCAAAAGAACTGGGATTGATTCTGGTCCTGTATTTTTAGGGGAGTGAAAGAAAAGACAAAGAGTTCACTGAAATCTTTTGGCCTACTATTTAGGAAGTTTTGATTTCTGCACAGAAAGTGAAGAAAAAGGTCTGAGCGCATGCATTCTTATGTACTTTTAAAAAGCTGAATAAGAAATAAGAAATGAAATCTCAGGGGCAGAACTATCATCTTTGATGCTTTCATGGGAGTACTAGTTGAAATATTTATTCTATTCTATTTATTTATTCTGTCATTTGTTAGGATGCCAGTTAACCAAAGGGCTAGTTGCTGTCCCCACTTATCATTTTGCTAGCACAAAATGGACTTTCTGATCTTTACAAAAAATGCTTTCTGACCATTAAGGGAGCAATGCAGAGATGAGAGAATATAGACTGAGGATAGAGAGGTGTAAAGTTTGACATAACAGAGCCAGAGTACTTCCAAGAGTCTTCAAGAAGCAATAATGTACAACTGAAATGGGCATTGTCATGAGGGAAGAATTTTTGAAGTGCCCTTTTGTTAACATGCTTGCTGCCACATATGTCACTAGCCATGATGGTTCACAAATGAGCCTGAAAAACTTTGGTTGCGCTTCCAAGTCAGATTTAATTTCATCCATGGCTGCAACAATCAAAATCACTCTTTCAAATACAGCCATGTTTTTTTTTTTTTTTTTCTCTGTATACACCTGTTTCCACTCATTCTGACAGTTTAGTACTTAATGTGGAAAGGGCAGCAGGGCCTGACCATAAGATCATGCTTACATTCCACAGAGTCTCAGACGAACAGGAGAAATGAGTCCATGACACCTATTTCATAATGCAGGCAGAATAATGGGATATTTTTGGTGCTTGAGTTCTAGACATTGACAATTAAATGTGAACTCTCATAAAAAATAAGTGGGCTTATTTGATATCTTGCCAACTAAACTGTGAGGCAAGATGCAGTAGATTTATTCTTCTGGCACTGCTAGTCACAATGTGAGCCAAAACCAGAACCTCAGTATCACATGGTGTAAATTGGTTTAAGGGAGTTGAGAGCCCATCATAAACCTAGCCAGTTTTCAGAAATGGTTCTATGTGCAAGACATAAATGGTGGTTTAACCCATTTTTCCTATTTTCCTATAAGGTGGAACACTTGTGTTCCAGGTGGTATCAGCACCGTAAATACATCCATCACCCCCTCAAAAACCCTCACCAAACCCAAATCAAAAAATCCCCTTCACTCCAAAATCCAATCCCCCAAATCTGGAAGCATGAAGATAGCAAAGTATCATTACTTTCTCTGTATCCCAGCTGCTTATACTTGTGGCAGAATTCAGGCTATTTCTTTCATTCCACATTTTCTCATGTTTACACCGCCCTTATACATCCCTCAACAGAGAGAAGGTCTCCATTTAATAAACACATTGGATGGTTCAAGTAATAGTAATAACAAACAGTGAGGACAGTTTGACTGACATCATCTATTTACAGACTCAAGGTGTAAGGCACAGCCTTGCAGGGTGCTTATCTGCAACAGGCAACGGTGCTGGGCTTAACCTTGAAGTTCCCTTCTTCCTTTCTTTGTGATGAATTCTGTTGTGTAAAACCTGACTAAACTCAAAAGGCTACATACGGAATTAAAAGAAGAAATCTGGTTAATGAAAGAAATTGCTTCAGCCATTAAAAATAAAGAAATTCTCCAACCTCCACTGTAATTGAAATGGACATTTCAAATATTCTAAAACAGACAACTACTTGGTTGTAGCTCTAATGATTCTGGTATGAGCTCATGATTTGTATAAAAAGCGGCATAATTACTGTGAACATCCTACTGGATTTTGCAATACGGAAAGGAGGAATTTTCTTGTTTTCTAGGTTAAGGATAAACATAATTGATTTATGATTAACATGAAGGTCTAGGCTTATCTTCCAAATATATTACATTTCATAGAAAAATGAGGATAAAGGCGTTTTTCTCATTTCTACTGAAACAGGGTATTTGCAAGCCAGAGCAGCAAGCAGCAATCGTGGTAAGAGCTCCTACTAGATGAAGACTAGACATCATTCATGCCAGATTCAAGTTCATCTGTTGTATAGCAGGAGAAAGATGAATGGGAGGTTGAAAGTGTAAAGAATAACATGAACAAGGTTTTAAAAGGATATATTTATAATGTAACACAATTAGGAGAAAACAGATCTACATCTTCCTGTCAGTTCACTACAAACTGATTAAGCAACACTGATTACTAGGCATTTCTTGGGAACTAATAGGAGTCAGAGGTTAACAATCCAAGCTTGTACTCCAGACCACCAACTCTTGGCAGCCCCACGTGCCACCAAAGTGCCCCAGACTAAAGCTGTCATTGTAGTTCAGAGGTTTTTTTTAAAAAGAAGTGCAAATATACTCTAAAGTTGGGAAAGGTGTATCAATCACGGCCAATAGTTATTCTCAAGGGGATGTTGAACTATCAACATCCACAAAAGCCCATCAGTCCCTATCATTCCCTCTGGAACTCTGTTCCTCAGCAGCTGACAGAGTCTCACAGAGCCGGCAAGTCTCACTGAATCACATCCGCAGTTTCTGCACTTTGGTAGCTCAATTCAGATAACACAGAAGAGGACTACAGGCATTTCAGGCATCCTCAACCACTACGAATTCTACAATCAAATAATAGCAGTGGGTCAAATTTAACATGCTGTGCTCATCTCCAGAAACTCTTGCATTACATGCAACCCTCTCCAACAAAATGTCTCAAGTAAGACCCCACAAAACCACACTGCTTCAGAGAAAGTAAGGAAAAAGTTCCAGAGACCTGGTTAGTGCAGGCCTGCCCCCTTGTTAAACCTGGTGGCTTATATTTTAAACATCTCTCTGGAGTACTGAATAATTTTGCAGCACCCTGCTTTGTTCTGGAGCAAGGATGACTTCCTGCAGGTCTAAAATGGATGGAAGAATACGTGTGAACCCACTCTTAAAGAATCATGAATAGGATTCTAACCATCCTATGTTTCAGGATGAAAATAGGAGCTAGTTGTTGTCTCTGTGTCCATCAGACCCCTTATTTTTTCCAAAGGTTAGACATATCATTTTCTGCAGGAGAGCCACTTCATGCCAATTTGAGTGGCTGAAGTGCCTGTCAGCTATAGAACTCTCTGGCATTAGTGATCTGTGGTCAGCAGTGTCCAAATTCGAGAAACTAGTTTAACCCTGACTAAAGGGCCAGTCTGACTCTCACTGGCATTGATGACAGCATGGCTACAGCCTAGTTCTTTAAGACTTCCTCTGAAGCTTCCCTGCTCCCCCTCTACCCTAGTATGATTCCCATCTGTGTAGAGAAGTCAGCAATTTCATGAGGTTGTTTTAAATATAACTTATAACTAAATATAATCCTTATAAGTAAAATCTCTCTCTTGTCAGCTTTGCTAAAAGACATGGCACTCAAGTCCTGCCTGCTTTTTAAATGGCTATCAATGGACCCTGCACTTCAAGGGCAAATATAAAAACAGCAAACCAAACTCATATATCTTATACCTTTTAGGGCTGAGATGTTAAAAAGCAGAAGTCTAATCTTTGGAATTTTTCAGTATAAATAACTGAGCCTGTTCATTCAACTCCTGAAAACGTGTTCCACGCTCTTACATGAAATCTTCTCTAGCTAGTTATTGAAGCAAAAAGAAGCTTCTCAACTTTCCACACTATTATTTTCACTGTTTTCAATTTATCAAAAGCAAATGTAGCCTATTAGGTTATTCCAGTGTATTGCTCTTTTTTAAAACACAAGGAGAGATACAAGACATGGTGAGAGAACACTTTGCCTTCTTGAAAAATTCTTTGATACAATTAATCTTGTCTGTAGTTGTTGCTTTTATTATGAATGACCTTTCTGACTTTTCCAGTTAGACATAAAAAAATCAAGATGGTACTCACAAAAAACTAGAGATGGCGGCAGCCTCCTCTGTCTGCTTCTTATCTCCAGGAAAATTGAAATTACGGCCGCTGAGTAAGGGTAAAAAGCCATATGTAATGCACTTTACTGAGTGACATCTCTTTTTCAGATGCCACTAGACAATGCTTGCACAGTGTTTTAACAGTGTAAAGCATGACTTGAAAAGTTGGTAGTATTTATTAAGAGCCAAGACCTTCTCAAAACCAGTACACAATGAAATGGAGAAACTATCCCTTTAAAATAGTTGTACACGTATTCAATTTAGAGTAGACACACTAAAATATATGTGATGGTTTCAACATTTCTAGTTAATTATGTGGCCCTACAGAATAACAAGAAAGGAGACTATCAACTGCAAGCTACAGTCAGTCAACTGCGTGTACCCTGCAGTTTTTAGCCTCTTTTTTATTAATAAGATAGAAAAGCCTTAGCCTACATTCTTGTTTAACCCAAGCTCCATGGCATTTTGCTTGAATAAACTCTGCAAAGCTGCATCCCAAATACAGAGAACACTTGTGCATTGCTCTTACTACTATGAGGAGGCCTCACTAATCATCAGTAGTGTATCTCAGACAGGTAGAGCTGTGGCTGTCTGCGCTTGCAAAAAAAATCCCAAATGCTTCTGAAGATAAACTTAATATTTCTTTAACTTTGCAGATGTCAGAGAATTTTATGAGCTGCATCTCTTCCACTGATGACCCAATACAAGGGATATGACCACAGCTGCTTCCAAACACTAATAAACAAACCTAAAAGAACATGGAGATAGCCAAGGGAGCTGTCGTTTGTGAACAACTCTCACGTTGCATAGTCAAGTGTGAAGAATGGCAGACCGTTGTACTTCCAGCTGAAGTAAACTTCACACAACTGTGAAGTTTCTGAAGTACTGAGTATTTAATTATGGAGTACACATTTGTTAGTGAAACTTGGTAGAAAAAGAATAAAAGCTTTCAGAAAATAAAAATGGAATAGATCAGATTTGGATTTCTCTTTTCCATTCATGGTTAACAGAAGCATGTGGTGGTTTAACCCTCGCTGGGTGCCAAGTGCCCACCAAAGCCTATCTATCACTCCCACTTCTCAGCTGGACAGGGGAGAGAGAAGTATAATGGAAGACTTGTGAGTTAAAGGATGGGAAGATCACTCAGCAACTACTGAGTGATCATGGGCAAAACAGATTCAACTTGGGGAAAAAAGGTTTGATTCATTAATTATCAAAATGGAATAGAGAAATAAGAAATAACAACTGAATCTTAAAACACCTCCCCCAACCTTCCCCTCTTCTCAGAGTTTCTACCTGTCCTCCCCCTCAGCAGCACAGAGGAGTGTGGAATGAAGGTTATGGTCTGTTCATGGTCTTTGCTGCTTCTTCCTCTCAGGGAGTGGACTCCTCACACTTCCCCTGCTCCAGCACCGAGTCTCTCCCATGGCAGACAGTCCTCCATGAACTCCTCCAACATTGGTCACTTCAATGGTCTACAATTCTTCACAAACTGCTCCCTCACTGGGTCACAAGACCTTCTAGCAAACCTGCTCTGGTGTGGGCTCTTCTTTCCATAAGTTCCCAGGTACTGCCAGGAACTCGCTCCAGCATGGGTTCCCATAGGGTCACGGTCTCCCTCAGCCACCCGTCTGCTCCAGCATGGGGTCCTCCTCTGGCTGCAGGTGGATCTCTGCTCCACTGTGGCCCTCATGGCTTCAAGAGTAGGGCCTGCCTCACCATGGGCTGCACCACAAGCTGCAGGGGAATCTCTGTACTGGCACCTGGAGATACCAGGGAAGCTTCCAGCAGCTTTTCACAGAAGCCATCCCTATAGCCTCACTGCTACCAAAACAGAGCTGGCTGAATGACAGAGCCCAGAGGGTGGTGATCAATGGCACGGAGTTGAGTTGGAGGCCTGTGGCCAGTAGAGTTCCACAGGGATCGATTCTGGAGCCAGTCTTGTTCCATATCTTCATCAATGACCTGGATAAGGGCACAGAGTATACCTCAGCAAGTTGGCTGATGACACCAAACTGGGAGGACTGGCTGATTCCCCAGAAGGCTGTGCTGCCATTCAGCAGGATCTCAACTGGCTTGAGAGTTGGGCAGAGAGGAACCTCATGAGGTGCAACAAGGACAAGTGCAGAGTCCTGCATCTCGGAAGGAACAACCACATGCACCAGTACAGGCTGAGGGTCGAACTGCTGAAGAGCAGCTCTGCAGAGAGAGACCTGGGAGTCCTGATTGATAATAAACTAAATATGAGCCAGCAATGTGCCCTTGTGGCCAAGAAGGCCAATGGCATCCTGGGATGCATCAAGAAGAGTGTAGCCAGCAGGTCGAGGGAGGTTCTTCTCCCCCTGTACTCTGCCCTGGTGAGGCCTCATCTGGAGTACTGTGTCCAGTTCTGGGCTCCTCAGCTCAAGAGGGATGGATAACATCTGGAGAGAGTCCCGTGCAGGGCCACCAAGATGATCAGGGGTATAGAACATCTTTCATGTGAGGAAAGGCTGAAGGAACTAGGGCTGTTTAGAGAAGAGACTGAGGGGAAATCTTATTAACATTTACAAATATCTAAAAGGTAGGTGTCAGGAGGTTAGAGTATCCCTTTTTTTTCTATAGTAGCTGGCAACAGGATAAGGGGTAATGGGATGAAGCTGGAACACAAAAAGTTCCACTTAAACATAAGAAAAAACTATTTCACCATGAGAGTGACGGAGCAGTGGCACAGATTGCCCAGAGGGGTTATAGAGTCTCCTTCCTTAGAGGTCTTCAAGACCCACCTGGACATGTTTCTATGTGACCTGATCTAGGTGAACCTGCTTCTGTTGGGAGATTGGACTAGATGATCTCTAAAGGTCCCTTCCAACCCCTACCATTCTGTGATTCTGTGAAAACCTGGCCATACAAACCTCACTGCAAAGCTAAATAGCAATGTTATGGTTTTCAGCTTAAGAAATGCATTGATGTGCAATGTCTATGTAAGTTGAATGTGTTACACATCCCTATATGCAGCAGGGTGAATATTCTTTAAAGCTGCTGGTACACACTGTTATGATTTTGCTTTTGAATTACGTGAAGTAGCAAGAGAAGAGAAGTAGCAAGATAAATAAGGAATGATTTTAGGTTTGTGAATTCTAACACCAATGGTTGTTGTGCTTTTCTTTTCTACTCACACTCCTGAAAAAACTGTTTCTTATTAAAAATATTGTGTCATGGTTTAGCATAGAATAATAGGTTTATTACTCATTGGGTTTTTTTTTTTTTTTTAATGAAATTCCAATTCTTCACTTTTGTTATTAGAAAGTGGGCCCAGGAATCTGAGGAAGGATTTGGTCCCAGGAATTGAATTAGAATTAGGATTCTGTACCTATGACTGCTTTCCTCTTCTATCTATGCCTTTAGGGAAATCCCTACTTTACTTTCCCTATGCATAAAAGCATACAGATGTGCAAATTTTAATTAGGGTACAAGACCTTCATGACTGTAAGTGCCAAGCATTATTATGATCTTATTATGACCTTCATCTAATGGAATGCCCTGCTTTCACACAAAGCATCTCAGATATTAGATCATGATACTGTCTGAGCACTCTGTCCTTCTGACACAAGCTGTGCATGACCTAGCATGTTGGTAAATCCTTTTACACATATACAACACCACTGAAGTTTCTCAAGATACAGTTTGGTGCATGTCAAGGGTGTGCATGTTGTAATGTTTATATTCAGCTTATGCAAAATAAAAGTCTCTTACAAGAATCTCCGTGACAGATTTCAAAGTAATAATGTAAGTAATGATAACCTCTAATTTAACGTATCTCAAATTACATGATCAAATACAGATTTGGACATGTTGGAAGAGAAGTTCTGCACTGCTGATGACAGATAAAAGAATTTAAATAATGTGCTCTGATATGGCCTCGGGACTTCTTACCATTTCCATGGAGAGTAACTAATTTTTCTTTACTTCTGTCACTTTTTCATAGTTAAAAGATTTTTTTTCTTCTCCCCTACAGCTCATCATGTGGTAAAGAAGCTGTCAGGACCAGTTAAATCTGTGTATAAATGCCCATAAGAAAGAGCCCATCATACATTTTGCATATCTCAGGGTTTCAAGCACAGTGGGCAGGAACCTGATCTGTGTTGCAATAATTTTACACTATACTCATTTCAATGAATTCAATGGCATTCCTTCAGGTGTCAGAATAACAGAGAGCAGAGTGTGGCTCAGGAAGTGAAAAGTAAAACAGAAGACCTGTGTCTTTCACTGTTGATGCTGTAACTTGTGACAGGAACCTGCTCTGATGCAGCCATGTGCTGCTGTTCCAACCATACTGAATTCATTTACTAAAGTAAATGTTTCTTGATTGTTCCACTGTCTATTTATTTGAAATGGAAACCAAGTCATGTTGCCTGCTTCTTCTCCTGGCATGTGATTACACAATACATCTTCCATTTTTTGCAATTAATCACCCCCAGTGCCACTTTCCCATTGTGTACCACAGTACCTGGCTTTTGGAGTGGTTTCGGTTTGAGTGTAAAGGGAAAAACTTAAAAATAAGAGAAAGTATCTATGTGTTTGCAGTGTGTGAAGAATGTCTATGTTATTCCATGCATTTGCTCAATCATTCACTGACAGTTGATTTGGAACATATGCTTCTCATTTTTTCATTCAGTGTGTTTCTCAAGTTTGGGTGTCAGAGCCAGAGATTTTAATGTCAGATAAGGAAATCCTTTTTCAGAGTCAAGGACATGTCTAGGACCTGTCATTATTATAGACATCTCCTAGTTGGCTAGGCACAACCCCTAATGTGGCTCTTCAGTATTAGAGACAGCTAAACTAAATGTTTGGATTCTATTCAAATTGTTCTGCAGTCAAATAAAATAAAAAATAAAATAAGATAGGTAAGAGACGAGTCCCATCTAATGAATTATATGGGACACTTGTTAAAATGCATTTAAAATGGAAAGGAAATGAGTTAGAAGAATGTTTTGGGTTTTTAAAAAGGTAACTGAATCTCATTAAAATATTTGTTCTCTCTTCTAAGTTCAGAGCTCCTATATATTTGTTGATAGAGCATCCACAGATAAGTTATGTTATGCTCATTATAAGTTGAAACTGAGGTGAACAGAGTAAAAATCATGTCTATGATCAACCAGTGGGCAAGCAAGGAATGAAGTTTGAGAGGAATAAAACTAAATAAATGCCATATTTGAAACCAAAAGACATCTCAGATAGTGAAATTTTATATGTCACAGTTGACCAAGGGCTTCATCCAAATGTTGATGAAATTCCCTATCCTGTTGAGGCACAGCTATGTCTGCTAGCATCTAAGGAAGGGCACAGATTCTGTCAGCAACTGATTTACCTTGGGCTAGTGCTTCATCCATCTATACACAGGCTGCCGTAAAGCTTCCTAATTGACAAACTAATCACTCAGGAAAAGTGCATCTGTCACCAGGAGTCTGTCATTCTCAAAGGATTGGGATTTCCTCTCTTATTTCACTAAATCTCTCTTCTCTGTCTCCCAGAGGGAGATGGCTGATGTTTCTTGCCACTGGCCATGCTGACCTTCTGGTCCTTCCCCTGCTATTGTTCCTTCAATGTCACTCTTTTCTTGTGCCTCTTTGCTTGTCTGGACTCCTATCACTGAGTGAAGCCACTGTTACTGTCCTCTCTTTCTTAATCAGTTTTACTCCCATAGCACAGAGACCAATCTTATGCCCAGAGCCATTTTTTATTCTCTGCATTTACTTAGTCCTTTTGCTCCTCCACTCATTGTGCTGACAGAGAACTGATGCTTTAAGGGAGAGGTGCTGCTTGATTTCAAAGCTCTTCAGACAGGGATGATGGAGGCCTCTTGCATCATTCACCTCTATCACTCACCTGGTCTCTGGCTATAGAGGCATCAAACCTTCACAAGCATTGCAATCACAAATTACTGAGGAACTAATTTTTCTAAAGCTGGACCCACATCCAACAGCTCTCTTTGTTATGGTTGCAGTAATCACAGATGTACATGCACATGTGGGTGTAAAAGGCACCTCAGACAGAAGAGGTGGGATCATGTTTTCTGGAGGACACCATAAATCCTACAGATGTGAATGGAGCAAGCTGGCAGTTTTACGTTTGCAGTTCTGTTGCCTGACTTCCTGAAAATGAAGGGACAGGGCCTGGACACTAACTTGGGGCAGTGTTGTTGCAATGGTGAGAGCTACATTATCACACTTCCCAGAGGAGCTAGTTTTGTGTCTTCACTGCAGCATTAAACCAGGTGAGCAAGTCAAATCAATAAAATGAGAACTTTAAAAGGAAAACTAACCAACCAAGAGGAGGATTTCTTTTCAAATGTGCTCATGGTTAATCCCTTCCATACTATTATCAGGAAAGACTGCCACAGCTGCAGGGTATGTACACCTCAACCCACTGACATGCTCAACTGGAAGTGAAAAAGCGTGGGGTGAAACCTCCACCGAACTGGCATCTAAATTACAGCTTATTAAACAGAAAGGTGACACATGGAACATATGAGTTGGGGCTTGTTTTTTTCAGAATCTTTACATTCATTTGTAAAACTGGTTCTGTCGTTATTGTGTCAAAATGAGAGATTTCCAGCAGGGTGGTTGACAGGTTAGACAAAGAGCCCTGGTTCAGCAATAAAATAGTTATGCAGGTGTTCTCCAGTTTTCCCTCCAGCATTTACACAGAGCATATGGATTGTTCTTGGGCCTGATACACTCTTGCCCTATCTAAGATTTGATAATTGCTGCTACAGAAGTGGAAAAGATGAAATGTTTGTACTAGTGAAAGAAAAATAGAGGGCCAACAGCACTGTGCCTCTCAGGAAGGCTGGTGACATATTCACTGTATCCAGTTGTTGCAGCAAATGCTGGTAATGTTTCTGGCATTTAAGCTTTGGCTTCAGAGATTCAGTGCCTTAGAAAGGTCATATTTTTTCTTGAGAAATGACAGAATCACAGAATCATAGAATGGCAGGGGTTGGAAGAGACCTCCAAAGATCATCTAGTCCATCCCCTGCTCAAGCAGTTCCGCCTAGATCAGATCACTCAGGAGGGCTTCCAGGAAGGTTTTGAAAACATTCAGAGAAGGAAACTTCACAACTTCCCTGGGCAGTCTGTGCCAGGGCTCCCTCACCCTTACACTAAAATTTTTCCTTAAGTGGAACTTTTTGTATTCCAGTTTTTGTTCGTTACTCCTAATCCTGTTGCTGGACACTACAGAAAAAAGTGTTGCACCATCCTCTTAACATGTATCTTTTAAACACTTGTAAATATTAAAGAGGTCTCCCCTCAGTTCATCTTCTGCAAGCTGAACAGTCCCAGATCCTGCAGCCTTTCCTCATAAGAAAGATGCTCAAATCCCTTTATTGTCTTGGTGGCCCTGTGATGACCATCATGTGCCACAGGTAACGGCCAGAACAAAACTAGGGATGGCACGAAGGCCAGTGCAGACCATCCACAGCCAAAGCTGTTCTCTTCTTTGATGTCCTTCTCCTACTTGATAAGTGTTACTTTTAGTCTTATTTTCTTTCATATAATTACAAGCCACACCTCTAGTGCAGACAAGAGTTTAACTTACTTAAGACATATTGCAATTGAAGATGAGCTTTGGAAATAACCATTTCTTGAGACAAATTCAGCTGAAGATGTTCTAAAAAACCAGTCTGAAGTTCTCTGATATGTGAGTTTCATAAATTCTTGGTTTTTTGGTTTTCTTTTGTTTTTTTTTATAGTATTATACACCTTTACAGCAATTTATTTAAATTTATTTAAAACCCTTCTTTTCTCTTAGCAATGTGGAAGAGAAATAACTTGACTGACCAGGATGGAGTTATCCAGGAGTAAAACAGGCATGCAAGAACCGGACCTGCTGGCATGACATGAAGTGGCTTACATTTAAAAGAAATTTCAATTTGAATAAAATAACTGAAAAAAGCTGTGAGTAACTGAGTAACTGGAGCTAGTCTGTTCTGTTTTGAATAGTCTATTTGATGAGCTTTTTAGCTTCCACAGTGCTTTGTCCTCATCAGTCCAGGATATGAGAAAAAGCCAGGCTATACGTCTTTGGTTCAGACCTGCAGTGCAGCTCATAGCTACAGAAAGTAAAGCAATCCACTGGGAAGATCTTTGTCTTTGTGTCTCATGTGTTTTGAATTTCATTGCTATTGGTGTTTCTCACTCTGCTGAAGACACAGGTCTGTGAAAAGGAGATGTCTACCAGTACTAGTGGTATACCATACCAAATGGCCTACTAGTAATACAGCAGGTACCCAAAGACCTTATAACTATGTCACATTCTTCTGAGAAATTTCAAATATGATACTTTTGCAAGCACTCTCACATTATGACACTACCCAATGCTCTTTCTTACCTGATGACATTCCCTGATGGAGATAGTTACAACGAATTGATACATCATTTCTGTCTGAAAAAAAAATCTGATGTTCTGCAAAAACTACTGGTAATAGGACAGACATTCTCACATACAATCTGAAATGGAAGAGGGAAGAAATTGCTCATTATTGTATTCCAAACCTATATTTAAATTTCATTTATATTTGCAACCCTATCAGCTCAGGTAGCAAGAAACATAACTGTCCCTGAATATCTGCAGGGGAATACTTAACTGGTTTTGATGATCACAGGACTGGGAATGCCAACACTTACTTTCTCAAATGCCAACAACCTTTAACTGTCAGCAAAGCAAAATATATCATAACTGTGTGCTGGAGAAGTGGTATGTAAGAGAGAAATGGATATAGTGATTTAAGTTCATAGTGGAAACAATGATAAACCCACATGGATGACTAACAGAATTTGTGAAAACATTCTTTGTAATCATCTTTGTTACACTGCTCCTCCAGTATACAAGACCAGCTAGTCAAGAGGGAAAAAGGAGACTCAATATACAGTGTAGAAGAGACAGGACAGTGTCTTGATATAACACTGGAGAATTTTGGTGATCCATCTAACAGAAGTAAAGCCTCTCAGAAAATTGTCAAAGACTGGGAACTACATAACCAACAGCAGGGAGAAGGCCAACACATAGTGACAACTACAGAACAAAGACATTTGTTAGGTATTAATAGGATGGCTATAGTTTAATAGGTAGTAATAAAAGTTCAGACAGAAGGAACAAATGTGTGGGGGAGGAGCAGTTGATCACGTATTGCAGTGAAGAAGCCACCAATATGTCTTGTGTATGCCCACATCACAGTGTAGAAAGGACAGACTGCAACTATTTGACACAAAGGAGCCTAAATTAGAGAATTTAATCAAGTCTTAGACAGTCAGAAAGACAAAAGTTATAAAAGTAAATGGTGAATGGATGAAAGAAGAATCCAAGACAGAAAAAGAATGGTAAATTTTCCATGTTACAGGATACCAAGCAATGGGATGCATTAAGGATTTGATTTGATGATTTTTTAAGGATTTAATTTTCATTTCTGTGGACACACAGTACCATAAAGCCACTGATACTTCTTAGATGCTCAATTAAACACCAGACTGGAAAACACAATCATACAGATATCTGGTGAGAATTTTTTGAGTACTCAGTAATGGTTTAAACAATGTATAACTGTTGCTGATCTTTGACTAAAATGAAACAAGCCAGCTCTGAAGACTTTTAAACTGGTATAAATCACACTAACAATTACTGCAAAACCCCTCATAACCCTCCTCCATAAAACTGTTGGTACAAATTAGAGGCTAGTTACGACCAAGTTGAAAAATCAGAAACTAGTTTTCATAACGTTCGGCTATAATAACCTACAGTTATTCCATTTACCCATTCACTGCTCATTTAAAATATTTAAATTCCTCCCCAAAATAATAGTTACCTGAAGATAAATAACAGCGTAACTGACAAGACACTATACCTTTTTCAAGGACATTTATTGTGTGTTTTAGGAACTAAATGCTTCCCTGTTTCTAAATGTTTTTTCCACACTGGGCTATAACATTAAAACCCTATATGGGCATAAAACAAAGCTTTGATTAATTAAATTAATTTGTTCATAAAATTCAGGTACCATTTATTATTGTAGTTGAAGTGTCTGCCTAAGGGAAAATGGATATATTAAATATTTTTTCCACAGAATAGTCTCCATAAACTACCATTGTTTGAAATAAGCCTAATCCTAAGGAGATGTGATGGAGGTGCTATTTTTAACATGAGAAGCAAATCATAGTTTTCAGTGTTTGACTTCCCAAATCCCTTTTAAGTTTCTCGTTGAATTTCAGATCTGTCTGTTTACTAGATCATTTTCTCTAGTAACCCTATATTTTATATGTTTAGTGTGTTTGTGACATGACTTTCTGATCTTTCTTAATTCCAGTCCAAACCAGTGAGGCATTCTGGCAAGGAATTCTGGCAACCTGAAAAGGAATTTAAATGATCTTTGTCTTCATTTCTATGAGTACTGTAAATAAATATTTATGCCTTAATAAAACAAAGCACTTAATTACATGCACATCCCTATTTTCTGAGATTAAAAACTCTCAACTACATGGAAAGTATCTGAGACCGTTTTCCCCAGTTGCTTTTACCTGTTTCTTTTGTTACTTTGATGTTTATAGATATACTGAAAAACTTTCAAAACCAAGTTCAACACATGGACTTCATGGAGTGATCCCCAGAGTGACAGCAGAGTGGTGCTATGGACACCTTGCAGAGACCAATGCATTTGCACAGCTTTGAACCGCATCGAGGGGAGATTACTGCAGATCATTGCGTCCATCTCCCCAGCATGGGGAGTAACAACCAAGTCCCTGGGATGAATTTAGCTGCATAGACCAGTCTTTGAGTTTCTTTCCACTGGTTGACTATTGCCAATGTTGAGTTACAAGCCTGTTTCCTCTCTGCAGCATCATCTTGGGGATTTCCTTTCATGTTTGTGCTGCCTTGCTAGGGAGCACCTGTCTGTGCTGCTTCCCTCATTTCCTTTAAAATGAGACTAATAGATTGCAGCCTGCCTCTGAGGTGCATCACAGGATGTTCCTCTTTATACAATGCTTAGATCTTGTAAAAGCTTGATTTAATGCCATCAGGCCCAACAGAACCCATTTCCATTAACATTTGTGGTGTCTTGGAACACATGACACAGAGACCCATTTTCAGCCCCTCCAGTGCTAATTCCAGACTTCTCTGCTTACATTAGTGCAACAGCTCTGATTTCAGATCCACTAGTTAAGACCAGGAAATTTAAGAGTATTTTTTAATTGCCTAAGCCTCCACTCTTTCTATTTCTAAAACTCGTAATAGAGTGTGATCTGGCCAAAAAATGCTTTAGAAAAAAGCTGGTAGGCCAGGATTCAAAAATGTAACAAAAATATTGCAATTTTCAGTGTGATAAAGTGCTCAGATCTCCAACAGTAGTTTAGTCATGCCCGGTTTTTGTTACCTTCCAACACAGATGCAGTAAGAGGTCTGTATCTGATCTAATATAATATTTGGAGAATATGATATACGGGCAAAGAAGCAATTTTCTGCTAAGATTGATGCCAGACTAATAAATATTTAGATTATTCATCATTTTAGAAGTATACAACAGTACATATGCATCTGATGTCAGACTTAAAGCATGTTATCCAAAGCACAATAGCTTTGAAAATGTATTGCCTACTATTAAGAAAAAGAATAACCCTACACAATTTCAGAGACTTTTTTTCCACAAACCTTAAAAAAAATCTGGACAAATTGCCAAGTTTACAAATATGCACACACATTCCACATATGGATATGCTTTAGTAATCATCTTTACCAACCTTTTAGGCTACACATGGCTCTAATAAATAACCCATTCACAAACAATATATTATCATCTAAAAAAAAGGAAAAACCCCAAAGCCGTTTCATATACAGCCCAGCAGCTCTAGCCTTCACTTTCAACCCCCAGCTTCATGATCAATCATTACGTCAGTGTTCATTTTTCATGACTTGGTGTTGAACAATAAATGGAAAAGAAAATGACTGAAATAATTAATATTGTCTCTGACAATCAACAAAGCTCAAGTAAGAGCTTGCGAGTGACATTTGAGGACAGTCTGCCCTCTGTAAGTTGCAAATGTAATAAAAAATCTGAACTTTCTTTCTCTTTTCTTTTTGAACAAAGTTCACATGGGCCAAACTGCATGATGGAAAGGCTCACAGGTCAGTCCCTTTGTGTAAATAGTAAACAGCTGCAGTTAAATATTTTACCCCTTGAAGGACAATACTTATTAGCTCAAGGTTAAGAGCTGTGCAGAAAGTCAGCCTAGCTACTGCAGAGCTGCAAAATATCATCCTTTGGCCATCTGCTGACACACAACCAAGGGCTGAGTTATGCAATACAAGCAACAAACACTTCATTGCTTCTGAGCAATGACGACAAAAAGTTGTGTTCCCCAGACCCCAAATTATTGGGATGATAACTGCTTTTGATTGGTAAGACATTTTCTCAGTCTTGTTCCCTTGAGTTTTATTCACTCCCAAGTTTCACTGGATTCAGTCAGGTCTATCACAAGTGCATTCTTCTTGTGTACGTGAGAGCCAGACAAAGGCCTTTTGTCTATGCAAGTCAGGAGGAGCAGCAGAAGAGTCTGGGAAGACATATGACCAAGTGTCTCAAGTTGTTCTCTGTGTGTGTGATCCTGTGTACCAATTGCTACATAGGCAGATCTCATAACAGGGAAACACAGTAGTGCTAATGGTAGGTAGGTAATTATGTCTTTCTGGATTATTTTTGTGAAACTGGGGTGCCCTTAGAGGGACTGAAAAAACATTTCTATACTGTGGCTGTAGAGCTGGGATGGAGGGAGGTGACTGCTATAAGACAGCAAATGCTGAGGGCTAGTTGGCCGAGCTGGGAGGTAACGGCATGATCTTGATGGTGCTGTCTGCATTTCCCTCAGCAATGCAGGTGGTAAAGAGAAAGAAGTGACAGCTCCCTTACCTTTCTCTCTTTAAATCTGTGCCTAATATATCTGGCCAAGGAGAAATATATCGTATTTGTCCGTGGCCTGTGTTAATACTCCTTCTTCTACTAAATAGCACATTAAAATAGTAAGAAGGCATAATCCAGCTAGGTTTTTTTCCCCATTATTTTTTTTCTTACATTTAATGAGGCTTCTGACTTCTCAGATTTGCCAGAGCTAACCAGAATATGCAACTTTTCCTTGTCATGTAGGACTCAAGCTTCTCATCTTAGTCTAAACTTGCCCAACTTTTTTTATGTACCAACACAGTAGACATACAGCCTATCCCGAGATATGGAAGATGTATTTACCTTGGCAAAGAAACCAATTTGAGCCTGACTGATGCCAGATCCTAAGCAGCACTGATTATTTCTCTTTTTGGTGGTATGCAAAATTCTTTCATCAAAATTAAGACCTAGGGCATTCAAATCCTGATATATTTTAGCTGACTGTGACCATGGTTATGTTTCTAGCACACTGAGAAGCTTTTGTCACAAAAATAAAATATTTTCTGTGGCTCTGTTTTCAATTTGTGTCATCATTGTTTATATGGTGCCTAAAAACAGAGTATACCTGCCCATGAAGCTCAGTATGCTTAAGGGTACTGAGACCATTTTGGCTTTCACCAGTACTCAATTCATGTACAAATGCTACTTGTTTGGTTGATGAAATATACCTCTGAATGCAGAAGGCAGGTACACAATAAAACCCAATAAATTAATAACATTCTTTAAAGAAGAAATATCCACCATGGGCCTTCCTATCTCAGATCTGACTGCAGAGTACCATTTCGCAGGCAAAAGTGGTAGCAAAAAGGTGTCTTGAACTGCCCACACGTTTTGATTCCCTTGGACGAACACCATCCTGATGTACCTCCTCCAAGAATATCCTGGGTTTAGACTAGGGTCCTGCATGTTGTAGCTGACCTCATCTTTCTCCCAACAAAAAAGTAGTGTCTAACCTAAACCAACTTCTAGAGAGTCAACCAAAGCACAAAGGATGAATTCTTAATAGGTGAGTAATACTGACCCCTTCTGTAAGTTTGACAGAGATGATGGACGACCTCCCTATTGTCAGCAGTTGCAGGAGGTTCTCCTTTTCCTTCAAAAAAAGAGGTTTCAGGGGTCTGGTTTGAAGTTCTGATTTTTTAAGTGGCCTTCCAATAACTGTAGATAGTCTCCTACTACCAGTCCTGTGAGAAATAACACCAGCAATCACAACAGCACTGAGCAATGCAGTGGTTCACTGGAACAAGACTAGAAAGGAACTGGGCCTTGTGCATGTTGTTTGCAGTGCATGAGCTCACTGCAGTTGTCAGATGCAGAACAACACGCTCCCTGCAGTAAACAGCACTGAGCAGGTGGGCAGCCACATGTCACATAAGCCTACATTTCCAAATGACTTTCACCAGCAGCTCCGTGCACAACATATTGCATTAATCTTTTCTGGAGGTCACAAAATCATGGCTAAGTGTGCTGCGGTACAGATCCAAGAGAAACAGTTGCAAATGCCTAGCCAGATGCAGACAGAAAAATGTGCTTTTCATGTAGCCTGTTCAAAAGACTGAATAATTTATTAGTGCATCACATGCTATTTTTCAAAACCATGCCACTTTGAAGGATATAATATATTTTAAATTATAAGCAGGTCCTACTAACAAAGTGGATCACAAATGCCAAAGCAGACAAACCATTGTGTGTCTGCCAATTCCATCTCAAGTGACTTTGATTACATCATCTCCCATGGATAGCTCAGAGAGAAAAAGCACATCACAATAATGAAGCAATTACGGCTGCTTGGTTCAAACATAACTTGGTTGATGCTCTCAAACCTTGACATAAGGGCCTTGAAGGAACCCTTTCTGGAGTGACCCCGGCACCTCCACCCAGTCTCTCAGCAACAGACTGTCAAAGGCTTCACAGTGGATTAATTCCAGTGGCTTTTCTCCAGTTGGGCGAGGCTGACAAATGAAATACAGTTTGCCTGTCTCAGTGTGGGTATTGTTTTCTGCACTGTAATGCAGCACAGGTGTTGGAGGCCAGGAAGGAGACGCACTGGCAGAAGTGTGATAAGGAAACTGGTGAAGGAAACCATGCCATGGAAAGTTGGGGAGAGAAGGCGAGTTGAGGCAAAGGGCCCCTTGGGCCCTGAGAGTACTGCTGGGCCCTGGCATTCCCCCAAGACTCACAGTATATCTCTAGGTGCCATATGGTTTGAGGATGAACTTCCTGTGCTTCTAAGGGGTGGAAAAGAAGGAGGAAGTGTCTATGTATGGGGAGAATAATTGCTTCCCTCTTCTGCTCCTTCTCCTCCTGTGCCCTGAGCATTAACTATACACCACCGTAAGAATGAGGTGTGGTTTGATCTTCAAGGAGGCATTTGTAGATAAAACCTGCATGGGAGAGCAGGGAGTTAAAAGAAGACATGATAGCACCCTGAAAACACATGGTGTATCTCACAGCAGCAACAGCCTTACTGCTGTTTCATGATAAAATAGACAGGGAGTTTAGAGGGCCTCAGATCATCAGAATCAGTTTCATCCTGGTTTCAAGCAGGATTTGCCCTATGTTTGCACCACACTGGCTTTGTAGCCATGCAGGACTCTCTGCCTTTGTGGCCGTGTCACATGCAGTGACAAAAGATCTGTTACTACCCACAACCCAGCCTGCCTTATCATATAGCTTTTATGGGACAGAACCACATCAGAAAATCTGATAGGCCTCATCAAAAATTATTACAGTACACGATAAGCATAATTTGTGATTGGAGCAGGATGTGAAAAACGGAGGCAATTTTGTTGTGATATATCACTGAACAGAATGTAAGATTTGGTGTTATTTCTATTAAGGTAGTTAGAATTCAATTAAATTTTCACAGGGCACAGAGACAAGAAAAGAAAAAAAAAGATGAAAAGGCTTGAATTCTGCAAAAACACTAGTCTGTGGAATCCCCACTTAGAGACAGATTATTGCACATCTCTGCCTAAAAAGCAGCACAATATAGGCTCAATTGTGGCAGGGGCATGGATTACAAAGGTGCTCAGTACATGCACAGGTTGATACATTGCTCCCCACCCTCATTATACTCACAGTCTCCAGATTACATATGTGACTCCAGACAGTACTTTTTCATTAGCAATCTGGATATGGTTACACAGAGAGCTTTAGCCATGTGCTAATGAAAAACAAAGAAACCCTGCTGGTGGTCAAAAGTAAACTGGTTCTCAGGAAATTAGAAATTATGTGCAGTATGTCTGTGTCACATGCTTGTCTAACTTCTCTGAAGAAATTTCTTATTGACAAGCACAGGTGTAGTTCTCTCTTGCATGGTCTGTTTTTTTAATTTATTCTGATACCAGGTCCAGATTCATACTGAGAAGGTTATTATTAGTCTCTAGCTTGTGCTGAACTGGCAGAATCTGGCCCTTATTCTAGGAAAAATGTCATTATTTGAGGTGATGATTATTCATTCCTTTATTTCTGTAGGTGACCTAAAATGTAGAATGACATTTCTAAAATTTTATCTCAATGAATGCATTCAATTAGTTTACCGTGAACTTCAAATTAATAAAATTATTCTTATCAAATAGTATCTTATGGAAAAAGATTATAGAATTTTACATATTTTGATACAGAATTAGTAATTCAGTCTCAAAGTTTGAACTCATCTTTTCATACGAGCTGCCGTAGGATAGCTCAGCTATTTTGGTGTGCTTGCAATGTCATTGGAGGTGATCTTTCTGGGTCGGATTTTTAGAACTGTTCAAATGCTTAATTTCCAATGAAATCAACCTTTCAAAAGCTGGCTCACCTGTTTCAAAATTAAAGTAGGGAAAAAAAAAGAAAGAAAAAGAGAGACACTTATTTGAGAAGTGTTTAAATGTCAAATGAAACTCAGTAATGCAGAATATAGATATCCTCCTATTTTCTTTGACTGCTCTACTTCAATGTTCTACCTCGGATGATAACCTTGGCAGTTCCCTTCTTTCCTTAGCAGGACTATCTGCTCAAGCTTTCACCAGTATGTTCAGTTGCATTCACAGCATTTGCCTACTTCTCCAGTTAAAAAGTTGGGTTTGGAATTCACAACAGTGAAGACGTGACTGCATATATTCTGTGTGACGTACTTAAATATATGTATCACGGGTAGTCTTTTGCTTTGCTTTTATGTTAATGTAAGTCAGAGGATTTCTTGGAAGGCCCACCAGATAAGTCAAGAATAAGAGGAGTTAAACCCTTCATCCATACCTGGCACGAAACGTGTTTTGCGTCAGACTAGGGAAATGGAATAGCTTCAGTTATAGGAAAGACAATGTGGTAAATCCATAATGCATTTTCAGTTTTAGTTTTGATTTTCCTTTTATTTGCTTTCTTTCACCTCCTCTAAGAGCCATATCCAGTCCCTTCCATTGACATCTGTGGAACTCATTGTAGAAATGATAGTAAATCTATGGGCCAAAAGGACAACTGTCATCTGAAGGGCATTTTCCAGTATATCCCAATTAACAGATTCATGAACTTAACAGTTTTCCAGACTTTATTATTGTCAGGCTGATGAAAGGAAATCCTTCTTCCTATTGGATTTTCTAAATAATTTCTGTGCAAAGCATCTTTTGTCAAGAAAACATTTATAAGGTAGATGCACACAAACTTTTAAACAGAAGGAATAAAAAAATCCCACCTCATCACCGATATGTCCTTAAAAAAAATCCACAGATTTTTATATTAATTTGCTATCTCTTTTCCTTCTTCCTCTCTTTGTCCTCCTGTTTTCCTGATTATTTGGAAGACTGAGCATAAGGGATTTTTACAGAATCATCATATATGTCACAGATTCACTTTAATATTGATGAAAGCCATATTGAAAAGGACTTTGAAAAATAACTCCTTTCCAGTGGATTCAGCTTTCCAAATATTCACATCTCTATTTACTGTTACTTTAAATAGCTTCATTTCTCTGGATGGCTGATGAGCTTCCCAGATGGACTATAAAATCTCATGTAGCTCTTGAGGTGCTCCTTTTGCTCTTTATAAAGAATAAAAGAAGAAAAATAGCTTTCAATTGGTAGGATCTTATGAAAAATAACTGTTCAGAAAATGGAAATATTTTCAGACAAACAGGCTAACTGAAGATTTTTGGCTGTAAAATATTTGGTTTGCTTTGATGAAAGTTTTTAATTAAAGATCAGACTATTTTTGTGCACAAAGAAAAGCAGCAGCATGACAGTACCTGAGAGATTAAATGAGTGATAGGTTAAATGAGTATGTAAGCTCTGTTGTTTCACTGCTTATTCTTAAATCACTTGAAGCACAGATGCTGCATGCCTTAGAGTTGTGAGGAACATGCTCTTCCCTTGCAAACATATTATTTTCATTTTTAAACAGCAAGGAAAAAGAAAAAAAAAAAAAGGAATGTTTCTTCTCTTTTCCAGCACCTTTTGATTGAAGAGCTAGAAAAATAGTTCGTCATTGCAGCTTTGGCCACAACCCAAGCATCAAAGTCAATGGAAATGCTTGCCAAAGTCCAGCTTGTGATTCCATCTCCCATTGTAAGTTTCCTCCTTTTACAAATTGGGTTTCTAGGTAGATTGTCTTTGGAGAGTTCTAAAGATTTCCTGAAATTCTTTAACAAATTTAAAAGTGAGAAGTGAAGAACTGCATCAAGGTAGACTGTTAGTCTTTTAGTTCAGGTAGAGCAACTAAGTCAGAAAGATGCCATCTGGCTAAAAGCTGTGTTTAAGTGTCACGGTTAAAAGGCTTGTTCCAAAACACACTGAACTAAAAAAAAAAACCAACAACAAAAAAATCCAGACCCAACTCTTAATGTCTTTGGTGCAGTTTGGAGCAGGACTCAAGCGTGAGGAAAAAATACTAAAGTTGCAGACTAATCCTCTGTTCACATTTCAGATTAAACTCTGCTCCATATAAGACTGCTAAGGTCCATAATAAATAATTAGTGGCTACCACAGAGATGGGAAAGCCAGGGAGATTAGGAGGACTCATTTTTATTTCATTTGTTTGTAGCACAGTCTGGAAGACAACAACAAAGAGGAAACAACTTTGTATTTATTATTATGGCTGAGCTGCATGTAATAAATTATGGAAGAAAAAATACTGAGGGATAATTGACTGAAAAAACAAATGTCAGTTAAAGTAAACACAGCAGTTTCCACTGAACCTATTTGTAAAAATGTCAAAGGAGCTGAGTTGTTTTCCTTCACAATATTTGTGCTGGTATAAAGGGACTGTGGTTTAATTAAATTTCCCCACAGAGACTGAGTATTCCACTAGGTGTCACTTTGAGACTTTGCTAAGATGAAGGACAGCATCCTGATGAATGAATACAGCATCCCGAGGATGGGCTGACAGCTATCTTGCTGCAGAGGAGCCTCACATCAGGAATGCTGTGCTGGGGTGTATTAAGCACAACGAGGCTGATTACAGACACATAACCACCTGTCAGGAGAAGAGCCGCCATCTAGAAGTTCATATTAGGAAACATTACCCAGCCAGTGGTAACTTTTGCACTGCTCTCAAGCAAAGGAATGAGGATGCCACTGATTTACCAACAATCCACTCTGTCCTCACTGCATGACACAGTGGGAACAGGGTCAGGCTTGTTGGTGAGGAGGATGGCTCTTGAGCAGGTCCACTGTGCTTCCATGGGAAATTGATGGATCTGAGCAAAGTACTGATCCAGCAACTGTCCCAAACTTCTCTCATCCCCCAGCAACAGGAACAAGGTACTGGTCCTGATGTGGACATTTCTTCCTTACAATACAAAGCAAATTAAAGCTATCCCCAAAAAAATGGAAATAGATGACTGAACCTTGCCTTGGAACTGCCCTGTTCTTTTGGCAATCAGCCGGTACTCAAAATGCCAAATGAAGAATGTCAAGGTTTTTCTAAATATCATATATCGAGTATCAACTAACAATAGACAAAGTAAAATACAGCATACTTGTTCTTTTAAAGGCAAGTGAAAAGTGAATGATGTGTCTCTGTTCCCAGTAAAGTAATAAAAGAGTCATCACAGTGGCAGAGCTCTGCCTTTTTAGCCCAGCCTAAAGAGGCTTAATATTAGCCAAAAAAGGGAGAAAAAAACCAAAACAAAAAACACTTTATACCCTTTAACAGTGCTGGCACACAGATGTTTCTGTGTGGAGCAAGACCTTGTGTTTGCACCTACACTCAGCTGTGATAATCACACAGGATAGGCCACTGGGATACAAAAATCCAGGAAATGTTGGGAAAAAAAAGAAAAGAAAAAGGCAAAATGCACAAAGAAATACGTCTGTACATTAAATACACTCTAGCATATCTACTGCCAAGGGTGCTCCAGCAAACTGCATACTGTTTGTGTTGTCAACAAGCAGCAGCTTTTGTACCTATCCACGTTTGTTTACTAGATATACGAAAACAATGGAGCTCAATTAAAAGTAGATTAGCCACACATGTACCAAAGGAATGTGTACTTAACTGACTATGGCAAATCTGGCTCCAGTTCAATCCCCTGGAGAGGCTGCTCTGGCATGTCTGCTGAGGCCTTATTGGTATCCCATCTCGGCACAGCAGTGGCTATGGCTTCTCTAGAATATATTAAGTGGATCATATAATAACTATCAGGCAGATGTTGCAACAGCAGAAGTTTGCTGCAAATGCACAGATGGGGCAGCAGATTATCCTGGGAAGGGAACCATGAGTTGATGGGTTCATTTCCATTATTGCTTGGCAACACATCACATGCATCACCAGACAGGCTGGAAACCCCCTTGCAAGGAGCCAAAATGAAAGCTTACACAGGGAGATGATTTCTAAAGGAAAATTGTCAACTATACATGCCTATGGAGACAATGTCTGAGAGAGTTTCTGCTTCTGACTTTGTGAGAAGAAAAGAAAATGCTAGCAAGCAAAACAGCAGGCAATGAAAGTATATCTGAAAAATTATAGAATTAAATAAATCTTCTAAAGACTTCAGGTCCTCAGTAACTCTGAGTCTTTCTAGGCAATAATCTGAATTAGATATCTTTCCAACCCAGACCCTTGGATCTAAGCAAAGTTTTCAGTCAGAATACTCTAAATTAAGGATTTTCAAATAAATCCAAACTTGATACTGACTTGAGTGAAAACTGTTTTGCAGTTACTCATGGAAATCTCATTTCGGGATTAGCAACTACTGGCTCCAGATAGCCAAAAGCCACTTCAGTGGTTATTTTTTTTTTTCAGACTCTCTTGTGAAACATTCAGAGAAGAGTTATGTCCAACTTTTTTAAAGAAAAAATTTCAAATATATGGAAGGATATTAAGATGATTTTAGAAGTATTTTATTCACTAAACAACTTCTATTGCTTAGAAATATACAAATAGGACAATAATTTCAGTGACATGTTAATGTAAAAATTACAGAAACTGTACACGAGTCAGATAATAATACCACAAAAAAAGTTTTGCCTTTTTTTAAATAAAAGAGAAAGATTTCTTGAGATGACTTCACAGGTGAAAAAGTTTTGTCAGCCATAACCGCTTCTGCCAATGAGCACAGGTTTCTAAATTATCATGATGCTACAGATTTATCTGGCACTGCAAAAGTATTTCTGGTATGTGACAGCTGGTTTGCTGGGGAACTCATCCCATTTTTGACAATAATATTACAACACACATCTGCAATGTTCTATTTCAAACACTCTACAGAGAATTAACTAACCAGTTTAGCAGCCCTACCACACTGGGTTTTATTTGTCTGCCCAATGAAAGCAGGTGAGTCAAGGAGAAGCCAGGGAATGCATCCTGAAAGAACAAATCAGTGGCAGTTACATATATCGTCAGAAGCTCATATTACCAGTATATTTTTCTAAAGACTAAAATGAATTTTCTTCTTCTATTGAGGCAACTAAATTCCAGTATTTTAACTTAACCAAACTCCAGTTAACTCCAGTAATTATCCAATATTTTCTCTAATGAAAGCTCATGCGTCTCAGCTCTTTTCTTTAATAAAAGTCCTGTAGGCTATATAGAGAAATAAAGAAAAGTTTTTGGGAAAAAAACAAACCAATCCCACCCTTCAAAGAAATGCTCAGTTGTACCATCAATGTAGCTACACAAGTACTTTCAGTCTCTAAAGTTCAATAGTTCTGGTTAGCATTTCTATAACACGGCAAGAAAATGATGTGGAGGAAGTACAGGCTCCATTTAAGCCAACGGAAATTTACAGGCTTCAGTGGAGCCAGAATGTTGCCATATTAGGTTTTGGAACAACATCTCTAGGCATATATTAAATTTGCATAGAGATTATTTGGTCTGCATGCTGTACCTTCTATAGTACTTTCCTAGAAATGCTAGGTTTCCTTGGCTTTTGGCACAAAAAGCAGATAAGGTATTTTGGGATGTCATGTGTCTGGGAAATATAGCACATTTGTTTAGTGAGCTATACAAATGTATTCCTATTTTCAGATTAGAAATAGTCCTGGCTATGTATGTATAACACTGGCTATATATGTATAGAAATGGTGAAACTGGAACCTTTATGAAATGAAGTGAAATATTTCTTTGTGCATCACTGCTTTTAGAGAAGCAGTGCACATTATCTTTTGTGTTGTCAGCTACTGAAGAGTTTGACCAAGCTCCACTGGAATCTAAAGGTAAAGGACTAGACCCCAAATAACATCTGGTCTTCTCTGAAATAGTTAAAATTGTCAACAAACCACTTGCACTTATTTCTCTGAAGTATTTCTGCAGCGATGTTTGTACGCTTCCAACTCAATTTTTCCATTATGTAGAGGCTATGTATAAAATTCAAGGTTCCATACTAAGTTTTTGCACACAGCTTCTCTCTATCACCACATCAAAATAATAATATAAAAAATAGCCTTCCTTTTCATATAGAGGGAAATGAAGTGGATGAACAGAATGTACTTTAACAAGTCTGCTTTCCCCCTTTCTCCTCCTCTTCCCATCAAGAGCTGCATATTATTATAGTGTTCAACTGAACAAATGTACATAAATATATTTACACTCAATGATTTCCTTCCATATTACTTGTAATAAAAGCCTAAGACAACTCTACCACCTTTAAACCTACAGCTAATTAGATCTACCTCTAGTGTCTTCTGCAGCATAAATGTATCTTTTGGCACAGAGAGAGGAAGGGTTAAAATTAAAAAAACACTTACTTCATGTAAACCCAGTGGGATTATCAGTAGTTCAGAAAAGTATCAAATACTGTGGAGTTCTTAGACAGGTAATTTCCAAATGGATAGGAAACACACCAAAACCTTGCCTTAAATACAAAAGCTCCAGTCAAAAATACAAAAGCTCTGGTCAAATTACATTGCTGTAAAAGTTGGTCAAATTTACTCAGTGAGTATAATTTTAAGATGCACATATTAGCAGTGTTACAGCTGCTTGTCAAGTCGATTGCTGGATGAATGCTTGCTGTATTTGTTGTAATATATTTTTAGCAAGAACTTAGAAAACTTTGCTGATAGTATTTAGCTCCACATCTTACAACTAAGCAAGAAAAACCCCAATCTTTTAACCAAGTAAGATCATGACACCTACTTATGTGTTCTAATAGGACTAGTGATAAATGTACTGAAAAGATTTTTATCTTATGTCTGATTGGTGGAGAAAATGCTAACTTACACTGAAGGGCCTTTCATGTAAGGCAGATCATGTTCACTCACAAAGGCAGATCATGTTCATCTATTTAATACACAAACACACATACAGTACTTCAGAGTAACAGTGATCTGATCAGCAAATAGAAAATAACTGTGAAGACAAAAGACTATTTTAAAATGCCAAACATTGATATTTGGCAGACTAATATGTTCATTTTAGTTTATAATTCTAGAAATGATCCTATTGTCTACTACCAAATATCCTGTTATGTACAGAGACCCCTTATAGGGAGTCTAGAGGGAAACTGTATTCCGAAGTGTTTTCAAATTAAAAAGTCAAGTATCTCAAACATATTGCAGGAAAAAAGAAAAAAAAACCCTGATTTCCATATCAGGCACTGCCATGGGGAAGAAAAACACCCATTGGACAATAGAATTACACTCTCCTCAGTATCCGAGGAATTCCTCAATTTACACTCCTGCCAGCATATGAAATTGCATCTTCCATTCTCACATTGAATGACAGTCAAAAGGCTATTCTGCAGGCTATTCTGTACCTTCTCCAAGATTTTTAGCTAATTTATTTTCTGCATGTCAATATTTTCTTAGTGTTGCCTCTCTCCCTCCATTCATTTTTGTTTAGCTATATACACATTTTAAAAGTGGATTTGACTTGAGCACTTTGGGATCTATCTGCTGGCAGAAAGACATTCTAGTAGTTGCAATGTAGTTTCACTCCAGTTTAGATACAGGTAAATGCATCTGTCATACACCTACTCTGCCATCGACCTACCAGGATTCATTCATTAGCACTTGTCTCACCCCCAATCTTTCTATTTAATATATGTGGGAAGTGGTTATATGGGACCATTACATTGGTTTGCATGTTAAAAATTGGTGTACATGGTAAAATGCTAAGAGGTCTTTTAAGGCTTGTGGTAGATACAGTTGTTGCCTCTTTATTTATTTATTTATTTATTGCACAGGGAATGATGCCTGAAGATGGAGCTGTTTACAAACTTCTGTAGCACAAGAGGAAATGTACCTATTTGCAACACAAACTTCACTGAAAGAAGCACTGTGGTTATTTTTACTATATACAAATCAATCTGTCCATTTCCTAAACACTATGATAAATTTATAGAGACATACCTTACATGTGTTTTTTCCACAAACTTATACAATATTTCATTCCTAAAGTGAAGTCATTTAAACAGTGAAAGAATGTTAACTGTCAAGAGGGTTGATTTTTACTAATTAATATTTACACACGATTTCTAATTGTGCTCAAAATCTCCAATCTAAGTTCTTTTTTTTTTTTTTTCATATTATATGCCTATGTGTGGTCATAGTGATTAGATTTTGTCATCATGTCATATTCATAGCTGACCTCTTTTCATTAATCATGCCAGAAAAGTTGTTATGTGCAGCTACAGATGGCAATCTTTTCTCACCTTCTGCAAACCTAAGCTTATCCCTATGAAGGAGAATTTTCAAAGCTGGTTCAAAGTAACCAGGGAGCAGAAATTTTGTAGAGGATTTCTTTTTTATTTTTTCAGCATGGCCACTGTTGCCTACATCTACACTCTTTTTTGGTGAATTTTCATAATCCTTCAGTATGCAAAAATGATTCTCACGCTGAAGTTAAGCAGCACATTCATATTGGGAGAATCAAGGCCTAAAACCCATAAAAGTTGTCCAAGTACACATAAAAAAAAGTTATATGCATATTGAACAAATACAGTCTCTACTGTGGTGTATAGTATCTGCAAGAACATACATATCTTCCTAGAAACTTGAAAAAGGGTTTGCCCAGGTCCCTATGCTTGTTTCACTGACAGTCATTATTATAACCTCAGCTTTTCATTTGGCTCTCACCCGTCTTCCAACAAAACATGCAATGTAAGCACTGCCTGAAGGTCCTCAATCCATTACTTACTTTAAAAGATTATCTCCCCTGATTATCTACCTAGCTGATGTACAATTATTATTTTTTGTTGTGCTGTTAAACAAAGTTTTGGCTTTGTCATAAACTGTGCTGTTCTCACACAAGCATGCATATACACAATATCACATACTGCCTTTTTCTTTCAGTTGCATCAATTTAATTAAAAGATTTTAATCAAGCTCCAGAGCTGTCATCAAAAAAATTAATCTTACCCATCTATTTGAGTATAATCAATCTGTCAGCTAATTTTTAATCTAACTTTTTAAAGAGCACTGCATAAACAATTCAAAATACCATCTACACATTGTCTAATTACCAGAATTAAGTCCTGAAGCTTCATCAAGTCTCAAAACAAAAAACAAAAGCAGAAAGAATACCTAGGGTGTACTTTACTCTTTAGGGGAACTAGCATCATACATACCTATAAATACTTTTGATTTTGGACCACGGCCCTATCTTTTTTGCACAGAACTAAGAAAGCCCGGCAGTCATTACTGGCTTTTGGAACAGCCAGTGTATATAAAAGGTTAATTAGGTCAAAGGACTGTCATATTCACAAAGAAAATTATGAATTCAGATCCATTTGAGACTAGATAGACCAAGTTTATTAAAGGTTTCACACTGTAGCCTAGCTGTTTCTGGGACAATGTCTTTCATAAAAAAAATCTGTCAGCAGTTTGCTCTCATTTAATTTGTCAGTACCGAGCTGTATAATAACAATAGAGGCACTGTAGTAGAGAGGCAGGAATGGCTGCTGAATAAAGCACAATTAACTGCTTAAGGTCTATTGAGAGAAGATAGACAATACAGACATCAGAGAACTGGCACCATATACTACAGCAGCCCTGAGGAGCAGGGCTCCTTGTTTTCCATAGTTTTCCTTGTTTTGTGCATAGAGCTAAGGCATGGTCATGGAGAACACCCTGTGGGAACCCATTCTTGAAGACAATGAAGATCTAGAACACAGCAACATCTATGACTGCCTAAAAAGAAATATTTCACTTTGCCTTCTTCCTTGTCATGTTGAACGTTCTCAAGGAAGTTTACAAGCCTTTGCTTCACCTTTGGGTGGAGGCAATGAGATCATTTCTCTTCATGTTTTAATATGTCTTGCAGATTTTTGCTCTTGCCTTCTCACCACTGAGATACTTTGCTCTGATTCATTCAGTTAACAAGTGAATCAGTGGTTATTTGGATTTATTGAAGAGAGAATATCAACTCCTTTTTTGCTTGTTCTTTTTTTTTCTTTTTTTTTTTTTCATTTTATTATTTCAAATTAGTCCTGAAAAATCTCATGTGTTCCATCAACCTATTGTTTTGTAATTCTACAAAACCTCTTCAGTCACTGGTATCTTGAGGTGCAATCAATTATTGTCCTTGGGAGACTATAGGTGGTGAGAGAGAAAAAGGAAAAGGAAGAAATGACTCTCCATAGCGTAGTGGAAATCTGAGTAACTGAAAATATATCCATAGATTTCCTTGGTCATGTTCAACAGAACTGTAAGTTTTTTCTGGTAATTGTAAAGAGAAAACAAATGGTATTGTACTCAGGATCTCTGACCAACTGTTTATCTTGACTATATGTGATTTCCCTTCTCTCCTTTTGTGAATATTTATCATATAAACATTAAGAGAAACAACTTGTGCAACACTCTCAGGTACTGAGGGCTTGCTAGAGTGTAATTGATTGCAAGTGGGACAGTGTGTTATGAGCCAAAGGTGAGCCCTCTAATAGGGTCAAGGTCAATGGCATTACTGTGAGGCAAAGATTGTTAGCTGAATGAACCACAAGAAAATACTGTCATGTCATCCAACATCACCAATAAACCTGTATTCACACTTACAACATATAATAGCCATTGTTAACTTTTCTACTTTGCTGCTTCCTTTTTCTTTAAAGCATGTAACAGGTAGTTTCAGTGGGTTCATGGTAGGCATTAGAATGCACTAAAACCAAAAGATGAACTGAAAATTTAATATGAAGTTTTAAAAATTGATGCTGTATTGTATAAACTTCATCCTTGTGAGCTTTATATTGCAGTTCACACATAGAGGTCTCTAACAGAAATATCGTTGGAAAAAATATTTGGATCTATAGTTCAAAACAAAGACCTGATATCTGACATGATTTGTAAGAAAGACTTAAGACAAAATAGGAATTGAATTACCTAGTTAATCACACTATATTTTAATTTACTGCTCATGCATTCCCCAGATATATGGCAACTGACACTGTATTGCTGGATTTCATGTGGAGAAAAATACAGATCCAGGTTTACCAAATTTCCTTCTTACCTGCACTATATATAGAGGCATATATGTTGTTAAACCTCTAGGGAGCTTTTCACTTACTGGAAAACAGAATTTGGCATTTATTTTACAGCATCAGGGAAAACAAAGTTTTTATGCTACAATAATCAGTTTTCAATTTAAAACTTTTACTTAATCTTATCTGGAAATAGATATTTGAGGCTCCAGATATGCATGAAAGCAAGACAGCCAGATTTGGGCATCAGTTTGTTGCTATTTTTTCAGAAAAGTACTTAGTTTAATGAAAGTTTTTTAATTACAATCTTCTTAGACAACTCTCCTGGATAATTTCTCTGTTTGATGGACAAGTCTTTCCCATATCCAATGCTAAAAACCCATCCTGCTTTATATTTTTCAACATTCACTGAAGAAAAAAGTCACGCCTTTTCAAAGTTTAAATATATAGGAGAAAGAAACTTTCATGGGAATTAGGCATTTAATTGCAACTGGAAACTTAAAAAACATGTAAAGGAAAATTTATTGTAGCAGAAAAATTATAAGTGACATTCTGATGCATGATATTAGTTCTTAGTATTTTGTTATTAAGAGTTGAATTAAATGCAGGTATAATCACTCCCATCAAGCATTTTGATGCTAGCAATAAAATTTCAGGAAAAAGCATTTTTGAAGGGTCTTCGTTAGTTAAAAGAAGACTAAATGTAAATTATGTTAACAACAAAACAAACTGGGCACTGCATAGAGATATACTGCATTCAAGAAAATGAGGACTGTTTTGAATTTCTATTGTCAAATTAAATCTGCTTTACTGATAAAGAAAAGTTGAAAAGCCAAGTGATTTCTCTTGACAAAAAGCCTTTCTTAAACTTGTTCCTGCACCTTTTTGTCAGTCTCTTTTATTCTGGTGATGTCTGACATCAAGATGCAAACTGACTTCAGGAATCTTGAGTAACAAGCCAACGCTCAAGGAATTAGCTATTATTCAGTTCTTTTCCATGTGTCTATCCAAAACTTGTTTGAAATACATTTAAGTAGAGTTGTTTGAGCTTGTAATGTATTAAAATGTATATCCATATATCATTACAGAAGATCAGAGAGAAGAAAGCTATGACAGAGAACATTAGTTCAATTAAAATAGATCTTCATCAGTTGCAAAGAATTCTGGACTAGTGTATGAAGTTTCCATATCCCACAGTCAAAAGTAAATGCAACACTGTGCACTTCTTTCTGGCCTATGAAGTACTGCAGTATTCCAAGTAAATGTTTTGTTATTTAAACAGAATGCAGTTAGTACAATTCATGAAAAGTCTACCCTCAGCAGACTTAAATTTTTATTTCTGAATACAGTTATAATCAACATTTGCCAGAATATAATGTTAAGTTGAAATTATTTCAGCTTCTTTAGAAACAAGTCTGCTTTTTTTCCCCCCTACTTGAGTGCTGTGTTACAGAAAGAGGCATTTTTCTCAGTGTACTCTCACTATGCCAGTACTCAGAATTCCCAGGCAGAACATCAGTACTCAACTGTCTCTCATGCCTTTCCAGAACCCTTTTTCCATTTACACATTTAACCAGCTTCTCCTGTACTTCCAGGTAGATTCCTTCCCTGATACTCTAAATGGAGTCTCCATAGTCTCTTACCTTTTACTTCCTTGCATTGACTATTAGACCAGCTCCTTTGTGATTCTCTATACGCATCTCGGACCAGCTGAGAAAATTGAATATAGCATTGAATATTACATTGAGTATGGATGCAATAGCCCCTCTCTTCCCCTCCAGCAGTCACCCACATCCACTGAAGCTGTCTGCTTCAGTTCACACATCCACCACACAACTTCAGACAGACTTATCATGAAGCCATTGTAGACATCATGAAGTGTTACATGAAGTGTCACATAAAGGTGTTTTTGTTTATTTAGTTTTGTTTTCCTTCCACCAGATTTGCATCCAGTTACCACACACAATAGGTTAAGGGGATAAGGCAATTCTCTTCAACATTTTGCTGATCATCATATCTGGCAAACTATGTGATTTCTTTTTCAGCACTCCCAGCCAACATGAATGTCATTAGCAAAACAATCTGCACAGGCACGCTCAGGAAAACACAGTAGCAAGGCTTTGTGCTACCTGCATTCAGGTGTCCTGCCCTTATCTTCTGCAGCCTTCATCATCCTAAGCAAGGTTAAATCAGCAAGCCAATCTAGTGTCCTCTTTGGTCTCAGCCCTCTCTGCAAGCCTCGCTACAGTTGTAGCCGCAACCTTCTGGTTTCTGTTATTCTGTAAATAACCTCTCACCAAATCCAAAATTGCTTCTTCAGATGACTAATTTCAGCTTTTACCTGCTCCCAGGTATGCATCTGCTCAAAGAAATGCTTTCCAGTCAGTGACGAGCTCTCTTCTCAAGATCTTTAATACTCTCACATTTGTCTGTGCCCAAGTCCAAGGTGGGCCTCCTTCTTTACAACACAAACAATAAAGGCCTTGGGCATGTGCATGGAGTTGTATGACACTCAACAGAAAGCAATAAAGAAAGAAGGAGATTTTGCTTGTACTTTCACACTGAGAGATTGGTACTAGATCCACGGTTGTATCACACCAGAAAAATTTAGTAGACAAATCTTCAGAGAAACACATAAGTTCATCATCCTTTTTGCTGTGGAGATGACAATAAGACTTAAAACCCTAATAATACAGAAATGAGGGAGTCTTTCCATTGCAGGCTTGGTCTTGACCACTGGCTATCAAAACCTAATGACAAGTGTGTTTCAGCTATGCTGCTTTGGAGAGCTGCCTCAGCACTTATTACTGTACTGGTACTGCTTTTTAAATTTATAATTTTTCTACACTGGGAAATAAATATTCTTTTGAGTTATTTCTACACACTTTGTGTATGAAAGGTATATTACCATTTCTCTCCACACTATAATTATTTGTTAATTCACTGGAGTTTGTGTTGTTTCATAGAGTCTAAAACTGAAAAGTTACACTGCTTGTAAAAAGTTGGTTGTTATGAACCATTGTATTTTTCATTTCAGACTTATGAATATAGGATTACTATACTAATTGTTTTTATTCTCATAGTGATAATACAAATATATCCTGTGAAAAAATGGGTTTCACATCTTTATGGGTGAATCTCTTCCTGGAACAACAGCTAACTTGCATGTTTGAGTAGAAAGTTTATTTTAAAAAAGGTAGTTGAGTGATGAAAATCATAGCTTTCAAGAACAATGCACACATTTGTCTGCTTTGTTAAAAGCAATGACCTCCTAGGATAAAAAAAGTTATTATATTTATACCTCCTTTATTTTATACAGATGCATCCATGAAATTATAAGATATATTTCTCCAATTTGAAACCACCAACTGCCCCCACACTACTCATTTACCTGCCTTGTAATTATTCAATATCAGAGAGTCTTTAATTGCATGCTTATGTATTTCTTTTCACTGTTAATCCCAATAATAATAGTAAGGGATAGGAGTCAAACCGGTGGAACTTTACAAGAGCTTTTATGTGCCACCTCTTTACACAAGTGCATACATATATACATATTTTGAAAGAACAGCCACTGCAAAATAAATCAATCAAAATTATTACTTATGACATTTATTTACATTTATACAACTTATGCTTCTGTCTTTACCTGCACGATTGCATATATATTTTCAACATCTTCATACTTTGTTCACAGCAGGTTTGGAAGGGCACAGCACATTTTCATTCCTGTGTGACGAGATCATCTTGTGATCTACTCAACACCAGCCAAAAATCATAGTGCATGACTGTATATTCAGACTCATAATGGAAATGGGAAGGATGCTTATTTATATACACTGCCTACATCCTGTCAAAGCTTAGAAACACTTTGTAAGGGCTGAAACTTTGAGATGATGTCTACATATCCTCTGACTTTATATCTTCTTAATGTTAAATTCTGGAAAGGGTACAAGACATATGCTCTGAATCTCAGATACATTCCATGTGCAACATACACACTGTCAAATGGATGTTCAAATGTTACCAGTGTAAATATTTATTTCTGTGTTTTTAGGTCATAGCGAAATGCAAGAAGAAAAGTTTTTCCCAAACTGGGATCAGACAGACATTTCCTAGGCGACATTTCAGCGACACGCTGAAGAAAGGCAGATGCAGTCAAAAGTACAGCAGGTGCATACAAGAAGTAACTATATTTGTGAAGCATGTGTGCAACTGAGCAGCTATTTTGATACACATACAGGGAGCTGTCTGGACATAATTTTTAATATTCTCACTGGATATGTGCATTGGACAAAATTTCAGGCTCTGGGAAAAGCTAGTGAGAAAAAATATCAAGGTCAGAGTTAAGTTTGCTTGTTTATTTGTTTGGGTTTTTTTTAAGTAACAGTCTTTCCTTAATAACAGTAGCAGGATTTGTCCTTTCCTTCACATAGCAGTGTGTTTTCATAGATGAATCCTCACATGCAGTAGAGAAAGAGGACTGACTCCTCGCTAATTGCATTATACAGTAAAAAGGCCCTTTACTTTCAATAGTCATTATTAGCTTTACCTCAATAAAAGTTAGAAAACATAGGAAAATGTCAGAACACTGACAATAAATTAATGTAATGAGTTTAATTTTTAATGTTTTTGTCTAAACTTTGAGTAGGCCTAGCTCATATTTTAAAGTTTGATTTCTGTTCCAGTGGTTAGCTTTTCCTCTACTTCCTATTCCTGGTATAGCAGCTATTCAAGAGTGGGACAAAAAAAATGATACCGATTCCAGCCAGTCACATACATCTGTGGTTCAGACTTGGGAGACCAAAGTTTAAATTTATCAAGAATATCACTCCTAGATGTCTGATCTCCAGACTTTTTTTTTTTTTTCTTTTTTTTCCCCCCTCCCCCCCAGCAAACAGAACTTCTGCAATCAAGCCACACCTTTTGGAATAACTACAAACTTGTCACAGCAAGATAGGAGGGAGCGGATCTAATCCTACTTACTCATAACTTTGACGATAAGGTAGCTGTTAGGAAATCAGAGCTAGCAACACAATGTCAACATTATTGTATGAATTTCCACAATGTAAAAAAGTTATCTGCCATTCTGACTGAATGTTGATTGTCTACAGAAAGCATATACAGACTTTTTCTACTGTCCCGTTTTCCAGTAAGAACTGACCATGTCTCTGCTAGGTCCTTGATTCATGGCCCGGTTAAACACTCCATCCCTGCATTCTGCTAACATGGGCCTCATCCTTTATCAGTGAAACTCTCTCTCTTTCACAATATTCTTTCCACAGGTGGACAACTGTGAATTAAAAGTTTGCTCCAGAAATAACATTTCTCTATGCAGAGAACAAACTGAAAAAAGCCTTCTTTGGGAAAAAAAAACCCAAAATAGTACAGATTTTTGTTAAGTCACTATGATTAAACCTTAAATATGCAAAAATAAAACTACTGTAAAAGTTTCACTTGCAAAGTCCATTCTGTTCAGCTTCTTCTAAATAGACAGGAATTTAATAACATAGATTTTGAGCATGGTTTGTATCTGAAATGAAGGTCTCATTGACCTTAAAGGAACCCTAGAATATTTCCTACAGTGTCCAGAATCAGGCCAGAATTTGCTTACTGTGTTATTTCTGCAGCTCATGTCCAGACAAATATGTTTTTGATCCATTTTCCCAAGACCTTTCTATGCAGGAGATGTAGATATTCTAAACTCTATGCCAATTTTCTGCCACCTGAGCCATCTGCTTATGACAGAAGAGAGAAGATGAGAAGGAAAGCCCAATATTAGAGGTGAAAGAGATTAAAATGCAAATAAATGACAGTACATTTTAAGACTGCTGTGGCAATTTATATTTGACAAAAATATAGCATGGCAGGTTTTTCACTGTTACTGTGACAGGTCACCGTTTCTAATCTCAGGGTCACGTCCAAGTTCTCTCTTTCATAATTGCTTGGGCTGACATCTATTTTGACCTTTTTTCATTCTAGCCTCCCTGAATGAGGGAAGTCACAGAACCATAAAGAGGCAGAAGTTCCATAGAACGCCACAGTGATTATGAAATGGGACTACTATCCTTCTGGCCTTTGGTATAAATGTATATATAATGTGCCATGATATTTTAACCCTTGAAAGTTGCTAAACTACACCTATTTGCCTTGTTTTGGTACAACTTGAGAGATTAACTTTTACAATACCTGCACTGTTATTAGTGATATACTATGAAACGTACTTCATTATAGATTCTCCCTGTTTTCAGCAAGGAATGATTAATGAGTAGTTAACCGTATTTGCTAAGAATTTTCAGTAATTACAATTAATATAATTTCTTACAATTATTCCCTCTGCTGTTCTGAACGGTCTCAATATATGCCTTGTAGGACAAGTATCTGTCTATTTTGTTTGATGCTATTTTCTATTTAGAAACACTACATTAAGGTCTACCGCTTTCTGCGAAACATCTATGAAGGTGGAAGCCATAAAACTATTACCCTGTCCAAAATGCACAAAAAAGAATTGAATCTCAGCTAGGACACTTACGATGCATAAGCTTTCCTTCTTAATTACCAGCTATGCAGTGCCAGTTAGATTCTTATTCACACTGTATTGTGATAAAACTCATAGTCAAATATCAAGCTCACGACAGTGACTGTAAAGCAACTTTCAACAGTCCTTCAGCAAAGAATCTCTACAAAATTAGTGTTTAATCAAAATATTTTCACATATATCCAGTAATTTGAAGATGACATTTAAGTAAGTGGATCATTACATAGTCTTACCCAAGGAAGACCCAATCCTCTGAAAAGTCAGCGATTACTATTGGTAATAGTAATTGGAAAAATATAAAGGCACCTAAAGCACAAATATTTCATTCATTACAGATCTACCTGAATCCTGGAAACTCCCTCTTCCACTATGCATTTTGTTACGAATACTATTCTCTTTTAAGATGACCTGGGCTAGGGATGCAGCTATGCAGCTCAGAACTAAAATTCCCTTAGTATTAGCACAGGACTGAGTGCATGCCAGGCAGCCTCTGCTCTGTTCAGGAGTATAAGATTTTTTAGTGCCAGAAAGGACCAAGTGTTTGATCAGCTAGGTACCACTGAGCAGGAGAATGTGCTTTTGCTGTTAAAGGGGAGAGGACAAATTCAGGACAGGGTCATGATTATCTGGTGACTCTGACAATAGGGTGGAGGGCTGTTCACACATCAGTTGGCGATAAGGTATACACTAGGATATGACCATGACCTGTTATTGAGAAGACAGATCCAAGGGAAACTGAGGTGATGCAGTAGAGTTTTCAAGGAGGAAATATCAGCATATCCTCTCACCTGAACACTGAGAAAGATTTTTCAGCACTGCCTGTTCTTTTTCGCTTCTCATATGGTAGACGTGTAATGTTGAGAAAGACAAATTTGATCATTACAGAAGGAGCTCATCACTTGAATAACCCTTTGTTTTCAATGTAGAGATATGTTTAGCTTCTTGGGGCTTTATTTATAGCCCATTTTGTCCTGGCATTGCTTTCTCTCATCTCTGCTTTGTTCTCTCTCTCTCATTACCATATACTAGTAGTAAATAGCATTATTATAATCCAGAAAATAATTTAATATCATAGACAACTTCAACTATCACAAAAGCAATGGTGAATGAAATGTTTTATAACAATAGAATCTCCCAGAAAATGTGTGCTAAGTCTGAAGTTGTCCATCAGGCAAATAATGTCCTTTTTAGGACATTAAGTATTATCTGGTCAAAAATCCCTCCTACCAGTACAGTCTTTCTCAGATCAAGAATAGAACTTCTTGGGAGTGTAGCTGCCAAAATGAAGTCTTCAAGGTCTGCAAGTACATCAGATGCTGACAAAATATAAACTGATGTATGTCTCTTATAAACAAGGCATCCTCGATGTTTTGCAGCCAGGAAAGGCCTTGCCCCAAATCTGGTAATATTCTTGACTGCCTATGTAGCAAAACATACCTCTCTCTGTGCTGGGAGTCAACATAGCAATACCTTGTTTCTTGGTGTATATGTAAAAATGTCTTTTTTTTTTTTTTTTTCATTTTCATTAGTAAACAAAAAAATAGTGAAAGGTTTGGGTTTGTTTTTTTTTTAATTAGTTCTCAGCTTTACTCTATGGAATAGTTCACTGTCCTAATAACATACTACTGTAGTCAGCACACTGCATAGATTTTTATGCAAAATCCACTGCATATATCATCTCATTAGCTTTTAGTAGGGCTATATGTGGAAGCCAAGTGATTTTTTTCCTTAATCAAAGACACTTATGGGATTTGTTAGTACAACGATCTATAGATTATGCATGTAGTGTTGTTTAACGTCCTAGCCATACTTTCCACTCAGGGGAATTTAGAAAGGATCACACAAGGAGCACTGGAAATACCTTTAGAGAACATGACCTAAACCCATCAGCAAAACAGGGGAGCAAGATCTTAAAAAATTAGTTGTTATAGCACAGAAACATAACTTCTTAGTTCCATATAATTGTAGTCAATTCATATGATATTCTCTAAGGAAAAACAGAACTTGGAATGGAAATAAAACATTTTAAAAGCTGAGATATTAAGCACTTAATCTGTGTTTCCCTGAAAAATCTTGTTTTCCTCAACCTTAAATCTCCAAATCAGTTTAATGATAACAGAATATTCTAATGCTACAATGATTTTGACAGTTTAGTTACATTTTACATTTTATCAGGTATATATTTATTCTTTTGTTCAAGTAATGTAATTAAGTACCATTAGGTACATTCTTGAGATTTGATTAAGTCTTCCTTAAGTTAATATTAATAATGAAAAACAATTAATCTAATTTCAAAATGTTAGACCCTGGCAAGCCCTGGGAATAGATCTCTTGAAAACACATTGCTCCTCTGTGAGGTCATAAGAAATAATGTAAGGACATTAGTGGAGTTTCCATGCAAACATACCCGGACTTTAAGATTACAAGGCATTACCATTATTTTTATTGACTATACAGTACTTTTCACAGTGCAGCTGCATCCTTAAAATTACTTGCAAATAGTCCTTGCTTGCATAAATAGCTCCACTAGATTTTCTGTAACAAAGACTGAGTAGTCTTTACCCAGGCGACAGACCTTGCTGATCCACGCAAGTGGTATTTTGCTAGGGTGAGACCATCGACTTTGAAAAAAAAAAAAGAATAACATATGTTTGAAAGATGAGTAGGTTTCTCTACAAAGAATTCAAAACTAACTTAGCTCTGTAGGACAGAAATAAGCACAGCTGGTTTTACACTCCATATCTCTGGTCACTGTTTAAAACAAATGAGTGCTGAAAACAAGAACAAAAAAGTAATTCTGAGAGTCTCTTAGAAGTCTGTCAAGGCAAACTTTATTCTTGCTTTATTTCTCCTCTTCCCAGCCCACATATTAAAAAAGGAATTTCATATCTGTCTGGCATGTCATTCAGCAACAGGTTTTATAACACTTGGGTAGGGCAAAAAACAGATGCCAAACAGGCTGTCTTAAGCCATTTTTTACTCTTGATAGGCATTCTTTGGTTAGAAGTAGCAATCCCTGAAGAAGATGGCCAGGAAGAATTCCTGATTTAGTTTTCATTGCAAGGCTAGCTTTGGTGATTAGCCCTGGATGTTGGGCAGCTGGTTCACCAGTGTGGAGATGGCTGTATAAAGCTGTACATACATACTGCTTTCCACTTGGTCTCAGAGCAACCCTGGGGAGAACTAGAGCTTTGTTGAGGTAGACTCCAGGTTTTGTGTGGCAGTATAGTGAAGCTCTGTTTTGTTTTTTTCAGAGGACTGTGGGAGAACTTGATGGCTCCTGTGGACCACAAAAGGAACTGTGGGAAAGTGATGGGGGACTTTCATCATACAAAAGGATTAGCTTGTTTCTCTGTGGTAAAGCAGGTGGCTGCCAGCTGAAGTATGCACAGCATTTGTACTCTTAATTTTTATTGCATCTAGCCAGCTAGCTAACTCAAGTGGGAACATCAGGATATTTATGTGAATTAAGAGCTTGCATCTCAAGTCTCCACTTAAGACTGATGAGCATCCAGGAGAATGAATACACGTCATCTGTACTGTTCCTAAATTGGAAGTACTTGTACTCTGGGGGATCGTATTAACATTGTAAAAATGTCAAGTGAAAGAAAAGTCAGCACCAAGTAAGAAGTCTTTCTTAATCAGTGAGGTGTTTACTTTTAATGGAAGAAAACAATGCCTAACAGTTGAATCGTACCAAAATGACAAGCAATTTCAGTGAGCTCTGTCCATAAACAGTAGGAGATTGGCATAGGTACCCACAGTTCTAAACTCTGTAAATGTCACGGGGAGAAGATAATTGAGCTCATCAGGATCTGTATCTTCAAATATTCTCAATCTGCAGGACTTTAAAAGCCTACTGTGCCAACTCACTCACCAGGAAGTATTTACTCAAGTTTTATATGCCAAGAAAGCTGAGGCAATGCTGTGACACAAAAGCTCCCATAACTGTGGAAAATCTGTACAACTTTACTTCAGTCTTCCTGAAGCCATACAATATAGTATACAGTATTTACTTACCAAGTGTCTTCCAGGGGCCATAGGATAGACGATATCCACTGTACAGCAATGTCGTATTAGTCTTAGTGTCCATATTCAGTGAAAACCTCTAGGCATTATTTACCGAATGCTATTCTTGATATATTCTGAGTGATTAATTTCCTCATACACATACAGTATCCAGCTGAACACAAATATTGACCTGTCATTGCAAAGGGAGGTGTTTATCCAGTTATCCAGATGGAGACATACACACTTCATTTTACAGCTCACTGCAGTAGTTTTTCCTCTTTTACAAGCATATCTAGATTGGACTTCAGATGCACTTGTGTATGCCCACTATTTCTAAAAGTTAGATCTCAAACTCCTCTGTTGGATTTCTAGAAAGTGAATGAAAAAGTAGAAAAATATGCTTTTAAAATGGTTTCCTTAAGACACTGCCTCAGGAGAATTCTATGGAAGATGCAAAAATAAAGATCATTTTTCCAAGGAAGTATTTCCCTGTAATAACTAGGTCAACATTCCTTCCTCTTGCCAGCCTATGCTTCAGTTACTGCTCATTTTTTAATTTCTAGAACAAAAGAACCAAAGGCTCATTCAAAACCACCTATATTCTCCCATGTAATTTCTTCCTTCTCTGAGGTAATTTCATATTTTCAATGGACCAACAAAACCAAGTTTCACTTTCCCCACTCTCTAGTTATCTGTCTTTTTTGGTCAATGCTTCCATAGCTTGTCACAGAGACGGAACTTTAGATCCTCTGTCCAGACTCAATTCTAGACCAAGGTAACAAACATTAGAGGGGGTTGGGAGTCCCATTTTGCTGACATTTGGAGAAAGAAGAATGTTTAAAGACTGGAATCTGAGGCTCTGATCTCGTCCATAGACAACGTTCTTTGTTGCATACAAACCATTTTCTGCATATATAATTTTGCTGCATTTAGTCTCCTGGGTTGTTTCTGCTTTAGTCCCTCTTATTCTATTCTTCCCCAGTCTTCAATTCTTACTCCAGTTTTATCTTTCCTTCACCTTTGGCTAGACACTGTCTCATTTCTTCAAGAAAGTCTACTCACATAGCTGAATTTGGTCTGCATTTGGATCATGAATAAATTTTGCATGAACTGCTCCACATATATGATGCTCCCTGAAATACCAAGGGAAATCCTGCATTTCATACTGTTTTCTTTAATCCCTTAGAAACCAATCACCATGTGCTAAACTCTGTGCTGACATGGAAAAAAAACGGAGATAGTACACACTTTCCAGCTACTCCCAGAACTTTCCAGTTCTCCCATTGGTTCCTACTCTCAGTATCCACTTATCCACTCTCTCTGGCCTGTTCTCTGCATCTTTTTGCTCAGCTTCTCCTCCTTTAGTTCCTCACCACTTGTCTCTCTCCTTTTCCTTTGTTTCTTTTGCCCCTCCTTCCTTTTCAATTCTGTTTACCTTCTTCCAGTGATTCCCTGTCTTTGTTTTTAGCTCAGTCATTCACATCCTCTTTCATATCTCTCTCCTGTCTCTATACCAATCTGTTCCTCCACAGCTGCTGGCTCCTTGTCTCCCACCTGTTCCCAAGCCCCTTCTCAATCTCTCTTGTTCCAGATTCTCCCTAGCTTGTTACTCCTTTCAAATAAGTCCTTGGTTTCATCAGAGCCTGGTTGAAATCTCTTGTTCTATGTTTCTCTTTTCCCCACAGAGTCAGCAGAAAACTGGTCTAATGTTTGTCCCTCTCATTCAGAAAGGTATTCAACCACAGTGCTTCAGAAGTGAAAGCTGATGAGATCATAGGGATGACACACTAAACTGCTTAGCTCTCTCTCATGAGCTTTCCTCCTTCTGATGCCAATCCTGCAGCAAAAGCGGCAGTGTCCCAGACCCACATCTTCTCAAATACACCCTCAGACTGGCACCTACATTACAGAAAATGTCTGAGAAGGGACAGAATATGCTCAATTGCTCAATATCAATGATATATTTGTCAAAACATTGGTTAAGAATGGGGATGTTTTCCTGGGGAAAAAAGGCGTGTTACTAAGACAAAAATTATTTTCCTGCTAAGTGTCATGTTCCATGTCAGCAAGATAGACGTTCTTGTGCTTAAAACAAATAGTCTGACTTTAATTTCATTTTGAGCCCTCATAATCAGAAAAGAGATAATAATTTTCACTAAAAATAAAAGGGAAGGAAGCAATTTTTAGGTTGTGGCAGACAGTTTCACTCAAAATAAGTTTTGAAATGTTAAAATCATGTGAAAAAAGTTTTATAACAAGAAATTGCAAGCAGCTCATGGTACCACCACAGAACCAAACATTCTTCCTATGTATTAAAAAAATCTCCCTTCAAAAGAGCATATCAGAGATTGGAGAATCTGCTCTGAGGAGAAACCCCATGCTGTTTAAGTAGTCACCCACCACTTTCTCTGTCCCATGGAGTTTGCCCACCCAGGGAAACAGCACTGAATTTCTTGTCCTGACTAGAGGAAGCCTAGGAAGAGAAAAGCACTGAGTCTATGGAGTCACAGAACCTCTCCCATATGCTCTTGCACAGGTCTTAAAATATGTACTGGACTGCAGTCCTCTGTTCAGATCAACTCGGCAGTTGCCTCACATCTTACAGGAATATCATTTACTATAAAAGGCCCCAGGATAATGTGAGGTCATGATTGTCTTATTTTCAACATGGCCTTAAGATACGAATATTTAGTAATAAAACCCAACTGGAATGAGCTATAAATAACAAGATCCAGCAAAAGCTATGTGTACTCTTATGTTTTGGTATTCTGATAATGTTAGGTAAATGAGATAACTCCAATGTCCGTAAGTGGACTATAACTAGGTAGTCAACTTCCACTTACAATGAAATTGTATAAGAAAAAGAAACTAGATGATAAAGAAGCCTACTGTGCTCCTGACAGGTACTTTAGCTGAGATATCATCATTATGAACAGTCTGGTTCATATGAAGTCAGTTTCTTTTATTTATAGATGTCATACATCAAAAAGAGAAAATAGTGCTTTTGCCACTGGCGGTCACTGACATTTTTTTCTTTGAAATAAACTATAATTAACCACCTCAAGGTACATTTCCCTTCTTTCTATCCATATAGAACTCTCTGCAGACAGAATGTTTCATTATTTTTATGACCATTTTGCTTAATTTAAAAGGTGGTGAACTATTAGGAATATTTTCGAAAAGCACCATAAAACTAACATTCTCAGTTCCATGATGTTGCATGCTAAATTTTAACATGATGTCAATGATTGCAGAAACATCTGAAACACAAGTAAAGAGTTGACTCGGGACCTGTCATCAACTGTAAATTTGTTTGTACTGACAGCACTCAGCCATAATATCACAGCTCACACTGTAGAGATTCTTAAATGGGACAGAAATTCTTGTACCTAAGTTCTGACTCTGTAAACAGCTGAACAAAAAAGCTATAATCCTGAAGCTTCAGAATTGCTTTCAAAAGCCAATGTTTCACAGGCGGCAACAAGAAATGTATTCCTTATTACTGCAGTATAGTAGATTTTCTTGATTTTTCTGACAACATTCTATAATAATTAAATACAAAACTCATTTTATTCAAAGTAATTCTCTCAACCTCTCTGAATTAGTTGGTCCTTTATCTCTTTCCTATATCTTATAAATTCATTTACTCATTTATATCATTGTAGATTACAGCACGCATAGCCATACAGTAACACCATTTTCCCAGGACAGAATTTCACACCCTTTTTTTCATGGGCCACTGTAGAATTAGCTCTGCAGGTATGCCAGGCTGAAACTGCACATCTGTGAGCTTAGAAATTAGACCTTTGAAATCAGATATCTGAATTATGAATCCAAAGCACAACTGAAGGAGAAATGAACTTAAATCCAGGCACTTAAGTCACTTGGACATTTCTGAAATTTTTATGCAAAATCTCACTTTAAAAGAGCATAATCTAAGAAGCATGTTTATGAGCAACTGATTCCTGTGTTACCACCTAAAATAAATGAGCATTATCTCACATAAATGTACCACCCATCAGTCACTATGAATTTCTGCAAGAATACCATGCAATGAAAGGTTTTTATTTTTTCATTTTCTTCTTTCCTCACTCAAAACCAAATAAAAAACCCTCTATTCACTTAAGAAGCGATTGTCTGTAGACCTTTGAAGCCAAGGAGGGTGACAGCAAGGGCAAGAGGCTTATTTCAAGGGTCACATTTCATTTGCATAAGCAAGTAACCATAGGGCACTGTGGAATGTCTGTAAATGGATTTCATTACAGAAATTCAGCTTAAAGGGACTATAAATAATCCTCTGACAAACATTGTATATTGCTTCAAGTTCTTCTGTAATAAAAATATTTTAGTAACACAACAATCCGTGAAAGCAGGAAATGAAACAGGAGGAGCTGCACATCTTCCCCTTTTCTCTCTCAGGGCAACATTATATTGTAATATGTTTTAGAGGGAAAAAACGTGATATTCATATTATTTTAGCAAAGTAATCCTACAAAAACAAGGTTATATAATTCCATAGGGCTGAGATGGGGTGGTTAAACAAATACCCAGATCTTCACTAACTCTTCTCCCCTGGTGATCATCTGTCCAGTAGCACAGGTGTGCAGGCAGCATGGTATTCTGCCCAAAGGAACATATCCAAATATATTTGAGTGTGTAAATCTTCTTGGATGAATTTCAGTGGGGAAGATATTTAAAGTACATATTTTAATAGGTTGACCTTTTTTGACCATATGTCTAAGGCCCCGGTTCAGCCAAAGCATTTAATCAACTCTCTAATTTGGTGGACAGTTAACTCTTTTTTACTTTAATAGGACAAAACCTTTCCTAACCAGGGAGATATGTACTCGCATACGTTACAGTCAATATATATTTAAATCTTTCATGCATTAGTCCCCAGCATCTTAGGGTCTTCAAAGATAGAGGCATCTAGGTGGACAGAAGACCACTCATCAAATTTCACTTTATGCACTGAATTTCTGTGAGAGCCAGAAAGCCACTGGAGCTTTCGCAGTTTTCCTGTGTGTAGAAATGCATCTAGCAAAGTACTAACTTAAAGAGGGCTGGCTCACCATCTTTAGATAGGGGTTATAATTTCATCACAACTTCATTCTCTTTGGGGTATTAGTAAGGAACAGTCATGTCTGCATGAGAGTTTTGGCAGTGTCCCAGTCTAGTAGAAAAGGTCTCACCAAGTAGTCTGTCTCTATTGTGCTTAATAACATACTTGCAAAGAAAAGAAAAATGCAGAGATACTTCTAAAAAGGAAGGAAAACATAGGTCTTTAAAGCAGTAACTTAATTTCCATTTATGTTAGTTTTTGTTTCATCTTGTTTACCTTTCTAATAACTACAATTATTCTCACACTGGCATTACTGTTTTCTCTGGAATAGATGTGCTCGTAGTGAAAAATCCAATTGAATCAGAGCATGTAACGAGAAAATGTAATCCACCGTTATTAAAAAAGACAGCTTACCTTTATCTGGGTGTTAAATAGTACAAATCCATGGGAGTCAGTGAACGTTTTGAAGTAAAAATGAAGGGCATTATGAGGGCTGAAGTGGATTTGTCACTGAATTATATGTATTACCTCATAAATGGCCTAATATATGGTTGGGGAAACTATGTTTAGTGATGGGAGAAGAGGAAACAAGTCCATTTCCTTGTTTTCCACATTTCCAGAGACAGTGAATGACATTTGAAATACAAGGTTATTTTGTGGAAAATTGGGAGATGAAAAGAAAGGTTGTCTATGAATAGAAATCATGGTCATTTCACTGTCTAAAGCTGAATGCTGCTTCTGACTACCTGCATATCAGGAAACAAGAACCAACTTGCTGCATGTGAAACTAGACAGCATAGTCACAGGTATCAGTACAGAATGGCTGTTCAGCACAACATTCCCTGTCTCCAGATCTTCAGACAACTTGGTCAAATCACTTAACTCCCTTCTGCTGTCTCCACCATTCAGGCTGTAGCATGAGTAACTGATCTTTATGAAACACTTCAAGGGCCACACACTGTAAGAAAGCCACAGTGATGCTACATGACTGTAATAATTTGTGAATTTTTCATTTTGAAACAACAGTTGCTGTTGACAGTGGAATAGACTTTACTGCATCTCTGAAACAAAAAAAAATCTAGCACACTTCATTCCTATGCTGAGGTTGTTTGCATCAGAAGAGTGTGAAGCACTTGTTACTAACTGATAAGAAAGCAAAATGTCTTTACTGGAAGATTTATTTAGAGAAGGCTCAAGCTACAAGGCTTGAATGTTTCTGATGCAGGCAAGGGCTGTGGAACAGGGTTCTCCTTCAGTTCATTGTTGATGCAAAGCTGGAACTGGACTTCAGGTGGAGTTGGGCAGTGTTTGTGAACTTTGTCAGTTTTGAATGAGATAGGAGAAATTTACACAAAAATCCTTGGATTCTAAGTCCAATTTTCAGAAAAGTTTTTGTACTTGAACCACAAGTTCAGATCAGAAGCTTGCAATCAAGCAAAATTGCCAAATGTTTAGTCACACAAAACGTGCATAAGCATGACAAAACACTTGTGTGGTCCTTCTAATGCCATATATGTGCAATGAACTGCTGCCAGAAAGAACTGATGAATAAAGTCCAAACTTAGCCTTGTCTCTTTCTTACAAATGGAATGTCTTCATCCATTCAAATCCTGATTGTGTGTTTTGTTTCAAGCCGGTATTTTTTTTCAGAGGAAGTGATTCAGGAAGTTCAAGGCAAGATCCTAAGCTATTTGTTGGCAAAGTAGTGTTAAACTTGCTATGATGCCTGTGAACCTCTATTGTCTAGGTTCAAACCCAGGTCTTTATTAATGCACGGTTTACATACATAATCTTTTTTTTTTTCCAGGTGTCCTCAAACAATGTAACATCACTCAAAATATCTGATGGAAGTAGAGAAATACCTGTGTGTTTTTCAGTTTTCCTGCATATTAAGGATTATACTCCATGATTATACAAGAAATTACTCCTAATCTCAATTGCTCAATACCAGGACTGACTGGTAAGAGATGAATTTATAGAGATAAAACATTCACAGAAAACAGGTTGTGTGGTTATTCACTCAAAAAATAAAAACAGCTCTAATAACTTCAAGAATGAATGACATTTAGGTTTCCTAGATCACAAAAGAGCAACATAACACTGAATTTTGCTTAGGATGGGGAAGAAGCATATGCTCAGGACTGAGTGGGAAAAGTTCTGCCACCTAGAGAAAACCTCATTTCTCTTCCCCAAGATTGTTACATTCTAAGTTTTTTTTCCTCCCAGGCTCTTGTTTTTCTGGTAATGTATTTTCTCTGTTCCTCACAGAAACCAACACAGGACAAAGATCTATAGAAATATACTTAAAATAAGGCAAGTTTGGAAGGTAGAAATGCTTTCACATTGACAGGAATAAATATTAATGAAAAGAGTAAAATTTCTACTGCAGCTTATATATTCTACATTTAATTTCTACAATTGCTCTAGAAAAAAAGAATACTCCTAGTAGTGACAGGACTATCCCAAATCTTTAGGTTTTTTAGAGATAACTCTAAAAAATTAAATCCTTTAAACCAGGAAGAGAATGACAAAATCTTATCTTTTCTCTGTGACCAGTGTCAAACACAATAAATTAACTTCTAGATTATCTAGAGTAAAACTTTCTCAGTAGAGAATAAATGGCTATAGCCAACTAGGAAACACAACAGGTGCCAATATTTGGGTGGTAAAATGTCCTTTTGCCCTCTAAAACTTCATTGAATTCTGTGTTCATTATGATGGTACAAGGGGAAACTGAGGGGTGACCTCATTAATACTTACAAGTATTTAAAATGTGTATGTCAGGAGGTTGGGGTATTGCTTTTTTCTGTCATATTCAGTGACAGGACATGGAATAATGGACAAAATCTGGAACACAAAACTTCCACTTAAAATTTAGGAAAAACTACTTTCTTGTGAGGGTGAGGGAGCCCTGGCACAGGATGCCCAGGGAGGATGTGGAGTCTCCTTCTCTGGAGGTTTTCAAAACCCACCTGGACGTGTTCCTGTGTGAACTGATCTAGGTAGATCTGCTTCTGCAGGGGGGTTGGACTAGATCATCTCTAGAGGTCCCTTCCAACCCCTACCATTTTGTGATTCTGTGAAAAAGTGTGTGATTCAAAATTGAGAGAATCATCTCACAGAAAGGAAAGACAATGAACATAACTATAAAAGGTTGGTACTCCAGTCTCTTTTTAAGATCTTGTAGGGATAGAAACAAAACAGTTGTCAAAAGGCAACTCAGACACTTGGCTATGTCAGACCTGGCATTGCATTCGATTTGCCATGATATACCATTTAGCCTCCCTCCTTCAAGAGCTATTCTTATTTGCTTACTGTGTCTGAGAATTAGAAAGAGGATGTGTACGCATCACATGCATCTGGAAAATTGAGTAAATAACTATTTATGAAGGAGAATGGCAACAGTAAAGCTGGAGATCGCTGATTTAGAGAAGAAAAATTGAGAAGGGGTGTGGAGCTAACGTGATCAACGAAATGGTTTTGTTAAAACATGATCAGCTCCCAGATCATTTAGAAAAACAGGCAAATAGTGGTCAATTGTTCACAATGAATTATTCACCCTGTTCTATTGGAACACAACGATCCTAGAATGCTAAATTAGGAGTTAATCAGGATGCAATCTCTCACTCCTTCTGTTTGGCCTTGCCATTGACCTTATTGTTATAGAAGCTGTATATGAATATAGCACAGGAACAGCAAAGCTTAAGTAGTATGCCAAAATGCCTAGGTTTTAGCTGGTAATGTGCCTCCTCTAAGTAACAATCATCAGACAAACAGTGATCAAAAATCTCTGTAATATTTAAAGAAAGATGGGTCTTATTATTAATTATGAACAAAACAAATTCAGAATTCCTCTCCCAGGCATTTGGTGGAAATATCAGTACACTGGAGATGAGTAAATCCATTTACATTCTTAGCAATGGGAAAGTCTAAGGGAATAAGCAGAAAAATATGTAATGGATCTTCAAAGTGAAAGTTGTCGAGAATCCAACAACTCTTTTATCTCAGAAATTATCTAGAAGAAAGACAGAATCATCTCTCATAGAAATAAAAAGAAAATATCTGCCTTGGCAGTCTTTTGCTGTGTAAGCAGACCCTTCATTGAGCAGGATACACAATAGGGAAACTAGTGGGAGTTAACACTGCACAGGATTTGTGAAGCACAGGACCAGGACACACAGGTTGCCCTAAGCAGTGCTGGATTGCCTCAGAAGTATCCAGCACCAGATACTAGGGGTCCCTTAATATTATTCCTTCATATAACTTTAGTAGAAGCTACACAATGTATGTACAGAAGTTATACAAGACGGTGCTTCTCAAGACCGATGGGCTCTTCTGCCTGAACCAAACTCTTCTGTATTCTAAAGCCTATGCTTCTTATTGTAAATGATATTTACGATTATGCCCTTGTTTTTCTAGAAGCCTGAATTGGGATTTTTAGGAATACAGAAGTATTGTGTATTTCTCTAAGAAACATTATCATTAATTTCCAGAAGTCAGTCCTATCTTTGAAGTCTGTTTTTGAAAGGTGATATATATTCATTTTGACTTAGTCTAAGAAAAATGAACCCATTTCTATTTGTGTGTTTGCTGATTATTCTTTAGAGAGCTAAGGTTTGCCTGTATAAATTCCAATCAGCTTAAATACTTTATGTCTTTTCAGACAGGAGTATCACTGCAGTTTTACCTGAGTGAAGTTTCTCACTTTACTAGGATGTACAAACATACATCTGAAGCAAGCTAGGCTTCATGTCAAGAAGTCATTTCTTATCTCTGCTAGTTGGGCTCTGAAGTAAATAAATGCTTTTAATTTTGGACTTGAAAACATAAAATAACAACATTTCAGTCAGCTCTCAAAAGGTCTTTGGGAAAGGTGTTGCACAAAAAATTAATTCTTTTTTATTCAGAGGAGATAGAAATGTTCTCCAAAGAAACACATAAGACCTCTGTATGTAAATATATTTGTGCAAACAGGAAACATTAACCCAGAATGTATACAACAGTCAGTCCCTTAGCTTCCACTATGATAATTCATGCTCAAATCTCACTTTCCCTAAATTGTACTCTCATGTCATGTCAGCTCCCAGAGAAGAAAGGGGCAAAGTTGCTCACCTCTGCTAATCTTCAGTTCTCATGGCTAGGCTGTTCTGCCAGATTCTGTTTAGATAAGTGGTTTCAGCTACTGATTCAGCAGAGGGCTTGCTCTGTTGTGAGAGTATAGTTACATGCTCCCAAATACTCCTGGATTTGGAAAGCAAATAAGCTTTACTCTTTTTCTGCTGTCTGATTGCACATGTGTCTTTGTGGAGTCAGGTTTTCTGCTTTACAATTAGTCTCCTGCTGGGTTCTGTAATTGGGCTTCCAGATAAAATAATCTGGAGTAAATAATAGCTTGGAAAGAGCTCTTAATCTTCATTTTAGAGAAGTATTTTAAGACTCCTTTCTTCCTTTTCAGCTCCTGTGATCAAAGTTGACTTCCTAACATTAGCTCAGGTGTTGTTCCATCAGCACATATATAGCATACCTAAGCAGTAGTCATCATTAATAATTATCATCTATAATACCTTAATTACAAGCAGAAGCTCAATTTATCATTTAAAGGACCAATAGGTTTAAAATATGCTAATTAGAACTAATTTTCCCCTTTGTCTTCAATGAATGGAAATGGATTTTATATAATCAAATTTTTGGCATACACACTGAACAGCATCTATTCACAACAACCTTAGATGCTGGATCAAAGAGTAGCATTCTTTTCTCTGTGTTTGACCATTCTATATTTGCTTAAATATAATAAATAATCAGCAGTTCTTAGAGCATTTCTATATTATCTGTTCCAAGGAGAGAAAGTTGCAGTATGTTCCTAAACCAGAAACTAAATTAGTCAACATAATTTTCTCTTCAATAACCCTTTCTTGCTAGTCTTCTTTTGCCTATCTACAATACTCCAGAATAAAAATAATGTAAAAGACTAGTAGGAAAATATACAATTCAACATTAGACAAAACACAGTGTACAATTTGCTGTCACTGCAATTTGCCCCATCTATACTATTCAGTGCAAAAGGAAAAGCATAAAGACAAATGTATGACATCTGCCTACTTGGGTTACTTTTATTGCAATTTAATTATCAACTAACAACAGCTTAAGGAACGTGTATTAGCTATTGACTTTGATCTTTTGTCTCTGCATATCTAAGGAAGTCAGAATACAAACCTCATAACTCTGCAGTTACCAATTTTATGATAAGGATATATATAATGTATTCTTTCCATCTCTTAGTTATGAACCTGTTCCATGCAAGACTTTCCATGTAAGCATATCTACTGTGGAGATATCCATTAAAAGACTCATAGGCAGTAAATTAAACCTGACTTCAAAGGCAACCTTTCCTCTGACAAATTAGGCTACAGAGATAGAAAAGGGCAGGAGCAATCATTAATCTATTGAAGGCCAACTTCTGAAATGTACTGTTGTATCTAAGTTCAATGACCATTTCAAGATTAATTGTTCATAATTTTAAAATCTGTCTTTATAAATTATGCACTATTAGGTGATTAAGCACTGCATACCAGAATCAGTTCTCCTTTATTCTACTTATTTTAGCAAATCAATTGCTTTAATTAAAAATATATATAAGGTTAATCTGAACTCCTGAAGTTTAGAAGCTAATTTGAATGCAATGTTTTTCACAGTGAGGTCCAAAAAATTGAATCTTCTGTGAAATATTGCTTGGGTATAAATGAAACACTTTATAGATTTACTAGGGCTGCTTGCCTCATCATTTGCACCATCACCTACAGTGCTATGAAGGGAGGAAGAGCACAAGGATTCTGATTTTACACTAGTCCATAGCAGAAGATGAAAACCTGAAGAGTGCCTTTGTCCAACCTCCAAAATTCTATTTCATGCTGGAGAAAATACAAATGATAGAATTATCTAAAAGATCAAGTCTTGGGTTTACTGGCTGAGATAAATTATCAGCTTATGTCAAACTATCCTTCCTTCTTAAATAGTTTAATAAAACAATATATTCCTTATCTGCAATAAACTTTAAAAAAATTTTTACTGTCTTTCAGCTTTGAACCTTTCAAAGGATTTCCCCCTCTTTTTTCTTTTCCTTTTTCTTTTTCTTTTTCTTTTTCTTTTTCTTTTTCTTTTTCTTTTTCTTTTTCTTTTTCTTTTTCTTTTTCTTTTTCTTTTTCTTTTTCTTTTTCTTTTTCTTTTTCTTTTTCTTTTTCTTTTTCTTCTTTTTCTTTTTCTTTTTTCTTTTTCCTAAATGTAGGTCGTTTTGTAAAACAAGACATATATATCTAAACATTTCCAAAAAACATGATCCTGGAGAAGACTGAGACATCATTTGTTTAGGTATGATGTAGAAAGAGAAAATATTTGGAAAAAAATCCAGATCTCCCCACAAGCCTGGCAAGGATCACCTGTGATTGGGCACTGAGTTGTGTATTGTAAAATGTTTACTTATCCATGAATGCCTGATGTGGGATGTGGAGTCATGATTGCCTTCACTTCCCAGATTGATAAGTACCTGGGGAAAACTCAGTCATATTAGCTGATTGGGAAAGGTGGTATGGGAAAAGAACACTACAGAAACAAGAAAAGATGAGAACCAGCACTGTAAGTTGACCTTCCTCTCATCTTTATTTGTAAAGTAGGTCAGGTATATGATGGTACATGATCTGTTAAATATTCAAATATATTAAAATCTTCAATTGAAACTCTATCGCTAGCACTCTGAATATTTTCCTTTCTCCTTCTTTAAAACCTGAGTTGTATTGAACTTAGCATGAAAAAAGGAGAAATGGAAGAACGTAATGAAAATAGTTCTCTTCCCACGCTTGTGAATGTTGGTGAACACTTTAAAGACAGTATCATATGTGTGTGTGTGTGTTGTGGTTCTTCTGCATGTCTTGGCCTGGCTAATTATTTTCCATAAACAGTTTGGCTGTCATAAGAAGTTTGACAAGTAAAATTAACAGAAAAATGAGAGGAAAGCTGCACAGAGTATGCTAGTGACAGAGGAAGAAAATCATATCTCCCAGTGCTTTTTTCACTAGAACCCCCAGTTTCCCCCTCATATATCAAGTAATTTAAAAATTAAACACTTTAGGTAAATTGCAAAAGTACACACAGTAGGTTAATTTGTACTTCTGGTACATCTCTAAGCCCTTGATGGGCTACCAAGCACTTCCTTTTCAAATCTATTTGGTATTTTTAGTGTGCTGTATTTATTGACAGAAAAACCCTCTCCAGATACAGGGAGTTCTATAAAACTTGCCACACATCTGTTGGATTTTTGTTTATGTATTGAAATGTAATTGGGCAACTGGAGAAAAGTGGATTTGTGAGGTGTTATTTTCCTAAAGATTACATTTAATAATGTTGGTGTACCCTCCATAATTTATTTGATTAATAATATTTGATCTAAACCCAAATTATGACTTCCCACATATATGACATAACTAATGAACTGTGAAAGGAAAGCTGTTCAGATGGTCACCAATAACCAATGCTTAGTTAATCCTTTAAATAAACTGGAGCTCACAATGTGTCCCTTTGAAGTCATAAATAATGTATATTTTTCTTTTGACTTTTAATAAGCCAGAGGAGTTCATCTCACAGTCTCCAAACACATATATTTTATTATGGGCCTCTGCAGTTTACTTTAATTAGTGTGTCTGAGTGCTTTGGGAGATTTAGCCCTACTGAAAACAAACAGAGTCTTACCATCTATAAAACATTAGCTCCCTTTGGTTTATCCTGATACAGCCGAGGCTCAGTGAGAAACACATGGTGTAAGTAAACACTCATAATTGCATTAGAATTCCCGGGTGTATTGGTAATTCAAACCCAGTTTCATGATATTGTTAGAGCAGTTAGAGCAGGTTTACCAATCTCCCTGTCTTCTGGGATTTCATGAAATTCCATTTGGAGAGAACTTTAAATGACAAATCTAATAGAAACAGCAACAGACAAAACAAGCCACAGAGGCTCTGAAAAGAGAGTGTGCTGCTAAAAAACCCTGTAGTATAAGGGTGGTTTGTCATGTCTCTGATATTTTTTCATTCCTCTAAGCTACTTGCTGATTTGTTAATTTTTGTATACAGTGAGTATGTCTGTGTCTCCTTCCACTGTCCCCTGCAAAATTTTTGGTCCAATCTGTCAAATAATCTGATATTCCCATTTTTCAGATAATTTTCTCAGAAAATGATGTGGGCAGCTCCAAAACGAAACACATAAACTAAAAAGAATACGATGGTCTTAGGAGTATGTTGAATGATAACAGGCAAATTTTTTAAGTAAGGACAAAATCATTCTTGAAGGCTTTCCACTGTAAGGAGGATTTAAGTAATTTAAAATTCTTCACATTCCTATAATTTTCAATTTCTTTCTCCAAAAGAAATAAAGTGTCCCCTTGAAACAGATTGAATATCAATAGGAGCAGATTGTTTTGACTCTAGAAAAAACCCATAGTCACCAGACTTAAACAAAATATTATTCAAGTTAATGTTGGTAACCAAATTTCACTCTACTTAGGCCTTTACCCCAAGCCCCACATTTACTGTCTCTGCATCTTCTTGAGTTGTAATGCAATACTTTAAAAGAATGAAATACTGTCTTCTTTTACGTTCTTTCCATAATGTTTATGTAAACATAGTGTGACTGCTTAAACAGCAAGATTATGAATTCAGGATAAACTGAATTGCATGTGGCTTTAGTGTTTGCCTGAAAAATATACTTTAAACACACAGTGCTCCAGTATTTCTGTGACAGTTTTCCAAAGTACAAAATGTCTCCTCTAAACAAAGACTTTCCAGCAATATATGGATTAATAGCTTTACAAAAGAGCAGAAACTTTCTATTAAAAGATCACATGCAAAAAAATATTCTAATTTTCAAAAGCAGTTTGATGTCAGGGATGTATATCTTTACATGAAGTATTGTGTCTTGGTGGGGCCAAATTGCAACGCCTACCACTAACAAGAACTACCTGTAGTTTTTCTTGCAGTCTTGACACTCATGAAATATGGAAATATTTATTACATTAAAGTGCTATACAGTTCTGACAAATAAGAAGAAAAGACATCTCATTCTGCTGTCTGACCCTTGAGATACTCTTGAAACATTTGGACCTTTGTACTTGTGTTTACTGGCAGTTGTTTTAGCATTGGCTTTGTTGGCCATTATGTTTCCTTGGTTTGCACCTTCTGTTTTTACTCCTATGAAACCCTCCTCTTAAACCTGTTAAGACATTTCAAAACCTAATAATTTTCCTTACAGGATGCTTATAAGTTCACAGTGTTGTTTTATATTACAACAATTGGTGCAAACAGAACACTATCAATAAAACCCAAGCTATTTCCGTTGAAGGCTTGAATGCCGAGAGAGCAGAAGGTGAGTGGCAGGACCTGAGCTTCCTGCAACAGTCCCAGCAGAAGAGAGCCTGAGATGGAGCTACTTGAAAAACACAGTGATTAGCTCTGCTAGGCCAGTCTTGCTGGCACCCCATGCTGCCACAATAGTCACACCTTTCCCTCTTGCACTGTGGAGCTCCAGAGCTGTTTCTTTCAGAGGTTATAAGTTGAAAGCCTGAAGAAGATTTCACTACCCATTTTCCCTTTAGAAATGCTAAGGTGCTTGTTAACTGTAGCCTACATATGCAGAGCACAAGGTTGGAAGTTGGTGATAATTTTCTCACTCTGCTACCCTGTCAGCAGGGAAACGTGTCCCCAGTGGATCTTTCAACCACGTTTCTTCCTCTGGAAAATGAGAGTTGAAAATCATCAGCTCTACCACCACAGTGTATTGTTGGTCTAAACAACAGTCTTTGTGGTCGAGAACAGAATCATCTGGCCTAAAATACACACCAATTTCATGTATAAATTGTGCTAAGTGGCTATGGGTGGATGAATTCAGTTTGCTCTTAAACATCAATTAAACTTACATAAATATACAACCTCCGACGCTGAGACTCTAGCAAAGCTGCAGTACTAATAAGGTTTGCTGAAGCTATAATGCTAAATCCCTCTGCATGGAATATTTCCTCTTCATATTCATCTACAGTAGTCATGCTGAAATTAAAAAAGGACAAACCAAACTCTAGTTTGTCAAAACACACGATATTTATAATATAATTGAAGCTATAAGTAAATATATACAGTGTCGATAAAATGGAATTATCAGACAAAGCATAATTGGGGTTTATTTAAACTGTGAACGCCTCCACTCATCTATTATTCCAGTGAATACATAAAGAGAAATTATTTTCTCGGAAATTGAGACGCAACTTTTTTTTTTTTTTTTAAGATATTTCTCTTATCAGGTTTTCATTAGACAAGGCAGCCTGGTTTATATGTTTGTACAATTTAAGTAGGCTCTTGGTCTGTTTGTTAATACATCATAGAATCATAGAATGGTAGGGGTTGGAAGGGACCTTTAGAGATCATCTAGTCCAATCCCCCTGCAGAAGCAGGGTCACCTAGATCAGGTCGCATAGGAACATGTCCAGGTGGGTCTTGAAGACCTCCATGGAAGGAGACTCTATAACCCCTCTGGGCAGTCTGTTCCAGTGGTCTATCACTCTCATGGTGAAATAGTTTTTTCTTATGTTTAAGTGGAACTTTTTGTGTTCCAGCTTCATCCCATTACCCCTTGTCCTGTTACTATCTAGTATAGAAAAGAGGGATGTCCCAACCTCCTGACACCCACCCTTTAGATATTTATAAATGTTAATAACATCACCCCTCAATCTCCTCTTCTCCAGACTAAACAGCCCCAGTTCCTGCAGCCTTTCCTTGTATGAAAGATGTTCCATTCCCCTGATCATCTTGGTGGCCCTGCGCTGGATTCTCTTCAGCACTTCCCTGTCCCTCTTGAGCTGAGGAGCCCAGAACTGGACACAGTACTCCAGATGAGGCCTCACCAGGGCAGAGTAGAGAGGAAGAACCTCCCTCAACCTGCTGGCCACACTCTTCTTGATGCATCCCAGAATGCCATTGGCCTTCTTGGCCACGAGGGCACATTGCTGGCTCATAACTTATCAGGACTCTCAGGTCTCTCTCTGCAGAGCTGCTCTTCAGCAGTTCGACCCCCAGCCCGTACTGGTGTGTGGCGTTGTTCCTTCCCAGATGCAGGACTCTGCACTTGTCCTTGTTCAGTCTCATGAGGTTCCTCTCTGCCCAACTCTCAAGCCGGTCGACATCCTGCTGGATGGCAGCACAGCCTTCTGGGGAATCAGCCAGTCCTCCCAGCTTGGTGTCATCAGCGAACTTGCTGAGGGTACACTCTGTCCTCTCATCTAGGTCGTTGATGAAGATGTTGAACAAGACTGGCCCCTGAACCGATCCCTGTGGAACTCCACTGGCCACCGTCCTCCAACTCAATTCTGTGCCATTGATCACCACCCTCTGGGCTCTATCATTCAGCCAGCTCTTAATCCACGTCACTGTCCACTCATCCAAGCCACACTGCCTGAGCTTTCTGATGAGGATGTTGTGGGAGACAGTGTCAAAAGCCTTGCTGAAGTCAAGGTAGATGACATCCGCTGCTCTCCCCTCATCTAGCCAGCTGGTTATGCACTCACAGAAGGCTATCAGGTTGGTCAAACAGGATTTCCCCTTGGTGAAGTCAGGTTGATTCCCCCTGATAACCATCTTTTCCTTCATATGTTCAGTGATAACATTCAGGATGATTTGTTCCATCACCTTTCCAGGATAGAGGTGAGGCTGACCGGCCTGTAGTTTCCTGGGTCGTTTTCCTGCCCTTTTTGAAGACTGGCATGACATTGACCTTTAAATGTTTATTTAAATCATGTTTATTTAAATCGTGTTTATTTAAAACTCCTGAAGGAAGTTAGTAATCTGTCAAAACTTTAAAGATTTGAAGCTGATAAATAAATGAACAATACTGAATAATTCTTTGTGTTGTCTACAAAAACACAAAACATGTCTTACTGTTCTTTCCTAGTAGGTGAAGCCTGGATTGCTTTAAAATTACTCAATATTTGCCTACACTACACAGCTGCCAAAGCCTGCTCTGGCTGACTGGCTTAAACAAGGTGCCTTTCTGACTAGAAAGGCTGGTCAGGAATCAAAAACATGCTTTATCCCAATTTTGAATTTCATATCACAAAAGGTGCTATGGAATGACTGCCATTTGCAAAAAAAAAAAAAAAAGACAAGCTGAATCTCTAATCCCACTGGCTATGGTTTAGAACTACAGCCAAAAGAAATATTGCCTTAACAGGTACATTTCCCCTGAGGGGAAGCACACCCTTGACCACCTAGCTGGTGAAATGAAGAGATAATACGATGTTCAGGTGTATCAGTGGCCAACAAATTGTGTGATGGCTCCTGACAGAAAAGCCTAGAATTAGTGGGTGGTAAATGTGAGCTCAGTTTTCTGACAGCTGTTTCAGCATGGTAGCAAATCAGACAGCATTATTTTTTAGCCCCTGTAGCTAGCAGCCAAGTCACATAAAGGGCCATGAGAAAATCTATGTAACTAGCATGCGTTTAAAGAGATATTTGAAAGTAATTGAAGGGAAATCTGAAGTGCTAACTACTAGGAAGGTTCGCATTAACTACTAGCAAGGATGTCAGCTACTGCAGCAACATATATCTTGTGTCTTACTACCTGAAAGAAATGCAGCTATTAATAATTTTAGTCTGTGAAGACTCAGTCTATTATTTTAATACTTGGGAAGAGTGGACCTAAAAATATTTTTTCTTCAATTCAGCTGAGGAATTTCCCTGTTCCTGGAAATATTTTGCTTACCAACAATAGCTCAGACATTGTAGGGAAAAGATTTTACTCCCTTTTATCACAATTAATCTTTTTTTCTTGGATCTGGTTCATCTATAAGATAAAACTGAAAATATTTCCATTTGTCTAGATTAACAGACTTTAACATCCTGTTTTAACAGGGCACAATTTTACTTTTTTTTTTCATGTAATATCCAGTAGAAACAGAATATGAATCAGATTCTGTGGCTGGGCTTTGGTGAAGACTTCAGAACACTTTCTCACAGCAGTGAGTATTATCAGGCCTTCTCTTAGACATGACAGCATGGATCCCTTGAGACCAGGCAGCGTCACTGTACAGTTAGGAATAGAAAAATATAAGAAACAGGTAGAGATGAAACTTCCTCAAGTTTGTCTTACAACATCTGTCATGTTTGAGAGCCCTATATGAACATGCGAGAACCTTAGCACAGCTTTTGTAAAAAACATACAACATTTTTTTATATGTCAAATCGTTTCCCCTCTCAAAGTGTCTGTAAAGAGAATGCCAGTTTTTTAAACTTCCTTTATTTTATGATGATTAGTAATGCTATGCATAAGCCTCAGGTTGTAATAAATGGTCAGCTACCATTACTCTAAACCGAAGTAATGAACAGGCCTGTTGTGGTTACTCTCATTTCACAATGCAATTTCATCCTCCGTGATTTGATAGTCATAACTCTTATACAGGAACTGAAAGTGGTTTAATTGCCCACGAAGAGGCATAGAACTCCTCACGCAGCATCAGAGAATCCATTCTTACGCTGACTTTCTCCCTTTTGTGACTTTTATTGGCCTTGGCCCTTAAACCTGCTCTATAAGATTTACTAACTTACTTGAAGAGTTAAGGTATATTTCCCTCAAAAAAACTCTTCAGAAATAACAGTTAAATCCCAGTGTTATAAATATTCATTATACCCATTAATTCTAGGCAAGGGTATGCATGTGAACCCCAAAATGGAGCCATTTCAGAATGAGAGCATTCCTCAACAAAATTGTTTTTGTGGAATTAATGAGCGGCAAGACACATGAATATGATGTTATACTAGACTGTGCATTTTCTGGGGTAGTAAAAATTCTGTTACTTGACTTCAATGCCATATTTTGTCCTTGCAGAAATAAATACTGCAAGACTTCAGGGCCAAATTAATAGAATCTCTGCACATATCATGGAAAACAAAGCTCACACAATTAAATTGTGGTTCATCTGTGCTTGGCAGTGTCTAAGACACAAACTAGGAGGATGAGTGCAGTTTGTAGGAACTTTGAATCCCTTACAAATCAAGCAATCCAGGCAACACTAAAATATTCACCTTTTTCTGATGTCTCACATCATATAGGTTGTATTTTGATGGAACTCTATTAAACAAATAGAAAGGAGTGAACTAAAGTTCTGAAGAAAATGGTTCGTATTATGCTTTCCAGTTTAAGCAACACATCTGATCAAACTAATGTCTCCTATGTCAGTTGAAACTTCTTTAAGATTTTATTGAATTCAACCATATTTCATTCATGTGTCTGTAAACAGACATCTTTCCTGAATGTTCACTGATATATTTTTATGGTAGGTTCCTACTTAAATGTAAATCCACTTTCTTTGCACATGCTGTCTGAAATACAAGTTTCCTCTCATTACTATCTACATACATCTACAATTACTTAAACATGCAAAGAGCCATAACTCTATTAAACTGACAAACTTAATTTATCCTGTGCTTATTGAACTGGCTTATTAGACATAACCATAACACATTCCTAGATAAGAAGGGGCATTGGCTTGGTCTGGTTAAAGGAGTGGTATTTTTCAGTTGTTTTAACCTGACAACGCTTTCAGGCCAGAATAATGTGACAGTTCTCTCAAAATGAAGGCTTCCAAATGGTATGTAGGCAACATACAACTCCTTAAGATTTTATTGATTCAGACAACAGACACTGGAAGATATGCTCCAGTCTATATACAGAAAGACTGCTTCCAAAACTTAGGAAATGGCTTAGGCTTTATCAACAACAAATGTAAATGAATAGCATACTTTATGATTCTGGACAAGCAACAGCACAACTAAAATCCATAGGAATCTTATCACTCATTTCTCTGGGATTGGAATGTGAATTTTTCTCTCAGAATGAAATCATCCCCAAATTCTGGGGTGTCCATACCCAGATAGAGGGCCTTGCAGAATTTTCAAACATGAATATAACCTTTGAACTTTTCCACCTAGGACATTTTTTCACATTTTAGAGATGGAAGTATGTGAGGAAGTTAAAGGCTAATGTAGAATAGTATTTTGACACTGAAAGTAGGTGTTAATGTGAAAGTGAAGTAACCAAGATCAAAATCTTTGTGGGCTGCTGGTTTATTGGCACAGTTTACTTGTTTTAATATGTAATTTCTGACAGAATTGATACAGTAGGCCTTTTTGTAAACGCACGCCAACAGAGTGCAGCATTACATCTTTCTTAACAAAATTAGGTTTAATATGCAGATCGTTTGTGAAGATACAGACAATCCAGGAAGAATTCCCAACACTGTCTGAAGAGATTCAGTTCTCTTGCTGAGTGACTCAACCCTCCCAGGGTTGCTCTCTGCTCACCTTATGTCTGGTGGCATAATCCAGACTTCTGGATTCCACTTTTGCAGTCTAACACACAAAACTATGCATAAGCCTTGCCCTAAGGTTTAACTGACTGGCAGTGAGGAGGCAAGAACTGAAGCCCACATTTTCTAGCAAACAAAACTTTTTTCTAATGGCTTGATCTCTAAAAGTCCTGTTGCTTGTTCCATGCTTTAAGAGCTAGGCCTCAATGTGTTATCATCACACCCCAGAAATCCACAGGTAATTATTCTGGAGACTTCAGCAAACTGAGATACTAAATACAGTAATCCTTATGATTTTTCTTTCAGAGACTTCAAGACCATACTGGAGTTGGTGTGACAAAATATAAAGTATTCAATAACATTTGTCACTTGAAATTGGAAAATTCAGCCGCTTCCTTTCTTTGAACAGCCAGGAGTACTGATAGAGCTCATATCGAATGCCATAAAAGATGAAACTTACAGTTGACTGGGGATATACCTCTGTTACATAAACTGCAGTAAAATCAGACCCCTGTCTCCATGAATGGTTATATTGGGTTACTCATGTGTTGTAGGAAGTTACATGTTAGGTTTTTTGTTGTTAGTTTAAGAAATAAAAGTAATTCTTTATGAGAATGCTCAAGATTGTCCATGCCATAGCTTGTACCTTGCAATAATGAACTGACTTGTAATTTTGAGGACAAATACACTTCACCAGAAAGAGGTGAATGCATCCTGTGCCTGAAGTTTGCAGAAACTATTTCACAACAACGTTTTGTTTTTTGAGAGCGGCACCTCGGGGTATATTTTGTATTTCCTTTTTTTTTTGTTTTTTTCCTGATTTCCAACAGCAATAAGCACAGCAGTCCTGGAATATTAGCAGAAATATTCAGATAATGACTTGGGTAATATAAGGGATGCTTTTATCCTTTGTTCACTGTGGACATCACTGATTGCGAAGGCTTCGAGGTCATTCACTGTGGTAAAGAAAAGATGACAGGTAAACAATGGAATGAAAATGGAAGTGGCAAGTTCAATGCAAATAGGTAACTGTGAGACTTAGGATATTAACAAACAAGCTGCTGAATTTTTATGAGTTTAAGAGGCAAACATCCTCAGCAATCAACTATATTTTCATAGCTCAGGTAGCAGATGGGAGAGTACTCAGCTTACTCTGGTCTTTCAGCTCAGACTGTCAAGGAAAATGACTTTTGGCTGGAGGGCTGGAATTTGTGCTGAGGTTCTGCAGCTCAGATGACTTTCCTGGGCTGGAGGTTGCCACAGAGAGGTGAAAAATGTGGCAGGAACAGAAACTATGGCTGTAATATTTGCCATAGTTCACCTCTAATTCCTCAGAATACCACATAAACCAACTAATAATATAAGAAATCAGTGGTACTGTCTGTAAGTAGTGTTTTATGTATTCAAATATGTTTTATGTATTCAAATATGGGGAAAATAGATTATACTTTCACTTAAATGCAAGTAAAAGTGGGATGAAATATCTTTCTGGTCTCCACAAGGCAATAAAGGAGTTATGGTAATTCTGAAAAGCCTGTCTCTTTCAGTCCTTTCTAAAATGCTTAACATTTCTTAAGGCATGCCTTCATGAATAAAATCAGGGATGATTCTAGGTAATTCTAGGTTGGTACAGTTAATATTTTCATTCAGTCTATCAATCTATATACCACAGCTATCTAGAGTCTTCTAGGCAAAAAAGAAATTACATCTCAGTAGGTATCAAAGTACAGGAAACAAGCGAGTTTGACTGATTTGGGGAGCTAAGTGAAAAATAACACTATGAATGCCACAGCAACAAAGATCAGAGTATACTTATTCCTGAATTTGACTGCTTCATAATTGAGTGAGGACAGTTGACTGAAATTATAATTCAAGTTATTCTCCTGAAGAATCAAATGCAGTCCTGACATCTAAATGTCAATAATATTAATGTGATTTTTCTGCTTCACATTCACAGTTATTTTGGACCTGTGCTACACTTCATGGGATGCAAATAAAGGCAGGCAGAAAATAGAAATGTCCACAGAAAGAGAGAAGTTATATTTTTAAAGTGATATTAGCATTTCTAGGAAGTCTTTCTGTTTTCTTTGACTGAGTTCCATGTCTAGGAGAAGATATTAATTTTAAAAGCTACAAGAAGGTGAAATGCAAGTGTTTGGGTCTGGAAATTCATTAAATATTCAGTCTGAGGTGTTTTATCTAAATTCATGTAGATTAGAGATTTTTTTCCTCTATTTGTTTTGAAGAAGTAGTAATTTCTTCGTCAAGTTAAAAAAATTCAGATATTAAAAGGCTTCGGCTGAAAGAAAAGAGGAAACATTTAGTAAGAAGAAAGCTGTAAACCTTTTGAGATTTCACGGCACTCTTCAGTAACATGAAAGTAACATTTTTAAGTCTTAGGCTCACTTAGAAACATTTTGAGGTGTGCTGTTAACCACATCTCATCAGCTTTTTGCACTCTAGAGCAATTTGAAAACTTATTGTGGTATGTTTGGCAATACACTTAAAAGATTACCACTTAATCTAGTTAAGAAAGTTTGACTTCAAGCAAGTGTCTATCTGTCCGTCCACCTTCTTATTACTTTTTGTTCCTTTGGAAAAGAAAGGAAATGAAAATCATTGAGAAAAATTAGACAACAAAGTCTGATCTTACTCAGTTTTTCTTGCAGCTGTGAATTTTACCAGACAGCCTTTTTAGTCGATGGATTATTGCCATTGCTGCCAGTGGGAACAAGGCTGTTTCTGGAATGTTGCATTTTCTATGGTTGACTTTATTTTAAATGAAAAATATTTCTGGCTTTGAAGAAAGGATGGGATGGTATTTTTGTCTCAAGTGACAGGATAAATGGTTATGGATGTGAGTTGGAACACAAAAAATTCCACTTAAAGAAAAACTATTTTACTATGAAGGTGAGAGAGCCTTGGCACAGGCTGCCCAGGGAGGGTGTGGAGTCTCCTTCTCTGGAGGTTTTCAAAACCCACCTGGACGTGTTCCTTTGCGACCTGATCTAGGTGGACCTGCTTGAGCAGGGGAGTTGCACTAGGTGATCTCTAGAAGTCCCTTCCAACCCCTACCATTTTATGATTCTGTGATTCTGTGACGTTAAAGAAAGTTTTGCCCTCCACTTCAAAGGCTGCCTAATGGAAACTGGTGTGCCACATTTGCAGTTACTGTGGAGAAGAAGAGATGCACTTTCAGAAGGTGATAGGCACCTACAGTTAAAGCAGTCATCTTTACATGATAGCGGAGTTGCTACCTCACTGCACAGCAGAATGCAACTACCTAGTCCTGATTTTGACTACGCTATCAGTTACTGCAGCCCACATAAGTTTGAAGTCCATGAATACAGATATTCTAAGCTTGTACCTAGAAACTGCAGCCAACTAGGATCTGAACTCCAGATCCTCCAGTTTTTCATGTAATTTGCTAGATAACTCACACTTTCATTTCACAGCATCAGACTTACAGAGACAGAGCTCTAATGACAGTCAGAAAGTAAATAGGAGAATAAAGAGAGTGGCAAATCATACCACAGAATGGAGGTAAGGTTTTATGGACCGCCTTAACCCTAGTATTTCTTAAATTTTAACCTTATACTCTTCTTTAGAGTCATTAATTTCCTAAGTTTTTGAAGTTAAAAAAATATGCTGAACTTGAAAAGATTACGTTGGTCTGTATGGTAGAATGAGAAACAGCCACTAAAAATTCTACTGGTTATCTCTGAAGACAAACCATTAGTGCACCTTCTGCTGCTCGTAGGTGGGTTGATTCAAAGTAAACCAAATGATGGTAATATTTCTACTGACTTCTACTGACTTTAAGCACTGAATTTTTACTGTTCATACTTCATAACACGGAGTAGTGGCAAATAACTTTCAGTCATCTATTTTTTTTTTTTTTAATTTAAAAATTCTGTCACAGGCCCAGTGTACTTAAAAGCTTTATAACCTTAAATGGATTTCACCAGGACATCAGCTAAGGTAATAGAAACTAATTTCCATCTTATCTTCAGTTCTTAGACTTTGAGATACAGCCATCAATAAAACTAAAAAAAACCCAACCCAGTTGCAAACAGTTTTTGTAACCATAAGAAAATGGATATTACCTCTTTCATTAAATAAAAGCAACAGTGAGCTGGAAGTTTTTTGTTTACTTACTTTTTAAATCAGGAGATCTTAAATTGCTTTGCACAGGACAGCAATATTTCATAGTTGGGGAAACAGGCAAAGTGACTGCAAACTCGTTCAGCAAGCTCAAAAGTGGGAAAAGATTCCACTGTATTAGATCCCTTCCTGTAGCTCTGACTACTACACGTTGCTACTATCTAGTTCACATTGAGGAAATATAAGACACGTGAACAGAGAATTAGAAATGCAGTTTCTATAGGGAGGAGGAATCAGGCCCTGGAGGTTTGACAATGCAAGAAGTAGAAAAGTACTTTTAGAATGGAAATTCTTACGCCTCTGCTACTCATTCTTTTTAGATACTAAAAAGATATATCTTCAAATACTTAAAGATAATTAAGTTGTTATGTTGTTATTTTAAACATTAACACTTCATTTGCATTAATAATTGCCTGCATGTTCATGATCCCTCCAAAACTTAGTAATTGTGCTTGGCTTAGACAGCAATGACAGTAAAATATTGCCTGAAGAAGAGATATTGAATTTGAAACTATTTTATTTAAGCAGAATATAAATTTTGATTTTTTTCTAACCAGCTTCACTGTTTTCACACTGCATTTGTTGCATTTTCTTCATTGTGGAAGGTATAAGCAACTTTGTGGCAACGGCAACATACTGATAAACAAGTCTTTTATTTTCATGTTTCCACCTTTTTTTTCAGTCTGGGGCTTATTTTTGACTCCCACATAATGTGAGAGACACCTTCAAACACCCTTTCTCTTCTGTATCCTTTTCTTAAACAAGAATCCAATAAAGTTGTCATCAACTGCCTTTTAACGCTCCATCTTTTTCCACTGCCTGTGATAGAGATCTGTCCAGTGATGTTCAGCCTGATATGTTTTCTGCCATAAAATCCCATACAGTAGTGAAGAAAATTTAAGAAATAAGAGGGAAGTAAAAATAGAGAGATAACATGAAATGGAAGACTTGTATTAGCAAATCAATGACCCTAAAATATCCTCTCTCATATATATGCTAAACATTTGGATTGCACTTTCAGTTAACAAATTCTTGGAGGCTTCTATTCACTGTAAAAATAAGCACCACAAATGCAGCAAAGCTAGTCCATTTAAATAAGGATGGAAATGAGATCATTTCACCAGGTAGACAAATACTGTGAATATTTATACTTGTAAGAATAATGACAACAAAATCCTACAGAAACCAGCTACATAGAGACATCTCATGCATACATTCATATATGTGTTTTCACCTGTGATCTATAGTGGATGTTAATAGTAAGAATGCATTGAATCTTAATTGTTACTGCCATCCTTATTCCAGTCTCAAATAATATGGACACCTGAATCACATGCTCGTGATACCAGCTTGTAGGAGAGCACTGCAGTCTAAACTCATTAACTTCCTAGAAACAGATTATGTTGATAATACTGAAAATATTGAACTAAATATACTCAACAAATGTTCCTCACATAAAAGCATTCTAAGAAGGATTCAGAGACCTGTCTTTTGAGCCCACACAGAGCTCTAGAAAACAGCTATTGCAATAGCTCCTCAATTACTAGCTGAAGCTTCATATTTATCAAAAAGCGAGTTTTGTCCCCTTATTGAACATGAATGAAGCCCATAAAAGTAAGACAGTCAAGAAACTTTTGCCTTGAGCATTGCAAGCAGAGTTGTTTTCTGGTTTTGTTTTATTTTTTTCCTGAGAGCTGGATTTGGCTGAAGGGATCAGAATTTTTAAGAGAAATTGCTCACTTAAAATAACATATCCTCCTAACTTAAGTTCTTACACAAAAAGTCAGATGGGCTTTGGCAGTAAGCTCAGACAGTCTGCATTGTACTGAAGAGCACATCCTGTTTTATGAACTAAGATATCTGACATGTCTGGACTCATATCTCAAAAGCTACTGTATTAGTGACAGGAGAGTGTAGGACACTTTCCTATTTTTGTAGGAGATGGGAATGAGAGAAAATAATTGATTTTTTTAATGGTATATGTGTGATTCAAGTCTGGGAAATAGATGGATAGATCTAATAGTTATAAATACTGAAATTGAATGATATGATTTTTTTTTTTTGCTATTAGACAATATATCTATCAATTTTCACTATCCTGATGCTGAACTTCATCTAAGAAATGGCTAAGACATTACAAAAACCACAGGAAGAATCATATGGAAAAGAAACAAAGAAATATATGGAAAGTCAGTCTGATAGTACTGAAATTGTAAAAAAAATTGGCAAAATGGAAGTTTAAAAGAACCAACAATTGCACTAGTGCTGTTTCACTGTGTGATACTCATATGGAAGATTGAAAGAACAGATGGCAGTGAGAATGAATCCAACAGCCGTTCAATATACACTTATTTGTGCCTCTAGAGACTACTGTTTATTTTTTCCTTATGCCCTGCCACTGAGAAGGGTAAGGATAGCAGTAATCTGTTACTGCTCTAGCAATTTTGCCTTCTTCTCTATCATCTAAGAAGAGTTATCAATACAAGAGACAAGCCTAAACTGCCTCATTAAGACTATGATCTGGATTTCAAATATTCACCATTCAAACTATTGTTGGGAGGGGGATTTTTTCCTATTCAGTGATATATGGATATCTGTGGACATAGAGTTTCTTGGGCAAAGTGTGAAACTTGAGTATGGGTTTGGACTCTGAACCCTGTAATGTATGGGGAGTAAATATGCAGTAAACACTCACAGTTTGGTTCAGACTCCTCTACTCAATAAAGATATATATGGAGGTACAACATGTAACAACATAAAACAGTTCATAAACGATATCTCTTGATTATTTTTAAAAATTAGAGAAACATAGGTACAGCAGGAAGAAACAACAAAGTAATCCTATTATAATAGCTGTCCCTGTAGAGATGTGGATCACACGAATGATAAATACACTCCCAGGCATCTGCAGCACTGGTCAATATATGGCACATGACAACCAGAACTGATGGGTAACAGCTGGTCTGAAATGTTTGGGTCTTAACAAGTGGAATTAATTCAAGTTAAAAAACACAACCAAACAAAACCCCAAAATCTTATCGATATACTTTTATTCCATGTGAAGCAACAGTCTCAACCTTCCTCCCCTTCGCCTTGAAAAACTGAAAGACAATAAAAAGATCCCCTTGGGTGATTAGATGAAGCTTCTGCAATAAAAATAAGCTCTGGTGTTCCTGGTGGGTAAATGTACGACAGAAATTTTGCACGGTTATCTAGAACCAGTAGGAAGATGACAATCACAGAATGGTGAAATAAAAGCAAGATGGCAATGGAAGGTAAAGCAGACATCTGTTCTAGGTATTTCAGCTACTTATGCCACTACTCACTGATTTTCCAGGAGGGATGAACTGCTTTCATTTCCTGTGGCTTAGGAAGATATCAACCTCTCTTTTAAAAGACCTACACTTTTGTTAGCCAACATTAAAAACTACAGATGAGACCTTCTAGCAGTGAGTTGATTTGCCATATCTGGAAAATATGTCCTTCTTGGTGCAGCTGAGAACAGATGAATGGCACTCAAGGACTGAAATAGTATTTTCAGGATATCAACTAATTTTGGAGCACTGTGGGAGCTACAGTTTATCCTGTACCTGTCCTGGATTCTCCTGGTGGAGCTATGTTTCTAGGTCTTTATTTCAGTTAGCACCAGCATCGTTGATACGCATCTGTTAAAAAGAGGTTAAGGAAGTGAGCATATGAATTGCCTTAGTTCCTGTAAAGACCACGAGAGGTCACTCCGGCTATCTAGACCACAATTTCTCACTGCATTTCAGACGGTTTGCTAGAAAAGAGCGGCTCTTCCTCTCTGAGGTTGGGAAAACTACCTTTTCCAAACAAACAAATGGTTTTCATTGTCCGAATGCATTTCAAAGGTTATTTACAATTGATTAATAAAATAAAGAAGCTTAAGGAAGGGTTTGCACGATTTAAATACTTTACTGATCCAAAAACCAAATGAAGGACTGTACAAATACGAAATACTCGAATTTGACTTCTAACACAGACAGACACAAAAAGACATCATGTCTTCAGTCTTGAAGGACTGAAGGTCTCCTTTCCTACCTCTCTTGCTCCCTCCTCCCCTTCACTGGTTTGCATATCGTTGTTGTACGTTTGAGAAGAAGTAGGCTGCCAAACACATTGGTTTTCTGTTCCCTTTGTTGTGCCAAGCAGGTAAAGAAATGATGGCTGTATGAGCATGCTGTAGTGATTTGTGACAAGTAGCAGTTTTTCCCAACAGGAACGTTGTCAACAGATAATGTTTCAAGCTTTATATCTTTGAGGTGTCTAAACAACAGAAAGCCAATAAATCCTTATAAGACTACCCTCTCTAAAAGCAAACAAACAAGCAAATGAATTACACTCTAAACAAATCCCAAAGCTATGTTACTGCTCCAAAACACATCTAGGGATGCCTAGAGCTCAGTTTTTGCCTTAACTTTGATTTGTTGAGGCATCACTTTGACCACTTACCAGCTATACTGCAAATTTGCCACACTGAAAAGATAGCAAAGTTAAAGTCCTGAGCTCCTGGGCCTCTATTTATTCTGAGAAGCCTACTGTACACGCAGGCAATGTACCACACAGCTTACTTACAAAAACTTTAACTTCATCCTACTGCCAGCTAGTCTTTTACTCCTATAGCTTTCCATGATACTGTTATCACATCTACCTGACATGATGGTAAGCTTTGCAATGCAATTAGTTGTTGGCTTAGACCGAGATGTCTGGTCAGCAAATAGTATGCTAATGTAACGATATAGCTTCATAGAGCTTCACACCAAGAGGCATGACACTGAGCCTATGACACAGCACAACTTTTCTAATTTCTGATCAAGCAGACAATGTGATCTATTTGATAACACCCACAACCCTGAAAGATTTCATCACGGCTTCAAGTAAGTTATTGAAAAAGTGAAATCCTTAGTTAAAAAGCACACATTACTCAAAAGATGGACATAGACGTGGGTGTGAGACTTTCAAATCCACCTCCACATCTTGCTTTAGTTCTCTGTGTGACCCATTACAATTCTTCTGGCAGCACGATCCACCTGATAATTATACGATACCTGCTGTACATCCACAGTCCTTCAAGCAAATCTGGTGTTAATTATGCATTTTGTCAAATCAAGAGGAAGGAAAACGTTTCTTTTGTGAAAGTAAATGCTTCCAAAAAAGAATAATGCAAAAAATGAGATGATGAGTTTGTACCTCAGTCATGAGATTCACATAGAAGTGGATCCCTAGTGCTTATGAAAACAACCAGAAAATGAGCTCTCTATCAGGTCTACTTCTATGCAATATGCTTTGTTGTTTGGGAAAAAAATAGATTAATTATAACTGCAATCATTTATAGTCACCCATGAATAAACACCTGATAGAAAGGCAGCTTTATGATGTTTTTTTCTGCAGGTAGAATTGCTCTCACTTTCCCGTGTAAGCATAAACTGTGGCAACTAATGCACACCCTGAGTTACTGGTGAATGAAAGACAGTATGAAAACCTGCTGAAGTGACACAAATTGGCAACCAGATTCTGATAATGGAGTTTGGATTTTTCATTGAAATTGATAAGTAGAACTGCTTTTAAGTGATACTTTTAAGTATTTTTTTTTCTTTGCAACTAGCTCTAATGCTTGAAGAACATTTAGTACTGTAAAATGAAATGAATGTTTGTGAACTTCACCACGGACTAAAACTCCTATATCATATGAACTCTTCTATATCTCAAAAAGACAGCTGATGAATAAATCTGATATAGTGCATATGGTAGAAATGGCAGCCACTCAATCCTATAGCACTGGGTGAAGCTCAGAACGATAGAAAGTTTTGTTTTGATCACCTTCCAGAAAACGGAATTATCTCAACAAAGCCCAACCTCTCTGAGTCTATAAATCACATGCATTATGAACAGGTTTTTTTGCAACACTTTTGGCACTTCCTGGTTTCAGACAAGTTGAAAATGCCATAAGAGTCTTAGAACCAGTATGTCTTAATTTTTATTGTATTGGAAATTACTTATTTACCAACACACTAGAGTTCACCATATTCAGTTTATGTTGTGCAGGGATGCAAGGAATGCAAACAAGTTTTGACTGATGACATTTCATTTGTCTTGTGGGATTAAAATCCTGTGCAATTTAGAATTTTTGGTTTCAGTGAAGCTCACCATTCTGTATTGTATTATGGAAACTTTTAAAATAAATTGACAAGACAAGTTGCCAATCACACCTAGCTCACAAAAAAAAAGTCTGTATTTTCTACTTATGTGCTGATATTTGCCGTAACTGCTGGACTGTATTCCTGGGAGACATAACTAGCAGACATGTCATTTTTTCACCCTCCTCATGCTATTTCTCTAGAAGTACTGTAGTTTGCCACTTTAAGACTAAAATGGATAAATTTTAGCTTATTCCTTCCTTAAATTCCACAGGCTGCTCAACCACATGTTATTTTTTGCTCCAGACAAAAATTGGAACCACTTTTCCCTTTGCATTTATGTCCAGTGAAGAGCTTGTGTGAATGCAAGAGGAATTGTCATGTCTATGTCAGCTGACTTACAACGATAGACCTTCTCCTTATGTGTTTAACTTCTTTTCCAAACACTGACCAGATAAAGCCCTTATTAACCAAACTATATATAGCTGAGTATTGATGAGGACAAGGTGTCTCACAGAGACAAGATAACCTGCTGTTAAAAAAGTACTAACTTAGTGTGGGTATTATGTGCAAAGATGACTTGCGGTTGCTACTAATATATTTTCAAAAATATTGCTGGACTAAGCACATATAGGAAAATCTGTACAAGTTTTACTTTCACTAAGCATAAACACTGACTGCAAGACTGTATTCTCCTACAGCAGCAGATATGCCTCTTCTATGAACACTCTTCAAAGGCAATGATCAGCTGTACTCTGTATTTCAGAAGTTGAATAAATAGTCCTGGAAAAGTCTTGTGCTAATTTTGCTCTTTCCTTAGAAGGTCAAGTTCAGGCATCTCTAAACTTTGCAGCTCACATCATAACCAAACGGTAAAATTGAAGCTTCTCAAGGAGTGCACAGCTGTAATCCAGTCTCTGGGTTCTAGGAACCAAAGGTCAGCACATTAATCTGTTTGGGATAATTCATAGAACCTCTTTGGAGAAAAAAAAAAACATTAACACAAAAATAATGAATGTTTCCTGAAAACAAATCAGAACATTTTATGACAGTACCCCTGTGATGACCCAAACGAATTATGTTAGTATGTTCAGGATCACACTTACTCTACTCACTGCCTTTAGGTATTGCAGCTCTTCTGTTAAGATAATTTTTTTAATAAGTAGTTTTGTTCTAATTATGATGTCAATTGCTTTGAAAAGTAGGGAAAAATCCCAAGAAATACTTCTGAACAGGTATGATATGAAAATAATCAAACCACCTCCCACAGCATCAAAACCTTTAGTAATGATGTGTGTGACAATTTGTTGTTCCTAACACACTTGAAAACGACTGACATCAGTTTGCAGAGAGTGTAAGAGGTTTTTAACAAATGCTTTTTGAAGTGGTTGCAGAACTTTGTAGAATCCAGCCTGGAATGTCTAGAAGTTGTAGTTGATCTAATTTACATAATTTACATCAAAGAGAGATTATTTTTAGACAGTATTTTCACCTAATTCCACTTCTTCACTGCAGTTTAATTATTTCTATTGTTTTAAATACTGCTTCTTGATATTTTTACACAACAATAGATGGAGTTAATTGTTCAAATGTACAGTGATCAAATTTCCAGTTTACAGAACAATGGCTGCCCAGCAATGAAAAAAGAATGCAGAGAAAGAATCTTATATAAGAGGATATGAGAGCAGAGAGAGGTTTTATTTTTCAGATAGTGGAGTTTTGCTTGTGGCAGCTCTTGGCTACTGCATGTGCACTTCATATACTAACAGAGACATGGAACTGATTTAGATGTGAAGTTCATTATTAAGCTTGGGCTTACTGTCAAATTAATTCAGTTATTGCTCATAATATTAATTCCACTGATGTAAACAGAAGAACTGGGAGCAAGAGCAAAAGATGAAGCATGTGCAATGTGCTTGCATGGGTGTATTTATATCTGTTCACATGTATTAAGAGGACTTCTTAATCTGTTCAGGTTTGTTTTCTCAGATGGTAAAAGACATGTAATAGCTGTGTCACACTTACACTGTTCCCCCCTCCAAAGATTATAAATGGTCCAGCTGACATCTCTTCTCTCTTTCTTCCCACAAATTCTCCAAAAACTCCAAAATGCAAATCTGTGTGAGAAACAGGCATAACTGAATAGGCACATAGCAGGAAGCCTAAAATGCTTTGGAGGTTTTGTGGGTGAATATTCCTTTCTGACTTAAGAATTGCATTTAAAAAAAAAGCAATTTTGTTTTTAAAACACAATTCATTGTGATTCTGGTGATATGAATAAACTCCTTGCAAAGAGACGATGACCTAGATAAGGTATTTTCCATAAAGCTAAATAAAATGATTACCACATTTCCAAGTCCAAGAACAAAGTAAGTGAGGAACTATTAAAGTCCAGAGAACATCAAGTTGTATGCAGGGCTGCCAGTGCAATGTAAGAATATGCTCTTTGCGTCTATCACAAACTTTGTGGAAATATTCCACAAGCACGAATGAACTGCAGTGGTTGTTCAGGGACTTGATTAGCATGGATCCATTGTCTCCAAGTCACTTGGCTGTGCTGTGTTTTTACTACTATAGAGAAGGACTGTGAGAAGGCATATTTCAGAAGAGATTCCTTCTGCTGTGCAGTAACTTGCACAAGGGATCCACAAAGTCAATGAGAATTTTGCATGGCACAGTATCATTAAATATCTGAGGATTAATTCAGTTGCCTCACTATGAACTTGGTACAACTATGAAGAGAAATGAATAGTGAAGATGACAGAATGATGTTTTCTGAATCCCTGTGCTGTCGTGCAACATGGATAAATAATGAGAAATAAGTTCTTGGCAAATGCTAAGTTTGGCTCTTGAGAGCTTAGACATGATGGTAATATGATATTCAAAGAGTGGAGTGCTCAGTCAATTAGATGAATAGTCTGTTTTTGCTCATCCTTATCCAATAAATTTGAGAACAAATGACATTAAAGAAACCCAATTATTTCTGCAAACTAGGTATTGGAACCTGGCACATGACTGAAGGATATCAAATGATCCTCCATAGACTTGCTAGTTTGGAAGGGGAGTTGTTTGAAGGCAAGGCAAACAAGGCAAGAAATGCCTCATATACCTACAGAGTTAATCTGAAACTTTGTTTTGTTGTCTTTCCTCTGCTGAACAGCTCAGCTAGTTATTAGCCCTAAATCAGACTTACCAAAATGCAGAAACCTGTTGATCTTTTCTGCGTAGCACTATGCAGAATTCCTGTTCTGCTACCCTAAAGAAATAAGCTGTAACTAATAATGTTTGATCAATACCCTTATATGAGCAGTATCTCCTCCAACTGCCAGCTGCCCTAAGGCCACAAAGGGAAAGACAATATAAAAACCTCAAATTGACTTGTGCTAATTCCATATTAATTAAGCTTCTCTTGACTTGTCTTGCGTATTCTTAAGGAGACAATGGAAGATCTTTGCATGCAAAGCAGCAAACATGCTCTTTTGGGATAATTTCAATAATCTCACTATATCAGGAAGATTCATGCCCTGAATTCATGTCCTTAATCAAGCTGCAGCATGTTAGGGCAATCTAGAGGGTGAATAAAGCTATTATTCATTTCTGCATGAAAGCAAATATTACAGCTTAGCATAACGTAAAGGGTAGAAATTTATTTTTACTCAACTGCAAGCCTTTTTTTTCCTCCACTGTACAGAATGTATGATCCCCGTTTTTTACATTCTATCATAACTTTTAAGGCTTGAAATACTTCCCCCAGTTTTTCACACACATAATATCATAATAAATTACTATTGTAATAAATGTAAACCAAGAATCCAACTATCAATAGGCCAACCTCTTAAAGGTTTATTTGTGGCTGAAGTAAACACATCAACAAATACAAGGCTGTCAGCTTGTGTGTTACCCAAACACCGTCAGCTATGCCTCTACCTGAGGTAAGGAAATGGTCTCTTACAGTGATTGATTTGGGCCATTAGTTCCAAATTAAAGTCGGTTTCAGTTCATCCATCTTTCTAGAACCTCAGCAGAAATGTTATTTGAAAATAAATACTAGCTCTTCATCTCTTTTGTCAAAAGAGCAGCAGGGAACTGATCGGCATGATCTCCATTTCTGCTGCCACAGCAGCAGCCTCCTGGAAACTGTGCTGCTGAATTTAGGTACTTTGCCTGCTTACAGTCCTGAAGGGCAGGTCTGGAGGAGGAGAGTTTGCGCTTTCCAGTAGCACTGAAAAAAGGTTTCTCATAAAGTCAAGTCTGCTGAATGTAAGAAAGCAGACTTTGATACTTAATCCCTCAGCTCAGCTGACCAACATTTGACTTGAGGTCAGGAAGCAGAGGGAAAAGGCGTTCTTAAACTCCTTTGGCAAACCCTGAAGTATCAAAGCAATGACTGCCAACAAAATAAAGCACCTGGGGGATAGCTATAATCTAAAGCAATGTGATCCTGATCCTGCTTTGGGTGCTTCATGGGACACTGTACCATGGCACTGCCTACACTTGATCTACAATGGAAACAGAGGTGACCTGGAAGGTACACAGGTGACTCTGCATCCTTTGAGCATTGCTCTAACAAAAGATAGATTTACAAACATCTAGTTTTTAAGTTTGTTTGGAGTTAGCAACTGGACTCTGTCCAAGGGCCTCACCTGAACACATTTAGCTGAGAGCAGCATCTCTATCTGCCAAATCTATGCTTGTAATGATAGGCCTGCAGTGTCAAGTGTTTGTAGGTGCCTGGGTGAAGTATTAATTTTAGGGATAAGATATAACTGTTGCTCTTTACTGAAGTTCTGTACACCGGGCCCTAGGTAAGCTGGGTGCCAGGGCAGGTCCTAGGCCTCAGCTTGATAGATGCAGAAACTCACCAACTTTTTTCTGTAGAGCTGTGTCATGTACTGAGGCAAGGCCTCTCTCTAAAATGACTGCTATTTACTTGTTTTATTTACATGTTTCAGATATTCTTCTTTTGTTCAATTTTCCTTCTAATGTAGAAAATTATAATTTTAAAAAAGTTACTCTGCTGTTGCAAACATCTGCAGCTTGGTGGTTTAGGTTTTTTTTTTAATTTATAGCTAGTCACATTATGTTTTCACAAATTTGACTGAAAGACTTTTCTCAAAAAATGTACACATCAATATTGGAACTGGGTATTCAAGTGTGGAGGACTAGTCCAACTCCTCTTCTTCTCTAATATCTCCTTAATGCTGACTCGCCATAATCTGCCTCTTTCTGACTGCCCTCTCCCAGCTCTGATTTGATTAGAGGCAGGGGGAACTCTAAGACAGTATAGGTTATCTGAGTACTCCATCAGAGCCTTACTGCTGAGAGAGGGCAGTTTATGCTTGTGGAAGTACAGTGATTATTTAAAATAAATAAATTTTGGTGGGGCCTTGGTACTTTTTTTTTCGCTTCACCTGTCTTCATCAAGAACAATGTCAATTTTCCAGCTCTTTTTTTTTGGCTGGAAATGGATATAGTCCTGAATCCAAACAAGCTAATTATTAGTAACTTCTGATGTAAGGAGCTAAATAAATATGACGGGGAAACCACCACACAGCTGGGGCTTAACTTCACTGCTAGGTTTAGGCACTAGAAAAAGAGAAAAGGTTTATTTTTGCATTTTGCTGGATAAATACATGTGAGCTGCAGACAATACTTTAGCATTTTAAGGTGATGATAAATTGTTAACAGGAGGCCTTACAAGGGAAACTTCAATGCTCTGTTGTTTTTTTTTTTTTTTTTTTCTAGGCTACTGATTGGATTGTCTCACTTGGAAAACATGGAGAGACCTCCTCTTGCCTTCTGTTGAGAAAAGGAGGATTTAGTACAAATTGAGAAATCACCTCATTGCAGTATGTCCAAAGTGACCTCATTGTAGCTGGTGCAGCCGGCTGAAGTCTGCTGGAGCCTGCCATGCTTTTTCTAGGTCAGATTCCTCACCTTTTGTTATTTGAGCTTCCTTCTGAGAGCTTGGGCTGCATTCTCTTTCTTTGCCCTTTAATCCAATCAGAGGGGCCTGATTTTCTCACAGAGGGCTAGGATGCAAACTAAGGTTAGCTGAGCAGCTGTGAAAGTGAGGTGAAGATTAAGACTTTGACTCTGGTTGTACATTTCAATATGAATGAAGCCAATAAAAGCGAGATTATCTTTCTTACTACTTTTCAAATTTCTTATCCATGAGGCAGCACTCTTTACATGAAGCTCGATGCAGCTGATATGTCTTTGCCCTATATATCTTTGCCCTATCAGGTGCACAAACATTTGGTCTTCATCTTAAAAAGGGAAGAGAAGGAAGGAAAGGAGCAGGAAAAAAAAAGTGAAGGAGAGAAAGTCAGTTTTGGATGGTAGCACATGGGAGCATGTCAAGTAAGAAATGCAAAAGTACACTTCTGCTTGCAGTCTGGCACTTCAAAGCAAAATGAAGAGGCATTTCAAAGAGGATACACATTATTATTTGATTAAGATTCAGCTTCCTGGATGAAATGTGCATGCAATTATTAGCATTATGGTAGTAAGTTTTGTAAGAGAAGTTTACTATCTCTTCGTTATTGGTTCTTATTAGCAGTGGGTTCAGTCTCCTACCCCATATCTGAACTTCCACTCTTTCTTTAATTTGCATATATGTATGAGGTGTTCAAAATATCTTTTCAGTTGTGAATACAAATCAGCAGCTCATGGGAGAGCTATTCCCAGAACTGGGGTGTGTAGAGAAGTTGTACTCGGACAATACTTACACAGTACCTTCTTTGCATCTCACTGATGTATTTCTGCCTTCCTTCTTTCTTAGGATAAAGTTCTTACCATGAGTGTTGTGATGCTGTCCAGACAGATGGTAAATGCCTCATCCCTGGAAACATTCAGAGTCAGGTAGGATGGGGCTCTGAGCAACCTGGTCTAGCAGAAGGTGTTCCTGCTCATTGCAGGATGGTTGCACTAGATGACATTGAAATGTTCCTTCCAACTCAAACCATTTATGATTAAATGATGCTATGAAGACTCAACATGCACTCAGATTTAGGACTTCAACTCTTGCCTTATTTCCTCATACTGTTACCAACAGTTGTGACACTCAGTCTTTTTTAGACATCCTGATTTTACATTCAGTGTTTTTAGAGACAGGCTTGCTAATATTCCTCAGATTTCTCTTTTTCAGTCCTGCTGAAGACCACGAGGAAAACTTACTACCTATAACAACTAGGTAGATTCTACATGACTTTCTGCGGGAGCCATGGATAGCCTGTCTTTTCATAGAATCATAGAATGGAATCATAGAATGGTAGGGGTTGGAAGGGACCTTTAGAGATCATCTAGTCCAATCCCCCTGCAGAAGCAGGTTCACCTAGATCAGGGCGCATAGGAACATGTCCAGGTGAGTCTTGAAGACCTCCAAGGAAGGAGACTCCACAACCCCTCTGGGCAGCCTGTTCCACTGCTCCCTCACCCTCACAGTGAAATAGTTTTTTCTTATGTTTAAGTGGAACTTTTTGTGTTCCAGCTTCATCCCATTACCCCTTGTCCTGTTGCTAGCTACTATGGAAAAGAGGGATGTCCCAACCTCCTGACACCCACCCTTTAGATATTTATAAATGTTAATAACATCACCCCTCAATCTCCTCTTCTCCAGACTAAACAGCCCCAGTTCCCGCCATCTTTCCTCGTATGAAAGATGTTCCGTACCCTTGATCATCTTGGTGGCCCTGCGCTGGACTCTCTCCAGCACTTCCCGTCCCTCTTGAGCTGAGGAACCCAGAACTGGACACAGTACTGCAGATGAGGCCTCACCAGGGCAGAGCATAGGGGGAGAAGAACCTCCCTTGACCTGCTGGCCACATTCTTCTTGATGCATCCCAGGATGCCATTGGCCTTCTTGGCCACGAGGGCACATTGCTAGCTGATATTTAGTTTATTATCAATCAGGACTCCCAGGTCTCTCTCTGCAGAGCTGCTCTTCAGCAGTTTGATCCCCAGCCTGTACTGGTGCATGGGATTGTTCCTTCCCAGATGCAGGACTCTGCACTTGTCCTTGTTCAGTCTCATGAGGTTCCTCTCTGCCCAATTCTCAAGCCAGTCAAGATCCCGCTGAATGGCAGCACAGCCTGCTGGGGAATCAGCCAGTCCTCCCAGCTTGGTGTCATCAGTGAACTTGCTGAGGGTACACTCTATCCCTTCATCCAGGTTGATGAAGATGTTGAACAAGACTGGCCCTAGATTGATCCCTGTGGAACTCCACTGGCCACCGTCCTCCAACTCAATTCTGTGCCATTGATCACCACCCTCTGGGCTCTGTCATTCAGCCAGCTCTTGATCCACCTCACTGTCCACTCAGGCTAGCTGCTTGAAAGTATGTTTGTGTCCTTAGGTAGCTTAAATCTACAATATTGCATCTTGATGTGATTATCATTTATTATAATTTAAGTATTATTTTCTCAGGTTTTCCTATGGTTTGCTTTTCTTCCTTAAGATCAGATGTTGCAAGCTTTAAGATTGATGCCATAGCTGGGCAGGTTTTAGGTGAGTGAAAAAGGCTTCTGGAAGTCACATAAGGCTTTGGTCTCTGAGATTCTTCACTAGATCTAGAATGATCTGGTCTCTGGATTGGAGTTCTTTGGATTCTCTGAAATACTGGTATTTTATATATCTACTAAGGTAACTGCATTTGAACTTACTGGTTTCTATGCCATTCTTCAGGAACCAAGAGGTTTTTGAAAAAAAGAAGTAGAATGGTCATCTACTTCTTGGGCATTTTCCTGGGAAACAGGAAACCTGTTTTAAAATATCTGGTAATCTCAAATGGAAAGAATTAGAATATGAAACCTACTGGCTGCTGGACAGACCAAGAGAAATAACAAAGGAATTTGTTTGCATTATGTCAACTCAGAGGGGAAAAAAATCACTTGTCTGCTTGATTCAAAATAGCTGGATGTGAAAGCAATGGTGCCATCCACTACTTGATCCCTCTGACAGGTTTACTGCTTGCTGCAGAGCTGCTGCTGCTGCGTGATGAAAATGGCAGGTGCACTCTGCTACAAAAGTCTTTCTGTCTCAAACTTCATCTCCATGCACATGTGTGACTAAGAGCAGCTACAGGTCACAGGGGGACAGCTCAGTGTTTCTGGTGACTTATGAAGAAACGTTGCTATTTTCTTTAATTTTTTGAAGGACAATCTCTCTACTATTCCTTGGTTGTATCCCAGGGCAGGGAGACTCAACAATTCAATGGCAGGTTAAATACGCTAAAAAACTAGAAAGCAGCAATAATTATTGGAAAAATAAACAATATGCATTGTTTACTATTTAACAAAGAAAAATATTTCTCAGTTCTAGAAAAGGTTGGAATTATGAAGCTCTTAAAATAACACACAGAAAAGGCCACTGAAAACAATGGAAAAACTCATTAAGTGAGGCCAAGTCATAGCTCAAGCTCTAGATAATCCTAAAGGCTTGTGAGTACTAAAAATCTGAACCTCCACTTAAGTGGTGATATTAATTGAAAATACTTCTTTGTTACTATATAATTACTGTATGTCAGCATGTATCTCACAACTACTCAAAGTTCAGGCTTTCTACTTTTTCTGAAATGTTTCACCTAGCTATGAGTCTTTTGCAACTGAATTTTCACCTGCAGAAATCCACAATCTCTTGCCTTTGTCCTGGCTTGACTTTACAACCAGTTTGTAATTTCACTGAAGAAGAAAGACTATAGTTGGTGTGAATTAGGTTGAGATTGCTTCATTTTACTTTTATGTCAAAATAAACATCAAAGTCTCAAAATTCTTCACTCAAGGTCTTTTGAAAACAGACTTAAATTTTACATATATATTTTAGAACTGTATCCAAGTTTCAAATGGCCAGTGTTTGAAATACATGTACACAGTGCACTGGACAGGTTGACTGAGTCGAATTGGCCTTATCTCTGTATGTATCTGCCCAAGATTTCTTCAAAGACTGGTGAATATCATTTCAACAAATAAAGATGGCATAAAGATTCATTGGGACCAGTTCCATTCACCAATGATATTACCTTATGTTCTCATAAGCACAATATAACACCATTCTGGCAGAAAATGACAATGACATTTCCACACAAATTCCACAGTGCACTGTATCAACGACCTTACCAAGAACCCAGCCATTCCAGGATCAAGCCATACACTCCTCTCACTACATCAGCTAGCATCACCTGCATAAAAGGGTGAGCTATTTCCAAAGTAAAATTCTATGGACCAATCATATATTACACTATCTCCTAGCAATGTCATTTTAGAATTTTCTTTGCTCTGTACTGCAGACTGTGCGGTACCATTCTAATGTGGTAAGCAGAAGTCAGTTGACCAAATGGCTTAGGCTTGCCATGTGGCTTCATTGCTCTCTGTCAGCATGTAACTGTGCTGAAGAATGACTGTCCATAGTGCTCCCCTTTCCTGGGATGAGAGAAATATGCAGTCCTGTCATGACTGGCAATACTGGGGGAAAAAAGTGACCAACTTTGAGACACTGAGCTGTAAGACAGTCTAGGAGGTGGTGCCACTGAACTGACCCCACTTTGGAGAGCACATCATCTGTTTTCCCCATTTCTGGAGGCTAGAGAAAGATGAGAGGAGCTGCTTTCATTCATATAAATACTTCTTCAGTAGTTGCTAATGAAAAAATGCAAATTCAGATTTGAAAAATTCTACATGAGAAGTTTCACGTATCCCATTACACCATTGCAAAACTATAGTAAGAAAAGAAATTGAGAAACAGCCACTGCTTGCCTAAAAGGTGTTATAGTTAAGATACAATCATCAAGAAGGTCACTTTGATATTCTCCACCCATTCTCTGCCTTCCAGAAAAGATCATGAATACATCGAATGCCAGAAATGAGACTATGCTTCACTGTTTCCCTGGGATATTTTTGCTATAAACCAGAGACAAATACTTTTTACACCTTTCCCCTTAAAAATGCATATCATACCATACATCTTTTCGCCATATGTCAAACTTTTCCTTTCCAGCTGCAGTTGCCCAAGGAAGATCTCATGGAACCGGACTGTAATCTTTCTGTTAGTAGTTCCACAGCAATTTCCATGCCACACATTTAACATGTTGATAATTCTGAACCTGTTTTGAGTCCTAAATCTCTGTAAAATAGTTATGCTAACTTTAGAATAGTCAGACATTTTCAAATTTGACTGTGATAAGTAAAAATGTTTCGCAAATGGTGTGTTCTGTCTGCTCAAGGAGAAAGAAAGCTCTGCTCAGCTAAGCAAGCATGATCAAGATATTCATAGGCAAAATCTGGACATTTTATAGCCAGAGGAAGCCAGGAGTTCTTTTCCAAACTATTTCAGAGAACTTCAGAGCCTCAAAATGTGTTTTTACTATATTACAATTTAACAATTATTGACTTAACACAGAGGAAAGCTCCAGAGAGAGAGCTGCACATTTTCACAGATCGCTATGTATGGGTAATTTCAAACCCTACCTGTAGGGCTATTAAGCTACCAAGAGCAGTGCTCGCTCTTATAGTTATAAATGAGCCATGGATAATAGTCTGAATTTTAAAAGAAAGTAATAAAGAATCAGTGTGTACCAGTGGGAAAACCCCTTTGCTGAAGAGATCTCCATAAAGAGCAATGTCTGCATGTTGACTACTCCTACCTCCGAGGCAGGTCAAGGCTGAACTACCCCACTGGTTCAAGATGAGGATAAGCATGAGCTAACAAGATGTTATTATTGCCAGGTCTGCTCACATACCTCTGATCTCACATAGGTACAAATAATGACAATAGATTAATATATTTTAAGCCTAGAAGTGACCATTACCATGATTTTAGCCTGACCTTGCATAATATTAAGGGTCACAGGATATTACAGTTTTCTGCCTCCAAAATGGCATTTGAACTTCAGCATATTTTGCACAAATATAGACAGTCTTACTTGATTGTACCTGCTATTCTTAACTAGATAAAAAGTTGAGATAGGAGCTAAGCAGTTAAAAAAAAATTACCAGAGTGTTGGGAATATACAGAAGGATGAATACCAAGAGCAGAATCTAAAATGACAACAAAAAATATGGACCTGAGCAGGATCTTAGAAGCTAACCTACAGAAGCATTTCACCTCAGAAGCTACAGTATGGCATCTTAAAACAGCATCTGCTTCACTGAATGAATGACAGAGTTCCTGCTACATAAATGACTCCACTTTTTCTTACACCATAAAGCAAGCATAAGGATGAACATATTAGAAGGATAAGAAAATAACTTTTTTTTTGTTCTCAGGGCTGAGTGTCAAGGAGAAATATCATAATGAGAGGACAGAGGTAATCTCACATGCTTCACAGCCACAATAATTGCTTATGTAGGCTTGATTTAGCAGAAGATGCAACAGTATATTAAAGTTGATAAAACATGCTTTGAACCTTTCCTGAGTGACTTTTATTGACCTCTGTTCTTTACGGAAAATGTATTCATTTGTGGATAGTTTTCTATCTAGGAAGGTTTAATCTGGAAGCTTTTGCAAAAGTACACTTGAAAAGTAAGTGCTCAGTTATGCGCTGAAGACAGAGGCTACTCGTGAATAATATTGAGCACACATATGTTGGATCTTGATTCAAGATCGTGAAAACTTCTTGTACTATGCATAAGACTATTGGATTTTTAACTTTCTCCTCCATTTCTTAGGTTTTGTAATAGTCAATAATTCACACTAGTTAAATTCAAGATATACTAAGTGCAAATAACCTTACCTTACCCCATTCCAAGAGCATTGGATATCAAAAAAAGTTGTATGATGCTAGCAAACAAGAAATAAAAAGAAGGATGTGGATAGTCAGAGAAAATTCAAGTCTCATAGGACCAGTATGTAAACATAATGAAGTGCTGGCAGCAATTTGACATTTCTTTAGGTTTGAGGAATAGTAGGTTGGGGATCTAATTGTGCTGCAGGGAAGAAAAGGTCCTGGTTTCATCTGGTTAATTTTCTTCTTAGTAGCTCGTATAGTGCTGTGTTCTGGATTTAGTGTGAGAACAATGTTGCCAACACACTGATGGTTTAGCTGTCACCAAGTAGTGCTTCTCCTAAATAAAGGACTTTTCAGTCTCCTCTGCTCTGCCAGTGAGGAGGTGCACAAGAAGCTGAGAGGCAGCATGGCCAGGACAGCTGACCCCAGCTAGCCAAACGGCTATTCCATGTCATAGAACATCATGGCCTCTCATAAGGAGGAGTTGGCAGGAAGGGACAGATTGCTACTTGGGCATGGGTCAGCAGGTGGTGAGCAGCTGTACCGTGCAGCACTTGATGGGTTTTGTTTGTTCATTTGTTTTCGTTGTTTTTTTGGGGTTTTTTGTAATTTTTTTCCCTTCAGTTTTATTTCTCTCTTTGTTATATTCCTTTTCATTACTACTACTATTATTATTATATTTTAATTATTACTAGTATTGTAATATTTTATTTCATTAAAGTTATTAAACTATTCTTATCTCAGCACATGAGTTTTACCTTTTTTTCCCCAGTTCTCCTCCCCATCCCACTGGGAGGGGAAGGAGTGAGAAAGTGGCTGTGTGGTGCTTAGTTGCTGACTGGGGCTAAATCATGACAGGTCTGAGCTAGGGACTTAGTCAAAAGAGAAAGAAACAAACAGTGAAATTGCAAGGTAATGAAGGACAGTGTTGTTTATGAAGGGATGAGGTAAACGGACACTTCATGACAAAGACATGAGATATGGAAATGTGAATGTACTTCAGGAAAAGATGCAGTTTTGAAAGAATGACAGGTCTGAGGTCAGAGATGTGCAACTGGTTTAGACAGAATCTTAAACTGAGATTAAGGTGGGTCTGTGTTCTTAGGTATGCAGTCCTTATGGTCAGCTCCAAAAAATCCCTATTAGCTATTGGCATAAGAAATCTGCCTTGAGTCTTCTTTCATTTCTGAAGATCCCTTTTTTTTTTTTTTCTGACCTTCTGATTTTTTTTTTTTTGCCTTGATTTTCTTCCTTCTGTAGATATATTCATGTTCTGCAGCTTCAATATCCAAACCCATTTCCTTCAAACCACAACACTGTGGGAGCATACTTCTTCTAAGAGGTTCTTAAGACTATAAAGCCACACATTGTCCTGGAGAAAGTCTTAAGTGAAAGCATACATAAATCTAGAAATAGGAATGGTGTAGAGCTGAGGGGTACGTTACCAGTCTATACCAAGAACACAGGAATACAGTCCTAATAAACGTTATTTACTGATCCAGTACTACGCACTGGAAAGAAATGTATAAGGTGAGGAAAAAAAAAAAGAGAGACATATGCTTTTAGACAGTTATGGAGGATGGTTGCTTCTCCAGAGACCTTCTGACAAATATTGCTCCAGAATTGCTCAAGTTGATTGAAAATGGCTGGTCTCACCTTGATCTGTCCCTGTTGAAAGTTACCTGTGCTGTAGATTGCAGTAACTGGAAAACTGTCATGTTTACGTTCACTTTGACCAGTTGAAAAAACAGTCTCAGCATTTGTGGGTTTATCCTTGACATATCAAGAAAAGAATAATTATTCCTAAACCTTTCTAAGGAGAGAGTATTAGAGCTGGAAGAAGCAGCTTTGTTAATTTGGAGATCTTCCTCTGACCAGTCCAATCTCATAGGCCAGTTTCCCAGAGAGATTTGACTTAATTCTTTAAGATTTGAATAAAGAAAATATGGTTAATGTCAAGAACAGAAGTCTTCCTTTCTTTTTTTAATAGTTGCATCAAACTTGATAGATGGCAGAAGTTGGAAGTTTCTAAAATATGTAACTACAATTCGTGTTTTTTATATCTTGATTCTGTTCCCAACTAAAAATTGAGAGGAGTTTTCATCTGACCTCTGCAAGAGGAGAGCAGGTCCTTTAAATTACATAGTAAAATATTCTTTATTCCTTTCTGTTTTAATGTCTGTATTGATGTAGGCTGGAGTAGGATGAAAGTGTCAGTTTTTACATTTAAGGATTTGTGCTTTATGAGCCTTGATATGTTAATGCTTCCTCTGGGGCTATTCTGGATGAGTGCATTGCACAGGTGGCCCACTGCAATTTATAGACACAATAATTGAACAAGAGAAATAAGAGACAAGAGTGTTTTCACCACATGGGATGCAGCTGGTTCAACTACTTTAGCAGGAGGCACATAACTTTTGTATGACAAAGTCCTTTTCTAAACGTAGGAAAGAAGACTTTTTTCATGGAGACCCCATGTGCTGCTTTTTGCACTTACTCCACTTTCTTCACATACCAGAGCATGCTCTGAGAGTCACTTTGTCATGCCCTTAAATGAGCAATTTAGTCTACTATAATTTATACTGCTCAGGAACTCTTTTAAAACAAACATCTGTTAAAACAGGAGTTGACTTGAGAAAAGCATAACTCTCATGAACTGAACATTCTGATACCAAGGAGCATTAAACTTAGCGAAATGATGACATAATGAAAAAAGTAAACCAAGTGGATATTATAGTTACTGTTAAATAAAATTAAGCTCAAACTAACATTTTCATTGCTCTCATAGCGGCTGTTTTTGTGCTTGAACTGGACTTGTACTGTTGCAAACTGAAAGTCTTGACATATGAAAGACGTTTTTCTGAGGAAACTGGAAAATGCTGATCTACAGCCATTTGTCTTCCAGAAATGCAAAATTATGAACAAACAACTGCTGTTACAGTCAGAATGTGTTAGTAAAAATTCTAAACTAAGGAAGGATATGGAGTGTAAATATAGGAAGTATATAGGTCTCTCCCTTTTTAAGGAAAACACTAATTATATCTCAATCTTTCTATGGATTTAAAAAGTTGGGGAAAAAAAAGTGATTTTATTCTGTTAAACAACAACAGTTTAAAGAGAGAAATCAGGTCTTGATTACCTAACTGCATGTCTTCTGATACCACAAGATTTGAAGTTTGAGGCTGGAGGTGAGAACCTTTTAGCATTTCTGTGATGCAAGTATTTTAAAAATTCACATTAATTCATCTTACACGAAGGTGTATACTGCCTTGAACAAACATTCACAGAATCACAGAATGGTAGGGGTTGGAATGGACTCTAAATGTCATCTGGTCCAACCCCCCCGCAGAAGCAGGTCCACCTAGATCAGGTCACACAGGAATTCATCCAGCTGGGTTTTGAAAACCTTCCGAGAAGGAGACTCCGCATCCTCCCTGGGCAGCCTGTGCCAAGGCTCCCTCACCCTCACAGTGAAATAGTTATACTTTATGTTTAAATGTTCCAGTGTCCATCCATTATCTCTTGTCCTGTTACTAGATACATTCCAGCAATTAATTTCCTTTCTCAGATCTTGATATGTATCAGATACAATACATTTGGGATATTCTGGAAAATAGAAACTTAATTATCATAACTCAGTGCATACTCATAAAAACTGTTCTTATTTAAAAAGCAAGTCCAGAGAAGGACCATGAAGATAACCAGAGGGCTGAAGCACCTCTCCTGTGAAGGCAGACTGAGAAAGTGGGAGTTGTTCAGCCTGGGGAAGAGAAGGCTCCAGGGAGACCTTAGAGCAGCCTTCCAGTACCTAAAGGGGCCTGCAAGAAAGCTGGAGAGGGACTTTTTACAAGGGCATTTAGTGATAGGACAATGGGTAATGGCTCCAAATAGAATGAAGGCAGATTTCGATTAGATGTTAAGGAAGAAGTTCTTCCCTGTGACGACTGGAACAGGTTGCCGAGAGAAGTTGTGGATGTCGCATCCCTGGAAGTGTTCAAGGCCAGGCTGGATGGAGCTTTGAGCATTCTGGTCTAGTGGAAGATGTTTCTGCCCATAGCAGGGGGGTTGGGACTACATGATCTTTAAGGTTCCTTTCAACAAAAACTATTCCATGGTTCTAGAAAGTTAATTAAGAGCTATAGTTAGCCAGTTAATTAAGTTTTATTTATCACTTCTTCCTCTAAGAGAGTAATTCATTGCTTAATACCCAGAACTTTTGTCTCTTTGCACATCCTGCAGCAATACAATTTTAAAGTTCTCCTTGATTAAATCCAAGTTTATGCTAGTGCAATGCATAACATGACTAATTTCTGATATACTAGATATTTTGCCTTGGGGAAGTAAAGGGAGTGGGGCATGTGTTCAGTTTCTTTTAAAACATTCTGCTTTAAATACTACTTTTAATCTAAAGGAAAGGCAGAAGTACTGGCAAATAATGAGTAGTCTAATCTAGAATTTACATTAATGGGGAAAACATAGACTAAGAGATATTGCTCAGCACCTGTGGGATGAGGCCATGAGTCACTGACTGGTGTACTTCTAGGTTTAGGCAGTTGTAAATGAACATCAGTGTAACCCATGTACTTATCCCATCTGGAACTTACTGCTAAGTTTCACAACTCTAATTTTGGCCAATTTGAATTATTATGTTAAACACATGAGGTATATTTTCTTCTGTTTGACCACAGTTTAAACAAATGTAGAGGGAGAGACACTCTATTATGTGGTTTTTTGATACTAAGAAAGTTCTTATGTGCATGTATAAGAATTATCATTAAAATACATATTCATCACACAGTCTTCACAAGCTTTACTTATATCAACAAAAACAATTCTACACACTAAAGGCAAAATAACATAATCACAACATTAACAGAAATGGAAAACTTACACTCCACCTCTCGTCACCTCACCACAGTATAACAATAAAACTTCCCCACAATTATTCAAAACAGATTAAAAACATAAGAAAGCTCACTGAAGTCCATATGCTTAAACAGCTTACTGAACTGGAACTACAGAAAAAGAACTGAGTTTAGGCAGAAAAAAGCACACATAATTTCAAAGAAAATATTTAAAAAAATAAATAAGAAGAATTTGCTTCAGGCAGATGTTACAGATTTCTATGACAATAAATACTTTAATTTTGTCAGAAGGATTCTTGCATTATCTCATTTGCTCCTCAATAGCAATCTTTCTATACTGTCATTGTCAGAAAGGTGAAGGAAGGAAAATGATATTCCTAGATAATACCCCGATAATCTACAAAAGTCTATTCCATACCATCAGGATTTCAACGTAATGACTTTCTATTTAATGAAGAAAAAGAAATTATGCTTGAGGTAAATGATGAGTTGTAATGATGAATAATCTTTTGGGGGCCTCTACAAATGTGATGGAGACTTGCTAAATGTTTACTATTAAAACAGGAAGTTCAGCAGCACAGAAATGCCCAAGAAAGGCAAGAGAATGTCACAGTGGTAGCAAGATTACTGGTATTCTATAGATTTCCAAAGAATTTAATTATTTTTGAGACAACTGTTTAACAGAGTACTCAAGTTGATGATTAGTATTACACTCACAACATAAATGACACCTGTTTTGGCATCTTCTTGTCTGTATGAGCTTCACTGGGCAGAACATCCTTGTCAGTTACAGGTATAACTTAGACAAGTTTCCATTCTGTCTCATATTTTAATATGCTGTTCCCATTTCACAGGAGCAGCTCTTTGCTGCACTAGGCCAATTAGGCAGTAGATGCTTCAACTATCTTGTTCAGGACCATCACCATGATTTAATTTTCAGCAGCTCTGACCACTTACCTTTTCTAACCAGAAGTAAAACCCAGCCTATTTCTTCATCTCATCTCACATGCAGAAAAAGACAATGTCTGCTTTCTTTCTCTTTTATTGTTGGTTACTCATTTTAATGTTAACCAGTTGCTTTAGATGAAGGCTGAAAATGTTACACTGTAGTTTTTCTGCTAGGCTGCAGGGGTAGGGACTACATTGAGATCTACTTCAACTCATATCACAATTCAAAACTAGAAAAAATTAATTTCTGTTATGTATTTATCATAATTAGCACTAAAACCATCTTCACTAGAAACAGTGAAAACACAATTATGAAGTCATATATCTGAGTTTGAGTACTGTACTCAGTCATAAACTTAGGCCAATGCATGCCTCTGGGTCTAAATGTTCTTCTGTTCTAAAAATAGATTCTTCACATTTTTCCCTGTTTTGCAGCACACTTAACAATCCAGTTAAATGCTGCTTCTAGAGAGAGCTGAAGAAAAGCAATTGCTCCATCTCCATGCATTCTTCTTGCTCAGCCAGAAAGCAAACAATTCTGCTTTGCTCATTGATTACCAAAATAGTTTCTTGATGACTTGTTAATTTGATAGGTCAAGCAATTTATTAGGTGTTTCCTGTGTTTCCAGCTACAGTCTGCATTGCAAGGAAACAAGTAGTGTCTGTGGCATGGAAGATGAGTCTGTGTCTGATGAGAGCCATGTGTACCAAACTCCCATTTTTCATAAGTGCTGTCATTTTACAGATGTATGACCCTCTTCTCCTGGTTACAGAGAAGGGGGGGCTGAGGGAAGATAATGTACAGGGTTCAGCAGAGAAACCCTGTAGGCAGAAACACAAATCATGTCATGCAAACCAGAACAGGCTATGGTAACATCACATCTCTTTGCAGAAGACAATAACAGATAGGACAGAGAAAGATGGAGTCTAAGATGATTAGGAAAACAGGAATGGTTAATGGATAACAGCAACGTGGCGCCAAGCAGTTCATTCCATGTCATAAAGATATGAGGCAACACAAACAGAGAGCAGGTAAAAGGTCTTTGAAATTCATCCAATCAATGCAGATGCAGATTTGTGTTCCCAGTACATTTGACAGAGAATAATACAGACTGTGGAAAAAATAATGTATTTCAAATTAAGTATTTTGTTTTCTTAGCATCTCTTATTCTCAGTGTGCAGTATATCATCTCTGATTTGAAATTACTTTTTTTGGTTTTGTTATTTTTTTAAACAGCTCTTCTCTGCCAATTCTAAGCACTTTCTTTTGCCTTCAAACCCAGGGTTGACATGGATACTAGGAACATAATTTCTCTTTTAGATCAGACCAGAAATCTTAAGAAGCAGTCTGAAATGTATGGGAGTGATTCTACCCTACTCCTCACCTCCTGTGGAGGTCCCTACTGTACTATTATTGCTGCAGAATTTGACCATCTCCCATTGCATAGGAAAGGCCTACAGGAAACAATGCTAAGCCTCTCACTAAAAAGGTACTGAAAACTCTATTGCATACATATATGGGGGAAATTGAGATATACTTTCTCCGCAGATCTAGCATTAGCAGGGAAGACATGAATCTCTAACTCTACTCTGCTTAATTTAAGGCACCTATTTTTATTTTTCCATTTCAGTAGAAAACTACTCACAAACCCTCAAATTTTGATTGGCAATTTCTGGCAACCCAGTTTTGCAGTGTTTGGCATGCGTCACAAAGTAGTAATCCTGCAAGAGCATTGAGAAGTTAATTTGTGATGGTGTAAGTCTTTGGATATTGAGGTTTCAGCATGTTTATACATGAAAAGTGCCTTAGACTAGGCTAGAGGTGACTTAGCATGGATGTTTGAAGAGAAAAAAAATATCCTGAAGTTCTAAGCAGAAAGCAACATGAAATGAAGTGAGGGCATGACAACATCTTTAGAATCAACTAGAATTTGTCTGAGAATCCAGTTAAGAGCTTCCTCTCTTTCTTTTCACATAAACACTCCTTGTAGGAAAAGCAATAGTGTGTAGTTGCTATAAAGTGAGCATCAGTAAGTGAACATAAGGAACTGAAAGCTATTAGTATTGGTTAACTCTTCAAATCTAAATGACAGAAAATGCAGGAAGACAGGCAACAGGCACTTCAGTAATGTGCTTATTTTTCATTAAATTATTTATTTTGATTGCAAGCATTTATCCTTACTCAGGCAAAGACTTCACTGACTTCAGTGGAAATTCTGACTGGACAAGGAATGCAGAATTTTTTTCCTCCTGTAAACAGAGGTTCTCTGGAATTGCAGCCTGCACATAATAAACCTCTGAAACAATTCAGACCCATCATTCTAATTCACTGTGAACAGAACTTCAGTATATCTCACTTAACAATAAACATAGGCTTTCCTCTCAGCCCTATTGAAATATATGGCAGAACTCCCAGCAACTTAAATTGGAGCTGTAGCAGACCCTGGGACTTTCAAGACCAGACATGTGATGGTTTTGTGTTCTGTCTGCTCTAACTGGAGGTCAAACCTTTGGGTTTGTAGAGTACAAAAGAGAAAAAGAATGAATTTTCTGCCTAGTTGAAGGGAAAAAAAGTAAACTAGCACTAACAGGCATTTGTAATAAAGAGCGCTACATGGAAAGCATGAACCTCATGTCACTCAAAATCAATTTTATATACTCATCCTATCATAAAATTTAGTCAATATAACGCTTTCCCACAGGTTCCAAATCACTAAATGACAGTTAACTAGCACAATTTGGCCCAATCAATTACATATAAAAGCTAAAATAAGTTACGTCCAACCTATTATAAAATAGAGAATGTTAATTATTGCAGAGTTATGACTAGAATTAAACACAAAATGATGTGGTTTGCTAGATAACAGAGTTAGGAAAACATGTAACTAAATCTCTGTATGTCATGATTACATCACATTTGATAACACTGTCCAAGATGCTGTTGTTTATTCTTTAGATAAATGTCCTAATCAATAGATTCACGAAGACAAAATAAGAGTAATGAAGAGAGATATTTGCCTCTATTGGTACAAATCTATTGAAAGTAAATAGAATTCACATCAGCAATACCTACTCTGAGTCAAATTTGCAGCTTTTCTTTTGATTTACAGCTTTTAGAAACATTATGTCAGGGATATGGCAAGTATTCAGGCATTTGCTTACTTAAAAGATAAAAGGCTATAAAACCAGCTGAGATATGACATAGAAAACAAGGTTTAGCATAGTATACTCAAAACTTCAGGTCACCTTTCTTCAAGACCAGAAAGAAGTCCCCCATTGCACAAGGGTTTATGGAACACTCTCTTAAATGCCTGTCTGGTTCATTACATGATTTTTTTTGTCATTGACATAGAGCAAATTCTAAAAGCTAACACCTTTATGCCATTACTCCATTAAAAATACCCCTGCATTAATAAAGGCTTTTAAGGGAAGTTTTCATTCCTAAATTGTCATTAAGCTTTCATTGTGCTAGGACCTACACAAATACATAGGGTCGCTGTGAACTGGCAGCACAGAAACAACCAAATACTTTTGATTCTCAGGGCATTTGATTTTCAGGCAGCAACACCACTTCTGTTCAGTTTATCCCTATGCCTAAGACTTGCTGCAACTCTCTGATGAATCTGCTATAATCCATATCAGTAAAATTATCTAGATTTAGAAAAAACAAAACACTCCCAACTAAATCTTCCTCTCCCCTCATCACACCTAAAAAAGCCTGAGGATTTAAATCATATTCAAGATAATTTCAGTGACCTGGTTTATAGCCTGGCTCTCCAGACAGTTACCTCAGCTGAGGTAGAGCACACAGAGAACTTTTCATAGTGGCTTTGCCCCTATCAAACCCATGAAAATAAACTACAACTTCAGTCTGCTTTTTTAGTTTGACAAACTATGTCCTAACCAGAAAGAAGAAGCACATAAAGAAACGCTCAGCTTTCTTTAAGTCAGGGAATTACTCATCACTTCAGTGAGGATTTCACCTTTTACATCTAACAGAATTTGTCTTTTTCAGCGCAGGCAGCCGAGGGTGATGGTATGTGTATTTTCTATCAGCTATGAGTGCAGGGCTTTCCCTGCCCCAAAAGAAAGCAGCTTCTGAAGATCAGACACAAGTATTCAATTTCTGTTCAGCATTTCTGGAATGCTCTTCGGTTTCCTTGGGCTTCTTAACTATTCGCATCTCGCAATATCCTACCTGTAAAGTGTATATAAAAAAATCTACCTCACGTGGCATGGATGAGCTTTGAGAGACTAGAATGAAAGCTAGTACAGCATAAATGCCTGGTTTTGTTCCTACTGTTCAGAAAAGCCTTTACAAAGCTAATATTTTGCATTAATGGGATCTTTCTGACAGACAAGGAATGAAACTAGTGAATGGAACTACTGCCGTCACATCAAAAGAGACCCTCTATTCACCCCATCTCCCTTATTTATTTTTTGGCATTATCTTTTTCCTTCCTATCTTTCCAAGGCCCAAGGCATCAAAATTTACATTTTCTTTGTGCTATCTCCTTAAGCAGGCAAGAAGTAGGAGGGGAAAGTAACAGAGATAAAAGGGACAAGCAGCTCTAGATATCATGCAGTATAACCAATTCTTTAAAGTTTGTCTGTGCTTTTGAATATTTTATGATTTATAAACTGGAAACACATTATGCTTTGATTTTCAAACAGCAGCTGAAGTCACATGCCTGTTCTAAACCTTCCAAGGGATAAGGAAACTGACAGAGATAAAAAAAATATTCTCTTGTTACTTTCAGATGATCCTCGTGGTGTTTCACATTTCTATGGCAGGTGGTTTGGAAGGGATCTGGGAGGTGGTGAAGAGAAAGGATGAAAGGCATTTGGAAGGAAGCTTGAGAAGAGTTTTCAGTCCTGTGAAAATGCATCCAAATTCTCCCAGTTAGTCACTAGAATAATACCATTACCTTTTGGGCTTGAAAGGAGATATAGTTTTAATCACAATACAAAGCACAATAGTTGCTGGCAGGTATGCAAAATCATAAGTTGGAGATTTTCCGCATGTCTTCAAAATTGTCGCTTTGTGTAGGAGTCATCTTTATTTCATTTGAGGAAGAGAGTGTGTTCTGACTTGCCTTAGTGTTCTGTAGTGCTCAAGGTAAACTTTGCACTACAGTAAAACTTCATTGCATTCCGTGAAGAAAGACTGGTAAGAAAATAATATACCACTGAGAGCAGACTTGTTAACACATCCATCTGAATGAGAAATTCCGCCAGATGCTAAGAGGGCCAGTGTCTACTAAGATGATAAGCCCCTCTATCTGCAAGCACACCAGAACAGAAGCACTAAGCATGGCTTTACAGGCAAGATGTAAACTAGTTCTGTCCCAGTGTTCAGCCAGAGTGGCAGCATAAGAGACAGGCAGTACAGGGATACTGTACAACTTCAGCCTCTGAATTCTACAATGATAAGGCAGACTCCCAGGATTAACAGCCCTGTCAAGGGTAACTCTCTGAAGTGCTTATTTGTTTAGAAGAATCACCTCATTCATCATTAAGGAGTGATAGAAATGGAAGCCCTCTGACACAATATCTGAAGTCTACCTGGATATATGTTTTCTTGGTATCACAGAAAGCAGGAGATAAAACCTTGCTATGTGGTTTTGAAAACAGTATTAGAATGAAATACGTTACTTGTGTTCATAATATCTGGTTTCTAACATGTTTACTCTATTGCTTTTCATAGAAATATTGCAAGCCATCTTGAAAGCATGTGCCTTCCATGCTAAGCAGAAGTAGGAACACAATCTTAAGTACAGCAATGCAATTTAATCTTAAATTAACCTCCTCTTTTAAGAGAGATAGTTTTTATTTTTACTCTCTCTGAACTTTAATAGATGTTTCTGATGATGAATAATGACACTTGTCTGGTAAAATCACAAAACTGATATTTTTTAACAATGTACATTAAAAAATGAATTCAACTACAAATTTGTAACATGAAAAACCTGAATTACTTATCTAAAGAGTTTTTACTACATGGAGATATTCCATGAATGATTCTGTACTGCAAAATCAGAATCAAGAATATGGAACACTAGAAGCAGTGGGAAGCAGTCCTTCACTCTGTTGGTGGTCTTGTAGACACTGGACTTAATTGGATGTTAGGAATTAAAGATATCTTGTTCTGTCATTTTGACAACGTGTGTAGTGAAGCACACTAGGGAAGCTCTTGTTTTACCAATACATACTCCACTAAAACACACATATAAGTTTTCCAAAACAGAAACCCCATAATTTACTGTAAGGGTAAGCATGAGATTTCAATAGAGTTGTGGCAAGAAATGGTAATTTTGTTATCGTATTCATAGCCTGTTACCTTCTGCTAAATGCATTGGGAAAATTTAAAAAAAAACACAAAACAATCCAAACAAACAAAACTCCCTTTTATTCAGTGTTTCAATAATTTTCTTTCTCTTTTTTTTGTTTTTTACTGAATAAACATATGTAGAGAAAATGATTTTAAATGACTGTGCAGGGTATTAGCACACTCCTAAGCCATATAAGGAGCAGTCTGGCAAAGGACAAGTTAATATATTTCAGTCAGAAGAAAGAATTAAGCAGAATCACCATCTTAAACACAGTAATGGTGTGACTAGAAATACTAAATTCTGTCAATAATTTGGCATGCGACTTTATGCTGGCACTGCTTTTGAAATTGGTGATGTATATTTTGTATGACATGGCATCAGTCACTGTACGTTCAAAACCATCATAGATTTCTGACATGTCTCTGATTTTATGGGATTGTTTAAACATCTGATTACCCCTAGCTATTCAAGAACTGCTCCCTTAGTGTTAATTAAGATACTGAAGAGTCTCATCTAATATTTATACTTCTAGTGTTGTACTAGATCATTTTGCAGTGCATGAACAGCGTCATGAAGAAGGAATTAGAAGCAGTACAGCTTTGAGCCTCAGATAATCCTTCACTGATTAGTAAGATTCGCATCATCACCTATTCTGAATGCACTCCTCTCAGGATGTTGATAAAGCCCTTCAGTATCACAATATGGACTTCCAAGCACAGCTACGGCTTTTCTACCCAATCAAAGTGAAACCCTCAGTTCACCTGGTTAAGCTAGCTAATCCTAAATCGGCTTTTAGATTGTCACTTAACAACTTTGAGGCACTCCAGAAGGATCCCACACAAATCCTGTGGTAAATGAGGCCTAGGCTGAGTGAAAATGAACAAACAAAAATCTTTAAAAATGGACAGCAAATTCCTTATCTAAGACATATTTTTATTTCTTTAGAGTGAGAATTAAGATGTCAGGAGTTGGACTGTTCTGTTAAATTGGTCTTCAAATCATGATGTATACCAGCTTAGATTCCAAATGATGACAAATGATTCTATACTAAATTGAAAACTAATGCAAATAACGTGCAGAAGCTTTGATGCTTTGTAATTTTTGAATATGTGGGTGACTATTAATACAAAATTACAGGTTTTACTAAAGAAATTTGAAAGTTTCAGTAGTTCCAATATGTCTGTGGGCATTAAAAATATCTGAACAATCTAAATTGATTGATGAACTCCTCAATAGTATGTCACTGTTTTCTGATGAATTTTTTAGCAAAAGTTACACTCCTGTGTTAATGGCTGTACCCTGCCTGACTGTATGCTGTCATCTGATCCCTAGGACTGCATACTACACAAATAGTACTGAAAACACTTCTTGCTTCCGGCAGAAAATCATGTCCATCATAGGCAGGGACCAACTGTAGGCCAGCAGCAGTGTGGCTTTACCTGCGGATTAGCAAGCAGAATAAAAGATAATTCTTGCATCTGTTATTAAAGACAGATAATAGGAGCTGCCCAAGTAGGTTTGCATTTAGGCCTCTTAGATTTCATAGGCTATACTCTAAAAATATTCCACTGCATACACCACAATTTGATTCTCATACTGGGATTTTTAGTGAGGTATTAGTACTGGCAGTATTATCTGAAATTATCTTTGAATTAAGTGACACCTAGAAATTGAGCTTGTAACACAGACTTACTCAAGTTTTAAACATCTTCCTTTTGCACTGAAACGAGACAGCAAGATTCCCAGTGCTACCTGACAAGTGAAGGCACTCACAGCAAAAGCTATGAGTGGCAGAGGATAAAGGTCTTGCCATCTGAAGCAGATCACTCAAGTACCAATGCCAGATTAAACAGAAAAAACACACAGAGATCTAGGTTTATTATCTTTCATACTGAATTGTTTAGAAATAATAAATAGAATACACAAACCCTATACCACAGTAGTTTATTTTGTCTTGTGGGAAGTTTTAACAGTTTCTGGGATTAAACGGCTTTCCCCTTCTGTGAAGGGTCTGATGTAAACTCTTGTACTGAGGCTTAAAGTCTTAAGGTTGTTAGAAGTTTCCATCAGTCAGTCTGTATGTCAATGGATAAAAAGTTGGTTGCTGATCTGACCTGTTCATCGCTCTCTGGAAATATGTCATCAAACTAGAGACACATTTGGCAATGCTGGGGGAGGAGGGGGGAAAGGGAGAACATGGTTATTCAGTGAGAAAAGTGAGTTCCTCTGTGCATTAATGCTGGGACATTGAGACAAAGCCTTATAAAACTCCAAACCAATTTTGCATGTGCATATGCCCATTTTGTAACTGAGGCCTCCACTTTAAAAAATCTTAATTACATACATTTTCGTGTTTAATAGAGGAGCAAAAAAATGGACTACTTTTAATTTCTAAGACAGGTTAAAACAACCTTTGCTGTTTAACATGCTAGCTTCATGATTTTACTGAACAAAACTTCTTGCAGAGTTACACAGTAGTTCACTGCAGACTAGCTAAATGTCTAAGAAAATTGCAGTTTATAAAAATCACTGTTAAGTCAAAGGTATCTAATATCCATTCACCTGGAAAAGAATAATAGTTACAGCACTTTACAATTTTATTTTGAAATAATTTTAAAATCAATCTCCTAAAATTTCTGAATGCTACAAACACCTCTCAAATCCAGCATATTATTTTTTCTTTATTAACATGCTATGACTTTATTTCTACTGACATACAGTAACCCTCTTTTATGTTTAGATTGCTTAGATTAATAATTTTAGCTGCTTTTAGTTGCTTTTTGACGGCTGATTTGGAGGTGTCATATTGAAAAGTCTTTAATGAGATTCAGCATTTTCTACTATCTAACAAACTTAAGTTATGCTTTTGTTTCTCACTCTTTAGAACCCTGTGTATTCATCTCTACATTTATACTTGCAAATACTAGAACAATACAGGACTGAATTCTGAAACACATGATTTAAGCAACATCCTTTATTCCTTTCAGCAATTGGATTCTTGTCTCAAAAAGAAGTGAGTAGGAAGGGACTGGCAGTTTGTGTGCATTTTGGCAATCAGATTTCCTGCCTCTAGTGATTTCCTAAATTCAGTTGTCAGCAGACAGTATCTGTAGCAAGGATTTAGCCTATAAATTGAAGGGAAATCTTCTTGCTCTGAAGCCCGAGAAACGGTGGCTACTACAGGCCAGACCCTGAGATTAGGTTTTACTGCCCAGACGTTAAGGTATGTAGGAAGCTTAATGATCCATGGGCTATTCTTTGCATACCAGTCCTTCTGGAATTTCTGTGAATTTCCAGGAACCTGAATGCAATGTAAATTTGCATGTTTTAAAATATCTGGACCACATTTAGAGGAAGCTGAAAGCACTCTAAATTAAATATTTTAAAAATATAGTGACCATAATGGCAAAGAATAAACCAAAAAATAATGGTATATGTTCTGAAAAGAAGGTGGCTTAGCTTAATTAAGGGAGAAAATGCAGCAGTTTCTAGAGGTATTTTCTCTGTGGCAATATGTCTTCAGGGATGTATTAACAAGCCTAAGTTAGACCTTACTGTATTAATCGGACTAACAAAGGTTTAATGAGTGAGATCCAGTTCATCTAATTTAAAATGTCCACACTGGAGATCAGAGTCCTAGCAGACCACCTAATTTCTCCTCATACTCTGTAAAGAGTTATAGACAATTTTCTTGTGTTATTCATCTGATGCATTTCAACAGCTATTTCAGACTGAGACTGCATGCACTGTACTTTTCTCTAAGCATACAGGCTGCCAGCAGTAACCAGTTCAGATGTAGATACCTGACTATGGTTAGATGAGTCCTACTGTGTGAATGCAATATGGACAGTAAATCAAAGAGAAAAAAGTTCTTTGCTGAGGTTTGTAAAAGTATCCTTCCACGCTACATAGGAAGCTACAGTAGTTTCCATAGCAATCCTATATGGTCTCCTTTGTAGTCTGTGGAAATCATAGCTCATCCACTTAGAAGGAAAGTTTTACTACAAGTGAGAGACTACCTAATGCATGTGTTTTTGAAAATGGTGTTTAGAGATCAGCTATACCTACCTGGCATACAGCAGGCATGTCACATGCCAAAAGTTGGTGATGAAGGTGCTCGGGTCAGGGGTGCATCTTGTCTCACTCTGTTTGTAGTTGACCAAAACAAGCTAATAAAAGTTAACTAGGTTAATTTTTATAGCTCTTTCTATTAGCTGAATGCAGAGTTTATCATTCAGGAGAAAGGCAGTATCATGATAGATGGAAACCAAACATTAAGCACAGACAGCACAAACAGAAGCCAAGCATAGGTCACTGGACAATCAAATCAGACAACAACAATGGTTTAGGAGTGACTAGGGGCATAGTTCAACACACAAGACAAACCCATTGGTTTGCAGAAAGTAGAATACTCTTTTGAATTTTACTGACTAATCTTTTTTTTCAGAAGGAAGAGTTGAGGAGTCTTTTGAAACCCATCAACAATTCATTCCTCTTTTCTGGAGGAGGTGGAGAACTCCTATCACAAACCTTTTTGGTAGGTCACGATGATAATTGGTATCTGAAGGGGTAGAATAATCATGTTACACAATGATGTAGGTTATAAAACCCCCAAAGAATCCAGTACAAACAGAAAGGGTCAACAAACAAAGAACAAAACAGCTGAAAAACTAGGCCCAAACCACGCCACTGAAAATGGTTATAAAACAAGGCATGCTTACGTCTAATAAGATAGATGTTTTTGGCCTTGATTTCTTGGAAGACTTCCCTCAAAGTCAGTATTGAACCAAGCACTTTGGAATAACATTAGGAATTTATATCCTGGATGTGCCATCTTTCAGGCAAAATAAAATCAATGTCCCAACTAGTTAGAATTATTTACAGTATGTTCCAAAATGAAGCACTGTTTTCTCTGGTCCTCAACAGATTCCAGATCCTGTCATAACTCAGGTCTCACTGCAGTTTCACTTTGGCCTTCAAATCTACATTATCATCCAGTTATAGTGTGTAAAAAGAAGTGATCACAAATTACCACTGCTCTTGTGGCACTGCATTGCTGTTTAGTAACATTGCATTCACATGCAGTTGTATTTTGTAATACATTTACAAAGAAAGGCACTGCATTATGCAGTACAGCTACGAAAACAGATCAAGTTTATGAGACCTGGGCTAGTATGGTTTCTTTAACAGAAAAAAAAAAAAAAAAGAATATTACCATTGTAATATATTAGCAAATGAAAATAAAACCTCAGCAGGATCAGGGACTAGGATTGCTAATGTAAGAGGCAATCACATTGACTAAATCTAAACAGGCACTTGTAGGGATACACTGAATGTATGGTCCTTTACCTTGAAAAGAAAGAAAAAAGTTTACCATTATATTCAGCAAGCTGTTATGGAACAGGTAAAATAGAGAAAACTTAGTGATGTTGATGCCAGCTGTATCAGATGCATTTGACAGTTGCATGTTGTCTAGTGTATACACGCATTAGTGCATACCTATATCTGTTTATTGACACAGCATATGTTCCAGTGTTTTCAAGCAAAAGATCACCTAAAGATATACCCAGCGAGTATGTCAGAATCGCAGGGGGGTTTTTTTATACTGTCCCATGGTTATCTAAACTAGAATGTACTATTGATTTAGTTCCAAGATACTAATTTATGAAAACTTCAATTAAATCTTATTTAATTCTGAATTTGTACTGAATCTAGGGCCATCTCCAGCCTATCAAGAGTACAGAGATGTCAGTAATAAGAAATTTCAAATTCATTAGTTTTAATATAAACTGGATTTGAGGTAATACTGGCTTGTTTGGAAAGTTGTTTTACAATTACAATTGACAACACGGTAAGTCAGAAACTCACTGCATAATGAAGCTGCAGTTTACTAAATCTGTGGCAAATTTTCTACTAACTGCTCATGATACCAAATTTTCTTCCTGTAACTGAATGAATCCTAGGCATTAAAAATCTGTGCAATTTCAGTCTCCTTGTATTTGCATTAAAAATAAATCATGTTTGTAGCAGTTTTCAGATAAATATAATTTACATAAAAATATGAATGCACAGGCATATTAACAGACCCTGTTTCTTTCTTGCCTCTCAAGTCCACATTGAATTGCAGCCTTCCCTGAACAATTCTGCTGCATGCAACTAGGACTGGCTCACAGGCCCAAATTTGTGTCCAGCTCCTTCCCTCCTGCTTCAGCATGCTCCTCATCTTGGCTCTTAATAAAAATGCTATTAGTGGAAAACACAGGGGATTAAAACCCTAAAGTAATATACCTACTTCTCACCATACTAATAGCATGCTAAGAGATAAAAATTTAAAAAAACCCTCAACCAAATCAATGCAAAGAAAACACAAACTAAACAAAAAAACCCAACCTACATGCCTTAGGATCGACTTCTAAGAAGAAACTGCATTTCATGGCCAAATTTATCAGTTAAATGGGAACCTCCAAACTCCCAACTAAATCAATGTTTTGGGAATCTTATTACTGCATTTGTTATTTTTAAAAACTCATAATTCTGAATGTTGCTACTTTATTAATTGCAACATGAGGTTGAACTGGGATGTTTTATAAACACCCTTTTTGAAACAACCTCATTACTACATTCAGTGATTCTTGGAAAAAGCAAAAATTTCAGGCACATAGAATCAAAAATGAAGATGACAACAGAATATGCCATCTGATTTTTCAAAGTCTTATAAATAATTTGAAGTTTGGCTTACTCCAAACCCATTCTAAATCTATCTTAACTATTTTGTTCTTCTGGATTTTTAAGATGTCATCTTTATAATAAACAAGTGACCTTTATTGAACCAAAGAATTGTGAGAAGGGGGTCTATCAAAGTAAATAAATAACTCTCAATAAGAGAAAAAAAAAGTCCCACTGCAGGAATGCAGAATTCTTTTTGTATCACTATTGTGGAAAGTTGAAAAGGTTTATAGGCAGTACCATATGCTAGAGAATAGAAGACAGTCATGGGCATTTTTATGAAAACAGCGATTTTGGCTATGGGAAGTTTGTGTGTTTGTGGAAACTCACAGTCTTCTCATAATTTTTAGGCATCTGTGGGTTTTTTTAGTTTGTGGTTTTTTTTGTTTTTTTGGGTTTTTTTTGTGACATATGGAACTGTCACTTTAAAATAAGCCCTTGCATCACAATGAAATGTATATTTCATTTCTCTAATCCTCTAAACCACGTTGTATTTGTTGTGTATTTAAAGGGATAGCTTGAGCTTCCTGCTTTGCAACTTCAAACTTGAAGCCTCCTCATCAATGAAATAAAAATTGTTGGTAAGCACTGCTTTTGGGCTCAAACTGTAATAATGTCTGTTGCTTAAAACTCGGCAAACCACAACTGAAAGAACACAGGAATGGTACGTTTAACCTATCTAGGCTTTTGGATAGAAATGTCAGTATCAAAAGTCCAGGAAAAACTGTGGATTAAAAAAATGATCTGTTTTGAGAATTCAGAGTATTTTACGGTGTATGGCAGAACTAGTCTTCTTCCGACTCCATTGTGTTGTGTATAGGTTATACCTGAGTAATTTACAACATAATCACACTGCAGAAAAGGTTTTAGATATGTTATGTGAAGGATAACAGTGCGGAAAATATTACTGATGCCAAAATGCATTACAGTCACTAGGAAAATGTCCCATTTACCAACTAATATTTAAAAAGAGTATTGTTTTCTAAAGTGATTTTTAGTTTATTATAGATCTCTCAAGGTGTCTACATTTTTAGTTTGAACAAAAAATAAACATCTTCTCAATCTCAGCAAAATTCCTAAGTCACAGAGAACGCGCTAGCATTAAAAATACAGGAATGATTACTAATACTTCTTCAAAGTCCCTCAGGCCCCTTCACAGTCTGCAGATGAAAAGACAAGCTCACCCACTCTCTAAGTAGGCTTCAAAGCAAATGCGCCTATTCTTGAAAAAAATTAAGGTTCTCCCATACTTCTTTTCCACTCACAGTACACCACATAGGGAGAAGCAGCTAAACTATCCTAAAGTCTCAGACTGCAAATATTATTTGGGTACTTCAGAGTACAAACACAAAAGTTATTTTTCTTGTCACCTGCTGCCTACCTACATCGTTACCAAGACAACATACAGTTTGCCATTAAGAACACATTACGTTAAAGAAAAATAGTCATTAAAATAGATCCCAGGGAGAACTTGCCAACTCAATACATTGTCTTACACACTGACATTGAAATATACTTGTCTATGTGAAACAAAAAAAGCATACACTTATTTTTGCTGTGCTTATTCATTTGAACATTTCAAACTGGGATTCTAAATCACTCATAGTTAAATCTGTAAAAACAATTTCAGTGAAATAAATGGGCATAACAAGGTTGAGCATGTGTAGCATTATTTACAGGCTCTTCTAAGTTACTAGTTCGTAATGAATCATCCTCATTATACTCAATGAATTGCTATTGCTAGCAGAGTTTTGAAATCACCTACAAGAATTCATTTTTGCCATTCAAGCTTAACATGCATAGCTCAGTCTTTGAACGGACTGGGATGTTTATATAGCTGAACACATAATATACTGAGACAAGGTAAATCCCCACTTTTCTTTCTTGTCTTTCAGGTATTTTCAGCGGTTTCTTTGTGTTTGTCATTCTATTTGAATTTTGCAATCCTAATTCTCAAAATCGGCCGAAGGGTACACAGAGAGGCTTTGTGACATGAAAAGAAAAAGAGGCAGATGAACAATAAATGACAAATAATGCAAATTTCTTCTGCATTTCTTCCTTTAAATAAAATTACTTTAGAGTAGAATTTTTTTCTCAGAATTAAAAGGAAATGCTAGGGAAAAAAAATGTGCAACATGAAATAATTTTAACTGGCTAAGAGGAAGGCATTTGGAATCTTTGATATATACTAAAAAGCCCTTAACAGGATTTTCTCAGTGCCAGTTTGCTCAATGTCTGTGGGAACTACCTGACTGTTTTCAGTCAACAGCTGCTGGAAAGACATGATGATGGCTCCTATCTTTAACACTGCAATCTATTTTGTATACTCTTGTCCAGCTTCTCCTGGGGCTCCTTGTATATAAAAACGGTCTCATTTCAGAAATCATGCACTTTCTTTCCGTATTTCTCTAGATGGCAGCATTTGCCTTAAGGACTTCTCTCTAGGCAAACACTTCTAATACAGGAGTTCAATTACCAGAATAACAACATGCAATAACAACAGAGCAAGCAAGATATATTAAATTCACATGGATTGACATTAGTGAGTAGAAAACTTCTCCTCAAATTCTAAAACACACCTGAGACAATGTTTAAAGTTTGAAAACCGTTGGGCTAGCCTTGCTTTCAATTTCTGAACTCTGTATGTTTGGGATCATTCAGTATACAGAAAAATCCTGTTATTGCACATTCTTGGTTTTCATACAGGCCCTGGAAGAAGCAGATTTATAAAAGACTTATTTCTAAGGATGAATACACCTTCACGTTTAAAAATCAAACTTTGAATTATTTGATACTCGCCATTTGCTAAAGCACTTGTCTCCTATTGCATACATTTAAGGGAGGATCTCAAGTCCAGTTGCTTAGCCTCATTGATTTACAAGGACTAAACAGAGATCTCTGACTGCAGGCAAGGAGACTCAATTAGGAGATTTGATCTACATTCTTAGGGTGTGTTAAACATAGCATAACCAGCCAGTCAAAAGAGGTTTTTCTCCTGCTGTACTCAGTGTTGATGCAGCCTCACCTTGAGTACTGTGCACAGTTCTGGGCCCCACAATTTAAAAAGGATATGAAGGTCCTTGAACACCTCCAGAGGAGGGCAACAAAGCTGGTGAAAGGACTGGAAGGAGAAGCTGAGGACTTTGGGCTAGTCTAGTTTGGAGAAAAGGAGGCTGACGGGTGACCTCACTGCTCTCTACAGCTTCTTGAGGAGGAGAAGTAGAGAGGGAGGTGTTAATCCCTTTTCCCTGAGATCCAGTGACAGCACACTGTCAAAGTTGTGCCAGGGGAGGTTGATATTGGACATTAGAAAGTGTTTCTTTACCAAGAGTGTAGTCAGACAGTTGAACAGACTTCTTAGAGACGTGATCGATGTCTCAAGCTTGTCAGTATTTAAGAGGCATTTGGACAATGCCCTTTATAACATGCTTTGTCAGCCCTGAACTGGTCAGGCAGTTGCACTATATGGTCATTGTAGGTCCTTTCAAACTGAAAATTATTCCTCTCCTCTCCTCTCCTCTCCTCTCCTCTCCTCTCCTCTCCTCTCCTCTCCTCTCCTCTCCTCTCCTCTCCTCTCCTCTCCTCTCCTCTCCTCTCCTCTCCTCTCCTCTCCTCTCCTCTCCTCTCCTCTCCTCTCCTCTCCCCTCCTCTCCCCTCCTCTCCTCTCCCCTCCCCTCCCCTCCCCTCCCCTCCCCTCCCCTCCCCTCCCCTCCCCTCCCCTCCCCTCCCCTCCCCTCCCCTCCCCTCCCCTCCCCTCCCCTCCCCTCCCCTCCCCTTCCCTTCCCTTCCCTTCCCTTCCCTTCCCTTCCCTTCCCTTCCCTTCCCTTCCCTTCCCTTCCCTTCCCGCATTTGTTCTTATTGTACTCCCATATCTCACATATTCTTAGTGCTTGCTCATCATTAGAAATAACTATACATTTTGATAGTCCTTATTACAGTCTTATTAATCCTTTTAGTAATTCATGACTAGACTTCTACAAAATAGTTACATTGAAAACTGCTGCTTTTTTTTGAGATAATGAGGATGTAATATCTCTAGTCTTCATTAAATGAAAGAAAAGAGAATTCCCTAAAATGGGAAAAAGAAATACAGTGAATGTATTTTTTAAAAAATAAATCCTATTCATAAAAAAGACATGTATATTATTAGATATAGGCAATATATGGTCTCATTGGCTTTCAAGCAGATCATAGCTGCATTATACATCCCTCTAGGGAATTTTTCCATCTGTAGCTTCCTCTGACAGGCTACACTGCAGTCACAATTAATCTGCATTTTTAGTGAAGCACCGTGTGTACTTACAGTAGGAAAAGAATACTATCAGGTGAGGTAATTTTTAGTAGAGGTATATATATATATAACTAATTCCCTATTTACTACCTTCCATGTACAGTCACTGCAACAATATTTCCAGATATTTTTTTCTATTTTCTCCATCACCCTGAACTTCACTGCCAGCTCTAGCCATACTCTGAACCTCATACAAACTACAGTTGTTTTTTTTTTTAGAGACCCATCTTCACCTTTATCATGCTTTCTCTCCTCCTCTCTTCATTTTGCATTTCTCTCTTAGTCCTGTAAGTCCCTTGATTATTAGTGCTTGACCTGGCACCAAGCTGAGCTGGTGGATCTTTGGCTGTCACAGCCATGGTATTCTCCTGGACAACATGGGACTGCTTAAGGTCTGCATTCCAGTCTCAACTGGAATACAAGTCTTAAAAGGCTACAATGTAAGGAGAGACACTGGCATTTCACAACTTGTTTTTAACAATCCAGAAAAGGAAAAATACGTTAACCCCCCCACCCCCCAACAAATATGCAATACAAGTAGGCCAAGTGTTAACTCATCTAGCAAAAAAAAGTAAAGTAAAAGCATAAAAAGTAAGTATTGTAGCAGTTTGATCCATCCTCTCTATTTTATCTGCTTATCTCAGTCTCTTCTGATGAATGCCTAGTCATTCAAGAATTCCTCTCTCTCTCAGAGGAAATTTCTGTAATTATTTTTAAAAGTGTTGTGGAGACTTGATGGCCAAATGCCTATTGGTCATGTGGAAAGATAAATTCTTCTGACTTCAAAGACGACAGTGCTGTGCAAGGAACTATAACTGGAAGCCAGAATACCAAGGGTGAAATAGATACCGGTAAGGACAGAAAGATTGTATCTCAGAGTAAGGAAAAGAAACAATCATCTTCAAGCTCTTCACTTAAATTACAGCAAAGGTACAAAGCTATTGCAAGGTACCAGACTTGTTGGAATAACTTTTGAAGATAATAGGAATTATTTGAAGAAATGGGTTATAAATCTACTTTACAAATGACCTCTAAATTTACCAAAACAACAGTTCTTTTGTAAGTTGATAGGAACAGAGAGGTCATGTTTAATTTAATAATCAAGCAATCTGTGGACATTAAAACAAATGGCATACTCCAGACACATTTTCAAAGAGGGTGGAAAAAGTCACCATATTGAAATCAGATGCCATGTGCATCACACATAATTTCTTCCTATACTCTACTCTGGGCCTGTCCTGTTTTTTCCAGCTTTAGAAAGCTGTTTCTGTTTCTTCTCCCTCAGCTGATATGATCCAGCCAAATCCCAGCTTTGGAGACACTTGCATGAAACATCAGTGATTACTTGATTTCTCAGCATATAAATCTAACTACAAAACTTACTATGTAGGACTCTGTTATGAGGTGTCTTTTCCTATGCAACATTTTTGCCTCAGCTGTTATCTGCCCTGAGACCTGCATTAACGTAACACTGTCAAAGCTGAATTCCATATAGCATCTTAAGAAATTGTTTTCCTGGAACAACCTGATAAAGCAACAAAAGGGTTAGAAAGGGCCTTTCAGCTTTCCACTAAGCAGTCTCAGTATAAATTAACTCCAAGCAGCTTTTAGCTTCTAAATATCAAGGCCACAAATAGCTTTTGTTAGATATGACCTGCTTAAAGAGGAAGTTCTCTCTTAGCTTGATACTGTGCCAGTTTTTCCAAACTTTTCTCTGCTTCTCAGGAGTTTTTCTGACAATTTTACACCCCTTCTCTCCACCTGTCCTCACCCCTGCAGCACAAGTGATCTGAAAGAGTGAGCAGAAGGCATCTGTGCACCTGAGCAAAGGGCATAAGCTGCCCATGAGGGCAGGCAGCACTGGAAGCAAGTGCCAGCCACTTCCCGGTTTTCACTTAGTGGCTGAATGAATCAGGACATACAATAAAAGTGGTAATTAAAACTAAGCATGGCCTCATCCCACTCCTGGCTCAATTTTGTCTGTGCTACCACCACTTCTCACAGCATGGGAGGCAGAGTTTTACCCTTGCCTTAACTATACTCCACTGTTGCATTTCATTCTGTCCTGATCTGTAGGTTTTGCCTACATGCCTCAGCCTTTGCGTGGTGCACCTCCTCAGTCTAAGAGTAATACCTGATTCATCACATTCATCTCCTAAATTTATGCCACCAAATGAGAATCCCAAAAGCTGAAGAGAGAACAGAAACTGCACAGGTTCTGCCTGCTTCTGTGTACACAGCCAGACATCAGGAGAGCTGTATCACAAGTACCTGCCCTAAAACCCATAAAACCTGGAGTCCTCTTTTCAGATATTTAATTGTTGCAACTCTACCCTGGTATATTAGTAGGCAGTCTGAGAAGACATTCAGTAGAAATTCTATGAAGGCTTTACATATTAGTGAGGTTATTTTATTGCATACAGTTTGTTTGGTTATACCTTGCTAACTTGCTAAGGAGAATATTGCAATGTCGCATTTTGAACAGCTATTACCTATCACTATATGTAAATGTTGGTACCCAATTTTGAGCTTCAATTTCCAATTTGGCATCAGTTTACTATTCAATATCAAAAGAGCTATATATTATACCTGCATGAGGACAAACCTGAACAAGGTACTAGATCTGTCTAGTAGAAAAAAACCAAAACAAAGTCTTGAAAGCAGGAAGAAATTAGCCAAACCGCTAATTATAAACTAAATTATAAACTTCCTGACCTGCTTCACATGTTAAGAAACTCTTTTTCAAAGTAATTACAATCAGTTAGATGTTTTGCATGGCTTTATAATTTTGTTTACCAGTCCCTCCAAGAGCTCTAATTACTCAAATTTATTGCAGAACTGTTGCAGAACTATTATTATTATGTAAGTATACAATTATTTGCTTAACACTATCCTTATAGTTTACAAACATGCAAACATCTTTGTATGCAGATGAATAATATATGCATATAGAGAAAAGCATGAAGTCCAAGTAATATTTTTGCTCTTAGACAGTTCAAATAAAAAAGTTTTGGAATGTTCCTGGAATGTTTGATGCTGCACTAAAACTGAAGACAGAGAATGGAGTTTGCAAATTAGCCACCTAATGAGCAATCTTAAAATCTGCACTTGTTTGTGCAACTTGATACACATGACTGCAGTTAACAGCCAAGGCTCTGCACCACAGGCAGACGCGAATTTAACACTCTGTGATCTTTACCAGATGCTCTGAACTGGCTCTGGTCTTGGACCTATGACAGTTTTGCCTACCCACTTTCAGATGTCACCAGTCTCCACTGGCGATTAAGGGATTGTCTTTCCTTGCAAATGTATGGTTTTTAGATTGCTGACCTTGACAGATCAAGAACGGATCCCATTGGTTGCCACACCACTGTATTCCCACTGGCTGAAATGAAACCGGGGTGAATAGGTATATGTGAGGAAGGTATTTGTCTCTCAGGTTGAAATACATGAAATGAATACATTTTTCATTTTGTTTAATTTCCTACTTCAGGTCTTTTAAAACAATTACACCACGTGAAACTAAAATAAAAGTATATAAAATATTTGGGGTTTTCTTTCTTTTTAAAAGAATAATATTGGGGAAAAAAAGATTCCTTAGTCTTAACAGGGTACAACTACAGAGTTGGGTTGTTTCCTGTTTGATACTTTTGTTTACCAGTAACAAATACTTCTCATTTCTACTGTATATATTTATTAAAGTACTTATAACATCACACTTTTATATGTTCCTTAAGGCCAAAAGAGGTTTTCTTCTTCCTCCTCCCTGTTTTTCACTTAATGAAATAGAAAAAAAAAAAAAAGAATACACCAAGTACTTCTTGATTTTTGTACAAAAAGTTACTGCTTTTCAGCAGATGATTTCCTTCTTCTCTTTAAAAAACCACCAAAAACAAAAAAAACCTTTCAATACAGTCAACTTAAAACCATGAGCTTACTAATAACTGCAGTAATCAAGTGATACGGAAATCACAGAAGCAGAATGAGAATTTAGACATAAAGTCATATCCCATATCTTTCACAGACAATTAATTATAGACTACAAATAAGAAGGCATAAGAGTCTGTTTATAAGACCCTAAAGTTTTAAAACATATCTTGTGATTGTCTAGTATATGCCATAATAATTTCCATATTCTGAATCTCTTTAAGTTTTTAAAAACTGCATTTTGATAGCTTGATCCAAGAGTTATTCACAGTAAAACGAGAAATCTGAAGCTTTGAAAAAGACTATAGCAGCATTTCTGCCAGTAAAAACACAAGAACAAAGTACAGACCCCACTTGGCTCAATACATTTTTCCTTCTCCACTCCTTTTCTTTTCCAAGGTGCTCCTTGCTCATCTTTGCCCTGGGACACTATGCAGCAGACTGATCGCCGAAGTTCACATACTTTTTATCCATTAATAGCCTATGCCAGAAATACTTCAGCTCTTCCTGGAGCTAAGACACAAAGGATGCCAAGAAAAAGGCCTGTCTGCCTGCATGCTCCCAATCCACCAGGTGGCTTTCTAGCTCGCCTGGAGCCAGCATCTGAATATCTCTCTTGGATGATACTGACCTTGCAGGGTGGCCTCTCATCTCTGGCAAGGTAGGTTCTTGTCTCCAACACATAGAATTTCAGTATGGGTCCAAGTGGGTCATCCTAGTTCTGAAAGAGTTCCCATGTCTGCTGTGGTACGGTTTTGCATAGCAGTCAGAAGAACCAATAAAATCATAAAAGAATATACCAAAACCCTCAAATTGTTATCTGAAGGTGGTTGTTTACTGATGATGTTAAAAAACAGGCATGATACTCCATAAGGGAAGAAAACTCCATTTGCTTTACCCATAAATATTAAGACAAGCAGTCCTGCACTACCCATATCCCAGCAGTTCCTTGGTGTTTGTGGACAATAGAAAGATAGACATGCTCCTTAACGCTTCACACAAGGATGTGGTCCAGGACATCACTTTGGCAACTTAAGCTCTTTGCCTTGATGTAGTTCTAGAGGTCTCCCTGACAAAAAATTGCACACCATGATTCACAGTGGCATCAATTGAGAAGGATAATTTACTCTACTAGTAAAAACACATAGAAAGCAATGGTAAACTACAACTTTATTCTATGAGTAATAATCCATTCAACTGAACTCCTGTTTCAAGTTTCTGTATTTTTATTAAAATCTAAATTCAGTTTACATTTTCTTAGGACATGTCTTTCTGATGATCCAAGTTGCCCAAGTAAGAAGTTCCTTCAGGGAAGTTCCGAAGGAGCACGAAGTGCAGATAGACATTTGAAGAGTATGATTTGCTAGAGAAGATCAGGAAAGCTTATGTTCACTTTAAATCTTCAAGTTAGCAGTCTCCTAAAGTCCAGAAGTGTGGAAAAAATGAGCTTTTATAAAGATAAATAGGTGGTCTTTTCCCACATGGAGCTGGTGAGAGTAGGCTGCTTTCCAGTGTAGTTGTCTAGAAGAGGAAGAACTATGTCTATCCGAGAAACTAAACAGTTAAAAAAGAATCCCTCTAACCCCTCTCTGCATTTTTTGTCCTCTTCTGTGCTGTCTTCATCTGCATTTGTTTATCCCTTTCCATGCATCCACATTTCTCTGCTATATGTTTCAGCAGGAGAGTGCAGACTTTTGGGTAGACTGAGACACTCTAATACCTGTTCACAAGGGGAAAATTCACCCTTGTATTTTACTCAAATTGATGGGAAATAGTTTTCAGGATACTGTTGTCAACCAGGCCCCTATAGGCATGGAAATTATTAAACCCTACTCAAGCAAGAGCATCATTATGGAGCATAACAGCTATTGCTGCATTCTTTGACCATTTGTCCTAGGAAAAAACAGGGAAAATATCATGACAATGCCTTGACCATTTCTGTATGGTTTTGAAATGCAAAAAAGGTCGCAAAAGACTGTGTAACCTCATAAATATATGATGAATGAAAACCTGGGTTCTTATTTACACACCCATGTCAAGCAGGAATGTTTTTCTACTTTTCCAGACTTACTATATCTTCAGCATGTAGCTATGAAGTTTGTGAGAGGTCTGTACAGCATAAGCTATACAAAGTCTGTGGTATCAACTGAATTTTTAAGTCGCAGATAAGAGCAGGAAAATTGGACTTATACTCAGTCTGAGCAGGAAAATTGGACTTATACTCAGAGTGGAGTGAAATTAAGGTGAGAAAGGGCCAATGGAGTACAACAGTTCAAGCAATAACCAGAAAAAAGGGGCTATTTAATCCATTATATTAACAGAAGTCAAGACAGTTTGCTGCAACTGAACATTTTCCAGCAGATAGTTTCCTTGTACTCAAACCATATAACGTCTTAAAAATCTAAAAACTTCTAGTGCTATTTCATAATGCTATTAAGACACTATCTTAAAGAGGGCTTCACTGAACTGGACATTGCACAAAAAGGGAAAATACACAGACCTTTTCTACTACATCTTCTTGCTAGTTTTCAACATCTGCCCATTTCAGCAGGTAACGGCAAGATGAAATTCTGATAGCCCCATTTAACAGTAAGATTCTCCAAGCAAAGCGTTTCTGGGGTGTTTTTAGACACTTTGGCTACATCGCTGCCCATGAACTGTGATATTCCCTGAGAAAAGTCTGATGTCATTCACTGCTGTTCTAAAACAGTGTATAGCATATACAGAGGGAAAGTATGGTAAAAAAACAAAGGGAGAGTAAGAGAATAAGAGGTAATTTGACACATTCTGCCAACTTTCAATGAAAATTACAGTGATCACATGCTAAATCTTGCAAAGCCTGTCAACTGTAGTCTTCCTCACCTTGTAGAGCAAGAGATGAGACTGGTTAAAACATTTTAGGAACTTTGCTACATCCTATCAAGTGAGAATATATCCACATTTTCTCTTTATTACCATAAACTGCGGGAAGGAGAACCCTTAGATATGATAAAGGAGTAAATGCTTGACAGTCTGGAAAAAAGCTTCTGTGGGAAATTGTCATTGTGGGAGTACCAACAGACAAGGTGAGGCCACTGGTAAAAAAAAAAAAAAGACCAGCATTAAACATCCATTTTCCTAACCAGATCCCAGTTGCTATTCTGTTAACAAAGGATCTTCAGTCTGATAAATTTAATCATCTTTACAAGGTCTGCTGCCAAATACACAATTGATGTGTGTACTAGACCTGACATTTCATTTCAGATCAATGCTGATTGTTTAATACAACATATGGATTTCACATTCTGTGCTTTCAGTTTTGTGCCTCAAAGTATCTGTGGGCGCCACAGTTGGCATTTTGGTCTCACCTTGATTATTAGACAGCTTTTAAAACCAGGCAGAAAGCTTTGGTTACCTAATTACAAGAGTTGCACAGAGACACTTATAGACAGGCAGTGACATAGGAAAGAGTAATAAACCCATTCTTGTTACTATCTTGTTGCATGTTAATCTGATAGTAGCCATGCCAAAAACATTTTCATCAACACTAGATTAGTAATGGAAATGTTTCACATTCAGTTCCCAAGACAGATGTGGCTACAGTACAGCTTTACAGACATCTAAATCAAATCAAATGCAGTTTCTTTCTACTTCAAAAATTCAGCCTCTGAATTTTGGTTTTACAGTCTTTAATAAGTCTAAGATCCAACGTACATAAAACTAAGTCTACTTCACCTTTGAACTCCATGTTGAAATTGCTGTAAATGCTAATTAAAGAAGGCTATGCCCACTTTATTCTGGTACATAGTAAGAAAATTTATTTTGTTTTTTCTCTTTAGAAGTACCAAACTGTATATAGCAATAGTCATGAATACATTGCAAATTGCAGAGTAGAGATCACAGAATCACAAATCATTTCAGTTGGAAAATGTCTTTAAGATCATTGAGTCAAACCACTAACCTAACACTGCCAAGTCCATCACTAAACCATGTCCTTCAGATAGTTAACTTTTGTACTTTCAGTATGCCTCTTTCAAGAATAAACTATAATAACTTAATTGCTATTGCATTTACAACAGCTTTTTATGTGCCATGTAACTGGAAAAAAAGTTTTGTTGGTTGTTAGAACTCAACATAATATTAGTGATATGTTTCTATTTTATATATATATATATAAAATTATGCTTTTTCATGTGTGTGCATATGCACATATCTATCTATCAATTTCCAACTATTCTCCTCTAAAGCCAGGCAGGTATATGAACATGAAGGATCATCTGGATAAAACTCAGCCCTGAGTGTGTGTTCTATTATCACTCTATCACCGACACCATCTTATCTTCCAGTCTGTTTGCTGGCTATATTTGTTGTCATTTTGAACTTTTCTTAAAGCTACTATTTCTCTTTATAGACCTTATCTATAATGTGTTAAATTTCTTCATCTTCCTAATTAATTTAGAACAGTTTAATAAACCATTATAAACCCCAAGTACCCTCTTGTGGGTTGGACTAGATGATTGATCTCTAGAGGTCCCTTTCAATCCCTATAATTCTGTGACTCTGATTCTGTGAAGTTTCGTTTCTCCCCTTTGCCTTCAACCTTCACAGTATGTATTATTAGTAGTATTATTAAATGGAATTGAGAAGCATGCCATAAACAGTGTTGGAAAAAAAGCCCACCATTTTTGGTCACTACAAAAAGAGATTCATGTAGGAAGGCTTACTTATATTCAACATGAACATTCTAAAAATGTAACATTACTTGGAAAAGAAATAATTTTCTCCAAGAAAACAGAGCCCTCTCCACACTCCTGCTCCCAAATACAAGTCTGACAGAAAGAGTCTCTTCTCTGTAGGGAATATACTGTCTCAGAGCTTTATCACTCTCCTTCCTGTCATCTTCCCTATCAAAATAAACGTATCTTTACTTGTGTTCAAATTTCAGAGACAAAGTTTTTTTTACATTTCTCATTAGGATAAAGGAATCATATAATTAAAAGTAAACAAAATTGTGTTTAGCTATAGATTGCAAATATATTGCAAATTCTAGACAGGGACAGCTAACTGGTTTGGTAGTACTTTTTCAGTCAGAATATGTGTTTTTACTACAGCGTCTAAAGTGACATTTTTTGTGTATGTATAATATCATGCCATGTTGGTATGTTTCACATATAATATTAGGACATTATTGACACAAAAATACTTGGGTATTACCATTCAAGGAAAATTTTTACAGTTCTGTGTCCCTGAAGATAGCTATATGTTTTTACATTTGTATTCTCAGCAGAAGTGAAACTGGATGAAAAGTACTTCCATTTTTGATGGAAGGCTTTCTCTTTCACAAAACATTGGTAGGTGATCTGTAGGCCTTAAGTCACATCTGGCTTGCAAGCAATTCAGTTCTAAAATTTGTGCAGCAAAGAGCAGCAGTAGAACAGAAAATGTGTCACTTTTGTAGGAGGAAATGAGCCAACAGACGCTATCATCACCAGGTCAGGCTAGGGCTTGGCCAAAATCTCAAGTGTGGCACATGGGAAATGGGCTGTGGGGCATCCATCACCATTTGCCACACTTCTAAAGTACGTACTCCGTCAAACATAGCTCACACATATGAAGACTTGGTATTTGACTTGTAAGGTCAGACAGGATAATCATTTTTGTTTTGCAGTGTTAATTCAGTTACAGTACAGCTAGAGATATTTATAAGGAAATGCCAATTCCCCATCAGCAGTTGATCATCTGAATTCTGATGTAGATTACAGATAATAATGTCCATACCCGCGAGAGGGCAAACATTTCAAACTACACATTGACTTGATTTTTCAATCATACTCTGGTCAATGAACAACACATCCACCTTCCAAGAACAAGCAGTTCTAGAAATGAACACATTAGAGCGGAGTTTCCTCTGAAATTTCAAATCATGTGCACTCTGTTCCAAAATCAGAGGCTGTAATTCTCTTGTCACGCACTCCTCTGGCTGTAATGAATTAGGAAGGAGAATAAAGACATTAGGGATTTACCCCAGCACCAGACTCACTTCAAGTGGCATAGCATTAGCAAGACAGCTCAGAGTAGGCCCAGGCAAAGGTGTATTTGAAGAACCCATTCAGCTAATGTTTGGCCACAAAACAACCAAAAGGCAGAACTGTAATTAATCTGCATTAATTTACATCAGAGACACGAAAAATATTCCTCATTGTTATGGAATCAGGATAAAGGTGGAATGCAGTCCTGTGTATTTGCCCAGCTCTGGTACAGCATGTACAAATTAATGGCAAAAGATACCCTTTTCATCTCCAAATTAGATTTCTGTTGTCACTCCTATCTCATGTTGTTCATGAAATGGGCACCAGACTAGAATAAAACTCAGTCACTGGATTTGCCCTAACTCCAGCAGATGCTGTCAGTTTGCACAGAGATTGTCTAAAACTTGGATTGTGTTCAAGTTCTTTGGTATCCTTACAAATCTATCCAGATTCACCAACTCATATTTGTAGAATTCAACTGATTTTCATCTCCTGTCTTAGTAGCATCTACATCATAAGCCTCACAACAGCATGATGTCCTGCTGATGATCAATTCAGCAACATCTTTTCCCCACCTTAAGTGTCTCCGATTAAGACCTTTTCTCCCATGCAGCCCCAAGACCAGGTGGTCTGTTTCACTTTGTTCTCTGACCTTTGGGATTTTATCTGACCATTTATTTTGGAATGAGACTTTGATAAATTATTATTCACTGTTGAAATTGAACTTGTTGCAGTAGCACTACAGGCTAGTGTTGTAGCAAAGTAAATATAGTTGATAGAAAAATCCATTTTGAAAAAACTAATAGTACCTTACAATCGTCAAGGCTTTTGATAAGAACAAACAAATAAGCTAGTTTTTGTTAAGCTGTAGCCAGCTGTTTCTGGTGTGGCATTTTAGCGTAAGAAAAATATCAGTACTTTACAACTGTTGGCAATTCCCAGATACATGAATGCAGTCTGTGTGTGTAGATGGGACAGATGAGATCATGACAACCACCATTCATATAATTGTAAATATTAATGAGATCCCCCCTTAGTCTTTCCTAGTCTAAATAGCCCCAATTCCCACAGCCTTTCCTACATGCAGGTGACTGACTGAGAGATAAGGAAAAAATCTTTGAGAGACTATTTCTCTACCCTCAGAAGCTTAAGACATGGATCAAATCATGATAGTGGGACTGATGGTGCTCACTCACAATTTATGTACATTTTACTCACGATATATATGCATGTTAATACCTGTAATAAATATTCTGATAACTATCACTACTTTTCTCTGTGGTTTCGGGGCTTACAAATATGGAAAGGGATATGGATGAGGTTTTATGCAGTTCTATGACCTACAATTTTCTATTCACTTTGAGCAGAGATTATAAAAAAATAGGACTTTGCCCCTTTAACAAAACTGGGCTAGGAGGCCATTAATTGATTTTGTATTTACAAAACCAAAAATTTGTTGGTAATATAAGCTTATCTTTTTAATGAACCAATTTTTTTTCAGAGTTAATGGAAAGAAAAATGTGATACATTTTTTTTCACTTTTACATTTTCTTTGTTACATAGTTTTGTTTTGTCAAAAAAGTTTGAGTTCCCATGTTAATCTTTAGATTTGTAATAATTTTCATTCTCCTTTGGAACTTCTCCATTTCAGTTATTTCAGGAACAGTGCAAATAGGCATGAGGCTACAAACACAGCACTTCAAAGAGGTTTAAGGATGTAATGTCTAAGTTTAGGATGAATTCATTTCATATTAGGAAATATTTCACCATGAATACTGTGTTCAGTTTCGGATCCCTCACTACAAGAAAGATATTGAGGTTGTAGAGCATAGCCAAAGAATGGCAATGAAGCTGGAGAGCAAATCTTAGAAGAAGCAGCTGAGGGAACTGGAGTTGTTTAGTCTGGAGAAAAGGAGGCTGAGGGAAGACCCTACCACTGTCTACAGCTGCCTGAAAGGAGGTTATGGCAAGGTCAATGTTGGTCTCTTCTCTCAAGTAACAAGCAAAAGAAAAGAGGAAATAGTCTCAAGTTGTGCCAAGGGTGGTCATGACTGGATATCATGAAAAATTGTGTTTATTGAAAGGGTTGTGAAGCATTGGAACAGGCTGCTTGTGGAAGTGGTGGACTCATCATCGATGGAAGTACATAAAACCATATGTAGATATGGTGCTTAGGGACATAGTTTAGTGGTGGAAGTGGCATTGCTAGGTTAAGGACTTGATGGTCTTAAAGTTCTTTCCAACCTAAATGATTCCATGAGTTTGAAAAATTGAAGTTGTTTGCTTTAGGCAGGGAACAAGGAGCAGCTGTTTTGAACATCGTGCCTTGCAGTGGGAGTCTCCAAGAACTCTTTGAAGATCAAAATGTACTGTCATGCAGGATACTGATTAACTGGCAGCATGGCTTGACGCTTTTGACTAGTTCACATCCTTTGCTTTGCAAGTAAGCATGACTGCAAAGGCTCTAGAAAAAGAACTTTTAAAAAAATTCAGGACAGGTCATGTAGTAATTGCTTCCTTTAAATGAGATGAGTTCTATTTGTACTTACTTGTCAGAATTCTTAGGCTTTTGTTTTTTCTCTAGAGCTGTTGGTAAAGCATTTGTTAAAGATGTGGCAACATGAATTTGATCTTCCTTCTTCACAGAGGGTTTGAATCTCTATTGTTAGGACACCGTTGTAATGAGCATGCAATATTTTATTAGACAGAGGTTGTATTCCTCTTCCATTACAGGTAGAATCCCTCGTATCAAGGGCTGAAAATCACTCCAGTGTGGTGATAATGACACATGTCAAAAAGTTATTTGGTGGAGTGGGAAGTTTTATCTGGTGTATTTCATCAAGATGCAGTACCAACTGCGGAACATTAGAAATACTTGCTACTGTTATCACTTACTACCACAGTAACTAAAGAAGAGCCCAAGAAGTGAATACAAACTGGAATAATATCCATCTCCACAGCCAGAAGTCATGTCAATCTAGTCCAGAAAAAGAGCAGCAAAAGACAACAAGATCAAAGAAAAGCAAATCTGAGAATCCTGGAACCTAGAAATTAAACAAAGTAGTATGTTACTTATGTCATATTTGCAATGCTTTGAAGAAAATTCTATTTAGACTCCTTGTAGAAGGGTCAAGAAAAATAAAAGGCATGAAAAAACTCCTCCATTTCTAAATGAAATATGAGAGAAGAAATAATGGCAAGACTTCTCTATTGTTAGCTTCCACTGTTGCAGAATCAGAATTAGCTTTAAAGCAGCATGCAAGTTTCACTGGATTTGTGGGCAAGAGTTAAAGGAGTCTGACAAATAGGGGATTACAACTGAAGGCAGAGATTAGTGAAGGAGTCAAGGATTTCTGAAAAAGTTCTGAGAAATTTGTGTTAAGATCTTTTGCCTCTGTTTTTTGAGATTCATCTCTACTTTTTCCCCAGCCTTTCTTTTGACACTTTCATTTCATTCTTTTTCTTTCTACATTGTAAACCTCATGAGACTCCAACCTTCCTCCCTCACTGCAACTTTACCTAGAGAGTTACCTGGCCTAATATATACCCTGATCTTAAAGTGTGATGTGGCTGATGAGGTGTACATCTCCTGTGTGTCACCTTCTCTAGTAGCCTACTTCATTCACATCCTAACACTTGGGGTCTCCCTACAGTTCCAAAGAATGAACAAGATCTGAAGACAGTAGCCTGTGCAGAGGAGATTGCCAGCCTCTCTGATACATGGGGAAGGATTTCAGGAAGACAGAGGGTTAAGGAGGACTAGTGGAAGTCACAGAGCGACGGGGAAGTATTTATCTGAGTTTTAATGAATCCAGAAATGGTTTGCATTTTGTTGAGTAGAATGAAGATTAGAGTAGCTTTTAAAAAAGTTATTTCATCCATATTGAATAAAAAGAACAAAAAAAAAAAATAGTATGAGGGTAAGGAGTACGGGAGTGAGTTGGAAACAAAATCATGGCACATGGAAAAAGGTAAACTTGCAAAGGTTTGGATAAATTTGTATGTTTAAGATAAGCATCCTGTTTAGGGAGCCCTTTCTGAATTAGACCTTTCAACCTTTTGAGCTTTGACTGTCGCAAATGTTTACCTCACCATGAAGCATGCAGAAAAAGAGAGAAAGAGAGAGAAAGAGACTGATTTATGAATCTGAATTCTTCAGAGGACAAATTAATTGCACTGTGGCACTTCTCTGTAAACTAATATTGACTTAAAGGACAGCAGGAAGAGATGAAGACAATGAGTCTCTGTAGCACTTCTGTGTCACAGAAGCCCATTAACCAAATGTGTGCTGAAGAAATAAATTTGTTTGGAAAAAAATAAATGTACATCCTATAGGTGAGTGCACTAATAAGGATTTGACAGGTTCTATCCCATGGGAAAAAAGCTTTTGAGATTTTTTTTCCCCTTCTTTTATAATTTTTCCTCTCATCCTTCTAAATACTTGGTTAGGACTCCTTTTAACTTCAGAGAGCTTTAGAAAAATCCCATTCATAAAATTGTATACATTTTTTACATAGAGTGCTCTGTACCAGGTTACTTACCATACAAATGAGTGCAGGCTCCCTAGGACTCTCGTAACAACATGGGTGTTGTCTTCAGGAATAAAACTTTACATACAAGATTCATTTTTCACCAGAAATGTAGGAAAATAATGACTTATAAATTGATCAAAGTTTCTGCTCTCTAATGACAACAATACTGAAATAATTTAGAAGGAAATACAAATAATATAAACATGCATGTCTTACACTGCTCTGTGATTTATTAACTAAAGCAATGATTTCTCAGCACCATAATTTAGAAATCACCTCCTCACCTCAGGCTCTTAGCGTTTTCACTGCATGATCTTTTACACTTAAAAAAAAATTACATTAAAGTGTAATAAGCTCTTACATTTCAAATAACCTCATCACTTTTTTTTTTTTTTTAATTTTTTTCCTTTTTTCCCCACTGTGGAAAGTGAAATCTGGCATGATGACGTGGACTGACTTTGCATAGGCTAGGTTTGAGTGTATCTGTAAAAACTTACATGATCAGAATTGTCAGTAAGTCTTCCTGGAGCCATTAAACATGAACATATCTGCCAATGCATTTATTTGACAGTTTTCAGTGAGCTCACTAGAAATACTCTATAGATCTTTTCCCCACAGTTAACAAGAAAAGAAATTGCAATTATAGGATACTACAAGAAGATCTTAAAAAGGAGTCTAAATTCTTAGAGAAATAAATACTGTGGGAAGATCAGTTGACATGGAACTAAATATCACATATTTCCAACCATTTAATCAAAAAGACAAAAATTTAGAAGATACTTAACAAAGAATTATATGGTTACAGAACTTAAACTTTTATGTGTCAGCCATCATAAAGAACTAAGTAAAAAAGCCATCCTGTTTGTTGGTTACAGCCTCTGTGAATGCACAAGAGCAAAAGCTGGTTCCAGAAGCTCTCTTTCTTGTCCACTACAAATACTTTTTCCACTCACATGCCTTACCATGCAACCAGAACTAATCATAGTCCATTTCCTTCGGAGAATGAGGACACAAGGACTGTTCTCACTAAAACCCTTTAGGGAAGATGCAACTAGGATGCAGGCAGTGAGAAAATGCCTTGAAATACTTTGCGCACCTCAGTGCAGTGTCATCTGGAGATATTACCTGTGCCCTTGTAGCTCTGCAAACAAATGCTACAATATAGAGCATGAGACCAATGTGCATCTGAAAAATTGTTTTCAGAAAAAAAAGGGCAAAGAAGATGAACATCAGGCTAGAAAAGGTGATAATAGCACAAAAAAGAATGGTAAGGAAAGGAAAAGTAGATGAGGGGAGGACAGAGAAACAGCAGCAGCCTCCTGATGATCATGACGTATCTACTAGCAATATCAAACATTCATGAAATTCAGTGTTAGGTGATTTCTGTGTTATGTGCCCTTTTTAGCTGTCTCACTAGCTATTTATCAATTTGAATTCTTCTGCTTCATCGTTTGTGCCTATTTATCTCATTACTATTTCCATCGTCATGAATACATCAGATTTTTGCCAGTCAGAAGTTATTTTCCTAAGGTGTTTAAACAGTTAATTTCCAGGAGTCCTGAACATCCATTTACTTTCACAGAAATTAATTTTAAGCCCACTTAAAATTCCACCTAAGTCCACTTCAAAATTTTTGTTAACCAAGTAAATATTTGTGATTTTTCCCATTAAAAGGCAGGTATGATAATTTTATAATGTTTGTTCCAATCTAGCATTGTCGTCACAGTAACTGCTACCAGTAGTTACTAACTAACAGTAAATACTGTAACTTAATGAATAAAAAATAATAAAGTCCACATGTAAGTAGAAATGTGCGTGTCACAGAGAGAGACTGACCATTAATTGAAAGTTATTTCACAATGTAGAAACTACATGAAACACATTGGAAAGAGAAAATTATATTAGTCTTTCTAAAATCCCTAGAATCTTTTGAATTATGTTAATAAAGGGCTATAAAATGTATTATCCTTCATAGTTTTTTGAGATGAGTGGAGTAGGCTGCTCACCATTTGGAAGCTGGATATTTTACAGCTTTCTGAGGTACCCAGTCTCCATGTATTGTACAAGGAAAGCCTATGGATTGCACTCTGGTAAAGCTGACTTGTAGCACTCCTTATGTCTGTTTCTGCACTTTGCCCTGGCTAAGGGAACTCACTCCATAGGCAGAAGCTTTCACTCTGAGAATCAAACACCAATTCAACTGACAGTGTAGCAAAATGGGAGTCTGAATTTGCCTCTCTTGCTCAAATGTTTTATAGTGAATCAACCATGAAGCTCATTAAGGCAACTGGGATAGAAGACATTGAACTAATGTATAATCCATGAATTTTTAAGCTACCTTAAGCCTTCCTCCTCCATGCCACTGCAAAGCACCACAGTGTCGCTGGCACTAAATATGGGGGAGATTGTATCTTAACATTTCAATATGTTGATTGATGTCACTGTAAAGACACATAAACAAACTGCAGAATCATTTTACCTTCATTTTTTTGCTAACCTAGCACATCAACAAACCAATACTTGTAGACAAAGACATGCTATTTTCTGATGAAACATTCTTAGACATTGTCTGCTAAATCCCTATAATTAGCATGGCCCCTGGTGAATGTCACTGGGTATTTGATGAAACAGGGCATGAACTCTGCAGCAACACCCAGGGGGGTCGGTAATGCTATCCAGAATGACTCTTGGAATTTTTAACTACTAGATAGGTTCTCCTTATCTAGGAAACTCAGGGGAGAAAGGCATTTGTCCGGTCTAATGACCCCTCTTAGCAGATTTATGCCACCTCCCTTTATACAAACTGTCTTCTCTCTCCTCCTTTTGGATATTTAATTTGGGAGTAAATATACTGAATAGTATTTTTTTTAGAAGGGATATGGCATGAAAATGGTAAAGAAAGAAACCAGACAAGTTCTTTTGTCCATTCTGCTTGTGCTGTTATTCTCACTGTTCAAGACATCAGAAAAATTTTGTGGATGTTAACTGTTGAGGTAGTTTGATTTTGAGAGAAACTGCAATTCAGATTTCAGAAACTCTCTTGATAAAATTTCCATTTTGCCTGGCACATTTCTCTCAAGAGTTTGGGTTTTTTCCCATGATTCTGCATTTTGTAGCCTAAAGGATTTAATGGTAGTATCAATCTTGTTTTACAAAACATCATGCATCTTCCACATTTCAAATGCTGACAATTCTTACATGAAGAATGAACATGGAATGCTATGGAATTATTTCAAAATAATTTTCAGAACATTTTAATATTAAAACAATTTTTCTTCTCCCCCCGCCACCCCAATTAAAAACCCTATGATAGATTTAAATCTGCAATTCTCTACAATTTTTTAAAACCACCTCTGCCATACTAAAAGGGATCGGGTTTGTTTTAGATGGGCTTGTGGGTGGATTGAAATTCAATTTGGCCTTTCCCTAATTTTATGTTCTAAACAGTGCATGATATCAAAATGATGGAATGAGATGTAGTTAGGGTTAGAGGGCAGGGAGGAGGCTGTCTATTGCATTAAGGACTAACTCCTTGATTAAATGTAGACTCAAAACAAATAACCGCTGTGCGCGTGTTAACCAGCCTAATTAATCTTCATGTTAGATTAACTTGATAAAATGTTGACCTAATTTGGGATTAAAAGATTACAAGTAACATTTTCAGCTGAAAGCAGTAACATGCCTCATGTCAACACAGTAATGACAGAATTAACCCTGCAAGCCCTTTCAAACCTGTGCACTGGATGCCACTGCTTAAGTAGAGTTTGGATGACCTGTAAATGCAGGAAGGTTGCTATATATAAAAATCCCTAATATTGAAACACTGGAGTCTCTTTGAGTCTCACAGGCTTGCATATATGGAGAAATATCACAAAGCTAAGAGAGGATGTAAAGATACATCATCCATGCACTCTTAAAGCTTGTAAACTTTTACAAACTAAACATATACTGTGTGTTTACATTTAGATGTAGAAACTGGAAGGCTGGAAGGAAGTGCACTATGAATTCAGTATTATTAAGAAGATAATGAAGATGAAAATGTCTTTGAGAAATCTGAGAGACACAAGACTTAGAAGAAAATTCAAAATCAGAAAAGAGGGGCCTAGTGGCATCAGGCTGCACGTGAACAGTGGAGATCTCTTTCTCATAATGTGATTGGATGTGATATTTCAAGATTGTATACCAAAGGTTATTTTTATGAGTCAGAAAAAATTGTGAACTTGCCAAATGCATTTTGGTGATAAAATGAAAATTCTTCTTTTGAAAAAATATGGGGAAAGAAGAGAGAGGAAGGAGAGAGACAGAAACTCTCTAACATGTATAATAAGTGGCTTTTTTAGGTCATGTTATTTTTGTCTCAACAATCTGCACTTTTCATAGATAAAACTGTGGTATCTCTCACCACCTTGCAAAATGCTGCAGTGTCAAAGATGAGCTAGGCTCTTTGCAGCTCACTGCATTGTTAAGGCTGTTCTTCCCACAAATGGGACTCAGAACCTGTGTCACCAATATTAACACACAAAATACTCTTCCACTATGGCTCTCAGCACTAATTTTGAGACTAAAATTCTACAAGTGGCTGTTGAGAGAGTATCTTTGGCTTTTGCTTAGTGTGGTCAGATTAAAAATAACATTTTTTTAAAATGGAGCACAAGGTTGTGATGTTACATACTGAAAACTCATCTCTTATGTTTGGTCATGGAATCTAATAGAGGCAGCATGAGAGAGGATATGTCCCTCTGCGCTGCTTCACATGAGACTGCATAGCTCTCGTCTGTTCACGTAAGCTCCTCTCTTGTATTTCTACCAAGGCCCTGGAAATGCATCAGCTCTTGCTGCAGTAGTGCAGCTTTAACCAACTGTTAAAAACCAATATCCTTACTAATAATCCATGACAAAACAGCATCTAGAAATCAGTTATTGAATATCAGGACAAAGCCTGCATTATTAGACAGACCAGAATATTCGATCATCTGATTTATTATATACACAGAGAGATAAAAAGAGCATTTGCATTCAAGCTGCAACTCAGCAGAGTAGAACTATCCTTCTTCTTCTGAAGTTGGTTCTAATGCCTAAGAACTGCCTAAAGGGATATAGCAAAAGTCAGTAGGAGACCGAATTAAAGATGGTATGAACTGAATGCTGGGAGACATCTTTCTTTTGAGCTGAGGTTTGGAACCAATCACGTAATTTAAACCTCACGGAATCAAGGATGAAACACTGAAGAATAAAATGTGATACACAAGTAATCTACTACTAGTAGTAGTTTCTATGTTTACTCTTTGCATCACAACTTGTTAAAGCAGTGTTACAAATACTGAAGTCATATTATTTTGGTAGCTTGTGAGATTTTTTTTATTGTGTGCATACCCAACAAATGCTTTCATATAAACAAGTCATGCAGACATTTATTCCCCTAGAACAGGATGATATATACAATAGTTTTATGGATTTATTTCCATTAAAAGTGTATGTCCCTTGATAATTTACTACTACAGTTATTTCTACATGTTATTGTCTATCTTTTCCTATATGGAAAAAGGGACAAGATATTAAAATTTTCCTAAAGTTGCTATTACTAATGTCACAGCAGCATTCTGAAGTTTTTTATTATACTCTATCACTTCCCATAAAACCATGATGAAGAAATTGATGACTTACTCAAGTTTGGTCAGACAACTTGGCACACAGTAGACAGGTTTAAAAGCTGGGGAACAGAATTAACAGTATTTCTCTTGTTTTTATTCCCATGAAATAATGATTTCCAGTTATAACAAACTGTGTTGTGATTCGCAGCAGTTCTGAAAAGTTATGCAAGCCTGGTATAGACCTGTCCTCAGGAAGGACAAACTATAGCAACGTTCTGCCCATTAGGTAATTTTTTTTCTTGGGAGAGCTTAAGAGACTGATAAATTTAAAAGATACTGCAAAATTCTGTGCTAATAGAACTGGTGTCTTTCACTATCATTCACCATCGCATATTGTAGTGAGCAGTTGCTAATTAAATTCCTCACATAAGTTATACTACCTCTATACCTGTATATTTCTGCAATTTTCTTTGACCTTTAGCCCCAATTATTGTGTACATTTGCTCAGTTTTCACTCTAGTGTAGCATAAATGAAATAATCACTTGACAACTGCACATTATGGAGATTTTTATAAGCTATTTTTGAAACATGGAGGATGAAAAAGGTCCCAGGGCTGTTCATTAGTTCAAATACTCAAGCTTATGAATATGGATACTTCAAATGTCCACAGAAACAGATTAACAAACAAGTGAATTATCTTTTGTATATAAGCAATGTTGATGATATACATTATTTAAAACTCTGAACTTATAATATGTCTTAAAAAATGTCTTAGTGGAAAAAGGTGCAAGAAATTAAAGAAGATAAATGTTCCTCATTATGGACAACTGGTTACAAAACCAAAATATATCTGTAGCAAATAATTTCATTTTTGCTTGCCTTTTAAACAATTTCATTGCTACTCTTGTACTCTCCTCCTAGTACTTTTACCTTTAAGGTGACACAAACAAAATTGTACTTCTGCTCCAAACTAATTGTTCACGTCAAAATAGTTAAAAAACATTTGTACAAGATTTCTCGTTGAATAATCATAACTAGAACTAAGATTTATAATGCCGCTATAATTTTAATCTGGACTGAAATTTTAGACATGGAAGTACAATATGAGTACTTTTGAAAAGCTTGATTAGTTATATGGGCCAACAACTATGTACAATTAATCATTGAGCTTTGATGTAGAAAAAAAAAAAAAAACCCTAAAGCACAATTCTCAGTCTTTACAGCTTCTGCAAAACAGTAGTATTATTTTCACAGAGAAGGAGAAGCCCAGAGAGATTACACGGGTTTTACAAGACTTCTATCAATTCAGTGCACAAGAATAAAATGAACCAACAATGCTTCCAGGACCAAATCTAGCCACCCTGAGTCAGATAAAAAATGAAGCACATTCTTAACATTAAAAGAATATTGAATGTTTTAGAATTTGATGTGGAACTTAGCCCAAATTAATTCAGCGTGAATTCTAATCCATGCTGTTGTTTCCTATTAAGGAAGTAGTTCTAAAGATCTAGAGTCAACCAACAGCATAAATGAGGTGCAGGGTTTCAGTCAGGATAATTTTGGGCATAAACACATTACTCAGTAGGAGATATTTTACTACTTGCTTACTCACACTCTCAGCTAGCCAATTAATGCTTCAAGAAGATTATATGGAAGATAAATTTCTTGGGATTCTTTTATCAATAAGATGATGTACATATGCACACATACTTCTGTAGCATGTAATATTAAAACAGTGATATTGTGTTACATCATACACTTCTCTTTTAAATTGAGGAGATAAGACTGTGGCATGGGAGCAGCTTAACAGTAGTTCATTGCTTCCCCTTCACTCTGCTAAGAACTACTCTCCAGAAATTTTCTACAAAGACCTTGTTATTAACCCCCCAAAATTCCTCTATTTTTACCTTATTAAACACAGCCACTACAAGTAGAAATTAGCATTTAACTTGCATAAAACAGTAATTTTATACATTGTAATCAGAACACTAACAACTGGCTATGAAAATGTCACTTTAGAACTCATTAAAGATGCCTTGGTGTCCTATATTCATTCAGGCTCACTGCAGGAAGGGAAAATACAACACTACTGTTAGCAACAGCTGAGATAATAACCTAAAGCAAATTCCGCACTGGCAAGTAAAAATTGGCTACAGCAATCATTTTCTATTTAATTTTCAAGAATAACTGAGTAAACAATATAACTAGCATGTTTTAGGGAACTATAATAAATCTGGAAATGGTCGCACCAAAATCTTTCTTTTAGCACTGATTAGGAGACAGAAGTGTAACGTACATTTCATATCCTCACTAAAAATGAACCCAACTGGCCTCAAATTTACTCTGCCAAATAGCCACAAAATCTGCATACGGAGGTAAATACACCAAGATCAACTCACAGACAATGTTTGCTGTACTTTTCCATAACCAAATGCATTGATTCTACATTTGCTTAATTCATAAACAGGAAAAAAAAAATCTATCTTATATATGTTTTCCCACAAATTCTTTGGCTATGCTAGTACAATTCTAGCCCCAATACTTTTATGATTTTTTTACTCTGCTAACACCTCAACAATAAGATATGATATATTTATATATATTATAATATATATATTAATACATATTATCTATATATTATATAGATAATAAAACCAGATGTAACTAATGAATCATTTTATTTTAATGTTAAGAATGACCTAAAATGGTTTTGGTATTTTTTTAGTAAAAATAAAGAAGCTGCACAAAACCTGAACAAATTCAGCATAAACCTGTCTACAAAGTTCAAGTCCACAATACTTTTTTCAGCCTTTCCCTGACTTTATTTGGTCCTTAAGTAGAGTTCATTTTCCAGCTTATAGTTAGTATGTTCCTTTTTTTTTTTTTTTTTACAAACGTAGTTGTAGAAACCCTGCTTTCCCTTGTCCTCCACCCTCCATCTCTGCCAAGTAACCTTTTGAAAATCAAATCTGACTGAAGTTCATGAGCAGAATCTATTCCATAGCCAAAGAAGTAGTTGTTAACAAAGTAAGTGACACTTGCAAGGAGAAACACTACTTCAATGAGAAATTATGCAATTCTTTCTGGTGAAAAGTTGATTTCTCTTTTTTAATATGTTTTTTTTAGTCTTGTGGAACACTAAGTATTTCAGCAGTAAAATAATAAAATAACCAGATGAGGAGGGAAGCAACTGTGTTAGTAATATTGGTAATGCAATTGCTTTAACAGAAACAATAATGGAATATTGCTTCCAAAGTAAATGATCATGCAAATGAATCTATAGAATAAGAAAAATACTTAAGTTATATTCAACTTTATCTTTCACCACAAAAAGACATAAAAAACTACCACCCCTCTCCACCCTCAATATTCCACATTGAACAATTCTGGGTGTTATGATTTCTATACATTTTTCTCTTTGGTTTGTACTGTACTACTGAAATTTTATATTTATCTTGCCATCTGTCACAAGAAAGAACAGATACAGAACAGTGGCAAAATCACGTTAAAAAGACCGTCTTGGGATAACAAAAAGAAAAGTTAATGGACATGGATTTACAAATTATTAATGATTTTTCTTGTCATTTCTTGAAAAATGAAAGCTATGCACGCTGTCTCTCTCCCTAAACAGATTGCATTTTATTCCTCTGCAGTTTGTCCGTCAGGCTTCACTCTGACAACATAATCCAAAACTAATCCAGAGCATTCAGTTTTCCTTGTTGGCTCTCATGCACACTGCTTAGACAAATCCTGCTACCTGTCAGCCCTCCTGTGTGTGCCAAACAGGCTGCCAGGTTAACCCCTGGGGAAGCTGAGAGACCTGCTGACTTAACCCCTGCTTCCCTTCAAATAATCCACTGTAAATACATAGGATGTTAACAGGCTAACTGTTCTAATCAGGGATGGATCCCTTAAAATCTGTTTCATACACAGCCCTTAAGAACTAGGGATCTAGGCATCACTGCTGGAAGAGGAAAGGATTGCTTCCAATAACATGAGCACTAAATAACCAGATGGATAGAACACATTGAAAGGTTTTAATCCCTTAAAGGAGTTTAGAAAATATACACATCACTTCAATTGTCCACCTCATTGCTTATAAATTTCCCCTAATTGTTATGACAAAATCAGAAATAATTCCGTACAGCTAAAGAAAGTCTAATTTAGTTACAGTTCGGGTTTTCAACGGCAAACTTCCTACCCATTGTTTTTGTGCACTTTCATAAAAATTAATTTAATGAAAATTAGCTTTTCCATGCCCTAGGGCTTCTGTTTTTCCATTATTATTTTGTGGAGATCCACACTGAATAAGTCGCTAGCCAAAACAGATATTCATACAGAACATACTTTACAAATACTGACATTTTAAATTACTTTCTAAAGACATATCATTATTTCCCAGCAGCACTTAAAGCAATTCACTTTTAATGCTTTTAAGCTTGAAATAGAGAAAATCTGAGTTACAAATCTTTTCAAAATACTCACTCTGTATTAAAAACCCCAAATAAACCAACGCCTCCTCCTCATTGGAATTCAAGACACATCAGTCTATCTGCTGCTGCAGCATCAACAATCCACAGCAGAAAATAACTTGCGTAAGCACGGCATACCGAGGAATACTTAAAAACCACACTAAGCTTAGCCACATAAGAAATGTAATAAAACACTGCATAGCTCATTTAATGCTTGGAAGGCATGATGTCCAGGTTAATAGCTGAAGTGGGGGAAGGTAGAGTAAGCCATGGGGAGGGCTCCTGAACTCTGCCACAAACAAAACTGGGAAGGTCTATTGTGTCTTCTGATAAGAACATTTATTTTACCTCAATTAAATTTCAGGCATTCTCTAGAGAGGAAGAAGGGAAAATTGGTCCTCCCTCCCACGCACTCACACACATTCATATTTATGCTTTACATATACATGCAAAGCACACGTCTCGGTCTCAGGAGCCCTGGGAAACGTTTAAACGGTTTTATTCATTCTTAGAAGTGTTGTGCTTCTGGCAGCTAATAAATAGATCTTATATATGCTACAGATTCCAGAGACGTTTAAAATATTCTTGCTGCATTTAAATGCAGGATAGTTTTAAAATCCCACTCTTTCTAGATGTTACTCATTCTAATTTTTTTTTTACATATGACAGGAGTGTTAATCCTTAATGAGCTTTTAAAATTGCCCTTGTTGCTATTTTTAGATCCCTACAAGCACTTACCTAAGCAACAGACAAACAATTATTTAGCAAAAATATTAGTCACTTCTAAAAGAAACTGATCTGAAAAAATAAGCAAATGTTTTTTTATCATCTAAGCTCTTTTTTTTTTTTCCCCAGCTCATCTCAAAACAACAGTTATTTTGTTGACAGAAAAGTTCACTAAGGTCTCAGACAGTAGTTTGTCTTTGTGGAGTTGATGACTTTTGTTCGGGAAAAGGCAGCAGTTTAAAAGATATAACTTATCACTGTCAGATAATTTTGCTGAAAATCAGAACTTTTTTCATTTTCTTCCCTGTAAAGGCATTTTTTTTCACCAATACTTTATTAATTGTTAGTTAAAACAAAGTGTGAAAGGTGAAACTGCAAATGGATTTTGGAAACAGCCTACATTCAGTGATCCTTTTAATTTTTATAAAATCTTCACACTGCAAGTCCATAAGAAAACATCCATTGACTTTTACAGGACCAAAATTTTACTCAGTATCTAGAAGGCTTGAATCTTCCTGGGTAATTAATCAATACACAACACAGTTGTGCATATTAAAGCACATATGAAAGATAAGTTTTTGCTTAGCCTTTTGTCTACATAAACTACAGGTAAAATACTGATGCAAAAGAAATTCATCACAGTTCCATAACAAATTTCAGTGTTATACCCATAAGATCACCCCTAACATAATGGTTCCTCAAAATACTTTTAATAAATTTACATTTTACAATTGTTCTTACATTCCAGTGAATTTTTAGAGAACATCAGATAGTTAGTCTGTTAATCAAAATATAGTGCCACAGGAGCCACATTAGAACTTACAGAGCTGTTGCTCAAAAATTTTAATATTGATTGACAAAGAGCATGCAGTCTTTAGGGATACTAAGTAAATTAATTTAAAAATAACCATATCTGAGTTATCTGGGAAATGCCTGCTTTTAAGCTGAAACATCTCTTTGCTTTTGTACTTACTGTTTTGAACCAGATTCATAATGGCAAGCAGTGTTTGAAAAAAGTCTGTTAGAAAGGTACTAAGTTTATGCTATGGACAAGTTCATTAGGAACAACTTAAAGGTCTGCCATTACACTCAGAAATGGAGTTTTAGCATGTTTGATGATCCAAATACACATGGTTCGGTGGTCAACATTACAATTGTTTAAAATAGAGTGACTAATCTGTAACATCAATATTTTACAAACTAACGTTGACAATGCCAAGGTCTTTGTTGATAATTTTTCCTTTATATAACACCAGCTGGAAGATGTTTCCCTATTATTGATCACGCCACTTATCAGCTATTCACAACATATTTCTTTGTACTTGGTACAAAATCTAAACAGTGTGGACTTGGTTCATTAACCTTTTGATATTGGGCAAACGGGGGAGTAAGACAGGGAGAGGAGAAGCACTAAAAGTAATTTCATTGTTATTTGGATTTTCATTTTGGTTAAGACATCTGAAAAAGAAAAGGGCACAAACTTTATAGGAATGAAATAGCACTTAGAATCCGGTTTGAAACCTATAGAAGCAAAAGAAAGGCCTTCTGTTGATTTAATTTTCACTGGTTCAAGTACTGAGCAAAAGATAAGTTTCAAAAGCTTAAAAATAAACAAACCCTCTATCTTATAGAAGTTTCCCTGAGGACAGATTGGAAGTTGAGCTCTGTAAGGAGTTGGCAGGAAAATCTTAAATTGTAGAAAACAGAGATGGAAGGTGTCTTGAACTCTGAAAGTTAGAACAGAAGTTCTGCAACAAGTTTCAGTCCAAGTTCTCAGAAAAGATGAACGTGGTAACAGTTTAGAATATTTTAAAAGCTCGACATAAAAAATCCATAGGCAGTATCATTTTAATATAATTTATCAATTGCAGTCAGATTGAAATTTTAATTGCACTTGACAGATTAAATATTTGCATGAATATCTGAATCTGGAAGAGCTTAACTTCTAAATACACATATGCCAACGAGTAAACTGGCACGAAAAGGAAGTTAAAGTTGCAGAGCCACGCACAACATTAACGCTTAGGAATTTAAGCTCTTTACCTAGGAGGCAGTTCATGATGATCTGATACTCTAAAATCTTTTGTCATTCCTTATGTCTTGCTTAGCTACAGACTGTCTCCAGTAACTTGGGTTCTTCAACCCAGTATGAACCAATGCTCAGATCAATCTTTCTTTCCTGGAACTCATAGTGTTTTTTCAAGAGGAGAAAACCAGTTTTGTGTGTGGAGAATCTTTGCTGTAGAAAAGTCCTAGCTTCAATAAAAAGGAATATTAACATACGTCTGATTCTTTTTAATCTGAAGCCTGAAGTATTTCTACCTGTCAAGGCTGTCACAGCATGCACAGGGACTGTAGTTCAGCTGTCTCATATCCCTACATCCCCTTTATGTGGAGCAGACCATCTACATCAGGCGATAACACTCATGACACAGGCTCTCAAAATAAACAGAAGCAGTCACACAGGAGAAACAGGGCTTCCCAAAGACTTTTCATGCTGTTGTGATCCTGCATGGATGCTAACTTCTGCTAGGGAATCACTGTGCTGAATTGGTTTGGGTACTGCATGGCCCTAATGCAACAGCCCTGTGCCCTCTGGGGTTCAGGCCTCTATGAATGGAGTCTTCTGTCTCCTTACCACAGCCTCCTCAAGACCAGCCTGAAGCAGAAGAGCATAGGTCTTCACCTATTCACACACAGTCTTTAAAGAACTTCTGTATTATGTCTAGTCCTCCTTCCTTCCAATCAGTTACTAGCTGCTAGGGTGATATAAGAAGCAAGAGTTTTCAAGATTTAGCTGAAATAGTTCCTTCTCTAGCTTTTATAATAAAAATTTAGACTTTTTAACATTTTTTCCCTAGCTGTTCTAGAAGTCAAAGTGAAATACGAAGCCAGGATGACGTTAGTTTATAACTAGAAGACACTCTAGAACTGAGGTCTGCAAAAGTGGCCATTTTTACTTGTCAGAAGGAAGTCTGACATTTAGGTCTCTATATATTAATAATCCAGTCCTTATTCTGGCAATCTCCTGATGCTTTCACCTCTGTTTTATCAGAGATAATGTAGATTCCTACATGAGTTAGTTCCTACATATTTACCATGCCAAGTCAGATTTACCAATCACTGTTGGAAAGATAGGGATATACTCTCCTTGTTCCCTTCTATTACTTCAGACCTACACGGATTTTAAGAATCAGCAGGGCTTGCTGCTACCAACACACTGCAATGCAATTCAAAACATGAGCATAAAAATGAAATGAAAACTACTCCAAAACCAAATCATCTTCCAGACCACCAATAGCTAACTTCTCTGTTACCCTAAATCTCCCCCCTGCCTTCTCCACTAAAAATTTTTCCACAGTTTCCTCATTTTTGACTGTGGTACAAGATATGAATATATGTATTTAAGATCAGGCTTAATGGCAGGTAAACAAATTTACCGCATCAAGCATTTATTGTTTTGTTCTCTAATATAATTAGTAATACCTGTCTGAAATTTTTTCCATTAACATGATTTACATAAATTATACACGCAGAGCTAGTCAGCATCCTAGACAGAGGTTACTCACAATTTAAGAAAACATCAATACTTTCATTCATTTCCCCAGCACATATACTAGACATGATCTTTACTAGCCATGGTCTTTAAATTTATTCTGGTCAAGTTTTCACTGACTGCAGTGAAAGTAAACTCCATCAAGATACATTGTGAGAACCACAGAGATGGAACCTACTAAGCAAATAAGGGTTTATTTTATTTGAACTAGATTAATACATTCGCTTACATTTTATGTATGCTAAAACACATTTATTTTTGTTTTATTGTGCTACTGTGAAATTATATCACACATCTATACATGCTCTTGGAAATATGTCTCTTCACACTTTTAAACCAACTTTACAAACCAACCACAAATATTTTCCTAGTATCACAATACACTACATATATTTTATTGCATTGCTTTGCAAATATAGCATGACTAAACCACAGAAAAACATTATTGTACTTTTACCCATAAAGGATGAATGGCCTATCTGCTATGCTACCATCATCAGTGCCCAGAAAAATCATGGCCAGGCTATTTCCCATGCTTAGTTCAAGTCCTCTCCTTAAAATATGGATTTAGCTTTGTTTCCTGTTATTTCCTACCATTTCATCTAGATTTTACAATGAAGGAAGAAGCAGGAAACAAAATTAAATCTTAATGGAAACTTCAAGGCAGTAACATGCCTAAGGAAGTGTGTATTCCTTCCTTTGACTACTTGCATAGGATCTTTTTCTCTTTTCCTTGTAAAGATAATAAACCTTCAAAAATAGTGCTGAAAGATAGTAATGATTATCATCACTTCTGTAAGCCACTTTGGAAGTCAAAGGAGACCAGAGAATGAGAAATGTAACATTGATTTTACAGCAGTAAACACAGCTGCAAGTGCTCTCTGTTGTGTCCTTTCTGTCAATCTTGCCACTTCTGGCATAAAGCTTCCCTTGTCACAACTTGTTCATTCCAAAATTGGAAAGCAATTCCACTCTACAGTGACACACAGACAATGTTTGGCAACTCATCTTTCTGCTCAAAGCAATATCCATTCTCATGTCCTTCAGCCTCTTGCCTCAGTTTGCCCTGGCCATTCATGGAGGTTGCCTGGCAGCTGTAGGAACCCAAGTGTCAAATTCTGGAATGAAGTTTTCGAGGACTGGAAAATTGGTGTTAATGTTGACCTATGGATCTATCTAATTAAAGCAATATATAGTAGATATTAAAATCACTGTCAGTTCCCAGTTACTCGGGCACTAACTAGATGTGTAGAATTCCACTATAAGCCATCAGTGAAAAATGTTCTTAGCTAGTTTTCAAACCTTCGTTAAAGAAGTAAGAAATACTCCTAGCATCTTAAGATACAGATGCTATTTAGTTTCCGCTTTATGTTCTGCAATCTCATAGGAGTATTTAGCTGAAGAATCCTTTGGACTAAAGGCACTAACACATTCAAATATTTACCTCAATTCTGAAAAGAAAAAAAAAAAAAAAGGTGTTTCACACTGGTTTAGTATAATGGATTGTTAATTTTTAGCATTTTTCATAGCAAAAAGTAACTTGTTCAGAATACAAGTATTTTTGTAGAGAATTTTCTGATAAGTAGTTGTATGCCAGGGAAAAGGAAGAAGAAATGAAACCATCCACGCAGACTAGCCCAGTCACACTAGTGAAAGTGTTTTAAGGGTATAAGAATCACAAAGAGATCTGAAGTAACAAATGGAATAGACAGAAACACAGAGTAAAATGTTGCATCATGACACATTTGCTCTAACACTGTCACTTGAGTTCCTAGTTACATCAGTGCAAGGAGAAAACATCTGACTGCTGCAGTGCTCGTTACTCTCATACACATATACAGACTGCATGTAGAACCCAATCCAAAAGGCCAAATTAAAAGATTACTAGCTATGAACCTGGGACATTTATTTTATGGGCTGCTACAAAATCTGTTTGGCACTCATAATCTGTGTAAATGTCAAGGTAGCTATCAAGCGCAGGCTCCATTTTCACAGTAGCAATGTTTCCATATTCTTTTGGCAAGCATTGTGCAGGCAAAGTGTTGCAGCAGTGAGTCTGAACTAGATGTATTGTATTTATGTATATCAGAAGCAAAAATTTGTCCTTACATCAAGAGTAAAATGTTTTAAATATTTAAAATTAAAACTGCATACTGCTTGTTACATGCAACTGAAAATGGTAACCACTTCTTGATATATGCTCTGATTGGTATTCATGTGGATTACTTTTTAATATAAGGCTAGAAGCTTAATTATAAAGGATTATTAGCATTACTCAATTATTATTACTCATAACAGTATTGCAGTGAGATGCGGTCATGCAAGAGCTGTCTAATTTTTTACTTCTTTCTCCATATCATTTTGGAATCATCATTCAAATAGAGCCACTTAAAAAAACTGTTCAAGGCTTTTTTTTTTTTTTTTTTTCTTTTCCCCCTGCATTCCTCTCAGATGCCTATGGCTGGATCTCCAGAAGCAATCTGATTGTTTTACTGGTAGAATTTTTGGGACAGGAACTGTGTATTTACTTCATGCTTTTGCATACCTTTGTAGTCAGACAGATGCTTTGTATGTGGAAGTCCTGTAGCAGTAAAGGCACTTTAGAGGATCAGAGATAACATGTGTGAGGGACATTTGGAGTCAAGATAAATCATGTGTGTATAGAAAGTCTATCTGAAAATAGGTCATAATAAAATTACAGTAGAGTGTAGAACTACTGAAGGCAGTTAAGCTTTACTTTGGTTGATAGCAGTGATCAGAACACGATCAACACTATTTTTCTGTAAAGGGATGCAGTGCGGTCTTAAAATAGCACTTATGTTGGCTTTTGTCACGTTAACTGTGGGAACTCTGGTGGAAATACATTTAGGTACTTGAAGACCATAAGTTCAGAGATAAGCCTGGCTGATACCATGAACAGCTTGCCTGAGAGGTAAATTGCATGCAGAAACTAAACATGACAGCCAAAGATAAAACACTTATTATGATTAATACCAGAAGATGTAACAGGCTTTACTTACTGCAGCCCCAGGAAACCTCACTTTTACCAGATAGTGTTTACAGCTCCAATCACACTCACAGGGCAACCACATGCTTTCTCAGTAGATGGTCTTTTATGTGTGAAACTTCTCATCCAAGTGAATTTTAACTTCTGCATTATTCCTGTGAATGTTTTAAGAGACTTACAGGTCTGTAAGATTTTATGCACCTATTAAAAAGCTAAAACAGCCTGACAGCAAGACAAATTTTTAAAGAATGCTACAGATGAGGAATGTGACAGCAGTCTTGTGAGAGTCTTATACTATGAAGTTTGCTAAATGAACATTAATTTATGTAGAAGGTGGGAAGTAAGGTTTACTTCAATATGCGTATCTTTGCATCTCTTGCAAATATATGCACAAATGATCCTACCGCATTCTTCATCTCCTACACGTACCAATGATAAGATACAATTCCATGTAAAATGCAGTAAAACATTAGAAAATATCAGAATAAAATCTTTCCCACTTTAGCATCTATTTTAGTTACCTCTGAGTCACCCTAACTTAGATTTTTATATCCATTTCTGCAATTTATTTTGCTTCAGCAAACAAGGATAAGATCTGTTTGATAGAAATTAATGCCACTTTCTGCAGCTCAGTAGAAAAAAAAAATCATTCCATAACCCAATAATTATCACTATCTATACTAGAGGACTAAGATTGTAATATAAACAAGTAGAATCTCCAGAAAGGATTTTCTTAATTCTTTTAAAATGTAGGAGATAAAAAGAGACTTTTAAAAATTTTGTTCCTTTTAAATGGGATGATTAAGATTAACATTCAACATATAAAACAATATAAAAACAGCAGACAACACATATGGATGATCAGTGGAGGAAAGCAGTTCCTACATTTGAAGTATTAACTTTTAAATGACGTTTTTACAAAATTATTTACTTGTCAAAATCATTATGTACCTAAATGTAAGCCAGGGAGAAGATCTCACCCCCACCCAGAGGACGTGTAGTTGAAAGAGGAGGTGCCAGATGTCCTCCTAAAAATGCGCCCAGAGCCATGAATCTTTCCTCACTCAGCCAGGAAGACAGGCTGACAGTGGTGACGAGACATCAGCAAACTCAAGAAGAGCAGCTACAGCCATTTCTGTGTGGCAAATGGAAGCAATAAGTGATTGATAAGAATGGTTCTGACACTCTGGGACTGTTCTTGATCAACATAACCAGCCCTTGAAAAACCACGGGCAGCTGGATGATTGGAGGCTGGAGACATTACTGCTCCACCCCTTCAATCCTCCAGCCTCCTCTGATCCCACACTGTCTGCAGGGCAGTCCGCAAGTAGGCCTTGCCTGCGACCTGGGTGAGACGGGGCTGATGTCCCCATGTCTCTCCCAGGCCCGTGAAAGTGTCCAGGAGGGCTGTTTAAGCTGATTTTTATATAGTAAAGATGCATGCCAACCAGCATGTTTACTATCTGTCTCCAACAGTCAGAAACATTGAACTCTAGCAAGAGTTGATCTTTCTGCTTCTCTGGCTAAAAAAAGGCAATAAAAAGGAAATTTAATTTTAGCTTGACCTAAAGTAAATATTTTCTTTTAATTTACTGAGAAAAAAAATTCTTTGATTCAACACTACCAAGAAAAGATAACTATTTCTCCTTGTTTTCTTCTCTTTGGGATTTTAATCTCTTTTTCAGAAAGCTAAAGAAACATAAACAATGATATAATTCTGAAACCAAACTCCAAAAGCACAATCACAGACTCTTCTCTTTGCTAATCTTTCCCATATTGAACAGGCCAAAACTTCCCAACAAATGCAACCTACATTTATTGTGGTTTTAATTCTATGAACCCATCTCCTGTGTGACTCCACAAGGTTCTCTCTCTCATTTTTATTTTCTGTCCAGGGAAGTACTCCATAAAACAAAACTTATCTCAGTTCCAATATTAGTCTTTTATGACATTATGCATGTTGCAGCAGTGGAGAAAAATCTCATGAGACAAACTCCAGCATCATACTTACGGTCAACAATACACTATCTCCAGAGAATAAACCACATGTAAAATTGGATTTTATTTATCAGCTTAGAAAACTGTTTAAATTTCAAAAGCAATTTGGGTAAAATAATATTTAATTTATATAAAAACCCAGATAACCATATGGTTCCAACTTACATGAAAAATCCTCAAATTTTTATGCAAAAAGAAAGCAGCCATAGATACCAAAATTCAAAACATCAAGTCAAGAATGCTATACCTTTTTTCCTTTGATGCTTTTTCTATCCTTATTTTTAAACCTCTTTTAAACAGTTCTAATAATCTGTACATATATATATAAGAAACTGGCTGTAGGAGTAATTAATGATTTTTTAAAAAAAATACAAGGATTTTTTTGTCCTCCCGTCCTTTACAAATATGTCTATTTGTCAAAACAATCCTGTGCTCCACATATACTACTTTCAAAAACATTTTCAAGTGGGGAGAGTTTCTTAGCATGATGCTAAACTTGCAGCCAAAATGGGCCATAAGATCCATGAGCTAGACAGTCAGTGGCACAACTAAGACCTGGTATTTGGGAACTCAGACATCCAGTTCTGTACATCTAACCTAGTGATCTGAGACTTATTCCCTGCTTTCTCCTGAATTTTGTTCCCCACAAGCAGAAAAATTTCTTGGAATTGAATCAGAATGTGTCAGATTCTTCATAAAACAAAATGCTGTAAAGTATATATAAACCATTTCTCTCCAAATAGAAACAACATAGTACATAATTTCCTGTTAATAACTAAACTCTGACACATTTTTTTTCTTAATTAAATTAGGCATTAAATCATTGCAGTAGATTTATTTTCCTGTTTGTGTTTTTTATTAATTAAATCGGCACCATCTGCCTCTGTTTATCTGTTTCACAATCCTTTCATCTAGCACTGTATGTTTATATTTTAAATGCATTATTAGCTTTCATGATGGATTTTGTAACTGCAGAATGGTAGCTGTGAATACAACTGTCATAAAAGATACTCAATTGCTACAGCATAGCAGTGCAGAAATCACTACAGCACAGAAAAATAAGGTATAAAATCATAGAATAAGCAATCAAAATAATGCTTCATTAAAGAGAAGACATTTAAACACAGCAGCATAATGCTTAGAGACCTCTTCTACATGAGCAGGGATGTGGGATTAATTTAGATATACTCACATTAATAATTCAGAATATAAACAGAAGACATTTCAGATCTGTGAATCTAACAGATAAAGCACACTTTTTTTTGGTAATAAAATAGGCAGATTTCTCCTCAAATGGATATTAAATAGTCATGTGTCCTGCAGTAGAATGTAGTTATGGAAAAAGCATGGGTGTGTTGTTTTTATTTTATGCCATATTTACTCATGGTCTTGAGCTGACTGTCATTATCTGGTACCAATTTAGTCTTTATTTCTAGGGATTTTTTTTTCTCTCTTAGTGTGAATAAAAATTTCCTCTTGAAATTGCATATTTTATCTCTTAAGCAAGTGGATCATTATATGGAGTACTTCAGAGTCATTTAGCCTTAGCAGAAGTTAGCTTTTGCAAACCATTTCTAGCAAAATTTTTGGGTTTGTCTGGTAGCAAATTTTTAATGGAATTAACATAGGCATATGGGACTCATATTAACAGTTTAGATCATTGTGATCTGATACAACACAATAAAGAAACAGTCCCTATGACCCTCTAGAGGACACAAGGGATTTCTAGAGGTATAGGTCATAGATTTAATGGTAATATATAAAGAAAAGGCTGAGATTGTTTGGGAATAATTTCTCAATCAGTACTGATGGACAGAAGGTATACAAAACCCCACATCCTTTCTTTCCTTTTTTTCTACAACTCAATGAAACTGATTTTTCTTTTCATTCAGTTAAGTTTGGAGGAGACTAAGGCATTTCAGCATTTTTTTCAAGATCTAGAAAGTAAAAGTTGCCTTAAGAATCACATGAACCAAAAGCTCTTACCAAAATAATTGGAAAGCAGAAGATTTAATGGGAAACTTGCATGCAGCACAGTTCATTGAGCAGCTCCAAGGTATCACAAATTGTTAATGAGTATATGTTTGGAGGTGATAAGCACATACAGGTAAAATAACCTATAAGTAATATCAGTTTATCAATCCCATCTGACTCCGAGCCATTTACAACTACAAATCCAAGTTTCTTAGCTACAGGTGACTTATCATTAATTGTAGACAGACACACACAGAATTAACTTCTAGAGAGGTATTATCTATTTTTCTGCATTGTCATTTTGGGGGAAAATTCCACTGAGGAAAGGCCATGGACTGGGCAATAGTCAGTCTAAGCAGTTTTCACATCACTGCACATTACCCATAGGAAAATGACCCTGGTACGTAACAAATCGAAGTCTCCACACTGGAGAAAGGAAAGTTTAAGTCTTGTGCTCTGGCTCCTTATCAAGTTTAAATCTTTACCAGACAAGATTGCAGTGGAAATCCAAATCCACAGGTTCTGAAGGATCAGCATTTCTTCTAAATTACTTTGAGATAGTTCTAATTTCACTAAACAAGTGCAAACCATCCTTTCAGTGTGCTGCTTCCATGTGTCCTCAGCTGTGATGTACATACCACAGCCACTCTTGCACCCCCAGTCAAAGTGCCCACAGGTGCAGCTACAGCTCTGTTCAGCAAGTTGGCCAAACACATTCCTTCCTCTCTCAGTGCAAGGATTTTGTGCTCCTCTTGGCACACAGAAGGTTTGAACGCATTCTTTTCCTTAGCTCAGTTTGGCAGTCCATTTGAAACTGTCTTATTCTAAATTTAGAGAAAAGTCAATGATTGAAGCTCTTAACTTTGTCACTGGCCTAACAATGTCTTAAGCTCAGTTCATGTCCTTCTGGATAAATACACAGGCAGACTTTCCTTCTGTCTACCAGATGTACTTTTTTCTTAAATGTGGAATCATTCTAATTTAGGGCTGAATTCTGGGAAAAAGCTGCCACCCCCATTTCCGGGCATCATAAGCACCATAAGCCTATCTGCAGCTTTTTAAAAAATATGGCTTGCTGAGAAACCAGAAAATATTTATCATACGTTAAAAGGACAGTCCTGAAATGGCATTTTTTAATCTACTTGCAAAATATGACATTATATTAAGATTTCTAATTTTGCAAGTTAAAAATCAGTTCATTCTTCTTCAGCTGTACTTCAGAAGTGCCACCAATTTAATTAAACATCTGTGGAAGAACACGGAACAGTAATTTTAGCTTGCAGAATATGGTATTCTGCTAAAAGTCTTCGATTACTCATTGCCTTTGGATGCCCACCATAACCTCAGTTTTTATCATGGGCAAGAATAAACTGATACAAAACCTATATCTCAAAAACTCCAGATTTGAAGCCAGCAAAACCTGAATCTAGCTCTTAATATTTTTTGACTTGAGGAGGCATTATAAAGAAAAAGAAAACAGATAATTTCTTACTAATTAAGAAATTGTTTCTCACCTATGCATGATGAATATCTTTCTTCACCATTTCAGCTTCAGCTTAAGTGTATAAACTAGAAAAATAAACATAAAAATGTTAATAATCATATCACCTCTACTTACAAACTTCCAGGTCCCAGTTGGTGACAGACAAACATGGCAGCAGCATGTGGTTCTTCTTCCCCTCCTAGAAATGACACCTCCTGACATGGTTTTGAGTGAAACTTAAGTGTTTGTTCAGCATGATAAATGGGCAGAATCGGATCCTCATTGACTTCATTGAGAAAGCCAAAAGAATCTTATTGATCCAAGTAGGCAAGCCTCAATTAGACCTACTTCACATACACCCATAAAATGGCATGCAAACACATGGGCATGCAAATCATTGAACATGGCAGGTAAATTCTGTGTTCACTGCAAATCAGCTTTCTGTACAAATGCAGGGCCCAGCATCTCCAGGACTCTAGAGGTAATCCTGCTTGGAAATCTGCAGGTTTAAGATCTAGAATTTAAAACTCCTCCACAAGCATGCAGGGGATGCACAGTAGCTGCAACACATCTAACACAGCACTTGTGCACTGAAAATCAATCACAGAGGACTGAAGGGGCTCATTACAGGGCACTATGGCCTCCTGTCTCAAAACAGAACGGCTTCCAAGATGAGTAGGTATTTCTAAATTATTTCTAGGATTATTAAAGTATGCTCTGTATACCAGATGTGAGCTCTGCAGTGGCAGCTGAACTCTGCAAGTCTACTGGAGTACATTAGAAGAGTGGGAAGTTCTGTGACCACAGGAGGAATGTAGGGCTTGCCCATTTCTGCTCAATTTCAAACAGCAGTTCAGTGAGTGTTTAGGAGACAGAGACATTTAGTTGTACATTTCTCTCTCTCCTACTTTCACCCTCCCCCTCATCTTATTATAGTAAAGTGTTTCATGCATTCAGCACAATATTTCCTTTAAGAAAATTCTTCCTGCTGCCTCAGAACCACTCACAACCTGGCACTTGGGGAAAATTTTAGGCCATTTTACTATATGCATTATGTCTAAAAATAAATCTATGAGTTTTTTGACTACAAAGATAAAAAGGTCATCCTTCCTCTGTTCCACCCTTTTGTTCATATTTGAAAAAGAGCTGCTGTGAAATACTACTGTGTTAAGGCTGTTGTGAAATGTCTGTAAATGTAAAAGGTAACTGATTCAGATCTGTAAATTAATTCCATCTTACTGTATTTTTACTCATCTTTCTAGCAACAGAACTTCTTACAATGTAATCAAAATCCAAGCTAAAGAACCTATACTGCCCTCTCTCATTTCTAAGTGTTTTTCCCAACAAATTTCTTAAGTTGAATGAACTTATTTCTGGGCATAGTTTGGGGTTTTTTTTTACTTCATATATTTACATATCTAATTAATATCATATATGTGAATGATTATGGTAGCTTTGTGTAGCCTTTTCATTTTTGCTGATTTTACTCTGAGTGGCTGGCTTCATAAAGTATCTAGACAAGGAAAGTTGCTCAAGTCTTATGAAGCAAGTATCTCACAGAAACAAGTTCTGCCAATGGCTTTTGTGCATTTGTGACAGCAAAATGCACAATACTTTGAGTTTATTATTTAAATTTGAATAGACTTAAAAAATAATCCAAACAATAAAGAATAAAATAAAATTATCCAGTTTTTGTTTGGGATTAAAAATAAAGTTAATTGCCAGTCATGCTAGAAATAGCTGGTTAGTCAATTTATAGAAGCAGCTCATCTTTTTTTCTGGACAAACGAAGTAAGCATGCAAATAAAAATCAAGATTTTTCTGTATGTTAAAAGTGCAGTACATCATAGGGTACTTTAGAAATGATTTAGGAAGGTTGCTCCTTTCCATTCCTTTCAAAACCAACAATTTCTAAATAAAAGCTACATCGTGTCTAGAATGAATTATGGCCTTTGTCAAACATTGCACCACCAGGTCACAGACCCTCATGAATCAAACAGGTTTGGAGAAATCCCACCAGAAAAACAGACTGGTATGGGACGGAGGTTTATAATTAGGACATTACTTTTTTGGCAACAAGACATAACCAGTTTAAATGATCTGTGCTTTGAAAGTGGAATCTGTGAAAGACAATAGTAGTGACGACGAGTAGTATGAAAAGACTAACAACTAATTGAAGTAAATTCTACTAAGAGTCTGATTCTCCATTGCTTTTCACTATTTCCCAGTCATCAACACCCTTACAAAACTAGTATAAAATGCTATCATATTAAACACATTTTTACACCGATTTTGCACTGATCTCTCATACTAAAGGATGAACAAGTCCATATTTAGCTTTAAATTTCTTTTGGCCTTTTTAATATTTGAGTGATACATATATTGATAGATAGATACACAGTTTACAGATATAAGAATGCTATATATAGATATACAATTTTTAAATACATATATGTTTTAGATATGGATTTTTCTATACACAAATTTTTATTGCTTTATTGCTGAAAACTGAAGCTTTAACAAATCTTTTTTTGTACAAACAAATGAAGAGTAACTTAAGTAACTGGCTTTAGTCTGCATCTACTGGATAATTTCCATGTTTGCTTCCAGTTTTAAGCCATGCTTGCATATTATTACCAGTGACAGTAAAGCACACATTTGTAGGTAATGCTCTAATCTCACAGTCAACTCCAACAATCTAGCACTGACAGGCCTGTGAATGAAATTGTTTTACAGTCAGTATGTATGTGAAATACAATACCTGTGTATTCATGTGGTTCTGGTTTTCATTTGATTGGTTTTGTTTTGGTTTTGATATTTTCTTCTCTACATTTGGAAATTTCCCTTCTCTTATCATGAAATGTTAAACTACATTCAGGTGTAGAACTGAAATCACATTTGAACCACTGGAAAAGCTTGTTAAAAAAGCCCTGGAAACTAAGATTCTCACTTTTTCACACGTAGATGTTCAACCATTGTGAAAATAAGAAGATATTATGTGACTTAAAATATAATAATGAAAAATGGTCTCATAATACTGTTCAAATAGATGGAAATTTGCATGTATTTAGTGGTCTAAATTATGTGACTAAAGCCAATTTCTCCAAGTCCTCTGCTTCATATTACTTCTCATTGTACCCAGGAGACTAAAAAAAGTATTACTTTTCACCATGTAATTTCATATTGAATTTCAGAGGAAAAGCCGCAGTTGTAAACTAGGTGGCATGAATTCAAGAAAAAGATTCAGTGGACACTGTGAGGGTTTGGGGATAACTTCTCCTGTACTGCAAAGCTACATCAACATTTTTCATTTATAATAACACACTTAATTTCCTTATTTTACACAACTGGATAATGTTTGTTGGACCAGCAGGTTTTATTTGAATAAATGAGAACTTGCTCAGAAAGAATCCTTAGAGAGATGCTAGCTTAGAAAACTTCAAGGAAAAGAATGAGACAAAAGGAGGTTCAAGATTTCACTGCATTTAAAAAATGACATTTTTTCCTAAACTGAATTAATGGTCTTACTCCAAATTAGAATAATAATTGAAATTACACCATGAGTACCATGTCCTTGCTCTAGCAAATAAAATTCTAGTGGTAAACTAAAGTCATTCAAAATGGGGACAGTACCATCAAGTACTTGTCCAGTGGTGAAAAGATCCATATAATTTAAAATTTAATTTGTTTTATATAAAAAGAATCCTTATGAGATCTTTAAGAAGCCCAAACATATTATTTCATTTGTACAAGAATAATTCCTCTAGCCTTGAAGTGATTTCCTGTCTCCCAATATGGCAAGGCTTTGGAGAAACACACAGATAGGTAAGAGATAAGCAAAGATCCAGTCCATGAAACTGTATTATGTGAGGAACCCTGCTGACACTGGAGTAGCAAATTCCATAACATAGGTAAATGTTAGCAAGAACGTGTACAGATAACAGTTATGAAGATCCCACCCCACAGTCACGACCATGGATTGGATAAGAGGAGCTCATTTAAGCAGATTTCATCTTGCACCTCTGTTTGTCACAAACTTGAGCTGAATACATGACATGCTACTGAGCATATGGCTACAATAAAGTCTTATTCTCTGCTTTCCTTCAAAGGACCCAGGACATGTCTGCAGATACAGAGCTGGTTACAGGAAGAGCTTTCTAAGATGGAGAAGAGACTCTCTCTGCCCTCCTCAACTCTGCGAGGCTCCAATAACTGCTTCAACTTATGCAGAGGGGCAGATAGACACAGGTTAACCTCATGAACTGAAAAATAAAAGCTACCATCAATGAGTCTTCACATCTGTGTGGAATGAATTCAGCCTCAAACAAAGGTATGTGGGGGCAGAAAGGCAGAAGAGAGATTGCCAATAAGAATAAACACTAAAAAACTGAGTCACTTCCTTTTTCTTCCTTCCCTGATTAATATAATCAGATAATTATATTAATACCTATAGCTCAAAATAAAAGTGCAACATTTTTCAAGAAAGCTAAATGAAACTGTTTGGCATTTCTTATTTATTGATAATGAATAAGCTAGATAGTTGCTGATATAAAGCAGCAGTCCAGCATTGACATTAACCAGCACAGTCTGTGATGTCAATGCTATAAATCATACATGGGAGTCTCATGTTATGCAACATCCCACAAACCGGAGCACTAGCCATTTTTTAAAGTAATAAAGTTAAAGGGTAAGTAGGTTACTTATCGCGTTACAGCACTCAGACTGCAGCTAGTACAACACTTAGAAATTTACAGATGGATACTGGAGTCTCTAAATCAATTTGTAATTTCTGAACCAGAATTATAGACCAAAAAGCCATGTAGTCCTGAAGGAAACTTTGAAAAGTAAAACAGAAGAGGTATCATTACATAATTATATTTGAGAGGAGGAAGAAATGCCGTCAAATGTTGTAATAGGATTCCAAAGCTAGAACTGTAGCATGAAGATTATCCAATTTAGAGCTAGAATGGTTGATCGTATTTTTAGAGGCACTGCAGAAAACCAACACCTAAATGGCTACAGCACATTTAAAAATATGTTGCATTTCACCAGATTAAAAGTTGTTTTAGTTTACTGCTTTTATTGATAGAAGAAATTCAGAGCTGAATTCTATCTACAAAAGAATCTAAAAGAATTAACTCCCTTCCCCTCTGTCCCCCCCCAAAACAAACCACCTTTTCCTCTCATGCAGAGCTTATTCAACAATTCCATTTCTTTAAAAAGTAAGAGGTCACTTTAAGTTCCCAGGCTACTCAGGGCCAGGAACAAGTAAAAAGTAACTACCTTAATTTTCCTGTACAGAAAAGGGGGAGTAAAAGGAAGGTGAGCTAGAAAGTTCCCTTTCAATTGAAGGAAGACACAAACCAGAGTAAATCAGCTTTGATCCTTTTCCTCATCTTTATTGAGAGAGGATGAGAAAAAGGAAGAATGTAGCTACTGGGGCATTTTGCAAAAGATGCTCTGATCTGGTAGAGTGTGCAAGAGCTAAAAACAACTATGACTTCATATCAGCCATTCCTTACTTTAATTTCCTACAAAATTTAATGTTGATAATAAATCAAAAATTGGTACACAGCAAATGCTCATTCTCTCTCCAAACTGAATTTACTATAATGCATGGAAGCCAAGATTTCTATGCCTTCATCATATAACAGTGCTTGCAAGTGCATGAAATGTCTCTGTAATACTAGCAAATTGAAATGATGCATCTGTATAATATAAGGGCCTGTCTTTGAGAAAAGGTCATATGGAGATCTGGCAGAAGGGAGAAGTGGCATATAGAGGAGCTGCACGCTACAAAGATGTCATCTGAACTTGTCTTTTATAAGCCAACAGAGCATCCTTCCTGTAGAAAACCCTTGCAGCAGAGGCTCACAGTAATTGCTAAATTTCTGTTATTGTATTAAGGGCAGACTATAACAATGAAATAAAAAGATAATTTCCCCCTGAGAGCAGAAATCTTGCCAAGTGCCCCAAAGGCTTCCTGCGTTGCATTTCTCATTTAGGCTGTTTTTTGGTTTTTTTTTTTTTTTTCTGACTGAAGTTCTTGTGTGACCTCGTGAAATCCTATCCCTTCACATGCTGACAGACTGATGACTATAAAGCTATTCTTAGCCCCATGCCATATCTAATGACTGGTTTAGCTAACATTGCTTTTCAGATCATACAGATTCATGCCTCTACAGCTACTGTATTGTAAGCCTGTTGCTACAAGTTTCAAAATGTCTTGCAAATATTTGCTTTCCTTTTATGTTCAATGGTCTAATCCACTGTTAATAATTTGTAAATAAGGAATATCTACAAAAATGGCCTCTAAAAACAGCATCAACTGACATGATGATGGGATGATGTTTAGGTTTTCATTTTAGGACCTATAAAATGCAATATTCGTTGTTCTTTAATGATACACTGAGCTGGCTGGAAGAGAGCATTCAGATCTCTTCCACCAATTATGAACAATCCTACAAAGGTCAGTTGCACAGCCTGCAATGCTCATGTACTTCTTGGAGCTCGAACTTCTTACACTGAAGTTCATTACTTTTTTTCTTCATTTCCACAAAGCTGTTATTTCATTATTTTTAACAACCTATCATTACAGAGTATAACTAGAAATTTCCAGCACATCCCTTTTCAAAATATGCCTTTTAAGCCAAAGGCTTTACTTTAGCAAGTTCTTATTATAGATAATGCCTATGTTATTCTGGGAAATTCAGTAGTATGGACCTTACTTTAAGTCCTCCACACTACAATTCAAACACAAAAACTCTTGGGATTTTTCAGTGACTCCAACTGATAAGGATGAGATTTATTTCAGCAATTGCTTGCTCTCTTTAGACATAACAGTTTTACATTTTTTTTTCCTCTGCTAGCACTTCTGTACTAGGTTTTCTCAAAATGAGACTTCTTCCTACCTGCTCTGGAAGTTCCAGCCAGGAACTGTAAGCAGGAAATTGGTGTTAGCTCTCTTTCCAATCCTCTGAGCTCCATGCACATACACATCTCCTTTTATCCTTTCCTTATCTCTCTCTCAGCTTTGCTCATAATCCCCACTTCAGACCACTTCCTGGAAGTCTTTCAAGAAAACGTGCTGTTGCAAATCTGACTTCATTCCTGCCCTTTTCCTCTGTAGCAAAAGGCTTGTCCTTGACAATACTTTCCATCATGCCAGTACAGAGCCAAATTTTCCGTTTGGTTCTCTAATGAAAATCCAGGTTTTGCATTTGATGTAGTAATAATAATAATTTCTGCTGTTAGACTATTCTTTAGCACTTAACTAGATTTGAGTATTTAAGATAATTTCTCATGAGTTCTCCAGCTGTTCTGGTCCTTCCACAGCTTTCCTACACCTACCACAGCTCAAACTCTGATACATACAACTGGAGAGTGCATACTGAGTTCTTGCAGCAACAATAAAAACCTACAAAACCCATCGATATGGAGCAAATTTTGGGGGGGGGGGGGGGGGGGGCGGCGGTGGATGGGCATGGAATATAGGTTTAGCTATCTGTTTTAGTCTCATTTACTCCAAAATTACTGTGAAGTCCATAGCACCAGACACATGGAGACACATACAGTATAATTTAATGGAATCACAAAAGACCTAGTCTGTAGATGCCTGTCATACTAAGGTAAAGTAGAAATAAAGTTACAGTCTTTTCTGAGGTAACTGTAACCATCTACAACTGTCACCGTCATCATACACGCCATTAAGATTATGCACAGATCATATGAACAGTCATAGTCTGTCTGCTATGCCTGTGAAAATATGCTTTTTGTTTACAGCTTTTTCAGCCCCAAATCAGATTACAGCAGCAGCATTCTGCAGAACACAAAGAAAATATTTTCTCATCAAACACTGCTCTTAAATGTTAAAGTCCAAAATAGGATGACATTAGGTTGTACCTTCACCTCTATCAGAGAGCTTAGATTGGCAGAAGTATTTGCGACTGCCAGCTAGTGTTCTGCAGAAATTTGTGAACCTGAGGTCCCTGCACCACAGTTATCATTCATGCAGCTATCTCCTTTGATTGTCTTTCCAGCAACTAACAAAATCCAATGACTTTTCTGTGTTACTTGGTTTTATTGTAAACTTTATAGAAAATATAGAACAGACTCTGTCTGCACAGAATCAATTGCACTGAAAAGCTTCTGTAAGATGTGCACTAAATTGTTTTTGTGGTGCAGTAGCATAGCAATAAGATTGTAAACTCAAGGATACAGAAAGATTCACCAAGATATATGAGAAATTCAATTATTCACAAAAGAAGGAAAATCAGATAAGTAAAACTATTTTTGTCTTGAGTATACCAACCAATCCAGTGTGTATCATATAAGGTTATGCTTATTGGCAATATTCCCAATAGGTAGAATAGTACAGAGAACAAATTTGAGAACATAGCAGTCTTCTCAGTTACTATTGAGGGTTTCAGCTTTTATTAAAAAGAAGTTCTTCCTGCTATCATGTCTATGGAGAAAAACTGCCTACTCAGAGCCTCATAAAACAATACAATCTATGTCAATGAGTGCTAACCTAGTGTGAAAAACATAATGCTATGATTTTAAAAGTTGAGTTCTGAAACAATTACTTATAGCAAAAGCTTGTAACAAAATAACATCATATTATGCAAATTATTATATGAGCAGAAGCATAACAATGCTAGTTAAGAGTATGTGTTTTAAGGCTCCTACTCTTTTCAAACACGAGACAAGTGCAGGTGCAGGTGTCATGTTTTTCTGAAACAGTATTTGCCAAGTTGAGCAGGAGCGTTGATCTGCTTGAGAGTAGGGATCTGGACAGTCTGTATTGATTGGACAAGGTCAATTGTATGAGGCTTAACAAGGCCAAGTGCTGGGCCCCGCACTTGGGCCCACAACAACCCCAAGAAACTCTACAGGCTTTGGGAAGAGTGCCTGGAAAGTTGTCTGGAGCAAAAGAGCCTGGGGATGTTGGTCTACAGATGCCTGAATATGAGCCAGCAGTGTGCCCAGGTGGCCAAGAAGGCCAATGGCATTCTGGCTTGTATCAGACGTAGTGTGGCCAGCAGGACTGGGGAAGTGATTGTCCTCCTGTACTTGGTGCTGGTGAGGCTGCATCTCAAATATTATTCTCAGTTTTGGTCCCCTCACTACAAGAAGGAAATTGAGGTGCTGGAGCATGTCCATAGATGGGCAATGGAGCTGGTGAAGGGTCTGGAGAACAGTTCTGATGAGGAGCAGCTGAGGGAGCTGGGGATGTTTAGTCTGGAGACAAAGAGGCTGAGAGGAGATCTCATTGCTCTCTACAACTGACCAAAATGAGCTTTTGCAGCGAGGTGGGCGTTAGTGTCTTCTCTCAAGGAAGAAGCAAAAGAACAAGAGGAAATTGCATGGGGAAGTTTAGATTAGGTATTAGTTAAAACTTGCAAGGGTTGTGAAGCATTGGAACATGGTGCCTAGGGAAGCTGTGGAGTCACCATCCCTGAAAGTCTTTAAAAGATGTGTAGATGTGGCACCTGGGGACATGGTTTAGTGGTGGACTTGGCAGTATTAGGTTAATGGTTGGACTCAATGATCTTCAAGGTCTTTTCCAATCCAAATGATCCTATAATTCCAACCTGTGGGAGGCACCAAACTAAAGGATTTCCCAAAGGAAAATGCAGCATCAGCACTCTTAATTTCAGTTAAACATCTTTTGTTGTTGTTGTTAAAAGCATACATCTGTTCAGACTTCAGCACGTGAATGAAGCCTGAGGGCAGCACCCCATGCTACTGATTAGGCAGCGATGGTTCAAGATTTCCCAGTATTTGTTTCTATTTTCCAGCTGTTTATTCACAGAATACATGTGGAACACCATCCCAGTTGTGTTGCAGTCTGTATAAATGAAACATAGGTGCAGCAGTCTTGAAGTCTTGTGCACTAGATATAGAAGAAAGCAAAAGAGCAGGAAAGTAAAGATCAGCAGAGAGGACTGCTGACCTCCTCCAGGTTAACCTTCCTGGTGTGTGACAGAGAAATAAATGGAACTGCCATCAAGCTGTCAAAGGAGTAGTTGTACAGCCATATCTCTATTCTTAAGTGATCATCTGTGTCATATTCCCCACACAGCACAGCACTGGTTTTCCCTGTAGCCTATTCAGCAATTCATTGGCAGCAAAACAGCTAAGAAACCTTCATAAAAATAAACTATAAAAATGGCTCTATCAGAGACTTTCTTTTGGAAGCCATTCACATTGCACATTAGGATGAGCAGTTGCCTCCTTGCTCTATCAGGCAGGTTCTCAAAGTCTAGCTTAGGTCTTTTGTATCCCAAGGGATTCAACAAAGTGCAGTTTTTATTCTGTGTATGTGGCACAGGAATTATCACTTCATCCCTTTCACTTACACAGGCAGGTGTAAAGAACCTGAGTCTGCTTTATGGTCTTTCCTTGTTAACGGATGTATCTCCCTATTTTACTCATCTGTATTTTGTATGTAACCCTTACACAACTCATGGGAATTGAAACAGATCTGTTCAACCATACTTTGTGGAGAAGTCCTATGACTGAAGGTAGTAATGACTCATGACATTCGGGAAAGAAAGAAAAACTACCCAACAACAGGAGTTAAACTTAGACGAGCCAGTCCTATGATATAAATATATAGTCTTCAGGATTGCTTTGAAAAATTGACCATGTAGAAGTGACAGTTACAAGAGGGTGTAAGGGAAAGTCAATTTAAATTGTCAAGGATGCAAAAGAGTCTATGAGTAGAACAAAGACTCCTGTATGAAAAAAGGTTAAACACAGATCATCATTTTGTCTAGTGATTATTATTAGCATAGTGCTTCCTGCAAAAAAGTATACCTATCTGGAACTGTAAAAGCAGCAGTAGATAAAGCAGAGTGCTCACAACTTAGCAACAGCTTTGAAAGTATTGTCAATAAAGCTACAGTTTGAAATAGGGCCAAGTGATAGTACGTGATAATACTGCACAATTGAAGCAGCACTTCAGTATCTAATCTTGGGATTAGAGCAGATCTGGAGGTTCACACTATTGAAACCATGTCAAGGCTGAATTTATAGTTCTCCTTGGCAGATATAAATAACAGCTACAGATCACTGGAGGCAAACTTTGATATACTTCACCAAAGAAATGTCTATCTTAAAACCATGGAAACTTTCTTTTTAATCAAAAAGGAAAAAAAAAAAAAAGAAAAGGAAATTCTCAGCTGCAGTAAATGCTGAGGCATCTGTTTTACACTATCACTGTGTTTATATGAATGTTTCTAAGGATCCAGCTCCTTGATATTATGGTCTTTGGTAAGTTCAACTCAGCAGAAGACCCAGCTACAGACCAGTCTTTAACCACAAACAAGGACTTCACATACATGAGACAATCATCACATTCTTCTCTGTGGACATCCAGATAGTGTAACCATTGAAATCACATATTTAGCACAGACAAATTCTTTCATGGTATGAGCACTTAATTTTTGGGTTTTCTTAAAAAATGTTTTGTTATGCATACACATACACATATACTAACATCAACAAAAGGAAGGACCTGAAGAGAGGACTGGTTTGGAAGCCAGGAATGAGAAACAGAAAAAGTAAAGAAGGGGAAAAAAGCTTGGGAAAAAATGGGGAGATGCTATATTGGAAAGTGATCTTTTAAATACTGTTTTTCAGCCTGTGTTTAGAAGCTGTGCAGGACACAGCCAAATAAGATTATATCTCTGGTACCAACCTCTCCCTGTCTAACTTGGCTAATATCCTGCATACTCCAAGCGTAGCTACTGTTTGTATTCCAACAGCTACATGAACCATACATTTAGTGGAAATTGTTTATAGATTTTTTTCTTTTGTTTCTGTATTTGCATTGAAATTTCAAAGTAAAAATTATTGCCACAAAACATGGTTCCTTTTTTTAGCCTGACTGACAGATGCATCTGCTTGAGCAACAACAAAACTCAACTCTATTAAATCAGTAATCCTTCCATATGACACTGTCACACAGCACAGATGTCCTTTCACAGGATTTCTGTCAAGGGGGTGGCTTGCCATTCCACAATGACAGGTAGGGCTGAGGATGATCAGCAAAGAGATCGGAGATTACTTAAAATGCCTTTCATAAAATTTAAATCAACTTTTATGCAATTCACTGTTGAGAAAAAATAGTTACTGCCCTGTAGTAATTTCCTTAATTTATACACCTCTAAATGCTACCAAACTTGGTGAACATGAGAGCTTCCTAACTGAACACAGAGCACCTGCTCTTAACTCTTGAATGCCTCAAGACTGAGGACTTCATAGTAGTGATTTAAACTTTCCTGAGAAATTTTCCACACTTTGCCAAATCATTGTCTTGTTGAAACCAGAATAGCTAGGGTGCCTAAGTTATGATGGAAAGATACACAAAACATTTAGTATATTAAAACCATTCCTAATATAGTTTTCCTCTGCTCAATATCCAAAATACAATTATATGATCTAAGGGAAAAGTTTTACTGGCTTGCACATGCCTTATGTAATTCACCTGCAGCTTCACCACCTCCAAGTATTATGCCATCATCAAAAATCCATACTGAATAGAGTATGCATTGCTGCTTCTCTAAGGACAATGCAACTTTTACATTATAGTCTAGAAGCCATAGTAACGCAGGCACCAGATATGCAGGCAAACAACACTGCAACACAAGGAAATGCCTGATTTGAGTATGCTTCCTTGGTAAGCTTGAACCAAAACTGACCATAGCAAAGTAGGAGCATTTTTTTTTTTTACCAGTTTAGTATTTGTGCTTGTTCAAATCATGAACTTCCTTGCACGTTTTTTCTCCTCTTTAAGTAGCTCCTTAAATAAAGAACAGTACATTTCCTTATTCTCAACAAGAAAATTTCTAGGCTAATCAAGAAACAACGAGACTTTGACTGAACTGTCCTCTGGTGTAAGTGAAGAAAGCTTTCAAAAATGCACATTTATTTTATTTGCAATAAATTAAATCCAGGTTTAAAGCTGTTCTCCAACCCACTGCTGTTTGCTTTCTTTGGAGGGAAGTTACAGCAGTGCCAGCTCCTGGGAAGAATTTTGACAGGTGTTGGTAATCCCGCAAATCGAACTTAAGAGTCCCACAGATTCAATATTGGGGTATTTATTAAGAGCAAGTGTTGCGTGAAGCTCTTTATGGGAGTTTATGCTATGCCATCGGCACTCTCTTCTAAGCTGAGTTTCCTGCTGTTGAAGCCTGATGATGCTTAGAGAAATAATAATCCACTTCCTGGGTCATCCCATTGAGATACAAGTCACACTATTAACAGCTAGTAGTTTTGATCATGATTTCCAACAGGGCCATGCAATTTGGTTCCTGGAATCTGATGTATAGCTTTTCATTTAGACAAATTGCTGCTGGCTGGAGAGAAAAAGTAAAACCAAAATGGGAAAATTCCAGAATTTTCTATATTACCTGTATTCCCACAATTTTCAGCAGGACTGCTCAAAGTGTAAGCTAAAATAGCTCCCCCCCTCTCCTTTTTATACTTTGTAAGCAAGGTAAACTGTACAGGCAATCTATTACATATCTTAAAATATGGAAGTGATCTAGTCAGGGCTCTTGTAACAGTGATTTGTGATCAACTTCCTAGCTACTATGAAGCTATCTCTATTGAAATAAATATTAGAATATAGAAATCAATGGAATTAATGCCCATTTCTACAACTTGGATATCAATCCTATGTCTTACACTGCCAGCTTCTCAGTCTTTATGGAGATTCAATCCCTGCATGTGCACATATATGCATTCAAAGGCTTTTATGAAGTGGAAGCAGCATGCTTATTCATCCAGGCTTTATGCTTTAATCACCATCTCCTACTATATTGGAGTATCAAGAAACTTCCTTCCAGGAAGTTGGGCCCAGATGCCATTTCTGCCTTTGCAGCTGAACAACTTCATGTTTCTCAGCTTATGAGATATCCCCATTACTTACTGAACTAGGCTCAGAAGATATGTGCCTGCCTCAGATTTGAGAGTACAGAGGACATACTGGCTCTCCCAGTTTAGGAAGCATGCAGGTAGCAAAAGCACATCAAAAGTTCACAGCTTTCCTTCTGTTCTCTCTTTGCTTTGGAAGGAAATAACCGCAGCCTTTGTTATGAACCTTATTCTCTCACTCTTTTGCCACACTATTCAGGCTAGGGATGGTGCCATTCCCTCACTGCAGAAAACCTAATTGAAATGAGGGGAAAAGCCAAGATGAGCTTGTACGTAAAACCATTCAAAAAACATCCTCAAATCTCCACTGTGCAGCTCTTTATTCAGTGTCTCTTTACTTACATACTCTGATTATCACTTCAGTGATCAATGAAGTTGATTAGTGAAGCCAGTTGTAATATCAGTTACAAAATCAGACAGGATGCACATGCTGCAACTCTGTTTATATAAGATCAGACTCCAGCTGGGCATGCTATGGAATACTATGCAGTGAGGCTAAGGAAGCTGATAGCAGCAAGCTTCCTTTTCTACAGGCAAGAATCTCATGTCCTTCTATCAGTCATCCTTAGCTCTAAATCATTGGGTCCCACCATTCTTGTTGCCTTTGCTCAAGGAAGTTTTATGCTCCTATGCCCTTTCAAAAGCATTTCTTTATGCGCTTTCAGACTGAAGAGTACACTTATGGAAGTATCATCTTGTGAAATCAAGAGGGTAAGACTACAAGCAGAGGAAGTTAGTACACCAACAGCTATGACTGTTTAATAGCGTTACTTTGCTGTAGCAATCACAGCAAAATGGTTTGAATTCTCTTTTAAAGTGCATTGGCTCTGCCACAGTTGCCACAGCAAAACAAATTCATTTAAGCTTTCCTCAGAAGTCCACATGCAGAAGTACATACAACTGCCCTACTGAGAGAAAGGCAGAAAATGAGGGCTAAAATCGGATTTCAGATTCATGCCATTATTTTTCTTTTTTGTTTTTATTCTTCTAAACAATTTGTGATTGCTTCCTATTGGCCTTGGGGGTATTTCAGTTTGTAACTCAAGCACAGTAGCTCCCAGTTTATCTAGTACTAAGGTTCATAAACATTCTTAATCATTCTGCAATACCTAAATTTTTCACAGGTTGTGATGAGCTTGGTGAAAGGGAAGTTACAAATGAAACTCCTAAAAAAAAACAACAACAACAACAAAACCCTAACACATTCCTACTAGGCTCAAACAGTGGATGCACTGTCAGATGACCCCTTGACATTCTCCAGTCATTGCAAAAGGGGCTGTCCCCACTCTGGAAAGAATCTAAACACTGATCCTCGTAACTGTCAGAAAAGAAACAGAGATTAGGAAAAAAGTCTATAGACTTTTTCTGATCAACAACCTTTTCTTAAAACTTCCTATGCCTTGCTGAACAAAGGTTTGCTTTAACTGGTAATAAACCAATATATTTGCAGAGTTATGTCCCAGAAAAGCAGAAATACTGTGGCTATGACATCATTATAGAAAAGAGTCCACAGAAGTGGTAGCACTGTGAAAGTCAGGCTGCCCCGTTCAGTGCTCCCATTAACCAAAGTTACAGTGAAAATCAGAGATCAACATTTATCCTCCAAGTGGGACTGAAAAGGGTTATCACCTTTTCATAAAATTTGGCATAAATACACTGCAGTATAGGATCTAAGAGAAACAAAAGTACAAGTATTGGGAATAAATGTATGCAGAGATCAGCAAACGACTCTGGTGTTGAAGATAGCAATTGCAACAATGCACTTGTACTCAGAGAAGTCTGAATTTAGAAAAAAATCTGACCTGTACAACATGTTCTAAAACTTTGGAACGGAAAGGAACATAAACTACAGGAAGCATTGAAGTGGGATTAGCTTTTAATAATTACACTGGTGTCTAAGCTTCTAGTGGAGAATGATACTGGGTTTATGACAGTAAGAAAGCTACCAAAAGAACTAAAAGTTCTCTTACTTTATTTTTGTTGCTCCCTTCTCCCTACACTCCCAGGATAGGTCATTGAGGGTGGCTAATGCTCACACCTGACATTAACTTCATCTTTCTGTCTTCTATTCAAGAGTAGCATGGATTGTATCTCCAAGGGATCTAAAAAGGAAAAATAACCTCTTTTAAAATATGTTCATTCAATAATTTAAAAAAACCCTATAACTCCTACAGAGCAGTACTTGCAGAAACCTCTCTCAAAAAATGTTAAGGGTAGAACACACATCTGTCAAATTCAGGTCAAGCTTCTATGTATGAAACTTGAAGTACTCCAGGTAAACCAAACAAATATCAGGGAAATTTATGTGGAACTTTGAAGACAGCTGTTTTATTTTAAATAGGAGGGTTTATACAGATAGAAGAAACTTCACTTGCAGTTTCTGAAAGACAGGAGGAGACAATTATGTAGTAGAACAGAGTATCAGGTCTAGCTATGTACTGCCAGATTTTTCTAGGTTAATGCACTGTTTTTAAGCAGTGAATGTTTTTCAGTTTACAGGGAACAGTGGAACTGCCCTTGTACAAAAGGCATCCTGTTCACTCTGCTGAACATTTTTCATTTAACCGATCCGTAACAATTGTTACTATTTCCATCATCGACCTTAGAGAAAACCACTTATGGGTCAAAAAGAGTTTGTGTTACAGGTGAGGGGAAAGGAACAATAGAGTCCAAAGATGTACAATGAAGTACTGCCAAATTTTTTTAGAATGCAATGAGAAAGGGGACAGGAATATCAAATTAGCTCTTTAACCACTAACAGTATATCTATTGTATGCAGAAACAAAACATTAGATATATAGGAAGATCGGAGTTCCTCGCCCTGAGAAATCTAAAACTGGCTAAAGACTACACCTGTCTGTTTTAGCTCATTACACTTTTTTTTTTTTTTTACTTTGAAATACCAGGCAACTGAAGTGACCTACAGCTAATGCTGATTTTCTGCTCTTTAAAAATATCTCATAAATAAAAACTAACCTCATTCATTCATAATATAGCTGGAATTGCAAATTTTAATGGTGCTGAAGCCCCAAAATAGGTGATATTTACTTCTAAAGGAAGTGGAAAATCATAAACAACATTAGATGCCAAGAAATGTTAAGAAAGAAAATCCATAGTTGCCATCAAAAGGTTGGCTCAGCAAACAAAAAAGGGAAGACAGATGAGACATCTATACCTTTTGTCAAAGCAAAGAGAATGGAAAAAATACTATTTGTTAAAACAGGAATAATCAAACACAAAAGATGAATCGTGTTTTACTTCACACCTGACACTGTATGACACTATACTTTTTTTTCCTTGTAGTTAGAAAGATTTTAAGAAGAGGTGTCACTTGAAAGTTGAAGTGTTATCAGTCTGTCTGGGAAACATCTGTTTGAAGGAATTGTGCTGCCTCTAAATTTTTGTCTGTTGCTGTCATCAGTTGAAGTCTTGTATCTCATCTCCAAGAATTACAAGCCAGTGGAATTATTGCAGCTAGTGTGAAAGGAAGATGGGAAAATATCCACTGCGCAATCCATCATTTGCCGTTTTTAGAAATGTTTAGATTTGAAGACTTACTATCTTGTAGAAGGGAGTACTGCTGAAAATATCAATGTATACTCTAAATCTTGGAAAAGGGAAAAGCGTGGGGGATCAAGTGCCTCCAGGAGAAAGAGTTGGGCACAATGACCTTTCACCTTGAAAAAGCAATTTAAATCTAGTTCACTTAAAGTGCTACAGATGATTATGTTTTGAAGACTTTTTTATAGCTCACTTGGATATCAATTTTTCCACGTACTCCTAGCTTACCAGCATCTCAGCCAGTTACATCTCACATCAAGCCTGGTAGAGAGGAAGGAACAGCAGGAAACCTCCACTGCAGGGAAAAGGTAACATTTGCAAGTCAGTGTGAGAAAACTCATAAATTGCATAGTATCAGCTTCATAATGTGATACATCTAAAGACCTGTACATCCTCTGAGAAATGCCAAATTCCCTGTTATAAATACATCCAATGGATTCCCAGATCTTTGTTTCAGGAACCCTAACTTACACTGGCACAGATCTTTTATGAATTTCGCATGTGTAGCTTGCTGTAAACTGACTACTTATCTGAGTATTTTTTGGAAGACACTTAGAAGTAGCCTCAGAAGAGTTATAAACTACCTATTAAAGGAAAAAACAAATAACTTTAAATCTCAGAATTTACCTGTGGTAAGATCCATGTAAAGTTATCATTTCTCAAGCATGAGAACAGCATTCTGCAACTATTCCAAGATCAAAGAAAAGCAGGTACATTCATTTATGCCTCCATAGCACTTCATGTTTTCAATGTCTTCTGAAAACATTAACTAATTAGTCCTCATCTACTCTTGCCAAGTACACTATTGTATTAAGAATTGACCTAATGTAACCTTAAATGTTAAACAAAGCAACAGTCTACAGAAATGATAAAGAAAAACTACTCAACGAGGGAGCTGGAGGTGTCAACTCATTGTTTCATTTAATAATTTTCAAGATACTAGTCAAACTGATCATTGACTGCTGTACTAGGGCACTGCAGTTTTACCAGAGGTGAGACTGGCTCACTAAACAGCATTTATCATATGTGAAGAACTCTGCAGCATGCTGTTTCTGCAAAGATAAATTTGATTTAGTGACAGTGGTCTCTTTGTTAGTGTTTACAGGTTTAAAGGATTATAGAGCCCATTAGATTTCAAAACAACAGAAGATCCTGGAGGATTTTATTTTAAACTCCTGTTTATTTCCTGAAACATGAATTAATACAATTTTTGGATATGAAATATGCAGTGCTAAGTACAAAGTAGCATAATCTGAAAAGCGAGGTTTAACAATGGAAACACTATGATTAATCTTTGTCTCTTTCTTGTTCAAATTGCCTTTGAAGAGTACAGCAAGAATCATCTCTGATATTTAAAAGCAAGACATTCTCTTGCACTCTGCAGCATACTAATTTTATGAACACCATATTTAACGGAAGATTGGTGAAGCAAAATGTATAGGCACAACTCAAAGATTATGAAAAGATTACTATGAAGTACAAACCTCAGTTTAACAGAATGAACACTATCATTTTTTACCTTGATGAAGAACAGTTATTAAAAATGTCTCAAGAGATACAGACAATAAATAAAATATAACTACATAGTTGCAAACACATATTAACTTAGAAATGCCTTATTTACTGTTAACACATTAAAAACATGAGAAAATAAATTAGACAAATGTACCTTTGATTTCTTTCCTGTAGAGTTTTCCTGTGTTTTGAATTTAATGGTGAAAACAGAAATTAAACTACATCCTATCAATATTTCAAAGCTTCTGTATTTATATATTACCAAACTTGTGAGCTAGGTCAACTACACTTGTTTAAGTTCCAGAGAGATTATTTTGCACGTTTCTCTACAGCATGTTATTTGGCAGGGGGGGAAATCCTATAAATATGTTGTAAAATTGTTAAAAAATACCAAGTCAAAAGATACAAGTGCCTCAACCTGAACATTTTAGGAGCATTTATGGTTTTCTATAAATTTAAACACTACATATTAGATGTAAATATATTGCTTCAACAATTAATAAAAAAAAATTAAAGTTGAAGTCTTTGGGATTTTTTTCCTTTAAAATGAAATATTATAGTATGGCTGAGGAGAGTAACACTCAACACTGTGCTCTCTACAACTTTTTTATTAACCTGACTCATACAGAAGCTCCTCCTGAGCAGCAACATGCCTGTTTTCCAACATAATAGATAAATAAGTAATAAAAATTAAAATAACAACTATAGTAAATATAACAACAATAAATAAGAGAACAGCATGCTCTGATAACAGTATTGCTGATATGAGGCCAAGAGCTTTTATGACACTAGAGTACACATGAATGAGCTAGCTGATCTTTAAACAGGTTGATGACATTAATAGAAATCATTCAGTCATTTTTGCAATAGTAGCGTAAGGGAAGCAATGGTTTCCAGAATTATAAGTTTAGAAAAATATTATTGAGCTTGGTTATCGACTTCAACTTAGTTTGTTTAATGCTATTGCTTATAAATAATAACTTTGTCTATAGAGATAGGCTGATATTCTAACAGACAGAATTTCCTGTTTTCTAGACTTTTCTCAAAAAGTCTTTTTAGGCTCAGATACTACACAGGCTAGGACTGACACAGCATTTGAGACATTTCTCTTCAAAAGAAGCTGCAGCTGTAAGTCATTGTTGTGGGTTTCTGTGGAACTGATTTTTGTTTTGTAACGGGGAGGGGCTGCAGTGCTGCTCCCTTAAGCAGTTCTTTAAACATTCCCTGGCTCTGAGGTGCACCCACCTCCAGCCCGGCTGGGCCAATCTGACACCTCTGCTGTCATTATTCAAGAAGGGAAATCTGCAATGGGAGAGGACACGGAGGAGTGGTACAAGATGGAGGCAACCATGCAGACCTCGAAATCAGAGAAGGAGGAAGGAGGAGCCCCAGACCGGAGACTCCCCTGCAGCCCACAGCAAGAACACAGGCTGTGCCCCTGCAGCCCATGGAGGGCAGCAGCAGAAATGACAGTCACCAGCAGCTCTGGGTGAGTGTGCTGGACAGGCAGGAGACTCTGTGAGGAGGCGGCCATGGCACAGACCGTGCAGGAGACCCCATGGGCCATAGAGACCCATACGGGAGGCAGAGAGGAGCTGCAGCCCTCAGGATGAACATATGTCAGAGTGGCCTGTGCAGGGCTGTCCAGCCTGTGAGAGACAGGAGGGCCAGCAGGGAGTCCACATGCCTTGAAGCGAGACAAGCGACATGAGCCATCAGGAAAGGACTGAAACCCCCATTCCCTGCCCCCTGAGCTATTAAAGGGAGAGGAGATAAAGACACCAGGATTAGGGGCCTAAGCTCAGGAAGAGGAGAGAGGTAAGGGGAAGGTGGTCGGAAAGAGCTGGTTGTGCTTTTCATGATTGACCCACTCTGTGTATTCTGTTTGTTATGTTTTGGGGTTTTTTGTCTGGTTTTTTTTGTCTGCTATGGTAAGTGGCGAATGAGCCCTCCCTGTCCTTAGGGAGTTCCAAAGGCCCTTGGTACTTATGACTGATGGTGCTTTGTTGTTCCTGGATGGGCCTAAACAACAATAATCATGCTGATCATTACTAGTTCAGCCCCTCCCCACTTGCTCAAATTTCTAACTGTATTTTAGTTTGCGGTGAATGCCTTCCCTTCTATGTCTTTTCTTTGAAGAGGCTTGCTCCCTGCAAGATCTATTGAAGGAGCACTAATAAAACATAAGTTACAGACAGAAAGTCTGACTAGCCAGCTGCCTTTAAATAAGAGCGTGCATGTTACGCATACTTGAGACAGATGTCCTGTTTGTGCACATCCACATTTGTGTTGAGAGTTTCTTCTGCCTAACTGTGGATAAGAGCCAGGCTACAAAATAAGAGAGGTACACAAAATCTGTGTTCCCAACCCATTGGCACATACTCACTGCATCTTTGCTATGAGTAATTAGCATTATTTATGAATACTTAATGTTGGTTATGAATCACTGTTAAATGTAGTAGGGACCTAAAACCTAGTGCAAATATAAAGAGATAATCTCAACTCAAAATAACAAAACAGTATGGAACAAAGAGGTGGGGAAACAAAGTCAAAGGAGACAAAAATCTGTTATGGAACAAGAATTTTTATAAGAACCTTAAGTTCCTGATATTTTCTCACCTTCCCTCTTCCCCACTCCTTATTTACTTAGTGGTCAAATGTAAAGGTTTTAAATTAGTGAAAATGTCACTGACATCCTAGCATAACTGGGATCATGAAAGAAAGCAGTGGGATAGCTGAAAAAGGATGTAGTGTACGAAATCTAGTGGAGACAAGATAGAAAAAACTAATTAAGAAAGAAGATCAGGTTAGAAGAATAGAGAGCAGGTTCTGAAATAAAAGCAATAAGAAGGAAGTGCTAGGATGTGGAGGAAGTTAGGCAATAATTGGCAGACAGGAAAGATGTCTGGAATTTTGCATAATTATTTTAAATATCAACTTAGAAGGATACTGTGCAGTTACTCATGTCTGCTACAGGGATGTGAAGTCCCTGCTGTGGATGTGAAGTGACCTAGGCTGGATTTGTGGCTGAGGAACTACAAAAGCAGGAGCAGCTCTAGAGCCCAGATGCTGCTGAGAGTTCCTCTGGTGAAGCCTCACAGAAGCTCCACCTGTCAGTCCAGGACTCCTTCTCTCTGCTTTGAGGGCTCAGACATGAGAGACAGAATTCACACACTCTTTATCATCTGAGGCCATGTTATACAAAATAGACTTTAAAACATTTTGTCAAACTACTGCATTATGTCGGATGGGCTCTGAAGAGATTGGGGAAAAAAAGCAATTAGGCATGGCAAATCAAAAAGAAGCTATCTGAATTTTTGGAGAGTGGAACAAAGGAAGAAAGTGTGCCTCAGCTTCTCTAAAGGTGACAAAACTACATTGCATAGTTAGTGTACAGATAAAAGAAAACTACTGATACTAAAAGACTGAGTTGGAACTTAATGCAAGACACGAAAGGATGCATCTGTACTTCAGGATTGGACTAATTTGACAGTTTAAATGTGCATAGAGCATTTGAGACTGGCTTGTAAGAGTATCTTAGAATCACAGAATGGTAGGGGTTGGACCGGACCTTTAGAGATCATCTAGTCCAACCCCCCTGCAGAAGCAGGTTCACCTAGACCAGGTCACATAGGAACATGTCCAGGTGAGTCTTGAAGACCTCCAAAGAAAGAGACTCCACAACCCCTCTGGGCAGCCTGTGCCACTGCTCCCTCACCCTCACAGTGAAATAGTTTTTTCTTATATTTAAGTGGAACTTTTTGTGTTCCAGCTTCATCCCATTACCCCTTGTCCTGTTGCTAGCTACTATAGAAAAAAGGGATGTCCCAACCTCCTGACACCCACCGTTAAGATATTTATAAATGTTAATAAGATCGTCCCTCAATCTCCTCTTCTTTAGACTAAACAGCTCCAGTTCCCGCAGCCTTTCCTTGTATGAAAGATGTTCCAGTCCCCTGATCATCTTGGTGGCCCTGTGCTGGACTCTCTCCAGCACTTCCCTGTCCCTCTTGAGCTGAGGAGCCCAGAACTGGACACAGTACTCCAGATAAGGCCTCACCAGGGCAGAGTAGAGGGGGAGAAGAACCTCCCTTGACCTGCTGAGCTCAGTCTTCTTGATGCATCCCAGGATGCCATTGGCCTTCTTGGCCACGAGGGCACATTGCTGGCTCATATTTAACTTATTATCAATCAGGACTCCCAGGTCTCTCTCTGCAGAGCTGCTCTTCAGCAGTTCGACCCTCAGCCTGTACTGGTGCATGGGGTTGTTCCTTCCCAGATGCAGGACTCTGCACTTGTCCTTGTTGAACCTCATGAGGTTCCTCTCTGCCCAACTCTCAAGCCAGTCAAGATCCCGCTGAATGGCAGCACAGCCTGCTGGGGAATCAGCCAGTCCTCCCAGTTTGGTGTCATCAGCCAACTTGCTGAGGGTACACTCTGTCCCCTCATCCAGGTCGTTGATGAAGATGTTGAAGAAGACTAGCCCCAGAATCTATCCCTGTGGAACTCCACTGGCCACAGGCCTCTAACTCGATTCTGTGCCATTGATCACCACCCTCTGGGCTCTGTCTTTCAGCCAGCTCTCGATCCACCTCACTGTCCACTCATCCAAGCCACATTGCTTGAGCTTTCTGATGAGGATGTTATGGGAGACAGTGTCAAAAGCCTTGCTGAAGTCAAGGTAGATGACATCCACTGCTCTCCCCTCATCTAGCCGGACGGTTATGCACTCATAGAAGGCTATCAGGTTGGTCAAACAGGATTTCTCCTTGGTGAAGCCTTGTTGACTCCCCCTGATAACCATCTTTTCCTTCATTTGTTCAGTAATAACATTCAGTATGTTCATGTTGTGTGTAGAAATGACAACTTACAAGTCCATCCCTCGTAAGTTTTGGACTACACTCTAAAGTGAAAAATGGCTAGCTGTACAGCTGGATATGAAGTAGAGACGTTTCTTTCCCAAACTGGAATGTCTTTTATCAGTTTAATGCAATCTTTTTCCAAAGTGCTTTGGGATACCTGGTTTCTTAGTTTTTCATGTTTTCTGTAGTTTAAGAAATTTTGCAAAACACTTCAGCCCTGAAATTAAGTTTTCAAACTCTTAAAATCACAATTCTCATTTGCCTAGTCTCTGTTTTCACACTCTCTTAACAGATCATTCCAAGTCTAAAGCAATTACACTGCATCCTTTTGGTGATGTGCCCTAAAGCAACGTTCTTTTCTGTCCTCCAGCACTCAAAAAATAAGAAATTATGTACACGTACACACATATGTATATAAACATATATCTCAATAAGTATTTATAGCTGTGACAAATTTATTCTTACTGTCAATTTAATACATCTGTTTTCCATTTGAATTTGATATACAGCCTGGTGTTTTCTATTAGATCATATAAACAAGTGTTTGATTTAAAACAGGATTATTTTTCTTCACTGAGATTGAGAGCAGCAATAAACATCACTCTTTCTGAGGATACAAATGAGGTGGTAATTCCATTAAATATAATGATTTAAATAAGAAAAAAAATCATTAAAGAATTAAAAAAACTTGACCACAGGTCTGTTTTTTCTACTAATCTTCTGGACAGAAATTGTTATTGCATGACTGACTTCTCCAATGGATTACACTAAAACGAGATGTACTTCATTTTTGCAAATGTGCATGCCTGGAAAGACCAGTAAGTCTGCTGTCATGAGGAGTACTGGTGTGAAGCCCAAAGCAAGAGCTAGGCAAGTATCACTACTCTACAGAATAAAGTTTCCTTTCTATTTTAGATGTTTTAATCACTTAGAAAGACAAGGATAAAAACCTTCCCCAATTCCCTAAGCACATATTTTTGTTTTTGTAAAAGAGGACAACTACAAGTCTGCAGATGTACTTTGGAAACTTTAAAACCTTAAAGGATTTGACTGAGATCATGTCATCAGACAGGGAGGGATTAAGGCCATAATCAAACCTTAATGGGAAAAACTCCCAACCTCAAAGGAGTAGTAACAGAATAAGCTCAACTCAGAGAAGGGTATTTTATTCTCATCATACCTTCAGAAAAAAAAGCAAAGCAAAGCAAATGTAGATTTTGGTCAACAGATACCTTGTTATTTTACCCAAGTAGCTGGCACATGCAGGGAGAGGGGCTGATGATAGGTAGCTACTACCACAGCAGCAAGCACTGCAAAAGGAACATTAAATCAGCTCATATTCAGCTGGCTGTCGACTAACATTCCCAAGTCCTTTAGCACCAGGTATCTTTCCAGCCACTCTTCCCCAGGCCTGTAGTGTTGCCTTGGGTTGCTGTGGCCACAATCTGGCACTTGGCTTTGTTGCGACTGGCCTCAGCTCATAGCTCTAGCCTGTCCAGGTCCCTCTGAAGAGCCTTGCATCCTGTTCCATATGTGCCGTGTGATGGCACTCAAGATGATCTGCTCCATAACCTTCCCTAGCACCAAGTTCAGGCTGACAGGCTTGTAGCTCCCTGGATCCTTCTTCTGGCCTTTCTTGTAGATAGGCATGACATTTGTTAACCTCTCTTGCTAATCAGGTTCTAATTAGTTAAACGGAACTTTGTGTACATTCAGTACAGACAGTGAATCATTTGGATATAAATAATGGTGGAATAAACTGAGATTCAGCTTGTTAGCATGAATGCTTTGACACCACCCGTGTCAGGACTAGATCTGCTGAGCTGCTGTGATTTACAAAAGCACAATAGCAGTCCATCTGTGATACATAAAGGGAAAGAACTGCTGAGAAAATGGAAAGAGGAATAAAAATATATAGACAAGTAAAATATGGATAAGCTGGAACAATAATGAAATTCCAAATAAAAGATTATTTACCTGTCTTTTAGTATATCTTGGTTTAATATCCATATCTGAAGAAATGTGGCTTCCATTAGAGTAACTGGTAAGACATAAAGGCACAAATAAGGTTTACAACCTGGCATTGTGGGGTTTTTTTTCCAAATACTCAAGAAACTATAAAAAGAAATAATCGTAAAATTAAAATCAAAGCAAAATACAGGAACTTGAAATGTCACTTAGCCGAGCTTGTCCTAGTGAATGGACAATGAGTTAGAATAGGCCTTAGAAGACCTTGAAGGCTGGAGAAAACCAGGAATTTTCTCACTGTGTCTAGATACCGAATAGTGAGGTTTACATGACTCTACAAAGCATCTTGGAATTGACTAATTAGGTTTTGTTTACTTAAGAACTGAACAGAAACAACATGTATGCTGATCCAGTCTGCACTGACAGATCTTTTGCAATAAAAAGGAAGCAGAGGGGCTACAAGTATCACACAGAACTTACTAGCATCAGGTCTCTGCTCCTAGGCTACTGTACCCAAATAACCATTTACAGACAGGCTGGAAAAAGTTCTCATCAGTTCTTCCATCCAGAAGGAAATATACAAAAGCTTACAAACTCTGACGTGTATTATATAGTGCTCACAAAGTCTATATGAATAACATTTTCTTCTGATGAAAAACTCAAACAAAATAGAAATGGATATAATGCAAAATGTAAAAAAAGATGGCTGAGCAGTGTTTGGACAGCATCAGTGCCTCTTCTGCTTCTCTCCCAGACCTGCCAGCAAGTGGGCTGGAGTGCACAAGAAGCTGGGAGGCAGCATGGTCAGGATAGCTAGACCCAAACTAGCCAGAAGACTAGTCCATCCCATAGCATATCATGCCCAGTACATAAACTGGGGAGAGTGGGTGGAAGTCAGATTGCTGCTCAGGCACTGGTCAGCAAGTGCTGAGCAATTGCATTGTGCATCACTTGAGGTTTTTTCCATTCTCTATTTGTTATATTCATTTTCATTACAACAGTAATTATTAAAATAATAATATTGTTATTAGTCTGGTTTATTTCATTTTAGTTGTTACACTGTTCTTATTTCAACTCATGAGTTTTATTTTTTTTAACAATTCTCCTCCCCATCCCACTGTGGGGTAGATGGGTGGGTGAGTGAACAACTGTGTGGTGCTTATGTTGCTGGATGTGGTTAAACCATGACAACAACTATTTTATTTCATGATGCAGCAGATATGATGTAGAAATCAAAATTTTCACACAGTACGTCACATTTGACTTTCAGTCACAAGGGTAGTATTGCAAAGGTTTCAGTTTAAGTACTCTTTTTTAAAAAGTAGTACTTTAGCTTAAGAAAGATAATCTCAGTCACCTCAATAAACTAAAATAAGTATTTTCATTAAACTGTTTTCTGTAGGAAAGCTAGACTAGTGGAAAAACACAGTAAATGGGATTTTTGTTTCTAGGAAAAGATAGTACAGCATATGAATACACCAAAATCAAAATCTTTGGTATACTGTTTTGGGTTTTACTTCGGAGTGCCAAAACTTTTTTACATGCTTTGCTAGAAAAAAACACACCTTTTCAGAATTGTGCTGGTTTTAAGCCCCTTTCAAGAAATCCTTTCAAGAGTCTGCCCAGTGCCATTACCTGAGACAAATCCAAGGCAATAGGCTTGGCTTTCAATTTGGTTGTTTCTGGGATCAGGATGGAGATGGAGAAAAGATGGGTAAGTATGAATTAGAACAGCCTTACATAGATTTCTTGTACCACAAAACGATCAGAACTGTTGGTCCAGGAGTTCTTCTAATTTAGCACTTACTATTCTCGGAGAACTACAGAGCTGATGGGTACTGAGACAGTCCTGCTTTTATTTGGTATTTTAGATCTCCTCTGCCATCCATTGTAGTACAGAAGTAGACTCTGAGAGGGCGCATGCATTAAAAATGAAGGTTGCATGGATTCAAGCAAAACCGATTTGCCTTGCTGAATCATTACTATTAGTGTTATTACAGGACAGAATGGCAGGCTGAGTGCCAAAAACCTGAACTCTTAGCATCAACAGTTAACAAAATAAAATACTGGACTATTTATGAACTTGGTATTTTGACTGTGGAACATACCAGGAGACAAACATAGAACTCCACACACTCACCCTTCACCGAGGAAAACATAGTAAGGGAAGTCATATTTTCTCTGAGTACAATGTTTGAAAAACATTGCAGAATGCAGCATGGAACAAAAGTACTTCCCATATTCTAAGTGAATATATGTTAGATACATCAATACAACTACTTGTTTTGTTATTCTCAAGGGATAACTACAAATACATGCATATTATATATAGTTTATAAACACATTAATGCAAAGATAGCAAGACAAAAGACATGGAATGATACACATACTTCTAAGAGGCCAGTAGCTGGAACAATTAATTTCCATGTTTACCCTTGAGCTAGTATATGGGCATTTTGTACACTTACTCTTTTTACCCAGATGAGACAGATGTGCAAACTGTAAAGCTTTCAGTTAAGGAAACAAAGGTCATATAACACCATGAGTTGTATTTACTGAGCCATCACCAAGCCATTCTCTATATTGCAATTCATTAGAAAAATGTTAAAAACAACACTGGAGATGGTTTATGGTACATTGTGCATTGTGTTCCATCAGTCTATCATCAAATAGCAAAGAAATACTGATACCGAAGCAGAAAGACTTTAATGCATTTGGAGTATGACAATTTCTCACAGTTCAAGGAGGAATAACAAATAGTAAACACTTTTTCGACTTAGGGTTAGCATGACCTGTCCAATACTATTTAAATGGTGGTAGAAAAATCTTGCATCTCACATTGCTTTAGATTAAAAAATTTAAAAAGTAGGTTTAGGAAATAAAAGGAAGACAAAACTCACTGATTAAGGTGATGCCATAGTAAGTTCATATGTTTCTCTTGCACACCTGCATAATTTTTAAGTCTGAATTTGCCTAACGAAAAGCTATGCCACTGCTGTTAAAACAGACATTTTTCTAAGTAACCTTTTGAAGAGATGTTTCTGTTTGCAGGCAATCTTCATATACACATACATATTTTGTGATTAATCTGAAGCGTTTTACAAGCAAGTTCGTAGAATGAATTACAGATGGGTGTCACATTCACACATAAATTGAAATGCATATTGCAAACAAAGGACACCAGGAAAAAAAAGGCATTCAGCACCATGAAGTGCATCTACAGCACAGTTGAAATTTACCAAACAAAAAAGAATTAACCTTAAGAAGATACACTTCTGGAAATAAATTAATTTTACTTCTCCCTTATGAAAGATGAAAGTGTACTAGATGCATTCTTGGGCTTTTTTTCTCAGTATCCTCAGTGATTCCGAAGACAGAGGTGGGCTAATTGACAACATTGCAGAAATCACACCAGACGGTTGAGAAGTTTCTTTTAGGATTCATAACTTTATTAAGTATTTCTGCTAAAAAGTCTGCAATTGTTGTGTAATTTTTTTTTTTTTTTTAACTTACTCCAAGTATAAAAAGCCTACCTACTTCAGTGAAAAAAACCACGCACTTATTTTTCTTCTAACCAGTCCTGCTGTGGAGTCTGGATTTTATTTCTGCTTGTTCATCAGGAACAGAATTGGCCACCAGGGATCTGATCTTTCAAACATGTTTAAAGTTAAACACACGAACAGTTCCACTGGCTTCAGTGGGACTACTCATGTCCCAAAAGCTAAGAACATGCACAAATCCCTATCATCTTACACTTGTGCAAAACCAACAGAAGATCTGTGTGGGTATGCTCCCAGCTGATGATGCTTTCAATGAAGGAAAAAAGCGTGGTTAATTAGGTTGGGTGAAAATTTAGCATGGCTGTAGTACATCTGAGACCTCAAGCAGAACTGCATAATATAGTATTATACAGAACATAGAAACCCATTTATTTAGCTCTCTACAGGACAGGGATACATAGAGACTGCTTCACGGCACAGAGTTAAGAGTTATGGTGCTTTGACCTGATGATACAGCACAGCAATAAGTCACTATAGGTTTGTACCGAAACCTGCTGAAGGCCCTTGCATTAAATATAACTCCAAAATAGACCAACAGCTTCAGTTTGGGAATCAGCTCTCAGGGCATCGTTAAGGCAACAATTTCTAGCATCCCTTAGATAATTTGTCTTATTCAATAAAAAGTACAAGTCATGAGATACAAAGATGGATGAAATGAGATGCCTTACAGAAATCAATAGACAGGCAAGTTGAGCAGGAAAACAGACAAATGACTGATGGAAAAGTAAAGCTTAGCAGACAATTTTGAATGTTCACAGTAAATTTCTACAACTAAACCCATCAGAGGGAAAAAAGTTAGAAGTGATTATGAGAACATCAAATTAAGCCAGTAATGTTACAAGAAAAATAAGGACAGTGAACAGATTTGTCTCCGACCAATGCTGGTTACAATATTACCTGATTTATCTGATGTAATTACAGTTTCGGGGCAGACACAGAGGTGAACACTCTTACATTTGAAGCAAGAAGGATTTAGAGCCACAAGACTTAAACTGACCTGAGGCTGGAAATGAAAAACACAAAAGACTAACAAGAGCCAATATAAAATAATGACAGCAGGACAAGACAGAAATAAATCTCCCACCAACAATAATACAAAAGAGAAATAAAAGACAGATTTCAAGACTGGCTCACTCAGGCCATAGTGAAATAGCAGTAAAGGCAGTGTACTAGTAACCTCTGATCCTGGCAAATCCCAGGCTCACACAGCAACGAAAATTGTTAAATGGAAAAATGTAGCAACGCTTGTGGAGCTCGGTGGAGGAATGCACCTGCCTGCAGAGAACAACCTGGAGGTTGATCTGCAGACATTGTCCTCTGCATAAATAACAAACTCACCTGTACACACAAAACATTTTCCTATGTTTCTGTCAAAACAGGTACTAAATGCAGGTACAAGTGTAAGAATCACATCATAATCTGATCCTAACACTTTCATGGCCTTTGAGACTCCCAGGTTTTTCACTCTGATTAACAGCAAGGCATTAGGAATGGCTGCTTGCATATGATTTTTCATTATTATCTATTAATTGAGAGAAGCAGTAATTTTCTCATCTTAGCAATTTTTTCACACTTTAACAATTTCCCCTACAAAAAGATGAAGTCCTTTAAAATATTTCAGGAGGTGGAAAGAACAAAGACCAAACAAGTAGTCCAGAGCTATTTGTTGGTGTGCTTTTCAAGAGTAGGCAGATTGGTGAGCCATTCTCCAAAAAAAACCCAAGTCAGCAAATAACTGAGTAGCTAAAACTAAAGTGTATCACAGTCTCTTGAACAGCACACTGTATTTTTTAATGAACTAGAATTAAAAAATTAAGGCTGTTCCAGTACATCTTTAAACACTGGAAACTCTAGGGTATTTTGGTTCCAGATCTGCTTCTCTGGTTTGCATTAGTACTGTCTGACATATTCAGATACTTATAAAACTATCCAAAGGTGAAGCAAACACCATGTTTGAGTTTAAACTGCTTGGGAGAACACAGCATAACATAACCTTGGTGGAAAATATTAAATGACTCTGCAAATGATGCTGACAGAAGTTAGATGCTTAAAATACAGGATTCTATGTGCTGAGAAATATAGCATATTATGTATATAATTATATATGACTGCATGTGGCAAATCCTTCTTAGTATATTACACATTCACATCCAATTAGAAGAATAATTAAATAGCCTAGTGATCCACAAAGGCATTTTGCGAGTAACATTGAGCCCCGAGCCGCTGGTTGGTGTCCCTGCCGAGTGTCAGCAACAGCAGCTGATCGCCCCGGGACTTCCGGGGAAGGCCATTCCCGCAGGTGTCTGCAGCAGCGGCTGCTTTACGCGAAAGGCTCAAAAGAGGGAGGCAAAGAGTTGTCACCCTGTATAAGCACTAGCTTCGTTTTCTTTAAGCCCAACGATTTAAGGCATGCAGGGGCTCCCTCTGCTGTTCTTTCTTTTTTCTGAACGACAAAAGGGGAAAAAACCCCCACAACTGAACTCGTCTCATTGACCTCTTGCGGAGGAGGGGGAGAGAAGAGGCTTTTGATGTACTTCCAGTAGATCACAAATTCACTTTTCCACTCCTCTGTGCCAACACAGTCTGTTGGCCTCAATATTAGGTCTCTGACTACGAGATAATAGAGACAAAGATAGGGTGTTTATATACAAGTACTAATATAGCAGATGTCTTCTTTGGACCATGAAAGAAGGTATTAACTAAAGAGCTTAAAAGGCAAATTTTCAGTGAAAATGGCAGCAAGCTGACATTCTAAATAAGCTGGTGGTTTCAAAACAGGTCTTAAGAGGTTTTACCACGAGTGACACTTGGGCAGCTTGATGCAGGAAACATTAAAAAAAGTTTTGACAATCAGTGCTAATTATGAATGCTCTCTGAGTCTGCGCTTCACACTTCCACATCTTGCACAGTACAAAGGAGACACATCTCACACTGAAAGAATGTAACAAACAAACTCTCCTCTATTTTTTTAATTCAAAAAACAACAACACTGCAGGACCAGCACTCCCCACCTCCCAAATTAACCAAACCTTTCTTCTTCTTTAACAGTTTTTAGACAGCCATTTAAAGAAGAATTCTTAATTTTTTTTTTTTTTTTTTGTCTTTCCTTGCTATTTTTCTTAAAATTTTGGAAACAATTGGTGGGAAACATTTCCATGCAAAAGCACCAATCTTTATAAAACAGAAAATTATTTAAAGTTAACTCCAAGAACTTCTCTACATTTATACATATACATATATATATATATATATATATATATATATATATAAACGGAGATTAGAAACCACTGTTAAAAAAAAAATCCAGTGTTAACATAAAAAGAGGGCTAGGACTTCCTTTTTTCACTTAAGTAAGCAGAGAAATTTGAGGTGTTTTTAACTTTAAAAAAAAAAGTAGAAAGGGAGAAATACATTCCCTGGATTTTCAACACACCTTCAAAAGTAGGTGAAAACTTACTGTTGAACTTCTACGGTAAACAATAGGCTTCCCCTTTAAACATAAACATTTCCCAGAAGCCACAGTAGAAAAAAAACCCACAAACCCACCCTGCTGTGCTGTCACTGGGTACTATGGATTACAGAAACCTTGTTTCACAAAAATCACCTGCTTCTTAAAACTCCAAAGAAAAGGACATCATCATCAGCATTTAAATTGTCAAGAATGTTCCTAAATGCCTTATTAGGATGATTTAATTTTCCATCTGTCTAGTGGATTTGCTTTGCATAAAGATCTGGACCCATACAAGAAGGTATGTGTTTTCTTTTTCTGCAATACTATGAAGAAAGTAACTCAGGATCACACAGCAGCCTTTTGCTGCAACTAATCCCTCTGGATTTGGCCCAGCCTTTCAGGCCGCACTTCCTGTCTGAACCCGCCCATGCAATCTGAAAGCAGAATGAAAAAAAAAAAAACAAATCCAGCAAAGAGCCATTAAAACAAAACAAAACATTTGCTATGCAGGTTCAACTTCAAAGAATCTTTTTTTTTAAAACCAAACCAAACTAAACCCACACAACAGTGCAGAATGCTAGCGATTCCTTGGCTTCATCATACACTGTAGGGTGTTCTCTAAGATCAAGTTTGAGCCCTTAATAGAGGGAAACCCCAATCTCTTTGCAGCGGTAGGAACAAACTGAAGGGTTTGTATCATCAGAGATAAAATAGCTGCTCTGAAGCAAGTCTGGAGGGTTTGATGCTTTTTTTTTTTTTTAAATAAACCAACACCCCATTTTTTATTTCTCAGTTAAAATAATCAGTAAGTTATTTCAAAAATACAGAAGTAGTGACTAGCGGAACCGAACAGATCAGAATCTGGCATCAGATTGACCTCCTCTTATGTACAAGAGAGAACTAACTTCATGTTTGCAAATTTCAGCTGATTGAGAGGACTCATCATCTGTATCACCTGGGCAGCAGCGTAAGGAAGAATGTGTAAACCTAGAGCTCTGTCTTGTCCTCTATTTTAACTTCATGCTGTTATAACTGATGAATGTAAATTCTTCAAAGTAAATTCTCAGCAGACTATTACCTCTATAGGTCACGTGCTGTGCTTAGGCAAGTGGGATTTACACAGAAGTGATCAAATGAATGTCATTTTGTGAGCACTGTCACAAAGCACTCTCTTACGATGGAGAGGCCAGTGGGTCTCTCTCTTCCTGTGAATTGATGATCTACTCATGCACACTCATCTGGCAACCCTTGCCACAACACAGATGTCCTCCCACCTCAGAAGTCGTCGATGTCCATAAGATGTCCATTTAAGCTTTTAAGCTATTACTATCCTGCTCTCCTCTCCCACTACAGAAAGAGAACATGACAGTACAGTACTGAGCAGACCACATATTTCCACACACAACTGATAATAAGTTGTGCATGCTCCATTTATACCACTATATGGTGTGTCAACAATAAAGGTGGGGTTTGTTCAGGGGATTTTTTGTGTGTGTTTGGTTTTGGGTTGTGTTTAGCTCCCATGGCAGCATAGTTCTTGTTCATTATTCTTTGGCAAAAGCAGGTCTAAGTTTTCTTGACTTTTAAAAAATTTTCATGATGGGAAGAAAAGCAGTTATTGCTTAGTTTTTTTTAAGCTTACAGAAACATCTATAACTAGGATTATTTAATTTTATTACATTTTCTTAAGAACGGGGAACGTGTACTATTGCTGCAGGTAACTTAAAAAAAGTGAATAAAAAAAAGATAGCAAAAAAACCCAGGCTGGTGAATCTGATCAGCATTCCTTCCTCACAACACAGGAAACACCTATGGCCCATACCACTTTTTAACATGGACACCGAAGCAAGATTAGAAAAGCGCTTAACCAGACTAAATATCCCTCCCTTACACAGGACAGAGCAACCCAGAAAACTCATACTCTGTCACTACCTATGCCCCCCAAACCGTCTCCCTTCCATGGCATGAAATACAAGTAGACATTTTTCCTTCCCAGTGATTTACTGCTTTGTAGATAAACTTGATCCTCTCCACTGTCTCCCACATCGTTTTTTTGCAAAAACTCGTACAGGAAAGACTTACTAAAAGGAATATAGATTTGCTATTATAAAGGAAGGTAACAGCTCTACTGCTCCTTACCTTCTCTTCCGAGGTGTAGAAGTTCACTAGATGTAGCATCTGCAGTTATTTCTCTACATGTAGTTTCTTGTAGTTTTAAGATTAAAGGACTCCTTAGCAAAACAACTAATGATAATAGCACAAGAGTACGATACAAATGTATTCTGTCATGTTGCACAGTGTTCATAAATGTGTGGCTTATACCAGTCTCTTATATAAGAGGAGTATGACACAGCTGCATTTTTTGCTTCACTTTTGAAGATAACGAGACTTCTTGAGTTTGCGGCAGTCTTTCTGTCTGACGAGAAAGAAATGAGATAGTTCCTGCAATTGCCAAGGCCTGAAGTCTCCCAGCGCGATTCATTTTGCTTGCATTATCTTACAGTGGCAGTCCACCAAGGTATATGCTGGCTAGCACAGCACCGGGAAACTGTGCAGCTGAACCTGAAAGCCAGAGCATACTGTGGTGAAATATTGCAAAGCTATTTACAGTGATACTAAGACAATAAAGATCAGAGTTTTGGCACAGAATAAAATCCAGCCCTCAACTTGCTTCATGTTTGCCAATGTGATCTTAATCTGGTGTTGTATAATTATTCACTTAACAAGATTTTTATTTCTTTATTTCAAGAAAAAAGATAATAGCATTAAGTATTTAATTACTACAGCAGACTAAAGAGGGAAAATAAAACTCAAAACATTGCATCTTAAAAAACCCTAAACAACCTAACAAAACTTTTTCAAAAGTACTCTTCAATTGCCCTGGAACTTCTTAACTGATATTTTTTTCCTTTCTCTGGAAATTTGTTTTCTGTTTCTCTGAAATATGTAACACAAATTCTAGACAGTAATTTAATAAGTAGGTAACAGATATCCACACAAATGCATACATATGTTCAGTACTACATACATATATGTGTATTCTGCACCCTGGGAAGTGCACAATCCAGGTGCTTGCTGTATAGTGGGATAGATAAGGGATTAGTTGAGAGGAGAGTACTAAAGAGGAAAGTTATTTCTTGAAATCTGTCTGAGTGATTATATTTAGATTCTGACAGATCCACTAAAAGAGGAATCATCTGCTTCACTAAGTAAGCCCCTGGAATAAACACTGGATGTACAGTATTAGTCTGTAACCTAGCAAATAATTGCAAAGTAGGACACTAGGTGGATTACAAATATGCACTAAATTACATATTGTTACAGAGGTTTTTTCCCCCCTTAGAATGTACTCAACACTTTCCTCCTTCCTGTCTGACAATATGTTGCCATGTTATAAAAGCCCTAATGCCCATTTCAACGATTAGCTGTACATCAGCATTACTACTTCAAATCCACAAGTTTCACATCAAGCATTAAATGGGATGAATATTGATCTACTAAAGAGGATTTATTTATTTCTAGCTCTATCCAAAGATCAACTACTAGCAGCTTTTGGTGGATCTGTTGAGCTCTCACAGCACAAAGCTACTGCATACATGACACCAGACTTGACATTTCAGTTCTGGAAGAAAACCAAACAGTAAATTCACTGCAATAATCCTAGATAAATGAGATGATCACTGAAAAAGCTGAGATAGTTAAGTGGTCTATCAGAAAAGTCCAAAGGATGATATTGAACTGTTGCTACACAGTAACCTCTCTCATGACAACATGGCACAAGATCACCATATCAGATGCCAATATCTTTGCCTCAAAAAAGCACCATGTCTTCAGATTATCTTGGAACACTTCAAAATTGTGTTCTGAGCCAAAAACTGTGCACTCAATATATTCTAATCAGATACATATCAATATGACAATATTTACTTGTTCATTCCTTTTGTCCTGTTTGGTCAATAACACACTAATAACTGTATAATGCATTGAAGAAATACAGATGTAAATTTCAAACCTCAGTGCACAGTTAGTCAGTTTCTCACTGTCCTCCAAGTATTCTTTTTTGTATATTTCAGTAGGGATCATTTTCTACTCTTTGGCACTGATAAAGTAGAAAAACATACAACAGAGCTGATGAGGATTGCAAGGAGATTAGAGATGAACTGGTGAGTTGCTTCGCCTTTTATACTCAAATGGCAAGGGCACAAGACAATACTATGTTTTCACTAACTTTGACAAGGAGCGTTTGAAATGCCAGTATCAGAAGCCATGACATTTTTGCTGTGTCACTCACACAGGAAACTGAAGTCAGTCAAAACATTGCTTCTGTGTTCAGCAAGCTGTATCATACCAGTGGCTCATAATGTCATCCTAGTCCACAGTTAAAGGATTCATTTTTATTTATCTGATTTCTCTTCACCATTTTTCCCTTATGATGAGAGCATATGGATTTACAGAATGCATGGAAAAGAAACAGTGACATCCGTTTGGGATATTTAGTATCATTAAACATTGCCTCATTTTTGGCTTCTGATAAGATCACAGTTCTCAAAAAAAACCCCAACACAACAACAACCACCAAAAAAAACCCAGAAAAAACACAAACCTATACAGCATGTTATCAAGAGCAGATCTGAAAGCTGAAAACCAATGCTTTGTTTTGATTGCTTGAACTCTGTATTTCTAAATGTCCTTGCCACAGGTAGCACTCAGTTTAATTAGTTTTTTTATCTGGAGAACAGTGTCTGCTTTGCTAAGGATTGAATACTTTGAGTCAGTTCCAAGTGTCAATGAGAGAGAAATAAAATGTGTTCCAACATTATCCCCACATTTAGACAAACTCAAATCATCTCCCTCTTAAAAAAAAATTTCAGATCTTCCATATCGTTGGAATAGTTTAAAACTTCCATTGTTTAAAATAAACAATGGTTCTGAAGACAGTGTTGGTGACATATGTTCAAATGTATCTCAAATTGTAGAAGTTTTTATTATTTATAAAAGGTCCTAAATAAACCAACTCCAAACAAGTCTAGGTGATCTTTTCTGGGTAACCTCTGTCCAGTTAAATATTTTTAATGGGATGACACTGTGGAGCTCCCTCCAGAATTTTCTCTTCCAACAGACCATTTAATTCTTGTGTGAAAAAAAGAACAAACCAAAATGAAACAGTATAACCGTGTCTAAGTACCGATAGTAGAGTAAGTTATATGTTGCCTGAAGATTTCAGGTTATCTGTATCTGGAAAACATGAAATGATACTAAATTCGTACCCTGAGAAGCAAGAATCATTTTCCTGTCTTTTGTATTCTCCTAACGTGGCTCTCTACAAACTGCCTCCTAGGAACAGTGTGCAAATTTGCAGTATAATTTAGTAAAAAGTCACTAATTTTTCCCATTATTTCCACTACTAAATAAATTTAGAAAAATGGAATGTAATATAAGGAAAAACTATAAAAGTATAATGTCTAAAAACATTTCTGCAGTTTGTTTGGAGTGTCTTTTACAAGGAAACAAAATCAGAAATATTTGCTTAACTCTGGTTTAGTACATAATGCCTTTACCTAACAATAACTCCTTTCTTCACAAACATTTCATAACCATGTCTGAAACAGATTGCAATGCTTGTGGTTTGAATATAACGGCAAAATTTCAGACACAGTGAAACCCTGTATTCTGTCTTTTATCCTCCCCACCTCCTTTTGACATCCCTGTGGTAATTTCTGCCTCTCTAACTTGCTGTATTATTTTATTTTAAAAGGCACAACCTTTTTCTTTTTCCTGCCCTTCCCCCCACCCTTCACACAAAATTCTGAAACTGTTGAAATATGGTCACATTTTAAAATAATTTTATTGTGAGTTTAAAATGAACCTTCCCCCCTCCAGCCCTTCCCTTCCTCTGGATTGATTTACTCCTCTTTAGAGCACATTTAAACTACAAGTAGAAAATGAAAAGCAAAGATGCTGTAAAGTAATACTCAAGTGTTGAAACAGACACTGGTCGTTACTAGAATAACCACAGACAAAGGTATGACCAAAGGCCAACCTCTCCTGCAGAGATTCCACCAAGTAAGCGAGTAAGCAAAGTAGCAAGCAGGCAGCAGCATCTCTAAAATGTGCCATGTTATCACTGAAATCACAGACACTTTTGCAAGTCCGATTTCCATACAAAAGAACATTCTACCGCCTATGTCATGCATTCGCTTTTTTCTTTTGATACAAAACATCAATTTAACTAACTTTATATGTTTATTAGGAACTTTGTGAAAAATCTTTTCACGCCTTCCCCCCTGCCCATGTTTTTAGGAGTGTTCGTAACCCAAACAAGGCCACATGACATGCTCCATGTAATACATGCACCACGGAAAATACAGATGAGTATTATTATTTTTTTTAGGTATTGTTTAACAAGTCACAAATTCTAACACTACCTAACAAAACTCCTAGCTGCATAAAAAGATGCAATAAACCTCTCTAACAGTAGCTGATTTGTATGCAACATTGACCATAAGGGTAACTCTTCAGTAAATGTGAATCTCATATATAATGCATAGCAGTTAATAAATCATAGTAAAATCAGGTGGCTTAGAGCCAACAATACCCAACTGGTAATGGAAAAGGGGGAAAGATTTATAGAGAGACAGACTCTGTTTGGATTTTGCTTTTAAGAGGCTCACACAGTGCAGTAGGAAGATATTGCTGTGGTTTCCAAGCAGACACATCTGTGTCATGCTGACTCACTTCATCCTTCCCCCAGACTTGCCCCTCACTTACCTCAGGTGATGCCTCTTCTCTCTAAAATACTCCTCTTTGACCTGCCATTGGCTTCTTGTCTATCCACTCCCCAGCAGATGAGCTGGAAAGGAGAAAGATCAAGATGAGATCTGAGTATTGTTCTTGAAATTTCATTTAAAAAAATCCCATACTAGATTTCAAACTTAAAAAGAGCCTCTCAAAACTGGTTTCTCTACTTTCAAAAAGCCACGCTACAAAGGAATCAAAACATCACATACTTCCCACCTTCAACATCCCATTTTATAGAAGGGAGAAAACGTACTTCAGTGTTTATGACGGGAAGAATGTTGGCGTTTTTTGTTCTTTAGACATCAAGGGCAAAATTCATCTCCCATTGGAGATGTAGGAGAGCAGGATATTAAAAATTGCTGCTTCATGGATCTGAGAAAACACTTCCCCCCCCCCCCCCCCCCCCCTTAAGCCTGCCCAGGGTAATCAGAGGTCCTTAGCCAGATAAAAGTGAGATCTGATTAAGCAATATCAAGACGTAGCACCTCAAAGTTGCAGGTTCATCAATAGATAGTATGGTTTAACTACATCCATGTAAAACGATGTATTTATTTCTTAAGAATCCAGTATATGCTAAACTCATGCTGAGGTTTAATTAGTTTTCACGGTTTTCTTGGTGTATGTCATTCACTTTGACCACAGAGAAAACATTTCTCTTCTTGGTTGGCTTACATTAATTTAATAGTTGTTGCTATTGGGAGCATCCCGGTTCAGGATTTCGCTTGGGAAAACTGTGGTAAAGTTTCTAATTCAAATCGAAAGTAAATCTTGCTTCCTCACCCTAAAAAGCAAATTACAAAATGCGTCTACTTATGCCAGGCTTTCTAAGCCCCTTTTTGTTATTAAAAATAGTACCCGGGTGGCAGATTGATATTGCTCCACAAAAAGCTTTCAAAATCAAAAGCATCCTCCAACTTGAAAGTCGAACACACAAATAAACCAAGATCACACTACAAAAATAAAAATGTAACAGAATGAACAGAACCTCGAAGCTTCCTTCGCTCTTTGCACAGTGGACAAGCCTTTACCGGGTACTTTCCCGAAGCCCCGTGAGCGCTTCTCGCAAACGCAGCGCCGAGCGAGCACTTCCCGTGACAGAGCCCTCGCTCTTGCCGCACGGCTGAGGCGGCGGATTGAAACGCTGCTTTCTCCGGTCGCAAGTCACTCGGCGGAGACGTTTCTGCTGGCGGCAGGACCCGGGCGACCATTAGGGCCCGAGTGGCCATGAGAGCCTTGCGCTCAGGGCAGTGCCGCCTCCTACTCCGCCGCGGCCGCAGGTGCGTGGCCCCTCGCGGTGCGTCTGCGGACGGTCGTGCCTGGGGAGGGATGGCCGCGTCGCGCCGCTCCAAAAATACCCCCGGTTGCTCCGAGGTTCGGCGGCGCTTCACCGCAGTCGCCTCGGGAGCGGCGGTGCTCGCTGCACCGGGACGCAGCCCCGTCTTTGGCACTAGATGGCAGCACCCGCTTGCAGAATGCCGGCAAATGGCGCCCGCCGCGGGAAGGGCTGCGCCGACCTGAGGGGAGCGTGGGCCGCCGCCCCAGGGCTCCCGCCCCAGGGCTCCCGCCCCACGCCCTGCGCTTCAGAAACGAGCTTTAAACTTCACCGCGCGAGATCTGGAGAGGCGTTCAGTGACAGACGGGTTTGTAACAGCACCCTCATGTACACATAGATGTATGCAAAGAAATTAATGTAAAAAAACCCTTAAACCCAAAACAACCCCCATAGCGAGACTCCAAATAAAAACAAAATCGCTGCAACAAAATCGATGGTAATAACGTGACATCTACTATTTCAGAAGATGATATAGTCTACTGCCAGTGAAGAGAATGGGATTTTATTTCTTTTTTCCATTGACCTGTGTAGCATTGACTTCAGAGAGTTAGAGGAATCATTTTTTCACAGGAATCATTTTTTACGTTGCTCTTGCACTACCTTGTTTTTTATAAAACTTCTTTTCTTTGAAAAACAAATAACTTGTTTGCAACTTATTTACAGTGTCAAACAGCAGCAATTATAAGTCCTTCAAAATGATGGCTAAAAGCCAGTCTCAATAGTATTTATTTAGGGATAATAAGAAGGAAATAATAAGAAACATGTAATTCTAGTTTGTTCACTTTTTGTGTGCAGTTTGCTTTAGTCCATTTTGCAGACTTTTCATGACGCAGAACAGTGCTACTGCTACAAATAGTAACAGGTTTACAGAGCTTTCCACCTCTGCACTGCTTTAAAATAACATGAAATTAGTTTTTTCAAAACAAAACCTCTTGTATGGGCAAGCCTTGCAATTTGTAAGCTACAGCGTAAGAAAGGAGCTCTTAGCTGCTGCCACCCTGCCCTTCCAGAGGCACATCAGGGGTCTGGTCTGAGTTCCCATCTACCCCACAGCAGCTTTCCCAACACACCACCTTTGCAAAGCCAGCTACAGGCAGAATCTACTAATTTTTATTCCTTTGCCTCAAAAGTATTGCCCAACCAGAGGATGGTCACAGGAATCCTATCTCATGCATGCACATTCAACTCACGCTGGTGCTCTTGAAGGGACGGACAAGCTAGCAGGTGACCACCCAGAAAATAGCACCCACACACTGCAAGGGAAACATTTGCTGGAAGGCTCCACCATTTCCAAACCTCCCTGCTTCATCAAATTGGGAACAAGACCCAAAGGATGTAGAAGCACTAGGTGTACTGATGAATGAAAGCACATGCTGCTTATATTCAGATGATCATAACAAAGGTGTTTCACTTATAGATGTAGGCATTGAATTATGGTCTTCTGGTAAAAAATGTAAACCTACTAACTATACTCCACATTGTCTTTACAAATAGCCAAGAAAGTGTTACTCCAGAATTCATCATTAGACTTGGTAATATTTTGCAAGGAACAGTCTCCTGGCAGACTCTGAGGATATACAGTCTGTACAGTGTCTCGGTCTGTGGTTTGACTCTACAGCTCTTAGCCAGAATATTCCACTGTCAGTCAGTCCTAAACAGAAAAAGATATTGCTCTGGCTATTAAATAAAAAGAATAAATTGTTTGAACTAAGAAGATCAGATGAAGTAGATAGCAAAAGTATAAAGAAAAAACTGCATTCAATCAAGAAATAAATTATTGGAGAAAAATGTAAATAACAAACATCTTTTCTCTCAGTAAGATCCTCAAAATCAGAACAAAAGAAAACAAAAATCATAACTGCCTTTTGACCCAAATTCCAGGAAAAAAATATTATTTTGGTGGGCAGGAGGAGAGAAGAAAAAAAAAGCTAACATCTTCCTTTTGCCTTGCTGCCTCAGCTTCTTCTGCAAGTTACATGTTCCATATTCAGAAAGAGTGCTAATGACACTATACATGCGTGAAGCCTATCCGAAGTGCTGTTTAATCCTCATTTATCACTAATGGATGAGACTCTCAGAGGAAGTGGGGGGGCCTTAAAATCTGTATTGTTTACTTCTAATATTTTTTGATAGGCCATATGTAGAGTGTCCAGCAGATATAAAAGATGCAACTAGAAACAAGTGCATTAAGCTTTTGTATTAACTCCCATTTGGTAATGGTTTGTAATATGCACTGTTTGAAATACGGGTACAAACCCAACAGAAGATGATGTAAGATTAAATAAAGAGAGTCAGAAGTTTGAGGAGAAGCACTGAACAGTAGCAGAGGAGCATAGCAGCTGTTACACAGTGCACAGCAACATCACAGAATAGTTTATGACAGGAAGTGAAGAAAATTCCACAATCCACCTGAAGCTACAGTGGGAATTATGTAGGCAAAATATAGTTATTAAAACTGGAATGTAACCAAGACTTCAGGGGCTAATAACCCTTTTCTTGCAAGAGATAGCAAAACAAAAAATCTTCATTGACCACAAACTGCAAGACCACAGCTTTACATCTCAATTGAAAGACACAGCATTTTCCATGATAAATTGTCTCAAGAACGTGATCTTTCTGAGATGTGATTTCCTGGCCAACAGTCTCCATTTCCTTCCATAAACTGCAAAGACAGTTAGTGATTTTGGGATTAAAAAAAAAAATATATAATTTTTATATATATATATTTATATATATATATATATGCACAGACCCCCTCTTCATATATATATATCTACACACACATATGTGTATAAAATAATCCTCTTTAAAGCTATTGCCAATGTTTAAAAACAAATGGACCAATCTTGATGAGCTATAATGTGATCGTCACAATGTGAATATATTTACTATTTATTGTGGCCATTAAATTTCTTGCCTAGAAATTTACTTCAGGCCAAATATTAAACTCAATGAGGAATTAAAGCACTCAACAGGAAATTTAAACTACACAGAGCATGTAGTGCATTTTATCTCTGCATCCATAGAATACATACACATCATGCCCAAATATCTTGGTATATAACTGTGCAGATTCTGAAAGTACATATGCATTAAGACCGTAAATACTCCTGGAAGAGGGACACATAAATGTATGCAGTGTGTGTTTGTTTATACAACTACAGTACATAAATATGGATAAGCCTTGTGTGTATTATACATTGAAGGTTCTTTAGTGTGGTATAAAAGATCATTTTATGATGGAAGTTAAGACATCTGTGTTTCAAGGAAAAAAGAAAGTAATCCAGTTCATCCCAGGATTGAGCAGATAATGGGTGCTATTCCAATTTAACAGACCCATTGCATGAACTACATGTGCTAGAGAGAAATTATTTTTTGCGAATGTTTATTTAAAAAGCAGACAAAGTTCTCCTTGTAAGTTGCTGCATTCAAAGATATGCATCTTTTGCAGAGACATAAAGCAGCTGTAAACCAGCATCAGTTGCCATTGCTCTTGCTACATAAAGAAGAACACACAAGAAGCATTCTCATGGGAGGAACACAGTCATCTTTTAAAATAACAGCTCTTCTAGGTGCATACTGACATCAATAAAACCAGGTAGCTTAGAAACTTCAGTCAAATTGTACCCATCATTAGATGTGCTAAAGCAGCAGAAATAATTTTGTTTTCCTTTCTTTAAATGTAGCACAGTGAATGCTGAATCTGTCAGAAAATAATTACTTAAAATGCAAAATTGAATATTTGAAAGTAAGAAAAATGCTGCATTCCAATCTGAATATTTGTTTTCCTTGCCTTATTCAGTGCTTTGGGTGAGAGCACCTACCAGTGCAATTAATGCTGGATGAACAGATGCAATGTCCAAGTGCCTAACTTTGCAACCAAAATAGCCTTCTTTTAATCCTCAAGGAGAATTTTTGTTTAAGATACACATTGAGTAAATATATAAATATTGGGGCTACTTCACCATGTTGTTCCTTCTCATAATTTTTTTGCCTTAAATTATTCTTTTGAAGAACAACACACCAAGTCAGCAGTCCTGGGTATAATTTGGAAGTACTTGTAATGAAGCTGATACAGTCTATATAAAACTCCAACATTCCCAGTTCTTCTCCACATCAGATCTGCCAGGTAGACACCTGTACACATGTACTCTGTCTTCACATGGCAGGCTGGCTGGGCACAAGCCAAATTCTGCCAGGGAGTTCTTGTGACCACATTGGCTTATGCCACCACCACCCTTCCTCTTGGAGGTACTTCAAGCTCAGGGCAATGTTCAATAAAGTTTTGAGTCTGAACTGCTTACAGCACAGTTCGAGGGAGCTCACTGCTCATCTCAACCTGGGAACTGCTACCAGAAGGTATAATTACAGGCATGTCTACAAACACACAAGAGAGTGTTAGCACACAGGATTCTGCATGAGAATTTACCTTCTAGGTACAATTACTGAATTTGCCCCCCAAACTGCAACATCAGATGCACTCTTGAATTCTGGGCTTTATGAGCACAGCTACATGATCAGAATTTTGCAAGTTTACCCGTTATGCTCGCTGTTTAGGGTAGCATTAAACACTATCCTTATGTCCAAACTCTTCTAATGCTTTGCTGTTGTTTTTTTTGTTTTAAGATAATAATTCTTTTGATGCCTGCAGAAAAGAAACATTAAATAACTAGGGTTCTGTTTCATTACCCATTTTTTTTGTAGTTAAAGTCAGTTGGAAATTTAGCAGGAGCTATTTGTAACTATGAGTCGGGAACATAAACATTTACATGACCTTGGCATTCATAGCACAATTAACTATAAATTCTGACTCAGCTCACGATTATTTATGATGTTTGTGAAGTGTAATCATATAGAGGTTTTCATAAGGCTAACCAGAAAACCATCCACAAGTTGAAATTACCCTTAAGCAACATTTGCAATATAAGAGGTCTGATTCTCAGATCCTTAGGACAGTTATTCCCAAAGTAATCTGATGGAAATATGTAGGAGAGCTAATTCAAAGAAAGATTATTCACATGAGGACATATTTTGAGATCAAGTCCTAGTTGGTAATCACTTTGGATTGCAAAGCATGAAGTATTAGATTCCTTTGTTAGCACTGAGCTTCACAGCCTTTGTAATCCTTAGTTATTTGTCCTATTTTGTATTTTATTTTTAATTCTTTGCTTCTGATGTTTCCCTGCACCCCCTGTACCAGTCATTCCTGTTTTCTTTACCTTTACATTTTTACATACCTCAAGCAGAGCTGGAATGTTTAGAGATTGCAAGTACAAGGGTGAGGGAATGAGCCCACACAAGAAGAAACTTGTTGGTTGAAACAGCAAGCAAGCAAATGTTAGCAGATTTGAACTGCTCATCACTGGGCAGAGGCCTGGACAAGATGACAGCAACAGCCTTCTTGAAAGCAGGTTGGGACCATTACTAGTAATTATAGTTAATCAGCAGCAATTGTCTTGACCAAGATACAGATCAACATTGAACACTAACTTAACAGGACCTAATGAGTGTAATGGAGGATGAAGAAAGCCTGATTAAACTTGCAAGGCACTGAATGACCTAGCAGATGAGGCACTGTAATTCCTAGCCCGCCTTTTTCTTTCTCTCTCCCCCTTTCTGCCTCCAGTCCCCAGTGCCGATGCCAAAGAGTCCCCCATCTACGCGGCTATACAGTCAGTATCGCGATATGCTCTTAATAAGGGTTAATGGGTCAGGAACGTGAGAAATGAAATTAAACCTTGCGCTGGGATTTGAGTGGATATGGTGATATGCATTTTTTAAAAGCAGCTGCAACTGCTGACTGATTTTATGCTACATAGCAATTGTCCTTAAAACTAATCAATAATGTTGTTTAGCAGTCTAAGGCTACTGCAATACCCAGAGCATTTTTTTAAGGCATTTTACAGAGGTAATGAATATCTAAGCATTTAAACGTAATTGCAAAAGGGTACATGTGTTTCTGTATCCTTATTGGTATTGCTCTTTCCATTACAGTCTAAATTGATCAGAAGGGTTTTTTTTTCCCCATGAAAGTTCTCTGTGAGAACAAACAATTTTAATCCTTAAGTTCCCTGTTAAGATTATAGCATTCTCATAAAACACCAATTACAAGATATGTGTCAATGCTTTCAGGAAATTAACTCTATGAAAATTTTGATCTGGAGTTTCAGGTTCAATATAAAAATCCATGAAAAATAAATTTAAGAAGCATGCATTTTGGCCTTTATAGTAAAAAAATATATTGATGCAATAATCGCAAATTTTAAGTTTAAAAAGGTACAACTTCTTGCAATATACATAATACAATGTGTAGTAACCTCACAGGAAAAACATGCCACAGAATGATTTTATCTATTGACTCTTCCAGGTTAAGCAAGCAAGTGTGAAAAGGAATTCATTACATTTCTCTAGACTTTTCCAAAATGTAAGTAGAAACATTTAGACTGTTTACTGAAACACAGCCCTGTAAATGCCCCTATTACTTGGAAAAAAAACAGTAATTGGGCCAAAAGTAGAAGAAAACCTGGGCTTCTGGTGTGACACAAGCCAACAAAACATCTAAAAGCCAGCCAACATTTGTTACACCTGTGTTTTGTCAGGCTATATTGACATTTGCTTCTCATTCTAACCCTATTCTCACATATGCTTCACACTGTATGTATTCCTTATGGGAATGCTGTAGACAGTTTTAGCAGGAGCGTATAGCTGGAAGCAGGTCCTTATTTAGCAGAGACCCTCTGCTGAGTCCTAGTTAGCTGGCTGGTTTGGTGTTTTTTACTCTGATATTGATAGCACTTTTACTGTGCTTCTGAGCATGCACAAGCCAAAAAGACATCACTAGTATTGACAAATACTATAGCCAATTCTGAACTAAATGTATAACATGGTGCAGTCCAGCCTTTTCCTGTTATGCCTCTTCCTCAGTCACTAACCCTCCATTTCCCTAAGTCCTGCCTGATCTCTTAGCCAGCCATGTACTTCTGCTTGGCCATTTGCTCTAATAAGGCAGGCAAGATCATTATGGAGTCAGGACAAACTACCTCTTTCCCATCCTCTACCCCAGCAAATGTCAGAACAAAGTAAAAGTTAGGGCAGTGTTCACATTACTGGTCATGTTCAAAGTGGGGATAGCACTGTGGTAGCAGATCTCAAACAACTGGTGAAAAAGTAGGAGGGGAAAAAAATGAGAGCAAGAACTCCCTGTTAGACCCAAACTTCAGTCCTCAGTAAGGAAAAATTGGCTTTTAAGATACAAGAGGATTTACCTAAGATGTAGCTCATAAGTCAAACACATTTTGAATGATTTAAAGAAGCCAATTTACTATCCACAATGAATTACTGCCAAATATTGTACATCACTGCATATCCTGTCTCTCAGCAGAAGATATTATGCCCCCTGAGGTCCACAGTAGTGAAGAGTGGATTCTGTTCATCTGACTCATGTGGCTGTCATTCTTCGGTGTGCTTAAATTAGAGGTGGATCTTAAGCAAATACAAAAGTTTTGGATACCATATAAGCGAGTCTGAAGAAAACCTAAGCTCTTATAAGGGTTGCTTTAAGGCCTTATTCCCAGGCATTGACGGGAGGGAGCAGTATCAGTCACGTTTTCTATTAAATGTTCTAACTGCTTTCACATCTTTCTCATCCTGGAATTAATTATTCTCAGTGCTACCTGATTGAAACTGTACCAGCACAAGATTATTTCAGTACAATTACTTCTGACTAGCACCACGTGAAAGAATAGAAATGTTCACAGGACTGAATTATTTTACCTACATCAGTTTGACATGACATACAACAGTTTGTGGGGATTGCTTGAAACAGTAGAGTTTCTCCTCTATACATAACATTTTTACAGAATTGCAAATGCATTATTTGAACTTCCACTTTCTTCCAAAGCATTTAGTTCAGGCTAAAGCAAAAGTAGGACAAACCTAGTAGATCTTATTTCAGTTGCTAAGTAAATTAATTCATGAATCTTTTTATTTGCTTATGTGCAGTTTATTCCCAGTCTGTTTTCAGTTTAGGCTCTAATGTTTGTGGAGAAAAAAACCCATCAAGCCCAAAAGGGATGGTGTCTTTTTACTATTTATCAAATAGGCCTGTCTTGAACATCAGTACCTCTTTTTATCCAATTCCTACTAGAATTATATGTTCTCTGAATAACCAAGAGGTTCTCAATTCTACATAAAAGAAGTATGATTAAATGAACTACAAACCATATTTGGTCATATCGAAACACATTCCAGGCTTCTTAAGATAAGAGCATTTGTCAGATATTTCTTGAAAAGACATAAGTATTTATGAACAAAACCCATGCTATTTTAGTGAATTCTAGAAAGAACCAAACAACCCCAAACCAAAACCAGCCAAGCAAAAAGTTTGGGGCCCAGTCATGTGAAGAGTGAACATTGCAGAAAAGGAAAAGCTAAAAATGCAACCACAGATTCATCCCTGACAACCAAAGTCTGCAGACTCTGCTTATGTAAATATTGATGTTATAGTCCTCAATTCAGTGCATTTGGAAATGATAAAATAAGTTTTTTAACCTTGATAGTAAATCATCACTTTTATTTTTGTTTTGGCCTTCCACGATGAATATATTGCTGCATGGAAGAGACAACTGATATGCTGCATATTTAGCATAGTCAAGATGCTCAAGGTCAAATGCTACAGGTAAACCTCAAATACAAACTTCAAAAGATAGGAATTATTCAGATTGGATAAGGATCCAAGTATTGACCAAACATCTTTTTCTGTAATTTGACATAAGAAATCACAGAATACATTTGTTTAGGTTAGAAAAGACCTTTAAGATCATCAAGTCCAAACATTGATCTAGGACTGCCATGTCTACCACTAAACCGTGTCCTTAAACACCACATCTACATATCTTCTAAATACCTCCAAGACTGGTGACTCCAGCACTTCCTGGGCAATGAGTTCCAATGTCTGACAATTCTTTTGATGAAGAAGCTTTTCCTAGTATCCAAATTAAGCCTCCCTTGATACAACTTGAGGCCATTTCTGTTTGTCCTATTGTTTGTTACTTGGCAGAAGAGACCCACTCCCACTTCACTACAATCTCCTTTCAGGTAACTGTAGAGAATTATAAGGTCTCCCCTCAGCCTCCTTTTCTTCAGAATAAACATCCCCAGCTCCCTAGGCTGCTCCTCATAAGATTTGTTCTCTAGTTACTTTACCAGCTTCATTGGTTATCTCTGGACAACACTCCAGCACCTCAATGTCCTTCTAATAGTGAGGGGCCCAGAAGTGAACACCGTATTTGAGGTGTGGCCTCATCAGCAGAGTAAAGGGGCAGAATCACCTCCCTTAACCTACTGGCCACGTTACTTTTGATGCAGCCCAGGATATGGTTTTATGATATCTCATTAGCAGAGATAGATTCAGCTTCCTGAGAAGGCAAAGGCTGCAATTTTAAGTGCAAATTTCTAAATTTAGTCTTCAAACAGCCTTCAAAATATAAACTGATAAAAAACAAAGAAGAAAAAGGGGTTTTTTCAGCACTGTAGTCTAAATGTTTGTAGATGAGACGTAACTTTTCAAGTCCTTCACCTCCAGCCGTGTTTCTTATTTGAAAGTAACTGATAATGAATGTGCCCTAAAGCATATCCTCATCTCAGGAGGACATGAATCACCTATCACACTGCAGACCCATTTTGCAAATGCATACTCAGCTTAAATCTGCTTGTTGGAGAGAAAATGTAAGAAATCATGGATTTCCTACCACCATCATTGCCAGAAGCAAAATATCACACTAATGGTGAGAAAAGCCCTTTGAAGATACCTTTTGCTGTAATTTCATCAGAATACTAATTATCCCCATATTAGTCTGAGAAAAACAAAGTCCTTTCAGTTCAAATCGAAATTACTTTTAAGTTGTCTGTGACCAGAGACAATATTGGACAGTTGCTAATGGTTCTTCAAATCAACTTATACAGGATCTACTGGTGTCTGCTTTCATCCTTTGATGAAAAAAGTAACAGCAAGTGGAGCTGTGAAAAGGAGCTATTTGAATAGAAAGATACTGTTTGAAAGTTAACTCTTGCATACATACAAGAATTTTTGCTCTAAACTTCGGTGACAATGTTTCATCTTGAACAAGGTATACGTAAACTGGTGCATAGGAACAGTTCAGAAGTATTGCCATGATAATAAATCCCAGTTTAGACTGGGGGGGAAAAAATCTATTTAGTCAGATTATTTATTCCATATTTATAAAGACATTTTATTATTCCAAGGCTGAATAATTCTCACTGGTAATAACTATACATATATATAGATTAAGTAGGCTATATTAATTTTAGTTTTCTGCAGACAGATTTTTGGTCACCATTTTTTTTTCTGTAAATGGAAACCGTCTGTCAGATTTTTTTTTTCCAGGTGCTAGAAAAATGTCTCCTACTAGTTGCTTTTTCTCTCACTTGAGTTAAAGAAAAGCTGATACATTTTATTTATGGTTATACGACACCAATGTTTCCTAAAGGTTATTTGATGGATATACTTTCATTTTAGATGTTCCTGACAAAGAGTCAATTGAAAATATCTGAATCAATTATAGTATGTTCATACTTGTCTAATACCCTATTAATTCAGAAATAACTAACTCTGATCCTCAAAAAGGGAGAGTGCTGAATCTTTTGTTTTACCTGAACTCTCCTTACAATTACAAAGACAAACCTGCTGGCTTGAAGAGATTTGGATTGCCATCTGCCAGTATGGTGATGCCTAGCAGTCAACTTACTACCTGCCACAGCCAGATTTGGATTCTTTCTGGAAACATTAAATATTTCAATGTTATTGCATCCGCCTGTCCCTCCTCTATATAAACCATACTGCATTCTCTCTAACCTACTTTCAGATGCTGTGCAGTACACTATACATCAGATTTTAGCTTAGTATGTGGGCTGTATGTATATAATTTTTCATCTGCTTAAATTAGTTTGTGTAGAAGTAGATGAGGTCCAGTTGCCAACATTCACATCTGAAATGAAAAATATTCTTGGTCTTACTCTACTTATTTTTTCTGTCTGGTACATTCTACCTGAAAGCACTGTTACAACTACATTTTGCAGGATCCCCTCTGAGTAAAATTTCCATTGATATTATTATTATTATTTGTAGTAGTAGTAGTCCATTTATATAGACCCAAGTGTGTTATTTCCATTTTATTGCAAGGACATAAAAGCTGGAAACCTACAAGAAGTACTGAAATGAGCCTAAGAGTTTTTGAAACTAAATGCCTTAGGGAAATACTGGGTATTAAATGAAGTCAATTTATAGCTGTTGCCAAAATTTGTCAAAACTTAAGGACTCCTTAAATCCAAATTTATCCAGAGGAGAAGGTAGAAAGGTTCACAGTACCAGCCATAGATAGACCAATTGGTTGTTGCCAGCATACATACTGGCACGATGAATGAAATAGCCTCCAGCTGGAATGCCTCCCTCCTTCCCAGACCCAAAGAGTTCTCACAAGGGAAAAACTAATGCAAAGTAGAAAGATGGAGGTTGCCTGAACAGAAAACACCTGTAATACATCACAGAATAGGATCTGTTGGCCTTGGAACGGTTCAGATTTATAGTACAGTTTGTAGTATCAGAACCAACCATAGCATCAGACAAGTAGGAAGAAGAGAATATGCAAAACTACTCTTCATTCTCTAAACAGCTTTTGTCATCTATCCCAATGAGCTCTGTCTCTATTTGTCCCTAGGGCATGGCTGTTTAAGTTACAGTGGTAGAACAGGTAACAGCAGTTGACTTGTGGTAGCAAGTCACACGTAAACTCTTTTTTCCACCTGCAAGATAATGTGGTTTAGCTTTTAGTAATTTATGTGATCTCGCAGTCACAGCAGGGTTAAAACAACTGGATGGAGAGTTTCCCACAGTAGAGTGGTGTAACTGATGTGTTTGAACACATGAAGCTGTTAAAACGGAATTGTTCCTCAGACCCTCAGTCTGCATATCAGGTATTTAGGAAAAAAATAAAAATATGCCTCTTCTGTTTAGCTCTCAATTGCTTCCTCCCAAATTTTAAAATGTCTTTCCCAGCCAATTCTCTGTCTCTTAGTCTTCACAGTCATTATTACCTTCCTTTCTCCTCAGCTAGCTCCTCTTTCATTTGTACTGTTTGGAGAATGGCTTCCATAGACATAACCTTTGAAGACTTCAGTTGCCCATTTAAGGCAAGGAATGAACTCTTGCTCCTGTTAAGTATTTCATTCACTGGTAGACATTGATGTTCAGCCCTTCTGAAAGCACTCTATAGATGTCTCAAGCCTCTGGGCAATACTTCAATGCACATAAATTAAAAAAAACAAATGACAGAGATGGGCATCACATAGGCCAAATTAATAAAACAGAGCCTAATGACTTCAAGTTGGAGGCAATCTCAACACTTAAATTCTTAGAATAAGGCAGTTTTCTCACAGGTTAGAAGAAATTATCTGTCTTTTCAGAGAGCTTAATTTAGCTTCCATTCTCTGTTATGCAACACTCCAATTCATGCTACATACTATATGTCTGGGACAGTCAGCAGCTTGGGACTTGCTGTAATTGAAAACAGGTTGTGAAGCAATGATTATCACACAGTAAAACTACAGTACTCCACGTGCTGCACAGAGCCAGCCAGTAACCCTAGCCATTTTCTTTTCATCTGAGAGAAAAGAATCATGCATTTGAATTTTCTTTTGGCAGTTGAGCAGTAAATGCGCTGTGGACATTTTCAAACTGTTGATATCTCCTGGATTTACTAATCATCAAATATCAGCTCTGCACTAAAACAAGACACATGGTTACAAGTTCCAAGACAGTAAGTTGAAAGACTGTTACACATTATGCAGCTGTAAGCTAGCTAAAAACCTTCCATCTACTTTGGCCTCGTGTCAGATTTTCAGATGTGTGATTCACCGTTTCTGTGAAAGAGGTTTCAGTCTGAATTGTATACCTGGATTTTGCAAAGCATCTCAGCAAGCTCCTCAAAACAGTTCAAATTCCTGTCCAAAGTCAGTAACTCAAACTTTCACATAAACTCTCCTGAGGGTCTCCTTTAAGCATGATTAATCTCTTGAGTTTAATGCAAGACAAACAAACACACACATTTTCTTTCTTGGATTTGGAAGGAAGCTGCAGCTAAAATTCTTCAATAAGATATTTAGGAATTTGCACAGCCATTACCATGAGAATGAAGTCAAGACACTGTGTAAAGATCCAGTTTCCCCCTCTCGTACAGAAGATAACCCTAAAGTTACTGCAAGGATGTCTGTAGGTTGGGCTACCAGATCTTTCCTCTCTCACTTTGAGCAGCTCACATAAAGCAGAGTTCTGATCTCACCTCAGTAAAAACAGTGTTGCAGAATCCCAGTGCGCTGTCTGTTAATTTCAAGTTTTAAATGCTTGCCTCTCTAGGAGAAAAATGTCCTGTCAGCTCTGCAGATTTCTCTGAATGTTTATTTTATTGCTGCTACTAGTTGGTATTTCAAAGGCCCTAGTTAACCCCTTTAAAATGTTATTGCCACCCACAGCTGGCATAGACAGATGGAAATGAGAAAACTCTTGTGCAGATGATAGAGAAAGTCTGAACTGGCTTTCAAATCGTTACCTTGGCTTTGCAAGGTGAGAGGGATTAAAGGTAGTAAGAATTTATTTTCTCACAGAAGTCAGTTACATCTGTCTCCACAGTGATCAGGTTGCTGGAGCAAGAGAACATAATTTGCAGAATGAATTGTTTTTTTCAGACCAGAGCTGCATCTGATATATGTCTGTGCCTTTTTCTCTTTGTCTAGTGAACAAGGAGGGTGACAGCGGAAAGTTGTAAGCTTGATGGGTGAGACTTTCACAGGCAAGTATTAAAGTGATCTTTTGATATTTGAATTAAAATTTACAATGTAGTAATTTTTGGGTGAGAGGTGGAGTTTTTCACACTTGTGATCCTAAAACTTTCCATATTACTGCAATTTATAAGCCAGTCAGTTCATAGTCACTTGACAACCAAAATTCTTCCTTAGGCATTAGCATCGTACAACCAGCTGCATTGAAGGCATTTAAAATAACAGCTTTTCAGCCATTTCCAGTTATTTAGTGAAGATGCAGTATAGTACTGGCTTTTGAACTTCTTAAAACAGTTTGGATTGTGTATTCTGAATTTTAGGTGTCTTTAAAGTAATATTTTAAGTGGTGTTCCACTATTGATGAAATTGAAATTGTCTTTCAGGCTTTGCAATAGTCTGTAGCTTTCTCTGCTTCTTAAGTTAAAGTCATTAGCGTTGCTGGAGTGAAGTTAAAGGCGAGTTAAAAAGTTTGCATTTTTGTTAACTGTTCCTAATTTTGTGATGTTGGAGCTAAGCAATCTATTCAACATCTCAGCTCTCACTGTTTTTATTTAGTTATTTTTCTAGTTAGAAAACCAAACAATTATCAATGGCTTCTATTGCAGCGGCTTGTTAATCTGAGATTTAGAGGGTTTAATGAAATATGGAAAAAAAGTAGTTTCATACTTTAAAGATGGCCCAGGTGCTTTGCATGATTTTACAGTCAACTTTTTCCTTTTAAAAAAAGTTTTTAAAAGTTGTCTTTTGTGTATGGTCTTTTTCACATATTAAAAAAAGAGAGAGAAGGAAACTTGGAACTGAAATTGTTTTGGGAAAGAAAAAGGCTTAAATAAGCAAAGTCAATGATCTAAACAATAAATCCACATTTTCTTGGCTGCAAAGACCTCTTTAAAAACCTCTGATGTTATTGAAACACTAATGGATAAAAAAGTTTAATGGGAAAGTATAATTTTTTCATCTTGACAATAGCTATGCAAGTTGAATAAGACTGGATATGCACCTGTTTCCACAATTTACACTGATAGAAGGCAGTGGAAGGGTTAATAATTTCTTCTTTTTTTTCATGTGCCTTGTAAAAGAGAGAGACAGTGGTACCCTGGAGAGATTACAAACTCTAGTTTGTAATCTATAGTTCTGGATCTATCCCAGAATGTAACAATCTTAAAAAGAAAAGTTCCATCCTGGAAGCACTGCAGCTCTCCAAGCTCTGAAGAAGAGCTACACTTGGTGTCTCCCTGGACACAGACAGAGCGCCAAGTCCATCATGTGTAAAGGAAGTGCAGGTCACCATATAAAATACACACACATTCTAGTGAAAATAGGTCACTAAGAACAAGTCAGTCCCAAATGAAGCCTTCATTTTAGTTAGTTTAGGTGAACATCACTTGAACACACACAAGATTTTACACTTTTCTGCTGAATTAACATTGTACCATGCATCCTATAAAGCATTGGCATTTGTGGGGCAACCAATCAATGAGAGAGAGAGTATTACAACTTTGGTTCATTTTTATGGAAAGAATTTGTAAAATAAGAATAACACCACTTTATTATCCAACAATGTATTTGTCTTATGCACTTACATTCTAAGTTCTATGGAGAAAGACTCTATGTTTGTATAGTGCCTGGCACAACGGGGCCTGGATAATCTACCCGGGACTCCAGATATCACCATCATATAAATGTGTTTATGCATATAGAAATTCTTAAGGGCTCTGTCGACTTAGGATTCCTAGAGTACTGCCCTAAACTCAAGCTCTGGGTAAGTCACTTCTCCTTTTTGGGAGTCTCACAAATCCTTGTGATATGCATTATTCACACCAGCACCATTTCTGATGTACCCAGTTCTCCTGGGAAGCGCCTCTGAATGTCATATTTACAGACTTGCACTAAAGTATATTGAAATAGGTATCAAGCCCAGGGAGCTAAATGCTGCTGTGGGTTAATGCAATAACCTTTCATATCTGGAGACCTGAGGTGAAACCCTAGTTCTGTTGAAGTCCACAGCAAAGTTTCACTGGTGTCAGCAGGGCTGTGAACTGACCAGGGCAAGGGGCGTTCAAGCACTGCTGTAGTCATAAGCAAAATAATTCTGCAGCATCAGCCATGTCTTCAGCAAGCATCCACCCACTTTACACTGAGCCTCTAAAAGGTCTGTGACACTACAGGGATTTGTCAGGGCAAAGTCTTTCCAAGGGATGGAATAGCAGAGAGGGCTTGGCATTGCAACCTGAGGTACTACAGAAGTGCTTTGAGAAGCCTCTTACTCGTCTCTTACCGATATTTCAGGCTTTGTGCTCCTGCCTTTGCACAGATCTCATCCCATACATATATATGCCAGATCCTTTCCACAACACTGTGGTATAAATGTGATGACTGCTTGAATTAGAAAAGAATTTTCACTAGAGAGAGCAAAGAAACATCTTCCATACTATCATTACCTTTGATGTATTTGAGCAAGAACTTTAAAACAAATTTAACACAAATGGCAGAATTTAAAACTGCCATAAATTTAGCTTAGAAAATAGGGCACGTTGCAAATCTAACTCTAAAGCTTGAAATAATCTTGAGAAAATATCAGAAAAAACACTCAAGATCTTTTTTGTATAAAAGTAAATCATGACACCAATCTCTCCAAGACTGAGAACCTGTATCAACAACAATACACTTTCCCTCTCTAACCGCTCAGTATGATTTCCATGCTGATTTCTGAGACAGACCTATTTCAAGAAAATGTATTCTAAGTTCAGGACATCACATTCAGGAGACAGTAATCTCTCCAAAACCTTTCCTGACACTGCAGATATTCATTGACCCAAACAACATACTTCTTCCTTACACATGGATAAGGTTAAGTGCAGCATGGTGCGAAATGATCCCACTGTTCTCCATAAAATTTAGGAAGGAAAGTTATCTAGATTTAGGATATTTCTCTGGGAATCTTAAAGTCTAAAGGAATCGGTGCAAACATAAAGTTTTTTTAAAGTATGTTTATTCATATGTAAGCAGGAATATAAATCCGTTTTGCAAAGTGTTTTGCAGAGTACTGTTTAAAACTGTAGTTAATTTAGTTAATTGAACACTAACTATTACTGAGAATTGCTTTCTCTTCCACAAGATTTGTATTAAATTTCTTGCATTTTAAGCTGACAGAAAATCAACATATATCACTGAGGCAGCAGTCATCACAAATGATTCTGTTAGTGTATGCTCCCTAACCATTAATACGTCAAAGGCTTTAAGAACGACTATTTGATGTGTACTAGACATGAGTCATCCTTTCCAAAACCCTTCTGCCCAGTGTTAATGAGGATTATGAGTACCCAAGTTCATTAGCAGCTCCATAAAAGTGTGCCTGAAAACCCCATCCAGAGCTGTATTCAACATTTCTGGTTCTGACAGGAGAAGAAATTCAAAACTGTACAGTCCCCTTTGATCTGTGAAGTTCGTATTCTCTCACAAATGTGACCCCTTTACAGTTACAGCACGTTTTGTACAATCAAGGAGTAAAGAAAGTTGAATAACTTGAGTCACTTGTTTGTCATTTTGAAAAGTATGTGAACTATCGCTGCCACAGAATTGTCTAGATTTTTCTTTTACTCAAAAATGCAGCTAGGACATATGTAGAGACACCTGTAAGAAGCACATACGTCATAGTGCATCTTCCCTTTGAAAGAGGCAAAAGAGTTTCCATTCCTACAAGACTAGGGCTCATTTCACGGTTCAGTGATTTATTTTAGGCTGTAGGCTGTATTCTATGATGGGGTAAACACTGATAGGAACTAAATATTAGCATGTGTTACTTTTCAGGGATGAAACAGAGGAATGGGAGTTATGGGTAGCAATGAAATACAAACCAGGTACAGAAGTGCTGGGATCAGACACACAAGGGCAATGACGGGTGTATAGTCAAGTACATCAGCAGTAATACCCAAAGGAAGCTGCCTAACAGTCTTTATAGTCACCTCCAGCTAGTTTCTGAAGCTGCACAGACTTGTTTCTCACTTTAAAATTAATCAGGATATTATTATTCCAACTTAAAAAAAAAAAAAGTGGTATACCCAGATCTTCAGCAGAGCACTTTGTCCCAGGGAATGTCTGTTTGAAAGGGATATTAAAAAATTGCAACCTCATGTTTCTACTCCAGCCAAGGAGGAGATGTCTGCTGTTTTGACAGTCAGACAATTACATTCATTATGAGAGTAGAGTAATTAATTGTCGCAGAATCACAGGACCCACCAGCAGGAGGAGGGTGCTGGGGAAATGGAACATGTACTTAACTGAGTGAGAGTGGTGGGCTTTTAACTGAGCTCCCACTACCCAGATTTAAGTTATGCAAAATCTGAATCTTTTACTGTTTTCCTTGAGAAAGTGTATCGCACCCTGATGGAAGTCACATAAATTATCTAAATATGTCATGGGACTTTAGGATATTTTGGGGAAAAAATAAAGAACGACAAAACCACAGAGGTTTTGTGTAACTGAGTACTTAAACTCTACAAAAGAGAAGCCGTGCAGATGGTATGCGGACACCAAGTCCCAGAGGTATAAACTGACTTACATGAGAAAGCACATATAGAATGTTTGTAAACCAACAGCATGTTTGTAAACCAATTTATCAGCTTTAATTAAATTCATGCCCTTGTTAAATACCATTGAATTACATTAACAACTCCTATTTCTCATTGAAGCTTGTCTGTCCATTGCCATATCTGTGACACTACAGCTAGTATGTTAAGCATTGTGAAAATAACACCACTAGTGACATAGAGTATGTATAAAAATATATCTGTCAAATGCTTCATAAACTCAGTATATAATTTTTACATAACTTTATTTTGGGCATCTATAATACTTTTATTGGTATAGCGTGTCTAAGACAAAAGTAGGGTTAATATTATATTCCCGTGTACTCAGACTTCCAGACTGCTTTGTTCCAGGTGGCAGTTCTTCCTCACTATAAACACAGGAGCCAGTAGGAGGGACTATAATTTCTTGGATCTGGAGAGTTGATTTTGAAAGAAATCTGTTGCTTGAAATTCTCCCTGTTTGATGGACAAATCAGTTCTTAAACCTGTTGGCATTAAGCACTGTTACCACTTTAGCTAGAGCCATTTGTTGATATGCACTACACACATATACACATATATGCATTCACATCCATAAAAGAAAGTAAAAGAAATGAAGTGTTTCACAAAGGCAGCATGAACTCATACTTTAACATTATAAGTCAAGATAGTCTTCACAGACTGATTAAAAGAATGCTTATTTTGAAGAAAACTCTTGAATTTGCTAGTGTTTTTTTGATAGCTTTGACTCAGCCAGACTCAGAAGTGAACTGCTGGGCCAAGACAGAAATGGAGGCATTGCTTAGCATACTGGACTAGCAATTAAAACAGACTGAGACACTGAACTTACATATTGAGTTTAGTGACCTCATATAAGATGATTTCTACAGTCAAATACATTCAGATTTTCCAGAATCTTACACAACATTGGAAAGGATGTAAGTTCCACATCTGCTGATATAGAGGGTAAGCTCTGGGCTTCCAACTAAATTATTCATGCTATCTTGATGTAGAGATTAAAAAAAAAAATAACGTAGACAAGCAGCACAGAAACCTTCTATAAAAATCCGTTTCTTTCCACATCATATCTCGTCTTGTGTCAGGATATGCTCCCTTTAACATGGTAAAAGGCATCCTGGGATGGCATCCTGGGATGCATCAAGAAGAGTGTGGCCATCAGGTCAAGGGAGGTTCTTCTCCCCCTCTACTCTGCCCTGGTGAGGCCTCATCTGGAGTCCTGTGTCTAGTTCTGGGCTCCTCAGCTCAACAGGGACAGGGAAGTGCTGGAGAGGGTCCAGCGCAGGGCCATCAAGATGATCAGGGGACTGGAACATCTTTCATATGAGGAAATGCCACAGGAACTGGGGTTGTTTAGTCTAGAGAAGAGGAGACTGAGGGGAGATCTTACTAACATTTACAAATATCTAAATGGTGGGTGTCAGGAGGTTGGGACATCCCTTTTTTTTATGGTATCTAGAAACAGGACAAGGGGTAATGGGATGAAGCTGCAACACAAAAAGTTCCACTTAAATATAAGAAAAAAATAACATGTCAACTGGTCTGTTCAAGGGCTGCTAGTGGAAACTTGTGCCCTTGAGGGGAGTTACCTCAGCTCCTGATTGGGTTATAGTACGGAGGACAGGCTTACCTCTAAATCTTCTAAATCTCTAAAGCTTCTCACTGTCTACTGAACTCACCCTCCCCCAGCACTTCACAACCACAGAGCAAGAGAGGTTTTCAAACCTCATGCCAGAGGGCCCTTCATGAGGACCTTTAACTGAGTCACTAAAAATGCTTCAGGTCCCTCCAGGAAGGTGGCCTACAAAAGCAGGGGAAGAAATCAAGTCCCCAGTGTGGGGACACACAAAACATACGCACCAATGTGCTAACAGCAGCCAGGGCTGAGCTCCCATGTGGCAGTGGCACAGTTCTGAGTGTAAATGCACCAAAGGACCTGCAATCCAGAGTGTTAAAACCTAATTACCATAAAACACAGTAAATACTCTCATGTGGGCAGCAATTAGTTGTTCAAAACTTGTAATAGCAGACTCCTTTGAGCCATTTAAATCCCATCTGTTGAACATTTTACACCAACCACTACACTGTGATTAATATCTATGGTAGAGACAAACTTTTCTGAAAGGCTGTATCTCCAACAGAATCTGAACATTTCAAACATTTTTCTTTCTGAATGCCTGAAGAAAGCATCAGTAATGAAAGATCTGGTCCTGCTACCATTGAACTCAACAGCCAAAACTCTCCTACGTTTCAGAAGAGAGAGGATATTAGGTTCTTTGACTAAGCATTAGAAAAACACAAACCAAAACCAAATAACAGCTGGTAGAAATCAGACTGAACATAATGATCTTTTTACCTGACAGTCAAAAAGATCATTCTGTCCTTTTTTATTTTATATACAAAATTAGCCAACTAAATTGAAAATATATGAACTTTTGAACTTTAGAGAAACAAGTTGCCACTTTCAGCTATATCTTTTTAAAAAAGGAATTTTAAAACATTTTGATATGTGGACTTATTCTTTTTGGTGTCCTATTATTAATCTCTGTTGGTAGTGTTAAGCTACATCTGTAGAAAAGGAAAATTTGTTTAGTGTATTAAACAGGAATCATTGGCATTTCTCAGTTTTGCTACCTTTACTATGTGCTTTTTATGATCCAGGCCCTATTTTGTGCATGCTGGATAATACCTGACTGGCTGAATATAAAGGGCTAAAATTTCAACAATGATTTGTTGCTCAACCTGTTGATTAGTTTTTGGCTATATAAAGGTGAGCAAGACTTACAAAATATCTTAGTAATTATTCTTTTTGATGGAATAGCCTGTGTAAACCTTAACACTGGAGGGGAGAGACCTTACAAATGTGGAAAGAAATAATATACCAGCAGAGCAAGCTGGAAGACTATGAAGCCTAAAATTTCTGTCAGGAACTGAGACATCTCATATCTCTGGTATTTGACAGATCCACTCTTTCAATGGAAATAACTTGACATATTTTTGCTCCATCTTGTTTGGAACTGTCACATTAAGATCAGGAAACAAGAGGATGAGGATAATTACAAAAATAGGCATAGACTTTGGATTCTGGTGCAGTATCTTTTGCAACTGCAAGAAAGGGTTCTACACTTAAGGGGGTCTTACTGCTAGTTCTTGGCCTTTAATTTTATACTTGCATTGATTTGTTGATTATTTGTTCTAAAAAAACGATGCTGCTGGTTGTGGGTGTATGCATGTCACTTTTCTTTAAAAGTTTTTGAAAGGTAGTAGAAGCCAGTGTAAATTGCTTTATTTTTCTGTTCAGTTTACTGTATTTCATTAATTCCACAGTCCTGTAACTATTTGTGTACCGATTTTTTCATAGGTTTTGAAACAGCTGCTTTAATATACTTTGTTCTTCTTTAAATACACAAAGCTAAACAATTTGTCATATACAGTATACTAATGGGTTTTGCTAAGTTCAGATATAAGAGCATGTCTATCAATTACAAATTTCTGCAGACCAGAGAATGAATTACATTCTTCCATAACTAGATTTAGTGGTATCATTTAAATGAATTGTCTGCACTAGAGAAATAATAACCGACTCCTTTCTGGAATCATTCATTTATGCTCCGACCTAGTTGTAATAATTGTTCCGGGAACATCACCATCTTCATCCTTCAAGGTTGCACTCATGTCTGTGCATGTAGGTGCACAAAGATGGATATTCTTCTACATAAAACATGATAGCAGAATGAGACCAGAAAAAACCCCCATCATTCTGGAAATTAATATTCTCTTAATAAAGCAAATGTAACAGAAGAACAACCAGTTAATTTGTGCTAGATCATACAGAATCATAGAAGAGTAGGGGTTGGAAGGGACCTCCAGAGATCATCTAGTCCAGACTCCCTGTCCACCTAGATCAAGTCACACAGGAACACATCCAGGCAGATTTGGAAAACCTCCAGAGGAGACTCCACACCCTTCCTGGGCAGCCTGTGCCAGGTCTCTCTCACTCTTACAAGAAAAAGGTTTTTCCATATGTTTAAAGGGAACCTTTTGTGTTCCAGTTTACATCCATTACTCCTAGTCCTGTCACTGGAGACAACAGAAAGAGTGCTGCCCCATCTCCTTGACATACACCTTTAAATACTTCTAAATGTTAATAAGATCCCCTCTTAGTTTTCTCTAGACTAAACAGCCCCAAGTCCCACAGACTTCCCTCTCAGAAAGATGTTTCAGTTCCAGTTATATTATAGTAGTATAATTTTAAAACAGCCTTTCATGAAGAACAAAATGCATGTATATGCTATCTATTGCTCAGGTTCTGAGGTTTTGCTTGCATCATTTATATGCCTTTAGAGCCACATCACAGTTAAAACTTGTTTCCTGAAAGTTACTGTATGTACAGTTGTATTATCTACAAAGTATGAAATAAAATAAAAATATAATGTAAACTGAAGTTAAATCTCTTTTTCGATGTGCAGCCAGACAAAAAAGTCTATTATTTTTAGATAACATTGCTTGTGTTTAACTTTATTTCAACTGGAGAATAGTCATGGTACCAGTACCTGAACCTTTCCCTCAAAAAACTATCTTTGATGACGTCATTCCTTTGAAAGAGGGTTAATGTTTACAAGCAGCTATTGATTCACAGTGAATAACAGTAGAGTAGCTAAAAACAAGACAAGACCTTTGCTGGTTTCACCCAATAGATCTCACTCTGCTTCCAGAATCACAATAGTTTTTGCACAGAAGAGTCTATTGCTTACACACTGGGTAACTCTGCAGACCAACGGTCCCTGGGTAATGTAATGTTCATGTGAGCACATCATTCTAGCATAGCACCATAAAGAAAGGCACATTTATATTGAAGATATTACTTGAGGATGTTACTGAATTCGAAGCCAATCAAAACTCTTCAAACAGATTGCGAAATGTTAAAAGTCTAAGAAGAAACACTTTTTTTTTTTTTCATTATCAGTGGTACATGGGTATAGAGTTGCATGCTCAGCACTTGAAAGTACTCCACTTGTGGGCTTAAATGCACCATGCCTTGAGATGAGTGAGGGGGATGTGTCCTTGTTGGGTTTATTTTCCCAGAATGGTCTTCCCTTTCTTTTTAATAAAGGAAAATGCTGACCCCTCCCTTTTTTCTTGTTTAATAGATATGGGAACTGAGTCAAAGGCTTGTCTGAAAACAGAAGTGCCAAGCACAAAAAGCCTGACAAACACTGAGTTAAATCAAGAGACTTTTTTTCCTGGTCTGGAGTAAGTTTCACCAACATTTATATATTTATATTGAGGGAAAATTTAGAAAACTCTTTCAACAAACTTCATCAAGAAACGATGCATGCAGGTCCATTCATCCAGTTTTGGCTTAATGTTTTTTATTAACTAGAAATGAAATTATTTCTATGCATTTCTGTAAATATCTCCTACTTGATAACAACTTTATGACTGCATGTGAGACAGAAGTATTGTGCAAAAAATTATTTACATCCCTACATAAGATAGTTGCCTATGCAATCAGTAGGTAATCTTTCTGTAAAGGCATATTTTCCATAAACAGGAAAACAGTTTAAGGTCCCAGTGAACACATTTCTAAAATATCATAGTCCACCTCCTGACCCCTAGAGAAAATGCAAAAAAAGAATAATTATCAAAATTATGAATTACCAGTAGCAGATTATATTCAGACCTGTGTATTTACAATTAAATATATTCAAACTAACATAGTTTCCAAAATACATTTAAAAGTATACCTCTAATGTTGTATTACGTGATGATTTCCCCAAATTTGACAGAAGATATTTATGAATGTAGATGCATACACCGCATGTCTCTGTACAATCTTCAGAATCAATTTTGATATATAGAGATATGCATCATATCATTACAGGAAACTGGAAACACTGTCTTGGTGACTGTCCTATGACGTGATTTGAACGAGTTACCTAAAATGGGAAATGTAGCACTTTTGCCCTAGTATCACAACTGCCACGTTCTTGATTTATATAAACATGTGACATTCTCAAATGTTCTACCCTCCATAAAGTCATCCATGGCCAGCTGGGTGATGTTAACTGAGAACTAATCATAAACATCTGCTTAGTGTGCATAAATGTTGCTTTTATTCCAGATTTTCCTAAAAGAAAATATACTGTCAGGCGACATGTACATATTTTAGTTATCGTCTTTTTATTTTTTTTTCTTTTTAACCACACAAACCCATTAATATACTTCATTCTATAGAGGCGCATATTATTTCATCTGACACAAAGACTAACAAGCATGTTATGTTTGAGTTTTGGTTTCCTTTTTCTAGCACTTAAAGAGGTCAAATCCCTTGTATCAATCTGTCCAGATTGACAACACCTTTTTTTTGTTGCTGCCAGTCCTCCCAAAGTGTGGTTAGTGGGAGGAACAGCTGACCCACTGCCTGTACATGTTTCTCAACTCCACTGAAATTGCTCAAGTATTTTATAATACTCAAGGATTTTTGAAACTCAGCTGAGGAGTGAAATCTGATGTAACATACTACATCGAAGACAAATTCCTGATTTCTCTATCTTAATGTATTCTGACTCTTTTCTATTGAAGGCTAGACTGGGTTCAGCCTTGGGCTGCTGTAAATCCTGCAGCTATGCAGCAGCCCTATCTCCAGCTGCATAAGCCACAGACACGTAAGAGAGACCATATAGACATAACTCTTATGAGGCTTGACTCATCTAACTTTTCATGTCTCTTTAATTTACAAAGTATGAAAAGCAACTAAATGTATGTCCTAGCTAAGCACAATGAACTACCTTCTGGAACAGTAGTACCATAAATGTGATATCCCTGTACCTAGTTTGTAGAACTGTACAGCTCCATAATACCCAGAGATGGGCCAATTGAAGTCCACAGTGAAGTTTAGATGTAGATGCAGTGGTGATATCTCAGAAGGTGGGCTTTTCCAAAATTAATTCATCAACTGTTTTCATACCTTTAAAGTTCACAAGTTTGTATTAAATCACAGAATCATACAGAATCACAGAATCTTAAGAGTTGGAAGGGATTGTTCAAGATAATATAATAATAGTATCTAATATATTCTAATACAACCCCCCTGCCAGAGCAGGACCACCTAGAGTAGATCACATGGGAACTTGTCCAGGTGGGTTTTGAACGTCTCCAGAGGAGATTCAACAACCCATCTGGACAGCCCGTTCCAGTGCTCCATCACCCTCACAGTGAAGAAGATTTTTCCTTTTGTTTCTTTGGAACCTCTTATATTCCAGCTTGTACGCATTGCCCCTTGTCCTATCATTGGACATCACTGAGAAGAGTCTGGCTCCATTCTCCTGATACCCACCCTTTATTTATTTGTAAACAGTCATGAGATCAACACTCAGTCTCCTCCAAGCTGAAGAGACCCAACTCTGAGAAGTTGGAGATTTTACTCCTTTGCAACCAAAGCATCTGAAAGTGAAATCTAAACCTTCCCAATCCTATTGACCATTCCCATAACAAAAGACCAAAAAATAGGAAAGAGAGAAATATATTCAGGAAGACCTTTTCCAGGTCTGATGTGCAGCTATCACATCAACTGTACTGCAATTCTCAAACACGGAGCATGTTTTACAGTGTCTTGTGCTCTTTGTTTAGAAGGAAAAAGAATCCACCATTTTTATTAAGTGTTTTGCTCATCTACAATCTCAAGTCACATTTTCATTATTAAATACCAGAGCAGAAAAAGAGAGATATTGAGGGAAGTGTGATAATATGGCACTTGCTAAAATTTCACCACTGTAAACTCTAATTTAGTCATTCATTTAGAGCAGGTGTGGTCTACTAAACCTTTTATCACCATATCTCAGTTTCTGAAGGTGAACCTTAACTTCTGTGGTCAGTTGTCAGAGTAAACACATTGTTCATCTGTCGTCGAGGAATGCCCAGGGAGGAACACAGTTTGACAGTGGAGGAATAGTTGGCGAGACTGGAGAGAAAATTCCTTTCATGCAGCTGAATGGTAGGTTGATAGGTTTGGAGTATTAGAGGACCCACAGCTGCTTCTTCAGTGTCTGCTGCTTTTGTGTTTGTTCTTTAAATCTCCTCTTTACTCAGACCCATGTCACCTTGCTTGAGATTAGTAACTAATACTGATACTGTTTCAGACAGTTTTCATGTAATGCACATGAAGAAGAGACTGGCCATTTTTCCATAGGTGTCTGTCTCGCCTCTGCAGGCAGAGTAGCAGCCATGCGACCGACAGTGTCCCTGCTCACTTGTTCCCACAGAGATGCTTCCCAACACTGCCTTTCTCCTTAGGAAAGGGCAGTTTCTGCTTTATCCCCTTGATGGTGGTTAGCTTACCCCCTGGAAAGATGGCTATGAGCTGGTGATACACAGGTGCCATTCTTACATGTAAGGAAAGAATAAGAATTCATAGAAATCTCTAAATCTTTCCTGATGCCAAAGGCTGTTTTCATTTACTAGTGAGTTGCACTGAATGCAAAATTTTGCCATGGGAAAAGGATATAAAATACCATAATAGGACTTCAGGGCTGGTCAGTATTCAGAATTCAATAAAGTCTATTTCCGTCTATTGATGGCACACAACAAAAATTCAAACCAAGAGCTATCATGGATAGATCCCAGGCTTTTCCAGCTTTGATTTGGGACTTTTGGAAGGAAGCTTGCTTACAGTACAAAAGGGCAGCAAATCTTCTACTCCGTTGAAATTAGATTATATCAACTTCCTTTAAAGAGCATAAGCCACAGTCTTAAAGCAAGTGTTCTGCCTGAATGACTAAGGAAACTCATCCAGCAATCTTGCTAAATCATTCTGTTGAGAGGAATTTTATATATGCAACAGAACATTTCTGACACATTAGATACTTTCTGAATGCCCATTTCTAGTAGAAAATTAACAAAACCAAGCAACTTTCATGGAACCCCAGTATGCTTTGGATTGGAAAGAACCTTAAAGATCATCTAGTTCCAACCCCCCTGCCACATGCAGTGACATCTTCCACTAGACCAGGTTGCTCAAAGTCCCATCCATCCTGGCCTTGGACACTGCCAGGGATGAGACATCCATAGCTTCTCTGGGCAACCTGTTCCAGTGCCTCACCACCCTCACAGGGAAGGACTTCTTCCTAATATCTAATCTAAAATCTACCTTCTTTTGGTTTAAAGTCATTATCCATTGTCCTGTTACTACGTGCACTTGTACAAAGTCCCTATCCAGCTTTCTCATTGGTCCCTTTAGGTCCTGGAAGGCTTTCAAAGAGGACATCAAGGGCCAAATACTGATCCCCTGAAAGCACAGCAGTTCTCCCACAGATAGCGACAGGACTAGAATTTGGCCCTAAATGAACCGTATTTCACATTTCCAACAGCTCAGAAGTATTATCTGCATTCAGTGAGACAGTGCTGTGAATACACTTCAGTACCACAGTTTGCATCTGCCAAAATTAACTAACAAGACTGTGAAAAAGTGAACGTGTGTCCAGCTGCTTGCTCTTTTCATTTGAACTTTCCTTGGTGCATTCTCTTCAGTCAAATCAATTAATCAAGCATTGTAATTTGAACTGCAGGAAAACGTATGGGGAGAATTTATACACAGGGTGCCTGCTATCAGAAAGGACAATTCACGAAACGAGTCTTGCTGAACCCATCTCTGTACAAATCTTTGAAACCAGGGTTGTGATGATGATTGAGTAAACATCTGTGACTCAGTGTCTAAAGCAGGGTTATGACAGCCTCTGGGAGAAGTGTTACTAACTGCGCTGCCACAAGTATTTTCCTGGTGAAAAGATCACATGCAGAGTCAAACACCATGGGAAAAATGAATGATCCTCCATGCTTCCACAGCTTTTCCTTCCCAGTTCAAGCTTACTAGGGTTTATGCACGTAACTGTTTCCGGTGGTTTTAAAAGCTCTTGTTAGTGACCCAAGTGGTACATTAGATCTGCAGCCACAGAACACAGAGCACATCCAGGTTTCATAGTGTTCATAGGAGGCACAGGAGTTTGTCACAATACTAATAACATCTTCCCCTCCTGACATGGACTTAGCATCACTTTGGGGTGAGGCAAACTATGTATCCTTGTCTAGAGACGTGTTACCAGGGGAGGACAGTCAAATCACATATTGTTTTAATCCCTTCCACCCTTTTGCCCTGGCATATAACCTGGTGCCCTGGGTTTTTATGGGATAGTGTTGGTCTGCTGGCAGCATCCGTGCAGATAAACCTGTGCTGCAAAGTAGTACAAGAAAAAACTCTCATTTAAAAAATATCCACAGCAGACACCTTTGTAATCTCTGATCAGCTTGTACTATTAAGGAGATGAGGATCCATTCTGTGCTTGTCTTCCTCACACAAGCAAAAGGGAAAAATCCACGTCATTTAAAAAATTGTAAGGCTAACATTAGATACTACAGGTAAGGACATGTAAAGGCTCAGAATGAGTATGTTTTTAATTGAATAAAAGCATATTCCACAAGATAAATATGTAATAAGAACGCTTATGTACAATCTGTAATTTGATCTTCAAAGTCATAATAGATGTTTACTAAAAGGCCACAGTAGGAACATTTTCTCCTACTAGATGCTACGCATGCAGGTCAGCATGCTATACAGAGTACACTAAAAGCCAGAACTGTTTGCAGCTTGTTTGCAAGGTACAGGTGGCAATGACAGTCTCTGCAGTGTTGTCAGACAGGCAGAAGTGAATCTCAAGATTGCTTACAGCTCTACTGCTCTAAGTGTGACTTGTCAAGCACTGTGCTAATAAACATGAGTAAAGTCAATCTCACCGTTTGCAAAGAACAAGATGCCATGTTCTCTCCAATGCTTTCACCAAACTCTGTTTCACACAGTGGAGCTGAGTCTGCTTCTCTGTGCTTGGCAATGAACAACACAACCTAAAACCTGCAACCACAGAAATAACTACCTGAAGTAACTGGGAAGTAGGAAGGACGAAATCTATATATTTGCAGACATTACAGTTAATCTTCTTTGTCAGCTGAAGAAAATAAATTTAAATTAAAACACTATAAAGAAAAAAGTAGGCTATTTCAGATATTAGATCAATCCAACTGTTCCATAACAGGCATGACTGAGAAAGTCCTGATTCCTGCAAGTTTATGCTCTATGTATTTTTTAGTGATCCCCAAATTTAGCTTTGTTCCTGACACTTCTTCCCTTTCAAAAGCTGTTGCTTGCCCACTTGGCAGCTACATGTGTGTTGTGGTTGGACAGAAGATGTGGAAATACAAAGCTAAGCTTGTATTTCATTCCCTTACTTGTTCCTCACAGAACAATAAAGCTTGTACAAGCATCATCTACACGATGTTCAGCTCTGGCAATGGGTCAGAAGGGGTTGGTGGGTGCAAAAGTGCATGCAGGGGTAGAAACAAATGGAACTGATAAGGACAGATGAGTGCTGCTCCTCTTAGAAGTCTTTGAAAAGCAAAAAAAGAGAAAGCCTTGACAATGGGAATGCTGTATTAGTATTAACATGTAAACTCAGACTTCTGCAAGTCATACAAGAAAGTATGTAATCTGCCAGTAACTCAGGGATGGCAGCATTCATGTTCATGTAAGTGAAAAAAGGCTTTTCATTTTTCAATGATCAGAAGTCATCCTATATTTTAGGACATAACAATATTCAGATATGTACCAGAACATATATTCAGGTGTTTACTAGAGTAGCAGGTCTCTTCTCAGCAACTATTAAAAAGCTAACAGAATCTACAGGGTTTTATTTGGAAATATCTTAAAGTATATTTTGAGGTTCTTTGATTTAAACGATTTTCCATAAGTCATGAGTGAGAAGGACCCATTTCTTCTGGTGAAGTTTGTTTAGAAGTCCTATATCTACTGTTCATGCATAACCACAAGAGAGTGGATGGCTAATTAGCTTCACTTCAGCTTTGAATAGCCAATGTTTAAACTGTCTCAAACATCAATAAGATGATCGCCATGAGGTTCATTAGCAGTGTGCCATTCAGAATTCCTGTTGACCTAGTTTTTCACTTTTCATGGACTGTCATCAAGGACCACAATGAATGCAGAATGACTAAGCACTGCTATTTTCATCAATTGCTTTCTCACTACAGTTTGTTCCCTTTGTTTTGCCATGTGTGCAAAGGAGAGAAGAGAGCTTATTCTTTTGAGGGAAACCAGATCAAAAGCATGAAGTCTTTCTTTATGGACCACGAGGCTATCCCATACTGTTGCTCCAAAATACATTGTACTTCTACAGAGAAATATTTCTTTAGTTGAAAGATTACTTCAGATTTCCCTAAACGGATATTCAGCTTGTGACATGCACTCCAGACACTCTGAAAGCAACTGGTATTTTGCTGTTGACTAGAAGAGCCCAGCGTTTTGTCACTGAGACATACCTGTCAAAGTCACCTTACAGCAACAAGTAACACAAAATAGATCTAGTTCTCCACTTCTTGCATTAGGCTGAGGTTAAGACTGTCTCTGTGAAAACTATCACCAGCAAACTGACCTGAGTAGCGTCCTGAACCTATAACCTACTTAAAAGACAAAAGTTTGGGTGGGATACTTTTTTTTTTTTTTGGGTGGGGTGGGCGGCAGAGAGGGTCAGGTTTGTTTGTTTGTTTTACATGCTGAAACTAGTTAACAAAGGTGGCTAATTCTCTTAGAGGTATAGATTAGAGAAAAAACTAATAATTAAAGAGAAAGATTAAGGAGGTAAGGGCAATCTCATATGGCATATAGCCATTCACATATTTTTTTCCGTGGCCTATACTACACTTTCTCATGTAATATAGGCTCTCACCTCTTGCCTTTGTTTTTCTTCATTCATTAAGGCTAAAAAATTGTCCTTTCTTCTTTCGGTGTGCAGGTTATTACACTTCAATAGTATCTTCAGGAATATTTCCTTCTTCCCCCAAGTCCTGATAAATATAACTTGGTCCTCTAGAAAGTCCAAAAGTCAAACTTTTCTGTAACAAAAAAAAATCATGCAACTGGTGAGAGCTGAATAACTCAATTTTGCTCAAAAATGGTAACCCGTCACTCCCACTTAGTACAGACTCAGGAGATTTTTCTAGCATATAATAAATCACAGATGCTACCTCAATAACAATTTATAGACACAGATAACACTTTTATGTGAAGCATTGCCACTGTTAGCAAAAAACTTACAAATAACCAAAATTATTTGGAGCATAACGTCTCTGTTGTTGTGGAAAGAATACCTACTCACTTTTGACTTCATATCAGCAACATTTATTTGCTGCTAAGGCTCAGGTCTACAGTGTTTAGCTCAGCATTCACTGCTAATTGTAAACTGGAATGAAATAAGATCAGCAGTTACCTGTACCATACACTGAGATTAACTGCAAATAGTATTTTAGTGAAATTATTTCCAATATTATTATCAGCAGAAAGGGCTGCTTCAGTACAGTATTCTTCCTTTCTGGTCTTGTCTATATGATCAGCTGCATAACATGCATTTGGACATAGGTAGATGTTAAAGATGTTTTCCATCCATAAATTTACAAAATTATGTACAGAAGAATATGGCAAATACTTCAGTAAGAAAACAAACTCAGACACTTCTTGAGAGCATGGCATAGAAGCCTTACTAATAAACCAACAATTGCTAATGCTGTGCTAGAGAAATCCTGGAAGGATTTAAGACAGTAGCAGCTATACCTTGTAGTGTTCCTTTGCGTGTGTACTAGGCAGCTGCAGAAGCCGTTTTGTGTTTTGCATACTTTTTTTCTCCCTTACTCAGTTTTGGTATGTCAGGGAGATAAGTTGCAGGCCTGTTCTGTCTACTAAAACCCGTTAATTGTTAACATTTTATGCATTAAGAAGGAAAAAAGGGCTTTCATTGCAGTCTACCTAGTCAGGAAACTTTATTGATACTATTTAAATTCCTTAAAAATGTCCATGAACTTTTTAATAAGTCTTGCTGATAGAAACATGACTTTCAAGGTACAGTTAGCACCTTATTTGATTTTTGAAGGACCCCTAGATACTAATGCATGACTTCACTTATTTTTTTTTTCTCTAGTAACCCATTTTTTATTGTTTTGTCATGATCTTGCTTCTCTGTTGAGGTTAGATGTTGTTGAAGTCTGTTACTGCTCACAGCTTGCAATTCATTGGCACGTTCTCTTCTAGTGGTATTTTGGAACAACCCTTTTACCTGCCTATTTGATCCACATTTGTCCTTCCATCAAGGGAAGCAAGTTGGAAGAACTGAAAGAATCAGTGCTATGAATTCACAAATTGGATACAATCAGATGTAGAAGTGCCATGTGTGCAGAATAACATCTTCCTCCATAGCATCAGCCTGGCGCTTGGCACATTTTTTTGGTGATGTCTTGCAAAATCTCCTTGTGCAGCTTGCAAGGGGAAAATATATTGTAAGGGAAAATATAAGCAAAGATTGCACTGCAAATGACATGTGAGGCTCTGCAGAAACCAGCCAATAATAAGATAACCTTGAAAAAAAAGACAGTAGATAAGATAGACTCAACCTCTAAAGAGTTTAATAAGTTTCCTAGCCCCATTTCTGCTGTCGCTTACACTGGTATATATGGGGGATCAGCACTTCGAACATTGGGGAGATAACTCCAGATTTGTGTAACAGAGAGCAGAATGCAGCAATATGTGGAAAGGAAAAGATAGTGCCTTTCTTATCCAATGTTATTTCAGTTTATGCTTGCAACTCTATGGAAGTCCATTAAAAACCTCTAAAAAAATCATAGTCCGTACTTTAGGACTGTAATAGTTGACTTCAGTTATACTGTAAATAAAGAGCCTTGAACAGTAAATCTCTTCATAATCAATGGCTTTGGTATATGCCCAAACAAAACCTCTCGACACTTACATTCAACTGTAATTTCTCCAATGTCCCTTCCCTCACTCTCTACTTTCTGCTCTAAACCCATACTACTGCTGTAGGCTCAGCATTACAAATGTTTCACTTGTGCTTCACGCAAGTCAGTAAGGCTGCTGCAGCTTTCAAAATCAAGCAATATGGTGGGTACAGATAAAATTAACATGTACAAAGATTAAATTCAGGGAGAAACCTCTGAGTTTTATGTGCATAAAGCATTCATACATTCCAGCAAATGTTACCAGGAGCATCTTTTCTGGACTATACACTCTGATCTTCCAAAAAGGCCAAGGAGGCCCTTTTAATGTGGGCTGAGGAACCTACAAGATTAAGGTCAGGATTTGTCCTTGGAATTTCAACATAGGAAAGGGTATTTTTCTGAGTCCAGACAACAGAAAAACATAAATAGGATCTCAGTGATGTAAGGTGGCAAGTAAATATCAATATCTTCTGTGCACTGCTCTTTTCCTCTTTCTGGAATTTCTGGTTAGTATTTCCCCAAACTATCTTCTTGCAGTAAGCACCCAGTTGAGACACAGGTATTTACCTGGGTGGGAAATTTGAATTAAAATTGTTCCAAGACCAATAGCTTTGTATTGATGTACAAATACTATTACGAACACAAAGCCACTTAAAAAATTATTTCAATGACTTTGTTATATTCTGATATCTTGTGTTTGGCAGTAAACAGGGAATCACAACAAAGCAAATGACCTTGGACCAGTAGTTCAAAGCGTAAGAGTTGGACAAACAGTTGCCATTGTAAACAGAAGTTAAAATTTTTTATTATGTGGTTACATTTATGAAACAGCCACTCCTTCAAAGGACCAAAACCACCGATCACAGAAAGGTAGATGTTGGAAGGGATCGCTAGAGGTCATCTTGATTGAGGAATCAATGAGGAGGGGTGTGCTGCTGGACCTAGTACTGACAAATAAGGAAGGCCTGGTTGGGGATGTGAAGGTTGGAGGCAACCTCGGCTGCAGTGACCATGAGATAGTAGAGATCCTGTGTGGAAGAGGCAGGACATAAAGCGGGACTGTGACCCTTGATTTCAGACAAACTATCTTTGGCCTCTTCAAAAACCTGCTTGGACAGATCTCATGGGATAAGATTCTAGAAGACAGAAGTGCCCATGAGAGCTGGTCAATCTTCAAGCACCACTTCCTCCAAGCCCAGGATCAGTGTGTCCCAATGAGCAAGAAAAGAGGAAAAGGAGGTAGGAGGCCTCCATGGATGAGCAAGGATCTGCTGGGACAACTCAGGCAGAAAGCAGCCATCTGTGAGAGGTGGAAACAGGGGCTGGCTTCTTGGGAGGAGTATAGGAACATTGCCAGGGCATGCAGGGGTGCAACTAGGATGGCTGGAGCCCTTCTAGAATTAAATTTAGCCAGGGAAGTTAAGGACAGTAATAAGACATTTTTCAAGTACATCAGCAGCAGAAGGAGGGCGAGGGGGAATGTGGGCCCGCTACTAAACGCTGAGGGTGCCCTGGTGACTGAGGACATAGAGAAGGTCGAACTACTGAATGCTTTCTTTGCTTCAGTCTTCACAGCCAAGGCTGGCCCTTGGGAAGCCCAGTCCAACAAGGATAGTAGGATGGCCAGGACAGCAGAGGACTTGCCCTGGGTGGAAGAGGAAGAGGTTAAAGACTTGTTGGCCAAGCTTAAGGCTCATAAGTCAATGGGTCCTGATGGGATGCATCCTAGAGTGCTGAGAGAGCTGGCTGATGTGGTTGCTAAGCCTCTCTCCATAATTTTTGAATAATCATGGAAGACAGGTGAGGTGTCTGAGGACTGGAGAAAGGCCAATGTCACGCCAGTCTTCAAAAAGGACAGGAAGAATAACCCAGGAAACTACAGGCTGGTCAGCCTCACCTCCATCCCTGGAAAGGTGATGGAACAACTCATCCTGAATGTCATATGAAGAAAAAGGTGGTTATCAGTGCATGTCACCACAGATTCACCAAGGGGGAATCCTGTTTGATCAACCTGATAGCCTTCTATGAGTGCACAACAGGCTGGCTACATGAGGGGAGAGCAGCGGATGTCATCTACCTTGACATCAGGAGGCTTTTGACACTGTCTCCCATACCTTCCTTGTCAATCTGGTTCTCAGCTATTTTTATCTTTTGGCACTATGTCTGTGCTCCTCAGCTCAAGAGGGACAGAGAACTTCTGGAGAATCCAGAGCAGGGCCACCAAGATGATCAGGGGACTTGAACATCTTTCATATAAGGAAAGGCTGCGGGAACTGGGGCTGTTTAATCTAGAAAAGAGGAGACTGAGGGAGGATCTTATTAACATTTACAAATATCTAAATGGTGGGTGTCAGGAGGATTTTTGTATTTTTGTATTGTATCTAGGAGCAGGACAAGGGGTAATGGGATGAAGCTGGAACACAAAAAGTTCCATTTAAATATAAGAAAAAAATACTTTACTGTGAGGGTGAGGGAGCAGTGGAACAGGCTGCCCAGGGAGGGTGTGGAGTCTCCTTCCTTTGAGGTCTTCAAGACTCGCCTGGATGTGTGCCTGTGTGGCCTGATCTAGGTTGACCTGCTTCTGCAGAGAGGTTGGACTAAATGATCTCTAAAGGTCCCTTCCAACTCTGCCATTCTATGATTCTATGATCTAGTTCAAATCCCAAACAAGACCGCACAAATATTGGGAAAAAGTATGTTTATGTATAACGTGTTCTTATACACATCTCAAAATACCTACTTAACTAGCGCTAACATTTATAACAGTAAATTTTTCAATAATTCAGTCACATTTTAAATGTAGATGCACATAAGCTGTAGCAGTTCAATATGCATTTGCTCACACAAGAACTTTGTGCCTTCATCACTTTCATGGATGTCTAAGGCATCTGTAAGTTGATAATTATCTGCTAATTAACATGTTCTCAAAGTTTTGAGGGCCCAGCAGTGAACAAACTGTTGTTTGCTTTGTCAAGATTGATGCATTGGTAAATCTTTTTAAGAAGTTGGCTGGATTTTTGTTAACATCCAATGTTGACAGTTGCTATTACAAAGGAAAGAACTATGAAGGACATATCTGTTGTTTTATGGTTCTTTTATAAAAAGAATGTGTTATAAAGGAACAACTTTGGTACCCTGATTGTAATTACAGTGACATCTCTGTGGATTTCATATAACAATACCAAGAAAACCAGTATCTGAGAAATATCATCTGTGCCTTAAATTGGCTCATTTGGACTAATGAACAGTTCCACTTTTTTGTAAGATTATTGATAACATTTATTTTTACTAAGTTTTTTCCAGACTTTGGCTAGTTTGATTAGCACTTCTGGCAATATTGTCACTTGCATTACCACAATAAGGACTTTAACCTGAATAAATTGTCAGAGCCCAACACTACAACAAAGCTTTGCATTATAAGCCCTATACCTTGCTGCTTTGAGGGTATATTTAATGCTCCCTAGGGTGTTCCAGGCTTCAAAGAGATCAGCCATATTAGGGAAATGTATGTGTGGGGAGGAATGAAAAGATACCTTGGGCTCCTGTGGTTTTTGGATCATCAGATGTGAACTGTACTGGTTAGTGAAAAAAATTACTGTTAGCTTCTAGGCTATTTTTAAATTTTTTAAATTTTTTTTAACAAATGGTAAACCTATTCATTACGAATCTCAAATAACACATGAAATCATCCTCTACATGATATGCAAGGTGTTTAGGAAGCGTAGCTAGAGATAGAAAGGCATGTAGGAAAGGTACATAGGAAATCAAAGCTGCATTTCATTTAAATTTTCTTGTTCATAGCTATGTGAATGAGCACAACCGCTTCAGCAGTCCCAAACCCCGAAAACCTAACAGCATGGCATTTTCACAGGTTTATTTCTAACTATAATTTCTAACTATAATTTCTATGGTACAAGTTAGGTATCTATTTCACATAATACTGCATAAGGTTTATCCCAGTGACAGGCTGCCCAGGGAAGTGATTGAATCATCATCCCTGGAGGTATTTAAGAGACCTGTAGCTGTGGTGCTTAGGGACATGGTTTAGTGGTGGATATGGCAATGTTAGGCTAACAGTTGGACTCAATGATCTCAAGCATCTTTTCCAAACTAAACAATTCTGTGATTCTATGACATATACTTTTAATGAAGTAAAAGCAGCTTCAATGGTGTAGTAGAAGCCCTGGTAGTAGAAGCCCTGTCTGAAACACAGGCAAACCACCTGAAGCATGAAAAAGCTTAAACAGTAATAAAAAACCCTATTAAAATCAACTAATAATACACTGAGGTAGTGAGTAATACATCAAGTCATAAGAAGAATAAACATAGATTAAGCATAGTCCTTAGGCTTAATGACATCATGCCTCAAATTATAACACAGATAAACAAACACCAGAGCTCAATCATGGGCTACTTTATCATTCCTTAAACTGTAATAAACAAAACATACCTCCTGTGGTGTAAGGCATGCAGCAGGGATTCCAGGCACAGTCTTTCAGATTTCTCAACAAAAAGTTTTATTCTATACAAGCCATCACAGTAGGGGTTTTTTTGTTTTTATTAAACAGCTCATTTAATTTTACATTTCTAACAATTTATTTATTGATGCAGAAGACTGGAGCCACATATGACTGCTCAAGAAGCAGAAGAATTTTGTCAGTAATAACATAGTTTTCAGTGTTTGATAAGGAATTCCACTGGTATTAAAATAATTATGAATATTCAAAGTAATTTTTTTCCACAGACTATTAAATCTTTTCGTCATTCATGAGGCCATTACAGAGCAATGTACAGTTGATTCAAGGGAGAGGTTGAGGAGACCTGTCCTTGATGTCAAAGCAAGGGCTCTTACCTAATAGTTTCCACAAAAATATTCACATCTGAGAAGGGAAAAAACACTTTTCCAAGTCTGCGAGATACCAATTAACTCACATAGCAGAAAAATCACTGTAGGCCAAATTAATGAAAGTAATCCATGACATGTCTGTAAGAGAGGAAAAGAGGCCACTACTGCCCTTTCAGCTGTCCAAATTCAGTGTTAAAGACTGAAAGTGAGTCAGTGCAAGTTCCTGCACAAGTTAAACTAACCTAAGGGACAGGAAACTGGCCAAGTAATAAAATTTAAAAGTTAAAGAAATAGTAGCAGGGCTTTTATCTGAACTCTAGGAATTTGGAGAGATTTAGGCACAAGTGCAGTGAGTAATGTTATATATAATTTGTGCAACACCTAAGGGATGTTTCCTTATCTGTCATCTTCCAGGCCAATTTGAAACATTTACAGTGACAGTCCAGATAAGCAGTGGGGAGAGCATACTTTCAACCATTATGAATTGGCTCTGAAGAGTCAGTCTTTTACATGAACTCCCTTTGAAATCCATCTCCAACTAGCTTCCTCAGGTTTGGTGAGCCCTGGGAGTCAGCCATTATGTCAATCTATTTTGCTTCCATGAACTTGCAAAGAAGGAGCAAGTGTACTGTGCTACCATTTCCCTTTCAATCCTTCCCTTTTTCTTGATGAAAATAACAAATAAGCTTAAACCAGACTAGTCACAAATGGAATTTGCTTTTACTGATCTATGCTATCTTCTATCTGAAAGCTCATTCATTCTTTGCACTACAGGAAGAAGGGGCTGCTTTAGCCTGTTGGCAATGAACTCTTAAGAAATCCCCAAAACAACAAATAAAGCCCAGAAGGCTTAGCAGTTTGGTTCTGTAGATGGAAAATGGGACCAGTATACAAGTTAGATCTGTTTGTAGGTACTACACACAAACACACATGATCTCCCAGTTACCCATTGGTATGGGGCTGCCCCTGTCTTGCCACAGGGAAATGATGTAAACAACAAAGAAGTAAAATAGTTTGCTGATTGGGTCACTGAAGAAAGAGTCCTGAACATTTTGAATTTTTTCCTCTGAACTTAAACAGCAGTTTAAACCAACCCAGGATGTAAAGACTGAACTGAATGCTACAGATATTAGTCATGCTGCATAGAACACTGTGGCTAAAGATTATAAGAGAAAAAAACCCCAATGTGTAAAATGTGGGGTTTTAGACACATTTGAGAACTGTGCATCAAATAGAAGTGCTATTGCAGCTTTGCTACCCAAGCAGCTGCATGTCTTCCAGTAATTAAATGTTAAAACAGTATTTATGGCAGATACTGAATTCAAGAAAACAACCAAACTTTATCCATTCTCCAACAAGCAGCTGATTCTAGGCACTTGAGTCCTCAGCTTGACTTTGGAAAAATACCTGTGTAAGTATACCAAATGCAGCATTTTTGGAGTGACATAGAGATAGAGACAGGAATAATTACGGGGGAAACTTCTCCCTAGATGTGCCAAAAAAATAGTTTAGGCAGTTTGCCAGTACTTAGACCACAAGCTAGTAAGCATGGCTTTTGATTACTTAGCTAATAACAAAAATACTCAGCATATTCAAATTGCCTTAATAAACACAAGAAGATATCTCTACTTCTCCAGAAAAACATGCAGAGAATGTATGACTTTTAAATAAACTATCTTAATTTGACTATTGAGGAAAAGCAGTAGCTCCTGCAACAAGTTTTTTAACGCATGCAGCTTTTATTCATTTTTTTGGGGGGGAGTTACAGAGCATTTCTGGCAACTGCATGCACTTGTACATGCCAAGAGACTATGAAGTACTGCTGCTGCTTCTCCAGCTCTACTCTACACTAGTTCAGAACTCTCTCTCATTTGAAAAGACCATCTTCTGGTGACTGCAGTTTCAAATTGGCAAAGGTCCATGAAATAGCATTGATAATTTGTAAGCCTGCTTTAAAAGCCAGGTCCCACTTAACATGTGTGTTCGTCAAATAACTTTGCTTTTTGTTGTTTATTAGCTCAGAGTTAACTATCAATGGAGAATCAGATCTTTTGCAAAAGTTTGTCATCTCCAGCTAAATATATGTAAAGTATATAAAGTGCATAAGACGACCAGGAGTGTATCCAGGCTCTGAACTAAGATGCAATTCTGCTGCAATGGCCTGGCATACACTTGGCTTGCACCAAGATGTTTTATCCCCTGCAATTCCCAGACAAGAGTGGAGTCTTCACTTCCAGAGGACTATGGGAACCCCATCACATTTAAAGCACTTAGATTAAACTTTTTTCTGGGACTATCAAATTAGAGTATGAATATTCTCATAACTTCACCACCCAACACATCCTGTAACACTAAGATTTGTGCTTTAATCATAAACCATGATTTACCATGGGCAAAAACATCTGCTCCTAGTGGCTGTTTTAAACTTGCCGATTAGTGATTTTCCACATTGTGATTTTGTTAGTAGTACACCCTAGCTCATGAATTAGAAATATTACTACTACTTTTTATCCAATCTTCCTCACAATCCATGGTTGTCCTGGCTTCTGTGAACATCTTTCCCTATCTGTACCTTTTAAATTGAAAAATGTAAATCAGCTAAGCCTCTTCAAGAGGTTATTCTGTACCTATCGTTTATTCTCATTTTTCATTTGCTTTGTTTGCCATCCCAGGAAAGTATTTTCCCTTTGGTCTCATAAGAAATGTCTCTCCCACTCTTCAGTAACTAGCACAGAGCTTAACTTATTAGCATCTGTAAACTCACTCCAACTCAGGCCTGGAGGCAGATGATCAGAGTAATGCCTCAGCAAGACTAGCATTTGTTTGCATTCGCTTTCCATGAAAGGAAACCCAAGTGTTGGGGCTGGAGAGGTATGATGGTGGTCTCCAACCTAGATCACCAGGAGATACACCTGCCAGTAACAGCCTGTAGCATCCAGTCACTAATAGTTTCCAAAAAACTCCGGGGAGAGGGGAGTTGTAGCTCATTGTTTCCCCCCTCTGCAGGTGCAATGCTCGCTATTATTGTATCACTCATTCAAAGGTGATCAGTAGTTTACTTATTATAACTGTATCAGGTCTGTTTTATAGCTAGAGTACCTGCCAGCCCCTCAGTGTTGCCTGTATCCTTTCCTAGAGTCTTGGGCAGCACATGCCACCTTCCCCTACCTTGCTCACGAGGCCAACCAGCATCAACAGCCAAAGTTAACAGCCAATAAGTTTTGTGCAGTCCCTTTGGGTAAATACTGTCAGGTCCTGCTAATTTGTAGCATCCATTTGGTCCAAAATTCTTTTTTTCTGTAACTTTGACTTGAGGTGCTACTGCTGGTGTGCTCCCCATGACAGAAAGCTTCCAGGTCAGAGCATCACAAAGCACCTCCAGAAAAAAAATCCTTTCTTTACTATGGCTTTTCCAGCCTTTAATGTTCTTTTTACTCTTCAGTTATTTATCAGGCTTACAGAATGTTCTGAAGATTTTTGCATCAGTAGGATTGAAATAATTTATTAGTAGTAGTATTTAGTCACTCTATTAGTAATATTCGATCACTCGTCAAGGTCTTAATTTTTGACCTACTTCTCTGCAGGCTAGCATTTTAATTTTATATAATTAATACTCCTCTGTACCCTTTTGGACATCCCTTCTATAGTTTAAGTGGTATCTTTTCACCTGTAATAGGTTCCTATGACAATAGTACAATTATGGTTCCTAGTTATCCTGGATTAAAATATGACAATAACTGATTTTCTGATTGATATCATGGCTTATACTGTTGAGCAGAATATGCATCGCAAGAAGGTTTATAGAATCAAAGCACAAATCACCAATGACAACTGATGCAGATATTAATGCGTCTGCAGCTTCTAAATGGGACAAAATACCCTTCTATATGGACCAAGCCTCTTTAAAAAGCATATAGTTTGTTTGGTTGAAGAGTGGCCTAATTATTGACCTTTCTGCCTTGACAGAAGGAGACAATGCATTTTTCTAAGTTTAACTGTAAAAGCTCAATGATGTGTAAAATGAGCCTTGAGTAAGATTATTAGATGCTATCAGCTTTTCAAAGAGGGTGTGTGACAAGATCTGATAATGTGTTGAGGATCAATGCATCTGTCCTTCTTGCATCTCTGCTCTTCTGGAGAGAAAGCAACTGTCAGTCCTAGTGAAGAGATCACAGTTGCTGAGCAACAGTAAAAACACAAATATGCTCCTGGCATTGGCTTGGCAGTAGAAAAAAAAGTAATCCATCGAAGTGATAACCACCGACAGAAGAGAAAGAAGCCACATCACACAAACTTAACACTGAAATATTAGTTACACTTTTGGTCAGAAATTCTGCTGTAGATACACAAGTCACATGGCAAAGTGTATTCAAAGAACAAATATCAGGAATATGGAAAACATGAAATAAAGTGTTGTGAGAGTAAATGGGGAGAGATTAACCTGAGTTCTGAGGGTAATTTCACAGAAATTACTACATTAGTAGAAATTTCAACATGATCCAGCAGAATACCACAGAAAAATTATTCTATTATGTTGCAAGTTTTAAATAACCCATAAAAAGATTAGAATTTGTATTGGCTTATGTACGGCTTTTTCCAAAAGGATCAGTTGCCACTTTTAAGCTAAGCACACAAGACTTAATTTAATCAAGCCACAGTAGCTTGAAACCCTCCAGACTAATAGCTAATCATTCACATTATTTGTCTTCATCCTTATTTCAGGCAATGGCTTGCCATTTTGCCATTTATAAACTGCAGGCTGATGGACACAAGCTTTCCTTGATGTTACTTAAATTAAAAGAATGGAGGTCATTGGCCAAATCTCCATATGCAAACCAAACACGTGAAAGTGAAATGATCTAATGTAACAAAAGAACAAAATGAAATTATTTCTTCCAGTATTCTTTATTTGTCTATCCTTAACCATTATCTTAGAGACATGTAAATTAGACGCTGAAATGATTTATTTAAAAAATTAAATCCAGCACACAGCTACTTTTTCATTTTGTTGTGTACTTTCTCTTCTTGCTTTCTTTCCTTCCCCTTGAAAGATCTATTTCAACAAGATAAATTAAATGTCTAGAATTGCAAAAGAAAATGTTAATATAACATTTACACCATTCAACAGCTTCAAAGCTGTTTCATTGAATGAATATGCCTAAAAAAAAGAGACTTACACAGATGACAAAACCCCACCAAATTGCTACTGCAGTGGGAAATTTTGCAGTGGAATTTTAAATGCAGAAACAAAAAAGAAAGGGGATGGAAAAAAAAAGTAAAAATCAAAGTCTCATCTTCTACTCAGTTCAAACCATTTAGAAGCTCTGTGCCTAAGCCAAGGATTACCAGTGATACCATCTTCTCCAGTATGCTGTGCCTAAAGAAAGCATCCCTCTTATTAAAAAAAGTTTAAAGCCAAATAATTCAAGCTTGCATAAATCTATAATAGGAGCTACCTTCCTAGGATTGGCTGCACTTTCTTTTCTCTGCCCAAGGGAAACACAATATGTCTTAGGAAAGAATAATAGTAACTCCATCTTGTGTGTTATATGATATCTTCCAGTAATCCAGAGGATTTTGCCTTTGTCTGTCATAAACAAAAGGCCACCCATACATAATGTGTCCAGGCTTTTTCAGACTCCTCACCTTAGCAGGTGACACTCAGGAGATGGACGGGGAGTACTTAGCCTGCCAGTCGCTGCAGGCAACATTACTCTCATGGCAATTTAGAAATGAGAAAAAAAAAAAAAAGACCAAAGGAAAAAAAGCACAGGTTCTCCTCATGTAAGAACAAAGCCTTATTTGCACCCTGTAGTTGTCTTGATTTTCCAGAGATCTATTTAAAAGTTATGCTACTGGGACAAACACATGTGTTTTTATGCTGTTTTGTGTCGAGTTTCAGGTTTGGGGTTCTTTTGTATGTTTCTTTCTACTTATAAATAATGTCCCCTCTTAAAAACATCACCCTTTACAAACTATATTTACAAACTAAAGAACAATTTAAATGGAAATTTAAGACCTCAAGATTGGTACTGAGAAGTTATGTAGTTATATCTGAAACCAGTAGCAACAAATAATAACCCCTATTCTCTGACCCCAAAGAAAATAACAGAGGTGCTAAATAAACATCTGTAACACAGTTCAATCATGAAAATGGTAGGAAATATTGTGAAATCTAACAAAGCATTAGCAGCCAAAACAATCAGAAAAATTAATCAGGGGAAGTGGTATATTTTTTGAACGGGTGGCAGCAGAAAAGGAGAGCAGTGGAGTAGCCCCCACAGCTGAAGCTCAGGTAGGATGCCACATACCCCAGGCTTTGCAGACCTGAGGTTTTCCAGTCAACTCTACCCCCACTGCCTTGGCTCCTTGGGAAACAGGGGGCTTTATATAGTGCAGGAGCAGAAGTGTTCTGATAACAGAGCTGCTATGGCAAGCAGAGACACTGGTTTCCGAGACAGAAGGGACCTGCTAAGAAAGGATGCTATCAGACCAGCCTCTGGGCTGCAGGACTCATGTGGCCAGATTATAATGCTATAGCACAGAGGAGTCCCTGAGAATTATTTAAAATCAATTTGTGTACATATGCTAAATAGCAATTAGTGTGAAACAAGGTTTCGTGTGTCTTTTGTTGGCTAGCATTGAATGACCTGTTAAATTTTCAGTGACCTACACTGGCTTCAGATAGCAAGTATGGAAAATGAGGCCCATCACCCTCAGCAGCTTACGTGGCAAGTGCAAATGGGCATTAATCGGAATAGTCTTTCAGGCTGATGACAAGGTAAAGCTTTAGCACAACTAGTACTTGTAGCCTGTGACAATAAATCATTTTGCATTTTAACTAAGGGTGCATAAGTTCTATCTTGTTTGACAAAAACCGTGAAGTGACACTGTACTGTAATCTTTAAGGGCTGAAGTGTAAACTAAGTTACTACAAGCTTCTGATATTTCCAGGAGAAAATGAGTATCAGAATTCAGTTTTGTATGGTTAGTAAATACTAACAATGACACCAAAACCACAGAACTAACAAACTTGGATTGGAGCAAGTATATTATTTCACACATAGCTCAGAATTCTATTTAAACGTATACTCTCCCTACAGTGTACAGAGACTCTCTAGGATATTGCTTCAGTTGTAAACACACACTTATCAAGCAAATGTCTCTCATGGTAGCAAATTGGAACATAAAATCTTAAGTGTTTGGCATGCCAGAATACTCTGTGCTACTAGAAAGATGCTAGTAAAAGCATCACCATCCTATAGTGATAGGCAGTAAGAGTGGAGTCAAATTTATCATGCTGCCTCCCACCAGTACCCCTTTTCCCATACTCTGCACCTACACTTAACACTACAGCTCCCCTGGACATGCTGCTTCTGCTCATATGCAGGCTCCTGAACTGAAAGTATTTGGCACATCCCAAGCTGCAGCTGGCAGAGGGAAGATAGAGAGGCAATGGTATGTGTGCAAATGCGGTTACAGAGCTGACTTTGTTCCATGGCAGTCCTTGAGCTTTAATCTAATCAAATTTGTGCCAGCAGCCTTACTGGGCAAATGTGTTGCTTAGTGAGTACTATGAAACAGGCACCCAGAGTTGACCTTTACATCAGCTGTAAGATGGGTCTCCTAGGAGCCAATTTTATATTGTTGCATGCAGGAGTTTTATGCTTGAACACTATTTCAGAAGCATAAATAGAGCCATAATGGCTACCTGTCTTTAAGGATGCATATCTAGATACTGCGTCAATCCACACTAAAATATTGCACTACTCAGTCTTGGATTGAGAAATATTTCCCTTTGAAAAAGAAAGTACAAATATAAATTTATTTGCCATTCAAGATATCTGGAATATCAAGTTTTGTGTCGTTGGCGCTAACTCCATTAAAGAACTGGAGTATCATGGTACTAAGTGTGACCTGGAACCAACTGGTTAACTCTGTTTTCTTGGTCCTCAAACATAACCCATAACTTGAGGCAAGCCTGCAGGCTGCCCAACAGGCCCCAACCTCTATGTAGTCCATGCCATGGACTGTTTCTTTAAAGAGTTGTTTTTAACATTGGACATAAAATGCATGCATCAGACTGTGATGGTTGCTTCTTGAATGGAACCAAGTACATTTCTGTATCCAAGACACAATTAGTTCTGCTAGATCAGCAGAAAATATTTTTAGGACTTACCTCCCATCCTTCTTATAACTCTCCTCTTTTTCCTTCACCAAGCAACATGATGTAGAATTGCTTTGGGTCAGAGGAACCCACTCATTTTGTGCCAAATGAAAGCCTTCAAATCCTGTCATTGGCTTTGGACAAGTCAAGAAAGCAAGCAGTCACAAAGGATCTCCCTTTGGTGATTAAATGGCTCAGATTGTCTCTCCAAGTCAGCTGAGGGCAACATCACAGGACATAATTTTACCAGAATACAGAAAGCAGTTCTTTTGCAAAAAGAAATGAAACCTTACCAGTCAAGCAGAAGGAAAAATAAAAATCAAACAAAGCAAATAACCTGGAGTTTTCAGGACTAGCACATTACTAACCCAGACGTCTTTTACTTGCCCAGCCTTCTGATCTGCTCTTTTGCATTGCCCAAGTCTATGCCCTAATGATCCAACCCAATGTAACCAAAGACTGACACTGCCTTCTGAGGCAGACCTGCTGCCCTGTTTGTTATGTGCTGTTTGGCAGCTAACTCTTCACCTAAGACACACACTATTGCTTTTGTTCCTGGATCGATTGACTGAACCTTTTATAAACAGGAGTAGAGAACTTGAGATTGTCTTGCAAAGGTTCATGGTGTGAACCCTTGCATACATTCAGGGATATACCATTCCACACAGACGTTCCTGCAAACAAAAACACTCACATAAATGCTTACAGAAAATATTACTGAGGCTAGTTCATCACTTGCTATTTTTCTGCACTATTTATCTTGTTCTTGTATCAACTCCCATTTGTCACAAGAAACCTAGGAGGCACTGTAAGCTTTGCAAGGCCAAAATGCACAGTGTTAGTTATGTGATGTGGTGGTTTAGCCCTGGTTGGGTGCCAGATGCCCACTAAGTCATTCTATCACTCCCCCTGCTAAACTGGACAGGGAAGAGAGAAATATAACGAGAGGTTTGTGAGTCGAGATAAGGACAGGGGATCACTCAGCAACTGGTATCACAGGCAAAACAGACTCAACTTGGGGAGAAAATGGTTTGAATTCTTAATGAAAAATCAGAACAGAACAGGGAGATGAGAAATAAAACCAAATTTTAAAAACACCTCCCCCCACCCCTCCTTCTTCCCAAGACTCTCCCTCCTTCCCCCCGAGCGACACAGAGTGTGGGGGTTATGGTCAGTTCATTACAGATTGAGTTTGCCACTGCTTCTTCTCAGGGGGAGGCTTCCTCACAATTCCCACTGCTACAGTGGGAAGTCCCTCCTGACCTTGTCTGTGGAGATGTTTTTACATTCTCACCCCCTGTTGCTGCTGCAGCTTAGCAACCATGCAGCAACTTGTTCCCCTTCTCAAGTATGTTATTCACAGTCACTAATTGGCCAGGTATGGGTCAGGTGTGAGTCCACCTTAGAATTGACTGGCATTAGCCCTATCAGCTACAGGGGAAGCTTCTGGCAACTGTTCATCTAAAGAAGCCACCTCTGTAGCGCCCCCTGCTACAAAAAAATCTGTCTCAGGCAAACCCACTACATATGACTGGGGCCCAGCAGACATTATCAGAATAGGAGAATGAGAACACATGATTTTTCTTGTTTTTTTTTAAAAACCACTGTTGTGTAATACCAAGAAAGCAGCTAAATTTTCATCATATGCAAAATAGAATACTAAGGGATCAAACTGAAAAAAAAAAAGCGCTTTTTATAATGTTTACTGTTCTCCTTCATTTTTCCTTCCCTATTAAATCCTAAGTTGCATTGATGGTTTCCCCATTATTGATTTCTTCCATCATCATTGATGGTTTCAAGGATCAGTCCAGCCTGGGCACATTCCAGGGTGCATGGTGTGAACTCCTTCACAAGGTAACTGTGGTCTTCCTTCTTTTGATCTAGTTTCTCTAGCAGTCACACTAGAAGCAAAATGATGAAAATAGAGCCCTTCCACCTGAGGCAGCTTTACAACCAGCTTGGCAATAAACTCATCCTCTCCTGGTCTGCAATATGAGGTTCAGTACTCTCAAAGCTGTGCTACAAAGGCAGCTACCTCTTTGGGAAGACATTTTAGTTGGGTCTGTTTTTCCTCTCCCGGCTTTGGAAAAGGGCACTGCAGTACATGACTGCATTCTTTTCTTAAAGAAAAATAAGGTAAATTGTTTAGTGTAAGAAGAAACTAATTTCTTTTACTCATTTGCAAAGTAATAGCTCTAAAACATACAGTAATCCATGAACAGTAAAATCGCTTAAACAATAGAAATTAAGTCATTCATGTTTGAAACCATGTGGATGTAAAACATCTTTTAGATACTGTGAAACACTTTGGCTTATCACTTAATTGTGAAGGAAGTTCTGTTCATCATGAATCATTTTATGAAACTAAGTCCCATTACACACTTGGCTTTTCTCAAAATGTCAGCACTCAAGCCTGTCCATGCACATTTTTTCAGTCGTATTTTAATCAACAGCATTAGAAGTTCCTTTACTCCACCCAAGGGTAGGTCCTAGCCCAGAAGAATATTCTCACTGCAGTAAAGGCTTAGTTTTCAGTTTCTTTTCCAACACTCTTTCTTTTCATGCTAATATTACTATTTCTATCCCTCCACTGGCTTTGATGTAGCTAGGCAAAAGACTCTATAAAAACCTTTAAAAGCTTTCCTTAACTCCATATTGCTACCTCACCCAACATATACATACCTATAAAGGAACTCTCTGAGCAACCAGTATTATCTTCATTCTCTATAACACCACCTCAAGACACCCATCACCAATGAGTTGTGAATCCATTGCTCTGTATTGCCTTTTCCTTTTTTGCATTTCCTTAGGCTTGGGGTTTTGTTGAGTTTGCTGTGCATGTTACTTTTGCATGCCTGCTGTACATTGATTTGAAGGTGACCTGCCAGTTTTGCAATAGCTTTGGTTTGCCAGCAGGCTTGCAATACACAGCAACAATTATTTCCCTGATGACTCAGCTGTAATTATATGATCTCTCTAGTCTGGTAGAATTTATTTTTTTTGGTGGCACTTAATCCTGGATCTTTCAACAGAAAGAAAAGGCTACTGCTGTGATCAGGATCCTACGGCACTTTCACACAGGCCAAACTTTTGATACTTTAGGGGATGAAAATGTTTTCATCACAGATGAAACCAAAAATTTACATCTTTTAGTGTTTTAGATTTTTTTTAATATCAGGTACAGAATTCTTCACATTTCTCCAACAATTTAATCTTCCCAACTCTCCTACTTAACCATAAAATTAAGCACTTCATAACAAAGACTTGTACTACTTTGAACACCTCTTACCTCCCTCTCCCGTACCAGATGCAAATGCAGAGACAGGAGACACAACAGAAGACTTCTTTCTTTGGGTCTAGGGGAGTTATCTGGCTATTGACTTCTCACACTGCTTTTATAGTATTTTCCCTCCATCTGTATCCTCTTGTAATTGGCCTCTTTGTCATGGATATCTGTGGAGTCCCTTTTTGCTTGGTAACAGGGTGAGTGGGCTGCAGTGCTGGTCCCAGTAAGCAGTTCTCAAAGCATCCCCCAGCTTTGAGGTGGAACCACTTCCAGCCTGGCCAGGCCACTATAGTGCCTCTGCCATCATTATTTAAGGAGGGAAATCAGAACTGGAAGAGAAGGTGGAGGAGTGGTACAAGATGGAGGTGACCATGTGGTCCCCACAGTCAGAGAAGGAGAATGGAAGAAAGAATGGAGCACTGGACTGGAGACTGCTCTGCAACTTGTGGCGGGAGGGCAATGGCAGGACTGAGAGCCACCAGCAGCTCCAGGTGAGTGCGCCTTGGTGGGCAGGATACTGTGTGAGGAGGCAGCCATGGAGCAGGCTGTGCTGGAGAGCCTGTGAGCCGCACACACCCACACAAGAGGTGGAGAGCTGCAGCCCTTGGGATGAACACACATTGGAGTGGCCCGTGCAGGGCTGCCCAGACTGAGAGTGACCCCATGCTGATGCCGGGCCAGTGAAGAGTTTGCCTGCCCTGAGGAGAGGCAAGCAGCAGGAGCTATTGGGAAAGGACTGACTGAAACTCCCATTCCCTTGTTCACTGTGCTGCTCAGTGGGGGAAAGAGATAAAGACACTGGAATCAGGGTTCTAAGCCCAGGAAGAGGGGAGGGATGGGGGGGAAGGTGGTTTTAAAGGGCTCGTTGTGCTCTTCAGCATTGTCCCACTCTGTGTTGTTTTCTGTTTGTTATGGTTTTGGTTGGTGGTGGATTAAATTTTTCTTCCCCAACTTGAATAGTCTTGTCTGCTTTGCCCAGGACCATAAGTGGCAACTGAGCCCTCCCTGTCCTTATGGGGCTCCAAAGGCCCTTTGTACTCATGGATGATTGTGGTCCTTTGTTCCTAGAGGGGCCTAAACCAAGACACTCTTAAAAACCTGCAGATACCCACTTGTTCAATATACCATTTATAAAACATCGCAATATTGTTCATGGGCTAACATGTGTTTCAAAGCTTTTTAGAAGGACAGTCCCCCACAAAAACCTTTAGTTGCTGTTCCAAACATAATGCAAAACTAGAAAGAATGGTGTGTAAAGCACTAGCAGTGTTTATTTGCTTTGGATGAAAGAGCTAATGCTGCAGTATTTTCTTCCTGTAAATTATTTTTCAGCATACGCTTTTTCCCTATCTATGAATCTTCCATAAATCATTACCATGATTCATTATACACCTATTAGTTATTTATAACAATATATTCACAGATTAAGATGAATAGTTTTGGGCTATGAAATATTCAAAACATTTAATGAGCTGTATGGAACAAGGAATAAGAGTGAGATTGTTTGTTCCATAATTGAAATTTAAATGGGGAAATTACAAGTCTGAGAGCAAGTAACGCTCAAAATTTTGTTTTGGGAATCATTCCTACATATACTTTTGCACCCCAGACAGACTAAAACAAGCCATACACTCAGAAACTAGTGCATGCATTGAGAAAATGGATGTTCTTCAGATGTTCATAACATTTTGTCATGCTGCATATCTCCAAGCCTTTCTAATATTTAATAAGAACACTACAAAATTGTTCTCCTGCACCATAAGCGCACAGGAAGACAGTCAACAAAGGCTGCTACAGGAGCTAGAAGCAGTTGTAAGTAGAGCAGCACGAACCACAGAGAGGACCTAAGGCAACAAGAACAACGTGTACTGGAGGAGATGACACCAATCCCACAGCTCTCTTAGGCCAGAGCCAGAATAAGAACTGGGCACAAGCACTTTGCCAGACTAAGCCCATCCCACATCAGATGCAGTGTTTGGAGCAGGCTACAGGGAAAAATGACAGGAAAAGGTAGCACCTGCCAAAACAAAAGCCAAGAAAAAACATTGAAGGACAGTCCACATCAAGGGGAAGGAGACCAGGATTAAGTCCTCACCACAGTCTCCACCATCCTCTAGCAGGACTAAACCACCTGCCAGCAGCTGCAGCCCTCCTGGCTAGGTCAGGCACATCTCCACATCCCTCACACCATCCAAGGCTTGACATGCCCACCCAGGGTTCAGCTAATTCCTTTTTACATTGCTTCTGTCTTTGCAGAGGATTTCTTCTGAGCACCTTTGACTCTTAAATCCTCTCACAGCGATATTTGCCAGAGAAGTGCCATTTCCAACCACCTCAAAGCATGAGAAACCACTGCTAAAAGCCACTCACCACCTCTCCTTGCCCCCCCAGGCCAGCTGCCTTAAATGTAACAAGCAGTAGGTACCAGCAGTGAGACTGATTGCACAAACCAGCCCTACTTTATCTGCTTCTTAAAAGGCTTCACATTCTTGTTAATGAATTGCAATCCCTACCAGCATTTGCTATTTTGAGTTCGGCTGGTGGTATTCAGCCCAAAGCAAAGGGAAAACAGCAACGCAGCAGTTGGGACTGGCCAGAAAAATTTTTCTTTGCTTAGGGCAAAAGAAAGCTGCTCCAGACTTTTTTCTTTTTGTTGTTGGCAGAGATTTTCCCTGCTTTCATGTAGTTCATACACCTTTGAGCCAAGCCAGTGCTATCTTTCATGACGTGGTCATCCCAGAGGTACTTCAGCACAGCGGTGATACTTCCATACTCTGCCACAAAGGCCGATCAGGGGAAAAAGGCCACTTCCAGCATACGGCTCCTCTGCAGGCCATCTTCACTTTCAGCTTGCCACAAGAACTAAGCTGGAAAAAAAATCTAGCCTCAGTACCAGGACAAGGGAAAAGTGTGTTTCTAAATTGAACTTCTGAGGTGCAAACTGGTCAGGTCATCTACATAAACATGCGCTCCTCCAAATGATAGTTCTCACATCTTACCTTCAGGGTTATCCCTGAAAGGATAGATACATGGTACAATCGTAACACCAATACAGCCTGGCCTCAACTGACAGAGTACAGTACAACCAGACAAGCAGTGGGTGTCACTTCAGCTGCCTAGTTTTACATTGTCAAATGTAGTAGAAATCCTGGGACCTTAAAGGCAGTAGGTCAGACTCTGGTCATACCAGTTATACACTGATACATCTGTGCTGACTTCAGGTGGAATTAATGTACCCTTCATGTTGTATTGGCACAGAGGAGACAGGAATCAATGCCACTTGATGGCACTCTTTACAGTGTCATATTTATTAAAGTTGACAGTAAATAGGGAAATCTGCTTTATTGGCTTCAGAAACCATCATGTCTCTTTTTAGGTAAGTGGTCAGACTTTACTGTGGTCACCCTTAAATGTTCATGATGAAGGATTTCCACAGAGCTTGTTGTAGTTCTCCGGGCAGGCACAGGGATTGCACCCTCTTCGAAAACTCTTCAGCAGCTTTTATCACGAACAGCTAGGGATCATCCGTCTGTCATTAAAGTGTTAATTTGATTTATTAACATAGAAAATATTCACAATTTCTCACTTTGTAGGGGATGGTCTGTGCCGTCCTTTTAATACAACTCTGCAGGAAATCAAACACAATTTTTATTCAGGGGAATGATTACTGTGTCTTGTTTAATTCTTGCCTAACAAATGTCAGCACTAATGTATTACAGATTATTCAGTCAATTTGATGGTTCCAGGTGAAAGAAAGGAACACAAATCTCTTCTTTTAGTGTAAAAAGGGTCAGCTGGATGACTTCCACTGCAGGAGCTGAGATGAGGCTTGACATGAATCAATCAAGAAGGCTCAATTTTACAGTTATAGTGCCTAATGCCTAAACATGAGCGTATGGGTGGAAATTAGCACCCGATTATGAGCATACATGATCTTCCCTTGGAAGACAATAATATTGGCATTAAGCTTCTCAAGAGGGAAGATGCTGCTGGTTTTTAATATGTCTTAAATTATGTCAGGAAAAACAGTGGAACATCACACAAAAGCCACAGTCAGTGTATATTGCTATCTCATAGAGCTGGAGATCTTTACAACAATATTGACACAGGAGCAGGCAAGCAAATGTCAGCCAATATAACATATGAAATACTTAACGTAACCAATTTTCAGCTGTCAATCAGCAGGGAATAATGACTGATGCAAGGAATCAATACACCACAATTGAATTCCAGCTCACAAACTTGTTTCGTTCTGCGCTATAAAAGACTGTCAAATGTCACACCCCAAGAGATGCAACAGGATTCCAAAGATTTATTTATTTCAAGCTCTGAAGTCTATTAGCAATAGTGCTCCTTGTGCTATTGGAAAAAGAGCTTTGATGACATTAAATTTTCAGAAATGACATCTCATTGCATTGGGAGACAATTAATTTGTACTTTATCATATTTCAGATATCATCAACCATTTTACAAAAGAGTAATTATACATGATTAAATGTAAACAGATTATTGTGACTTTAAAGCTGTAAATATTTCCTTGTATTATGCAGTGCATGAAGTCAATATTTTTAAATAAGTTTTGTGTTTTTGATAAAGATAATATAAAAACAAAGCTCAGTGTATCCTTGGCTCCATTTCATTCAGATAGGGTAAATGTCTCTTTCAGCTGAATAAATAAGATTTACTATAGAAATGTACAGAGCTATGGATACCCTATATTTTATCCTGCATCGTTTTTCTTCCTTTTTATTTAATGAAGGCAATGGAAAAAATATATTATTTTTCATACTCCACAGTACTACAGTCTGATGAAAGGCAACAGAGATACCAAAAGGAAAGAGTGAGATGGATGCAAAAGTGAGACCTGCAAGAGTCAGAATATGCAAAGAGTAGAGATTTTCTGTAGAAAAACACATAGAATATACCTATAATTTAAAGAAAAAACCAAAATCCATAGAAGACAGATTGTAAACTATCTGAAATATTAAAATATAGTTGTTACTTAGCATAATCTGGTTTTTGTGATAGGTGACCCATCCACTGCTTCATTCATGACTTATTGTACCTTACCATTTTTTCTTTCCTGTAGTCCTTCCTTATCAAAGGAAAATGGGATGACAGTAATCCCTTCCTCTCTGGTTAGCTACATCGAAGCAGGTTTGGCTCTGGACATAGCTGGGTTCCCATCTGCATTGGGACAGTGGAATCTGGCCCACGGTAATCACATGACTATTAAAATTACATATTTTCTTTACCTGAGGCTGAGAGTTAATTAAAACCTGACAGTTCAATGTATAAAGAAGATAAACGCTACTGTATTTTCTTTCCAACACATGGATATATAGCAATTAATTTAAGACAGAGAATCTCATGCTGTTGAATATGCTTATTAAAAACAGCAAGGAAGGTCAGGGGCAGTGCTTGCTGTATCCTTCATTTGTTCTTCACCGAAAATGATATAACTGGACTGCAAAAGTTGAGATTGAAAAGCTGCTAGCGTGTTTTCTAATTTCAGCCACAGAAGCTGCTGTGCACTCCATGACTTTATGAAGGAATAAGATTACAGGTCACAAGAGCTTCTTTATTTCCCACCTGTAGCTTCTAACAACATTTTATTAAGGATTTTCCCATCTTCTCTCTCTGACCTACAGGGGACAAAATTCTAACAGCTGTTACAGGACCTGTACTGAGGCAGCATTAACACAGATTAGCAGTTGTGGAAAGTAGTATCATTTTATCAGGATTATGTTTATGATGGCTAACTAATATTTTTATAGCACTAGCATAGCATACCACTATGTAAACAGGAAAAAAGACATTTAATACAGTTAAACGCTTAAGGCATCATGCTTGTTTTGTCTATAATCACACTAAGCTGCTGTTTGAAGGTTTAGTAGTCTTTTACAAAAAAAACACCCTTGTGCTCATGTAGCCCTTGTGCTCATATACATATCTAGTGACCTCATAAATATTTACAAATATGTAAAGGGTGGGTGTCAGGAGGATGGAGACAGGCTGTTCTCAGTGATGACCAATGATAGGACAAGGGGCAATGGGTATAAACTGGAACACAAGAGGTTCCAAAGAAACACAAGGAAGGAGGGTGACAAAACACTGAAACAGGCTGCCCAGATGGGTTCTTGAGTCTCCTTCTCTGGAGACTGTCATGATTTAGCAAGAAGCTGTTTTTTGCTTGGTAACAGGGGGAGCAGGTTGCAGTGAAGACCCGGTAAAGAGTTTTTTGACTCTCCCCCGGCTCCTGGGTTCAGACTCACCTCCAGCCTGGCTGGGCCAATCTGGTGCCTCTGTGATCACTATTTAGGGACGGGAATTTGAAGTGCTTGCAGGAGGTGTAAGAGTGATACAAGATGGAGGCGACCATGTGGACCCCACAGTCAAAGGTGGAAGGAAAGAGGAGGACCAGACCAGAGACCCCTCTGCAAGCAGTGGTGAGAATGCAGGCTGTACCCCTGCAACCCATGCAGGGCCATGGCAGGACTGAGAGCCACCAGCAGCTCCGTGTGAGTGCACCCAGATGGGCGAGAGACTGTGTGAGGAGGCAGCCATGACGCAGGCTGTGCTGGAGAGCCTGCGTGCCACAGAGCAGATCCACATGAGAGGCAGAAAGGAGCAGGCTGTGCAGGGCTGCTGTGTGTGTGAGGTACACCACGGACTTGCAGGGAGGACTGATGCAGAGCCCACCTGTCCTGAGCAGAAAAAAACAGCAGAAGCTATCAGGAATAGACTGAATGAAACCGCCATTCCCTGTCCCCCGGGCCATTCAGGGCTGGGAGAGGTAAAGACACGGAGATCAGGACTCTGAGCCTGGGAAGAGGGGAGGAGTGGAGAGAAGGTGGTTGTAAAGGGCTGGTCAGACTCTTCATTGTAGTACCACTCTGTGTTGTTTTATGTTAGTTATGTTTTGGGGTTTTATGGTTTTGCTTTAGTTGGTGTTGCATTAAATTATTTTCTGTTTTCTTCCCCAAACCGAGTAGCCTGGTCTGTTTTGTTCTGGACCTTAAATGGCAATTAAGCTCTCCCTGCTCTTTGGCAATCCTCAGGTCTTTGGTACTTGAGGCTAATCGTGGTCTTTTGTTCCCTGATGGGCCTAAACCCTGACAGAGACTCACCTGGACAAGTTCCTGTGTGACCTATTCTAGGTGGTCCTGCTCTGGCAGGAGGCTTGGGCTAGATGATCTTTCAAGGTCCCTTCCAACCCTTAAGATTCTGTGATTCTGTGATATACATATACTGCTGTTGTCTCTATTGTATATGGAAGTTATTGATTTCTTATCAATCAGGTAGAATCTATATGGACAAATACACCAAATTAAGGGTAGAAGTTCTGCCAAGTGCAGTTCTGCTGTACTTCAGCACACTTTTGTCTCCATAAGGACTTCAAGGTTGAAAAAGAGGAAGAAAGAGAGAAGAAGGAAGAGGGAGAGGAGGTAAGAACAAGAAAGAAAAACTCTACTGTGATGTTATAAATTTCTAAAATAATTCTCCACAAATTATTCAGAAAGAGCCTATTTTTCTGTCTCCCTGTCTTCCAGGAAGCACAAAGTAGATGTCAAGTATATCTACAATGAATCTTTTCAGCAACTTCTCTATGTGCATTCATGGTTAAAAACTCAAACAGATTTCTAAAAGCGTATATTAGTCATCTTGAAACCTGAGATGGATTCTTTTTTGTTATCATCCCTCCAAGGGCAGCTGCTATGCTAATCAAGTTGTATTATTATTTCAATAGAGAGTTAGAAAACTCGAGGTAGTATCAGAAGCAAGACCAAGATGCTATATATGCCTTGCAACATTCAACTGGCCTGTTTTACCCTTCCCATAGACAAAATTTAGATAGGCAAATAAAATGTTACTTTTCACATTATGGAGGCTGATAACAGACTTGGGGGGAAATTAGATGTGTGCAAAAAGGGTTGTAAGGCTGCTGCACAGTATGGCTTGAGTTTTTAGGATACTATGAAAACCACAGCTGAGTTCAAATTTTCAGTTCTTATTTGGGTAGCTGAGTATGACCTACAGGTTTCAAAAAATCTAAGACCTACCACAATGAGATATTTTGAAAAACTCCCATAAATAGATAGTGTATGGTAGGCTTTGTTCAATACTTCTGAAAAACCTGTGTGTAATTGTGTGGAGTATTTCAGTAGTCTGGGGGATATGGGCACATATGACCAATAATGAAACCATAATACCATAAAGCAATTACACATTACTTTAAAATGTGTGATAAGAAGTGATTTGTCCTTAATCAACAAGTTCAGCATATTGGTCTCTGAACTCCACCTCAGCAGGGATGCCAAACTTTTGAAATACATTTCTCAACAAGAATATCTGCATGCTGGCAGGTGTTGAAGGCAGTTGTCCTTCTTTGGAAGGGCTTCCCCACCTCTGTCAGTTCTCAGGCTATTATTGACAGATTGTCTGGACTGGACATGCCTTTTTCTCACAGTGGCCCAGCCATCACCTGTATTTTTGGCCTCTAATCCCCTTTAAAGTAAATTCAGGACTAAAGTCATGATTACAGGAAACTGGGAGAAGTAAAAAGAGATGTATTTTGTTATCCTAATATATTGACTTTCCTCCTGAATTAATATCCTTATTTTGAACCTTTTATCTGTTTAAATAAAGGCCCTCAATCTCTTCTGTGCAGTCAAAATGGCATTCCTTTGACATGACTGCTGAGAACCTTTCCTGTGTTTCCTCTAGATCTTTCTAGAAATGACTACAGCATTTTTTTGTCTGTCAGTGAATAGGGCTGGTTGGCATCAGTAGAAAACAGCAGACACATCCTCTGGCAGGAGGTGGGAAGGAGGCAATAACACAGGCATCATCAGAGAGGCATCATCTACTTCCTGCTTGAAGTAGAACTGACAAATGGTGAACCAGCATGGTTTATCCCCAAACCCTGTCTTATGTAACCCTGACTTGGGCTATGACTTCTGTGTGAAGCTCAGACAGGCTCATGTCAAGCTCCCCGAAGTTCAGGAGGTGTTTTCCTAGCAGATCTCACAGGCTGCCCAAGGTTTCTTTTCACCACTTGCTTTCTGGGGGTTTTGTTGTTGCTGCTGTTGTCATATTTTGGTGGAACGCAACATATGCCATTTGCTGCTAAAGCTGGTCTTGTTGCTCTAGATATCATGTATGGGTACTACAGAAATACAAGGTAACATATTATTGTCCTGAGAATTCCAAACTAATGTACCTTCTGATATTTTTGATCACATGAAATCATACCAAATCTACCAGAAATCCTTTCCAGCAGACTCCTTCTTGCTCTAAAATCATTAAACCATTTCAAATATTTTGAAGTAGAAAAGTCTCTTAAAAAAGACAGGTAAATTGCTCATGTTGTGTTAGAAAGATGTTTTGAATATGCAAAATGACATAATAATAGCCAATGTGTCAGTCAACAATTTTAGGCTTTAATAAACTTGATTAATTTTATGGACTAAGTCAAACTTTTATTGCTATTTATTTCATAAGTTGTTAATTATTGCTGGACTCATGTGCAGAGTGGAGAGGAGAGGGGAAGGGTAAGGAATAAGAACAGGACTTCAGCTTCTTAACCACATTTAGTTAAGAGGAACCTTGGCTTATATATCTCTAATTAAATATGTATATGTAAGCCTAGAAATTAAGAATGCTGTACTTTGTTATCATACTAAAAAATCCCACAGTAACAGCAGCAAAGTATCTGAGGTCATCATATTAGCATAGATACTTATTTTTGTAAACTAGTAATTATTTCTGTGGATTTGGCTCAAAGCTTGAAAATTGCCTTGAGCCTAATTTCATGTATTTTACACAAAGATACCCCCCAGTGAAGCCATTGTGTAAACAGCATGGAGTAAGCAATATGCTATCTTGTAACTTGTTAGCAATTCTATGTATTTTTTTAGTGTATACACTTCGGAAAAAACAAAAACAGTGGTGTGTGAAAATAGAGAAAGGTTTTTTTCCTGAGAACCACTGAAGGACTTGCTTCTGCATTTTTTTTTTTTTCCTTTTTGCTTGGTGTCAGAGGTTTCTATAACTTATCGTTTCCTTCAGTTGAAAGAAAACTATGAGTAGATAAAAATAAACTTTCCAGCAAAACAGTATGCTTTTTGTAGCTTTGAGTAATAAAATACACATAGTAGTACATCCAGAGGAGCTACTAAAGAGTTGCACCATCAATTACAAACATTCAATTATATTAAAGAAACCAATTAATGCAGCCTACGGAGTTCCACAGGGATCGATTCTGGGGCCAGTCTTGTTCAACATCTTCATCAATGACCTGGATGAGGGGACAGAGTGTACCCTCAGCAAGTTGGCTGATGACACCAAACTGGGAGGACTGGCTGATTCCCCAGCAGGCTGTGCTGTCATTCAGTGGGATCTCGACCGGCTTGAGAGTTGGGCAGAGAGGAAACTCATGAGGTTCAACAAGGACAAGTGCAGAGTCCTGTATCTGGGAAGGAACAATCCCATGCACCAGTACAGGCTGGGGGTGGAACTGCTGAAGAGCAGCTCTGCAGAGAGAGACCTGGGAGTCCTGATTGATAACAAACTAAATATGAGCCAGCAATGTGCCCTTGTGGCCAAGAAGGCCAATGGCATCCAGGGATGCATCTAGAAGAGTGTTGCCAGCAGGTCGAGAGAGGTTCTTCTCTCCCTCTACTCTGCCCTGATGAGGCCTCATCTGGAGTCCTGTGTCCAGTTCTGGGCTCCTCAGCTCAAGAGGGACAGGGAAGTGCTGGAGTCCAGCGCAGGGCCACCAAGATGATCAGGGGAATGGAACATCTTTCATAGGAGGAAAGGCTGCAGGAACTGGGGCTGTTTAGTCTGGAGAAGAGGAGATTGAGGGGTGATCTTATTAACATTTATAAATATTTAAAGGGTGGGTGTCAGGAGGTTGGGACATCCCTCTTTTCTATAGTAGATAATAACAGGGCAAGGGGTAATGGGATGAAGCTGCAACACAAAAAGTTGCACTTAAACATAAAAAAACCTATTTCACTGTGAGGGTGAGGGAGCAGTGGAACAGACTGCCCAGAGGGGTTGTGGAGTCTCCTTCCTTGGAGGTCTTCAAGACCCGCCTGGACATGTTCCTATGTGACTTGATCTAGGTGAACCTGCTTCTGCAGGGGAGTTGGACTAGATGATGTCTAAAGATCCCTTCCAACCCCTTCCAATCCATGACTCATAACATGCACTACTTTTAATTATAAAAATAGAAAACAGTTTCTTTAACTCCTATAGAGCAAGAGTTATCCAAACAATTATGCAAAATATCATACTGAGTACAAATCCAACACATTATACACAGGTGTGTTTGCACTCATGACAAAAAGATGACAACGTCATTCTCCTACCTTGATTTAAAAACTTACAGAACTATGTTCTAAGTTACTTCCTGATTTCACTCACGATCTTAGGCCACTTGTGAAAATCACTTGAAGAGTTCAAGTGAAATATTAGCATTTTCCAATGGGCATAGAAGATGAATATGCAGCATTAAAAAAAATACAGTTTATGTTCAGTCCAGTTAACTTATCTTGTAACTCTTCAGTAATACTGGTGAGTACAATAATATATCCGGATTTATCCTAAGGGATCCGATCACTAAAGGTGGGGAAAGAACACTGATTGACGTCATACTCAGTGCTGGGAGATGGGATCTCTGGACTAAAGGAACTAAAACCAGGGATAATTTTCCTTGCTTGTTCCCAACTTTTCTTCCCAGCCCTCTTTCAGCCAGCCCAAGCCAGTGGTGACCATTTGTCTTTCACTGCCCTGTTTAGTGACTGAGAAAACAAAGCCAAGACAAAGGCAGTAGTAGCTTATTGCTGGCTTATTCCATTTTATGGTGGGAATAATTTATCTCTTGGCTGAACAGAAGGTTTCTGCAAACTAAAGCTCCATGTACATGAAATCTGACCTGTGGGCATAAACCACTTAAGTTCCCTAAGTCATCCTCCAGCGATAAAGAGTAAGTAAATAAGGCATTTGCTGTTCTCTCCAGCAGCATATTTTTTTTTCTTTTTACAACAGCACAGGCCCTCTTTTACAAGGCCAAAAATTCGTGTACATTCTATGGATACAACAAACAGCAAAGCATATTGCCTTAAACAGTACCAAGAGCTAAAGTTCATGTTCCATTTTACCAGTGTCAAACACTGAACTTACCTAAGCAGACAATCTCTAGCAGGGAATCTCTAACCCTGTGAAGGTTCAGAATTTAATTGACACAACGAAATAAGTGAGTTTGCACACTGCTTGGTTTCAGATATGACACTACGTCCAGGACACTGTTAGCATCACAGCAGAGAGCCTTTTCAGAGTAGAAAAGGCATCTTACTTGCCTGTGAAATAAAAACCTAAGAAAAAAAAAATTGAGTTTGTTTCACTAGGAATATTTACTACTGTCCTGATCCTCCCTAAGTCTTGTCTTATTATTGAGAATAAAACACATGAGAAAGGTGATGCTCCATTTTTGGGGTTTTTTTTTGTCACTAGGGAGGAAAAAAGGTCCCTGAAAACTTAAGAAATTACATGTGATTCAAATCAAGAGACACGGTGTTTTCAAGGTCTGGTTAAATCAGCAACCTGAAAAGTGATTCTGATGATCTCACTGCTTAGATTGCACATTAGTGCAAAACAACACTTGCTGCTGCTCTCCAGCTATCATCATGCTCTTCTTCCTTTCTTTTCCTAACTTAGCTGGTAGTGATACACCATTACTTGAAAGAGAAGCTGCCTGATTATCGTACATATAAAAACATTTTCTTCAGTCTGGTTCTCAGCTATGAAATGGCCATTTTTATCTGTTGGCACTAAGTCTGGGCTCCTCAGCTCAAGAGGGACAGTGCAGGGCCACCAAGATGATCAGGGGACTGGAACATCTTTCATACAAGGAAAGGCTGTGGGATCTGGAGTGTTTAGTCTAGAAAAGAGGAGATTGATGAGGGATCTTATTAATATTTACAAATATTTAAATGGTGGGTGTCAGGAGGCTGGGACATCCTTTTTTTCTATAGTATCTAGCAACAGGACAAGGGGTAATGGGATGAAGCTGGAACACAAAAAGTTCCACTTAAATATAAGAAAAAAATATTTTACTATGAGGATGAGGGAGCCCTGGCACAGGCTGCCTAGGGGGTTGTGGAATCTTCTTCCTTGGAGGTCTTCCAAGGCCTGCCTGGACATGTTCCTATGTGACCTGATCTAGGTGAACCTGCTTCTGCAGGGGGGTTGGACTAGGTGATATCTAAAGGTCCCTTCCAACTCCTAGGATTCTATGACTCTGTGATTCTAAATCTGGGACCTTCAGGCTGTGTAATGAGGCCATGAATTCTACAGAGTTAGGTTTTTTAATTAAATATATAATTTAAGCCTTTATCTCTCTTAAAATAAATACATGAAATTGGGAAGAAAAATAAAGAGCTCTGCAACTTTTCTGTTTGCTTTCATAAACATACATGACATGCCACCCAGGATTTTCAGGTAAGTTTTCAAGCCACTTACGGGTGTATTTTGCTCACCACATTTTTTCTTTTTGTTCTCATTGCTTTTAAATATGTTTATATTAAATTAGAAGTTGCTCCTTAATAATTGCTAAAATCCAACCACATCTACTAAAAAAGAAATCATAATTTTCACAACACACTCTGTAACATATATTAGCCATACAAAAATCATAAAATATCAAAGTAGTTTTCTGATAATTGACATTGATTGGGTATTTATTTACCCAATTTAAGAATAAAATAGTTTTCATAACCTAATTTTAAAATTACTGACCTCAGACCTATGAAAAATAGTTTTCTTGGATCACATATTATATCTGCTTTCAGATTATTATTTAGAGTCTAATCTTCAAAACTATGTCAGATTATTCCAATCTAACAAAAGTTCTCTTACATTTTTGTTCATACACCATTTATTGACTCATAACCATTTTTTTTCCTTTCCTATTGGACTCAAGATTTTCTGCACAAATTTACCTTTGCAGTTTTATTGCGTTTCCTTGGCATGCTTAACGTTCAGTGGTAGAGTTCCTGAAAAAAGTCCTTTTTTAAAAAAATCAGGCTATCTACTTGGCTCTTTAAAAACATGTATGGACTTGACAGCTACTCTGACATACCAGCTCTCTGATAACCTATTTCCAGGTTATCACAATCCCTACAGCAGAAACTGCATCTGTGTCTCCCAGTCACCCACACATTGTGTTAATATGCAAGAAAATATACTTTCCCTACACCTCAATTAAAGATGAGGAAACTTTTTAACTAGGCTTTTTCACATCAAAAGAAACACCTCTCACCAGCAATTCCTGTTTTTTTAAAGCACCTTACTATTCCATCATGGCGGGACCATTCATTCTGATACCTAGCAGCAAGCACTCCTGGGAATCAAGGAGGACCACTGAGAGCCACGTGGTTATTATTAAAGGAAGAAAGAAACACCAGAATCTGATTTGGCAAAGCTTCTCAAAAAGCATGATGGTTTGATTTTAAAGCATTTTATCAAGATTTAAACTTTGGTAGAGTTCAGAGTTACATACAATATATTGGTATTTTATAGGTATGTTAATGTTTTTATATGTGCAAACATTTGTACTGAGAGACAAAGAAAAGCACAGGATACTCATTAGCTTAGAGAAAAGGAGAGTGAGGGGTGATTGCTTTAATATTTATAAACATGTAAAGGGTGGGTGTCAGGAGGATGGAGCCAGGCTCTTCTCAGTGATGTCCAATGATAGAACAAAGGGCAACAGGTGCAAGCTGGAACATAAAAGGTTCCAAACAAACATAAGGAAAAACCTATTTACTGTGAGGGTGACAGAGCACTGAAACAGGCTGCCCAGATGAGTTGTGGAGTCTCCTTCTCTGGAGACATTCAAAACCTACTGGAACAAGTTCCTGTGTGACCTACGCTAGGTGGTTCTGCTCTGGCAGGGGGGTTGGACTAGATGTGGAAAAGGATAGGGATGGGTAATGCAGAATAAAACTAACAGCAGTCACTTTTATTTCAAACGGTCACTTCATACATTTCTTTTCATTTCTGTTGAAATTATATGGCATTTACCTATACCAGGAACACTCCAGCCTCACAGTTTCCAGAAATAGCTATCTCAATAAGATATTTCTGGTTTAACCTATTTTCCCTCTCCAACTGTTTCCCCAAGGCCAAGGATATAACAACATCAGCCAATATTTCATGGCTGTTTTTTAATTTGCACAGCAGTACAGGAAGGTAATGGGCAGTCTGACACTGGGGCTGTATATCCAGTCCTGTTGGAAGAAAAAGTGTGAAAACACTAATATTTAAACAGGGAAATGCAAGCCAATGCATTGACAGAAGACACAAAATGCTGAGGGCCCACAGAGCAACAAAACACAGTGAGTCCAACTCACAGCTGAAACTTGATTTAGTGCTTAGAAGCACAGAGGACAGGAAGGACCAAGACCTAGGTAATGCAAGCCATCCGCTGCAAGACCTGCAGAGGAATATACTCTGTTTTCTTCTTTGAGATGTCAAAAAATCGACATTTTTGCATGGAATGCAGTGGTCTCAGGGAAAGTTTGATTAATTGGCCTTTATGCAGATGAAGCTTAGTAAGGAAACCATCCCCAGACTTTGACAGTCAATGCAGTGCTTTTCCCATCATTTATACTTCCAATGGCTCTCTGCTGGCCCTCTCTTGGCTCTTTCCCATTCTCCTCACTTTGAGAGCAGGAACAGGTTCCTGGTCCTTCACCTTTCAGTTCAATGATGAACAAACCCCCTAAGATGAACTTAGCCAATTATTTCCCAGCAAAGAGATCAAGACTTGATTAAATCAAAAGTTGTGTGTCAAAATTCTTGGTTTGGAATTAAATAACTTGATTGTAAAATGTTAGAATTATTTGTGCAAAATCAAGATGAATTAAAACTTGGTAAAGCTGAATAACTTCACAAGTGTTGAGGTCTGAAGCCACAAACCTCAATATGACAAAGCACTGGGAATAGTCTTCAAGCAAATTCTCATAAGAAGACGGAGAAAATCATCCTGCCTGAAGTAAACAAAAGATCGGTGACATTGATGACACTACAGTACAAATAAAATAAGAGGATTGTAAATCTATGTGAATAAAAACTGTGACTTCTGAGGTAAGAACAGAAAATGGCTGTAGACAGAGAAAGAAGTAAAAACACTCCAGGCTCAGATATTACTGTTGGACCAAACTGTCACAAGAGGGAGGGTGAACTTGAATTGTAAGGGTATAATAACTGGGGCATTTCTAGGCTCAGGACCACTCTCATAAGAAGGGGTCCAGCTTGAGCTTTAATAAACCAACTCTGTGCTAGAACCTAGAGTCCGAACTCTTCATTATGGTCGGGAGCTAAGATTGGATCCAGTCACACTTAGATTCCTCTAAAAAGAAGTGTAGAAAGCAAGAGAGTCCAGTCAGAACCTCACAACTTGGTGGGAGAAGCCCAATTGAAAACTCTTAAAGCATTCCCAAACCGGAGAAGAAGAAAAGAAAAAGTTACCCAAACCTTCAAAGTAGTGCTTGGTATTGTATATAAATTAACTGCCTCTTTAGACTCATTCTAAGGACTTGGCATTGAGGATCTGACCACTTTCACAGACTCTACTGGGAATATTCCCAGCATGAAGCTAAGAAGGGTTAAAAATTACAGTTCATGAAATTAATATAGTTAATTAACTTTTGCCTTCCCAGTATTTTTTACTTTTTCTAGTAAATTATTTTATAATTTCCATTTCATAGGATCCAGAGCACTTTTCATTCTTCCGTGCCTCGCTTTTTGGAAAGCATCCCTCTCCTTCCTTTTGCCTTCATAATGTGTTATTTCTGACCTCTTGCTCATCTTTTATTACTCTCTGGTTCCTAGCTCTATTATTCAAGCTGATATTGCAGCTGCGATTTCTATTTTTTCTTTGCCCTTTTTGGCTTTGCCAGGCATTTCATTAGCAGACTCATGGGGAGCATTTATACTGTCTCTATGCCATGGTAGAGTTCAGTGGGATTTACTAAAACTGATTCCTTGAATATATCTGCTTCCAGTTATGATTAGAAACCCCTTTCCACTGAAGTGCAATGAGAAGCTCAAATTTAGATCTGGTGAAAAGCACACAGGAGCACAGAGAGGCATAAAAGCCATCAGTGGAGGTGCAGCTTCTTAGACCACATCTCAAGTTAGACAACAGCACATCAGTAAAAATCTTCCCCAAATAACTTCGTTTTAAGTCCAAACACAATTTCCGAAAGTCACCCTGCGGGAGCAAACTCACATCCAGAATAACTTGGAGAATAACTTGCAATATTAGTGCTCGGATTTTGCTATGAAATAACTCACAGATGGGTTTTTATTTAGAGCTTTTCAGGTCAATATATTTATTTTTTCCAAAAGGAAAGCTAAACACAGAGACTTTACTCTGCTGCAGAAAAGCATGGTAGCTATGATATTGGTGCATTCATCTCCTTTTTTTCCCTTGTGCCACATAGTTTCCTGGTTCAGTTCTCTCCTCCTGCAACTTCCCTGCTCCCACGTACCTTCATAGCTTTCCTTCTGCCCCTTTTTTTTTTTACTTCTCCCCCACCCCCTTTGTTGCTTTTTAAGCTTACTGAAAATAATGAACTCCTGTGGCCTTCAACCTTTCTAATGTCTCTGATTATTTCTGTAAGTTAGTTTTGGCTGTTAGGTTATGTTATAATGTTCCAGCACAGATATTCTTTTTGTGATGACAGTAAATAAGATACACACAGACTTTTCTGTTTATTTTTTCAGCTGTTCATTTATAGTAAATTTTAATAAAAACTGTGAAACAATTTTGTTCCGTGGGGGAGGCTTGACACAAAAGTAGAACAATAATGTGCCAAAAATGTGTTGTTATGATCTTTCAGATGGGTACTGTCACTAGGAGGGGTCTGCACTTCAGTCAGAGCAAACATGATCAAGTATGACCAGTACAGCTGCAAACTCCCTTTGGATAATGCTGCAAAACATATGGAAAGCGTTTCCTGACTTATGAAAAATAATATTGGGGCAGAATATAGTAAAGGGACTGGGTCAAAAGGGTGCCTAAAGCGTTAGCACAAACCTTAAGTGCAATCTTGTAGTCATAAATTCCCTACTAATGAAATGTATATGTAATTCTTACAGCCCCTCTGTGTTTGAAAAATCTATAGTGTTAATAAAGTGACATAGTTAGAAATCTATACAGGACCTTATTTATTCATTATTTATTTTAAAAGATGGCCCTGAATCTAAACGTTCCCTTTGGGAAAGTTTGGATTGTGATTTAGATTCAAATCTGTACATTTCTGTCTGGATGGTTTCCTAATTCTTCTTGGTTTGCACACTTCTGCTCTGCCTTGCTTAATCCATCTTGCACAAAGCTGGATGTTGAACTGGCAACCCCACAAGTGCTCCTCAGGAACACCAGTCAGATCTCTTCTCCCTGTGGAGCAGAGGCTGGAGCCATGGCATCTCTGTGTGGAGCTACTTGAGTGCCCAGGAGAGGTTCTCAGCCTTCCTCTCTTCCCTTTGAAAATGTTTCGTTCCCCTAGGGTAGCACTGGGAGAGACTAAGGGGGCTCTCTCATGTGTAGTACCCTGCACCCTCTCTCTGACAGGAGAAGCTCTGATAGGTGCAAAGCCTCAGTCTTGGACAGGATTTGGCAGGAGATTGGCTCCCTCCAACCTAGCCTCTGCTGGCTCCATGCAACAGAGGGGCCTGGGCTTTCAACCCTCTCCAAAATAGGCAATTGGAACTAAAACAGAAAGTGGATAACGCCACATCACTGATATAGAGGAGTATTTGAGTGGCCTGAGCTAGGGGAGATGACTCCCCACCACACCCACCCCCCAAAAAAAATGAAAACAGAAGTCACGAGAGTTAAGCAGCAGGACCCCAACCCCACACTTAATAAGCCCAGCTGGTTTAACAGATCTCCTGGGCGATTACATCAATTGCCATCCTCACTACTGCCAGCACAATCCAGCCCCACCATACCCACCAGCAAAATGGTCAGCAAACAGGTCAGAATCAAGCATGGCAGGAAATACCTCTGAGATAAAAGCCCCCTTATTTCAGGCCTCAGAAGCACTAACCGTTTTTAAGGATTATGATTGAGGGTCTCTTACGTGGGGTAAGAGCCACGAGGCGTGGGATATAAGTGCTTCTCTGTACTCTAAATTGACTCTGTCACCTTTCTGTGGTTTTTACTTGTTTTATAATCACTCACTTGATCCTACCAAAAATAAACTAGCACGATCAATGAAATAGGTAGACTGTGGGAGCAATGAATATCCACATGATTAAGGGTTTTCAGGCTTAGGTCCTAAATAACCATAATTGCCACTCTATTATCTGCAGAGTTAGAGAACAGAGAAAGGTGAAGAAAGACGTCGTTACTGGGAATTTATGATAAAAAGCTTGTCCTCACAAAGCAGCAACTCTACTCACTCTCATATAACAATAATCAAATTCCAATCATTGAATTAAGCAGTAAATATTGTAGGGCAAATAGTAGAAACAAAGAATAGCCTTCATATCAAATTGCCACAGCACAAATATTCATCACAAAGGTCAATTTTTTCCCAGAAAGCCTGGTCTTTGGTACAAATTCTGGAGCAGAAGAGACCCTTCCAAACAGACACCTGAAACATCCAGTATTATACTTCTGCTCTGGATTATCCTCTGTGAATAGCAGAGAGATACCAGGAAAAGTATGTTGTCAAGGCTAATCTTTTGTCTTATACCTTTGATGTGATGCTATTTAGGTCCCTGATCTGCAGTTGTGCAGGTAAGACGTGAGATAGCGCATTATAAAGACAATGTGCAGTTGAAAAATAGTAATAGAACAGCCACTTTAAATTGCTTATTGTTACTGATGGGCATGTTCTTTTGAGTCTTACTGCCACTTATCAAACTTATCATAACTGACCTGTTTAAGTAGGGGAAAGAGGTATGGCAAAGGAAGAAACGGAGATGGGATATTATGCTCTTAGTAATTTTTTTGAGAGTGATGAATGGCAAACAAAAACTAAATGCATTTTCCCTTAAAGGAAAAAGGGAATATGTTGCCATTTTTGTAATTCAGTGTGTTAGAAATATTCCTTCTTTATAGCTTTATGAACACCCATATGGCCTTTAATAGAGAATATTTTTTGCTGAAATTGAAAAAAAGTGAAGTAATGGTAGGCTTTAAGATAAATTGTTAGCAAAATTTGTCAAAGCTGCAGGAAGGCTTAAAGCAAGAGGAAGATGCAATGAAGTCAAGTGAGATAATTAGCTTGAAGCGGAGTAAGAAACACCACTCATTTGGCCTGTTTAGTTGCCTGTCAAACTTCTTGGCTGCCTTATCTTTTTGATTAGGTGAGCTTCACATGAATTGCTGATTTCACAGGCTGGTCAACCTCACCTCCATCCCTGGAAAGGTGATGGAACAACTCATCCTGGATGTTATCACTGAATATATGAAGGAAAAGATGGTTATCAGGGGGAGTCAACACGGCTTCACCAAGGGGAAATCCTGTTTCACTAACCTGATATCCTTCTGTGAGTGCATAACCAGCTGGCTAGATGAGGGGAGAGCAGCGTATGTCATCTACCTTGACTTCAGCAAGGCTTTTGACACTGTCTCCCATAACATCCTCATCAGAAAGCTCAAGCCGTGTGGCTTGGATGAGTGGACAGTGAGGTGGATTGAGAGCCGGCTGAATGACAGAGCCCAGAGGGTGGTGATCAATGGCATAGAATTGAGTTGGAGGCCTGTGGAACTCCTGAGTTCCACAGGGATCGGTTCTGGGGCCAATCTTGTTCAACATCTTCATCAACGACCTGGATGAGGGGACAGAGTATACCCTCAGCAAGTTGGCTGCTGACACCAAACTGGGAGGACTGGCTGATTCCCCAGAAGGCTGTGCTGCCATTCAACAGGATCTCGACTGGCTTGAGAGTTGGGCAGAGAGGAACCTCATGAGGTTCAACAAGGACGAGTGCAGAGTCAGGGAAGGAACAACCCCACGCACCAGTACAGGCTGGGGGTTGAACTGCTGAAGAGCAGCTCTGCAGAGAGAGATCTGGGAGTCCTGATTGATAACAAACTAAATATGAGCCAGCAATGTGCCCTTGTGGCCAAGAAGGCCAATGGCATCCAGGGATGCATTGAGAAGAGTGTGACCAGCAGGTCAAGGGAGGTTCTTCTCTCCCTCTACTCTGCCCTGGTGAGGCCTCATCTGGAGTACTGTGTCCAGTTCTGGGCTCCTCAGCTCAAGAGGGACAGGGAAGTGCTGGAGAGTTGAGAAAAGAGACATCAAGATGATCAGGGGACTGGAACATCTTTCATATGAGGAAAGGCTGTGGGATTTGGAGCTGTTTAGTCTAGAGAAGAGGAGACTGAGGGGAGATCTTATTAACATTTACAAATATCTAAAGGGTGGGTGTCAGGAGGTTGGGACATCCCTTTTTTTTGTAGTAGCTAGCAACAGGGCAAGGGGTAATGGGATGAAGCTGGAACACAAAAAGTTCCACTTAAATATAAGAAAAAAACATTTCACCATGAGGATGAGGGAGCAGTGGCACAGGCTGCCCAGGGAGAGTGTGGAGTCTCCTTCCTTGGAGGTCTTCAAGACTTGCCTGGACATGTTCCTATGCGATTTGATCTAGGTGAACCTGCTTCTGCAGGGAGGTTGGACTAGGTGATATCTAAAGGTCCCTTCCAACCCCTACCATTCTGTGATTCTATGATTCTATGATTCACATCCCCTGATGCAGTAACCAGAAACACCTATCTAGCTTTGCTAGCTCAGAGGACAGGTTAGCCATCATGGCTCTGGGACAGAAAGTGTCATCCTGCCCAAGGAGCAGGGTTCCATGTCCTGCCCCCCCCCCCCCCCCCCTTCCTGGAATAGTTTGCAAGCCCATGACAGAAAAACAAAGAAAATAGAGAAAGAAAAGAGAGAAAGAAAGAAAGGAAGAGAGAAAGGAAGACAAGAAAGGAAGAAAGAAAGGAAGAAAGAAAGAGAGAGAAAGGAAGGAAGGAAGAAAAGAAGGAAGAAAAGAAAGGAAGGAAAGAAAGAAAGGAAGGAAGGAAAGAAAGAAAGATAGAAAGAAAGAAAGAAAGAAAGAAAGAGAAAGAGAAAGGAAGGAAGGAAGGAAGGAAGGAAGGAAGGAAGGAAGGAAGGACAGAGAGAAAGAGAGAAAGAAAGAGAGAAGGGAAAGAAAGAAGGAAAGAAGGAAAGAAGGAAAGAAGGAAAGAAGGAAAGAAAGAAAGAAGCTTAGAGAATGAGATGCTAAACCAAAATTTTGTGACATATTCAACGAACATGCCAAGGACAAAATTGCTAACTTTTTCATTAATATTTGCATGTTCTTTGTAGAGAAAAATGCAGCAGAGAAACATACACCTGAAAATGCAGTTTTTGCAAGTGACTGTGGCCATTTAAAACATACCCTGCAACACACTAAGGGCTATTGACCATCAGGAAAGGGAAAGGTCCTTCGAGTACCAGCTGGTGAAGAAGTGAAGCAGTGTGTGTGCATGGAATATGGTCAGTCTTATCCACCTAGCAGCTGTTTGCTTGTTTTCAACACTGACGGCACACATGCTGGATGTAATGACAGCCTGCTCGGTGATACCTGTGCTCCAGAATATTTGGAGAAGGACCAGCTGCTTGCTACAGCACCCAAGTCTTTCATAGTTAGCTCACTTCTGTTACAAATCTGACTCCCTCTGGAAGTTATTTGATCTGATTAGCACGCAGGTGCAAGGAGGCCACGATGGCAATTGTTCAGCCATTTCTAGGAAACTGCAGGAATCCTAGAAACTCTTCTAGAAGAAACCAGGCAGGTTAAGATACTAGATACTAGTGGAAAGAAGAAATAGCCTTTGTTTCATCAGAGGAACAAGTGGTGAAAATAATCTTTGTCACTTAATAGTGGGTTTATGAACATCTTGTATTCATAAATCAGGATGCTGAAATCCTGTGCCATATTGCTATGAGAAATTAACATGGTATGATGTCTGAATTTCTAATTTTACATTTAAGAGCTCCATATCACACAGGAGACCCTGAGCTCAGACCTGTCAAAGTATGAGATAAGGAAGCACAGAGATGATGCATGGATACTCTCTTTGCCATATCTGCTGGACTACACTAAAATTTGTATACAACTAAAAGGCCAATGTAAAGCACCATCTATGTGCTAATTGGTTTCTACATACTACTATTCAGATTTGTGAAAAACACAAATAAAGGAAGCAGTAAGCATGCTACTATGTTGTCATGTTCTCTGCAAGACCTCTTGAGTCTCTACTGGAGGCAAGGCAAGGGGTAATAGTTAGGAAATGGATTTTATTAGATGCCTCAGGACTAGAGCACTGATAATTCTAAGAAGGAAGTTTCAGCAACAGGGCTGCTGGCAAAATGTTGTCCACATGATGTCTCCTGAGGAGTTGAGGTTCTCCCTGTAGTTTAGGGATAGCTGGGTATAGACAAGAATCTGTGGCCTGTAACACATTGCCTCATTTTCTTTTTTTTTTCCCACAGAGTTATTTCCAGACTTTTATTTTCACAGATGGAGATGTCACAATTACCACGGAATATATTAATTAGCTCCTTGTAGTCTGTAGTTAAATTAAATAACTACAGAAAACAAGAGGCAGCAGCTGCTAGAAGTCAAGCTCCTTTTTCTTAATATTAAAAGAGCAGCCTGGCTCTTATGAGGGCAGTAGCACTATCTCCTACAGTTACAGTACAACCGGGGAGAACCAGAGTTCAAAAGCATTCTGCAGGGTCCTGGTGTTAGGATGAGGATATTTGAGTCCTTGACTCCAGTCCTTATCATTTTACAGGACCAAGGATTTAAAATGTAAGCTTCAAATAACAATTAAAAATAGAAACTAAAAGCATTCTTTAGGTATTTTATGTTGTCCTTGTTCTTTGTTATACACCTGCCATGGAAAATGTTGTATATGAAAAGTGCAGCAAGTTTTGACAAATGATTTCTTGTTTAATTAGAGGTATGTATGGTTGACATACAATGCAAAATGGAAGCCAAAGATTGCTCATGGGGCATCCTCAGAGTGCCTGTAATGGGGCTGAGCTTGTAGTTCTTTGTTTTATGTCTGAGAGCTCTCAGACTAAAGATCTCAGAAAAAATAGTTAAATTTCAAATATAGATGTATGTTCCTCTCTCATAAAGACACATCTGTCCTCACTGTGATGAATCATGAGATATTTCTTTTCTATTGCAGGAAACCAACAGCTTTGGACAAAATTCAATTTTAAAGCTGTATAGTAAAGACTGGGTTCCTTTTCATAGCAAAACATTATTGTAATTGATATATAACTTATACCTGCATTTGAAGAGTCCAGCTCCATTTTTCTGTACATATATAGATTATACATATATACACATATATTACATATATCTATATTTCATATCTACAAAATGATGATTTTCTGATCCATGCACTCGTCAAAAAGCAATATGGGGAGGGATGCTGGTCTCTTAGTACTTCTGCATTATGATCTACTGACCCTGAAAATAGGGTCAGAAGGAGGTCTCACTGCTAACTGGAAAACTAATCAATATAATTCTACCAAAGGGCTGGTACACACCAAGTAATATTGTCCCCTCCCCCTCAGCAAAGGTCCGTGCCTCGTTGTACAGAATATAAACATCACGCTTTGAAACTCAGAAAAAAGAAAAAAAAATATCAACCAAACACGGAGGTTTATGCTTTGTGAGGCTAGGGGTATCACCAAGCCATACCATGGTTCTCAAATTTTAATTCTGAGCAGTTTTATGGGTTATGTTTAGTGTTTTGGGCTTCATTCCTTAGTAAGAAATGTGGAATTGTCCCTTTGTTTTCATCAACATTTAAAAATAACAACCAGTGATGAAAAAAGTTATTTTCTTCCTCTGTCCCTTCCCTCTCCCCTCCCACCCTCCCAATATCACAGATACATCATGACAAAAAATGAGCTGGTCTTATGCTCTGCTAAAAGTCATATGCACAGTAATGGAGGGTAGTCCTGTGCAGCCTGGAAGGATGCCATCATATACCAGGGCTGCATTTGATTCCGATCAGGTACTTTTACTGAGAAAGAGAGCAAGACAAAGGGCAAAAGGTCACTGGTGACTAATTTTCTGAAAACCAGCAGCTTGTGTAAGTAATAGAACATTTATTGTATTTCTCTGTCATCCCAGCAATGAGCTAGAAAATCCATAAGAATTCCCAGCACTAGCCTTTATTAAAGTATAGCCCTGGATTAGTTTAATGTCCAATTTAAAGTCACTGCCTGAACCTACTTTACTTACTTTTCTTTAAGAGAGCTATTTTCCCTCAGTTACTTCCTTGTTTAAGTAGCCAAGAATATATCTTCCCTTAACAAAAAGTAAGGTTCTTTTTATTTTATACATCTATATGTGTGAGTGCTGCATTCCTGCATTACAGTTGTCTTCCCCACACTGAAATATTAAAGCATAGTCAGATCAGGGCAAGTATTTCAAAATTCAAACACAGCCTGCCAAAAAGCACAGGAGTTACAAACTCCCTTTACAATATTTGCACTCCTTCCTTTTGCTCGGTGTAAACATTCTTTTGGTTTCAAAACACTATTTCTCTGAAAGAATGTTCAGAGAGCTCAACTCCATTGTGCATGAGACAGAAACTGTTAACTTGAATTCCTCAGGTCAAGATCCAAACCACAGATTTAAGGCTAACCAGCTTGAAAGGAAGGGAAAAGTTCCCCAAGAAGAAGCTGCCAAGTGCTAGTAGTCATTACATTCCTCATCCCTAATGATTTGACTGGAGACACTGAGTGGCTTGGTAGTGTTGGAGAAGGCAATCAGCATTTTCAGTCAATATACTTGACAGCTGTAAATGCTGTTATTGGCTCTTCAGTGAGATCCTTGATACATGTTAACCCCATAAAATGTAATTACTGTCTAGACTATACTAGAACAAAAAACTAATAAACACTGTTCTGTATCGAGTTCACCTCTTCCAGTAGGTTTTACCAGGTAAACTGTCCATGCCTAGATGACCTTTTTGTTGGATCACCTGAATCATACATACCCTCCAGAGCATCCCAGTCCCAGTGTTCCTCTTAGTGAATCACACCTGAGCAGATTCTACATGAACTGTACTGGCCACCAAAGTCCTTCAGAAACAAGCCCATATCCCGCTTGTGCCTGTAACTGACTGTAAGCAATCTGAGCTGCCTGGTAAAAGCCATTCCACTGGGGAAAGCTTCTACCATTTGAAACCCACTGTGAGTCTGGAAATGCCTCCCCTCCTGCTAACGTACCTGTGAGGCCATCCCTACGAACAGAGTCTCTGCACAGTGCCAAGAGTGCCAGTCTCCTCCTTGCATATCATCTGTCACTTTTCTCTGATAATGTATCTTCTCATCGTGAGAACAGGGCAGATGGAAAGAGATCTTCAGTGTTTTTCATCCTGACAGGTATCAAGTGGTCAGTAGAGAAGACACATTCCTCTTCACTACACCTGCTCTGACTTTTGATTTGCTCATGTGTTCAGGAGCCTTGGAGAGACAGGGAAGGCAAGAACTTACCTGAGTACTCCTGGCTCTCCAGGCCATTCAAAGTATCAGCAGCTTTCTTCATTCATTGGCAAGCACTGATTTTTTATCTTCTCTGCTATGGAGAAACCAGTCTACAGCAGATGTCCTGTACCTGATTGCACTTCCCACTCCTGCCTGAGTTGTCATAGATCATGGGGCATATTCTACTGGAAGAATAAAAAAGACAAATAGAAAAAAAATCTTTAGATAACTTAAATTCCTGATCTATATTCCATGCCCTGTCCAGCTCATGTTTCATGCTTGTGACATAACATGCAGCAATCACAGCAGGAAAAGACAGGTGTTTAATATGAAAGTTTTCCTGTACAGTCAAAGTTAATTACACAGGACTAACGTTTTACATTTATAACTTATAATGAATGTACAATTCACAGCTCTTTAATGCCTTTTATTTTCCCGTTTAGTTTTTTTTAGGAGAAAAGTTTATGGTTGAAGTTTGCAACTAAAGTTAAAAAAGGTATACATGAGGTATAATATAGATAGGTATACACATGAGGTATAATATAGATAGGCACATGACTGTTTCAGTATAGTAAATACTCCTGTACCCTAGAGTAGTTTTTAAGTGAACAAAAGATGCAGAGCTACAGAAATTTGTGAAGTAAGGTACGTTGTCCATTTTAAGAAGTGCCATTGCACAAAAACCTTTTTGATTTTCACCAGACGTAATCCCATCAGAGAACACACAATTAAAGAGAAAACCTGTTCACCTGACAGTAACAGAAACCAATCTTTTGTTCAGGGTGAAACTCAGGAAAATGTAATGAAGTCACAACATGGTGACTTCAGAAAGGAGGAAATGCCTAATAATTTTTTTTTTGTTCCAAACTGCATCTGATATTGTATACAGATCACATAATACAATTGCTTTGCATTAAATTCTGATCATGAAAACTTCCAGTTCAAGAGTCAGCACAATGCAGTTGTTATTCTCCCCTTTTGCCCCTTTCAAATCTCTGCGCTTCAGAGAGTGGACAAAGCAGCTAAATGGAAGGAAAATTTACAGAGGCAGGAATCTCAGGAGACATTACCAGCTGGTTGCAATTACCAAGGTTCAAAATCGGAGTTAAAGGAAGTAACATGGTAGATGGAACTGAGCAGGAGGCAACAAAAAACTAATATGGTTTTGAAAGGAGACAGAAAGCTAAGTAGAAATGGCAGTTTTCAAGTACTGGATATAATCTGGGGCATATTAAGTGGAAGAAATAAATCAAGCAATAGCTTTGAGCACATGGTATAGAGCTGCGCTTTCCTCTGTAATTTTTGAAATGATAGCAAATTTTGACAGAGTTTTTGAGAATCAGCTGGAGACATACTGGAGATGAAGAGGTAAATCTGCAAACCCACACCACCGAAAATCTGGAAAGCCTGACAGAAGTAACTCTTACAACAGCATAAGGCCTGAGTTTAAGCATCTTCGGGTCAATGCAATGCATCCAGAGATTACTAAACCATTAGGCATGACAGTTCCAGTTAAACGTTAACTGGAAGAGTAATTTTGATGGAAAATACATTGGTGAAAAATGACAAAGAATGTTGAAAATAAATAAAAATAGAGAGGAAAATTCTATATACAAAAAGAGATATATATTTTAAACATGGCAGAGAGTTTGCATGATGTAGCAGGTAAATATATATGAAACCTGAGGAAAAAAAACCTCAACTAATGCTAACAAGAGAACACATCCTTTAAGTACAATATAGCATTGTGATGGACTATGGCTATACATGGAGCCAATTCTTCATGTTTATATCTCCAGCAATGCAAGGCAGCTCAAAAGAAAGAGATCTTAATAAAACTGAAGTCCTGAGCCTACTAAATTTAAGCAGCAAAATATCATGGGATTGGAGGAGTCTGGAAAAAAATGTCCATTTTCCACTGGAACAATTTTGTGTTGGAAAGTGTCATAACTTTTTTTTTTTTTTTTGGATCATGTAAATACAGTTCTTGATTAAATTTTTGGTCAAACCATGAAGAAAGAACAGCTAATATCCCAAAAATTAGGGTATGTGCATGAATTATGGGAAGGTATTAACCCTGATTTCACTCTACTGGAGACAAACTTTGGATGTATAATTTTTTACTAGAAAAAAAATAGACTGATCATATACTGTAGTGGTCTGGGCACCTATCTGGACTACGACAAAGGCAGACACATGATCCCATGTCCCACACAACCCACAGATCTCCAACAGGTACTCTAGCCATTAAATTATTGATTTTACTGAATTAACCTGCATATATCGAATTAACCTTACACATATATTCATTTGATGTCTTAAGCCCCTGCCATCATACTAACAAAGAGGATATTTATTAAAGTTTTCAGATTTGTTCTGAGAAAAAAAGAAATCTATCCAATTTACTTCACACCACCATAAAAATTTGTAAATAAAAGTAAAAACGTTACAAGAATAGCCAGGAGTTATTACACATGGATTTTTTTCTTAAGTATTTTAGAAGCAAGAGGTCACCAAGAAGATCATGAGGCCCCTTATGGCTGATGACAAGACTAATTTGTTGACAGAAGATTTAGCATTACTTAAGAATTATATGAATTCTTTTTATCAAAGGGCTGATAGATACCAGAAACAGATTTATTTCCCTAAGGAGGAAAAAGAAATACTAAAGGAAATCAATATCAGATCAGAACAGGTGATTGAGAAATTTGAATGTTCTAGTTGCAGGAAAAAAAAGTTTCCTATGGTATTTTTTTTCAAAAAGACTATGACTGTGGCTTTAACATTCTTATAATTTGAAAATGGAGAATCGACTCAAATCAAGAATCAAGAAAGATGTAAGATTCAGAAAGATGCAAACTAATAATTTTACATCAGGAGCATCGTCAAATAAATGATATTTCAAAATGCTTTGTTAAAACAAACTGGATGTGAGATTATATTTTTCACTTTTTTGTCCATTGTGTTAGAGAAAACAAACCAGGATATGAAAATGGCAGAGCTTCACAGCAAAGGAGCTTGGGTTGGGCTTATAACCTGTCAAGAAACAGGCATTGTCAGCTGGGGAAGAAGCAAGCACAGACCTCTCAGGCAAGCATGCCTGAAGCAGTAGTAGTCTTGTCCTCAGAGACAATTTGTGGTTTTTTGCTGTTCATTTGGAAATCAAACTCCTGTGTCATTCTCGTAAGTATTTTCCTGCTTGAGTTCCTTCCCCTTCCATCCAACAATCTCCCTCAAAGTAATTGCAGGCTTGTGTACACAGAACAGAGAGAAGGCAGATATTATTCCAGAAAACAGAGAAGAAAAATAAGTTCTCTCTCAAATAAACTTATTCTGAAGCAAACACTCAGATTAAGTATACTAGTCCTCCATAAAGTGGAGCATGATTGATAGCATCTGGGTACAGTATGATGGTTGTACCCAAAACAGAGCCAAATCTTCAAAACCATCATAGTTTAACATACTGCTTCTTAGGAGTATTCAATAGACAAAAACTTGGTCACAAGTTTTGAGCTCCTCCAATCATGTAATGACTTGTGAGTGCTCAGTACTGTGGAAATCTGAGAGCTGACCATTCGGCCTTTAAAGACTAGTACCAGTTTTGGCACGTTTTTTGGCACTTGAGCTGTCTTCACAACATAGTCTAGGAAATATCCACAGACTTCAGTGAAGAGGCACTTTAGCAGTAGGCCTATCCCTGGACTGCACACAACCCTCTCATAATGGTATTGCTGCAATCACATGACTGAGAGATCAGCTGGAGCATAACATGGCTCTCTTCCTCTCAGCCTCTTCAGCCGTGTTTCCTTCTCATGGAAACAGGGGAGGGAAAGGCATCTGGGACTTGTCCAAACAGAGAGATGGAGTCTGGTCAGGGGGCACATCTGGAACGGGATGGCCCTTGAAGGTCCCAGGGTACAGCCAGACAGTGTCAAAGACGAAACCTTAGAGAACATTGATCAGACAAAGTGCAGTTTTGTTTCCTGTCGCATGCTGCTTTGTAGATTTATAACTTCACAAACAAGCCTAATAAAACCAGGAATTATTTCCACACTAAACTGCTCCTCAGCGTGAATAAGAAAACAGGATTCAAGCTGTTACCTAATACCAGCTACTGTTTCTTCAAGCATTTGGGGAAAACTGAGAAGAAATATGTAAGCTTCAAGTACCACTATAATAACCTATGGTTTCATTATAAAGAGCTGTCACAGAAAGATGGAGAGTATCAAGGTGAACTTCCTCAAGTGTTTCAAATAAATTTAGCTATATTGAGCACTGAGCCCTACCTTAAGATCAAGAAAATGAACTAAGGAGTAATAATTGTAGAATATTATAGAAATAGTAATTCACTGGGAGATTAATATATAGTCTATAAAAATGCAATTTAACATTTGAAATTTTTGCAGGGAGGTATCAGAAGAGACAACGGAGGCTTCAATAAAGCTACAATGAGGTTATAAAATACTATTGACTTTTTCAATTTGAGCTCAAAGGAGTTTGAGTGCAGAGAGTGGCACCAAGCTTACTGAATCAGAGATACTTCTGAGCCAAAGGCACAAGCCCAAGTGTTTAAAGGCAGTTGTGCTTCCAAGGCTGCGAGGCAGATGGTCTCAGGGCAGCCACTCTTCCATCACAACACAACTGGTCTTTCCAAGCTGGGAAAATTATTCAAGGCAGCAGACAAGGTCTCACAACCCTGTCACCAGGCCTACCTCTCACAAATATTTATATAAATCTCAAGTATGTACTGCTACTTAAAAAGAAACCATCCTCTTACTCCAGTTGTTCCTACTAATTTGAGAATGCATGTTTCTCTGTACTTTTCACACAGTAACTAAATGACAGTCACACATGCAAAATCCTGGATAAATGCTGACTTTCACATCATACTTACCTAATTAACAATCACTGCTGTGAGGTTTTCCCTGCCTCATGACTCATCTATTCTCAGCAACCAGGTGGTGTCCTACTGAATGAAAGATGATTCTAGACTACATGAATAATTTTCATTTTAGTTTGCAGTTGTTTTGACTGTAGAGGTTTTTGAAGAGGGTCACAAGAAAATGACCAGAACTTTCTTATTCTTATCCTTAGTTCATTTTTTTTTTCAAACTCAGTAATAATAGCTAATATGCAACTATTCAAACTCACCTTAAAAACAAAATTCAAATTTTAAAAAAAAGGAAGAAAAATTAAACATCTGTGAAAATCCTGCCTGCAAAATAAATATCAAACATTTAAAGTTTATGTGAAGATTTTAGGGTTGCATAAATGACAGTGTCAGAATACAGCAGATGCTGCAATTACTGATGGGTTTGTTACAATGTCCTATTAAACCTCTCAACAATGGGACACCTTACCCCATGAGAGCTTTCCACTATACACAAAGAAAGTGTGCAAGCCCATGCAATGATATGGAAAGCCTTTCTTCTCATCTTTTGGAAGTCTCTAGTATTTTGACAAGGCTGTAAAGCCTCACATGCTAACTGAAAGTATCTAATCCTTGCAGAGGATCCAAGATGACAGAAGAAAGATGCTTCTCCTCTTTTAATCCTTGGAAAACTAAGACTAATCTGGCTCTTGGATGTTATTATGAACATAGATGAACTTTACAATTTGTATTGGTTGAACTCCTTATCTCCTATGCTAATAAACAATAAAAAGAAGTAAGAGTGCCAAGATAGGAAAATGTCTTAAAATCTATTATGTCTTTCTTTACTTAAGAGAAATGCATCTTATAATGTGTGACAAATTTACTTTGTCATAACTCCATCTTGTGCTCTGTTCCCCTCTGTCTTGTATTCAGGAACAATGTTAAAGGCTAAAAGCCACCTCTGACAAGCAAGCTTGCTACATTTTTGATGCTAACCCAAAAGGTCGTATTGACTGAAACTGGCAATGGAAGTTCTTGAACGAAGTGTCAAATTGTCTAACCTCAAAGCCATTAATAGTACTAGAGTCTATATTTCTGCTTGTTGTCAACACTACATTTACCTTGTGTCCTGTTGGAGCTCAGCTTCAAGTTTTAAATTTGCAAAAAATCATCACCAAAGTGTCACTAGGAATGTGGGTGATGGTGCTTTGTATGAGAGGATCATGCCTCACTCTAGTTATCTCTTAAATAATTTTCCTTGTTTTATGTTCTTAATATACCAAAGATCTCTATCACAAAATGACCTCATGTTACAGTCTCATCTCCTGTGACATCTCCTTACCTGGCTTTCACAGATGAGAGTAGTAACAGAATAAAAGACATATACCAACTAGCACTGATTCATGAGAGACGTGAAACTGGATGTGAGGAGGGAGCTCTAAGAGAGCTGCCAACAGCAGGAGGGGATCTGTGTCCATCCCTCCCTTAGATACATGACAACAGCTGCACTCACCAGTGGGCCAATGTACTCACCAATGTCTTCTAGGTCCCACTTCCAAAAGCCAGCGTGCACCTAGGGTTAACGAAGAAACAAAAAACAAAACAAAAAAAATGACATGTGAAGGGACCATTTGAGGTTCAAAGTACTGCCAGCTGCTGAGGCTGGAGAAGAGTCCCCTCAGCAGGAATGGTTTTTCCCCTCAAAGAAGAGACACCTTCATGCAGAGAGACATTCCTTATAAGCAGTTCAAGCCTAATAATGTCATGTTTCACCTTCTATACATTGTCCAGTCACTTGTCTAAAGTGATGTGTGGGGCTGCAGATAAAATAAACCTAGTTCTCTCCACTTTCTGCCACCACCAGAAAGGACATGGGATCACTCTTTTTTGTTAATTCCTTTTGATGACACTCATTCTTCAAAGTACTCCTCAGCTGTTAGCACTGTGTATGGCCACATTTTGTGGCAGGAAAGCTTTCTGATTTTCAATGTTCTATACATATCTTTGGGACAGGTGTGGGTCTCATAACAGCTTTCAACAAAATGTAGCACTGAAGTCATGCCTTATTACACATTGCCATGATCAAACTAAGAAGCCAAAGAGACTCCTTATAACAGAAAGGCTGACAGGCTTTTATGACAACCTCTACCTCTCACTCCCTTTTATGTAAGACCAGGATCTTGCTGTCATCCTACTTGGTAAGACTTTTTAAGAGAAAAAAAGTCATGGAGGCAATGAAGGAGGAGGTACGTTTTTGTTTTAAGTGTTCCGCTATGAAATGTGTGCAGTGCTGGAGCAAGCAGAGGAAGGGGCTGGGTTTGTTATCCTTCCTTCCACTCCTCAGTGCTGCCAACTGAAACAAAGACCGGAGAAGGTGGAAGGTCAATACTGAGAAAGAGTTCACACAAAATTTTGGAAAGTGTCTGCTCCTTTCCTTTTCAGTGTCAAGCCTCCTGGATAAACCCTCCCAGCCAAGTACAAATGAGTCACCCTGTGGAAATCCAGGATGTGGTTCTGATGGAGAGTATGCTGCTACTGCATGCAAGGCACCAGGACTCAACTGCTTTGCATGAAGTCTGGCTCCTGTTACAAGAAAGCAAACACATGCTATTCATATGACTGACATCAAACATTGATTCTATAATCATTCTGCCACCCAAGACATGGAAATAAAACTGTGGTGGAAAACAGGGAGTGCAACAAGTTGTGTAAAGACTGAAGACTTACCTTACACTTACTACATTTTTTTAGGAGATGAAACACAGATTGCCTGCTCCTCTCCTGCCCTCTTGGCAGTATTTTTCATAGCACAGAAAATTGTGAGGCTCTGTGAAAGGCTGCTTTATTTAAACTTTCTTCATCTTAATGCTTTGCTTGTTTGCTTTTTGATAGTGCTGGCTTTTTTTGTTGTACGTGCTCAGGGCAGAGAGAACCTCTGTTGAACATGTAATTCTCCCTATGCAGTAAGAGAGATCAGTAGCAGCAACACTCGTGCTATCAGTCCCTGGGGCTTGGCAAGAGGATATCATTAACAGGAGGACCTTATCCTACACACCACAGGAACACTAGAGAGACTGCCAATCTCAAATCCCATCAGCATGTTTGGTGAGGACAGGGAGCATGGAAATGGCACTGTGCAGGTGATTCCTTTTACTGGGTGGCATCAGCAACATGTGCTACAACTTACTCTGTGTTGGGTCTTGCCATAGTCTGCCGGTTCAATAGGACCTTGTTCAATGCAGTGTTTTGAGTACTTTATATAACATGTATGCTTGGGACAGGAAGAAAACTACAGACAGTGGGAGGTGGTGGGCAGCTGGGATGGAGAGACCTGTCACCTTCTGGAGGTAAGCAGGTCACAACAAAATATTTCATAACTCTTGGTATCTTCTGAATTTGGTTCAGTACTGAGGGGAGGGGAAGATTCAGAGGGCCCTCCTTTGAAACCAAAAGTTTGTCCCTGATTGTAATGTATAAATTACTTCATGGGTCCTAAAAATTCTCAAGAGTGCATCTCAGAGTAATATAATGTTTCTGTGGGCTCCTCATATTTACAATAGCCAGAAACTCCCTCATGAATCAAATGTGCAGATGCTGTAAAGCACAAATTATTTCTACTAATGTTACTATTAACTTATACTCAGAATTTTCCCCTGCAGATTTATCTTTTCTTTTTTTTTTTCTTCATTTTCCTTACTGGCTCACACATGTTTATGGAGATTACACCTACTTTTAATTATCCTGGAGGCCAGTTTTGATAGCTCCTCTCATATGAGTGAGGAGGATGTAAAGTGCCATGATTTCTGAAAATCTGGAGCATATCAGTGCGTTCTTAATCCAAAGGCTCTGAATGGGAAAAATAAAATAAAAAAATGAAGTGGTCTATGAGGCTGCTACAAAAGAATTTCCTAGTCTAAATTTTGTTATTTCATTCAAAAAAATATTTTAAAACTAAAGGAATATTTATGCAGAATTACACTTTGAATAAACTACTCTGGAATAGTTAAAATACTATTCCACATGGCAAAGGTGATCTTCTTCAATTTCAACAAAATATCCTGTTTGCATTATGGTTGATCAGGTCCAGTGAGACAAACATATGTTAATGTATTGGCAGCTACAAACACAGACCTATGAAGGTCTTTCCTTGGTTATTAAAATTATTGAGAAAAAAGAGAAATATGCCCACAAATCTTTCAAGAACAAAATTACATCCCAGCCATTTTGAAATGTGCCCTTTTGGGCACTCCCTGGGAAAAGAGAGGTATTTCAAAACAACATTTTAACTGCAGTTCTTAGATAGCTGATGCTCAAGCCTGTCAGTTGTGTTGCCCAGTCTAACTCCTTACATGTCTGCCAAGCCCTGCTCCCTGACACATGGGCAGCCCCATGAACTCCTGGCCATGGGAACCAAGACCATCACTGGGAACTCTCCTTAAGGCCTGTTTTCACAGCATGGAACCCATTTCACACTACTCCTCTCCTCCAGGTTTTCCTCCCCCTAAGCCTGAGTAACACTACTGTGGCACTGGCTTCAATAAGTAACTTTTTATTGTATCTAATCATGTGCAAATGTGTTAAAATTGGTAGTTTTTAGCAAACAGCTATGGAACATATTACCGTAAGGCATTTGTTCATGGCGTGACAATGATTGGCCCTATGCCACTTAAATGTTTTATTTAATAATGTGGGAATTTCACTGTGTTTTCCTTTCATTATTTTTAACTTGAAAACAGAAACAGAAAGCCTCTTCTTTAAAGTTAAAACTTTACCGCCTAGAGTCTGTCAAAAGAAATATAAGCATCTGGATTTTAAAAAGGGAGCTTTTGCAGGATGTTAATTTAATATACTGGCATATTTCATGCATACTTTTTATATTTTGTATGCTTGAAGCTATCTCCACAGTGACCACCCAGGAACAACAGGCTTTTCAAAACTCAAAACTTAAAAGATGATGTTCATGTAATGTTGTGCATTTCAGGTAATATCTGCCAATCTTGAAAACCAAATGCTGTGCAGAATACTTCAGCTGTTCTCTGCAATGCATTTATGTGACCCATCAGCTAGAATAAAAGGGTTTACGTCATAAACAACTTAACTTTTAGCTCCTAGAGGGCTATACTTCCAAAATCATTCAACTTTATTAAGATATGCTATGATTAAAAATATTTTTAATTTATGTGAGAACTTTGCAAGGTAGCGTCTCAAGTCCGCACTTTTTTTCCAAGATGGTACACTGCATTATATTTCACATGAGAAAAAATTAATAATCAAGTAGAAGTTGATATTCTAAATTGGGAACTTCATTAGAATAAGGAAAATTATGCCTATGTCTTCTTCTAGTTTCCTGAAAATCTTCTACTGCAGCCTTTTGTAGCATCTTTTCCAGCAGCCCCTCAACTGGAAGAAAGAGCTCTCCATCACTTCACACTGTAAGTACTGACTGCTGGCTAGCTTGTGTATTTCAGGAACAAACACATTGCTTTAGAAATATTTAAAAAAACATTGTGTTCAACAGGAAGCAGTTCTGTTTGTGCAAGGGATTTGTTCATACATTTACATAAATCAAGTTTGGAAGAAAAAGGGAGAAAGCAACATATTTCATTTTCAGATGAACTCTTTAATTTCAGAACCTGATCCTTTAAAAAAAATATATATCTTTTTACAGTTTGCCTTACTACAACTAATCTGTGGGCTTTCTTTGAGTACCTGTGTTGAAGCTCCAATTTCATACAGTGAGTATAGCAAACTGTTCTCTTGATTGCCCCATGAGACACAGTTGGAGGGAAAAGAGAGTACATTGACAAATAAATGCTTCTAAGAATGGCCTGCTCCAACTTTTAAGGTGAATTTGAATCATAAGTACACAAGACAACCCCAAAACCCAAATTACAAGAAGATAATTAAAAAAAAAAAAAAAAAGCATGCTTACATTTTATGCTTCATCACTGACATAGAGCGAATTTTTTGTTAGTTAGTCTTCCTTTGGACCCTAATGTGATGGTCTTTCTGTAATTTGTAATAGTCTTATCCAGGCATTCAGTGTCTCTTGTTTACTATACCACATTTTTTTTAAATTTTATCCTACCATCACTCTAGCCATCCTCCTCAAAAATGAACAAACAAAAACCTACTCTTGGAAGAGCAGAGGGAAAAGCAGCATTAGAAAGAAAGACCTGAGGTTGTTGCCTATACTAGAGGTTTACCAGACTTTTCACCTGACAACTAGTAGGTATGCCAACTCCACTACAACAGCTTCTGGGGTGCAATAAAATAGTTTTCAAGGTTCTTTCGGTTTCAGCCATGGAAGCGGTAGCAGGAGAGATGGAGAAATTTGGGAGTATTTCAGAAGCCAGAAAATAAGGAAGTGGACTTGATTTTTGCATTTTTGTTTTATGTTTTAAACCCAATTTGAACTCAGGCGCTGAGATTCATCCCACTTGAAATAACACAGTTGAAATAATTGTGCTTACTCAAAGCTGCTACAGGCACTGATGGCCACAGTTTAAACTACCTAATGACTGTGGCAGCCAGATTACCAGAGGGAGGACCATTCACTGCTTTTGTGCCAGAGTGACTCCTTGACCTTTTGGGGAGCACCTCAACAGCCTTGGATATTTCCTGCTCAATCAGCCAGTAACAGAGAACACATAGAGTAATTTAAAATTATTATAGTCACCATCAGTATGTTCATGTCTCTAAATAAATTCGAGAAAAAACCTCCCTGCACACATTTCAACCTTGTAAAGAGTTTATTGTGGTACCCTAAAGAAAGTTATTTCATATATATATATATATATAGTTTTAAAAACCCAATTATGTTATAAAATAAATATTGGCAGCAAAGTGCTCAAGCAGAGGCATCCAGACTCTCTCTAGGCAAAGGCTATATTAACAAGCTGCCAGGAGCCCAACAGCTGCATCTAATTTTCATAAAAGGGAGAAGATTGCTTCAGTTGCCCCCCTCCCCGGTAGGAAGGTGAGGCCCAGAGTATATCCTAGCAGACATGATAGCTCCTGCCCCAGCCATTCTACACACAAGACAGAGCAAACTCATATTGTGTCCCACAGTCTAGGAAGATTTTCTCGTGTGGCTCAGTAATTTGGCATGTTCCTCCTCCCATCCCACTAGACTGGGAGTGAGGCTATGATGGAAATAAGAGCACTTAGCTGTTTCCTAATCCACCCATACTCCATGGCTACAATAGGATAAGGTGGAAAATAATTACTAATGCAACCATTTTTTAATGAACTCAGAGAAGAATGGCTTCCCTGGATATTAATAAGTCTGCTAGATATCAGTTTCAAAAGTCCACACAACTCAGTCTGCTCAAGAGGGCAAAAGTTTAGGCAAGCGGAACCACAGCGCACATCCTTCAGAGGATTTATTTTTCACCGAAGTCTAAAAAATATTATTTATGATTCCATGACTGCTACCAGTTGCTGATGATGTCACACTTGGCTTTTTATATCTTTTCTGCCACCTGAATTCCAGCTCCGAGAAATCCTACACTGCAGTGAAAGACAGGAAGATGTCAAAAAACATGTGCTATGACTTATCACGCCCCAAACTTGCTGAGAACACAGACACTATGTAATGCCTGATAGAGTGCTTTCACGTTGGGACATCAATAGCTTTTCCTTTGTCAGTAGTGCTAAATGAATTGGAAGATTGCTGTGCTACAGCTTCTCAGTCAGGAGAGCTGTCAGCAGCTTTGCGATCACCATCTGGGGAAAACAAATGCTTGGCCCAAAGCAAGATGATGTGAAAGGGAAGGAGCACTGGCAGGGACATGGTGGATTATATTAAAAACCTATTTTATTTGTTAGCTATCTGTGGATGACAGCATTGGAGTGCACAAAAAAGTGCTTTTATGATGCTCTCTCTGTAAATCCCTTGGGTTCACCACACTTGTGTACATCTTGAGCTCATCTATTGTGCAGGAATGAAACAGAAGTCAGTTAAATTTTGTTTAAGATTAAAAAAGTATGACTCCAATGTTGCTGCATAGTGCAGAATTTGTGTATTTTTGGCACTTAGCTTTTCAATTGATTTTCATTGTACTTTTGTCTGGGAGGAGATCATAAATGCTTTCCTTGCTGTGGAAAACTAATGCTGCAAGGTAAGGTGCAGTACGTAATTTTTTGTTCCACACAAAAAAAAGAAACCCATCATGGTAATGAAAAATGTCAAAACTCAAGTGCCTGCTACAGCCATTTTATGAAGGATAAAACATCTTTTGTGCTTGGCAAGATCTAACCATATTAATAAGAAATTACTCTTATTAACAAATAGTATAATAATTCCTACAAAATTATGATCAGTTCATAACTGTTTCACAAGTAGGCAAAAGTTATTCTGTTTCATGTCTTTTGCCTACACTGTTAGGTTTTGCCCAACACATAGCAGTGGAAAGGGAGAGGTGTGGATCCTACTTGGTGGCTAAAGCAGAATGACTGTGTTTAGTTCAGTGGAATTTCTCCTTATTTACTCCTGGTTAAAAGAGGTCAGGTGCTGGCAAAAACCTCTGGGATTTCTTTTAAGGCAAGAATCTACAGTACAATGGCAAAACAATAATGATGAGGGTGCAGTAAATCAACAGACCAAATGGAGTACACCCCTGATTTAACACAACACTGAGAAATTTGCATGACTGTGGCCCAACCACAGCCCCTAGAAACTAAAAAAAAAACAACCTGTGGAGATGAAAAAAGGTAAATCCTACTTGTATCTTAACTATTTAAAGAACACTCAGAAACAGAAAAGCAATACAGAGAGTATTTGCTACATTTGGTGTTAGTCCACTCTCTGGGGTGGAATAGTCTGTGTTGAAGAACCTCAGCTAACAGACTCTCATCCTAGTAGTTCACAATACATGTCACTTTATTACTAAAATCATATAAGCTGAAAGAGACAGAAATTCAGTGTGGGATTTATTCAGAAAAAAAATATTTGCCACTGAAGTCTGCACTAGCAATCAAGTTTACACTCACTGAGAAGAATAAGTACCTTGAATGGATGTTGGAGGATCACCTCTGTCAACCAGAACTTCAACAGAGACACATTCTGAAAATTAAATTAAATTAAATTGCTTCTGGGCAATTACTGCAACGATTTTTTTTTCTTTGTATATTTGATTCACTGAAAAAGTTTCTGGAAAAGAACAATGTTTGCATAGGTCTGTTTGGTCTATTTGTTTACCGTTACCATAGTTTTCAAACATCTTCCTTTAAGAAATGACAAAAATCCAGGTAAAAATTGTAGATGCGTGAATTGCCTAAAAAAAACCCCAAACCCCAAAGTTGCAAAGCAAGCAGCTCCAGATCCCGCTTTCCAGCAGAAACCCGATTCTAAGAGATTACATATCAAGACCAGATCATGTATTTGCAAATTCCTGAAATGAAAAGTTTAGAGGTTCTGTTGTTGGGTGTTGGGTTTGGTTTTGGGGTTATTTTGGTAATAGAAAGAGAAAAGTTAGTTGCAATACCACAGGACAGAGATACTGGATGTAGCTGAAATATCCAAGGTCTCAGAGGCTACCTTAAAGACATCATTTCCACTGCTTGCAGAGTAGGCAAAGAGCAACAGAAAGAATTCAGTCTCTACCTCAATGACAAATTAGCTTCCATTAAAAAAAAAGAAGAAGCAAACAAAATGAAACACAAACACCATATGATACTTCTCAAACAATATTTAAAAGACTGAAAATATTTTCTTGCAAAAATTGTACTATTCTTTAGATAATTAGTTAAATCACTGAGAAGACCATCTGAAGCTATGCATAGACATAATTAGCTACGTTCTCTGTCCACTAATTATTTAAAGAAAAATGAAACCTTGCTCTTTAACATGAAAACTTCAAATAGTACTCGATAAACTTGAATGCTCAAATGGTAAGTGATAGCTATAAAAGGTATGGAAGAATCTCCATTTGTATGTGAATTGGTGTAGAGTGATAAGGAGAAGAAGTCCAAGCTGTAAAATTTTGTTCTGTTGCCACAATATTTCACAAGTTTCATATAGCTGCATAAAGGGAACAAAAAACAGTACAAAAGTTATAGTTGAAAAGGCAGAAATATTTTTAAAACTATGTATTTTGTGATTGCTCACATGTCAAAATGTTCTTATAGCTCTCAATGATAAATAATTCCTACTGGCCTGAAAAGCAGACATTTTCCCCATGTTTTCAGAATCATAAAACCAGAAGAGGCAGGAGAGTTTAATGCTGTAGTCTGGCATCCAGGTTAGCAGGGTTCTGCTACTGGTTTGAATCTGTGACCTCAAAACAGTCATTTCATCCTCTCCCTTTATGGGCCCATTCTTTTCCCTCTGCTTGTAACTTCTTGACCATCTATGATGCTCTGTTAATCCACAAACAGCTGTCAGTTTCCCTGCGTTCCTTCTCTCCCATCATTGGGATGGTTTAAGGTTTTCTTCCTAATTGCACCTAATTGGCTGTTTAAAATGCATAATCCTCTTTAGAAGATTACTGTAGCACAGGCTTTCAGGAGTTTCGTGCTCCTGTGTTATCAAAGGTCTTTGGCCTAAATGGCTTGTGACTTTCTACCCAGTGTCCCCTGCCACATCATTAGAGACCTATGGAAGAATGCTGAGGCAGCTCCCAAAAGTCTTCTACAGCACTGTGTTTCCTCCAGAAAACAACAGTCGCTGAAGGGAGAGGTACAGGTTTGGACCAATGCTTTGGAGGAGCAGATGTAATGTTAACAACAAACTGGATTAATTAACAGGCATTGGAAAATAATGAACTGCATTCTAAGCAGTTCACAATGTGCAGAGTTTAAATAATTTTGTCAGAAATAAGATCAATATTTAACAAGAAACTACACATTCACCACCATGCGTGGTTTTTCCTACCCAAAGACTGAAAGATGTAATACTACAATTTACTGAAGTTCATAATCAATCAAGAGGAAGGGAAAAGGTAAGGAGAAAAGAAAGAGAATTACAGAAGAATTAAGATTCCTAACCTGCTAAAGATCCAATAGCCACTGTTGGAAAAGGGATATCTTTTATAATAACCATATTTATTATGCATTGCCAGTAAAATCCTGATAGGTTTATTAACTCATTATATAGAAACCCTACCACCAGTGCATGCTCACATACCAAAAGCCTACAATCTAAAATTACATGTTTGGGCATTCATTGTATAAGACTATTTCATGGGGGAGGATGAGTGAAAAAAGGAGAAGCGATAAAAAGAAAGAATCTCCTAATAGCATGAGAGGAGCCAGGCATATCTGCGATTCTTGACAACTACAGTAGTTCCAAGGATACCTCAGAATCCACTGATCTTATGAAACTACAGATTTTAATTGCCTAAGCCAATATCCTCGTCTGCACTTTCTATCTTTACAAAAGATCCTAACAGACTTGAAGTGCCCAAGACAGAAACAGGGCAGTAGTATAAGTAGTATAGAGCACAGCAACTCTATAAACATAAATAATCTTTTTAAAAGAAATTTCCAAAATAGTGCAAGTTTTTGAACTGACTTCTGAGGAGCTGGGCATTCCGATAGACCAGAAACAATATGAAGGGAAAATGAGGCTGGGTTTTTTGAAGGAAAGGTTATGATGACACTGGTTTACCTAAGAATAAGTGCCAATAAATACCTTAAGATGGAGAATTGACCATAGGCCTCCACAATCACGCTGGAGATGTGTGGAATTTATCATAGATCTCCCTGTTATTTACCTCACTAGAAGAAGCACAGTGCTAAAAAGCAAGAACAAACAAACAAACAAGCAAATCCAACAGTTTGTGAGGCTGTCAAACAAACTGAAGCAGGAGATGAAGGCAGTGAGACCTCATTCAGCATCATGACACCGTCAGTGTGGTAGACACAGTGGTCTCAGTTCACAGCTCACATATTCAACTTTATGTGGCCAAGTCAGCAGAGACCTAGGAATGTTAGCTCCTGCCTTTAGATGCTTATTTATTTGATCTATACCAGAACAGCAGAGAATAAAGGCAAAGCAAATTAGGACTCATGTACACTTTATTAATAGAGCGTGGATGGATGCCTTTACCAGGTCACAGAATTCAATCTAGGTAGGTCCATAATTAATTTCCTTGCTGAATTTGCTCAAAGTCTTCCTTGCCATTGTGCTTACCAGCAGCAGCCTCCACTGCAGCTGCAAGTCACACAGTTATGTTCTAAATATGAAGCCCTAATGGAGAATTTTAATAAACTGACCTGAAGAAGTCACCAATGCCTCTCTCAGGAAGTTTCTAAGTAGTGTCAGAAGCAGAGAACTTTCTTTTTTTGTGTACTGTCTCTGTGAAAATGTAAAAAAAAAAAAAAGGTGTAGTACAGTAAAAAGATGGACAAGATATCATCTTTAATGTTTGCACTACAAAAGATTATCAAAATCCCCAAATAATTAGGTTTGCTTAAAGACATGAGAAGCAAAGCGAAAGATATCAGAAACTTGAAAATTTATGCAGAGATATTTGAGCACCAGAGGCAGGCATGATAAAGGCAGATTGAAGACAAAATGGTGCTGAACTGATACCATGATTTCTCGGCAATGGGTAATATCTTTCTATGAGATTCCAGGCTTTAATGCAAAAGCAACAGCTGCAAATTGTGATACCAGACTTGTCAGTGAAAAACTTCCAACTTTTTTATGTTTCAAGAAAAGTTTAAATTTTCACAGAAGTAAGTCTATTTTTTTCTAGAGCTAAAACTAGTTGTCAGTTTATCAAGATGCTCTTTACTCATTTTGTCCACTCCATCTGAACGAGGAAGGCCAGAGAGCTCTTGAAACAATCTATTCTTAAAGCATTTATCTGAAGGAATCTGAACATATGGAAAAGAAATTGAAATGCTCTCAATTTTTATTTTTTAAAACAAGCACTTCCTGTGTGCTAGGACAGAGATTTTTAACTGGACTGACCAGAGAAAAATGATCCACAAACAAGGCTTAGACATTGAGCCTTGATAGATGGTTACAATAAATCTAATAATGCAGCTGTTGTTGGCACTACCAAACTTTACATATCAATTTATGACAACACGATGATTCTGTATAGTATTGCCAAGTAGCAATTGGTTTTATTAGGAGCAGTGAGGCGTCTGGTTGCTTAGAGGCCCAGAGTATTAGGAAACATTCACTGTTTGCAAATTTCTACTTTAAACAGTTTTTTAGCATTATAGATATTTTTTGTGACCCAAAATCCAGAGAAAAAAAATGATGGAAGCAAAGCTTGCAATAAAAAAACGTCAGTCAGCCTAGAATGAAAGAGGTAAGTCCAAGTTATCTAAAACCAAATTTTCTAAATGTCAATGCTGCCACCCACTTACCGGAGAGGAATGTATTTCAGCCAAAGCTGCATCGCTGACACAGCAACACCTGAAGAGTGGTTCTGGGTTGGGTTATCCACAGGTAGACAAACATCAGGTCACCCCTCTTTTCCTACACAGATTCCTTCCATCTTGTCTTCCTGATCTGTTTGGAGAAAAATCATGTGCCCTTCCTTGGGCAGACACACCAAAGCTCTGTGTTTGTAGGGGCTGCATAGATCCAACAGGATCTGTACCAGTGCAGTGGGACCTGACAATAGCTCAAGGTCAGATCCTAGACAAACCCCTTGGCACAACAGCAACAGCATTACAGTGACGTTGCCTGTTGTACAAGAGGGTTGTGTGTTTTCCTGCAGAAAAATCTAAATCTTTTATACAATCTAGTCCCCCAAGATAGGGGGTGTTTTAATTGTCCTATTAATAAGACCTTAAAAATCAGTTCCTCAGATGTCAATGAAATATAAACATGAACTGTGAAAATTTTAATATTCCTGTGACCATAAGATACTTTGCGGGCTATACACATGCGTGTTGATGGAACTCCACCCATTTCTGGACTGGAGACCCTTCCTTTAGTTAACCAAGATATGAATTAACAGCATTAACATGGTCCTACTCCAGAAATATTTGCCCTTGTATATCACTCGTGAATAGTGTACAGCATGTGATAGACTCCAGTCCTCTGTATGTTATTTCTGGGTCACAGTTTAATTAGCCCATGCATAATATATTTGAGGGATCTCTATTTGTGATGTGATTGCTTTTGGCAGGGGAGGGGTGTGTTAATTCAAGACTTGTTCCCCATATCTCTATTCTGGGCAAGGGAAGACCATAGTGTTCCTAGCAAAGGTACAACAGCCTTTGGAAATCCTTTGCCATCAACAGGATGAGATGAGGAGCAGCACCACCACGATCCTCCACATTAAACTCCTATCTCCCCAAAGCACCTCTTGAGAATCTTAGCCAGTCTGTGTTACGTGCCTATGCGTAGATACTGGTCCCTGATTTTAGCTGTTTCTTTTTCTGCATGCAAATCTAAAACTGTTTCCAACACAAATATCCATGTTTGGACCACAGCTGAAGAATGACTGACTCCTATGAGAGTTAGACCTTGTGTGTTAACGTGGAAAATTGTAAGCACCAACACTGTAGCTTTGAAATGTTTCACAAAGAATATTTTCAAGAAGCAGTCCTGTGAGGTCCTCTGAAGAAGTTACAAAAAGCTCACAAATGTAAAACAAATATTTGCCTCTCTTCTTTAGTTTGTATATTTTGTCTTGTATAGAGAAATGGTCTTCTGACATTGTAGTAATTAGGACTATGATTTTAAATTATTCAATTTAATACTATTGGGTTTAAAAAATTTAAAAATGCTTCTATTTGAAAAATAAGAATTAATCACTCATGAATATATATATAATACTAAAGTTTGTGTCACTATTTTTAATAATTACAGAATCACTAACTAAATTAAAGAAATCCAAATGGTATATAATAAATACAGGCAAAGATACAGTGTCATGAAAACAAAAATCTAAAGAGTTTGAGGGCATAATATAAAAAAGATAAGTATATCCATATAATTATTCAACATCAAATGTTAATCCAATGAATAAAATCACCGTTTAAAGTGATTTGCCTAGAACACACACATCATTTTGCTACAATAATCGCATGCTCAGACTAATTGCACACCTGATTCTAAAAGAAACCTCACAGCTTAAAACATTAAGCAGAGGGTTAAGACACTGATGCTGAGGGTGATAAGATACAATTAATGTATTAATTGTATTTTAGATAAGGTTGTTTTAAACATCAATGCTAGCTTGGCATACAGCAATCCATGTCTTGGATTAAGCACATGCATTGGGTATGCGCTCTATTTTTTCTGATAATACTACAGTTTGCATACACAACATATTGTCAGGATAGCAGAAGAAAGGAATAGAACAATTGATGTCATTTATATACCGTAAGCTAATTTCATTTCTTTAATATACTTTTATGTTACTGCCTACTACTTTTCTGTATTTCTGTGGTCACTAGTGGTGTTTCTTTCTCAGACAGTATTGTTCTTTACACAACCTGAATCTTGAAAAGTTCTGCAGAAAAAAAATCCCAACTGTCTAGGTATTTCTGAAGATGTACCATCCCTCGTTATGATAATAAGTTGTCTCTGAGGATATCCTTTAAATCATGTATTGACAATTAGAAACCACATCTTTGCTTTGTTGCTTTCCGATTCTTCTGTACCATTTTTGTTTCAATTGAGTGCCACCTGTTCCCAATAGAAAAACACCTTATTGGTCAACTGCTATCAGTTAACCTTCAGCAACCACACACTGCATTACAAAAGGATTATGAATGTAGATCAGATCCTGGTCCATCACAGGGAAGGAATTAGGTGTATACATAATCGAAGTCCATAACACCATAAGCAAATTACCACAGCAGGGCAGCAGTGGTGTTTTTACTATATCTGAAAAGCCCTTTGTGCATACTAATACTTCTTGGAGCTTCTCATGCGACAAAAGGACCTAGCAGTACTTAGTAGTCTAAGACCTATGGTATTAGAATTTAAATTAATCTTATTCTCCTGTCTTTCACTCACATCTCAAGTCAGGAGATGTTATGCATTTCTTGTGCCCAAAGAGAAATATTCTTCCCCATAAACAAACAAATCTCCAAACTATTAAGGAAAGTTACTTACATTAACATAAAGAATTATGAATTTGAGATCGCAGAAGGAGTTATTTCACTACAGAAATAAATCCTACATTGAATTAAGTACTATGCATGAAGAAGTCCTAGGTTTCTCCTTAATTTTCATGTTTTCTTTGTATTCAGATGTCACATTTTCTTTTTATCTGGCAGACTGTAACAAAGTTTGTGGTTCATCCTAATTCCAGTGCCATGATGAACATCCAGCAGCAGTGGTGACACAGCTGACAATCAAAAACATAGCAACTTGCTGTTGAGAACTGCCAATGGATGCACTCAGAGATCTGACACACCTTCACTTCTAAAATGCTGCCGCGGCTCTTAAGCTGCATGATCCCTGTTAACATCAATACAGACTGGGAAGCTGAACTCAGCTGTAATGTTTGCAAGCCCTTAGAGATCATATCCCTGTTACTAGACACCAAATTGAGTGGACTGCAGAAACAAGCAACAGTAAAAATGTTATTAACTGTTTCCAGAAGTCACTGCTTTAAGATACAGATTCATCCCAATGCTCTCTCTTTTCTGTGTTCTTTTGTGATAAAACAACATGCATGAGAGAAATCATCCTTTCTCTGCAGCTGCAGATTTTTGTCTACTATTGTCCCTTCTTGCTTACTTTCATCCCTGGCATTCCCACATTTTCCCAACTATTTGTAGTATTGGCTGGTCTAAAGAAAACTGAAAGTCAAATGTGAGTCTTAAAGAGTTATTTTAAAGTAATAGGCTTCCTGTATCAATAAACTTCCTGTTTAAAGGGTAATTCAGACTCATGGAAGTCAGGGACAAAGGTCAATGAAGCAAAAAGACCCTTGATCTGTCCTGCATTCAAGAAACCTTATTATGTTTTGATGCAATGCCAGCTGCTTAGATGAGAATTGCTCTTTCACAGAGACATAACCTGGGGACAAGTCTTGGAGAAACGTCTTTCCCGGATTCCTGTTACGATTTTGGCATCTTAGAGTGGGAATGCATTTATATTCTCACATGTACTATCATCTCGTCATTACAAAAAACAAAACCAAATTGCATCACTGGATCTGGCAGACTAATATGTTTTTCCATCCACAACACACTTGAGGCTTTTGCAGCTGTAACTTACGTGTAAGAATGCAAAGGTATGGAGACAAATGAACCACGTTATTGACCTGCTTCTGCAAGGGGGTTGGACTAGATGATCTCTAAAGGTCCCTTCCAACCCTACCATTCTATGATTCTATGATTATCACACCAGCCACACTGACCTAACCCTAGATGAACACAAAGCAACAAGAGGAAAAGAACACTGCATTTCTTAGGAAAATACTGTTTCTTAAGGGTCAGTTTCATTTTATCAAGACATTTTTGGTTTTGAAGGGAGAAGCAAAACTATAATTAGAGGAAAAGGCCTGACATACAAATGCCATTTATATGGTTAAATGGAGATAATAGAGTGTTCAGTATTTATTCCTACTCCTACCTGTTTTTTAGTATAGTGCAAACGAGAAACGGAAACTTTGATAAAACATCCACCAACTTCATTAAATTGTTGCACTGGTAAAGTAATGGTAGAGTTCCAAGTGACATCATTGTCTGCCCCCTCTTCCTACAGGGTTTGTAATGTGTCTCCCTAAGAGGAGATAAAGAAATAAGGATAAAGAAATGCAGTGAGAAGTCAGACTGTGAATTTTGTTTTGTACTTTCAAACTAGCATGGGGGTGGGGGAAGTATTTTTACATACTTTCTCTTGGTTGGCAACTTTGTTCTTTCCACAGTGCAAAATCCAGTTCTAAAATCCTCTGCCTCTGGTTCTTGAATATGTTCTCTGCTTTGTACAGTTCCTGTTCCTTCTGCTTCCTTCATATCATGGTAAATCCAACCTCTGTCTGCCTCTTTCCCCCCAGACCCATTTCACTGTAGGGCCCGCTCTCACTGTTCTGTCCTTGCCATGAGAGGCTGTCTGGAGGCTGGCACTTGAAAGCATCCTGACATGTTACACTCCAGTTGCATAGTGCTTTCTCATGATGGTTCTCAACACAGTTGTGGCAGACAGTATACTGCACAGATGCATAACTGGAAGCAGAACTATGAGTTTGGGGAACTCAATGTATGTTTGCTATGTTGCAAAGAGGCTAACAGAGGTAGCCTCCACACCCAAGCTGATGTCCCTGTGATGCATGACAATGCCCATCAAGGACCAGCACAGCGATGTCCTTGCTGCTGCTGCTGAAGTCAAAGACAAAATTTCCACCTGTTTCATGGGTGCCAGTTCAAGGTTGGGAATTTGGTGTCTACTTAATTAGACCCTCACTTGCCAACTGCCTAAACCAGCTTTCCAGACTTGCATTCCTGATTTACACCACTGTAAATGAAGGAAGAGCTATGTGCACTCACTTAGCCACTTGGTTGAAAGCGATCTACAGCGGACCTACAAAAATAGATGACTAATACTGAAGAATTTGATGTATGTAAAACCAATTCAAATGTCAGGAAGTGTCATATATGCAGCGTACACAAGACTAGGCTTCAGCCTGCAAAGAAACTGGTCAGAAAAGAACATTTCTCCCAAAGTCCCGGTACATGAAGCACTTCCCATAGTCTTCACATTCAAGTACTTTGGTGTCTATATCCCAAAGATATGGATGACAACAGAATATATATAGGAGCCCATACCATTATCCTGCTAAAAGCTCTGAAGAGAAATCTCACCAATCATGCAGCACTCTAGCTTATTGTTCAGCTATACAGAAATATATTATAACTTTATTCCAACATTAAAGCTGCTAACTTACTTTGGACATAACCCTTTCTATAACCTGCCCCATGAAACTATTTCATTATTATATTGCTCAGAACATTAATCTCTCTATTACTCATAATTATTTCAATGTTCCCCCTTTTGCCCTTTTACTTCCACTAAGACAGCTATAATTATGAGGCTGTTTCTTGTCCTAGACATACTTGCATCACTAAGAGCAGGAGACCTCCATCAGGCTATGTTGTTAATCTTACCCACAATGACAGAACTTGTAATAGTCTGGAATCAAATCCATTTTACAGCTCCGGGGTTAGTTGTAACAGTGACAGCTCCTGTGAGATGAGATTATGTCTTTTACAAAACATGTAGAGCATTTGTTCTGATAGGACTTTCTGGTAGTTTTAATACCCTCCACTACTTGGTTTTTGTGTGTTTTTTTTGTTTTTTTTTTTTAAATAATGACAGTATTAGACACAGTGATGCAAAAAATGTTAGCTTTTATACTGACACCTGAAAAAAAAAAAGCTTCCCTGCAATCTCCCTTGTTTCTTTTTCTTGTCTTTTTTTTTCTTTCTTTTTTTTTAACTGTGGAGACTTAAAGAGTCATTATAAAGGTTTCAGTTTTAATTCTTCTTAAATCTAGTCTACAAGATGAGATGCCTTTTATAGATTTCCTGACAGCTTTATTAACCTGGACTTTAAAAAATGTTTTTTTCTTCATTAGCCAAGCTGGAAAGGAAACGAACATAAGCACTGCTTCTAAGAGAGAAGCAAGCAAACAAACCCCAAACCAACTCATCTAAATGGGGATTTGACATAAGGAGTTTTGTAGGTCTGAACTTAATATGCTTGTTTTCAGTTATACACAAGTGCATTGAAATTGTTACCATGACTTACATTTATGGGGTGTGATAGGAATAAAAGATGAGCCTGGATTTTGAGCAGACATATTCTAGGCAGCAGGTCTGAATCTCTTTAAACTTCAAGGGAGTTAGATGCGGACTGACATTTGTGGCTTTGGTTCATCTGCACAAGGTTTCACAAAACCACAATATCAAAACCAATTTCCTCAGAAACTGGAGTTGCTCTGATCTAACTCTGAACTTCATGGAGGCAGTAAGTGAGTAAGGTTCAACAAGTGGTTTACTGAAGCTCACTGGATGATTTGAAAATTAGAAAACATCATCCTAAAATGTTTATGGTTACATAAGCAAGTGAGTTTGTGGTTTACACAGAGTGGAGCACATACAAGTCTTACAAGCAAGTGTGAAAAAGAAAATTTTAGATTTCAAGTACTTTTTATTGAAATCTTTCCGTTAGATTTTTCTGTAATATCCTTATCTGAATTAACAAGACCTGGACATTATTAACTTTACTGGAACTTTTCATAGCTGTTGTGTTTGAAAATGTCAGTGTTGGTATAGTGGTGCAAGAAATCCTTTTGTCTCTTTCCTACAACTATTCCCTTAATCAGGAAAATAAAATTATCAGACTGGGTACTATTCATCCCAAGAAGATCCTATTGATTTCACTGGGGTGATATTAGACTTTGAACATTTACGGATGCTGGATTATACTTCTGGCAGCTTCTTATGGATCTCTCCAATCCTCCTCTGGTTTTCACCCTCCACGGAGCTTTCCTCAGTAGACTCATGACCTCTATAAGGGTTTCACCGAGAAGTCTTCACCCTACCAATTAGAGCCCAGAGGTCCTTTGGGGTGTGAGTCAGGCTGAAAGGCAATCAAAGGTTCTTCTAATGTCTGTTACTTGAAATTTTGCTTTGCTATGTTGAAGTGTTAATTAGCTGTCAGATACGCAATTATTGTTGTATCTCATTAAATCAGATATGAAGCAAAGAATGATTTTTTTTCTTTTTTTTTTTGGCCCCACGTTGGGCGCCAATAATGTCGTGGTTTGGCCCAGCTAGCACAACAGCACCACGACAGTTTCTCGCTCGATGCCCCCATTCACCCCACCCTCGTTAAGATGGCGGAGGACTCAGCGAAATGGGAGTAAAAAGATAAGCAAGATTGTTGTGGATTGAGACAAGGGCAGGGAGGGCTCACTGCCAATTATGGTTCTGGGCAAAACAGACTCCAGTACTCGACTTAGAGAGGAAAGTAGGAAAGTTTATTCTACAAGAAACAGAACAGAATAAAAGCAAAAAGGGAGTAGGATGATGAGAAAATTACAACCAGCACTTTAAGATCTCCCTCCCCCATCCCTCCTTTCTTCCCGGGCCCAGCTCACTGCTCCCGATATCTCTACCTCCTCCCCCCGCAACAGCTCAGGGGGGCAGGGAGTGGGGGATGTGGTCAGTCTCTCACAGATGGGCTTTGCCGCTTCTGTCTTCTCAGATGAGGATGACTCCTGGCATTCTTCCCCTGCTCCAACACGGGGTTCCTCCCCCGGAACACAGTCCTTAACAAACTTCTCTGGTGTGGGTTGTTCCCAGCAGCTGTGGCTTCTGCCGATACAGGTTCCCTCACATGGGACACAGTCCTTGGTGAATATCTCTGACATGGATTCTTCACCGCGGTTGCAGTTTCTGCAGTTGCAAGGTCCCTCTCTCGGGACAAGGCCTCTTCTGGGCATAAGTTTAATGAGCTGCTTTGTCGTGGGTTCCTCCCCACAGTTGCAGCTGTGGATATTGGGTCCCTTCCTCGGGACAGGGCCTGCTCCGGCCATAGTGATAAAGGGCCCCTCCTTCGGGACAAGGCCTCCTCTGGCCAAAATCACTGTCCCTGGCTTGGGGCCTTTAATGAAGTGAATCGCTGCCCCTGGTCCGGGGTCAGCTTTAGCAAAATGAGTCTCTGCCCCTGATGCGGGCTCATTATCAAAATGAGTCTGTACCGCTGATGCGGGGTCTTTAAAGAAATGAAAATAAATCTCAGCTTCACCAGTTCTCTCCATAGAATGCAGGGGAGTCTCTGCTACAGTACACCTCCTCCCTTTCATCACTGACCTTGGAGTCCGCATGGTTGTTTCTCTCACTGTTCCTACTCCTTGCACCACCACCAGCCAGAAGAAGAAGAAAAAGGGGCAGAAGAAAGAAAGAAGATGGAGGAAGACACCTCCCCTTCCGACTTCTTCTTAAAAAGTGATCGTGGAGGCGTCTAATTGGCTCAGCCCCAGAAGTGAGCCTTTTCTGAGCTGGGGAGAGTTGTGAGCAACTTCTTGCAGGAGCCATCTTTGCAGCCCCTTCCCCCATACCAGAAAAGGCTGTCATGTCAAACCATGACATTAAGACACAGATTATCCTGGTCTCAAAAACACCTGAGCAGCTTCCATTCATAGAGTTTATCCTGGAGTTATTTGGGATAAGATTGTGAAACATTACATGTCCTTTGACTCATTGACTCTAATGAGAGCTGAGTGGCTAAATCTTAATGTATTACTTATAAATTTGGGATCATGGGAAACGTGTGTCTCAAATCCTTGAAAGCATAGTATTGCATGTTTTTTAATTGCTCTATTAGCACTTATTAATTGGGACAATGATGTAACACAGGAGTTAAAAAGGTAATCACTCAGGAGTGATAACTCCTTGTATGGCTGCAGCAAAAGCAGATCATAGAAACAGTCAAAGCTTTTCAGCTGTCAGAACATTTGACTGTCAGCTGCCAAGATGGAAACTAGTACAGGAATGAAACATTTATGAAATTAATAATTTTCACAAATTTTACAGTATCCAATTCAAAGGATTCTGAAGATCTTATTTTAACAAGATATTCAAAGTCTCACTGAAGGACATACCATCCTGAGTACCATTTATTTAAAACAGTTTGTGTTTCCAGTATCTTCAAGGTCCAGCAGATGTAAGACCTAGTCAAGAACCAGAAAACCTGGTCAAGAAGCAGATTTCAAGAAACTTGGAATAGCATAAGAGAAATGTGGAAATAAGATAATGCTGTAATGTAAAAATAAGAAGAAAAATATTACTGAAAATATAAGATCTGCACTATTTTTCACTCTTAACTTCAATTAATAAGTGAAACAGCAAGGGTGGATACACCTAGAAGTCTCCCTTGCCTGCCAGTTATTTCTAGTAGTTTCTGGTTATAGGTTTAACTTGCCCCATCTGACTGACAAGTATTAAAAACAAATAACACAGCTACAAGAAGTAATTAAAAATTACTCACTGGGATGGTTTGGCCACTCATTTGTCATGGATGTCCATTTGTAAACTTTTTCCCTATAGTTGTAAAAACACATATACTAGAGTCAGGAAGTCTGCCAGGGTGACCGACAGAGCCCAATTACTCAAAGAGACTTCCTTGTGCCAATATGTTTTTCAAGATTTAGTTTAAACCATACCTGTTTCAGTATAGAGTTATCTGCATTTGGCTGTTAATAAAAATCTGCTATAAAAGGCAGCTTCTCAGGAAGGAAACATAAGCCAAAGAGGAGGATCTGAGTGTGAAATACAGCTCAAGAAGTATGACAGTGTGAGGTATGAGCACCACAATCCTCTGATGGGAGGCATCCAGCCTCCTCAAACCCCCATCTCCTTCCCACATTGCTCCAGAGGCAAAGTAAAAACACTCTGACCCCTTACCCACAGAAAGCTGCAAGGTTATCATCTAATCCTCAAGGATTCATTTCAACTAATTTAGCTCCTGCTGTGCTTGGTGGGGCTCACAGTTGTTCCTGATGCCATCTTAATGCCATGAAGTATTTACCTCATCTGTATGTTACAGCTCCTCGGTGGTTCCAGAGGAGTCACAGTGGTGGATTCAAGTCTGTTGTTGTGTCAGATTGTTGTCTTCCTAGTAGAGGATATCCAACAGACACTCAGGATTGTTTCATCCACTGGAAGACTCAGAAATGCTTCTTTCATAGGCTTTTCCCTTCTCTTACAGGAGTCCTCAACTTGACAGTCACATTAAAAGAGCTGTAAATACATGATATCTGTTATTTTTTTAGGTAACGCAAGTCTCCCTAATGTTACAATAGGCTTTGTTATATATGGGTGCTCACTGCAGGTGCTATGTAAAACAGTGCTCAGGCAAGTCACTTGGATAATCACTTTTTTCTTCTATTTCAGGCTTTAACTACCCTATCTAGTGAAATGCTCTGTGACAGCCTCCTTGGCAAGTAAAATTTATCGGTTCATGGTAAATTGGTGGAGTATTGTCTCTATGAGGAAAACAGCATTTTGTTGAGCTGTTAGCAAGAAAGGGTTAAGATAAATATGTGGGACACCTGCAAGAGGTGGCCAATGCCAGAGCTTTCCATCTGAAACCTATAGATTTCTAGAATTCCCAGTGCATGTAGTCAGAGAAGTTTTCTGAGGTGCGGTTTGTAGATCTTGAAGTGAACACAGCAAGATCAAAAAAAATGAGTGGCACTGTTTCTAACCATTGGTGGCCTGGTTTGCTAGATACTGCACCAATGATAGAATGATAGAATGGTAGGGGTTGGAAGGTACCTTTAGAGATCATCTAGTCCAACCCCCCTGCAGAAGCAGGGTCACCTAGATCAGGTCGCATACGATCATGTCCAGGTGTGTCTGGAAGACCTCCAAGGAAGGAGATTCCACAACCCCTCTGGGCAGCCTGTTCCACTGCTCCATCACCCTCACAGTGAAATAGTTTTTTCTTATATTTAAGTGGAACTTTTTGTGTTCCAGCTTCATCCCATTACCCCTTGTCCTATTGCTAGCTACTATAGAAAAAAGGGATGTCCCAACCTCCTGACACCCATCCTTTAAATATTTAGAAATATCTAAATCTCCTCAATCTCCTCTTCTCCAGACTAAACAGCCCCAGCTCCCGCAGCCTTTCCTCATATGAAAGATGTTCCAGTCCCCTGATCATCTTAGTGGCCCTGCGCTGGACTCTCTCCAGAAGTTCTCTGTCCCTCTTGAGCTGAGGAGCCCAAAACTGGACACAGCACTTCAGATGAGGCCTCACTAGGGCAGAGTAGAGGGAGAGAAGAACCTCCCCTTGACCTGCTTGTTACACTCTTCTTGATGCATCCCAGGATGCCATTGGCCTTCTTGGCCAAGAAAGCACATTGCTGGCTCATGTTTAGTTTATCATCAGTCAGGACTCCCAGGTCTCTCTCTGCAGAGCTGCTCTTCAGCAGCCTGTACTGGTGTATGGGGCTGTTCCTCCTGAGGTGCAGTACTCTGCACTTGTCCTTGTTGAACCTCATGAGGTTCCTCTCTGCCCAACTCTCCAGCCAGTTGAGATCCCACTGAATGGCAGCACAGCCTTCTGGGAAATCAGCCAGTCCTCCCAGTTTGGTGTCAGCAGTGAACTCTGTCCCCTCATCCAGGTCATTGATGAAGATGTTGAACAAGACTGGCCCCAGAATCGATCCCTGGGGAACTCCACTGGCCACACGCCTCCAACTTGACTCAGTGCCATTGATCACCACCCTCTGGGCTCTGTCATTCAGCCAGCTCTCACTCCATCTCACTGTCCAGTCATCCAAGCCACACTGCCTGAGCTTTCTGATGAGGATGTTATGGGAGACAGTGTCAAAAGTCTTGCTGAAGTCAAGATAGATGACATCCGCTGCTCTCCCCTCATCTAGCCAGCTGGTTATGCACTCACAGAAGGATATCAGGTTAGTGAAACAGGATTTCCACCAGGTGAATCCATGTTGACTCCCCCTGATAACCATCTTATCCTTCATATGTTCAGTGATAACATTCACGATGAGTTGTTCCATCACTTTTCCAGGGATGGAGGTGAGGCTGACTGGCCTGTAGTTTCCTGGGTCATTCTTGCCCTTTTTGAAGACTGGTGTGACATTGGCCTTTCTCCAGTCCTCAGGCACTTTACCTGTCCTCCATGATTGTTCAAAAATGATAGAGAGAGGCTTAGCAATCACATCAGCCAGCTCCCTCAGCACTCTAGGATGCATCCCATCAGGACCCATTGACTTATGAGCCTTAAACTTGGCCAACAAGTCTTTAACCTCTTCCTCTTCCACTCAGGGCAAGTCCTCTGCTGTCCTGGCCATCCTGTTATCCTTGCCTGACTGGGCTTCCCAAGGGTCAGTGTTGGCCGTAAAGACTGAACCAAAGACGGCATTCAGTACTTCGGCCTTCTCTGCATCTTCAGACACCAGGGCACCCTCAGCGTTCAGCAGCGGGCCCACATTACCCCTCACCATCCTTCTGCTGCTCATGTATTTGAAAAGTGCCTTATTACTGTCCTTAACTTCCCTGGCTAAATTTAATTCTAGAAGGGCTCTAGCCATCCTAGTTGCACCCCTGCATGCCCTGGCAATGTTCCTATACTCTTCCCAAGAAGCCAGCCCCTGTTTCCACCTCTCATAGATGGCTGCTTTCTGCCTGAGTTGTCCCAGCAGATCCTTGCTCATCCATGGAGGCCTCCTACCTCCTTTTCCTCCTTTCTTGTGCATTGGGACACACTGATTCTGGGCTTGGAGGAAGTGGTGCTTGAAGATTGACCAGCTCTCATGGGCACTTCTGTCTTCTAGAATCATATCCCATGAGATCTGTCCAAGTAGATCTTTGAAGAGGCCAAAGTCGGCTCACCTGAAATCCAGAGTCACGGTCCTCCTTTGTGTTCTGCCCCTTCCACACAGGATCTTGAACTCTACCCTCTCATGGTCACTGCAGCCGAGGTTGCCTCCAACCTTCACATCCCCAACCAGACCCTCTCTATTCGTCAGTACCAGGTCCAGCAGCACACCCTTCCTTGTTGGTTCCTCAATCACCTGTGACAGGAAGTTGTCGTCAACAATCTGTAGGAACCTCCTGGACTGCGTGTGCTTGGCTGTGTGGCTATCCCAGCAAATACCAGGGTGGTTGAAGTCCCCCATGAGAACCAGGGACTGTGATTGTGAGGCAGCTCTCAGCTGTTCGTAGAAGGCCTCATCCACATCCTCCTCCTGATCAGGTGGGATCAAACTCCTACAACAATATCACCTGCCTTGCCCTGGCCATTAATTTTTACCCATCAGCACTCTACCCGTTCCTCATCCCCACCCAGGCACAGTTCAGTACACATTAATTGCTCTCTCACATAGAGACCAACTCCACCTCCACACCTTGTCAGTCTGTCTTCCCTGAACAATACATAGCCCTCCATGGCTGTGCTCCAGTCATGGCAGCTGTCACACCACGTCTCTGTGACTGCAATGAGGTCGTAGGCCCGCATCCGCACCCATATCTCCAGTTCCTCCTGCTTATTCCCCAGGCTGAGTGCATTGGTGTAGAGGCAGGGCAGGGAGTCACTCAAACACACGTTTCCCTGGATGGGTGCATGAGGTTCCTCCCCTGTTTGGCTCTTTCTCAGGGTGGTCAGCCTTCCGTATCTCAGCCCAGTGTGCAGGTGAAGCGCACTTATCATTGCATTCCCTGTCCTGCCCTGTTTCCCAGCTATAGAGGACAGCTTGTTCTATTTTGCTTCTCCCCCACCCCCCAAGTCCCTTAGTTTAAAGACCTCTTTATTAAATTTACTAGTCTACTCCCAAATAATCCAGTGCCTTTAAGGGAGAGATGAATCCCATCCTATTCTATCAAGCTGTAGTCCCCAAGGAAGGATCCATTGTCAAAGTACCCAAAGCCTTCCACCGGCATCAGCCTCTCAGGCAGGAGTTTACTTGGCTGATTTTTCCATTACAAACTGTTCCTTTATCTCCAGTGAATAGGATAGAGGAGAAAATAACCTGAGCCCCTCTACCTTTTACCTGCTCCCCCAAGGATTTAAAATCCATCTGAATCCTGGAGATGTCATGCTTCACGTCATCATTCATACCTATATGCAACACAAGTAGGGGGTAGTGGCCTGCACCCCTGACAAGCCGTGGCACTCTTGGCCACATCCCTGATCTTGGCCTCAGGCAGGCAGCACACCTCTCTTGATTAGGTAGGTAGCAGGTAGGTAGCACACCTACCTGCTCCACAGATGGGTCTCTCAGTGCCTGTAGCGGGTCTGGGATGGTAGTGATTTTCTACAGCAGCTCCTGCAGTGCTGTGCTTACTGTTGATATCAATATTATGACTACCGCTTGCACAGCATCAGGGCTGTCCCTCCAGCATTCCTTCCCCCACCTTCACCAATAGCTGTGGGTGGGCATGATCTTGGGAGGGACTATGGCCAGGACAGCTGACCCAGGCTGACCAAGGAGATATTCCATACCATATGACGTCAGCTCAGTAATATAAACTGGGGGAGAGGAGCAGGAAGGGGAGGCGAGATTCATTTCTGGCCTTCCAAAAGCAACCACTACGTGTACTGAAGCCCTGCTTCTCGGGAGGTGGCCGGACATCGCTGCTGATGGGAAGTAGAGAGTAACAGCTTATCTGCTTTTGCTTTGCTTCCCGCATGCGCGGCTTTGCTGCTTATTTATTAAACTACTTTTATCTCAACCCACGAGACTCCCATCTTATTTTCTTCCCTTCCCTGGCTTGCTGAGGAGATGGGGGACAAAGCGGTGTGGTGGGCACCTGGCATCCAGCCAGGCTCAAACTACCACAGTGCCCCTTAGCAGTGAGTCACCCACAAGCACCCTTTGCCTCTTCTTGTGATGTCCATAACCTACTGCAGGTGGAGCAGCTGATGGGTTTTTTAGTGGGTTTTCCCCTTTTGGAGCTTGCTCATCGAAGTCCCTTGTCACCAATGCTTATTTGTAGTGGGCACTCTGGAAGGAGGGCTTTGAAGATGAGCCTTTGTCTTTCTTTTTTTTGTAACCAGGGTCCATGACTTATTGGATTCACTGGAGGCTTGCACCTGATTGTGGAAGTCTCCATCTATCTCCACTTCTTCCCCTCTAATACTACAGAGCCTACTCACAGTTTCCTGCAGCTCTTTCACCAGGTGCTGCAGTTCCTGAACTTGAGGGCACCTATGACACATTTTTACCTCAGAGGCACAGGTCCCAAAGCAGTCTAAACACTCCCTGCACTCCACCTGGACCAAAGCTTCTCTACTAACCAGCTCTGTCTGGGTGGATGCATTGACCTTCACCTGGGTTTTGTGCACCTGAGCCTTGGCTTTAGTCCTTAGGCGAGTGCTCCCCATTTTGCTAGGTTGAAGCTGAAGCTGGGGCACTTCTCTGACTTCTGCTTCTCTAAACGGGCCGTGGGGTTGTTCCCTGCCTGTCCTGCCTGTGTGAACTGCTGCGCAAACTGCCACGTCACTCCCTGTTTGCCGGCCTTGGTCGCCACGCTCCTGGTCGCTCGTGCTCCCTGGGGGACGATTAAATCCTCTGCCTCCCAGCAAGACCGTCCCCCTCATGAGAGCTGCCTGGTCCTGGCGGCTCTCCTCGCTTATCCTCCACTCCCCGTGCTCCAGGAAACCCCGGATTACCTCAATCAGCCGCACAGCCGAGAATAAACGAGCCTTGCCTCTGCTTTGTTTACCTCCATAATATCGTGTAACTGAAGAGGCACCTTTCCAGGAAGAGACATGAACTTTAAAGCTGTTCAAGGAAAGCCTGGTGACATACAAATGCTCCCAAATCCCAGGTGCAACTCATATAAATCTTTTTATTTTAAATAGGAAGTGGAGTCAACTTTTAAATTGGAAGACTCTGGTCTGCACTGTTGTTGGAGGTAGACACTGGAAATGGAATTTCACAAAAGACAATTATTGGGGGCTAGAGCATCTTCCTTTTAGGGAAAGATTGCAGGAACTGGGACTGTTTAGAGAAGAGGAGATCGAGGGGGTATCTCATTAATATTTACAAATATCTATATGGTGAATGTCAGGAGGTTGGGGCATCTCTTTTTCTATGGTATCTAGCAACAGGACAAGTGGTAATGGGATGAAGCTGGAACACAGAAAGTTTCACACAGTGAAATAGAAAACTATTTCACTGTGAGGGTGACAGAGCCCTGGCACAGGCTGCTCAGGGAGAGTGTGGAGTCTCCTTCCTTGGAGGTCTTCAAGACCCACCTGGACACGTTCCTATGAGACCTGATCTAGGTGGACCTGCTTCTACAGGGGGGTTGGACTAGATGATGTCTAAAGGTCCCTTCCAACCCCTAACATTCTATGATTCTGTGAATTACAGAAATTACAGGACAAAATTCTCCCTCTCAAACTGTATTGGACTAGTATAAGTAAAAAAATTTTAATCTCATATTCACTCTCCTGCTTGTGAACAGTAGAAGCTGTTTTTGCCCCCTCATAAGCTCATAAGCAGCTGTCCATTTATACTGGTAGTGTCTGAGGCTCAGAGAGGGGTTAAACCTATGTGAAATCCCTCAGTATTCTTCTTAAATTCCAATATGTACTTCGCTTCTGTGTATTACTACTCATACTAAAATCAAATAATCTTTATGTCCATTAGAAAGACAAACTCAGTGAGAAACCCAGCTCTGTTTAAAGACCAAGGATTTAGATAGATTCACATCAGACATTCAGATGAGCTGTAATTCAACTTAAAATGAAAGTAATCTGGCCACCATATTTCTTTTTCTTTTGATATTATGCTTATTTGTTGTCAGGAAAAATTTACAAACCACACAGACAGACTCTAATGATGTGTTCCTTAGTCTGTAGTCTCTGCTAGAATGAAATCTCTCATGAGCTATTTCTCTGCTTAGCACTCTCAAGAGTTTCTCGTGTACTATTGGTAAGTCACTAAGTTATTTCCCACTTTATATGGCTTGGGTTTCTAAACATAAATGTCTTAGAAAACTATGGAGTTGTCTCCACCTATTCTCAGAGTAATCTTCAGGTTGAGAGTGAAATGGAAAATCAGGAGACAAACTAAACCCAACCCAAACTAAACGTAAGTCTTTCACTGCTTAGATTGTAACTTTTAATTAGGGGAGAAATAAATATATGAGGGTTGGGCAGACTATAAAGCTCTAATTACCTTTTAAAATTACTGCAAAAAAATTAGCCACAGCATGGAATAACAGCAGATCAATAACAACAGTAAAACTAAAAAGACTTTGCTGATTGTGTGTTTGTGGATGCAAACTGTAAAAGAGGTCCCTGCAGGCCTCACAACAATAACCTACAAAAGAATGAGAGACAAAGGGTATTGAGCTCGAAGATGCTTCAGTTTCCCTAGGTGGTGAGTGCTCGTCCCATCAAACCACCTATTAGTCACAAATTCATACAACCAAGAACTCTCAGGCCTCTTGAGGTCTCCTGTCATCTTGAAAGAGGTAATACCAATGAGAGGCACTAGTTCCTCTTGAAGCATGTTCAGTTTATTGTTTTTCAATGGCTCAAGCAATTTAAAACAGTGGTGCTACCAACACATATAAATAAGTTTGCACATTCGCCCTTCAGCAAAGATCTGGAGACTCACTGCAAATTAGTTAACTCAGATAATTAAAAAAACAAGCTGGCAGAAGCATTTAAAATCATAAGATTTTGACACAGGAAAAAAGAAAAGTCTTTTCTTCACCTGCTTTAAAAGTTACTGACTGATGTATCATAGCAATGGTGCATTAACAAATGCTTAGTATGGTTGTATATCTCCTAAAAATGATTATAACTTTGCTGCAACTTTGCTACAGCACACTTCTAGTTCTTTCTGAAAACACTGAATGATACAGCTGTGATTTGTAAGAAATATTTCAATACTGAATACTAGCAAGGTTTGTATCTGAAAAGTGAAAATTGTTGTTTTGAAATACCCTAAAGTAGGATTTCCTTTTTATTTTTTTTTCTTTTTTGTCACTATACACTGTATCCCATGTAATGCAAACAATCTCACTGAAAATATATGTTTAGGTATCACATGTACTTAATACATTTGCAAGAGTTATGTTTGGATGTTTGTATATGTATACAATATAGGCCTTACACAAACCATAATGACTGGTTTATTTTTAAAATAAATATACATAACACAGAACACTCTGTCAGTATAGCAAAGTAATAAATAGGCTTAGGGAATCTTTAGATATTAACTGCAACTAACAGTGTAATAGTTATATGGCTTCCTGTCAGAAACTGCATGCATAGCACTATCATTTTAGGGTTAAAGATGTGTTGTACAGGAATGCTTTACAGTCTTCCTATTATATAGCTATTGCACCTGTGAAGGTTGAAAGGAAAGAATATGGTTGATATTCATGATGATAAATAATGTCTGTTCCACTAGGCTAAATATTAATTTACAGCTATCCTCTTTATTATTATGCTATTATTTAGTCAGAATATGTTTTATGTGGCTGTTCTATCAGTTGTATTTCCTTCTACAATTTCCAGAAACAGAAATCAATGTATCCTCAATACAAAACCCAATCAGAATTCAAAAAACTCCTTTGAATTACATTGAGTTGTACGTCATGTTCCAGAACACCAGAAATACTAAATGCTTTCAAGTTCATCAACTTTATTCAAATAAGGATGATTCACTGCAAATAGCTTTCAGACAATTCATCACTCCAGTATTTGAACCCATGCACTTAATGGGAATGCTGTAGAAAAAACAGTAGTGCATGGTCATACATTTAAAGATATTTCTTTTTTTATGTCAGACTAGGAAAACTTAATTTTGCCATTTGATATATGTTGAACACTTGTCTTAGCAAACCAAACAGAGCATACCTATATTTGCATGTATTCTGTCTTTTGTAACCACTGAGGAAGCACGTGAAAGAGACTGTAATATTTAGAAGGCACATACCCTACAGAAAGCTGACCACACAGACACAGAAATAGATTACTTCAGTCAACTGATCCTCTCTTTCACTCTGGGTAAGGCTTGCACCCATCACAACTATTTTGTACAAGATAGGGCTATTCCTGATGGGACACTCTACCCCCCACCATGCTGCCAGTCAGAATGGTGGTGGAGCAGCATCCTCCAGCAAGAGATGCTACAGGACTAGCTAACACAGCAGCCAGGTCATGAAGTCATCTTGAGACGACTTCACACTGGGGGCAGGGGAGGACTACCCAAGTGTCCACAGACCCCATGAGGAGACCTCTTAAAGCCTAGTCAGGCATCTCCAAGCCTGTCAAAATTCACAATGAGAGGAGAGGTGTATGAACTAAAAGAGCACAAATGTCCTGTGGATATGAAAAATGCTGACTAGGTCTCAGTCAGTGGGGCAAATAATAATTGTGAATCGGAGTCTGGAATTGCCTCCATCACATTATTCAAGGTATGCTTCATTTCATTTTTAATACAAATATCTGTGCTACGCTCTCTGCCCGTGGTTTCATATTCCCAAGAGTGAGATTGGGGAAGAAATACCTGTAAAGGTGACTACAAGGCTTAAATTTTAAGTCCCTAAAGCCTGGGAGCTTTAGGTATGGGCTTGAGCCATATGTTTTATTTATTTTAGAAAGGGTCCCCTAGACATATTATTGAACCAGCCTTGGTTACTGTTATTGATATCTGACATAAGGTTATATTTAATCACTAACATTTAGTACCACTGCTATGAGGAATCTGAAAAATCTAGTCTGACCAGCCAATCTACCATTATAGGAAATCCTGTCCAGACTCCAACACACAACTGCATAAATAAAGCATACAGCAAAATATCAAGCCCATGAATAAGCTGTCATATAAACAAGCCAAAAAAGGTAGTAAAAACCACACTAGCATGTAAAGTAGCAGTACTGAGATCTGTGCCATCAGAATAAGACATGTGAACCAGGACTGCTAGGGATCAGATGATGAAGGGGTAGGCAGAACAGCTGAATTGGAGGCTCTGACTCCCTCTCTGTAGCCACACACTGGAAGCAATAAGCAGTACCTTTTCAAAAACAGCAAAGGAGCAAATATTTGTTTGTACTGTTGAGCTTGGAAATGTGTGAGAGAGCAGATAATCCCTCTTTCTTGCCTATAGAACTTTGGTGGAGTGAGTTGTTGATTATTTTTGTGTTGCATTCATGTGTGACCATTCAGCAAGCATGGTTTCATCTTTACAAAATTATTCAGAGCGTAGATTTCAAATCCTGGCAAACACATAGATGGATTTGTAAATACTGTACCTATACCTTCAACTGCAATGAGGGCAATTTTATGGAAAATCCTAACCCTTCATAGACAGACAAATATTACATTTTACTTTTTCATTCCTTCAGGAGAGACAACCACATTCTTTATCAAGAGGAACAGAACTGAACACATAAGTGACCAGTTCAACCAGTACAACTCTCCAATACTTGTGATATTTAAGCTTTGTTTATGTTATATTAGATTCATGTTTTCAAATTCTAAGAAGTCAAGGAAATTTACATTGTTGGACAACAACTTATCTTAGGTCAGAACTTGAAAGAGAAAGATTTGACATAGTTAAGCCACTAAGAGTCAGACGTTTGATGTCAAGTCCACACTGTTTACAACAGCGAAGTACTTAACCCAGTGAGCTTAGCCCAGCCCCGAATGTATTCAGTCTCACTACATAGGTTCCAAATTTACCCTTTTCCAATATCTGTATTAAATACCATTTTTCTCTTGCATCTTCAATGCTGCTGAATCTGCATTCTAGATGAGACCCAAAAGACATTATATCTGTCTTTGCCTTTCTGAGGATATGAGAGAATTGGAAATCATGCAGATCATGTACATCATAGTTACACTAAAAAAGAGAAAAATAACAGACTAGTAGCAGATGCCTTAATCACAGTATTCCATACAGTAATCATCCCCTTTTTCTAAGACTGTAATTATTATGCATTTGCATGGGGGATTCATATCTTAGACATATGGATGTTATGACAGTTTTTGTCTTATTTTAACCATTAGTATTGTTTCATTTTTATTTTCAAAGTAGAAACAAAAGTTCCCATAGTGTCTAAAAAAAAAACACACTGAAGTATTTTTTAAGAAATTAGTGGGCAAATCTGTCAATGGAAAGTTATTATGTGCCACTGAGTGTGGTTTTAAAAATAGAACTATCTATGAGATTTGTAGTATTGCTCATGTGTACTCTACTCTTCCTCCAAGAGGAAGCTAGGTAACATTTTATAAGTTTCAAGAGTTTCCTTTTTTTTCTTCTCACACAGAAACATGTGTTGTTTGGGAGTAAAAAGTGAGTTACTTGACTTGTTGTGATAGATCAAATGTTTGAGTTACTATACTCCAGTCATTTAAATGGAAATAAAGTCTCTGCAAAAGTGGGAAAATATCTGATTAAATGCATGTCTCCTGAATTATGACCTCCTTGCCTTATATCCAGCAGAAGGCAGTGGTAAAAGCTAGATGGTGTTGCAGACAGCCAGAGAACAGTGGTTGTCTCTTTGTAGTTCTGTTATCAACTTATATGCTCTTCTCTGCTACTCATCTCTAATTCAAATTCCGAAATGCCCATCTGGTTACCAAATGATAGTTGGAGTCTCAAGAAGCTTTGAAAAGTACTTTCTGGGCATTTAAATTTCATCCTTACTTCATGTAAAATTCTTAGATTCCGTTCAGGATTGGTAATTGGAAAGACAAGGTGAAAACGGAGTTGTTGATAGTTGTTGACAGAGGACTTAGTGAGAAAATGGATAGAGGTTGTACAGATAGAAAATGGAAAGGGAAAGATGTGGGGAGGATGCCAAATATCAAGAAAATAATAACCTCTTGTGGCATTTACTTGCTTAGTTTTGGTGGGGTTTTTTTTCTATTTTGATACTGGGATAAAATACAGGAGATAGTACTCTATCTAGCTTTGTCAGGGTCAGTTCTTGTGGCTTATGGTGGACTAAAATCACCTACTTTTGTCTGATCTCTTTGACAATCCCAGTTGGAAGGCATAGGATATTACACTCACAGAAGTAGAGATCATCACACACATAACTCAGTTTGATTGAAACTGGTTAGCATAGGTCCCTGAAGTATGAACCTTACAGCATGGGGTTAGTTATCACTTGTTCACACAACTTGTCTACTTGTCAATGTACGAATATTCTTAAAGACTCATAAAGAAGGTCAGGTAACTGGTTTCCCACATGTATTGTGGAACTTACGAATTGCAGCTACTAACATATCCCAGCCCAATCTCAGACTCAGCATGATGTCAGTAATTGTTCAGTTTTTGACTCAGTTGAAGTTGAGCAACTCTTCTGCCCTTCTAGTTTTTATAGCTTCTCTGCATCTGGTTCTTTTATCTCTTCATTCTTTCTTTTTGTTGTTCTCTTTGGCAGCAGTTTTCCCATCCCCTTTCTCAGTGCTCTGTGGAGAGTTTAGTTAAAGCTATCACTGAATCTCCTTTTCTCTTTATCAGTCCTTTCCACTTTTTCTATGTTTTTTTTTTTAAAAAGTATGTAATCTCTCCAGACTGTTGGCACAGATTTACCTTTCCACTTCAGAGTTGCCAAACTAAAATTTAACTTTGTTTTTCTGATATTGTCTCTAACATGACAAGCCTTCATCTCAATATGGCTATACTAAAGGTTCCCCATTCTATTTTTTCAGTCATCTCCTACCTCCTAGATTTGAGCAGGGTAATTTTTCCCAGTTATTATTTCTTTACATTTGAGTCTTGTGTCTGCTTTCTACAACACATAGTTAGGATGCAGATTTCCCCATCTGCTTGTACAATGAAATTTCTTTTAACTATATCCTTGAACAAATGCAAGTTTGACCAATAAATATCTGCCAGATGAGTATTGCTGCTTAGATCATTTTTGTAGCTCTTTACTTTGCCATCTGCTGCTTTCTCTGTGCATTCACCTTCTCTGCAGTGTCAGACTCTTTTCCATCATCCATGTCCATTCATTGTCAAATGATTCACTTCTTCCTTGGGTCGTCAGTCTGCTTCCAGCTCCAGCTTCTCTCATATTCTTGTTAGTCATAGAAATACGTGTTTTCACACTTTCTACTGTGCAGTGCATAGAGTTATCCATAAATACTTGTGAAATTACTTCCATAACTTCTTCCAATTCATCTTTAAAGCTCTCCTTGACAGCAATTACTTTGCAGACTACGACTGCACAGGGTGCTGATCCTGCCCTGCATGCTGCTCATTTTCTTTCTTCTGATACTTGTATATTGGAAATACTTGAGTGTAGGGACTCATCTTTTCCTCTCTATTGGTACAGCTAGTCAGACATGTTCCTAGCCCATGACTGGTGTCTGATTCATGATGGTAATAAACAGGAACAACAATAAAAATAAAAACTATTGATAGCAGGAACAAAAATAATAAAAGAACCTAAGAATGCTTTTAATAGTAAACACACTTCATTGCAGTTTTCTGGAACATGACATAAAAAAGCATTACCAATGGCAAGGAACTATTAGGGGGTGGGGAAACAAAGCCAAGTGAAATAAAAATCATGTCTTAGGATGATATTTTATACTTTCTTTTTAAACTAATTCTGGTTACTAAAAAAAACCCAAACCACACCAAAAACAAAGCCCTCAAAATCTAAACAAACAACCAAGAGCTAAAAGCAGGGAGGAAAAGAAACAGTCATAGGAAATGAGACAGAGAAATGCAGATGACACACAGCATGTCAGACAAATAATAATGCAAAGCCAGGAAATTGTTGTCCTCTGTTGGTGACTTTGGCCAACAGTCATGCATAGTACTGCTTACCTAACCTTCCAATACTGTTTGGATAGTTAATTGTAATGCATGCCATAGTACTAATTCTTATATTTATATTTATTCCTTTTTATAAGAATACTACTTGCAGAGCGTAAGAAATACACATCTTTCTGAAATTACTTAAGGTGGATGCTATCTCAGCACGGAATGAGCTCACCTTTATTGCCTTTCACCTCCTCATCTCTGACATCAATGGGAAATAATCATCTGTATAACTACCTGAATACATCTGTGAGAAAAAATCTATGCCACAAAATAATTATGGTCCTGACCAACGTTCCCTTAAGCAAGGAAATTCGGTGACGCAGACACCTCTCTGTTCCTCCTCTCTGCATCTACACAAGAGAGTCAAAGACAGATAAAAACCTATCTTTGATAGCCTGACTTGCCCGAGTCTCTTTTGGCTTTGACAACATTTTTGTCTCTGGTGCTTACGTTGCAGCTTGTTGTGTCCCTTGTATCTGTCTTTCGGAACAGATGTTAAGAGATTTTTCCTGACAAAGTGGATTTTTTTAATTTTGTAATTTGGACATTTGTTCCTCGGTTGAGTATTTTGTATAATTGGCTCTTACAAAAAAAAAAAAAAAAAAAAAAAATCTAGGAAAAGCGGTTTTTTTTTTTTTTCTAAAGGCAAAGTCACTAGCATATTTCTGGAAAAATGTATTGCCTTTAGGTTTAAAACTGTAATGTTCCACAGTAGCATCAATATTACAAGCAAAAGCAAACCCAAACAATTCAATTGACATTAATAGTAGATGCACAAACGTATATTTAAGAAAGAGCAGGAATTTTGGACTAAATAAAAGCCCAAGTAAGGCGAGACATCTGGGAGAGTGGAACAAGAAGGCCAAGAAATGATGAAGTACGGTTTTTATGAGTCTACTTTCTTTATTCTCTACTCAAATAAAAAAAAGCATTTTACTACTGTCAGTAACATTTATCATAGAATCATAGAATGGTAGAAGTTGGAACAGACCTTTAGAGATCATCTAGTCCAACTCCCCTGGTCCACCTAGATCAAGTCACACAGGAACATATCCAGGCAGGTTTTGAAGACCTCCAGAGAAGGAGACTCCACAGCCCCCCTGGGCAGAGTGTTCCAATGCTCCCTCACCCTCACAGTAAAATAGTTTTTCCTTATGTTTAAATGGAACTTTTTGTGTTCCAGCTTCATCCCATTACCCTTTGTCCTGTTGCTAGATACAATATAAAAAAGTGATGCCCCAACCTCCTGAAATCCACCATTTAGATACTGCAGTATTTGGGCAGAAGTTGAAATCAATGATTTTCTCTGCCTAAAAAAAAAAAAAAAAAATCAATGCCTTTTGCATTACATACTACAGAGGAGTCCAAGACACACAAATGGAGCTGCATCTAAAAAAGTCGACACAGTAGTCCAGAAAAGTTCCTTGATTTTATTTCCATGAATTACACTCCTCTTTTGCTGCGGTAACCAATAGTCTGGATCTCTGTAGAAAACCATTCCTCTTTTGCAATGGAGTGACACACACAAAGAAACCTTTTTGCGGTCCAAATATGTGCATTTGTAAGTGTTTAGTGCAAACACCATGAATCTTGGGTGCTTTGGCTGGAGCACTAAAGAAGGTAACATTGTGCTAGTGAAAAAAAATCCCTCCATGAGCCAAAGGCTGAAGCAGAATGATTTGTCGATCCAAGCTGGCAAAAGAACAAGTGGAGATGGATCTTAGGAGGGGTTGTCAATGCAGAAATGAGGAGAACATTCCAACAGTAAATTAGATCATCTCGATGCTGTATTGCAAATGGCATTTTAAAAACATGGAAGAAAGGAAAAACAATCCCTATTGGTGCAAAATGGCAAGCAGCACCAATAATGACAAGCATTTCATTAAAAAATAGTTCTATTATTAGCACAGGATTTTCTTATACTTGCAATCTAATTCAACACTGGCAACTGAACATAAGCAATATTAGCCTAAGTTTTGTCCCAGATAGTAAACAGAACAAAACAAATTTATCACGTTGGGAATGAATGCCACCTGTCAAAAAGTATCATAATGAGCAGATACAGGGAAACAGACATACAATAATCAATCATCAATCAGACATAGAAAGTGCTTATTCTGCCATTATACAGGGATCTTCATTATTATATATGCACTGATCTCAAGACAGACAAGATAAAGGTTTATTTTGATGATTAAGGCAATAGTTTACATGCAGCAGAACACAATTAATTCTAGGAAAATACAAAACAAAACAAACCCAAAACAGGGAAAAAATAGCTAATGACATAGGTTGAAGCAGTAGTATTAATGAAGGATCCCTATTCTTCTTACTTAATTTAAAAAAATATAAAATTATAACTTTTCCAGTTTAGGAAAGGGGAAAGAATATTATAATCCACAACAAAATATTCTTGAAGAACTGAGGGTTTAATATTCCCTTTTAAAACTGTAATACTGCAATGGTCTAGATTTTGACAATGGAAGTGCATCAAGTGAAATGTGTATCCTTTCAGACTAAGCAGAAGACTATTTTAAGCTCCACAGAAAAAACCTCTTTAGCTATATTAGAAGGCTAATAGTAATATTAGTTTAAGGTAAATGTTATGTAGCTAAATAAAATGTGTACAATCCTCACTACAAATTCAAAATTAGAGTGCAAAAATAATTTGAATGTGCAGAAGTTTTTTATACTGTAATTCATAACTCTTGAAAGCTGCAGATAATAATATTAAATCCCCTGGAAAAGGAGAGTAGAAGGAGAAAAAACATTTATGCTGTTTATTTTTGAAACATAGGCATTTTCTTTCCCTTAAGTGAGCCTACAACCATTCTGGCACTTATTCTGTACCACTAAATAACAACTGGATGCTCATGCTTGGAAATCTGTGTGAGGGAAGCAATTTAAAATTTATTTTCATAGTGGAAAATAGGTTTTGCCAAAATAGTTTCAGTTTATGAAAGGAGAGAACAGCTGTATTTCGTTTATAATAAATCTTTCACAAATCAGTAAAAGCAAATAGACAGCACAACTGTAACCCATAAAAATGGAAAATATTAAACAACAGACAGTGAAGTTGTTAAACTTTCCCACAGATGCTGTTGGTAAAAATTCTCTGCAGAATATGTACATGAAATGTGCATGAAAAGTGAACCTGAAGGCAAGGGTCATTGGAATGAGGCAGAATTACTTATTAGAGGAATGTCTTATTAAGGTGGCTATTCTGGGTATGGAAGAAGGTGTCCCCAGCAGTTTCCTACTCCCATTACTGAATGTTAGTGCAGAATAATTACTTGCTTGCCAAAAATGAGAGGACGTTGACCCTGCAGACTTATTGAATTCCTACTGCATGCCTTCAAGCCATGTCGGGGGTTATTCAATTTTGCCTGAGGAGGACAATCTATTATGAGATATGAGTCAAGAAGGCATCTTCCTTGATTGCCCACCAAAACCATTATCGCAGTGTGGAGGGGGCATGAACAGCGAGTGGATGGACAAGGCAGCACTGATCCTGATTACCAGGGGACCAGATACAATTTGCATTACGAGCAGCAGTGGAGCTCAGGGCAATCAGCCAGGGACAGGGCCGCCAGCCACGCAAGCACCACACAGCTAATTGCTTGTGCTTGGCCTGGCAACCTTCACCCTCATGAGGAGAAGGCTGATTGGCTTGATCTGCAACTGGGTGAATATTTTTACATTGACAAAAACCCTCAAGTTATCTCCAAAGGGAAAACCAAATGTTTAAGGTGCAGTACATTTTTACATCTCTGACACAGACTCTTGTTAAAGCCTAATTGTTTGATGTTGGTGTTTTCCAGCCACTTAATGAGACACGGGCAAGGCACAACTTCATTTAAAATGAACGGAATAAGAAAACCAGCAAATGTTTCCACTGAGTTAAAAAAGCAAAACAACAACAACAAAAAAAACCCCACTGGATTCTTCTTTTGTTGAAAGATAAATATGTGATCCAATGCAACAAGCTTGGCCCAGTATCAATGAGAACCATTCCAGTGGTTTTTAAATCAGGTCCCCTTTTAAATGAAGGTCCTGTACTCCCAAGCTTTTTATAGGCTCCTCAGCTTTGAAAGGAGCAGTGCTGAACATACCTGAACACAGTTGCATAATTTATGGAACTAATTGGACACATAAAATAAATCAATGTTTTCCAGTTCTCAAAGGATACGCTCTTCACAGCGCAGCCTGGTGTTAGTGAAATTGATCTGAAATCTGACTCAAAGCAAAATGAAACCATTTGAAATGTTATGTGGCTCATTTAAACGTGTTATGTTTTATTTGTACCACATTAATCCCTTTGCTTGTGAGAAAGCAGAACCTTAGTGCATGAATCCATGTGGAAACTTAGATATCAGCAAGGAAAAATGGAATTATTTCCTCAGTTCTGTTACTAAAAAACTAGAGAAACATCTGCCTGGCTTTGCACCCTTTTTTACTACTTTGTGTAGTCTGGAATTGTAAAACTGTGATGGGAAACTGTTATCTCAGCAAAATAATTTAACAAACACTAACATTCAGGAAAACTTGAAATATCTTTGTGTGGGTTTGAAAGTCAGTTAAAACCTACAAGCTAGTACTCTTACAAAACCAAAGTAAAATCATGTATTTTAATGCATCATAGTAAACATTTAAAAAATCATTTTTCATTGTTTTACTGTCCATATTGGTATAAATTATCACCTCTAAAAACATAAAAGAAAATTCTAATATTATCCATTGATCACTAAAACCAAGAGCAAGGTAAAGTGGACATACACTAATTTTTCTGTCATAGTGACTGGTCTTTCAGCAGTCAGTGGGGACAGTTTAATGGGTAGAGTGAGTATGTATCTATAAGTTACTAAATTGATTCCTCTTGAAACCACACCTTGGATTATAGCTAGGGCAAACAATGGAAGATGAAGACACAATGTCAACCTTGTTTGCAGTGAATAAGCACAGCCCATAATAAAGGGCCTGGTTTAAGATCTCTAGGTGTATTCAGTCTGATAAAGTCTGTCCTTTCCTCATGAAAACTCAATCCTATAATTAACTCTATTAAGACAAAAAAAACCCTCCTTAAGAAAAAAAAAATTAAACTGTTCATAGTAACTTCTTCTATTTGCATATTCCTTTAATGAAGCAGAACAGTAATCATAGAATCATAGAATGGTAAGGGTTGGAAGGGACCTTTAGGGATCACTTAGTCCAACCCCCCAGATAAAGCAAATTTACTAGAACAAATCACAGAGGAACGCATTCAGGTGGATTTTGAGAAGGAGATTACAAACTATCCCTGGGCAGCCTGTGCTGAGGCTCCCTCATATCAAAGTATAAAAGTTTTTCCTTATGTTTAAATTGAACTTTTTGTGTTCCAGCTTCATCGCATTACCACTTGTCCTTTTGCTAGCTACAACAGAACAAATTGATGCCCCAACCTCCGGACAGCCATTATTTAGATATTTGTAAAAATTAATGAGATCCCCTCGCAGTCTCCACTTCTCTAGACTAAATAGCCCTAGTTTCTGCAGCCTTTCCTCATATGAAAGATGTTCCAGTCCCCTGATATCTTAGTGGCCCTGCGCTGGACTCTCTCCAGAAGTTCTCTGTCCCTCTTGAGCTGAGGAGCCCAAAACTGGACACAGCACTTCAGATGAGGCCTCACTAGGGCAGAGGGGGAGAAGAAACTTCCCTTGACCTGCTGGTTACACTCTTCTTGATGCATCCCAGGATGCCATTGGCCTTCTTGGCCAAGAAAGCACATTGCTGGCTCATGTTTAGTTTATCATCAGTCAGGACTCCCAGGTCTCTCTCTGCAGAGCTGCTCTTCAGCAGCCTGTACTGGTGTATGGGGCTGTTCCTCCTGAGGTGCAGTACTCTGCACTTGTCCTTGTTGAACCTCATGAGGTTCCTCTCTGCCCAACTCTCCAGCCAGTCGAGATCCCACTGAATGGCAGCACAGCCTTCTGGGGAATCAGCCAGTCCTCCCAGTTTGGTGTCAGCAGCAAACTTGCTGAAGGTACACTCTGTCCCCTCATCCAGGTCGTTGATGAAGATGTTGAACAAGACTGGCCCCAGAACCGATCCACTGGCCACAGGCCTCCAACTTGACTCAGTGCCATTGATCACCACCCTCTGGGCTCTGTCATTCAGCCAGCTCTCAATCCAACTCACTGTCCATTCATCCAAGCCACACTGCCTGAGCTTTCTGATGAAGATGTTGTGGGAAACAGTGTCAAAAGCCTTGCTGAAGTCAAGGTAGATGATATCCCCTGCTCTCCCCCTCATCTAGCACGCACTCATAGAAGGCTATCAGGTTGGTCAAACAGGATTTCCCCTTGCTGAATCCATATAACTTCTGCTGATAAACATCTTTTCCTTCATATGTTTAGTAACAAAATCCAGCACTTACTTTATATCATACAGAACTGTTACAGAACTATTAGAAAGCATTGTGTAATATTAAGCAATCACCAGAAAGCATTCAAACCTTGCTCTGAAGAAAGTTTTCCTAATTTCCTCCCTTTTTTTCTGGAGTAAGTATTTCTGTAGCAACAGACAGCTTCAAAGCACTGGAAAAACTTCTGCCTGAAATGAACCAAGGAACCACTGGCCAAGACCTCCCGTCACATTTTCCATATGTAGCAAAGCACTGTATGTCCCACACATTGCATGATGAAAAGTTCTAGAGGAACATATTGCTATAATAAGATAATGATAATAATAACAGTTTGCATTCTGAATTGGTGTTTATTCAGTTAAAAGTTAAGTCCCAGTCTGCATGCATGAAAGAGCTGTATTAAAGAAGACTCAATTTTAATATTTACTAACTTCTTAGTGTCTGACTTGGCAACCACCATAATATTTTTTCAACCATAGGGTTTTTTGAAGGCTTCATGCTCCCTTGAGCAGGACTGGGAAAAGCTCTGGATGGGTTTCCTTTGTTTTACTTTCAGGCATGCTAATGAAGGAAATTGCTCTGTGATATCTCATGGTCCAAAAGCTTCTTCAGCCATTCTGAGTTTCAAGGTACCTTGTCTACACTAGGAGGAAATGTACAGGTAAGGGTAGGGGGTGGACTTGACTCTTTTTCCCCAAATCACTTGTGGAAAGGAAAGAAACTGGTTATTTTATTTCACAAATAATTGCTAACAGCAGAGGAATGGTGGCAGCCAAGAATCTTCCTTGTCAGCAGGGAATAGATGCACAAAAAGGTGACTTTCCTGCCATTGTGGTCATCCTTGTTTGGCTTCTTTTGGTCTGCTAGGATGGCAGGACATGTTACCTGAGGAGATGCAGAGTGTTAAAGTGGCTTTGTGTTTTGCCACTGTAAAGATTACCTTCCTAGAATATTTAGCACAATCTGCCAGTGCTATTTGAAGATTATTGTCTGGATGAAATACATTTTTAATGATTCATTCTCCATCACAAGCCTGCCTATGCTGGAGAGAGATCAAAATGCTTCAGCTAAACCTGGTTTTAGTTCCATTAGAAAATATGACTACTGACCTTCCAAACTTCTCCTGAGTATTTAAATGCATCTTTTCTTCCAAAAGTGCTAATAGATAAGGTACTATAGCAGAACCACAGCGTTTCTGTGGACCCAGTAGCTTCACTGTAGATGCAAGCATTTTTCAGGTGATATTCAGTCCATGGTCCCTGGGGAATGTGCTCTAGCACAAGATGAATCTGCACAACCCACAAAAAAAAAAAAAAAAAAGGTGCAGGATGTACACAAACCTTTCAAAGGGCTGTTTACTAGCAATATATGGCTCTTTATGGCCAGCAAGACAAAGTTTTAATGAATCAGGATAGAACATTCCCCCTCAAATCTCTGACATGGATATTTTAGAAATAGGTGGACCATATAGATTTCTCTTCTTCTCCTGGCTTTTTTTTTTGTTTTCTTTCCTGCTAGTTGACCAAACATACTAATACCCCCAACACTGGGTTTCTACAAATTAGTTTTTTGTAATATCTCCTTTACAAGAGAATCCGATTAACCAGAAATAACAGAACAGGAAACAGAAACAGTGGTCCACTCTGCCCTTTACTCACAATTATCTCATGAAATCACCAAAGTTTTCCATGACTAAGGGCAGGAATGTTTGGCTGAGGAAGTGAAGATGTTGAGCCCCATCCCGCATGACGAACAGACATTCCATATTCTGTTCTGGCAGAAAAAATGTCTCTTTTAGCATTTTACATAAAATAAAATTACTCCTCTGAGGAGACTGGCCCTTTATTTTCAAAAGCAACCTTCCTCCTACCACTGGAAGCACATGGAACTCAATCAGCACCTCATCTGGAAGGACTGACTTCAGACATTGATTCTTGAGGTGCTGGATTAAGGCAGCAGGAGCAAGGCAGATTGATCCCATTTGTAGATTTGTCTCTCAGCTTTTACGTTATAGAAACCATTTTTACATTTTTCAACTCCTGTTTTCTGTCTAGCTTTTAAGAGAGAAAATGCTTTTCCCTGAGGTCCTTTTAGACTCACAGATATGAAAGTGCATCTGTGGCCGTTTCAAGGAGCTGATCCACTTAAAATGGAGTACAATTAGGTAAATCATAGATAAATTTTAACTAATTGCATCCAGTGCTTCAATTTAATACAAGCTCTCATATTAAATAAGGGTTTTGTTTAATTTTGGAAATAAGCTCTTTTAGACCATCAACATATTCTACTACATAAATTACTGTTTAGATACTCTTTTGTGTAAGAAGGATGCTTATTTAATTCAGTACAACAAGTTCAAAAAGACTTTTAGATTTTGCTACAGAAAAAAATACCATATCTTACTTTTTAAAGAATGTCAAAGCTCTAAAAAGAAAACTTTTCTTCCAGATTCAGTTGTACCTAGATCTTTTTGTACCAATCCACAAGAGCAAGTTACTGGAAACCCAATGGGCCCTGTAAATAAAAAATGCCTGTGATAAATAATGAGAGGCATAGGACCAACAAAACATCCTTCTTCACTGTTTCTCTGCTAGGGAGAATTTGACTAAAATAAAAGAGAGGTTTGCTTCCCAGAAATTCCTGAGTACCAACACAATCCTTGAGAGCCATGGATAGCCATACATTCAAGCAAAGCATACACATGTTAAGCTTGCCTCTGAAGTGAATGACGTCTTCTGGCACTGCACATGTTACTTGTGGTCATGGACTCTAATTCTGAGCTCAAGACTGTTCACATATATACCTCCATTTAGGACAGCAGCAGTAAAAACATAAAGGTCTCTGGTTTCCATATGATATTTTCTGGCATAGATGGATTTTGCTCTGCATTGGAGGATTAGGATTAGAATACAAACATCATAAAACCTCATGGCTTCTTCTTATTGGAATCACATGGGGACATAAACTGATCATTAAAATAGTAAATCTGTTGTTATTTCAGATATATTTATGATTCATCCATGAGATATATTGTGAGAAAAAAAAATTCTAAGCATGTATCAGCAAAGTCATATTAATAAATAAATCACCCAAACTAAGTTTCTCAGATATGAGAATTTCTTAAGTAAATAAGAAACTTTGAATACCAGCTTTTGACTGCTTGCAGGATTCCCTGCAGCACATCAAAACCTGACGTGTAAGATGAATATGTTTCTATGACAACACTGTCAAGGTTTGTAGGATTAAAAGGTAAGAGCACAACTTGCTACAAAAGAGGGACATCAAACTGCCAGATGAAGAGAATCCCAATGAGAATTAAATCTAGGTAGGTGAATGAGTGGAGGAAAGACCCAGCTTATAATACCAAGAAGACTATTTTCTCTTAGGTTTAGACATAACTTGGGTGAGAATACCTAGAGAAAGGCTGGTCATAGCTGAGTGGAGTGAGTAGATGTGACAGACAGGTTGCTATAGGCAAGTCAGGTCAGTGACTGAAACAGGAGACACTGGCATGAGGAAACAGAAGATATTATAAACTAGAGGTAATGACAAAATGTATGAGAGGAAATGGTAAAGAAACTGGCCAAAATACTAGTTTGATGAGAAGAAAACATCCAGTATACCGATGCAGAGGTAGTAGTTTGCTTAAACAAAGTTGTCACTCAAAAGACAGAAATAAAGACAAGAATAAGGTCCTCTGAGTGCGAATATGCACTTCTGGCCTGACTGCAACCACAAATATTGTAACAGAAAAATCAGCTCAGCAGCTGTGATTCGAAACAGAATAACCAGCTTCAGTACAACAGGGAGCAAACCTTTTGAGCTCTTTTCCTCTCCTTAATTGGTTTCTTTGACAGTGTTTTCCCTCGGCCCATAGCAATTCTCTCATGTTTTTTCCCAGAAGTTTCCTCTGGGTTCTTGCAACACCAGTGAAACACATAAAGTAAGAATTTTGAGCCAAGTTGTATCTTGGAACTTGCTGTCCAGCCTTGGTTCGCTAAGGAAGTATTAATTTCAAGCACATGGCTCAACAGGTTAGCATCTTGCACTCAGATAACCACAACTCAGTGAATTTCTGGAGGTCAAGACTGACTTTTCTTGCTTAGGGATGTGAAAGAAAATAAAAATATCACTTTGTATTGTTTATAGACAGAACCTGCAGACCTGCTATGGATTCCCATATGATGCATCTGGAGGTGCAAAATAACCCAGTGACATGGTAGGCTGTACACACCAACTGCAGCGCCTGGACTTTCCATACTGTGATCAAGTCTGAAACATGACACAGCTCTCAGTAGCCTCTGAGACAGCTGTAGACAGCTTGTTACAACAAACATTAGTCTTAGGATGAAGAGATACCTTGGATAACAGTTCCTAGGGAGTGTGAACTGTGCACAGAAAAGGGTGCTCAGAGTGGTGAGTGGAAACAAGAAGGGAGACCAACTATTTTAAAAGGCATTTTAAGCCAGCACCCAGCAGGGCAGTGGCCTACAGCCTAAACATCAATGGTGGGAAAACATGATGTGGCATGTAGGTCAGCTCTGTTATCTGCATCACTTGCAGATGCTGCAATACATGCAGGCTGCTACTTTCCAAAATAAATGTTCCCATATTGAGCAAGGAGTGTGCTGTCCAGCCTCACAAATACGATGCCCTGTGTCCTCCCCCTGCCTGACACCTCTCAGAGTTAGGAAAGGAGCTTCCCTCCTTTTTCTGTCACTGGAAGGTCCTGGGAACCCATGCTGCATGACAGCTTGCAGCCCCACTGCATCTCCTGTGTCAGCCCCAGCCCAAGGCTGGGAGCCTGGAGCAGACCGAATCTCCTCTCAGCACAGTCTCTGCTGGAGCAGCTGCTGCAGTCAGAATCAGATCCCAATTCCTATTCTTCTCCTAGGGCCTAATACACTTTCCATTTCAAAATGTATTTAATATAAACTTTCAATCTTTTGCTGTCATACAGCCACACAATGTTTTTGCCATGTATTACTGTGAGTTTTGAATACAGTTTGGTTATTCTAAATGGTTATTTTCTGCATTGTTTCTTTCACCTTTGCCTAGAAGATGTGCAAATTCTTACCCCATCATCAGAAATGGTCTTCTGTTCAGGCTGAGTATTCCTCAAAAGATTCTTTTAAAGAAAAAAAAAATCTGTATTGTGATCTAGCATCTGTTTTCCTTTTTAATATGAAAGGACCAACACCATTTGCTCAGTTGCTTTTGCCTAATGTTCATTTAAGCATATGTGTGAGAATGCTGGCATATAAAACATTAGGCTAACATTTGGCATCTGTAACAGTGTTGCAGAAATTAGTAGCTCCAGCTTGCAGACAACACTTGTATTGACCACTGACCTATTGAACTGCTATATTTAGAAAGATCATTTAAAGGAAAATCTCATAGGCTATTGAATTTGAAGCTGTTCCAGCTACTCTGTTAAGCTGGATTTTTAATTCCTTTTCTCTCCCCTGCAGTGGAATTCTCCAAGGCAAAAGGAGTAAAATATTTTGCTGGAGGGGATACTTTACTTTCAAGATTCATTCTTTTGCACACAAATATATCAAGGAAAAAAAAATCAAAGATAACAGCAAAAATGTTGAAAGAATTGGAAAGTTTGTTTTCAATCTCAGTATGAGATTTTGACAATCAAGCAGGGACCAATTGTTTTATCATGTGAAGGGGGTTAATTTTTATGATAGACAGCTACAATCAAACTGAAATAACATATTATTTTATTTTAATATTAGTTGCTGCTTCTTTGATGCCATGTCAAGGGAAGAACTGTCCTTTCCACTTATCTCAGATGTCTGCTACAGAGGATTTGTCTGTTAATTATCTTGACAGATTCAACTTTCAAGATTGTTTTGATGAGCTGTGATCTATACAATGTAAAATATGTCAAAGCATTATGTGTACAAGTTTATTTAGCATGTTAGCAGCATATATTTATAGACGCTTAGTCTCTGCTTTTCTCCTACCAATAGTTTGTATCTCGAGCTAACACTTGCCTTCGTATTTGCAATATGACGGTCGGACCATCATGTGCACACCCTATAACATTCTGCCTTTCTCTGAAGGTAGAAACATGTATTAGAATATTTAATAGCCTGTAAAAGTCAAACGTGAGGGAATATTTTGCTCATGCATTTTCCTCCTTTTTATTCTCTTAAAGCATCATGCATGACTTTTCTGCCCTTTTCAAGTATTGATATTGAAAACAAACAAATACATGTTATTATTAAAGAGATTCTTGCCAGGAGGTAGAAGAAAGATGTGCTCCTATGAGATTTGCTTACATATTCTGTGGATTGTAGATGGTAAAGCTTTACATTTATTGAAATTGTCTTTTCCCTTGAGTTCTAAGAAAATGTGCCTAAAGCTATTACTGCATCTATCGACTCTGTGGGATTTAACGGACGTGGCTCTTGCTCCCAGGTGGTTGGAAAATGACCTCTATGAAGCAAAGTTCAAGCAGAGTGAAAGCTCTGAGACTGAGATTAGAGACCTGTCAGTTGCCTGGTAGGATAAAAGTGTAAAATTATATGTGATGCTCAGTTCAGTCACATCAAACAGCTCAGAAATGTTTACTGAATGAACTACACAGTTGCTAATTACACTTTCCCCTTAAGTATTCACATTATCATGGGCAACGAATACCCAGAGAACCTGGAAAGAGAAAGCTTCTAATAAGTATGCAACAATTACAGCAGGCATGGTTTTGCACCTTAATTTTCTTACAGTGATTATTTATGGTGAAGAGGCAAATTTGGCCTGTCATCTCATACAGTATCTTCGTATCTCATTTCAAATCTTCTGAGAAAAAGATATGATAAATGTTAAATCAAAATATAGCAACAGGAGCATATCTACTACCGGTAAAATAAACAGAGCCTTCCTCACAACATGGTACAAAACATTGCCTTAACCTAGTGACCTTCAGTGACTAAGCTGTTTCGTACAACCATGTATATGATGTCTAATGATTACAGCAGCAATTAAACCCTGAGAAATCAAAGTGTGTTGAAATTGTACTTCCTCTTATGGCTGGAGGAAGTGCATTAACTTCGTATAATGTGGACTTAGTCATCCTTGCCCCTCCCCTTTGTCAAAAAAAGTCTTGTTCTTGATATGCATCAATTTCAATTTTCATAACATTAAGACAGAAGACTAATAATGAAAGGTTCTTCTTCCACAAGCAAGGACCCTGCCCTGTATTTTAACTATTGTCCACAAAAACCTCTGACCATGGACACAATCTGGAAAGTAAAAGCAATATGCTGATACTTCTGAGCTGAGCTTTGTAGAGCACTTGCAATAGGCTTTCAGGCAAGAAGGAAAGGTTAGAGGAGGTTCTGCTGCTGGTGTCCATGTGCTAGAACACATGCATCGCCTCATCTACTTCCAAACCTATTGGAGCATCAAGTTTACTAATAATCCCACAGAAATCTAGGATGATCCTTTTTCACAGGCAATGAAGCACTCAAGCACACAGCCATACAGGGAGAGAGGTAACTGTTCAACCTGCTGCCCCTTGCACACTGTAGGTGGCAAACTTATGGTTGCTGTTGGTTTTGGTTTTCCTTTCTTTCCTTGAAAGTGCATTTTGCAGAATTGGACTCCCTTTTTTTTATTCTTCTTATGGATTTTTTTGGAGTCATACTACAGTCAGGAAAGAAAGCATGAATAATTATTTTGATGGAATAACTTTAGCAGATAAAAGGTAATGCATGATAAAAAACTCAGTTATCCTAAACTGCTTACCCAGTCTGGAAGAAACTAGTGTTTCACTATCTGAATATTTCTACTGTCTGCTCAAAATAAACTTTAGTTACACTGTTTTATTTCAGCAATTTAAGACAACAAATTATTTCACAGAAAGATATTTGCTATAACAGTTATTATCAAACATATGCAGCTTCATCTCTGTCTCTGAATTTAATATATACCTTTAAATTTTTATTCTTGTAATTGTTCTCAGATAAAAATTAGCTTTTTTCCTGATCTTTCTTAATTCCAAATATTGTAACATCATAAAAAGTCTAATTAACAAATGCTGAGCCTTAATCTTCTACAATATATTCAATAACCTGGTAGTGAAAAAAATATGGGGTTTTTTTTCTCCGCTTTTATATGATCCCTAAAACATGTGCTTAATTAAAATCGATCTCTTGTACTTGAAATCTTTACGGAGTGACTTAGAGGAACATGGCCTCAAACACTGTTATTTGAATTTACATTAGCAGATGATCTAACCAATAATATGTAATTGCTGTTACATAGTGTCATTTACACTTAATGCTACTGTCTCAAGCATTTTAATTATGCTAAAGCATATGTTGTTTCTAGCTGATTTTTACAGACTACTTGATTAAACCCCTAGAAGCCTATAAATCATTGTATCTGGTCTGAAGGTCAGCATACAAGGAGTAGTTAGGTGAAGTTTTAAAGGGAGACTGCATAGTTGGTGGGGGCCATTGCTCAAAATGAATATTCTGGAGTGGTGGCAGTGTGATGCTGGGTTCTGGGGTCCACTTCACAGCTACAGGTCATAAAGGGCACATCCCACAGTAGTTTTCCTGTTAGCTGAATTAGTCACACCTTGAACTCCAAAAATTAACCCAAAGTGGCAGTGGATAGAGCATAGTATTCTGTTCTTTAAGGCTATATGTTTTAAGGCTCGGTAACCACCCATGAGAAATCCACTGTAACCAGAAAACCACACTTAAAAAGAAAATAATAATTTCCTTTAATTCCTACCCGTGCCTGACTAAATAGTCAGTAGTCTCAATGATTCATTACCTTGCATAAACTCTTCTACAATGTTGACTTTATGCTTGGCCAATCACCAAACTTTACAAATTTCTTTATTTCTTTCACAAAGGTGATAGTCTCTCTCATGCACATCTGTTAATATTAAACATTTTAACTTTAAATCCGATCAAATTTTGAGTGAGGAGTGGGATCAAGATAAAACAGACAGCTGGTTTACTAAAAAGGTTTGGAAATCACTATGAAATAAAGCACTTTTAAAACTTGTGCACATATTTCATGGCCAGAATGCAAAATCTGTAAGGAAAGAAGCCCTTTGGGAGGAGAGGATTTCCTTTATACTCTGCCCTTCATGGACAATTTGCACTGCTACCCCTGTGCAGAGTTTAAGTAGTCTTAAAGCTCTTCATAACTCTCCTATTTTTTATTGCAAAGGAAACAAGGAACTCCATAGTCTATTATCTGGAAATTAATATCCAAATCTTCCTCTCCACTCTCCTTATTTTCTTCCTTTACAGTCAATATTCAAATAATATTAGCAACATTAATGAAGAATGGCTTCTACGGCTCTTGCTAATTGCAGGGTGATGGCAAATGGGGGAGATTCTAAGGGAGTTCTGCACTCACACATCCCCAAGTAGGTGCTGACAAGGTGCACATTTTCTGTGATAGGAATGCTGACAAATCAGACAACATGACCCAAGGTGAATATAGTCTGGAACTGAATCCCCCCAAAAAACAGGTCTAGCTTTTGTTTCTGGGAAGTTTTCATATTTGACTATGACAATTCCTGCCCTCTCAGTGACAGTTATGAAAAAAACATCCAAACGACAAAAAGTGTTTTCAGATGTTTTAAATTTTTCGTTTCATTTCTTTTTCATACAAATTGTTTTCAAAAAAATAAAGACATGAAGGATATGCCCTGGGCTTAACTTCCTGTGGGCTTGGAATAGGATAAATTATGTCTTTGCATTGCAAAAGGTGATCTTTTCTCCCTACCACTGCTATCAGCATCTGCAGGTCTGTATCCATGGGGAACAATTAATTTTTTCCCGAACAAGTTTGCTTATTAGAGTATCTGACTACCATTTTATTTATTTCCAATAGATAGTGCCTTCTTTTTGTAGCAGATGTTGAAACTGAAAATAAGTTCCTCAAACATATGCTATTACACTTGGGGAACGTCAAATGGAGCCTGCCTGGAAGAACTACGAAGCACAGGCTCTTCCCTCTGGGAAGTTGTAACTGAATAACTGACGACTTGAGAAAGGACAGCTTGAATCTTCAGTAAATATTTCCTTAATATAAAGGAATTATACATGTAAGTCAAATATCACATGATGAAAACAGAAACAGAGAAGAGCCCATTCCCTTTGCAGATGCTCAGCCTTTCCTGGTAGCACCACCTCCCCTCACCGCAATGCTCTTTTGGCCCAGACAGGGCCTCAACATGCAATGAAAACATCAAATTGCAGTGCCCTCTCCTGCCTCCTCTATCTCACTTTTTTTCCCTTTGGAAAATCATATCTGATCTTCTTTCCTCATTCTAAAGATATTTTTTTAAATAATTTTTCTTTAATATTCACTTTTAACAATCCCCGTCCTTTCACTCACATCCCATGCGTGGAACCTCTTGATGGCCAGGTGTATTGCTTGTAGCATCAGAAGAGAGGGCATCTCACCGCTTTCCTCATCATGATTGACTTGAGACAGTCCTCCAGGTAGTTTAACAACAGCTTCCTCCCATCGCAATAAACCACTTTATGGCACTCTTGCCCAATTCAAATTGACCTGCAGGGCACATTTCAGTAGCAGCTTAATTCACTTTCTCCCTTCCCTTGAGTTGAAACAGTAGAGTATTAGTTGTCATATAATGTGACGTCTATGGCTTGTTTCTCTTATTATCCCGGCTAAGTAAATCATAACAAGAGCAATGCAGTTGTGTGATGATTTAAATGAAGAAATATGGCTCAATGTTAAAATAATTCCTCTAATTTATATACAGTAAAGCTTCACACAACGTATTATGTCAACGACATCCCAAGTCTGGATGTGCGATCTTGAGAAATTGTTTGATTAACTTCTGTCTTGTAAAATACCTTCTTGTGGCAAGTAGTTAAGCCTGTAAGAGCTGCCAAGTTCAAGCCAGTGTGGCTCATGCTATAAGTCTTCCTGCAGTCCTTTGGGCCACTCCATAACAAGAGCTACCATTTTGCTGTCACTGTCACTTCACATATCCAGTCTCTAAAGCTCTGTTTGTTGTTTCATTCTGTTCTATGTCTCCCTTAGGAACTTCTTCATTTTAATATAAATAGAGCGCTTCATCATGCAGTGCCAAAGACTTGTGGAGGGTACAACTCTCAATATTACTGAAAACAATGCATACAGATGAATTTGACAGCAGATCACAAAGAAAGGGCCTTAATGAAAAGAGGCAGATTTCCTTAGTCAAAAGTATGGAAAGGAAGAGTTTGAAAATAATGAAGGAAAAAGGAAATGAACACCTCCTTCTGCTAATCATTGGTTAGATTTAGATTGTAGCTCATAAACATTGCCTTTTGCCATACATCATGAATCTGTCACATTGTATGCATATTTTTAAAATTAATTTCAATAGGATTTTTCTTTAAACATAGAAATTAATTTTCTTTCTGAATTTTTAAAAATCCCACAATATTTCTATGCTAAAAAATGATATTTTTTTTTTAAAAAAGTATTTGAGAAAAAATGTTGATTTTGTAAATTTCAATAGTTATCTTTTAATGTTGTTTAAAACTTTGCATATAGTTTTGCCTTTTTGTATCCATACATTCATATGTTACGATAAAGGATATAATAAGATATTGCATAATAATATTAAATTAGGAAAATTAGGATAGGATAAGATAGTAGGATTAACGATGCCCAGGCAGAAGCATGAATCTTGATGTTTGAGAAAACAAAATTAAAAGGCAGTTTCTAACACTTCCATAGTAACAGCAAATAATAATGATGATAAATATGCTACAGCTATGATATGTCAATGTATGACATGGTAGCTGTGATATGTTACGTTCTGGTTACTTAAACTTAATACTAGGTTAACTTTTTTTCTATTTTTGGAAGAAAGTGTCTCCTATAAAAGTGACACTTGAGACATTTCAGACGAGATGAATGAAATCAAGGGTTGTTTTAGTTCTGCAAATTTCACTTCTCACGTGTTGATGTATAAACCCAGTACCAATGACAGGTTGGATCTCATCCCATCATGTGCAAAGTAACACAAGGGGTTCAAATAAAACCTGGATTTTGCCCTAACAATAGTTTATAATGACTTAATTACATTTACACCACTTTTCCACAGCCCTTTGGCTTTAGCGTCTTAGCTGGACAATATAACCATTTCTATTATAACCATATGGAAATGCTTTTGGAAACATATCAGCTCATGCTTCCATATTTAATTATGTTGTTCCAGTTTAATAGCTTACTGCATGACCTTTCTTAGTATTTCTGTTTCCTTTTGTGCTCTCTGTAGTGAATATGCAGGTTATCTCATATATCTACTACACTTTTTCAAGTACTACGTGTGGACAAACATACCAGGCTTTTGGAAATTGCTAATATCCAGTTACAAATTCACAAGTGGCAAATACTCAACCATGAAATGCAGTAGTCACAAAGGAGGACATTTGTAGATTGTAAATTCCTGTACATTTCTGAAGTTGCATGACGAGGAGCAGCAGGTGACATTATCCAGTTTTATGTGCACTTTACCTTTTTTAGCCCCTCTTGCTCCCTTCCCTCCTACTGATGCTGCTGAGGTATAGTTTCATCCATTTGCTTCAAGCTGAAATCCATGATGCTCAATAAAATCTTTCAGGGAATAGGATAGGATCGAAGCTGATGCAGACTTTTTTCCAGATAGGTAAATTTGTATGGTTATATATGTGCTCATGTATGTAGATGAGAGTGAGCACAGAGGGAGGATGAAGATCTCATTATAGTAATTCATGGAAGTATAGCACTTACCCTTTCTTTATCTCTCTTCTCTTCCCATCACCACAGAATACAAACATCTCAAAGGTATTAGCATATCTAAATGTGTGCCACTTCTGTGAGGCAAAGGACTGCTGTTATCCCTTTTTAAGAACCCAAAAATTCAGCCCCAAGCCATTCAGTCAGGCTAGCATGTCTTGCTTTATTGCTCAGCAGCAGAGATCAGGGCCTGCAGGGTTTTTTTTTTCTTTTTTGCATCTTTTGCTATTAAATGGGAAAGTTTAGCAAAAGTTTCAAACAATGCTAAGGTTAGGGCAACTCAATTCACTGGTAGAAGTGGTGAGTGGAGGACTTAATGTTCCAGCTCCATCTTCTGCCTCCAGGGAGTGGTTGAGTTACTTGATATTGAGGATGGCAATATAGATGCCCTCCCTCCTACAAATCTCCCCTAAGAATGAGACTGTGGGATTGTGATCTCTTCCTCTTTTTTGGCCAAGAAAACTGCACACAGAAAGCTCAGACCAGACTCAGGCCTCCTGAGCCTCGAGCTTAGTACATGAGCAACAGAGTCCTCCTACCCATACACCTCCCTGCTGAGGAACAGATCTCCAGATGGGGTGTTTCTCTTCCTACAGAAGTCAGCAGATGATAAACACCCTGTGGAAATCAGTGGAATAGGACAATCTGAAATGAAATTTATTGTTATGCACTATCAAAGTGCTCCTAGACCTGTGCAAGGGCTTTTACTATAGGAAGTAACTCATCTGGTACTGGTGAATCTGTTCTTTCACTGTAATTGATTAACTCCAGATTAAAAAAAACAAACAAAACAAACCAAAACAACAAATCAACAAACAAATCACTTAAATTTTAGAGAACAGGTATCATACTGGAGTATGTTGAGTAAGTACCAGGTCTTGCAGTACAGACTTGCATAGAAAAGAATGAGACTACTATCTAATGCCTTTTAATACACTTTTAACATAATAATCTGTTCCCAGGCTTTTGAAAAGCTATGTAGTCTATAGTCAAGTTTCAAACAACTATCATAAAAAGTAATTGCTTGATATCAGTAAGATATCCTTTCATTGGCCAATAAAACATAGAGCTATGTGATTATTACTATTTTCAAATACATAATATTCTAGATCATACCTAGTGTATCTTCAATTACAACGCCTGAAGTAAAATTCTACTTGGACAATAAAAGGGGATAGAGTCTACCTCATAGCTATAAAAGATACTGAGACATAAGCAAAGGTTGATATTTAATCATCTCATACCATAATTAATACCTCCCAATGAGACAGAGCAGTGAACACAAGCAGAAGTCAAGTAAACTAGTAGAAATATTTAAATAACTATGGTCAGATTAATCGTAAATTAATTGCTGGCAGAATTTAGTTTCAGGTGTCTGAAAAAAAGTTCTTTCTGATTACCTTTTTGGTAATAAATATTTTGGTAAATAGTATACGGTATTTTTGTGAGAAAAGAATTGTGTTACTCATATGTTCACTCTGTGCTTGGAAGTTTTTGCCTCACCTGTGTCAAAACATCATAATCTTACAGCTGCTAATTGAAGCAGAGTGGCGCCTTGAGTTATTTTTGTGGTCAGCATGAGATGGCATGTGACATTATATGTTATAGTAACCCTCAATGAGGCCTTTCTATGGTAAAAACTTTAATGCAGAAGGAGGAGGGGGTGGAACCTCTCAACATCACTTTCATCTGTAATCACAATTTTCCTAATTGTTATTTAAAATTAAGGTGACTTGATTGTCAGACTTAATACTTTAATACTGATGCATGGTTTTATAATCCATTAATTGACATTTAAGGCAGTTTGTCAAAATAGCTGTATATTAGTTCTGTTTCAACTACGCTGGGCTTTTGCCCAAGCAGATAATGAGGGACTATAACCAAGAATTTAACATGATGTCTCATACCAATCATACTAAAAACTTACCATTTAGGGAACACTTGAAGTGATATCCTGCAGCCCATATTTAGTAACCATCCGATTGACATTGGCAAAAATTTGACTGTGCAGGAGCCATGTAGGGACTCTGGATTTTGGCTTGCTCTGTCTTTAAAATGCTGACAGATAAGATGTGTTCAGAAAACTACAAACAATTGCATTTTTTAAGGAGCATTTTTCATTTCTATGAGTGTCTTAACAGCCTACAAATAGTCATATGCTCTTTCAGCTGAGAATGTATATCAGGTTTCCTGGAAACCATCCCACTAGGGCACGACTATAGCTCCAATATAAGCAGTGAAGCACTTAAAAGGAGGCTAATTAGCTATTTGCTGTACTTGACAGATAAAAGATGTATGCAAGCACAGTGAAAAGACTGCAAATATAGATATCCCTGATTACGTTATTGTCCAACATTTTAATTAATTTCTTATACCATCTTTGTGTAATGTAAAAAGGTTTTAAAAGATGTGATAATAACAAGGCTGTGGTGTTTCTTTAACTAATCGCCATCACTGCAGGGTGCTGGAAATTTTAAAGCACGTTTTATATGCTCAGTTCATGGAAGAATTACTTTTACTTCTACTGCCCTTAATCTTTCCTTTATTTGCAGAGCAGCAATGAGAAAGGTGGGATTTGATTCAACTAGTGTTCTGTCCAGAAGCCATAGTGAATGTCATTTTGGCATGTAAATTGTCTACAGAGGAGAAAGACTGGCTGGTAACTACAAATAGGGGCAGATGACAAAACCTTTAAGCTCTGTCTGCAACTCTACAACTTGTGAGGAAGTAACACAACTTCTCTGAGACTCATTTTAGTTACCTATAAAATTGTAGAATCATGTTTATCCGTCACGTGTGAGCGTTTTGTGGGTTTACACCTCATCACTCTCCAAGTTCCCTGAAAGCCTCAAATTAAATTTCCTCTCAAAATATTTTTACTTCTAATTATAGCCAAAACCAAACATAAAGTTGTGTACAATGTGAGGTTAGATAAGTAAATAAACACACTAATCAAAGCTTCTGAAACAAAAATGTTTTGGACCAGGGTTTAGATTCCATCAGGAACTAGACCTCCTTCCTGGTTTGCTGGTAGAGTTTCACAAGTCCAGAACAATACACAGTCATCTTGGCTTGAAGTTATTTTGGTATTTTCATTTTCCTTGCAAGAATAAAGGATTTTGTCCGTGCCACATCAAAATAATGGGATATGAGGTACCAACAGAGTGAATAGCAGTATAGGCACTAGCAGTGTTTTAAGCTTTGTTAATAGTGAGGGACCAGGTACATTAAAGTAGCAGACAATTTGTTTGATAAGCAATTGATATTTGACAGGCCAGTGACAGCCTTGTTGGCAGGAGATCACTGCTCCAGTCTCAGTATGTGACTTTAAAAACTTCACTAGGGGAAAAATTACAGTCAGGCAAACAGCAGCAAGGCATAGCCTAAGGCACTATATGCCAATAACTAAGTCCTAGGGAAAACTGATTTGTGGCTTCTGATCACATGAACCTATAGCCTTCACTATTGACTAATTGTGGTTCATCTGGATGTAGATCTATCTTGGCTAACAAGAAAGCACTAGAGGTCTTCATTTAGCCATTGAGCTGAGTCTCTAGAGACGTGTGTGCAGCTGTCTTTACCTTCTTACCAATCAACACATCAAAAGCTGCAGAATATATTTCCACTTCCAGGAATGCAAACTGCAAGTGAGATAAAGTTGCCAAACTAGACTTGAAAAAGAGCGAATGATTATGACTCTACTCCAAATACAAAAGATAAATCATTTATGACCGTGCAGAACTTTGCTATCTATATAAATTTAGAACAAACACGATGGAGACAATTCATCAGCTGGACAGCTGCATCATTTTAATGTAACTGTAAAGGATTAAAACAATTTTAGGTGCCCTTTTTTCCTACAAAGCATCAAACTGGGGAGAAGACAAGCAGACCAGGTGAATGTACATTTCCTTGCACAAAATGGCTGTTGAATGATGCTGTTTTGATTTGTTTTATTTCAATGAAAATGGTATACTTACAAATAATCTACTTGGTGCCATGAATATCAAATGGAATTACTATGCAAAGCATCCTACCTAGTCCAAATATTATCCTAAAATTGGGGAAAATAAAAGTATAAAATACCATTCTGGAAGTATTTGAAGCTAGAGCTACAGAAGACACAGGGTAAGTGATTTTGCTTTAAATCATTGTCTTGGGTTCTGCTCAGGTTAGCAATTCATTCAACTAAAGTCAGTATTGGCAAGACACACAAGATCGCTGAAGGAGCAGAGCTTTCTCATACTACATCAGGACTATCAGAATTTCAAGGTACATAGGAATTTTAGGGCTCAACCATAGTTTGACTTAAAGTTCAGATTTAGGTCACATGGGAATTAATAGGCAAAAAATTTGCTTCAGTCCCAAATGAGCAAAACAATACACTGTCAAAGAAAGCTGAGATAAAAGCTTTTCTTGTGAGAGTTCTGTTTCCTCCCAGTCAAAAATAATAAGAGAACAGAACAGAGTCCTTGAAGGATTAGGGAAATGGTGTAGTGGTTGATACGGCTGGGACAAAGTCTGGACTCAATGATCTTAAAGATCCCTTCCAGCTGAAGCGATTCTATGATTCTATGACTTCAGTATCTGCCTGTCAGCTTGTCTGTGAAGGGAAGTGGTAAATATTTTTGCCATTTAACATTCTGTCCAGTTAAATTAGGGGTTGCAGCCTGGCAGAGAGGAGCAAATTGGGCACATAAAATTAAAAGAAATGTAAAGATCACCTTAGAATGTCAATCCTGAAGCTAACTTTGTGCATTTTTAGTTATAGTAATGGATATATTTTTTCTGGATTTCCCATCTTGACCCAGATCAAAGAGGAAACTAAAACTAGCTGAGCAATCTGAGCCTAGGAATGATTAGAAATTTAAAGGCAGATGATTTAAATTTAAAACCTGTTGTTCAGGGCACATTGTTCTACATAGATAAAGCAGAAGAAGCTTGTGAAGGTGCTTTCAAAGTTCTTAGCATTTAACAGAATACATTTCTGTATCTGTCAAGGTATACCTGTTGCTACTTCTTACTATCAGTTTTGATCTAGCACACAAGTGTGGGTTTGTGGTTTTGGTTTTTTTTAATAACATATATACTACATGTTTCAGATTTCTTTTTGTTTGACTTCGACTGTGAAGCTTTTCCCAACAGACTTAAGTCAATAAGATTTCTTACAGCCAGGGCAAGTAGTTCAGCCTGTTCCTAAAGCTACTGCATCCTTCTTGTTATAAGAACTTTTCACTTTGCTCATAATTTTGAAAAATTAACTTCCAGTGATAACATTTTCCACACTGACATAGTTATCCTGGAAAATATCTCAATATCTTGCCTCTTGTCTTTGAAATACAGGAATGTGTAAAGTCTATAAAGTGGGGATGGCTTGTTACTACTTAATCAAAAATTATTTCAGTTGCCCAAATTGTAAAACTTTGTGAGGAAAAAATAAAAAACAAAAGGAAATGACACTTCAATACAGTCTTTGTAGAAGAGCTTCCACTTCTAACAGTTTTTTCAAAGTGAAAACTCTGAAGACTACATCTTACAGAACTCTGGCCCCTATAAAAGTTAGGATGGGTGCAAACCCAAGGGCAAGCATGGCCAGGAAGAATTTATCAAATATTCTCTCAAAGGGCTGCTCCTCTCCAAGGCTGCTGCCATATACTGTAGTTATTAGCACAGCATCACCAGCATTTCTTGTCCTCCTTGTTACTGCTCCCTATTTAGGTGGGTAGAAGCCTTTGGAGCTGGAAGCTAACACAACAGAAAACTATGAGGAGGGAAAAGTCAAGGTTGAGAAAAGGAGCCTGGCAAGCATGCAAGCAGAGAGAAGAGACAAAAACGGTGATGAGGATGTTGCAGAAATAGAATAGGGAGAAGATAGACGAGATTTAATGAGAAAATTTGAGACAAATAGGTTTTTATACTAGGAAACATCTATTTATCAAGCTTGTAACTTTCCTGCAGAAACTAGTTTTCCTATTATGTTTCATTCAGGAAAGGGTTTTCACCTCCCAAATGGAAATTTTGGAAGAGGAAAAAGGCTGGGGAGAAAGAAGGGAAGGGGAAGAGAAAACTTATCCCAGAATAACTCAGTGCTCCAAACGCTTTCCTAAGCACTCAAGGATCTAATTCAGACCTAGACTTAAATCTCAGCCTTTCACTTTCCACAGAAATGTTCCAGTAGACAGTGCATGAATTGATTAAAGGACAGTCTTTTTTTTTTTTTTTTTTCCAAATACTTCTACCAAGCAAAGTACTCTTCCATTAGAAAATGCCAACATGCCAAACCCCTTACTTGCTCCAGTTCTCTACTTCTCCACCTCTCATACCTTATAATTCAGGTTTTAACAATACTATCATGCCTTGATTTCTCAAATCTCCCTCTCCTCACACAATGTGCAGAACAAAGCTGCCCTTGAGATGGATCCAAGTTTAAAAGGCAAGCTATAGTACTTTTCCTTCCTCCATCACAAAAGTTACTAAATCTGCAGAAAAGGAAGCTGACTACCACAGAATATGACAAAAGGTGATCTCATCTCATCATCAGAGCAGTTCACACTTGAGAATTCACATCTTTAAAAAGAAAACCTTTCACAGATGGACACTAACTAGGCATATCTACTTAGGCACTTGAACACAAGCTGTGTTGGGGCCTAGGCTATAATGAATGTTATGGAGTTAGACAAAGACGGAGAAAGTTAGCAGTTCATTTTTTAATCGCCTTTGAGCAGAAAAAAGAAAAGAAAAGAATGCCTATGTGACAGCAAGCTTGAGAAAGGAGGAAACCGAAACTACAGACTGCAACAGAGACAAGGTCAAAGCAAGAAGACAGGATAGAGCATTAAACTAAGCATTGTTATAAGACAGAGTAGAGCATTCAATTAAGCATTGTGTGATCTTATGTATGTAACTAACAAATTGTAACATATGTAGCTAACAGTAGTATAAAGTTAGGTAAAATGTAAGGTAAGCATAACCAATAGTCTAGTGTGAAAGAAAACTAACTGAAGGTCAAATAGATGGGCTGATATTATAAGCACAATAAGGTTGGTGTTTTAAGTACAATAAAGATGGTGTTTTAACACAATGAGGTTGGTGTCTAAGTTGCTACAAAAAATGAAACTTTGAGGCCTTATGCATAGTGCGTGATCCTTAGTATTAACTAATTGTCATGAACTGTAGCACGTATACAGCATTTGGAAAAAGTATATCAGTGATGATTACATGATAATACATTTTGGAGTCAATGCATACCATATTGGTGTCTGGTCGCTCCCATATTGCATAATAAAGAAAACCCTCCCCCAGCAAAGCTGAAAGTGGTGATCTGTGGAATACACTGCTCCTGGGTATGCTTTGAATCTTTTAAGTGTATATCATATATTCTGAAGAAAAAGAAAAGAGTAAAACCAGTTCTGGATGGGGAGGCACAGGACTTGTTTAACCCTGAAGTGTCAAATCTAGGTAAGAGGTTATTTCCATAGGGTGCTGGAGCTCACGATGGAAGTGTTTGACTAAAAGAAGTATACACAAAACAAGGAGACAAGTTATTGCATTTTCTTATCTCAATGCCTCTCAAGTTTCTTGATAATTGTTTGGCAGATTGGATAGCTGCTTTGTGAGTAAATTGTCTTTCTTATCATTTGGAATTTGTACTCTCTGACTTTCTGGAAGAAACACCCGGAATCACTCTGATATTCTATGACAATTTAAAAGCAACTGAAAGAAATACTTCACACATAATAACCTTTGTGATGTCATGGAATCATAGAATCATAGAATGGTAGGAGTTGGAAGGGACTTTTAGAGATCGTGCTTCATTTCTGAAAATATCTAAGCATAGAAGGCAGATTCTTGAGTTTGTGAAAAGTGTTTTTTTATATTTTTTTACTACCTCTGCAAAAATTTTAGGACTAGTTGGGTAAAATGAGCTTTTCTGCTCCTAAAAGTGCACATTTTTACATTACTAAGGCAGTAATTTCCATAACAAGGACATACATCTATACATACAATATAAACCAAAATAATAATTTGTTACATCTATTTGCAGAATCTTCAGAAACATAAAATCCACATAAAGAATATAATTAAATGTAAAGCGCTGCTAATTTCACCATGCTAGAGTGGAAATTGCACAGTTTTGTGAAACCCTAGATTTCATCCAGGGGGAGTCTTCAGAATCAGAAGATTCAGCAGTAGACTGGCACATACCAACACCAGCCCTCAGAAGGATAGGCATGACAAGGACTGACAAGCTTCTGAAAATGAGATGCATCTCTTTAGCTCTAGCAGGTCACATCTCTGTCTTCTCTCCAGCACACACCTTCTCAGTCGACACAGTTTAACCTTAGCTAATGACTACAGCTGTGGTTAGAAATGGGAGCTTGGCATTCAATCTCCTTTCTCCTGAGTTCCTGCCATCATTTTGCAGGAAACCAAGTCAGCGAGACCTAAAGGGCTTCTGGACTTCCCCTTTTATGTTTTGAGGAAGACTTGATACCCGGCTGCACTTGCAATAACTAGGGCACACAAGAAATTTCACATGCAGATATGTGTCCCATATAACTCCTCTTTCTTTTTTTTTTTTTTATTGCTATCCTAAGAGCACAGCTGAACATCTCACTTCATAGGTTTTGGCTTTTTTTTTTCATTAATAATAAGAAAGCTCCGATACTTTCAGCATGGCAGACTAACTATAACATAAAAATGATTACTGTAATATGGGCCATGATTGATAAAACCTGAAGGCATTATCTTATGCTTTGTTTCTAGAAAATGAGTGAACCCTACATATAGTAACCCAAACAAAAGCCTTTTAAGTGGGATTGTCCTAAAGCTCTGTGCTAGAATATATCCCTCACTCCCATGTGGTCAGAGGAACTGGAGGCCACTGGGTTCACCCATCTCTATCTGCATAACACACTGGTAGCACTTTTCAGCCTGCCTTGTGAAATCCATAGCCATGAGAAGAAAAATATGGTCCGAAGCACAGAAACTGTTTATTTTGTCATTGCCATTAACATTCTAATGCTGCTTAGAATACATCAGGTAATATAATAAGGCCACTAATAAGTATTGCAACTGCAGCGGTTAATTTGAAGGCTCATATTAGTGTCCTCAAAATCACACTCAGCGTGTGTGTATCACCTGCATCATTCTATGTGCTTCTCTCCTTTTTCTTAACTCTGTTTACCAAGAAACTTTTCATTCCCTCACAGGTACAGTTTTCCAATTTTTTCTGTCTTATGGATTAAACACTGTATAATAACAAAAAAGACATCACCTTGTTTAGTGAAGGAAACCTATCTTACACTTTGCTAACATTATAGGCAGATTTCACGGTAATGGGAAAACAAAACACCCCAAATGGATCAGTTATTAATTCAATAAATCCAGCTGCTCTCCATGCTCTGGGCAAGAGGCAAAGTTAAAAGCAGCTGCTCATTGATGACATGTGCGACCTGACCAGGGGAAGGTAGCTGTTTTAGCACATCATCCACCACTTTGAAGGCTGACTGCACTCAATTTCTTAGACAATCTACACACCATTTTCAGTTCTGTACCTCCATAATTTATCACAACAATACCTCAAGCATACAGATGTGGGGAGGGGGGAAGGGGAGAATGAAAGCAATTTACAGTATCAAGATGAAAGAAGCTGGACGGCTCAAGAAGACCTACTATGTAAATCATATCCACAACTTCAAGGAATGTCACGATAATATTCTGGAATTAATTTTTCCAGCATTCCTACATATGGGTCACACAAAGGTAAATGTATTTTCCTCCTCCCTCTACCACTGTATCTGGAGTTGTTTATCAATATGTTGAAGAGGAAATTGATTCTACCTCCTCTTTTCTATGTGGACAATAAGAACCTTATGTACAAAAACTTCTGATAAAAATCACAGCAATCAGTAAAAAATTAGTGTGCAATCTGTCTATATGTCTTCTCTTCAGATTTTTGGGCACATCCTTCAAAAGTTTTGCTTCATGATACTGAAGATTAAGAAAGGAAAATAATATTTTCCCACCAACAGGCTAGATCACAGTGTATGGAAAACATACCTCACCAATCCTAATTAACTTAAAAATGCAAAAGTAATCTGCAGTCTTGGTAACATTCCTAACAAATTAAATATGTGATTTAAAACATGTTATTTTTACTTAATTTCAAACACATCTATGTTTTGAGGTATTTTTCTGAACTGTAATTGCTAAATATGTCTGATTAACCAAAAGTGAGTTCTCCAATGGGAAAATACTGATTTTCCTGTATAAGACTATATGCAGATACAACTTTGTTTTTTCTTGATGGTTTGGTAACCAGCTTTTGCATGCAAATTAATTTTTTCTATGTTCAGTAGGTGCATTATGTATCTCAAGGAGAGTCAAAAGCATGTGCGAAAATCTCTTTACACAGTTTTCCCTCTTCTCTCAATTATCAATGACATATCTATGAAACCTCTGAACTCAACTACATTTATTGTGTGCTTCCCAGTATTTGAACTGCAATCTGCTTCTGAGTCTCTCTTCTCTCCAGGATTTACTTTTAAAGATACAAGCCTGTTAACAGTTTCAAACAGCTGCTATGGAAAAAAAAATCATCATGAATGTTTCCTTCTTCCTCCTCAATTGTGGATTTAAATCTCGAAATACACCGAGATTGAGCTACAAGAAACAGTTGCAGTTAGAGGATTAACTCCAGACACCTCCTGCTGCAGTGGGCTCAAAGTTGAGGCTTATACCAGTGGAAAGGTGATATTAGGGATACTATCTCTTTCTTTTCACACTGGTGGGTCCTGACATTTTGGGTCAGGAAAACTTTTAATGAATGGGAAAATTAGTTGAAGTTATATTTAAGTATTTCTAAATATATTCCATGGTTTTGTCTTTTTCTGAGGAATATATTTTCCGACTCGAGGCAGTCAGTTTTAAAGATAAAAGACTTCTGAAAAGAACACAAACTAAAACTGTTTCAGAGTTATATATAATACATTTATAATATGTGATTTCATGTAGGAAAGGTAACCATTTCCCATAAAAAGGAAACGGGGTATAGCATAATAGCTCTTGAATGGATAACCCCCATATCTCAAACTATGCTTCATCACAAATCATTAGATAACCTTCTGCATGCGCAACAGTCATATCCCCACTGAGTGTCTAAACATTGTATTTCTAATATCATCCTTCATGTAGGCACACATGTAGACCCCATCACTCCCTATCCACAGGCTATTCAATTTAACATAACCATTACTTCATTATTCATTAGCAAAGATGTATATAAAACTAGGCTTGCAATACCATGACTCCTGGCTGAAATCATCCACTTCCAGTTTGACTCTATCTTACCACAGAAATTGACTTAAAACTCCAATTTTATTTTGTCTCATCTAGTTCTAACATGCCACTTGGAATCTTCAGATATTTTTTTTTTTAATTTTTCCAGGGCGGACGCTCTCTGTGAGACTCTGATAAACTTGCCAATGTTTAACTCTTAGCTATATGGCTACACATAGCCTTAGCATTGTATTTTGGGGGCTGATCACCATACTCGATTTCACTGAGGCTCTACCGGGATACACACTGAGAAAACTGACAAATGAAGGCACATAATGTCACAAGCAAGCATTTGTCACGTTGCCTGGCTAAATAATGTTGGTCAGAAAATGGACAATGCAAACAGGAAGTGTTTCACAGTTCTTGTCAAAACATTAAAAGCTGTTCAAATAACATACCTGACTTTCTAAAGATCCCAGACAGCCCAATGTGCCTCTTCAGTCTTTACAATCATGCAAGGGTAAAGGGTTTTAAAAAGACTTATGCTAAAAAGCAGTTGATAACAACTTACAATGCTGGCAAATATTATGGTATCTACTGGATCTCTACATTAAATAGTAACGAACCTTCTGTACATTAAGTAGTCCTATACCAGCAAATGATCGAGTCAATGCTATTGCTCATACAAAAGCAGACTAATAGGTATGAACAAGGATGAAATTGTGCCTCATTAAAATGTCCTAGTATTTACCAAAAGTTTTGGAAATTGATGCATTTTCTTGCTATACATAACAAAACATTGATTTTTAAATTATTAATATTTTCTTTCTTGCTTTTACATAGAGAAATACAGAAAATACATTCTCGTCAGGTTATTTCTCAAATGGCTATATTATAGTCTTAGCTTCAAGCTGTGGTGGGCTGTGGAGAGGTTTTGGTCACTTTCTTTATAGTAGAAGGTTATGCTTCACGGTTCATCACCTGTGCTAGGTCCAGGTAGACTGACTAGGTGAATCATTGTACCAAGGGCACAGGGAGGAGGAAAGGGAGGAGCTGTTAGAGCTGCTATCACCAAGAGTCCAAAGAGCAGTAGGTCAAGACTGATCCACAATAGATTTACAGCACTCCACTAAATTTGCATCATGTCTGTCCAGGTATGAAGGATATGCAGCCACACTTGGACAGTCATATCTGAGGAAGGGAGGAGCTGGCTGTATATATGCAATGAATCTGACAAATATCAAGTCCAATGTGTCTCAGGGGCTTGAAACTCACTCTATGTTATAAATGCTATGTCTGCAGAGTTTCCAGACTTTGCAGAATTCCTAACTTTGCCCCTGGCATTTAAACTTCATGAGAATATCTTGCTCAAGTGGGTAGCAACAAACACATCGTCTTCTGCAGGGTACCTCTTGTGTTATACCACATTGCCTTATTTACCTGAGTGTTAAGAAGACTGTAAAGACACTCAAATCAGATGTTTTAACATGACAAGTTTGCAATGTGGAGGCAATCAAGAGTGGAGTGAGGAGAAACAAGTGTTTGCAGCAGTCACTGGAGTAGAATGTGAAGGTGTATTGTACTGGACCAAGAAATTCTTTCTAAGAGCTGAAGCCTAAAAAAAGTTGATACTACACTCCAACTACTGTCACATTGTTTATTGAAGTGGTGTGAATCTGTTTCTCCATGTCGCAAATCAACAAAGATTGAAAAGGAAGAAACGGAGGCGTTTAGGGGGGCCACCAGTGTGCTGGGACAGCATGAGCTTCCCTTGTATTGTTGAGGGAGCCAGGAGAGAACAGTCATTGCCTGAAGCTCCCAGTCAAGCACAGGCAGTGAGGACAGGGGGCATGCCACAAGCTCTTGGTGGTTTACCAGGCTCTCTCAGCATTTTTCACTTCTATAGCTGCACTAGAAAGACAGAAAATGTGCACATAGTGTAATTCTGGTACCACATTCTCCTTTAGGAGTTCTTCTGCTGCAATAGTGTTCAGCAGGTCAGAAAATACAATCCTTTCTTCTTTGTTTTCCTACACAGTGATTTTAACCACTCATTTTCCATATTCTTGTGCTTGGGCTTTTTATCTCTCTCACTATCCTCTATGTTTCGGATATTCTTTGTCTCTATCTGGAAAGAATAGCAGAAAAGTCTCTGTTGCTCAGAAACTTCTCAAGTTTTATTATGTGATTTGTAGAAAATGTATGTATGTAACAGCTATTGCCAAATAATCACATCAGAAAAGTTGTATTCCTGCTGTTTTACAGTAGCTGTCAAAACTTAAAAAAGGGAAAACAACTTTACAAGGGACAGGAAAAAAACCCCACACCATCTGTGCACCTTTAGTACTAACTGTTGGAGAAAAACTCCAGTTGCAGTAGATTTTGTAATATAAAAGTTTCCCATGTAAGTTTAGAGAGAAAGCTTCTGCTCAGGTAATTTTATGAAATTAGCAATCAGAGTTTCATGTCTACAATCTGGAATTCAATTGTAGGACAAATGGACCTCATTTTCACAGCAACATGTATGTTTATTTCTAATTACTCCTTTTCTTAAAAATACAATCAAGTGGCTGAAAGTCAGCTTTGTTTCTCTTCTGTTGTATCAAGTCATTGTACTACAAGGGGAAGGAAGCTGTGACACTCATGCAAGATCACATTTGAGTGATGGTCCTTCTAGGGACAAAGAAAGGAAAATACAGCCACATTTGACGGTATATATGGTACTGAAATGAAAAATAATTTCCTTTTGTTTTTTCACAGATGACTGAATGCTATGTGGGATCCTGAGAAGGTATAGACTGGTGTATGTATTTGAACTTCACTAATAACTCCCACTAGCTCATAACAGCTGATGGGCAGTACCACAGTAAGTGACAAGGTTTGACTCCTCCATTACCATCAGTTTAAATTTGGTGTTTTTTCCTGTATGAGCTTTAAAAAAAATTCCAAGTGTTTACATTAAATTTAATCTGATATATTGTATGGCCCTGAAGACTTACTGTATAATAGTTTTCTTTAGAATGATACACTAACTCCTTCCCCCCCACACACAATTTTTCCTTTTCTTTTAAATAATAAATTTCATTAAAAAATAAAATAGACTGAGAGACAGAACGCTTATATTTCAGGGAAGAATGGCGCGAGGGGCCAGGAAGGGCACATAATTGGGTGTGATGTGTCAGTTTCTCTAGTGACTGTAGGGACTTTTCTGTCATCACTTCCGCAATGCGTAAGCGAGAGGCCTGTACAAATCCCCACGTCTCCCGTGACTTAACTAAACACTGGAGTCTCCTCTAAGAGAAAGTTAGTCAGGAGGTGTGCAGGTGTTTTATACATTAGCAAAGGAAGTAAGAGATGGGGGGATGCAAGAGAAGGTCAAAGGATGAGATAGTGTGACATGAAAAGAGGCTTACCAAAACCAGCATATTCATAGTGGTTTTGATAAGCAAATGGTACTCCTCAAAATAAAATAATTAAAAATTTGATAAAAAAAACCCCCTATCAATCTAAAGCTACCCTAGCTAAAGGTAGATATAGCTTACATTAGAGCTTTCAGCTACTCTCTAAACACAGTTCTTTCATTATTTCTCTAGTTGCTTTCTCTTCTCTAAAGGCAAAATTGAAAAAACTAACAATACATCACACTTCACCTACCTTCTGAGCAATTTCTGAGTGGGCAGATAAACACAGTAGGTAGTTAAGAGACACTGCAGCTGTAGTCCTTTCTCTCTAAATCTTTCTAATAGTTATCCTGTCAGTTACAACGGGCATGATTCACCCCCCTACTTTTAGTGGAAGAACTGCAAACCTTCAGATCAGAACTGAAAGAAACAGACAGATCAACAACATGGTTCATCTGGCAAATTTTAGATATCCATCTTAAAAGAAGACTTGCACCCTAAAATTGGCATTTTCTTTCCACAGATTACAAAATAATACACACTCGTAGTTCAAATGCAAATATCTACATATATAGTGTATATAGTCTCACACAATGATGACAATTGAATGGTTTATTGTACAGGAGAATTAAGCATTAGTATTCAAAAAAGCAAATAAAAAACCTCTAGCTTGTTGCTTGTTTAATTAAAGTATGTGTAGTTATGTAAAAGAAAAGGATCACATACTATATTTGGGCTTTGCTATACTACTCCTCTGCACTTTGTTAAACAGGAGTCCTCACTGGAAGCCACAGTTCTTTTCTGTTTCCGGAGCCCTAACATTCTAAGAAATGCAAAAAAAAAAAAAAAAAAAAAAAAAAAAAAAAAAAAAAAAAAAAATTAAATTAAGTTCACTGCACACCAACTGGAACTCAGTTACACAGATTTTCTCATATAAATGTTTGTTTCTTTGTCTTTGGAAACTGTCCCACATCAGGAGGAGTAGTATTAATTAATATAATTTCACCTTTACTTCAGGCACGGAAGATGTATTCCAACCCATAACAAACCATGACCAAACCATGGACCAGAAATGCTTTTTTGCTAGTTTCCCATGTACCAAGACAACTTCTGATCTGGAGAGTAAACTGAACACATGCTAAGACTAGGAGTCTACATGTGAGTCCTGTGAGCAGATTAACAATCCAAATCTCCCCTATGTTATGCTTCACTGCTTTGTTTTACCAGTAAAGTTGGCACTGCAGAAGTTCACCCATGAAGTGCAAGCTGTTACAGAGCCCTTGCACCTGAAACAAAAATTCTGCTTACTAGTGCCATGATTTATATATATGCACATACAGAAAATCCCTCAGATTTCCATTCTGGAAATTAGGAATTAGGGATGTACTATCATCTTTGTAGTGTCTGACTTGTGATACAAACTTCTACACTTTGAATCAACACTATTTTGAACTTATGAACAGGATTTCAGGGCACCATCTGAGTCTTGCTTCTCTGAGTCTCATCCCTCACACACAAAGGCAAACACACAATAGAGGAGTCTAGAAGGATTTACAGATTATGAGGTCTGTGCAAAACTGTAACCTGTTACAAACCAAGACCCAGATTAAAGAAAAAAACAAAACAAAACAAAACAAAAGATAGCCATAGAAAGAAAATGTAAATGTATATTTTAGGTCTTTGAAATAAGACGAAATGTGTAAGAGGAAACCATAGTGTGTGTATGGTGTGGGTCCAGCTCAGTCTTATTTCAAACAAAACTAATCTTCATTGTTAGAAAAGCTTTCATGTTAAGGTTAGGGACAAAAATCACACCCTAGAGGTTATATTAAAGTCAGAATACTAATAAATTTACCATATGTAAATTATTTAAAATACTATTAGAAATTACCTGAAATAGCACTTGAAGCTCCAAACTAAAGCTAGCCTGAATGATCTGATTTGAAATAAGCAGATTATTTTGGTTTACAAACCTTTTGTGTGTGTGTGTATGTGCATGTTTTGATTATTAGAATGGGAATCAGGGATGCAAAACTCCAAAAGGAAAAACTTCTGCACTAGTAATAATAAAATAATAATTAAAACCAGGGAGCATGAGAAAACTTAGAAGCAGCTTGTTCTCAGGAGAGAAACTCCATCTTTTTTGGAGCAAACAGCATCCTGACACCAAAGCTAAAGCAGGTACACGAGAAATACTATAATGAGCACTGCCTTGTATCTTGCAGTAGTTGAAGGGCTTGCATTTGAAGAGCATGCAAAAACAGAAACAGATTTTCTTCCTACTCCCTCTGCATTATATATTAGATTATTATTGCCATATATGAAACCTGTGGAATTTGGGAAAGAGCTTTCTTTATGGGCATGACAATGAATAAGATGAGCTCCAGAAATACTATGCCATAGGGTACATGTTCTGGGACAGGTGTCCCAACCAAAGAAAATTTCTTATTTGACTTTGCTAGGCTGAAATGTACATTAATCACCTGACAGGGTCACCGCAGAGATCACAGGATTTATTAGTTCAAACATCAAACATTTATTAGTTCAAACATTTCACATACAATAGGACTGAAAATTGTTAGCTTCATAGCATGTAAATGACTGTAAGTGTCCTATTTGGCTTGCAAGTCTCCAGCCAAAATGCAAAAGTTCACATTGAGAAGTAAAAAACTCCTAACAGCGGTAATACCTTAAAACACAATATATGGGAGATTTTCCATTTGAGGGGAAAATTAAATGTAGAGAACACAATCAAATCTTTTGTTTTAAGTGCCAGAATTATTGGCTTCCCTACAAAGTGCCTCTGAGTGAACTTCTTTTAAAATCAGAAGCATTTAGTCACTTAGCAACTTTTTACTCATCGATTAGTGATTTCTTTTCATTTCTGTGTTTAATGGAAGTCTGCTTGACTCTTCTTCATTCATTGTCACCTTGAGCTTAACAGCAAAACTCTCTGTGTGAATGGGCTGTGAAGAGGTCAGAAGCTATATTCATTAGTGGTAACAACAAAATAGTAGAGAACTATACATAATTTTTTAACCAAAACTGTAGAACATGGTTCATTGTGTTTCATTTAAGGAAATTCTATTTTACATATACATTTTCATGTATAAAATGCAGTTTTAGTCATTCTACCATTTACAGCAGAAGAGGTTTTGTGTTAAGTACTTTCAGAAGCTTATATTCCATTTAAAAAAAAAAACATCTTGGAATAACAACTTTTGATACACACACTTTTCTAAAAACCTACCTCAGTAATGAGAACTTACTGATCAGTCTTGCAAGGCTAATTCTAAGTAACCTAGGAGTGAAGAAACAGGAGTCAAAACACATAGATTAATAATACTTTGATACTACTCTTAGTTTCCTAACCAAGACCATTGAATTGTACATAAAGGAAATTTTGAAGACAGAGAGTTTCAGGGACAACCCGGCATTATTCAGCATTCTTAATAAAACAAGGTTTTCCAATTTTGAGGAATCAAATTTCCATGTATTTTATTATTCTTGCTGAAGCAGCAGCCAAACAAAATGGCAGCCAAGCTGACATACTGTCCACAACTCAAACCAAATGTACGGTTTGATCCTCCAACTTAGAAGTCATCTCGTATATCACAAAGATCTATGGCAAAAGTAAAAGTTTTTCTGAGCAAGATGAGTATTGACTGCAAAGCAAAGCTGCATGCAGGTTGACCAACCATCTTAATTAGATGTGTCTGTGTTCTCAGAGCAGAAGTAGAAACGGATCTCTGGGCCAGGTAAATTGGCTGGAAATATATCTATATATATCTATATCTATAGATATATATATACACATATAAATATAAAGTATGGGGTCCTCACCAACAGTTTTTAAGATAATCTGAAAAAAAAAAAAGTCTGAAATAGGAAAACAGAAAAAAGAAACCTAGCTTTCACAACAGAGGACAGTTGTCAGTGGATTCCCATGGTAATCTGTGCAGTTCAACCACCCCACAAATGGCCTTGAAAAAGATGACACCACAAAAATTAATCATTTTATTGTAGAAAGATTTCATGATTGTGAGATTGGCAAAAAAAAATTACTGTTAATGAATATGAAAGGAAAGGCAATCCCAATTACATAATGATAGAAACTGAAGTCAACTTTCAGGAAAGTAACTGTGGACACATTGTGGACAGTAAGTGCCAGCTCAGTGCGTGGCAAAAGAAAAAAAGTAAAAAAAAAAAAAGTTCCAAAGTGCTACTTAAATAATAGAGGACAAAAAAAATATTACGCTACTGTAACTCATTGAAGTAACAGACACTTCTCAAATATTGAATGTTGTTCTGACCTCTACAAAAATACAGTGGAGGTTCAAAAGATACAAAGTGTACCGAGGATGACCAAGATGAATAAAGATACACAAGCGTCTCTGTAGATAGAGAGATTAAATACACTGAGACAATTCGGCACAGTAAAGAAAGTCAGGTGAGAGAGAATTTGTTCCCTGTTTATGTTCTCCAGTAAAAATTTCCACTCTGTCTCACAACAGAAGAATTAGGGAATATCAAATTAAATTGTTAAGTAGTCCATTTTAAATAAGCACTTTACTAGGATTTTTTTTTCAGATAATTCATAATTGAATTCATTGTTTAACTCATTTCTACATCATGCCACAAGTGTAAACAGAATTAAAATGCAACTGGGCAAATTTACTGAAGAGAAGACTATTAAGGGCACTAAAATACAACAATATAGTAAAGCTGATAAAAAGAAATATCTGAAACTGAGATCATTAGAAGATGGAAAATGTTCTCTCTTGGACATGTTCTCGTACTCTTTCCCTAATCTACCAGCCATTATCAGAAACAAGCTAATGGATAAGATGTACTTGTGTGAATCAACAGAATCGCTCTTTATTCTTGTACTAAAACACCAAGGAAACAAGATTATTTTTGTTTGTTGGGATGAAAGAAGAGCTAGGTAGTAGAAAACACTGACAAAAACATTTTTATTTTCTATACATAAATAAATTTTATACATTTCCACCATTTTTGTTTTAAATACTTCAGCTTAATGTAAGTTAAGAAACTTCCATTATGTTCAACGTAAATTCCAAAAGTGTTCCCTTCACTTTGAACTAAATTAAACACAAGTAAAATTCCTCTTTCTCTGAAACTGAAAATCTCTGTTGACTTACAAGAATAGATTAGCTGTGACTAATCTGTACTGGTTTCATGGTTGTCCATAGGTATCTACTTCTCTCTTATTTGTCCATGGTCAGTAAATTAGTGTTCTGTCTCAGAAATTCTAGAAAGAGATATTCTAACATTTATTCCTGTATTATTTTGTAATAAAAGTCTAAAGTACTAAAGTAGCTGGTTGATTCATGTTGAACGTGTAAGTAAGACTGATTTAGAGTCATTACAAGAATTGGTTTAGTCTTCATGTACCTTTTTTGGGACACTAATGGAAGTTACAGAAGATCATAATTTTAGCTTAAAAACACACTGGAAAATTAGAGAAATCAGCCAATTCTTTTTCCGTTGTATGGCTTCCAGACCTTGAAGAGGCTGAATGTGGAAGCAATCTGTCCACCCTGTAGCAATACTCAGCCTGATTCATCAGAAACCCTTTTCCTATTCCCTGAGCTTCCTGGGATCATCACTACTCAAAAAGACTGACAGAGTTTTGTCATCATTCAACACTGAAGCTGCTTTAAAGTGATAAATGTCACACTTTTACTACTTATTTCAGCTTCCTCTGAGTAAAACTTTCTATCTTCTGTGACTATTCTGCAACTTGATGTTTAAATTATTTCATTACTTCTTCATTACTTCTCTTTTGATAGGCTTAGTTATTGTATCTCCTTTTAAAAAAAAAAAAATCCCTAATACATAAGCAATTTCAAGGTACTTAAAGAATTCAAAGTTATAGAGATTGGTACAAAGTAGGTCTTTGACACTAGAAATATTCTCACAGGACCTTGTCTTTTTCTCCAACACACTTAGTCTCAGAGTCACAGAATCTTAAGGGTTGGAAGGGACCTCAAAAGATCATCTAGTCCAAACCCCAAACACTTAATGCACTATTTTTTTTTTTATTTCACCGAACTTTTGATTTTCTAAAACATGCAAAGTTTTTACTATTCTTACAATTTTCTTTTTTACAAGGAGTACCAGGATTTTTTACTTTCCTCATGTATCAATAGTGAATATTCCATGATATTCCATGGCTGAGAAGTCAATTGTCTACCAGTCCACCCCTGTAAAATGCAGAAGGAGCCAAGAGTACTCAACTAAAAGCTCTATAATGTAATTTTCATCCTTTCCACTGAGGAAAACTGAATCTTTCACTTCTCTCCAAACAACACCTTCTCTGCAGTTTCAATCTTGAAGACACATTTTGCTTTATTAAGCATCTTTTTGAACTTTTTCAGAGTCAGGATGTGAATGAGCAATTTTACCTTTTAGTTCTTATTACTGTTTACAATAAGGGAATTAATTTTACTTTCACCTTTTCTTTCTCTAATGTAAGACTCACTATGTTACATGAGACCAGTGGTCCCTTCAGTATCAATCACAAAAAGCTTTTGCTGAAAGGTGTGGTGGAACTGTGCTATACACCCTTGTAAGGAGGTATCAAGTAGGGAAGTTTCTTCCTCACCTACTTTAACTAAAGATTGACATATTCTGAAGCTTGAAGACTTAAATCCCTGCCCTAAAATATGTTTTGACATAAATTTGGAAATTTTTATTAGTGATATAGATTTCCATGAAACATCAAAGGCAGAAACTCCAGGATGCAGGTGATCACAACAGTTATATACACATGAATCCATGGCATATAATGTGGCATTAGAAATCCCATAACACTTTTGAATAATGTCCTAAATGAATGATTTTGTGATAAGAACAAGACTTGTGAGAATTATGCCTCTTGCACAATTTACTTTTAACACATCAACAAACACAAACATTACCTAAAACCCCTTTCATGTAAAAGTAATGCAAGTCTAAAAATAGTTTAAAAAAGAGAAGGTATTGAGCTAAGTTCAGAGAGGTTTAAAAACAGGAATGAGTCTGACTGAGATATACGTTATTAAAAATACAGAAATGAACTTTAAAGAATTTTAATTATTCACAGAGAAGATTCTAGCTCAAGAGTGTATTAAAGTACTTTCCTCTTATTAGCTTTTGCATTCCATTAATTACTTTCTTAACTATTTCCTCACTTTAACCATGCATCAATGACGGCTGCTTCCAGTTTGCCAGTAAGGATGAAGGAAATCTGCACAAATATACCCCTGCAGAATAAGTGCACGTAATTTATTATAAAAATCGAATAGGAGGAGGAACAGAAATGCCTTTACCTTATTTTCCATTTGGCCTGAAACAATGATACAGACTGGACCGTGCAATTAAATTATCTGCTGAGACCAAACATTTCCTGTACTGTTTTTCAAGAAGTGACCTGTCTTTCACCTTCTTCTCTTCCTCCTTCAGCGGTGTTATTCCCAATAAGTAACCATTGTCATTCAAGAGTCTATAGTCATGAAGAGCTACCACACATACTGTCATCTGAGCTGTCATTAATATGTCCATATCTATAAACAGGGAATAGTCTGAAGTATTGAGTACCTTCTGCCTGTATCTGCTTGAAGTATGTGTGAATATATGCATGTTCCATTTTAATGCTATTTTTCCTGTATTCAAATTTAATTTGATCTGATTTGATTCTGTTCACTTACAGTGAGTTTCTGAAAACTGTGCCACCACAGAAAACCACAGCTGCAAATGTTGATCTTACATAGACATATAGTGTTTTGTATTTTTGAAAGAATTAGTAACTATATTAAATAATGGTATAAACTAAAACAAGGGAAAAGAAAAATTCTATTTTACACTTTCTATTTGTCAATTTTTCTAGTTGTGTACCTATATCATTGTACTCACATGATATAGTTTAGTTTAGTAGACACACAAACATTTCAAACAGGGAACACAAAGAAACACGTTTAACAGCATAAAGAAGTAATCATCGAGCAAATCACTCTGCATAACAGTTACCATCTATTTTCCATGAAGCACAGGGTAAAGCATGTTAATGTAAATCACAGATATTGCAATGCAGTGTAGTATTACACTGTGCAGTGAGAGCTCAGCAGTCTACCTCTGAGCTGTGGCAGTCTGAAACCGTGCACAAGTGCTTACAGCTGCAGTGACATGGTGCTAAGCGTGTTTTAAGACTAGTCCCAGTTGAGCGGCATCTTATCCAACCAGAAACAATCCCACAATCCAGCTCTTTTTAAGTGATCATCCTTGTATCATAACAGATTAAGGTTGCAGCTACTTTGGATTATGGTTAATCTAACCTTTATCCATTCACATCTTCACCTGAAACTTACAAGGACCAAGAGTCAATTGCCAGGGCATAATTCACAATGACACTGATCTCTCCTTCCTCACTCTAATTATCTGGATTAAGAATAACACTTTTGAGTAATTATTTTCACATTGGATAAACATTAAGCTTTCCTGGATTTATCTGAGCTTTTTCTTAACATGAAATAGATCCGAGCAGGCTTATAAGAACACAACTGACAGCGATGACAGCTTAATCAGGGAAACCCTAAACAAGTAAAACAATAGAAAATGTTTGTTTCACATTGTTTTGAATAATCGAAAGACAGAAACTTGATAACCCACTGGCAAACTATCTACTCAAAGACCAAAGAAAAAGCAATATTCAGGCAGATCAATTACAGTGACTTGCAATGTGTTAATAAAGATGCAAAATTTTCTCAGATATAGTACCAGCTCAGAAACAAACAGGAGTTTACCAGTTGCAGAAAATGTAAAAGCCCTCAAGGGTGCTGCTTTACAGGACTGATATTTCAGAGAAGAGACAGAACAAACCATTTCACTAGTTTGCTAAAAACTATAATTAAAATGAATAAGATACCAGCTGGATGACAATTTCTGAAGAAACTGCATTGTCCATCTCAGGCTACACAGACTCCCCAAAATTGCTATCACCAGCAGGCTAGAAAAATCTTCCAACCTTGTCTTTGAAACTACCTAAGATCATATACAATTACACACTAAAATCACATCACAGAACCCAATTACACTTTGGCTTTGCAGATCCACAGATAACCTCTTAAAGAGCAAACTCCCTTACTGTGTCGACCCTTGACCTCTAGCTCTTTTTCCAATCTTCAGCAGCACCACATGTTTCTTTCCCAGAGTGAGACAGGACTTGGGAGCCACAAGGTTTCAGAGGGGTAGCAAGTGCTCCAGCTATCATAACTTTAAGGTTAAGAGAGCACACTGCTAATATCTCATTGACAAACCTGAATGCATTTTTTATAATACTATTTAATTGTGTTTGAACATTATTTATGAAGGTGTTTTCAAGTAAGTATTTTTCCATTTGTTAGAGCTTTTTAATAATTTATAAGTAATAATTTTATTTGGCTTTTAAAAGACTTTAAAATGTTATGCATCAATTGAATAACAAGCACTGGAAGCTGAATCACAAAAAAATGGTTTTACATCTCAATTTTAGTAATTATTTTAGAAAATGATTAAATAAGGGGCACAGAATTTTTTGTTTAATAACTCGACTTCCCTGAGGCTCTACAATAGTAATTACACCGCTGAGACTTTCTTATCCTTAGAAATAATATACAGTAAAACTAGAACTTCATACTGGTTTATGCTTTCTATGATTTCTTCATCATGTCAAGAGGAGAACAGGAGCTATGGCACAACCTTTCAAGTTGGTTCCCAAAAAGCAGATGACAAAACACCACAATTCTGGGCACTTAACTCTAGGTGAGACAAAACAATAAGTGATATCAGGTGCAACATCTTTCTCTGTGCATGTGCAAGCTCTTGTTTACTTGGAATTATATTCTGTATTTGTGTGTATAGTTATCTTAATGAGATATGAACAGCACCCACAAACTGGTGAATACCAAAATATACTCTCCTGCAAATCACTGACAATTTACCTTGATGACAGGCAAGGACTCACACTTCAGATGACTTACTACTACCAGATACAGATATTAACATTACGTTTCTCTGACATTTTAAGCCCTCATAATCAAAAACACTGTCATTCATGTCAGGTGTTCAATATGTCTTCTACTTTCTGAGCATAACTCACCAGAAAAACTCTTCCTTGCCATTATGACTTCTGCAATGATTTCTCAAGGCAATATTTCCTACTCTTCTAATTTAACGAAATGACAGAATTGTGTAGGTTGGCCAGTTCCTTTTCTTTCCAACAAGACACAGCCTATTGCATACTGACTGACACATTACCACAAGAAGCCATTTGGCACCATAACCATACTGCCTTAAATCTCCCTTTTTTTCCCTTGAATTCAGAGTCTCTCAAGAGTTTGTTTAGCTGCTTTTACTGGATACCAAAGATTATCTCCTTGTGCACTTCATAATACTTCTTAAGAGAGCAGAAAGGATGCAAAGACTTTGAAATGATCCAAAAGGTTAGAGACATGGAGTTGCCTCCTGGTGTGATCATGGCACTACTTTCTGAAGTGTACGAAAGCTTCATAACTGAAAATATTAAAACCTGTCAGATAATAGTTAAGATTGTAAGGATCTCTAGAGGTCAACTTGTCCAATCAAGCAGATATGGTACAGGTAATATGTCAGTGGATTAACTACACACTTCAACTTGGAAAACATCCTAACTGCAGTAGTTAAGACTACCTTTTTATTTAAGATCTATTTAAAATAGTACACCTCTTAGAAATCTAAGGTCTCCAGTAATTGCTGTTAACTTCTACCCAGCTCCTAGACTTCTACTCTAAGCAACACCTCAACCATCTGTATGAATGTTGATTTTGAAATATTTTGCTTTCATACCTTTTTTTCTTACGATTAGTGTTTACTACATTATTAGGTAGATATGTTCCTCATTCTTTTATTTACATTAATGCAATTTATATTTACATTACTTCAATTTACATTATTGCATTACTGTGCTGCTGGACCTTGTGCTGACAAATAAAGAGGATCTGGTTGGAGATGTGAAGTTTGGAGGCAACCTTGGCTGCAGTGACCATGAGATGATACAGTTCAAGATCCTGTGTGGAAGAGGCAGGACACAAAGTAGGTCAATAAGGATGACCCAGGAAACTACAGGCTAGTCAGCCTCACCTCCATCCCTGGAAAAACTCATCCTGTGTCACTAAACACATGAAGGAAAAGATGGTTATCAGGGGGAGTCAACATGGATTCACCAAGGGGAAATCCTGTTTCACTAACCTGATAGCCTTCTGTGAGGGCGTAACTGGCTGGCTAGATGAGGGGAGAGCAGGGGATATCATCTACCTTGACTTCAGTAAGTCTTTTGACACTGTCTCCCATAACATACTCACCAGAAAGCTCAGGCAGTGTGGTTTGAATGACTGGACAGTGAGGTGGATCGAGAGCTGGCTGAATGACAGAGCCCAGAGGGTGGTGATCAATGGCTCAGAATCGAGTTGGAGGCCTGTGGCCAGTGGAGTTCCACAGGGATCATTTCAGGCGCCAATCTTGTTCAACATCTTCATCAACAACCTGGAAGAGGGGACAGAGTGTACCCTCGGCATGTTCACTGATGACACCAAACTGGGAGGATTGGCTGATTCACTAGAAGGCTGTGCTTCGATTCAGCAAGATCTGAGAGTGCAGCACTGCAGAGAGAGACCTGGGAGTCCTGGCTGATAATAAACTAAAGATGAGTCAGTAATGTGCCCTCGTGGCGAAAAAGGCCAATGGCATCCTGGGATGCATCAAGAAGAGTGTAGCCACCAAGTCAAAGGAAGTTCTGCTCCCCCTCTACTTTGCCTTGGTGAGGCCTCATCTGGAGTCCTGTGTCCAGTTCTGGGCTCCCCAGCTCAAGAGAGAACTTCTGGAGAGAGTCCAGCGCAGGGTCATCAAGATCATCAGGGGACTAGAACATCTTCCTTTTGAGGAAAGGCTACGTGAACTGAGGCTGTTTAGTCTAGAGAAGAGGAAGCTGTGTAGGGATCTCATTAATATTTACAAATATCTAAATGGTAGATGTCAGGAGGTTGGAGTGTCTCTTTTTTCTATTGTATCCAGCAACAGGACAGGACGTAATGGGATGAAGCTGGAACACAAAAAGTTCCATTTAAATGTAAGAAAAAAATATTTTACTGTGAGGGTGAGGGAGCAGTGGCACAGGCTGCCCAGGGAGGGTGTGGATTCTCCTTGTTTGGAAGTCTTCAAAACCTGCTTGGATGCATTCCTGTGCAACCTGATCTAGGTGGACCTGCTTCTGCAGGGACATCGGACTAGATGATCTCTAAAGGTCCCTTTCTTTCTATCATTCTATAATTCTATGATTACTGCAAGCTCACCCTGAAGCATTTACTGACTAAAAGAAATACATTCACTATAAAGTACGACTCTTAAATTTGCTCTTAAGATGAAGCAATATGTAAATATGCTGAAAAGCAATCACAGACTTTAAAATAATCTTGAAAATCAGGGAAAGATTCTAAAAATTAGGCAAAATGTAATGTAAATACAAATATTTGACTGTACAAACAGAAGAGGAGAAATAACTGGTTAAGGGGCACTTCTTTGGTGTGCACCGATTTCAGAAAGTCTAAAGACCAGAAAGAATAATCATTATCAAAATTAAAAAACAAACAAACAAACAAAAATCCCAGGAAAATATTTTAAAAAAGGCTGGGAAGAGAGGTGGATTATCATTTTTAAAGTAGATGAAGACATTCTTCTACTCTGAATCTTTGGTGGACAGGTGGCTAAAATTACTTTAATAGATTAGATATTGAAAAATGTAAGGGTAGTGAAAGACTGCAGTACTGCAGTTTTGAGGAGCATCTCCCCCACCAGGGATCATGGAAAATAGATTAGACAAAAGCCTGTCAAGAATAATGCCATTATAGCTGACTCTTCTGTGAGTCAGAAAAAGAGAGTATATGACAGCCTCTTTTAGCCTTACTTTCAAAGATTATAGTGTGATTCTATTTGAGAAAGTGTGAAGGTTTTGACTGAGATAGAGTTAACTGTCTTCATAGTAGCTGGTATGGGGTTATGTTTTGGATTTATGCTGAAAACAGTGCTGATGAGACAGGGATATTTTCATTACTGCTGAGCAGTGCTTACGCAGAGTCAAGGCCTTTTCTGCTTCTCACACCAGCAAGTGGGCTGAGAGTGTACAAGATGTTGGGAGGGGATGCAGCTGAGACAGCTGACCCAGACCATATGGTGTCATGTTCATCAAATAAAGCTAGGGGAAGAAGGAAGCAGGGAATGTTTGCGGTGATGGCGTTTGACTTCCCAAGTCACAATTACACCTGATGGAGCCCTGCTGTACTGGAGATGGCTGAACCCACTGGGAGTGGTGAATTAATTCATTGTTGTTCTTATCTTGCATGTGCAGCTTTTGCTTTACCTATCAAACTGTTTATTTCTCAACCCCCAAGTTTTCTCACTTATACCCTTCAGATTCTCTCCCCCATCCTAGTATGGGGGAAGTGAGCAAGCAGTTGTGTGATGCTTAGTTGCCAGCTGGGGTTAAATCATGACAGAATTAAATGTCAAAATGTCCTCGTAGGCCTCGTGAAAAGTATTTTTGAACAAAACTTATTTTTCCCAATAGAAAATTATTTTCTGACTGGGTGTTTTCCCATAGATCATGTCTACATTTTCTACAGCACATTTCAGAGTATGGTTTTCACTGGATTTCTAATATTTTTTTTTCTGACCAAGACAGCTGCAATTTCTAATTAGAACATTTTCTACAGTTTTGTTTCCATTTCACATTCTATATCTTTGTTTTGTACCTCAAAACTTTTCCAGTATAGACTAATCTTCTTCACTTAATTAATATAAAGAAAAGAAGTTATAATGAAGAGAAGATGCTTCATATACTTTGCTTCAAGATGCTTATATACAAATTTGGCCACACAATACTGCATGTCTAATTCAATTTTATTCATTCAGTTATTCTATGGTGGAAAACTGAGTCAAACCTGAGTTTTGGCTAAACAAAACCAGCTGTGGAGCTTCTAGCTGTCCCTGAAGATGCCAGAAAAACAAATCAATACATTTATGGCCAAATACCATTTGAAACAACAATGTGTGTGCTGAGGAAATGCTGATGGATTTTTCTTATATTTATAGAAAAAGTCTGTATTTTCTGTGGGACAAAAATTATTTTCTCTACCCTTTATTTCACACTGATTTTCTACCGGAAAAAAAAATGAAGAATTCTCTGATCACTTCCCATCAAGATAGATATTAAGAAACAAAGAGGAACTAAGCTAGAAGGGATGACTATCTCTTCCAGCAGATTTCCTAGAGGAAGAAGATTTTTAAATTTCATAAGCATAAAGAATGTGCTTGTATTGTCAATGGAAAGAGTGCACTTTGTTTCTTAAATGTTCCTTGGTGTAAGTTAGGAATAAATTTATGATCAGATACATGCATCCATTCAGAAACTCTTGAAAATATCAGTACTCAATTCTGATGGCAATCCCTACTGAAAGAGACAGAAAGGCTGAGTGGGTGCATTTTTCAAATTCTTTGGTGAGGCTTAGCACTTCTCTGTATTATTATTCTCTAATTTCAGTGGTACAAAATTTTCTAGCAAGGAAGTAGCTTGAGAATGGAGCTTGACAGCACACCAGAACATATTATGTTGATTGACAAAAGGAAATATTTTTCTATACTCGTGAGTAAGCTGGGCAAACTGATTCAGATGTATGAAGAAGTGTGCTCAGGCTAAATAATCTCTGATGATCATATCTGCCTTCATGGAACCTTTGAAAACGTTGCTACCAGGTTTCCAGCAGAGGAAATTGATGGGACCTCAGAGAGGATGGAGGCATGAGGCCACTCTCAGTTCAATTACCACAGTCCCTGCTCTATCCAAGTGCTTCACAAAGTGGTTTTATTGGAGAGTCCAGGTAGGAGCTTTATGAGTGGAAGGTTTATCCGATACAGAAGACAAACACAGAGCAATTCTTGCTTTTAGCTTAAAAGGAAGCATGTCCAACCAACATGAGCACTGGAAACTAAATTTCTGACAAAACATTTGCTTTTTCAGATTCAGTAGCAAAAGATATGCTGGCATGCATCAATATATAATTTCTTTCATGTAAGTAGAAGGTGACTTATCACACTCTGAAAAGCCCACCTAACTTTGAATGAAAAGAAATAAAATTTTGAGTCTTATTCTCAAAATAAAACCTTAAAAGCTGTTCTTGGAGACTGTTTCTTGAGGACAGACACAACCTGGCAGCTTAATGTCACAGGTATTAAAAATAATATTTCCCATTAGAGAAAATGATGTAGCACTATTCTCTGATAGGTAAGAAAAGTTTTAATTACAGAAGAAGCAATCAATTCTCTTCTTCTGAGAACAATGGATAGTCAAGTCCCAATCTGCAGACAGATGCTGAAATGGAGTTTTATTGTGTTTCCTACCTCTTGATAAAAAACATTCAGTTCTTTTTTGTTTAGGGAAAACTAACTCTTTCTTCACATCTCAGAGAGGAAGAATAGCAAGACAGAAAAAAGTTCTGAATGTGCTATTGTAACACATCCCATCCTGATACACTATTGGTTTTAAAAAGAATTATTAAAAAAAACATTTTGTAAGAAACCATTATTGTTTTATACCATTAATACTTAGTGGAAATTATGCTCTTTTGGGCATGGTCAAGACCCATTCTGAGCAGTTCACAATTAGAAATACATGCAGGCAGTGCGAAGTGGATTAGCAGGAACCAGGATGGAAATAAGTTTCTTGTCAGAGTAGCAGTCAAGCTAGTAAAGGGATCCAAACCCAGTTCCGTGCAGGTTGCAGTTACATTTGAGCCATTGGTACTGTAAATTTTTTCTGAGAATCACTGAACATACTTATCCCTGATCATAACTACCACCAGAAATATTTTCTATCAAAGCTACTGGTTTTAATATATTAACAAATATAGGCAAGCTGGGCAACATTCTTTTTCAATTAAAATACCATATACAGCATCTAAAAGAGGGATAAATTCAACATCTATTTAGAACTGACAGTTGCTTATTCTTTCATATCATCAGCAAGTCACCCACAGGTGAGAGAGCTCCGACTTTCCAGCCAAGAGGATTTCAGATGCTAGATTTAAAATGACACATGATAATCCAGAAATGAAAATTAAGTGTCATGTACTCCTTCATATAAAAAGAAACACCTATTAGTAAGGGGAAGACAGCACCACTGGAGTAGGGCTCGGGGGGGGGGGGAGGTATTTATTTTTTTTTTTAAGCCTGCTGTTCAATTGATATTTCAGTTATTAACATAAGTGACATTCAGCAAGCCTATAAACATCAGGTTCACCTTTCAAATCTAAATCAACATCCTTGAAGTTTAACATATGCTTCAAAACAGGCTGACTTCAGAAACATTTTGTTTCTTGTACACACTTCAGAAAGCTTTTTGCAAAACATTTCTTGATGTTCTTTCCAATCGTTCTACTTTGTGCTGCTTTGTGCTGGTTTGTTACATCAACATGACCTTGTCTCTCTCACACTCTGCCTCAGGAAGTTGTAAAACTGTGATCTTGTTTCAGTTATTAGGAATTCCAAATTGAAAATTAATCATCTCGAACCTTTAAGAACTTGCAGCTATCATGAAAATAAATTTGAAATCAACCTTTTTTCATGTCCACCTGCCATCTTTATAAAAGTCAAAACCATATGTGCTTCCTCTTTGAAGTCCAGTTTTGCCCCCTAATGATAGCCTTCACATTCCACAATATTGTTCTGTTAGCTCTAGCCTTCCTTCAGCCAACAGGAGGAAAAAAAGAAAGAAAGAAAAAAGAGAATCAGCAGCAGCATGACAAATGCTTGTGCAGATGTCTGATGCTGATGTAACAAATGGCTATAGTCTATGAAGTTACAAGTACAAAATAATGTCAACAACTTGCAATGATAAAACAGTCCATGAAATATTTCAATATATGTTCAACATTCAGAGCAATTTCTGGTTTGAATTACAGATCAATTTTTTATTAAGTTGAAATTATTTTTCTTACAGAGGAGCCATTGTTTATCAGTTGTTTTTTTTTCAAATCTCTGTCACAGCCTTCACATAGGTAATTCTGATTAATGTGCTCTGATTCCCTTATTTTCTCAAGGCTTCACATTTGATTAGGAAAATGAAAGCATTTGTATTGCTTTAGAATACAAGCTCTGGGTTGGACAGAATGAAGTTGTCACTGCTGTACTGCTTGCAGTAACTCACTTTGCAGGTCTTCAAAAAGCATCAGAAGTGCATAGGTTTGCTGCTCTGCTAATGTCCATTTTTCAAAGGTACAAAATGTAGAACACAAGATGATTTCGGACCCAGCTAAGACTTAATCCCAATTATAAGTTTCTTATTTTTCTGTAACAAAAATTAAAGCTCTGTGGGGATTTTTTTTAATGTTTAAAGCAGATGGGCAGGAAAATCAAATTACTAGATGCTTTCATTTGTCACTAAAAACTGCCAAGCTAGCACAGAAATTTAACACATCTATATCTTTCTTTACAATGTGGTCATTCAAACATGCAAACAGGGAGAGAAAAGTAAAGAAAAAAAAAATCTGGCACACATTAAAGAATTATATGTCTGCCTTTAATTGGGAGAACAGTTTTTCTGTCTGTGCAACACCATGGCCGGCTTAAACCATACAGAGTTTATTTCTTACTGAGTTGCTTGCATATCTCTAAATCAAATCCGATGAAGTGACTTGGTTATATTCAACAAAATATGTGCATGCAGGTTTGCAGACAAGCCTTATAAAGAGAATTTATTATATTAAATGAAAGCTTTTGCATACTGCACTACTGCACTGTTCTGAAGTTTTGCCCCAACAGTAATATAGATGGTCTGGATGAATCTGGAGAGGAACTAAACAGAATTAGAAAACAAAAAAAACCAGAGGAGAGGTTCATTTCAAACAAATGAAAGCAGTTTTCAGTGCATGCTGAGCTCCAATATGATATTTTATTTACACAGTCCCATCCATTAAACCTTTCTAATTAAAAATATTAATTAATATATATATTAGATAAGAATAGAAGGTTAATGGCATTTGAATGTGATTAGACTTTGAGATAATAATAGACCATCATTTTACACATTGAAAGACGGCTTCATATTGTTCTAATGAAGGTTTAGAGAAGACAATGCTGGGTTTTGTAGTTCCCAGTGGCTTCATACCATGTCAGCCTTAGACACAGTATTTTTCATATTAGTTTGGAAATGACAAAGGAACAAGGTGCAATTTTGACAATATCTTCCTTCAAAACCTGTATTCATAGGATACCTGTGTCCACCATATTCCCATGAAGGTCCATTTGCTCTATCAACTGATATCTATTTAGAAAGGAAAAAAATTAACTGTAACTCCTTACTTTTGCACCTCCCCAGTTCTGCATTTTGTTTGCCAAAAGGGAAGAAGCACATGGCTGGTACATGTCAGAGTCTGGCTTTGTCTAGTATACAGTCACATCACAAACAGCACGGTCATTTTATCTCATAACAGGGGATAAACCCATAAAACAGCAGACTGAGAAAATCCAGTTCCAAATTGCAAAAGAACAAATGGCAGACATAAGACATACCTCCATGTCCAAGTAGAACAGGTACTGAGAATAGCTGTTGTCCACCAGCATTCACCTTGCAGGACCTATTTTCACTATTCTTCAAACTGAAATTCTAAAAGCTTCACAGTGAGGTACAGACCTGTTTTTCCTGTGTCACACTTGATCAGTCAATGCATTTCAAATCATAACATGCTTTCTTAGCCACCTTTTATTTATCCATTACAGGTAGCCCCAACATCCTAAATCAGAATCTACTGCTTTTACAAAACCTCTTTCATGATTTTATTTTGTTTAAACATGAAAAATGAGAGATAAACAATCAAAAAACCCCCAAACTCTAAAAAGCTTAAACACTTCTCTATTATGCCAACTTTCCTGGCCAACACACTGTCAATAAGCAAAGAATCAGCTTGCTTGGAGTTCAGTTAGGTTGGAGATATGTTTCTACTGCTTCAGCAGGGGACAATCATCTTGCAATACCAGTAGCATCATATAAAAGGGCTTCCAGCTGATTCACTCAAGAGTTTTGTCAGATCTTAGAATGGCAATTTTACATATGGGGAGAAATAAACTAAAAGCTTTTTCTGAGTCATAGAGTTAGGGGAAAAAAGGCACTGTGGATATTTGTGTGTGCAAAGACAGAGAAGACTGCACATCATTTCCTAATTCTCTGCACTGCCATGGGAGCAGCAGCCACTTGCCTGGCTTTTGAGCTAGCCCCCTAGAATTGTGTTTGGCATAATGTATATACATGATGTCATGGCTTTTTGGGGGCTGGAAAGAAAGCTGTAGAATTTGGCATCACTGGAATGAACTGTATTTTAGCTGGAGAGCAAGTCCAGGAGTATTTCTCAAACAAGAGAAGGTGCAGCCAGGACTTGCTCTCATTTCTATCACAGCTGTAAAAAGTTCCAAATTGATGACAAATTTCTTGAAGTAGCCCAAGCCATTACTAGTGGACAAGAATAAGGTCTTCCTAACTGCTGTCTGAGTATCTCAGAGCTTTATCCAAGTCCTCCAAGCAGTAAATTTCACATATAATCCTTGAATGCATATGCAGGGAAATAGCATACACCATGTAGGAGTAATGAACTGGTATTACCCTCTGCATATAGCATTAGTGACACTGTAACTAGTATACTGGAAGCTCCCCAAAAGAACTTGGCAAAATGGTGATAGGTCAGATGAAAGCCACAAAGTGATTCAATGTCCTGAAAATATTGTCTTATAAAGACAGACTAAAGAAACTCGATCCATTTAGTTCATCACAGAGAAATCCAAGTGGTGACTGACCACAGGTCACAACATAAGGAAGATAGTTGTGATAGCAGAGTGCTCTGCAATCTAGCTAGAAGGGAGGATGACAAAACGACATTTTGTGGACAGAAGCTTGTATTAGAAACACTGGATTTCAACAAGGATTGTTGACTGAGAGCTTCACCAAAGATGTAGGGGATTCAGTATCCTGTAACTTCTTTAGACCAAGTCCTCTTTCTGCAGCTCGAACAGTAAAACCCCAGGCTCTCTGGCTTGTGTAACATTGCTCAGAATCATAAATGATCATAATTGATGTTTCTGACACTAAAAATAGGCTTATATGTGAGCTATAGGCTTGATGGTTACAAAACAACAAAACCACCATTTTATTATCTCATTGTTTGTTACCATTCAATAAAAGGCTGTGACTTAAACTTTTCTAAAAATTTTTGCCCATCAGCTTTACAAATAGGATATTTACAGATTTTCTTACTCCTGCTAGCACCACTTAGAAACTCCTGTCCTTTTTTCCTGCCTCAGACTTAGATGCAAACATTCAGCCATTTTACTATGACTCTCAGAAGGCAATTCAAAACAACTGTCCCAGGAAAAAAAAAAAACCTTCCCAACAGTTTTTTTTTCTTGAGATCCATTCTCTTGCATAGACACTGGAAGCCTGAACCTTAGGGGAACAGGACAAGAGACACATACTAGCAGAATCACAGATTAGAAGTGTTCTTTAAGAAATGAAGGTCTATTTTAAAATCGAAACACAAGGGGAACATTTTCTATTTCCAAGGGAGCTTTCATGTAATTTCAGTTACGCATTCATTAACATTAATAAATATCTGTACATCATGACAAGTAAACACAGCATTTTATAGACATTGCTATAAAATATTCTTCAAACTCAAAAGCTTATTATTCCAGGATCAAGACCTGCATCAAGATCCAAGTATGGAAGTGTTAATATAATAATATATTAGATAACACGATAAAACTCCGATAGTAACAGAAATATAAGACATATGACAACAATTAGACGCAAAGAATATCCTTGGGAGACAGAAAAGTATACTGAATAGAGATGTGCTGAAAAACTGTTTGCTAGCAATTGTTCAAATTGTCTTTCAATGTGTAATTCATCCCAATCAGATCAAAAGCCATATACAACTTGTGCTCCTTCTGTGAGAAATAAAATAGGTATGTTGGGGAAGTTTGCAAGTGCCAAGAAAAAAGAAATAGAGAAAGAGAGAGAGAGAGAAAGAGAAGGTGAGAGAGTGAAAGAGAGCTAGAGAGAGAAAGGGAGAAAAAGAGAGAGAGGGAAGGATGGGAAGAAGGGAGGGAGGAAGGAAGGGGAAGGGGAAGGGGAAGGGGAGGGGAGGGGGGGAGGGGAGGGGAGGGGAGGGGAGGGGAGGGGAGGGGAGGGGAGGGGAGGGGAGGGGAGGGGAGGGGAGGGGAGGGGAGGGGAGAGGAGGGGAGGGGAGGGGAGGGGAGGGGAGAGGAGAGGAGAGGAGAGGAGAGGAGAGGAGAGGAGAGGAGAGGAGAGGAGAGGAGAGGAGAGGAGAGGAGAGGAGAGGAGAGGAGAGGAGAGGAGAGGAGAGGAGAGGAGAGGAGAGGAGAGGAGAGGAGAGGAGAGGAGAGGAGAGGAGAGGAGAGGAGAGGAGAGGAGAGGAGAGGAGAGGAGAGGAGAGGAGAGGAGAGGAGAGGAGAGGAAAGGAAAGGAAAGGAAAGGAAAGGAAAGGAAAGGAAAGGAAAGGAAAGGAAAGGAAAGGAAAGGAAAGGAAAGGAAAGGAAAGGAAAGGACCAGTGATAACTTCAGAAACTATGAAAGGCAGTTCTGAAAGGGATAGATGAGTGGTCAAAGATGCTAAAGAAACATGTACTAATTACATGGCTCTCACCACCCCATGCGATATCACTTAATCAGAACAGCACAAGGTCTCTGAATTAAAACTCACCACATTTTCCAAGGGGCTTCAAGAAAACTTAGCAAATCCAGCTTCTGCTTAATACATGTTAATACAATGTTAATACATTGCAGCAATTTTTTCTGTGTGCAATCTATGGAAAACGTGAAATTTAAATTAATGTTTCCCGTAGAATATCTGGGATATCAAAATTAATTTTGCAAGATGTTTCAGATTTAATGGAGACTTTTTCTTTTACTAGAAAACCCAATTTTCATATCCTGAGATGGAACTATTATTCATGATCATATTTAGAACATGCCAACAGTAACGCACTATGGTATGATGACACAAGTATTCTCCATATAATGATGCTGTCAGCCTCCACACTTCAGGGCAGAAGCTTGTTTCTTTGTTTTATTCAATTACACTTCCTTTGTTTTAAAGGTGAGAGCCAACTTTAAATTTTTAATTGTCATGCTTCAAATGCCTGATGAATCATACAAGTTGTGCATATATACATTAACATATGTTTATTGTATAACTACTGTAAAATCATTTTGACTTATAATACAGTCTGGAAACCTGCCACATTTGGCTAGTTCTGCATTTCTCAAATACAATCCCAGGCAACATTTTTCCCTAAAGGTACATAAATGATATATGAACCTCCCAAAAGACAATCCTGGAAGAGAAACGTGCAAGAACTCTTCCCAGAAGGAGAAAAAATGCAAAAAGTGATGCATTTGAGAAGTGCACATTGCACATGCAATAGAAGAGAAAAAGGATGCTTTGCCACCATCACCTTTGTCCAGTGAGAAATATAAAGTAAATTAAATGCAGCTGGATCTACTCTTCACTGTCAATTGAGTTGGTTCCCTGCCCAGATCGCTTAATATATCACCATTGCAAGGGTTTGTTTGGGAGCTGCAACCATAAATCACATCATGAAGCTACTTCCTCTCTTCTTGCACACACCTGCGCAGAAAATGTGCCAAGGGGCAGAATTAAGCATGCTATCAGGACTACAGGCAATATGGCAACCTTGGAACTAGCCTGAGATGGGCTGCCATAATTTAAAGCAGCCAGAGGCTTTTTTGACCTGCAGAGCAGCTGAGAATCTAGAGGATGCAAAGATGGTACAAGTTTTGCAGAGGCAGACCCAGGAGACCCTAGCACAGGCAGCTGCTGGCGGCCCCAACTGTGCACAGCCAGTACCCGCAGAAGCCTTTGAACGGCAGCACCAGTATCAGGGTACAGACACACCAATGAATGGGCCAGGACAAGCCAAGCTGCACTTGCAAAAGCCATGGGGAGCTATGGGGGGATACTACACCTACCTTTGGGGTCTGGCCTAGATGTGTCACTCCCCTACAAGTACCTGTGCCTTGCTTCTATTTAATATCCCTTGAACTATATATGATGGATGATTTCAGTTCTGCTGATTCCCTAAAAGGATTAAACACAGTAGAGAGACCAACGTTTATTTTTTTTTATCCTAGCTTTGATGGTTTTGCCTGAGTCTCCTCTCTAGGGATTCCTGTATTGAGAAATATTGCTCTAGGTAACAATTTACCCATTTAAAATAATGCCATTTATAATGCAGCCATATGGTCTGTTCATCATATGCAGTAATGCATTACATCCATTACACTAAATCCACCGTGATTTCAGTCCCAAAATGAATGTGCAATGTTCATTTGTCTCCTACCTCATTGGTTGTATAATAAATGTAGAATATCTGTCACACTATCTCAAAACGTCTGTTTTATCTGTGAAGTGTTTGACAAAGCACATACTACAAATGACTATTCATAATGAGCTATATACAGATCTATTGTACATACTGTTATAAAAATATAGTGTAGCTATGAACTGACAGACAGTATTCAGCTATCAAAGTATTACAAGTGAGAAAGAGAGCACTGGAGTCAAGACATCTCTTATTCATCCTCTTCCTCTATAGCTACCATCATCCTTGCAGCTTAGAGGCTGTGACAAATAGGTTTGGACATTTTGCCTAACGAAAAAAAGAAAGTAAACCTACATCAGGAGAGACACTGTGATCCATAGGAACTAGTACGAAACTGGAAACAAGAAATCACCTAATTTTACCAATGGAGAAAATTAAATCATGGACTTGTGTTAGCAACAACCTTCTGTCTCCATGTCTCCATTTATAAAATGGAAATCCTCTCAAATAGGCAAGATGGAAGTTTAACTTCACCCAGGACTTCGCACCTTCTGTGTGTTTTTGCAGCATAAAATTAAGCCTTATAAATTACTAGTCTAACCATGTCTGGCAGTCCGCCATGTATTAGTAAATTCTGCTTCTATTTAGCTCCTCCTGACTATAAGCTCACTCTCTGGAAAAAGGACCTGTTATCAAAAGGAGGACAAGTATTTAAAATATTTTTCTAGAGTCTGTTTTCTATATGAGTATTCTCAGATATTTTTGTCCACTTAGAGATCAGGGTTCAGTTTAAATTAAGAAAGTATGAAGTGTAACTTTAAAGACTAGTCAAGATCCACCAGATGATTATTTGTCTTAAGGTTCACTGCACAGTATCCAGCATAATAAAAAAAAAACAAACCAAATCAAACCAAACCAACACATCCCTGTGTTAGTATACCTAGAAATCTAAACAAACTCCCATTTATAACACATGTTTTATCCTCCTAAAGACTTCCAAGCAGTGTGTCATGGTTTAGGCTCAGAGAGCAACTAAGCAACACACAGCAGCTTGCTCAACTCCATAAAAACTCATGGGTTGAGACAAGGAGAGTTTAATAGGACAACACAACGAGGTAAGAAATAATAACAACATTGATTAAAAAAAAAAAAAATGAAGTGATGCACAATGCAATTGCTCACCCATTTCCAAGCCACAATCCTTCTGCCTCTTCCTGACCAGCTCTGTCAGTTATATAATGAACATGGCATCATATACAATGTAATCTCCCCTTAACTAGTTTAGGTCAGTTGTCCTGGTGGTGTTTTGGTGATGCTTCTTGTGAAAATTAAATTTATCCCAGATAAACACAGGACTGGGTGTTAAACTAAAATAAAAATTCTCCAGGTTGGAAGCCTGGCTATTAAGGACAAAATTCTCTTTGACTCCAGTTACAATATCAGAATGTATTACAAACGTAAATGTTGAATTATAAAAAAATTTCAGTTCAGATTCCTATGAAATTGTCTTTGGTAGATCTGCCTAAATTAAAAGACAGTATATATTTTCATCAATTTTTCTAAAACATCTTGTAACATGCAAAAAAAAAAAAAAAACCCTTACGGACCTTAATATTCATAGTATAGCTCTTATCCTTAGTTTATATTTCCTCTTTGACTGCTCAGCACCATTTAAAATGAACTTTAGAGATTGATGTTACTGTTGTCCCACTTAATACATGCCTACAAAGCCTGCATTTTATCTAAGGTTAGTCCATTGTAATACTGGACCTTTTTTTGCTTTGAAAGTCTCCCAAAAACTACTGCTCAAGGTGATGTGGCTCTACAAACATATTTAGTTGAGGTTTATGTTGTCACAGAGATGATATAAGTCTTCATCCCACACAACACATAGAACTTATGACATAAATGTGGCCTCAGGGATTTCTTTCATGATTCAACAAGTCTCCTTTTGGTAACAGCAGAAAATGCAAACAAGTATTACGTTTTAGAGGGTCTGCCTTGGCATTTCCTTTCTGCTTCTTGTCATGTGACCACACCTCAACATGCTGAACACAAGTCAACTCAAGAGTCCAACAAAGCCAACTTGTAAATACTCTGGGCAGACTATAAACAATAGCATTGTCTTTAGAAAGCATTCAGGAAAAAAAAAAAAAAAGAATAAGCAGTTGACACTTGACACACGGACTAAGCCCAACAAAGTGTTTTGATGATTTTTCTTTCCTGCTTTTATAATCCTCTAACTTCTTGATGTTAGTTTTTAATCCAGTATCATGCCCAGACTGTTTCTTCATTACCTCTAAACAGGCTTTTGGAATCTCATCTTCACACATTTTTACACCTTTCTGCAAACCTGCAAGACAAATTGTATAAATAGCACAGCATGTTTCCTCTTTGGAATTTGGACTTATTGTGTCTTTTTGATAAATAGTCGCTCCTACAGAAAGTAAACAAGAAATGTGTTACAATGGGTTAATTCACATGATGGAATAGGGCAACTGACTCCTTGTAAAATAGACTTGAAACAAGAACTCCAAACTGCTCTTAGACATCTCTCAAAGGAATTTAGTATGGGATTTAGTATGGATACTTACTGTTATGTATATAATATTGGACATTGCCATTATACATTGTAAAGCCTATACAACACTAACGGAAAGAGACTAAAGCATCTAAATGAGTCTGCTATTGAGCATCAAATGCTGGGTATAAAAAATTTTAACAATTAAAACCAAAACAACAGCAAAATACCCGTGTGACTACTTCTGGAAATGTATATGGTTTACTGAGCAAACACATCTTGGCAATATATGTTAGTTCAAAACCATTAAAAGGCATTGTCCTTGCTTCATTACCATAGTAAAGATGTTCTGCTCTGCATCAGCCAAAGAAATCATCTTAGCATGTGTGTCTGTCTGTCTTCAGTGAGGGCAACACTTAGGTATGTGCTGAAATCAAGCATTTTATGAAGTATCACGTCAGTGAAGTTTAACTGTGTGATTACGGTTTAACAAATATTTCCATGCTCTCCTGAACTAGGACTTCTCCTTACTGTTTATACTACAAAAAATGAGAATGGATCCTGGGTGCTTATTATAAAAGGACTGGGGCATTTACACTTTTAAAAAGGTAGCTTAAAAGGACGACAAAGAGAAGAAAATAAGGAGTAACATTTGCAAAAGGGAGTATATCACCCTGCTCTGAAAGACTGCAGGTTAATTATTGAGAACGGTGTTAGTATGATCTAACTGGAAACTAGAAGTATACACATAGAAGAAAACACCTGAAAACTTAGCCCTCTCCAGTTGACAATAGCCAAGGAAAAATCTAAAGCCTGAAAGAAGCTTTTGGGCACAGTCTTAAAACAGTAAGGCACATTATTTTAAGTAAGATTATTTGATCAATGGGACAAAATACTTAGAACTATGAGAGCTTTCCAAAAATAGAAATATTTTGCAAATGTGCATAAAATGACTATCTGATCATATCCCCTTTTGGACTACACAAAAATGATTATTTAAATTTAAAACAAAACAAAACAAAACATGCTCAGTTCAAATTATCTAGTGACTCTAGGAATAAGTTGATATTGCTGCAAGGACTAGATGGTCATTAGAAACAAAGTGCTAACTATTTGAGTATCAATTGCCAAAATTCCAGTAACTGAGTTATTTTAGATTTATTTAGTAGACGCTCAAAATCAGTCTGTTCTTTTCACAACAGGAAACAAATAAACTTTTCCCTTTTGATCAGCTAAACAGAAATACAACACTGCTGCTAGCCTAGTTTTATTTCTAATTATTCTTTTTCATCAAAAGAACATTATTTTTGATACTTTGACAGCAGTACAGCATTGCACATAAAAAATATGACTTTCACTTTGAGATGGAACTACCTGAGATGCAAAGCTTTATTCAAGATAGGGATGGCAAAATCTGGTGTGTTGTAAATTAAGTATAATTTCTGCAACTCTTTCAATATGCTTTAGCATGAAATGAGATTTACTTTTGAGCTGTCACCTTTATGTTTAACTGTTTGTAGGGTCTTCTCCTCTCATTGTCAACATATTTGTATTGCACAGAGATTTGGTAAGAGAGCCCTCCTACAGCTAATACAAACCCTGCAAATTGTTTTGTAGCAGTCAAATACTCACTCCAAATTCCAAACAAGGCTAAACTGCATGTATCTTGTGCAAGTTGTTGTGTAGCTATGGAGAGGAGCACAACTCGGACTACAGTGAATATAGATCTGTCCACAGATAACTCCAGGTGGTATGTCCACAGACAACTCCATGCAGTCTCTACCACCAACAGTCACAATCAGTGGCATGTTTTTTCACATTACAGATTTTTATGACCTCTGCACCTTCTAACAGCAACCCATTCAGTTACATTTTCAGTCTACTTGAGACAGCAGATTTGAATCCGAAAGTGTATGTTACAATACTATAAAAGCATTCATTTCTGCTGCTAACTAAATGCAAAACATATGCTAAATCTGCCATCTGACATGCAAACAAAATAGAAGAGGAAAAAAAGAACAAATCAGCAATATAATTATTTAGTTTAAAGATAGCTGTCTCCAGGCACATTTTTTGTTTTAGAGTCACCTTATGAAATTCTTACATATGTTGCTGAACTCACAGAAATAGATTCAAAGCCTTCATAGGCCTTACTCAAATGAGAGCTCACGTACACATTGTGAAGGAAATAGAGGATAACTTTGCCATCTCCTTATTCCTAATTCTCCTGGAGTTCATAAATTTTCTGAAAGGGTGTATATGCTCACCTGAGTTGGGAAGACTCAGCTTTCTTCTTTCAAACCTCCCAGAGATCATGGGATCTGCTGACCCAGGCTTGCATAGGGTCTCCAGTACACATACTAACATTTGGTAGGGGAGGGAGAAAAGGGTCAGGGTTTGGTAAGTTAAAGCTAAATACTTATTTTGTTTAGCTATTCTGGATTTTTTTTCCTCCTTGGGAACAGGAAAGATTGTTTGACAACTACTCAGTCGGTCAACTGAAGTCAAAATATTAGCAGCAGTTCAACTGGTTTTATTCCACAGTTTTCCTAACTAGTTGACATGGGAAAGGAGAAGCAGCAGATGAAAACCAACAGACGATGGCTCGATGACATCACTCTTGGATCAATCTCAAGGTTTTACAGTATGATAAAGCAAACACATCACTGGATAAACATCTGACCGCAAGTAATTTTCAATGGTAATTTTTAAACTACCAAGGAAGGATCAAAAAATTATAATAAAGGAATGGTTGGAAATACACATACAAAAAAACTAAGAAAAACAAAACAACACAAAAAGAACCAGTATAGATGGACACCAGTGATCCCTGTATCCTGGGAAGTCTAACAAAATGTAAAATGTATAGAATGGCATAATGACTAATATTATTAATTATCACAGAGATTTAGGGACTTGCAGTTGATAAATCAGAAGTGCTTCTTTTCTGAGAGAAAAGCATTTTACTCAGTATCAGCATCCTACTTTAAAAATCACAGCTCCAAATTCAAAGTTCCATCCTATCTTTGGCTAAACTATAAAAAGATCTAGATGCAAAATACATATTTTTAGGAGAAGGAAAGGGAAAAAAATACAGTAATTTTTAGTGAAGAAATGTGGGATTTACAATGAGTGTCTGTCCTGAGAATCTAAAGAGTATAGCAGTAACAGTTTCATAACATGGTATGGAAAATAATGATGGAATACTTGATAATTGTAAGAGTACAATCTCTCCAAAGGTACAGTTTTGGGGAATTACAAGGTTTTGGTGATTTTTCAGGCCAGGCTAAACACCCATCTGTTACGGAGTGCTTAAGGATAATGAAGTTAATTCTGCCATAATCCCAGGAAATGGACTACAAAATCTGTCAGGCACCTTTCACACTGAATGCTTCTATGAAATACTTCACACATTATTTACATGGCAGGGAATAAAAAATATCTTGGGAGCCCTCAGTGTTCTGAATGGAAAGACAACTGCAGACCACAGATAATATTGGTTCTTGTTCTTGTTTGTTTTATTTTCCCCATGTGACATTTCTTTGGGTGGAAAAAGGGACAATTACAAGTGGATTAGGAAATGCGAGTTGAATGAAGTACTATAAGTAGCACTTAGAAGGCAGGCCAATCATTTTGGCATCAATATAGAACGTGTAACATCAGTCAGCAAATGATCAAGCATTCTCTGCAGTCAGACTTTGATGCTGGTAGGTAGATGGGCCCCCAAGTCATCTCATGTTGCCTCGTTGCATTTCCTTTAGAGCATTCTCCATCCTTAGCACATCCTATTCCTCAAACCAAGGGCTAGCTCTTCCCTGGGCTCTGCTTAGCAGGAATTTGAAATACCTTCTCCTAATTTTATCTTTTTTCCTCACCCCCCACCAAAAGGTTTTCCTCCATTGATTTTATTTGAAGATTGAGGACCATCCTGCCAGGTGGATATTCCCCAAGTCTCACAACTCAAATGGTATCCTATCAGGGTGCCCCTGAGCAGCAAAAGCTCATAACTCATTTGAAAGGGAAACAGTTGGGGGCTCGACACACTTCATCCTACAAGACTGTTGACACTGTGAGCAGCTGTTAGTGTCACTCTCGTTTTTACCAACTGGAAGCGTATCAAAATGTTACATGCACATTCAGCGTTGTAGTCTCTCCTCTTTCAGTTTAATGGAAACTAAGCACACACACATCAAGGAGAAAATACAACACTGCACAGTTGCTAAGTATTTTTTACATTCATTTTCTAAACTTACTTGCTATGGGGGAAAAAGAGAATTAAAGTTTAAGACACTCCAGGAAAAATAATGTTCCCTCAAAGCCAGTTAATACCAGTAATGACATCATTTAACTATACAAAACTCTATTCCACAATAAGGCAATTAAAATTGCTGTACCACACTCTTAATTTAGGAAACACAAAACCTTACAGCAATTTCTTGGTGATCTAGACAAACATGACATCGGCAAGCTCCATCCAATTCCAAACAGACAACTGTCCACATTGCAAAACTGTGAAAACTTTGCTGGCACACTCATTTGGGAGGCCAAGAATAGGATAACCATGGAGTCTAGACACATGTCCATACATATATGGAAGAAGATGAAGATACTAGATCACTACTTTCCATAAGTACACATAGAGTACAGCTTTTTGTCCTGGGGGGAAAGAAAAAAAAGTGAGAGCTTCAATGCTAGATTAAACTAACATTTTTATGACACGTTCACAGACGTGCACATCACTTGAAAATGAAAGTACATGGGACATCGCCTACTCTACATGTACTATATTTCATATCAGGTGCTAGTAGCCATACCTGTGTATCTTGACTGTGGGTTTTGTTTTATTTTACAATAAAGAAACCACTCTTCATTTCTGAAATCTTGGGTACCAGCAAACAGTCAAGATAAATAAGTTATACTATTTGTGCCATTATTTCACTGTTTACTCTTATGTACACACTGGTAACAGTGAAAATGGTTTCATCAATGGATCACCCAGGCTCTGGAGTGACTCTTAGCTCTGGTGTATTCAGACACAGTGATTTAAGATGTCACCACTGGCAGCTGTCACCCACCTCTAAACTTAGCAGCAGCAGCAGCAATAATCTCATGCCAGATCTTCAGCCACTGCAATTCAGAGTCTGACATATTTCCTTAAACCACCTTTGTGGCTTAGTCAATGTATATGTGTCCCAGACTTACCCATCTGCCTGTGAATCACAGCAGCTGAAGATCTGGGGTCTGTTTGCCCTTAATGCCCCCTTCAAAGGAGGCAGTAGACTTTGTTTCAGGATTGGACAGACAATTTCTGGAGAAAACAGCCCAACATGTCAGCACTATGACTACTACTCTCTAGCTACCACTACCACACTGTCCTTAAGCTGTCACATGTGCTGAAACCAGTCTGTCTTAATGTCCCAGGAACAATCTCTTCCTATACTCCTAGCAAATTGTCTTTTGGGACAGAATGTATTGCAAACATTATTCTGAACCATGAGTGCTCTCCAACTGGTCCCTTTCAGTAGATCTCAAAACTTCCTCATTGCTTTAAAAGTTGGATCTAAATAAAATAACTTACAATGTCACAGTGAGTGATGTATAAAATAACTGTGAAAGCTGAGAGTGGCTATAAAATAAGTACTCTGACAGTTTGTAAGAATTCTTTCTGATAGCACACAGTCAGGTATATACACTTGGCCAAAAAATTATCTTTCATAAAGAAATAAAACCAAGTAAGAATTTCTTTCTTCCATAAATAATTCTTCCTTTATTCCCTGCTCTTTGTTCCTCATTTTCTAACTTTTTGAAATTAAAAGAACTGAAAAGAAAAATAAGAAGAGTGGTTAAGCTCCATTAGCCCTGAATTACTTTATCATTACTGGTTTACAATTGCTAAAAAAAAAAGGGGGGAGGGGGAAGAAAATTGTTTTGGGAAGGTCTTCTAGTCCTTGGACTACAGCACCTGAGAAGTCAGAATGTATTTCATCACAGAATCATAGATAGTAGGGTTGGAAGAGACCAACCTCCCTGAAGAGAAGCGGGTTCACCTAGACCAGGTCACATAGGAACATATCCAGGCAGGTCTTGAAAACCTCCAAGGAAGGAGAATCGACAACCACTCTGGGCAGCCTGTTCCACTGCTCCCTCACCCTCACAGTAAAATAGTTTTTTCATATATTTAAATGGAACTTTTTGTGTTCCAGCTTCATCCCATTACCCCTTGTTCTGTTGCTAACTACTATAGAAAAAAGGGATGCCCCAACCTCCTGACAACCACTCTTTAGATATTTGTAAATGTTAATGAGATCTCCCCTCAGTCTCCTCTTCTCCAGACTAAACAGCCCCAGCTCCCGCAGCCTTTCCATCTTGGTGGCCCTGCGCTGGACTCTCTCCAGCACTTCCCTGTCCCTCTTGAGCTGAGGAGTCCAGAACTGGACACAGGACTCCAGATGAGGCCTCACCAGGGCAGAGTAGAGAGGACCTCCCTTGACCTGCTGGCCACACTCTTCTTGATGCATCCCAGGATGCCATTGGCCTATTTGGACATGAGGGCACATTGCTGGCTCATGGTTAGTTTATCATCAGTCAGGATTCTCAGGTCTCTCTCTGCAGAGCTGCTCTTCAGCAGGTCAGTCCCCAGTCTGTACTGGTACATGGGGTTGTTACTTCCCAGGTGCAGGACTCTGCACTTGTCCTTGTTGAACCTCATGAGGTTCCTCTCTGCCCATCTCTCAATCCGGTCAAGATCCCGCTGAATGGCAGCACAGCCTGCTGGGGAATGAGCCAGTCCTCCCAGTTTGGTGTCAGCAGCCAGCTTGCTGAGGGTACACTCTGTCCCCTCATCCAGGTCGTTGATGAAGATGTTGAACAAGACTGGCTCCAGAACCGATCCCTGTGGAACTCCACTGGCCACAGGCCTCCAACTCGATTCTGTGCCATTGATCACCACCCTCTGGGCTCTGTCATTCAGCCAGCTCTCGATCCACCTCACTGTCCACTCATCCAAGTCACACTGCCTGAGCTTTCTGATGAGGATGTTATGGGAGACAGTGTCAAAAGCCTTGCTGAAGTCAAGGTAGATGACATCCGCTGCTCTCCCCTCATCTAGCCAGCTGGTTATGCACTCATAGAAGTCTATCAGGTTGGTCAAACAGGATTTCCCCTTGGTGAAGCCAGGTTGACTCCCCCTGATAACCATCTTTTCCTTCATATGTTCAGTGATAACATCCAGGATGAGTTGTTCCATCACCTTTCCAGGGATGGAGGTGAAGCTGACCAGCCTGTAGTTTCCTGGGTGGTCCTTCCTGCCCTTTTTGAAGACTGGAGTGACACTGGCCTTTCTCCAGTCCTCAGGCACTTCACCTGTCCTCCATGACTGTTCAAAAATGTAAATTTGTAAATATGGACTGAAATTCATTCAAGTTCTCATATAGGCATAGTAAATGCTTTAACAGGCTTCACTGGTTCCCCAAGCTTCGGCAAGTTTTAACATGAGACATGGCTATTTGTAATAAAATGAGGACTTGTCACCAATGTGGGACCTAGTCTGCCAGTTCTGTCACAGACTATGTTGAAGTTGCCTGTCTTCTTAGATGTTCCTTTCAAGGAGAGGACAAAAAAAAAAAAAAAGAACAATACTACAAGCAAAGGATTCTTTTTTTAGAGGCGGAAATGTTTAAAGTTCATAGAATACAAATGGAAACCAAAAATATACCACTTAAGAAACAGCTCAGGAAAAATACTGAATTTTGAATTATTTAAATGACTTACTAAGACATTTTTGACTGGTTTGCCTCATCTGCCTGTACAGACTGTGAATTTTCAGCTACTCTAAAAAGAAGAACTATATTCACCAAACAAACAGCTAAGTCAAGTTAAAACATGAGCTCTGAAGCATTTTAGCTTCAGCTTAAAGTGAAACTTTTTACCAACTGCTAAAAATGAAACTGTGTTGTCTTACCTACTGGCTCTTATAGAGGAAAAATGTGCAAATTAGAGGGAATACCTTAGTTTGACCAGATTTACTGGTCATAGTCTTGGTAAAGACAACATGATCCAATCTAAAAATAAGCATATGACTACACATTTTTTTTTTCACAAAGGCTCAAGCCAGATTTAAAGTAACAGGAAACACATAGTTCCTCACTACTTTTGACAGATACACAACCTACTGCTGTTGGACTCCAATACTATACAACAGCAGCTGCAGGAGGAAGATGTAGCATATCTTAATAAAAACCTAGACTAGCCCAACAGACTGCTCTTCAAACATAAAGCAGCATCTCTCAAATGTCTTGTTTTTCACTTACTACAATGTGTTGTAACTCGGTTCTTGCACTACGGTTGTGTATCTTCATAACGCCACAACCAAAATCACTTTAAATCAAACAGCCTCTTGCCACATGCAGCCACCCAACAAAAGATAAGTTAGCTACAATGCCCCAAGACTGTTGGTTTGGATGGTTTTTTTATCACGCTGCAGTGGAGAGACCACTACAGCATGACAAGAAACATCATCCCAGAGTTCTCCTCTCCTAATGACCTCAGGCTTGTTTTTATATCATTCCTGCCTGTGTGCTGTCACCACTCACTGTGAAGGCTGTGGTTTCCCATCAGATCTAGTTAAGTGGAGAGTTTCTCAGGAAGAAGGTGTAAAACCAATGAAGCAATTAGTGACCAATTAAACTGATTAACACTGTTTACTTACAGGAGAAAGGCAAGATGTAAACAATTAGCAGTAAGTTTATTTTTAAGAGTAGAAAAGCCTTTTGAAAACACCTTCAGAGTGACAATGTTTGCTTAGTGACAGTCATCCAGGTATTAAATTTTTCCATCCTCCTCTAACTCATTTCAGATGTTGGGAAAGTAACTGGTCATTCAAAACAGAAAATGCTTAATTCAAAAAGGGGAACTATTTTTTTTTTTCAATAGCAGTGGTTTAGTGCTGTGATCTTTTGCAGTGATGAGCTGATTTTAGGTAATGGTTACAGTTTCATTCATCCTGAGAGTTGTCAGCAGCAGAGCTGCAGCAGACTAGTGACCTTTCTGTTCCACTCCCCAAATAGAATATGAGACAAAGATTTTCCAACCTTTAGAAAGTGTCTTGTCAGCACACTACAAGTTTGCACACATTTTGTTATATCCTGTTGTTAGCTTGACACTGCTGAGGAAAAATTCCTCTTCACAGAACAGAAAAAAATACTAACTTCTATCACATGCAACTGTATGTTCACACACTTCTGATCCCTTGCCCTTAGTGTGAGCGAGGACAGGAGAACAGATTAGGTCTCATTAACACCATTCTGTCTCAGCTCTGCACATAAAAGCTACCAAAAGCAGAAGTGTGTGGATCTCACTGTGAGGAAATTGTATGGATTTTTGCTGTACCCACATGAAACAGGTAAACATCAAATGCATATCATGCATAACACCAAATATCAGACTTTTAGTTACAGGAACATGGATAGGACTGAAACCATTAACCCAAAGAATATTGAAATGAATCTCTTTAGTTTAAAAAGTTGTTAATACTCAGACTCTTCAAGAATTTCCTTTTGTCTCCTACACTGAATTTCAAGCATATGGTCTAATAACAAATCTTTATACCTCTGTTACAAATCTTTCTTTTCTTTTGTAGTGTATTGAAATGTTGTCTTCTAGAAGCACTTCCCTCTGGGTCTACTCCTCTCATAAATGCATTCAGCATGAATAAAGGCCTCCCAGGCAAAAGGTCATCTAGTCCAACCCCTCTGTCAGAGCAGAACCACCAAGAGTAGGTCACAAAGGGACTTGTCCAGATGGGTTTTGAATGTCCCCGGAGAAGGAGACTCCACAACCCATCTGGGCAGCCTGTTCCAGTGCTCCATCACCCTCACAGTGAAGAAATTCTTCCTTGTGTTTCTTTGGAACCTCTTATGTTCTAGCTTGTACCCATTCTATTTTTAAATATTTTGAACAAAGAAGCATTTTACGCAGTAAAGATAAAAAGACAGCACCCATGGTTAGTGATGTGCATTAGGTTCTGTACAGTAGAAATTATTTGAAATTTTTAAGATTAAAAATGGGCTATAGACCTAAACTTGATCTTAAATTTCTGTGAATTCACAGAGAGAAGTTGATAATATTTTTCTTTTTAATCAGAGTTTAATCAGTGGTATAGCAAGATCAAAACTGTAAAGGATCTGTATGGGCACTATCAAACATCCTCCAGCCAAATCCTTTTCACACGATCTTGCTACCTGGAATAAAGTTTTGAATCCTCTTTCAAACACATCAAATTCTGTTCACAGGAGCAATACAGCACTGCCATTGTTCACCTCAACTGAACTCAACAACCTGCTAGCATGAAAATGTGTACAGACAATATAGACATTAAACAGGGATCCTGGAAGTTGAGATCCAACCTCCACTCACTGCCATCTTTCAAAGGCATTATCCTCCTTCTTTCAAGCAGTACTGCCTCAGTTTTTCTAGCTCCCCAGTAGGAAAAACTGTATTTCCCTTCAGGGATGGATGCTTTGATGATATATATACCACAGCTGTTATTTACAACAGAAATGGCACCACAAGTTAGAGAGTTATGTGGTTTGGCAGCCTTGGTCTTGGACTACCATGAAATTTTCTCATGATCTGTCCCTACAGCTGACACTGAAGTCTCCTCTACGCTCTTAGGCCTTTTAGACTCTGAGGTTCATCAGGAAGAACATAGTCTTCTGCTCCTTTGAGGACAGAGCAAAGGCTGGGGAGCAAAGCAGACCCTACAACACTATGCCAGCCAGGAGTATTTGGGACATCTAGCATTCTTTCTCTAACACAAGCATTACCAAAAGTCAACTGGGGGCAGAGTTGGAAAAATAAATGAAAAATTCATGTCTGATATATGTTCTTTTCTGTTAGTTGTCTGGGTTGTCCTTCATTGGTTAGGCTACAAGAAGTTTTCTGTGTGGCCAATGAGCTAGACCAAGAAGGGTAAAATTCAAGCTAAAATTCAGGAGTTTTTTAATCCACTGAATGTTTACAGTAAAATTATTTTGACCCAACAGCTTGAATGACTCTCATCTGTTATTCAGTCTTTCATTGAGATCAGTGTATCAGTGATCATCAGTGTTTCCTGTAGACTTTGATCTCCAACATTTATTTCAGTCATGCTCTTGGTCAAATATCCTGACTTTCTTTGGTAATAGGGAACAAGAGACAATAAGCTCTTAGAAGAAGGCTATGTATATCCTAGGATTATAATTACTCCATTTGCAATATTAAAGAGATTCCAGTCCCTAAAGATCATGGATATCTGCCACATCTGTGTGGACACATCAGAACTAGCTTTACACCAATCCTGGTCTATAGCCATGCAAAACCAGAGCTTTGCATGAATTAACTGCTCAAGTGGTTTTGTGGATATGTTAGAAAATTTACCTTTTGTATATATAGAAATTGAGCATCATCACCTTAACAATGGAAATACAAGAACAATAGTAGTGTTTTCTTATCTCTACCATTTATAGTCATTTTGAGGAACCAACACCCCCCCACAAATACTAAGCCAGTACTTGACATCTTTTGATTTTAAAGGAGTGGATTTTCTTATCCAGTTACTCCATTTTATCTGTAAGTTTTGGAGCTGGCCACAGTGAAATTGGTAGGGAAAAAAATGCTTTTGAAGAAATAGATATAAAATAGTCAGAAACCTATAGTACCAGAAAAGTCCATGTGAGTTTCATCATTAAGGTCAATAAAGGTAACATCAGAAAAGAGTCTTTTTGAAAAATCCACCTGCAAAGGAGAAATTCAGTACCCTGTTTATATGAAGTTTGTATGCACAAGTTTCAATTAGACAAACCAAATTTATAAATCTTAATGGTATTTTTCTTCACTGTTTCTTCTTGCATCATAACTATGTCTCTACAAACACTTCACCAGAAAGTATGGGACCTATTAACATTTGAATAAGCCATAGAAAGCCCCCAATAGGGCATAATTCCAGCACTTAGTATTGCCAGAGCAGTAGAAATCTTAATCGGGGCTCTTACTCAGATTGAAATATATCCCGATTAAGCAACCATCCCATTTAAGCAAAGTTTTTCTGAACCGTCACTTAATGTAAACCAAATGTTCTCTGCAACTCTCTCCTACTGAAGCATTTTGACCCTTAGCCACCATATTAACACCTCTAATTGTAACTGACAGGACAATTTCCTGGTTGCCATTGTGTGAGACAAGCAGTACACACTAGCCACAAGCAATTTATGACCTTTGACTGTCATATTAACGCTTTTAATTGTAACTGACAGGGCAGTCAGGCCAAAAAGTGTCCCAGCAAAGCAGTCCTGCTAAAGCAAAGGAAGGAGAATCCAGTCATTTAGGTGAGGAGACTGATATGGAGAAAGAAGGAGAAATATCTGAAGCTGGACAATCATCAAACCCTCTGTAAACATCAATGACTTTTTTTTGCTTCAACTTGCCACCCCGTTTTCTGCTAGAATCAGAACTATTTCTCCTGAATGTGTGGAATATACTTTCAACTTCTTAAGAAAATGTCTCAAAACATTTGAATAAAAAAACCATTTTCATTATCCCCCCATCCCACCTCCATGACATGATTTTTAACTTCAACAAATTTCACAAGGTGTGATAAAAAAGACAGCTCCTCAGCATTTCATGTTTTAAAACACAAACATTTTCATATTACTTAAATAAAAACAATTATCTAGAGTCTTCTAAAGTATGTAAAGTTAATGCGCCTATGGACAACATCCGCTGATACATTGTATAGCATGATATTAAATAAGGAAAAGGTTATCTCAAGTGGAAGAGAGAGGAGTGCTGTGGGTGACTCTTGTATTCACTTTTGATAAACTGGCCTCTAGAGGGTGAAATATCATACCCACAAACATTTGAGCAGGTCTGATACCATTCAGCAGCAGGTAAGGGCACTAATCAGATGCTAGAAAGATACATCCTTATTTATACTATTTTTAGTCCCACATGCATAAACACTGATCATTAAATTTGAGAATTTGGTCATACCTGTTTGATCTAACCCGTTGATGTGTCACATTCAGCTAAGGTAAATCTACTGAATGCTTCTTTATTACAACCTAACAATCCTTTTTTGCTTTTATGAAAGAAATAAAGCACTGCTTTTAACTTGAAATCTAGACAAGACTTGGAAGAGTATTATTGAAGTTATTTTCAGTTTTACACATTACATTAAATCAACCAAACAATTTTTTTAAAATTTCCAAGCACTAACTGTCCAAGATTCTGCTTCTCAACTGTGTCCCTCAAGAGGAAAGAAACAAGTTCATATTAAAATTAGAAAAAAATTAATAACCAGTGTCATCAAATTCAGAAGAGAACATTTCCATGGATGCCTCTTTTGGCAGCAAAGCTAGCTTACTCCCTACATTCATCACCTTGTTCACGTAGCAGCCCTACTAACAGCATGTCAGCTTAACTGACAATGAAATTGCACATTATGGACAACATAATACCTTGCAGACACCAGTACAGGAAGATCCTCCTTTCCTTCTTACTTTCAAGTACCATTCTTCCTCCAGGCTTGACCTGACCCTTCCCATGTGCCAGCAGGAGCATGTCTCTGCTGAGCCAATTCAGCTCACTATTCCCTGCAAGAACACACACAGACAATTTTTGGTGGGATTACTTTTCTGCCAGCTTAGTGAGTTAAATAAACTCAAGTTCCCCTGAGAGGTGAAGGGCTGCACGGCCGTCAGAGAGGAGACAAGGGAAGGATGGATACAAGCTTTGCCTTTTTGGATATATTGCAACAGATTTAGGGTTAGCCAAGATCAAAGAATAATGTACAACTTCATCCTGAAAGGCAGTTATAGAGAGAACATGGCCAAGAAGAGACATATATAGCACTGCATCCTCAGAGTACGATTCATTGTTACTCTTATGTTATCTTAACATAAATGTCATTAAGTACTTTTAACATTATTTTTAAGGTATCCAAGTAATAAAGAAGCCTGAGTGTTATTTTTAGAAAGGCCTCACTAGGATCTTCACAACAATATATAGTCCTTCAATGATCCCTTCTAATGGGTCTTCAGTGCCCTTGAACATGTTTATCTGCTCAGAAGTAATCATAAATGAGAATAAGATTTGTGCTTTTTCATATCTCATGACAGAAAAAGAGAGCCAGACTGTCTCCTGCAGTCCTTCAACTTAATGTTGCTTCCTAAATATCGGTTTATGATACAGAAATATTTTAAAACTACTTAGACTGCATAACTTCATAAATGCAACAGAATGAGACAAAAGAACTTATAGTAACATACCATCAGAACAAAGATATTTATTAAGGCTGCTTCTCCTTCTTCTTAACATTATCAGTCTGATATGATTCTGGCTGTTGACATCTAGGTGCTTCCACTTTGCAATGTACTCTCTCATTTAAGGATAAACAGAACAATGGCACATGAGTCTCGAGTTCAGCCTAGCTTTAAGCAGCAAAAATTTGCATTGGTGCAGCTTCTCAACAACAGTTAGGATTGGGAAAAAGAAAACATTCACATCTCCTTCAGTTCACATGCTGATAAGGCCAGAGGTCTCAGGAAAATTAGTGACAAACTATGTAGGGAAGACCAGAACTCTTCTTTTTCTAAAAAAAAAAAAAAAAAATCGAGGAAAGGATATTCACAAATATTCACATGCTACTGAAGCCTTTGTTGTGACCAGAGAAAGCAAATAACAAGGAAGCCCCCATTGTTGATAACATTTTGTACAAAATATTTATCAGTAAATCTAATGTGCCTCTACCTACCTTGGTTTAGATGGTTTCAACTGAATTCTCTCTAGATCCAGGTACTACTTTGTAAAAAGCCATTAAAAAACCCTCCCAACAACTACATTTTTCTGTCAGTAACACATCAGACTATCAAATTAGAAAACAGGAAAGTAAACAAGAGTTATAAAGCAAATTGAGATGAAAAGTACCATTCCTCGTCTTTCTCTGTACTTTCTTACTAGCCAAAATCTTCTTCTTTGCTACCTGTATTTAAACACATCTCTAACTAGGCTTCTAATTTTCTGATTGCTATATGTGTGATAGCAATTTAATTAAGAATTTAACACTGCCTTTGAAAAAAAAAATGGTGTTAGGAACCTAAACTTTATTCCCTAATGTCAGGACAAACTTTTTGTCTTCGCATTACTCTGCTTGAGAGAACATAAACAAACTATTGCACACAACTGTTAACAAGGACATACTCTAAATTGCTACCTGCTTAATAAGCCTCTATGGAGATCCTAAGCTGTTTCAGATGAGAGTTGATGTTTAATCAGATGCATGAAGGCTATGTTAAGCAAGCATGCAACTATCTTGTCTGGTATTTCAACAGCTAGATACTCCTACAACAATCCATTGAAATAGGGGGAATTCTACTTTAGTAGACTTTGTAAGGGTCCTGGAGGACTTGCTAAGAATGCTAAATAAACAAGGTCTCTCATTCCACCCAGCCACAAAGAGCTAACAAGCTCCCCTGCCCCACTCCCCTCCACAGGCGGGCTCTACCTCCCACTGGCAGCCCACACTCATCAATACACAGGAACTCCAGGTATCACACATCAGACCCTGCTGTGATGAGCAAACACCAATCAACAGCCCCATTAGCCTCCAGAGGACAGTATCATTTGTTTACAGTAAATACTGAAGTGCTGCCAGTGGAGGACTGCACAGGAAAGCTGAGGAGGCTTTTCTCCCTTCTTTTAAAGCCCATTTGGAAGTTTGGACTTGAGTGCAGGGTATTGAGCCATAGGTATTGTTTTCTTTTCTTCGAAAAGGAAAACAAGACTGATGCAAATGCAATCATTAAAAAGTAACAGCAATTTTTAGTTTTTATTTTTTTGCGAAGAGCCTAAACCAAATGACTAGATTTTCAAAAGCAAGTAGTTTATGATGAACAATATATAGCATTATACACAGGATTATCAAGGGAGAGTGCTAATCTTCATTAACTAACAATTACCCAGCTTTATCCAGATACTCCACATTGTTCTTCAGACCTTCAACACTTTGCTGTAACATGTACTAAGTGCATTGGAACCATCGAATATTGCTTCCAGAATTGTCAGACAGTGGGAGAGATTTGAGTGAATGCTACAGCTAACAGAAAAAGAGCAAGATGTTGAGAGAGGTTTAGGGAGAAGATCCAAGAAAGTTTGAAATCCATTCTGTGTTGTTACTGGCTTACTGGCACACCAGGGTGCTTGCTCCTCTCCAAGACACCAAAGGAGAAAGACTGCTTCCTCCTCCACATACACTTTGCATACAGCCTAGTGACTCTGCTCTGTTCCGAGACTGGATTCGCTTCTGACCTTTGTTAACAAAGACAATATAATTTATTATTCATACGTATCTGTAGTCGGAAGACGTGCACTGCAAGTAGCTGATCTCATTCTTTGCTCAAGCAACACGTGACTCAGAATCATAGAATGGTAGGATTGGAAGGGACCTTTAGAGATCATCTAGTCCAACGCCCTTGCAGAAGCAGGTCAGCCTAGACTCGGACTGAATGTTGTTTTTTTCCTTGGAAGCAAGGATTGAATCAAAAGAAAAGTCTTAGTAGCCTGGCAGAAAATAACTTGAGCTTGAGTTTATGAGGAGAATCAAGTTTCTTATCTTGTGAGATTGAGGTGAACTTTGAAATGGTATTTGAAGGATGATTACTAAAGCAATTTCTAGAGTGGCTGAGTACACAGGAAAAAGTAAGAGGAAACAATTAGGGATATAGAAATGAAGCTGTATGTTTTCTTGTTCATTTTCTGAATAAAGAACAGCATATAATTTGTGTAACATGCCCATCACATGCCATATTTATCTTAACAATATGTTAACAAAATTCTTCCTAGCATGAGTCAATGAAGTCTCCAAGCAGGACATGCATCAGTTTCTTCTGAAATCTAAAAAAGTTCTGAATCAACTGCGTGGCAAGTATTTAACACTTCAGATGAGCCTCTCTCATCACCTCAGAACAACACTTAATTTCCAAACGGAGTGGTGGGAGGGGAAGTCTGTTATTACAGTTAACCAAACAACAAATTACATGTCAGCAACTACATAACCACAGCATTCAGATGTCAGAAAATAACTGAGCAAAAGCATTCAAATTTTAAAACTATTTTTCAAGATGTTTCAACGTTGGGGTATATATTTCTTTTTATAACCCTTGGCTGCTGGACACTTTTCAAGTAACATTTACAATGCATTCCAAACTCTGTGTGTTTGAGTCCACCAGCAGATGCAGTTTTTAGATGCAGTGATACAATGATAAATGGACAAATGTTACATGGGAAAATGTTTATAGAAACTGGATTGAAAGAGCTTCTTGGTGGCTACACCTCTTCATCCACCCTTCCATTAACTTAATTAAGCTAACCCATAGGCTTACAAGCCTGAGGGACTTGGAGAACTTGATCTGAAAAGAAAAATAAAGGGTTTAATCACCAGGCCAGGTTTTCCAAGTTGTCATGTCTCTAGTGTTTATACCCCACACACTTATATAAACCCAAACTTCCATTACTTGCTTGAGAGTCTCAGATCAATATTATAGATAAAGGTAAAGCTTAAGGTAAATGATTACCCTATAAGATGATGGGAATAGTAATTTTAGTGAACATCAAATACATTAGGATACAGTAAGCTTGCACAGACATAATAAATTCATCAGCTATTTCTGCTGATTGATTTGTATTCCAGTTTAATTAGCCATGAAAGAGTCAATTTTTTTCTGAAACCTTCCCTCTCCCTCTTTTTTGTTACAGATCATTGCCACAAAGGATAATCCCCAGCCGTCAAGTTAAGGAAATTGAAAAGGTAGGTTCTAAAAAAATCGTTACCAGTCATGAATTCATTTTAATATAGACCATTACTTATTTCGCAACATCTTTGTTTGGAAAATCACACCAGAAATAAACTGATGCCCTCAAACTATTATTTTTAAATTTTCTTTAGAATAGTTTGCAAGCAGAGCAGCTTGATACAGTGAAAATAATGACATACATAAGGCAGAGGTGCTGTGGAGTGGTACAAAACCTATAATCCTGCTGTTGCTTAACTTTCAGCAAACAATTTTAAATACTACAAAATGAGCACTGCAAATCTGTATGGCATAAGAAAGGACAAAAATGTTTGATGTAAAGGGGATACTTTGTTTCTGAAAAATAAATAAATAAACCAGTGCCGTAAACGCATTTGGAAAATTCACAGAGTATCCATGCTTGTTTTAAGTTGCCACTACAAAAGAAGAGGCAGTGAACAATAGTGAGGTCCAGCTGTTGTTTTTCTTGAAGAAGTCCCAGCTCCCCATGCAGAGAAACTACACTTGAGATGAGCTGGCTGAGACAAATGTTCTGTCTACACTTTAAATGGCAGCTGGTTATTAAATGACTCCCAATAGGATGAACACTTGCTATTGACAATAAGGTAATATAAGGACCATGCAGAGCAATCAGGATGGGAATGTGAATGAAAAATCTTTAATCTGAAATTACAGCTGTCAGGGTTATATTATAAAACATGAAAGTTGCATCTGCACTTAGAATTAATGTGTCCCAAAAGCCAAGTTTCTCATAAAGTGCATCTTGCAGATACATCTTTTATAAATAGACTACTGGTCTTCCATAAATCAAACCAAACTGTAGCCTATACTAAGGAATTAAAAGAGTCATCTCTTCTGGGGTTGGTATTTGTTGAACAGTATTTGGGAAAAATGAACATTGATTTACAAAGTCCAACAGATGCTGGTAGTAGTATTACTTTCTAACAATACTCGCTGACTCCAATGTGTCAAACAAATTACTTCAGTTCTTTTACTACCAGCCTCAACACATAAAAGCATCTTTTTCAAAATAAGAGACACCATTTAACAACCTGAATTAACAGAGTGTTGAAGAAACAAATATAGTGCTTTTCATTTGCGTGTAGTTAATATAAATGAAGTAAGCTCCATGCAGGGGCATGCTGGTTCATGGAACCAGTTTAAGATCAGACACAGAGTAAAATTAGTTACCTGCTCTATTCCATGGTGCTATAATAGCTCATGAGGATCACTTCAGTTCAATTCCCATGAAAGGGCAGAGCTGTTTCTGTAAGCTGAATTTTTGCATACATTTCATGACAGCTCATCTTGTGATCAAGATGCATATTTATGTGTTTGTTGATACCTACGTTCTGATCATTTCAAAAAGCCTATACTAAAATATCTCCAAAGTCCACTCATAAATTCTTTAATGATTTGTGATTATAAAAAGAACCACCACCCTTGATACTTCCAGTGTATACAGTGTACAAAGCAACAGGTGACAGGACTGGGAAAACTGGCTACAGGTAACAAAAGCTTTAAAACCAATAACCATAAAGATGCATATTATGAAAAAGACGTATATCCACTCCTACAGTCTTCATAAAGATTAAATTTAAAATGAAACTCTGCAACAAATATGGCCCCAAAAGCAGAATTCCAGTGTACCTATATTCCTTCCCTCTTAATTGGAGTTTGGAGAGTGATTTAATGGAGAATTGGAGATCATGAGCTTCCTAGTCCCTCTGTTCTCACTAACCAAGTCCTCTGCACTCCTGAGGAAGCTAAGGGGCTCAAATCTAAACATTTGACTCAATATCCACCTAAAAGCCAATTTATTACCTTTAGAGTTCCTCCTGTCTTCTTAAGCTCCACCCACAGTGCTGTGAAGACGCAAGAGCTAAGTCCCCTGCAATGAATCTGCTTGTTCTCCTGGAAGGAGTCAGCATACTGAATGCCAGCATTAAGAAACCATTGGGTGACTGAGATTTGGTTGTGGTGTTTTTTTAAATTGAAAAAAAAAAGTGTTTCATTGACAGTAAATTACAAATCATCCATAAAAAAATAAGATCATCTATATGTACCATGAAGGCATAACACTAAATAAAGCAATTAATTCTCCTTACATAACTATTTATATGTACTCATAGGTGCCATGAAAGGATGATACAAAAAAAAAATCAATATTTCACTTTATAGACACAAATCCTTGTACTCAGATACAAAGTATATGTATTTTCCCTTAATAGCAAATGGTGGGCACTTTCAGATTGAGGAACGTTGCACTGCAATTGTAGAAAACAGTTACCCGATTACAAACCAAGAAAACCACCATTCCTGAGACACTGTAATATGAAAAAACAGGTTCTGTATGTCTGAAGGTGATGATTAACAGAAATAAATAATTATAATAACAAATTAAATGTTAGATATGTCTTACTTGCATCCTGATTAATGACAGTAGGTATATCATTCTGAAATTAACTCTGAATTCAATTAAGACCTTTTTTCCCCCTCCCCCTCACTGCATTCAGAAGGCTACTTACATGTTTTCTAGTACTATCCAGAAATCTCAAGACTTTAGGATGTGGAAACAAAATTCTGAAAAAGAATCCCAAAGAAATGGGCAACAGAAGGCTCCAAAATTAGAGGGGTTAATTTGATCACACATTTTCAAAGCTACAGTATTTTTCTCTTCACATTCCAAATTATTTTATAGTGTCTTTCAGCTTTGTTAAACTTATCACATTTCACCCTTGAAGTGTCTTAGACCAGGGTGTTGAGTTCCCTCTACGTATCAACTGAAAAGGACATTAGCATCTGTGCTGCAGGCACATATAATAATTTTAATTTGTCAAACATTTCTCTGATAACTCTCCCTGAGAGTTATCAAATACAAGAGTAACTCAGCCTAGAATAATGTGGAAAAACATCTGTGAATCAAACTTTGAAGTAAGAAATCGTCTTTGATAAAGAAATTAAGTTGCCTTAAAAACACAAGGAAACAATTTCAGGCTTATGATAGAGATTGACAGAGACCAATGAAGAACGACAAAAGTAATTTTAAGGGTTTCAACAAATTAAATGAAAATATTAATTTACCAAAGTCAGTAAACTAACACAGTCCTCCTAAAAACAGGTACCAAAAAAATCCATATCGTGTCATTGTTCAGTTAGTTACCTGTGAAAAGTGGCTGAGAAAAGCAACAAAAATACTAATTAATTTTCAAATCTCTGGATATTAATTTATTCAAGGATGGGCACCCATGAGCAACCTTCTATTTGCAGTGAAAAAAAGATAAAAAATCCACAAAACTGAAGATGAAAAGCAGAAAAGGCACACATGCATTTGAGTTTTGTTACCTGGCCCATTTATTTGTCTTATCTATCTGGGAGGTCTTGTCATTTTAAAGATTTTAAGCTCTTCAGAGCGAAGGCCATCATTAGCTTACGTGTTTATTCAGTGTCTAGCATAGGAAAGTAAGACTGGCTGACAGCTCCAGGCCACAAATACAATTAGGATTTAAATAAAGAGTTATTTTGGGTTTGTAATCAGACTCGTGTGAAAAGACACTGCAGGAGTGATGCATCTATAACAGACAGGGAAGCAAAACCAGAGCCTTTTATGCTTTTGGAATAGCTTAGGAATGATTTGCAATAGCAAAAAGAAAAAAACAAAGCATCAGAAAAAGTCTTAAGACAGCTAAAAGAAACAAACAAACCAACCTGAAGGTCTGTGAATGAATATAATTTTTCACCTAGCTAGCTTCTTTGGTTCACAAGCACAAATGTATTCAGCATGGTCAGAAATCCACAAACTAGTTAAATAAAAAAGGTAGCACTGCTTTCTTTAGAGGAGCCTCAGCTTTGTCAGAAAATTATAAATCCTACACACATGGAAAAAAACCCAACCCTGAACAACCAAAACCTCCAGGGTGTAGCCTCCTGTATTACAGAAGAATGAATACCTCAGATTATGGTGTCCAGCCTTGGACGTATGCCCTTTCTGTGACGCTCTGTGAATACTACTTTGGGCCATTAGGTCACGTTTTCAAGGCTTCACGTTGTTGCTCCTTTTAGATTATGATAAAGCTTTGTTCTACTAACATTTTAAGCGCTGGATTTATCTTCCAAGAACTTTGAAGCACAAAAAGAAAGGCATGTAACTGTAATTTGTAAATCTCTCGACAGTAGGAGCACTGAGCACTTCCAAGCAGGAGAAGTGGTCCCACATGCATTTAAGATGTCAGGCAAACCTTACTAAGTACCCAGAGATACTTGAATATTCTGTATTCCACTTGAAGCAAAACTGCAGGCAATTTGTTTGTTCTCTGTAACAAATGCTGCTGTGCAGTTGAAGTATCAAAGTGCTCTTTGTATCTGAGGCATAACTTCTTTGGACACTATCTTTCCCACTCTAACAAGTGGCCATGTTTAGTTTTTTTTTCAAATGGGAAAACATGGACCAGAAGTCCCATAGTGGAAAATTTGCCAGATAAACAACCAGTAAATGCAAACAAGCTCTTCCCTACAGCTGAAGGGTGGTTGTTGTCTATTAGTAGTTGTTTCAGACAATCTCTACTTGAGGAAGAGAAAAGGAGCAGAAAAGAGGCTGAGATAAGCATTGTACCACTCATTGAATGAAAAATCCAGATGATTTCTAAAATGAAATAGTTTGATAAAATGAAATATTCTTTAACATCAGAGTTGCATGCTCAAAATGAGATTTGTCTCTGAAGTAGAATATATAGATACAGAATAATAGATTTTTCCACTCTAAGTTTGGAAAAGAACCTCCAACCAGAGAAAGCATTATTCCCTGCCTTATTCATGTTATCCCTTTTGTCCAGGAAAATCAGTCTACCTTTAAGTAATATTGCACAACTCTGGCAAGAAGTACTTTCTAAAAGAACAAATTTTCAACTTTAAAGAGCTTCTATTATTCTTTAAGGTGAACATTTTTGAAAAAATGTTCTAACATTTCCTTAGTCTTAGACTAAGTAAGTCAAAAGCTAAAAGTTTTAGCACAATCGGCAAAGCTGCAACTCTTAAATCCAACAGCCTCTCCCAGTATCTCTTTTTTCCTTGACCACAGTGCAACCAGAAACAGAGGCTGCAGCTGGCTCTGGTGCGAAGGCACGGTCCAGCACCTGCCAGCTCCAGGGCTGCTTGGCATCTCCAGAGAACCCCAGCCAGGCAAATATGTTTTAAAGACAGATTCCCTGAGTGTTCAGTAAGGGGCTCTCTGCCTTTGAGCGCTGTCAATGGAAAGAAAAGCAAGTTGCCGCACTTGCAGACAGTGAGCCCAGACAGCTGGCATAGTGGTACCCCAGTAGATACACTTTAGAAAAGGAAGCAGGACTCTCTTTTCCCCCTCTCACCTCTCCTGATGTTCAAGAGCCACTCACATGGAAGTGCAGGAAGAAGGACTGCCAAGGCAGAGCAGTATAGGGAAGATGCTACCATGGTTTTGCTTCAAATATTTAAAAAAATGACCTATGTGAGAAAAAGGTTCCTGCTTGGAACAGTATTTATAAATAAAGTTGTGCAGCCCTGCCTGGTGCAATAACTATATTTTCCACACTGACATATACTGTAGTTGGAAACTAATTGTTCTGGATATCTTTTTCCAAGAAAAGTATGCCAATAATCTTAAATACGTTCAATGTCATCTTGCTGTGAAGCAAGTTAATCCTGTAAAGTTATTGTTATTGTTTCAATTATATGAAACAAACTACTGTATGGGACTAAATTAATGGGAAAATCAATTACAATCTAATCAATACAATAAAATTTGTATTATAATTCATACTTTAAAAGACAAAATGTACTTGCATGAATGTCAGCTTATATTGTAGAAAACACTGATATGGCATTTTGTCTTGTATTCAAAAGCTATCTTTTCCCATTAATTTACTTTGAACAAACAAGTAAAAGATGAAGAAAATCAAAAGGAAGTTCTTGTTCATGCTTCCCCCACATATCTTCAGCTGTGTGCGCAAGCAGTTAAAACATGCAAATGCAGTTTGGAGGAAATTCGACATCTCTATTATAGATGAAAGGTAAACAAAAGCAGATGAAGGATTAGTGCAATTCCAAATTTAAGATATTGCTCTCAGTGACTTATAATAAAGTGGTGTTGCATACGGTGGCATGTTTTAGATGACATTTCAATTGTACAAGCAATTTGCATTCTATCTGACATTAAATAACGTTCTCATTATTATGAATTCTGGCAGCGTCCCCGTCTCCACAGCATAAAGATATGAACTACGAGGCACATCTTAATGAAGGGAGTAAGTTTTCCTGTCAATCTGAAATAGGAGACAAGGCTGTACCTGGGCTAAATCTCCAGTAACATTATTGTGAGTTGCCCACTTCTGACATAGTACAAATCTTCAGCTAAAGCATTCCTCTTATTAAATAAAGATCTATAACTGAACACATGTATCTGTAATATCACTACAATCCAAAGAAAATTAAAAGACAGATTATGTCCAGGATATTACATGCACCACCACAGAGCACTGCGAGAATCTGGTATGATCCTGTTGCTAAGATACCTGGCTAATGCCACGGAAACAAGCCCTTCGTACTAATCTAGCACAATCCATGCATGCTTCCACATATTTTGGCAGGGGAAACTAGGAGTCCACTGACAATGGCTTGCAATATTGCTAGCCAGCACTCCTGAATTTATACATTTTTTATCTCTTGCTGGTAAGCTTCAGCAATCTGAGTGAAATAAGAAATGTAACACTCTGTTAATGGCATTTGGTTGCTTTATGCCATTTAAAACAAGTAAGATTACTTTTTATCCTCCTGCATAGTCAATAAAAGTTGCTTAAAAAGGTAATTATTTTAAGTGCTTTTGGTTGCAAAATTGTGGTGCTCCCAAAAATTACTGCCCTTAATCTTTGTGATTTATACTGTAATATGCACATAAATGACTAACCACGTTTGCTGTCTTCAAGGAGATTCTAATATAACAATTTCCTTGGGTGCATACTGAACAAGCAATCAGAAGAATAAAGTGGAATTATTTTAACACAAATAACTCACAAGTCTGCGCTACTTAGAACCGCTTTGCAGCTCTAAGCCAAACAGTAGCTCTTTGCCCAATAGACTATAAAAAGAGTGAGGAAAAAGGGGAGGGGGGAAAAATAAAAGACTAGTCATTCCATGATGCGTGTAAAAATATTACATGAAAGAAAACTGGTTCATCGAGCAGCCTGACTAGATAGCAAACTTATGCCAAGAACCATAAGTGTTACACCTATCTTTTTAAAATATGAGACAAACATGACTTCACTGAGGAAAAAGCGTGCTAATAAAATGTTCCTACTGTAAATCCAGAAATAATAATAATAAAAAAGAGAATGTAAATGTACTCCCCATCTTTTCGCAACACAATCTCTCCTAAGCATCAGTGACAGTAGCTCTGTTGAGCTCAAGTTATGATAACAATAACTTTTGCAGATGTTCCTAGCTGTCAAGTATTATTCACCAAAATGTCAGAAGATGTGATAAAAAGTAAAAAACAGGAGGATTCTGCAGTAATCAGTTGAAGTCAGGAAGGCAGAGGTCACACATTAATCTCTAACTATGAAACAGTGAGTCATAGAGGAATAACGGAAATATTGTAACAAAAAAGCAAGCAATTGTGCATGTGTGTGCATGCCTATATGTACATGAGTAAGTGAAAGAAAGATGCTTATATTTCTGCAGTTCATTTGCTTCTAATTCATTCATATTACAGACCTAATGTACTCTTTTCTGAAAGGAGCTCATACAACTCAGATAGCAGCACCTAGAAATTGTGTTGTTTTTATTGACTTTTTTTAAAAATTGTTTTGGTTTATTGTTTTTTAATTGTTTTCCACTCCGTGGACTACCAAGGTCACTTTGCAAGCTTTCTCTGGCAAAGGACCTTATGGATTCCCAGCAACATTTATAGGGTTATGACAATTGCATGTCATACCATACTCTTCATTACTGTTAGAAATAAATATTACTCTCATTGATATAGGCCATCTAAGATGCAAGAAACAATGTATGGACAAACGTCCATTCCTTTATTCAGAATGCTTTATATCTTTTGAAGTCCTCTGGGACTTTGTTGTAGTATTTCTGAATACCTTAGGGCAGCATACAAGGGTAACTGTATTATAAAACAGGAGATTGTTCATGACAAAGAAGAATAAATCAATAACAGGCGCAAGTATCTCAGAAACTGTTACTTCAACATAAATTGTCCCTGTAAGAAGGACAGAAAAATGTTTTTACAAACCTTTTACTTTTTTCAATTCTCACTGGAATCCAAGTCAGAAGATAAAATGGCTGTTTGCTTAGAATAAAGCGTCTGAGCTATCTATGTGAACCTGACTGTAATGGCAAAGGATGGTGTGGATCAATATCCATCTTCTTCATTCCTGAAGTAATAACTTTCAATAGGAAAATCTATTTACTTTTACTTACCTTTATTTTATTTCATTTTGCTTTAAAGAAGTCCATTCCAGAGGGAGGGTTTAGATTGCAAACAGCAGTTAACAAACTGATGATTTAACTAAGGACTATAGGCCAGTAGGCATGTTACCATTCCCTGTAGCCATTGGTTAGGGTTAAGAAGAAACACATTTACTTGGAAAATTTATTTATTATATAAACAATGAGTATTACAAACCATTTAATGCATACAACCTCCTTATGTATAGCACATATTGGAAAGGTCAATCAGAACTAAAGGGTAATTTGTCTAATCCTAATTTACAATGTGCCCAGAACTGGCCAAGACTCTCTCCCTCAGAAGCAAATTCTCCCATGAGCAACATCTTCCCAGATGGCCCTTTTTCCAGCCCCAGGCCCACTGCAGCCTACCCAGCCTCAGACAGCTACACAGCCTTCTCCTTGGAGCTGCTGGCCACCAAAGCCAGCTGGTATTGTTATACAAGAGAAAGTCTGCCATGTGCAATTGGCCAGTGTGAAATCATATTTTCCTCCTCAAAATACATGAGTGGACCTCATAGCTCTTCTGGATGAAATTCTTAGGTTGACACATTTTCTAAAAGGGCAAATTAAATGTGAAGAGGAGGAGAAAGACAAAGTAAACTCATGTATTTTCCACTTAAATGAGCTCATTCATGCAAATTTGTATTCTCAGGATAAATCATATGGCTGATATGACCTTTAAATGTTATATTGTTCATATCAATCAAAACAGTGTCTTTATTTTTCTCTCTACCTTCCAACTGACTGTAATAAATAAAACAAAATTTGTGGAAGCACTTCCAGTATCACATTATATTTTTTATTATTAGGGAGTTTTAATTACATACCAAAATGGTGTATCAGGTAGTACAGCATCTTTCTAGTAACTACTGTTTTCAAGCTTCATTATCCAGAGCACAGTGAAAGGCTTACTCATTTCAAATTCAGTTGAGAAGCCGCAGCTCATTAGAAATTTAAAATATTTAAAAGTACATTTGTGTTTTCTGCAGTTGCTGCTTTCCCTTCCTACCGCTAAAATCACCTAAACTAAAATTAAATCAAGACTGCAATTTACCCCTTGCTTAATATTTACAAGCAACCATCTGTCTTTCCATATTACAAATTTTTGTGACTATGCTAGCAACAGCACCCCTTACTATTCACAATCATGTCAATATTGAAGTCCAAATAAAAGAATCTGCAAGAGAGACTAGAAAGACAACACTTTATTCACACTGCAAATTTTATTAATAATAATTGCTAATTAATCTTAACTGAAGAAGCAGTGTAAAACCCCAGGTCTGAATTCCAGGTTCTTATATAAACCTCAGAGCACTCAGAGTGTGTATTTGTCACTAAGAGAGAGATCACCAGCATTAAAACCTGCTTATATCAGCTGCAGGATGGGAAATAAATTAGAGACTCTACTCTCTTTAGAATTTCAGGGGAAACGTATACTAATATAGATGTAATGGTAAGACAATTAATTGCAAAGTAAAATTTGGAGAATACTAAGGATAAGCAAGATTTCATTGTCACTAATGTCTGCATATTTATTGGAAAGCAGATTGTGTGAGAATGTGTGTGATGAATAAATGAACCCTTAATTGTATAATTTTCCATGTAGAGTCTTCATTTTTACATCTTTATTTTTTCTGTTCTCAGGATAACAGGAAAAAAAAAGAAGAAATACAACCACCTACAGAAGTATTACTGAATATATCACTGGAACACTGAAGGCAACTATTGAAGCTAAACAGAAGCCCCAATAAATCTAAAGAAAAGCCATTGACAATTTTATAAAAAATAAAAAATAGTTTCAGTTGTTAAAAGGCACCCAGGGATTACAAAAAATATTCAGGGTCTTAAAGGTTTTAGAAGGTTGGTGGGTTTGGGTCTTGAAGATAGTAATTTTTATTCATTGGATTTTACCTGCAACAAATTTTGTTATGAAATTTCATCCACCATTTTATTTCTCTTAATATTGAGCTGAAACTCAAAATAATTGAAACAAGATAGAGGCATCAGGAATTAAGGTTATTGCAGGTAAATCACAATATGTAATCAATGTTTCTGAGCTTAAGTAGCCCAGGTAAAGGATTAGTGCTACCAAACAGAAGAAGCTGTGTTACAGTAAAACACAGATGAAATGCCGACTAGGGTAAGCAGTAAGTTAGAGGCTTTAGACATAATTATGCTATATATAATTTAAAGCTCAACTTCAAAGTAAGTACCATTAATTATCCTTTACCCAACACAAAATGTCAAATTAAAAAAGAGTATTGGTAATTGTATAAATTATGGCAAACTAACTCCCTCCAGCAGTGACAGGAGACAGCGGGAAAAAGAAAGGAAGATATACCTTTTCTCTCTAATATTTACAGCTACTTGTTCTTCATGCAGATCAAGAAAGTAATAATGTTTGCACTGAAATTCCTCTTTCAGGGACTGATCCTGCAAGTAATCCCTCCTGTGAATAATGGCTGCTAGATCCTGCTTTTATTTGGGACTTCACCAAATGCTGCTGACCTGACTTTTCTCTGCCACATCACGTGGGGATGCTCATACCTTTCTGCAGGGGAAGCAGAGCAGGTGCCAGCAGCATCTGCAGCAGAAAGGGGCAGGTGCAGGCAGGCAGCATGGCCTCCTGCTCCCAACACATGGGCCAACTCTCCTCCCAGCAATCACGGCTGAGGTAAGGGACTTCATTTGCACCTGTGCCTGAGTTTCTTAATAACTGGATGTCTGCTTCTACAGGCAGCTAGGGCAGGAGGAGATATGGTGATAAAAACACTCTTTGGGCTTACCACACACCTTCCTTTCCCTGCAGTTCACTTCTTGTACAGTCAGAGTTTGGTCATATCAGGGGCCCATGTAAAGAGCTAACTATTATAAGCTAATAGAATCATGTGGTTTAACATGCACAGAAAGATTTACTTCCATAAGCATTTGCCTAAAATGGAAATACTCGCAGATAATTACATATCAAAGGACAGTGGAAAATAACAAGAAAGCTTGAAATTGTGTGTTTAGCCTGCACATGTTTTTCCATCTGAGGTCTGTATTCAAATTTGACTGATGTAAAAAGGTTTAAAGGAGCTTTCAAGCCTTGACCATGCACACATCTATATATATAAAACCAGCATCAAGTTTGTAGCCTCAAGTTGTGGGGAAAACGTCATGACAGAGGAAATAATTTGCTGGGCAAGGGAGGTTGTGCTATACTTGCCTCAAACGCACACTGCATTCATCCTGGCTCTTAGCCATTGCTCACTCATAAACTCTATAATTCACCAAAATTATGTACTAAAAGCATGTAATGAACGTTGAGTTATTTTGAGTTGAGTTGTAGAGTTGTCATCATGCCAGATTACTGGTATGGAGTAATTATATTAAAGAGCTAGCAGATCCTTATCTGGGAATGAATCTTTTAAGACAAGGCTTCTGACTAAAGCTGAGATGTACAGTAACTTGTAGATATCCTCTCAATTCAGATCAATTGGGTTTTTCATGCATTATTATTCCAGGAGGCACTTCTTCAAGAATTCTGTCCTGGGAAATAAGATCATTTGATATAACTTTTGTTTGATTTCAGAGGGAGCCCAAATACTTAAAGATCTTTAAGAATCTGGCCCTTAGGCACTTCTGAAATCAAGAATTAGATGTTCCAATGTTGGATTAATGCCTAAATACCTTTAAAAGTGTGGGCTTTGGAAAATCCCTTTGGGTGCCTATCAGCACCTGTAGGCATCTGGATATCTTTAAAAATGGCCTCAAATGCTGTTTTAATGGCTCATCCTCTGCAAGAGGTACTGATTTTTTTCTTCCACATTCCCACATGTGACTTCTTTCCACCTCAATGGCCGCTGCAGGTGTCTGGACTGAGCACAGCACATGCAGTCAGATGGAAGCTGTCTCCAAGGTGTGAGGAAGAGGCTGAACAGTACTTCTCAAACCTCGAAGGTCGCACAGTCAAAAAGGCCCAGGGCAGAGCACAGGTTACTAGTCCCTGGTCTTTAATAATTGCAGGCAAGCTAGGAGGAGAGGGAGGAAATATCTATCTAAATCATAGCTCTTCTCTGGGCTTTCATTTGCCATAGCACAGCTTATTTTTTCACCTTACAAGTAAAGGTGCTTGTGGAGCACAGCTCCACCAAAATGCAAAGTTCAAGTATCACCTACGCCCAGAGTGTCTACACTGCTATCCTTGCTTAAAGAGACCATCTTACCAAAGCCATCAAGAATTCTTGCTAGCAATTATGAGTCTTTTTAAGGGAAACTCGGAGACACAGAAGTTCACAGAGTCAGTGAAATCAGAAGCCGTCAGGGAATGGCACCTAAACGATTTTCAGCAGCTCATAATTCAGTCAATTACTACCTGGAAGAGCTTCTGCAGACAAAATCCAAGCAGCAGCCTCTGAGAATAAAAGTAAAGATGTCATAGAAAAAAATGTGCATAAGTATAAAAGTTTTCAGGATCTGTCCCTGTAAACAGGGCAGTCCACCACATTTTTTGTGTGGCAGCCATTTGCACTGTACTTCCTAGCTATACAGAGTCAGGATTGTCACATGCAGCTCAGTCACCTCTGACTGAGGCTTTGTCCAGCCCTAGAAGTGGTATTCATAACCAGTTTCCACTGCTTTAACTCTGATAAACATTTCTGAGTTAGATGTTAAAGCCAGAAAACACACATGGAGATTTTAATATCTGACCAGCCATAGAAATTGCCAAATGACCACAACTGTCTCCTGATCCCAGACCCAGAATTCCTTACTTCACATTAAAACAGAGGCTGGATATATTTGAGTATTAGTATGGTTTAGGTGTATTGTCAAAATCTCTTCTTCCAATATGAATGCCTTAGTCTTCCTCATGCTGCTCTCTGCATTTGCAACTTCAGCACTACATCTCCCAAAAATTTTGGAAGAACGAGTTGAGCAAGCGAAGAAGAGAAAGTGAATGGTACAAGGACTGTTACACTACCCTGCCCTTCTCACATAAAGGAGCTCTGAACATCTTGTCAGACACAGCACTTTATTCGAAGGGGTTTCACACATGCATTTTTAATCAGGATTATGTTTCACACACATCTATCATCGCTCACAAGTGCAGAGGGCTAGTCCTCCTTGAAAACATATCAGCTCTCTGTATTTGCCATCAACTATTTTTTTCTTTGTATAAATCCACTGTTGGGTGACCCACTAGGCCATATTTGATGTATTAGGAAAAAAAAGAAAAATCTGCTCAGAATCAACATTGAAAATGGCTGTACAACTTCCCTAATACAGCACATTTTCTGAGATCTTTATTGCTGCACAAATAGTCTTAGTAACCAACCTTAAATTATTCACTAAAATAAAAATATGACAGGTTATGCTACATGCAATCATGTCAGAACTAGTTTGTAAGCTACATAGTTTTACTGAGCCTACCAATTTTATACTGTACATTTTTTCTTCACTCTCACATGTATTCCCTCCATGAAACAGACAAGATGCAGCACACTTACTCTCTGTTGCTGGAAAACACAGAAAGAATCTCCAGGTAGCTGATGCTAATGAACTTGAAGCCAGTGGGGAGCAAATATATAAACTCATGCAAATGCTTAAATCCCTCCTGCTCTCTTTAAAATGGAGAGAATTTACCTCAACCCTTTAAGCAAAGATGTTTGCCCATGACAGAAATCTTTAAATTTCAAATAAATGAACCAGGATCTGAAGACTAGTAAATTACTTTAATATTTACATGTGGGGTTTTCTGGAGTTAGTTCCTTGTACAAAACTTCTGCCATTTTTGGTAGTAGCCCAAAACAGTAAACTAGTGAGATTAGCAGCATGCTCCAACTTCTGTAGACTGATGTACTTATTTCTGTTTAAAACTATTCATGACTAATCCTTTTTATGAAAACTGTAAAAATTACAGGTGAAGCTGACAATACAAAATTTAAAACAAAACCAAAAAACTTACTGCAGTCTCACTCTCTTATTGTCCACTCAGTGGGGGAAAAAGGTTAAAACAATAATCTCAAATTCCTCATGAAAAAGGAATACAGTAAGCATAAAATTGATGGAGTTCTACAGAAATAAAGTGGGATTTTGCAGAAATTGGTCCAAAAAAAAGTAGCATTTACTGTGTAATCATATACTTTCTAAAGACTCTCCACCTCCTCACAATTTTTATACAGCATGCAGCGAGGATATAATTTTTAAAAGCTGATTACAAACTCTGATAAAATATAATAACTTTTCAAAGGAATCTCTTCTGAGTCAATATCATTTATTTTATCATACAAAGTTAACAGATAACTTCTGTTGACACTTTTCCTTTCTATTTTTGTTTTTTTCATGCTAGCATTTCCCCTTCCACCAATACAGACTTTTTAGCAAAAAAAGGCTTTTTAATTTTATTAATAGTTTCCTTTTTTCATTTGCTTTCATCTTTATTGCAAAACCACGATAATATCCTGTAAAAGATGCTCTAAGCATTAAAATGCTGCACTGCTAGGGCCTGGCATACTTCAGATTAATAAAAGTTGTGTCTTAAAATAGATGCAACCTAGAGAGGATGTCATGGAAGAGTTTCAATGAAAACATCACTTCACCATGTAAAAATGCACCACAGCAAAGCCCTTTTAAAAAAACACCCTTGGCTGAAAAGTACTATATATCGACATATACCCTGAAAAATACATACCAACACCAATTGCATGGAGCATTGTTCACATGAAGTAACTATATCTATATGTTGTCAAGCAACTGGTCATAAAAGCACTGAATAAAAAGGCATTTGAAATATGAGATGACTGAAAACACCACAGCTGATTTTTTTTATATTCTCTGACGGTTAAGAACAAAAAGACTTTCAGACAAAGAATTTAGACTCTATTCCATGGTGTTTGACTTCCAAAACATAATGTAAAATATTGCCAAATGTCTGACAGAACAAAAACTGCACTGTAAAATAAATGCTTTTTAACAGTGTAAAGACAGCGCTTTTTGAGTGAACCTCTTGTTCCAGTGGAGACATGGGATTTTTAATTGCACTGTATGTTATCATCAACTTAATCACAATGCCCTTATGAGACTCTCTGGAATTGCATGCCAACAGCAGGAAAAGCAGAAATAATATTTTTCCAGCATTATCACTAACAGACAAGTAACTTCAAAATAGCAGGGTTTTACATGCATCAAACACTACAAACAGACAGGTCTTTCTAAGTACGTGCGCTTGTAACACCTAGATTAAAATCACTTCAGAGCTTCCCCTGAATTCTGCTATTATATTTATCATCATTACTCACAAGTCCTTCTACAAATTTTCCCATTCGGTAATTTAAACCTTCATTTAGACAGCTCTAGCCTGTACTTTCCTTCTAGGTCAAAGCCCAGGAAGGCTCTCACTGTCTCTCTGTATTCTTTGAACAGTAATTCACAGTTATGAAGACACTCAAATCCTCTCCCATCCTGTGCAGGGAGTAGGAGTCATGGTCAGGATGGGACTCTTGAGGCTCCCTGGGTATGAGAAGCCCCCAGAGCAGGGCTGTCTTGGAAACGATAAGTCTTGTCATTGTGAGCAACAGCCCAGGCAAGGAAAAAGTGGGATGGGAGACTGTGGAAGGAGATGGGAAAAAAGGGCTCACACTTTTGTTCTGGAGATAGTGATGCAAGGGAAACTGAGAAAGTTTACAATACTCACCCAAGTACTTTAGCCCTTTTTGCCTGTGTAGATCCTCAGTGCTCAGAAGTACAATTTCTATTTGGTTTCAAGTTTTAGGCACAAGGAACAAATTTGGCTGGCAGCTCTGCCCAGGAAAGTTATGGCAAAAAGGAAACATGAAGCAGAATATTCTTTTATCAGAAATGCAACTTCTTTCCAAACTCTCGTGGGCTTTTCTACTGGCCTTATCAAACAGGAACTCAAAATATTTTAAGGGCAGGGAAGGAAGAAGGAATAGTTCTGCTCTAGCTATACCACATTTACTTGTCCACAGACCAAGCTAAGTTCTTTGCAGCATTTGGTACAGCATGTAGGAATGTATCCTGCCACAGGTCAGCTACCACACAAAATCCCGGCTCAGGCTCTTAAGGTTATAGAAGATGTTCTGTTTCAAGCTCGTCTTAGGATAACTCACCCTGCTCTATAGTTACTGTACTGAAAGTTGACTGGCTAGCAGAACTGGAGTGGATAATAAACACCTTTTAAATTTAATTTTTTCTTTTAGTTAAATAGAAACAAAACCAGATCTTACCTAACTCTTTCAAATACTTTGATGGGGGGTGGGGCTGGGAGGGAGCTATAAAGTCAAGAGAAGTATGAAAGTTCTATTGATAAGACAGACAATGTGGTGTCAAAAACTTACTGTTAACAGCAGTCATGTGCAAAACATAGAAGGAATTTAATACAGCCTTCTGTTTAAAAAGGGGTATTGTTAAACAATAGTAAGGAATTCTCTTATTTCACATGGAGTTGATGTGTAAGAAAATCTTTAAAATTCTGGAAGATAATAAGCAGGATGGAGATCGTTCAATGATTTTTCAAAACAGTGATGAAATATGGCATAGAAGCCCTTCTCTTTGAGGAGGAAGCATCTACTCCAGGCAAGAACTTTGTGCTATTCAGAGAGAGTAGGAACAGGCACACTCAGTATGAGGGGATGAGTCCCTGCATGTCAAGCAGAAAAAACTCAGTAAAATGAAGAGGAATAACTGACGCTGAAAGGAAACTGCAGCAACAGTCAACCTGGATGAGTGAAGACTGTAAGGAAGATTCATCAGCGACATGACAGTCACTTCATGAAGCATGTAACAGCTTGACGCAAACCAACTCATTTGGTTTTCTTCAGTCTCCACTGGGAGAACTGGGTATGGCTTAGGAAAAGGCTTCTTTACAAGATGGTCTGGTTTGATTTGAGCTGTCACTCGTAATCAGAACTACAAAAAAACATCAGAAAGGCATCACGCTGTCTAGTGACAAATGAGCAATGAATGGACAAAAGATTGGGTTGTAGGAGTTACTATTTTTCTTCTCCCTCTCCCCTCCCACCCAGATTCTTTTTGACCCCATCTCTCACAGCCCTAAGAGTTTAAATTAGCAATTTGTCAGTATAGAAACTACCAAATCAAATTGCCTGCTGAGACTGGAAGAAAGCTTTACCCCGCTGAGGACAATGAAAATTCTGTTAAAAAGAGAACGTGGAGCCAGGTTTTCCCCTCTATTTTCCTAGAAAGCACATGAGTCTAAGACTTTTCTTTTTGTGCCTCTAAGGTTCATCTCAAGCCCTCTCCTTTTGTACAAAACTGTCTCTTGTAATTGAGAAGGAATGTTCTCAAAGAAAAAAAAAGACATGAAAATATCAATCAGCCCTGGCTGAACTAACCTAATTAAAAGGGAAAAAAAAGCTAAAAGAGACAGAATTTTTACAGTATTTTTTTTGGTGCCTGATCAGTCCAGAACCATATCCACTCACCTTCATTGGTATTTAAATTAATGAGTATTTCAGAAAACACATCAACAGCCTTTATCTCCACCACTTAATTTTTCAGTCAGACTAGTGTTTCGAGAAGAACACCACAGCTTGTTTAAAATGCTGCATTTTTTTTTCATCACAGTTGAACCAACACTCCTGAGAGAAGCCACAAGATCTGTGCCTAAAGCTGTTCATTCCCCAGTGGTGAGCTGCTTCTTGGTAGCCAAAACACACAGATGATAAGCTCCAGGTGTAAAAACTACTACGGTTTACTGATCAAGATATTTTTTATTATCTTGACCTGTATCTCCACTGATAATGATACATGGGAACTGAGGTATAACAAGACAAAAGGAAGCAAGAAGAGACAGACATATTATTTAAGAGATAGATATATTATTGTAAATCATGTATTTTTAGGCCAAGAAAATCCAAAATGTCTGACTAAACCTAAAACTGACCTACAATCCCGAACAAGAGACATTAAGATTTAAAAAATATCAGGTCTCAACGAGGAAATGGAAACTTGAGACATACAGCATTTTGGAAAAGAAGAATGTTACGTGATTAAAAATTATATTACACACATGAAGAAGCAACTTAAGGTCCCTGTTTCTAAGCATTTTCGCATCACTGAAGTGATTCTGTCTGTGACCCTACTATATTTTTGTTCTATAATTTCTATGGTATTTTCAGAGGGGAAAAAAGGAAGAGGTAAATTTAACTCCTCTATATTCAACTGGTTATCATACAGAGGTGTAACACTGTACATCATCTGCTGATGAGATACAATTCTGCTCCATTCACATCTGTAGTAGTTGAAGCTCCACCTCCATCACAAAACCACCTCTGAGCTCTTCTCTGTCTCCACAGACAGATGGACAGACACAAACCTAGCACCAAGACCTCAGCACATTCACCTCCAGCCCAAATCTGCTAGTCTAGTGCTATTTTAAAAAACAGTCAAATAATTTTCTTTCCTAGTGGTAAAAAAATAACTTTTAAAATTACATGGAAAATGCTTTATAAGGAAAAAGAAAACATCCACATTGAGGAAATAGTATCTCCAGGTATCACACAAATTTCAGAGAAAAGAAAAATATGCTGTTGAAAATGATCTTTACAATGGTAACAATGGTATTAACGTTTGAGATGAAATCCCAAACTTGTCGAAGCTTACAGGGGTACACCTATTTAATTAGGTGCACCAGAACAATAATTACAGCCCAGCACATCATAGTCATACTTTTCTTGTTCTCACTGGCACTAAATTCTTACTGACACTGTTCTCACTAAATAGCTCTTATGATGAAACCAGGGAAGATGGAAGAAATCCATTAGGAAACATTAGATAAACAACTTGTAACAAGCTCTGGATACCTCCTAAAATGATCAGAGGCCAAGATGATATTAAAGTGTTATTATAGACAGTAGTTCTGATCTTGCCCTTTCCTTGGCACACACACAGCGCCATCATCAGAGATAGACTGTGAGGCAAGGTAGACATTCTTTCTCTCCAGGCAGCATCGTCATTCCTGTTAACTGCTGCTACTGGTCTAGTCTGTTTTGCTGAGAAGTCGGACTCACATCATCACTATGATCATTACAGTCTCTAATTGAGAATTTAATTCTTGTTACCAGCTCCAGCTTTTCACTGATAAGAACAATATTCCTTTACACTCATCTTCTCCCAGTGCTCTCAAGATCCCAGTAGAAAATACTACATGACTGCTTATGGCAATAACTTCATAATTTTAAGAAAGGAAAAGGCTATAGATGTAAAAGCCATTAGTTTTCAGTTAATATTTAATATGTACAGGTTTTTACATATCTATACGTCAATTTTTGCATCTGGGTGTCAGCTTTTGTCTGAGGAAGCAGAGAAATAAAAAAGAGCAAATTTCGGGAAAGATTATGATGTGCCCCATTGTGCTGAAGACGCATCTGTTCAAAAAAGCCATCAAATTCAGGAAAGCTTTTTTAAGTAGGTGACCTTTGTTATTCTGAAAAATTCTGTCTCACCATTGTAATGAAAAAAGGCTTGGTGTTTCTTTTTTCTAATAGCACTGCTTATACTGTGTCTCCTGATGTTCAGAAAACTGCTCTCAAGGCATCTTCCGTTGCTCCTATCATTGGACCTCCTGGTAAGTTAAATGAGGTGAAATATACAATGTCCATTGCCAAAACAGTAATAAAAATAACCTAACCAGGAAAATATAACAGTAAATCAACTGTTGTTGCATAAGGAAGAGCAGACTATGTTGATTTTTGACATATTTTTAAGGTAAGGCTAACAAAGTTCATACTTTCTTGTAACTCTCTTCTTTACCACATAAAGATACTTTTCTCTAAAAATACTTCACAACTTTAATAAGGGAAAAATACTATACAACTCAGCTCTGGGATTATTTATTAACTTCCTTTCAATTTCTTTGCTTCTTTATACCTACACTCCAAAGCCCTAACTACATTTTTTGGCAGGTTTTTTATTTGAAACAAGCACTACATTTCTAATCCAGATACTCCAATGTGTATAGCTTTACTAAGAGACTTAAGTAACAATTTTCAAAGTTTGGGCCAAAAAAAGAATCAGAAGAGGAGCAAGATCCTTTTGCTACAAGAATGGAAACATAAAGCCTGTCAAATCTATTATGTGCTACCTCTAAAAATACATACCTTGCTGAGTCTCACTTTCCCACTTTGTAATGACTGACCTCAAAGGAATCATTTGATTTACATTAGGGATTTTGGACTTTAAGGCTTGTTTCAGCTGTACTAAGATAATGTATAAACCGACATTTAACTCATTTTGCTAAGTGCTATTTTTTAATTGCCAAATAGATTATTTAAATCTATTACTGATAAGATTTCCAGTTAGGAAAAACAAACAGACAAAAAAACCCCAACAAACAAACACACTATTACCCATTTTCTAGTGTTCTATCTCAGATAGTTGTCTTGGGTCTCTACCTTACCTAGCTATGTCTCTTCCCTGTTACTGTAACATAATATACAGAAGAAAGGACATATGAGAGCAGATTTTTGTATTTCTGAACCAAAGTACCCCAAATTCACTAACTAATTATCTGAACGCCCCACAGACTTCGCACTGAATGATGGGAAACATCAATATGGCATTTCCAGCTCTGAAATGTTTTGATCATTCTTGTATTTAAGGTTCCCGTGCTTTAATTTTATACTGACACAAATATACAAGCTGCTTGATTCAATATGTAAAGATTTTGTTCCACAGAGTAGAATCTGACAAGACCATCATACAGTGTCTCTGACACCAACCACTACAAGATAATACACAAATACTGAGTTACTCTCTGCTCTTCCAAATTCAGGCAACCCACAGCCTCTTGCTTTTCAAGTCCAAGACTAAGTTGCTGCTTCACTTCATCTGATTCTCTCCCCCATTTAAATTGATAAAATAGGTAGCAACAATAATCTAACATTATCGTGTACTTAGTTTGCAGGAAATCTCTCACTCTAAATGTGTTTCTTCCTCACAATGTGCCCATGAACAAACATTCCAGTAAGAAACACAGGTGGTTTCTACACATATTGCATCTTGGTACTTTCTGCAGTTGAGAACAAAGTTCTGTCTGCCTGCACAGGGACAGTCATCTTTCTGTTATTATTCTGAGTTAGGCTTAGTTATCAGCCATTTAAAAAAAAAAAAAAAAAAAAAGTAACAGGGCTTCATTTTGTTGGGATTTTTCATTAAACTAAGCCTCTAGAAGTTTTCACTTTGTTGCAAACAAACGCCTGTTTTAATCAGGCTCCAGACAAATCAGCCAGCAAAAGCATTTATTATTAAAACAAACTTCTTTAAAAATTCAAATCTGGGCTTATTAAAAAATATAATAAAGACTTTTATGTAGTTTAGTATGCAAGAGTTAGATTGCCTGACCTCTCTTTTAATGACTTAATTAGCTGTACTAAAGCCCAGCTGGGCCTCTGCTGACAACATAGCTAGATATTTCAATCAGACAGCGTTATGGAGAATAAGTAATAAATGCTACCTTGTCGCCATACAGTCCCAAACCAGAGTGCATGCTGGTAATGCTAAATTTGATCAGTATGCCTCATATTTCAATTAGTCGTGGTCTGAATCACTAAAACTGTGTAATGTGTATGAATTCCTGATATCAGATACAGAGCTACAGGCTCCCACAGTTAGAACCCATTGAGTTTGCTTTTATTAGCAGTCAATTAATGGCCAAAATCTGCATTGCTTTTAAAATTTATAACCTCTATTCCAGCTGCATCCATGGGTCCTCGTATACTGTATACAATCAGATCCGTATCACTGTCGCAAGTCAAACAGCTGCAAACTGTATTCTGTCTGCAGAACTGAAAAATCCTTCTATACAGAAGCTTTTTTTAACCTCTTAGAAGTTCTTTTCAAAGCACAGCAGCACCAGTCACTTTGCGACAATGAGCGATTTAATACAGAAAGAAAGAAATCTACACCAAGGTAACCTCTTGGGATGTGCTAGGTTTTCAAACGAATGAAATCCTATCACTTTGGCACAGTACAAGGGCAAGCAAAGCCACTTCTCCTGACCAAGGCTAAGAAAATATAAACATATAAAACCTGAGCCTTATTGAAAATTAACCCATTGAAGTCTAGAAAGTCATTAAAGGATCCTGCCAATGCAGAGATTAATATTTTAAACTAACTTTCACAAATTAGTAACACTGGAAATTGTAATATGGAGTCTAGTGATCCTTAAGAGATTACTGCAGAGAAAGAGACTCGTGCCTGCTTTCTCCGAAATGGTTTAATGAATACTTGAAGGTTTCTAGACATTATTTTTAGGAACAAGTCTCTATTTCTGTTACATGATATGGCAGGAAATTTTGATGTGATCCGATTCAGACATAAAGGATAGTAGCTTTATGTAATGTCATGTCATAAAGCTATATGATAAAGTCATATTTAGCATCTGAAATTATGCTATTATTTTTAAGAAGTAATTTACCATATGTAAAAATGTGCAAGCCTAGAACATTTTTGGATGTCTTATCTTTCAGTGTTATCTGAGACAAACACTGAATGTTTCTCTTCTCTAAGCCACTGACCAAGAAAAGAGAAGTAAAACAATAAAAAACAAGAAAAGAGAGAAAAAGGCCTATTTAAAGTCTTACTTAAAATTCAGCAATGTGATAATGAACAGAAAAAAAAAATCACCTCAATTTTACTCAACGCCTCAGTTTTATAAATGGGAGTATGCAAAAGCACTTCTCCAACAGTAACACATGGCAATAAAAATGTTGTGCTTGGATAATACAAACCACTGTCATGGCTATTTAAAAGACAATAAAATCCTATTTTGCAAAATTCAGCCACTAATAACCAGCATTCTTTCTAACTGCTTAAATACTAAAATAAGACTCCTAATGCCACTGTGAAATCATAAGCTAGTACTTCAAAGGTGTTCTATCTGTTACAAATTTAATCTTCACTGGTATGTCACAACTCATTTCATCCCAGAAGCTTTGAGATGCAGCATAGCAGCATTTTTGTTGTCCTGGGCAACCTGAACCAAACTGTTAAATACCTGTTTGTTGCCCTCAGAATGGTTGCAATAATATTGCTTACAGGATTTACAATAATGGCTATTTTGAAAAATTACAATTATTCTGCTTCACTTAGTTAAGAAAAAAAATCAACTTGTTTGCTTCTTACCAGTGTGGATGAAATACATCAAAAACATTTTACGCTTTTAATGAGATTAAAAAACCTCATTTCTTATGGAATATAGTAATCACACAGCAGGATATTTAATCTGTAGTTCACGGCTCCTGCTGAAGCTAAAACAGATGAGCAGGTTGTATGCAACAATCAAAGGCATCATAAAGGGGTAAAACTGCTGCAAAAAGAGCAAGATTCACACTTAGGCATAACATGAGATCATTCTCTCTACATTACATACATTACTACACATAATTGTGACATACACTCCCAGATAGGCAACTTTTTGTTTTTCCCTTGAGAATCCATAACTTATATTTTTTTATTATTAATTTGAAATTATAGTAACAAAGCAGACTAGTAAAAACATCCAAATAAACTAAATTAGGATGTAATGTGATTGGTTTAATTATCTCACCCGTATGCTCATGTTACAGACTTCTGAAAATCTGGACAAAATACATTGTTGGAAGATTAAGAGAAGCTGTATTACCTAAAATATGATGAGATAGTATACAAATATCACCAAAAATATGTGGGTCCTCCTCACTTTGTGCACACACACACACATGAAGAAAGAGCTCCCTAAAAGAGAAGTTAATTGCTTACTTGAAACCTCAAAGATAAGTGAAAGGGAAATAGATAATTTAAAAACATCCAAATAATTTAAAAACCTCCAAACTCCTCAAATATATGTTTGAGACTACTTAGCTGCAGCCAAGAGGGATCCCTTTGACTTTTGAATTTTTACACATATTTCAGATAAAATCAGGGAGGAAAAAAAGTCCAGCATTCGAGAACATCAAGTGGATTTGCGACTCTCTCTGGAGGACTCTGGGCCCTTACAAACATATGAATGGATTATGCTGATTTTATACATATTTAATCATTGTAATCCATATGTTTTGATATATAATCTGCAACCTGTGTCACAAAGGGAATAATTTTATCCATATTACAACAGCTCTGTTATACACAACAAAATATTTAATTTAGCAAATGAGTTAATTAAAAAAAAATTAAGGTGAAAAAATTTTACTTAACATTTTACAATTACTGTTTCAGAATTCCAGAGAAAGAAGAAACAAAAAAGTAGACTGAAATATTCTTCTGTGTTGCTACACTGTTGAAAGTAAAAATTTTTTTCTTACATTTTTATTGTCTTTGTTTGAAGTACTGTATGCATGTTTAATAAAAACCCGTACTGATTCATATGTTTCTGTATCTCAAGCTTTGAAACTTATTTCATTACATAGTTGATCACATTCAAGGTTATGTACATGTTAAGACCCTAGTTATTCTCCAGAAGATTGCTACCGTACAAGAAATCTTCAATTGGTGGTTTTCTACTCATCTGTTTACAATAACTGAATTTCTAAAAAGCTCATAACAGGTTGTACGATAATACATACGCTAGCTACAAAATGAATATTAAAAAAAAAACCAATCAAAACAAAAGACTGAAATAAAGGGCCACACATAAGGACAAATACAGATAAAACCTAGCAGTATGACCCAAAAGACACAAGTGTGAAGTCAAAATACAGATGTGCACCTAGATACTCCTGGAAACCTAAAAGCAGGGTGACAAATACACTCTGCTGCCTTGTCGTACAAAGAGATTTGAGGGGGAGTAAGGGATCCCCACACACTTTCTCCTGGGCAATGCAAAAAACTTTTGTAAACATGTTACTGGAAAATCACTCTGAAAACTAAAACTGGAGGAAGATAAGGGAATGCCCACATAAAATAATCTGTGATTTAAGCATAACCTGATGGGCAGTAGGTAGTATACACATTCATTAGGGATGTCCATGTGCAGCTCACTCCTGGCTTGACTTTGTTCTGCCATTCATGAATTATGCAGTCATTTCCAACTCAGGGAAATGGGAGTGAATTATGCTGCCCACTATCACATATTATCTCTGTGGATACACACACACATACTTTAGCACTGAGTTTTAAATATGTTTATATGATGTTGTCACCACCGTGAACACAAACTTGCTCTGGGATTTTCACGCTCATGTATGTTGTGTGTACACACATAGATGAACTCACATACATGTAAGCAAACAAATCACATACATAGATGCTTTTATTAAACAAAAATATAATGGAATAAGGAATTTCCTGAAATATCTGTAAATCTGGAAATACAGTCCAGTTTAAGTGCTATCCATAAAAACGTAACGGCAACTCCTTTAATACCAAACAGTTCACAGTCAGCTTTGTGACCGTTAAATCTTTTTCTCTGCCACCAAAGATTAAAACCTTAGTTACATTTTTTCCTGCATCTTTTTGTACTTTTAACAGAATAAAGTCTTGCCTAGCAGGGCCCTAACACTGCCACGGAGTATTTTATTATGCATGTTGTTTTATCTGTTCTGACAAGGCTGACTTTATTATCGTTTTGCAAGTGACTTTTTAATTACTGTTACATCTAAGATGAGATTTGGAATTTTAAAACAGGCACACATGGGGTTAGGCTGGTCTTTGATTATTAAAACCTTAGGGTTCATAGACTACAAGGGTCAGATGGGAACTCAGTGATTCTCTGAGGACTGCACGGCTGGAATCCACAGTCGTTGCTCAGACAGAGATCTCATGGAGTCAGAGTACAATCCTCCTCATACAGTTGGGCAAAGTCCCAAAATTCTGAGAAGGAACTTAAAAAAGGAAATTTCTCCATCTGCATATTTTCTGATAGGTCTTGTCCATTAAAATGCAATTCTAGTATGCATTATGGATAATTACTTTTTATTTGCCATACAATAGGGATTCTTGGTGTTTAAATTATTCCCTGAATGTACAGAATTGTGCTTTTTGAAGTAATCCTTTGTAATAAAACAGAATGCATTTTGTCAGATAGCTGGGGGTTTTTCTGTGCTGTAATAAAGGTGCTTAAAAATGCAGCCTCAGGCAACTGAAGCAGGATTTCACTTCTTGAAGAAAGCCAAAGTAAAATAAAAATTTTCCCACACTGCACAATCTAGTCATTAATTTTACTGTAGGCAGCCAGACATGCATGTCAATGCTTTCACTGAGTAAATGTGTGGTTTAACCATTATATTCTCTACAATCGAAGGTAACTCCTACCAAATATTTGATTTTTAATTTCAGGTTTATGTATCAGATTGAAATACAGTATCATTTCTTACCTCTTAAACCTATTATGATGAAGCTAGTATACAGTGATAAATATTTTCCTTAATTTTGACAGACATACAGGCAAACATATAGACATTCACATTATACTTGTTACCATTTATGCATGCTGAAGGAAACAGAAAATGGTTCTTATAGCAATATTTTTTTTTCTTTTTAAAGAAAGTGTTCACATGCTAGAAAGTAAAACAGAAACCATGGTGAAAATCATGTATTTTTCCTCTAAGGATTAATTATCAGAATACATATGTGCATTTTGAGTGATTAACTGAGGAACAATAAACTACTTAGTAACAAAAAATACAGGTTATGCAAATGCTTGCTTAAATGTATACATAAACACATAGATCTAATAGTCCCCTAAGCTCCATTACGTTTAGACATTTGTTATGAAACAGAATTTTTTCTATGGGTGTATTGCTTGGTATATAGATGCTCTCTGCCAGACAAAGCCTTCCAAATGAAAAATCAGAAAAAAGCAGAAATTTTGACTCTGAAAAGAAGTAGGAGTCAAAAGTAGAAATCAATTTAACAACAAAGTGAAAGGATTTGATAACTCTCTGGTATTATACACATGAAAATTTTTATCTCAGATGAGGTCAAGAAAATATCAAATTAACAACTGTAAGCATATAGCATAGATGCTATGTGTTTATCATTGATGTATACATATTTGATTAATGTACACTATTGCCATATAAATATTTCCTAAGCATAAATATCTCATATTGAGAATAATTTCAGATAAGCACAACATCCTATTATTATCCATTGCTTTCACTTACATCACAAATGAGGTGTGACCAGCAGAAGGCAGTGTTACAATAAATATATATGCCACTACTCATTTACAAGATGGTTTGATATTCAGATATAGAGTTTTTCTAACTTTTCACAATACAGATACTGGTTTCCCTAGACACTTAATACCAATACCATCTTCTCAATGTAAATAAGCTTAGAGAACACTTAAAACACTTTGGAAAACAATTATTTTGTACTATATTGCTTTTACTTTAAAAATTAGCCCCCTTAACTTTTTTTACATTGCATCTTCAGCTTTTTAAGTTCATCAGAAAATTGTGTTCACACTTACCATTTCAACACAACATTATGCTGAGCCGTCCCCTCATGAAACAGGACTCATACACTGTTGAGAAGATGGGCATTGCCTCCACAGCAGTTTAGCTTACATAATTCAGTCAAAAAAAAAAAAAAAAGCTTCTAACATCATTTCTTATTAACCTTTAGTGGTTTGATCATCATCTAGTAGAATAGTATCTGCTATACCCTTAGTGGAACTACTGTAGGTACAATAGAACATACCTTTAATTAAATCTCCATCAAATGTTTAAGTAATAATGTTGTTTAGTATGTGTTAGTATACAGAATCTGGTGGATACCTCTCCAAGTTTACAAAATCAGTGTTAAAGGAACCAGCATTGCAAAAAAAAATGTTACAGCATATGTTTGGATTTTTGTATTTCAAAGTCCTGACTACTTTATCTGAATTACAGATTTAGAGCTTTGTTATATGTGATAGTTATGATAATATGATCACTAAAGGCACGGAGACAGGGAGACTCAAATCCCTTTGAAAATCCCTTTCTCTATTTCCTACAGCTGCTGCTGGAGTTTAATATCTGATAGAATGATGAAAAAGAACAGGCCAAACTCCAGTTTTAATAAAAATTTTAACAGGTCTACATATAGTTATGAAAAATGTTATTTGCAATGCCAATCTTTAATAAAATTTTCTTAAACCAAAGAAAATTCCCTATGGGGAATCTGTTATGAATGTGTTTTTCATATGTACTATTTAAGGCTGTTTAAAGGTTATGAAAGTGACTGGTAAAATAAGTTCTATCACAGCACAACAAAATCCTGTGTGCAGTCTCGCTTTTGCATTTAATCAAATAGGTAAGCAAGTCCTTCAGTTTTTCCTTTTTGCTCTAAAACAAACATTTTCAGTTTGCATTAAAACTTTTCTCTGACTGAACAGTAATAATCCTTAGCATGTACATTAGCTGCAAAGAGAGGTCAGCTTGGCTCAAATTTACTTCAGTGCCAAGGTTGTATTGATTTTGAACACTCTTTTCAGACAGAGTCCTTGCTATTCACTCACTTTCTAAAGCAACATTCTCTGCCACAGTCAGTTTAGTGCATGGTTTAAGAACATTTGAATAATCACATTTAGACAGAGCTGAAGTCAAAATACGTGCAGTATATCACTTCCAAATTTTGTGACCTGCGTGATTATTCTGTCTTAAATAAGCGCATAGTGAAATGTTCTTACTAGATCCTTGTCATTAATGTCTCTAATTGAAACCAGAGTTTTTCTGGATGATTGTTTAAATGCACTGGAAATCAAGTTGTTCTTCCCTAAAGCATCTATATAGCATTAGAAATATCACATTCCTTCTGCCAAATATATTAAGTACTCACAACAAATCATATAGCAATCCTTTTAAACGAGTCCTACCATCATCACTAATGTGCATATTTAAGGATATTGTGTAAGCATTTATATTCACTATACCAACTCTGTTCCTAAATCTTTTACCTTTCCCCTCAAAACCTCACTTACATCCCTAAAATCAGCTCAGAATATAATATTAGAGCACAGTATGTGTACAATATTGACATCCTTAAACAGATGGTAATTTGTGCAAAATTATTTCTTTGACAAACACGTCAGTCATCATACGTGTATGAAAGACAGAATGTGCATCCTGCATAAAGAGGTGATCTTTTATTCCTAACTCTAGGCTAATCGAAATAAGAATGGGAGGGGGAAATCACAAAAGCACACACATGAAGTTCAGTCTCCCCAACTTAAAAATCTATCTACAGAACTTCATTCACAGAAGTTAGTCTGTGCCCATCTGTCTGTGAGAGTACAAGCTTTTGTACAGATTGATGTGAAATTACCAGAGACAAGTTTGGTCTTTCTGGAATACTTTAAAGCTTTATCTAATCAACAAAAAAAGAGACAGTCCAAGTTACAGAGATACAGTAAAATCCTCTACAATAAATATTACTATCAAATACAAATAATAAATGCTCATTACCATAATTAATATTATTTTAAATTAACTTTTTTGTTTTATGTGTTATAAACCTCTTTATTTTAAGGTTTTGGTAAGGTTCATATTTCCTATGACCTTATGCAGGGGATTTGGAAAATTTTGGGGGAATCAAGGTAACAAGGATGTATAAAAGAATAATTTATTGCTGTGACCATTTTGTCCTCTGATTTCTGTTTTGGGATTATAGTGGATTATCTCTGTCTAAAACCTATTTTTCATATCCCCGTGGAAATTAATCGACAAGTACACAAAAAGGAAAGCAAAATGAAGAGAACTAATCAATATTTAAATCCAAATGTTTATACTCTATCTTTGAACATAGATTTTAAAAAATATTAGGTGCCTCCTCACACACAAAGCCACCAGATGAAATTTGAACTAGCAATAGAAAACCTTCAAAAGATTATCTAAAATAATTAGTTAGGAACAAAACTATTATAAAGAAGAATTTCAGTGCCTTGGAAGGTTTAATTTGTCAATGCTTTATTTCTGAAGTCACTTTTAAAAATACTAATTATCATTCCTAATAAAGCTGTTCTTTTCAAAGAGAAAAGCAGTAATGCCATAAAAAAGAAAAAAATCTAAAGTATTTAGACTTTTTCTGCCAAATTAATTTATGAGGGATGAAAAACCAGACAAACATATCAAATTGGATAAACACTCAAACAACATTTTCATTAATAAAAAAGTAGTACTGGAGATTATTATTCAAATTAAAATAAAAAGAATACTTTAAATCCTGTTTATTCATAATTCATCACCAGGAATTATCAATAAAAATATTAACATATAAGAATCGATTAAAAAGCTAAAAAGCCTTTTTTTCTGGAAAACATAAGGTATTGACAGTTTTAAAATGCTTTTGTGAACAAATTAAAAGCATTATTGCTCTAAGGTGGTTTTCGGTTACCTCTGAACGTAAAAAAAAAAAAAAAATCTACAAGCTCAAAACTGTCTTAATATACTTTTGAATCTTTCTAGGTATGTTACTGCGTTAAAACCCACTAAAACTGAACGAGGAACACTGTGATCAGGTTTCTAAGTAAGTATACAATATCCCTCATATTAAAAAAGGTCTTTCTGACTCATATCAAGATTACGTCAAGTGAACAAAGACGACCTACTAAATGCTTTTTATTATACGGTGTTTCACAAAATTTAGTCACTGATTTTTCAGTCATAATAATTTCACTATTTTATTCATTGGGGTTTCTGTAAAGCCCATTTTTTGATCAACCATTCGTTTTCCTGAGAACAATTAAAATACTTTTTAAAAAATTCATTAGTCTCCGCATTATGAGAAAATATATATAATTACTTCCTATTTCTTTATAGAAGTTTATTAGTATCATTTTCCTTCCCCTGTTTTTGGAGATTAATAACCTTAGGATCTTGTGGAAAGCTTTGTTAACAATCTGATAATCCATACTTGTCCTTCTTATTACTAGGAAGCTGGATTTAGGAATGCAAAAGTTACTTCCAATTTCTTGTTTCCAAACTACAGGTATTAAAAAGTTTCCATAGAAACTACAAAGCATAATACCCATCCCCAAGTAACTCTCCAATAACAGCCCAAATCAGCATCTGTGATACTTAAATGCTTAACATTTCAACACAACTTTCTTAAACAGTAGGATTAATTGCTCACTTTTCAGACATTGTTATTTTAAGTTCAGGTAGCTCTGTGAAGCAAAAGTCTAGTTTCCATAAAAACATAGACACTATATCATCCATTTTGGGGCCTCTAATAAATGTTTAAAAAAAAAGATTTTTAATTTTTTTTAAATTTTTTCACATTCATACTAATAAAAACATCACTTACTTTTATTGTCTTCTATATTATCTACCCCATACATTAAAGCATACATAGAGATTTTGCTCAGAAACATGAAATGCTAATTATTTCTAGTGAAAAGATAGACTTTACACAACAAATTATCATTTATAAATAAAACACCGGGAGATTTCACCCCGAATGCAATAGAAGACAATAAGTAAAAAGAGATAGGGAATAATGTCACTGTGTCTTTTTTTTTTTTTTTGTCTCATGATGTGGTTTAATGTTTACAAATTTTATGTACATATATTTTCTAAAATCTAAAAACAAATTTAAAATGACTAGCTTTTCTAGAGGAAGCCTGATTCACCTTCACTGCAATCAGTACAAATCTTTTCAGCAACTTTAGAGATTTTTGGTAGAGTTTGTGTCACTCTGCAAACTCACTAGCTTATTTTTCTCATGGTATTTCAATCCAGAGCACTGCACTTGTGACTCAACACATGTAACAAAACCACATGTTTTAACAGCAAAGTCTGCAGGACAGCCTAGCAAACATCTAAATGTTACGCTAACCTTACTCTTGTAAACAATTCCATATCATTTATGTTTGCTTGGGTTTACTTGTATGAGTAAAGTTATTCATTCATTTAAACATTAACAGAACTGGGTACCAGGAACATCTAGTTTATTTCGGATAGCTACATATTTATGTGACAATTTCACAGGTCACTGCAGTATATATAATTCTGCAATGATCCACAGAGTTTACGATCCCTTTGAAAACTAATGCTATGATCTTGCAAGCACTTACTTGTGTCCATAATCACACTCATGTGAGTATTACTGGACTGTTCTCAAGAATAAAGTTACTGAAACACATAAGTGTTTGCAGGTTCAAACCTAAAATTGTTAATACCACACAAGTCCCATACAAGTACTGTGTTAAGATATCCTCCTGAAAACACTTACTCCTGAGTATACACTAGCTGTGTTTATTTCTGGGCTAACCTTTTTTGAAATCTAGAGTAGTAAGCAGTAAACTCACTGCTAAGTATTTAAAATACTGTGCTCTGAAATATGTTCCCTTGTCCATTCAGACAGGGAGACCAGAGGAAGGTTACAGTAGCAAGAACTTCTCTCTTATTTCCTCAGATGACGGAAACCAGTCTGAAGACACAGATTATCCTGAACAAATGATCTATCATTGTCCAAGATATAGTTCTATCAAATAAAAAAAAAGATACACACTATGCAACCTCCCCCAGCCCCTTATCTTATTGAGGAAATAATCTTCTAACAGACTTCGTCATACCACTGTGCTGAGTTTCAAACTACTCATAAACTGCTCATAATGACCAGTTTCTTGGGGATTACCAATGAAGAAAAACGTTTTTACGCAAGTGTCATATAAAAACCCAAGACTTAGGTGGATAAGGCACACTGAAATTGCACTTGGAAAATGGTAGTGAAAATCCATTCATTTTATGCTTTTTCTTACCCTGTCACAATAACCATTAAAGCAGACTACACACGAAGCTGTTTTTGCAGCACGATGATATCTTCGTGCCCTGGGTAGTCATGCCCCTCCCTGGACACAACACACCACCTCTCCCAGCTTCCCCTGAAGCTCAGCATCTATATCTCCTCCACTTCCACAGCTTGCAACCCTGCCCGAGGATGCTGGCTCAGAGTAGCGGCTGCACGAATAACAGAGCCTAGTGGTACATACTGTTGGACCTAATGAAATACTTCTGTTTTACACCCTTTATTTCTGTTTATTTGCACTGTTTGGTTCTCATTGTGGGTTTTATCTTGGCTCAGAGATCAAATGCAAGCCTGTAGAGCTAGTGAGTACAGACCAGAATTAAAACAAGATGCCTGTGTAGTACTTGCTCATGACACAATTCACCTTACTAAATATTTTATTGAGATATGTATTAAGAAACTACGAGAGGAGTGCTTCTTTCTGTGTTGTTTTACAGCATCTAGTTTTGTCACTTTTTTTTTATTATCTGTATGAGCTTATAAAATGTTTAAACGTGTCCATGGCAGCTTAAGTGCTTCAAGGACAGGCTCCTGCAATAGTAAAATTGTAACAGTACATGCCAGACAGCAGCAGGCTTCATGTTGCACAGGACCAGACAGACACCCATTGAATTTGTACTCATGACACCAGTGAGAAATTCCATGTAGAATCAACATTACTATCCAGTCAAAAAATCCTTAAACTCAGTCTTTCAATTTGGAAAAATGAATTTCAAAATATATAAAACATATATATATAGGTATGTATTTTGGTTTGTATAAACACATACTTCTGAATATATTCGAATGGAAAGAAAACAGTATACTATCTTTAAAGAAAGATACAGTAATTATGTTATGAGTGTATCATAACTAAGAAAATTAACATTACTCCAGACCAAAGTATACTTTTGTTTATAAGCAGCAGCAGAGTCAAGTTCATCAAAAGTACATCAGTGCAGATCTAAACAGAACCATCCTTATGATATCTTTGTACTGCATGTAGATGCATTTCATGTTCTCCACTGAGTTATTTATTTCCTTTGTGCTAGTTTTGGTTGCTATATAACACAGCATTGATTCTCACTTTTAAGTAGTTTAGAGATCCTTTAAGTTTTTGCTAACATCTGAATGAAAACTACCCTACTAAAACACCACCTATAAACAGCTTTGCATCTTCAGAAAAGGAATAGAAATATGCACTATACAAGAAAAGTAATGCATGCCTATGCGCTTTCATGACTGTGTCATTACTGATTAAATTTTAGTTTAATATAGATATATTTTACACACAAAACCTATCTTTAGCTGGTATTGGTGCTCTGGATGTTACTCTGGAAACATGCACGTGATTTGTGCTTTACCTCTCAAAACTTTTCTTTATTTGGCACTGAGTACTAACAAAATATGTTCATGAGTGCAGGACATTTTTTGAAAAGGATATCTTAAAAAATAGTCATTTTTTTCCAAATGGATAGAAGAGGGCACCAAATACTAAAAGACTCTTTCTTGAAGATTTCAGTTAAAGAAGTCTGATTATCGTGGTCTATTATATCTTGAAAAGTAAAAATTCTAAACTATCCTGAAGCACTTCAAAATATTACATTTTTTAGTCTCACAGGTTAACCACTAATAATTTTGCTATTCACTTGAGCTTTCGCATACACAGGAACAGATTACCATAGTACTATGATTTTTGGGTTTAAGCACCAAATACCACCACTTATTTTTCTCTGCAGTTACTACACTACTATTAACTTCTATATAGGAGTTCTGAAGATTTCTACACAACCCAAGTACAAGAGCATGGCAATGAGGGCCTATCAGTATCATTGCTAAGGAAATCATTTTGATAGTAGGTACATGAACACAAGAGATTTTTTATAGGTTTTTTTAATAGATATTTTATAGATACAGGCAGGATTAGTTTTGGTTTGGTTTTATTTGTTATAAAGGCAATGGAAATAAGGCTCCATTTCAGACCCAAGCTTCATATTTTCATGTGAATTCAAGTGGGATTACAGAATCACAGAATCTTAAGAATATCAGATTCCTCTCAGTTCTCACCTTCAAGTTCATGGACCTACACCTACTAATACATCAGAAATGCTGGCTACTCTTCTTCACATCAATGGTCAGAAAACAGGGGTTAGAGGATGCCCAGACTGACACCATGCTTGCTACAGTACATCAATACTTAAGCATCACATTCACAGTATAGGGCATAACAGTCAACAGCACAGTGTACCAAAGGGTCCATCACACCAAGACCCATGTCTCTAGCCTTCACAAACCCTCAAACAGACTGACAGTGGAAAAGCATTTCGGGTACAGAGCCAGTCCTCGCCACAGCCTCTCTCCAGCAAGCCTTTCTTTCTGTTTCCTCTTCCCAGGGAAATGTGGAGCCATACACAAATCTTTTTTGGACTTTTAATTTTCTCCATTATTTGAAGTCTCATAATGTCAGCTGTGTTGTGTTACTTGTGCTGCTGTGGGTGAAATCAATCTCCTTTTTTATTAAAAAAAAAAAAAAAGAGATGCATGACCCTGTTTGCTTTCACTCAGTCTGTGCTTCAGAAGAGAAGCTTGGTTCTGTGACACCTTCTCAGTGACCATTGCTGTATCATGGAAGTCATAGGCTCCAGACCATATTACATCTGTGCCTGTGGAAGCAGCAATCCTGTTAAGTTGCTTGGACTGCATTCGCTGCAGCTCGGCGAGCAGACATGTATGATATATTGATATTAATAACTAATTACTATACTTTAAAGAATAAACAGGCTTAAAGTAAAAAGGATTTGAAGCACTAGTAAAGAGTGACTTAAAGAGGGATTTGCACAATCAGCAGCAGACCTTTTTTTGCAATTATATCGGTCTAAAAGCTGCATCTTCCTTCCCTATAAACTTTGTAGTCCAGAACCATCAAAGTAACAGTGCTACTGCTGGTAAACAGTAGCAACTCAATAACTAAAACTACTTTTTCTCAAGTGCTAAAATCTTAGAACAAAACATCTACCTATAAGGCCCGGGGTAAATGCTAATAATTTTAATGTCTATTTAAAATATCTGTAACCAAGAGCAGAAAATAGTATTTTTTTCCATATAGTTAGTGTATGCATTTGCATGAGAATATTTCTCCATAAACAACATGCTGAGGAAGAACTTCAGTATGATATATGTATCAGCGATTTTTAAATGAGGGGTTTTTATTCAGAGACATGGGGAAGAAGGGAATAAAAATACCAAAGCAGGTATCTTCATTTCTTACTTAAAGATTTGGAAGGGGAGGGGAGGACATGGGACATACTCGCTTTATTTTCACATCTCACTTGTATGCCTTTTTTATCCTGCTCCCCACTTCTTTCTTTTTCTGAAGCTAGCTACTTTTCTTTGACAAAACATTTCTGTTCAAAGCTCAGCTGTGGATCTTAGAGAAGATTTTGCATCTGAACAGCAGTTCATTCCACTCCATTTTAAAAAGGGAGTATCCCATACTTTACAGAATATGAGTCACTGTACCATTATAGCTGTGACTCTGAGACTAGATTTTAATTATTTTTTTTTACTGTGTAGGCAAAAAATCCCATTGTTTGTCTGGGCCATGTGCTAGTCTTTACTTATTGGTATGATCTAAGTATTTGCAGAACAGCTCTGGAGTTTGGATAGAGGGTCCTTTCTTACATGTGTTTCTCCTTCTCTTTCCTCCCCACGCGTCCTTCTAAACTTTCCCACTGTTAGGACTGATATGGGAAATTTCTGTCATGCCAGGACCATTTTCTCTCCTCTGGGATCAGCAGCACCGCTAAACTATCTAGGTCCGTTTCTAGACTCTTAACCCATTATTAGCACTGGGCCCTGACAAAATCACAGCTAAGAATATTGGAAGTCGGATGTGCTATGATTTTGATTATAAACAAAATACTTTTAAACAAGAGAGACAACACAAGGACATAATATCTTCATAGTACTGACCATGTCTTTCCATTGAAGACTTCACTCACTATATTCAGAGACCCAGCTCATAGGATACCAGAAGATGATTCAATTCTCTAAGGACAGAATATTTTACCTAAGGCATGAAGGAAGGAAAAAGGATGGCTGAAGAGGCACAAACATAAAAATGCTTGGCAACAATGGTACATCTTGGCCTGTCCCAAAAGAACTGCCATTTAGACCTTATATTGGATGGGATTTTACAAGTGGCTGGCGGGGCGGGGGAAGGGTCTTTGGCTTTTTGGCTTTTTTTCAAACTAGATTATTATACATTTTGGACACTTGTAAGGGCCATAATCATGGCATACACAACTGCTAATCCCTCCCTCTGCAAAGAGCAGAGGATTGATTTTTGCATTATTTGCTAGAATTTCAAAAATACCTTTCAAATGCCTAGATTCTGGCTTTAGTCTAAAGTTGGTCTTTGAAACCAAGATTTAAAACTAAGTCACAGAAAGACTTACATCCTAAAGAAAAAGAGAAAACAATACTACTATATAGTAACATGAAATCAGATTAGCTATTCAAAGGTGTGTAATCTCAGATAAGTAGAATCCTAAATGTACACACAGCAGAAGAGATAAAAATCAACACCTCCCTTATTCTTATTTTGCTCTAGAAGATCACTTGGACTTTTTGCAGTGAAAGAAGTAATGAAAATTAATTATCAATAAGAAAAACTGTAAGAAATGTCAACTTAATCTATATTTAAAATGTTCAGATTGATTTTGATGGGGTTGGGTTTTGTTTGAGGTTTTATTTGTTTGGTTTGGGTTTTTTAAGTGAGAAAAAGAGAAGAGGAAATTATTCTCAACTGCAGATTATCATATATCAAATAGTACAGTAACATTAGTTTTGAAATCCCCATGTCAGAAGACCCATAAACTGAACTGAGAAAGTTCCTTGAGTTACAGAAATATTCCTCTCCATTTGCACTGACATTAAAAATCAGTCTCTGCTCAAACTCCTTGCACCAACATAAATCACACCAAAACTGTACTTTGGACTTTACGAGATGTACAGCCCCTTTGACGGACTTTTGCAAGTCGCAGAAATATGCTGCAGGTCTGTTGAGTCAAGACAAAATGATTGATGTCATTTAAATGCTGCACTATGGCAACTGGAGTCAAAGGGCACAAGCAGAGCTGCCACACAGGGAGGCTTGCTGCCAGCACAGGTAGCAGTCTGGGTACAGCCTCACTGCTGAGAGCAAAGCAAGAAAGGGGAAACAATAGGATGTGTGTACATGGAGCCACTAGATATATTATTCTATACCCTCATACATTGTAACCCATTGAATTCAATGGCTTAATATGAAGCTGAGTTATGTCAACAAGAACCTAAAAATTTTAAACATCCTTTATCCATAAAGGTTCTGATCCAAAGTTATTTTTAAACTCAAGAAACCTCCAATACAAGTAAACTATGTATTTAATTTTTTTTCCAATAACTTTTCCATAAACTGGAATGTTTTCTATATATTTGCTGCAATAATTCAACCATTCTTAGGTGCAATATCCAAAGCTTTTATATTAATATTTTGAAATGTAAATAACTGAAATGTTACAATGATGGCATATAGCAAAGGAAAGGCTGATGTGGGAGCACAGCTTATATTTTCACCACTTTAATCTGAAAAGAACCAGCAGCTTGCCATACTGACCAGCAGTACTCTGGTCACACCCACTCAATTGTCCGGCATATCTTAGTCCCACCAGTGGTCCATTTAAGCTATAAAAGTGTACAATGTAGAAATTAAGGAGCCTGTCAAAAGGTATGTTTCCAACTGAAAAGGCTTAACATGAACCTTCTGAATCAATATTTAACTATCTAAAATAAAAGTGCCTACATTTCCAGTAAGTTATTTGCAGAACTGCTGAGCATTACTGGGCCCCTTCTATAGGAGTCACAGGAGTTCAAGCATCTTTAAAAAAAAAAAAACAACAAAAAAACAAACTATGATCTTAATTAGGTCTTGGAGGTGAATTTAAGACCCTAAGATTTTAAATTATGAAAACATGTCATTTTCATTTATATATCATTCATTTACACCTACAAATGCAAGCGGAAGAGGGGCAGTGGAATGGAGCAGAGAAGGTGACAAAGGAGGGAAAAAAAAAACCTCACCCCAACCCCCAGGGCAATCATTGAATCGTTTAAAGAAATTAAGTACAATATCTATTACAACCTGCCGATTGGAATCTATCTTTTTATTAGAGATAAAATATCCAATTTACCAATTGCACATTCCTATACTGCATGTTCGTTAAGGTCACAACATAACCTTTTATAAATACATGAAAAGTAAAAATATGTACTGCCTATAACTGCTAAGAGCCTAAAAATCATGTTTTTTAAGCTTTTTTTTCTTTAAGCCATACAATGCATCTTTGCAGAATTAAGTACAGTATAAAACTAGAGATTAATATTGTTACACTTGGAAATAGCTACTGTTGTAATAAAATGAAGACACAGATTCTTCCTTCAAGCTAATTTGAATACTTTTCATTCCTTCTTAGTGGAGTGTAGTGCGTTTAATTGCAGAGAGAACATGCTTGGCTTGTCGTCTATATCCAAGAGCACAATTTCACTTGACCTTCAAAAGATAATATCAGAATTAATTTCTAATAATGTTGGATAGTCTTCTCTAAACTTGAGCAATGTAAAAATATTTCCTCTTTGAGATAGAATTTTATCCATTTTTAGATTACTCCTCATGAAAAGGAAACTGATAAGCTATTTTCTCTTTCGTCCTTAATCTCTCCTTCTCCGGCGTCTCCTTTTTCCTTTGTTCTTTGTCTATGTTCCTTGTATTCTCCCTTCCAACTGCTAAGAAAAGGCCATCTAGTCAAATATTCTCAGCACTGCTATTACATATCATGTATATTCGACTTTTTTTGTGAGACTTTAATGAACTCTACCTTTTCCAATTGAATATATAAACGGATATTTTTCCAGTTTCTGAGAAAAAAAAATTAAATTGTCTGCATGGACAGAATCAGTGCTCACATTCTAAAACCGGCTAATCATCCTTAAAAACTGATAGGGTTTTGCTTTTGTTCTCTACTTCCCCTCCATCCCCCTACACTGCAACACAAGTACTGTAAAAGCAGATCATTTTGCAAAAGTCTGACCTTAATAAAAACACCTCAATTTCTGTCGTGTTTTTCTTAGTAGAATCTCTCATTTACACAATCTGCGAAAGAGAATTTGCTTTTAAATCAAGTGCTAAACCTTGTTAGTCTTCTTTATATGCATAGTTCAATCAACTTTTGCCTGGATAAAAAGTTTTTTACCAAGTCAGATGTAAATACCCTGCCCCCCTCATTGTGTGAAGCTCCAGTGAGCGCCTCTTTTTTTTGCATAAACTAATCAATCCATGACCCCACACAAAAAAATTACAACTACAACTGCTTTTAATAATACCATTTTAAAAAGACAAATCCTTGATGAATCAAAGAATGATTGATATGTACAAGTACAGAGCATTTCTAAAGCAACATAAAGTTAACATTAATTTTAACTTCCTCTGTCACTGAAATCAGTCTCATTTACCTTTCTACTTCTTATAAACACCCAAGAAGTACCAGTAGCAAAATGAAAAGATCAAAAAATAAAGCACAGGAAGAAATAATAACTTCTGATTTCAGAATAAACTAAACAACATCAACAAGTACCACAGAGGTGTCAAGGAATTAGTATTTGCAGACATTAGGAAAGTTATTCTCAAAGTCAAAATACAATCTTGGAGGAGCAAAGACAGAAGGCAACAGCTTGCATTCACTATGAAACCCACTAAGTTTCTAATTTGTAATTTCTAGAAGACGGACACAAAAATGTCTTAAGAATTGAACAAAGTAAATACTATATTATTTAAATAAGCATATTTCAAAGCATATCTTTTAATAAGCATTTATTCTGTGCTTCGAAAGAATTTTTACGTATAAACTTTGATGTATACTTTCTCTGTATCTGTGCAACTGTACAGGAAAATTAATTGTTGACTTTGAGAACAGAAGAATTTTATTGACATAAATCACATTTTCTGTACAATGTAAAAGCTTAGATTGACACTAGTTTTTGTAACAAATTGGGGTTTTGAAACAAAAAGAAAACAGTGTAGCTTTTCAAGAAATTACAATTGAACATTTTGTTAAAAGAATCCTACATTTGTAAGCTCACTGGTTGTGTGCTGTGACATTTCTTCCATTAAATACACCAGATATTCTAGACAAATAGTAGCATTTCACATTCTTTCTACAAACATATTGCAGCTAGCACCTTAGAAGCTTTATCATTAATTTTGACTAATGGAGGCCCAAACAAATCCAGTATTTTAATTACTAAATGACTACTTTTTATGTTGTTATAGAACAAAAGTTTTATAATAATTTTATAAAGAACAAAACTGTCATTTTATAAAGAACAATGTGCCATTTTCAGAACTACTGTAAGACTCTAAATTATTTTTCACCCAGCACTTACACTGAAAAACATTTTTTAAGTGCTTCAAATTTCTTTTCACAATTCTTGCCGAGGATTTTGGAGGTCTGTGTTTTATTTTCTTTCTTTAAAGCAAATAATATTGAAATGAGCAGGAAAGGAAGACAAGCTCTCATTCCTGGACTTTAATGGCTTTCAAAGCTTTGAAATTATATGCAATAGAGTCAGATTCCAATAATATAATGGCTACAAAGCTTGTCACATTCTTGGCTGCACAAATCCATGTCTTCTTCCTTTCCTTGACCTTCAACCTGACTACTAATATTTAACACTGTTCCTCACCTGCCAAGATCCTTTCTTATTCATCATTGTGTTTTTATTCAAATTCTCCTCAGCTTCAAAACTATTCCCTCTTCTTTGTTTTTGAGTACACTCACCTGTAGGTGGTACTCCAAAACACTTCTTCCTACATGTTACTAGACCAGGCATTATTTAACAGTGTGCATCACTTTTGGGAAAGCTTCTGTATCTGATCTGCCATGGGTGTGATTTTGGTGTATCTCCTTACAGATTAGTGGAAGCAGTGAAACTGAAAAAAGAAAAAAAAAAGTTTGGGTTCACCCTTCCCCTCCCAACATTCTGACCTCTTTGGACACACTTTGATATCCAGAAGAGTTTACTTTCTCTTTTAGTTTACTGTTTTGTCTCATGAACTTGTAAGCTATACTTCTTGTTTTAAGGAGAAAATACACAAAGATTTGGCTTCATTCACTCCAGGTCAAAACACACCTATTATAATTCTGAAGTATCCAGTTATAATAGGCACTCATTTCAAGTGAGTATTTTGCATTCAGTTTGATAGAATTCCCAAAGTCTCCAAAGCTTTTGTTGCTTTATTTGTTCTATAGCAAATATGCCACTGACAGAAACATATATAATAGTCCATACATGTTACAGTATGTAAACAATTCAATTTCCTTTTTGGACCTGTGTTGGAAAGACAGGGATATGTTGTAGAGCAACATTAGCTATTTGGTACTATACTCCAAATACACAGATGAACTAGCTGCAACTGTGAAACTTCAGAGGCCCTACCAGCCTGTATGCAATTACCCTCATTATCTATCATATATATTCACATTTAAAAGTAAAATCATCACATCCAGAGCTAGTGGTGCCCCCATTGTACAGACTCAAAACACTGGGTGTTCAGCTTTTCAGAGATGTCACATTATGACTCCAGCAAGAGGTTCTGCAAGATATGAGATAATGAAAATGTAAAAACGACCAACCCTAAGTCATAGGAGACTTAGTGTCAAAAAAAGACACCATTTAGAGATTAGCTACACACACTTTTTTGTTTGGTTTGGTTTTTTTTTAAATAGGCAACTACTTGTATTCTGGATCTTTTTTTTTTACAAGTTATAACTTTAACAATTATAATGCTAATAAATTACAGACGATAATATTTCTATGAAAGTTTATTTATGTAAATATCACTGTATTTTGTATAAACAAAAGTTCAAAATAGATTTTGATGATTTCTAGTTCTATGATTTGATTCAAGCCTATTTCATGCAAGAGATATTTTATTTCCCTGTGAAATTTGGTGGCACGGCTGTTTACCACAAGGGAACGTACGAAGGCGGAAAAAAGCATTTCTTATTATCATGATACAGAGAAATATGAGCCTTCAAGTAAGAAAGCATCTAACTTTTGTCTTGCTTTCTTCTTTACACAGTGATAACAAATGCTAAAATAATTACTCTGCATGCACACATACAAGCACACCTTACTAGCTGGACTAGGTATCATAAGCAAGAGAAGGAATTGGAAAACAGGGCAATGTTGCAGCCTTACATACACATGAGCTGTCATAATGGCTTGTTGCCCCTTGTTTTCCCAGTCTTTGCTCTCAGCCTCCCAGTTTAACATCCTCTTTCGGAATGAGTGTGGCACTGACTGCAGGTTTCAATTCAACTCAGCAGCCAAGCAGAAAACCATATGATAGGTTTTGGTCAGGTTATTTTTTTACTAGGCTGGTGGTGTCAAGTGACTTGAGTGAATATCAAGTCTGAGGCAAAAAAACAACCCAAAGGAAAAAAAAAACCAAACCAAAACAGAGAGAGTGTGATTTCAGGGAGAGATGGAAAGAAGCTGAAAAGGAACCAAGACCTTTCAAAAACAAGCAACTGCTTCAACATCCTCACCTCATGATACGAAACCAAGCCTTGGTGAGCCTCATACCACAATAAAAGAAATGTACAGAGGAAAGAGCAGCAGGCTGTGACAGTTGACTTTGGAGTCTAGACTTCTCCCAGAATTGCTATAGCTAGTTGTGCAAAGGAATCATGTCACATACCATTTGTGATGTTCATAAGACTTGAAGCAATGGAGGTTTCTCTTCAACAGTCTCCAAACACAAAGTCTCCCAAGGTGATGCTCAGTTCCCTGGAGGTTGGCAAGGCTGTCACCATTCAAGTAAGTATGTAGACACACCCCTACATCTGGTTTGGCAACATGAATGCTATAACTGCTGGGGGATTTAAGGGCTGCAAAAGGGCAATGCAAAGAGCCAGCCCAAGTACTCAGTGCTTCCAGAAGCATGCAGATGCTCTTGGGAGAATGAAGAAGGGCCTAAAATGTCCCAGTAGATCACATTGCCTCATTTGAGTGATCCACTGCCATGGATCATCCTCACTACCATGCAGTCATATTCTAAGGCTAGGTGCTTCTCTGAACTGAGCCCTCTGTCAGAACAGATTTTGTTACAGGAGAGTCAAGGTTTTTTTGTTCACTGCCATAATAAAGTCCCTGCTCAGGCTGTCTTAGGGACCAGTCAGTGGCTACAGCTCAGGAAAAGAAAAAAGATGCAGTATATTTTAAATATTTTTCAAAATTATCTCTATTAAATTTTCCAGAGATCAAACTACTAAACAAATAAAAAGATTGCATACATTTAGATTAATAAAATGAGCATTTTTTTCTTGATATAATCACCTCTTTTATTACAAATGGCAGGAAAAACAGACTTCTACATCTGTTTTCCCATAATATTATAAGTACATAAAATAATTACCGTCTTCCCAAGTGTGTCAGTTCCTATTGAGAATTTCTGAGACTGCAGTTGACAGATCTTCTTTAGAAGCAAGCATAACTAGATCCAAAACTAATTAAAACTTTTTTTAACACAGATGTCATAGATATTATTCCAGAGTCCTTCAGGGAAATAGCTTTACAGCTCCATTCGTCTTTACAAATACATGTAATAATAACTATTACTGTGCTCATGTACTTGTTTAGGCTGCACAAGGGCAACAAGACTATTGAGTGTCTTCCTCTCACATCAATATAAATGAGTCACGATTACACACAACTAATCGATGATGAACTCCGGCCATTCTCATGAAACAATGAAAAACTTTATAAAGGAAACAAGGTCAGAAATATCACTAACAAATAGTTATGGTGATGCATTAGCCTGTGCATTTTTTCTGCACTAGGGATGCAAACATATACATTGGTAGGAAGAAGCAAATTGCTTACCATGTGCATTCTGCCATCTATTTTTGCCCAGCAAGTGCAGGTCTCCCAGCCCTGCAGGACTGAGGCCATGTCATCTCCCAAATGCTTATTGGGGCAGGACTTGTGCTTTGGGGCAGACGAGTCTGCTCTTCTTATTATAAATAACTTGCAATACTAGACTCCCAACAGCAATTCTAAAGAACTGTTTCCACATTGTTACTCTCCTTAAAACTCCATCCCAGGTATACCATACGTAACATCTACAGTTCGGCAGGCCTGAGCTTTATAAATTCAGAATGAGGAGGCAGCAAGGCATCCAAGATGCATGAGAGATAGGCTCTCTTCCCAACCCTACATCCCTAAAGATTATAAAGCATCAATAAAACATACTTAAAAGCAAAGTTTTTTTTTTCTTTTAAAAGTCCTGGTACAGGATAGAACCATGTAAAGATGCACCCTTCATTGCCTAACCTCAAAACTTGACAGCAGCTGCTGAGGTCTTCCTTGCAAGTTCTGAGCAACTGACACGGCTCTACATGGTCTATCACACCAGATTACTCAATTTACCCCAGAGAGCTTATGGAAAGACTGCTCTACGTTCAAAGTTACTATCTAAACTGTGATAAACTCAGTGCAATGAGAACTCTATTGCAGTACAGAAGAGGAATGGGAAGAGAAGTCAGTGCTGGATGGAACAGGAGCTGAGTTTCTAGCCTCCTCCTGTGACCAACAGGTACGTAATAACCACAGGGCCTGTGGTATCTCTAGGGAAACTGTAAATCCTGGAAATCAGGTACAACTCCAAGTGAGTACGTCCTGCACTCTTGAGGACAAGGAAGTCGGTCTTCAAGAAACTGGTGAGGATTTCATGCTAATGTAAGGCTAGTGTTTAGTATCTCTATTGAAATATAGAATTATTCAGGATTTAAATGAGTGAAGAAGTGAAGGAAAATACTTTAAATCAATGACCCATATAAACATTCATTTTAAAATCCCATTTAAAAAGAAAATCAACTTAAAGCATTTTTCATTAACAACATCACCTTTGCCTAGTTAAGGAAAAGCACATGAGCCACTATGACACAGTCACCAACAGTGAAATGCAACAGCTGCAGCAAGGACCATGGCTCTGAATGTCCTCAGAGCGATGACTCAATCAATTCCCTGGGAAGCCTGTTCCAGGGCTTGATAATGCTTTCAGTCAAAAGAAAAGGTCATATATTCATAGAATTCTTATGGTTGGAAAAGACCTTTAAGATCATTTAATCTAGCCATTAACTTCACATTGCCAGGTCTACCACTAAACCATGTCCCTCAGCACCCCATCTATGCATCTTTTGAATATCTCTAGGGATGGTGACCCCATCCTCCCTGGGCAGCTTGTTCCAATACTTAACAACCCTCTCAGTGAAAAAGTTCTTCCTAATGTCCAATCTAAACCTCCCCTGGCACAACTTAAGTCCATTTCCTCATGTCCTATCATTCATTACTGGAGAGAAGAGATTGATCCCTGTCTCTCTACAACTTCCTTTCAAGTAATTGTAGAGAATAATAATGTCTCCTCTCAGTCTCCTCTTCTCCAGGCTAAACATCCCCAGTGCCTTCAGTTGCTCCTTATCAGACTTGAGCTCCAGACCCTTCACCAGCTTTGTTGTCCATCTCTGGACACAATCTAGCACCTCTGTGTCCTTCTTGTAGTGAAGAGTCCAGAACAGAACACAGTATTCAAGGTGCAGCCTCACCAGCACCAAGTACAGGGGGACAATAACCTCCCTGGTCGTTCTGGTCACATTGTTTTTGATACAGGTCAGGATACTATGGCCTTCTTGGCCACCTGGGCACACTGCTGGCTCATATTCAGATGACTGTCAATCAACACCCCCAGGTTCTTTTCTGTTGAACAGCTTTCCAGCCACTCCTCGCAAAGCCTGTAGCATTGCATGGGGTTGATGTGGCCCAAGTGCAGGACTCAACACTTGGCTTTGTTGAACCTGTATGTCCTAACATCTAGAACTTCCCCTGGCATAGAGAACATGAAGCCATTTCCCCTTGTTCTACTGCTTGTTAATTAGAGAAGAATTATTTGCAAATTTTACAACAGGAAGAAGAGGGTCCTAAACATAACCACTACAGACAATTGCATTCGATGGTCCTCCTATTCTATTACTGTCTGATATCACAACTCCCTTAGCTGAAAACACATCTCTAAAGATGAATCAGTAAAATAATTTAACTTAGCTAGCCCTTTTTTGTACCTCATGGATAGATTGTTTGCCATTTACAGTTCCATATAATTGTTTGACAAAGTGGAACCCAGATCAAAGTCAGGACAGAGAATAAGGTCCATGAGTAAAAAGTAGCAGCAAAGTCTAAAAGTAGCATAGCTCCTTGTTCAAATTTACTGTCACACTATCTAACTCATCTTTTATCTTGAGTGCTTCCCAGAATAGGGATCCTGACATTCTAGTCTCACACAACATATAATAAAAACTTATTTGCCAATAGGATACAAGACTCAAAGTCGTATTACTCAACCAGTTGCTGAGTAATTTCAGTTTCAGGATGGATTTTTCGCAGAAAGTTCTGTTATTCAAAGCACAGGGTACTACTTCTGCTGACACCTTGGGATCAAAACTCTCACAAAATTCAATGAAAGCTAGTATCTTTGACAAGCAAATTTCCTGCCAAAGCACTTATTAAAAGCATGTTTTGTTCAACGGGCTGGAGAAACATTTCCAGTGAGTAATTTATTCAGTAAAGAATGTAATTTTGACGTTATTTTCTCCAATGTGGCAACACACAAGAATTTACTTGGAACCAGCTGTAATTGCAGTGAATTTGTTCTGTATTTTCACTGTCATTTTAGTCTGTTACCTGTTCAGACATTTACTGTTTGCTTGCTGCATGCAGTAGTATTTATGCTTCTTATCTGGATGATTTGATCTATGGTAGTGAGAGCTGCATCTAGCCATAAAAAAAACTCTCAAAACTCTTGAATATCCAGATGTATCAACTTATCATAGGAAAAGTAAACATTTTACAAAAGAACCACATGACAACCACTGCTATGAATATCCTCATGAATATCTGTGGGTTTTATGATATTTGCTTTCTGTAAACACCTTCTGAAACAAAATCTCATTCAAAAACACTTTTAAAGTGCTGCAGATTTTTTTTTAAAAAGGTGGGGATGGGAATGGAAAAAAAATCAAATTTGATCATTTTGGTGCATTTAATCACGTCTGATATAGTGTCGCATTAATTTGTCTCCTAATATGACTTTGCATTGTATTATTCTCCTTCATCTAAGGGATTTTTTTAATTTACCTATCATTTTTGTTACAACTGCAATTCAACTCAAAGGCACTGCAAAAAAGTTGTTAGACAATAAGAAGTTTACAGCAGAAATAAAACATTGTTAATGAATAATTTAGACTAAATTACTATCATCTAAGAAAACTTGTTTGTTTTGTAAACTAAGCAAGAGAAAAAAAAATATCTGCTGTGAGCAGCTTCTTAGAAGAGTCCATCAGGGTATGTAAAAATTGTGGGTATTGCCAAATGAAGAAATTATTCAGGTTTGACAGGAAAAAGGGGATTGGTAGAATGGGTCTGTTTGGGGTGCATTTTCTTATTTTTACATCTGACAGGACAGAGTTCTTAACACTCTAAATAGTCTGCAATTAAACATAACATAAAACCGGATTTTGTTACTGCTCTGTGGAAAGAAGCTGAAATTCCCAGAGAGGCTGTAAGTTTTCAGCAGCCTCATTTGAGAGTGGAGAAATAGTCATAACTGTTTCTCTGACAGGTTGGCGAGAGCTGCCAAATCCCCAAAGGAAAAGCGTTTTGTTTATAACAGCCTCCATTCAGCACATGGAATATACTTCTGCAGAGCTGGTTCTCCTGGTCTTCCAGCTTCACACCCTAGTAAATGAAACAAAACATTTTAAATTTGTGGAGCTTTTACCATGACATACAGAGGCTTAATGAAGCAGTTATAACAGAGTTCATGACATGCAGAGTTAAAAAACACCAAACCCCAGAACAAACAAGAGGAAGAGAGTTGGGCTGCTAGTGAGGGGAGATATAGGAACAGATGAGCCCCCTAAAAACCTCATTTGCTTCACAAAAACCCCATCCAAAATCCAACTTTAGAGTACAACAATAATATTTAAATACACATATACATTTGGTTAATTAGGCTGCCCTTGGATAAAATAGCTCAAACGTGTCTCTTGTGGCTGGCCTCTCTGCACAAAGATTGCTCGGCATTGGCAATTATATTTTCCACTGAAGCAATTTCCCGCCAAGTGTCTGAAGTGTGGTAAGGGTACCCAATTTTGGCAACAGTGGCTGTGGTAGAGGAGGAGAGCTACCTCTTGGGCTTCTGTGGCGTGGCCTAGCCATGCAGCTGCTATGCCACCATCATCCATTTGGTCTCAGGCATTAGCTACAACAAGGCGTTTGTTCAGCCCATGGCTCTCTCCGTGGGCACACAGCACACTGGTGCATGCAGGTAGGAGTTAGTTTTCTTAACTTTTTCCTAAAGCCAGGGCTTGTTCTCCTTGGATCATATTTCCTCAGCCCCATCACAGCACGATGAACAAGGATGAACTGCTTGTACCCCCCCAAGATCAATACATTGCCAAATCATTTCCCTTAGGGGAAGTTATCCTTGAACAGGCCACCACTTAACGACTTTTTTTTTTTTAAACTAAAAATAACTGTTTAGATCTGCTCTGAGTATTTGTTCGATATCTGAAGCCAGGCAGCCCTGAAGGAAACAGGTGCTATACTGTCATTTCTTCAAGTAGTTTGACTAGTTCTTACCACCGGTCTAATATCTCATTTAGATGTGAACATTCTGTCATTCTGGCTGAATGACAGAGCCCAGAGGGTGGTGATCAATGGCACAGAATTGAGTTGGAGGCCTGTGGCCAATGGAGTACCACAGGGATCAGTTCTGGGGCCAGTCTTGTTCAACATCTTCATCAACGACCTGGATGAGGGGACAGAGTGTACCCTCAGCAAGCTGGCTGCTGACACCAAACTGGGAGGACTGACTGATTCCCCAGAAGGCTGTGCTGCCATTCAGCAGGATCTCAACCGGCTTGAGAGTTGGGCAGAGAGGAACCTCATGAGGTTCAACAAGGACAAGTGCAGAGTCCTGTATCTGGGAAGGAACAACCCCACGCACCAGTACAGGCTGGGGGTCGAACTGCTGAAGAGCAGCTCTGCAGAGGGAGACCTGGGAGTCCTGGTTGATAATAAGCTAACAATGAGCCAGCAATGTGCCCTCATGGCCAAGAAGGCCAATGGCATTCTGGGATGCATCAAGAAGAGTGTGGCCAGCAGGTAAAGGGAGGTTCTTCTCTCCCTCTACTCTGACCTGATGAGGCCTCACCTGGAGCACTGTGTTCAGTTCTGGGCTCCCCAGATCAAGAAGGACAGGGAACTTCTGAAGAGAGTCTAGTAGAGGGCTACAAAGATGACCAGGGGCCTGGAGCATCTTTCCTATGAGGGAAGACTGTGGGAACTGGGGCTGTTTACCCTGGAGAAGAGGACACTGAGGGAGGATCTCATTTATACTTATAAATACCTAAAGGGCAGGTGTCAAGAGGATGAGACAAGTCTTTCTTCTGTAGAGCCCAATGACAGGATGAAGGGTGATGGGCACAAGCTGGAACACAGGAATTTTTACTTGAAGAAAAATTAACATTTACAAATATCTAAAGGGTGGATGTCAGGAGATTGGGACATCCCTTTTTTCTGTAGTAGATAGCAACAGGACAAGGGGATGAAGCTGGAACACAAAAAGTTCCACTTAAATATAAGAAAAAACTATTTCACTGTGAGGGTGATGGAGCAGTGGAACAGGCTGCTCAGAGGGGTTGTGGAGTCTCCTTCCTTGGAGGTCTTCAAGATCTGCCTGGACATGTTCCTATGCGACCTGATCTAGGTGAGTCTGCTTCTTCAGGGAGATTGGACTAGATGATCTCTAAAGGTCCCTTCCAACCCCTACCATTCTATGATTCTATGACTCTATGATTCACATCAGAAGGACAGGATAAATCTAACTCTCACTCCATCCCCTCACCCTGCTCTGCTTCTCTTGACAGTAAGGAAAATGAGGGTGGGAATATGTCCAACATAAAATCATAAAATCTTTACGGTTGAAAAAAGACCTTTAAGACCATTGAGTCCAACCAATCACCTCACAATGCCAAGCCCATGACTAAACTAAACCAAATTCCTTAGTACTTCATCTAGGTGACTTCATCACCCTGCCTGATCCCTCTGTCTGTTCCAATGCTCTCAGTGAAAAAGTTCTTCCTTATGTCCAATCTAAACTTCCACTGGCATAACTTGAATCCATTTCCTCATGTCCTATCATTCATTACTGGAGAGAAGAGATTGATCCCTATCTCACTACAACTCCCCTTCAGGAAGTTGTAGAGAGTGATCATGTCTCCTCCCAGCCTCTGCTTCTCCAGGCTAAACATCTCCAGCTCCCTCAGTTGCTCCTTATTAGACTTGTGCTCCAGACCCTTCACCAGCTTTGTTGTCCATCTCTGGACACAATCCAGCACCTCCATATCCTTCTTGTAGTGAGGGGCCCAGAACACATTATGCAAGGTGCAGCCTCACCAGTGCCATCTCTTCAGCAAGGGGAAGCTTGTGCCAGATTAGCCAGCAAGGAACGATATGGGCAAGTAGCATGCCTGTCCCCTAGGCTTATCCTGAGCCTTCAGTTATACATCAGGAACAAAGCTCCTTCAAATGGAGTGTGGCTGTGGCACCTTTAGCAGGTGAAATATATCTCATGTACACTGAATGCAAGGCTCCTCTTTATAGTGCAAAGGGCAGAGCTCTCAGACCATTTCAGACCACTGTTGGTCTAATTTCTTACAATCCAATTGGGATAACTTTTTTTTAAAAAAACCCCACACCTTATAAATGTCTGTTACCTTCCTATTTTCAAAGAGAGTTTACTAAAAGATTAAGTCAAAACTCTGGTGTATGTGGTCATCAGCCCTTTAGCATGTGGGTGAAAGCATGTCATATGAAGGGACTTGCTTTCAGCATGTACCTCTGCCTAGCAGTTGCCACAGGAATTTGCACACATCTGAGACCGATCAGAAAAAAATTCAGTCTGAGTTTATAAACCCTAATAATCTCTGAACTGATTTAATATCTTTAGTAGTAGGTTTTCCTGTATTGCTTTTACCTTTTGGAGGTCAGGTTTTAGTTCTTAGGAGGTCAGAACCATTCCACACATGAAGTTACAGTCACTCACAATTTGATCATTTTATTTCAATGCTAGATTTACTCCCTTGGCTTTTACTAGCAGACAGATGAGGCTGTGAGTGTGATGTGCCACAGCTTCCATCCTACTGTCTCAGCACCTATACATCAGAATATCATCGCCCTTGGTGCGGCAACATACGTCTATTTATAAGCCTCGTGGGTGGCAACAAGATCTTTTTGCTGAAGGTTCATCCTACATAGAATATTCCTCTCCCTGCCAATGTCTAGAGTGTGATTTTGTAACTGCTTTCTTTACACTTTCTTGGCACTGAGTACAAAGATTTTTTTTTTCTTTTAACTAAGCTGGATAATATTTACTCAAGCTTAGGTATTTGGTTGCAGTTCTCTCTAGCACTTATTTTAATTGCTATGGGCTATCTGAACCTAAAATGTCTTATGCATGAATATAAAGGCACATATCAAACTTTATAGCACTGCCATTTTAGCAATGCCACTGTCTCTTTTTATGTTGAACAGATTCAGTGATTTTTTGGCTCTCCAAGACAGATGCTTTATAGACAGAAGCTTTTTTTTTTTTCTTTTTCCAAGCCTAGGATATCTGGAAGCAACCCAGGCTTTCAAAAACATCTCTGTTTTCTTTCACAAAATTTAGAAGCAAAGCTACAGTGCATTGTGTACTCTGAATATGGTTTCATTTAATTTATGAGGCTACTGCACAAATCAGTTGTTGTAGATTTAATGACTTCTCTGTGCTATTACCTGAAATCTCCAGCTATGACAATTTTTCTTTGGCATTCTGGATGCCATTTGTTTATCTCTGAGTCGTTATTTTGTTCTATCACATCAAGTAAGTTGTTTTCTTGCTATGTTTTTCTTCTTTTGCATAAAAGTAACAAAATCTTGTTTGGCAATTCCCTGCTACTCAATTTACTTTTTATTTGTGAATCACTGCTTTCCTATTATAGTCCAAGTGAAAAAGAACTCCTTCTTTTTGCTGTTCTCCATTGCCTTAATGCTTTATGACTGCAAAATCCAAAATCATTCTCTCTGAGCAACTTGATTTCTTGTATCCCATTACATTTTTCCCCCACTAGTTCCATTATAATGATTTTCTCTCCAAGCTTTCCAGAACACATCTGAAAAATTTTTCACAGAGGCTGCTCTGGTTCCATTCTTCATTTACACGAGTCAGTTCATTAACTGCACATCTTAACAGCACTTTGTAAACAGTTAACATTCTTTTTTTTTTACTCTTCTCTTTTGTGATCTTGCATCTTTTGTCTTTTTTCCCCAAGTACCACAAATTAATTCATCATTTAAAGATCATCACGCAGATCTGCCAAATTGAACAGAGAAATCTCCTGAACTGTTTCTGAAGTTTCTTGATTACATTTGAGTAAGATATGTCTTTCCACAGCCTTAATCACTGACTTTATCCTCAGAAGTTGGCTCCTTTTGACTTCATATTCAGGAGAAGAAGAAATCACCCACACAGGGTACAAACTAACTTTCCATACACCCTCCCCCCAGCAAGCACACTTTGGGAAGAGAATTCCACTCAGCATCATGTACTCCCCAGCTCATAGCCCCTCTTCCACCACTGCCCTGGGACTTATGGAAAATTTGGAGGTGAAGAATCTCATCAATGTCCTCTCAAGACCAGAATAGGAAGCTGGGGACAGGAGAGAGACTGATCTGCACCTCTAGCAACCAAAGCTTGTCTTTACTTTTAAGTTACTTTTCGCCTTCACAGTTCTCAGGGTTTTGAAGACCTCTCAAAATGTATGTTACCATGCAGCAATCAAAACAAAAATCTGCATGCAGGGCAGCTCATAATAGGTAAGGTGTTTAATTACAATGTTCACTGAGGGTGGGTGTCTCTTTTCTGTCTCTCAGGCAGTTGGACTAAATGATAATCATATGTCCCTTCCAATGAAATATTCTATTTTATTTTCATTATTTAAGTCAGAGCTACTCACAGCTGTCCATTAGCAAATAATACTGTGTATGTGCCAGACAGAAAACACCTATTGTTAGTCCCATTTTAACAGAAAGAAAAACAGTGTGTTGCCTTAAAAGGATGGGGAAGTTTTATAAGCTCTATCTTTTTGCTTATGCTCCCTTGATTTTGCTATCTTTTGAACAAACTCTGTGTTTGGAAAACTTAAACAGCCAGAACAGACACCATATACAATTTCTGTGGTCTCTCCAGCTGTCCCTTCATCCTTTACAGCAATGAAACTAGAGAAAGGCAAAACACAGAAAGAAGATCATGCAGTACATGGTACACATAGTACATGTGTAACAGCATGATGCCTTTTAAAAGGAAGAGCTCTTTAGTGCTTAGGAAAGCTCTAGGACTACATAAACAGTCACACGAGTTGACTATCTCTAAAATATGCTATCAGTTCTGGGTTCAGGAAGACAGGGCCACTTGGTCTTTTTACTTGCCTTTGAGGCACAACTTAGCTTTCTATGGTATCTAGCAACAGGACAAGGGGTAATGGGATGAAGTTGGAACACAAAAAGTTCCACTTAAATATAAGAAAAAACTATTTCACTGTGAGGGTGAGGGAGCAGTGGCACAGGCTGCCCAGAGGGGTTGTGGAGTCTCCTTCCTTGGAGGTCTTCAAGATCTGCCTGGACATGTTCCTGTGTGACCTGGTCTAGGTGAGTCTGCTTCTGCAGGGAGGTTGGACTAGATGATCTCTAAAGGTCCCTTCCAACCCCACCAAAAAAAAAGAAAAAAAAAAAAAGAGGAAGATCCTGAAGGAGTAAGGTCGGTGATTAGATAAAGGAAACTCATCAGTTTACAGTTATATCCAACATTTTCTCCTTAAGGCCACAATACTCCTGTACAGTATTTCTTCCCTCACCTGCACCTTGTTCCCAGATAACTAATTTCTCATCTTAGGCTTTAAAAGAATTATATCTCCCATATGTCTTACCCAAACCCAAATTCTGTTGGTAGTATCATGAGTATGGCTTCTTCTTCAGGGAGAATTCTGTACAGGAAAACTTAATTTCACCCCAGCATCACAAAACAACTCAAACACACAGCTTAGGAACAGAGAGATAAAAAGTCAACTGACATGATTGCTTTCCAGATCTCTTATACCACTAACACACTGCAAGTGAAAAAACCAACCATTCTTCACTAACCATGGGTCTCCAAAAGAATCTGACTTCTTAAGCAGTCTCTACATTCTTCATTAATCAAAAATTCAGGAGATTTTTACCTATTTTCTGCTTTTATTTTTCTCACAGGATTTTGATCACTCAAAATTGCTATGTTTGTAAAGGTCTGCATTTCAACTAACAAGGTCTAGGAGACTAAGCCCAGTATTCTCAGGGCAGAGTAAACATAACAAAAGCCCTGGTCTGCTTTCACAATGTGCAGTGTTGGAATTAAAAAGTGTTTCAGCCTTGGTTGAAAATATTTTTTCAAGCTTCCTTTTCAATGGAAGTTGTAAAGTTATGTTTTTTCATATACTATAAAGAAATGGCTCTCTAAACTGTAGTAATTTACTAGACTTGGCAATGTAAGTAGGAAAGCATCTTGAACCATGAGGAGGTTAGGCATTATAAATATTTTCTGCTAGCCTCTGCCTCACACGTTAGCTTTTCTCTAAAAAGCTCTTCACTCATCACAAAAGCACGTGCACTGTCAGTATGTTCAGTACCTCTGAGAAAACTATGCATTAGAATCCAGTTTGGAATAACTGATTTTATATTCCAGTACAATGCCTTTTCAGAATGTGAAAGATCTTAAAAGTTAGGGCAAGCTTGCCTTTGATCACATAAACTTCAGTAATCGAGGCTATTGCTTGACCCACTTCTCAGAGGGAGCTCTTGTCCCATGGCAGGACACAGCAGTCTTAATGTCCCTCTTGGTCTTCTAGTTATCCTGGAGAGAGATGATTTAACACCACTTTCTCTGTCATAATAATACAAAGTTCTCAAAACTTAAAGACTGTTCCTCAAAGGCATACCTCAATTTCCTCACTCCGCATCCAAAATGCCCTTATTTTCAGGTCTCAGATAGATCACTAGTTCTTCCACGCAAGGAAGACCTGTTTGTTACACTCCAAAACATGCTCCAAATTCCTCTCAATTTTCTCGTTGGCTCCAGTAAACAGATTCCCAAGAAGGACTTCTACAGAGTCCTGTGTCCATCCAGAATAGGTTTCTCCACCTATTGCTTACATCATCTCCTAATCCCACACGGCAGAAACAGCTCTCAGCCTTACCTCCTCACTCACCCAATTTTGAAGGCCATCTTTAAGCACACATTGTGCTTTTTTTGGACTCACTGGCTGTTAGAGAGGAAGAGCTTGCATCCAGCAACAATGAAACAGGCCATGAGGATGGAGTACTTTACACATTCAGTCACAGCAAGCCTTTTAGTCTTTGTACAGCAGAGAAAATAGTATAATTTTAAAATATCAAACTAAGAGGAGAATTATTTCTCTCTATACCTTTAGAAAATCAACAATATGTCACACATGACTATCCTGTTGAACTGCTTTACACTGTTTCTGAAGTCTGGCAGACTTTTTTCAGACATAGCAGCCTGCAAAATCACTGCAGGTTTGGACAAGGTTTGCCTGAAACTTTCTTTCAGAACAGGGCTGCAATTAAGCCTTCTGGACCAAAGCTGAACAGATATTCCAAAATAAAATACTTTTAAACTCCAACATATAAATTCTGTTATTAACACTAAAATAATCTCCAATAAGCTCAGGCAAGTATCTTGATAATGTTTGCAACTTGGAGTTGAATATTATCTGGAAACTCAAATGTAGGGTTTGAATTCAGGAAAGCATTTTGCTACATCTGACATGGTCACAAGCATCTCCACAAACTCATTCTCATTGTTTTTATCATATGCAATATCAACATTGCCACAGTCACGACTAAAACAGATAAGGAGAGAAATGCCATTTGAAAGGAAACTCAGTCAAGGCATTTCAATGAAATAAGATCAAATAGTGTCATAATACTCAATTTAGAAAAGAATTATGTTCCAAAAAGTTTTTATGCCTTCCCTTGACCCTTCATGGAAACAGGAAAGGCAGTTCCCTAGGAAAAGTCTGATTCTTTGTATACATTTTCCTTATGCCTATTCATGGACTACCCTTGCCTATGTCACACCTCATGTTGCATTTGTCCAGGTACACTGCAATGTCTGTGCACAACATGGAGAAAATCCCGAAAGCATCAGCTGCAGGTTGAGGGGAAGATATTCAATCAGTGAAAGTGTTCAGGAAAATCTGAAAACAGTGATGCTTAAAAATGACCCACATCCACAGCTCTGTCAAGCCTCAAGCGTTATTGTGCCCTTTACTCAGACAGGAACACCTTGCAAACTGTCTGGCTGGAAGAAACTTAAGGAAAATCTTGTGGCTTCTCATCTGCCTCCCCCCAAAAAAAACAGCTGCATAGCTCCATGGTCTCCAGGAGAGCTGCGGCTGAAACTCTAGTGTCTTAAAGCAGAGGCCATTCCTTGGTCCAGTTCACAGCATGCACCCTCAGGCTCACCTCTAACACCCACCTTAGACAAAAAATTCAACATTCAGTGTTTCCACACCAAGTCTGTGTCATTGGAAGAGACACAACAGATAAGTACGTCTCTGCAGTCCCATGCAGATGCTGCACGCTGCTCCCCATTGAAGGCTCCAGCATAAGGCTCAAGCTATCCTATGGAGCATTCATATATATGGCAAAAGGTTTTCCTGGTCCACTTCAGTTACTAGTGAGCATTGTTTTAAAGTGAAGGCTGTTGAAGACTGTATTGTTTGTGAGCAGCACAGTGTGTGTATACCTACATACACACAAGGGAACATAAGGGGTTACGGCAGTATTTTAAAAGTGATTTTCTCATGCTTTTACATGATGTCCACTTAAATCTGAGTGCTGGTCTTAGATTCACTCAAAACACTGGTACATATGTCACTTGCATGCCATTTTTTAAAAAAATGAATTATGAGTGAAAGATTAATGGCTTTTCAGAAAGTAATAAAAATAACTTTTTTTTCATTTATGCAGGTGCAACTTGTTTCTGTTTAACAGGACACTGCTTGAATCAAAATAAAAGCATGAAATGTCACTTCAACAAAGTCTTCAAATGTTTTTCAGTCATGAGTTAAAATTACTACTAAAAGGTAAACTTTACTGCTATGTTAAAAAATTTTAAAAGATAAAAGCTTCTCAAAACCTTTATTTCCTCAAAACAAAGGGAGAATATATACATTTTTTTTTAAGCAAGGAACACTTAAACTTTTAATCAGATGCCATTTTCAATAATATAATCATACACAGAACCATCCAGGCCTGGTCCTGGCGGTTATTTGGACAGCTGTCAATCAAAATGTCTCACAGCTACCCTACCGTGTCAGCCATCAGCTAACCCACACTTTCCCAGGGACGTCTTAGCATGGCATCTTTGTTCTGTTTTCAGATAAACAGATCCAATTTCTCAACAAACAGACTGCTACAGTCCTTTTGATAACAATGTAATAATTCAAAACAAATGATTCTAGGCTTTGATGATAGCACTTTTATGGGTCAAGAAGAAATCCTCCCACCAACATCTGTTTGATTTTATCTACTTGAACTTTATCCTCCAGTTGAAGATTTATAAGCTGAAATCATCCCAGCCTATTAAAGTCAGACTAATGTTAAAGCACTAACACAGAGAATGAAAGTGCATTTCACAGTCATCCACCTTTTGAAATCCTGCTCTGAGGAAAAGATATCAAAAGCTTGAGAGATGTGTGTTTAAATATGCTGAAAGTTGGCATTCTGCACAGAGCCCTGAACAACTGAAAGATTAAGAAGTTAACTGTTGCCCTACAGTGGAGGGCAAGTTATTTGCAGAACCATTATTTAGAAAGACAACATGAAAAATACAGATGTTGTTTACACTGGAAGACTGTTTTCTTAACAAAAAACACTATGGGTGATGGAAATTCACTCCAGATTTCTCTCCCTCTCCTCTCCCTTAATTTCCGCATATACTGTAAATAAAAAAGCATGACAGCAGACTTATGAGAGTCACTTGTTAGTTATTAATTAGATGGCAAAATTTAGTCAGGATGCTTTTTAAATTATTTGGAAAAAAAAAAGCACAACACTTTTCATGAAAAGTCTGATAAAACATGCTAAGAGTGTGGCATAGTTGCTACCTGAAAACACTTTTCTGTGAGTCAGCAAAAAGAGAAAACATTTGGCATTTGTGTTGCAGAAATGATATTTTCTGCAAGTGCTGACACTTCTACCAACTGTGATGACTGAGCAGTTGTCTTCTGGAATATTCCCTTGGAATAGACTTGTTCAGTGTACTCCAGGTGGAACCTTTTTCCTACCTAAAAATACAGTGACAATTAAAATACATAGTATATCATAGGGCATAAATGAACACTAAAACTTTGCACTAACAAGACTATGCAGCTCAGCTACTTGCAAAATGAAAAAACTGTACTGCTATACATCATGTAACACTACTTGGAAGAGAAATATGAACACATTAGTATCCAGAGGTGTGTGCCTCAAGAAGCTTAACCTTGTGTCTTTAAATATATGTATATATTTACACACTCCTACACAACTGTCAGACCCTCTTTGTATGAAACAACTCAAGCTTACTTTACACAAGCTAAAAGTATTTTACTACAGTAGGAAGAGATGACCCCATAGATTAGAGGATGCCCTTATCACTGCTAATGTATACAGTACAACTGGAAATTGTGCTAGCTCAGTCCTAAATAAACTGTTTGGCAAGATCACTTCTCCAGCGGTCTGTCTGGAGCAGCAAGTAACACACACACTGAACTGCATTTTGTGCAAAAAAAGAAAATTGCAGGATCTTAAGCGTTGGAAAGGGACCTCGAAAGATCATCTAGTTCAACCCCTCTGCCAGAGCAGGACCACCTAGTGTAGGTCACAGGGGAACTTGTCCAGGTGGATTTTGAAGGTCTCCAGAGACCCAACAACCCATCTTGTTAGCCCATTCCAGTGCTCTGTCACACTCAAAAATCTGTTTAGTCAATGTTGAGAAGCTCCAACATGAAATTGGAAAATTAAGAGTGAGATGAGTAAGGATAAAGACAGAACAGCATTGAAAAGGAGGCGAATGGTGTCCCTGGGAAAAATCGAACATGCCTCAAGAGAGGTTGCTTCACCTCCCATGGCTAGCATACCTAGGTGGGAACCCTGGCTCCATGCTGACGGTGGGGACCAAGCGAAGCTCACTGCAACAGGGTTTGATTTTTCACACCTCCTGACCTGGCCCTTTCTCCCGGTACCGAGAAAGGCAGAGAAGGTGCTGGTACCAGGAGGGAAATGCAGACCATATCCTTCCCACCCAAGGGAACAGCTCCTTGCTGCTGCTGGAGTAAGCAGGGGGAACAGCAACAATCTGCCTGCTCCAGGAATTTCTATAGGCAGTTACTTCTGTGAACTGGGAGATATTTCCTTTCTGAACAGACAGTATGAGTTTTGCTTTGGGAATTTTATTTTTGGGGGGTGGGGTGGGGGCAGAAAGGTTGTTCTGTTTCTAACAGGAGGAACAACTCAGCCAAGCATGCTTAAAGCTCAGTGGCAAAATAAAGGAGCATAACAAGAAGGGGGAGACTGAAATCCTGCATACCTTCCCTTTGACTCTGTCTGTTGTATGACATTTACCAGATGAGTATATGTGAAGTACTCTGTAATTAAGTTCATCTGATCACAATAACTTTAAGGAAACTTCAAAAACTATGTCAAAACTCAAAAGCCAGAAAAATTTGTATTTCTTCTAAGTAGATGAGCATGTTGCTTGAGCATAAATTACACTTTTGCTTAGCATGAATCAAGCCAAATGATTTGGTAGGGTTATGGTTACTAACTGTGGAGACTCTCCCTGTTTCCAACACACAGTGTGTGTGCCCATCTCCCCAGCCTGCTCCCATTGGTACCTGCTCCTTCAGCACCAGACAGACCCACAGCCTGACAGAGGAAGAAATTCCAAGTTGAAAGTCATGCAGGACATAATGATAGGTGAAAATGCCAAGCCCCATTTGAACTTGGGTGCTCCTCAGGCATTTCACAGCTCCCGTCTCACTCAAGAAACAAATCTGCAAATACATCATTGCCACGGCTTTGCCATACCAAATGTATACACTATTGTGGCTGCACTGCTGATGAGAAATCCACCCCGTATTCAGAGTGGAAGGAAAAGAAGTTCATCAGGGAGAATAAATTTAGACAGTAGTGTCTCTCAGCAGTTATGTCCAAAAAGAACAAACTATAAAAGCTGTACACTAATCTCACCAAAGAAGGAGCTAAAATTGAAAAAGGAAAAAAGAAAGGAATGAAAACATCAACACATGTGCAGGACTGAAATTCCTCCTTTGGAAATCTCTACATTGTACATGTGTGTTTCCTTCTTTTTTTTCCCTTTTTTCTGAATCATTCTAAGTGGGAATTTATTTTTAAATACCAAAATGAAAAAAAAAATATATATCCTCAAGAAGTGCTGTTGTAGAACAGCTACAGTCTGTACCCCGGACACAAAGTGGCATTTGTCGTGTTTAGCCAGCTAGTCTCAATGAAGAACTTAGTGGAAAAAACAGATCTATGCATCTTCATTTTCTCCCTTCATGGTATAGATCTTCTAAATAAATACTATGTATTATCTCAAAAGAGACATAATGAGACTTTAATGCTGGAATAGGTTTGTAGAAACTTATATGCTTTACACTGTTATTCTTGACAAATGAGTCAAAGAAACAAGGGCACATGAGTTGCCATCAAAGCAGCAGGCAATACATGTATGCTGACAGCAGCAGCACCATTAACAATATCCCAGCAGAGCCAAGTGCTCCTCTTTTGAGGATGCTGTCTCCCCTTGATTGACTTGATGGGCAAAATCCTCCGTCTTTTGCTTTCCTATATCCATAAAATAGAAACAATTCTGCTTTCCCATCTCAATGGGCCACTGAGATCTGCAGAATCACTGTTCAGAGCTGGAGGCTGCTAGGATGCTACTAGTAAGCAGTATGGAAGATACACAGATGCTTTAGCTATTTTGATGTATCTATAGTTGAAATACAGTGTGCCTTGAGAAGCATAGTTTGCCAGTAAACATAAAAACACCATTAAGATGTTCAGATTGTCATATCCAAAATCTGAAACTGAATCTATCATCAGCTGTGTTAGCAATATGTTTTCTGCCAAGTTGCCACGGGTAACAGAAATGCATGATGACAGCAATAAATAACTTTAATGACCGCTGATAATATCATGAAAAGAGCTCTGTGATACATTGACATCATTTAGAGGTTTACTAGCCATTATCAAGTGTTGTATCGTGCCTCAGCTTGTCAGCTAATCATAGCAAATCGCTCATGCGTACACATATTTTCACCCATCTGCATGTATTTTTAAAACTAGATATTGTAAACTATACACTACATAGTTTGTTCAACTTATTTTCACTTAAGTCAACTGAAAATAAAACTATGCCAATTGCATTCTGATGGATATACCTTTGGATTCTGTACATACAAAATGTCTTTATAGACAAAACTCATTTATCTGCTGTCCTCACAGAAGCTGTCTAACCAAGTGATCATGTGGTCTAGTACCATACACCAGAGTCTCTTTATCACATGTCTTTTTAATTTCTGATTCCTTTTTTATTTGGCCTTCCTGGAAGTTTGCAATATCACCATCCCTAAATATAAGCCTAGCTAAGAACACCAGGAATAGGATGACAAGACATTTTCACAAATACCTGCAGTTAAAAGAGTTTCATAATGAAATCTTCTTCAAATTAAATGATTCAGAGGTTGGCTGACCTCACTATTACCTTGTAAGCTAGAAAACACTGAATGCTTTACATTATATCTTGACATGTCTTCCTCCCTGCCCCCACCCCATAGGAATATTGCTGCCACAAAAAAAGCAAAAACTTCAAGCTAACACTGCTAATGCAACATAGTTCTAAAGTACAGACATTATCAAGTGCAGACATTACATATTCTTCTTATAGATGTTTTCATTTACTTCAGGAATAAAATAATTTTGCATTTTTTGCACTGGTTCTATTAAAACATCCCTTAAATAGAGGAAAGATCAGTGTTTGCAGGCATGACAATCTCATATTTGTGATCCACATAAAAATAAATGTATTCCTAAATGGAAAAAATAAGAGTTTCAAGTCCTGTTTTAAATCACATACAGCTGTCATAAATACGAGCATGACAAGATCCCTTTAAGAAATGACATTTAGCAATACCTATCAACATGGAAGGACTTTGGGAAGATGACATAAAGGCTTGCAGATGCAGAACAGATCAGGCACTTCCATCTGCCTCCTTAACTCACATGTTGCCCTTTTCCATCCACCATATGATACGCACATCAATGTGATTACACCAGGCTGGGTTATACATCATGTAATATGTTTGCCTGTCAAAACGATACAGATACTTTTCTTTCTTCTCCTTAAGTAGCCATCCCACGTGTTACATACGCCACAGCAATTAGACACAAGCAAGGGGTTTATTTTGTAGCAGCTTCCACTTCTGAGTGTCACAATGATCAAGATTTATACTTCTCAGGCATATTTCAAGCTATGATTTTTAATTGTATTTCGTTTGAGACAAGATTCATTACTGCACACACTCAGGAAGAAGATTCAATGCAATTAATCACCTTTCATGATCCTAACCTGAATGTGAAGGTACATGGTGCTGCATTCAATTTTACTCCTCTTTTTTTAAGCCTTTAAGTGGTCTTCAGAAACGTAGCATCAAAATGTTAACAAAGGCATAGAAAGAGTCATTTTTTGCACTGTACTGTATACAAATTGCTGCGTCCTTGTAGCAATAATTTAATACCCCCAGAAGGCCAGACTTAGTTGGCATAATTATGGCATAGCTTATGACAGGGTGGTCAGTAGTCCTAAGGAGAGGAGAAAGAAAAAAAAGAAATCATTATGGCTAATTATGTTGTCTCAATAACAAGTATCTATTAAAAGAACCCGGACCTCCACACTGTTTCTGATAAAGCTTCTAGTACATGACGAAAGGATTTACAGCTACCAAGATTATGAGGTGGCAGGAGTCAGATCCATTTCTGCACCTCTTTAAGGGTCATTTAATGTGGATGAAGTACAGCTTGTGGGGCCTTATTTGACACTTCTCAGGCCAAGGAGCTTCAACTAAACTAAATGAAAACAGGGCATCCCTGCTAAGAAATCTGAATAAAGCTGGTCTTGTAAAGCCCATTTTGTAGCAGTGAGACTTTCTTTTCGCTTAGACTGAAGTGTTTGTGGAGTCGTAAGATGCCTCCAGGTCTCAAACGAGACTATATCCTTGTAAGTGTCATCTCTGTCCCCCTTGTTTCAAAGGGCTCTGAATTCGTGCAGCAGCAGTGCACAGAAACTGGTTAGCATTGGCAAACAGCATGACAACTGCAACACAAGCCCAAGAGGGGAAAATAAACGACCCTTCAGTCATCCCAATCATTGGAGCCATGTGGGCATTTAACATACTCTGGGTTCCTCAGGCACTGGAGAACATAAATTAGTGCAATAAGTGATAAAGTTAATGAATTTCAACAGTCAGATATAAACACAAGCAATGTATCCAGAAATAAATCAGGCAGTTGTTAACAAAGAAACTCTGTTGCTTTGGGCTACCCTGAATTCTCAGGCTCTTCTTGGATCTACTCACAAAACGAAGTCACTTTACAGACAAAAACTACAAACATACAGGGATTGAATTTCTTCTCAAATTCCTTTTTATTCAGTGCCTCAGTTTCCAAGGCCTACTTTGCACCTTGTCCTAGAGGTCACCCATATCCAGAAGCAGAAGGAATATAACAGTTTCTGCCTGTTCACCTTCATGCAGCATCTCCCAATTCTATATTCTGCTCAAGCAAGAAGCAGATTGGCTTATCTTAAGACCTGACTGTAAGTATCTGCAATTTCAGGCATTTCACCCCCCTTCTACGGTCTCTTCCAAAATCTGTTACTGTAATTTGGGATCAGCAAATGAAGCAGCCTGTGCCATCCAACTCATGCAATGTGATTCCATCAGAAGGGCAAAAATTTCTAAATTTACCAACACACAAAGAAAAAATGCCCATAAATAATCTGTAAATTATATCATTTTGATAGCTACTATCTACAGCTTCATTATCTACAACAATGCATTTTAAGACCAGTTCTCTCTAACATGCATATCTGCTCTGCAGATAAAAATTTGCTCTGCTTACCAGTACTTGGCCTAGTTTACAAAGGGTGAAAAAAATCCCAACAAAGCAACAATATCAGATTATTATTGCTATTTTAAAATCATTAAGAGTATAAACCCACAAATGGAGGGGAAATGCCATTCTGAAAAATGAATTAATTCAAGACACCGTTTTGGAAACAGATTACTCTCACACCAGTTTTATGTCAGAGTCATAAGATTTGGGGTAAAAACCCAAAATATTAGAAAAGCAACTTATCAAAGCTTGGACTTTAATAATCTGGTTTACTTTTGTTTGAAAATACAGAGCTTTGGTAAAAGCAGGATTGTGAATGATCAAGTGTGGATTTTACACCATTTCAAGACAAGGAGATACAGATAAAGCAATCCATTTGCCCTCAGATCTGCAGGGACTTCCCTAAAATGATGTTCTTTTCCTTTCCTTGTGTTAACAAGCCAGACAATGGGGTAAAGAAAAAGTAAAAAAGGTGATGGAAGGAAAAGTTCTCATATGCTGCAGCAAAGAAAACATACAGATATTTTGAACAGATAACTCTATTACAGAAAATCCTGCTCCCTAGCCTGCTCGGAAACTCAATAAGGAGACAGAAGAGTGGTACACCCATAAAATATTAAAGCACTGAAATCTATCACAAACTGGCCCACATAAAGTGGTCTAAAGTTTTATATTTGCTTAAATCAAAATCTCTGACAGACTGTCATCTCCTCTTTGGATTTAATGGACAAGAATTAAATACCTCTGCCATTTCTTCCCACCCTGTTGCACCGGTGGGAAGGTTGCAGCCTTTGGTGCCCTGCCTGAGGCTAAGCTGGGGGTAATGGTGGGATATGGAGGGTCTGAATGATACCCTCCGCTTTACGCTTGGAGCCATGGAGAAAATATACAGTTCTCGATAAGGCCCATTTCAGAAGCCTTTGTGCAGAAACTACAAGGCATTTTTCTGCAGCCTCCCTGGGGTGCACACAGGCTACAAAGAGGTGAAAACAACCCACGCAGCTTCCCCACAAATGTGAGAAAAGCTGCTTTTTGCTGGCCCCGGAAAGGCTTTCTTGGGGTGACGGCCAGCAAGGTTATCTGAGGATGGCGTGTGCATGAGCTTTATACCACAGTGGTACAGATTCCAGACCTAAATAGAAGTCCAGGCCATTGCCAGCTTAGTTCAGTAACCTGAACCCTGAGTGGCAGCTCCTAAGGCCAGCACCCTTCCCGCTGCTCATGGGTATGTGTACAGCAGCTACTTATACAGACCCTGTTGCTGGGGTCTCCTAGCCCAGCACCTTCCTGATGGCTGGTGACACTCTCACACCTTCCCTGCAGCCACTGTATAGGCAGCAAGCTGGAGCACAAGTTGCCTTGCCCAGTGGCTTGTCCACTAAGGGACACATCTCACTCAGCTGGTACACTGCAGAGCAGTTTTCAGGCTGCTCAAACCCGAACCTGTTCCTCTGCCAGGAAGAAGACAGAATCACAAACCCCTGATCTGATTCAGCCTGGACATAGCAATCTTCTATTAGCATCTCCACATCACAACAATTTCTCTGAAAATTGCTACAGAAAATTCAAATTTTGCATGAATCCTCTCAATGAAAACTGAATTCTCTCTGTTAGGTAGGGGTACAGAAAGCTGGTGGCAAACTAAAGCATCAAGAACAAACAAGACAATGCACAGCAAAGATGCCTCCTTCAGTTTCAAGGAGAGATTCTCAAGTCATGAACGTCTCACTTATTTTGGAAATGCTTCAAGAGATGGGGATGACACGTTGGCTGTCACTCCTCCCCTGCCTCCTTGCACAGATTCTGTTCTCTTTTTATAGCAAAAGCTCATACATTTGTGATGCAGATAAAATAATCAAGCTAGGACTAAACATTAGGAAATGAACTTAGGGAAAAACACAGTACAGATGACTAGAGAAAACAGGTATACAAGAGAATAAAGAAGAGGGAGGAAATTAAAGTGTAAGAGCACAGTGGAAGGCAATCTAGCAGCTCCAGACACTAATGTACCACAAGGAGAGGCTCACAGCAAGGACTGATGATGACTCTGATTTTTAATAAGTAGACATGCCTGAGGACAGACTTTTGAAATGCTCCATAATAAGACTATTCAAGAGTCTGACGAAGACTGAGCTATGTTCTTCCACGTTCACTGCGTGTAACTCTGCATCCTTTGCTTTTCTGAATCTTGACATTTTGAGTGACGGCAGTCAGAAGTATTAACTGGTCCTCATCCAGGAGTTCTCCCAGTTCTGTTGCAAAATATCCCCTCACTTAACATGTGATTTTCTTCAGATATTCCCTGTTATGAGCTGGTTTCCCCAGCTATCAAACACCCCTCTGGAAAAACAAAGCAATACGAGGAAACCACCACTCTCTAAAATACCACACCAAGGCTCTCCAGGGTAAGCTATTTTTTAAAGCATCATCCAAATACTACACAAAATTGAGATAAAGATGCAACATCTCTCCTCTGTCTTCTACAGTTCTCTCTCCAGGCTACTCACTTAGTCTCAGTACCTCAATTTTAGAGCGTAACAGCTATGGCTGTCGGCAATTGTATTTGGTTTGACAAGAAACAGATAGAACAATGAAACTGTCTGCCATTAACAATATTCAAATACTTTAGCACCATAAACTTGTTTATCCATATTGAGTAACATATTTGCAATTATAAAAATGCATTCTAACGTTTCACCAAATTAACAAGACTACATTTGTCCATTTGCTAGAGCAACTAGAATGTAGGAAAGAGAGATGAGAAAAGTAAAAAAAGCAATGTGTTGAATTGAATTTACGTATGTATTTTATCTTTTAAAAAGGAAAATCAACCATTATACCACAGGTCTTGACATCTTTGATGAATTCTCCCAGTACTGCCTTAGGATGAATACCAGACAAGCATATTATTCTGCATAGGTGAATGGCTTCTCTGTACATTTTCTTTAAGATTCTCGAGCTCTTGGATTATGTTTTGTAAATCAGTTAGCTTCCTAGCCAGAGATTAAGGTAAATTCTGCTAAGGACTAAAAGTTGACTTAGAGCATTAAGAAGGATTAATGTTTAGCTGTGGTGAAGCTGAAGTACTAAGTTAGCATGTTTACGCAGTGCTGTAGATCACAATTAATCCAAAATTAGTATAAAAGATCAACAGCAACTGCTCTTGCATGCCAGCTTGGCTTAGTCCTAAAATCAAGACTTACTTTGGGGGCAATATGTGTGCAAAGTTGCTGTGTGTTTGCCCTAATAGGTTTAAAGCTTTCAGAGGAATCCATGCATTTTAAATGTTTAGCTTCTTTGCCCTCTGCTTTGAGAAAATAAATGCAGAAGTCAGTACTTGAGACACTTCTGCTTTCTATCTGTGTCACAGATCCATCAGAATAGATTGGTGTTAGCAATGAACAAAAGCAAATACAATTTTTTTATCTTACAAGTGCTTTCATTCATCATCAAGGATTCATAAAAATAACAGGGATTTTCTGGCAGAAAATATTCATGCTGTATAACAAAAAAAGATGAGAAAATGCATACATATGTCCAGATATATTCATATATAGAAATAGGCATAGGCATACTTTTGGAAAATATATGTCCACTCTGTAACTGTAGACAATGTATAGTAATATAGTTAAAGATATTGGAAGATAACGTTAAATGACATGAAACAGCATCATTTAAGAGAGTCAGGGGAAGGTTTCCTTCCTACTTCAAAGTCAGTTTAAATGATGATTTCTAGCTCTCTCCAAAACCAGCTACGTCTCTGTGGTCATCAAGAGAAGCCATGCTGCAGCATGCTGAGCATAATTCAGCTCAGAGTGCATCCCAGGTCAAGTACAGCAAGGAGTTGACCCATCCCAGCCCCATGCCCTTACAGATCTGCCCAGCTTAGCCTCAGAAGAGCTGGGAAGGTCGGGAAGACCATTGTGAAGGAAGCCCATGGCTCTGGCATGGGGGACTACCACAGCTTTGGGGTAACTCAGAAGAGAATATATGCTATCAGGACTTAAAGGCAATTCACTTAAGAAGGCAGACTGTGTGTTTGGAGGCAACCATCATTGGACATGATGGTCCTACAGTTAAGAAGCCAGCATGTCCAGCTGCAGGACGTGAATTGCCCTTAAAGTAGAAAGCAGGTGCCAAATTAAGAGATTTAACTAACTTGCAAAATGTGAAATTAAATAGATAATAGTTTAAACATTGTGTAGAATAGGAGCTCTGCTCAATGAGTTTGATTATAAAAATTCTGAGTTTTTGCTGAGGAGGTCCACTATGGTATTCAGGGTCTTTCTGTGGTTTATTTATTTATTTGTTCTTTTTAGATGTAGTCTTTTCACCTTTGTCCAGAGATAAGTTTTCAATTACAGTGTTGTATTAATTTAGTACATTGATATAATCAGTTCTAATTCCAGTTTATTGCTGAACCTGGTTACTAATTAATGATCTTTTCAGCTTTATTTCTATACTAATGCAAAACCAGAAATGGCCACTCTAAGCATCACTACATTAAAATATATTGAAACAAAAGGAAAGACATCCCACACTCATCCCAGAAACACAGAAGCTGCTGATGTCAAACTAAACAAGTTGAGAAATTTAAATAGAGTTGCTCTGTGCAGTTCACAGCTTCAACAAACATTCTTAGTGGGGTATGCCCAGCAGTGAGGGCTATTTGCAGAGCTATTCACTAAGAGACTTTTTCAGTTACTGGGTCCTAGACTTACAACACAACTCATTGCTTCCAGTGGCAACACCATAATAAGAGATAGTAATATCTGAGCGACTGCATAGCTAACCATATTCAAGTTGTGATGGTGATGACATTTGTGAAACTTGGTTAAACTTTTCTTTAATTCCATTTATTATTTTACAAACACATACGTGAACAATTTCCAATCCTAGTCTTAAAGGAAATTAAGCTGATGCAATGTAGCCTCTTGCAAGAAATTTGAAAATTGCCTTTGTGAATCCTGTCTCCAAGAGACACACAGGGCTTCCTGGTTTTGTGACCATTGATGCCCACAAGCTAAGTTTAAGAAAAGAAAAGACAGACAGAGAGAGGCAGAGAGAGACAAAGATAAAGACAGAGAGAGAGAGAAAGACAGGGAAAAAGAGCGATAGAGAAAGAAAGACAGGAGGAAGGAAGGAAGGAAGGAAGGAAGGAAGGAAGGAAGGAAGAAAGAAAGAAAGAAAGAAAGAAAGAAAGAAAGAAAGAAAGAAAGAAGGAAGGAAGGAAGGAAGGAAGGAAGGAAGGAAGGAAGGAAGGAAGGAAGGAAGGAAGGAAGGAAGGAAGGAAAAAGAAGAGGGATGCAAGAATAATCCACACACATTCACTAAAAATTCAGCCCAGCTCACTATGAGTTTGTGCTAGATTCTTCTCTTTGATTCTCATGGAGTTTTCTTTACTAAAGAGAAATAGTCATTCTCTACTCCTGGGGAGGGATTTGATCCACCACGCTAACTCAGGCATTGTCAATCTTTTCTGTTGTGCCTTGTGGAGTGCTCCTGCTGGCTGGTTTTCATGCAATGACCCCATTCCTCTGCTCTATTCTCAGCCTTAAATGAACAAGAGAATCTGCCAAAATAAACTCACACACCTAACACCCATGTTAAGAGCTGCAACTTCAGGATTTGGATTTTTAGAAAGCTGTTTTTTAAAGAGGTCCTGCTTTACCCAATTTTACAGCTGTGTGAGTGAGGCAAGCAGCGGTCAGGACACTTGCCTAAGGTTATGCAGAGCTAACAGCTGAGCAGGATTTGGAGTACCTAGCATCCCTCTGGATAACAAGCCTTTACACTGTGAACAGAACCACAGGCCTATGGTGTCCCCAGTTTCAGTAGCTACAAGTTTCCTGAGCAAAGGTAGGTTATTTCAACAAGCCCATAAAGCCCTGTAGAACTCCTATAAACAGAGGCCACAAGCAAAACAGAGCTGATGTTAAGAGCTGATGTTCATAAAGTAATGTTATATTTGCCACAGGTGCTTCCTTAGAGAAAACGAGGCAGATGTGCACACATTTTTCAGCTCTGCTCTTTGTGATCCTAAGGCCACCAAGCAACAAGCTCAGATTTTCGGCACCAGCTGGACTAAGTGAAAGAAAACACACCTGAGATCACGCAGACCCATGTAGATCTTAACTAGACTGCATCTTCAAAGAGCACGTTTTCTTGGTAATCAAAGACAGCCCTCATCTGAAAATATTAGGTCTTCATTTCAAAAGTTTTTCACTTGTTTTGTTTTACTGTAGCACAGTTAAATATCCAGATTAAGAGAGAACTACTGTTTTGTGGTTGAAAAAGTAAACACATTTTTCTACAGATCAAAGCCATAATGGCAGAACGCACAGTGGAACACGCCAGCTTGGAAAGAAAGGGTTACTAACCTCTGCTTTCAAGTATTAATGATTGATATGCAAATATGGTTTATGGTAATACTCATGAATGTCTGCTTTTCTGGCAGCTGAGTGCTCCTGCATGCATTACTCTCACAGATCAGGGCTGTGTGAGCAGGCTTCTCGGGCACATGTGCACATTCAGAGACACAGTTTGCTATGGAAGCCTTCCAGAAAGCCAATTGCTGCTTTGCATCATTAAGCGAAACTATATTTTAAACTCCTCAGAATCAACAGAAGCAAATAGTATATCAAATGCCTTTGGTCCTATGTAGGACCTGCCAAACCCCAGGCATTCAGGATAAATCATAAGTGGGAACATCAGATCATGAAAGAGACCTTTAAAGAAATCACAAGGTAGGAGCAAAACTTAGTCTCTTTTACAGTAACTTTTGAAAGCCCAGTTCTGAAAAGATTAATTCACATTTTAATCTTTTTTTCTTAAACACTAAGTTGCAGCACGTGCCTTTTTACACATTGAAACCTGTGACTCGGCCTTTGCCACTTGCCTTGTTGGGCTTTCACTGAAAAAACACAAGAAATGGCTCTTTTTTTTTTTTTTTTAAGATTCCAAACTAGCATTGGAAAAGTTATACGACCAGCCATTCACAGCACACTCTACTGAAGCTTGAAATAAAACTTTCTCTCTAGCTAGTCAAAATACTTGAAGAAACTTTAGTCCTCCCAACAAGTAAGCACGCAATGCTATCCTTAATTTCCTAAGTATTTACCTCCTCCAGTAAGTGCTCAGCAATGCAGCAGAGCAAACCCAACTGCTTCCCATTAGACAACTGTGCGCCACAGCTTTCACACACACACTCACAGCCATAACTTCTCACTAGCATTTTTGCACACATAATTTCAGCAGCAAAAGCAAGGGAAAAACAAAATTTAAAAAATCAAGTCATTAAGTATTAACACAAGTTACAGTACTTGCAAGCTCCAAGGCAGCACTCACAGTGGAGGCTTCCCCAAAGCAGAGAGCCCAGCACCCTGCTCTCTCCATGGCCCAGCTGTGGGCCTGACCCTAATATCCAAATTTTAAGAGACAGAGGAATGAAACTAAAAGTTTTATCCTGGTTATTGTACAACAAATCAGGGGTTTTTTTTAATGGACTGTCTTTAAATAGAACCCACCAATAAAGTACCACACTTGTGCACCTTGGTCTCTCCTTAGCCAACTGCAAGACAACATGAAAGTAGCAAATCACAAGTATATATTACAAGTCCCAATGACTTGAACATGTGTTTGGAGCAAATGTAAATATTCCACTCTCAGAATGAGCAAAGCTCTTGAGTCTAGGCTTAATTTTATCTCTCCATAATAAATCATTTTTAAGCATGTACCTAAATATAAGCCCTCATTTTACTCCCATTAATACAAATAGGACTTAAGCATATGCTTAAAATTAAACATGTACTTACGTGCTTTGCCGAACCTGGCCAGGAGACACCATGATTGTGTGAGTGGTAATACCTCTAAGATAGATTGCTTATTGGATCCTGTACATGTTGTGTATGGTTCACAGAGTGAAAGAAGGAAGAGATTATGATAGCATCTGTTTTTTCTATTGCAGCAAAGACATACAAAGATGCTGTAAAGTGAGGCTACACAAAAACAAAGCTGATTTGCCAAGGCCGGGTAAGTAGGTGTTTCTGCAGCCATCTCATGCAAGTGCAGAGGAAGCAGTGCTGGGAAGCTTACTGCTGGCACTCAGCTTTGCTTAATGTGTTACATGCCACTCCTCAGAGTCAGGCCAGAGAGAGGAACCAGGAGCCTGTCCACATTTCCCCTTCCTGCTGTCCCTATTGCTGCCCACCTCTGCATATCCCCTGTAATCAGTGTGAGAGAGGCCACGGGGAATCTGGAAGTGCCAGAGAAAACCAGGCTGCCCAGTGGCCTGTGTGAGAAGAGGGCAGGGGCTGCTCTGTGCTGGACACAGCTGGTTCTGGTGCAGAGGGGAGATGTCTGTGTCTCACTGTCCAACTCCCTATCCAAGTCTCTATCTGAGTCTACTTTAACTAGCAATAAAATAATTTTCCCCACATTAAGTCTGTTTTGGACATAGTGGGAATTGCTAAGTGACCCTCTTATCTCAACCCATGTACTTTCCTGTCTTATTTTCTGCCCTGTGCTGTTGAGAGTGGAGACTGGGTGGACACCTGGGTGGATATCTGGCAGCCAGCCAAGGTCAACCTACCACAAAGCCTGAGATCACGAAGTGTTGAGATGGTCCACTTTTGTCAGAATCATCTTTTTTCCTGTAAGTGAGATGAAAGGAGTAACTCATACATGCATAAACCTATATGTACACATGGTCTATACAATGTACTTATTACATTTACATCAAAGAGCACCAAAAATGTACCTTGTATTCTATTTATTGTTACATCTTTCAGGATAGTGATTTTTTGAATGAATGAAAATGCTCCCTCATTTTGCAAATTACTTATTTTATTTACAAATACAGATTATCGAAGAACATTAATGACAACATTTGGAACTAAAAACACATGACTAAAAAAAAAGTAGAAATACTAGTTATATATTAACCTCAGACCTTTTACACGAAAAGATTCTTTTTAAAATAATTTCAGAAGCTGCTGATTTCACAGAGAGGCACAGGTACGGCCAACACGGTACTACACTATACTCAAAGGTGTAACTGCCACTGTGATGTACATATGCATATCCAGCCTAGTTCTCCTGTAATGCATCTATGCTGACATACAGATGTTTGAGATTACGAGATTACTGAGATGAGGTGCTTTTGCAGAAGAACAATTTGTTACCCCTAATTGCAGGAATGGCAATACTAAATCAGGATTTGGTATTTTTCAAACACAAATTTGACTCATTCACAGTGCCATGGACTCACTCTTGCAATTGTTCCATGTCTGTGCATCCCAGCACCCACTTTAGCCTCACAGATGTGATTACCAGTGAAAAAAATGGTCTAGAAAATACACATTTAAAGTTATAATCTTCTACATTGCTTAATTTTTAAATTATTAATTCTTTTAAATTGTTAATTTTATCAGTCAATCAGAGAGACCAGAAATAAGAGAGACAAGACCAGAAATAAGTTACTGAGTCATTCTCCTGCACTCTGCAGCATGAGCAAGGATCTGTTGGATGAGCAAAGATCTGCTGGGACAACTCAGGCAGAAAGCAGCCATCTATGAGAGGTGGAAACAGGGGCTGGCTTCTTGGGAAAAGTATAGGAACATTGCCAGGGCATGCAGGGGTGCAACTAGGAAGGCTAGAGCCCTTCTAGAATTAAATTTAGCCAAGGATGTTAAGGACAGTAATAAGGCATTTTTCAAGTACATGAGCAGAAGAAGGATGGTGAGGGGTAATGTGGGCCCGCTGCTGAACGCTGAGGGTGCCCTGGTTTCTGAGGATGCAGAGAAGGCCGAAGTACTGAATGCCTTCTTTGCTTCAGTCTTTACAGCCAAGGCTGACCCTCGGGAAGCCCAGTCCAACAAGGATAGTAGGATGGCCAGGACAGCAGAGGACTTGCCCTGGGTGGAAGAGGAAGAGGTTAAAGACTTGTTGGCCAAGCTTAAGGCTCATAAGTCAATGGATCCTGATGGGATGCATCCTAGAGTGCTGAGGGAGCTGGCTGATGTGATTGCTAAGCCTCTCTCTATCATTTTTGAACAATCATGGAGGACAGGTGAGGTGCCTGAGGACTGGAGAAAGGCCAGTGTCACACCAGTCTTCAAAAAGGGCTGGAAGGATCAGCCTCACCTCCATCCCTGGAAAAGTGATGGAACAACTCATCGTGAATGTTATCACTGAACATATGAAGGAAAAGATGGTTATCAGGGGGAGTCAACATGGCTTCACCAAGGGGAAATCCTGTTTGACCAACCTGATAGCCTTCTATGAGTGCATAACCAGCTGGCTAGATGAGGGGAGAGCAGCGGATGTCATCTACCTTGACTTCAGCAAGGCTTTTGACACTGTCTCCCATAACATCCTCATCAGAAAGATCAAGTAGTGTGGCTTGGATGAGTGGTGAGGTGGATCGAGAGCTGGCTGAATGACAGAGCCCAGAGGGTGGTGATCAATGGCACAGAATCAAGTTGGAGGCCCCCTCTACTGTGCCCTGGTGAGGCCTCATCTGGAGTACTGTGTCCAGTTCTGGGTTCCTCAGCTCAAGAGGGACAGGGAACTTCTGGAGAGAGTCCAGCACAGGGCCACCAAGATGATCAGGGGACTGGAACATCTTACATAAAGGAAAGGCTGTGGGAACTGGGGCTGTTTAGTCTGGAGGAGACTGAGGGGAGATCTTATTAACATTTACAAATATCTAAAGGGTGGATGTCAGGAGGTTGGGACATCCCTTTTTTCTATAGTAGCTAGCAACAGGACAAAGGGTAATGGGATGAAGCTGGAACACAAAAAGTTCCACTTAAATATAAGAAAAAACTATTTCACTGTGAGGATGAGGGAGCAGTGGCACAGGCTGCCCAGAGGGGTTGTGGAGTCTCCTTCCTTGGAGGTTTTCAAGACCTGCTTGGACATGTTCCTATCTGACCTGATCTAGAGGAACCTGCTTCTGCAGGGGGGTTGGACTAGATGATCTCTGGAGGTCCCTTCCAACCCCTACCATTCTATGATTCTATGATTCTGCTGCTGGCGTGGCTGGTGGGTTGCCTAAGCACAGCATGGTGGGCCCATGGAGCACTCAACAGAAACATCTGCCATTTAACATGTTCACCTCAAAATTGTGTGACTTTTATAATTAATGCTCAGCATGTGCAAATTTTCAAGTCAGGTTCTGTATTTCTGTATTTATATCTTTATGATAACATAATAATAATAAGATTAGACAGTCAGTCTTTAAAGAGCTTTCAAAATCTTGCAGTGAAAATATAAGTGGATAGTGTGATTTTTTGTAACGAGCTGGCAGACAAATTAAACACATTTGCATTTTTAAGTGGTAGATTTAGTTATAAAATAGCATTCTTCAGAAGGTCTGCTTTTCTACTCAAGGAAAACAAATATTTTAACATAATAACCATGAATTTTAATTTAAATTTCATGAAAAAGACATAGGACTTTAACTTTTTTAATAGTACTGAAACAGGAATATCAGTAACTCCATTGCCTCAGCATTCATTTCTCAGGAAAAAAAAGTAAGAAAACAATCCTAAAGGTTGTCTTTAAAGAGCCTAAGGATTGTATAGAGCTTAGATTTATGTGGCAATGCTGTTAAAACACATCTTTGGCAAGAGGCTGAAGTAGCAGCCAGTACAGAGGCCAAGCCGGGGCACAGATGTCCCTGGAGAAGCCAGACAGCTTAGTGACCTTGAGCACCTTCTAGGAAAAATCTCCCACATTCCCCCAAGAGACAGGTGTCAGGGGCCAAGAGCTTATACTTCACACCTGAGACAAGATAGCACTGATTTAAGAAGCAAGGTACTGTCAATAATCTTGGGAAAAAGTGACTCCTAACCACCACTGGGTTTCAGTGGATGGACTGCCACATCCAACTTGAGAAAGAAGAAATGCAGTGTGGCAGCATCCTCATTTGTACAATGAATTAATATATCACATTTTCTAGTTGATAAAAAAATGGAAATTAAATGAAACCAGAGGAAAATATGAAGCAGTGCATCTGTTCCAAGATAAATTCTTTCCTCCCAGGGAGAAGGCCAAATTAAAAGGTTAACAGTGGAATTACTATGAGTCTGCAGTGGGTGGGTTTTTAGAAAACAGGGGAGACTTTGAGCCTTTGGCTCAGCTGCTCACCCAGAGCTAGAAGCACGTAATACAACTCTTTCCCCACCCTTGCTGTAAATCAGAGACACCTCAGACTGATAGCAGAAGGAAGCAGGCCTGGGATGCTCTTCTACATGGGGGACCTCAGACAAAAAAACAAAACAAAATAAAAACAACAAAAACCCCACCAAACAAACAAACAAACAAACAAACCCAGATTAAGGGCCCTCTGTACCAGAAGAAAAATATGACAGCCACAGTCTGCCCAGCCTGACCACCCAAAATCCAGCCCCTCTCTCCTGCGTTCACCCTTGCCTCCAGACCTCAAGTCCATGGCACTTTCCCAGCTGACTCCACCAAAATGGAAGTGCTTTAAAAAACCTCCTACTGCACAGCTTTCCTGAGGCTATCTTATTTCCAGTTCTAGTTTTGATCAATCTCTTTTGCATATACAGATCCTCAAAAGTACAGGTGAACTACAGGAGGCTGAGCAACGGAGGCTGTATGTAGCAAAACACTTCCTGCCTATGCTGACCCAAAAGGTATTTGTCACCAGCAAGTAGGGAAAATGTTTTCAGCGTTTTCACATTCCAAAAATCATACCTCTAAATGCCCTTTACAGTGTTAAGTGCTTCTGTTTGAATCCATGGGGTGTGAGGCACAAGCCCACCTTGAGAACAAGCCAAACAAAAGATCTAGCACTTCTCAAAATGATCTAGAAAAATTCATTTTCCAGTCTAAAAAGGGGCTTGTGCATATTTTTTGAGTACACAGTTTGTCTCAGTGTATTTCCTGCTGAATAACCTGTGATTTTGCCAGCATTTTAAAATGTGTAAAATGTTTGGCTGTCCCGTAGACATAACTCACAGGCTAACGCAAAGGAAAACGGCCTCAGTCTGCAAGTTATTTGGCATCTGATTTTTGACATGCGCAGCTTTTCTTAATGCAGGCAAAGTTTCAGCCTACTGTTATGCAATCAGTCTCTCATTATATATCTACCTCAGGACATCAGCATTTTCATTTTAGCTGCCAAAATGCAAATTTGCTAAAGTTTCTGACCATATTAGTGACTGTCTAACTGTGTTTACCACTGAGCCAATAGATCTCAAGTTAGGACTGTAAAAAATGAGATCATACCACACATTAATTTACTGCATACGGCTGCTCTGCAAAGTTTGCCATCAAGCATTTAGGGGGATTTCAGTGACAAGTCATTGCTATAAAATTGTATTGCTGTGTTTATCAAGTCACATTTGAGATATATTTGCTCAATTTTACAAATAAAATAACTCCAAGAGGTTCTTCATCAATCTGGTTCATCCCTGGGTTTTAAGATTTGGCCTCCTTTATCGTGGTGAAAAGAGCTTGTGCAACGAGGAGAAATAGGTCAGAGGACTCTGCCAGAGAAAAGCCATCATCAGTAACGTCACATCTGGAAAAAGCTCTGCATAAACCACAGGTGCCCTAGGGTAGCTTAAAGTCTTCTAAAATAAATCACTAGTATCTTCTCTTGTACCACAGTTAGCAATACGGAAGGAAAAGCGTTCACTAAAATTCTGAAGCATACAGTCTTGTACAAAGTGTTCATTCAAGAAAAAAAAGTGATTTTGCAAAGAAATCAGTAAGCAGATATATAGCACTCCAAACCAGCATATGACCATAGTAATACTTAGTAACCTAATGAAACAGAAAAATTGTCTTAATTCAAAGTTTGTATTAGTTTCCAAATTGAGAGGTGTGTGTGGGTGTGAGGAGACACGTAAGATCACCTGTTTTGCTACTTTGTCCATGAGGTGCTTAAATAAGAAGGCACTAAGAGGGACAAGAGAAATACCTGGTCCAGTATTGTGAGTCTGATTTTTGGAGTTTATTTGCAAGTCAGAAATCTCTAATCCAGGAAGTCCTATGTTTTAGGAAAGTCTAGGTCACCATGAAAGTTTCATTATGCCGGTCTTTCTTTCTCCTCTAAGAAAAGAATGGTTTAATTCTAAACCAGAGATAGATATTGGTGAGAATTGTATAAATCTGTGTCAAGTTCATTTCTATAACACAGAAGGCTAGCTTATGTGCATTGATTTTAAAAGATAAAAACAAGAATTTTTGCTCTTCTTCTTCTGTATCCAGCAAAGTTTTCTAATAATTTGTTTCTGAAAAACTCCTCAATAAAAATGGCTTTGTGGAAAACTTTTTCCCATTATTAAAATGCTTCTATTTAAAAAGGAAAAAAAAAAAAGTTTTAATACACATCTTATGTTAAATTTGTTGTTTTGCTAAATAGAGTTGTGAAAATTTATAGCAGGTTAATTATTTTGATTTCAACATGGGATTGGTTTTAGTATGTGATTTAATATGTGATTATTAGTAACTTTTAAGATTCTTACAGGGTAAAGAACCTGAAAGTGGCTGCATAAAAGCTTGTACTTTTCATCATGTGTTTAATTTGGGAAATTTAAGAAAGATTTTTCTCAATAGTATTTCAATAAACTTACACTTTTCTCACAGCAGACTGTCATGAATGTTTATATAACCGTATATTTGTATGAAAACTATTTTTAAGGCAATATTTTTTAGACAGAATTGAAAAATTGGTTACAGTCTTTAGCAAATAATGCATTAAAATTCCTACAATTATGTCCTTATCAGCTTAAAAAGAACCAAAGAAAACTGGTAGGAAAACAAGGAGACATTGTGTTATGAATGAAGGCTGGTAAACTGACTCCTTTTGAGACAAAGCTGAAAAACATCGCTTTAGTTGTGGCAAGCAGCACAACAGAACCTACTCTAATCATATACAGATGATGGGAATTTGTCTAATGTTTTATGGTGAATCATTGATGAGGCCTGCAGAAGGAAAATTTGTAGAAATAAAATCACCTTGACAGTAAAGCACTAGGGTCAAAAAGCAAAGTAAAGTCAGTGTTCTTAGCTTTAATAAAAACAGTATGATCTGTCATCAACACAACATTTTTACACTCTTGGACAATGCACTCTGGGAGCTCCTGCTGGGTTTCATTTGATTTTCACCAAAACCAACAAAGGACAGCTTATGGCTGGTAATTCATTATGACAGCAGAGAAGTTATAAAAATACACGTTTAGATCCCTGTAAATAAACAGCTCACACTCTAATTTTCAACACAAAAACTGTTAGCCAGGATAGGTAAAACACACTTATAAACTATGAAGTTTAACTGTTAGCTTGGGGTTTTTTGATTGATCTGTTTGGTTTGTTTTGTTTTTACTGTGAACTTGAAAGTATATATTTTTAAAATTTATTATTGTAGTTTCTCAAAGCTAACCTGCCTTCTATGCTACAAGGGTGCTCAAGCCATATTTGGGTAAAGAGCTTGGCAAAGTGTAAAGAGGTATTGTTAAATACCTGAAGAGATTGTACATACATTGCATCACTGTCTAAATACTGACAGAGCAAGACCATGAGGCAAAACAAACAGCAGGGTAATTGAAAACATCTATGAACTAGTTGATCATAGAGCAGAGTGATAGGTAAAAGGATATACAATTCACTCTTCAGTGCCTGATTTTATGCTGGTGTTAGTCCAGTGAGAATGAAAAATAGGTAGTAAAAAAAAAGAGGAGACAAAGTAAAAAGATAGGAAAAGAAAAATAATGAGAGCATTTGAGTTTTAAGCTTCATGAGTAACACAGACATTTCAGAGAAATTAGCCCTAATTTTCAACAGTCATTCTTAGAAATCTAGATTTAAAAAGTCTTAAAATATGTCTCTTTACTCAAACATTTCTATTTTTAAAACTGCAGCCACTGACAAAGTTATGAAAATGCAACATATAAAGTTCATTTTACATGTCTTTTTTAAAGCAGAAAAATCATAAGTATCTGCATGGATTCCTGTGACAACATAGTTTCCAAATCAGCACTGATACATACATCACATTATTATGCATATAAACAGATAGAGGGGGAGACTTAAAGCATTTGAAGAAGCCTAACCTTAAGACAGCTAATCCACACTAGCAGGAATCCTTATCATAGACACAGCCCTGTTGACCAAGTGCAACTTCACTGGTGGGTCTGGCACAGTTGGTGGCTGGAATACAGAGCCTACTTTGCCAGAAGTGCTCCATATACTCACCCATATTGTTTAATTATTATCATATAACCCATATTGCTGTCCCAGTGAAATGTAAGCAAGACCAGATTTGGGGGAAAAAAAATAACACAAAAAAACACCAAACCCTACAAAACAAAACTTTTAAAAAACAACTACATTGTCCCGGAATGAAATCTATGAGGACTTGTGCCACACTTGGGACTCCTCAGTATAACAATGGGTAGGTTGGTTTGGTACATACACACATACACGTATACTCAGACTTGACAATTATCAGCTTTCAGAGGGAATTGGTGATTAATTCTGATCTCATTTTTGTGTTGCCATTCAAGACAGATAGATGTGCTCTCCAAAATGAGTTAATTCCTAAAGGTTATTCTGATCAGATACCCAAACACTCCTAGATGTTAGGCACTACTGAAATGCTGTATCGCTGATATGACCCTCGATGCCATAATAACTAGTGCTTACGTAATCTTTGTTTTCTATATCTTCACAGCTTTTCTTTAAATCTCAGAAGAATCATCACTTCTTTTCCACAGAGGGAGGAAAGGGTTCTGATCAGCCAGCCACGGTGCAACGAGTCCTGCATGCTGCTGACAGCAGTTCTGCTTCCTCTTGCCTGAGATTAAAGGGAACAATGGTGATGCTTGCAGTTTGGATAGAGCCTGCTTGTCCCACAGCACACTGAGCACCCCTGCTCCACTGAAACCCCAAGGCTTCTCTAATCCTACCCAAGTATAGCCTATATTACTGACTTTGTCCCTGAAGAGTGGATTTCTGGGTAGCTGCAAATGCTTGGGCACACTGTGTTTTCGGGAGGACCTGTAAGCATGTAGAGCTCAGTAGCTCCTGTGTAGGAGTTGCAGAGACATGAGGCTTGACACAAGTACTCAAGTTCCAAGTTCCATTTCTGATATTGCAGTCTTTTTTTCCTGAGATATTTTAGTTCCTACAACAACCTGAGCAGTACCTAAATGCACTTAAATATCTACAATAGAGCAAAGATGTGAAACAATTTCCTGGGTCCCATCTGGCCCTTTAACTTCCCTTTCCTTCATGAAAGCCCACATGCCACACCTATACACTGATATGGATCTTAACTCGTATTTTTCAAATTCATTCTATGTAATAAAATGCCAAAAAACCTAAAGTAATGCAGACAATAAAAATAAGATTTTGCCTCAAGAGGAAAAAAAATAAAAACAAATCTCTAAAGGAGGGTTAGGGTAAATAATGAAAAGGTGTAAAATTAATTGAAGTAATTGATGCTGTTATGCAAATCATAATTGTCTCCAAAACCAGAAATTCTTCTTCATGAGGCTTCCATCACTTACATAGGAGCTTCCATTCTGTACTCATGCATAAGCACTGCAGACATTCAAGTGTAACCTCTATTAGAAGCATCTTGTGCAGCAGTCCTGATTCATCCACTTGTGGATGGTTCTGTTTTTTTGTTCTCTGGGTCTGAGCATGCAGCAAAACTCTTTTACACTGTCCCAAATTTCAGTCCAAGCTTGAGCTTCCTCCTTGGTTTCCGGAAATTTAATTTGCAACAGTACACATACTCATTTTAAACATCTAAAGCATCACAGCTTTCAAAAATGGCAACAAGCAGAAGTCAAAAACATAGATTTTCTGGCATAATATCCACTTTTGTAGGTATCTATCCAATCTTCCCCTCCCCAAACAAGAAGCAAAACACACAGCATTTGTCAAATAACTAGAGTGGAGAAGGCAGAGAAGAGAGAAACTTTGAATGTTGGCTGCAGCAGCCCCATCACTGATATTCTGCCACTTTCTTGGCCCATCTCAGGCATATGCTTAGCACGAATTTGTACCAAACTTGAAGACAACTGCATAAAAGACAGAGCTTACATTATTTTTCCTCCTCTTAGGCCCCATCATCCTTGAAAGTCTGCCTTCAACAGGACTTCTGCCTCCATGACAAAAGCAGAAATGGGCCCTTGTGGAACAGCAAAACAGCTCAGCGCCTTTCAGACCTATGATATTTTATTGAGCTGGCAAAGATTTGATGTGCAAGGGTAGCCCCGAGAACTAAAATAACACTTAGTAATAGCCTGGCCCAATGGAAATCAGTGGGAGCTTTGCCACCAACTTACACAGAGCCAGAATCTCGCTCACTACTTATATATGTAGGAACAAAAGATGAGGGAAAAAAATCTTAAATAAATCATCTCCCAAATAGGAATGATTGCTTTTCTTTCAGTCCTCCTGGAAGGAAAAATGATTATGCTTTTTAGCTGTCAGAACAAAACATCGGGGTAATTCATAAGGTATTACATTAACACATATAAAACAAAATGAAAAACAGCTCCAGAGTATGACCTTTCACTCCAACAAAATCTGGAGCAAGTGTATTGCAGGCCAAATTAATATCCATTCTACTAGGCAAATAAATTCAAAACAGGGAGTCAGTTGGGCTCTCCTCAGTATGTGGTGAAACAAGAGTTTCACCTCAAAGACAACATCAGTTCTGAATAGGATTTGTATCAGGTATTCAAAATGCCAATATGTAACACTGATATTCTTAAATCTTAAAAAAAAAAAAAAAAGATCCTACAGTATCCCATGATGTGAAAAGGGAAGAGATATTTTTAAAATGTATCTTGTATCACTGTGGTATGGTCTGCAATTTTGGAATCAAGTCCAAGATTTTAACTCAACTTGCATACGTACACTTGTACACACATAGTTTAAAAAGAGGTCTTTAACTGAGAGATGTGGTCTGGTAAATGAAATGGAAATTAGAATAATTGTGATATGCTCCATAAAAAAATTTAGTCAAATCCCATGACAATTAAAGCAAAATCATTCCAAAACTTAAGAGTACAATAAATTGAGCATATATACAAATGTAATGAGGAAACTTTTTAATTTTTAACTGAGAAATGGTACAGAAAGTGTCAATATTTTAAGCACGGTATACTTTATAATACCATACAAACAGAGGAAGTATATTTACTATAGAGGAGACAGTCTGCTATAGCTGTTCAAAAGCAGATATTTAAAGTTTACTTTCACATGGGTTTTCACTTTTTGACCTGCTCTTGACCTGGGTAATACTTGCAGACCAGTGAGTTTAAGAAGGCCTGGGATCTATTAAAAGAGTAGCAGCTTGACTTTTACTGACTAGCACGCTGATGCTTTAAAGTAAATGTTATGGTTTGTCACAGGAACCAATTTGGTTACCGTTTGTTCTTCCTGCCCCTGCCTGCTGATATTTTTTCAAGTGTTTTTCATTCTTTAAATTCTATAAAGAAATCTGCATGCTGTTATTTTAAACTTCTGTATCTGTCTTTTGAGTAGTTCATATTTAAACACTGGACAGTATACCCAAAGTTTAACCCAAGTGCCATTTGGTAGGATTTGAACTCAAAGAGCACTATCATTATGATGTTCTTTTCTGGCCACTCAGTTATCATGGCAAGAGATCCTATTTACCTGATTTCTAAAGGCAAAGGCGGCTGTAATTCTTCTCCACCTAAATAAATCAGAAGAGAAGCAATGTGCTCTGTAAGTATGTCCTTTATAGAGGGAAAATATTTCATCACCTGTTTAAATTTCAACTTCACTTATTATTGGCTTATTTTGTTAACATTACTATTTCCTGTTATACTTTCCACGTTTTATGCCACATGTAGGATTTTGTTAGAAATATCGAAAGAATGAGAAACTTTGAAGGGCTTGGCTGGACAAGAGCCAGACTCATCCCCCTAGTTTTACAAGGGGCAATCTTGTTATATCTATCTTTAATTTGTTGGCTTGAAAATAGTTCTATTTCATTTAATATGACAAAAAAGGTGCACGATTTTTTTCCCTTTAAAATTACAGGACCTTAAAATCCTGGGTCTATAGGGAGATGCCACAGTAATTCCTCAGTTAGCAACATGCTTGAAAAGTCCTGCATTTTTGGGGTAAGAGAGGTACATACAAAAAGAGAGGAATGATTTAATCTTCAGCTGGTATCAGCAGATACTTGACACATATGCAGGAAAGACTGAAGCACAATTTGGGTTGAGTCCTATCCTTTCCTGTAAAGCATTAGGTTCAAAGGCATAGGAGTTGTGTAAATCCTCTAACTTGTATTTTTTCAACGTCTTTTTTTTTAATTTGCGTCAAAACAAAGGGCTTGTGTACCTTCAATGGCTCATGTCCCAAAATGATATCAGCTGTGTAGGTTTATGTTCACAAAACTTATCACCTGTGTTCTCCCAGCTCAATGCAGAAGGGGATGGAGCACAGCTGGGAAGCTACTTCTCTTGCTGTGGCAGGTTTATTGGCTTGATTCTTCCATGAATTATGTCTAATATTACATAAAGAGGATTTTCTGTGGACTGTTCTCCAATATTGTGGAGTCTGTCAAACAAAAGAAATCTCTAGGTTTTTGAAGTTATCTGTATTGCACCTTTAAATAGCAAGAAATCCAAACTTGAGAGGATTTATCTGAGGCAGAGCCATTGACTGACTAGAAGAGTTAAAAAATTCTGTTAAGAAAACATTAGCAACTCTGAACAGGATTGATGAAAATATACAGTCAAAGCCTGCAAACCCTTCAGAAATGAGATGGTGTATAAACAAACATGAAGGAATTAAGCTGCTAAGCAAAAATGTGAAAATGTTTCTTATTTCTCATAATCATTTTTTCTTGCTTATGCAAGTTCTGAAAATGTCAGGCTTGTGGCCAGAAACTTTAATATCTTGTCTCCATTTCTAAAGTGTAAGCTGAAGACAGCTCCTTTACCCCTTTTTGGCAATTTGTCCTTCACAGACTAGATCTACAGAAAAAGTAAATTTCAAATCCCCAAAACCATGCTTTTGGAGGTGCTCCCATTAAAACAGACTTTAGATAAATAACTATCAAAAGGCAATTAAACTAAAGTACAGTTTAGGTGAATAATTTGTGGAGGATTTTCCTATGTCAGTTGTCCTATGTAAGATGATGTCACTGTCCTTGGTATCCTATTTATTTGTGATTAAGGAGTGGAAAAACAAGGAAAAGATAAAAAAAGAAAAAGAACCCCAAAAATACAATGTTTCTCTTTGAAGAGTAAATAATATCTGGCATATTTACATGTTCTCTTCAACTTCATAGTTAAACATTGCTAACGGTTGATGCAGGCTATGTTTTGCAAAAAAAAAAAAAAAATCACTGTGCAAAGAACAAGCATCTATTTACTTTTAAAGTTTTCTCTTTTACTGGTTCATCTTTTTTTTTTATTTTTAGAAACAAAAAATTAAGAGGAAAATTGTTTACCATAATTTTCAGTTTTCCAAGCTGCAGAATCATTACCAGTCAATTGCTCAATTTATAGAAAAGAAACCAACCAAATTGCTACCATTCATAGCTCTTGCAGGCTGCCGTGATCATCTAAAGACACCTATCCTGAACCCAATGACAAATAATTTATGTAAACAACACTCTCCAAGATTTTAGAAACATAATTATTAAGGAGAGATTTAAAAAATCAGTATTCTACTAGCAATAAGAAATTTTAGAAGTATAAGTATCTTTCATGACTAGCATAGACATAAAACTGGTAGCTTACTAATGGTTACCCCATCCTCATGTATTTCCCACTGTAATGGTGATTGCAATGTGTAGAAGCATCAATGATAGATAAATGAAGTTTCAGGGAATTACCCGCATATGTGTCGTTTTCTGGGTTTTATTTGGGCTTCAAGATTCAAATTGAAAGTTTAGAACTATTAAAAGAATGATCAATTTGTTAACAAGAGATCAGACAGGATTTAGTACTTGTTTTACACGATACTAGAAATATGGGATTTTGTTTTCAAACTGGAAAATGTGGTAAATTTGTACAGTTGAAGCAGAGAAGATAAACAAAAAATTATTCTATCAACAAGAGCAAGTGAATGTTTTCCCAGAACAAAAATAGGGTGTTGGAGAGGGCAGGGTAGACTCAGTTGATATATTTTTAAATATTAACACAAATCACAATATTTGGGTTTGACTCCAAAGATGTATTATAGGTTTTGAGGATTTGATGATGTTAACATTTGGGGTTTAAGTTCAGAGTACTGTAAGGTTAGAAATCATAAGAAGTCATAATCTGCAGATTCAATAGTAAAATTGCTATCATTCTGCTACAGGCTAAGTAAACCCATAAAAGAAAGTTAATTTACCCAAACTTTAACTCAGACTAAAGGCAGGTAAGAGAGCCTGGAGAGCCTGAGAACATTTCACTGCTGCTTTCCATTTTGATCTAGAATTAAAAGTGAACAAAGCAAGTTTGAGTCCTAAAATATTTGTAACTAGGACTGAAGGCACAAAGTTTTTTTCAGTTCTTACAAGCTAATAAGAAAGCTTTTATCCCAGAACAGGTAGCTCAGCTGTGTAGATCAAAAAGCCTGGCTCTGTGGAAAGCAATGAGAAGTTTGCCCCTTATATTTCAGAGTAACCAAACTTCAGTCCAAAGCTCTGATGTGGGAAATGTCGATAAACTCTTTGGTATTGCATAGCAGGACTGAGAAATGCCAAACTATCAACAACAAAAAGCTTTCTTTCATGAGTGTTTGTCCAATTTTTTTAAACAGCAGAACTGCTTAGCTCGCATTTCCTAGCCTTCTTCTTGAGTCGGTTTAGCCCCCATTTTCCCTAATTTCCAACTAGACATGTTTATCAGATTCTAAACTCTAGGGAAAAAAAAAGAGTGGTAAAATTCGAGTTATGGGATTCATTCAAGTGTTTCTCAACACACAAAACTGCATTATCTGAGACCTTCAGAGTATGAAGACCTTCTCTTGTCTGCTCAAGAGAAGATAAAGCCTCAAAGAAAACACTACAGCAAGGCTGCCTAATAATCAGACTGGATCCCACAAGCAACCTTGTTTAGAGGGGATACAGGAGGAAGTACAAGAAGCAGGAAATTAAAGCAAAAGAAACACCTACCACTCTTCAAAATGAAGAAAAGGGGAAATTTTAAGGATTTGAAAAGAAAATGGGCTTCCTGGACCAAAGCATTGAAAAGGGGGTATAGAATCTTTAACCTTTAGGTAGCCAGTTCAAAATCCAGCTGAGGTCAGGAGAGATGAAAGGTTATCATTCTCTAATGACTTTCACAAACTTAATTAAAGTTTCTATCAATTTTTTTATGTCCAAGTGCATAACCTTAGCCTCCACTGGAGACAATATCAAAACTCACATTGACTCAGAATGGAGCCAGCCTTATAAGCCTGTATCCATAAATAGGCATCATGTCAATGACTGGACATAAGGTTATTTAAAAAAAATAAAAATAAATGCTGAATACACTCCAGATGTAAAGAGATATTGAATCTAGACATGCATTTCACAAGTTTAGCTGCTGTTTAATGAACAGTCTTGGTGGGAAGGTGATGAAAAAATAAACAAGCCAAAAGGAGACAAAGTCAAAACTAGTTTAGTGTAAACAATTAGAATGTCCATAGAAGGTCAAACACCATCAAGGAGACAAGAGAAAAAACATTGAGCCCTGCATGTACTATAACTGAGAAATATATTTGTGTACATTTACTAATTTTTTACGCAAATAAACAAAAACTGTATCAGATGTTACAAGTCCACATCTCATTTGACTGACAAAGATTTTGCACCTAAATTCATTATGCTATAAAGGCTTCATTATGACAAAAGTTCCTGAACAACAGATTTCTGCAATTGCCTTGGACTCCACTACCTAACTTTTGTCTTATTCTAAGGAATCGCATGAGCTAAACTTTGAACAAGCAAAACCTCGGAGGAACGGAAAACTGAGGAAGTTGGTAACCAACTCTCAGTCCTTTCAACGCATTGCTTTATTTGTGTTCACTACTAGAGCTCCTTGAAACTCACCTCTAGGCAGTGCCACAGTTAAGAGGACTGGGTAGAGAAAGAATTAGGATAAGAATTGAAAATCTGGCTTTTAAGAAGTGTAACATTTCAGCCTCCCACCCACCTAAAGATCCTCCTGCACTTCATGAGAAACTACTTCTCTTCCCCTTTAGTTTCCTTATGTTCTTAAATGACAAAAGACATGCTTCAAAACTACTGTCACTGACAGAAATTGAGGGGATTCTTAAAGGCTCACAAGAGTAAGAGCTGGCACACATTTCCTAAACAATTTTGCACAGTACAAGCATTTTCTTAAATAAGAGCATGAATGTTCAAGATAAAATCGAGTCCTTTACTGGCTTAGGCTTCTAACCTATCCTTTACAGGAAAGAAATCGAAATGTCTTGGAATTTGCCCCAAATTAAAAGGAAAACACATTTAAAATCAGTTTCCAGCAACTTAGAAGTTAAAAAATAAATTTTAAAACATATGTTTCTTCTTACGTATTCATTTTTAAATCTGAGGGTTATAATATCAAAACACTGAAATTATAAAACTAATGGTTTAAAAAACCTTGTTACAGATTTCTCTTGTGTATTCTTCCCACACAATATCCTCTTATCTAAGAGGATAAGCACATATTTTTTGTTGGAAAACAATTCTTTATTAAACAGCATGTATCAATGGAAAAACATTCCAGCAAATAATTGCACCAGGCTACCCCAAACAGCTGCTCTTTCACAGACAATATAAAAAACCCACCACACCAAAAGACCAGTTTTGTTACTAGAAACCTTGAAAATATGAAAATGTAAAATAAATATCTTTAAAATTATATATTGACATTATAAACCAAAGGATGTGTTGCCATTTATATGCTGGACTGTTTACAGTACTTGAGCATCTGAAGACCTTTTGAGAAACCAATGGGAGAAAACCAGAAAGCAGACCTTCATTCCCAGCATTCCTTTAAGTTTGCTGCAGGAGATAACACAGACTTATTTGTGCAAAATCTCACTAATTTTCAGTAGTTTCTTATGGAAATGACAACTTGTAGTGACATGATACATCTGACGTGAGATCTGCATGATGCTGTGGGGTTTGGAAATGGCCACAGTACTGAGCTGAAGGACATCCAGGTTGAATGTTCTCAAGATTTATTGCATCTGCAGAATCTAGCCATAGCTTGGGATGCTGCTTGCCGCATGCTGCCCAGTAACCGATACTTCAGCAATCAATGAATGGAACAACCACCAGAAATTCCTCAGATAATATATTACCACCTCTCTATCTGGAGAATCCCTGAAGCTTCCTGTCTTCATCTCTTTATGCCTGAAATGCAGTGGATCACTGTTACTGCTCCAAAGGCTTCAAACACAAAAATGAGTACCAGGAAAAGAAGTCCTGTAGAGAGAAAAAGCCGCACACCTTTTTCTATGCAAAGGAGTTCTGAATGGTCACTGCAATTTGGTACCTCTTCATAGATAAATCTCTCTTCTGTTGTCTTTCTGACCGGTTTCAGTCAGGTCATTTATCAAACTAATTGCTTTAAAGACAGGCATTCTTAGGTAATCTGTTCCCTCTCCGTATTTCCCATTACAGTCATTGAAAGATATGTATGCAGACAAAAATTATAACAGACCTCTTGTGCTCTCAGAATATTCCTTTTTTAAACAAACACTGAAAACTCCAACAGCAAACATGGCTCAGTCCAGTCCAATCTGACAGTACTCGGAGGAAGAAAATATAATGGAAATATTAGTGTCAAACAAGTTATTCCAGTCCATTGTTTACCTAGAAAGTTTGAGTGCTGATTAAAGTCAACTTAATGTCTGGAAGCCCATTCTGCAATTGTACTTGTGGTGCCAACTGAACACAAACACTACCACCATTGCCAAGTCCTGCAAAGAGTCCCCATCTTCCTCTTTCTGCTGTTGAAAGACAAAAAATAATTTGACAGCAGTAGGCGTGAATAACTACTGAACTTACCTAACATGCAATTCACAAAAAATGACCTGAAAAAAGTTAAGAAGTAGAAATATTCTTTTAAAAGACTGCAAAAGAAGCATATGGTCTACTCAAATGAAATATAGCCAGTGTTTGGACTTTTGGCAAGTGTTGTCGTATGTAGGCACAAATGGGGCTTGGACCAGCCAGCTTGAATAAAGATGGTAGGGACAAGTTAATGCAGCTGGCAAGCTACTTCCAATTATCAGAATCAGGTGCTGCAAGTTAATCAATTGGGCCCTGGGTGATCACATGGGCAGAAGCAGCATATAAGGAAGTAGCTAGCAAAGGAAGGGTGGCTTTGAGTCAAGTCTGTTGGTTTTACTATGTTGCCTGTGGACGTCTCTACACGTGCATTATCTAGATTCTCTACATCTATGAATGAATATTGCTTGCACCACTACAACAGTCCTAGCCCTCAGCCTTCAAGAATCATTGTGAAAGGGCGCAGACATGATACTTGCCACCAGATCCAGCCACTGGCTAGATTGTCCTCAGATATTACAAACCATCACTTTGTGATTGTGGCCACTCTACTCCTTGACAGGACAGTCAAAGACACCTGTCCCCTTAGGACTGACGTCATCCTCCCTTACCAAGGGATTGCATCTCCATCGCATAGCAGACAGAGCAGCTTCTGTCGTCCCCTTGTTCCCTCAGTACAGAGTGGAGCAATTGAAGTCCCACAGCTTTCAACATGGATTATAAAAGCTCTGAGTAAAGGAAGCTACATAAACAAGAGTTTCACTCTGCCTTCCCTGTTTTTTATGGCTGGATACTACATATATAGCAATGAAACCAGTGCTGAGGTCTTTGAAGAGTATAATTACCAGGCACGTTGGCCATCTGCCTCTGCTGTAGAACTCGCTTATGGACTTGACTAAAACAAGACACACCTAAAATTACCTTGAAATGTTTCTTGGTTACAACACTGCCTTGCTCAGAAATAAAATACAGAAAGGGGCACTAGGCATCATGATATTACGACTAGAAAAATGTTCAAATGTAATATTAAAAAAATATGAGTAGATGAACGAGTATGTTCCCTCAGGAGCTAAATCATTTGACAAGAGGTATACATTTAAACAAAAGACTCATCTGAAGGCATAGAAGAACATAAAATCATCCAATGTTGGGTAGTTTTTTCAGCAACATCAGAATGAAAAAAATGTGACACAGTAAAAAAAAAAAAACCACATTTACTCATTTCAGTTACAAGTTTGGGAAACTTGCACCCCTCCCTGCACTTCTGCATTTGGTCTATATTTTCTTAGATTCCTGTATACTTTGTAATGCACTACAGTGACAGAGTCTGGACCTCAGTGGTATTTTAAGACCCACCTGGACACGTTCTAATGCGACCTGATCTAGATGAACCTGCTTCTGCAGGGGAGTTGGACTAGGTGATCTCTAAAGGTCCCTTCCAACCCCTACCATTCTGTGATTCTATGATTAAGTTTCTAACTGATATCCAGTGATATCAGTGAAAGGTCATTCACTGACTTTAGAGACCCTTGAGATGGTATGGCGATTTCCACATGTATGAATATATAGGTAAAATAAAGCTTAAAAAAACTTGCACATTGCTTCAGAGAACACAGATCATCTGCTATGATGAAGAGTTATCCATGCTATTCTATCATTATTATAATTAAATAACTGGAAATAAAGGTTAACCAGTAAAAAAAAAGGAAAAAATAAAGTGATCATTTTTCAAAGAGAACTTCTTGAGGTTCTAAAAAAAAATCAACATTACTATAAAAGATTCGTAGGATTAAAAATATATACATCAATATTCTGATGCATTCATGGTGGTTTTCCCTACATTGAATTCACTCTGGTTTGTGTGAAAACACTTTTTTAAAGTTTACTGTTCCCCTTTCTGATTGTTAAATTTATACTACCTTTCAGAAAGACATCAATTACAGTGCTGTGGGCTCTCTTGTCTCTCCTCATGACTGATAAATCCCCTTACACAATACTTTTCAGACACTGAACAACTTGGTCATCTTGGTATATTTATATCAGCTTTGATGATGTGATCATGTTGCTGACAGCTTGCTTGTGTTAAACAGATTTCAGTTTCAGCCTCAGCTCAGCTTTGAGTCTGCTGGTTTAGACTGTTCTGCTCCAAACCTTCGAGGTGTCATTTAAATATTAACCAACCTTCAGAAGTAAGTGTCAATGTAATGTAATTTATATTCACTTTCTTCATCACACCTGTGTTTTTATGTCCTTTTCCTGCCACTGAGTTCTACACAGAAGTTTCATTCTGCCCTGCAAGGCAGCTCCCACTATTTTTTGTCAGTTGTTTTTCTATTTCATCCTCTGTAACATGCAGATTAGTTCATACCTCTAAAGCAGGTTTTTCCTTGTTAGTTGCATACAAGGTATACAGCACAGTTACAAATGACTGCTTACAGTAGTCCTTGTAAACACTTAGGATATAATTCTAAAATATATTCCCTTAATTTTTTTCACACAGGACCAGATATGTTGCAGGGGCATTCTGAAATATTTATAAGTTATTCCAAAGAGATAAAAAAAGAAAAGCACTGAATCCATCCCAAGTGTTCCCATGCATGTTTGAGTCTACTCAAAATTCTTAAGATTCTCCTGGAAAACAGTGTTCTACCAACACAGGGTCATGGTCTTTGGCCTCTGCATTGCCCCAAGCATATTTACCATTATTATAAGACCTGTCATTCATCTCTTTAGATCTCTGACAGAAAAAAATGTTTAGCTATTTTATCTATTTAGACAATATCTTGATGCAGAAGCAAGCACTCCCAAGCCTGTTTCAGCCACAGAACATCTGTGCTTTTGTGCTGGTGATTTTGTGACACTTTTAATACACAAAGAAAAACTTCTTCCAACTTTTCAGCAAAAATGTTTAAAATGCATCGTACAAATGTAGTGAATATGACATCTTAAATGTCCCTTGTTCAAGAGGAAATCTGTGCACAGATAATTTATCCATTGTACAAGCAGTTTATAGTATTTCAAATTTACCAGAGGATCAGAAGTTGCACAAAACCAATTTTTTTCTGAGGCAGCAACTGTTTCAGTTTTGTGTGTGATGTTTATTATTTTAAGGCAATAATTTTCTGTGTGTGTGCCTTCTAAGTACTACTGTAATATAAATAATTGATACACTAATACAGTATATGTTAAATACCAGTCATGTCCAGAATCTCTTTCTCCAGACATGCATCAGTTTGGTTACTTGGCTGAATGCTCCATTTCCCTAGTAAAGGCCAGTGCACTGAGAACATAGGCTCGCTGCTCTGACTTTAAGGCTAACCTGCATGTGTTGAAAACACGGTATGAGAGAAAGATACAGAATGAAGGATAATAGTAATGTCCAGGAACCCTGGCTATGTTTTTCAAAGTAAATCTAATTACTTTGGTCTCAAAGCCTAATCATAATTCTTATCAATTTCATACATTCTTACAGGTATAAAGAACTACGCATATGTGAGCTTCTTAATTCAAAGCCATTAACTTTTTATTTCTGTTATTTTTTTATTATTAATTATTTGAATCATTAATTATTTTAATTTTTTAATGTTATTTATTTTAATCCTGATGCTATAAGCCTACCACAAGTTCTAACAACATAAAAATTACTTGTGAACGTATGAGTTATTTTCTGTATCAAAGCTAAGATCCATTTCCTGGTCATCGAACAAAGGAAACAGACCCTTTTTGGGAGAGACCCAAATGGAGAGACCCTTTTTCTCTTCAACTTTATCATCACCAAGGCCTTGTGATCTTGAAGAATAAGCAGAGATAAGAAGAAAATTACCAATGCCTTCAACCTTTCTTTTCTGAACACATCCACAGGATCCTGGCATCGACCTGCTCAGAGCAGCAAAGTTATTCCAGGGCTGGGAGAGCCCCTGTTTGTTTATTCTTTTACCTGGAAGTAGCCTCATGCCCACTAGGACAGGCTGAACCAATTTCTAGGATTTAGTTATAGACAGTAACAGGAGATTGCATGTGGTAGCTTCTTATTCCAAATCTAGCTGCAGATCTTCCGTCAGCTTTTTCCCATAGCCACCTTTAAGTGCTGCAAAACCAGCCTCAGAGCAGCAGAAGTGACACTTGGTAACTCTGCAGCCAGTTGAGCAAACAAAATCACGTCTGCTATGCAAGTCCACACACTTGCACGCCTCTGCTTGGCGTTTAGGTATTTCTACAGCAGAAAGATGAATGAGAAAAGGAGGTCTACAGTTTTGTTTTGTTATTGTTTGAAGGCTTCAGAGGATAAGGAGCCATCAGCTTTGGGATTATAAGGCCTTAAGAAATGGTGGGAAAGAGAATGGGGTTGTTAGAGTTCTAGCAGGGAGAGTAGATATCAGATACAGAAATCTGTTAGCAAAGAAAACTAAAAAGAAAATAAGATGCAAGTAAAAGGGTCTTCCAAATTAATTCTCCAATATTTTCTCAGTATTTGTAAATTATGAGAGCTAGGACTGTGATGTTTCAAGGCATACACAAGAAAAATTTTCATCTTCTACATTCCTCTTAAGCAAATTACCCAATTCTTCTCAAAATGTTTTAAAAGAGCATCATTTTTGTTGATCTGATCTGTCACTATAGTTCTTAAAAGATGTGTGTAAATTGCTGCATGTGTACTGATCCATAAATAATGGGAAAGAGAGGTTGTCTCACCTCCTGCAAGCAAGCACAGCCACATTAATGCAACAGAGAGAAAGAGGACATGCCATTGCATCTCGGCTAAACTGTTATGCAGTAGCTGGGATGATGCAAGATCAGGCTTGAAAGTGGGAGCTGGGCTTCCTATTCCCCCATCCTGAGAGATGCAGAACATTGCAGAGGTATCTGGTGAATCTCCAGGGATAAGGTTCAAGCCTTGTCACTACAAATCACCCTCTGCCAAGCAATTTGTGCGGCAGCTTATAACAGCAGTTAAACAAAGGAGTCATGGGGCCATCCTCTGGACTGAGGGCAAGGCGGTTGCTACTGGGGAGAAGAGACTGGGAGATAAAAGCAAAGCAAACATGCCAAAGTTAATAGGGCAGAAAAGGCTCAACCTCCCTCCAATCCTGGCTGTGTGGCAGGAAAAGACGGAGCGTAGGCTATGAAAGGATAAATACGTGAGGGCATTGGCATGAAGCAGTCACACTGACATCCGTCATCTCATTTCAGTGCTCGCCTGAACAGGTGGGGTTTTCAGCCACTCTCTGGAGGCAGGATGCTTGCATTCGTGCCCTTGGACTCTGCTGGAGCCACTTTCTACAGACTTAATAGAGCAACTGTAAATTGATTTACACAAGGAAAGCTATATTTATAGCAGAAAAGGAGAGTATTTATCACAGGTCAGACTGCTTTCTGCTATCATGATGTAATCAGCATCAGTATTACACAAGAAGAGGTTTTTGTCTTGAGTTCATTCAGATGAAAACTTAGGGACTGCTAGAAATCATGGAAAGAATTAAAAATGTAATGTTTTGGAGAATGTTAGTCAGTTACTGCTGGGATAGTCCCTAATCATCCTAGGTATTTTCCAAAGTGCAGAATACAGTTTTGGAGCATTTGGGACTGGTTTTTCCAAGGTTTGGTAGCTCAGAATCACATTGTGATTCTAGAAAAGGAAAGATAGGCCTGAGGTGTTTTCACTGTAATGAACAAAAATACTCAAATTTTATACACTAGTCTAGATGCACTGCCTTTTTCCTCTTTTCCTCCCCTGAAACACTGTATGCAGAGAAGTATTTCATTTCTGGCAAACAATTCTTAAAAAAAACAAACAATAAAACCACCTCATAGTAAACCCTATGATTCACCAGGCATACTTGGATGAAGCCAGATGTCCACATATTCAGAATGGCATTTTGCAGTCTGTGAGGATTAAGACAACTTACTTGGGCCCACTAACCACATTAATAAAGACTGTGACCTATAGACCTTACAGATGAAGCCAAATGAGTCCTTGAAAGAAAGACCCAGCATCCTGGATGGGATGGCATGGCCTGGACCATACCCACACCGTCGATTCAGTGTGCTGTTGAGTACCCAGTCAGATTTAAAAGTTCAGTGACACCTCTGATTGTAGCTCAGACATACCTGGTACAAATACAGGAAATATAACACTCCCTAGACCATCTGTAACATCCCTAGACCTACAGGGACATGTGAGAATTCAGTAGGCATTGGATAGAACATCAGGAGCTGCAGAGCTCTTGGTTTCCACCATCCAAGCAGCAAAGGTACTGTTGGCAGCATACCAAAGGGACTAGGTGTAGGACAGATGCATCAGAGTGGTGGGCTGATCATATTAATAATAATTATAATTCCTGTACATACTCCATGAAGGTACAGTTGGTGCATTTTGGTAGGAGCTGAATCTTCGTTCTTCCTCCCAAAGCAAGGTGACATCCATAGTTGTAGGCAAGAGTTTTTCTGTGATAATTGGGTATCAGACTGGAGAAAGAGAAGCTCAGGGTGTGAGAATAAGAAAGCAGTTTTTTACCACTTGGTCTTTCAGCATTTACTTGTGTGTGAAAAGCAGAGACCAGTCTAAGCCTCAAGGAGTGAAATATGCTTCGAGCTTAAGGGAGTGGATTCAAATTATGAACAAGTTATGAATGAAATGCAGGGGTTCCTCGTCTAAGCAACAGGTATACACTGTTAGGGGTATTTTAACTAAATAGCAGTCTGAGATGGAATGAGGTTGATAACAAAGTAGTTGCAAAGTATTCTCCTACCTTTCACCTGAATATAAATAGCTGAAACCAGGAGTTTTGGAGTCTTGAGGGTTTTGCTTCTTATTTTCAAGGGCAATGGGAAAAGAAGTCTTCCTTTCTTGCCAGGAGGATTAAGCAAGTTCAGTTACTGCAAGCCTTATCAGCATGGCTCAGTTAAGGTTGCTAATTTTTTTCAGGAAAAGGGAAACTTCTGGGTACACTTTTTAAAAGCTTTTCAGAACTGAGTCAGGGATAAAATTTCAAAGTCATTAATAAGAAACATTGAGAATTTTGGCAGTCTTGTAGACCGTGATTCAATAAATTAGACAACTACATGAGCATTCTTCTTTTCCGTTTTTTTTAATGGCTTAAAATAAGGATGATAAAGCGAAATACCTGAACAAGAACTCTAACTCTATTCCAAGATTTTACATGAAAGCTTTCACTTTTTATATTAGCATTGAATTGTGCAGATCCTATTATCATCTTGATTCAGCTACTTCATTTGTATTTATATGAGAAAAAAATACAAGGCATATATATATATTACATACTAAATTGGCTAAACTGTGATGCATATATGTTACATTGAAACAAGAGATAAAACATTTCAAAGGTGTCAAAGGAAAACATTTTAAATCAAATTTTGTCACAAAATGTAAGTTCTGATAAGATATTTAGATTTGAGCAGCTCTTTTTTTAGATAGACACGATACATTCAAGTTCTAGTATTGAATGCAGTACCAAAGTACTGGAAATATTTTTTTCAAAAGTCAAGACAAAGAGATGATAAAATGTGGTTTTATGCATTTTAATTTTGTTGTTACATATTATGCCATAAACCTGTCCTGTTCTGATAAACATCATCAATAAAATAGTGAAGACATTTAAATTATGCATTAAAAATATAATAAATATCTATAAGGAGCAAAAGCTGAAAGTATGACATGAAGTTTTAGCCAAAGTCTTTTCTTCAAGGAACAAGGATCCACAAATGAAATAAACTACAAAGATATTTTGAGTCTCACTTTAGTTACAAGCTATTCAAAAGAGTCCTTGAGTGTCCAGTAATTCATCTGATCAATACTATCATCATTCAACATTATTCCAAAATCCTGTCTAAATTGCTTAAAACTAAAACAGAAATGCTATCCAAAAACCACTAGTGAACTATATAGTTTGAGGGATGGATTTGAGGAAAACCAGGTAGCCCATATTTTCGATTATTTACCTTAATTTCACTGTGCTGCAAAACCATATAAAAATCTATAATATGTATCACTGGGATCCAACATATAATATTCATTAGTTGGAAAATTCTACCCTGATACTGTAAGCACATGACAAAAGCAATGAAATATGAATGCATTGTTATTTTCTAAGGTTACTCCTCCCCACCTTTGACTTTTCTTGTCTATAAGACACAGCTGTAGCCTTTTTTGGTAGCAACAGGGAATTGCAAAGTGCTGTTATTTGACATATAAAAAAAGATTGAGAAACTGAATATAATCTTTGAGTGTATGCATAAAAGCCTAAAGTCTCTGAGTACATGAGTACACAATTAACATTTACTTCAGCTGATGCTGTGAAACACAGAGATGCTTTAACCCCACAGTACTAGGACTTCTGTGCATGTAAACTGCCGTAGAAGAGATTTTCAAAGCAAAATCTCTCTTCTATCCTCTACAACTGAAGCTATTGATTTTAACAGAACTAAAAAGTCAAGCCCTAGCGTGTGAAGTGTTGTTTGCAAAGATTTCAGTTGTATGATTTCCCCTCAGTGTTGCACTTTAGAAGGTCCTTATAGAATAAAAACCAAAAAAGTAACATTCCTTCATAGGACAAACAAACAGGCACTGCATTGAAACATAAAGTTTTTATCCTAATTTAATTAATGTGTTACCTTGGGGCAACAGAGCAGTTCAGAAAAAGGTAGAAGGAAATTAAAAGGGCAACAGAGCAATCTCACTGAATATTTCTCTACAGGAAAAACATTAAGGGACTCTGACAAAAGTTTATCCTTTAAGGAGAGATAAAAGAATTCATTCAAGCTGGCTAAATATTTTTTTTTAGTTCATATGATAACTAAAAATGAGGCAAAATCTGAACACAATCAGTCATTTTGCCACATGGAAAACAGTTTACCAGCAAAGGTTAAATAGATATATATTTATATACACAGATAATTTTCTTTTTGCTACGTAAAGGCATTGTCTAGGAGGGAGAAAGATCTTTTCATCACGATGCACATGAGCTATATTTCCGTTTCCTGCTGTAGAAGCCTCAGTGCTGATACTTCCCAGCACCTTTGTTTCAGAGCACTCTCATGCTCAGACCAGGACTTTGAATCGTCAGGCATGGAAGTGTCCTGACCTAGGGATTAGCTTGGGGCTATTACGAAGAGACAAAATATAGATGTGGACGGCTTCTCAGAGGCCACCAGTAGCATTAATCTGTTTGTCTACCTATGTATCCTCACTTGGGTTGGCCAACAAAACATCAAGACAAATCAAATATGGATCTGCTGTTGCTACTCATCCAGCATCAATTGCTTTGCCCTGTCCCCGCTGCACTCAAGTCTAGGATATTTGGCTTAACTATCAGCACAGACTGTAACGAGAAGCAGATGCAGACGCTGCCACCTTTTGGTGATAACCAATTGGGCTATTGCACAAACCCTAAACTCTCTGATGTTGCACCTGTCTCCCAAACTGGTTCTGGAATAGAGACCCTTCAGATCCTGATGAGCCCAGGAGGCAGGCAGAGCTTTTCTTCCAGGAATAGCTTTAAAACAACAAATATTTTTAAATTATAGTTTTTCTAAGGCCATCTTGCTATGGCAGTATCTGCTGCAATGCTTTAGACTTCTTCCTGGCAAGCAGAGGGAATAGCAGCAACACAAGTCCATCCCAAACAGCTTGTTTCAAGGTCTTGGTATGAAGTGAAATTAAATTCTTTACTCCCTAACCCTCTGATGATTAGTAGCAACTTCTGACAATAACCTTGGTATGTTTTTTTTCTACAAGTTTGCTCAAGGTATCCCAAGGCAAAAGTGCAGATATAACCCTTAGGTAGCAGAAAGCTGTTGGGGAGGAACATTTCCACTTTTGTGAACAGGAATGACCCCTGCCATCCACACCCATTCTGGGCTTGAAGGCCAGACAGAGCAGCAGAGCTCACAGAAGGCAGCTTTCATCATGCACAGCCTGACCATGGGGAGTTTTGCAGCAAGCCCTTGTTAGTCTGACAGCATCTTCATCCCTCCAAGTACCCCAGCATTTCAGAAGATGATGGACACCTCACTCCTGCTTGCTGCACCTGGGACACTATGGCCAGGGAAACATCACTGCCTGAGCCACCCATGGGGCCTCACAGAGTGTCTTCTGCATAGCACTGGAGCTCAGTGCTCAGAAGGCTGACAGAGAATGGGAGGAGGGAGGGAAAGGGCAAAAAGGGCACACCAGCACTTGGAGCGGCAACATGCTAGCTAAGAGGCCATCCATTTTCCTAGGAGGTATCCGGTGTCCTGCTGTCAACAGCACACAACAGAAAGGAGTGTGCTGCTCCTTCCCAGGGCACCAGCAGAGTGTCCTCAGCCACACACATCCTCGAGGCCTCAGCAGGTAATTCAACCCTTGCTGAGCATGTCCTGGAGCAGGGATCACTCATGGCAAGCTGAGGCACACTTCTCCCCCCACTCCGGGGTTTCCCTTCCTGGACATCAGCAGATGCAGTACTGGGTGTGTTGAGAGGAGCTGCTGTTCAGCCACCACAGCCAGGTAAACAAAAACAAAACAACAACAACAACAAAAAAAAACCAAAAAAAACCAAGGGAAAAAAACACAAAAAACTCCCTAAAAACTCTTCAAGTTTCACTAAAAGTTAAAATTTACCGTGAAAATTAAACCAGACAGGTTATTCTCTCCAGACAAAAATCCAGGGAGCTCTCTGAAAGCATCTTGCTTATACACAGCATTTATTTACAAGTTTTCTTCATCAATACAGTCACAACAGAAATAACCCAAGTAAGCTGTCATTTACCACAAGAGGAAATTATCTGAATAACAGAGCAACACACAAATAGAGGATCTCCCAAACTGGTTACCAGGCTGTTAGCACAATACCTCTAGCTGTCACAACACATCACCCTTTGCTCCCTGATTGCTAATACTTTGTCTCAGTTTTCAAGCTCTCTTTGCTAACAAACAACTCTGTCCAAAGGCTTTGAACTTAATCATTACATTTGTAAGTGGTGATAGACTTTGTCACTGGTATCCTGGCTATCCAGCAACAACCTTGTTGAGTATTAAGCTATATTACTTCAAATGTTCAAAATGTTCAAAAATAGGGTAACAGTTCAGGATTTTTGTATTTTGATCTCTGCATACCAGAAGGATGATGATGCCATAAGGATAATACCACAAGTAGCAAACTTCTGGAGAACTGAGGTCCAGTTTTCTTGTGAAGACATATGGTCATATTTTTTGTGAGACTAGGTGATAAGAAACACAAAAGTTCCCATAAATCAATCCAACTGTGGCCCATGGAGAAATTAAAAAAAAAAAAAAGGTAATTTAGTGAGGGTTCACATTTGTTAAAGTCAGTTCTCACACAATACAACTTTTTCCTTCACAAAAGCTTTACATCTAAGCTACAGCTGAAGGTTTTCATTACTTTTAAGTGGGAAACTGATTTATTTTAACAATAGATTTAAATTCCACTTAGAAAAATGGAGTTTTGAGGCTTTAACTACAATTTTTTAAACATGTTTAATTGTACTTCTTTTAGACATTGTATTTCTTCATGATTCTGGTGAATTAACTATGCTGAAAGGACATCTTGTGCCAATACTTAGTTTAAAATAAAGTTAAGGCTGCCATTTTTAAGCAGATACCTTTAGGAGCTAATACTCCTAGGTATAATTGCCCAGTTGTGTTTCATTCAAATAATACATTTAAATATGTGTTTTGTTAATATATTAGAGGTGTCTTTTGCCTCTGAGCTCAAAATGTAACATTAATCACACACACACAACCACGTACAGATGATTTTCATCCATGAATACACAGGAGTGCAACTTTCCAATCTATGCTTCTCTGAACAGTGATCATTTGCTAGCTACTAAAGGAAACTAGGCAGTGGTGGATTTAAACAGCAAAAACCTTAATCTTTCTTCAGTCTCTGTGCACAATTTTTCCGCCCTTCACACTCTCAGACCAGGTCCAGGATAATTTAAGGTTACCCTAGAAAAAGTGCCAGCATACCAAAGAACTGGGTATCTGTGTAGCATGTGGAAATACGGTTTCTGCAAAAATCATAGAATCATAAATGTATGGAATGTCAGAGGTTGGAAGGGACCATTAGAGATCATTTAGTCCAACCCTCCTGCAGAAGCAGGTCAACTTAGATCAGGTCACACAGGAACACATCCAGGAGGGTCTTGAAGACCTCCAAGGAAGGAGACTCCACAGTCTCCCTGGGCAGCCTCTTCCAGTCATCCATCACAGTGAAATAGTTTTTTCTCATATTTAGATGGAACTTTTTGTCTTCCTCCTTCATCCTGTTACCCCTTGTCCTGTTGCGAGATACAATAAAAAAAGAGTGTCCCAACCTCCTGACACCCACCATTTAGATACTTATAAATATTAATGAGATCTGCAAACTGCCTCAGCACAGGGTTTACAATCATTACTTAACTCATACAAAAAGGCATTTTAAATGCTTTCTAGCAACAACAACAACAAAATATCCATAAACACAAACAAACAAAAAACCAAGTCTCCTATTTTGCTAACCATTAGGAACAGCTGGAACCAGGCCAATGGTAATTACACAAGCAGTGCCTCCACAGCATGCCACCATCAGAAGGAAAGACGCAAGCAGCTGGAAAAGTGCACAAGACAGCTCTACCACCCACCAGGCTGGGAACATTGTGGGGCTCCTCTCCATCACCAGCAGGTGCCAATCTAACCTGAGAACACCAGATTCTTAGATATTGGGTCACGACATTCGTCTAGTACAAAGACGCCTGAACTTTGCTTTCACTCTGGTCTTTTTTCCCCCATGGCCGTATCTTACCTGCCCGTCCTGACATACTAGATCATATGCACAGTCCATCTACCTCTTGTGCTGCATCTCTTTTGTCGAGTTGGTCTGAATCTCACTGGTTTTGAAGGTTGACTTGTGAAGTTGTGAACACACGATGACATGACAAACTGATTTCTGAAGCCTCAGCAAGCCAGTGCTGCTGGAACACAAAAGCCAGGACTCCTTCCCAGTGAACAAGCTGGCCAGCTCTGCCATGGGCTGCTGTAATGCCTGTGTCCCACCAGTGCTTTGGTTTCTATTAGAAAACTTCGTGCTGGAAACTTAACACTGGAAAAGATTTGCTGCTAGTAATGGTGAAATTTATTTTATGATATGAAACTAATATTGAGTTTAATTATATTGTGTACACATAACACTAAGTCACTCACACCACTGCCACACTGACTAATTGTCCTTTGGACTACAAATCTGACTGCATAAGTGAATGCCCTCAAGAACCTGAAGAAATACAGATTTTCAACTTTGGAGTCTCTCTCCTTTTTGTCAAGAGAAGCACCTTTCTCCTCCTGCAGGCTGGCAGGGCAGGCTGTACAAGGTTCATGGCTTGGGTTCTTCCAGGGGCAACTTCCCACATGTAAGAAAGACAATTGGAAATTGTTCTTTAAAGTCTTTGCTATATTTCTGCTGCATCAAATCCTTGGGTGATGGGAAGTGGCATAAGGCTACAGACGTTGGAGTTTTACCCTCTGCCTGGCTTATTGCTTTTGTAAGGTTTTTCTAGGTATTGCTCCAGCTGCAATAAGCTGATGCACAGATATTGGCCAAGATCCTCTCAAAAACAGAGTGGCTACTGAAACATCATGTTAACTCAGCCCTTTTTGTAACTTACTCTCTTAGAAAATACTGACCTAAATTCAAATGTACTGCTTTTTAGCATAAAAAAGTTACATCTCATAAAAGAATATCTGACTTTATAAATCTACTCAAAGCCTTTTACTGAAGAGGGAATTCTTGGTTTCTGTGAAATTGATAGATTTAATGAATATATTCCTGTTATAATATAACATCTCATTTTTCTCTCTCATAAATACTTGTCAGGTTTATGATTTTTCACTCATTGGCCAGGAATTGTGTTGCACAAGCTCAGATTGTGGGTGCTCATACCAAGTTTAATTTCACTCACAAGTAGAGTTGACAAAAGATCACAGCCACTAAGCCCTGGAATTACCCTAGATATTGCCCTCTGTGCTCTGCAAATGAAATCCTACAGAAGACCCTTTGGAAAAGAAGAACATGATGGTTAACACTCAGAAATCCATTTTGCACAGGGCAGTGTCAGTACACAGAGCAGCACTGAATGACAGGCAAATCTGCCAGTTCCTGGATGAGAAAAGTCAGATGCTCAGCAGTGCACTCTCCCTGTCTGTCCGTCTTCGGCTGCTCTTCTCCTGCTTTCTCTTTGCTCCTCTCTCATGCCCTTGATTGACTACCAGGTCAGATAAGAAATTAAGACCAGTGAAATCAGAACCAGACCGCACCTGTCCCCGGCGCAGCCAGAAGAGAACTGAAATAAAGTACTTACGAAACTGCTGTGATCATAACCTTCAAAACATTGAACTCCCCCAGCTGTCTGCTCTCATGGCACAGGCTGCTACAATGGGGAGCTGGACAAGAAGGCCCAGCAAGCTATTTCTAACAAAATGCTCTCACTTTGGGAAAGGCTAAAGCAGCCCACAGGGTGAAGATCCATTTTTAGCAACAAAGTTTCTGAAAATAGACATGACACTACTATTTAGTTCATCGGGTTACAACTCAGTAATAGAGGGATCGCTTTACTGCCATTTCGTTTGATGCTGTAAGGGGGAAAGATACTGCTGTCATGAACAGAGTACTACTTATTTATAGCAGCAGTTATGATGGCAAGTGTTTATTCTAGCAGAACATGCTTTTCTTGTAAGTCACACAAAATACTTCAGTCTAAGGACTCAGCTAGATGAGTTCCATTGCAACTGGTCCTAAATGCATATATATGTCTAAAACCACACAGTTCTGCATGCTTCACACTACAGTCATCCTTTTGTTGACAGGTCATTTCAGGAACAGGCTGGTTTAACTGATGCAGATGTAGCAGTAATAAGTCAATTCCTCCAGAGGAAGTGCAGATAACTCTGAATGTTACCAGAGTAGTGACCAGATAGATCCCATCACCAGAAAAAATAGCAAGGGAAAAGTATAACCAGACCATGTCATCCAATCCCATGACAGACATAGAAAAGAGGAGGGGGATGCCAGACTGTGCAAGCAAGGAGGCAAATATCCCACTCAAGACCCTGCTCATGTACACAAGCAAGAGGCCCATGGTACCTCCAAAACAGATAATATAAATCCCTCTGGCCAACTCTGTTAAACAATATAAATCTTAACTTGGAAATGAAAGAAAGCAAATCCCAGAAGTATGGGTCAAAACCAGGAACACCTGAAAGATGCTAACTGTTCCCCACCATGCAGAAACCTGGAAATAGAAATGCAGTTCTATTAAGTAGAAGGGGTATTTGCAGAAGTTAACTTGATATGGGTAGATATGGCTGGAAATTGTATTTTTGTAATTTAAAGAAGTATGAAAGCAGTGGACATTTGTAGTACAGATAGAAGTGTTACATATTTTAGAAAAGAAGAATTATCCCAACACAAATGGCATCCCATAATGACACACTGTAAATAGGCACAGCTAGGATTTCCCTGGTGATGACCAAAATAAATGAGTAGTTAAAACACGTGCAAAATAAAAAAATGAAGCTCAAAAATAGAGGCATTGCTGTTGCAGAATCATTGAAAGTGTTTACAAATAGCCTTCCCTGCTGAAAAAGAAATATTCTTTCAGATGCCTCTATTATAGGTACTATAAATTAATATTCCTTTTTGTGAGTGCAGATATCTCTGCTTTATTAATTTCTGACTGTTATCTTTTTATACTCAGAACTCAAAGTTCTCTTCATTCAAAATTTGACAGACAAGTTGTTGGTCATAATTTTTTTCTTTTTCAAAGGATTTAAGAGCCTGACTTGAATTATACTGATTTACCACTCATTGGGGTGACATCAAAATTAGGCTCTCCATAAGCATGCAAATACAGAGCACTTGAGGAAAAATATCTTCACTTATAAATTAGAGCACAAAGGAAGAACAGCCAACATATTTCTTTTTATAGGACACACAAACTGCATCATGCAAGTGTTCTGCATTACAACAGCACATTCAGGAAAAATGGTTGACATCCTCAGGCTGAGACCACACAGTTTTCACTAAAGGTTTACAGCTCTTACAGTGAGCTGAAGGCTGCTAAATTACATCTCCATCTCCATTCAGTGCAGGCAGAGAACAGCATCTCGGAAAAGGGGAAAGAATCCTGTCCAGTATCAGTGATTTGTGGACAGAGTAGCAAATACAGCAGGGAATATGCTGGACTGATGTGTCTTTCATCAAGGTGGCTAAGGATCCAAAGAACAAAATGTTTTCTGCAGTATAGCTACACTTAATTTTGAAAGGCTTCTGAAATCAACTCCTTTCTTTAAAAGGAGGTTATGCTTGCAAACTCCTTGCTTGCCAAAGTGGCAGCAATCCCTTTTGTAAAACCCTAATGAGCCAAGGACTAACATGTAAACAAATTCATACTAAAACAAAACAAACAAACAAAAAAAGAAAAGAAAAGAGAATGTCTTCCATATAGCAATCTGGATTTCCCAAATTCAAATTCCTTTCATAAGCCTGAATATTTGCAGCTTCAGAATGAAGTTATGAAATACTCCTCCCAGTTGGATAGGAATACTGTCAGATGTGCAACAAATGCTACACTTCAATGCAAGAACATGATGTAAACAAGTCTGTTTAGAAAGAAAAGGAAAAAAAACCTGAATAAGTGACATTTCATTAGGTAGCAGTCTGTTTATGGTTTGTCTGGTTTACAATCATATCTTAACCCCTTTGCTTATTAAGTTGTCAGAGGAACACAGATTAGCACATAGATTAACAAGGAAAACATATACTACCTTTCTTAAAGAATTACCCTCTTCAATTAATCACTGAAGTGTGAATGAAGTCACAGAGTGTTTGCAAAGAATTTTCACATACTCTTTTGGCTATATGCACAGTTACACATATTAACTTACACATTTAAAGGTCACCACGTATTTGACTCTTCTACTGAGACATGATAGAATGCACATAAAACACAAAGTACTTTCTGAGTTCCCACAGAGAACAACAGGGAATTGTCAATAGAACAAGAGATAATACCTACATAGATATGAAAGAGAATAACAGAATTGCACAGTTAGATCTAACTCGGGTGTTTAGTGCTGCTACTCAAAGATTTTTAGTGGAAATTAAGAGACAAATATCTGTACAAGTAGTTCCACAGCAGATCACTTGTTCCTGCTTATAGACAACAGTTACGATAATCTCTACAAATCCCTTATTAGCATAGGTTGTATATATACCACTGTATCAATATACATTACACTTAAACTCTTCCATTAGAAAGCCATGGTGAAGGAGAAAGAGCTTGACACTGTGATGCCTCAGCCTCAACGCAAAACCTTTGTTTAGGATTGGGCAAGTTACTGTAACTCAGGCCAAAAATCAGGATGATACATCACTAATCCTTTATGATTTGCTATTATCTAGGATTGTAAGGCAGTCCATACATGCAAACTATTTTAAATAATTTGTGTATACATAGTACTTTGCAGAACGGTTCTTGAAACCTTCTCTTGCAACATATGTCCCTGACATCTAAACTATAGACAATATCCAGCTGTTAACTGCATAAACTTGTGCCACAAAGCTGAGCGCTTCATATCCCACCCAGCAGAGCACAGGGTGTGTAAAAGTGTCGCAGCTGGCGGAAGCTCTGAAGCAGCCTGTCCACCACCCTCTGGGGAAAGAACTGGAGGAAGAACCTACAAAACAAAGGATCTTAGTTATTTCTTTTCAGTCCAGAGCAACAATGAGGAGAGTGAGAGAAGAAATATTTAGGTACACTTTCATATTGAGGAGCACTCTGCACCTCAGATCACCCACTTGATATTAGGCTTTCTATCTTTATCCTTCTGTGAGGATACTTTAGAAAAACAGTGTGAAGATTTTTTTTATTTCACACAAATTTCAGTGATAACAGCATCAGCAGAAAGGTTGGTGGATGCACTGAAGTCTGTATTTTAAGTTTTGGCTCTGGACAGTGGAAATAAAATGTGCGTGGCTCAAATTATAAGAAACTGTGTGCACTATGAGATCAGCTTTTATTTCAATATTTATCAGCGCCAGAATGATATCACGTGAAATAAACTAAGCATTCAGAAGCCCTAATATTCTGAAGTTTGTCTTCAGATTAATACATTGTGGATTCTCTACCATTTAAAACAAAACAAAACAACACATGGATTTAAAAACAAAAGACTACATAATTGTATATGGCTTATGCATTAATATAGCTGGAAAAATGAATTTTGTTTTATAAGGCAATAGCATATGGTAATTTGGACTAAATAATATAGTCATTCGGATCAAATCTGAGTAAAACATACACCAAAATTAAAATATTAAAATATAGACCAAACAGTTTGAACATTTGACCTGTTTTGCTCACAAGGTAATTTGTCTGCTTTTGATTACTCCTACTCCTTACTCCTTCACATATGCTTAATTCTTTGTAGGACTGCAGCTGAAATCAGCTCTATAGTAGTTTCTTCCTAGCTTCACCAGACATAAACTATGGCCATAAAATTCATATGAAAGAAAGCATTTCTTATTACTCTATCTGCGTACAGAGCTGCATGTTTCTTTGAATCTGTCAAGTGATTTTTTTTAAACATCTCCATAACCTGAGTACCTTGCTGTTAACCATGAGATCTGTTTTGAATTTGAAATAAGAAAAGGTGGGGGGGAGGGAATATGACAGGAGGGAAAGATAAATCCTGTATTTTTCTTTATATTTTACAAATTTTATTACTTTAGTCAAAAAATGTGACTGAAGCAATAAAATGTTACTGTTGCTCAGTGTAATGGTATGTGTTTGAAATACAACCCATTTGCTCGTCATTCACTTCATGAGAGTTTTGGCAACCACTAAAGGCTTTAAGTATGTGTGTAGGCTGTTCCTTATGCTATCATATCCATATTATTTCTCCACTTAGCATTTCTTAATGACCTATTTTTAGCTGTTGCCCACTTAACAATTTTCTATTTATGGCTATGTGCCTTCCTCTGTCTAAAAACATTTAATGAGATTTGTTTATGAAACCCGCTTACAATGCTTTGAATGCTGGCAGCAGCTACAAGAAGGAGATCAGAGACCATAGGTACAGTTCTTCTTCCAAATCCCTATCCTCACTACAGACCAGTGGTCACTGCCAACTCACATGAAATATGGTCAACTATGCAATCCCAGCAATTATGCAGATGACAGGACACAGCTTGAGTTTATATCATGACATTGCTCCATTGACCCTCTGTCCAACGTTAGAAACACCACCTTCAGGAATCATGGAAAGCAATGGGGATGCTGGGGAGGTAATATAGCCCGAGTTCCATTGAGTATTTGAGGAGCTCCAAAATGCAATGTGGCAAGTTGATACTTAGCTACCTTGTTTATCCCTTGTTCTGGCTCCCTCATAGTTATCTAGCTGTTTATGGACACCTAAAAGCTCTGAAAGCTGTTTTCTTTGGCTCTGGACCACAGTCTATAAAATGCTGCTCAGTAAGGGGATCATATTTGTGTCCTTTAATACCTAGCCAGGTGCTCTTCAGAGTTGGCAGCAGTGACTTTACTGATCGCTTTGACTATGTTTTATGTTTATATCTTTTCCTTTACCATTACAATGCAGACGGCTGTTCGGCTATTGCTCCTTCTAAATCATGCGTGATTTTGGCTTGTGGTACAAGTCATTCAAAGACTATTTCCCCCAAGCAGCGTGCCATACCTGCTAAAAGTAAATGAACAAAAAAGGAAGGAGTACAGTAATTCCCCATGTAATTAAAATGAATTAGGGTCTTTTATCTTAACTTCTTAGTTACTTAAAGGACGAGAATTATCTTTTGCCAAAGCTTGAAAAACTCATTTTCTTAAAGCAGCAGAACAAGATCAGTCCAGGAAACACTGCAGAGTGGTCTTATAAGAATACATTTGGGTGCAACAATCAGTGTTATCAATGCAATCTTTCTGGCACATTTTTTATTTGTAGTGCACCACTTCTTTAAAAGGCCAGTTCCCAATTTTGATATATTTTCCTTAGAAGTATTACATTAAGAGCAAGACAACAGACTTTCCCAAAGCAAACACCCTCAGAACAACAGGGCATGTATCCCTGCCACAAAGTTCTGCAAAGGATAGGGATTTTAATTCTGGCCGATTTGTCATTTTATAACATTAAATTTCCTGCTTACTGGCAGTCATGATCAGAGCTTTCCTCCTGTCACCACTTCAATCTTATGAAACTGCACAGTTCAATTATATCAGGTTATGGTGAATAAGTTACTGAAAGTTTCTTTTGTAGTTCTTGTTTCCCCTACCGTTTCATACAAACAGCACAGTGGATATCTGTGATATGTGACAGCTGTCAAGAAGGGCCATGTTCCTGGAATGCAGCATAGAATGCCATCCACAGCACAAGGATCATCTCTTCACATAGCCAGGAAGGGTACACAGGCCTTGGCTCAGTTCAGACACGAGAGCTGACACAACAGGTTATCTATTCGCCAGAGTCACCTAGGAAAACTTGTGTACTATGACAAGGTCTCAGGAGGTCACTCATCCTGTTTCAGAGAAGTGTAAGAGGACATCCAACAACCTTAGAAGACAGCATTGAACAAATTTGTTCAAAAATTGCCTGGGTTTTCTGCAAAATCTGGAATAAAGCAAATTTGAAGCAGCAGGGAGCAACTGAGCTATTGACCAGTAAAAAGTGAGTAAATTCATGAGGGTGGTGTCTCAGGACAAACAGAGATAAAATCAGCTCTGTTGTTGTCCAAGCACAGCAGAAAAGTAGAAACTCTTCCATTTACCTTCCAGTACATCAATGACATGCAGCTTTTATCCTCCCCAACAAAATCGTCTCGTCTCACATAACTAGTGTGACATTCAGAAGGCACCTCTTGTGGCACTGACGACAAAATGTGATGTGGCACATTTACATAGATGACAAATGATGTCCATGAAACAGTGACAAACCTCATAGGAACTATGGAAATATCTGATTTCCCAAAAAAATGTTCACAATATTTCTTTCCCATAAAATAATCTGTTCCACAAACAGTTCTGAGGTGAAAACAATAATTTACAAAACGTACTCTGATTTACTGATCATCTCCTTGGAAGTTAAGCCTTTTTCTCTATTCCACCAGCACAAAGCAGAGCATAGATCACTAAAACCAGTATTTTGGGAAGGAACATGTTGCATAAGAAGACCAGAATGTTATGCATGTTTACAGCTATATGGGGGTAGATAAAAACAGCAAAATAGATAATTTCTATGACATGTATACATGGACACTATCCTTTGTTGACCTTGGCACTATTTCAAAGGGAAGCTTTCAAGGATTAACTGTTCAATCAATCAGATTTTATGACATACACCAACTGGCTCCACAAATGTACTTGCAATCAAATTGCAGGAATAACAATAACAAAGAAAAATGTAATCTATTGTTAGCTCTTGTGTCAGAATGCACACAGAAAAGTTGCACACTTTGGCAGGAACAACATCCACAACCTAGAAGCTGCCCACCTGCCTCAGTTACTTGCAAGGGTAGACTGTGAACTGCTCTTGCATAGGTGTTTGGAGGTATGTTCATATATGAAAGTGCCCTTCTGTGCCCCACTCTGAACACACTGAACCAGAGATAATGAAATCTGATCCCCTTGCAGCCAGAGAACAAAATCCTTCCCAAGTACATCTCTACACCCAGTGCACCATTCAAGACCCAGGAGATTGCTACACATATGCAAAAAAATGGCAGTGGAAAGAAGATGTGACCTGAAACCAACCTTGTATGCAGAACAGGGTCTATCTTATTCCTAGAATAATAAAGTTACATTGATGAGCCCTAATCAGTGCTGTATGTCCCTGTAGATTGTCATGTTATGAAAAGATAATACTCCTCACAAAGAGATTAAAACTGAAAGATAGTAACAAACAGGTACAGAGAAGCCAAAAACACCCCCAAACCAGTTCCCAAATGATGATGGTTATCAGTTAGATGGAAATACAAATAAAGAACATGATCTTCTATTGGCAAGTAACAATTATAGCAGGAAGAGGAGAAAAAAATCAACTATTGATTCAGCTCTGCAATACTTCCTTAGTAAGAACAGAGCCTGCCATGGCTCAACAAGGTGTGCTTTATTTCACACACATGTGTGATGCAATTGATTCCAGGCGACATTAGCTTGCTTCAGGTTAAGCAAATGTGTAAGTGCTTCATTGATTGAAGGCCAAAACCCACATATTTTGTTGCAAAACATTTCAGTGAGATTGGGGAAAAAAAGCAATGATAGTCTTTTCATGCTCAGAGAATCCCACACAAAGTGGATCACTGAACCCAGTAATGCAGTTACTCAATGGTAACAGCTATTTGGTATCACACTTCAGCTATTTCTAATGTTTTTTCTGTAAAAATAAATAACTAACTATCTGTTAGTTGCTGTTAAGGGGTCATGGGGAGAAGTTTGGTGGAAAAACAAAAAAATGTGAGTATAAGGCCATGATTGTGTGGCCCAAAACTGTTCTCCCTGTAATAGCGTTTTAGGTCAAAGGCCAGCTCAGAGTACGAGCCTGGAGAAAAGAAAAAAAAAAAGCTTTCTACCTTTTCACTTGAGTCATAACAGGATTTGGAGTTAATCTACCACTTATTACAAAAATATTAAAAATATCCTTGTAATAGATACTATATAGATAGATATAGATAGATACTACAAACTGTATATAGATAGATACTATAAACAAATCAGGCAATTTGCACATCTCCTAAAAATATTAATAATCTGCATACTAGAACTTTGTTTCAAATATCTTGATAATAATATGAACAGAAATTCATTAGACATGAGCAGCAAGTGATTATTCACAGTCCATAATGTGTCCAGGATGACAGCTGTGAAGTCATCTTGGACTGCAAAATGACAGGTTTAATTTAACAGCTTTGCCCCCATACTTGAAAAAAAAAGTCTTGAGGACCCTCCTACAGCTTCCGCAGTTAGAGCTTTCCCACAGTTTTGTGTGGAGTCTATCAGAGGATCTGAATATAAAAAGCCTGGGTCCTTCAAACAACACAGCATCCTCTCCTCTGAAGCCTTGATGAGGAGACTATTAGCATAGTCAAACCTTAAGAACCACTAGAAAGTTTTTCATTATATTACCTGTATCTTTTTATATCTACAGTTGATACATTCATGTCAATTAAAGTCACTACAAACCCAAAAGGAGGAGATGGTGAACCATCTATGATTATACTAAAAAAGGAATAAATAAGATGAAGGTTTGTGATGTTAGCAGATGGAAGTGAAGAAATATAGAATAAATCAGGCCAGAATGGGCCTCCATATGTCTTCTTACTAGAGCATTTTTCATTTATGCTTTACCAGCCAGCGCAATGTCTAGCATCAGAACTAGCAGCAGTTTGGACTTGGGTAAAACTCCAGTGAAGTGGGTAAAAATCTCTGCAGTGGTGTTAATTTCTTTTTAAGAGAGAGCAATTAAGAGAGCCAGAATTAGACTTCAAAAATTCATATACATACATACATACACTCATGTACAATTACTCACTTCAATATATTTTTCCAGCCAAACATCTACCACTAAAACACAGAGTCCTATTGTTGAGTGATTTTTTCAAAAATTGTTCTATGTAACTGTATTTGAAAAATTGATGGGATAAGTTCATTCCTCTTGTGATTCTATTTACTTTCCAGTCTGCAGTCCAGACATTTGGGAAGGGGGAGAAGAAAAATGAGGGGAGAGAAATCAAGAATATTTCAAGCATAATCTTCGACAAAAACTCCAGATCGAACTGATAAACCTGCAGACTGCTGTGCATTCCCCATCATGGTCTTTAAAAAGTGAAACAATCATACTCTGCTTCCAAAAATAATATTCAGAAAAAAAGACATGAGATAACAACTCAATTTTGTAAGAGTTCTGATAGTTGAAACTGTCACCTTGTCTGCTCACTGTGCTTGTCTTCTCACTTTACCACGTCTAGAGTCTCTGTTACTGGAGAGTAAAAATTTTTTAATTCTCACTATTATACAAGATAAAACTGTATTTCTTGACGTGGGAGAGTAGCTATCCTCAGATATTTGCTAGTGCAAGAACACTGTAGTGTTATGAGCTGTACAAATTCCCTCACTAGGATGAGTAATCCTTTTCTCTAGAAAAGCAGACACCTTCTCCTGTGGCCCTCTTTTAGTAGCCCAAATACATCCTTTTAGACATACACTCAACCTTCTGCTTCACCTCCACTACCAGAGCTCAAACACTGCAGGAGCAAACATTTAGTTCAATCATTTTGTTATTAGGGTTTTTGTAATATATATATATATAAAAGGAAGCACAAAAACATGGTTAGTCGAATTAACATGCTGTGAATGAGAAAGAAATAAAACTTCCTGACCCAACACTTTCTTGAAGCTTCCTTCAACAATAGTTTTTACTCAGAAGTTCTTGGAAAGAAAATTAGTTGAAGAATATTAAAGCATAGTAGCTCAGAAAAGGGAGGAAGGAAGGAAAGGGGGGGAAAGTCTTGTACCTAAGTTAGCAATGCAGCCAGAAATTGGGTTAAAGCCTAAGAACACTGTGTCTAAGCAGCCCTGAGCTATAATACCCACTTGCAAAGGGTACCTGGCAGAGCAGGTGAAAAATATAGGTGTCGAAATGATATTCCTTGATGAATGTTTGCTTAATTTACTTTGTTAAAAAAGTCTTATGGATCATATTTTAAATAGATTAAAATTACATTGTTTGCAAAGTCAAGTGTTCAAAGATACAGGAAAACATCAGAATTAAGGTTTTCTGTGCAAATTAAATCAGTTTCATAAGACATAGACATTGCAAAGCTTATCTCTATTCTAAGGCACAGTGTTTCATCACTTTATCAATTACTTCTCTCTCTCCTGTCCTTCGAGTAAGATCAAATGCTGCCTGCCAAATTTCAAGTGTAAAAGCATAGGTGGTAAAGTTGCCTTTTTTTTCCCGCCCCAGAGAAGCAAGATGCAGGACATTTTCCCTTTGTAATGTGAACAAAAAAAAAAAAAAAAAAGTCATTTTCTGTCAGCTCATTCCGAGAAGCACATTGATTTAAGCTTGGCTGAGATCTCCCACTCCCCACCTCTCCTAAATGAAGACACACGTCTGGAAAATCTCAGCCTAAACTATTTAAGCTTTGGCAGAGTTGAGAGAGACAGTTAAAAACATGACCTTCTGGCTGAAAGTGTTAAGCAACTTTAAGCATAGGTAGTGTTAGCAGCCCTGTCCATCACACATAAACACAAACAGAAGAATGAGATCGTAATATTCTGAAGTTTTTACAGAGTGGGAAGGAGATCCACTGTCAGAGCTGTGTTAGGAATGGGTTTAGTCCCTCTTCCAGCCCATGAAATGGCATCCTTCAGTAACAGGATTAACAATAGATATTTGCACATTTTCCTACAACAGCTCTGCCAAAGTGACTTGGCCCTGGCCTTCCAAATATTCTGTCATACCCTCAATTACTCTACTCCAGCTCTAAGACCAAAAATAATTCCTTTCCTCGATATATGCTGAGGAAAATGTTTATAGTGAGGTTTTTCTTCTGCCTACATATGTGATTTTCATTCCCATTGGAGGCCTGGTTTTGGCAGAAGTTTATCATCCCAGAGATCCTTCTCTTCCTTGCATCCATTTGCTATTTAGCTGGCTGTTATTCCACATCAGGTGCTGCTTTGCACTATAGCATACAACTACAGTAGTCATTACTCCTCTGAGCAATTAGAGATTCTTTCTATGCATTCAAAAACCACGCTAAGCTAATTCAGTCACAAGTCACTGAAACAGCTGCAAGAACTTCCAGGGAAATGCACTGTCTCTATCTTAAGGCAGCATATGTGATTAATGGTCTCTTCTGCTCTCCAAAATTATGAAGTTCAGATTCTCAGTAACGAAAAAACTTATTGAGACACTTGTTCTTAGGTTAGCATTATTCAGTTAAGATGTACATAAGATTATCAATACTGATAGGTGGTTTGGTTTGGCGGTTTTGTTTGTCTGTTTAATAGAGGGAGCATTGCTACTTAAAAGAATTGCAGCCAGGTGAATGATGGGATTATGAAGGTAGTGTTCAATGACCATCAAAACATGATACTCACACCATGTTTATGTCAAGCAATACCACGGGGAAAAGCCACGTCCTTCCTCTCTCCTGCTCTCCCATTGCAAAATAGGTTCAAACCAGCTGAAATTATCTGTCAGATATTCGCTGTCCTCAGCTGGGGCAGCCCAAAAGCTGCTCTGCATTGTCACTGCACAGGGAAGGATCACCAGCAGCTGCTGGAACTCTACTGGTGGCACCTGCACACACAGCTCAGCAGCTACAGGAGCACTGAGAAGCTGCACATCTAACATTGCTCTCCCGCTTCCTTGCACTGGAAAGGAGATGAGTAAATTCCGCAGTGAGCAGGGATGCGTAATTTCAAACTTAAAGGTCACCAGCTTGCATTGCTGGTATTTCCAGTGTGAAGAACATCTCCCCATCCTGTTCTAAAATCTGTGTAATTTATAATCAGCCCTCACTTCAACATTATGAGCAAAGCAAGTAGGTTGATCTGGCCTTAGGGCACAGATGTACAACCAAAAGTTTGTTCATTTCAAACCACCTCTCGCTTTGTGGCGCTCACTCCATTTCCATTAGGATGGTTCAAGTTCATGGCCTAGATACCCTCCTTGACTGCCCGGCATCTAGGTCTGTGAGACACATCACCTGCCTCAGGACATCAGCAGAGGCCCATGAAATCATCCCCTGCCAGGATCAACACCTCAGAGTAGCCTCTGTGCTGTTTCATGTAACTACTTCTAGGTGGCCACAAGGTCATTTGGTTGAAGAAGGAAATGCTTGGTTTCTGTTAGCTAAAATTAGTCAGTGGGTGTAATATATTCTTTTACTTCTCTGTTAGAAGCCTTAGAGTAGCTGGATGTTCTAAAGGGGAAAATTATTAATATAACAAGGAAATATCTTCCTTTCAGAAGTGCTTTGTCGTCTATGTGGCAGAGCATTCACAGTTGTCCTAGGTAGAGTAGGTTTTTAAACACAGCAGGAGGAAGGCTCTGGTCTTGGACTTTTAATTTAATAGATTTTAACAAGTTGCTGCATTAGGTTTTGTAACTACTGTTCACGTAAAAGCTAACTTGGAAAAAAAGTTCTTAGAAAGAAAACATTAATAGTCAACAATTCTTGCATTCTGCGGTTTTTTCCTATTACAAAAAGAACAGTCAGCTTCTTTTTCCTTACCCAATGCTTGCTCATTATTTTTCCTCCTGAAGAAAACAATTGTATAATAAACCACATGCAGAAGTGAGGGGGGAAAATGCACTTACCACGTAACAGAAATAAGTAATAACCATTTATTTTCTTTGTGATATGATGATGTCACTTACTTTGCCATCTGCAGCCAGCTTAAAATCAGGGTTTCCTTAGAACAACACGTCATCCCACAGCCCTTGCAAAGCTTTCCTACACAAGACATTGCACACCGTTGTGCTGGAATCACTCCCCAGGCATGTGTGCTCACTAGTCCCTGAGCTGGCTTGGGCCACAGCAGCTTCTTTCCCACTGGTCTCCTGATAGAAAGTTTTTGCCTGCAAAATATGACAGCAGGGCTTTCAGCAAGATAGGACTGGTACCCTTATAGGCAGATATATTTGATTATGTGTTGATATAAGCATACCTTTTTACATATCTTCAACTTTCTGTGTTCCCTAGACCTAGGGTTATTAAGGACACAGAACAGTCGAATATAAGCAAAGTTTAACTTTAAAAAAAAATAACTTCTCATTATTTTACCCATTACAAAACCAAACCATAGATGGACATCCAGGTTTCTGTTCCTGCAGCTCCTCCTTCTCTTTCAACTGTACCTTCTCTCCCTTTTGTGCAGCCAGTTTCCTTCAACCTTGCTGAGTCCTGATCCATTCACTTTCCTGCTCAGCTAGCATAAAGCAAATTCACACCTATTTCAGTGTGCTCGCTTTGGAGGTTTCCGGTTCTTCCTTCAGACATGGCTGGTATCCTCAGTGTTCAGTTCCAACATGGTCCCATCCAAATAGGAGACAGAAAGCATACATGACAATTTACGTGAGATATTTAACTCTAGTCTTTCAAATATTGAGGACTGATGAGACGATACTGAAGCATCACAGTTGTCAGCAAGGATTGATTACAAGCATGTGGACAGATTCCCTACACTGTAACAGACTCAGGACAGATTTTACACTTGGAAAACAAGTGATGATTTTCTTTTCAACTTACTAAACATGAAATACAATGTTAAGCCCATCTGTAACATAAGAGTTAGTTCATTTCTCTATTAATTTCATTATTCTCTCTTAGAGGTGTGTTATTTTAATAATTCCACTCCGGATAATCTAGTTCTTGGGATTAGCAGTACAGAACTTTTGAGAGGTAGAAATTCATTTTATTATGAAGCTAAATGGTGAAGAAATAAAACCCACAGCTTGGTAGATTGACACTTACACTCTGATACATTAGTACACAATGTTGAATTTTACATAGTTTGAAGTGTTTGTGTAAGTATACAATATCAGAAATTAATTACTTTCTATTTTCTGCTCACTCTCCCTTCTCTTCAGAAACTATTTCATTGAGCAGATAGATGTGTGACTTTTCCCCAGTTCTCCAAACCACACTGACTTCAACAACAACAAAGAAATCAAATCAAGTCAATCCATTTGAGGAATCTGCATGATCTAAAGCATATCACAAATATCCCAAGTAGCAAGAGTTGAGGGGGGAAATCTGCATCTCTCAATCTTTCAATGTATAGAGAATATGATACCTCAAAGTAAAGGTTGCTGCAACATTGACATAATTCCAGCATTATCTCAGTAATATTGGTTTTTACAGCATGGGAAAAATTCAAGCCATGGCACATCAGTCCATCTCTATCAGCCAAGTTGCCTCCCAAGATTTTCCCCTCATATAAATCTAAATCTCCAAAATACACAAGTGCAGTGTTACATACAGGATCAACTCCAAATTTGGCAAGACTTGGAAAGACTTAAATGGTTAACTCCACATCTGCTTCCTTTTGTTGGTATGTTTTTAGTTCTAATGTAAAAAAAAATGAAAAGCTGTAAACTGGATGATAAATATGGACATCAGCCATTACTATTTATCTTAGCCACACAAAACAAGCATTCCAGTTCACTACTTTATCTTTAGATATTGCTTTCTCATAAGCAGCCTGTATCTTCATCTGTGTTCTGAACTTGAAAAAGTTACGCTGCATGTTGTATTTACACTTTGCAGCTGCTGTAGGTGTAACATTTCAATATCTTTTCAAATGATATGTTGTATTGATCTTTACATTCTACCAGAAAATGTGCAAGATGAAGAAAAGTACTGATTTTTTTTTTCTTAGAAAGGAGAAATATGTTAGGATCTTTCTCTGAAGTTTTTTCTTAGGAAAAAAATAAAACAGATGATAACGACTATAAAACGGGGTGGAGTGATGATAGAGAAATGTTCAAGTGCAGCTGCTGCTCATTGTCTTTGAGGTTGCTGGAGAGAGCTATAATGGACAGGCAACTTGACATATGCTCTTAAACATCAGCCTGCAGAAACATGAAACAGTGGGTTCTTGTTTTACACGTGTGGAGAAGTGAACTCACCTTTGCAAGTTTGGAAAAACTGATCTTAAAATATTGTACATACTAAGGAAGTACAACTCCAAATGTGCAGATTCCCCAAAAATGAACAATGGGGATAGTGACCATGAGCCTTCTTGTTTCTGTTCTGGGAAGGTGTGAAGGGTCCAAAATTAACCAAGTCACTAAACAGTACAATAGAAATCCACATCTGGATACAAAAGCCAAACAAATTGAGGCAAGAGTCAAGTCACAGTTCTCTCTTGGCATCTTCCCACACATATTAGATAACTTTTTTTAAAAAAAATAAAATAGATAATCTGAAAAGATAGGGAGTTCAACATATATAGATTGAAAGTGCAATATATAATGACCTATAACAGCTAGGAACTCGAGAATCTTTCTTTAAATAATCTCTTTTCAGCCTCCAAATCTTTTAATAACCTCATCAAGTTCAAGATCAGAGTAAGAAAAAATTAAGACAGTTGCTCCCCTAAAAAACTAACAATGCAGTCTATTTCTCTTTTTACTTAAGTGGTTTTATCCACAGAACATAAATAGGTCTGGTCCTTGGGACACAGAAGAAAGAAAATCCACTAAAAACTGAAAAGCAACATCCACACCAAAAGAAACACAGGCTAGTTATCACCTCTGTAAGTTTATTATTATTATTATTATTATTTATGGTCTAGTCTTACTAGAACGACATTCTGCAGACTCTTTTCTGTCTCAGAATATTTAATAAATGTATTTTCTCAAACTGTAAGTGCATGGTATCAGTAAATTATACAGTGAATGTAACTTATATCTTTTCACCCATGTTTGCAAATGGCTTTCTACCCATTTTGCTGAACAGGTGAGAAATGCACAAACTGATATGCAAGTAAATGCACAAAATGACACAGCAATCGAACACTCCAATCTAGACTACAGAAGGACTCAAATGTGTGAAAGAAGTTATTGTAGCTAAACAATCCATTGAAGATAACTAACATTTTAAAATATTTCAGCTGTGGGCAGGTTTTGGTCCAGAAGCTGGATTCTACACTCACAAATAAATGAGCTAACAGAACAAATCATAAAATGCATCTAATTGAATCCTCCGTTGCTGAAACCAAATAAAATCTTAAACATGCCGATATTTGTGATCATATCTGCTTTGGTGACTTCTGAGTCTAGGCTTTTTTTGTAGTTATACCAACAGCTAGCCACACACAGTTCATCGTGTTGCAAGAAAAATGTAGAATCTAATCACAAAGCAAACACTCTGTTATATTATCTCTGCAGAGCAAAATAATACCGAAGGGCCAGAGCCTCCTCAAAACATGCACAAAATTGCCATTGACATCTACTGGGACTCAGCGTGCAGCAAAGAGCAGGATGTGGCCTCATAAAGCAAAATTCTTCAGAGTGGTTCATAAACAGGGTATCAGCTAAGGGGCAAATCCTACACCTCTTGCTTGTACAAAACCCCATAGGTCAGCAGGATAGTTTAGTTTAGAAAAGGACTTGAGATTTTCACGCTACTAAAAGTCACATTGCAATAGACATAGATATAAGCTTTCATTTATTTAGTTTCATTTTATTCACTGAGATTACATAAAGTATTTTCCTTAAAATCTGTTAAATGTTATCATATTGGGCTATGTTCCTTTTTCCTTGTACTTTGTGCTTATTAAATGCTGGTAATATGAACCTAACCATATCCTTTTCCTTAAAGCTAAAAAACTCTGGATATGCTCTCTACCAGCAAATAAAGATAAGAGTAGCATGCTGAAAATGCCAGTTTTACTGCATATTTCAAGAGGTGATAACACACTTTCCATGGCAAATTGTCTTCTCCTTATCCAGAAATCAATAACCATACAATTTTTCATGAAAAAGAAAGATGATTTTTTCTGAAAATACCAATTACAAAGCCAACTTTATATTATTACAAATTTACAACTTTTCAAGGGCACAAATAAGTTGTAATTATGGCATAATGGGAAATGAATAAACAGACAACTCTTTTGGTGGGAAAGCTATCAGCAAAAATAAACTTAGGCAAGTACAGATGAAAATGCTGAAAACTAACTGAAGAATGTGAAAAGAGAGTGCTTTTATACCTATGCAAAGGTTCATATTCAGCCAAGAATCCCTCTTGAAGTCATGGAGCCTGTAATGAGTGAATAGTTGACATTTACAAATAAAAGCAGCTGGCTGTAAGGAGTCTTTTAAAACTAATAGATTTTCCAATACCTTTTATAATGGTTGTCAAAAAGCCAATGATGCAGGTTAGTAGCATGTAGCAATAAAAATCCCACCATGGTAGCTGCATAATCTTTGCTTATTTGGAAGTCTGACAGTTTCCCTTGATTAAAATAAGGATACTTCATTATGAGTATTAAGCATTGCTTTATGAGTTATGTAAAGTTTACCGTTTTTCATTTATGCTTTAGAATCTTAACCACATTGTCTCACTTACACATAATCCATCAACTCAGGTGACAAATAGTCTTCTATATTTACACACTAGGAATATACAAGGAGCATACTATATTAGCAGCTGAAACTACAAACGCCATTGTCAATCAAACTGGCTGGCATAGGACCATATTTCTTGTCACCAAGAGGCTTAAAGCAAAGAATCTGTGCCTAATTCTCTTAAACCTTACAGGTCAAAAGGTTTTAAAATTATTTTTGACACCATTTCTTTGCTTTGTCAACAGGCCTGAGTACTTTTTAACATGTAAAGGATATCAAAAAGCTGCTCATTGGAACAGTCTGGCATTAGTAATTTATGGCTTTAAAGTCTGGAGTGCACAGTAATTCCACTGGTATAACAGCACACCATTCTGGAATGACAGGATGGAGATGTGGCTGTAGGACTAATTTTTATTAGTGCAAAATGTCCAAACTCCAGGCAACCAGCAGTTGCTGAGTCAAAGCCACCTCACAACCTAAAGCTGCCCCACAACATAAAACATCCTGCTATCACACACAAGCTGTCACACCAACACTTTCCTTACTAGTGGTGTTATGCCTGTTCCAAAGTCTTGCTTCCCTCACACGCCCCCAAGCATACTTATAGGGTCTTCTAAGTTGGCAGCAATGATATTGTTCTCATTTGTTGAGCTACTCTGCACACCAATGGCAACCACCATCCTTGAAAAATCAGGGAATTTTCAAAGGCCAGCTATTTGAGCCTTTCTTACTAAAGATGCTATTTTGCAGCAGGACCAAAGCATCAGCCGAAGTTTTGGCCCTGATGGTCCAGCAGAAGGAAACGTGGTTCCTTCCCAGGGGAGCTGACAGTCCAGAAATTCTGAAAATACTGAATGACTGAAAGAAAAATCCACTACACAAACTGTTGGCTGCAGCTCTCGGGGACTGTAGCCAGCATCTTCCACTCTCTGCCCAGCACTTTCAAGACACAGTTCCTGTGATCTGGCGAGGAACAGAGACACACCATGCAGCAGGCAGTGCAGCACTTCTCACAGAACCAAGAGCCTGCAGGAGCAGGTGCTGAGTCACCACCTAGAAATTGCTACACAAAGTATGCCCAGTGCATCCCCCAGTACAGTGGAAAGCTTTCTGACTGAAAACAAAGACAGTAAACTGGGCTGGGAGATGCTGCAAGCAATGGAAAAACTTATATAGAGAGGAGAAATAAAGTGAAAGCTGAATAAAAATGGGGGCAACTTGAACTTGAAGGAAACATAGATTTGAAGAAGTGAGGGAAAAAAGACTATAGATTAATGTGAGGAAAAAGAGACAAAATATCAAATAGGGAGAGGACAGGAAGGGAAGACAGAGGAGACAGAATAGGGAAAAAAGTAAGAAAAGGGAAATCTAACATTGCCACATGCACCACTAAACCGTGTCCCTAAGCACCGCATCTACATGTCTTTTGAATACTTCCAGGGATGGTAACTCCACAACTTCCCTGGGCAGCCTGTTCCAGTGCTCACAACGCTTCTGGTGAAGAATTTTTTTCCAATATCCATCTAAACCCTCCCTGGTGCAACTTGAGGCCATTTCCTCTTGTTCTTTCACTTGTAGCTTGGGAGAAGAGACCAACCTCCACTCTCCAGTTGTAGAGAGCAATAAAGTCTCCCCTCAGCCTCCTCTTCTCCAGGCTAAACAACCTCAGTTCCCTCAGCGACTCCTCATCAGATTTGTGCTAGCTCCAAACCCTTCACCAGCTTTGTTGCCCATCTCTGGACACACTCCAGTACCTCAATGTCCTCTTGTAGTGAGAGGCCCAAAACTGAACACACTACTTGAGGTGCATCTTCACCAGTGCAATGTGCAGGGGGAGAGTAACTTCTTTAGTCCTGCTGGCCACACCATTTCTGACATAAGCCAGGATGCTATTAGCTTTCTTGGTACTTTCCAAGACTCTCTCTCTCTTTCTCAGAGAATAGGAATTTGAAATCCTGTCATGAAGGGCATTATAAAACTATGAACAGTACATGAACATCAGCTTCTTGCACAGGAACAGAGCTAAAGCCTTGGTACTAGTGAAATCAGAGGTGCTTTGAATGTGGTAAAGGAAATGGTGATGATAACAGGTGCCAATGTCCCTGTACTTTTCCTTTACTGAAAAGCTCTCATTGCCAAAGACTACATACTTCACCTATTTCAAAAAGACTGTGCAACACTGACCTACACTTGTCCCCAAGCTTTCCTAGATTTATGACTTTATTATTATTAATAATACGCAGCTTGGAAGACTTTGGTCTTGCTGGAGTAGATACTTCCATGTTCTTACCCACCCTTACTAGAGTTAATTCTCTGGTCTGCCAAACTGCTTAGTTCAGATACTGGAGCAGAGGGTAGAGGAGGAGAGAGGAGGAGAACAGAGGGAGAGGATAGTCAAGACAATTTTGTGCAACCCCTGAAAGTGCCAGAGGCTGAATTTTGGCTGACAGCTGAATGTTACCCAGTACCACTGGCTTCAAGTATATTAGATGAAATATTATCATAAGGTTATATCCATTTTCCTCTATGCACTATATGTTTGCACTGAGTCTGGTGTTTATTTTGGTTAACCACAAGGACACTGCATTCAACAACCCAAACCAAAATTCCTGATTAAAACAGTGTATTTCATCACAACATATTCACAGGGACATAAATATCTAATTAGACATGGGCTTGATAAAAAATGTCATGAACCAAACCAAAAGAGAGAAAATGAGCTTCAGAACACTACTGGACACAAAGATCATGGCTCAGCCTTCCTTAACTTTACCTTGCTTGCACCTTACACCAGGAGAACAGATTACTAACCACTGTTAGACCTCCCTTCCTTTGCCTCACTGTTTTACTGTGTCAGCTTGCTGGGCTGAAATACAAAAAGCCTCAGAACCACAGCCTCTCAGATCTCACCATGTACAGAGATGGACACAAACCTCACCCCTAGGTCTGACCTTTGTAAGGGCTGCAACCTGTCTGTCAGGATGGGTAAGTGATAGATAACAGCCCATCTTAAGGGGCGGGAAGAAGAGAGGGAATAAAATACATCTTTCATAGTGGAAAGAAGAAGAGATGAAAGGCAGAGATAGAGGATTCCCATCAAGAAGTGAGGTGAAAGAGATACATGTATCTTGGAAGCAGAGACTGAAAAGTTTGTGAAAAGCAGGAGAAACAGAGATCCTCAGTGAGAAGAGAAACAGTCCAAAGAAAGACAGTAGCCATATGATGAACCTATTCCTATTTCAACAAAAGGAAGTACAGGAGTTTCTACTGTTACTGGAGCACTGAAAAAATTTCAGATGTTTACAAGGTAACTAAAACATCGCTCTTGGTGGTGGATTACAAAAGGTAGTTTAACTCAAATAAGTTCTGAGCAATTTGAAAATTTTCCTCTTTTTTCCTCTAACACTTGTTTTCATTGCCATCTTTCTATTCCTATCGCAAGATCAAATACTTTTTTCTAGAAAATTTAAGCTTGGGTTATAGTAAAGGAATTATCTCCCTTTCAGTGAAACCACAAATGCCTTTTCAACCTTTACTTCTCTCTCTCTCTCCTACCTTTAACAACTCCTCTGAGTTCCAGTGTGTTTTTTTCATCCTTATTAGGTGACATTACAGATGGTTCTGCTTTAGTGTACTGAAAGGATAAGCTTTTCTCCTGATTTATAGCTGAATAATACATATATTGCTTACAATACTACAGTTTTACATATGATGTAGAACTGCTTTTGGTTCCTAAGATCCTTAATCAAAAAGTGAATTAGAATACATTTGGTATATTGAAGGAAAGTGTAACACAAATAGGTAGAAGGACCTTTAAGAAGTAGCTGATGATTATTTTCCTGTACATATGTAAGAAAGCAGTCAGGTTTAGAGCCAAAAGAAAATTCAAGGAATTTACAAGAATGTGAGAATCAGAAGAGCATTGGTCATGACCTAGTTCAGCTTTGGCAAAGTACAAGTTCCTTCCTTTTGTGGATGTGTCTTGCAAATGAACATATATCACTTGGTTGCTGACTTTATATGGTGTCTTCCAGGTTTTCCCTACCAAGATTTCCCCTGGTAGGGAGGTCTGACTGCTTTCAACTCTTTTTCAGTTTAAAGAATTGGAGCATAAGGTGCAAAATTTTTTTGAAATGTTTCCCTTTATTATGAAAGACACCAAGAAGTCTTACCTGCAAGAAAAACAATTTACAAATTGGCAACATCAGGTTTCAGTAATAATCCCTTTTCCATTCTCTAATTATATCTTAATCTCAGAACTTTGGCTTGTCTGAGTTTGAGATGCTTCAGATGAAGATCATGCCGCAGAAACTCCTTAACACAGAAGATTTGAATGCAGTAGGCAATTCGGCAAGAGTCTCAGACTTGTTAAAACAGATTTAACATTGATTCAGTGTATTCTTTGAGTGGGGCTCAAGAGCAGGCTTTCTTCCAAATCTATTGAATGCTGGCTTAATTTGATGCTTAGGCTGAGGTTTGGACATGTTCTTATATTTTTGGGAGTGATTCATTCAAAACTATAAGTTATCCAGGAAAAAATGTGGGATTAAATTAATCCTAGATGTTAGTATTTAAAAAGGAAAAAACATGTTTAATATGATCTGAATGGCAGTAGAAACCTGAAGCCACAGAAAAATGATACATATATGGGGACAAAAGCGTAAATTACTAAGATCAGCACATCTTAAATACCAAAATGTGTCCAGAAACGATATCCAAGAGAGAACCCCTATATTGTGCAAAATTGGTTAAAAAATTTACTGAAATCTTGCCTGCACCAGCACAAAGCAGGAGTGAGAGGTACTTCACCAGGCATGTACCAAATTAGACCCACTAATTCAGATGGGTACTCCATAACAGCTGCTTCTCGTTGCATATGTGGTATAGTCAGGCAAGGAGACCCAATTCCCATCTTCTACTCTACACACAGCCCCAGTTACTCACACGGAAAAAAAAAACCCTGCTGCACTTTCTTGCCAAGATCCAAGACTCTAGAATTGTCATATGGGAGAAAGGGAAGGAAGAGAAACAAAGTGAAGCACGCAGCTGGTTTGGGTCCTGAGTGGGGAAAAAAAATTTAGAAGCCATGAATTATTCTGTTCTTCAAGAGAAGATAGGCTTAGGAGTTTGGAAATATATTTCTGATTGCATTGGAAAGATTAAAATGATGATAACAAAATAAGTTTCAGAAATGGAAAATGGTCTGTAAGTCTCCATATCTGCATACCTAATCTGCTTTTCTTCAGCTGTCTAACCAAATGGTGATTCTGCACTGTAGGATTGTATTAACAAAATCATAAGTAAGGATGGGGTGCCAAAACATTTATTTCCACAGTGAAAGGCACGTTAAGTGTTGAAAAAATCATTGGTTTTGTTGATATTTAAATTGTGAATAGTTAAGCCGTGATAGAGTCTCAAGCAATCATTTTGTTATGAAAAGCAATGACAGAACATTTGTAGTTTGAAAGCATCTGAGTTTATCAGATTATGATTTTTAGCATATTTGTGGTCTTTCCCTGGAGCACATTGTTTGTGTGTGCATGTGCAGCTCAAGTGTTCCTATCTGTTAGCCAAAGCATGTATGGAAAGAGGTAATTTTCTAACTAAGGCTATCAGTGGGCATACACTGGGCCCTCCTCTCCCCAGCTGAGCCCCACAAGCCACAGGAACCCATTAGGAGCTGCATTTCTTCTGGCCCAGACCAGCAATATAAAGGGAGCCTTGAAATCCACCTTGCAAGAGTTCAAAACAATCTCTGTTTACCTTCCCACCAAGCTCTTCCCATTATTTGTCTTAATGTAATTGCTTCAATTCACTTCAGTTTCCGTTGCTTTAAAGATACATAGGTTTAGGGGGGTAAAAAAAAAAAAAAACCAACAAACAAAAGAGGCCTCATCTGACTACACTAGAGCTTGTGGAATGTATTCAAGGATTCAGCAAGTCAATGCAGCATATCAAAGCATACACTAAAGATCTCTAAGCAGTCCTAAAGCACAAAGAAGACATCTTTTCCTCCCACATTTGTCTCCTCAGGAGATTGCCTGAAATGAGGGATTGACACTTGCCAGGGTTAAAATCCTGGCCTTATATGAGATTAAGAAAATTATCGTCATATTGCCACTGCATATGTGTAGCTGAGGGAAAGAGACTGCGATCACTAGCTTCTAACAGGGACTACACAGCCTTGCAGAGGAGGCTGAGGATCATCCATCGCACAGTGCAACTTGCCTCAAATCCCTGTTACACTCAATGTAATATACTTCTGTAACACAGGACTTTTACCCAGAAAGACTACTAAGCACTGCAGACTGACAACACACAGGGACAAAGCCCAGCTGCTGCACAGACGTCTTGTGAAGGAATGCACTTCCATGAACATTTGTGCACACAACCAGAATGTCTAAAAGACAGAGTATAACCAAAACAGGCCACTTTTTCCAACCTGTCATGTCACACGCATTCAACATGCAATTCTCTGATCCAGTTCCCTCTTTGGTCTTCTCCCCACTGGCCCCAACTCTTATATATTTCCAGTTGACTGTCATAACTGTTTTCTTCCCCACTGCACACATGTGCATTAACAGAAACTTTCTAGCAGACCACAGAATGCCCAGTGTATCAGGTCACTGAGTGGGAGGTAAGACCTATGCAGAGCCCCACATTCATGGAAGTCTGGTAAAAGGCAAGTTCCCTCCTTGTAGTTAACAGCCAGATTCCCTCTCTGTGTGGTGTCACTTGCCAAGTACATATCCCCTTTAACACACAATCCGTGTAGGAATTAGGAAGTCTCCATGTCTCAGGTTGTCTTTCTCCAGAAGAAAGCAGCTCCACAGTATTCTGACTGTGGCATTCTGCAAGGAATGAAGCATTGTGTTCCTGATGCTGCTCCAACACGCTTTTATCCACCTCCATGAAAGCAGGACTAATTTTATCAGTTTTCATAAAGTGTAGGAGAGGACAGATTTAAATTTTAGCACATCAGACTCAGTACCAGTTGAGAGAGTGACTTTACTGTCTTATGCCCAAATGAAACAGATGCAAAGATGCTTATGTATTTCCCTTCTTGTCCAGGAACAAATACTTGTAGTAACAGGTCTAGGCATCCAGCCTAGAGACTATAGCAAGCTAAGCTCAGCAAAATCTGTAACACTTCATGGATATGGTTAAAAAACAGAACTTCTTTATTTAGATGAGCGTAGCTCAAGACTAAATTCTCTGAAGTGCATGTAGGGGTAAAGCACTAGACCTTAAGGTCTCAGTAGGTACCCTACGTGATCAAGAGAAGGAATTCCTCTTCCCATATTGGAATACATCATCAAACCCTGTCCAGAGCCTAGTTCTCCATCCCATATCTTCCATATTGACTCCAGACTAGGCACAGCAGAAGCACTGAGAACATATTGAGTTTCCATATCTGCTGCCTTATCCCAGTTATAATACATTACAGGTAATTCCATGCTTTCACATCTGTATGAACTCCTCTAAGGGAGTTAATTCAAAAGGGCCCACAGCCCACTTTAGGAAATGTAGCTCAATTTTCTTTAGATACTTATGACAGGACCACTCCCAGCACAGTTCTCTGATTCACTAGTTTTGAGTACTACTAGGACACAAATAACAGCTATTTAGAAACTCTGGTTCTGTCACCCTTAGACATGTAGGCAGCTAATGATCTGTGTTACCTCACCTTTTGTAGCATATCATCACAAGACCCAGACTCACAGATCCAGGTGAACAAAACAGAAATTACCTCAAAAAAGATGTGCCTCAAAGCCCTTACATTGGGGTGCATCCGTTTCTCTCTGAGATAATCTAGGTGGATAAGTACACATACAAATAACAATCTTAAGGACTAGAGCATGAAAAATGAATCTGCAGGTGTTTACACATGTAAAGCTGTGCACACAAAAAGGATACTATGATAAGATACCTTTCCAAATCAGATCGTTATGCAAAGTAAGTTGAGAAGTAGTAAGGCTCAGTTTTATTACCTCCGAACTAGTGAAGGGGGCAGGGGGTTATACAGATACTCCATGCTGGCTTACGGAGATTGAATTAAATTGATGTAATTTCCAAAACTCCTCTATATGTTACTAGCAGCACAGACCCTGAGAGGTACCAAGACACAGCGGTTCCACGCTTTTCTGTTTCCCTGACAAACCAAAAAGTTACTTTTCTCCTCTTTAATTCCTCCAGCATTGGGTTATGTTCACCTCCTAAAAAAAAAAAAAAACACAGCAAACAAAACCAGCTTACTTCCAACTTAATTGATTTTGACTTATTCTTCGACTTGCAGCCCTCCCTTTTATTTAAAGATTGGAATGAAAAGATAATTTCCAAACGTACTATTTGTTTTGACCTAAGTTCCATTTGGCCTGCCTCTCCCTCACCCACAGACATCCAATATTCTGAATTCACAGTGAATTTACTATTTACTCACACTAAATCTCTCTTTTGAAAAGAGTTTGTAAAATCCAAGGGTGCAAAGACAAAGGTACTGACAGTAAGGGAATACAGCAGGGAGGACCTTCCACAAGGTTGGAAGTTGAAGCAGTTGGACATATTTCAGCTGAGAACCAACAAGCGGCACCAATAGATTAAGGTTATGGAATGCAGTATGCAGAAGTTGGTTACAATAGATATTCTTCTTTATTTAAATTCAAAACCAAGAGGTTTATTGAAATTTGCTTTCACCTAGAAAATTCAAAATCATTCATCAAAAACACTGTCATGCAGTACATCATTGGACCAAGGAATTGTATGGTGCAGGAAATAAGAACTGAGCAACATTCAAATAGTATAAGGCAGATGGATATATACTGGTAGATATACAGTTAACACTGACAACTAATTTCAGAAAGTTATTAAATCACAACCCATAAGGGGAACTTGATGATTTCACAATTCATATCAAAGTTCTTACCAAAAGCATCAGAGAACTATACTAAAATGGAACAAAAATCCTATTATGATCAAAAATTGAGAAGAAAAAGAAATACGGGAGGCCAGGAGGAAAATTTTGTCTTTTATGTTAAATTAGAGTAATCAAATTCAAGTTATCCTTTTATTTCCCATTCTTGTATATCACTAGTAATTAAGTTAGGTTTTTCCATTCCATCTCATCACATCAAAAAGAGTCTATTAAGGAATGAAAAACCAAGCCAAAATACTTCCCACTAACCTGCAATGATGTGAACAGCACAGCTGGTGAAGCTGAAAATTTTGGTAGCATAGCTCTTCACATCAAAGTCCTGTTGAAGAGAGTATATGAATGGAAAATCCCACGTCTTGTAGATCATCTCTGTTAGGAACTAGCTGAAGAACATTAAGGCTGCAAGTCACACATACAGAGAACGTGCAGTAGGGATTAGTGGAGTAAGAAAAGGATGGTGGAAGAATTAAACAAAGCACAGTCTCTCAAAACACAGAACTTCAAAATAGCCATGTCCTTCAAACTAAGGAAACTGTAAAATAATCTAATGGAAATGAAAGTTTTAGGTAGAAATTGCAACTGGAAATTGAAATTCCCAGAGACATAATTCATGAGTTTAATTGTTTAGGAGGACAACTACTTTGCCAATTCAAAGAGAGTTGATAGATTTAGAAAGGAAAAGGGAGAAAATGTGGGTTTTTTCTGATTGAAGGAGTCTATGATTTAAAATACTGCATAAAGATCCCAGATACAGATGATTTTTTTAAATGTTGTAAATTTAAGAAGGTGCAGGAAAGAGCCACAGAAACATTTTAAGGACTGGAGAAAATTCTGACACTTTATAAAGGCTAAATCTGTATAATTTTTTAAAGCAGAATATACTGGTATCTTCACATTAAAAATACTAAGTCCCAAAAGATTTCTTTGAACCAATGCTAAAAGTTATAAGTAGTATTTTGCAATGAAAGTCAAGAAAATAAAGAAAAAAATAAGATGGACTTGTTTTGTTTTCTGAGCAATTAAGTTGATTAGTAACAACTACAAAAAAAAATGGAAAAAATGTCATCATTTCAAATCAAGGTTGTTTTGGGAAGATAGGGTTCTAAATGTTTCAGCCAAAAACAAGCAATGATGATCAATTCCTGTGTATTGTTTCTGTCAAGTTTTCTGTCTTGCCAAATACAGGCAGTTAGACCAGATCACTTCATAATCTCTCCTGGCTCTTAATTCTCTACATCTTGTGCCTGCAGTTCTGGTTGCACATCCTATGAGACCCCAAAGCATATCTAACATCTAGTCATACTTATGCATAAGACTAATCTACATTTTGCTAAACTTTTTTCCCCCATTTCTTGAAACTGGCAAATGAAATATTACTGTTTTCCACTGTCCACCCAAACAGCGCTTTACTCTTTGTATGCAGCTCTTTATTGGGCAAATAGTAATACCACATGTTTTACATCTTCTCCCTCTGGAAACAAAGATGGTGTTAGCACAGAGTTACACCATTTTACACCTATCCTCTTCTTGTATGTAGTTCAAACAAAAAAATGAAACAGTATTGGGAACCTAACACAGATTCAGCTTTTGAAGTTACAGTACACAGAGGCTTAAGATCTGGATCATGAAATCATCTTGGCAAACACTCAACACTGCAATGAGATTCCGTATGCCTAAATTGTTCTGTTTAAACCACTGTTATGACCTGCCAACCAAAGGGACCCCACAGCCTGTAGAGTAACCTAATAAAGAACAGAATGAAATGCTGTTGGGGATTAGATTACTAAACAGTAGAAACAGTAATCAGTGGGCCAAAATCACTTAACTACACAAAAAAGTCTGACGTGAATGAAGAAGATGCCTGCCATCCCAATATCTTCAGTCCTAAAAGACAATGGCAAGGTAAAGTATTGCTTAACCTTTTAGTTACTCTTAGTAGCACCTCTGTTCTGCATTAAAATAAGCTGTTCACGGAGTGACCTCAACATTTCCACTTTTTCATATTAGTTTTTTCTCTAAACCAGTCAGATTCTAGTGTTATGTTTCACAGAACACATCATTTCAGTAATAGTAACTGACATTCAATAGCACCTGTGAGAAGGCCAGCTACTCTCATTCAAGCTCATTCATTAGACTTTAGTGGAAAGGCCATGCTATTCAAAGGAAAGCTATATCATGACTTGTTTTTCCAGTCCAAAGAAAAGGTTTCACTGAGATTTATACTGTTATGGTGCATACTGCTCATTTCCCTCATGCTTACTTGCTCTGTCAACCAATACATCGTTCACACACATTTTCAGCTGGTTTAATTTGTGCCTCCACAATGAATTAGAAATGCAAATCTAAATGCTCTTGTCCTTAATTCAACTGTCAACGCCAACAGACAAAGAATTATGGATTTAGGTGCTCAGATTTATACCATGATTGAAAGAAGCAAAATTGAGGGAATTAAATGAAACATCTTAGAAAACAAATACCAAGCTATGGAAAGCACCACTTAAGCCACTAATATAGAGAGCTGCATAACAGCAAAGTGTATGACATGCCAATAAAGATATACAAGTGTCCTTCACAGGATTTACAATGTATTAATACTAAGAAGCCAGAAGGATTTCACAAAATTGCTATACTGACAACCTTAAAGCTAACTGCGTCTGTTTTGACATCATATATGGTATGGCAAGATACCACCTCAAAGAGGTGTACTCCAGACAACTCATGCCAGTGTTTTGAATAAGACATGATTTGTATTTACTTTTGTTTTGTATTTTTATTAGGGGATAAATAACAAATAAAATATGTCACTTTTTTTTTTTTTTTTTGGCCTTGCAAGCCAAACATGCTCTTAGTCTGCAAACATTTAACATTTTCAGCATCAATGCTTTACCACAGAATACATCTGAAGGTTATCCTCTTCCCTCTGCTCTAATAAATTATATAACTCAAAGGTTGATCAAAGCACTCTCTCAACTCAAGTAAAGTAATGAAAGAGAAGTTTAAATTAAAATCATTTAAATTTCCTTGGTATTGAAAATGTGGCTATTCATGGCAGAGAGAGGAGGGGGTTGGGTTTTTGTTGCTGATTTTTATAATTTTTTTTTTAAACAGACATAATCAAATCTTCTTTTAAAGTTGCAATTAATTCTCAGCTGGGAGAGGGCACAATCCATATGGAATTAAATTTCCCTTTGGAAATCATGTGTTTGCATTCCTCCTCTATGATGATTTTTACCACACCAGAAACTTCCTAATTAATTGCAACCTACTTCACTATATTGAAACAGATGTAAATCAGAACTTTTTCTAGTCACTATAATCATCCTCACTGCTTATGTATGCAAAGGAGAGCACTAGAGACTTTGTGCACCTACAGTCCAAATTACATTTCACCATTTCCTGCAGAATATCAGAAGCTTTTTCCATTGCATGAAGAACAGGAGCAAGATTTTGAAAAAAAATCCCTCATTGCTAATCCCTTGGAGCCTAGAATAAGAAGTAAATGCTTAAACAGAGCTCTTTGAACATCTCACCTGAGCAACTGGCTTGTAACAGAAAATGGCTCTAAGAGATGAAACGCAAAACATGACTTGAAAAAGTCACCCTCGCTGTGTTGTGCTTCAGAGTCAGGGGGATATCAGAAGTCAAGCATTTGGGAAAAATCTGCCAAGTGAACAAGCTCGGGTTTAAGTAGAAAAAGGCTGGCAGAGTCACAGGAGAGTTTAAATTATTGGAGAACTTAAAAGTAAGAAAATGCTAAACCAGCAAAACACAATGAAAATAAAATACTGGAGACTGAAACATGCCCAGGAGAGGCTACCATGGCCTAATGCCAATCACTATCATCTTGAAGGATGGTGCTTAGTAAGGAAAGAGTTTCATACTCAAGAGACTGTTTTGGAGTAAGCCGTGGAATCAGGAAGAGGGTAACTCAGATGATTTATACTGACAGTGGAAAACTCACAAGAGGCTTACTAACAGAGACCTCTGAAAATATTAAAAGACAAAATAGGAAATTGCAATATTCTCCCAGTTTAGCTCTATCTTAGCACCTGCTTTCCTCTCTACAAGTCACCAGTAAATTAATCTGTTGCCCCAAAGGACCTTCTTTGAGTTTGGAGGCCAAAAGCCTCCATAATAAAGAGCTGGTCTCCAAAACCAAATGATCACTAAAGTAGTTACTGAGGCAGCACCCTTCATTTGTGTGGTACCATAAAAAGTGAACCATGACTTGCAACATCATAGACTTTAATGCAGTTCAACCCCAAAAGCAAAGAAACCTCCTGTTACACAGCCTCCAGCACTTTTGAAAGGAACAATATTAGGTTAGGAAAATTCAGTCAAAGTGATTGGTATGAATATCTGATTTTTAGATCTCTTAAGGCACTGGATCAGGATTTGGGAAACCTGCATTCAATTTCTGTTTCTGCCAGAGACTTCCTTTGTGACCTTGGGAACATCACTCTGCTCTTTTGGGCCTCTGAGGCAAAACCCAGACAATACTACTTCCCCACTGTGTCAGTCACTGCCACAGCACTTCACACCAGTTTGTTTCTGGTTCCATGAAATATGAGTGTGAACAGTAAAACTTGTTTTAGCATCCATAATTTAAAAAAAAAAAAACAAAAACCTAGCCTTTTAAAAACGTCTTTATTGCTTCAGGAAAGAGATAACTGTCCTACAGTGATTCAATAATTTACAGAGGAATGTCTCTGCATGGATTTTGTATGTTTTAAAGGGACAGTTTTGCAGACCAATGAGAGACCTGCTTTCCTAGCATCAAAATCACTTCGCCATACAACCTTTTCCTACTTCTCTCCCCAAAGCTGTTTTTGTTTCATCATATGCAGGGGCTGCCTGGGAGCAGGAAGACAAACGAAACCTCCTTTTGATAATAAAATTAACAAATGGTGAAAAAGAGGGTTTTCATCTGAGTACTTTACCTTGGCTTTTGTTCAGTTCCTTCTCTTTGAGCATAGTCAGAACTCTTAAAGGATACTAAAGATATCTCCTTCTCACAATGCAACAGGCTCTCACTTTGAACCATCAACATATCACATTCCTCATCATCTGTGTCAGGGACTGTATGAGCTTAACATTGTCTTAAAACAAAACAAAACAAAACAAAAAAACCACAGCCACACCATGTTTTAGAACATCCAATTGTTTCACATCTGCACTGTGCTCAGCCAGATTGAAAATGTGTTCTGAGTAAGTGATGGAAACAGGTCAGTGTAAATACTTGGCAACAACAACAGACATGGCAGTGTCCCACTTTTTATTTCAAAAGCTAGAACATAGTCTCTGTAATGGAAAAAAATCTGAGGACAAGGTGATTTGCTCCAGATAGACATTCAGTCTACCTATTTTGATGTTCATCCCTAGAAATATTTTATTATGTAAACATGTTTCCCCAAAGGTAGGATTTATAGATCTTCATTTATTTGATGATCAGAAAGGTCAAATATACTTATTTCCTCAAGTAACATGAGAGCTATGATTAGTACTTGGAGCAGCTGTTACTAAAGTCAAGTATTTTAACAGCACAGTTATTCCTCTCTTCCACATTCCTTTTTTTTCAGGATGCTCCCAAAAACTAAAAAGTTATCAGATCATCTTTGACTTGTACTTGGAAAGAATCTAGCTTATTTTTCACACACATGAAACCTACTCAGCTTGTTTAAGTGCTCAGGACAAAGAGAGCAAAACCAGATAATGGTATGTTGCTTTTGGAAGTAGCCCTTAACAATGTAGAACTTCTACTATGAATAGGGATATGGTTTCAATTCTAATCTGGATCAGAATCTAAATATTCTGACATGGATCAAGCAGAATTGCCAAAACATATTTGTCCCTTTCAAAACATTCCATTGGCTCTGGCCTCATTAGGCAGTTTAAATGCTATTTCATTAAAAGAAAAACAAAACAAAACAAAAATACAATGTTAAAAGGTTACACTGAAATAGCAAAAAGATGTGAAACAGTACTACAATGACACTTTAATTATTCTACTTTTGCACTCTTTGGAGTACCATAGCATTAGCTGTCAGATTAAAATTAGGCAGTGCCTCAACGAATAGCTGTTACTTTTACTAGGATCATTTCTAGGAGTTATTCTGAAATTACTAGAATTAAAACCATTATTTTCTCTTGTGTAACAGATTAAGTCGGCTTCCTATAAACAGCACTACAAGAAACTTTTCAATAACCACTGTCGACCTTGCTTTACAGTAGGGTTGGACAAGATGACTTCTACAGATCCCTTTCAACCTAAATTACTCTACAACATCCTTAAATGTCTTTTCTACTTCTTTTTCAGATTCATTTACCAAGCATTTTCTTGCTTTCATTAACAAATTCATTAGATTATATCACACAGTTTCCACTGGCCATATGAGTTGCTCAGTCATTTTTAATGAACTTCATAGCAGCATTCAGCATACAGCATCACTATGGTTCTTCCACTATCACAATTCACCTTTATATTTGATTGTTTTGCTTTTAAAAAACAACAAACATACATGTTTATATTCCCTTTAAACAACAAAAATGTTACCAGAATGTTCTAGGGAATTAATACAACTTATATATCACTCATACTTTTGTCCTCTTCACTATAACAGGTTTTTCAGACTTATTAATTTCTCATTTGCCTTTTTGCAGAGAAAAAATGCAAAAAAGAAGGACCTTGATAAGGCCAATGCCACCACAAAGTCATCATATTTCTAATTTCCTGTTTTCCTCCCATGTCAAGGGACATTTAGCATTATCATGGTACACCATAGTTCTTAGGATGAAAACCTAAATTCACTGGTGTTTGCCATTTACCTGTGTCATACTGCAGTAATTTTGACCAAAGGATGTAGATAAAAAGATACAGGTATATAGAAAGGAAACAAACAAAAACACTCCACACACAACTTACACATGGCACACTACTCATTCACCTGCAGGTAAACTGCTCATGTAGCTATACCACCTTGTACCCCCAGCTGGTAACATTACTTACAGGTTGTTATTAGAGAACTATTAGAGAATTAGAGAGAAGATCATTTTATAGACTATTTTTTTAAAAAGAAAATCAAGGTAAAGGGAAGTAGATTACTAGTCAGCCTTAGCTGTGGAAATTTACAAGATATTAAATAAAATGTTGTAATAGTAGTCAAAAAAACAATAAATAGCAAAATATTCCACTTTACATTCATTACTATAATTCAGAAAGATCTTGGAGCACTTATAGAGCCTTCCTCAAACATCAACTGAACAGTGAAAGTATGAGCTGAGTATGACAAATTATTAGAAAATTACTAGTAAACAAATTGAAGATCACAGTATCAGGTCAAGGTACACTTGTTGAGAAAGCAGGCAGGGAACACCACAGGCAAAAATTATTTCATATTTACACTGTTTCTTATAATTCTACCTATCTACAGTTCAGCAAACTTGGAAACATTGCAAGGTCCCAAATGTAACTTTCATCTAGACCACAATGGCCACCCATAGGTTTACCTAAGTACCTGAAGAGTTCAACCATGAGAGGAATAAGCCATTTCTCTGACTTATTTTAGCCAGATCTCCTCATGTCACATTTTGCAATTCATAGCAATGACCTTGACAATCAGTAGAATTTATTATGTTTCCTCAAAGTGCTTGTAGCCCAACACATTAAGATAATCCTATAGCTGCATAATATTCAGTTACAAAAAAGTCTAAATTGCATTTTGAAAGATAAATGTGCATAGTAAAATGAGCAAATTAAAAGCTGTAACCAAAAAAAATACAGCTTCACCATTTTCATAACAACACAGATTAAAAAAGTAAAACAAATTCTTAGCTTTATTATACTTTAAACACCTATTATATCGACTTCAAAAAAAAAAATCACCAGGGTAGCCTAAGCCAGCAGTACCAATTCATCCAGTTAAATGACACCAAGATATGCTGCTCATACCACTAATGAGGATTAGCATGCCGATAGTATTCTAAAGATAGCATTGTTAAATAAGCCAAATATATTGAGCTTGTTTCCTGAGGTATATAATGCCAATCTATGCCCATTAATTAGGATGATACATGGACTGCTAAAAATATATAAATCCGTAACGACTGCTGATCCTCTGAACTCAGTCCAGCTCTCTCAACCTACAGACTATGGATACAGGCTGATAGAGGTGGCCTGTAAAGTCCAACAGTATTTGCAGTCAGTAGTGCTCAGTTAGCACAGGCCACTTGGAGCACAATATCCTTTTTATTATCTGTAACTCTGTCAGGCACCTCGATCTGAATTGCTGCAGATAGCAAGCATATCACCAGTTTTTCAAAGGGAATGTTTTAATATAACTTAAAATTAATAATTACAAAACAATTAGACATACCAACCCTCTAAATCAGCCTTTACAAGAGAAGGAATCTCTGGGAAACTAGAATAACAGGGTTCTGCTGAGCAGCCATTTGTAACAGAATGTTTCCTACAAGGAAACACATCCCAAGCTTCACAGGCAATGCTGAAACAGCTCAGGAAAACACACTATGGCCTTAAGCTGCACAAAGCAAAGTTGTCTTTTACAAAGACACAATTTCATGAGTTTCCTGTCAAGTACAAAGGAAATAGAGAGGCAAAGGAAATAGAGAGGCAAAGGAAATGAGAAGAAGAGTGAGATTAAGGACTCAATCAAGTAAAACAATTTTAAAAAAATAGTACTTCAACACTGTCGTGATTTGGCCCAGCTAGCACAGCAGCACCACAAAAGTCTCTTGCTCAGTACCCCCATTCACCCCCACCCTCATTAGGATGGCAGAGGCCCCAGCGAAATGGGAGTAAAAAGATAAGCAAGGTTGTTGTGGATTGAGACAAGGGCAGGGAGGGCTTGCTGCCAATTACGGTCTGGGCAAAACAGACTCCAGTACTCGACTTAGAGAGGAAAGTAGGAAAGTTTATTCTACAAGAAACACAATGGAATAAAAGCAAAAAGGGAGTAGGATGATGAGAAAATTGCAACCAGCACTTTAAGATCTCCCTCCCCCATCCCTCCTTTCTTCCCGGGCCCAGCTCACTGCTCCCAATATCTCTACCTCCTCCCCCCTCAACAGCTCAGGGGGGCAGGGAATGGGGGATGTGGTCAGTCTCTCACAGATGGGCTCTGCCGCTTCTGTCTTCTCAGATGAGGACGAAGCCTGCCATTCTTCCCCTGCTCCAACATGGGGTTCCTCCCCCAGGACACAGTCCTTAATGAACTTCTCTGGTGTGGGTTGTTCCCAACAACTGCGGCTTCTGCCGGTACAGGGTCCCTCACATGGGACGCAGTCCTTGGTGAATGTCTCTGGCGTGGATTCTTCACCACGGTTGCAGTTTCTGCAGTTGCAGGGTCCCTCTCTCGGGACAAGGCCTCTTCTGGGCATAAGTTTAATGAGCTGCTTTGTCATGGGTTCCTCCCTACAGTTACAGCTGTGGATATTGGGTCCCTTCCTCGGGACACAGCCTGCTCTGGCCATAGTGATAAAGGGTCCCTCCTTCAGGACACGGCCTTTTCCGGACGTAGTTTTAAAGAAGAAAATCACTGCCCCTGGCTCAGGGTCTGCAGTGAAGTGATTGGGTCCCCCCCACAGGACACGGCCTCCTCTGGCCATAGTCACTGGCCCTGGCTCAGGGCCTTTAATGAAGTGAATCACTGCCCCTGGTCTGGGGCCAGCTGTAGCAAAATGAGTCTCTGCCCCTGATATGGGATCATTATCAAAATGAATCTCTACCGCTGATGTGGGGTCTTTAAAGAAATTAAAATAAATCTCAGCTTCACCAGTTCTCTCCACAGAATGCAGGGGAGTCTCTGCTCCAGCACACCTCCTCCTCTCTTTCATCACTGACCTTGGAGTCGCATGGTTGTTTCGCTCACTGTTCCTACTCCTTGCACCACCACCAGCCAGAAGAAGGAAAGAAGATGGAGAAAGAAACCTCCCCTTCTGGCTTCTTCTTAAAAAGTGATCATGGAGGCGTCTAATTGGCTCAGCCCCAGAAGTGGGTCTGGCTCAGAGCTGGGGAGAGTTGCGAGCAACTTCTTACAGGAGCCATCTTTACAGCCCCTTCCCCCTTACCAGAAGAGGCTGTCATGTCAAACCATGACAAACACTTTCTGTAACATTTCATCTTCCAGTCATTCTACATGCAGAGGAGAAAATAAAAGTGTGTTTGTGGAGGTCAAGCTCATTTAACTCATTAGTAATATAAGCATCATTGACAGCAAACGATAAAGACGGGAAGTGAGGGGCTAAACTTCCTTGTACTTGTTACCAGCATTTTGATTCCCTCCAAAACCAGTAAAGTGAACAGTTGTACAGAGAACAGCATAAAACAGATAAAAACCCAGCTGAATAGTAATACCTGGTGTGCTTCCATTGCTGGCATGGGAGGAATTCCCTTCTGGTTTCAAAAACTCAAATGCTGCATCAATCTTTACAATAGGTTGCAAGTGACTGCAAATCAGTTGGTTCTCAGGATCCCTTTTCATTCTTGCAGCGTTTGGGTAGAGGTGCCAGATCTCTCTCTAGGATACCCACTCTTCCTCTGACAGACTGCAAAAACTTACTTTGATCTGCCAATTTTATTTGCAGAATGGAAGAACCTTTTTTACAATTTCTATACATCCTATTTTGCTCCACTTCTAGGGGTTTTTTTTTCCCATATTTTTAGATTGATTCTCTAATATATTGCTGGTTAAATTTTAAGTTTACCTTATGTCCCCAAATACACATCTTTCAATCTCTTTTTATAGTGATAATAAAAGCAAAAAGGGTGATTGTTGTAGCTTTAGGGATCTACAGAGCCAACACTAGACTTCTACCCAAATCAGTTATAAGTATACAAATGCAAACCTGAGAAAGTAAGATTAGCCAGTCCCAATCAAATAAAGGTCTAGTAAGACTAATAGTGAAGTGCAGGGGTATAATAAAGAGGTTGAAGAGAGGATCTTTTCCCTTGTATATCCCAGTGCCTTCAACATTTTCAGAAGTACACAACGTATTTCATCTCAGCCACCACAGGAGTTACCAGTGTCTCTACCTTTTCTTAATGCATCAAATCTCTCTCAAAGAATCCTTTGTATAGTCTCATGACAAGGGACTCCACAACTACGTAATGCATTGTCTTGAAAAATTGATCCCTTCTGTTTGTTTTTCAGCCTGTTACACAATTATTCTACATGTAACAACTGAAAAATTTTCATGGCCAAAACTGGAGACTTACACATTAAAGTATCTTTTTGGCAAAAAATAATTACAAACAAGGGACAAATTTGCTTTAATATATATTTATTTCTAAATCATTGAGGGAGTTTGTATTTTTTAAATCTTTTTACATGTACAGAGCATCAATAAGTACAGTTCCTTAAAATCCAAATAAATTCAAATGCCTTGCGAAGTGATAGAGTAGATTAAATACCCAAGACAAATCTATTTTTCTAATTACTGTATTAGAAAACATATAAAGTGTATATTTCTTTGTGTACAGTGTAAAAATGATGTCCTGATCACCTGATTTTACTGGAACTCAAAAGTAGCGCTTCTAAAGACAACATTATACAAAAAAAACCAATTCTTACTAAAGGTGTAGTCTGCAGAAGCTTGAAAAAACAAGGTGCGTTACTCCCCATGTGTTCTGTAAAAACTCCAATACTTATAAATGACAAATTGATATCTCATAATGGGGAGGAGGTCACTCACATTGTAATAGTCCTTTGAGAAAGAATGCCTCATATCTGCTTTGTCTCGCAGGAAATTTTTATTTGTTCTACACAAGTGTTACAAAGATTAACAAGTAACTCTGTAGCAGGTATTATGTTACATATTTTTAAAATGGAAGTCTAAAAACAAATTGAGAGGCTCTGGAGGCAAATACATGATTAAATGATTTCTCATCTAAAAAAGATCTTTCTTCCCACTAGGAAAGAATAGCAAAAGGCTGCACACCTTTTCATTTCACTTAGTTCCTTAGATTCTGCTCACTTTTTCTCATGTAACATATAAATGGTGAAGCTACCCTATTTGTTAATTTCAGGTTTGCTTACTAAGGATCAGTGGAAAGAACTTCTATGGAGAGCACTTAGGGCTTCCACATCAGACTACACAAAGGACATAGACCCTACTGGAGCTGAGATTCTTTTATTTGGAAAGCCAGAATATCCAATGCCTCAAGCCAACTGGAAAATACAGGAGGACAACCACAGAATACTTTCAGCAGTAGAATTTTAGTTTCTAAGAAAGGTTCTTTTGAAATTAAAAACACGTTACAGGGTTGGATTTTAAGCATCTGGAAATAAACGAGTCTGCATTAGAGAAAGACTTCAGGTTGGAAGAATCAAATAATTTTCCTCAATGTGCAGATCTGAGTCATGCTTGGCAAAATAACAGTTTTCAAGAACAGATAGAGATGTTGTGAGAAATTCCCCAAAGAAAAACCTTTCCTTCATTAGAATAGGATCTAATGCCTAGTAAATTGGCTGAGACAACTCTTTAACAGTAGTTGCAAGGGTAAGATGCCATTTTACAGCTCTTAAGAGATGGAGTAGTTGCACTATTCTATAAGTCAGTTTAGTTAGTGTTAAGCCTCAGTAAAAGCTGAGGTTTGAGACCATACCATAACGCTCATGAAACTGTACATGAGAGAAAATCAGGTCAAAATGCAGAAATAAACTGCTTTCTGGACATTTGCTGCAAATGTGTATCAGATGTAAAAACAGCAATCTGTTCCTGCTTCTTAGTGGTGTATTGCATTGCTGTAGGCTGCTGAGTTGCTGTCATGCTATGCAACCTGGCTGCTTTCCAGTCCTGGTATCATAGGATCACAGAATGGTAGAGGTTGGAATGGACCTTTAGAGATCATCTAGTCCAACCCCCCTGCAGAAGCAGAATCATCTAGATCAGGTCACCTAGGAACGTATCCAAGTGGGTCTTGAAGACCTCCAAGGAAGGAGACTCCACAACCCCTCTGGGCAGCCTGTGCCACTGCTCCCTCACCCTCACAGTGAAATAGTTTTTTCTTATGTTTAAATGGAGCTTTTTGTGTTCCAGCTTCATCCCATTACACCTTGTCCTGTTGCTAGCTACAATAGAAAAAAGGGATGTCCCAACCTCCTGACATCCACCATTTAGATTCTTGTAAATGTTAATAAGATCTCCTCTCAGTCTCCTCTTCTCTAGACTAAACAGCCCCAGTTCTTGCAACCTTTCCTTGTATGAAAGATGTTCCAATCCCCTGATATCTTGGTGGCCCTGCGGTGGACGCTCTCCAGAAGTTCTCTGTCCCTCTGGAGCTGAGGAGCCCAGAACTGGACACAGGACTCTAGATGAGGCCTCACCAGGGCAGAGTAGAGAGTGGAGAAGAACCTCCCTTGACTTGCTGGCCACATTCTTCTTGATGCATCCCAGGATGCCATTGGCCTTCTTGGCCATGAGGGCACATTGCTGGCTCATATTTAGCTTGTTATCAATGAGCACTCCCAGGTCTCTCTCTGCAGAGCTGCTCTTCAGCAGTTCGATCCCCAGCCTGTACTGCTGCATGGGGTTGTTCCTTCCCAGATGGAGGACTCTGCACTTGTCCTTGTTGTGAACCTCATGAGGTTCCTCTCTGCCCAACTCTCACGCCAGTCGAGATCCCTCTGAATGGCAGCACAGCCTGCTGGGGAATCAGCCAGTCCTCCCAGTTTGGTGTCAGCACCCAACTTGCTGAGGATACACTCTGTCCCCTCATCCAGGTGGTTGGTGAAGATGTTGAATAAGACTTTAAAATTAAGTGAATCACTGTCCCTGGCATGGGTTCTTCTTTAGCAAAATGAGTCACTGTCCTTGATGCGGAGTCTTTAAAGAAATGAAAATAAATCTCAGCTTCACCAGTCCTCTTTGTAGAACGCAGGGGAGTCACTGCTTCAGCACACCTCCTCCTCTCTTTTCTCACTGATCTTGGAGTCTGCACTGTTGTTTCTCTCTCTCTTCCCACTCCTTACACCACCACTAGCTGGGAAAGAAGAAGGGACAGAAGAAAGAAGAAACAGGAAGAAGCCTCCTCTTCTAGCTTCTTAAAAAGTGGCTGTGGAGGCGTGTAATTGGCTCAGCCCCAGAACTGGGTCTGGCTCAGAGCTGGGGCGAGTTTTGAGCAACTTATACAGGATCCATCTTTAGAACACCTTCCCCCTTACCAGAAAAGGCTGTCATGTCAAACCATGACAGCAAGGCTTTTTAATGGTACCAAGACATATCCTGGTCTTGAAATTAGTAATTTTAGACCACTTTAATAGTTACTACAGTGTATACCATTTGATGTTTAAGAATGCGCTTTTTACTTACATACAAAGACAGCCTGGATTTAAAAAAAAAAAAAAAAAAAAAAGTATAATCCAAAAACTGGAAATGGTAGATGACTAATAGCATTTACACTTTCTATAATTGTGGTCAAGCTTGCTTTGTGTAGATCTCTAGGATAAACTCAAGAGATGATTACTGTAATTAAGGAATTTAACAGATTTCTTTCTTTAGAGACAAGCTATTTGGCAGAGATTTGCAGTCTCTTGAATAAACTCCCTCCAATCCTCTGAAGTAACTACCTTCTGCTCATTATGCTCCTATGCTGCTCCCAATCAGCATAGGCATGCTGCTGATACTGGTGTCAGTCAAAGCCCTATTCCAGCCAAATGGTTCCTGCAGATAAAGATGCTTTCCAGCAACTGACTTCTACAGGCACGTGGGAGCACGTCCACTCTCAGGGAAGAAGGCAGACTCCAGCAAGTTCCAGCCAACAGGTACTTACTCAGGTGTTACACAGCCAACCACTTCAGTTACAATCCCAATTACATCTAGGTTAATACAAAGTAATTTCTTTGATAGCAGAAGAGAAAAATCCTCATTTATAATAGTATAGCTGAAATCAGCCTATTTCTTCTCTCCAAGTTCTACCCACTTCAATCCAAATCATTAGGGGTTTTTATGACACAAATGGTTATATTACAGATAGCAAAAGCAGATTATGCTCTGCCAGGAAAGATGTGTTAGAGACAGCATACGAGGCTGAATTATTAAAGATCTTCCTTACTGACAACTACATTTCTAATTTCAGCTCGGAATAAGATCATCTAGTCACATGGCATAAATACTGAAGCACCTGGATACATCTTCAGATATGGTGCACTTACCAATCAATGTCTTAGTCTAAGTAGTGAAAATACGTCTTTTAACTTGAATATTTTATCCAAGCCTAAAATAACCTGAGCTCTTGGTTAAACCAGTAGTGAGTACAAAAGTTAACAAATCTGTGGAGGTTTGAGTCAGTAAATTGCATTGTCCCACTTGAAATATCTCAAGAAGTATGATTTTGAGAAGATAAGTGTGGGGAAGGCACTGAACCCATCAAGACTGCATGACCAAAAAATGATCAACTGTAGACTATCTTCAGTGACAAAAAATGGAGATAGTAGCTGTTCTCTATGCTGTTATTTAACACTGTGAAGTCATCACACTTGCAATACACTTAAGACTGGTTCAAGAGGATGAAGGACATGCAATTACATTAGAAAAATTTTACAATTCATGCAGTAGGCTCTGAAATTCACTGCCACAAGTGAAAGGAAAAAAACACCACACACAAAAAACATGCAAAAATATCCAAAACAAATCCCACACACCACTATCCAAAGGCAGATCAAATCTAGACACAAATAAGAATATTTAGAGGAGTTAGAGTCACCAATCTAAAATGACTACTGGAAAGGATAAAAAGCTCTTGCTTCAGTTTTAGCTCAATTTCTCATTAGAAGGGATTAGAATGAAATTTTCATTGAATCCTCTAATTCCTATGGGGTGTACCATCCTCATCTCAAGCATCTGGTATGGTCATCAGAGAAATGGTAGTACATTAGACTGACCACAATCACAATCCAATATGGCAATTACTACATGTTTTCTCCTGCTTGATAAGAAGTTAAACAGTCCATCTCATGCTGCTGTCAAAATGCAATCCTGGAAAAAAAAGGACCAAATAAACATTTGTATATGGACAGAAGAAAGATTGAATACACTTACTAGAGGCAATAATTACCATTCAGTTGAGTAGATTCAAGGCTACCTACCCCAACCACAAACAATCGCACTGATTTTTTTTGAGAATATTTCTCTTTATTGCTGTGAGGACAGGTATCATCACTGGGCTATACAGTTCGGGGTTAGGCAGAGTTCACTGATTTAGTTTTTAGATAAATGTGAGCATTTCAGTGGAATTTTGCCGTTCAGTGAGAAAAGACAAAGTAACATGCAGATGATTTTCTTCTAAATATCTTTTTTGTTCTTTGTGGAACAGGCTATACAGCAATTGTCTTAGTGCCAAATAAAAGGGTGAATAAGGAGTATTCAAATCTAAGTTACTAGAAACATAGTACACTTAAAGCTCTCCTTTAGCCAAATATATATCTTCAAAAAGGAAAATGGGGGAAAAATATACCATTGCTGCTCACTCCTTTCTCCAAAAGAATCACTTTCTAGTAAAACACTAAGTAAACTACAAATGTTAGTCACATTACCTCTTTTTCTTCCTCCCTGAACAAACTATGTAGGGATTACATATTTTATTACCTGTTATTTCATTTTTATGTAATTTAGCAGAAGTGCTATATAGGTCAAATACATTGTTCGTGTAACTGGGGTTTAAATTTGTGCACAGACCCTGTAGAAACATAGCTAGCATCCTGGATCAACCCTAAGCAATATCTTTCTTAGAAGCAGACACTGAAGCATCCCCATCATCAGATACATGATGTCAGAAAACAAATTTACTCAAGCATTTTGACAGGCAAAATGAGTATGAAGTGATAACCAAGGTTCCAATATAGCTGTAGCAATAAAGAAATTTTACAAACCAAACTGTAAAAGAACCTCAAAACACACCCACAGTATTTCATTCCATCCTCTGTACTTAGAAGGGATTGAAGTGAAATCACTTACACTGAAAAAGAAAGAATAGGGTAAAATCCTATCAGTTGTCTCAGACGAGAAGGCATTAGAGAATTTTCTAGCTCCTTTTCCCCTAAAATGTGCTAAACCATGGAAAAAAGTAATAGTAGGATGAACAATGGGAAGTCATTATTTTTCAAGCAGAATAAATACATTACTCACTTAAATTGTACATCTCAGTATCTACAATGGGGGAAAAAAGTCTCTCTTGCTTTTATCTATGTGGAACAGAGGAAGTCATGCAAGAAACTACATTTGCAAAGATATTTTAAATTAAATCAGTAAGAAGCAAACAGAGAAAATAAAGAAAGGGAGATACTGTCTTTCACAGCATCTTCTCTGTCATCTAATCAGAGCCTAGAGAATGAGAGTCTGCAATGAGAGCCCTGAAAGGGTCATTTTACTTCTATACCTTCACTCCCAGCCTAGGCAGAAAAATGATACTTACTCACCCTTAGAAAGTGCTTTGCAATCTACAGGTAACATGTGACTTTGAATGTTGTTACAAAAAGATTTGTCTTAATGGTTACAATGCCTACAGAACTACTGAAACTCATTTTCTCTCACTTGATTAACAGCTATTTTTCCGTCTTTTCTCTCCACCTATTCAGTGTCCCAAAAATATCTCACATTATTTTCATTGTGCATCTTATTTTCTGTCAGCTGTCAAGAGGAGAGCTTTATTCTCCTGGCTCTTACCTCTGGTCTCTTCCAGTGATATATACAGTTCAGTGCTTACCAGCTTCAGAGGAGACCTCAGCAGTATGATGAAGTCACCAGAAACTGAAACAGAAACACTTCTTCAAGCCTAAAGAGACTCAGAAAGCAGAGTCTGTGATGGTAACTTTGCTTCTTTCACTCTGATGATAATGAAGGCATTTCAAAAACACCAATCACATTAACAGTTTTACTGCTAAGCAAAATAAGCAAGCTTGAAGGTTATGCAAAATGAATTACTTTTCATTTCAGCCACAGGAATCTCTCAGCTAATCTATGCTAACTGGACAAATGTTGAGTTCTTAACTGGTATGAGAAACCGAGGAAAGCCTGAAACATTTAACATAGTCTAAAACTAAAAACATACATAGAGACACTGGATATTTGCTTATTCTTCTCTACAACAGATTCATTTCTTCTTCTGTCTGAAGTAGTTTTGGAGGAGAGAAAAAAAAATGTCTGGACAAGTTAGAAAGACATTCCTACACTCCAGAAAGCATTCAGCTCTGGAAAGAAGAGGAGCCAGGAGAAACTAAAGACGGACAGCCTTTAGGAAGATACAGTGAAGCTGAAAGGGATATGATTAGTTCCATTTCTTGAAGAACGGATTCAGCTTTCTAACATATGGGGAGAAGTGGTTTAATGGAGGGGGAGGGAAAGGAATAGGAATCAGAGCTTTGCTCAGTCAATAGGCTGATTCTTGCTCTAAGGCTACCTTTTATGTGCATATTCTGTGATAATCACCTAAAACTTTAATGTAACATAGACTTTACAAACCTAAAATGTAATTTATGTTTTTTATCTAGGATGATCCATAGGAATGAAATTGATGGCTAACACCATTATTTTTGATACCCATGAAATACTTCAGCTGAAAGTAGTGAAAAGAGATTTTTTTTTACCCACTAAGCTGATGGATCTCTCACTGAGAAATGTGAAATTATGCAAATGGAGACTTTAAGAGCAACAGAAGAACTTTCTTCTATTATGCATACACAAGTAAGAACAAAAGGTCGCACAGTGGTTAGCTAAGCTTCACAGCAAACACAGCTTATTTAGGAACCATGCAATGGTATATAAAGACTTGACATAAGTTATCAACACCTACAGTCATGATGAAAATTTGTGACTTCTGGAGTGATTGTTAATTCTCAGCTGATTTAAACAGGAATAAACTGCTATTCTTCCTGGACTCAGATGAGATAGAAACACCAGCACATCTTGGGCAAATAATGTGCTTTCCGAAAAAAGGACTGTTTGCTTCTCAGGTCAAAAACTTAATTAAAGTATCTTCTCAATTTTTACACAGTTATACCCATAGCTTTTAAGAAATTAGTTGCCACATTTTACTTTTTAATCATGTATTTCTGATACGCAATACTTGCAGCTTCAGACCCATACCTGCATGAAAGTGTTCTGCGTTAACCATTCGGTCACAAGATGAGTTAGAGAACAGTGAAGTTCCACTACCTCTAGTTACAGAATCTGATTAATTGGAGCAAACAAATGAAAAAATCCAATTTCTATCACTTCAAAATCAAGACTGATCACTCAAAGCTCATTAAAAGACTGACATTCTTCTCCTGCTTTCAGATTTATGAAGCATAGTTTGATATTTTATTAATATTTATTATTAAGATAAGCCTCAAAATATCTCTCTGCTGATGCCAGTTAAAAAGCAGTTTAAAAATATCAGTAGGTTCACCAATAAATTTAAAGTTTAATATTAACATGACATGCCAATTTCACATCTACTCTATATGCATTTCAGATCACTGATGCTAGTTCCTGTTTTGCAAATAAACGTTTTTACACACTGCGTTATATCACAGTTTTTATTCAAAGGCTTTACTCCACACAAGATAGATATCTAAACCCACACATTTTCTTCCTTAAAAACATTTGCAGAACTTAATGCTGTTATAATTTTGGATTTTCTGTGCATCTAAAGATGTAAATGTAGTATCTTAAGTATCTTAAAAGACAATCTAGTGCTGGTAGCATATTGACTTTTACAAGTGCCTTGAAATCAGAGTTTTACTGTATTTAAATTACAAGTAAGTTGGATTTCATTTGCAAGAAATCCCAGACTTCATCCTAAAAAGTAAAAATAACATCATCTCTAATAGAGAGGCTGCCCTTAAAACTGCAATATACTTTACATACTAGAGTATATTGTGGGATTTATTCATCCAAGTGATCAAGTTGTTTATTATCCTGTTTTAATCAATAGGTGTTACAATATTTTTTTTCAGTAAGCAAAGGATAACTTTTCTGAATCACATGATACAGTGACTTTCATAGAATCGTAGACTTTCTACACATTTGCAAAAGATACTTTTTTCCTCCCCATGAATTCATGATCTTCCCCTTCTTTTTGTCACAGCAACAACAACCAAAACTCATGAGAGAGGATAGGAAGACAAAGGGGAAGTCCATTTTTACCACTGATCATCATGTCTTCCATGTCACTTTGCAACAGACCATGCACACTAGTAACACTTTTACGCAATGATGGCTAAATCTGATTGAGCTTTGAGAGAAAATAAATTGTGTCTTAGTGCACAATGGGGGATTAATTACTGGAGATACTTCACATTATCATTCATTAAGAGTTATACATGATGATCTTAAAGGTCTTTTCCAACCCAAATGATTCTATGATTAATATACAAACACATTATAATAAAATAAATCAACCAGAATATTTTACAATTCCAACTTCATTACCAGTCACAAACATTTCCCAAAAGCTTCCCAGATACACTAAGTTTAAACACTAGAATAACAGATTTAGTGCCATTATAAAAACATCAGCAGGTAAATAGGATGCAGAAACAGAAATTAGATCAGAAGTCTTTAAGCTTTATAGGTACCATTATAGCCTGTCAATGAATACAGTGGCTTTCTTGTTTGCTTTCCTTCTGTCTCCTGTGCCTCACCAGCATTTTGCAACATCACAGAGGTCCTATGGGCTTTGCCCACTAACTTGAAGTAATAAGCAGTTAGATGACAGATTGCATTCTCACCCTACCCCCTTTAGAATGACTGGATTTTATTAAAATTGTAGTTTCTTATAAAAGGTAAAATGACTGCAGCTCATTTTCCGTTAGGCAGTACATTACTTCTAAACATACAAAGTGATTTAGCTCAGGAAATACTGACATGCAGAGGCAGCTCCCCCACACTTTCCACATGCACAACTGTCAGCTTACTGCTGAAATGACACTTCAGTGCACTGAACTGGTTACATTTGTTTTGATTTTTCCCAACTGCAATTATATCTCCTATCTTCAATTCAGTGAAATTTTATCCACTGTACTCAAATCTGGGTTTCCCAAGTGATTACACCAACACCTAAGACTAATTTTTAGGTCAGCTAATGCAGTCAAAAGTTGTAAGTCCAAATCCCTGTAAATCCACCCAAGTAGCCTGTCTTTTATTCCAATGGCTGAAGAACTGACTCTTCAGTGATCTTGCACAGATGAGACTCTGGAAAAGGCTGCAAAATTGGTGTCCTTGGTGCTTGTATACCAGTATTCAAGTTGCAGTTATATTTTTAGAGTCACATGTACACAATGTTCTATCATAGAGAATGAACTACAGATTTTTAAGTGTTTTTGTAAGGGACATCAAAAGGTCATCTTCTATACCTCACTTCCAGTATAGTATCAACCACCCTTTAATCGTTCTTACAGGTACTTACCTAACTTCTCAGGGTTTACAAGAACAGACCATATGCTCTCCCAAGAAGATACTTCAGTGTTTCATCTCCTTTTTAAGAGAAAAATCGGGAAAAATCTATGTCTAATCCATCTTCATGCAGTTTCATTATTCACCACAGAGAGAAGACTATTATTTTGGTTTTAGAGCAGGTTTGTGGATTATCACATCACCCACTCTGGTACCCGCTTCATTAGTTTAAAGAACCCAGTCCATTCAGTCTGTCCTCATCCTCCTAATATCTAATGATTCTCAGTGCTTTTCATTCTGTGTCTCTGCAACCAGTCCAAGTCTTTCTTGAAATGTAATGCTCAAAACTGAATAGAGAAAAACTAAATCATGTTTCTTTTGTGGCTTACTCAACACTGGATCTTTCTCTGCAGAACCTCTGCTTATCCCATTGCTTCTCATTCATATTTATGCAGACAATTACTACTACCAAATAATCACTCAACCCCATTGAATTTCATCCTATACTTTTCCTGTCATTTCACTTCTATTTACCAAAATAATTTGAATTCTAAACCCATTTTCACACACTATTGCAGATCACTCAATTTTTTAATATATATTATAGTCTTTAAAAAAAATAGCCAATTTGTCAAATCTTCAAACAGAATTAGACTCCAAACAGACCCTCAGAGAAAATGTGTTTGGTAATGACTTTCATTTTGGTCACAGATCACTGATAACTCTCCTATAGTACAATTGTCCAACTGAGGTTGAGGCTACCTTGCAATAGCTTCACCTAACTCATGCGTCTTGAATTAATTATGAAGGTGTTGGGTAAGACTCTTTTAAATGCTTTTCTCAAACAAGGATACAGAAGGATTTATTGCTTTGCCTCTATCCAGATATATTGCCCTGCCATAGAAAGGGGTTACATTAGTTAAACATGATCTATTTGAGATATTTTTGGCTGCTCTTCATCCTCTATTTCCTAGATATTTGCAAACTGTACATTAATTTGTTCCAGAATTTTGCCAAATACTAAAATCAGTCTGACTAGTCTACAAGGTCCCTTTCTCCTTTCCTTTCACCAGCTCCTCTCAATTTTAAAAGATAAATAAGCATTTTCCTATTCCTCAGCTTTTTTTATCCACTCTCCATGAATTTTAGAAAGATGTTTGTTAAACAACAGAATAAATCACTCTATGGTCAAGGACAAATCCAGAAAACGTGTGAAAAATCCAAGGCTTACTTTCCTATCCAGACAGAAAAATTACCCATTTTTCAGGAGTATTAACTGCAATGGCCAGCAGCCTGCTATTACCCCCTTCAGCAACAATGGATACAAAACAGTTAAAAACTTCATCCCTTTCAGCATCCATCCCCAGAAGCACAGCCCAACTTTGTGAATTACATCCCAGATTTTCATTCTCCTGAACCAGAGGTAGAACAGTTCCTCTCAATGAGAAAAGTGGAGGAAGAAATCCTTCAATCTTTCAGACCAAATTGATCACTCGAGAGACACAACTAATTTGGATAAATGACCAAACTCAAGGTTGCTTTCTGAATTGATGCTCTTGAGGTTTGCTCATACCAATCATTAGTCACTACCATTTATTAGCTTGCAGATCAACTGAAATAGATCCTGGGAAGCAGAGAAAAACATTCTCCCAGGACCTTGGTTATTAATTTTATTTATTAACCAAACCAAACTTAAGCTAAGGCAAAATTAATAACTTTCTATATGTGTAGAAGAAACTTGGAGAAGAGAATGAAGCTTTATAATGCTGTGTGAAAGCAGGCCTCTCCCATTTGTGTACCTCTGAAGAGGTCAACTTCTATCATAGGCCTCACAAATTCATGACCATAAAGATCAGTGAACATTAAACACCAAGAGACAGGAGTGAGGCACGCACCAGATTATTTGGGAGGCATACTAAAGGACTGCACCAGCACAGCCCTTCAGAAATGACCCCTGCCACACTGATTCTCAGACCCTAAACAAACAAGCGTGCACGAAAAGACATTTAATTTCTCATGTCTGACAGATGGGAAATTTGGAGCTGTCTAAACACAAGCCCAAACCTATATTCTTAGCCCAGATAGCACTTTATTGACCCCTGGCTGATGGAAATGCCAGAAGAGTACCATCTGAATGTGACCCCTTAATGTAGTCCATGTGTGAAAACCTTAAGAAATATTTCTTCTTCCGTTGGAGGCCAGGAAATGAATGAAAAACGTCCAGTGAAGTCAAGGGATTCACATTGGCAAAAATCTGGCACACAGGAGAAATAGGGATCAAAAAACTCTGTCCTCCAAACTGAAGCCAGAGAGATCCCAGGCAAAGATCTTCTGCAGTAGTTTACATATCCATAGCCACATCATTCTGTTCAGAAACATAAATAATGTCATAGAATACGGCACTAGATAATATAAAATATTGTCCTGAAGTAAAATATTACTGTAAAGATAATTTCTTTTTCTTTTTTTTTTAAATGTAGGCCTAAAGGTCCTCCCAACTTATTCAAATTTTCCAAAAGAACCTAGGGGCATAAAGTACTAAAATTGTGTTGAAATTCAACAGGAGATTGGTCACTAAATCTTATTTCAAAAATCCTAGTGTAAACTAATTATTTGTAAAGAACAGATCTTCAGAAACATTTACTTCATTAAATAGATATTCCCAATATGTATGATCTTTGCCAAAACAAATTTGTATTTGCTACAATGCAAACACGTATTTATAGATTACGCCACTGATTCATTATCAAATAAAGTCCATTTTCTGTGCACCCAGCTGAGTTAAAGAATATTAAAGTGAATTCTAACTTCCTTGTTGGCTATGGAAGGGCATCCTTTTATTGACATCTTCATTTAGCAAAAATGCTTTGAGATGTATTGGGCAAATAATATTGCTCTTACAGATCTCACTGTTTCAGAAGCATGACTTCTCTGAGGAAACACTAGATCTTGTAACAGAAATATCTTTAAATCTTTTAGATAGCCAGTCCACAGGGAAAGGTTTAAGAAAGGATCAAAGCTTGTCCTTTCAGCTTGAATTATTCCATTACAGCTGAATGTGACATAATTACAAAAGATGTTGGATGTGGAATCTCATCAGGATTATCTGACACTCATCTTTGTTGAAAAAGTCTCCCCAGCTGTTGCTCTGATAACACAAATGTGACAGGAGTGCAGAGTACAAAAGTAGTTGCAAGTGACCACTGCTTTGGGGCTGGTTTAGGTTCCCCGAGATGCATTGTGACTTTTCAGACATCACACGTACTAAGTCTATTTAGGACTGACTTGAAGGTGAGAGGGAATACCAAGCATGCTATTGAATTTCTGAGTAAGAAATTAGTGTGAAACAGCCTGTAAACCAGTATCTATGCTGTTCAGCTGATATACATAAACAATTCATCTCCTTTCTTATGCAAGGTCAACATAAATCAGTAAATAGCTGGTTGGTTGGTTGGTTGGTTGTTTCTTTTTTCTTTAAGAAATCTACTATATTGTCCAAGTTTGTTTTCATTGAGATAAGAACACAGTGTTGTTTATAATATCTAAGATAAAGCACATTCTATTTAGAATGTACATTTCTGGCACATTCTAAACCAATACATGTAACCTCAAAGGATCACAGAGCAAGGTGCACGTTTCTTATAGTATCACTATATTTTTGTGTGTGTATGTATATTTTTTTTTGTTTTTTTTAATTCTGTAAAAGGAGCTCAATTGTAAACTATAACATCAAATCTTGAATAATTACCCATTCCAAAGGATTTGGTAGCTGTAAAAATACGGTTTTTTTCCTTCCTTGTCATGGATTACATTTCCTTCATACATTATTAATGAAGTTAAACTACTAGTAACATGCCAAATGTGCTGCATAGGAGATTTGTGCCTAATCCAGCACAAAACAGGCCCAGTCACATAATGATAGAAAAAAAGAACAAATGTCAACAGTTTCACACTGGGACTAGATTAAGCAGACCATACTTACTGATTCCTTACACAAGGATTATCTCACTTTTAGTGCTATGAGAAGACAAGCCACACTTCTCCTATGTTATTAACACAGAACTGCACCTCAAAAAAGACACCAGAGTCCCTGAATCTGCTTCCAGACACACACACACACACAGACTGCTGTTTATTAAACATCTCAAACTCTCCTTTAGATGACAGACACAAAACCAGGATACTAACAATATATATCAAAAATGCCCTCTTTAGATTCCAATCCAACATTTAATGGAATTTGTGGGTAGCTCTTAAGTGGGTAGAATTTAAAATTAGATTCCAACTGAATCCAAATTAATTTAACTGGTGTCTATGGGGTTTACCTTCCTACCATGGAAAACTGTCTTAGGACCCAATTCATGCCAACAGCTAACAAGCCTGGTAACTAAAGTGCTGAAGCTAACAAAATGCTACTCACTCTTAAGCATTTACAGGACTAGGCATTTGGCACAAAACTGCCTGTCAACTAAGTAATAATCATTTCCAAACAGACTAGAATTCTTAATACCCCATCTACAAGATATATTCACTAAAGCCCCTATGGCACAGGCAGATGTTTAGTAAGATAGAGAGCACTGCTTTAAGATGCTTTCTGCTACATCAGGAATACTGAAGCCATAACAGGCTGCAGAGGGGGTGAAAACTTGCTTTGCCATTTCAGATTTGTTAAAAATGTTCAAGGAGTAGCTGTCCCAGCAGACTAGGCAAGATCAGGTGTCATCTGTCTACACCACTTTATGCTTTATGCTGGATCAGGTATCATCTCTGCTACCACAGTTGGCATTAGGCTGGTAGAAACAGCACAGCATGTGCTGCGCCTGGCTCAACACAGCTCAACTGAGTGCACACACTGATCCAGACCTAATTAGTATTAGCAGAGATCTGGCAGGAAGGGTTGTTGAACCACAGATTCAATTTGCAGCTTCAATTTACTCTTTTACAGGTAAACAGGTCTCAAGCATTTCTGCCCTCCAGCTTTAGCCTTGTTCATTCAGAGCTACCTGGTCTCTAGAAGTTACCATCCTCTTTGTTGTGTCAATTCACCTGCTTGTGAGGCTGGGTCCAGAACAGATTTTTGAAGTAACCATGACTTTAAAAGTAATAACATTAACTGTACGCTCTGTGCATATTTTACAACCCAGGTCGTTTTGGAAATCTAGACAGGCTCTGTGATGACACAAAGGCAAATCATTTCCAACAAAAGTATGCCTTAAGCCAGTTTCAATGGCACTTATGGATAGACATCGTGTCATCAACTTGCCATGTACCCAGAGGTAGTCCAATCTGTTAGGAATCTCAAAACATGCTTTAGAATATATAGAGCAAATAATTAAATCAAATGAAAACTTACTCAGCACACTGTACATTCATTCTGAGCACTCTCTTCCACAAGTAGAGGGGGAAGAAAAGTTAGTAAGAATCTCGTACAAGCTCTAAAGCATTAGTAAATCCAAATAATTATATAGTCACTAGCACATAAAAATTAATTTGCTTACTAAGAGACTGGGCTTTTTCTCCCTTGCCAAGATAGTGAATCATTGCAGTCACAAGAATCCATGTTTTGGTTTCTTAGGGCCTTTCACTTAAATCCACGAAGAAAACAGTACGTTGTGCCCACTTTCCTGCATTTCTTCACACATACCCTGTTGCAGGAACTGAATGGGGAATGCTAAAGACAGAAGAGGAAGAAAATAACCTAAATATACTCTGAGGAGAGATGCCTGGGATGCATCAATATCTCTATGACGAAATAATCCACAGACTGCTAGAAGATACAACTGGTAATATCTCCATGGAGCCCCTCCACTCCGTACTAGGCTTAACATTTGTTGCTCGATGTTCAAGACCATGTAACTCCATGGAGCTGCTCTGCTGGAGCTTTCTGCAAATACCTCATGAATGCAGTTTCTCATTGCAGAAGGGGGCCTATGAAGAAAATGCTAGTCAGCATCAAATTGTTTCCACAGTGTATGGACATTTGTTAATCCAACCTTTTTCCTCTGTAGTCTGGGGCCTCAAATTTCCCTAAGCTCCATTTGGACCCCACAGGCAGCAAGAAATGGTGTTTCTGAAGAGGCTGAATGTGAAGGTTAGGGAACATCATACACAAAGATTTCCTGCTTTGCAAATCTCATTGAGCTACATGACTTCATAGTATTGTCTAAAGAGAACACTGAAAAATATTCAAGTTGATGCGACTTGCAGTTACTTAAATATTGATTTTTGATCCCATTAAATGTGTTAGGTATAAAATGTCTGGCTTCAGAGCAGTGTAATACCACGAACTACATGTCTGGCTTCAGTAAGTTCTAATTCATAATTGCAGCTTATGCTTTACTCAGTTTCAAAGTAGTTACCAAGTCAGAAAACAGTCATTACATTTCATTCAGTAAAGAGAGCACACCCCAAATGAGGTGTCTTTTAAGAAAAGAAACAGGACAACTTACACTGACAACATTTATCCTTCGTACTAGGCAAAGCTCTCCTGATTCATCACCTATTCATCTGCTGCAGCCATATCACTGGCCAACATCTGTTTACATCTTAAGCCTTACTGTGAACTCTCTCCAGTTATGTTCCCCTGGTAAAAAACAAGTCGCATTCTGACATTATCTACTGGGAGGAGATCTGGGAACTACTGGAGAGTTACAGTATAAAAAATCCACAAATACTTCTCTATCTTAGTTTTTATTTCAATAACTACAGTATTTCTTATAATTTTAAAAATTTTGCTACTATTTTATTGCTTTAGGCACTTCAGATCAGAAAGGTCCAAGACCAGTACTTTGTTTCAACACAGAGAAAGATAGTTTCTGGTATTGCTCCATTCTGGAGTGAACTGAAAGTCCAGGACACTGGCCTTGTTCATGCCATGATTTTTTGACTTTCAGCTTTCTAACCCCTCAGGCATTGTGCAAAAAACTTGTAGGCAAACACTTGTCACTCATCAAGAGCACATCAGTCACTAGCAGTAGAAAAAGTAGAAAATTGTGAGTAAAACAAGTTTTATCTGCTAGTATGGAAATAGAAGAGGTGGCTAGTTATTGGAAAACATGGTCCAAAGAAGCTAATTGATGTAGTGAACAATAGTATCTTTTAAGCTTCACAGACTTGTAGAATTTCACTGTCATTCAGGATTTGAGCCTGAATTGGTAATTTTGGCATGTGCACACAATATTTTTGAGAACTCGTACACTTAAAATATACGTACATATGTATGAGTGCCTAGTGGATGTGCAAAGAGATTTCCCCAAGAACAAGAAGGAACATATGCTCTGGAACCAGGTTACGTTTAATATTATCAACCCATATAGGATTTCTGAAGATACAGTTTGGACATTTGTGCCCCAGAGCTATGATGCCTTGACCCAACAGAGTTTTCCCAAGGAAATCTCTCATTGTGTCATGTATTTGCACGATTCACCACTTAATCCATTCCAGGAGAAAGAGTTGCCTAATTTTTCTTGGTTCACTCCTTACTCCCCAATACACAAACAACAGAAGCAATATCCACACTCTCCCCACTTGCAACAAGCAAGACCATTTCTTCAGACAGGCCCAAACATGGAAAAAGCTCTTTGCTAATGCAGTTTCATGACAGGCAGGAAGAGCCCTGTGAGTCTTTCTTGCAGGAGAATAGGCTTCCCTTGTGCTCCAGGTAACTTTTCCATGCCAAAAAAGCCAGGAAGCTTGCATCATAAAGATATCTATTTGTTGAGCTCTGGTTTACGTTATACGCAGTAATAAAGTAATCCAATGAATGTTTTATAAATGTGCTGTTAGTATTCTGTAAGGGTTATTTCTCCATTAGAAAATAACGATACTTAGAATGGATTCAGAGGGACTAATAAATTGTTCCACTAGGTGTTAATCAATAATATAAATGAATAACCAATGAAAAACTGTCACTAGTATGCCAAAGGGGAAATCATCCAAGAATGAAATTGGTGCAATAATACAACTGCATTGTATCCTTCAACAAATACATGTCAAGCATACTGGATAGAGACCAATTCTCAGTACAAAACCATGTGCTGCTTTAGACTGCCTCAAAATACCTTATTTTATAAGGGATTTTTTTAAGGGACAGATTTTTTTTTTTCTAATTGTGAACACCAATAAATTGAATTCAAGATGCACATATGCTGTACTTGTACACTGGATATTTTGTTAAGTTTTGTAGGTTTGGGTTTGCTGGGTTTTTTTTTTTTCCTTTTTAATTATTCTGGCAGATAGCTTTTTGCCAGAGCTCTGAATCCTACAGGAAAATCCCTGAAGATTTTCATGAAAAAAGCTGGCATTCCTTCTTATTTGCCTATTGAACACAGGCACAGCGACAGATTTTCGGGATGGGCAAAGTCTATCCTATTTTAACATCTGAAACATCAGTCCAAGAGCCTTGGACAGTCTTCATGCATTTACAAAGCTCTGACTTCAGTCAGGTTAATAATGCTCTTTAGCTTACAGTGCTGCCCACAACTTCTACAAGAGTTGAGCTTGCCTATTTTTACCATTCAAAATTCCCTCTCAGGTGTAAACTACTGGTCTCCCAAGCTCATTTGACTGTCTACCTTAGGACTTCAGGTAAAAGAAATATAGGACACTTGGCACATTTTTTTTTTCTAACTGAAATTAAACCAGGCCCCAAATCTACTTATGAAATGCTTGAAGTTATTGGAATGACTTCCTCTGGTGACAGAAGGAATCTGGACTATATCCTCAATTTTCTAAGGGGAAGGAATACATCTTCTAGGACTATTTTTATCCTTTGTATTAATGCTTTTTTCCCCTTTATCAGCAAAAACCCATTGGCTTATTTTACCAACCACATCTCCATCTCCCATCCAACAGCGCTGAAGGAATGGCTGCTATAAAGCTGTTAGAAAGAATTTTTACTTAAGATTGGCAATATTGATACTGAATATTTGGATTATCATCAAAATGCAAGCAAAAAAAAATGCTTAAAACATCCAGAAAAATTTTACATCTTGCAGTCTACATCCCTTGCAAGACTTGTTTTATCTTCCATGAAACCTCAATGGCTACTTTTTGCCAACACTCAGGCAATAAAATCCACATTCAGTAAACTTGACCTTTTAAAGCTTCACACAACATTGTTATAGTCACAGTTGTTGAAACTCACACTTGTTTCAAGAAGCACTAAGAAGCAGCTTGTCAGAAATGTGACTGCTAGTATACAAAGCACCAAAGGCAGCCTCATGTCTAAAGCTGCTAACCTTGTGTTCAGGAACAAATTCACTTCACAGCAGCGCAGTAGTTTTACAGATACTGATATACAATGCTAATCTAGCACCATAAAACCATATCAATGTTCAATTCACTGAAAGTTCAGGCAATGTTTCCAGAGAAGTTGTGCCTATATGTTTCTTCATTCAGCAACTGGTATCACAGAATCACAGAATCTCAAGGGCTGGAAGGGACCTCAAAAGATCATCTAGTCCAACCCCTCTGCCAGAGCAGGACCACCTAGAGTAGGTCACACAGGAATTCATCCAGGTGGGTTTTGAATGTCCTACCTCTGCAATGGAGATCTAATGGCTTCTCTGCCGTATACTGATACATTGCTTTTTAAAGTGTATATTCCCTTGGATCAGATAAGTGTGACAGACTATCTACAATGAGTAACCAACCAATTAAATGCAAAACTATGGAAAGCAACAAGTGCCACATGCATCTGAGATAGGTGTGTAAGGTAGTTGATGCAAATCCCCTCCCCTTCACCCTGTCACTCTGGTTTACATCATTCCCAATCATTCCTACCACAACTCAAATTGTACATCAAGATCTCTGCTATAGAGAGTTTGGCTCTAAGTCTAAGCTGTATTTTTATTGTAACTCTTCACAGGAGAAGGGTTGTAGAGCAGCAGAAGTTTTATATTGTGTTCACAATGGCTCTCCTTTATCCTTGGGTTGGTCTCAGCCACAGTAGTTCACACCTAGCTTTATATGGACCTGGAGAGCTGTTCTGACAGACAGGAATTCCTAGTGCATTGAAATGTTGCAGCCTACTCACTTTTGCTCAGGGAAGGATGCTTACCGGAAACAAGAGAGCAAAAGCCTTTTCAGGCCATAGAAGTGCTATCCCAGAGACCTTCTGTCAACAGAGGAGTCTTCCAGTCATGGGTTAAGCCAACATTACAGTTACTTCAGACTACCAGGTAGCTAAGCCTGAGACCTGTCTGCCCATCTTTTCTGCAGTCTTGCAAAAGGCTCTGTCTAGGAAAAAATAAAAGGGGGCCTTTGACGGGCAGCACAAACATAGTATGTTTTGTCGGTAACGCCATATAAATCTACCAACAGATACGATATGTTGACACAGATATAGTAACATGCATCAGTAGTACAAGTGTGCCTAGCCCTCCCACAGGTATCCAGCAAGCTTTTCATACTTAGATCTGCAGCAACTGGACACATGTGGCACATGCAGGAGATTTTAAGATTGCTCCTGCATCCCCGCTGCTGCACAGAGATTTGCTGGCTTTATTTCAGGCATTTACCAGACTCTGTGAGCCCTTCTAGGCTTGAAATTCATAACTGCTAGATTGCATGCAAGAATATGCTAGAGGTGGCGTTAAGGGAACTATTGGCACTTCATGTTTTCAAAATTTGTTTCTTTCCTGTCTCTGGATTTAGGAATAAGATTTAAGGCACATTTTTGCAAACATTGGTTATTATGTCTTCAAGAGAGAACATACTATAGCAATAATCACACACCCACAGGACACTTGAAATAGTGGATAAAATTCTTGATGCCAGTAAGAGACATTCAAGTATTATGCAGGCTGAAAAGGTGTTATGTTTAAAATTCTACTCCAGTCAAACTGCAGTTTATTTTATTAGCGCTCTACAAGGAGCTGCACCCAATCCCAAAGATGATTGTATTTTTTTCCATATCAACATCTATTTTAACTAACATTTTTACTCCCAACAAAGCATATAATAATGAATGAGAGTCTCAGTGCAGTAAAAAGAGCTAGACAACTTGTATCTATATGTTTACAGCAGACTAAGACCTATCAATCTGCTACTAAACTGGCAAATATTATCCACATACACACCCAGTCTTCACTGGAGCTTTGTTAATTTTAAATAAAATTCCTCTACATTCAAAAAAAAAAAGAAACCTTCAACCTATTCTTCAAAGATGTAGAATAAATGCACTGATTAATTTCTTCAGGTATTAGATTCAGATTTTAATTTATGCTAACACTGGAAGTACAAACTTATATTTGAGTTGAACTGACATTCTTAGCTACTCATCCATCATTACAAAACAAAGCCCAGTAGTAGGTTTTTAACAGTAATTATACAAATGCTCACTTAAAATTGAAATATGCACAGATGCACAGCCTTACTTTAACTCTTTTTTTTTTTTCAAATCTCTCCCTCTAACTCCTCTTCAAATTATTTTGCTCAACCACATACAGTATCTTGAAAAATCTGCAGTAGTAAATTTGATTAGTGTCAATTCTGACATTCCTCAAAACCTCAAGGACTTCAGAGACTTCTGCTTATTCAGAAATATTTTCAGCTGTTGATAGAAAATGTATCATAACATTATGGTTTGCAGAATTACTTCCTGTACTTATTTAGACACATCTAAATAAGTGACAAAAAGTCATCAGTTTGTATCATTTAGGAAATAAAACAACTTGTAGTTAGAATAAAGCAGTCTCCTGAGCACCTCCAGGACATTTGGTGCCTAAGTAGCCCCATTACTCATTATTTGAGCCTACAACAGATAAATAACAGACCATGGACCAAAACATCTGTACAATTCAATCTAAATCTGGTTTTTAAATTCTCTTATAAATATGATTCTCATATCCTGGGTTTTAAAGAAATTTAGTCATATCATTACTACCATCTCCTTCCTCTCATTTTTACTAATTAACATGACTTCAGAAAGCTGATAAATGAAGCACATACCTCCACCCTTCCTGACGTACTCCATGCTTCCTATCCTTGAATCTACTCTAGACAGTCTTGCTCCGGCAGGGGGTTTGGACTGGATGATCTTTCAAAGTCCCTTCCAGCCCTTAAGATTCTGTGATTCTATATGCCCGTCTCAACAGATATTTGTCTGAAGTGATCATCCTCATATACATTTTTCAAAAGGCACTCATATCTAACCACAATCTTGATCTTGCTTCCATCACCTTTTACAAGCCTCTGTCAAAAAGGCATTATTTTTATTTGACACTTGTTATTCAAGTTTCAGCTTCACCTGATCTGCAGTTTCCTCCAGACAATTACACCCTCAAAAAAAAAAAAAAAGCAGGGAAAAGCAAGTGTGAAACAATTCACCAGCCAGTCAACACAAAATATCTGCATCTGAAGCCTATTAAACTGGTAGAGTCATCATGTATAAGAAACTCTAAGGATTTCAATACCTTGATCTCCTGGGTCTGCCATAGAAACTGCCAGCACAGCTTAGAGCAAAATAAGCTGTCATCCCTATTATCTGCAAAAATGCAATAATAGATCTGCTCCTACCCCCTAGCCTACAAGAAATTCGGCAGGTCCTGAGGCATTCAAGACCTGACTACACGAGGCAACCCAACACCATGCTCAGTGGACATTTGAGCCAGTTCTGAGAGCAGCAAAGTTCTGCCTCCAGCATGATGCTGCAGTCCACAGTGCCACAGCAGTACCTCAGCATGGTGTTGGACCATCACTAATTTTGTGTAGTGCTTTGTCAACACAAAGGATCTGCTCCCAGACTCAGCTCAGTTGGTTCTTGCTACCTAGCACAGCACCAGTACACATTGCAGTTACAGCCATCCAAAACCACAGCCATGGTGAGATCACAAGCTGGCCACATACCATAAAAACACTCACTTCTATCTCAAGTTAACCTATAAGTATGCTGCCATGCAAGAACACAAGAAGGTGACTCATTCATTTAAATAACTTTCTGTAGGAACTGATTGAAATTGTGGCTTTGCTGGGAGAACTTTGACGTCGACTTCAAAAGACCAAGATTTTACTCAAAATCTTTACAAATGGGATTTTTATGATCAGGATGAGAACATGGACATCTTAAAAATGTTTAACAAAAAGGAATAGAAGGGGATAACTTCAAAAAAGTGAGCAACATTTTCTCCCCTGGCCCAAAAAAAATTATTGCAGAACAAGATGGTCATGAGGTATTGAAAAGTTGGAAATTTTCTTTACAAAAACTGAGGAGATAAACTTCTAAAACATGCATGTAAAAAAAAATTAAATATGCTAAATCTAGTCTTTAAATAAGGCAATTTTCTGAATTAAAAACTTGGCATAGTAAGTCTTAGAAGATCTGTAACATATTATTGACAAAAAGGGAAAAAATTAACTAGTGATGGAGTTGCTAAATGCTGTTATGTTTAATACTCATTGGATTGTGGTTTGGCCCAGCTAGCACAGCAGCACCATGACAGTCTCTCACTCGATGCCCCCATTCACCTCCACTCTCGTTAGGATGGCAGAGGCCCCAGCGAAATGGGAGTAAAAAGATAAGCAAGGTTGTTGTGGATTGAGACAAGGGCAGGGAGGGCTCACTGCCAATTACGGTTCCGGGCAAAACAGACTCCAGTACTCGACTTAGAGAGGAAAGTAGGAAAGTTTATTCTACAAGAAACAGAATGGAATAAAAGCAAAAACAGAGTAGGATGATGAGAAAATTACAACCAGCATTTTAAGATCTCCCTCCCCTATCCCTCCTTTCTTCCCGGGCCCAGCTCACTGCTCCCGATATCTCTACCTTCTTCCCCCTCAACGGCTCAGGGGGGCAGGGAGTGGGGGATGTGGTCAGTCTCTCACAGATGGGCTCTGCCGCTTCTGTCTTCTCAGATGAGGACGACTCCTGGCATTCTTCCCCTGCTCCAACATGGGGTTCTTCCCCCGGAACACAGTCTTTAAACTTCTCTGGTGTGGGTTGTTCCCAACAGCTGTGGCTTCTGCTGATACAGGGTCCCTCACACGGGACACAGTGCTTGGTCAATATCTCTGGCATGGATTCTTCACTGCGATTGCAATTTCTGCAGTTGCAGGGTCCTTCCTTCAGGACACGGCCTCTTCTGGCCATAGTTTTACCACTGCCCCTGACTTGTGGTCTGTAGTGAATTGATATTGGGTCCCTTCCTTGGGTCATGGCCTCCTCTGGCCATAGTCACTGTCCCTGGCTCAGGGCCTTTAATGAAGTGAGTCGGTGTCCCTGGTCTGGGGCCAGCTGTAGCAAAATGAGTCTCTGCCCCTGATATGGGCTCATTATCAAAATGAGTCTCTACTGCCAATGTGGGGTCTTTAAAGAAATGAAAATAAATCTCAGTTTCACCAGTCCTCTCAGTACAATGCAGGGGAGTCTCTGCTCCAGCACACCTCCTCCTCTCTTTCATCACTGACCTTGGAGTCAATATGGTTGTTTCTTTCACTGTTCCTACTCCTTGCACCAACACCAGCCAGAAGAAGAAGGGTAGAAAAAGGAAGAAACGGGAAGAAGAAGGAAGAAGCCATCTCCTCTTCTGGCTTCTTCTTAAAAAGTGATCATGGAGGCATCTAATTGGCTCAGCCCCAGAAGTGGGTCTGGCTCAGAGTTGCGAGCAATTTCTTTCAGGAGCCATCTTTACAGCCCCTTCCCCCTTACCAGAAAAGGCTGTCATGTCAAACCATGACAGTGTAAAGAATCAGTTGCACAACCTATTAAGAATCAACAATTTTCTACCTTCTGTCTACTCATGTGCTTACCTCCCACAGACAGGTAGGTAACTCTCCTTCAGCCATTGTGTATTTGCTTTGCTGGTAGAAGTAATGATATAGCCAACCCTCCTTACAATTCCTCTCTAATTTGCTAAGTGATTAAACACCAGTGTGAACGACCACAATGTCCGTCTCTTCAGTAGATTATATTATCACTACAATACTTTAAAATTCATGTGTAGCTCAGCTCACACTTCATTTAAATATTCAACCTAATGAAAACTTTCCCTTAGAAATTCCTTGCTGTACCAACAGCCTTTACAGATCACAGATCTTTTGTAAGCAATATTTAACCTTGCAGTAGTCTTACCAATGAATTATTAATTTGGGGATTTTAAAGCCACCTATCATTCCAACTATTAGCAGTTACTTCCAAAGCCATAACTAAAAAAAAAAATATAACGCGAAATATGGACATGCATCAAGACCTTTGCAGGATTGCCCTTATTACCTCACCCCCACCACTCCCCCTACCACACACACATTGAACTAAATTTTGCACAGAGTTAAGGTGTGTACAATGGTACTTGTTAATAAAGTCTGTAGTGAGAGCATCTGTCTCAAAATAAGTTCTAAACATCTCAGGACAGCCAGAAGCATTTGGATCTGCACTTGGTGTACAATCTTTATCACCTTCTTTGAGGATGCAACCCAATGAGATATTATTCAACTGATTCAATCATAGTTTTGAACTCATACAAGTCCTGTAGCAGATGACATGTTCTTCGTTCTCCAAGATTTACAGCAAGCAAACGAGAGCATTTCAAAATCTTTTGTCCAAAAGACATTGTCCACATTACTGAGGAACCAGACTATCATTCAGGAATAGCAGACCTAGCACTGTTTGAAGTCAAACTTGGGAAAAAAAAAAAACAAAAAAAAAAAACCCAAACCAAACACCACACACTTCTTTTTTTATTGCTCTACATGAGAGAACTTTGGTCACTATAAGACATCCAAACAACATAAAACTGACCCCTAAAAGCCACCATGACATTCTCACAGTGAAGCATTACTGTTCCTTATGTCAAGAGAGTGCACATCCCAACAGCTGGCTAATACAGGAATTGGACACACATCCTTTCACTGGAATACAACCTCCTCACAGGCCTTGCCTTCATTCCAGCTTGTCAGGAGAACTTCTTCCACTGGACCCACACATATTGCAAGTGTTTTTCCCTTGCAAGGGAAAAAGGACGACTCTTCATTTGTTTCCTTGCAGTGTGCATGATACAGCACCATGGAATCTCCCTTATGCATGAGGCATTTGTAGATAAAAATGTAGTTTGAGGCAATTGATTAAATAATAAACAGATAAAGCTATGAGACTGTTAATAGAAGTGTTTTTTAAAGAACTGACCTAACTCTAGGAGACACTTTTTGTTTCAAATACTTAGAATTGAGATTCCGTGTAGAATTTTGTTCATAAATTTAGTTTGAGATTATTTAAAATACATAGTTTATAACTATTATGGGAGTGAAAAAAAGCACTTAATAGAAGTGTTGTTGAATATTGGATTGTAAATCTCTGAGCTCCTTGTCTTATGAAGTAAGTCTTTTTGTGTGCATAAAATACAGTTCAATGCTAAGCATTTTCTGGAAAATGGAGGACAAATCCCAGTGTAATCTTTAGACAAAATTATTTCAGATGCCTAATGCCTGTAAAATTATAGCTGTGCCTGGTCTGAAACTTGAAGGTCTTTCCACATTTCCATTACAAAAGCAGTCTTTCAGGGGCTTATAATTCAACCATAAAAATTTGATTCAGGATGAATCTTGGCATAAGATTGGAAGGCTCAGCCTGGAACATACCTACAAGTTGTGCCCACAGATATAGGAGAGTGCATTTTCATCCGGGCATAAGGTCCAAGCTGTCTTTCAAAGATGGTATTTGCATTTACAACATTTGTATTTGTAGTGTTCTCATACATGAGATTAGTTTCAAAAGAATAGCAAGCAAGCTGCATTTCTAGCTACCTGAGCTAGAAATGCACTCAACAAGTAAGTCTGAACTGAGCAATTGAACAACAATAGCCCTTGTTTTCTACAGTGAAGTGATGGTCATGCAAAAACTGAAACAATATTTTAATATGTTTAAACTAATAAAAGTTAGAATGGGCACTTTCAGGAAAAAAGGAAAAAAAAAGCAAAATTTAAGCCTGTTCCCAAAAGAGATTTTCCTAATTTACAGTATTATTTTAAAGTTAAAATAAGAACCACTCAGATACAGTACTAAATTCTCAAAATTACCATTTTTTTAAATCTAATATGGAAAAGAATAAAAGGGCAGGCCCCCCTGATGAAGCCTTCCTCCTGATCTTAGGCAAAGGAATAAGGTAAATTGAGAAGCCAGATCTGATCCTAAAAGCTCCCTTCAACAACATGAGACTCTGGCAAGAGCAAAGAGAGAGGCTGGCTGGTTATCTTAGCCAAGTGCACATGTGCTACTGCCTGCAGCCCACAGCTGCTGAATTAGGCAGTAGGAGCAAGCAGACACACAGGGAGGCATCTTTAAGCAGAGAAGGATACAGCCAGCAACGACTGACTTAATATTTCCGATGCACCAACATCCAGCGGCATTCCAGTCCAGCATTACATCAGCAGGTAGAGCTCTGCTTTCCTCTGTGCTCAGCTACAAATTAAACAACAGAGGAAGTGTTTGCCCACTCCAGTATGGTACCCTTGGAGATTGCCAGTTAGATTAGGATTAGACCTGCCACTGGCTCTGAAAGACTAGGGGAAAGAGAGACAGCTGTGGTTCAGGAGGACTATCCGCATTCTAGCTATTCTCACTCCTGCTCTCTTCTTGTATGTTTTAGGCACAATGATAAGCTACCTTCCCTAGGTTACCCCCACGGCATAGTGAAGAGACAGGTAACGCTTCCCCCCAACATGTGTGTGTGTGGAGCTGCTTTTTGCTTGGCAACAGGGGGAGAGGGCTGCAGTGCTGATCCCAGTAAGCAGTTCTCAAAACATCCCCCAGCTCTGAGGTGGACCATTCTCCTGCCTGGCCAGGCCAATCTGATGCCTCTGCCATCTTCATATAAGAAGGGAGCTCTGCAGTAGAAGAGAAGGTGGAAGAGTGTGGCGAGATGTAGGTGACCATGCAGACCATAGTCAGAAAAGGAGGAAGGAAGGAGGAGTCCCAGACTGGAGAACCCCTGCAGCTCACAGTGAGAGAGCAGCTGTGCCCCTGAAACCCGTGGAGGAAAATAGCAGAAATGATAGTTACCAACAGCTCCGTGTGAGTGCGCCTGGATGGGCAGGAGACTATGTGAGTGTGAGGAGGCAGCCATGGCGCAGGTCATGCTGGAAAGCCTGTGGACCCCAGGGACCCACACAGGAGGCAGAGAGGAGCTGCAGCCCTGGGGATGAACACACATAGGAGCAGCCCATGCAAGGCTGCCCAGCACGTAAAGGATACTGCACTGGAGCAGGGACAACCGGTAAGGAGCCTGCCTGCCCTGAGGAGAGACAAGAGACAGGAGCCATCAGGAAAGGACTGATACTCCCATTCCCTGCCCCCCGAGCTGTTCAGGGGGGAGGAGATAAAGACACTGGGATAGGGCTCTGAGCCCAGGGAGAGGTGAGGGGTGGGGAGAAGGTGGTCTTAAAGGGTTGCTTGTGCTCTTCATCATTGTACCACTCTGCATTGTTTTCTGTTTGCTGTTTTGTGGTTTTATGGTTTTGGTTGGTAGTGACTTTTCTGTTTTCTTCCCCAGGTTGAGTAGTCTTGTCTAGTTTGCCCAGAACCATAAGTGGCAACTGAGCCCTCCATGTCCTTAGAGGGTTCCAAAAGCCCTCGGTACTTATGGCTAATTGTGGTCCTCTGTTCCTAGATGGACCTAAACCATGACACACCCCTTCAGAGCTTACAAACCTGGCTGGAGACTAAAGGCATACATGACAAATAAAAAAAAAATATTTAAAAAATAGCAATTATAAATACCCATATGTAATCTAACTATAGGAACAACTCAAGCAACAACCAAATCATATTAAAATCAGTAGGAGACCAGGAAAAGGAGGGAGGGCTCAAATCAACTATTTGGTGCCATTTAATTTTTACCAGTTTCAAGTGTCCTTTACAAACATCCATCTTTCCCAGCAACAGCCCATTTCTATTATGTTTGTGGGTTCTGCTAAAGAAAAGAGGAGCAGAGGTCTGCCAAGAAGATTGCTGATCATTGCTATGTGCCAAACACAAATCATAAGCCAAATTATCTTTTTCCATTGTTTCTGGGGCTGTGTTCTAGACAGCAACAGTCCCCCCAACCAATGCACACATACTTCAACCCTTCCCTCACCAACAATTACATATGGCATGAGTCTTCCTTCCCTTCATCTATGCCAGGAGGCTTCCATGCCCTGGGATGTATTTGGGGTGTTGCCAGGTGACTCTTCTCCTACTCTTTTGTTTGTGGATGGCAAAAGTTTTTTTATTATTAAAAGTACAGACTCTTTACTATTAATATTGAGCACTTAGATCTCTATTTTCTTGAGCTATGTATCAATAGACAGACAACTACCTGCTGAAGAGCTCTTGGCCTTTTCAAGAAATTTGAATACTGTCACAGAAGATGGGAGGAAAAACAGAATCCCTATTTTAAGTGACAGTTCTAAATTTTGCCCTTTAGGATGAGATGCAAATCTAAGTCAAAACAGCTGCTGAACTGCCCAAAGTCAAGCCAAAAGAAAACCCACATCCAGGTTTTGGTGTGTGTTTTGAGTTTGGTGGGGTTTTGTTTTTTACTAATATAATAAAAATGCTTCTCTTATGCTTGAGAACGGCGTAAATCCTAGTGGACAATCAAGATTCCATTCATCTCAGTAGATAGCTAATTCTATTTACTGTCTTCCTCTCCTAGGTCCCCTTCATTACTACACTATTATGCTCTACCAGTTAAGATAAATAGTTCCACAGCAGCTCCAGTAACTTATATATCTCACTAATAAGAAAATGAAGATAAGTTAACATGTATTTTACTAACAACTCACTTAAGATACCATCTCTGTTATTTTATATGCATAAATTCATATACTACTGCTGTAGAAGTGTCTTGTAAAAGAACCATGTGCCTAAAATATCTGTTTTAATTATTTGCTGTATATGGTCAAGTATTACGTGTCTAAGGGTTGTTTGGTTTATGCTCCCCAACTCAGCTGCCTAACTGGCAGAAAAGGTACATTTCATTACAAAGGACAACATATCACCACCATATTTTGGAAGCAACTGTGGGTTTGCATCCATGATAGGTCAATTGAAAGGTCAATTGAAAGCTGATGATGAAAAGATTTTGTGACTCTTGGACTCATAGGAAAAAAACACAACACTGTAATATACATACAAACCTATATAGGACACATATATAAAAGAGTGAGTATGAGCAGAAATACTCCAATAGCACATAGAGACCTCAGCTGAGATGCAGGTCCTAAAATACAAACTGATGAACGTATAGTAAGAGCCATTATCTCAACAGTGCAACTTATATAGGTACATCACTACACAATCTGTACAATGCAACAAATTTTGCAAAAAGAATGTGAAGTACTTCTTGTATTGACACAGAACAGATATAATTTGCCTGCTAGTGTCTTCTTGAAAACATACATTACTATTTTAGCTTTCTGTACATATGTCTAAATATTGATGCAGCTAACCACACCAGCCTGGACTCTAAAGGATGAATTCTTTGCTCCCACACAGCCTTTGTTTGGAGCATAGACCCCCACGGGACTCCACACACATCCCACATGGGCAGCAGTATAAAGTGCTTAACAGCAGCCTACTGGGAGAGTTACAGAGAAAAAAATTAACCCTAGTGTTGGAGAGCAGTGCAGCATTATATTTGAGAGCACTGTTTTAGAAGACGTAGGGACAAGGGAGTCCAGAAACAGATGAAGGAGTTCTTTTTCAAGTAGAGTTCCTTGTAAAGCTTTCTGCTACATCAGCTATGACAAGAAGTCACTCTGACATACACATAAAACAAGAGTTTCTTGGTAACAGCCTTCCTGAATCAAATCTGCCAATTTCTGACTAGAAAGTCAAGAACACAAGCAAACATTAGCAATTCAGTCCATGGCACAGTCATCTGGAGAGCTGATTGCTTTTATAGAGCTTTTCTACCTATGATTCCTACAGGAGTTTCACCCACCAAAGAAATGTTCTGGTCATGGATATGCTTCCATATTGAACTTCAGCTAGGAGACGGATATGATCAAGTATAACTAGTAGCTCCTTGCTGCTTTACATTTAATAGCTCTCCATTAAGGTTGAAGGTTTTTTCTTGAATGAAAAATGCCTTTCTGTTGCAAAAGCAAACCACCTGTAGATCTCTCAATTTCTTGAAGCATCCTCTACACCTTCCCTATTAACTAACTTCAACTAATTAACACTCAGTCTAGAAAAAAACAAATTGTAAGACGATACTATACTTCCCAGGCTCTGCACACTGGAAGATAAATAAAACAAAGGAACATACTGAATTTATAGTCTTAAATTCTACAAATTTTCAATAATACAGGTAGAGTCATGACAGGTCAAGTTCCAAGACCACAGAATCTGACCAAAGAGGTATCTTTATGTGATCATATTTAGTTCTACTTACAAAAGTAGCATCCTGGAGACAGCAGAGAATGAGATCAAAGAAAACACAGAAAAAGAACACAAAGAGAAAAATATTAGTGAGATACACAGAAGAGAGCATGGGGTTCAAACAGAATGAACACCAGCAACAAACTAACCAGGGAATTTGATGCTCTTGAATCTCTTAGGGGAATCGTTGCATCATGTTCATGTTGAAGACAAAGCCTGAATACACATTCCAAGGTCAGCCTATGAAAGGCCTGCTAAACATAGACTCTAGCAGGAAGAGGCAGTGAGAAGCAGGTAGACTAGCTATTCAGCATGACTTAGAGCAGCACAGCTGCTTGTGCTTTATTTTAAAAAACTAAAAATAAAAAAATCTTCTATTATACAAGGCTAAAATCCACTTGACTTCAGGTGATAAATTATAGAAGTCTGAAGGAAGAAATAGTCTTTAAAATCACCATAGACAAAGATGCATCTGGACAGAGCACATGTGGTGGCCTCTGTAATCAAGAAGGATCTCAGGATGTTCTATGACATGAAGCACACAAGTGCAAATCTCAAGATCATCCAAATGTTCAATTCCATGTTTTGCAAACCACAAAGCAGAAAATTTTTACTGTAGATACTTGGCCATTCTTTTGCTATTTTCTATGTGAGATGCTGATACATTCACAACTGACTCTTACATTATGGTTTGGGTGTGTTTTGGCCATTTAAGTTTGTTCGAGTTTGGGGTTTTTTTGGTCAAAGGATCACAGTAATTTTCTGGTTAAAATTGCTCTGTCCAAAGCATTCAGAGTACTTATAAATCATTTGTATTTGAGTGTATATACAAAATGTGCTTATGTGCACATTTCTCTTTTTTTAATTTACTTTGTTTGTGCTACCTGATAAGAATATTGCACTTGTAAACAAGTATTTACATCACAATGCCTACTCAAACTGAAAGGGGATAATTGGATTTAATATAACATTTAGACAGCATATAATAAAGACAAGTTCTCATTTTCCATGCAGGTTCACAAAAGCATTTCAGAAATCAAACTTGTTTTAAGGTATCTGTTTATGCTCTGAAGAAATTTGAAATGATTAAGTTAACATCATTACCATAAGCAAAATCAGAGTATTCCAGAAAGTTTTCATCTTTATCCAAAAGCAATATTTTATTAGAAGAGATTTTTAATACAATCAATACAATGTCTATTCCTTCAACAAGTTAAGGTATGTATATACAACTCTAATAATATAGTGTAATATATGAGCTTTATTAACAGCTCACCAAAAATAAAAACTTTTAGGAGTGACTTCACAGATAATAAGAGGTTAAAGTGTGCAGTTTGGTTAATTTCTATTCTAACTTGCAGTAGATTCTGACTATGAGAATAAACCAAAACTAAAACCCAAAACCATTTTTCAAGTAAAGCCACAGTAATTTATTTTTTTTTTAATACTCCCAGTATTCTTGGCTGAAAAATCCCTTCTGGTCAAAAGACAGTCTGAAAGCAAACCAGAAAACCAAATTATAAATATACCTGCAAGGATATCACATGAAAGAAGCTGCACTCTCTTTGGGTGTGAATTACCTAGAGTAATATGCATCCCGATTGTATGCTTGGCCCGAATGCCTCTAGTAGCCTACACTGCAAACTCTTTTTTTCCATTCAGCAATCTAAACACATTTTAAGCAGATGTATCATCCAATGTATTACATGCCAATCTGTTTATCATTAAAACAAAAAATCAATATGTCCAATTCAAGCATAAACAGGAGTTGAATGTTCAAGCTGTCATTGAAGATGACATATAATTATAGAATATGATTTGTACTTGGCAAATCATTATTTCCTGAAAAGGGCAACAGACAGTAGCAAGAAACTTTTCACAGCAAGTCAGCAGAGTGCCACTTATGGCCAGGGAGTTAGTTTTATGAATTCAAAAAGTACCTATGCAGCCAAAAGGAGCAATAAGCAAACAATCATGGTTAAATTTAATCATTACGTATGTTTAGCTGATGAGAGAACATGTTGCTTTATGTTACTGGGCTGAGGCCAGATTTTTATTTGAAACAGGAGTACTGAAAATAAGAACTTCAAAAAATACTATGAGGTTTCTGTTCTGGACCATTAATTTTTCAGTCAAATCAAACTATCATTTAATTGAATCCTGATGCTAGAACTTGGATTCTACATGAAAAACTTGAAACTAAAGCACATAGAATAATTTGTTATGTTGAGCCATTCACCCCAATATGTCTAGGAAATAAAATTTTTTAAAATATATATATATACTAACTCAAAATAAAGTTAGTCTTCTTTCTGTGATGACACGGAACTAATAACCAAAGGAAAGATCTTTGTTCTGGCCAAGAAACTAAGCCATTAACTATCATTTCCGGGGTGGGGAGGAGAGACTTTCAAAGACAACTAGCAAGTTTGAGCCAGTTTGAAAAGAAGCTTGGCTTTCAGAAAGAGCAGAGAACAATCTCTACACACACACAAAAACACTCCTTCTGAAACTGTGTCAAATCAAGTATTTAAACACTTTGGAGTGGAGTAAGAGGCCACATCACTCCTGTGCTCTTGATTTGATACCTAAGAGAATTCCATTTCAGAAAGAGGAAACAGGAGTCCTTCCTTTCCAACTTTGAATCGTAGTTTTCAGAAGCCTCCAAATCTCCTTCATTCTTATTATCCCCCACTGCTAAATCACTAGTTAGCACCATCTGCATAATGAAAGAGGAAAGTCTGAACATGATGTTCAACTAACTAGCTGTGAACTTTTTCATACAGACAAGAACATGCTGCAAGTACATGGCTAAGCTAGGGAGCTTAGGCTAGGGCCTTAAGCTGGGGAGCTGAAAGTATTCTGATTCTGCTGAACAGTTGACAACTTCTATCTGCAACATGAACCAAAGCATCTCAGTCTTAAAACAGTCTTGGCATATCAGAAGGCATGTGAGATTCCAAAGAACAATGATAAAGATGGTGTGCTGTTAGGTAAAAAAAAAAATAACAGAAACCTGAAAATCCTAAAAGCTGCATTGTTATCCCAATCAAATTATTAGGAAGAGTAAATTTTATAATTATGCCACTTCACAGTGTCTTCATTCCACTGACATTAACAAGAGGGATAAGCACTTAGCATATCTACACATTTCATCAGCAATATCACTGCCAGAAGTTAAGAATCTGAGCACTAATTTTGACACTTTTAAAAGTGTTTGTATTTATTACATTACCCTCCTTCCCTTCAGGTCAGATCATTTACAGAACTGAAGAGTATGTTTTAATATCTGCATTACAGGTGTGTTTAACAAACTCCCATCAGAGATGCAGCAGCCATCAAGTACTCAATGAATTGATAATCTAGCCTACACACCAAATAAAACAATTTTCAAACAGCATATGTTGAATTAGCACAACCGAGTTTCTTTTATTCAGCAAGAACACACAGACATGCTTTAGTCTCAAACAATATTTGTAAAATACTTGGAACTGAATCTGTTGTATAATACCCCTAATAAATATGACAACTCAATGATTTGAAATGACAAGCTTTGCTTAAGATCTTTTAAATGCTAGCCTGCTAATACAAGTTTAAAATTCCCTAACACACTAAAATTCAGATGTACTTTGCACTGAAACATTATCTCCTATGTTAATGCTAAAACTAGGACTGTCTGACCTTTCAGAAGAGAGCAATGAGTTTGACATGTATAAGAATTCAATAAGAAAGGATAAAGCACATTTACAACAAAGAAAATATCTGAAAAAAATAGAGCACAATTCTCCTGTGTATTCATTTACATATATTCAATGTATTAAGCAAGTCAGAAATGTAGCAATCTGGATGCACACAATACAGAACCAGAACCTAACAGTAAAGCTGGGAAGTAGGGGAGCAGACCTATCATACCTTCCTTTTTTGCACACACACAAACACAAAAAAAAAAAAAAGTCAAGAGAAGCAAAGGGCTGTTGTACCAAAGTGTGGAAACAGGCATCCTAAAATCCCCAGATGCCACCTTTATGCCAATTAGATAGCTAATGAAATGGTAGCAAGAATCAGGAAATCTTGAGTCTTGAATACACACGGTAATTGCCAAATCTAGGACTAATGGAAATCATGAGACTACAGAAGAGCAGAAGTTTTATGCATAGCAGAAATATTGTTAGCCAAGAGCAGTCCATGGACTTTTACCAACCACATCACCCACAGGTAAAATTCTCTTGACCATATGTCTATCTAGTCTGCTCCTTAAGAGGACAGATTCTTCTTAACTCCCATTTTGGCAGCTTAGCCAGTCAGAAAACATAGTCAGTATCCCACCAGCTAGGATAATCTTGTCTCCTTCGGATTGTACAATATAGCTACTGGAAGACATGAACTAATTTTACCACCCACACAGTGAAGACACATGAGGGACAAAGAAAAAGGCCAAGACATCAGCTCTATGGATTGGAAATATCCACAGCATATTTTCTTGAACTGAGCTACTGGGCTTTAAAGTCCTTTTCTGGATATAAACTCAAAGCCTAATTCTGCTTGTTATTAGGAATTATTAAGAAGTGTGAGTAACTAAATGTTAACTCAGCAAAAGAGAAAAAAATATTCAACAAATCCAAGTCCAGGAGTGTCAGATCTTACATCAAATGGATCAGAACAGCCAGGAATATCAGCTTTTCCCAGTAAATATATATACACTCATATGTGTGCACATTCACACTACCCTTAGGGATAAGAAAGAGATGAGAGGAAAAAAAGAAAAATCAAATTGCTAAAACCAAACACTTCTACAATGTATTTTTGTGATGGAGCAAAGCCTGTCCAAACTATCTGTTTCCAAAAACAAAGAGACTCTCAACCTCAACAAAAACAGTCATCTCAGAGCTTGGTATTTAAAGTGCCAACACCTGACTGGGATTAACAGGTGTTAGGAGTTATGGAAATGGTGCTGTTGATTACTCCTAGGTGTTTTGCTCTCCTACTCACAGTTCCCTCACACTGCCTGTCATAGGGTTCAGTATTTTTGATTGCCTGTAGCAATGCTATATTTTAATTCACAACCGGGCACTTTTCTGTTTTGAAGCAGTGTTCTGGAAAAAAAGTCAATGTTTGGTATGCCAATGATTTATTAGGAGAAGAGAAAAGCAAAATATTTTTTCTCTCTTAGAAAGATTACACACTGAAAAAAAAAGTCTCTAAGCTTGAGAAGTTTTCAGTGCACCTGTCTTTTTTCAGTAATACCTAGCACTTGGAGGAAGGTGAGATTCTGCACCAGGGTAAATTTTCTGCATAAGGCTAAAATCTAATTCTCATATAAACTGTCTGTAAACATCCCCAGAATGGAAACCTGGAGTAAATGTACAAGGTCAAAAATCTGCAGAGCTGGTGTGGGAGAGAAAGACCAGAGAAAAAAGTGAGTCTCAGAAAGTGAGTCCTCTGGCAGGGCACTGGGATAAGAAAATCCTAATCAATTCTGTAGTTCATCCTTCCAAGTCAAGCACAAAAAAAAAAAAACTTCAGGAATGCCTAAATGGCCTAAAAATGCCTTCTTTTTGTCTTATCGTATTATCTGCAAATACAGGATTACTTACTGTTTGTACCATAGTTCAGTAGGCGTGACAAACAGCCCAAAAGTGGAACATGTTGTGTTTCATTGTACTTCAGCAGATTAGGAAAACCCACAGCCAGGTTTTTCTAAAGAAACAGTCTGTCATTTGATCCAGGCTGGGAAGCCACAGCCTCCACTGCATGTAAGCTGACGTTGCCTGGCTTTTTTGCGTACCAGTCCGGGACAGAGTTTGGCAGTTAGTGATGCTCCTGCCCATCACACCCATTCCTGTGCCCACTGCTGCTGCTTCCGCCAGCCCAGTCACTGCAAAGCTCCCTACCTGCTTGTTCCCAGGAAAACTTCTGCCATAGCAGCAGCTGCGGTTCCTGCTTTAGTATCTGGAAATCTTTTTTCTCTCATCCCCCTGCCTGTGAAGTGCCAAGAAGGAGCCCAGCTGTTCAGCATTTCACTGCTGATTTCTTTGGGAAGGCCTGGAGAAGCCACAAGCAAGCTGTCTTTCTTTTCTGTGGGAGAAAAGGAGCCCTTTTAACTGAAAAATAAAGAAAAAAAGAAACGCAACTTGAAACTTTTCCTGCTCCCTTGCCCTGTGTGAACTGAAGAATCTCAAAATCTTCACGCTTACCATAGTCTGAGCCTCTCTCTGCTGTCTCGCAAGTCTCAGAGCAGCAGAGTGTCTCTGCCTATTACTCATCACAGGGCTGTATATGAGGCAAACCCCTCATTTCAGCCTTCTCATCTCTTTGCAAAGACAGTGGAGTCTGCTACTGAGCACACTCAGAAGAGATCTTATCGTGACTTTTAAAAAGATTTTTCTCCCAAATCAAGCAAAGTAGGGGTGGCCAATGTCATCTACATTGATGCCATGTTTTATAGCTCAAACATCAGATCACTCCTGCTTGTAACCCAGTTTGTAAAGTGTGTTTGGAGGGAATGAAAACAAAGCAAAAAAGTTTGGGTGTTTTTTTTCACTGCTTGCAGATCAAAAGGCTTATATGCTGTACTTTCACCACAAAGCAAATGTTTGTGCTATGTAAACTCCTAACAATTGAGATTATAATGAAAGTAGTGACAGCCATTTTTGTTGACCTACAGCTCACTTATAATCACAGATATGTTCAGTAGCTTTTAAAATCTGAAAAGACAGAAATAACTTCTTGGCTCTTCTTATTCCACAATGTTTCCTTAGCCTCCCTACTTTAATTCCGGCTTTCATTTTCACAGCAAGGTAGGTTGCCACAGTGTTTGTGGCCCCTTGTGTTCATAGTGCCCTGAGGCGAAAAGAAAAGAAAAGAAAAAAGAAAATAAAAGAAAATAAAAGAAAATAAAAGAAAATAAAAGAAAAGAAAAGAAAATAAAAGAAAAGAAAAGAAAAGAAAAGAAAAGAAAAGAAAAGAAAAGAAAAGAAAAGAAAAGAAAAGAAAAGAAAAGAAAAGAAAAGGAGACAAGACAAACAGGCTGTGTGAAAATGTTTTGTCTCAGAAATCAGAGGAGAAAACAATAACCAAAATCAGCTATAGCTGCTCAGGGACAGTCAGAGACAGAGAAATCAGCAGCAGAAAGATTTTCTGTCTCCAGAAACTTTTGTCTGCCAAATTTAAAAGGCCTCTTTCTTTTCTCACCGAAGGGTATATGGGTAACGTATTAATTTAAATAGCACAACACTGAACAGAAGAAGGTACCATGGCTCTTTTCCCCAGAGATGGTAGCATGAGTAAACCCTGCCCAGAATAGTAAAAGCCTGCAAAATAAGGCCAGTAGACATCAGACAGGAAAAGTGAGATACACTGGTGTGAAAAGAGTTCAGCCATGAGCTCAATGGCTGTAGTTACCTTGAGCAACTCCATAAACACGTGTTTTCCATGATAGTCTACAAAGCATAGTCAGGGTCAATGGTTAGATGGCCTAGCTGAATGGAGAACTAGTTTATTTGTCATGCTGTCCTCATGAGATTGTATCAACACCATCAACTGCACTGAGCTATGCCTGTGCTTAGCAGGGTGGTACAACACTGGCAGAAGCAGCAGGCACACTGCCCTTCTGAAAATCAAGGTTCCCAGAAGAAGAGAAATGTGAAAGAGAAACCTGCTGGCAGGCTCTGCTCCTTTCTTGTCTACCAGAGTGGTTTTAACACACTGAACATTTTTTTTTTTTCTTCTCGTAATTCCCAATGAGAAGCACTAAGCACATCTTACCTTTCCTCTGAAGTCCGACCTCAAAGTCACTGTCTCTTCTGCCTGGGGGAAATGAAGACACTCCTATAGCGTACCTATAAACTTGTCTTTTAGTTTAAGGTTTGGACAGTGTGGGGATTTTTAAACTGGCAATCTTTCCAGTTCTATTCTGCATTTTATTATACCCACATTCTGCTTCCAAACACTTTTTGGTAAGCTGTCTGAACACGCCTGAGAGTATGGTTTTATGTGATTGCCACGATGTCATCAGGAGCCATTTTATCTAACCTACTACACTAAGCTAACCATAAATTTGAATAGTAGATCACATCATAAATTCCGTCAGAACAAATATTTTTCTAAAAGCATTCAATATTTTCTCTGATGGAGATTATCAGAAAGGCTTCATGTAAAAGTAGAGAAAAAGGAAAAAATAATAAACTAGGGAAACAGCCCTCAACTGGTGAAGAAAATTTACCACTTTGTTTCCAAGTGAAATATATTTTTAAAAGCAGTGTCTAGTAAGGAGCCAGCTCCTTGACATGGTGTATTACAGTGAGTAAGAGAGCTTGGCCACACTCCCAGACGAACAGTCCACTGGGTGCTGCCGCCTTTGCCCTTCCTTGAGCAATTTCCCCAAATACTACTTAATACTTTAACCTTTCCAAAGCACTGAGACTTTCCAAAGGCTGGGACATGGCCTAGCCAGCCAACTAACTGCCAGCAAGCACTCTAGGGTGGAGGCTGGCACTGGGGTAGTGAGGCCTTGCCGGTGGGGCAGAGGTGTCAATGCCAACAGAGGTTATTTGGCCATCTCAGCTAAGCATCTGGGCTGCTTTTAAGAGAACTTTCCCTTGCTTTCAGTCAGTTCTTTGGACATTGAAACCTGTTTTGATACTGGCCACATCCTGTCCCCTCTGGCCATAGAGGAAAGCAGTGACAGTATCCCTTCAGCCCAAGAGCAGGGCTTCTCTAGGCCAGGTGGGATTTTCTTCTCCTTCTCCCCACCCCACTACTGGTAAGGATGGGAGCTTATGATATTCCACACTGCTGAATGGACTTTGTACATGTCCTAGCCATGGGAAAGGAAGCATGCAGTGGCAGCAGGGTTGCTGTGTGGCTGCCTCTGAGGTAACCATGAGCTGCCTAGATCCAGTCAAAGACTGTTCCAGCTGTCTCTGAAAGCCAAGTAGCAGGACAACCCTGTCACATGCCAAAACCTGACTATTGCACCCCAAAATCTTCACTCCAAAACTTGAAAGCACACACAGCACCCCTTCCCAAACCTTCTTACCAAAAAATCCCTGCAGCCACAGGGCAGGAGATGTGCTCTCTGGGCTCCATGAAGAAGGAGGATAAGTGCCCTGAGGGACTGCAGTTGTGGGCGACCCTGAGCACAGAGAAAGTAGAAAGAAATTAGTTTGCTGCAAGGAATTATATGAGACTAGATACAGGTGGATAGTTACCATGTGAATCTACCTCCTCAGTAAAAATACCAAAACCCAGGAGCAGATCAATCACAGACCATCACACCAGATGATCACAAAATAATTTGTGAGAGGAGAACAAAGCCTAAGCAATGCACATCTTCTTCAATAATCTTCAAAACAATTAGGTCATGCCCAACAAAGTAAAAGTAAGAATAAGTACTCCCTTTTGTAACAAAACCTAAAGATATAAATAATTTTGAGTTATTCTATCATTGTTTCTTCCACTTTTCCTTCAGATACATTCAAAGGACACAGCTGGGGACAATGCGTATGCACTTTAAGTGAAGCATTTCATAGCTTGAGGAATGGACTTGCAGCAAGAAAGGAGTGATACAGGAGAAGCAGTCACTTGACAGGCATGACAGAGGCTCCCTGAAGAGAGTGAGCACAAACACTGCCAGTACTCACAGTGCGAAAGATGGGTCCCTCTGCGCTGTGACGGACAGGAGGTGTGACACCTGCCTGCTTTCTAGATGAGAGCAGTGGGGAGGCCGTGATGCTTCAACACTGGCAGCACTGTTGTGCTGTACCTGTTTTTTGAAAAATGTGACATCCCCTTCAGCCTACACCTGCAATGTTTACCAGAAGGTCTAATTTTACCAAGTAAGGATGAAAATGAATTAAGTAACTACATAGAGATCCTGGGTTTCTGTGAGCCTTGGAAGAGGTCTTCAAAGCAACATAGAAAACCATGTCAAAAAAAGAAATTCCAAGTGGCACCACTTCTAGGGTTTCTCTGCTAAGCTCCCAAATCCCCCAAATTTTAATCCAGCTCCTGTAAGATAACAAGGGGTGATTTCATTCATTCCCTTTGCTAAAATATGACACTGCTGAGAAGGAAGTCCAGTGACAATGTTGCTAAGTGTAAGGCACATAGAGAGAAGATAGTCATGTTAAGTATACTGTGCTGGACATGGGATATGAGCAAGCTATGGACTGAAAAGTTCTGTCACAAATGACTGAAGCCATACAATGAGCCTTGAAAATGAGTGCTAGGACATGTAATCTTTGTTGATGTGTTGCCACCCCACAAGCCAGTCTTTGAGGAGATGAGGCTCAGCCAAGGGTTGAGATTTGGGTATAACCAGGTGCCACTGGTTGTGATAGCTGAGCTGCCCATTTTAAATGGGAAAGGAGTAGAACACACAGACAACAGGGACATCGTTGATCCTGAACAACAGGGGGATATGAGCAGTGGGACATGTATTTGTTTGGAAAGGACAATGCCCCTTCAAAGCTAACCAGGGTACAAAATGCTAAGCAAAACCCTATCGAGCATTCACAGCCTGAATCTGGCGACTGCTGCAAGGTGGACAGAATCAAAGATGCAGAAGTAGGTGCTAATCCTATTCCTCAGCTTTCTGACACCAGAATAAAGAGTAACCACATAGAGGGATGATATAGAAAAAAATAGAAAGAGGAAAGACAGAAAAAAGGAGAGAGAAAATTATGCCCATAAAGGATGGTTTGCTTTGTCCTGCAGAAACAGCAGCCAGAGCACGAAGAAGGAATGTGCATGTGTGTGTTCACCATGTGGGACAATGGCAGCGTATTTCTTTTCAGCCAAGAGCACTGCTGTCATCTGTCAGCGTTGTGTGCCTGTGTACACCAAACACTATTTGCCTTCCAGTGCCTTCAACAATAGGTTTTTCGTGTCGATTTCCTCATCTGAATTTCCTTTTGGCTCCCCTGCTCAAAGTATATACATCTAGTTTTGATGACACTCAAACAGCTGTCTGCAGACAAATCACAGGCTTTCAGGTCTGGTGGAGTGTAACACACGCACACACTCATACACTCGTATCCCCCGCCTCGCCCTGACCTCTTTCCACTTATTCTCTGAAAACTGCAACGTTGGAAATGTTCTGTTTTTGCAACTCCCTTCTCAGGCTCGCCTCCCCAGTCGCGGAGGGCTGCTCCCCAGACCTGCCCTGGTCCCGGATGAAGGAAAGGAGGGGCTTGGGGGGGCTCAGCCTCGGGCACCGGGCGGGAGGGCGGCTTCGTGCCGCCGGGTAGCTGCGATGGCGCGACTGCGGGGCGCGGAGGCTGCGGCGGGCAGCAGTCGCTGAAAGCGGGGCTGCCGCTGTAGCGGTGGGAGCAGGACACAAGGAGAATTTCGAGTGGTTAAAAAGTTCTCTGCTGCTGTCAAAGATTCTCCCCTCTCCACCATTTTTTTCCCCCTACCTTCTTTCCCCTTTTTTTGGGGGGGGGGGAGGGGGGCGGTGTGTGTGTGTGTGTGTGTGTGTGTGTGTTTTAAGGGAGTTGATGTGGTAATTAAGAATTTGGTGAGAGCCTGGTCAGGTCACCTCGTTTCTCAGATCAGAGGCCCATCAGAAATTCTTTCAAGTGTCCTTCTGCGTCGCCAAAGATGACAACAGCAAATCAATAGGTGCTTGAAATGAAAGGGGTTTCTGCCTAGCCCCCGGGGCTACAGATTTTCGCACTGTCGGAATTTTTCTTTCTTTTTTTTCTTCTTTTCTTTCTTTCTTTTTTTTTTTTTTTCCCTGAACTTCTCGCATTCCTTAACACTGCCTCTCGTAGGAAGAGCGACCTAGTCTCTTGACGAAAGTGCCCTGTTAGCATCCCTATCGCCGGACGGGCCCTGCCAGTCCCGGCCGAGGGCGTCCCGAGCACACGGGGAGATATCCACGCTTCCTGTTCTTTTTTCTTCCTGGGAAAAAAAAAAAATAACCAAAACCAACCAACCAAACAAACAAAAAAACCAAAAAAACCAAAAAAACCAGAAAAAGACGTTTAAAAGACGTTTAAAAGACGTTTAAAAGTAAAAAAAAAAAAAAAAAAAAAAGAAAAAAAAAGAAAAATTGATAGAAGATGGGTAAGAGATCAAAGTAAAGAAAAATAAATACGTGAAACATAGATGACTCTCTGCTAATAGAGGTTACTCCTCTTCGCACCGTCATCTTTAGCCCTCGTGAGCTCCGATCTAACAATTTTCCAAGTCAATACAGACATTTATATATTCTTTTAGATCAAGTGGTTAAGCGCTAATTTCGAATGTTTATAAAACACTGTAATATGCGATGCATAGTAATTTTAATTTATATGCAAATCAACTGGTCCTTTTAAAATCCTTACTTTTTAAACAATTATTGTGTCGTAGCATCGGGACGAACCTCCTGAATGAACAATTTTGAAACCAGGTCAGGACAGGAAGAAAATATTCCAGCAACCCAACAAATCAATAATGTTTGAGTGTGTTACACATAGCCAGCTATAGGTATTTACATACTCGCTTACTGTCAGATAAGGAGCTCAGAGAGGTGGGAGGAGAGCCTGGGGAGGAGATGGGAGGGATTGCTTTTGAGGACTGAGATCATAATCAGGGAATGAAGAAAGTAAATGGCCGTGGATAGCCTCATCGCACCCTTTGGAGGGTAACTCCTTTTCCCGCCGGTGCCCTGCGCCAGCGGCTGGTGCAAGGCACCGCGGGATGCTCGAGACATAGTGCTACGTTTAGTACCTGCCAGATACACTTTGCTTTTTGGTAGTAGTGATGGTGTGTGGGGTTTTTTGCTCCCTTTGTCCCTGTGCAAAACCCTCCCCGGCCGCCGGCGAGGACTCAGCCCTGGTCATCCCTTGTCTCTTCCACGCTGCGGCCCGGGATGAGCCGAGAAGCAGCCCCGCGGCTCCCACCACCGTTGGGAAAGTCGTTTGGCTGCGCCAGGTGCCTACAAACAGAACAGTCAGGACAGGCATTTGTGAAAACAGCTTTTCCACCCGTCGGGACGAGGAATAACCCCGGCGCTCTTCCCAAGCCGCTCAGAAAGCCGGCGTGCCTTCCAGGGGGGCCGGGACGGAAGGCCCCCAACTCGGCTATTTGCATCCCAGCCGGGCTGCGGTGCCGGCTGCGAGCTCGTCGCCGACGCTCCAGGCTCAGCCCGCCGAGGAAAGGCTCCTCAGGCTTGTCGGGGTTTTTAAAGCTGTTGTCACTACGCTGGCGGGAGGGGGAAGCCAGGCTATAAATACAGCCGCCGCGGCCTTTGCTCGCCCTGAAATCTATTATTACATTTATTGCTTTGACAGAAGGGGGGAGAAAAAAAAAATGAAATCCGCGTATTAAGCCGGCTCCATAGTTTCCAGACGCCCTGGAACCCCTCTTCCTCGGCAGCATGTCTAATGTATTCCCTGGTGATTCTGGGCATTAATTAGTTGTTTAATAGGAGTATGACTAAAAATGTAAAAGAAGGATTAGGAGCGTGAAACGTATGTCCAGCTCCTTCCACACACTCGAGGAGGGAATAAAAATCACCCTGTATCTTATGTTTCTCCAGGAACCATTTGCATTTCCCACCAGCTGCTCACTTCAGCCGCTCCGGCTCCGGGGCGACTGAAGCCCGCTGCCTCCCTGAGCGGAGGCGAGCGCAGTCTGCCCTGCCTGCCCCATACAACGAGGCTGAGAGGATTGCGGGGAATATGCACACTGGGGCAAGAGGTTTGCTTTACCCCGAGAAACACAAGTACGAGGGGGACCTGGCATCCCCCTCGATCCCACCTCTTCTTTGGATGAGCGGGTAAACTGGGTTTCACCTGCCAGAGTGCTCCCCAGGACGGAAACACAGGCAGCCAAGAACACATTAATTTATTTCTCCCTAGAAAAACTCCCACATTATTTCATTTCTTGCTAGAGGAAGCCTCTTGGAGTGGCAACTTTTGCGATGTCACATTCAAAGAGCTTTTCTGTGCCGGCAGTGGGGCTGAGAGTGGCCGGGCTTCCCTGGGAGCCGCCGACAAAACGACCCGCTGAAAACTTGGCAGCTTCCAGGGGCTCTCTTGCCCCCTTCGGCAATAGCTGTCTAGCCCCCTGCCCACGTCTATAAAGAAATAAATATTTCTGTTTAGGCTGAAATAATTTTAAAACACCTACAAATAGATTAGGTGAAGCCTCCTGGTTAAGAAACCACCTATTTTATTTTAGCGTGGTCCCTCTAAAAACAAAGCCGTCGAAACGCTCCAAGAAAAAGTGATCACTTTAGTTTGGTCTAAATAGATACATCCGACTTCGTTATTTTATTCAACACAGAAAACATCATGAAATCGAAAATAAATTCCTCCCTAGCGCCAGTTCGGTGTCGTTTGGGGAAAACGGGGAGAGAGTATCTGCCGTAGAGTTTTCTCGCTGTTGTCCATAAACGAGTAAGGGCGAGTAACAAACGAGTGGTGGGATTTCGCCTTCCCCAGCCCTGCGCTAGAGACAGGGGAATGAACAAGAATCCCCGTGTTTAAAATAAATAAATAAAACCCCACAAAACAAATAAAAAACATAAGTACGGGTTAAAAAAGGCACCCGAGATCTCTCCGAGATCTCTCACAACGGATCGGCGATCCTTCTTCACATCCCGTGCAAGGACAGCCGCCTTCCCAGCCCGGGAAACTTTCTCGACAGTTAATGAGCCTCCCTCCCCAGCCAGGCGGGGCGCGCCTTGCGCGGGCGCGGAGAAGCCGTGGCCGTCCTCGCTCACCTCGATTCTCCTCTGGCTACCTAGCCGCTGCCTCCTTTTGTCCTTCCGCCTGCCTCTGCCCCCTCTGCGGCCAGAGGCCTTCGCCGCCGCCTCTGCGCCTGTGGCCGCGGAGCTCCGCGCAGCGCCGCGGAGCCGCCCGGCCGAGCCTCGCGGTGGCGGCGGGGCGCGTTCGGCGGAGCTTGCGTGACGTCAGGGCCCGAGGAGGTGGGCGGGGCGGGGCGGGGGCGCAGGAGGGCCGGAGAAGGAGGGAGCCAGCGGCGGCTCCGCGGCCCCGCAGCCAGCGCAGGAGCCCGGCGCGGCCCCGCCGCCCCCGGCAACATCGGCACCAGCAGCGCCAGCAGAGGGGCGGACAGCGCAGCCGGCCCCGGTGAGTGCGGAGGGATCGAGGGGTGTTGGAGAGATGAAAGAGGCCGCGGACTCGGCTCTGTGCGCCCTGGGACGGGTGGCAGGGCTGCCGGCTCAGGTTGCTGGTGTCCTACCGGACTGGCGGCGAGGGGAGTGAGGGCTGCCCCTGCGCCGCTTCTCTTCTGTGCCGGCCTCCGCCTTCCCCGGCGGGGCGGGCGCCGCTGAACCGTCCCCTCCGCGCCCAGACCCGCGAAGTGGCCGCGCAGGAAGTGCCTTCCCTCCGCGAAACCACGCAGTCGGGCGAGAGGTGGTGGCGGCGGTCCTGGTTCGGGGCCCTGGAAAATCATGCAGGCGGGTCTGCCGCGCCGGCCGGGATCCCGTCAGCACTATCCACGAGGCAGCTGTGGGGCCAGACTGCCCCTGAGGGTAGTGCGGGGAGGTAGGCCAGGCACAGAGCCCCGTTTTCGTCTGAGAGCCACCGGCACTGGCTGCGGGCCTCTGACCAAAACCGTCCCTCCGAAGTCACGGACCACGATGTTTCTGGTGTTGCTGAAATATTTGCCAGGGAACTCTATTTTTTTGTCTGGTTGTAGGGGGTTTTTGTTTTGTTGTTTTAGGGATTTTTTTTCGTCTCCGAAGGATTAGTTGTAGATATCAATATGGAAAAAATTAAAAAATACCCTAAAACACAAAAACAAAACTGCCATGTGACACCGCTTTTTTTTTGTCCGGCCCCACAGTTGTGGCCGGAGCGCTCGGAGCAGGTTGCTGCGGAGCAGCCCAGCGAGCCGCGGAGCCAGGGAGAGCCCGCACGGCCCGTGCATGTGCTAGGGCGGTGAGAGCTCGGAGGTGTTTAATTATAAGCGGAGGAGCGCTCGGAGAGATGGAAAAGCACGTTGGACTTGCTTTCAGTTGAGTCGCCGGATTGGAGACGATAGGAAAATCCTTCTCGCTCCCCTTGGCCCAGCGCTGCGATGCGGTTTGCAACAAAAATTAAGAGGATACGGAGAGGAGAAAAGAAAGGAGCAGTAAGGGCAGCTGAGAGCGAGGAAGGAATAATAATCCATCTGTGAAAAAATACTTTTCTCCGAGGAGATGGGGGATTCAGGAGAGAGGAAAAACTTCCCCTCAGTGGCGATGCGTGTGCGTGGGGGGAACGGTGCGTCTCCACTCGTGAGATAAATCAGCCATCGAGGCAGGAGGAGGGGGAGGGCAGCTGAATTTCTCATGCGGGACTAATCCTGACGGAAGCCTGTCCCGATTTAAGGGCCGTCGGCGAAAGATTGAGGTTGTGATAGTCGCCTTCCCGGTGAATGTAGGCACAGGTCACGCACTGGGCCCAGCTGAGGGGAGCGAATCTTCTCACTGGCGTCCCTCGGCCTTGAATAAAAGCCACCGTGTCACAATGAGACCTGGACGAGACCTGCTAACCGCACCTTCACCCTTTCCCTCTCTTTTTTTTTTTTTCTGGTTGTTGTTGGTTTATGGGGTTTTTTTAATTATTAATTCCCCTTCCTCCTCTTTTCCACCGGCCCTATCCCCGCCTGCTCGGCGGGGGCAGCGGGGCCTCGCAGGGCGGACGCTGTTCAGCCCAAACGTGCCTCGGCTCCAGGCTGCCGCATTTCTAAGCAGCAGCTAATAATGCGCCTGGTTCAGCCATTAAAAAAGAGGCGAAGAAGAGGGAAGATTATCGAAATGATGGTGACATGCAAATTTCCCCCGAAATTATCATAAGTAAACATCTGAAGCCTGGACTAATAAAATCCCATCTGTGTTACTTCATATCGAGTTAGTAGAGAGCTGTGATAATGAATTTTGTAATATCTCACGAACAGACATCTCAATCAGGCACTAATCCGGTGATTTTACTGCCCGACCTCTCAGACCGGGGGAAGCGCCGATGGCGTCCGGGGAGTGCAGAGGCACAGGCGGGGAGCGGGGCCTCGGCGGGAGCAGCCGTGGCCGCGCATCTCTCGCCGCGCAAGAGGCCCACCTGCCGGCACCCGCTGCCCCACGGAACCTCTGGGCATCGGGCTGTCCCGGGGCAGAGCACGGCCGCGAAGTTAGGAAACCCTAACCACAGATAACGAGGAGCAGAGGGAGGCCGAGAGGTCCGCAACCGCTGCGGGAGGTTGCGCCCAGCCCGAGGTGCGGCTCGGGTGGAACCCGACGTGGAGGCAGGGAGAGGGGACATCACAAGAACATGGCTGGGAAAGTGTGAGAGTCCCTCCAGCACCACTGTGACCTGGCTGCCGGGAGTCTAGGTTTCTTTTTTGCATTTATTTTTCGCTCATAAAATAATTGTTTTAAAACTCGGGCGCCTTCGTCTCTTTCAGATAACGGGTAATGGAGTCCAACTGCCGCAAACTTGTCTCCGCCTGTGTTCAGCTAGGTAAGAGAAACTATCTCCCACCGCGCCGGAGGCACAGCGGCCGCGCAGCCGTGCAATGAGGTGTGCGGGAAGCGGCGCCGCCTCCACGGAGGGGCATGCAGCAGTGGGCAATGATCACCTCTGTCCTTTCCCCACTCTCCCCGTCCTCGGGGGTGCAGCCCGCTGCCGTCGAGTGTCTTTTCTCTAAGGAGGCGCACATCAAAAAGGGGGAGCGCGGCGAGGCGCTGGAGGGCCGCAAGGACCCCGCTGGCATCCAGCTCTTGGGGCGGCCGCCCCCCAGCGCCAATGGTAAGCGGCGGCAACCCCTCCGCGCCCCTGCGCGGGCCGCGCTGCCGGGGCGGCTGGCGAGCTGCGAGCCGGGCCCACCTGCACGGCGCCAGGGCGCCCTCTGCTGCCCACCGTCTGAGCCGCGCTGCTTCGCGCTCGGACGCCACTTGTGCCTGAAGATGCGCGGCCTCCGGGAAAGGGTAAAGGGAAACGGGGGTGCATGGGCACCACCGCGGCTGCGGGAGCTCCTAACACTCACCACCGGCGCGTCGTGTCCACCCCTGTCGTCGTGTCCGGTCGCCCGCCTCACTCCCCCCCAAGCATCGCTGTCAGCGCGCCTCTCGGGTAGCCGCAGTGTCGCTTTGTTGTTTATTTTTATTTTCTATTTTTTTGCCACACACACACTCCCTGTCCTGGCACTGGCACCGGCCAGTAAACAAGCCGCCAACCCTCCCCTACTCCCAGAAGCAGGCACCCCCGCAGCGCCTCGTCTACAAGCAGGATGGGTTCCCACCTTCCCTTCCCCTGCCTGTTTCAGGGGGTCTGGTAGGCAAGCCCAAAGGATGGTAAAGAAAAACAGCAATGCAAACACATTACAAAGAAGAAAACAAGAGCTCTGTATTTCGAGAGACTGTTTAATCCAAGATAAACGTAATTTTGTTTAAATAAAATATATTAACCTGAATTAATAATACAGGAAACTACAGTGAATTAATAATGCACGTATTCCTGGTCTCGTGGTTAAACACTTCCTTGTAAGAATACTGCATTAACCCTGTTTGGCCAAACAGCTAGCTAGTTCTCAACTAACTTAACCCAGAGATTTCGGGAGGAGCCACGTCCCCTTCCCGGGTCCACCCTCCCTCGGAGACTTTAAACTGGATTTGCTAGCTGGACATCAAAACCTTGAGAAGAAATGCTTAGGCTAAAGAAAGGTTAGCGAGCAAAATCCGAGGTAATTCCAAACGCTAAGGTATTATGAGACGATAATTTTTAATCCCGGAAACATACATGATATTAAATTGTGCACAAATAGGCTTTACCAGGGTGTACCATTTTTTCCCTCGGCCAGTAATAAGTGTTAAATAACGTGGAAAGGAAGGGTGACATTGCTTTATATATGGTTTGCAAGTAAGAAAGGCCTTTTTACCCTCCCCTGCCTTCTCCTCTCAACGAACAGGTGGCCTCAATCAAAACCCTTAGCGCGATCTAATGGGAAAGTGGGGACCTTTCCGATATCATAAATTTATGAGCCCTTCCAAGTCAGCTTTATTCGACTAAGTATTTATAAAAGTAATAGCCACATATGCTCCCTGACACGGTAACTTTGACTTCCCCTGCCGAGAAACAAATGGTTATTTTCTTTACCATCAATTATGAACCCGGATTATTGTCGTACACGCAAAATTTCCTGCCTCGTTACCGTATCAGCCGGTCTGGTTTTTACTCGTCGGGCTGCTGGGGAAATTGCTATCTAAACACCTTTCACGCCGTTCATTAAAGTATAAGTCTGAGCTGAAGAAACAACGCGGGGTTGCCTGACTATTAATATCTTCCCATTTAAGTGGAAAGAAAGCGCGAATGGCCGCGGATGTAGATGTGCTATCTGTGAGATGGATAAATGGCAAGTCCTGAGATGCCTTGAGCTTCTCGGACCCTTCTCCTCGAAGCGTAGTAATAACGGGTGTTTTCTTGTGATTCGGGCAGGTTTTGTCGAGTCTGGGCTTTGCTTTTAATCGGGCGGTGTTTGGTTCATTGGGATTTTTTTTTGTTGATGATTTTTTTTTGTTGATGGTATTTTGCGTTAGGGAGTTTTTTCGTGTTGCCTGACAGTCTGGATTTATGGCTTTATGGGATTTAGCTCGCCAAAAATCTGGTCCTTTGGGTGGGCTGGGTGGGAGGCAGGGAAGCCGAGTGGGGGTTATGTGGGACCCCCATTCTGTCAGATCTCAGTTTCGGAAATTACGAGGGCTGTCAGGTAATTTTGCGAGTGGTGAGCACAAAGAGAATAATTCCTAACTAGGATCACTGGTAATAATAGTAAATTTAAAAGAAAACAAAACAAAACAAAAACAAAACAAACAAAACACCCACCCATGAATGTTTAGTCAAATCTATGCTCCTGCGAAAAGATGAAACGAAATTCATTAGGAGACCCTCCAAAGCCCCACAGGTGCTCTGCGTTCCTGCGAGGAAGGAGGGTTATTCCAGAAGAAACGAGTCTGTGGCCATGTTAGGGAAAGGAAAGTGGAATAGGGTAGAAAATGATATTGCAACCGCGGCCCGGTGGTTGTCACGTTTACCCAGCCGGGAAAGCTACTACGAGGTGATCAGTCCCACCACATTAGGATAACTTCAGCAGACACTTCCATAGCATCAGAGTACGTGTAAATGCTTGCTGGTGGGATTATTCGAATATTTTTTATGCAGGCCAGGAGGATGCTTAAACTATTCACATGTGTATGTGTGTGTGTGTGTGTGTGTGTGTATAATGTATATAATTTGTTAGCTCTGTGAATTCTACTTAAGGAATCCTTTCCTGTAATCGATAATCTGGGTATTGCTGATACAGCAGCATCCAATATCAAACGCTGAAATTACATTCCACCTGATATCATCATTCAGCATCACAAATTGATTGTTTCAACTCAAAAAACCCAAAACAAAACAAAACCAAAACCGCATATTTCACCATTAAAAAAACAAAACAACAACAATGACAAAAAAACCCATCAAACCCAAAACAACAGAATACCTAACGCTAGCTCAGCTTTCGTCCAGAGTAGCTCAAGGCATGTCAGCCCGCAAAAAAAAAGTGCCCAGTGCCCTTTTTGAGCTCAAGGACGGGATGGACGCCCAGCCTCCGCCCCCACGGGAGGGAGCGGGCACGGGGAGGCTGAGGCGGAGCCGGAGCGGGGGTGGCCGAATTGAGCGGCACCCTCTCCACCACATGGCCAAATCCGTCCCCAGAGCCGTGACTCGAGCGGCAGGGGCGGCGGTACTCTGCTGGTGCTTGGCACCGCGCGGCGCCGCGGACGCTGCGTGCCCCTGCCCGCTGCCCCTGCCATGCACCTATTAAAAGTTCGTTATTGCGCTTCGGATATATAATTCAAACCCCCCGTCGTCGTCGTCTGAGAATAATCTATGCAACACTTGTTAGCCTCACTCCAGGGAAAACTAAATGTATAACGAAAGCTTATTCGTGAGCAGGAATATACTAACGGAACAATCTGATGTCTTCTTAATCCTATGTAAAAAGCTCAGTAGTCTTCCTAATATTGACTGAATGGGTAATTAATGGCTCTTCATCGAGGAGAATACCCGGTAATCCGAGATAGGCGAAAGACAACAAGCTAAAGGTAAAAGACAACAGGACTAGCTGGAGACTCTACATAAGAACCAATTTATCCATTTAGAAGCGTATTATGCCTAGAAACAACGATCCTGTAAGGAGATAAAAGGAAAGTAGGAAAATAAATATCCGCAGTAGGTCTGGCCGCACCCCGCACACCCAGCCGAGGCGCTCCCCTCCCGGCCCCGCTCCCGGCACCGGTGCCGGCACCGGCGAGCCAGGGCCACCAGCTCCGCCTGCAGGAGGTCAAAAACCACCCTCGGAATAAAAAAGAAAATATGTGCAAAATTAAAATGAAAATGCGTAAGGTACAGAGTGATGGGGAGCAGCCCCAAATCCCCGTTTTTCGCAGCCGGCCGATGCCCCCCAGCCTAGCAGCGCGCCTCCCTGAAGGGCCGAGCAAGAGAGGAAGGGGGGAATTCCCCCAAAGAGTTGAGGCTTTGGTTTTGTTTTTTTTTTGGGGGGGAGGGAGGTGGAGCGAGGGATGGTAGCCCCGCGCAGCAGACACGGACAGTCGGTACGTGAGTGAGCGGGCCGGGGCCGCTTGGTGGACAGGACCGGAACCCGAAAGGGGATGGGAACTTCCATCAGGGAAAAAAGAAAAAAAAGAGAGAGAGAGAGAAAAAAAATCAAACCACGTTTGACATTTTAATTGAAACCTTTACTGATAATATATTTCTTGGGTGACTACAATTAGGTTATTTTTTGGTTGGCTGACAGCTTTTAAAATATTATTTCACTCGGGAAATAAAAGCTTCATCTCAGATTATAGGTGGGTATTTTTGGATTTACATGATTTATGGTCACCATGACAACTAATGCTGCGTGGTAGCTCCCCTCTTGCCCGGGGTGGGGGAGTTTTAATCAAAGGCATGTAAGGAAATGCCGGCACCCTCTCCCTTTGGGCTGCCTGAGCCCAGGACAGTGGCTGTGCCCCGCTTCTGGGGACGCAGTGGTGGCCGGAGGGTCTGTCCGGGCTGGGGCTGGCGGACGCTGGACTGGTGCTGGGGAAGATGCAGAAGGCGGAACGGTGGCCAGGCCCTCCTCCTTCTCTTCCCCTTCCTAGGGGAGCAGGCCAGACCCGAAAATCCCAGGATAGGGAGGGTGGCGGCGGGGCGGGCACTATCGCTGCACCCTGCAAGCTTGTAAAGCAGGGAGTGACTTTTCGTTTCGAGTGACAGAGGAAGAAGTCAACATTTCCCCAAACTGAGCAAAAATAAATGAATGCAAAAAAAAAAAAAAAGACAAAAAAAAAAAAAAATTGTGTGTGGGGGAAAGGTGTCATCATCTACGAGAGTGCTGCATTGCCCCGTAGGAGAGGGAAAAGGACGTGGAGGGAGGTACCACTGTATACCCTCCTCACCTTCTGTCTTCCTCTCATCAGGGCTTGTCAGGCTGATTCCGACCTCGAGGTGAGGGCTAGGGAAGGGCAACCCCCCCACCAGCGCTCTTCAGAACGAGGCCGTGGCCGTTGGTCGGGGCTCGGGAAGCTCCTCGTCCGCGATCGCGTTTTGGGGAAAGTCTGGTAAGGGAGGGGGAAGGGATTTCTGAGTGCAGGACCACGGAAGCATCGAGAGGTTAAGAAGAAACGGGGATATGATTGGTAAACAAATTGTGCAGAATGGAGCTGGTTTCATATTGACTTAGTTATAGGTCATCCGCTGCCGGTGCAAAGGGAGGAAATATTTACTTTACACATATACTTTATGATCTTGGGGGAATTAGAGGAAATTCAATAAGAAAACGTCTAGAATCGTTTTAACCCCCCTATTTAAAAGACTTAAGCAAATTAGAGTCTTATCAGATTAAAATCCACTACAAATGTAAGAGCATTGTCTCCGTCGAAACGCTGTGGGGTCTGAGGGAAGAGATTCTTTGCCAAATCTCAGGGATAAAAACACGCCATTTAAACACCAGATAATGAGCAGAATGTAAATTAATTTAACCTTCTTTACTAACAGGCTGAGAAAGTAATATGTATAATTTAGCGATAAGTAAGATTGCGAGGGATGATACGTACCTCAAACGAGTATCAGCCACTAAGGAAGACCCTTGCGACGGGGGAGGGTGATGGTGTGGGTGGGGAAAACGACGGGATACAGAAAGTTTAGGTGCTGGATATGGGTGTGGAGGCTCATATCAAGGGGAAGCTTTCGCTAACTTTTTGATACCCGTGACTGTGCAGAGGAATTGAAAATAGAGGCGCAACCGGCATTTTCGGAGCCTGGGCTTTGTCGGGCTCCGCATCCCTAACAGGGCCCCGGCTCCTCGAGGGCAGTGCCAGCTCTGCGGGGGCAGGACTCGGCAACAGGCTTCAATGCGCCGTGACGTCCTGACCCACACAGGAGGGCAACCTGCACTCTCTTTAAGCATGCTGGAAACAGCTCCGCTCCTCCCCACTCCTGCGAGACCCGAGGCCTCGACAGCCTCGCCTCGCGCTATAAGGGGGCCTGTGAGCGAGAATTATGAGGCAGTACAGCCTGTCCCTCTACTGCCCTTGTCCAGCAGCTAGGGGCAAAGCTCCCCACACCTCCAAATTCCGAAAGGTCGAGAGACCGTGTGTGAGAGATTTGTGCGCGGGAACCTGGTCTGTCACTGGGCTCGGCCAAACTGTGCAAACGGCTTCTGTGGGTGCGGGTGTCGTAGGCACCTCGACGAGAAGCACGGCACCTCCGCGGGTTCCCACCGAGAGGAGGGAACGATCCCTGCGGATAACTGAGCCAATAAGGCATGAAACCGGTGCCGAAAAGCCTCACTAGGGGCTCGCTGTCGGGAAACCCATCTGCAAGGAGGGGATGGGAATCGCAGTGCGAGCCGTAGGATTTCTCTCCTGTTTTCTCCGCCGTCGGTGCAGGCGGAGGGAGAGAGAGCGCCCAGCAGGCACGGGGTTTACAAGCGCTCAGGGGCTGGTACATGCACACTCTTCCTTACTCCTCTGAGTGTGATGCGAGGTTAGCCGCGCCGCCGAGGGGTGGTTATTGCCGTCGTTCGTGTTTAGTTGTCGTAGCCGTAGCTACCACTATTGCCATCATCAGCCACGGATCTGCCGGCTAACCGGCTATAACCCGTTTTTTTTCCCCACCCCTACCTCCCACCCCATCGCGACTGAATCGGGCCCGGGGCTTCCGCGCTTTCTTCCTCCTTGCTGAAGCGCCTCTGTCAGTGCACAGCTTTCCGCTGCTCAGGTACGCGATTGCGGAAGGCGCGTGGCGTGGCGATGTGCATAGTGGAGCGGAGTAGAGCGGGCGTGCCTGGCGCCGCCCCGACGGGGCGTCCCGTGAGCCGGCCGGCAGAGGCCCGGGAGAACGGGGCGCGGGTGCCACTCGCGGGGCTAATTGGGCGGTAAACGAGAGGTTTTCGGGGGGCGTCGGGCGAGCGCGCCTGCGGCCGGGACGGCGCAGGGGCGGGGCAGGGCGCGGACAGGGGCGGTGCGTGGCGGGTGACGGAGGGGCGGGCCGGAGGCGGCGCGGGGCGGGGCGGGTGACGCGCCGGCGCGGGGAAGGCCGCTGCTGGTTTAAGATGTCAGGCCAAGAGGGAAACGACTGAGCTGATGCGGTGCGGGGCCGTCCGCGGCGCGGTGCGGGTCCATGCGCGGGCAGCGGAGAGGAGCGCCTCGCGGAGCGCCACCACCGCGCCTCGCCGCCCCCCGCCCCGCGGAGCCCCGCGGCAGGCCGGGGGCCGCCGGCCAGGGAGCAACCGTGTCGCCGTGACCGCTCTTGCAGGACCAGACTCTCCCGCTTGCCTGTCGCTGCCGCCTCCGCGCCCCCCGCGGGCGGCGGGGGCTTCTGCGCTCGCCGTGCCGCCCGGGCGCTAGCCGAGCACCGCCCGCCTGGCCGCGGCTCCCCGCCCGGCAGCCCTCAACTCCTGGAGCCGCGGGGCCGCTCCACGCCGATCCTCCTACACGTACCGACACCTACAGACACACGCACACCTTCTCCTATCGACCCCCCAGGCGCGCACATAGATTTTTTTTTTTTGCGTCCTTTTGCCGATGAACTGCATGAAGGACCCGTTAAGCCTGGAGCGCCTGGGAGCCGGGAATAAGCAGTGCTCCTCCTCACCTTCCTCCTCTTCCTCCTCCTCTTCGTCATCTTGCCACCACCACCACCACCACCAGCCCGCGCTGGCTATGGCGACGGCGCTGGCGCCGGGGCAGGGGCGCTCCTCCCTGGAGTCCGCCAAGCATCGGCTGGAGGTGCATACAATCTCCGACACCTCCAGCCCTGAGGCCGCAGGTAAGAGGGGGCGAGCGGGAGACATCCCCGCATGCCGGGCGCCCCGCAGCCCTGCCCTGGCCCGGCCTGGCAGGCGGCCTCTGAAGCCCTGCGCTGCACCGCTGCTGCCCGGGAGCACCCCGCACACGAGTCGAGACACGCCTCGTGGGTTTTCTTCGCATGCAGTGTCTATGTGCCGGTGTACGCGGACAGAACGATATGTGTATGAATAGGCAAAGAACATGAACCCCGGTGGGCGAATTGTATAGATAAAAATAAGCGAGTAATATGGACACAGGTCGTCAAATCGTGTAGATACAGCTCTGAGAGTAACATGGGTATAGACGGACAAATATTACAGGTATAGCTGGGCGAACGATGTGGATACAGACGGTCGAATAACATAGAAACAGGGAGAGGAATGGCACGATACAGGCAGGATAACAATATGGGTACAGATAGGCAAATTAATACGTGTTGCTTGTATACATATGGGAGAATCATACGGAGAGAAATAGGCGAAAAACTGGTATGTATCGATAAGTGAAAAACTTGCATCTACAGCGGCGGCAAGGCAGCTCCGTCCCGCTTCCCCAGCTGTGGCTGCCCCTCGGGAGGAGCCGCCCGCGGGTGCCCCTGGGGCGCGGCGAGACCGCGGTGGCGGGAGCGGGTTAATCATTACAGCGCCGAGCCGCGTTCGGGGCCGTCCGCGGGATGCGGCCGCACTGGCGACGAGCGCGTTCCCGGCCACTGTACAGGAGGCTTCAGAGGCTGAGGTGCTCTCGTTTTCCGCCTTGTTTCGTTTTGTGCCCCCCCTTACAGAGAAAGATAAGAGTCAGCAGAGCAAGAACGAGGATGCAGGGCCCGAGGACCCCTCCAAAAAGAAGAGGCAGCGGCGGCAGCGGACTCACTTCACCAGCCAGCAGCTGCAGGAGCTGGAGGCCACCTTCCAGCGGAACCGCTACCCGGACATGTCCACCCGGGAGGAGATCGCTGTCTGGACCAACCTCACCGAGGCCAGGGTTAGGGTAGGTCCCGACACGATTACCCCAGCTGGGAGCAGCGGGGGGTCGGGAGAGGGCGGGAGGGGAGGAGGACCGAGATGTTTGCAGCTGCTTTCGATTTCGATTTGTATGCAAAGTTCAGAGCCTTTGCACGAAAGCAAGGCAGAGCAGGACATTTCTGTCAAAGCAAGACAGATTGGGATCTCTCTCTCTCCGGAATACGGTTTGCTGCACGTTTTGCCTTCATCGTGCAATGCGTCCTGCTCCTTTTGATCAAAACGCTAATGAAAACATTAGCCAAGAAAGCAACTTGGAACAGGCTACAACCTGCGTTCCTCTAATACGAGTAAGATGTAAAATACACAAGGGCTCTTAATTCACTCCGAGGTGCTCCCGACGTGCCTTTCCTTGCATTTTCTTTCTTTTGGTTTCACAATTTGATGAGCGTCTCTCTCTGCGCTTTCCCCAATTTGAGATTTATGGGACCAGCCCGGCGCTGCAGTGATACCGGATCCTGCTCGCGTGCAAACTGCGCGCTGGGGTAAAAAAAAACCCCAAAACAACACCTCCCGAATCAAACCCAACACCCCAAAATCAGGGCCCAACTCCCAGATTTTCGGAAATCCCCCACAAATCCCCTCCCCGCGGTCGCTTGATGAAAGAGAGCCAGTGAGGACCGAGGGCAGCAACAAGCGGGGCCGGCTCTCCGTCCTAGGCCGGCGGCGTGCGGGACGAAGCGCGGCCCAGCCGGGGCTAGCGCCTCGCCGGAGCACCGAGCGGTGTCGGGGAGGCTTTTGCGGGCGGATTTGGTTGCGGGCGGCGTGGTGCCGCCAGACGGAACCCATCCCCGTGGTGGCTGGGCGGCCTCTTGACCAGCTGGGCCGCGGGGGCTCCTGCAAACATCCCGGGAAGCTCCAATACACACGGAGAGGCTGCGGCTGGCGGCTGCCCGACGAGTCAGACACTCAAATGTGGATTGGGAAAGGGCACGTTTTCCCCATTGTCTGCGGGGACTGTCCCTTAGATCTCATTTAGAACGTTTTTAAATGGCAAGATTTTTCTTCTTTCTCCCCCCTCCTCCCCCCCCCCCCTTTTTTTTTTTTTTTTTTTTTTTTTAAGCCAAAGAGCAGTCGAACAAGTTTGTTTAAAAAGTATTTTTTCGGCTCCGGAAAGCTTTCGCGCAGGAGAAACTTCTAGCTTTAACAAAGTGAAGCAACGATTCCCCGTCCTTCCCCATAATAGGAAACATCGCCTTAAAACTCCGTGGGTTTCCAGGCGGTTTGCCCTCGCTTGTGCGTTTTTGTATTTCTGCTGGATGGCTCTAGTGCGGAATAAGCCAAGGAAGGAGGGGAAAAAATCAGAGAGAGAAACAAAAGCGGTGTTAGGGGGGGTAGATGTGTGGAAAGAGAGAGAGACGGAAGCGTTGGCCTCTGTGGCACGGATTAGAGCACCGCAAATTGTGCTGGGGCTGCGGAGTGGAGAGGGAGAAGGGACGGGGGGGAAAGGGGAATGGAGGGGCCAAGGATCTGCTTTGTGAAACCCCGGCGGCCCCGGCCCCCGGGGGATGCTTGGCGGCCCTGGCCCAGCGCGGGCTCCATAGAGTAGGAGGAAAACCTGTATTTCTGTATAAATATATGTACCTACATATATTAATATATATATGTATATACAAACACGCTCGGCTGTTGCCCTGAGAGCTTGCAGAGGGCTTCGCCGGGGGTGGTGGTTCCTGACTAACCCGTATTTTGCATCTCCTCCTCTCCTTCCCTCTTCTCCCATTTCCAAAGGTTTGGTTCAAGAACCGCAGAGCCAAATGGAGAAAGAGAGAAAGGAACCAGCAAGCCGAGCTTTGCAAAAACGGTTTTGGTCCCCAGTTTAATGGCCTCATGCAGCCCTACGATGACATGTACCCTGGCTACTCATACAACAACTGGGCAGCCAAGGGCCTGACTTCCGCTTCCCTCTCCACCAAAAGTTTTCCTTTCTTCAACTCCATGAATGTCAACCCTCTGTCTTCTCAGAGCATGTTCTCCCCTCCAAACTCCATCTCCTCCATGAGTATGTCTTCAAGCATGGTACCCTCTGCAGTCACCGGGGTCCCTGGCTCCAGCCTCAACAGCCTGAATAACTTGAACAACTTGAGCAATCCCTCCCTGAATTCTGCAGTGCCAACGCCAGCCTGTCCTTATGCTCCTCCAACACCTCCGTATGTTTATAGGGACACATGTAACTCGAGCTTGGCGAGTCTGAGACTTAAAGCCAAGCAGCACTCCAGTTTTGGCTATGCCAGTGTGCAGAACCCTGCTTCCAACCTGAGCGCTTGCCAGTACGCGGTGGACAGACCCGTGTGAGACACCCAAGTAGGAGACACTGCATGGGGATCCCTCCCCATTTCCTGCAGAGACTGAGAATTACACTAGCAAGTAATGGGCACTAAAGAGAAAGAGAAAGGAGGAAAAATCAGAGATTGGGAGAGAGAAGGAGAGAGAGAAAAAAGAAGGGCGGAAAAAAAGAGGAAACCACTGAAATAAGATAGTTCCTTTGTTTTCAAAGGACCTCCTACAGATTCTGAGATCTTTCTTTCACTAAGAGTATTTCAACAGTTACAAGGACATATATATATATATATATATATATATGGACAAATGTTTGACTGGATATGATATGACATTTTAATGTTCCTATAAGCTTGTTATTTTTTAAGTTTAGCATTGTTAACATAAAAATGACTGAAAGGATGTATATATATCGAAATGTCAAATTAATTTTATAAAAGCAGTTGTTAGTAATATCACAACAGTGTTTTTAAAAGGCTAGGCTTTAAAATAAAGCATGTTACACAGAAGCGATTAGGACTTTTTCGCTTGCGAGCAAGGGAATGTATATACTAAATGCAACACTGTAAGTTTCTAACATATAATTATTAAAAACAAAAACCCCAACATTGTGTGAATGTCAGTTTTAGAATAGTACCTCTTGTGGATGCAATGATGTTTCTGATATTGCAATGTAAACCATGCCCTGTGTATAACATTTCGTACAATATTATTGTTTTACTTTTCAGCAAACATGGAAAAAAAAAGTGGTTTATTTCATGGGAGTAAAATATACAGCATACTGTTTTGTCTGGATTTTTATTTACTGAGCCAAGTGGTGCAATGGTAAGTGGTCTGCAGTGATTAAACAATCGATGACAGTGGATCTCCTCTGGAAACACAGGGCAGTACTTTTTATTGCAATACAAATCAATACTGTAATTTTTCATTTAAAGAAAAAACAAAACAAAATTTCATCTCTCTAAAGTTGCATGATAGAGAAAGGCGTGGCTTAGCCATGCTGCCTTGGATATAGCAGGGTCTCTTCATTTTCCCCTCGCAGCCCCGAGAAAATGGATTATTTGACATCGTTGGCCTCGAAAATTACCAGCTACAATGTCGCTGTATCTCGAGCATAAATTTCTCCCGCTGTGAAGGAAGCTTTTATTACATTACAGAAGGGGGGTGGGGGGGAGAGAAAAGCTAGTCTGAAAACCAACTGCTTCTGTTAAAAATAATCCATGCCCCTTGTGCTCACCTTCTCCCTTCAGCGGGGAGATCCTTCATGTAATATTACATTTCTATTTCCAAATCCCCCTTTCAGAGCTGAAGAGAAACAAAGAGCAGCCCCAAATAACCGCAACCCCGCGGAGCGCGGGGGGGTGAGAGGTTAGCCCCGAGTTTCCTACGACTTCGTGCTGCAACACGTCGTTGAAGGGAAAGGTCGTGCTCTCCTGTGTTTTATTTTCTAGAATGTCGACCCATTCATTCTCAACCTGCTTGTTCGTGGAAATTATACAGGATTATAACTTCTCCGTCGCCGGACAATTGGAAACAAATCAAGATTAATTGCTGCTCAGGCTCTTCCATCGGCTCACATCCCAGGCGGGCAAGGAGGGGCTGGCGGGGAGGGGGGTGGTGGCAGGAGCCGGAGTGAATATCAATATAGGACGAGGAGACGGGGAGACGGCAGGGAAGAAACTCACTGCGGTTGAGAGAGCGAGCTTGGCCCTTGTGCAGCCTTTGCGCGCCTTTTGCGCGCTTTTGTGAGACCGGGAGGAACCGCTGGGGAACACCATGGAGTGGGGGTCCCGTCTGGACTAGGCAGGGAGAGGAGAAGGGGGAGAGGTCAGCGCCTTGCTCTTTACCACGGGGAAAATTTTCCCCCTACACGAAAGCGGAGTTTCCCCTGCCTTGTTCTCATTTACGGGAACAAAGTGGTTTTTTGTCATGTAATTTTTCTTTTTCTTTTTTTTTTTTTGTAACCCATTTTCCTGTTTTCTTTTCCTCTGTGTGTTGTTGCCAGGAGGTCGGTGGACCAAGATAGTCTCCGTGCTTGGGGCGGGGGGAGGAAGGCGGGTAGCCTCCCAACCCCCCGTTCCCCGCCTCCAGCGGCGTGCCCGGCCTCGCCGCCACCCTCTCGCTCCTCTCCTTGATTTTTTTTTTTTTTTTCCGCACCGTGTCAACACCTCACCCGGGTGAGTGCCAGGGGCTTCCAAAAAATGTCCCCTTCCTCTCCTTTCTCATCCTCCTCGCTGGGCTGCGGGCGGAAAGTCTGAGGGCGAGGCCGGTGAGCGGCTGGAAGCCCGGGAGACGCCCTCGGGGGTCGGGGAAGCCAGAGAAACGCGGGTACTTTTCTGCCCGAACCCTCTAGTCGGGACTGGCGGGATGTGCTTGGAAATCAGCGAGGGGATCGCTGCGGGTATCGGCACGGTATTTTACACGGTCTTTTCGGCTCTCGTTTCTCCTCGGTGGCACTGGTTATTTATAGTCCTCTCATCTATCTATCTATCTATCTATAAAGTGTCCGTGTATATATTTAGAATATGTGTGTGCATGGAGAAATATCCTGTAATATACAGGATACACATATATGTTTGGAAGAATAATACGTACCATTTCCGGACAAAGCAAAAACCCAAAACCAAAACAACCCCCAAACACTGGATTACAGTTTTTCCCTCTGCTGTGTAATGGCTCAAACGATGAAATAATCAACACGGCCGCTCAGAGAGGACATAAATCACTCTGAGTGTAATCTGAATTTCTCTTTCTCCCCCTAGCTGAAGCCTTGAGGGTCATCATTTTTCTGCGCCACTTGACCAAAGATATAATGTTTTGATTAGGTCGTAAATCAAAATCTTGGGCCATATTCTTCCTTTTTTTTTTGAGAGAGAGATATTTTTTTTCAATTTTTTTTTTTTTTGGGGGGGGGTGTTTTGTTTTGGTTTTTTTTCCCTGGGGCTTTCCTTCTTATCGGCGATGGCAGTGTGAAGCTGGAACAATGGAGGCCGTAGGGAGGAGGAGAAAAAGACATAACGAAATAAGGAATTTGCAAAACACCTATTTGGAGAAGCTAGGGGGGGAAAGAGAACTTAAATAACGAGCTTCCTTCTCCTCCCGCTCTCCTCTGCCCCAGATCCTCGGGAAGGCAGCTCCGGGCCGCCTGCTGCGCGGCCCCCCGCGCCGGGCGTGCGGGCGGGCAGCGCCGTCTGCCTCCCAGTCCACATCCCAATCCGCCTCCCAGTCCACATCCAAATCCACATCCCAATCCACATCCCAACCCACAGCCCCGCCGCAGCCCCTGCGCAGCCCTGTCGCCCCCCGAGACTGCCCGGGACACCCTTTCCATGCCTGGCCGGCCCCCCGGGGCCGATACCTGCTCGGCTCCGCTCTTTTGTTTTCGGCGGGTGCCTTCCCGCACTTTGAGCCCTTGCGGCATGCGCAAGGCCCTGCCAGCCGGTCGCCGTGGCCTCGCAAAGGTCGGAATTAACCGGAGGTATCGAGATTTCTCCTTTGAGTTATATTCCGTGCATTTCCCGCTGTCTCCGTTTCTCATTGTTTTCATACCCGTGCGCGTTCACCCGCGTGTGCCTTCCTAAACTGTCACGATACCAACATCTACATACTTGTTCTATCTCTAAAATAAAAGAAACTTTTTTTTTTTTTTCCCCCCTTACGAGATACATTAGCATTTTTGGAGGAAAGTAACTTCCTTAGGAAAATAGTCGATATCTGAGCCCAGGGAAGTTTGATTTTTCCAAAGAACTGTTTTGCCTTGTCGTGGCCCGCCGGTGGGGCGCGGGGCAGGTTTGAGGGGCGCAGAGGGCGTCGGGTTCCCGTCGGGACCCCGGTTCCAGCCGAGGAGAGAGGGCAGGGGCCCGGCTGACGGCGCGCTGTCGCTAATACCCCTGCCTTTTCAGGGCGTTATAATTTACCTTGCTAAATGCCTACGTGTTACGCGTGTTACACATGTGTAGGTCTGAATATTATGCAGCAGTCATCAACCCAGGAACTTGGAAGGATTTACACCTTCGGAGCTCCATACAGGGCCGGACGAAATGATTGCTAAATCTGAAATTTTCTAAATGCGAACATGTTTTGAAATTAATGTCTCCGGTCGCCCACATCTTCTTTTCGGAGAAGAGAGGAAATAAAAGCTGCCCTTACTTGTGAATTTTTAGCGTCCAGGTCGTTTATTTATTTTTTTTTAACTAAAAAAAAAAAAAAGAAAAAAAAAAGGTGTTTGAGGTCGCTTTTCACGAGCTCGGCCCCCGCTTGTGCCGCGCACAGCCGCGGGGCTGCAAGGAGCAGACCTGCCCGCCTTCGGAGCGAGGCTTTGCCGGTGATGGAAGAATTTTCCTCTGGTCGGTTTTGGAGGCTGGGTGTATTTGCTCACTTTCTCCCCTGCGACTGCGACCACTCCCCGCCTGCCCCAGACCCAGGCTGGGGAGAGCAAAGGCTGTCGCCACCAAAGTGGGAACTGCGCCGGTCCTGCCTTCCCGGAGGGCGGGCTTGTGTCTGCCCGGAGCGGGGGGGGAGGGAGGCACTGGCTCACACTCGGCCCCGCGGCCACGCACGGCCGCCACTGGCCCATGCCGGCACCTCCCGCGGCACAGGGGCCCCCACAGACTTCAACCCCACGGGGGGAAGGTGTCGTGACCAAGGCGGGGACAAGTCACCCCCGTCAGCACCGCCCCGGGAAGAGCCTGGACCTCACCCTATGCGAGGCGCAGGCGGCCGGGCCCCTTGCAGGTGAAATCGGTGTGCGGCTGTGGCTCTGCCAAGCGAAGCTCCCAGGGGCGGTGAGCCGACCTGGACCCGACTCCATGGGCCAGCGCTGCTGTTTGCGCGGCTGGAGCCCGCCGTCGGGAGAGGAAGGAGGACGGACGCGACTGACCGACAGCTCGAAACAAGGAGGAAAAGAAAGAAAAGAGAAGAGACAAAGAATTTAAAAAGCACCACAAAGCCATGTTCTGTAGCCACTGTCCGCAGCAGAGAAGGATGCTCGGGCGGCCATAGCCCCACAGGGCCACGCATGGGCTAGCCGTGAAGCCACTGGGCACGGCGGGGTCGGACGCGGGGCAGAGCTGACGGCCGCAGCTCCTTCCCAGGCCGCAGGCTCGTGCCCACCGCCAAGCCGGGCTCAAGTTGATTATTAACCGTCTGAAGCGGCTCCGCGGTGTAACACGCTACGTATAAACATGAATCATCGCCCAGGTTGTAGTAAAACGTCCCGTAAAGTCCACCTATAAATCTTGGTATGCACTTAGTGCTCTCGGCTTCAGTTCTTACCGTTGCTACGGAGTTTTTGCTATCACCTCCTCTCTCCCCTTATCCCTCCCCCGAAATCTTGTCCGCGGTCCTAACCCTGGTCCCTCATGCCCTGGAGTGTGGGGTGGGATGCGGTCTTTCCCCTGCAGGAGGAGAGCGGGGCCCGGTGGGTGGGCTTCCGAGGTACCGGTGGGTCAGGGACGCTGGGGCTGCCCCGCTCCCTCCAAACTGCGAGGAGGGAGAAAAAGAAGAGGAAACGGCCCTAAACCCTCCGAGTGGCGAGAGCCCCCCTCCCCCCAGGGCCAGCTGAGATGGGGCAGCCGCAGATGTCCCTGCTGCCCCCGCCCTCCGAGGGGGACTGTGCCTCTCTGACTGTGATAAGAAGAGATGCTCCTGTGTGGCAGCGAGGCTCTATAGAACGCAGCAAGGCTTTCCTCTACAAATTCGTTACGTGTTTTTTCTCCGGATTAAAAGGGTAAAGAAAAGATGAAGAATATTTAACGGGAAGGGCACGCAGTGCTGCATAGCCTCGGTGGGTAGGCACAAGCAAGGATCTATGAGCATGCAGCCATCGATGCAGCCTAAAGTTTAAATCCACAACCGAGATTTTTGCAATGGGAGAGGAACCTGAGGAACAAGCTCCTGGGCTGCTGGGAGTGTGTTTGGAGAAATGGCAGCACTTGGGAAAACACAAAGGTGGGGCTGAGCTCATCACTTGGTGTACATATTTAGTGTGCTGGTAGTTCCACTGGCTCATGGGGGACTACTTCCATACTTAAAAGTTTTTCACATGCTTGAGTGATTTTCTGGATTGTGGCCATATGTAAAGCAATAAATACAAGTGGCTACTTCTGTGCAAATAAGAGATCCAGAGGTCTCACAAGTAATTTTCCAGCAGATCCAGACCTCATTCTGTTAAGATAAAAGTGAAGAGAACTCTTTTGTCTCATTCAATTAAAAAAACCTCACCAACAATTAAGGTCACTGGGACAATACAAGAATAAAGGAGCATAAAGCCTTTCCTTTATGAAAATCCTTGCTGGGCACTTTCAAGGCTGCATTATCTGGAGAGGAGCAGGAATTTGCAAGCCTTGTGTGGATGCAGTTGTTTTCAGCCTGAGACACAAGTTCTTGCACCCGTACTGGGGGATGTGAAGCTAAGGAAAGAAGTGATTTCTTGCCAGGCTGGAGGACAGGCACGTTAGTGTGAGAGAGTCCCAGCCTGTTTGGTGCTTCTTTGAAGTCAGCAGAGCCCGAGCTGGTAGCGCTGAGTGTGAGGGGAGTTCCCAAGCAAGCAGAAACTCTCCCTATGAGGCTTGGGGCAGCCAGGTTCCCATGATTTCTCCAGGGAAGGTCGTCCGTGCTTCCCACTCCTCAGATGGGATGGGAAGAGCAGTGGAAATGGAGGTGGCTCTTCTGCCATTTCCTCTCTATCTGCAGAGCCAAAGTCTTTTTCTTTTTCTTTTTCTTTTTCTTTTTCTTTTTCTTTTTCTTTTTCTTTTTCTTTTTCTTTTTCTTTTTCTTTTTCGTGCAAAGTAAACCAGAGTTTGATTAAAATAATAATGTTCAGCTTTTGGCAATGCTTCCTACAAATTCATGGCTTTAGCCTGGACTCTCATGGCCAGACTGTAAATTTTTGCATTCTAACTCCCTGTGACAGATCTCTAGACCCAGTCATTGTAATTTCCTTCAGCTTTCACATCCTGCTGGCAAAAAACCCTCCAACTCTGGCATTTCTTCCTCAAAACAGAAATTCCTACCAGAAGGACCATTACCCTGAGAACATTTTTTAATAAACATGTTTGGAAAATGAAAACAAGGCACAAAAAATACATGAATATGAGTAACATCAAATGAAAACTTGGAAGCGGTTTCAAGTAGTATTACAAATAGGAAATAGCTTTCCAGAGATAAAAATACTCCATGTGTTTTGTTAACACCAGCAAGCAGTCAGGCTTTATTCTCTTATATTTGGATGTTAAGGGACACCTTTCTCCTACTTGATGTACTTGTAACTGCTGGCTGAGCCAGGAGGTCAGAGATTTTAGCTTGTAATCACTGGGTGACCAGCAACATCCCTGACAAATAATGTTGGTGTGACACAATCAGGGCGACAGTCATTCTCCCATGTCAACAGCTATGGTTTAGCAAGTCTGAGGTAAAGGAAGTGGATAGGGATATTTCAAAGAACAGGACATTTTTTTAAAAGTCCTGGTCCATGCACCTGAGATGATGTTCAAAACTTCAGCCCCTGATACACAGCAGGGAAAATGGCTCCCACTGACAGAGGTGGGATTTGGTTTTCTTCTTCTTCTTCTTCTTCTTCTTCTTCTTCTTCTTCTTCTTTTTTCCTTTTTTTTTTTTTTCCCAACAGAAAGTGATATTAATTACCCTGAGAAGCAGCCTTATTGTTGACTTAGTGACAGTTGTCGGCTCTCAGCATCTTGTAGGGTGTTTCCTTTTAGTTGTCTAGGGTGCAAGGAATGTTGCATTTTTCTATTTTCTTAAGAAAAAAGGCTTCTGAAACTGGAGCACAGCTCTAACAATTCTCTCTGTGACAATGGAGTACTTAATTCTTGTGATGGCCAGGCACTGCCATTTAAGATAATTCAAATTCCCTCCGGTAGAGCTGGCAGTTTTGGGGACATAAATAACATGGCTTGGGAACTGAAGCAAGCATTGTTTACCTGGAAATATTAGGGGCCTCTACTAGTTGGTGTAGTGTTTTCCTCCTCATGCTGGAAGAAGCATGATGCTGTGATGTACTTGTCATTGCAATGGAGCATGTATGCATTGACTTTCAAGATAAAATTAGCACATGCTTGTCTTGTTTTGGAAGGCACTAGGAATAGAGATTGTGCCTGCAGGCCTTGCTGAATCTAGACCAGACTCTGTGGCTGGATAGAAAGGACTGGGAAGTCTTCCTCCTTACGTCCTTAGAGAGACTCATTTAACCTTACACTGCTGGGTGAGGAGAATAACCAGGCAGGTTCTACTGTGCCTACTAAAAAAAAAAAGAATTCCAAGCAGAAAATACTTCATGTCCTGCCACAGAAATTGATCATCTGTTTGGGACCAGGGTATGTTTGATGTTGAGGGAAATGAATTGATTAAAATTGGAAGAAATCCTCAAAAAGAGCTCTGTGAAGGCTTTTCATGGGGTAAAGAAGAGAACCTGCAGCCCAGGCTACAAAGACCATGTTGACCCTGTCTGGAGGCTGTGGGTGTGAGCAGACACCAACACACTCTCATGTTAGAAACATGTTTTATTAGAAATCACAGAGCAGTTCCCTTATGTTTCTCTTCTGGCTGGAGAAATGAAGCCAATGATCAATGGCACAGAATCGAGTTGGAGGCCTGTGGCCAGTGGAATTCCCCACAGGGATCGGTTCTGGGGCCAGTCTTGTTCAACATTTTCATCAACGAGCTGGATAAGGGGACAGAGTGTACCCTGAGCAAGTTCCCTGATGACACCAAACTGGGAGGACTGGCTGATTCCCCAGAAGGCTGTGCTACCATTCTCAACGGGCTTGAGGGCTGGGCAGAGAGGAACCTCATGAGGTTCAACAAGGACAAGTGCAGAGTCCTGCATCTGGGAAGGAACAACCCCACGCACCAGTACAGGCTGGGGGTCGAACTGCTGAAGAGCAGCTCTGCAGAGAGAGACCTGGGAGCCCTGATTGATAATAAGCTAACCATGAGCCAGCAATGTGCCCTCGTGGCCAAGAAGGCCAATGGTACCCTGGGATGCATCAAGAAGAATGTGGCCAGCAGGTCAAGGGAGGTTCTTCCCCCCCTCTACTCTGCCCTGGTGAGGCCTCATCTGGAGTCCTGTGTCCAGTTCTGGGCTCCTCAGCTCAAGAGGGACAGGGAAGTGCTGAAGAGAGTCCAGCACAGGGCCACCAAGATGATCAGGGGTATGGAACATCTTTCAAACAAGGAAAGGCTGGGGGAACAGGGGCTGTTTAGCCTGGAGAAGAGGAGATTGAGGGGAGATCTTATTAACATTTATAAATATCTAAAGGGTGGGTGTCAGGAGGTTGGGACATCCCTTTTTTCTATAGTAGCTAGCAACAGGAGGTAATGGGATGAAACTGGAACACAAAAAGTTCCACTTAAATATAGGAAAAAACTATTTCAAGTTCAGGGTGAGGGAGCAGTGGCACAGACTGCCCAGAGGGGTTGTGGAGGCTCCTTCCTTGGAGGTCTTCAAGACCCGCCTGGACATGTTCCTATGTGACCTGATCTAGGTGACCCTGCTTCTGCAGAAGGGTTGGACAAGATGATCTCTAAAGGTCCCTTCCAACGCCTACCCTTCTATGATTCTATGATTCAAAGGAGGTAGAAGAAGAAAAGATGAAACAGTTTGTGAAGAAAAGGGATTCTGTTTCTGGTTCTTGTGAGATGTCTTGTGCAGACTGTCAAGAGAAGAAATCTTTGTCTGATACAATGCCATCAGAGCCAATGTGCGGCTGTATGAAGAAAATCTATGCAGTCTCTAGATCAGCTCAGAGGTGGTGTGTTATAGGAATGATAATTCTGAATCTCATTCTTTGATGATCATACCCAAGCAATTACCTTTTCCTGGTTTATTTTAATGGCGTGATTTCACTTTCTTAAAAGAAATCTAGTTGAAAAAGGCTTTGTAGAAGGAAAATGGGACAACTAGGTTGTTAATGTAGTTTCTATAAAGGAATGATAATCCTCATAATTTATTCTTTGTTGTTCTTCATGGCATGTGATTAATTTCACTGCAAAATTTAGTTCACACATGTTCACAAGCAAAGTACATGGAGTATTGTCGGCAGAATGCCCACCCTGACTATCCCAGAGGATTGTGAATGCCAGGCTGTTGCAAAGATAATGGCAGAGCCCAGCACAGGCCTTAAGACGAAATCCACTAGTCCTGTCTTGACTGCATTTCCACTGCAGGGAACTGTGGAGTGTTTCCCACGAGAAGGTACCTGCTTGAGGAGTTGTCCTCGGTGTAGTGAGGTCTCCCAGTGGGGCAAAGAAAAGTCTCACTTTGTCCATGAAGAGATGCCTAATTTGAGGCTGCAAACATGGATTTGAGTTGAATGACTGAAACATACAAAATTGTTTAAAAAGTAGTTATTAATATCCTGGCAAGAAACTCAAGGCTACAACTGCCACTCATCCTTACATAATGCTACAGTCTAACAATACTTAATTCTTAAGGGCACCACATTAAATATGTGATCCTGGCCGTGGCCTCTGTGATTAAAATGTTTTCACGAATTTCAGCTTAGTGCTGGACACACTTACAATGTCTCAATGGGCACTTGATGTTTTAGACTGTAGCCAAAAGGCTCCTGCAATAGTTGCTGTGGACAGGAGACACTGTACTAATCTGTCTTTCATCTGCTTCCCGCTCTTTTGTTTGCTCTGTGACGTGTTTTTGAAAGTGATCTCTTGTCTCCCAACTTGCTCCACAAGCAAATGGTAAAACTCCAAGAAGGCTGAGAGCTCAGTCAGATTTGAGCCCCCAGCACCAAGAGATTGCTGGATATTATGCATATGAGTGCAGAACAACCCTCTGCCTTTATCACAGAGGATCAGACAGACACACCATGTCCTTTGGATCCTTCTTCTTGCAGGGCTTCTGGCTGTGGTATTACTGGCCCATCCCGAAAAATGGCAACTCCTAGAGCTGAGCCCAGCTAACTAGGTGTCAAATTGGCTGTGCATCTGCTGAACGCATCAGAATGCAGGACACTGGTGCTAGTTCACATTTCAGGCACGTGTCAAGGTCAAGACACTAACATTGTTTAAACTGATGGACCTGAGATGATCCAGACCTTCAAGTCCAGGTGCATATACTGGCCATCTAGTTTGGCGTAATACTTCAAGCAGTCAAAACCATCTTGACTAGTCATGTATATTAAACCCTGGGAAGAAAATCAGGCATGCAAGAAACCTAAGAGAGAGCTACAATGTGTTCTCATCAGGTCCTGGTGTGTGCCAGAGGAGACAGGCTCCTGGAAAGCCCTGTGTAGTTCATATGCTGTGCAGGCTTGGTACAGACATACTTTGTCAGGTACTACTTTCAGCTGAACTAGAGCAGCAATTGTTTCTGATGTGGTGCAAAGATGAAAGTGTGTTGGCAGTTGTGAAATGCTCAGCTAACTTGGTTAGGAAGATCATTACTAAATCCCTAATTTCTACCTAGCAATGTGTAATGATGCATGCATTCATTTTTGGTGGTATTTTTTTTTTTTAATAGATGAAGATTAGCAGTTCCAGCTCCAGTCCTTTTATTCAGTATAATCTTCATGAAACTCTCTCTCTAGAGAGAGTGGCTTGTTCGCCCATAAACTGGAAACAGCCTACCTCCAAACAGCACCACAAAAGGTTTCAATCAAAAAGGCAAAAGTAGCTACAGGAGAAACTGACTCAGAATGAAGCAGCCAACATTGTTAAGGCAAGAATTTAATAGGCTAGGACAGATTTATGATAATTAATACAACTTGCTTATTATCTGAGACAAGGTATCTACAACATATAGCATGTCTTTCTGTGAAATTGTGGACTTATTTGCACAAGTGTGGGCTGATTACATTACATGTAAGTAGCAAGGTGAAGCAGGGCATTTGGTTCAAATACATGTAAATAGAGTACATAGTAGTTTAGAGAAAGCCATAGTATGGGTGATATATACCTCCCTACTTTGTCAAATCATATTGAATAAGCTTAGATCTTCTCATTTCATCTCCCTGAGAAAAGATTTCAACATTTTAGAGACTCGTCTTCAGAAGTGCCATGGTGGTAGAGATGCCAACTTTTCGTTTTCCCACTGGGTGGTCTGCTGCAAAATTGCCAAAGCTAGAGCCTGGCAGAGCCTTCCTTAAGCTGAAGCGTTTAAGAGATTTTTATGTGTAATTTAAGATGTTTGCTGAGAAACAGAGACTCTGATTTAACTGTTTGCAGCTTACCATTTTTTCCATTAGAAAATCTTAAGGAACCATCAACACATTCCATATTTGACTGACCACAAAATCACATTTTTTTCCCGCAAATCTATTGCCCCACAGCAGCATCCTTTGTTCTTCTCCCCTCTTATTTGTCTTGGGCTTATTTAGAAAATGTCAGAGAAGACACTCCACCTCTGTTATTCACACTAAGCAATATGAGCCTCTAGAAAGATTGCCACTAGCTTCTTTTAGGGCAATTTGCAAAGCAAGGGTTTGATCTGGAAAGCTGAGTGGACTAGTATCTCTGCTTAATGTTTAATACAAGTCCCTCAAATGCTCCAAGTTTTTGCTCAGCCCTTTCTGTGCAGAATTCCTCTCTAACACCCTGTGAGCTCAAACTGAAGAGAAGGTGAGCAGAATGCAGTGTTCTGGCAGGAAACCTTCCAGTCATCCCAAAGATGTTGGAGTTGCATTGCAATGGGCAAATGCAACTACATCTAATTGTCTCCTTTATTTAAGTGGTTTTGTTGGTTTTTTTTTGTTTATTTGTTTGCTTTGGGTTTTTTTGTAGGAAATACATAACTTTTGTTTGACAGTGCAACAAAATGGTCCTCTTTAAGTAGCCAAAAGAACCTGGAGCCAGTTTCCCCTCCCGCTGCCCCACAGTAAGCTATTTTTAAGGAAGTAGATGTGTGAAGAAGCAGCAGACAAGATAGAGACTGAAGCCAGGTGTTCCTGCTACAGCTGCCTCCTGACTGGGATAGAGTCCCAGCTGTTCGCTGACTCAGGGGGATTCCAGGCAGAAAGCTCTGGGATTTGCTGAGTGTGTGCAAGAGAAAGGCATAGCCTGCACTCCCCTACACTGATTCTCCCCATCTTACAGATGGAGGGGGAGGATGTGTGCTTGGCCAGAAAAAGGATGCTGTGAGGATGGTGAGCATGTGCTGAACAACCCTTTCAGGAGAAAGTTTCAGCTCCCAAAACTGTGCCGATGAGGTAGGCACATTTCTCTTGGGACCTGTATTAAGAAATCCTGCTCTGTGAACTGCTGCCTTTAAAGAGTCTGGGCATTTGTCTAATTTATGGGGAGAATACTGAGGAAAGAGCCTTGCTACGGACATGCTGCAGGCTGACAGCTTGAGCCTGCCTTGTAAAATATATTAGATATTTCTGGGCATATTTACAAACATCTCCTAGTTAGGATAATAAGCTGCATGGCCAAAGTCAACATAAGCTGTAGCACATATATCCCTGTCCAAAACATACCTTCCATCCAAAAAACATCCAAAAATCATGGTTCAGCCTCAGAAAACCTCCCTGTTCCAGCCTAATTGTGGGAGAAGACAGTTTCCCTGAACTGCTGGCCCATAGGTCACAATCTCTAACAGAGAGCCTGTTGGGATCCAGCTCCACGGGTTGTACAGATTGCTTGCTCAGAGATATCTACAGATAATGTGCCATGAAACAAGGAGAAAAGCCCATCCTTCGGGTTTTGTTTTATACTTTTTCCAGTGTTCAGGAACAAGTGCCACACATGCAAATATCCTGCTAAATGGATACATGAGGCTTTTGCATATAAATTCTAGAGAAGTACACTGTTACCCAGGGCTCTGAAGGTATGGCAAGCCTCTGTACTCTTGTACCTGTTCTTATTGATGGTGTGTCCTAACGAGTCATAGCCAGTGACAATTGCCCACATCAGAAAAACGAGGGCAGGCTGTGGCTCTTTGCTGCCAAGCAGGTATGTCATTTAGCTGCATCTAAATGATCTCCTCAGACACAGAGGTCTTGGTGAGCTGCAAACTACCTGGGTTGTTTGGCCTCTGCCACTCCAGGCTGGGTGTGCAGGTTAAAGGAAGTGAGCTTTGCACACAGTAATGTCTGTGGCTTTTTTCTGGGTAACTCAGCAGGACTGTGCTGCCTAGGAGCCCAACTCTCCCTGGAGCTGGGCTCCACTGACAGTCCCCAAACCCTGAGACGATTCATACTGACAAGCTGAGGCTGTGAGTACAGATGGCTGAGGTCTAGCACCACGGGTAGAGAAAAACCTTGGCAGCTCTGCAGGCTCACTTACATTCATGGCTAGGATTAGGAGTACCACTCATCCTCCCTGATAAAGCTCATCATGGGAGTGGATTTGACCTGCTCCTAAGCAAGCGTGTCCACAGCCACAGCCTGGCCAGCTCTGCTTTGCGCTGCTGTATCCCACATCTTCATGCTTTTGAGGCTTGACTCCAAAAACCTGACTGTAAGTGGCAGTGCTGGTGATGCTACATCACAGCTTCAGCTCTTGGACAGGATGAGCACCAGAAGTGAAGTACTGGAGAAGGGGATGTTACTGTTCCTCTGACTGTGCTGAGATCCCCTCTGGAAAAATAGCTCATTAGTATCTTAGACTAGGGCTTTTAATTGTTAGTGTTACGTGCTAGCTTTGCCATACCATAATCCCAAGGAAGACAGGTTTGCATTCAGCTAAGTGCTGCTAGCTAGCACAAGGTGAGAAATTCCCTGCTCAGAAAGGCTGCCATTTAAATAGATAAGGCAAATTGTAGGAGGAGAAACACAGCTAGAGAAAAGTGAAAAGGCTTGCTCAAGGTCACAAGGCAGATCAGTGGCAGATGAACAAAACAGTCTGCTTGTCTGAACTGCCAGCCTACAGTTCTGTGAAATCTTTGGAAAAAGTCTTCAATAGCTGTAGCTATCCTCATGCCTATAGTGAGTCTCTGCAAATAACATAACTCAAATTCTGGCATCCCAGAAAGAAGAATTCCACAGTTTATGCACTCAGAGTAGGATCCCCTAAGGTGGCTAATTTTTTGAGCAAAGCAGTTTGTAAGATCTGTCATTTATTTTTAAAAATTAAATTTTGGAAAGCATAGTTGAAATTAAGTCTATTTTTTTTTTTTCCATGGTGAGAGGAATATGCTGGTGATCATAATCTTGGCTAAAATATTGGATAAAGAACTCTTCGTCCTTCCCCCCCCATGTGCTATTTTGAGTTGGCGTGTGTTTACAGAGATAACATTTGATGTCATAGCTGCCACATTTGACAGAGAAAAGCCTTAGAGAACCATTAACTATAGGACGAGTTAGCAATCTAAGGCATCTTTGTCCTTTGCTAAATGATTAGCTCAAAGCAATGCTTCTTCTGAAGTTTCCAGCCCAAGAAAATCCGATAAACAAACATTCTGATAGCTATTATAAAATAAAGAATCCCTTATACATAACAGAATTTTACAACTTTGCAAAATCAACTAATCTTTATTGCTCAGAAGAAAAACTATTTATTTGTATTCATTTCTAAATGCATTATAGCAGTGTTAACTAGATTTGAAAGCATCGAGGAATGATAAAATAGAGACTAGTGACAAACAGGAGTCAGAATGCCAGATTTCTTCTTCTGCTTTACCTCTCAGGTATGTCACTCCTCACCTCAGTGAATCTATGCAAAAGGCAACAATGATTTCTAGTTCACAGAAAGATGCTTCTCCCTCTGCTGTAGACTCAGATTTTTGACCCTCCCAGGGATCTGCTTGCTGTGATTTTGGAAGAGGTTTTTTTCTCAGTGAAGCAATCTCCTGTAAGCTGTGAATCCTATGGGATAATTTTATTCAGCAGACTAGATGTTGCTGTTAAAAAGAAGAATTGCATGCAAACGACATTCCTAGGATGCTGCTGGTCACAGCTGCTTTGAAGACTCTTGAGGGGGAGGATGTGGCTTGTCCATGATGAAGCCCCAGACCACACTTTATTACCTTAGACACCTCCAAGCAAGCAGAGGAGCCACTGGTGTTTTTGCCTGCAGATCAGTTGGTTTCTGGACTGTAAAATTCCCTCATCATAGCTGTAAGAATGGAAAGATGGGAATGAGATGGCTTGATTTGTCTCTGTAGAGGAGGGGAAGACAGCACAAAGGTCCTTTGGGTAATGGGATCTAAGCAGCTGGGGGAAGATCCCATGCCGCAGTATATTTAACTTCACTGGTAATGGGTTAGGAGGGATGAGATTATTTTTAACACACTACTTGTGACACATTTTTTTCTGTTCCTTGAAGTACTTTGGCAAAAGGTGTGTCATGGATGCCTGTAATAGTAAATGCTGTTACTGAGGAACATGGCACTATACTGCAACCATAAGAATGTAAAGTCGCCTTTTGTAAAATGCTATTTTAGGCACTTAACTTTTTTCCATACTTCATATTTAAAACATCTATGAAGGATGTCTATCTTTAGTTGATGATTTATTTACCTTTTGGTTAAAGATTCAGCAGAAATGGGTTAGCCAGTATTTCCAGGGATGATGAAATGAACTTGTAATTCGGCTCATTTTCTAATGGGAGAAAAACACCTGTGTCCCACTGCAAAACACTGGCTTGTATGTGCCTAGGAGCGGGAATGTGAACTTGCTGACAGGGTTACTCTGATGTCAGGAACATGCCTTTTGCTTTCCTAAATAATATCAGCCAACTTTGTGAAATTCTAGTCTGGACGTACTCTGGAGAGACTTGTTAGAGTTGGGCAGTTAAATTCTCTGAAGTTTACAGCTTATGTGCTGTAGCTCCCGCCAGCTCTCATCAGACTATAGCTGCTGTAGGAAACAAGCATTGATGTGTTACAAAGCCAGAATGCTGCTGTACATCCCAGCCGGTTCCCCGTGATGATGGTGAGGTGGGGACTGCTGCTGCTTTGCTTTCTGGAACCACTCAGTCATCTGTCAAACAGATCTGCAGGCTGCACTTCTGAACCTCAGCTATCCAGCTCAGGCTCCACCGGGCTGGCCAGGTTTATCCTCAGCCAGCTTGGAAGATCTTAAGGAGAGTTTGTGGCCAAGTATTTGCTGGAATCACCACTTTTTGTAAATCAGAACTTGCCAAAAGAATGAAGTCATCCAGGCCAGAATGAAAATTAGGGAAGGCCGGGTGACTTCTCTGTAGAGACGATGGAGAGCTAAACATTGCTTGAGACAGAAGGGCATGCTCAGCTGCAGACCACGAGAGAGAGCACAGGCAAGGGTGCTGTGGCACTGGGAAGAACTACAACGGGTAATGTCCTCTCTGGTGTTTGTAAGCATGGGCGATTGCCATGGATGAGGATGGCGGCAAGTATTTTGGCTGGAGGAGTTCTTCATTGGCACGGTGAAGAGCATGTTAGGGAAAGCAGTTCAGCCGACTCCCTGGGCCCTGTTGCCTGCATCACCTCTGCCACTGCTCTACATAATCAGGTGGCTTCTGCTCCCACCCAGGAAGGGCTCAGGGCTGAGGTGACCGCAGCTGGGGCTGTCTGTCACCGTCAGCCAGACCGGGAGTGACATGCCTCCCTCCCTGGCATTTTGCACACAGGAACCCAGTTCCAGCCTATCCCATTTTCTCTTCCCTCCATCTGGCAAAGTGGGCTGCCTCTGTCTTTGTCTTCTTGTCCCAGGAGAGGAAAATGGTGGTTTGCTACACAGATGAGAAGCCTCAAGCTGAATCTTTACTTATGAGTGGGGACAGAGGGCCAAAGAGCTGTACCAATGTGCCACCTTCTGCTTCTGGGATGGTGCCTAAATGCTCAGGACTGGCAGCATTTTAGAATTCCAGAGCACATGTATGTGTCCCAGTGATGTCTCTCCAGCCCATGTCAGGTCAGGAACTTGCTGAGTAATATTGCCCATACCAGGCATTGACATGCAATAGACCCTGGGATGGGGACTTGAGGATACATAGTGACTCTGTTGCAAGTTAATACTGATAGTTACTAGCTTATTATCTATACATGAGTAGGTTTATACCTATGCATGGAGATTACTACTTTTTCTTATGGCTAGAGAAGAGATGTGGGGAGCTGGAATCTGAGGAGGTTTGTAGTCAGTGCCACCCAGATCCTCGTCAGAAGTGCTGTCTCTAAGGGAACACTGAACAAAACAATTTTTCTGAAAAATCCTTTCTTCAAACTCTATTTCATCCAGTTGAAGTAGTTCCTACCCATGTTACAGGTAAATAATGTCAGTGGGATTTGTGCCGTGTAACAATGAGTACCCAAAGAATAGAGTGTCACCCTTGAGGTAACCCAGTTTTGTGGAAACTTCTTGAATATAGTCTCTCCAAGCTCATTTCACTGTTAAGAATTAAGACAATAGTTTTCTTTTTGTCTTCCTCAGGAAAATGTTATTTGCCCGGTCTCCTCGGGAAAATGAAGGCAGGAACAAAAGAAAAAACAAAATAAACAAACAGAATTATATTTTTTTTCCTTAAAAATTTTGAACATTTTTCACAAAATAAAGCTCACATCTGTTATTTATAAAATTCCATTTTTATGCTTTTTTTTTAACTGGCTCCCATTCAGAGACCAACAAAACAAATCAGACACAAGTATTACACATTGTACCAGTAAGTGCTAGAGTCCCTGAAAGAATATAGGAGCAATTACTTTTTTTTTCTAAAGATTTGGCAAGGGAGGTGTGTTTGGAGGAGGGATAGAAGGAAGAGAGGTAGCTTGAGAACAAAGAGAAGGGTGATTAATGGAGTACAACTCTCCCTATCTTCTCTGTCTCCAGATACGAAAAATATTCAGGTGAGTAAGGAAAATGGCAAGTAAGAATTACACCCCTGATGAGAATCTCAGTCAAATGAAACAGACTTTCAGATAAATCCATTTTCTTCTTCAGATGAATATATTAAAAAAGGCACAAGCTTGTCAGCTTGGACACTAGACTTATTTTTAAACATTTATCTAGTCAGCATGCCAAGCTCCTAGATATGCTCACATGCAAAATTCTTAAGCCCAGTGCTTTATAACTGCAGAATGGCACAGTTGCCTTTCTTGGGAAATGCATTATTTCAGCTGGGTGTGCACATAGAAGCAGTGTCGCTTCAACTACTTGGGCATAAGTGCACCAGCACAACCTTTCCCCTCTCCCTCATGCCGCGACAGCCATTATACCACTATAAAGACCCCATACCAATATTATTATTCCTCTCCAGGAACAGGAATGAATTGCAAGCACTTTCCTGCCACTGTAAGTGAATTGATACCAGGATCTGTAGCTGCAGTTAAAAGACACCCCCTTGTGTTACCCCCCCGGCCCCTAGTCTCCCCCACAACCAACACAGTCGTAATTGTACAAAATCTAGCTATAGAGCAGGCTTTCATGGACCAGAAGTCTTTACCTTTTTTTAATCCACTTAGATTAACAGCAGTGCACTGCCAATTCACATGGCAAAGGGTAAAGGGCTTTTTGCAAAGCACAACTTTTTCTTGTAGCAAAAATAGGCAAACCCACTTTCCTTCAAAGAATTGATTACTGGATGTCTTTGTGGGTTTTGTATAGCACTCTGGTTGTGTGAATTAGGCATAGTTTGGTGAATACTAAAGCTTAACCCCCCTTCTTCCAACCATATGTGAGGAAGGAAGGAATGTGTGTTTAAGTTTAGGATTGTAAGTATATATATATTTTTACACATAACATTTTTGGTTTTACATATAATACCAAGCATTTTTAAATAACAGAAATATAGAGGCCTCTGAAGCTTTCCTAAAATATCTGTCATGCTATGAATCCCAGTTTCCATTAAATCAGCCCCACATTTCAATGGGTAACAAATAAAATCACAGATTTGTTATAAGGGCTAACTTTGCCCTGTTAACATTGCTGCTAGTTCAAAGGAGCCTTGGTCTTTAAAGAAGTTTCTTATGAGATAGACAAATAAATCTTATGGATTTATTAAATATTAAAGGATTATATGCACTTCATACACATAACGTGTTTAGATAAATTTTTTTAGGCCATCCAGGATTTTTACTAACAGAATTCAGAATTCAGCAATTCAGAATCCAGATTGTTGTTGCTGCCTCAATTGCCCCAAGCTGATAAAGGAATTTTTTGATACAACATGGTCTCCTATGTACTAACTAGGTTACATTGGTACTGTTGGACCTAACATGATAAAGATAGGTGTTGCAATAATTGTAAGAGAATACAGATATATATACTATACACAAATATGTATTTGTAAATCCTACCAGAAATGACTGTGAGCAGGAGGAGAAGGCACATGGAGGCAATTTGTACCCATGTCTGTTTAATTTTTTAAAAAATATTTCAATATCCACAATTTTCTTTCTGGATATTTTCTCAAAGCAGTGGGAGACTCCTCAGCAAACAAATGAAGATACAAGTACTTTAAAATTTCTGTCACTGGGCATACATATATGAACTCAGTCAGTGACATTATTCACATAGGTAAAATTAGCCTTGTGCTTTGGTATTTTGTAGAAAAAAATCAGGCAGATTTTTCACTGCACACTCAGAAAAGGAGTTACGTCTCTGTTAACAAAAAGACTTTCTGTATGAACTGGTTATTAGTCACATTCTGTCAGTCTGTCAGATTGTGCTTCCTCCTTGCCCGACACCACATCTACTAAATCTCCATTCACCTGTAGAATAAGACAAGTAGAGTAAACCAGGACATAAGTTTTTTTATATATATAAAGAATTACCAGAAAATCTCAGTCTGGAATGAAAAACAAAAAACCATGGTGGCTAAATAGAGATTAAAACTGCAGAAAGTTATTTTCTCCCACTACTCAATTGCATTTGAAGGTAACCTTAAATCTGCACTCACTTGTGCTTGCTGTTCTTTTAAAACCTTCCAATGGAAATTGAGATTTTATTTTCTTGACAGTAAAATGTCAGCGGCAGTAAAAGAGAGGTTGTTTTGCCAGGCCATGATAGAGATGAAGACAGCATGGCCCTTTTTTTTTCCCCTCTTCCTTTCCTGGAGCTCTGTTTCAGTTGCTTACCCTGTGATAAACGGCACTTGCATCCAGGCAGGTCCTGCTGCATCACAAGCATGGCTTCCTGAAGCATAACACCGTGCTCTCTGTACCAGCACACACAGCCAGAGCCTGAGGTGGTGCAGAGTGCATACCTTTAACCAGCTCCTGACATGCAGCGAGGATATGGGTATCAACTGTCCTCTGTCTACACCAGATTTGGAAAGCAAAATCTGATTTTTATTTATATAAAGCACAGAGCCAACATTGTCACCCAACGTAACTGTGAAGCTGATAATTTCTGCTAATACCGATAACTTTGCACCAGTACAGATCATCACGGGTAGTGATGTTATCTTACTTAATAACATTTAAGCCTTTTCGACTACCATCCTGCAAATGATATCATACAGTTGGTGCTCCATAGAGGGAAGGTTCCTCTTTAGCAGATCACATGGTAGGTTTAGGGCTTTTAGAGGCTGTATCCAAACCCTACCAGAACAAACGGACTGTCATTTTGCCATCAGTGACGCTTTGCTGAGCACATGAAACAAAGAGCTAGCTCCTGCACTCATATACACACACAAAGCTGATCATTTTATCTTTGTGAGGAGGGATTAATTCCTGGAGAGCATGTCTTGCCTGTGGGACAGGGGTGTTCCATATTACCACACCTTTTGGAGGTCACTCTGATTCCCTCCTGGCCCACGGACCCCCTTTACTCTCTCCAGACTGGGCAAGGGGCAAAACAGAGAGATTGCATTCCCACATTTCATCCTAATACAGAGCTGAGACGTAGCTGAGGCAGACAGAAGGACCCAGGAGCTAAACGGTACTCAGGGTCAGGCTGCATAAACACAGTCAGTATTAAATCTGTATTATTTGCTTTCACTGCAGTGCCTCAGGTCTCTGAGAACCTTACTGTGCCAGGCACTATACAAGTCCAGAACAAACTTAGCTGGATGTAGACTTTGAATAAGGATAGTATTGAACCATGAGAGATTTAGAGCATAGCCTTTAAAGTTATCATTAAAAGTATTTTAACCCCTTGGATTTTTTTTTTTTTTTGAGCAACACCACTCCTATCCCTTTAGAGGGGAGACCTTGTCAGGCACTAAATAAATGATTACAGAAAGGTGTTTATGACTCAACATTAAATAATGATTTAAGATGAAAATGTTGACAGAGCCTGAGTGCTAGTGATACTTCTAAGAATCTCAGTGCATATGGGAATTTATTTCCTTTTAAAGCCTATGATAAAAAAAAAAAGAGAATAGCTCTATCTATGTTTTAAAACAAAAGCAAAACTTCACATCAAAGGCCAACCAAAATGATCTGTAATACTCTGAAAACAGGAATCTCTACTGGAAACAGGGACAAAACCCCTTCTGTAGATGTTTCAGAAGGAAAAACAACATGAAAAATCATCTCCATGTGTGGCATAGATTCCTTTTTCTGTTTACAACTCATTGTTTCAAAGTTGGGATTTTTAACTAGCGCCGTCTTTCAGTTCTCTATTGCCCTTGTTTGTCTTTTTATCTTAAAATGTGTATTTGCTCAGAAAAGTCTTCTTAATTTTGACCCACTGGTAGCCTAGCTAAGCGCTGAGCTAATATTGACTAATATTTCAAAATAAATTGCTCCCTCTAGTGAGATTGCAGCAGTACTGATGTCTAGCAGATGTGACAAAACTGCTTGAATGTGTTTTTCTGTACCACTTGATTAAGTGGTTGGCTCATTATGGATTTGATTCTGCACTCCTTACTCAGACAAAACTCCAGATGATCTCAAGAGGAGATTTGCCTGAGCAAGAAGTGCATGATAAGGCCTTCTGCATTTAAGATAATATTATTTACAAAGGCTTATGCCTCCTACACCATTAAAACCTTCCTTTAAACAACGTGCCAATTAACTAGCAGACCTTTGGAGAAGCATGCCAGCTCACAGAATGCTAAAGCCTTTGCTATGAATAGGTTTCAAACAAACAATACTGCTATCACTATCTCCTTCATTTCTTTCAGCTCCAAGTTGTTTGGAAAAAAATAAACCATTTAAAGATAGATCTCACTCCAAACGTGAGAGAAATGCTTTGGGGTGCTCACCTACATCCAGCAGGTTTAAAAGTAAAAATGTATTAATATGGAATATTTTGTGGCATCTTAAAAACTCTCTTGAGGAAAAAGACATGAAGAAGGAACAGCATTAGCACTCTTTTCAGCACCTTCTACTGTGTTGGTACAGTAGTATCAGAAGTAAAGCCTTTCATAAGGAAATGGATGCCCTTCCTGTTTTTGATTAGTAAGCCTGTCCTGGGAGCACTGCGGAATAACTCTCTGAGAGGCAAGGACCAAGGTGCTGGGGCATTTCTCTGCCAGTTCATGTAAGCAACTCATTAGCAGCATTATCCTGGAGCTGTCTGTACAGTCGATGCAAGTGCTGCAGACACGACCTCCCTCCGCAAGTATCTGTGCCATGTGGCCTGGGGAGGCCATCGCCTGAGGAGTGCCTGGCCCAGTTGGCCTCCCCTCCCAGCATATGTGGGCGGCAGCTTGTGGAGAAAAAATGTGCTGGCAGAGAAGTGGAAAACCAATCACTGCTATCTCCTTATCAGCCTACTGCTCTGTGCTCCCTGCTGTCTGCTGAGCAGGGCAGGGGCTGCTGCTGCTGGTGGCCTTGGGCCTATGATGGCGGGATGGCTGGCAGGGGACCTGCTGCCTTTCCCCAGCAGCCGGAAAGGGTTAGGGGAGCTCTCGGCAGAGGTTACCTGCCAGCATGGCCAATTCAATGCAGAGAGCAGCAGCACCGGGAAGCAATGCTGGCTGCCACAGGGTGATTTCATTAGCAGTGCAGCCTGATTTCATTAGCGGGATGATTGGATTAGCCTCTGATGAGTGGCTGTAATGAGAGCAGCCCTGGCCACCCACCCCTGCTCTCCCTCATGTGCCAGCTGTGTGGAGGACTCAACCTGCAGAAGGTTTGAGAGTTGCCCAACCTCACACGGTGGGGATGGGGTGCTACAGACCACACAGTATGGTGGCAGGGCCTTTCTTGCGCCCTCCGGTGGCCCTGCCTGCTACACAGAGAAGGCATGAACGTTTGGCAGGCTCCTGCTCACTGAGAGAGGGCATCCTCATGATGATGGCCTTGGGATGTGTTGTGCTGGGGGAAGGGGCATTCCCCTGAGCTCCTGGCAAGCACTGTCACCATCTCCCACTGCAGTGAAAAGGCAAAGCAGGCCATGGGTAACCTTCCCATGAGTGAAGCTGAGGCAATGATATCTTTGGGAGTTGGGAAGCTACCTCACCTCACAATGCCTGGCACAAGGTGAAGTCAGGGCCTTCCTGGGTGCTGGCAGGGATGCAGTTACAGGAGGTTGCCATGCCATAGGGGACCAATTCAGCTATCAGCCCCAGCTCAGCAGAGCCGAGCCACCACCTGTGCTCTCAGGGAGAGAAATTTTACTTTAAAAGAGAAAAACGGTGGCTCAGCTGGCATGAGATGAATATCTAGAAGAGGCCTCAGCCTCCTCAGACTGCATAAGAGCAAGGACACACTATCGGAGAAGGCAGGTGTGAAGAGTGGCAGGAGATGTGACCTCATGCTTGAAACCCTTGTTTCTGTCAGAGCAAATTCTGTTCTGCTGCTGAGTGCAAAGCTTTGTTCACCACAGCCTGTGGAAAGTCAGCCACACAAAGGAGGCCTGTTCCTCTGGTGGCTCCTCTTCCCAGCCTGCTTGCCCTGCTACCTGAAGAAGAGGGGCTGCACTGTACCAGCTACTGCTCTCCTGGTACTGAGAGGACAAGTGCCTGATGCCTGGCTGCTGTCCTGCCTGGGACACCATTTCCCAGCCTTGCTCCTGCTCTTCATCTCTCCTTTTTAATGTTGTGAAAGTGTCATTGAATAGCTGAGGCTAGAGATGCAGTCATGACCATGACCCTGAGTCCATTTTCTGTAAGCAAAGCTTGACTGGCCGAAGAAGCCCTCCAGAAGCCTGAGCAGACCCATGCCTGCAGGAAAGCAGCCACTATGGGCAGCGATGGGAGGTTCCTTCTGTAAATGAAGCAATGACTTAAAGGCAGGTGCTAAGGCTTCTTAAACAAATATTTCCTAACTTCTTTTCAGTGAGGAATAAAAGAACATATGACTCCCGAAAGCAATGGATTAAAAAAAGCAAACACAAGCCTGTTTTGGAAATGCTAAGGGCTTTGTTGGTGGCTGCTGGCAGGCCTGGGAGGAACACTGCTTCTAGGGGAAGTGGCTCTGCAGCATGGACGCTGCCTTCCCTGCCACTCCTGTGACTGTGAGAGCTTGTTTTCTGTCTGTGGTGTGGGTTCTGCCATGGCCTTTCAGCATTTTGCTGAGTGCAGTGAGTTACCTGTTAACGACCACAGGCAGACACTTCTTTCCAAAAAATCTCAAATTGTTTTTCCTTATGTACTCATAAGGAAAATCAAGTTTGCAAGGAGAGGTATTATCTTTCTAATGTCTTGGTATAGGTGAAAAAAAATCTAACAAATACCTGGCTCAATATGGTGTAAGGGAGTTAATGGGCATTTATGATTGCTGCAAATTACATATTTTTGCTAGTAAGCTTTTTTAAATGTTGCAAACAAGTACTTGAAGTAAAATAGCCATCATAACAAGAGTCCAGTGTGCCAGCTGCTTAACAGGCATGTATGCAAGCTCGTAAAACTGTCTTGAGTTCTGAGTATTTGGCTTCTTGAGCCTTTGTGGCAGTGCCTACTGCTTTTTGAAACATAACTTGCATTTTCAACAATTTCTTGTTACTCAAATAGTTAAATACAATCTTCAAAAGTGACACAGAATCTTATTTTATGGGTTGGATTGGTTTTGTTTATTTTTTCATGCCTACAAATTTTAGCCTTTATAATTGACATATATTCTAGATTAAATTGTCTTATGTGGTATTATTTAGAAGCACCTCTGTGCTTAATGGCTGGTACTGTTCTAAGATCTCCAAGGCAGCTCTGACTTACGATGAATTACAGAATTCAAGGAAGTGTTTCTGTAAGCATGCACGCTGTGTTAAAGCCGGTATAATTAAATGTAATGACTACCAACTGTCACTAGAGGCTGCTCTTAATACGCTGTGGAGAGAGAAAAATAAGGGAAAACTTCATATCCCGTAAGGGAGATTTTTTTTCTTTCTGTGTTTTATGAGAACAAAAAAAGTTCATTACCGTTATGCACCTGCATGGTTATTCTATTTGTTTCCATTGATAAACCATTCATTTAAACATTAAATCATTCTAGCTATTACAGCCCTGTAGGCATGGACCAGCCACATTTCCCAGACCACAAATATTACTTTTTTTTTTTTTTTCCTTTTCCCTAGGAATCCAGATGCATTTTAAGAGGGATTTGAGAAATAGCTCCTAACTATAGTAGTAAATGTATCATAGAATCATAGAATGGTAGGAGTTGGAAGGGACCTTTAGAGATCACCTAGTCCAACTCCCCTGTATTACTTCAACATAATTTTTTAATTATGATATTTCACTCACACATTATCTGACAATGTTTTCTGTCCTTATTCTTCCCCATCTGATTTGTCTTTGACAGGTTGAATTCATCTCCTATGTAAGGAGTCCCAGCTAAAATAATAAAAGTCCGTTCAATATTTTGCAAAGAACTCTTAAATATTTTGTGCAGAACTGTTAACATCTAAACCAACTGTGTTTAAATAAACAAAACACAGACTGCTTATGTCACTAGGACATGCCTCTCTGTTCCCCTGTCCTGCACGTTGTTTCCATGTTCATTTGGACAGCCCAGCAGGTACTCCCAAAAAAGCGTTTTTCCTGAGTAAACACACCCATCCATTAGATCAGAATGTGCAGTTTGTTTGGGCCAAATGTGGTGTTCTCTGTTCTTTCAAAATACAAAGTCAGCCAAACATTTCTTGCCCTGCTCTGTTCTCTTCTAGCTGTGCATCTGCAGACATGAGTAGGGGATGTGAGGAGTAGTCTGCCCAGGGTGCACAGCAGAAGATGTAGTGTTGGCGTGTTAGTCACTGGGCCACTCCAGTGCCAGCTAAGACATGCTGTTTGACGTTCTACCTGGTTTTCACCTCCTGCAATCTGATCTTAGCTGTAGCTGACCTTCCCCTAGGTTGTGTTGTTTCAATGAAAATTACACATCCTTGGCTCTGCTGACTGTTCCGTTTTTTTTTAATATATGGTGACTAACTCGATGTTCATTAAAACCAGTCCCTGCTTGCATCAACCTTTCTCAAATTGCACAGTTGTGTGCTTCTGTTTTGCGGTGATACGTGAGGGTGTAGTTTGCTCTGGTTCACCTCCTCATTTGCACCAGTTCACTTTTGTGCCTGGAGCTTGTCTTTCCTCTGTTGCAGTCTGGCCAGATTGCTTAGCAGCCCCTATGTGAAGCCAACAGTCATGTTATTTTGAGACATTCATTGGGGGAGCGCATTTTTGTTTGTTTGTTTTTCTCCTGAATTAAGGAGGAGGGGAGTGAGTCTGTGCAGCTTGAATGAAGCTTTGTTTTCTACTGAGGAAATGAAAAGCTGAAATCTTGTCTCGCCTGGCACAGAAATGTTCCCTTTAACAGGACTGAGCCTTTTGGTTTTGAGTGCTCGAGGTGGTAAAGTGAAAGAAGGGCTGCATTTACAAGAGCACTGGAGGAGAGGAACACCCGTTATGTGTAGTGGTTGGAGACTGTGAGGGGGAGCCCTATTAACGCAGATCTGAAGTTCTTAGCAACCTCCGTTGAAGATATCTGTCTTCACTTAAAGTAATAATAAAATAAAAGGGTCTGGCAATCCTCTATTGTCAGGTGCTCACATGAAGCACTGAACTAGAAAGTTACTAATTTGCATTTGATCCTGGCTATTATTTAAGTACCATAGGAGAATTTGGCAGACCAGGCCCAGTATAGTCATATGAAAGAGTTCATGTGCATTTCTGTGGAGGAGGCAAGAATGAGCCTTGATCTGCGTGCTTTCTTTGTAAGTACTCCAGCCCAAGAAAAAAGAGGAGTGGGGGTGATGGTGGGGATGTTTGATGACTTTTCACTGGTGACTTTGTAACTTCAGATCCATAGTGTTTTCCCCAGCTGAAACTGCTTAACAAACCTGGGTGGGCCATAATTTCAGTTTGCTGAAAGTGACTATTTGCTAAAATAAATGAATCAAATCGGTTTTTGGCTGCCCACCAGACACCCGGAAAATCTGCTTCTTAGACTACCACAGCAACTCTTTTGGCTGTAAGAGCTTGACCTACAGCTTAGCACCTTTTTTCCATAAAGTTGTGCAACTTTTGCTCTGGCTAGTAGCTACATTAACTGCCCTTTAGAGAATACCCTGCAGTTGTTTGGTTTCAGACTCCCTCTTTATGAAAGACATGAGAAATATCCCTGAGTTGCAGAGTTGATGCAGGTATGAGGTCTGTAGCATTGAGTTATGCAGAACTCTGGAATGGGAGAATGTCATGATCTGTGCTTGGTCTTACACTTCTTGGAAGAAACCAGATCAGTGAACAGCCTCTTGTTCCCTGCAAACAATTTTAAAAATTCAAAAGTACTGGAAAGTCTGTTTATACTTGTCCGTTTCATCCATCTACAAAGGAAAACTGATGCTTTAAGCCAGGGTAAAGGTTGCATAGCAGATGTCACATACATAGCTGCAACACTTATTTTAAATTAAGTTTTGATTCTTACTACAAATAATGACCCTGTATCCCCAGCCATCCTTTCAAACGGTTAGGTTCTGGTCCTATCTCATGCCTGGATCTCTTCCTTTCCCTGCCTGGTTCTTGAGACCATTCATACACATTGTTTCAGCATCACTAAACCAATGGCAAACAGATGTCAGCTTGATTGCAGTCTCTGGACATTAATTTGTGAAGAAGAGCAGATATGGAAAGGTTTTCTGCATGTGAGAGATTACTGAAACAACTAGGGAGGGCTTCTTAAGAATGCTCTCTCTCAGATACTGTGTCACGGCCATATTTTTCAGGTTTTGCTCTTCACAAGTCTTTAGAATGTATTTTGGGAAGCCAGAAACTCTCAAACTTATCTGAACTAAATACATTTCCAATCATAGAATCATAAAATTATAGAATGGTAGGGGTTGGGAGGGATCTTTAGAGATCATCTAGTCCAACCTCTGTGCTAAAGCAGGTCCACCTAGGTCAGGTCACACAGGAACGTGTCCAGGCAGGTCTTGAAGGAGACTCTACAACCTTGCTGGGCAGCCTGTTCATGCTTTTATAAATAGCTTTGTGAGGGTTTCAGTACCTGTCGGCTAGAGAACATTTCCTTAGTCTCACATAGCTATATCTTTCTGTACCAGTTTTCCGTGTACAGGTATACATTCGGCTGCCATAGGTGTGGATGTGAAGTTGAATACCTCCAGGTCTACTGGCTTCTGCCTGAAAATTTGGGAAAACAAACAAAAGCTGGTTTGACTAACTTTCATAACTGGATACATATATGATAAGGTGAGGTTTTCATCTGGCAGTGTGGTAGCACTGCTGCTAACAACAGGATAAGGTCCTGTCCTTCTGACCCTATTTAGATAGTCTATCTTGTGCCCATCACAAGCTAACTTTTACTTTTTCCCAAAAGATGATGGAAGAGACACCATCACCCAAAGTGACGGCAGCCAAGAAAAAGCACCAGTCATTGTGAGAAGACTGGAGGGATACTTTGTAGTCACGTCCTATTTCAACAGCAGCATGCTATAGGTACATGGTATTTATTTCTGTCTGCGTTCTTTTGTAGAGACCTTAACTGCTGTTTTAGAAGCTGGTTCAGCTGGGGAGTTGTAGACACCTTGGCATTTGCATTGGTGCTATTAATTATTTTTTGTTCTGTGCAGTAATACAATGTTTTCAGTCATTTCTTTACCTGAATCATCAAGATAAAGGGTTTTCTTGTGCCTATCTGGCTTTAGCCTCCTGGGGCCCATGGGCTCAGGCTCTATACGATGCACAGCTGTGGCTGATATGAGAAGGATTTGCAGAGCTAGTGTAAGACAACACTGCAACAATCACAAGTGGCCCCTCTTTAACTCCACCACATCACTCTTTGATTACTCAAAGCATTTCTCTAACTCACTGTGTGCAATAACTTTTACTGTGGTATAATAGGAACAGCAGAGCCTCGAAAAGCTGTGTGGCTCTAAGGGGCCAGCTGGTTCTGCACTCCTTCACTTGGCTTTATCAGTGGAAATTCCTTCCTCACCGATCGAATGACCAAGGGAAAATTATCTCTTTTTAAAACAGTTCACGTTTCTTTGGATTCAGTTTCAAATTGGCATTCTTAAGCTTATCACAGGCCATTTGTAAATGCACTAGTTCCTGACCAAAAGATTTAGCATGTACCAGATTTGTTATCCATCTAGGACAAACAGTCTCAAAGAGGCACATGCCATACAGTACATTCTCCATGAGCCATTTAAAGGGAACAAGAACACTGCATAATCTAGAGATCATTATTTAAAATTGACAGAATCTTTAGTCTACTGTAAAAGCAGCCTTTTTCTAGGCCTTTTGGATTTACCTCCATATTTACCTACACACTTAAGATCAGAGAAGAAATCCAGCTAACCTTTCTGTAACATCAAAAGTATCCAAGCCCTAATCAAACGTCTCTCTGATCCAGTGTGGCTCAGGCACAAAACCCGATCATGGTCCTATCTCCCTGAACAGAGTGAGAATCAAATGACAGATGGCAATTGCTTGGTTCACTATTTATATTCCTTCCTCTCCTCCATTCACTCGGGGTAACGATACCAGTAGTTGTTCAGACTTGTCTTTGACTTGTTTCTCTCTCTTTGCCTCAGTGGTATTTTTCTGTTATCTCTCTCTGATTGACCTTTTAATATTTTTCTACTACAGTGATACACAATTTATCACAAATTGTGCCTTTTCTTGAATAGTAGTATATCTTTGTGGTTTGGATGAAGGACACTTTTGCTATAGCTTTCCAGCAGTATAGCAAGTTGTCATCATGTGCTGTGCTCCCCTTGATGAAAGTCTACTATTGTAGCCAACAATGTCAGACAGCTTTGATCCTACTTAGTGGTAGCAGAGGCTACGTGGTACCAAAGAATAGAAATCTCTTAGGATAACTACTTAATCTTGTATCATTCCCATAGTACTCACGCTTTTCTTTCTCCAGCAAATCATGGCAGAAGCATGTGAATAGTTAGAGAATAATTTCTTTCTGCCAAGTTTCATTAAATCTTCTTTGAAAAGGAAAACAACTATGTGCTCGAACATCTTCATATTGGTTTTGCATTGCTGCACATCATGGCCAGCTGCGGTTAAAAGGTTTCAATTAAAACATGCATTATCAGCAGTGCTTAGAATTTTTTTTCTAAGCTGATCATACTATGTTCTGCTCTGCTATATGTCTAATATACTATAGTCACAGTGATACAACATGCTGATAGTATTACAGTGTGTTTCTACCAAACCAGTTTATGACCTTGAAACCAAGAGAGTTGTTGTTTGGCTTCTGCTCTTTCAATTCACTCATCAAAGGTATAAAATTGTGAAGGTGAATTGGCATATGTCCTACCAAGCAGGCAGCTGCCCAAGGGCAGCCTGTTCTCCGTGTGCTGAGCTGCTGGTAGTTTGGGTTTCACTGTCCTCTGTGTGAATCTGAGCAAGAGAAAAACTGAACAAATCGTCTAGCTCTTTGCCACCTCTTTACCTTAAAGAGCAGCTGGTATCTGTAGCAAGTTATAACCACTGTTAGTCAAAATCCTGTAATGTTTTGTTTGCAGGAGGCAAATGACTGACATTTTCCTTTGACAGGAGAACTGACTTGGTCACCAAATTTATCTGGGCTTGCTGCAGCTCTGTGTGTATCTAGGGAAAGGCCCAAAATTCCTGGGGGGGTGGGGTAAAGTGTTTTAATTTGGGATCATGTACATTTCTCTGGAGCCCTCTATACACTAGACATGTCCAGAGGCTGGAGGAACCTGTAAGTCATTATTTCTGTAAGTTAGAGATATCTCCTCAATGTCTCCACCTTTCCCTTTGAATAGCATTGCAGGATGAAGGGAAGTGCTTTCCATGCTTCTGTCCTCACAGTTTCCAGACAGTTGTGCCTAATCTCTCCCAGAGCTACCTACTGTAAGATGCTCTCTGGTCCTGCTCCCAAGGCATCTGGACAGAGATTGTTCCTAGTTGATTCCTTTCTGCTGCACCTTTCCACTCAGGAGACCAGAGAGAAGGTAAAGAGGATGAGGCTGATGCTCACGCCTGCTGCTCGTACGATGCCAGGACACAGCACATGGAAACTTAGGAGTTACAAGAAACCAAGCTCCCAGCTTGGAAGAGGCAGGCCTGACTTCACCACCACAGTGGCAGAGGGACTTGATACCAAGAGTAATTTCTTTGCTACTTGTACCTCTGCAGTAGACCGGTTGCAGCAGTGGGACTTATCTGCTCTCTCTGCCTGAATTTGCCCTTTATTGGTATTTTCTCAGAGGAGGTTACGGATTTTTCCCCCTCAAAAGTCAGTGATTCTGTATGTATGGAATAGCTGGGCTTAGCTATAAGAGGTGCTTTTCTATATGCCAGGCAATTTTCCCACTTTATTAGAAAGAGACTGAGATTTCCAGGTAGATTTTTTTATTCAATTTTTCCCCAAGAAAATAAATGGTAAGTACCGTTTGCCTTGTAATGGCTGTTACAAGTTCTTCTTCTGTGAAGATTCAGAAATAAGACAAAACCAGCCAAGACAACCCCCACCTGAAGCTACGGAATCCTGACTAATGGCATTGAAAAATAAGCTCATAATATTGATCTCCTGTGTACTACTAGTTAAAAAAAATCAACAGAGAGGGAAGTGTAACTATTCTTTCTGTAGTATCAGAATGCGAACCTAAATCCTAAGTGTAGAATTTTTACAGCTATAAATAAAGGGTACGATTTTCAAACAATGTTAAAATTACTGCTTAATTCCCTTTCCTTCAGGAGAAACTGCCTACAAAGCTGCTTGGAAAGGAATCCCTGAGTGTGCTAGATATACTTCTGTGTCAACCAAGAAGTAGCTTTTCAGAGTGGTTTGAAGAAAGAGTGACACCAGCTTGATCAACAAGGACACCAGTTCTGCCATCATTTCTGCTTCGAGTGACATTTGTCCTGTTTGTTCAGGCAAAGTCATGTCTCAAAATATGAAGCTATTCCTGCACACAAGTGCTGGCAGGATCAGGGATCAGCAACTAAATAAACTGCCCAGAATAAGTATTTTTTACCAAAGTAAGACTTTAAGGGACTAGTTGTGCTTCTAGCCACAATTGTATTTCCTCCTTGTTTGCTTTTAGCCATTCAATGTTGTTCTTCACCTGCTCAATCGACTGACTCCTGGGTGATTCTCCTGCCCCAGCATTAGGATATTTCTCAAAGAAATTTTCCATCTGGAAAAGAGAGAAAAAAATAATTAACATGAAGCAAATAATGTCGCTATTTGGCAAATGACTTTTTACAGAGACTTGGTCAAGGGCAGTTTTGCCTGGCAGAGATATTTAAGCTCTGGCAGATAGCAGTGGTATAGTTTTAAAGTAACTCATACTTCTTTACATATTCAGAGGATAAAAAGTCAACTTTTCTGTCCAGTAGACTGTAAAATACTGATTTAAAACCAAGAGTAGTGCTGTCACCGTACCTGCCAAAGCTGGAGCTCAGTGTTGAAGGTTTGAGTAATAGTTACTATTCGACCAAGGTATCTGTCATTGATAGTGAATCTAGAAAAACAATTTAATACATTATGTTGTGAGCAAAATCCTTAACAAAATAAAAGAAGTAATTATCTGAAGCTTAAACTACTAACTGTGCTCAAGTAAAACACATGCACTCAGATTTCAGCATTTTTGGAAATACTTGCAAAATAGTGCTCATATGCAATATCTGTGCTGTTCTCAAATATATTTACTAATGGAGTGATCTCTTCTGAGCTTTAAAAAAAAAAATCAGTGACTCATTAATTAATCTCATGCTGGAAATTAAATGTTTTAATGCTCAGCAGTGCAAATACTGTCCAGTTCACAGCTCTAGACTTGTGAGTATACTTTACTTCTGTGTGCTCAGCAAGCACTTAGAACGGAGAAGGAAGGAGAGAGAAGTTACTCATATGAAGAGAAGAAAAGCTAAAAAGGTTACTTTTACTTCCGTTGCTCATCTGTACATCTACTGCTTGCTGTTGCCACTAGAAGTAAATAAAAATATGTCTATACACTGTCTTCTTATGAAATTAATAGAAAGAGTGGAGACATGAATAACTAATTTCCATGCAATAACAAGATTTCTGTGGCCATGGTAGAAATTTTTATACTTTGTAATCACCATTTATTGGTAGTGACCATTTAGGGAAAGAATGGTTCTCAAATTAGCAGCAAAGTACTTTTTCACAGCAGACTGATATAATTGTGTCTAGTATACGTTTTTGTTATACAAAGGCCAGTGATTATAGCTGTATAGTGAAAATACAGAAAGGGAAGGCATAAGAAGATATAAAGAGGATGCAGACATAAAGTTCCCAGTGAGTTTACTAGCTTACCTGTCAACTAAGTATTGCCAGTTAATTCGTATCCAGTCCCAGGCCATTGTTTTTCCATAGCTGTTATATGAGATATATCTCAGGACTGTGAACACATCTTGGCTTTTGATGAGGCTGGTGTTGTAAATATAGTTCAAATACCTAAGGGAAATATCATAAGAATAAATAAGAGCCTTTCACGACAGAGCATGGAAAGGAAATAGTTAACATTTTCATTGTAGACCTAACTGATGATGTCATTTTCGCTGAATCTTTGTTGTTTTCGCTGAAACTGTTATCTATAGAAAATTAAAATTCATTTGGGCATAGCAAGCCTGCAAGTGCTGCAGTTATACTTCCAGTTACAGCACAAACGTTTTTGACTGACAGAGTGGAGGGATCCCTCAGCATGCATGCTTGCAGGATGATGGGTAGTGTGGTCATTGTTTCACAGCAGCAGCTGCAGAATAGCACCCTTAAGCTGTTGTGTGCTGTGATTAAGGATTGTCTTCTTTTTTCCTGTATGTAAAGGATAATTTTCTCAATCTGTTTACTCTTTTCCTTGTTATTTTAATCATAAATTAAGAGACAAGTTTTCCCTCCTTTAGGGAGGATTTTTTATTTTCTGTAAATGTAGGCTGATCTAACTAATTAATTAATGTTTTAGTCATGTCAATGATTAGTTACTGAATGGCTTTAGATTATGGCTGTTGTGATCACAAGAATTTAAGAATACAGCTGCCTCCTACCACTATTTCAATTACTCTAACTCCTCTATTTACTCCTCTTGAACCTCCTATACTTCCTTATTTCATCTTATTTAAACTTGGAACTCAACCAGGCAGAGACTGCTCCATCTTATTTATATAGACCGCCAACAAGGTGGTGATGGCTCTGGTGTAGATGTTTCCCTGCATCTTCACTGCATAATATAACTATGTGCAAAGTTATCAGAAAAACTTAAAGGACCTGGTGTGTCCATGTAGAACAGCAGCTGGGGCAGATGCTCTCCCAGTCTGACAGCTGGAGTGGCCTGGGCCAGTATCCAGAATCCCATCACTGCCGTGATGGCATGAATATATCATTTCTGGTTCTAGTTTAAGTACCTCTGCACAGTTTTTCAGGGAGCATTGAGACCTCACATGGATGCCTTCACAGGACTATTAGTAACAGTTGGTCAAGGTTGTTTGCTTAATTTTGTCTACTTAGGAAGCAGACATCTAGTCTACGCAAACTTCCTCTGTAGCCAATGGAGGGTGACTGGCAACACCCAAAATAAATTCTTCCCATTGGTTTTGAGTCTCTTTCCTGGGATAAGCAGTGCTCTGGAGGTCCTGCCTTCCTTCACTGATTATAGAGGAAACATAGATGAGCAGTTTTCTCCTGATGCTTAACTGTTAGGCAACTAAAATTACACAGAGTTGAAGGCATTGTTGGAAGAACTGAGGGCTGTTGATTGTGTACAGAAACAACTGTGTGTTCAATATCTTTCCACTAAAGAAACAAGGCATTTTTTCTGTTGCAGCACAATCTCAGAGGAGAGTGTTAGATAACTGATCTTGAAAATGTGTTGCATTCCTTATGCTGTAATCTCACAAAAATGACAGCACAGGAGAGAGGAGAAGGGAATGAGCAAACGATGACCAGTTGCTTCAGTAGGAAAAGAAAGATCCTTGTGTGTTTAAATCACCTGTCCAAAAGGGAGATGTTCTTCACAGATGCCAGGCCATACAACAGCTTTTCTTTTTCTTGTGCTAATGAAGTTTCTTGGTACTTCTTGAACATAAAGTTCCATGATGACTCATTGCCTGAGTTCTTCATCCCATAGCGATACACTAGGAGTCGGAGATTTGCAGGAATACTAAAAGAAAGAAACAATACTTGAATTTTCTTCTCCCTTTCCTGCTTGAGATCTGTGACCAAGTCATGTGCTATGTTCTTCACCACCCATAAAAGCCAGACACACTCACGTTTCTCCTTGTAGCCATTTCTCAAATAGTTGAGATGCGTTGTTCAATGAGTCTGTGTCTTCCATACTGCAGGCAAAGTCTAGAACAGATGCACGAAGAAGCCTTTAAAAGAGAGAGAGAGATATTTTCATACTACTTGGCATTCTTTGTATACATCACTAATATGAGAAGGAAAAAAAAAAGATTGTTCAACCTCTCTAAATGCTCTCCAGAATCATTCCAGTGCAGCTGATCCACGATGGGTCTTACCAGGTAGCGAAAATATTCCTGAGAAAGAAAAATGGAGTTGGTTACTTGTGTAGCTTTCTTTAAGTGATGATGTTGATAACTTTTTTTAAAATTAAAAAATATATTTATAATTTACTCTTGTTCATTTTTCCAAGAGCTAGCATCTCTTTTAGAAAAAGTAACACAAACATGTACATGTACAATCTTTCCAGTTAACCAAAGCATGCCAAGTTTGAATACTGATGTGCAGAAAATGTGAAGGCAATCTGCTTCTCTCCAGCCTTGTCTGTGTTCCCAAATAAAGATTGGGGTACAGCAAGGGCATGCTGCCACAACTGTTCTCCAGAGATAATGTTGAGTTCAAGACATTCTTATTTTAGTGACCATTAAATCATGTTCAGCCTGTTAAGTCAACTAATAAACCTGCTCACTTCCACATAGACATAGCCACAGCCTTTGTGCTGAGGACACGTGTCAGATTTTGCTGCCCCATACATACTTTGTTATTGAATACAGGACAACCTTGACTAACAAATGTCTGTACGGTGACTTATGGTGATGGATTGTAATAGTAATTAGGCATAATTCCTTTCCTTCAATTGAATAGCCCTGAATTGAGAATTCAAAGATCAGTACTAAGCAATTTTCATCACTTTTAAAGAAAGTATTGTAGGAAAAAGTAAATATCGATAACTCAGCAACACTGAAAATCACTCAAACTTCAATATTATTGTTGTTATAGGTCCTAAATTGTCAGATCCAGTGGTCCCATGCAGGATTTTTTTTTTGCTTTGTCACCTGAAACCGGGGATAGATATTTGTATCATCTTCGAGCATGTTTGCAAGGTAAGTTACAGATGATATAACTCTCTCCCAGGGTAAATAGTCTGTTTCTTTTGTTAGATATTTTGTGAGCTCCAGGGAAACAGAGTAATTCATGAGTCCAGCTCTGTGGAAGAAGAAAATGTAACTTCTATTAACTTAATGAATTTGAAGAACTTGCTTCTTTAAAAATATAAGGACACTATTTACTTTAAGAGGCATGAAATAAAAAAAAAAAAAAAAAAAGGAGGTGGGAAATAGCCTGGAATGTAACTTATGAAGTGTTTTTCACAGTGTTGTGGTTTGACCCAGCTAACACAGCAGCACCATGACAGTCTCTCACTCGGTGCCCCCATTCACCTCCACTCTCTTTAGGATGGCAGAGGCCTCAGCGAAACAGGAGTAAAAAGATAAGCAAGGTTGTTGTGGAATAAGACAAGGGCAGGGAGGGCTCACTGCCAATTATGGTTCCAGGCAAAACAGACTCGACTTAGAGAGGAAAGTAGGAAAGTTTATTCTACAAGAAAGACAAAGGAATAAAAGCAAAAAGGGAGTAGGATGATGAGAAAATTACAACCAGCATTTTAAGATCTCCCTCCCCCATCCCTCCTTTATTCCCGGGCCCAGCTCACTGCTCCCAACATCTCTGCTTCCTCCCCCATCAATGGCTCATGGAGGCAGGGAATGGGGGATGTAGTCAGTCTGTCACAGATGGGCTCTGCCACTTCTGTCTTCTCAGATGAGGACGAATACTGGCATTCTTCCCCTGCTCCAACACAGGGTTCCTCCCCTGGGACGTAGTCTTTAATGAACTTCTCTGGTGTGGGTTGTTCCCAACAGCTGCTGCTTCTGCTGATACAGGGTCCCTCACACGGGACACAGTACTTTGTGAATGTCTCTGGCATGGATTCTTTGCCACAGTTGCAGTTTCTGCGGTTATAGGGTTCCTCTCTCAGGACAAAGCCCCTTCTGAGCATAAGTTTAATGAGCTGCTTTGTTGTGGGTTCCTCCCCACAGTTACAGCTGTGGATATTGGGTCCCTTCCTCGGGACACGGCCTCTTCCAGCCATAGTTTTAAAGAAGAAAATCACTGCCCCTGGCTTGGGGTCTACAGTGAAGTGATTGGGTCCCTCCCACAGGACACGGCCTCCTCTGGCCATAGTCACTGTCCCTGGCTCGGGGCCTTTAATGAAGTGAATTGCTGCCCTGGGTCCAGGGCCAGCTTTAGCAAAATGAGCCTCTGCCCCTGATACGGGATCTTTAAAGAAATGAAAATAAATCTCAGCTTCACCAGTCCTCTCTGTACAATGCAGGGGATTCTCTGCTCCAGCACGCCTCCTCCTCCCTTTCACCACTGACCTTGGAGTCCGCATGGTTGTTTCTCTCACTGTTCCTACTCCTTGCACAACCACCAGTCAGAATAAGAAAAAGAAGGGACAGAAGAAGAAGAAGAAAGAAGCAGGAAGAAGATGGAGGAAGAAGCCTCCTCTTCTGGCTTCTTCTTAAAAAGTGATCGTGGAGACATCTAATTGGCTCAGCCCCAGAAGTGGGTCTGGCTCAGAGCTGGGGAGAGTTGTGAGCAACTTCTTGCAGGAGCTATCTTTACAGCCCCTTCCCCCTTACCAGAAAAGGCTGTCATGTCAAACCATGACACAGAGACCATGGAGGATAACTGTTGATCAACACTTAAGCACAGGAGCCCTCATTGTCATGAGGAGGCTGCTCACATTGTGCAGCAGCCCAGTGTTTCAAGAAGGGGGTAACTCTCAACTGACTACCTTAACTCCTGTCACACAAAAAGAAACTGCTAGCTCTAGAGACATCCTGAAAGGCTGAGGAGTTTCAAACTTACAGGCTGTGGTAGAATGTCTCCTAAAGTTTATCTATGTCAGCATGGCTGAATATAAAAGCTGCAAGTTTCCAGAAAAATTTCTAAACAAGATAGCTGAGATGGTAACTTCTTAATGCCATGCTATGCATTGTGGGCATGCCTCTGATTTTCTGGACAGCTAACTTCTTTGGACTGCTTCTATTATTGTTACTTAGATGGCAAAAGAGGGGGGATCTTATTAATATTTACAAATATCTAAATGGTGGGTGTCAGGAGGATGGGTCATCCCTTTTTCTATTGGAGTTAACAACAGGACAAGGGGTAATGGGATGAAGCTGGAACACAAAAAGTTCCATTTAAATATAAGAAAAACTGTTTTACTGTGAAGTGATGGAGCAGTGGCACAGGCTGCCCAGAGGGGTTGTGGAATCTCCTTGGAGGTCTTCAAGACCCACCCAGACATGTTCCTATGCGACCTGATGTAGGTTGACCTGCTTCTGCAAGGGGGTTGGACTAGATGATCTCTAAAGATCCCTTCCAACCCTACCATTCTATCATTCTATGATTCAAAACCACCCCTTTCTAAGATGTGTGCAATTAAAATCTTTTTTCTTTCCACAGAACTGAAGGGGTACACTTCACTTGACTGCGTTGGTACCGCAAGTTGCCAGTGCATACTTGAATTTGCTCCTTCTGAAGGACAACATAAGCCAATAAACAATTAAGAATTGTAACAAATTCAGAAATTTTCTTTCAACCATCAGAGTTAATTCTAATTAATAGGCAATGGGAAGTGAAAAAAATCTCTGCAGTTAATTAGTTTACCTTGCTAAAGAAAAGGCATCATCCAAAATCCCTGCACGATCAGCAGATGAAAAATCCTATGGGAAAAGAGGAAAAGAGTGATCAAGAACATATAGATTATTTGCAGGAAAAAAACCCAGCCTTTACAGGTCTCTATAAGAGACCCACCAGACAGGTTAATATTGTGACACTCACATTGTGGTTGCTGTCCAAAAGAGCGCTTAAATTGGCCCAGTTTTGGCGATTATAATTCACCCGATAGAAACCAATGTGGTCTGGGTTAACGTTCAGAAAAGTATTAGGAGACGATGCTATTGTAATTCCTGCAAAACAAACAAACAGTGATTGGTTTGTGCCTCTGACAGAAGTCAGTAGAGATTCTTTGGCTCTAAAAGTAATATTTGATTTTAATATAAAAATGGTTGAATAAAAAGTGAGATCCAAACTTCAATTTTATGTTTTTTTAAATGACTATGAGTAAAGATGAGATATTATAGACTTTAATGAATTCCAGCACTTGTGAATTGTGGTAATTACTTGGGCCAGCTAGTTTATTAAATTTAAAATGGATATCACTGTGATTAGGTTGAGGATGATGAAAATTAGTGTCACTGTAAAAAGTGAAGAATTGCAAGGAAAGGGTTCCTGTAAACATCCCTTTTAAAATATTTTACACTCCCGTGATTATGATTAGTTTTCATATTTTTATCCTCTGTTCATTTAATTTTAAAGTTTATTTCAATTAACTTTAAAGCATTTTCTTCTCTGTACTCTTCTCTGAATCAATCTTTTGTAGTTATAGAACAAGGTATTACAAAATAGGCTGAGTTTTTACTCAAGCATTTATGTTTAAGGAATTTCCCATTGAAAATGAATCCCTGAAAAATACTGATTTGTCAGGAGCCTGGTGTGTTCCAGTTGAGGCTGATAGTTATGAATGTTTTTCTATTGGCTATTGAAAGCAATGGTCTTCAATCTCAAGTCTGAGGGTAGCTGGAGTTAAAAGCACTTTTGTGTTTGGATGGCCCATACAAGGTATTCCAAAAGGCATTTTTTTCCTTACAGTTGCAGTTTGCCCTAGCAGCCAACATTTTTATGGAGGTAGAAGTAAGCACCAAATTATGTCTTCACAGGCTTTGAAAAGTTAACAGCCCCTTGCAGCACTCTGTAATGTGATGTGGAAGTCAGAGAAGGAAAATTTCTTTGTATTTATCTCCGACTTGTGTCATGACTTAAGATTTTTTGTTTGCTTTTGCATGGATACTAAAAGTAACCAGGTTAAAACAAAAAGCAGAGCAAAAGTCAAATTACATTTTAAGTAGGTAATATTCAAATAAATACAAGATGACAAGAGCTGATTGCAATATTTTTGAAATTCCAGTATGTGATGAAACTGAAAACCTCAAAAAATTAGTAATTTTTTTTCATACCCCCCCATCCCCCATTTCCCCCCATATTTGGCCACTACAGTTGTAGAATGAGAAATTTATATCTGTCTGCATAATAGAACAAACATAGAAAATAGTCACTTCTTCATTCCTGAAATCAGCATTAGAAAAAGTGTTAAATCACCTGTATTTCTTTAACTGGACTTAGATTGTAAGTTTACTATGCATTACCAGGCACATTCATCAGTTCCTCACTTCACCTCTTTTCTTAGATTTGACAAAGGGCATATCTAAGACTCATTTATTTTAGAACATTGTAATTAGGAGAATGCTTAGACTTTTCCTTGAGTAGGAATAGATTTAAACACATGCTGAAGCATTTTACTGAATTGAGCCTAAATTGACATAATGTGTCTATAAGGGAAATAATAATTTTATTGCAGAAATGACTACTAAGTGCAGCCCAGCCAAGCTGTGTGATGGATCTGAAAACTGAAAAGCATGAAAGTTATTTCTGTATTTTATTTCTTGTTAAGAAAACTCAAAAGTGTTGTCCATTCATTACTTTTAAGAAAGAAGGGAAAATTTACCTGAAGTATCTGATGTGTTGTACAAAGTATAATTTGCAGAATTCCCAAGACTCCATTTCACTGGTATATTCCATTTGTAGCTGAAGTTATTTAAAAGAAAAGAGAATCCAATCACATTTGAAACCAAATGCTAAAACTAAAACTGTGATGTATATATTTGTTTTATTGCTTACAGCTTATTTTATGAAGTTAGCTGTGTGCTTATGTACATACACATTTGCCAAATATCACTTGTAACAAAACACAGCATTTTACCAATATCTGTTATTTACATTGTAAAGATGTTTCTGAGCTCTGATAGTCTATTTAGGCAACAAAATATTAGACAGTGATACAGTGTGATTGGGGCAGTTATATTCCTTGAAAAGCAAAGTAAAAAATGTCTGAGCATACTCAAGCTCCAGCAATAGGAGTATCCTGCCTTAATACCTTGTATTTATCAATAATTCTCAAAATGCATCTGGCTGACTGAGCAAGAGAGTGGAGTAACGTTTTATCCAGTGTCAATGGTTAATATGGTACTGTCAATTATATGCCTAAAGTTAAACTGCACAATTTAATGTGATGGGTTTTGTTTTGTTTTGTTTTGTTTTGTTTTGTTTTGTTTTGTTTTTTAATCCACAAAACTGCTAGGACCATGTCCTTCTGAGTGCAGCCTTTAACTCTGGGTGACCTTGTATGCTGGGGAGGGTAATAATTACCCATAATCAGAGAGATATCATGTGAATGGATTTTTATTGTGCTGTGCTGTGTAGCTTATGAACACGCAGCTCTGCTAAGCAGCATCTTCATGTCATATCAGGTAATTATCTAGCAGGGTACAAAGCAATTAAATTAGTAGAAGATGTTTATATGTGGATGGCTGTTGTCAGTGTTAATGCTGATGTGTATTAGGCTTTGTGTAGATACCAGTTAATCTTTGCAATACTTACTTGAAATAAGTGGTCAAGTATCATGAAACCTTTTTTCTTTACAGGTAGGAAAACTGAAAGAGCTCAAGTAACTACTGTGATACTCTCAGTCAGACCTCTTGCCATTTCCAGCCTCTTTTCCTTTTGTAAGATAACCCTAATTCCTCCGTTATAAAGCACTGGGAGCCAAATGTGACCTTACTTCTTTCTCTTCACTTCCTTGAATACCTTCAGTGTGTAGGTACAGACTACCCAGTTCAGGGCATGCCCAGGACAAAGCTGAGACATTTGGGCTGGAAGAAAGCCGCAGCACAACCTGACCAAGATTGTGACCATGCAGTCAGAGAGCAGTATGGCATAGCATGCTATGAGCATGCACAGTCACCTGCATAGGGCCGTTGAAATTATTAAGCTCTTTTGAGCAGTCAGCTGCTGTTCTATGCCAGCATATTACAATCTATCCCAGGGAGATTTCTTCCATCTTAAACTACTTAGTGAGAAGTACTACAGAAAAACCTGAGTCATATTTACAACCCTGGACTAAATGAATGATTTTTAACTTCCAGAAAATACCATGACGGCCGTGGTATCTCCTCCTGCCTCCAGGAAGAAAGATCAGCCATTGCTTTGTATCTTCTAAACAAAAGTATCTTAATAGACTTATACACTTCTGAATTTTACTAGTTCTCTTATGGAGCTTGCTGCTGTGGAATTTAGAGAGGTTATTATTTGGCCAAAAGCCCCAGAATTCTGTTGACCCAAGAGAAAGCTTATAAAACTTTTTTTTTTTTTAACCCTGGTTTTGTAAATGCATTTAATGAGGGGAATTTTTTTTTTTTCTATATTCCTGAGATGACATACATAAATACTTTTCCTGAGCATGAAGTGCAATAGCTGTGTCATGTTAACTGTCCATAATGAGGACGTGTTCCTAAGATACTACACTGTAGCTACATATTTGTGTAGCAGCACTGTAAAACTGTTTGAACTTCCATTTCTTTTGAGTGTTGTCATACAGGAGATGACTCTTTCAAGCCAAACAAATTCGAAACAAGCAGGCAACTCAGAAGACTATCACTACAGAGTTCAGAGAATAAAGCATACATAGGGCCTGGAGTTTTCACTGCTTAAATCAAAACCCCTCATCCAGACATGGAATAGGCCAGTCTCATCTAGGGTAGGATCTCTTCAGGAGCTTCCTCGTCTCCATGTGTGAGTGTAAGGAGGAAGTATTGATTTTCAGTGGACTGACTTTTAGGCAGGGGACTTCGTCTGTGTTAGGACAGATAATATCAGCATAATAATATATATCTCCATTTTATTTTCAAGTAATTTATAAAAACTACATATTCTGAAACAAATTCCCCTGTCACTTTGGGAATAGCAGAAGTGGGTAGCTTTAATTCTGGTTCATACTGGCAAGTTTTACTGGTTTAGTTGAATAGGCTAATTCAAGGAACAAAATGTTTCTAATATGGGTTAATTTGAATATTTCACTAAAATGTTAGCAAAGTTGTATTGCCTTAAAATTGGGGCTAAGAATATATATGATGCCAGCCCTGAACAGTTATTCAGCTGGTTAATGCCATAGTAAAGCCAAACCATTTCTCTCTGCAGGTCCACTGTCCCACAGGTGTGGTTCGTCTCCTGTCACATTAGTCATCTGTAATTAACAACTATGCTTCTATACAATATCCCACCTGTCTTGAATAAGATAGATGAACCTTTGCAGCTGGCTGTCAGGCCACATAAGAGCCCAAGATGGCTAAATTTGTCTAAATATCTATTCTCTAGATGGGTAAAATTGAGCAATGCCATCCTGAGTTAAGTAGGAAAGAAATAGCTCTTGATAAAGATTAATAACATTTGTGCATTATTAGCCATTTTCCAGTAACTCACATATTTGAGACTTGTAGAAAGACTCTGTATTGTACGTGAAGACCCTGTGATATAATATAGATCCTATACCATATAGGCAAAGAAATAAACTATAGTGGTACCTGGGATCTGATTTCTGGACAGAGACAATCTTGTGTTAGTTTTCTTTAGTCTGGCAGGCTAGAATTTGTAGTGGTTCAACAGATGACTTGCAATCATCTGAGCTGTCTGTGTGCAAAAATAAAATTTTTCAAGAGACTCCATCTGATTTTACTCTGCTGTGTTTAAGAAAGAAACCCTGAGAGAAAGGGCTTATGCTGCCTTAAATTTGAAATATTTGTATCTATCTTCCTGCTAGTTTCTTTTCTAAAAACAAGTGCTGAAAGTAAGTTTAGCAAGGATGGGTGTAACGTTACCTATGTGTATGCCAGATGAAGAGAATATGTCTGTACCAGTGTTTCTACCTGTTTTGGAGAGACTTTTACAGCAGAAACTTACCCAAGGTCAGAAGGAGGATAAGAAGCATTTGCATTGGGGTCCAAGAGAAAACGCTTCTGTGTGAATTCTGAATTACTTCCCATCTCCAAAACAGGGTAGCCCATCTGCCTAGTCCATGTGTCCATGACTTCCTTCACAGGTTTGCCACTTGCCTATGAGTGATGGAAAAAGGTTGCAGTGGAAAAGCAAATTAGGTAAATAATCCTTGATACTGGGAGAAAGAAAAGCAGAAAGGAAAGAGACAAATCAGTAAAAAAAAAATACCCCATTAAATCCCTTTATGTTGCCTGCCATTCAAAAAGAGAATGAGATAGAAACTTGAACACACACACACACACACACACACACACACACACACACACACACACACACACATAGAAAATATGAAGTATATGGGCAGGAGACTAACCAATAATATGGACAAGAAATACTGAGGAACCTTTGAGACTCCTTGCATGCTCTAAGATCTCGCTCCTTTTTTTTTTCTGAGGAAATAACTGAACAGGACATAAAGGACATGAAGAGACTTTTCAAAGACAGAAATCTCCTTGCAGTATGCCCTGTGTTGAGTGTGAAGGAGAAGCTAGTATTAACCACCAGCAATTGCACTAACATAAGATTTATTCATTTCAGTATGAACTTCTCTCCTAGAGACTAGAGCTAGAGAAAGTTGCCACTGCCTCCTGGGGCTGCCATCTGTGAGGAAAGATGTCAGGTCACCATTCCCTTTTTCAGATGAGTTAAGTGACATGGAAATGCAGAGTACCAGAGAGAGCAGCAAGAAGTATTGGACCAAAGAGTAAATGAGAACTTGAAAGGAGACACAAAAGTGCAACTTGGCCTGCGTAAGTGTTCACAGTGATGGAAAGAAAGGAAATATCAGTGGAAGAACCTGGTCATATGTATGCAGGTGGGCTTTTGGGGGTAACAATATGGATGGAAAGAAACAGTCTCAAGGGAGATGATGACAGGGAATGACCCAGCTGGGACCCAGAAGATGGAGTTAGAGGTAGGCACCAAAATCACTTGAGAATGGATACTGTTGAGAGCTTACAAACAGCTGAATCTGGTTAAAGATAAGGGAGAGGATGAAGCACATGTGTATGGGTGATGAGGGCTGTTTTCACCCCTGAAATGAGTTTAAGTTATGCAGGAAATGGTTCAGTAGTAGGCTGTTTGTTAGCAAGGCCTCCATGCTTCTTTCTTATTCCATTCCCACTGTCTTGTGACAAAAAAAAAAGGAAATAATATCTATTCGGTAGAAATAAGATGTTTTGGAATATACCGTAAGGCTGCTTAATGTGTAATTTGTCACTGAGAGAATAGCTAGAGAACATTAAAAGTTTTTGAAACTGAAATCAGTGGGTGAAATATAAAGCATTTATTAGCAAGGGTTGGGGTTGCTGCAGAACATACCTCTTCCAGAGCTTCCCAAAATTGTTGCGTCTTTGCATTCTGGAAATGGTGTTTCTTCAAATATACCTAGAGAGAGGTAGAAGACATAAAAAATGACGGAGTCTGTCTTTGCCTATGAAAAGAATATACATCTTCACCTGCACAGAGAACACAGATCAGTTGTACAGTGTATCTATGTGTGTGTGGTAGTATTTTGAGTAGGAGGTGAAATGGATCAATGTTCATCTAATGAAATTCCTTCGCTTTCCAGTGTATCCTGTAACACTAAAAGTCAGCATTTTCTAGTGTGGCCTGTTAATGTGAAATGAATTTGTACTTGAGAAGTTCTTTGTATTTTGTTTGAATGAACAGCAGCATGTTCTGTTGCAAACTTCTGTCCAATGTAAGAGATTGTTTTGAAGGAGTAAGCTGTTTCAGGAGATTTCACTAACTGTGGACTGGAGAGGAAGTAGGAAAGTCTAGTCACCTCTAAGTTATGATCAAAATGGTTATTACAATGAATGACAGTGTCCATCAAATGTTTGCACCTCCTAAACGTTGCTGCCTTCATGTTACCTGGCAGCTTTGCGAGGGCTTTCTTACCCTGTACCTGGATCTCGGTGATGTTTAGTCAGTAGATGGTGCTGTTTGTTTCACTGCTGGTCACAGCTGCCTATTTTATTGCTCTTGAGGTTCTGAGGAGTAGGGAAGTATTAGTTTCTTGTGGACAAAGTGGCTTCATTTCTTCTCACCTTGTGAAACCATTCTCATTGATTATGTGAAAGGGAAAATACAACTGTTTTATGGCAACCAATAAATCTTCTCACCAGGAGGGAGTGAGGTAAGAACAAATGTGGTAAACCTGTGCTGTAATTCTTCAGACACATTAGATGTTGATTCAGAGGTTAGAGCAGATAACCTTCCTCTTTCCAGGAGATCTGCTTTCTTCCATTTTTAATTTTCCTAATTTTTTAGCATCATGTTTTTTCCTCCATGAGAAAAGACTATGAACTGTGCAATATCTTCTTTTTCTGTTCCTTGTTACCTTGGCTTTCTAGTGCTGGGTGCCCCTGCATCAGGGTTGAGATGAGTTTATGCTTGTAAGAATGTCTTTGCATAGCAGGCTTAAAGGAATCATGGTTGCATGAAGCTGCAGACATACTTTGCAGCTGAATGAGAGGATCCACGCTGACAACAGGATAATAGTGGGCTGGAGGAGGTTTCTCCACTAAAAGCTGTTGTGAATTTGGGTCCTTGCTGGCAGGTGTCAAATCTTAATGCACACCACATTCTTGCTTCTGTGGAAGTGGGGAATTTCTCCCCCTTGATTTTGTCCACTCAATACTGAAATGCACAAAATACTTTTGCTACTAATACCAGGATCTCTGATATTAACTTTTTGAATAATGACTTTGCTACTGTTGCATGAGAATGGACTGTATTTCTGGCACGTTTTGGTGCCACCCTTACCTGACAGCCTTTCTGGAAGAGGTCTGGTGTAATCCAGTCTTGAAGCATTCTGAGGATCGATGCACCCTAAGGACAAAGGGAAAGGGGAGAAAGTCATTCCATGCTTCTCTGACATTGAATTTCCCTTCATCTAAAAGCAGCATGTGAATGAATATTTTAGAAGGCAAAAATAGGAAGCATTAATTTGACTAAAGAAGTTGTTTTCCTAATATCTTTATGGCATGGCACACCTGCTTGCTGGAGCTTAATTCTAAGTGTGAGAGTTGGTCTTTGGCTGTGATTAGATGCCTGTTTCCAAGTTCAGCTGGACCAGTGGAAGGGCTCCTGAGCCCTGATGCTGGGTGTTACAGTCCTACCACTCCACCAGTTTGTGTGAATAAGGTGGCTCTTTTACTTTGAACAGGAGAAGGGTGACAGCAGCTGATGAACTAGCCCTGCCTGATATAGGAAGCAGCTTGGCTGAACATCCAGTAAGTAGGGAACTCCAAAAATGCTGCAAGTCTTGGGCTTTACATGCCATCTCAAGATTCAGAATGAGCTTTGCTGAGAACTGGTGTAAGATATTTGGCCTCTGATGCAGGGTAGAGTTGAGATCAGAGAAGCTAGTTGGGTGTCACAGAAAAAACTCCAGTTAGGACCTTGAAAGAGAAGACAAGAGAAAGTAGAGGAGTCATGTGGAATAAAAAACAGAGGGAACGCAAAATGATGAAAAACAAAAATAATGCAAACTCAATCTAAAACACAAAATACAGTTTCAGGATTAGCATGTTTTCATTTTCTGAACTAAATCAAAGGGCAATTGAGAACCTAATGCTAGGAATGGTTTAAAAATCCAGTCATCCCCTGAAAACAAGAATGTTATCTGAATTTTCAGTAAATCCTATCTCTCCTATTTGTTTCTGAGAGCAATTTGACTGCATGAGTCATGGCAGGGGGACTGTTTGAACAGATACGCCTCAAACTGTTTTCCAGACTTTTGTTGCAGAGTCATGATGGCCAGCAGATGACTCTTTTCTGATTCTGTAATTTATGGTGTTTGCCATGAAATATTTAAAAAAAATATTCAGTGACATTTAGAACAGCTACTCATTAGTAGTAATCATAACACCATGTGTATGCAGTAGAGTACTTCAGTTCTCTAGGGCATAGTATCTTGACTATCAGCCATTTCTTATCTGATACCACCTCTTATAGACCATCCCTTTCCACTTATGTTAAAAGTCAGAGTAGAAATATGTACTTGTCTTTTGCTCTAAATTGCAATTTGTAATTAACCCTTTGCATCTTCTGCTACTGCTTTTCAGTCTCTTCCTTCTACTCTTGTCTCTGTAGTCTGTGATGGAGTGTGTTTGAGGAAAAACTTATACCAGCAAAATCACTGGTTATAGGAACTCCAGGATTTTAATAACTTTCCCTTTTTTCAATTATTTGAGAGGTTCAGGTAAATGACCTTGATTTGAATAGCTGACCTTGTCTGGTGGTATGAAGGGAAGTCTTTTATCAGCACCCACAAAACTTCTCATAGAGAGTTGCAGCAATTACTGAGTATATGACAAGATTTTATGTGGCAGAAGAGTGTGGAACATTTAATCCTAAACCTCTTTAGCTAGGAGGTTCCATAAATGCAGAGATCCAAGAGAAAACATCTAACAGGACTTAAGTGTCTGTTTTCTGAAAAAAAAAAAATCTGAAAAGTTAATCCATATTTGCATTCCAAAGAAAAAAAAAAGATAAAGTCTCATTGTTACTTAAATAGAATCTTTCAAACTAAAAGAGAGAATTAAACTAGAAAAAGAGGTGAGATGCAATTACTTTTTAAGAGCAGATTAAAAAACATATAGACATTAATTGCTCAATGATCAACTCTAGCACAGCTTTCCTAAGTGCATAATGCCCTACTGATCATACAGCAGATGGAGTTTTCTTTACAGAATACTCTGCAATGGCTCCACAGACCCTTAGGCAGTTCATTAGAGTTTTAGGGTTGTATAAATCCCATAATTGCTCTGGTAAAACTAGCAGAGAACATTCCAAATATGCTTTATTTGTTTAGTGATGAATACTATCATGAGGAGATTGTTTTTATAAGAAAAATGCAAGAGCGAAGCCAAAATGAAGCCAAAAAGAAACAAGTTGTCACGCATTTATATAAATACTAACAGTAATTTGAGCTAAATCTATGTGAAGACTTTCTCGTTCAAGCCAAATTATATGCCAAGACAAATTATATCCCAAGCAGACTGTTCCCAAACAATGCACAAGTCCTCAAGTGTTTTCACTTAAAAAAAGGAGTTCATTTAGCAATTATCTAGGCACAAAGAGATGAATAAAAGCTAAGATTTTTTTCCTCCATTGTTTTTTCAAACCATGCAAAAGTATGTCTATTGGTTAGCTCACCACTAAAATACATTTTGGTCCAGAGTATTTTATTTAGCTCTGTATGTTTCTTGACTTTTGTTAGTTTGATTCAGAAGAGTGTTACACAACACAGGTTTTCACATGGTTTATGATTTGGCTGTGAGGCATTTATGATGCAATAAATACTGGTTGTATTGTTGAACAGAGGATTGAAAACAGAGAACTGATGGAAATGAATGGTTCAAATCTAGCTATTAGAAGTAATATCTATGGCTACAGACTCTAACATAGCTACAGCTAAAGTCAATGCAATATGTTATGTTTAGCTGCTCGTGGGAGCTTGGTGGGAAGCAGGAGATAATAATGGATTTTGTGTGTTCAGAGGAAACTAATGATGGCATCAGATAGGAAACACTGACAGAGTCATTCAAGAAGCTGTCAACACAAACATGGTGTATTGGGGTAGGAAGCAACATGGATGGTTGAGGAGAGAATGAGTACAGTTCCAGCTCCTTCTACACCTTGGTGCCAATGCAGTGGTGAGAATGAAGGGACACAGAGGTGTTTCCACCTGCACTTCTTCAGACTTGCCTCTTTATGCACTGAAAAAAATAACTAGAAGAAACCATGTCTTCAGGGCACTTGAGTCAAAGTACTTCTTGGTTTGATACCAGGAAGTCTGAGGGAGACATGCTTTGCTCTCTGCCTAAGGGCAAAATAACTTTGGCTATACGTGATATTGAGAGAGATGATCCAGCTCCAGCCTCCTAGCCTGGATTCTGCTGACCACATCAGAGTGGCGACCCTCAGCATGGCTGCTGGCCTCTCTAATGCTCAGGATCTCAAAGCACTTTTCTACAAGTGCTGAGCTGCTGGCTGCCATCCCACACAGCCAGTAGTACAAGGCCCATGTGCTCAAGGATGTGTCCGCACATCCTCCTCACAACAGTGACTGTCCTGGCATCTTGCTGCTCAGAACAAGGCACTCATCCAGTTAATTCCAACTGACTTCTGAGAGAGCCTTTATAGGCACAGCTCCCCATCACCACTGACAGGGACAACTCCAGGATGAACTAAAATTTGTCAAATATCTAATGGGATGTCCTCTGCTACTTTCCAGGCTACAAATTACTGTACTCCAAGTCAACCCTGAGCTCCACAACTCTCAGTGAAACATTGAGATAACTCATCTCTCAGTTTAGAGCCAATGTCAGTAAGAGGCTGGTATAGCCTATCTTTGCTAAGGCTTCTTGAATGGCTGGAATACTGTGAGGAACATGAGACAAAAAGTTACTTTCCTGCTTTCACTACTTGGTTCCCTGTCTTGCTTCCTCAAAATAGAAGTTATACTGCCCTGAAGATGTGATAGGGAAGTGAGAGAGCAGACACCTGGACATCTGCCCTTGCATTAGATAATGAGGCTTGGCATAACTGGGCTGCATAAACACATGAGGTAAAGGGAAAGGAATGTTGTTACTATCTAGTTCAGGATAATTTTGAAACTGACAACTCTAGTAGCAGGATCTGCTGACTGTGATTTCCCTGTACTTCTGCAGGCTATGAGCAGGATTGCATGGTGCATAGTGGTTGACCAAGGCCCTGACTGAACTGCTCTCCTCTCACAGTTGCTATCAACTGAATCATCACTGATGACAGTCTGGAATATTCCAGAAAAAAGATCTGCACAGACACAGCCCAAGTGGCGTATGAGTTATAACTACAACCTCCCCTGGCTTTTATCTCCTCTCCCAAGCCTCTACCTTCTTTGCATCCAAAGTCACTCTGGAGGATATCCTACCTTATTGTACGATATGGCATCAAACACAGAGGTGATTTCAGCCAGAGATGACACATCAACCACAATTGGGTGGGAAGACAGTAAAGAGTCATCCTTCATTACAGGAAGTACATCTTCAGTTAAAACCTGCTCAGGCTATAACAGAGAAGACGTTAGAATAGAAACAAAGGCAGGACTATATACCTATCTTCACAAAACAAGTAACTTGAACTGCAGCTTCTCTAGGCAGAAGCAGTTGGAAATGGAATGAAATGTCACCTCCCCTGAAGAAGAACTTAAACTCTTACTTTAATCTGAGAGGGGAGGGATATGATTTTCATTAATTAAGATAAATTGCCTTATGCAAATACTGTTTTACTTTGTGTATCATAACACACTACCCCTCCTGCCTTCCAGTAGGCAAAAAAAAGAAGCCTCTATTACCAATTTCAGAAGTGAGACAATATCTGTAAAGCATTATATTTTTTTCCTTTTTCAAAAATGGAGCTGGAGAGGAAGGGATGGAGGGAAGAAACAATCCCCATCCCAAAGTTTCCAACTTTTTTAAAGTGCTTGCTATTTATTCAAAAGGTGAAGTGGTCTGCAGTCAAAATCCCCTTAATTCCTAACAAATATTGACCAAAAAAGACTAAATTTCTATTTAGTTTTCCTATTCTAATACTCACTAAGATGATAAAACCAAAATGGGTCTGGATTTTAAATGAACACAATGTCAAGATACGCGGTGCCTCAGGCTCAGTAATTAATTTTTGTCTTATGTAGTTAGCACAACAGGTCCTCTGCTTCAAGATGTGAAAGGAGTGACTCAGGATTTTGCTCTGAGCCTCACATAACATGGATGAATGGAGATATTTCTGGGCAACAGGGAGGGAGGCGGGGGAAGAACTGACTAGGCACTGACTGCTTCTAAAGTCACTAGGCTCAGAAGCTAGTAGATTTTGGTAACAGGCTTAACCTGTGAAAAACCTATTCTGCTTCCCTCCACTGTCATATGTTGTATATTTCCCAGTAGCCAAAATCTCATTACACCTAGACAGCTGGGGGAAATATGTATGCTATGTGTCATCACATCTGTTTAGGAGGAGAGGACAGAGAGAGCAAGAAACCTCTCTTTGTCCACACACTGTTATTCCTCTGAGTATAATGCATATTTAAGGCCACCTCTTTGTCTGTAACCTCCTTAAAGTGACTGCAGTTGGTTTTGATGGACAGTTAGCACTGTTGGCCATCCGCTATCACGATCTATTTTTGTGCTGTGCAAAATTGAGATTGTCTGAGTTGAAGCATTTGAAATGACACTTAAAATGCTGACAGCACCTGAATGAAGGATCTGGTATTTTCCTTGACAAAAGAAGCTGTGGAGACAGGCCCAGGTTTCCAATCCTCATCAGGTTAGGTAAGGATCCTAAGACAAGTCCCATGAAGGGACACTATAGCCCAACTAAATTAATAAGGGGGAATCTTTAGCTTTCAGCATTAGACCTTTAAACAACTTTGCAAAATTACTAAGGCTCTAAACAGAATCTGCCTACTTTCCATAAGAATAATCAAACACTTGATTGACTTGTTAAAAATAAAAAGTCTTCCCTGCAGACTAAAACTATATAAAGTTTACTTTGACTAGTTTCAAACCATAACGTGGCTAAGGGGAAAAGCTTAAACCAGCTTTTTTTTTTTTATGTTACACTGCACTATGTTAGTTGTTTATAAATATACTGTAAGTCTTCATGATCCTTTTCTAATTTTTATTCTCTTCAAAAATGCTCCCCTCATCCCCACCAACTATTCACAAGACAGAAATAATTACCATTTTCCAATCTGGTTCTGCAACATTTACTCCCAGGTACTCAAAATAACTGGCAAATCCTTCGTTTAACCACAAGTCATCCCACCAGTCCATGGTCACAATGTTTCCAAACCACTACAATTATAAACATTGAAAGTTGTAATGTTAGCTAAATGGTAAATACACATTTCAGTATCTCACATGTCCACAGGGAATATTCATTTGTATGCTTTTCCTCCTGTTGCCAGATGAAAATTGTCATAATTCTGGGGTTTAAATAGGAATTCAGGGTTTGCCTTGTTTTGAAATGTTTTTATTATAAAATTACATATTACTAGGGAAATTGATTATGATTCATGTGCCACTGAAAATATTTTTAGTTTCTTCCTCTTGATTTGATAATTTGTGCTTGTAAGGATATGTTTTCAGTCAGCCTCCACAGTGTATCATTGTCCCTATTTGCTTGCCCAAGAGAGACATCTGCACATGCAAATTAGTTCCTTTAACGTATTTCTGACAGATTTTCATAAGCTGGCTCACAGTCTGGACATGAGCATCTAACTTCCTGAGAAAAAGTCAAAGGCAGTAGTTATGACACTTTGAAGCTCTAACAGGGAACTGTTTTAACTTGACATTTTGCAATCAAATTGTGGAGCACATGTAGAAGATCCCAAGATAATGACAGTATTTTCAAGATTAAAATGTTATGACTACACATTTGAAATATTGTAAACGTCAATCATGTCCTAAAATGTACCTGATGAACAAGCTCGTGGGTTACCACAGAAGCTACTCGCTGTTTGTTGGAAGTGGCTGACTCGTTGGGATCATACAGCAGGTTTGTTTCTCTGTATGTGATCAGCCCCCAGTTCTCCATAGCACCTGTCCCGAAATCTGGAATAGCTATTTTATCTACATTGAAAGAAAAAGAACATGATTATCACTGTACCCTTTAAGCCACTTAATTCATACTCTTTCTGTATATTCACAGATTGTTTTGCTTCCCATTTGTAGTTCTGGCTTACGGCTGTGGACAGCAGTCTATAACCTTTGTTTAGCAATCAGGGAACTGGCTCACAGCAGCTGATAGCAAGCACTCTGGCTGAGCTGAGATTAATAGAGCTAACTGAGGATTTGTCCTGTGAGGTGATGCTATGCCACCTCCTGGGAACGTGTGTATCATGCATTACTTAATTTTGACTCCAGAAATTAATAGTATTGTCTGGGGATGTGCTGTAGGCAGTAAACCTCCTGAAACTATCTGTAGCATAATGAGGCATGTCATTGTTGCCACGCTGTTATATTTAAAATATTTATTGACATGTTAACTGAAGTAAATCCCCCATGCAGTGAACATCTGCTTCTACTCCTGGCAATTTGGGTGGGGGCACTCATTTATGGTCAGTAATCAATAGAAGTTTAAATGAGAATTGTGGACTCAATTGGACTGGCATTTTTTTCTGCAAATAATGACCACAGCCTTTCTGTGTGGGTTACTGAAAAAGTACAGATGAATTTAAAACTGAATAGAACAAACAACCCTTACTCCACCCTAACAGAAGACAAGAATTACTTAATTTAAACAACTTGATTACAGAATGAAGCTGATAGTCCAGCAAGGGCTTCACTGACAGTCAAAATGGGGATCACATGGATAACAGCAATGCCAGAAGCCATAAATCAGTATTTAAATAAACCATTATGCAGAAACATATTTGATTCATCAACTTTGATCTCATTGACTCCTAATGTCAAGCGAATAACAGAGTAAGTCAAGACTTTTGATCCAACAAATAAATAGACATGATGAGAAAAAATGTATAAAATCTAGAAGACCATCTACCCTCTGATACTGCTGGCCTGGGGTTACTAGCCCACTCTGTAGTGTGGACAGGCCCTTATCCATACATTGATGTGGCAAAGTCATCAGGATTTTATGGAAATGAAGGTTTAAATATGAAACACAGGTGAGATACAGACCCAATTATTACTGGGAACCAGTATGTGAGAGAGCAACATATTGTACTGGTTTCTTTAATGCAATTGTTGTTGAAATGCAAACAGATATTCGCAGTAAACTCAGATGATCTTTTGAATGAAGGAGGTAAAAATCTGTTGTCAAAGTATTACAAGTTAGTCTGATAGGTACATGTATGAGTAGCCAATAAAAGGTTTGCATAGCATTGTTAATCATCTTCAAAGTTTTGGTGAGGTTTTTTTTTTCCCCATTACACTGCCTTAACTTGTTTGTAGTTAATATTTTCCCATTGTTTTAAGTTCATGAACCTAACTGAATTACCTTTTTGGAGGTCTTGGGAAGGAGCATTTCTAAAACTCTCATTATATTTCCAGCTTCATTAATTGAAACTGCACAAACCAGGTCCAGAGTCCAGATAGCCCAGAAGCTAAAGGATGCCTAGCTGCACTGCTTTTTCTTTGTTTGTTTTGTAACCATGGGCAAAGTTTGATAGTGTGCCCACTCTTATTTAGCTCTGGGTCTTCATTTAGCCTGGCAGTAGAAACTACAAATTATATGCTGGAACACATTCATCTTTCTAAGAAGTCCTTACACACCCACTTTGCACTAAGGTTAATAAATGTCATGACATACCCACTGTCAGTTTACATCTTCACTCATCTCACTGCTGACTTTTGTGCAGAAGTTCCCATGGAAGTGATACATATTTTTCTCAAACTACTTCTGGCTCTATTTTAGCTCATGATGTTCCTTTGCTGATGGTACCAATGCTTCCCTCGATTTTCTACAAGACACTTTTAAATAGCCATGCTAGGACCAGTGCTTCAGTTCAGCAAACTGAAATGTGAGAGCTAGTAACTAAACTGTTACCGAGACAAATCCTTCTATCGTGGCACTTAAAAACATCTTAAACTACAAAGATACAGTTTTAAAACATCCTGACACAATATTAGCAGTTAGCAACCAAATGCTTTCATGTTGTTTTCCACCAAGGCACAGAGACCTGTAGGAGAAATATGACTATGACAGTGAATTAACAAAATGAAAAATGTAAATATTAATAATCACCTAATTTTGGAAGAGAATAGCTCAAATTAAAGTACTGTTCAAAGAAGTCAAATACGATTTTTGTCACATTTGCTGCATATTCTGCTGTCTGTAATTGCAGTGGCTGGGCGTAAACTCTCAGCTGTAAAACACAGAGAGACAATTAGAGCAGTCTTCAGTGAGAGGAAATTAGAAGATGGCAAGCACTGAAAAGTCATTTAACATACATACCTGTGACACTTCAGGTTTTCTCTAAGAGACTCACCTGAAGATTGAATTCTGTTCTAAAAAACTTTGTTCAACAATGTTTCTCAGATGTTGAACAAAAGAGAGACCAATTCAACATAGTCTCTGCACATCTTCCACAGTACGTTTAAATTGTAAAACTGGCAAGAAGCCACATGTCCAGAAGTTCCTTGCCTCACAGTGGCCAAGCTTGGAGCAGGACCTGTGTGTGTGTCCTTCCTTCCCCAAGACCTGGTTTTCTCAAGAAGGAAACCTGGGCAAGCATAATGGAAGGGAATCCACTTGTTCTAAGCAGTTCATTGACATAGACTGATCTCATCAGACCAGTCTTTAGGGGCACATGTGTCATGAAATGTGTCTGAAGCCTGTAACATCTATTTTCTTTCATTTCTACCTATTTTGCCTAGCTACTATTGTCATAATTTCCTTTTATGTTTGAAGACCTCAGACTCTTCATAGATAGTACATTTACCAGGTCTGTAACTCCTCCCAGACACTCTGGCCTGTGCAGGTCAGACAGTTGTTTGCCCAGTACATCAGGCCATATAGACACCCAGTCACAGCTATGGTGCCTGCTGAGAAATACCAGACAAAAAAAATCATATCTGTCTCTTCCCACCAGGCAAGTCCTGGAAAACTTGCAGGTTTGGTAGCCCTGTGTGTCATGAGTGACCGTATCTGTACTCTTCTTGAATATCTGATCATGAGGCCTTTTTTTTCTGAATACAAAAAAAAATTATGTGTTGAGTTTTGACTTTTCCATCCCTGAAACTTACTTGGTGGCTGGGACTGCTTTGTATATTCCTGTCAAGCAGTAGAAAATATCAAGCCCCGAAGGGCTAGAGTCCTTAGGGCACCTCTAATCATGATGAAGAAGCCTACAGCTCAAAAAGGCCTTTTGGGGTGTTATCTCCACATGCAGAAGGCAAAGTTTGACTTCAGAATTTATAGAGTCTTTTGGAAGTCTTTTCCTCACTCTCTTTGTCTCAGAGCTCACACAGATCCCGGCCCCTGAGCAGAGCCATAGCACTGGAGTGCCCACTAGCAAAAACAGTAGGCTATTCTCTTCACTGTCCCCAAAATCTCCAGTGTGGAAAGTAAAGAGATCTTTATATGGAGTGAAGTTTCTGGCTTTAAGAAAAGTGATCCATTTCATTTTGCAGACTCTGTGTCCCTTACAAATGGGCCATATTCTTCTGGTTGTGTTGGTCTGGCTTGTTTACTTCTCAATGCTGTCTTACAGCCAGGAGTTTAGGGCCCAAACTAAGCAAAGGAGCAGGCCTACTCTAGGAGCTTGCTTGGAGCCTGACAACACATTGATTTCAATATCATGAAATTACACCTCCTCCAAAAAGAGGGAAAGATGAGAAAAGTGGATTGAAAAAACAAAACAAAACAAAAGCTTATGAAATTCAATCGGGAATCTATTCTAGCTAGGGGATTTCCCTCAGGGTCAGTTTGCAATTGCAATCTGCAATTTCCACTTCAGTAAGCTCTTTAGCCAATTCAGCAGCCTTCAGTCCCCTAGCTGATTCATTATTAATGGTTTCCAAAATCTTCATCATGCACTAGAGCTGACTTTGGGTTTCATCTGTATAATCTCATCTGTGATTTTCCAAACCAGACATTTGGTACCTGACAGGTAATCAGCTCAGCAGCATTGTTTCCAGCTGTGGGCACTTTTCCCACCATTGATTCCATTAAAGTCTTTGTTAGAGCAATGACTTACAGAGCAGAGCAAATGGCAGAGTTTTTAAATAATTTGCTGTGTCATGTGAGCATGTAATTGATGTTGTTGTTGTTTATGAAAGCCATATATGGTTCACATGGATACTTTCAGTTGGATAAGGGATTAATTGCTAGTAATTTATACAGTAAACTATGGAATGCTCTTTTCAGCAGTCACTGAATCTAAATACATCATTGCTCAGCTGGGCTCCAGAGATTTTGGAAAGGAACGGTTTGGTTACGAGGACTTCCCAAATATCTGATTAAAAACTCAAAAGATAGTCTGTTTTTTTTTTTTCTGGGGAAAAGATAATTTTTAGTGATGGAGTTTATGTGGTCCCGTTAATTAAAAACAATCTTACACATATACTTTATACTGGTAAAACCATGTTTGTGCTGAAAGAAAGAAAACAGTTGTGATTTTAACCTCACTCAAACCCCAAGTTTAATAGTGCAAGCACATCCTCAGATAATGTTTAGTGAATACAGTTAATAAAATATGTAGTAACCAATGCCTGATTTAGAAAATATTTCTTCGGGCAACCTCTGTACTTACATGAATACCCCTGTTTCTACATACACACACTTTAATTACCATGTTTCAATGAACACTCCCTCTATTTAGAAAAGCTAAACATTGTGGGCTTTGCTGTTTTGCTTGAGGAAAAAAGCAAATATTGACGTCAGAGCCATATTCTAGAGCATGGCAAGGAGAAGCAAAGAATGTTACATTTTACATCTAGAAAACAAGATTTTTACAGGCATCTTCAGTTATTTTTTTTCCCTACTGCACTGTGTTCTACAAAAGTGGCAAAAATTCTCATTCTTAAAATACCTAAGTTCTAGAGAATATCTATTGAGGTCAAATAACTGAAGTCCTGTCCCTGACAGTGAATTGAGCAGCTGTGCTGAAGGCCATCTGGTTAACGATATTGTGTGGCTGGATGGCCTAAAACATTCTCCTATTTTGCAAATTACTCAGTCAAACAGCAGGGATGTAAGAATATTACATTGCTGTCTCAAACCAGGCTCCATTTGCTTGGCTAAGTATAACTTCAGTTATTTGTCAAGAAATAACATAAGCATACAGCATGATGCTAGCGAGAGCATAGAGAAGTGAGGCCTCAGCACAGTGCTATGCCAGAAAGCCTTTGCTAAGAACTGGATCAGCACTTTGGTGATTTGTACAAGTCAGATTTTCATGTCAGTGGACAGCTTTGAGTGGGGAGGAATTTGCTGAGCTTTTTCAGACAGAGCAACTCAGAAAGAGGTCACTTGCTCTGGGGCTGGGGCTTATCCTGTAAATTCCCTGTCCATTGCTATCATTGCCTCCAGAAGAGCAGCAAAGCACTGCCAGCTTAGCCACACTGCATGACCATCTGTAGACCACCCCTAAGGGGAAAGAAAGGGGAAGCAGCAAGTGCATACAGCATTGGGATCTTCCTCAGAGGAAAAAAGACATATAAACCAGTAAATAATTGACAGCAGGTTGAGCATCTGACATTAGGTTTAGGCAAAATGAGGAGTATATGTTGAGGAGCAAATTGTATTTAGACTTTCAGGTTGTGATTCGATGTAGTGTCTTGTGATCTCCTTATGCCTGATCAGCTGCACCTTCAGGAGATTCAAATCTAAGTGAGAACTGTCTTGGACTGTTTGTGGCATCTAGATAAAGGAGCTATTTTAAGTTTTTGGATTCAGATTCAAAAATACTTACTTCATTAGGGCTCATACCAAAAATCCATCTAGTTAGTCAGGCACTATCACTTCTATACTTATTTTTAAAGGACTTAGGCAAGTCAGTTGCTTTTAGCCACTATTGTAAAATAAGGAATAGTAGAGCCATAGTGGCACATAGTTTTATTGTCCTATGTGTCTTTGTAAATAGGAAAACAAGTGCATAGATCATATCTTTTAACCCAAAGAAAAATTTAAATTATTTGTAGTCATGTCCTGGTGAATCTCTTGTTTCCCTGGACTTGTTCATTCTCCCAGACTGTGGGCTTCAAGTGAGGGATAAGATTAGAGAAATAACACTTCTTCCTCACCCTTGTGTCTGTATGGGAGGTACTGCTGGACCAAGACGGGGTACTGCAAAACACTCTCTGTACTCAAGGTCAGAGGGATCACTGTGATCACCTACTCAGATGGAATAGGCTGCATAAAATAGGCTATAAGAAAGGGAAAAGCTTGTTCCTGTTTGTACTGTAAAAAGAGATGTTTCATTTTTTAAAAAAATTGCAATTCGCTGTACATGTGTCATCTGAACCATATTTAGGCTGCAACAGGACTTACAGGTATTCCACTGGCAGATGTCTTCTCTATCCACTTGAACTGGTGCACTGCAAAGCACACCAAGTAAGTGCTCATGGGAACTGACTTCTCAAAAGTTGTCCGAGTCCAGCCATTGCCCAGCTGTACAGTTTGCTGCAGAAATAGAAAAAAAAAAAAAATCCTATATTTTTGAATTGCAAACACATGCAGAAGAGGGTGTAATATTTCTATGAAAGCTGCAACTATATAGGAATGATAAATCACCTCTCCAGGTTCACCTCTTTTGGCATCCTGTTGCTGATGGCATGAGAACAGACAAAATAGGTTTTTTGATACTTTGATACACAAAATGAGGCTTTGTTTTTCTGCACTAAATAAGAATCAAGGATTTGAAATCATTCACATACACAGGTATTTTGCCAACAGGAATTTTCCAGTTCATGTTAGTGTGTTTTGTTCTTGAAATAGTTACATAAAAGAACGTCACTTTGGGCAAATCAGAGCGGAGACTGGATTCTATCCTCTCTGAAATACAGACATCAGATAGGAGTCAGGGATTGCAGAGATGCTGTGTAGGATAAACACCAGTCTAAGGAATCCATCCTGAACTCACAAAGATTCAAAATAGCACTGCTAACTAGTGGGTTATTTAAATGTACACAAGGTTTAGTGCTGATCACAGTTTTTATTTTGTAAATTGATTAAAACCCATTCTTGATTTTTCCCCAATGCCCTTAACTTTCAACTGAAAGTTAAAAATAAACTGACTAAACTTGCAACCTATTGTACATGATAGAGAAACACAAGTCAGAGAAGTGCCCCAGCTTCAACCTAGTAAGATGGTGAGCACTCGCCTGAGGGCTAAAGCCAAGGCTCAGATGGACAAAACCCAGGTGAAGGTCAATGCATCCACCCCGACAGAGCTGGTTAGTAGAGAATCTTTGGTCCAGGTGGAGTGCAGGGAGTGTGTAGGATGCTCTGGGACCTATGCTTCTGAGGCAATCATGTGTTATAGGTGCCCTCAAGTTCAGAAATTGCAGCACCTGGTGAAAGAGCTGCAGGAAACTGTGAGTAGACTCTGTAGTATTAGAGGGGCAGAGGTGGAGAAAGACAGAAGCTTCCACAACCAGGTGCAAGCCTCCAGTGAATCTAACAAGCTATGGACCCTGGTTACAAAAAAAAAGAAGGACAAAGGCTAGTCTTCAAAGCCCTCCTTCCAGAGTGCGCACTACAAACAAGTATGAGGCACTGGAGATGAGGGACTTTGACGAGCAAGCTCCAAAAGGGGAAAACCCATCAAACAACCCATCGTTTGCTCCACCTGCAATAGATAATGGACACTGTAGAAAGAAGTGACGGGTGCTTGTTGTGGGTGACTCATTGATAAGGGGCACTGAGAGACCCATTTGTAGGGCAGGTAGGGAGTTATGAGAGGTGTGCTGCCTACCAGGAGCCAAGATCAGGGATGTGGCCAAGAGACTGCCACGGCTCATCAGCGATACAGGCTACTACCCCTTACTTGTGTTCCATGTAGGTATGAATGATGCCATGAGGCATGACATCTCCAGGATCCAGAAGGATTTTAAAACCTTGGGGGAGCAGGTAAAAGGTAGAGGGGCTCAGGTTATTTTCTCCTTTATCCTGTTCGCTAAAGGAGGAGTTTGCAATGGAAAAATCAGACAAGTGGACTCCTGGCTGAGAGGCTGGTGCCGGCGGGAAGGCTTTGGGTACTTTGACAATGGATCCTTCCTTGGGGACTACAGCTTGATAGGGCAGGATGAGATTCATCTCTCCTGTAAAGGCCCTGGAATATTTGGGAGTAGGCTAGCAAACTTAATAAAGAGGTCTTTAAACTAAGGGACTTCGGGGGTGGGGGGAGAAGCAACATAGAACAAGCTGTCCCCTCTAGCTGTGAAACAGGGCAGGTCAGGGAATGCAATGATAAATGCCCTTCATCTGCACACTGGGCTGAGATACGGAAGGCTGACCACCCTGAGGAAGAGCCAAACTGGGGAGGAACCTCCTGCACCTGCCCAGGGAAACCTGTGTGTTTGAGTAAGCCCCTGCGCTGCCTCTACACCAATGCACGCAGCCTGGGAATAAGCAGGAGGAACTGGAGATGTGGGTGCGGATGCGGGGCTACGACCTCATTGCAGTCACAGAGACGTGGTGGGACAGCTGCCATGACTGGAGCACAGCCATGGAGGGTTATGTATTGTTCAGGAAAGATAGACTGACAAGGCGTGGAGGTGGAGTTGCTCTCTATCTGACGGAGCAATTAACGTGTACCAAACTGTACCTGGGTGGGGATGAGGAGCGGGTAGAGTGCTTATGGGTAAAAATTTATGGGTGGAGCAAGGCAGGTGATTGTTGTAGGAGTCCACTACAGACCACCTGATCAGGAGGAGGATGTGGATGAGGCTTCTACAAACAGCTGAGAGCTGCCTCACAATCACAGTCCCTGGTCCTCATGGGGGACTTCAACCACCCTGGTATTTGCTGGGATAGCCACACAGCCACGCACACGCAGTCCAGGAGGTTCCTACAGATTGTTGACGACAACTTCCTGTCACAGGTGATTGAGGAACCAACAAGGAAGGGTGTGCTGCTGCACCTGGTACTGATGAATAGAGAGGGCCTGGTTGGGGATGTGAAGGTTGGAGGCAACCTTGGCTGCAGTGACCATGAGAGGGTAGAGTTCAAGATCCTGGGTGGAAGAGGCAGGACACAAAGCAGGACCGTGACCCTGGATTTCAGGTGAGCCAACTTTGGCCTCTTCAAAGATCTACTTGGACGGATCTCATGGGATATGATTCTAGAAGACAGAAGTGCCCATGAGAGCTGGTCAATCTTCAAGCACCACTTCCTCCAAGCCCAGGATCAGTGTGTCCCAATGCGCAAGAAAGGAGGAAAAGGAGGCAGGAGGCCTCCATGGATGAGCAAGGATCTGCTGGGACAACTCAGGCAGAAAGCAGCCATCTATGAGAGGTGGAAACAGGGGCTGGCTTCTTGGGAAGAGTATAGGAACAGTGCCAGGGCAAGCAGGGGTGCAACTAGGAAGGCTAGAGCCCTTCTAGAATTAAATTTAGCCAAGGATGTTAAGGATTTTTCAAGTACATCAGCAGCAGAAAGATGATGAGCGGGGATGTGGGCCCACTGGTAAACACAGAGGGTGCCCTGGTGACTGAGGATGCAGAGAAGGCCAAAGTACTGAATGCTTTCTCTGCTTCAGTCCTTACGTCCAAGGCCGGCCCTCGGGAAGCCCAGTCCAGCAAGGATAACAGGATGGCCAGGACAGCAGAGGACTTGCCCTGAGTGGAAAAGGAAGAGGTTAAAGACTTGTTGGACAAGCTTAAGGTTCATAAGTTTGTGGGTCCTGATGGGATGCATCCTAGAGTCCTGAGGGAGCTGGCTGATGTGCTTGCTGAGCCTCTCTGCATCATTTTTGAACAATCATGTAGGACAGACAAGGTGCCCTAGGACTGGAGAAAGACCAATGTCACGCCAGTCTTCAAAAAGAGCAGGAAGGACAACCCAGGAAACTACAGGCCGGTCAGCCTCACCTCCATCCCTGGAAAGGTGATGGAACAACTCATCCTGAATGTTATCACTGAACATATGAAGGAAAAGATGGTTATCAGGGGGAGTCAACATGGCTTCACCAAGGGGAAATCCTGTTTGACCACCCTGATAGCCTTCTATGAGTGCATAACCAGCTGGCTAGATGAGGGAAGAGCAGCAGATGTCATCTACCTTGACTTCAGCAAGACTTTTGACATTGTCTCCCATAACATCCTCATCAGAAAGCTCAAGTAGTGTGGCCTGGATGAGTGGACGGTGAGGTGGATTGAGAGTGGCTGAGTGACAGAGCCCAGAGGGTGGTGATCAATGGCACAGAGTCGAGTTGGAGGCCTGTGGCCAGTGGAGTTCCACAGGGATTGGTTCAGGGGCCAGTCCTGTTCAAGATGTTCATCAATAACCTGGATGAGGGGACAGAGTGTACTCTCAACAAGTTGACTGATGACACCAAACTGGGAGGACTGGCTGATTCCCCAGAAGGCTGTGCTGTCATTCAGCAGGATCTCGACCAGCTTGAGAGTTGGGCAGAGAGGAACTTCATGAGGTTCAACAAGGACAAGTGCAGAGTCCTGCATCTGGGAAGGAACAACCCCATACACCAGTACAGTCTGGGGGTTGAACTGCTGAAGAGCAGCTCTGCAGAGAAAGATTTGGGAGCCCTGATTGATAATAAACTAACCACAAGCCAGCAATGTGCCCTCGTGGCCAAGAAGGCAAATGGTATTCTGGGATGTGGTCAGCAGGTCAAGGGACATTTTTCTTCCCCTCTACTCTGCCCTGGTGAGGCCTCATCTGGAGTCTTGTGTCCAGTTCTGGTCTCTTCAGCTCAAGAGGGACAGAAAACATCTGGAGAGCGTCCAGCAGAGGGCCACCGAGATGATCAGGGGAATGGAAGATCTTTCATATGAGGAAAGGCTGTGGGAACTGGGGCTGTTTAGAGAAGGGGAGACTGAGGAGAGATCTTATTAACATTTACAAATATCTAAATGGTGGATGTCAGGAGGTTGGGACATCCCTTTTTTCTATTGTAGCTAGCAACAGGACAAGGGGTAATGGGATGAAGCTGGAACACAAAAAGTGAGGGAGGGAGGGAGCAGTGACGGAGCAGTGGCACAGGCTGCCCAGAGGGGTTATGGAATCTCCTTCCTTGGAGATCTTCAAGACCTGCCTGGACATGTTCCTATGTGACCTGATCTAGGTGAACCTGCTTCTGCGAGGGGGTTGGACTAGATGATCTCTAAAGGTCCCTTCCAACCATTCTATGATTCTACAATTCTTTATATATGAAGGTGTAAAATAAATCTCAAATCCCACTAAATCTTGATAACATGTAGTCTCATCCCCTTACCTTCCTCGCTGGTACCCTCGCTTATCTGAGGTCTGTGAGGAAAGGTACAGCAAATTTTGTCCTTTCATGTGTTGTTTATCAAAGCAACTGGTGCTCTTTTAGGTATCATAGAAATATATTTCATAAGAATAGGTCAGAGCTTTACATTTGTAAAAGATCTGGGAGGTAACCATATCAGATTGGTAATAGTTCTCTCAGCTATATTGCTAGGGAATAGTTAAGGTTCATGGGACTCTAAATAAAACTACACAGTAAAGCAGACTTTTATTTTCTGGGTAGGGAATGATTGGGAAGATGCAAATGTCAACAGCCTGGAGGCTGGAAACTCTTTTTTTTTCTTTTTAATTAATAAAAACCAACTTGGCATTCTATTTCCTACTTCAGAATATATTCATTAGAATCACAGAATCATAGAATGGTAGGGGTTGGAAGGGACCTTTAGAGATCATCTAAGAAATTATACATTAGACCGCACATTCTGTTAAACTATTCATTAGAAACTCTCCCAAATGAAAGTCACTCAGTCTTCTTTCAGAGGGCCCAGAGGTAGATAATTGATGCCATTGAATTTCATACAAAACTTGGAATTTGACCCATCAGGTCCAGAAATAGATTATTTAGAACTGACGGTTGTGATGGACTGACAAGTTTCCAGACCCAGGAGCAGATAGATGGGATTTCAGATCCTGTATTATTAAAAATAATGATCCTAGACTTTCTTGCTAGCAGGATCCTTTGCCATTAGATTGTGATCAGCAGACCCTCACTTTGGACCATCATGTAGTTTCAGTGATTATTTCAGACTTCCCATTTGGGAAGCAGCTGTCTTCCAGAGTATTCATTCTCAGCCTCCACCTCATTTGACTGAAGAATCTGCCATTGCCTGTTTATAGTTAGCAGGGGATGCTCATGTAGCACATCTGAATAGAGGGCCAGCTAGCTAAAGACAAGAGACAATTTCTATTTTGGATTTGACTCTGTATTGTCATCTTGTGTGCTGGTAGACCATTGGGAGTCCTAACCAACCAACCATTATTGTTTTACAGAATATTTATTAGCCATTAGCTTTCCTATGTCTGGATAGCAGAGTCTGTTAACATATAAGGACCTTGTGATCCATGCTACATTTCCAATGGCTTTACAGAACCATTTCATTTAGGGAGCAGAGTTGGGAAATACATACCTGTACTGGCATGTTTGAAAGTGCTTCATACTCCTCTTGATGGATGATAGATATGTTGTAAGTTGCCTTTTTGTTGGGCTCATCAAAGCAAGGAAATGATTTCCGTGCATCTGTTGGCTCATGATCAGTAGCTGCAATGCTCCTTAAACAAACAACACATTGGCAAGCCTTTGTTATATTCCTCTTAAATCTTATCTGCAATTTCTAAGCCTAATTTTTTAGCAATTTCACAAGCTAAAGTAAATTACAAATTTTTGTGTGTAGTTCATAAAAGTAGTTGGCATCAGAAATGCACAAGCTGATATTGTACAGGCATGTGTAACACATACACCTCAAAGTATGTAATCAACACCCTTTAGGTTTCAGAGAAAAAGCTAAAGTCAGTTATTTATCATAAAATATTTTTGGGAGCCAGGCAATAAGAATGACCCCTAATGGATGGTAAAAATTTTGCTCGTCTTCCTGAGAAGCCTTCCTGTTGATTTCTGTCCCTAAAAAAAGGTATCGATTATATAATCTGAAAGGAAATGAAGGTCCTGGTATAGGGATATTTAGTTAAGTCACTCCATGTGTTGTTGACCCACTAGAGTATATCTTTGGATTGGAGCTTTGAGTATCTCCTGAGAAGACACCTTGGAACTGTGTAAGTGTTCCTAAAATCTCATCTTTATTGTGTGTTTATTTTTCTTCATGTACAGCTTTCTGCTGGTATGGTTATGTTCCCCTGATTCCATTAATTAAATTGATGGAGAAAGTGTGGAAAGTTCAGGTGAACATCCTAGTACGTAACAGATGCTATGCTAGTTGTGTTGGGAGGTTTAAAAAGTCATTTCAGTTATGCAAAAACAACTAGGGTAGCTAGATAATAGGGGTCTTGTAAAGAAATAAGGTGAAGGTTGTGAACATCCCTATTATGTGCTTTCTTCTCACAGTGACATCAGGCTCCCCTGTTAATGAACCATACAGTATCACAGTGTATTCTCTGGTGACTGATGGTGAAATTGATTACAGATGCTTCTTCAATTAATTTGGAATGTTGAGCATTTTCTGACAGCAGTTCTACAGCTGCTGCTATTCAGGTAGCTTTTCTTTCCAACAATTAATTAAAAGTGTACATCATAAATTACAGATCTGCAGCAATCCTACAAGCTCACTTGACAACCAATTTTTCAATGTTTTTCTTGCACTTGCCTTTTTCCTCTGACAGTTAAATTCCAAACTGGTCATTAGGAACTTGTAGCAGCAAGGGTCATTTACAAACTTGATGGAGGTAATATATCTGAGGTCTTGCCATTCATGTTCACCAGACTAGTAACTCAAAAGTTCATGGGCAGAAGGCATAATGAATATTCACCTTAACATAACTTCACTCTCAATAGTTTCTATTGCTTGGTAAATTGATGTCACTCCACTTTTTGTAAGATTTTAAAGCTATTTCACAATTAAGTTAACTTCAAGTCCCCAGGGCAATGCTTTGCAGCTATTGCTTAAAAAATTTGGCTATATATTTTGACACATTTGCGTCTTATTCCTACAGACAGATAACACTATGATATCTCTGTTGGTTTATAAGGTGATAATCCATCTGTCCTTTTATATTTATGGAGGTAGACAGACATAAGGAGCACGAAACATCAGCACTACCATTCCTGTGGGGTAGATGATGAGAGTTCCAGACTATGACATGTATAGAAGTGGCACTAGAAACATGAAATATTGTAATTTCCTTTCAAATTATATAATGTAGTTTTAAAATAAAATTTTCTTCACTGTTGGCTTCTGCCCTTCTACTTGCTGTTGATGTCCAGACCTTTAAATGTGAATTAGAGGTGTCAGTTGTAAATATCATAGTAAAAAGAAGTGAAGATCTGGCTGAGACTGCATCCAGCTGTTGTTCCCAAAATAAAACACTGTTACATTTAGAACTATGATGAATTTCCCAATGTTTTTGCCTATTTTTTTTCCCAAAGAATAGGGGATTAGTATAAAAACCTCTCCCTTTGAGCTAATTAAAGCATTTTTTTCCTAATCTTTCCTTAAATTCAGATTCATTACTTCTGTGAAAAAAATCTCCTTAAGGAAGAAATCCAGGAGTACTACTTCTGTGCATTAAAGAATATTTTGCCTTTCCCTGATAAATAAAATCTTAAATGCAACTCTCCGTGTTAGAGATGTTCCCAGCTGAGTACCTTTTATAAGCCTCTTGATCTCCTCTTATGGAGGGCACAGAGAATTCCTATAAAATGGAAGCCATATCTTGTTACTAATACTAGTCATAGAATCGTAGAATGGTAGGGATTGGAAGGGACCCTTAGAAATCTAGTCCAATCCCCCTGCTCAAGCAGGTCCACCTAGATCAGGTCACACAGGAATGTGTCCAGGTAGGTTTTGAAACCTCCAGAGAAGGAGATTCCACACCCTCCCTTGGGCAGCCTGTGCCAGAGCTCCCTCACCTTCACAGTAAAGAAGTTTTTCCTTAAGTTTAAGTGGAACTTTTTGTGTTCCATCTTCTGTCCATTGCCCCTTGTCCTGTCACTGGACACTACAGAAAAAAGTATTGCCCCATCCTCTTGACATGTACCTTTTAAATACAAAAGAAAGAAACAGGTACTATGACAAGATTGTAATATTTATAATATTAAGCAGAAAATAAAATGGGCTTTTAGCACATTCCTTGAGAGGAACTAATAGGCTAAAAGTACCCATTACACCAGTCAAGGACTCTTGTGCTTCTTTCTCTAATATCTGAAAATAAAACAACTTTATCTATGCTCATTGCATCAAGCAAATAGGGAAGGACTGTTATTCCCCTTTCATCAGTCGGGAAATGAAATGCACAGACAGAGGCATAGCTTCACTACTTACAGGTAGATTCAGGCAGCCATAGGATGATCTAGGCAGGCTTATGTAAAAAAATCTGCATTCTCAAAGTTTCTGCTCTCCTGCTCCCTATGCACACACACATGTCAATTTAAATAGTTGTGTTCCCAAGGTATCTCAATATCTGCTTCTGGGCATGTCCAAAAACACCTATGTCTTGACGGGGATTCTGTGTTCTGTCTGAACAGGATTCCAAAGTGAAGCATTCTTCTCTCTAAGCCTCCAAAGGATCCCAGTCTTGCAGGCATGTTCAGCACACGTCTACCTGTTTTTCACTAAATTTGAATCTAAGCAACAGCAGAGTCTGGATGTTTGCCCAGTTTGTAAACAAAAGACATTATAGCAATGCTTTGGCAAAGCTTTTCTTTCACAGATAGACAGCTGGGGAACAGCTCAGCCCTGTTATTAATTGTTTCAAAAGGTTCTACTACTAAGACTGCCCAGAAGGGGTGGAGGAGTAGGCTAATTACATGTTGTCTCTCATTTTCACCTCAGCCTCTTTCTCTCTAGCATCCACTGTTAATGGACTTGATTGACATTTGCTACTACCTGATCCAATTTGTATTAAATTACAACGTGACAAAGACAACAACTATTTGCGTTGAAATTGTCCAAGAGTCATATCTGCCTGAGGCAGAGGCAAAATTAAAACACTAATTCCAGTCAGTATTGCTTTTGAATAGCAAGCTGTTTTAATGCAGTTCTAATGCAACAAAATGCACTTTTAATAAGTAATAGCACCCCTCTTTACAATCTTCCCTTGCTCCATCCTATCACCTACCCTCATGCCATATAGCAGCAACTTGGCTGCTGATTGCAGCACCACTTGATTGATGGTTGCTGTAATTCCAAAGTGGTACTTATTGCTATCATGTTCATTGCCTCTTCCACCCCCACAAACAATCTGCCCAAACAACCACATGAAAAGCCTTTCAGAAATCACCATTCACTCATTCTTATTAGAGTCCTTCTCAAGCTTAATGAACAACTCATATGCTCAAGCTTCTTTCTGTATTTTTTTCAGATTTCTGGCTAGGATCATCCTTTTAACTGTAATTTACAGCATTCAAATCAGGAAGCAGGAACTCTCGAAGTGAGGTCGCATTTTACACTTCCTTTAACTTATGAAGTTCTCCTTTCTTCCTGATGTCCCATGCCTGGTCCTTGTCTTCCTACACTGTCTGTATCTGAGGGATAGGTACTCACCTCTGCTGGTCTGTGACTCAGGTCATCTGCATTCTGGTCCTGCTGTACTGGTGTTGGGACAGACCTGAGGCAATTCATTTAATTTCTAGGTATCCCTCATCAATAAAAAGGAAGTAACACAGTTCCGTTTAGAAGGATGCTCAGAGGTTACACTTCAAACTGCTGTGGGGATGTCAAATGCTATAAGTAGAAAATCAAAGCACCTTCCGAGTTAGAGCAATACTCAGGTCCTAGATGGAGGAAAACTAGGGAGAAAGAACTGGCTGAGTTTCGAGCTGTTCTTTATATGGCTTCTTCCCAGATCAGATAGCTGTGTTTAAGTATGGAAAATCAATACTTGCTTTTTCCTCTGCCTCTTAGATTTGCTACTGCTGGTGACTGTTCTTGCTTTTACTCATAGTGTATTCTGTCAGCAGCTGAATGAAGCTGATGTAACTCTCACTCATGACACCATTGTCCCAAGAGGGCAAACAAATGCTATGACAACACACCAGTGTTTGCCTCCATGTTCTTGCTATAGGGCCTTGGAAAAATCTAGCCAAGTTTATCTTGCAGCTGTAAAGTCCTTAATGAATCATTTCAGAAACATAAATACTGGAAAATGCATTAATATCCTCTCATATATTAACTGTGAAGAAATGCCACTGAGCGTGGACAATGGCTTTTCCAAGCTTCCACCTCCAAGTAGTGCAAATCTGTGAAATGGAATGGGTTAATTGAACTGGCAGAGGCTTTACAATCTTTCAATAACTATCAATATATTAAAAAGGAAGAGCAGGAGCAGAAAAAAACCTCCAAGTCAAAGATGACATACTTTGTCTGGACTTTCCTACCCATAATTTCAGCCATCTGCAGGAAGTGCAGGGAAGTTCTGGTTTGAATAATATTTATACTTACAACATCAAGGAGGCATGATGTCAGGAAAACTATCACAAGAGCATTTTACACTGAAACTGTTACCTTGGGGACTGACAGGAGAAAGTGGTAAAAGCTGTTGCTATTTATTGTATTACAGAGATAAAAAACGGCCTTGGTTCCTCCAACTCTCTGAGTGCACCATTTGTAAAGCTCAAAGGTAACTTGGGACTAGTAGAGTTTGAACAAGTTTTTTAGAATAATAATAACAAATCCCTCATCGTTCCAGCCCGCAATTCACTTGTCAAGAGCCAAAGGGTTTTTAATACAGCATCTTCCTTAGGGGAATAAGAAAATTAAAGAACAGCCCAGAAATGTCAGCAAGTTGGTGAAAGACAAGACTGAGAAGCTGAAACAGGAATAGATCAGGCCTGAAAAAGAAGAAATATAAAAGAAAGTTTAAGAAATAAAAGAAAAACTGCTTTACTTGGTCAGTCCGTTCTCAGTGTAGGTGGTCCTATAAAACCCAACGAGGGAACCATTCAGCCAGCCTTGAAACTTCAGGGTAAGTATATAGGGATCACTTTCATCTGTGGCAGAGAGCTCTGCTTCTGCCTTCATCACTATATACTCTTGTGGCTTGTACTCAAAGCAGTCGTTCAAAGCAATCTGCTGTCCTGAGGATTTCTGGAGTGTGGGCATTTCTGTAATCTTGATGTCTCTCAGGTGGAGCCACAGGTGACTGGTAGAACTTTCCAAAGCAATAGAAATACTAACTGTCCCAGTGTAAATGTCTGTCTCCATTTCAGGCTTGATTTCCAGATCATAGTGGACAGGCTTGACATAGGTGGGTAGCCTAAAATTTATCCAGTCTCCATTCTCATCCTCTTTAGAAGGACAGGGACTCAAATCCACTACAGGAGGAGAGGCTGTTGGCTTATCTGATCCATTTGAAGTTTGCTGAGATTTAGGTCTGCTCAGTCCCACGCCAAGTCCCACAGCAAGACCTACAACAACCACGACACCACAGATGATAGCCACGTGCTTTGTCTTCATGCAGTACCTCTTGGACTTCTCAGCCTCAAAATCCATTCCCTCCATATCTGCTTCTGGGTCTGTTCTCAGAGCAAAACATTAACTGTAAAAAAGCTTATTAGTTACTTCAGCACTTGCATTCAGTAAATTCAGCAGACTTGGTTTGTATTTTAATTGTGTAGCTATAGCTGTTCTCTGTTCATCTCCCCTACCTCACTTTCCACGAGACACTCAATTAATTAAAGACAATATGCATTTAGAAGAAATTTGAATGATCAAAAAGTGTGCAGCTGGGCTGCGAGACAGAGGGAACTGACACAGAACATTGTTCCTGCTGTGCTCCCCTTATAAGCAGGGCAACCCCACCCACAGCCCCTCCTGCTCTGGCCTGAGTTAAATATAAAACAGTGCTATGTTAATCAGCAGTTAGGAGATGATCAGATGCCAAAGCTCTGTCAGCAGCTTTCAGAAAGAGTTTGCAGATAGAGGTGTAACTGCTCCAAGCCTTCAACCTTTGCCACTACCTCTTCCTTTTTTTCCCCCTGCTGTGTCTTGTTTGGGTTTTTGAGGTTTGGTTTGGGTTTTTTTTTTTTTTTTTTTTTTTTTTTGTTGTTGTTGATTTGTTTGTTTTCTGCTTCTTACTACCACAGATTTCCTTGAACTTCTGCCCTATAGTTTGTGAAATGATATCTCCAAAGTCCCAAAAATCCAGCAAAAATGACACACATCTTTCAACACCTTTCCAAGTGTTTCCCCTCTTTTCTAGGCTCATTTACCTTTGCTGAGTAATTCGAAGCAGGCATGGGCAGAAGAATGCACAGTGGAACAATACATTTTGACCACCAACTTCAAACGTTAAACCACCACTAATTCCTCTCCCTCTCATAGGGCCAGTTTGCCAGGAGATTGTTCTTAACCATGCATGTAAGTTGGTAGCCTGGGATAGCATTGCCTTGCTTGTTGGCACAATTACAGTGCTGCCTGTGAACTCTTGCTGTGAGGGACATTTCTGTATATGCAGTTATGTGATTTACGTACTAAAGATCTAATGTAGCATTTATGGCTTGTCATCATGATGTAGCACTTCATCCAAACAAATTAATTGAACAGAGTCTGGTTCTGCTTGGGGGAGCTTACTGTAAGCAAGGCTTTGCTAAGCCTGCAAGTTAGATGTTGCTAATGCGGTATGAAACTGGGTAGAGCAGTAGCCTTGACCTTGTTTGATGCTGAACTAAAGAGGAACAATGTAGAAACCTCCATCCCTGGATCTCTTATCCCCTTTTCTCCAATTATGGAGGCCACTTGAGTAGTTTTATAATCAGAAACATCATTTTGGCTTCATGCCCACTGTTTTAGTTTTTTGGGAGACATATTAACATCAATTACAACTCTCTGGCTACTTGGCCTTTTTTTTTTGGATTTTTTTGGATGTATGAAGTTTCACCTGGATGGGTCAACTTAGGCCCTAGAGTCCACACCTTGTCAGAGTGAAATGCACAGAATCAGGGAAGGAGCTTTTCCAGACTAGACTTCATCCAGTCCATTTAGAAATGGATCTGCTCTCAAGCTTTGTAAGACTCCCTTTGAAATATTGCCACAATGAGGAACTTTAGCCACCCAGTCCACATCAGCACTCTTACAGTACACTACTATTTATATGGCATCTTGTTTTAAAGACAAGATTTTCCAACAGGAACCTAGAAAAGGTCTTTTTTGCAGGGCATCAAGTTAGCTCATACTCAGATGAAAAAACAATGCAACAAAAAAATCAACCAGAAAGCAAAAAATCTGTTTCATATTATGTCTGTTTTTATTGTTTCCCATTTCTCTGCTGTGATCAAAACTAGATATGACATGGGAAACCAGTGCCCTTTATTGGATTGGGTAAGAATTTAAGTTCTAGCAACAGAGCCAGTATTGGAGATCATGGTCTTAACTTTTAAATCATTTTGGTTTTTCTTCCCTTCTGATTGGACAGGACAAGGAAAAAGAGCCAGAATAAGTTTTAAATAAGACATCTGAAGCCAGAGCAGGCCATAAGTGATGAGACAGTGCATGTGTCTTGATTTCAGACATCCTTTTTACATCAATCCCATTTTGATTCTTCCTAGCCATGAGGTTTTCTGTTATATTTTTAAACTGAGGATGAAAAATGCTGTTTGATTTTATAGACTGCAAACAGGTTATTTACTGTAATTATTAAGAGATTTGCAGATTTCTTCACCAGTAACAATTACCTCCTTCAGTAAGAGCTAGAAAACATTTCTAGATGAGTGGTCTTAAACAGCAAAAATATATGTATTTCTTGTCCTAAGCCTTAAAAACAATACTAGTGGTGAAAACCATTACAAACTAATGAGTGGTGACAAAATAATTACCTCGACAAATAACGGAGGTTGTTGGTGTCTTCTGACAGTTAGGAGCAGTAATACAGTTACACACAAGCTCTAACATTGATCTTTTTATAAAAAATGAGGTTCAAGCCTAGTTGCAACCAAAAATACATCTATTTCTGATAGTGGTAGTCACAGTTATGAGCAGACTTATACTCTCATGTCAGAAATATGCTTTGTTCCTTGCTGACACTACTATTGGTTAGTTAGCAGCACTACAAAGCTGTCGATCAGCCAATGACCCAATACACATGTCCAAGGATAAGACAGTGCTCAAACTATTGATTCTTCTACACAGGAGCAATAAAAGAGAGCAGAGCTCCCAAAGGCAATGCCACTATTGTCTCTCATTGGCTGTCTCCAGGTAGAAAGGTGCAGGGAACAGGATATGCCTCACCAGAGAGGAGAGCGTCACTGCCTTCATCAACAACATATACATGCTTTGTCTGTTCACTCCCTGTGGACATAAGATGATGAATCCCTGTATGGAAATTGGAAGAAAGAGCTCACCCAAGCTGCTCCAGCATAAACCACAAGCATGACTACAGACAAGTGCTGGCCAGGCTTGGAGGGGTTTAAATAGCTTTAGTGTAATTTCCGGGAAACTGAAAAGAGATTAAACAATCTTATCAGTGATCTGGACAATGTTAACATCTGCCATCATTTGTTTGGTATTGATGTTTTGTTGAAGTAATTTCACCTTAAGTTTGGATTTAGTTCTCAGTCTGCATCAGAATTAATACACTAGCTTAACTGTGCTATAGAGGGAGTTATGAAGTTGTCTTGCTTTGTTATGACGTTGCTAGTGAGGTCATGTGTGTGCTGTAGTAGCAATACCAAAATATATTTTCAAACAACTACCAGGGATATAAATGAATCCTATTTTTATCTCCAAATTTTCAGACATTCATTAAAGTCACAAAGTCCCAGAAAATCTCTAATTGAAGCTGACAATGAGAAAAGGGCTGCTCTGGAAAGCATCAAAGACATGGAAATAAAGTATATAAAAAGAGGAGAGGAGAGGAGAGGAGAGGAGAGGAGAGGAGAGGAGAGGAGAGGAGAGGAGAGGAGAGGAGAGGAGAGAAGGGAAGGGAAGGGAAGGGAAGGGAAGGGAAGGGAAGGGAAGGGAAGGGAAGGGAAGGGAAGGGAAGGGAAGGGAAGGGAAGGGAAGGGAAGGGAAGGGAAGGGAAGGGAAGGGAAGGGAAGGGAAGGGAAGGGAAGGGAAGGGAAGGGAAGGGAAGGGAAGGGAAGGGAAGGGAAGGGAAGGGAAGGGAAGGGAAGGGAAGGGAAGGGAAGGGAAGGGAAGGGAAGGGAAGGGAAGGGAAGAGAAGGGAAGAGAAGAGAAGGGAAGAGAAGAGAAGAGAAGAGAAGAGAAGAGAAGAGAAGAGAAGAGAAGAGAAGAGAAGAGAAGAGAAGAGAAGAGAAGAGAAGAGAAGAGAAGAGAAGAGAAGAGAAGAGGAAAAGAAGAGAAGAGGAAAAGAAGAGAAGAGAAGAGGAAAAGAAGAGAAGAGAAGAGGAAAAGAAGAGAAGAGAAGAGGAAAAGAAGAGAAGAGAAGAGGAAAAGAAAAGAAAAGAAAAGAAAAGAAAAGAAAAGAAAAGAAAAGAAAAGAAAAGAAAAGAAAAGAAAAGAAAAGAAAAGAAAAGAAAAGAAAAGAAAAGAAAAGAAAAGAAAAGAAAAGAAAAGAAAAGAAAAGAAAAGAAAAGAATCCCCCCTCTGCTGCAATTCACAACAGATGAAACACCTTCCAGCCAACTCCATCCCTGGAATAACATGAAATACTTACTGGGCCTATGCCAAAGAGGTCTTTAGCTCCCTGTTTCCAGGGACATTAAGGCAATATGAAGGCAGCAGAGTCTAAGGGTCTCCAATTTCCTTCTGTCCTCCAAGCTGCCCCTGCTAAGAGATTTAGGGATAATAAATAATGTCTCTCTGCCTCCATCAAGAGGAGTTTGTCTTTCTCTGCTAAACTAAAACTCTTCATTAAATTTCTCATTGCAAAAAAAACAACCAGGAAGCAATCTGCTGTAGTGACTGCCTTTTGGCAGAGCTGCACTAGCAGACTTCTCCCCTGTGGCCCTCCAGCAAAAAAAAAAAAAAAAAAAAGACATTAACCTGAGAAACGGGAAACTATCTGTGGTGTTCTACCAGATCACAAATTAACTGTGTCAGAAATAGTTCCCTCGTCCAGTGTTTTCCTCCATTTGTAATGACTGATTTTGTCTCCATCTTAGACATGGAACTCCCTAGCAATCATTAGTCCCCTAGAATTTCACAGGTCTTAATTAGTGGCCGGCAGCTATCCTTGTTCCACTCACAATCACTTCTATTACAGTTTTTAACTACAAGACAAGTGTTGGTGTTGTTTTAAATGCAAATGTTTTGAAAGGATTTGAGGAAGTGTTGTGGCTCTACCCCAAGAAGCAACTAAGCATCCTGCAGATACTTCCCAGCCCTGGTAGGGATGGGAAAGAGAATTGAAAGAGGAACAGTGAGAAAACCTATCGGTTGAGAGAAACATATTTTAAGAGGTAAAGCTAAAGCTGTACATGCAAGCAAAGCAAAACTAGGAATTCATTCATTTACTGCTTCCCATTGGCTAGTAGGTGTTGATTCATCTCCAGGAAAGCAGGACTCTGTCACAGGTGCAACCATTACTAGGGAAGACAAATGTCATAATTCTGAACATTCCCTACTTCCTTCTCCTTCCCTCACCTTTATTTGCAGAGCATAACACCATACAGTCTGAGATGTCCCTTGAGTCACTTGGGGTCAGCTGTCCTTGCTCTGTCCCCTCCCAGTGTCTTGTGCCCCCCACAGCCCACTCGCTGGTGGGGTGGGGTGAGAATCAGAAAAGGCTTTGACTCTATGTAAATACTGCTCAGCAATAACCAAAACATGGTTGGGTTATCAGCACTGTTTTCAGCACAAATCCAAACCAGAGACCCCTACTTGATATCATGAAGAAAATTAACTTAATCTCAGCCAAAATCAGCTCAGATAGTCAAGATTTATTTAGTTTCCCCGTTTAGATCTTTGAAATCTGGCCCCAGCTGTGGTGCCTTGTGTAGACTGTTATTTCCTGCTGCAGGCTGATAAGCTCTGTACATAATATACCAACTGAAGTTCAGTGCAGTCTCACCACCTATTCTGGGTTCTGTTGTGTTTCTCCAGCAGGTCAATGCTGAATATTTTATTTACCACTAACAGTTAAGGCTCAAGGGAATTACCTGAAAGCCTCTTCACAGGAATTACAGTGAGTTACTTTAAGTAGAGACTATTTCTTTTCTTTTTTCCCTATTTCAGTTTCCTGGATGTAGATTCTGTGCCTTGAAATTTTAATGTTAATCTCTTATACCATATAAACATGTGTAAACAAAGTAAGTAAAACTCTATTAATTTGCTTTGCTATATCATGTCAGATATATCATATCATATAATTTAAACTTCTATTGCGTTGCTACCAAGATGAGTTTGCTTTCATTCTAATCATTAACCTCTACTGTGAAACCAGAATAGTCTGAATCCTGGTGAACACAGTTTCAACTTTTCAATGCTGATGTGGTTTATTATTTTTACTTTTTAGTACCCTATTTCTTGTCAACACTGTTCATTAACATAGTTACGGTTAATGGCTCTGCACTGAAAGTCTTGCTTCCAATATGAAATTTCCTTTTTGACTTTAAAAACATGCTTGAAGAAAGCTCTGCTGTATCAACAAAATACAGTCTGACTTATATGGACATTTTTTCAAACTTACTGAACAGACATCTTGTTTAACAACTTCCTAAGCAAAAGTGAGAAAATCAATAAGCCTTTACAGTGTAACCTCCAGGATATGTTGAGACACCAGCATATCAACAGGAAAACTGAAGATTGCACTTTAGGAATTCAGTTGTAAATTCCTTGAAGAACTTCTGGAGGTGTTTTATCCTTACTTTCCACTCTCTTCTTTCGTTTGTGTGTTTGTGTGTGTGTGTGTGTGTGTGTGTGTGTGTGTGTGGGCACACATGAGGGTGATACCTTATAAGACCTCCTCAATCCACTTGCAATTCCGACCACTACTGTTTGAGTTGCAGTTCCCTGAAGTGCCACCTCTACTCTTTAGCACTGCTGTGTCACTTGTTATGCAGTTATATTGATCTATTTCTATGTCTAGATAGCAAGACATTAGAAGAAAAGCATTATGATGGAGAAGAAGTGTAAAATTTCCTTCCTACCTTGACTGGCCTCATCCTGAAACTGTTAACCTTCAGGCCAGGCTTATTTGCTTTTCCATTTCCTCTAGAATCAGGAGGAAGTTCAGAGGCTGAATAGATGAAAACGAAGCATTAATTATCCCAGTAATGATGTCTTCTTTCCTTTCTCACTTTAATTCACTTTTTTTCTTTTCCTCAAGCAATAATTTCATCAGGAATCTTCCTTTACTAAAAAGAACTTCCTTCCAAGAGCCTCTGACAACAGAAACCACAAAACACCCCAATGAACCAAATAAATGAAAATTTATATAAATGACATCTTTTCAGCCTCTATTCTAAAGTCTTTTAGAAACAAATACTACTACTTGCCCGTAACAATGTTTCCATTCAGTGCAGAGAAACCAAGGAATAATGCAGGCCTACATTTATTACTACATCTGAGGGGAACATGTAGACATATGATGTTTGATACTTCTTTGTCACAGAACCTTTTACTATTTATATATTTACATTCAAGAGCAGTCTAATGGTTTTAGATGGAGTAGAGGATTGGGACTGGTCCAGAGTCTCTGCTGGTATTAGACAAGAGAAAAAGGCACTAAAAAATAGAAAAGGAGAATAAAATTATGTGATAGGATGATTAGATTAGCATAGCTGTGTAGGTAGGTAGGTATGTGATATCTTCTTTGTAATCCAACATACGTAATTCATATTACATGTAATTAATATTATGAGACAAGCTCTCATTCTGTTAGCTTGCTTCTCATAATATCATGAGACTTTAAATGAAGTTCTTTGAAATGAAATAATTTCACTAAAATACTTGCTGAAATGAGATGAGCACTTACTGGACTGTCAGATAAAGCAATAACCAGCTGAATTATCAGAACTTGTATCTATGGTGCAATCAACAGTGTTTTTCATTTCTGGTGAGTCAGTCTAAAGATTAATAAGTCAAAGGACAAACTGTTCAGCATAGTTTTACAGTGATGATAACTTACTCTTCCAAGAAAAGAAAGTTGTTTCTGAAGTATATACTTACTATAAGAATGAAGCAAGGTGCACTCTACTTAACTCCTCTTTCCAGCTCAAACACAGCTCTATGTGGTATTTAGAATGGAAATAATATTTTTCTAAGGAAGATATGCTACTATGCTGATAGAAAGCAACAAAAAGTTCTCTCAGAGACAGATTTTTATAAAGTTTGTATAAAAATTTGTGCATCAAGTTGACTGTGACATAACGACATCGCTGTGCAAGATCTGAGTCTGTCTGCTCCAGTTGGAAAATCATCTATTTTTTCCCAAGAGCTATACTACCCTCTTCCTTCTGTCGTTTTGTCTTTAATATCTCTGTTATTGACAAGATTGTTAAAAAAAGTTGTTAAAGTTGTTAAAGGACATTGAAACCTATTTTTCTTCCCCAGTACTTCCTGCTTACTCTTTGTCATAGTTTAACCACAGCCGTCAACTAAGCAGCACTCAGCTACTTGCTCTGTAACCCCTCCATGGGATGGTGGACAGAATCAGAGGGTAAAAGTGAAACAACTCATTGGTTGGCACAAAGACAGTTTAACAGATAAAGAAAAACTGTGCATGTAAGCAAAGCAAAATAAGAAATTAATTCACTAGTTCCCATATGAGAACAGATGTTCAGTCATCTCCAAGACAGCAGGGCTCCATCACCTGTAACGCTGACTTGGGAAGGCAAATGCCATCACTCTGAACATGGCCTGTTTCCCTCTTCCTCCAGCATTGTATGCTGAGCATGATGCCATTAGGTCTGGGATGTCCCTTGGATCAGTTGGGGGTCAACTGTCCCAGGTGTGTCCCCTCCCAGTGTCTTGTTCGTGGGATGGGGTGAGAAGCAGAAAAAGTCTTGACGGTGTGTAAGCACTGCTCATCAGTAATGTAATCACAGAATTTTTTATGTTGGAAAAAAAATTCTCTGTATTATCAAGGCTCTTTTCAGTACGAATCCAAAACATAGCCCCATACTAGCTACTATGAAGAAAATTAACTCTGTTCCAGCCAAAACCAGCACACTATTCCAATTGACCATTATCCCAGACCAGGGCAGACAGAGGAATTGCTGATACTCTGGGTGTATTTTGCGTAGATTGCAAAGGAAGGTTTTGACTGTGTAGAACATCTTGACAGTGATTTTTTAACAGTACCAGGTTAAAAACCCTAAATGTATTAGACAGGGAAATAGAAAAGTCTTTTTCTGCCTTCTGAAGGTGAGGATTGGTTTTCTTAACTGTTTTCTTTCCCTAAAAGGTAGCTGCACATTTAGTGCTGGAGAGAAGGCAGAGTTCACAGCCCTGCCTTCAGACTCACTACAGTTTAGCTGTTACCTGTTGTCCCGTGGCAATATTTTGACATACACTCAGCTGAGACTCCCAGATTCACATAAAGCATTTAAAGAAGAGTCCCAGTTTTCAAGTGCTTCCTAGTGAACTTCAGCATCTAATTTAACTCTGAATCTTCAGAAAAAAACCCAAAACCCAGAATGACCTAAGTTGTAATTGAATTTAATATTCTTGTCATGAAAAAGCAAGAAAGAAGGTAAGTAGTAAAGTCAGCACCTGCTTTCCAAGGTTATCCTGAGAGCTTCTATTTATTATGTGCTGCCAATCTGTGCTCCTGGAATCCTAACAAAAGCAGTGTTCTACCCCTGACTATATCTAGACATGCAGGCAGAAATACAGCTTCATTTTCATAAAATGAGTTCTGGTTATGTTTGTCTAATCATTTGTATTATTGCCACCTCCACGCTGAGATGGGTGTCTGTGCTCACATTGTACCAGCCTTTTCTTGCAGTACAGTATGACTCAGGACTTTCTCTCTCCTGCAGTATAGTGAAAAGGTCCTGCAAGGAGGAAAGTTGTTATGTTGCTTCAGGTCATGCATGTGACCAGCAACCTCTGTGGCTTATTAGTGTCTTTATCTGATGACTGAAAGTATAAGGCTCAGAGAACTCTGATATCTGTCTCTGTCATTCCTTAAGAAAATAAAATTCATCACTAATCTTGCAGCCTCACCCAGGGCAGAACACCCAGTATAGCAGAGATTAGAACAATTCTCCCAGGCAGTGCTGATCTCATATTGAGTCCTATATCACAGCCCCTCTTGAGTAGTCAAGAGGGATACTGTCTGTCTGTATTGTCTGCCAAACAAGTTCTTGGGAACTAGCTCAATTAAGATAGACTATCATTTCTACTGTCTCTGATTCATTTCTGCCCCACTAAGTACAGTGTCTCCTCAAAGCCTTTGCATTCCTGTTTTGGGCTTAATAAAGATCTTCACCCATCAATGCTTTTTGCCAGGGGAAAATTCAGTTGCTTGCCTGTTTTCCAGCACACTTTCAGAGCTTTAGGAGTGTCAGAAACCATAGGAACAAATGGAAATAAAGTGCTTTTATACAGCAAATCACTAAAACAGCCTCCCCCCTGGGAACAGCATGAAGTAGTCTCTTAAATACTGTTCCAAATCCCTTGATCTGCTAGGATTTATGACCTCACCCAGAAAGCAAGGGGTGAAGCCAGGCAATGACCAGAGAACACAGGAAACAGCCTCATCTACTCTGAACAAAAGGGCTGGAAAGAGAGTGGTCAAAGGAGGTCATGGCTAAAGGAACTTGCTTTCAAAGGTGAGGCCTAATGACTAAGTGAGATTTCTGAATAAATGCTGTGAAGGATGGTTATATGTAAAAAATATTTCCCTGTATGGGCAGTTAATAAGGCAGTCTGGTTAGTTTGGTTGGTTTTTTTTAGCACCTATGTGACTCAATGTAGATATATAACTCTTCAGATTCAATTCCCTTGTGCTAACATTATATGCACAGCCTCTCATGTCCATCTTCCATCAACATAAGAGCAGCCAGGGCCAGACCTGCATTTATTCCTGTCCCAAAGCTGTGTAATGATTTCTGTACTTTAGGTAATTGAACTCCAGAAGTTGTAAGTGACACAGCAGTGCTGGAAATGTGGCTCTGAAGGATTTTTGTATGAGACTAGGATTTACTTTCCTGTTCCAGAAAGTGGAAATCCATGCTGCTTTCCTGAGCTGTCTATCTTGAAAAGGTACTTTTGCTATTCTCACGAGGACAAGCTTCCTTTGTCTTATTCTGTGGCAACTTTATTGCTCATTTATAAATAGGAACAGATGTTTCACTCATACACCAATGAAGAACAGGTGTGGAACATAAAATTATTTTCTTCTGGTTTAGTATTGTTTCCCTTTCCTCACACTAGCTTCTCTTTTGAAAATAATCCACTCCCTCGTTGGCCAGCCACTCAGGCTGGAGTAGAAGAGTGAGTCTGTGTTCATTCCCATGTTTGCTGCCCTGAAAACAACTGTATTTAAAACCCTATTTTGTACTTCAGTGCTCAGAAGTACAAAATAGATGACTTTTTGCAGCTCTGTGCCGGTGTACCCTCAGTAAATTTGCTGATGACACCAAGCTTGGCAGTGAAGGAGTCTGAGTCAATATGCCTGATTATGCAAAAGGTGTAAAGGTACTCTCCTGTGACAGATTTGCAGTATAACAAAGTAATATAGTGAAAAGGTCCTGCAAAGAGGAAAGTTGTTATGTAATAGGTAGCTACAACTGTTGGCTCTAAAAGACGTGTTGCTTAAATGGAAACTGGGTATTCATTTTCAGAAGGATTCCTGTACTATAATATTTTAATTAATCTTCTCGTTAAACAAGTTAATAGTTTACTCAGGATTCATCATTATGTTTTGAAATGCTAGAAATAGTTCTATCGTATTACATGTAGTTGGACTTTATTCTTTCATCAGGAGTGGCTTTAATGGTTGTCAAATAACAGTGAAATAGCACTAGCATTCTTACATATGTAAAGTGGAACAAGTATAAAAAATAGAAAGATTTTAAAACGTGAACTTCAGCTAAAGAACCTCAAAGCTGTATGAACAAGGCCATAAGTTTTAAATGCTGTTTTGTTTGGGAGATTACCCAGCACATGAGTGTTAAATTCTGTGCTTTGGATGCATCCTTCAGCTATCGTTTTTGATAAAAAGAAACCAACAGGCTAAAAGAAGATGCTCTTAATGCATCTGCAACCTCCCTCTACTCATATAAACAGCAGAATGATGTTTCCCTGACATCCCATTCTGAAATTTAATATTACTAATACTTAAGATGCACTCAGTCATTCTGAAATGTACTTTTAATTAAGTGAACTACCATACTCCTTTTTACAACATAGTTGGTTTTAGAGCCAGATTCCAACACCTCATTACTACCCGATTTAAAATAAGCCATTGCCTGACAGCTGTAAGTTACTTCTCTGTAATCAAAAAGGAACCTACTCCATTAAAATGCTTGAAGTACTGACATACACAGGATTAATTTGCAAGACAATATAAAGACACTCAAAAGCTTAGCTGTTCAGATCCTTCATACTTGTTCTAGTGCCATTCAAGTCAAAGTTCTATACTTTCTAGAGTACAACTGTAAGGTCTCAGTTCACACTTTGCTGACTCTAGTCCTGTTGTCATTTTTCCAAAGTGGTGAAAAGTACCCTGATGTCAGTTGCTTTCTCACCTCATCTGAAGTTATTCTCCTCAAATCCATTACACCTACACAGTCTTTGTTCAATCTTTGAGTCTTGGTCAAGAATATACTTGCATAGTCCTTCTTGTCAAGGTCCTAATTTTATATTTCTTGATATTTCCCAGTAGACAATGTTAACGTTTCTTTCAAATAGCTTTCAAGAGGGAGCACTTGCAAAAGAGATACATTTAGTGCAGACTCTTTCTCCATGCACAAGGATAAAGCACTATCTTTAATGGCACTTTATGTACGATGTACAGTAAAATCATAAAACTCAAATTCTTCAGAAAAAGACAGGAGAATCCTGCAGTTTTTTTCATATCAGACTACACAGCAAGCATACAACTTGCTCCACCATGAAATATTTGATTCTAAATTGGCAAAGCACACTAGCACACTAGCAGAACTTGACATTTATAAAGCCATGCTGACTGGGTGTGATCATCTGGTTGTCCTGTATGTGCCTCGTGATGGTAAATTTGCCCCATAATCTTCCCTGGCACCAAGGTCAGGCTGACAGGACTGTAGTTCCAAGGACTCTCTCTCGCCCTTCAAGATAGGCATGACTTTTGCTAACTTCCAGTCCCCTGGGACCTCCACAGTTAGCCAAGACTTCTGAAAAATGATGAAAAGTGTCTTGGTGAACACTTCTGCCAGCTCCCTCAGTACCCTTGAGTGGTTCTCATCCAAACCCATAGACTAGTCTGTCTTCTTCCTTAGGGAAGAAGAATGTCAAATGAAGAAAGATTTGTATTCACATTGACCAACTGATATAATACTGAATGAGAATATAATCTGAGCAATGAGTGGAACGAAAGACTACTGTCAACAAAGGCAATGTGCATTTGATAAGAGCAACATGAGACCTTTAAAGCAGTCTTACACTGCTTTAAAGAAATAGTGAAGTTACTTGATGTACCATTTTTTCTAAAGTTATGCTAATGATGACTAGGACAGGGCTTACTTTTCATATTCTGGAAATTTCAGTGCGAAAAGAAGAAATCAGTTTAGCTAAAGTATGTTGACAGTTATTAAAGAAGTATTCACAATTCGACAGACCCAAATATGGTAACCTCTTTCTAAAAATCAGTCTTAAATCTAAGGTAATCCTATAAGATATTCTCCTATTGTTACTATGTCTGGGTACAAGACATGTTACAAGACTTCAGTTTTCATGACCAGAAAGTTTCTGGATTAGTATTTAAACTTTGCCAAGCCCCTTTCGCTTCCTAGCTTTCTACCAAAAAGGAGTGTACAAATGCTCCTTGTGAGAGGAGCTTGACAGAGAGAGGAGTGAACATCCTTTGGACCACTTGTAAATTGGTAGAATGATGTGACTTTTGAACTAATACCTCTTTCCACAGCATTTGGCAGCATCATGAAATGTCACAGCCATTACTGGTAGCTTACAGCTTGACGTAGGAAGCCTTCTGCTGAGATCAGATATTTTTATGCAAGGTATTTAAAAGCAAGTAAACCAATGACAGCTCCAAATTCTCAAGTACTGTTAACTGAAGATAGAACAATAAAATGTTATATTGTGCAATAAAATAGAACATAAGAACATAGCCTTGGAGTTTGACTACCGGGAAGTATTGCTGAAAAGGTTTCATCAATCTGGAAGCATCTTGGATTTAAGATTGAAGTCCTCTTCCCGTCCCTACTCCATCTCTAACAGAAAGTTTGCAAACTTTGCATGGCCACAAAACATATATTTAGCATGTCTCAGGACTGTACCTTAACATTTAATTGATATCCCCTATTGATGAATTTATGGCAAGTCCCAGTGACCGGGAAAATGAGACAGTTGGGGAAAACATTGTCCATACTTAAGGCTAAAGTGGTGAATGAACTGACAAAACGAACTCCTCAGTCATAGATCTCCTTTGAGCTTGGAAAACTTGCAGAACATGCCAACCTTTCAAGGTTTCAACAATGTCTAAAGTTCCCACTTTAGAAATCTGTCAGATGAACATACATGGAGAAACTGGACTAGGACCTACAGGTGTGACCACAAGTAATGTGATGTTTTGCTGCATTGTAGATTTGTGGCTTGGATATCAGTAATCAGGCTGATATGACAGGTCATTGGTTAAGATAGCTCTTTCTATACCACTAATAATACCAAATAAGTCCAGTTAATTGCATTGCGTATTGAAGCTTTTTTGACCAAAGAAAATGCTATTTATTCCACATTTGAGCACTCTTTTAAACTGACTTGATAACTCATTACCAGGTCCTCTCTTTGCAATGCATTGGACAGTAAAGACTCAATAACCTTGGAATTCTGTTGGTATATTACAATTGTACTTTAATTCCTGGGAAAATTATTGCAACAGTGTGCTTCCTGACCCCTATCTAAGGAAAAAAATATCTTAGCTTTTAATAACTCTGACCTTTCAATTTTTGCATTTTGAAATAGGAAGTTCTCAGGTGGATATCTGTGTATTTATAGTGTCTATTTTCATATTATGATCTCTATTATGTTATATTCTTAATTACTCATTTAACTGCAGCATCTTCCTGTTCTCATTTCCAAAGTGGCATAGTGTGATGCAGCTGAATGGCAAGAATCCTTCCCTTTTCATTCATCAGTCATCTCTCCTTTGGCTGGAGAAGAGATTAACTGTGGTGGGATGGTATGGTTTCATGTGCCACAGTTGGCAATCTGAATTTGGGATGGAAGATGAGCACTGGGTACTATTTGCTTTTGTGGCTGACACAGGGCTAAGGCTGATTCCTTACTGGTGTGAGTCAGTGTTCAAAGGGGAGTAAGATCTCTGAGAGGAGGTGAATTCCAGAGAGGTATGAGGGATGGTAACTTCCTGCTAACAAAACTGGCAGTTGTTGATAATTAGTACTGCTCTGGACTGACATTAAATATGCTTATTTGTAAAAGGTGAAAAGTGAGCCTCCTCAAGAGATCGGAGCACCCCATTGTGCTTGTCTGAATTTTACGTTCGTCTTGAACACTTTCCTCTCCCCTACGCTGTCAACTAGTTGAGGATCATATCAACTCTGAATCCAAATGCAAGAGTAACAAGAAAATCTTCTGGAGGCAGAGGTTTGAATTTATGTAGTTGATGTCACACAAGCGCTGACTTTAGATTCTTTGGACGGTCTTATGGCACAATAAATACAGAGGTATTTGCAGATCCAGAAGGATGTTTCCTACATGTTGTAAAGTAAGATATGTACTCATAGCATCAAATAATATTTTCTGTACTGTCTAAACCAAGTGATATTAATAAAGTACAGATTTATATCAGAAAATTCCATTTACTTATTTCATTCTTCAAAGAGATACAGTCTAGATTTAAAGGGTACAGGTTAGTCTTGCAAAACTTAAAAGCAGCCATAAAAACTTGTTAAGTTCAGGAAGTTCATCTCAGGAACTGCCTCTACTATTGCAACACTAGAAAATACAGAAGGAATGGTGAGATGAGAAATTAGAGATTCTATTTTTTTCTGTAATTTGCTGCTGATATCAGTTGACAGAGAGACAATCATTAACAGAATTAATGCAATAAAAATTATACTATGTGATTTTTTTTTCCTAGTCTTCCTCTAGTGTGACAACATTTAATGAACTTTCCCCTGTGAAGACCAATTTAGATAAAAGAGGACAATTGCAGGTAGTATTCTGATGCAAGGATCTGTCTCTCTGGCAATCAGTTTCCTTTTCCACACATCTGATTTTCCAGTCTAAGGGCTTGCATGAGTTTTGTTCACATCACTCATGGTATACGGCTGCTTCCTTGTGTTAATGGCCTGGTGCAGAGGCAAGGCTTCTTATCAACAATTGTGGGTGAATATAAAAAGCTGGAATCCTGATCATAGTGGTATGAAAGGATAAGAGAACAAATTACAGGTAAATATTGTTGTTTGTGTTTCCAGGGGCCTCTGTGGAAAACGTTCTTTTTGTCTTCAAAGGAATTATTAGCAGCTGCTCAACTTCCACATCTTTAGTAGGTATCCCAGATGTAATGGACTCAGAGTGGGATCTCACTGAAACAAGCAGCACTGTGACATTGCTAAGAAGAACCAGGCTCTCTAAACATTGAAGAGGAGCTCACAGTTAATAGCATATTGTTACTGATTTTTTTTCCGAGATTGCAAAAAATTAGTGACAACAGTCACATTGGCTTTAAGAGAAAGAGTCAAGAAACAATTATTGAAAGGTTTGTATCACAAATACTAAACCTATTTCAACTGGGGGAGCCTCGTGCATCTGAAACTTGGATGTTTCTCCAACAAAGCAGAATTTTAACACCATTTAAAGACCTAGTTCTTTTCTTCATGTCACCAGTCTTAAATCCAGATACACTGTAAAGAATTTTCTTTGTCCTGTATGTGTAAATAGATGCTGGTAACCAAGATCTAATATTGCCCTGACGCCTCCTCACAGGACTGGAACAAGGAAGGATCCAGACAAGAAGTGATATTTTTATCTTTAAGGCTCTATAAAGCCTCCCTAAACTAGCATGAAGGGACTATTTTAACCTCATCCCTCCTTTTTACCTTGTTTCACCTTTTTCTGTAATTCCAATCAATTTGATCTTAGTGAGATCTTTTCCTCAACCTCTGACCCATATGCTAGAAGATTTTATTGAAGTCTAATGAGGCTTTTAAAAGATTCAAAGGTTTGGATAATTCTCAAAACATTATATCCTTGCAAAAAATTTTACAAACAGGCCTTTTCTAATATACTCCTAATCAGAAAACTTCAGTGGACATTAGTCATAGGTCAGTTAACTTTGGTGTGTTCCTAACAAGTTCTCTTAGCCTTCAGGCTGGAGGCAGGATCTGTAAGTCTTCTCGTTCTTGTAAATAACAATGTCCCAGTTCAGTTATTTGAGAAGAAAAGGGTTCAAATGCTGCCTCAGAGTACCATTCCAGGATAGTGGAGATGGCTCCATTGGTGTGTTTGATTTCTTGCTGTGATATGAGGAATGTTTTGTTATTTGGAGACAGGCCTACCTCAAGACAAAAAAAATATGAGCACTGTAGGAGCTACTTTCTAAGTTGTTGAAATGTCAGGAGTTCTTCATTCTGCCAAGTTCTTCATTCCTTGTCACAAGAGATTGAGAAGAGTGTATCTGCTTGTATTGCCCATTGAAGATGATGTGACACTGGGTGCAGAGGAAGTGGCTAATGCTGTGCCCAGGACCAATCTAAACCAGATAGTAATATAAAATATAATTATCTAAAAGACAGTCTAAAAGGTCTGCTGTTACAATAACAGAAATATTAAATTTCTAACATTCAAACTCTGTGGAGTTCATCACCCTCCATAGTGAACGAGCCCTTAGATATGAAATTCCCTTAAGGAAAATATGTGCTGTTAATCTTCAGACATATGGATGAGATGAGCATTTTCTTGAGAACTCTGAAAGGCCAAGAAAAAGTTGTTATCACAGATAATGCCTTTTCCTTCAGATTATGATAATACGCATGTCCTCAAGCAACCTTGTACAGCGTACAGTGGTGGTGACGTGGTGACACATTCTGGGAGCCTATATAACAGTACATACTAAACTACTGAAGCTCTTGTGGATGGACTACACAACTGTAACTCTGGAGGCAGATTAATAGTTTCTAATAATTATTATGGCTACAACTATGAGGGTCAGCACTGAGTTTTTCCTTACCGCTTATGCAGAACAGAGCTGTCATAGACATTTTATGGTCAGTACACTTGGAATTTTATATATCTTGCTATAATAATTGTAACATAAATATTCCTACATGCACATTTAAGAAACCACTTTCCTTTGGTATTGTATGGCATTTGCATAATTATCACTGAAATTCATGCAGATTAAAACTGTCAAGCCTGTTTACATTGCAATGGAAAAGTATTTACTGATCCGTACAAATATTACATTTGCATCTGTAACAGAAAATGCATACCTCTTCAGTTTACTAATGAGAAAAATTATACATCTGGTTAAAGAAACTTTGTCAGAGGCAAAGGTGGCATTTCCCATATCCCGTTAATATATGGATACACTTCTTTCCTTTCTGGAATTTCAGTCAACTCTGAGGACATGTTGTTGAGGAATTTATATGAAGTACTAAACCACAGGCTTCTGAGCTGTTAACTTACAATGGTCACAGTCTCATTTGGCTGGCCAAGTAACAAGTACAGCATTGATACAGGATTTAAAACGAGAACAAAATAAATGGGACATTGTCCTATTCTTTAAAGGATTGAACATTTGAGGCCTCAGAAACAGTGTCTGAGACAGGAGGTGCTGAGTACCTGACAGGATTTAGCACTGGGATACTCAGCTAGCCATTGCAGCCGTTAAACCCCAACTCATAAACTGAATGAATATCTACAGTCAGATTTAGTGCAAAAGAGCTCAGGTAAAGTTAGGTTTATTAGCTTAGCCTTAATAGAGATCGAATAGAGAAGCACTGATCCAAAGCTGGTTTTGAGGAGCCATAACCTCAAACCTAAGGGAACATGATGCAGCTATACCCAAAGGGCTCTTCAAAAGTCAAAACAAGTACAGATGGCTTTGGTACATCTGGATTGGAGCTGGCTGTGCTATTTTTCAGCTGATTTTGTGCCGAGATTCAGTGTCTTTGGCCTGTGGTCTTGTATTAACTGCACAGAAGAAGAAATCAGAGGACTTGGCTGCCTGTCAGTTCACAGAGTGGAGCCACTGGCTACAACTCAGTCCTCTTATCCTGCTGCATGCAGAAAGAAAATGCACTAACAGTCTTCTGCATTACAAAAAGAAATAGAATTACAAAAATTGGACTGGAGGCAAACTTTCAGGTTCTGATCAACATGACTCTGGCTTAGGAAAGACTAGTGTTTTAAGATATTTTAGGTTCTCTCTGTCTTTGGAAACTTCCAAGTGTACTTGATGAAATTCCAGACTTATCCCTTGAATTAGAAAGGCTACAGGTTTTCTTGTCACACAACTGAACTTGGCATTCCTGTTAGCAGGAACTGGTGAGCTGAGAAATGCATCATAGAATCATAGAATCGTTTCAGCTGGAAGAGACCTTTAACATTGAGTCCAGCCTTTGTCCTAGCCCTATCAACCATTAGACTGTTTCCTAAGTGCAATATCCACCTGTCTCTTAAACACCTCCAGGGACAATGACTCCACCACCTCCCTGGGCAGCCTGTTCCAATGCCCGACAACCCTTTCAGCAAAGAAATTCCTCCCCATATCCAGCCTGAATCTCCTCTGGCACAACTGGAGGCTGTTTCCTCTTGTTCTATTACTAGGGAGAGCAGATGGACCCCCGCCTTCCTACAACTTCCTTTCAGGTAGTTGTAGAGAATGATAAGGTCTCCCCTGAGCCTTTTCTCCAGGTTAAGTAGCCCCAGATCCCTCAGCCATTCCATATATGAGATGTGCTCCAAATCTTTTACTAGCTTGGTAGCCCATCTATGTATCCTCTCCAGCACCTGAATGTCCTTCTTGTAGAGAGGAGCCCAAAACTGGACACAGATTCACGGTGCAGCCTCACCAAAGCTGAGTACAGGGGAATGATCACCTCCTTCCTCCTGCTGATAGTACTATTCCTGATACAGGCCAGGATGCCATTTGCCTTCTTGGCCACCTGGGCACACTGCTGGATCATGTTCAGCTGCTGTCAACACTCCCAGGTCCCTCTCTGCCTGGCAGCTTTCCAGCCACTCCTCTCCAAGCCTGTAGCTCTGCTGGGGGTTGTCGTGGCCCAAGTGCAGGACCTGGCACCTGGTCTTATTGAAACTTGTAGCATTGGCCTTGGCCCTGCCATCCAGCCTGTCTAGATCTCTCTGTAAAGCTTCCCTACCCTCAAGCAGATCGACACTTCCAACCAGCTTGGTGTCATCTGCAAACTTACTAAGGGTGCACTCTGTCTCCTCATCCAGATCATTAATAAAGATGTTAAACAGGAGTGGCCCCAGTACTGAGCCCTGGGGGACACCGCTCATGACAGGCTGCCAACTGGATTTAATTCCATGACTCTTTGGACCTGACCTTCTAACCAGATTTTTACCCAGGAAAGTGTATGCCCATCCAAGCCAAGAACAGACAATTTCTCTAAGAGAACACTGTGGGAAAGTGTCAAATGCCTTACTAAAGGCAAGGTAAACAACATGTACAGCCTTTCCTTCATCCAACAAGCATGTCACCCTGCCATAGAAGTATCTATGAGACTGTAAACAAAACCAGCACTACATCCTTCAGAACTGACGGCCCTCTGCAGTCCCAGACTTCTCAATCTACTGATTCTCTTGAAACATTTACACAAGATCTTTAACTGGATAGGTAAAAGATAACAAAATGCATTGTTGTATTAACACAGGAGGTGTGTTAGTTTATACCAACATCTATGCTAAATTGAGATGCTTGATCACTTCTGTTTAACTCTTCATCATTTAAAATTATACTTTTAAGTATTTTTTCCCAATCACAATAGTGACCTTCAAAGTAACAATTCAAAACATCCAAGAAATGTATAACTAAACTGTGAAAAATAACTTTGTGTTAAATACATTGAAAGACAACTGTTTCTTGGCCTCAAACACTTACTAAGTTCCTTCCTTTCATGACTCTTCCCTTTAACAAATGCAGCTACCATATTCTAGCCATTAAAAGTGTGAATCATTAATTCTTTTCTATTTAGAATATATTTGTCTTAAACTGTTCTTTTTGTTACCAGTGGAAAGTAACTTTTTTTTTCTTCCTCTCTTAGGTATTAAGGCTTTTAAGTGTTCTTGTCACTTCCACACTATACCACTATATTTCAATCCTTAAGTGGTACCCAGGAAATTGCTTATCATTTGTAAGGATTGCCTTTGAAACATTTTTTGGGGGGGTTTAAGAGTTTCACATTTGGCTGATTCCCTGGAAGGCTGTGCTGCCATTCAGTGGGATCTTGACAGGCTTGAGAGCTGGGCAGAGAGGAACCTCAGGAGGTTCAACAAGGACAAGTGCAGAGTCCTGCATCTGGGAAGGAACAACCCCATGCACCAGTACAGGCTGGGGGTCGAACTGCTGAAGAGCAGCTCTGCAGAGAGAGACCTGGGAGTCCCAGTTGATAATAAACTAAATATGAGCCAGCAATGTGCCCTCGTGGCCAGGAAGGCCAATGGCATCCTGGGATGCATCAAGAAGAGTGTGGCCAGCAGGTCATGGGAGGTTCTTCTCCCTCTCTACTCTGCCCTGGTGAGGCCTCATCTGGAGTCTTGTGTCCAGTTCTGGGCTCCTCAGCTCAAGAGGGACAGGGAAGTGCTGGAGAGAGTCCAGCACAGGGCCACCAAGATGATCAAGGGTATAGAACATCTTTCATATGAGGAAAGGCTGCAGGAACTGGGGCTGTTTAGTCTGGAGAAGAGGAGACTGAGAGGTGATCTCATTAACATTTATAAATATCTAAAAGGTGGGTGTCAGGAGGTTGGGACATCCCTTTTTTCTATAGTAGCTAACAACAGGACAAGGGGTAATGGGATGAAGCTGGAACACAAAAAGTTCCACTTAAATATAAGAAAAACCTATTTCACTGTGAGGGTGACGGAGCAGTGGCACAGGCTGCCCAGGGGGGTTGTGGAGTCTCCTTCCTTGGAGGTCTTCAAGACCCGCCTGGACATGTTCCTATGCGACCTGATCTAGGTGAACCTGCTTCTACAGGGGGGTTGGACTAGATGATCTCTAAAAGTCCCTTCCAACCCCTACCATTCTGTGACTCTATGATTCTGTGATTCTATGATTCTATGATTCTATGATTCTATGATTCTATGATTTGTAGGTATACTCACAGTAGGAGCCTGGTTTATTGATAGTTTTAAATTTTACTTAGGAACTGAATTTGTTTTTTGGACAGGTGTTTAAGCTGGAAAATTGGTATATCCTTTAAAATATTTGTCTGAGTTTGAGCAATTTTTGAAGAGGGATATATTGGTTTGGTTTGTGTCCTCTGTAGTTCAAACTGAAATTTCATGGTTAGGTCCTCCCTTCATTTCCTCCATTTGGAAAACAAAAAATCAACCTTTACTCATCTGTATTATTAAGTGGGATCCTGTCTCAGTGCTGGGCTGGAGCTAGAGATGATCTCCATGAGGGAGAAAAAGACCTAATGGTAGAAACTGGACATCTGAAAGCATGTGGGGTACCTCCTGCAACAGGGTTAGTGCAATAGTAAGTAAAAGTGTCCAATTTTCAACTTCAATTTCCTACTTTGCTGTAAGCCCTCTGACATTTCTTCTTCAAAACCTTTTCCTCATATGTGATCAACAGCTCCAGGCTTTCCCTGTGATGGCGGAATCTCAGGTCCAAGTTTCCATCCCTTTCTCATCCAGACAGGTATCTCGGTCAGCTGAGGCTTTAGATCAGTGTTTCATAAACTTTCCAAAGGAGGCTATGTGACAGCTGTGACTTAAACATAGATGACGAAACATTAAATTGTGTTTCTGAGAGTTCAGCTTATTTTTACAGCAGTGTGTTTTAGGGCTTCAGTGAAGCCTTTTGGCAAAATCTATCCAATAGATGCTTTGTGCTGAGTACATTTACTTCTGATTCTCTAGTTAGTAGCAGGCTCTCCCCTTGTGACACAAAAATCCTGTGAAATTTAACCTCACAAAAAAACCTTTGACTTCTCTGGTTCCCGGTGTTTTGGGCCACTGAGGTAGAATATCTACATACATAACTTTCTATACAGCATATGGAGCTAGAGATGATGAATGAATGGCATGAAAGGAAAGAGCAGTGATGAGCTTTGCACAGCCAGCCAGATTAAAGGTTAACAATCGACTCTTTGTTGGGGTGGGGGGCTGAGAGTGTGGGAGAGGACTTAGATACACACAGTACACTTTTCAAAAACATGTGGCAACTGCCATCTGAAACCTTAGAAGTAAGCCTCTTTTGATTTGATTGTGCTTGATTTATATTAGCAACTTAAGGACCTGATAGAAGAATTCCAGGTGCTCTTGGCTTTTCTTGCTATCCTAAAATTTCCACAACATTTCATTGTGTAGGCATCAAAATCCTTGATTTCTAAAATTTTTTATTTCATGTAGTAATTTTTTTTGTTGTTGTTGATTTGTAGGGTCAACATTTATGCCATCTGACATATAGACTCCAAATGAGAAGGTATGGGAAGAAGCTAAATTATGAGGAAAATGGAAAGCAATTTCAACAACTCCAGGTTCTAGAGAATTAAATTGCTCAGCCATGCTCCAGGAAGCAAATATATGCTCAGGTTACAGAGCAAGGTTTGGTTTAATTGACCATGTTGTAATTTTCCCACACCTCTTGGTCACAGAAATTACATGCAGCTCTCTTATGCGACATCAAACCAGACAGGGTCTGAGGTATATAAGTATCAGAGAACCTTCTGGTGTGCAGAACAAATGTGTTTATATTGCTTGTGTCCCTCTTAACCAGAGAATTACTAAGAGCTAGTCTATATACAGCACTTTCTAGGAAATATGGTGATGATACTCTTATCTCTCCAGCAGCTCCTCAAGCGACAGGGGTCTATACCTTTACAGAGTTCTCTGACATAGAATTATAAATTATGTCTAGCTTGAAAACATACAAATATTTAAATTACTTTTTATCTGTTCCTGAAAGTCTTTTTAAAAATAATTTTAGTATATTTATTCCCAGTAGACATCAAATTTATATTTTCTTCTAGAATGATTTTCAGTCGAAAATTATGAAGAACTCAAATTTAGACTATTAATACAGTTATTTTACCTAAGATGTTGTTGTACTTGTGCTAATGTAGACTTGCCAAGATACTTAGAAATACAGATATTATACTACAGTCATAATAAACAAACAAAATAAATTTGGAGATACACAATGCTATCAGTTCCCCAGCTAATGTTGTATGCAAGTTTTATTTAATTATTTCAATTCATTCATTTTCAGCAGGATCCTTACTCATGGTACAAATTAGCAAATTTCTACAAAAAATTGTCATGGAGGATCCTATACAAATATAAACCACTTATAGCTGTGCTAGGATGGTTAAGATAAAATCCCTAATTACAAAAATTACAAGAATGAAAGGATCTGAAAATAGTGTGTGATGACATTGAGCTTAAGTTCAATGATTATTATCTCTCTGTCAATGAGTGAAATGTGTATAATCTACTACAATAATGGAGCCATTAAATTTTACATCAGGAAGCATGTCCAGTTACCATTGCCAATTAATTGCACAGCATTTATCTCTTTTCTGCTTAATTCAGTGAATAGCATTATTTAAGCTTCCTAACTTCTCAGCTATTCAAAATACTTCATGGAAACAGTAGTCACAGGTTATTTACTCCTTATAGTGCAAGAAACTGGCCTTTCACCCCAAACCTAAGATAAGAAAGTTCGGTCACCCTTTCAACAGGACCAAAAAACTCTCTTTCCTGCCTGTCTAAGCAAGTCAGAGTACAGATCCCAGGATGTCTTCCCTTGCTGAAGGGGTACAGTGCATGGTCATCCTACTGCCTGGAAAGCAATAGTTCCAAAATTTCTTGCTTAGTACTGCTTTTATTATTTACATCAGCCCAAATTATGGCTGGGAGGTTATTGTGATGAAATCGTGCAAGCATAATATGGATGTGCAGTAATATGGTATTTACAGTGTAATTCAGGTTCCATTGACAAATTATTAAAGTAAAATGTCAGCAGAAATGCATCCCTGCTGTGAGATGATGAGGGCCAACACTTTCATATGTGTTAAACTTTTCTTCTCTCCCTGCCTCCACCAAAACCAGAAGAAAGCCTCTGAACTCCCTTAAAATACAAATTACAATGAAGACACAGAGTCCAACATTGCTGCGTTTTGTTTCTCAAGTCCCATGGGGTTACTGAATTGCAGCCAGCAGCTTCAAAGTGCCACCCGAAGCAAAACTCTGCTGGACTTCAGCCTGGGGAGCATGCCAAGTGGGACACACTGAACTAGTGTCACCCTGACTCTGCCATTTAGATCCCAGCAATTCTGCCTGCAACTGAAAGTCCAGGCATCATGGTGGGCTGAGAATGGCAGGCATGCTTAACCCTCTTTCCCCCCCTGACTGCTGATCCTCCCTTGCCTCCTCTGTATGTGGTGCCTGGAGGATCTTTCCACAGCTTGAACTGCTGCTTTTCCTCCAGATGAGAGGTCGAGCCCTCTCATGCATAGCCTCACAGCTGTCTACAATGATCAAATCTATGAGGGCTTTTCCCTTGTCAGAGGGAAGGAATGGGGCACAAGTCCAAGCCAGCAGAGCCACCCTGCAGGGAACATTGCTCTAGACATGGTGTGGACCTGTTTTGAGGCACCATGGACTGGCACCAAGAGCCAGTGAGGCCCCAAGGAGAAATCAAAATGGTTTACAAGCATGTTTAACTTTCCCCAAAGTCAGGATTCACCCTGGCACAGTTCCAAGCTGACCACATACCGTGACACTGGTCGTTTCTCTCATCCAAGAGCATTTTAACAACATATTGATGTTTCCGTGCACTCATGCCCATGTTGTGAAAAAAATTCTGCTGTGCTGCCAGTCACCTGAACATGCAACCCCAGGCACTCTAAGAGAAGCGCTTGGTGCTAAGCACTTCCTCCTTGGCAGCAAAGCTACCTTTGTTTGAACTTGCTCTCTCTCAATGATGTCAAATACATTCTTCCAGAATGCATCTTCTAAATCTCTCACTGCAGTCTCTGTGGATTTATGTGCATCAATCCTTGCTTTATGTAGCTGACATGGACTCAGTTTGACCTGTAAGTGGCAGTATATGGCTTAAAATGCTTCCTCCTTTCATAGCATCTTCTCACCCAGCTCGATGACATTCTGAGGGAAAGATAATTGGAAGGCTGACTAAATTCCCCTGACTAGAGGCTTACTTAAACAATCTCGTCTGAATAGTGTTATGCATCTCCCTATTGTTCTTAGTACTGCTCTAGCATAGCAAAAATTTGGATTTCTTTCTTTTCTCAAGCTATTTTAAAGCTGTTTTTTATACCAGCCAAAAGATTTCTCTCCCTGCATGTTTTGAAGTCTTTCATTTCCTATGTGAAATCTGAAATACCGCTGTGTACTTCATTTCTATATAATGCTTGGATGTCATCACAAATGTACACAGAGAAATAAGTACTTTCAGACAACAAACGAAACTGTAGTGTGCACACAATTTCCTTTGCAAAGCTGGTGTTAAAACTGTCTTTGGGATTTTTTTTGCTAGCAGGATAAACTTTTTGCATTGCTGCAACACTTACCAAGCCCTTCTGTTGACCCAACACAACAGTGATCAGGTTTAGTCAGATGCCATAGCATGCACTAAGTATAAACAGATTACATTGCTCCTTATTTTAAAAATCTTACTAACCATTATTTGTGGCCACTCTTCCATAAGGAGTTGCTGAAGTAGTTCCAAGATGAGACTGACATCTCATACCCCTGAGATGAGGCATGGAGAAAACTGGATCAATCCAAATACCACACAGGTTTTTCAGCTTGAGAAGGCAGAGACACCAAGACTGCCTGTTCCCCATAGAGGCAGCCCTGCCCTCATATAGGGTAGAAGTAGATTGCCCAAATCACTGGCAGGGATTAATATTTGTGTGATAGATTTCACTAAAGATTACTTGATTCTTAGACCAACAAAGTGGTTCAAGTTTACCTGTGAAATGTCAAGAACATAAGAATAGCCCTCTTCGTTTTCTTATGAGAGACATCCACTTGGTTTGTTTATTTGTTGGTTGTCACCCAAAGTTTGAAAATAGCTTGAGTGACACCGTGCAAACCTCTGTCTTACAGATGGAATAATAAGGCAGACTTCATACCTATTGTATATTATTCTGCCATCTCACCCATGAGTCAACCCTGGGACTGAATGGCAATCATAAGCAATGCTCTTCTCTGCTTCTCATCCACCTTCTGCTTTATTTGTAAAGGTACTATGCCAGCTGCAAGTCTGGTGCTTTTTCACAGGCTTTAAAAATAAATCTTAAAAGAGACTATTCTGTTCTATTTGGCTATAAAGGACGCTTAAAGTTTCATATATAGCATATCATGCATAAAAATAATTGCTGCAACTGCAATGTACAAGTACTTATTGTTATCAAGAAGTGTCACAAGTGAAAAATATTACTCTGAAAAAGAAGTCCTTGCTTTAAGTAGAAAAAAAGAGCTATATCAGTGGAAAAGCAGAACACAGAGAGAGCTTTACTTGTAAGTCAGTCTTTTTACAGTACTCATTAGAATCCCTTTAGTACCTCATAAATATGTATTAATTTATGCTCATAACTCTTCCAGGAAGTATGGAAATATTAGTCAGTTTAGAGAAAGGAAAATGGGCCAAGGAAAGATAAAATTAATTAAACAATGTGATAAAGATTGCCTGTACTAAGTGCAGATTTCCAGACACTTGAGATAAACATTTAACCATAAAACAATCTTTCTTTCAAAGATCAGTATCTATCACAAGGGAAAAAAAAATAGCCTCACTTTCAGGAAAATAAAAACATAGTGACAAAGGTGAAGTGCTTTATCTGGAAATCTCTGAGGTTTCAAAGCACATCTATGATAGCAAAGTTTCCAAAGGTTAACTTTAGATTTAGCTATGTTTGTAAGATGGTAAGATTTCAGAAAATAAATTAAAATACTCCATAAACAATAGGATTGCAGATGGAGAGAAATAATGAGTTTAGTGGGTTTTTTCTGTTTCAAATGTACTTCTGAGCTCTTCAAAGCACCCATGAAAATCCTATTTTTAACATCATGGGTCTCCATCTCCTGTTAGTTTTGTGAACATCAACTTCAGAGATGATGTAAAACGTATTCTTCAGTCAGTATGCTGATGGCTTCATTCCCTGTTAGGTCTGCCTAAACCCCAGTACTCTGAACACAGTAAGGGCAGCTCTGAAATCTGGAGATTTTTTTAATTATAAATATTTCTGGGTTTATTTTATCCAGGGATACTAGGAGTTCTTAAGCAGGAGAAGGCCTACTTTGTACTAGATAAAAGTAGCTAATGCAAGACAAAGTCCTGGATCACCCTTTTCCTCAGTGCTCTCTGACTGCAGTTTGACACAGTTGTGGGTACAGGGAATTCATTACAAAAGGTGCAGTGTGCCCTGTCAGGGAACACTGTGCCAGTCGCAAAGCCAGCAGAACAGCCCAGAACCCTACCTCATTTAACAGATCATGACTGCATAATACACTGCATTGAAAATACTGTTCCTGTATTTTGTTTGTCTTTAATGATAAGTAGCAGGATGTTAACATGATCTGGAGTTAGGTGTCCCTTCACTTGCATGACACTATATTAAGTAACATATATCTCAGTGAGTGTCTAAGATTGAAGTGGGTTTAAAATGTGTGTTGGCTGCCCTATGCCCTGAGCTTTTCTTCCACATTTAACTTTTCCAGTCCATTTGCCACCACAATAATGCTGCTAAATCCTTGTCCTCTGAACAGTTTCCTGCTAACTTGAAAGTTTGGTCCAATTTTGGACTGGTTACTTTCATCTCAGCCTCCTCTCTCTAGTGTCCTAACCTTGGACATAACAATGTTTTAGCTTTAAGACTTCCAGATCTGTAATTTATATTCCCTATGAATAAAATGTCTCCAGGGTGATATTAGTGGGGAAATTAAGCAGAAGGCAAGATGAGAGAGAATGTGCATATTTATGTAAAGTAGCCAAGGATATCTGTGATTGAAATGGATGGGGAGAATGTCATAATCAAAGAGTTCCATTGTCTCCATAACAAAATGCTTCTTGCTACATGTTGCACAAAATACAGTGCCTGTCCCTCAGTGAGAATTGCCATAGAAGTTTGCCTGACTGGCTAGTCACAGGGATCACAAGCAATCTCTGTGCAGCTCCATCCGGCATTAGTATGCCACTGATCTCATTGCTCTCTGCCACTTCAACTAAAACAAGCCTCAACTGCAAAATATCTCTTGCTCTGAACTCTTCTCTCAGACATGTGTATGGTGTCGTGTAGCGTAACTGTTCAACAGTCAATACCTAAATGCATTTTCCTGTGGTGTTACTAGGAGTGATGCAAGTCTACAGGTATTTCTCCTATCTGTCTGTGTGTGGCAAGAGAGGTTGATAGATTAGAAAGTCTAAAAGAACCACCTGTTTTTGTTCCACAGTAGCAAAGTGCAAAGCCACTCAGCACCTGATTGTTTCTGCACCTACCTCTGCAAAATGCTGTTACTTGACAGTCTAGGAGGCAAAAGGTAGATTTTTAAAATGCTTTTTTCCCATTGAAACCTGACAGTTCAGACCTCTGCTTGAAGATAAGGCTGTTGTGCTCAACATCCAAGCAAAAACTGTTTTGGAAAGCAACAGGTAAGGAGTCACGTGGCTGATTTCTAGCAGCATCAACTGCTCAAATCTTAAAATAATTAAGTAAGAAGCAATAGTTCTAATCCCACTGTGATATGTACTTTTTTTTCTCACCATCTGTGAATAGAAGTGTCTCTTTCCTCAGCGCTGAAGTAGGGGAATATTTACCAGACAATGGAGGTGTCATGGTTTAGCAAGGAGCAGCTTTTGCTTGGTAACAGGGGGAGGGGGTTGCAGTGAAGACCCGGTAAAGAGTTTTTGGACTCTCTCCCGGCTCCTGGGTTCAGATCCACCTCTGGCCCAGCTGGGCCAATCTGATGCCTCTGCGATCACTATTTAGGGACAGGAATTTGAACTGCTGGCAGGAGGTGTAAGAGTGATACAAGATGGAGGTGACCATGTGGACCCCACAGTCAGAGAAGAAGGAAGGAAGGAGGAGCACCAGACCAGAGACCCCTCTGCAAGCCTTGACGAGAATGCAAACTGTGCCCCTGCAACCCATGCAGGGCCATGGCAGGACTGAGAGCCACCAGCAGCTCCTTGTGAGTGCACCCAGATGGGTGAGAGATGGTGTGAGGAGGTGGCCATGGCTCAGGCGGTGCTGGAGAGCCTGCGGGCTGCAGAGCAGTCCCAACACGAGAGGCAGAGAGGAGCTGCAGCCTTTGGGATAAATGCACTTGGGAGCAACCCGTGTAGGGCTGCCGTGTGTGTTAGGTACCCCACGGACTTTCAGGGAGGACTGGTGCGGAGCCCACCTGCCCTGAGGAGAGACAAACGGCAGAAGCTATCAGGAATAGACCGACTGAAAACCCCACTCCCTGCCCCCCTGAGCCATTCAGAGGGGGAGGAGGTAAAAACACTAGGATTAGGGCTCTGAGCCCGGGAAGAGGGGAGGGGTGGGGAGAAGGTGGTCAGACCTGTACTGGGTGGGCTGGATCATTGTACCACTCTGTGTTGTTTTATTTTGGTTACGTTTTGGGGTTTTATGGTTATGCTTTAGTTGGTGTTGCATTAAATTATTTTCATTTTTTTTCTCCAAGCTGAGTAGCCTGGTCTGTTTTGTCCAGAACCTTAAGCAGCAATTAAGCTCTCCCTGCCATTTGGCAATCCTCAAGTCTCTGGTACTGGAGGCTAATAGTGGTCTTTTGTTCCTTGATGGGCCTAATCCAGGACAGGAGGCTATGAGAGAAATGACTGAAGGACTTTGGGTCTGCTCTGATGCCCAAACTGCATGAAGTAGTGGTTTCTGAAGAAACACAAACAGTATCTGTTAAGTGTCTCTCAAAAAAGAGTCCTGTCTTGCTCCTTCTCTAAAGACAAATAAGAAAAGAACTGCTAAGATCTGCACCCGTGGGGAAGCAGGGAGGTTAGGAAAAGATCATAGAATCATAGAATGGTAGGAGTTGGAAGGGACCTCCAGAGATCATCCAGTCCACCGCCCCTGCAGAAGCAGGTCAACATAGATGAGGTCATATAAGAGCATGTCCAGGCGGGTCTTGAAGACCTCCAAGGAAGGAGACTCCACAACCCCCCTGGGCAGCCTGTGCCACTGCTCCCCCACAGTGAAATAGTTTTTTCTTATATTTAAGTGGAACTTTTTGTGTTCCAGCTTCATCCCATTACCCCTTCTCCTGTTGCTAGCTACTATAGAAAAAAGGGATGTCCCAACCTTGATAATGGTGTTGAACAGGGTGGCCCCAGAACTGATCCCTTAAACCTATACTATATCCCTTAAACCTAAACTAAATTGGTTAATTGTATTGGAAAAGCCTGGTGGTTACACTCACCTGGCACCAGTGGTAACGCCAGCAACACGTCCTTGTCTTTATCTTGAAAGGAAGCAGCATATTTTACTTCTAAGAAAGTTCTATGAAAACTTCGACAACCACAATGCTGGTGGATCTTGCCCATAACAGGAAGGCTGTGCAGTGTGTCATGCCTTGGCCATAGGTCAGTCTGACACTGCATCAATCTCAGGGTTCCCAGTGTCAGTAGAGACACAAGATTTTATAACTTACTGTCACCTTCAGTGGTCAAGCAACACTTCTAGGGCAAAACAAGATAGAGGAGTGATTTTGACATCCTCATTTTCTCCTTCTACCCAAATATTCCTGGGGGCACATCAGGGAAGCTAATTAGTGATATTTATCAGAAATAAGGGCAGAAGGATTTAACCCTAAACACTGCAAAATAGTTGAGTCTCCAAACTGATGTCCTCCTTTACATCACATTTCCATTTTCAGCTTTGAATATTCACACAGTTGTGTCCAACCAGACATCCCACTCTGCACTAGGACAGTTAAAGTTATGGGGTTAGTCACTCAGGTGGCTCATAGTTCACTGAGATCAGGTTTGTACTGGAGCTTTTCATGGAGTCAAATTGCATGCTGCAGCTGGGAGAGCTATCCTCTTCTGAAATATATCCCACAACTTAGCAATGATATAGAAACACAAATACACCTTTACTTCACTTGAGTGAAGACAGCATCTGTTTTGTTTAAGTTGTCACTTATAGGGGAGAAATGACCATGAATTTTTCTTCATAGAGGAAAGGAAAAGTCAGAGGAAAATACAATGGCACATGCAAAACTGTCAGCACATAGGTGCTCAGAGCAAACTCATATCTTCTTCCCTTTCCTGGAAACCTGATGTCACCCCTAGTCGCAGATCACTTTAGTCTGTTGCATTTAAAATGCTTCCCTTGTGTTTAGAAAGGTTCTGCAAGTCCTCAGTTCAGAAAACACCCTGAAATATCTTGAGATTATAAATTCCCAACTTCTCAGCCAGGCAGATGAAACGTGGAATCAGGCACTTGTAAAAGGGTTTCTGTGTTGTGCCATCGCTCCATTCCCTGCAGGCTGTGATCTGGTGAGCTGGCAGGATATTGCAGCTGGCAGAGCTCCTGCTCCTGCTCCCAAAGCATGCAACGAGCAAGGCACACATTGTCAGCTTCAGCCCCTGCTATGAGCTGAGCTCACAACAATGCTGCAATATCCATCCCATCACTTGCAAAAATATTTCTATCTACGTCCATTATAAAGCTGAAGACAATTTTCTTTTAGTTGGTTTTCTGGGGACAGCAAGTTCTGCTTACCATCTCTGTTCACCTCGTGCCCTAGATGTTCTCTGAACAGCAGTGGATATGTACTGCAAATTCTCTATTGTAAATGCACTGTGAATTCCTCATCGGATACCTTATTAAAGAACATTACGTATGCTGACAGAGGTACCAATTTGGAGAAATCTGCTTTACCATAACAGGTTCTCAGAGGTGCTTTAAAGCAGGATCTATCTTGGGAAGAGTATAGGAATATTGTCAAGGCATGCAGGGGTGCAACTAGGAAGGCTAGAGCCCTTCTAGAATTATATTTAACCAGGGATGTTAAGTATGGTAATAAGGCATTTTTCAAGTACATCAGCAGCAGAAGGATGGTTGAGGGGGGATGTGGGCCCGCTGGTAAACACAGAGGGTGGCTTGGTGACCGAGGATACAAAGAAGGCCGAAGTACTGAATGCCTTCTTTCCTTCAGTCTTTTTGGCCAAGGCCAGCCCTCAGGAAGCCCAGTCCGGCAAGGATAACAGGATAGCCTGGACAACAGAGGACTTGCCCTGAGTGGAAGAGGAAGAGGTTAAAGACTTGTTGGACAAGCTTAAGGCTCATAAGTCAATGAATCCTGATGGGATGCATCCTAGAGTGCTGAGGGAGCTGGCTGATGTGGTTGCTAAGCCTCTCTCCATCATTTTTGAACAATCATGGAGGACAGGTGAAGTGCCTGAGGACTGGAGAAAGGCCAATGTCACCCCAGTCTTCAAAAAGAGCAGGAAGGATGACCCAGGAAACTATAGGCAGGTCAGCCTTACCTCCATCCCTGGAAAGGTGATGGTACAACTCATCCTGGATGTTATCACTGAACATATGAAGGAAAAGTGGGTTATCAAGGGGAGTTAACATGGCTTCACCAAGGGGAAATCCCGTTTGACCAACCTGATAGACTTCTATGAGTGCATAACCAACTGGCTAGATGAGGGGAGAGCAGCGGATGTCATCTACCTTGACTTCAGCAAGACTTTTGACACTGTCTCCCATAACATCCTCATCAGAAAGCTCAAGCAGTGTGGCTTGGATGAGTGGATGGTGAGGTGGATCAAGAGCTGGCTGAGTAACAGAGCTGAGAGTGTGAGGATCAATGGCACAGAATGGAGTTAGAGGCCTGTGGCCAGTGGAGTTCCACAGGGATCGGTTCAGGGGCCAGTCCTGTTCAATATCTTCATCAACAACCTGGATGAGGGGACAGAGTGTACCCTCAGCAAGTTGGCTGCTGACACCAAACTGGGAGGACTGGCTGATTCCCCAGAAGGCTGTGCTGCCATTCAGCGGGATCTTGACAGGCTTGAGAGTTGGGCAGAGAGGAACCTCATGAGGTTCAACAAGGACAAGTGCAGAGTCCTGCCTCTGGGGAGGAACAACCCCCTGCACCAGTACAGGCTGGGTGTCGAACTGCTGAAGAGCAGCTCTACAAAGAGAGACCTGGGAGTCCCGATTGATAATAAACTAACCACGAGCCAGCAATGTGCCCTCGTGGCCAAATGGCCAATGACATCCTGAGATGCAACTTTTTGTGGAGAATGTTCTAGGTAATACCAGCTTTTCCAATGCTTTCTGTGTAGAAGTGCGTGTATCACACAGATTAAAACATTTATAATTACATGAGGAGGTGTATTTTGACATAATTGATGCTATTTGTGTATTGGTGAGAAGTCACAAACAATCACTGGACTCAGGCATCTGTGTTGGTAATTCCCAGAAGAAAGCACACGGGATCCAGCTGCTCTAGGAAAATGCTATTAGGTCACATAGTTCCCATATGTCCCCCCTGGATCAGGACAGGTTTTTTTACAATGGTGCATTAGTGCGTTTGGCTGATAACCAAAAGATTGGTAGTTCAAACCTACCCAGAGATGGAAGGAAAGAATCTAAATTTACTATGTTTGCCTCGATGCAATGCACTGCATGCTGAAGGAGCTGATGGAAGTTGTTGCTAAACCACTCTCCATTATCTTCATTAAGTCCAGGAGAAGTGATGGAATGACTTATCCTGAGCGCTGTCTCCAGGCATTTAACGGTCAAGAGTCGTTAGGAACAATCAGTATAGTTTTACCAAGGGTAAGTCATGTTAGACCAGCCTGAGAGCCTTTTACAAAGATGTAACCACGTGGATAGATGGTAGTAGTGCAGCGGATGTCATTTATTTTTATTTCATTTGACACTGTCTCCCACAGCATCCTGGTAGAAAAACTGAGAAAGTGTGGGCTGCATGATCAGGTAGTGAGGTAGATTGTTAACTGGCTGAAGGGAAAAAGGTAGAGAGTGGTGATCAATGTGGCAGGGTCTAGTTGGAGGCCTGTCTCTAGTGGAGTAACCCAGGGGTCAGTGCTGAGACCAGTACTGTTCAATATATTCATTAATGATCTTGGTGAGGGAACAGAGGGCACTGTCAGCAAGTTTGCTGGCAACACTTAAACTGGGGGGAGTGGCTGACACATGAGAAGGCTGTGCTGCCATTCAGTGAGACCTGGGCAGGCTGGAGAGTTGGGTAGGGAGAAATCTAATGAAATTCAACAAGGACAAGTGTAGAGTCTTGCATCTGGGAAAGAATAACCTCATGTACCTGTACAGTTTGGGGAATGAACAGTGAGAGCTGTGTAGGGAAAAGGGACTTGGGGGTCATGGTGGACAGCAGGATGACCATAAGCCAACAATGTACCCTCATGGCCAGGAAGGCCAATGGCATCCTGGGGTATATTAGAAGGACTGTGGGCAGTAGGTCGATAGAGATTCTCCTCCCTCTCTACTCTGCCCTCATGAGACTGCATCTGGAATATTGTGTCCAGCTCTGGGCCCCTCTATTTAAGGAGGACAGGGAGCTGATGGAGAGAGTTCAGTACAGAGCCACAAAGATGATGAAGGGACTGTAGTATCTCCCTTCTGATGAAAGGCTGAGGGAGCTGGGGCTCTTTAGCTTGGAGAAGAGGAGACTGAGGCATGATGTCATGAATGTTTACAAATATGTAAAGGGCAGGTGTCAGGAGGATGGAGCCAGGCTGTTCTCAGTGATGTCCAATGATAGGACAAGGGGCAATGAGTATAAACTGGAATATAAGAGGTTCCAAAGAAATAAAAGGACAATTTCTTCACTGTAAGGGTGATGGAACACCTGAACAGGCTACCCAGATGGGTTGTTGAGTCTCCTTCTCTGGGGATATTCAAACCCACCTGGACAAGTTCCTGTGTGACCTACTCTAGGTGGCCCTGCTCTAACAGGGGCACCGGACTAGATGTTCTTTCAAGGTCCCTTCCAACCCTTAAGATTCTGTGATTATTCTTCATTGCTTAACCCTAGCACTGCAGAGACTGCTTTCAGGGCAGAGAGGACAGTTTCCTCTCCCTGTTTACTTCAGTGATCTTAATCAATATGGACATTGCCAAGGAAAAACACTTGGTTGGTTCCAAATTTGAGCTGTGAGAAATGGGCCTCAGGCCTCTTGGAAATCACCACAGCCTACCACCTCCTTGCCTGTAGATGCCTGGGGTGAGTGGTCTGTGTTGGCAATGTTTCCTTTCTCTTGTATTTGGTGGTGTGCACTGAGCCTGCAGGAACCCTGGCAGCAGCTGCTCCTAGGAGCAGCTTTTCCTGCTTTTCCTGTACTGCTGGGGCATAGAGAATCTCCCTTCTCAGCCATAGCTGCAAGACACCAAATTAGAACTCCTGACCAAATTAAAAAATAAGCAGTGTCTAAAAAGAGTCTTCCTCTCCACACTCTGATTGTTTCAGCCAAGAGTATAAAACTAAAACCTATTAATCTCTTTTTTGTCTCTCTCTCTGCTGTGCAAAGCACATATCATAAGGCTAAAATCTGGGATGTGCTGAAGCAGGTGGTAAAATGTCTATTGATTTCAACAGAGTCTGGATTTTACTTCAGAAATAAACTACAGAACTATGCAATAAATTAATTTAACATCCCAGATGCAAATGCATACATTTTACTGGTCTAAATTGCATTGCTCTGCATTTATAGAAGCGTTATGAGAGTCTGAATTATTCCAGTATTTCCTATATATTATTGAAAATCAGATGCCAAACTTCATCTGCCTAAACTCCAAAACTAGTGACAAACAATTCATTTATAAATTGTGTACAAAATGTCCAAGCTGCCAAATGTAGCTTCAGTCAAATATGTGCTCAGGGGCTCAGTAAGGGATGTAATATTATGCTAGCTACTTTATTGCCCTTTATACTTTCCTCATGCATATATCCTTGACTTACTTTTTTACGTAACTATAGGCTCATTTCTTTCTTTCTAAAATACATAGGAGGGAACTGAAATGAAAAATTGAAATCATTGTCTAATTTTGTACGAGTAGAAGGTTCTTTGGCATAGATCTACAGTGAGACAGGCGTTATTGACAGCTTTGTCAGGTTTCCCATATGGACAGTTTATGCCAATTTCCAGGCAGTCACAAATAATTAAAGATCTCTGTAATGTGCCTGACAAGGCCAAAACAAGAAAAGTGTATATGTCTGACTTTGGAGAGCTTATCATTTATGGTGCTGCTGATTTGCTTCTCCAAATAACTGGCAGGTTATCTTCCAGAACAAAACGTCAGAGGTTAATTTGGGACTACCAGCAATGATCACAAAGTGACTTTCATAAATGATCACAAGATGCAGCCTGAGGAATGCTGGTAATGTCAGGAAAGATGGAGAAAACCTTTCTGTTCAGTATGTGTTCAGCAAGAGCCTGTTTCACTTGGTTTTGTTGTCCTACAACCTCATTTTCAATAACCAGTAAAAAGAGATCTAAGGAAAGGGAAGCTTGCCAGCCCCACTAGGCATCTTTTATATGGTGAAGATAGCTGTGGCAGTAAAAATTTGTTTATTAAAATCTCTGAATATATGTAATTATAGGGTACTGTGTGATGAATAAAGATGAAGTTAGGCATTAAATAAATAGCTTTTTATATACTTTGGGATCACACTGTTGGATACCTTGAAAGCTTCCTAGCTCATATGGATAATGTATGAACAAAATATACTTCCCTTGAAGACAACAACTGGTAAAATTACACATGATCAAATACAACAACCAGGATCATCACAGTGATTATTCCTGATTTTTTTGGTGTGATAAGGTTTGCATTATGTATTTTCATGTTTATATTTCTCTTCTAATAAAATTTATAGAAGCAGGACTAAGAATCTACTGATAACCAATCTCTGTTGTAATTATGTTGGGTCTGGTTTATGTTTGAAGATAAGATTACTGTGTTTATATAATTCAGACACCTGAAAAGAAAAATGGGAATTTGGAACCTCGAGAACTGAGATTTGGACAGGGAGTTTCTCTTTCTGCTGATTCATAGAAAATAACAGGGGTGAAGGCTGAGAGGTTATCTAGTCCATCCTCCTAAATCAGTGTAAGCCCAGTGTATTTTGTGCAGCTGCTGTGGAATTGAGAGCATTTACATACTCAGAGACTACCACCATGCCCATTCTTCAGTGCTCTGTATTGTTTGGGGGGGGGGGGGGGGTGGGGGGGGGGTGGTGAGGGGCGGGGTGGAAATGTTCAGAAGCATTTACTGTTCTTTGAAAAAAGAATCAAGGGTAGATCTCGTCAGTAAAAACAGATGCAAAATCTTGGATTTCAGCACCTTCAGTCAATAGGTTTACACCTCTTGCCAGACTGATGCATTTATGGAATGTCACAACTTGCTGCCCTTGTTAGAAGCCTTTGAGGTTAGCTGGTTTTCTATAAGAAACAGAATTTTGTTTATCCTCATTGACATATATGCATTCAATGAAGCTCAGGTTCATACATCCCTGTTAAGATTTAATGTGAGACCATACTAGGAAAATTCACCTTCCAGTGATACTAGTATGGGGCATTTGATGATTGTTGGGAATGTTCTCTCTGTTAAAAAAAAAAAAAAAAGCTCTAAGGACAGGTATAGACAAATATGATGAGAACTTCTCTCGTATTTCTATCTGGCAAGGGACACATTATATTTTATTTGTTCCAATAGAAACGTTGAAAATCACAAAAAACAGAAAAAGGTTACTCATTTGCCAGGTCATCATTTTATTTCTAGACCCATTACAATTGTATTGACTCAACTGAGTTGATGCAATTAGGAACCTCAAATTGCCTCCAAGCTGTTTTTTGCTTCATCTCATCAATAGTCTCATGTTGGAGTTACATGTCTTACAAAAGTATGACACCTTCAGTTGCAGTTTCTTCAACCACTACTGTGTATGATTTATTTTGAACAGGAAATTCTGGGAGATTCTATGAAATGAACTGACTGGATCTATGGACAGGCTGGATCGATGAGCTGAGGCCAGCTGTATGAGATTTAACAAGGTCAAGTGCTGGGTCCTGCACTTGGGCCACAACAGCGCTAGCACATAAAAAAAAAAAACAGTGCATTTTTTCCTCTTCTTCACAAATACAAATAACTTAAAATTGTAAACTGTATTTTAAAAGTCATTAAAGATACTAAGAATTGATCAATTTAGTTTTTCATTTAAAAAAAAAAGTTTTAAAAAAAGACACCTTTGGAGCAAATGCATCTGTCTCATGCTTCTGCACTGCACCATTTCACCTTAGTGTCTTATCACTCTCCACATCAAGAGCAACCACCAAGTGTGTAATCCTTAATGGTTATGAGGAATTTCTCCCTTTCTGAATCTGAATTTACTTGCAAAGAGTTGAAATGAAATTCTCACTCACTAAGTGTTCTGTCTTTTAAAGTAACTAAGTTTTAATCTAGCCCAAGATTAACTTCTCAAGTATATCATCTTCAGGACAGATAAGGCTTTGATTTCAAAGCAGTAAGTTGTGAATCTGTCTTGCAGGCAGTGTGCATTTCCAGAACCCTTTCGGTTTTCCTTAATTTCTGTCAATTTAATATATACTCTTTTTTTTTCTCTTACAAACAATTTTGTACATCTTTGCTGATGGTAATTTCTTTCTTGTCTTTTCTTCACTTTTTATGTCTTTCAGGAAATAAATTCTCAAGTTTTTAATTAATTCTACTAACATTGTCCTTATAACTGGCATGGCCTTTGAGATTTTACAGTTTTGGTTGATCTAATTGGCCAAGTGACACCCTTCTCATGTTTACTGAATTCCTCTTCTGACTGTAAAACCCCATTTGTTTTGTCTGGGTGACAGAGTTGTCTCAGCTGCAATCCTTGAAATTGTTTCAGACGAGCTTTTTCTTTCTTATCACTCCTTTCTTTCAAAATAAATTGTATTAATTAGTTTTTAAATCAGAAATTTAAGGATCTCTGTGTAGTCTCATTCTTATCTCTCAGCTCTTTATGCTGGGACTGTCCTCAATTAGGTTGCAATGGCTATTTATATCACTTCTGAATGTTCGTCTACAATTATAAATCAGTACAAAGGGCCAAGTCTGAATTTACATGGAACATACTTCAACAATTTTCACAATACAAATGACTGAAACATGATTAAAGAAACCAAGAGAGACTTGTGAAAGCAATTTAAGGTTCTGTTGAAGTCAGTTAAGTTATTGGAGTTTTATTAAAGTGATGAAATTAGAATTTGATGCCAAAGTGGGAATTTTACATTAACTTTGGAATCCTAACTGTTGGGCTGTAAGTTTCTTTTCTGTAATATGGAAAAGGAAGAAAATCAGATACCTTAACATCATTGCACAGAGTTTACAAAAATGTTTTTGTTCATAAATCACAGCATCTTAAAGGTTGGATACAAATATATATTTTAAGATTTGGCTTGGGAATGGATTTTCTCCAGCTACCTATGTCGGAACATCATCCTCATAACATAGCACAACTATAAAAGGGAAAATCCTTTCACTCAGTCCATTAAACAAGTTCTGTTTTGAACAGTATTTCAGTAACACTTTTTTCTTTTCTCCCAGCTGAGTATCCATTAACCTCAGATGACCTTCATATGGTCAATATTTTTTTAACAAAGCAGTTATTTTTAGTTGAAAAGCTTGTTTTTAAATACAGTATAAATAAATTCTATGGTACATTTAATGTATCATATAAAGGTAGATGCAATCAATAGATTGAACACATGTGAAGTCAAGGTAAATATACAAATGTGAATGGAGCAGTAAACTGATTCTTGGATTTCATGCTTGTTTTTTATAAACTATTTCTATGGTATCCATTGTTTGGATTCTATAAAAAATATACATTCACGTGTTGATTTGACTGCCCAAAATGGCTTTACACAGCAGTGTTTTCTCTTCTTCACAAATAGTTTGAAGATTCTCCATAGGTGTTTGGGCCTTATCATTCGTCTATATGATTAACCCACAGTTGCTTTTATCTTGCTGTTTTACTGGCACTAAAACATTGTTGGGTAGGCTCATTCCAGGATTTCTCTAGCAGTCTGGAAATACCTGCTGCACTGAGGTCTGCAGAGCATTTTAGCCAGAAAACTGTATATTTCTGAACCCTGACTTCACTTGGGCACTGTCCAGAGCTGTTTTGCTTTAGAGTTGTTTCAGTTATGTCAAGACTGAGGGAACACTGAAATATATATGAACAAAATGTACTTCCAGCATAAGCACATAACTGAAAATTCAGGGCTTTAATTTTGAATGTAGGCATCTGAATGACACTTCACTCTTTACTCAATTTTATCTGATTTTTTTCCCCCTCTGAAACCCAGGTTTGTGTATTTCCTTGATTATCTCAAGGTGATGAAATTATTCTAATTTGTACTATTGTAGTAACTGGATAGCCCCAACTGATTGTTGCACTCCCTTGCCTAATATCACTGGGATTACATCAGTAATTAATTTAATGTTAGTTTAACAAACATAGCCCAACTATCAAGTTAAAAATCCCTTCACTCAGTCCATTAAACAAATTCCATATTGAGGAGTCAATTGATGACACTTTTCCTTTGTAAACATTTGCTTCTTGCCCTAAAAATTCCCATTTACAATATATTCAATTGCAGATCTAATCTACAGTCTAAGGAGAATTATACAATAGCACCCTTTTAACACTGCAGCATCCTCCATCTAGGCAGTATTGCTCTGTATTGGTTCTCTTGTGCAAGCTTCTGCAAGTGCTGGGACTTTTTTCTAGTACTTTTCAGTAGGTCACAGAACATCTCTCCTGCTTTTCTGCTAAACAGGACTGTGTCCAGGCTGGTATTGGTACAAAAGATAATTGTTCTGTGCTAATGAGGCACCAAAAATTATCGTAGAATTCTTCAAGTGTCAGAACTGTCTGAGAGTTCAGATTTATTCACAGTGCTCCCAGAAACATTTGACTTTCTGTACGGTGATAGTCATGATTTATATCTTCATTACAACAATCTTGAAATGATAGAGTTCATGTGGACAATATTGTTCTATGAATGGCAGAAAAAACTCAGCAGCTGCACTAATAAGCCTCTTATTTCTTATACTGCAAGTCAATGTGTCTCAGACATTGTGTTTTGATCACTGGGGATCAAAGAGGAGGAGTCTGAGATTTTTACAATTAAGTCTAATATCCATCATGGTGTGACTGATGTCCTGTTAGTCATCAAAAAGTAGCTTTTCTCCTGGCTTATGTAAATACTTGGAATGGAAGGCACCATAAAAGGAGATGCATCTGCAAAAAGTTTAAGGAATATTACTTTATATTTTGTATAGAAAAGGACAATTTCCTGAAAACTGGTGAAATGTTCACAGCCTAAATTTAAAGTGTCAGAACAGACTCATACAGATGTTAATTGTGGTTTATTGAAGGAGGCTAAAAAATAAATCCTTGGGATCAATATGGAATATCCTGATAGTAAATGTCTATTTTGAAGGCATAACTAATATATTTTCCTTTTCTTTGTGAAGATCTACACTTGTTTTGATTTACACAGTTGACTAGACCAACACATTCTGATTTCTTTTGCAACGTTTCATCTTTTACCTAGTTTATAAATCAACAAAAACACTTTCATTAACACTTGCCAGCATTTTTCTTTTGATTCCCGCATCAAAACTAATCAATTACCTTTATCAATCTACCCTCTACTCTTTGTTTTCCTGACATCAGATAGCTCAGTGTAGCTGAGGGAAAGACATTTAGTGCAGATCTTTATTATGTCTTTCTCTCCATTACCCTTGTTTTAACTTGGCAGGAAAAAGGATTGTGAGACTGAAGGCAAATGAGAAGGAAAACTGTCCCTTTAAGGCTGGTGAAGGAAAGAGGAGTAATTGAGAAGCAATGTACATCTAGCCCACTAGCAGTTCCCATTTGGCAACAGCTTTTAGCTTGAAAGTTACTGTTTTCAGTTTGTACATACACCTGAAATTGATGCACAACTCCTACAGGGTACTGTTTTGAGAAAATAAATCCTTTTCTATTCCTCTAATGATGCGTTTACTTTCTTTTCCTTTCTTTGGGTTCAGTTTATTTAAAATCTTCTGAGAACTGAATCTCTAGTATGTGAATAACCTCAAGCAGTCCAATATATCAAGAAGAGCACCTGTAGTCATTTATTGTGTTCCTAAAATGGCATATATGCAAAAGCAACCTGTGAAAAATATCACTGCATGATAAAGTTTTATAATTGTGTTTATTTATTATAAAGGCAACAATGTGCTATTTACTCTTAATTGCCACTTCCACTGTAATATCTTGGGGCACAGCTCTCTTTCCTTCAGCAACACTACTTGTTTGCTAAAACACTAACCCCCAGATGAATCAATGGTGTTATCACCATTATTACAACATCATAGTCATTTTTTGTCTGCAGTGTTGAGATAGCATTTCAAACTCCTTCATTTAGCTGTGTGTGTTTCCCTTCTTGTGAATAGCTGTATTTCTGGGAATGACACAGTGATTGGGCATATTTTGTTGATAGTTGCTTTTTTTTCTATTGGCCTTTCTTCAGTTTTGTGGGGGTCTGCCTATGGACAGCTCACTGCAAAGCAAAAGGTCAGACTTTGCAAAGTACATTGCAGACAAAAGCTGTGTGTAGGTGTTAAGTATTACTTTTTCTGTGTTTTTTTTGTAGTATCTGCGTGGTGTGATCACTCTTCCTGCTCTAGTCATCTGTCTGGAGCAGGTAAAAGGAAAAAAAAAAAAAAGGAATTCCAAGGAAAAGCAAGCTGAGAGTGAACCGTAGCACATGGGAACCTATTTCAAGCCAGCTTCCTTTAAAAACAAACACAGTAAAATTCATCTCTTTGTATTTGCCTGAAATAGGAGTCTGCACAGTGCTGAGCTTTCTGCTCTTTCACATCCAACTCTGTATTGACAAATGCAGTCTAAGTGCTTGATGCAGTGGACAAAGCTCTATCAATACCTCTTAATAGAGACAAGTTGCACTCTCTCAAAGGCAGCAGACTTCAAGCATAACTAAAGCTTCAAAGAATCCCAGAAGATGCTGATCCTGTGTTGTCTTCTCTCTGTAGACATTGCCTTTACAAGGAAGTTTGGCTCTTCTAACTTACTTACTTCCTTTGAGGCACCTAGTGCAATGTATTGGGAAGTCCAAACAAATCCCAGAAATAAAACATTCCACTAGCTGATCTCCCTAGGTCTGTTGAGGAGGTAAAGGTACTTTGAGTGTTTTCACACGAGACAGGTTATAAATAGAGACTAATATTCTCACAAAATTAGCAGGAGCTACCTCTGCCATGTCCTTCTGCACAAGGAGCAGTAACCTCCTCCCTCTCCCAGTTGTCCCTGTGGCTAAGACCAGCTAAGACCTCAGGAATCCCTCAAAACCTCTCTAAATGGAATACCAGTCAGCAAGATCTAAGATGTCATTGTTCATAGGGCAAGTTCTATCTGAATAATTTTCTTTGGGATACTTTGGTTGAGATCCTGCAGTATCCCAAAGTCTGAACCCAGGATATTACAGGATATACTGTGACTCCCTCTGCAAGGGACTTGGGTTTCTTCTGGTAAGGAGTCCTTCAGCCTCATTGCTGGGCCAGATCCTGTCCATACCTGGGAAGGAATCACTGAAGACAAGTTTTCTTTCACAGAATCACAGCATCACAGAATGTTAAAGAAAAGACCTTCCTGGTGGCTTTGAATCTATAGCTAAATCAACGAGGACCATTGCCCTCTCTTACAACTTAGTAAGTTAAGCTATTAAACCTTAAAGTTTATCTTACAAGTGATCAAAAATGTAGCTACATGACTGCTGCTGCAGTTATTGTGCTCATTCAGTTCACTTGCTTTCCTACAACATCCCTGAGGTTTATTCTTTTGTTGACACCATTGGGTAGGAAAGCCTGAGACTGTTGGTTTTTTACCTTGATGGTAGGTAGAAAGGGGTTGTTTTAACACTTGGACATTTAAAACCATTTCTTAAATTCTTAATTTTCAAGAAAAAAAAATTCCATTCCACACACTCTTAGAATCATAGAGTTTGGACTGGAAGAGTCCTTTAAGTGTCATCTAGTCCAAGCCCTCGCAATGAGCAGTGACATCTTCAACTAGATCAGGTTGCTCAGAGCCCTGTCCAGCCTGACTTTGATTGTTTCCAGGGACAGGGCATCTACCACCTCTCTGGTAAACCTTTTCCAGTGTTTCACCACCTTCATTATTAAAAATGTCTTCCTCATATCTAGTCTGAATCTACCCTCTTGTCCTATTGCAACAGGCCCCATAAAATGATTGCCCTCATCTTTCTTATAGTCCCCCTTTAAGTAGCAAAAATCTGCAACAAGGTCTCCCAAGAGTCTTCTTCTGACTGAACAACCTCAACTCTCAACCTGTCTTCACAGGAGAGATGCTTCAGCCTTCTGATCATTTTTGTGACCCTCCTCTGGACTTTCTCCACATCCTTATGTCGAGGACCCCAGAGCTGAATGCACATCTCTAGATGGGGTCTTACCAGAGCAGAATAGAGGGGCAGAATCCCCTCCCTCAACCTGTTGCCATACTGCTTTTGATACAGCCCAGGATATGGTTGACCTCCTGGGCTGCTAGCCCACATTGCCAGCTTATGTCCAGCTTTTCATTCACCAGCATCCCCAAGTCCATCACCACAGGGCTGTTCTCAATCTCCCCATCCCTGAGCCTGTATTGTTACCAGAGGTTGTCTTGACCTTGCAGGACCTTGCACTTGGCCTTGCATTCATGAGGTTCACCTGGGCCCACTTCATGAGCTTGTCCAGGTCTTTCTGGATGGCATCCAGTCCCTCAGGCGTGTCAACTGCACCACTCAGCTTGGTATGGTGAATCTTAATTTATTTTCTTGAATCTTAATTTACTTAACTGGGACTGGATCTCATTAAAGTATCCCAAAGATATTGACTGTGATTTTGCTGATGAAGAACAATTCCCTTTCTCTTAAAATATGATAGTATAGTATATACTTGCAGTAGGTACTTAAGCTGCATTCTAAGCTGGATTCTTTGGGTAAGGCTTGGGAGAGACTTGGATTTTCTGCAAATAGAATAAAACTATATCTGAAAATACAGTTTAGTGCAAGAACACAAGCTGAGTTAGGAAAATATTTTTTACAGCTGAGAATGAAACTTTAATTAAATAAAGCAGAGAAGGAATTGTTAACTGTAATACATGACATTAAATTAGCAACACATCTGACACAAGGATGCATAATATTCTGAACTATATTTGCAACTATCTCAATTATTGTTTCACTATTAAGAGGACTCAGCAAGGTAAAGAGAAGTGATAGCAGAAAACTGAAGGAAAAAGGAAGAGTAAAGACAAAAGGAGAGAGAAAAGTGAGTTAGGCAGCAGCAAAAAGAGCCTCCACGGATTCAGCTGACTGTACAGCAGCTTGAAAAAAAAATGTTCAAGGTGAGAAAGGCAGCTTGCTATTGGCATCATCTGTGGCCTTTAAAGACACAAGAGAGAAAGCAGAAAGGCTGTCGTGCATCACCCCTTGCCATATAGATTCATACCTGCTCTGGGAATGGCTCAGCTGTTAGTGGCAGCTGTCTCTGTGACAAAGAGGCTCTGCTATGGTTTGTGGCTCTGCCCCTCGAAGCTGGCAAAAGGAGCTGTGCAAGAGTAACTACACAACTGTGGGTCAGCTGCACTGACAGACTTTCAGTTCATTGAGTGCAAAACAACTTTTTTCTGAGTTTCACCAGTTTCATGCAGGTGGGTTTTTTGTTTGTTTTTTTGGGGATTTTTTTTAAGCTTATGGTGAAAATAGGTCATTGCAAGAACCAGCTATTTTGTCAACTCCTGAGACATTATTTTTGGATGGTAAGACTCTCAGAGTTTTCAAAAACTATCTGAGAGAAGGTGTGCTGCAGTATGTGATCAGCATCATCATTGTCAGAGCTTTCTTTTTATCACCATCTTTGACAACCTTATTTGCAAAGTAAATAGTAGTAAAAGTTAACATTCAGTGTACAGTTTGAATTTCAGAGCTGTCAAAAAATTACTTTTTTAGAAGAATTGCCTCTACTTTTCAAGTATTAGCATGAAAGATTCAATGCAAATGCCAGAAAGTAAAGAATCAAAACACATATCAGGGTCTTTTATAGACTTCACTTAGACAGGTATAGCTGATTCAGACACTGGTGGATGTAGAGGTGGCCAGAGCTGCTCCTGCTGCCCTGCTCCTCAAGCAGGTCAGCCAGCTTCTTCTCACATTCACCCTGTCCTGCTGGCTTCAGGGTAATGGCTGTCCCTTATCATGTGCTTCTGGCATCCCACATCGTAAGACTGTTAGAGATGTAACTGCACTGTGTCTGGAGTTTTGAAGGGAGTCAGAACAGGTAAGCAAAATCCAGCTTCAGCACTTTAATTTAAGTGCATTATCACCTCTTATCTCTAAGCTATATTAAATCTAAGGGCCTCTCTGCTTTATCTGCTGCCAAATAAAAAGGGAGTCTAGATATTATGGTAAGTTTACAGACAGGCTTACGATAAAATTTCAAGAAATACAGGTAAAAGTGTTGAAGATAGCATATTACTAGTTCTTTTTTGATTAAGTTTCTTTTCTGGAGAAAATGGTTTATTTTAGGTCATTCTATCTTCTCTCTTCTCTTGAATGGCAGAGTTGCAGGTAGTGGTAATTGTAAATGCCATATTTCTCCTTCCACTGAATTAGTAGAAAGGCAGCATGTCTGTCAGGAAAGTACAACAGGAGAAATTGCTAAAATGGTTCTGAAACCTTCAGCAAGATTGCAGAGCCTGGAACGGCAAAACTTCTACAGGTCCCTTATCACTAGCTTCCTGCTTTATTCAAATGAATTCATACATTTTAGTCTACTCCTGCATGTTGTGCCTGGTGATTGTACCGGAAGGACTTTGCTACCCGCCTGCATCCGTTTTTACCAGCTGAGCAGTATAGAGTAGGGTTTTCAAGTGGGAGACAATCTCATGAGAAGCTTCAGCAATCCGAAAGCCTAGTATGTTAGTTAGTAGTCATGAGATGCTGCTGTGAAAAAATATAATCCCTGCAATTTAAATATTCAGAACACTGCCCTGCAGTTTTGATCAGTAAACAGTCTTTCAATTTAGATTGTGCTTCCATCTAATTTTGGTCGCAAGGGAGGGCCACAGTTTCATGTTAGCAGAGATGCAAGCAAGGCAGAAACAAAGCCAAATGTTTTACCACACTATTTTCCATTGTTTCTTTAATAGGTCTCCATAGATTTGATACAGTACAGGTGCTGGAATCACTCATGCATTTAACCAGTCCTATAAACCTGCTCAAGGAAACGGTAGACCAGATGTAACTCTTCATACCTTTCTCACTTAACTGTCTGAGAGTAAACAGAATTTCCCACCTATTGTTATCTGATTATATAAAACAAGCTCAGTAGTACTGCTAGGCACCAATTTAAAGCTGACATACTCAAGATCACAAATCCACCCTTTGCTTATGCAGTCTGTCAAGTGTTGGGACATATTTATGAGGAAATATGGGACGAAGTTTGTGCCTTTCCAGTGATTCTCTCAGACTGATGGTCAGGGAGCTTTGAACACAAAATTAATTTGATTTTATTTTTAATCCCATTTATTTCTGCCATTGCAGAAGTGTTTGTTTCTCAGATAAGCTCTTGAAACAAACAGTCATACCAAGGGGAAGACAGAAGCAGCTTGCATTTCTTTGAGGCCATTGACCTCCTAGGCTCCTTGTCATTCACATCAGTGAGAGTGTGCAAAGAATTAACCCTGCATTCAATTTCTTTTTTTTTTTTAAAGAAACCTGGAAGTTGCTTAGCCACAGATATCTTTATGTCCTGGAAAAAGCAAATGCATTTCCCACTGATTCTGGATGTAATGTTATGATAAGGATGTCTGGACTTTTTTTGTTTTTTCTTTTTTAAGAAGAGTAAGGTTGATACTCAACTTTTAAATGGAAAGAGCTTGCTGAGTCAAACTGGTTTGGTGCCAAGTTCTATAATGGAAGTAGGAGACGGTATAATTTCCAAAGTATTACTACTTCATTCCTTAATTGACAGTACCATACTCATGGGTGAAGTCCACCTTCCCCATTGGGACTATATAATAAGAGTCAGGATGTGGTTTTGTCAAGGCAGTGGAGTAGACGTTATGGCAGCAAAAGATCTCTTTGCTTACTTGAAGTGAGATGTAAATATCCAACTGACCTAGAGCAAAGAAGGTACTTGCTCATACTGTAGAGCATGTTCACTCTGGGAAAAGAAGGAAAGTGTCATTGATTTAATATCAACTAAAATATTTAACTAGCCAAGAGTTAATAGTTAATTATATTCCACTTAAAGCACTGGAGGAGATATTGGATGAAACAGCATCTATCTATACATAGTGTACAGTGATTCTTCATCTGTATATAGTATGCAGATGTATATTGGGGTTTTTTTTAATTTCAGTCTGCAATTTGGGGAAGACAAAAGTGGGCAACAATTCCAGCAATGTAACTCCCTCTTTCAGTACTTGAACTTTTATAAGCTAGTATTCTGTTCTGCCTTAAACACACAAGCAAGTACGGGGATCTGTTCCAAAACACCTGTCTGTAATTAGCAATAATGTCAAGTTCCTGCCACTATTTATTTGAGATCACCCAGGGATAATCAGTACTAGCACTCTCAGGGATAGCTGTGGATGCTGTCCTGCAAGAGCACCTAATTCAGTCCCAGTCCTAGTTCTGACTGTTAAATTCATCTGTCTTCTTTAACTGTGATAAAAACTTTTGAGTACAAGTTGGAGCAGAATATCTACCCTGAAATATTCTCTTTACATTTATTTTTCTGGAACTGGGAATGGAGCTGGGCCAACAATAGAAAAAAAAAATCAGCTTTTTGTTTTACAAATTACTGTAAAAGGAAGTTTAAAGTGCTGGGCATATACATTTCTAAATAGTGAAAAAAAAGTGCTTGGAATATACTCTTTCAAGAGTAGGTAAGAAAGGGTTGGGTTCTCGCGTGGTATGCTGCTCCACGACTCAGCTTCCTTGGTCTTCTGGAAAGATTGGACAAAATCTTTTGTAGATTCAAAGTGTTGCTCTCAATGTGCCTAGACAGCTCTGAAGACAAACTCAGTTTGGTGGTACAGTACAGACTTCTGCCCAAACTATAGTCCTCCCTCCCTCTCTACTTGCACAGGAGACGGAGTGCTGTTCACGTTCTGTTGTGTAACCGGCATCATGTTTTTATCATACAGCTATTTCAATTATATTCTTTTTAAAAAATGAGAGTATCTCCTATTAATTTGGACAGCCATCTCTCTTCAGCAAGCATCATGTATGCCAGGGCCAGCCTAGGAGCAAATCCCAGTCCCTTCTTTTTCTGCTCAGTCATTTTAATGACTGCAGGTAGTATTTTGGCCTCTGTCAAAGTACAGATTTTTAAAGTAATAGAATGAATATTTTTGGAAGATGGCTGGCAGAAGTTCACATGTATGCATGCAAGGGCACTGAGTGGATTTTGTCAGTTCAGAAATAACTGCCAGCATCCACTTGACTGCTGTTTAGAGAGCAGACTTCTGCTCCACTCTCTTGGAAGCTGTGAAGCTGCAATGCTGGGCTCTTCTGTAAAGCCTATCCATAGTGTGTGCACATTATCACTTGCATAACCGATGCACAGTTGACCACCAGATGGTCTTTGCAGAAGCAAGAAGGTCAAGAATTTTATTTCTGATTTGTGGGTAGATATTGTTTCCAGTCTTGCATAATCAGATTCTCTGTGCACCAGCTGATTTCCCAAGGTAAAATGTAATTGATGAATAGAAAAATGCTTACATTATCCTTAAAGCACTACTAAGGTAAGCAGCAATCCTCTGTATCCTTCTTGAATAGAAGCTGAATAAAGACATGAATTGTTAAGCACATAGTTTCTCCATTCACTCCTAACAGACAGTGCAGGGTAGTGATGTCTCCAGCTGGCTCAGGAGGGCTTCTTTTGCAACATAGTGGATAACATCTGTATGTTGTACCCACAACATCCTGGAGTGCAGAATGGGTTGGAGAAGCTGAATGAGTAGCAGAGTGGTTATTTCAATACTGAATTTTATACTGCAGTGGTAATCATTTTGGTTGGAAAAGACTTTTAAGATCATTGAGTCCAACCATTAACCTCACACTGCCAAGCCCATCACCAAACTAAACCATATCCCTCAGCATCTCATCTATGCTTCTTTTAAAAATCTCCAGGGATGGTGACTCCATCACCTCCCTGGGCAGCCTGTTCCAGTGTCTAACAACTCTCTCAGTGAAAAAGTTCTTTCTAATATCCAATCTAAACCTCCTCTGGCACAATTTGAGGTCATTAAAAGTGGTAGACAACATTTCTAATTTAGATACGTCCACACTATTGTGTCATTGTGGCAATAGTGCCTGCCTGAGTGGCAGGGACAGGAATAAAACCCAGCTCACTTAAGTTACTGTCAGGAAACTGATCACTTAGCTGTGCCACTTTCAGCATTGGTAATGATGGTGATACAGTCCAACTTTTACCTCTGCTGTATGTGGAAAATAGGAGCCTATACAGAACTGCATTAGGAATTGTACCTGGCTTCAGAGAACTGGATGCTGAAAAGCATTTTGAAGTGATTCAAGCCCTGGTTGGAAGTTGCCCTTCCTGTGCCAGACTGGCTCCCATTCTTCCTTCCACCAGTCCCCTCAGGTCCAGAGAATCCTAAATCCTTCTCTGCTCCCATCTCACTTTTGCCTCTGCCGCAGCTCAGGGCCATCAGCCTGTGTGTGCATATGTCTATGTGGGTGTACAGTACTGCCTCCCACAACAGAGCCAGCTACCCTGAATGAATACGTCTGCTATTTCATCATTCAGTTTGCTCAAAGGGATACTTCTTTCTTCCTCACTTCAGGTAAGGTAAAGGATGTTTGAACCTGTGTCTGTGTTGCATGGAGTGCTGCTGGGAGAGAGGCATGGCACTTCTAGTTGTGCTCATTCAGCAAATGTGGTGAAAACAGCAAGATGCTTGGTATATCAAAATTGTCCTTGTCTGTCTTTTTCCTCAATGTCAGTGGGTTAGGAGTTACCCTTAAGTCTTCAGAGATTCACAGCAAAGGGGGGACTTAAAAACACATTAGCAGATGTGATGCAATTGCTGTCTTCAAATTCAGATGGCAGGATAGTCTTCAGCTTCATTTCCAGGTTTAAGGAAATCCAGACCAAAATACTGATGGGTTTTACCTTTCATCATCAACAGAGACTCGTAAAACACTCTTCTATGTCCTATAACTATGGGTCACGTATTTAATTGAAGTAACTCACCATCCACTTCTTGCCTTTGCCAGAAATATGCCACTTTACACAAAACAGAAATAAACCTATACATATACACATGTTCACATCAATGCATGTCGATTACTCTATTGTTATGCACTTCTGTGCCTTTTCAGGTCTCAGTTTGCAATCTCTACACACTGTAACAATGCTGTTTACTAAATTAAATATTGCTTTTCTCAATTCCATAATACATTTTAGAAAATGAATAAGAAAAGCATTAAATGCTTTCTTCAGAACCACTTCGCATTCATAATAGCTGTGTAAACTACTCAAGATTCAGGAAAACAAAGCTACCAAGCCATAGAGACCAAGATAAAGCTGCATAGCCATTTGTTTTTAACTAGGTGTTGGATTAAAACCATGGTAGGTATTTATGGTTTTTGTTCTGTTTTGTTTTGTTTTTCCAGCTCAACTTAGAGTCCTGTTTTGGTACAAAATCAGGAAATATTTCATTAAGACCTTTGGCCAGTCAGGAAATTTCGCCTTTGGTTTCTGACTCAGACACAATTCTCATTTCTTTTCCTTCCCCAAGCCAAGTTTCAGTTAACGCATCATAGGCAGGGGCTCAGTCCCTAGATGACAGCATTTAGCTTGGTGTTGGAACCATGGGGGATTGCTGGGTGACCAGGAGTGCTTAATAGTCTTTGGGAACTAGTGCAGAAAGAAGAATTGAAGAGTAAATGAGTTGTCTGTGTGGCTCGCATTCACACAGACATACACAAGCCTGTTATCAGTTGCAGTAGCTGCAGTTGTTCCTGATAACAAGTCTCAGCTGAAACTGTCTGGTTTTAGAGTTGACAAAGGCTGTTTGTGCAGTATCAAATAGTTGAAACATAACGTGTATAGGTCATTTTTTCCCTCATTTTTCGTGTACTCTATGGCTTGTGAAAGCAATCCCTTATAAATCTCCATTATGTAAGGCTATTTTAAAACCCTCTTAAGCTCCATGAAAAAAATCTTTTTAAATTACACGATCAGTTTCTTCCTTTAGTGTGCTTTTTTTTTTTTTTCTGTACACTACATACCTTTCTTTCTACCATATTATCTTCATGAGAGGGTAAAGAATGGGACCATTTACTGTCCTAGTATTACGGTTCCATAAGAAAGATGTAGTGAAAATTACCATGTCTAAATAGGTTTAACATTATTTTTCTGCATATTTTTTAGGTGGATTAATTTTACACAGTTTACTCTCACCCACTCTTTCTGTAGCAGCAAAATGACTTTAAGCTCCTCACCTTCTTCACCCCTTCTCCTGCCTGAGCCTTTTCCTCCATTTGTCTGAAGTGATAAATTGAAAAGTCTATATGTCTCTTCATCCTTTGCTTGTACATCCTACCAGAAAACATGCACCACACAGGGCAGTTCTGATGAGGAAACGGGTCCTCGCTAAGGCTGAATTCTCTGGAAGAATTTTACAGGCTGTGCCTAGAGTACACTGATGGCAGGGCCACATGCATCTTTTGCTGCATGAAGAGCTAGACCATCAGCAGCGGGAAAGAAGTCCTTCCTAGACCTTGGCTCCAGCTGCAAGGACAGATGCTTTAGGGTGTGTGGCTTGAAGCCCTCACCACTTCTTTTTTAAATCCAGGCAGATGGGAATCTACTTGGGACACTCCAAGGAGGAACATCCCCTGGCAATAACAACCACAGCTAGCTCCCATCTCACTAAATCAAACCAAAAAGCCCTAAGGAATGGGTGCCTTTGCATTTCACACTACAGATCACCTTCTTGGAAAGGGCATGTGAGTGGCTCAGACCTCCACTGAGCTTTGTGCAAGGCCCAGACTAAAGTGGCTATTGGAAAATGCCTGGCCTATTCATTCAGAGGACACCTGTAAGAGCTGCTTTTGTTAGTATGAAACATATACATGAGTACCAGTTTGATTATTTAGAGGAAGTTAGTCCCAGGAAGATATATACAGATGGAATGTGGATGTTATTGTTTCCAGGGGTAGGTGGCAACTGAGAGAAATCTTGATGGCACTTAACCGGAAGTTAGAGCCATCACTAATAGTTTTGTTAGACAGTTCTCAGACAAGTCTGAAACATCTTAGACAAAAAAAATTGTTTAAAATTTTCATTAAAATCAGAGAAATAAGCTATTTTGCTTTCTTGACACCCAGCAGTTTTAAATGAGCTAATTGAGAACCTCAGTATTTATAGGATGAATTTTAAATAATGCTTTAGACAAAGAGGAATCTGCAGCACTATGCCAATGTTTACAATCAGAAGATGGCATAACCCAGATGCTTTCAACTGCTATTTCTCATTCTGATATTCATTCTGGGTAAAATATTTTAAATGGGATTCAACAAGAAAATAGAGGAGAGGATTAATGGCTTTCTAATTATTGCTTATTAAAGAGCTTAAATGGATAATTTAATAATTGAAATAGATTGCTAGATAAAGATAGAAAAAAAATGGATAATATTGGAAATATAATGGACTTAGACATTTGTTAAGACTTTGACTAGATATTACATAATATTTTGAATAATAAACAAGAGTGTTACAAAATTACCATAACACATCTTAAAGTAAGATGGATGACAGATCTTCAGTCCTGGATATAAGCAGGCAACCATGAGCAAGCATATGGGCTTCTAGAATGATCAGCTGGTAACTGCTTCTTGACCATTGACTAAATGCCAGTAAATCAATAGGGTTTACAATGACAGCAATGTTGGACTTAAAAGCCATGCAGAACAACATGGTTTTCTGGATAAACTGAGCATAAGCTGAACAATGTAGGTCTTAACCTGAAATTTATTACACAAATATGTAATTCGTATGAGATTTAGAATAAAAATGAGAGGTGAGGAACCTTCTTGAGTCCCACAAAGCAACTTCTCTATGAAAAGTAATAAACTTCTCCTTGACAGGGAGTCTAATGTAGTTCTTGGATGTATAAACAGAGGTAGCTGAAATAGCAATGGAGTAATGATATTTTTGTTTGGCACTGAAGCAACCAGTAATGGAATACTGTGTCCAATACAAGAAGGATGCTAGCAAACTGAAATGAGATCAGAGAAGAGTTATGAGAGCAATTAAGAAGCTGGAAAATATTTCTTATGGGCTGAAAATCCTGGATCTAGGAGCTAGCATTTGTTTTATAAAAAGAAAGTTAAAAGATGTCTTATTTGTAGTCCATAAGAGCTTGCACAGGAAGAAAGCTTTGGTGATGGCTCTCTGCAGTCTTGAAGTCAGAAAAAAATGGGACTAGAAATAAGGATTTAACAGTGAAGCGCTCATTAAAATTTATGGTAGCAATTTGTAACACTATTTTTTGAGATTCTTTTTTTTCCTTCTTACAATTGCACTTAAATAAGTGTTAACACAGGGCAGTGCTGCTCAAGAGTTATCCCTGCTGGTCTCAGGAGCTATGAATCTGAGACAACTACTGAGACTATCTCAAACAATATGTAAGTTAAAATTGCACTTCCACTCACACACTCATAAATACAAGCATGGGGTCAGGGTCTTACTTAAAATCAATTCTTTACATTGCTTTGAATGTGAGTCTGCTCACATGTACACAGAAAACAGGCACCTTACAGCACACTGGCTGTCATGAGAGATATAGAAATATTCATTCCACTGTTTGAGGCTAAAATAAAAAAGGAATCCAATATTGGAAATGAAGAGGGCTGATTGGGCAAATAACATAGGCAAGGTGTGGACCAATGAGAATAGCAGAGAAGCCAAGTAATTTCCTGCCATGCAAGGAGGTCTGAGAAGAGTTGGGTTTCACACAAATACATGAGAGTGAAATGAATCCTTAAGGGAAAATGGATGAGGTAGGGGTTTTTGTTAGGCTTGCTTTTTATGCAGATGTCCTCATTAATGTGAGAGTATGGGAAAGTGCAGATGATGTGAAAATATATGCAACTGCCCTGGAAGAAATAGAAGTGACAAAACTGTAGAGAGCAACAAAACAAGCATAGAATAACAGTATGAGATTTGGGGTGAACATATGTAAATTAACTAATTGAGGCAGAGGAAAATATGGAAATAATCCAAAGGAAGGAAAAATTGTACAGAGCAGCTATGATGAAAGATTAGAAATGTGCAAATTTGGGAGCACAGATACAGTCTGTAGTTTGATGTGGTGGCATAAATGATGTCATCAGTTCTGGATTGCAGATGTAAAAAAACAAGCTGTGAGTCTGCAGTTTTTGCCTGTATGAAGGTCTACTGTCAGTTCATCAGGTGAAGTTGTCCTGCTGGTGTTCTGCTTTCCTGGGAACAGAAATACCCCTCTGCAACTTGAAAGTGCAACAATGCATGGCAGTTTTGGAGTAACTGAAATTAATCTGAGCAGGACCTAGATATGGGTCAAAGTATGTTTGTATCAGAATTTAGCTGGGTTATTTTGATATTTGACTGGCTTTAGCCAAACTCCTCTTTGCACATTGAAAAGCGATAACGATTGGATTGAGACACATTGCTGAAAATTATGATCTGAAACAGGGAAAATAAGGCTGAAACTGATCTGGAAATCTGAGCCTTGTTTGTCAGGCAGAGAATTTCCCTAGAAAACTTCTAATGACATTTTCACCAGCTTATATACAGCACTAGCAAAACTGTGCAATAAAGAAAAACCTTTCAGAGGCAGGGAAATGAATTAGATGACCTAGTAGGCTTTTTTCCATCTCTAACTTGTGATGACTTTATGAAAGCACTTTGTCAACTCTTCACTAACTACTGTGTGTTTAGCTCTGAACAGTCCTGTCAGACTGTTTGGGAAGTTAGAGTTAGATTTAGCTATAAATTCCTATCTGAGTCTCTCTGAAATCTAAAAATAGAATAGTTTAGAACGTATGGGCTGAATTATGGATCAAATGTGTCACTGTAGGAACCAAGGACAAAATGTGTGACACTAAACTGATGTCAAAGAAAAATTCACTGCTTGACTATTTCTCTATTCACAGAGTGCATTTTTCATGCCCAGAGCTCTGTCAAGACTTTAGCTAATTAATCCTCACAGGACATCAGTGGGTCATTACCTACACCTTCATTTTTCAGACAGAAATGAAAGTTTAGAGATTCTTGACATGTTACATCTGGAATCAGGAATACGACTAATTTGCCCATTGCCCCACATTGAAGTCTCCAGTCCATACTGCCACCTAATGCCTGTCTAACATATGTGAAAAAGTGCTGCAGGTTTTTTGGAAACCAGATGAAGTAGATATTTTCAAACTATCCACAATTTGTAATAGTTTAAATAAATTATACGATGCAGAAATTGCTTTCAGGGAGGGAAAAGTAGGAGAAAGTGTGACATAAGGTTGATGGTAATTGCGTGGAGAAACATTTTTCCTTCTTATAGCAGGCTGCAGACAGCCTTCCTGTGCTGATTTGGTACAAATATGAACCCTTGCAGCAGAGTGCACAGCCCACGCTCTTCCTCACCTTTGTGAACATCACCATTGAATTTCCCTCAGACCTCTTGTTTGAGCCAATCAGTGATTGGGAAGAGTTTTCTCACCACTTAAAGTGATTCAGGATTGATATTTTCCACCATTGCTGAGGCAAACATTGCTGTATGAGCTCCTCTTTTCTGGTAGAGGGGGAAACTAGGCCAGCATCTGAATTACAAGTCCTCTCAGAGACCTCAGGAGCCAGGGAACCTTGAGCCATCATTTGCAATTACAGCGGCTGCTTTGCCCTACATACAGATGAGGTAACAAACTTGTCATGGGACCACAATGCTGAACTGCTGCTCCCTCCATAGCAGTAACTTCTATTGTATCTGCAGTCACAATTCCATCAGTTTTCAGATCTGCCACAAGCACTTACAGCATGTGTTATTCACAGATTCAGCCACAGCACAGCAATATTCATCGCTACCCAGGCCTCTGGGTGCCCTGAGATCATTCGCAGTTGCTGAAGCAGACGGACACATCCATGGTGGTGCTGGACCAGCAGCAGGTAGTTTACACAGCTGCTGACTAAACATCTGCAAAGTGCAAGTGTCCTTGGAATGAAAAGGGTCTAGCATACTTGTTGCACTGAGTGAACATTACAGTTTCCTCTCATTGCGAACCTACCTTCTAGACTAGCTGAGGAAACATGCTTACTACTACAGTGTGCAACTAGCAGTTGCCCAGAGGCAGTCTAAAGCAATCACACCTCTTTCTTTCTCAAATTCTATAGCAGCTAGAATATTCCATTAACAGTAATATTTGCGTGGTCTTTCTACTCATTCAGCAATTTTTTCTGTAACTATTAGGTTTTGTTACTGTTAGTTTAACAAATGCTGGTATTTTATTGTCCAAGCAGTGTTAAGAGCTTTTGCCACTGGAAGAAAATCACATGGGAAAATAAAATAATTTTGTCATCTTGTTGCCATTGTTATAGAGTTGAAATTCTGTTTTGTTTCAGTTGATTAACCTTTAAAAGGGAAGGGAAATCAGGCCTATATAAGCACTCTAGGTTTTTAAATACAATATATCGAATGTAGCAGTTTACTGACAAGTAGGGTAGCCTTTCATAGTGAAAGCCCAGCTTTTACCATTGAAGAAAGTTTCTAATTGCCTTTCTGACCATCATTCAAAAATCCCTTATTAATGCAACTAGTAATTTGTCCAAAACTAGAAATCTATTCAGAGAAATGTAATTGCATGCCTTTGAGAGTTTGGAGATTTCACAGTTTGGTTTTGCCCTAATTCAAGCGGAAAAACAAAACATTTTGAGTCCCCCATGTGAGCACCGAAGTTTTCCTTACCCTTGACTAACATCATCTGCACAGCAGACTCTGCTAGAGCCTTCAGTCCTGAAGTCCCCTAAATTTTTGCCTGCCAGGGATCTGCATGCCAGGCAGACTAACTTCCCTGGCATCTTTTCCCCAGGGAAGAGAGCTGCCAAGTGACTGGGAAATGGGACAGGCAAGAAACCTGCCAAAGAGATCTTGCTGTCTTTCTTTCTAAATTTCACTGGCATGGGCACACATTTGCAAAGCATTTCAGGTTCAGTTAATTCAGCAACTTGCAGTGATAGGAGAGTTCTCTGTTCCACCCTCCCCCCAGCTGTTTCAATCTTAGCAGAAGATGGATAAAATTATCAATTATAAACATTCATTTTAAAATGTCAGAGAGAAAAATTCATAGCCTAATTTTTAAAAGGTAATGACTTCAAACTTTCCCCCTGGAATGCTCATAACCTAAGAAATTAGGTTATTTTCCTGTTTCAGTATCTCTCAAAATAGGCCAAGTTCAGCTATGAAAGAACTAACCGCATTTATTGCAGGAGAACTCAGGTTCATGGGAGGTCAGTGTTTTTTTCCAAGACAGCATTATCATTATTATCATTATTTTAGAAATATAATTATTATAAATTTATATCTGCTGTCATTATTATTATTAATATTTCACTTAATTTTGTATGGCAGTCCCACTATGCTGGGTAATATAAGAGCACCTAGAGAAAAAATACCCCCTACCTCAAAGAAGGTAGTTCCCAAACAGACAAGAGCAGAGAAAGGGAAAAGAAACTGAAGTTCTTGCACAGGGTCATGTGTATAGGCCTTATTGAGCTTTATCAGTTACCAGTTATCTTCCTACCTTCCCCTGCTGCCACTTGAGTTTAAAAAGCAAATTGTTTTCCTGGCATCTACCCATGCCTCACAGCACCACAGTGAAGGAGATGGCACAGAGTTTCCAAGTAAATTCCCAAGCAGCCAATTAAGGCAGACAAGATAGGTACCAAAGGAAAAAATAACTATTTGCCATCTACCACCTCATTAGGGAACCCAAGCACCTGTCTTCTGTCAGAATCACTGAGAGGTTTTTGCAAATGCATAAGTGCATAAATTTTGTCTATGCGATTAGAGCTGCCTTCGCTCCTGAAGAAGAACAACGTGTCTTGACAGCTTGCTTTTTAAGTGTAATAATTAAAGGCATAAGTGAGGATTGTGAAACTTCGGAGATTCTGAAGTCAGACCCTGGACATTTACAATCTTAACAGTATTGCCATTCTTCCCATTTCTTGATAGATGTCCTACTTTGCCAATCATTTCCATTCAGCTGTTTACTAGACCTGAGACAGATTGAATTCAGGAGGAAGCAAAATCCTAGTTTTACCTAAGAGCATAGACCCAGTTTCTTGCTTGAATAGCCAGGTATGTGCAGTAATCACTCAAATGCTGAGACTTAGGTATGTTAAAAATTTCTAAATTCTCCCTCAGAAGACTAACATCCTATACTTATGAGGCAGCAGACTCCAACTTAAGTGGTACATGATCATTCTGATCACGATCATCACTGAAGTTATGAGGATATTGTATTTGTACAATAGGAGTATTACATTTTTAGTTTTGTTGCTGTTGTTAAAATCAGTATGTAACAGTGTGAAACAGCACTGAAACAGCAACTGTGGTGTCTAGACTGCCCTTTTCCTCATTGAGTTGAAGGTGGGTGCACAGAGGATGTTTCGGACAATGTTTTTTTTCCAAGGTCTTTAGTTGTTCCTATTTTGTGCTTAGAGGTAGATTAGAAAGAATATTTATTTCTGAGTCTAATAAAGAGAAACTGAGAAGAAATGGTTGATTATTTTTTTCTTCTTAGTGACATTGCTGTGACCTGATCTGGGTGAACCTGCTTTAGCTGGGGGATTGGACTAGGTAGCTCTAGAGGTCTCTTCCAGCCTCAACCGTTCTATGATTCTGTGATCCTATGATTGCTGTAGCTAACTGTATTACCAGGGAATGCAAAGATAACAGACACAGAAAATGGATTGGAAATATTCCCAGAATACATTAATGAGATTGTAAACAAAAGCATTTCAGCAACACACCGATCATCCCTTACAAAGTGACTCACAACAGTTAGTGCACATTGCAAAGTACAAGAGGAGGGAAGGCAAGTGACAAACTTCCATTAAGGAGTAAAAAAAAAAAAAAAGGCCAGAAGTGTTTACCTCAACTTCAACACTGATGAGCACTGATAACATCAGTGAAGCTTCTTGTGGAACTTCAGGTTTCTCAGGTCATGTTAGTGGACAGCTGAAGGGAAAACCTTTCCATTATAAACTACTGGTTTAAACATAAGTCCAATCTCTAGTGAGCAGAACACACCACTCTGACAACTGCCTGCTGTCAGACATGGACAATGTTAGCAGCTTGGCTCTGACGAGATGAGTGTCCAGATCCCAGAGATTACTGTGCCTTTACTTGTGCTATCAAGAAGGAGCTGTCACTGGAAACTGATCTGCATTTTCACTTCTGGAGGTCAGTATTGTTGTGCACACTGCTTTTGGTATTTCTGTTCTGGAGACAGAAAGGTTACTTTACTGCCTTGCTGAAGGGGAAATGCTAGTTCAACAGGAGTGAAAGGAAGTGGTTTGTTTAATTTGTGAGTGTACAAGGAATCTGTCTATGAAAAAGACTACCCACAGATTTTGCAGAATAAGTAAAACTACATTTTTGGGCCAAAATTAAAATGCCAGTTAACATTTTGTCTTAAAAGTTGAAATTCAGGAATTACTGACCAATTCCAACAGGGTCCAATTATTATTAAACAAAACAGAAAATATGTTTGCTGCCCTCAGCACTTTAGAGGAATTTACATGGCAGCGAAAGCTATTGCTTGCTTTAGCTCCTACATTCAGTGGAGAAAAACATGGTTTCCCTCATGACCTTTTAACTCTTATGGATGAGAGTTAAAACCCATAACCCTTACAGACTCAGTACCCCATAATAATGCAGTAGGAAGATAACAGTACCTCAACTCTGCTTTCATGTAGCTCTTCACGGCCTGGCACTTTCTGCAGCAAAACCCTGCTTTATAAAATCTGGGTTGCTGTTTCTCTGGCAGAGCTGAGAAAGTTGTTGACGGCCAAGCTGCACAGGAGAGGACCTTATTGTTCTGCTTGTCAAATACAATGCCAGGATCATTGCCTGCACGCTTCAGTGCATACCTCACAAATCACAGCTGTACCTGTACAGGAGTGTAATTAGATACATTTGTGTACAGGGAAGCTGAAACATTTCAGTGCTGGCTCTGGCAGTGCCTGTTCCCAACATTCCCAAGACGTGCAAAGAAAGAGTAAAAGGACTTATTTTCATGAAAGAGAGCAGAAGAGCCAGAAAGCAAACCTACAGTCAAAGCTGGTCAGTGCTTCGCATCATAATCTCTACTATGCAGGCTGAATCTCTGCCATCCAGATTTGTAGCAGGGACCTAAGACACAACACAGGTGATGGGGTAGGCGGGAGAGGAGTGCCGGTGGTGTCATGGGAAATCCAGGGCAGGCTTACAGGGCTAGAGAGCCTGGGAACAGAAGCAATGGGCTTGAAGCTGGTCTTTTTTTTTTTTTTTCTTTTTCCCCCAAATAAAAGAATGGAACCACAAATGCATATTTCCTGGGTTTTGTGATAACTGAAGCCTTTAATTTTACTCTTGAGCTGGATAGTAAACCCCAAAACTTTTTCAGAATAAAACCAAAAAAACATTAGGTTTCAAAGGTGTTCAGATGAAATTGTAGATTATCCTAAAATAAGTGACTGGGGGCAGAGGGAATACAGGATGCAATTGTAGTCAGATAATTCAGGTAAATTCATGTGAATCACCTGTGACTGAATTCTCTATTGCAGTTATCGGAGTTTGCTAACAAGATTTCATCCAGCCTTTTTTTTTTTTTAAACAAATTACGGTTTATAGCACAACTCTGCTCATACCGTAGTCTAGATAGATCCCACGTGTCTATGCCTGGCTCTAACATTACTTCTCATAAATTTGCACTCTTTTTTTGTCTTTTACTTCTTTCTATTTAAATGAAAATTATTTCTAATCTGAAATGGTTTTATATGTTGAAGAAAAGGTGTTATAAAAATGACATATTTCACATTTGAAGATTTGATTTCAGTAAAGACAGATGAGTTAAAAAAGTGTTAGCACTTGCTTTGATCAGATTAGACAAATCTGACCAGAACATCCATAAAATATTTCTAACTAGAGGGTAAGGAACCCTTATGATCTATGGAGCAGTGTTTGCTCTTGAAGGGTCTTCTGCAGTTAAGGTCCTTATGCTGCTTCTATTTATGAATTGTTTAAACACATGAGATATCAACCGACAGATAATTGCTTCAGCGCCGTAACATCTGATTGTTTGTCAGCCAGGCTCTGAAAATGTGTGAAGAAACAGATGCTGGAGCAAGACAGTGATGATCATAGCCAGCAGGAAGATAGGGGCTACAGACATGTTATGCAAGTCCAAAACCTGCATTTATGTCATCGTGTTGTACTTCAATTCAATCTTACCTGCAGTTTGAGCTACCCAGCAGCTTCTCATAGAGCATGTTTGTCCTGTTTGAAAAAGAGGGTGGTGATCTTCCAGGCCGAAACTGCAGACAAATGCCTTTCAAAAGGCAGTTAAGAAAACTGTCTTTAGTTCTGTATGTCAAAAATAAAAGGTATGTCTATGTCAGTCATGATATATGTAGATTTATACAGTGCTGAATCCACCTCTAGTCACACTTCATATCATAGATTCATAGAATCACAGAATGGTAAGGTTTGGAAGGGACCTTTAGAGATCATCCAGTCCAAACCCCCTGCTAAAGCAGGTTCACCTCGACCAGGTCACACAGGAATGCTTCCAGATGGATTTTGAAGACCTCCAGTGAAGGAGAATCCACAACCTTTCTGGGTAGCCTGTGCCAATGCTCCCCCATACATAAGATTTTCCTTATGTTTAAGTGAAACTTTTTGTGTTCCATCTCATATCCTTGTAACTTGAGACAGCGGAAAAAAAGTGCCACCCTGTCCTCTTGACATAATAAGTGTTAATGAGATCCCCCCTCAGTCTTCTCTAGGCTGAACAGACCTAGCTTCTGTAGCCTTTCCTCATGTCGTGGTTTGGCCCAGCTAGCACAACAGCACCACGACAGTTTCTCGCTCGATGCCCCCATTCACCCCCACCCTCGTTAGGATGGCGGAGGACCCAGTGAAATGGGAGTAAAAAGATAAGCAAGATTGTTGTGGATTGAGACAAGGGCAGGGAGGGCTCACTGCCAATTATGGTTCTGGGCAAAACAGACTCCAGTACTCGACTTAGAGAGGAAAGTAGGAAAGTTTATTCTACAAGAAACAGAACAGAATAAAAGCAAAAAGGGAGTAGGATGATGAGAAAATTACAACCAGCACTTTAAGATCTCCCTCCCCCATCCCTCCTTTCTTCCCGGGCCCAGCTCACTGCTCCCGATATCTCTACCTCCTCCCCCCCGCAACAGCTCAGGGAGGCAGGGAGTGGGGGATGTGGTCAGTCTCTCACAGATGGGCTCTGCTGCTTCTGTCTTCTCAGATGAGGATGACTCCTGGCATTCTTCCCCTGCTCCAACACGGGGTTCCTCCCCCGGAACACAGTCCTTAACAAACTTCTCTGGTGTGGGTTGTTCCCAGCAGCTGCGGCTTCTGCCGATACAGGTTCCCTCACACGGGACACAGTCCTTGGTGAATATCTCTGGCGTGGATTCTTCACCGCGGTTGCAGTTTCTGCACTTGCAAGGTCCCTCTCTCGGGACAAGGCCTCTTCTGGGCATAAGTTTAATGAGCTGCTTTGTCGTGGGTTCCTCCCCACAGTTGCAGCTGTGGATATTGGGTCCCTTCCTCGGGACAGGGCCTGCTCTGGCCATAGTGATAAAGGACCCCTCCTTCGGGACAAGGCCTCCTCCGGCCAAAATCACTGTCCCTGGCTCAGGGCCTTTAATGAAGTGAATCGCTGCCCCTGGTCCGGGGTCAGCTTTAGCAAAATGAGTCTTTGCCCCTGATGCGGGCTCATAATCAAAATGAGTCTGTACCGCTGATGCGGGGTCTTTAAAGGAATGAAAATAAATCTCAGCTTCACCAGTTCTCTCCATAGAATGCAGGGGAGTCTCTGCTACAGTACACCTCCTCCCTTTCATCACTGACCTTGGAGTCCGCATGGTTGTTTCTCTCACTGTTCCTACTCCTTGCACCACCACCAGCCAGAAGAAGAGAAGAAGGGGCAGAAGAAGGAAAGAAGATGGAGGAAGACACCTCCCCTTCCGGCTTCTTCTTAAAAAGTGATCGTGGAGGCGTCTAATTGGCTCAGCCCCAGAAGTGGGTCTGGCTCAGAGCTGGGGAGAGTTGTGAGCAACTTCTTACAGGAGCCATCTTTGCAGCCCCTTCCCTCATACCAGAAAAGGCTGTCATGTCAAACTATGACACCTCATAAGAAATATGCTCCAGTCCCTTAATCATCTTCGTGGCCCTGTACTGAACTCTCTCCAGCAGTTCCCCGTCCCTCTTGAGCTGAGGAGCCCAGAACTAGACACAATACTCTAGATGAGGCTTCACCAGGGCAGAGTAGGAGGAAAACAATCTCTTCTTACCTGCTGACCACACTCTTCTTGATGCATCCCAGGATGTCATTGGCCATCTTGGCCATGAGGGCACATTGCTGGCTTACATTTAGTTTGCTGTCCGCCAGAACTCCCAGGTCCCTCTGCACAGAGGTGCTTTCCAGCAGGTCAATCCCCAGCCTGTAACTGGTGCATGAAGTTGTTCCTCCCCAGCTGCAGGACTCTGCACTTGTCCTTGTTGAACCTCATGAGGTTCCTCTCTGACCAGCTCTCAAGCCAGTCAAGATCCCTCTGAATGGCAGCACAGCCTTCTGGTGAATCAGCCAGTCCTCCCAGTTTGGTGTCATCAGCCAACTTGCTGAGGGTACACTCTGTCCCCTCATCCAAGTTGTTGATGAAGATGTTGAATGAGACTGGCCCCAGAATCGATCCCGGTGGAACCCCACTGGCCACAGGCCTCCAACTCAATTCTGTATCATTGGTCACCACTCTCTGGGTTCTATCATTTAGCCAGTTCTCGATCCACCTCACTGTCCACCCATTCAATCCAATTGCCTGAGCTTTCTAATGAGGATGTTATGGGACAGTGTAAAAAGTCTTGCTGAAGTCAAGGTAGATGACATCTGCTGCTCTCTCCTCATCTAGCCAGCTGGTTATGTCCTCGTAGAGGCTGTCAGGTTGGTTAAACAGGATTTCGCCTTGGTGAATCTGTGTTTATTCCCACAGATAACCATCTTTTCCCTCATATGTTTAGAGATGACATCCAGGATCGGTTGTTCCATTACGTTTCCAGGGATGGAGGTGAGATTGACCAGCCTGTAGTTTCCTGGGTCGTCCCCCTTGCCCTTTTTCAAGACTGTAGTGACATTGGCCTTTCTCCAGCCCTCAGGCAGCTCACCTGTGCTCTGCAATTGTTGCAAGCAGGTTACAATGTATAAAAGAGTAATTTTTTTTTGCACGCTACATTGTATTTTACAAAAGATCTAGGAGATATTTTATATTAAAGATAAATCATGTTAACGTTTAATAAGGCATATGACAAAGTGCATATTTTTTCCAAACAAAAGCATAGAAATGTATTTTTTCATGAAGTATTTCTATACACAAAATCAGTGCTGACAGAGTTGAATGAATACAGTTGTTTAACACTGTCTCAAGAATAATTCCTCTTTTCCTTTGGTTTCATTTCCTTCCTCTCTTCATGGATACTCAGTAGTTTTTGTCCTTGCTCTTTGAATTTTAGTTCACAGTACAGGCCTCCCTGCAGAGAAAACATGGACAGCAAGAGTTTTGCTATTGGTTTCAAGAGGGGCTTGATATACTCCAAATCATCTTCCTGGCCATCACAACACAAGAGTAAGGGAATATAGGATCTTTTATGGAAATTCGGGGTTTTATTCTAAATGCACTCTGGTGCAGTGTGTCACAGGAAATTTCCAAGGGTCCAGCCAGGTGATATAAATCAAAAGTACAGTCTCATGGCCAGTCTGAGCTCTTTGCTTGAGACTGAAAATGTGATGAGGATTTCCTTCAAGCAACACTGATCTCAACCAGTGCATCAGGACTTCAAGGTTAAATGTAGCCCTTGTGAAAGCCAGTCATTAATGTCATTGGTGTTATACAAGGATGTATCCAGGCCAATGTGCTTAGAAAACTTTGTGGTGCAGAAGTACAAGATGCCAAGTGTGGTTGAAAGGTTCTGGGAGAAATAGTATGTGCAAATGGGTAGAAAGATGTGATTTCTTTCTGCTCTGTTTGGTATTTGTTTTTTTGAAAATTTTTAGTAATTTTTTTGAGTACTAATTTATTCTACACAGTGTGTAGTGCTGTCATCTTTCTTCCCTCAACTATTCCAAAATCAAGGCCTGCTAGTCTTGGGTGAATTGGTTTCAGGTCACTAAATCAGGAAACCAAATGAAAGCAGAAAACCACTAGTAAAAAATGCCCTAAAAGACTGTTATTATCAGAGAACTGAAGAACAGATATGGACGAAAATACATCTATGTTTCCTATTAATCTGTACTAAACAGTGACTGTGACCTACATAAGCTGTGGGCCTAATACACTATAAGATCTGTTTATCTAGGCATCAACCACAGCATGGACACGTGTTGTGCTGGCTTCAGGGCTTCTGAGAGATAACTTTAGACTGTCCATGGCAAGTCAGTCTGGAAACTTTCATTTATAGATGTCAGAATGCTACTAATATGGGAGAATTTTCCAGTATCACTCTGCAATTGTATAGAAATCTCTCCCATCACTATGCATAGACCACAGTATTTGTGTGTGTGCGTGAATATTAACTTTCATGGATCACAACTTCCCTACCAAGAAGTGTCCTCTTGAAAGGTAAATTCAAGGTGATCCCACACCTCTTCTTGTATGTGAGAGCAGAAACTATCTCCAAAATGCAGAGCATATGCATCAGTAAAGGCATCTCAGAGACAGTAAGTCAGTAACACATTTTATTATTCGTTTTGGTCTCTAGGGGGTCTTTGTGAAATCATTTAAGGAAAGTACAATTTGGGATGCCTGCGCTAAATGCAAAGGTGAAATAAGAGTCCTTCCTACGTTGCTGCCAGCAGAGGAAAAAGCAGTGATGGAGTGCATAGCAGACTTGGACCACCTGATGTAAACTGTTCTACCTCCACTGACTTCCACACAGCTGAAGTAGTTGACCCTCAGTAAAAATCTGCCCCAGAAATTCCGACCCTCACCCAAAATCTGTCTCTTATTAACAATTGAGATTAATGTATTATTAACATCCATCTTGTATCCCTCTTCCTGCCTGAACATTTTCCATAGTAGGACATCCTTCAGTATGTGTCACTAGGTTAATTCCCCTAAGATTTACAAACAATAAGTCCTGTAGGCAAAGCATTATATTTGCTATATGTGCTTCATTTAACTCTGTATGACCTGTGTTTCCCTGCACAGAAGGAAATAGCTTGCAAGTACCTAATAATAATCAGGGCAGTAAAAAGATGGTACTGAGTAATGAACTCAGTACAGCTCAAACATCCACTGAAGCCTTGACAAAAGCCTCCCACAGTCTGCATTTTACAGAGCCAAACTCCAAACTACCTCTTGGTGCAACAGTCTTGATTCTCCCTGCCAAACTGAGGAGGAAGCAACACTATGAGATAGTTCAGCAGCAGGACCCACTGTGGTTTCCCAGTCCTGAAACTGCCTCTTGCTTTTCCCCTGTCCAGTGCAAGAGAGCGATAGAATGGACAATGGGAAAGAAAACATGCTGGAAGGCTGGAAATGGCTGCACAGACTGCAGAGATTCATTAAAACCCCACTGGAGAGGGTGCAACAGGGAGTGTTTCTGCACTCTGTGCCTGAAACTCACCTGCTCACCAAATCTTGGGTACTTTCCCCTAGGGCTGCTGGTAGGTTTATCCAGTAACCACCCCACATCCACACTATTGCAACCAACAGGGACTTAAAAACTGCCTGGCAGAGCCGCTACTGGCCCCATTTTCCTGAGGCAGCAGCCAAGGGAAACATGGCCTGGCCAGACCTCAGGGGTAGATACTGGTGGGAGGTGGGGGTGGTTGTGGATGGCTTACTTGGACTTTATCACTGATCAGTATCTTTGCCCAAGCCTGCTTTTTGGCCTGGTCCTTTACCCAGCAGTCTCCAAAAGGCAGGTTCCACCAGAGGGCACAGCCACCCAGCAGAAGTGGGGAGGTGAGGCAGTGGCAGCAGCAGCAACAGCAGCAGGAACAGGAGGATGTTCCTGGGAGCAGAGATTCCGCAGTAGTTAGTAGGCCTGACTACTGTCAACCCCAGCTGCATCCTAAAAGGACCTGGGGTTCTCCTTTAAAGACGCACTAGTCCCTGCCACTTTCAAATAGGTGCACCATCTGCGTTTGGCACGGGAGCATGTGTCACCCAGTCTGAGCAACTGAAAGGAACCTAGCAAAGCCAGAATGTCACTTTTTTGCAGTGTTATGTTCAGCCTCATTTTGGATACATGCATCAGACAGACTTCCTGAAGTAGCAACTCGGGACTACCATTTCTTCCCACTGACATGGTACTAGATCCAGGCATAACTGATATGAGGTTAGGACTGGTGACTGAGATCAGAATTTGGCTCTTGTTCTTTATTTGTAAAAGCCTTCCACTAATTTGGGGGTTACGTGGTGATCAGTGTGCTTCAATTATTAATTTTCTTGCATTGCAGGAAACAGAAAACCCATCACCTCTAGCTTGTAAGATGATTTTTTTTTTTTTGTAGCTGTTGTGCCTAGTTCACCTGTGAGTCATGAGACTGAGAGGGAAGGCACAGAGATCTTTTCTCTCTGAGCTGGGATGGTTCTGTCCCCTTTTGCCTCCATTTGTCAAAGGGGACAAAGCAGAGGAAAGGCATCCCTCCTTTTGAGCCAGCCGGAAAACTCATACACGCCCTTCAGGGAGGTACAAATTAGATGTACCCTTCTTGTGTGAGAGAGCTCAGGGAGCCTCTTTTCCTTCAGTGCTTCCCAATGCTCTTTTTAGCTCTGTGTTCCCCACAGTCATAGCTCTCCCTCTGTGACATAACTAAAAGCACACTTGAGTTTTCTCTGTTTGTCTCAGTAGATCATCATAGCAAGTGCAATCCTTGTTTTATACAATGTGACAGTAATTAACACCTAGCTACAGTGTTGTGGCATCTAGATCTTTCTTCACAATGACCACAAATCACAGACAAGCATTTATGCTATTCACAGTATGAATATGACACATTTTAATTTTGTGGACAAATATGTAGCAGATAAGCAACATAATAATGATGTTTTGTACATAAAATAACACTTTCCTTCTAAGACTGTCCAAACTTCTAACTAGTCAATAATGAATTTAGTCTTTATATCTCCTGTGATAGAGGAGTTGCCAGTTTTGCTTCTCGGAGAAAAGCTAAAGCAGGTAAGTGACTCTGAAGCTTCTTTGAAATTCTGCCATTGACCCATTTAGGCTTGATGAAGTTCACAGGTTTGGGATATGACCATAAATTGTGTTTGTGAATATTTGCTTCTGGGGCTTGATTGAAGTCAACAAATATTTTGTGGATTACTATAATTAAGAATAGGCACTGTGACTTTTGGAGCTCAAGCCATGAATTTTAGGTGACACATAGTAAGCAAGGGATGACATTTCCTGTCTTCCATGTGTTGGCTTGGCGTGATGAGGTGCTCAGATAAGAAATGTATTGATTCACCGTCCTTCCTAAGGAAGTTAGTGAAGAGTACTGGTTGGAAATGCAAAGAATCTTTCTTTGGTTGGGTCCTCAAGGTGATCAGTAGTCATATTGGATCCCTGCATACTCAAACCTGCATATGATAATCATATGAGCCATTTCTCTTCTTTGGATTGTCCTGGAAAAGAAAGAGGGAAATGACTAGGAAAAAGAGTATAGGACCAAAGACAGTGGTAAATTTCTGTATCTTCTTATGGAAAGGCAATTTTTATCCCTGAAAAGATCTTTCCAGTATCCACATCTCTAAAAATGCTGGAAAAAAACCCCACAGTTCCAGATTTTAGCATGTTTTTAATTTCATATTCAATAATACTTAAACAGATATATTCATCTCCTACCTCATGTCCATGTGACAACTTATTGCTTAACCTCCAGTACTAGAACTCCGAAATCCCTAATTTCACTTGAAATAGAGCTCTTTCCCATGTCAAGCAATCTCTCAACCAAGCCAAGCAAACTTGAACTTGCCTTTCTGTTCAGAACATTTGGCCTAGGGCTAATCTGTTTCAAGCATTCTGCTCCTATTAGTGAGAAGATGTTTCTGTTGTAATCTTGCACTGCTGCAGGCTTGTCCTTGGACAACACCTGGCTGTAGAAATATGCATTTCCCAGTTTCTAGATTGGTAGATAGATGACCACTGAGGCAGTAAAACAAAATAAAAACAAGCAGATAGCTGAAACTGAGAAACAAGTCTGCTCAGGAATCCATAAATCTGAAAGAGAATTAGCACTTCACATTTTAGCAGCCATGCCGTTCTTAGCAGGTGTTTTTTCTTCCCCTGCCCATCCAACATCCAGCCCCCCTGTTGTAAGAGTTGGTGACTGCAACCTGCTGGCTCACTGGCCCCTTTGAGAGAGACCTGTGCCAGTGAGCATCCCAGCTTCAGCTCCAGCACCAGCCACTCTTCTCATCCCCTCTATGAGCCAGACGCAGTCCTTCACCAAGCCAGTGCAATTCACCACACAAGTTACTTAGGGGTTTTTTTTTTTTTTTTTGGGTGACTTACCCACTCAAGGCAGTGAGATGAATCACAGATGGAGGGATCAGGGGAGTGTCAGGGGTGGGGTAGTAAGGCAGTGGGAGTGACCAACAGAAGGACAGGGAGCAGAAACTCCCCTTCTGTGGCAACCAGGTTGGCCCTTCCACCCAGGCAGTCTCTGCCTGCAAGCATGGTGATCAGTTGGAGTGCAGAGAGGAAGAGATCTGTTATTTTGGAACACTCTCCAATTAGCATTCATCCTCCAAATAAGCATCAGCCTCCACAAGAGTCATTTCTGTGGCTTCTTAGTTGGAACACCAACATCTTGTGGCACACAGGCATGACCATTCACCCAACTGTAGCTGACTACTTCCACACGTAGATGGGCTAGGGTATCCAGCACATCCCTGGGGCTGGCAGAGAGGACATCAGATTTAAGGGAAGAGCTGCTGAAGGCTAGGAGAAATACTAGAGAACATCTCAAAAGGCAGTACCAGGCATCCACCTTTCTGAAAATGAGTTGAGACTGAAGCAACTAATGATAGAGTCCTCAGCAATAACACAACATATTTCCAGATACACTGATAAAACTTCCTGGGTGACAGGGTTCTCCTAGTAGTGGCAGAGCCTGCACACAGACTTCCCCATTTCAGACCTCTAAAATAGTAACGGTAGATTGAATATACAACTGGGTACAAAATCTTCCCCTTGAGTCTACTGACTTCCTACAAAATTCCTGGCAGTTTTATTATCATCTTAATTAGGTTTTTTTTTTTCATATATTCAGTCTAATGTTAATACAGAGCACTTTCTTATGCTAACAAAAAGCACTTCTGAGACAAAAAAAAAAACCTATGCAGTCCAGAAAATGTTCTGAGATATCTTTAAAAACTAAAGGCAGGCCTTTAAAAAACAGATTATCTCTGCAACTGGGCAAATACTTTCCTGTATTACTTTTCTTTCTTGTACTCTAAAATGCATGCAACCCTAAATTGCAATGTAAAGTTCTTTTATAGACTATTTTTGCACAGATTCCAGATGGCACGGAGCAAGTGACTTTGCTATGTAAAGCTAAAGATTTTAGAGGAGGTGACTATAGAGATTTACTCAGCTTTTGTACCCCTTTCATCACTGACTGCAGGATTAGTCCAACTGATAAAACGAAAGAAGAGCAAAAGCTCAGCAATCATGTTCCATTTTCAGTTTTGAAGGCATCATTTTGGGGTGGGAATTTTTTTGGTAAACCCCTAAAATATAATATTGTCAATATTTGTACAGTTAAATGTCACATTACTACATGAAAGAGCAAGACCTTCTTTCCCTCCTTTCTAATCAGTGAGCCTTTGTGCATACCTGTATGATCTCGTCAGCAGTGGGGAGATTATGCAGTGTAACTGATGACTGAGTCCTGTCTTTCATTTTAATAATGTCTGCATGGAATTTGTGTAGCACATTCACATTTGACTTAGTAACAGTGGTAAGTAGTAGCAATCTTAACTGTAATAGTTAAGCAATAATTATTGGGAATTAATCCGATTATTTCTTTTCTGCTGAAGGAGCCCAAGTGATGGCTTTCTTCTTCAAATGGGTGGTGTGTGGGCTGAACACTATTTCCAAATCCTATCACTGACTCCATTGCCTTAGACAGCAAGTGCCCCACTGTCTCATCCCTGATGAAGTAAGCAGGACTTTTCAGGGCCACTGCAAGATACAGCATAAAACCCTGCAGCAGAATCACGATCTCTATGCACTGCAAGCTGTGACATTTGGGATAGAGCCTGTGAGCCATTTGGCAATACCACTGTTGCATTATCAGTTTTTTTTAAAGGACGGGTGTTAGCTAATTTGTTCAGGAGACATAGCAGTATCAGTCTTGTTGGCTCTGGAAGCAGCTAAACCTGCATAGAGCAGAAGCAGGTGAAAAGTCCAGGCCTGCTCGATGACACCTTCCTAATCACAGTCAGCAGGAGAGCTTGATGCTAGAGGCTGAAACTCTGAAGAGAAAAACCAGACCACAAAATTTTCAGGGTGCCCAGCATTTTGTGCTGCAATCGCTTCATTGAAGCACCCGACAGCTTTTTGCTTGCTTTCCAACATCATGAATTATGCAGAAACAGGCTTTGAGAAATTCAAAGTATTAAAAAAATATGGAAAGTTAAGGTTGAAGTACACACGCTTGTCGTTACCTTTGTATCTCTCCACTCATCACACAAATATACACATACCTACCCATAGATACGTAGTAATAACAGTAGTAATCACTGGAAGCAGTGCTTTCTGCTTCTGTGGCTCCTTTGTACTGCAAGATAAAATTAAATTAGTCTTTAGAACATGATTGCATAGACCCCATTAATTCAATCACCTTTCAATTTTTAACCTAATTGAATTAAGGAGTAGTATGTAGGAAGGTCAAGCAAATATATGGATTGGCATCAAACACCATAAAAGTCAGCTTCTATTCCAAATTCTGCCATAGACTTCAGCATGACCCCAGCATGCAAAATTAGGCGGTTCAGTGTAGGAACTCAGCTCCAAACTAACATACCCATGTTTGAACTTTTTGCCTTTTGCCTCTTTGTCTCACCTTCTCTCCATAAGGAACAGATTGTTTATGTTGACCTCTCAGCAATGGAGGTCAATTTCTTTTCTCTCAGATACACTGACATCATCCAATCCAAGGTTGTAGGGAAGGAAGTATGCTGTTGGTGGCATGGTCTCCCCAGCTTGTAGTGATGAAGCACTCCATAGGTCAGGCAGATAATGTAGAGAAAAAATGGCATCTTTTGCCTCTGAGTGAATGCCATCTGGGATATGCTTAGAACTGCTACTAGCAAAGATGGGAAATTAAAATGCTGTGATTTATATGGAAATGGCTATAATAAGTGAGGTCTTGCTGCTAGATTTCATTTTATGCACATGACTTCATGTGCTGCAAAACCACAGAGATTTTTTACTTCTTACCACAAGCTACGGCATAGAGCTTCAGCCCAAACTGAAAATCCTTCTGTTTCTTATGGCTATGAAGAAAATGGCGAGAGGGGCTGAGGAGGTGAACTATGTGAAAACAAAGAAGCAATTATCCCACTTGCAACTGCAGTAAGCTTTTATTGAGCTGGTCTAAGCCATAGCCTTGACAATGAGAAGGAGCAGATTTCTGTCTCAGCTCTCACAAGGGCTGCACCCTGCCTGGTCCCCATGGTGCGCTCTGCAGCTTCCTCCTGCCCATCGTCTTTTCTGTAGTAACTGACATGAGCTGCATTTAAAATATTGCAGAAAAGCTTAAATCTTGATGATTTGAGTACACAGATGGTTTTTAAACATGGGATCCAATTGAAGTCTCTGGGTACTGTAGCACAAAGGAACAGGAATAAGTTGGGACACAAGTTATTTTACAGACCTGAAAGATGGCACAATAACTCTGTTTTATATTCCTTTGCAACATTTTAATTCTGATTAGTGCTTACTATTGATTTATTATGAGCTGACACTCCCTGAGTACAACTGTTTGTTCACAAGGTTTGCTTAGGCTTACTACTCCATCCGTCCAAACAGCTTCCCAACTGTCTGTAGTTGAGTACAGGTGTAATGTAATGACACAGATTAACCTGATTTGCAGGCCTGACTTGCCCAGTAGACTTGAGATGCCCATAAACATCCTTTGTCCATTTTCTGTTTATTCCCTGGTAGTTGACAAAACCCTTATTTTTGTTTTTCCTTTTTTTTTTTTGTTAGGACCAGTCATAAGTGGCTAGTAGTCCTAGGGATGTCCTTTATTCATTCTTGATACAAAATCCAATTATCTTATCCAAGGGCACCACTTAATTTTTTGTAGATCATGGGATATTATAGGAGAACCCACATTTCCATGGCTTCCATTATTTGCATGTTGCTTTGCCTGCAAGCATGGCAAAATGACAGACAGGGAGATTAAAACCTTTGATACATTTATTGGTACAGCTGGGAAAAAAAAAGGTTTCAAGCACATGGGCTTCCTTCAAGTTTTTGTTTGTTTTAGTAACTGATGCTGTGTTTAAATCAGAATGTCAACCCTCATTGCCACTTTCTATACCTTATGTTGACTTGTCAGCAATGTTGCATCTCATTTCCAAGCAGCTGCTAAGAGTTTAGTTGAGACCTAGCTATACATCAGTAGGACAAACTATTTGAAATTACTCCTTACAGCAATAGAAGCCTAATGGTTTTTGCAATAAATTAACGCTGTGACAAGGAGGGAGAAGTATTTGCTTAGTAACAGGAATGATAATGGTAAGGTGCTCAACCTGATTAGGCGGTTCTTTGTAAATCCTGAATGAACCTGCTTGTATAACTCAACCAAAGGGTCTTGGGTAAAATGGAAATGTCATTAACATATATCTGGTATAAAATGCAGCATTTAGCTGCTAGGCCTTCTACACAGACTTAGGAGACATGATAAACAAGAAAAATTAAAAAGAATGCTCAATAACTATCCAATCACTGAATGAGATGAGCATCCCACAGGAAAAAAAAAAAAAGAAAAAAGGTACGCACCCAAATGTGCTCAGAGGGACTAAGGTTGTACCCTCTGTCTTTTAAAACTGTATCATTCTCCCCATACCCTTTCTCCTGGAAGGTGTTTACAACTTTCACTGCAAGTGACTGCTTTTATGCTGGAATTAATTAAATTGCTTCGAAAATGGTTACATAGAAGTTATTTACTCTTAAGAGACTGCACATTTTTGTTTACTGTTCTTGACTGCAACTGATATGAGCAACAAGAAGCAGGGCTTGCAAATTCCTCAAGGCTGAGAAATTTTTCAACATTCTTCCATTGTCCACATAGATTTTCTAAGTGATCTGGAGCTTTGGTATTAACTTGCAGATAGTTATGTCCTAGGGAGGTTTTTCAGGTAGCTCCCACAAGAACAGGACAGGAAGGGAAGAGGAATTGATTGCAGATTGTTTAACTTATGTACAAGTCCCGTGATCTATAGGAAACCTAGAGAAGTCCCTGGTGAGCTTTTGAGACTCATGTGAAAGCCCAGTAGGGTTTAGTGTTTCACGGTTGTTACTGTACTTCCTGAAACTGTTACAGCTGATGTTCAAGCACCACTGGAACTTAACTTCTATGTGACGCCTTGCATGGTCAGCATTCCTAACAAGTAGCAAACGCCACACAAATGCTTTGCAAGTCTGGATAGCAATCTGAAGGCCCATGGCTACCCTAACCTTAGAGGAGCCTTTGCCATAGCATTTTACCTTCACCCTGTGCACCTCACCAGCTGTGGCACCAGTTTTAATAAGCTGTCAATGGGAGCAGATCTCAGACCTTCTGGCTAATCTACCACTTCAGGGTTTCTAAAATCCACCCATGAGCTCTGCAAACTTTGCATTTGGGGCAATTCTCTTCTGAGCAACTGTGCACTCATGGAAAGAAACTCCTAGACCACAAGCTTCAACCCACCAGATCCTCAAGAAATAATCAGATGGAATAAGCCATTAAGCCATCCAAGTTTCTAAGCCATGACAGTTTGGAGTTGCAGAAAAAAAGGTTATTGCTTTTTTTTTCCCCCCTAAACATTCAAATCTCTGGAAACTCTCTGCAACAACTCCACTTTTAAGACAGAAAAAAATATTTTGCCACTTAGGGGTGTAAAGATACCAGACATAAAAATATTATCTCAAAACTGAGGTCCAGATTTCCTATTTTATTTCTTGGTCATTTTTGGTCAAAGAGTGTTGACATACACCAGAATTTACTGTATCACACACTAATTTCTCCCCATCTCTATATTAAAGATATTGTTCAGATGCATGAGCAATGTCACCTGAAGCCTTTAATGAGGAAGGGCTGACACACACTGTGGTTAGGGGCCCATCAGGACATATCTCAGCCAGAGCTGACATATCCATATATAAGCCTACAGAAAGTGTGTCTGGCAGAGGAGCACAAACCGGTATCTGCCATGAGGCAACATTTATCCTCCAGCACAATGGCAAGGAGCAGTCCCGTGGCTCGGAGCCCAAGCAATGCGGTTGCAAAGAAGTCTTGCACCTCTGTGCTTCAGCCACACAATGTCATCTGCGCCTGTGTCGCAGGTTTCTCCATTCGTCTTTCTCCATCTGCCTTCGGGACCCCATTCACTATGGTGGAGATTTGGAAGACTAATAGGCACCTTTAGGGACAGATCTTTTGGAGCAGAAATGAAAGGTCAGTTTTGCCCAAACACGACTCCACCTGCAGTTCAGTGGCCACAGACAGCTGATGCAAAGCAGTTCTGAAAACCCCTGCAGCTCTCTGAGCTTCTCCATCTGGAAAGCAAGGCTGCTTCTCTTCTTCACCTTTACTCTACAGACAGTAGTCTCTTTGAGAAAAGGACTATGGGACCTTAGTCTATTAAGGGTCTTCTAGTACAATAGTAAGAAATAACAATTTAGCCCTGCCTTGCAGTTTCAGTGTTTTGCTTAAAACTCTCAGTCAGACGACAATGTGAGAAACTCAGGCCTCATTAGGAAAAAAGAAAAGTTCTAATTGTCAGGAAAAAAAGAAGAGAAAAATATGACTCTGAAGAGCACAATAGTAAAAATGTAAACAGGAACATCAGAATGGCTGTTGATGTCCTGCAACTTGAGGGCTCTCTTTTTGTTTTTTTTTTTTTCCCTCAGCACTTGTGAGAACTGAAGTCCACATGAGCAAAGGGCACACTGATTTGTACTAGATCTGTTCATTTACAGCTCTTTTTCTTGACATGAAAGCTGTTTTCCCTGGCCTTCGGACTGAAAGCTCAGTGGGGCTGGGACCACTATTTTAGTTCATCTCGTACTGTAAAGCATGTCCAGGGTGCTGCTGAAGTCAGAGAAACTCAGCAGGAGACATCAGTACATGGCAGATGAAATGGCAAGACAAAATTAAGGGTTCTTAAACATGACGTGCCCTGGCCGCAAGAGGAGCTGAGCTGGTGATGGTTATGCTCAGGGTCTCTGCCTCGCGGTCTACCAGCCCCATCCATATGATGTCATCCAAAAGGGTGTCTGTGCACAGTGGGGAGCTTGGGGCTGATGTCCACAGGCCAATGCCTTCCCCACGTCCCCCCACAGGGGCAGCCGCGGCCCGGTGCCCCTGCAGCCTGGCCGGACCGGAGTGGTACAGCACGCACACGCACAAGGTGCCGGCAGTCACAGAAGGTGCATATTGCGTTTAAACGAAAAAAAAAGCAGGGGGATATGGGGTTATTTGGGGAGTTTATGCGTTTGCTTTTCTGGCTAAACCTCAGCTTGGGCTTCTTGATGTCCCGAGTGGTCGGGGCGAGCGTGCAGGTCGCTGCAGTAGCGACTGAACAGAGGGGTGGGCGCTTCTGTAGTAGTAACGGCCTGGTGGGGGGTGGGGGAGGGCGGGGGTGGTCAACGTTCCTCCGTTCCAGGCCGAGCACAGCGCCGGTGAGGAGCGGCGCCGTCCGCCGGGGTGCGGCGGGGAGCAGCGGGCGGGCGGCGGGAGGCGGGTGTCCCGGGTGGCGGCGGTGGCGGGCGGGCACTAAGACCGCGCCGCCCCCGGGCTCTGCGCGGCGGCCGCAGAAGAGGAGGAGACCGGCGGGCCCGGGAGGAGAGGCGCGGAGGCGAGCGGAGCTATGTTAAACCCGGGGTACCGCTGAGGCGGGGCAGCCAGGCCACAGGCGGGGGCTCTTCGGCGGCGGGCGCGCAGGGGCCCGGCTCCTGAGGCGGCGGCAGGCAGCATTTCGGCGCGGGGAGCGGCTCCGCAGCCACCGGGCCAATGAACATGTCAGTGTTGACTTTGCAGGAATACGAATTCGAGAAGCAGTTCAACGAGCATGCGGCCATCCAGTGGATGCAGGAGAACTGGTGAGTGCCGCCCCCGGGCCCCGCCGCCCGCCCGCCCGCCGGTCGGCATCGGCGGGGCGGCGCTGAGCCCATCCGGGTGCGTCCGGCGCGGCGCGGTGCGGTACTGCGCGGTGCGGTGCGGCGCGCCTCCGCGCCGCGCTGCGCGGGCACACGGGCGCTGCCGCCGGCGCTACCTGCGCGCCTGGGCAGGGGCCGCCCCGCCGCCGCCCTGCCGAGTTACGCAAGGCCGGGGCATCCCGCCGGCAGTGCGGCGCGGCGCGGTGTGGGCCCCGGGCCCCACTGCTGCCCGCTCCCGCCGCGCACCGGCCCTCCGGCTGGCCCGCCTGCGCGGAGAGACACACGTGCCGTGGCTCTGCCCTCGGCCTCCCCTGCCTCCATCCTTGTCCGTCTCTCCCCGCCGGTCACTCCCGCTCCCCGCGCAGTGCGCCCGTTGAAACAAGTTGCGTCTGTGCCTGCGCTCCCCGCCGAGCACCTTTTCCTGCCCCCCTCCCCTCCCCGTGTTCCTCATAAAACTTCATGTGCAGCCATGCGGCTATTAACTTTCCTGGCGTATGCGTGCGGCCGGGGAGCAGGGGCGAGCCGAGCTGCGGCAGGACCCGCGTGCCCGAAGGGGCTGTGCAGGGACCCGGAGGGGCTTCCCAGGCCGTGGTGAGACGGAGCCTCACGGCACGCATACAGCCTTGCCCGCCGAGGAGGAGCGCGGTTCCAGGACCCCGCACGCTGCTCTGCACTGGGCAGCCCCACTCTCGGGCACGGGCCGCTGCTACCCGGCCTTCGGTTGGAAGCTGGGAGGCAGGGGTGGCAGTCGCCCCTGCCTCCTCCCTCGGAGTCCCCTGCGTTGCTCTCGGGGCCGGCATCCCCCTCTCCATCATCCCCCTCTCCATCATGCCTACCCACACCTTCCTCCTGGTCCTCGCCCTGGGTCCATCCGCCTTCACGGGCCATGTGTTCATGCCTCACCCACGCTCACCCACTGCTGCACCATACCTAGCCACCCTCTCCTGGTTCCCAGGCTTGACCTTTGTGCTGCTCCTGTGGTCTATGTCAGCAGCTTTCCCCAACTTGTCTGCATGCCATCCCTCAGTGGTGCTGCCTGCCCACTCTGCTCCCTTGTCCCTGTTTCTCCCAATAAAGACCTTCCCCACGCCACGCTCATGTGAGATAAGATTGTCTCTAGGTCCAGGCTTGGATACCTCCATTTGCAAAACAGAATGGTCCCAGATCCTAGGTGGATCTCAGCCAGGGACTGGCTAGAAACTTCCAGTGGCTCATCTGGGCACTTTTAAGGGCAGTGTAATTAAAATGACCACTTAAGTGTCTGTGGGTCTCCGTACATTGGTCTGCAGGTTTGCTCATTAACTCTTGTGGAGTGCCTGGTGTCACTCATGTTTCAGGAGAAAGGAGACCACATAGATATTCTTGGGATTGAAGGGTTGGCTGCTTCATATTTTGTCCATGTTGCAGAAGAAAACTGGCATCAGAATAGGACAAACTGGTAAAAGAGGATGGAAGAGTTGATTACCTGAGTGTATATAGTAGCCAGATAACCCAGGAGAGATGCAGTTTAGATTAAAGAACATAACTAAGAACCAGAACTCCTGCTTCTTCTTCTTGGCTGTCCTGCACTCAGTGACATGACCTTGGGAACATTACATAACCTCTCCTAGGCCTCAGTTTCCACAGCAGGGAGGACTGGTGGGGGGTAAGGAGAGTGAGAGTAATAATGCTGAAATTTCCTCTTGAGGCACTTTGATGACTTAGGTAATGTTTGCCAAGTGTCTTGAAGATGTCAGGTACTATATAAATGCTAAGCAGTGTTATTAAAATCTCCTTGGCAGTCTGATGTGCTGCAGAGGTCGCTAGCTGTGACTCCATAACACCAAGCTCCCACTTCCCAGGTTCAAAGGAGGAAACAGTCGGTTTTATGCTGCCGAAGAGACATGATCTTGCTTTTCCATCTATTTTTCCTCCTCTAAGGGAATTGATGTTTTAATACCTTTGATTTACATGAAAGTAAAGGAGAAAGTGATCTGCTTATGGCCAGGGAACATTTCTGGAAACAAAATGGAGCTGTACCTGCTGACATCTCTGTTGTGGCAGAATTTTCGTGAAAATGCTGCTGAAGACTCTTCCCAGTTTCAGGTTAAATTGTGTAATTTTATCTTCAGGAAATTCACTTGTTTAATGAATCAGGTCCTGTTCCAGCACTTGAATTTTGTGAGAGTGCTTAACTTGGAAAATACAGCAGCCATAGAAGAAGACTTTTCTCCTTCATATCAGGGTGACACGATGGGTTTGCATATGCAGATGTCATTGACAGTATGTGGCATATGAACTTTGTAGGCGTAGCCTTAACATATACATTATTATCGTAAGAACGCCCTAAGATGAGGTTATTAAGTAGTAGTTTGTAGAGATAAACACAGCTGTTCATTCTTTGAAGAATGAACTTAGTCCATCAAGAAAATGGACTAAGTGGACTTGTTTCAGGAAAGACTGTGGCAGGACTTTGTACTGTAATGACCATTTAAATTAGGATGCAATATTAGTACAATGCCTAACAGGGAGGTAAACAAATTTTCTAGGTGTGTCACTTGTTATTTATTTCCATCTCAGAATTATTTCATGATACCTTACAAGGCAAAAAAAAAAAAAAAAAAAAAAAAAAAGAGAAAAAGGCTATAAGGTGTTAGAAGGGATGAAGTGGCTCGGAGGAGTTTGGATTTTGGGAAGCATCTTTGGAGTCTGACTAGGTCGCATATGTAGCCCAGTTTGAGGCAGGACATGAATCCCTTTACTTACCCTCTCAGTTCTAAGCTGGTTAAAGCACTGGCAAGCTCTTTTAATGATGACTGCATAAGACTAAAGCTGGAAAAGCTTGAAGGCATTGCGTAGGGGTAGCGGCATACCCCTAGGTACCAGTATGGTTGGTCTGAATGGATCACCATGCAAGGAATGAGATAACTAGTTCTGTTCAGCTGAGGCTCCTAGCTCTGTTCAGCCTCCTATCCTCCTAGGCCACTGCAGGCTCCGCCGCTCCCTGGGGCAAGTGCATGTCCTCTGCACTCACCAATTGCTAGCACTCAGGTTTTTTTTCAACATCCATACTAGGATTTGTTTCCTCACCGCCATCTGCCCCTAGAAACCATCCCTCTGAGGCTGGCATGAGTGGAGCCCATCTGATGGTGAATTGGTCTAACAGCAGTGAACATGATCCTCCTCACTTCATTCCAGATGTTCCTGCTTCAGTACAGAGAGGTCTCCATCCTGCAATATGCAGCACGCTGGAACGTCTTTAGAGCCTGGGCCTGGATTAGCAATGCTGTAAAGAGGCTACTGTTTTGACACAGAGGAAATATGAATAGTCTGTTGCCTGCTATTTATAAGCTGATGAGTTTTGTACCCCACTGCATGCTTGGCTTTATGTGTGTGAGCGTCCTTATGGTAAAGCCCCCAGACTGCCTGGTTCTCCTGCGGGGAGGCATAAATGGCAGAGCGAGGTTGCAGGCTGCAAAGGCAGACCTGCAGCCAGCTGATCTCTCAGGGCAAGAGCTGCCAGTTAGTTGTCTTCTCTAAATAAGCAAAGACAGGTTTTCAGAGGTTAAAGAATGACTAACAGGTCCATATACTCCTTACGCTATATATTGTGTAAAAACTGTTGTTGATGTACAATTACCTATAGTGCTATTAGGTAGCTTTTAATATAAGATACAATGTTGCTTTAAGATAAAATACAGTGTCTTATCTTGCTCCAGCCATGGGGTTTTGATTTCAGGATGACCAGGATTAAGTTAAATGTTTACGAAAACAATTGCTTAAAATGATTTCTCAAAGTCTTTCATCACCTACCCCCAGGCTTCTGCAAAGAGGGGAGAGGGATGAAGTAAGTAGTCTGATTTAAAAAAAAACAAACATATTTTTAAACCTTAAACTGCTGCATGAGAATTAAAGCAGCTCTAGTCTTTTATTTTTTGTGAATAAATACATTACCATTTTTGCAGGAGGTTCACAGTTCAGTCAGACATACAGCAACCAGGGCTGCAGTGCTGAGATACCGATTGCCGGCTGCAGCTGGTGAGGCAGCAAAATCTGGCGGGTGCTTAGGAACATCAAAGTGACAGAAGCATAGGGCCAGAGCGGTGACCGCTGCCGCACTCCTGCTCCATCGTGCTGCAGAGCACCAGGTTCAGGCATCAGCACGAAGTGATAGTTTTTCCTGTTATAATTGTCTGGCCAATAATAATTATCTTCAGATGTCTGCTGACGAGGGGCTCACCAATGGGGAGGCAGGAAGCCTGTGCTGACTGCACCGAGATTATCTGGGCGAGATGACGTCACGCAAAGGCTTGCCTAAAATCACAGAAACTTTTTCTGTGCTCCACTGGCTGCTGCAGAGCTCTGGCCATCCCTGCCCCTGACACAGCTGCCTTTGGGCAGGCTTCTCTCTCTTCTGCCTCTCCTGGATTTTTCTTCTCCTGTTTTTCTCCCTGGGAAGCCAAAGGTTAACCCTTGGCAGCCAGCAGCGTTCCCACAGGTAGTGGTAGGAGCTAAGTTGGAGCAGGATGGAAGAGGGGCAGGTTATTCCACAAGGATGCTGTGGGGCTTTGCTGCAGAAGCTGACCATTCTCATGAGTGAGCTTTCAATAAAGAGAGAAGCACTGGGAAAGGGCAGTTGGGCTTGTTTGTTTGTTTGTTTTAAAAGACTTTGGCAACTCAATCTCTAATCTGAAATTAACTTTGTGAAACTTAGATGAGTATAAACGTTTGTGCACTGGAAAAAAAAAAATCTCTTCAGAAAGTTATTTTTAACCATTTCTTACCAAAACTTTTATGTGGCCAAAGGCAGAAAGTGCAGCCAACGTGGAGAGAAATTTATCTTTTGGTGTCATTCGCTTTCAAAGCAAAACTGGAGATAGATGTTGAAGAGCAGAGGGTCAGCTAATTTGGATTTGAAAATGCACTTGCCTTCTAATAATTCACACAAGCATCACTGTCCAAGACAGATTTGTTTCCTAATTGCAGAACAAGCTTGCCTCATCCACTTAAGCTACTCTTACCTCATGCAGAAATCAAGAATGAGAGGCTGTATGTGTATCTTCAGGCATATATATGTGGCAGCCAAAAGTAATGTAAATTACTTTTTTTTCTTCTTGTTTTAATTCCCCTGAGCTCTTGCTAAACACCAGTGAAGGATGTAGAAGGGACTCTGCAGTTACCCTCTCCTCTTCACTGTGCCATCACAAGGACTCAAGGGGAAGATATATGAGTTGTTTTTTACCACAGAAAGACTGTTTTACTTGAACAAAATTCTGTCAGCCCAAGAATGTAGGCACAATGTGTAGTTGAAATGTGTAGCCACATTTCATTCTTAAGAGGGGAGTTTTGCTACTCTGCTGTGCAAACTGGCTATAAAGCTGACAGAGCCAGTGCACCACAGCTTTGGTGCTGCAGAGATCAGAGGATACCCACTCCTTCACCTTTCCTCCATCCTACAGGCCTTTCTGAGCAAAAGGCAGATATATTACAGAGCTCTGTCTCCTTAAAAATACAAGAGTGGAGTCTATGGGCAGTAACAGTACATGTCCTTTCAGAGTTCAGGTATCTTCTGCCTATATATGGTGCTTGGAGGAAAAAAAAAAAAGAAGGGAAGATTAAAAAAAAGGAAAAGATGATGGCAAAAATCATCATCTTGAAGATAAATAAAGCACTGTCTTGTGGGTTCAGCCTACCACTGAAACATAGGCATTGGCCTTTTGCTTACTCTGTCCTTAGAATGTGAACACATCTCTCCTCATGTTGCTTCATTAATTTTTAAGCTTCCGAGATTGAAGACATCACTTCTGCTTTGTGAAACATCATGTGCTTTTGGGAATAATAAACTTGTAAGAAAGGAGCAAGAAGTGAGCATGTCTTTGGCCAAGGTCATTATCCCACATCAAGAAGACAGCAGTTTGTGCAACAACAACATGTGAGTTGCTGTTGGCTGTTTGCTGTCAGGTTGTACATGCTTCTGGGCTCTTTCTAGGCACTGCAGTGGCATTCCTTTCCTGATTGCCAATTTTTGGTCATACCTTGCTGATGAGCCACTATTATTTAGGCTGGTGTGTTTTTTCTTCCTATTAGTTCTTCCGAGGCAGATACTGTGTGTACATGTCCCTTGCAACCTAGAAAAGTATAAAAATACGTCTTCTTTAAAAGCAGTGAATAAAATTTATGTGGGGACAGCTTCCATATTCTTCTCTTCCCTCAAGTAGACACAGTATGGTTGTCTGTAATCTGGTAAGAGAAGCACTGTAGACAGGCTACGATAATTTGTTAGATCCTGGTCTTTTAATGAACTCTTGTGTGGGTAGATGTCACCTTTTAATGGGGCTCAGGGTAAGCAGGGGACTGCTGCTTGTAACTCATTGCGTGATTAGGGTCTCAATTACTCCATTTTCTGCAATGACTAACATAACTGGCCTTTTCACTGACCCCCTTGCTGACAATGCAGTGAGCATTCATATCCAGTAGTACAGTTACTGCTCCTTAAAAAGTCAAACATGGTCAGTTCCTAATGGTCTCAGCAGAGATAGGTCTGGCTGAGTATTCAACTCTCAAATTTATGTGCAGTGTTTGCCATCAGTCTCTTCTTCACAGCCATCTATAGTGGTGCTACGAATAAAAGGGTGTTTTGTACTTTTTTCTTCCTTTATGTCATTACACAATCTCTGCACCTTGCTCAAGAGTCTGTCCCAGGCCCTTTTCATCTGACTTTGATCTGCTATCTCTTATCGACAGGGATAAAAAGGGGGAAAAAAATTGTAAGGAAAAGGCTGTAGTATTTTTGTCTTCATGACTGTGTTAGCACTGGCAGACTGGTACCTCTCAAGCGTTGGGGGCCCAGAGAGAGAGGACAGGCTGATGGGGAGCACAGAGACCCTTCTCTGCAAAGGTGGTGTCAGTATATAGCTGAATGTGTCATCAGGTACAGACCTGAGGTTTCAGGTTTTTTTATTTTGCTTTGAGGTAAACTTACATTAGTGTTTATGGAGCTTTCCACAGCTTTCAGAATGATTTTGTAGTGCAGTGTCCACTGAGACTGCACAAGGCAAAATGAAGTAAAACACTTTTTGGAAGGCTTAACTGGGGTTTAGTCTGGAGAAGATGAGGCTGCAGAGAGACCTTATCACTCTCTCCAATTACCTAAAAGGAGGATGAAGTGAGGTGGGAATCAGTCTCTCCTCCCAAATAATAAGTGATAAGACAAGAGGAAACAGCCTCAAATTGGGCCAGGGGAGGTTTAGATCGGATATTAGGAAGAACTTTTTCGTGGAGATGGTTGTTAGACACTGGAACAGGCAACCCAGGGAGGTAGTGGAGTCACTGTCCTTGGAGATATTTAAAAGACATGTAGATGAGGTGCTGAGGGACATGGTTTAGTGGTGGACTTTGCAGAGTTAGGTTAGTGGTTGGACTCAATGATTTTAAAGGTGTTTTCCAACCAAACAATTCTATGATTCTTTTTTTCTCTGCAACCATTTTGTCAGCCCATTTGAGCCTTGTCCCACATTGGAGAAGGGTTTTGCACTTGGTCTGTGTCTACACAGTGCCTAGCACAATAGTGCCCCATCCATGACCAAAACATCCCAGACTGCTGCTACTACCAGCCATGCTGTTCCCCTGTGTGTCACAGCGTCCCATCCCCTTGGGCAGGGTTTCGTGGTGGAGGCTGGTGCAGCCTGGTGAAGTGCTCTGCAGGGATACCCAACTTGGCATTATGCAAGTGGGCAGCAGAATGGGGAACAGGAGGTCTGTGGCTGCACTCAGGCTAATTCAAGGAGAAAATTCTATCACCTCATGTGCAGGGTTTGCCAATGTGGTTATCATTGCTTTCAGATTCAAAGCAGCAATGGTACCTCATACTGCCTTTCACTATGTGCGCCATTGCAGTCCTTCAATTGGAGATCTTGTTCTCTTTTGTGAGGACATCTTACGTTTTGGTTAGCACGAGTCTTACTTATGGACTAGGAGCAAGGTGGAAGGACTCCAAAAACAACATGACCTCCATTTGGCCAGAGAGGGGACTGAGATCCTGCAGAGCAGGCATGCCATGAAATGATGAAATGATGGGCAGATCTTGCACCTGATAAGCAGTCCTTGACCTCCTGAGGGAAAACCAGGTATTCGGGAAGAAGAGAGTGTGTTGCAAGTCAACGGTTTACCTCATGCAGGGGGATTTGGGGCTTTGCCGAGTACATGCAGTGGTTTAGGTGCTGCATGGCACGCAGGGGAATGATGGTCAATAACATCTCTGAGAACGTGAGGAGCCTGACTTTAAACTGAATGGAGCCACAGCCACCTTGTACAAGTCAGGCATCTGTCTGTCAGGTACAGCTCTTCAGAGAGTGCCCGAGTCCCATGATTTCAATGGAACAGAGACCTGTGTCATCTCTGAAAATTACTACTCAGCTGTAAAACAGGGGACAATTCCATCCTGGGGATATTCAAAGTTGTTTTTTTACCATGTCACAAAGGTGATCCTGAGATGGCAAGACCTGTATAATAACTACGTTAAAGAAAACAGTCTCGTGGTATTACTATGCAGATTTACACTTTTACTATCACTGAAGAATACTTTATTCTTGACAGGGATGTGGGGCAAAGTTTGTTTCATTGTGACAAACTGAGTAGTAAGAAGGGTTGCTGTGTCAGAGGCAAGACAGCTTATTGTTGGTATCATGGGATTAAACTGCAAAAGTCAGGATTATTCCTAATTTCAAATTTACGGAAAGAACTGTGCTTGAAACAGTCTAATAAAACAGACTATTCAACATCTTCTGATGGTAAGTTTTAAATAGAATTTTAAAAATGTTTTTTTGTAATTATTTTCAGCATATGAAACTTACAAGCTGAGCTAAAAATGAGTTGGACATCATCCATGATTATGAGCTCCCCAATTTGAATACACTGGTTTCCATATCCAATGGCCTCAGTTACCCCTGGACATAAAACTTAAGGTTGGCCAAGAACTTTATTGAGGACAAATATCTGCCCCACGTCTCGAGCCGTCAGTAGTATAAATAAAACTGGAAAGAGCAGTCCTGAAGGGTGCCATTTAATGTTTTGAGGGGAAGAAACAATGGGTCAACCAAAATGATATTACTGAGGAGTCTGATCTTCTGGCTAATAATATAGTTTGTTTTTCTCTTTTCTTTTTTCCCCCCTTCTGTTATTTTTTTTATTTAGAACTATTAAGAGACACTTAAGATAATAGTAAAGTCTCCTAAGTATAAGCAAAAGTAGGATCCAAAGTCACCGTATTGTCCTGTTTGGATAGTGGTTTAATTAACAAATGTTTATAAAGTCTGTTTTTTTCCTCATGTTATTTTCCTTTTATCTTTAATTTGGAATTTTTCCTCTAGGTCTCCTCTTGTGCATCTGCTGAATGCTGGTCTTCTGTAAACATTAATCGGAGTTTAGTGGTTTCCAACACGTAAAAGCTCCAGGCATTTGAAAGTCCTGTGTTTTCTTTCTTTCCGTTCTCCCCAGAGAGGCTGGCTGTCCAGCGTCTTTTCCACATCTTACAGGCCACAAGGAAGAGAGACGTGGGTTATTAGCAGGAAATTCTGTGGACACCTTGCATTTCAATTCCTTACTAGTTGTCTCTTCATCCTCCTTGGCTTGACAGCCAAACAGAAAATTCTGAGCTATTTTGTACATAGTGGTGATGTCTAGATCCTCTTGTCTTCATTAAGTCCCTTCACTTTCCATTGACACAGTATCTCTGGGACTGATGGCTGCCCTGGCCCATGTTAGACCTTGAGGTCTCATCGTCAGTGGAGCTTGCTGGGTCTCTTCTCCTGGCTGTGAAAGGGGAGGTGGCCCTTGTGCATGGCTGTCTTCATGCTCATGGGAGACAGACTCAAATCCCGTACAACTCGCTGGTGATTTTGCTGTGTTTCCTAGGTGAAAGCTGAAGTTGTGAGGATGTGCTAAGGGAACTTGCTGATGAGAGTGCATGACATTGATTGCAGATCCCTGGATAGGTAGAAGTATTTCAAGATGCATAATGTTACCTTTACACTATTTTATGAAGGCATTTCCCTGTCACATTTTTTCATAAGATGCTGTTGTTTGCCACTATCTGAAAGAAGATGCTGACCTAATTCAACCTTTGATCTGGCCTGATCGTTCCTGCATGCTTAAATACCCTTTTTTTGATCACATGCTTGATAAAGAAATTACTATTTTTGGTACTAGTCTTGCCAAAACTATTTGGAACATTCTCTCTTGCATGGCTCTGTGTACACAAACCATCAGTTTATTTTGTTTAATCATTATTTGTTGTTTCATAATTCTGTAAATATTGTGGAGTTAAATCAATTATTTTAAAATCTTACCTAGATTGGCAGTTCATACTGAAAATGCCCAGCAATCCTACATACTGTGGCATTTCTGGGAGTCTGATGCTAGGCTAGATATCCCTCCTGTGCAAGGCACTGCCCATGGATGCTCTGAAAAACTCTCTCTTGCCCCTAGCAGCTTGTGGATTTAGTTTAAGTCTAGTAGTACCCCAGGCAGACAAAACTCATTCTTACTTTTGGAAGGGTTTAGATAAGTTATTGCTTATCTAAACAACACAAGCCAGATCTCCGCAACTGTGTTGCCACTGTCTCTGTGACTTGGTGGGGAGATTTGCATCTGTCCCAGTGGAGGGAGGATGGCTTCAGACAATCAAACACCATAGGTTAAAATAACTTCATAGCACTGAAAGGAATCCTCAGCTAGTGTGTCCTTGTTCACTGACTTCTGATATCACATCTGAAGTCTATTTTTTTTTCTCATTTTTAATGGCTTCCCATAAGCTTTCTTGCATTTTTCAAGAGCTCCTCTCCTATGTCAGTGCTTACGTCATGGACAAATTCTAAAATTTAGTTTAAAGGCAGGATCAACACCAGGTACTCCTATTGCAACACTTAGAGCCAGACTGTCAGAAGGCTGTTGTACTTGGTATGCTCACACTTGTTAGGAAACTAAAGAAAATGTTTTACTTAAAGAAGTGTTTTGAAAACCTGGCCCTAGATGTTCATGAGAGGTGGTCCCTGTGTAATGGTACCCCTGTATAAAGATGGGACAGTGCATGTCTTTCCCAGATTCCTCCACATATGTCTTTTGATCTTGCTTGGGAGATTTGTGTGTCAGAGATCCTGGTATTTGGTGGTTACAGAGAGTTTATATTACTGTTCACTCATTCAGTCCTTTGAGTATGCTGCAGGCACTGGTGATGCGATTTGTCTGACCACTCATAGACGCCTGCTATGTAAGGTGTCTGAGTCATCTCATCCTGAAATAGGGAGCTGAGATAAGTTGCATCCTAAAACCACTCCCTTCTCTGCACCAAATGTAGGGAGACTCCAGGGAGCTAATTGGATTGTAGTTGTTTCCAGCTATCCCTCTTTTTCCCTCACTGTGCATTTTCCTTTTTTTCCGCAGATATCTTATGTTTTTTGATTTTTATCACCTCTTCACTCTTCCTTTTCCATTTTCTCTCTATCTTTTCCCCATTCAGGAACAGTCAAGCCAGCAGCATGGGTGGCTGGGAAAGCCCTGTGTACTTCTGTAAAAGGGTCTTCACGGTGGGAAACAACTGGGGTGTGTTTTGGTGCTGGGCTGATGGAGCTGTGCAGTGCAGACCTCACTCTGAGCTGTCACCAGGGGAACAGGAAAATGTCCTGCAGTGAGGGTAGTCCCTCTGGCACCTTCTGATGGAGGCACTTGGATCTTGACTTTTGGACAATAACGAAAGTAGTGCTTGCTTAGAGCTTTCCTCAGCTCCATCATATCCCGTTATAAAAGGAGCCTGTCTTTTAAAAGCCACATTCCAGTCATTAGCTGGAAAAAGCCTAAATTAAGTCTACAGTAAACCTTCTATTGGCTTCAATGTAAGAGATTTAGTTCCTAAAATTGAATGTGTTGGCTAAATGTAATGTGGCATCTGGTATGTAAAATGATTATGACAATTCACATATTTTGAAATAGTCATTACTGTAAATGAAATAATTGGAAAAGATGCTAGAAGAATATGAAGGGGAAAGAAATTGTGCCTATATTTGGGAAGAAATGCACACCAGGCTGATAATATGGGCAGTCCAGAGATTAGAGAGAAATAGTAAAGATAAGAGCTACCACAGCTTTTTACTGTGTGATGTATGAGCAGATATCCTCCCTGAGCTTTCTATGCATGCCCTTAATAGAGAGGAAAAATGGACTAGGGTAACAAAAAAGGAGCTCTTGGCATTTATCCTGTATCAGTGTTAAAGCTGGGAATGCACATTTTGACCTCAGGCTTTCCAAATGCCCTTCTTGCTGTAGCAGTCCCAATGACTTCAACTGTTGCGGTGTCTTAGAGCGTCTTCCGTAATGAAATGCTGGTGGCTTTGGAGTAGGCATGTGAAGATACTGAGGATAGTCCTTCAGTTTATCTGAGTGAACTCTTACAGGTATGGTGAGGAGTTTTGAATTGCATAAATTAAAATGGCATATACAGTTGAGGGAGGCTTTTGACAGACTGCAGGTATTTTGCCTACACTTTTATGATTATGTTCCAACATTGTGATTATGTTCCATCTTCATAGGCTGTGTCCCAATGACCTTAGTTATGATCCATATTTATCGCTAGCAGAGAGTAGGCCTTTTTCCATTAAACTGGATAGCGGTGTATTTGTTTGCAGGGGATGTGAATTTGGCTTCAGACATCTTTAACCAATTTGCGTTGTTTAAATTTTCAAGAATGAATCTTTCAAGTTGCTCCTGTATTGTTAAAATACCTATATGTCTTGAAAGAGGAACACTTGTGTTCACTGTATGACCATGGAGAGTTATGGTATTTCAGTATCTTTTTTGCCCTTTGCTAAGGTCTAGAGTGAATCCCATACTCACTTTTTTTTTGGTGAGTTGGATGCTTTAATGACAGATCTCTATAATGTAATATTTCTAATGAAAGAGGAATGTCTTGGAAGTGGTGGATCTGCACAGCTACCAAGGCTGCTTGAGAGCTGCCCAAAGCTATTGCAACTGGAAGCCTTGCCAAATTAGAATGACCATTCTACTATTTTCAGCTGAGGTCTTTCTTCTTAGCTCCCAAGTCCTATATGACATTAAAAAAACCCGAAGACTTTGGTTCCCAGCACTTTTGAGAGCTTCCCATTGTGCATGAACTTGGTACTATCATTCATTTTCCCTGGCTGCTAGCCAGGCCTGTGAGGCAACAGGGACAGCCTCCCAATCACCCAGGTTGCATAAGGGGGTGATGTCAAGGTGGGTTGCCTTGGGTTTGCTGGCACTGGAGTAGCTTCCCAGGGCTGAACTTTTGCCCTGTGCCACGTAGATGCAAACACCTCAGCAGGTAGGTGAACTGCCTGCCTGTGCCACAACTATCTACCATGACATCTCCCAGGGACGTGACCTCCTGCGGCGGAGTGGAGCAAAGAGGAAGGGACTGATGGAGGCAGTAAATGATCAAACTGCTCCTCCTGCTTTGCCCAGAGGCTGCCTGCGTGGCTGTTCTGAGAAAAGTCCCAGAGATGGCACGGCATCAACACGTGTCCTTTTGTGTTTAGTGCAGATGAAAACATGTATGCTGAGGTGCTCATAGCTGGTGCCCAAAATGTTGCATCCATGCAGTCTGAATGGTTTCCTTCTACCTATGTGAGTGGGGATAAATACTCTTAAGCTGTGAATCAGAGAAACATCCTTCTCTTAACTGAATCTTGCAGTCTGCTATGATCATGCCCTGTGGTCTGGTCCCTAGACTATCCTGCTCAACCTGCTTCATTCAAAGAGTGAGCAAGGCACTCATCCAAAGAACGACAGACTTTCAAGGACTTTCACAATTAAAATTGGGGTCTGGGATTCACCCAAGTCAGTGGGAGACATGCCTGTGACTTGAATGGGAAGAAGATGTAAATTTTTATGCATGAATACATGAGGTAGCTCTAGAGTTTAGCCACAGCTTTTGTTCAGACAGAGATATGAGTGTTGCTGAAGTTGGAATAAGCTGCCATCCTGCAGATTTCCTGCAAGAATATTGATGAAGAGGATGTGAATGCAGGATGTGGCTATGGAGTAAGTGGTATTATGTGGGGAGATAACTACAAGACATAAAGAAGACACTGAGAAGAGCTTGTTTCCCAGAGATTGGCTTACGTGCAATCCTTGCAGTGCAAATACTCCTCTTCCAGAGTAAGACTACCTGTCTCCAAAGTTAACCAGTTAATGCGAGCAGAGGCTTAGACTACTTTCTGCTGTGCTCTGGGGTAGTGGCTTTGTGCTGGAAAAAGCCTCATGGAACAGAAAGGAGAAAGAAATGTCAGTTTGATCAGGGTGTGTTGACTCACAGGAGACGTTCTGGAGATATGTTAAGCAGGTATTAAATAGCTCTTGCTTTATAAATATAATTTACAAAATCAAGTATCCTCTTCAGGGTGCTAGAGTGTATAAGAATATGACTTAATTAGAGTCTGCATTTTCCAAGTGGCAAAAACCCAGGATTTAGTGCATAAAAACTGCAAGTTTGCTGGTGCCTTGAAATCCAATGATTTTTGCCAAGCTTCTTGGCCTTGCACCTTGCTTTTTCTTCCCACTCAATGCTTTCTGCAACTGTATCCATTAAACTTGTTGCAGTGGTTTGTGCTTTGTGTGATGGGAGAGATTCAGACCTGCCTTATCTCACGGCCATTTGCAGAGGGGCAGGTCACTAAGTCACTTGTTTTTCAGAGAAATGCAGGCTGGCAGGAGGATGAGCCAGACCACAGGCTAATTTGTAAACAGGCTCAGTGGAGCGTTTCATGGCCTGCAAAGTGACTGGGCTAATCCTGGAAACCTGCAGCCTTTATCATGACACCTGACACCGCAGCACAGGCGGCTTCCTCTGATTTACCAGATTTCCACACTCACATCTCCGTCTTGCTAAGCATGGCACAGATTTTTTGCTTTCCCAGACTTAAGGGGATGGGAGGGGAGGGTGTTATGAAGGAAATCTGCATTAAAACCTTCCCCAAAAATGTGTGAAAATGAGAGGCCCCCTTGCAAAAGGAAGGTCCAGGTTATTGGGGATGTGAATTTATCTGCAGAGAGAACAGCCTCCTAGTACATTCAGAAATGCTCAACTAACATATTGCTTACATTTGCTGACTCACTCTTGCACTGCCTATTTCTTTCTTGTTCCCTGGATGTGTTGATTTTTATCTCTGTTACTAGGGCTGTGCCCCAGACACTGTATAATCAGCGTGTTTGTGTTTGGCTCCGGTGGTGGTGGGAGGTATCTACATTAGGATACAACCCTTAATGTAAATCACTGGCAAGTGAATAACAGCAACATAATACAGGGTCGTGAACCACACTCCCCCTGTGCCCCAGCATGGGAAGAAGGGCTGTGAAAAGCTGTTCTTGGGACAGGGACATCCCCAGCATCACTGCCTAGGACTTTGCACCACTGGCTGCATTCAGTCTTACTCTCTCTTCAGGTTTCCTCAATGCTATTTTAATTAATTTAAAATCGGCCTCATGCTTTCAGCTGTAGAAGATACCAACGCAGTCAGCCTGTTTCTGAAAGCACTTTCAGAGTGGGAACTGTACCCAGGCATGGCTGAAAACTGTGCTGTAGTTGCTGGATTCCTGTTGTCCTGCTTTTCCAGGAGGCATGAGAGTGATCAAAGGCCCTGCTTACCACCAACCCTGGTCCAGGATGCTCCTGGAAGGGCTTCATCTGGCTCCTCCTCTCTGGGTGAGCTGCAGCAGCTCTGTATTCTCTCTGCCCTGCTTGCTCTGCCCTGAACACTTTGATCTTTCACCCAGAGCCATTAAGCATCTCTGTTTCTTGCCAGTTCAAAGGATGTCTGTTCCTGATGTGCAATGCTTGTGTGCTTCTGGAGGTACGGTTCATTTCCTGTATGTCTTCTCAAATGCCACTGGGCTTACGTGACACTCCTAAAATGTTTGAGGATCCAGGTTAGTATGCAAGAACAATTATATCTTCATTTTCTTTTTCACTTTTTCACCACACTTAAAAGTTTAATCTATGAGTATTTGAGAAGTTTGTGACTATACTGTCTTCTTGATCTCTTTTGAACAGGCCACCATTTATTTTTCTGTCTAGCTTGTGTAGGGCTAGTTTGAAGCTGATCTCATTAAGTTGCCATCTCATAACACTCTTTTAATCAGATGATGTCCAAGGTTTTCCCAGCAATCCTCATGCAAGGAATGACATTTCATGGCCAATTACCAGGGAACTAATTAGAAGACAATTTCTTCCCTCATGATTCAAAGAGTGTTATATATGCATTCCCAGGAGATCGTACCACACAGCATCACCTTGTAGCAGCATTGCTTTGACTGAAGTGTACTTTTTCCCTTCATGCCTTTTCTTCTTCATCAATTTTGTGTCAGGCTGGGAGCAGACAGACGGTGGTCCCCAACATCACCAAGCAGAATCCAGCAGTGACAATGCCTTTGAAACCCTCCTTGCGTTGAAACTACACCCCTTGTGCACTGGTTCTGTGCAGCGGTAGCTGAATAGAGGCACCCTTCTGAGTGCTTGGGCATGGTAGTTCTGCTTTAAGGAACTTTGGCCTGGAAAAGGCTGCATTTTTGGTTCTTTTTAGGCACACTTACTTTTCTCAGGCTAAACAGTATTTATGCTATTTCAGTCATCCAGGTTCAGTGAGATCAGCAAACAGAATTTGCAAACAGAAATTCTAGGTTTGAAAATCTTGGCATATTTGATTGTGAGTTTTATAAGTGCTGGAGGGCATTAAACGTGCAACTTCTCTTACATCTTCTCCTGTTAGCTGTTTCTTTGTAGTGGAAATGACTGTCAGCTTCTTGAACAAAGCTCTGAAAGCCCTCCAGGCATTTCAGTGGCAATACTAAGGACTTGTGACCAGCTTTACTCACTTTTGAATTTACATTTTTGTCACTGATCCTGAATACATATTGGACCAAATATATACGCAAACAATATCAGGAGGGTATATGCTTGTGCTCTCCTCATGTCTTTTTATTGATTCTCAAAAGCAGTTTCCAGCACCTTGGACCCATGCAGTGAGGACTAAATGGTAAGCAGAGATGTTATTTTACATTAAATTACCCTACCTTGTCCATCCTGGCTTCCTCTATTTACTCACAAAGAGCATCTAGCATCACCTGTTTGTAAATCATAAGGTTAGATTTATTTTACCCAACTCAACAAGAACCAATCCTGGAACAGGCAGTAATATGAGAGCTTTAGAAAAGATGCCTTATTGGTAAGTAATAACGTATACTCTGTTGAGATCTGTTCTACTGAAATATTTCTTCATTTCTGTTGCCTATGATGCGCAATAAGCTTTTCCTTCAGCATGGCACTCTGTCACAGGTTGAGGTGAGGAGTGGTAGTGGAGCACCTCCTCTACCTCCAGACTGCAGTGTCTGCTCTCGGGAACAATTTATTTCCCCTTGTGCAGCTACGTGATGTATTTCTGGGGTGGATAGCTGCTTCAGTGCAGAGTTTAAAATGTAAACCAGAACTTTTCCATCCAACTTTCAAATTCCCTCTTTTTTTTGAGAGTCGAGGAGAAGGCTTTATTACCTTACCAGGATAATCTTTCAGGCTGGAAACCCAAAAGGCTGTTCCCACACTGTTTGGCCCCCAAGCTGCTGGTCCTGCAGTTTTGTCATGTCCTTTCCCCATCTGATGCTGGCCACTTGATTATTTGTTTAAGATAAGACAAGAGATTTGCACCTCTGGAAGATGCTTTGGACTGTGGTCAGAGTCAAGGAAATATCCATGTATTAGATATAGGGATAGTTAGGCCAGATTTTCCAGCTATTTACTTTACAAGCATGTTGAGACATCTTAATGCAGTTAGAGGTTATTAAGTCTAAGCTGTTAAGTTAATTTTAATGACTTTAATAGACCTTTAGCATTCATGTTTAATCCAGTACTACTTATTAGACTACACGGTATATTGATACTTTTTAAAGCTTCTGATTTGGCAGCTCTAAAAGAGTACTTTTATGTCCCAGATACTTGGATATTTTTTTTTTTCTGCTGTTGTTAACCAGCTCTGCATTTGGACTAAAATTTAAAACCATTTGCAAAAGAGAGCCCGATACTGTAGCTTTAAACAGCATCACTGGCTGACTTTGAAAAGGTTGTCTGTCAGGCAGAGGCATCGGGTGGAAGGCTGGTGGAGAGGGAGACATAAACAGATTTTATTTGGTTCAAATGAGGCATAAAAAACTGTACCAGCCAAGGAGGTCTGAGAAGCTGCCCAACAAACCATACAACCTTGTTCACTGAAATGGAGCCTGGCTCAGTGTATTTCCAGCCCTCTTCAGATTCCTGGGAAGAAATATCTTGCTGGTTACAGCACAACAGAATAAGTATCACCCACCACTTTTTTCTGTGGTGTTGCAACATTTTTTTCTTTTGGCTTAAGAATGCTTCTGCAGCAATTCAATTTTAAGTTTAAAAGTTTCTGGACTATATTAACACTTAATCTGCTCTCTACTAGCAGGCAATTTCTATCCTGATTTGCAGTGATTAAAAATTAATCTAGCTAGGATTTGGTGCTGCTCCAGGATTCAGGCGTTTTGATCTTGTAAGTCAGGTTTTAAACTAAATGCACATTACATATACATCTGCTTTACTTAAAATAATAGAATCAGTGTTCATTTTTAAAGATTATTCATGGTTTCCCGGTTTATTCAGAATTGCAAGTGTATCTCTGCAGCTAAACAATCAGAGAGCATATTTTGATTTACTGTTCATGTCTATAGAGTGATACCTTATGTGGTTGATATCAGAAACATGTACAAAAGGAGCTTTAAAATTGCTGTCTATAGCTGCTACAGTTTAGGTATTATGTTTCAGGAAGCAAACCCAGCCCTCCCATGCTTTCTTGAGGCACAGCTTCCACTAATACCATAGGACAAGTTTTCTTCTTTACCATGTAAAAGAATGCTAACTTAAAAAGTGAAGAGATTCAAAGCCATATAAAGACTTGATTCTCTTAGAGGTAATCATTCTGTGATTTTCCAAAATATTTTGTCAAGTTTTTCTGTCTCTTATTTTTCAAGTGTACATTGGTATGAAATGCTTGCTGACCTTCCTTGGATCACCTTTCATCATCTAATAACTTGAGGTTATGTGTGCAGATCCTGGGATTTACATGTTTGACAGATTTATGAGTAAATACCTCCCAGTCTCTGTTTAATTCTGCTTGAGTCTAGATGTGTTACAGTCATATTCCAGGTACTTGTGCGTGTCAGATTTTGTTCATTAACTCTTCCTCAACTGTGACAAAATACTTTTACAGCAAGTGGAAGCACTGGTTCAGATATTTTCCATCAGATCTGTGCATTTTTTTCCCATCAGATCTGTGCAGTTTTTGCAGAAGTTGTACCAAACATGTTCTGCAAAAATTAACAGACTTTTTGGTTTTTTATAAGTATACCATAATTAATGTGCCTCTAAATTCGTCCTGGCAGTTTATTGATTCATGAAAGGCTACAGCATTTTCGCTGGTTAAATTCAGTGGTTAAGGCACGTGTAGTGAAACCTGTCTAACTAAATCTGGAATCTTCTGTTCCTGGTGTCAGTGGTCTGTCTATATGAATTTTTCGGCTAGCTCCGTGCCTTTTCCAGATTGTTATACATGTAGCTGAGAACATCTTTTGATTTTTTTGGCTTATAAACAAAAGCAGTAAACACTTCTGTAAAGTGTCTATGGCTTTGTAGAGAGAAGTGTCTAGTTGTGCCATTAGGAAACTGTTTAGTCAAATAGCTTGTCCCAGTAGACACTGAAGTGTATTTAAATGGTAATCCTATTTCTAACTCAAGGTAGGTAAAAAACTATGTATTTGGACTCGTCACCAAAGGTCAGTAGGCTGCAGTCACACTAATGCCAAACATTGTTTTGTCACCCTTCAGTAGAAAATAATACCATCCTTGAGTAGCACCATACAGGGTCTCAATTTTATGGTACTGCTCAAAAGCAAGTGTAATGAGTGCTGCTTTGCAGAGGCTTAGCGACCCCGCAGTCACTGACACATGGAGATAAGACTCCATTTCTGCTTCAGTATGTGTTGTGGGTACTCTCTGTCTCACAGCATTATGTTTTTTTGATAGTATCCGGCATGAAGCTCTCTGACTTCTGGGAGCTACTTCCAGTTCACCTCAGGATGAAGATCTGTCAAATCTACATGCATAAAATGAAAGAGTCAGGGCCAGTTTTCAACTACATTTGAGTTTTTGAATACTAAAAATCTTTGATTTTGAGTCTTACTCATATCTTACAGTGAGTGTGAAGTAAATCTAAAATTCCAGCATGCTCTACATTTTTAAGTTCAGGTAAATTCATTTCACTGAAGTCAGAGAAAGTTACGAAACCTTTCAGGGTTACTTTTTCCAAGTGAAATGTAGAACAACCACTGTTACTCTTCTACATAATTTTGTTCTGTACTTCTGCAGCAATGCATCAGGACCATACATTTTTGGTGTCACTTGGGTAACCATCCTAAGTCTGGTGAGTGGTTAATTCAAGTCAGAATACAGTAGCGAAGTTTTCAGCATTTCACTTTAATGCTTTTCTACGTAAGTCAGGAACCAGTTTTAAGTCAAAGAAGTGAAGCAAAAAGTACAGACTTCCAGAAGCAAAATGCACAAGGCCATTTCAGGTTTTATTGAGATGTGAAATGTTCTCACCTTGCATAAAAATCTCTCAGAAGAAGAATCACTGTTGTCTGTAGGCTGTCCTGTGATTAGAGTTGTACTTTCTCTACTAACAGCTAATTTAATACAGTTACTCTTCATTTATAAAATAATAATTTTACTTGAGACACCGAGGCTTTTTTCTCTTATCTAGTACTACTTCTTTTTGCCTTCCATGAATAGGATCATAATAACTGTCCCAAGCATACAACAGACATAGCAGACCAAATACAGGTGCAATAGTCTTTTCTCACAGGAAAGGTTTTTCTACAGATAGAATAAGGTAAACTCAGATAGCCAAGTCCCTGAGAGCATTGAAGCTGCAACACATGATAAGTGGGAATCTGGACACTCTGCCTGAGACTTTGCATGAGAGTTAAGTGTGGAGACAGACTTAGCTCTGAACTGAAATGGTAACCTTTTAGAAGGTGAGAAAGTCATATCTTAGGTTTTACATAAGCAACTCCTCAGTAACAACAGGCAATGCAGTAACCTGCACAAGTTGGTGTTACTGGACTGGACGACCCAATGTGGAATTGCAACAATGCCATTCTGTTTGTAAGTAGAAGGAATGATCCCAACTGCAAACTCATGGAGACTATGGGTACTCTTTCCTAGTCTCATGCTTGCAGAACTACACAGAGATCCATCTGTTCTCTGCATGTCAGTGGAGAGTTGGCTGTCTCTGGGCAGAGAAAAATCACAGGTTGATGATGTCTTTAGGGTCTATCATGGTTTTCACAAAAGGCAAATTTTGAAGTTATTTTAGAATATCATAATGAAGGAATCAACTGGCTATGTACATTTTAATTGTTGTTAGGATGATTAGATAATTCTATGTTAGATTTAGTTCAATTCAGTATAGTTTAGGCAGTTAAAGTGGCAGGGGAATAAGCATGAAGACTGGTGAATGAGTCCAGGAAAAAAAATAATTACCAAAAGCTCCTGGTCAACATCTGAAAGGGTTAGAAAATTAGCTTTTTTGTAAGGGACTTGAAGCTGCCATTTCCTGCAAGGCCAGGAGGAATTCCCTGTTACCTTTCTAATATTTTTTTTTATTATAGCTCTCAAGTGTAAAGATGGCTAAACCTAAATGTGCTCAGTGGTCAGTAGAAAAGGGCCCTGTACATTGAAACCTCTTCTTCTCAGTCACTGACAGAGGAGAATAAGAGGACAATCTTTGAGGCATAGTCTGAACCACTCTGCAGACCCAATTAACCTGGCAGCTGTTAGCAGTTATGGTGTTTGCCTTTATAGGATTCCTTCAATGCTGAGTTTCATGTAAACAGGAAGCAATTAGAGAAGAAATGTGGTGCACTATTTCTATCATGTTTCCTGTGCAAAATGGGGGACTGAGCCATTTGGGAATATTCTCCTTAATAGCACCCTTGTTTGTGTGAGCTGTGTTGATTGATTGACTTTACATGATGCCCTCACACACACCTGCTTGGAACTGATTCATGCAACCTTCCTCATGTAATGAAAGGTATATCAGCTGTTTGCTATCTAAAAATGCTCAAGGCTGGATTCAGCCCTTGGTTGTGCAAGAGGAGTTGCAGAAGGGTAATGCCCATCTTGCCAGATGCAGGAAGGAGGCTGGATGTTATGGGCTGGATGCCTCCTTGCAAGCATTCCCAGAGAAGGATTGGCATGATTACAACTTGTGCTAGCTGCAAGTAGTCACACTGCATGGTTGAGAAACCTGATTTGCCCATCCCAGTCCTCTGGTCATGCAGGATGTTGTGTGTGCTGCACAAATAAACATGATCATGTATAATCCTCTGAGCTCTGTGGAATGAGTTGTTCTGCTTTGCCTTAGGTCTCCCCAGTTTGTTGAGGGTTACGGCAGCAATGATGTAGATTCAAATCAGAAGAAGGCTTCTGAGGCAGGCAAGTCCTTTAGAAGTTTATTAAGTGCCAGCAAAATGAAACTAGGGCACCAAGTTATCCATAAACCCTTGAAAGTTCAAGGAATAATTAATTGCAGTAAAACACAGCAGCATGTGAACATTGGTCTTGGCTTTCTTTTGGTTACTGCTTGCTACGTCCATTTTCTTGACTGAGAAGAAGCAAGACCAGAGGCAGGTTTAAATGTTATCAAACTTTATTCAAGATGCCACTGGTAAGTTTTATCACACGTGAAAATTTCAGGACCGTATTGTGCTTTCATTTGGTCTCAGAGATGAGTTAGCTCTGAAACACTGATAGAGGAATTTGACTGCATATATGTGACCCAGAAAGCTTTTGGAATTGCCCAAGAGAACTCAGATCTTCCCTGAACTGTGTAGTTCCAATTCAGAGCAAAGCACAGACACTAGTTCTCTCCATCTGTAAATCCACAATGAAAAAATACTGGGTTTTTTGTAGTACTTGCTGGATTATTCATCTGAATTATTCAGCATATGTAACCGTGACGTATGGATGGACAGATGCATATATGCGAACTTCTGAAAGACAACCTTATTGGAGACATAATGGGGATAATGGGGATAAATTAAATATGGGGCCAATAAATAAATAATGGGGATAAATGCAAAAAAAAAAAAGCTTTGGATGCCACAGAAAGGGAAAGATGAAAGAAATATCATGTTCTAACTGAAAATCAATTTTTTGTTCTGTTTGTTGGGCTGGTGATACATGAGCAATTTATGGGTAAGGTGATTCTTCACAGTATTATTGTGATAATGTGTGTGAAGATATTGTGGTTGGGCTTAGAATTTTCTGTGTGAAGTACCACTTTGCTTCTGCCCTATCAATTTCCATCAAAAAGCATTTTATGATCATCCAACATGAAGTATGATATTGGATGATTATATATCCACAGTTACAGCTAGAGATAACGATGCCTTTTGAACTCATCTTTTGTGTTGTTGTATTGGAGGAATGGTATTTAAATTATAGCCTAGAATAATTACAGGAAAGCAAACAATCACATTCATGCATCTAACATTTTAGAAGTTCAGTTTCTTACATCTATTTGCTGAATAAATTTCACCTGGCTGGAACTTGCACAACCAGGTGATGTGTTCACTTGTGCAATCAAGAGCAATTCAAACATGCAAGAGGACAGAGATAAAATTTGTTTTGTAATGATAAAGCCAAAGGCCTTTGTTTTTGTGCAATTAAAGTTTCACTTTAAAATTGCTTAGTGAGTTGTTTGCACAGCATTTCCTTTCATTCTTCATCTGTCTTACCCCAAGAGGGATAGGCAAGAGATGTATTAAGCAGGTACTGAGCTGCGGTTTGTTTGGAGCCCTTTTGGGCCTTGGTGATTACCTCTTAGGAGGCAGTGGTTATGATTTTAGGCTGTGCTTTTAGTTGTAGCCACCTGAAGTTTTTCTGCTTGGATATCTCTTCCCAAGGACTGAGAATGACCTCCAATCAAACATTTCTGGGCAGCTTAATAGAATCCAATAATGATAGGGGTTAGAAGGGACATCTAAATATCATATAGTCCAACTGCCCTGCTCAAGCAGATTCACCTAGATGAGGTCACTCAGGAACACATCCAGGTGGGTTTTAAAAACTTCAGGAGAAGATTCCACACCCTACCTGGGCAGCCTGTGCCAGGGCTCCCTCACTCTCACAGGAAGATTTTTCCTTACATGGAGCTTTTTGTGTTCCACCTTTGTCCACTGCCACTTGTCCTGTCACTGGACACTACAGAAAAAAGTGTTGCCCTATGCCCTTGACATACACCTTTTAAATACTTGTCTTCTTTTCTCCAGGCTGAACAGTCCCAGATCCTGCAGCTTTTCCTCCTAAGAAAGATGTTCCAGTCCCCTAATCATCTTGGTGGCCCTGTGCTGGAGTTTCTCTAGAAGCTCCCTGTCCCTCTTGAGCTGGGGAGCCCAGAACTGGACACAGGACTCCAGATGAGGCCTCACCAGGGCAGAGTAGAGGGGGAGAAGAACCTCCTTTGACCTGCTGGCCACACTTTTCTTGATGCATCCCAGGATGCCATTGGCCTTCTTGGCCACGAGGGCACATTGTTGGCTCATGGTTAGTTTATTATCAACCAGGACTCCTAGGCCTCTCTCTGAGCAGTTCGACCCCCAGCAGGTCAATCCCCAGCCTGTACTGATCCATGGAATTGTTTCTCCTGAGGTGCAGGACTCTTATAGAACCTCCTGAGGTTCCTCTCTGCCCAACTCTCAAGCTAATCGAGATCCCGCTGAATGGCAGCACAGCCTGCTGGGATATCAGCCAGTTCTCCCAGTTTGATGTCATCAGCAAACTTGCTGAGGGTACACTCTGTCCCCTCATCCAGGTCGTTGATGAAGATGTTGAACAAGACTGGCTCCAGAACCAACCCCTGTGGAACTCCACTGGCCACAGGCTTCCAACTCAATTCTGTGCCATTGATCACCACCCTCTGGGCTCTGTTGTTCAGCCAGCTCTCGATCCACCTCACCCTTCAGTCATCCAACCCACACTGCCTGAGCTTTCCAATGAGAGGGTAATGGGAGACAATGTCAAAAGCCTTGCTGAAGTCAAGGTAGATGACATCCACTTCTCCCTCCTCATGTAGCCAACCAGTTATACTCTCACAGAAGGCTTGGCTATTTTGCAGTTTATCTTGTGCCGCTCAGTTGGTGAATGCTTTAGCATTTTTTTTTTATAGCCACGAAGGAAGAAATGTCAACTTTTCGTGTTTTTAATCTTTGATAGAGTGCCTTGAGAGAAAGCAAGCACATCAAGCCAGTATTTATGGACTTTAATAATACATACAGGGATACTTGGAGGTCCTGTGATTTCAAACAGCTTTTTTGGAGGATGTGGCTATGCATCAAGTGTTACTATTTCAGGCAAGTCAGGTTTTTATTTCCACAGAACATGCTTGAGTTAATGTCCAAGGAGGCAGTCATGGAAGAAAAATGAAAGATTGTTTTGGATATTTAAAAAAGCATTTTATGTATTTCCAGCATTGACATGTTATTGGGAAGATTGGAGAAGTTGTGGAAGAGCTCACAGATGATTCAAGGGCCACTGAAGATGCCCTCTGAGGAAAAATGTAAGCGATAATCTAGTGATTTTATATAAAATTGGCATGTCAGCACCAGAAAGGAAAGAAAATATTGAGCATTAAAGAGCTCTTCCATCATGAAAAGGGAGGCTGAACAAGGGTCTGTGCCTGAGAGGTAAAGTCCTATACACAGCAATTATAATCAGTAATAAGTCTGAATACGCATTGGGACAAATTAGTAAGGGAATTGGTGTATTCCTATCACTGCATTTATTCCTCTCAAGAGCAGATGTCTCCTTGGAAGATATGCCTTAGCAAACCCAGCTAGATTGATTAAATGTGAGCACTTGAGATGCTCAGAAGGACAGATTAGATGATGGTCCCTTCTGGCTAATAATCTGAATAAATAACTGATCTGGAACCCCAAGTGTTGTTTTGATCACTCACACCAATGAGTTTAGTAAACCTGTGGAAAGCTACATAAGGAGAACACTACAAAATGTTTTGGTGCCTTGGAAGATTTTACTCTTCTTAGAAGTGTTTCCTATTAGTTCTTGAGATGGTCACATCTTAAGGGAAAAAAGTGTTATTTTAGTCCCTATCTTGAAGCCTTTAATACTGAGTTTCTGGAATTTCTGGAGTGAAACAAGGTAAACAAAATGTATTAATATGGTTTTTCACTCTTACCGTCTCATGCGCTATTAGCATTGATGCTTGCATCTCTGGGAGATAAAGCTCATTGTAGCATAAACAGCATCTGAAGACAAGCTGCATCCCTTTCCTTCCTCTTGCTTCACTGTTGTTCATGGGATCAGCTTACCTGTATGTTTAATCTGTTACCTACATAGTTTTGTTGCATTATATGGATGTAGCAATCCTTACGGATACCATAGCCTTGCATTTGCCATTGGAAGGTGATGTTTATTTACTTATACCTTTGCCCAGATTAATCAGATGAAAGGTGAAGCTCAGAAAGTGAGGAGTCAAAAATACATTAAACTTTGGTTAGGGGTAGCAAACTGTTTCTTTTGTGAAAGCAAAAAACATTGGCAGTATGTAAAGCCAAAGGAGGACATGTTTTTGATCAAATGCTGTTCTTCAGAGCTGCCACTTGCATTTCAGAAACCAAATTTTCAGATCATATAAAACTAAATCCTTGAGAAAACAGTGCATAAACTCTTTTGAAGTAAGCTTGTGTCAACATGAAATGAATGGAGTGCTGCCTAGTTTCTTTTCCATAAGGCACAACTTCTGAAGTGTAATGATAAATAAAAATTTAAAGGTGTTTTCACTGATTCCTGTGTGGACAAACACAAAAGAAGTAGGCTGGGGCCATCACATCAGAATGCTGTCTGCCGTCATAGGAGTGGTGAGCTGAGTCTTGATAAAACACTTCAGGGTTTTCTTCCAATTAAATATGCCCTCTCCTCATAGTACTTCCCAATATCAGTATACTTACAGTGTTTTTATACAGTGTATCTGTCCCTTTCACAGAGTGCAAGAGACATGGATGGTCCAGCCAGTAAATTCTGTGAGCTTATCTTTCCTAAATATGTCTGTTAATGAACAGCCTATTATTGGCCTCTTCTGGAGCAAAGGCAGGAAAGTTTATGGCAGGTAGAGAAGAGGAGCCTGCATCTTATGTAAAAGATATATCCACAGACCGGCTCAGCTCCATGCTGGTGCTCCAGTCTAGCAGCAAGTGACCTCATGCTCTCTGCAGGGATGCGGTGACTCAGTGGCAGGCAGATCCCGTATAAACACTGTAGTGCAGATTGGTGAGCCGTCAAACACAGCAGCCAGCAGGGATTTGAACACAGTGTCTGTGCTTGAGAAATGAATCAGGAGGAAAAACAACCCAAACAAAACCTAAATTGCTGTAAATTTAAAAAAATTCCCACACAACAGCCTTAGCAACAATATTGATCTGCTTATCAAGATGATGTGAGTCTGTCTCTCTAGTAATTTCATCCACTGTTATTTGATATGTCTGATTTTTTAAAGACTAGGATTTTTTTAATATAAGAAACTAACAAAATTAACATAATGATGTTAATTAGTCAATTGTTGTGGAAGCAGGCTGCTTATTTTAGTTTATTGTAGGAGTAAAATATGCAGTTAGGTCAGCAGAGACTAGCTAAGCCTTGTAAAGCTGCTTACGCTGTATTAGAGAACCTATAAAGTAAGGGGAGGCTCATTATTTCTTCTTCAAAGTTATTTCAGGAATGTCCCTGTGAAGTTCAGAAGATCCCACTTTAAAAGAATCTCAAATACTAGAAAAAAAAAGTTATCACTGCAAAGAGTAAAAAGATCTGTCATTAGGAAAACAATGCCACAGCTTGCTGTTTGAGGAAAAATATAAATACAGAATAAAATTCCACATTTCTTAATGATCAAAGCACAGTATTCAAGCAGTGCTATTAAAAGTGCACTTTCTTCCTGCAGTCTCTGAATTCAGACAGATTCAGTTTTACTACATTGAGATAATCCTTCTGTCACCTTTGCTTTGCAATATCGATATGCTTCAGAAGCTGCCATCCAATCTGTTTGGGTTAATTATTAAAGTCAATAAACAAATAATTTGAATTACATGCTTAAGATGATAACACTGACTGACAGTGGGGCTTCACAGAAGTGTTGGCCACTCATCAAGATGCAGTACATAGTGAAAGTTTTGCATTTTACTGATAGAGGCTGACCCAGACTGGGAGCAATTGGGTCATTCAGAGACTACGAGTGACCCTGTATCCTACCTGGAGGTGGTCAAGGGAAGGCACGAGGCAGCAGGGTTGTTACTGTAGGCTGGACACATAACATGGGGAAAACCACATTTGTTTATCTTTGTGTGGGGTTTGGAGGATGATTCTTATCTAATTAATGAATTGTTTGTTTGAATCTTATGCTACTGCATGTATTTGTGTGAAAGCTGGAAATGGTGGAAAAAGACTGTTTCTGAGTGGGCTGGTAAACTATGGAATTTAGGCTACAGGATACAATGTGAAAGTTTCCCTTTGAAACATGCATGAAGTGCGATGCTAAACCTTGCATATCTACTGCTGTTTCAAGGTTTCTAAAGTGAAATGGCTATAATACCTTCCCAGAAGGTTCCTAGTCAGAAACACCTTATGAGACTCTGATTTGCAGAAGATTCCAAGCAGGTCCTCTCTAAAAACCAGACTAGAAACTAAAGGCATGTACAGTCACTATCACTTCTGAAATCTCAGACAACACTGCTCAATATATTCTTCTTGGCTGTTTTCAAGTATGGTCAGTTGCTGATGCCCAACCATGTATCTGTATGTGTGTATGTGTATATATATGTGTGTATGTATATATAAATATATGACAGCTGCCCAATTAGATAAGTGATTGATTTTTATGCAAGCTATGATTTACTGTCTTATCTTATGTGGCTTTCAACAAAATGAGCAGATATCTGAAACCTAAGTCTTGATCATTGTTTTAAAAATTTCATACCATACCATTGCACTGCAAGCATTTCATTTATGCTACATCTGCATGTGTGGACATTTGAAGACCAGAGCCCATAACTACATTTGAAAAAGTGAATCAAATCCCCGTAGGCCTGATGCCACTCAGCAGTTTTAATTTCATTTTCCATGGCCAAGAAGAATGGTGAGGGTTTGTGATAACTCTTGCCAGTGATCTCTTGCAGATGATAGTCTAGTCCAAATAAAATTATATTCTTGGAGACTAAACTAGAAGAAAGCTAAGGTAAGCTAGAAAATTGCATTTATTTCACATACTGCATTTTTTTTATTGTGTTTATTGCATATCTGTTTCAAAATCGTTGCTTCAGGAGGGGTCTTGTTCAGGATTCATGACGTGGCTGTGTTGTGACTCAAATGTAAAGACAGGAGTTAGATAGCAACATGAAGAAATATGGTGCTAGAGGTATCATCCTGTTAGTGAGAAATGTAACCTCGGTTGAGCTCACTTGCAGTCATAAGAGAAGGTGGTGCCAGCTTGAGTGCAGTGTTTGAATTTCTGCTTGAGTAATTATGTTGTGCTTACCCTTCCTAATTCCCCATGAAAACTTAATCGGTCTCAATTCCTCTAAGTCCTTGAGCAAATGATTTTGTTGCGTGTCACTTCTTATTGTTTATGAAGAGGTAGTGATAATTTTTAAGACTTACACTGGTGTGCTGTAAGGGTGAATTTATTAATTTTGCTATGTGCCTATGTATGGGTTGAATTATATTGTTACCCAAACGGAAGAGCGTGATTTTGTAGAAGAGTGGATGCAGCATGTGTTGGCAGCTATTGAAGGTCATGTATAACCTTTTGGTTTGCTGAAGTGGTGATAGGGAACAATATACCAGAAATACCATGGTTCACGTCTTAAATGCTTTTCTGAACCTAATGAGTGGCTGGCTAAAACTTAGAAATAGCAAGTATGATCTTTTATGGGTTTAGTATTTATTTTTTAATTTCTCTTTGCAAATGTGCTGAGAGGAAACAATTGGTGGCAGTGAGTCAGAGAAGATAATTGTATCTCGCACAAAAAATCCACAAGGTTTTTCAACTCAAATGATTTCTCTTCTGCTTTCATTGAATTCATTGCTGGTGAAAGGTTCTGGGTGAACAGTCCTAACGACTGAAATTTTCTGACCACAGCTATGTAAAAGTAGCACGCTGCAGTGACCTTTCTTCACTTTGCTTTTCTGCTGAGAGAAAATTGTTAGGCTGTTTCTTTCTAAGCGTGGGCTTAACGCTACCAACTCGTCTCATGCCGGTTATCAAATAGTCTTCAGGTAGTAATGACCTTTAGTCTTGGTGGACATAGGCCAGATCTGAACTAACAAACTGTAAAAGGATCTATATCCTGTTACCAAACCACTATCCAGTCTTACTCATTAACATTTTAGTGGCAAAAGTTCAAATGAGTTATTTCATTAATAGTCATGAAACTAATTATGTTGAAGTGCATCTGTCAGTAGTAAAGGCAACTGACTTCTGTGCTTCTGAATAAATTCAGTCTGCATTAGGAAATGTTATTCTCCCTCTAAATCAGAGAAATACATTGCAAATCATGAAGAGGTATTAAAAAGAAGGCAGATGTGTCCTAAATGTGATGTGCTTGATGCTGCAGTTCCCTAAAGCAATCAGTCAATGAAATGAATGATCAGAAGTGTGTTTGAGTAGAGGAGGTCTCTTAGGCAGTATTTTATGCCTTATTTCTTCCTTCAGACACTAAAAAGTCTGCAAGATAAGGAAGTTTTGGCGGCCGGAAAGTTATCATTGACTCGGATAAAATCAAACTCAACCTGGTATCAAGATTAATTTAGATGTGTAGAAATGAGACTTGGATTTACTGAGGAGATCTGACCAAAGCCTGCAAGGTATCTATTCTAGCAATTTCCGTGGGAATTTGGCATCTAATTACAATTAAGGACATAGAATCATAGAATGGTAGCTATTGGAAGGGGCTCTAGAGATCATCTGGTCCAACTGCCCCTGACTAAAGCAGGTTCACCTAGATCAGGTCACACAGGAACATGTGGCCACATTTTCTTTGCTCAAGATCACAGAAAAGTTTGTGATGGAGCAGCTCTAGTTTCCTGAGTACTAATGCAGCAGTAACACTGCAATGACTACAGTTTGCTGATAGTGTGTGAAATTGTTCACCACGTCATTCCCATACTCAGTATGGCGTGTCAGGTCAGATTTGGTCCCACTGTTGCCACAAGAACTGTTACTTGCTGTTGCTGTCATCCCACCTTTTCCATGTCTTCATGAGCTTTCATGTGCTCCACAGACACTGTGAAGGCAACACAGCTGGTGGTCCTTGCCGCCTTTAAGTGCAAAAAATAAAGTTCTCCTCATTGTGTGGTCATTTATGGTCTAAGAAGTGTTTGGTGGGGCTACTGAAACAGCCTGCTCCTCCATGTGTGTGCAGGTAGGTGAAGAAGCAACTCTATGTGAGACCCAGGAACAGATGTAGGATAAAAGTGGTTTATAGAAAAGTCTCAAAGGTTTCCAAACCATTAAACTCTTCCTCTACAGTCACAGATAGAGTGTTGGTGGATTGACCCCAAACAGAGCGTTCTTTGCTAAGGATCACCTGATAGCACCATATTTATAATCCTAGACCCGAGGAGAAAGTAATTACAGTCTAAGATATGTTTATCTTTTTCTTTGAAAGCAAGTGGAGAAAGAGAGAGAAAGGAGAGGTCATAAATCTGTTTCTGATAATTCTTGTTATTGGACAGCATTCCCCCACAGAAGGAACTCAAAAATAAAGATAGGAATGTGGCTGACTCTATTTTTGTACCACAGTCACCTGTCTGTAGTATAGCACTGTCCTTTTCTGTAGAGAAATAAATACATTAAAGAGTGTGAGAGGTAACAAGGTTGCACAGGTATTTAAGCAGTTTGCACAGTGATTATGGCCTGAAGCCAGCTGCATTTGCAAACAGCACGCTGTTAGGAAAAGTACTCTATATGAATATATAGTAAAAGTAACTACTAGTTATGACTATGAATTTATCCATATTAACACATCTTTATGTGTCTTATAATGCTGTTGCATTCTGCATAGATATGAGAAGTTAGGGAGAAAGAGAGATTGGCTTTGCTATCTGTTATTCTTGTGTTGTTAACTCCAGCAGACACTAGCCATGTTGTGGATACATTGTGGAAAATGATGTCTCTAAAGTTTAAGAAGACTTTGAAAAACTCTTTATTTATATTTGTTTCACATCTGGGCAACTAAAGAGATGCTCCATGTGCCTACAATAAAGTTAATGAGATGGTATTTACATCTGTAACATACACGCTGTAGCAAATGAACTATTGTAAACCAAAGATGAAGCTCGGTTACTTTTGCTAAATTCTAGTTTTATTTCTGTTCTTCATATATACTGTAGAAAACACTGCACTAAATTAACTATAATGAAGAAGTTGCTCTGTGCAAATTCACAACACAGGCAACCTGACACCAGTGCAAATAAGGCCTTGCAGTACTGCCATGAATGTCAATAGGCCATAAACTGTAATGGACTCAGCTGTGTTGGATGCCAAAAATTAATAGAAGGAGAAAAATTGGGTTTTTACTTTAGCAGAAATGTGCTGGATTCGTGTAGAGCTGTTTCTGGTAAAGCAGGAACATGGTCAGATATGTCGTTCCCCTCTTTAGATAACTTTGTTTAACTCACTGTTGGAAACTGGGCTGTGTGAATTTTTTATATGAGGAATAGCTTTTTCACGTGTTTCTTTTTCACTTAGTAAGCAATATATAGTCAACACACTCACATAGGGACTGATAGTCTTGCTAACGAAGTCAGCAAAGAACAGGATCGAACACTTTAGAGGTACCTCAGGGAACCCCAAGACAGTGGAACAGTTCCTTAGCACACCTCTGCTTGTGAAGAGGTCACATTGAAGAAGAAATCACTGAAAGTTGATCTGTCCGTCTAAGAAAGGTTGCTTAATCAAGAAAAAATATTGGATGAGAGGCTTGAGAGAGTAAGAAACAAAATATGATGATTAAATCTGTTCAATTTTGCTGTCTTGAGTTAAGGATGGCAAATGACAAAACTGGTATCCACTAACTAATTTGCAACTTTTCCAAAGCACTCTGAAATTGTAGGAAATTTTCCATTAATTACCCTGGGCTTTGGACCACTTCTCTGGTAGTCAGAGACTGAGGTGCAATCTCTCCTTGCTTCTGTGCAGTTTCACCATGTATTTTGGCTGTGTTTACCCTCGTTGCTTTGTTATTTCCCACAGGGCCTGTGCAGATAAAGAGGACAGGATACAAATATGTTTATTTGACAGGCGGTAGAGGAGCTTTGCCTGCAGCATTTGTGTTTGACTTGGAGTTGCTGAGCTGTGTTTCCCAGCCATAGAAATAGATGCTTTCTGCCTGGCTTATGCCGTAAGCAAGGATTGTTCTCTCCCCTCCTGTCCAATAGGTTGCAGTAACCTATGCCATTACTGTTTTTTCTTGATATGTGTATGGTTACAGCTAGAGAATTAGGTGGACACAGAGTGTGCTGCTTCTATGTGTAAATTTACAGCTGGGAGCAAATAGCAGCTTGTCAGCCCTGTTGGCTTCCCTTACAGGTTGATCAGTTCAGGCCTCACCACACCACCTCAGCCGTGACCTGGGCTGATCTGCCCTGGAGTGAGAGAGTGACTCAGTTAATTCCTCTTTGGCCTTTTCAGTGGCTGCTGCAGTGCTGACTGAGGGTGATAAGTGCCATCAGTACAGTGCTGTCCTTTAGGAGGTCTGTTGGGAGGCGAGTTGAGACTATCAAAGATTTGTCAGAATCCTCTGGTAAAAACTTTTAGTTACCCATACTTCCAACTGAGATAAATACTATTATCTCTAAGTGCCAGTCTTCTTTTCTCTCTTCTTTCTGCACACACAAAATAGGACCAAACTCTAAAATCTTTACCCTCTTCTTAACTGTGTGGCAATACATAATGAATGCCACTGATCCAAATAAAAGGAAAACAAACATGCTCTACCAGTGACATATTTACTAGTAATGGGCTAGCAAAGAGTTTACTGTTCAGTTCTGAGAAATACACTGTTGTCACCCAAATCAGTGCACTAATGCAGCAAAGCATTTCAGTGAAACAAAGGAAAAGAAAGAAGAGAAATCTATGCATGGGCATAGCTCGGTAAGGTTTTCTGTTTGAGGTGTTTAAACTTTTTGCTCAGAGTTGCCTTCTGAACCAGAGCCCTTTAAACTACTTGTGTGTCTATACGTATGCAGAGTGCTGAGCAAAGCCGGGCTTGGCTTGGTTCAGTGTGGGAGCCTGGTCTTGGATAAACTGCAGTGCTTCATTGTTCTTCCAGTGAGGGAAATGAGCACATGGGGGAAGGGAAGTGCAGGCCAGTAAAAAGGCTAAACTGCTGCAAGTCAGACCCAAAGGAATGTTAATTTATTTGTTTTGGGTTGAGCTACCACCTTTTATCTGTGCAGCCAAAGCCCCCGGTTGTACAGAATGCTGTGCTGGAGGCAGGCTCACCTTGCCAGGGAGCGCTTTGGAATCCCCGCTGTGCCTGCTCTCAGAGCAGCTGCAGCCACTCCATCTCAGGGTCCAGGGTAATGACACATGCCCCAGGCCTCCTCCCAGCTCCTGGGCACTGTGGCAGAGTAGTTTAGGGAGCCCTGGTGTTCAGGAGCCCTGGGGACAAGAGGCAGTGGCTGCAGGGATGCAGAAGGAATGCAGAAGAGGATAATAGCGACTGGACTGGTTTGACAGTCACTATATGGCTGTGCAAGGGCACGCCTAATCTCTCTATCCCTTAATGCTTGCAAACTTACTTTTCCTTTCCTTCTCTGAATTTCACTTCCCTGCAGATAACTCCACAGCTCTCCTCAGGGTGCAGTTTGTAGTAAGGTGCCTGCACAGAGGACAGCTGTATATTGTTTCTATGCTATCCTGCTACACAGGAGTCTCAGTCAGTTTCATTGTGTACATCTTGCCCAACAAGTCCAAGCCTTGCAGCCTGAGGGTTATGGGGGTTACACTGGAACTACAAGTGCCATAAAGCAAGGGAAAAGCTTTTGCAAATTGAAGGTGCCAGGTTTGCATACTCCCTCTACTATGTGGCAGAGTAGAGGTGAAACCATCACCTCTGTGCATCATACACAGCTGTATCATCAAACCTTTCCTCTGCTAGGTCTGTGTTCCCAGTGACCATTTTGAGTATAGTCAGCCTGGAAGTGATGGGGTGCAGGCAGAAGTGCCCAGTTTTATTTCATAAGGGAACTGCAAGGTCATGCAGACCCTCACTTGATCTTTAAATTTTTTTCCCTAAACTTGCCAAACTCCATCCCTGAAGCAGACAAACCTTTTTGCACTTCGAAAGCAGAGTCTTCCAGAGTCTGGATGTCCTAATGGTTGGAAATCATCTCCCTGCCTACACACAGTGGTTGCTGGCGTCTGTGGTTTTGTTCTGGTGCCAAGAAAAGTGGAGAGATTTTATACCTTCCTTACCTTCCCCTTTACATGACAGCAAACTTGCTTTTTTTTTTTTTTTTTTCAAATAGACATGTAGCAAGAAAGAGTTTTGTGAGCCTATATAAGTCATCAAGAGATTTTATTTTATTTCTTAAATTTAAAGGACGTGTGGTTAGCACATGCCGAGATAAGTCTTTCAGACCTTGCAAGTTCAGCCACCCACTGTGTTTGTTATGATAGATTTGCCCCAGCCTGCATACTGAGGACTGTTTTTCACTCTTTGTTAGTGCTTATCATTTAATACAAATGCAGAAATCCTCAGTCATTTAAGATGATCGCCCCCCCCTCAAATTAAACAAGGCTGGAAAGTAAGAGTGTATTTAAGCAGAGGCAGCAAAGCGTTTTCCCAGTCGTAAAAATGGAAATGGCTTGTGTGAGACAGCTGTGGTAGTGGATTTTTATTAAATACAGAGAAGCACGTTTCCTTCTCATTTGTTAATGATAAGAGACAACTCACCAAGGAGAGTCTCATTAAACAAGTCTGGCATTGAAGGAGAGAAACAAACAAACAAAAAAGAAAACAAGAAGAAAACGACCTTCTTTCACTTCATAGCTGTTTTTCCTGACTCACAGCTGTGAGCTGAATTTAGTTTCCTTCAGAGTTTTGTTTCCACATTTTTCCTTCATTTTTTTAGTCCAGTCCTGAAAATTTAGAAACTGGAGTGCCAGATATGGACCTACTCCATGTGACACACGCAGCGCAGGGAGCCTTGGGAGCAGTGGTGGGTACCCATTGCCGGCAGGCAGCTACATGGACTTTCATTTCCCAACCTTCTTGCTGTCTGTCTGCCATCGTCTTCCTCAGACCTGGCAGAGCCAAATATTACCCCAGCCTACTTTACCTCTAAGACATTTAATTTGAGGGAAGAAGAGATTTTTATTCTAGACACATTTAGAGTCAATGGGAATTGGAGCATTTGAGCAGTGTGGGATGGGCTGCCCTTGCAGGAGGCTGACCTGAAGTCACTGAAACATCTCATGCAGCGCTTTGACTTGTGTGAGGAAGAAACTAGATCTCTTGCTCAAAAATTGGGCCCTTAGAGAGGCCATTTGGAGAGCTCATGAATTTTTCTGGTCAACCAACTGAACAATGAAGGAAGCCTTCCTTGTGTGGAAGAGCTCTAGTCCTTTTGAGTTTGGGGAGGCCTGGATTTGGAGAGCTTCCCAGGACTGCCCACACTGTGCAAAATGCAATAGCATACAAGAATAAGGCATTCCAGCATCTCTCAGGACATCAAGCCTGTATTCTGTAGCTTTTCAGTTACATTAGCTGCAGAATTAGTAAGTTTCTTACCAGGACTTTCACATTTTCATTTTGGCTGCAGATATATGCCAGAAGGCTGCTTAATATGCCACTCCTATGGTTTCAACCACTTCATAGTTTAATATGCTTCAGTAAACCATGGTGAGAAAGAGAAGCAGCTGCTTGAGAACATTTCTCCATTGCTCTGTTGGATAACTACATCCACTAAATTCAAATAGGCCCATCATTAGCAGTTGTTTCTTGCTCCAAAGGAGCTCCCCAACTCTCGCTTAATTACACCACATCATCTGTAGGTTTTACAAAGTCTGATAGAACCAATTAATTTTCTAGAGCCTTCTCCAAAAAGTGTTGGTTGTGAGCACAGGTTGTGAGCACCAAATTTAGCCAAATCATTTGAATATAGTTTTATTCAAAGTTACAGTAATATATATATATATATATATAGTTTTATTCAAAGTTTATTCAAAGTCTTTCTGTGAATGCAAATATATCAGTGCTATTGGATTAAGTTTCGGTATCACGGGGCCACATTCTCACGTACTTACCTGTTTTGTGAGTGAACTCATTTTCTTTAATTTTTATCTAAGAGGATCATGTTACTAGTAGTAGTATTACCAGTATTATTTGTTTTTTATCGATAATATTTGTATTATTTAACAGGAGTCAGTGGGAAGTACCAGTGGGATTTATTCTTCCCACCATCCAAGCAAGTAAGAACAAGTCTGAGACAGGAATAAAACATGTGACAGTGCTATAGAGAGTTTGGTGTATATCAGCACAATACTTAAATACACAGACAGAAGAAGAGGCAGAACCTGAGTAATGAGGACTGTTGTGACTGAAGTCTAGCTAGGTCCCTCATCTGGTTTTTAGCCATGTAACACCCTTGTTTTATTTAGGGCAAAAGCTGACAGGGGTGGGGTGGGTGGAGTACCGGCTGTAGCACTGATCCAGCATTTTTCAGAAATGTGAGTGAGAAGCTCAAAGCTGAGTTTATGAGAGTTCAATACCCCAAAGAACAAATTTATACAACTACATGTGTCTTTGAACGAGTCACCAGTGAGGTTGCTAAATATCTAAGGGAGATGCTGACTCTTCTTGATGATGCACGAGGTGGCTAGAGGGACTAAAACCGTAGGCTGAAAACAAATAACTTGCAATGAATCACAAAACTGAATGTGTTTTTGCTTGGTCCAACCTGTTGTGCTTGCTAGCCTTTGCTTGGGAGACCTGCAGGAGCTGGGATTGCTGGTTGGAGTGGCACACTGCACTCTGCCCACTCAAGAGGGGCTATGCGCCAGCCAGTCACTGCACTGCTGATGGGGCTGGAACTGCTGAACCGAAAGGCACTTGGAATATGGGCTTTGTGCTTTCTTGGTAAAAGACAGAGAACTTGAATATTTTTCATCAGAGACCTTTCTCTGCCACTCATCCCTTTACATACGCAGTCACCTTGGTGTTTTGGACTAGTGAGAAGCAAATGAAGGGTTGCGTTGGGAATTCCCACCTGAGCCAGTGCACTCCTGCACTCAGCTGACCATGTGGAGATAGCAGCTCAAAGCCCCAAGCAGCAAGCGGAGATTGTGCCCAAGACCATTACCACTGGCTGTCAGCACAATTAGGGGGATTGGACCCAATGCAGCAGTACAATAGCCAGGATACAAGTGAACACAGGGGCATGTGTTTATCAGTCATTGATGGTGAAGGTCAGACTCTCAAAAATGTTTTTCATTTCCATGGGGCAGAGCCCCAGTGCGACAGTGAAATTGAAAGAAAGTAGAATAAACCTTGCAATGGGCTGGGAGGGGAATCAGTGGCATAGGTCCTTAAAACATGAGTAACCTCTTTCCCCTGGCATTTTTAATCCCGAGACTGGCTGCCTTTGAAAAACATGCAGGAGTTAAATCTTGGTCCAGACACAGAGTAGTTGTGAAAGTCTGATATGCATTTATAGTGTACTTATGAATCTCAAACTAGGCTACAGCTAAAGGGAAAAAACCCAAAACAAAATAAAACCCAAACCAAAAGCAGTAAACATTAACAAGTGGCCACGTGCTCTAGGATATCATGAAAGTGGAAAAACTTGTTGAATATACAGCATTACAACTTTTTCTCTAGGCTCTTAGGTTAGCTGGGTGGTAAGTATGCAGTTGTGTTGTTTATTGCCAACCTCAAAGAGATAGCATTTACCTTTCCCAAGGAGAGAGGCTTGTAAGAGAGAGGCTTGTAAAAGCAAGCCATTGTTAGTGTGTACTTAATGCACAGAAAGTGGATTGCCCAGCCCCTGGAGACTGTGCTTGGATCACGCTGACTTAGCAAGGTGTCTAGATGTCCAGTCTCAGGATGTGTGAGTTGTGTGATGGGGCTGCTGGCTGCAGGGACAGCAAGGATGATGGGTGCACTGGCATGGGTTGTGATGGGAGCACTGAAAAGTGCTGGAGCACTTCAGGGCATCCTCTGGGAAAACGTTATCTTTGGAAAGATCACTCTTCCCCCTCTCTGCTGCCCACCATATCCTGCATGCAGGTGCCAAGGGACTCATGTATTCCCTTTGCAAATGAAAGAGAAAACAGAGCAACAGAGCATCCTTGAATGAGATACTGATGTAAATGGATTCATGTGTAGTTACAACATCTGACAGAGACAGTGGGCAGATGCAAGAGGCAGTTTTATTAATGGTCTTACAACAGCTACATGAAAGGAAAGTGGTAAGAATAGGTAATGAGAGTGGAGGGTGTTCAACTATACTGACTATGTGATAGGGAAATTAATTTAAGAGTAACCTGGCTTTTTACTAGAGCAGAAATTATTTTTAACCTCTTATAAGTTAGCAGATCTGCTTTGGACAGAAGTTTGAGCAAAAGCTGCAAGTTATGAAGGTACTGAGTGGTGTACAATGCAATTAAGAAAAAGAATAGCAAAATGAATATGTTCAGAGATGTAAACCAAATTTTAGTTGCGTGACCTTTGGGGACAAAAAAAAAGGTCAGATCATTGATTTAATTTCTATGCCTTCATGGGAGGCTACTTTTGGTTTTAAAAAAATCTGAAACAGTATCACTGACGTGCTAAGAGACTTACCTATTCATTTGCAGTAATTTGCTTCTCCCTTTTGCCCCTTAGCGACTGCTGCCATTACATTCTGGCTGTTGTTGTATTTGAATTGTTTAAAAATTGATTCATATTTGTGCTCTTGCTTTGCTCTGTTTATCTGCTTGTCCAGAAGAGCTAAATGTTAGTTACTGCTTGCTCCTGGTAATGCTCATCTTCCTCTCAGTGTCATATATGCAGCCACTTCCACTCTAGTCCAGATTCATTGCCTTGTTTGTCCATGATTTCTTCCCTTTTTTCATCTGTTTTTTAAGAGATCCCCTGTGGCCAAGATTTAGTATAGTCTAGGACAGGTAACTCTTTGTGTATATATGACACTTTAATGTTATACTCACTAATCCTTTAGCAACCTGGGCTCTTTATACCATGATGGAAAGTGAAGTACTGCTAAGCGGTTTAGTATCCCATCTAATTAGGTGACTGCAGGATGCAGTCAGCTGAGCCCTCATGGCTAGAAGCATAAAGAAGGACCCAGACTCTTTAGTTACGGAGAGCTGGCAGGTCCTGCCACCTCTCCAGAGAGATGAGGGTGCCTGTGCCAAGCGTGAAGCTGTAGGCAGGGGTGGAAAGCCAGAACAAGCTGTCACAAACATACTGCTGACAGGATAGAGATAAGCCACATTAATGCTGTGTACTTTGTACTGCCTTGTGCCACTCCTGCTGCCTTATTCCAATTGTTTCAGGCTAGTTCAGGGCTGCAAGTGACTTGTCTGCAGGAAACGTCCAAAAAGCATGGGGGCTGTGCTGTTTAGTTGAGGAACGAATGCTGTACAGTGCTTGATACGTTACTCTGTCTCGTCTTCATTTCCACTACAGGTTTAGGAATGTCATCCTGCCTCTTAAATATTGTCCACATTGGATCCTGAAAACTATTGGAAAATTACTTCTACTGGTTTATGACTTGCAGCATTTTTTTGTGGTGTTTTACATTCTCTCCTCAAATAACTTTAATTGGATTCAGGCCAGTGTGCCTCTTCCTTTTCCTTTGTCTTTGAAAGGATCTACTTTAAAGGTACTTCTTTAGAGCAATTCTGGTTTTAACAAAGAAGCTGAATGGATTGAAAGGACTGGAAAATTTATTAACAAGATTGTCTGGGGATTGAAGCCTCTGCTGGGAATGAAAAGCATAAAATTCTGACTTTAGCAGTGGCAAGGTTTAGTTCATGAAAATGCCATTTGATAATGATAACATAGCCAGCTTAATCATAGGGCTGCCTTCTTTGGATCTGTTGGGCAAGCTGCAAAGCACTGTGTTGTAAGGAGGTAATGTCATGTAAACCTGTCTCCGAATTTCTCCGAACTGCACCCTGTTGCAAGCTTTGAGCACTGTTGAAACACCTTTGTAGTTGTCCTGACCTGCTTCCCAGTTGATTAAGAAAGAAAACGACTGTTTGGCAAGGCTTTTTGTTTTAGAGAATAGGCTGAAAAGATTATAGCAAGAGTGTCCCATTTTTTTCTGGATTTTGCTAGTTTCCTATCAATCAAGACTTAGGTCCAAGTTCACTGCAGTGTTTCCATTAGCATCCTTTGTCACTCAGTCTCTCAGCGCTAGATAAAGATCAGATGTTCTCGAAGGTTTTATGAGATACATCAAGCAGTCCTTGACGTCATGTGTCAAAAAGTATTGTGGGACCAGTCAGAGCAGGCAGTTCTCCAGATCTTTTCACTAAGAAAAATCATTCTCTCACTTCACTTACTTCTCTTTCACATGGCACAGGAGCATTTACAGTGTTTGAAAGAAAGACATTTTATTCTGCAATTACATTACTGCCATGTCGCTCGTACCAATATCCCCTTTCAATCAGACCTAGGCTACAGGATGTCATTCTTGGCTTGCTCCAATCTGTCTTTAAGGTTTTAGATCTCTAGATGGGAAGGAGAAGGGTGGTAAGTGTATATTCCAATTTATTATGCTTTTCAGATGTCTCCCCAGTTTGGTTTCCTCCAGGAAATAATGTAATGTTTTCCAATGCTTTGAAAGAGTTACGAAGTAATCCTTTCTATAAGGTGGTCACCAAGCCCTAGCTGTAAGGGCTTATTTGTACATGACTTTTGGCTGCCCGTTTTGTAAGATTGTGCTCTGCTCCATGGGAGAATCTTGTGTATCATTTTTGGCTGGAGACGCTCTCAGGAAAGTCAGAATGGTTTTTGTTTGTTTATGTTTTGCAATCCACTGGCAGTTGTAGCAACTAGTTTTCTGACATGGTATTGCAGAAGGCTGGAACACAGCAACATCTGCTAGAATGCCTTTTAGGGTGGATAGGTAGAAAAGCAACAGACTGCTTGGTTGCAATGCCTGCATTTTCCATGTTTCACTTTGAATAGCTGCTGTTTTTCTACTTAAATATTTTCTGAGATCCAACAGATATTATTTCCAAGACTCCATTTGCAACGGCAGAGAGGCTTGACCACGCCACAGGTATGCATAGGCTTCCCTGCAGATGCAAGGGCAAGAGTAGCTTTAGTAAAGCATTATTATTGATATGTCACTTGCAGTGTTGCCCTGTGTCTTGTTAAATAAATAAATACTTCTCCCCAAAGCAGTGAAAAAAGCAGCAGTTATCTATATAAATAACATTTGTGAGTTGCTTCAGGGATCTTCCTGGATCTGAAGGCCTTAGGCTAATGTACGCCTTTAAAAGTAAACTCCTTAGATGACATAACAATTGATTGATTTGATTAGATAAAACAGATAAATGAGTAAGGTGGTATGGAGATCTAGTTATTTTTATGCTATGTCTGCATGACATACCTCACTAGCATCTTCGTTAATCACTTCCAGGTGACATGTGGGTGCAAAGATTATGACTTCAGGTGGGAAAGATGTAGGTTAGTAGTCCCTAAGTTCAGTTGCAGTTGTTTACTAGCTCTAGGTTTTTACTGTGGAGGCCAGTGGTTTAAATTTACATTGATGAAAGTAAAAGTGAAAGTACTACAGCTTTTCAGAACTGCGATACACATGACCTGTATTATCTTCCTTGCTCTCTCTTGTCTCTCCACCGATTGGCTGAAAGCCCCAGCAAAGCCTGGAGAAACCAATGGTGGGTCCAAGGGGACAGCAGGACACCCTACTTTTATAACATAACCCCAAGTCTTTGTATTAAGAACTAGGTATGTTGTCAGAGTGATAGAAATGGATTCAGCAGAGGCCTCAGTAGAGAAGGATCATCTCTGACTATGCTCACCTGCTATGAAGACTATTAACAGGGACTGGGATGGTCATCATTTTGCTTGTAGGGTCCTGTGACTCTTCTGGGTCTAGATTCAATTCTTAGTTTGCGTGACGTAAATCTTGGGTGGGAGGTGGAGGTGCAAAAATTGTTGTTACTCATGATCAGTTGACGTAAATCTTGGGTGGGAGGTGGAGGTGCAAAAATTGTTGTTACTCATGATCAGTGTCAGTAAGAGTGAGGTCAGATGCTGGCCATCCCTGAGGATGAGTATAGACATTGAAGATGGGGTGATGCAGGCTGCAGTGCAGACTGAACCTGGGCTGCCAGCTGGGTTGGAGGGTACGATGGGGCTCACCCTGGCAATCCAGCCCACCAGGCTGCCACTTACTCTGTATTCTGTGTGAGTTAGAAACTCAGACACAGCTGTCGTCACTGCAAGCAAACTATCATCTCTCCTTTCAAAGCATAATTTAAAAGTGGAGGAAATCTGAGGCAGAGCCAGAGAGGAAGCTGATTTGTCTTCAGTGATAACAAATTTTGGTAAGCTAGTTTCAACACCCAAAGTTTAGGATGTTGTGATTTTGGGGGTTTTTTCGCTTTCCATCTGAGGGGCAATTTTCTCTTACAGTGTTGCTTATATTTGGGATTTTAGCTTATGGGTTTTTGGTTTGTTCCATTAAGACTATATGAAGTTTATAAAGAACAAGAGACTTCATATACTTCATAGCTGAGTTTGCCTCTTCTATCTGAAAAAAAAAATGTCCCTGGATTTTAACACTAATTTTTTCACCCTTAACACTTCTTTTGCATTTTCCCACTACAAAGGAAGAGCAAGAAAAATTTGCTGCTGTTGTTTTGTCCCTAGCTGCCTACATTTTAGTTTATGGCTAATAGTCTGTAACACATCTATTCTACAAGTATGAGTGTGGCAAAACTACTGGCAAACACATTTCAACAGAACAAATGCAACCATCAGGGAGGAGCAGGACATAAGCCACCTTACCCTGTGCCTCCAAACTGCTATGCCCTTGTTTCTCCTCTGTAATTTTAGGGCTGTTGCCTCCGGTGCCAGTGACATGACCTGGGAGTGCTTTCCTGCTCCTGTGTCTGATGGAATGCGATATTGGAGGAGGCTTGATTGAGAGAGGCTCTGCTCTTGCACAGGAGGCTCTGACCTGAGGCATAGTCTGAAGCCCAGATCCCTCTTATTGCCCAGGTTTCGGTAGGAAGAGGTAGTTGGCCCTGCAACTCTCACTCTTCCTACAGCAACCTGGGCGATAAGAGAGATCTGGGCTTCAGACTATGCCTCGGGTCAGCCATTAGCACTCATGGAGCAAGGAGTGCACACATAAGTCCTTCTCAGTCCTTTTTGGCCAAGTCAAGCCTGGTACAGTTCCAGCAGCAGTCCCCCTGGCAGCCTCCCAGCTCTTATGTTTCCTTCCTTTCTGTGGGTTAAGCAGTTGTGCTGATGATACAGGTACTGTGTGTCAGTAGTGACATGAAGTGGGTGACAGGAACAGTATCCCAGAGAAATAGCAGATGTATGGGAATAGCAGTCCCTTTGGGGGATGTGTTCCCAGGGCCCTCCCCTTTCTTTGCTCTCAGCAGAGAGGGGTTGCTTGGGACCTGCCCTGGTCTTGAAGGGAGTATAGACCTGCATATCCATCAGTACCTGTCATGAGAAAGTTTAAAAGGTCTTTTGAGAGACAGGCTTTAGAAATCAAAGGATCAGATGATTGGTATGAAATACATCTCTGTTTACTCTCTGATAGCCTGTTACGTCAAAGGCTATCATCAGTGAGTCACCTACCCATGTGTATGACTGTCAGTGTTGCTGCTCTAAATATAAATGTCAGAGGATATTGAGAAATAAATCTGACTGTGTTGACATGTGTGTATCAGACAGGTTTTCCTCTTCTGAATGTCCTTCTCTCTGCATTATTAAGGCTGCAACGACCAACAGGAAACAGCTACAAAGACTCAAATCCAAGCCAGGAGTACAGGTTATATTTTCATATGCAGATCTGGCATATCCACACGTTGGATCTCTTCTTGCTGGTTCTGTCAAAATTCCCTATCTGGGAAGAGAGAAAGGTTTGTATCGACAGTATTTCTGAGGTAGAAACACTGAGAGACTGAGAAGCATTTTCACACCCTTTTTTTATACATACAGGATATATGGTTTTCAAATAAGCACCAAAGAGAAAGTAACTTTGCCAAGGCTACCAGTCACTGCTTTTGAACCATAGACACATGTACATTGTGTGATTTACACTACTTCAGGTTAAAACACTTTAATTAGACTCTAAAGTTAGGAGTACAGATTATAAACACAAGTGGTGGTTGGTGTTGAAAGCTGCGAGAAACCAGAAAGAAAAGTCCCTTTGCTTTTACTAAGCATCCTTTTTTTTTTTTTCCCCTCAGTAAAATCTATTTTTCAAAGTCAGTAAAATGATGATGAAGAAAGCCAAAAGAAAAATATTGGAAGCTTTAAATTGCCTGTTTACTTGTGAGAAGCACTCTGCTCTGCCAAGTGCAATGGTTTGGGTTTTTTACTTGTTGTGCTCCATTTACAGCATATGAAGAAGTGGTAATAAATTTAAGAATGAGTTCTACCTGTGCAAAATAAACATATTTGATGAAAAAGAGGATTTAAAACCACTATAGAATGTATAGAGGGCACCAACACAGCTTCATTTTACTACTCCCCTACTGAATGCTTTTATGAGGATGATCATGTATTACATGACAGAGGATGGGTAAAATATCTATGATAAGGTTGTCTTTTGTGCTTTCCTATAAGGCTTAATGATTAAGAAAATCCTATGGGAATATTACATTTTATAGCACATGTAAATCTGTTTCCGTTTACTCATTAACATCAGAGAACTCTATGGTAATGATTGAGGCAGCAATGTTCAGAGGAAAACATGACAGCAAGGCTGAAACCATCTCATTTTGACACTGTCTCCCATAACATCCTCATCAGAAAGCTCAGGCAGTGTGGATTGGATGAGTGGACAGTGAGGTGGATCAAGAGCTGGCTGAATGACAGAGCCCAGAGGGTGGTGATCAATGGCACAGAATCGAGTTGGAGGCCTGTGGCCAGTGGAGTTCCACAGGGATCAGTTCTGGGGCCAGTGTTCTACATCTTCATCAACGACCTGGATGGGAGGACAGAGTATACCCTCAGCAAGTCCGCTGATAACACCAAACTGGGAGGACTGGCTGATTCCCCAGAAGGCTGTGCTGCCATTCAGCGGGATCTCAACTGGCTTGAGAGTTGGGCAGAGAGGAACCTCAGGAGGTTCAACAAGGACAAGTGCAGAGTCCTGCATCTGGGAAGGAGCAACACCCTGCACCAGTACAGGCTGGAGGTCGAACTGCTGAAGAGCAGCTCTGCAGAGACAGATCTGGGAGTCCTGATTGATAACAAACTAACCATGAGCCAGTGATGTGCCCTCATGTCCAAGAAGGCCAATGGCATTCTGGGATGCATCAAGAAGAGTGTGGCCAGCAGGTCAAGGGAGGTTCTTCTCCCCCTCTACTCTGCCCTGGTGAGGCCTCATCTGGAGTCCTGTGTCCAGTTCTGGGCTCCTCAGCTCAAGAGGAACAGGGAAGGACTGGAGAGTCCAGCGCAGGGCCACCAAGATGATCAGGGGACTGGAACATCTTTCATATGAGGAAAGGCTGCAGGAACTGGGGCTGTTTAGTCTAGAAAAGAGGAGACTGAGGGGAGATCTTATTAACATTTATAAATATTTAAAGGGTGGGTGTCAGGCATCCATTTTTTTATAGTAGCTAGCAACAGGACAAGGGGTAATGGGATGAAGCTGGAACACTAAAAGTTCCATTTAAATATAAGAAACAACTAATTTACTGTGAGGGTGATGAAGCAGTGGAACAGGCCGCCCAGGGAGAATGTAGAGTCTCCTTCCTTGGAGGTCTTCAAGACCCGTCTGGACATGTTCCTATGTGACCTGATGTAGGTTGACCTACTTCTGCAGGGGAGTTGGACTAGATGATCTCTAAAGGTCCCTTTCAACCCTACCATTCTATGATCTCCTTAAGCAGCACTGCAGTATTCAGGGCTATCTCACTTTACATCAGCGATACCAGGATGTCTCGCTGCTGCACATGAGGCCCCTTATTTTAGGATACTGTTATAATTCCTACACTTTCAGCATTTTATAAATAACTACTTCTGAGGGAGTCAGGATTTTTTACTCCTTAGCCATCTGTTGCTTTGAATTATTTGTTGCCTCTTTCCATGTTGTGTTTTTCTGCCTGAGGCTCAATGGCTGATATCTCCTCGTCGCCCCTTGATGCCTGAGTTGGCTTTCCTGGGTTGGACTCCCTGTCTGCAAACAAGATGGAGCTCTGTTCCTGGTGGAGTTGATTTTCTCTGTCTTCCATCGTCAGCCTCAGTTTCCGCCCCACTTTTCTTAGTTACACTTCTTCATTCCTATCTCCATTCTTTTGTCATAGGGCAGACCTAGTAAAGGATTTCATCTTCCAAAGAGCACATCAGTGCCTAAACCTTCATCCATCCTTGATAAAACACATCACCTGTGTGTGGATTACATAGTAAAGAGGGACAAACATAACCCATGGGCTCCAGTCCATGGTATGATAATACTATCTCTCCCTGTTGTAGGATTTTTGCAGGAAACTGTCTAAAGCTCTGTGTTCAGCATGGGTAGCTTGAGCCCATTGGTGTGGCCATGGGTACAAGAAGCATCCCTCCAGGGCCTTCAGTGGAGAAAGAAATTAAAGTCTCACTCCCTTCAGTGCTGCTCCAGCTTCAAATCTATCTCTTGGCCACCAGCTCCTCTGATTTGCTGCCGTGCTTACCATTCATCCTTTCTCTTTTGTCTCGTCCATCATGCCATCTGCATCTGTCCATCTCCTTGCCTCATGATATGGCCACCTCTGTGCTGGTGTCCTGGAAGATCTGCCTCACAGCTTCCGCCTGTAGCCTCAAACTCTTAACTCTCTTTCTTGTTGTAACCCTCAGTCTGAGCAGAGCATTTTATAGGTTCTCCAGAAAATTCCCCTGCCTCACTTTTGAGGGAAAGAGCTGGCAATTTTTGACTGAGAAACATGGAGTTGTATTCTGTAGAGATAGTACTTAGTCCTTGAAGTCTGAAAATGTAGGAAGGTGGGAGACAACTGTGAGAAACAGAAATGCCAGAAAAATGTGGAGGATTTGGCAGCCCTGTCTTTATGTCTACTGTGTTACCCTGCAGAACAGAATTGAAGACAAACATGTGAATGTACTAACACTGAAGTTATTGAATGCAAGTCTGCTACTGAATTATTTTTGGGGATTTTAGATATTTTTAGTTTCAAGGTTAAGTTTTTTTGTTGTCATTCTGCTCTTTTTAGGTTTTTTTTAGATAATAGTGATGAAAAGTAGCAGTGCTCCAGAAAAACTCCAAGACTCTGTCTTTAAAAAATGCTCGTTTGATATTAGACTCCCTCGTTCAAAACTGCATCAGAGATATTTGAGTACTGTGAGACTGCCATTGCTTTGTGTCACCAGCCCAGGAACCACACTGTAGTCATGAACCTTTCAGGAAAATCCATCATAAAAACTTTGGTAGGAAGCTAGTTAATACCAGTCTAATGCAGTTAAACAGATTATCTTCAGAATACATACCTCTGCAACACCTTTATAACTATATCACCTGGACTAATCAATCCTTTAACCATTAATATGCAGCAAAGAGAGGAAAATTCAAAGTCCTTTGGATGCAAAAACTTATGAAAAGTTGTCAGCGGATGTCAAAACAGAGAAATTATTTCAAAGCCAGCCTAATCATTATTCAGTATTGTGCTTACCTCTGATAGGAGATCATAGTACTGCATCCTTCCTGTCTGAAACTGCTTCCAGCTGCTCTCCACAGTTCATATCATGTGTGCAGTCAAATCTTCTTGTGTCTGCCAGTGCCAGTACAAAGCTGTATACTGCAGGAAAACCATTTACCATCATTGCAAATAATGCTGAACTCAATTAGAAAGCTGTTAAAAGTGACCTATCTTGTGGTATAATGCAACTAGTGACCTCAATAGATTGACTGAAGGCACAAAAAATATTTTCAGTAATAATAAGAAAAATTGAATGATACTTAGTGTAAATATATAGAGTATCTTGCCCAGGAAGAAGGGAGTCAAACAGAGCTCAGACCTGACCTGCTTTCTCATTCAGACTAGTCTTTTTCACTTGAATTGGAACTGAAGTCAAACCATTACTTTGAAATCTTGGCTGTATTTGATCCAGAACTAAACAGCTGCCTGTCTGCCTTTCCACAAAGTATATACTGCTCTTAAATCCAGACCTTCCCCCCATGCCAGCCCATGTAGCCTGTGTTCAGTTGGCAGCTGAACAGCACTCTGTTGCAGTGCTTTTCCCCTGCACCGAGATGTTGTCTTGCACTGCTCTTGGTTCCTTTGGAGCTCCATGCCTGGACTATTGCAAGGCAGACCTTTCCTGCCTCTGATGTGAGGGATTCCCACTGCAGTGCTTTGAAGTGGGGGGTTTGCACCTCCCTCATGGCATGAGGCTGCAGGATCGCTCATGTGGGGCCTTTGCACAGGACCTCACTCGAGTAGCCATACCTATGTATGGATTTCTCCAGTGTGTGCTTTGCTATCTGTCTGTGCTGAGAGCTGCAAGCCCAGACTTTATGGGACTGAAGGGGCAGAAGCATGCAGAGTGGATATCTATCCTGATGCCCTGGGCAGCCAGGACAGCACTGCAGATTGTTGTACAGCTCATCATACTTCCTCTGCCTTCCCTTACTCAGGCCCAGGTTGGCTGCTCTGTACACCACTGCTGAAGTAGCTGCAGAGGGAAGGAGATGGGAATGCAGTCTAACCTCACTGTGAGAGTGTTTCTGTTGTATAACCCTGAAGTCTTTTCTTAACAGCTAGGTGGTTCAGTATGAGGAAGTTTGAGGTGGTTCATCACTACCCAAACTGGTTAGCAAATATTTACAGACGTCCAGCCAAGCTAAACTGCAGTCATGCTATCAAATGTGGTAATTCTGCACCTTCCCTGACTGTAATTCAGGATCATAGAAGTGAAAAAAATGTTTTTTTCATTATTATGAGATGGGAAAGAGCCGGGGCTTTGTGGTTTTCAAAACCTAGTTGTGATAAACATTGCCATGGCAATTAGACCATCTCAGTGCACAGGGTGAGAGGGCGCTGGCTCCATGGTCATCCTGGTCTTCCTGGGGCTTGTTGCCAGTGCTAAAGCTCACCCAGAGGACCACAGACACCAGGTCCTCCCTTCTCAGTGCAGACCACTAGTTGGATGTTAATTCAGTTACCCATGTTTTATAACACAGAGCTATAAGTGTGTCAGTAGAAACAGAAGAGTTTCTAAGTTCTGCTGCACATATACTAATATGTCTCTTTGGCCTTAGCTTTTATTTAGCTTCCAAACTGATACAAAACTGACTTATCTCCAGTGGTAGATGCATGTACTTCTGTTGTACTTCCAACTGGATGTGCTGCTACAGCTTTTCTTAAGTCTTCATGGACCTTATGGGAAGATCCATGTCTGTCGAGGAGCTCATGGTACATGTACTAGTTACCTTGAGCAGGTGTAAACATACTGTACTGCACGTATTATAGGCCTTCAGGACCATGCTGTACTGCCCATATTCCTTGCCATGGTGTACCCTCAGCTGACTAATCATAAAAGAAGAGTCTGGAGGTGACACCTTGGCACCAGTAGTGACACCATCAGCACGCCCTTGTCTTTCTCTTGAGGTGAAGCCACATACTTTTGTTTAAACATCCAGTTGATGTTTAAAAACTCTAAATGTAGGTGGACGTCGCCCCTGATGGGCAGCTTGGGCAGCGTGCCATGCCCTAATCACAGATCATCTTGGGGTTCCAGTGTCAGAAGGAATGTAAGATCTTGTATCTCACTGATGCATTTTCTAGGATATTAACAAAGTAGTTATTTTTCTTGAGAGTGTGTGTCTTTCTTTTTTAGGGTCCAAAAAAGACCAGTGCCTCTTTGTGCAAAGCCGTAATCCACTAATATTTGTGAATGTAATAATAGATTTTGTGGGGAAAAATTTGTTCCTAAATATGCACCCATCCAGATAGGCCACCAGTAATGCTGCATATGGTCAAGTCTTAGTGTAGTATTGTGCTGTGTGGGAAGGAATCCCAAGATGAATCTGATTTTGACCTCTAATGGTTGATTTACAATGAATAATAGCAGCAGTTCAAGTGTTTGCCGATTATTGCTGAGCTGGACTACTATCAGGCATTTTTAAAAATAAAAAATGGAATTCAAAGAGTATCACTGAAGTTCTTTTAGCAGAGCCCCAATTGACCTTTCATCAAATTCACTGGATTTCCAGAACTGACACTCATAGGCTATGGTGGCTATGCCACCCAGCATGGTCACTGCTTAATACAGCTATTGACTTTAATGTTCTGTTGCAGTGATCAAGATCTTTAAGTGTCTTCTTGGAGGAAACAATGGGAAACTGAATTTCCAGGCAGCAAGGAGCCTGCAGGAAACAAAAATTTATACGAAAAGGATAAATGAGCCGCAAAACATGATCAGCTGGTTCAAATATCAACTCTGTTGTGCTTGCAGAAGTGTGTCTGGGCTCTCCCAACAAGTGTTCCTCCCAGAAGTTGAGTCTTCAGGAACTGGGAAAGAATGGGAGCCAAATTTGGCTGTCCTTTTTCAGATCTTCCCCAGGGTCATTTTTGCCCACACTTGGCCCCAGCCCTGTTGCAGGCATATAAATTCATACAGTAACAATAATCTCCGCTGTACTGCAGGATTGTCTTCAAAAGAGTTTCCTTTCAAGCAAATGCACAAGCCTTTGTCATTTATGTCCAGATGTGACTCTACAGTGTATATAATACTAGTTAAATATTTGACAGGTTGTTTTTTTGTTTTGTTTTGCAGGAAAAAATCATTCCTGTTTTCAGCTCTGTATGCTGCCTTTATATTTGGTGGTCGGCACCTAATGAACAAACGAGCAAAATTTGAACTGAGGAAACCACTAGTGCTCTGGTCCCTGAGCCTTGCCGTCTTCAGGTAGGCATTTCTTCATACCAACCGCCTTTGACAGTAGACCGTAAAGACGGGTTGGAGTTCTTCACACAGAACTGAACTGCTAATGTGACAAGCTCACCCAGAAATGGCATTTCTTTAGTTCTGCTCTTCAGGCTTGTGTCCTGATCCACTCCTCACCATTGAAATGACCCCCTTTGACTTGCTGGATCACATGACATTTGAAGAGGAAAATCAATGATCCTCTTGAAGAACAAAGGTGAAAATGAAGTGAGGAAATGAGAAAAAATGCTTATCATTACAGTAAATTTACCATGCAAGCTACAAGTGGAAATAAACACATTAAGATACCAGTCTTATTCTCACTAGTTGGTATTACATTTGTGTGGGTGCATATTTGAAATATTTAGTCAAGACTCTGGTCTCCATAATAGTGAGGAAAAGCTAAAGTCATTGTTTTTGGTGACAAGTAGATAAAGTGACTGTAACTGAAATTAGTTTCTGCTTTTGGGTTATTCCATTGCAAAGAGCTTGTGAATATAGCATAGAGTGACTCCACAGGGAAAGACTACTTTTTAGTTATGCACATCTCTCTAACTGTGTATTGGCTCTTTATCACTGAGTATGGGGTAAGTCAAGTTCAGATTCCTGACAGCTGCTGAAGTCAGGAGTAAAACTGACCAACCTGAATTCCACTTTCTCTGCTTAATATCCTATTTTTTAATGAAGCTAAAGGAAAAGAAGTGAATTAACAAATACTTATAAAAATAGTCCTTACACACAAACTTTTGTTACAATTTACTAGTAACAGTACATAGAAGACCTAAAGATTATCTTGCATTTCAGTGCCTATTATGAGTGGAAATTCACTCAACAGCATAGAAAACATTTGAAAACCATTGTCAAACACTGATACCTGTATGTTTTTCTAGTATCAATTTGATAATTATTGATGATATTTAGTTCATAAGTACATAAAACGGGTTTGTTTACTGAGCAGCTGTGAGTGAGTGCATGATGTTTTGCAAGGTGGGAATAGTTTAAGCTGGGAGTTTCTGCAGAGTAAAACAAAGCAGGAAGGGAGAAGTTGCTTTCTTTTGTGGCTTTTCTTTCTTTCTGCAAAATTCTTACATCACATTTACAGTTTCTAAAATTCTGTTGGGGAAAAATTCTATTTCTACGTTGTCTCATCCAGCTAGGACATGCTAACAGAAGAACTTTATGGTGGCTTGATTGTATTAGTTTTTCAATACCCTTAAATTCTTATGCAGACAAGACTTTGAGCGCTCTGCAAAAATTTGAAAGCAAGTTCTAGCACTCTGAAAATTTATAGTTTTCATTTGGTTGCATTTGACCTGTACTTCTGGTAGTGTGTCTAACATAGTTTTGCTCTTAGGTGAATTTCAGTAGCTGTTGAATTGGTTCCTAGATGTCAGTTGTGGATCAGTTTGTAAAGTGATTTGTAGCCAGCAGGATACTAAAATGTATATTCCACTTACACTTATTGAATGTAGACACTAGAAACTAGCTGACTTACACAAAGCATTTGAAGTTTCACTCCCAGTCTGAGAGGGGTAAGCATGATTTCAGAACTGTCCTTTTCAGAGGGTATCTAGGTTGAATTTTTAAAATCACATTATTTTGCGATGAGTCTGTGGCTGGCATTCAGTGTGGGACTTTTAAGCAATTTCGGTAGTTAATTTACTCTCAAAATCATAAGCAATGCACTGGTGAACAAATAGCAGAAATATATACTGCTCTATGGAAGTTCTGTCTAGGTGGACTTTGAAATCAACACATTCAGTGCTTGCTAATTTGAGTTACTCATTGTAATAATATGAAATAGCTAATGCATGGTCAGCATGAGCTGCTGAGTGATGCTGGGTGAAATCTAAAATGTGGACTTGAAAATGTGTTTTTGAAGCTACAAGTTGTCAGGATGAACCTGCCACAGAAACCACCTCTTGCTGTGCACTTGAGGTGAGCCCTACTTGTGTAGATAAGAAGTAGTGGCCAGAAGAATGCGATTTTAGAGGGGTTCACCAGTGTAGAGTTTACTTCTTCCTTCAGCTCAAGTAGCACCATTCAGGGACAGGTGTCCCCCAAACACTGCAAAACTCACACTTTCCTGCATGTCAGTAAATGAGACAGCAGGGTGGAGAGGGAAGGATAAGCAGGAGTGTGAGATGTTTAAAGTACAGAGGAGCACTAAGCATTTAAGCTGGTGCGGATCAGTTGATTATGAAAATTATGTAGCTACGCTTAGAAAGCTCTGCTCTTCTGAGGCGCCAAGAACACTGAAATAGGGAAGGGGAAAAACAGCTCAAAATGTTTGAAGTTAGGACAGAGCATGAAACCTTTGTAGCATCTGTAGTAAATTGCAGTCCTGTACAAAACTAGAAATGCTTGACTTGCCTGGAAAACAGAAGAAATGCAGAATATCCATTAAAACCTTCTTACAAAAGTGTTAACTAGAACATCCGTTTCCTGATATTTCTATCCTGTCCAGGACCGCTGGTCACTCCAGCTTTACTGAGTCTCTTAGCAAGCTGCACAAGACTTTGAATACTGTAAACTTTCCAAGTAACCTGGATCTTTTTTTTCTGGCTCCTCACATAACTAGGTATTTCATATGCTTGGCCTGAAGACATTTCTGCTTCCTTGGAAGGCCAATTCAGATAGATTTAGATCATAGAATGGTAGGGGTTGGAAGGGACCTTTAGAGATCATCTAGTCCAATCCCCCTGCAGAAGCAAGTTCAGCTAGATCAGGTCACACAGGAACATGTCCACGTGGGTCTTGAAGACCTCCAAGGAAGGAGACTCCACAACCCCTCTGGGCAGCCTGTGCCACTGCTCCATCACCCTCACAGTGGAATAGTTTTTTCTTATGTTTAAGTGGAACTTTTTGTGTTTCAACTTTGTCCCATTATGCCTTGTCCTGTTGCTAGCTACTATAGAAAAAAGGGATGTCCCAACCTCCTGACACCCACCATTTAGATATTTGTAAATGTTAATAAGATCGCCCCTCAATCTCCTCTTCTCCAGACTAAACAGCCCCAGATACCGCAGCCTTTCCTCATATGAAAGATGTTCCATTCCCCTGATCATCTTGGTGGCCCTACACTGGACTCTCTCCAGCACTTCCCTGTCCCTCTTGAGCTGAGGAGCCCAGAACTGGACACAGGACTCCAGATGAGGCCTCACCAGGGCAGAGTAGAGAGGGAGAAGAACCTCCCTTGACCTGCTGGCCACACTCTTCTTGATGCATCGCAGGATTCATTTAAATGTGGTAGCTGCTACAACAGGAAATTTGCCATGCTTATAAAGAAACAAAACAACTACACCACCCTACTGAGCACGCAGAGCATTCAGGAGCTCCGTCAAGAGTGAACTTTGTGTCAACACTGGCCAGAAGGATTTCTGAGGCAGAAAAGCAGCTTTATTTCCGTCTGGAAGCATCAACTACTTTTGAACATTTTGTCCCTGGAATAAGGTTACCGCTTCTCAGTAAATCTTGGTAGTAAATCTTGCTTTTTCCTTGGAAACCACTGTGAAAACATGAGCTTCTGCATGTTTTGCTGAGAAATTAGTCTAGGATATTTTTCCTGTGTTGTTAGGTTAGGATTTTTTTTCTCCCTAGCAGGTTTGTTGACTTGTTTCAAGCATTGAAGGTTTATTGTAGTCTGAAATGTTTTCAGCCTTTTGGTTTGTTTTCCTTTCTACACTTTCATAAAGTGTTTTTGCTCAGATGGTTACATACAGAGGTCCTGGGGGAGCAACTCTGTGCTGCTCTGTGACAACAGGAACGTGCTGTTAGGAAGCTGACACAAATTTCATTTTTCAGTCTCACAAGACCCCAAGGAAACTGTTGCTGATTCACCTCCATATCAAAGTGACAGTCAGCCCTGTATTTCTGAATATTTCCTGGCCTTAAAAATTTGAAAAAACACATCAAATCTGAGTTGCCAGTTTTGTATTCATGTGACCTGACATCATGCTACTTTATGTTCAAAGTAAGGGTCCTGCATCGAATTTTTTACTTGGAGTATATCAAAAGTGTCATGCTGGCATCTCTAGGAATTAGCAATACTGAGACCAGATCTCACAGAAGGATGCAAAGTCATTAATTCATGTTTTCGTTACATCTCAGCTGGATTTTTGTAACTCCTTTATAGACCACAGAGTCTGTGTATGGGTAGCATCGCTGTTAAGGGGTTTAAACATGTGTTGGATCACCTTGTCTTCACACAAGACAGCAACATGGCACCATTTTCACTTGCTATTCATCCTTAAGGGGCTGCTAATAGAAGTCTCAGGGTCAGGCATGAACTAATAATAGTAAAATGTTGTCTTCCCTAGGGAATACTGTAACATCAGTACGGGAGACGAAGAAGCTAAAACATCCAACATGATGCAATTGTTTGTAGGCAGAGGCTAAGCTTGACCATGACTGGTGCAGTAAGAGAAGGGATTTCTCTTAGTCCAGCCAAACCACAGAACCATAAAGCTTTTATCACCACCTGAGATCACTTAGAGTCTAATCTAAATTCAGACATGCTTTGTAGCAGTGGTGAAAATCAGTTGATGATACTACAGTTTCCAAATGTCTTTCTTCGTGGGAAACACTTTCTTTCAAAGTAGTAGAAATGGTGTCAAACTAACTAGAAGGTCACTAGCTGCTTGCCACAAAGCTAACTAGAGCCTCTAAAGCAGAGTATCCCAACAGCAACAGGTCTTATACTTGAAAGACAAGCCCAAAAGTGCTCAGAGGAAGAAGGTGACTCATCTTGCTTTTACAAGACTGGTGTAACTGATTTGCTACTGCAAGCACAGCAGCATTTTATAGAAGGGTTTGCACTTGTTCCGCAGTCTGCTCCTGACAAGGCAGTCCGAAACATGTCTTTTTGTGAGGAACTTATTCCTGAGCTGAACTGAAAAGAAAAGGCTAAACATAAGTTTAAAGAAAGAATTTCAGTTGCTTGGATTCATGGCTCTGAAATACATTCTAGTTATCATGCTTATAAGTAGGAAAATCAATAAACAATGATTCAAATTTATGTCCTAGCTCAAGGGCTGATATTCACAGATACTTGCCGTGGAGATTTAAACACAACTTCATTTCAAATGTTGCTGAGCAATCCATCAAAATCTTCAAATACTCAGAAATTTTATAAAGGTCCTGACAGTACATTCAGAGAGAAAATGAATTGCTGAAAAAAGCAGTGTTTGCCAAATAACATTAAAGTTAATAAGCAGTATTTAAGGTGAAATAATAATCTTCTCTCTTACAAATGTAAAAGCAAATGAATTCCTAGTGAATTCCCTGTATTTGTAAAGCATTTGTAAAGCATTAATGCATATTCTCAGTAGGGCATTTCTCTGAACCCAAAACAGTAAAATGCTAAATGTATACTTACTTAACAATTTATTCTTGTAGAATCATGTTCATCTTAATACTCTTACCTGATTTTCTTATACAACAGTTACTAGAAACATCTTTTTAATTACCACTTTGGAGAAAAAGCTGAACATTGGGTGAACAAGAGAAATTCAGAATGATTAGAGAGAAAATAAAAAAATCTTTTGGATGAGATTTAACAGTATAAGAACAATTTCTTTTCTCTAATGTAAACTGTAATCCCAATAAGGAAATACGAACAGTGCTGTGTAGCGTGAATTCATTCATCGCAAAACAAATGGTAGCCGGCATTATAGACTAAGAGCAATAAAGTACTGTCAAGAAGATCTGTCCTCAATATGTACCTTATTTATTCTAAGTAAGATCATCTAGGTAAGAAGATTACTCCAGAGTTGTAATTGATGCCATGTAACAAAATGCGGTGTCCATCCTCTTCTGAAATCTCACCTCTTCATTCACTCTGCTGCTACTGCTGTCCACTATTTTGTGTCCATCAAAGTAATTTTGAATGTAAACTGGTTTTACCAGTTTTCCCTCTCAGACCTAATTAAAAGTAAACTCGGGATTCACTGTGACACCTGGCTGATGCTACTTTACAGGAGATATGGATAGGATTGATTAAGAATTCCTGTGAAAAATTCCTTTTCCTAGTGCTAAGCTGGGCCTCCTGTCTTGAAAAACTTTTTTTTTTTACTCTGGCTGTTTACTTTCTTGTTTGTCTTTATTGCTAGAAAACATCTTAGCAAAGTGAATTCAGTCCATTATTTGGAAAGCAGCTGTTGTGCTCATTTTAGCCCTATTCCCTCCCCATTCTCTCAGACAGTGAGTGCTGACACTTGGTTTGTCACCTTGAATTATACCTTTCTCATGAGATCACCCTGTTCCAGCCCACAGGAGCCTTCATTGGCCACCACTCAACATGAATGTCATACTTAAAGCATAACCTTCTGGGAGTGAGATTTTTCCTCTCCATTTTAAACGAGGAGCAGACTGAAAAGTGTATTTGAGGAATAAAGAGCATCTGTCTGGTGGCTTAAGATGGGAACTGTACTAGAGAGAAAGTAGATAATTCATTCAAAAGAAATCAAACCTCCCATCTGTCCCCCAGCAGCAGCACTTCTGTATTTTACTCAGCTGGTAAAAGGTCCTCCCCCCATGCAGAAATTCCTGGGGAACAGAAATCTCCATGAGTAATCTTCCGAGTAAGTCCCCAACAGCTCGTGCTTGTTGGAGACAGTGGGAATAAAGCAACGAGAGCTGTTAACTTGCATGACCTATCAAATTGAACATCACATCTGTTAATAGACACCGCCAAACCAAACAGCGTTCACACACAGGTGTCAAACTGTGGTTTAGCGAAGACACCAGTTTGCAATGAGTTCAACTTCTTCTAAAGCAATGTGCATCCTGATGCCTATACCATTCAGCATCTTTCCCTAGTTTGCTGAATAAATAAAATATATTTGTTTACCAACTATAGGTGAATCAATGAGATCAGACTACTCTAATAGACACTTGCAGGAGTACTGCCCTGGGGACGACAGAGTGAAAAAAAGATGATGGATGGCTCTAGGCCCGTAACTGCCATTAAACATATAGATCTGAGCAGCTAATTCCAGCTGTATTATAACTTTTATCTTCTTTAAGCCTTCTTTATTCTCTCAAGTAGCAAGCCTTTTCCTGTAACTTAAATTTTGCTTACTTTCTTATCTGCCTGTTTCACAGCTTTAGTGATGACTAGCTCCATTGGCTGGCTTGATTCTCTATTAAATCTTTTACTTTAATACTTTTTGGCATTATTTGCCTACGATTATTTCGTACTCCTGGATACATCCATTTCAGTGCTATGCATGACAGTAACTCTACCAACTTGATACAGTTGATCCTATAAGCATTTTTAATTTATCCTGCAGAAATAGATATGCCACTTTTTTTTGGCTTATCATTTAAATCACTGGAATATTGCTAAACAGGACCAAGTGCAAATGCCCCTGAAGCATTCATTAAGGATTGCTTAAGAGATACACTGTGCGTATGAATTCTCATGGGCTACGTTAGAAATTCTGAGATGAATTCCTTAATTCTTATGAGATTTTGCAAGAAACACAGTGCTTGAGTTGAAAATTGTTTGGGTGTTTTTTGGGGTTTTTTTTGCTTTTTAGTCCAAACTTGCTGAAATTAATGCCAAAAAAATATGGAAACATTTCAGTGAGTATACAGCCTTCACAGGGTGTCAGGGATCTTCAGCTGCAACAAAAGTCCAATTACTGTTTAGTGAGTGAAGAGTGAGTTATTGTTTAAGAAATAACAGCTTTCATCAAGAAATACTGTTCCAGCAAGTTCTTACCCTCCATGTGCCAGATAATCGGGGAGCAGCGTCAGGTAACAGCACACAGAGGAGTACAAGACCAGATGATAGGTAATTACTATTGATTAGCTTGTCACTGACTCTTTGGAAGTCAGATGAGATGTAGTGGTGTGTGGGTTGAACTGAAAAATTATTTTTCATTCAGTGAAATGATTTTCAAGCAGTGACATGTTTTTCAGTTGCACAGGGTTATACAGATGTCCCTGTAAGCAACTTTTACTATTCTCTCTTGTTCCTAGGGTAATGATCGAGTGCAACAGCCCTTCAGACCTACCAGTGCCCCTTGTTTACCTCTACCAAAACCCAATGGATTTTTTTATAGCTGCTGAGCACTCTAAGACTCACCATATGAGTATAATCTTTTTTTTTTTCCTCAAATTACCTTCTCCTTTTTTGCAAAGACTGCTTGTAGGAATCTAGCCCTGGCATTTGCTTTTCTGCTATGTTTTATAAGCAGTGCAGGTTCATCCACTGGCTCACAGAGCTGCTCTTTATTGATTATTTTTCTACACTGCTCCTCAGGATTGTCTGAACATAGCTAATCCAAATCATAAAGAAGGCAGGTCTGGGAGATCAAATTGCATTTCCTGGAGAGGGAATTCAGTCTCTGTGAGGAGGGACTGGAAGGTGCTAGCTGTGGTAGATTGATTTTTATCCACACATATAAATAAGCCTTCCCAGTAGTAGTTGCAGCAATTGGCAGGACTCTTGAGCTTGCCACTTTAGCAAGAGAGAATCAGATGGATTTTACTCTGCTGTGGTGTTAATGTGATTAAAAACTCCAGATGACGGTGTCCATTGATCCAGAGCCCTGCAGAGATGTCACTGTTTGGGTATGCTTAATGAGGTCCCTGGAGAGGGAAGGAAATAAGTTAAGCCTGGTTTTCTTTCCAGTTTTGTCAATAAAAAGGACAAAGAAATGATTTTGGAAGCCAGGTGAGTTGTGATTGGGAAATCTGACAAGAGGGAAAGGCTGAAAGGAGTGGACCCACATGGAGGGAAGGGCTGAAAGGAGCAGCCCTGCATTGAGGGATTTATTGCCAAGGAGAAAAAAAAAATAGTGATGCAAAGAGCACAATATCTACTCTCCCTTGAAAACTACAGAGTGGGCTGTCACTTTAGTGTGTCTCATTTCCCTCCCCAAAATGTATCACATGCGAAACTAGTAACCACCCAGACATGTATGCATATGCTTATGGGTATATAAATCTACACAAATGATATATTATTTCTTAGAGCCATGTAAAATATTTGCACAATTTTTAAATCACTCTGAGCTGGCCTGGCTTCAGGTTTTTGTCCCAACTAAAAACCCAATTGAAAAGCTTGCTAGATAGACGTCTGGATCGGATACAGTAGAAAGGTCTGAAAAGCAGGGCTTGTGTATTTGGTTCAGTGATGGCTGGTTTTTTTTAGAGATGGAAGGGGAATTTATCAAATTTTGCATTGGGATTTTGATAGGACTGAACCCAAACCTCAAAATACATGTGAATTTCTGTTAGGATTCTATGAAATAGAGTGATAAAAATGGCAAAGATCAGTACAATTTCTGCTCACATACATGGTACTGAGAGCTTGAGTGCCCCATTATAAAACACCTCCAGTACTGCTGACCACCAGGTTTTAGGGTAAGACCACTACACTGAAGAAAAAGCATATGTTAGTCTTCATCTCCCCCTTTTCTTCCTTTTTTTTTTAAACAATATTGTACCTTGGACTCCACCCTGAATGAGTTTCCATCACCTTCAAGGAAGGCAAGGGAGGACTCTGTGAGTGGGCTGCAAGACCCATCTGTCTTCCTTCCCAGTCAGGAGGTGGGCAGAGGGAGAGGCAGAGAAGCAGCTGGACAGCAAGCCGTTAAAAGGAAGGGTTTGCTGTTTAGGTTTGTTAGATTCTTAGTGTTCTCATGACCTTACAGAGATGGTAACTATTTGTATAAGTATGTTTTGGAGGCACTCAATTCTGTTCCTCAGAGCAGTGGATTGTATAGTGAGAATGTGTGACAGGCCTCTCTAACGGGAAAGTTATTTAATACAACATTGGTACGGTTGCTGATGCACTCTTGACCATAGCCTAAATGTATTTCCAGGGAGTTGATCCCGTTGGTTTGCTGTCACCCTCTAAAGAAACAAGATCCAGCAGAGAGATAAAAACCAGTGTGTTAAATGTCTTTTCAGTGGCTTCCTAGAGCAGAAAGCAGTGACAAATTTTGAACTTGGTAGCACCACGGGTGGCTGGAAAGACTCCTGCCTTCCCTGGTCATTGTTTTCCCCACTGTGACTGAAAGCAGTGAAATCACGTCGTTAAAAACAAAGTGAAGGAGAGACTTTCAGCTGCATCTTTTACCAGTCCAGTTAAATGGCATGGCCATTCAACCAGCAAAATGTTCTTAGTCTAAAACATTTGTGAAAGCTGTACTCTTAATCATAGTAGTTTAGTCATTATGAGGAGTATAGGTACATACCTTATGGCCTTTTAGACACAGGCTAAAGAGGATGAGTTCTGTGTTCTTTTTAAAGAATTACATTAATGGAAGTAGCTCTTAAAGGGCTATTTTGTTAATTTATGACAACGTTCTTTTAAAGATGTCCTGTTACCATAGGAAAAAGGTATATCACAGGACCAAGGTGCTTTTTCCATAATTTTTTTCTTGTTCCTGCCCATTGTAAGAGAATAAATAATGGTCTCAAATAATTGTATTAATAGGCTAGGCCTTGGAGGACACAGGCACAAGGGAGTTACTGTGCTTTCAGTTATCTACTAGCAACTAAATTACGGTAACTGAGCACATGGCTGTCTAAACACGGTTGCAAAGGGGTAAAGAGGGGTAAGTAATGACCATAGTTCATCAGCACCAGAGAAGACTCAGTAACATGTTTTCACAACTGTGCCCAAAGATATTTTTGTTAAAAGAAAATATGTGAAAATTATAGCCAGTGGGGTTTTTTTCCAATGAAATGCAAAGAGTATAGAGCAGAAGGGAGTTCAGCTTAGGTGCACAGTAATGTCATGATAGTCCCAAATCCCAAACATAGTAAAGACAAACACTGCAGTCTTCTGCAAGACTAACTTTGAATGTTTTATAGTGGGAGTTTAGGGTTTCATTTTTGTCTGACTCAATGGTTATGTATTCAGGCTTTTCCTTCATAGACTTGAGTAGATACAGCCTTTTAAAATGAACTTTCCTCAGAATCGGTTACTGCTGAATGGTATTAAAACCTGCATATTTGTAGTTTTATCAACTGAGTGTATTACTAAAGGAAAAAAGGAGGTTTTAAGAATATTTAAGAATATTGGCATTAACTTTTCTGCCCCGCTAACATGGGTTTTTTACCTATGTTGCAAGGATGTAGATAGTCCCCCATTCTGATCCATACCTGGAAAGCACTTCAGAAGCACTGAAGGATGATGAACAACAGCCTAATTACACTAATTTTCTTTGCTATTTCTTATTAAAATAACAGGCCAAGTTCATTATCAGCAATTTGAACGAGTGTCTTTCTAGGATTTCAAGGTAACTAACTATTAAGGAAGTCCCAATGTCTCTTTTAAATTCTTGTAAAATGCCTCACCAATGTGACACTTAGAGTTGAAAGACCAAATCCATAGCCAGCATTTTTATTTTCCAAACATTTTTGTCACTTAGATGAAAACCGTATTCCTGTGTATCCTTCACTGACCGAGAGGTGGATTAATTTAATTTGGAAAATGTAACCCTCTGTTCCACAAACTTAGCAAAATGTTTTTAATGACTAGGTGTAGACTTACAAAGCTGGTTTTTCTAGTCAGTCGTTAATATATATGAAGATCTCTTATAGGTTGTCCTTGTGTCACATTGACAATTTAGGATGTTGGGTGCCAGATCCTTTTCTAGGCTGCTTTTTAGTGAGATTAGAGGACAGGTTAAATTGCAGTGACTTAGCCACAGCTTTCATTATCTCCTTGAGATCAAAACAAGGGCCATTAATTCCATGTAGGTCACTGAACAACAGCCAAATGATATTTTTCAGTCATTGTCCACATTTCAATTGTACTTAATGATTGGTTTCTTAGTGTATAATTTCTCACTGTACGGTGAAAATAGCATGATTTGGCAATCAAAGATAAGCTGAAAGCAGCCACATAGTTTCTACACCTGTTTAAATACAAGAACATCCAGGATTTTGGGGAACTGCGTTTGAATACAGTCAAGGCAAACTAAGACAGGAATCACATCTGAGATAACATTCAAGTAGTCTGCCAACTTCTTAGTGAAACTGAATATTAAAATTGTCATAGGCTTAATTAATTCCTCCTCTCTTTTGGAGAATTTGTTCCACCTCGAAGATCCAACATTTTTTTAATGTTACATCATCACGTATATATGCACGTTGCTCCATGAAGGCAGTACTGCTCCTCCCTTCCCCATGCAAAGCTGTCCAGATGTGGATTGAATGTGCACTTCACTGGAAAAAAAAAAAAAAACCAAAAAACAAAACCCCAAACAAAAAGAGTTAAGAGGTGATTAATTTTTTTTTTTTTTTTAATTAAAAAAGAAGGGGATGAACAGCTGCAATGAAATCTTGCCAGTCCACAAACACCCAAGAAGCAGCTTGGGTGTCAGAAAACAGAGCAAAGCAAAGGCAAATTCTGGTGGTTGTGCTGCTCCTTTGCTACATTTGTGCACCTGTCCACCCTCCCAGAAGGGGAGGCCCACAGGACCCATATTTGTTCTCTGGGATACTCTGTGAACATGTGCGCATGGACTCTTAAGTTTAATGAAACTTAATTAGCCAGGAAACAATGTTTGTTTCTCGCCCATTGCTTCAGTATATTGGAAGGTTGGTGTGCTATGGCAGGTCTCGCCAGTCCCCTCGGTGGAATGAATACTCTTTCTGTTGGGCAGGCTCTTGGGCAGGCTACTCTCATGGTTTTAATTCTTCCCCCAGCCTCAAAACAATCTGGCATGTCTACCCACAAAACAGCTTCAGAACAATAGGCTTTAAATAAGCAACCAGGCATGGGTAAAAATCAGTACGTTGTTGGTTCATAATTCTGGTCAGCACAGGCCAGACTCTAATATCCTTTCCTCACTTGAGACCACCCAGATAACCACATTAACCTGGACATTCCCTTTGATTTTGGCTTAACTTTAAAAAGAAACTACTCTCACTACAACCATATCCTGGGAGAACTGGAAAAACTGCAGTTTCTTTTTTTTTTTTTTCCTTTTTTTTTTAATAGATTATGAGAGCAGACTCCCATAAACCTCCTGATTTAAATACTAAAATTTTGTTTGATGGTCTTTTTGACACAAAGGTTAGCAATTTCCCAGAGTATTCTGTTCCTGTGGGACCTGAGGCCACTGTGAAATGTAAGCACAGATTTTAGGTTGGGAGCAGGCCAACAGTTCATTACATCTTCCGTCTTTCCTACTGTTTTGGTAGTACAATCACTGCAGCCATAGCAAAGCAGCAAGCACACTGTGATCTGACTACCTCATCTGTCTACAGAGATAATAGTTTAGGTGTATCTTCTTATAATACAGATGAATGTATAGTGTGTCATCACTATACAAATGCATGTTGCCAGAACTCCTGCCCTGTTTGATAGATGGGACACATCCTTGTGTGCTTCCTTCCTGGAAAGGGCTATTTCCCAGCACTGGTCTGTCAACTTTATCTGAAGTTGCCTAGGAAGAAATAATTCTGCGGCACGCTTGGAAAAAGTTTTTCTGTCTTCTGGCTTGCGAGGCAAGAGGCCCCTTCAGCACTTGTGTCCTCCAGAGGTACCTCTGTGTCTTTTCAGTCAGACAAAACTACTGTCCTTCTCACATGGCCTAAGCAGGGTTTCATGGGAGACACATAAAAATCTACAAATAGTTTCCTCTCCAGGAACAAAATCCACCAGGTTCTTAATGAAGCTGTCACCTAGTCCTGTCTCTGCCGTGTCATCCACTTGGTGCATATTATTGATGGACTGGTGCTCTGGTACCATGTTTCATAAGACTGCAGAAAGTAAGAGTGAATTGAAAGAAGCTTACTCTTACCAGATGGAGGAGAAAAGCTCTAGAAGTACATCCGAAGAACTACAAACCAAACCTACCATGTTTGTCACGTTACAAACTTAAGTAAATGACTGAGGGATATGAGACATTGCTTCATATGGATCCACCTTGATACATGCTGCTTGAGAATACTAGGAGTTTCTCAGTTTGTTTACTGATTTGGGGGTAACTGCCCTGTTCAGAGATGTATGGTGAGGTGGCTTTAGCTGCATTTCTGTCCAAGTTGTTCTTTCTCTTACAGATGCTTTCTCCATGTGTTCTGAGTATCAGTGTGTATTTTACATTTCTGTTTTCTGCTTACATTTATATTTTCTGTTATATTTATGTTTTCTGCTGCTTGGACAAGCACAGAAATATTCTGCTGCCATTTTACAGTAACTACTTTCTCTAGGCATGCTCTTGGACTACACTGACACACTGTCTTGTCAGATTGAGGAGTTGCTGAGCGTCCCATGCTCCTGTGCCACAGCAGGAGCATTTTGTTTCTCTTTTCTGAGGACTGTGAGTTTTAAATCAGACAGGCCATTCTATTGGATTAAGAGACCTGCTCTTCAACAGCAGAAGGGAATCTTGGTATGACCACAGAAGTAATCCTGGTGAACAGAACAGCAGGGTGAATGTGTTTTTGTTTGTCACGAAGGAAGGTGTAGAAAGCTCTGTTCTTCACCTGCTGACCTTTAAATGTTTGTTTCAAATTCAGAGAGCTTCCTCTAAATATTTTGCATGCTAAAATGAAAGCAACAACCAAAGAACCTGCTTGCCGTTTTTCTCACCATTATGGTGCAAGCAGGATGCAGTCTAGGGGCTGTGACTGCACATAAGGTCATCTTGGCTATTCTCCCAGGACTACTGTCTGCTCGATCTGGCTTTCGTGGAGGAGGGCTACTTGCCCTCCTTCACCTCTCTGTGCTCCTGGGGCATGGACTCACCTGCCGGGACACATGTGAGTTGCCATCTAAGCAGGTCAGGGCAGAATTAAGATTTCTTCTCTCCTTCTCTCCTTCTCTCAGGCCCCAGGCTGGAGCTAGACCCAGAGAGCTCTATCTGGGTGTCTGGATGGCTTACTGCTGGGCTAGCCCAGTACACCCATGGCAGAGGACAGGATGACACATCAGAGACTGATTAAACCAGTTGGGTGCCTATGGTTTGCGCCATGTTGAACAGCCTGTGGATCTGGGTAGGGAGGGCTTTACTTGAAGTCCCTGCCAACCCTTATTTTTGCACAGCACAGCTGGGTCTTGCTGTCTACAGGCTCCCTACTGCTCTCTGCTGGTGCTGTGTATGCAGGATGGCATACTTTGGAAAATACTTTTGGCATGTAGCTTGTAGCTGATATATTTTATATTCACCTTAGCTATAGTCAAGACTTTTATCTCTTTCAATGCTGCCTTCACCTAGTTCTGCAGGTACAGTTTGCATGATGTCTTTGGTTGTGTTAAAGCCTTTTTAAGACACAAACCAGAGCAGAGAACTTCTGCTCTGTGATTATCACAGCACTAAAATCCTTTAGGAAATGTTACTGTATTCTCTGATGAGCTTTAATTTTTTTTCTTTTTAATGTGGAAGTCATATTCCCTGCTCAATTCTGCAGTGTTGATCCTGTACCAGGATGTCCAGAGGTGTCAGGAACCAAGTGCAGTGATGGGTCTGCACAGAAGGCAGCCCTAGCAAAAATGAGCAGTGTCCTCTTCACTGTGAGGAGGAGCTGAGCCTGCTACAATGGCAGCTGGAGTTGAACTCAAGTCTTGAACTACCTGCTGCCCTCTCAGGCTTTTGAGAAAGAAGTGCTTCACTCCCTCCTGGTAAGTAGGATGGAGTGAACGGAGAGCAGTAAAAGGCTTCAGCCACTAACATCTGCTTTGTCTTCCTGTTGGCTACCTCCCCAACCCTCAGTTTTGCTCTTTCTTAATGCTGCACCTAACCCATGCATGGGATGTGTTTTAAGGCCCCTATTTGAAAACAAATTTGTGAGAGAAAAGTATTAATTTTTATTTTACTCATGGATACATTTTGATCATATTATGGACAGTAAAATATCAATTGGGCACTTACTCATCTCCCAGAGAAGTCACTGCCTCAAGGAAGGAGGATGTAGGTCATTTTGAGTCTGAACAGATGAGCAAGCTCCACTAGCCACTGCAGGTTGTTTCTGATCAGTCTCTGTAGCTGCAAAAGGCTGTAATTTTACTGTATTTCACTGCTACCTTATTTTTAAAACCCCAGCAAGATGATTCCCACCAGACAGACTGCTTTGGTAAGCAGTTCATTTGAATACCTCACAAAAGCTACAGCAGAGAGCAGGGCAAGGACAAAATGAAGCAGAAGTGATTTATTGAGTAAGCAAGGTCATCACATTGCTGCACATTATGTCTTTGCAAGATAGAAATGTGTTGGTTTATCTTACCTTACAGAATAAACAAACAAACAAATGGTGGAGGCACAAAAAGCACTCTTGGCTTTCTGGATCCAAGGCACATTTGCAGGCATGCATTATCTCTTTTTCTGTCTCTGGTGGTGTGTGCTTGTTGGCAAGGTGTTGTTTTGCAATGCAGCAAATCTCTTAAACAGTTACCTGCTCATGGCACCTATTTAGGTAATTAGATCAATTACCTCCAGTTTCCCATCCTCCTTATTTATAAAGCCTTCCCTTGTGAATTATGCAAAAATGTAACTTGTTTTTTACCGTTGAAAAATTCTGATTAGTCTGTATGTAATGCAGTAGTTGTGGTCGCTTCTTCTATAGTCATGGAACTAGAGGAAGCCACCATGCTGGGAAATAACGGAAAAGTAAGTGGGACTGGAAGTCAGCTAGCGTGTTTGTGCATTCCAAGGAGAGCTCTGCAGTAGCTACTAGACAGAAAGACGGGAAGAATTACAGCATTATAATCTCAAGGACAGCAAAGTGAAACTCTGTAATCCCTACAGAGCAAATACTCTTTGGCTCTGTTATCAATCCAGATTAAATCCCTGGGTGTCCACAGTCAATCACTTACAGTTAAGTCAATGTTTTCCTGTTGCTTGAACAAGTGCTCGTCTCATCTGAGTTTGTGTTCATGGCACAGAATTCTCTTTGGTTTTAAAACTTCAATAATAAATTATATTTTAGGAAAGGAGTACAACTTCTCTACAAGACAAGGCATGTTGCTTGGAGCTATTTAAAATTTTCCTATTTTCCCCCCATTTTAATACCAGTACTGAGATATTTGTTAATGGGAGAACCAGTGTCTCATGAGATATTCTGCCTGATCTTCTTCCACCCACCACCCAAAGCATAGGAACAAGCAGCAGCTTGCCCTAGCTAGCCTGAGGAGTTTACTGCCTCAGGAAGTGATCAGATCACAACTCTGTCAGGATCTTCTGTCTTCATGGTAATAAGAATTGCAACTCCTGAGAAGAAAGAAAAAGTGCATGTGTAAATGCCAGAAAGAAGACACAGAACAAGTTTCACCTCATTTCAAAACTCCTCCTGCAGGCTTTGGCACACTCTGCCAAGTTAAATGGACTGATCCCTGAAAGATCTGAGAAAGCATTTTGGAGGAGGGGTTGGGTGGAGCAGGGAGCAACCCTGTATGGAGAGGATGCACTACGGACTGCATAGATGCTAAGAATACTGCACTCTCTCTTCATACTGGGGTGGATGAATGTAAGAGACTGCAATGGCTGCCTTGCCTGAGCCTGGAAGTTTGTGCATTGGTTTGGGCAATGCTAATGGGAAACCCAGACTCGGCTAATTCCTTCAGTACACATGTTACCACAGCAGGATAGGTTTTTATTGGCACATTACACAAGAGGACTTATCTGTCAGTAAGGCCCATGAGCAAATACGTCATACAAACAGCAGATAATAATAGTAGCTTCTTCAGTGGTCACTGTTGTCTGAATTTCCTGATGGCACAGTGAAACCTCAGAGATCAAAATGGAATAGTGTGAGAGCCAGGGTGTGGCACTTCTCCTTGGGTGTGACCTGGCTGTAGGGCCCCATCTGTGGAGCCACTGGCAAAGCCTGGAGAGCACCAGGCTGAGTGGTGCTCTGCTTGGTTGTGGAGTGCATGCTGTGGACTGGGTACATTGCTCCTTAGCAGCAAACAGGTTTGACTGAGTATATCAATGCTGCCCATTTGGAAATCTGAATACTTTGTGCAAAAGATATAAAAACTTAGGTGAAAAGGCTCAGTGGGCTTACTTGAACCAGTCTGATCTGACCAAGTGCCATGAGAACTGCCATAGACTTCAATTTTTGAGGCCACCTTGATGATTTTAAAACACATTTCTTAAAGAATACTGACTTCACAAGACAAGTAACAGAGAAAATATCATTTCAGATGGCCTGTTCCTTATTTCCTACATTGTATAAGTCATAGCTTGCATTGCATACGCATGTCTACATATCCATTTTAGATGGCTCAGTTTGTTGCCATGTGAGTCACCAAAAGTGCCAAGGCGGAGCAGGAACCAGAGGATTCATGACTAGGACAAGGACACAAAGAAGTCAGAGGGGAGGTAAGATGGACCTGGCTAGAGGCACAGGGACATGATACCGATGCAAAGTAAGGCATGGTCAAACCCAGAGGAGATTTGTTCTTTCTTTGCTCCAGTTTTCTGAAACCTGCTTCTTTCACACAGTATTCATCACAGCTGTTGAAGGGCCAATAAGCTACATTGGTAAAGAATGGGGAAGCATGTTCTTGCCATAAAACAGTGAGGCAATTCCTTCTGCAGAGCTCCTCAAAGCTGAGACAGAAGCCTTTGTTCCGCACATCAGCTGGATGTCTTTTGTTATCTGAACGTGTCCCTGAATTGTACTAATTAATACCACTGCAAATCTCTTGGCGTTTCTCATTTACAGAACACTGTTACCTTGTATCTCATTTTGATGAGTTAAAGGTGAATCTGCTGTTTATGACTCAATTCAACTAGTTGATTCTTCTGTTAGCAGTGGTCTGTTAAGAGATTAAGTATGAAGTCAGCATGTGCACCAGAACAGCAGCCATGACTGAGACTTCCATCAAAATCTGTGTGTTCTAGTTGGGTTTGTCCATGCTCCAAGCTCCCATGGATGTTACAAGCACAAGGAGAGACAAGAGAAGATCAGAAGAGGGATTTGGTCCTGATTGATGACAGCTGTTTATCAACACATTTTTTGTAGTCTCCCAACCATCATCATCAAAACTCTGTATGTTGTTTTCAGCTGAAGTAGATGTATCCCACTGCTCCTGAAAGCCGAGGATCATTCTTGTAGTGATGAAATAAAAAATGGTGATGTTGCCATTTCAGACTTTCACCAGGGGATGTGGCTGCAGTCCAATTTACTAATCTGAGTTACAAATAACTTCCTACTAGCTGGTCGAGTTGCTTCAGCTTTAGAACTGTCTCAGATTTATTATTTCAGCACATTTGTGGCCCATTTCTCACAATGATTTGAAGTGATGGTGTGTAGCTGTTAAGCATGCACTCAACTTTCTTCTTTTTCTCCTTTTTTTTTAAAGTATATTTGGTGCTGTTCGAACTGGTGCTTACATGCTGTACATTTTGATGACCAAAGGCCTGAAGCAGTCAGTGTGTGACCAGAGTTTTTACATTGGACCTGTCAGCAAATTCTGGGCATATGCATTTGTGCTAAGCAAAGCACCTGAACTAGGTGAGTACCTTCTCTCACTGCCTCTCACTATGCATATTTAAAGCAGAAATGTCTGTGCAGGAAGCACAGGAAGAGTCTCAGTGCTGTCAAAATCTCATTTTAGTCTTAGAAAAACTGTATAAACAAAGCTGTGTTTTAGTCCAGCTTGGCTGAAGTCAGAACAATGTGTAGTTGAATAAGACCATTCCCATCCTATGAGTAAACTGCAGTGATTATACACAGCAGGGCAGTAAAAAGGTAGGAGCAATCTGGTCCATACCTCTCTTCCTTAGCTACTTGCAGACAAATAGGAGTAGCATAATCAGCAGTTACTCATCCTGTGGAAGTGAAAGGTAGGCCACAGCAACTGTGTCAGCAAGAAGCTTTGAGTCAGGTTCTGCCTCTGTTCTGCAGCACTTGTCCCTAAATACACGTGTAGGCGTACAATTATGAACAGTAATGTGCTTCCTCCCTAAACATTGAAAGCTGTGGCTGTCTGCTTCCTCCAAATAGAAACCAATTTCCCCATAATATCCCTAGCATTTCCAGTCCCAATTCTTATAAACTCCTGTCTCCACAGCTTTTTTTTTTTGTAAGTATGCTTATGATAAACATGCCAAAGCCAACTTAATAGCTAGCCTGCATGTGTTCTCATCCCATTGCTTATTAGTGAAAGAAAGGACTATTTAAAGGGGATCCAGAGGCAGTGATTTAGCAGCCCCTCAGCTTTCACTTGGGAGAGTGCCCTTATAGCAAAAATAAGTAGCTTTCAGCAGAGAATTTGGTTTTGCAGATTACAGGACAGTGATTCTTTCAGCATAAAGATGGAAAAGAGACAGACACCAGTTGCCTTGCTGTCTCAGAATCCCTTGGATTCCTACTGCTAAAATTACTGCAAAACCATTAAAATACAGCTGTTAAAACTGGAAAACATCACCTAGAACTGCACATTAACAATAAATTGCACATATGATTACTTAGCAAAATGTGAGTCAATATCTTGCAGCTAATGATGTGAACAGTAGCATTATGGATTATTACAGACCTGGTGCAGACAGCATAGTTTTGATTCCACCAATCACTAATATTAATGATTTGGATTTCCATGGACAGGTATACATAGAAATAAGTCCCCAGACTCAAATCTCAAGGATCTTTTTGGAAACACTGTGTCTAAAACAACAGAAAACAGGTAGCATGCAGATATACATATATCTAATTGAGATGCAGTCATGAGAAGTGGAAGAAAAAATCAGGAGAGCAATAGCATGTGCATGTCAACATAGACCAAATTTCTTTCTGGCAGTTACATACCTATCAGTACTGTAGATTGCATATGTGATAGCTTTTTGCATAGTAGCTCAAAAGACTCTGCTGAGTTGGTTCAGTTTGCAAGTAAGCATTTGAATGGGTGGATACCGTGCTGCTTCTTCTTCAGGTCTTCGGCACTCCACCAAGCTGCATTTCACTTCTAGTCACATTGTATAATGGGCAGTCTCACAGTCAGAGATGATACACGTACATCTACCTACCTCACCTCAGATTTTCACTGGTTATGTTTGAAAGGCTACCAAGTAAATCTATGGAGTTTTCAAACAGGTTGTCCACACAGGAAAATGGGGATACATTGGTTTCCCAAAGATTATATAGAGATTAGGAGCCAAGGTGGCTCTTGGATTAGATAGACTCTCAGATCTAGAGCTGAGGTAGTTTTCCATGCTCCAAAACAGTATATACTCCACAGCACAGCAAAGGGAAGACAGCACTGCAGTAATTCTGGAATTGTTCAATATGTTTCTCACTTCCCCCTTCTCGTTTTGTTTTGTTTTCTTACAGGTGACACAATATTCATTATTCTTAGGAAACAGAAGCTCATCTTCTTACACTGGTACCACCACATTACTGTGTTACTTTATTCTTGGTATTCCTATAAGGACATGGTGGCTGGCGGTGGCTGGTTCATGACCATGAACTATGGAGTACACGCCGTTATGTACTCTTACTATGCCTTGCGGGCTGCTGGCTTCAGAGTCTCACGCAAGTTTGCCATGTTCATCACCTTGTCACAGATCACTCAGATGTTGATTGGTTGCGTGATCAATTACCTGGTCTTCTCCTGGATGCAGCAGGGCCAATGCCATTCCCATGTGCAGAACATCATCTGGTCCTCTCTCATGTACCTCAGCTACTTTGTGCTCTTCTGCCATTTTTTCTTTGAGGCCTATATTGGGAAAACCAGAAAAGAAAGGAAGGTTGACTAGAGGTAGAAACAAGAAGCCATAGCTCAGGGTCATCAAGAAAAACAAAATTACAAGAAAAGAAAATGGCACAAGGAAACACATATATGTATGGTGCAGCTAAAACTTGGCAGCTTAGGGAAAGTTAGCTTGGTTTAACCCAGTAAGTTTATGATCCTATCATGGTGAGGACTCACTGAATTCTACCCTATCTCAATGGACTGCTCATGAAAGACAACTTTCTTCTTGTACCTATCTGCTCTATAAAAGAAAGGAGAAAATAAAGAAGAGAAAAAAGGGAAAGACAAAAGAGAAGACAAGAAAAGAGAAAAGGAATAATGTTGATGAGAAAAAAAATACATTAAATAAGCAGTGTATTTCCCCGGCGTGGAGGAGAGACTTTTATTTGCAAAAACAAAACAAAAATTTCTAAATCCTTTCTAATAATTTTTCAGCATTAAGTTGGACAAAACCAAGCAAGGGGGTGACAAAAAAAATCTGTCTACAATAACAGTAAGATTGCAAAATTAAAATCTTTTCTATAGAAGCTTGATACTTTTAGCCAAAATGAAACCCAAAAGAATGTTTTCCTGCATAGAAAGTGGCTGAACTTCACACTGTGGTTATGAGTGGAAAAGAGACGAGATTGATTTCTCCACTATATATTCTGCCAGCGGAGCAGATCTGGGGACACAGAATCACCTCCCTCAGAAAGCAGAAAGGAGCAGTACTTCTACAAGAGTTTAATGTTAAAAGATGCACTGTTGCAATACATATCTCAGAGAGTGCATTTTCCAAGTGCATTTTTGAGTTAAAGGCAAGGAATTTCTGCAGCAAGATAAGTCATAGTGGGTTAAATCAATCAATATTTGCTAAATTATCAGGGGCTAATCGCAGAGGGATATTCAGGAAGGAGAGGGAGACAACTCCCCTCTTGATTTTTGGGAACTATGTGTTTAAATCTCAATTTAACCCACAGCAACACTGAATTAAATGGGGGAAATCAGAAGAAATCCCAGTTAGCGAGAAGAGAGTGATGTATCTGCCCACTATTTCCAGAACAGAGCCCTGTGGTAAGAGATGGGTTCTGTATTTTTGTAGCCACAAGGATGCCTGCCTGGGTGGGAAGAGGTGGCAGGACTGTGTGGTATTGGCTAACACTGTGCTTCTGCATCTGCCTACTGGGCAGTGCAAAGATGTTCAAAGTGCCCTCCTCTGGTCATGCGGAGATAGTACTACAAAACATACTTGGAATAGGTTTTTCTTGAGATTTGTATAGAAAAAGTTAGTCAGAGTAATTTTGCTGCAACAGCTTAACTCTAAAGTCCAGAGAGAATTATCCTTCATTAAATGTGTATATCTCTCTGCAGAATCTGTACTGTAACATCAGACTGACCACTTAAGAAGACCCTTTCTTCTCTGAAGTCAGCTACGGATATAAGAGGAAATGTTATTTCACTCTGAACCTTAGAGAATTAGTTGAGAACAGCCATATTCTTTCAAAGACAAGTAGATTGCATTATCTGTGATATTCCAGTCCTTACAAAGCCAAATAAAATGTGTGAAAGTTCCTAGTATTTCAAAGACGCAAGTATGTAAACTTGATGTTAAATGTGTTAATGTAGTATTCTAAATTGTATCAGTTACGTAGTTTAACTAAACAATTAGAAGAACTAGATCAACAAAATAGGGACTGCTGTTCTGCATAGGATATACACACACCTATAACTACACCCATATACACATTCTGTGAATTGTCAACAAGAAAAAAAAAGCCCAGTGGCAGAGAATCACGTTTCCTGGCTAATGCAAAAGATTGTCATTATCTTTCTTGCTTTAATTTGAGATTGTACAGTACAAAGGGTTTGTTTTGGGTTTGGTTTTTTTTAAGTTATGATTTTTAGCTTTAATTGTGATGTCATTCATGAAACAGAGCTGCTTTAGTATCCTGTTAAGAGATGACAAGGGCTTTTGGTGTCTCATTATATACAAAAGAAAAACAAATAAAGTTACATTCCATGTTATGTGAATGGTCTTACAAATCAAAAAGCCTTTGGAGGCTAAAATAATAATTATAACAAGCAGAAAATGAGTTTACATTTGTGTTATTTAAGTTATTGATGTGCTAACGTTATTTTATGGTACACAACAAATAGCAAAATGTGATATGCAGTAATGAAGCTATGCTACTCATTAATAGGACTACTGTATACGTGGAAATATTAGACAAAACCAATTAAATGTGTAAACCATTTTGATATACAGCTTGGGAGTAGATAATTACAATGCTGAATAAGCCTTTTTCCTCGTGCTTATTTTTGCCCTGGCAAAGAAGCAGGTTAAGAATACCAGTTAAGAGTGCAAAAGGCAAAACTAAAGTTGACTGCAGGTAGATGAGAAGCGTTGGTAGAAGCTCACCGTCGTGCCATTTAGACTCTCAGTCCTGTGTGTCTTAGGTCTCTCAGAAAAAGTGAGGGGGTGGAGCTGAAGCTGGAGCAGATAACTTGGACCTCTGAAGTCAGTGGAGCTTTGCTCTGCTTTGAACAGAGCTAGTGTATCCAACTGCCTTTCGTCTGAGCAGAAGGGAAAGAGCTGCACACATCTCCTACTAATTTGAGGCTTATGGTTACTGACTTTGAAACCCCCATAAACTTTACCTATAAGAAGTGACACCACAGCAAGGAAGGCAAGGACTCGCAGCCTAAGTTTAACACAGGCAGAAAACTAGAGTGGGTTGCCTACAACCTACCATGTTTCATACGTGGTTCTACTTAATCACATAAGACAAAAATCCACACCTGTGCATGCTGGATGGCAATGTTGGCAATGCCTACACTGACTTCAGCAGAGCAAGAATTTCTCCTGCTCTTACACCATCCTCCTAAAGCCATCAAGGTGCCAGGCAGGTGAGGGCCACCTTCCTTACTGCCTTGGAAGTGGCTCCAGTGCAGAAACCAGCCCTTGCAGCCCCCTCAAGATGCAATGCAGGTGAACCCCTGGTGTGCAGGAGAGACTTGTTGCTGAATTCGGTGGATGTCTTGGGGGGTGACTAGGCTGCAGGCAGGCATATGTGTAGGGAAGAGGCAGCAAGAACAGGCAGGTAAGAGGCAGCTGTAAATTAGGGAACATTTATCATCACACTGGAAATTGACAGTCAGTCACGCTGCTGTTTGCTTCAGGAGATGATGCATCATTCATGCATTTACAGAGGTCCTGTGGCCCTGCTGTACCATTGGGCATTTCTTCTCAGGTTTTCCACTGGAGCCAAATGTGGTAACTGGCATTAAAGAAATTGAGGATAAGACCAAATCCAACTTACACTACTTTTTTTTTTACCTTCCTAACATATGCACACATGGTATTTAGACATCACATTTAATCCACTCACATGTACACTGACCCAGTCAACCTTCATGAAAAGACACTTCAACAATACTGAGGCTGTTCCAGCCTACGAGCCACAAGACATAAACACAGCTAATTGGGCCCTATTTATTTCCCCTGGGTGGAGCCTTGGGGTCACTCTTTCAAATTTTTCTGTCCACTAGCAGAACCTTCTTTTTCCTAATTACTTTAAATAAAGCCATTGTTCTGTGGCATTCCCCATGGGGAGCTCAAGCTTTATATAAATTACCAAACATTATGGGACCTGTGACAACCACCACAGATGCTGGAAATGCTGTTAAGGAATTCACAGTTAAAGTCAGGAAAGTTACACTGGTGATAAGGTCAGTTGGCTAGAGTCAAAGTCTGAGTTCCATGTTTTGATGCATTAATCCAATGTATTGAAATAAAACCAGAAAAGTTGGTATGGATTTATGCTCAGGCAGCTCTTAGTAGAGTTTGGCTATTCCTAAACACTACTTCTATGTAGTGAATGCTTTAAGGAAAATATTTTCAACTAGTTAGTGGAAGAACAAAAGCTTGGGTAATTCTGCAACCTCTTTAAATTGTGCCTGTGATAGAGGGAAACTCCTTGTGCTTACAGACCTTCTGTAACCCAGAGTCATAAATGATTTATGTCAGGGGTCACTGGCAACACCCAACTAAGAGCAACTGGCTCCAAAAGAGACCTCTCACCAGAATCTCACAGTAAACTAATAAAAGCTTTTGCTTACAAGATAAGGGCCAAAGCACACAAACGGAATCACTTGAAAGAGACAAGCAGGGTAGCAGGAATAAGGTAGACAAGGAGGGAGAAGACCTATTCCAGAAGAAAGTCTTTTCAGGCAGAGTGCCAGGGGCCCAGGGTGGGATGGCTGCTGGGATAAGATGTGTGTGAAGGGATTGCTCCTGCGGAAGCTGGTTACACAATGGCTCCCTGAGTGCAAGCAGGGGCCTGTGGATTTGTTTGGAGGAACATTCATGGTCTAACAACTTGAGATATTCGAGGCCTGGATGTATTTCTTTTTTCTTTCCTGAAAGTAAAAACCTGAGACGGCATTTTAGTTGAGAGCAGTGGTACCTCAGGGATCGATATGCAGGTGATTCTCAGGCTACAAAGAGCGTTAAGACACTGATTAGTGTGACTCTGAAACAATAGCCTTTATAAGCAGTGCCATATAAAGCATATTAATGCAGTAGTCTGTCCCATACTTCAGAACCAGTATCAGAAGTATAATGTCTTTATATACAAATCATAAATACAGACCCACTTTGAGTAAGAACAGTGGCTTTGATCAGGGAAGAAATCAAATTGCAGCCCATTCTGCGTAAGTTCAGGACTTGGTCCAATACCTACTGAAAGTAAGATTGTTGGTGAGACATCCAGTGACTTCAGTGAGCTTGGCATCAAACCACTGCAGCCCAGTTGCAGAGGGCCATGCAAGACCTAAATCCCCTTGTTGTTTACTTAGTGATGGCATGAACCGCTCAGTCTATCGCTAAGGCTCTGATATTGATCTTCAGTCATCTTTTCCAGCCTAGCTGCAATGAACCCTCTAAAAGGGAAGAAGTACAATTGAGAATTGTTGATGGGTTTCTACTGTTTTATTTCAATACATTTTCCGTTCCATATATTTTATGACAAGCACGCTACAGGGCACATCCCTGATCCTGCTATTGTAAACACCGTGTTGCAGTCAGTGTAGCTATACACTGACACAGAAACCTTTTACTTACAGGGGTAAAGGCAGGATCAGTGCCTTGTTGCAGACATAGTTTCTAGTACAGCAAACATCACAGGGTAGGGATTTGATTTCTAAATTAAACCGACTGTACCAGCACATATAAGATTGGATTTGCACAAGAAATGGACAACTAAGGGGAACAAGAGCCCTCCCCAGTACATCATAAAGCTCAATAAAGTGCTACATGAAGTGGGGTTAGAGTGCATTTCCCAATGGGTAAAAAATAATACTCCCTTGAAACAGTGACCTTCCTGAGAAATCTCACTTCTGTCCAGTTCTGGACAGCTTCAAAGAGGCCTGTCTGCTGAAAAAACACAGCTCTGATTGACTTATCTGCTTTCTCAAAATAGCCATTACATGCTTTAGGCTTTTGGGAGCCTTAAAGCTCAAGCTAGATTTGTATTCAGAAAAAAAACAACCTTAAATATATGTACAATAACTAGGAGAGAATAGAATGAGAAATATCTTTATTTTACCATTTTCAAATGGCTATTTCACTACATAAAGGAAGTTTTTATTTTTATTTTTTGGGGGTATATTGATATTCCAAATAAAATTTTAACTTTTGGTTCAAAATAAAATCTGTCTCTGTGTTTTATTAATCTGTAGCATCCATTTCATCCTCTATACTGCCATCAAGTCCAGCTATTGAAAAAGATAAGCGTTTCTCCAGCTATGAGACTACAGTGTGGCTGCTGTCTTTCACCATCCAGCAAACCTCTATCAAGTTCTTATTTTTGTGCGCTACATAGAAGCATTACATGCATCGCATGTATGTGTGCACAGGCATCTGTGTGGTATGAGTGGATATCATAATTGGTGCTTGAATGTCCTGTTTCTACATGCTTATCCTTTGGAAATCCTAATCTCTGCATCTCTGGTAAGAAAAAATAGCTTTCTCTATCATAGTACCTTCTGAGCAAGGAGATCGTGCACCACTGTCATACAGCTTCTGCACCAGTCTTTTTCAGTCCTTTGTTTCCTGAACATCACTTTTATCCATCCCTCTGCCTGTTGCACAAGGCATACAGACAAGCACCCAAGCTAAATGATGGACATAGCCATCCCTGTTCTGTACAAGACTAGTTCATGGCTTGTTTCCACTCTTAATATTTTGTAGTTAAATCAAAGCAGTTTCTAAAGAAAAAGAAAAGCTTTTTTGTCCCAGATACACAAATGGATAAGGTGACTTGCAACTGTCGCAGGACTAACCAAAGACTGAGGAAGGGCCCAAAGCTGCAGTATATCATAGAAACATAGAATGGTAGGGGTTGGAAAGGACCTTTAGACATCATCTAGTCCAACCACCCTGCTGAAACAGGTCCACCTAGATCAGGTCATGCAGGAACGTGTCCAGGTGAGTCTTGAAAACCTGCAGAAAAGGAAACTCCACACCCTCCCTGGGCAGCCTGTGCCAGGGCTCCCTCACCCTCATAGGAAAATAGTTTTTCCTTATGTTTAAAGGGAACTTTTTGTGGTCCAGCGTCTTTCCATTACCCCTTGTCCTGTCATCAGATACAACAGAAAAAAGTGATGCCTCAACCTCCTGACACCCACCATTTAGATACTTGTAAATATTAATGAGATCCCCCTGCACTCTCCTCTAGACTAAACGGCCCCAGGTCCCACAGCCTTTCCTCATAAGGAAGATGCTCCAGTACCTTGAACCATCTTGGTGGCCCTGCGCTGGACTCTCTCCAGCACTTCCCTGTCCCTCTTGAGCTGGGGAGCCCAGAACTGGACGCAGGACTCCAGATGAGGCCTCACCAGGGCAGAGTATAGGGGGAGGAGAACCTCCTTCAACCTGCTGGCTGCATTCTTCTTGATGCATACGAGAGTGCTATTGGCCTTCTTGACCACGAGGGCACATAGAATCATAGAATGGTAGGGTGAGTTTAACCAGGAATCCCAGGATTCCCTCTCTGCACATCTGCTCTCCAGCAGGTCAATCCCCAGACTATTGAAACCTCACCATCTCCCTGGAAAGGTTTCCAGTCCAATAACTTTCTGAATAAAGGCAACATGAGATGGAGGTGGAGGGAGGAGGATAAAGCAGAGTGTGAAGCCCACCATGGCATGCCCGGGGCTGTGAGAGTGACCTTCTTGAGGACTGGTTTGGAAACCAGCCCATGGAACAGCCTGGAAGGGGAGCAGCAAGAAGAGGGCACTGGATATATGAACCTAGAAGTGCTGCCTACTGTCTTCAGTGTTATCACAGGGAGAGTGAAAAGCAAAGAAAGCAAAGCAGAGGGGAATTTCCAAGGTAGGTACAGCTTGTTGGGAAGAACTCTTAACAATAACTGGGGAGAAAAAATGTAGGATGTGTACAGTATCAGATTATTTCAGGCTTATGGCAGAAAGTACATTTCCTTGGCTCCATTACCTAACTCTTTATGCTTCTGACAGTTGCCTTTGACCCAGACTGGATTACAGCCGTATTTGAGGTAGGAGTAGAGATGAAGCGTGTAAATCCTTCTTTTATTAAGATTCTGTGGGAAGCAAAGGAGTATAGCTTTTGTGGACATACTACATGCTTTGCCAGTACTTCTGGCAAGGCTATGAATAGGGAAGGTCATCCTTTATACCCTGAGCAGAAATGAGCTGTTCTTTCTAGTTTCAGCACTGCCATGACTTTTAATGACCTTGTGCTAAAAGTCCCAGACAGAATCAGTCATCCTGATGTCATGGGCTGCTGGTTACCAAGAAAGATGATATCAGGACAAAAGAAATTGTGTTGTGCGTGTCTTTTAGCATTGCATGGCCAGGCAGGTATCCATCACTACGTGGCTCCAGCAGTGCTCTGTTTGTCATCGCTGCACAGAATAAATATTTCCTGGTCTGGAGCAGATGCCAAGCACAAATGACTGAAGCTGATCCTGTGCAGGAGCCCAACCAATGCTGCTTTTCCAGGAATATGGCACAACCTTACCTTCAGCTATGCTTTGTCCCTCGTGTGTAGCAAATGCCTCAAAGACAAGCTGAAGCATTTCACAGAGCTGACAGTAAGTCCACACAAGTGAACAGATTTCACAGTGATGTTGGGTTTGGCCAAAGAGTTTCTTAAGGCTTTGCTACACAGCTTTATGTGAAAGTGCTAAATAAACATGCTGCATCTGGTCTTCCCGAGCAGTTTGGTGCCCTCTATGCTACTTCAGAGTGATGTGCACACAAAAGCCCTACCTGAAAACCTCACATAAACACCTACATACATGCCTGCTCTGCCACCTTGCAGCCCTTTGGAGGACAAGGGTTTGGCAGGTAGCAAACCCTTGCTCCTGCTCTGTCACAAACTCACCAGAAAGGCTTAAAAGGCACTATTTATAACATATATAACATACTCCAACAAAGGAGTAGGCTGTGTTGCCTAAATTACTGTAGGCTGTGTTGCCTAAATTACTGATCTAGGGAAGACAGGTGAAACCAGATGAACTGCTGAGGGACAGTGCTCTGTCTTGCCTCTCATCTCTTTTCAGCTCTCCTCTCTACTCTACACAATAAGCCTAAAGACAGCCCCTGACACTGTTGCTTTCTGACACTCATCGTCTGCTTGTTCAGCCCAGGCTGAGCTATACTGCTTTGCTCAACAGATTTGTCCTTGTTCCTGAGCTGTCCTGGTCTAACTGCAAAGCAAGACTTTTCCATTCGTCTGTGAGAGTACTCGATTCTGTCTCTATCCTGCTATCGCCAGTTGCATTTTCTTGAGTTGCATTTGCAATTAATTGTTCAGATCCTCTCTGCTACTACATTTTCTGTAATTCTTCATGCCCCAGCAATGCACTTCAGCTGCCGCCACCCAGTGCCACCAGCACCTCCACCAACCCCTGGGGAAGATGACAAAGAAAACTGCACTAACTTTGTCCACATTCTATTTTGCACCTCTAATTAGAATGCAGATTACATATTAATGAGATTCACCATTAATAGTAATACAGTATAATGAAAAAATATTGATGAAGTGCCAACATTTAACTATGTCAGCTTCAGTGTCAAATGTTGCAGAAATTTAGTTTTACCTGTTGAAAATGAGCCACGTAGCTTCTTTATATCTAACTCCTCTAACTATAAAAATGGTAGTAGGTGAAGTTAAAGGAAACAATAATAGAAAATACCAATCTTGGAATGTGTTAAATAGAAAAAATAATTTTTGCTAAAAGAACCTTAAAGGACTTTTTGGGTCAGTATTTTTCCCTTTAAATTCTACTAGAAAATACAAGGATCCCAGGTTTGGTAAGTATAATGCTGGCACTTACATCTGAACAGTGGCACTGGAACTGATGAGGGCTTTTAAATCCTTTTTCCGATGTAGTCATTAGACAGATAGCTAAATACAGTTAACAAAGACTTTGCTGTTCACCTCTTTTGCTTTCTCACTTTCAACATGACTTTATCTATATAAGATAAATTGAGCATATGTAGGCTGACACCCATTCAGGGTATCTGTCTGTAAGATAGGTAAGGTCACAGCTGTTTGGTGGAGTGCTGTTGGCTTGGGACACATTTTTTCTTCTGTATATCAGATACTAGGTCTAGGGAGATGTTGTGGTTTAGACTCAGATGACAAGTGAGCACCATAGGGCCCCTTGCTCACTCCTTACCCCTCTGGTGGGACAGAAGGAAAAGGTAAAAACTCATGTTTTGAAATAGGGATGGTTTAATAGGACAACCCAAAGAGACAATAAATAACAATTATACTAATAAAGGAATATATGAATCAAGTGAGCACAATGCAATTGCTCACCATCAGGAACCCAATGCCCAATCTGATCCCAAGCAGTGATCCCTCCATCCTTCATTGCCAGCTCCACCAGTTTATATACTGAACGTGATGCCATATGCTATCAAATATATGAAAATGCAATGTGAAAATTAACCCTATCCAAGCCAAACTTGGGACAGGAGATAAAAGCAGTTCAGGCTTGTTATCACTTAAGAGAGTTATGCATTTCGTGAACACAACTCTGCTGTTTCAGAGTTTAATTCACAACTACCAGTACATGTAGACTTTTAGGCTGGAAGGATGTTACATTACTTCAAGCATAGCTCATATAACTGTTGCTTCAGGTAGAGCTTTTGCAAATCCCAAGTAAACATCACCTTGTTTGTCTCACATCTGGCAACCAGCGTGATGCGAATGCTGCAAGAGTTGGTCCGTGGGAGCTGTTCTGGACCTAGCGTCCTGCAGTTGTGATAAAGCCTCATCCCAGGGGTCCTTGGCCCTGTCTGTGGGCAATGACTCCCCCACAGCAAGGGATGCAGGTGCTCACATAGAGCCTGGATAAGACCTAGGCAGGCTTGGCCAGTAGACTAACTGGGGCAGTCTTGGGGCTGCTCTTGATGGGACTTGCGCCCCTCAGCTTGCCCTATGCAGCTGTTCTTTAAGCTGGCAAAAGAGGATTTTCATAGAATCATAGAATAGTAGGGGTTGGAACGGACCTTTAGAGATCTTCTAGTCCAACCCTCCTGCAGAAGCAGGTTCTCCTAGATCAGGTGGTGCACATTGAAGCCGCAAGATGCAACTCAAATGTGTGGCTGCTAATGCTGATAGTACGTTGACGATAGTATGGATAGCCATATTCTTCACAGGACTTATTTAAAACAGAGAAGAGTACATACAGACAACTTGTCTTTTCAGAAACTTCTGCTGGTTTTAGCTGTTGAGGCATTCAAGAGAAAACTGAGAAAACTACAAAGAACCTAGCCTAAGGTCTAGCTGAGTTCCTCCCTGAAATCCAACCCCACTTTCCAGCACTGCAGCCAGCCATGTCAGTACAAATGCAATGTGATACATCTTGTGAGCAGGAGAAACACTTGGATGAGTTAGATGTTTTTAATTATGACTACACCAAGGGAACAAACTTCCAGAATATCTGCTTCTATGAAGTGTCTCTTCAAGATAACACTTTTGAGCTCATATCTTCTCTGCTTGATCCTAGACTTGAGTCAAATCAGGAAAAACCTGTTCTTTGAAGCAAAAGAAGAATACAATAAATGAGATGTGTCAGTTGGCCAGGATCACTGCGTGCAGCATATAATGGTGGCTTGTATGCCTTTGCATAACGAGACTGGAAACACCTGGCTTGGTCACTGTCAGTGGATCAGACAGAAATCCTGATAGACTACTACCAAGGTCTCACACAGCCTTGGCAGTGGTTTGCTCTCTTCCCTGCAGCTGTAAGCAGCTTTGACCTTCCTTTGCTAAATTGCTCACCCCTGCTGTCACAGGTGGGCAACATTCTGTAGCACTCTCACACCCAGGAGCTGCTTATTTCTTGTGCTGCCTTGACAAAATATTCCTTCCTCAATGCCATGCAGCCTCAAGATGTTTCCTGGTTCTGTGTGTCAGAAAGTGAGGCAAAGGGTTTTACTCTGAGCAGAAGAAAATATTTATTTGTAGCAGTGAAGGAGACGGTTGCTGTATTAAAGCAGTGTGCTGTCCCAGAGAGCAGGGGGGAGGGCTGGTGTCAGGTCTCCTGCACTGCAGGTGAGACTGCTGAGGGGCTCCAGGTCACATGGGGAAAACAGCATGACTCAGCAAAAAAAAGCTTGGTGAGGAAATATTGCACAGGAGCCTCAGGAACAAAGACATCTCTGTCTCCTAGTGTCATGCAACACCATAGGGACGACCTATAAGCTGTCAAAAACTGGACAAGAAAAAGGCTTCTTCCCTTCCCACCTCCCTCAATATAACAATGCTAATGAGCTTGAGGGTTTTAATATGTGCTAGGCTCTCTGGCTGCCTGCGGCTGCTGCCTGCCAGTGACTGATGGCACATGATACTCCTTGATGAGCAGAGGTCTCCTGCCTTTTAAAGGAGTGAATTTCAATTGCACACAGCTTCAGTAAGCCCAAGCTATACACGAGTCTCTAGGAGACACTCTTAATTGCTTTCAACTGTGTGTGTGTTTTGAAATTTTCTCTTTTCATTTCCACTTTCTCATCATCCTTTGTGTAAGACAGTGACAATATGAGGCACCAGGAGCTGATTTTACTGCTCAAACTCTGTAAAAATCCAGAAAACTCATCAAAAGTACATGGGCATTTATATATAAAAAGACAAACATTTCAACTACAAAGGTCTCAAAGGTGAACTTCTGAGGTACGTAAGTTTTTTTGAGTTCTTTTCCTAAAAGGTAGCAACTGAGTTTGTTCTTAAAATCAGGAGATTTTTAAAGGAACATATGACTTCCATTTTGAATGACAGCTCATTGCATGAAAGTAGCCTATGCAAACTTGGAATGTGCAGTGCTGCAAGGGAAGCCATGAAATGGTAACTAAAATATAAAGCAAATTAACAGAGTACATAAACAGGTTTTGCTCCTGATGCTGCCTTCAAAAAGTACTGGTATACCTCCATGTAGCATGTATACTTCCATGTAGCCACTCCTCCATTAATTCACTCTCCCAGTGGGTAAAGTCTCAATAGTTAAAAAACCTACAGTGCTGGCCAGCTGCTTGCAGAGTGAAGTGTATTCATCAGACATGAGCAACTTGGTTGCTTCACAGCTGTCACTTTTTCTTTTTTAAAGTTAAACAGTAATGGCAGTTTAAAAGTCCAGGCTATTCCTTCAAATAAACTCTTCTTCACTCCTGCTGATAAGCTTAATGCTACAGTATGACAGACACTCCAGATTTGAGACCTGTGTTGTATTTATGTAGCCCTTCCATTGCAGATTCTTATCTACTGTAATTCTACACATGGTCTGTTCCTGAGTCATCTCCTGCTGAAGGGGAGTGAAGCACACAGGTTACATCTGGTTTTGTGTCTGTTACTTTGAGCACATGCTTCTCCCAGTCTAGTTCCTCTAAAACACACTGGAAAGCCTAAGAAAGAGGAAAAGGGGGAAATGAGTTGTTTTTCCAGATGATGCATGATGAAATAGAAAAAAGGTCACCTGAATTTGCTTCACGTCTGAGAAAATGCAGGTATGGAGACTGCTCACAGTCAGTTTGTCAACACCCAGGGTTCTGAAATGGAGCACCCGCGTCTTCAAAGCTGGTGCCTGAACTACCAAAGGCACAGGCCAGCTGGGTACTTGTATCCTCTGTGTTGCAAGGATTTAGAAAAGTGAGTCTGAGGCATGACCTCAAATAAAACTCACCAAGTACTGAGAATAACAGCAAACTAAGGCTTTTCACATGCAGTAGCCTACAGAGCTGTGACATGGCGTTACTATGTGCTGAACCAGTTCACTTACCAAACTCCGTACATGCCTTAACAACTCTGCTTGGTGAAATAAGTGCTGGTAGCTTGTCAGTTGTAAACATGCTATTAGCCACAATATGTTTATTAATAGATTTTTTTTTTTCCTACTAATAATACTGGACTCAAATGCAATTACTGATGAGTTCTTAACACTGATATCCCCATTTATATCAGTGTACTAAACCCAGTTATCTTTACCCTTACAATCAGTGTTAACTAAACATGTTAAACTTTTCAGATTTTCTAGCTATTACTGAAATTGCCTAGGTAAGACAGATACTGTCTGGGTAGAGCAGTAGTATTCTATGGGTCTCCAGAGCTTAAACTACATATTTAACTTTTCCCTCAAAGTTCTGTGCAGGTATCTACAAGCTGCCTCTTTATTTCATCATTTGTTACTCCTTTGTGGGCATGCTCTCTTTAAATGCCTTTCACTGGTTCGAAAAATTGAGATAATATTAACCCACTGGCTTTCATAATTCTTTACAAGAGCTGCGTGAACCTTCCAGTCCTGCTTGCTCTTTGGTTCACCTATTCCAAGTCACACTTCCTTGTAACTACTGATGTCCATGGCAGTAGACATAAATTGTGCAAGAGCAGTACAAATAGTCCTTCTTGAATTCACAGAGACTGTTTATACTGTTAAGTAATATATACTTCACAGGGATTAGAACTCCATAGAGAGAGAAATAGTTAAAATAGCAAAGTCAAGTTAAACTACAAAACTCTAACTTTACAAGGTAGTATTCATTAAAGAGTGACTCCTCAGTTCTTCCTTTAAGCATCTTCCACATCAAGTTGCAATTTGAGCTGAGAACAATTATATTTATTATTAACTGGGAAAGCTTCCAAAGCCAATATATAGAAAGACCCAGAATATGTTTGTATTTTAACTAAAGCTAATATCTTTCTTGGTCATGTAAATGATAGAATGGGAGCCAATGTTTTCCTTAAAAAGATATTTCACCAGCAGTACTTATTTATGAATCCTAAACTTAGAGTAATTATTGCATCAGCACTTCTTAAACTAAGTTTCAAAGACACAAAATGAAAACCTTGATGTCATAATTATAGTGTAGTACAGAATCAGAGGATATGTGTGACCTGCTGTCTAAGCCCTCTTCTAACCAAGTTCTTGGCACTCATTACTTAACTCTTGTTTCACTTGAACATGGCTGTTCTTGCTTAGCCTGACAGCTCTCTATTTGGAAGCCAGCTGCACAAGAAGTGCACAAGATGTACACAAGAAATGCCTTGGAGAACTTCTGACTTATGAGAGACCATACTAGTATTATCAGTCTCTGCTCTGCAATGCAGAGTTAACACAGAGGCACAATCCACATGCAGGCTCTCTACTGACCTGCCTTTCTCTATTTCTTTCAGAGCTACTTAAAATGAGATTTAAGAGGCACAGGATGTGTTGCTATCTGCATGTTTGTGTACTGAGAAAAAGGGAGAACAGGCTCTGCAACGGCCTGCCATCCTATGTCTGGATTGCACCTGGCTGACCAGTGCCTCTTGCTCTTCATAAGTTCCTTCTCTCCAGAGATGGTATTCTGGGGAATGAGGAGTATTTATCTTCTGCCAGCTGGACCTGGAAACTGCAAAAGCATTTGTCTTCCCTTAAAAATTTATGGAATCTGCCATTATAGGAAAAATACATCACAGCTTTCATTGCAAGCTAGTTACTAGGTTTTCAACTTTTTGGGCTTGAACTTTAAGGAACCTTAGTTTTATTCTCCCTCTTTTGTTCTTGTACTAGCTCATCTTTCCATTCCTCTGACACCAGGATTTAAAGGAAACTAAAAATTACCTTTGTTCAAGGCTGAAGGGAAAAGAATCCCTGTTCTTGCTTGGAACAAACTGTATTCCCATGGAGGAAGCCACCAGGTGGCTGCTCGGATCTCCTCGCCAAAAAAGGGCATGAGTCGGTAAGAAGTTAGAAAGTGAGGTGACAAACCTGTTGATAAGGGCACTTACATCCCACATGGTGTGTGGAAGAAGCTGGCCTCCAAGACTTACTCTGAGACGCTTTCCAATTGAGAAATACAATGCCTTTCCCAGCATCAGCTTCCTTGCCATCCCCGTCAGCATCACAAAAGAAGCAAGTCAACACGAATACATGCCTTAGAGTTGCAAAAGACTTGCTTCTCACTGCCAAGGTGATATGTGCCAGGTAACCATCCACTGCCTGTAGGCAGAGCACACGTTACTGAGTCCCAGAGAAAAGACGCGCAGTGACAGCAGCAGCCTGCAGCTCGTAGCAGTAAGGACTGCCTGCGGGCTGGAAAAGCAGCCCTCCGTTTCAGCAGGCGGTATTTCTTCTTTCTAGAAATATATTTGGTTACTGAACTTGGCTAAAAGTGGAGGGCACCAATCCTAAAATCACAGTGTGCCTAGGGTTTTGCTAACACAGCTCAGGAGGAGAGGAAGCCATCACTCCAGCCAAACTGCCGAGGTAGTTACTTCTGAGGAGCTGTGAGGCCCGGGGTTGCTACTGCAGGGAGAAATTAACGGCTTGGGCAGGCCAGCCTGCAAGAGGAGACCAAGCAAACTGGTGTACATGCCTCTGGAGAAGGTATCAAAAGGGCTTTAATTTGCCTGTCCTGATATCTTTTCATTCTCTGTCTCATGATACTCAGTTACAGGATGGAGGAAGAAATACTTCCTGAAGCTTTGGAAAGGGATTGTCATATGTTTGCATTTGTATGAGCTTCCAAGTATGTAAAGGGATATTCATGTGGAAAGTTAGCCCTGATGGAAGGAAATGTGTGAATACTAGCAGGAACACATTAGGGAGGAAGGAGTGTTTTCTCTTATATACTCCTTTACTTCCTTTGCACATAAGCCTACTTGAGGTTTCCTGGATGTAATTTGAAGGGGGGAAAAAAAAAAAAAGCAAGTTTCCACCAGGAGTATTGTGTTATAAAGAACCTTTACTGTGAAGGGTGTGAGTGTGGATGAGATGAACATCTGAGCATGTTTTCACAATGCAGCATGGTACTCTGTGATCCATGAAGAAAGCCTATAGCTAGGTAATGTGCAAAAGCTGGGAGAGAAAATAACAGGGAGAGTACCTGACTGCTAAAATATGCATAGCTTACAGAGGAAAAATACTTGTTCGACAACCCTCTCAGAGAGTCTAATAAGGGGAAAAACTTCTGATTCACAAAAATTCCCTGCTTTTTAGATAAGAGAGCTGAAATCAGGTGGGAGCTAGGAAGTGACTGCAAATGAGTCAATAACAAATGTATATGCTAACACATCTCAGAAGAAAGTGAATGTCTCTGTGGCTTTTTTTAACCAGTCAGGTATGTAGCTTTAAGAGGAGGACAGCAGATATTTTAAGAGGATAAGAATATTTATGTTATCTTGCTGTGGAAATTAAAAATGGAAACCAATGTATGCTGAGTGCTAACAGTTTTGCACTTCTCCCTTACATTATTTGCTGGGCAGTGTAGAGTGGGCAGCTGCAAAGCACTGGCTGTGTATCTGTGAGAGTAAAAACACACAGGGTTCCTTGCTTTCCTGTTATCCCTTGAAATAAGACTTAGGCAAGCAGTAATGAAGGGGGTTGTACTGAGGACCCAAAGGCTCCCCCCTTCAGAAAGAAGATGTGAGGCACCCATTTAAGCTATGGGCCCCTGTACTGACAGACATGCTCACAGGCAGTGCAGCCGCAGTCCTGCATTAGAAACATGACTTGCCATGGAGCCAGCCTGTGTGGCATACCTGGCACCCACCCATCCAGTTGCTAGGTGAAGCTGGGTTGCAGCCCTTTTTGTTCATAACATCGTGGTAGGTCACACCTTGTAATACTGCAAAATGCTAAAGAAACCTCAACAGTAACTTGGATGCTCCAAGGAACAGCAGCCTGAGTGCAGAGACCCTGCTAAAAGCAATGGAGGTCTGGAAAGTGACAGCTGCCCTATTTTTCCTTTGCATGAGTGAAAACAAGACTCCTGAATTTGCTAATCAACCTACTTCACTAGTTGGTAAAATGACAGTCCTTTGAATAAAAATTTACAATCTTCAAATTAAAGTCATCTTTCTTCTCCTGCCTGCAGACTTTTCTCAATGGAGTTCTCAAATTCTGCTAGAAAAAAAAAAAAAAACACAACTAAACTGATTTTCCTCTCTAAATCCTCACAGAGCAGGACAAGGTGACAGGCTTTAAATGTGACAAACACAGGGAAAGGGAAATGAGCAAGTGCTGGCTCAGTGCCATTTGCCCCACATCTTCCCTAAGCACTTTTCAGTTCCATTTTGTTACAGACATGCAATAGCTGCTTCCTGATGAATAGTTAAATTTTTTAATTGGAAGACCAGAGATAGTTTGCAATGGAGCAGCTCACTCAATGGCCTGGTGGATCTGAATTCTCCGTGTACATAAACATAGTTCACACTCCTGCTTCTATAAATATATCTTGTATAATAAAGTGAATGACTGTACACGTAGAAGGTGTGAAGAAAACCTGCTCTGCTCACTCTCTCTTCAGTTAGTAGTCTGGGGGTTTATCTGATTGATGTATAATGCCTTTTCTTACCAAGTCTGATATGAATCAGACAGAGTGTGGTCTGTCAGTGGCATTTCCCACACCTCTGGGAAAGCCTTGCCCTGCTGTCTCACTCTTCCTCTCACTCTGCTTGGTCACACTTAGCATCCCTGCATCTCTCTGGCCTTGGGAAGCATCCCTAGTGCCTTCTCCCAGCATCCCTCCCCATTAAGGAAAAGGGTAGTAAGACATGGATGTGAGTGTTGCCTGCTTGCATGTAAGGGGACGAATAAAACCATTCTCCAGAGGTGATCCTGGCTCTACAAGTTCTTTAGCAGCATTAAGAGCAGCAGAGGAAAAACTGAAAGCCAGGGAAACTTGTATCACCTTAGAGCTGACAGCATGGTGGAAACATTCTCAGCTGACAGCCAGTGCATCAGGATCAGGTACCTCTATGACTCATACTAAAACTCTGCATTTCAGGGCCACATACTCACTTGCATCTGTCTTCCCTTTCATCCTAGCTTCTTTCTCACTCCTATCTGTTGCAGAATAGGAGGAGATTGCACACGTATGATATATGGCTCTCTTCTCTCATCTGATTCACAAAACAACATTTCAGGTCTCAGACATCACTGATGGTTTTGGGTTGGTGTGGCAGATACATCTGCCCTGACAGAGACTGAAACTTCTTGATTATTGAAAAGAGAAAAAAACCCTAGAAGTCGTGGTCTTGGGGTCAAGCTGCCCCACTCACATGGATTTGAGTGACCACCACCACATGCAAACTTCAATCAAGAGTTGTGGTCAGCCAACAAAGACTAACATGATCACATTTGACCACAGGTCAGATTTGCAAGAATAGAAATAGAGATACGCTGGAAGGCCAGTTGAAGTCAGTTCTCCTTGGAGCAGTGGGTTTGCAGTTGAAGGCCCTCCCCTTGGCACAGGATGCTGCCCAACGTAACTCCTTGAGACTGAGGGCCCTCATATTATAGGTAAGTGATTGCACATTTTGAGTCATCATCCTGAAACATAAGGGATCCCAAAGCCGTCTGTAAAGTAACTACATTCCTTTTGGTATTCCAAATCCATGGTTGATTAAATGTTGACAAAGTAATTAGTGTTATCTTTTGATTAGATTTTATGCTATTTAGTGAATCGTTGAACAGTTTGTTTAAATCTTATTTTAGGTTCAGCGTTGGCTTAATCTGATTTTTTAAGTCTCCATGACAGTCCTCAACACCTAGGAAGAACACACAAGTATAAGATAGCCCCAGAGTTTTCTCTGCATTAAATGTGGTGTTTATGCAATTTGAGGCAGTGCAGAACAGAGCAGGAGGTGCTCATGTAAGCCTGTAGTTTAGCAAATCAGTACAATTTGCTAATAGTCTCAAAGCAATAGACTTGATTGTTATGGCTAGGGCCTGCTACTAAGCCAAAAGAGAGGAGGCAAGACTGACAATTTTTTCCCTTGTGCTGCATAAATAACATATGCCAGCCAGCAAATCAGTGGGGAACTGCTCACTCAATGCAAATTGGCAAAAGTGACAGCATCCCTTTGAGAAGAACCAGAAAATTACATTGAGGCAAAAAGATCCATAGACTAGTTTCTTCTTATTCACTAGGGATTAAGTGCTCCAGTGTCACTTTTCCTCTTAAAAGTATTTTCAAGCAAAACTTCTTTATATTTCATAGATTAATTTTCATACTGCTGTTAATAATGTCTGGACAAACTTTGTTCTTGAAGGAGCTACCCAGAAAGCAAGCAGCCTAAAGGGGCAGACCAGCCTTAGGAAATAGTAAAGACAGAAATAGGGCTGATCCTCAGAGTGTAACTCTGCTCACCCAGCATCAAGCCAGATGCATTGAGACTGAAAGAGATGTGAAGAAGGGCAACATGAAGAGCAAACAGAGTCTCTAGCTAAAACCTGGCCTTCAAGTGAGTGTGAGCTTGTCTCACAATATGAGACTGTCCGCCACAAATTGCTATCCAGTATCACTTTCCATATCACAGTTCTGCCTTCTTCCCTTTTTCCTTCTGATGCAGTGGGAAATTGCTAGCCACGCTTTCAGGAGAGGAGGAAAGGTGTTTGAGTTGAGTTTGTTTTAGACATAGAAAAAACCCAAAAGAACAAGAATTGTAAATGTGTTTGAGATTAAAATGAGAAGCCCTTTAAAGAAATTAGTCTGCAGAGGTGTTACAGAACTTAATTCAAACACTGAAATTGTACAATCTGCCAATCCCTTTGTTCAGAACTTGTCTATTCCAGGCTGATGGATTTGCAAGTTTTTTCATTCTGCCTAAGAGATAAAGGAAGCAGATTGCTTTACTACCTGCACTGTCTGTGGATGCTATTTTTTTTCTTTTAATTTGAGTTACAGCCTAGGACAACAAACTCCCACCTCAGCACTTTGATTCGAGAGTTAAAGTTACTGAGAAAATAAATTACAATGCTAACATAAAATGTAGTAAGGAAGAGCTAGAATTAATATATGATTTTAAGTAATTAGTAATAATAAAAGAAAAAAGCCATGAAAAGAGGAATTTGCTTCCCTTAATTGCTCAGTTTAGCCCATACATTGGGCTATTGTCAGAGGTGAGCAGTTATGTAATGATGTAAGGAATTTTAGCAGGATTAAGTAATTTTTCTCTGAATCCATGCAGTAATCTTCATTCCTTCCCTCCCTAGAACAAGCAGGGTAAAGTGTCTGCAGAGTAGCATGAATGGCGTGTATTGCTGTTACGCAATACATCAGCCAAGAGACCAACCTCCTGAGAAATTAAATGCTTGGATTCTACAGGCCTATGCTTTGCCACTAGAAGAACTGTCATAATCAAATTTCCTTGCTTCGACTCACAGTGCCATGAGACCTTTCAGCATTCTCTTTCGTTCTTGTTTTCCTTTTATCTTTTCTGAGGAGTCTTTGTTTGTATTGCACAGCTTGTGAAGTTGTTAAGCTAAAAGAAAGCAGAGCTAATCAATCATTTCTCCATCTTTAATGAAGTGATCAAAGAAGTAATGAACATGCACAGTCAAAATGAAGTGGATGCTCAGTGGTTTCAACAAGACAGGCTCTTGTTTGGGAATAGAAACCACTATTTTTCTTTCTTATGATGCAGTTATTTATTTTCCAGAAAGCTGACATAAGATATACAGAAACAAATGTATCTTTTTTTAATGGCTTGACTACCACATGGAATTACAGCAACTATATTTAAAATAAAAAGCAACTATATTATTGACAACAAAAATAGCTTGAAATGACAATGCTAAAAGTAACAAAAGAATCCTTATTTTAAGACATTGCTCAATTACTGGTAAGACGATAAAGATCTTGCAAATAGCACAACATCAAAGAATATCACTAGGCTTAAGTTCATAGCATTAACTATGATATCTGTGTGTAAAACACAGTAAATTAGATGTGATTTGTTTGCCCATACTCCAAAACTCTTCTTTAGGAATAAACTAGGATTGCTTATCCTTCAATCTTTAATCCAGAGAAAAAGAGTGAGGAGGAAGAGACAATCTGACTCCTACGCCTATCTACTTAATCTGCTAATACCCCTAGCATATGAGGTATTGCAGCATACTGGTGTAGGAGCCTAGTGGGTAATCTGGGAAAGTGGTAAGTGGGGCTTGTCCTCAGTTTTAGTCCAGCCGGAAAATACATCCTCAGCAATGCTACACAGCAGGGCTGCACCAGCTCAGCCAGGCTCTGAGCAAGTATTTGGCAGTTTAAATTTTTACTCCTCAAGTTTCTTTGCTCTCAGTATCAAGCTGGTGGACCTTTATTTAGTAGAACCTTTCTGGCTGTAGGCATACCTGGAGGTGCTGAAGACTCTTCCTGCAAGCACGCCTAGTAAACCTCTGTGTTAAATCAGCATTTGTAAGCCTCATCCAAGCTGCAGGGCCAGCTGGGCTTTGCCATAAGACCATTAGGTCTTTAGCTGCCCACTGCCCTAAATTAGGCCTTTTTTTATGTCAAGTTTTAATGATAGGCTATTCTGATAGTAGTATGCAGGTATGATTTGAATGTACTTCCCCTTGCTTGTCAGTGTACCAAGCCATAACTCAGGCTGAGCTTTTCTGTTAATTCACTGTGGTATAATTTTTCCCTTAGAGTATCAAACCACAAAAACAGCATATAGGAAATCTTGGCAAGGTTACTCCCATTTCTCCAAACACAGCAACTATTCAGTGTGATAAAGAACAAATGAGGATCAGTGGTTTGCTGCTTTTCCTAAGTTACAAATAGAAACTCTATTAGTAATTACTTACATATCAGTTGAGATTTGAATTTTTTTTTGACAGTGATCTCCTTCCTTTATCTGAATTCTTTATAAACATTTCCTGGGGGTAGGTGAAAATTTTGCAGAGGAGGTAATACTTTTTTAATATATTACAGTGGCTTTCAGTTGAAATTTTAGTGGGACGTCTTGTTCTGTGCTGTTGAGTAATTTCAAAACTTTGTGAAATATCACTTATGGATCTGCTTCTGAACCATGCAAACCACAGGGCAGCTCATTCTCTGGACATGAATAGGAAGCTAATACTGTTTTCAAACACTCACATGTAGATGCAAGTTGCAATGTAATTTTTCATTTTGTGGGATGTACAAAGGCATTTGGGGACATTTTTCACTATTCACTGTCACGTTGTCATTTGCTAAAATGAAATCACATTTCTTGATCATAGTCCTGATAATTTCTAAAACAGAAAGCCCCAACAATTTCAGCAATGATGGTTTTGCAAAGCTGACATTTTAAGGAAGGTAATTCAGAAAGTTTCATTCTGAAACAGACAGGTGGTTTGACCTTTTCAAATTCATCTATTTTGTTTCAAAGCTTCCTTGGAATGAGTGAAGGATTTATAGCACACAGTTTTAAACTTAGGCATAGGATAGTGGTAAGAAGAGAGAATTGCTACAGTGTATTGCAGGGCAAGGGCATGGTGTGGCATGTCCATCACCAGGAGTATCAAAGAACATGATAGAAAGATATAATATGATAGCAGAATACAATATTATTATAAAGGTAATTGGCCTTATCCTAGAGCAAGAATCAGGCAAACTATTAGATTGCCTTTCAGCCCTGCACATCTTCTGTGATTTTTATTGCAGCTCTCAATAGATTTTCCTGACATTTTTCTCCAAGCTAGAGCTATATGAAGCATTTGCTAAGAAACATAAAACTTGTGATTACCAAGTTGTATGCTTGGCAATAAAGCTGCAAAAGTTCACTTTCAAAAAAAGAACAGATGGGTTTTATACCAGAAAATCAGATATGACCATGAAAGTGTAATTAACTTGAAGAAAATGTCCAAAACAAACCCTCAAGCAGCTACTGAGCAAAATCATATTAAAAGCATAATCAATCTATATGTCATATATGGAATCAATAGAATATTATAGTAGAAAAACATTAACTCTCTAAAAAGTAACCAGTAACTCCAATAGTCACCCTAGGCCAGTGGTGGTGGCAGAATTTACATGATTTCTCAGTAACAAGAAATATATTCTGTGCTAAGATTAGGTCTCAATTTTTGTTGTTGAACATAATGTGGTATCTTGCATCTTCCTACTGAGGTTCAGCCTGGAGACAAAGGATTAAACACTATCACAACTTAGTGCAGGACTACACCTGCAGAATAAGTTCCAATATTCAATTCCAATGAGTGTTCTTTGTGCATCACTGAAAACTTGCTATATTAAACCAACATATTTAATAAGTAAAAATCATTTACTCACTAGCACAGGAAGATTCGGAGTTTTGCTACTTGCTATTGGACATGCTTGAGCAGGAATTAAAAATTTGAGTCAGAAAAAGCAGTTGAGAGAAGCACTGTAAAATTTGGATTACTTGAACAAAACATGCTGTGATAACTTGATATTCTTTGTGGCCATGCTGTAATTTACAAATCGAGATTTCACTCTGTTGAGCAATGTTAAATGCTTAAAAGAGAGAAAAGGGTGCCAACAAATTTTAATTGCTCAAGTATTTTTCCCAAGCAAGAGTGTTCCATCTTGGTTTAAATGTCGTATTTTTTCTCCACTGTGGAAGCAGCACACAAACTTAAGCTGTTTCACCTGCATTCCCTTGTATAAATCCCTTTGCCTCGCAGAATCTTAGGTCCAAAACTCAGGATAGTTAAGACAACTAACTTAAAAATCAAGCAAGACATTTCAGAGCAATAAATAAAGCTCATTCTATGTTATAGAGGGTCAATTCTAGGTGCTGTATACATTTAATTCTAAAATCTTTTGAGGTTTTAGATCATTACTTCCTCCAAGATCATATCACTGCCGCTACATTTCCACATGAGTGTATTTTATTATTATAGCAGTCATTGAAACATCCTACGATTGGGAAGGTGGAAAGTCAACAGGGGAACCTTTTGTTTTCAGACATAACAATATTGCGTCAGTTGTCTTGAGATGACTGATCTAGGCACAAATAAGAAATGCCAAATGTCTCCTGTATCAGGAATTGAATCTAATAAACCCGTCACTGTGTTTACATACTAAATGCTGTCAGTAAATTCTGGTCAGACTGCTGTTTCCTGCTGTGGGAGCACTTGCACCTGGGTGTTACGCGCTGCATACACAAAGCTCTACTCTGTGTGAAAGCCCCCTCTGCTGGGCCATCCTCATATGTGGCAAAACGTAAAACTACCAGGTCATCTCATTCCCCCAAAATCTGGACAAGTCAGCGAAGCAAACTGCCATCAGCTGCCCCTTTTGTAGAGTGTCCTTTTCCCAGTCACTGCAATACAGATCACAGCAGTGGCCAAGATTTCTAAAATGCAGCATGCTTTGATGAACACACCTTATCTATCCCACACATGAGGTAAGCAGGCCATCTCTTAAATTTTGGAGAACTCCCAAGTTTCAGGATGCTTCCTGATGTTCCAAAGCACCCCAAGGAGGTTTTGTCTGGCCAGAGAGAGATGCCATTCCCAAAGAGACATCTTGTATTACCACTTGACCTGAGTTCAGTTGCAATAGCATTAATTTTCACAAGAGAGTTAACTGCGGGCACAGACAGGATACCTGACTCTCGTTAGCCAAGGCGATATTCAATGTCATGCTCAGTATATGAACTGGAGGAGCTGGCAGCAGAGAGGTGGAGAGATCACTGCTTCAGAGTGAGCTTAAGCATCAAGTTCCAGGTCAAGAGCAATTTCATTGTGCATCATTAGCTTCATATAGTTGTTATTTTTATTTCTTCTCCCCTGTGCTGTCCTGTTAAACTGTCCTTACCTCAAACCACAAGTTTTTTACCTTTTCTTACAATTCTCCTCTCCATCCCACCGTGAGGGAGGAGGACTGAGCAAATGACTGTGTGGTGCTTAGTTGCTAGCTGGACATAAACTATAACATCAAATATTTCATCTTTGTGGAGAGGATCCTCCAAATACCAAGGAACATCTAAACTGAGAGGGATGTCAGGAAGTTGAGGACAAGAACCAACATGTCCCAATGAATTGAGCATGCTGCTCTGCCACCTTAAAATCACTCAGTGTCAGAGAAGACCTAGAGTAAAAGTAATGATTATTATTTTCCTAAACAGGAGGTTAAAGAATAATTTAAGTTGTGCAAAGATACTTAGAAATAAATCTGTAGCACTGCAGTCTCCTTGCTTTGGTTTAGCTCAGTGTTGTGTGTGTCCCTTTTACCTCAGAGCCTCTGAAGTTAAAACACTCCTAAGTTACATTTGATAGGTCCCTTTGACTATCTCATTCTTTAGACAAGCTCCATCATTACGGGTTGCTTCCTTTCAACTGGATCTTGACTCACAGGAAAGCTTCCCAACTGTCCTTTCTTCCTGCTGAGGCGTCCACCTCAGTATCCAAGCTGCAATCTGGGACAACTCCTCTGCCCAGGTGCTAAATAATGCATTAGGACATCAGTTAACACAGCTCTTTTCAGTAAATTATTGTCTACAGCAGAAGCAGATTTTAAAATACATAAAATGAAAGATCTGTGGGTGCTTGCTGGACAAAACTGGATGTTCTTGCAACCTCGCTTCAAAGTAAACCAAGTTATGCTATACTGACAGTATTTTCCTGTCAGACACTTCTACTTAAGCAGTTAACGATGGTACAAATCTATGAGTTCAGCATCTAGCCTGATCATAACAAAGTCATTTATACAACCTATGTGAGGTTCTTCTTCTCCTGATGGCTGGTGAGAGGAGTTTCATGTTTCAGAACTAACAAAATGGATTATCTTCACTATGCAATGTTTTATAACATTGTCACTGAAAACATTTAACACAAGCCTATGATAGTCAGTGATGCAGCCACTCACTCTGGCTTTAGATAGAGACTAAACACGACAGCAACTCAAATAAACACGGAGGGAATTGTTAGCTTGCAATAAATCTCTCATACATATGGCTTGCTGGAGCTGTGGAACAGAAAGCACCACTGAAGAGCAAAGGGAAAAATTGAAGAGGAAAGGTCCACAAACTGTTGAAAAGTGAGAGTAAAAAGCAGATGAAACATGGTTGAGGAGAAAGGAGACCTGTAATGTTGTGAGGACTTAAGTGAAAACAATGTGAGGCAATGTACTCATGGAAAGGCTTACAACTATGGTTTTGCCCATCGAGTCATGAGTAGAGGAAGAAGTTTAAACAATACTTTCAGCATAAATAGGGAGGCATCAAGATGAGAGAGAAGAGAGACTGATCACTGCAGAAGCAGCACAGTTTCATGGAAGAGCATCACAGAACTGGAAGAGAAGTGGTCCATACAGATGTCCAAACTATTTGTTGTAAACTATCACACCTGGATAGCAATGAAAATAAATAATGTCTCTTTCCTTCATCAAACACATTGTAAATCAGTATATGAATCTGAGCTCTCAAATTATTTTCTGGAACATGTGTTCCACCTGAATAAACTGTGAGACAATGACACTCTCTGACTCAAATATGCTTTTGTCACAGTGGGAAAAAGTTACTTACTCTTTCTCTTCCTGACTCCATTACCTATAAAGTGAGAATAAACATACTATTCTGATCTATTAGACTTTCACAAGGGTAAATATTTGAGATTGCAAGGGCTCAGGTATAGTGATATCCTGAAAAAGGTGAGTACAGAGCATCCTCATCAGGCCTTATGCACTGAAAATGAACATTCTACCCCTCTGAAACAGGCGCACTGTTTTCCACTTTGCTCTTGTAGTCATAGTCTCTCCCAGATGGCCAATCTCAGAACCCAGGTGGAAATCAAACAGATCAGTAAAACAACACACTTTGAAGTGCACTTTTAAAGCTCACCAACTTTTTTACCAAAAACACCTCACAGGTCTTGGTTAGCTAACACAACATAACCCAAGTTCCTTCTTCAAATCCCTTGAAATGGGAGAAAAAGAAAAATCAGACAGAAGATGGTATGACTGAAGCTTGCACAACTCAACTCTTTGACCTGCAAAGCCCTCGCTGAAGTCTGAAACAGTGCAGCTAAATTTACCCTTTTGTCTTTCCCTTCTCCCTATGCATTCTACAAATTTGGCTCTTTCACTCCCTCCTAGCAATTTCTTGCTCAGACTAAGACTGTGTCAAAAGATTCCCATCTCAAGTCATTATCTTAGTTCAGTCATGTGGCTTCTAAGCTTTCACCTACTTGAATTTTAAACTTCATGGTTACATCTCTGTGTAATTTTTGATCAGTTTAAATTCTGTCTTTCATCTACAACTGGAGCTGGAACAACTCATTCTCAACAAATAATGCATCCCATGATGTAAGGGTCTCTTTCCATCTGCAGAATATTTGAGACCAATTGTAATTTCCTGAAACGTATTTATTGTTCTACAGCTGCCAAAATAATTATTTTGCTCCCTAAAGTTTTAGTTGTAGACACCATCGTGCAAAATTCTATGCAACTGTTTAATTTACCAATTGGTTCACTAAGTACATATATAATTACCTATCAAGTTATTTTGTAAACCAAATGTTCCAGACTGAGGCTTGCTCAGCTAGTATGGGTCACACTTGGCACTGGTTCTAGTCTTTGACTGAGAGAGCAAAAATAATTTTGTGGCTTATATACATTTCTGTTTCATTGAATACTTTCACATTAAAGTTTGAATTTATCTCTTCTCAGCTATTTTCCTGATAAAGTTTGGCATAAAACTAGCTGCCAAAATTCACCCAAATGTTAATTCATAGAAAACAGATTTTTGCAATACCCACTTTAAATCGTACAGCTATATACCCTCAGCCAGCAACAAGGCCTCTCATTGACAGTGTTAAGGTAAAAAATCTTTATGATTAAGTTAGTATTTATATCATCTTCCATCAGAGAGAATAGGAAGCCTTGTTAACAGGTTCATAAATTCAGGTGAAAAGATTAACTCAGTCATCCAATCACATGTTATTACTGTATATATATGGTTTTAAAACATGGCAAATAACCAGACCTGTGTTTACTGTTACATGTCAAATGCAGATTGATGTCACTGTTTCCATATATATTAGGCGATATATTTTAGATCCCAAATACCTATCAGCATCATACTTCAATATAGCTTTTATTCTACTGTGTCAGGCTAAACAACTCTTGGATTCTTGGTTATACAAGAAGCAAGCAAAACTAACACACGAAGAAACCAGCTCTCCATGTTAGCATGCTATAGAAGTTGCCTTCGCACTTATCTGAAGTGACAGCCCCTCTGGGTATATGCTTGTTACTGTCCTTTATTTAAACACTAGAGCTTTTTTTCTTTAAATGTACTTCTGAATGGAAGACTAAACAATGGCTGTTATATCCTAATTTAGTCTGTGTAAAACCTCACATCTAAAGGGTTTAGTCAATCAAATAAAAGGAGATGTTAGCATTGAGTAAAAATGCCCAAAACCAAACTCCAGTCCACAGCTCTCTTCCAAATGCTTCCAATAGAGTTTAGAGCACAGTTTCCTGGCCTTCCTGCAAAATGCTCACACTGAAATCTTGAGAGATGTTGAACCTGCTGGCAAACTAAACAGCTAGTTTTGTCAGAGTTACAATTAACTCCTAGTTGTCCATGGCATAGATTATCCAGGTAGCAGTTCAATGGGCTTCTGCTTTCCCAAAATAGCCTTTTCCTAAAAACCACACAGAGCCCAATGTTTGCATCTGTGGCCACATTCCCTCTCGTAATTTATAGAGGCTCTTGATATCTACCAAAATCTCTTCACAAGCTTTTTAAAGGTAAGTATATGTAACAGGGTTAGCCCAATTTTATATGGTACGATTTTTTATGTGGTATATTTATCTGTTTTAACTTTACCCAATTTACATCCTATTAGTCTGTAGCACTAACAATTGGCTGCGACCAAACACTTTTTGAAAGTTTTGAACATGAATCTTCAAATTTTCCTGTAGGAAAAAGAACTTTCTAAACCAAGCCCTCCATTTATTTTCCCCCTCCAGTTACACATTTCTGTATAGAAATTAAATTGATTCTTTGTCTCTTCAGTTGCATACCTATCACATAAAATCAATAGCTCTTGTGCACATTTCATCACATTTCTTCCCAGCTGATAGTTTGGGGAGAATATAATGAAAACAAAATGCTGTAGATACCAACTTTCCCAAAAAGAAAAAAATCTGCTCAAATTCCCAAACATATTCAAGGCTGTTGCTATGCATTTGCTCAAATACATGTCAGATTATCAAACTCTCCTGACACATCCCCAAAAGGTTTGATATGAGCTTTGGGAGAAATATGGCATGGGTTTTTAAGTTACATGAATTAGTTCACATGTCTTTGTTTAATGACACTGTCTGGCAGCAGTATAGACTAGGCTTTTAATAATACCTTCTTTTATAGTCAGGCTGTGATCCTTATCAGCTCCTTATCATTCTTCCCTTATCAGCTGTCTTGAGGTTCCTCAGATATGCTTCAAGGAGATGAAAAGATGTTAGTGGTGTGGAGGACCGCTCTCAGATTCAGGGAATTGCTGCTGAATGACTCTCTATGCCCATGCTCTCTGGAACATGTACTACTTGCATAGTCCAGGGTCATATTGCCCTGGTGATGCATGCAGGGACTTGGTGGAGGCTGCTGCAGCCCCTTTCTCTCCTGTACTCTTAGGTTTCCATCACTCATAAACCAGGGTGCCAGCAGTATATTTGCGTGCAGGTCTCATTGAGTGGTGTCAACAGGTTTGGCCAAGGCAAGCAGGACACTTGGAGCTGGAAAGGGATCCTGGTTTCAACACAAATCCTGATATCATGAGGGATTTTTTTTTTTATTTTTTTTTTACTGTGTCTATTTGTGGAAGCTCCAGCTCAACCAGAGAGCAATGAAAGCAATGAAAATGCACCACGAGATCTACAGAAGCAGCAAGATCTTTGAAAGTGTTAGTCATTTTTGCTATAGTTGTGAGAGCATTGAGTAGAAAGAGAGAAGGACAAAGAAGGATTAATTCTGATAGGATCCATGAGGCTTCTGTTAAGCCACAGGCACATTTTAGAAGTCACCAAGCTTTAGTCAGTGGAGCCGCAAAGAAGAACAAGTTGCATGGGTGGATGTTAGTGCCTTGCTGCGCTCACCAAATAACTCACTTTCTCCACACCTCAGGTGCCCTGTTCATAAATACAAATAATGTTTTTCTCCAGCCAGGATTCATTAACATCAGTAATTCACTTAAGAGTTAGAATGGAAGTGTTTTCTTATATCAATATCAATATCAATATCAGACACTGATATTGGACACTCAGCTACCATTCCTTTAAGAAACATAACTAAAATACATTTAGTGAAGTAGAAAGATTCCTGGGGGACCTGTGTGTTTCTAGAAATTTTAAAAAAACTCATAGCAAAAGCTATAAGTCAATCATTCTGTATTAATTGTGGTCTTTTTTTTCACTGAGCAAGTTCTCAGATATCATTTTTCCAAGACAGCACTGGACATGTAACCCAAAATTTTCCTCCTTGAATGTTAATAGTAATGATCCCTTTTTCCAGAAGACCTTTACAAATGCAGACTAAAGAAAACAACACCAGTAAATTAAAATGGGCAGTTAGACACCTCCTGATATTAATTGGCAAATTCTGTTTCTTTTTATATTCAAAGTAACTTGCTCAAATTGCCCAATTTGAGCCCAATCCAACTGCTTGGATTTCTCCTGCTCTGTTGCACTGGACAACTCTGTGCCCACGCCTCTGGCCTAGGACCCTGTTACAGGAGGAAGATGAATATTGTGTATGTTGGCCAGCTGCCTCCAGTCCACCTGGTCACCCATAGTATTCTATCAAGACCTAGACCAGCCTTTCTGGCAAGCTTCTCCATGTACTGCCACTTGTCAGAAGCTCTCCCTCCCCAGGCTGCAAAGCAGTGTTGTGGCCTTGTGTGCTGGGCAAAGCTACACAGCAGCTTGTAGGACCTGCTAACTAACCTCACAGGGTCCATGAGCCTGTGGGAGGAGGCCACAGCACAACATTGCAAGGCCATGGTGGCTGAAGAGAAAGGGCAAACCTTCGTCCAAGCCTCAGACTCAAAAGTAGGGCAGGGAGTTATGTCCTCCCTCTCCTCAGTTTACAGGTGCCTCCATGTGCTCAAAGCAGTGGAGGAGACCCTGGTTCCCTTCAAGTTGCCCAGGACATTGCTGCAGATGGGAGAACCCAGAATCTGCAGCAAAGCACAATTTGAAATTCAGACCCTCTGAGACCACACACAGTCTCCCCAAAGCTTTGCCACTCTTATCTAGCATTAAACATAAAATTTCTCTTCCTAATGCAAAATATAATTATAAATAGGCTAAGCCAAAAAAGCTCAAGTTTCCTCTCCTCCCCTCTGGGGAGAGGGTAAGAACGAGAGTTTTTCCCTTCTCTCAACAGACCAACACATTGGGTAGCTAAATGGGTTCATGGTTGAACCACAGGGACTGTCCATATGGGAAAAGTGAAGCAAAAGCTTTTAGCCTAAACCTCGGCAACTGACATTTGTCCTGTCAACAAAAACTTTGGTGAATATGTCCTACTACCTTTCCTCAGTCCTCTATTTCCCTGCCAACAGGGTGTAATTTTGAAAGATTATTGGTACAAGTTACTGATGTCTAGTTAAGTCTACGCTTTGAATACATACGTAGAGCTATGGATAAGTTTTTGACTTTTTTTTTTAGATAGAAATTGTTTAAACAACTGAAATGCTAGGCCATCAAGATCAAGGAACAAGTTGCTTTTAATTTTAACAGGTTTTTAAAAAGTACTGCAATCTAGGAATGTCTAGCAAAGGCATTTAAATATCCTCACTCATGAACAACTCAAGCTAAACCAAATTCAGGCCTTCAAATCAAACCCTGAAAGATTGCAGGAGAAGTTTCAGGTATGAATCTGATTGCAGAGTAATTTTAAAACTTAAAAGTACATTTTCTGTGTATCAGTGTACATTACTTGCTAACAGCACCCCTAATAACCTGCACACGTGATTTCAGAAGCCCAAATCCTGATGCAGGTTTGATGATTTGGCACCCCAGTCACAGACAGGTCAAATTGTGTCCCTTGGTCTATATCTGGAAGTAATGACATTAAATGAGTTGCACAAACCCCTCTTGAACAGGTAGTCTAAAGAAAATAAGTGTGCATACAATTTAAGTATTTTAACTGCTTTTGACACATTTCCCTATATAAAGAAAAATAAAATCAATGTTTTTGCCAGCACTTTAACATCCCGTACTGATTTTTTTTTTTTGCCCAATCTAGGAGGACAGAATTTGGTACAAAATTCAATTTAAAAGTCTATTTTTGTCTTGCTTATGGCAGAGCTACATTGTTGTACTCCTGTTCCAATTCACTGTTTGCATTTTCATTTCCTAGTAGTGACGTTTTTTGAATGTACAAACATGTAGATTACCTTTTTAGAAAAACAAAATTAAATATTTATTTTTTGTCTTTCTCCTTTGTTTTTCCATTCTGTCTTTGCACCAAGCCAACCAAAAAAACCCCTCAGCTCAAGGCTCTGCAGCACCACGCAAGAAACTGATGAGTGTACAGAGCTGAACACCTACATAAACTTGTCCAAGGCTGAACCCTCTCCAGCTCTCAGTCTTCTATGATTTAACATGTATTGACCATAGGACATGGGGGAAATGATGAATGGAGGATGCCAGGAGCATCACTCTGTCACTCCACAGGGGGTTGTGCACTGGTTTCAGCAAGGTGCTTAACCACTACCATGCAGAGGGCCCTGGGAAAGCTGTTTCTGCTGGGGAGGAGTCTCTTCTGATGAACCACATTTGGCTCTTAACAGGGCCTCACATGTAATACTAGAAAGTGCTTGTCAGCCCTCGCCTTGCTCAAAGCATTTTGTGCCTCATACCTTCCTTCACGACATTTCTTACTCCTCACTGCTGGTGGGAGGTGCAGCCCCATCACTTTGAGAGACATTTTTCCAGACACTATGGGGCAGCCGAGAGGAAAGGCATGGAAAATGGATTTTATTAACTCAAAAGGAAGTCTGTCTGACTAGAGACTGACAGCAGATTTGCCTACTAGAGAGTGCAAGGTATTGTACTGGCACAATAGATCCAAATCTGGTCATCAAGATTTGCCCATTTACAGCAGATCTAAATCAACACAAGGAAATTCAACCTGCTTCTAGTTGCGCTTTGTATGATCTATGAATACTCATTATATGCGGGTACTCATACTTACAAGAGCTTCATTTTTATTTTTCAGGATTTTTTTTTTTTCTATTAAGTCTCCACTATTGGTGATTATTCTCCAGGGCACAATAGATAGTGAGTCAGCAGGCACAGATTTAATTATCAGGTTTTACTGTAAGATGATGATGTTTATTGATATTGCTATCAGACAGACACTGAAATGAAGCAGATGCTAATCTGAGGTTAAGCTCCAGGAGGCGCCTAGCAGTCTGACCAAAGGGGCTGATGTTCATCAGATAATAAAAGAGGAGAATTCCCTCCCTTCCTTCCTCCCTCTGGAGGTCTGCACAGAGCTCACACAAGTACTGCCCTGTTTTGCAAATTCCTCCTCACACCATTTCCAATCAGTTGGACAAGCAGCTTGCCCCTTAATGCAAAACTTTTACTCAATTCTAGCAGACTGTTTAACACAACATCCTATTTTGCTTACATAGGATCTTTATGGTTGGGTTTGGTTTAATTCTGCCCAGCAGATGCTAGAGGATGATGTCAGAGAAGGCAAAACCAAGCTAAGTGGTCACAATGTTTCTGTGGAGTCACAGTAGTGAGCAGAAAGCCTTTCAGAGTTTCTCATCAAAGTCTGCCTTAGTAAATGCACAGCAAGGCAAAACACTGCCCTCCAGTTCAAATGATGCAATGTAAAGGAAAGGGACATTCAGTAGGAAAGGAGGGGATGAGGAGATAACGGCACCTTTCTACGTTTCTTAGAATGCTATCACTTTCTAGTATTGAGAGCAATGATGTGGCAGACTATATACTAGTAAAAAAATATGGCGTCAGCTGACATTGAAATATAGTCATATTTAACATCACAACTTGTGACAGGATGAGTGATCTGGATGCAAATGATCATTCAGGTGGATAACTTTCATAGCTATTGCAGTGGTACACTTTTTTCCTAACAAGAATGTGCCTGTCAGTTTCAGTGGAAGATGAGTGGAAAAAATCTCCATGTTCCACTTTCTAGACCAATGCTAGTGCTGCATCCTACAGCAACACTGTATACTTTATTTTATTACTGTTTGTGGTTCAGCTTAGGCATTTTTAAGCCATATGGTGTTGCAGTAACACCCAGACTCTTCTGTTCTTCTCCCAATCCAGCGATGATGTGGCTCAGCCCTGTGCCCAGACTGCTGCACCAATAGGGTGATCTTGCACTGGCCCTAGCTCAAGTAGATCTGGGCAAGTCTCTGGGCACAGCACTGCAGGGCATGACACAAATAGACTTTGCACAGGAGAAGATTCTCCTGCAACTAAAGAGCTGCCTGTCTCAAGATGTACAAAGCTGAGAAAAGAGACACTGATAAAGCAACATATTGTATAACATCAAAGAGCAGTTAAGTAGCAAAGCTGGGTACATAACAGAAAGTTGTTGGATAATGTTGATTAATTTTTCCTTGTAAAGGTCAAAATTAGAATGAGTTTGATAGAATATGAAGATCCCTTCCTTGAGGTCCTGCTCTTACTGTCCTGCTAGCTTGATGCTTTGGACACAGGACCCTCAGCAAAAGTTGACACTTATGTTTAAAATAATGTAAAAAGAGTTGCTTTAAACTACCAGGAAGAGACATGTAATACCACTGGAGACTGGCAGAGTTAACAAGGTGAGGGAGCAATAATCCTCCTCTTTTTTTTTTTTCAATTAAAAAGAGAAAAAGAAGGAGGGAGGCCAACCCTTGGAATTTCAACATATGAGAGAAGATAATTTGCAAGACTGCCATGGTCAGTCTCTGTGCCTAGCTGAAGGGAATATGTGGTTTCATTTCAGGTCCTTTTGAACTGTTTTTCATGTCAAAATTACATATTTGCTGTAATTTCTCTCTCCTCCAAGATTTACTGAAACAAAGGAAACATTTGAATGAGATTTGAGACAACTTCTTTCTCACCCATCAGGAAGGTAATCCTCAACCTTCAGATAAACACAGGCATGTGGTTTCCAGTATTCTCACTCCATATGTCTTCACAAACACCAAATAGATCTAATGTAAGAGGATGCCTTTTTTCCCCATAGATCAAAAGGTTACAGTGGTGGACCTTGCCCAGGATGATCCAGATTTTCATCCATATAATGCCTTCATTTGAACTCCCTATAGAAGTACAGAAATCAGGAGGCAGGCTGAAGGTACCAACCCAATCCAGTACTTTTGATCTCAGCAATATCAGCCATAAAGTGAAACAAAAGCATAATGCCCAATTTAGGAGTTGAGCTTTACAGGTGAGCATTTGCAGCATTTTGACTGCTGTAACTCTGAAATGAGGAAGATACTTCACAGTGGTGTTTTGTCCTAAGTCTAATTCCTGAAGAAAAATGGTATTTGATGCTTTGAGTCAGCTTTCTTCCTCCAATATTTTGGAGTAAGCACTACTGAATAAATGCTATAGCTCTGAAATCTGCTGCTTAAATGGTGCCCTGCTTGTGGGTTTGAAATCTGTCTTCAAGTGCTTGTGTTCATACTGAGGTTAGGGAAATATCGATGAAAGAAGAAGGAACAGCTCCTGCAAAAGAGCAGGAAGTAAAAACATACCTAGACAGCCAGGTTTGCACTGCACCTCCCCGCCAGCCCCAATTAAAGGAAAATTTAATCTGTGTGTATGCTTTCATACAAGGAATTTTTGCTTGTACAGCTGTTTCAGTCACAAATCACACCTCATAGCATAGTGACCCCTGTTTTTAGGGTAGATCCAGTAGGTAGGCAAGTTTCCTCTGCTGTAAAATGCAATATAAGGTGAAAACTTGAGGCACCAAGCTCAAGCAGCTTTGACACAACCGAAGCCTCCTTATTTCCTTTATCAGCCACTAGATCTGGCACTGTCATGAACAGGTCAGGCAAGGACACCAGCAACTGGACTGACAGTTGCCAGGTCAGGTCCACCACTTACTGGCTGAGAGTGTATCTCTCAATGCACTTGCTTTTCTTGCTACATGGCTGGATACCTTCCCAGAGCGAGGGGACAGGGGGGAAGGAGGGGGAAAGCTCTACGTAGGATTTTCCCATCAGAGAAGGGTTGGGATGTTCAATTAATTATTTTCAAGAAAGCAAACACTGAGCTAAACAAGTTTTTCTTCAAAATCCCATTGACATACCAATGCAACATTTAACATGTAGTGTAGAAAAATCTATATGAAACACTGCAGTGTTTCTTTCTGCCATAAATGGACAGAAGTTATACATAATGCAAAGCCATAAATGCTGACAGACTTTTGTAAGAATGTTTACATTTATTTTTCACAGCCTTGAGAAATCGATCAGTGAACACATCCCATGAGAGACTGCATTTGGCCCTGAAATATCATCCTGAGAGACCATACTTCTCTCTTTCATCTGACACATTTTACAGAGGGTATCAGCATATGGATTTGCACCTCAGCTGTGTCATGAACAAAGAATTGCTATTGTTTTAATATGCTACTCTGGGACGTTTAAATATTGATATTGTCAGGTACTACTTTACAATTCCCATTAGGTTTGTTGTAAAGCACACATTTATGAAATAAAATATTGTTGTATTCACCCATAAAACTCTATGTTGTAACAGTACTAAGCATCTGGTTTTAATCAGAAGTCAGGAAATACACAGTTTGAGCTGGAACTCCATCCCTTCCTAAACTCGTTGTGTTTAAATTCTGTGACTCAGATGTGAACAGGTTCTACAAAATTCCCATTGCCCTCACTGAAAGCTAAGCACAGCAGGCATGCAGATTTGGAACTAGGTGATATATCAGGCACAATTCCACTTTTTAGGGCTTACTGATGGAGCAACTTGAACAGTCTTAGTAAAGCAGGACAAAGAGACAACACAGAACATGATTGCTAAAGGTTTACACAGCGGTGCTACTATTGTGAAGCAGGTGCATTTGAACTCAACTTTCAAATCTCAGTTTTATCTGAAAATTGTTTAATGATTTCTAAGATTGTGTTTAAATTACCTTAACACTTCCTTTCTATAAAGCCACAATAGGGATTTTGCTGCTAAAACACAATCAGGATTGAGCATCAAAATAATCTTTATTGTAAATCTATTATAAATTGGTTTGTTCATGAGTGAAACAAAAATCCATAGGAATAAGAAAAACAAATTAACGTAACACATATAAATAAAGTTGTTGAATTAATGTTAGACCGACAGTTTGTTCTACTATATACCTACTATTTGCTTATTCATGTAAAAGGGGCAGGGCAGGGGGTGAGACTTTTGTCTGCTCCCACAGCTGAGACATGCCCTCAGTTGGAAGTTTGATTAAAACCTAGACCCCAAAACCCTCCCCAAGAAAATAAATGGATTTTCAAAGTACAGGAAGGAAGTCTAATGAGCACAAACACTCTTAAGATGTAAAAAAAAGGAAAAATGAGAGCTCTGCAAAACTGAGGCCTTCAGTGGCATCCACGAGAGACCTCGGCAGGTTCTGTTCAGCTGTGATCACATACATTCACATGACTCTTCTCTGAAGCTTAGACAAACCCAAGTGATCTGCAAAGTTCTTTAAGAAAAAACTTTGCAGAAACTCTTGAGGTGAAAAAAAAAAAAAAGCTGAAGGTCTCATAGTCTCATACCACCAGGACTGGATCTGTGACTGGAAATCTTACATATATTTACTCTGTCTCTCAGGTTTGGCAACATTAATTATCTATATTCAGCAAGAGGGAGTTGCTACCATAAATTTCCTATCACTTCTCTGTCCAGCAGCCAAGGAGACAAATTGTACACTCACAGATGTATTTACCTTTTAAAGCTTTAACGAAAAAAATGTATCCTATGGCTCAGAATACCAGTAGATGGATGCCACTTTCATCTAACATCTAAAATACTGAAGCAATTTACTGCTGTGTCCTTTTAATCCAAATGGAAGGGAAAAGTTAAACTAAGTTATACTTTTTTGGGACTAGCTAAAGTTTCTGTTTGAGAAAGTGTTAATTGATATTGCCTGTTAGTCACAGTGGTGAAGAAGACAAATGGTCTTCCTAGATAAATCAGTGCATTTCAATGGGGCTTAGGTGGTCACTTAGTAAGATAGTCTCTTAGTAAGTCTATATATTTCAGGTAGGTAACCAACAAAAGGGTGTGGATTTTTGATATATACTTAGCTTGAGTGTAACAGTGGCCATGTGTGCAAAGCACAACCCAGGGTGAATATAAGTTGCAGGGTGGGTCAATCACTGCCTTTTTCAGAGCTACTGAACAGAACCCAGAAAGGCAGCACAGAAGGCATTCATTTACAGACTGAAGCAAAAACGAGGCTCTGTACCCTTGGAAATAGCTTAGTTGCTCTGAAGGCTACATTCAGCTTCATGATATTTCTTGGATATATCCATTGTCCATTCATATTATAACATAATCCGTTCCTTAAGTCACTATGTGCTAATGTAAAAACAGAAACACACAGACACACACCCAAAAGAGCCTCAAAACATTGCACTGGAAATGGTAGTTTCACACATGTAAATAACAGGAGAGATCTTTAAAGAAGGGTTTACTTTAATTTATGTCATATGAGAAACAATCCAGAATTGTCTTCAGGACAACCTGTTTTGATGGATCATTGCCTTTAAACAGTTTCTTCATTCCCTCATCCTCTTCTAGACCATCTGCAGAATAAATGAACTTATTTTTATGATGAGGAGGTTTGAAACTTTGCAGCCATTGTCACTTGAGATGTTTCCCATCCTTCTGGGCATTTGTTCAGCTTTAATCTTTTCAAAGAGGTAGTCTGTAGATACTTGTTTTCTATGCACAGCATGAAGGATAAATGCAAACCCTTAGTAGTATACTGAATATGATTTTGCAGATGGGAAGCAGAGGGATACTACCTGGGTTACAAAGCCATCGAAATATTTTGCTAAATGACTTGTAATAGAACAATGGATACTGAAGTAGCAAAAATCAAGCCAGAAGAAAAAATAAACATTAAACTGGAAAAACGTGAAACATGAAATCTATCCCTTTTCTATAAACATATGTGGAAAGAATAACACCTAATCTTTTTATTCTTAGATTCTTCTTTCCCCCCCTCTACATTCCAAGAGAAGATCTGTAAACTTTTGGCTGTATCCCTCTCTCTTCTGTTGTTTTCCAGTATTAGTGCACTCTAGCACACATTCTTTCCTAAGACTTCAGACCAAGTCATTTGTTAGGTTTAACTGTTTAAAGAATCCCACCACCTTCCTCCGCTCATAGCAAGCTGGGTGGCATACAGCATACTCTCATACCCCAGCTTACAAACTACTGGCTTGGCTGAAATCTTTAATTGAAAAGACTCTTGAACCAGACTTCACACTGCATGCTTTGTGTTACTGTAGGTCAGAACACCTCACATTGATACAATTGAATGCTTTTAATGCTCCCTTCATCCTAAAATATACACGGAGCCAAACATACTTGTGTTTTGCTTATTGAAGCCTCCTGATGCAGAGTTTCAGTACCTCTGTTCTGCAAAGCATTTCTAAAATCTTAGATCAGGATTGGCTTATCACTACACATATAAATAGAGGGGGAACTCGCTTCCCCACAAAAGAGTAGCACAGTTGAACTGTGCACAGTTTCAGATTTAATTTGGACTCTATGGCAATTGAGCTGTAGACAAAGGGCCAAGTTTTAACAAGAAAGATTAGTTATCACTCAGAAATAAAATATTGAGTTAGGATGTACAGTACCCATTCTTGTCCTGTAATAATGTGAGACTGAGGTTAGATTCAGATCTGGTGTAAAATGAGTCAGTACTAACAACTGTGCTAGAGCTGTATCCACTTTAAATAGGTCTTAATTTGTCTCTGGAGAAGTAAGAAACTTAAATCTCAATCAGCTTGATGCCAGGTCTACTGATTTTAATGTTATTTTTTGTAAGAATAGCCCTTCTGTGGGAATCTCTTTCAAAGGTCAAAAAACATGCAACAATGAGAGCTATTAGAATATAGGTAAGAATTCTTGTGCCCTCCTCTCTTTTTTTCCATTTCTGTTTTTAGTTCGAGGGGGGAGGAAGCTTGCAAGGACCTGAGTTGTTTGTCTGATGCCAACCCCTGAGTGGCAGAGTGAGGATCAGAACCAAGAGCTCCTGATTGCCCACTACTGCTCAGCAGCAGCCTCAACCATGTGGCTCTGAGGGAACATTATACAGGCTGCAGAAGAAGAGTAGGAAGAAGAAGAAGAAGAAGAGTGGTTGAATGAAGACTTTAGGTTTGGTTTATTATTACATCCAGCCACAAGGTAGGTCAGATTCAAATCCAAGTGCCTTGGCATTTGGTAATGTTTAGCTCTGTGATCATGATTCACTCAGTATTAAGAAAAATGGGCTCATAGTGTGTTTTGATGTACTTCCTGAAATTGATACTGATTATTAGGTATGGGAAAGGAGAGAAGAAATATAATTACAACATATAATAAGCAGTAGAGGATGCTTTGTTTTATAGCTTAGTCTACTGGTGGTTGTGGGTAGTGTTTTTCTGCATTTAGGCAAACAAAACTCTTAGAGGTCAAAAATCATTGTATAAAGATTAAGGATACTGACAAAGCCAAATATTGGACAGTTAATACCATGTTTAGGCTCTCATTTAAGAGATTTGAAGAGATCTATGCAATCCTAGTTTTGGTCTGTTCCCTTGACCTGGATTAACCTTCTTCCTATTATCTGTATTTTAATTCCAAACACCTCACTTGAATGCGACTGTATCCAGGTCTCTGCTAAAACCTTTAATGAGCAACACTAAGATCAGTGGAAATAAGTTTAAACTCTATTATTATTTCATACAAACACTGTAGGGATTCTTGAACCTCCCATAATTATTAGTGATTTTGGTCTCCAGTGAGATGTTCAACATCTGGCTGTATTTAGTTTTGGGGTTTTTTTTTATGGTTACCTTTCAAGAGGTGTTTAAAATACATGTTTCTTTCTCTTAATTCACTATTTATAGGCACACACACTGCACAAAGGCTGCACAGAACTGGGCCCAGCTGTTGGGTTTTTTTTTTCAAATGAGTATGCAGTGAAACAGTCCTGGAAATCTTAGTCTAACTATTTCTATTTCTTTCTTGAGACCAAAAAAAAAAAAATATATAGCACACTTTCACTGCTCTTACATTAAGACTTACTATTGTTAATGGACTAATGAAATATCAGCTGTGCATTCTCTCAATTTATTACATCACATTGAAATATATTGTTATGTGCAATAAATATTAAGTAAGATCATACCCATTAAATTGAGAATGCTGTTCTAAAAAGTCAATATAGCACAAAATCATGTTAGATTTAATCCATAAAAAGCTCACAGCTGCACAAAAATTCCTGGGTCATGAAACTATGAAGTCATTCAATCTTTCTTTAAAAAAAAAAAAATTAAACATCTCTTTTTTTATGGTAACTAGTTCTTTTAAAAATTATTAATTTTTCTTTTAACCGTTTACCTCATATTAATACCTAGACGATTTATTAACAGACCAGAACTCCAATTGCTCTTTTTCTAGTAGCTGCTTACGTAAAAGTGAGAAATTCCATTACATGGTGTTTTTGACTTACTTTTAAAACCATTCCAAATTGGTTTGGATAAAGGCCACATGGGACTGAAAACTGGCTGGCAGGCAGGATCCCAAAACCCATCATAAGTGTGCAGTGAGGGTTAGACTAGGGATAACAGAGACAAGACTATCTGTGAACTGATGCTCCTGGGAGGCACATGCTGAATACTTGGGAAAGTAGCAGTGTCCTGTAGCAGTGCATGCAAGCAAAACCAAAAGTCTAGGACTCGGTTGTTCTTAATTTTAATCTTCAGCGCATATCCTAACTTGTTACCCAGTAAAAATGCAGCTGCCAGACTACAAGGTCTTGATCTATGAAGTGCAGAAATTCCTTCTTATGCTTAGATTTAGCTTGTGTCTACTAGAAAGCAAGAGTCAGAACCATCCCTTCCCAAAAGAAAGTACTGGCAATTTTAATTGTAACACCTAGATTTGAGGAGGTGTGATAGTGGCCAAGGTCCCCAGGCAAAAGGACTTCTGCATCTTTATAGGTTATTATTACAGCATTTTCCCCACAAGTCAATTTCCAAAGTCTTGAAATTGCAGAATATTGAGAGCCTCTAAAGCTGCTTAGAAAAGAGTAAGGCTTTTCACTGATCTGAATCTAGTCCACCTCAATGTTGAGGAGTGCCTGAAAGTTAATCCCATGATGAATGGTCTCCACAAAGTTGGCTGTTCCTGGTCCACATCAAAACTGGCATTAAACAGAAGTCTCAATAAAAGATCAGAGCAATGTGAGCCAACTTAGGCTATCATCCTTGCAGATTGTCTCTCGGATGCATTCCTGGGGCTCTGAGGGAGGCTTCTAAAGCCACTAACATCTTTCCTTTTCACATGCACAGAGATAAAGATGGCAAGTTGTCAGAGAGTGAAGCAATAACACCAAGTGTGTCCTGAAGACTAATGGACCAGTGTAGGCATCACCCTGAAAAAACGTGAGATAAAATGACTCTCAATAAGACAAAACCATGCAGATGCAGATGCTTCCAATAATCTCATTAAGAATTTTTTTTTCCCCTAGAATTTTTTTTAATATATTTTCATCCAAAAAGAGATTACCAGGATGAGCATTTTTTGTGTGAGCAGATAAACCTCTACAAGACTGGAATTGACTGCAAAAGGGACTGATAGTGAGATGTGTTGTGCATTCCTATGACTAGAAACCATTGTGGTGCCAATGTCTATTATGAATGAACAAGAATCATTCCTCAGTTGTTTTTAATGAAATCTAGCTTTAAATAACTGAAATGTCAATTTTATTACAATCAGGATATACTAAAGAAACTTGCTTTCTTCCTTGCTCTTCACAATAGCTCAATAGTTTTCTTCCTTTAATCATTTAAATGTGCACAAAAAGGAGTATATGACTTCTACTGGCTTATTAGCATGTATAACTAAAATAAGAAAACTTAATCATATTCAAGCTGAGATGTACCTGTGAGCTGCAGAAGGTAATCCTCATTAGTATAGATTCTCTGAGCAGTAAACAAAAAACCCACAACATCTGCTTGACCTGCGCCAAAACATTACACACTGTAGCTTTATGAAACCAATGGAGTTATCAAAGAATGTGACAAGGGTTAACTGAAACTAGCATTTTGGATTCTCTAATTTTTTTTAAAAAAGGACACCAGGGATCTTTTTTGAATTTTATTTTATAAATGAATAGCTTTATAAACATAAAAATAACCCAAATATATTATTTTTTGTTGAAATATCATTTCAAGGTTTTACACTAAAGATTATTTTGAGTTTAGAGAGGACTTTAGGAAACTTTTAAATCTAAAAACACCATAATTAAAAAAGCATATCAGGTTGGTTTTCTGTAAAGAATATTATCAATTTTTAAATTAGATCCTTAGACTTATGGAAAGCAAAGTAAGCAAAACACAGGGTAGAATATGAAACTAATTTGTAAGGAATCTGATGAGCCTTTGTTTAGACAAGATTCAAAGTTACAAATATTTCTTTCCTTTGATCAGAGAAACTTCCAACTAAATACTGACTGTCATTCAACACAACACTTCAATTTTAGGCATAAAAACATATTTCACCAGAGATAATCAAAGAGCAGGGGTCAACTTTATTTTAAGATCTAGCTCTCACAGAAATAAATTGCTTTACTGAATTCTCATAGAATCGTAGAATGGTAGGGGTTGAAAGGGACCTCCAGAGATTATCTAGTCCAACCCCCCTGCAGAAGCAAGTTCATCTAGATCAGGTCGCATAGGAACATGTCCAGGTGGGTCTTGAAGATCTCCAAGGAAGGAGACTCCACAACCCCTCTGGGCAGCCTGTGCCACTGCTCCCTCCTTTCACAGTGAGATAGTTTTTTCTTATGTTTAAGTGGAACTTTTTGTGTTTCAGCTTCATCTCATTACCCCTTGCCCTGTTGCTAGCTACTATAGAAAAGAGGGATGTCCCAACCTCCTGACACCCACCCTTTAGATATTTATAAATGTTAATAAGATCTCCCCTCAATCTCCTCTTCTCCAGACTAAACAGCCCCAGTTAAATCGGGACCTTTATAGCTGGTCTCTCTTCCTATCAAAATACTCAAGATCAGTGTCGAACCCTGAAAGATCAGGAAATCTAAACAAGACATTTTGAACAAGGTTAATGGACTTCAACTATACTGAACTTAAAATCAAATCTACCAGATATTAGTGGTTTAACCCAGTGGCTGTCCTCTACTGAACACAGTTTAGTCTGCCAACTCTCTTCAACCATTTCTCTTGATATGGAAGTACCCTTTTTGTTATTCTCACAAGAGGATGCATCTTCATTGCAAGCAGTTGCAAATAACTTCTGGAAATGTCTATTTTACATTTATTCTGAATTCATAACTGAGTGATTACAAAACAGACTCCACAATTCAAAATCACCAGCAAAAATTGCCTTAGAAGACAAACAAGTGACAACTAACTCTCTATACAACAGAGCATTATGATTTCTGTAATTCAGACACCTTGTGCTCAATGTTTTTAGTGTTTATACCAACATAAATCAGAACTGACTTCTCAAAGTAGCTCAGGTGTGTAACTGTTTTGGACGAGAGCTAAGGCCTTTTCAAAACTCTTTCCCACCATTGGTCTACAGAGCTGGTAATCAAATGACATCCCATACCTTCCTGTAAGGATTCTATAAACCAAAAAAGTAGGATAAACACACAAATTAATAACATTTGTCACTATTATCCAGCTAATGAACTACAAGGAATACTAGTGGTGGGCACTATAGCAGACATTAAGGAAGCTGTCTGATAGTTACAGCAATGAGCTGAGAGGATTGAGAGATCCTCTACAATAAAAACTCCAGGAATCGAGCTGATTTCCAGGTATCTTCCAAAACATTCTGAAAACAGCCTTAGGAAGTCAAGATCGGTGGTGAAAATCACTTAATATGATAAACAACTAAGCTACAACTCTGTATGCAACAGAGCTTTATAAATTAGTTTATTCTTAGTAAATAACTGGAAGGGAACTGTAACTGTTAGAAACCCAGTTACAAGAAAAATTGGTGATGTTTTGCAATTGTTCCCATGGATTTTATCAGGCAGCACAAATGAGTTATGTGGAAGTCAAATCAAATTGAGGGGCTTTTTGGTTGGGTTTTTTTCCCCTTCCTGCTGTTCTTTTGGAGCAGCAACTGGCTGGACTTCTTTCCCCACACTATGTCCTACATAATGAACCAGATTTTGCTGACAGATACATTTTTCTGAGGCAAGGACAGCTCCAGCACGTGTTCTCAAAGGGCTGAAAGCAGGCCCGCTACCTCAGTACAGAAACAATCCTGTAATGCCCTGAAGAACCAGTGTAGACTGAAAAAAATGATGGAAGAATCCCCTTCCCCCTCAAAAGTTACTTCATGCTTCACAGATGTGTCCATCATTAATATTATATGCTCATAAGCAACCCTCCAGTCAACCAAACCTGAGAAACACAAGGTCTGATTTGGTGATCACTTACATAAGCAAATACAAGAATATCTCCAGTGAAGTCCATGATGTTACACTGGCCTGAAAGCAGTGTTGGTGAGAAGCTTAAAGTGTCTATTAACAGCATTTTAATTAAAATATTCATTTTTAACACGTTTTTCTGCATCACCTTCCATTCCAGTTTCTCTGCAGTTATCACTGTGGCCCATTTTCTAGGCAGTTTCTGGACTCTGTGTATATGTAAAGACCACTACTTGGAATAAAGTCCATTGGAAAATTTGTCAGTTATCCCTGACAAATCACTCACACATCTGTTTTCCCCTCAGCGTCCTTTTAGCAGGCAGTTAATGAAGTTAGCAGCAGTGACCCTTAAAGTGATACTTACACAGTACTCATTGCTAATACATTGCTCACAGTAATTCTTCCAAGCAGCAGTGACAAGCAAGGAGTGGCAAGGACTTCTCTGTTCTGTTTCCATTTCTCTCTTTTTTTCTAAAGCAGATTTTAACAGAAAAATGAGAGGTGCACTCCATTGTTTCATGAGTTCCCATTCTCTACTGACTTCATCCTTCCTCCTTTTCCTACTCAAATCCAAGCTGCTTCTAGTCTGGCTGCATCAGCAGGCTGGCTGGAGTAAGCTTGCAGGGCTCCCTTTCCAGGAGAGGCTTGGGATGCGTGCTCCAGGGAGGCTGGGGAGGGCCCTTTGTCAGTCCCATGAGCTGACAAGATTTCTCACCAACAGGAACCTCTTGTTGACATCCTTGTTCCTTCACTTCTGCCAAAGTATCTGGTGCTTTGTCACATGTTATAGGCTGTTCTGTAGAAAATGGATATGTATTACTGAAAGCTATACAAGAATCTTCACAACTAAGCAAAAAGAAAGCTAATGTCAGTTTTGAGAGAGGAAAGCTTTGAAAGGAAGCACACAATTGAGTTCAGAAAATTACAAAACCCAATTCAAGTTAAAAGAACAAAAAAGGAGGCAAAGTCAAGAACTTGCTCCTGATTTTAAGACATTATTGTCCTAAGCAAATTACAGTTTTCTGTTTTAATACATAAGAACAGGAAAAGGCTTGCTTGTCACACAAGGACAACCTGCTTGTCAAAATTATAGAACCTCCTCCAGATTCAAAAGGTCTTAGAATTTTATTCACTGGCACAATATAAGAACTTCCTTTAACACTTCAGAGAACACATCAAATCATTTACCAGCCTTTGTCTAAAATGGTTGAACCACTTTGCTAAAACTTTCAAGTAAGGAAAAATCAGACACCTGTCAGTAGAAACTTCTGTTTCAATAGCTGCATCTGATAAAACTATAAATGAAGATAGAGCCTCCTAATGGGAAACATCAGGCTTCCTTTGTTGGACAATACAGTTCTACACATTTGCAATATTAGTCCAACTAAGTAAACGTGAGGCATATTTTCCACTGATGAATAAGGTGACTTCCTAACATATGTCTAAGGGTAGGTTTGAGATGATAGCCTTTTCTGGTAAGGGGGAATGGGCTGTAAATATGGCTCCTGTAAGAAGTTGCTCACAACTCTCCCCAGCTCTGAGCCAGACCCACTTCTGGGGCTGAGCCAATTAGATGCCTCCACGATCACTTTTTAAGAAGAAGCCAGAAGAGGAGGTTTCTTCCCCCATCTTCCTCCATCTTCTTCCTTCTTCTGCCCTTTCTTCTTCTTCTGGCTGGTGGTGGTGCAAGGAGTAGGAACAGTGAGAGAAACAACCATGTGGACTCCAAGGTCAGTGATGAAAGAGAGGAGGAGGTGTGCTGGAGCAGAGACTCCCCTGCATTCGGTGGAGAGAACTGGTGAAGCTGAGATTTATTTTCATTTCTTTAAAGACCCCGCATTGGTGGTAGAGACTCATTTTGATAATGATCCCATATCAGGGGTAGAGACTCATTTTGCTACAGCTGGCCCCAGTCCAAGGGCAGTGATTCACTTCACTAAAGGCCCTGAGCCAGGGACAGTGATTATGGCCGGAGGAGGCCGTGTCCTGTGGGGGAGACCCAACCACTTCCCTGTAGACCCCAAGCCAGGGGCAGTGATTTTCTTCTTTAAAACTACGTCCGGAAAAGGCCGTGTCCCGAAGGAGGGACCCTTTATCACTATGGCCAGAGCAGGCCGTGTCCCGAGGAAGGGACCCAATATCCACATCTGTAACTGTGGGGAGGAACCCACGACAAAGCAGCTCATTAAACTTATGCCCAGAAGAGGCCTTGTCCCGAGAGAGGGACCCTGCAACTGCAGAAACTGTAACCGTGGTGAAGAATCCAAGCCAGAGATATTCACCAAGGACTGCGTCCCATGTGAGGGACCCTGTACCGGCAGAAGCAGCAGCTGTTGGGAACAACCCACACCAGAGAAATTCATTAAGGACTGTGTCCTGGGGGAGGAACCCCGTGTTGGAGCAGGGGAAGAATGCCAGGAGTCATCCTCATCTGAGAAGACAGAAGCGGCAGAGCCCATCTGTGAGAGACTGACCACATCCCCCATTCCCTGCCACCCTGAGCCATTGAGGGGGGAGGAGGTAGAGATATTGGGAACAGTGAGCTGGGCCCGAGAAGAAAGGAGGGATGGGGGAGGGAGATCTTAAAGTGCTGGTTGTAATTTTCTCATCATCCTACTCCCTTTTTGCTTTTATTCCATTCTGTTTCTTGTAGAATAAACTTTCCTACTTTCCTCTCTAAGTCGAGTACTGGAGTCTGTTTTGCCCAGAACCGTAATTGGCAGCGAGCCCTCCCTGCCCTTGTCTTAATCCACAACAACCTTGCTTATCTTGTTACTCCCATTTTGCTGGGGCCTCTGCCATCCTAACAAGGGTGGGGGTGAATGGGGGCACCGAGCGAGAGACCGTCGTGGTGCTGCTGTGCTAGCTGGGCCAAATCACAACAATGGGCAATTCTGAAAATCTTGCAAGATGCCTGTCCACTCCAGTATTCTCAAACCCTTTGGATATTCTAAGTGACTGATGCAAATCAAATTTTCTAGTAAGCTCTGTTGTTAGGAGGTATATGTGGTAAATAAGATGGTTAAGGATATCAGTCTTTCTCCATCACTGTTCACTATCTGAGCAATAGGGAGAATGAGTTGCTACCTATAAGGCAACACTTTCTAAAACTCAGAGTGGCTTAGCTGGTAACCTATGGGCCATGGAAACCTGCTGTGTATCTCTGTGGTGCCTGCTGCCTTTGCACCAGAGATGAGACACATCTCCTCCATTCATCTCATCTTTGTTTAAGCCCCAAACGTTCCCCAAGCAGTCAAACACTTTGTTTAATACAAAGAGCAGAACTGTAGTTGCTGCTGCAGAGGAAAAGATTTCTATGGAGACCTGGACTCCTCACACTATTTTAGTTATCCTGCTTGAATGAATAAGACCTGTCAAAGTATATTTTTTCACAGATATATATTCCCCATCACTATGATGAGCAAAACTTCTCTTGCTATGAAGTAATGAAGTTCTATATAAATGCAAAAATATGATATTATTACTATACAAGAAGCACCTGGCTTCTTATGAGCATGAAAGCACTGTTGTAGTGTAATTTCATGTGATAATCTGCAAAGTGAATGACTCAATGGTCTCTTCACAGAAACACAAATATGGCTTCTGCTGTGCGCTGCAGCTTTAAACAGGCCAGAAATATAATTTTGATTTCTCTGTCTCCTCTATCAGCCACTGCTCCTGCTGGTAACAAAGGTGAGGAGAGACCTAATAAAGAAAGCAATCCTACTCACCATATTCTGAAGGACAGGCAGGATGAGGATCTGCTGTCTCACACTCAATTAGATCAACCGCCTTAGTCTCCAGAGGACTGTTGTACTCCTTAACAACTGCAATCTGCAAATACATACAATATGCACAAAATATGCAGAGCCCAAATTAGTATAAAAAGAATTGAGTTTCTGAACCCCAAGAGGAAAACTAGAAGGACCACATGCTCCAATCACAGCAAGGGGAAAATGTCACCCTGGCTTCTGGGATGACTCTTACCCTGCAGATAATTAAATGTTTGAGTTGATGACAGCCCCAGTCTTTGGAAGGTGTGTAGTCACAGTCTAGTAAAGAACTACCCATTCCTTGTCTTGCAAATCAACCTTTCCTGATGAAAGAATAAAAGTCCATGAAAACCAACCCTCTACATAGAGCTGAGTGCCACTTTAAAGTATCAGAGACCTGCAACCAGACAGCAGGAAACCCTGTCAGACACAGGGAAAGAAGCGAGCCTTCCTTCCTGGTTCTGCACCTGAAGGGTGGAGTTCTATCATCACACAGAGACAGTGAAAGTGATACCTTAGAAGCAGAAGATGGAATCCTCTGAGGAACTTGCTGAAAAGACCATAAGAAAAATAGAAAAACAAAAAAAAAACAACCAAGAAACTAGGGACAGAGCAAAGCAATGTGAAGCACTGTGTTGAAATAGCATAGAAGGAAAAACAGAAACCCACTAAAGGGGGAATGTTTAAAGAGCAGAGACGCAGATGAAAAGAAACTTACTGTAAAAAAGATGTTCCAACAAAAGAACACACAGATTCAATAGACCTGGTTAATAATTAGTGGATTTGTGTGGATAGAACACAGATGTAACAGGTCTGACTATTTAGGCATCAGTACATTTACATAAAATCTGTAGGCTTACAGCTGGTAGCCCATATGTGACAGACCTCTGGAGGAGATTCAGCTACCCACAATTCTGCCAAATATCTTTGACTTTGCAAAGCAGAACACTTGCTGGATGAAAAGTCTCAGAATAGCATCAAAATCCAGGCTTGTGCAGAAGCTTACATATCCCTAAGACAAACCTAGCCTGGTTTATGAAACTCTATTAAAAATGTGAAAAAAAACCCAGGCATATTTTCAGATAAATGTAGACTTATATAGCAGAACAGAATTAAAGGTAGAAGTGAATTATACTTGGGCAATTTGTAGATATAGTTTCACTACCATGACACATAACATTTGATAGGTGTGATTGCATAAAAGCTTGTTATCCTCTACATTAACCTAGACATGTAAGAACGAGAAGGTCTTTGCAATTTCTGAGCAGTAATTTTGTGGGCTACAAAAGCAGTAAATTTTGTGAGCTCTTTGTGTTTACTGCATACATATAATCCAGTTGCCACACAAAGTCCTCCATTAGGACTATTAATGCTGTGTAAACCAGTAGCACCCAGAAACCTATAGCAGTACTTTAAGAGCTGAGGAACTACAGTTTTATGTCCCTAATGTATTAAAATTCCCTTTCTACATAAAGCTCTACAATAATCCACTCTGGATGAACTGTAGAAATGGATGACTTCCCGCTGTTTTTGGCAACTCTACAGTTTCTAACCCAAGTGTGTGCCTGCATGAAGCTCCAGTGAACTTAAAACTCAATGGCTACATCAGTCTAGAGAAAGTCACATGCATGAAACCACAGGAGTCTATTACTGTGTAAGCAGCAATAATTAGCAAAGGGTCAGTGATTTGCTCTTCCAGCCTGCAACAAGCCATTTACAACAAATTAATTTATTAATGTATGTGATGTCTCCCAGTGCAAAAATGCATGGGGAAATATAACACGTGTAATAAATGAGTAGGTTGGATTTGTTTTTGTTGATTCAGTCCATTGTTTAGCTGTCTAATTACTCCTAGATTCAGCAAAAATGTTATTGACCGTTAACATTAACTATGGGGACAACAGCAGGTGGGGACATTGCTGATGAGTTGCAGACTTCCTAGAGCACTGCTCCCAGACAACGAGCTGTTCTGAGTCCTAACAAATGTTTCTGATTTTCCCAGCCTCAATATTTTGCAAGCTGTGGTTTTTGTCTCGGCTGTGAACAAATGGTGGCACCACAACAATTGAGTAAATTAATTCAATTGTCCAGTACCAGCCGGAGCAAAGTGAAGGTAATAAAAGGTCCACAATAGTATGCAGTTGACTAGCTAAGGAACAGTATGCCATAACTAGTGTCAAGTCAATTTAGTACTCCCTACATGTGTTTTATAGTGTGTTTCAGTGACTATCCACTCACAATTTCTGCCCAACACTCAATTTAAACCGTTTGCAAGGCTTTCTCTGTGCTGATTAAAAATCCTTGGATTTGCACTCTAAATATGACGTGACATTCAGTCCCTCAGACTCCCAAGTAGAACAAACTTATCCCTTTCTGGACTCAAAGATTTGGAGCAGAGTGAAGCTTTAGGCCATTTAAAATCAAATTCTTTTGTGCTCATGACTATTATGCACGTGATTTTTGTACCTTTATGGGTGTAGTTGAGTGTGGAAGGCTTTAAAACCTTGCAGCAAGGTTTTTCTATATTAGAAAGTGCATTTACCATAGTAAAAAAGCATGTGCTTCACTAGAGTTTATTGCAAATCCTGTACAAATATAAACTCTTCCAATAGTCTTTTCCATTGACATAACTCTGCTTGTTCTGAAGAGTGTACACAGCTTAGCTATTGTGATGCTATCTGTACAAGCATTACGATACCTACAATACAGCAGCTTATTCAGAGATGAATATAATGTGTGTTCAGAAAAGCTTTCAGAGTCAGTCACGCCACTCTGAGAAAAGAGTCTCAGATTGGACACAGAAGTAGACACAGATGTCAATTATGTCACTTTTGCCAACTTCAGGTTTCAATTGCAGTCACCTGACAGTGTAATGTCATTTTAATGCCAGTGAAAGTCAGGTCCTTGGACCAGATCTTATGGGGCCAAATTCTCTGATGCAACTTCAAAAATGGCAACAGAAATAGGCCAGTAGAACCTACACCAGTGCAAACCTGGTATTTTATATTCCCTCCCAAACTGCCCAATAGCATCCTGGTTGGTTTTTGTTACAAGGCAGCAGCCTCTATTACAAAAACACTGAATTTCATCAACCCCCAAAATAAAGTTCAACATCTCATGTAGCACACAATAGTTGGCTTCCAAGAAGCCTTTTTTACGAAGGGCATACTTTCCTGTGAAAATAACTCTGTGATATGCCATGTCATCACATTGCCATTTCCTTAATTTAGAACACAGTTCCCCAACTGTTGTGTTCAAAGCTAACAATAACACTGGCTAATGGTTGCAATACATCCAGGCAGCTGTGAACTTTGAGGGATAACAATGAGGTAAGATGAACTAGGGTTCATAGCAAAGCACTTGATGACTCTAGCAGTTATTTAATATATTTAAGATGTGAATTATTTGATGGATAATCTCAAGTGGATCCCTAACATTCTTTGATCCTTCCTGCTTCCCTCTCCATTCCACATTAATATAGTTACCCGAGACTTGTTGCTAGTAGGTGTCACGTTCTCGTTGTCAGCACGGCTGCTGGCATATCTTATCGCTTCTACATATAGATTTTTCTTATACAAGTTTTGACTTCTGCAACAGAATAAAAGCTGAAATAAATTATTTTGCTTTGGGAGTAACAGATGCTGCTTCCTTTCACACATTATTGTATAGGTATTTATGGAACAGATATTTTTTATTTATATTTGTTTTTCATTGGTTAGAAAGGGTGTATTACTGTCAGTCACTTCACCGTGGTTAAAACAGACAGCTTGTCAGAAACAGAAGTCAGTAAGAAGTGAACAAATGTTTGTTTTAAAATACCATCTGTAAAGGGTCATTAATTAGAAAAAACAATCAACATCATAATTTTAACTACTCCTTCCATTTTCTTATACTATTCTCTTGATAATACATTCCTCTTAAAAAGATATAGGTTTCAGCCAATATAACAAACGGCATTTGTGAGTGAAGCTTAAAATAAGAATTTTGTCTTTATTTTAGTACACTGTTGATAGTTACAATTATGAAAGCTGCCTCTGCATTCATTTGCATGAAAAACAACGATTTCTGAAATTACTGTAAAATAAACAAACTGAAAGCCTCAAAAAGCTTGGAACTAAGGCATTTCCAGGAAAAATCATGTTTCAGTTTCAGACATCTAGAGCTCTAATAGGGAAACCAAGAAAGAAGTAAAAAGCATGCTCCTGAACTCTCTCAGCAATACAAATTATGTCTCCTTTTCAAACCTAATAAGATCTATCCTTCTTTCCCCCAAGACAGATGTCATTCAGTAAAACCAATTGAGTACTGCAGGCAAGGGACATGCCAGAACTTTCCATATTATTCATAGATCCAAGTACTGAAACACAGAAGAGCAGCAAGGACAATATGATGATTTCCACCAGCCCATGTTCCTCACCATGAACCCTCTGTGAACATCAGCAGCCCCTCAGTCCCCATGCCACATTTTCACAGCCTGTACTTGGGAGCACTACCTGTGGCAGTAGGCTGCCAGGGACCCCAACAGCAGGAGGAGGAACAGCACTGCTACGGACACTGTGATGGTGATATTCCGCATCTTCACCCTCTCGACGTGCTGCTGCTCCCACCACTCTAGATCGCTGAACTGGCACCGCTCCCCCACGTAACCTGTCACACAGCTGCCAAAAGGAAGTGAGTACATTTAGTAACTGGCAGAAGAGGAAAAACCCCAGATCATCGCTTCAGTCACCTTGTGTACCAATTTACCCCTGGCAACCCCTGTGGTTGAGTTTAGTAGTGGTGAAGACAAAATGACTTTAAAGTAATGACTGTCAAAAGTAGAATTCAGTATGAAAAGACTTTTTAAACTCTAAAGGTATTGAATCACCTATAGAGTTATACAAAGATATTTTAATTATAATTCCAGATTCCAATGGGTAAAGAATTAAAAAAAAATAGTTTTCTCTTAAATCCTGCTGTGTGATTAGCGTTTCCCTAAGATTTTTAATGTAACTATTTCCAGCAGCAAGCTTCCTTAACACACTTTAGAAGGGGGTAGGACTAGATGGTCTCTAGATGTCCTTTCCTACCCCTACCATTCTGTCATTCTGTGTGAATATAGGACTTACTCATATTTTCAGGGTAATTTGGTTAAAGGAATCAAATTTTAATTTGAACCCTAACACTAAAATAAAAGATGAATTAAGTATTTTTTTAAACAAGCCATCTCACGTGGGTTAGAAATCTCTTTGTAATTTAGTTTTAATGTAAATTTCTTCTGTAGGCAGTTTTTATTTATTTGTTTGTTTTTACTTCTGTAAAACTCAACATAGAAATATTTTATCAGTGCATGAAACCCTGAAATAAAAATTCCTAGAAGGTTAGAAATACATCAAAAAGAATGTTGGCCTAGTATTAGGCTAAGTCCAAGGAAAGAGACATAATAAATGTAAAAAATGAAAAGTCTACTCAATTCAGAACAATCAGCAGCATAGGCTCAAATTCTCCTAACAATTGATACTAGTCTAGTTTTACACAAGTCAAAAGAGCTAGTTAAATGAGCAAAAGAATCAGGATTTGACCTGCAGCAGCCTTTGTCTAATGTTTTGAAAATGTATCTTCAGCATTCGTTATTAAATTGGGCACAAGCACTCTGTCACAAGTTACAATGTATGTATATTGAAAGACAGGAAAATGCTAATTTTTGCATGTAAGATCACAATAGATTCTAAACAAGCTAGGAGACCTCCATTCCAGTGTAAGAGTTTTTATTAATCAAAATACAAGTCACATTTGCTATGCTTTTTTTGCTAGATCTTTTCCCAGCTAACACTTTGCCATTCCTTCTTTTTGGTCTTTAATATATTGCAGCCTACATGAATAAATGCTGCCATCTAGTGAGAATTCTGCAGGGTCCATACACAAACCCTGGCCTCCAGGAACACAGCTAAGCACAGTTGCTCCTTAATTTTTTAAACTGCTTCCACTTCCGGAACTGAAGAATATGTACATTTTTATTTTTGTTAAGCACTAATGTCTAAAAGAAAAAAAATATATATGATCCCAGTTGTAGATTCTTCACTTTTGACAGGAGAAACTCGATGTAAAAAAAAAAAGTGTTCAATGCCTCTAAAATTTACATGAAAAATTCCTAGTAAATACCAGAGATGACGATGAGTCAATTTCCTTTAATGGCTTTGCCCAAGGTCTTTGCTTAGAAAATCCGTGGCACAAAGCATCCACTTCATTCACATATATGTGTATAAGATATATTTTTTCACATTCCTGCTGGTACAGATGTCTGTAAGTGAGGAAACCCTCTCATATTTAAAAATAAGAAAGCCTAGGATTTGACAGTGCTTATAGGAATGGCTTGATACAGAGGTTCATGCAGTGCAATACAAGGAAGGGGTCAAATAAACCCCTCAGCACAAAGCTTGCTCTCCTCACTCCACAGTTATACCAGGGCCATTAAAGTTACTGAGACAGAAGGAGATTTGCCTACTATGGACCAGCATCCATCTCCTGCCCAGGTCCTCACTTACCAGGTGAGACTCCAGGGGAGAAGGCAGGCACTGCATTTGCCTCACTGCAAACACCCCTATGCTTGATTTTGAAGAAAGATAATAACATTCAAACATAATCAAGTTACACAATTAAACTCCAGCACATGGGACTAGGCTAGCACATTGACCAGGCCAAGGATAACTTCTGAACATATGACATTCTCTTTGCTTTTATCAGTAACTGCATTTGGGGAATCAGATTTTAGGCTTCACAAAAATAATGTCAGGAAGGAAGTCTCATTTTTGAGGTCTCATTGCTACACTGCTTATTTTTAAGAGGACCATCATGTTGTACCTCTTCTGCCAGGTACCTAGACTCTTGAAACAGGGAAGAGAAGGTGCTAACACCAGACTTCTCCCTGGTGCTAATCAGAGGGGATATAAGAGAGGTGTCTTCTTTCACCCCAGTGAGTGCCACACACGACTGGCAAGGCCAACAGGGAGGTACAAGTCAGAACGGTACATACAGAAGAAACAGCAAGCACTTCTTTCATAAAGCCATGAGCACTAGCTAAGTCCTTTAACAACTTATCTCACCTTTCCAAAGCAAAGAATTGAGTATTTAGGAAACTAATCCAATTCTAATATTAATTGTAATGGGTGTGAATGGAGTAACCACTTACAGAAACTTACAGTGATCACTTACAGAAAAGACCAGAGTTTAACAATAACTGCCAACATGAGTGCTGAACAGATAATGTCTGGACAAACATTTCACTATCTGCACTCAGCTGAGCCCTCAGGATAACATTCATCAGCATAGACAATACAAATTTTTGTACTTACTTGCAGGCATAGTCTTGTAGGTCAGAAACATAATTGCACACTCCCCCATGGAGGCAGTATGACTCATATGAAGGAGGACATCCTACAATATCGCCTTCCACAGGGAGTGTAGAGTATTCATTGCTGACAGTGGTAGCAAACACAGTAGGTTCTGAAACACAGGATTTCACAAGGATATTTCAAACTTTTGGCTGGATTGGTAACATGATCTCTCAAAAGAGTTCTAGAACTTTCAGATAGGGAAGTAGATAAAATTCTCCAATTTCAACCAATCAGTTGAGTTTTAATATTTGGTTGTGTTGCTTATCAAATTTATGTACACAGAACTTTGGTTCAAAATACTAAATATGCATGATTCTAGGATTGACATACATAGAGTGGCTGTGTTCTCTTCAGATGTGTCAGCATGAAGACTGCAACGACTATCTAGTTACTTAGATGATTTTTGCAACTTATGCAGCTTTAGAGTATGGTAAATCTCTACCACGTAATCTCTATCACACATAAAGTACTAAGAGTCGTATGTACAGGTGAAGGGTGAGTCATGCACTTGGATCTCAGACAGAATTTTCACATGCAATTTGTTCTTATGCCATTTAGTGCTACTCCACTGCACTACAATTGATTGTTTCTATGTGTGACTGTAGATCATATTTTTTTATTGTTTCAGGCTAGCTCAGGTACAGATAACAGTATTACTGGGTAAGCAGCGAACTCTATTGACCCAGTGCTTCAATGGGTTCTGTAGCCCTCTCTGAACTGCACACACAGTCACCTGCATCGTTATCCAAACCTTAAGGGTAGCTCTAATATCTCTGCACAGCCTGACCTGTACAGGCATGCCCTTACAGGAAGGAGCTCTTTCTTGTCTGCTTTGAGACTACAGCAAATCTATAGGTCAGAACCAAATGTCTACATGGCAGAGAATTTCTAACACTGTGACTTAGCAGAAATGCACCTTATAGCTCTCACACATTTATGCAATCAGTTTGATGACTCACATCAGTTTTATTGCGACAAGACCTTCACTGACATTTGGTTTTTAAAATTTCATTTGCAGGATAACTTCCATGGCAAAGAGTCTGAGTAAAAGGGGATGATACTTGTTCTAGTTTAGCAAGGAGCAGCTTTTGGCTTAGTAACAGGGGGAGCGGGTTGCAGTGAAGACCCGTTAAAGAGTTTGTGGACTCTCCCCCAGCTCCTGGGTTCAGACCCACCTCCGGCCCGGCTGGGCCAATCTGGCGCCTCTGCGATCACTATTTAGGGGACGGGAATTGGAATGCGAGGCAGGAGGTGTATGAGTGATAGAAGATGGAGGCGACCACGCGGACCCTTCAGCCAGAGAAGGAGGAAGGAAGGAGAAGCAATAGACCAGAGACTCCTCTGCAAGCTGTGGCTGGAATGCAAGCTGTGCCCCTGCAACCTATGGAGACCCAAGGCAGGACTGAGAGTTACCAGCAGCTCCATGTGAGTGAGCCCGGACGGGCGAGGGACTGTGTGGGGAGACGGCCATGGCCCCGTGCTGGAGAGCCTGCACGCCACAGAGCAGCCCCACACGAGAGGCAAAGAGGAGCTGCAGCCTTTGGAATAAGTGCGCGTCGGAGCAGCCCGTGCAGGGCTGCCATGTGTGTGAGTTACCCCACGGGCTTGCAGGGAGGACTGGTGTGGAGTTCACCCGTCCTGAGGAGGAACAAACGGCAGAAGCTATCGGGAACAGACTAACTGAAACCCCCACTGCCTGCCCCCCCGAACCGTTCAGGGGGGGACAGGGTAAAAACCCCGGGATCAGGGCTCTGAGCCCGGGAAGAGGGGAGGTGTGGCAAGAAGGTGTTCTTAAAAAGGCTGGTTGGACTCTTCATTGATGCATTACTCTGTGTTGTTTCATTTTGGTTATGTTTTGGGTTTTTGGGGGTATGTTTTAGTTGACGTTGCATTAAATTATTTTCCTCTTTTCTTCCCCAAACCGAGTAGCCTGGTCTGTTTTGTCCTGAACCTTAAGCGGCAATTAAGCTCTCTCTGCCCTTGAGGAATTGTCAGCCACTTCGGTACTCGAGGCTAATCGTGGTCTTTGTTCCCTGATGGGCCTGAACCATGACAATACTAAACTCAGGGAGTGCTGCGACCTGGACAGGCTGGAGAGTTGAGCTGGGAGAAATCTAATGAAATTCAACAAGGGCAAGTGTAGAGTCTTGCATCTGAGAAAGAATAACCCCATGTACCAGTACAGGTTGGGGAATGAACTCTTGGAGACTAGTGTAGGGGAAAGGGACCTAGGGGTCCCAGTGGACAGCAGGATGACCATGAGCCAGCAATGTGTCCTCGTGGCCAAGAAGGCCAATGGCAGCCTGGGGTGTGTTAGAAGGGCTCTGATTAATAGGCTGAGAGAGGTTCTCCTGCCCTTCTACTCTGCCTTTGTGGGACCACATCTGGAATATTGTGTCCAGTTCTCAGACCCTCAGTTCAAGGACAGGGAGCTGCTGGAGAGAGTTCAGTGCAGGGCCATAAAGATGATGAAGGGTGTGTAGCATCTCCCTTGTGATGAAAGGCTGGGGTGGCTGGGGCTCTTTAACTTGGAGAAGAGGAGACTAAGGGGTAGCCTCATTAATGTTTACAAATACTTAAACATCGTGGCCTCATCTGGACAAGTTCCTGTGTGACCTGCTCTAGGTGACCCTGCTCTGGCTGGAGGCTTGGACTAGATGATCTTTCAAGGTTCCTTCCTACCTTTAAGATTCTGTGATTCTGTGAGTGATTTCAGTGAACCCCACATGTGTGACTGCATTCTGCAAAGAAAGTTTCAGCTTGCTAAAAGAGCTTATTAAGCAAATAACTAAAACTGTGTTAACACTTACGAAGATATAGGATCAGACTTGCAGCTGAGAGACCTAAAAGGCATTACTTCCAACTCATGCATCCTTTAAAACCATCATTTCCTGAGTGATACCTGAAACCACTGAAAGCTAAAGCAACTAAAAACAGGGTGGGGATCCTGATAGGTGTTCTGTTTTGAAAAGCCATGATTTCCTTCTGGGATTGGGTTTTTGGGTTTTTTTTTTTCAGAAACACATCTTTGACATTCACACAGTCTTCCTCCATCATCAGACAGTCATTTGATCTGGGGTGAAGTTCAACCCAATGAAGAGGCTGACACAGAGTAAGACTATGAGTCACCACACTGAGGCATTGAAATTAGTATCAGATAGTCACTAGAGCTGAACCATCAGCTGCTCCTTTCATTAATCTGGTAACTAGATTTTCTAAAGAGTTTCAGTATCCTTTTGAAAAATTAGCCACTATATCTGAAACACTAGCTTATTCTGATGAATTACATAGGACTTAAATTATGTGCTGTTCTTGTGCTAGCCAGAGGGGAAGAAAGCACAGAGAGTTTGGAAAGTGATAGACTGAAATCACTTCCAAAAACATTACCTCCAAGGAGCATTTACTTCTACTCTTTATTATAAAGGCTATTAGATAGATGTGTCATTACACTTAGGAAGTAAAAATTAGCATTGAACCTTAATGTAGATATTTCCAAACTCAGATTTGGTCTCAGTCTACCTCAAAACAACCTCCTAAAGCAATACTAAATGGATCCACAAGCTGCCCAGTATGTCACTATGCAGGGTTTCCTTCATTTCCAAGTATAACAATTTATCCAAGTGCACAATTCTTAGTTAAGTTATGGTTGTCCACTCCATTTACTCACTGCAATGAATGCCATTTCCAGATGCACCATCAGCACATGAGCAAGTGAAGTTTCCTTCTATATTTGTGCAGGTTATGTTCTCTCCACAGGTGTGGGACCCCGTCTTGCACTCATCAATATCTGTCACCCAAACAGTCTGCAGTTAGAAGAATGAAATGCTGCCTCAGAGCATTGGTTAAAAGGGCAGCAGTTGCAGTCTCCTATCAGTGGGGCAAAACACCAATGACTTTCCCTCTGCAAATATGCCTTCATGGAAAATGTAACAGAAAAGCAACCAGCATACTTTCTATTCCCAGTAATCACAGCCTCTCCAGCCTCTCAAAGCATGCTACACTGCTGCAGAAGCTCTTCACAGGGAGAATGAAGGAAAGACTCCCTCATTAAATGTAACAAGTACAGTAGAGTTGAGGACTTGTTTATACTAGACATAATCTCTTGGTATTACTAGTCATAGCCTGCACTCTAAGTACCAGAGTACTGTCAGTTGGCATTCTTGCATTAAGATGGCAGGTGAGTGGGGAGTTTCCCACCATTGTACAATCCACTTGGTCCAGTCTAAACAAAAAGTTTAAACAGAAGGAAAGGGCTCAGAAATCTACAAGTTTATCCAGTTTGTGTGAACACTTATATTAAGTGAGTGTCCAAATTCTATGAAAAGTCTCCAGATTACCACTCTCAGAGTCTGTGTTAGGCTCATATATACCACTCACTCACATCCTGCTGCAGACCCTCGCCCTGCTTCCACACCTTCTCTAGCACAGCCCACTGTGGCAGCTCCTTGCAGGCTGGCACTGACCCCCTGGGCGGGAACATACGTGGTGCCTAAGCACCCTCCTCCAAGGTGAGAGCTTTGAAAGGGTTCATGTTTGGAACCTTTGAAAGGGAACATGTTTGGTTCAGAGTTTGGGAGCCTCTAATTCATTTTATGGACTGTTAGCAGAATACATGTGTCAAATCTACTTTGGGGAACCAAAATCACAGATCTACCATCCCAATTGACATGAAATTATTGCTTAAATCGTTGTGACTTTCTCTACAGTAAAATAAACAGGATCTGTCCTGAAAGGGTATATAAAATTCAGAATACTTTTGCAAGCAAAAATACAGGAACAAAACCATTGTTTCATATTCCAAGAAATGTTATTTCAACAGTACATAAACTCATCTTGTACCATGTCTGGATGTACTGACACATTTCTGGACATCATGCATGCATGCATGCAGGCATCTATAACTGAAGTAGAAAATTCCTTATTTACCAGTTTCTGTTTTTATAGTACAGTTCAAATCATCAAACACAAAATTCATTTCAGTTCTGTTTACATCATAACAGCACTGCATCATTTATAAAATGCTGTGAAAACAAATCTTACCTTATTCTGTACTTAAAGATCTTAGGAAGATAATGGACTGTTTTTCAACAATAGTGGTAGATACCACAGTGATTCTAGGTGAGCAACTGTATTACAGACAGTGAGAGCCCAGGGCTGCCTAGACACGTGCCTTGTAGGTGGTGCTGGGACAGCAAGAGCAGCTTGTCAGTTCTGTCTGTGCTTCCACACATCCTCAAAGACACGAGTTCTGGATCCCTCAACACTGTAGGTAGAGTGTCTTCTCAAACCTCCTGCCTCCGATACTTTCCATGCTCTGCCCATAATATTGATATTGTTCTTAATTTTTCAGTTATTCTTATCTTACCAATGTCCAGTAAAGACTATGTAAGAACTGAGTCAAATATAATGGGCTTTGAATTAGACTCTAAAAGGAAAAAGGGAAAAGAGAAGGACAAAAGAAATGGCAATACTCTTATAAAGCCCTGAATAAACTGTGTGCCAGTCAAACACTGGGAAGGCGGGGGAAGGAAGCTTCCTGTTCCTTCCAATGTATTGCTACAATGGATTAAAAAATATGAAATGTAGGGAATGAACTAAGGACCTGGCATTAGAGCTGGATGGGAAAATCAGCGACTCTGATTATTAACAAGAGTCCAAATGTACTCAAGTTGTCAGTGTCAACACCTTGAACCTCATGCCTATTAAACAGACCTGGAATTATTTGATGAGTATTATGACACACTCAATACCTTCTTTCGTTTATATTCATGGCAACGATTTCCAATAAAGCTCTACTGCTTCACCTCCACTTCCCCCCTCCCCTTCACTCTTCCTCTCTCTCCTGCTGTAGCTACTAAAAAGAGTGCAAACACTGAAAGGAGGCATCCACTGACAACTACAGGCTTTGCATATTGATCAGTTACTGAGGTTACTACACTTCAAGCAGGAAGGAAAGAATCAAAAGGAAGAAATTATAAATGTCAGCTGTCTGGAGTAGCCACTCTTAGGTTCCATGCCCCCACTAGAATTTTCAAAGAGAGACAGAGTTGTTCATTTGTCAGCTTCACAGCTTGATACAAGGCCAGAACAAATTGTAAGATGAGTCTCTAGCTTATTCAACCTAACACAATCTTCCAGACACATCACAGCCCTCACATATGCCCATACCATAGCAATGGACTCCATCTCCAGTGTAGCCCTCCAGGCACTTACAGACGTAGCTTCCTTCTGTATTGATACAGCCCGACATGCTTCGATTACAGTGGTCTATATTTACAGCACACTCATCAATATCTGCGACACAAAACAAGGAGGTTGGAGACATGGGTCATTAAACCATCAGGTAAATTTATTAAAAAAAAGTGTCTACATCATGAATCTCCCTCAGACTACACTGTCACTTGTCATTTGTACACCTGAAGCAAATGGGAAGAAAAGAGCTTTGTGGTCTTTTCTTGGTATGAGAATTGACGGGAATATTCTAAAGAGCCTAAGACAGTCAACTAGCTACGTTCAACTGGAGACCTAGAGGTTCCCCAAATACCACTTGCTTCAGAAAAATTCACATTTGGACAGAATGTTTAAAGCTAGCCTTACATTCTTAAACTCTACTCAAAAATTTTATTTTGAGAAAGAATACAGAAGATTAAAAAAGAGAGATGCCACAAAAAACCCCACCATTTCCACCCATTTCTCCTCCCTTTTTTTTTTTTTTCTTTTTCATAGTAATTTCCTGTGAATCTTCATGCTTAGCCACTAAATGGAAAATTGTTCTGTTTCTAATGGCTTCATGTCTTGGTCTTTACGACAGAACAAGGCACCTTCATTTATGCTGTATACAAGCCCAAAAACTTAAAGGCCACTCTGAGCTATGTGTTGTTTGTCTCTTTCCAAGAAACAAACAAGAGCAGTACTTTTATATACACATTACAACAGTAATATTAATTTTTAAAAGATTCTCTAATACATACTTCTAAATTATACATCAGCTACCACATCTATAGACTGAGTTTTTATAATCAGGCAACTTTTATAAATAAATACATTATGCTGTTATTCCTATTATCCCCATTATTGCTTGTAAATATTAATAGGATTAATGCTTATTGCTTGGGGGAAAATAAGGCATGTGAGAATTAGCTGTTTCATCTCACACACTCTGTGCTCATCATCCCTTTTCTAAACAAGCAATACCATTGACTTTTCTGTGATGACTCAAGCAGCAGAGCTGCCACTGTAAGAAAAGATAGATTTTCTTCCTCGCTCCCAGTCTACAGTGTTATAGAAAGCTTGTATTAACGTCTTTCATTACCATAGCATGATTTCCCCTTCCTGGTAAATCCTTTCAAACACTGGCACATAGCACCATCTTCCGTCAAAACACAATGTGCATTGACACCACATTCTAGTGCAGTGCAGTCATCTTGATCTAGAGTATAAACAAAACAGAAAAAATCCTCATGCTAGATGCATTTGGAGGTAGTATATACAAAATGCACCAACCAACCAAAAAACTAGCAAGAAAACCAGAACACATATTTAAAGTTTTCAACATAGCCCTCCAGGGTTAATTGTGACAATACAATCATTATGGTTGGGGTTTTTTTGTCTAGATAGAGCTGAAGTGTCATTTACTATCACGATTTCTGAATATTGTATTCAAAACCTATCTCACAAGTTAATGATCTAATTTCATTGTACATGTATAGAATTCAATTTTTTTGCTGTAATTTTGTTCAGAGGAACTTAATATACTTTTGGAATCTAAGTGAGAGTCTTTCAAAAGTCTCCCAAACTAGAAATGTTTGTTCTCCAGATAATGTTATGAAGTTTTGTTGACATTGCAAAGGAACACAGAGAGAAGGGATGTTTTCCTAGCAGTCCCACCTGGTAGAATTGCATAGACTCTTTTCTTATAAAAGGGTTAAGAGCATGAATGCCACCAGTTTTGACACTGAGCCCTTCTTCCTTTAAAGTGTATGATTTCTGTCTGTTCTATAAACCTGTTCAGAGCCTCACAGTAAATAAAAGGAAGACAATTATCAGACTTTACCTGATATCATTATTTCAGCCATCAACAAAATGCTAGTTTTCTGCTTTTCCACACTGTCTATATCCTTCAATATTCCACTGCTTTGTGTACTCTGAAGCAAGGTCTCTTGTGTTGTCATTGGCACCACCTCCTTGGGCACAGGGACACTTCCTGAAAAAGACAAGAAAAAAGTTGAAACTATTTAAATCTACTGAACTAAGTTTCTGTTTTTCTATCACTTGTCTACTTTCCAATAACCATGGAGGTTTCCTTTCCAAATAAACATCAGTATTCTCGCAGATTAGCCTGTTTCTGGACTCAAATTACTCCTAAAACTACTCAGTTGTGGGTTTTCTCAAATACAAAAGACAAGGAATGCAAGTCATTGTTTATAGTACTGTCAGCACTGCACACATCTCTCTTACTGCTAATATGCCAAGGGAAAAATTACAATAGTGAGACAACATGTTATTGCCCCAGGACAACAACACAGTGTTTTCGTTCTTCAGAGAAGCTGTCATTCAGTACGTAGAGCAAAGTGAGTATTTTCCAATGCTACCTGTCAGGAGCCTCAAGGGTTTGGTGAAGGTCTTTTTTGGAACTGGAGGATTGTACCTGATGTTATGTTGGATGCATCCAAAGCATGACAGGTTTTTCCATCTTGGGTTTTCCCAAATCCTGGATGGCACATGCAGTAGGCAACTCCAAAATTGTTTTCACAGATTTGATCACAGCCTCCATTTTCATGAAGGCAAGGATTCACCCCTAATGAAGAAAAACAGGCAATTTACTTAATAAGCTGCTTCTTCAATCAACACCTCCTTTCACCTGTGCAGTTGGGAAAAAAATAAGGACCTGACAAAAACTGTAATATCCTTTTTTCTTTATTTTTTAAATAAAAATAGATGCATAAAGTAAAGCATTGATATGATCACCTAGTCTCTGGCAAAAAAAAAAAAACACCACAGATGTGCATACTCTACCTAGTAAATGTATTATTTTGAAATTGTGTTTACTTTATTATTTCTCCTTTAATACTTAGAGCCCTAACATTAGTTGAAAGAATACTACAAGGACATAGGGAACTTGTGACTACTTTCCCTCAATCCTGGCTTATTGAATTACTTTTTTCTGCTTACAGGGAGATTGTTTCCAACAGAAAATCAAATTATTTGATCCATAACTAATAAATCTTACAAAATCATTCTCCATGTCATTTGTTACTATTTGTGTGTGTGAAAGATGCTAATAAAGTAGGATAAATAGGAATTAGAAGACTATGGCAGCCTTGTAGCAATTGATCAGCATCTGTTCTTGGGCATGATCATAAATATACAAAATCTGTTAGCATTCCTGGGACACAGGCTCAGATGACACTTCCAATAAATGCCAGTCTGACTATGCAAGGTCTTTAAAGAGCCTATTTCTGAGAAGATAATCCTCTCCCCAAGGACATCTGTTCTACTGATATCAATGAACAAGAGGAGGCTGGAAAGCAATGATTGCTTAATTTTTGCAGTATACCTGGTTTCGCCAAAGGATGAACTACAACCATTGATGAGGGTCTCAGCATGCTGCCTCGAAGACGTACCCTGTTTTGTCCGGTCTTCTTGTCCACCCTCATTAGTGATGGCCTAGCCCAGTCAGAAAACCAAAGGTGATCCTCAAACACTGCTACATCAAAAGGGTGACCTACAAAGAAGTTAGATTTCTCATATGCACATCTGTAGAACGTACATAAGAAATCATGTATACAAAAGCATTATCTGCATACAGGTCTACTTCAAACACGATGGCATAGCTATAGCTTTGATGTCTCATGGAGAGGAGTAAGTGTGTGTGAATGAAAGATGGTGGGCACATGTTACTTACGCTCTTAACAGAGGAGGTTATGACACTTGCCTGGCTCAGTACACTATCTATACTGCTAGTGACCTCCAACCAGATCAAGTTCACAAGGTACTTCTACCTCAGACATCATCATCTCTTGAAGCAGCATGAGGACCAGCCTTTCACAAGTCAAATGCCCTCCTCCTCTCTCAGTAAGTGCCCCAGCTCAGAGCTGCTGAGGTACACAGCTCCTTTTGCATTCCTCACAAACCACAGGATGCAATAGATCATCCAGGTACCTAGCTCCCTTTTCACTGATTACAGCAGGAACCTACACCCCAGCTTAGACCGGGCATCTAACACTCTACACGACTAACAATAGGTGAGAGATGTTCCAGACTAAGTTCAGAGTTCAGTAGTTTTGCCTTGGTAGCATAAAATTATCTGCACTAGGAAAACTCAGGTCTCTAGTTTAATTTCCAGAGAGAAGCTCAGCAATTCAGGATCCAAAGGACGCTTCTGTATATAAGGGCAGACATAAAGAGGATTGCAAAAGGATTCTGACTCTTTTTAATATCTCTGTCATGATAGAATATTGTCTTTAGTCCACATGGGACTATGCAGAGTTTCTATACACTTAGAAATGTCCTGCTTTCAAGACAGCCTTCGGGAAAGCTTTTTGCAATGGAAGGTGAGAGAACATGTATTGTTCTTCCCTGGATGTCCAGCTGTTTTCAGAGTAGGTATTTCCTGGCTGAAGGAGATTTGCCTTATTCAATTCCTTACAGACTGAATACGCAACCCACTTTGTACCACGGCAGTCTGAGCCCCTCTGAAGGTATGTTTTGTACATATGTGATTTTGTGATCTCTGGTTTTGGTTTTTGACGTAGACCCCAGATACATGATGTTTAATTTCAGTAATGAAATTGGAAGCCCAGAAACTACTAGTTTGGGGTTTTTTAATAAAAAAAATAAACCCAAAACCAAGCAAACAAAACAAGAGACAAATTAGAACCTTGGAGGAGTATGTGTTGGTGTATCTTAGATACACATCACAAATAAACTGAAAAAAACTCACTCCTACATCAGAAAAATTCTAAGATGCTGCTTAAGTGTTCTTAAGTGTTAAGTTGAAGAGCATAATGTTGTTCTGTCAGCACTTCACTACCTCCACTGAGTCATGCGTAATCATTGCACGTGTTTCTTAGCTTTTCTTTCTAGTGTCCCAAGATCTACATACTGTTCCCATCCAAATACTTACACACAATTTCAGGACCTATAGCTTTCACTATCAACAAATAATACCTCACTTTGACCTGCAGTTCCTTAACTTCTTAACTTATAAGTACATTAAGGATTAAAAATAGAAGTATAGTGTCATTAATAGAGACAGCAGGAAAAGAAAAAGGAATAATCACATGAGCTCCTTCCACAACAGCATGAACCAGATGCATTGCATACAGAAATGGAATGATTGTGTTATTCACTGCCTTGGGTGGATGTTTACAGAGAGTGTTTTACTTAGAGCTGAAAACAGGGTTAACAAAAGAGCAGAAATAGTTATACACGTTTTGCATGCAGCTATACTGAATGAATTCTCAATACAGAGACACTAGAGGGAGCTGCTGTAATAAAAATTCATGTTACAGAAGAACGCCCAAGAAGAGATGCCACCTTCCCGTCTTCCTGTCCAAGAACAGAAGCTGAATTCTGGTCTCACTAGCAGCATTAGCAAAATATCAGGATATCAAGTCTCTCTGCCTCGTTAAATTCATACACCTGCAAGTCTGCACTTCATCTCTTTCACTTTTTGAGATACAAGTGTTGATGTCTTTTTCTCCTACCTCTAAATAGCCATATCACTGTTCCAAGTCTACCACCTTTTCCCATACCCTGTATTTCTCCAGTGGTCCTAGTTCTTCTTCTCTGTTTTCTCCCCATAGGACACTGTCTCATTCATTGTGGAGAAACAAAGTGAAACTTTCAATGGGTTTCAAGGTCCTCCTTTGTCCTTTGCAGAACAGGTACAAGGTGGGACAAGCAGCAGAATATGTGCATCAGGAGAAAAGAGAAGAATCTCAACAAGTCACTCTGCTCAGGGCTTTTGATATCTTATGAACTGGAGAATGCTGCTCCCTCTGATATATCACTCTGCTCACCTTCTAACAAAGGCCTTAGGAGATGAACACAAGCCTTCCCAGAGCACAGACTAGAACAGAAGATGCTTAACAGAGGGATTTTATATACAGCAGTCAGGATACTGAGAAAAAAGACCTTGTTCTGGCTATGTTTTATATGTGCACTTACAACATGGTCCTCAGAGCTATATCATGCACAAAGGGAATTATCACCTCCAGAAACTAACTTTCTATGTATGAGAATCTTAAGCACACAGCTTACTTCAGATATGGCACAACATCAGCTAACTCATTGCTAATACTTCTGTTCTCTTGCTCCAGAACAATGCAGTTGGATGTCAAGCAATAGAAATATCATCCATAACAACTACTAGTATATTTCATAAATCATCTATGTCCATTGCATATTTAGAAAAATCCCAGGATTCAACACTGTGCAATAGAGGTTCTTAATTAACGGTCAAGCTTAATTCTTTTCTAGCTTATGTCACTGTAACTCGCTGGTGTAATAAACGCAGCAAAACCTGAACTACACTGAACAGCCATGCATGGAACAAGTAAAACACATTTTAAACTTTCCCTCCTTTTTGTTTTTCTGTGAAGGCAGAGAGATTCTCTACAAAATGCAAAGTGAGTGATTAGTAAAGCAGAGAGCATTAGAAAGAGATATACAGCACAGTCCCTGGCGGCAAATTCACGTGCACCGATGCAGACACACATGCACATTGACAAGCAGTGTCAGGTAATTATCAACCCCAAAGCCTCACCTACATCATTCTGTGCAAGAATTCGACGACCTGAACCATCCAGGTTTGCACTCTCAACCACTGACTGCTTAGCGTCGCACCAGTACAACTTGTTGGCTAAGTAGTCCAGAGCTATTCCACTGGGCCACATCAGACCAGTATTGGCTATAACCTGGCGATCCATGCCTTCTAATGAAGAGCTGTCGATCCTGGGATTGACCCCCATGTCAGTCCAGAATAATCTCCTTTAGAAAACAAAATGCATACAGGAAGTCAGTAAATAAATGTTTATCCTCCTCTCCATGCACTTCTTTCAAAGCAGAAATACCAGATCAGAGCAAAACAGGCCGGAAGCACATGGGGAAAAATGCATGCTTCAAGCAAATATATTGGGTGCTGTTCTTTTCACATTTGCCATAAGGCTCCAGGTGATTATACTGGAACTTAAACAGAATCCTCCTTCTGTTCATTGGCACAAAAACTTTGAAACACAACTCCTGCCTGTGCTAACTGCTAACTTCTCATATCAGCTTTTTGCATTTTCCACGTGACTGCTGATAGCAGTTTAGCAAACCCACACAAGATAATGTATAAGCCCACATAAACAAGGATGTAACAATGCACAAATGTAATCAAAATTACCCACTGCTCATACAAGACAAGCAAAAGTCCTCAGGTTATTTTGTTTTCTAAAAATAAACCTGTATCAGGCCCAGTCTCTTTTCTTCTTTTAATAAAGTCATGATTCTCAGGGTCTCCCACAAGAGCCCTGGATGTCACTCACTGAATGCTTACTCTTTTTCAACAACCAGGCAGTGTTAGATGGCAGCTCAAAACAGGGATAGCCAAAATCACAAATTACTTCTGAAGTAATTACTTCTGAATTACTTCTGCCTCTGCCTAGGTTTACTGAAACAACATACATATTTGTTTCACTTTTTTTACATTGGCAATTTTGCTGGAGCCAGTGCAGGGATTTTCAATAGCCTTAATTGTGTTTCAGACCCCTCTTTAATAGTGACTTTCCAATCATGAACATTGCTATAATGTCTGTTCCTCTTTTCATCATTAACAAGGAAAGTTTTAACAATATTTCCTCCTCCCTTTGCCTCTACCAATAGTTCTAAAAACAATCTTCCTGAACCTACCTCCAAAATGTCTCTATTGCATTCAACCTGTACTGAAAGATTCTTTCAGGTCTTTTATGTCTGAGTGAAGGTAACCAAACTCACTCCCTAACTCAGCTTCATTCTTTCATTCATCGGTACTTACTTATAGCAGGATATGAGCATCAAAAAAAGGAGGAAAAAATCAAAATCAATAGATTTTAAATCATCCTACTACAGGCATATTGATTGAAATCCATTCAGCTTCACCACTAAGTAAAAAGGCCAAAATTTCATCACGAGTTTAAAAAACCAAAACCATCATCTCTGATCATCTCTGTCCTAGATAAGAAGGCATAGCCAAAAAAATCCTTTGCAAGCACCATTAGTTAAAAAAGACAATCTTCTTCACACAAACAGATACGGAACAATCAAAGTTTGTAGCGTGTTGCTTACAACTGTCAGGGTGACTCCAATTGCTTGTGCTTTTCTTTAGTTCAAATTGCATACATATTTCATGCTTCTGGTATTTTTTAAAATCTATGAGAAATGAACATGTTCACACACAAAACCCAGCAATAAAACTTTGCTATTCACAGAACTTTGCAAGGCAATAACTATCTTAATGAGATTAATGCACTTTTTGTCTGCCAAAAAGACAAGGTTGACATGATAATTTTTTAAAAACCTCCCCAAGTATTACACAATTAGCCTTACTTAGCAAATGGGTGGATGGCAATTCCTCGGGGTTGTGAGATATCCTTCCAGATGATCATTTTTCTTTGCATTCCATTCAGATTGCTCCTTTCAATGCATGCCTTCCTGCAACATACACAGCACTATTAGGTTCTACCTGTTATCTTTTTAATTACCTTCTTAGGCAGAAGCTACTAAGTTTTTTCACTGCTTTAGCTTAGCACAAGACTGTAATAAATAACTTCACAATGATGGCCCTGATGTGGGATGTCTAGTTGGTTTAGCAATAAGTAATTCGAGTTATAGCCTCATTATCTGGTCCAGGGCATGATGATAAATAACTTACTGCTTTGCAGGAGAAGTGAAGTTCTCCTTTTACGGGCGATGAATTGAACTCCCAGTTCCAATAATGAATTGGAAGTATGATCGCTAATAGATATCTTATTGATAAAAGGGAGTCAGGAAGAAAAGAGGCTGAATGGCATCTTCAAATATACAAAGAATTTCTTTAAATAGTACTTTTACATATTATGTTTCATCCAGAAACCACTGGGCATTTAACATATTGATATTAAGCTAAACGTATTGATAATAAACTAAACATGAGCTAACAATATGGCCTTGTGGCCAAGAAGGCTAGTGGCATCCTGGGATGCATCAAGAGTGTGGCCAGCAGGTGAAGGGAGGTTCTGCTTCCCCTCTACTCTGCCCTGGTGAGGCCTCATCTGGAGTCCTGTGTCCAGTTCTGGGCTCCCCAGCTCAAGAGGGACAGGGAACTTCTGGAGAGAATCCAGCACAGGGCCACCAAGATGATCAGAGGGCTGGAGCATCTTCCTTACAAGGAAAGGTTGCAGGAACTGGGGTTGTTTAGTCTAATGAAGAGGAGACTGTGGGAGGATCTCATTAATATTTTCAAATATCGAAATGGTGGATGTCAGGAGGTTGGGGCATCATTTTGTTTTTCTGTTGTACATAGTGACAGGACAAGGAGTAATGGAAAGTAGCTGGAACACAAGAAGTTCCATTTAAACATAAGAAAAAGCTATTTTTCTGTGAAGGTGATGGAGCAGTGGAACAGGCTGCCCAGAAGGGGTTGTGGAGTCTCCTTTCTTTGGAGGTCTTCAAGACCCACTTGGATGTGTTCCTGTGCAACCTGATCTAGGTGAACCTGCTTCTGCAAGGGGGTTGGATTAGATGATCTCTAAACGTCCCTTCCAACCCCTACCATTCTATGATTCTATAATTCTATGATTCTATTATATTATATCTATTTTACAGGACAGAATTAAGCTAAAGTCCTTATAATCACTCATAAAATCTATGGCAGAGTTAAGTGTAGAATCGACATTGCCAGTCATCCAATATAACTTTTTTCCAGAAAACTGTACTTATTTATTCAAAATTCATAGACATTAGCCTCTACCTGAAAACAAGCCTACAGCCTTCCATGTCTGTCTAAACCTGCAAAGAAAGGCCACACAAAGATGGAAGGAGAAATATGTATCTGCAAATGCAAAATACAAACAGGTAAATGGAGTGAGAAGTGACACATACAAAAGCACAGCTTCACGCTTGACTCGTCTTACAGAGACAAGCACCACGATTTCCCATTTTGCAAGAAACACTGTCATGCTTATACAGGAGCACAATTGTGTAGATGAGATTCTACGTAATAGCAAAGAAACGGACTAGTAATGTATTTAAAAGGGAGAAATGTGATCTGGACATTCAAGACCACTTTTTATTGACTACTAAATTATGAGTCATACTGAAAAATGGTGATTCCTCTTCAAAGGAGTCTTCATTATGTGTTCTGATCTGAAATTGCCAATTTTGTTTCTGTATGTGAGGTTGGGTACCAGTGGAAATGTGAAATCGTATTGTCTGCAAATGGCCATTCGTCTTTTATAAAAGATAATTTGCAAAGACTCTCCATGAGGCATGATTCCAGCTGTCAACAATGCTGACTTCTGCCCAAGATGTACTCAATGCAGTAGTACTCATTGTGTAGATATGTGCATATAAAAACAGAGATATATATACATACACATGCAGTGTGTGTATATAAATACAAGTATATACATTTATATTCACATACATGTGCACATAAATGTATGTCTATATATACAGTACATGCTTTAGATTCCTTGCAACTGAGTCCAAACTCTTTCTTCTTGGAAAGAAAAAGATAAAAATACAACAGCAGGCTCAAAGTGAACTTCCAGCATTTCAGTTTTAAAGAACATTCCAACTGTACACACTCAAGATCACAGCTACCCAATCAGAATGTGAAGCGTTACTGAATTTAGAGTGATATTTCAGCTATTTCTGTATCACCAGTCATTTATTTCAAACATTTTATGACATGCTTCAGCATAAATGCACTGTAGAGCATGTACCCTCTGTCTGTCCAATACAATTTACGGTTAATCCAGTCCACAGCAAGGCCTTCGGGTATATCTATAGCTTCATGAATAACTTTTTCACGATTTGAGCCATCCAGATTAGCTCGTTCTATCCATTTCAAGGCAGTGTGGGCAAAGTAAATCTGTGAAGAAACCACAGAGGAGATGTTAGTAGTTCCCATCTCACTTTCTGCTCTATTTCCCTTGTCTAATAGTTACACTTCTAAAATCAGGTTTTTATCTTGAAAGTTCCCTGAACTGCTTATTCACAAAGTACAGGTAACCTTTGATCTCCAATCAAACAAAAAAAGCACTTATCCTTCAACCAGGATGACTTCTACAGTTAGTTTGTGCTTAGCTGTAAATCACAGTTGCCCTATATACAGCCCTCTGAATATCATGTAATTTTGTTTCAGCGAGCAGCTATTTCATGTGAAGCACAGCAGAGGAAGCAAAAGCAGAAGCAGGCAAAAACAAGTATGTTACCATTTCACTGGCTGCTCATTTTAGAAAGGGGGGAGCAGGTAGATGAGGGTAGCAGTGTATGTGTGTTAATGAGCTGGGAAAGGAAAACGAGTTACATAAAAACCAAAGATTGTCTTGTATTTGACATCCAGGGGGAGCCAAACACTGCATGGCAGAACTATGTGTAAAGCAGTGCTGAGTCTTTCTTTGCAAATGGTTACAACAAAACAAAACAAAAAAAAATCAAAGAATCATAGAATCGTTATGGTTGGAAAAGACCTTTAAGATCATTAAGTCCAACCACTAACCTAACACTACCAAGTCCACCGCTAAACCACTAAAGTGCTGTCCCTAGGCACTTCATCTACATATCTTTTAAGTATCTCCAGGAATGGTGACTCCACCACCTCCCTGGGAAGCTTGTGCCAGAGTTTAACAACTCTCTCAGTGAAAAACATCTTCCTAATATCCAATCTAATCATCCCCTGGCACAACTTGAGGCTGTTTCTTCTTGTCCTGTTATTCCTTGCTTGGCAGAAGAGAGCAATTCCTACCTCGCTAAAACTTTCAGGGAGTTGTAAAAAGAGATCATGTCTCTCCTCAGCCTTCTCTCTCCAGACTAAACAACCCCAGTTCCCTCAGCTATTCCTCATAAGGCTTGTTCTAGAAGCGAACCATGTGGTTAAAGAAAGTAGAAGAGAAAACCGGCAAATTCAACTACAGTAGGAGAACAGAGCGGTGCTAAGTTAATTCACCTTGTCCCTCAGCTCTGTGCTGCAGCCCAACTGGCCCACGGTATGTCACCTCAGCACTGCACCGCTAGCCTTGCTATTGTGCAGGGCTCCCTGCAGATGCTCAAGAGGCATGAGCACCCAGTCTCACTGGCACAGCTGATTTACGTTTGGCACAGCACAGAACAACTGACAGCTCCATAGAAGAGCCCCGATTCAGGAACAAGTGGCGATGTTCCAGCAGCACCTGAAACAATCCTTCTGTAACACAGTCTGGTAACATTCACATTTGTTTAGCTGTGTTGGTCCAGGCCTTGAGATCTTTCCAGCAGCTTAACTGAGCTCCTCATCAGCTTTTACTGTACCATTCAGTATCTTTTCATAACACTTTTATGATGTCAGTAAATCTTTACCATGGGAAAAAATAGCTATCTGCCTCAGACGTTTAACAAAGGACAGCTTAACACTTATTCTTCCCTGCTCTGCAGGCATGGAGTAGAAACCAGGATGTGGCCACACAAACAGCCCTTTATGCAGAGAAGACTGCCATTTCCAACAGGAATGTCTTGTGATATATTTCATGCAAGCAATAAACCAAATAATGCTAAATAATGTCAGGACATGGCATTTAGTAGGGATTGTGGGACGTAGCTGTGCAGGAAAAAAGAACAACAAAAAAGATTTTAAAAAAGCCCACAATGTATTTCCAGAAAACAGTACTGAAATCTTAAAGGAGAGATGTATCAATCATACAAAAGCCCTTTGAAAATGAAATGATGCTTGAATTGAATTTAGAAATTTAAATTCTCTGTAAATTAGCCATGTACAAAGCATATTTTTTCAGTAAATAAAGGATGAAACTCCTCAGGTAGTGTTAGTTATCCTATACCACTTGTGCTCCTGGACAGGCAGCAGACAATGAACAGCACAATGTGTAATCTGGATCACTGACAGCAGAAAGGTTAAGGCACATGAAGCCCAATCCATTTGTCCTTGCAACACTTTGAAATCCTCTCATTTTTAATGCCTTACCTTATTTTCTACTGGGTCAGAGTCCAGTGCTAAGACTATTCCCATCTGCCAGTCAAGTAAACTTGCATAATCTGTTCCATCAAAACTGATCTGGCGGATATCTTGGCCGTTTGCAAACAACAGAAATGGCTTAGGACCTATTGAGGAAAATTCACACTTATATTAATTCCATTAGGTTCAAAGTGACCTCTAGCCTGCATAACTAGCTAATAGTGTAAGAATGTAATGGTAGAAGACAAAATAAGGAACTGAAGCGAAGAAATGAGGCCCTTGTCCTACATTTCACTAGCCTCAGAAATAAAAGACAAATGTGAATATAGATTTTCAGAATCAGAGTTTTGCCCAAGATTGGCCTTAAAATTTGTGATAAACACAGTCACTAAACTCACTGCATTTCATACTGACTGACTTAGCCTCAAGATAAACTTCCCACTGCATTTCACAGCATCAGTATAAATGCAGAACACTTGACTTTTGCACAAGAAGCCTTTTGCAGTAAAAGCAAGAAAAATACTGTCCTCCAAAAAATACAGCTTTTCCTTTATTCCTGAGACAAATCACAAACTTATCTTTCCTCCTCTCTCTCATGCGATTGCTTATACCTCAGTGCTCAACAGGGTTTGCCCTCTTCTGAGAACAGAAGGGCCTGAAATCCAAATGTGTGAAATACCCAGGCTTCCTGAGCCCAGTGGGGTCAAAATATCCTTGTAGGGGAAGTCTTTCAACAGACTATTCACAGTATTGCTCTCCAAACGTAGACATCTGAATCTCAATTTTGTAACACTGAGAGAAACTGCACCCACGTTTATATGGAGGTACAAAAATCTGAATTTTGCAGATAGAATGACGTGAAATGTAGAAGTGGGATAATAGATGGAATCTTCTGTGAAGAAGACTGAACTGGTGCTTGTTCTGGTATATTTTCAAAGTAGGTTATTTTTAAAAACTGAAACTTCCAAATTTTCCGAAAGTAACCTAAAATCAGTGCAAAAAAATGGATCCCAGTTATGTAATCGATTTTAAAGGATTGCAAAACTTTTTGCTTTTATTGGCATAAATATGAAAGCATATCAAGATACCGACCTATAGCTACACAGTGCTTTCTGTCTTGCTGAAGCTTATATCCAGGAAAACAAGCACATTCCCAGGAGGATGGGCTTAAAGAAGAACATATTTGACTACAGCCACCATTATCTGGAGATGTACAACCTAAAACAGAGTATTTAAAAAATTTAATGTCTTTGTTCTAAGAAAAAAAAAAAACAACACAACAAAATCAGAGGTATAAGCAAGAAAATTATTCTCTCTGCTTAGTTTTTCTAGAGTGCAAAGCATCCCAGTGACTGACATTTACTGAAAGGTCTCTTGCTGAAAGCAGAAGTCTCATGAAGTGAAAGCAAATTAGTATAATTTCTGCCAGAACTTTTCCTGAAAATTCACAACAGGGAAGTCAGGGGAAGGGGATATATGATGAGAGCTTCATGAATTCATTATTTCAGAGAATTCTTTCCTGCACACAAATCTCGTCTCATCTACAAGAGAATAACAAATTTTGTCAGACTTTGCAGTCCGTGCAAAGAAATAACAAATTAATGTCATTGTTCCTCTGGAAGTTAATTAAGCTAGGATGGTGAATTGATACTTTCTAAAACAACAAACAAAAATTTCATACAAAAAGAAACTGTTCTTTCTTCTTGGGCCTGTACAATGATTATAGCCTTAATGCCAAACTGAACTTACTCAGTAGAGTGTCCCTAACAAAAAAGCAACACCTACTATACATGTACAGTACAGTTAACAATACATAAAGGATGTAAAAGGGGAAGGTATTTTTCAAGGTGTAAGTCTGTCATTAATGCAGCTATCTTGATCCCTAAGATTGAAAAGCTATAGTGCCTTGAATTTGGAAACTGAATTTTGGGGAATGACAGATTAGTGAGTGTAGCAACTTCAAATACTCTGTCAGCAAAAATTCCACATGTGAGTAATTAGATGAAATTGCTGTAAGTTAGAGTGCCTCTGAACCTGGGTTGAACGTTGATGAAAAAAGTCATCTTCAGATTTCAGCCATTCACTAATTTTGTTCCTATCTTTCCCCTCAAACATAAATTTCCTATGTCCCCTGAGACAAACAACTGGGACCTACCTTGATCAGCGTTGACAACAAAAGAACTCTGCTGCACACTGAATGTTACTGCTAAGACACATCTATTAAACAAGTCATATATTGCTTATCTCAGTACTCAGTTCCTGACATTCCAATGCCTCCAAAGATGTCCAGTCATTTACAGTTGTGCAAAATGAGTGCAAAATGCCTTCATTTATTCCTGGCTCTCAGTGCCAGGAATAAGCAGAGCTTGACAATCAGCTAGGAAAAGTGTTACTCACCTGTGCATGCTTTGCCATCCACTTTGAGTACAGATCCCTCAGGACAAAAGCAAACAGGCCCTTTAGATGTTTGAAGGCAACCATAGCTACATTCGGTGTCATTACTTGTACAGGAAACTAACTCTACAGTAATTTAAAGAGGAAAAAAGGATCTTAAATTATTATTAAAAAAAAATACTAAGTTGCCCAAAAGAGATATTAACACTTTCCTGAATATTTCTTAAGAAAAAAAAAGTGTGATGTTGAGAGTATTCTGTGGTCTGTCAGAGGTTTGGTTTGGATTTTTCCAGGCTTTTTCTTCCTCACTCTGTCCTAATTATAACATTGCTGAGTCTACCCATTATATTGATCAGCTTTAAATTGTGTGAAGATGCATTATCAAAATATAATATATTTACATTTAAATATATTATAAATAAATATAAATATAAATAATTTAGAAATCTTTTTCTTTTACATTTCATCAAAAGTAGGTCATGTTTTGAAAAGTACATGGAAGTTATACTGAAAGAATAAGTACAAAACACAAAGAGAATGAGGAAAAAACTACTACACCAAGGGTAACAGAGCTTGAATCAATGAAAGCAGGAGACGAATGTTCCAGAAATAAAGATATTTTCCTTAGTGGCAATTTTTGAAGCTGTAGGGCTAAAACCATCTGAAGATCTGGCAATAGCTTTCCTTTCCATCATCATTACTGGAGCGCTAACATTTTTTTTAGTATTTCTTTAATGTAACTTCACAGGATATTCTCCTTCCACCTTCTGTATTGCACTGCTGAATCTCTTTATGCTGATTCCGGTGCCATATGGCAACACTTGCTGGAAGACTGGGACTAATATAAGTTTCTCACAGCTGCTTCTTTGAATCAGCTGCATAAGTTGGCGTAAACGGTGCATAGCCATTGCAAATATTGCTTCTCCAGCAACTGTGCTCTGGATAGGAGCGTTGTAACTGCTTAAGCACAGTGAAGAGGTGAAGAAATTGATTTAATGTTTCTCTCTGACTGCAGCTTGTGACTTTAGATGAAGAGCTTCATAAAGGACATGGAGGTCAAAGCACTAAAACATCTAGTCAGTATGTGGACTTTTCACCTTGTAAATCTCTCAAGTTGCGTAGTTGGTGACATATCTGCCCTGTGCTGTGGTAGTTAAGGAGTTACACTGCCCATGATGCATCCGTAGAGTGTGTTAGAGATACATTATTTTCTATCTAATTTGAGTCACTCAAAGTGCAGGCATATATTTCAAGCTGGTCATCTGGTGTAGGACTCAGTTGCACAGTGTCTAAGTGTTGTTTTGGATACAAAAGAATATCCCACCTCCAAATAGCTTCTGGCTGGACGTCTCCCATAGGTCTTCTGTCACATCTGGCTGCCTTCTACAGCAGTCAGGCACAACCTGGACCCTCAAGTTTGAGTCACTGAATCCTGCTTCCAGCTCCCTCTTAGTAGAGGGGGATAAGTGACTCCTGGATGTCCAAAATGCATTGACTGCTAGATCCTGTTATACTCTATGGATACTTTTACCCTCTAGCAGTGGGTAAAATTTAATCTACCCTAGGTCCTGATCCTGTCAGATTCCACCCTGAACTCCTTGGCATGCACTGACACTTCTACTCTGGGCCTCTATCAATTTTTTTTATTTCCAAGGAAACAAGGTAGAAGGAACTCTGTCTATTCTTAAGTTTCACTTCATCACAAAATAGAAAAGTGACTGGGAATATCCTAAGACCTCAAAACTTGGATGTATTTCACATTTTATATACTAGACTTTCCTTAGAAAGGCTTAATTCTTTTGTAGGATGAATATACACAGTCCTGCATAAAGGGAGAAAAAAAGTCTTTCACCTCTGGCTCTTACTATGACTAAAACATAGCCCTTGAAGTTTACTGACAGGCAAATCTTTACTTTTTCCCTCCAGTCATCTTTGTTCTGTGCATTTAATGTATTCACTTTTATTGAGCTTCAGAGAGCTTCCTGCTTTATGTGACTATGTTATATGGATAAGTTCTCTCAGGGATACTTCTTACACACAGTTTATTAATAAATGTAAAAAAAAACCAACCCACAGATGCAGTAGATCCCCAGAATAAACAACTTTATGAGTACTTCCATGTGTCTTATTTGTTGTAAACAGATGTACATGCATTTAATTTTGTGAATGTCATGCACATTAGCAATGTTATCATCCCTGATCTGAAGAGGAGAAAGATGATGTTGTAAGCTTTTCATTTTGAGACTGTGCAAATTCTTCGGCAGGATAGCCTGGGTGAGCCAAATTCAGAGACCACATTCTAAAAGATATAACTGCTCATCTGCCTGGAATTTGTTGCAGGGCCTAATCTGAGCAAAGAGGTCTCTTTAGAGAGAGAAGTCTCCCTCTGACGTTTTTTTGGGTCCTGAAGAAGCTCCCACTTGATTGCTAATGTGCAACTCACGCTTCCTTAAACATGACATCTGAATGTGGTTCTGTCAGTTTAAGCTTATCCTACTTACATAATAAGGGATTGTAAGCAACTAGTGCCAAACAAAAAACTTTCAGCAGTTTCAGTGTTAAATGAGGACTCTCTCCAATATGATACATTTATGTATTACTGCTACTTACCATGACATGTTTTCCTATCAGGCAGCAGTACAAAACCTCTTGGGCAGATACAGTAATAGGAACCAGGGATATTCACACAGCCCAAAGTGCAGCCATGATTCCAGAAGCCACATTCATTGATATCTGCCAAAAGAAGCATTTGCTGTGTCAGAGTAACATCATGAACCAGTGACATCAGGAAATTAGATTAATGAAACAGTCTTCAAGAAGTACTGCTTTTCCCCATTCATTCTACAAAAGTATGTCAGTCTTAATAAATTACAAAAAAAACCAAGCTTGCAGACCACATACAAATAAGCTTTAAAAACCTTCTAGAAAAAAATCTACTCAAGCTGCATGTGTCAAGCACAGGTGACTAGAAGACTTTCAAAAGTGTGCCTTCCCATTTGGATTCCAATGTCAGTTAAATCCCACATACTCCCCAAAAAATTTACATTAGACACTTTCCACAGACAAAAATTCTTTAAAAAAATTTGAGTGTAACATAACCTAAGTAAAATTCTCAAAATCTGGAAGTGATTTAGAAGTTAAAATTCAGAAAGCAATCCTGGCGAATCTCTTGAAAACTGTACAGCTACTGCTCAGGCAGGTCTGTAAATCCTGTAAACTAGAAATTTTGATGCCTTTAAGTCATAGAATCACAGAATCATAGAATCATAGAATGGTAGGGGTTGGAAGGGACATTTAGAGATCATCTAGTCCAACTCCCCTGCAGACGCAGATTCACCTAGATCAGGTTGCTTAGGAACATGTCTGGCCATGTTATTGGAGAGATGCTTCTAAAATTGATGTTAACAATTATTAACATTAATATTAGATTCTTTTTATTAAAATAATCCAGATTAAAACATTTAGAAGCATATTAAAAACTTGTGTCATTTTTGAAAATGGAACTAAAGACAGGTATCTTGTTGCAGGATTTTTCAATGTTTGGTTATACATGATGAGATCCATGGCAGGACCGAGAGTTACCAGCAGCTCCATGTGAGTGAGCCCGGACGGGCGAGGGACTGTGTGGGGAGACGGCCATGGCCCAGGCCGTGTTGGAGAGCCCGCACGTCGCAGAGCAGCCCCACACGAGAGGCAGAGAGGAGCTGCAGCAGTTGGAATAAGTGCGCGTCGGAGCAGCCCGTGCAGGTCTGCCATGCGTGTGAGTTACCCCACGGACTTGCAGGGAGGACTGGTGTGGAGTTCACCCGTCCTGAGGAGGAACAAACGGCAGAAGCTATCGGGAACAGACTAACTGAAACCCCTCACTGCCTGCCCCCCCGAACCGTTCAGGGGGGGACAGGGTAAAAACACCGGGATCAGGGCTCTGAGCCCGGGAAGAGGGGAGGTGTGGCAAGAAGGTGTTCTTAAAAAGGCTGGTTGGACTCTTCATTGATGTATTCCTCTGTGTTGTTTCATTTTGGTTATGTTTTGGGTTTTTGGGGGTATGTTTTAGTTGATGTTGCATTAAGTTATTTTTTCTGTTTTCTTCCCCAAACCGAGTGGCCTGGTCTGTTTTGTCCTGAACCTTAAGCGGCAATTAAGCTCTCCCTGCCCTTGGGCAATTCTCAGCCTCTTCGGTACTCGAGGCTAATCGTGGTCTTTGTTCCCTGATGGGCCTAAATCACGACAGACACAAAACCAAAATGGCACAACTGGGATTTTTAAGACCTCACACTGGTTTTTCATACTCAAGATATGTGTAAAGTAAAGGAACAGTAGAATTTTTTTAATCTGATAGAATAAAGTTGAGGTGAGATTCATGTGTTACCTTCACAAAACTGCTTATTTCGACTTAAAATAAAGCCACTAGAACATTTACACTGATGAGTCCTTGATTCTGGCCTGCAGATTCTTCTTCTGCAATTCTCTTTGTTCAAGTCACAGGTTACTTTTTCTGGAAGAACAAATATAGTGTAAATGTAGTGGAGTTCTTACCATATCAGCCTTCAAGGAGAAACTATTTTGAGCAAAGACACTCAGTGATGTGTCATCTTCTCAACAGCTACTTGCTCAACCCAAGGAACTTCTTATTAACAGAACAGAAAATAACTTCTATAATTTTCTATTGGCAAAATCAGGCTGAAAAGTCACTATAAAACTCAAAGTACCTGGAAGATTAAGTCAGTGTGAGCGATCATTTCTAGCTCTGTGTAAGCACAAGCACATCTATTTAGAGTCTAAAGTAGGAATGGTTTGGTCTATAGTGACTAAGAAAGGGAAAACCCTGTGTTCATAAGCTACCAGGTTCTGTAAAACACTCAGAAAGAACAGAGTGACAGAGAGTGAGCACACATACCAAAAGAGTGAGAATATTATTTTAAAAGAGAAAGAGATTGAACATAAGAGAACTGGAAATTATCAGCACAAAGTAGAGCTCAAGTCTCACATTATTTAACAACAACAAAAAAAGTAGTTGTACAGATCATAATGACTATACATTTCATTTCACAAAGTATCATTGTCTAGAGAACCTTTGTACTGGAGTGGATTCTGGTTTCTGATTATGAGAAAAACAAGCATTAAAAATCATGAATTCAGATTTAAAACTCAAAATACTTCTAACACACAGATATGTTCAAAGTTTCTTCAAAGGAGCAGAAAATAGTATCAAACAGATCCCCAGAAGCCTTCCTACTTCTTCTGCTTCACAGAAAAAAAGAAAACAGGTATTCGAGTATCCTTTTTCACGGGAAAGATTTGCAGAGCCTCGTGTCTGTGCTCAGCTGTCTTTTAGGGCTTGTTCTTTCACAGACATGCAACACATTGTTTTATTTTTGTCTCCCAAACTATTATTTTTGTTTTAATCTTCCTAATCTTCTTCTGGGGTTGCTTGCCCCTTTCCCTAGCTAAGAATAGCTGAACTGCTGCTACTGAATGTGGGTATGCAGCCACCCACACACGACACTGTCTTTGCCCTGTGCTGTCTGTGTAACGTCTAAGAAATCATGGGCTCATGCAGGCAAATAAATTTGTATGTAAACAATTTTCTTGTGCTATTTACAGATCAACTGTAAATTCCAAGAGATGGAAAACAGTATAATATTTAAATTTTGGTACTTAGTCTTCTCCTAGCCACAAGAGAGAAAATGTTGGCCATTTGGCAGAATGACAGATCACATCCATTAAAAAATGGAAGAACTTCCCAGACACTTCAGCTTGGCTGAAGTCATCAACATTGTACTTATTCACATCAGACTGATTAATTCTCCTCTAACAAAGGTTATGTCACTAAATGAAAAGTTATGAGTGGATGACTAGATGCTAGTTTTTGAGAATCTTGAATTTTGCATAGTTTTAGCTGAATCTCTCTTTTCGTGGAACTTGTTTTGAATTGAACCCTTGAACTCTGACCCTACTCATACAGTAGTGATACGTGAAATCTTTAAATACACAATTCATCAGAATGACAAAAGTGTGAGTACATGCAATCACAAAACAATACAAAACACAAACAAGGCCACATTCAAAGCTATATCTCATATTTGTCATTGGTGCTGGTTTCTTACCCCTTACTCTATTGAGACCAACGACATCCAGGAATTACAGGAGAAACAACAGAAGCAATAACTTTGCCATCTGGGCAATCTCAAGAAGATATTATTTTTAACTGAATAATTCTTAGAACTTGATACTGCCAAATCCATACGTAAAAATTACTCATATTTCAAAACTTATAGTGAATAGTGACTAATTTATGAATCACAATGTTTTTAATGTAATTTTTCTGGAAGAACAACTACTCTGAGCCATAGTTTCTAACTTATTTGGATTTTTGTTCGTATTTTTTCCCCTCCCATCCCCTCATTCATATGGAAATGAATGTTTTCAGATAATATCCTGACGTTGGTATCTTACACTGGAAAGAAAAACAACACAGTTTCTAAAAAAAATCTCCTGAGTGTGCTGAGTATCATTAACCTTTCAGAGAAGATACTTCAAAAAACAATTCAGAGGTGGTTTTTGAGACTTTAAGGTAATTAATATATTTTATGATCCATTAATAAAAGTGTGAGGATCTTTCCATCAGGTATTTGTATACTGACAGTAGGTATAATGTCATCAAACCTAGGGTCAGCTGTCAAAGAGAGTTGAGGTAAATTAGAGGCCATCTGACAGGTACTGCTGTACTAAAGTCATTAAGTTCATGTTTTTTCTGTGCTTATTGGCCCTCAACAATCAAGGAAAGTATTTTGAAAGAGAAAAAGAAGAAGTGACATGAGGAATTTAGGCAGTAAATAATCCAAATTCCAGTTAAAAAAAAATCAAAAAATGTCCAGTGAGCACTTCTCATCAGTTCTTTTTTCATCTGAAGGAGCTCACTTGCTTTCTGCGTTAAAGAAGGTTTGATAATTCAGTTGACACTGCATTGCAATATACACTCTCTTAATTTGTATAGAGCATCTAATTAGTGTAGGTATGCTTTTATCTCCATGTTTCTCTTCTGTAAGATCAGCTATAAATCTTAATTGTACTCCAGGCTCATTACTCCCTCTTTCATCCCAGTTCTTGCACTGGATAAGCCAAGTAATATATATCCAAAGTCCAAAAGGTTCATCTGGATTCAGCTTGTTAAGCTTCTTTCTACTCCATCACTTTCCAGATATTTTTACAGGCAGGTATTTGGAATAAAAAAATTTTAAAAAGAAAGAAAGGACCACTACTGACATCACTTACTGTTGTACAAAAATTTACTAAATGTGTTGGAAATATAGGGGTATATACTGCCAGACATTAAAAAACACTGGTAGTTCATTTATTAGTAAAGGTGGGGAAACACGCTTTCCAGCGGAAAGAGAAATACTAGAAAGCAGAATTTTTCTGGTGGAAGAAGTGGAGTTAATCTTCTAGGAGAAGAATAAAACTAAGTGCCCACAGTCAATGTAATCATGCTACACACTCTTGTGGAGAGACCATATGTAACACACCCAATAGCCTCCCTAAGGTTCAAGAGATCACTATCACAAAGTTCCTTTCTTCATAATTTTTCTTTCTCCCTCCACCTTCATGCATATGCAAATATGGTGACAGACACCACAAGAGACCTCATGAGACCTTCCAAATCTCATTATGACAACCCTGAGATGTGTGAACATGTCACTGTCTGCAACAAAAACGTATCCTTTCCTAAGTACTTCATGTGAGAGCACTAAACATGTCTCTTGAAAAAAGTGTTTCCATTTGCCAGGATTCTTTTCCTGAAGGAAGAACAGAAGAGGTACTGTCTCCGAGACGAGGCTCTCTGTGTTTACAAGTTTAAGCTTGAGTTCCAGGAACACTTTCTCTTCTGACTCTCAACAGCAGTTTGTGCTGCAAACAAAGCATTTGAAGGGGAAAGTTGCCTTGAAGATTTTGCTTTTCACACTCAGGTCAGGCTGCAAGAAGGAGAGACTGCATGGTACCATATAAAGCTGTTGGTTGGTATGAAGAAAGACAAAGACTGTTTTCTAGCAGATAATTTTAAATGGTTCAAGAGAGATACTTACAGATTCATTTTTGCTCATACGAACAAACACTATTTTCTCCTCATGTCTCTAGATCACCTGTGAACCTATTCCACTAAAGCAAGAATACTCTATGTCTGCTTTCCAGAAACCAGAGAACAAGACATTATTTCCTTTGGATTCCTCCCACTTGCTACTGCCTCAGCAGGAATCCTCAAGGAGTGCAATTGATATCCATTAAAGAGGCTCAAGGTTTGTATTTCATAGTTATTATGGCAAATTCAAGGTTGTCTAAAATAGGTTGACACTTTTTTCAGCCATTTCACTGCAACACTGAGACATCCACAGGACATACTATGCACTTAAAATCTTTTAGTGACATAATAATCAGAGGTATTAGATGTACACTACAACAAAACTTCCAGAAAGGAGCAGACATTTGATGAAGATAATCTACATGGAGAATCAAAAAGCTGTACATTTTGTGCTTTCAGAAGGAAAGTATAAAAACATCTTTGTATAAATGAAGGGATATTATTATCTGCATATTCAGATTAAAGAAATGAGCAGTTCGTGCTTAGCACTCTTCCAGCCTGATACTACAACTGGAGTTACATATACCAAGTGGAATTGTGAATTATTGAAGTTAAAGGAAATTTTTTCCTCAACTTCACCAAGGCCTGGAATTTTGCTGAAGAAAATTATTAGTGTGAAAAATCAGAGTGTATTATTCTCACACATATAACTGTATCACCACAGTTTACTTACCGAAATCCTGAGAACCTGCTTTTGCACCTGGCTGTTTAAATGGATGTACCACTTGTATCTCTGCTGGTGGAAAGAATGATGGCTTCAGGCTAATTGTGACTACAACCTTTCCAGTATACTTGTTGGCTCTCCATATCATACCAGATTTCGACTCTGAATAGTACAGGTGCTCAGCAAAGAGAGACATTCCAAGCAATTGATGTCTGCAATGGAGAAGATAACACAAAGTGGCACATTACCTGATCATAAAATCATAGAATTGTTTCAGTGGAAGAGACCTTTAAGATCATCAAGTCCAGCCTTTGTCCCAGCCCTCCCTATATATATGCACATACATAAATATATATATGCACACACATACACACAAATATATATATACACTTGAGCCCTATATATTCATTCATTCATTCATTTCTGAACATCTACATCACTCAAGCTCACTGTAAATAACCTTTTTTTTTACTCATATATATCTTATACTATCATAGATACATATCTGAGAATCAGATGAGGTTCCAGAGACATTTCCAGTTAATACAGCACTCAGAATCCTGCAGATTTGAAAAAAAAAACATGCAAGATGGATAACCTGCACTTTTCAGAGGATTATGAGCTGTTGTTCAGGTCTTACTCAATTGACAGAGAAAGACTAAGTATCATCGTACTTCTGTCCAACTCAAACCTAAAATGAACAATTGCTTCATTGAAGGATGTAGGCTAGTTAAGTTCCCTCATTTCACAGTTTCCAATGACTGCTCTGATACTTCTGACTGTCCCAGGAAATTAGGCTAGAGATGGAGGGGTAGGAGTAGGGGATGTCTAAAATATCCATCTTGCTGCTTCTCTATTGGAGGTATTTCATTTCCATTTGCAGGTCAGTTATAGCAACCAACAGGAACCACAAAAGAGCGTGGTTCTAAATAAGAGAAAAGGCAGAAAAAAATACCAAAAGAAGGATTTTTGGACTACTTTTTCTAGTACAAATTCCAGGTGGAAAAAGGAGAAACCATATCATCCAGTCTCAAAGGGAAAGTGTTGATGTCCTAGTGAACACTAGTCAACTTGAAGGAGAAAGAGTAACAGGGTATAGAATAATCCAGTGTGACAGCTGGCTGAGTAGGGAGAAACCAGCTCTCTGTTTGTCACATGCAAATGTTGTGCTGCACATTTAAATCAGTAGGCTAGCAAAACCGTATGTTTTTCTCATGTCGCAATTGGCAATCCCTGTTATGCATACTGACCATACTGTCAGCCATACTGACAGAAGCTGCAGTTATACAGTGTAACCTTTTCCCAAGTGACTCACAGAAAAAAAGCCCACCACAGAGCATCCTTATCACTGCAAAACACTACAGTCAAATACTAAAAGTCCCCAAAAGTGCATGAGTCTAATAGCACCCTCATCTCTACTTAGTCCCAGCACCAGGGAGCAGAGAGCAAGTCTGTTGCATAGGACAGTATTCATCATATCTACTGATGCCTCTTGGAGAGGCCGAGCATGGCCCTGAGCCTCTCTGCCCAGCAGCTAAGGAGGACAACAAGCTTAGAGTAGGATAGGAAAGACTTGATCTAGTTCAGTCTCTTGAGCACAGCTCAGACACCTGAGCTCACTCACTGTGACCTTGGACAAATCATTTAATCTCTGCTTTTGCCTTCTCTATTTGAAGAAAAAGGCCACTAATAAACAGATAGGATTTCTAAGGACTAAGTAGATATCATTTGCTAAAAGCTTGAAAGATGGAGAATACTGAGTGCTAGTATTATCCTTACAACAGTGATTCTTTTCCATTTTCTTATCAATAGTTTTAGATTTACAGTTAGGAGCCATTTGGAATAAACTTTATACTCTTTATTGTGTTATGAACTGACAAAGTAAAAGGAAGAATGAGAAAGAGAGCTTAACTGCATCCCCAGGAAATTAGTGGTTTATTTCTGAAAAGCTCAGGAAAACTCACCTAACAGAAATTTTGAGGAAACGAACAGCTCCACCATCATAGTCGCATGATCCAATATGGGAAATCTCTTTCCTATGGTCATGCTGGATCCAGTAGAGCCTTGTGTCAACCAAATCTAGTGAGATGGCCTTTATTTTTTCTGAGGTTCTTAAAATATATCTCACATCACTCCCACTGAGGGACACTCGCTGTATGCTGGAAATTATACCATCTGAAGACCAAAATAATAGTCTGCAGGCAAGAGAGGCATGTTTTGAAAAACAATTCAACAAAAAAATCACAAGATGACATCAGTGCAACACAGTCATTCTTTAGTTGCTCCTGTCTATAGAAATTTTCAGTCTTACCACAGCGCCTTCAGAATCAAAAGTAAAATAAAGTAAGGGATTTCCTTACTGCATAGTCATGTATTTCAGGAAAGCCCTATGTACAATTTCCCTTGATATAACTCTGTTAAGAGTGGAAATAATTTTTCATAACGAAGTGTTACCTGTTTAACAGAAGCAATGTTACCAACAAAACTTTGTTACAATTGTTTACCTGTTTTAATAGATATGTTTCTTATTTTATTAAATATATTTCTGTCAGAGTCTATATGAGTCTATTCGGGAAGCAGTGAGATACTAGAAATTTCTCTCAAGTCAGTGAAGCAGGAATCAGCCCAGTTGATCCACGAAGCACTATTGTTGGCCCTATGCTGTTTTTGGCCAAACCGTCAGAGAAGGAGAGTAGAAAGAACTCTCAAATCTACAGGGAATTCCCCATAAACTTGGGGAAAGGCACATCTTTGAGGCAGATCCTCACTGCTCTCTCCCACTGGGGAGGAATCTGTATCCAGAAACTCCAGTTGAACACATCACTGAAGCACTCAAAAATACCATTTCCTTTTTTTGTTTCCTACCTTCCTTCTGGATATAGTAGCCAGATTATGCTGCTATTAAATTAAGACACAGGCAAAATACAGCTGCAATACTCAAAACAGTTATGCACTGAAGTTACTTAGATGTCAAGTTATGGAAGCATCAGAACAGATTTACCAATGTGGCTAAGGTTAGCTACCGTTCTTTCAAAACAGCAAGTTGTCCCTCATTCGTACACATTTTATCTTTTAGTGTTTGGGCTTAGCTTCTTTTCTTGGGTTTCTTATGCACAAAAAATCCAAGAAGCATCATGATTCTGCCTTGTCTTCACCAAACCACAGAATTTATATCTATAAAACAATGTAGAGAAAGCCAGCTTTGCGGTGCTTATGTTAATAATAAAGGTCCAAAAACGGCTTAGATCTCCCTGACAAGGGACTATACTAAACCAGCAGGAAAAATCAGCCCCTGCCTCACAGTTTTTCACAGTTATATAGTCTACAGTTGTCATAGGTTATTGATGTATAGGTGAAAACACATTTCTAGGACAGCTCAGTTTTATCTTGTCATTTTTAAACATTTTATTAATATCTGCTTGCATTTCTAGAGCATCTGTTGTTTAAAAAACAACCTTCCTCTGGAAGTTTGGACAAATGCTACATTTCCCTTTTTACAGATAAGGAAACGAAGAAACAAAGGCAGTTATAGTTTCTGTGCGTAGCTTTTGCAAATCAGCTTAGGGACAGGATATGACACAAAAAACAGAAGAAGGATAAAGATTAGAAACTGGCTTGAATAATTACCAGTCTTTAATCTATTTGCCCTCTATTTTTCTTTCATCACAGTCCTTATTCTTCAGGGTTTCTAAATACTATTAAAAATCTGAATCAATCTTTCAGCAACAGTCATATTATTACTACTAAAATCACAGAATCATAGAATGGTAGGGGTTGGAAGGGACCTCTAAAGATTATCTAGTCCAATGCCCCTACTCAAGCAGGTCCACCTAGATCAGGTCACACAGGAACACATTCAGGTGGTTTTGAAAAACTCCAGAGAAGGAGACTCCACATTTGCCCTGGGCAGTCTGTGCCAGGGTTCCCTCACGCTCACAGGAAAGAAGTTTTTCCTTAAGTGGAACTTCTTGTGTTCCAGCTTTTGTCCATTATCCCCTATTTTAATGCTATTATTGCTTATATCTAGACAATCATTAGAGAAAAACTCTATTATTTGGGTATCACATTGGCCTAAGAGTTGCTCACATTTGAAGGAAGATATTAATATCAAATTTGTGCCTATATATACAAACAAACTGGGGTTTTCACTCACTTCACATTAAAAATAGAGCCCTCATGTTTTTCATACAAGTTTATTACTGGTCTCCCTGTAAGCACATGAGTACAGCTTTTATGCCTGGTGAATCACATCTATGTGAATATATGCAGTTGAGTTTATTTTTTCACGTAAGTTCAGCAAATTTGACCCTATAGTGCCAATTGTAACGTGTTTCAATGGCATTTGGCAGTGCATTTGACAACTTGTTAATATTTTCAAGGTTGGCAATATTACATCCAAAAGTAAATGGGAAAAAAAAACCCCAAACATAAAAGCTGATGATCAGGCCTTTAAATCCTGCCCAAATGACAAGACTCCAATGAATACTAGTAATGTTGCTAGCATCACAATATTGGTTTATGTATATATGTACTAGGAAAGGACACATAAGTCTTAATATTAAAATAGTTTCGCACATTACTGAGCAACTTTACTGCAACTCATAAGCAGTAACCAAAAAAAAAAATTGCTTTTGCTGTATAAACCAGAAGCACCCCAATGTCTTCTGAAGCTTTTAGTTTTTAAACTAATGGAAGATGTTTATGTGCAAAGAGAAATTGTCATGGGGAGACCACTGTAACAATTCATATTAATAACTCTTCAGGAGGCCAGATCTCTTACGTGAGTATGGTTCTCAGTGTAAGTGTTTTGAAGCTGAAAGAAGCATCTCTGTGAAGGCCAAATTACAAGTGACACAAAATAGCAGTAGTAGATTCAGAACCAATATTTAGAGCAACTAACAAAGAGACAAGTCTAGACCTTGTTTTGAGAAAACATACTAATTTACATTATAAACGTGCCAATTCGGGAGTACAAGGGATTCCCAGCATTTGTAGGCATCTTTCCACATGCAACTCCAGTTCTGCTTTCTGCTGCTCTAAAACTTTGCTGTCTTTGACAAAGGATCAGCAATGCCTCTTTTCCCTCAGTTCTCCTCACTAGCAAAATTTTCCCTGATAATTAAGACGTATAGACCCCACATTAGATTTCTGTGGGCTTTTCTCATGTGTTCTCTATCTATCTCTTCTATGCCTATTAATCTTTTATTGGGTTTTGTGAAGGTTCAAGGAAGCATTGGCCTACAGATAATGCACTGTGCACAGACTAGCTCAGCAGCCTATAAACTGCAACCATAGTACTTTGCATATTTTGAGCATGTTTCAATGAAATTACTAACCTAGTTAAAATTACCTTTGCTCAGCATCAATGATAATCCTTGTGGGACGACCAACATCTCTTAGAAGAACTCGACGCTTCTTCCCATTCATGTCTGTTGCTTCTATGGTTGCTTTCTGTCTATTAGCCCAAAGAATGTCTTGATTTATCCAGTCAATAGCAAATCCTGAAATGCCTTTATCTATGTAACATAGTCTCTGAGAATAAAAAAAAAAAAAAGTTGACAAGAAGCATCCTAATAATTCCCCAGAAGTTGACTTTCAATATAGGGAATGGACTCCTAGACTTGAAGCTTCCCATTTCATTCCTTCACCTGCTTCATTTTCTCTCAGACCTGTAGATATTTGTCTTTTTTATATTTTAGACACTTTCATTTGGTCTTTGTACTTACACATACCACTTATGAACTGAGTGATACTCGTGAAAGGGGAAACTATTCCCCACCAGAAGAACACTGAAATATCTTTCAGTTACAATTACTTGCATTTACCACACTACAAAGCAGCAAGACATGTACTGTTACGGATAGAAGACTTCCTTACACACCGTTGCTGGACCTTGATCTTTAAAAATCACTGTAAAATACATCAGTGAAGATTCTATATGTGTAAATTAATACTGGCAATCTCTCTTTTGAACAAAAGAAGGCTCTCACAGCATTAAAGTTCAGCCACAACAGTCTGTCTGCCCTTCTTAATCAGCCAGATGCAATGAACTGGGCAGCTTTTTCTGAACAAAGGATAAAGTTCCAAAAGAAGCATTTATGCAGCTATAGAAACCGATAAAAGATTTGAGAAAAAATGAATAGGAACTCATGCACATTCTTCTCATGCCATTTGTGCCAGTTTAAATTGCAATAATCTGGAAGACAAACTTCCATAATGCCAGGCATTAATTATAAATTGATAGAAACATCATTGTCTTCAAAGCTTTAATTTGTCTGAATTTCCTCTCTTTTATTTTTAGCTTCCCTTTGCTTGATCCACTGCGAATATGAAACATTCTGTGAATTCCAGTGAAACAGCCTAGACTCGGGACCATAGTTATTATTATTAAAAAAATCTGTTAAGTCTGAAGTGCTAATCAATGAACAGGAACAGCAGAATTGTATTTAAAGAGCATGTATTTTCCATAGAGAGTTTTATATCTATTAACCTGGAGAATTCGAGAGAATTTATTACTTTACCTCTTGCTTTGTGCCATTCAGGTGAATTCTTTGAAGCAGTCGCCTTTCAGAGTCTACCCAGTATACTTTCTCTTCCGTATAATGAAAATCCATAAGTGTTGGCTGACCAATATCAGCCACCAATCTTTCATGATTGGTCCCTTCAGTGTCAATTCTAAAGATGGCATTTCCATGGCTAAAAAGTAAGAATGGTGCAGGGTCTGACGTAAAAAAAACAGAGAGAGACTGATTAATAGATAAGCATTGCATTTTTGCTGCATTAGGTTTTCATCAGTATTATACTAGCCGAAGAAAAGGTCAAGATCTAACCATGTCTCACATTTTAACAGTAACTTTCTATACATATCACATAGTGCCAATAAGATATAAACACAACAGTCCTTTCACATTTAATGCTGAAAGTTGGGTCAGAAATATGAGTCATGAAACTGAAATTGCAGTGGTTGTTACGCTAATCCCAGAATCTGTGGCCTAGTTGGAGGTCAGAGAAACCACTGCATGCACACCAACACAGATTGGAAGAATAATATCATGGCTGTGTCTCCAAACTGAAGACCACTCACAACTGTTGTGCTATAGCAAGAATTTGTCAAAGAGAGGGGGTTTGGAGTCTCACTTTAACTATCTAAACAGGGAAGCTGATGATCCCAAGACAGAACACAGAAGAAAACTACAGGCAATGAAGGTTTATGGTGATGCAGAGGGTTGAAGGAAACCAAAGATGCTGTATTTAAAACTCTACAGCTCAACATCAGCATCTTTTTCCAGATAAAACTGTATTCACACTGAGTAAAGGGTGAAAGCTTATTGGTAACTTAAATAAAATATGTTAAAATGAAAGGTCTTCCAATATCCAAACTCTAAAAATGCAATTAAGTTTGCAAGTGATGAGCAACTGGGATGGTCCAAATAGCTTTAATGAAGACTTAAACACAAGTTGTAAGTATGGAGGCACAATTAGTACATAACCATTAGGGATGCAGATTACACTGCCCCAGTTTTATCAAGTCCTCTTTGTTTTTAGGGTAGCACCACACAAGATTATCCAGGGAACCTTAAGCATATTTCCAAACTACAATGGTTTCCATTTAAGCAATTTGGACATTACAGATGTCTATTAAGTGTGTATCAGAGGAAAGTTTTTATGTAACCAGTCATGTTTTACCCTTCATTTTAAAAATATTTTTTTATTCTAATAAAATAAAGGATGTAAGAAATACAGTCAGGTTTTTAATTTACCAGTAAAACAATGTTCAAAGAAAAAAGCTCATTGTGATGATAATGGTGGGGGTTTATAAAACAGTTGCCTGAAACAGTAATGCTCTAACCAAGAGACTTTTAAATACAATTTTTGACACAGATCCAACAGCATGACAAGCCTGTCTAATCACTTAAACTGATCTGCCTGCAATGCAGAAGAATTTTAGCCAGATCATGTTTCACCTTCATCATTTGCAAGGTTGTTTAATTGGATCCTTTTCACAGCAGATCAATAAGACCAATCTCGATTTCTCCAAGTGACAAAAGTTCTGAGAAGCACTCAAGATATAATTTTCTTCTATTGACACAGAACAAATTCTTCCTGTGTGGAAGAAACAGGACAATCTGGATTGTGACCCTGGACTTCAAGTGAGCTAACTTTGGCCTCTTCAAAGACCTGATTGGAAGAATCTCATGGGACAGGATTCTAGATGGTAGGAGTGCCCCAGAAAGCTGATCAGTCTACAAGCACCACTTCCTCCAAGTCCGAGGTCAGTGTGTCCGCACAAGTAGAAAACTGGGAAAAGGAGGCAAAAGGCCTACATGGATGAAATCTGTATAAGGTGGAAAAAGGTTTCTTGGAAGAGTGTAGGCTGATGACACGAAACTGGGAGGACTGGCTGATTCCCCAGAAGGCTGTGCTGCCATTCAGAGGGATCTCGACCACCTTGAGAGTTGAGCAGAGAGGAACCTCATGAGGTTCAACCAGGACAAGTGCAGAGTCCTGCAGCTGGGGAGAAACAACCCCATACACCAGTACAGACTGGCAGTGACCTGCTGGAAAGCAGCTCTGTGGAGAGAGACCTGGGAGTCCTGGTTTATAATAAACTAACCACGAGCCAGCAATGTGCTCTCGTGGCCAAGAAGGTCAATGACATTTTGGGATGCATCAAGAATTGTGTGTGTTCAGCAGGTTGAGAGAGGTTTTTCTCCCACTCTGCCCTGCTGAGGCCTTATATGGAGTACTATATCCAGGTCTGGACTCCCCAGCTCAAGAGGGACAGGGATCTTCTAGAGAGAGTCAAGTGTTGGGCCACCAAGATGATCAGGGGACTGGAAGATCTTTCATATAAGGAAAGATTGTGGGGTCTGGGACTGTTCAGTCTGGAGAAGAGGAAACTGAGGAGGCCTCTCATTGGTACTTAAAAGTGTTTAAAAGGTGTATGTCAAAAGGATGTGGCAATACTTCTTTATGTAGTGTCCAGTGATAGGACTCAGGGTAATGGACAAAAGCTGGAACACAAAAAGCTCCACTTAAATTTAAGATGGAACTTCTTTCCCATGAGGGAGCACTGGCACAGGCTGCTCAGGGAGGGTGTGGAGTCTCCCTCTCTGGAGGTTTTCAAAAACCTGCCTGGACGCATTTCCTGAGTGACTCCATTGAGGTGGACCTGCTTGAGCAGGGGAATTGTGCTCGATGATCTTTAGAAGTCTCCTTCAACCCCTACGATACTCTGATTCAGTGAAGATGATCATCACTCTGTTTCCATACTAACAGACTGGTTTATATCTCAAATTTTCAAGCTCTTAGGATATTAATGACTCCCTTTTTTGATGCTATTTGCACTAAGAAACCCCAATATTTAAACTATGAAGATTCGCTTTATGTAAACAGTAAATGAATGGTGATGTGTGACAAGGTAGATTATAATTTCAGGAATTTGACAGCTGTACTGTACACATTTTAGCCAATTAGTTGAACAAGCAGATTTAAAATACTTTTGTGTTTTCCACTCTCTGAATTTCCTTTCAGGTGCTTGTGAATGAGAGCTTTAAATGGAACAGCAGACGAAAAAATTTATCTTTGCAGAAGCATTAGTCAGATTTGGGACTTAATTTTATCAAGGGTTTAATGAACATGTAAACAATGCCCACATCACAGAGCTTCTGGTCTTTAAAACATGGGGATATTTCACTCTGTGTACGTCCTACAGAAGAGTTTATACCTAGCATAAGGGTTCTTTACCCACTGCCTGGACCATCAGTCTCTTTCTACTGATACTACAAATGTTAGTAAAAAGGTTTTAAAAGTTGAAGTCCTCCGATATTAATGTACGATTGTTTTTTGAAAGATATCTATGCACAAATATCACTGTGAGGTAATATTACTTTTCAATTATCTTCAGTTCAGAAGTGAAGAGTTTACCAAGGACTACAAAAAATCCTGGTTGAGTCTTTATGATCCACATATTGTTGTCAATAATGACAACTCTAGGAGCTGATTGAGGTAATCATGTTGGTGCCACTTTAGGAGAGAATTTCTGCTAAACAAGAAGTCATTGTTTCATTTTATTTGTTTGTTTTCATGTGTTCATTCGTCTTCTTACCACCATACCTGCCATTCTTCACCATCACTCTTCCGTGGAACCCACTTTTGGCCTTGTCACTTACCCGTACAGTAGAAGAAGCAGTTTTTCATCAGCAAAGCAGAGCACCCCGGTCACTCTTCAGTATGGACCAGCCAGGCATGGTTCACTTTGAAAAATATTGCTAACTCATTCTTTAAAGCTCTTTTCTAGTCATTAAAAAAGAAAATTACCTTACCATTCACATAGCAAGACCATTTGTCAACATCCAAAGTGTAGCCAGGCAAACAGGAGCAGATGTAGGACCCTGGAACATTGATACAGATTTGGCCACAGGTCCCCAAACCACCTTCGAGGCATTCATCAATATCTGAAACATGGTTTTGAATAGATCAGGAAAATTCAGGTGGCAAAACTAGCAAAAAGAATATCCGTCACATAACCATCTAATAATAAATTGGTCGCAAAATTTAATACCCCATTATCAAAAAAGCAGAGTAGGATGACCATGTTGTTTCATGCATTGGTTTCAGAAGTGTTGTCTTTTTCATTGTCACATTTGCAGTGATTGTCAGTTTTTAAAGACTGCCCAGAGAGATTACTGTTCATCCCAGGGTCCGGGCACTCTACTCTCTGATTGCCCAAATAAAAGAAATAGGTCTGTCCCGTACTCATTTTCTCTCACTCATTTGCTACGCAAATGCTGCCTGCAGCTGCTTCCTTCCATCTTTAGCCCTCTTTCCACAGTAACACTTTTACCAACAAATTAACAAGTTTTCCGAAACAGAAAGTAGGAGATGGGTTTTCACATTGAGCTCATTTTAGTTTGAGTTAAATCTCAAAAACACCTATGAAACACTAAAAATCCGACTGTATTCTAACAGCAACAAGCTCAAACCAAGGCAACTGGCAAACTAATATGAAACTGAGATTTTGACTGGTAGATGAGGCCAGACATTTTTAAAAATAAAAGATACTTAATGTATTTATGGTGTTCTATCAGGGCTTGAGGCAGTAACTATTAATAAAGTCTTTAATTTAAAGGACTTTATTTTTCAGAAAAAAGGTCACTACTGAGGGACACATTTTACTCTAAGGAGGAAAGAAGTTAACCCCTTTGGCAATAGCATGGATGATTATCGCACAAAAATTTAGATAAACTGAGGTTCCTACTGAAAACAAGTACATCTGATCATAACCAGCCCAAGGGGCTTGGCATTTGACAGTACAGTCCCTGGTATATGTCTTGTATAACCACTGTGAAAGTTGCTCTAAGGAGCAGCTTTTCTCTTCTCAAGATCTATTTGATGACAGTGGCTTTTGTTCTGGGTTTTATTGTCTGACTTTGTTCATGCAGACAAAAAAAAAAAAAGGAATCATGTCATTTTAAAGAGATACATTTGCTGTAAGTCGCTAAATTAACATTGATTCATAACCAAAACTATGTGTGTACATATGTATTTAGGCTTATTCCAAGTATAGCTGACAACATTTTATTTTCTTTTTTCTATATTCCTGGTCAAGAATTTAGAGCAATGGAAGAAGAGCTTCTCCTTGGCTAACTTATCTTAGATGATTGTTTTAATCAAGTGCAAAGTACCACAGTGCTTCAGGAAGTCTGTGAGTGTTAGGTGACAATTCCAATCGTTCAAAGCAGGTCAGAAATCACAACTTAAAATAACTACAAGGAACTGCAATTTAACCAACTCATACCAGCACTTCGAAAGGAACTTTCTCTCTCAGTAACCTAAGGGAGAGCTAAGTAACCAGATCTTTGACATTTTGTGGATCTGGGAACCTATCTCCTTTAACTGCTTTAAAAAACTATGTGCAGCAGAAACGTTTAGGGGTTTCTTCTGTGTCAGGTATCAAAGTAGCTCAAAAAGAACATTGATGCTCTACAGTCACTTAAAGTGTCTGTGCTGTTTTCAGAGTTTCCCCACAACGCTGTGTTCCACATTGAACATGAAATAATTTGATGATGTATGAGATGTAATCTGAGCACATACAACTGATTTTATTGAACAGATTATAAGGATGAAGCAAACATTTTCAGCAACTTAATTCCAGAAAGCACTCCAATTCTAACCCACAACCTTCTTCAATCAGCTTTCAGAAGTAGATTTTCCCACACGTACTAGGGATGTACATGCCATTCTCCACAGCATTAAAGGAGTAATACCTCCAAATCCCCTCTAGAAAGGTTCAACTGGCTTAGAAGTTTGTTAATGGGCTACAAAAACCCATGAGCTACAGGTTGCCAGTTTAGCTACTCCTGGCTAATGTTGCCTGGATGTCACTGTAAATAAAGGGCTATTTGATGGCCCATACGGGAGGGTCTCTGTGACCTCAGCCCATTGCCACAGCTGCTGTCAGTGTTAGCAGAGATGTGAAGAAGTCTGAAGGCATGAACATTGCATCTGTCCTTGATGCACTGGTTTTCAAATGGAGTAACTGTCTAAGTCAGATGGTTAAGCTGATCTAGTCACCAGTACAAAAGCAGATGCAAGACTGTTGATAAGGCTATAATGTAGTTTATAATGTAGCAGAGGACTTGCCCTGGGTGGAAGAGGTTAAAGACTTGTTGGCCAAACTTAAGGCTCGTAAGTCAATGGGTCTTGATGAGATGCACTCTGGAGTGCTGAGGGAGCTGGTGGATGTGATTGCTAAGCCTCTCTCCATCATCTTTGAACAATCATGGAGGACAGGTGAGGTGCCTGAGGACTGGAGAAAGGCCAATGTCACGCCAGTCTTCAAAAAGGGTAGGAAGGACAATCCAGGAAACTACAGGCTGGTCAACCTTACCTCCATTCCTGGAAAGGTGATGGAACAACTCATCCTGAATGTTATGACTGAACACATGAAGGAACTGCATCTGGGAAGGAACAACCCCATACACCAGTACAGGCTGGGGGTTGAACTGTTGAATAGCAGCTCTGCAGAGAGAGACCTGGGAGTCCTGATTGATAGTAAGTTAAACATGAGCCAGCAATGTTCCCTCGTGGCCAAGAAGGCCAATGGCATCCTGGGATGCATCAAGAAGAGTGTGGCCAGCAGGTCAAGGGAGGTTCTCTTCCCCCTCCACTCTGCCCTGGTGAGGCCTCATCTGATGTCCTGTGTCCAGTTCTGGGCTCCTCAGCTCAAGAGGGACAGGGAACTTCTGGAGAGAGTCCAGCGCAGGGCCAAGATGATCAGGGGACTGGAACATCTTTCATATGAGGAAAGGCTGCGGGAACTGGGGCTGTTTAGTCTGGAGAAGAGGAGATTGAGGGGTGATCTTATTAACATTTATAAATATCTAAATGGTGGGTGTCAGGAGGTTGGGGCATCATTTTGTTTTTCTGTAGTAGCTAGCAACAGGGCAAGGGGTAATGGGATGAAGCTGGAACACAAAAAATTCCACTTAAACATAAGAAAAAACTATTTCACTGTGGGGGTGAGGGAGCAGTGGCACAGGCTGCCCAGAGGGGTTGTGGAGTCTCCTTCCTTGGAGGTCTTCAAGATCCATCTGGAAATGTTCCCATGTGACCTGATCTAGGTGAACCTGCTTCTACCAGATGATCTCTAAAGATCCCTTCTAATCCCTCATATTCTATGATTCTGTGTTACTTAATATATGACAACTGTTACATAAATCTGATGTTATTTCTCTGAGCAAATCAGAAGTATGGCTGATAAAAACAACTGTGTGGATGTAAGATCGCTAGTCAATTGAGACTGATGAAAGAATTATTTCATAATAAAGAACACATTAAATAGGAATAAGAAACACAGGCCTGACCTAGAGATTGTATCTGGAGGACTGCTTCCTCTGAAAAGTATTTGTGTTCATATTGGATAGAAAACTGACTTCTCATTATTGTATTGGGCATGAAAATTCAAATCACAATACATATAAAAAGGAGGAATTAATGACAATGGGGAATTAATTTTAGTTCTATATATAGCTGTGGTCAGACTATAGTGGTATGCTGTTTGTATATCACAGATACAAGTTGTGAAAGGATTCTGAAACATTATAAAGTGTATATGAGGATAAAATGCCTGTTTTGAGGATAAGGAAAAGTGCCTTTCTGTGAGACACTTAAAGAGCTCAGTCCACTTAGATTATCAGAAAGAAGCTTGACAGAAGGATTGACCACAATATATAAATACCTTCATGAAATTAAAAAGACACTATATAAGTGTCTTTCTAAAAGGCACTATAATCTTTTGCAGGAAAGACAGCTGAGAACTGAATCTGGGGAAATGAAATTCAGACATTAAATTCACTTTTTAAAAGGAAATGTGATTCACCAAGGAAACTAACTACCAAGAAAAACTGTGAATAAGTGAAAAACATCAGTGGATAATCTCAAATCAAGATCAAATATGTTTTAGCCAAGAACAGATTACTGAGCTGTATACCAAAGTAATCTCTTTGGACAATGACTTATTATTTACACGACGGATTTTCCAGCTTTATATGAGTATACACAACGGACTCTCCAAGAAAGAGTTGATTGATCAGGCTGCAAGAATTTACACTGCCTCCCCAGTAATTGTACCTGAAGAGGGAATTTCAGGGTTATCAATCTGCCCATTGCATCACTACCAAAGTTCACATAATAAAACAAATCCCACACATACTGGAAAGCAAGCAATCATCCCTTCTGAAGAAGGGCTATAGTGGAAGAATAACCACACAATGAAAGATGTCTAAAGTACAAACAGACAAACAGGCTGTTTCTTCAAGTTTAGGCGAACTCAATCATAAAATCATCAGGTGTATCTATCAGTGCCTCCACCTGCACTCTTAAGCCAAAGCAAAGCATGGAGTTACATCTTGCTGTAACTGTTTTATGTCTCCTGGCAACCACTTCCCCCAGTGGGAACTTTACCCTGTGAAAGAAATCAGCTTAGTGAACACAAAAGCTGTCTGCAGTGCCCTGACAGCCAGCTCTGAAAGGAAGAATGAGGTTCTGCTCAGTTCTCAAAGACTTCTTTATGCAAAAATGCCTTGAGAATCAGTGAAAACGATGAATCATGTCATCGTGATGCTGGCAGCTCTCAATGACTTTGCATACAATTATGTTACTCTATTGAAAGTCCTGAGAAATACTCTGTAGCATTAGTATGCCTGGCAGGGATATAGAGAAGCCATAGTGAGACAGAATTTGTGTTTCATTATGGCCCCAAATACAGATATTATATACATAAAATCTACAAGTTCAGCTACACACACTCAAAAACTCTCATTCCAATTTGATGCCTGCAGAATTGGACTGGGAATAAATTCACTCCACTATATCTAGCCACCATCATAATCTCTTCAATAAGGTTGAACATGAAATTTCATCTAGGTTACAAAGAACAGAGCCTATCCCTTTCATCTGTTTTGATAAAAGCATATGCCTCTAAGAACAGAAGATAGCCAGAAATAGATGTTCCGTCTAACAGCAGGTCACAGTAAAATAAATGAAGGACATCTCGGTATCTTGTCTTTCAAAATTTTAAATGAGGTTTAAAGTACAACTTGATCACTCACAGTTTTTGAGAGGATAGAGGCTGTGAACTGCTCAAATATTATGGTAAGAAATACAATGTGAATGCAATAAGATAGTTATCTATTCCTGGACTCTTCAAGATATGACACAGATATGACAGCAGGACCAATCATATGATTTAATCAAACACAATTAGAATCAAATTTCAAATTTAAATAAAATACATAAATCACTTGTAGGTATCTTGAAAAGAAATGTCAAAAAAACCTCAAGGGACTACAATATCTTTAGATGTCTACCTTTCTGGACTCAGATCTCCAGGGTTTGAGTACTAGAATGAAACAAAATATATTCTGGGTTTGTTTTCAAAACAAATTCTATAAGTAAATTAGTAACTACAAACATGCAACTTTCAACAGACTATTATTGGCTTGCCTTTGAAAGATGAAGTTCACAAGGCTATCACTTGCCCCTCTTTGAAAAGGCATCAACAGAACTGTCATTCATCTCCCTTTAGAATCAGATTTCAAATTAAACACTAGAAAGTAGTCAGTTTTGTTTAAAACAGAACACAAAATTACTATCTGCTATTTTCCACTGAGCAGAATACTGATGATTCTTGCAGTATAAGTCACCATAAGTCACCAGTCTTGAAGTCTGCCTCTTAGTCTTCTTCAGGATTAAATTTCATGCATTATGTGACACCATTTCTGTCACTTCTTATAACATAGTCGCCTCCTTATTTTGATCTAAGTTTTTACAGTTATAGTATTTGTCTACATTCAGTTGTATCCAGTTTCCAGAGAATCTTATGGGAATCTTCTCATTAATTGGTCTGTGAGTTCAGACTCATATTCAGGAATTCCTGACTACTATTTGGTAACAACATTTTCTAGTGTCTTTCCCCAAGCCAATGTAACATGAAGTGAGCTAGCTGTAAGATACCTACTGAAAATGAGTTAAAAAGCATGTCTTGACTGTAGCTCTTCTGAAATACAGAAGGATACCGTGGGATCTCAACACATTTATCCCTATGTCATGATAAGGATTTAGACCATCGTTTCTCATTTCATTGCTTCTTACCGCTCCTTATGTGATGCTTGCAAAGAAAGCATAGCTGTGAATTAGTAAGGTTTTGGCATTTCATATTTCTCAGAATATAGCATAAAAGCTTTAACAATGTTTTCAGAAGGATGTATGGATCAAACTGAAGCCAGGATTTACCTAATTAAAGAGAATTTGGAGATGTAACAGTAAAGAGGAATAACTTAATATTCTGCATCACCAGTGCCACATGGCAGAAGAGTAGTGAGCAGTAAAAAAGAAAGAAGGAAAGCTTGAGACACAGAAAGAAACATCTAACTAAAAGAGCTGACCTAGATAGCTGCAGTTGTCACCTTCAATTGTGAGCTGTAGCTCTGTAGGAATGTGCAGCATGTAAACCCTGAAGACAAGGTCTGATCAGTTAATGCCAGAAGTTAGTAGAGATATGCAGAATTTCAGAACCCACAATTAGGTAAAACTTCAGTAATGTGGGTTGCATTTTTCCTGCTACACAATTTTTTTTACAGTATTGTCATTTAGGGTTTTTAAAAAACAGTCTCCCTTCACTCTTAAAATTTATAAAGTGAATATTCAAAGTCAGCCCTGAAGCCAAAGTACACCTACAGTATGGCAGTGTCCAGAACAAAATATATTTACCTGGAGTAGCCCAAGACTAGAGTCTAGCCTAAAACTGGTAACACAAGAGGCTGCTCTAGGGCCTTCTTCAGACAAACAGTGCCATGAGAGAATAAAAAACTGTTTTGTTAAAGTGGTACTTACTTCAGGAGGGTACAGCTCACCAATTCCAATAGTCAAAAAGCCCATCCATGGGTTTATCTTGTATGCATTTATGTTCAAATATGTCAGAAATTAATGCTCTCCCAGGACCAACTATGCACATGTTTTTTAACCCTGCAGGAGCAATTCCTGTGTAGCCCAGACCATTATTTTTAGAGATACAAAGTTCTATGTTTTCACTAGAGTCTAAGAAAGATGAGTTAAAGTTAACTGAGTCCCTAGTCATGACATTACCTTAAGATAAAAGATTACATCAAGAAGGCAGTGTCAGAAAATGCAGAAATATTTCAAATTCTACCGTAACTTGCCAATTAATTGATATGTTCATTCACTAGACTACTCTTGTGCTGACCTCATGATCTGTTCTCACATAATTTTTCTCTTATAAACCTTACTGTTGTGGGACATATGGTCCCTCTGAAAAGTCTCTTCTCTCTTGTCATACCGAGTCAGAATTAAAATAATCTCTTTTAAAATAACTATATAAAATTATATGAGACATTTAGGGTTAGATTTCACTATCCTTCCACAGGATGAGAAGGTCTTTGATCTTAAATATCTCTAGAAATAAAAGGAACTAATTAAGAAGCAAGCTATTTAGCAATGTAAGAAGAGCATGACCTAGACCTTCATCTGTAGTGGTAGTGTGGAAAACAAATCGAGAAAAGTCTAACATTTTCCAGTAAGTGTCACTTGTAAGAGTTTACTGACAGAGAGCAGACATCTTCTCAATTCAGGTTAGTCCCTATGGCTGGCAGGATGTCACCAGGGTCATAGACGATAGAGACCATTTTAAAACTGCTTTTTTTTTTATTACAGCTAACCAAGTATGATCTCCAAACCACAGATCAGCTTGCTGTCATTGTTCACAGTTCAGTAGTATGAGTCATGTCTCCCACTCATCACTTCTATACCCACTATTACCTTCAAAGCCTGCCTCCAGCTTCCTGCCACTTGCTTCCACTGCACCCTCTCTCTCACATAATTAATGAACTGGAATATGATACATCCAGTCTTCTGGTTTCAATACAACTTGTGTATCCAGCACAGAGGAAAGAACAGGAGAAATCTGTTCCACCAAAGTATCCTTCAGTCTTGTATTTAATTTCAAAATTTCACCTTTGCTTAACCCCCTGTAATCCAGTGGTCTCTAGTCAAAAAGATATCATAACATGTCTCACTTTTCATTTATTGCATGTTACATGGAATTGCCCAGAGTAGATCATAGTAACATTAGCTATTATGCAAAAGACTACTTTATTACTATTTCTTGCACAGTTTGTTGAATTACTAGAGTAGTTTTGCCTAGAGTCCCTCAGTTCATACAGTAGCAAATGTAACTAATTTTTAACAGAAAAGACCTAAGGTGGGGCAGGTTAGGTGTCTGGAAGAGTGATGTACACCAACACAAGAAATATGGCAACTGAACAAAAAAATATATCATTGCAACTTTTTGCACACCAATATTTATAGGGCATTTTTACTCATTAAACAATGGCTAAGCAAATCCCTTCATGTCAGTAGGATTCTTCTGCTATTTATGAGCTCATAATCAGACAATCCAGTTATGTAGAAATCATAACTAACATACATTCTAATTAGCTTGTGGAAGCTAGGTATTTATTAGCAAATAGTGTGGACCTGTAGGAGAGGTTGTATGAAACGCTGTTGAGGATGAGAGATACACACAACATATATTCCAGATTGAGGTTATAGAGAACCCAGTCTAGTCTGGTCCCAGGGACTGAATGGACATCATCAGTGGGGAGAATAGATGTTTTCCTACATGAACATCTTCTGATTTAGGCTGGCCTAAGGGGAATCCAGTTTGTGCACTTTAAGAGTGCTCCAGAACATAAAAACAAGCACAGTTAAGAGATATTAATTTCCGAAGTGTTTTTCTCATTTGAATTCAAGCATCAGTATAGAAGCATGCTAGATGTGTTTGGCTCTCAGGTAAATCTTCAGTCAAGTTTATCATTTGTACACAAAAAGTGCCTAGAGAGCATTTAACATGTATACTTCTATTTTTTGCTTACAAGGTGCTATTTCTTGGCAGAACGCACAGAGGGCACCTGTTATTAAATCACTCCAATCATGTCAAGAGCTGAGTCACAGGCTTTGAAGACCAAGCAGTCTAATGCAAAGCCATTAACTCGAATCCTTACAGAGAGTTTCCTCAGCTCCTTACTACAGAGACCACAACTTATTGTCTCTGGCTTTCTGAAAAGAGTTAGACTTCAAGACAGCAGGGTAGGGAGAAGGGTACTGTCATTCTTTATCTTACACTTTATAAAGAATAGGCATCTGCATTTTACACGTTCCAAATTACTGGAGGTGACTATATCCATATTAATATATACTATTATTAAGATATTTCACCCAGACTTTAGTACTACAGTATCAAATACATCTGCCATTCATGTATCATATGATACATTTTAAAATAAAAGCACACATATGTACATGAACCAATAAATATAGAAAGAGTAGATTTTAAAGTTACGTAGCCCACATCTAAGTGTATACTAATACATAATCATTAAAACACTCTTCCTACATACATACGGAAATATGCCTATAAACAAATTTTCATATCTAGAAGCACAAATATGTGAGTGCACATCTCACAAAGAATTTTGATAACTAGGGAACATTTCAGACCTCTTAATGATCATATAAAAACATTTAGCCTGCTTTCTCTTAGTTAAACTGACAGATAAGTGACTGATTTCTGAAAAATTAAATGCAATGAATTCTGTTCATTACAAAAAGGAAAAGATATCAAGATGCTGATGTATCAGTTTTGTCAGTACATTACACAAACAATCTGTACAAAAAACTCTTTGAAAATTATAAAGCTCTATTAAGAGAATACAAATGTAGTTTTTTTTAATCTGCAAATGGTCAGCAGCTTACCTATACAAGCAGAGTTTTCAGTCTTCAATCTGTATCCATTAGGACAGTTCCAGTGCTGCAGAGCTGAGAGGCTGACAAAACCAATTTTAAAAACCACTGGCAAAAAAGCAACAAGGAAGAGAAACATAATCTTGAGGGTTTTTTTGAACTGTCACTAGAGAAAAAAAACTAGCTTGTAGTCAGTCATATCCAGGACAAGATGAGCATGTGTAATTGCAAAAGGTTTCTGCAATCTCCCACTTTACACTCAGACATCTTATCACAATATTAAGTTTTATCTTTGTCTTGCTTTTGTTGTCACTTTAGCTCTTACTGTGTCTGACTACAACCTTGAAGAAATTCCTGGGAGATTTCTTCCACACACACATCGAAGGTTTTTCCTCTCTCTCTTTTGTTTCTTTTTTTTTTCTTCTTTGGAAGCCAAGTATGAAATGCCTGACACTCTTGCCACAAATTTAACACAGCTTAAAAGCAACGCTCACAGTAACCACTGTGAATTTCCTTGCAATAAGTAAAGTAGCTGGTTAAGTCTTAAAAGGAAAAAAACCTGACCACTGCAGCCCTCAGCGGAGTACAGGGAATGAGATCTCCAGGTACTGTCCTTCTGTAAAACGCAGTTGGTTTTTACATACAAACTTGGGCAGACTACTCTTTTCTTTTTAAAGCTCTGCTTGCCCCACCTCTTCTCTTTTTAGTACCACTTGAGTGAACCCTGTGTTTGCAAATAGTAATGTGGTCAGTTCCTTGCTACAGGGAACTGAGCCAGAATGCAGATACCCAACCTCTCATAATACAGTCTATTTAGAAAAGCAGCCAGCCCCTCCTGCTTGAGAAGTACCTGCAGCATGCCAGATAAGTTTTATTTCTCAGAGACTGCAGGCAAGTTTATAAAATGCCTTTTTAATCATGATTAGTTTTATTAATTTTAATAGTCAGAAACAAACTTTGTCATCAAAACATTTCATGCAAAAAGTGAGGAGGTGGGAGAAGGGGTGCCTCTGGTTTCTCAGATGTATTTCAATTGGAAATACAAATTGGCTTTAGGTTAAGTTCAGATCTAGGGTATGTGTTTGTAATTCTGATGTCAAAGAAGTTGCAACCATTTCTCTCAGGTCTGAATTTGCCCATCCTGCACTTCCAGAACACCTGTCATTAGAGACTGAAGCAAGTTGTTCTGAGCTTGCATCTCTCACACAGGTTGCAGTCATTTATATGCACATATCAATGCTGTAAGTGGCTACTGTTATGGTGCAGTGTTCTTTTACACCTATTTTACTGAGGTACTTAAACTAGAGAAATTCCAAGTGTATCAGGCTCATAGTTCTTCCACTGAGAAAAAAAAAAAAAAATCTCCTTTTCCCCAGTCCTTTGGCCTACACTAAAAAAGCTCTAGAGCACAAGCATAAGAGATTTGCTGAATTTCAAATGTGCTGAGATTTAAGCAGATATTTAAATGGTTGACTGTGCCAGGCTTTGTTGAGCTAAGTACTGTGAGACATTCGGTTTCTGTTAGCATTTTCTTTCCTTTTTTTTTTTTTTAATTCCTGCAGGTTGTGTAAGAATAAATACTAATACAACAGCTGAATACAGCAGCAGCTGTAACAGTAACCTACAGATAATACTAACCTACAGCTGTATGAGTTCTGCCTCTGAGAGTTTTGACCCCTCCCCCTTATTTGTCTCAATCAATAAGAGTCCAAACTTGCACTGTCAGAAAATAAGAGGCATGAAATATGATTATAAATTGAGTTTTTCTCCATTAAAAACAACTTGTTTCAGTCTGTGTGTAGTCACACTCTGCTCACTCAATCTTTGCTGCTACAGATAACACAGTTAATTAAATTCAGGCTAAAAAATGGCAGCCACTTTTCCATAGGTTCTGTCCAGAACTGAGTCTCTATTCTACATGCTATAAAATACAATAACAGTAATGTAAATTATGCAGGGCCAGACTCATGCCAAGACGCATTTGCTTCTCCAAATAGTCCCCTGGAATACAAAAGGGTAACCAATGTGAAAGACCAGTATAATGCCATCTCATCTAGGATTACAGGATCCTGCCCAGGAGCTGTGGTATGTTCCACATGAACCTCTTTACTAATTATGCAGTTGTTGGCTCCTCTCCACACAATTTTCTTCAGTGTTCAAGCTGGGAGCACGCAACCTACACAGTTCAAAAGGAATGTGTCACTTCTTTGTGAGCAATCAGCAGCAGTGTTTGCTAGACTGTGAGGGTAGCCAACCCTGCACAGACCTAACCTCTTCCAGGGAAGACTTGGACAAACTCACTTAAGGAGATAGAATTAAAAAGTTCTCCCTTTCCTATTAAAATCCAGTAGCAATTTTTGTCTCACATTCTTTTTGTCTCATTTACACACATTGCGATTTCTGAACATCTCCTTCAACCTTCACCTTCATTTCCTCTTTTTGCCTTTACTGAAAACACACATGTATGTCCCATAATTTCTCTTTTTTCTGTGATATAAAAGTGAACACAGAACTGACACAGCAATATCATAACGATCTTTTCCAGAAGAGATCCCTTCACAGTACTCAAATAAAAAGTGGTTTGTAAAGTCATTATTTTTACCATCCTAGAAATATAGGAATGGTTTAAAAATCAGAAGCAGAACCTCTTAATAGTGGCCTTATTTATTTTTATGCTCAAAAATCCAATACTTAGACCAGAACTAATCCCCAGACACGCAATGTGATGGGATATGATATAGGCCTAAGGATGTAAATAAGTTACTTGAAAGGGGATAAAACCAACCACCTCCCCTTAGGCCAAACCAGAAAGTTTTCAATAAAGTGTGAAATGTGTTATGCTGTACCACACCTAAACTTTTTAGCTGTACCATTTTTCACCATGTGGTTCAGCATATCACACACAAGGATTTCTTCACACCAAAAGCCTTTAAGCATTTAAGTAGTTGTTCAAATGTGTTTCTATAAAGCAAATTGTTATGCTCACTTACGCATATTAAGTACAGCAGTTTAGTCTAGCACTGATACAATAAGTTAGACTAAAACATCACAGTAGTCTCATTTTTAGGGTTCACCACAGGATCAATGTTCTTAAAACATTGGCAAATGTTCTTTTGCCACAGAAGGCAAATGTTCTTAAAATTATCTGTCCCAGTATGTAAATGCAAAGAGCTAGTTTAGTTTCATTTCCCCTGCTGGCTCAAAAGATTGATGAATTATTAACAAATAAAATTTTTATTTGTTTCTTTAGGAAATCCTGCTATCTTGGTCAGCTTTCTAATGCTTCCTTTGGCAAAGGTGACAAACACCAGCTAAGGATTTAAATGGAGATCCTCTTCTCTCACCTTGACAAGAAACTCCTGATATCTAGTTCAAGGAGAGCATATTCTGGGTGTTTGTAAAGGAAAAATAATTCTCCCTGTTTTTTTATTCTTCTTTACTACACATTACACTAGTTTGTCAGCACTTTGGCTTCTCTTCCTATCAGCCTTTGGAAGTTTGATTCTGGTCTTAGGCATATTCTAATCTGGTTAAAATTATATTTTATAGTCATCACACTCCAAATTATTACCAACACAGGTTAATGATTAAATGCAAGAGTTCACTAAAATAACATAGGAAATGTGTAGTGGCTATCTCTAGTACAAATAGCACAATGAAGAACACTCAGATCCCACAAAACAGCTTCCAGATCCTCCCTAGTGGCCCAAGGAAATTTGCCAGCCCCTGGGTCAACACACTCATGTACACATCATTCTGTCAGAAAAGGTATTGCCACCAGAGCGTGAGGTAAATTACATAAGCAGCTTTTACTACCGGGGATTTCTTTTTTACCGGGGATTTCTGATAGCCTTCAGGAAAAATACACAACATTTTTATAAGCCATGCCTTACATCTACTTACTGAAGCCCGAGTGGGGGATGACTGACTCTAATCAGCATACTTTCCCTGACAGAAGACAGTACTTGAGTCAATACTGCTAAAGTCATTTCAGCAGGTTGGCCTGTATCATGTATAATTCTGGCACGTGAGATATTATGTAATATTAAATTGCCTGGGTGGGGGTGGGGGATGTGCAGTGTGAGAGAGTGGCATATTCCAGTGATCTCTAAAAGCCAGGAATGCTTAAATTATCCTCCCAAGATGTGACGATTATTCCAGCTTTCCCCTCAAGCATGTCACTCATTGTTCTCTTCAACAATTTGGGGGTGATATCTGGCTGGCAAGATGTTGTAATTTTATTTATTAGTAAAAGTAATTAAAAAGTGGGGCTTTAAGTCATGAAGGCTTTGTGAAAACCAAGGGCTATTGTAGGTAATCTCTTTCCAGTTGTCTCAATTTGTTTTACAGTAACAGTTACAACAAATGTCCACTGAGGGGTATTTTGGCAGTTTGTGACTCATGTCTTTTCTTTTAGGCTTACAATTTTTCCTACTGCAAGCTGATCTGAAGGAAAAGAAATACCAAAAAAAAAAAAAATCCACACTAGAAACACATTGTTAATTGTAACTGATATTATCTTTTTAAAGCAGTTTTACATTTCAAATTTTGACAGGCACCTTTCACCAGTTGCTGTACAGTGAGTACTTATTTCATCAGATAGACCACACTGGAATCCACAGAAGCATCCAGAAAGAGAGTTAATTATGCTCTCTCTTGTATCCAGTCAGTACAAGAGTGAAACATTCTGGGGAAGCCACATCACGCATTACTAACTTATGACATTTATCAATGTTAGATGACTACATTAGGCCTCTATGTTAGCAGATATAAAGGAGTATTTAAAATAGTATGTTGAAAAAGTCATTTGGCTCTCTGAAGTGGAGATAAAATTGAAGATAAAAAGCAAGTCATTTGTTAACATGAGGTCTATGCAGCTTGCTATATGAGAACATTGGAGCAAGGATCTTAGTAACAGGTATGGCGTTACTTCACTGTCTGGATCAAAAAAATGTATCCTCCCCCTGATTTTTTGCTGTATTTCCATCCCAGGGATAGCTCCATCTCACCCAACACAAGATGATTCCCAGTCCATGTAGGAAAGTAACCACTCTAACAGATCTCTCAGTAGAAGAACAGTGGCTGATTTTCAGAGTTGCTGAGCACTCACTGATACCAGTAAGAGATAAAGATTTTTAAACTTCAGTCCTTAGGTACTTATTTGGAGTCCATCTATCACAAGTATTGCTATTTTTACTCTTTTTATTCCATAAATTCTAGGTTGGGAAGATGAACAATCAAAATTACTTTTTAAGTAAACTTCTCTCTCTGCATTACAGACTTTCTCAGATGGTTCATTTTTCTTGTGAATGTGAGGCTCTTCAGAAAATAAACACCAGGGAATATGTTATGGTTTCACTTTACATCTGCATCATTGGCTATGTGGAACAGAATCACTCTGTTTACCAATTTAATTCACTTTGTCAAATTAATCCCATTTCACCTGGTGCATCTGTTTCACCAGTTTGGCATACTTACACAAACACACACCTGCATGAGCTTACTTCTGTGCATCAATCACATCATAAAGGCATAACTAAACAAGACAGACATTCAATAGGAGTAGAAGTAAACACAAACATTGTTATAGTCAGCTTTCCACAGCAAAAGTACCTGAGATGAACTCCCAGTTGCTGCCAGGCTCAAACACCCTGAAGGAGGCAATGACTTCCTGAGCATGCTACAAGCCACTTCCTGAGCATGCTACAAGCCACATTCCTTTTGTGGAAATGTAACATTTTCCTGTACATGGCCATGCAGCTGGTGCCAGAGGGACGTGACTGTGAATTTGTGGACAGTCAAGAGCAAGCACAGTAAAATACATTGCTAACTGCTGGGAATGTCATTTCCCTACAATTTCTAGAACAGGTTCAAGAGATCTCCAGAAGCAAAGATGTCCTAATTAATAAATTTTTGAACACTGAGAATCTCCTGAAGAATTTGCCCAGAGTCTGATGAAATTAAGCTTGCACTGGAAACGTAAGTTTGATGTGGTGTCATTTACTGTGTGGGATAGCTTTAGAGGTGCAAGTACAAATCTAAAGCCAAAAAATATTTGGTTGTCAGACCCTACCCACAGAGGCCATAAGAGCCCTGCCCCTACCCACAGTGGCTATGAGAGTCGTGCACGTGCATTTCTCATACTGTATCAGGAAACAGTTGGTACAAAAAGTGGCAAGTGATCAGCAAGGGGCTCTGCCATGGAGGAGGCAGCTTGACCTGACAGCACCCCAGAGAGAGCCTCACAGCTGCGGGTGGTGCAATGCCAGAGCCTATCGCAGACCCAAATGCCACTGTGAGCATGATATCCCAGAACTTGGCATCCAAATCCTGCAGCTACCAAACACACCCTGCTTGAGACCACAGCTGTCAATTCTCTATCTAGACAGGGACAAGGAGAGAAGAACAGTAGCGAAAAAGACAGGCATACTAAGTACAAGCAATAAGCCACAATATATTAACTTTTATCTAATGATCCTGCATACTCCAAAGTTTCAGGTAGATCCTGTATTGCTGGTAGGGTGATGAATATGGAGCATCCAGTTCAAACTTGAGTGACAGTGGTGACTTCAGAAAGGGGAGAAACAGTTCTTCACAGTAGTCCTTTTCCCTCTGTAGCCATGTGAAACACTACCAGTGCTACTGGAGTCTCCTGAGATTGACTGTAGGAATTAGAAAGGGTATTATTCCTATAGTGTTTTTGAATGAAATGAAACAATCTAACAAAGACTTGATCTCAGGGAGAGATCAAGCAAATACTAAGCACTGAGTTAAGCATTGAGGACCAAGGAAAATAATTTTGGAATGGAGAAGCAACCAAAGGACTGTATAACCAACAAATAAATGGCAAGCACAGTGGTCATTAGCAGTCACGTACATTCTTACATACATCTACTCAGCTGCACGGCAACGACCTATGTCTGCCTAACAGAAGAGTGAATGAACAGACTCCTGAAAGAAGCAGCTACTTCCTTTATAGTTGCCAGTATTAGCATAGCCTTTGCCTTACACTAGGCTGTCAGCTTACAAACCAGGAAAAGTAACAGTGAAATGAGGTCCAGATAGATTTCATAAATTAAAATGTCTATGGATACACAGACAAATTCTTTGACTATTATAACCATATGCACACTGTATTAAAAGGTTCCTTCATTCCATCTACATCCCTGGTACAGGCTCCCTGTGTGATCTGGCAGGCTGTGCAAAGCTATGCACCTCACTGTTCACCTTTTTGTAGTAAAAAGAACCAATTCCCTTTTACATGAAGAAGCATTACTTCTTTGAAGTAGTTGTTATAAAGTTGAATTGAAACATTGTATGTAAGATGTAAGGTAGTGTTCAAATCTGCAAGGTAATTATTAATTTATTACAGCTGAGATCACATAGAGAGAATAAATTATGCCATAAAATAGAAGAAATATAATTTGGGTTTGTATAGTAGTTGCATCATAATTTGGAAAATTTTCTTGCCAAGTGGTGTTTCAAAGCACTGAATACTTTTAAATATCATTTGTTACTCTCAGGATGCAATGGAAGTTTACTTCTATACAGAAGAGCACAGTAAAAACACACTTCCTTCAAAGAAGATATGTTAATGTTTATAGTACATTTCTACCAAAAATCATTGCATTGTAGTGTAGAAACTTTTCTTTTTCAAAGTTCAAACTCAGTTTATTATCATAAAGATTCCTATTAGTGCTTTATGATAAAATACACAGAAGCCTTTGGTGACTTTACTGGAACAAACACAGGACATCAGTAGGAATACATCAGCTAGCTTAAACTACTAAGGGAGCATTTCCAGAACTCACTTCCTTATACAGTATATTAAAAAAAACCTCTCAAGTCACTTCACAAGTTACCAAACTAAAACCACAGTAATAATGAACAAAGTAGGTAACCCAAAATGACAATCGTCTATAAGATATACCCCAACCATCTTTATTATTAAAGACTAGCGTGCTTCAGAGCCATTCTGTATAGTATTACACTCCTATTGCAGCTGAGATGAAACAGACATTAGGTCAAAATTATAAAAAGGCGTACCCACCCAAATCCTTCTCAGTAATGCCCATGGGAGAAGGTTTGGTGCACCTCTTGGGCAGTGCTTTGAAAATTAGCTGTAGGTGCCCAGTTTTCCAAAGTGAAACAGGACTCTAGTAAGGGGAGAGAGGCATGGGTAATCTATTCTGAGAGTTTGCATGTGTTTCCCAGTGCTAAAGAAACCTCTCCATTTGTGTGTTTGTGTTTGACCGCCTTATTTAGAACTGGGCTGACAGGCTAAGGCAGAACAGTCATAAGAAGAAACCTAAATACTTAAAATATCTAGGCCAAACTCTATAATTCTAATATCATCTATGCATCTCTAGAGAGACTTACAGAAGGGCCTGCCTTAAGTATATTGGCATAGAAGTCAAAGACTCTCATTCCTGCACACATTCTCAATGCTCACAGCCACTCATTGCTGTCAAACATGCAGACCAAGGGCAGGGACTCTCCTTGAATGTTGCTGGATCACAGTTTCATCTTCACGTTCCAGAATAAAACACCCAGAGTGACAGGTCTTTGGTTCCAGCCATGATGGAGAAACTGTTTCTGAGTTCATTGAAGTCAGTATCAAACTCATATTGATTGTGTTAAAAACGATGAACTAAGCTTACCTTATTGAAGGGACAGATTCTTGTCTTAACTGTCAACACAGCTTTAAAAAGTACAACTCTTTTTCTCCCATAGAAATCAGAAGATATTAGGTCCTTGGGTAAAGGCATATCTCTATCATATACTCTCTAGGGGCCACTTAAATTGTTTATTTTTTCAAGTCTTTATAATTTAACTTAGGCCTGACACTCAGAAATATATAAAAATATTTCTATTATTTTATAAAATAAGTTTGAGGATATGGTTTTCATGTTACGCTCTTTTACACCTGTTGCCTACGCAATTTGCCATTGCTTGGGCTACGAAATGGACATTTCTTTCTCAATCTTAAGTCTACAAGAGGTTCCAGCCGCAAACCCTAACTAGCAGCTGGCAACAACATTCCTTTTGCTCTACTACCAATAACAGGTTCCTGCTCATTACTATACAACAAAGCAATTATACCTTCAGAAATTATTAGTTATTTAAAATTATTCATGTCATAGTGGAGCTACTACTGATTCTTTTGTCACAAGGACAAGTGCAGAGTCCTGCACCTCTGGAGGAACCAGTACAGATTGAGGATTGACCTGCTGAAGAGCAGCTCTGCAGAGAGAAACCTGGGAGTCCTGGTTTATAATAAACTAACCATGAGTCAGCCTCATGGCTATGGAGTCCAATGGCATCCTGGAATGCATCAAGAAGAGTGTGGCCAGCAGGTGCAAGGAGGTTCTCCTTCCCCTCTACTCTGCCCTGGTGAGGTCTAATCTGGAGTACTGTGTCCAGTTCTGGGCTCCCCAGCTCAAGAGGGACAGGGAACTTCTAGAGAGAGTCCAGTGAAGGGTCACCAAGATGATCAGGGGACTGGAGCATCTTCCTTATGAGGAAAGACTATGGGAACTGGGGCTGTTTAGTCTAGAGAAGAGGAGACTGAGGGAGAATCTCATTAATATTTACAAATATCTAAATGGTGGATGTCAGGAGGTTGGAGCATCCCTTTTTTCTGTTGTATCTAGTGACAGTACAAGGGGTAATGGGATGAAGCTGGAACACAAAAAGTTCCATTTAAACGTAAGAAAAAACTATTTCACTGTGAGGGTGAGGGACCCCTGGCACAGGCTGCCCAGGGATGGTGTGAAGTCTCCTTCTCTGGAGGTCATCAAAACCCACCTGGACACGTTCCTATGCGATCTGATCTAGGTGAACCTGCTTCTGCAGGGTGGTTGGACTAGATGATCTCTAAACCCCTACCGTTCTATGATTCTAAGATGAAGGGCAATAATCTGCTAAGTGCAGAACTGTTCAAAAGAGAACAGCATGGTAAGTATTTTATGATAAATGGTTTGCTTGTATTCCTGCATGGTTGTTGAGAACTCTTGGAACAGCTGCATCCATGATGAATAAATTACAATATTCCTACTTCACTATTTTTACCAGGACTCATCAGATTAAGCATATTGTTTAATTCACACAAATGTACAGACAGGAAAAGATTGCTATATCATAGCTTCATCTGTTTAATGTAGATCATTTTAGGATGAAAATTTACCTGCAGAGTAGTCAAGATTTCTCCTGTCTAACCAACAGGTCTATTCCTAGAAGTAATGTGATCACTATCCAGCAGCTTTGGAGAAAAACATCAAGTCTTTTTAGTGTAGAAAAGCTCTTGTCAATCAGTGTTTAGGGAAAGTAGTTAGGGCTTGAAGTAATAGTCTGGAGATTGGAGTGCTAAATCCAAAGCAACTGTTTTTCTGTGACCAGCTGAATTGCAGAGTTACTGCAAAGTAGCATTTCCACAAAATTAGAAAGCAAGGAGACACCAAATAAGGAAATGATATGTTACATTGTAAATGGCAGCCACTTTTGTGCAGCCCCTCTACTCAAGCAATGGATGTGTTAAGCGTTATGAGTGGCAATTTCATGGCAGCTGGCAGGGATATTTCTCATAAACTGATGGCCTTTGAGGATAATGAAACTGCTGTACATAACAAAATTCTCACATCTCTCTCACAAAAGTGTCAGGCAGAACACAGGTCCTGATGGGTACTGTGGCCAACTCAAACAAACATGATTTGTCTGTGGTCATCAATGGTTACTTACGCATACCATGTCCATACAGTGATAAAAGGAGACCTTTTGGTTGCATCTTCACAGGCTCCTTTATTATGCTGATAATCTCAGTCATCTATGGTCTCCTTAATAGAGAGTCAGACATCCTTAGACTTTCCTGGTATAATATTTTTTGAGATAGGTTTGAAACACATTAGCAAGGGATATTTTGTTTGACATTACTGTTTTATCAATACCACAACTGCCTTATGATCTACCTGTCAAATTTTTTAAGTTATCAAGAAGTGGAAGCATCTTCTGCATCTCTCCCATAGCCCAGCCTCTTGCCAGACACTCTTGCTAATTGTGCGTACTTATTCTTGGCGTCTGAAGGCTGCCTGAAATGACGTGTGACAGGATTCATTTCACTGTGACTGAAGTATCACTCCCCTAAGTCTTGAGCTACTGGCATTTTCTGAAACGGCTGTGGGCTTAAAAACATCGTCAAATGCCAGTTCCCAGGATGTGGTCAGTCGGTTATGTAGAGCATCTCTTTAGAACCCATTCCTATGTTTTATCCCCAGCCCACACAAGGTCAGTATCAGACAGTTGATAAAGAGCATGGCCTTTCGTGGAATTTACTCCAAATATTCATCAGAGGAAGAACTCTCATAATTTCAGATATATTTTTAGGTGGTGACATTTGACTTCAACTTCCTTCAGGCCTGTCTCTCTGCTCTTTTGATGAATCACAAGTTATTTGTATTACAGTTGGCTTCCTATAAAGTTTTGTCAATTCATTCTGCCCAGAACGTCCTAGAACTGTGAAGGATCAGAAAGATATGATGCTATGTTCCTAACAGATGCTATGAAAGTACATCATCTTCCTAGTTTATTTCCCTTTTCTGTTTCAATATTCTTCCCAGTAAGACTGAAAATTAGTCTGGCAGTGCTGTCCACATTCACCCCAGGTTTCTTTCTAGCTGGCAGTTGTCATCAAATACTGTCCTAGCTTTTACCATTTAACATCTGGCCCATCTCCTATTTACACTTCACTTAGACTCCATTGATGGCAAAGGTGTCAATCACACAGATCTTTACCTATATAGGCTCAGAGAGCCTATCTTTATCTTTCCTTCAGCTTAAGTCTAGACTTCCACGAGTCTTGTTACGAAGCAGCAAGCTCCTAAATGAATATGAAATATAATGAAAAAATAAGGTAAATTAAATTTGTCTTAACTCTACTGAAAATCATTCCTGGATCCACGTATTGGAACTGGTGAATTCTCACTAATCTTCTTCCTTGGAGTTCTTGACCGTGATTTTCTGAGCCAAAAGATTGGTGAAAGAGGTCTTTCCCCTCAGGGAACTGAGTACTCTTCAGTAGTTTTTTTTTTTTTTTACTTATTCTTACTTGTGTGTTTCTTTTAGGAATTTCTTCGTTACACATGCATTCTCCCTCACCACAGCCTTTTTGCTTGTTTAGAATCCATGTTTGATCAGGTTGCCAATTTAACACTCTCTTCCAAACTAGACCTTCACATAAATAGTTATACTAAAAATTATTTCGTGTCCCAGTCACCAAACTATGATTTATGTGTTCATCTTGTACTGAGCACCTTTCTAAGTGACTATGTGCTGATTCTGGGCCTTTGGAATTTTTTGAAAAAGAGCAATTGTTTAACTATTATTCCTTTTTTTTGACACCATTTTTGTCTGATCAGCTCTTAAAAGAATTTTGATGACCATTCTTCTAATTTCTTTATGAAAGTAAATGATTCCCATCCTTTCATATCATTTGATCCATATGTTATTTCTATGTGAATCTTCAGTAGTAAGAAACTGGAAACTGAATCATCTTTTGACAGGCTGAACTTGAGTCTGTACCAATTCACATTCAGGAAATTTCCAGAGCTAAGTCACTGTTAAAGACACAAGAAAATGGCACTTTTTTTTCTATCAATTAACAAGGAACTTTATTAGTTACCTCTCTCCTCAAGAGTTTCAAAGAAGTAGTTCATAGAGATGTTGGACATAATGTCTATTCAATCATTATGCCTGACCAGAACAAAGACAGTTATTTTTCTGGCTTGTGAAAAACGTGGCTTGCATTGTTTCTGCTGCTGATTACCCCATCCAAAGGGAATGTCTGCTCCTCTGTCAAAGAGTAAAGAATGCTCAAGCAAGCTAAGGAGCAAATAAACACCACTTTTGTGCATGAAATTGTGCCTCTGACATTCTAAAGAGATTCATTCCTAAGGCTGAGAAATTTCAGGCAATCTTCTACTAAAATATACTAAACGCAATTTTCATTCAGGCTGAACTCAGAATGATTGGCACAAAGCTCTAGGAACCAAGTGGATATCAGTATAATACGGATGTGACAGTAAATGCTACAATTGCGAGGTGTAAGTTATCCTCAGCTATGAAATTTATGTTCCAGAACAAGCAGGAGTGTTATGATTCATGTTTTCATGCTCCTGCTTCTGCAGGAAGGAAATCACTCCACCATGTCACTTTTATGCTGGAGAACAAGAAATACAGAGTATTTTTCTTTTTTTAGACACAACAGTATGAAACCAGCTCAAGACCTGAGAGCATGCTCTGGAAAGTAGCCATGGATAATGTCATTCATGTGTAATCTCAAGCTAGCAGCACACTGCAGGATTAGTTTGACACAGAAGAAGAGTCTATCTAAAGTCAAGTAAGGATAAAATTTAAAAGACAAAGAAAAGAGAAAAGTAGCATTAAAAGAGAAAGCCATATTGTTCTGAATTTAATTTGCCATCCTTTACAGTTGGCTCCTTGACGTACTCATATATTGTCCTCTCTCTGTCTGAGATTTCACTTCTACATGATTTTAAATACAAGGAACTGGGTAATGAAACAAAAAAACATAATTGGTACGAGTTACTTTCAGAAATTCAAACATTTGGCAAGATCTTAGCAGCATAAAATTCAGACAAGTGACTCAGAAGTCGATCCGATCAGCCCACAGCTGATCATAAAGCTCCTTTCTCCCATAATAAGACAATGGAAGAAAATATGTTTCATTTTAGCCTTCTCTGCACATGAAATATTTCACAGAGTCCTATCTCAGTCACCTTAGTTCCACAAAAACCAAAACCCCCATACCACTACCAACTTCCTTTAACTTGTTCTTAAAAAGCTGTGCAAAAATTTGATTACTCATCTCCTTTTAGAATATTTTCTTGTCAGAGTATTTTCTCCAAAATGCAATAATTCGCACATTGTTGGTAAGCTGGCATTCCACTATTATAAGAGGTTAAAGTTATAGCTGTTTGTACAGTCGACTCCCTTCATAACACTAGCGTCTTTCAAAAATACAAGACCTGAAGTTAGATCAAATATATTTAAAATACATACTTGACATGTGTTAATGAAATTGCTGCAATAATTGGAGTAATATCACATTCTTTTCTAAACACAAGGTTAGAATGTTATTTCATAAAAAAACAAAAACTCAGAAATAAGTGCATCTTGTCTATTGAAAGCTGATATTCTTTTGTTCATAGCTGCTTTCTGAATTTATTGATTGAAAATATTCTCATTCCAAAATCTATTAATAAGGCACATAACTTTGTAAAAAGAAATCTCTCCTTCCTATAGGCTGTTTCAGATTGATATTTCAGCATAACTTTGCCACAGTTTAGCGAAAGAGTCTTTCAGATTTATTTAAAAAGTTTTTTAAAACGACACATTAATCATGCCTCCAGTCTGATGTGAATTTTGATCTTCTGAAATTCAGAGGAAAACGTTTTCAGTGATATTAAAAAAAGGTAGAAGCCCCCTATTCTACTGAAAACTTCTCAGCTTCAACAAAGTGACAGTGCTATGCTAGAAGTTCTATGGCTCACTATAACACCCAAAAGAATGTCATAAATTCTGTGAGAGAAGACATTCAGGTCAGCATGTTTTCAGTCTACATTGTTATATCATTTTCAGAAGGTTCATTTTGAAATTTCATGTGTGCTTGTGAGAGAAATTCAGGTTGGTCTACTTCCCAGCCACAAGTCTGAAAAGTTGGTTGTTTTTAAAAGCAAATCATAGATCATGATGGATTAATACTGGAGTATGTTATATCTGGGATTCACACCCTAGCCAGAACTGCTAACCAATATGCATACCCCTCTTTCTTGCAATAAATGCATAAACTACTCATTCCCTCATTTTCAGTTTGCATAGACTGTGCTCTTCAAAAAACTTTCACAGCTTTCACTGGGACACAGGCAGGCTTTAAGACCAGCTTCAAGTACATTCTTCAAATTCCCCTGGTGCCTTTGTTTCACTCTCCTACTTTATAGCTGCCCTCACCTTGTCAAAACTAGGCGCACACTGAGCTCCACTCATTGCAACAGGCTGACAGTGTCTTCAGCCTTTTACAGCTACCTTTCTGCAAACATCCCAGCACCTTCACTATGTACATAGCAGAATCCCAAGCAAAAGACATTGTGGAACTCAGTCCTAGCATTCTCTAGTCCATTGTTTCTCAATCTTCTTTTTGTATTTCCTCTCATTCTCAGATTTCCTCTTGCCTCCACAGCTGCAACTCATCTCATTTTGTCTAAAGCTTGAAACAAAGAAGCAAAGGCAAAATACATTAATGTATAAAAACAATCTTTTATTTTCACATGAAAACATTGAAGCAAGGATTATGGTTAACTATGGCAAGTGTCGAGGCTCAACTAAAGCTCAGTTATTTCATTAACCATTCCGTTTTGACATACCCACTGCAGATAACATATAAAAAGAGGTCTAACCTTTTGGGTAAAATACAGGATGAATTGAGCTAACAAAGTGCAAAACATATGGAAGGCGATGCATAAATATTGGTTAAATCCTCTCCAAAATCTCCCACCAGGCAAGCACAGATTATAGTAATTAGTGTTCATAGTGAAGACTGAGTCAGTGTTACATTTCAAGATAATATACAAATTGATTAAGGAATTAAAAAAAAAAACCACACCTCAGTCCTTCTAGTATTAATATAAACAATTTATAGTGTAAAAATTTGTGTCTGTTACCAGAATTATGTCTTTAGCTCTTTATTTAAATCAATGCTATGTGATGCAGGACACAGGTTGTTATTGTGTGATTTGGCCTTTGCATCAAATTCTGACTGAAATTCCCCAGAAAATTTGCTGTTTGGATATGAGGTATAGACACATGTCTGGGTTATATAACTCTGTTGTCTCAAGAGCTGTAGGAAAAAAAAAAACAACTCATTTTCTTGAAAGAACATGTCCTTTATAATATATTCTATCTTTGAAACACTGATAGCACACGTAGTCGTAGAGATTAATTTCTAACTTTAGGATATGTTAATTCCACAAGGATGTATTGATGTATCACCTACAAGTCAGGTGACAGCACTTTTGAACTGCCAAATTAGTTTTAAGTTACTTGCAAAGCTTTGAAACCTGAAATCAAAAATTCTCCAGGAATTAAAATAGAAATGTTAAAATAATTGCTGTCATTAATGATGAACATGGTGGTTTTAATTGGAAATACCTTCAGCAACAACTACAGGCTAAACAATCTATATGGAAAAAAGAGAAGGCAACTATTATAACACTTCAGGTCTAGCTAAAAAATTTAGTTTATCACAAACTGCCTGTCAAATGAACCTTGATTTTGACACAGAAAGGCTTTTTTTTCCATAAAAAAATCTCAAATTTATAAAAAAAATGACAAAGTGAAAGTATCTCACTCAGAAAACAAAAAATATTTTTACTGCCATCAAATTTATGCATGCAAAAAGAGGAAAGAGTGCTTTTGAACTAGCAACACGGAAAGAAGGACCAGGCTGTTTTTATAAAAGCATATGCAGGTAAGATAATTTTGTACTTTTGAAGATCTCACCTGCTTCGTTACTACAGATACCATGGTCTCAAATACTCATTCTATTATTTCTGACTACCGAGCTCGATCATGCTGTTTTTTTAAAGTGTTAATTTTCTGATATGATTTTACGTTAGAGGTTTTTTGTCAAAGTATTTTCCTCTCATCAAGCTATGCCTTACAAGAGAAGCTCTCTAGCATTCGTGCCAGCAAAATTTAGTTCTACACTAGTGGCATGAAGAATGCCACTATTTTCAAGTTAACTACGCTTTGGTTTGTAGCTTTAAGTCATATTTCTCCCTCTGGAAAGAGAAGATTCACAATTTTCTAGCAAAACATACAGTTCTTCTAGGCATAGAAAGGCCCAAGAAAACAATGCAGTTGTAATTTTTAGGAAAAACTGTGGTTCTCAATTCATACATACTCCTAACTGTAACATGTGAACCTAAAACAACAGAATTTTATATTTACTTCAGTCAATAAAAAGCAGCCTCAGAATAGACAATCCATTGCTATCATTAATAGGCAATTATGCATTCATCTTTACTAGTAACATTGGGAAGTATGCCCACATTAAACTATCACTATGCTTATTGAACTTCATTAAACATCTAATCTGAGGATCTTAGGACAAGACCTCCTCTTAATGCATCACAAAATGTATTTTATTAAAACAGGGTAGTGCATAATATTGTGCAGTATCTATGTAATATATAGATATACTAGAGTGTGTGTTGCATTACTCAGTAAAATTTTTCTGTACAGAGATATCTGAGATTGAGGTATATAGACATATGTATCCAAGTAAATTCTAAGGCTGAGATTTTGCAGTAAGATATTTGATGTAAATTAACAGTATTAATATCTAGCATTTCTCGCAGAGTTAATCGTAACGGTATCTTACCTGAGCTTCACAATACTACAGAAGCTCCTTTGTCATAGCCGCTTCAAAACGACAGTATGATATTTATTGTGCCTCTCAAGAGTCCATAAGCTGTGGCTTACCTAGCTTTCAGTCCTAATCAGTCTGAGAGAAACTTCCAGGACAAGGTGCTGTACAAACAGAGCTGTATGACATCGCAAAGCACAAGCTGATTTCAGAAGAAAACTTGTATTTTCAAATAAAGTTTTGACCTCAATAGAAGTAGTTTAAATTGTTTTCTTATTAAGTACATAGTTTTATTAAGGTCGTAATTGGTGTTTGATGTATGCAACTAGAACAACAGACAGTAAAATAAGAGAAAACAAAATGATGCTTTAAGAAAAAATAGAAGATCTTTAATCAGGCAACATTTCATGCTGTATTTATCTTTTGAAGAACACCATCCCTTCACATCCAAAGTCATAAAGATTAAAAAAAGAAACAGGCAACTTTTGTCTTCTGTTTTCCCTTCTACTCACCACTCTACCCATCCAGTAGACTGCACTACATCAGATAATATAGTCTGACCACCACCTAGCACCAACCTGCTTCCAGAAGCAGTATCATAATTTTTGATTAATTTTACCTATTGTGTATTCCATCACCTCCACCCGCACTCATATTCAATCAACAGAGATACTCAGACCTAGAGCCCTCACTTTTGAAGGTCATTTGAGAATCTATGCTTGACCTAGAACAAAGAAGAAGTCTTTCTGAATCATCTGTGTACCTTCGGGCCCAGAGCTGCTCTCCTGCATTCACTGTTCGAGGTTTCAAAGACAGTGTTTCAAATTTCACATAGGTCTCCTTTGCAAGGTCAGCTTCCTTCCCAGTTTTTGGTTTCATGTGAAGTCTTAAAACTTTGTAGAGTAAGAAAAATATCAAAGGTAAAACAAGCACACATGCTGCACTGCTGGCCAATATGAGAATAGGGAACTCAGAGCTGCTTTCGTCATTTAATCTATCAGTGGAAAAAATAATGCACTGCTCTTTTGTAGGCAGCACTCCTTTAGGCGAGACACATGCCATATATTGAGTACTAGGTTGCAAACCATCAATTGTGACTTTGTTTTTGCTGGAATCAGTGCTGAGAGGCAACATGTCTTTCTCACCATACTTTGAGTACAAAACAGTCACTGCAGAGTTGCTTGTGGCATTCACAGTTTTCCAAGTTAAGGTCACTCTTTCATCAGTTTCACTGATCACTCTTAGGTTCTTTACAGTAACATTTTGCTCAGCCACACCTGCTGTGTTCAAAGAAGTCTCCATGCCTTTCTTGCCTATCTCCCCAGTCTGCTGTGCCTTCTCTCCTTTCTTGCTTATCTCTCCAGTCTGCTTTTTGTTTCCATTTGTCACTGCCTTTGAATTTTTCTTTCCATCAAACACAGGCCTGGATTGTTTCTTGTCAGGAAACCTGGTGCTCATTGATCTTTCACTGCTAACCAGCACCGTGGTGGATGGTGTGGTAGGAAGAGGTGTGGTTGTCCTCTCAGGTTCCTGCTTGGATTTGTTCTGAGTGGTATTCTGTCTCTCTGTTTCTTGCTTCCTTCCATACTTCTGTGGTGACACAGTTGTAGTAACTACACCAACCACTGTGACAGTAACAGCAGCTTCTGACATTCCTGCTAAGTTCTTGGCTTTACATCTGTATTCTCCTGCGTCCTTGTAAGAAATTCCTGTCAAGCTTATTATGGACCATCTGACACCCTCTCCAGGTGTTTCTTGAATTACTATAGGAAAATACAAAAGGTAAAACATTATAAAAGGCAGTTAAAGAGAAAGGAAACATTATTAGAGTCCTTAAGTTATTTCTGACAGAAGAAATCACAGTATCAAACTTGAAAAAACCCACAAAAACAAAATCCAAACCAAACCCTACACACAAACTATGTAACTCCCTGTGACATTATAATTGCAGAAAAGTGCTCAGACTGGGTCAAAATGGAATTAAACACCTGTAGGAATTACAATATAATTTGCAGCTTCACTAAGCAAAACAAAACCACATAAAGAGAAATCAAATGTCCTAAAGCTGCTATGTGACTAAGAAATACAAATCTCATTGACTTCAAGTGACATTGAACAAGCTAGCCATTTAAAACATTTTTTTGAAATTACCTTTTCAGTAGTTTGGACTATTACTTTCTTCAGACCTGTGATTTAAGACAACTGCTAACTGCTTGGCATTAACAAGAAACAATTTCTCTGTTTAAGTTACCACATAAATATCTATCATTGCAGCTAGAATGATATCAGACAACCAAAGCCTCTTTCAGCATTCAAGACAGGTGTTGCAAATAAACAATAAACATTTGCAAGTAATATAGAAAACACGGTTTTGGAAAATCTTATGCTTACAATGCAGAGTTTTAAGTAACTCAGTTATGCCTCACTAGCTTTTTTAACACGAAGATTTTGAACTGAAACAGAGATTCCAGGAACAAATTCTCTTTTCTGCCTTTCAGCTTCTGAGTTAGGGCCCAACTAGCCCTCCACTTCCTTTTATCCTTCCCTTGCTTCATCCATTTTGCCCCTTCATGAACATTGCCCTTAGTATAGACTACATCCAGAATCCAACAGTTTGATGGACTTGTTCAGACCAAGATCTAGCCAAAGAATTTTGTAACAGTTGTTGCGTGGATACAATTGCTAGCTTGGTGCAGTACCTGGTCCATTGTTACTCATTATAATGATCTCAAAACACAAGCAACCCAAAAATTTCAGGCTTTCTCGTTTCCTAGAAAAGAGCAATTATACCTGTATAGTTCACTGGTATATTGTCTGACCTAGTCCAAGTAAGCTGCGGTGTTGGGTACCCAGTTGCATCACAGCGTAGCAGAACATTGCTTCCCAGTGGGGAAGTGATTTTTGTCGCCGATGTCATCACAGAAGGTTTAAGACATTGCTCTAACTCAGCTCTCTGGAACAAGATTCCTGCCAGGCTCTCAGGTCCACTACATGAAACCAATGGATCAAGAAGCACAACGGAGTTATCCACAATTTTGGAAAATTCAATTAGCTTTGAAATGCGGCAGTCACAAAACCATGGGTTGTCCTGCAAACCTGAAGTAGGGAGAGAAGAGAAGAAAGAAAAAAAAGTACTGTTGTCAGGCAACATATGGATATTGTGGCCACAGCATGGTGCATAACTATCACCAAGTACAATCAAGGAGAACTGTGGACCTATTCTGAGTTAATATTTTTCTTTCAATTTGTCTTTTTTTCTTTGGCTGATGAGTGGGGGAATTTTTGCAGAGGTGAGGAAGAACAGTATAAATGTTTGTTAAGCTAAACTTTCTTTACAAAAGTTTACAAGAGCATAACTTTGCTTAACTTTGCTATTTACCTAGGAAAAACAATTTTAAAAGATGTCTTAAGACTGATGATGTATTTTCATTTGCCTGTGCCTTCTGAAAAGATAGCTACATCAGACTATTGCATTTTGTCACTATGCTCTTAGTCCTTCTTTGGACTCTTTGATCTTCTCAAACCCTTTTTCAACGCTTGCAGAAAGTGTGATAACTTAAGAGTTTAGAGCTTACACCAACATCTCTGGCCCTTGAAAAAAGGGGATAAAGGCTAAGAAAAAAAACTTTTGGCCAAAATTCTTGTCTGTCTCTGAACTATACTAATATTGTTAGAAATCTGCCTTCCATTTAGGACAACTTCTGAAATACATTCAAATATAATAGTAGAAGAGTAGGAAACAGGAAGGACCCTGAAAAAAAGCTGATGACTACAATGCTTTTATGATGGCACAAATGAACTATATCTCTTCTTCTGTTAGAGGCTATAACATTTGCTTCTTGGTTGCAAAGCCTTCGAATGAGGGGCTTCTCTCCCTTGGTCAACTTGTTATGGTGAAAGAGAGTACCATTTCTGAGGTATATAAATCTAAATCCTCAACTGATATGGATTACTCTGCTATGCTGATCTTCATAGAACAAACAGTGGCTTTACCAGGTAAAACATCACACAGTATATCATTCATGAGATCAAATATTTTCTCATTTGACTCATACTTTTGAGTTTTGGAGGGGTTTTTTTAGTATTAAAGATAAACAGATCTTTGAATTAAAATTAAAGAACCTGAAACACCTGCTAATATTTTTCAGTATGTATTCTTAGGAATCATCAAAACAGCTAATGAAAAAATCCTGCTTTTTGTTCCGGAAGAAACCTGTAGATGAAAGAATACATGAATAAATAAACTACTGCATTCTTTTATCACATGACCAAGATTAGGTTATTTTAAGCACAATGTCAGTGATTGGTTAAACCAGTTGTAAACCCCAATTAATCTCCCCTCTTTAAAACAAGACTTGACCTGAAGAGATTCCATGACTTTGACATCACAATCCAATTTCACCTCTTCCAGACATAAGAGATTTTACATCTAATCACTACTTATTGCCTGCTGGAATAGAGAAGGAGAAATCAAGGAAAATGTATCAGTGACTGCTTTTCTTTAAAAAAAAAAGAAGAAAAGGAAAAAAAAGATTTTTTTTTCCTGTGACTTTCAAACATATATTCACAAGCAAAAGATGGTACCTACCATCTGCATGTTTTCTGTACGTCTAGGCATACCAGCTGTTCGTGCTCATAAACATTCTGTCCAATTAAGCACATGTATGTAACTATCTGTGCTCATCTTTAAAATTAGGCAAGTTTTAGTTTGTAGTTAGAGAGAACATTCCTCTAATTTCCCTCTTTTTATCATTCTTCCTTGCTTATAAGAGGTCAATTTTCCTCACTGTGTTAAGAAAGAGACTATAGGAGCATCTGAGAATTAAACTACCCTAAGGTCTGAGGTGGATTGAGAGCTGGCTGAATGACAGAGCCCAGAGGGTGGTGATCAATGGCACAGAATCGAGTTGGAGGCCTGTGGCCAGTGGAGTTCCACAAGGATTGGTTCAGGGGCCAGTCTTATTCAACATCTTCATCAATGACCTGGATGAGAGGACAGAGTGTACCCTCAGCAAGTTGGCTGATGACACCAAACTGGGAGGACTGGCTGATTCCCCAGAAGGCTGTGCTGCCATTCAGCGGGATCTCAACCGACTTGAGAGTCGGGCAGAGAGGAACCTTACGAGGTTCAACAAGTGGGAACAACCCCATGCACCAGTACAAGCTGGGGATTGAACTGCTGAAGAGCAGCTCTGCAGAGAGAGACCTGGGAGTTCTGATTTATAATAAATTAAACATGAGCCAGCAATGTGCCCTCATGGCCAAGAAGGCCAATGGCATCCTGGGATGCATCAAGAAGAGTCTGGCCAGCTGGTTGAGAGAGGTTCTTCTCCCTCTCTACTCTGCCCTGGTGAGGCCTCATCTGGAGTACTGTGTCCAGTTCTGGGCTCCTCAGCTCAAGAGGGACAGAGAACTTCTAGAGAGAGTCCAGCGCAGGGCCACCAAGATGATCAGAGGACTGGAACATCTTTCATATGAGGAAAGGCTGTGGGAACTGGGGCTGTTTAGTCTAGAAAGGAGAAGACTGTGGGAGGATCTTATTAACATTTATAAATATCTAAAGGGTGGGTGTCAGGAGGCTGGGACATCCCTTTTTTCTATAGTAGCTAGCAAAAGGGCAAGGGGTAATGGGATGAAGCTGGAACACAAAAAGTTCCACTTAAATATAAGAAAAAAACGATTTCACTGTGAGGGTGAGGGAGCAGTGGCACAGGCTGCCCAGAGCGGTTGTGGAAGCTTCTTCCCTGGAGGTCTTCAAGACCCACCTGGACATGTTCTTATGCGACCTGATCAAGGTGAACCTGCTTCTGCAGGGTGGTTGGACTAGATGATATCTAATGGTCCCTTACAACTCCTACCATTCTATGATTCTAAGGTATAAGAGGGAAGACAAGATCCTCTTGAAACAAGGCCTCAACTGCCAGTGCTCCTCTGTAATAAATGCTGCTAAAATGCATGTGAACTCCCAGTATGGCCTCTGTGATATCCAGAGAACAGAAGTGGTGGGCAACTGTGTTACAAGCATGTATCAGTGCAGTAACTGTAGGTTCACAGCATTAATCAGGACAGATTTGCAGCATCAGCAGGGCTTCCATCCCTTGTCAGCAGCTTGCCCCTTACATTGAACACTACTGAAAATATTTCTTCTGCAACCTCTCTGCGCCCTACAAGCTTTACTGCAGGAAAGGATGAGATTCGTTATTGTTTTTAACACTACTACAAATGCTCAAAGGCCTTACAAATAGAATTCCAGAATCTTTTAGGTTGGAAAAGACCTGTAAGATGGAGTCCAACTGTAAACCTAACACTGCCAAGTCCACCAGTAAACTGTGCCCCCAAGTTCCACATTCACACACCTTTTAAATACCTCCAGGGATGATGACACGAGCACTTCCTTGGGCAGCCCATTTCAATTCCTGACAATACTTTTGACAGAGCAACTTTTCCTAATATATATAAAAACATGGCTTTCATATTCTCCCAGTGTTGGGTCAAGAAGACCCAAAGTTGTTAAGTGTCAAACTGAAAAATAGAAGGAATTATGAAGCCAAGACGAACCATCGTTAGACTGCATGGTTGTTTGGTCCTGCCTGGGACACATTTGATCACCTGAGATCATTCAGAAGGCCTGGCTTCAAGTTTGGAAGCTATACTCCCAGAAGACTCTGTACTTCTATGCATTAGTGCAAAGAAAGTATTATCTAAGTCACCTCATCTCCGAAAGTATTATCTAAGTCACGTCATCTCCCTGTCCATCATGGTTCACAGTGGAACTGGCTAAAGAAGCACTATATACAGCTACAGGTACAGGCTTCCTTGCCTCCATAGCTCATCCTATTTCTATTTATTTGTGTCTTGCCACTATCTGACAGCATCCACATTATTTTTAGTAAATTTGCACAGTCAATGTAATTCATCAAGCCATGTGAATTTCCAAAATAAAAAGATGAAAGCACTATTGTGTTGGAAGCAAGGATGAAACACTGAATTTGATTATACTTCAGTTAGTTATTGAAGAGAACAGAAATGGGAATGTAAACCTAGTTTCCAAAATACAGAGAGAATTCTGAAATTTAACAGCTTGTGTTTACAAGACAGTAAAAGTGAGAACACACACATGAAAGAATAAAGAAAAGTTTTAAAAATGAAAAGAAACTAAACCATAAAAAATGGGAAGCTTTAATAAAAGAATGGGATGGAATGCCCTCTGGAAAATAGTTTCCTAAGAAGACAAAATAAAAATAATGATTATTTTCCAATGGTATGTGTATCTGTTGGAACACCAAGTCTTTATAAACCCTGGATACTTTTGTAGAAATGTTAAGACAACTTGTTGACCTGAGAGAGAAACACTAACCAAGACAAGACAACATTGATAAACAGTTATGCATTACAATATACCAATGCAATGTATTTAAACATTTAATATTGATAATAAAGTGCTATAAAAACCTTTCTTTGTTCTAGATTTAATATATTTTAAATTTACTCTCACATATTTATATGTATTCTTGCAATGGTTAATGCATGTCTATGTGTGTCTGCATGCATATTTTTCCAGTCTTCTCAGTAAGCAGGTTTTCCCCATGCTGTGTCAATACAGACTTTAGCATTGAAAATAGCACCAAACTAAATTTCCTTTGTAAATCAGTAACCTGTCTCAGACCATAACTTCTATAATATATTGTTTTTCAGTTGCTATAAAGTGGCAATATGTGAAATATCCAAGTTTTGAGCTGATGGAAGTATTCACCGCAGCCTGGGTCACCCTACCAAGGCTCTCCTCCAACTAAAACTAGCAAATTTTTTATCTGTGGTTGTAAACAGTCAAGCCCACTACCTGCACTGTGCCTCAGAGTTTCCTACACACAGGGGTTGATAGGGAGTAGTGTCAGAAGAAGCAGCAGCTACCCAATGGCACAGTGTAACAGCTGGAAGACTGATGGACCTACAGCATTTCCAATGTTTGGCACCTCTACTCACAACAGAGGCAAGATCTCATCTAACTGCCACTCTACCACTCACTAATGACTCACTAAACGTAATTTTCCATCTGGAAAATGCTACTGTCATCCTCCATACCAGAAATTTCAATCTTTGTACAGCCGCCAATGCTGAAACTTAGCCATGATTCAGATCAAAGCATTAGGCTATAGCACCAGAGATAATCAAGAAAAGGCCAATATCCTCACACACAGGTCCCATTCACACTTCCACTGCTTAATTGCCAGCTCACTTCACAGCTTTAATTTGAACTGTTCCAAAGCTGTTCTCTAAGACAAAGCCAGACATGGCTTCAGGTACAGTTTACACTCCAGGGATTGCTCCCTGGAAGGCTTACAGATGAGACCACTCTAAGGGCTGCTCTCTCTATCCTGTTCTTCCCCCAACATAAAATGCAGCAGGCTTTGCACCTCCAAACGACCCTGTATGCCTATCAGTTCCTTAGGCATAAAACATACTCTTGTTATTTTATATTACAAAACCATAATTTTGTGGGTTGCAATGCAATTCTTACAGTATCACTGGCAATCTGAACTGCAGAAAAAACACCTCCACCCACACAGTTACATTTTAGGGTAACTCCAGCATCCCATAGTGTCCACAGAAAACGAAGGGCTAAAAGTGTGGAACAGTTAGCTTTAAAGAGAGTGGGCCCTAAACTGTGTAGTCAGCCAGGTGAGCCACTTGGCCACAGCAGCTGGAAAAGACCTTTAAGATCATTGAGTCCAGCCTTTGTCCTAGCTCTATCAACCACTAGACCATTTCTCTAAGTGCAACATCCAACTGTTTCTTAAACACCTCCAGGGATGGTGACTCCAGCATCTCCCTGGGCAGCCCATTCCAATGCCTTACAACCCCTTCAGTACAGAAATTCCTCCTAATATCCCGCCTGAACCTCCCCTGGTGCAACTTGAGACCACTTCCTCTTGTTCTAGTCCTTGTTACTAGGGAGAACAAACCAACCCCCACATCAGGTAGTTGCTCCTTTCAGGTAGTTGTAGACAGCAATAAGGTCTCCCCTGAGCCTTCTTTCTCTAAGGTAAACAGTCCCAGATCCCTCAGCTGTTCCTTATATGAGACATGTTCCAAAATCTTTACTAGCTTGGTAGTCCACCTCTGTATCCTCTCCAGCACCTCAATGTCCTTCTTGTAGAGAGGGGCTCAAAACTGAATACAGTATTCAAGGTACAGACTCACCAGGACAGAGTACAGGGAATGATCATCTCCCTGCTCCTGCTGACAACACTGTTCCTGATTCAGGCCAGGATGCCATTTGCCTTCTTGGCCACCTGGGCACACTGCTGGCTCATGTTCAGCCACTGTCAATCAACACTCCCAGGTCCCTCTCTGCCTGGCAGCTTTCCAGACACTCCTTCCCAAGCCTGTACTGCTGCTGGGGGTTGTTGTGGCCCAAGTGCAGGACCTGGCATTTAGCCTTATTAAAATTCATGGAATGTCCACATAGAGGAATATCGTAGAGTGAGAGGTAATAAAAAACTCCAAAACCCTAAGTGCAGAGACTGTGATTTGGAATAAGGAGATGCCAATCTGCCAGTCCCCTGGCAAAAGTAGTCCATGGCTCCCCCAAGAGTCCCTGAAGTAAACATGGGGAACCCGAACTTTCTCTTACATGCAGCCTCCTTGGTGCTCAGTCAAAACGCTGAAGATACAGTTGCCTGTTGGTGTTAAAAAAACACATATGCACAAACATTTCAGTTTTGCTGTTGGTAATCTTGTTAATAAAATACAAGTGACAATCTTGCTTTGCCAGAACTAGGAGAGAAGCTATAATTGCTTACACTGGTTAGACTGCAACTGCCATTTTCCTGACTATACAAAAACAGCATTTATCTGTTCTAGGCTCCAGCTTCTAGCAGAGCTCTGGCTGCAGTTATCATTCCGTGTAGGCACAGAGGTCAAGCTGAATGCTCCCACAGAGAACAGCTGGAGCACATAGGACACCCACGAGCATCAAAGTGTGCAGTTGTGGGCATCACATTTTAAAAGAAACCTTTTGATTTTTGAAACAAAAAGAGTCCAAAGTAAGTATGATAGAAAATGGAATGGAAAAACAAACAAAAAATCACCTCATAGGCTATAAGAAACTGGTGGAAGAAACAGTGTGATTAGTTAAGGTGGCAAACAGAGAAGGAAAATGTATGAATGGTCACTATAAGAGATGGTAATTAGTTTTCTTGCATGTCCATCTCATGTAGGCCAAGAAGTAATCAGCTTAGTAAGAGATTGAGGTTAGACATTAAGAGAAACTTTCTCACTATCCTGATAGATAAGGACTGGAAGAGGTTACCAGAGAAGGCTCTGGAATTCTCTGGCTGCAGGCTTTAAGAACAGCACTGACTTAACCAAAATGGTTCAGTTCATCTGGATCTGCATCCCAGCAGGCTAGAGGCTATTTCAAAATCCTCCTGATCACATACCTCTGTGACTTTTATCTCTACCTCAAAGGAGGAGGGGTGTACCTACGGGATATATATGTTTCTCCTCCCTCAGGCTCCAGCAATCCTAGTAGAGACAGGAGAGATGTCAGAGAGGAAGCAATAGCACAGAACACTTGGGCTTATCATTCTGAGCCAACATAACTGGAGTGTTATAGATACATCTCAACTCTTAGGTCATCTTTCTAGTCTGATAGTTTATATTAACCATTCATTCCTGAAAATCAGCTCCTTTGGAACAGTCCATCAACAGCAACCTCAGGATGAGTCTCTGGCAATGAGGGTATCAGTGAGAAAACCAGTTCACAAGCTCCAATAACACAAATAATAAAACAAACACCTAGTGGAGATTAGGTAAAATGGTGAAAATAACCCATGATATAAAGAGCACTGCACTTTCTAATCTTCACTGTCTGCTGGCATTGGGATATACTCACCAGAAGGCTGTGATATCAATGAAAGAAAATTCAGCTAGTTATTCAGTACTTACTTAAGGTAGATTTACTTAACATAACACAATGAAAGCACTACCTGGCATTTTGTGTTCAGAGCCAAGCCTATGATGACTGCACAGAGCCTCCCTCACTAAAAAAAAAAAAAAAAAAAAAAAAAAAGAAAGCAAGGTGCTGTTTGAATTCAGTGTGTGTTCCCCTCTGGAGATCTGTGTTCAAACCCAGTTATAGTTCATAAATGAAAACAACCGAAAGGTCACATCTCAAAGGGTTTGCTAGGACTAGAGGAGGCTGGCAAAGATGGTTGCCAGGGGGAATGAGAAGAGATAAGAGTGTGTGTGGTTTTGGGGTTTTTTGGTGTTTGCTTTTTTGGGTTGCTTTGCTTGTTTCAGGTTTTTCAAGCAGTGAGGGGTATGTAAGAGAAGGAAATCAAATAATTTCAGAGACTCCCACATGAGATCATCAGGAGGATTAGATCTAGCGCAGTCATCTCCTTTACCGCCTCTTGTAGCCTTCAGTGTGGGGAGAGTGAAAAGGGCATCGAGGTGGACTTACTTTTACAGCTTTTTCTTCTGCCTGTAATCCTGAGTAAACAATATTAATGCTGCAAACCTACAGTTACCATACATGTGAAAAACTCATTTAGCCTACTTGCACCTATTAAGTTACTTATACACAATCTAACCTCAATGAGAGTTTGAAATTGCAGCTTCTATGAAACAAAGCAGCTAGATAAATGAACACTGACTAATGGGGTTTAGATCAAGAAATTGGAAATATTGGGCCATACAATGCAAGGCAGATCTTTACCAGTGGGTATAGAACTACTGCAGAAAAGAGAGACAGCTGTTTTTTCTCCCACTCACCTGATACACTACACTACAAAAAAAAAAAAAAATCAAGAAAAAATTCAGTCAGCTTCACAGCAACTCAAGGTCAATAGCAGTCATGAGGAGAGAAGAGTTGCCTCTTGTCACCAACTCTACCCGTGGCATTGTGTCTCAGGACAGGCTTCATATGAGCATCAACTCTAGACACTTGTTTGGCTTGTAAGCCACTAGAAAAACAGTCGCAAATGGACATGCTTGCAGTTGTATGTACAGTGATGAGATGAATGTACACAATTTTTGAAAGTCCTGCATTTACATGGATACTGAATACTTTATATGACCTTTGTTCCTGTAGACTGGACTGTTGTAGATTTTTCTTCAGTTTTAAAACTTTAAGATAACAGCCTACACAGAGGTCATTGTCTTTATTTTATAGTTTTCTATCATCAGCAGAAAATGAATAAATAAATTCTCACAGATTAAACCATATGACTGACCTGGATAAAACCCACTCTCCTGAATCCAGAGTGGTCCCTTACCTGCTCTCACTTGTAACTTAACATTTAAGTACATTTTAATAAGGAATGAAACAGGTTAACATACCCAAAATGACTCTCTGGGTTGACAGAACATCTGTGTTCTTGGACAGGACAGCTTCTGAGAAGGGAGGCCAAATGTCCATCAAGTCTGATGGCAAAGTGGTTAGCTTGTTGCTGGATATGTCCAGATAGGTGAGGTTTCTCATGTACCGGCCAGCATCAGCAGGAATGCTGGTCAGTTTATTGTTGTGTAAATCAAGAGTCCGGAGGTTGGGCATCTCTGCCAGAGATTCCCATGGAAAAGTTGAGAGCAGATTACCATCCAGTCGTAGCTCATGCAGTTGTTTCAAGTTATAGAAACTGCTGATATCGATGTTGGCTACACAGTTGTAAGTTATCCAGAGGTATTTGAGATCTACTAGGTAGTAAAAGGCTTCAGTTGGAATCCTCCGTATGACCGTTTTCTCTATACGAAGTTTTACAGTATCCACAGGAACATTCACTGGGATCTCATACATGTCAGGGTCATTACAGAGCACAGACCTAGCATCAAAAAAGGAGAGAGATATCAGCATTTACTTATCAGAAATTTGTATTTCAGATTTGTATTTTAAAGGCAAATGCAATTTCTTTCTGCAACACTACCAGTAGAATAAAGAACGTCAAGTCAAGAATAGTCCTCTACATTTAAAAATTGAAAAGACAAACATGGAGTTTCTAAAGAAAAAAAAAACAAAGCAGCAATGATACTTTTACATGAAAACTAAGTTTGCTTTATTCTAAAGCATGTAAGCACCATCTTCCGTTCAGCATTCTATTGACAACTGAAAACCAGAAGCCATTGTACAAGGAATAATACGTGCATGTATCTCAAGTGGGAACAATATGTCAACTGTTTTACTAAAATTCACACAATTGGATTAATAGTTTTCTGCATGATGAAGATTCAAAGCATTTGTCTATATTTATCTTTCAGAATAGACTGAAGATTGAAAATTTAGCATATTTCTCTAAAGCAAAGCTTTCTAGTCTACTTTCCGGTGTCTATACAGAAGTGATCTGTTTTTTTAGAGGCGGTAAGAACTTTCTGCTCTCACTGATTTCAGCAAAATGGGATTTCTCAGCATTTTCAAGAATCAGCATGTTTCCATTTATTTGGGGTACACTGTTTGCACATATTAGCTAGAAGATTCCCCTGCCCTCAATAAGCATATATTTATTTTTCTACTCCTTTTCTCTATATTCTTCCTCTGTTTTACTTCCTCCGTATGCAGCTTTACAAGTTGTGACAATAAGTAACAATTACAAAAAGTATCTCCCAAAATCATTGCAATACCCAGATCAACAGTTTCAATTTAAGCTCTTTATTAGCAAAAAATATATCATTTTCCTGCAGGTTAAAACCAGAATCATCTTACAGTAGACAACTAGTTTGTAGAAAGGTCATTACATTAGTAGGAAAATCATGAAGCAGAAAGAAATTGCCTTCTGCAAATACTGAAGATTTAGAGTAGCCATTTGCTAAGTACAAAGCCATAATCACCATCTGCTCCTATTCAGGAACTCTCATAGCTATATAGCACCAGTGTAAAATATGCCTTTATTTTAACTATGTTAGAACTAATTTACACTGTATAAGAAAACTATTTTCAATTTCTTCAGTCATTTTATTATAAATTGCCTTGTACAACAAATAATAAAATAGATACCTTGCTCCAGTGCCATCACTCCTGCCATGGTACACGCATGTGCACTGTGAAGGACAAAACCCACGTATTTCTTCAAAAAAGCTCATTAGGAGGTAGAAGTAAATAAGCAGATACATGTCTGGCTCCCAGCAGAACTGACATGAAAAGAAAAAAAAGAAAAGTAAAACTTTATTCCTAGGTACTCATACGCAGTGTGCTGCTAATGTCAATGTAGACATCCATTTACTAACAGCAGATTACATCAGATTAGCTGAGATCTGTAGTTGCTTGACCTTCAAATGTATCCTGACAGGGGTCAGTTAAACCAGCTCATTTGCTATTCTGTCAGATGAACACACTCTGTTTCAAATCATATCCAGCACGTTTCAAGGTTAGTTTAATATATACCTTGTACAGTTACTATGTAATTCAATATCTCTTTGCTCCTTCTAAGATACAATGCACTAGTTACTGTCCATAAAGTGTTCCTTCCAAGTTTCCTGAAGGAAACCTAGTATAGCATAATGACGTTGCATGGCATTTTCTTTAATACTAAAAGCTACAAATTAATAGGAAGTCTAGTTTCCATAACTTTAAAAGAATAATCTGCAAAAATAGGTTTTTTACCAAAAAAAACCCACCACATATATTTTAAATAAGGTACACACTGCAAAATCAAACTTCAGATGCATGCATATATAATAACAGAAGATATTTATTCTCAAAATCTGAGACCTTTCCATAAATACATCTATACAGTAATATTTTCCATTCTGAATAAATCCATTGCTCACATCGCCAAAGGTATTTTTTTTAAATTACATGACAGGCATATACAACCATGAGACTGACTTTGAAATGATGAGAAATGACCATAAATATTTACGTAGTTTCATGTGCCTCACAAATGTCAAACTTAAGAGTGTATTTTGTCTCACTTTAAGGATTTTCTGTGCAGTTAACAAGCACTAGAAGCATGTTACTACTAAAACAAAAGCTGTCTTTCCTATAAATTCATTTGGTTGTGTGAACTAAAACTTAAAAAATATGTTTTTATATTACTCTGAAACTAGCACAAAATCCTAAAAGTTGATAACAGGTTCTGCAGGGTTTGGTTAGATACTTTGATATCTTAATATCAATATCAAAGTTCTGATATTCACATACTCAGAACTTTGAAAAGCATGTCAACAGAGACATTTGGTATAGAGATAAATTCACACAGGGAGAATCTAGAATATTTCAAGTCTGCAACATTTTCAAGTTATGCCAAGAGAAAGTAATTCACAAAAGGAATTACAGGTGCAAAATCTAATGTTTCTGAACACAAGCACTTCATGCTTCAGTCTCTCCCTGTCCCTGTGACACATTGTCCAACCTTGTAAAAGTCACAGTGAGCACTTCAACTAGCCTCTTTTTTTTGTGATAGACATATTGAGTCAACAAATCTCACTCTTAAAAACAAAAGTCTTAGTGGATTTTGTCTTTTTGTCTTCTTTATCTATCTAAAACCATTACTGTGATAAACAGAAAATAGCTGTCTGTCTGGGGCAGATTAATCTTCCAAAAGATTAAATAACTTTAACTCATATTTCACTCCTTTCCATGTAATTTATGCAGGAAAATGTCATGAGTTCTACGATGTCAATGCACTTTGAGATACGCTCATAGGCAAGGCATTGTTTATAGTTATCTCTTGTCTTGTCTGACATCGCACCATTGCCAGGATTGCCCTCCGAAACCTGCAAACGACAAGAAAGGGAAAGCAGAAAGATCATTAGCTGGAGAAAGAAATACAAAGAAAAACTCAGTGAGCTGGCCTTAAGTACTGCAATAGTTTTCAAATTTAGTAAAACTTCCATTTATAAAAAAAAAAAATGTATTTGGAATTCAAAACGACCTGAGCCTTTTTCACCTCCATGTACACAAACAATCCAGTTTAGTTTAGTGTTTCTTCAGTATAGGGCACAGAACCTTTTGCTTCTCCCAGGACAGGGTATAGCCATGACAAAGATAACTTACAGAATGGGGAAACAAAAAAGAGATATTTTTCCATTGAATCAGCAGGATCAGTTAAGTTGACATAGACAGAGATCACAGGCTCTGCTTCTAGGTCATTAGGGGAGAAAGGAAGGAAACAAAACTTAGTTCTCCATCAGAGGCACTGGCTTGGTTAGAGCATTTGATAGGCTTGCTCAAAACAGAAGAGTCTGATCTTATTTACTTAAACAAAAAATGTCAGTCCATCCTAATTGGTCAGAATACGGCACATGTCAAATCTAGCAAGAAAACATATAGAAGTTGCGTGTCACTAAGCCACCACACCTTTTGACCACAATCATTAAAACCAGTCTACTGCTGATGCAACCCAATTCCATTTGAGAAAGCCCAAAGGGACTTTCAAAACTGTCTTACAAAAGCTTTGATAATGTATTCTCTACAGATGATAAATCTGTATTTGATGATATGCTGAACTCATGAAGTAAACTGATAGTAAATTAGGAGCACTTACTTTTTGTTTGCAATAACATAAATGCAGGGATTATAGAATGTGGAAGATTTTGCGAATAGAGGAGCTATGATGGCCATTGCAGAAGAAATTTTCTTTGGGTCTCCAAAGGAAGACCATAGACATACAATAGAATATGGAGACCATGCCACCAAGAACATTACAATCATCACAACAGACATCTGTAAAGCAAGAGGAACAGACACATAACCAGTGTTATCTCAAGACCTCACAGTCTGACTTCAAAGCACATGCACCTACCTGAAACAGAGCTATCCAGAACCAAATAACAACACATAAACAAGCACATCTGACAAAACCTGACAGGTGTAACAAAATCTCACTTTGGGGATTTAATAGAAGATCACACTGACAAGTGTTTTGGCACACTGTTATTTCATTACATATAATCTTCCTTCACAGTCAGCACCACTGATTATCTTAAATCTCCTTGTCAGGAGTTTAAATGGCCAGAGAGGACTTCACGTGTGAAACATGACCACCCTAACAGGTCACACTAGGATGTTATTACAAACAATAAATTAAAATAGAGAGAAAAATCTAAGCCAAAGTTTTAATAAGGCCATTAAGAAAAATGTTTTGTAAGGCTTAACCATGGCACAGTTAAATAAAAGAAAGTAAATGTTCTAGGGCAGAAAGGCTCAGTCCATGTACTTAAAGGAACCCAGAAGTGTCTGCTTGGTTTAATGAAGCATGAAAGCCATGCTCAAACATTGTACTGAGGAGATATCTGCGCAGTCACATTTTCTCTGCCTGTCTGTGAGGGAGAACAATCTGGGCATGCTGGGGCTCACACTCCAGAACACACCATGCCACAGCTAGAACAGAACAGCAGCAAACTGGGTATAGTAGAAGGATAAAAGAGGAAACAATCAGGCTTTAGTTGGGGTCATGAATCAGCAATGGAAACTGGAATGGAAAACTCAAATTAATCAAGAAGACAAAACAAATCACTAGAAAACCAAACAAAACTACAGGGCTCTTTATATGTACAGGTTGCCCTAGTCTTGTTTACCTATGCCCTTACCCAGTCTTTCTGTGATGAACAAAAGGAGAAACAAGAAGCAAGTAGCTACTTTGTAAGAAGTGGTCCAGGGCATAAGCAAAAAACAAGCAGTGACTCTCTCCACAGAAGATTCCTACTTAAATATAAACTCAGTATCTATTGATAATAATGTAAACAGAGTACCTTTTCCTTTAGAAGTTTGTTTAGAAGCCTGAAAGATGCTAATCTGTGTAAAAGCAAGCAGTCCAGTTCTAAAGAAGGATACTGTTTAATTAAAGTCAACATTTTTCTTCCTATTTAAAATAAATATATATAACTCAGTGTCTTCAACTGCAAAACAAAACAATTGCCTTTTCTTCACAAATGTGAGTCTAAATCTATACCTGAATCCTCAGTTTCAAGCATTCTGAAAAGTCTTCAGAAGAGGAACATGCTCAAATTATTATTTTTAGGTAAAAATATCATTTTTCAGAATTGAACAATGAAAAAGTTTTCAAAAAAGTATAACTTTTCATTGATAAGTAATTCAAAAGCAGTTCAGTTGTCCAGTTCTCTCACTTTTTTTTTTACCATGTCCAAGCATAAATCTCATCTTTACCTAAAATCAAAGGAGCTAGTGAACTTCAAGCTTTCTCACGGACTTTTACACCTTAAGAGAATGTCAATCTTCCAGGCAGGATGTATCATTTTATGCCATAACTCATATTTGCTACTGCTTGCACAACAAAGAGATAAGCACAACACACAGGAAAGAATAAGGTATCAGAACCATACAGTTCAGGAGCTTGGTAATGCACTTTCATTTCTAGGCCAAGAGTTCAAATCAGAGTTGGCGATCCATTTCAGCTGAGGTACACCTGTGAACATAGGAGAAAGCCTGCAGACACAAAGAGTAAAATTCCTCCTAGGACACCTCTAAGATACATTTCTATGTAGTGAGAGAGAGCAGAGGCAAATTCATGTTTTTCCCAGCCTTCAAAGTAGTTATTCATCTGAAAAGAGTACAAGGTCAAAAAGTAAAGAATCTAGTGTTGTAACTGAAGCCAAGAGTTTCCACTAAGGCTAAATTTCAGTTAATATTTAGTATGAAAGGAAAAGGGGGAATGTAGGAAACAGAAATGTTTAAAATTACTGCCCTGTTCCTCTGCCCCCACCACTTTTACCCCAAAGAATACACTTTAAAAAACTCCATGCCTTCATTTACTATACCTTTGTCACATCTACTTGGTCAGACCAATCTATGTTGATGTTTTCCAGGCAGTTACTGCTGGCATATTGTTTCATTGTCCGGGAAACATTGTAATAACAGTAAAACATTACTGTTAAGGGTCCAACAAAATTAACAGCAATTACACTCATTGTGTAGGAGACAAAGGACCTGATAAGACAGAAAAAAAAACCACAGTAACTTACAAATAGTCATGCAGGAAAAGTTATTAAAGAATTTGATAGTTTGATTTTATTATGAAATTTTAAAATGAGTTTTTAAATAATTGGAAACATTTTCTTTAGCATTAATATTTTATTAGCATCTAAGGGTCTTGCAGTTTTCAAGCACAGCTCAATTCCTATGTTTTTTTTTTTACCTAGTCTTGCTCTATATTTTTTTTTTAAGTGATTTTTATAACTTTGGCTTTATACTTCAGAAAGTGAAGAAGTTATGCTCATACAGTGGTGAATTAAATAACTTGAGCATTCAATGAGATGGTAAACATAAAAAAGCGAGCGAAGGGGAACCTTACACATCATTTTTCCTCCAATTTACTGTGCATGTTGCACCAGTTGGATCCGGAGCATAGCTAGCCCAGCCTAAGGTAGGCATGGAAGCCCAGAAGATTGCATTTATCCAAGCAGCAAGAATTAGAGCAGCATAGCTACGAGCAGTCATTCTTCTTCCTGTGGCCAAACATATACAATCACAAATCATTGTCATCTTTTGCTTCTTCCCAGGGCTGAATTTGAACCAAGTGGCTTCAAGCAAGTACATACCAGGTTAACAATGATCCTTTCACAGGCCTGCACTCCCAAATGCTGCGGCATACCCATTTCACACTGCTGAATAACATCTCAAGCTTTCCGGCCTCCCCTCCACTTAAATCACCCATTCCAACTCACAGCATATAGGCAATATCTGATCCTAATCACATGGCAAAAAATGTATTATGCAACAGTGCATTCAAGTACATCTCTGCATGATTGCAGAGGGAGGAATTAGCCATTACAGTACAGCTGTAACAGAGAGGAAATACATCCAGTACAGGGTCAACACAACATTAGAGACACGTCTACTTGACAGAAGTCAAAACCTTCCAAAGCTAGAGGCTTTTCAAGTGCTTCTGTATATGGATGTGGCCCTCTAAAGACGGCAAACAGACGTGAAAATACAATTTATAAACAGAATAACAGCCTAAATATGAAATATTTACTTTCACAAACAATACCATCCATGTCAATCAGACAACTTGCTTAATCAAGTACTGTAGGATCATGTCTTAAATTCAAATTATGCTCAGCACTGTAATTATGGAGCCATTCATAATAAAACAATACAATTGGACTCTTATTTCATAGAAGCCGAACAGCAAACAATTTTTAAGCAAGGTACCTATATCAGGCCTGCAGATTGTCAGGTAACGGTCAACTGCAACAACAGTGAGCAAACCAATACTTGCCATCCCAAAAAAGATATTTAAGGCTGCATAGATCTGAAATTAAAACCAACAAACAAAAAGTTTCTGAGAAAACTTTCATATTTACAAGCATAAATATGTTTATAACTACACTACAATACATTACACAGTCAGTGTTCTCTTCCATAAGCAAAGTACTGAAGGAAAAGATTCAATGCAGGCAATTCGGAGCAGGCCCATTTAAACATTTCATGAGCAAATTGCTAGTGTGCACATCAGAAATCCTAAGGACAGTAGTCTAAAAAGCAAACACCATACTTCAATAAGTAAATGTTGAAGTTCAGAGATAGAGTTGGGGGTGTATTCAGTTCATGCTTTCGAAAACTGTTAAAGAAACTCGATGAGCATTTGATTCATGAAAATAGTTACAGTTTTAGTAAATGTGAAATTCTGAAATGTCACTTTAGTAAATGTGAAATTCTGAAATGTCACTCCTTCCTCTCTTGTATAACCATGCTTTTTCACAGTTATGGTAGAATGATTTTCCCCATTGGCCCACATTTTCACATTTGTCAGACCTACAGAGTGACATTTACTGCAATCCCAACACACTCCAAATGCATCTGCCCAGTCAGCCCATGGGCACCCTGACCAGGAAGGATAACTGGGAGGGCTGCATTACCCCTGGCACCTCAAAAATGCAGAGCCTGTGCCAGACCACATGCCACCAGAAGTTATAATAGAACCACATGACATTCAGTCAGCTCACAAGACTCATTTAGTTTATGTAGACATAAGTTGCACTTCAAGTGATATAAACTCCAAAAGCGTTGGTTGCGAGATTTTACATCAACTTCAACCTACAAGTCAGTCTAGATTCAAAATGTTAAAAGTGAGGCTGCCTGTCAAACAGCAACTAAATTTTGTGTTTGAAATAACTGTGTAGTTGGGCAAGTATAATATTGATGATATGATATATGATATGATATAATATTATATTATATGATTAATATAATATATTATACAATATAATGTAATATAATGATATAAACTTCACATTACTATAGTGGAGTCTTAAGCTCAACAGACTCTTGGAAAGTAGATTTAAATCACAAAACACAGTGAGCAAAGGATTCCTCCTCTCTGCTGTGGAAACAGAATTTTTCAATCAGTCTGTTTTTAAAAATAGAAAGCTACTAAAACCAGGTTAAATCTTTAATGGAGACTAATAGCCTTGCAGGCCTTCATTTCCAATATCCTAAGAGTCCCCTCCAAAAAAACATATATTTGCCAAGCAGAACTCATTAAGGTCTGTCAAGCTCATCATCAAAACAGTAGCTGCATCCAAAGTCTTTCAACTATCAAATGAGTCATCAAATGTGCGTGTGTTACTATAACCTTCTTCATTTGGTAATTTCATTCCCAAAGCCTTCTTAAAGCTATTTTTAAATCTCTAGCTGATTGATATAAGGGTAAGGTTTAATGCTTTCAGATTATAAATTTGGAATTAAATTCAAATGAAATCCTATATCCTGAAATTGCTGGCATTACAGAAGATCAGCTTCAGGTCTAGAATCAAATTTTGCATCTCCATCTTATCTGTTTAAAACATTAGGCAGAGCTACTACTTTGACTGTAAGTGCTCAAAACTTTCTGATTGAATTGCAGTACCTGGCATCCGGTATATCCAAATTTCCAGCTTCCATGCAGGTCAGAGGCAGCAGACATGGGATAACCAATGCCACTAACACCAATGTCAGTAAAAGCCAAGTTGATAATTATTGCATTGGTTGCTGTTCGAAGCTCTTTGTACTTAACAAAGATGCCTAACACAACTATGTTACTGAAAATGCTTATCACTCCTGTAAAAACATAAAAAGTGAAACTTGACAGAAGATACACACCAGTCAGTAATATACAAGCAAAATAAAGTCCTAAAACAAGTTTTATTTTCCATCAAGCATAATTTTGCAAAGAGGACAGACAGGCACCTGAAATGGAAAGTAAAGCTTTACCAATTAGGTAACTTTCACTTGGATACTGCTAAAGGCTAAAAATGAAGTATTTAGCCAAACTTGGGGTTTCTGATGTGATGTCAACAAGAAAGGCAGAAATTCAAAAGCATCTAGGATTACCATTCCAACACTCCAACCACCGAGTACAGAGTTGTCTTCCATGGCAAAAAAGAATGCAAGTTGGTGACTGGCAAAAAAAAAGTAATGATACACTTGATCTAGCAGAAGGCCCCTGCCACCACCTGAGATATTGCTTTCTCAGCAGCAATTTTCCACTGTGCATTCAGACAATAATCCTGAGAAAAAGGAATATATAAGCTTTGATTTTGCAACCCCTATGCCAGCCAGATTAACTTTCCTTTCTGCTCATGAGGTCCCAATTCTTTGCAAGCATCAGAATTGGCTCAGGTTGCCACAAATTGTATTTTCTAAGCCTTGTCAAGCAGTCTGGATGAGTCACACAGCCTGTTACAGTGGCATGGCTGGGTCTGTACCAGAGCCATTTTCTCCACAAGACAAGATCTAGGGCTGTATCACAGCCATGATAAAAGTCCAGCTCTGCACTGAACTTGCTCCTACCTTGCTAACCTGTGTATTTTCAAACTTCTTTGGTCTGTCTGGATTCAAACTGTGCCTGAAGTCTAGTATTACATAAGAAATGGCCTATAGACAAAGAGTTTTAATAAAGACACAAATTACTAAAGCTAAAATGTGCATTCTACTCTCTTCATGTCCATTCCCTCTGAAATTTGTTTGGATATAATGCTCTTCAAGGTGTACAGGACACTCTTCAAGACTCTGTGCATCAGCAAGATTTCTCTGATGCCAGTGACTTATATTAAAACCTCCAGGTCCTCCTTTTCTTATGCAATTTCTTCTTCCTAGACAAATCCTACTATATGGCTTTTGGAGCCAGTTTACATGGCACTGCCATAAAACGTTACTTTGTGTGGGGTATGGGTTTTTTTTGGTTTTATTCTCTTCACACCCAGAGCAAATGCCCATCCTCTAAACTTTTACTAACCTACTATTAATACAAGCTTTCAGTAAACAGCTAATAAGATTAAAAGCTCCCCCTTGTGCCTCAGCAGAGAAAGACTCACAGTCATCAATAAAATGGAGAATTCCAACATGTTCAAGCAAACACAGCCATTTAAAATATATCTTGTAGGTAGTAACAGGAATCTGTAGGTTGTTCAGATTCCTTGGTCTGGCACAGCTGTTACAGTATTGCTGAGAGAAAGTGGAAATTGCTAAGCCTATATTAATTAAAAATTTTAGCACCACTAACACAAATTAATAACGGAGACCAAAAAAAATGTTCTGTGGAACACAATGTAAGAAGAAAAATGGATTCCATCTTGAACAAAGTGAGAAAAAACCCACATACATTCAAGAAATGCCTTCCTCCTGAGCACCAGGTTAAGTAGAAGAACAAAGTTTCTCAGGCAGCAGTTAAGCAGTGCCTGTTAGAAGAACAACAAAGCTGGTGATGGATCTAGAGCACAGGCCTTAGGAGGAGCAGCTGAGGGAACTGGGATTGTTCAGCCTGGACAAAAGGAGGTTCAGAGAAGACCTTATCACTCTCTACAGCTACCTGAAAGGAAGACCAAATGTAAATACAAGACCAAGCAGTTAAGCAAGACACATGGATAGTAGCAACAAAACAATGGTTAGGTATCTGTATAATACAGAATTTACTTTTCCAGTTAGCATTTCAAAATGACACCAGAGCATTTCACTATTACATGCTGAAGGATATCGATGAGGCAGTATTGCTTCCTGCAGCCTGAGCATCCCTGTTGTCATCATGAAAATTAGCACACTACCATAGTTGAGTGCAACACTTAATAGTGGCTTCCTTCTCAGAAAAAGAAGCAATTATTTGCAAAAGGGGAATTCAAACCTTCTAGAAAGCAGCATAATGGTGAACACTGTAACTGTACTTTATTCTTATTCTTAGATATCTGCTTATTAACAGAGCCTAAATTTTCCAGACGTGAGATTTGCTGTAAGGCATTTGCAAAGCAATCAGTCATACTTTCAAAGATGTTACAGACCTTACTGTCAAAATTATTCCTCATTAAGAAAGCAAAGTCCAACCTTCAGGTGAAAGATTTACTAGACTCCTCCAATTATAATTTAAAAAACAGAATAAAACAAACCACTAAGATTAAGAAAGAAGAGATTAGTTGATTCTGACTAATCCCATTGATCACCTATGATAGCTTTAATCCTTAACATCAGATGGTCAAACTATCTGAAAAGACTTCTTTGCAATGAATTTTAATTAAAATATAGCAAGTATCATACATATTTGCTAGATCCAGTTACCTGCAAATAGTGTGGCAGTACTGCAGAGAGTATCTAGTGTTCCAATACTCGGCTATCGTCCATCTCTACAGCTTCTTAAGTCTAACAATCTGTGTAGCTTTCTACCAATTTCCCTAGAAATCTGACAGAAATTGTTGTCTTTGCATTCAAAAATACCCTCTTTACTAACAGCAATTCGATACTCACCACTTCAAACTGATATGCCAACAAAATGTGACTGTCAGCAATACTATTTAATTTAAACCTAAATTACATTAATATTTTGAAGTATTTTAAAAGTCAATTGTAACACAGAAAATGTATGGTACAATCTATGAATAAAACATTTATAAACTTATTTAATTTTCCCTAATAAAGGTATAGAAGGTCTGGTTTTAAACATAGCAGCTTTCAGGTTTTGACCAGGTTGACATTTGATTACTCTAGCACTCAGTGTTTCAGAAGAACATTACTGAAGCAGTTGTGGTTGTAACAGTGAGAAAGTCTTCAGGAAAATATTTTGAAAAAAACAAAAAAGATTCCATAATCATTCAAGTTTAGCCAAAAGCCACTGCAGTCATGGGCAACAAACACAATGTCAAGTCTTCCAGCATGCTTTTTCTAACATGTCATCGATGAAAAATACAGCTGCAGCTGGAGTCTACTCCTCTCTGATTAACGACCAGCTCCCTCCCTCCAAGCCACATTCCAACCCTTCCCCTTACATCCCTCCTAACAGACACCGGCTCACATGCTCAGACTACACATATATTACTACAAACGTGTGGCCCAGGAGAAATCTCAAGATAGCTTTGAGCACATCATAGAAAAATGCAAGATGTGACAGCTATGCCCTATTTTTATCTCTTTTGCAAGCTGGCAGAAATTAATTCTTGCTCTCTTCTATAATTACATATCAACAACATTTTTTTTTTGAGACACAACGCTGCCTTCAAATATAGGGTAGAAAGCTTAGATGTTTCTGCACACTTCAGATGTTTCTGCACACTTCAGTAAGCCTGCTGATTGCTAACTTGTCAGTAAATTATGAAGAAAAGCCATCAGATGTTTGTATAACACAAAATGAAATATCATCGCTGTTACTATACAAAACGAGCATTCAGATTCACAGTTCTATCTTAAACTGTTAAACAACAATTTGTCAATGCCCATACCTGCTGTTATTAAGTAAGCTGCAACTATGTTGTGCTCAGTCTGTGTAAACGCTGAATGAGCTTCATTGTCACTTTCTGAGGAACCGGCTGAATCATTCCAATGCATTTTGGACAAAAGAGACTGTCGTCTATCCTCTGCAATAAATCATCAAGACAACGAAACACTACAAAACCCTGTCAGGCAAATTCTTTCATTATTCAGTAGACTTACTGAACAATTAAAAAAAAAAAGCGGGGGGGGGGTAGAGGGGAGTTCCCTCCACCACTGACAGCCTCCAAGCATGACTTAATTGGACTAAAGTGCAAAGGAGTTTACACCCTCCATCTATGCAGGAGATTGTTAATTAAAACAAAGAGTAGCACAGAACTGAGTACATTTCCAACAGTATGATTAAACTCCATTCTTCCTGCTAAAGAGATTAACTGTCACATGCCCCAGAATTTTTGCTTCAAATCTCTTATGCAACACTTCAGAAACCTCAACAAAAGTTGTCTCAGGTCAGTTGGTTATCAGCCTGGCTTGGAATTAATTCCCGTTATCACAGTGAGTGCACAAAACCAAAGCACAACAAAGATACAAGTGTCAATTTCTTTAAAAAGCTTACTCTAAAAGATCTACCTCTTCAAGATTCTTAGGTTGATCTAAACTCTCAAGCTTACACAGACACAAGAACACAGACCAATATTTTCAAAAGTGAAGCATAATTTTCAGAAGACTCAATTGCTACATTTCTAAAATAGCCTGGTCTGCAGAAAATGCTTGTTGATTATGCCTCACAAGTCTGAACACTCTCTCAAGTACACACAAATATAGGTTTACTTTGGACAAATTTTCAAAAGCATACTACTGGACAAAAAAATATTCAGCATTTTCCAAAGCCATGAGCAGCAGAAACCCGTGTTTTCTTCTCTTCAGTGATGAGGTAGCAGCACACCAGAGTAAAGACCTTTTACAAGATCCTGCATAAGTATTAGCTGCAATAAACCCTTGCCCAAAGAGCTTATATGTGGTATCAGTGTAAGCAATCAAAGACTTTTTCCACCAGTTCCCCTTTATAGTCTTTGTCTCATATCAGTTTTTTACTCACACTGGGTACAAAAGTGAGAAGGATGAGCAATCAGTGGTTCTTCAGTTGTGTGTAGTTCAGTGGCAGCTCAAGCAGGCTCCAAGCCTATGGTTGTGCCTTCTGAGCACCAGTAAAGGTGTAGTGACACAGGCAGTTACTGAAGAATTTTGCCATCCCAAGGAAAGGATGCAATCTCAAGAGCTTTCCCTTCTATGGAGCATTCCCTCCCTCTCCTCAGCTTTCCAAAACAGGTATCTTGCACCTTTCACCCATTTGAGTCTAAAAGGTGACAGACTTTTGCATAGAACTTGTGCAGTCACGTCATTTAGTCATTAGCATTACAGATGGCCATGTGTCACAGTTCTAATGGCAACCATTTTCTTTAATGCCACAGATCTACACTCATTCTTACAGTACTCGGGGTGCTTGTCTTACTATGGTATTTTTTCCTGTCAGAAAAGGATTAGGCAAAAGTAGGGTGGGAGGGTTCAGAAAGGAAAGATGATCTGTTTGGCAATGAAGCCACTTGCCAAGTGCCCCATAGTCCTGCATCTAAAGATAAAAAACACAGTGATAATTTGATGTCTTTGCTTTCCTCCCCTGAAACTTTGGCAAGATTTTCAAAAGCATCTCAGATCTTGCCGCTTCCACACAAGTCAGAGTTTGCAATGCTGAATGTCTCAGAAAAGAAAACCATTACTGTTTTCATTCAGATAGGATTCCGGACTTAGAGTAAGAGACCATACACACTTCATATGTGCTTGTCAGTTAAAATACAAATTTCTAACATGTGCAGTCTATCCTATATACTATCACATTGTCTCTACCTCTTCTTCCCCTAATCTTGGCTGATTTTACAGTAACAGGAACACTGCAGTTCATAAAGTCAAAAAGATAAAGCAAGGTATTAAATATTGAAGTGGGAACTTCACCAGATACTTGGTTCCTAGACCAAATAAAATATGGCTTATCACATTGCTTTGGCATATCAAAAAAAATCCAAAACCTCAGGCTGTTTATATCCTCCAATAACAGACAGCATTGCTAGTATTAGAGAGGCAAGTGATGCTCTTTACCTCTTGTCCCAGACCTCTGGCAAGAAAACACAATCTCTATTTAAGTCCATTCTTTGATTTGTAGGTATAGATATCTGTCTGTATAGATACAGGCCAATGTAAAAGTCATTACAGGGTTTAGAAAGTTGCTTTCAGTTACATGTATATTAAGTAAAGATATTTCAATCCACAAGTGATGAGAGCAAATTTGCATTAAAAACTATTTTTAGAAATTTTTAAAAAGATAAACCAGAACATCTTTTGTATTTTCACTAAAAAACCAAACCAAACCTTCACATGTTTATTAAGTACATGACCACTGGAGGGCTCTGTAAGGCAGAACTTCAATCTAATTTTAACAATAGATGCAAGGGATTCAAACTGAAAAACAAATGGTTTTTTTTTCCCCTCCCTCACAGAGACTTTTATTAGATTTAAAATGTTGATTAGGATTTTGACTCTGAAGACATTTTCAGATGACTGAAGAAAATACCCTGAGAAATATGTGACTTCACAAGCTTACTTGCCATAATTCATGAAGTAACTGTTTGTTAAGACAATACTGTTTCTTGCCAAGACAATGCTCCACACAAGTGCAAATAGTTTTGCAGCAATATCTATGTGACTATCCAGCATTTCTTCAGACAAACATCCATAACTTTGTGTCAGTGATAGAGAATCCTTTCCATTCTACAACAGCCAGAGCTGTTGTAAAATATCTCAGTTGTTTTCTGCACTTCACCAAATTTCTCTGATAATGTAACAAGGCAAATCTATGAACTATACTGAAACATCCTATCCCAGAAACTACATGAAACACAAGGAGAAAAGATATCCCTCCAAGGAGGAATGCAGAGGTACTAAAGCCATTCTTAACATGTAACAATTTCAGCTTTGCAATACCCTCTGCTTAGCAAGGACTCAGACGACACACAGAAGATATAGAAAGACAGAATTTTACTGTGGCAAAGACAAAAGGCTCAAGGTCTTCTAAAGACCGTTAAGTGATCTGATCCTAGTTGACTTATCAGCTATCATTTTCAAAATCAGCTGAAAGCCAGACCTTGTGTCTGGGTCCAACATCGCAGTGACTGACAAATTCACTTGGGGCCACACTTTGCAAATGGCACTTGGTAGCTGAATGCTCTGCCTCAGCCAACAGCCAGTCAGCACATCCAGACACAGGTAAGTGGACAAGGAGACAAAGAGGTGATAGCACCAGCGCTCTGTCCTGGGTGAGAAGCCAGACACTGAAGCCTACCTTCCGAGCTTCAGAGGAATATTGCAGGAGAGCAACCTGCTTTGTGCTGCCAGAACAGGTGGCAGGTGAGAAGTTCTTTAGGTGGCCCAGCCATTTGCCCTAAAGGTTCCCAGTGAGGGGAAACCCAGGGACACCAAACTGTCATGCAGAACTTACACTGGCATTAACATCTTCTTTCCACATCCCTTCTTCAGGCTGCACTGTGACTCTTTTTCACCAGACATTACAGCCATTTGAAAATTCCTATTTCTGCCAAAATACCTATTAGTGTCGGGGTACTGGCAAGCTCACTTTTCCTATTCCCTGCAGAAAAAGCCTAGGGTATCTGTAAACACATATAGAAAACTTCACTTACTAGGATCAGGAACACAGTGACACATAATCACAGACAGGATTGGAATAAAAAGTTCAAGACAGAGAGGAAGGTGTCATAAGAAGTGTCATGTAAAACCTGCATTTTAGTTCACTGCAGCACTACACCACAGACAAGACATATCATCTTAATTTTTTTAAGTCCCTGAATTTTCACTTATTACCATTAGCAACTACTTGCGTTGGGAGGGTGGGGTCACGCCGGGGCAGGGGGAAGGGAGGAGAGAAGGCAGAAGAGGGACTGGATGGACTTTACCACAACCAAACACACTCCAAAACAAAACAAAATCAAAAAAAAACCCCTACAAAACACAAACCAAAAAAAGGCATCACCACATGGCAGACATGTCCGGACACTGCTTTCTCATATGGCAGCTCATTTCACATGCAGTCACTGAGGATGTTCTTCCATCAGAATCTGAACGTCCCACAACTTCCACAAAGACCTAAGATTATCAGTTTTCTCTGAACATTTGTGTTAATCCCATCCAACACTGTTTGTATGTATAAGGCATGCCATAGTGCTCCTTATGCACGTATCAGCTTGGACTGCAGTCTAGTTCCCTGTAATTAAGAGTCCAGCCTTCTTCCCTCTAGAGCTGCAATGGACATTGTTCTTTAACCCCTTTGCACAGAAATGTAAAGTATTTGCTTTGGTGTTGCAATGGCTTCAGGCTGACTCACTGCTCCATCTGCTGTGAGACTCAAAGCTTCCCATCCTGGGCTTCATGCAACTGAAACATCAGTTGTGACATCATGCAATTTAAACTTGATGGCAATACAGTCTCCTGATATCCTGAGAAAAAAAAATATGACCCTAAAGCATGCAGTGAGAATAGCAAAGAAGAACCTGAATCTAGGTGTATGGGCAAGGACTGTGTTGTATTAGTCTTCCAGAAGAATGAGGAAAGATCTAAATTGGCTACCCACAACTAGCTACTGAAGCATCAGTGAAGACAGAGCAGAGGATGCAATTACCGATATGACAAAAGCGATAACAATTCCGCTTCATTACAGGTTGGGATTGTTCAACTGCAACGTGGTATGCCAGAGGTGCAATGACTTGCATAGGATTTTGCATAAAGGGCAATTATTCAAATCAGAGCCCTAATCCCTTGGGCCTGGCAATATACAAAAGTCTAAACATTTTCAGAAGTGTGGATTTAACTGACCTGGTTAAAGTTACTTTCCTGGTATTGCCACAGACATTATCAGTACCCCTATATTCCTGATTCTGCTGTGGTTGAACAGTACTTGAGTTCTTCTCACAAAAACAGATCTAGCAGAAGCTCCAATGTTTTGTGTTTGTTTTTTTTATGCTGATGAACACTTTTATCCATTATCCTATGCAGCATCTGTCCAAACTTAATTCAATTCTTGAATATTTGTTTTGCTACCTTCTTTCAAGTTTTGTTCCAGAGATTATTCAAGCTGTCACACTTGCTAAAATGACCAGCAACCGCCCAATCCTGGTGCTGACACATTACTCAGCTCCCTTTGTTAAGCAGGCGAATAGAACTCACTTGCCTGTACAACAGTATGATCCAACTCTGAAATGTACTTCTTTCCACATTGAAAATGTCCAAAATACTTTCAAGTACATTATTCTACAGATCTCAGTTGAAAAGAGTTTGGTATGAGAGTCTGTGAACAGAATCCTGACTCTGGATGAAATCCAGATTCTACTTCTGTGTTGTTTTTTATTTCCAAGCTTGAAGAGTAGAGGTGTCCCGTTCTCTCCCATAGGGACAGTTACTAGTTTTTCAACAATCCTCATAATGCCTCCAGTTAGAGAGACCAAAGACTCACACAGATTTTTTTGTGTCTTTTTTTAAGCAATAGTGAACTGACAGCACTGTGTGCAGAGGAGCTCTGTGATGGGCTATCTAATCTCAGCCCTATGCATGCTCAGACCATCACTGAGGTCTGGTGTCAGGACATCGAAACCTCAGGAGAAATAGGCTAAGGGGGAAGCGAGGGCAACTAAAAACCCTCAGCGATTTTAATAGTATGATTAAATACAAGTAGGTGACTTGAGAATAGTATTAGTCTTATTCTAAGAAAAATATGACTTAATGCTTTCAGCTTTCAGAAAAAATACACAATATCCAGTGCTATCTTCCTTTTCTTTATACATTATTATGTATAGTTTTTTTTTTTTAAAAAAAAAATCCATCAACACAAAAATTTGAAATTTAGTTTGTACAAAAGGTTCACAAGAGTTGTTTAAACAGCATGTCCACTGGGGATCAGTCACACATAGGCACCAGCTCCATACTGATGAATGTGCATGGAGTGAACCCAGAGGGTTTTTTGAAAAAGTATTTCAATTGACTGTTTACTGAAAACTCCAACATGAAGTCAAGAACTGACAATATCATTTGTCTGGAACAAACAGCTGAAGAATAACATTGAATCCTGGCTTAATGTTTAAGTACATTCTGAGCAGTCTTCAGTTCACCTGGGGCTACACTGTCTTGATGTGTTGATAACAGCCATTCGGTGAAAAAAATGTCATTTTACGTCTTCAAGTCCTTTATATATAAAGAACTTTTTCAGAGTCCTTTACAGATTTTTTTCCTTGTTCTTCACTTCTGCATCTGATACAGTAAGACAGTGGGACGATACTTGTGGCTCCACTCTTAATATCCTTTGCCTATTTTAAGAACAAAGAAAAATTACATGGAACAATTCACATTTTGGATGTGTTTAAAGCAAATGAGTTATATATGTAACACTAAATGAGTTGACAGAATAATTTATCACCATTATCTGTTCTCACAGTCCTTTCTGAATGCAAACAATTAGCATGGTCTTACAAGAGCACCAAAAAATGCACAGCACTGTGCTTGAGTTTAAGCTGGATACTATGCTGCACAAACTTTTTGCATAAAAATATAAGCATCCATTAAGAGATGAAAAAAACACAGCATTCTGTTTAATACTTAACAGGCTTAGTAATCAGGAGCCACTCTTGTTACTGAAATGTAAAAACTGCACACTCACCTCGAAAGCCTCCTCCACCACCTCGTCCTCCTCTGAATCCTCCTCCTCCTCCTCTTCCTCCTCTGAATCCTCCTCCTCCTCGTCCTCCACCTCTTCCTCCTCCAAATCCTCCTAAATGTAGGAATGAAATTACACTTTTTGAGGCACTTATAAAGTCTTGCTTATGCATAACAACTTATTTTATTGACAGCATCTGAAAAGAACAACAAAACCTCAGAAACCGTCAATTGCTGGATAGCTAAAAGTACCTTGTCTCTTCCAGGGACTATCTGCAGCATTTTAGGTATAATTTACTATCTGCTCAAAATACTGAAGACACTAAAAAAAACTCCACAATAAACTTCTTACATGAGAGCAAAAACTTAATTACAACTATTAATTGATATTATTATTACAACTCAACAGAACATTAAAACAAACAAAACAAAAAAAGCTTTAAAACACTTGTACCTTGCTGCAAAGGGACAGGGTAGGGAGGAGAGGCAAGATGTACTGTTTACAATGCAAGAGTTGATATTCAAGTATTTAACTGCTACTTTACAAAAACAACAAAAAAAAACCCAAAACCAAAAACCCACCACAACTACCACTAAAAAAAAAAATAAACTCAAAAAATCCAAACAACCCAGCTCACACCAAAAAAAACCAACATTCTGCAGCTTCCATGCTTGGGATTTTACCTCTACCACCACCTCTTCCTCCTCCGCGTCCACCACCACGTCCTCCTCTACCACCTCCTCTGGGAGCACCTTTCTCTCCAGGTGGCCTTGGCAAAAACCTCTGAAGGGGCAGTAGCTTGGCTGGGTCAATGTAAAACTGCGGGAAGAGAGTTCCATTAGGCTTTGAAAATATCAAGGCTAAAGAGCACATCAATATCTCTCTTTACAGATATCCACAATTTGGTCTTAACCCTTTACGTGAAATTGTCCTCTGCAAATAGTCAAATAAAGTAAGTATGCAAGAAATAAATGAAAATGTTATAGAGTTATTAAAATATAGATGATATTTGTACAAGTTTGTTACATCTTTCTTTTGCAGGGCAGGGAGAAGAAAGAACATGGCAGATAGAAAAGTGAAAAGGAAGAGGAAATGAATACTCATGTTTACAAAGGACAACTAGATGTTAGTTAATTAAAAAATTAATAAAACTTTTGTTATCTGATGACATAAAGTAGATACATCTGATGACATACAGTATAATTCTTATTGAGATTGGCTAACCTTTTGCATTTTTTTAAATGAAGAAGCTTTCATGTTCTCAGACAGTTTCACTGAAAAGTACTGTTAGCTTTCTTAAGGAACACAGCAGGAATAAAATGTTAGAAATTTTGGGGCTTATTATTAAATAAAAGGCACATTCACACATTTTCTAGATTAGTATTTTATAAATGAAGCTAAAATATCATCACCACAAATGAAAAATTACAATTAAAATATCAGGAGAAACTATTTCCATTTTTTTCTCAGGGTTTTTTCATAGCTAGAAATAAAGTCTTTTGTGGGAAAATATTTTTCCTTCCACGTATTAAGGCATGTTGGAGAAGAAAATACATGCAGCTAGTTACTGATGCTCAACCAACCAACACAGGCTAAGTTACAGTATCACTACCTCAACTTTCCCACTTTTGTCATGGATTCTGTCAATCTGGCAGTGACAACAGAATGGATTCAGAGCCTTTGTCTCAACAAGCTTGCTATTCACGAGGATGTCCTAGCACAAGCCCACTTTACTGGCAGTTAAAGTTATAAGCTGGACACAGGATACTCTAGTGCAAACTCACTTTTATAAGTTGGACCATGAGCAAAGTCCCCTAATATACAAAAAAAAACCCAACTTCCTTGATCCAACTTTAATGAGTAACATATGGCAGAAAATTTTGACAGGTAGTAAGAATCAATAACATCTTGAACCACCATGTCAGTACCGGTACAGACTGAAAACCTCTGCCTGATGTAAGGTACTCCTCTCACATCAAAAAGGCTTTCAGATGGGCACTTAAAAGTGAATGAGGCACTTATTGACACAAACAGTTCCATCTAGACTTGTGGCTGTTCACATCTAACTAGTAGCCAAGCCTTGAACTATTTTAAAATCCTAGACAAAATCCATTTAATAATCAATCCGCCTTTAAAAAAACAAATATCGTACACCATACATTTTTTGAAGGATACAAAATCTCGCAGCTGTCCAAAGATTTCATCCACTTTGCCAATCTGTTCCTTATTATCCAAGTACACTGGGGCATTGAAGTAAGGCACTTTGTTTTCTTCTGTTTTACATTTGCAAACAATGTCATCTTCACATGGATGCATGAACTCTCCCAATACTGAAAAAAAGAACAAACAAGCTAACGATCTGGAGCAGTCATTCTAAATTCAATAAATATAATCACTTGATGTAACTTACAAACTACCCTTTCTGGAGGACCTTGGTCATATCCGCCTCTGTTGAAGCCTCCTCGTCCGCCTCCTCGTCCAAATCCACCTCGTCCACCACGATTAAAGCCACCTCTGTCACCGCCACCTCCTCCACGATTGAAGCCGCCACCACTTCCTCCACGATTGAAGCCGCCACCACCTCTTCCTCCTCCTCCTCTTCCACGAAATGACATTCTCTACCACCTCCTAAATTATGGACAAAATCCAGTTAAGATGTATGAGAAACTTCACATTTGACTTGCTGTACAAATTGAAGTCTCCTGATAGCCTTGTTTGTTAATTTAACAGTTGGACGTTTCAGTCCTCAGTAGAAAAACACAGCTGCATGAGAAAACAGGTTTACAGTTGAGATATCACCACTGCAATGCCTATCTGCAAAAAGTAACTAGCTGCAACAGCATGTTTGTCACTTCATGTACCTATGAAGACTGGACATGACCACTCTGTAGCCCCAGAGGTCTGTGCAACTCTCCAGCCCTGTCAGGGAGCAGAACAAAACAAGAACACCCTTTCCCAGGCACCTTGCAGGTCCTACAGGCCCGCCTGCAGTGGGGGTACAAACCTGTTTTATGGTTTAGAAAGCCAGCTTGAGTTTAGAGGAGCGCTGAGCACACAGGGTATCGCTCCTCCTCACACACACATGAAAAAATGAGAGAGCACCCCTTATATGCCTGACAGAGAAATGTCTCACTTTGGGCACCGTAGCCTTGCTGAAACTGTTTTGAAGTTGTTTGTCTGCTCGGTCTCGTAATTTATAGCCGAAACGTAACAGCCCTGCTACCATAAGGCTCCTTTCTCCGCCGCTTCTCAGGCCGACTCTGCAGCCTCTTGCTCACAAGTCCCTGCACCACTGACGCGAGCGAGCGCTGGCACTTTTACATGCTTTTTACCCCTCGCTTACAGTTCTCTCACTACTCATCACTCAACTCAACGTCCAAAGCCTGGTTGTATAAAACAGTAAACGAGATTTGCAGTCTGTAATTGAGGAGGGGTAGAACTCTAAGGAACCCGAGGAAGAGCCTACAAATGAAAAGCTCTGAAGTCAGACATCACTACGGGGACCGACTCTCCTCCCTTCCCTCCCTCAGGGCTGCTGCTGCCGTTGCCACTCCGGCTCCGCAGCCCGCTCCCATCCCCGAACGCTGCGGAGGGCCTGGCGGCGGCTGCCCCCGCCTGCCCGCACGAGCAGCTCGCGCGCGGGCCCCGCACACGTACCGCACCTCCACGTGCCGCCTCCCTCGCCGCCGCCGGCCGCTTACGTCAGCAGCGCGCGCCGCCGCCGGAAACGAGGCTGCCTGCCGTAAAGGAAGCGGCACCGTAAAGGAAGCGGTAACTCAGACTCCCCCCCCCCCCCCCCCCCCGTCGCAAATGGAACCCAAAACAAGTCACAAGTCGCCCTCCCGCAGGTCCAGGTGTCTTGGGCGAGCGCTGCCACGGCATGCGGGTCCTCAGGTGGCGGCGGTGTGCGGCCTGGCCCGCTCGCAAGCTTGGTCTCATTGCAAAGAGCCTGCCGGAGGGAGCCCGGCAGCGGGGCGGCCTTCCCGCCCCCGGCGCGCCCGTACTAGGGAACAGCCGCACCTTAGGTGTGCGGCTTGGGACAGGTGCGGGCGCAACCGCGTCCTGCTCGGCGGCCGCCGCTGCCGCAGTCCCTGCCGGCCGGCCCGGCCCCTGCCCGAGGGACGCGTCTCCGCAGCCGCGCTCAGAGCTTCGGGCGGAGCGGGCGGCCGCTGATGCGCAGCTGCCGGGGCGGGCGCGAGCCCGAGCCGCAGCCTCCGCGCTGCCTGCGCGGGAGCAGGGTTGGGGTCGTTCTGCTGCCTGGGGTTAAAATTCCCTGGAAATCCCCTTTCTCGAAGAGTCTCTCAAGCGTTTGGCAAACACTTGAAAATTCTCTACACAAGACATATAATACGAGCTTGTCATCCAGCTGAGAATATAACGGACGTGACATGGATAAGGGTATTTCTCTCCATGTATGTGAAGACATACATAAGCACAAAACCACATATATATTTTACAATAATGTCGCAAAGCTGAATGCCTGCAATCGGAGAACCAACTTGATGATTCAGCCTTGCACTTGCAGCAAAACCAGTTGAATTGAGGCGGGATCCTTTGGGAGAGATCAGATATCAGTTCATAGTTGAGACTCCTGTACTTTATTTCTAAACACACTTCAAAATCTTTTACTAATGGTTAAAAATTAAACACAAGTCTAACAACTGGCATTCAAAAGAATCCAGTCAAAGGGATCTGTCTACAAAGAGAGATAAAATTTCATCATGCGAGTGCTCCGGCTTTTCTTGGTTTTCTTGTGTCTGTTTTGTTTTGGTGGATCAGAGGTAAGAATTTATTTTAATGTGGCAGCTGTATTTTTTTTTAAGTTTAAAAAACAGTTTATAATAGTTAAAAACCAAAACCAGTTGTTGTGGGTTTTAAGTACCGTGTTTCATGCATTTGTTTTAGCCCAATTTAAACGTTTGAAGCTTGCTTTTTCTCTTTGAAGTATTGATTCCACCTGGAGTGGAATAATAGGCTTCTTGTAAAGATTTTAATCATGATCCTATCCTAAACTCAATTTGCAAGCATGGTTGACCACAGAAAGGTACTGCAATTTGACCTGCCCCCCTTTTTTTGAGAAATGAAATTTGAGTCTCCTAAGGTAGCAACATGGTATACTGTGCTGCCTCAAGGATTGCTGCAGATCTCTTCTGGCAGAAGTGTCTCAGAAAGCCCATCTGGGCTCAGTGTTGAGAAAACCCAAGTCTTTTAGAGAAATCTTCAGATAAAAATCAGCACTTTTTGTTCCTATTGAGAAACATGTAGTACAATAAGGGAGTTATGCCAAGCCGGATCTGGCTCACAGTTCAGGTTCTACTGACCTGAGAACAGCAGGAAGAATTCAATAAGATTAAACAATCGTTAAAAGGTGTTTTGTTGGATTAAATTTGGACCAAACAACATTCTCACTGACTTGATTTTTGCCAGAATTTCTTCAGGAGAACCTTAATAGCTCTATTGATTCATTTGACACAGTCAAAGCTGATAAATAACATTTGAGGATTAACTTTTCTCTCCTGTTTTTTATGCAAAGTACATCCATATGTATTTTACATGTTTCAACATTCTTCCTACTCCCAGATCTTAGTAAGCAAAAGCACTCAGCCAGCAATGATGTCCCCGGAGAGCTGCACAGCCACAGGTACAGTCAGTTACCTAGAGGCAGTCACACAGAGGCTCAGAGTCTGTACTTGTAGTCCAGTGAGGAGTAACAAACTCATGGCAATCCACTTCTGTGCAAGATGCAGGAAAAGAGCTGATACGGAAGGACCCTTACATTTCAAGTTTAAGATACTTGTTACTTCAGCAGCCACGTGGTGAAACAAATCATTAATTTTAGATGTCCTTATTTGCTTCTAAACAGTTCATAAACGTTTACAGAGGATATTTAAAACCAAAGCCAGCCAAGACAATTAAAAAGTCTCAGAAAAATGCAAGTTCCTTTTTTAATTGTATTTTTCTGCTCTAAGTCCCCTTACGTTTTGATTTGTGTACAATCCCATTCCTGTGCTGTGTTACGAACCGTTCGCTTTAAAAATGTTTGTCATCTGCTATGCACTTCATCTGATGTTTGAAGAGTAAAAAGTTTGTGGGAAAGCAGTAAGAGTCAAGATCACACCAGCTGAATGATAAAAAAGAAGAAACAAAGTTCAGAAAAATATGAGATGGCCAAATAACTCTAATCAATAAACTCTATCAATTATATTTGTCACCTTCGTGTTCCTAAGACAGGTAAAGGCTTATGAATGAACACTTTGTTGAGGACAGTAAAGGGATCTGCAGAACTCCTGGTGCAGTTCCTAGTTTTACTCCCTTGTTTTTTTAATTTTGTGCCTTGCAGAATGTAGCATCTCATGCTGAAGAAAACCAGTTTCAGCAGGTTGAGCCTGCCCAGCCAGCTGAGCAAGACGTATACCTCATAGAAGAATGTTTAAGCAACCAATACACACACAAGTCCTGTGAGAAAGTTTTTTGTCACCCATGGGAACGATGTGTGGATGGAAAATGCCTTTGTAAGCTTCCTTACCAGTGCCCAAAGAATGGCTCTTTGGTTTGTTCTACCAATGGAAGGCACTTCCATACTTACTGTCACCTAAAGAGCTATGAGTGTCAGCATCCTGAAGCAAAGTTTCTGCACAAGGGAAAATGCATGTCTGAAGGTATCAGCACCTCCCTTTTCCAAAATGTATCAGTCCATCATTTGTGGCCAAGGAAATGCTTACCATTTACAGCTCAGACAGTCTGTTAATTTCCTCGTGTTAGTAAGAACATGAAACTGAAAATGAGAAGTCATTCAAAATGGGCTGTGGGCTGTATCTGTTGATTTTCTTGAAGTGACTCCCAGGCCTAGGTCACCCTGTTGCTGGTAGGTTGCTCAAATCATCAGGTAGAAAGGGAAGAAACAGACAAAGAAAAGAGCTTAAGGTTTCCAAGCAGAGTGTTGACCATGGTGGGAGGCACAGCAGAAGAGGGCCTGCTGATAATGTTACCAGAGAGGGTATCTTTTGGAGAAGGATAGACCATTGGTTATCAAAAGACCTCTAATGAAAGCTAATGAATGCTAAGATGCAATCTTTTCTTGATAGACCTCCAGGTACTCTTATGTGGTAGGAACCATAACCCTTGTATGTCCTGAAACTGATACATTTTGTAAAAGCGGCAAAGTCAATACTCAGAAAATTCAGGAATAAGATCTGCAGCTTCTGATTTGCAGCCTACTCTTCTTTCCATATCAACTTCATCTCTTAGTACAAAATTACTCCCGATTTGTTTCTATGCCGTCTTTCTACTAGATACATCTATATAAAATTAATTTATTTGGGGACTCTTTTATTTGTCTTTTTTTTTTTTTAGAAACATTTTCAGTCTCTGTGGGACATGGAGATTCAAATTTTCTTCAAGTAAAACTTCAGGATCAAAAGAATGAATTGTTTGTATGTGATAGTGAGTGGACTATGAATGAAGCAAACGTGGCTTGCAAGCACCTTGGCTTTAAATTGTAAGTTTGGGGAATTTATCTCTAGATAACTGCAAGGGATCTAAAAAAGTGGTGGTACTAACAAAAGTGTCAGTCACAGTCAGCCAACAGCTACGACAGAAAACTCATGAACAACATATTGGCTATAATTCTTAAACTGACACCTGAGAGTGAAAGCCAAAACACAAATTTCTGTGCTCTGTGACAGACTATGACTACATAAACCATAATTGTTTTACTTTTAAAATAAAAGTGAAGGCGAAGGCAGAGGTTTTCTCTCAGGGGAAAGTGTATAGATGGACCATCCCCAAACGGCTCTGAGCAGTGGCCTGAGCCTCCTCAAATATGGATTGGTTTTCATGACCTCAAAGATACCTGACTCCATGCAGAATGGGTTTCAAATTGTGTCTTCACATAGAGACACAGGCCTGAGCTTACAAGCTTTGCAACGTATGGAGACTTTGCTATCCACTGTGATATACAATGACTGTCATAGAGCTACATATGGATTTTGGGACAGTTCTATTCAGAAACCTGAAAAAATTAGCATTCTGTTTTACTTTTTCTTCCAAAGTAAACATCTCCTGCTTACCCCTAGATGATTCCATGGTAAGTCTGCTCTTTATCTTAGCCATGACCAATGTTCTTTTAACACTGAGGAAAATCATATAAATTCTAAACAATAAAAACAGTGGATGATCCATTGTGAAATGGTATAATTTATTGTTGTTGTTGTTGTTATTTGTATCCTCACAGAGGTGCTGAATATTACCAAGCCAATTCCAGTGTCACAGATTCTGCCTTAAATTCATTGCACTGTTTGCGGATAACTTGCAGAGGCCTAGAGACAAGTCTTGCTGAATGTCACATAGAGATAAAATCAAGAGATAGTAACGAGGGATTTGTTAGCCTCCAGTGTCATGAAAATCTCAGAGGTTAGTAGTTTTTTTAGTTTTAAATCTATTTGGGTTCCTTGCCTTTTAAGTTTATTTTCAAGAATTAAGACCTGATTTGCTGAACTCTCAGCTTCAGCAAACCTGCACTGAAACCTTTTGAGTTTTTAAATAACCCTTTTGCAGACTTGAAGACAAATGAGGCAATCTTGAGTCAAGACAGTCTTGGGTTTATGAGTTTGGAAAAATCACTGTTGCTCCTGAAGTATTTTTAGATATATTTCCCAAAAGTAAATATATTTCACCCATGGCTCTGTTTGTTTGTCCATCCCTTCAAGGTATATTGCATCCCACAAGTCTTGTCTCTCCTGAGTTAAGTGGTGAGAAGACAGGTGACAACCTACTCACTGCTTTGTCTGTGAGAGAGACCACTTAGGACAGTAGTAGCACTGCAGCCAGTCAAGCATGAGTACAGCAGAACTACTTGTGTCTTCTTAGGAGTGTCAGGACTCCTCACTTTCTCACTGATCTAAGGGGAATTAAGTCCTTGTTTTGACTTCTAACAGCTTCCTGTTCTCTGTAGTGGGCCGCCTTTGGCACTGATCAGCATCAGCCTGAGCTGCTGCTGGCTAGGCAAGCTGTGAATTATCTCAGGTTTTTCTCATGCTACAAAAAGTAGGAGTTCACAGACTCTTGATGGCTTCCTTCTAGAGGGGGAACATCTATTATCTTAATCACTTGAGTCATTTACAGAGGATTTGAACCAATCATTTCTGTTTTAGTCCTTGTCTAGAAAAAAAAAGGAAGTTTCCTTTTGCTGGGCTATGCAAGTTGGAGGAGAAAAATAAGTGGTCACATTGAAAGCTTGATGGGAAGGCAATTAAAACAATGAAAAAGATTCTTATTTACATTACTGGGCTCCAAAATGCCTACTGTTGATAGGCCAAACTGCTGGTAGAATAAAATGTGCAAACAGAATATTTCCGTCTACAGTTGTGAACCAACAGACATTTCCACACTAATTTAATTTTCATTGTGCTGCACAGCTTGTTCAGATGGTGAGTTTCACTGTGTCAACAAGAAGTGCATTTCTCTGAACAAAACCTGCGATGGAATCAATGACTGTGGAGACCTAAGTGATGAAGTGTGCTGTAGAGGTAAAAATTACCTTTTTCAGCTGTTTCAAAATCATTTCATCAGAAAACAACCCCCAAAGAATTTTTACAGTGATGTAACAGCTAAAGTCTCTTTTCCAATAAGTCACGTTGAAGCAATCAAACCATAATTTATGTAAACACAAGTGCAAAAAAGTAGGCATCATATAATCTTTTGAAGCAGACAAGTGATCTCTGAGAATCTGATTTCCTCAGAGGATGAGGAAACACAATGAGATTTAAAAAAAGAGCTGAGTTAGAATAAAAATGTATCTTCAGTTGGGAAAAAACAATAGTAATTAAACAAAGACACCATTTTTTCCAATGAACCATTTTTAAACCAAAGTAAGATATCTCTTAAATTTATTACTAATTCAAGGTTATCTCTAGAATATCTGTGAACAATTCTTGTCATATTGCTTTTTCATGAGCAGTCATTCTTTCAGCATCTGCAATTCCATCTGCAACAATTTTTATTAGAAACAAGCAATGGATCTAGCATGGCCTGGATGCAGGAGGACACATTCAGAAGTTGGATTTCAAGTGTAAAACAGTAATGTGGGTTACAAATCCCATCACAGTCCCTAAATAACCTTACTTTTGTAGTTTTACAATTTAATCTGATAATTGTGGAAACATAGTCACAGTTTTTTTAGGACAAAAAAACCCCAACCCAAACTGTGGCTTCCTATATTGAGAGGACATTTACTGCAATTCCACCTTACCAAAATAGTGATATTTCAGCTGTATGGGCCGAAAACAATGCTTCCTGAAATCAAAAGTATTTCAACTGAGCTCAGTGGTCTTTGGATCATAGTGGGACATGTGGATAACTTTTAGAGAACTATCTTATTTTGCATTAAAGACATTTATCTTTAAATAGTGGACTGACTTAACATTACAAAGTAGCTCAAAAAACCCTGCCGTTAATTCAAGCACTGTTTTGCTTTTGGTACAAAGTGATCACAGTAATTAAAAGGAACAGGGTTCTTAAGTTTATAACATTTCATATAATCATGAATTTTAGAAGAAATAAATTGCTAAATCCAGTATTTTCAAAAGAAGACTCTTGATTCCTAACCCTGCAGTTAGGCATTTAGCTCATTCAACTAAAAGCCAGCTTGGACTCTGATTTTGCAGGGCAGATTTGATCCAAGCATCATAAATCCCTCATTTCAGATGATGAGTAATGCTGCCAAAGCTGGAGGTCCTTTGGCTGATGTTGAGTGTGGGCACGTGTTGTGGTTGAAACTGGTAAGGAATAATATCAAGTCTACAAGTACAGTAGTGAATTGGTAACAGAGATCTAAATTTTTAAAGTCTTAAAACCTCAAGATTGTAAAATGAGAAGAGCCAAGTATTCATTTTATTTTACGCTTGCAGAGCCTGCTTTTGTGATCTATTTATGAACAGACAGGTCCCCCATAACATGGATGTTATATTGTGTTTATATTTGAAAGAGCTGTCTAACTATGTGAGGCTGCTGAATCATATGATCCTGTGATTTACATCTGTAATTTTCCTGTGTTACAGAGTGCAGAGGCAACAGTTTCCACTGTCGGTCAAATATCTGTATTCCAAATAAGAATGTCTGCAACAAAGAAATTGACTGCCTGACAGGAGAGGATGAAGCTCGAGTCCACTGTGCAGGTTTCCTTCTGAAAGACTGTTTTCTTTCTTTCCTTTCATTCTGCTTAAATATAAGAGACTACACAATGCATATTATGAAATTATTTAACAGATTAGCAAAACTAAAATGCATGACAGTATTAGCCTTCCCAATGTTATGTATAGTAAGAAGAAAAGGTTATTTAATTTTCCTCCTTTTCCTTCTAGAAGAGAATAGCAACAAAACTAAAGGAATGAAGAAACAGATGATGTTTCAGGAGGCAGATTATGTCTTTTGCTTACATGACCATACATCAAACTCGTACTCCCTCTTTGTGATGAAAGCATAGACGGGGCAGGCAGGAATATTTTCCTCACAGATGAAGAATTCAAATAGTTTGTCAATATAATAATTCTTCTGTGCTGTTCCCCTCACTGCTAATAAGATTTTGTTTTGATTTGAAATTAGAATGTTTTTCATTTCTCTGATAAGAGACAAAGTCTAAAGCCAAAAAGTAAACACTATTGGTAAATGGTAAGTGGTAAAAGTAAACTGAACTCTAAATGTAAACATTACTGTCAGTAACCTGAGAACAGACCAAACCCTCCATTTAGGAACTGAATTCAATGGGCATTTTTGTTTGAATAAAAGCTGACAAACCAGATCCAGGAAGCATTTAATTTACCTCTCACGTTGAATGCCCTCCTTTACCTTGCTAAAGGAGGCAAAACAGTACACAACAGCACCATTTTTTTGTGAAAAAAAAAAAAATCCTGTTACCTGATGTGTCTTTAGGCTTTAGAAAGCTCAAAAAGGTTAACAGGGCAGAAGGAGGAATTTCTGTTGTTTCCTGGTGGAGAAGAACAGGATATCACTTTAGAAATCAAAACCAAAACAAAACGAAAAAGGCCATTTCTCAGACATTCTTTGTAACAGGCTCCCAAGGCATAGAAAGCAGAGTAGATGTCATGTTGCTAGGAATAAGTATTTGCTGGATGTAAGTCATTTGTAGGCTGAGGCAAAGAGTGTGTAGTAAGAAAGGAAACAGCAGGCATCAGGCCAACAGAAAGTATTGCTCTCTATGTGAAATGGTGTACCCATTTAACATGTGTAGCACACAAACATATATTCAACTAAGAGAACAAATGTAAATATTTGCCAATATGTTTAGTATTTTGTTATTCTACTACAGGCAAATACAAAGGTGCTGAAAATCACAGTATGGATGAAGGTAAGTGTAACTAACCCTCCAAAAATAACACATACCCTATTATTAGTGGCTACTAATTACTAATTAGTAATTACTGCTAGTAATTACTAATTAGTGGCCTATTATTAGTAGCTACCAGCAAGCTGGCCAGATACAGAACACTCAGATACTTGGACTTTGTGATTTATAATACACACTCTGTGGCTTACCATTTGTCTCATTTTCTACTAATGTAAAAAATGACACAATAATTCATCCTGGATTGTTTTGGCAACTGGTGGAGGTAAACTCTCAGCAAATCTATGGGAACTACTTTAAAATTTTTTTCCTGAATGCAAGCAGCAGTGGAAAGTGAAGATCAGTAATATGATGCTAAGATATAAGCAATTTTCAAAACAAAAACAGATGCCAAAATTTTTCGTCTTTGCTTTCCTGGTATCTCAGCTACTGGCATATTCACAGCACTCAGATTTTCAAGATAAAGATAAACCTGCCTCCAAATAGAGAGAAGGGAGATCTGCATTCTGAGACACTTTTTTCCTTTTTGTTAAAGAAAGAAAAAGGATAAAGGCACTTCTTCCTCAAGTATACTGTGGTCGTGCAAATCACACAGTAACTCGACGGAAAAGAATTATAGGTGGAGATGTTGCAACAAAGGTAAAAAAAAAACCCTTAGCAGATATGTGCTCATTCAGCATCAATTTCAGTGAGCATTCTGTTAAAACATTTGGAAATAACAAAATTAGCTCCAACACTAATTTGATGTTTTTCAGCAGTAGTGGCATTGCACTGAATATAAGTAGAGAAGTACAGTTTATAAAGTAAAAAATGGAGATGCAAAAATAAGCATTATGGTACAAGTATGAATTGAAAATGATTCAATAAAATACCTAATACTATAGCTATAAGTTAAAACTGTGACAAAGTGGAGTTTAAATTTGCACCTTTTAAACAAAATACAGTCAGAAACACTGCACTTTATCATACGAGGTCAGACTCTACATCCGTTTCTGTGGCTACAAGGGGCTTCCTGACAAAAAGTTGGAGGGAAGGAGTGTGGGAATAAAGAACTGGTAATTGCCAAAAAATGTAAACCGACCTTCAGAGTATGAGTCTGATTGCTGGTGAATGAGGTAATGTTACAGAATGCCTGGTTGTGAGTGTGAGAAGCAGCAGTGTGAGAGTGGAAAACAGGCAAAGCCTGAAGGTCAGCAGGATGTAAAAGCAAAAACAGATATTATGTAATTTTGACAATAAACTGGGGGCGTGCATACAGCAGAGTGGCACTTGTTCTTGGCAATGCTCCCCCTTCAGCAATCCTCAATGGGTTTAATGTGTTTCAGCATGTCGCTGTGATGCCAGCTGGCCCAAAACTGGCATTGCACAAAGTCATAAGACTGAATAAAATTACTGCATTTTAGAATATATATCCTCTATATCAGATGGAGCCCAATTTGCAACTTCTGGATAGTGATTTCTTTATTTACAATTAGATATAGTCAAGGAGATGAGGTGACACCAAGAAGCGTGTTTTTCTTTACACACTAAAAATAGTACAATTGTTATGATTTCACATTATTTAGGCGTTTGTTGTTTAAACAGGGTGAATTCCCTTGGCAAGTGGCAATTACAGACCTTGCAAATGAAGATACAACAGTGTACTGTGGAGGGGTTTATATTGGTGGCTGTTGGGTTCTGACTGCTGCACACTGTCTCAGGTAAAAACAACAAACTGGGAAATTATTTTCATTGGGCAAAGCAGAAAGATTAATTTGGATACTATTCGCCTTCTTAGCTACCTGTTTGTTAATTCCTGTTTGCCTATTGAAGAAAGTGATTTACAACACTGACTCACCCACATTAACATTCTCTTTGTTACAGCACTAGGCACAACGGCTGGCCTTTAGTATTTTTTCTGTATTAGCTGCAGTACTCAGCACCAAGTGTCATCTGCCTTGTATTTGCTACATTTAAGAAAAACCTGGACATGAAGTCCAGAAAGAAACTGTACTTTTATAATATATTATATTTCACTGTTTTTTTCCTAGGGCAAATCGAGCTTATCTGTACCATGTCTGGATTGGACTGTGGCATATAGTAAAGTACGACAGACAGACAGATATTTTCAGAGTAAACCGACTGATAATCCATGAAAATTATAATGCATCAACTTACGAAAATGACATTGCTCTGCTGGAGCTGAGAGGTTCTGGGAATGGAGAATGCTCCCTGAAATACAGCACACCTGCCTGCATCCCCTGGTCCCAGCATATGTTCAAGGCTGGTGACAGATGCAAGGTTTCTGGATGGGGACTAGAGAAAGGTATTTACTTTGTTGCTTTCTGCAAGAATGTGTCATTTGTATTACTCATTTTCGCAACTGCGGTGAGCTCTCCTTTGGAAAAGGCTGAAGTGCAGCTGCATGCAGAGCACTCGGAAGAGGGCAAGTACAGAAAACATAGGCTGTGGTTCAGTATTTGGCTGTCACGGATGGTTCTTTTTTCTGTACTGCTTCCTCTGCTGTTTCAGCTTCTCAGTAAATTGATCTGAAGGGTACTCCTGGTTGAAAACTACCCCGACAATAAGAAATATTCCTGTTGCCAAGCTAAAATTTATATTAGCTGTGGAGACCTGGTAATGATACCTAACAAGTGGCGATTAGTGGCCCATACTCACAGCTCACACTCTGTCCTCTGCCCAAGATGATCTGAGCTTCAGCCAACAGTTAGGAAACTCGTCTGTGTTTGAGTTTAGCCCAGAGAAGCTTGCACAGAGGCAAGTAAACCAAATGTAGTCATGCTTTCAAAGATTTGGGAAGCGTTTTTTTGTATCACAGTGATTACAGCCTGGCATTGTAGCTACCATATACTGGTTGTGAGGCTTCTCCTGTCTGTGCTCAGTAGCAGTTCATAAAGCAAATACAAAGTTGGGAATTAATAACAAATGGACACAGAACAAACCAGATAATCCCTATAAACTTGTAAATATGTATTTCACCTGTATCTTCAATATCTGGTCCACTCATACCAGAAAGGTAAAGGAAAAGGAAATGAGGATGACAAGGAAAGGGAAAGGGCGGAAATGTCACAAAATGAAAGCACTGTATTGAACACTGCAATTAAACTGTTCTGCTTTTATTCTGAAATGTATGGCTAATGTACTGCAATTCATATGGGGTCTTAGTGGCAGTTTAAGGTATCTGGTTATAGTATGAAAGATTGTATTCTGTAGATAAGCAATTTATGAAATTAATAGTGTCTTAATATGTAATTACCATTTTTAATTTAGAAAAGTTTCTTCTTTTCTAGGTTACATCAAACAATATATCCTCAAGTGGGGCAATGTTAATTTATTTCCAAACTGTTCTGAATTGTATCCAGGACGATTTTTTAAGCAAATGGCATGCGCAGGCAAGCATCAGTTTTCTTACTATAATTTCTCTACCACCAAATCTACTGTTTATAAGGTCAGATGTGCCAGCTGTGAATCTTTTAGACTTGGGAAAGACTATCAATGGATTGGCACAGTATCACCATCAGCAAAATGCTAGCCTTTGGAGCCTAGATGCAGCCATCATTATACATCTATTTATGAACAGAGTTAAGATGACAGTGTGTCATTATGTGGGTACATTTCGGCATTCATTTTGATTTATGTTTTCTAAATACAAAAGCACCTGACAGCCCACTCCCTATCTGCACTATGATTCTTATTCAGCAGCCTATTTAAGCAAATGTCTGTCTTAAAACACATTAGAAGTCCTGTTGACTAGAAAGTGACTATTAATCTGCTTAGACACATGCTATTGCCACACTGCACCTCAGGAAATTATGATTAACTTTTAAAACAAAGATTAGTCTGTCCAGGAAACTGGTTGTCACTCCTAGTACTAAAAGGATTTTGAACACACATTTTTTGCTTCTCAAGTAACAAAAAGTATTGCCAAATATGTGACTAAAAGTGCAATGAGAACTCAATTTACAGGGCAGATCATTTAACCTGCTCTTTAAATCCAAAAGTAAAGGCAATATTTAAACAAACTATGAGAAACATAAAAACCTAATATAAAAGGCAAATAATTTTTTATAAATGCAGCATGACATCTATAAGACACTAGGTTTGTCTAATGTGCAAGTTCTGTGTATTGCCTCCTTGATCTTCAACATACTTCAAGTGACCATACTTTACCAGTAGGGAATAAAAACAGTATCACACGGGACAACATCAGAGAAGGGGTACCTGGGGTTAGCTTCCCCTCTCTGATGCATATACAAACTTTGGGATTAAGGCCTAGTATCCACAGGAGTTAGGAAATATTAATTAAACTGAGAAAAGGCGGTAAAAATATTTACCTATAAAGTTTAGTAATTCCAACTCCGAAAAGTTTGCAAAACTCTTTCTCAGTAAGTTAGAGATTCAAGAAAGAGGTTACCTTCTTAAAACCTTGGACACTTATTTTGAGTATGAGTTCCTTCACACTAGGTCAATCGACCAAACAGGAAAGTGGAGTAAGGGTGTTAAAAATTAATAAACTTTTACTGAGTATATAGGATATACCCTATTATAACTCTGTAGGAGTGTTTATATAACTTCCTTCACCATTCATTCACAAGAACTGTCTTTGCTGAATTGCAAACAGGTAATTCTGTGAGCACTGAAACTTACAAAGAGCTTGTAGAAATCAACTTATAGTCACTGAATCCTTCACACTAGTACCTCGGGGCTGCTATCTGGTGCTAACAAAAGGTCCACGCTGTGATCAATACCTTGCAGTGAGGGCCCTCACAGACAGTTTTCTCCCACCCCAGCATTCATATGTTCTATTTCTTGCACCTACCCACCTGTTTCCATAAACCTGGCAGATTAAATAATGTTGAGGCTTCTGCCTCTGTACAGCTCTGTGCAGCTGAATGGAAAATGTAATGAATGGAAACAAATTTAAAAATGGGGTGGAGAAGACACCAAAGGCAGACACGTAGGCATAAACTTACAACAACAGCTTCATTTCTATAACATTCAGCCTATAATTTTTTTTTCCTTCTGCTTTTGTTCACTTTATGAGCTACTTCTAATGATAAAATTGGCAAGATGGATTAATTCTTCTCTATTGAGCAAGACTCACACTACTGACATCAAAGCAAATCTGGAGAATTTGGGCTAGCCACAAATCTAAAAGAGGGCCAAAGAGACCTCCTCTCCAGGTGACCATTAGGCAAATGTCTTCCAGGAAGTGACACAGACCTGAAAAACCTCCTGAGCTCTGTTTTGTGTGTTAACTTGTACATGAACTTCTCTTTGCTTTTCATTTCCTCTTCTGCTTCAGGTACTTACGATGGCTCCATAGACAGCTGCAAAGGCGATTCAGGAGGCCCTCTGGTCTGCTTTGATGCAGACAATGTGGCGTACGTGTGGGGCATTGTGAGCTGGGGTGAGAACTGCGGGGAGGCCGGTCACCCTGGTGTCTACACCAAAGTCGCCAGCTATTACGATTGGATTAGCTACCATGTGTCCAGGAGCCTCATTTCACGGTATAACACCTGAAGTGTGGAAAATCAAATACTTCCTTCTCATCACCCACGCAAAACCAAACAGAAGCCCTTTTCTACAATCAGCAGCCATGTAACTCAGCAACAATCAGTACAAATCTGGAAAAAATGTCGTTTAAAATTTCTTAACGTTCTGTGAACACCACAATTTTGCAGAAGAGAATTTTACTCATGTGAGTCTGCAGCAAAAGTATCTAATAAAAGGAGGGAAATGAAAATGTCTTTTTCTTGATATTGCTTTGCTTTGCTTTTTTTTTTTTTTTTTTTTTTACACATTTCACATTGTGTTTCAATCGTGGTTCTTTATTTAAAATGGACAACCATACAGTGGTTGGAAAATGAGTGCACAAGCAACATGTGAACTCCACAGAAAGGACAGTAACCTAAGTACTTAGACTCATAGAATTGTAGAATGGTAGGGGTTGGAAGGGACCTTTAGAGATCCCTGCAGAAGCAGGGTCACCTAGATCAGGTCACATAGGAACATGTCCAGACAGGTCTTGAAGACCTCCAAGGAAGGAGACTCCACAACCCCTCTGTGCAGCCTGTTCCACTGCTCCATCACCCTCACAGTGAAATAGTTTTTCCTTATGTTTAAGTGGAACTTTTTGTGTTCCAGCTTCATCCCATTACCCCTTGTCCTGTTGCTAGCTACTATAGAAAAAAGGGATGTCCCAACCTCCTGACATCCATCCTTTAGATATTTGTTAATAAGATCTCTCCTCAATCTCCTCCAGACTAAACAGCCCCAGGTCCCACAGCCTTTCCTCGTATGAAAGATGCTCCAGTCCCCTGATCATCTTGGTGGCCCTGCGCTGGACTCTCTCCAGAAGTTCTCTGTCCCTCTTGAGCTGAGGAGCCCAGAACTGGACATAGTGCTCCAGATGAGGCCTCACCAGGGCAGAGTAAAGGGGAGAAGAACCTCCCTTGACCTGCTGGCCACACTCTTCTTGATGCATGCCAGGATGCCATTGGCCTTCTTGGCCACGAGGGCACATTGCTGGCTCATGGTTAGCTTATTATCAATCAGGACTCCCAGGTCTCTCTGTGCAGAGCTGCTTCAAAGAATTCCCATCATCTCAAGGTCTAGGTCACTAGAAACCTACAGGACACTGCCTTGTTTGGCAGATGATTCTTTAGGCTTACTGCAAAAGTAGACTTCAGCCCATCTATTAAATGACAGATTGACTATGATGATGAGATTTGTTATAATGCCACAATTACCCAAACACTAACTCTGGTGGTATTTTTTTCAGCTATGAACTCAGATAATTTTTATCTAGTTACTATACCTCATGTGATCATCTAGTTTGAGGCAACTTTTGTAACTCTTAAGTTTTATTATTTTTACCACAGCTAGTCACAAAAACCAAAGGAATTTAAAAACTTGAATCTTCAACTTAAATAAAAACCATCTTTACTATCTTAAATTCTCTGTGTACGTATACATATTTCTGGTAGCCAAAAAACTTACCATCAGGTAGGGTTTTACCATGTGTATAAAATATGTATTTTTATATACATGCACTCACATATACACACAATTTATATAGCAATATATTAAAAGTCTATATATTATACATATAGACTTAATTCTACAAAACTAAGTTGGAGATCTAAAGTTAAAAATTAATACTCTCAGTCATAAGCCCCCTAACAGAGTCTCAAACAAGCATATGCTCCTGCACAGACACACAAAAGTGTGAAACAATAATGTCATGCAAGAACATCCAGGGCCTGATCCTGGAACGTGCAGGCAGGGGGAGTTTTGCTACTGCTTTAACTGGCCCGGGCCCAGAAATGGACAAAGACTGGCCATCAACAAAAATAGGAAAATTAAGCAGAAAAATCTTCTGCTTTCACCAATTCTTGTGAGGAAGTTCAGCCCACACAATAGTCCAAAGGGCCACCGTGTAAGCCATTAATGACATATAGCAGTAATGGTGATGGCTATGAGAAATGTTCTGCAAGAGTTATGTGTGGGAGGTGTGCATCAAGTTTTTTTAAAGGTACTAGAATTTGGTTTGTGGTTTAGTACCCTCAACACGAAAGTGTCAAATAGCTTCAGGACCATCTCAGTTTTATCAAGTTGCTCAATAGTTTTAGAAAATATTTCACTGTATTCTAGTTTACAAATGTTTTCAACATCCATTTTACTTTACTCCTCTCAATACCATGCTGAATAACTGGCATATGTTCCCACAACACAGTTGTATTTCTTCTAGAATTCACTAGAGTCTGATTCAGACAACATTTTTATATCTTCATTGACTTTTTTCATCTTCCAGTCTTGTTAGAAACCTACATCAACATGAATTTGTCATGTAAAGACACAGTGAATCACCAATAACTAAAGTAAGGTGTTCACTGCTTCTCTTACACCACCCCCTTCCTTGCCACCCCCACTCTCCAACTAGGCTTGTTGTTTAGGATAACCTTGAAGTATATTCCTACACAGGAATTATTTTACTGAATCAGGGTCTTTGTAAAGTAATCCTAGTGAAAAGCTGGACAGGTGTTGGAAGAGCTCCCTCTTTTGTTTAACTTCGGTGAAGAATTTTTCTACCCATTTATTCAGTTAACTACAAATAATATTAAATGCCTAGGCTGAAAACTAAAAATCCATGTAGAATATTTACCATGCTCTTGCCTATGGATCTGGAAGTCTCTCAGTTTTCTTTCCTGTCCTTCTTTACAGGTCACTTTGTCCTGAATATGTTACTACGTTCTGAAGGATTCCACGTATCTTAAAACAGTGCTTTCGTTTCAAAGATTAAATCAATTTCCACCTGGTTCCACTTTAGCCCATCTAGAATTTAAATATCAAATTAATTTTTTAATTATTGCAATTTTTAAAAACAATCACAAACCCAAACAGGAAGTTTTTAAAGTGAGTTTATTTTGGTCTGACTTTTTTTCAGCAAATTCAGACTGGGCTTTTAATGTTCAATAGATACACTTTCATTTTGCCCTCTTTACAACCCAGTCTTGCACGTTTCATGACATTACCTGAAAGTGAATCACTCCCATGTGTAATGGTCACTGGATCAGTTTCCTTGACATTGAACATATCATAAAATTAGGTTGAAATTTTAACCCTTCAAAGAACGTATTTCCTACTGCTTTTTTGGGGTGTTTTATTTGGTTTCTAACCGCATGTGCTTTCCAAAAGCTTTTCTTGCTATATTAACTGAAGTTTATCCCCAGACTGCATGGAAGGAGAGCAGTGTGCATTTTTGGGCAGCGTTTGCTCTGAGTCGCCACACTGACTAAGCCCCGATGCAGCTGCCGTCTGACCTGCCCACCCGTCCTTCTTTTCAGCCCCACGGTTGCAGGATCTCAATGGCTGGCTAGGGAACCAGCCTTTCTGTCTTTCCTCCCAACGCTACTGCTGTCTCTTTCACCTTTAGCAGGGCCAAGTTCACTACTTCTATCATAGCCATCGAATAAAGGTTTTCCACATAAAAAAAGTCCGGAGTTTGGTATTATGTGAGAGCACGGGTACCTGGCAGGGCCCTGCTCGGCCGTGCCACACAGCCTGGCAGCAGCTGCTCTCGCCGTTTGGATCGGGGCAGGTGCGGGAAAGGTGCCCCCGGGAACGAGGGGCACCGTGACCTGCTGGACGTGGCGGCGCTTCTCCTGCTAAAACAGCCCGTGCTGTAACGGGGAAGGTGCTAAGGCCGCGTTTCGCAATGCCTCCTCTTGCCATGTGCGGGTGGGAATGACAGCCTCCGCCCGGCTTTCCCCCTTTTCCCGCCTCGCAGATACCACTGACTCGTCCCTCTCGAACCCATTCTGACAGGCGATGCCTTACACAAGACCGCCGTTCGCCGGCGCAGCCCTGCACGGGGGCCAAGCCACGCTCCCGCTCCGGCCGCGGCAGAAGGCCCCTCCCCGCCGGGCGGACGGGGGCGGCGCCCGCAGGAACGATGGCGGCGGCGGGCCGGGCCCGGCCAGCTCGGGGCTGGAGCGGGAGGGGACCGGTGCCGGCTTAGTGGGCGCGCGCCGCGCGGCATGGCCCGCGCCCTGCGGCTGCTGCTGCTGGCGCTGGCCTGCGCCCGGCTGGGCCCGCGGCCGGCGCGCTGCCAGGAGCCTCCGCACACCCCCGACTGGCGGATGACGCTGAAGACCATCCGCAACGGCGTGCACAAGATCGACGTGTACCTCAACGCGGCCCTCGACCTCCTGGGCGGCGAGGACGGCCTCTGCCAGTACAAGTGCAGCGACGGTGAGGCGAGCGGCCGGGCGGGGGGTTAGGGGGACGGCCGAGACCCCGCCGGCCCGCGGTGACCCTTGTCCTCCCGCCGGCCGCCTCGCCTCACCTCAGCCGGCTCGGCCCGGTCAGACCGGCCGGCGCAGCCAAGGCGGGCGGCAGCGCTCCTGCCGGTCCCGGGCGCCGGTCAGAGGGGGACAGGGCGCAGCCGCAGAGCCTCTTCCGTAACAACTACTCGTGTGTTTGTGTATAGATATGTACATGTATAAATATCTATCTCTGCCTATCTGTAAGCTACCTGGATGCAGCTCCCCCGCCGTCTCCGGCTGCCGCAGAGGGGTGCCAGGCGGGCGATGCTCCAGAAAAGGGAGTTTCTTGCCAGCCTTTTCATCGGCGCTTCAGGAGCGCCCCGTAACGGCGGCTTCACGTAGACCCTCTTGATTTCTCGGCTGAATGGATTTACCCCCAGTCTACTGAGCTGGGTGATTTTTTTAGGTCAGGAAATTATTTTGGTGGTGGCACCCTGACTGGCTCCCCAAGAGCTGCCAGGACACCCTGGCATTGCCTCTCTGTACAAGAATATGCACTTTTAAAATATGCTTTTTCTTCGCTGTTACTTTTAATTGTAGCCACAGTTTGGTCCCAATACTGAAACAAGGAGGCAAGTGATTTTTCAAATTAACTCCACAGTTTTCCTTAAATTCAGTTGTGGAGTTACTTGTGTCTTGCTGCACAAGTCAGTGTTCAGGGAGACATGACTTTATCAGTCATTATTAATGTTATTAACATTACAGTTATAGAAATGAAAAAAAAAAGATGTTTCATTCTAGTTAATTCTAAAGGTTAAACTAAAAACATCAGAGCAGTAATGCTGATAGCATATAAAGCATAGAAGTATTAATGAACTTAAAAATTCTTCTGATCTTCAGTGCAGTTGTACATACTGCATGTTTAACTGACACATCAATTTTAGCAACTGAAGCTCCTTTTTTTTTGTTAACTTGGGAAGCTACTGTTAACGCTCGCTCAGGTGTTTTGGCCTCCTTTTTAAAAAAAATGCTTAGTACCTTTAAGTTATAATTTGGTAAGAAATGTTCATATTCAGGTGCTTGAACATGTGTTTACATTAAAAATATAACTGATACTGACTTAAACCCAACAAATGCTTGTGGTGAATTTTAATTGTACTAAAATTTTGCTCAAAATACTGAGGCATGATAAATCACCTTTTTCAGGATCAAAGCCCTTTCCTCGCTATGGATATAAACCGGCACCACCAAATGGTTGTGGATCCCCTCTATTTGGAGTTCAGGTAAGCAGTTCCATTGCAGGGCATCTTTGTGTGACTTTCATACATTAACTTCCCCCAATGTGTATGATTTTTTTTCCCCCTCCTCCATCCTAAGGATGAGACAGCATCCATGTACAACATCCCTGCTTGTTATCAGTTCCAACACATGCTTTGATAACAACATATGGAAAATGTATTATAAATTAAAATAGCATAAACAGTTTCACCATGGACATAAAATAAAATAAAATATTATAGGGATAAAATGGAATGTCAGTGATTAATTTCTAATTTTTTAACACCTGGTTTAGTGTTTTCTTCTTACGATCTTGAAAGTGTTGAATAACCCCAACAGTAGTCTTGTGAAAGTGGAGAGTTTGGCTCTGACTCTTGCTGTCCTTCCTGACTCTAGTCCACTTTCCTCAATGCTAGAAATAAAATACAGGTTAGTTTAAGTACCGGGTCTGGCTGTGATGGAGTTAACTTTCTTCATGGAAAGCTGCATCGTGCCGAGTTTGGGATTTTGGCTAATAACAGTGTTGGTGGTTTTGGGTATTGCTGAACAGTGACTGCACGGCTTTGGGATTTTCTCTTTTTCCCACAATTTGCTCATTCCCCACCCCATTTTTCCCCTCTTTCATTCACCTACTAAGCTGTCTTTATCTTGATCGACAAGTTTTCTTGCTTTTGCGCTTCCTATTCTCTATTTCATGGAGGGGGCAGGGGATAAGCAAGCAATTCTGTGGGTGCACGGCTGCTGGCAAGGGCAGAACCACCACAGCATACTACAGGTAAACAGCAAAATACAGAGAAAAGTGAGTGGCAACTGGACTGATTGCATTAGTTTTTAATTTCTGTTAACAGTCTATTCATAGCCTGTATCTTTCTGCACTGGAATACCAAAGCAGTGTGTCTGTGGATTTTCTTCACAGTTTGACATCGGTATCCCTTCGATGACAAAGTGCTGCAATCACCATGACAGATGCTATGATACTTGTGGCAATAAAAAAAATGATTGTGATGAGCAGTTTCAGTCCTGCCTCTCCAAAATTTGCAGAGATGTGCAGAAAACGCTTGGAATCTCAGAGAGTGTCCAGGGTAAGTGTGAAAAAGCCTTTCTGTCTTCTCAAGTCTAGCTGAGCTGCTTTGGCAAAGAATCTCGGAGCAGCGCAGTAATGCCACACTTTCAAAAGCTGATGCAATTGCTTAAAGATGCCTTGTTCTGTCCCGCTGTAATGCAGCCCAGACACTTGTACAGCAGAGCAATGGCAACTGCAGGAAAATGATCAGGGTTAAAACTAAACTTGAGGGAAAAAATAACACTTCCCATTAAGGCGTATGAATATGAGAATACAACTTGATCAAAATGCATGTGTGAGTCTTGCATTTATCATAGCACAGCTGAGTGTTCACTGGCCTGCATCTGATGAATACATGACGTAACAACACTTTTTAACTCGGGCAATGTTGCTTTTACAGTAAGTAGTCCCACTGAACAATAAGTTTTTAGAACAAGCCTGTGTTTGAACTTCTCAAATTCACTGAACTGCAAATAAGTAATCATGTCAGTGTTTAGTGTCAGAACTGGTAAATATTTGTCCATTTCTGTTGAGCCGCTGTTAAAAATAGCAACTTCTGCATAAACTGAGATGCAAAAACTGAGGGGGCAAAACAGCTCTTTGATCTTTCCAGGAATAAGTGATGTGCCTAACACTGATAACTTTCAACTGATATACAATCAATTTTCTTGTTTTGTTTGGCATAAGAAAAAATCTTTACTCACAGCCTAACTGATTCTCTATTACTTCATTTGACAATCTGTTTGCTGTGCCCAGAGGAGATTGCTTCTTTCTTCGAATTATTCTCAGTTTGCTGGAGTAATTTCTGTTAGTTTCATAGTCCATTCAAAGAGTACTTTTAACTGAACTCCTCTTGACTTGCAGCCTGCGAATCAACTGTTCAGCTGTTGTTTGATGCGGTTATACATTTAGGATGTAAACCATACCTGGATAGCCAGAGAGCTGCATGTATGTGTCGTTACGAAGATAAGACAGATCTCTGAAAGAAGATCCTGAGATCTCATGGTATGGAATAATGTCAAAGACTCAGCTGGAACGAAGCAGTTGTTTGGTTACAAAGCTTTATGCTTTTCAGACAGCAATATATTAAACACTGGCATGAATGTACTGTTTTGAAAGTCACTATGGTGTTCTTCCTCATGTAAAAAAGAAACAAGTCTTCCTTCTCTTGCCTTTTATGCCAGAAGCCTGGTTTGGTGGGTTGCTGCAGGTACCCACCAAGCCACTCTTATCACTCCCCTCCTTAGCGGGAAAGGGGGTTAGAAAATAAGATGGAAAAAACTCTCAAGGTTCAAGATAAAGGCAGTTTAATAAGGCCAAAGGAAATGTTGCATGCAAAAAGCAATGGAGAACAAAAGATGCATTCTTTGTGTCCAGCCACTCCCCAGGAGGTAGGGCTGCAGTACATCTAGAAGTTGCTCCAGAAGACAGATGTCATAAATAATGAATGCCCACCCCCCTGCCTCCCGCAATCCCGCCTCCTTTCTTTTAGCTTTTATTGCTGAGTGGATGTAATATGGTATGAGATACCCCTTTGGTCAGCTGTCCTGGCTATGTCCCCTCCCAGGATCTTGCCCACCCCCAGCCTGCTGGTGCAGGAGAATGTTGGAGAGCCAGCCTTGATGCTGTGGAAACACTCCTCAGCAGTGGCCAAAACACTGCCATGGTATCAATACCTCTCTACCAGTATAAAGCACAGCACTGTAAGGGCTGCTATGGGGAAAATTAACTCAATCTCAGCCAGACTCAATGTACTCAGGAGCTGAAATTCCTTTCCTTTGGTGTATGTTCGCTCAGGGAATCATAAAACACTAGTGCCATTTTGGAATCTTTAAACTCCATAAAAGGGAAATTGGAGGCACAGAAGAGTTGCATTGAATTCTCAGGTGATTTCTAATATAGGTGAAGTATTTACTAATGGCTGATGCATCTGATAGGTCCAACAGGTAGGAGGGTTTCTTGTGTGTGTTTATATGGTATCTTAAATAGCTTGTACCTTCATGCCTGTGGTACAGTTGCCTTCAGTTCTCCCTGGTGTATGCTCTCCCATGGGTTTAAAAAACAAAACAAAAAACCCTCCCAGAAAACCCCAACAAAACCAAAAAACTCCCCAAGCCCTTAGCAAGGGTATACATCTGCACTACATATTTCTACCTGGTTCTATATCAGCCTTACTTGTGCAACACTTCCCAGGTCAAATATGTTGATGCTTTTAAGGCCTGACCACTGAAATAACAGTTTGCAACTGAAGGATATACTTTGGATTTCACAAAATGGTTCAGTGTAGTTGCTGTGTTATTTTTAAAACAACTCAAATGTGTATTTTTAAAATAGAACATTTTGTGGTGTGTATTATATGCATAGAAAGGATATATTGTTCAAAGAAGTTGATTTATATTTGTCTTTTTGCACAACTTGGTTACTTGTATTCATCTTTGCTTGCATTCAGTCCATTCTGATGAAAACTAAAAGTTCCACTGTTACAAGTCAGTATATAATAAACCTTTTTTTATTTAAATTGCCTTCTGTGAGGCTGACAGATATTTGAGCCTGTATTGGTGTCATCTGTCCCCACGACCTCTGTGAGGCTGAGAAACAGCTGAGCCTGTACTTCTGTCATCTGTTCCCTCTCTGACCCCTCTAGCTGAAATCACCTGATGAATTATTTGACATTTGTTCTCTGTACTGATTTCTCATTGCTTATCTCCAGTTGTCAGTCCTTAGTTAACTTTTGCGTTAGGTCCTCTGTCACAAAGATTTGGATTTGCTTCTCCTGCTGCCCTGATTCTGCCTTAGAAATTCACAGGAGGACTGAAAATTAAAATATTTCATCTGTCAACAGGGAGTGGAAAACATGCTAAAAGCCTGAAATTATAGTCCACTCGACTTGTGGACTATAATGATTTTTTTTTCCTCTGGAAGTACTTTTATATGCTTTTTCTTCAGCAGTTGTTTGTGGGTTTTTTTTTTTTTTTTGGTTTTCACTAGAGCTTACTGTACACAACAGTGAATGTAATGCCTCATAGAATAAAGTCCCTGCTCAAGTTCTTTAGCCATGCTTCATGGGATTTTTTTTTTTCATATTTGTGGACATGAAGTAGTACTGCAACAGAAGTATTAGGATACAGTTTTACAAAACCACGCTTGAAGAACTTGTGGTTCCTCTGAATTTGGTAACATTTTCTGCCATAGAATTGAAACAGCTCTGAATTACACTGGAATTCCATGGTTGGAACTTAGTCTTTTATTACCAAAGCAAGGAATGGGAATGGTATTGTTTGGTTAAAAAATAATAATAATAAAAAAAGGTACCACAACAATACCAAGCCACTGTAATTCAACTAGATGGCTGGTGAGTTGGGTAGAAATGAGCTTAAACCAGATGCTTAAATGAACACAGAAAACTTTTCACTGTTGGAAAGAGCTGGGTTTTGTTCCCTTCTCTACTGACTGCTAATTATACTATACAAGTCTTCCAGTGTTTCCTTTAAGCCATTTATAAGACTCAAAAGAGCTTTAACACTGCTGGGTAGCACTTACTTAGTTCTGCTTGCAAACCAGGGGAAGCATTTGACTTCTTCCAGCAAGTCTTTACTTTGCATGAGCTTTTCCCATGGCAGAAATCCTTGATTATAATTCCCTGCAAACTATACAAAACACATTTTACAGGCCACAGTCCTAGAATGAAAGCTAGCTGTCACCCCCAGGAACAATCATACCATTTAACAACTTACATATTTTTATATACTTGTAAGAAAAATGTAACAGTATATGTAGCACCTCAAATTGGCATTTGACTCAATACTGCATGCTTTTATGTAGTCAGTAATACTCTTTAAAGATTGCTGTGAATTTTTTCTTTTAACAGGTTAAAGTCTTAATATGATTGCCTTCCTTGGGCTGTTGTGGTTTTCTGGACAAGCTGAATAACAGCAGCATGTCCACATTCAAAAACTTCCTTCTTTGAACTGCAGGGCTGATATATGAAGAATGCTTGGTTTTGTGTTTCGGTTTATTTGTTTTCCAAAAATACCCACTCATGGTGGTGCTACTGCAACAATCTGAATTTCAAAACATGTACATGCATGCCTAACAAAAACGTTCATATATCAAAGCCAGTCAAATGCTACCTTAGGCATCATACATTGTGATCAAGTTACTGGTGAAGTTACCAGAACACAGTGGCTGGCTGACTATGCCCTTAGCTTCCAGCAAAACAAAGAGGAAAAGATGTTTGATTGTGTTTTTTGGATCTAAGTGACCTGTTGGCTGATACGAGTTCAAACTGCCAACAGAAAGCTGTTCCAGAGTCCTAGGTTTAGTTTCTATAGAGAATTCTTGCTGCCAGAGGGTTTACGGGCAGCTCTAGTGTGATCTGACAGATCTGGGATTTGCAGTTTGAAAAAAAATGAAGCTGCTTGACAAGAGTCTAAATGTTTCACACTGGAAGATGCTAAGCTCTTATAATAGTATCATGTTCTAACTACACAGAAAGACAATTTAAACAACAGATCTATCTTAATGGAGCTGCCTACTGGCAAAGTCTAACAAGTCCAAACAAGGGGAAACCAAGCAAAGGTAATTAAAAATGCTCACAGCTATTTTAACCCCAAAGGGAGACATCTTGTCTAAAGGAGTTAGTCATGCAAGAAGCCTGTGTAAAACCAGGCCAAACAGACTGGGTAAAAATACCTAAAATCTCACTCTAAATCTGCTTCTTTTTGCACTTGTAGCAGCAATCTCTAAGAGCATATTCACACCTGAGTTTATCCTAGAGTTTGCCTACAGGTAGGCTAGATAGGAAATTCTGATCCATCCAGGGTACAAACCTGCAAAGCTCTCATACAGAAGGATGTTTTTTGTCATTGGCTTTGGTTTAGAAACTTGTTTCTGATACAGTCGATCATTCAGCAGTAAATACCATATAATGAAAAGGGGATATTGGCATTCCTTGAGGTACCTTGGCACTCTCTTCAATACCTTGGTGCTCTCTGAAAAGAACTGATGCAAGAGTGGAGCAAAGCTGCAGCATTCTACATCCAAACCTCTAAAAGGTTTGTATGTGGGTGCCCGAATGAAAATGTGTTTTCAGTAACAGTATGTACAGCAAAAGAAACAGTATGTGCCTTTCAGGAGAGTTCTGGTACAGTTTTGGGAAAGTCTAATTTAGTAAACACAGCAGCCTCTCCAGATTTCAGGATGATGCCTTCGCATATGACAGCACAGTTAATCAAACATGGTCACTGAAGTACACACCACAGGAATACAGGTAATAGGAGTCCAACTTTAATAGGAGACACTTTAACCCATCGCCCTTCGGTCTTTCTGGCAGTTTCTACCCCCGGCAGCCGTCCCTGGCCACCTGTCGCGCAGGGAGTTGCCGCACAAAAGCACCACGAGCACGGCGGGTTCCCCTCAGGGTGCGCAGGTCCCCCCGCAGCCCCGGGAGGACCCGAAGCCACCCAGAAGCAGGTGCTGCTGCCGCCGCCGCCTCCCGCTCTGGCCACCTGTAGCTCCGCGGCCTTCACAGGCCCGCAGCACGGGCCTGCAGCGCGGTGCCTCCACACACCCCTCTCCTTACCGTGCCGGGGCAGGAAAGGCCGATAGACGCTCAGCCCTCGGGGCTGCCTGGGTTGGGCCGGCTTTGGGAAGGCGGGGCTCCGTTGTGCTCCTGTCTGCGGTCATGTCGGGCTCGGAGCGGGAGCGGCTGGCAGGTAGAGGGGCAAACGGAGGGGTTGGCGGGTAATGGCGTCCACGCGCGCCGCTGAGGGGAGGTGTCGATGGTTCGGCACCCGCGGCCGGCGACGGTCTCTAGGCCGCCCTCTGCCTCAGCTACAGGGGCTCCGAGGCGGCTTGCGGCGGCCGGAGCGGACACGCCGCCGATCGCACCGCCCGTCCCGGAGGAAGGGCGATATCTTTGCGAGGGGCTGTAGGGAGAGGGGCTTTACCCCTCAGACTCGGTGCGACAGAGTGGGGCTGTGGCCGGGGGAGCGCTGCCCGCAGGTCCCGGCCGGTGCTCCAGGGGAGCGGGGCCTTTTCGAGAAAGAAGAGGAGCGCGGAAAGACACCAGGCGGGAAGCGGCGCGGCACGGCGACCGAGGCGGAAGGACGGCTGCATGTAAAACCGAACGCACGCCGAGGGGAAAGTCCCTTCCGCATGTACTCCCCCAGCTGCAGCCGCCGGAAAGGGAAGGGGGGGTTCACAGCGGGGAGCCCGGTCCCAGCCCCCCTGGCGGGGACGGGGGACCGGAGGGGGGGACACTGGGTTGTTTTGTCAACACAGCTGGGCTTCGTAAAGAGACGGGAAAACACCCTGGTCAGGAAGAGCGGTGATGTGTAAGAGGAGAACAGGAGAGGAGCAGAGAAAAACTGTGTACTTGGTTCCTGAAGCTGTTTGGCTTGCATACACAGGGGACGGGGGGGTCGCTGTGCAATGTGGTTACTGGTAGTTTCTAAATGCCCTGTCCTTCGGCCCAAATGGTAGACCTAATGAAATTAAAACCTATCTGGGGAAAGGTGCCATCAGAACCCAGTGTAATCCAGTGCATACCTGATCGATTTTTGATCATGTATAATCTTTGAAACAATCCACGAGGTTTAAGACAAGTAAGGGGTCCCATTGAGAACGATCACTTTTTAGAACAAGCCTAAGACATGCTGACAGTTTTTCATAACGTATCATTTAAATAGTGTTTTCTTGAACAAAGCAGCAATGATAGTGGCAATGAAAAGCAAAAGACTGGGAACTGACTAAACAGGATTAAAAGAACAGGAAAACTACCTTTTTCTCGTTTCCGTTAGCCCAGGAATTATGTTCTTCCTGTGTCTACATGACAGCAGTTTCTGTCAAAAAGTTGGATGACTCTAACATTTTAATGGTTTGTTGTTTTTCTGGGTTACATCCCCCCTTAAGTTGAGGCAAAAGCATCACCCAGATCTCTGGTACACAAGCAAAACTACAGTGTGAACTGAAACACAAAGATGCGCTCTTAAAGATCTCTGACTTCCTATCATTGACAGGCAGAGCTGTTGTTGCTATGTCCTATCTACAGTCACTTTTCAGCACTTCTGTCAGTAGTCTGACCTACATGTTATGTTTCAGGTGAACTGAAATAGGGTTTTTTGTGCATTCAGGTTACTAGTAATAATTGTAAGGTTCAGCACCTGAAAGCATGAGCAATATTTGCCACTGGGAAGTTTACATATAAATATTAACACTTAAAAGTATGTGACTTCCTTTGAGCCATCCCTCTATTCTCCTGTGCTATGGTGTTAAACAAACATAAAAGCTTCTAAAGTCAATACTAGATTTCTGCAAGTGTATTCTTATGTGTGTGTGAACTTCTTTATCAATACATAGCTATGTTAGTTTTGCAAAAGGTTGTAATCAGATGTGAAAAACAGATTTGAAAAGGTAGCACTGTGTATACAAAGTAGTTTGTATAACATATATATATATGGCTCCTGTTATAATTGCAGGCCATGTCCAGCTGGATAGCAGACCTACATTAACCCCCACAGGTACAGTATGCTATACAGTTTTCAAAATGTGGTACTTGGTCTCCACCCGTGGCAGCAGGAGCTGTGATTTTATAGCCCATTGAGATGTTCAAGCAAAATGAATAAGTATTTTGGCCAAACCATCTGCAAGTCTTTAGTTCTGCACACTCCCAAGATATGCATGTTCCCTTTTGTCCCCAGTGTTGCCTTTGTGTCCATTCTGTTACTGGATACATTTATGTCTATATAGTTTAGCACAATAGAGGGTATAAATCTTGCATCTTCTCAGTTGTCATTAGCTATACATACTGTTATACTACCTACTATGACTGAGAGAATGCTCAGCTTTGCATTAGCAGCATTACTTTATTAAAAGAAACACCAGTGTATTTTTAGATTATGATGTAAAATCTTAACTATTGAGTTATAGACTGTTTAAAGAAATACAGCCAGCTTTTTATATAAAATAATGTCTGAATATGTCTATATCCACATACACAGATAAAAACCATGCCTGTCTCAACCACCTAAAATTCAGACCGTTAGAGAAGAACAGCCTCCAAAAGCTGTGGGTGGAGACAGATGCTAATGAAGCCATTTAACCACATGCCTACTTACCTGATGTGTGAACGAGCTTTTTCATTCACATGAACAGCTAAACTTCAAGGGTGTATGTACAAGTTCAAGTTGTTTCTTTTTAATGAATGATTTCGTGTCTAAACCACTTTTGATTTCTAACAGATGGGAATCAGAACATCACAGAAGTAGATGCGCTTGATATGAGGTAAAGTTCCAATGACAGCGATAGAGAGATGGTCTGTGGCATTGAGGTCAGTGCAGGATTTTCTGATTTTGTATTAAGAATGTGACTGGATTATTCAACTCAACTCCACCCACTTACAGAACATGTTTCTAGTTTCAGCTATGCCAGGTGTAGAACCATCCTTCTTATGAAGGCATGCAGAAGGGACTCTTAGGAGTGGACTCCTTTTACATTAGGCAATGTGCAGAGACTGTGGCAAAAATACCATCCCAATCTAAGGAACAACTGGGCAGACTAAGTGACAGAGTGTAGTGAAGGAACATCACAGAATCACAGAATGGTAGGGGTTAAAAAAGACCTCTAGAGATCATCTAGTCCACCCTCCCACCGCTAAAGCAGGTCCACCTAGATCAGGTCGCACAGGAATGCATGCCAGGCAGGTTTTGGATATAATCTATTCCTCTAGAAAGAGAGTAATGGGACCATGGGATAGTGACTGCAAGATTTTTTTCCTACTACACCTTACATCATCTAGCCTTGGAAAAGGTAAGCTACCTGCCTGGTAACTTCCTTTCGCTCACTTACTCAGTGACTACAGCAGAGGAAGAACTATTTAGGAAACCTTTAATGATCATTCACAGGATCTAGGGACCTAGCAGTCCAGAATGCCTGCTAGCCCTATGTCTAGCCAAATCGTAAGGAAGATAAATTGCCAAAATCTGAATAAACTCTGCTAGTGGTACAAGTGACATAGCATTCATAATTACAGGCTTAAAGTTTCACCATTTCATTTTATCATATCAAGTATTCAAATTGCGGGGGAGGGGGTGTTGATAAAGCACCTCACTTAATTGTTCTTACTGGTTGTAGACAACCCCGACTTTGAGCAGTCACTCAGAATTCCTGTTCCCTGTTTGAATTTTTGTGCACGTTACAAGAAGGTATTTTATTAAGGGCCTGCACATAATGAAGTGGAGTAGCAGAAACAGTGAATTGACTTTGGTCAATTCATAGTGAAACAGGAGCATTTTGCTGACTTGCAGGCAAATATTCTAAGCAACGTCTTCCACCAGTTGCACCAAAGCTGTACATTTGATAGCGAGAAAAGCCCAGTCACATGCCAAAAAGGAGAGCTCTCACTAGACCCAGTCCTAGGGCAGCATAGCCTGGACAGTCAGTGTGTGCATCTGAGGCACTGGCCTTGTCTATTGCATAGGCTACTGCCAGAAGTGTTTTAGTTTCTATTTCCTCCACCAATACCTCTGTCAACAAAAGCAGTAAGATTGTCTGCTTTGTCTCTCGAAACACAGCCATGCCAACACTTGGGAACAACCTTGTGTCCACAGCATGTTATCACAGACTTCTGTGTTGTTTTTTGCTCATAAAATAATAAAACTGCTGAATGCTACTCCAGACATAGGTGGTCCGTATGTCTGTTGGCAAGTCTTTTACTTAGAAGGTGAGAAGGTCATTTTTTCTGTCCTTCAGAACAACTCTGCCATTCAGCTTTAGAATTTAGTTGTCTGGTTGCTAAACGCTTAGATGAACAGCTGTACTGTCATAGCTTTTATTTTATTAGGGTAAATGATACCAATCTGTTCTCCTTTTGTAAGATACACTGTGCATACCACCTCCTTACCAATTTATAGTCTATTACTTATAATGCAGCACTTAGTTTAGGTTATAGAAGCAGCAAATCTACAGCTGAGATTTGAGATCTACAGCTGAGACAGCTACAATTCCAATACTACCCAATGATGTTTAAGTAATGCTTAGTGAAACATCTACTATGGCAAATTGGAGCCATGTCTGAAGTGCACCATTATATGCCTTACTGTCTTACTAATGAGACAGGCTCCTGACAAGAGAAAATCCAAACACATAGTAGAGAAACTCTTCCAACCTATGTAACAGAGCCTAGTACACATCCAACACTTGTTTTTACCTAATTGCTTACCATGCCTAAACGTTTCAAAAAGACCTAGCCATTAGGCTCTTCCTAAAACACTGCTCTTCCTAAAACACTGCACGGTTTGACATTCTGTCTTCTGAAACTGGATCTTTCAAGTCTCTAGTCAAATAAAAATCTCAGCTAGCAGGAGTACAGGAAGGAAATTCAATTAGCCTTGAATTCACTTATGAAGAACATTTTCTATCTCTGGCAACAGACAAACATTTGATCCTGCACTGCAATACAAAATGAACCACCAAAGAAGAGGAATTGCATTAATCTTCAATCACGAGCACTTTTTTTGGCATTTAAGGCTGACAGACAGACGTGGAACTCTTGCAGATAGAAACAGTCTGAAACGCAGGTAAGAAACTTAGTTTCTCTACTAAAACTTAAAAAGCTTCAGAAATGATGGTCCAATAAACAGTTGTCATTATAGAACAAAATATTTTGCAGCCTTAAGCACCTACACAGCATTGGCAAAGAAAAGCCATGATAAAAAAAGCTTCCAGGCATACTACTTTAAGTCACAGAAACTGCTGGCACAAGTCCTATGATTTCAGAGTCCAAAGCTCTCTAAGGACCAAACTCTTGGAAGCAACTTTAGGTATTACACCAGCACTTGACACCGGTTTGAATTCAAAATCAACTTTAGGGATTTTTTTTTTCATAAATAATGCATAAATGTAATAATTCTTACACAGCAAAAGCAGCTGAGTTGGTAGGAATGACATATAATTTGAGCAATTACTTTACTAATACTGATCTGTTTTAATAATAGTTTGACAGACCTTGGATTTGAAGTCAGACTTTTTGATGATCTGAAAGCACATGATGTGCTGCAGAACATTTATGAAGGTAGGAGACAATATATTGGTTGTCTAACTCACTGTAGCATAATTTCTGGGGATCTCGTCTTCCATTCTCTCTTTTCATTTAAATTAAAATATTTTTTGTGCAGCACAAGAAACATTCTCATGTTTAATGTTAGAAGGATTTACGGGTTAGACTTCAGATTATTTTATTGCAATGTGAGCGAAGCTTCTGTGGAGAGAACTTACAAAGTCACCAAGAGCTGAAAGAAAACTACCTGCAGCTGGGAGAATAACACTCTTTTTACTTCTAGTAGCCCTTACTTTCAGCCATGTTGACTCATTGCACCTTCAAATCTCCACAGCATTACACTATCTGAAAATAGGGTTAATTTGAAAAAGGACTATCAGAGATTAAAGTGTATGTTACAAATGTAGTGTTTTTAAAATCTGAAGATCGCTGTTTAGTCACCTAAATACCACTCGACTGTTTCAGCCTCTAAGGATGACCACAGTAATGCTGACTGCTTTGTTTGTGTGTTCCTGAGTCATGGTGAGAATGATCATGTTTATGCATATGATGCTCAGATCAAAATTGAGACAATCACAGACATGTTCAGAGGAGACAAGTGCCAGAGTCTGGTAGGAAAACCGAAGATATTTATCATTCAGGTAAGATGTCTGTTTCTGAATTCAGTGGAGTTAAAACTGACTTGTATCTTCTTGTAATACAGAAGTCAGTTTTGCTGATACAGTCTTTCCACAAGGGAGTTTTGGCATCTTTAGGAAAGAAGGTACAGAACTGTTCCTTACAGGTATTTAGTACAAGGATTCTTCTCCTTTCTTTAAAAGCTCTTTTGTATGCAAGTGTTTATATGATGATTCTAGCTCTATTCAGTGAGAATTAATTTTATGAAGAGCAGTGCAAACTAAGCCCATGTCAGATTGACTGTCAGCGTACTCTGAATGGCAGAGAAGACAGTATTGGTTTTCTGAGAAAGTTGTGTACAGCCTCAGCTTAGTTCACACCTCACAGCCACTAACTAGGCTGCAGAAGACTATCAAAACTCCTTACTTTCCCCTTTTCCATCCAGTTAAGTACCTTGATTCTTCCAGAAGCTGTTTTTTTGTGGGGGTTTTCTGTAGGTTTGTTGCTTTGTTTGTTTTGGTGGTAGTGGTGGTGATGGGGTTTTTTTCCATTTTTCTTTATTTGGTTTCTTTTCATGGTCAAATAAACCCCATATGTAACCTCTTTTTTCACTCCTTGGGTCACAGGGTAATGCAAATTAGGAGGTCTCTGGTCCAACCTCCTGTTCAAAGCAAAGTCAGTTATGAGGTCAAAGCAGGTTACACAGGGCTGTATCCCATCTTTATCCAGATTACAATTATTAGCAAGCTCACACGAGAACCTAGCCTTCAGCAGATTGCCACTGTAGTAGTTCATGGAGTAATTCTAAGAATTTGTTTTCAAATAAAAGCTGCTTTAGGCACAAGGCTGCTGCATGAATCAGCACATTGTTAATTCATCTTTCATTATTACTCACTCAGCTTTGTTTTTTATTTTAACCAGGTGCCAAAGACAGAAAAATATTTATGTGTTTCAATTTTAAGTAATACTTGGAAACATTTATAATATGTAGTCCTCAAAAGGCAAATTAACTTAGCTCAGGTCATCAGCTGAATTCTTCTACAGCACAATTGGCACAGCATTTACCTTTGGAAATTAGAGAAAACAAGGATGGAACTTCATCACTGTACATGAAAGATTTTCTTGTTTTTCTCCTTAGTGATAGTTCTTCACTAATGATCCTTACTTACTTTGTGTCTTTTGAGTGTGTTCTTACCTTCTTTTCCTCCTGTTTGCAACACTGCCAATACTAGCTTCTCAGGAAATAAACCTCCCTCAACACATTTGAGACTGAACTCAGAGGACAAATGTAACAGCATATAACGATTTCTGTGCTTCAGAGCATTTATTCAGCACTGCCTTGCCAACAGCTCCAAGGGGGGTCATTCTTACTCTTTATTCAGCACTGGTGGGGCTGCATCTGAAGTAGTGTTCAGTTCTGAGTTCTCTGGTACAACAAAAATATAGATTTACTGGAACGAGTCCTACAAAAGGCCACAATGATTAAGGGACTGGAGCATCTCTCATACAAGGAGAAGCTGAGAAAGCTAGGACTGTTCAGCTTGGAGGAGGTGGCTCAGAGGAATCTTACAAACACTTGCTGGGAGGGAATAAAGAAGAGAGAGTCAGGCTCTTTTCAGCAATGCCCAGTGACCAGACTAGAGGCAACTGGCAGAAATTAAAACACATGAAATTCCATCTTGACACAGGAAAATACTTTTTTACTGTGAGGGTGGTCAAACACTAGAAGAGGTCACAGAGAGAGATTGTGGAGTCTCTACAAAGATACTGAAGCTGACTGGACATAATGCTGGACAACCTGCTCTAGCTATCTCTGCTTGAGCTGGGGGGGTTGGACTAGGTGATCTCAGGAAGTCCCTGCTAATCTCAGTGGTTCTGTGATCATCTCAGAGCTTTCATTGGACTTCATCACCAGGATCGTAACTTGCAGAGATGTAAATCGGTCTTTATGAATCCAGACTCGTGCGCTCCTCCCTGGTTAATGTCAGAAGTATTGTATTAACATAGGTGAGTTTGGCAGAGGTGAAAGCATAACTATACTTATCACCAACAGGCATGTCGAGGTGATAAACATGATGATGCAGTTATTGCTTACGATTCGACAGACAGTAGCAATGAATCCATTGTCAATGAGACTGAAGTGGATGCAGCTGGTGTCTATACCCTGCCTGCTGGTGCAGACTTCATCATGTGCTACTCTGTGGCGCAAGGCAAGTTCTGATATTTTACATCTGATGTCTGATACTTCACTGTGATGAACTTGAATGCTTCTTCATTTTGTAGTCAAAATAATGAGTACAGTTCCAGGTCATCTGTTTTACATGTCTGATAAACGACATCTCAACTGGAAAAGAGCCTTGCATGTTAAGGAAAAAGTGAAAATAAACTATCAAGGTTGCAGTTAATTTACCAAGCAGGAACATTCTGATCAGTCTTGCTGCTGACCTGTCTGCAGACAGCAAGCATTCCCCTCTTCCAGGATCGTAGGATTCTGGTGGCTTACAGATTTCACTGCAGTACGTGGCTGTCCTGTCCAGTCCTCTGTGTATCTTCTCCTCAGTCCACTCTGCGTAGTCTTGTAACATGCAGGCACAATTCTGTAAAGTACTAGTCCCTGAATTATGCTCCTCGTGGCTGAGCACTAGAAGTAATCACTTTCCCATTTCCAATTTCGAGTGAAATTCCATAATTGGCAAAGTGAAGACAGCCATCAGTAATCCCTTATGGATGCAGATAGTGAGCAGTAACTCTGATGAAGGGGCATTACTGCTGACATTTGATTATCATTTGATGTTGTTGTTCTACAATAGGTTACTTTTCTCATCGTGAAACTGTCAACGGCTCCTGGTACATTCAAGATCTGTGTGAGACACTTAGGAAGCACGGCTCTTCCTTGGAGTTCACAGAACTTCTTACTGTCGTTAACAGGAAAGTATCTCAACGCAAAGTGGATATGTGCAGAGACATTCATGCTGTAGGGAAAAAACAGATTCCGTGTTTTGCCTCCATGTTAACTAAAAAGCTGTATTTTCATCCAAAATCTAAGTAGATCGTTACTTAACAATGACAACCATTAATTAGTATTCACTGCAGAAGTGAAAAACATGCCATTTTAGTTGAGGAGACCAGTATACTGCAAGGTTGTTGTAAAAACACTGGGATCAAATGTTATACTTTGTACTCATAATAGTTTCTAGAAATCTTAAAGCAATTTTAAAGCTAGGATTCCAGCTCTTCTCAGGGAAGTTGGGAAAAGTTGACTGATGCAAAACTACAAAGAGGTGCTCCAATTTTATTGAAATTGGTACTCTAGACTACTTTTTTTTTTCCTTAAAAACTTTCTGGTTTATTGCCATCTAACTGTGGCACACTTTGCTATTCCTAAAACATTTCAAATGTTGTATTAGAGTAGCTCGTCTTGCTCCAAGAGCACAGTTGACAGAATATGTTTATAGAGCATCTTTTTAAATCTGTGGACAGTAGTATCCACCTTCCACTTTTTGTGGATTTATCAAGGTTTTTAACTATTTTTTAACATTTTCTGAACACTAAATGGAAACTGAATTCCTTGAGTACAATTGTAGCATGAATATAGATAAAGGGCTTCTTTTTGCTTGCACATCGTTTACATTTGAGGCACAATTACAGCTTGCTGGTGCTTTGCATCCTCAGGAGAAAAGCAAGCAGTAGTGAAATGAGACCACATACAGCCACGTATGGCTTTGGGTAAGCTCACCTTGTACGTACCTCCAGAGCGAAAGCAAATCATTTCAAGGTTCCAGGTTCGCTTACAAGTGCTGGACATCTCTAGGCAGCTCTGCAAAATACAACACACCCAAACCTTCGTACTTCAGGCCTTAGTGTTGGATCAGCCTCCTCCTCCCCTTGGCCCCAGAGGAGATCAGCTGTCCTCCTCTAGGGGGGCTGGACTAGATGATCTCTAAAGGTCTCTTCTACCCCCTACCATTCTATGATTCTCTGTCATTGTGTACATAGAAGGGGCAATGATTTGTCACCATAGGACCTCTCACCACAGGACTGCAGCTACTCCAGCATCAGTAATTTCAGGGACACTGACTAGAAGCAAGCATTTCTCCATTATCTTTCACATTATTGGTGCATATGCTTAACCTGGGGACAGTGGAGAACTCAAGATGAGAAAAGTGTCTTAATCCATCTTCTTGACTATAATTCATTTACTGGCTGTGCTTTAGTTAAATCTTTCCATATATTATGTTCTGAGTCAATAGACGCTAAATCTTACTATGACTACTTTTAAGCTTTGTATAAATCACGTATGTTGAATGTTTTGGTAATTTCATTCAATAAAATGCAACAGCGAAACATAATTGATCGTGTAGTAAATGAGTTGACTTTTTCAGCCATATTTACTAAAAAAGTGTTCTTGTGATGCAAGTCTAACCTGACAGAGATAGGAAAAAGGAAACAGTAATTTCAAGAACAAAAAAACTCTTTAATACTCAATGCAGAAATTAGTTATTCTATTAGCTAGTACTGTGCTACAGTAAATGGTACTGAAAAGACAGCCCTTGTTCCATAAAACATTCCTGTCATTTTACCAGCAGGCAGAATGCCACCATTTTACCCAAGAGATTTGACAAATATCTTAAAGAACTTTGCTTCAGCAGCTTCTTTATAAGATTTAAAATAAACCCAAAACAACAAAAATCCACAAACCCCCAAACCAGCAAGTGGCCAAATCATTTTTATAGGTATTTATTGAAACTTTCAAAGTTATAGTGGTCAGAAGTATCCAGTTTGTACGGAGTGAGGAAATGTTGGTATCTGCTTTGAAAGGGTCATTCTAACTGGTACAAAACCCAAGTCAGTCCTTGTCATGGATCTCCTGGATTGGCAGCCTCAGGCGCAGAGGTTGGCGCAGACGCCTCAGGGATTCTTCTGTCTGCCAGTACAAGAAAGAGTGAGAGGTTATCCTCCTGCAGCCCTCCGTGTTTTCCTCCTCTTCCACACATCCAGTATCTTGCTTTTCCCAGGCATTGACCTTAATCAAGGAACCAAACTAATAAAGTCGAGGACATTGAACATTTGAGACCTGCTCAGGTCGCAGCCAGGCTCCAGGGAGTAGCAGCTGCCTTTTTAAGGCACCTATTCACAACCCCCGCAAAGTATTATTTTCCTGAAATGACAATTACAGAATTCATACTTGCGTGAAAAAGCATCAAACACTAGCCTTAATGTCAAATGTGGCTCATGAAATGATACCCTAAACCACAGGTCTTCAATTAGTAGTAGTTTTCAATTTTCTTTTATGAGACATTGAACACAGGGCAGGTGAGATGGGATGGGGGAGTAAGAGTTGAGGAGTGAGAGATCTGCTACACTTTTTCATGAAAACCACAAAGTGTCTCCATCCAGCAACCCATATTCTATAAATCTAAGCCTTTTACCTAAGGGATGAGATTGAGATGTCAAATGCTAAACTCTTGAAGATGATCTCCTTCCAAGGAAGGGAGGAGACTGTGTTACCTCAGCAATGAAGCAATATTACTGTCTCCAAAAGCAATGCAGCTGTTCTATTGAAATAGCCAAAAAAGCAACACATTAGAGTATGCAAAAAAATGGATGTGTAGGGCTGACTCATTTCTTTTAAATGAAACTTGTGAAGGTCTCCTTTTGTGCTGACTTACTAGTTTATTTATCAGTGGCAAACATTGTATAGTTATGTGAGCAGCTGAAACTGACCGATAAGCAATAAACTGTTTGAATGTAAGTAGCAAACCTTGAGAGTTTACTGAAAAAGCCTTAACCCAAAGGCTACTTCATTATTTAAGAACTGTACTTAAATACCTCTGCTAGGTCTTCTTTCAGCTTGTTGTATTGTTCCACATTAAAATGCTGTTTTTTGGATTCCCAATAGAAGGAGTGGAGGAACTGCCTGTCTTTAGCAGCAGGGTAAATGTAGTCCTAGTGAAGAAAGCAGGGCAAATATTTGGGGTTAGCAAGAAAACTGGGTAGAAGCCAATGGGTTTTCAACAGAAATTCAGACCGTTTCAGGAATACTTACCTAGTTCAACACACACACAGTCTGTTAAGAGGCTGCATATGAAGTTATGCCCTTATAAATGATAAGGGCCTTTTAGACATGGTAGGAATCCTTTCAAAAGCATATAAAGGAATTTTCTATTATAATAAAGATACAGTGTGATCTTCATGAGTGGAGGCACTGGCATCAATGGAGACTAATTGCAAGGAGTAAGAGAAAGTTCAGCTACTATTCTCAAAGACTTATTTGAAAGCCTTAAGCAATGGGCACCAGCAGTGGTTCAAAAAACCAAGTAAGTAGTAATATCTTTATCTACTCTCACAAAAAGCAAGAATGCCTTAGCTCTTCTCAAAATTCAGTGAGGAATAAAACTTGCATTCAGAGCCAGCTCTTGATGGAATCATGGAACGGTAAGGGTTGGAAGGGACCTTTAGAGATCATCTGCCAAAGCAGGTCTACCTAGATCAGGTCACACAGGAACATGTCCAGGCGGATTTTGAAGACCTCTAAGGAAGGAGACTCCACAACCCCTCTGGGCAGCCTGTGCCACTGCTCCATCACCCTCACAGTGAAATAGTTTTTTCTTATGTTTAAATGGAACTTTTTGTGTTCCAGCTTCATCCCATTACCCCTTGCCCTGTCACTAGATACAATAGAAAAAAGTGATGCCTCAACCTCCTGACATCCACCATTTAGATATTTGTATATAAATTAGGTTCCCCCTCAGTCTCCTCCAGACTAAACAGCCCCAGTTCCCACAGCCTTTCCTTGTATGAAAGATGTTCCAGTCCCCTGATCATCTTGGTGGCCCTGCGCTGGACTCTCTCCAGAAATTCTCTGTCCCTCTTGAGCTGGGGAGCCCAGAACTGGACATAGTGCTCCAGATGAGGCCTCACCAGGGCAGAATAGAAGAGGACGAGAACCTCCCTCAACCTGCTGGCTCTTCATGAAAGAGTTCTGAAATGGTCTGAATTTGCCTGCTCTTCATGAAAACAGACATGTCTCCCCTTTTCACTAAAGAAACCTGATGTCTCAGGAGGTCTACAGATGGTGTTATGGATGGATGTGTTGACTACTCTTGAATAAACAAAAAAGAGTTTTGCATCACAGAAAGTTCAATGTCAAAATGTCAACTATGGGAGTAAAGTACAGAGCTAAGGCAGGAAAAATAGACATTTCTCAAAGTCTTACAGAACTTCAGGACAAGGTTGTATTTTGCAGCCCAGTTAAGATCTGGGTTATTTGTTGCTCAGCAACAATTTTTTCTTCTAAACAATGCCTGTTTGCTGCTCCATTTCAGCTATCCTAGATTTACCTCCATTCATTCAAGATCAAGATAAAAGCAGCCTGATTATGAAGAACCAAATAATGACATGTTTTCAGGCACTGAATTTGGTATATTTCAATAATACAACTGCCAGAGTTCAAGAAGGTTTGGTACCCTTCCTCATTTTTACATAAACTCCAGCAAATAAAAGCTACTATTCAGTGATTTGCTTCCATAAGGCAGCGTTCACAAACTGGCACAGCACTACTAGTTGCTCTCCCTTTACAGCAATGAGCAAGGTGCTGCTCACTATTCCAAGTGATCTACAAATATTGAAAAGGAGAGACTTCTTTCATCCTTTTTCACTCCATAGGTTATCAAATCTTACAGACTGTATTTATGCTCACTAGCTGGTCTGTGGTTCATGTGTAACAGTAATGTTAATGTTCATATCCATCCCCATTAAGGTCCAAACACATCCCTGCCTGTTGGCAAGGCTACTTCCTGAATTACATTGTGATTTTCAGCCTGTTTTCCTCCTTTACAACACTCTAAATATTTACAAAATGAGCACTTACTTGTTTGGTAAGAACAAAGTAGGCATAGAAAGCCATGCCACTCCCATAAGTGATGAAATACGTGACTGGCTCCATGATGTCCCATGAATAGACCCACCATGTCAGCCATGCCAGTGCTCCCCCTTGTGCTGACATCAGAGCTAAGCCAACCCACAGAAGCCTGGAGGTCTTTGCATCTGCACTGGCTGTGATTCTCGCTTTCATCTAAAGAAAATAAAAACATGTTCAAGTAAACATGAGTGCTCCTCTGATGAGCAGCTCCTCAACCATGTTTTGTCCTGCTGGGCTAGAGTCTTCTTCAAGACCTGTTACTGACTCCTCTTACCGACTTACCCTGCTGAAAAAGGACAGGAATCCACAGGCTGACAGATCTCCTGGCCATTCTGCACCAAGAAATCCTCCCTTTATCTGCCCTTCCCAATATTAGGGATTTATGTCTACTAGGTTTCCATTTATCATTCAAAGCAGGTCTGGTTAATGCTGAGGCTGGTCCTCACAAAGCAGGTCTGAAGCCAAGTTTGTCCCCTTTGTCAGGCTCTGTGGCTCCTCCCCCTCATGCTGGGTCAGCTTATCCTGCCCTGGATCAACATTCATACTCTCCCTTCCTGGATTCTGGTAACTATAAACAATTTGTCTTGTTGCCTTAGTGATATAGAGAATCCTAAGCCACAAATATTTCTGCCCATTATTATTTTTTCTGTAATGGGTATTCAGAACTCATATAGCAACAGGTGACTAAGTGGACCTTCAGTCCCAATGACAGCTTTCTCCGGGTGTTATGGTTTCTACTCAAGGAATGCACATAGAAGGAGCAAAAAGAACTGAATTGAAAATTATTTGAATTGTATTTGAATTGACACTTGTTTAAATAATAAAACAGACACACTAGCCACTCCTGCTGATTTTCTTCTATCACAAGACTCACTATTGATGAAAGGAAATGCTTCTGAGGGTTTTTTTTTTTAAAGTAACCCTACTTTCCAACCTCTTCAAGAGGCAGCAGCTCTCCTTTCAGATGGTCCAGTTTCTGTAAAAGTTCTCTCTCTTTCCTGATCTGATGATCTTCTAAATGTAGAGCCACAAACAGTCTGTGTACCAAGGATTTGACATCTTCCATTTCAGTAGCATGCTCACTATTCAGCTTATCTGAAAATAAAATGTTTGTCATAGAAAACATTTCAAGAACCCACCCTTTTTCATTCTCTCCCCATCTCCAACCCCAAAAAGCAGAACCAGCCAATGGTAAAAAAACAAAGACAATTTCTTTTCTCCAGACAGGTTCCAGCTTTCTGCTTTCACTAGATGAAATGAGATGATCGGTTATTAAGCATTGCTCTTACCTTTTACAGGAGCTGACACACTGTATGCTGTGTTGTTAATAACAAGTTTAAAGTCATTTGTCAGTAAGACCTCCATCAAGGTTGCATCAGAGACCTTACTACCATCTGCAGAAGAAAGATTTCAGTTTTAATTCATTTATCATAAGGAATCTGAAATGTTAGTTGATATCCCTTTGGAAAAGTGCTAGAGTTCTTTATTGATAATGCTTGGAAGGCAACTGCACTTTCAGTAAATCTTGTAACTGATACTAAACGTGAAGGAAGAACACATCAATGCAACATGTGTGCCTGAATGCTTTCTCTAGCAGTGTCATTCAGTCTTGTCACTACTACAAGCAGACTTTCATTTTCTTGTGTTATGATTACGACTAGAATCAACCCGCTGAGAAGGAGGGGGCAGAAGAAATAGAAATCTTGCGTAATATTGCAACAAACAGCAACATAAAGATCTGCCTTTTTGTTTCTCCATCCACACAAGTTTGCATCTTCACTAGGACAGAGGGTTTGGGGAAATCCAAAGACCTTCAAAGACCTCATCTTCAGTTATAGATTTATGTCTTTCCTTAAACAGACTCTTCTCGTCAAAGGAAGCAATTCTTGCCTGTAGTGGTGTTCAGATTTTTATTGACGGTACTTGAAATCACCGTGTTTCACTATCAGTTGTGATTGGGAGTTAAGAAGTGGATAACTAGACAGTCCAGTACAAAGCCGACCAAGAGCCACCAAAGAGTTAGTCTACACAGTTCTGGAGAACACTTTCTTAGGCAAAATTGTACATGAATGCTACCCCATCACCAACACAGAGAACAAGCTGGGGAAGAAAAAACCCATGTCTTTTTTCAGTGGCTTAAAATCAGAGACAAGAAGGCAACTGTGACATTTAGTCGGGAAAGGTGGCTGTTGAAGATTTTATTCTGAATTGATATTTGTTCCTTCTTTTCATTCCATCTATGTAATTTTTCTTTGCCAAAGGCCTTTTCTCACAAAAGGCAGTATTTGTGTCTATTTAGGTCTTAGAAGAGACTTGTCACTGGTAGATGGAGCACAACTTCAATATATAAGAAGGCCCTCATCCAACAGCAGGAACACACTGTAGCCCTTCCAGGGCATTCTGCCCACAGCAGATCTTGGAGACCTTCCTCTGTCCCTGCCAAGGGGTGGGCAGTGGTGGAAAACAGCAGCTTTACTCCTGAGATTAATAATGCTCAAGCTACAAAATATGAAGATTTTTGTGTGTAAATACCTGCCATAGTGCTGCTGCCCCAGCTCCTCCATCTGCTTCCATGTGCCCCCTACAGAAAGGCACCATAGACAACTCCCCACCTCCAATTATTTATTCACTGGAACTCTGTTCTCAGGCCCCATCTGTTGAGTCTGAGACTGTTGAACTCTGTGAGCTACTGCACCAGCTGGCTTCCCAACATGCTCTGTGTATGGAACAAAGCAAACCTGGAAGGCTATCACTTTCAACCCAAAACCCAAAATTTTTATGTGCCCATACATTTGTTCCTTTTTTTCTTTTTTTTAAGTTTATTTTATAGTGTAATAGAACATCAAAGCTCATTTGTATGTAAATTATTAGGGTGACATTTATAAAGTGACATTTAAGCAAAAAATGTTTTTCAAAAGAAATGCCAGACAGACTCTTTGTTCTGGATGTGATACAACACTGAGTTATTAACTTGTACAACCTTTTATTACCTGAAAAGCAGAGAAGTTGGGGAAGGGGGGAATGGGAGGTGTTTCATTTTAGAAATTTTCACAGCAAAAGGCAACTTTCCTTCCTATGCCTAAGCACAAGTGTTCAAATGCTTGCAAAGAGTCATTTTTTGTCTACCGAAGTTTTGCAGGACCAAAATAAAACCCACAGAAAACAAAAGCAAGTCATCACACACAGCACTAATTTCAGTTAAGGCTGGGTTTCATTTAATGGCTAAATGACACAGAGAGCTGTCCGCATTAAATCAAGGTTTCATAATTTTTTGTTAATAAGAAATGTTTAAATTCAACTCTTGGTACTTGACCAAGAGTTTCTCCTTACAGTATCAGTTTCCTAATAAATTAAATTTCTAATTTGTTCTCTAACATTACATTTGTCCAGTACTTGAAAAATAGAGCAGAGAGCTGTTTAGCAGTCACTGTTTTAATCAGAGGACAGTGCTTCTACTCCAAAGCCATGGGTGGGGAGTGTTTAAACAGATTGGACAGGTAGAACATGCTGCCTGCTCATGACAAAAATGCCAGACTTGTAGATTTCTTACCTACAAGTCTGCTTCACAAGTGACTGATGTTTGCACTGAAGCAGAAAGAGTAGTTAGCTTTTGCTGACTTACCAGAGAAGAATATGATTCAGCAGTAAATCACAGATATTTCTGTCATGAAAGCCTCTGTGCTATAGCAGTACTCAGGGGTTAGCTGGTTGTTCTTAACTAGCCCTGCCTCATCCCAGCAAGACATCCTTTTTAGTGGAAACCTCCATGTTAAGCAGAAGGTCAGCTGCTGACAATGACCATTTGTTACAGTGGCTTCTGAAGATACAAGAGTCTCATATTAAACTGTGAAAGAAAATTTTCTACCTTTGCTGCTTAGCAGACACAGCATTAAAAAACAAAACAAAATCCCCACAACCAACCAACCAAAAACCACAACCAAAAAAACCAACACCAAAGTTCCTGTGTATACTAAGCTCATGCACACACTGGGATCCATGCGGATCACATCTCTATTGCTCTAGAGGATATAAATATATTGTTCTTTGGGGGATTTTCCTCTTTTACTAACAGCGCTCTCAAAGGAAACTAAAGCAGTTTCTCCTAGATCTGTGGCTTCCTGATCTTCTAGGAGCATCAATCTATTTTCAGTTCCTTTAAAAGTCCCTGCAGCTCTCTACAATATCAACACGGAAGAACGGGGACATTATGAATACACCCAGCTATGAAACTTTGGACAAACCTTCCTTAACCCCATCTTTTCTTATGTTTATGTGTTACTAGGGATGTAGCTATCGTTTTTTTTCTTTCTTTTTAGGGAGGTAAGAGAGGAAGGGAAGAAATAGATGCTTTTAGTTAGCCAAATTCAAGTACCTGTTTTACCAGATTCAGACAACAAAGCTATATCTCAGTTCTACTTTTGAGATTGAGTCCTTCTCTAGGATTGGGGCAGGGATTGCAAGACTTTTCATAATTGCTGTGAGAAAACTACAAAACAGTCCAAAATACAAAACTAATTGTCCTAGAAACAAAATGGAAAACCAGTTTAACTAACTGGATGTTAGCTTTTATCAACAGGGAGACCAAAGACACAAAACACATGAAAACAGTGAGCAGAGCTTAAGAAAATTACCTAAAGATTTGGGACAATGGGATAAACAGTATGCTACAAGGAGGAAAGACCACATCAATGCTAATCCATCAGTATAGCTTCTTCCTTTTAACCCAAGGGCCCTGAAGTACCATAGTCCACATGATGAATGAAATCTCCCCAAAGTCTCAAAAAGCTTCCCTTTATTTTTGCACACATTACCTGGTTGCTTAACTCTTTCTCTGATTTTCACATGAGTTCAAGTTTGTAGTAAAGCAAATGGATTCTTTCAGCTCCAGGTAACACCAAACAACTGGCAGACATTATATTTAAGAGCCCAACTGGTTGTCTTTGAGGACAAGGAAAGAAAAAGATAGCAAGGAAAGCAGAAGAGAGACACTTACTTAAAGACCGCATTACAAAGAGAAGCTACCTGAAAAAGTTAATATAGGACACTACTGGGATACAAGGAAAGTTCCTGTTAGATGTCTCATTCTGTGTTTTTTAATCAGCCTTTCCAAGAAGACTCGGATATTAAAGCTGAAACACCAATAAACCCCAGAACATGCAAGAGCTACCCAAATAGCAACAATGCTAAATCTGACAGAGGAATGAATTAGTGCTTCAGGAGAGAAGTACAGTCCATTTGAAAAGGAATGTATTAATTTTGAGGAATGACAAAAATGTAAGATACCTGTTGCAAAGATTTCTGCCTTCTCAATCCCTTTATCTTCTCTCTGCACATCCTGCAGGAATGCCCCTATGGTGGTCATCATTGGCTTAACAGTAAACTGACAGCGTTCACTTCTTGTGGGCAGCATCAGGGTTATCACAGGAAGCCCATGTCTGTAATTAATAGTTACTTCTGTGAGAAGAAAAAGAAAACTACATGAAACACTCATTTTGTAAGTTGTAGCTTAATTTAAAAGCTGTTTTTAAAACAGGATGAATAAAGGAAACCACACAAGACATTCTAGCTTTCTTTAATTTCCAAGATAGGGAGAGAGAGAACATCCAACAATTGTCCTCTAACCCTACTCCCGTAAAATAAATTAAAAGCTTGCTCGTATTGAAGGGAAGGGGGAAAATCTGCTGGGAAAGCTTACCGTCAGATGGCACCAGTGTGCTGTAAGGTGCGCCCTGCTGGTCCCTCCAAGCTCCAGCCTGCCTCCACAGCCACACCTATACCACAGACACAGGGAGCTTGCTTTAGAAAGGTTAGGATGTAAGACCTGTCTGGTCAAAGGCGGTACCCAGCCTGTCACGGTGATCTGCTTCTGTGGTATCTGAGAGCAGAGGTATCTATCTGAAGAAGAAACCCTTGCTTAGCAATTACTATGTAAAAGATGCCAAAGGCATCAAAGATACTGCCCACAGTCAAACTTTTTTGTCTAGCATGGCTTAAATAATTAAAAAAGAAAAGAGAAAGGGGAAGAAAAGAAAGAAAAAAAGGAAAAAATTGCACTGTTTCTGAAGTGTTTCATGCAACTCTTGGAATAAGCCCTCTCCTCTCCCCTCAAAAACAGTTGCTGGAAAAATCTCTGCATTGTGGTGCCTGAAGGCAGCAGTTCAAAGTGTGCAGCTGTAACTGGAAACAGTGTGCATGGTTCCAATGAAGTATTTTACTGCTGAATCATAAACAGAATAATCTCAAATAAAACATAAGTGACTGAGGTCACTTCCTTTTCCTGCATAATCATATACCATATACGAAAAGTTAACTGTTGACACTCATGGTGTTAAAAGACAGTAACGTCAACACAGCTTGCCAAAAGTACAGAACATTTTCTTATTTTTAAAATAGGAATGGCTGTTTCAACTCCAGCCGAGATGCTGCTGCAATTAACAGCACCACCAGCCTCTGGTACCGCATCAAAGGAGGCACACCCAGATGCAATAAGCACCACTTGAACCCTGGGACAGAGATGACAGCAGGTTTTTGAACCTGCATGGTCAGGCTGCCAAAGCCCATCCCTTCCAGAGACATTGGTGATAACTGTCAGGACACTTTAACATAGCCATCTCAAAACAGAGAAGACAAACTGCTCTGATGAGATCCATGTGGGAGTCTGGCCACACTATGGAAATTGCAACTACTCCAACACAAAAGCCCTCTGCTTCTACACAAGGAAAGGAACAATTTTACAAAGCAAGCATTACTGCTATAAACAAAGCACAACAGGCAAAAGTAGGAAGAGAAATCACTTTCCCCGACTAAGCTGATTACAAAATTCGTGCAAGGGCTGGACCAAGGGCTGGGGTTTGAAATACAGTAGGTGGGGGAAGTGGAAAGTGATGTCAGGAGAGATGACAAGGACCAGTTCTCCCTCTGGTGAGCTTTGTAGCTCATCTTGCTGAAGGCCAAAACATTTCAGAGTCTGCAAGCAAATCTCCTTCAACAAGGCAGGAAAGCTACAAATGCAAGAGGCTTCTGCCCATTCAGCCTGTTAAGTTCACCACATTCATGTGATTTCTTGTTTTTAAAGAATTTCTTTCTTTCTAAAGATTCACAAGCTCGACTGTTTGGAAAGGAATATGCTTTTCAGTTAAATAAAGAATTCATCTGTAAAATGAATCTGTGTGTTTTAAAGATGCTGACACTGTCCTAGCTTTCTACCTGGAACAAACACTTTTCAGGATTTAAGGAAAATAAAATTAATCCTTCTGAGAGTTAGAACACATCCAGTAATTTCTCTGTTTCTCCAGCAACCAAGAGATTTTTCCCTGGAGCAGAGCAGGACAAAGAACCCAGCCTACCAGTTGTCATCCAATCTACAGAGGGCACCTACACCCAAAAAAACATGTAGTAGCGTACAGCGTAGCAGCAGGGAATATAACAACAGTGATCTTGTTCCTATGGAGGAACTAATTTTTTACAGGCACTTCATATGTAGCTTTGGAATCAGTATCTAGATATCTATCATAGAATCACAGAATGGTAGGGTTGGAAGTGACCTTTAGAAATCATCTAGTCCAATCCCCCCACAGAAGCAGGTCCACCTAGATTATCCAACATGCCCCAGGCACTGAACTGTGCACTGCCTCTATTTGAAGGTTACTTAATTTCATTTGTTGTGAATCTGGGTATTTAGTCTGTTTCTGTAGGAAACAATGTATACAACAATTTAACATATTTTTTAAATATTCAGATTTATTAAATATATTTAAGTTAAAATATTTATTGTATGAAATGATGTTTACTAAAATACAGCCTTCAAGGTATTTCACTCTATTATTTTTTAGACTTAGACATTACCATTCATGAACTATAGAAAGAATGTCTACGTACTGAAGCTTTTTCTCCTTTTCAGATTGCCTGTTAATGCAGCCTACCAATTAAAATCACCTGCAAAGAATATGTGAAGTATAAAGCCACTGAGACATGGAGTTGAACTGAGTTCCAAGTAAACAACTCTTTCTATACAAGCTCTGGGTTGATTAATTGGGAAGCATGAAGGGCTGAGTTAACTTTCACTCTGTTTCCAGATTTAAATCTCAAGTTTCAGTGATGTTAATAAACCATTAGCGTGTGCCCTACAGCCAAATCACTGTGCCCTTCTCAAACTGGTTGGAATCACCCCTAACCTACCACTGGAAAAGAAATTAAGTTGGTAACCACTGCAGCTAAAAGGAAGACTTGAACTGTAAGACCAAACCAATGAGACTGCCCTCAGAGTAACATCAGTTAGAGCTGGAATATGAGGAACGTAATCTGAATTAACTACATCACAACTTTAACTTTCATACTATAAGAAAGATGGCATGCTACCAATTTTTTCACATATCAGTACATGCTCGCTCTTAGCTACACCTTATTCTACACCTTTCTGCAACTTGAACACACTTGTGGCAGGACATCTGCCTAAAACACCTCTAATGCAACCACAACTGTGTTCAGGAATCAGGCCAAAGGCTTCTGAGCAGTATTTAGTTGTGAAACCCCCTTTCTCCTTTAGCCATAATTACTTTCTAACACAAAATACCTGGGAGCAGCAGTAGGTCACAATGCACTACAGCTTTGGACTCAGTTCAAGGCAGAGACTCTGGAAGTGAAAACTCGTGATAATGAATTGTGGTAAAAATAATCCTATCTATTCTGTTAAAAAAATACCAGCTAGTGCAAACCAGAAAACATATATACAGTTCTCTGTTAAGAGTACCTCTGGTGTCTAATAGCAGAGAAGTCATCACTGTTAAAGTGAAAATGTCAATGACCTGGTTTACAGCACAGCTTTAAGGACTCATGTAACAGCACAACTGAGCTGGAAAACCAAGCAGCCAGATATGAGGAGCGGGAGAGGCAGGAATAGCAATACCAAAATTTTTCACCTTTGGGAGCGGCAAATGACTGAACCTACCCACACTGCAATTTCTGGACAGCACCTTATCTCTTATCATGTTGACTGATGGTTTCTGCAAACTTATGCTCAAATTCATGTGTGACCAATTATGTGTAAGAAATTGGTAGCATCATCAGTACATGAGGTGACATGAAAGTCTCTGATCTTCCCCAGCACTGCATATGCAAATAGAAACTTCGTGTGGGTGGGAAGGGAAAGAGCAAGAAGTTTTTTTTTTTTCTCATTAAAAAGCGACCTTGAAAAAGGAATTCTATCAAAAAAAAGTCATTAGGAGACTTTCTGAGAACATGGAATTATTGTCTTTGACACTCAGTTGATTTATTTCATTTTGACTTTCCATACCAAAATGTTGTAAAAAGTCTGAACACAGCTAGCCAACAACCACATATTTGAAACTGTTTTGTTCTTTACTTATATACATCTCAGAAGATTTGGTAGGTTGGGATTGTTATTTCAGCAGCAAAAATGATGTAAGGCTCTTTCCACATTCAAGTCCCCATTAATTTGCATTTAACAGGAGAAAGCTATTCATCCCAATCAAAAAACACAGAGCCAGCTCAACTCTGTTTGCCCTCTTCTTAAGGTATCATGAAATAAAACAAATGAAGTTGTTACACGTTTCTCTAGCATGAGATGCTGTCAAGAATGCCTCAAGCCAAACTCGTAGGCAGCTTTCACAATAACTATTACTGTAGACTGTTACTATGAGTGCTATGGCCTCTCATATCCTCATTTCCTTCTGTTTAAGGTAATGATAAGAATCTGAAATAGAAAAGCACAATAATAAAACTCACTATTCTGCTAAGCTTTTTACCCTTAATTACAGCGTAGCAAAATACAGTTTAATTAAAACATAGGTTGCAGTGTGCTTTTTAACAGTAATATGGTATTATAGTCTTTCCCTTTGCAGAAGAGGAGGTTCAGTGATCTCCTGGATTTCTAGTCCAATACCTGGTATAGCACCCTCGACACAGCTGCTGGAAAAGAACTGGGGGAAGTGAACAGAAGGAAGCAAAATCATGGGGGGAGCTAGTAGTTGCAATGCTTAAAAATGAATTTTGGGACCTCTCTTTCTAAGTGTCACAAGATAAACCAACATTCTCAATATGCATCATTCTCCTCAAGCACTGATCTTGCCCAGCCTGTGAAAGAGAAGGCAAGACAACTCAGCTCTCTAGATGTTCCTTGCTTGCCTGAAGCAGGAGGAAAATGATGGCAGGTATACATCACTGCTCAGTGAGGGCATGTACTAAAAATAGCTATTTATATTTTCCATCTTGAGTTATTTACTTTTCTATCTCTAAAAAACAGAGAACCTGGAAGTTCTCTGCATATGAATGATGTCAGCTCCCACCTGACTCTCCAAGGAAAACAAGCTGAGCAATTACTTAATTATGGAGTATTATGGAGTTACTTAATTATGGAGTGATAATCTGTAATTTCAGAAAACACTATTCTACAGACATTTCAAAATGTCTGTAGGAAAAGAAGCAAAACAAGCAGGTGCTGTTACATTCTACTGAGTTTGCAGATCTTGCACAACCAAAAATACCAAAAATAAATTGGTATTCAGATCAAGTCTACAGTAACTGCACATAAGGTACTTCCCTTTTAAAAATGAGTCACCAAGGCCATTTTGGAGATATCTGCTGTTAAATGTCTGTGCTGTTTTCATAAGTAATCCCACATGATTAGAAAAATAAGACAAGAGGGGCCCAAAGAATCTCCTATAATAATCTTAAAAGTGCCCATTTGAGCTATAGAAACACTTTCTCTCTCATTAACTTTTTGTCCTTGTTTCTCCACTGGTCCTAGAACCGATATAGATGATCACACAACAACTATCTCAATACAAACTGAAGCTTCAAGGCACATCACTCAGATTTAGCAACACCTTCTAAAAGCTGAACTTAAACAAAATCCTGCAATAAACACATTATTCATTCTGCTATAATATCCCTAAACCTAGTAACAGTTTCAGCCAGGGAAGATACTTCTGACACTTAGGAGCATTCAGGACATATTTCTCTTTCCTATAAAGTAAAAAAAAAAAAAAAAAAAATCTTATTTTCCTGGGACACAGCTTTCCTGTCTCAATACAGACCAGTAGTGAACATCTCCCAGCTGCTTCACAGTACATTCTAAGAACCGCATTGTAACATTTACATTTCAAAATCCACAGTATTTTCAACCCCTTCCTCAGTACAAATAAAAGTTTAAAAAAGTAACAAAGAGGTCTCTCTGGCAAAGTGGCAGTTTCAACATGAGTATGCATGTTCTGGTGATTTTGACAAAGCAATACAGCACTCTTGTGGCTTTATTTTTCTAACCTCACTTGCCTTACAGCACTGTAAAAAAGGCAAAAAGCCCTCACAATCCAATTTGGTTTCACATGCCTGTTGTTCTTTGAGCCATTATCATCCCTGATGATCTTCCATTTCCTGCCTTCGCTCAGGTTCCAAGTAGAGTTGGCACTAGATGTAAGCAGCCAAACACTACCAATGACCAAAGTGACAGCTGGGAAGACAAGTACATCAAGGCGGCCGGCCACCAAGAACCTCTTCTATGAAAAATTCATCAGTGCTGCAGGGCTTTGCCAGATGACTCTCTACTGCTTGGGTTCTGCTCATTATTCCGTTGTGCTTTCTCACCCACTCCCTGGCCAAACTCTTCCTCCCCATACACCCCTGACTCCACTTGACAAATGCAGGTAGGGGAGAGAAGCCCCTGCAAGTCATAGGTTTACCACAGAGAACAAAGTCCCTGTTTTCACACCTTATGTCACCAAAGTCATCTGACTCCACAGGGCAGCTAAGCATGCAGAGCTCCGAATATCCAGGGAAGCACCTGGATTTGCATCAGTATCAGTTTTATGAGCAATAAAAACAGATGCTGAAAACACTGATATTTAAAGCAGGCTGAAAATAAGACTCATCCTCCTCTATCCAAAAGTGTTAATTCCAGTAACAGCGATCCCTCACTGCAAAGAAGCAACACAGGGAAGTGCTGAGGAGACAAGAAGGACAAACACCAGCTGACATCCACCTGCAGTGTGTTCTGGACACTACTCTGAAGGTACAGATATTCCTTGCTTTTCAAAGCAAGCGTAAGGACAGGCCTAAAAACAAGGCAATTATGCAGGCCAAGTGCATTATTGGGAGGAATACCAAAAACTGTCTTATTATTTTATCAAATTTTCTTCTCCTTTCCTTCCTACAAAAAGAAGCAGATCTTAAGATCTCTGAGTCCTAGGTTTTACAGTATCACAAATCTTGCATCTCCAGTTGGTTTTAAGGAAGCCTCATCTCACAGTTGTTGTTCTTCCCAGCCTACTCTATTTTCAGAATGGAAGATGGGATGATGCAACACCCAGAAGGAAGTCTGCAAATCAAAGAGGGGTAAGACTTTGAGAGGGAGGGATTATAACATGAAAAGATATTTGTGTTTTATCAAAAGCAAAAGCAAGCCTACATTCGAGAGCTGTGCCATCTGTTCCCCAGAAACAGCCCTGGTCAAAAGATTAATTTGTTGGCACAGACGGGATTTTTCATTTGTCCCACTGAATGGATCTTTGCTCCTTGTGCCATGTATTCTGGGACAGGCATCCTGGCCTGGTAAATGTTACAAAACTTTATCTTAAGAGTAACAAGACTTTGCTTTCAAAAATATGCTTATAGTATATGTTACTAGATAAGAAAATGGGCTTGCTGCATCTTTCTAATACAAAAGTCTTAGAAAGAGCATATCTTAATGCATGCATCTGCTTTCTTATCTCTCAAAAAACCCACTCAAACTCATTTCTAGGAACAACACTAATACTTCAAATTTCCAGCCAAGAAGAAGCTTGTTTAAATTTCAGGTGAAATGAAGTGTCAGAAGAGAAATAAAAAGTTAGATTAATATATTACAGGTTTACCAAAGTTACAGCCAACTTGCACTTCTTTTACAGAGCTTTTCATATTAAAAGCACTGAGCAGGTTGTTGCACACAGGAAAAAGACAATGTAACTCACAAAACAGAACTGCTTGTCAACATTTTAATTTAGAACGGACACTTCTGTTTACAGTATAAATGACCCTAGTCTCCAACACAATAAAAACAGCTTTCCGTACACCTACAAGGATGCATCTCTATTAATTTTTATGGTAATTTTTTTTTCCCCAGGCTTTTCTTTACTCTACTATACAGATTTCAAATGCCTTAAAGGCATTTATAGCTTGGCTAATTAAGAAGAGAGTGCTTGGGAAATTGGATTGATTCAGGGCTTAAAATTAGCATCTGACAGATATACGCAAAAAGATCAATCAGAATTATCATTAGTGGAGAAATTCTCAGCAAAGGCTCTCAGCCAGCTTTTCAACAAGTTTTTTAGCAGGTAACATGCTGCAGATCCACTGTGTCAAACTGAGCTTGGAAAGGGAACCAGCTGTGCAGCTGCTGAAACACATTGGGTAGGGAAAGCTGACCCTTCTCCACAAGACACTCTTCATTCCCCACTTAGCCCTGTCTCCAGCAAATCATTTCCATCTCTATCCTGCTCGGTGTGTTTCCCACTTTGTTCCCTCTCAGATCTCCCTAGGGTCTAATCACAAGCCATGAGAAACCTCAATACCCTGCAAAATCAAAGCAACCATCTCACCTGCTCTATTGCCTTACCTTTTTTTTTTCTCCTCCTAAGCACTTAACTGCATTATTTTTATGTAGCAGTTGTGAAATTTTGCTTTCTCTTGAAGAGCATTTCCCCACAGCTAGCAATTTCTGCTACCCAAACATCATCACCTAAAAGCAGAATGTTTCTTGGCAATGCAGACTATTAGCTGCAGATCCAGACCCATGTGTGTCAACCTCCAGCAAAGCTCTGTGGGCCCGGCTTCAAGATGGGTACAGCTGCAGGCAGAGCCCTTCCCATGTGCTCTCAAACTCTCCTCCAGTGACCTTGGCATAGAGGATGCTATCCTAGTCAAAGAAAAGTCCCAGCCAGACAACACAGACCAAGAAAAAGCATGTGGCTTCAGCAGGACATAGAACGTTCATTCCATTTGCCCACCCATACTGAGCAAACAGGCTTCTTAATTAATGAATAAGTTATTATTTCGAAGGGCAGGAAAATGTTAGGGATCAAATCTAAGACAACAGAGGACAGTAACAGAGTAGGTACTTAGTCATATGCCCATGTCTGGCTTAGTCACAGCATCATTTAGAGCAAATCTAGGTGCAAGCATTCGAATATTGCAATATAGAGAGGTTTCACCTGCCATGACATTTCCAGAAATGATTTGTCTATAGAATTATTTTAACATAGCAGGCCACAAAAAGATGTTCATATAAGCATTTCCATTTTTTTCCAATGATAATAATTATTACTATTCCTTCATTATTTTTTTAAAAATATTTCTTTTAGAGGTCTGCAGTTAGACCAACCCATACACTTAGGAACTAGTGTTTTGTGCAGGGAGTTCGAAACAAGTTTCTTTTCCAAAGGGAAAAGAAAAAGGAAAAAAAAAAAGGAAGAGCAGAACTAACAAATCAGATCAAATCAAAAGCCTTTCTCTAGTAGCAGTTGGTATTAGCGTGTAGATGCAATGAGTTACATCCCTTGTAACAGATAGTTACAAAGTAATTCCCTAAAGGAATTTAGTGGTTAGTTTATATTTCAGCTTCATATACTGTTACACTCCTGTGGATGCTCAAATTACTTTCAGGGAGTGCAAAATATATTTTGGCTTTCTTAGAAGTAATCAAAGAAAACAAAAGTATAAACAGCCAAGTAAACAAGGAAGGCTAATTCTTTCTCTCTCTAGAGCTTCTGATGAATAGCATTAAATAAAACATTTCTAGGGCAAATACTATGAGAACATCTACAGCCTGTAACTAACAATAAACTTAAAATCACAATGTAACAGGAACTGGTTTTGTCAGAAACTTTAGAACTGCCATTTAATACATCTCAGCAGCAGGAAAATATGTCATAAACAACAACAACAAAATCCAACAAAAGCAAAGAAAGTAAGCGTTTCTCAGCAACAAGACTAAAGGTGCACTACAAATTTATTGGTACCAATGTGTTTATGAGCTTCCAAAAAAATAGTTGCCACAGGCTGGGTTTAGCAACACTGTTGTGGCAACACCAATGCTTCACTCTAGAAGCGAGCCTTGTTCAAAGTCCCTTATCAGAGATCTACCCAGACGTTTTTGAAGCCACAAAACTTATCTAAATAAGCAAGTTTACAATCATCTACTGGTAATTTTGGAAAAGATGTTTGCTGAGAGAAGTAGCTTCAACAGTATTGAACATCTAAAAACATCAAATGGCTACGGCTTTGCTGATGCTGCCCACTTCCACGTTTCAGGTGTTGACATCAGTGTTTTAAAAACACACCTTAGCTGAAATAGTGACTTAGTAAATTCGTTTACAGCATTCCTGATGAAATCCAACATAGTCTGACTTTCACCTTCTTCCTCTAGGAGTAAAAATACAAAGCATACAGGCAACGATGACATTTGGAAATCGACAACCAACACTGGCTGTGATACACTGAACTATCACGTTGCCCTTTGGTCTTTATTTTGTGCAAGCCTGTACATTTATACCTCCTCACAGAGCAGGTAAAGCAAACTGCGAAAATAACTATTTCCTGCAGAGGAAACGGCTTTCCAGTGGCTTTTTCTGAAGTTTATTATGACAAGAGAAACAATTAAAACCAGTAGAAGGGGATAAAAGGCTCTGTATGCCCCAGATGGTCCAGCACCTGTGTTCCAGTGTGCCCACTGTGCCTCCTGGGTGTGCTCACAAGTTTGAATGTTAGCTGCTCAATTTTCACCCCAAAGCCTTTGAACTCCAGTCAATTAAGGTTTGTTCTATTTCTCCTTCCTCTATTAATTCACTCAGGACATGTATTTGAAAGACTGATGCAACATACAAGGTAAGAACCTGCACTCTCTAAATACAAGGTTTAGAGTGTTTTTAGTAGCCTTTTTAACGCTGAAGGAAACAAGAATTTAATGCCATGCAGAACAACTAACCAGTAGTCAAAAGCTGCTGCTCTGTTTCTCCTTGGGCCCATAGTCAGTATCTACTGGATGTAGTGGTCTCATAATGCAAATAGACTGCTGTTAGGCAAAGATTGTAAGGCAGAACCTCTTGGCCATCTCCTTACTTTGGAACACATTTAAATGAAGCTGTCATCGATGAATCAGACTCCTACGAACAGCAGAATCCCTAGCTTGCAAAACCGATGAAAGTCAAGGTTTACACTGTAAGGTTTTCTCCAAGCTCTCTCCAATAAATCCTTTCACTTCATCAATCTCTCAATTAAAGTTTGCAGTTAAAGTCCAGTCTTGTTCCCAGACTTGCTCCTAACTGAATGAAAGTATATAATTTGGGGAAAGTATTATTACAAGACAACTCTAAGGTGAATCAATCCTGCAGTGCTTTATATCAAGTTGCTGTTTATAGCTTGTACTCCATCCAGAACATGCCATAACAGTGACCTAGAAAACTGTGGTCACTTTATTTAATCCATTCCCAATAGGCACACAAATTCGTACAGTTCTGTGTGAAGTCAAATTTCAAATAATTTACTGTAATTATTACGGATTTAACATACTTGTGAATGTTTTACTACCCTGAACAAGCAGCAGAACATATAAACTTCTCACATTTGAAGGACCTGAAAACTGTTTAGTTCTTAATCTTGATTATAACAAAGGATCACTGGAAAATTAAAGTTACTCCTTCCCCGTTACATAAATGTGCATATGCAAAGAAATTTCCTACCAGGAAAATACACTGCCACTAGGTTTTGATACTAAGAATGAAAGAACATCAAGTTTGTCTTATTTAGTAAAACACTATGTATATGCAGTTTGTTGAGAAGAAATAAATGAGTCAAGGGGAAGCCAACAGGTATTCTAATGTTTCATGCTATTTTTCTTGATAATAGCAAAGAAATTACTCCTTAAAACACTAACAGATAATGTACATTTTTTATACACAATTATACCATTTACTGGAAAGCTGTTAAATGTAAAGCAAAAAATATATAAAATTGAATTTAAAATTACACTGAGCTCTTAAAAATTATGGATCCTGTTTCTCTCTTTTATCAACTGCGATCTGTATGAAGATGTAGAGTATCACTTGTGTAAGTAGCTGCAAAAACTTGATCTTACGGAATCTAAAGTATTTTTACTGCACTTGTATCTTCAAAAACTGATTAGCAAGGCAGCTCTGTATTACATATCTCATTATTGTCATTTTTTAATTTCCAAGTGACCTAACATTTCCCAGGTGAAATTTCTCAGTTCATCAGAGGCAATTCAAAGCCTTACTAACAACACTAACAGAAGAAGAGGGGCACCTCACTTCAGGTTAAGACTATGATGCATAGCATGGACGATCTAGATTTTTATTTTGCTTCAGTAGTGTGGTTTAATATAGGAACAAGACACATAATCATGCTGCATATCTGTCTACCAAAATCAGTTTCCAAGATTTAAAATTATTTAATTACATAAACAGCAGCCACTCACAGAGTTAACAAGTATTCAAAGATCCAATAGTCTACATTCCCTCTACTAGGATGCATAAAACATTAGTGTATTAGAGATGTTGACTTTAAATTAAATATGATTACAGAGATGTTATTCAAAACTGAAATCTAGTATCTACTCATTCCTAACATCAAGCTTGCCACCAGACCAAGAGAGAGGAATAATGCTGTTAAGGAGCAGGAGTGAGCTGTCCCACCTTGGTGTGTTTACCCTGTATCCTTCTAACAACAACTAATTTCTATGTAGAACAATTTTAACATGTTATTCTGTGCATACAAACAAAAAGTTTATTTCTAACAGTGTGGAAAGACTGTCATCTTCTAAAAAGGTCATCAGTAGCTTTACCTCCAGAGTGAGCACTGGAGCATTGCAAGTATTGGTGCTCAGATGCTGTGGCGACACACAAAGCCTGAATGCTGGCAAAGTACGAGCACCCTGGGCATGATATTAAAAGAAATGTTATTTAGTGCCTTTCTTGGAACAATCAAGTTATTACACAGGCATTGTCAGATGCACAGAAAAAATGTGCCATCTACGGTGAGAAACTACTGTTCTGTAGGAAAAAGACTTCATAAATAGCTTCATGTACATGTAAGTACTTCATCTTTGCTCCACTGCTCTGTCATTTTTTCTGTAGTCCTACTGCAAGCTCTGCCCCACACAACTTGCCCTCAACCAAGGACAGCACAGACTGTTCCAGGAGTCTATTATAAGAGTGTATCCTTCTTATCTCAGTAAAGGTACCAATTTTAACATCCATAAAAGTGAAAGAACCATGCTCACATACTCTGCCCTTTTAGAGTGCAGCAATTTTATCCTGCTGGCAACATTAAGCAGGTGAGCTGGAAGTTAGACCAGGCAATAACTCTAGCTCCAACTCACCATGCAGACTTGGCAAAGTAATTCACATCTCAAGTTTTCAGATAGGGCACTAACTTCAAGGTGTTTCCCACTTGAGGTGGTTAAGGCTGGGCTCAAGCTAGGCCTCAAGTTACCACAGACATCAACCTCAGTCAGTCTTGCCCTCCAAACAAGAACACAAAATCTGTGTGCACATTCATACAACACTGGGTTTTTCAGTCTCTAAACTTCAGCTTCACAGTTGAAATATAGCTGTAAGACTTTCAGCAGACCACAGAGCCAAACCATGGAGTCGTCATAACCTAAAACACATGCCCACATGAGGATGAGATTTAAGGAGACCTGTCTCATGGATTCTGATCTAGCACAGGGCAAGTTATAACAATTAGAACTAGAGAGTTCCATATGGACACTTCCAGGGATTTGTAATACGTTCATGCCCTACAATGCTTATGTTTCATTAGAGCATGTAGAGCTCGTGGGACAAAGATTCAGGTGAAAGCATACATTTGTGCACCAGTGACACTTAACAGTGTAACATCCTCAATAATGCATCACTGCATTCACAGTTAATTTTGTGTTCTCATTTTATTGACATTTTATCTTTGAATTAAAGACAAGTATATCTGAGTAGGTATTACTAATCGGTATGCTGGTAGCTCAATTAAGTCTTACTTGTTTGTACCTCTGGCTTGTCAAACTTTCTGTCAGAGATACTCCTTGTACAAAAAGGACAGACAGATTTCAAGTTAATTTTACAAGAAGAATTGGCTTCAAGAATATAAATTAAAAAGATGAAATGCAACACAGGCAACAGCAAAAGGTCTCACACAGCATGAGCACAACAAGTGCCGAAGGATTCCCTGCAATCAGAAGAAACTATCTTTTTTTTTTCTTTCTTTCTTTATGGTCAATCTAGCCTGCCACTTTGCACCTCCATTACATTACATGTGATTACCTATTTCCTCACAAAATTGCATACCAGCCAAAGCTTAGCCTTTGTCAAAAGGTGAGTAGCTGTATTCCTTCCTGTTCGGTTTTGAAATCCCAAGCTGCTCACCACAGGCAATTTTCCAAGGTAAAAAGTCTCTCAGTATCATCACTTGAAAAAAAAAAAAAAAAATTGTTCCATAATTAATGTCCAGGAAGAGCAGAGCATTCATATGTAGGTAAAACAGAGTCAGAGGTTTCTAAGAAAATCATTTATTCTCTTCAAGGGACTTAGAGACTTCTTTTTTTTCCCAAGGAAAGAGAGGTAATGTCAAAAGCAAAGTCCTATCTCTAGAAGATTATTATCCAGAGTTTCATATTAACTGGCAAATGTCACTCTGTAGAAACTCATACTCCTGCCTAAGTGCCAAGATAAGCACCCCAAGCCCCTCATGAGTATGGGAAAATTATATCAGAGGTACCATCATGACCTTCAACTAGCTATTTTATATCTGGATATCTAGATATCTCCTTCCTGTACTTCACCTAAATTAGAAAAGCCTGAAAACCAGGTGGATTATAGTTAGTAAACTCCCATTTCTTTTCAAAATTGCCCTCTGATAAGGAACAGCAATATTACTTTGGGCTGACACAACTTCATCTATTTCTGTTTCGCTGCTAAACAGTGCTTATTTGCAGAACCTCAAAATTAGCATTCCACCTTCTCTATCTGGAATCACTTCCTGAAGCACATAGCAAGGAGAAAAACCTGTGTGTTGTTTCACGTCCACTAAGAGTGAGGCCACACAGGGATGCCAATCCTCACCAGCCTGGAAGAAGGCTGACTCTCAAGTAAGGCTTCCTGAATTTCCAATAGTTTTGCATGGGAGTTTATTAGATGAGAATAAAATTGAAGAGTATCAAGAAAGAACTCATAAGCAAGCTAAAAGCTTAGGAGTTTGAGGCTTTGTTTTTAACCAGCTGACCATCTATATTGGTAGTGATAGTGAGCCGCTTTCCTCCCCACTTAGTATCCCTGGTTTCCAAGGTGGTCTTCCACTGCCTATCACACCTGCAGAAGATCCTCACTTTCCCATCATTTCTGCTACCTTTACAATGTACCAAGCCACGTAGCTTTTCCCTATTTTTCTGTAATTCTTGGACATGTGGCATTCAGTTCTCAAAAACTAGCACAGTATTATCAACCAGGAATACAAACAGAGGCATTGAGACCACTTTCATGGATTTCCTAAAGGGCTTTAGCAAGTCTGAATATATTTTTTTGTTTTAAAGGAAGTGTCTTATACTTCTATCAGAATGTTGATCCACTGCATATGAGGAGATATCCATAACATATCTCAGCACCCACCCAAATCCACTAGACCAAAGTTGTCAAAATTGGAACAATAAGTTGGCAAAAGGAAGAAAATAATCTAAACATGGAATTAAAAATATTTCCATTTGCCATCTGTTCTGTTTCTTCAGCATGCTGTTGCACTGAGTAAAACAGATTGTTCTCCTTGCTGCCTATGAGATTAAAAACAAACAAAAAAACTCTGGCTAAAGAAGTTTTCTTCATTTCATAAAATCAAGAACACAGCTGTATCTCCATAAAATGAGACACTGGACAATAGGTTCAAATCCATGGTTTTAAGGGCACAGAACTGCCTGTGCTTAACCAGAAACGAGCCTTTGAAGCATGCACACATGCTGAAACATTGCTCTTCCTCCTGTCCCAACCACTCACCACCTGATACCACATAATTCTGAATCACCTTCAGTAGTATTTCTTAAGATAAATCATCTACTTTTCGACTCATTACACTGTATCTGTGCACCATGATCATAGCACAGGTTTGTAAGGAAGCAACTCTTCCGTAAGAGAGTTGTCTTTCCTCCTTACCCTTACAGCTCCTGAAGCTGCTAGCTAATTCAAAATCAATCTTGAAAGTCAGCAGAGGCCTCAAAGTTATAAAGTTCTTGTATGTTGCATGGAAAAATTTGAGGCTGGATGGAAAAGACAGAATTAACACCCCCAGGGAAGAAAAGCCAACGGCTCACAGACAGGCACACAGACAACCCTCACATTACCAGCTGGCAACTCAACAACACTTCCCACTCCCTGCCCAACCTAGCAAGTCTGATGGGCAAGGACAAGGATGGCCAGGGGAATATTTGTCACACATCTGCAGAAAAACAGGCTCATTAGGTGTATGAGCCATCTAACTATGATAGCTCGCTGCCTATAGTTACATCTCTACAGGCTACTTGAATATAAACATCAAGATGGGCTGTTACAGGATCTTTAATTCTGCATCAATTTTGCACATACCTCAGAACACACAGTTCCCACAAAGCAACACTCACATTTTCTGGTGTTCCAGAGCAATTCAGCCCAAAACAAAGCAGGTATCTCAAACAATGCGTGACAACCAATAATCCTTCCCATATTAATTTAAATAAGGAAAATCCCACTTCCTCATACTCCAAAGAGTGAATCCAAAACATCTGTAGGTTAAACAAAACAATCTGCAAAACCTAGCAGACAGAGGAAGGAAGGGGATTGCAGATGTAAAATGGTTCAAACTTTCACAGCATGTCGTAGGCCTAAAGGTACATTATCTGTAAAGCTGTTTTCAGCAATGACGTTTGTATTTCTGTACTGTTTAATTCTATCAGAGGGGAGCTCAGTAGGGCAGACATGATTGGCATCACATGACCAAGCTATAGCACCACAGACTTGCTGCTCTTCTCTCCACAACTCCCTATGTACTTTATGTACCTTAATGTTGCATCCTATGTCAGTGTCACCTTTCCTATGGTGACATCTCTCTCGGACTCTCCATTGACATTTAAAACACCCTTAAGTGCTCACCTGTACTTTGCTATTACCTCCTCAGTTTTACAGGTTCTAGGTACAGCCTGTGTTTTCTGTAAGAGTGCTGGAGATGGCAACAAAAACAAACCACAATTTAAGAGTTTAGGTTCTTTGTTTTTAGACTTTAACATTTTACTATTAAAAGTAATCCAAGGTAGGAAGACAGACTCTCCATAATAAGGATAAATAACCTTTCTGTTGGAACTTGACAGGACAGGAAGGACAGACCTCTGAGGAAGGAAAAAAGGCTTCAAGGGAGCACTGCTCTCAATCTCCCAATACTTCTGCAACTCCCTCAGCTAGCCTGGTGCTCACAAATATATTTCCTTGGCTGAGCATTCAGGAATGTCAGGACAATTTCATTATTGTCTTATGGAGATACAGAGTGCAGGTCACAGTAAAATGGTTTGTCCCAGCTTCATCACTACAACTAGCTGATCAACCAGAACAGGAAACTCAGTCAACTGAAAATCTGCTGAGTGAGAGAGGGAAAACAATGAAAGGGATGGAGAGAGGATTAGGCAGGAGAGATTTCAAACGGATTCACTTTGTAGTCTGAGCACAAAAGAACAGGCAGAAAAAAAAATAAACAAGGAAGGAGTGTCTTAGCCTAAACTAATCTTGCAGAAGTCACCCATAGAAACCTGTACATCTTGAACCAGATCAGCAAAAAAGCAAAACAAACAAACTCAAGTAGGAAGCCAGTTTTCCCCTGAATGGAAAAAACAATCTGTATCCTAAAAGGAGAGTCACAAGAACAGCTGAATTTTGCTGCAGTTGTAATTATGTTGTATTCCAAATATGTTAAGTTGAAAGCATTGCCTTTGAAGCACTGATGCATAGAGCAATTTAGCGGTCGCCAGCAGTGTAACAGGAAGGCTGTGGAACAGGAGCTCATCTAATGAGGGACTGAGATGCCCACACAGGTCACATAGACAGTGCAAGAAGGCCAGGGAATGGCAAGGTACAGTCCTCTCTGCCTGAAATCTTCCTCTACCACTGGAATTGCCAGTACCCTGTAAAAGATGTCCCCAATGACAATAACTCAGCCTAGTAACATTGGGTAGGTCAACAGCTGAATAGCTACCAGTCTCTCCAACACTCAGGCAAATTATCAGACCAGCCCAAATGAAGGTTTGTAGATATGGATTTATAAATACTTGAGTCATATCCCAGAGCAGCAGAGCCAACCACAGTCCATATGCTGCAGGGAACATCAACCATGTATTGCTTTCTCACCTGGCACATCTGCCTTTGAAGGCAGACTTGTGTTTAAGAAATCAGATGGGGAACAGTTGATCTCAACTGTTGTGTTTCCACTGTGGGTACTTAACACTACTATTAAGATGACAGTTTCTTTTGAAAACTTTAAAACAGTAAGATGCAATCACTTGCCTGTAGATGATGTGGTCAGGCAGTTAAATTGTATAAATTCATCCAGTACTGAGTGTTTTTTCAAAATAAATACACTATTTCCTCTTTCTTCCTTTCCAAAGAAAAAGACCTAAAACCCACTAAAGCCAGATGACAAGTTTAGATGTTTCAAAATCCTTCAAAAAATCATAAATCATAAATATTTTTTATTCGTGCATTTCTCAGAAATTATACAAAAGACAAATGGTGCTGAAATTTCTGAAGTGAAGCGCTTCAGCCCGGAAGCTGCCTGCCTCTTCTCTGCTAGCTATTTCTTACATCTCTCTGTGGCTGTTCACTCAGCTCCTGCTTAGATGTTGGCTAATAGGCAGCCCATGCCAAGGCCCAATCTATGTGGAGAGACACAGGACACAACTGACAGGAAGGACCAAAGGTGATCAGGCAGTTGTTATTGCCAGTAGCTTGCTGTCTCCTGCAGCCACCACCCTTGCATTTCAATTGGCCTTTTTTTCAGAATCCACTAACTTATGAAAATAGTATAGACCCAACTTCCTCAGCTTACCCAAACAGCTTTTGAAGAAGATCCAGCAGTAGCCAGACTGCTGAGGCTTCCATGCTTCCTAGTGTGTCAGAGGGACACCCACACTGTGCAGGAGGAGGTAGGAGGAGTACTAACCCTCAGCAAGGTAAATGCTTTGCCCAAAGGTGCACAGGTTACAAATTAGAGAACTTGGGAGTCAGTACTCTCATTAATTAAGCAATGAATTAGTGAACTATGTGCTCATTTGACATGCTGCTTTCCTAATGAGCTCATTGTAAAAATTTTAATTTACAGAGCATGTTATCTTGTAAATTCAAGCAATCCAAAAGGATTATGACGCTCTTCTGCGTCCAACTTGGTGTCCAAGGATAAGAAGAGAGTGAGGAGTTTGTCAGGTTTATAAATCCGCATTTGTCTTCAGGACCTAAGACATGGTTAACGCTTTTTGCATTGTGTGTCCTTCACATCAAATTCAAATGACACTGACAGGTAACGTGGCTACCATCATAGGATGAAGCCAGACTCAATACATACATCTAATGACCCTAAGAATTTTTTCTTAGTACATATTTATTAGATTTCTGTGTATCATAGCTCTATGTACACCAAGTAATGAATTCTTGTCCTCTCCCAAAAGGAGGTACTTAATAGCTCAGACCATTTAACTCTTAGGAAGTCACACATAGCCTTATCTCCAATTATACACATGGTTCTTTCCTTTTTTTCTATGCTTGCACTTCTCATACTGGTTAAATTTATGAACCCCTGTAGTCACTGCTTAGGCAAGTTATGCATATTTAATTCTGTTTTTTTTCCTCATAAATTAATCTCTACAGCTTCCACCCATGTACACTGCTTTTGAATCCCCTTCAATGATCAATGTCTTTATGATAATAGGACCACTGATGCCTAACACAATATTTCAGGTACAGTCACACCAGAGCTCTTATTCTCTTGTCCGCTGAAACAATTCCTCTCACACATGCAACACAAAATTACACCGGTCTTTCCTACTACCTTAGCATATTCATATAGTTTCCTCATCATTAAAACATTTTCAGAAATGCCAAAGTTCAGTGGGTTTCCTCTCAGAGAGATGGGGAGGAGTATGACAAAGGTATGATATTTGCTCTTCTTTTGTCTCACTTGTTTTTTTGTCTAGCACTGAGATAATGGAGTATCAAGTGACTTCTAGTGTCAACAACAAAATTACAACTAAAATTACAAAACAAGTACTATTTACTTATAGCAGCAGCTGCAGGGTGATGTTAGCAGCCGTATTAAGACATGGCAGACATTTTCATACTGCCACTGCTGCTCTTCTTCCATGTAACAGATTCTAGACCTCTGCAGGAGTATTAAGGACTTCAGAGAGAGAAACCAGGTTAAGCATGAAGGTGAGGGGCTGTGAAGGAGGACAACACCAAATCCAGCTGGCAAACTCATGACTATGCCTGCAAAAGTGATGTATGATAAGGAGCAAGGCCTTGCATAATCACCGCACCCATTGATACAACAGTAACACAAATTACCATTGAGGTTGCAGGTTTCAAACTCCTTCCTTTACAAACAGCAAGCTAAGGAGAGATAAGGTTGGATATTGAACTTGCAGCTTACAAATAGCAAAATCCAACCCCATCAAAACACTACATCAAAATACTACACTTTAACAGCCACTCTACTACTGCCAGCACCCATCCTGATATGCACAGAACTGAACTCAGAGGCTGAATACTCCCTTATGCTGTGCTACACCAACACTACAGCTCAAGAAGAATCTTTGTTTTCCAGTGACTCTCAACAAATATGGCAATGTATTTTAGTTTCTTTTTTTAAAGGAGTGGACATCAATTGTCCTTGCTCAAGAAGCAGGGCTCTTTGCAGCCTGTTCCCCAGAGAACTATGATCTATGCATAGTGTATTACCTTATTATATTGATGACTGAAGAAAAATGAGACTCTAAGAGCAGTCTGCTTCTGGTAAATATTTAACACCTAGAATCATGCCAACATACTTAGCTTGATTCTCCTAAACTTTACTACAGCATCAGGCTTTCATCTTCCCCTATGGTCTGAAGCCGATAGCATATCATATTTAGCAACATAAGCATACCCCTCCTCTGGAATGTGACTAGATCCTGCTCAGATAAGGAATAATCTGAATGTTTGTTCCACACTTGTTGCTTTATGAGTTTTAGTTTCACAAATTAGGAAAACTTGCTCTTTTCTCATCTATTAGCAGAGAGAGAGAGAATAACTCTTAGTCTCTAAAATTAATCGAGGGAGACAGAGAGGTGGTATTTCACAGCTGTGTGTCAACTGTTCTCCAGCTGGGTGTAGACTGGAGCAAGGAAGGGCAGACATGCAAAGAACTGTCAGCCAATTCCACACTCTAGTAGCTACAGTGAAAGGTCAGTATCAAGCATAGAGCAACCCCAATTTATTGCACCCTTCTGAGGATGCAAGTCAAATCCTGGTCCCTGTTTCTTTGAGACAGACAGTAACTGCTCACAGCTCCACAACGCAAGGACTACAGCACCTAGGCATCTTCTTCCCTGGGGAGTTTGAAGGAGTGGCTGGAGTTACCATTATCACTTCTCCCTCTTCTTTTCCTCTTCCCTCACATCTTGAGCTTGTTAAAATTATACTTACAATAGCCAGCACACTCAGATCTGCCTAGCAAAAAGAGTCAACTGGATCCTCTAAAACTCTGCTCCTCCTGTCAGCATTAAAAAAAAAATGAAAGGGGACCACTAGAGCAGCTTGCAGAAAAAAACAGGCACTATCTAAAAATCTCAAGAGCTGGAGTTACAGGGTTCCAATCTGTAAACCTATTTGCTAAGAAAATTAAGCATATTCATATTGATTAAAATGTTATACCAGTATCAAATCCAAAGGTCTAATCTAAAGTGCAGTTCTAGACACATCTGTGGGTCTAAGCAACACTGCAATTTCTTCTTATGTCTTTTAGGCTCTACTGCAAATATAAGACAAAGCAGCTTTCATTTGGATCTGATTTGCAGCAAAGCCCTCTAGTTAGACCATTTTCATCATAAGAAGTTTTTCTTAATGAGATTTTAGAACATCACTTATTTTTGTAATTGCAGCTCAACTGTTACCAGGACCATTAGAAGTGTAATGCCAAAACTGCACTCCCACATATACCTTCAGATCCATAGCAAGCAGCAGATCTCATTATTACACCAGCTGTTTCACTTTTGTTTTCCATTAGGAATATAGGACTCATTCTGCAGGCATTTTATTAGCACGAGTTAAATTTACTTCAGCACTAGTAGCAACAAGAGATGACTATGTTGCACTTGGCAGTGGGCAAGAAAAAAACAGCTTCCAGTTTGGCCTTTGTCCTTTTTTATAAAGGAGAGAGAAGCATCTCATGGTGCTGGTGCAAAATGATGTGTTATGGCTACTGCTGAAGACCATGATAGCAGGCTGGCTCAGGGCTGGTGTCCCATTGTGCTAAGAGTCAGCTCTTGACTCACACAATGCTCTACACACACTGTGCAGAAACTGAGAGTCACTGCCTCACACAGAGGCAAGGTATCACCAATTCACAGCTCACTGCTTTGACAGACAGCCCCTCTAGCTTCCACTGAGTACCTATCAGCATGCTTAATCTCTCCTTTAGCAAAGAAAAAGACAATTAGACATGTTATTCTTGACAAGCAGCACACCTTGGTTCACAGCATCACTAGATAGATATGATTAGTGTCCAGCTGGCTCAACACTGGATTTCGCTCTTGCCTCATTATAATTAAGATTTTAAAGATAGAGTTCTATATATTTTAAAATGTTTTCACATTAGCTCTGCTAAGGCATTGTCAACGTTAGAAAGGACTTATTGATACTGTGCAATCTGATCTAGGTGAACCTGCTTTAGCAGGGGGGTTGGATTAGATGATCTCTAGAGGTCCCTTCCAACCCCTACCATTCTGTGATTTTGTGACACAACTACCACCAGTAAACATCTCAAGAAAGACACAGAATATTTATCTATGGGAGTACTACTGGCTCTGAAGTATCTAATAAAAAAAATCCACTCAACTTTTCTTCCTCATTAATTATCAAAGCTATCAGCTGCAACATAGAAAATGATCAATCAATAGCAAAATCTAGACATTCTAGATTCTACACATCTAGATGTTAAGACTTCCCTGAATGTTTATCAGAGCATAAGTCCTCCTATTCTTTCATATTTTTTATTAAATACTCTATCCTAAATTAAATGTGTAAGTATATTAATATTATGATAGCATGCTATTCGAAGTTTACAACTTTAAATGTAAACAGGAAACAGATGACTAATAACTGCTGCAAGTTAAACTTAAAAAATGTGTTATAAATATTATGTATCCTATTTGTCAAAGTATCTATACAACAGATTTGAAGTACAGTCACACTAACAAAGTATCTGTCTTAATTAGAGCAGAGTTTATAAATTCTACTAGCAAAACAATGTCTGCTCAAGCTACTTTGTGTTAAATTGTGCTATAAGAGATTAACTGACTCTTTTTTCATGTAGAAGAGGCTCAACACTAAAACTGAAAGTATTTTTAGTTTTTCAGTGAGACCAAAAAGTACTTTGATAGAAAATATCCAAAATATTATCAAGGTGACAATCAGACTTCCTTTGTTTGGAAAATCAATTTGGTGCTGAAACCCATTCCCTTCTGAAACAACACCCTTCACGTTCAGTCAAGTCAATCTTTAACTCAGATCAATACTGATGACCAAGTTAAAAAAAAAAAATCAAAAAAGTCCAATCCCAGAGAGCAAAACATATCCATCAGATACTCACAGACATATATACACTCCAAATCCTTGTGGTTTTTTTTTTCAGATCTTCTGTAATTGCTTGTCTACAGGATAAGAATCTCATTTTTAATAAAATAATGTATCATCCTCTTGACTATGAAAGAGCTTAAGAAACTCCATTATTCAAATCTATCTCAAAGGCTCATATCCCAATGGAAGGCAAGTACACAAAACTATAATATTTTATTAAGAAAATAAGTGTCTGATGTTACTGAGAAGTTGCAATGTTAAAATAAAATACATACACAAAATATTCGAGGACTGATTGCTGTCAAACAAGTGAAGTAGCTAGAGGGTGTGCTAGAAGCACAGAGGGAAAAAGTCTTCTGTGCTGTATAACCTACTTTAGTAAAGGGATATTTCTGGTTTGTGTTACTTTGCGAATTTGACACTCAGACAAAAAGCTGCATCCTGAAGCAAGGGTCTGAAAGAAGCTCTGGCAACACTGCTCTCTTGCCAATCCAGTGAGAAGGTGCACGCTAGATGCACACTGCACAACAGAGACCGCCTTTCTGGTTCAGGTGCGTCAATACAATGAGCAGCTACATGCTGCTTCCAGGATACCAGTTAGAGCTGGCTTCTCCATATGGACAGTGTTTTCTGGACATAGTAGCCCACTCAGAATGAGCCACAGTGAAAAGCATAATCCTGCTCACAAGGCCCAATCTGCATCCAAGACCATCTGCAATATGAAATGCAGATACCAAAGACTACCAATTCACTATTCTCCTTAGAAAAATTGAGAAAATTGGATCAGCCATGCTCTCAGACTGTCTGCCACTTTGTTACAAGAAAAACATGACAACGGGAGTTAAGTTCCCCACAAATACACAGTAAAAAGATTCTTGTAAATCCCTCTCACGTTATAAAATATTCATCTTGAGAAAACCGCAGTTTGGAGAACTGGTAGCTTAAACTAAAAAACTTTAGGATTCAGTAAGAGCTTCCCTGAAGCACAAAACAATGTCTGAATTTTTTCAATGATGGCTTATTAAAAGTCTAGCAAATTAGAAAAAAATACCCGATTAATAACAATAGAGCAATAGTAACTGTTTGCAGTGTATCATCCTGCGTCATGGTTTAGCAAGGTGCTGTTTTTGCATGGTAACAGGGGGAGAGGGTTGCATTGAAGACACCGTAAAGAGTTTTTGGACTCTCCCCCAGCTTCTGGGTTCAGACCTACCTCCTGCCCTGCTGGTCCAATCTGGTGCCTTTGTCATCACTAATTAGGGACAGGAATTTGAAGTGCTTGTGAAAGAAAGGAAAAAATTGAACTAAAATGGCGTCAGAAACTGCAGGGTAAAACTGGGGACATTGCTCCCTCCCCCCCACGCTATCAGGGTGACCTGGGTTGGGGCTTGTTTGGGTTTTGGCTCGTTTGGGCATGTCTGGACATGTTGGGGTTTGTATCGAATGGAACTGCGCAGGTGTGCTGGGATTTTCCACTCTCCTTCCCCACACTATTGATGTGCAGATGTGCTGGAATTTTCCGCTCTCCTCCCCTCTCTATATAAACCCTCCCCGCCGGGCCTCGTGGTCGCCTCCTCTATCTCCTGTGTGAGGTATGAGACGGCCCGGAGCTCCGAAATAAAGCCACCTCGTGTTTTTGCAGCAAGCTGGTCTCTCGTCTTCCTTGAGGTGATCGCCGTCCGGTATTCAGAGAGAAAGTTCCGAAATAAGGGAAGCTTTCATTTGGGGGCTCGTCCGGGATATCGACGAACACCTCAGGAAACGATGACCCCTTGGAGGTGAGCTTTTTGTGTGAATGTGCTTGTGAGTGTTTGTGAGTGTGTGGCGCCACATGAGTGATTGAAAAAGAATTTTTGTGCTGCTATAAAATCTTATGCTGTTTTAGGGATACACTACATGTCTTTACTAATGTTCTTGTGCATTTTGCTTGGGAATCTGGTTTGTACTGTGGGTGTCTTACTGAGCTATATCTTGGGGGTCTGTGTCGTGCATATTTTGGAAGGCTGGTCTGTGTCTCTTTAAATGTTTTAGTGAGTGTTGTTTATATTGTATACGACTGGGAGTTTGGATTGCAGGACTTATTCGTTTTTGTCGTCGTTCCGAGCCGCGTGAGAATAGTTGCAAAAAAAACCAACAAAAAAAACCACGAAGTAATCTAGCCTGTTAGAATAAGATCTGTTTGAAGGAAGCAAAATACCCGACACTGGTCTGAGGACAGGGATCGTGGGTTCGAGTCCCACCCCTGGTTGTGGGTTTAAGTCCCACTCGTGGGTTAAAGTCCCACTTTTGGTTCACTGGTCTGAGGACAGGGATTGTGGGTTCGAGTCCCACCCCTGGTTGTGGGTTTAAGTCCCACTCGTGGGTTAAAGTCCCACTTTTGGTTCACTGGTCTGAGGACAGGGATCGTGGGTTCGAGTCCCACCCCTGGTTGTGGGTTTAAGTCCCACTCGTGGGTTAAAGTCCCACTTTTGGTTCACTTGGCGTGTTGGCGATTTGGGATCCCGTTGGTATTTTGATGCAGCTGTCACTGAGGACCGTGAGGACTCAGTGACTGCGGGGATAGACGTGTCCAGAACCGCAGGCTGCGGCCCTGAGGGACGCCTCAAGGGTGGAAGGGAGTCAGGAGGGTCTGACTGCCCGGAATTCAGTGAACCGCTGGTCTTGTTTCTGTGGTCTTGTTTCTGTTAATGAGGTGTCGGTATCGGTATTTAAGAGGCGATTGTGGTCTTTGTTGAATGGGAAGGAGAGGCCTCAGGCCATCTGAAGTAATGCTTCAGTCTTTGCTGTCTGAGTGTAAACAAAGTTGGTTGGAAACAGGCTCGGTGTTAGTGTTTTTCTTTGTTATCGTGCTAGGAAGTCTCGGTTTTTATTGGAGTAAAATGGGTCAAGCTGAATCTACTCCTTTATCTTTGATTCTGTGGGCGGACGTTACGGCTAGAGGACGGAATTTATCGTTAATTGTAAAAAAGGGAAAATGGCAAGTCTATTGTGAAAGCGAATGGCCCACCTTTAAAGTGGGCTGGCCTCGGACTGGTACTTTTGATATCACAACCATTCAAGCAGTCCAGGCTATTATCAAGGGAGGGCACCCGGACCAGGTACCTTACATCTCAGTATGGGAAGACTTGGTTCTCTACCCCCCCAACTGGGTTAGACCTTTTCTCCCCTCCCGGGGATTAATGGATTTACCCGCAGAAGTCCGTGCCTCGACATTAAATACTGGGGAAAGGGCTGACCGAGATAATGAGGAGAAAAGTGAGAAAAGTAAAAAAGAACCGCCCAAAATTTACCCTGAAATAGAAGGGCCTCCTGAATGGCCCACGGCGCCACCGCTGGAACTAATTCAGCCCCCTCTCTATCAACCCCCCCCTCCTCAAGTGCCTGCCGAGGGACCGCCCGCTGGCACCCGCAGCAGGAGACGGACATGGGCGGATGGGCCTGATTCGGCCGTCACTTTGCCTCTTCGAGCGGGTGGGCCACCCCCGGCAGACCAAAATGAGTTGCAGGTGTTGCAATATTGGCCTTTTTCTTCATCTGATCTATATAATTGGAAAACTAATCACCCTCTTTTTTCGGAGAATCCTGCTGCTCTTACAGGTTTAGTCGAGTCTCTGATGTACTCCCATCAACCGACTTGGGACGACTGTCAGCAATTACTAAACACCCTCTTTACCACCGAAGAGAGAGAAAGAATTGTCTCGGAGGCGCGAAAAGCTGTTCGTGATCCTGCCGGGCAACCAACGCTGACGGCGGCAGAAGTCGATGAGGCTTTTCCTTTGACACGGCCGCAGTGGGACTATAATACAGCAGCAGGTAGGGAACGGCTGTCCATCTATCGCCGGGCTCTGGTGGCAGGACTTAGGGGGGCTGCAAGGAAACCTACTAATTTGGCTAAGGTAAGGGAAATTATGCAAGGTTCTAACGAACCTCCCTCTGTGTTCCTTGAGAGGCTTATGGAAGCCTATCGGATATACACTCCTTTTGATCCGACATCAGAAGGGCAGAGGGCGTCTGTTATTATGTCATTTATTGGGCAGTCTGCCCCAGACATAAAAAGAAAATTGCAGCATATAGAAGGGTTACAGGACTATACTCTTCGGGATGTGGTAAAAGAGGCTGAGAAAGTATATCATAAGAGAGAAACACAGGAGGAGAAACAAGAAAGAGAAAAAAAGGAAAGGGAGGAAGCAGAAAGAAGAAGACAGAAGTGTCAGGATAGGAATTTAACTAGGATTTTAAGTACAGTAATACAAGAGGGAAAGCGACAAGGAGCAGAGAGATCCAGACAGGGAGGGAACCTGGGCGACAGTCAAAGGCAAGGGCCAAGGAGACCCGGAAGAGGATGGGCGCCCTTGGAAAATGATCAATGTGCTTTTTGCAAGGAGAAGGGACATTGGGCCCGAGAATGCCCTAAGAAGAAAGGGTTGAAAGTCATGATCTTGGAAGACGAAAATTAGGGGAGACGGGGCTCGGCCCCCCTCCCCAAGCCTAGGGTAACCCTAAGTGTGGGGGGAACTCCTGTTAACTTCTTGATCGATACAGGAGCTGAATATTCTGTACTCTAGTAATTGGGGCCAGCGGACAAAAAAATAAATGGGATTGCCCGAGGGGTTCTGACTCAGGCCTTTGGTCCATGGAAACGCCCAGTGGCCTATTTACCCATTATCAAAGCCTGCTGTTAACAGATCGTATCGTTCTCGCACCACCGGCTGTCCTGAATCCGGCTGCCCTGCTGCCTGAGGTAGGGAATCTTCCTGTCCACAGCTGTGAGAAAATACTGGCGGAAGAGACTGGTATTCGGGCAGATCTCCCGGACCAACCCTTGCCAGGGGTGCAGTCGTGGTTCACAGACGGGGAGTAGCTACCTCGTGGAAGGTAAGCGAAGGGCCGGAGCAGCAGTGGTAGATGGGAAGAGGGTCGTATGGGCCAGCGCCTTGCCTGAAGGGACCTCAGCACAGAAGGCTGAATTGACCAAATGGCCGATAAACATGCCAAGGAGGCGGCCCAAGGACCCATGATCGTACTGACCAAAATCAAAGAACTCACCTCGGTGGGAAGCTCAGAAACCAGAGAAAAGGTCATCCTGTCTGAAGAAGAGAGTGTGGCCTACCTTACTCGTATCCACCAGTTGACGCACTTGGGACCTGAGAAAATGCGGAGTCTCCAAGGTAATTGGGTCAGACAATGGACCTGCCTTTGTCGCCCAGGTAAGTCAGGGGCTAGCCAAACAATTGGGGATTGATTGGAGGCTTCATTGTGCTTACAACGGCACCAAAGTTCAGGACAGGTAGAAAGGATGAATAGAACTATAAAGGAGACTTTAACTAAGTTGGTTACAGAGACCGGCGGGGGTGATTGGACAGCCCTTCTCTCCCTTGCTCTTTTCTGCGCGCGAAATACCCCAGGACCCACGGGGTTGACCCCCTTTGAGATTATGTATGGGGCGCCCTGCCCATTAATGAGACTTTGGGGAGCTGGGCACGTCCTGATGATGATATTGTTATGTTTGTTGTATTAGTAGCTATGATTTATGTTGTCTACAAGTGTATTTTAGGAATCATTGCCAGAGAAAAGCACAGCATCAGCCGACTTATGGGAGAAGGTTACATAAGAAGAGAGCTGAAGTAGCCTGAAAACTTCTGTCAGAAAAGGCTTGACAAGAGACTGGGGTCTGCGTGGATGGCTCGCACTGATCAACCTGGTCTCCAGCCTTGTTTTGTTACAATAATTAGTAGATTAGTTGTTTTTGTTAGATGATAGGATTGGTAATAAGCCCAACTCAAGTATCCTGGAGCGTGAACATGAATTCTAAGATTAGAATTATTAACAAAAAGGAGTGGGGAATGAAAGAAAGGAAAAAATTGAACTAAAATGGCGTCAGAAACTGCAGGGTAAAACTGGGGACATTGCTCCCTCCCCCCCACGCTATCAGGGTGACCTGGGTTGGGGCTTGTTTGGGTTTTGGCTCGTTTGGGCATGTCTGGACATGTTGGGGTTTGTATCGAATGGAACTGCGCAGGTGTGCTGGGATTTTCCACTCTCCTTCCCCACACTATTGATGTGCAGATGTGCTGGAATTTTCCGCTCTCCTCCCCTCTCTATATAAACCCTCCCCGCCGGGCCTCGTGGTCGCCTCCTCTATCTCCTGTGTGAGGTATGAGACGGCCCGGAGCTCCGAAATAAAGCCACCTCGTGTTTTTGCAGCAAGCTGGTCTCTCGTCTTCCTTGAGGTGATCGCCGTCCGGTATTCAGAGAGAAAGTTCCGAAATAAGGGAAGCTTTCACTTGCAGGAGGTGTAAGAGTGGTATAAGATGGAAGCAACCACATGGACCCCACAGTCAGAGAAGAAGAAAGGAAGGAGGAGCACCATACCAGAGACCCCTCTGCAAGCTGTGGTGTGAATGCAGTTTGTACCCCTGCAACCCATGCAGGGCCATGGCAGGACTGAGAGCCACCAGCAGCTCCGTGTGAGTGCACCTGGATGGGTGAGAGATGGTGTGAGGAGGAGGCCATGGTGCAGGCTGTGCTGGAAAGCCTGCAGGCTGCAGAGCAGACTCACATGAGAGGTAGAAAGGAGCTGCAGCCTTTGGGATAAATGCACATCGGAGCAGCCCGTGCAGGGCTGCCGGGTGTGTGAGGTACCCCACGGAAGTGCAGGGAGGACTGGTGTGGAGCCCAGCTGTCCTGAGGAGAGACAAATGGCAGAAGCTACCAGGAATAGACAGATTGAAACCCATATTCCCTGTCACCTGAGGGGAGGAGGTAAAAACACTGGGATCAGGAATCTGAGCCCAGGAAGAGGGAAGGAGTAGGGAGAAGGTGGTCTTAAAGGGCTGGTCAGACTCTTCATCATTGTACCACTCTGTGTTATGTTAGTTATGTTTTGGGGTTTTAAGGTTACGTTTTAGTTGGTGTTGCATTAAATTATTTTGTGTTTTCTTCCCCAAGCCGAGTAGCCTGGTCTGTTTTGTCCTGGACCATAAGCAGCAAGTAAGCTCTCCGTGCCCTTTGGCAATCCTCAGGTCTTTGGTACTTGAGGCTAATCGTGGTATTTTGTTCCCTGATGGGCCTAATCACGACATACTGGAACGAAGTACAAGAGAAAATACAGTCGTAATCTCTTTGGCATCACTATATTTACTGCAATATGCTTTTTCATTGTGCCAGTTTGAAGAATGACGATTTGATATGGATTGATAAACGTACCGAAAAGACACTTTCCTCATTTGTTTTGTGGCTACACAGAGCATGAAAAGAATGATCAGTCTCTGTGTTTGTTCACTCTCTGAGTAAGATGACTGAATTTCAGTTAAAAAGCTGAAGTCAAAAAGCTACCATCTCCCATATTTACCTGTTGCAGCTGAATTCTGAAGCAACATGCAAACTACTCAAATTTAAACAGAGGCATTAATTAAAACTATCAAACAATAACTTAAATGAAAAGGGATAGCTTAAATAGTTCTGCACTACCGAGAGGATGTAAACACCCAGGAGAGCAAGTTACACTAGGCAGAGCATGCTACAACAAACCAGTATTCTGTGCTCTCCCAATTGCCTTTCAATAAACTTTGTTGTTTACCATTTCCCTCCCTCTGATTATGTGCTGTTGGGGTTCAACCACATTCTCTTGAACTCAGACATCAGATTTTTCTGCTTTCATCAATGGAGGGGACAAGGGACATAGCATGAAAGCAGAGAACAAAATCAGTTCATCTAGTTACTGCTTCCTTCTGAACTGGGTCTCCCCCAAGAATGCCAAAAATCACATCATGACCCACTACTGTCCAAGAAAGCAGCACTGCAGCTGTGAGACCCTCACTGCTCTGCACAGCTTTGGGCTGCACCATACAGTCACCCCTTGAGTGACCAAGCAGCGGGAGCCTGGAGAAGAAGCTGGAGACAGACTGAGGGCCAGCTACATTGGGCTGGGCTATATGCAGGGTCAGCAACCTTTTCAGTGAAGAAGTTTTTCCTAATATCCAATCTAAACCTCCACTGGCATGGCAGCAAGGGAACCCCTTGACACCAGCAACCACCTGATTTAAATATGTGTGAGTTGCTGTCCCTGTTTTGAGTTTTGCTACGAATGAAATAAAAACATAGCAGAGGAGATGGTTCCCCTGTCAGCTCTATGCCTAGGAATAGCTGATGCTTATTTTTTATAACAGCCACTCCCAGAATTGCTTGTGCATATGGAATATTTCAAATTTGTGTCACAGAACTACATTGTTTTTCTCCTGTGTGCTTGCAGATAAGATTAGCCTGCGCCATAGGAGCATGTGAACCAGTATACTGCTGCTGGCTTCCTCTCGTGGAGCCCACTGGCCTAACTGCTACCATTGGGTGCTGTGTATTTTTCTTAAAGCTCAAGTTCTTGAGTCATGGATCACACAACAGGCTGATTGTATCATTGCAGAGACCCATCCAAAATCTAGACACTATGAGGAACATTACAAAGACCAAGAGTAGTATCTAAGGATTTGAATTCTAAATGCTATAAGACATTCTTAAGCCCATTAATAACTTCAGACAGCATCAACCTTATCAGGAAAATGTATGCAGTTACTTCTTGCATTTAGTTATGAATATTCATAACTTGCACAAAAGCTTTTGTAACATGTCAAGAAAACTACTAACTACTGATAGTTACTGCCAAGTAAGACATGATGTGTTATAACTGCTAGCGGTAGTGTGAAAGGTTACAAAATCTTACTTCCCAATGACCCTAAACTGCATTTATATTTGAATGAGATGAGATTAGAGCTTTCGTCTGCTGGTTAAGCAGAATCCCCAGAGATAGTTATATCTCTGTTCACAAGAAAAGTACATGGCCACTGTAGAAGGAAAGGTAACCAGCTCACAGGGAAACAACCTACAATATGTGCAGCATTATGAAATGCTGAAGAATGGCACCATTATGATGGTTTGCCCAGAATAAAGTTATAGTAGAGTCTGGTATATAGCAAAATATACTCACACTACATTTCCATGTACATAAAGAACAGCTTGGGATTGATACTCCAAGGAGCACACATGGTTTAAAAGCTATATTTCAGTTTTAGGGCCTGGGCTATTTGATGTCTCTTTAAATTACTCCAGGTGAGTCACATTTCCAGTGTGCTTACAGCCACAGAGCGCTGCAAGACCAAGCCTGAAACTTCAAGCTGAGATCTTCTAAGCATAACTGAGTTTATTACACCAGAATGGCTACAAATACTGAGTACACACCTTTGGCTCCTGACTAAAGCACACAGACCTATATATGAACTATAGTTTCATATTTTATGGCATGTCAAACTTTTCAGATGAATAATGTGAATTAAAAATTACAGCAATAAAGAATACTGAAGAATGTTCTCACAACCAACAGACTAAAATGAGAAAAAAATGACTAGTAAACTCAGTGCAAAAATTTCTGTGCCTGCACATTAAATTGAGACTAGCTCCAGCTCTGCAAAAAAATAGTGTTACCTGCCTTACAAGAAACAGCTTTTGATTGAAAGCCATTGAGAAATTGTACCAGTCAGAACTGACTGCAAGGTAAAAGATACTGCTGTGGTGCCAATGCCTGCAAATACATTCTGGAAAGAATCTTGTCTGAAGATTTATATTAGGGGGTCCCCCAGGAACCCCTCCCATTCTGAACCTTCAACAGTCTCCTTGCTTGCAAGGCTTACACTTTGGGATATTACAGAAAACACATTGTGGCTTCAAAAACTTTTCCAAACCATCAAGCAAACTGCCAACAGGTGTGTCACAAAAACAAGTAATATGATGCCTGAATAGTTCAGGACTCATTTAAAAGCAGCCTTTGTGAAGGCGCTAATAAGAATCCCGCTCACACCAGCAGCATTTAAAAGAGAATGTGTAACTAAAAACAAAGTCTCACCTAACACAGATACTGTGTAGGGTTGAATTATAGAACAAAAACTCCTCACAAAAGAGCTCCAAGGACTTGATTCACTTTCTGGTTTAAACACAGTTTGAGGGCATTCAGCAGTCAAATCAAAACAGAAGGTAGAAGAGACACACTCACTCTCTCCCTCTGGCAGCAGCAGCAAATAGATTGCTAAAGATCATTAATTGCTGTGTCTCCATTTTCTCCCTTCCCAAATTTAAGAGACTTCCTGCCTTTAGTTTAAAATATTAGTATGAGTAGTGTTCTCCAAAAACAGTATTATTTGCTGAGCTGGGGATTTCGTCTCCCTGCATTCTGTCAGTTCACTGGGCTGGTGAGTTGTTAACAATTTCCTAGTAGTTTTTACCTGGAATTTTAAAATTCTGAAAAGTCGCAGTTAAATTGGGCTGAGAGTATTATGATTTAGTCGTGAAAGATGACCCTCTTCAACTATTTCACCTATGTTAACAGTGTCAAATATTTACCTGAGCCACTGAGTAAAACCCTTGACTTCCAACACTCAGCTGATTCAGAATTACTAGCCCTGTGTACTGTACTTGGGACAGTAAGACCGTTAAACTACATGAGAAGCTGAAGTTATTGTATTACTGATGTGTTTCTTCCACTGGGCTTGTATTTTTGCAGTTGTTTTCATTTTATCACTTGCAGACACTTCTTTCAGCTTCTTTCCTTGTCTAGGGCAAGGCAGAAACAGATAGTATCTACAGGAAAGGAAGTGGAACTACTTTGTGGTTATGCAGGGGCTTTGCCATCTTCTCAAACAGTTTTAGACAGTTTAATCCATCTTAATTTATTGCAATTAACTTAAAACTTGATTATTTGCTAACACATTTACTTGACTGCACAACTAAAATCTCTGTCCAATTCCCAGCTGAATCACCACTTCAGCACACAGCCTCTATGGAGCTCAGTCTGGCTGTCAGCTCACCGCCCCACCAACCCTCCCTTCTCCCCTGTCCCTGCAACCCTCTGCAGTTGGTGTCCCAACTGCAAATTGCATCTGTGCTAGGTTTGCTCCTTGGATCAGGAATGTTGTTGTGACTGTGTCCCATGTGAATGACTCCAGTCTCAAGGGGCCAGGCAAGGATCAGCTGGGGCCACAGAAATCCCTAGGAGTGCAGACAGCACTGCCACTCAGGGGCCTGGAACCTTTATACTTCTATCTAGAACAAATACATAAAGGTGAGGGCTGTGTTTTATAAAAAAGGCCTTTCTTCCACAGATAGCACAATGGAATATACTCACAGATGTGCTGTCACTGTCAGAGAGAGGCTGGTTCAGAAAGCAAGTACAGAACATAAATAATGAATAGTTTGCTTGAGAAGGTACAGAGGTCAGGTCAGGCCCTAGAAAAAAAGAAACCTAAAGCAAAACCATAGGAACATTATTCTGTGAACAGTATGATATAAATGCTTCAGGTAAAACAAGCAACTGCATTATACATGGAGAGGACTCATCTTTTCACCATCATAGCACTCTGACCAAAATGATGGCCTCGTGATTCATTGTCTGATTTGCCAGGAAGAAGAGCAATGTAATTTTTCCTCCACTCTGGCAAATACACAAACCATTACAGATGCTTTTGTGATCTCTAAATCAACTTTGTGATCTCTTACTACACCTTTAAATACCAATGGGGAGATACTGGGAAGATGAAATCACTGTCTACTTTGCAGATAAACAAAACATTTATTAAGACTATTTATTTCTCTCTATTTGACTAGAATAGCAAGACTGAAGGAATTTTGATCTGAAATGACCAGACAGTAGATGTGAAGATAATTGCTTCAAATTTGTTTCTCTGAAGTAAACAAAAAAATTAGATTATATCTTTCCTGTGTATAATGTATTTGATTTTTCTGTCCTTTTGAAAGTGCACTGCCTGTGCTCAGCTTTTAAAGGGTATGAATTTCCCATTTTTACAGTAAACATATTTTTCAAGTCTGAGGGAGAATGGAATGTTTCCTCCCCAGTAACCCAGGAGGTTTTGCTTACTAGTTATCATCACTCAAACACAGAGCTATTCATTTATCCATGCACTGGCTGCTGACAACTGACTAGAGTAACAGGCCGAATACCACGGCCAGTCCCCCATGGATGAAGGAGAACTAGTTTATAGACTATAAAAGTTGCCATCTTCAGCGGGCAGCCAGCCAATCAATGTCCATTTTTAACTTATTTTGCCTTCTCCAGCTCTCACGTTACAGTGAATAGTCATTTTAACACGAGTGATTTATTTTAACAGTGATGGATTTGACCTTCTGAGTCTGGATCTGCACTTTCCCAACACTTGGGGATCATGGACTTTCAGTCACATGTTCCGTGTAAGCCATCTATCCTCACCATTATCACACCACTGATTCCTCATCCACTGCATCAGTTACAAATGGCTGTACAGTAGTACTTTTATAGTCCAAGCCACTCTCCACATATTGTTGGAATTAAAGGGCAGCTTCCCTGGATGCAATGTCAAGACAATCCAGGTCTCATGCATCACCTGATGATGGAAAAAGCCATAGCAAATAACTTGCAGGCCTGAAAATTGTCAAGCTTAATTGTTCTTTGGGCTCCTCAGATTATATACCAGAAATGACACAGTGTGGCAGAAGTGACCTTATAAAAAGCCACCTCTTCCCCATACAAACCTAATCACCAAGTTATTAGTCAATATCTTGGCAGCAAGAGTGAAGGAGAAGAGAAAAACAAGTCAAAGCAAGAGCTGATGCTATTTGCCCTTAACAGACACCTAATTAACACTGTATTATAACAAGGCCTAAAAGTGACTGTGAAACACCTCTAGGCTCAGAGGAGTGTACTGGATTGTTGCCTGGCTGTAGGAAGCTCCCCTGCCAATTAGCAACCCAATGAGAAATTCACATTTGCTGCTGACTTGCAATCATGCTGTCAGGATGAAGATAATCCTAGAGAAAGCAAGCCTAGTTCAAGCTCAGCTAATCCATTTGTTTTCCTTCAGCTCATTTTCCCTCATGAAGAAGGGAGGAAAAAAATTAAGATCCTAATGTTCAACTAGATCTTCAGAGTATATGTTCTGTTTGCTTCTTCTCCAATGCCAAAAATCTTACTGTGTATAGAAGGACTTCAGAAGGTGAAGTCCTCCTCAAGAAAACAAAAAACCAAAAATAATAATAAAAAAGAGCTCTATTTCCCTTTCCTTCCTCTCTCACCCCTTCAGAAATTAAGACATTTTAAGCAGTAGAATATGGTCTACATTTTTGCCTTGTAAGCTTTAAAACAAAAAAAAAGTAAAAAATCCAACAAAGAAAACCGAACTACCATCACCAGAAGTGACTCATATGCTTAAAATATGTACTAGGTTTGTAAACAGCAGTAAGTACTCAGCACTTCAGTGATTTGTAGTAAGTCTTTAGAGCACCTAAGACACTTCCAAAGCAATTTTCTCAGACATCCTCTAGAGGTTTAGTGTTAGTCTTTCTACAAGTTCACAAAACCTGAGAGTAGAGGCTGTGTCCAGAGTACTAGAAGAAACAGTGCCAAACTTAGACATTCCTCATCTCATGAGCAACAAAAAAATTACTCACCCTGACAGCACTGTCCGTATGACCACAGCATCGACTTCCGATGAAATCACATTAGCTCTTAGCTCTTGCAAAGTTTGCTAAAATATTACATGGATTCTGCTACAGATAGTAATGTTACACACCAGCATTTCAGTTTCAGGATTTCTTTAAGTTTTCTGCAGTACCACACACCCTGTACACATGCACACAAAGGCTCCAGCTTCCCTAAGTTGGACCCTGAATAACACGATCACACTCTTTCCAGCCTTGCAGGGAGCCGGTTTACATTTCTTTTCTTGGGTATTGACATAGTCACACAAACACCAAAGACGTGCATCTACTGACACTCGGAGCAGGTAAAAATGTGTCATCCCAATACTTTATTCAAGGTGAACTCTATACATCCCAATTTGCTGCTTATCTGTCCTGTTGGGGTGGATGATGGATTTCTGTGCTACACATCACATCTCTCTTCAAAAGCCTTACTATCAGAGGAAAAGTAGCCATCTCCCAGCTGTCAGATGAGAAGAGACAACAGCAGCTAGCAGCCACTCCCAGTGCCATCCTGTTATTCTGGCACAGAGCAGTATCAAAGACAAATAAAGAGACTTGCTGAGACAGGCACATTTCCCATAGCAAGTGCCAGAGATCTTCTAAACGGCTTTCAAAGGCATTTAGAAATTAGTGTTTGTAAGAGTGAACAGTACTTCCATAAACAAACAATTTAATGGGTTCTGTGCTTATGTTGACATATACACCAAAACAAGCACACGGTTTCTGCTTAGAAAACAAGACTTGAATCAACAAGCTAACTTTTGTTGCACAAGGCTTTCAAAGGGAAGGAAAGACAGGAGAGAACAGGCCCAGCGGCCACAAATTACTCCCAGTTCTTGGCTCCAATTAGATCTCAATTTCCAAGGGACGTGAGCTGGCTGAAAATACAAAGCAGGGACTCAAACACGTTTATATGAAATATTCATGTGCACAAAACCCTCAATAATAATTCACTTCTCTGTATCTGCTTAGGTTATCCTGAGTTTGCTGCTTTGACAGAGTATCTTAGACATCCTGACAGCAGAGTATATACAAAGAAAAAGGGGTACCCTCCTCTCCCCATTTAAAAAAAACCCAAACATATGTTTCCAATTGTCCTGTGGCTATTAAGATACTTTTAGATCCTTGCTTATAAGACTATATAAAACTGGAGGACAAAATGGATAGATGTAATACTGGGAGTGTTACAGTAATTTTAGAGTAAGAAGAAAAAACATGAAAACTATCAGGAAGGACAAGAAAACAGCTGTAGTTAGTCTGAAGAACTGTCTGGTCAACAACTTATCAGCTGAAAGCAACTGACAAAAAAGAACACAAAACAAAACAAAAAACCAAACCAAAAATAAACCCCTTTCTGCTCTGTTTTCTGCAGATAAACAAGAGCAGTAGTTCTCCCACTAGCTGCAGTTCACAACTAAGATGAAAATTCCCCTCACCAACAAGCACCTGTGACATCCTAATCAAAGAAAAAGACAAATCTGTAATGATTTTCACAGAAGCCTTTGCAATTTGATCTCACCAGCTTACATATAATCTTTCCCCTTGCCAATATATTTCAGAGGCACAATTTTAAGAGATCTCTGCACACAGAAATGGGATACATTCTGAATTAATGATGTTTAATAAATTTGCATTTTGAAAAAATAAATAATTTTTGCCATTTTAGTTCCCTCACTCCTACTTGCTCATGGGAATCCCTGCCTTTTGCAGGAGAAATGTCACCCCTCCAGCATCTCCATACAAGACAGAAACAGTTTTAGCTAGAACAGGGCTGCATAACAGCAAAGAGGTCTGGTTTTAAGCTAAGAGAAACGGTGTGACTTCATTTTCCAGTACTTTCAATGTTTCCAGGCTTAGGTTTACGAACATACAAAAAATACAGCAGTTTGAAACTTTGATTCTGTGTTATCTGTTCTTCACTGTAGTATGTCTTCGGGAGCTTTTCCTCCCAGAGAGAAATGCAAGTGGAGTATTTCTCTCAGTCAGAGCTGCAGGAGTTAAAATGTGCAAGCAAAGAGGAAGCGTAAGAGCTTGCAACTTTTAGGTTTCACCATATGCAAGTAACTGCAGCATTACAAATCTAGGACTCTAGCAAAATGAACTGCACCCCTCCGGGAGCAAAAATACGTGTAACAAGAAAGCCTGTCCAAAGAACACATTATAACATGCTTAGTTTGAAAAACTAAGTGCCTGCCTAAGCAACTAGCCACTATTAAAAGATATATTACAAATAAAGGTTGTATATTACAAATAAGGTTGAGGTTTTAAAACCTCAACCGTACAATATGTAGAGGAATCACTCCAAAGGCTTATCACAGCCACCAGAAGACTTGTAGAACTTTTTTAAAAGCAGAGCTAAGGAGCTAACAATTAAGGGTACAGATCTTTAGGACAGCAATTCCTTCTTCCACAGAAAAACCACATAAAATTAGCCATTGCAATAATGGTTTGTTTATCCCTGCAGCAGTTTATTTATTAGCTGAAAACACAGTGCATAAATACAGTATGTATTTAAACGACTACCCAGCAACACAGTAATTCTTGAACATCTCACATGTACTTGTGACCAAATACACATACTACAACCCTGCATGGCCACTGAAGTATCACCCCCAGCTTTACAAATGGAAACCTGCAGTCAGAGCTCCAAAAGGTATTTGGGCAAACTGATCCCCACCACCACATGCAGCACAAAACAAGCTGGAGAACATGGCTCACGATGGCACCAGACCACACCAAGCACAATGGCAGCAGTGACCACGTTCTGCTTTCTGATTCCTGCACAAGCACTCCCAACCATTCCTTTCAGACCTAGAGGCAAAATGTTTGCTCAACCACATCGTAACAGTAAGCAGCAGAGCTAGCAATATGAAATAGAAATGACAAGGGGAAAAAAAAAAAAAAAGATAAACGTCAAAATACCAGTGGAAAAAAAATACCAAATTATCACAACAATGTTCACACTGGAGAATCTATATGTAATTTGACATTCTGCATTACATCGAAACCTAAAGAGCTAAGCCACTTCAGTAACAATGAAGACACTTTTTGTTTTCACCAGCTTGAAATTTAATGTTTAGGAGAACAAGTATTTTAACCGCCTGAACAGACACAGAGCCAAAAACTGAGTGTTACCCACAGATGAAACCGAGAAGGGGGAAATCAGTAAACATGCTTCATTATGCTAGCAACTCCACAGAAAAACTGTAACTATGGATTGCATATGTAAAAAGCATTTAATGTTAATTTACTTTTTAAATTGACGCCTAAGAAATAAACAAAACATTGCATTAAATACATACTCTCATTAGAATTTTCCTCAACATTACAAGATCTACCTCTTTAACCTATACAGTGCAAGAATTCTTGAGTCACTTCGGTGTCATGTTCCATCCCACAAAGTAACAGGAACGATCATCTTTCTGCTCTTTCTTATAAACGGCAGCACTGCCAAAACAAGAGCTTTTCCTCCTCCTCCTTGCCTTTTTGGTGTCTTTATCAGCTTTCAGTCTCATTTTAGAGCCTTAGAAAAGCATGAAGCCTGTCTGAAGCAACACTGCGGAGAAGTCAGAGGTGATAAACTGAATATGTAATATCAGTGTGTGCTGAGTGACAGTGTAAATGCTTTCAGTGAGGTGCAAGATGTTTTTAGCACATTGTGTTTGAACCTTAGAAGACTAAGGAGGCAAAAATCAATATTTATATTGAATTCCTTTATTGAATGTCCTTATAGACATGCCTAATAAAGCAAGGAAGGACCACTCACACTAACAGAGATGGGACAAATTAATACCATGAAATCTTGTAAAAGGGTTTTTGAATAATTTGTGTGAAACTTCTTAACAACAAGTACCAAGCTCATTCTGCACAACTCTTCAAACCCAACTGCCACCGCAGGTTTTGAGCCCCTAGTTATGGAAGCTGTTCACTAACAAATCCCAGAGAGCCTTGGCCTTCCTTCTATGGACGTCACCACACGTCCCAGCAGCTTTCTTGCCAGGGACAGGCCTCAGGCACTGGGACACAGTTTTGTCGTGTTTTATCACAGTAACATTTCCAAGTGAATACGGCATCTCTATGACTGAAAACAACAATTATAGACATGGTTTAGTGTGAGGTTAGTGGTTGTACTCGATGATCATAAAGCTCATTTCAAACCAAAATGATTCTATGATTCCACAAATCACCGATCAAACTGTCTCCTCTCCCACGAGGCAGTTGCTCGGGTAACTGCAATGCCCTGCGTCCCAGGAGAGCTTTAGTTTTAGTGTAATTGTGTCTTTGTGTTTTCCTTCTTCCTTCCTACTCGTAGGACCTCTGAGACTTCTCCACGCCAAGAGAAGCTCAGAGGCACATGGACTTCATTACTTTCATACACACACGACAGTGCCACGGAAGCCTGTATGCAAAACTTTTCCTGGTCCCGTTTTATCTCGCACAGTACAGCAGCAGCCTGCGAGTCACCGAGTGTTCTCCATTCGAAAAGCAACGCGACGCCTGAAAAGTTATTCAAGAAGCTGCGAGGCGGGACGCAGTGCGAAGCCCCCGGCAGAGAGTCCCGGTCTGCGCGGGCGACTCCGCAGACCTGCGGTCGGTCGGTCCGTCCGCCCAGAGGCCGCCGCGCGGTCGATACACTGGCCCGGCCCGGCTCCGCCTCGTGTGGAACCACCTCACGTCTCGCCAGGCAGCGGCGCCCGGGGCCCGGCCCGCAGCAACTCCCCAGGCCTCCGGGAAGCCGCGGCGGTGGCGGTGCTGAACTTCCCGCAACTTTGTTCCTCCGCGACCCCAACCGCCCTGCCGAGCCCCGCTGCGCCGCAGGGCAGCAGGGGCAGTTCGCCGCCGGGTTGGAGGGGAAGGCGGGGGAAGCGCTAGCAGCCGCGAAGGAGAGTTCCGCCTCCTCCCGCGACGCCGTCCCGCGGTGAGCCTCGCCCACTTCCCCGCTCTTCGCCTTACCTGAGGCGCTGAGGCCGTCGGGCAGCCATCCCGCCTGCCCTGCGCTGCCCGGCTGCCCAGCAGCACTGCGGTGTGCGTCTTGCCCGGCGGCCAGCCGCGCCGCACCGCCCGTCCCAGCCCCGCTAGCATGGTCCTGGCCCTGCTCTTCCTTCTCCGGCGAGGAGCGGGCCGCCTCCGGCCGCGCTTCGCCGCGGGGCGGGAAGCGCTGGCGGCCGCGCCGGGCGTGGGCGAGCACCAGCGGAGGGCGGCTCCTCGGCACTCCGGGCGGGTGCGGGGTGATTTTCCTCTTCCCGCCAGTCGCCGAGGGACGCGGCTGCGCCGGGCCGAGCCGGGCCGGGCAGGGCAGGGCAGGGCAGGGCAGGGCAGGGCGGGTGGACGGGCCAATCCCCGGGGCAGGCGGAGGCGCTGGTGGCAGTCCGGTGCGAGGTCGGGCGCGGCCGTTAGGCCGGCAGGGAGCCATCCGCGTGGCCGCACCGGTGAGCGGCGCGCCCGGAGGCGGACCCCCCGGTCTTCACCCACTCTCGGTGCTGACACCTCTCTTCTGCATCTTTCTTCTGATGGATGTAACTATATTTATAATCGAGATTAAATTAATAAATTTCTGCTTACCTAACACCTGTTCTTTCTGTAGCTGAGTGTTGCCTTCTCTGAAGAACGGGACTATCTGTATCCACTGTGTTTCAGTGGAATAAACACATTCTGATACAACAGCAAGGAAGAGAAAAGCAGAAAAGAAAACATTTTACAAGATCGTTCTGTTTACAGCAGTAAGGCTTAATACTTTTCTCGCCAGTCATTTGCTACCACCTTGACCAACAGAACATCCATGCCCGCAAACACAAGTTTTCACGTTCAGTACAAACCTCTGATGTGCATCAGAACTGTGGCATTGCATCAGGGAAACATAGGAAAGCATTGTGTTCCTCTTCTTTCTCTGCCCTTTATATGTTGTCCATCCAAAGCAAGATTACATGAAACAAAACCAACTTTACCCGATGATGACAAAAGGATCTTAGAAACTGGGCTGTTAAAGATCTGAAAGAATGTCACTATCATGAAAAAATTCCACAACTGATTGCACACTTGATGGCTCAGGGGGACTAAATGAGATCCTGCTTGCGTCCATGTTCTGAGCTCTGGAAAGGAAACCTTATACAGCTAAGAACATGGAGCCATTCACTGCTGTTTCAGAGTAACTACAATCTATTAAGGTGAGTATGGTCACAGAGAACAGCAGAAGAGAAGTTGCTCTCTTAACAGGCAGTGACTCTCAAAGGCAATGACTCGTGATACAAGCACAATATTTATCATAGCAAAAATTCCCCAAAATTTACTGGAATAATTTTCCTGTAGACAAAGAAATAATTGAGTTCCAGACTTAAGTACTTTAGTAAGTAAACTATATAAAATCCACAAAGTTGCCAAAGGTGAAATAAAGAATTAAAGTCACGTATATTAATTAAAGATGGAATGTTGATGATTTTAGCAAGCAGAACTAGGTCACTGTAACACACTTTAAAAAAAAATACTACCACATAGTGATGTTTTAATCAAAAATATATTCTTTGAGGAGGAAAAATCCATGTCAGAACTAGAAAAGAGAACAGTTAGTTTTGGTCATTGCTCAGTGCTCCAATTATTTTCTGTACTTTGTCTTAAAAAGTCATTAAAGTCAAAGAAGCACTGCTGCTCACAGCAACTTAAGACTGTTAGCTTCTGCAGGGGACTGGGACATCGAAACTCCTGTTTTTATCTACAGGCCAGGAGAAACAAGAGAACATTTTGCTAGTTGGGTCTTCTGTGCATATATACTATAAAGTACTTCACCTCTAAACTAAGATCCTACATAATTAACACTTGACAAGGAAAAATCTACTTAGAACTGCCATTGTATTTATCTGTCCATACCCACTGAATGCAGTGAACATATCTTGTGAAATGTCACAATGGTCACAGATACCATTACAATTGCAATAAAATGGAGCAAATGCCAGAGTTTCTTGAGTGCAACCACTAAAACAAGGTCTGGACCTCAAGCCTGTTCAAGGGGATCAGCTTTTAGGCTGACTTGTTACTTCCCAAATGTTTGCCTTTATTTGCCCCCCTGTGCTTACAATGCAGTTGGTGAAAGGGGCTTGCATTATGTTAACTGGAAACTAGCTTTGAATGAGCTTTATTCTTCTGTGAGATGCACATTACTCTCTTCCCTTCTGGTATCAATATGCTCTGCCAGTATGAAATAGCACTTCAAGAAAAGCGATTTATGCATATACAGCATCGGGGTTCTTGTCCTTGTGTTTACATACAGAACTGACCTCAGTTCCAGTAAGAAAATGGTTAGGAAAATAAGCAGATGATTACAGACTTGAAACTTATGTTTCAAATCATATTCTCAGGGACATTTTTGAGAGGGAGCTATTTACTAAAATAAAAAGGAGTTCTAGGGAGGCATGAAACTAAGGGGGAATAAGATGGACCTTGGCCACAGTGTTTCCAGCTGGTGAAGAGTCTGTCTCAAAATGTCAGGGCTTTTGTTTCAAAACTCTGTTGAGGTAAAAAAAAAAAAAACAAAACACCACCAAATTTTAAGGTAGAAGGACACAGATGGTCTTCTGAATTAAACACTTTTTACCTTGGCAAAATCTAGCTCTAGAAGAGTACCCTAACTCCAGACATCTCTCATTACCTGGGTTGAGAGGCACAAAGTAGCAAAACACGTTCAGAAGGGGAAGGCACACGGCTTAATTACAGGGTAATCATCTTCAGTAGCCAGCTATAGGAGTCTGATCACAAAATAAATCAGGACTCCAATTACAGGATGATGTTTCCATCACTCAGGAAAGAAATATGCTTAGATATTGGTCATGATTACAGGGAAGCCAGATCCCTTTTCCTCATCTTCTGTCTCATTTTCTTCATCATAGTTCTTTTAATGTTTTCTTGTTTCTTCATGAGTACCTTTCTCATTGGAGGGTAAAAGAGAGAGAGAAAAAAAAGAAAAAACTCAAAGTCCCCATCTGTATAACAATACCAAACTCGCATCAAATAGCTTGAAGCTCTCCTCCTAAGGCAGTTCTATGCTGTCCTCCTTCAGTAAGCTACACTTCCTCGTCTCACTTCCAGTCTCCCCCTAGAAAAAAAACTTTCTGATGCATCTTACTTGAAAGCTACAGATAGAGCTTTTTCTTTTAACTATTGCATACTACAGTTCAAAAATGTAATGAAATGGAATAAAATTACGTGATACATCTTCCAAAACCCATGTCTCTACTCAGAGATTTGTCTTGCGTTTGGTGTTGAGAAGCTGCTGGAAATTCTCTCCTCTTAGCAGCAAAAATGAGCTAAAATCTTGAGCCATGCTTGCAGAATTCCAGGTAGGGCCATTACAAGTCATTAGTGAAGAACCTGAATTTTCCCAAAAGTTAAAAGGATGAAACCAAAACTCCTATGTTTTCATGAAGAGGAGAGCATATAAAGTTCTTTTGCTCCTTCTGGCTATTTAATGTAAAACCAAACCCTTTCATCAGGGAAAATTATGTTTTCTCCCAGGGCACAGAAAGCAAAAACGTAGAAGGGCTTATATGCCTGCCTCATATAACATAGACAAAAGCTCTGTATTTTCTATGAAGTGGTGGATCATGTCTGTCAGATTGCCTAAATAAACTGCTGGAAGTCATGACACCACATGGGAAAAGACTTGGACTCCAATTATAAATTCTTACTCAAGGAATGACAAGTGCTTACACTAGGTGCAGGAACAGAAATTACAATCTTATGAGAGAGTTGCCAGGCTGTCTAAATTATGCTGGAGCATTAAATGAGTAGAGCTGAGACCTAAGTCACATTCATAGGGAAGCTGTGTCACCCACAGCCATCACTATTTTCTACCTCTTGAGATATTTTTACTGTCTGTTTTGCTTTCTTAGACTTTCTTGTGTGCTTTCTCTTGCTTGTAAATTTATCTTTGCTGCACTTCAAATAGAAATTGTTATAAATTGTTTTAGGAACTTAGTACAGCAATGACACATAGGATCACTTGGTAGGCACGAAAGTCTCTAACTATCACAACTGGGCAGTAAGCTATTATTCAGCTTGGGATTGCACTGGACAGGAAATTGGTGCACAGAATATAGTTCAAAGCTTATCTCCCAAACAGGTTCAGATGAAGAAAGAACTGTCCTATGAGGCAAAGGCTGCAGCTTGACACTTAAATTGACCCCAGTGTGATAACAAGGGCCAGCTCACTAGGAATTCACTCAGAATAGCATCTATGACAAAGACCATTTGAGTACATTAGTTAATATTAAAAGTCCCAAGTTCAAAGTTAAGTTTGTTCTAGTTGCAGAAGCAGCATATGGGTTTTAAATTTCATATTCCCAGTACAGTTTTGGCAGGGTCCCAAAGAGAAGAGACTTGCTAGTTTCTAGGTCCCTATCATTAATGTCTTTTCTGGGGGAACAAAATGAAGTCTGTATTGCCCACTCCTCAAGGTGCGGAGCACTAAGGACCTTGCAGGAACAGCCAGGCGAAACAAGAGTATGGGCATTGTGAATGCCATAGGCATACTTTGAATCTTTGCTGAGAGTGTATTTGCCCGTCCAGTTGTGAATACTTGTTGTCTCAGAACAAGCAGTCATCTGACTGTTGCCACTGACACAGAGAGGCAGTGAGAGCATGTAGAGACAGGGCAGGGATTCCCCTTTTGGCCCCGTTGTGTGGGGAAACCAGACTAAGCTGTCAGGGGAGAAATACATGGCCAACGCACAAGAAAAATATGGGCAGAGATCTGCCGTTTAGCATTTCCTAATTCTGGAGCTGTTCCAGGCCCAGCTCCTGCCTTTCAGGCAGGACAATCTGTCATCAGAGAGCAGTAGCATGATCCAAGTTCAGCTGTTCCCTCTTCCTTTGACACACCACCCACATTGGGCAGAGCTTCGGCTGATTTCAGGCTCTGGCTCCTTTTGTACCAGTCTGCCACAGAGACAGAGCACAAAGCTTTAGCTTAGCATCTGCAGTATTATAGCTTAGAAACCCTATATTTATGTAGGTGGTTTTCCTCGCTCAGACAGTCTACACTACAGCTCTGAATGACTCATGGCTCAAAAGATGTAAATTTAATGTCAAGAAGCAATGACCGTTCAGAACACAGCACAGCACAGTCCCTATGGTCGGAGGTCCTCAGTGCAACCTCTGCCTAAGAACTCACAAGCAGTAACTGAGTTAGCAACAGTTATGCATGGCACAACACACTTGAAGAGACCGTGAAATCATGGTGAAAGAGTGAAAATGAAATAAATACTTTATAGTCCAAAAACTGCAAGTAGCAGTAACAAATGACTCCCCAAATGTTAACTATACCAGAAGAAGACACACACACCTTGATACACATACTTTTTGTTGTTTTTTGTTAACCTATTTCACATTAGCCATTACAAATGAACACCAGAGGTGAGCACAAACTGCTAGTCACAAACACATTAATTCTAAAAATTCTGACACCCTGTTTTATACAAATATTCAGGGACCTGAACATCCATCCCACCCCAGGAAATTACACTCCATTCATCTGTTTGGCAGAGCACATTTGTGCGAGGGTTTTGTGGTAATATTCTTTGTCTGAGTAACAGTTCTCCCTTCCTTTGAGGTGATATCATGTTGTCTGCCCTCTTAGTGTTTTATGTAAGGAAGAAAACCTGCCAGGCTCACAGCAGCTTTTTGTAGAGAAGGCTGCCTTCTAAGCCACTTTACTTTTGATACACATAAAATTCACAAGTTAAAGCTGAAGGACATTCCCAGAAGTCCTAATTCTTGCTTCACCAAATCCTGCAGTCGTGCCTAGACCTTTTCCATAACATGCACAGTTTCTACAAAATTTTGGTTACTTGCAGTTGTTTTTTAAGGATGCCATAAACTCAGAGGAGCTGCTACCTTAGGAAACTGCCACTGAGGAGTGAAGATAGTCCATGGGTTTTGTTTCCATTTTGTTTTGGTTTTTAAAATCTCTCCAGGAAGTCACACAACAGAATTTAACACATACTTATTTAAAGACCCAGGTACCACTGCTAACGAAGTCCTCTGTTGTAAGAAATTAGGAAGAGGGAGGGAAAAGGCTGGTGATACCCACCTTTATGTAAATCAGTTCGTGCAACAACATTTGAGATACCTTACATAGTACTAGGCACGGTATCTCAATCATAATCCTAGCAGGTGGCATGAGAAGACAGATGGGCACCATCCAAAATTTTAACATACTGAGAAAATAAAAGCATTAGAAAGCAAATTAAAGAGAAGACTTAACCGTATATCAAAGAAAGAAAGGTCTAGAGCAGTTTGCTATCTTCTCTTCTCCCCAGCATAGGAAGCTACAGAACACAGGGCAACTTTCAGAAAGCATGAAAATCTCTACTTTTTTTCACAGGTAATAAGACTGCAAAACTTTTCATTAGAAGAAACTACTCAGTCTTAAGGTCAACAATACCATTATCCTGATTAGCAAAAATGCCAACAGGGTTTCACACGTCAAGCTGATCTCCAACTACCCAAGGAAGAGACATAACTCAAGAGTAGGCCAACCTGCACGTGGGGGATTTCTCACGTTTCACCAGGGACAATCCGATATCCATCTTTCACTCTCAAAGAAGATAGGATGCTGGGGCAGGTGGAGCGGCACTGCCTCTCAACAATCTGCCTGCAGTTTGCCAGCAACAGAGGTGCTGACAGAGCCCTTGTGTGCTGCTTTGCTCAGCAGCGGTGTTCCTCCTGTAGAACGAATCCAGCTCTGCTGCTAGAGGTGCCAAAGTGACGGCTGCAGAGGCACTTGCCACTCTTCTTCCAGGAACTTAAAACTTTCAAAACACAGTATTAGGTTAACCAACTTGATCTTAAAGGTCTTTTCCAACCAAAATGATTCTATGAGTGGAAGGCTGAAAGAGTTTATGCTTGCTCTCCATGAACAAATTACACTTTTGTGTAAATAAAGTATTTTTGGTAATGTAATAGTTTGGATGGGGGAAAAGGGAAAGCTTGCAAACTCAAATGGTGCTTTATTTTGAATAAACATACAAGGCACTTAGAAATACAGCCATATCACAAGACACTGCTAAACTTAGACACCTGGACAGACAGTCAAAGCACTCATCTTTCACAAGCTACACACAAACTCAGGAAGCTGGATGAAGACATCCAGCACACATATCAGTGGTTCCACTTATACTTTTGGCTTCTCTTAAGTTCTGCTTCCGATAACAAAGGCAGCCTCCAGGGACAAAAAGAAAAGGGGGGAGGATTCCTTAGCTACAGATGACTGCTACTTATTTGTTTTCCTCTGCTTCAGCATTAGGTCATCAGGTAATTTTTCATAACATTATATATTCATAAAGGCTGAGACTTAGTCTGCAGAACTCTTTGAAAGCATCATACCTACAGAAGTTATCAACAAAAGACTGTATTTTCCTAAGTGTTATATTCCCCCCTCCAATGATGTTCCAACATTAAAATATTTTGTTAGTTTTTTGAACATCTTTCCAAACAATTTATGAGAATATAACATTTCCTATGGCTAGCACATTACGAAGATGGTTAATTATCACCAACTCTTCCTCACGCTTGAGGATTCTTGTAGCAGTAAACATTTCACTCAAGAATCCCAGAGAGCTTCAGCATCTCACAAGCAAAGACTTTCTACTCATGTTGACAAATACACATAAAAAACATTATACTACCTGCTAGCCAAACAGTACTTCCTTCCAACACTCCTGAACTCTTTAGAACTGTCACTTTTAATGGTAATATGATTAAGGGTGTAATTGGAGATCTGCATTTGCTGATGCATCTAGAGTAGTGTTCTCTTATAATCTGAAAAACCAAATACAACCCACATATGTACCTTTACGAAAATATAAACCAGAAAAATCATGAACAGGTACGAAAAAAACAAGATTAAAAACGAATTCTCATTTCCTAAATTTTTTTTAAATAGGTTCTGAAATATTTCCAAGAGTTCTGCCATTTACTCTATTTATCTTCTGCAGAAATGTACATGACATATTCTCAATTAGGCAGTTCCATCACTTTTGCTAAGGACCTTCAAAGGAAAATAAGAATAAATCTGTGAAGTGTTTTATATTTTCTAGTCATCAGAATTGTAAAGGAAAAGACATCAAAGGTCTTGCAAGTAGAAATCAGTAAGAATTCAGGATTGGTGTACAAACTGAAGAAACACCTATTATGTGGTTATTTGAATTTTCATTGCTCTTGTAATAATCTTTCACACAGCACTAATCATGTGAGAAATATCTTGTACACTCAAACCAGTAGCATGCTGCTGGATTTTTAACAAAAAAGCATCATCAGTAGCTTACAAACAAAAACAAAGTGGTCTCAAGAGACTTCAAATCACCATTATTTGCAATAGTTGTAATCACACTTTCCAAACTCCTGCATTTGACTATAACATAATGTTAGTCTAAGTAAAGGCTGCTAAAAATGTGGGGGTTTTGTTTCTAGGAAGTGACAGGAAAAGAAGTGACATCAATAAATCATTACAGTCTGCCCACCCTTCCTTTAAAGTTCCCAACGTGACTGCACCAAAAAAACCCATTATGATAAATCTCATGATTATCTATCCAACACGCATTATTATTCCATTCTTCTAGTAAGAACTTAACTTTTGTGATTGAGTGATTGTATTCTACCTCTTTTATGAGAATCTGAGAAGCAATATTGTACCTAGACACCCCTCAATCTTTTCTTCAAGCAAAACAAACCACCAGAAATAACTATATAAAAGATTTACTATGTATTAAAAGTCTAAAGAACTGTTTTTAAATGAAAAGTCATTAATTTTTGATGTAGTAACTGACACACATTTAGGTTGTTTCATAACTTCATTGCTACTTAAGAGCCTCAGACCTCCAAACATGCTATTAGTGAAACTGGTTGGTAAGCTTTTGCACGATACATCCTGCCAGCAATCAGAATATGGCACTGAGACAAAATAAGCTCCAAAATTGAAATAAAAATCAGATATTTTCAGGACTTTTATGCATGAGTTAATACTTTTAACTACAGAAATCAGTGGCTGAGGCTGTGATTTTTCCCTCAAAAACCCACTTCTATCCTGTATTTTGGAAATTTTGCATATCTGAAAAGATACAAGACTCCACATTTGAAAATGCTGAAGAGCTTTTGACTCTCAGGATTAACAACCGATTCTTTTTAAAATCCAACCGTAATGACAAAACCATCATTTCAGTTTCTGACCAAATGTACAGAAAACTGAAGTTAAACAAAATCACCTGCACATGGTCAACTTTTCTCCACTGCCATGAAGCTCTACATCAAGATTAACAAACAGGCTTATTTCTAGTAAGCTTATGAATAAAATACAAAATCCTAGACTGTAATTTCTCCAACAAGAACTCCCACACTACTTAGTTGATAAGAGGTCTAAGGTGTTGCTTTTAGATTCCAGACAGAGGCACCCACTGTCAGTATTTAAAATGCTGAGAATTGGAAATGATAGCCCAAAGACAGCTTAGACTGGGAAGCATCTTCCCCAGCAAATCTTAAATTGCTAATGAAATAGACATGATCTCTATCCTGCAGCCCTGAAGGTGTTTTGGCAAAAGTTCAGTCCCTAAAATGGCTAGAGATCATCTTTGGTCACACCAGCCCTTAATTTAATCAGATACAAAAGCATGCCTGTTATCTCTCCTCCAAAATCTTACTCAGCAAGAAAAATGTTTGTTGAGTTTCACAGTGCATCCATTGGTAGGGATTACGCTTTTGGCAGGTATCTTCTGGTACAGTGGTGTGGTCCAAGCTATTGGCAGTCTGTTATCAAGAATATTGTATCCAGCAGGACCAGGGAAGAGATTGTCTCCCTGTACTTGGCCTTGGTGAGGCCGCACCTAGAACACTGTATTCAGTTCTGGGCACCTCACTACAAAAATGACATTGAAGCTTGTCCAGAGATGGGCAGTGAAGCTGGTGAAGGGTCTGGAGTACAAATCTGGTAAGAATCAGGTGAAGGAACTGGAGGTATTTAGCCTAGAGGAGGCTGAGGAAGGAAGGAAGGAAGGAAAGAAAGTAGTAGCAAGGTGGGGGTTGGTCTCTTCTCCCAATTAACAAGCAATAGGACAAGAGGAAACAGCCTCAGGTTGTATCAGGGGAGGTTTAGATTGGACAGTACGACAAACTTTTTTTACTGAAACGTTTATCAGGCACTGGAATAGACTCCCCAAGGAAGTGGTGGAGTCACCAGCCCTGCAGGTAAAGGACATGCAAATGTGTCACTTAGGGACATGGTTTAGTGGTAGCCTTGGCACTGTAAGGTTTATGATTGGACTGAATGATCTTAAAGGACTTTTCCAACCTAAATGATTCCATGATTCTAAGTAAAACTTACAATGTCTTTTAGACACTTTTGCCATGCCTACAGATATTCTAATGTTCAGAGACTAAAACTGATACACTAAATACAGAGATGTTTCTAATTCAAGATACTTCTGAGTTTGTCTTTTTAAAATTTAAACTAAAGATCAGTGAGAATGGAGATGTGCTCTATAATTAGTAAAAAATAACTAAATAACTCTGTGCATGTAATAACTTTACTGAACAAAGAGCTCTCAAGATGCACCTTTCATATATTTTTTTTATACAAAAAAACATAGAAGAATAAAGCTTTAAGTAACGGTTTTACAGAGTATGTTGCAATGAATCATGGCATAGTATGTTCCCAGATATTCGGTACCAAGCTCACAAGTCAGAAGCATCTATCATGGGGCATTTGAAATTGTAACATACTTTTCTCATCTTTGCAATTGCAAATAATTTTTATGATGCCACACTCTTCAGCAGCACTTAGGCTTTAACCCAATGCAAATCAATCTACTAACTAGTATTCAAATCCTGGAGGTCTGATTTAGGGACAACATTCAGCATTGCCTCAGACATTTATTACAGGATAAATTAAATTTACTAAATGTAAAATTTATCTTAAAGAATCTTTGGGTAACTTAAACACATTTAGTTAAGGACAATACATAAATATAACTTACAAGGTATCTTCTCCAAACAATGAATTTGTGCTAACATGCAGAATAACACCACTTGCAGAATTTAATTAGTGTAGCTTGTAAAGCGTTTGCAAGCCCTAGCTAACACATTTTTTTCCTTCACTATTTGATTCAGGGGCTAATGTAGTTAAAATGCCAATGTTTGCATTTTCAAGGCTACTTCAAACTAAAATGTAATCATACTAATGTAAATTTATTTTTTTGTACTTCAGTATTTCATTGTAGTCACATTTCATTAAACCAAACAAATAAACAAATCTCAGAATACTAAATATGAGTGATTGTGCTTTATGAATTATTTCTAACTTATATCTAAAAAACCCCAAACTAAAACCATCTCAACAACCAAATTAAAAAATCTGGGATAAATTTATCAAAAAAAGCCCAAACCATTGAGTTACCAAGAAATTAGCAAGAACAATATATGCGAAAGATGCAAGTATGTGATTACATTTTGAATTTTGACATTTTAAAGCCTTTACTTGCATTGATGTCAGGTTATTAATTTTTACACCCCTCTTTTTTCTTTAGATCACAGCAGAAATCAAATCATCAAGTGAGAGTGATTACCCATGCTCACTTTAAATGGCAGACAACACAAGTTACAGAAACCTAGACCAAGACTACAGTAGCTTACAAAATGTAAAACAAAGTTAACAGATATGCCTTCTTTAGGATAATACATAAGAAGGGTTTTAGGAACTTTATATCAATAGCTCACTTCAGACTATGCAGTGTTTTCTTCTCCCTTCCAGAGGTCTGTGAAATAAAGTGGTAAACATGTTCTCTTCAATATTTAGTTCAACAAGAGTTTAGTTGCAAAACATTATGATTGTGTAAGTATAAAAACACATAACAAAGCAAAATATTTTTAATTAGTAAGCCAATCATAAATAAATTCTCCTAAAAGTAACAGAAGCAGCAGCTGTGTTCCTTCTATATGGACACTTTTTTTAGTATGTTTTAATAGCCAACCTCATTGTCTAGCCTGGGACAAAACAATTCATCATTGGGCACTCAACAATTCTGCACACTGAGCCAAGTCTTTTTTTTAAGTTACATTTTTTACATTTTCTTTACAAATGTAATACTTATGTACATTATATATTTTATTTCTACAGATGATGTACTTTACTGAACCTCTACAACTTTCACAGGGAATTTGCTGAAGTCTTTAGTAAATATTAATCATTCCTTTTAAAAAGATATTAATATAAACAACCAACATACATCACTGCCCTTTGACGTCCCTGTTAAGAATTTGGATCTGAAGGGCTATTATAATAAGAAAAAAGGCTTTACCTAATTATACATTTTGTTAAGAAATATCATCCCACATAGCTACATAAATTCACCAGCTTGCAATAAACAGAGCACCAAACCGCTGCACAACTGGAAACGTGTATAAACCAATTCAAAGTCTACTAGTGAAAGAGCTTCATCACTCCTAGCGCTTTTAGACTGAAGTAAATCTGCAAAACTCTTTTGGAAATGTATATTTCTTTAGCTGTAAAGCTTCCACAACAGTGCTGGTCACTGTATATTGTGAAGAACAAGCATCCACTTTCATTAACTTCCCATATGCTTCTCTTGGCCCGTGCTTCTCTGGAGTTTGGATGTTTCTTCTACTTATTCCTTGTTCACTTACAAATCTGCTGTTGAATATTAAGTAAGAATTCATAATATGAGAAAGCTGCTTCTGTCCGATCCTCAATTAAATGTTGAAAAAAATCTGTTTTGGCAGGGTTCTCATCTCTGAAAGAAGAGAGAAAGGTATTTCAGTTCAAATCCTGAACAAGAAATCCACTGTAAATTTTGCAGGGGCATAAATTCTAATGACATGCTTATCTTTTGGAGTCTAGATTCAGTCCAACGATACAATTGCAAATAATCCAGAGTTTAGAAAAATACCCCCAGGTTTCTAACACACTATCAAACAATAGCATGTTTCGAAGCAGTACAAAATGGCAGAAAATCGGGTGAAACATCACTAAAAGTATCTTGCAGAAACACACCAAAAAAATTTTGTTTTGTAAGTTACATGCTGATGGCAATTAAGTCTGAAAGGGTTAAAGTGCTCATAAAGATTAAAAAATTGGAAAATTTACATCTCTAGTTATGAGCAATCTCAATCCCCTGCCCAGTTCTTCTCCTCTGGCAACAGAAAAGGCAAGGTAAACATGTCAGAGACCCAGCATCCAAAATTATTACCCCAACAAAAATTTCCTGGGACACAAAGTATTTCTTGGTGCACAGTCCTCTGCACTGGTGCAGTAATGTTCTTCTATTTACTATGGTTTCTCAGCATTACCTCCAATTCAAGCAGCAGCCACAATGCTTCAGCAACAGTTGAAGAGCTTCAGTCCTATGTCTAATCATTATATATCCGATAAGAAAAAAAAAAAAAAGACACCATACTCTCATGGCATCTCATCCAGTTCAGTAAACTGACTACTCTAGAGAGGACAAATGAAATGTAAGCTTAAGCATAAACATTTCCTAGAATTAAAATTTCTTTAAGCAGGTCATGGCTTGAAAAAGCTTCCAAACTTGCCTCATCTGTCAGAAATCAGCTGCTGTCCTATGGAGCTCAGCAACAAATATATACAATTATTAAACTATCTACAGTAAGATTAATAATCTGACTTTTTTTTTTTTTAATATGTATATGTTGGAATTGTAACCATCATACAAGAAATTAACCTGGTTAACCCCACTGATCATAAAGGCATCTGCTGCTTTGGTATATTCTTAACCATTTAAAAGTAAGCAGCTAATTCCTAACAATAAAACTACTAGTAACTGAATTTACATCAGATTCAAGGATGATCTTTGTTGCTAATAGGTTTTAGATAGTAGCATTAGACCACAAAATCACATTTCTTCAGTTTCTTCCAGGCCAGGTATTCTCACTTTTCATCAGTGTAAATTAGAAAGTGCAAATACAAGTTGCCAATAATTACTCTTTGTCTAACAGAAATACTTACTTTATTACTTGAAGAACTGGACTTAAAGGTCTACTGTCTCTAAGCCAAGATATAAAAGATCGTGTCCTTTCTGAAGAAGGTGCATCTATCTCAGGAAGGTGTGTCTGGTTGAAGGTAATTGAAAGAAGTCATCATCTTTATCAAAACCATTTAAAAAAAAAACCATCCCAATAGTCGTAACGTGACCCAAGCCACAATTTCTATTAAGAATGCATTACATTTATACACTTTTTTCTTCAGCTTTAAGTAAAAAAATTCAGTAATATCTGTTCTGTAGGACAGTACATCTTTAACTTAAACTGCCTTTTAAGTGCAAAAGATTTTAGAAAGCAAGCCCACCTTGCAAAAAGCAATCTAATCCAATTTTTCAAAAGGCTGCTTTTACAGTTTTCTTGCCTTTATCTTTCCCTGCCAATCAAGTTCCTACACATTGCATTTTGCATTACTGAAAAGATGAACAAAATATGAAATGAAACTGTAAGCAAATTTCAAGGCAAAGATTGTAATGGACTCTTTGGTTGGGGAACAAGCTAAAAAAAAAAAAACAACAAAAACCAAAACAAATCCCAATTAAAAAGAACTTGACCCCTAACCAAACTACCAACTCTTAGGCCAATATTACCTTTTAAGACAATTAATATGACATTGATCACAGATTTGAAAGTAGTTCCATTGCTACTTTTGTAGGAAATGAATGGAGGACAGAATTTAAAAGCAAAGTTAACTTTTGTTTGTGTTAGTTTTATCTCTCATTTTCATGATATTTGTTATATAACCACTGGAAAATGTGCTGTCCTTCCTTTATCCATGATCTTCCTGAAAACAGTCAACCAATACTTACCACAGTAACCGTCCCACAGAAGAAAACCCACTTCAATCAAGGAGTTCAATTTTACAGTTAAAGCTCACCACTCTTAATCTGTTCTTGTAATCACCACTTTTAACTTTTTTCCTCTTCATACTATGCAAGCTTTACCAGCAGAAAATATCTTCCCATGTGTTTCTACAATGACTAACAAATTTTTGGTACTAAGTATGAATATAATCATTTGATTCTGAATTTTTCTACAGCATCCTTACCTAGCACTTGTTGACATTTTGTAATCGCTATCCACAGAAATGGGGTCTTTGCTTTAATTGCTGCTCTGTTTCCTGGACACAACTACAGCTACAGGTTAGAACATAGAAGTCTCCACCATCAAAACATAGATCCAAGGATCTCTGATGTTCTGATCACTTAAGGTGTTTCTTTTTAACACTGATTCAAGACTTGGAAGCTGAGCAACACCCAATTCTTAACTTGTAAGTAAAAGTCTATCATGTCATACCATAGACCTGGTATCTCACCCCAGTTTCAGAAGACAAGAGTTCTGAAAACAACGATTTCAATGAAATCCCTTCTAATATTATGAATTAACATTTCTGAACAGATAATTTTAAATTCATTCTATGAAATTCTATCCCATTCTTGCAAGTCCACATGCATTTCTATAAAAATATTAAAAGCAGTAATATCAGAATAATTTTTTGGCTTCCATGTTTACACTTTTTTCTTGAAAGCATGTGACAACTTCTATCTGTCTCCTGTGAAGGTGGGAAGAGGTTAAGAAGGTACCTAATAAACCCCCCCTAATTCATAGTAACATAACTAAAAATTGAAAATGCAAAAGAAACAGATTAAATATAGATTCTAAATGTAAGCACTATACAGTGCAGCTCATTAAAATGCCTACCATTTTCTGTGGTACTGATGCATAGTTTGAGTATCCAAGGACATCTTTTATGAAGTTGTTATCACAATTTTTACCAATCCAAATGTAAAAAATCTGTAAGAAGTGAGAATTAGTTTGAGACTTGCGTAAGTTTTAGAAATGGAGACAAGCTAGGATATAATTGGAATAATATCTTTCATGCAAATTAATCTCTTGAGAGCCTCAGTTGCAATTCATATTTACATATCTGCATTCATTACTTGTACAGTTACTTATTAATACATTGGTAGCATTTGGAATAAGATCATTCAAAGTCAAAAAATGCAACTACTGAAAGAATGAGGATGCAGGACACATCTATGTTGGAACACAAGTCAATAATTGTCTTCACAATTCCTACGTTACCTCCTAAAATGAAGCTCCTAAAATTTTAGTAAGTCACATCACTGTGTCAGTTACTTCCCAATCTAAAGAAGTCACATTAAAGCATCAAGTATAAAAACTCATTATAATAATTATTTTACTATTTGGAAACAGAAGCTAGTTTGATGTTCACACTCAGTCCCTGAACTCACAAGGTTTAAAGAACTTTCTAGGATGCATAATGTTCTCACCACATTGAGTTGCATAATGCTTCACCCAATAAAGTGTCTTAGTGTAATTTCGACAAATACCTTAAAAACGATATCTACAGTTTTTGTTCACTTCCCCCAATTCTGACTCTTGCAATGTTTACATATATACAAGCCACAAATCACAAACCCACTAATTTTTGTGGGCAACTAAGAAAGTTCCCCCATCAAAGAGAAGTGCTTTGTTAGAAACAAAGTAGTAGTACATACAATGTATTAAGCAATAAAGAGAAATTTTGGAAAACAAATACATTATTTTCACAACCTTGACAGAAACTCTGAGTATATTCTGATCAGTTAAACATGACAAAAATTAAACTCTGAAGCCTTAATATGCAACTTCAAAGACACTCTCCTTTGATCAAAATATGAAAGCCTTTCACTGGAACACAGACTACTGACAGGTTATCTGGAATGCTGATTCATTACACTGTTATTGTCAAGAGCTGATTGCTTTTAACACTTCAGCATGCACTGCTTTTCTTGTTTTTTTTGGTTTTGTGGGGTTTGTTTTTGTTTCATTTTTTTAAAAAAGCAAAAAATGAGTGAAATTGGTAACTTACTGAACCACAATCCATAAGAAAAGCTCCTTCTCTTGTCAATTTCTCTGCAGACAACTTCTGAAGAGGTGGCTGAGGAACAACTCTGTCATTTACATGTATTGTACTCTGTAATAAAAACCAATACTCAATAACTAGAATACAAATAAATCTTATCTTTACCTTAGCCAGGTAAAATAAGAAAATGCACTGTTTGGCAAAATTTTGAGGATTCTCATGTAACAAAATGCCACATTAAGCCTAGAAAGATTACGTCCATCAAACAATTCTTGAACATTGCTTTAACCTACAAGCTATTTTATTACCCAAAAAAGAATCATGTAAGTTCATTTAAGTTTTGTATATAATATTTCTCATACTATGGATAACAAACTTAAAAGAGAAAAAATCTTGTGCTTACACTTAACTTTTCTACAGTCAACCTCCCAGGATGTTTTTTCATTGCATTCAACTTCAATAGAAATGCTGCAAGAGCAGAACAACATCAAACTCTCTCCCTGTAAGGGTTCACTGTTTTACTGCATTCAAGTTGAGAAAGTTCCTTGATTTAACATCCTGCCTAAAGCAATACATGGGTTTGTCCACAAAGCCTTATAACTGGTCTGATTAAAAAAAAAAAATCTGTCTGTTAGCAATGACATTATTAAGAAATATCCCCTCACTTTCCTTCCCATCAATAAAACCAATCAAAAATGACAAAAACACCCAACCTCCTAGTATTTTCAGATCAGAGTTGCTACCCTTTCCAATACAAAAAACGGGTGTCAAGAACCTGTGAAGTATTCTTCAAATAATGTAGGCAAAAGTAGTTTGGAGACTAAGCACATCTCCAAGCAGTAAAAGAAGATTAAAGAAAAATCACTAGTTTAAAATTTTCATATTATAATGCAATGTATTTGAAGCTCTTGGGCATTTATACATAATGATGAAAATCAAGCTACTGAATTCCAGCTGGGAGAGTTCCAGGCTTTACTCAATGCTCTCAAGTATCAAATGTTAAGAGAAAAATAAAAGCAAAATCACTTAAAAAAATCCCCAATCTGTAATATATAAAATCATAGAAGTTTCTAAAGAAACAAGAAATTTAAGCAGTTCTTTACAGCACTTACATGCTGAATACCGTGTTTCTACAGAAAACTTAATGAAGTTAGCTGAAGAAGTTCACTTCTCAAACACAGTGCGTGTGTGTGTAGTGCAGAGTATAAAAAGACTAATCAATTCCACTGTAGAATACAGTTTAGACTCACATATGTAAGTTTATGAAATATCTTAAAAGAAACTTGGAGGCTATAAATAGCTCACAGGTTGTGCTGAACAGTACCAACTGGCAGACAAACTATTCAAGTTACCATATAATCTTGTATGACACTTAAGAGACAAACATCTACATTTACCTTTACAAAGCTACTAAGAAGCTCATGAAAATTTTCTTAAAAAATCATTTGATTTTTAGAATGTCAACTAACTTTTCATCTTAAATGAAATCCCATCTTCTTACTATTAAAAACTCCCATCCATTTCCTAGGCTACCTTTGTAAAAGATAAACTAATAAAATCTGGATTCATACATGAAGTGCTCTCTCAGTCTGATCACGACCATCTAGAAGTACAATTCTGTTTCACCCATATCAGTCTGAGAAACTACTAGAAGACTGTTATTGCAGGTAACTTTATCTGGTTTTCAGGACACAAAAGTTAGAATCATCCACCAAATTTACTTCATCCATTTCCTCCAGACAGTTCTGAAAACTAAGCCACACTGGAAATTTCTCCAATGCACACAATCTTCTCTGCTTTATTTGTCTAACAGAAAAACATGGAATTATTGTGGTCACTGAAATAAGGACACGTAAAACCACAGATCTGCTCATAGCACATAACTGTACTTGCAACCTAAAACTTGAAAATAAATGTGTTTGTTGATTTTCTATAACTTACGCAAAATGCTCAGTTTGCTTAAAATAACAACTTTAATTATGGCAGCACAACATAAGGATCATAACAGATCATTTAGAAAGTGTTATAAACCAGTCTTAATATATTACCTCATCAATCAACTTGTCTATTCTGTACAAGTTGGGATGTATCATTTTCATCAAATGTACAAGAGGCTGACTCTTCATCTGGCACATTGCATACACGCGATCATCCAAGCGTGTACTCATGCCTGTTCTAAATGCTTTCTGTAAAAGAACAGTGTGGTTACTCAAATTTTGTATTTTTTGTCACATCTAAACAGTGTATTTTGGAGTTTTTGAAAGTGTCAGGCAAAGATGGCAAAGTTTTCATAAAGAAATGCATCTTCTGGTGATAGATTAGAATCTTAATCAAATACAACTTGAACCCAATACCTTTAAAACTTAATCCATTATCCTTTCTTATTAATGAAGGAGGAAAAATAAATTCCCCAGACTTCGAGTAAAATTTGTATGTGACTGAGCCAGCATTTCTCATTTTTATTCTTAACAAATGTTGCTGGCCTGTTAAACTCACTGATGCAAGACATCATGGGAAGAGATAAGCCTAGCAGAGTTAAAAAAAGATAGTTCTGTGGATAAAATTAACTCTTCACTTTATACAAGTAAGATTTAAATGTTAAGGAAAAACTTTGGAAGTGAAATAACTTTCATGTTTTAGAGTAGAACCTAGGCTCTCATAGAATAAAATTTATTTTGTAACTCTCTTCCTACTGGATTTTTCAGATGTCCTTTAGAAACAATTGGTAGACAGTCGCGGTGCGGAACAACGCAACGGAGTAAGCACCACATTCTGATGTATTAAGAACCCTATAATCAAAGTTCACATTCACTTCTACAACAAAACTAAGTACAGTAGTCTTCTCCTTGGCTGCCACAAGGTAAGTTTCTCCATAGCCCAGGCTTTTTTCATTTTTGTAAACTAAGGTAATAATAAAAAAAAAACACCCTAAACAACTTATTTTTCTCAGACACTCTTCTTTTACATGAATTCTCTTGATCTTGTTTTTTCCCCCCTCACTATTAAATCCATTACTTATGCAAGCACCAAAGAAATCCTAACTAATATATTAGAGACTGATGTAATCACTAAGCCAAAGAAAGTAAGTTATTATAACAGGATTTCTTACCAAACTTACATAAAGGTTTATTAATAAGAAAACAAAGAACTGTTAGACAGGAAAATTTTTAAGCTATGAGATTTATCAATAACAAAACCCTGTAGTGAGTTTTATTTTCATTTTTTAGTATTATGTTTGGCAATAAAAATATTAAAAAATGATCAAAAAGTAGTAACTACTTCTAGGCATACTTTAAACTGTATCACTTCAGTTTCTGTAATAGATTTCATCGTATCTTCATGGAAAATCACTTTTCCATCTTGCTACTTCAAAGTATGAATTATATGCATTGAAACTATTTGATTCATTTTTCTTCATGAAATTGAACAGGTACTAGTAAGTGGCTTCCATCTTTATGGGCAACACGAATCAGCTGCCAAAATCTGAGAAATGCTAATTTATACAAAATATATTTTAAAATTTTCATTGTAAAATGAAATAAAACAAAACATAAATCATTCAAAATCAAGTAAACCAATGAAGTGTACAGGCACTAATTATTTGAAATAAGATAACGTGTCATTTGTTACGTGAAAGTTCTGTAAGCTCGCAGAGGACAACTCAGTTTTCATAGTTTTAGAAAAATGATGACATTGCTTGACTAAGAGCTGAAAAATTCCTCAAGTGTAATAATAAATTACATATCAAACGTTAATCCATTAGATTATACATACCTGCTTGAGAAGGGCCAAAACATACAGTGGAAACAGTTTGAGGGAATTTGGTGCTATCAGCATGGACTGCTGCAGATTTGAGGCAGTTGACATGTACGCTGCCAAGGAGTCTACCACAGCATTAACTAAGGCATCTCTTGCATCCGCAAGACTAGATGAAACTGAGCGATCCACAGCTGTTGAGTTAGAAGGATGTAAGAAGTTACTAGAGTTGGCCTCACTCATTCCCTTGAATGATGAAAATTAGTTGTGCCTCTACATCTGGGGTCCTAACTTTTTTTAGAAGTAAATAGGACAACTGCCCACATAGAAATTCACTTCCATGATGTTGAAAAACTAATACAGTGTGGCTGGTCTCTGCTCCCTAGTTCCTACTAAAAAGAATTGTTTAAAGCCATAGCATATGCTTGAGATTAAATATCAATCCTGTTTTAAACCTTATACAAATAACTTGGCTATTGCTGAAACTCTCTGCTGTCCTACATCCAAGATAAGATTTGCAGCAATTATTTTTTACTTTTTTTCCCTCCAAGAAATTTTCTTCCATTATTTCAATGGCGTAACTATGATTAACATAAATGAAGCTTCACCTTTCTCTGCTGAGAAAGGGCTGGAAGCCCCGTGGCTGGAGGAAGCCACCTGCTGGACTGAATTTCCAGAGGTGATACACAAGTCTTAAGTTATTTCTTCTGATTTATTTGACTATTGACAACACTGCATATATTACTGTGTTGCACTGAACCATGTGTGTGGAATGGCAGAGATCAGTCTATGAAACTGATCCTTATGACCCACAAGTATGGTTTAAGTAAGAATCTTCGATGCAGCAACAATAGGATAGAAGCATAGAAAACTGATGCATATCTTGGATACAACGCTGTCAGAAGTTTCCTTTTAGTCTCCAGCAACTTACTAAATTGAATCACTCTGTTTCAGTTATCTTAGAATGTCAAAGTTTGACATAACCATGACGAGTATACAAAAATGAGGTTTCAAAGTGTGTTTAGATTCTTTGTCCTTTAATAAACTCTAGAGAACAATGTAAGAAGGCTCCTTTTGAAATATTAAAGTCGACTAATTATTTAGATTAATAAATATTTCAGTTAATAGTTCTGGTACAACTTTAATTTTGTCATCTTTTATATTCTCAGCCTTCAGTGTGCTCCACTCCTACAGTTGTTTTCTGCAATACTTGGGCTTCATTAACTACTTCATTGAAATGGCTTGTAAAAGAAGTTAAAAAAAAAGTTGAATTTTCTTGGTGTTTACTCACCCATGTTTGCTAAGAGGCATACAACTGCTTGTACATCTGCTCCTGCGTATACATCAGGCAATGAACTTACTACAGGCAAACAAAGTGTGTGCACTCGAATTCGACGTTCACCTATTAAAAAAGAGCAGAAACCATTATGCAGTATCTCCTGCTAGAGGTACAGTAACAAAGTCAATCATTACAGCACCTCTTGTTTCATACAAGATGCACTCATTTTGTGAAAACACAGCAGTCAGAAAAATGCTGTAAGACTACTTCCTCTTCCTGTTCAGGGAAATGAGTATCATTTTGGTCAGTCTGGGGTCAGCTATCTGGTTGTGTACCCTTCAAAATTTCTTGTGCATCCTCAAGTCCACTCAATGGTGGGGTAGTGAGAGGCAGAAAAGGCCTTGACACTGTGTAAGCACTGATCAGCAATTACGGGAACACTGTTTTCAGCACAAATCCAAAACAGCCTCTATACTAGCTACTAAGAAGAAAAATTAACTCTATCTCGGCCAAAATCAGCAAACTGTTCCAATCTTGCAATGCTCAAATGCATTCAAGATACTCAAATGCAGCACAAGTCAACTTATAACATCTACAATAAGCATCTTGATCCTACAAATGAAGTACATGGATATCCATCCCAAAATTCTTATGGCATGCTCCAATGCCATAAAATGCCCACACAATGTACCAGCAACTTGCTCCAATACACCATGGGCCTGTGATTCTTATTGCTTATAACAACAGTATGCCTTTTAAGTAAAGGAATCTTGCTGAATTAACTCTACGTAAGATGGAGATAAGTTACATTTCTGCATGAAAATATAGAGTTTCTAAAGATTCATGTAACCAACATGATCATGTAACCAACTGCCAAGTAAACTTTAACAAGATTCTCTTATGGTACAGAGAAAAACAGAAGGGTGTGGAACTAACTACACACATGTTATTTAAGAAAAAGAAACAAAAAGCCCAGTGGCAAATTCATTTGAATTTATTTACCTTTGCTGGAAGTATACAAAAGAGCTGTTTGAAAACAAACCAAAGATGTGTCAGTCAGGCTTTCCTCAATGGACATTTGTACTGCAAATCCAGCATCAGGATTGACATTGGCAAGGGACAATAAATCAGTAGATCGTACAAAAAAGTTTCCATGAAAAGTGTGTATTGAAAGACCTAGAAACAGATTAAATAATTAGGAGTGAGGTTAAGATAAAATTATTGGTAGTTTTTCGTTCTAACTCACCACCCTGAAGCTACACTTAAGAAAACAGTATGAATACTTATTCTATCACAAAGATCAATTATGTGAATCATTAGACATTTCAGCATGATCCTGTGGAGTTCATGTTTAATTCTGATCACTCATAGAATCACAGAATTGTTTCAGTTGGAGAAGACTTTTAAGATCATCAAGTCTAACCACTAACCTCACATTACCAGGCCCATCACTAAACTAAATCATATTCCTCAGTACTTTGTCTATGTGGTTTTTGAATATCTCTAGAGATGGTGACTCCAGCACCCTGCCTGGGCAGGCTGTTCTGAGGCTTGATAACTCTCTCCGTAAAAAAGTTCTTCCTAATGTCCAATCTAAATCTCCCCTGGTGCAACTTCAGCCTATTTCCTCACATTCTATCATTCGAGATTGACCCCCACCTTACTACAACTCCCCTTCAGGTAGTTGTAGAGTGATCGTATCTCCTCTCAGCCTCCTCTTCTCTTGGCTAAACATCCCCAGCTCCCTCAGCCACTCCTCATAAGACTTGTTCTCTACACCTTTCGCTAGCTTTGTTTCCCATCTCTAGACATGCTCCACCACCTCCACATCCTTCTTGTACTGAGGGGCCCAAAACTGTACACAGTATTCGAGGCAAGGCCTCACCAGGGCTGAGCACTGGGGGACAATCACCTCCTTGGTCCTGCTGGCCACACTATTTCTGATACAAGCCAGGATGCCATTGGCCTTCTTGGCCACCTAGGCATACTGCTGGCTCATGTTCAGCTGGCTGTTGATTAACATTCTCAGCTCCTTTTCTGCCTGGAGCTTTCCAGCCACTCTGTCCCAAGTCTGTAGTGTTGCCTGGGGTGGTTGTGGTCCAAGCGCAGGATCCAGCACTTGGCCTTGTTGAACCTCATCCAACTGGCCTCGGTCCATCAATTCAGCCTGTCCAGGTCCCTCTGAAGAGGTCTACACACTTAACCAGCTTGGTGTCATCTTCGAATTTACTGAGGGTGCACTCAATTCCCTCATCTAGATTACTGATAAAGATGTTAAACAGAACAGAACACGCCTCAGGACTGAGCCCTGGGGAACACCACTGGTGATCAGTCACCAACTGGATTTAACTCTATTCACCACCAGTCTCTATGCCCAGCCATCCAGCTAGTCTTCCACCCATCTCAGCATAGGTCCATCCAAGCCATGGGCAGTCAGTTTCTCCAGAAGGATGCTGTTGGAGGCTGTTTCAAAGGCCTTACTGAAATCCAGGAAGACCAAATCCACAGCTTTTCCCTCATATCTCATCATAGAAGGAGATCAAGTTAGTCAAGCAGGACCTGCCCTTCATAAAGCAACAGTGACTGGACCTGAACCCCTGCGTTATCCTGTATAGGCCTCGGGATGGCACTCAGAATAATCTGTTCCATACTGAACTCCAAACTGAACAATGCTTTTGGAGTACTCATGTCAACTTTGTTGAAGTGAGATGGTGCCATCTCAAGTAAAAAAAAAAACAAAACAAAAAAAAACACTTTAAAAATGTCAAAAGCTAATGTAACTTACATAAAGAAGGCAACTATCTTACTCTTCAGTGAAAGAGGAGAAATCTGAAATCTCGTGGTGCTAAAGACATATTCAAAATGATGGGTAAGATGCTTACACCAATTTTTTGATGCAAAGCAGCAGTTAAAACATACCTTTTGTACACCTTATCCGCATAACTGCTTCAAAACCAATCTTCCTGGTAAGGTATCTTCTAAGGTCTTTTTGCAACTTTTCAGCCTGAGCAGGATTATGGCTACGATGGAAAGATGGATAGTAATAGATGCATCCAGCAGAATACTTGGACATGCAAGCTGAGAAGAAGGAAAATATACGGTTAAGAGGTGAAACTGTAACATGAAATGAGAACACAAAAATTGCATCAAACATTCTGTAAGTCACATCTATGTTCATCTTTTTCTTGATATGACCCACATCTCTAAGAATGTGATAACTGGCCCAGTCTCATGGCACTGAAGACAGTTATGAGATACTCCAATATGCAATTATCTAATTACAGACTTACTTCAATAAGCATGCTACTCCTGACAGGTAAGACTGGACCACATGCAGGGATATTTAATGGTGCAGAGGCCAAACTAAGTGTGTGTACAGAGAGAAATCTTGGTTTAATACTGAAAGATGAGAATTGCATTCTAACAGTAAGATTAAACTTTATTAATTCCTTGTCATTTGGTTGTTTACTCTTCTGGAGCAGGAGAGCACCTTTTCAGGAAAACTACAAAATTCCAGAAAAAACTATGTGATGTCAATCCAATACTCCCGTTCTTTACTGCTAACAACTTCAAAATGCATTCCTTTGCAGTATAAGATGCATTCAGAAAAGTGTGAAAAGATCTGGACGATTTTAAGAATTCCTGAAGTAGCCTGTACTTCCAAAGACTGACAACAGCATGGAAAAAGTAAATGCATATAATGGGTACTCCTTACCAAGAGAAGCTAGATCAGAATATTGTGAACTTAAGAGAAATAAATCCACAGCAGTCTGCTGGCCTGAGCAGTCCAATGCCAACTTCTTATAAAAATCTGTTGCTGGGCCAAGATGCTGGACCACCTTTGGTGAATAAATTACAGAGGAAAGAGTTAAAAGGAGCATGATTATTGCCATAGGACTTAATGAAACAAGAGACATACTATTCAGTATCAAACTATCATAAGGAAGTTTCCTTTAAGTGATAATTTACAGGCATTTTCACCTGCAGAAATTATTTTCCTTATGCTCCATATTATTTTAGTTTGAATTTACAAGCAGTTATGATCCTGCTTTTAAGGAAGTTTACCTTCTCATACAAATAAACGTTAATGTAACTATGTAACGCTTACTGGATGCTGTAACCTACAACCCCATAAAAATAATAAGAAATAATGTTAAAACATTTAACATCTATGATGTAACATATCCATGCTTTGGTTCAAAACTGAGGATAGTATTAACTGAACCAGAGATGCTTGTCAATTCATTCGCTTGTGAAGAAAAACTGTGGACAAAAAGGCCCAAAGGAAAGGCTTGTGCACTTTGAAACAAGTAATAACACACATAAGAACTAGTGATCTTAAATGCACAAGCAAAGATGTTGAATAGCAAGACATGCCCAGTCCTCAGTCTGATGAGTATTTAAGGAAGCATTTGTACCTTTGTGCTTGACCTTTGATTGGGATCTTCCCTGGAATGCAAAAGCCCTGCTCCCAAAGATGGTAACTGAGTTTGAAATACAGATATCCGACCACCCGTTGGAGACATTAGCTTGAATGCAGCCTGAAGAGCAGGGCCCAGTGCACTGTGTGTTTCTCTTGTATTGGTGAACATATTTGGTAATGCATTCAGTAGATCTTTTATCAGCTGTAGGAATGAATGAAAAGTGTTTAGGAGGTTTTACAAACTTTTCTGCTATTTCTAAAAAGCTGAATTGCCATAACTGAAATGGAACAATCAGTACCAAATATTTCAGCTTCGTTTCAACACATTAAGGAAATTGAAGTAATAATTTTTAAAATTATGATACATCAAATGAACATGTAATACTTCTGTAATGAAAATGTAGATTGAAATTACATATCACGAATTAGACTTGAATTCAATGTTTAAAACAAACCTCTATTTTTAATATTTAACTCTAATTCTATATTTTGAGCAATCAATACCTCTTTGCTTTCATGAAGATTTACAAGTAAACCATCTGGTGTAGGTAGGAAAATATCTGTAGGGAGAACAGAAAAAAACCACTTTATTGAAGAAAAACAACATTACAAGAGAACAAAACACTTCATTGGTCACTGCTATGTGTACTATGAAATACACTCTACTTTTCTGATACATATATTGGGGAGAATACATTGTATACAAAGCTTGGTTTATTCAAAGTAAAATTAACATTCAGACTTTTAAACACCACCTACTGTAGTTAGTGTAGTTTCCATTTTTCTTTTTTACTTACCATCAATATCAGAGACAATCAGCATCTGAGGCTGAGATAAACCTTCTTGCAAGTTGTAAAATTGAACAGTGCTGTCAAATGTTATGAAACCTATTCTTGTTCTTGAGTCTCCAGGTAGCCTGAAGCATTAAAAAATAAACTATTAAGTCCTAAATTTCTCTCTCTAGACACACACATAAACACAGCTTCCATTGATGTTAGCGGGAACTCAACTCATGTATACAAAGGTGAAGGGAGAGCAAATAAAAAAAAAAAAAAAGAAAAAAAAATCAAAACATGAATGCAAGTAATTATTCTTCAATATTTTCTAAAATTCTGGTATAATGATACAGTTTACAGACTGTTACAGATAAATACTCACTAATAATATATTGACGTTTTGTTCCAAGAGAGAACTTAGGAGGTTGATTTAGACATTACACTCACACATGAAATAATGTAGCTTCCTCAGTTCTTAGTAGAAAATAGTGCATTGTAGTTTCGTAATTCAAATAACTAATTTACTAATTTAGTTACAAAGTACTTACAGCTCTAAATCAAAATCCAATGTCTCTACAATACAACGTATGTATTTCTCACGTGGATCATATTCCTTTGTACGACGTTAAAAATACAAAATGAAAAACTAAACAAGATTTCTCAAAATATAAAACATCAGCAAATGCTGAAAACTATGAGGGTGAACAAAAGCAAGAGACCTAAATACTATTTTTATCATCTGGATATATAAATTAACTGGCTATATTGATTTTCCTACAGGAAAATCATGGGACATTGCATGTGATTTTATGAATTTTCCTAAAATAATTTAGTATGTTCATGGGAATCTGTTGACAAAATACTCTAAAGATCCAAACAAAGGAAAACTAAACCAATAACTGTAAGTGAAAAAATTTATTGTAGATGCTAGTGTCTATCAGAAACTAAAAATCAAGATTCCTAGGAAAGCCTTGTAGAAAACAATTCAGAGTGAGATCTCCACAAGATGCAAATTACTTTTCAAAAGACATTAACATAGTGAATTTTATTAACTGTGCTCAAAAAGCACCACCAACCATCCCATACATGCTGTTCCTGTGCAAAAATGAGTACAGACAGAAAGTGGGCAAGTTGATGTAGGTAGCTGTAACCTAAAAAGCCCCAAACTGACACCACAATTCACCTCAGCAGTCCCACACTGTTAGCGCCTGGGCTATAATGAATGTTATGGAGTCAAATAAAGACAGAGAAAGTCAGCAGTTCATCTTTGATTCGCTTTCAGCAGCAGAAAAAGAAAGAAAAGAATGTCTATGTGACAGCAAGCTTGAGCAGGGAGAAAACCAAAACTACAGACAGTAACAGCGAAAAGGTAAAAACAAGAAGACAGAGCACTGAATTAAGCATTGTGTGATCACATGTGTGTGACTAACAAATTGTAACCTACGTAACTAACAATAGTATAAAGTTAAGTAAAATGTAAGGTAAGCATAACCATAGTCTAGTGTTAGAAAAAACTAACTGAAGGCCAAATAGATAGGGTGATATTCTAAGCACAATAAGGATGGTGTTTTAACACAATGAGGTTGGTTGTTACAAAAATGAAACTTTGAAGCTTTATGCATAGCGCGTGATCCTTAGTTTTAACTGATTGTCATGAATTGTAGCATGTATACAGCATTTGGAAAAACTATATAAGTGATGATTATGTGACAATAAATTTGGAGTTGATGCACACCATATTGGTGTCTGGTCGCTCCCGTCTCACATAATGAAGAGCCCCCCCAGCACCACACTAGTGGTTACAATATTCCAGTGTGCAGCAGGTCAACCCTTTCAGTGCAAGAACAAGTCAATTTAACTAACCTGTAACTTAATTAACCTTTGTTGGTCCTGGCAGGGGAGAAGAGTGCTCTTCATAGATGTCTGTGCAATCAACATGTTGTTAAAGCTAAACATTCTTTGCAGATAATTATCTGTAGATCCATCTTTAATTGCATGCACGGAAGATAACTCTCATCATGTATATTGCTTCAATAGCTTGGATTTTTCCAGGGAGCTGGGTTTTCTGCCTGGTTGGTGGTTTGGGTTTTTGTTTTTTAAACATGTAAGTTGCATTTTAGAATCTCAAGCAACAGTGCTTCTGTCCTTTAGGGACAGAATGTTTAAACAAGACATAGAAATTTTCTGCAAAATGTTAGGTTAGTATTATTCTTACTAACACATTAGCTAATTGGAAAAGCTTATTTATGTTCTTACTTGTCTAGGTTTTCCAGCAATGCCTGGCAGATGATTGTCAAATATCCAGCCTCCACGGCATTATGAGACACATCTAAAACAAATAAATATACCGCAGGCTGAGGAGGACGAAGCTACAAAGTAAAAAAATAAAAATAAAAAAAAGTTCAAAAAATCATATATAAAGAAATGTTAAAAATGATTAGTCATTAGAAAGGGAAGTGGGAAAAGGGAATACTTAGAAAAATGCAGGGTATATATTATGCAGTAAAATAAAACTGATCTACTAAGAGTCATGTGGATAGACTTAACCACAATTCCCAATGGTTAATAATTCACATTTGCAATAAGCGTAATGATACGCTTCAAAACAGAAATCAGATATTTCAGTCTCTCCTTCCAACGGTCAACTCCAACATTGACTCTGATGCCAGATATGGAACTCACTTTTCAAAACACCATTGTTCTTTCAGTATGTGGACAACAGGATCCATTAGATGGGGTTAAAATATTCTGCCTACATCCTTTACCCAACCATGTAACAAGCTGTATTTATTCACTGCCAAACATCTTAGCCACAGTGTTCTAATTCAAAGTGAGGAGACTAATTTATTTTTGCTGTTGTTAACAGTGTCATTATAAACAGGGCCTCTTCCCAGGCCTTGCTTATCTATCTTGAAGACGACTACTATAACAGCAGCTGTAGGTTGACTCCTAGTTAGCATTGTTTCTGGCACAAATACTATATTAAAAATTTTAAACCAACTTAATTCTCGTGTTACTCTCTTACTGATCTTTCAAAACTTCCTGAAAATAAGGAAGAAACGCAGAGAGCACGTTGCATCAGACTCAAACCAGACTATGTCACACTGAACTGCACTAGACAACTACACATACTGCAATCACCTGTAACTGACATGCCTATGAGTATCTACACTTGCCAAAACTCAAAACAAATATGAATTTTATCTATTCATTGGTGCTAAGAGGACCTTCACAAAAAGAAGAAGCAATACATAATGCTAGTTTCAAATAAATTTATATTAACATGCAATTGATGTTGAAGATACCATCAAAACTTTTTTTTACCATATAGTCTGAGGAAGCAATGAATTCCACTGTAGAATTTTGGACCTCTGGCCGTTTGTGAGGCTCTCCATAAGAACGTGTGAGAGGATTATACATAAACTCTTCAGGAACTATAAACAAAAAAACACCCTTTTTTTCCCCACTCACAAAAAACTTCATATATTATCAGCAAATAAAAATCACTGTGGCAGCCACAAGCAAACTAATGCAGACGTTTTTCAATTATCACTAACAACAGAAAAAGAAAATCGCATTAGGGATACATGAAATGAAGAAACATTTCAAGTACTCCAAGATCAAAGTTACATAATTGGAAACAAAAGAAGGTTTATTTTAAAAAGTAGTTTATCCAAAAATCAATCTAACTTTAAAACATGAATGCAAACTGAGCATTTGACAACAAGAAGCTTCAATCTGTATTATGGCTCATAACCTCTGACCTGGACTGGACACAGTATTAGCTGTCATCATGATGCCGTTTGCATACTGCCAGAGCAGTACATGGAGTAAGTCAATTTCATTATGCACATAATCAGAACAATATAACTACCTTGTCTTCATCTCTCAGAAAATCGCAAGACAACATTTTTCTCCAGAAAACGCATAGCACATCTGACTTCTGATCCACAGAACTTCAAAATCATCTTAAGAACACTGTTATTTTAATCTACATTAAAATCTAGACTCTCCCATGGCCTGATACTATGAAAGTACTTTAAAGATACTCTGTAAATGCAAGCCTCTCTTGCTACAAAACTTACCATCGTTAACTCTGTAGCACAGATTGCATTTCCACCTCCTTTGATCAATGAAAGAAACAAAAGGGTTGATATAAGTCCTGCAGGATCTGCACCTCACTATTGTGCTTGATGTTATTACAGGTAATTGCTAAAACAAAACAATGGAAAGCTGTAATAAACGTATGCAATACATTTTATGGAAAACATCACATTTCCAAACACTACACCACAGAAAAGCTTCATTAGACTGGATATTCTACCCTTTCCTTTTTTCTTTCTAGCTTATTTTCATGCAGAGTAATTATGATGCCTATTAAAAATATCCTTCCCTTTAAAATCAGAAGAAATGCCATACAATTATCTTAATCCAAACTCACAAATCAAAAATGTAGTAAGATTTTTAAGGAAATTACTTTACATAGTTAAAGTAATACAGTTACTATGGCAAGAGGTATTATGAAAGACAGGACACCTTCGGGCTACTAAGTATGGCAGACAGCAAACCTTACACAAAGAACACACATTATAAGGAATGAAGTCATACCCGACTGTTATTCATCTTTTTACATAAGTTATATGGAAGGAGGTGCTTAACAGTTATGAATACAGCTTCAATCTTACACTGCGCTTACCTTCTATTGACGGCATTTATCATATCAGTAACACACACAACATGAGTACCTCCCTTCAAGAGGGCACCGTAAACACCTTTTCAAGAGGTAGCTCACAGTTCTGTGCCCAACACACAGAGCCGTAATTCAGAGATTCAGAGAACCACAGGCAAGCAAAGATTTCCAGTAAATAAAAATATTTGAAGGAGTTGTCCAAAGCTTTTCCTTTACAAATTGCAATGAAATAGCAACTTCAAGGCTTTTTTGCTCCTCCTCCTCTCTAAGTCCCAAACAATTTTTTGCTGTGTCTGTTAAATTTAGGAGTTATAGCTCAGTGCTTTGTGGTTTTTTTTAAGTACACATTTTTGGTACACACATTTGTCCTGTTTTCATTCAAACAATAAAATACAATCTACTTTACCGTTAGGTCTCTGAAGGGATGAAGCAACAAACCCAAAGGAAGCTTAGCTTTGTTTAACAAAGCCTGTGTCTGTGGAATATTTGTCAACGTACACCGAAATGAGCTGAAAGAAAAAAAATTACACTTAAAATTTTAAGAGACATTAAAAACCAGCATTTTAACATCTGATTTTTAAAAACTTGTGAAATTTAAGAAACCTTATGTTTTAAAAAGTTGATTTAATAAGCACAATTACTGCAAAGAGATTTTTAAAAGCTTTGTAGACAGCAATAATAAAAGAGCACTCCCTGATTTATTAGTTCATTAACAGAAATGTACCAAACCAAACTTGCAATAAAGAGGTAAAATTGCTTTAGGTACAGCACTTTAAGTAAAAGAGTATATTTTGAAATTCACTATAAAGATTTTTTGGGTGATGGAGCTAAAGAAGGAATATAGTATTTGCTGGTTCTCTGAAAGTATGTAGGAAAACAGCAGAAAAGGATCTTAAATGTTGAGAGTGTCAAAATCTTTTGTAAATGTAAAGTGGAGGATGGACTTAAAGCTAAATAAAGGGCACTAAAAAACTCAGCCCACGAATAGCGCTGTCCAAAGTGTTCCATGCCCAAGAATGACTTCAAGATCCCCAGTATTCTAATTTCTGTTTTCTGGTGGGACCATGCATTATTATTAGGGTAGTAAGATGAGTTAATCTGAGGCAATGAATAAAATCTCTTTCGGAATTAGAATTAAGATCTTTAGGAGAGAGCAATTTCCATTGCACCTAGCTGCACTTGACTTGGGACAGTAGAGAATACTACTTTATGTTAATTAGAAGTGAAAGAAAATATCACAATTGCAGGATTACCACAGTAAAAGATACTCACAGTTTATTCAGTGTATTTAGGCATGACCATCATAATTTTCTGGAAAAAATCCTATGCAATATTACAAAAATAGTCTATGAAATGTACAGCGTAAGATGAAAGTGTTTATTAATAGATTGTTTTAGATGGATAGAACAATGCAAAGACTAATCAGGTTACTTAATGTTTTATTAAGTGAGCTATATTCACACTGCATATCATGTATTCTGAAGGCAAGACAGTTTCAACGCTTGTGTAAGGATGCAGAGCATCAACTTACTTTCAAGCGTTAGAGGTTATATTAGCTCACCACAAAGACTTTTAAGTCAGGAGTCAGTTTAGACATTTCTTGACAGTTTAATTATTAGTCACTGAGAAATGTTAAGAAGCTGCTCTAGATGTGGTACACTTACTCTGGACTGCAGTTTAATTTCCTAAGATCAGAATTCAAGTTAGGCACAGGTGCTGGAACTGAAGATACGGGCAAAATATTTCTGTCTTGTGTAAGGTTTACTGGTCTCAAGCTTTCTGGCTGCTGAGAATGCTGCAGACTTAATCCTCCTAAGGAAGAGGAAAGCTGGTTCACACCTGGATATTGCTGGAAAGAGTAAGAGCATTGCAAATGGGTAAACACATAATCCTATTTAAGTAACATTAAATCTTCTTGCAATCCAAATTCTTCTAGACATGTATTAATAAAGATACAGCAGTAGTTAGTAGCAAACCCAAACAAACAAGAAGAGATGTATGGTAGACATTTAAAAATGCTGACACAAATGTGACATACCTTCCAAATATGTATCATCGAACAAAACTGAAACTCACGATACAAATCAACATTGGAAGTCACACATAATCCTTCAAACTTTCCAGATTTCCAGAAAAGATTTCTTTTTCCAGAAAAGAAATTACCAGAAAGGCTGAAAATTCTTCCCCCTCTCCCACTTAAAAAATGGTACAATGTAACTTTTCAGGTTACTCAACAAAACCTTTTCAGGTTACTCAACCTGTTTTTACAAGTTCCTATTTAAACTGAAACAAAACACTACAGAAAAGGAGAAAAGGTTAGGTTGAAAGGCACCTTTGAGGTATGGTAATCCAACTCCCTGCTCAAGCAACACTGACTAAGTTGCTCACAGCCTTGTCCAGTGGAACTTCGAAAACACATAAGGCCTGAAGATTTCACAGCACAATCTGTTCTAGTGATTCTTCACTCCTGTTCTGAAAGATTTTCTCCTTATAGGTCCAAACTTCACTTCCTGCAACTTAATTTGCCCATGAATGGGATTTGCAAATCAGTACATTCCATCTGCACCCCCTCAGACATAACACTGCATCCCTCTTTTGCCTCAGCGTCTGCCTCTTCTTCAGATTTCACAGCTCTAAGGTGACTTGTGCACCAGGAGCCAGGTGACTGTACACAACTGCTTCAGTGTTTTGCACTTTCTCTTCAAGTAAAACAGCAGAGGCAGGCAGCCTGCTCCACTACACACCCAGAACAAGCTCTACAGAGCTCCTTCCTCTGGACCCTATGCTATACCTTGCTTGTAAGGTGATTTAATGCTTAAGATTATAGTCCACAGTAGTGCTCTGATCAAACCTATGTTTGCTGATAAAGTACTTAAACATGCTTGTTCGTGGTTTCCTATCAACAAAGCACAGTTCTTTGAAACACTAAACCTGGAAACTGTGGATGCTGCTAAGAACTGGTGAAGCAAACTTGTTAAACCTAACTATTTGGAAATACCCTTAAAATTTTAATTCAAAAGCCTTCTAATAAGATTCAGAGCTATAACATCAATATCATACTTAATATTTGTCTTCTAAACGATAAAAATATGACAATATGAAAAAAATACATACATCATACAGAAAACACTTTTCTCCCACAGTTAGTAACTTCACATGAAGTAATTTTTAAATAAAAACCACAAACCTGTGGGTAGTGCTGAAATCCAGGATGGTGTCCTGGATTACTGGGCTGCACAGGAGCAGGTGGTGCTGCATTTTGGTAGCCAGGCTGCAGTGTTGGATAACCATAACCAAAGGGCTTAGAAGCTTTTGATGTTTGAGGGACTGATGGAGCAGGAACAGGGCTGCTGGTCATAGAACGTGTCTCTGGAAGGACAAAAGAAACCACACAGTCATTGAATATACTATTTCTCTCTTAATTTAAGTGTAAACTCCAAAATGTTTAACAAAACAATTCCATTTACAAGTTTCTGCATTACCCATCAGGATGTTTATCTGCACTGACCAAATAAATTAGCAAGGAAGACTACTGCAGTTATGCTGATAAAGAAGGTATATATGGGAAGATGGCCATAGACGTGTACAACTACTAATAAAATGCTATTTTAAAAAAAAAGGGCAACTTTATAGAAAAGTATTTCAACTGAATAAAAAAAGAAAGAAAAACTCTTTGGAACCACATTTTTTTCCCAAGATTTGTACTTGATATAAATTGCAAAAGAGACCCTTCATGCATGAGTCCCTCCTATATATACCTGCAGCAAAGTTTAGTCTGTTTTTCAAGGGGGAATTGAAAGTAACACATAGACCTAAATTTATAGAAAGCTTAATAGTTGTAAAGAAATGAAACCACTCTTCCAAAACGGCTACAAATGTGAGCTAAGTTTCAGAAGAATTTAAGCTTGGTAAAATCCAATTGGAAAAGTATCAGCGAAAGAAATTGACCACTCAGGAAACAACTGCAAAGAAACTATGTTTGGTATGAGCACTGCAGGAGAAAGAAAAAAGAAATTTTGAAAATATCAACATATCGAAGAAATTTTTGAAATTGATCCTATTACTCTTTAAGGAAAACAGTAAGTTATCTTTAGACTATGTTTTCTGCAAAACAAAAATGGTTAGTTATTAACTCAGAAACTAGAATTTGTAATTCTACAGCCATGTCTCTGCTACCTTTTCTTATAGCATGAGCTAGACCCTATGTGGATAGTAATATTGGCTTTTTAGTTGACAGAGATCTCACTTTACACAGGAAGCCATCAAACTACCTACATTATCGGCATCTTTTCCACCTGCTCTCAGTATGTGGCTCTACAGATTTCAAGACTTAGGTAGACTGTCAGAACATTCTTTTACAAGAAACCTGACAATCTCGGTATTTTTAGAGACAAAGAGAAGCAAAATAGCAGACATTTTATTTAAATGAAGAAAAATAGAAGAAAGTAACCCGTTCCAAGCATCTCTGCAAGCTGGTATCTCTGGTCTCTCAAAACTTCAGTAGCATGTCAACTATTACCAGTTACTAATATCAACACAAATAGGGCATCCAGTATAACCTAGAGGAGGATGCCAGCTTTCACAGAGCATACCTTCAGCACTACCCTCAATATTACAATGAAAAGCATGATACAGGAAAGTTCTATTAAATGGTTATTCCAACTTCAGTGTTAATACCATGAAAAGTGATTCAAAAAGCAAGCCATTTTCCCGCTGATGACTGCCACCCTCCTTTTATAGGAATTTCCTTTCACGTATGTGCTAACTAACATTGAAATCCACCAGAAATAGAAAAAAACGTAACAAACAGTAAATACTGAAGACTTTAAACAATTCATTATTGACATGTGATGGACTGCTTACCTGGATATCCACCTCCTTCCAGTGCATCATAGTTATTCAAAACAGGAGAGGCACTGCTTGTAGTAGAGGAACTATCAAGTGCTGGGGAAAGAAAATAATTTCACGTTAGGTGCTTCAGAAATGGGAAATTCTTCAGACAATTTTTTTCTAAAAACTTTGGTGAGAAACTATTAAGAAAGATCCTGTAGAAAAACACCACTTCAGCATACGACTTTGAAGCTAACACCACTGCAAAGAGGGGAAGACAAATAATTCACACGGTATTAAAAATCAAACAAACAGGCACATGCCCAACAAATAGCAAGAGACAGATCAGTGGGAAAAGTACAGAAGTTATGAAAAAAGTTGCTTCATCAACTAGAAAATATTTTTCTATTAAACAAAAATTTATTTTTAAACAATACTAACTGTAGCTATGTACAACATTTAAAAAATATCTATCTTGACTCCCTTGACAACTGGTAACAACAAAAGATTCTCATAGTATTTAGTGTGATTATGTACCATCTCCATCTTCAAGCAAAACTGCTTGAAAAAAAATTTAAATCTTTCCTCCTTTCTGTGCCATTGCAATTCAGAGCTTTTTTGGTTTGGTTTTTTTGGAATGTAAATCTTCTATTTTTCATTGATCATTGACAAGAGGTCAATTTTCCAGGAAAAAGGGACAAGGAGACTAAACGTATCCGCTCCTTAAAACACCATATGTCATGAACCACAACAGAAAAGAAAGAGTATAGTTAACAAAAAAGGCAATTACATATAGAACTTTTGTGGCAGAACAGACTCAAAAGATATCCACTGATATTATTCTACTCAGAAAGATAAATGGTGACCACACTTCCCATTGTGAAGCTAAAAGTATTTCAAGTGAGAACATCAATCGTGGACCATTTGAGATTCGATCTCTCTTCAACTGAGATTTACTAGTAAAAGGACCCTGCATATGGAAATGTAACACCACTGACATTTAGGACACATTAATATCCATGGTAACATCATGACTGTATTTTTAAGCATTTTGCCTTTAAAGCACTAAGCTAAGTATTCCAAAATACCATAAACCAACATAAGTTATTTTAAATACTACAGTAACACTGTGAAATTCTTATCAGTTTTCCACTAGGAAGATATTAATGATATAGAGAGTTGAAAAGAAATATACACTTCCAAGCTCTGCTGGAAAAGTTAAGACAAGCCAACTGGAAAAAGATATGAAAGATTGTATGTCAAAAGCACGCTGTAAATAAAATGCAACTTGCAAAAAACCAGAATCTATGCATAATTTCTGACATACAGAAAAGTTCTAATCAGAAAGTATAATTTAAGATACTCTGAAAACAGTCTGCCTAACCTAAAATAAGGAGTATCCCATCTACGTACTGAAGACTTTTCATTTGAAGTCTTTGCTTCTAAAGAACTTTCAAATTTTGTAACATATTCTTGAGAACTGAGTCCCAGTGCCTGTAAGAATTACGATATGCCCTGTTCTACTCTCCACTGAAAAACAGCTGACTCATAACCAGCGAGTTGTACAGTTTCCTGCATATCAAAAGAAGCTTTATGCTACAAGCTGGTCACATGTGTTATGGAAATCTCACAGATTTGCCATCTATGAAAAACACAAGAGCTCCCACAACATTAAAGAGTTTCCCCATCCTTAACTTAAGCTACAATAGCCAAAGTTTACTTCAACATAGTAAGTACTAGACCAGGGAATACATTTGGAAGACAGAAAAAAAAGAGTTTTACCAAGAAAAAAATATTGGAAAACACAGGTTACACACAAGTAATATTCATACTTTTACCGTTAAGCAATTATTTTGGCAATATAACTTTTGTTTTCAGAGTTTTCAAGAACTCTTTGTCAACATAGCTAAAGACCTAACTGTTAAAAGAGTGACAAAAAGTCTAAGTTAAACACCAGCAACCAGATGTCCAAGACTAATTTTTGACAAAGTCCCTGGCACAGTCTGAACAGGAGACCAGTCCACAGATTCTTTAGGATTTATATTAACTCCTACTGACAAGGAATAAATCTGTGTGCTTATCAATCAGGTAGACTACATATTGAACCTGGTGTCCTTTCACTCTTTTCATAAGATAAATTTAAATATAATGATGGCTCAAAAGCTACAGGCTTTAGCAAAGTACAGATTTGAGAGAAAGATGGTTAAGGAGCACGAAAATTTTGCCTCTCATAGGTTTAGGGAACACCTGATGTTAATATGACCAAAAAAATACTGTGTGCTGATCACTACTGAACTGGGTTTTTGTTTACTATGCTAAGATTTGGGAAATTTCTAGTTAATTTGATACATGATGAATCAGAGTGATGTTTTGTCTAAAGGAAAAAAAAGTTTCAGGGGATGGAAACAAGGAGTAAAACTTGAGTAGGAAGAGAATAAAATACTGGTGTAAAGCTAAAGCCAACCTGCTTCCTCATCCTCCTCATCCTCTTCCTCATCATCTGAACTTGATGACAAGGGAGCTGGTGCAGAGCTAGCTTGATTATTAACATATCCACCAAACTGCATGCCTGTGAAGTGGAAAGCACAAACACAAGAGTCAGACAGACAGGAAAGATGAGAAACAGAAGTCACAAGTCATTCAATTAAAAGTGAGAAAAGTTAGCTATTCTAGAGAAAATCCCAACATGCAAAAAGTTAAATCTGCAACTCGAGGCTACAGTTCATACATTAAACACCCACAGAAGAGCAGAAGCAGTTTTTACTGGGCTACTTTATCAAAGTATTCGCACATGGGAGTTAGCAGGCAATTCTATATATATGTTTATGTACATGTATATCAGGAAGTTAAACAGACAAAGTATGTATTTATTACTTTCTATGTATGTATTTAATATCAGTTTGTCCACTGGAATTCTTCTATAAGTTAATATAGAGAAATGAGTTTCTTCCCAGATAAACTGAAATTGTGTTATGAAAACTTTAATATTAAACTTTTGCTTGGAAAAATCAGCTCCTTTTTAAAGACACAAATAACTCACATTAGATTTCTGAACATGGTCAGAAATTAATGAAATAACCTGCTGCTGCAACAAGCATGAGTAAAAACACACACCTCAGCAACATAGTCAGTGAAATTGAAGTTAGGTAAACTGAAAAACTTGGTTAGTCTTATTTTTAAATTAGTGCCTAAATACAGGCTCATAGACCTGTATTTAAGCTCCTAAATACACTTTTAAGACCTGGTGACAACACAACAGGTGTTACCATTGTCACCTCTAAAATGCAATCTCTAAGGTTTTTTTTGTAGTGGAGTTTTTCTTATTTTTTTTTTTTAATGAGATCTACTCTAAACATAGCTGAACAATACACAAAAGCAACACATACATATAGTGTTTTAAAGAGTAAAGCATACAGCAATAGCTTGCAATTAATTCCCTACATCACTCATTACTGTCACAATTTCAGCACCTCCAAGACATCTTAAGTTTCTCTTGTAAACGCCAGGTTTAGGAAGGATATACTTTTAGTCAGGCAGAGACATCCTAAATAAATGCAAATGACCACTGTTTGCTTTAGCATTCCAATGGATTGCTATAGCAAGAAAAGCATCCTAATTCTTCAAAACGGTTCAATTTTTTTACGACTCTTGAGAGTTTAGGCTTTATTTTTACTGTAGAAGCACTGTGCCACCATTATGTTCTTTAACATTGTAAAGCACTATAGAAGTATTGTACATTATGCATACTTAAAAAACATAATGGTTATTAATAATCTCCCCATCCACAACTTAAATCAACTGTATTAATCTTTACATTATGGGCTAAAAATGCTGTTAGTTTGATGGCTTTTTTAAAGTTAAGCAAATGAACCTAAGAGGACCACTTCAATTTTATTTAAGAAAAAACAGTAGAAGCAAGGTGAAGAGTTTCTATTCAAACAGAAGTAGTAAAAGGAAAACGGAACAAAACTATATCACAACCTTATTGAGAATCTGAACTTTCATTCAGATTAGTGCAAGAAGTGACTGACATTATTTCACTTTATCTAGTGCATTAACTCCTCCAATTCCAATCAAGTTTATTCACAATAAAAGTATTCACAATGATGAAGGCAAAAATCAACCCAAGCACAACCAAGGAGGTAGAATGCTTCAGTTTTTCTATACTGCTAAAACACAAGAATAATTTGTTTCATAATCCCATCTTTTATCAAGGCCGCTTTATGGATGTCCTTGGAATGAAGGATTCAAGAAAAACATTCTCTGCACAAAACCAGACTACAGCCAAGAAGACTATGTCTTACTTAGGCCTGGGAGAGTTACCAGGAAGTGAGATAGAACAGCTATTGTGAAAGAGAAAATAATAATAAACATGTAAATAAAAGGGAAAAGAAATCAGAATGATGATAAGAGATGCATTGTAACAGAGAGCCAAAGGAAAAGAAGATGAGGACAGTATGAAAGTGCAAAGACAGACTTTTAACGAATACTATATATACTGACAGGAGAAGAAAGATAGTAAATGTCTACTTAGAAATGGTATACCAATACAAAACTTCTAAGTATTGGCAGATGAGAGAAAAAGACTGAATTAACCCTTCTACTCATGTTACTTTGGAGTCTTCTGAATGATTTTTGAAAACAAACAAACTTCTACTGCTAAAACTCCCCCTTTGCCTGTCACTGGTCACATACATAAAAGATGCATGTGTTCAGAGAGATTAAAAATAAGCCAGTGACATCAAAGTTTAGGAATCATGAATTATATCACTATGAATTCTCTGGAGGTAGGGTTGGTTTGACTCTTTACAAGCCTTATAAGTTTGTTTTGGTTTTTTTTTTTCTAATTGTCAAGAGTACTACAAATTCCTGCCTTTAGGATACTCCTCCACTGTGCTAGCGCAGCTGGTTGGCTGAAAAATAACCTAATTTAAGAGTCATTCTCAGGTGGAGAAGCCTCCTATTCTGCTTCACTGTCCAGCAATCCAACAGTAGGTCAGCATGACAAAGAAAGCAACTAAAGAGCAAAAGACAGCAGTCTTTATAGGTCTGCTACTTTATAGGTCTGTCTCACAATGCAACCACAATTTGAATTAGTCACAAATTTCCTGGACTGATAGTTTCTAAACCCCACTACCGGTGTATCTGTAGTTAAATAATATTCCACTCTAAGGCTTTCTCCCACTGTTTTACAGATGCCTATAAATGTAAATGGAAGGACAGAAAAGGATAAAATTGGATAAGAACTCATTTATCTATGAAATAAATCAGCTATTTAGGTTATTTTAAGCACAATCACCCATACCATAAAAGACTTAAAAAGGATAAATCATACATTTTATGTGTCTAAGTTTCATAATGGAGGCCCCATCAAAAATGAAAATGAAATGACCCCATGCAAAATCAAACTGTATTCTCAAGTTTTTTAACTGTTTCTCTACCCATTATCCTCATATTTTCAAGAAATTCACTATGGTACTAAGATCTTACTATTATGAACAGTATAGTTCTAACAAAATTAACTCTCTTCCATTTTTTAACTCTTTGCCTTAAATTGCTTTCCTTTACTCACTAGTTACTCTTATCAACATAAAACCTACAGAAGTCTACAAATAACATCTAGGCAGGACACATTCTCAAAGATTATCTCTAGAATGCCATCCTCAAGTAAAATATTTATGGATATTTATGTAAGATTAAAATAGGTTTAATACATTTTAAGTATTTTGTCTTGTTAGAACTTAGCCAAGTAAACAGTATTTTAATTCCGTGTAGGAATGCCCACACAGGAGCTTAAGACAATTAAATCCACTTAAAAAATTAATTCATACTGGTTTTCCAGAGTGCTTTCATGTAGATAAACACTATAATTTGAAAAAAACCCAACCAAACTAGTTTTAATCTCTGTATGAGAAACACGCTTGGATTTCTACCAACTCAGACAAAAATATTCAGTAGATGTGTTCTATTTTTTACAGTAGGTTAAATTCTACAAATAAAATTATCACATTTCCTTATAGACTCAAGGTTATTGCAAGAGTACATATGATATTTCAGACTGCTCAGATGAATGGAGGGCTGGACTAGATCTTTCGAGGTCCCTTCCAACCCTTAAGATTCTGTGAAAAGATTCTGAAGTCTTTTAATGCTCACAGAAGTATCATCTAAACAAAGAAACATGTGTGATGGCATGTGTATGAATTTATTATAAATTATATTAAGGTAAATACAGCTAGAGTAATGCAAACTCATGATGAGTTATCTTTACATTCCTGACACAGGTACATTGTTGGTTTGAAGGTGTGCTTAGTCAGCTACATATTGCATCGACTTTCACTTACATGGAAATATTTGAATTTAGTGAAGAGTTCAGCAGTGATTTGTATTTAAGGTACCAAGTGTTCACATGTTGTACAGAAATCACTGCAAGAACATGTATATTACAGATGAAGGCAAATATAGATAAACAGCTAAAATCCTTCTCCTTAGAAACAATTATGTGATTTCTTTGAAAAATGAAGGAACTTTTTTTTCTATCAAGGACTCATACGGTATAAACTCTACCCAGTACCAAAAATCAGTCATAAAACTCCAAAAACTGGTTTATCATTTTCCTTTACATGGTATACTTTAAATAGGACTTTTCAGCAATGAAGAATTCTCTGTCTGTAAGAGATACAGAATTGATTCAGATACAAATTATTTCTATTTTTTTACATTCTACACCAGAAAAAGAAGGAAATGGAACACGGGGAAATTTAGACATTTATGTCAGAGGATTTTGAAATTTAAGAATAAAATACATGATCTGACAGTCACGTTTTTGAGAATTATTTTGAACACTAGATGTATCATACTATTCTGTACAAAATTAATGCCTACTTTCACCTCACACGCTGAGCTGTTTTTCCGTAAGAATTTTAAATTCTGTAATTACCAGGAGAAAACACAGCCAGAACATCAATCAGTGTAGTAAATCAGATTTGGAATACTAGATGTGTTCCATGGCATGTAAGAATCAAGAGGCAAGTCAAAACATCAGGGCAGAACTTGCAAAGCTGAAGGAATATCCAAGTGATTTTCTGTCAAGAGGCTACCAAGATCAGAACAGGGAGAGGCTTACACAAGAACTCCTCTGTTCTTCCACAAGAACTCTTGCAGTAGCTTCCCACAGGACATTACAGACAGGGAATAAGAAAACAACTGTATCACTTGGTATTTAACACTGAAATCTCACTGTTTCCCAGTGAAAACTGCTAGTTAACACCCGATCTTTCAATACAGACTGATTACTAAAGCTACTTCCAAGATCTTCTTTCATAAATTTAAAATCATGAGCAGCTTTTTAGAATAAGGGAACTAAAAGAAGGGCATTCTGTGGGAGACACATGTAAGACTGACAAGACAAACAAGCCAAAGATGACATATGGCTGAACAAAATCAAACAAAAGAGCTAGGAGAAGCTAGAACAATGTGATACAAAACACCACCACTAAGGGAGGCTGAACAGGTGCAAGAGATGTATTCCAGTCAGACAAACGCAGAAGAGCAGCAATAAAGCTTCTAGCATTCATGTGTGCATGTGGAACAGGACAGAAGTCTGTACTCTTAACTTCCCATTCCCTTTTGGTACCTTCTTGATGAGTCAACTCTGGTGACTGTGTAACAGAGGGTGAAGATTGTGGCTGAGAAGAAAGGCTTGGAGCAGGTGTCTTTATTGATGATACCATAGCAGAGGAAGCAGATGTTCCAGCCTCAGGCTTGGTAAATGGAACGCTCTGGCTCACTGAGTGCACAGGTTGTGAAGAATCAATGGCACCTGAAAACAACAGCAGAAAGCAGGAATGCTTTGTATTTGCACAAACAATCACACCATGGAAGCAGTCACATTTGATTTCACAATAACTACAAAAACAATATAGTACTTCCAATGGAGACACCTGCAAACAAGTATATATGGAAAAGTTGGTTTCTTTTAAAAATTAAATAATATGTATGATGTTAAAACTTCACTAAAATGAACAAATTGCTCTGACACATAACAGTAAAAGGAAGGCACAATGTAGTAAAAACAAGGTAAAGCAAAAGCTAAATTGGTCCATTTTTGATCCATGCCCACAACTCCATGCTTTCATAGATTCCTCTTCGCAGGTAAGAGCAACGGAGCCGATGTGAGATAGCTTTCAGTATTCCTCCCAAAAGCAGAAAGTCAGCTTTGTAGCAGACCAGTATTCTACCTCTCTGACAAGGGCAACACATGGTAATTTTGGTGCCCAGGTATGAGACCCATATTCCAAGTAATATGTTTCAATCAAATTAGAACATTCCACAGAACTTCCAATGTGTTTTAAACATCTGGACTACATAGAATCTATTTCAAGAAAACAGATTAGTGCTCTGAGAGATTTAACACAGTCCAGTTGAAATTCCTATCAGATAAGGACAACATAACTTCATTGGCTTTTAAGAGAGTTGCTCTTTGTTTATAAATTGGAAAAAAAATCATATTACAATTCTAAAAATGTGACAGACCAAGCTGTTAAAAAAAAGAATGGAAAGGAAATAGTTTGACTAATACTATTGAGTAAACAGAAATTAAGCAAGAACAAAATTTACTGGTTGTAACTTTACTTATTTCAGTTACAGAATTTACTGGACAATGAACATACAATATTGACTTTCTTCTATACAAACACCAGTACAGTTCATACTGCCCCTGACTTTCCATAAATAACGGACATAATATCTGCAAAGACCTTATGGGGAAGCTGAGGCTTCCTTTAAAGGAGGAAGAAGAGGCAGCTTAAAACGATCCTTCTGCTTTTCTAATTTACCATCAGAATTAACCACATACATTTTCACCACATTGATGGAACTTTTATTTATGATGCATTTTTCAAATATAATGTTGAGTATACATATGACTTTTTTGCAAGTATTAAAAACAAAATTAAAATATGTATTTATCCAAAGTACATACACACAGCATTTTATATTAAAATATACTCACTATAATCTCTGCTTCTACATGTTACATTTTGTAGACTCCTAACAGTAGTATCAGCAGTGACGAGCAGAAATGTTCTTCTTAGGTAGCTGCACAGCGTCCTTGAGTAAGATATGCAACATAAGGGAGGTTCTTTGCAACATTACTGTCTTACCCAAGTTTTGTAGCAGACAGAGTTGCTTATGGGATTATGGTACTTTCCATACTTCAAGTCAATATAGTACTGTTTGCGGTGTCAAGCACTGTCATAGAGAATGCTAAATGCTATAATGTCACACTGTCATATGTTCAAATCCAAAATCAATTCACACCTGAATTTGCTGAAGATGCAATACCTTCCTGAGAAGCAGTAGTACCTATTCTCAAACACAAGTTATCCAAAATTTCCTTAAAAATTAAATGGATCCTTTACCTATATTGTAATACAACTGAAACACTGAGCAAGAAAATAATGTAATGTTTTCCTTGCACAAAGGTCCAATCTGCAACATTACATGTTAAACTTTGTTTTGTGACTTTGGAAAGTTTTTGAAAGCTGGAAGTAATCAAGACCAAAGAAAACACTTAGATTAAGTTAATCTTTAAAAACACATCATTAGTAACTATCATCATATGAAACAATCTACAGTTATGCTAACTATGCAGTTCAGTATTTTAGCTCAAGACAAAGCCGGACTGAACATCAGTTCAGGGTACCAGTTTCCCATCAACTGCTCCAGGATACCTAGATCAGGCCACACTATATTCTCACCAACCAATGCCATGAGAAGCCAAGAGCTTTGCCAGGCCACAATAAATATAGAACCCAATCTTGATGACACAGTATTGCCTGTTTTGCACCTTCTACTCCTTTAATATGCACCAAACTTTTCCCTCATGCCTTTCAAAGGTTAACATCTCTCACAACAAAAATGACCAAGTATATCACCTGGTTAAAAAATCATAGACCAATAAAGACCTATAGTCAAAAGGTACATTACAGAAGGAATCTGCAGAGCTGTACAAACTAGCAGTGTAATTCATCATTTTGCCTATACAATGTCACTTGTTTTTATTTACTTTTCAATTTGAGACTTACTAGTAGAATTTTTAAAAGTATATTGCCAAAGCACCTTCTCAAGTTTCCTGAAGGGATGCAAGAACCATCCCATTGAGTTGCTATAGCTGTAACCAATCTTGCCTGACTCCCAGTATCTCCCCATGCAATTTCTACTGACAGATATACCACCTCTATTCAGCTTGATTTTCAACAGCATCCCATCTATCTCCCTGACTGTCTGTATCTCGGCTGCAGTCCTTCCCCTTTTTCCAATCACACCTATATTAGCAGATTTATAGGATTATAGCCTACATCCCTATGGAACTGGGGCAACAAGGACTTTAGATCCTGATCCGACATAAGGGGAAATACATGCATGAGATAAAGAAATTAAAGTGTCTGGTGCTCAAGCAGACTGCCTATGATTACAGGACCAGTACACAAGATCCAGAAAGCAAAGAAATCCATACCATACACCTGCAGAAAGAGTTTTCTGTCTCCTCATGGAGGAGTCCAGTAAAATTTGGACATCCTGGTTGACGTCCACACTGACTGCAAAGCACCAAGAAAAAAAACAGAGTGCATTGATTTCAGATACAGTAAGCTTGAAAAACATTAAGGAAACCTACTGACCTAGAAAGACAAAAAGCCTAAATAATAGTAAGTGTGTTTATTTGCATAGTGTAACACCATTTCCAGACAGAGTTATACTAATGCTGCTCTGCTAAAATACAGAATTTAAATCTAGAAGAGGGTGTTTTTGCTTGATAAAACTAGTTTAAACCAGTCAGCAGAAAAATCTCAAATTAAAAATTTGATTCTACTTATACTTCCTAAATCAAAGAAAATTATTCTCATTGCCTGCTATTCATCAAAACAAGACAACTACCAGCAAGATTCCTCTTAAAATAAATGTCTTTTGTTCTAGTGAAATCTCAGTGTCACTGAGATTTCAGATTCCAGAGTCTGCTAAAGTTATAGAAAACCATTTTGTTGTGGTTCTATGTCCTCAGCATGAGACATAAAGAAGCTCAAGGGTTTGATAGGTTCAACATGGGGAAAGCTTTCCAAAGCCCTAGAAAAATTGATTTATTTAAAAATTCAACTAGAAGTCCAATGCTTAAGACTTTTCTGATTTAAGTAGAAAATAATTCAGAAATCAAACTTCTGAAAAGCTCATGCCAGCCAAAGTTTCATAAGTCCTGTTTAAACACCCAGATTTTTATTAAAAAACACTGCATTCTTCTCTACGAATAATGTTTTGCTTTCACTCCAGAGAGCTTTTAGTGTTCACTGACTGCACAAAACCACTACTGAAAAATGCATTGAGACAGTAGTATCCTGAGTGATGGTCTTGCTAGAATTTGACTACTTTAAGGACTGTAAGGGGTCTTCTTTCCCAGCACACCAGCAATGACAGCAAACTTTCCTACTGGCACTCTGCCTAATAGTAGGAAACAGTATAAAAATGTCTTTACAGGAACAGTCAGAGTACAGTCAAGAAATTCAGTATATCCTGATTTTTTTTTTCTAGCCCAGTTCATTAAAATCTATGCACAGAACAGACTGCAACAGTTTTTCATCACTGTTTTCTTCCTGGACAACAGCAAGAAGGATGAAATATTCATCCCTGTGTGCTGTATGCAGACACTTTCCAAAGACATTCAAGAACTGGCAAAAAATTTTCATAATACAATTCTTTTTAAAGGATGTAAACAATTAGAACACCATATATATATAAAATGACTTCATCTGAGAACAATAAGATTGCACTGGGAAATTAACAAAGCACTATCATTGTCCAAAAAAGTAAATAAACTACACCAGGAACAAAATATTCATCTGCCATCTCTTACTAGCCACATGTTGTAGTAATTGAATTTTTTAATACATTTTAGCCAAACATGTTGGATTCTAAACTAAAAAAAAAATAAGATATTATTGAAGGCAGTCTGTTTAGCCCCTGATAGAATTACAGAATCATACAGAATCACAGAATGGTCAGGGTTGGAAGAGACCTCTAAAGATCATCTGGTCCATCCCCCCCACTAAGGTCAGTTCACCTCAATCAGGTCACACAGGAACACATCTAGGTGGGTTTGGAAACTTCCACAAGAGACTCCACAACCTCTGTGGACAGCCTGTTCCTGTGTTCCCTCACCCTCACAGTAAAGAAGTTTCTCCTCATATTCAAGTGGAACTTTCTGTGATCCCGCTCACAAGCCCAGTACTCCTTGTCCTGTCACTGGGTGCTACAGAAGAAAGACTGAGTTGAGTAATACAAGTTTGGCTCTTCCTTCAGCCTAGCTACTGGTTCTATCTGAGGTTATTTTCCAGATAAATCAGTTCCACAACCCAGTCCGTGCTTATCTAGGCATCTTTACTATCTTGGAAATAGTTTGAATAAGGTTTAAGTAACTATGCCTAGAGTCTGGCAAACAGACCAAGTACTGCAATATGATTAAGGTGTAACAGAAGCAGCAGATCGGTGTTTATTTTCATGTGTACCTACTACACATCCCTACCACAACCAGTTCTATCACTGGAACTTTGAAATTCAAGCATAGTATTACTACCCTATCTTGAGGCCACATGTTCAATCAATCAATCCCTTAAGAAGGGCACTGAATCATTCAGAAGTTAGACTATCCATTGTTCATACTGCTCTTCATGGTCTGGTCATCTTCACTGTTTCATCTTTAAAACAGCTGTTCTTTATTTTAAAATATTGTTATGATCAAATAATAGATTTCAAGACACCTCCAAAGGAAATAAAATTAACAGGCATCTAAACTGAAAACTTCTGTAACTAAAACACTAATATTCTGTACAAACAATAAGTCATTCTCTTACAACTACTGTAAATCTTAATATTCTGGAATGGTATCGGTATCCCATCAGTATAGACGTTGTTTCTGTACTCAAATGAATCAATCTTTTTGTCCATCTTTAGACTTTTAGTCCCTGAAATAATTTGTTTTTATGCTCAACTGCAAAATGCTGTTAACTTCAGAAGCTTTTTAAGGAGCGCTCCATTTTTCTTTTTTAAACAGTGTTTTGTTCAATGTCTGAAATATTACAGAAAATTGCACAGAGCACCTCATAGAGACAGAATTCAAATCCACTACTATCCAAAGGATTAAAACTGAGCTGTAGGATGACACTCTATGTGCTAGTCTGCATTAAAAAAACCACCTCAATACTGAAACTAAATTCAACCTTGGAATGGATTGGATGAGCTTAATTTAAGCTTAGATGGTTTTCCCACGCAAAGCTGTAGCATCATTGAAACCATGTTCTTTCCCAAATCCTTGGTCTTAAAAAACCTCAGCTATAAGGACATCTAAAACAATCCCAACATTTGAACTACACAAACTTTTATTTAGTTCTCTCATGGAACAGAAGCTGCATTTAATATTGTAGGTGCCCCACCTAGTATCTTCACAGCTTCCTTCTGTATAGCTACACGCATGCTACAAACATCAAGTTGTTACTTAAAAACATCAACTACCAACTGACAAAATTGCACTTTCATTCAAATACTTATAAAAAATATTAATTCAAAAGCCAAACCACCTACAAATCTATGTAAGATTCCACTTCTTCTGAACTTTCTGAAGAGTGCATATGTGCTCACTTAGGTAAAATTTAAAGAGTCATCTGAAATTCTCTATATAGAAAAGAAAAAAAGGTATCTTGGAGAGTGATAGACATATTTCAGAAACTATACACTCCTTCAAAACAGCATGAAAAAATTCCCTACAAAGGCTCCTCATGTGGAAAAAACACAAACAATAAACTACACCCATTCCTCAAATACTGTCTTTTCCTGCATCTCTCAACAGAAACACGTCAGTGATACCATTAGCTGCTATTGGGAAGACTGTGGTAAGAAAATGAGAAGGGCTTCAAGAAAGACTAAGAACAGAATTAAAAATTACAATACAGAACCTCACATGGAGAACAAGTACAAAACGTACATGTTTTCTGACTTCCCAAACACATCTGCAAGTTCACTATCCTTCAAAAAATATCATACCTGTATTTATTTGGTTGTTTACTTTAGCAGTCAATCCAGTGGGATTCCTGCAGAGGTTGTCTTGAACAGACTGAACAGATGAAATTGTTGATAATGTTGTATTATATCCCATGGGAACATGCTGTTGAACTGAACAAGGTACTGATGTCGTCTGGCTAGAAAACGCATTTGTCTCTTTGAAGTGTCCAGCAGGGTTCTGCCCATATACCCTGCCAGCAGCCACAGGAGGATAGGAAACATTAGGATACATGGCACTAGAAACCACAGGCATGGTGTAGTGATCAGAATTAAGGGGAAATCCCTGAGATGCAACTGGAGAGCCGACAGAACTGCTGCAGTGGTTACCAAATGGTGAATATGACTGCTGAGCACTTGCATGCAAGTAGGATGCAGATGATACTGCTCCTCGAACAGATCCTTCAGCTGACCCCCCTGTATGGGGAGGAGTTTTGTTGTATGACTGCTGTGACTCCTGCGTATTCAACACACTGGTACCCACAGAAGGTGTTACAACATGTTGTGCTGGTGCTGAATAGTAAGTAGGGTAGTAATTGGCTCTATACTGATTATCCAAATGTGAAGCAGCAGCTTTATTGGGCACTTGGGAATAGTGTCCTGAGGGCACCCTATAGTTTAGAGGATGAGAGTTGTAGCCAGAGGGGAACTGCATCTGACTCTGCACAGGACCTGAAACAAAAAGAAAATGTTGCATATATTAAAGATTCATCTGCTAGTAGTGCCAATGTACTTACTCTAACAAACAATGTTTCTTCTTTCCTGTCACTATTTTTCAGTTCAATCTCCATCAGAAGAAAGAGAACAAACCAAGCGTAACACATGCAAAATACAACAGTTCCACGCAAGGTTTTCATGTCAAGATTGTATATCTCATATTCATACTTGAAAATTGTTGAGAGTTTTCAGGAGGTTAACATTTAAACAGTGAGCAACTAAACTGATATTTCTAAGTCTCTGAATACACCAGTATGTTTAAAGAAACTGACTACGGAAAATGGAAAGTTGCTGTCAAACCAAAACATCAATGTATAAAAACATACATTTACAAATCTTCAATAGATTGACCAAGATACAGTGTTGCAGGACAGTTATTTTTGCCTTCTATGTTCTTTTGTATTATGTTACAATGAAAACCAACATTTTAATGAAACTACAGAGTATCTGACACCACACTTCATTTCTGTTTACTGCTGGATACTTACATCAGGTGTAAGAGATGTTGTTATCAGAGAAATTGACCTCTACTGTCACTGCAACTGGCTCTGCAGCATTAGAGGTTAATTACATACTAATCCAGCAAAGGTCAAACGAATACTTGTTTGCTAGAGACTGAATGTTAACTATGTCCAGGCATCTTTTTTCAGTGCCAACTGATCAATAGTAAACTGAAAGGTCTTCCTCAAGTTCTTTTCCTCAACTCTATTTCTGTTTTCTAGTGAACCACAAAAACATTTCCCTTGATAACTTATTTTCTTAAAATTACCACACCCTACTGCTTATGTCATGCTGAATAACTTTAGTGTTATTTCCCAGCACTCGGTGAATAGAAACACAAGCAGAGCACTGGGCCACTCACAAATTAAACAGCAGCTGTAATAATAATGAATTGTTGATTTCTTCTCTTATATTTACAATGGTTACAAGATCTAAGTATTACTTCTCTTGAGTTGAAATTCTGAGAAGTCACTGTTCTCCAAGTAACACCCAGACATTCTACAACTAACTTGCAAGGCAATTTTAATAATTAATTTGTCAACAGAATCCTGTAAGCAAGGAACATACTGTCCAAAATTGCTTTCTGATAAAACCAAAAGTGACTTTTTGTAATTGACAACCCAGAAGGCTGAGCAAGAGGAGCTAAAAAATTAACAATGGTAACTTGGACTGCTGGATCAAAAGACAGAAAGACATTCTTGATAGAAAGCATAAGGATTTTTTAAAAAAAGTTTACATTCTGAGTATTGAGTATGTAATTATACTGATTTATTATTTTCCTGAAAAAGTGGGAGCTGCTTCATAGAGCTCTGTAGTCTATTCTCCTTTAAAGGAAAATGATTTTGAGTTAGCAAGTCATTAAGAGCTACATGAATTCTGGTAGACTTTTAATCTGCTTCTTTAAAGTCTGAAAAAGTAGCTTAAAAAATATACCAACAACTTATGTCTGTCAAGGCTTATTGCTTTAAGCAGTTATATCACCCAGGGTGGACTCTGAAGAGTCTGTGCATAATTCAGGAACTAGTTTAGAAGAGCCTTACTTCTACCTGAAAGGTTGCATATCAAATAATCTACTGAGAAGTCTTGTAGTATCTATCTGCACACACACCACAAAAAGAGACAGGTGACATTAACAATACAAGGTATCATTATCTAAACTACAGAATCCAAAGTAATATTTATTCAGATTTTAAAGCATGACTTTCTACAAGTTTAAAGCTACACATGAGCACACAAGAGTATAAATCCCATGAAGGCCTAAGACAGACATACCTGACATCTGAAAAACTGCAGTTTTAATTTTAAACTCTTCTAAAAGCAAGTTTTATACTTAGAGATGAAAGATTATTCCCAGTATCTGAAATGAGGAGTTTTGTCCATTTGATTATAAAGAATGTGCATAGAAATAAATCTTTGTACTGCAATTAGTAGCTGAAATTAATGACGACTAGATAATTAGATAGTTTTCAACACTGGAAATCTAGATACACCTTGAGTGTCATTTTGAAATCTGGTTAATTGCACAATCTATCCTGATGTCTCAGGTACTCTACCTTCCTCCAAAAATATCTGACAAATCTCTCAAAAAAGTTGCATGAGAGAAGTTGAAAACCTTAGACGGTCATATAAGGTGCTGCCACAATGCTATCTCTATACTGAAGGCAGTGAACCTCTACTTTTACAGTGCTAGACTACCAATGCTATACTGCATTAGTAAAGCTTTGCTTGCTACCTAGCATGTCTGTTTGGGTTTTACATCCACACATTCTTTCACCCAAATAATTTAGTCATCCTCTTTAACATCCCACCCACTTCCACAGCAGACTCCCTCCTGTATCCCTTAGGAACTGGTCACAGCAGCACTGCTCTGACTTGTTAACTGCTGGCAAACAAGGCAACAAATCCAGCTGCTGCTGAGCTCTCACCATAGCTCGGATGTGGAATGAAAGCCTAGCTTTTTCCTCCACTCAAGTTTCCATTTTAGCAAAATATTCAGGGATTTTGTATATTTCAGACCTCTGTCTTCTTTATAAAATTTAATGAAACTATCCAAAAGATCTGAAGTCTGAAGAGGGACAAAAAACAAGGCTAAATGAGGTCAAAATTAAAATTATGGTCCCAAAATGCTACTAGAGATACCAATGTTAATCTGACAAACCAATTGCAGACCATACTAGACAAAAACCTTCTGGAGAACTATGGGGACTCAATATAATTATTCTCTTGGTGTTGCATTTCAAGATATTAAATTGTTAGCACTGAAGTCCTCCATTACTCCTGGAAAAACACATGATATTTTAGTACTGATTTAACAAGCAACATTTTACAACCCTGAAATTAGGAAATGGGTCATTATTCACTTGGATACAAGGCCATCTGTAAGCCTACTACAATAAAAGTGTCTTGAACTTTCAAGACTTGCATTTTAAAGCCCTAATCTTGTTCAACATCCAAAACATAGGCTTTTTACAAAAAAACCAAACCCCACAACTTCAGTACAGGATCAAACTGAGAGCACTGTAAAATATGAACAATATTTTTTTTTAACTCTCCCCCCCAAAACTAACGTCTCCGAGGGTCTCAAATGGTCCTGGTCATTGGGCTTGGACTTGGGCTAGGCCAAATTTATTAAAAACAAAGCTGAATATCCTTTTTAATATCACTGTATGTGCAACGGTTACTTGCTTTCTGTTAAAAAAAAAAAAAAGGCCCCTCTTTCATTAGATCTCAGTAACTTTGATGTTTTACCTGAAAAAAGTACATTTTATGAAATTACAACACAAATCACTATAAACTTCTAAAGGGATTGACTGATATTTTCTTTCAGCCAATATATAAATGGCTGTATTCACTTAAATATCTTACATTTAAACTCCATTATACTGACACAAATTTAAATTTCAAAAACAATGACAACCTTCTTGTGAAATTTAGTTTCTGTTAGATGGAATGGAAATTTCCAGTACAGTCTGTTACTTGTCCCCTCTACTCCCCCCGTTAAATTTTTTTTAAAAAGACACTTCAAATACCACATCATAACTTCAGAAGATTAGTACTAAAAGACTGAAAGAGTAATCTAAAAATTCTAGACGCTATTGCTAAATTATAGAAAATGAAAAATCTAGAGTTTTTACCTATAAATCATCAGATACACATCACTAAGATATCTTAAGGACCACGAAACCCAAAGGTAAGTTGTGTAGTTAGCAAGTTATGAAATAAAAATTCAAGACTATTACTGAATAGTGTATAAATTTCTCAGAATTAAAGACAAAGTGTTTCACAGAAAACAAATGGTTTACTACAAGGTTTTAAACAAGCTATTAATAAAAATATCAGCAACAAAATCAGACAGCAACAATGTTGCTATAAAATTTATGGTTTCATTCGGTTAAAAACATAAGGAGAACATAAAATGTCAGCTTCCATTTGTTTTTGTGAAACACTTCCAGGTTATTGAAACTATAGTAGTAGCAGCTGTCTTGATAATTGTACTTTATTAAAAGCCATGTAAGCTGGCATTTTCTGAATAATTTTGACAAAACTTATCATTCATTACAATACTAAAGTCTGAACGCATCTGAAGCATTAGTATCTCCCAAAAAGCTGCCATTTAATTACCTTCCTTTGATTCACTTCAGTGACTTTTGTATTATCTGCAAACTGATGCAAACCCTAGTTTGCAGGCATCTAAATGTTTATTGCCTAACTACTCCTTTAGACATGAAAAATACCCATGAGTAAAAAAAAAAATGTAGGTCTGCAAACTAACCTGTGCAGAGAAAACAGCTGTACACAAACAGCCTAAAAATAATACAAACTAAAGGGTAGGAGCTAAAACTCTACATAATCAAGATGCTCAACTGAGATGACAAACCATCATTAAAGTGGGGGCAAAGATCATAGATGTTGTGATAAATTATAGAGGTGTATTAATAAAGAACTGATTTTACAGTGCACCAATTTAAAAATGAGGTACTGCACGCTAATTACTTTAATACACAATACAGTTAGTCTCATCATCTCTCCATTTGAAAAGTCGGTATTTTCTGACTTTGAACTCTCTTACCTTTGTTTTTCAGTGACCTAATCGTGTTTACTCACCTCAAAACCCCTCTGTGTGAAAGTCTACCCACCTACCACAAGTTCTTAAACAGTTATGCAGTGAGTGAGCGTTTTAATCTATAACACATGGATTTCTGCTCGCACTCATGCAAGACTGCCGAAGCCGAGGCCTGGAGGTGCCTGTAGAGCATTTCTGACACTCCACAAAGCAGGCGCCACACCACCGAGCTGACTCAAAGTCGCGAGAAGAGAGAGTATCCCCTCTCCCCAGCTCCTTTAGAGAGGCTGGGAGAGGTTGTGCCTTCTTAAAAATTAACCCCGCACGTAGCGGCGTGGACCCGGGGTGGGACATTCCTTTCCACAAGCGGTTCAGACGGCTTCCGCTGCCTTTCAGAGAAAAGGCTTCGTTATGTGCTGGCAGCGCTGCGGCCCACAGGGCCCTCGGCCGGACCCGAGCCCACGTCGCTCCCTACAGCGGCCTCCTCGGCTCCCCGCGCCTGCCGCCACCCCCGGAGGGGAAAGCGAGCAGCCCCTCCTCACCCCAGAACCCGCAGGGACCCCGCCGCGGGACCACTGCGGCTCGCGCCGGGGACCTCGCGGATGGCCTATCCCCACCGCACAGCCCGACAGGGCTAGGCCCAGCGCAGACCGCCGGCTCCTCACCGTTCTGGTAGCCAGGCGCGCCGCTCTGAGGGGCCGCGGCCTCCCGGGAGGTGCCAGGCGCGCCCGGGTAAACTGGCCGCGGCGGCAGCCCGGCGGGCGCAGACATGGCTTTTCGCAGCGCTTCCTCACGCCGGCCTGCTCCTCTTCCTCCTTCTATCTCCGCCCCGACCGCAGCCGGGCGTTGCGGGTCCCCAACGAGCGCGAGGCCGCGGCAGCCCCGGGAGAGCGGCGAGAGCAGAAGAGCGCGAGCAGGCCCGAGCGCCGCTCTCGCCACCGCGGCCCTGGGACTGCGCCGCCACCGACAGCGTCCCCTGGCGGCGCCTCAATGGCACGACCCTGCCCGGGGTGAGGGAGATCGCGCGCCCTCCCGCTGCCCTTACGGAGCTGTGTTCTCGCCCGGAGCGGCTGCTGTACCCCGGCGGGCACCCGCACGTACCGGAAAAGCTCTAACCTGACCCACACCGTGAGGGGAATGGCTCGCATGGCAGGGAGAAGCGGCGCGGCGCGGCGGGGCCTGGCCCGGCCCGGCCCGGCCCGGACTGCTTAGTCTGGGGGTGACGGGGGTCGCATGCCCTCTCAGTAACCTGGTGGGTGCAGGCGGACAGGCTAGGGCATGGTAAGGAAACAACTTTCCCTCTGTAAATACTCTATGTAGATAGAAAAGCTTCGGTGAGGCAGGGTGAGGCAAGGCTTTTTGTTCTGTGTTAGGATAGTGTGTATATACTATCTAGACAGAATACTATCTTGACAGGAAGGAGCGAGGCGAAATAAGGCAGGACTCTTCAATCTTTGTGCAGAATATATGCTATATGTTCTCTAAACAGAAATGAAATTGTTGGTGTGCAGCCACTGTTGGTAAAGAATCTGCATGCAATTTAGCACTTTCCGCAGTCAATCACACACCAAACCGTATTATTTTTACTGTTAATGTCTCTATCTTTACTACCTATCATCTCCTATTCCCTCAGATGCTATTAAAGACTGAATTAACTTCTTGTGTTCTTTTATTAATTATGTACAGAAGTAGAAAGTACAGTAACATATATGGGTGATTGTATTGTCAAGAATTGTCAAGACCAAGTTCAATGATACTGAGTCATTATGTATGTAAACTTTCTTTACCCGTTACATATATTTGACCAGTTCCTTCCCTGTTTACGTGTTGTTTTTCCTGCTCGTTATTATGCACATCTGTCATTAAACACTTTAATTCTTTTTTTGATTAGTCTATAGTCTGTATACTAAACATATGGTCCAGCTCTGTTACTCTTACGGACCATGCAGAGTATCTTTAAATATTGGAGAAGCTGACTGTGTTTTAAAGTTTCTCAGCCTTCATGCACTGCCAGATTGTAGATTTGTCTTTGACAGCCTTCCATTAGTCTTTTGATAGGCACTAGATCTGTATCTGAAAGAAACAATTTCTTCTCCATGCCCTAATAAGCTATTTAGAAAAGAAACACTACCTTAAGATACTAAAGGACTAGGTAACATGGGAATAGTGTGACATTGCTGCAATTGAAGGAGATTTAACAGGAATTCTGCCAACATATCAAGAATCAGATAATCATGCACCTTTGGTGAAAGCCACCAGTTGAAGTGCCTCCCGGGGCAGCCATATTATTGTGATAGGCTTAACAAATTCTGCTTTTAAAGCTGTTCTTCCTTCTTTGGAACCTGTCCTCCATCCCACACAGAGTACTTGTGTGCAATTAATGCATGACAACAAAATAATTCAGAAATATGGAGAACCATATGGTTTGTCTCCATATTCTCTTGCCATTTTAGAAGGTGTGTAACTGCTTCTTTGTACTAGAACTACATTTTGTCACAGCATCCAACACACATGAATCTGTGTTTTGACGAAGGTTTTGCCTTTCCAAAGTTGTGGTTCTTTAACTCTTTGTGCTGTGAGACCATAAATATATTCTGTGTCACAATCTGTGAGAATTACACGTCAATTTATGATCAAGCACAAGGGGTTATATAACATTTTGCTAAAAGCAAGAAGAGGCGACTGGGGATTTTCCCATTGTTTTGAATGCTTTTACAAAACCTTTTACACAGCTTAATTATTTTCTAAAAAGCAACAATTACACTGTGGTTAAGCCCATTCATTTCTAGGAAATCCAGATCTGTTGGCAGATAGAACACAAGCCTCTAATAGAAACCCACCCTAAACTAAAATCCATTAGTTTTGTTTTCCTGATTTATAATGAATCTGGATACATTAGCAAGAAGTGAGTATTAATGTCTGCTGTTTATGCTGTCATGCAACATATAATGCAAGAGCTGTCTCACCTAGGCTGTTATTTTCACTTAGTCTAGTAACAAATTTTACAGGAGTAACAAATTCTTTGGTCAATTGGTGATTTATTGTGACCTCTGGTGCAGGAAGTTTTGCAGTGACACAAAAATATTTGTGTTTGGGAGAGGAAAACATAAAAGTGTACTTATCTCATTACCTGTAATCTGATGAAAGGGACATTAAATGTCCAAACTTACAGAGCAAAAATTATTTTTACAAACTGGAAAATCTGGGATCAAAAACATAATAAAATGAGTTAGAAATAATCTTGAACTTTAGCATAACTAAGCCAAATGTCTTTTACTTTGCTGTTCATTTCAGAAGGAGAATGTCAACATTAGGTGCTTTTATAATCTCTGTCAACAAAATATAGCAGTAGGTCACCTTAGCTCACTAATAAATTTCTAATTATTCTCCTGCTTTTCTGACAGGAAGTCGCTTCACTGCAAAGTAACAAAGTTCCATATTTCACAATCTAAAGTTTCAAATTGTAAGATTTTGTGAAAATGTAAGATTTTTGTGACTTTTATGGGTAAGTTGCCTGCAGTCACTTTAGTGCAACTGCTTTCCAGGATGAGAAGGCAAATGGAGACTCTTGTTGTCAATTAGAAGTGTGCCTCTGGCTGGATGATCTCTGCATCTGGCTGAAGGATAAATCCTTGCATCCACTGGGTGAGATCTGTGCAATATTTCATCTGTAGCTGGCTAATTAGTAGAAGTTGCCCCAGGGTAGTTGTGCTCCATTTTAAATAAGAATCTTTCAAAAATCTAAAACCTAACAGAGAAAGAGGTATCAGTTGTGAAGCAGCTCATTAGCACATGTACAGATTTACTTTCTGTTTAGGTTATTTTATTTATTACCCCAGTAACTCTGGATAACAGGTGTTCTGTGTCTGAGCACTGAGCAGAGCTTCTGTTTATTCCCCAGAAGCACTTGGCATGTCCTCAGGCTGGGTACACAAGAGTGACCTGTGCTTAATTTTCATGTATTTTTTTTTCTTTCTTTTCTTTTTCTTTTTTTTTTTTTTCCCTTTCCCCTGGGGTAATAAAAGGCTCAGAAAGCAGCCTGCCTGGCAAGCTCTCGTATTCTATACAGACATCACGTTTACCAGTCCTTTTGCACAGGATAAAGGGGATTGTTACTGCTACTACCAACCTAATGGCAGTGATCCAGCCACCTTTGACGACCTTGGCAACAACAACAGTCTGTCATCATCCTAGGGTGGCTGTGAGTGACACAGGAGAATGGGATGCATCCAAGAGTGCTCAGGAGGCTGGCTGATGTGGTAGCTAAGCAGGTCTCCATCATTTTTGAACATTCATGGAGGACAGGTGAGGTGCATGAGGACCGGAGAAAGGCCATTGTCACTCAAGTCTTCAAAAAGGGCAGGAGGGATGACTCAGGAAACTACAGGCCAGTCAGCCTCACCTCCATCGCTGGAAAGGTGATGGAACAACTCATCCTGAATGTTGTCAGTAAACATACGAAGAAAAAGATGTTTATCGGGGGAGTCAACATGGTTTGTTGACCAAGGGGATGTCAAGTTTGACCAACCTGACAGCCTTCTACGAGGGCGTAACTGGCTGGATAGATGAGGAGAGAGCAGCGGATGTCATCTACCTTGACTTCTGCAAGGCTTTTGACACTTTCTCCCATAACATCCTCATCAGAAAGCTCAGGCAGTGTGGCTTTACAACCACAAAGTTCTAGAACTCCCTCTTGATTCTCCTCCCCATCCTGCTAAGGTGAGGAGGAGTGAGTAACTATGTGCTTTGGTTATTGTTCAGCCAGGGCTAAACCATCACAGTGGGGTGGATCGAGAGCTGGCTGAATGACAGAGGCCAGAGGGTGGTGATCAATGGCACAGAATCGAGTTGGAGGCCTGGGGACAGTGGAGTCCCACAGGGATCAGTTCTGGGGCCAGTCTTGTTCAACATCTTAATCAACTACCTGGATGAGGGGACAGAGTGTACTCTCAGCAAGTTGGCTGATGACACCAAACTGGGAGGACTGGCTAATTCCCCAGAAGGCCGTGCTGCCATTCAGCAGCATCTTGACCGGCTTGAGAGTTGGGCAGAGAGGAACCTCATGAGGTTCAACAAGGACAAGTGCAGAGTCCTGCACCTGGGGAGGAACAACCCCTGCACCAGTACAGGCTGGGGGTCGAACTGCTGGAGAGCAGCTCTGCAGAGAGAGACCTGGGAGTCGTGATTGGTAATAAACTAACCATGAGCCAGCAATGTGCCCTCGTGGCCAAGAAGGTCGATGGCATCCTGGGATTCATCAAGAAGAGTGTGGCCAGCAGGTGGAGGGAGGTTCTTCTCCCCCTCTTCTCAGCCTTGGTGAGGCCTCATCTGGAGTCCTATGTCCAGCTCGGGGCTCGCCAGCTCAAGAGGGACAGGGAACTTCTAGAGACACTCCAGTGCAGGACCACCAAGATGATCAGGGGGCTGGAGCATCGTATGATGCTGTGGGAACTGGGCTGTTTAGTCTGGATAAGAGGAGACTGTGGGGGTATCTCATTAATATTTACAAATATCTAAGTGGTGGATGTCAGGAGATTAGGGCATCACTTTTTTTGTCTTGTATCCAGTGACAGGACAAGGGGTAATGGACAAAAGCTGGAACACAAAAGAAAAAGCTATTTCACTGTGGGGATGAGGGAGCCTTGTCACAGGCTGCCCAGGGAAGGTGTGGAGTCTCCTCTGAAGGTCTTCAAAACCCACCTGGCTGAGTTCCTGTGTGACCTGATCTAGGTGAACCTGCTTCAGCAGGGGGTTGGATTAGAGGATCTTTAAAGGTCCCTTCCAACCCCTACCACTCTGTGATTCTATGAATGATTTTTAGCACTCTGAACAAAGGCAATGAGCTCTGCTATCCGCTACAGCTGATGACTGCTGATGTAGCCAGTCATTATGGTCTCCATGTCTGACAATAATCTACAACAGTGGATATCATCCCTGTTCACAGTCTAGTTGATAATTTCTGTAATAGCTCTTCAAATCTGGAAATATGGCATAAGTTCTTATTTAAATTGATACTCTTGATTGGCAGTTATGCCTGGTAAGCCTCTTGAGTATGCAGTGTAGAGAAACATATATCTATATCTAGACTTGTAATTCTTCTGGGTGGTTTCATCATCTGCAAGCTTTGGTCTACAGAGTTAGTACTTAGAAATCACCAGGGAAGTTATGACTGAGGAAGAGCCTTGGGTATATCCAGAGATCTAAGTATTTTCATTAAATTGTGTTCAAAGGGAAACTCTAACCACAAGCTTTTGTGTGACCTTGGAGGAGAGCTAAACAAAAGCAAGAGAGTCTGGGGAATTTTTGCAGCTGGTTGCGCCACATCCTGGCTGTAGAAGCATAGTGATACCGTGATCCAAACAGGCCAAGCTTAAGCTCATGAAAACTTTTCAGTTTTCAGCTATTAAAGTTTTATGTTTTTCTAGTAATTTTTACAAGACCTGTAAAACTAATAAAGCCCTGAAAGATCTATTACTCTCTGGCAGTTTGATATTTTATAGGTTTTCCATTAAGATGGAAGAATGACTCATCTAAGCCACTGGAGCTCCCTTCTTCCTGCCATGGCTCCAGATGTCCTGCTTGCCCCCAAAGCAAAGTTTGCCATTACTTCTAAAGGAAAAACATACTGCAAACGTGGGAACTTGTGTCCAAACATAGTTTCTCATTTTTTTGTGGATGTCTACATCACTGGTCCCCACTGTATCTTCCTATGAGTACTAAGAAACTCACAGACCCAAATCAAAAGACACAGTTCCTCCTCTACATTATATGGCTGTGCAAGCTGTCATATTTATCTACACCATAGGTCCCGAGGAGCTATAGAGGAGCTGAGGAGCCAAGATAATAGCCTTGGCTTCAAAGCATTTCTCATATGAATGAGGAGTGACCTCATTCATGTTTACAAATATGTAAAGGGCAGGAGTCAGGAAGATGGAGCCAGGCTGTTCTCAATGATGTCTAATGATAGGACAAGGGGCAAAAAAAGGAATTTCTTCACTATGAGGGTGATGGAGCACTGGAACAGGCTGCCCAGATGGTTGTAGACTCCCCTTCTCTGGAAGCATTCAAAACTCATCTGGATGAGTTCCTGGGTGACCTGATCTAGGTGGCCCTGCTCTGGCAGGGAGGTTGGACTGGATGATCTTTTTAGGTCCCTTCCAACCCTTAAGATTCTATGAGTCTGTGATGGCAATGAGATATGCTCATGTGAAACTTGAAACTAAAATAGAAAATAACTAAGCCATTGAAGCACAATTAAAACTTAGAAGTACCATGCTGTGGATTAGGAACTTAATGCCATAAACCTTAAGGACTTTGCAGTAACACTTCAGGAACTCTAGTTTTCTGTGTACATTTGAAACAACATAAGAAACTGAAATTGCCTCTATCCTCAACTGGAGAGACTGCTGCCTTCTGAAACTAATTGAAAAATTCCTCTCACAAGATGTTTTGGCAATACTTCAGAAGGCTGGTGTGCCAGTTATACATATGGACACTGACTGACCAAGGCCAGCTTCTGCACTGATTACCTTGCTGCCTTCAGTGGGACTAGCTCTGGAGGAGGCACATGAACCTCTAAGCCAGTAGGGAAAATGTAACTCTAAGGCATCATATAATGTGACATATTCTCCCTTTACAGCCATATAGTTGTAGTACCCCATAAAGTACTACTTAAAGTCAGATTTTTTTCATGAGTTAACTGCATTGTTTTCACCTGAGCAAACCTGGAGAGTGTTTTTTACTGTGCAGAATAAATAAATCTAATTAACAAAAAATTTACAGATTGATTCATATAACATTAAACAGATAAAAAAGGAAACAGCTTCGTTTCATTTCCAAGCACAAGTGAAGTAGCAGCATTCATGGAGAATTTAAAATCTTTTCATACATGTAATCCATCCATCTAAAAAACCTTTTTATGCTTATAGTTGTGTCATGGCTTAGTGAGGAGCCGCTTTTGCTTGGTAATGGGGAGCAAGTTGTAGTGAAGACCTGGTAAAGAGTTCTTGGACTTTCCCCTGGCTCTTGGGTTTAGACCCACCTCTGTCCCGGCTGAGCCAATCTGGTGCCTCTGTGATCACTAAGGACAGGAATTTGAAGTGCTATGTAGGAGGTGTAAGAGTGGTACAAGATGGAGGTGACCATGCAGACCCCACAGTCGGAGAAGGAGGAAGGAAGGAGGAGCACCAGACCAGAGACCCTCTGCAAGCCGTGGCGAGAATGCAGGCTGTGCCCCTGCAACCCATGGAGGGCAATGACAGGACTGAGAGCCACCAGCAGCTCTGTGTGAGTGCACCCGGATAGGCGAGGGACTGTGTGAGGAGGTGGCCATGGCACAGACCGTGCTGGAGAGCCTGCGGGCTGCAGAGCAGACCCACGCGAGAGGCAGAAAGGAGCTGCAGCCTTTGGAATTAACGTGTGTCAGAGTGGCCTGTGTAGTGCTGCCGTGTGTGAGGTACCCCATGGAGGTGTAGGGAGGACTGGTGCGGAGCCCATCTGCCCTGAGGAGATACAAATGGCAGAAGCTATCAGGAATAGTGTGACTTGAAACCCCCATTCCCTGCCACCCTGAGCTGTCCAGCAGGAGAGGAGATAAAGACACCGGGATTAGGGCTCTGAGCCTGGGAAGAGGGGAGGGGTGGAGAGAAGGTGGTCTTAAAGGACTGCTTGTACTCTTCATCATTGTAACACTCTGTGTTGCTTCATGTTAGTTATGTTTTGGGGTTTTATGGTTATGTTTTAGTTGGTGGATTAAATTATTTTCTGTTTTCTTCCCCAAGCCAGGTACCTGGTCTGATTTGTCTGAGACCATAAACAGCAATTAAGCTCTCCCTTACCTTTGGCAATTCTCAGGTCTGTGGTACTTGAGTCTAATCCTAGTCTTTTGTTCCCTGATGGGCCTAAACCAAGACAAGTTGTTTTGACGGCCTTACCAGTCTCAGTTTTACTTTGAGTTTTTTAACTATGAATTTTTACCCATCTGTAGCTTCTTCCCCACAGTTGCCTCCTAATTTAATTCAATTCTTCACAGTAGGTGAAACTCACTTTTTGTTTTTACACCACTGGTTTCTGCTGAAATAAGTGACACTGTAAATTCAAATTCACCTAAACAGGAAGCAGTGGAGTGAGCAAATCTATCTAGCATGTCTTTTGCTAAGACTGCAACATTTACTGTGCCACAAATGTAGCTAGCAACAGGACAAGGGAGCCGGAACACAAAAAGGTCTATTTAAATATAAGAAAAAACTGTTTTACTGGGAGGGTGAGGGAGCACTGGAATAGGCTGCCCAGAGGGGTTGTGGAGTCTCCTTCCTTGGAGGTCTTCAAGACCCACCTGAACATATTCCTATGTGACCAACCCTACCATTCTATGATTCTATGAAATAATAAAATTGTAAAACTCACAATAAAAGTCAGCAACTCCCTTTCAGTAATAAGGGGCCTACAATATTCTTCTTGCATAAAATGTAAATTTTCATATGCAAAGGTCAATTTACTTTTGGTGTGGTGTTTTTGCCTTAAAAAAGAGTGAAATTAGGTCCCTGCCATCTTATCTTTTAAGAGCAGCTTGTGCTGTGTGGTTTTGTGTTGTACTGGAAATAATGCAGATGCAGATCACACCTGCAAGGACAAAGTATTTTGTTTACAAAAAACAAGTAGCACAATCTGTGGTATTACTTTATGAGGTGAACTACTTATCTGTAGATGCTTGCTATGGCTAGGGCAACTAAACATTGCTACTTCTTAGCCCACATTGAGAGGTACCTCTGGTTTTCTCCTCATTTGACCTCTACCTAATTGCTTTTTTGTAGATGAACATTCACTGTCAAGTTATTTACTACCTGCAAAGAAAGCCATTCTGACTTGATACCAGTGGAAATGTGATTGAATATTTTCCATTTCAAAGGTACTTTCTTTAGCACTTTTGACTGCTGTAGAGTGCAGAATATGGAAAGGTGATAAAAGGACTGGTAGGTAGTACCTGAAATGCAACTAAATTATTCCTATCAGGTTCAGGTCCTTCATTTTCTCCGTAATGTCAAAAAGCCCTTTATTTCCATGTCAGGCTGATGCAAAAGATCTGTTTGTTTATTTTCACTTTGGCCAGAAGAAAAAAACACCATTAAACAAGTCTTCTGCTTCAAAAACATGTACCCAAAGTTAATTATGTGTTTAAGTGACTTCTAGATTAAGGATGTTAAGTGTATGTCTGAGAGCGTTCCTGTATAGTTTCTGAGGCAAAATACTGCTAGAAAAATCAGCTGGACAGGCCCCATTCCTCCAGTTTGCCCGTTCCTAAGAGTGGAGATTATGTTTATAGGAGGTAAATTAACACAGTGTGATCTGAGGTCTCTGAAGTAGGGAGCACTCTCACATTCACAGCCTGGAGCTGTTCAGGAAGCAGTGAACACCACCATACCACAGTGTTTTTTCTTTCCAGCTATTTTCTTTCCAGCTTTAGGCTAGACTGGAACAGGGCAATTGGGGTTAAACTAGCCTTCCTGTTCAAAATTTCATGCTGTTAACTTCCTATAGCTGTTTCAACTTGTGTTGCTCTGGTTGCACAGTTTGCTTTTTATACACTGGGGTTGTGTCACAGGACCAAAACCTTTATGTACATGCAGTAAGGAGAAAGCAGAGAAATGGTAATGGTGGACCCCTTTCCCATCTCCTTGGAGACCTGTGAGCAGCTGAGAAGTCTGTGCTCAAAGATTTTATTTTACTGTTCCCCAAGTAAATACATTCATGAAGAGAGCTGGTCAAGCACAGTGAGAACCATAAATAAACTCCCCTCCCCTGAGAAAAGGTGCAGGCATTCACATTTCCCAGCTGCAGGAGCTGTAACCAAGAAGCAGATTGCTTAGCTCTGGACACGAATCTATCCCCAGGATTCATATCTAACATGTTGAAGTCATTAATTCTTAATGAACTCAATTAGAAAAAGCACTGACTTTCAACAAATGGCAGGGTATAGTACTATATTAAAAAAAAATTGCTAATTTGTTTTCAGAATTTAAAAAAATAATGTGGGATTTACTGATTTTTTAATTTTGTTTTTCTTCCATTAGCATATTGCATGTCAGAAGCAGAGTACAATATGGCAGCATTACTGACAGCCAAACAACAGGAGAATCAGTAGAGTGTCCTGTAATTCAAAATAATATATGAACTGAAGCAACATCACTGGTGATACTGATTACTAACAGTATTTAGGGGCTTTTGCTTACCTATTTTGACAGGTTGCACAATAGTTCAATCAAAATGATTGCTCTACAATCTCTGCAGCAGCTTCTTCTCACCTCATAAAGCCTCCTGAGATAATCCTGCTCCCTTTGTGCTGCAGTATCTTCTTTGGGCTTTGGGGAAAAAGACGAAAATCAGTTTAGATTTAGATGGGGTTTCCCTACAATACAGGTTAAAAGAGGAGGGACACAGGTGGAGACTGCGGGTTCTGGACTTCAAGATTGTGTTTCTAATTCTCATGTAAGACTCAAGAGATGTGCAGTTATTTTCAGGATTTTAAAAAACTCAACCTATTAAGGAGCACCAGCATCCAGTCCTCTTGAAGTCTTTGTCTGCTGGTTCTTCAAGTGTACTTAATCTTTCCAGGTGCAACGAAAATAGCATTTCCTCTGCCTTTTATACTTTGCAGGGGAAGCAGTCTACATTTTTCCCCTAAATGCTGTTCACCTGCTAAGCCTTTCTATATTAATCCAGGAAAAAAAAAAAACCAAAAAGAGCAACCTTTAAATGTACATGAATTGTTTGAAGTTCACATAATTGTGTCTGGTTGTCTGGCCAATGACTCTAAATTGTGTTGTTTCTCCAGGCTGCGAGACAGAAACTCTCTCTCTCCTGGTATTGTGAATGTCAATTACACAGAGAATGCTCAGTAAATAAAATGCTAGTTTTGTTACTGCTGTAAGATATTTCCCTTTCCAGAGAGATCATAGTGGAGCAGAGATCAAAATCCATGTGAAACAAAAAAATAAATAAACACTGCTTTTTCTATGCAGAGGACAGGAAACCATGTGAGAGCACACTCCTGCACAAATGTGATGTTACTTCTTTGCTTCTTCTTTGCTGTTGGAGATTGGAGACTTGATCTGTTTTAACATTCTCCAGCAGGCTTGAGAGAAAACAATACTGAAGCTCCAAACAATTGTGGATTGGGGTAAGGTAGGCGTGGATATAGTGACCAGGATTAAGAAATGAACTCAGTAGGCAAGTTCCCTTCCAAATAACGGACTTGACTTGATTCAGGAAAGTCCCGAAATGTCTGCCTGACATTTAATCTTTACTTCAAGAGAAGCTAAGCGGCTGCTTAAGCTGCCCTGAATAGCAACTGTCTCTCAAATATGGGCTTTTTGTACTGTGCTCAACAGCAGCAATGGCCAGAGGGAATGCAGTGGGTGTCCAGAAGCTCAGAGGATTACATCTGTCCTGTGAGTGTTAAAAACATGGTACTTGCTTCTGTGCACACTGGTGAGGTTCCAGCCTGCTCGCTACAGGTTAGAGCTGAAATATTAACAGTGTCTCTCATCTCTCAGATACATTTAGCATACTGATCCTATGCATCTCTCCAACCTTTCTATAGAAAATTTCTACTGAAGCATTTCACCAATTATTTGTAAATTGTTTTCTGTCTGGAAGCTATCCACAGAACTTTCATAACTTCATGCAAGTACTTTTCTTTTACCGGATAGATAATAGATTCTTCATTATGAACTGCTTAGAAGGGAAGTAGACTGCTTTTTCATGTAAGCTCATGAAATTCAGGAATTCAGTAGTACTACACTGGTGTAAATTAGTGCAAAATTAGATTTGATATCTGATTTGAGCCTTGGAGAAAACAAAGGACCCTTGGATGAGGCTGTTCAGCAGAGCCCACCCTGCCTCTCTTGACACCGTTTATGACCCTCACATTGCAAAATTCCTCTGTAACTCAGGAGTCAGCCCTCATTTCAACCAAGTGAAATGTTGCTGTGCAGCATTAGTGCCCCTACCTGATCCTGGCGGGTTCTTTTTATTGCAGAAGCACATTGAAATGTAGGGGAACGATGTGAAAGAAAGAAAACGTCTTCCCTTGGCTGCATCCCGGCTGAGCAGGGGCAGCGTGGCCACTAGGAGATGCTGCTGTACGGGGAATGCACCCGGCGCTGCGGACGCCGGAACGGAAGGGAGAAAGCATTCAAAGTAGGCTAAGACACGGCTTTTTTTTTTTTTTTTGGTAGGCAATCAGAAGGGAAATTTGAGACAGAAATATGTACAAGGCTGTTGTGTTGAGTGAAACAGTAACTCACAGTTTGCAGTGGTTTGGGAGGACTACTTTAGCACTTAAAAAAACCCCAGCCAAAACGGCATTGCCTTTTAGTTTGATGTAAATTACTGACCCGTGAATTTACTTCTCTGATCTAGAATATTGCCTACTGGGATTTGAGTAACAAAAAGATCTGTGTTTCTCTATGTGGCCCACTCCATAACATGACTTAAACATGTATTGATAAAAACCTTCCAGGATAAAATGAAACTAGAAGCCAGGAATGTAATTAAACAGAGAAATTAGAAATATGCCTGGGAATTCAAGTAAGGGGATTTTCTATGTCTAGGCAGGAACCCGATAGGTTTAATGGTGATTCCAGTTCAAAACTAAGGTGTTGGAAAAGATTTTGCTGAAGCTGTGTTGAAGAACTTCCAAGAAAATGAAGATTAACTGAAAACTCCATTTATGTATTTATATTTTCTTGTCGGCTGTAGCAGAACTCCAGCTGCTCTGTAGCTTTATCACCCTCTGCAGTGACTGGGGAAACCATGACTGCTTTTGTTGTTTGTTTGCCATTAGATAGTATTGTCTTCTGCTGGCTAATGACAGTTGCTGCCATAAAATGAAGAAGGTGAAAATTAGCAAAACAATGTGAAATTTGTATTGTCCTTTGGCAACATAAATGCCTATTCATCCACAGGGAGCCCACTTATCACTAACAATCTTTTCTCTGTGCTTTTCTTGACCTGTTCACTCAACTATGGGAATTTTTGTAAAGATTTTTTTGGTTTGTTTAGTTTTGCTCAGGGCTTTTTGAGGAACAGCTGGGAGAAGGGACACTTTTTTAGAAGTATTTTGACATAGAAGTTGCTGTAGTTCTCTTACTTCCATTTTATGGAATAAGGCTAATGTCTTCATACTCATGTGTTTATTTTTAGATACCCTATTTCCATATTTAGTAAATGCAGTTCTGGGCCTTGCAGAAAAAGAGAGGTCATTTATTTGTGCATCTAAATTCATAGAATTAATATATAGTGTATAAATAAGTAGCTTGACTTCCAGTCAGACTCAACTCTCTATGTATTTATGGCCTTCCCCTTATGGAGGTACCATATTGTGCACTTAAAGGAAATGTATGTTCTTTAAGGTGCCGTTTTAGGGAAAATGTACTCCTCAGCCACCACCTCCACACACATTCCATTGCTACTGCTGCAAACAGATCCCACTTGTTGTCTCTGCTGAAGGCAGGCATGGCAGCCACTATTTGGCAACTGCAGGAATGGGAAGCGAGGCTTTGGTGCATGGCAAAACCAGCAGCACAAGAGATGGGAGTGGGAATCCGAGGTCCCAAGGAAGATGGAAATCGATGTGGCAATGAGGACACCTGTGTTGCATGATACTTTTGATATTTTTGCGTGGGTCAGGGGTAATCAGGCACAATTCCAGGTCAAATTCACCAATAAGCCAACTGTAATTCTCTGGGGCTTTGCAGGGAGAAGAGATAAATACACACTGAAAGGATAAAATAGATGTTTAATTTTAATTGGGCAAGCTGAAAAACTTGTTTTTGATCAGAAAGCCTAGGCTGATAAGCCCTAAGCTTCCAGGAAAGGTAGGTCTTTTGACATACTTTTGTTCATGCATACCTGTAAGAACAGGGACCTTAATGAGAAGTAGTTAAATTTTTGCTATTTCTATTCTATAAGGCTTGCAAATATTCCTTGTGTGAGAAGTATATTTCCAAGTATTCGTATGTGCAACAGAAATCTTTTCTTTTTTTTTCTTTCTTTGGGAAACTGGTTGGCAGATTGTGCTGTTTTCTTCAGCTGTTCCACTGACAGGAGCCAGCCACAGAGTTGGCTTGATCCTGGGTTATATCAGGCTCTGGTTGCTTTTTGCTGGGAAGGAAAAGGATAACCTTAAGATACATACATGCTTTGCAAACAGATGGAAGGCTAGGCCCTGCTACAGGCAGTACAAAGTCTACCTCAGGCGCAAGTCACTGTTATTACTTTACCATAAAGTGGGTGCAGATGTTATTGGTGAGCAGAGGAACATTGGAAACCTTTCAAAGGAAATGCATTTAAGAAGGGATTTGAAGGAGGAAGTGGCAGGAGCTTTGCACGTGAGAGGTTGTGATGAAATGTTTAGACTTGATCTGTAAATGACAGGACAACATTCAGAACAGTCTCACCAGGCAAATCATAAGATATTTGATCTGCAAGTGTCAAGCCTGAAAAGTCCCTTGGCTGCTTGTGAGCATTTCACAGTGAATTCTTATAAAAGTTAGTCTTAAATGTGTGCCCTCCTTTGGAAGGCGGATTAACAGTACTCATGGGAATATCAAAATGGAAGACATACTCAGTTGGACAAGAATCTTGATTAACCAGTCTACAGTTACAGAGGATGAGAAAGAAACTAAGACAGTGGTTGATGCCAACACTGCTCTTCTTGCAGGCCACTGTTACATTAAACTTTTTGTACGAAATTCATTTCAAAGCTAGTACTAGGAAAATGGAAACCCCTTTAATGTGCAGATGATGCTGTTTTCAGTGCTCATCAGAGCAACCAGGAGCTTCCTGGAGCAGTTTGGATACTTTTCCTTTGCCTAATAGGAGAATGCCAGCAAGACTTTGACTTTTCTAGGAAGTACATTTCCCCCTAGTGATTAATTTGCAGAAGAAAAATACACAGATTAATTGAATAAATGAAGTAAAATGTAAGAGTTAACTGGAAGCTCTGGTTAAATCCATTCTTCCCAGCTTTCTCATTTTCCACTGTTTAACCATACCCCAACACAAAGCTCAGCTCAGTGTGTATGAATTTATAGGGGTTCTCTCTTTTAAACACAGAGATGTATCTAAACACATTTTCGCAGGAAAAGAGGGAATCTGGCTTTACAAATGTTTTTAACATGAATGGAAGCTCTGCTTCTTTGTCCTTTAATTGCCTTGAGACTCTCCAGATGGGGATCAGATCCTTGTCTCCTATCAGTTTTCTACTGACCACTCACCCAAGTGAATTACTGCAGGTTTATGCAACCAGAAGTGCAGTATTGAACCTTTAGGTTTTTTGCATATATCCTGCTGTGTTGACTATTAGTCTTTTTAAATTCAAGCAAGATGAGATAAGAGCAATAAACTCTGCTAACACAGACAAGCTGTGTATGGACTTTGAGGGATCCACTCCTCTTAAATCACTGCCTGATTCCTTCACTTACTCAAAAGCCAAACCCAGAAACTCATCTATCTATGGACAAAGTGTTTCTGTTTCTTAAAAATACAGACAGTGAGCTCCATATGCAGACCGAGGTGCTTTTTGCTGTTATTATTTTAAGGTGATGTCTTCTGAGTAGCTGACATTTCTCATTGCTGTCAGAGCAGACTAGTAGTTCAGACTGTTGCTGCTGGCACTGTGCCTTGTTGCAGAAATAGTTTATTTGTATAGGATTATGATTCTTCATATACAGGAGACCTAATGCATTTTATTCATTCTTCTTCTGGCTGAAGGTGGCCAGTTCTCATTCTCCTTTTATAGCCTGCATGTAGTTAACAGCTACCAACTGCTCTTGTGGAATGAGGATGAGGGTTTGTAGTAATTCTCTCCTCTAATACTACGAACAGCTTTCTGGGTCTGTGCCAGCTCCTTCAGTGCTGCCCCATTGTGATCCCATTACTTGTGTTTAAGATCCCTTGGTCTCTCCTTCACTATCTAATTCTATGCACTTGCTTCCTGGTGAGATCCCTCAACAACATGATACCGCAGAGCAGAGCTAACATCCTCCACACTAGGGCTTTTCAGGAAGGATTGAAAGAAGCCCTTCTATCTTGGCAGGCTGGCATCTAAAAAGTGGGAATGTTGGCAGCTTTCTCTTGCATTGGCCATTTTGGGGAAACCAGCTTCATCTCACTCTTCATTTTTATGCCTTTTATGGTCTCATGTGTACAGTTTTACTTCTTTTCTTGGTGGAATGGATTAAAAACTGTTGATTAGACAGAGAGTGAATTGCAGTTCATTGAAAATTAAAGGTCAGGATTTTCAAAATGTTTTGGAAGGTGAACAAGCAGCTTGCTTCCTTCATACTGGAGCACAAAATTGATGTAATTTGGGCCATTTATCCATGTTCCCAAGTATGACCTTCTGAGCTACCTTTAGGTACTTTTGAAAAAAAAAAATCTTGGCCAACCATCAACAACAGAATCAACAAGCACAGAAGTTAGTTCTATGTAGACCACCCTGATATAATTCTGCTTTTACTGGCAATTTATAGCAACCCCCCCCCCCCATCCAAATCTCTCCCTTGAGTGGAATATCCTGTTGGATTTATTGTGTTTTCACCACAAATACAGTAGCAAAGTCTCCTATAAATTTTATCATGAGGAAAGATTCAACTGTGAATGAGGAAATAAGGTGTTACAGACAGCATACAGCTTGTTTGTAACCTTTTTCTTGAAAGTAAATATCTTCCAGCATATTCGAACCCTACTTCTTGGACTCTTTATCGTGCAGAATAGGCAAAACTCTGCTAGGCAAAGCTATTCATAATGAATCAATAACATATATTTTGGCCCTGCACAGAGAAGTGGGAAGGCAGTGTATCTCAGTTGCAGTGGAAAGAAAAATATGCTTTTAGAGGATATTTAGACTTTTATGTTACACCTTGTCATGGTCTGACATGAAGCTGTTTCTGGTAATGGGAATGGGGCTGTAAAGATGGCTTCTGTAAGAAGTTGCTCGAAACTCTCCCCAGCTCTGAGACAGACCCACTTCTGGCACTGAGCCAATTAGACAACTCCACAATCACTTTTTAAGAGGAAGCCAGAAGAGGAGGTTTCTTCCTGTCCTTTTTTTTGTTCTACTCTTCTTCTTTTCTGGCTGGTGGTGGTGCAAGGAGTTGGGAGAGAGAGAAGCAACTGTGCAGACACCAAGGTCAGTGAGGGAAGAGAGGAGGAGGTGTGCCGGAGCAGAGACTCCCCTGCATCCTGTGGAGAGGACTGGTGAAGCAGAGATTTGTTTACATTTCATTAAAGATGCCGCATCAGAGGCAGTGACCATGGCCAGAAGAGGCCATGTCCCATGTGAGGGACCCCATATTCACAGAAACTGAAACTATGGGGAAGAACCATGCCAAAGAAGTTCATTAAAATATGCCCAGAAGAGGCCATGTCCCATGGCAGGGACTTTGTATCTGCAGAAGCTGCAACTGTTGGGAAGAGCCCACGACAGAGATATTCACTAAGGACTGCATCCCGTTTGAGGGACCCTGTATTGGCAGAAGCCATAGCTGCTGAGAAGATCACAGAATCTTAAGGGTTGGAAAGGACCTCAAGGCATCATCTAGTCCAACCCCACTGCCAGAGCAGGACCACCTAGAGTACGTCAAACGGGAACTCATCCAGGTAAGTTTTAAATGTCTCCAGAAAATGAGACTCAACAGCCCACCTGGGCAGCCCATTCCAGTGTTTTGTCACCCTCACAGTGAAGAAATTCTTCCTTATATTTCTTTGGAACCTCTTATGTTCGATCTTGTACCCATTGCCTTTTGTCATATCATTTGATATCACTGAGAACAGCCTGGCTCCATCCTCCTGACACCTGCCCTTTACATATTTGTAAACATTAACGAGGTCACCCTTCAGTCTCCTCTTCTCCAATCTAAAGAGCCCCAGCTCCCTCAGCCTTTCATCAGAAGGGAGATACTCCAGTCCTTTCATCATCTTTGTGGCCCTGCGCAGAACTCTGTCCAGCAGCTCCCTGTCCTCCTTAAATAGAGGGGCCTAGAACTGGACTCAATATTCCAGATGTGGTCTCAAGAGGGCATAGTAGAGAGGGAGGAGAACCTCTCTCAGCCTACTAATCACACCCCTTCTAATATACCCCAGGATGCCCATTGGCCTTCCTGGCTACAAGGGCATGTTGCTGGGACATGGTCATCCTGCTGTCCACCATGACTCCCAGGTCTCTTTGCCCTACACTACTCCCTAAGAGTTCATTCCCCAACCTGTACTGGTACATGGGGTTATTCTTTCCCAGATGCAAGACTCTACACTTGCCCTTGTTGAATTTCATTAGAATTCTCCCTGTCCAACCCTCCAGCCTTTCCAGGTCTTGTTGAATGGCAGCACAGCCTTCTCATGTGTCAGCCACTCCCCCCAGTTTAGTATGGTCAGCAAACTTGCTGACAGTGTCCTCTGTTCCCTCAACAAGGTCATTAATGAATATATTGAACAGTACAGGTCCCAGCACTGACCCCTGGGTTACTCCACTAGAGACAGGCCTCCAACTAGACCTTGCCCCATTGATCACAACTTTCTACCTTCTTCCCTTCCCTTCCTGATCATGCAGCCCACACTTTCTCAGTTTTGCTGCCAGGATGCTGTGGGAGATGGTGTCAAATGCTTTACTGAAATCAAGATAAACTGCATCCACTGAACTACCATCATCTATCCACCTGGTTACATCTTCATAAAATGCTATCAGGTTGGTCAAACTTGACTTCCCCTTGATAAAGCCATGGTGGCTGCTCCCAGTGACCCTCTTGTCCTTTAAATACCTGGAAGACAGCACCCAAGATAAGTTGCTCCATCACCTTTCCAGGGATGGACCCGAGGCTGATAGGTCTGTAGTTACCTGGCTCCTCCTTCTTGCCCTTTTTGAAGACTGGGGGTGACATTTGCTTTCCTCCAGTCCTCAGGCACCTTCTTTTATGGAAGACAGAAGAGCACTGAATTCACCTAGCAGACACTCAGGATGGTTTTTGGTACAGATATTTCTGATGCTTCGGAGCAGGGGTACTGAAGTGGGACACTTTGGCATGGGTAAGGATTTTATGCAGTTTGCCTAGACCTCACTGGGGTCTCAGACTGACATGTGGGTAATCTTTATTTATTGCCAGACACTACAGGTCTCCCAAGAGGCATCTGCAATTCCCTGCCACAGTCCTCAGCTGTGGTGACATGTGCTATTTTTCCAGGAACCAAAACTCAGGAAAAGTAACCAGCAGGCCTTGAGCTCCTCTGTTTTGAGCCTCTTCTGGTGGGTCAGTGTTGGGAATGTACCAATATTAGTTTCCAGGGACCATGAAGAGTTAAATGTTGCTAGGTTTTGTAGATGATATCCTGAAATATAAATGTAAACCCTGACTTCCACCAGGTTTAAAATAGTGGTGGATTATTTGCTTTTTGATGAGTATCATGCAGAGGCATTGGTATTAAGTCTTGGGGTTTTTCTTTATTGCTTTTTTTTACAGCTTTTTCTTTATTGCTGGATGGGAAGTCTTTATTTAAGGGATCCTGTGATGGAAATGTTACAAGTCAGACGACTGGCATTTGGTGCTGACACTGAAGTCATAACTAATGAGAACAAGCAGATATACAAAGAAACCTGTAACAAGTCCCATGATAATCGTGTTTACCACCAGTATGGTGCATATTCACACATTGTACTCCATAAGGCTCTAGTTCTGGCATAACCAGTCATAGACAGAAAATATTCACTAGTAGGAAGTGAGGAATTAGTTTCAGTACTGACAGAAATTGCACTTTAGGTTCAAATTTCTTAAAAAGTAAATGTATGTGAGAAAGCTGTGTTATTTGCACTAAATATTTTTACAGTAATTTGCGTGAAAAAACAGTAACTTTTTGCTGTAAGGATGGAGGAGTTTAACAAGAGAATCACATAAGATACCACTTTCAAACAAATTAGTCCCCCATATCCAAGTACAACTTCCTTTGTTAGTTGCTCTGTACCTTTCTTCTAACCTCTGAGTAAGTAAGAATCCATTTTCATGTCTTTTGTATCCACAAAATATCAAATATGAACTTACTTCACTGTTTGCATCTTTGTTTTTTTACTGATTTATACCTTAGTTGTAAATAGCAAAAGTATCTTTATCACTATTTCAGTTTAGATATCATGTTGCAGGTTCCCATCACTCTTGCCACTCCACATGCAGAAAACAGACAACAATCTTTGCAGGAGTGCATATCCCAGCGTAAAGCATTTCCATTAACATGAGTTGGGTGTATGTGCTCATAAGACAGTGGTGTGAAAGGAAGAGAAAGCATTTTTTTGGATATTGGTTTTTGCTGGCTTGGTAGGTCTGTAGTAGTCTCTCACTTTGTTAAATTGTTAGCTGGTGTTTGAGTGGAACACAAGGTCATCACTACAGAGGTTATGGGAAAATAAGGGGAAACTGATTTGGCTTGTAATGCAAGTAGCAGGGTGAACTATCAAGACACAAACTCATGGCAAGATAGCAGTCATGTTGGGCTGAGGCAGCATTTTACATTTACAGTTGGTTACAGCTTGTTGGAGAACCTTGTTCCAAAGACTGAAAATACCAAAAGGCTACAAATAAAATGGATCTGGAAAAGAAGAAGTGTTCACCATACCGGTCACTGTTGAGTTCAAGGACACATTATCAGTAAGTTACTACATTTTCTGGTATAGGCAGTTTATCCATCCAATGCATTTCTATTAACTTTCCCTCTAGGAGCACAATTCTTGTTAAAGAAGGGTTACTGTCCACACAGTTTTGAATTTAAGCAGGAACAAAATACATTGAAATTGTGGACCTTTTAGAAGGAATTACCTATTTCTTATTTCTAGAAAGCTGGGCTTGTTTAGCTCTGGTCTACGTTTGTTTTGTGAAGCTAGGAAAGAGATGGGTTTAGAGATACTGCGTTTTGCTTCATTTCTTTGTAAGAGATGACTTTTACCATCCTTAGAGCTGAATTTAGATGGAATACATTTAATTCTTGTAAAAATTAATTTAGATTTTGATTTGTTAGCTCATTCTTGCATTGAGAGTAAATCAGAGAAACACATTAATCAGTATTAATTTTCTGTTTCCTAACACTGTGTGTAGCTGTAATACAATAGTGAGATAACTGGTTATTTCCCTGAAGTTTCTTGAAATCCCAGGGCTGCATTGTAGTCTCCTCAAGGTTTAACATGCATTTACTAACAGCATAAGTTCTAGCCACAAAGCATATGATTAAAAAGTGCTGAAAGAAATGTTGATATTTAATTTCCTTTACATTAACAGTGGCATTCAAAAAAGAAATAAAACATAAGAGTTCAGAAACTGAGCCTAAGAAAGAGAGACTTGAGGGAGACTTCATTTTTCTACCGTGGCTTTGATTTTACTTAAGGAAATGTGATTTACTTTTGCATGTGGAGTGGGAAGGCAGGAGTACTTCAGTGTACAGGATCCTGGAGTAATTGTTCCTGGTTCCTGGGTGTGTCATTGCCGGATGAGTTAGTGGCAAACTCGTTGCATTGCTTTTCTCTGAATTTTCTCCAGTTATGGTCTGAAGCAAGCTTGACTAAGCAATAGGCAATATAATACCACATTTGTTAGCCAAAGCAGTAAAAGCTGATAGGAATGAGTTAACACAGCTTGAGTGAATGATGCAGGTGAAATTGAGGGCCTTGGTTTGTGACCCCTGTCAGATTTGACAATGGTAGCTAAATCCCAACTGCCCCAGCTGGCTGTCCTGCCCCTTTTGTAAGGTTACTTTTCCTGTAGCAGGAGTGATGGAGTGGGAGATGTACCTGCTCCTTAGCAGCAGTGCACTGCTCAGTATTTTAACATAAACTAAAATCAGTGGTGCTTTAAGCCGATACATTAGGTTGCACAGTGTGGCATCAGTGGAGCTGACATGTTACCTGCTACACTACCTCTGCTATCATGGCAGCGACTTTTGACAAAGAGATGGAAAGGATTTGAGGAGGAGCAAATATTTTTGGATGGCATTGCTGTACATGCTGGAGAGTTGTGTGTCATATTACTAAACCAGGAAAATGTAAACTGGTGGGAAGAGGAAGAGTTTAATTGCACAAACTCACTGTTAGTGAAGTATTAGAATACTGTAGCAGCCTTACATTTCACTAGGTTCCCTGCTATCATCAGTTTAGCAGGTCACAATCCTATGGCAGAATTCCATTTGAATTTTGGTTTCCAAAAGCAACTGACAAGGCTATTAATTTATCACACTCTTTGCCACTTACCTGACTTCATCACAATTGTTCACAGCGTTTTGCAAGGAAACCAAAAGCAGGTCCTATCTCTGAAGGTCTTGTCGTCCAACAGTCAGACCTTGACAAAGAATTAACTCAATGGAGGGATGCAAGCCTCTTTCAACAGCGTGGTAGATAGCTTGTAATAAACACATTATCTGAAAGAGAAGTTCTGTGGCTGCAGAGGTGCTTAGGCAAGCTCAGGAGGGAATGAGTTGACCCTTCCACACTACAGATGTTCAGCAATTGATTAAGCATTTTGAGAAATCCATCTGAAGACACTTTGAGAGTTGCAGGAAAAAGAGAGTGACCTTGAGCCAGAGCAGAGACAAAAGATGACCAAAGTACATGGCTTGCGTTTCTTGTACGAGGGTTTCACAAAGCTTTAGGGATCCTGGAAGTTGAAGACTTTCTTCTACAAGAGAATGAGCACTGTTCTTCCTCCAGCCTCAGTAACTAGGACAGAAAGTACCTCCTGCTTGCCATCCATCCCATGAGAGTGACTTTCCACTTTTGCCCAGAGGAGACATAAGTGGAGAAGCAAGTACGGTTAGGTTACAGAGAGAAGGTGAAACTCACAACTGTAAATAATCATAATGCTCTAAACTGCTATCTAAGCATGCAATTTATTTTACGTTCCTTGGAGGTGTACAGAGCTTTTAGCAGCACCCTTTTCTGCCTTTGAAATTGAGCAAAACTAAACTAATTGCAGAATATATGAGATCAAGTCCAACATGCAGACCAAGTGAGGTTAGTGTGGGAAAGCTAAATATAGACAGTGTCTCTAATCAGAGTTGGAAGGCCAGGAATGGAGCAGCACAGCACAGAAGATACGGAAAGATATTCAATTAACCTTAATTCAAGTTCACATTTTCAGTCTGTGCTGCTTTGCTGGCTGAGAGTGTGCATCAAAGCACCCATGATATTTTGGTGAGGGCATTGCTATCTATGAGATTTTCACAGCCCACATCTAAAATCTATTTTTAAACTTCATCTCTTAAAGGGGAAAAAAAAAAAGGCAAGCTAAGTAAATTTTCTAACAAAGTCTTAGAATAATACTCATTGCTGGGCTGACAACCTTCATGGTTGGTTATGGATGAGCTACAAACCCCATAAAATGAGGCTTATAATGAAAACAGCAACTCATCCATGTAACAATAGCATTGCAAATGGGATATGGTAACACAGAGCCATTCCCAGCCTGAGTGAACTGGCTGCCCTAGAGTTCTGAGGAATTCACCCGCACCGTACCCATCTTCTCTGAGCTGGAAAGGAGTCAGCAGACATCTCAGACACTAAGCATCAGAATTGTCAGCATATTGAATAGTGTCGTGGTTAATTTCAGGCCTGGAAGTAAGAGTAAGACTTTTGGAATAGACTGTAAATATTTGGCAAACTGTAGAATAGGCCACTAGGAGAGAGGAGAGAGGAAAGAGTAAAGAATCAGCACTTCAGTGGCTTAAACCATGCCCATAAATAAGGGACAGATGTTTCTTATTGGAGCATCCACTTACAAAACAGCTTCATCCCTGCAAAGCGCACAGTGCAGCTTCTATATATAACTGCACTGTAACACAACACAGCTGAATGTTCATGGAAGCTTGTTTATTTGCAAAGCATTAAGGGTAAAATCAGGTCGAGTTAAGAGAAGGTGGGGTGTCTCTTGATAAGTACCAAATATTTCCATGTACAGCAGTACACTTTTTTGTCTGCCTTTACAGAAGATGCTGCTACATTCCTGCAGCCAGTGCTGGTTGTCAGTTCTGAATGCCATGTTTTGCTTTTATGCAAGACATAACAGTATCCAGAAGGTTGAGATTTAGGCCATCCAAGGCCAGATAATTGAGGGCTAATACACTCTTCATATCCTTAAGTCTATTTCCATGTGCAAGTGCATTATGGTGTTTCATTAGCAGATCGTGTAACAGTGTGGAGTGACAATGTGACATACTGTTCAGCAAAACAGGAAATGTTGAGAAACTTTCCTGTGTTATTCACATCAGCAGCTTTCAATAATAAAAAATGACATGCCCTCCGTGATGGAATGAACGTGGATGCGTTAGTATTCTTCATAGAGCATCACTCTTGTCATTATGGTAATGACAGACTTTGCATGCTTAACCTATCACTTATAAAAAGAGTATGTTTGTTTCTGTAGAACCAGATTGTTTTCCCCCAAGTGTACTCAAGTAAGCGAGACAATTCCAGGATTAAGGGTTTAGCAATGTCAGTAGGATTAAAGCAAACATATTTTTCAGAAGTGACTGGGATTTGTTAAAAGCCTCTTTTTTTTAAAGTGTTATTTCTGATGCATTCCAGTAAGTACAATTTTTACTAGGTTCATCATTTACTGCAGTGCTATATCATTAGCTACAAAATCTGGATCTAGGTTTATAGCTGGACCAAAGTCTCATGTATTTTTACCACACTTGGAGACAAAAAAAAAGTGGTTTATGACAGTCAGACTCCCTAAGAACAGGACTTAGTGTCAGGAGATTAGGAGTCCCTTTCCAGATGTGATATGCCTCAGATATATAATTTTGCTCATATATCAGTTTCACTGTTTCCAACAAAGGGATAAATCAACTTTTGTATCTGGTGAAAGGGGATCATATTTATAGAACACATAAAGCATATTAGCATGCAAATATTTAAAGAGTTTAATAACATAAAATAGTTCTAGGACACCTCAGAAAAAAAAAAAACAACCAAGTTTTTCCTTGAGGATCTCCTCCCAACCTTGTCAAAAAGTCTATTTGCTTCACAAGCATCCCTATTCAAACCTGGTTAATGACTTCTGTCCATGAGGTTCCACAGGCAGCGCTACCCCAATACTAATTGGAAACACTTTTCCTTACTGAGGCTGTCTTGAAGAGCTCCCTTCTGAAAAAGTGTTCCTGTGTGTTCAGCAGGGGCAGGCAGGATGGTGTTTGCCAGGGTGTGAATTTGCAGAGCATTAGCTGCTCTACATTAAATCCAGTAGTAAATGTGCCATCGTGCTCACAAAAGCATTCTTCGTACAGATTAAGGCTACCCACACAGGAAGCTAGTGCAGAGTAGCTAGGGCTGTGTAAATTCATACCTTAGCTTAGTCGCTACTAAATTTCCACTGTAAACAGCCCTACCATCTATCCACCTACTTACTTTGTGTGGCTTGGAATGCTGCTTTTCCTCAGTTGCCTAATTTCTGCATATGCTTGTGGATGCATCTTCCTTTTTGCCTTTGAGAGTAATTTGTTACACACTACCTGCTGGGCAAACCTGTAGTTCTCACAGCTGCTCTCACATGTGGTATCAACGGTCCCTGAGCATTCAGCGTTAGGTTTGGCTGCTGGAAAACATGGATGCTGTAGGCTGATACCTCAATCGACTGCCATATTTCCAGTTGCAGCTGGTATTCTGTCTCTGGCCATCCTCCTCCATCTTCCACAACCAGCTTACTCTTTCCCTGACTCTTCTGCAGCTCTTTGTAGCCTGTTTGAATTAGATATGTGTGAGAAAAGCAGAGTCTTTAACACAACCTCAGTGTGAACTCACTGACTTACACCATATTCAGAGAGCAGCATGCTTGGGGGACCATGTGGGACCATGTCTGAACAGAGCTGTTATCATTTAATTACTCATTTTACAATAAGCTCAACACTTCTAAATTATGCGGACACCTTTGGCTGAGTATAAAGCTATCCATTGTAAGCCAGAAATGCCATAAACTTCCCTTTAGCACCTCCTCTACCTCACTGCTTGCTTTTATCTTGCTCAGGCTTGTTGCCTGTTGGTGGAATGGTAAGCTGTTAGGGACAGGATTGATGTGTTTTATACTCCCTCAAGGTCTAGGAGAGTGGGGGACCCCTATCCTGTTACACAGGGGCACAGCTGCACTGCTAGTGATCATGATTACAGCTGACAACTGAAATAAATGGTGTTCTGCAAACCTCTTCCACTTCAGCTGTGTTAACATGAAGGGCAGAGAATACAACCATGATCCCAACGTTGAAAGCTAGGATCAAACTGGTAGTATTATGGTTGTATTTTCCCTCCCCTTTTCATGACAGGATTACACACCTTATTAAGAATATTTTCCTACATTCTTTATGTTATTCCTTTGCCCTCAATGGTGAAGGAATATAAGAGTAAGCCTAGCTTTTCTATGCTTTCTCTCTTTCTAGCTTGCTAAAGTATGTGATGTCTGATCCATTCGGTTTCTAGGGCAGGGCACTCAAAGAGAATATGCCATTTATTAATAGAGGACATCACTGAGAAGCTTGAACAATGCCCCATTGTGAGAATGGAAAAAGGTTGCTGGTTGATCAGCTCCAAGCCTTGAATTCCCTCTGCTAACCCCACAGCTGACCCACGAGAACCTTTTACCCTTGCCTGCTACCCCTCTCTTTCCCGAAGAGCCTTTGTTGCCTTCCTGTTAGTAAGGGTCCTCAGTGTACTAATTTGCAAGGCAATTTGCACTGCCATCTCACAGATAATCCATAGCCAGGATGTTGTTTGAGTTCTTGAAATAAACAGAAAGTGTCCAGAGACCTTAAATATTGTATTCAAAGATGTGCTTTACAGAGGAGAAGACTGTTCTCTGTCTCTACCTCTTTCAAACATAGTGTTACTAATGCAGTAAGTGGGAATTTCTGTTTGAAATCCTCTCTGAAAGCTTGATGAGGTGTACGCCCACTTCCCTGTTACTCAGGCAGGATACTAACTTTTTATCACAAGGCCATCATAAATAACGGATTCTAGTGGAAGCTGGAGCCATTGCTAGGAAGCCTTACTGCTCTGTAACCACAGATGGAAAGGTCTTTAGGGTGGACACCTTGTACTGATTTCCTCACTGAAAACCTTCAGAAATGCAGATTTTGGCTCCCTACCCAGAGTTTTGGAGAAATCGCTCTAATAAAATTTCTTCTCCCCTCCCCAAGAGGTTTCTTTTCCCCCTCAGAGCTACTGCTGTCTCAATGCAAGTGAGTTTAGCCAGGGTGTTTAGCAGAGCAGCTATTTTGAAGAAAGAGAGTGCACCCAGTTCTCACTTTTGACCCTGCAGACCTGCACTCAAGCACTAAAATTACAAGCTGCCTTAGTCAAATGTGACTTCTAAATATCCAATTGAAAAGTGTGTGTATGATGATGATTCCTAGTTTCTGGTTAAGTCAAAGTAGGTAAATTTACAATGGTCTTAACTTTTAATTTCCATGCTCCAAGTAAACACTTGTTACTAGTGTTTTGTTTTGTTTTTTTTAATAAGTATAAGCAGATTAAGTACTGCCAATGTGAATATTTGGATTTATTGATTTGACAGGTTAATATTGACCTCTTGTCTTGATCAATATTTGCCTTGGAGGATATTAAATCTTAGTGTCTGTTACAAAAGTCAGTACATATATTGTAACTAGAAGAGAATTGTAATTCTAGAAGTTTTATTTAACCATTAATGAAAGTTTGGTAGAACTAATTACTTTCAGGTTAAAGTAAAATTAATCAAACCACTGGGCTGCTTTTTTAAGAGTGCAATTTGGAGATGCTTAGTTTCAATTTATCCAAGTTTAATAAAGGAAAGTGTGGGGGACAAACAGCCAAACTGTTTGATTTACAGTTAAAGAAACCATTCTGTTTGACAACAGATTAATATCTTTTTTCCACATAGAAGAAAAGCCCACCAAAAGAACAAACAGAAAAGCACAATCCATTTCTACTTACTTCAGCCAACAAATACAAAAAGCAATGCTTCGAGCAGTGCTTTTTATTGCAATTGTTATATATGCTTTCACTGGATGTATCAGGAAATTTCTCTGCAATGTGGCAGACTAATTTAGATTTTAAGAAAACAGGGGAGAAAAAAAATGGCAGACAAACATCTATCTCTCAGGAGGAAACAACTGATTCAGCTGCAGCCAGCTGTTTCCATATATTTACCAGAGTACATTCCTCCAGGGCTTCCACACTGCTGACCTATAAAAGGTGAGCCCTAGGAGCTTCCCTATGTGTTATCTTTCCAGGCAAGATGCAAGACCGTTAACAGCACAAAAAAAGAGAAATAGTTTCCTTTGCTCTCAGTGCTGGAGGTGCCATTTTCCTCTTTCTAATGGGTTTCTCACAGCTCTGCCACTTAATAAAAAAGATGACACCGATCCCCATCACACATTCTTCCCATTTCTCTGGGCATAGGTATTAAAAAAAAAAAAGGAATGTTCCTCTAAAGTTTTGCCTAACTGTTCTCTGAATTACCACAGGATGGCTCATGCCATTCCACAGCTGTTGTCTTGTTTACATAGCATGGTTTAAATGGACATTCCCATCATGGGACATATGGAGCATGGATGTTACATATTGCATTCTAGAATAAGGCTAGTTAAATCCCACTTTTATGGCTTGAGTTTTTAAGTCCCTGTGAGACTTTGCTGCAGGAGACTGACAGGAAAGACAGGTGTATCATGGCTTCAGCCTGGTGATAAGTTTTCACATTCAGCTGCATTCTTCCAGCAGCAAAGGGCTGAGCAGCTGGCAGCCTCCAAGCCTCCCTGCCTCTGTGAGAATGCCTGTGGTAGAGAGAAGAATGTGCTGCATCCTTTGCCCTGCCAAGCAGCCATGTTGCAATGCAGACATGGCTGCCACTCCTGCTCATCAGGTGAGGCCTTCATCGGACGCAGCCTTGACCACCAGGATGCAGTCCTGAGGTGTTTATCCTGAGAGATGCTGATTGTGTTTGGACAGGGAGCAGCTCTCATAACCAAGAACACACAAAGAAGAGATCTTGCTGAATTCAGGTCTCTTATACTGGAAAAAAAAAAAAATCCAGTTTTGAAATTGGGTGCAAACTAGACATAGCTCTCCATGATCCCATTCTTGCTTAAACAGAATTTTTTACAGGAGTAAATTACACCAGTTTTTTGCAGGATACAATTTTAAAAGGGTCCTTCTGAAGCCCATTAAGCCTGTGAGTAAGGTAAATCCATTAAGTGGGCACTCCTAGATGCAGATGCGTGTTTGCTTATTTTAGGAAACTGTTTTGAAAAATACCTATGAAACAAAACTGAAAAAAATGGGTGGTGATCAATGGAGCCAAGTCAAGTTGGAGTTAGAGGCCCATGGGGTTCCACAAGGGTCAGTTCTGGGGCCAGTCTTATTCAACATCTTCATCAACTACCTGGATGAGGGGACAGAGTGTACCCTCAGCAAGTTCCCTGATGACACCAAACTGGGAGTACTGGCTGATTCCCCAGCAGGCTGTGCTGCCATTCAGAGGGATCTCGACTGGCTTGAGAGGTGGGCAGAGAGGAACCTCATGAGGTTCAACAAGGACAAGTGCAGAGTCCTGCACCTGGGGAGGAATCCCCTGCACCAGTACAGGCTGGGGATTGACCTGCTGGAAAGCAGTTCTGCAGAGACAGACCTGGGATTGATAATAAACTAACCATGAGCCAGCAATGTGCCCTCGTGGCCAAGAAGACCAGTGACATCCTGGGATGCATCAAGAAGAGTGTGGCCAGTAGGTGGAGGGAGGTTCTTCTTCCCCTCTACTCAGCCTTGGTGAGGCCTCATCTGGAGTCCTGTGTCCAGTTCTGGGCTCCCCAGCTCAAGAGGGACAGGGAAATTCTGGAGTCCAGTGCAGGGCCACCAAGATGATCAGGGGGCTGGAGCATCTTCCTTATGAGGAAGGGCTGCAGGAACTGGGGCTGTTTAGTCTAGAGAAGAGGAGACTGTGGGGGTATCTCATTAATATCTCATTAATATTTACAAATATCTAAGTAGTGGATGTCAGGAGGTTGGGGCATCACTTTTTTTGTCTTGTATCCAGTGACAGGACAAGGGGTCATGGACAAAAGCATGAATACAAAAAGTTCCATTTAAACATAATGAAAAACTATTTTCCTGTGAGGGTGATGGAGCAGTGGCACAGGCTGCCCAGAAAGGTTGTGGGGTCTCTTTCTCTGGAGGTTTTCAAACTGCCTGGATGTGTTCCTGTGTGACCCGATCCAGGTGAACCTGCTTTAGCAGGGGGATTTAACTAGATGATTTCTAAAGGTTCCTTCCAACCTTCTGTGACTCTGTGATTCTATGATTCTATGAAAAGCAAATAAAGACTGGTTCCTTTGGCTGTGTTGCAGCTAAGGGCAACTAGATATGAAACAAAGGGCTAATTTACACTTTGTCCTACTTGGATGTGTTAGAGAGCACAATCTCCTCACCGTCTCTCCCTCTCTCTTGTCACATCCTCACGGTCTGCAGAAATGTTTCTTTTCAGTTCAAGGAGAGGTGCTGGCACTGCTGGCCATGCTAGACTTTTCTGTAAAAGCATAAAGTAGGGGTCAGCAGACTGGGCATATATACTATCTTGAGAAGGTGAGTGTGTGTATTGAGAGCTCTTTGCACTGCACGTCCACCAGCTTTCACCTGGGCAGTCTTTCTTATTTCTCTTGTGCTTATTTGTTGTGCTACGGCAGTGAGCAGGATGAAGTGCTGCACCAAATTCCTATCCTAACAATTCAGGCTACAAATCCAGCCGTAGGAAAAAAAGCTAAGAAAAAGCAGAAACCAGTCACCTTTGTTGGTTGTAAAAGAGGAATGGTGTGAGAATCCAGTACAAAGTCCCAGCCCCCCACCTTCTCACAGGCGCTATAGCCGGCAGGCAAGAGCCCTTCAGAGTCTTTTCTTGCAAGATGTGTTATAGGTATTTCTGCATGCAAGCTATTTCCTCTTCTTTTTTTATTTTTTATTTTTTTCCCTCCTTGAAGGTCACTGTGAGGGTGAGCTGCATCATTATACAGTTCAGCAAAGGCAGGTGCTACAATTACCTAGTCTAAAACGTCATGCAAGAACATTTGCTCTTTCGCAAGGAGAGCAAGCGGCTGGGATCTTTCCACTTTCACAGTAATCTTATTTGCTGTGAAATAAATGAATTCAGATCTTTGAGTATTCCTCAAAGGCTGATGCTAAGTACCAGCCAGGTGATCTGCAGCAGTCTAGAGGGTGGGGAATATATAAATCTCCTTCATTTATATCCACATATCTCCCACCCTCCCCCAAAAACATGTTCTCTCCCTCCCAACAGCAGCAGCTGTGACTGATGCATCCATGCAGTAGCAGGGAGGATAATGTGGGTTTGAAGCTGCAAGGTTGCTTGGTAACCACCTGCCGAGAACACCAAAGAGCCAGGCATGGGAGCCCGCAGCGTCGCGTCTTGCAGACAAATAGGTGCCTTGCAGTTGTCTCGGGGATCAGCAGTGCTCAACATGGATGCCTCCTGTGCAGCAGCCATGGTGTTACAAAATGGGCCGTCTGGCCATAGCATTTGAGAAGCTTGGCTCTTTTTCTCACCTCTGCAATTGATTCTGTGCTCTTCATAGGTGGCTTTGGAATGCTCCAAGTCCATCAGCATGATGCAAACCTATTCCATGCAAATGGAGAAGCACCTGACCTTGCATCCTCAACACCATGGCAGAAGGACTCAATGACACAAGAATTCATTTATTTATGAAAGCATTCCTGTTTGGATATATTTATCATATCGGTTTTCATGATGTTCTGGGACTCTGTCATGTGATATGCTTAAAATACATTTTGGGATTCTGACATATTTGGAGCTGGGTCAGATGTGGAGTTTGGCTCTGTATCAGAATCTCATTTACGTTAAGTCTAGTTGTGGTATGAAACCCTAGACTAGGGTTTGTATTCAAATTAAACAATACTAGAATCCCGCAAGCTGTTCTCATAAGAGCTCAGCTATATATGGTGGCTACCTGAGCAGCTGGGGCTTTAAATAAAGTCAGTAATGCTTGCTTGACTTTTACTAGCATGAGCAGAAGTCTTGTTAAAAAGAAGGGGAAAAAAAAAAAAAGCTTTTTCAAAAACCCAACTGGAATACAGGCTTTTCCCTTAAAAAAAAAAAAAAAATTGGCCTCAGGTTTGGGTTCATATCAGGGTACTAAATGAATTTTTCTTCCCAAGACATTGCTTTCTCTGTATTTTTCTTAGCAATGAATGAGCCAATAACTTAATGAAGGGAAAAAGAAAGATGACCAAAGCAACACAACCATGAAGTATCATGTATCTGATGGTATCAAATTTGTCATTGTGCACATTAGTGGCTTAAAACTCGGAAGCGAAATGCAAACCAGAGGCAGAATGTAGCAGACCATTTATTTTGGCACATTAAATACATAGGCACATATTTAGAACAGTTTGTGGAGGAAGAGTCACACCTTTAAAAATGAAATGAAGCCCTTGTTTGCACCTCTCATGTGAAAACTGGACCTAAAAATAACATAATGGTTTCACTACATTAAGCATACTAGAGCACATGGAGAAATCAAGAACTTTCTTAGTTCCTTGGACCTTCGACCCTTTTAATACCTGTTCCTTGCTATGATCCCTGCCTTGGCATTTTCCCCTTACATAAGTACACATTGCCTCACCTTAGGCTTACCATGAGGTGTGCAGAGGCTGTGGCCTCCTGGCAAGCTGTGCAGAGAAGAGGAGCAAAGCTGCAGAGCAGAGCTACGGGTGCTCCTGGCCTAGCACTGATGCTACATACGCTTCAGGACCTTCATCCCCCACCGTATCATTCTGGTTTGCTCCAGCAGGGAGGCGTCCAGCTCACACACACAGACTGCAGACCTGAACATGGTAATGGGGGATAATAAAAAAATTAACTTGACAAGCACGCTCCTGGTCTGAGCTAGAGCACTAATGTACGCCCAGCCTGATGCGGCAGCAGCTGTTAAAAACCTCTTACTGTTGCTGTAGGCAGTGGCATTGCCTGAAGATGCTCCTCTCCTTTTCTGCCTCTCTGTTGGTGATCTGGTAACACAGAAAAACCTTAATTTATTCATGCCTTCCCTCCACATGCTGTGCTCTCAGTGCCACTGTACATACTGATGGAGTGTCAGTGGAGCTCTGCGCCCGCTTATGAAGCACAGCGGGCAGTATGGAAATGCTCTGTGCTATTTTTTTACAATTATGCCATTTTATTTAATAGTGTACTGACTAAAGTCTCTCCTGGATGCTGCAGATAATCTCCCAATACTCCAGCCTGGTAAATGAGAAGGAGGCATCTTGTTTCCTTCTGACACTGCTCCCCTGGGAGTGCTGCTGCCTGTGCAGATGCACACAAGAAATGGCCCACATGCAATCCCTTTGGTGCTGCTGTGAAGGGCCCTGAGCCTGCAGGGCCTGGGGGGGGTCTCCTCCCTACACTGAGCTCCTCACACCAGCCAACAGTTCAACTGTGACATGGCTCTGCATAACTTTCAGATAAACCCAACCCCTCCACCCGTCACCTCCTGATGTGCAAGAGGAGTCTGCCTATGTTATTAAATGTGCTTGAGGTATCAGCAGCGATGACAATGAACCAAAAGGCAAATCACCTGTTCCACTAATGGCAGGGACTCAAAAAGCATGGATCTGGCATGTCTTCATAAAAAAGTCATGAGACCAGCTGTGAATCTTAAAAATATACAAACCCATTTTCTTTTCAAGTTCACTGAGCCTTTACTATTCACAATTTCAAACTCTTCTGAGATCTGGAGAATAAGAATTTACCTTCCTTTCTTTCTTTTCTCTGTTTAAAGAGTTTCTCATGTAACCCTGACCTTCAGCAGTGGGCTGCAAAGGAACGGTCCCTCCCTGCCACCCCATCTTGGGCAGCTTCCCCTATGCAGGAGCTTCTGCCCATGGTGCCGCTTTGCAGAGGAAAACCGGGAGAATGTGTTTCATTTTGAGAAATTCCCAGATCGCTGGCTACATGGCCCTGCTCCACAGCTAAAGAAAGCACTAATAACCCAGAAAAACAGTAAAAACATAAATGAAGCCTAAAGAGGATAGACTGTGGCATGACAAGTGGTGTATCTTTGACTTCAGGAGGTACAAGAGAGGCCTGGGACGTGCCAGCATGTTGACACTCTGGTGGTAGCTCAGAAAGCTACTTGCACCATCAGTTTTCCATGGGCTGCCACGTTGTATATGTGAGTGGCTGAGGAGCACAAGCACTGCCGTGTCCTTTTTGCTCCAGAGCACCCAGCCAGGGGCAGCCCTGCAGCTAACAGCTGTGGAGGTTTCAAAGTGAACACAAGCTAAAACTGATTTTGAGGTGCTCACAAGGCTGCTGTTAACAGGTGTGTGTGTGTGTAGAGTAAAAAGAAAACAGTAATGTGGTAACTTTGCCCTTATTAACACAGGAGCTATTTCTGTAGTCCTCATGTATAGCTCATACAGCCCCTTTATCATGCACACCTTTTAAGAGCTACCTTGCATGAGAAGGTCCTTGTTCTCTCACCCTCTCCTGCTGTAAGTTTTCCAGATGGGATGACACTTTTTTTAAGCACTCCTTCATTATACTATCAGCTACCTCTCTCACATGGGAAATAAAGGTTAATTGGCCCTGTGCAATTACAGATTGATATCACAGGTGCAAGATTAACTAACAGTCATTGCAAATATAATAGTGACTAAGCTGAGACATCTTGAAATCATCACCCAGAGATAAAAGTTGTGACTAGCATACTACCCAGGTAACTGTAAACTATGAAGTCATCTGTGTAACTGTAAACTGTGAAGACATCTTTGGAAGCTATTTACAGGCAATTAAAGCAGAAGTAATATATGATAAATGGCAACATTTAAGTTTCCTGAGCTATGGCTAATATATCTTCAGATCACTTTTTAAAAACTAAATTGCATGCAAGAGAATTTCCATCCTCCTCCATCTTGATATTCTAATTCACTTTGTTAGCAATTAGTACTACAGAAAAAAACATCTTTAGCCCAGAACAGTTTTTCAACTCATTTAAGAGTTCACTGTTGGATGATGGAAAAATAATTGAATCAGAAACTGGAGCCAAATGGTTCATCTGAGAGCAGAAATGCTGTTTATTATTTTGGAGATGAGCAGAAATGGCACTTGCTATTGAGACAGCACTTGCTATTGAGGGCCATCATTTCAAGAAGGAAACAGCAGAAGAAGCTGGGTATTATCTCCTAATTCTACCCACATTAACAGGTGCCACAAGTCAGCATCGTTGCCTATGGACCAAGACTGAACTCCATGTGAAAGCACTTCCTTTCCAAAACGGACCCACATTAAGCCAACTACTCCAACAGTGCTGCCCAACTCTGCAACCCACAGTCTTTATGCTAGAGTCATAACTTATAGAGTACTTAAGGATGGAAGGATTTTTTTTTTTTACTGTAAAAAAAAAAAAGTTTTGTATTTTTAGTGCTTAAAGAAGGCTGGTAAATAAATGTCTTTCTGTTAGTCTCAGAACATCATATAGCTTCAGGACAGTACACGCTCCTTTTCAGGGCAAAATAGAGAAGTAGTTTCAGTCTCCAAGTGGAAATAGGTTTAGAGATGAAGCAAACTGTGTTTCTTAAATGGAAGTGGGAAAGAAAACAGTGCAGGGACACGTGCCTGGCTTCCTTGAGAGTCCCCAACAGGAGAAGGGAGGGAGATTTCTTAGAAGGGCAAGATGTGGTCTACACTTGTATAGACAGGGAAATAAGAAAATAGCTTCAAGAAGTGAAAATGCCAAAGAAATAAAACAGGTATGGTAAAGAGGTATTTAAGAGGCTTATTCTCTCTCAATGTATTCCCTGAAATCATATTTAATATTAATGGAACTTGAATACACAGCTCATGGTGAAAGAACAATGACCTTTGTGGGCTTAAATAGGATCCTACAAAATATATAACAGCACAAGAGGTAGTCAAAACAGGTTGGCTAAAATGCAGAATATGGACACACAGCACAAGCCATTGCAAAAACAAAATAAGACCAGTAAAACAGACGAGTAAACAGTTTAGAGCCATACTCTAAACTCAGGTAGCTTCCTTACCTCTAGTAGATCTCATTGACCTGTAGTAATGGCACTAGTTCATATGAAAGTTCATATGAAAGAGCTGTATATATATGTAGTTCATATATATGTATAGATATATAGTTCATAAGAAAGAGATACTGCCAACTCTAGACAGAATAATACTGCAAACATGTATGCATTTTTGTTATCTTATTACAGTAAAGTGTTCCTTCCTCTTTTTGCTATGCCATGTGATAAATCCCGTGTATGATTTTTCATATTGACACAAACAAAATAACTCAAGAAACAGTATTGCAAACATTTTTACTGAGCTACAATTCTGCTAGAAGTATTTAGGAAGATGCAGCAGGTCTGTCTTCAATGAGTGTTTGGCAGCAGAGCTGTGCACAAACCTACTAAGCTGGGAGGAGGTGGCAGTGTAGTGCAGCCAGAAAGGGGGATAAACTGTGGGAGAGCAGGATGCTGTCTCTGAACTAAGAAGATGATGAGATAGGCCTTTAACTGGAGGGGATCATGGTAATCATACGAAGAAACGAAGGTGGGACATAAACATAGAGAGTGATTAATTTTGATGGGTCCCGTTTCCTGACTGCAATATATCAATGCATGTTAGCCTCAAATCTGGAAGAAGCAATGTTCTGGCAGATGCCTCTGAAAAGCTGATGACTCCAGAGCACCCTGATTCACAAGGATATGAACAACAGCAGTGGGAGGGCTGCAACAGTGAACCTGCCTACAGCTTATCTGCATTTCATTGCCAACATGTCTTTTCAAATCAGCATCTAGAACATCTAGGGGAAAAAACCCAAACTCAAAACCCAAATAAATCAGCCTCCAGGTGAAATCACTAAGACAACATATAGGTCCTCAAAGAAAGAGAGCAGGAGTTTGGTTATGGTGAGTGCTGAGAAGCAACTAGCCTGCAGCACAGCTCTCTAACCAAGAGGCTTCAAAGAATCTGAGAGTCTTACATCAGTCCAGGAAGCTCCACATCATGGTTGTAGTTCATGAGGTTTTACAGCTGATTTATGATTTCAGAACTCTTTACTCTTTTGTAAGTGTATGGGACTTTCCCTATAAACATGGATTGAGGAGAAGGCTTTGGAGTATTCTTTACACATTGTAATCATATACAGGCATGCTATCACTTACAGAAAAAAAAAAGAAAAAAAATCCTTTTTCTATGTATATATGCATATCTCTATCTCTTTCATTTTATTTTAAGCATATGGGCTGGTATTCCTGTGGGTAAACCACCTAAAAATTAGTTCCAGAGCAGACACATTAATGGAGATTCAAATAGCTAAAAAGTAAAGTACAGCTGATGAAACCTTGGCAACAAAATACTTAAGTATTGCCAGAAGAAAGTAGGTTCCCATTTGACAGACAAACTTCAGTGCCCTTTGATGACCAATGCTACCAGTTTGCTTTATTCTTGGTAACTTTTAATTATTTCTTATGTTCTGGAGATTAATGTCTTGTTGCCTGCAGTCATAACACCTAGGCCTGTGACACTGTCAGATTTCTTCCGTTAAGTTTCTTCAGGGTCAGCCAAGCTCGATGCCCAGATGAGGCATTCCCTGGGCACCTGTGGGCGGCTGTGGTGATGTTGTGCTTACACACCAGCCTGGCAGCACTTTATCTGAGCCTACCACCTAGATCGTCTTTTCCCATATGGCAGAAAGCTGACAGGCACTTGCTCACAACCGTTAAAGACTCCAGGAGGCATTTTATAGATGAGTGAGTTATAGATGCCTATTTGCTGGCTTCCTGAGGGGAACTGCTCTGGTGCTTGATTTTATATTCATCACGAAGTTCATTGGAAAATATATCTTTACTTCCTTTTGGATCCGTTTGAGAAGCATCTGCTATGTTTCATGCAGGCTACGGTTGATTTCTGTGGAAGGGGGTGATTGCTACATAGGATTTACACATGACAGCAGCAGGCAGAGCATTGAGGGGCAGGCTTAATCCTCAGCTGTGCTCCAGTTGATATCATAGAGCTTTTATATTTAATAAGTCTCAAACACAATCACAAAGGACAGAAAAGTATAGAAAAATACAGTAGAGATAAACTGTCCCTCAGGGCAAAATGAAACAGATAATTAAGAGCACAAGACTTCTAAAAATCGTAGAAGTCTACATTCAACAGTAATGAAGAATGATGCACAAATCATCCTGTTGTTTCAGGAGGATAATTTATCTAAATGTGATGTCAGGTGAAAACCACTGGAGCATTGATACTGGGTAGGTATATGTCAGAAAACAGGCGTACAAGTAAGTACTCTGGGAAAGGACTTCTCCCCAAACTTTTTTTTTCTGCTCTTTGTTTCATCCAGGAGAGTGAGCCCCGAACATAATAAACCCCTCTCCTTTCTGTGCTCTGCATCTCTGCTCACCCACCTGGCCTTCCACATCAAGCAGAAAATACTTCAGCTGTAGTGATCAAAAACATTCCCTTTCCTGCCTCACCAGGGGAATGTTGCTCCCAAAGCCCACTGGGGTCTGTTTCTGTCCCTCTAACATAAGAACTGTTTTAATTTTAGACCTGAGCTGTCCTTAACCAGAAACATCAGAAAGACAAGTTTTAGAGGTTTAGCCAACCCAGAACAAATCTCCCAGCTGGGAGATACTCTTCCTTAAGTTCATTGCACGCTTTCTTGCTGCAAGACGTTGATTGTGCCATGCAGCCTCTCCACATGCAAGAGGCCAATTTCTTGATCTTGAGATCGTTCAGGCCCAGATAGGATGGCTTCATCCTGTCTCTCAGCTAGCTGGCAAAACACAGGCCTGAAAGTTCCTCCTGGTCCCTGTATATAAAAATATCAATTGTTTTGTGTCACTGTGATAGATTTTTTCTGCCCTTCTGCTTTTTCATCCATAGTGCTATTATCCCCCACTATCAAAGCCTGTTCATTCTCTTCTCTCAGTCCTACTTGTGCTTCATCAAGAAAGAGCCTTTTGGAGTATTTCTCTCAACTATAAAAGGCCATAATACATTCCCTTTCTTCCTATTTCCCTGCAAACATTATTGATTCCTGCAACGTTAAACTAGGGTCATCCTTCTTCAGCTTCCTCTTTATCAGCCCCCACCATTACTGACACTTGCTATTGATCTCATATGACTGGTTGCTGATATATTTCTGCTCACCTATAAAGGCACTGTCTCTCACAGTTCCCTAAAAGACTGAGAAAGAGGAATCATTTAACACGTGTAACTTTCAGCTGACTGTTTTTGACAGTGCAGTCTTGGGACAATAAAAGAACAGGAAAGTTTGTGTTGACGTCTAACCAGACATCTATAATACAGCACTGCAATTTTCTGGGAAGCTTACATGTGGAGGTCTCTGGGTGAAGCAGCAGCATCGCAAGGCTGTGGAAAATGGAAGCCCTGCAGAAGAGATCTGGGACTAAGAAGCATGACTGATAGCAAGGATGGTAAATTAAGAGGTTACTTAGTGGTCTCTTTCTCCCTTAAGTCAGTACTCATTGGGTTAGACCTCTATAGCCAGCATTATCATCAAAGACTTAAATATTCTTACAGGCACAGCAAGTAGGGAAGACAAAACACTCTGAATTTACCTTTGGTGTAAAACTACTACAAGTAGTCTAAAGAATATGACAGCCACAAGTACTCTATGACAGTAATTTGAAGAATCTATGCCCCTGAAAAATGCAATAAAGTCTCTGGCAGCTGGCAGCCTGATGGAGCAGAGATGATGCAGACACAAGGCTGGGACCTGTAATCCCAAGCAGCCGGGCTGTTTTATTATGCTTATTCACTTGAATACTTGTGAAATCTACAGGAGATCTATGGATTCTTTAGCTGATAATATCTCCTGACTGGCCTCCTTTATCTCTCTACTCATGGCAAGGAAAAAGTCCTAAATGTTTGTGTGGGTTTCAGACACTTTTCTGACTGCGAGCTTACACAAAGTTTTTACAATTGTACAGCCTTCAAGGACCTGGGCTTTTTTTCCTCCTTTCCCCTATGGAGAGAGAGGGGGTGAGAGAGAGAGAGAGAGAGAGAGAGAGAGAGAGAGAGAGAGAGAGAGAGAGAGAGAGAGAGACCTAGAGAGCAGGAGCTCTGCAAAACCTGATGTCCATCTTCATGTGCTCCTGCTCTGCACCACATGTGGCAGAGACAAGTCCATTGCAAGGAGAAGAAAAGTAGGTGATCTGACAGCTAGTGGTTTTGCAGGGATAAAAGTTTGAGAAAAGCAGGATGTCTTCTCAAAAAGAAAAAAAAAAAAAAGAGAAGTTAAATCTATAGTACACATTTCTTTTGCACCTGATAAAAATTCTGCTGCATAGGTTTTTTCAGGTACTTACCAGCAGCTTAAAATTCATTTACTTCTGATCCAGAGAAACTAATCAGTTATTTTGCAGATGCAGGTAAGCCCTTCAGAGTAGGGGTTTCTGTTGATTTGGTTTTTGTTTTGATTTTTGTTTTGGTATTTTGGGTTTTTTTTCCTGCCTGGAGTGTGATGCAGTTGAGCATTTTCCCAGTAAAGGAATTGATACTCACACCTGATCTGAGAATGATCATAAAGGATAGGTTTTTCTTTGGAAAATTTCTATGAGCAGGCAACAATTTTCCAGAAAACATTGTTCATGTCCTTCAAAAGTAGATTAAAATCTTCAGCTGTTAATGGCATACCCTTTTGAAACTGTACTTGAAACTGGGGAAAGGATCAATACTGACAGAAGTAGTAAAATTAGGTTTTAGTGCAGAAAAAAAAATACGAGTAGTAATAAAATCGGGATATCTGTTGAATTCAGGTTTCATCTGTTCAAATTTTGGTGTTTTATCCTGAATCTATCCTCATTAGTGGCTGAATTCTGATTGTCTTCAGAAGAGCAGGATAAATTAGCCTGAGATTAATCATCCCTTAATAAAAAAATTATACATTTAGTTTATTTTAACATCCTACTGAATCTTATAACACAGGAAATAAAATCTGAAATTAAATTAGTTCTAAGATTTTCCTTTCAAGATACAACAGCTTTGAGAGCTATGACACACCACTTGTGCTTGGACTAATGACTTTTTTACAATTGGATGAACAATGCAACACTTCTTTCCTGTGATGTGACTTACTAGGAAGGTAGTGGTGAGCATGTAGCCATCTCTGCCCAGACCTCACTGAAGTAATGAGAGATTCAACAACTGATCGGAAAAGACAAATCTTCAGAGTCCATCGCTGCCTTCTTCAGAGCTAGCAAAATAAAATAGAAACTAGGGAATCACTAATAGCATCAAGAAGAGAAGGTGAAGGTAAGGTGAGGGTACTAGACATCTTGATAAGGATTTTCACTTGATATCATAATAGGAATTTGATTAAACAGAGAGAAGAACATGGCCCTGAGCAGAGTTGTGGACGTCAGTTCAAAATGAAGCACTGATACTCAAATATGTAGTGATTGTAAGATATTTTATTCCAGATAAATTACTTGGACTACACTAATTCCAAATCAGAGAGGTAAAAAAAATCACCAGACTTCATCTGTCTGTAAGTCACTTGGAGGACATTTTCCCCTGAACCAAGGGAAGGATTCCTGCTGCAGCTAACTCCCTCTTAAAATCCATATAGAACCTTTTCTTCTGCTTGCTTCCTGGCTCCTTCTTTTTAATTTGATAATTGAACTTTCCTCCTTGTATTTGCTGCCATTTCTGGTACCTAATTGTCCCACAATAATATTTTCTGGTTTTGATCAGCTACATCTGTAGGTTTCAGAAGGTTCACCTCATTTTAAGGATGCAAATTATTTACAGTGCTTATGGAAATGGTAGTTTATCTGTATTATAATGGTTCTATAACTGCTAGTGTCCTGTGCTCTTCACCTTTACAGATCTGGTAGCCTTTGTCTTTGTGTTGAGTCATAAAAATATCATCAGGGTTACTGTTTTTTTTAGAAGTGGTTTCCTCTGTGATGTCTCAGGAGGATACTCTTTGTTGTAATAATTTGTTTGAGAAATATAATCACTTCTTGAAAGTAACAGCTTCTTCTTACAGAAATTATTTAGTAATGACTTCATGTGAAAAAGATAGGGAGAAAACATCCAGAAATTTGGAATTAACAAGATGTAGAAAGTTTCCTGGCTGTATAATTAGCTTTTTGTGCTGGATTATACAACTTGACCCTCATCGTGGCATTTTTATATCCTCCAAATACTCCAGCACACACGAAAGTATACTTCCATCACTAATCCTATTGATTTGGATCAGACTACTCATGTGAGTAAAGTTACGTGTTAATAGAGGGCTTTACAGGCTCAGAAACTCCTCATCTGAATCTTGTCCTTCCAGCTTTTCACCACAACCCATGAATTCCAGTGGTGTTCATTCATATACAAATATGAATATGGGAACCAAGGGTTATTAGCCTGGAGCCAGGGCAAGAATGTATTTTTTTCAGTCTAACTTACACTAGTCTGATCTCCTTGTCTCATTTCTGCTTATGGTTCTCTGTAGGCAGAAATGTAGCTTGGACCAGCCAGCTTGAATAAAGATGGTAGGGACAAGTTAATGCAGCTGGCAAGCTACTTCCAATTATCAGAAACAGGTGCTGCAAGTTAATCAGTTGGGCCCTGGGTGATCTCATGGGCAGAAGCAGCATATAAGGAAGTAGCTAGCAAAGGAAGGGTGGCTTTGAGTCAAGTCTGTTGGTTGTACTATGTTGCCTGTGTACGTCTCTGCACATGCATTGCCTAGATTCTCTACATCGTTGAATGAATGTTGCTTGCACCACCGTAACCTTTGGTGACCCTGATGTGATAAGCCAAATTTGTTGGATTAAGAACCCTTGTCAGAAAAGCATTTGGGTTCCTGATTGAAAAGGCAAGTGACCCGAGTAAACTGGTATAATGGGAAAAATGATGAGCAAAGAGGAAAATCCTATTGACATCCTCCAGCATATCCTTGCTGAGAAAGGATTCAATTATGAAAGAGAGGATTTGCTAAGACTTGTAAGATGGGGACACGAAGTAGGTCTCTTCATCTCCCCCAACAAGTATATGAAAAGGGACATTGGGAAAATCTAGGAGACACATTGAATAATGGTATGGGCCTGTATAAATTGGTATCATCCATTATACAACAGCTCCACATCTAGAAGAAAATACTAAGAGACTCTTCGGAGGGGATAATGTCGTAATACCCTCGGCTCCACCTCTAGAAGAGGAGAGCATGGATGTGAGCCCACCTCCCCCAGAACCCCCTAGAGCACCGTTTCAGGAGCTGGATGCGTGCATTGCTTCTCTTCCCCTTCCACCCACCCTTCACCATCCTGCTGCTATGCCTGAATGAGTACTTGGCAGAGAAAGGTATGCTTTGCCCATGACACTACGGATCTGCCATTGCCCCTGAGCTCATCAACCCCTGAGTGTATTCCTTTTCCATCATCACCTCCAACATCTAGTGAAGGGGAAGATCAACAAAGACAATTGTTAAAGGAAGAATTAATGAGACACGAAGACATGAAACGGACTTTGGCCCATTTGGAGGAACTGATGGAAAAGCCAAAAGCAACAGCTAATCAACTGTTGGAACGGATTAATGAATTAACTAAACCAGAGATTAAAGTTTCACTCCCACAGGTGCTCAGAGACCCCTGGCCAGATGACTATGATCCAGCTAAGAAATGGAGAGGCCTCATACGTGACGCAGTAATTGAAGGAGAATTTATTCCACAAGCCTTTCCAGTAATAACAGCACATAAAAAATGACAATGGGCACCTTTGGATTGGAAGTTGGTAAGGGAAGGCCAGAAAGCTGTAATGCAATATGGCTTGACCAACCCATATGTTCAAACTTTGTTGGATCATATTTTCGCCAGTGGATTAATGACTCCATTTGAGTGCCGGAAGCTAGCAGAAACCTTCCTGAAGCCCACTCAGGTATTACTATGGGCGTCTGAATGGGAAAAAAGAGTTGATGTGGCAGTAGTAGAAAATATGGACTTACAAAAAGGAGATCCACAGCAAGTTGTCACAGCGGATATGATGTTAGGAAAAGGACCATTTGCTAACCCTCGGGTACAAGCCCGACTCCAGGAAGCTATTTTTCAGCAAACACAGACACTGGCTCGTCAAGCGTTTAAGATCGTCCCTGACATGAGGGTGCCAGTTCCCTCATATACAACCATTATACAGAAACCCAATGAGCCTTTTATGACCTTTTTAGACTGTCTAAGAGCAGCTCTGGATCATATACCAAACATGTCAGTTGAAGTAAAAGCGGAAATAGGGTTACACTTAGCAGTTGCTAACGCTAACCATGACTGCAAAAAGATCCTCCAGGCTCTCCCGCGGATGGCAACTTTGGTCGACATGATAGAAGCCTGCTCTGGGGTAGGATCATCAGCACATTTAGCTGAAGCAATGGCAACAGTACTGAAACCATTAGTTCAACAACACAAAGGAAATCGGAGGCCAAAATGCTTTAACTGTGGAAAAATAGGACATGTGAAAAAATCAATGTTGGTCCATGTCGTGGTTTGGCCCAGCTAGCACAACAGCACCACGACAGTCTCTCGCTCGATGCCCCCATTCACCCCTACCCTCGTTAAGATGGCGGAGGACCCAGCGAAATGGGAGTAAAAAGATAAGCAAGATTGTTGTGGATTGAGACAAGGGCAGGGAGGGCTCACTGCCAATTACGGTTCTGGGCAAAACAGACTCCAGTACTCGACTTAGAGAGGAAAGTAGGAAAGTTTATTCTACAAGAAACAGAACAGAATAAAAGCAAAAAGGGAGTAGGATGATGAGAAAATTACAACCAGCACTTTAAGATCTCCCTCCCCCATCCCTCCTTTCTTCTCGGGCCCAGCTCACTGCTCCCGATATCTCTACCTCCTCCCCCCACAACAGCTCAGGGGGGCAGGGAGTGGGGGATGTGGTCAGTCTCTCACAGATGGGCTCTGCCGCTTCTGTCTTCTCAGATGAGGATGACTCCTGGCATTCTTCCCCTGCTCCAACACGGGGTTCCTCCCCCGGAACACAGTCCTTAACAAACTTCTCTGATGTGGGTTGTTCCCAGCAGCTGCAGCTTCTGCCGATACAGGTTCCCTTCCACGGGACACAGTCCTTCGTGAATATCTCTGACGTGGATTCTTCACCGCGGTTGCAGTTTCTGCACTTGCAAGGTCCCTCTCTCGGGACAAGGCCTGCTCCGGCCATAGTGATAAAGAGCCCCTCCTTCGGGACAAGGCCTCCTCCGGCCAAAATCACTGTCCCTGGCTCGGGGTCTTTAAAGAAATGAAAATAAATCTCAGCTTCACCAGTTCTCTCCATAGAATGCAGGGGAGTCTCTGCTACAGCACACCTCCTCCCTTTCATCACTGACCTTGGAGTCCGCATGGTTGTTTCTCTCACCGTTCCTACACCTTGCACCACCACCAGCCAGAAGAAGAGAAAAAGGGGCAGAAGAAGGAAAAGAAGATGGAGGAAGACACCTCCCCTTCCGGCTTCTTCTTAAAAAGTGATCGTGGAGGCGTCTAATTGGCTCAGCCCCAGAAGTGGGTCTGGCTCTGAGCTGGGGAGAGTTGTGAGCAACTTCTTGCAGGAGCCATCTTTGCAGCCCCTTCCCCCTTACCAGAAAAGGCTGTCATGTCAAACCATGACAGTCTAGACCATTGGTATTGGACAAGCAGCTCCACCAGACCATCAGGGTCCAATGGCAGATTTAATGGCAATTGTTACAGATGTGGCAAGTTTGGACATAGAGCCACTGAGTGCCACTCTCAAGGGGCTAGACATACAACCCCTAAGGGAAACGGGTTAATGAGCGCAAAAAGGGTGAGCGCAATGACACAAAAATGCCCTTCAACACCAACAGCTGCCTGGATGGCCTCAGAGCAGCCACTGCAGGAAGCACAGGAGTGGATGTGGAAACAGCAGTAGCTGTAACCATCCACAATAGGTAACGATTATCTCAGCCAATGCTCATGGACCCCTTGGCTACGGTTTAAGTGTTCTGCTTTTAGGATGGTCATCGGCCTCTTGACAGGGTATTTTTGTGCTCCCCAGTGTTATTGATGTGGATTATGAAGGAAACATTGAAATAATGGTTAAAGTTTGGCAGCCACCAGTTTATATACCTAAAGGAACTAGAATAACTCAATTAGTTCCTTTCAGGGCTAAAGTTCCATTTGCAGGTAGTCATAAGCGTCGAGATGGTGTTTTTGGATCCACTGGAGTACCTGAGATAAAACTGGCAATGCCACTTTCGCAGGGAAAGCCCACTCAGATGGTTGTATTCCAACATCCAAATGGTGAACACATGGTTGGGAACAATGCGTTACTGGATACAGGAGCAGACGTTACCCTTGTTCCATTATCCTATTGGCCAAAAAGCTGGCCTACAAGAATTTAGACACCCCTGTTGTTGGAGTAGGAGGAACACAGATGACAAAAATTAGCACAGACCTGATTTTGGTATGCATACAGGACAAAGAGAATACATGTGTGCAAATTAGACCCTATGTAATGAACACTTCAGTTTGGCTTTTAGGTAGAGACGCCTTAAGCCAAATGGGCTTTCCTTTGTCGAATGAAAGTTTTTAATGGCAGCCATTGATGGGCGACCAATCCTGAAGTTAACCTGGCTCACAGATAAACCAGCTTGGATTGATCAATGGCCGCTAAGCAAAGAAAAGCTCGCCCAGATTCATGAATTAGTACGTGAACAATTAGAAAAAGGTCATATTAAGCCAGCCACCAGTCCATGGAATACACCAATTTTTACTATCCCTAAAAAATCAGGGAAATGGAGGCTGTTACATGATCTAAGAGCTGTTAATGCAGTGATGCAGGACATGGGTGCTTTACAGCCAGAATTACCCTCTCCTGCAGTGCTTCCAAAATAATGGCCCCTATTGGTGATTGACCTAAAGGACTGGTTTTTTTACAATTCCCCTACATGAGGATGACAGTGAGAAGTTTGCTTTTACAGTACCATCTATTAACAAACAAGAGCCAGCAAAACTATATCAATGGACTGTTTTACCTCAGGGAATGAAGAACCAACTATTTGTCAAACTTATGTTGCCTGGGCGCTGACACCTCTGCGCAAAAAATACCCTCATGTTTTATTTTACCATTATATGGATGATATCCTGATTGCAGGAAAAGACCTGGACCAGCATCAGATTCTACAAGAAGTGAAGCGACAGTTGAGCATCTCTGGGTTGGTGATCGCGCCAGAGAAGGTACAAATGCACGCCTCTTGGAAATATTTAGGTAATATTATCACTGATGCGCGCATTTATCCTCAGAAGGTGACAATTAAAACAGATATTGCTAACTTAACAGATGTTCAAAAGCTAATAGGTGATATCCAATGGGTACAGACCATATGTGGTATCACAAATGAGGATCTTGCGCCACTAATGCCTTTGTTAAAGGGCTCAGTAGAGGCTGACAGTGCGTGGAAACTGTCCCAGCAGCAAATACAAGCAATAGAAAATATAGGAAACAAGATAGTCAATAACTACAGTCACCAATATGATCCTGACTTGTCTATTAACATTGCTGTGATAAGTCAAAACCAGCATGTAATGGCAATCTTGATGCAATGGAATTCAGTAGCAAAAGACCCATTGAGGATCTTGAAGTGGATATTTTTGCCATATAATTTGCAAAAAGCAATTGCCATGAGACTAGAGGCAGTTGCAAAAATAATAGTTAAGGCCAGGAAATGTCTTCTGGAAATAGCAGGTATTGAGGCAGAAATGTAGCTTGGACCAGCCAGCTTGAATAAAGATGGTAGGGACAAGTTAATGCAGCTGGCAAACTACTTCCAATTATCAGAAACAGGTGCTGCAAGTTAATCAATTGGGCCTTGGGTGATCTCATGGGCAGAAGCAGCATATAAGGAGGTAGCTATCAAAGGAAAGATGGCTTTGAGTCAAGTCTGTTGGTTGTACTATGTTGCCTGTGTACATCTCTGCACATGCATTACCTAGATTCTCTACGTCGTTGAATGAATGTTGCTTGCACCACTATAACAGCTCTCCATTCAGTAAAATGCTTAGCAGGGCTTCCCAAGCATCAACTACATTTTAAAGCAAGCACATGAAGCTACGACAAATGTAAGATGGTTGGTTTCTCTGTTATGAAGTGTTTTGTAATACATTCTCATGAAAGATGCTTGTGAATTTTAGTAAGGAATGACATAAAGGATCTGAATTTTGTCTTGAATCAGTCAGTTTGTAGGTCTAGGAGAGCTTGTTTCATCATGTTGAAAAAGGAAATCCTGTGAAATATATTAAAATCCAGATGGAAGGAGGTTTTTTTAAATATTTTTTTTTTCTTATCAGGTTTGTCAAAATACCAGTAAGGTTATGGAACTAATAAACTAAATCCTGTGCTCACGTGACTCAATTGCCTCTCGTATGAAGATAAGTCTGACTTAAAGATTGAAATATATGAAGTGTTTATACAGTAGATGTGAAATGAGTATATCTAAGTATTAAATCATGAGCAAGTGTTATCCATCTGCTAAGTATATTAATGTACTACATCATGTATACTTTAATGTGCTTATATTAAATTTAAAATGATGGAAGGCAATCAATTTGGATATTTGAAAATGAAAGGCTTTCCCAGCTTTCCCCCTGCCCCAGCTCTCCCCCCTAAAACAGTGAAGTAAGTTGTTATCTGGGGTTTTTGGTGACTTTGTGCTATCTTGGCAGATGTTATGAGCGGCTCAATGAGCAATATCGTATTACCAAACCTGCCAGAGAGCTGAGAAGTGAAGTGAGTCACAGAAGTGCTGTATTCTGATTCTATCTTGTATTTTAGCCATATAAGTATACCAAAGTTGAGTAAAATCTTATTTAGAGTGTAAGATGCACTCTAATTCAAAGGCTGAATTGAGTAGGAGTGAGAGGAATGGAGGAAGTAGAAGAATGCAGATACAATTCAAGTCCACAAATAATGAATAATATATAAACTCTATTTGAAAGCAGAAATATTTGGAATATAAAGTTTTAACTCTGTCTTAGAGCATGCATGACCATTATTAACCATTCAAGCATTTATCTTTGTGTGTGTCACCTCAGTTCCAAGACAGTCCCAGACTCCAGTTTCTACTGTTATTTATTTTCTGCCTTCTGCATTTCTTGACCATGTATGCAAAATATTTTGCAAACTGAATGCAGCTTGTTGTTTCAGCATATGAGTGCCTATTTTTCCCTGCTCTGTTTTTGTGTCAAGTTTGTGTTGTATCTGGTAAAGAAATCCAGTAGTGGATTGTGGATTGGTCAGCCAGAATACAGCACGCTGTAGACATAAAAATATGGAAAGAACTCCAGACACTAGCCCTGTCTGGTGGAAAATTGTTATCTGCAAACACCATCCACATCTTCAAACACAGATCCTTGAAATGCCAACAGTAGCATCTTGTGTCATTACTTTTGGCCTGGTTGTGTACAAGATCTGCTGAAACGTGGCATTTAGAAACCGAATCTTCAAAGTGAGAGCACTCCCCTCCTGGTGGGAAGCATGGCCGCCTTGGGTTTGCATGCACAAGCACTTCAGCAGATCTTATTTAAAATTCTCTTCTTTTTTTTTCTTTTTTGGCTACTGTTTGCGTTGGGAGTGCTGCAGATCTGCCATTTCTTACACTCCACCTGCACGTGTTAATAGCCAGCTCAACAGATCTGGGGTACAGTTCTTATTTCAAGCTGCTTTGTTCTAGCTACCAGATACAAAATAGACTTTTAAAGAATTTTAAGTGTTTTGTAACCTGAACTTACATGGTATACCATCTTAACTGTAGTGTTTGAGATATGGTTCCTGACTGCAGGCAGTTAAATTACTGCTTGCCTATTTGAACAGCCATCTGGTTTACTCCTTGAGTAAGACTTTGACTCCTTAGACCAAGTTACTCTAATTCAAAACCTATAAATCTTCACAAATAAAATTAAAAAGAAAAATAGAGGCTTTTTTAAGAGAGATTAAAAAAAAAATCCAGTTATTTTATTGTATGGATAGCATTCCCAAAAGTGCTACAGCAATCTGGTTTCAATCTTAGCTATGATCCCAAGTAGATGTCTTCTTGACTCTGGCATCATCATGGCTGCAAAATAAGAAGCAGGCTCACTGGCACTGAACACATGCATGTCCTGGATTCACTCTGCCTCCTGCTTGAGGAAAGCTGGCAAAAGCAGCAAGGCTGAGTCTTACATGGTTTTTGTCCAGTTTATTGTGTTTAGATGGGGTAAGCATACTGCAAAGCTGCCAGTTGTCCACTTGATGGTATCAAGTAACTGAACATGGGAGGGTACAGCAGCTTAATGCTCTCTATTTGGGCAGACATGGCCAGATAGTATTATAACAGGTAAACCATCTATGTTACATTTTTCACCTACACAAACAATTTCTGTGCTAGATTTAATCAGACTATGCCCAAACCAAGCTTTGACAAAAGGAAAAATATACGTTTAAGCTAGAGCAAGGAGGAAGGTTCCCACTGATCTCTCTCCTATCACTGTTCCTCATGATGATTCCCTTTGTCTGAGGATACGTGTGAGCAGACATGCACAAAAGGTATGGATGAGACATGTCTCTTTTCAAAGGTGGAAACCAGGCAGGGCCAAAATTTCTCCCAAGTGTGTAGAGGCATAGCTACCCATTGCAAAAAAAAAAGAAAAAAAACCAACCATTTCTTAGAGTTGTCTTTGCCTGGCTTGGGCTTTCACTCTATCTAGTATGGCAGAATTTTCTACCTGTCCCAGATGGAAAAAGAAAGGTTTCTTATCCCAACTCTTTTGAATGAGATTTGTTATCCAGTAAGAAAGTGGCTTTGCATTGTGTTCCACAGAAACATGGTGATTTAGCTCATTTGATGATCTTTATGATGGCAAGTACATGTGAATCTAATGCAACAAGGGACTTTCAGTCTCATGCTATTTCATTCTTGATGTGGAATATGCCTCATCCAAAATAAACAGACAACATGATGCTGGGACAGAAAGATGCTTGGACACAAAGCATCACAAGGCATCTTTTGGCCAAGCAAAACGCAGAGCCAGGTACACTGATATGTGGGTACATCATTGTCTATGGCCCACACAGGACACCGAAGTAGCCAGATAACATCCATATCTGCACTGAAATGAGAAGAGCTGGTCTCAGGAGGAAATTTCACTCTGGCCTAGAAAAGGTAGCACCTACTGGAAAACCGCACAGGCAGTGGCAGGGTGCGGGCAGCCGCCCTGTCCCTAGCATCGTCTCGGTAACCCCCTGCATAAAATGAGAATCATGTTCTGAGGGTTTGCAGCTTCACTTGGCTGCATGTCACCACGAGTAGGGGTGAGTAATGGCACTGGTGAGAAGCAGCAGGGGGTAATGCTAAGCACTAGAACTGGCGCCAATGGCTCCCAGCGCCTTGCAGGCCCGCCAACTGCTCCAAGGCAGCCTGGGCACTGCTCATACCATGCTCAGGGAGCCCATGCTATGCACCAAATAAGAGCAAGTGGGTATAATTTGTTTTCATCTGTCAGATTATTAGTTCCAAATACCATTTCATCTTCTTATTGCCAAGAGATAGTCTGTGAGCAAATTCTTGTTTTGAAAAGAGCAGTTGTTATTCAAGAGCCTTGATCATAAGGTATGTGCGCTTGGGGGAATTTGCAAACTGTCCATTGCTATTATTAACTGTTTACGTGAAGAAATTATCATCTAGAGCTATGTACTCATGGTTTCTTCACCCCGACTAGGGTCCCTGAAACTTCTTTAGAACAGAGAAACATGAATTACAAAGAATAAATGACTAACTATGAAGTTCTGGTATGCTTTATTCAAAGTCTAAGTAATTTTACTGAAACCCACAAAACTTTTTGGACCCATGTCTTCATGGCAATTGTGATTGCTTGAATACTTGGGAAACAATAAGTAATAAAATTGCATAAATGTGACTTCATAAGGAAACCTGATTCATAGTACAAACCAGCACTCTCAGTCTTATCTGAGAACTGCCATAGCTGGACAAGTCTCTTTTTTATCCCATAAGCCTTTACATCTTGTAAGTAGTCAGTATTCACATGAGTAAGTGCCAACTAGGGCTAGATTTGTGTTCCTCCATACTCTGATCTTGCTTTCACGAGTTTCTCTGGTTTGAGAAGTTTGCTGGGCCCAAGAAATTCAACACAAAATGCTACATAGGAGATGCACTGTGGTGATACCAAGGTGGGAACCAAACCACAACAGGTAGATGCATCATTTGGCAGATAAGTGGTGGAGGGGAAAGGAACAGACACTGACCAGCTTTCTGCCAGGCTGCAGGTGGGGTTCTTTGGATGTTGATTCTTCTTTTGCAGTTGTACAAACTAGGAGGAATGAAAATAGGTCCATATGCGTGGAGGAAGGAAGAAGCAACTTGGTAAATAAAGAAGGGAAAGAAAATCAGCTAAAACGCAACCGACTCTATGCAACGGGGAGTTAGTGCATGCTGCTCTTTTGAAAGCAAGCCCGTCGTGTGTGCGTGCCCATCGGGAGCCAACTCCTGAATTATACACGTTTATCCTCCGTGCTCTAAAAAAATAACGTGAGGACAGAGCACTCCCCGTGTTTTATGCCGACGCCGTGGGCATCACTGCCCCGTCATAAACCGCCGTAAATTACGGGCAGTTTTCCAGAACTACCGTGTCGGGGCCGGCCACCTCTTGCAGTCCCTTCCGCTGTACCTCCCAGCCGCGGACTCTCCCCATCCCCGGGACGGCGGCGCCCCCCTAATTTGTTAGTCTAATACCCCGCGAGTCGTGCATAGATTATGCAAACGAAGCTCCCGCCCCGGCCCGGCCCGCTCCTCCGCCTAGGTGAATAAATTATGTTAATGAGGACGGGGAGGTGGGCGGGGGAGCGGCGGCTCTGCGGCGTGGCGCGGCTGACAGCGGGGCGGTGCGGGGGCTGCCTGCCGCCTGCGGGCTCTCCGTACGGCGCGGCGCGGCTGCTGGGCGCCGGCGGGCAGGTGGAGGGGGAGCAACAAGTTAGGCAGCGGGGAGGAGAGTGGGAGGCGGGAGGGGAGTGGGGTGGGGGGTGCTTCCCGCCCCGCGCCTGAAAACCTCTCTGACAAGTGGCAAACCGTTAGCAGAGCACGCTGCTCCCGCCGAAGGGCGGGTGGAAGCCGCGGGAGGCTCCCAGACCTGCTGACAGGCTTTCGGATCCTCGCACCCCTCCCTCCTCGTCGTCCCCCCACCCCCACCTTGCTGCGGGGCTGAGTCGCGACCCGCTGCCGGGCAGCGTGCGGTGAGCGCCGCCGCTTCGCCTTGAAAGTGTGTGAGCCGGTTGCGGGCTTTTCTTCTACTTCTCGCATCCCCCCCTCCCCACCCCCAAATATCATTGTTTCTCCTTTTTGTTATTTATTTTCTTGTACTTTACTGCTATTATTTTTGTTGCCGCCGTTTGTAAACTAATTGCCTCCATGGGGGGCGGAGGAAAGGAAATCAAAGCTGCCGCAGCTGAAGGGTGTAAGAGCACGCCGGGGAAGAGCCGCGGAGTCGCAGGACGGGATGGCAGCGAGAAGCCCGGCTGCGGCGGGGACCGCTGCCCGCGGCGGGCCGGGCCGTGTGGCTCGGCGCTGGCGGCTTTCCTCTCGACGCTGGCAGCCGCCTCCTGCGTCTACCTGGGGGTGCGGACCAGTGACCTCCAGGCCAGGGTGGCCGCCATCGAGGGCGCCCGCGGGGGCTTCTCTGCCGCCGACCCGCTCTCGCCGCTGCCCGGCTTTTCCCTGGAGCAGCTGAACGCGATGATGCAGGAGAAAGTGGAGCGACTTCTCGCCCAGGTGTGCGGGACGGGGGTGGCTGCTTTCGGCCCGTCTGTATGCCGGGGATTGGGGACGATGTACACGGGGTGACGGGAGACCTGCTGAGGCGATGGGGGAGGGAGAAGCGGGGAAAGTGATCCTGCATCCCCGAATGACGGCGGGGCCAGGGGAGAAGCGGGCGTGAGAGCTGCTGGGGGATGGGGGTGGGACGAACACTTGCGGCGGAGATGGGAGAGAGCCGGTGGCGTCGGGCTTGTGTTTTATTGTTGTGGGGGGTGGAGAAGGCGATGAGATAGCTTGGGCCGGGTCCAAGCGGAGGGGCCGGCGGTGGCGGCGCGGCCCGCGGGATGGCAGTGCGGCCCCGCTCCCGCACCCGTCCGCGCCGGCCGGGAGCGGTGGCGGCGGCGGGGCCAGGCGCTGAGCGCCCGCGCCTTCCTTCTCTCGCCCACAGAAATCCTACGAGCACTTGGCACAAATACGAGTAGTGAGAGAAGCGCCTCCAGAGTGCAACTGCCCACCAGGTAACCGGCACGGCTTGGGAATCTCCTCTCTGAGGTTTCTGATTCTGGGGGTTTTGGTATCCCGTGGTTTTCAAGCACACTTAATAGGCATCCAAGGGATGCCTTCAGTCAACAGTTGTAACTTGGGTGAAAAAGACGTAAAGCCTAGAATCATCTGTTCCCACTGTGGTGCTGGATTGAGATTAACGTTAGTTAAAAACCCTGGTTAGGCTGAGTGATGCCAAACAATAACAAATATGAAGAAATTAACCACCTACCCTAGTGAGAAGAAATATATTCTGCCTTAAACTGGGTAGCGCTGAATCAAGGCCTCAGCTTGGGAGATAGAACAAAAGTTACTAGCAAAAACATCAAAAATTTATAACACGGACTGAAATATTGGGAGAGCCCATTGCAAGTTAGCAGTAATATATCCGAGAGCTTTTTGGTCTCATTTTTTTTTTTTTTTGTAGTCTTGGATGAAAGCAGTTTTATACTGAGAGTTCAAAACTGTTTGTGTTGTTCAAAGCCAGTGATGTCCCTCGACTTTGAAAATGGGACTTCCCAATACTGGAATCGGTTGCCGATACACACACTGTGATGTTTCCCATGGTTTTTTGTGCTGCTTTTTGACAGTCTGATAACTGTCAATATAATTTTAGTTTTATAAACCTCTGCTAATAAGATGCCATTTGAACTTTGGTATTTAAAAGTTAAGAAAATAATGCCAGTGTTTCATGGGATGATGTAGGAATTCCAGCATCCTCTGTGTGACGAAGAACAATAGACATAGTATACTTTACAAACCTTGCCACTCTGTATGAAAAGACATCTCCTCTGCAGGTGGAGTATTGACTGTCAACAAGACTTAAGCTGACGATGTTTGCCAATAGGATGTGTGATAGTACGGTGTATATAAGGAAGGAGATCTTCTAGTTTAGGGTTTATCTCCTGCCAAAACTCATTGGTCTGAAAGGGCTAACTAATCTCATTGTTAAAACTGACTACAGTGGTTGGTACAGTATTTTGCTGATCATACATACGACTGAGAGCAGAGTGTTGGCTGATATAGGAGTTACTGTGGCTAGCATGAAGAGAACAATATATATGACTAGAACTGTTTTAAAAGAGTACATGGAATTGCTCAGCTCCCAGCTATTTTTGGTAAGGAGCATTGGTTTCCTGCTGTACTATGTATGATATTTTTTTTTCTTCTAAGGCTAACACAAGCATACAGTGTTGATGTTATATTTTTCAGATGCTCAACTACAATGAATTACAAGATTCAAGTTTGTGTACAAATGACAGTTGTTGCTCATGTTGTATGCAAAGACATATTCTGTGAGCCTGAAACGTTGAATGTGATGCCGAGCTCTCTCACTTTTCCTTTTCCTTGTTTAAATTAATCTGTTAGAATACTTTCACTTACTGTTTTCATACTAAAGGTCCATATCTACTTTTTCACAGTCTGTGTTGTGTGCTGCTTTACTTCCTCACTGCCACTAGAGCTCCACATTTTACCAATTTTTATCTGACCTTTTTTCTTAAGAAGTATGTTTTATTAAATACATAATGAGCAATAGAGTATTTCTGATGTGTGTTGATAGGTGAAAGTCAAAATAAAGTGATCTGGGAAATATTTTCAAGGGAGAAAGATTCAAAAAAAATGAGGAAAACTTACAGGAGTTATTAAATGTAAAAAAAAAAAAAAAGAGTGGAGAGGACTAGCTGGTATGAGGATTAGAAATGTGATATGGAGCTATTCACCTCAGGGTAGCTATTTCACTTTGGAAGCAAGTTTTGTAGTGACTGAAAGATGCTGCCATGTGATAGCCTCATTATGGACAGCTTAAAATGAGTTGATGCTCTCATGCTTGTTGCCAGTGGACAGGTGTCTACCTCAAAATGGTATCATCTTGAGAGCCTTGTCTGAGAGAACAAGGGGTGAGTGGCACCACCTCCCAAATATTGTGCCTTCCTAACTGCAGGTGTTAGGCAGAACAGAAGGGAACAGAGTCAATAAATTAATGTTCCTTCATTTAGTTCACTTAATTGGTTAAAATTTCTTCTTGACTGGATAGTATAGCTTTTGTTTACAACCTTAATGCTGCTACTACAAATTTAGACTACTGTGTTCAGAAAGGCATTTGGTTTAATAGGAAAAATATCCTGCAAACTCAGTGTTTTTTCTGTTGCCTGCTCTTTGAGGAGCCAAAGAGTAAATTGCCTCTTTACTTCCCCACATGGTTCCCTTTTTTATTGCTTTATTCTCGCCAGCTTCTGCATTTCTTCCCCAGGTTTCTGTAATAATGAAATACGTGTCTGTTAGAGATGACTTCGGAAGGCCTTCATGGTACAGAGGTGATCTTGGAAACACCCCTGTGCTGTGAGAAAAGGTTGCTGCCAATTGGCTACCAAGACAGTTTCCATCATCCCGCTCTTCAAAGAGAAATAAAGATTATTTAAAAATAGATTACGTTGTTCTCAACCAAAAGAAGAGAGGTAAATTCAGTCTGAAGATAGGAGGGTGAGAATGTGGCCTCTGTTTTAGGACTGAAGTTATGCAACTGGTGTAGATCTCAGTAGCTTGAGATGTTCATCCTCTGGTGGCTCTCCATGGTAGGAACTAGCACATTCAAAGGAAATTTGGTTTAAAAGGCTTAGATACTAAAGGCAGCCAGGTTCAGAACTGCCCACAGCCTGCAGAGCTGTCCACATGTAGCTCCTTTTAATTCAGCAGTAGCCTTGAACTTTGTCTAGAGTGAAGAGTGGTTACATTTTTCTTTAAAAACTCTGTTTTCACTAAATGTGGTTTTTCTAATGTTTTCTGTTTTCTTATCTCCTCACATGGTGTTTCTTCTATATTAGAGTTTTGATTTTAATTCTGCAGGACTAAAACCAGATACCAAATATTTAGTAAATATTTTTAAAATGACAATAGCAGGCATTCTTTCTCCCTTAAAGCAGAGTAATAAAGTTTGAAAAGTAAATGCATGCTGACATTCCTCTTAAATTACCTCAGCTCTAACAGGAGTGCCAGCTTAAATCCCATGCTTACAACTAGTGCTGCAGCCACTGCTAGCAGTTAGTCTTCTGCACAAAGAACTGGGGGGCAAATTGAGTGGCTAAAGTAATTTCAAGTGTATTAAATAAATTTTCCTTTGCCAGATTCATTATTTATTGTACGTGAATGTTTCTGTCCTGCAAAAGATGAATGGAAAAAGTAGGTACATAGGTAATTATTTTATATGTTTGAATCTTCCTTTAAATGGCTGCAGGAGCATAATCAGCTTTTATGAGGAACAGTCAAGCACAGTGCTGGATACTTCTTAGCAAGTGCCAAGAATTATACTGTTGTGGAAAGAGCAACATGTGCAGAAAGCACAGGAATACTCCAAATTCAACAGTCTTAAGAAGTTCTTAGGTTTTCATAGATTCTTCAGACTTTCCTCTTCCAGAAAGCATTCACATCTACACCTCTGACCTGTAGACTTCCACAGAAATTAACATACACTTGCATGTTTTGGTGAATTGATCTTTTATATACTGTAAGGGTCAAGTTCTGACACTTGCAGTTGTGGGACATGATGTTTAATTCTGCAAGTGGTCCTCAGAGCCCTCTCCTGGAGTCAGATCATATCGGCAGTAGTCAAGTCCACTAGTATAGAGAGTTCAAACTTGGTCAGCAGGAAGGCTAGCAGGTGATTACATATAGTTCTGCATGTCCCTGTTGTCCAGTTTTGGGAAGGAATTACTTTTTCTCCCCTTTTGATGAAGAGCTTAATAATGAATGTATTCCTGGGAAAAAAAGCCTCTATGCTACACTATGTGTGTTTTCTGTAGCTTACGTGTAAAATAATGAGGTTTGCAGATTTTGTGGGTTTTTTGAGGTTTTTTTTTGGATTGGTTTTTTTTTTGGTGTGCATGTGGTTTGTTTGGCTGTGGGGTTTTTTTTTGGTTTTTTTTGTTTGTTTGTAATTTCTTTTTCTGCCTAGAAGATTAGCTAAACTTATTTGTGAGTACCTGATAAAATTGACCAAACTAGTTCACCTTTGTTTTTCTTTTGATCCACAAGCAACATTTCTTCCTTTGCTTTGCTCTCTAGTATTGTTCCCCTCAAGAAACCTGCATTTTTTCCCCCCGTCTTGTGTCCAAATACCTGTGGCTTCAAACTCTTTCCAGGCATGGACACTATCATAACTCTTCTTTCCTAGCCAGCTATTTTGAGCTGATTTGGTAATCATGTCATCTTGATTCTCTGTTCCAGTCTTAATGTGCTTTATAGTTTGGCACTTGAAGTACCTCCTGTTTCACCATGGAATTTGCTGTAATCAGATCACAAAGTTTGCTTTAGTGTAGTTATGTGTATATAATCTTGTTCATTCAGGAGATCAAATGCTATAATGTTTTTTGGGTTTTTTTGGTGGAGTTGGGGATAGAAAATACCAATTGATATTTTCTGTTACATTCACACTAGTAGGAAAACTGTTCTACAGCTACAGTTCTTCAGGAAAATGAGTATTTTGGTAGCAGCATGAATGGCAAAAATCAGTGTATTTTTTTAGCATCCCAGTACTGTTTTTAATCTTGTTAACCACCTAATGTTTGTTTTGACATGCAGTGGAAGTACAGTTAAGGCACTCCCTCTTATTTCCATGTGTTCCATAAGGACTGTTTCCTGGAGCGTTTTGATTAGCGAGGCTGAAAGAATGGAGAAGAAATCGATTTGAGGGATTAAAAGAATCCAGAAATAGGTATAAGCAGGATGTGACTTTATTTTTTAAAGTAAATGATCACAGGAAACAGTTCTGTAAAGAGGGAAGAGGTAAAGAGGAGCTGACTTAAGTATTTACCAGTAGAGACATGCAAAAGAAAATACAGATAGATGTAGAAAGCATCCAAAGTGTTTTCCCATGTTACTTAAAATTCCAGAGTGTGCTATCTGAACCTAGCTCCCAGCACTACTTATTTCTGCCATGTTTGTATCATCTATTTGCTGAGTGCAGTGCTCAGCTCTAATTTTGTAATTTTTCTGACAGGGCTTTGAGTTCTCCTTTCATACCTTCATTGGTTTGATATTTTTCACTTCAGTTCCTATATAAAGATGTTTATTGATGTGCAGCAGCATGCAACCTTCTGAGTAGTCTGTTGTCTTGTTTGGAAGCCTGATTGAAGATACTGTTTTCTCCTCACAGAATAGCTAAATATATTTTATTGGCTAAGATGTGACCTTTTAATTCCCTTCCCTCTGGGTAAGGAGGTAGAGTGTGCAGCATGATGAATGAAACATAATGTGGCTCAAAGGAGAACTGATTGACAGCAGGCTGCACCAGATTTCTATCTTTTGTAATACTATTGATGTCAGTGGTGGAATAACAAAGGTTGATTTGACCACAAAAGTGTTATTTGCAGAAGGTTTTTCTATGACTTGAATGAAAATTTATTGAACTTGCATTTTTTTTTCAAACAAATCATATTAAAGGGAAGGTTTAATTATCTGCATAACTGTTTTGTATTATATGAGACTAATAGTAATGTAAGACTATATATGTTCTCAGATGTCCTTCTGTGTGGCAGCTATCCATCTTGAACTGCTGAAGTATCAAAGCAGTACAAGTACAATGAGTCTTGCAGTATGAGAAGTGGCCATTAAGTCCACTTCTGGAACACCTACCCTCTGCCCCTTTCATAGAATCACAGAATGGTAGGGTTTGGAAGGGAGCTTTAGGAATCATCTAGTCCAAGCCCTTGCTAAAGCAGGTTCATCTTGATCAGGTCGCATAGGAACACATCCAAGCGGGTTTTGAAAACCTCCAGAGAAGGAGATTCTGCAACCTCCCTGGCCAGTCTGTGCCAGGGCTCCCTCACCTTTACGGTAAAATAGTTTTTCCTTATGTTTAAGGGAAGCTTTTTGTGATCCAGCTTTTGTCCAGAAGATTTCTTTCTTCTCCTTGAGTTGCTCTAATAGCTCCTTATCCATCCATGCAGGCCTCTTACCCCCTTTTCCTGATATTTTTTTTTTTTTTTTCTACTTGTGGGCATATACGGATCTTGGGCTTGGAGGAATTGATGCTTGAAGACTGACCAGCTTTCGTGGGCACTCCTACCATCTAGAATCCTAGCCCATGAGATTCCTCCAAGCAGCTCTTTGAAGAGGCTGAAGTTAGCTCTCTTGAAGTCAAGGCTCACAGTCCTGCTTGGTGTACTGCTTCTTCCACACAGGATCTTGAACTCCACCATCTCATAGTCACGGCAGCCAAGGTTGCTTCCAACCTTCACATCTCCTTCTTTATTTGTCAGCACAAGGTCCAACAATACGCCTCTGCTTGTTGGCTCCTCAACCACCTGTGACAGGAAGTTGTCATCAACATTCTGTAGGAACCTCCTGGACTGTGTGTGCTTGGCTGAGTGGTTTTGCCAGCAACTGTGATACTGGGTGGTTGAAATCCCCCATGAGGACCAGGGATTGTGGTTGTGAGGCAGCTCTCAGCTGTTTGTAGAGGGCCACATCCAGTTCCTCTTCCTGATCAGGTGGGCTGTAGCAAACTCCCACAACAGTATTGTCACCCACAGTGCCTTGCTCCTTAATTCTTACCCACAAGCACACAACTCATCCCTGCCCAGGCAGAGCTCAATGCACTCTAATTGCTCTCTCACATAGAGAGCAACTCCACCTCCTTGCCTGGTTGGCCTGTCTTTCCCAAACAACACATAGCCCTCCATGGCCACGTTCCAGTCGTGAGCTGTCCCATGATGTCTCTGTAACTGCAATGAGGTCATGGCCCTGCATCTGCACCCACATCTCCAGTTCCTCCTGCTTATTCCCCAGGCTGTGTGCGTTGGTGTACAGGTTCCTTAAAGGGTAGCAATTTCTTGACTATGTGTTTTCAGAAGAACAGCACTACTGCACTTGTGATACAGCACTTATCCTCCTTTCTCCCTTCTAAATTTGCTGGCTGCAGCTTACTACCTGTCTATTTTTTTGGTATACTTAGTACAGTAAAAATCATCCAGTTTTGAAAACAACATGGCTGACAGCAGCTGTCTTTATAGGACTGTTTTAGGTTCCCAGATAGAAACATATAATTAATATGTCCAAGATACCAACCCTATGAAACCATCCATCTTAGTTTAACACACACAGAACTTGATCCATGTTGCTAACTACAACCTCTTCAGGAAGGCTCAGCTACACAGAGTTCTATTCCCCTTCATTTTTTCAGTTGATTTCCTAAGTCAGCCACAAAAATGAAAGTATCTGCTTACTTAGAAGATGTGAGAAGGTGTAGAATGATACTGGCTGTAAGAAACACTTTTCATTCTATACCATTGAAACTGCGTGAACTTGATGCTGCAGGCTCATTTTTTGTAAGATTGTGGGCTGTCATGCTTTTACTGGTTAGATTTAGAGTAGAGCAGTGCCTGCTTAAATTCATCTGCTTGGTCTTTTAATGAGATTAAGTTAAACAGAAGAAGCTGTTTGTGAGAACTTAATAAAAATAAATGCCAGGGCATTTTCAGAGTGCTGAGTTTGGAAGTGAAAGATTTATGTGTAACTTTTTTTTTTTTTTTCCCCTCCTCTATGTAGACTTGAATAACTTTAGAAATACAGGTTGGGTTGATATCCCAGGGGATCATCTTATTCATACTTCTGGGCTTTGGATCAAATGTATGTAGGCCATCATTGTCAGATACTTCCTTCCATGTGTGCCTCATGTTAAGAGCCTCACAGAATCTCAAGGACTGGAAGGAGCATCGAAAGATCATCTAGTTCAACCCCACTGTCAAAGCAGGACCACCTAGAGGAGGTCACACAGGAACTCATCCAGGTGGGTTTTGAATGTCCCGAGAGAAGGAGACTCCACAACCCATCTGGGCAGCCTGTTCCAGTGCTCCGTCACCCTCACAGTGAAGAAATTCTTCCTTGTATTTATTAGGAACCTCTTGTGTTCCAGCTTATACTCATTGCCCCTTGTCCTACCATTGAACATCACTGAGAACAACCTGTCTCCATCCTCCTGACATTTGCTCTTTACATATTTGTAAACATTAATGAGGTCATCCCTCAGTCTCCTCCAAGCTAAAGAGCCCCAGCTCCCTCAGCCTTTCATCAGAAGGGAGATGCTCCACTCCCTTCATCATCTTTGTGGCCCTGCACTGAACTCTCTCCAGCAGCTCCCTATCCTTGTACTGAGGGGCCCAAAACTGGACACAGTATTCCAGGTGCGGTCTCACAAGGGTAGCGTAGTGGAGGAGGAGAATCTCTCTTGACCTACTGCCCACACTTCTTTTAATACACCCCAGCATTCCATTGGCCTCTTGGCCACGAGGGCACATTGCTGCTTCCTCAGTTAAGTAAGTGCTGCTCTGTAAACAGATAAATGTTTGGTGCAAGAAATTGCTAGTGCACACATGTGCCTTAGCTAAAATAATCTACCATTTCAATATTTCCATAGGTTGTGTAGCTTTTAGCAGACAAGCAACAATTTCCTTGTTTGTGAAGTAAACCACTTGTCCTATCCATTGTGTTCATGAAGAAAACCTGATCATTGTACTCTCCTTAAACATTTTTTAACAATATATAGGAAGACAGTCGTATCTGCAATGCACACTATAAAACTCATTCTTTGTACTCTGTTGTATTAAACTTGATTCTCAGTTATATATGCAGATGTGTGTTTATAGGAGTAAGCATTTACTTGCAGTAGTAAATATTGCATGCATATTTGAGGAGAACTATTTCTTCTTATGTCTGGAAAGTTTTGAAACATAAGATGATGCCTGGTGAGATTTTGACGAAATACTAAGTCATTATACACCCATGTAAATCTTTATTGCAAATATATGTTCTTATGATCATCAAAGCTATGACAACAGTCTTTGGTAGGGCAGAGAAACAGTAAATGGAATGCAGAAAGAGTGTAACAATAGAGGTGATAAAACTGGGTTGTTACTGTTTATTTTAGAACAGTCTGAGAATTAATGCAATGATTTCAGAGACTTCTGCTTAGACTTGCTCAATCAAGAACAATGTAGCTTTTAAGTAACTATAGTTTGTCCTACATTGTCTTAAAAATTGAGCAGGAAGTTGACAAATGTATTTTTCTTTAGAATGTGTACAGATGAATTACATAACAAAATAAATGGAGGTCTATTAAAATTAGTATTTTTAATTTAGTCTATATTAGTCATTAGAATGACCATCTTAGTTTTGTTTGTGTATGATACTTACCTTGTAATCATTGATGTGTTGGGCAAGTATATTTGAAAATTTCTTTAATGATTTGTATACTCTTTTAAAGTGCATAGGAATTTAAATTTGGGTCTTTATGACTATGACTTAAAGATTTTTTTTTTTTTCATAGATGTTTACCTTTTGGTTTTTTGTCTTGTTTGGGCTCACAGTGGAGAATGCATCACAAAATCCCAGATTTTTGGAGAGGTTGAAAAGGAGGCTGCACAGGGAATAATGATGTATGCAAGTCCTAAGTATCTTCCCCTATTCTTCTGTGGCCCTTGCACAGACTCAACTGAAGAAGCTTTGAGGAGAAAGGTATCAAATGATCTTTCTCTTTAGTCCTCTTTTTAAGGCAGTACACTGTACTATATGATGTTTCTGATAGTCTTTCACACTCTGCCATAACCTGGACACACAGGAAGTTGCCTGCTGAGTTAGTTATACAGAATATAGCTCTCTGTAGCAGGGAAAATCTGCATAAAGCCAGGTGGTTGATCTGCTGCTTTCCGCTGATTGAAATAGCTGGATTGTACCATTTACTGGTACTACTTCAACCTATTGGTACCTGGGAGGTGCTTCCTCTGAGCAGCAAAGATTTGTGGAAGTGTTTTACTTTCAATTTTTTTTTTTGTTAAGAAGCAGAACCAATTGGTTCATAAACTTGATCTTCCTACCCTTTTGAAGTGTTTTTGTACTCTTAGGAGTAAGATACTGTAGAGTAAGAGCTGTAAGTATCATGGAAGGAATACTGTAGAAAATAAGTAATTTTAAGGCCTCTTTTGTTTTGCTATTTGCAGTTTATGCTGTCTTAAGATACCTTCCACTTGAGTATTGTCATGGTTTGGCCCAGCTAGTACAGCAGCACCACGACAGTCTCTCGCTCAGTGCCCCCATCCACCCCCACCCTCATTAGGATGGCAGAGGCCCAAGCAAAATGGGAGTAAAAAGATAAGCAAGGTTGTTGTGTATTAAGACATGGGCAGGGAGGGCTTGCTGCCAATTACAGTTCTGGGCAAAACAGACTCCAATACTTGACTTAGGAAAGTAGGAAAGTTTATTCTACAAGACACAGAATGGAATAAAAGCAAAAAGGGAGTAGGATGATGAGAAAATTACAACCAGCACTTTAAGAACTCCTTCCCCCATCCCTCCTTTCTTCCCGGGCCCAGCTCACTGCTCCCGATATCTCTACCTCCTCCCTCCTCAGTGGCTCAGGGGGGCAGGGAATGGGGGATGTGGTCAGTCTCTCACAGATGGGCTCTGCCGCTTCTGTCTTCTCAGATGAGGATGACTCCTGGCATTCTTCCCCTGCTCCAACACGGGGTTCCTCCCCCGGGACACAGTCCTTAATGAACTTTTCTGGTGTGGGTTGCTCCCAAGAGCTGTGGCTTCTGCCTATACAGGGTCCCTCACATGGGATGCAGTCCTTGGTGAATATCTCAGGCGTGAATTCTTTACCACAGTTGCAGTTTCTGCAGTTATAGGCTCCTTCTCTTAGGAAAAGGCCTCTTCTGGGCATAAGTTTGATAAGCTGATTGCTGTGGATACTGGGTCCCTTCCTCAGGACATGGCCTTTTCCAGCCATAGTTTTAAAGAAGAAAATCACTGCCCCTGGCTTTGGGTCTGCACTGAAGTTATTGGGTCCCCCCCACAGGACACGGCCTCCTCTGGCCATAGTCACCGTCCCTGGCTCGGGGCCTTTAATGAAGTGAATCGCTGCCCCTGGTCTGGGGCCAGCTTTAGCAAAATGAGTCTCTGCCCCTGTTACGGAGTCATTATCAAAATGAGTCTCTACCGCCAATGTGGGGTCTTTAAAGAAATGAAAATAAATCTCAGCTTCACCAGTTCTCTCCATGGAATTCAGGGGAGTCTCTGCTCCAGCACACCTCCTCCTCTCTTTCATCACTGACCTTGGTGTCCGCGTGGTTGTTTCTCTCACTGTTCCTACTCCTTGCACGACCACCAGCCAGAAGAAGAAGAATGGCAGAAGAAGGAAGAAGATGGAGGAAGAAACCTCCTCTTCCGGCTTCTTCTTAAAAAGTGATCTTGGAGGCGTCTAATTGGCTCAGCCCCAGAAATGGGTCTGTCTTGGAGCTTGGGAGAGTTGTGAGCAACTTCTTACAGGAGCCATCTTTACAGCCCCTTCCCCCTTACCAGAAATGGCTGTCATGTCAAACCATGACAGTATTTTCAATCCCCCTTCTCTGAATTTAGTAGCACTCAAAAAATTCATACCATAAATCTATGTTAAAGGTTTAGCGTATGAATGAGGTTCCTTCCTTAAGTATAAACTAATTCTTAGCATATTGTACTTAAGATTATGCTGAAAAAATGCTATTTAAAAGATCTTTCCTAAAATTGGGGTGAGGAACACAGAATGAGTTTTGAATCTAGGATAATGTATTGAAAATTTGAGACCAAAATCTTTCATCAGGAGATGTGGCTGCCATTGCAGTGATAGGTTAGTGTATGCATATTTGAAAGGAGAGCAGTACCCCGTGATCTGAAGTATGTTAAAACTCTCTGAAAAAGATATTTCTGTGATTAAGGTCATGTACAATCTGTTAGAGCAGAAGCATAGCTGGCTATAAACTGGTAGTAATAGTCGTGTTGCTAGGAAATGACGTCAGGTTTCTTGCATATCAGAGCTTCAACTGGATGATAGTAGGCTTTTCACAGAGGATGGCAGTGCTGAAATTCAAAGTGTATGCATCTTAAGTCACGGAGGTATTTCCTCTAGCTGGCACCTCGAATAATCTCTTAAGAATATGAGAACCATATTCTCATATTCTTGAAGGCACCTCTCCTCTTCTTCACCCTGTGCCATACTGTCTGAGTAAGCTCCTGTTTCGATTCCCTTGATGTTCTTATGGGAAGCTTTGATACCTGAGCACAGAGGATTAAAAGGATAAACTCCGTAGTCTGTGTATTAATGTTCTCTACTCCAGTCACAGAGTCTACATCTAGATAATACTCAATGGCATCACTGTGAAAAATACTGTGAAGTGTTGGCTGGACAGTCTCTGTACTGTCAACTCTTCTACTGCTTTTTATCAAATGCTCCTTTAATGTTTGTACCTCCACTGCTGTACTACTGGTTCCTGTCAGTTGAAGGATGACAAATGTTGAGAACTGTCACTTCAACTTGACATAGATATGATGTAATACAGTATTGCTTTCACGCCCTTCACTTCTCAGACACAATAGCAGTCTCAAACTTTAGTAAAAATTCTTTGTGACTTGTAGTTTTGTCCGTGTAACAGGAGATGGGTTCTGTGCAGACATACCCAAGTGTAGACCACAGCTAAGTCATTGATAAGGTAGTGGCAGGGCTGAGCTTGAACTCTGCTTTTCTTTTTTCTCTGTCCTGGTGGATGATAGTGGTTATGTAAGTTAATAATGTGCAGCTTGGGGAATGATTTTAGATGGTACTTACAAATGTAGTGGTATCACAGAAATGGATTATGGTGTTTGCTATAGCAATCTCTGTGTGTTTATGGAGAAGTCACAGTTCAGTAAGGATCGTCTTGCCTGTGTTTCCCAAGTGATTCCTGTGAGTAGACACACAGAATACTGATGAACTGGAGAGGCTGAAGACGCAGTGGTATGGCATCAGTTTAAAATGAACCAGTGATTAGACAGCTATTGTCAATACTTACTTAGAGGTCATGTCTTTGTGACGATGACAGCCATGTTTGCAGAAGGCTGGAGATGTTTCTATGTGTGGAGATGAAGTGTTTTTTCCCAGTGCAGCAAGCATGTAAGTGCACTGTATTTCCTTAGTGTTAAGGAGACTAGTTTTAGTGAAGAGAGATTAGTGTTTTAGTCTGACAGTTATGGATTTCACTTTAGGACAACTTTGCATAATTCCTTAGTTTGAATTCCAGGCTGAGCCACATCCTAATGTGCAGCAAGAGGACTTTCTTTTAGCACATTCAATTAAGAGGCAGCACATAAGCCTTTAGAGTGGCTGGATAAAAAGCATGAGCCTTGAAAACTGAACCACCAGCAATGAGGGAGAAATACAAGCCTGAAATCCTCAGGTTTGGTTTTTGGTGGTGTGTTTCCCCCCTCCCCCCCCCCCCCCCCCCCCCCAAAACTGATTCACTACTACAAGGTGGTCTCTTGATGTATTCCAAACAATTCCGGCCCATTTTAGGATAATAACACAAAATTAAGCTGTTTTCAATGTATATTTTAACAACTGAAGGTCTGGAAACACCCTGGAAAAAGCTCTCTCATAGGAAGTTTAAAGGACTGCACCTCAGAGAAAACATTGTGCATTATGAATTACAGTAAAAATGATTAAGTAACAGTTCTGTATTGTAATTGTACTCCTTTACAGGATTGTAAAAGTAGGATAGAATGCCTTCATATTTGAGTTCTTTCATCTATAAAGTAGATTTGATACATTAACTGAATCATGCCAAAGACCCGTAAGTGCAAAATATTAATAATTTTGAATAAAGTTGCTGTCTTAAGAAGCAGGAATTTCCTTCTCTCCAATGCATTCCTCTCATCTCCTTTTTAATTTTGTTATTTACCTCTCTGTGCTTCATTTTGATCAGCAGTACAGGATGTAATCAGATGGAATCTGTTGGAGTATCATTGCTGGCAGTCACATGTTTGTTTTCTGAGGATACTGAAATGGGATCTTGTCTAGTGCTTTTTCTTCTGTCCTTAGGTTACTGAATCATCATGTGTGGCAGTAGTTGCAAAATATTAACTTGCAACTGAACTTTTGGGAACTTTTTTTAAAGGATGTGTTGTTTTTAAAAACAACCTAACCCAGAAGAATCTTCTTAATTGAACAGGTGGGCAATGACAGCTCAGGTCACGTATGCAGGGATTGGACTAGCTGCTAGTGCTACTGCAGTTTCTGATGTCTAAACATTATTTTATTTTTAACTGAAGGTAGGTAAAAGTAGCTTTTAACTGGAATTCTGACCGACAATAATCAGACTTCATACACATTACTTCAAATTCATTCGTAGTTCTATCGACTTTAAGTGATATTAGTAGTTACTCTGGAATCTGAGAGCTTGGGTCGTGATTTTTCCTTTTTTTTTTTTTTTCTTTAGATCCTTGTGCATACCTTGTGATATTATCAGTCATTATCATCTACTTCAACTTTGATATGCAATTCTTTTCCATCATACAAATACTAGTTTTTATTTATTTTCCATTTAGTTTATCATTTATTCTTTCCATTCTCTGAGCAAAAACATTACATATGTATCTACTTCTAGGACTACAGAATCAGTTTTATAATATTTTAAGAGTTCTGGCTGCACTTAAGGACAATCAGAAGAGTGGAAATTGTTAAACCTATTTATCTTTACTGTAAAGTTACATATATTCACATCTCAATTTATAGTTCACAGATCTAGCGAATATTGTTCTGAGGCTTATTGACTGTTTAGAAGCCATTAGATAAAGCTACTAAAAATCTTGCAAAAGTGTTCAAAACATCAGTACTAAGGGACAGAAAAAAATAGACTCATATATATAGCTGGATCTTCATCTTATTTTCCTTACCAATGTGGCTCAATTCTGCATATGCATGTGTTTTTTCTGCTCAAATAGATTGTGCAAGAGATGATCCCTCTATTCAACTCAGACTGTTCTCTATGAACTAGCATTCCCATTCCCCAGTTTCCTGGCACTGTGCTTGAAAAGTTACTATTTGTTTAAGCCAGAAGTTCTCATCCTTTCTTTATGGAAATATTAATTAAGATTTTCCATAACACTGCACTTAGTAAGTTTCTTTGTTTGTGTTGGTATGAAAAGTTGAAGATCCCTGTTTGAACTGTCAAAATCTGGAATAATGCAGAGCATCTCAAGTTGGAAGGGACCCACAATGATCATCAGGTCTAACTCCTTGCTTCTCCCAGGATGACTTGAAACTAATCCACATGACTGAAAACATTGTTCAGATGCTTCTTAAAGTCTGATAGGCTTGATGCTGTGACCACTTCACTGAGGAGAATGTTCCAGTGACTGACCACTCTCTCAGTGCAAAACCTTCTAATGTTCAATCTGAATTTGCTCTGGTGTGGTTTCATTCCATCTCCTCCTTCCCTGTCTCTGGTCATCAGAGAGAGCAGATCAGCATCTCCTACTTCACTGTCCCCCTTGAGGAAGTTGTAGACTGCAATGAGGTCAGCCCTTAGCCTTTTCCAAGCTAAACAAGACAAGTGACTTCAGCAGCTCCTGGTAAGTCTTGCCTTCAAGGCATTTCACTATCCTGGTTGCCCTTCTCTGATCACACTGAAACAGTCTAATACTCTTCTATTGAGGTGCCCAAAACAGCACACAGTACTTGAGGTATGGCTGCTAGTGCAATTCAGAGTGGGACTATCACCCTCCTTGACTGACTTGCTATGATGTGCTTGGTGCACCCCAAGACACGATTAGACCCTTTTTGCTTCCAGGACTCGCTTGACTCATACTCAACTTACCATCAACCCAGACCCCCAGATTTCTTTCCACAGGGTTGCTTTCCAGTCTCTTGTCTGCCAATTAGTATGTATGACCAGTTTATCATCACCCCAGTCATGGCCTTCCAACACAGGGCTGTGGGGTCTGAGGGCCCATCATCCGTGTTGAAGAAAGAAGTCAAGAAAGCATTAAACATCCTGCTTTGTATACATTCCCACTTGTGAGGTGACTGACATCATCCACTAATGGACCAGTGTTATCTATGATCCTCCTTTTGGGGTTAACATATTTTTTTAATAGCCCTTTTTGTTGTCCTTCACAGTGGTGGCCAGCTTGAATGTTAAATGGGCTTTGGTTACATAGGTTTTTCTCCCTGCAGTGGCAAACGGCATCTCTGTGGTGGTCCTGTATTGCCTATGCTTGCTTCCAATGTCCATACACTTTCCTTTCTAGAAGATGCCTGCACAGCAAAGCCAGCCCTCTGTCCTGCTTGCTTGACTTCCAACACTTTGGAATTGCCTGTTCCTGTGCTCTGAAGAGATGATTCTTAAATAATGACCAACATTTATGGATCCCAATGCCTTCAAAAGCAGATTCCCAGAGGACCTTACTGACATCAGCAGCCTGAAGTCTCCTCTCCTCATATGCAGGGTCAAAATTTTGCTGACAGTTTTTCTTATGTCACTAGTGATTTGAAATGCAACAACTTTGTGGTCACTGTGACCAAGATAGCCACCATTAACCATTTTGCTCACCAGTTCCCCTCTGTTTACAAGCAACAAATCTAGGAGGGCACCTTTCCTAGTCAAGTCCCTTAGTACCTGCACCAAAAAGTTATCTTTGACATGTTTCAGGAGTGTGCTAGCAGAGGGGAGAATACCTCAGTCTATGTTTTCAAAAGAGATGTCTATACTCTGAAGAAAATATAGTTGTCAAAGACTGAGATAAGTGAGGAGGAATACACTATAGTAGAGATAAAGAGCCTGGCTTTTGCATAAAGTGTTGACCAGGATAGTCTTGCAAGATAGTCTAATGAACAAAAAGTAAAGATTGTCACAGTCTCAAGAGGAAAAATAGTCTCTTAATATTTTTACATACAGATTTTCTCTTGCAGCATCTGAGAAAGGTTAGCTAAGGGTGATAGAGATTATCTCAGTGTTTACTGCACACTCAGGCTGAGCCGTGGATGACAGCAGGTTATGTTGAAAAGTAAGCTGGTGAAAGGGCTTAACAAATGTGATGATGTCATAAAGAAAAAGAGATATCATGTCTGGGATGTCTTCTGTGGAAGCACAATTTGTAGATCTCTAAGATGTCCAGATTTATTAGTTTGAGACAGATGGGCTGGGGACTTGAACAATGGCATAGGGTAGGATAAGTGCCCCTTATTTCTGAGCTGTCTCCTAGATTATGTATGTAGGCATATAGTCATTCCAAACCCTTAGCTTCTCCTGAAGATGGTGAGAGTGAGAAAGTATACCCTGAATGTTGCATCCTGACAAGAGGGTGTTAATGCTGCTGTATGGAGCTGGCAAGGAAGGAATTTATAGGAAGATGAAGGCTAGTGTGAACTAGTAATAGCAAGTTATTGTCTAAGCAAGGACGTAATTGTAACTCTTTCCAATGCTACATCACTCTCTTCTGTTCTGGTAGTAACACTACACAAGCAGAAGTGTGAAAATAATGCATGTGCTGTCTTTCTCTGTGCTGTAGCAGTATTCCTCAAAGCCCATAGGAGCTGTCACACTCCTCATGTTATTTATCTCTGTTGAAATGTGTTAAAGTGTGAAGACCAATGGCCTGTGGTAGAAGTTGATGTTGGAGTTCTAAAGGCACCAGGATGGACTCGATTTATTCCCAAAGTTGTTACCATTCCTCCTTGCTTGATCACGTATTCTGGGTCCATTGTCTTTTGATTTTCTGTGTAGAGCAGGAAGGACGACAGCTAGGGCCTGAATTCCGATCCCTCCCATGGACTGGTATTTTGCTAGAACTGGACTTCAGTTATGGTCCCAGATTCTTTTCTTCCTGAGGCATGTAATTTATGTTTGACTTAGTACTCTAGTGACCACATATTCCCATTACATGTGTGTTTATCTTGTGAACTGTGAGACCTTACAGAAAAAGATTGGTCGGGCACAATATTATTATGCTGCCATTAATGCCACTTTGAGATGAACTATAATTGTTTAACTTGATTACTAAAAATAGCACTTGGATAGGGACTGTGTAGTCAAAATTTTTCAGACTCTCTGGGAAAATTGCTGCTGATTCTAAAGAATCCTTGTTTTCAAATGAAGACAGATATCTCCTCCAATTGTCACGTTTCTTTCAGATGCTCAAGAATTCTTTCTCTTTGACTTCTTTCACTGTTGTTTAAACTGTGTTGCTGAAAATGGCAGAGGTTATTTGCATCTCTGGATTGCATTGTGTTTAGACACAATAATCTTTTTATTAGGCTGTGATTGGTCACCTCAGTTGAAACACTGAAGCTGCTGAGTAAAAGTGAGTTGAAGAGTATTTTTTGTGACAGCTATCAGTTTAAAATATGGGAGGAATATATAGCAACCTGTGAGGAGAGGTTGATTGGATTCTCTTGAGTGGCAAATGGACAGATAGTTTTCTGAACTTGAGATCACACAAAAGCACCAGCACTTGCATCCGCACTAGGTGAGAGAACATGGCTGTTTCATGATGAGAGCATACACTTTTCATAGACAGAGCAAGGGGGCGTTTACTTCTTGCTACTTTCCTTTCAGCTGCTTTGTTGAGAGAATAAGACCACTGTTTTGTGAGGTGAAATACATTTCTTACTAAAACAGATTGATAAAAGATTTTGTTGTATATATATGTACCTTCTAAATAACTGGCCCTCATTTTCTTTCTGGAATGCAATCAAAAGGAAGACTATAACCAGTAGTGCCAAATCTGTTTGTGTTTTGGTAAAAAAAAAATATTTTTTTGTGCTGTCAAATGATTGAACTGAATAAAATGACTTTTTTTTTTTTTTCCCCAGAGAAAGTTAATTACACACTCTGTGATTAGTAAAAAATATACATAACAAATTAGGTTTCCTAAACGTGCTGCAAAATATAACTGCTGATTTATTGACCAGCAACTGGTGTCTCACGTTCATTCACATTCATTAAAGATGTTGCATTTTACCATTAAATTTATTTTCTTTTTCAGTTATGTACAAAATATTATGTTGTGACCTTTTTAGAGTCTAAAAAACATGCCTCTTGGTTTAACTACAGTGCGAAAGAATTGATTTCTTGTTCTGCTGTTAACGAAGAATAGTTATAAAACAACTAGATGGAAGACAGGAGTGTTTTTATCCTTATGTGACATACTTAAAAGTTAGTATGTTTGGGTTTTTTTTGGTTTTCTTCTTTTTTCCTGAGTAGCACATCTCATACTGTGGACCATACTGATATCTTTTAGCAATAATATGTTAATATCACTTTCATTTGCCCATTCACTGTATACATCAGGAGTAAATACAAATCATGTAGGTTTATTTGGTTTCTGAAAGCAGAACACATTTAATGGAAAAGGTGGTTGGGAAAATCTTTCTGCAAAAGATAAACTGTAGAGTCAAAGTGTACTTAATGTTGTTAGAAAGAAGTTCTCTTTCTACTATGTTCTCACATATAGTGTATTTTTCAGTAATTACTATTCAAGGGTTGAAATTTAAGCTAGAGTATATGGTTATGTATTAAAGGCAAAAATTTTTTCTTAAAAAAATCTACTGAACAGACTATCAGTGGAAAGTTTGCTAAACGAGAACTAGCAAAAATCTTCTCTCCTTGTAAGTAAGCTAAAAACATATTCTGATAAAAATTTGGAACTTGAAAAATCTTGGAGCCTTATTTGCTAAGAAAGGTGATGGAAAACCATAGAAAGTTTGTCTGCGAACAAATATCTCTCTTGATTTTTCTGAGGCAAAACTTGAAGTCTGAAACAAACCAAAACAAAAGACTAGCTGTTCTCCAGGTACCCAGCTCTCTGAGCTGGAGGACAGGGACAGAGAAGCAGAATGAAGCCCTGTGTGACTTGCTGCTCCATCTTGACTCAAACAAGTTACAGAATCTTAGGTATTCAAAGGAACAAGGTCTATGGGACTGGATGAGATTCACCCGAGAGTGCTTGCAGAAGTGCTCATCAAGCCACTTTCCATCAGCTACCAGCAGTCCTGGCTCACCAGGGAGGTCCCAGTAGGCTGGAGATTAGCAAACGTGACCTAGATTTACAAGATGGACTGGAAGGAGGATCCTGCAAACTACAGACCTGTCAGCCTGACCTCACAAAATCTTAAGGGTTAGGAGGGACCTCGAAAGATCATCTGGTCCAACCCCACTGTCATAGCAGACACCTAGAATAGGTCACACAGGAACTCATCCAGGTGGGTTTTGAATGTCCTGAGAGAGGGAGACTCCACAACCCATCTGGGCAGCCTGTGCCAGTGCTCCATCACCCTCACAGTGAAGAAATTCTTCCTTGTATTTCTTAGGAACCTCTTGTGTTCCAGCTTATATCCATTGCCTCTTGTTCTATTCTCATCACTGAGAACAGCCTGGCTCCATCCTCCTGACACGTGCCATTTATATATTTGTAAACATTAATGAGGTCACCCCTCAGTCTCCTCTTCTCCAAGCTAAAGAGCCCCAGCTCCCTCAGCCTTTCATCAGAAGGGAGATGCTCCACTCCATCATCTTTGTAGCCCTGTGCTGGACTCTGTCCAGCAGCTCCCTGTCCTTCTTGAACTGAGGGGCCCAAAACTGGACACAATATTCCAGATGTGGTATCACAAGGGCAGAGGGGGAGGAGAATCTCTCTCAGTCTACTAATCACACCCCTTCTAATATACCCCAGGATGCCCATTGGCCTTCCTATCCACAAGGGCATGTTGCTGGGACATGGTCATCTTGCTGTCCACCAAGACCCTCAGGTCTCTTTCCCCTACACTACTCCCTAAGAGTTCATTCCCCAACCTGTACTGGCACATGGGGTTATTCTTTCCCAGATGCAAGACTCTACATGTTGAATTTCATTAGGTTTCTCCGCATCCAACTCTCCAGCCTGTCCAGGTCTCTTTGAATGGCAGCACAGCCTTCTCATGTGTCAGCCACTCCCCCAGTTTAGTTTTGTCGGCAAACTTGCTGACCGTGTCCTCAGTTCCCTCAATAAGGTCATTAATGAATATATTGAACAGTACAGGTCCCAGCACCCACCCCTGAGGGACTAGATACAGGCCTCCAACTAGACTATGCTCCATTGATCACAACTTTCTGCCTTCTTCAGCCTGTTAACAATTGAGCTCACTACCTGATCATCCAGCCCATACTTTCTCAGTTTTGCTGTGAGGATGCTGTGGGAGACGGTGTCAAATGCTTTACTGAAATCAAGATAAACCACATCCATTGCACTACCATCATCCATCCAGCTGGTTACATCTTCATAAAAGGCTATCAGGTTGGTCAAACGTGACTTTCCCTTGACCTCAGTGCTGGGGAAGGTTATGGAGCAGCTCATCCTGCACACTATTGTGAGACACATACAGGACAGTAAAGATTCAGACCCAGTCAGCATGCCTTTATGAAGGGCAGGTCCTGCTTGAGTAACCTGTTAGTGGATGAAGGAAAAGGTGTGGATGTGGTCTTCCTGGACTTTAGTAAAGCCTTTGACACATGTCCCACAGCATCCTCCTGGAGAAATTGGCTGTCCATGGTTTCAAAAACTGTCTTGATGACTGAGCCCAGAGAGTGGTGGTGAATGGGGTTAAATCCAGTTGGCCAGTTACCAGTGGTCTTCCCCAGGGCTCAGTGTTGGGCCCTATTCTATTTGATATTACTATCAGTGATCTGGGAAAAGGTATTGAGTGCACTGTCAGTAAGTTTGCAGATGACACCAAGCTGGGGGGGGTCTGTTGATGCGTGTACATGCTGGACAGGAAGGCTCTTCAGAAGGACCTGGACAGGTTGGATTGATGGGCCAAGGTAAATTGCATGAGGTTCAATAAGGCCAAGTATCAGGTCCTGCACTTGAGCCACAACAACCCCATGCAATGCTGCAGACTCGGAGAAGAGTGGTTGGAAAGCTACCTGATGGAAAAGGACTTGGGCTTGGTGGACAGCTGACTGAATGTGAGCCAGCAGTGTGCTCAGGTGGCCAAGGAGGCCAATGGCATCCTGGCTTGCCTGACAAATAGTGTGTCCAGGAGGACCAGGGAAGTGATTGTCCCTTTGTATTCAGCACTGATGAGGCTGCACCTTAAATACTGTATTCAGTGCTGGGCCCCTCACTACGAGAAGGACATATTGGTGCTGGACTGGGTCCAGAGAAGGGTAACAAAGCTGGTGAAGAGTCTGGAGAACAAGTCGGATTAGAACCAAGTCTGAGGGAACTGAGATTGTTTAGTCTGGAGGAAAGGAGGCTCAGGAAAGACCTTATTGCTCTCTATAACTACCTGAGAGGAGATTGTAGCAAGGTGGGGGTCGATCTCTTTTCCTATGTCTTTCTTCCTTTCCCCTTACTTGGCAGAAGATGAAACGAATTCAAGTTGCACCAGGGAAGATTTAGATTGGAAGAGCTTTTTCACTGAGAAGGTTTTTAAATACTGGAACAGGCTATCCAGGGAGGTGGTGGAGTCATTATTCCTGGACATAGTGTAGGTGAGGTGCTAAGGGACATGGTTTGCAGATGGGCTTGGCAGTTAGTTGTTGAACTTGATGATCTTAAAGGTCCTTTCTAACAAAAACAATTCTGTGAAAAAAAATCCCCATTTTTTGCAAGGAAGTTTTTCATTAAAAATTTGGTAAATGACTGAGCAAACCAAGAGATTGGCTATATGCAGAAAAACATCCCTCAGTGCTGTATTTCATTAATTGATGCTGGTAGCCTTACACTATATCAAGGGAGTGGAGAAATAGAATGCTCAGAGTTTTATTAGTGTTTTCTTCTAGTCTTTTTACAGAAGTCATGGCTGTTTTATCCATGTGTGTTCCCTTGCAGCTAACTTTGTGAAACAGTATGTTATTTCCATTAATATGGAATCAAAAGTGATTATTCTCTGGAGACTTCATCTTGTATTAATTGATGTGGCAGAAATATTTTCATTTGACTTAAAGGACACCTAGATAAATTTGCAGTAATTCATGTGATGAAATACTTCACTGGATTCTTGAAATATACCACAGATATTTAAAAAAAAAAGCCTTTATTTTTTTTTTTGTTGTTGTTGGATGGAGACAAGCTAGATACAAGGAAGTATCTAGCTGATCCAGCATTAAGGTTTTGCATAATTGATGTTGGTGATGGAGTGCTACTCATAGTGAAATACTTTGTTTTCAAGGGTTAGAAAGCTGTTTTGCACAATACACAAGATCTGGGTTGCTACTGAGCGGTATTTCCAGTGCATTACACTTACTCTAAACCTCTTATACTGCTACATTAAGCAGCTTAAAATAGCTCAGTGTATTCTTCCTGATGGACCTGTAGTACTCTACCACTACTACACTTGTTAGATTGGCCTTGATTTTGATTACAAACTGTATTTGTTTAAGCCAATTTTAATTAGGATATATGGAAAAAGTGACTTTTTCCAAGTAAATTCTATGTCTTCCATATACATATGTTGTTTGCAGATGGAAAATGTTTTTTTTCTCTTTGGGAGCATTGCAGCTCATGTGAATAAGTGAAAAACAAAGCTGTATTCAATGTAAAGATCCCTTCTCCTTGACTCCCTCTGGGAATCACTGTCAATAATAAAGCTTTTGAGGCAGTGCTTCTGATGAATCAGAAGGCAGAACATGCCATTTGTATTTGCATTTTGGTTGTTTATTTGGTTTCTAGGGAGGTCCTTCTTTGCACGTAGAGATCGTTTTTGAGATTTAAGAATATATGGGCCCAAAAGAAGCCTTGGTTAATAAGGTGAGACATTTCTAATTTACTTTCTTCTTGACTATTAAAATAACGATTGGACTGTGTTTTCTATAAAGAAGGTGCAAGAAGTTTCTCAAACAGTTGTTTATCACTGTTGACTGGATGTGTTAATAGGGTAGGTCTTGTATATGAGATGTTGCGTCCATCACTACTTATTTGCAAGTGCAACTGTACAGATATATTGATGCATTCCTGTCCATGCATATATACTTATATCTTCTCTTTCTTTTTCCTGAATTTTTTGCTTTAAGAATTTAGACTAGAGCTTAAATCTCCAATTGTCACATCCAAAATTACAGACTTTCCCTGCCTTCTGTTGGCCTTGAAGCATTTGGAAAAAAACAAAGTTTTTTTCTTGTAACAAACGTAACCTGGATCATATCTCATTTACTGCTGATGTTTATCAAAATTGCCCATTTCCATTTAAGTAATACAAAATTTAGCACATTGGGTTTGCATGATCCTTTTTTGTCTCACTGAATTTCTCAACATCTTCCAAATGCCTAGCCTTGTAACTTTGTACTGTATCCAAATTTCTAATGTACATTTCTGGATGTGTGAGAGGTTCTCATAAATAATGACAAGTGAATAACTTCTGGTTTCAGGTGGCAGAGTTAAATTCTTTCCTAGTAGCTGGTACAGTGCTGTGTTTTTGATTTAGGATAAGAATCATGTTGATAACACACCGATATTTTAGTTGTTGCTGAGCAGTGCTTACCGCTCAAGGACGTTTCAGCTTCTCCCTCAGCCTTGCCAGTGAGAAGGCTGGATGTACATAGGAAGCTGGGAGGGGGCATGACCAGAACAACTGACCCGAACTAGCCAAAGTGATATTCCATATCATAGGATGTCAGGATGAACAATGAAACTAGGGGGAGGTGGCAGCCTCCTGCTGGGGGACTGTCTGGGCATAGATCAGCAGGTGGTGAGAAATTGCATTGCGCATCACTTGTTTTGTGTATTCTCTTATTAATATTTTCACTTACTTTTCTGTCCTATTAAACTGTCTTTATCTCAATCCACAAGTTTGCCTTTTTTTCCAATTCTCTCTCCCATTTCACTGGGGGATGTGAATGAGTGTGTGGCGCTTTGCAGCCTGCAGGGTTAAACCACAACACTATGGTACACTACCAAAAATAAAAGAGTTCTTACTTATAGAAAACTATTTTTTTCTCCTCCCTTCATGTACCATATTCTCACTAGAATAATTTATGCTATGAAGTGCATATTTGTTGTGATTTAACTCACCTATACATTCTTTTTAACTGTCTAGCACTGCTTTGCTGTTGCTTTAAGAAGTGAGCTAGTGAGAAGCGTTTTAATTACACATTTAAGAATTGAAATTGGAAGGCATTTTGTCTTTCAGTTTTCCTTCCACTGTTGCTTTCTGTCTTAGTTTCTGGAACAACAGCCTGGGAAGATCTGCAGGTGTATTTGAGGACAGAACTAGAATTCAACTTCAATTTCATATTGAAAGGCTTACAAGAATCCTGAAGTGGAGAAATAACCTGAAAAAGGTAGAGTACAGCTGAGTAAGGCTAAGATGTAAATAAGCTTGCTGTATTGGTAAAGTAGGTAAAGAAATTTCCAATGAAATTTCTGGGGTTTATAACCAATCACAAGCTGAGCGTAAGTTTTACATTCTTATGAGAAATGACAAACTGCATGCAGGTATATCAAAACAGGTTACCTGGATGAAATAGCTCTTCCACTCCAAATTGCTAAGGTACCACTGGCAGAATTTTTTCCAGTTCTGGGATGCATTTAAATACAAGCATGGCTCAAAAGAATCCAGGTCACAGCTACAACACCTGTCAGAAGAAAGTCTGGAAATGGAGTTTGAGAACTGGAGTGGTTTATATTAGAACAGATACAGTTGAGAGTAGGAATAAGTTTTCAAAGACCTTAAAGTTAACTTCAAGAAAACTCCCACCAAACCCAGAAGGAAAAGTAAGCTGTGTGTTTAATTCTTCATCTTTTTGCAGAAGACAATGTGAACAGTGGGTCCAATTCTCGTTGCTGGTTAATAGCATCTCCATCACAAGATGTTTTTAAGAAGACATCTGTAAATATCTGTCAGGAATGATTTTAATAACTTTTCCCCTTAACCTTATGGAAATAGTCTAGATGATCTTTGGAAATTACTTTCAATGTTTCTTCTCAGTTCCTTAAGTATTAAACGCCTTGAGAGTTAAATACCAGTTCATTGCTTGTGGCAGATATCACTGCTTCATCAATTCCTTTCACAGTTACTACTTTTTAGAATCCCAAGATTTGTTTAATTCAATCTAAAAGATAGACTGCCTGTATGTAGAGGTAAAACATCAATATCAAGAATTGGTAACTTTTTGTCTCTGAAGATCAGAAAGGAGAAACTTTGCGTAAAAGCTCGGGCAAAGTACTACTTGTGTGTTACAGTCCCAAGGAGGTAAGATATTGGCAGTGATCTGTTTTCTAGTTTTCTGATGTTGCAAAGAACGGTAATACTGAAAGATTGCATATTTGGTTTTAGTAGCATAATAACTGAATTTTTTTAGACCTGTTTGTCAATGTTTTATTTCTTTCTGTTTGGCATGCATGTGGGTTTTTTTTTGTAAGAATTTTTACTTCGCTTTCCACAAGGCTGTGTGTTTGTGGTGACATTTTTACATGGAAGTCAAGCAAGTATGACTCTAGTAGGTACCTGATTGGTAGACTATCTTGGAAAAAAGCAAATATGCCACAGGAGATGTGAGACTGAGTTAAGCTTCGAAGTGGTGTGTTTTTTTTTTTTTTTTTTTGTGCTGTTGCTGAATCAATGTGTTTATAGTACTGTAGAAACTGTGTCAAGTGTTTTTTGTTTTGGTGGTTTTTTTGTTTGTTTGTTTTTTTTTTTTTCCTGACACCATGTATGCTGAGGTTGTGATCACTGACAGAGTAGATGCACTTCTGTTTCCAAAATAGAAAGTAAAATGTATTAATAAGAGTTGGGATAGAATATATCTCTCTAAATCCTCATTAATGTTGAAATTGCTAGGAAATCTCTAGGGGAATGCTTGGGGAAGTTGTCTTTTCACATATATATAGAACCTGGAATATAATGCTTGTGGCATTTATTTATTCCTATTTCCCCACAAACCTTCTTTACCAGTTCTTTGCAAGTTATTTTTTTGTAGTGGAAAGTCTCCTGCAAGATTTAAGAGCATCTGTGTCTGATGTGTTTTTCCTAATTTCTCCCCATGTCTTCCTTAAACCTTTAAGAAGTTGGCATGGCTAGCTAAATGCTGGAATGGTAGATGAATGCTCCTTAGGTTCAGAAAATCTGAGGGCCTCACAGTAAGGGAAGCCTCTGTTTGGTTTGAGTCACAGTTTGATCAAGTTTGATGCTTTCTGTGCCTTTTATGAAAAAAAGGTTGTAGTCAAGAACATAGTGCTGTTGGCATCGTTTTCGTATATATGAAGTGGCAGCAGTGATTAAACAAACATGCCTTTAAAGCATGGCTGAATTCTAAAAACTGCCGTGTAAAATTAACACTTTCACTGACTATCTGTTCTGTATGTGTATGAAGACATAAAATATAATTGACTTAAGTGACAAAAAAAATATGATTTTTCCTAGTCCTATCAACAGCATGGTAAGCTGACTACTATTTCTCTTGAGTTGTGGTCAGAATTGTTGCATGAGTTACAAAGCTAATTTCTCGTTCATGCTAATCCTCGTGAGCAGAGGTCTTTGCTAGTGAAATGTCTGATGTGTTTTGACTCGCACATTATTGCCATAAAGCTTGTATCTGAAAATAAGAAAAAAAGAGAAAGATACAGTCTATAATCTATTTTAAAAGGTTATAAAATATAAACCTATTTAAAACACCAAACAAGATTATTCTTAAGAAACATGTTTACTGGTATATCTTTTGGCCAGTAGTGGATTTACAAAAAAAAAAAAAAAAAAAAAAAGACAATATAAATGTATCTAGGTGTAAATCAGAAATATCAAACTGAAAATACAACTGTCAGCTATGAACATATAGTAATTTTACACCAAAGTGCAGTTGCAGTCTCCAGTAATTTGCTGCTTGAAGTGATGTTCAGGTAGAGATGATGTCTTTTGTGGTGGCCACTTCCAGGTTACCACTTACTGATATCCAAAATTATGCTTTACAATGATTTTAACCTGAAATAAGCTGTTAAAAGGCAATTGCTGACTGCTTAAACTTGCTATTTGTCAATCAGCCAGCACATGGGATATATTGAGAAATTGTACTTAGATTGCTGCTGCAAGCTCTAGGGATCACAGTATCCCTATAAACCAAATAAGTAGTTTTGTGCACATAAAATGAAGAACTAAGACTAGTGTCTTAACGACAGTCACGTTTCAGACCTGGAAAATATATTTAGGAATTTCAATAACAGTCTGCAATTTGAAAGCTACATGCCAGTTTGTAGGTTAGCCTTTCTATTTTGAGAGTCATTATCAGAATGACAGCAAATTCTTGATTAAGTTTGAGCTTTGCTGCTGCTAATGATTATGCCATTGTTATTTATGCCTGTAAATGAAGGTTTTAAACATGAAAAGAAATTAAGCTTCAGAGGCAGCTTCTAGGACTCCATCCTCAGAGGAATAAAACCAAGATAGTGGGTGGGTCCTTGCAGGACCCTGCTGTTTGCTTTTCAAAGGAAACAACTGTATATATTACACTAATTAATCTATTTTAATAAGAGGAACTGTATTCCCACTAGTTCCTCTGAATTACTAGTTCCTCTGAATTAAAGTCTTTCATGATAACCACGAATAAAAGAAATGCTGTAAATGTTTTTATTACAAGGGCTTTCATGCACTTACGGATTTTATGGGATTCTCTTTACCACTCGGTTTCTCTTACTCTTAAGATTAACATTTCTGCAAGAAAAGGCCTCCATTTGGCTTCATTAAGTTTAGTTTTTGGCCTTCGCACCCCTGTGGTGATAGGAAACTTGTCTGTCGTCTTTGGGGGATTTGTTAATGTGAAGGAGGAAAAGAGGAAATGTCTTTGTGATCTCGATTCATTCAAATAGAGTGGATGGCTATTTCTCTTTTATGAAAGTGCAAAGGTGCATAAAACTTGGGTGAATATGTCAGTTAGGGGGCTGTTTCTTGTACCCAGTGGATTACAATCCATCCTTAAGATTCAATATTTTTTTTTTTTAAATGAATCATATAAGGGTGTATCTTAGAATGGCAGTTGTTGTTTTATAAGGTCTTAGAAATATGAATCTAAACTAAAAATGTCTTCGTTATGTTATAACAATATTGAAAATATGATTTTCATTAAATGAATCTAAGAGGTTTTTGTCAGCAGTTTTGTTGTGTTTTGGAGGTTTGTTTGTTTCCTTTTTCTTTTTATACAGAGCAGAATATTGATGATCTTCAGTGAATTTTAAAAGAATGCAGTAGCTACTTGATCATGAAAAGTGAAGCAGTTTCTCACATTGTACCTCTGCACTGCCAAGGAATCTTTCGCATGTCATCAATAACTTTTTGAATTAGGAAATCTTGATTACTTTAAATAACATATGTAACATTTCCCAAGACCTGGAAAATTTTACATTGTTTATAAAGCTCTAGAAATGTTATGGTAATATCATGTAGCAATTGGCAGCTGTTTAACTGGAAAGTTTGCTCATTTCTGTGTGTATTCTGTCAAAGAAACACAAAATGCAAAACCAAAATCCACACGAAAAAAACCTACCCCATGCAAAAGCACCATTACAAACCTCACGATTTGCTTCATTTGTGAGTGTGTCATTATGACATTAAATAATATTCTCATAATCTTCTAAGGCTAGTAGGTATAATTGGCAATAAGCTGTTAAGAGACTTTTGAAAGAACAATCCTAACTGCTTTCAAAGGTAGGAGTATGCTCTTAGTACTGAGAAGGTGTATTTCCATGGACAGTACTGAATTGTGTTGCCATTCCAGGCTCATGGGGCAAGTACGTAAGCAGCATGGCAATGCCCGTTAGTATGGTAGGCAATCATTTGATCAAATTAGCACTGTCAGTCCTATGAAGTTGTTTTGACTAGCTTGTCTTGTAGCAAGAAATTAAAGAGTCTGTCTTTTTAAGTGGGACTTTAAGAAAGTTAATAAAGAAGTTTTGCAGATTTTTGAAAACGTCCTACAAAATGGAAAGAGCAACTGCCCAGCAACTTGTTTGCCTTTTCACAGAGGCACTAATTGTCCAGGCCTTGGTTAGCTGTGGGTCCATCTTAGAATAGACTAGCCCTGGCCCTATCAGCTACAGGGGAAGCTTCTGGCAGCTCTTTGTTTAAAGAAGCCAACGTTGTAGCCCTTCTTCTACCAAAACCTGGCACAAGCAAAACCACTACAGCTGTTTAGGCACTGAGGTTGATATTTTGGAGATGAAATTATTTGAAATATGGAAGAACTTGAAGGTAAGCATTGATCCATCGGAGATTAGGGTATCAATAGAGAGACAGAGAGAGAAGAACTTTAGGCATATACTTCCATACAGGTCGTCACTTTTGACTTGAATCCAAGATGATGTGTAAGCTATGCTCCTGAGTGATCAGGAATTTATTTACTGCTCTTGACTTGGGAGACATAGAGAGAAGCCTTGTGATGGAAGGATCAGTTATCTGCTTTTATGTTGAACCTGACATTGAATGAGTGACTTCCAAAATATTAGAATTGATGAATAGTTTGTGACGATAAACAAAAAATAGCTTCAAAAATAGAGTATGTTTAGGCCTTAAAAAAATTCTAGTTATTTAAAGTAGGTACTGGCATGTAAGAGGGCTCTGCTGAAAAGAGTAAATCTCAAGACTTCTCTGTGTTAGTGACATTGCTCAAATTGAAAATGTCAGAAATGTCACCATCTGAACATGATGCATGAACACGAAACTAATTATATTTCTTAAAAAATGATTTTGAAAATTATAAAATTTACTTGGCATTATGATGACCTATTGCTCTTCAAGACAATAATGAATCATCAGTTTTTTTGCTGAATATTCACACATTCTTCATGCCACATAGACAACATGATTTTCTCTGAAACAGTAGAGGACATTTATTATTTGAAGGTAGAACGTATTTCAGAGACTGAGACACAGTAATGCTTAGGCACGTGACTTCAAACTAGTAATTCAAGATCTGACTCTGTAGAGGAATTGCAGAAGAGTAAGAAAATTTTGGATTTAGGTATTTGCTTTTTTGGGGGAGAGAATGTGCAAATATGGCTGAGCTTTGCAGTGGGGTAGTACACGTACTCATTAAAGTTGGTCTGTAGAATTCTAAGAGTGAGTGAGGATTTTGAAGAGGCATTATTTTGAAAGGTACTTCAAAAGAGGGTTCCTTCCTTCCTTCAAAGAGGATTTGAGAAAACTATAGTTATCCACCCCCTGCAGACATTAGATTCTGTGTTTATTGCAAGCAGTATTAAAAGCCTCTGAAAAGCACTTTCTGTAGGAAGGTGAAGTTGCTAGAAGACCTTTTGTGAAGATGCATGTCAGCATGTTGTTTTTTTTCCTAGTTAGGAAACAGTCTGACAGTTTAAACTCCCCAGTCTCAAGCTCTGTTTAGCAAACACACTTTGATTTTCTGAGATAAGTTTTGTGAGAAACTGAGCAAATGCATGTTTACAGCATGATGTGGCAGTTGCAGCTGAGATTTTTATTTTATTTATTTTTTTTTGTTAAAGCTGAAATTTGAATCTGAAGTTTGGATTGGACCTTGGCAAATTGACTTTCCCTAATTTGAAACAAGTTGTCACAATTTAAAGAAAATGACATAATTATAAAAGAAAACCCAAACAAAGCCAACACAGTTTGTGGGCTTGGCAGTGTAAGATTAGTGGCTAGATTTGATCTTAAAGGTCTTTTCTAACTGAAATAATTTGATGATTCTATTAATTTCTAGGAAATGCTACTAACATTTCATTACATTGAAAGTCTGTGCTAGCTTCTGATATTATGTTTGGAGAGTTTTTCTGAAGTTACTTTAGAAGAATATTTCCATCTGCCCAAACAAAATATCTCTATGAGTTATTTTCATCCTAGGAGATAAAAAGTTGATGTTAATTAGCAGTAAGGATAGTTGGAGACACTGTATTAAAAACAGTCTAAAAAATGCAGAGAAGCTAAACGGTAAAGGCCGTGACAAAGTTGGCTTGTGATCTATGAATGTTCAACTTCATTCTGCTGCTTAGTGAAAGGCGCTTAAAATCAATTATAGTAGTAAGAAAGGTTAGAGGCTATTTTTACTTTCTTTTTTTTTTTTTTCCCCCTGAGGTGTAATGCAATTCCAGTGCTAGGGTCATCCCAGATTTCTCATACCTCTTGAAATGTCTCAACATAACCAGATGTGTTTGAGTACGTTCCTTTGCAGCTTGTGGGTTTGTTTTAAAGCAAGTAAGTGTATTGCAGGAAAATTGATTGCCTTTCTATTTCACTCTCAAGAAACAGATGAAAGATACTGTAAAAGTACCAGAAAGCGAGCAAATAAAACCTCTCAGCTAATACAGAAGAATGCAGTTGGAGTAGTGCTACAGTGAACCAGACACGTGCAGAACCATTTCATTGATCCCAGTTCTAGAACCATATAATATGTTTAATACATCCTACTTTTGAAAAATAAGTCCCCATGTTTGTTTGTTTGTTTGTCTGATATGGTTGTTAAATTTGAGATTGATTTGAGATTGTTTCTAGATAAAAGTGCTACTTGTGAAGATAAAGAAAACTTCTATTACCAACTGCAATTCCATATAAATCTCACAAGTTGTAAAACATCAACAAGCAGGTGTTCTGCACACTTAATCTGGTTGCATCGCTACCTGATGCACTACTTTACCTCTTAAAATATTACTTACAATAATTTCTCAGGTGCATGGAATTTAAAGGCATATATTGCTTTTTCAGGTCTCGGGATTGTCTTTCTGAAACTGATAAAAGCAGCTAAGCATGCCTCTGTTTACCAAAGTTTATTCATAGTAGTCTTTTGGCTGGAAAGGAAAAATTGTGAAAGTTGAACCTTGTATGTAACTGTGAGTATGGTCGAGTATAAAATGGGAACATTTAAAATTAAGAGGTGGGGGATACAATCACAGAACTCACTCAGAAGTAAAGACAAAATAAACAGGCAAACTAAATAACATACTAATACTATAGCTTTTCTACTGGTTCCAGATGTATAAAATACAATATGGAGTGGGAGGAGGGAAAATATAATGAAAAACTTCTGGATTTCCATATCATAGACAATTGCTGTAATTTTGAAGAGACAGTTCATGGAAGTACATATGATACTTAATGGAAATGCAGTTACTTGATTAGATCGCTTCAAGGAATATAGAGTAAAAAAATGCTAATTCTGGACCTGCCATATGGACCATATGAAACAATTTGCCCATAAAAGCAACTTTCTTATATAAGAAAAAGGAAGAGTGAGAATGTAGGTCAGAAATTGTTGTATTGTAGCTGAAAATGCACCTGAAAGGATTCCTCAACTATGAAACCATGGAGAAGGCTGATGATTCTTACTCTTCTTCTCTTCACCCTCAGTTCTGTTTTTGAAACTGGAGTTTTCTGGATGGGCTATCTGTTTGTGTCTAAAGGCTTTGATCTTGAGTATTTGTTGGAGGTGTCTTTTAAGTTCAACAGAGACTGGTAGAGTCAGGCGATTCTTTTGTCCTGTCACTAATGTATTGAAACTTCGAATCAATTTGAAAGATGCTGTACTGTCCTCGTGTCAGATGCTGAATGCATCCACCTAACCTCTTTAAATCTATCTGTTCTTTTTTGAGAACATGATGTTTCAAGCTCACTGCATTGTATTCAGAGACAAGGAAAGCTAGGTCCTCAGGCTAAAAGCAAAGCACTCCTTACTTCCCCCCCCAATAAAAGCACCCTACAACATCCATCAATCAATCACCACCAAGAAAAATGGTGATCATATGTGACCAGTCTCAAAATCAGAGGGGTGCTGAAGTTAGAGTCCTGTCTGATCTAGTATAGATATGATTAGCTTAATTCCTATCTGATTGTAGGTAACTGACAGTTGTCCCTGATGCACGGAAAGATGCATCCGTTTCTGTGATCATTTCTACATCTGTAATTTTGGAATATTGTCATGTGTCAACATCATTATTCTGTTAATTTACCAGAGATTGTAGTTGAGCCAAATATACACACTTCAGGAACACTGCTGGTCAGTAGCTTAAATATTTAGATTAATCTGAGCCTGGTTGTAAAACAAGACAAACCCATCAGTTTCTACACCACTCACACTCAGCATTAAGCAAATTCAAATGTACATTTTGCTGAAGAAAAGCTAAAATGAACTGTAGAAGCAGCTGTAACATCCCATTAACTATATGGAGAGTTGTGGAAAAATGACCTTCTAAATCTTATGATCCTTGAGAAACATGTACTTTCTTCTGTAGTCTTTGAAGGTAGATAGGTTTTGGGTGAAGTTTGACTATTAGGTGTAGATACATAAAGTGTCTTGTATGAACTCCTCAGCTTGTTTATTCATGTAAAACTGTAATTACATAATTGAATTAGCCACTGCATGTGTGTTTTGTATCAGATATTTTATAGTACTAATTGGGATAGGGAAAGAAAGAGTCATTTTGCTTTCTGTAACTGCACTGCATGTTAGCTTTAAAATGCTAAAACAGAACTCGAAAGTATTCTTCATGGTTAGCCATTTTACTTTTTAATTGCATTTCAGACAGAGGGCAGAAGTTTTTCTTTTGAATTCAATTGAGAGAAAGCTTTCAAGTTAAGTTTAAAAAGAAAAGGGGTCACTTTTGAAATGACAGACTACAGGACTATGTCTATCATTTAGGCAAATGAGGCTGGCTTAGGTCACACAACTCTTTATATTTGGTTTAACAGATAGAGTGCAAAAAACTCAAGTTGATGCTATGAAAAAAATGATAGTAAAGGATATAAAACTGCAAAAGTGTTTGCTTAGAAAATGATTTGCCTGTAAATGGGATTATTTTTTTTGAAATATCCGTGTCCTGAGAGACTCCAGTGATCAAACAGACTTTAAAACTACTTTGTCCTAGCAAATGAAGGAGCTGGATATAGGATGCCTTTCAGATCAGCTTGGGTGAGATGTTTCCTACCTTTACTTTGACAAAAAGATAGGCCTGTAGGAAATAATGCTTTTGTCACTTCAAACACAGATTATTATTATAAGCATCTTGGGCGGTCTGTGTGCTCTTAAAACGAAGTCTTCAGAAATAATGCATAGTTTAAATACTTTTAAAAATTATGTAGCATATAGTAAAATAAACATAGTTTGTCTTCATTAGACTTTTGTGTGTTAAATGTGAATTTCACTGTATTGACTAACGTGACTCCAGGGAATTTCCTTTATACTTGTTGGTTTTACACTTCAAAAGAGGTTGGAGTCCCATAACTATGTCAGAAAACAGATTGATTGTCAACCTTCTCCCTGGAGAGGGGAAATGGAACTCCTTGTTGTAAGAAGTGACTTGGGGTTGCAGAGGATAGGGGAGACAAAGATAAAACCGGTAAGATAATCTCTCAATATCATGGGTTGGATGTTACATTTGAATGCTTTGGATATTTCCAAATAGCCACTTCAAGACATTTTTGATGATGACATGCATTATAATAGATTTTGTGATGTATGAATTTTCTCTCTGAAAGTGAGAACAATACTTCCTGTCAGCGTAGAGGTCACATGAAATGCAATGTTTGTAATTGAGAAGGAAGCTGCAGCTAACATGTTTGCAAAGGAGCCAGTGGAGTATGTAGGACCTTCATTCTGTTGCTGCAGTACTAGACTGACGGCGATGAATTACTGTTCTGGTATTTGACCCAACTGGGAGGCAGAGTAATATTTATCAAGCTGCAAGCAGTTTGTGATCTACTAAAGGCCAGTGAAAACACTGCTATGAAAACACTGCAGCTCTGTTGTCTAAGGTTTTGTAGGAAATAGCTTTAGAGATGTGGTTAAAGGATATTGACTCTTGTTGATATGGTCAGGTCCTTCTCTGTGACTTTGTAAATGTAAAATTTCAACCCTGATAATAAAGAAAATAGTCACCTACAAAAGACACCCAATAAAATAATTACCTGTGCTTAGTTTTTAACATTTTATTCCACTTTCCTAACTGTCTCTTGTTTTCTTTTTCTATATACTATGTGGGAGTTTGGAAAGAAGGGTTACTCCTGTAGCTTGTTGCATAACCTTTTCATGGGAAAAAAATTTCCCAATAAGTTCCCTTGCCTTTAAAGAAAAATCTACTAGAGAACAACAGAGGCTTCAACTCTTGAAAGGAAATGGGCAGTCTGAACCATGAAGGAATGAAAGTGTTCAAGTCATCAAAGGGTACTTGAAGACAGTCTTTAAATCATCAGCAAAACAAAGTAATTCTTTGAATCTCTGGAGCTGTGACAGTCTGAATTTCAGGTGCTACTGTTCAGGGTTTCAAGTGGGAAAAATGTCTGCTTTTAGAAAGGAGAAAAAACCCTATAATATATAAAAGTTTATACTATAGTTGAGCATTGAGGATTGCATGGAATTTATTTACAAAAAGATCATGATGATCTTTCCATGGAAAATCTGTGGCTAATATGTGGGTTGCATATATTTGATGACTACAGTAGCTCAAATACCTTCCATAGTTTATTTTAAATAAATTAATTTTCATCAGTTAAAAATGCAAAAATCGGAGAAATGTAGACATCACAAAACCATATTTATTCTGACATCAATTAAGAGCACTGAACTGTAATTTTTTTTTTTGTGGTAAGGAAGAGGATTGAGGAGAAAATAATTAAGCAGGGCAATCATTCCTCAGGCTATCATCTGATAAATATGCTGAATTATCAGGCATGCTAATATTTGAGTTCACGTCTCCCCCTTCAATAAGTAAAAGCATCGAAAACCCAGCTTTTGGTTGTTTACTTGGAAATGTTTGCTAAGGGTAATTGCTTACCAGAGTATCGGAAAAAGCTGGAATTAAGATTTAAGAAAAGATGGATTTGATTGATTTAAGAAAAGATGGAACGAAAATCAAGTAATTTTTTCCATGCAAATGCAAATGAGGAGGTAGTTTGTTGCTGAGCACTTCAAGAGTGTTGTTGGGATGAAGAGACTGAAGAACTCCCAGGGTATTTGGTATGTTTGTAAATTGTATGTGTGTTTATTTCCATTCTCCAAAAGTGACATAAATATTATATGCATAGGGTAGTTGTTGGTAGTCTTTTCCTGATTTCTGTAGCAGGAAGAAATTTGAGGTTTTTCTTAACTATATGTACATATATGTGTTCTCACAGCAGTCTCTCACCTTGCTTTCTCTTAATTTTTATTCTCTTTCACTTTTTGCTTTCTAAACTCATGCTTGCACAGTCAGTTGTAGAAAAAATTGATACAGAAGCATATTCATGTACCTGTTTTGGTTTTTTTTTTTTTTTCAGTGATGCCAAAATAAAGTACTGGTGAAAAAGAGTTCAGTTTCTGACTAGTGGGCCTTCCTTCTCTGGCTAAGATAACACACCAGGAAAACAAGTTAGGATAAGTTTAAGTGAGAGAATGACAACACACAATTTGTGTGTAAACATGGTATTTTCCACTCAGGTTCTCTTTGATGGAGTTTTTCTTCTGTTCTTTCCAAGTATCCAGGCAAAACAACTGTTTTATTGTTCGTATTTAGGATTTTTAATATATATATTTAGGATACTTAAAGTGGTAGGGCAGTGTATTAAACCAGTCAGGCTGGTTCCTTTTGGTATACATATCCAGACATCTGCTGTGTCTCCCTTGAAGAGTGTGTTATGGAAAGCATTTTTAAAATGGGAGCTAGATCCTTGTACCTCCTAAGGCCACTTGATAATCTGAGCAAACCTGTGACCATCTTCAGCAAGTATGTAAGGATTTCCCTGGGGATATATGCAAAGCTGCACTTCATGTTAATGTCTGTCACCTTAATGTTAATTGGAGCAATCTGCTTACAGGCATTGGGGAAATCTCCATCTTTAGCTTCAAGATTTATGATTTATGCAAATCACTCAAAAACATCAGACAAATCCTGGATCGTAATGTAGTAGATGTTGTGTGAACTCCAAAGAGATATAGTACTTTTTCTAAATGACTGTGTTACAAGTAGAGGGTGTAAACAGAAAATGGAGTGTGAAACAGGACCACTGAAACATGCAAAAGAGGAGTGGTCCTTGGGGGGGCATAATGTTGCCTTGGTCTCATATAAAAATACCTCTTATAAAAAGGTATGAAGGAATACTTACTGGGAACTGAGCAAATGCAGTAAGAGTCACTTGGGAATGGGAAAATACAGGAAGTCTGGGAGTAGAAATGTGGGAAGATGGAGACTGTAGAGGGGCAAAGAGGGTGATAATTAGAAGAGATGGGCTGGGGAGGAGGAAAAATAAATGGCAGAGAAGGGGAAAACATATTAGTGTACTTAAAAGCCATATGTTAATGGTAGTTTTATACACAGTTTTCAATACATATTCCTTAATTGTGAGAAGCCATTGGGAGCAGCTCATTTTGACAAATGACGCACGTTACTTTAATGCTGAAATGAGGACTTGCACCATTGATTAAACCACATTGGATTAAATGAACCCATGTTTACAGTTTTATCATGAAACAGTGCACAGCTGAGGGAATTTACTTTTCTGAAGCATACTTTTGCTTGATGTGATTCTCTCAAAGAACATTGCTCACCTGGAAGTTAAGGTATGTCTGAGCTGTTAGTAATAGTCAATTTAACTTCAAAACTAAAATGTTCATTGCCAAGGGTTTAGAATTAATTCTACTAGGAGTAAAAAATAATTTATTGGAGAAAATATATAATGTGAGTTGGAAGTGACCTTTAAAGACCATTGAGTTCAACACCCTTGCAATGAGCATGGACATCTTCAACTAGAACAGGTTGCTCAGAGTCCTGTCCAGCCTGGCCTTGAATGTGTACAGCGGTGGGACATCTGCCACCTCTCTGTGAAATCTGTTAGTGTTTTACCATCCTCAACATAAAAAAAATTCTTATGTCCCATCTAAATCAACTCTCTTTTGGTTTAAAACCATTAGCCCTTGTCTATTGCAGCAGGCCTTACTAAAAAGTCTGTCTCCATCTTTAATTATTGAAAGGCTGTGATAAGGTCCCTTTGGAGCCTTCTCTTCTCCAGGCTGAACAACTCAACTCTCTCAGCCTGTCCTCACAGAAGAGGTGGTCCAGCCCTCTGATAGATTTTTGTGGCCCTCCTGGACCCACTCTGACAGCTCCATGTCCTTCCTATGCTGAAGACTCCAGAGCTGGATGCAGTACTACAGGTGGGTTCTTACCAGAGCAGAACATCTCCAAACTTTCTGGCATGGTAAACAACCAATTTCTCCTTACTCTCCAATATACTTTGTCTATTTGGTAATACTTGTTGTTCTGCTATGTATATTTAGGTGTAAGGAGACAATATCATGTGACATAAATCCAGTGGGACTGGAGGGTATTTCATTTCCAATTCATGCATAATCTTACAAAACATTTCCTGGATTTAGTTTTAGTTGTAAGCTATTAGTAAATTATGCCTGTCTTTGCAAAAGTAAAGCACTACTTGTTTTGAAAATATAGCTAGAAATGAGGCTGAAAATCTACATTCAATACTAGAGGGATTACTGATTGATTATACTTTGAGTTACTGAGCTGTAACAAGGCACTCTGGTTGCTTACAAGAAAAGCAGACTGATGGGATGTATGAGAACTGTGCTGCAAAGATGTATGACGTCCCACTTAGGTGCTTTGAAGCAGTGACGTTGCTTTTGCAAAATGTGATGTGCTTGAGAAGAGAAGAAAGACTGCTAGTAATACTCCAGATAGTTTACTGTCTGTATGTTTTAGTCTCTATTTAGAGAGCTAAAACAGCTCAAAGGAGGGGAATGGAAGAATGGAAAGGAATAAATACCTGTTTATATGATGACACATGTTTTATGTGAAACTTTTTATTTATTTTTGGGAGGTTAAGGTACCATGGAAGCACAGTGCAGTAGTTACAGTAAAGAAGACTTATGAGCACAACAGAAACTCAAGTAGATAAATTAAAGATATTGATATACCTGTCTAGGGGTAAGATCTAGGTTAGTGGGGTTTCACTAACACTACCTCAACAGCAGTTTCAAAATGTCTCCTGTGCTGTAAATTAGAAACTACTTTATTTTAATCAAGAACATCTGGGAGCTCAAAGAGGACTGAAGACTTGGGAAAACACCGAGGTGCAAGCAGTATTTTGTAGCTGCTTGTATTCAAGGAAAGAACCTTTCTCTACAAAGTGGCATGTTGAATGAAATAAAATCACTGAATGCCATTTTTCAGTAGCTATTTTTGAAAACTATGTATAGTATTAAAAAAGTTTGTTAGGGAATTTGACTTGACTGTATTTGGGGAGAATATTGCATATATATGCATATTCCCTTTAGATGGTGACTCATTGAAATTTAGACTTAAGAAATATTAAATAGAGTGTACAAGATGGTGCAAAAAGACTGTGGATATTTTCAACACCTGCTCTTAAAAAAGTGTAAAATTAGAAAATGAAGTTGGTTTAGATTGAACCAAAGGTAAAGTTTCATTTTTGTTTGTTTCGAGATGGCAAGGTAAAAGTGATGTTTCATTTGGCATGAAATGGTTTGTCTGACTGGAGACAGAATACTTCATTTTGCACACTGTGGCCAAATGAATAAAAAGGGAAATTGAAACTGCTAAGAAAAAGTTTGAGCTTTGTGTTAGCTGCCCTAGATGTGCTAAGTGGAGCTTATATGTGGATAATTTCCCAGTTATCCACAATGCTCTGACTGAGCTAAGGGCAACATGGGAACAATTCCAGCCTCTGAGAGAGGTTTTGTGACATTAGCTCTTAGTTGTTTGTTTTTGATGGTTTTTGTTTTGTTGTGTTTTGGTTTGTTTTTCCCCCAGATGAAATTAGTGAATTTTACCTGGATTAATTAATCCTTTCAAGTTGGCTGAGACCACATATTTACTGAGGAAAATCCTGCCCTCTTGACCCAAATGCCCTTGTCTTGGATAGCAATTGGAGAAAATGGGAGAATAGCTCTATTAAATTATCACAGCTTCATAGAGTCAGATCCAGCACTACCGCCATCCTGTTAGGAGAGGAACTTGAAGTGATCAGCCTCTTATCTAAATTTCTCACACCAGTTCTCTAATGTAGCACATAACCTATCTAATGCTGAAAGCACTGTACTGTTGAGAGCTAATTTTCTTTATTTAGTTTCAGTAGTTTGCTTATCCTGCTACAGCTGATAACTTCACACAGAAACTTGAGCCTTGATAAGTAAAACAGGAAGTACTTAAAATCTTGTGGATATGATGATAGTGTCACTCAGTTTCATGTTAGTTTAGTAACAGGGAATTTGTTTTTAAATACTAATAACACACTGAGTTTTCAGTTGTATTCTGCAGCATCGTGTCTGTGTGTGCAATGTGCATATATGTGTGCCTTGAAGATTATTCCCCCTTTTTCAGACTGTGTGCTAGGATTAAACTTTCAGCTAAGAGGATATCCATCTGTAATGGTGCTATACTGATGTAAATCAGCTGAACTTTAGCCTCTTAACTCACTGGCTATTTAGCTCATATTCCCCTAATATGTAAAGTAATCTTTTGATTAATGCTGCCACAAAATTTGCAGGTGCAACTGGGTGTTTGTATGTGTCAGTTCAATGGGTAGATACAAGGTTACAAGAGCTGATGTGCAGATGTATGATTTTCATGAATGCATACAGCACATGTGCGTGTATCCCTGTAGCCATATAGAAAATCTGAGTATTTCTGTGATAGGGAAAAAAAAAAGTAGAGGCTGACCTCCACATTACATCACATAACCAGATGTATTCATGATGTAATGTATTCCTTTTAGCACTGTGAAAATCATACATATTTCTATTCTTCTCCCTTCATCTGAAATTAATTTATGGGCTTTCAAAGCATTTTATATGTTGTCTAGTGCGTATTTTCCTCTGCTAGATCAAGGAAAATCCAAGCTGACTTCATGGAAGTCTGTGTCACAATGAGGGGCAGAGGACAAACCTTAATGAACTGTTTTTCTACAGAACTGCAGCATACCATCACTTCTGCTCAGAATGGGGACAGGTACAGATGTTGCAATTTTTGAGAGAATCCTAGAGAAAAAGAAAGGTGAAATACCAGAAGAATCCCATAACTGTCACTAGATAGAAGACAGAATTCCCACTGCTTTTCAGTAGGAGCGAAAGAGCTTTGTTTTTGTGACAGTGCCTGGCTCTATTTCTAGGTGGAAAATTCTGTACTGTTTATGCCTTGTCACCAAGCACTTCTGCCAGTAGTAATGTATGCAGGTTCCATTACAACAGTAAGGACGTAGATAAACTTTTCACCTTCAGTACCTAACACGTGCCACGCCAATCTGTATTTGGACACTTACATAAGGGGTTGATTTCAAAGTGTTCTTATTAACTTCAAAGGGAAAATGTGTCTTTTGATGTATGCTTAGATGCCTAACATTTGGCATCCCAAGTTTTTAAAGAACTACATTGTCATTCACATCTAAAGCATATTTATTTATACATATGTAGGAACAAAGGTCCTGCCTTCCAGAACCTGCCTAAACAGATGCAAGACATGAGTCAGAGTAGTTGAGTGTGGAGAGATAAAGCTCTGGATTCTTTTAACAGCAGTGCAATCTTGTATAGGGACGTGAGTTTTTCTGAAAGTTCTTTTTCAGGAGAGGAGTCAAAAGAGAAGGTATGAATTCTTGGTGTTGAAAGCCTGCTTGTGTTTTTTATGTTGACCTTTTTCAGGAGCAGTCTATCCATACATAAAGGAATGTGATGCTGATGAGTTTAATAAAGTTTGTCTAAACTGCTCTAAAAATGCCGGGGGAGGTGGTGGTGGTGGTGGGGAGGGGTCATGTGTGAGATACAGAAACTGCTTTTGCTTCTGAAATAATTAAAAAAATCTTTCTCAAATTTTGCTTTCTGTCTGCCACTGGATGTAGCTCAGGCTGATCTTTAGTTTTTCTCCTCCCTTTATTTTGTTGCAGCTGACTGTATAACACCTGTGTAATAAATTCTGTTGCAGTGTATTCCATTTGACCCAGCCCTGCAAATACTTGTATAATGCATGATCTGGAAGGTATCCCGATTAAATGTAATAAATCAGTTTCTCTGCTGTAGTTCAGATAGACAGAAACTAAGACATGTACGGAGAAAGATGGCTGAAAGGTCCTTTTGTTTTGCAATCCTTTTTGAGATGGCAGTACATTGGTACTGCAGTTTTTCTTATCTGTTTTTATCTGGTATCTCCTATCTGGTCAAGAAACTCACTTACCATTGGACGGAAAATAAGCATGTTTAAGAAGTGCAATTGTAGCACTGAAGTCTACCACAAAATTCATGTTCCATAAAACTTAGGTAAAATCATATATTTCATGGAGATACCACTGTCTTATTTTGTTTAAACCTTCTTGAACTGCTTTTACTGTTTCATTATGTGAAAGCATTCAGTACTACTAACAACTGAAGATTACTACTACTACAATTTGGAATGAACTGAAACTACTTTGGAAAAATATTCTGATATGTTAGACCTGTATGTGCTTCTGCACTTCATTCCTGATGTGAAATGGGAAAATGGAGTTCAATTCATGCATAATAAGTAACAAGATTAGATATAGCAATGTGTTCTTAAAGTATTTTGATATCGAGTAGAACAGTTCAATCGGAAGGGACGTACAATGACAGTCTAGTCCCAACTGCTTGACCACTTCAGAGCTGACCAAACATTAGAGCACATTATTAAGAGTATTGTCCAAATGCCTGTTAAACAATAACAGGTTTGGGTCATTGACTATCTCTCTAGGAAACCTCTTCCAGTGTTTGACCACCCTCTCAATAAAGAAATAGTTTTTAATGTCAACACTGCAACTTTGAGCCATACCAATGTGTCTTATCGCTGGATCCCAGGGAGAATTGCTCAGCACCTCTCTCTCTCTCTCTCTCCATTTCCCCTCCTCAGGAAGCTGTAGAGAACAGTGAGGTCACCCTTCAGGCTCCCATTCTCCAAACTAGACAGGCCCAAAGTCCTCAGCTGCTCCTCACAGGACATAAGGAAAAACATCCTCACTGTGAGGGTAATGGACAACTAGAATGGGCTGCCTAGATGGGTTGTGGAGTCTCCTTTTCCGGAGACATTCAAAACCCACCTGGATAAGTTCCTGTGTGACTTCCTCTAGGTGGTCCTGCTCTGGCAAGATGGTTGGACTGGATGATCTTTCGAGGTCCCTTCCAACCCTTAAGATTCTGTGATTCTGTGACCTGCTTTCTAGTCCTTCGACCAGCTTTGTTGCACTCCTCTGTATACATTTGAGTATGTACCTTAACATCCTTCTGACATGGTGGGGCCCAGAACAACACACAGTACTCAAGGTGAGACTGCACTGACGATGTATATAGTGAGACAGATACCTCTTTTACTGGCTGATTCAGCTATGTGTGATGCCCCCCAGGCTGAGGGGACATTTCTTGACTGCTCAGGCATGTTGCTGACCTATATTGAGCCTTCTGTGGACCAGCCTCCCCGGTACCATTCTGAAGGGCTACTCTCCAGCTTCTCCTCAGAGTCCCTGGTGTTACACCGTCCTAGGTGCAGAATCTGACATTTGGTCTTGTTAAATTTCATCCCATTAATCATTTTCCAAGGCTCCAATTTATCTAGATCTCTCTGCAAGGCCTCTCATCCCTCAAGGGAGTTAACAGCACCTCCCAGTTTGGTATCATCAGCAAACTCACTGGTTGGTGCATTCAACTGCTACAATCAGATCATTGATAATAATGTGGAACAGAAATGTCCCTTGAATTGACTCCTGAGCACTGCTGGTGACTGATCACCAGCCAGATGTAGTTCCAAATATCAGATATTGATATAACCACATGTTTAATGAGAAACTATGTCAAAATATTTTTGATTCATGCAGCTAAATACTTGTCTGTCTGGTCAAATAACTGTCTATTGTTTGCTAGGAAAGTTTTATAGTCCTTTTAGTGGACTTATTCTAATATACACCAATTTACAAGGGCTAGCACTGACCAAAAGCACAACTAAATGCAGCACTATGCAAAGGTAGTCTTGCAAATCCTTTTCCTGCTGCTCTTGCATTTTCTTTCCTATGCCTGAAATGTTTATATCCCCCTGGAGGCTAGCTGTTACAAGGAGGTGACCCTCCTGGGGTTGGTAGAAAGGGCACTTTCCTTATATTGTAGTTAACAGAGCACAGGAGAAAGGTCAGGAAAGACAAGGGGGAACAACTGGCTTGGGTCAGCTTTCAGAGAAGGGAGGGGAGGATTTTTTTTTGGGTGATTTTTAACTAAATTGGAATTTATTTAAATGTATAGCCATTGTAGCAGCAGTAACAGCGATGATAATAATAGTAGTAAATATCTGAAGTCTGAATCACAATATGTTACAGAATGCTTTATAAAAATAGATATATGTATTTCTTCAGTCAAATGAATAAGCCAATTTATTTTCTGTGCTCTTAATAACAGATATAGACAGATGTGCTCACATGTACCAGAGCTATTTCAAGGCTTCTCAGCGATAAGGATGATGATCACCTCATGGTAGTGCAAACTGAGCTGGCCGTCAGGTGTAGTGGCTGGCTAGAAGAGTTGGGCCAATCCCTGTCATTTGAGATGGCCTGGAAAAGGCAGAGGGATTTTTGAGTGGGAAGGAGTATGGGACCAGGCTTTCTGGAGTTATAGCTGTGACCCTGGGAGCCTTGCCCAGTGTATCCACTTGTCTTTGCAGTATGGATCTCCATTGTATCTTGCCAGACAGAGAACCACAGGTTCCCTGCTCTGCCTGTAGGCACTGGCCCACCTCCACCCTGTCTACCTTGCAGAAAGCACCACCCACATCACCTACCTCTTGAACTGCTTGGGAGGAAAAGGGATGGAAGGAGAAGGACCCAGAGTCAGAGATGAGTTCTTTGACAGGAAAAGGAGGGTATCATGTAGAAAGGGAGTGTCTGAATCAGGGACTTGGTAAGTGCTGTGGCCAGAGAGGCCTTTTTTCCACTCCTGTGGTTACTGGGAAGAGAGTAAAGAAGTTAACTCCTGCAGCGTTTTTTTTTTTTTTTTGCCTCCTTGCACACTGCCTTCTTTCTGGGAGTCTGTCAGTAGGTAGAATAGACAACTTTTGCCCTCTCAAGCATAGGTGGAGGAGGCAGAGCTGCCTCTTAAGGCTGTTCCTACAAGCAGCTGTCTTGCTGTGCTCCTGCTTTAAGTCAGCTCTCATATTTGCTGTGAAAAAGAAAAAAAAAAAAAAGGAAAGAAAATAACCCTGGAGTTTTGTTTTTTTTTTTTTTTTTTTCAGATTTTCAAATCTATAGCTGTTATAGCCAGGCAGAGTTTAAATTACACCTAAATTCCTACTTGACAAATGGCAACCTTACCATCTGCACAGTTTGCCTGCAGGTTATACTGCAAAATGGCTTTTGTATGAACTGTGAATCATCAGTGTTAGCACTTTTAGTTCTCTGGGTTCTCTGAAGAAGTAATAACCCAGAGGAACTGTTTGTGAGGTCTGAAGAAATCACAGCATCTCAACCTACAGTCTTAATTCTTTCATGTAAGAAAAACCTTGAAATAAAGAACCCAGGAAAATTTTTTCAACAGCTTGTTTTCATAACGTACCATTAGAGGTGAATTGATCTACTGTTCACCCTTAATTCAGAAACTACTTAGAACAATGTGTCTCTCAAGTTTTTATGCTGTAGTGATGTTCATTTGGATAGTCATCTCCAGCAAACCAGAGTTAGTATTCTTCCTAAGAAATATGTCACATTTGAAATATTTTCATGTGCAACTATCTGGTTACCAATTCAGGAAACAGATATTGTTATCATGCTCCCAGGAATGTGATAAGAGTTGTAAGTAAAACAGAACACTATGTAAGTTGTTCTCTTTTCATGACTGGTTTGGATCATACTGATTCAAATTTTTTAAGGCAGATATATTTTCCAGAATGACAAGGGTAATCTTATGGTAGCTTTTTACACAGTTTCATTTATCTGGACCTCAATTTACATGGAACTGAAACAATATAAAGTTACTTTTCTGTCTAGTGGAAATGTATAACTGTAACAGCATGCAACGGTCTTAGGATTCATTAACTTCATTGCTATCTGATAGTTGAATTGGAATGACAGAAACAAACAAGGTGTTTTTAATTCTTTCCTGGGGCTGAGGATATTAAACAGGAAGATTATTAAATGTTGTGAGTCAGGTTATCGTTTAGCACAAATTGGTGTAATATCACTGAAGCTGAAGTGCTGATTTACACCTGTTGAATGTGTTTCCATAACCTCAGTACCGTGCATAAAGGCACTGATTCCTCCCGTGCATTGCTTCTGGTTCTTAAAATAACTTTTGGTTTGTAGATATCAGCAAGGGGAATTTCTACTTGATAGTAAACTAGTCCTCATGAGCAGTAAGTTATTTTGAACAATCTTATCATTGTCAATAAAATTGTGATAGTTTAGGACTAACAGCCCACAGATGCTTTCCATATTCAAGCCTTGATGTAAACTGGTTTGTTTGGTAAAGAGTTTTGTAGGATGTGTACAACTTACTAGGATCCTCTAACTTTCTGAATTTATGAAATACACAGGTCCAATGGGCAGGGATGACTGTTGGCAGAAGCTTTTAAAAACATCTGGGAAGTTACAGCTGTACTGGGAGTTTTAAATCTCAATTGAAAGTGCCCTCCCAGCCTTAGTTTTTCAGCAGTCAAGGGACTACAGATCTCTTTTTGAAAGAAAATTGATTTTAAATGTCTCTTATGTAATTTGTTCAAACATTGCACTAAACTGTTGTGGTTTTTTTTTTGGTCAACAACAAAAACCGTAACTGGTTATATATAGGCATCAAGCAACACTCGAGATGAAAAACAGGTGTACACTAAAAGTTCCGATTCTTTGAAAAGACTAATCCCTTTTTGAGTGCACATTCAAAGCATTTACAGGCAATTTTTAATGTATTATTCTACAGTGACACCTTTTCTTTTGAAATGTAAACTGTTAAAGAACTTAAATGGAGAGTAGAGTAATAGGTTTGAGATGACTGAAAAATACCGCGTTGGTAGTTTTATTAATGTGTCAAGTGGAATACTTGGACTTTTTATTTAGACTTTAAGCTCTGACTGTGGACTAGAATGTACCTTTTGCTATGTGTCTGAGTTGATGGGACAATGCACAGAGGAAGGTACAGAGATACAATGATATCTCAGAGACATAACCTGTTTTTGCCACTAGTACTCTGAGTCACATCTTAAAAAGGTGCAGAGTACTTCATAAGTACAGCTTGATGTGGGGCTTGTGCTGCAGCTATGTAAAATACTACATCCTTTCTCCATGTAGAACACACATATCATTTTGCAGCAGCAAGATCTAGAGGGAAGCCCTGCTACAAAATTAATCACAAAATGGTAGGGGTTGGAAAGATACTTTAGAAATAATCTAGTCCAGTCCCTCTGCTGAAGCAGGTTTACCTCAATCAGGTCACATAGGAACACATCCAGCTGGGTTTTGAAAACCTCCAGAGAAGGACACTTCACAACCGTCCTGGGCAGTGAGTGCCAGGGCTCTCTGACCCTCACAGTGTTCAAGTAGAACTTTCCGTATTCCAGCTTGTGCCCATTATACCTTGTCCTGTCACTAGACACTACAGAAAAAAAGACTGTCCCCTTCCTCTCGACACCTACCCTTTAGGTATTTATAAGCACTGATAACTTCCCCTCTCAGTCTTCTCCACGCTCAGCAGCCCCAAGTCTCTCAGCTTTTCCTCCTAAGAGAGATGTTCCAGTACCCTGTTCATCTTGGCAACCTGATGGACTCTCTCCAGAAGTTCCCTATCTCTCTTGTACTGAGGAGGCCAAAACAGGGGAAAGTAGAGGTGAATGATAACCTCCCTTGACCTGCTGGCCTAGTGTCCAAGTAAGTCAGGAAGGTTGACAAAGCACAGAAAAAATTATAAAGTAATATTCTGCTTTGACAGAGTAGCAAGAAGACCAGGTTGGTTTCTTAGCAAGAATATGTCATGCTTTCTAAAAGGTTACTAAACACAAGGCTAATTCAGGTTCTGGTATATATTGTGTATGAATTCCTGTACCTCCTGAATGAACTCAGTGTTTTAGTTTGTGCTTATGTAGTACACGGGCTCAATTCTGCTCTCTCACACTGGTGTAATGAAAGATGGAGCTACATTGTACTTTGAAATAGTGATTGCAATTGTGTGAAATGCCCTGACTATCTGAGAGGTGATAGTAAGGTGAAGAACAATGCTGAGTGATTTCTGTGTACCTTGGGAAGATTTTGCTACTGATGGCCATAGTCTCATTTATTGTCAGTCTAGCTAGTTTAAAAATACATTATCTACGTGTTCCACAGCTGTGCCATGAGGGTGGAGTTACTCTTGAGTCATTACTTGTCATGCAACTACTGCAGGTAATTGAATGTCCAGGACTGTGAAACATGTAAGATTCTACTTGAGAAGCATTTATTACCCGAGGTGAGAGAGAACGTGTACTGAAGCATTTACATTAGTAACTCCTCTTTTCCTGTTCTAAGGAAAGTCATAAACTACTCTATATTTTTAATGACCATAAAAAAAAAGTCCAGAACTTGTTTTCTATATTGATGCAGAATACTCTACTGTATATACTGGATGCATGCATGTATTCTGTTCAGACTTCATGCAATTCTGTGCATAGTACATATTAGATACCTTCTTGCTCTCCTCTGAGGTAAACAGTATGTTAAGCTCTGAGAAGCCACTTCCCAAAGATTACTGCCGATTTAAAAAGAGATGAAAAAGTGTGTCTTGAGAGACAAAAAAACTGTTATTTGAAGAGACTGAAACAACTAATCCCTCTTCAACACATATTAAATAGTTACTTGAAGCTAAAAGTCAAAACCTAAAGATTTGAATGTCGACCTGTTGTGTGCTGTTTTACTCCCTTTCATCTTTGTACTGAGCTTCTTTTTTTTCCCCACATTTTCAGAAGAACACCCAAGAGAGCTGAGAGTGGAGAATTGTGTCTCAGGAAGCTACAGGACTGAACACTAGCTCTGCATTGGGTGGTTCTATTAAAGCCTGTAAAGAGCTGTGAGCCTTCATGTTCATTCTCTCACTCTGCATCTCTGTTAACTGTTAGCAAACCTGTGACATTGGCAGTGTTCAGGAAGCAGAAGACATGCCTGTCTGCATTTGGATCGATCCATATCCTCCCTCATTTCAGCAGTCTATTACTTCCTCTTTCTCACTTGAGACTGCAATTAGCACTTTTTTAATGACTTAGAGAAATTACAAGGGGAAACCATGATGGACAGTAATGTAGATGCTTGAACTTTTGGGGGCCATTCCTTTCACGTAGTGGTGGTGTCAGCTGCTTCTTTGGCTCTGATTAATACTTTTCTTGTTGATGGTTTTTAAAAACGAATGGTCCCTGAAACCAATACGTCCAGAATTTTTTGTAAAGTCTAATCACAAGTAGAATAAGTGGCTGAATTGAAGTACTTTGTTCTTCGGTAAGGGGCAGAAGTCTTAAAGCGTAACCATTACTCAACAGCATGACTACATAATGTATTACAATATATCATATTTTTGTGGCTATTAACTCTTGCATCTAAAATTGTTCTAAATGTAACCAATTAAGAGGATCTTTTGTATGGTATTTTCATGAGGGATATGATTGCCCCCAGCTCTGTCTTAGTCTACCTAGCATTTCTTGACAGTCTCTATGATTGGGTGCCTGCCACTGTGATACCACAAGGTATCACATGCCATCTATACATGTTTTAATACAAGTATCAGACTTACCAAAAATTTAATTTTGCCCAGTTAAAATTGCCATTTTTGTTTCAACATGATTTTTTAAACAATGAAAGGTAATTTCTTTTTTAATTCAAGTTTGCATTGCATCTAACAGAAGCTATCTCAAGATACTGGCAATATAATCAGCTTAGAAGTAGACTTCTAACTTGAGGTGCTAGTTACATAGTCTTTTAGAACTGAAAATTGTACTGTGGGCATTTTTACTGCAGAGAAGCTTTTGATGTTTGATGAACAAAACTTAGGTAAAGAGAAGCTGATACAGAAAAATACAAAACTTTTTTTTAATGGGAAGTAGAGTGGAGACGTTACAAAGGCTTGGGGAGAGGCTGATGATGATAAAAGTAGCTAGGAGTGTCTTTAGTGGGCTGTCCTGGATGCTGATGATATTGAAAGACAATGACAATTTGCTTTTCTCTTTAATGCAAGGTCAAGTGGTCATCACACAAAGCTGGTCAAGTGATCATCACACACAGCTGGCTTGCTCACAGAAAGCAGAGTTAAATGACTTTTGCGCAATGTATGGTTAGTCAGAGGAAAGTCTTTGCCACAGAAGATGCATGCTGGTGATGTGCATGGCTTCAGAAAGGATCTTTATGAATTTATGAAACAAATGCTTATATCTGTTAGGTATCTGCAATGCTGAAAGTTTCATAGTCAAATCCAAAAAGCTGCATTCTATGAATAAATTGCACTTTACATGATGCTTTTTTAATGTAGTGTTTAAAGAACATTACAGAAATGGGTAGAATGAAGTTCCGAAAGAGCAAAGCATCAAACTTTCAGTCTCTGCCCTCCCATGTATTGACACAAATTACATAAGATTTACACTATAAAAACTGGGTTAAAAATAATGCCCTAGCTTTAGCTTTCTAACTCTCTGCTAAGGGCTGGTGTGGCCAGAAACAATGCATTAATGATATGAGCTGCTGAAGAAACAAAACTGCATCATTCCTATTTATGCCTCTAACTTTTTATTTAGAAAAAAAATAGTTGTCACTGAAGAATAGGACATGATTCCTATTTCTTTCCCATGCAGAAAAACTATTTAGGCACCTGTCTGAGACTTTAAATGCAGTCAGTCTTGTGCATAAGAGTTGCATATCTGAACAATTTTGCATATCTGGAGCAAAGTGTCTTGACAGGAGTCATACCCATGGATCTGTGATAAATGAGATGTGTTGCATTTGCAGGCTTCACATTTGGACTTAATATCGAAAACTGTGCTAAGCAGAAGTTTTGTCTGAACACTTAAAACGCTTCCAACTCTGAGAGTGATCACTTATGGAAATATCTATTAGATGCCCTAACAGGGAAAGAATTATTTATCTAACATTTTTCTTCAGTACTGCTCTTACATTTCAATAGTATTTGTTTTTCTTTATTTGGGGGGATGGAGGGATGTAGGGTATGTAGAACCTAGCCCTGTAGGTTCTAAGCTTTTGCAAATGACACTACTAACTAGTTACTCTCGGGTTAATTTAAAGCAGCATTAGTAGTATCTTTTAATAAATCAAAGGCAAGTCTGTTCTTGGGTGTCTCTAAAATCTTTTGGAAAATATCTCTGAGGTCTTGAAACAAAATAAAATGTGAAATAGGATTTTTTAAAATTAAATAAGAATTATCTATCATCAAAAGCTAGAAAGCAGTAAAGAAGTAAAGCAACAAATGTTTCTCTTATTTCTATATGGAAACATGCACTTTGAGGAGTTGCATGACTCTTAAGTTACTAATTTTTAATTTAGATATCTTTAGGTGTTAAATTTGAAAACTATATGTTGCATAAATGTTGCTACTGGGTACTACCATCAGAATGTCATTGAGTAAAATTATATAGCTTTCTTCCCATCCTCTTCTAAAACTTCATGGATTTTAAAGTCTCGGTTATGTCTTTGCTTTAATTTCAGCTGTTCTATCACTTAGATTCTTTTCTTTTCACCAACTGATAGCGTTTTACGAAGGTGTAACCAGGTGGATAGATGATGGTAGTGAAGTGGATGTGGTTTATCTCGATTTTAGTAAAGCATTTGACACCATTTCCCACAACATCCTTGCAGCAAAACTGAGAAAGTGTAGGCTGGATGATTAGGTAGTGAGGTGGATTGTAAACTGGCTGAAGGGAAAAAGGCAGAGTTGTGAACAATGGGGCAGGGACCTGGACAGGCTGCAGAGATGGACAGGGAGAAATCTAATGAAATTCAACAAGAGCAACTGTAGAGTGTTGCATCTGAGAAAGAATAACCCCATGTACCAGTAGTGTAGGGGAAAGGGACCTGGGGATGCTGGATGACCATGAGCCAGCCATCTGCCCTTGTGGCCCAGAAGGCCAGTGGCATCCTGAGGTGTATTAGAAGAGCTGTGGTGAGTAGGTTGAGAGAGGTTCTCCTCCCCTTCTACTCCACCCTCATGAGACCACATCTGGAATATTGTGTTCAGTTTTGGGCCCCTCTATTCAAGAAGGACAGGGAGCTGATGGAGACAGTTCAGCGCAGGGCCACAAAGATGATGAAGGGAGTGGAGCATCTCCCTCATGATGAAAGGTTGAAGGAGCTGGGCCTCTTTAGCTTGGAGAAGAGGAGACTGAGGGATGGCCTCATTAATGTTTACAAATCTGTAAAGGGCAGGTGTCAGGAGGATGGAGCCAAGCTCCTTCTCAATGATGTCCAATGATATGACTAAAGGCAATGGGTACAAGCTGGAACATGAGATTCCAAAGAAATACAAGGAAGAATTTCTTCACTGTGAGGGTGACGAAGCATGGGCAGAGATTGCCCAGATGGATTGTGGAGTCTCTTTCTCTGGAGACATTTAAAACTCACCTGGATGAGTTCCTATGTGACCTCCTCTAGGTGGTCCTGCTCTGGCAGGGGGATTGGTCTAGGTGATCTTTCAAGATCCCTTCCAACCCTTCAGATTCTGTGATTCTTCCTTAGAAATGACACTATATGTTGAGAATTTTTGCTTGACTTAATTTCTAAATGTTTCTAAATCATTAAATTTTCTCCTGTTGAATGAAAGATTTAAAAGAAAATATTAGTAAATACTGGAACTCATGAATCAGTTGATTTTCCATCAGTTAAAGCACCTCAGTCAAGATCAAATGTCTTTCAAAAAGATTGCTTTGTCTCCAGTAGAAATTATGTAGCTGTTGAAGCATCAATTGATCAAATTCAAGAGGTCCAATGAGATGGGTAATCATAATGCTTTTTCGACGATTTCTGAATTTATCAAAATTACTGGGTTGTTTGTCAGCCAGTTCAGTTAGAGTTCTTGAAAAGTTCATAGAATAGACAATAAAATGTCATAGTGGCCACAGAAACACAGTCCTGGTACAGAACTCCCACTGATTTCCCGATTACAGACTCAATAAGGATTTGCTTCCTGGAATAATACCTAACAAAGTGTGAATTGTGCTGCATAAATGCATTTCCAGTGTGGGGTTAGGCAGAAGGTCAAAGGATGAGTGCCATTCACATACATATGAGTGTGAAGGAAAATAATTAATTTTGGTTAACTGTGCACAATGGAATTATTAATCCCAGTAAGCCTTTCATTGCTATTCACTCTTCTAATAGCTATTTACTTTTTTTTTTTTTTTTAAATTGCAAGAAGATATAATTGCAACTAATGAAACTCTTGAAGTGCTCTGTATCTCCTGAATAATTTTTTTTCACTACATTTGTGGATCATATTTTCAGAAGCATTGGTCTGATAGTAAATTAGACTTGAACTTGCACTGATGATTCTTTTCATAACAGCCTGGTGTAAACTAAATGTGTCTTGAAAGACAGTCATGTGACGTATCTTTTCTGTCACATTTTGGTCAATAGGCAGGTCTCATATTACAGCTGACCTACGTGCAGTTCTCTGAAGCTCAGGTCTACGATTAACCAGGCTGTTAGGGGTTTTGTCTTTAGAGTGGTGCCTGGACTTACACTTGATTTAATCCAACTATGCTAGGGCATCTGAAAGAGAGAGCATTATTAACATTATGTACTTATGGGTACATGTACATCTTGTCTAGCAGTAATGGACTGTATAAACAGCTTGGCCTACAGCTGAAAAAAATATTTTGGAAATGTGTAGCGCCTTGCTATATTAGCTGGGGAAGCTCAGTCCACAAGAAAGGAATTGTAGGTATGTAACTTTACCTGGAAGATACTATTATTTCATTACGTGTTGCTTGCTGGACTTTACTGTTTTGCAGATCATGATGATGCCTTGTTATAACTGGACATACTGAAACCTGATGCAATCAAGCCAATAAAGTGTTGAAACATTTGAGGGTTAAAGAATGCTGTGTGCTTGCCCTACAAAAGGGAAAATTTATTCCATCTGCTCAAATTAAATGTTGATTTGGGCCTCATTTTATGAAATGTGAACTGTGCTTTTATAAAAACTGCTTGGTAAATATTTTTGATTTTATTATGTGGATTTAGAAATAAATGAGAAAGAACTTCAGATCTGTCTTGTCTTCCTTCCTCGGGAAAAGGTTTCATTCAACTGAGCAATATATTTCAGCATAGTACATAATACAATACAGTCCTTTTTGCCATGCTCAGCATTTTGTATACCTGATTGAGGGCTGTTAAACTCAAATTTGATGCACTGAAAGAGTTAGCTGAGTCTTGTTTAACATAATTAAAATTCTGTGGTAAACTTTTTCCCCCCTTGCATTCCACTGCCAAAAAGGCCAATGTGTGCTTAATGAATAGCCTTTGTAGACAATCTGTTTGTCTCCACTGAACTGCTTTTGTTTTTAATAGATGTCTGCTCTATGGTCATGTCTGAATGTCTCTTCAATGTGAGTTAAACTGCTAATACAAGTACCTAGAGTGATCTGGAGGTCTGTTCAATCTCAAGGAGCCTTAAGGTTCAAACAAGGGTCTACTGAAGAGCAAATCAGTTAATGATTGAGACAAAATGTAATGAAACAAATAAAGAAACCATAGTTCACATAGCTGACATCATACTATAATATGTCCCAGAAAACACTGTGCTTTGTAATGTGTTTGATGCTTTTTTTCTTCTGTAGACACAAAGATTTCAATTGACTTGAGTATTCCAGAGGCCAAAGTCTCAAAGGTATTTGAGTACTTACAGAAATGCATAGAAATTTCTTGAGATTAAAAAATCATGCCTAGGCACATCATTCCCATTTGTGATTTTTAGAGACATCTATTTGCATTCCTAGATACTGAAATACTTAAGAAGTCCAATAGGCAGGAAGGTCTTTAATTTCCTGTGAGGTCTGTTAGGCACCCTTTTCCCTGGTAGACAAAACATCAGTGTGTAAAAAAAGGTGGGAAAAGAGTGGAAGCTGAAGAGCTGATGTTACTAAGCTTGTTTACCACAGTAAGTAATGCATTTGAACATATTTGGTACTTGTTTATAGTGGTATGATGTATGGGATGAAAAACTGTGAATGTCTGATGTTTAAAACATGACTGAAGGCTTGATCTTTGACATTCTTAGTGTATATGTTGACAGACAGAGTAGAGAAAGAGGTCTCAGACATTCCCTCCTAGCAGAGCCTTCTCTCAGATAACAGAATCAGTTACAGGGCTTTTAGTATCTCTTTCCTTGGAAGAATTAAATGATGATTGGCTGCCATTTTTGTAGAAATACACTATTCCCTCAATTGGTGGTGAGGCAATTTTCTATGAGTGTGCTCCCTGCTATTTTTTGTAGGCTAGATTGCATCCTTTGAAGAGAAATTATTCTAGAAAGGCTGTAGGAAGGAAAAAAAAAAAAGGAGGGTTTCCTTCCCAGTAGCCTTTATTTATCTATTTATTTATTTACTTACTTATTTAAAAGAGTAAAATCTATGCTAAGATATAAATACCCCACCTGTTTGCCTAGCTACTTCCTCCATATTTCCCAGACTGGGTGTTAGTATTTGCACTTGCAATGGCTGGTTTTCAAACGGCCACTGAAGAAGTTCTGCTGCACACAATTGTCAGCCTGAGAGAAACCCATGGTTTGAGAACAGTCCTGCCTGTATGCCTGATGAGTACTCACGTGGCCACAGATCTCCTTAATGTATATAACTTAAGAATCCTGTTAACTGTAGTGCTATATATGTAGTCAAAATTTTGATCAGTTTTTATATTAACTTTTTAAAAAAAATTATCACGATGTAGCTTGTCATTTAACTTCATCATCATTATAAGTAGAATGTGATTTTTATGCTGGTTACTTAAGGGTAATACTGCATCATTGTGATGGTAATGATTAATTCCATGTCTAGGGAGTGCAAAATAAAGTCTTACAGCAACAGTAGTTTGGAAAATAGTTCAGCTATCTGCCCTAAATGTTGCAACAGTATTAATATATTTAGAATGGAATTGATATTGTTGGCTATTGTTTAGAACTCAATTTTGTTATGATTTCTTTATGGCATGAGTCAGATTTTTTATCTGTAGTGCATTTTCAGAGCCCTATAAGCTTTTTTCTTAAGTAGTTAATAACCATGATAGTAATCAACATGTAAGGTTTCTGGTTATAATAGAAGCCCTGTCAGAAAGTACAGAATCTTAAGGAGACAGACAAAACCATTCAGCAGGAGCCTGTCTTGCTTCTGTAGAATTGAGGATTTTAATGGTGGTTTGGAATCATGCTTGGTGTTGAAGAGAAAGTGCATTTAGGGAAATATGGCTTTTATTATAAAGGGCTTTTCATATGGGAAATTGGGAAACAGTGTTTTCAGTGATTTCTCACAGTAAATCTAAATGCTGTGGAGAAAAAAAAAAAAAAAACCCAAAACAGATGACCTATCAGTTTGGCATTCCTATGGCAAATCTGAAGGGAAAGTTCAAGTCACCAACACAACTGTAGAGCTTACCAAATCCCAAAGGATGATTAAAGCATTTCAGCAGTATTTTACTTTTAGTCCCATCATGCTTAGATATGTCTTCCAGTTAGCTATACTGATCATACTCTAGAGGGCAGATGGTGGTGATGCAGAATCCAGTGAGAAGCAGAAGATATTTAATCCAAGATATTTAATCAACTTGGGTGACTTGTTTAGGACTGCTTTAAAAATAGTAATAAAGTTCATAAATTCAGTCTTTTCATCCTTCTAATAGTAACATAAGAAATGTCAAGGACTAGCTCCTTCTTTGGTCAATGCAGAGAATTTGTGGTTTTGCTTTTATGTGCCTCAATCAGGATTGAGATTCTGTAGTACCACAAAGTTCTGTCCAGCAAGAGAGAAGATGCTCCTTATTTAAAACTGTGACTCTCTTTCTGTGAATATATATGCTGTACATTGCTGCTTTTCTGTTGCCTTGCTGGCTGTGCTCAAATTGATAAACTTGGTCTGTTTCTTACCTTATAATCATTACAGACAGTCAAATCGTTTTTCCTCTGTGGATGAAGTACAAAGTATAGTTAGATACAGAAACCATCTTTTCAAGATTATCTTATGTCCATAGCCATTACTAGCTCAGATAAAATGCTATTGTAGAAGCACCATACCAACATTACAGATATTATGGAGCTCAGTCATTCGGATGTTCATATCTCATTCTGACAATGGAAATTCTGACAAATACAGCTTAGACTTAGCAGTAGATGGGATGGTGTGTAGACATCAGCATATGTATTGAGATATCCTGCCTAGTGAATGTGCTGAGTCTGTTGGAGAAAAGTGCTCACAAGTGTAATTTTAAATAGTTACACTAGTTACAAGTAGTGTTACGTTTACTTAAGCAGCACAACATGGGTGGTTCCAAATTTAGGATGGAGAGAGAGAGTGAGAATTTTGAGCTTTGTGAAGCTTAGCTTTTGCCTATTCCCCATGTAGCTGCAGAGTATTGCAGGGAAGACTGTACAGAAATGTCTGCTCTTTACTTCATTATCTATTTTTAAACTTTTAGCAGGTATGAAATGAGAATATTAGGTAGGATTCTGGTTGGTTGAATGGCCCTTGATTACTTTGCTTAGTAGTGCTGAAAACTATATGATTCCAGGTTCAGCTCTGACATTAGGGAAATACAGAGATAACATTTGGTGATCAGTTCCCTGTTTTCAGCGTCAGCTTCATGTGGAAAATAGTACCATCAAACCTGCAGGCCTTCTCCCAGGGAGGACATATTAAATATAGGAACTTATCCCTTGATACACTTCATAAGGCCTTCATTAGCTGGAAGACCCCAGCATGTCTGAAACATGACAGGCAGAAACATAAGTCTATTGTACAGCCAATGCATACAGAACTGAACTCAGGTGAATTCCTCAATAAAGGTTCTCTGTATACCTTCACCTAAGTTAAGCCAACATGCTGCTTTTCCAGTTGTGTTCCCCTTTAGAGCTTTTCATGATATTTTCCTTACTATTCAACAGCCAGAAGCAATAATAATAATAGTAGTAGTACTTTAATCATGATCAACAGTGGAAAAGAACACAAGAATAATGGTACTACAACTCTAATTAGAAAAGTCTGAAAGTTAAAGTTTATCTTGTAGTTTTACTGATGCCCTCATTATGCAAGTCTGCCTTTGTTTCTTATGGGATGGACATAAGGGAGCTCATTTCTATTTGAGATTATTTGTCTTTCACATTTTCCTTCCCTGTGAAGGGAGCCACAATCAGAATTTAGAAATGAATTTTTAAGATGTATTAATTGATAGCATTTCAGTGTTTGAAAGGAGACATATGGTAATTCTATGTTAAAGTGGGAAGGAGTGGGAGAATATACAGTCCAATTGGGAAACTAGGGAGGGAGATGCTGTACTTTTGGTTGGATAGAGCCTTAGAAGCTTTTTACAGATGCTGTAGTAGAGCTCAAACATGAGAATGTGTAAGAAAGGCAGTGGTGGCTGTTTACTATTAAGACCTTGAATGTCCCTTTTGCTATTTATGCAGGCATTGATATTATTTACATCTCTATAACCATACTTTAGGTCTGTGCCAAGATTTTTAAGTCTCCTCCCCCCAGCTAATTGATGATCTGATGTGGGTTGCTTTGACTTGGCAGTATCATATATACACAGAATGAGGTACAGGGGCAGCTGGCATGCTCATTTTTAATTTCAATGTTTGGCAGCTTCCGAAATCAGCACGAGGCATACTGAAACACTTGGCACTTCACCCAAAAGTAATGAAGTCTTTCACTTAACCTAGTGTGAGGGTAAACAGGATGTTAGCCAAAGTTGCTTTGGTGTCAGATATCAGATTAAGGATAAAATGCACCGTAATTTATGGACTGAACTAAAATTTCCTCTTTTACCTTTTTTGTTTATTTTATTGATAATCCATTCACATATTTTCTTTGTAATTAAGTTATAAATTATTTTCTGTATAGCACTATAAAAAATGCTTGAAGAATTTCTTTCATCTAAAGCTAATTTCTTCTTCCACTTGACAGGTCAAGGAAATGATAAACAGTTTCCCTGGTAGTACACATGTTGTGATTCCAATATTCTTGCCTAACCTTGTGTTTCTCAACGTTTGCCATGTGTAGACGCTTGCCAAACTTATTTTACATTAAATGCAAATATGAGACTAAAATCTGAGAGGAAGAATTATGAATGGATGCAAATAATGGAACGGAACAGAACATGGGTTTATTAACCAATGTAGTATCTGCTAGTACTAATAAACTGATTAACAAAGTATTGAGAGAGACGGTACTGAAAATTGCTCTGTAATCTAGTTGTCTTGTTGAAGACAGGAAGTATAATTGGTATAATATGGTCTTCTAAGCATTTGGTAAGGACATGAGATATTATTAGTTTATCTGTAGAAAATGAGGTTAGTTCTGGAAGTGTATGGAACTAAGTGCCTAGGGACACCACAAAATTTTACAAGGGTGTGTAGTGTAAACAAGATTCAACAATTCTGTCCTCAACACAATTTTATTTTATATTTTCATGAATAAACTTAGTACAAAAATGCAGAATGCTACTTATAATGGGGAAAAAAAGAAATTATCATAAATCTGAAGGCTATCAGAAAACCTCATGTAGAAGGATGACATTGAGGATTAGGATAATAAAACAGCAATAAAACAGTCTAATTCAAAGTGAGAAGTCTTATGTTTGGATGACAATCATCGTAATTTCCTCTGTAAGATGGAGGGACAGCAGGTAGAATTCCTAGTAAGAGAGAAGGACTTCAGTTTTAATTAGTCAGTTAATTAGTCAGGAAATAATAAAAAGTATCAGGATAGAATATTAATACCATTGTGCAGGGTATTGCTAAAGGTGTATGTGGAGTACTGCATCATCATGTTCAGAAAGGTGAATTCATGCTGGTGCAGAGGCATACATATCGCCATAGGGAAGAGAGCTTGTCTTATGAGACTCTAAGGAAGCTGACTGCTTTGGCCTTGCGAACTGAAGATGAAGAAAAATGCATCCTGCCTATAAATAAATCGGACAGGGTTAATCATCAGGGAAGAAAAAGCTATTTAAACTCGGGGATAATGTTAACACAGGAGCAAAGAGGTGTAAATTATCTACAAATGCAATGAAGCAGGAAACTAGGAGTCTGTCTGTTGAAAATGTGAGTTTTTGCATATTCTTACAGTAGAAATGGGAATAGGAAAAGTAGACTATCTGGACTAGGTTAGTAGATCGGCTTATGACAAGATTCTTTGGAGCCTTGAGAAATTGCATTTGTTTGTCAGAGACCTACTAAGTGAGAGGAGTTCTTTTGAATTTCATATTCTTACTGTAAAAATTCAAGTCTCCGTAATCAAGCACAGCTTAATTTCTATGGTAAATCTAAATGGATACATCCCAGTCCTGTGTCTAGGATGATATCTGATAAACAAAGCAAACAGAGACCTCTTAGGTTTCCACCTGTTTCCAATTTCAAATGCTTTTTTCATCGCTGCCCTTTGTACCGTATCTACTTTTATGTGGCCTTCAGCCAGATTTCCTTAATCTGTGATTTCATGATCTTGAAAAGTTAGTTTGGTCATTGCACAACTGTGATTTTTCCAGGAAAAAACCCTAGTTTTTGGTAAGGACATATTGGCATTTCAGTAGGTGTCACTCTTCACTTTAGATCTTGCTCTAAAACATATTTTTCCTCAGGAATGAGAAGGTTGACATTTTGCCTATGGCCTTAGCTAACTTGTATTTTGCCAAATTCTGTTTACCCTCCCTGAATTCCTCACTGTGTTGTCCCCACACCGTGAATTTTACTTCACTGAAATATCTGGACCCCTCACTACAAGAAGGACATGGATGTTCTGGAGCGTGTCCAGAGATGTGCAAGGAAGCTGGTGAAGGGTCTGGAGAACAAGTCTGATGAAGAATGGCTGAGTCAGCTGGGGATGTTTAGCCTAGAGAAGAGGAGGCTGAGAGGAGATATGATCACTCTCTACAACTACCTGAAGGGGAGCAGTGGGGAGGTGGGGGCGGGGAGGGTGGATGGGTGGTGTGTCAATCTCTTCTCTCCAGTAATGAGTGATATGTATATGAGTGAATGAAGAAATGGGTTCACATTGTGGCAGGGGAGGTTTAGATTGGAGATTAGAAAGAAGTTTTTCACTGAGAGGGTTGTTAAGCATTGGAATGGGCTGCCCAGGGAGGGTGGTGGATTCACCATCCCTGAAGGTATTTAAAAGACACATAGATGAGTTGCTGAGGGATTTAGTTTACTTTAGTGATGGGCCTGGCAGTGTGAGATTAGTGTTTGGACTTGATGATCTTAAAGGTCTTTTCCAAATGTAATGATTTTATTATTCCATGTATTGAAGTAAAATCACCTTAACATTGGAATTAGATCAGAAAAGGACCCAGTAAGTGGGACATAAACTGCTTCCTCTTCCATAAATGTTCATCTTGTAATAACTCTTTGGTTTCCATTAAATTGTTCCAGATGGATTTGTATAGAGGTGAACCATAGTCATTGTTACTCTTTAATAATATTTGATATGTTGTCCAGGCTACTGTGTTTGGTGCCACAGTTTTCAACCCATGCTGCACCTAAATCTGGTGATCTGTAAAGGGGCCAGCCTTGTTTATCTGACATTCCCCTTAGGCACAGGGTCTTGGTTTAATGGAACTTCACAGGAAGCAAAGTTTGCAGTTAATCGGACTTTATTGCTCCCTAAACACACTGGCTCAACTACACCGCTTCCTAAAGCTCTAATATTCTGGACCTTGGTTTTTCAGTTCACTTTTTCAGGAAATGTAGTAACTGAAAAATATATCTTTCAGAAAAGCCCAGAGAAATGTAACAGGCTTGCTTAGATCTGTACAAATCTTGTCCCACCAAACAAAAATGAACATATACCTCAGTTTCGTCATTGTGTATTTCTTGGGGTTATCTTAAAGTTCCCAATTCTTTTGCTTGATTCTCACCCAAAAATTATATTTATTTGTCTTAATCATTGGTGATCTTCCTCTGTAGTTGTTCTCTATTAATAAAGTGCTTTCCCTGAAAAAGGCAGATGGGGAAGGGGGAAAGAAATAAAGGGAAAAATCTTGCTTTGGCTCTCTTGTTGCCATTGACTTTAAAAAAAAAATAACGCCTTAACTGCATTACCTTCTGTTATGCTTTGATGGTATTGTAACCCCTCTGTCTGCCGAAAAGATTTTAATTTGGGGGTGCTTAGTCCCTCTTCTGCCTATTTTCAATACAGTACAGTCAACAAAGATTCTTCTGTTCATCTAATCTGTTCTTCTGGTTGCAGTCATTATTGTAGGATCTCTTCAAGCTTTGCATTGTATATTCAACCCTGAGGCAAACAGTAATAATGTAATAAGTAGCCATGTTTTCCCAAATGATGAATCTTTATTTTTTAATCTGTGATGCTTTTTGCTGGGTTTTTTTTGTGTGTTGCCAAGCAGTTTTCATAAAGGTGAAAGCATGAACTGAGTTGCATTCTGTGAAAGAGAAAACTCTATCCTGATGACAGCTGCTGTTACAGTAGTATTTCCATAACTCTGTAACCTCTTGAAAGCAGTTTAGCTTGTTTATATATTCTCACTTCTCTCCACTGTAAACAGACAGTAGAAAGAGAATATGTAACTTGAAATAGTTGTGTATGTTGACATGGTTCTAACTAAAGATTTTTGGAGATCTATGCCTTGAAAAAGGGCTGTCATTGTGTGAGACTGTTCGTAAAGCCTTTGTGCTCTTATTGGCTTTGCCTGCATCTAACCAGTTTTCATTTTCATATTGTTCGTTGTATGATGTTGAGGATTAGACTGATGACATGAGAGGTCAAGATTCTCTAATCTCTTCTCCCTCCAAGCTTTGACTTTATTTTTGGAAAAGTTTCTCTGCTATGTCAGCACCCTCACTACTGATAGAAGCATCACAAAATGTGTTACTTGTATGAGGCAAAGTGGATACAAACGTTGCTATGGCAATGGACATTACTCCTTGGTGTGACTTTTACTGTTAACACTGTGACAACAAAGTTTAGATTGTATCCTTGTAGCCTTCAACTTCTATATTGAGATTTTGTATTGCAGCTCTTCTTGTGACTGATCGTTTTTGTAGCGTACACTGAAAACATGCTTTTAGCCACTCCCCCTTTGTTAGAACAAAGAAGATATCTGTTCATTCCAGCCTGTGTAAATTCTGCATTCGTTTTTAAACTGCTCTGTACATAAGTGTAGATTAAAAACCTTTAGAACATATTCTTAAGAACTGAAAAGAAAACAATTGAGTTTCTAGGAGAAGACTTCTTTACTAATTTCAAAACATATTGACTCTAGTCACTCTGAATTTTAAGTTGAAAAGATGTGTGTGCTTCTGCAGTGTCCTTGGGAACTGTTTGGCCAGATCCCTTTGCATAAGCAGACAGCTCCCCAAAAATACATGAGCTCTGTGCACATCTAAATTTCATCTTTACAGAATAACAGAATCACAAAGTATGGTAGGGGCTGGAAGGGACCTTTAGAGATCATGTAGTTCAACCCCCATGGTAAAGCAGGTTCACCAATATAAGGGCATGCAGGAAGAATCTGGGCAGCTCTTGCAAATCTCCAGAGAAGGAGACTCCACAACCCCCCTGGGCAGCCTGTGCCAGGGCTCCCTGACCCTCACAGTGAAACAGTTTTTGCTTATATTTAAATGGAACTTTTTGTGTTCCAGTTTCATCCCATTACCCCTTGTCCTGTCACTAGTTGCAACAGAAAAAAGTGATGCCCCAACCTCTTGACATCCACCATTTAGATATTTGTAAATATTAATGAGATCCCCCTACAGTCTCCTCTTCTCCAGACTAAACAGCCTGAGTTCCCACTGCCTTTCCTTGTATGAAAGATGTTCCAGTCCCCCAATCATCTTGGTGGCCCTGTGCTGGACAGAAGTTCTCTGTCCCTCTTGGACTGAGGAGCCCAGAACTGGACACAGTACTCTAGATGAGGCCTCACCAGGGCAGAGTAGAGAGGTAGAAGAATCTCCCTTGACCTGCTGGCCACACTCTTCTTGATGCATCCCAGGATGCCATTGGCCTTCTTGGCCACGAGGGCACATTGCTGGCTCATATTTAGTTTATTATCAACTAGGACCCTCAGATCACTCTCTGCAGGGCTGCTCTTCAGCAGGTCAATCACACAGGAATCTCTGGACCGTGCTTTTCAGTAGATTGACATGTAATCAGATAGGTTTGAGGTTTTTGAAGCCTATTTTCTTGCACAAGTAAAAGTCTCTTCACAATTGCAATTCACTTGGAAGAGAAGTTGTAATTAAGTCATTTTTTCTTCTCACTTGTTTTGATAATTGAAATTTATTCGGTGACAGTCTCAGTTTTCAGATTGAATTTTTCTGTCATTTAGATACAGGTATCTGAAGTACCTTGAATTGCTTCCTAATTTAACTGGATGTGAATAAGTTCTGGTTGCAGATTAGGGAAAAAAAAAAACCCTTCCCCATCAAAGGTCCTGAACAGTCATCTAATTAGAGAATGTTTGGGTCAAAAATCCCAAAGTATTTTGAAATGGAGCTTGTTTGGTGCTGTATGATAACAGTACAGCACTGAACTTGATGACCCAGGAGGGCTCTCATGTTCTCGTGCTCCTAAATGTATTCTGTTGTAGCTGAAAGCTTAGCTGCATCTAATTATTTAAGTAAACTCTTAAGTGGAAAGAACAGAGTAATTCTATTTCCCGAGATCTAGTTGTGTTTGTGAGGTATGGGGAGCTATGCCATCTTGTTTACTTAAGACCCCTGCTGGGAGGTCTGTAAGTGACAAGGAGATTGTGCATACCTTCACAGCTGGAGTAAAATAACTGCATGCAAATTTAGAAGGGAAGTAGAACTCAACATAAGAAGATATGGAGTATTCTTTAGAGAAGCCTGAATACTTCCAAGTAGCAGATTGTTCTTGCATTTATCTCATATGGAAGCAAGATGTTGGAGATAGCAAGTAAATATTACTGGACATAGCTAAATGTATAGCAGTAATAAATACACTGTTCCCTGAAGGATTTCAAACATTCAGAGCAGAGGTAGTGCTTTACAGTTCCTTAGATCCAGAGCTGGGAAACTGTAGAAGGTTCCTTTGCCAAGGGGTATGTATCTGCATTGTAGTCACACAGGCTTGTTAGTTCTCTGGAGGTAAGGTGGCTCTTTGGGCATCTTCTGTGTCATGGGATTTCTGTAGAAACAGTGCTTTCCCAAAGTTTTGTCGAAAGATTTGGTTGGGTCTCCGTAGCTGATTTAGCTGTCTTAAAATTATGTCTTGGAGTATTGGCCAGAAACACGTTTTCAGTATATACCAAGCTCTTACCTCGATTACAGCCACCTATTCTCAAATGTGGATCCGTTCCTGCACAGCTGAAGTAATGGTATCTACAAGTAACTTACATGTGCAGGTACCTACACAGTTGTGTTGATGTTGTCATTTACTCTACTGTTAGACTTGTAATAGCTTCACAATTAGCATGCTTAATCTTTAAATTGTATGTGAATAATGAATGCAAATGTACTAGGTAATAATTGCTTGTCAGTGGTCAGCTATTAGATTTGTAGCATAAGGCATGAATGTTTGCTAAACAGGAGTGTGAATAATCAGGTGCTATTTAATGAAGGAATTAGATGAATGATTTATCACATTAACAGAAATAGTCTGGAAATGTTTACATTTTAGTAACTTGGTATTTTGAGTAGCAGTTCATACACTGCATGAAGAAATCAAGTCTAGTGTCAAAATCTGTCTTCAAACATTGTAAATAAAATGTAGGCTTTGAAAAGTGATTTAGGTTCACCAGTTTTGTGCCTAAACTGTCTTTGGTTTAGTACTAAAAATAAAAACCTCAGTTTTATTAATCTCTAGTGTTTATACTATTATTTTAGTATGCTTAGATATATGGTTTGGTGGAAGGAATGTACTATGCAAAGTGGATAATTTCACCCATAGGTTGCCGTCTTTTTGTTTTTTAAGCTGTTTCTGTGTTTTCTACAGGAAAGCTATCTAAGAATTCTGTTCTGTACAGACACTTTGCAAAACAAGGTATATGTAGTGACTTCCACTTTCGCACAAGTGGAATGCTCTAGGTTAGAGTAACAACAGTTGTGTAAAGGGATCCCCTGTAATTCACTGAAGGAAGCTTAGCTTGCTGGAGTTATCTGTTGCATTTTCCTAGATGGCACAGTTGCATATAATATGTAAATATGGGTATGTATATATCCTCCAGAAGATATGTACTTACTGTACATATGGTATCTATCCAGCACATAATTTTGGGTAAATCAAATTTCTTTCTTTGGAGTAAGCTTTTGGGTGACAGCCAAGCTGTACAGTCATCTTGATGTTGCCATGTTAACCTCAATAAGGGAAAAGAGAAAGCTGCCTGGCAATACATGCTGTCATTTTTCCTCTACTACTAAGCGTGAATACTAGGGTCTCTAAGTTCAGCTTCCTATCTTGTTGATCCAGCTCAATATTTCTACAATGAATGTACAACATGTGTTCTGTTTATAGTACTCATGAATGGATGAATGTATCTCCCTGCATACAGTGACTGCATACAGTCACTGCCAGAGTCATACCCTCATCTTTGAATAGGTGACTCTTTTGTACCATCTGCTTTGAGTGGTGTATGTATACACCAAGAAGGAAGAAGAAGCAGCCACAAAGATGCCCCCCCCCCGCTTAATAGTAAAAAAGAATATGGACAGAAGCCAAGTATATTATGAACCAAATTCGCTTCCTCTGCAGAATACAGTTAAATGAAAAACACATGGAGTAGCTTGTTGAGTTGATTTTGTTCTATGCTTTGTCCTGGTAATGGATTTGTTTTTGGAATTGAGCGTTCTGCATGTTTCTTGGTGGATGCTAGTAGGCTTGGAAACATCACAGCATGTGAGACCCAGTAAAACATGAATTTCATTTGTTTTCCTTGGCTTCTGTATATCATGATGCATTCAGGATGATAGCGTCTGGAAAACTGTAAATTTTAGTTAGATCTCAAGTATGAATCCTGAGCCTTGTCCTCGTGTTGCAGAGGAAGTCTGCTAGTAGGAGGAAATTTGTTGTTCAGCTGTGTTCCTGAGGGTGTACTGTGCAGCTTATGTTTTGTTTACATTAAAGGTATGCTGGCAAAGCTACTGACTCTAATATTGGACTCAATAGTTTTGTTTGGGTTTGCAGCTGTGTCTCACTGTCATTTCAATCTGTCTGCTTGTGCTTCTTCACAGAATTATATACTGCAGCAGCAAATCCTGCTCCAGTAACACTGTTGAGGCCAGCATTAAGGTATGTTTCTATATTGTCCTCAGAGTTCGCCAGGCAGATTGAAAGGACAGAGATAAGCGTATGGGCATCTGTGTGCTCTCCTTATTTTGGGGCCATTATAGGAGCTGTGAGCTGAAATGAGATATATGCCGATTTGTTTTTGCTTCAGCTTTGTTCTTGAAAAAGTAGGGTTAGGGAGAGTGAAGATAGTGTTCCCCTACCTTATCTAACATGGCTAAGATACATAGATCGGAAAAGAAAAAAAGAAATAAAAAATTAATTTTAAGAGCTTCGAAGATGACCTTTTCCTAAGAAATGTAAAAAAACCCCCAAACCCCAAACCCTTGAAATACTGTGACTTTACTTCCTAAAAGATACATTAAAAATTCTAACACAAATAATTAATATGCATATTTTAAGAAGTTCTGTAATTGTTAGAGACTGTGGCCCTTTTGTGCTAGCTACCTTGGAACCAAAACTACACCCTGCCCAGCTCAGAGTGCTGCTCTTAAGGACCTTGATTGTGAAAGCCATGGTACTTGTGAGGAATTCTTTGTAAGGCAACATCTTAAAAAGATAGACTAAGATCAGAGAGGTGACCAAAATTAGAGAGGAGACCTCTGGCTTTCTAGTTACTGAAAGACACAATGATTTCCTCCACATTTTATTTAGACAAAAGACAGTTCACAGGGGAATTCTATGTCAGTTTCTATTTAGCATTATTTTATTTAGCAAAATAAGTACTTACTTTTAAGTAGAATGAAAAGTTTGGTCCATCAGTCTCTCATGTGACACATTTGATCCTAACCAAATATGAATGTTTTGCAGTCTAGTCAGCTGGTCAGATTAAACTACAGACGTAGTGCAAAGCTGACTGAGGTCACAAGTGAAAGCCATTTTGCAAGTCCATGTCCTTAAATGATGGCTGCAAGTCATTACTTTTGTTGAAATACTGTTTCCTGTTCTGGAATGTATAGGATTTCCTAACATCTCAAGTAGATAAGAGCTTGATAATAAAGGAAAAGGCAGTGGTGTTGCCAGAGAAACTACACTATATCACTGTAATTCCTGGAACTTTGAGTAAGGTATCTACTCCAGCTCATCCTGATAGATTGGCTGTTTTGTGTCTGGAATAGTGTTTCTATGTTGGTTATAAAGGAAAAACAGGTTTAGAATTTGGGCACTGGAGAAACTTCAGAGTCTTGTTTGCTAGGTTGTGAGTACTTGGCCTCTTAAGAACAGCTGCTTAAGTTAGTTTAACTTGTTTCTTGTGGGTGATGAGTCAAATCTGTCTGGGGCAGAGAGGCAGAGAGAGAATGAAGAGACATTGGGGTTCATAGCCTCAGCTGTTGAAGTTCATCACCTAAATCAGATAACTGTGATTCTCTTCTGAGTTTCCCACAGGGTGTTCTTCCTGCCAGCCTACAAAGTCATACATGTGATTGGTTATTCCAGTGAAATTTGGTCTAAACCTGCTCTGATCATGTGAATTGTGATCTGAAAAGTGACTTTTGTTCAATCTGATAAATGTGTCAACCTACAGTGAGACTGAGCTCTTCAACACTTTTCCAGTTTGCATTGCCAGGAGTTATTACACCACTACAAAATACATGCAAGGTAATTGACAATTGGTTTTCCTGTATGATGGCTGCTGTGTCTGCAGATGGTTCAGTAAGCCCCACACCACAGATCAGCAGCTGTGTGTTGTAGACAGAACAGCTTAACTGGCTGATTATAACAGTAGATGATACGGCAATGACATGGGTCCTTTTCATTCCTTGGTACAAATGACAGTGGTTCTGGTCTTATGTACCACAAGGAATGTACCTGCCCTCAATGTTATCAGCTACTACACACCTATGTGGGCACAACTTGCATTCTTCACTGCCTAGCCTCACAGGTTTTAACTGAAGCATACTAAAGATGGGCTACACAAAAATGCTATAACTCACAGCGTCTGCAGTCCTGCAGATTTAATTTTCTCTCCTGATATAATGCCTTACCTGCAGTTATCATTTATAGATTATTGTGAGGCAAAGATGTCAGTAGATTGAAATGGTTTCTCAGCTGACATTACTTGGAAAAACTCCAGTGGTGAAGTGGGATGACGCTGATTTGTATCAAGTGTGGATTTGGCCACAATACTCATTCTGACTTTGAGCTGGAAACTGTATGAAGTACGTTCTTTCACTATTCAAAGTGTGGCATTTCTCCATTCAGGTTCAGGGGACAGAGATCTGTTTACAATAGCGGGAAATTTATATGGAGGGGATATGTTCAAAAGGTCTGCAAACATAGGAACAGAACCTGAGTAATGGCCCCTTGTGGTTTTCCTGTGCAATGGCACTATATTTTTACAGGCGTTCAAACTATGTGAAAATAGAAAAGTCAGGCTTGTGTTTGGATAACTTTAAAAAATTTCTTCCAAGCAATAAGTTTGAGTTTGTTCAGCAAAAATCAGTTATTTTTCTGAAGCTTAGGTCTAGAAGAAGATGTGAGTAAGATATGCTGTAGAAATTTAGAGAAAAAGTAATTTCAAAATGTAATGGCAACAAAGTGTGCTTTATTTCTCAAACTTATGTAAGCATGTATATAATTTTTCTGAAATTTGATATCAGCTTTTTATTCTACAAGAAGCCTCTCTTGAAATGACTGGGAGTTAATATAATACTGTATTATCAAACTTCAGTAGTTACCTAATTCAGTAGCTTGCCTCAGTTTGAATGGGTACTTAATCATACTTCTAACTGTAAGCCCATAGTAAATCCCACTGCTGTTACTGAGGTCTTACCGCTTGTGAGCATTATCCTGAATTGTTTTGAATTACAAATTTCTCCTACTTCTGTATGTGTTTTGCAGAGATAGGTATTGCCTCTTCAGATTGCAACATTACTGTTTTGGCATTGGGAATTTTGTGAAAGCACAAAATATCAAAGACAAGATGAATATTCTGAAGGAAGAAGATTTTTTATTCCCTTATAGTGCTGTAAGGTTTCCTGTAATTGATCTGCTTACCTGGCTGCTAAACAAATGAAACATGCTACAACTTATTTTTGGCACAGGCATAGTGTGGTTAGGAGCACTAGCCATGCCAACAGATGAGTTGGCATTCTGGTACCTTTTGGCTGTTTGTGCAGCTGCAATAAGACCCAAACGTTATGCCAGAAGGGGCAGTTATACCCACTGTATTTGCAAGGTAGTCCTGTTGTGTGTTCACGGGTAGATTGCAGTTTCCTTCATCCATGTAGCTTCAAAGCAGGAGTAGCAGAAAGGAGGGCAAGCCATTGCAGCAGTAGCTCATGTTCTGCTTGTTAAAGGTTTGTAACTGCTGTCCTGCCATTACTCTGGATTTAGTGTCATGGGGGAGCTGATGGAACACAGTGCTTCCAGAAGCTCAGAGTCCTAATTGGCTGTTTGCACTCTCTCTTTTGCTACTCACATAAGGCAATCAACCTTAAACTCTCAAAATATTTGCTCCTAAGAGTGTACAAATGTCAGTATTCTAGTAGAACAGAAATCAGTGTTTTAACTTGGGGGTTAGGGGTGCTAATATTATGGTTAAAAAAAAAAAAGAAAATAAAAAAAACCCCTATGCACTAACTTTGTACAGTTCTTTTGCTTTTCATAAGCTCTATGTCTTTAACAGATACTTGCTTACAAAAACACCAGATAGTGCAGAAATCCATCTCTCATACTTGGAGATAACACTGTATGCATGTGCCTAGTTGGAGTCTGTGGTGAAGGAGGACTCTTTATCCAGAAACCATACCTTGAAGTATCTCTGTTCTCTTTTCCCATTGTTTTTGGAAGTCATCTTTTACTGAATGTGGAATCTGCATCTGACATGATGAAGTACAGCCCTAAGGTTGCTATATCCTGGTCCTGTTGAGCTTTTCAAGTAACTTTATTTTTTTACCAAAGTTATGACATTGAAGCCTATTGAGTCTGTGCTTTAAGTAGTTATGACTGGTTCTAGTTATAAAAATACCAGAATTACTCTTGTATACTAGCCACCCAGGGCCTGTGCAGGAGAATTATTTTCTGCTCAGCCCTGTAACACCTCATTAGAATGGGGATGTGGTCCTCAGACTACATGCCAGTACACCCATTTTATTCCAGTGCCAAAAAAGAAGAGGAAAAAAGCTAGGCTGTCTTACTGAGAAACTTCTGGAAGCACCACCTGACTTGCACAGAAAAAAATATGTCAACAGGCATTCTGGATGTTAGTGCAATTTCCCAATAAAACCAGACATTCTTAAACTAATAAAATGCATTATCTGCTTAATATTTTGTTCACTATGATGCCTTGAAGTCATGTCTGGAACTGAGCCATTTGCTTGGTCACAGGACCCCAAGTGCCAAGAAAACCAGAGCCTGCCCTTTCTGGGGTGTGTTAGTAAAGGGTGGGGCAGTGAAAATGTGGTATCCTGGCTGCTGCAGGGAGAACATGCTTAATCCTCCCAGTTTTGCCATGATCTGTCTGCAAGAGGTCACTGCAAGTCAACTTTATAACAGTTTGATTATTTTGCCACTTTTAGTCTTAGAAATCTGATTACCTGTACCCATAACTACCTCAAAAAGCAGTTTCAGTAGGGTCTTTGTTTGGTAAAAAAGCATGTGGAATAACTGTCTTCTATGTAGCCAGTGCTCTGCATCATTTTAGAGGAAGGTACCATCATTGGAGCAAAGTCCAGGCAGGGTCAGGCACTTCATTTCTCCTTCTTCTTTCTTGTTTGATGACATAATGGTGAGGACACAGTAAGGCTGGCAGCTGAGAAAATAGAGGTCTTGTACAAGGCCTCCCATGTATCTGTTAGAGATGAGGTCACTAGGCAGGTAACTCTGAAGTGGGAATAGAAAGCAAGGAAGCAAATGGAGAGAAAGGAAAACCTGGCCTCACTGATAAGTTGGGAAATGAAAAGTCAGACCTCAGGGTAATGACCAACAAATTCCCTTTGCAATATTTGAAAGGAATGTAAGAATGCTGGTGATATTGGTCTTTCTTGGCATCTTATCATTGGCAGTCTTCATTGGTTGTCCCTTAGTACAATAAGAAACTGGCTTAGTATTTAGTCTAAAATGCTTAATTTATGAGCACTCACCAATTAGACAGAAAGTCTGACAGATTTTTTATTTGCTCTTAAATAGCTCATGCATTTCCTAATCTCTGCAATAGAACTGTCATGCTGAAATAGCCAGGCACACAGATTGAGTCAGAAAACTAAGTAGAGCCTACTTTTGCTTTTTTTGTTTTTGTCCGTTAAAAGGATGTCCTTTTAATATAGAACATGGCCAATTCCAGTTAAGTATAGAAAACGCAAGGAGAGGTGCAGCTTTTGAAATTAGTCCAGAACTGCTGATAGACTCCCCAAGATGGTGGATGGAGCAGAAGCCAGCACCTTACCATTCGAGATAAGCTTCTGAATTCTTGTACCAGTAACGGCAACAATCCAATATTTTTCTAAACTAATCTCTTAGCTAAAGAGATGCAAGAAGTGGAGGAAGAAGATAAATATGTATGATCTATAGCATTTATTTTTTCAAGTTTTTTTACATTTTCAGCAGATGTGACACCTAATTGCAGCTCAAGTCTTACATAATAGACTATGAGAGAGTGATATTAAAGGGGGAAAATCTTCTAGTATGAAGGTGTTATATGGGAGTTTGAATCAGTATTTAGTTTCTGAGGTCCGAAAGAGATGTAGCAAATGTTTGGGATCGTGACAACATAGCAGTGGTCTCAGATAACCATGGTATAACCAGGATGAGACCAGCATGCATAGTTTAACCGTACAGGGTTTTGAAATTAGTAGCACTGGCTGGAGCTGTCCAAACAGTTGTTGTGTCAGGTGCAGCTGGGGCCAGTCCCGGCGGCAGGTTGCATGGAAATTGGTCTTTGACGTGACAGAGAATGTGTTTTTGCCAGTTTGGAGGAATTCCAAAATCAGCTGCTCAGTCCATGAAGTTGTGAGGGTACAGATGGTGACTGTCACCTTTAGTGGTTGTAGCATAGCGGATGCTGACTTGCAGTGAACGGAAAGTGCTAACAAGGTATGAGGAAATGGCAAGAACTTTGAGGGTGTATGAGAGTGACAGAATACGTTCTTGAGTTGTGAAACAAAGTTTTTTCTTGTAAATTAAATAAATTTCTAATGGAAGCAATAAGTTAATCATGCTGCAACAGATTTAAATAAAAAGAACATCCAAAGGCTTATCAAAATTAAGAGAAAAAGATTCCTGGAACAAAGGCTAGTTCATAATTTGTGGAGCTCTGAACACACTGTCAGTTGTCAAAGCATTAACATTAGTGTGGAAGAAAAAAACCCACCACTCCAAACCCTTATGGTGCGTGTGTGGGTTTTTTTTTTTTTTCTTTTAATAGGATCTTAATTCTATGACTATTCTTGCTACTCCAACTGGACTTTTATTACACTACCTATTCTAGTACTGTGCCAATCTTCTATGGCATGTGGAAAGATTGGAGTAGTTACAAAACTCCTTACGGTTGCCTGTCCATGTCTGTTAAAGCAGCTAATAAAATTGCAAAGCTTACTATGCCTGAGTTAGGATAATTCACGGAAATATGTCAAACTGATTCTATTTCAGCAAATAGTATTGAGATACTCTGAGTGTGCCTATATCACCAAATGAATGTTGAACCAGGGATTTATGTCAACTCCAAAGCATCTAAATACAGTGGCCTGCTCTTTAGAGTTGTTGTTTATACTGTTTTAGCAATTCTTATGTGGAGGCCAACTATTCTGAAGAATCAGTCTGGTTTTTTTCAAGTCTGTCAATGTTTCTTTAATTAAAATTGCTGCCAGTTCAGTATATTAAACAATTTAAACCAAACCAAACCAAAAAACACCAAACTCACACTTAGGTTAAAAACTCATTGTAAACTGAAACAAATGTGATTTCATGACTGGGTTTTCAACAACATTTAGGATCAGCTTCAACATGTCCAGTTAAGGATGGATTTGTCAAAAATACTCCTGTGTGGGAAGGCAGTTAATCGTGGGATTTTCCAAGTTAGTCTAGATTGAAGGTCTTGCAGTAATGGTATAGTGTGGTGTGATGTGACCTGTCACAAAAGCCAGTGTCCTAGATATTTTTTTCTTTGTTTGTTTTGAAGCAAATCTTTGATTCATTTCTGCCTTCTTCCTACCTGTGTGGATGGTGTTGGTGATACACTTCCACAAGCAAGCAAAAAAGAAAATAAGAATAAATATTGCCTTTGAAAAATTTTAATCTGCATCAGCAAGACTGATGACACTAGCTATAATGTTTTAAGTATATTTCATATATTCTTTATTTTGAGGTTTCATGTATTTCTGTATATGCTTTGCATTCTTTCAAAGATAAAGGAAGCTACTGGCTAAGTTTAAGTTGACTTTGTGGAATCTTGCTTCTTTTTCCTTTTGCATTACTTATAGAGTCAGGTCTGATGACAATTTTTCAGTCAACAGTATTTGTAGTAGATGCATGTAGAGTCTGTTGGCACTATAATTAAACAACAAGTTGTATTTTCTGGCACACCAAACTCCAAAGTTTTAAATTATTCAAAAATGTTTTTGTTGTGAGCTAGCATTTTCTCATTAGCATGGATCTGGTCAGCCAGGCTGAATCAGTCATGCAGGGAAAATTTGTGAACTGCCAGGCTTGTCACTTTCTGTTAACTCAGAAGAGAAACTTGGCCTGAAATAAGTCTCAAATGGGGAGTGTATGGACAGTATTGATAGCAGATGGTACTCACTCCTTTAGCCCTGGAGGAACTTGGCTACACACACATTGATGGGTCAGGCTGAAGAGCAAAGACATGGTTAGAAGAAGGTTTTGTTATTCATTTGAATATCAAGAGATGAAAAGGAGAACTTGCTGCCTTGTATTGCTGAAGAATAACAATCCAAACTTTAATGATGCAGGCACCTATTATGGATTGTCTGATTACAGTGCTACAGTGGAGAAAACTCATAAGCACATCTGTGCTTCATGTGCCCAATTACTTAAAATAATTTTCTGGAATTGAAGAGAATATTAAGCCTGTTTTAGGAGGAGTTTTTTTAGGGTTTCCATTGCTTTAAATTTGAAAGAAATCTCTTTTATTCTCAAAACTTCTATCTAAAGCAAGCACTTTTCTTATTTGTTTCTGGCATGGAAACAAGAGCTTGGTAGCAAAGTCTGGCTTTCATTTGCATGAAAATTAGAGGCATCAAAACTAGGAAACAAACATCCAGGCTATTTTTCTTTAGTGATGTCTTTCATGATGTATAGGGATATGATACATTTGTTATATAGGATGAATTTTTTGTCATCTTGAAGTCAAGAGGGTTTTGACAATTATTTAAGGGTAAAGGGGAAAATCAGGATTTCACCCCAGAGGTTACTGTCCCCAAGACCTCCAGGATTTTCAACTAAAATCAGTCGTAAGGATGATGGTGTATGATTAAGATGTGTAATACTATAGCATAGAATTATGCATTCACATGGTATTTTGGTCTACTTTGAAGGAAACATTAAAGACCAGATTTTTTTTCTACCCCATTATTTCCCCTTTTTTTTTTTCCCTGATTCAGATTTCATTTGGTAAAGCTACATGTACAAATAGCTCTGAGACTTAATGTAAGTTTGATGGCTGACTCTGGCAGAGCTTGGTGTTTTATCAGTAAATTTAAACATGAAATTTAATCTTTATTTTCCTTCAGCAAATAATAATCTCTGTTGCAGAATTGTGGCAGCTGCCCATAAATGATTCTTTGGGTCATTGTCTAGACTTTGCTTAGCTTTCTGTCAGGTTACACAGGGAACAATTAAATGCTTTTTCCCTACAGCAGTATCAGAAGCTGTAGAAAAATTTTTCAGGACCCTGATCAGGATCACAGGAGAGAATAGAAGCTACGTCAAATAAGCCAGAAAGTTTTTTAGGAGTTCTCTAAATAGGCAGGCACCAGGTCACTGGTTCAAAGGTGACAGAAATCCCATGGAAGGCAAACTGAAATGACTAAAGTAAGGCAGAAGATTGGCTGCATATCCATGAAAGAATCTGTCTTTGCAATTTGCTTGAATTTCTCACCCACAAGAATTGCTTCTGATGCTTATTTTTCATTGGTTATAATACTAAAATGGAATGGTAGCAAAGAAACAGACAACTTAGTAGTCACTTCTCTCTGAATTTCGCATAAACCAACAATATCTAGACTAGATTTTGGCTAGTTTCGTGGGCCAATGACCCACTGTATACATATGAGTATTATAAAAATTAGTATTATTTTGCTGATCAGTAATACCTCAGATGCTTCTTTTGCTGTACCCAGATTAGAGAATAGTCATTGCTTCTCAGACGCTGCAAGCTAGAGAATAAATCATCCAGAGCTGAAAAAAGAATAAAATTCCATAATGGTGATTTGACACTCTGGGGTAACCTCAAATCCAAGCTGTCAAACCAAAGTGGGTTTTTAATAGGAAGAGAAAAATTCAAAGCAAAAATCATCAAGAGACTTGTATTAGGTGTCTACAACAGAAAATGTGATACTGAAGATCATAACTGGATTTGAGAGTAGTCAACCATTGCTATCCTCAAAGACAATACTCAAATAGCATAGCACCAATATTGGTTAAGTCAGTCCAGCTTAATGTAATGATGCACATAGTTAAAGCCATAGATTCCTGTTACATGGCACTGCTAAATATTGGACTTATGTGGTCGGTCTCATAATAATTTTTGTGCAGAATCCCTGAGCAACTGATCACCTATTAAAGTTCTGTTGGCATGAAATTAAATGAATGCTGGCAGTTTCGGAAAAAAATCTCATGTGGCCTTGACTATCTGGTCATGTCACTTTTTGTCCTACTTCTAAGGTCTAGGAGCAGAATCATTAGGTCACGGCAGCAAATAACTTCAGTTAGTGGGCAGGGTGAGTAGCGTTCTTGAAGTGTTCCAGGTGAACATTTATTGATGTTTTTCTGGAACATCTGAGTAATTTCATGTTCAGTAAATACTGACAGCTGTTCTGTAACTCTGTAAAAAAAAGCCTATAGCAGAAGAGCAAAACTCTGTTATATTAATTGTATGTTCTTTGGTTGACCAGTTATTTGGCTTTTGTAGGCTGAAAAAACATGTTCAAGATTGATTCCAAGGGGTTTTAAAATAATATCCTGTAAGATGTTACGAGTTCAATGTGTGCATTTGTCTTATGGTTCATATGGTTACTAGTAAAATCTATTGCTGCTTCTCTGAGAGAAGCATGACATTTAGAAAATAGATATGTGAGTGCTCATGTAGGATAAGAATTAGGCTAAAAATCAATACTGTGGTTGAACTAAGTACTTCAGGTATGTAACAATGGAAGTATTACCATTATGAAAACATCATGGATGCCTAAGTCGTTATTAGATGTGTAAGTACATAATTCAGAAGTCTCCTCTGACATTTGGTTGTAGACTCTTTTGTTATGCTAGAGATATGGAGAGAATAAAGAAGGCTACATAAAATCCATTAATTTTTCATTAAAGCATCAGTCATTCCCAGTGCATTGAGTACATTTTATCAGATTGTTTGACCTTTGCTGTCAAGGGAGTATATGTAATTTTACTTCTCCATAACGAAAATAACATCAGGAAATATATGCAGGAATGCTTGTTTAATTTCCTCCTCCCTGCATTCTTTCTCTGGAAAATTATGGACTCTTGTCTCAGTCCTAAGAAACATATTTTGCTTGATCTTTACTTTAAAATATGACACAATTGGTTTTGCTTCAGGATAAAACAAATTAAGTTGATATTAATTGAAGTAATCAAATTTGTACTTTCACTATGCAGTGAGTGATGTTAAACTACTGCTCAGTCTTACATGTTTACTATTTATAGATTTAGATAAATGTGTGTGTGTATATGCATTTTATCTTTAACACATTAATATGAACAAGATAAACTAGTCATTAGTAGAGGTAAGTTAGATTAAGTGATGATTCTGTGTTCCAGTGCTGTTTCTGTTCTTGCATAGGAATGTTATCTGAGAGGATCAGCGAGCAATCTGAGAGAACATGAGCTCATCCATCGTGACTTGAGCCAATTGAGAGAATCCTAAAAAAAAGATATAGTTAAAATAAAAGGGGAGAATCCTAAAACATAGGAAATGTAGGCTAATACAAAAAATGAGGTGAGAAATATTGGAAAAAGAGATGTTTTTGGAAGAGATGTGAAGAAAATGCTACAAGTATCTAGTGGTAATGAGAGGCAAACATATTAGAAAATCTTGATATTGCATGGTTCATCAAGAGTGGAAACAAAATGACCCACCTCACTCCCCTTCACAAAATACCCTCTTGGATAGTGGATCTTGCAGTACCAGACAAGTACAAGAGGATGCAAAATATGTTTTCACTAAATGTGTTACAGATGTACAGTGAGAAACTTTTGTTGCTAGCAAGAAAATAGGAAGTGCAAGAACACTTTGGCAGTGGTGGCTTACTGGTTGGAGTTGATACTTTTAAAGGTCTTTTCCAACCAAAATGTTTCTTTGATTTTATGAACTTAGGTTGTGAGAGCAAGTTTTACTCTGAAGAAAATAGAATATGTTGTAAATACAACGTTTGATATGGCGATTTAGTATTAGTTGGCAAATATATGATGCAGAGAAGATTAACAGCTGCTTAATGGACAAATGTAAGATATCAAACAGACCATATGACTAAAAATTACATAAAAAGATAAAAAATGTAGGATAAGCAATTAATATTGTCAAATGCATCAAGTTATTGAATAATCTCAAGGAAAATCATAGAAATTCTATTACTAATTGTGATGGGTCAGCCCTAGCTAGCAGCAAAATACCCACATAGCTGCTCTGTCCTTCACTCCTCGGTAGGATGGGAAAGTATGAAAAAAACAGAAATGAGAAAACTCTGTGGGTCAAGATAAAGACAGAGAGATTGCTTGTAAATTACTGCTGCTGAAACAACAGGACTTTTCTTTGGGAAAATTTACTTGCTGCCAGTTAAAATTGATTTGAGGTAGTATGAAATAAATAAATGTTAACCTTCCCCTCCTGCCCCTTGGTTCAACTTCACTTCTTTACTCCACCATCCCCAACCTGCCCCACGGGATTTACATGGGATTTGTGAGAGAATATAGTCAGTACATAGCAGGTCCTCTCTCCTGCTTCTTCCCTCACTTTTCCCCTGCTGCAGTGTGGATTCTTTCCATATCCGTAGACCAGCATTCACTGGAAATATTCACAGGCTCTATCATGGAGTCCTCCATGGTCTGCAGTGTGAATATCTGCTCTGAAGCCTGGAGCTGCTCCTCCGCCTTGTACTTTGGCCGTGGTGTCGCCTCTGCTGTTTTCCACTGTTTTTTCATCCATTCTTTTTTTCTTTTTTTTCCGTGCAATTCTGTCTGCGTTGCTTTTTTTTTTCCCTTTTCCAGAGGTGCCACCAGCTTGGCAGCAAAACTCAGCTGTGCCTTGTTGATGTTCACTGTGTCAGGCATGGCGCAGCCCCATGCCTTTTCTCACAGAAGCTACCTCTCCAGTTTCCCATTACCAATTCCCTGGGCACATGCACTTAGAATCATAAAATCACAGAATGGTAGGGGTTGGAAGGGACTTTTAGAGATCATCTGGTCCAACCCCTCTGCAGAAGCAGGGTCACCTAGATCAGTCGCATAGGAACATGTCCAGGTGGGTCTGGAAGACCTCCAAGGAAGGAGACTCCACAACCCCTCTGGGCAGCCTGTTCCACTGCTCCCTCACCCTCACAGTGAAATAGTTTTTTCTTATATTTAAGTGGAACTTTTTGTGTTCCAGCTTCATCTCCATTACCCCTTGTCCTGTTGCTAGCTACTATAGAAAAAAGGGATGTCCCAACCTCCTGACACCCACCCTTTAGATATTTATAAATGTTAATAAGATCTCCGCTCATTCTCCTCTTCTCCAGACTAAACAGCCCCAGTTCCTGCAGCTTTTCCTCATATGAAAGATGTTCCAGTCCCCTGATCATCTTGGTGGCCCTGCACTGGACTCTCATAAGTCCTTCCCTGTCCCTCTTGAGCCGAGGAACCCAGAACTGGACACAGGACTCCAGATGAGGCCTCACCAAGGCTGAGAAGAGGGGGAGAAGAACCTCCCTTGACCTGCTGGCCACACTCTTCTTAATGCATTCCAGGATGCCATTGGCCTTCTTGGCCATGGGGGCACATTGCTGGCTCATATTTAGCTTATTATCAATCAGGACTCCCAGGTCTCTCTCTGCAGAGCTGCTCTTCAGCAGTTCGAGCCCCAGCCTGTACTGGTGCATGGGGTTGTTCCTCCCAAGATGCAGGACTCTGCACTTGTCCTTGTTGAACCTCATGAGGTTCCTCTTTGCCCAATTCTCAAGCCGGTCAAGATCCCTCTGAATGGCAGCACAGCCTGCTGGGGAATCAGCCAGTCCTCCCAGTTTGGTGTCATCAGCGAACTTGCTGAGAGTACACTCTGTCCCCTCATCCAAGTCGTTGATGAAAACTTTGAACAAGATTGGCCCCAGAACCAATCCCTGTGGAACTCCACTGGCCACAGGCCTCCAACTCGATTCTGTGCCGAGCATCAATGACTCAAGACCAGATTCTACTGATGGTTAATACTATATTTGCTGTCTTAACTTAGTATTATGTCATATTCAGCCCACATTTTTAAAGCAATTAAGTTATTCAGCATTTAATTAGGAAATACTTTATAAGGTCAGCTATTTTCTTCCACATACGGTGCTTCTCTCCATTTAGCATGTAGAGATAATGGTCCATGCTTTGAAGCATGTTTCTTGAACAGCAAATAAGTGATCACTGTAAAGGATAATTACCATAAAACTAAAACTGGTTGCATGATAATGCCTTGTAATTAAAAAATAATTTTAATAATGGACTTAGGGAAAACTCGTTTGCCTCTGTTTATTTTGGTAATATCCTAGAGACAATGTTTCACTGGGATATAAGTTAAATTATTTGAGAGTCTTTGAACTTCATAGAATTCACATTAAGAGCAGTATAAACAATCCCACTAGCTTCAGTAATATGAGAATTAATAATCATAGAAAATAAAAATGAAGAGTAGATTACTATTTTGAAGTTATTGATATTCCACCAATGTTACTATTAAAATATTGAATTAGTTTTAAACTTTGTAAGTTAGTAACTCATTTAATTCTCAGCTGAAGTATTTCCATCTGCTGCTGTACTTCCCAGTATCACAATCTTAAGCAACAGTTGTTAGAATCAGAAGCATTTAATCACAATAAAGAAACTGAAGGTACCTTCCAACCTCTACCATTCTATGATTCTATGATTCTATGAACTACATGACTGCTTCAAAACTCAACGCAAATAAAACTGAGTCATATGCAACTGCTACCTCATTAGAAATATTCTTTTGAATCCCCCTAACGTGTACAAATGTCTTTATCTAGGTGTTTATCAATGGCTTCTCTCTGCAGAATCTATGCACTGAGAATGCATGGTATCTATTCCTATTTAGCCTATGAAAAATGGAAGGTCACCCAGAAAAATGCAGAGACATCAAGAATCTTTTTGAAGTAGAAATGTTTGCTTTTGAAATTCACTTAGAAATTATCTTCTAAAAACTGAAAAGAAACATGCAGTAGGGAGTAAAGTTGTTTGTCTTTGGTATTTTTTTTGGTATTGTTAGTGTACACCTGTTTTGTGGATGAGTCATAGAGGAGGAAGGAAGAGTGTTTTGTATCAGAATGGAGAGACTTTTTTGATGTTGTAGAGATATTATAAAGTAAATGGTTTTGTCATTGTACTACTCTTAGCTTTACTGTTTTACTAATGATGGAAGGATTCCTAACTCAAAAGAAATGTTTCAACTTAAGCAAGTTATGTGGTCTTACAGTCCTTCATGCATGAACCGACAAGAGTGAGAACATTGACTTGCAGACACTTATCATTTTATACTGCTTGTTTATTTTGTGATATTTCCTCAAGTCTTTCTAACATTCTGGGTGCTCTGCAGAAAAAACTTCAAGAAATACTAATGTAATCTTGAATATCACTCAGCTTCTGTTTAAGCTGCACTTTGTAGGCAACTCTTCAGTCCAAAATGGTTGCTCCGGTGGTGGCATATTTCTGAAAAGCTTTAGTTTTATGGACTTTTGCTTTTCCATAGATACAGAGCAAGAGGCAATGTGTGGCTCCTCTGGGTTTGGAGGATACAGGAAATGTTTATTTTTGTCCTGATCTCCTCTTACTCCAGTGAGGTTAACAGCCTTTACAGATCAGGAACCTGGCAGGTAGAAACATCCTTAGGTAGGGTGGTGAACTTTCCATTGCTCATTCTTGCTTCTTTATGTCAATAAACTAAAAGATTACAACATAGTATGATCTCAGCCACCTTTACTGAGCCACATCACACTATAGCCCTGCAGGTCCTGTCTACATCTCTATGGTTATAAATCTCCATGGAAAAAAGATAATGAGAATTACATGGTGGAAGAGATACAAAAAGCTTTATTAACGAGAGCTTCAGGAATTATTTAATTGTATATAATTTGGTGTGATTTAGTTCATCTTTGTAGCTATACTTGAGTGCTCTTTGCACTTTTATATGATATTACGGCATTATAAGTATGTCTCAGATCTTACAAAATCTCCCAGCATTTCATGGATGTCTTATGGATACCATAAAAGTTGTGAGGGGATTATTTCTTGTATCTGGGTGTAATTTCTAAATCAATTCAAGAAAAGTGCACAGTAGTTTATATTTCTCTAGATTGAAGAGTCCTCAGGTGTCAAGAGTCTTGGTCCTTCTATACAGATTCAAATTCTGATCAGTTTATGGTCTGTGAGCAGTGGTTCACATCTCAAAAAGCTGCAGTTTCTAATGGTTTCCCTCTTGTGCTATGGTAGCAGATATGTCAGCACAGAAAACAATTTTTAATTTTACTTTGAATCCTGCAGAAGCAGTTGCTGTCCAAGCTATGAAATATAGCTGGGGGCAGTGTTCTACCAGGACACTATCTGTGCACTGCTGGGGCTTTATACTCCCTGTTTTCAGAATTCATTTAGTCCTAAACGTTTATCCCACAGAAGTAGAACAGATCCAGTAAATAGAGGCTTTCATGTTTGTCTGTGCCTAGATGGGCTTCCTAGTACTTGGAATACAGTATGTTCTCCTTAGTCAATAAAAGCTTGGTAACTCCAAGGGTCAAGTGGTGAGCTAATAATAAATCTGTGCAGTCTGTTGTCAGATGTCGTTTGAGAAAGGATTACTGGATAGGAAAGATGACTGTACCAATTTCCACTCCCCTTTCCTCTACAATTTCTACTCTGATTAAATAACTGCTTCTGCCCCTTCTGTGGCACACACAACACAAATTCAAGAGGACAAATATATTGGTAAAACAGAGCTTGATAACTTAATTGGGAGCCAGAAAGAGAAAGGATAACAGAGGTACATTGACCATACTTGTGACACTTTGATTTTACTGATTTTTGAATTAAAACCAAAGCATGAAAACGGTACTATCATTCATTGAGAAAGGTGAAGGGATGGGGGTGAGGCGGAAGGAACTATAGAAGTGCATTACAGCTAGATTGGAAAAAAAGAAGCTAATGAGTTACAGCTGTATTTAAATGAAAATCTTTCAGGTTTTGAAAACCAGCTAGTGATGGATGGATGGAGGCTGTGGCAATTGATACAGCAGTTGTGCCAAGTGAAACACATTTGTTACCAATAGGGAATAAAATATATGCTACTGAAACCCTTTTGCACAGCTTAGAACTTAATATAAATAAAGTGCATTTTTAAATTATGCCAACAGTCATTCCCAAGAAGCAATTTAACTCTGATTATTTTCTTCCCCTTGCTTCTGCATTAATTTGTGCATATATACAGGTTTCCGTATTATGTTCTAATAAAGACTTACCTCTGTTCTAATAAGGTCAAATTAAATAACTCCTAACATTCAGTTTGAAGAGGTACCGCATTCAGGGATCTGCATTAGATATTAATTGACACACAAGCTCTTTCAAAGGGTTGAAAAGTCACCATCCAGTTTGTTGTTGATTATCAATATGAGTCCTAATAACTTTTTTTTTTTTTTTGGTACTGTAGAAGTGTCTATAAACTGCAGCCATAGGCTAGCAGCACTATCTGCTGTCAGGCATGGTGTAAACATGGCACAATAAGATATAAGTTGTCTTAGCTCAAAATATAAGCTTCAGCCCCATTGTATTCTTTTTGTTAGACCACTTTTCTAACAAAATGATGTCTTTTGCTGTATTTTTTAGAATTCTGCTCTCTGCCTCCACCTCCCCTAGTCAGAATAGGATTAAAAGAGAGTAAATGATCTAGTGCTGTCATATCATGTATTTCATCACTGTTGCACCTAGATTTGAATTTAGCTCCTGGTTAGTGCACTGTGGTTTGAAAAGATGGAAATAGCAGGCTGAAACCAATTAAGGAACACGGTCATTCTCCAGGGCTTTGCAGAAGGAGGAATAGGAGATGGGAAGGAAGAGAAAGTCTTTTTTCTTCTATACTACTTGCTTTTCTTCTCATAGACAAAATATGTACCTAATGGAAATAGTAAAATAACTTAAATCTGATCTCAGCTCTTTAATAATAGATTGAATTTTTAAAGTGCTATGAGACACGCAGTTTATGTCCAGTATTTCTAGTGAAAATGTAGAAGTAAAGATCAAAACCGTAGCAATTATTATGTCAGTTTCAAAAGTTTTAAAAATGTTTTTCCACATTTAGATTCTATGTGCCCAACAGCTATGACCTTTGTTTGTTAGTAAACATATGTTTACTAATGGATTTTATAAATGGATCAATAAAGCTCTTGATTAAGCACTGCACATCTTTGTCATCCAGCAAGTAAAGTTTCATATTGAATGCTCTCAGCAGTATCTGTCTACTGAAGTCTATTAAAATGGTACCAATGTATGTTCTCAGACAAATCCCTTAGCAATATGAAAGAGTCTTATGCCCTGCAGACATTTAAAGCAAATCACTAATAGATGGATTGAAACTTTTCAAGAAGTATGACTGAGTCTAGTCTGCAATAAAGCTTTGTATTGCTTAGGCTTTATTTTTACTTTGAAGAGGTTTATTTTCTGATTAGGGCTTTGAATTGCTCATTTACAATTGTGAGAAGAGTACATAGTTTACTGATTGCTATAATAATAAAAAATTATCTCTTTTTTTTTTTTTCTGGAATTTACTTACAAGAGCAAATGATAAGGTAATACCCTTCTTTAAACAAACACACCGAATGACCATGTGAACATAGAACTGGAGATTATGTTGACTCCAGATCATGGGAAAGCATTACTTGAGGCGTCTAATGGAAGTGAACTTCAAACAAAAGTTAAAAGTGAGATCTCGATTATTGGAGGAGATACAGAGACTGATGATGAGTGCCACTTATTGTGATTAGACAAACATCTCTTAAGGTTTGTATGAAGTACTAGAGCTATAAGAATTTGGATGGATATGATTGAGAACACTCATGAAAGGACGGAGGAATCTAAGAACGAACTTGGAGAAGTTCCATTTGAGATATTATTTTTATTACTCTAAAAGTAAAAATGTTAGGGGTGGGAGGATGCTTTCAGCCAGATGCCAGCTTAGATGGTTTCATGCTCCTAATATTGATTGCATGTCAGCAATTCTTTGAGCACTTTATACCTAAAACTTGGTGGGGTTGCGATGGAAGGATGTGATAAAAGGACGTACAGATTTATAACCATATTCTGTTGAGTGTTGATCTTTCACAGTAATCATAGAATCATAGAATGGTAGGGATTGGAAGGGACCTTTAGAGATCATGTAGTCCAACCCCCTTGCAGAAGCAGTAGTTAAATGTACCTGCTGCCATGTTGATATAACTGAGACGTTTCACAAAATGAACAATAGATGCTTCACATGGAAGTGTGAGAGGGGAAGGAGGAGTACATTATAATATAACTCAATGTTTTAAGAAAAAGGAAGACAGTTTATGGTGCTAGGGGAAGCAGAGTAAGACATGTTTTCTACTACTTCAAAGCCCTTCTACTGTGGCTTTTTTTGTGAAGGAGAGAATTGTAGAAACTTTCAGCACTTTGAAACAGGGAGCAGGAATGCTATCCACCAAAAATAAGAAACTAGGTGATTGAAATAATAGCACTGAGTAATGTCACATAGCTCACAACAGTTGAAACCAGTTCTGATATTCTTTTTCACTCTGAAGCCTGTTTTTATAGAGCAGTTTTAGTCCAATATATCAGCCAATTAATATACACAGGTCTTGAACTACAGTTGCAGAAAAGAACCAGACAATGTCAGGAGTTTAATCTTTTATGAAGGTTGACAAGACAGAAAAGAGAGACCAGTTGATAAGGGCATCAATCTTAAAGGGGAACTTTTTAAGCAAAGATTTCTTGAAGACAGTCCAAAGATAAAACGTTGACTTTTTAAAAAAAATATCTAAAAAGAAAGAAATGGCTATTTTTACCTGCATGTAAGAGCAAGTAAACATTTGCACTTTAATATTTTCATGCTGACTTTGAGCATTGATATGTAAAGACTTTACAATTGCATTAGCATTTCAAGGTTTCAGATTTCTAAATGTCATTTTTCTTTTCAAAGAAGGAAGTACATAGAAGGACTTCCTTTGTTATTTACTGCTTTTGGTTAGAAGACTGTAAGATATATCTCCTTACATTATCTATAAGTAACACTGAAGATGAAATAAACTAAAAAAGAAATTGGATAAACTAGTTTGAGTAGTATATATCGTTGTCAACCTTTTTCCCAGCTAGGTCTGAGTGGTCAGTTAACTTTTACTTTTGTAGACTTCTTATCGTGTTTCTGTGAGAAATTTGTCACAGACTTCATGAGAAATGAAATACTTAACTCTTGAACTGATGAAATGCAGTATTTCACGATTTTGTGTTTCCACTTTTGCAGTGTATGGATTGTACATTAAACTCTCCAGATAACCTTTTTAAAATTAATATTACATTATGGAATTGCAAACTTACAACTGTTGTTTCCATGGGTTTAGGCAGAAGGACATTACTTCTGGCTTCTCTGACTTCTAAAAAAGTAAAGTAAAATAAAAATATTTGTGTTTGAAAAGCGAATAGCAAGTGCCCACTTGTAGCAAATTTCTCCAGCAGTTCTTATGATTTTCTGTCCAGTACTTCTAACAAAATTTAGAATCGGTAATTGTAACAGAGATTTTGGTTTTTATTTTGGTTCTGCAAGGATATATTCCTTCTGATGACTGACTAACAAAGGAAGGATATTTTGGAGACATTTCCATATGACATTAGGCATTAGGTTGGCTTTGGAACACTTCTTATGTAAAATTCCTTCTGACAGTTAACAGAGAACCACAGAATGATTTGGGTTGGAAGAGACCTCTAGAGATCATCTAGTCCAAACTCACTTCTAAAGCAAGTTCTCTTTAGTCAAGTCACACAGAAACACGAGTTTTGAAGACCTCCAGAGAAAGAGACTCCACACCCTCTCTAGGCAGCAGTTATAGTGTCCTATAAATGGCAGAAACCCTGAACTTGTTCTAGGCCATAAAACATTTAATATGCAATCATCCTGTGGCTTAGAGTTCCCTTAAGGCTAACAGCTGCTCTGCTCACCCTCTATTCTGAAAATTATGTTTAAGAAGTGGTTGTGAACAAAACTTTATCAGGTCTGATTCTGAAGTCAGCTGAACTGAAATATAGCAGATGTGAAGTACAGGACCCCATGCAAATTTAGTGCCCAGTGATTTCAAATCTCAGAATGGAGTGTAACACACATAACATAAGTTCTAGAGTTAATTGCACAGTTATCTGTTGATTACATGTAAACTTTTGGTGGCTACGAAAAGTCAGTGCTTTACTAGGATATTCAGTTTGCCATCCATTTGCAGATTAGTGAGGTTATGAAAGGAAATAGAGGCGGTCTTGACAGCAACATTTCACTTAGGAGTAACATTAACAGCCAAGAAGTTACTGGCAGCTCTCTCGTGTTGTGATCTTGAGAGCAACAATAGATACAACTTTGCCTGTGTTGTGTTAGAATAGAGACTTAATTGTTCAATTTTTGGCATGACAATTGTTTTTGAGCTGACAAAGCAGATTACTAATGCACTCAAAACAATAAGACACAATTGCTTCACTTAAGAAGAACTTTGAAAAAGCATACTTATTTCTGTAACAATTTTACCTTGTGAATTATCTCTTCTGAAACATCATCTTTGCAAATCAAGTTTTTGCAAGTGATACTGGGAAGCTGCAGGCAAAGCTCACTGGCTGGGACCCAAAGTTCAGTGTAATATGGAGTTATGAAAGACATTTTTGTTTTGCAGGTGGAATGCATTTTGATTATATGCACTTTTATTTTGGTAAGTTATTCTAATACAATCAAATCAAAAAGGTTCCACATAATTCCCTTTTACAGCGAAAAGGATTGGAAATTGAAAATATATCTGACATTTGCAGGTAATAAAGCTAACTATTTGGAGCCTGAGGGTTTTTGTTTGAGCAATTACTCGTTTGGCCTAGCATGGGAAAACCATTAATCATAATGACCATTTGAAAGTGCTCCCATTCCTTTACCGGCTGAGCCACTGAGGTCATCACCTAGTCATTCTGGTCAATGGAAAGGTCACACGTCTCCTCTTACTTGACTACTGGCCCAGTGTGTAAGTTGACATTGGGTTAACAAACAGCCACTCTTCTCCTAATTACAGGAAACGTGGCAAGCTTGTACCAATGGACTATGTTCAGGCTTAAAAGAATGTACAGGTGGTGAATGGGCCTGCAGTTAGAAGCTGAAACAACTTGTAAGCCTCATGAGTTTCACTTTCACCTGAATGAGCCTAGAGTTTTCTAAATGATGTATTGTCAGTTACTTCATGTTTGATAGAAACATAGTACAGTGAGAAAAGTCCCGTAACAATTCAGATTGCATATTGTTTTGGTTTTAATTTGTTTTGAGACTCTGACTCCTTGAAGATTTAAGCATAATCATGTAAATAGTTTGCTGAATCATGACATGAACAGTACTTGGTTTTACATGTGCATGCCTAATATATATAGTTAAGTATGAATATCTATAAAGATATTAATTTAATGTCTTTATAGCACTGTTTGATTTCAGTAGCATACCTTAGAAAAAGATATTAGTCATCTAGTATCCATGAATATGCAAAGAATAAATAATATAAGCATGATTTTAAAGAAAAAAATCTAAATGCCAGTTGTTTATGAACTTGTATTTGAGATGTATAATTCTGTATTAGTTTTGTTTAAGCTCCTGGCTTAAACATGTGGTGGGGAGAAAAGAAGCTCAAGATTTTGAGTCATCCTCCGAAGGCTGATTAGATGATCTCTAATTTCCTGTATCATATGCATGTTTATCATTATGTTCTAGGATTCTAGCTTTCAAAAAAGTATTCACAGTTTGATGGGTCAAATCCTGACCAAAGTAATATGGGAGCTTACAAGAATAGTGTTAGAAATGTGTTGTACCGCTGTCTCTTGAGTAGTGTGCTGTGGTAGCCATGTAGAAGAAAAAGGAATTAACATATAAGTAGAAACACTGTCAATGTGTGGGTGGACAGCACAAATTCTCCCATTGATTGCTAGCCTCTCAGTCACATGGTCAGCCCAGATGTGACTTGCTTGAGATCTGTAGTTAGGGCTGCCAGTATGTGCACCATATGCTGCTGATTCCAATCCTGCTACTCTACTGTTGTGAGCAGTTTCAGTTTTTCAATTTAATTTGGCCTTTTATTCCCTTTATAGCAGTTGTCTGATAGTTAAAATTGAATTGCAATTTAACGTATAATACTCATTGGGGAGCTAATACAGTACCTTGTCACCTGTAAATTGCCTCAGCATGATGCAAGTTGTTGTTTCAAATATGATTTTTCCTATCAGAAAGGAGGTGTGTGGATTAAGCTTTCTTCTGTTATCTTGACAAACCTATAAAGCCTTTTGTTTTTTTTCTGTAGTCTCCTTTCCAACTTCTGCAAGGCAGAAATACGTTTTGCAGGAAAACAGACTGCAGACAATGTGTGATATTGGGTGCTTTGAAGTGTAAAAATGAATTTGCTGAGATATCTAGACATAGAAATATATGCTTGTGTACATACATGTTTATGTGCTTTTGAATCAGTCAGCGTATTTTCATCTTTTAATAACCTTGCAAGCTTGCTTTTGAATTAGAACCTGGCTCTTCATTTATTTATTGATGAATTTTTCTGATATAACCTTCTAAAGATACTTATATAATTCAGTGGGTTTACTAGCTGGCCTGACTGACTTTCACTTCACATCTGTTTGTAGCTCTGACAAGAACAAATTAGAACTATTTCTTAGTCCAGGGAATCCAACACAAGTCAGAGGGACCATGTAATAAGCGTGAGGAATTGATTTGTGCTTAGTCTTGTGATGCAAGTTCTATGCCAATAGGTTACACCCAGGCTCATATCCAATACCTAGACATTTTTAACCTGTGCTTTACACAGGTTAATGAGTTAATGATTTTGCACAATGAATATAGAAGTTCCTCCCATTATATCTGTCTCAAGATAGAGAGCAGGCTTTGGAATTATGTTTAAATGGGACCGAATACACATGAATACTGGATTTTTTTAAAATTCAAGTAGAAAACTTGTGATTTAGGGTGATCATTATCACTCATGGGATGCTGTAAATGTAAATGATGTTTAAAGAATCAAGTGGGATAAACCTTCAGGTTTTTCCACAGACTAATTTGTTGCTTTGTAGTTAATGTCTCATGGAAAACTTTCCCTCTAATCACTCTCATAACTTCCTTTTCCAGGTGTGCATCTCAGTTAAAAGGACATTTTTACTTTCTATCCCCCAAATCTGCAAATTCAATGACTACTACTTTTTTTTTTCTGTGCATTATGTAGTGTACAAAATAAATGTTTATAACAAGTCAGTTTGGCTTATTCCTCAAACATTGGGATTCATGAGTTGCTGTCTGCATCAGGAAGGTCTGTGGGTTTTTTTGTTTGCTTGGTTGATTTGGATTTTTTTGGCTTTATTTCATTATCTTTAGTTTTCTAACTTTCCCTGTGCTGCTTACAGCTACTCTCCTGCTGCTGGGTTTGTTTTTTTGGTAGATTTTTCTCAGGCCTACCTGGCCACATTATCTGTGCAGCCACCATGTTTCTTTTCCTGCAGAAACAGTGAGAACTGTACTGCTACTCCAGGGCTTGTTAAATGTACCATCTCTTCCAGTCTCTATTATGTCTATGAAGCTGTTTCTCTGCTCTCCAAGTCAACTTGTTCCTAGCTCTTAAGAGTAGTAGTCTTTTTTTGGTTCTGCATGTTTAATGGTACCTATCTGGTAATACTTATTATCAGATACTATGTCATCCAGCTGCTTGGAACTGTTGAATGTACCTCAACTGTGCTTAAATACTTTCTTCTGTAGTGTAACTCATATGCTGCAAAGAAATTGTAAACTCCATTCTGTTCTAGGCACAGACTTTTTAAGACTTGTACATTCTTATTACCTGTATGTTGAGAGACAGCTAGCAAGTCAAGATAATAGCTCTTTGCTAATGCCCTCTTACAATATAATGCAATCAAATGTGTGTGCAATTAAATCCACAATCTAAAAAGAACAAAGTTCCTAGATATACCTGCATTTAATTGAATTGTGGGCCATTTGTTAAAACAGATCTTTGAGATTAGAATGCAATTAAGAAGTGCAAGTTAAGTTTTTAAATGTGGATTCGTAATTGGATATACAGTCTTCCACTCCTGGGTCACCAGTTCAAATCTATCCCAGGTCAGTAGTCACCGAATCCTGGTACCATCTAACAGCTGGTGGTTTATGTGAAATGAGTAGCCTGTCTTACTTCAGTTTGTAGTGAACAGGTGTCCACCCTGCAAAAAAGCTACTACTGCAATTGTTAGCTTAGCTGGCAGTCTTTGTATGAGAGCAAACATCTGAGTTGCTATAGAATTAAACTGCCTTGCAGCACTTAAAAATCATTTCTTTAAACTCTAACTGAAGTTTTATGGGGGGGAAATGATAAGGATTTTAATTCTTACATTCTCTTAAACTGCAAATGAGGGGTGCTAGAGTGCTCCATATGGTGGCCAAGATGTCTGTGTCAGAAGCTCTAAATTACTTCTGTAACAGAAAACAGTAAAATGACAACCTAATCTCAGTACCTAAAGTTCAGAAAGCATGTATGAATTTCTTAATGCTCTACAATATTGCTATGAAAACTTTAAAAAGCCACTGAATTACAAAAACCCAAGGAATTTCTTTGAAATTGTCTCCTACTCTTTGTTGTAGTTTTCAACTGAATAGTGTCTTTCAGATCACTTTTCACAGTAACTGTCTTCAGAGAGTGGTACTACAGTGGTATTGGAGAATGCTGAAAAGCAAGTACAGAACATTAAAAACTGATATTATCAACAGATGCACACCCTCCTTCCTATAGGCAAGAGAGTCACTGCCAAATGAGAATCTGAAAAATTAAAAATGAAAATTCTTAGTTGTAGAGATGGATCATTAAATAGTTTTCTCATAGCCAATCCTGTCCCCTTCTGTCTGTCCGTATCTGTCCCCTCCCAGTCCCCTGACTCAGTAATGTGGTATATGACCTGTGAATTTTTTGAGAAGCTTCTTTTCCCTTAGGGTTCCCATTATGGTAAGGAGTCTCTTTCTCTTTCTGCTGCTATCATTTTGTCCCATTGCAACAAACGTGAGGTTGCGTATTTACAGGAGAGCACACAGCACTGAAGAGTTGGCAGAACTGGTGCATTCTTAGGCAGTGTGCCCTGACTGGGTAAGGCAGCACGCCTCTTGAGCTGGGGCCATTGCAAAGTTCCAGTCTGACTCTGCCCTGCCCCAAACAAATAGCCATGGGGATTCACACAACTGCCTAGTGTGCTGGGGAAAACGAAGAATGTCATGAGGACATGCAGTAAAAGGTGGCCTCACAAGGGCACAATGTTACACAGTTTTTCTTCAGCCTAACAGGTGGCTTGTCAACATAACTGTAATTTTATATAGAGGTATTCAGAAGCTTTAGAGACATAGACTATGGCATTTCAATTATGTCCATGCCTTTGATACTGGCGCAAAAGTGTTGGGAATGGTATGGCACTATTTAAACTTGGTGTATGTCAGTGTTGGCTACATGGTTGTATGCCTGGTGCCAGCTCAATACTTTCTTGTGTCAATGACTGCTCATGCTGTGTATGTAAAAGGCAGCTGGAGTACTAAAGCTTGGATTTCACAGATTTGTTGATAATATGGATGAACTCAATGTTAAAAACATCACAGTCAAAAAGCCTCTTGCTAATGCATGACGTTCCATCAGCTGAATATACGAGTTAAATAAGTAGAGAGATAATCACATGGTTTAAAGTGTCACCTTTGTTAATGGTTCTGGTCCATGCAAACTGTATGAGTGTGTGTTCTATTTTTATTGTCTCTCAAGAGGAGCTATATTACATTCTCTGCAACCTTTAGGAAGAAACAAGGACACTTTTCAGATTTGAAGAGTGGCTTAAGGAGTCCCTGGATTAAAATAAACCACCTAACTTGAATTCTTTAAGATTGTTTCAAATTCTTAGAGATTTTTTTTTTTTTTTTTCCCCCTGTTCTGACAGGTGGTTTCTTTCTAGATTGAGTAGCTCTATGGACTTTCTTGGTCAGTATATGTGAAAGATATACATGATCACAGATACATACTTGTACTTCTGCCACATTTTCATTCCTATAACACCAAGGGTCCTGGAGGTCTTTATGCTTAATATCTGTAAAAGGAATTGATTAGCAATGAGCATAGTGTTCTTCCATTAAGATGAACAGAGGTTTTTACTAGTGATGTCAGAGGCACTTGATGCTGGCTACACTGCTGTGCCTTTATTTACAAAGAAGAAACTATGAGATTTATATTCATTACACTCTCAACTCATGAGCCTGAAATAAAATAATGATAATTTCTAATTTCCATTCGTAGGTGAAAATGGAAGAGCAACAAGCTCTGACAGCTACTTATCAAGATTTCTGTGGCAAAAATAGTTACTTGACTGGTTTAGCCTGGTAATTTTTGTTTAAATTTGAACTATGAATTGCCTTGTTTGGGTGAAGATCCCTCAATGACATGAATTTTGCTTACATTTTTGACCACTCTCTAAGAGATCTATTATGGCTGTTGTACCCTTAAAATCACTTTGCAGAGGAGATAACTAGTAGCATCTAACTGCATTAAAATTAGATTGTTATTTTATAGTCACTGAAATAATAAATAACAAGTTCTAATGCTTAGTCTTTATTTCATTTGCTCTCAGATATTACTTAGATGGTTGCTGATCATCTACTGCATACTCAGTAGTTGCTTCTCTCCTTTTCATTTGCAGCTGATTCTTTTAATGCCTTGTCATCTGTAAGAAAAAAAAAAAAAGTTATTGCTTAGATCTTCCTTAGTGTTGCTTGCAGCCCTATGAATGAGGAAGTGGCTCAAAAAAAGCACTTTGAAATGGAATAAACCCCAAACACTGACTTGAGAGGAGGCAAATAATGGGCTTTCTTTGGAAAGTGGAACAGATGCATGAAAAAGAGCAGTGTGAGAGTAGGTGAATATAGTCAGAGAAATCAATCATTCCCACTGATTAGGACATCAGGAACAACATGATGTTTCTTTCTGTCTGTTTAAGGCACCCTATTAAGAAACAGGAATGACAAAAGGGAAAATAAATGAACACTCTAAGCCTGTTCAGTGGAGTAGTGCTTAGTGCTGTCTTCTCCCTCTTCTTGTTACACAGCTGCTCAGCAGGACAAAGAAGAGCATGCTGAAGCTGCATCTCTGACAGAGAGTATTTCCTTCCTGCTGTGTGGGGTGGCCTGAGTGCCAAAGATGTGAACCAGAACTGCTGAGCAGGGGAACTGTGAGACATACGCTAAAAGACAAATACTCATGTTGATCCTTATGATAAGATTGTGCAAAGTTCTAGGTAATCCACTTCCTTTCACATGGAGTCTTGTAGACCTTGTTAAATGTTTGCAGTACGAGTGGGATTGCTCATTGCTGTGCCAGTTGGACTTCATCAGAAGTCTAGGACTACATTTTCTTACCATAGCAACTAGATTCTATACCTTTAATTCAGCAGAAATCAATGTTAATAGAAGAGTTTAAACATAATAAAAGATAATTTAATAACTTGGTGCAAATAATACCAACCCTTTAAGTGGAATAGAAGACTGCTGTAGATGGTTACACCTGAATTACTGATGATGTTCATAAATAAAAATCTAGAGAAATGATAGCATTTCAGCTAAGAGTGGGGAATGTATGATCTAATGTAGTCTATGTATGCTGACTGATCAAACTCATACTTTCCTCCATAGAAGAGAAAATTATGTCTGGATATTAATCTTATGCTAGCCAGAGGTAATCATATTTGAAGTCTGCTTCAGCTTTATAAAGTGAAAGCAAAAATGTGCCATAGTGAAGCACTGTGAACTTTGGAATAAAGCTTCCTGAACTGTTGACATTCTGGTACAGCAGTTTCTGGAGACAGAGAGATTCAAATCAATATCTAAGAACAGATTGCAGATAATAGATTTTTCTGGGTATTGACAGAAGGTTTACTTATTTGAAAAGTACTGCAGCGTGTGCCACTCCTACAGGAAATGATTTACTCTTATTAGAGCAATCAGGAAAGGCTGAGAAAGGAGAAGTAATCAGAGTTCATCAAAATTTCAATGGTTGCCTGAAACCGTGATATAATAGGTTTGTTTTCAGGCCTAACCTTTTCACTGCACTGTTTGAGGACACAAATAATTTGTTCTCCTAACAAGGCAAAGATGCCTTAAAAGAAAGGTTTTATATATTTTATTGACCATATGTAAGCTTTTCTTGAAAGACAAGAGGTGATATGGGCAGAACTTTATTGTTTGCTTAAGATGTTCCTAAATAATTGCTAATGATGCAGAGTTACCTACCTAATCATAGACTCTCTAGAAACATCTGTAGGGCATTTTGTTTCTTATGATAGATTTCTGAAGATCCCTTCCAAAAGAATGGCTCAGTGTGCTTACAGTAGTTAGCAATGCCTTTTATTCAATCACAAATGTCTCCGTTTATGGATAAAATCTAATGTACCAAGGATTATCACAAAAGAGCTTGATTCCTATGTTACCATAGTAGAATGATAAACAGCAAGCTAAGAAGTAACTCTGTATTGCCATTGTTTCTCTGCTCAAAAGATATTGAGAGGGATCTGTGTAACACTTCCATAATGGTTTAAAAAAAAATAACATTGAATATGTATATGTGTCATTCAGTTCTCTCCACTCCCAACAGTCCTTTAATCTTACACATCTTAGTGAAGGTAGGAAAGGGAATTTATTCTTATTTGTTTGTTTTACGTGTTGGGTTTGGTATCCATGTCTGAAAAATTAACACTGAAAAAAACCCCCACATAATATTGGGCACATCCTCACCTTTTCTGTGAAAATTACATATTTGACATTTCATATACACTGTCTTTCTTAGTACCAAACCTCATTAGTGGATGACAGTCATAAATCTAAAGTGTTTAATGTATAATTACTGGAAGCAAGTACATCCTATGCATCTGTTGAAGAAAAAAATATGTAATAATCCATTCAGCAGAAAGGGATACTACTGAGATTTCTTCTATTTTAATATTTTTTAAATAGTCTTTAAAATGTAGACGTCATAATTTTTTAAGGTAAACTTTTGGGTTTTTTTTAAAGATTGTAATGTTAATTGGGTAGAAGCTATTTCATATTCTTAGAAGAACTGTATTATTTCATAATATTTCAAAAAAATGGTGCTATTTTAAAGGTCAAATAAATACAAGGGAAATTACTGCTTTATTTGTTTACCTGAGTGAAAACTGTGACTTGCAATTACTTGCACAATTGGTTAATAAACACTGCCATGTATTGAATATTATATGAATGAAAAATTACAATGTGGAGGGACAGAACAGAGGATGGTTGTCATCACAACTCTTAACATCTGAGAGATTTGGTTTTTAATGCATTCTGTACAGATCCCTGTGTTTAAGGATTCATTGTGAAAGGAGTGAATCTGGGTGAGTCACTAACTCCCACTCCACCTCAGGAGGACATTGAAATGTAATTTATTTTGTGATACTGATGGCCTAGCTACTAAAATTTTCAAACTGTGTGACTATATAATTTTCATAGGGTTCATGGTCTTGCTCATATCTGAAAAGCTAGGAAGTTTTGACATTAGAGTTATCAGCATTAGCCTTTAACAAAGAAGATTTTGTAAATAAAGCTGTGCTTAAATCCCCATGGCAAAGATAAATGAATGCTTGAAGTGGGGATTTGACTGGAAAGTCATGAAAAAATTTTTTGACTGCTGAACTGCATCAGCATCCATAAAAGTTTTTGAAAGATATCACCTGTGCAGTGTGTCATCTGGTAGTCATGTTAATAGTAGTAGTAATAATACTGGAAATGATTTTAAAAGATGAACTGAAAATATTTTGAGGAAAAAAAAATTGGGCTAGGAATGGTTATGCTAATAACTTAAGCATGCTTGTCACTCTGTCTGCAGTGTAATGTGTATTAGTTCTTGCTTCAAGAGTCATGCCCATATGGTATTCTGGTAATATATCAAACCTCTCATTGCAAGTTTTTGCTTATCTGACAGATAAAAGGGTGTATTACTGAAATTTCATACACATATTTTTTGTCTTTTACTTGTTTACAATAGAAAGTCTACGGTTATAGAGATACTGGGCAAAATTCTGTCTCTTCTCTTGTAAGCCAACTTCATGCATTTGTATGATTTGGTTATTGGTGTGGCATAGCTGGCAAAGATGCTACTCCAAAAACATGAGTTAAACAAATGTGTACTTCTAAAGCTATCTCTGAAGCTATGATGCTTCACATTAGAATATGAATATGATAAAGTACAACTTCAAGGTAATTGGAGGTGGATCACAGATACATGAAGTTGCCTTACTGTGTTGTTCCTCAGTTGATTTCTCTTCAAATAGTTACAGGGCATATTTCTATTTCCTGGAGTTTTTGGCGTTCCTTTGGAGTAAAGAGGGTGGAAGAAATGAGGTGAGAGTTGAAAAGTCAGTGGAATTGAAGATATGTTTTACTCTTGCCTGTATTTTAGTCCCACAAAGCCTACTTCAAAAGCTGGGTCTTTAAAGGTCTTTTCTTTTATCTAGGACACACAAACTCCTTTAGAAAATTTCTTTATCTTTTTGTTTCACTTGACACCTACACACTAGGTTAGCCAGTGTGGTAAACAAATGGTGCCTTTTATGCATTTCTAATTGCATTTTCTTTCAGAAGGGTCAAATTAGAGCTTGCACACACTGAGCTGTGGCAGTGACAACTGAAATGACCAGCTCAATTCAGGTAGATGGTTGGATAAGGATATTTTTAAGTGTAACTTCTATAAAATTTCTTACTCTGAAAGTGCATCTGCTAGATATGTTTGTGTTTACTTTCCCATGGATTGTTTTCTTAAGTATAAGGGGGTTTTGTCCATTTGGTGAGACATTGTTTTTAGTAAAATTTGACAGGGTGAGCATGGGCAAGTGTTTGAGATAGAATAAAACAGAGAATGGAAAGGGTGACAAGTGGATAGTTCCCTGACTTTCATAAATGCTGTCATTTGGTCTCATATGGAAGAAGAATATTTGCCTCTTTTTTTTCACGTTTTACCTGTTTCATTCTTATACTTATTCTAAGTAGAATTGCTTCAGGATATTATGAATGCATTTTTGAACAAAACTAATAGTATGCTGTAAAACATTAGACTAATGTATTTTAGTTGAATAGATCCAGAATTAGCACTCTAATGAATGTTAACAAATATGTAAAGTGCAGGTGTCAAGAAGATGGAGCCAGGCTTTCCTCAGTGATGTCCAATGATAGGATAAGGGGCAATGGGTATGAGCTGGAACATAAGAGGTTCCAAAGAAGGAAGAATTTCTTTACTGTGAGGGTGAGGGAGCACTGGAACGAGCTGCCCAGGTGGGTTGTTGGGTCTCTTCTCTGGAGACATTCAAAACCTGCCTTTTCCTGTGTGACCTCCTTTAGGTGGTCCTGCTCTGGCAGGGGGTTGGACTGTTTTTTAGAAATGCAGTCTTTCTGATCTTCAGCATATGTTTGAATATCTATTAATAAAATTAGAATAACAGCATGGAATAGCTGAGTCCAGAAGATCAGGTGAGGTCAATGAAATGCTTTGTTTAGTTATATTCTGTTTACTCTTACAATACTACTCATGTAGGATCAAACTTTGCTACCAAATGCTGCTTTGGTTTTTGTCTGCAGCAAGGGCACCTCAATTATGAATTGCAGCTGTTGAAACTAGCTCTTATAATAAGCAAATTTGGTGGGATGGTAGGATGTTTAAAATTGATACCTAAGCCTGAATAAACTTTCTAGGGTTCTAATATTTTACTGGACTATAACTTGTTGTTTTATAGCACTGAAAGTAATTTATGACGGTTAAAATAAGTGATAAATGGGAGTTTGGAATGTGCTGCTTTCTCCCAGTAGGCTAAAGGTTAGATGTGGAGGTCAGACATGCTGTACAGGCAACCTTGCCTTTTCTTTAAAATGCATTGGTGCTTCTGGTATGAAAAAAAATGAAAAAAGCAAGTGGGCGAGTTGTCTCAGAACAGCTTAAGAAATTGCTTTACAGAATAGTAAAGATGACAAAATATCACAAGGAAGACTTCTAATGCCATGTGAGTTATTTGGCTTTAAAAGATATGTGGCTCTGTCATATTCCTTCCTGAATCACAGACTCTTAAGGGTTGGAAGGGACCTCAAAAGGTCATCTAGTCCAACTCCCCTGCTTTAAAGCTCTTTCATTTTTCCTAGTGCGAATTTTGATTTGTTTTTGCACCTTTTTTTTTTGGTGTGTGTAAAATTTTTTATAATGAACTTTTCAGGAAAAGTTTTAATTTTAAAACTATTAGTGTCTTTATTATTAACTGCCTAGCTTGTTGCCTCTGACAGCATCATTAAAAGTGTAAGCTCTGGTCTTAGATTTTTATTAAATGTCATCATAACATATTAGTTTCTGTTAGCGGATTGTAGGAACGAAACACCAGAAAAAGCCTCAAAAGTTTATCCTGCATGCTGTTTCTCACTCAGATGGTTCTCTAAGTACATGTTGTCAAGTCTTGTTTAAACTATTTTAGTGCTAGACTTTTTCCATTTCCATTGGTAATGAAAATCCATTCTGTAGCTTTTTCCTTGTCCATTATTAAAATTATTTCTTAATTACAAGGCATTATCATGCAACCAGTTTTAGTTTTATGGTAATTATCCTTTACAGTGATCACTTATTTGCTGTTCAAGAAACATGCTTCAAAGCATGGACCATTATCTCTACATGCTAAATGGAGAGAAGCACCATATGTGGAAGAAAATAGCTGACCTTATAAAGTATTTCCTAATTAAATGCTGAATAACTTAATTGCTTTAAAAATGTGGGCTGAATATGACATAATACTAAGTTAAGACAGCAAATATAGTATTAACCATCAGTAGAATCTGGTCTTGAGTCATTGATGCTCGGCACAGAATCGAGTTGGAGGCCTGTGGCCAGTGGAGTTCCACAGGGATTGGTTCTGGGGCCAATCTTGTTCAAAGTTTTCATCAACGACTTGGATGAGGGGACAGAGTGTACTCTCAGCAAGTTCGCTGATGACACCAAACTGGGAGGACTGGCTGATTCCCCAGCAGGCTGTGCTGCCATTCAGAGGGATCTTGACCGGCTTGAGAATTGGGCAAAGAGGAACCTCATGAGGTTCAACAAGGACAAGTGCAGAGTCCTGCATCTGGGAAGGAACAACCCCATGCACCAGTACAGGCTGGGGCTCGAACTGCTGAAGAGCAGCTCTGCAGAGACAGATCTGGGAGTCCTGATTGATAATAAGCTAAATATGATCCAGCAATGTGCCCTCATGGCCAAGAAGGCCAATGGCATCCTGGGATGCATCAAGAAGAGTGCGGCCAGCAGGTCAAGGGAGGTTCTTCTGCCTCTCTACTCTGCCCTGGTGAGGCCTCATCTGGAGTCCTGTGTCCAGTTCTGGGTTCCTCAGCTCAAGAGGGACAGGGAAGGACTTATGAGAGTCCAGTGCAGGGCCACCAAGATGATCAGGGGACTGGAACATCTTTCATTGGAGGAAAGGCTGTGGAAACTGGGGCTGTTTAGTCTGGAGGAGATTGAGGGGTGATCTTATTAACATTTATAAATATCTAAATGGTGGATGTCGGGAGATTGGGACATCCCTTTTTTCTATAGTAGCTAGCAACAGGACAAGGGGTAATGGAGATGAAGCTGGAACACAAAAAGTTCCACTTAAATATAAGAAAAAACTATTTCACTCTGAGGGTGAGGGAGCAGTGGCACAGGCTGCCCAGAGGGGTTGTGGAGTCTCCTTCCTTGGAGGTCTTCGAGACCCACCTGGACATGTTCCTATGCGACCTGATCTAGGTGACCCTGCTTCTGCAGGGTGGTTGGACCAGATGATCTCTAAACCTTCCAACCCCTACCATTCTATGATTCTATGATTTTATGATTCTATGCTCCAGTATTTTACTTGGCAATATTTATATTAGAATACTTGCAGTAACAGCAAAACATTTTCTGCTTTCCATGGCTCCTAAAATGAACATCTTATGAACCCATCTCATCAGCTTGTCACTGTCTTTGTATTAAAGTGAACTGGTGACACGGGAGCTGCTTGCAACCTCAGGAGCCAGTGACAGTCCTAGTTTTGCTGTGCAAAATGACACAGAGAGTGGTACTTAACAGACTGTGTTTGTTCTGAGCAGGTGTGATTATAACTAAGGTAAATGTCATCTGAGAACATCTTCCTCTCTGTATGTCTTACTTTGACTTTACTGAAAGTGAAGAAAAAGAGATAAGACCTGGATACATGTGCTGAAGTTTAGTGAAGTCAACAACTGTTTGCCTTGTGCTTGTGTGATTCCTTGAGCAGAGCTGTATTTATGTATTTGCTTAATTGCTTTCAGTGAATCAGAACACTTATTGCCAGAACCAGAATGTTCGTTGCCAGAACCAGAATATTCATTGCCAGAACAGGTTTAATGCAGGCAACTCCTGCCAGTCTGCCTCAACTGTATGGCAGAATGACACTTTCTAGGATTCTGAGGGCAATTAATGTGTCATGCCAGTCTTTGGCCCACCTGCTTAGGCTGTCAGTAAACTGCCAATTATGATTGTGGTTTTTTTTGTGAGGCTAACAGGTGTTTTTGAGGAATTGGACCACCAAACAATTTGACACAGACACAGCAAAGAGTGACTATTACTGTATATGTAAATATATTGCTGTATATTTTTTGTGTTTATACACCATATTATGAGTTTTCCAGAGAGGATTTTAATTGATCCAATAAAATGTTACAGTTGGCTATATGTTCTGTATAAAAATTATAAGACTGAGCTAGTGTGACAGAGACTTCCTGTTTCTGAGCAATTTTCCCTATGCAGCAACCTGCAGAAATAGCTTTGATACCAGGAGTGCACAAGAGTCCTGAAAGGCCGTTTTGCAGCAACCTATTTCCTCCTGTTTTCTCTCATGAGTTTTCCTGGTGAGTACCATCCCCAGAAATGAAGACCGGGGCATTTGAGCCACCAGGAGAGATGTTTCTGTGAGCTTTCAGTAAAGGAAGGCAGTGCATTGGCTGAACGCATTCTTCCTCAGATTCCTCCATTTTGCCTAAGCACGGATGAGTCAAAGACTTAACTCATGGTTTAGGACAGACTTTGAGAATAGATGACCTTACCACTTGACAGTTTAAGTAAGTTCACAGCTGATAACATGGTGTTCTAATTTTTGTTTAATTTTAAAGCTTCATTGCTAGGGTATTTTGAATATGCTCTTAATTGGTTTCATAGTTCTCTTGCAGACCCAGATTATCATGATGTATTTATATCAGCCAAATGAACTGCAGGCATGAGTCAGAAAAATAGTGCCTTGAGTATTCTTGTCAAGCTTGCAGTAGGATAGAGAGAACTGGAGAAGTCCTGGTTTGGGTTTCAGATATCTGCACATTTTGTATCTAAGTCATGGTTGACCATGTAAGTATGCTGTAAGAGTGGAGCATTAAAATGTGTTTGGTCTTTTAAAAACTTCCCTGTGTTTCTGCAGTAAGAAAGATTTCATAACCTGACAGAATTCCTTTCAAAATGTGAATTAGTTGATGACTAAGTTGCTATGCACAACTTTGGGTGCCATCTCAATCAATAACTGTCTGATAGGAAAATGACAAAGTAGTTTGAATGGTGCTGTATTACGTGACAGTGTAGTTGTATCAAAGCGAGACTAGTTACACCTGTTAAGAGGCAGAACAGCCTATGACTGTAGTGGTTTAGGCCCATCAGGGAACAAAGACCACGATTAGCCTCCAGTACCGAAAAGGCTGAGAATTGCCCAAAGGCAGGGAGAGCTTAATTGCCGCTTAAGGTTCAGGACAAAACAGACCAGGCCACTCGGTTTGGGGAAGAAAACAAAATAATTTAATGCAACATTAACTAAAACATACCCCCAAAACCCAAAGCATAACCAAAATAAAACGACACAGAGTAATACAACAATGAAGAGTCCGACCAGCCTTTTTAAGAACACCTTCTTGCCACACCTCCCCTCTTCCCGGGCTCAGAGCCCTGATCCCGGTGTTTTTACCTCGTCCCCCCTTGAACGGTTCGGGGAGGCAGGCAGTGGGGGTTTCAGTTAGCCTGTTCCTGCTAAGCTTCTGCCGTTTGTCCCTCCTCACGACAGGGGACTCCACACCAGTCCTCCCTGCAAGTCCGTGGGGTAACTCACACGCATGGCAGCCCTGCACGGGCTGCTCCGACGCGCACTTATTCCAAAGGCTGCAGCTCCTCTTTGCCTCTCGTGTGGGGCTGCTCTGGAACGCGCAGGCTCTCCAACACAGCCTGGGCCATGGCCGTCTCCCCACACAGTCCCTCACCCGTCCCGGCTCACTCACATGGAGCTGCTGGTAACTCTCAGTCCTGCCATGGATCTCCATAGGTTGCAGGGGCACAGCTTGCATTCCAGCCACAGCTTGCAGAGGGGTCTCTGGTCTATTGCTTCTCCTTCCTTCCTTCTTCCTCCTTCTCTAGCTGAAGGGCCCGCGTGGTCGCCTCCATCTTGTACCACTCTTACACCTCCAGACAGCACTTCAAATTCCCGTCCCCTAAATTGTGATGGCAGAGGCGCCAGATTGGCCCAGCCGGGCCGGAGGTGGGTCTGAACCCAGGAGCCGGGGGAGAGTCCGCAAACTCTTTTCCGGGTCTTCACTGCAACCCGCTCCCACTGTTACTAAGCCAAAAGCTGCTCCTTGCTAAACCAGAACAATGCCTTAAAAATTAGCCATTACTGAGTTGTTTCTTTGGCATATCCAAATCCAGTAATCTGGTTGAAAAGACTTTAGCCACTGCTGTCCTCCATATGATGCCTGGCAAACACTTGTTTTTGGAACATGAGACTTTAGTTGATTACTTTTCTTTAGAAAGGAAATGGAAAAATCAGTGTCATCTTCATTTTACCTACCCTGAAAATTAGTGTGGTAATGCCTATATCATATGGAACTAGGATGTCACCACGACTGGAAATGTGCTTTTTGATCTCTGGGTGTAATGCATACTGTAAAATGGTCTGTTGTTTCTAGTGAGTATTAACATAAGTGTTTATATATTTGTTCATGACTTCAGCATACTGCAAAGGTAGCCCCTTGGAGACTTAGTGTAAACTAAAAGAAGTTACTTCTATTTGTAGCGTTTAATTCCATTTTCCATGCTCACTCCCTTTTTGAACTAAATAATTTCTGATGCAAGCTGTTAAAAAAAATTAGAAAGTTGCAAAGATGTTTCTTCAAGTACATATATTTATCTGTTTTTGCCAAACAAAGTACCATTTCCCAGATTCACTTCTGAGTCTTATCCCACGCTTAAAGACTGGGTCATAATTCCTTGAGTACTATGAAAATGAGATTTTTAGCTGTCTCAGAAGATCCCTTAGGAGGTATTAGTTGACTAGCTGAGTTGAGGAGAACTGCCAAAGACTTTTGCTATTTAAGAAGCCCAATAACTTTGAATTTTATTTTATTTTTAGAACTGTATTGTGCTAAGCCAATTTTCAGAGTATCCACAGCAAGATTGATCTTGAAGTATATACTGTGTTATCTTGAAGGTCTGTGAATGAACCTTTGTTTTTCACAGCTTTTCACATTAAGCTCTAGTTTGCGATGACCAGAGGCTATATTTTGTCTTTCCACCATAATTCATATGTATAAATGAGATTGCAACTTATACTCTCATATATATAGAATAACCTTACACAGATGTGATTTAATGATAGTTTATAATCTTGTAGACCAGTTAAATACTCTTGTTTATGCTTTGGTTTTGTTTTGTTTTCTTTTTCTTCCTTTTCTGGTTTTGCCTCTTGACAGTACACTGAATGTACAATTTGTCTGTTAGAGATGCAATTTTTAAAGTGTTGTAATTGTTTAAAGTGTTATTACAGATCTTTGATCTAGTGGCTCACAGTATCTCTGTTTCAGATTTTATTATATATAGCAAAGATTTACACATTAGGTACGGTTTCTAGGCAGTTTGTTATCCACATGCCTGGTACACACTGTGAAAGTTAATAAGGAAGGGCTGTTTTGACTGGACTGTACAGCAGAATGCTGAACTTTATGTTCAGTGTTAAAACCATAGAAACTGTTCTTTCAGACAAACTGCATCTACCTAGAAAACAACAGGTTCCTATACTGGACAAGGCTTTAATGATGAAATGACCAAGGCTTTAGGGACACTAAAGTCTCTTCAAGTTGATCCTAGCTTAGTGATAAGTTTGACAGTATATGAAGGTGTTAATTTTCTCTCACTTCATCCTCTTGTCTTTTGCAATTTTGGTGGACTAAGAAAGCTTCTCAAATAGCAGTTTGCTGGTTCTTCAGCCTAAGAAGGATGTACTTTGCTCAGGTGCATATCTGAAACAAATTTAAAGTCTTTGACTCCAGGACAGTCAGACTCAAACTTCCCATTGAGATTTTTTTCCCAGACTGGGCAATCAGTATCTCCATGCTGTCTGATTTAAACCTGCCTTAGATAGACACAATCACTGCGTTGTACTCACAGCTGCATGGGACCATAAGTTTGTGTTTCAGTTATTATTCCTTGTAGACCTTTTAAACCAAGAAACATACCACCTAAATTTGTGTCCTACTGTTTTTTTTCTTCATCATTTATAAGAACAAATACTATCTGTTAGTGGCAAACCCAGTTAAAATCTAACTGTATGGTAAAAGTTAGACTAGGTTTGATTTATTTTTTTCTGTTGCAGCTTCCTTTGCATCTTGACACTTATGCCACAAAATAGCTGCACAGACAACATCACAAACACCAAAAAAAGACTTGTTCTGAACACTCTATTCCATGTTATTGACACAGTATGTATGAGGTAAGCATAACCTCGTATTACTAGATTTTGAAAATTTTCCCCTTAAAAAGAGTTTAGTCAGAAACAGTTTAGCAAGAGAGAAAAATGTTTAAATACAGTTAAACAGACTTGCTTTAGGTCAGCCTGATGGTCTGAAAGGTGAAGGGATTTATAGTCAATTTGACTGCAATTTCAGTGCCTTGAAAAATATAGATTTAATTTATAGTGATTCCTTGTGATATGCTAGTATGAATTGGTGTATAAACAGGTCTGTGGAAATTCCCAAACTAGTTCTACCTTTAGGAAAGCACTCAGTTGGATTTTACATGTGATCAATGATATGCTGTCTATCATAACCATGGATAAATTGAGAAGTTAATGTCATGTCCATACATTTTCTTTATTATACCACTGAATTTTGCCCAGCTTTGAATTTCCTGCTAGTAAGTGCAAGTTGAAATGTTGATAGATGTGGATTAAAATGGAACTTTTCTAATTTCTCAATTGTGAAGCATCTCCAGCCTAATATAATTATTGACTTCAAAAGTAGTTAGGGCTGGTAAATGTTTCTCAAGGTCTAGAGTTTTTCTTCAAGGCATAATATAGTATACCACATGTGTGGCAGTGTACTAGAGAAAGGCTTGCTTACTGACTGGAAAGACAGTAATTATATAATGACAAGACTTCTGTGATACTTGAACTAGCACAATATATTATAGTTTCTAGCTTAAGTTTGTTAAAGCATTTTCCATTTCCATTGATTTTTGTCTTCTTTTGAAATTAAGGCATATGAACTAATTGGTCAGGAAAAATGAACAAATAAAACCTGAATTTCAAAGGGTTGCAGGAATGCTGAAATCCTTTGTGGTGGGACACTATTATACTTATTTTAGATCTGAACATGACTGTTACACTGTACTATTCATCTGTACACCTGTAATTGGCTTTGCATGTACACATTTCAAATGAGCTACTGAAAAGTAAACCAGTTAAATTATTTTTTGTCAGCATTTAAATTCTCAGGAAGGTTTATAGCAGAATTCATACATGATCTTGTTTTTGAAGCTGTAAGTCTCTCTAGAGTGATCTAGCCTCTGTGGTGTTCACCGTCTGAATGGAACCTTGTTTTGTCTAAGCACTCTTTTGTGTTAGTTTTATCATTATGTGCCTCTTACTTTCTGAAAACTTCTCAAATACAAAAGATGAATTTTGTCCAGGAGACATTTCCATATGTCAGAAATCATTGATGAGAAGTCTTAAAGTTTGGAAAAGGGTGTATGTATAATTTAAAGGAAGCAAGATGAAGGAAGTGAGAAAAAACCCCCCACAACCTTAGGCAGAACAACTACGTGGAGAATTCTCTGTGTATTTAAGGGCAACTGTTGTGTCGGGACATGGTATGCATCACTGCTGCCTCTTGACAGGTTCACCATGGAGAGACACAAATTAAATTCTTTCAGTTGCAGTTTTGAAGCTAAAAGTGTTTGACTGGTTCAGCCCCTGAATGGTGTTTAAGGAATAAAGGGAAAAAGAGCAGGAAGTTCTAATTGGCAAATTACTTCTTGTTATTTAGTTTGGCTTCCAAATTGGAAATTACAATAATGAGGGGCTTTGTGAGAGTTGCCCTTGAAGAGGACCAGACAGCTTTTTGTTCAATTACTATTTAATATGAAGATATTCAGGGAACATATTGTAGCATTTAAGCCATCACTTTCTATTAAACAAGTATTCTAAAGTAATGATTTTTAAATCCCTTTCTATGGATGACTTTTGTGATTTTAAGATGTCTAAATGAAGTGTAGATTGCAAACAAGGGCTAGAAGGATTTTCTTGTTATATATTATTTAGCAAAGGGACTTTAAATGTATTTCTCAAGATGTAATAAAGAGTACAATGTTGTATGTAATGATAGGAGGACATCACATTAACACTCATCTCTGTAACTATCAAGGTGAACATACACATTTTATATGTAGCTTTCATTAATTACAATACTAAAATTACTTTCACAATTTCTTCACAGCAAATATTATTGTTGACTAGAAGCAAGATCATTGAGAAGAATCAAGTCCTGGAAGTATATATGTGAAAAATGCTGTTGACTTGTAAATTTCATCTTGCAAATCAAGGCCTGAAACTTGAACTGTCCAGTGTTACATATATTCATAAATAAAAGGACAAAAAGCCTGAAAATAACATAGAGGAGATGTGAAAACTCAGTCCTCTGAGAACAATGAAGTGTGAATTCTTATTTTTAAACATGCCACTAGTAATAGGTTTGTGGCTATTTAGAATGCAAACAGAGAAAATCAGTTTATGGTTCCAGAGATAATGGATTCTGTGACCCGTTTTCCTTCTCCCTCTTGTGTGCTTTCTCAGTGCAAATGACTCATGTTTTCTCTTTGAAAGATCAGTTTTATCAATCTTATCTACCTTTTTATTGTTAAAAATCCAGAGATTTTAACCTCCCAAGACAAGGAAGCAGTGTAGACAAATCAGTTACCAAATTTCATTCAAAACAAAAATCTAAAGGCAAAAAGTATTAGGTGTTGATGCCTTGTATGGATGACTTAAAAATAACAATTTTACACTATTAAGAACCATTTCACAGATGCACATATTTTCTTGCTTATGATTCTGTAATTGGTCCTTCCCATTAAGTTGCAAGCTCAGAAAAAACAGTCTTAACTAGCTAACTTTTCACTTACCAATGTTCACATTAATTAAAATGCTTCAGTATAGTACTGGAAGAGAGTTAATTTGTTCAGCATGTTTCCTTCTGAATTGGTTCCTTTCAACCCCAAATTTGGCCTAAAGCAAGGCCACTTAACGCCATTTTTTAAAACCTCTTAAAACAGAGGCATGTAATAGGAACACAGTTCCTGAACTCTAGCAGTGATGCTGGATGTTGTTTTCAGACTGTCTATTATTGCTTTGGTATGAGTGGATGACCAGTGGATGATTCATAGTCTTGCCTTCCTGTCCAGCACAGAGAGCTGTTTGAGAGAAAATCGAAAGGCATTTTATTTCATGTGTTTCCCTTGGATTAAGTTAGTCCAGGAACAAGAAAATCCATTCATTTAGAAACAAACAGATTGTTAACAGATTTGTTTTGTGTATGCTGTTTAGTTGCATTTATATGTTAATGTGTGTGAGCGTACAATTGTATATCAATGTATATACAGATCCATATGTATGTTCATGTAAAAGTTTCATAGTAAGGCCAGGAAGGGAACTCTAGATAACCAATGCTAACATTCTCCTGTGTATCATAGGCAATTTTTCTTACAGATATTTTATTCAGAGACTATAATGAAAATATTTTATTCCTTAGAAGACTGCATGACATAAGCAGTAAGCAAGAGAGACAAATGTATTAGTAAATGTGTGAACCTTCTGTATGGTCCAGGTTGTTTAAATAGCTCCCACTGTCCCCAGGGAAAGCCTGTGGTCTGTACTGGAGAGAAAGATAAGGAAACAAACCAAAGGAGGTGGATTACTATCACAATTTTTGAACAGTGGGACACTTTATCTCATATCTGCTTTGAACCTGTGGCTGGCCTCTGATGGTCTATGGGAAGGCCTGCCTGAATACAGTGAACTGCAGAATGGCATTTGTTCCTGACCTCTGCAACATCTGTCTGAAGCCCTGAAGCATGAGATTCAGTCACGCTGAGTATGGCAAATTGTTACAAGCATTTCAAGGTCAATACAGGCAATCTTGTTCTCACCTTTTTGCCCTTTCTAGATGGAGATAAGCAGAGAGTGTCACAGATGATCAAGTATCAAAGCTAAAAAGGACAGCAGCATCTCTGCAGTAGGGCCCTTCACAAATAGGCCATTGTTTGTTTGGTTTTGTTTTTTTTCTTCCAGGAAGTAGAGGATAAAATATCATAGATATTGTAGCTTTATTAGAAGATTCATCGTAAGATCTTAAAAAGTTTAAGGTTATCCTAGTAAAAGATGAATTTAGGCAGACCTTGCTTTAACATTCGTAACAGACCTAGATAGACAGTGTTGAGTAACTGACAGTTCAGTTTATGTTGGCAGTCATCTGCCAAATCCTAGTGCAATCTTCAGTATGACTGTGTTCTGCTTGTGGTGCAGAGTCGTGATTAACCTGAATGACATTGTTTAAAGACAGACCATGAAAGTACTCTGAAATTCTTCCACTGGAGATGTTATTCGATCAGCTTTCCAGTGATATGGCATTTCTAACCTTTTTTTTTAATTGGTACATTAGTTTCTGATTCAATGAAAACCAGCCCACATAACAGGGGAGTGTGTGTGATTTTGAGTGATACTTTACTATGCTTTCTAATTAGGACTGTTTAAAATACCTTGGATGGTGTACAAAACACCATACAACCAATAAACACTTTGGAACATCTTTCCTTGTGACTTTTGCTAAACAGAAAAAAAATAGCTTATATAAAAAAAAAGATAAGTTTGTAACTTAACAATTCTGAGTACCTTTTTTGAAGAAAAAAATTATGTACTGGGCGCTTTTTATGGTAGATGTGAAAGGAAGAACAAGGGCCAATGACAGTTAAAATCACAGAAAGCTAAAAAGAAAGGATAAATAAAGATGACTTAACACTTTTAAGAGAAATGGTGTATCACCATTTCAGTTGTCATCTTTTTATGACTGGATATTTACTATCAGATCACTCTGTTATGGTGGAACATGGTGCCCGGTGCAGAGACAGGTCATGCAAAGGGGGTTCTCCAAAGATGAATAATACAAAATAATTCTAGAAAAAATGTTCACTTATATTCAATGTAACTTTGGTTCCCAATTTCTGTTCAGAACTACAGCATGAGGAAGATGGAATATTTTGTGTCTCTGCTGAGACAAAGGTGTAGCAGTTAGATCGTTTGTATCCTGATAGATTTAATGTCTGTCCTGCATAAATTTTGAGATTTTAATGCAACATTCAGTAAGGAAATCGTCATCTGTCATTGGGATGCTATCTTTAAGAAGCTCATAAAAATGTTAGTACATCTCATTCTTTTATACATTTTTCTTCCATAACTGTTGTAAATGAAGATGGTTGATCATACTGTCAGTAATCCTACTGCAACTCCAAAAGTAGCAATGACACAAACATAAAGTTTGCAATTTATTGAGGAAAGCACATCACAATTTTGGAGCCAAGAGGGTATTTTTTAATACACCTTTAATGATGCTGTGTCATCCTGCATAAAATACTACCGTCTGAACTGCAATGTGCTACATCACCTTTTGGCAGTCCTAGATGATGCAAGAGAAAGAGAGTAACACAGCCAGGCACATATTGTGGGTTCTGTTCTGTGTAATGCACATATAATCACAAGCTGGTAAATAGCTCCATGAGAATAGCAAGGGAACTGAAATCATGTAATAAAGGTAATGCAATGTAACAATTCCTTCTTTAAGGTGAATGAGATCAGAGGGGCAAATATATACTATGAACTTTGTTGCTGTAACAAAAATTGTGCTTCAGATAGCTTGAAAGTACTTACTGTCCACTTAGATCTTAATAATTTTTTTTTACATCTTGCACAACTGAAAGTAAAGTAACAGGCATTTAAGGGACTTTAGACCCAGTTTCAATTATTATTGTGGCATTAATGCTAAATCTTAATTAAAATAATGATGAAACTTCTCTCTTACATATGCTTTTGTAGGGATGATGCTCTTTTGGATGATAATTAAAATTACCATTTCAAGCTGCCTAATTTCTCTCTTCTCTGGAGGTTACTGTTCCCACCATAGGATCAGCAGGAGGGGAGTGTAGGAGTGTCCTTCTGCTAATCAGTTGTCTGCCTTAAACTGCTAATGAAGATGAGTTTGTGAGTTTGTTCACACTATTAGTTCCTGTTGAGTTTTTATTTATTATTTTTACTTTTTATTTTGTATTTTAATTTTGTTATGCATATTATATTATTATGTTATCATATCCTATAGTTATTTATTTTATTATTATCTTTTAATATTTTTTATTTATTGTGTTACTGAGAGTAAATTCTCCTTTCTTGTTGTCATCTCTCTTCATTAAGTTTATGTGTCTAATAGTAACATCCGAATACAGATATATATTTCCGTGGTTGTACTCTGAGTATATATGTTATATGGAAATGTATACTAACTACATTCAACCAAATCAATATCAAGAACAACGTTTTAAATTACCCAAGGTTTCTATCATAAGTCCTGAAAAGGTTTTGTGGCTTGGTCAGGTAGCTTGGTAGATGGAAGGAGAAAAAAGGAATATTTTATCTGGTAAAAAAAGACATTCCCATGGAGCCACCTGCTCTGTACTGTTTTGGGACATCATTGTATGTCTATGGAAAAGAGGAGAACAGCAGAAAAGATTTCTGCAAGAACCATAAATCATATTTGGACTGTCACTGGCTTATCCAGATTTCCCAGAGGTGTGTGGCAACTAAGACAGTCATAAAGCTGAAGTAGAGCTATACTTTCAGGAGATGCAGGAGTCAAGAACAAAAAAAAATCCAAACTGCCAAAACCAACATGATACAGACCATGAAAGTGTTTTATGACTGGCACATTCCACCTGTGTAGACAAAAAGATGTCCTAGATGTAGAATGTCACATGGTGAATGCATTATCACCATGTAAGTTCTCCTCAGCTTCTGGTGACCTCTGTGTCACTGATACTGCCTAGTGCTTCATGAATTCCAAATTTCTCCTGCTCATTGTATTTTTCTCATGAGCTGTATTTAGCTAAGTAGTAAATACCATATGGTATAATAATCCTTTGATTGTTCTCAGTCCTGAAGATCCCAATTCAGTCCTGTATTTTATGTACCTGTAAGCATAAAGACACAGTGAACTGTTAGTTCTTTGACATTTTCCTGCTATTTTTAAACTTTTCTTACGTTTGAAGAGATGTACATTATGTCATATTTATTCCCTGGATTGCATTATTGTATCCTTAAAGGACATAGCATTTTTATTCCATAATTTTGTTGCCTCTTAAGGTGGCCAGCTGGTTCTTTTCATCACTTTCAGGTTTCATGCTGACTTCTCAGCACAACCCAATTTTAAACTTTCTGTTGCAATCTTTTGCTCTCTTGAATTTTCATTGTTTGGCAATTGAAAAAAATATAAAGGCAATACTGAATGCCATATAGATAGAAAAATTATATTTCACCAAACATGATTAAGAACGTTAATTCTATGCAGTAAAATTTCATCATCATTTTTGTAACATCCTGTATAAATAACAAAGAATTATGTATTCTAAGGAGTCAAACAGGGCCAAGCAGGATCTTGTGTTTCAGACCATGTTTACAGTATTTCCTCAGACTCGTCAGTGTGTTTTAGCATAAGGATCAGATTAAAACCAATTATATTTGTTTTGGTTTTTTAATGAATCATAGTATTAATTGCTCTCTCATAACCTTTTGGCAGTTGTTCTGATTAGGGAATGGGATTTCAATGGAATATAGAGCTATTTTGTCAAAGCAGATGAGTAATGCAGGAGATTTCAAGAGAGAAATAGTTTTTTCTTGCTGCTGCTCTAATGAAGGCAAACAGAGAAACTGTAATGTGCAGTATCCAGAAGTGTCACATTGCTTTGTGTTGCTTTGTGATCATTGTGTTAAATCGATATTGCTGAGAGAAAGGAAAGATCTGTAAATGTTAGGGATCTTGCTGTTCACATTTTATATCTCTCTTACATTGCTCTCTAAGTCAGTGAGTTTTTATAGTGAGCAAAGTTTATTGTAAAAATGATTCAAGACTGGGAACAAAAGTCTGTTCTTTGTTTGGTTTTTTTTTTTTTTGTATGTGTGTACATGTACAGGCAGGTTTGCATAACCACATCTGTTTGCCAGTGCGCCGAAGTGGAATCGATTTTAGATAGCATATAGATGAGAGAATGTAGTTGCCTTCTTTCTTTGACAACTCCTTATTGGCATGTAATTGTCCAGTAGTTTGAGTTGATTGATTTGCAGCCTGAAGTGAAAATGCCACCATAATGTGAAGGCTGTGTTATGTCCTCAGTTGATAGGGAAAGTTCTTCTGTTAACAGACCATATAATTTCATCTGGTAGATACCTATTGAAACAATGTTTTATGACTAAATGTGCAACCAGAAGAATTCCATATGTCTTAGCCTTTCATAGGTCATCATAATGGTTAATTCATCTTAAAAATTTATACCTTCACCCTGTTCCTGGCTCTTGGATCCAGCCATACATTTCTCTGCTATGGTAAATGGCTGTCTAATCTGAGCAGTCTGTTCGCGCGTAGCTACTTACAAACCATAATCAGGTCACATCTTAACCTTCTCTTTGATAAAATAAATAGATTATGTGCTTAAGCATTTGACTCTAAGGCAGATTTCCAAGCCCTGAATAATACTATTTAGCTGCTATCTGAACCACTTCAAAATTATCAGATTCACATTTTAAAATTGATACCACTACTGACCACTTAATTTCAGTAATGATCTAACTAATATTATATGAAGTACAAAAATTATCTCACTGTACATGTAAGCTAAATTTGCTTCAATTGCAGCATCTGTTACTCCTCTTTGCTTGGTTAGTAACCACTGCCATGGAGGCTTCTCTGAACTCATAGCTGTCTATGAAAAGTTCCCTTGTCATAACAGTTGCCCTCATGATTGGTTCTTGAAGATCTTACTTTGCATTTGGCAGTGGTCCAAATTTTTCTCAGGAAAAAATTGGAAGTGGTTTTTTTTTTATTCGATCAATTTTTCACTCAGTAACTGAGAGCTAAAACTGTGTCATAACAATTGAGGTACTGTCTCTGGTACAGTGATGGAGTTAACTACAGAGTGCTGGAAATCAGGTGAGTTCTTTACATGATCTAAGCAAGTAGGGTCCAGGAGGAGCCTTGGTAATAATCAGGCTTGAGGATATCTGAAGCTTTTGTTACATTTAAAGCAAACTGAAAAATAAGCCTAATCCCCACAATGGTAAGTTCTCATTCCTAATGGAAAGGGCTTTGTAGTTAGTAGCAGTTCTGCATTAAGTTCAGCAACAGCAAAAGAAGTTTCCAGATGCCTGATACTGGATATTGAGAAGCTTTAGTATACATCTGGTTTGTTGGCACTGAGTTTTGTTGCTCAGCTATAGAGAAGTGTGTTGCAGTTAGTGACAAAGGCAGCTTCTCAGCTTCAATGTAGAGTTCCATGCATTACAACTTACTCTGCTAAGAAGTGCAGAGCTCCATGCCAACAGGGCTATATTGAGTCTTACACCTGCTATGGGTTTGCTTAGAGGTGGATCCTGTATCTCTACCATGTACTTTAGACACTTAGGCCTTTTTGACCCAACCTGTGCTGTAATTTGAGAATAAGAAGTTTCTCCTGGCATTTATGCAATGTTAAGTCCCTTAAAATCTGGTTTTAAATGTTAAATGATTATTAAAATTAATATCTTCAAAGACAAAATGGATACAGAGTGGGCAAATACACATCTATACACATGTACACATGCAAACATTTACATGTGCCAATACACACATGCATCCAGATCATACTTCTGCAAAACCCACTACTTTTTATAGCCTATAGCATACTAGGTTTCATGGAGCCCATTATAATACTAGAAGGTATCACAAGCAGCCTTCTGTGGAAGGCTGTTATTGTCATAGCACTGTGATTATACTGCATTTAATATTCTCAATGTGGGCAGAGGTGGTAATGACATTGAAGCAAACACTTATGGTGTTTAGTCAGCTGTGTATTGAATGTTATGTATCAACATACCTTATTGTTTGAAGATTTACATTCTTGCGGGTACTAACATGCAGTGGTCTAGCTTTAAAAGGAGATACATGTAAGCAAACATATATATAGACCAAAAATGGAACATTAAATATTTGTGTGCTTTTAATTTGTTGGAGAAGGAGAAAATTTAGCAAGTACAGTAGATTCACATTATTAGGCCACAACAGTGTCCAACATGAAGGTGTTAGAATGGGAAACTGAAAAAGATAAAGCTAAATTTATTGGTTTGTTAAAATTTGGTCATTATGCAGGACTGAGGTGCAGGACTCTGTCTCTCTGTTTATAGAGTGAAAATCAGAGCCAATAGAGTGTATTATTATCTTTGTTGAAGGATTGTTTGTGTTGTAATGTAATTTCTTTCATTTTCCCTGAACAACTAGAATGAAGGATATATTTTTAGTTACATGACTAAGGGCAGGGAGATTAAGAGTACCGACAAATTTTGGATATAGATGATATATGTGTCACCTGGATTTAGATGGAAGCCATAATATTATTTTTTTAATTATTATTTCCAAGTGTAGTATCTCTTTTGTGTAAAACCAAGTCTCTGAACTGTAAACATGACTGCTTCTTCTAATGTCTACTGAAAACTTAAATCCTCTCTCAGGGAATTGAGATGTGGCTAAGCAAAACATTGACATTTTGATAAAGCAGAACTGCTTTCTTTGTTGATTAACTGAAAGCATAAATTGTTACTTATTTACACCATGTAACACTAGAAAGAGTTGAAGCAATTGTGCATTGGGTTCTGCACTTTCCTTCATTTGGAGTGAGCTGGGGAAACAGAGGTCCTGTGAATGAAGATGTTGAGGTGCCCAGGTGCTGCTGTGGGTGCAAGATGATCAGCTGTAAGTAGTATGCTGGGGAGCTGGGGTGCATCCTTGCACCTAGGGCCAGACTGTGACCTTCCTTCTCTCTGCTTTTAGAAGCATGTTTTCCACTAGACCAAATTACATGTGGATAACCATGGGTTACATGAATCTAAGAGTTATATTTCCTACAGACTTTTGGAAGAGCATGTGTATGTGTTTTGTATATATATTTGAAGCCATTATAACTTCAGGTTTAATATTGCTAGATCAGTAAGGATATGAATTTTAAAATACACTGGAGAATGACAGAACAGTGTGACTGTTCCCCTTGGCTTTATTTGTACTTTAATTTGAATTGTAGGTGATGAATTGAATCTTTCCTCAAGTAAATTTGGCATCTTGCACTTCAGAGGTATGCTGGCTTAGTGTTTTTGGAGTAAAAGACTAAGATGGCTGAAGACTGTCAGTCTCCATCCATTATCACCTACAAAGTAGGTTGTGAGAGAACCGATACTACCTTTCAAACATGGCTAAATTGAAGAAACAGGAAAATTAAAAAATAAAATGCTTCTACTTGGCAAACTAAGCTAATTGTTGTAAGGAAACTGCACTTAGCCAGTGAACAGCTTTTGCATATGTCTGAGTGAAAAAACCAAAAAAGTCCTGCAAACCACCTTTTCCCTAAAAAGATTGAGTGTACTAGGTATGAACACTTTTTTTCTGATACTCAGCTATGTACTACATTTCTTCTGACTGGGGTTTCCATTATAGTGTTAACATCCTGAAGGACTATGCTCCCTTCCACTGAGGGTAAGGTACATGTTAAATAGATTATAAAGTTTTCATACATAGATTTTTTTCTATCAATATGTTCATTAGTCATTCAGACACATCAAAGTCTTTTCCCTAATGGATAGCTGTCTGATTTCTCTTCTTTCTTACCACCTAGGGGTAAGTAAGGAGAATTTAAAGTACATCCCTTGGATGTACTTTACGGAAAAGAAAAACAATTTCTATCAACTATTGTACTTAAGCACTTCTCAAAAAATATGACCTTTTTTTTTTTTTTAAATTCTTACCTGTTTTCAATAGGTTGCATTTTACTTTATCTTAAATATATTCTGAACTGTAATCATTGAACTGTTTGTTCTAAGCAGTAGTAGTGGAGAGTTGATATTTCTGATTTGCATAATGATTTCTTACTATTTTTCTATAGTTCTGACAATTTGCTACATGACCTGCATTTGAAATGTAAACTTTTACAGGGATCTTTATGAACCACCTGAACCTCTGGATTTGCACCAAATCTTGCAAAAATAACTGCTGTTCCATGGAAAAAATATTTTCTTCCTATTGCAAAAATTCCCTATTTTGCAAATGATAAACAATTAATATAAATAATATAAACAATTCCTAATTAATATAATACACAATGTATCACTCAAAAGAGAGAGCACATAATGTATTATCTTATAAGTCTTACTCCAGAACTTTATACTTTGTAGAATTACTTAGGGCTTTTCCACACACCCTTTCTAAGAAATCAGAGAGTTAGATAGTATACTGCCATGGGATTAACCCCTTGTCCAAACTCCAAATGCCATATGCTCCTACTGCCAAAGGGACACAAGGCACTGGACCTGTTGTAGAGAGCTGCAGTTGAGGCTTCCTGTCATGTCTTCTTAATGGTGTTGGATGTTCATGTAGAGAAATGGAACCTCAGTGCTCTACCTATTGGCATGCAGGGCAGGTAGGACCACATTATGCTCATGTATTTCATGCTGCAAATAGCCAAGTCAGAACCATTATGTGGCACCTTGAGTTACAGCTGTGGCCTCATCGCTTTCCCCTTCTTTTGTTCTCTATCTTTTCTTCTGAGGTAATTTTTATTATTCTTAGGTAAGTCTAACACTTACCTAAGTGAAGATAACACTTACCTGAAACTGAAGACTGAAATATGGCTAATTTTATTTGGTGGTGTGCTGGCATATCTTCATTAGAATTCAGAGTTAGGTTTTCATACTCTCTGCTACCTGTAGATTTACGGTGGGAAGGATACTGAACAACATCTTCCCAGGTGAGTAGGAAGTGCCTTTATGAAGTGATGAAAATTGAAAAATGCTGAGAAATCATTACTTCCTGTAAAATAGCTAAAGTATCACTTCATAAATTCACAGCAATGTCATCCATTTGCTTATTAATCGTAAGGTTAGCAGTTAGATAAACCCTCTAAGAGAAGGCATTAAAGAGAGTAGATTTGAATTTGTCAATAACCAGGCCTCCAGATACTAAATTATGTTTTCATAAACATGTGCTAGAGCCAAATACTACTGAAGTATGAAAACCACTATCAAAATCTGGTTTATTGCAGTGCTTCAATGAAACATGGAAATCCATGCAACCTCTGAGTATACTTCCAAGGCTAGAATATTGTGCTAAGACTATGTATGCATCTTGTGTTTAGATAGCACAAATTATTTCAGTTTCTAATTTCACTGGGTGTAATCAGATTCTCTTGTGTGTGCATGTGGGCATATAGTTTACATTTACTGGTGAAGAGGTTATACTCTCCTTGCTGCAGGCATTTGGTTGTTGGTATGTTAATGGAGGCCTTTGTATAAATTGAGTGGAAAATGTGAGTCATAGTTTCCTTTCTTTCCGTCTATATAACCTGTACAATACTAATGGAGTCATATTCATATTTAATATAGAGTACTCTTTAGTATGGAAATTCATTAGCATATAGCTTCTTTCAGTCCTTGCTTCTGCCTACATTATTTTATCAGATTATCAGAGGGAGGATGGAAGAAGAAAATTAGTAATTAAGTGGTTAAGTGATGATTTCTGAAGCATGTTAGTCACTCACTGTGCTTGTAAAATGCAGGAAGTTTTATTCCCCATTCCCTAATGCCATGTCCAATGACACTTGGAGCTCTAATTTTGCATCTTAGAGAGAGTGAAGAAAAGCTATCTGCCCCTTAGGCTTGTAAATTGCTTTATTTATTCTCAGATGACTTTTATTCCAGAGATGATGATCTTGTAGGTGTCAAGGTATGTTTCAGGCACGTATAGAAGTTTACACCTGTATTGATGACCTAGAGACTCTTCCTTTTTTATCAATGATGACTATTTTCTATCCCATTCCCCCTGCATCATGTGGATTCTTATCTTACTTGACCATTTCCTCAGAAGTCATCTTGGTTAGTCTTATGGTCTGTTAGGTGAAAGACAAGATTCAGACATTGCAATTTTTATTCTTTCTTGTCTATCATAAGTTTCTGTCAAATCTGTAAGAGACCTTTACCATTCACATTTCAGAATCAACCAAGATATATTTCTACATCATGTACAAATAATCATAATTACAACATCATGATGCCCGATGAATATATGCAAGAGCAAAGAAGAAGTATTCCTGTAAAAATAATGACTCTAATTACTCCAGTTAGGATTAAAGTAGGTTCTTCTTCCAGCTCTGTGCATCAGGATGAATTGCTGTCTATGTGGAAACCATATGCAGGAGTTGAGAAGAACCTAAAGACATCTGTGTCTCACATTTGTTGTCTTTGATTCACAGCTTCTGGCAAGACAACTCAGTAAAAAATACTGCGTTGTATGCTAATGAAAAATATTTTACACTGCCTCTGAAGGTAGATCCATTTAAGGCTTTTATGATATCCTCAGATTGTTACTTAAAGATGACATAATTGTAGAAACATATTTTACTTTCCCTCGGGTACCACGGATATTGATACTTGTTCATATTTATCCATGTGGGTTTTCACATGCAAGCAAGTTAAAAATAGGGACAAAGCCAAAGTAGTAATTTCCGTTCCAAACTTTCCATGAAGGAAGAATTTTCCTGTGTTCCCATGTTTTCATTCAATATTTTAATTTAGAAAACTAGCAGGTATCAAATCACAAAAGAATATGACTGATACATTGCTACTTTTTTTCTGTATGAACCAATCATAGAAACATAGCATCATAGAATGGTAGGGGTTGGAAGGGACCATTAGAGATCATCTAATCCAACTACCCTGCAGAAGCAGGTCCCACCTAGATCAGCTGGTTTAAGGCCAGTATCTACTGGACAAATATCTCTGTGATGTAGTTAGCTGTCATAAACAGAATATATCAAGAGAAAGGCCTTTGTAAAGCCAGAGCAAAAACCAAGAAGGATTTGTTTTCTTTCCACTTTCTGGGCTTTGCTGGTTGTTCAGCTGTAATTGACATTCTCATGAATGTTGAAGTTGTTCTAATTGACCTTCTCACTTCCATCTTGAAACGTGCTTACTGAAGGGGAAATAAGAGTCTAAACCACAAAAAGCCTATACAGATGCATACAGAAGACAGATGTAATAAATACTGAATGTAAGTCAATGTGAGATGTGATCTGGATTTCTTTTTGGTGATAAAACTTATGTATGTGTAATAGTAAAAACCTAATTGTAGCTGTTACTGCTACAACTGGAAATGCTTTTTAGACTTCAGTAATTTAAAACCAGATTATAGGCTCCTTATTCCTAGCACTGAGTAGGAAATCACTCGATTGAGTGACTTTATTGAACGTCCTCTTGAGAAATGGGGATTTGGAAACAGACTTGAGAAAATGGTAACAGACATAAAAGAAATATTCATCTTCATTGTGTAATAGTGACATTTTCCAAACAAGTTTGTTTATTATCAGAAAGCTTTTTTTTTAAAAAGTGGTGGTTTGGGGTTTTTTGATGGCTTTTTTTTTTTCCATATGGCTAAAGAATTAAACTGAGAAACAGATAGACAATGTTTGAGGTTGGATAGGGCTTTTGCAAACAGAAAAGCACGAATCAATATTTAGATACTTTTGTAAACCACCAATGAGCATACCAAGGCATATAAAAAATGTGATTACTGAAACCGCAGTGCTGTAGCTCTGTGTAATATCAAGGGAGAGAAATCTGTTTTGCACATGCATGGCAAATCTCTCCCTGTAGCTACAGAACAACTTGCTTCTGTCATCAGGGGGTTAAAGAAGCAGTTTTCTTCCTATTCTATTAAGAGGACTTTTATTCACTCTTAGTTGTTCAGGCAAATACATCATATGAAAAAGATTATTCACAGTTGTCCAATAGTGCTATTACATTTCTTTTTAGTTTTTTTTTTCTTTACTCTGTTCTGCTAGGGTTAAGAAAATATGGAACTTTGGATGTCATTTTGCCAACTCATTTATTTCTAACTCAGCAATTTTTTGTTCATAGGTAAACTTATGAAATCATTTGACTGAAAGAAATGAGGCATTTTGTGTATTAATGTAATCATCAACCTAGAGAAAAAAATATTGACTAAATGCTTTAGCCTCCAGAGTTTTGGCTCATCTTAGATGTATAGTTATTTTCATGCAGAGCCTGACTAGAGGATATTTGTGGAGAGTGTTGCCTGCCATTTCAAATATGTCTTCAGACAATAATTAAGGTAAAATGATTCATCATATTCTCCGCAACAGTGTTTGACAGTTGATATCATTGCAGAACTTTAGGAGAAGAAATTTTTAGTAAGTTCTAGATGTCTATTACATTTGACATTCCATTAAAAAAAAACCAAAAAACAACCCAAAGGGAAAAAGATATGGGGATTTTTTTGTTTGTTTGTTTGGTTTTTTTTTAAAGTTACAAGGTTCCAGACTTTCAGGAGTAATTTCTTACATGAAGATAAGATTCAAAGTTGATTATACCTACTTAATAAGCTATGGAGACTGATTCCAGTGTTGAAATGAGCTGCTAAATGAGGTAAAGTTTTTTTTTTTTTTTTTTAAGTACTCTTATTAGTTTGATAGTAGAACCAGCTGAGGCATGTGGGAAAAGTGAGAGAATGGATACTGATAGCTGCATGGGACCATCAGCTGTTGGACTGGCTCACATAGAGTTATAAGGAAATTTTTTTTCCACCAATATTATATTTTAGAAAAAGATTTCTGGGCTAGCTGTTACTGTGAGGGCTGTACAGCTTCGTGTACGTGTAGTCTTTGATGGAACAGAGAAGAAGAACACTGGTACCTTAGGAGAGATTTTATAATGATCATAAGTAACTCTTATTTAAAAGATTCTCTATGATAAGAGTTTTTATTACTTTGTTTTTCTTCTCATAAGAACTGAGGTGAACATAAGTATCTTTTGTTCTAATATTATACTTAGAAATATTAAACATGCAGCTATATACCAACCAGAACTATAACTGAATTAACAGCTTGAAGTGAATACCAATTTGAGAGCTTATGTAATTTTCCATTCTTCTTTGTTTCTTGCACCAATTGAACTGGCCTGATATGTGGGTTCAAATTTTATTGTTTCGATAGCTTGAATATGGGTTTACTGATGCAAGGCAGTAGTGATACTGTTCACCTTAGAAAAAAAGACCAAACCCAAACCAATAACTACCAGAAAAAACCTCACTTCAGTAACTCTATAACAATTAGTTTTTCCTGGTGAAGGAGATGAAATAGCAATGAACAGAGTGGCTCGAGTGCTAAAATAATGACATGGAAAGCATTCCAGGCTGTTAGACAGGTCTGCTAGGAGTGGGCAGGATGTCTGCCTTTCTGCTGGCTGCCAGCCTGGTATGGCAGTGATAGTGACAGCAGAGCCCTTCTACCATCTCTGAGGGTAGTCCCAAGACAGGAGGTTTGTCTTTGAAGCACCTGTCCTGTACTGGTAGTTTTTGCTGTCCACAAGAAGAAGAGGAGCAAAACAATCAATCTGTGCTTTGCTGAAGATGAGTCTCATTTTTTCTTCCTTCTCTCTTTTTGCCCACTGCTTGCCAAGTTGTCTAAACCCAGTCCGTAGTTTAATAGGCTGTAATGGAAATTAGTTTCTTAGACTGGCTTTTGCCTTTCTCCAGCCATTTGAAGTGTTTACCTGGGAAATGATCTCCCCTGACAAAGTCCTTAGATCAACAAGTGCAAGCAGACAACTGTTAAGGCCAGCCAGTATTGGAGCTTTGTGGGGATCCCCTCTGTAGCTGACTTGCTCCTCTTTATCCTGATCATGGAAAACGTCTTAGAAATTAACACCTTGTTTAAAGAAAAGCATTGTCAGCACATCACTAACCAATTTCAATTTTATCTGAAGATCTATACTTCGCTGCAGCTACTCAGGCTTGCACAGTGTCAAATAATTTGTATAATATAACTTTGAGGCAACTCGATGATTATTTCCAGAACCCAAATGACAGATGGTCTGAGCTGTAGACTCTTTTTCACTGCATTCACTTTGCAGTGTATAAACAGTGCAAAAAGAAATTACAATAATCTATACACAACCCTTTCTCTCTGAAGAGAAGGGATAGAGGAATTATATTTGGGAAGAGTATAGGGAAGTAAAAAGCAAAGGAATATTAAGACCAAGAAATGTGGAACAAAGTTCTGTTAATGTATGCCTTTCAGGGCTTTTTAGTGTGGGTGGAATAAAATGAGTGTAGAGGGAATTCCTGCAATTTAACTTTGAGAAAGCTGGTGGAAAATAATTTCAAACCTGCAATTTGTTCTTTATGTAAGTTTTGGAAGCATAGTCAACAGTCATACCCACTGCTGTGACAACTTGATTATGAAGTAGCATATCTGACAAAAGATTGATGTCATCAGTGATCAGGTATGAATGACAGTGAGGACTGGAATAAAAGATAGCTATGGATTGAAAGATAGGTTCTTGCCAGAGAAACAGCCTATGCATCTTTTAAAATTTAATTCATAGCATATTCAATGCATTTGCTTAATCTGTGTCCATTTGGGCTCCTTAAAGTCTTATTTTAGAAATTAATCTCTTTTGTCCTATAAATTGCTGTTCCAGTTAGTCTTTAATTGGATACAGGAACCTTTCAGAGCCTAATTACTGTAATATACAGGAAAATGTAAAAACAAATGGAAATCTTAAAGATATCATCAACCTGGAAAACAGCAGAAAACTGTCTCGTACTGCGTCTGGTACAACCTGTTCCCTCAAGTTTGTATATGGAATGGAGTATAAATCAATGCTGTACAGAACTTTCCACCACAATCAAACCAAACAACCCACAACAAAAAAGCTATTTATGTTCATTGTGAGGTATTAAAATGAAAGGACGTATTTATGGAACAATACTGTGGGAAAACAAATCAAGTGTTAATGATCAAAAAGTTGCTAAAACATGAATGTTTGCTTCAACCTACTTTTACTTGCAAGTTTCAGTGGCTGAGCTATCATTTCTTGGTTAATAGGATGACATGAAGGAAGAGGATTATGAATACAATTTGAAAATCTCTTCATTAAAGATACCACTTTGTGAAGTGGTAACTTTCTCTTTAGAAATATTATATGAGTGCTGAAAGGTACTGGCTTAAATTTTGCAGAAACAGACTTGACTAACATTCCAATTAGGCTGAATTGTGGCCATTTTTGTGAACCAGGAAAATTGCTAAAACTACATTTCCAACAATTTGTTTTTGAAACAGATTGGTGTTTCTTTGATGGTTTTCTTTTTTTTGTAGAGATGCAACTTGTTGAAATAATCAACATTTACTGTTTCTTTTTGTTGATGTAAGGTGTCAACAATGGTAGCATGAGAGTTTAGTATATGTTCTTTTAAAGATAAACAAGAAAACATATGCAGATCAATTTTACTTTTTTTGCTCTGTGTCATGAGAGCAAATGTTTATTGGCTAATGGAAATATTTTGAGCATTTTCTTTTTTAAAATGGTAATTTAGTAAACATTTAGTGTTCTCATCTCATTAGAAACTGAAAGACAGTAATGAAATGCATTGTGACAGCTTAATGAGGCAGGATCTACTTAACTTAGTCTGCTAATCATTCATTTCCTCATAAAACATCAGTAAGTTTCAATCTCCATTTGTTTTTTAAAAGCAAGCTTTATCTAAGTCTTCATTCAGTTGTTAACAATTGCCACAAAATATCAGAGAATGCTATGTTCTAAGAATATTGTTTAGGAAAACTGCTTTGCAGAAGGTTTTTCTTATTTTTCCTTTTATAAACTCTTTACTAACAGATTCTGAGCATCAGAAATAAAAGGTTTTTTGTCTGCTTCATGTAAAGATTGCAACAGGAATTATTTCTTGACTTTTTGTACCTTTGAGATAGACTTCTGTTGATATTGATCTTAGATTCAGGTATTTTTTCTTTAAATGGGTAATGTAGTCAAAAGTCTGTAAAATAGGATTTGTGGTTTCCAAATTACATAATTAATTCCTTTGTGAAAGAAAAACAATTCTCAAGTATGTTCAGTAATGTTATCAATCTTGGGACTCTCTAGCTATTGATAAACCATGAGATTTTTGTTTGGATCCAAACAGATACTTAATTCTTACTTGGAATGTAACACACTGTAGGCAGCAAACAAACCATATGGTACTATACCTTTCATGCACAATATGACTTCTACAATGTCTGGAGGTGATTAAGAATATGGAAAATGAGCTTTCATGACTATGACCACATCTGTCTTTCTAACCAAATTCTCCTATGGGGTTTGACATTCCAGTGCTCTGAGCTTCTTAGAAACCCTTTCAGTAACTGAAGGATTTTTCAGAACAGTATTTAATGAGTTGTGTTTAAAGAAAATGTCATGTATTGTGGCAAAAGTGAAGGGAAATTGTTTTTCAGTTGTCAACTACAGGAACATTTCATGCCTTCTCCCTCAATAAAATCACTGGTGATGCAATTTTCTTTTAAGTACATATACCCGAATGATCTCTTTTTTTCCCTTTCTTTTTCTTTTCCTTTTGTTTTGAAAAAGGCCTAAGATAAAATATTTTTTTTAAGTCCAAGTTGTCTTCATTTTGTCCAGTATAATTTAAACTGTGAAATTTAGGTCAAATGGAAGATTAACTTCTACCATGAAGTTAATAACACTTAAAATCAGTGTAACAATGATAAAATAATACTGTGACTTCCTTTTTCTTTCTGCTCTGAAACCTGTGTAATGTAAAGAAGTCAAGTTCTGATTTAATTTAGGATTTCTATTTGCTCTTAGTCATAAGAGCTTTTGTGTGGATGCAAGTGCAGCAAATATATTAAAATTACATTACATAATTCTGAGTGGCCAGATACTCCTTTGGTGCAACAGTTGTTCATAGAGAGTAGTCCTTGTTTTTCACGGGTCTATGTGCATAGCTCTGAGCCATAAGCATTGATGACTCTGCTGTGGAAGGCCAGTGATCTGCAGTGTCACAAGTTCCAACATGGAATTCAACTATTCTCCATCAGTTTTATGTTATTAATGATAACTAGATTTCCTTTGAGGTTTAAGTGAAAATAAGGCAGACAAATTAGCTTATATCGGAATATGCAATAAAAGAATGGCCCTTTGAGATACTGTGAATTTGCTCTGTGGATCCAGCTCCAGTAGTTCTCTGAGTGAAAAAGCACATTGTCCTTCATAGAACACCTTACAGGTGGAGTGGACAAGAGATTACCGTACAACTCAGATTTGTCTGAATGCTAAGGAACTGGGATAAATTCAAGAGTGAATTGATTTTTATTGGGATAGAATTTAATGCTATTAACATTAAATGGATTATTTTGAATTAATTTCCTTCTATTGGTGTACAAAGAAGAGTCATGTGAAACCACATCTGGCAAATTTTGTTACAAGGGTCAGGACATGCTCTGTTTACGCTCTTCTTCAACGTAAGTGAGACTTGAGCTTCTAAGATCATATTATTAGTCTTTTTATAGTTTGGATAATAGTGCTTCTAAAGCATTTGTTGAAGGAAAAATACATATTTTAATAATAGGTAGAGTTATTTATTTTAAAATAAATCTTGCAACTTCAGCATAGTTTTTTTTAATAAGATGAGACACAGGGAGCTGCTGGTTATGAATTTCTCACTGGGGAGAGACAGGAAAGCTCCATTGGTAGCTCAATCAGTGTGTATGTAGGGAAGGCCCAGGAGGAGCAGAAGGAGCCAGATGTTAGCTTGATGGGGAAACTTTTGTCTATGTCTGTTCTTACTATGGGGTGTTTCATGAGAGTCTGATAAACATATGGAATAGGTTATGTGGAAGCTATTTTGAAGAAGAAAGCATAAAGGAATTCAAGACATCTAGATTTCTTTCTAGAGAAAGGCAGTATTGAGGGATATTGTGAGAAAGCAGTACGACTGCGTTAATGCCATCCTAAAGTGAGGACATATTCAGGGGCAAATGGCCTTTTATTCCTAATGTGTCTGTGTTTTTTTTTTTTTTTCTTTAATATTTGTATTCTGAAATATCCATCTCGAGCCTGACGCCAAGGAAAATAAGTTAATATACGGGTATTTTAGTATCGTTGATTTGATAACAACTGTATTGCTGTGGACAATAGGATAGAGAACATTTGACTATTAGTTGACAATATGTTCAAGGGCTATTGGGATGTCCTGAGCTGTGATGTTAGGCTGGTTACCAGTTGAAATATGAGTTCCAAAACTGACAAGTTATTGAGACTAAGGTTATTGTCCTTAGGCACTGAAACAAATTGCCCTTCACAAATAGAATGCCTTTCCACATTAGTCTGAGTGGTGTAGGGAAGATTGTGCTGTATCGATGGATAACAAGAATGCTAAATATGATGATTAATTTATTACTAAAGGAGACGCGGTAGGGGAACATTTCAAAAAGCTGTACTTCTGGTCTCTGTGTTTATTTGTTTCATTTCTAAGGTTACACATTTATACAGTTCATATCTTTCTTTGATATCTTTAAGAATTAAGCTATTTTGACCTATCCATACTCTGTTGAATATAATTAAAAAGAAATTATTCCATAAAAGTAATTTACTCCTGTCTGAGATCGTTCAAGACTTATGTCCTAATTGTACATTCTTACAAATGTGATTTGCTCCAAGTGGGACACAAAGAAATATTCTTTCCTGCTTAGGGACCATCTTTCCATGGTGCTATATATTTCCTGCCTTAACTTTCAACAAAATTGCAGGGAATTTAGTTTAGAATCAGGCCCTCACAGTCCTGTGCTCACTGCAGAAACAAAGAATTGATTTTGTAGTAGCTTAGAGGAGAAGCTTCTTGCTCACTTATAATTCAAAAAGAACAAGCCCATCCAAGTACATACTGAACCATCATATTCCACAACTTGGATTGATACAACTATACTGCAGATGAAATGTAAACATTTTATACTGTGGTTCCTAAATAAAAATGTTAGGAAAACAACTATAATAAGGATAATTGAAATCTAAACAACTTCTTGTTGTTCATATATCTTCAGTTATGTTTTGTTTTCTACCAGAAGCTCCTATTGAATTACAATATTTGCAGTCAAAGCCTTTGTTCACAAATGAGGTCACCCCATAGTAGCTGATTATGTACTTGTCTGACTGTGCTTTTTTACAGTGCAAAGTGTGAAATAAAAGCTCTAATACAAATAAATACACTTAGTATGCACTGTAAAACCAAGAAATTTGTCTCTAGGCATACATTGAAAGATCTCACTGTATAATTGTTTTAGAAACAGAGTGAAGAAAACCAAGTTCATGTGGACTACTGTATCTGGCCTCTTCACCTGTCTGTTTCTTCCTTCTGTCTCATGCCCTCCAAAGGCTTCTCACGGTCTCTTTCCTTACATGTAATCTGGCCCTTGAGCTTTATTATTTTAAATTATTCTCCACTTAGTCAAGTCAAAATCTGGAATTCCACTTCCATCTGTTTTAGATCAGGAATGGGAGATAGAAATAACTTCCTACAATTCAAGGGTGATTGTGCAAGATCTGAAAATAGAGCTTGATGGTAGTGGAAAACAGCCAGCATCTTGCTGCTTTGTGAGCTGAAGCATCTAATTGTAACTAGAGGGAGAAAGTAAGTTAGGTATCAGAATGTGTTTAGTATTTCTTTTGTTGATGCTGAGGCAGCAATAAAAGCTGTAGTGTCACATGATGATATTGCAATTAGGAATAGTCTTTGGCATTTCCTGACAAAAATAAAGAGGTTTTGGGCCAAAAAATATCCCTAAGAGGAAACGCTAATTATGTGGCTGCAGGGAAAAGGAGTTCAGAAAAGCTTTGTTAATTTGTTTAGATACTGTTCATGCCAAAACTGAATGTATCAGCATTTGAAGCTATTATTACCTTTTCATCACTGATAAAGCACTCAGAACCTTCTGTTGAAACAACCCATGTAGCACAGTTGCTTATAGACTTCCTGTAGTCTGCTGGATTATTTGGGAGTAGACTAGCAAATTTAATAAAGAGGTCTTTAAACCTCTTAAAGGAGGAGAAGCAAAAGAGAACAAGCTGTCCCCTCTAGCTGGGAAACAGGGCAGGACAGGGAATGCAATGATAAATGCCCTTCATCTGCACACTATGCTGAGATGCAGAAGGCTGACCACCCTGAGAAAGAGGCAAACCAGGGAGGAACCTCCTGCACCTGCCCAGGGAAACGTGTGTGTTTGAGTAAGCCCCTGCGCTGCCTCTACACCAATGCACACAGCCTGGGGAATAAGCAGGAGGAACTGGAGATGTGGGTGTGGATGTGGGGCTACGACCTCATTGCAGTCACAGAGACGTGGTGGGACAGCTGCCATGACTGGAGCACAGACATGGAGGGTTATGTATTGTTCAGGACTGACAAGGCATGGAGATGGAGTTACTCTCTATGTGAGAGAGCAATTAATGTGTACCAATCTGTGCCTGAGTGGGGATGAGGAGTAGGTAGAGTGCTTATGGGTAAAAATTCATGGTCAGGGCAAGGCAGGTGATATTGTTGTAGGAGTCTGCTACAGGCCACCTGATCAGGAGGAGGATGTGGATGATGCCTTCTACGAACAGCTGAGAGCTGCCTCACGATCACAGTCTCTGGTCCTCATGGGGGACTTCAACCACCCTGATATTTGCTGGGATAGCCACACAGCCAAGCACACGCAGTCCAGGAGGTTCCTACAGATTGTTGACGACAACTTCCTGTCACAGGTGATCGAGGAACCAACAAGGATGGATGTACTGATGGACCTGGTACTGACAAATAGAGAGGGTCTGGTTGGGGTTGTGAAGGTTGGAGGCAACCTCGGCTGCAGTGACCATGATATGGTAGAGTTCAAGATCCTGGGTGGAAAGGATAGAACACAAAGCAGGACCATGACCCTGGATTTCAGATGAGCTGACTTTGACCTCTTCAAAGATCTACTTGGACGGATCTCATGGGATATCATTCTAGAAGACAGAAGTGCCCATGAGAGCTGGTCAATCTTCAAGCACCACTTCCTCCAAGCCCAGGATCAGTGTGTCCCAATGCGCAAGAAAGGAGGAAAAGGAGGTAGGCCGCCTCCATGGATGAGCAAGGATCTGCTGGGACAACTCAGGCAGAAAGCAGCCATCTATGAGAGGTGGAAACAGGGGCTGGCTTCTTGGGAAGAGTATAGGAACATTGCCAGGGCATGCAGGGGTGCAACTAGGAAGGCTAGAGCCCTTCTAGAATTAAATTTAGACAGGGATGTTAAGGACAGTAATAAGGCATTTTTCAAGTACATCAGCAGCAGAAGGAAGACGAGGTGGAATGTGGGCCCACTGCTGAACACTGAGGGTGCTCTGGTGTCTGAGGATGCAGAGAAGGTTGAAGTAATGAATGCCTTTTTTGCTTCAGTCTCTATGGCCAAGGCTGACCCTCAGGAAGCCCAGTATGGCAGGGATAACAGGATGGCCAGGACAGCAGAGGACTTGCCCTGAGTGGAAGAGGAAGAGGTTAAAGACTTGTTGGCCAAGCCTAAGGCTCATAAGTCAATGGGTCCTGATGGGATGCATCTTAGAGTGCTGAGAAAGCTGGCTGATGTGATTGCTAAGCCTCTCTCTATCATTTTTGAACAATCATGGAGGACAGGTGAAATGCCTGAGGACTGGAGAAAGGCCAATGTCACACCAGTCTTCAAAAAGGGCAAGAAGAATGACCCAGGAAACTACAGGCCAGTCAGCCTCACCTCTATCCCTGGAAAGGTGATGGAACAACTCATCCTGAATGTTATCACTGAACATATGAAGGATAAGATGGTTATCAGGGGGAGTCAACATGGCTTCACCAAGGGGAAATCCTGTTTGACCACCCTGATAGCCTTCTGTGAGTGCATAACCAGCTGGCTAGATGAGGGAAGAGCAGCAGATGTCATCTACCTTGACTTCAGCAAGGCTTTTGACACTGTCTCCCATAACATCCTCATCAGAAAGCTTAGGCAGTGTGGCTTGGATGAGTGGACAGTGAGGTGGATCGAGAGCTGACTGAATGACAGAGCCCAGAGGGTGATGATCAATGTTGGAGGCCTGTGGCCAGTGGAGTTCCACAGGGATCGGTTCTGGGGCCAGTCTTGTTCAATATCTTCATCGATGACCTGGATGAGGGGACAGAGCAAGTTTGCTGACACCAAACTGGGAGGACTGGCTGATTCCCCAGAAGGCTGTGCTGCCATTCAGCAGGATCTCGACCAGCTTGAGAGTTGGGCAGAGAAGAACCTCATGAGGTTCAACAAGGATAAGTGCAGAGTCCTGCATCTTGGGAGGAACAACCCCATGCACCAGTACAGGCTGGGGGTCGAACTGCTGAAGAGCAGCTCTGCAGAGAGAGACCTGGGAGTCCTGATTGATAATAAACTAAATATGAGCCAGCAATGTGCCCTTGTGGCCAAGAAGGCCAATGGCATCCTGGGATGCATCAAGAAGAGTGTGGCCAGCAGGTTGAGAGAGGTTCTTCTCCTTCTCTACTCTGCCCTGGTGAGGCCTCATCTGGAGTCCTGTGTCCAGTTCTGGGTTCCTCAGCTCAAGAGGGGCAGGAAAGTGCTGGAGAGAGTCCAGTGCAGGGCCACCAAGATGATCAGGGGACTGGAACATCTTTCATATGAGAAAAGGTTGCAGGAACTGGGACTGTTTAGTCTGGAGAAGAGGAGATTGAGGGGTGATCTCGTTAACGTTTACAAATATCTAAAGGATGGGTGTCAGGAGATTGGGACATCCCTTTTTTCTATAGTAGCTAGCAACAGGACAAAGGGTAATGGGATGAAGCTGGAACACAAAAAGTTCCACTTAAATATAAGAAAAAACTATTTCACTGTGAGGGCGAGAGAGCAGTGGCACAGGCTGCCCAGGTGGGTTGTGGAGTCTCCTTCCTTGGAGGTCTTCAAGACCCTCCTGGACATGTTCCTATGCGACCTGGTCTAGGTGACCCTGCTTCTGCAGGGGGTTTGGACTAGATGATCTCTAAAGGTCCCTTCCAGCCCCTACCATTCTATGATTCTGTGAGATCATTTATGCAGCCCATGGCAGTGTCTTTGGGGATGTGGAAAGGCACATGATCTAATAGTAGGCACTAGGAGGGTCAGGTTCCCTGTCTTTCCCCTGGAAGAGGTGACAACCGGATTGCTTCTCAGTCCTCTCTAACGTGAGCCTGAGATACCTGTGGGAGGGTAACTCTATAGGAGCAAATGGGTGGAGAGCAAGAACAGATCATTGCTGTTGTGGCTGCTCAGCAAGTGGGGCTCAGTTCTGCCACTCCAATACCGTGCAGTTTTGATGTGCATGCCTGAGGCAACTGCTGAGGCAAACACAGACATGGCAGCCCCTGGGAGCACCGCCAGTGGAAAGATTGGACACTGGTCAACTGTAGTGTCTCCAAAATGTGAAGACCTTGTGAATCTCAATTGCAATGCTGTATATATTCACAAATTTTCATGGATGAACAAACACTAGATTATCATTGCAGACTGTTACATGGCAAATGAGATCAAAGTTGATGAATTCTATAAATTTTCCTCTGTTCTAATGAGACTTCTAGAAACAAGTGTGATTTTTTTGGTGGTTTTTTTTTCAGTATCTGGTTTATTCATGGATGATTTGAGTCAAACAGTTTAGGTTGTTTTGTTTCCTATGTTGATGGATCAGAATCCATTGAATGGGTCAGATTTTACCGCAGCAGGCACCTAAGAAGTATCTGACTCTTGTCTCTACTGTAGAAACCATACACCTGACTAGTCATGTGTTTTTTTGGAGGGTCTGCACTTGTATATTCATCTAAAACTACACTATGTGCTTATTAGTCCTAGTCACAAGAGTAATGAGCACATGCAAGGGGCTTAGAACATTTTTTCTGAAGGCTGAAAATGTAAATACAGGCCTTCAGAAGACAGAGTTCTAGATGTGTGCTGTAGTTCTGTGCACATAGCAGAACATCACACCTAACATTAAGCATGCAAGTTCTACTGCACAGAAAGGTGTAAGCCTTGGTTAGTATTTCTGCCTCTCTCAGAGCTAAGGACGTCAGCCATCCTGCAGGGCAACTTCTTTCCTCATCCTCCCTCTTACCTTTGTAGTGATGTGAGTACAAAATATTACCCATGTACAGGCTTTTCCTTTGAGGTTGAGATCGTGCCTAGTTAGTAGTATTGCTGCTGAAGTGTGGAGGCCTTCTGAGCTCCTAATTTGGTAAGTACCTGTGCAAGTAATATTCTCAACCTATCCTTAACATTTTTTTTTTCTTTTTGTAAATATAAGCCAGGTGGCTTGATTCCAGATACCTAGGCTTTGATCATTAAACTATATACCTTTTCAAATATATGAGTCTGAGTAGCCTTTGACAGGCAAGCCAAGTGAATAAAAGGAGCTGTGTGTTTTCTTAAAGCCTCTGTTAAGTTGTGGAATAAAACACAGTATATTTTGAATTGAAAGAAAAACTACATTTCTCCTTCACAGAGATAAATGGAATTAGTTGAGCACTGTGTTTACTTCCAAAACCACTCTTACTGTACTTTATACTTTTGCCAATTTCATATATAATTTCCTTAATTTCTCCCTCATTATACATATAATGCAATACATAATCATGGTATTGAAATGTGACTGGTATATTATTTTTATTGAAGACTAGCATGACTGCTAGTCATGAAATGATTGTAATATACTAGCTTTGCATGAAAAGCTTACTCTTATTCCATTATTTAATGGGTATATACAACACTAAAATATTGGATCCCTTTATCTAGCCATCAAAACATCAGATTTGGACTCTTCACATTAACACTGTAGTTCTGGAATGAGCTCAGCGTTGTCTATCCAATAAGTTGGTAATCTCTATTCCTATTAGGTTTACCTTTCCCAACCAGGGAATAAGATTCTTTGAGATAAAGGTGAACCTGTTTTCTACTTTCTACCCACCTTCCTTAGGATGGGGAAAGTATTGTCAGGAGAGCAGCTGTTACATAATACCCCATAGACAAAATACTGGCAGTGGCACGTTTGGTAATCTGACTTGTTCATTTGCCAAGTAGTGATTTCTATGAAAAACCTTGTTGGCAGAAGGAGCTTGATGCATCATGTCACTTTATCTCTGTCTCTGGCCCACTGTAGGTATTAAATTTCTTACAAACAAGTGAAGTGATCTGAGTGAGATTAGTCTGTGATCCAAGTTTGTTAAACAAAGAAGTGGAAACGACAGAAGTGCTTTCATGTGATGGTGATGACGGCTAGTGTAAATTTGGGATCACAGCTAGTCTCATACTAAAAATGCTTAATTATTTTTCTGAAAGAGAAATGGAAGAGGATACCTCTCCTGGCATGCTCAAGATAATTAAATTAGATTCAAGCACACTTTCTTGCACATTAGAAAACATTTCACTAGTATACAGAACAGCAGGTGGTTACCTTTGCCTTCTAAGTTACTACCTATGTGGGCTTTGACATTATTTTGAGAGAGCAGAACTGGCAAAAGCTAATACATTTCAGCAGTTAGGTCTTTTAGAATGTGGATACTCAAATACCCATTTTATTACCTTTGGTATTCCCCTTTCCAGTTCAGCTACCAAGTATCCCTTTCTCTGTGAACAGACAGACATACTCAATTGTTTGTGTCATGCCACTAAAGTGTCAGCTTTAAGCAATGTAGCAATAGTGCATCTTAAATACATGCAGCACCCTTTAAGTCAAGGAAGTTTTTCAGGAAGCACATAATTTTAAAGGGTTATAAATTACTGTCTGAAGCAATGAAGGCCTTTGCATACACTGCTGTAGAGTGATGAAGTGGGACTGCAGAGAGGAGATCTTTGGAATATCAATAGAGAATCTGTCCCTTTGCGGTTGTTGCTTCCTCTTTGTTTCAAATGAACTTCATTTACTGCTTTAAGAATGATATTTCTTATTTACTTAGGATAATATCTATTGAGGAAGTTCACGTGCCAGCAGCAGCCCTGTGATCAGATATATCTCCATTCTGTGAAATATTGCTGCTGTTGTGAATTTGTGTGCACAACACATGAATATGAATAGTAATGAAGAATTACTATTATTACTTCAATAATAAGATTAGTAATGAATATCTTGTATTGAGCCTAAAAAACACCTAGAAAGGAAGTGACACCATGACTCATCAAGTTATTCTTCTGATATTTTTTAAAGTAAAATGAGAGCATTTCTGATTGATGTCATCAGATCTGGAAAACAAGTGCATGTCCTCAGGAAACGAAACAGACGACTTCTGAACAGAAATGTAAACCTTTTTTGTACCTTGACCTCTTCCTTTACCGCTCAAGAATCCCTCTGTCCATCATATCTGTGCATTAGCCATTCTAACCTTTTAGCCATCAAAATCTGACACAATTTTTTATACTTTTCTTCTAGGTGTTGGACTCTTTTGGTAATCAATTTATTTTGTCAGGCAGTATTCTGGCTTCCTTCAGCAAAGAATCATCCACCATTAGGGTGCTGGATACTGTTTCTCAAGCTTTAACCATATGTGAACAGTGATGAGTCTCACATTTCTACTTTCTGTTCAGTGCTTTGTCATGCTCAAGACCTTGTTTCATGTTGCATTTACCTTAAACCTAGACTCCGTTCTTAACCAAGTCAAAGGATTTTAGTATTACTAATCTTAAAGAAAGAATTTTCTTTTTAGAGATTATTTTGTGGGATTAACTTTGTTATTTTTGAATATATGATGAAACAGTTTTTTTTAAAAGAGCCTTTACCTAAAATAAAATTGCTTCAGAAGTTGTCTCCAAGTTATGAATAGACAAAATCTGCAGATCCTAGAATTAAAATATTATCAGATATTTTACCATGTTACCTGGTTCTCTACATATAGTCAATATAGAAGAGTGTAGCCAGCAGGTCAAGGGAGGTTCTTCTCTCCCTCTACTATGCCCTGGTGAGGCCTCATCTAGAGTCCTGTGTCCAGTCCTGGGCTCTCCAGCTCAAGAAGGGTAGAGAACTTCTGGTGAAAGTCCAGCACAAGGCCACGAAGGTGACCAGAGAATTGGCACTTCTTTCATATGAGGAAAGGCTGCTTTTTAGTCTAGAAAAGAGGAGACTGAGGGGGAATCTCGTTAACATTTACAAATATCTAAATGATGCGTGTCAGGAGGTTGGGACTTTTTTTTTTTTTTTTGTATCTAGAAACAAGGGGTAATGAGGTGAAGCTGGAACACAAAAAGTTCCAATTAAGTATAAAAAAAACCCTATTTCACCGTGAGGGTGAGGGAGCAGTGGCACAGGCTGCCCAGAGGGGTTTTGTAGTCTCCTTCTTTGGAGGTCTTCAAGACTCGCCTGGACATGTTCCTATGTGACCTGATCTAGGTGAACCTGCTTCTGCAGGGGGATTTGACTAGATGATGTCTAAAGGTCCCTTCCAACCCCTACCAGTCTATGATTCTATGATAAACCAAGATGAGTAACATTGATTTTGTTTTATTCCTACCCTCAAAGGGCTTGATTTTTAAAGGATCTCTTGACAGTTTTAAGTTAGTTCTTGGCTTTGTCTGGTTTGTTCACCTGACCCTATATATGATCCACCAAATTTTTTTTCTTTATTTTCTGTAGAATTAATGCTTCAAAGGTTACTTTCTCTTCTGGCTTACTGACAATTGAAGTATTGTAATATGCATTCTGACTAAGAATTAATATTTCTGACTAATCTCTGAGTTCTCAAAACTTTCCAAACAGAAAAATATTGCTAAAGCCATGTGTTAGTGCTGTTGATGTAAATTATTTAACTGAACTCTGTCAACCTGCTAACTAAATTGAGAACCTTATATCATCTGCTAAGTATATATGGATTAAAATAAACTCTCCTGTAAGTAGTAAAAAATGAAAAAAGATTCCCATATGCGTATAAGGAAAAGTGTAAAAATTACTCAAATAGTTCAGAAATGAGACAGTCAATTGCTAATGGTATACAGTGTAAAGATCATGGAAATGCTGCGTACTGAACATAAGTCATCCAGCAGCCTTATGCAACCTGCTTAGTGGATGAGGGAAAGGCTGTGGATGTTGTTTACCTGGACTTTAGTAAAGCCTTTAACACCGTTTCCCACCACATTCTTCTGCCTATGGCTTGGACAGATGCACTCTTCACTGGTTTAAAAAATGGTTGGTTGGCTGGGCCCAGTTGGTGTCCAGTCACTAGTAGTGTTCCCCAGTGTTGGGGCCTGTTCTTTTTAATATCTTTGATCTGGATGAGGGGATTCCCATGAGACATCCAAAACCCACCTGTGTAACCTACTATAGGTGTTCATGTTCTGGTAGGGGGTTTGGACTAGACGATCCTTCAAGGTCCTTTCCAACCCTTAAGTTTCTGTGATTCTGCGATTGAGTGCACCCATAGTGCATTTGCAGATGACACCAAGTTGGGTGGGAGTGTTCATCAGCTTGAGGACAGGAATGCTCTTCAGAGAGACCTGGACAGGCTGGATTGATGGGCTGAGGCCAATTGTATGAGATTCAAGAAGTTCAAGGTCTCACACTCATGTCACAACAACTCCATGCAATGCTACAGGCAGGCTTCGGATGAGTGACTGGAGAGCTGCGCATTGGAAAAGGGGATGGTCAGCAGCTGGCTGAATATGAGCCAGTGGTACTCTCAGGTGGCTAAAAAGGCCAATAGCATCCTGGATTGATTTGGAAATAGTATGGCCAGCAGGAAGTGATTGTTCCTCTGTACTTGGCACTGGTGAGGCTGCACCTTGAGTACTGTGTTCAGTTTTTGGCCGTTCACCATAAGAGGGACATTGAAGTGCTGGAGTGCGTCCAGAGACAGGCAACAAAGGTGAAGAGTTTGGAGAACAAGTCTGATGAGGAGCAGCTGAGGGAACTGGGATTGATTAGCCTGGAGAAGAGAAGACTGAGAGGAGACCTTATTGCTCTCTTACAACTACCTGAAAGGAAACTGTCAGGTGGGAGGGAGGATATTAGTAAAAACTTTTTAATTGAGAGGGTTGTTAAACAATGGCACAGGCTGTGTAGATGTGTTGCTTAGGGACATGGTTTAGTGGTGGATGTAGCAGTGTTAGGTTAATGGTTAGATACAACAATCTAAAGATCTTTTCCAAACGAAATGTTTCTAGGGTTCTAAGTTGTTGTGATCTTAATACAGACATTTAAATGGGATATGGTATTATTGATCTTTTATGTAATCTATTATTGGTTTATATTTATGTATTAATCAGTAATGTGTACAATAAGAATATATTCCTGTATATTGTGAAGGAAAACTATTAGCTTGTTACATAAGCGAACCTGCAACAACTACAATTAACTATTCAGAAAAAGTTGTGAATATAACTTATGGGGTGCCTCTGTGTATGGCAAGCTACAGTTTTCATATACTGAGTGAGCAGTTGGTGAACATACAGACTCAAGCTTGTTAACTGAACAGTTTGTTTGAAATATCTGTCTCTTCTTGAGAGATAAGGTAATAAAATCTGAGAACATGATACATAAATCCTGCTATGAAGTATAAATAAAAGCGGAATTGTAACTGGACTTTTTATAACCTTTGGATAATTGCTTCCAAAACCAGAAAAGCTTTTAATTCGTATTACTCAGTGAAGACTAATGGTGCAAGCATCCATCCTTTATTGGAGTATGGTATTGGATGCTGCAGACTGCCTTTACACAGAGCTGTAATTTCTTCTGATTTTTTTTCCCTTTCTATAGCTACAGTGCTTTGACTGTAGGCATGCCTTCTTTTCTTCCAGCAGTGCAACCTAATAATGTTTTTAGCTCAATACCCTACTTCAGCTATGCTAGCAGATAACTGGAAGCCTGCAGTTGATAAAGGAGGAGGAAAGAAATAGCAATCACAGTGTCAACACAAAATAAATGAAGGGCACAGTCTTCTAGAAAATGGAGTGAAGTAATAGCAAGAGGATTAGAAAACAGTGGGGCATCCAGCCTGCAGAGCTACCCTGAGAATTTTTCTCCTAAAACTATTTGAAGAGATGAGTACTTGCTTCCAGCCATGTTCATGAGGTTCTTTATGAATGCCTAAAATTCCATGATAGAGGAAATTAGGCTGCAAACATAAATAGTCTATGACATAAAATAATAAAATGCAGGTTCAAAAAGGAATTTGACAAAATAACTGATACAAGTCAAGCTAAATCATGATTTTTTCTTCAAGGTGAGAAGTAACGTGTTGTTGTTGTCCTTGATTGAAGGACATTTATAGCTCACAAAGTATTTAAAAGAGAAACAGATGATGATCCAATGCAAGAAAATATTTTTTAAAAATGATTCTATAGTATACTCTTATGCTGTAGAATGGAGATGAAATTCAGATTCTGCCAGACTTTTTGACTGTACAGCTTTGTTCTATCAAAAAGTGTTAGATACAGATATTTCAGTGTATAAATACATATATGCTACTTAGCCTTTTTTAAACTAGTGAGTCAACAGGCCTGTAACAGAGATTCTAAGAACTGAGTATTAAAATGTAAAAACTCATTTAAAAAAAGAAATATTCTTGAATACTCGGTGTTTCTCTGCAATGTTGCTTCCAAGAAATGGTAGATCCATAAATGGTACCTTGGAGATTTTGAAATACACAGCATTGAAGATTGAACTGGATTTTGTAGAGAGGTGAGTTAGATGCCTTGCTATGTCTTCAAATTAAGAACATATATATAGCTACAATTGGATGCTATCACCAAGCAGCTAACTAGAGAGATCTGTTGTCTTTCGATCAGAAAGTGACCTGAAATGCAGAGTGCATTTTGTTACTTAGTATGTATTGCCTTCGTGACAAGGATTTTTGTTATTTGTTTGGTTGTTTTTTTCACTTTAATTTAGCTCTGGCTGCTTTATTGCTATAAGGAAATAATTCCTTATGTAGAAAGAAGAGAGAAAAAGGATGTTGACAGGCCAGAGTCAGTCCCACTTAAATGCAATACGAAATAGTATCTCTGGAGAAATTTCTTATGCTTTTGTGAAGCTCTAGTACTCATTGTGGTTCCCAAAACAGCTCTACTGTAGACTGCAAAGTATCTGGTGTTTTTGTGGGCTAGGTGCCAGGTTGTTTCCACATACGAATACATTCAAAGAATAACTTCGAAGGTGTTCCTAGCCCTCACAGGACATTCTGTGTAAGAATGTAATCTGATCTTACTCCATATTCATTAAAAATACTTTTGATTGATAGTAATTTTTGTTTGCAGAATTTAGTGAAGATCATTTTCTTTTCATGAAAAGAGGTGATCATATATTATTCAGAAAGAACAAGCCCATCCAAGTACGTACTGAGCCATCATTTTCCACAACTTGGATTGACACCTTCTTCCCAATAACAGTGCTTTGGGAGTTCAGCCCACTCTGCTGGGGAGACTTGTTAATATGCTGATGTATGGATGATTAGCTGCACCTCACTGAAGCTTTGGTTTGGCTGTCTAGCTGGAAGGTTGTAGGTAGACTGTTTGCTGAGTCATCTTCAAGTTGTATAAAAACATGATCATGTTTACTAGTTCAGTTGATTGACAGTGATCTGTGGGACTGTCGGAGCTTCAGAAAGGGTGAATGTCACTCACAAAGGATGGATGTCACTCATCAGCAAAGAGCCAGGTAGCAGTTGAGTTTTACTTGGTGATGGGGGGGAAGGATAATCCGACTATGGTCTCAGTTTAGAGGAAATATTTCAGAGTAACAAATGGAAAATTGTGTATTAAACAGTTTTTGAATTACAGTAAAATATAGTGCTGATATCAATTATTTTGTGTTTTTCAGTACTGGTCTTCTGACATGACTTTAGAAATTGACCCTTTTTAATATAAATTATCTCTGTAGTGACTACAGTGCACTCAGGAAAGGGTAAAATTTTCTATTCTAAGCACCCTTTGTCTGAATTAATGGTTCCCTGTTCTGATAGCAGTGCACCTTGTCAGCCTTTTTTTTTTTTTTTTATATCAGATGGGGAAAGCTTCTTAGTATTAAAGAAATGTTTGTAGGTGATTCCATTCTGAAGGGAACTGAAGGCCCCATATGTTGACCAGACCCATTCCCACAGAGAGATCTGCTGCTTCCCTGGGTCTCAGGTTAGACATGTTGCCAGGATCCTCCCTGTTCTAGTATGGACAACTGAATATTATCCACTGTTGGTAATGCAGGTTGGTACTGAAGAGGTTACAGAGAGACGTTCAAAAGCTATTGAAAAGGACTTCAGGGCACTGGGGAGAATGCTAGATGGCTCGGGAGCATAAGTAGTGTTCTCCTCCCTACCTCTCATGGCAGAGGGAAATACTGAACCAATAAGGAAAACCCACCCGATTAACGAGTGACTCAGAGGCTGGTGCCACCAACACAACTTTGGGTTTTTTGACCATAGTGAAATTTTCATGATGCCTGGGCTAGAGTTCATCTGTCTCAAAAAGGGAGAAGGATCCTTGAGAGTGAATTAGTAAGGCTTATAGAAAGGGCTTTAAACTAGTTTTGAAGAGGGAAGGGGTTAAAACCAGGCCCACTAGATTTGAGCCTAAGGGTGACAAGCCAGTGCCACTGTAAATCCTACACAACTGGCTTCCTTCTTGAGATGCCTGTACACCAATGCATGCAGTATGGGGAATAAACAGGAGGAGCTGGAATTCTGTGTTCTGGCAAGGGGCTATGATCTGGTCGCTATTGCAGAGACATGATGGGACAGCTCACATGACTGGAATATGATCACGGATGGCTATGTCCCTTTTAGGAAAGACAGGCCAACAACGTGAGGTGGAGGAGTTGCTCTTTGTATGAAACAAATAGTGAGTCTTGATGATAATGCAAAAGATATGCAGTGACGGTAAATTGGGAAAATCCAATCCTGGTTTAAAAAATTTAGCTAGTACTCCTAGATAACCAAGTTCACCTCTCAATAGGTGTTTGTGTTGAACTATAATGAAGTATAATTCACTTTATTCCATGCAATCACATCATTCTTTCATTCCCGCAGATTCTGCAAACCCCTCAGGAAAAATTAGAGGGTATAGGTTCCCATTATTGCTAGGAGCTTTTAATCACTATGTTTGCTTTTTGACTGGAATGAGAAAAGAATTGAAATCCAGATTATGAGACTGTGCGCAGAGAATTTCCTAATGGAGTCTTTTACATAACTTGAACCTATGCAAAAGTAATTTGGATAGATTAACTGTTTTATCACTAAAAAAATGTTAGAACGCAGGATATAGTAATATGTAAGAGGAGATTTGCATCGTAAAATGAAAAAACACCCCTATTTTCATAAAATGTAGTATTTTGTTCTCTTTTTTGAAAACATCCTCTAGATATGCATTTTTGGGTTTTGTGGTTTTTATCTTGGAATAAGCCACCTTCCTATCAAGTAGTTTGCCAAAATCACTTATATCTTTATAATATTCTGGATGCATGCCTATTCTCTTCTTCACATTTAACTCTTGATTTTCCAGAGACTGACTAACAAGAGGTGTTTTTGAAGCACAGGAATGTAAGTGATATCCAAAGTTCCTCTTGGTGCACTGTTGACATCCAGGTGAAGGCTTTCAATGACGTTAACAAGTGTTCAGATTTGGGGCTCATTTCTTGTCTAAGATATTGAACAGCAGAGCAATGTCCTTGGAAAATCTTTTACTCCACTTGTACATGCAAGGTTAGTGTCAGACTATTCAAGATAAGTGTTGAAAAGCATCAGCCTGTTTCAGATTGTTACTAATTCAACTGCATCGATTTCTAAAGAAAGAAATTGGTTAAATGACTGTTTTAGCCAAAGAATTGCCATTTGTTACAAAAGGTGGATTGAGTTCTCTGCTCCACATTATACTTCAGCTGTGAAAAGTTGACATAGTTGACCCTAAAATAATTTATTGCTCTCAGAAGTGACATTATCTGTTTTTGAAAGCTCTTCATCTCTTCCTAAGCCTTTTATAATTGTATACTGCAATTGAATTTTTTCCCCCTTTTTTTCACAGTCTATAATTCTATGAGTCTAGGATAATATTAAAAAGTGAGGAAATGAGTCTGCATGCTGGTCCATGCAGTTACAGAAATTATTTGTACTCAATTTTTTGTCTAAGATGTTAAAAACAATTATTTGAGAAACACTGCCACATGCATTGATTTTCAGGAGCTCAGGAATCCTGTTCTCTGTCTGTCTGCATCATTCAACCTTAATCACTCAGTACCTCAAACTCAATTGAAAATAATCACTCATTATAGTGCAGTTATTTTTATAAGCTCAAAAGATGTTGATTGAGAAAATAAACTTTCAAGTGTAATTTTAGTCCAGCACATTCATTTGGACATTCAAACTGAAGTGTTAGTATTTGAAATGAAAATGACAAGTAAAGTATTTTTTGTAACACTTAGAAATAAATTGCCATTGCACTAACACTTGCAACAAACTAGAGATGAAGGAAAGTGTTCATTTGCATTTCAGTAGTTGAAAGGCCTATATTTTAGTGGTTGCCTTTTCGACCAGACGTGTACCTTTATATTTAAACTAAGTAAACAACATGAGTGGTTGGAGTCTTTTTTCACTACTAGTTTTTGCTAATTTCTGATAAGCATAGTTAAGTTTGAATGATGGACATGTTCCATGCTGGACTAATCAATACAGAGAATCACTTGCAAAACTAGAAATTAATTATGTGAGAACAGAATATGGAAGAGAAATAAAGCAAATCTGTTAGCTAAGAAGCTGTTTGAAGATTAAAGCCCCAGATTAAACATTTATGAATAAATTATCAAAGGCTTTATCAACCTTGGAAAAAGCTTAACAACACTCTTATGTGTTCTTCCTTGTCTGTCTAGAAAGCTTGCTTTATATAAATGCAAAAAGACTTCCTTGTTCAAGAGAAATAATTTAGTTAAAAAATATTCTAACTTTCTCCACAAGTCATTTCTGTCATTTAATGGTAATTTTTGTTTGCAAGACCAAATGCCTGGCATGTTTTCAGACGTAAGGCACAGGGCTTTAGATTTTAAGATTTTTTTTTTGTCATGAATCTTTCTAAAAGAGAATGTGATATTTGTGTGTTGAATTGCAAACTTTATTTGCTTGGTTTTTTTTTTAAAATAAAGTCATTGAAATACATTTTTTTCCCATTCATTTTTATTCTTGGTATCGTAATGCTTTTAAGAACTTTTCTGAAATTGTTACAAATCTTCATACGACTGTATTTAGCAATACACTGAGCTGATACTAACACACAGAAATAGTGGTGGGAGATCAAGTGAGATTGCCACTGGAACAGATCCACACTCCATGTTGACACATTATCTAAAATTTATTTGGCAAGACAGATACAGTGGGTCAAAAGTGATTCTTACTCCTCAAACACAAGTCACAGCTTCTGTCCTGTGGTTCAGACCTATCCCGTGGTGGGGGAATGTGATGCTTACTCAACCAGCTGTCATGCAAGATGTGTGGATGACAGCTTGGCTACTACATGTAGCAGTTGAGCTCATCAGGCTGCAGCTTCCACAAGGTTTATGACATCTATGTATTTTATTTCTTCCCTGGTCCTCCTGCCTGCCCTGAGACCATTGTCTTATCTAACGTAGACAGTAATAAATAGTTAATTGTCGTAGTTATGTAGCCCCAGGCCAATCTCTCTCACTTCTTCCTTCCTTGAGGCTATTTAGTGATTGCTATTGTGGTTTCTATCACTCTCTGCCCTCCCACCTGTAGGTTATAAGAAATGTTACTTCTGCTGTCCAGCACATGCTAGATTAATCTAGTCAGTTTGAGCTGGACAGATTTATTCAAGTCTTGTTTATCTACGCGATGCCTTGGGTACGACACACCCGATGTTGTGTATTGTAAAAGCGAGAGTTCTAGGCAGAGTATTAACCAGACAGGCTAATGGCATCCCTTGCAGTGAGATGCTGTGTGTGTCCACATATTTGGTGATACAGGAGTCCTGTAGTTATGGATATGGTAATAAAAAGAGTACTCTGCAATGCCCATCTCTGGTTCTGATCTTCCCACTATCTCCATGCCAAGCACTTTGTCCTCACATAGAAGGGAGCCACAGCTGAGCTCAAGTAATTGAGTGATCAGAGATTGGATTTTCAGAGGCATTTTGTAGAAGCTTTTTCCTTCCCAAATGTCTTGGCCTGAAATATAGTACTACCCCAGTGACTGAGTTCTAGCAAAGGGAAATGGTGCCTAAAAAAGCCATGTTCTTTTGCTTAGAGGGTAACATTGAAAGGCAGTTTTGTGTTTTCCAGTCACTTAGATAAATTTTGAGGGTTTTTTAATATTTTTAAAGTTTTTGTTCTTTTTAGGTAGGGCAGAAACTCTAAATTGGCTCAAGAACCTACAGAACATCAGAGAACAGTAGCTATTGATTTAGTTTCACTTGTCTGAAATCCTTTATAGAGAACAAAATATCATATATCAGAGTTGACTAGCACTGTGCTGCCAGCCTATAAAGTCAGTTTCTCAGGGAACTTCTTGCTCATAGACAGAGATTCCATTAGTTTTAAGTGTGTAATAATGATATGAACACCACAGTATGCACATACATTTCCTAACCCAATATAAACATATAATTCCAGTATAATTATGAAACTATATGTCTCTCTGATAAACAAACATTTGCACATACCTCTTCTGATTCTCAGCTTTTTGATACATATGATGATTTAGGAAACATATGTAGAGTTGTTTGACCTTTTTGGAGCATGTACTAGAAATTCTGCAGATCATATGCTTAAAAAAAAAATAGATGGAAGTTATCCTGGAATAAAGATGAATTTAGAAGGAGCCAGAATTGCTGATACAGATTCAGATGGAAACTTGAAGAGTCGTGACTAGAAATTTTTTTCTTCTGGACTATGGTATGTTAAGGGAAGAGAGAAAATTCAACACTATTGATTTTAGTGGGACTGAGAATATAACTCCTGCAATCCTTGTCTGCAGGTATGTATAAATATTTCTCTTTACTTCTTTTGAGATGCTGAGGAGGCAAAGTACAGAAGAGAGCCTCTAGGTCTTCACCACACTTGTGAATGACAAATGAATGACCCTTATTTAGTCTGAAGTCATGTCCTGCACCTGTGCAAATTATAGCTTGGTGGGTGGATCCAGAGTAGTACAGCAGGTCTGCACATGGCAGTGGACCGGGTCAGCATTAGTGAGACAGAACGTCTGCCTGCTTTGCAGCACTTCTGTCTGTCCTCATGCTTTAATTTAGAGATACCAGTTCAAATTCTTTTCAGTGCTGAAAAGCGTTAAAAGTGAAGAAGATTTTGAGTAGTCCTGAGGGGCCATATTGACTCCATGTATGACTCTCATACAATAAAAGGTTTAATAGAATTTAAGAATAATACCCACAGCATGAATCACTAATGCCATTGCTGTGTGGCTGGGATCCAGCCATGATTCCTGCATTTCTTGAATGTTGTTGCTACATCAGCTTCTGAGGACATTTTGTCCAAACACCAGGAGGTTGATGGACAGGTCCATATTTGGCCTGCAGCATTACTCACACTCTGATGCTGTCAGTGATGAAACTGTATAGCAGTGTATAGGTGACAGCAGGTGTTCTATTACTCACTGTCTGGTAACCCTTTTCTTGCCTCCACCCCTGCTGACCAACACAATGCAACATACTGTGTCACTGGACCTATTATTCAATCTGTTTGTGGCGCTCAAATAATGCTCTGTCAGTGCCTGAGAAATTCTAGTGGGACATTTAACTAGCTCCTTAAAAGATCCATGAAGGTATCATGATTTTATCTACAATCCGTTTTGCTAAAATGGGATTGCCGGACACACAATAATGGGGAACTAGTAATAGTTTGCTGTTTTACAGTGTGTTGATCAGTGATATAAAGTTCCTATGCACACATCACTTTTATCAGTGTTATCCAGAGTTTGAAGTGGTTCTACCTCTTTCATTCAGAAAGACACTGATGCCTGAAGAGGTTTTTACAACCTTCCCAGAATCACATAGCACAAATGAATTATCTGGAAATGTCTCCTTCCAGGATATGCTGGACGGAGTGTGCGCTAATAGCGTATTTCATGGATATTCCACAATGAAGACTTTGTGAATGAAGGTAGCTCACTTTACAGCTTGTTGACCCTACACTCTTCAGGCCTTTGCAAAGGCAGAAGCAGCATTGTGAACCTCTTTCAGGAGATTTTCATGCCTGACAGTGTATCCCTGCGAGCAGGGTCGGTAGTGGGAAGTTTATTCCTTCATGTTTTTTTGAAATACTGATGGTTTTTCCTGAGCTCACCTTTGGAATATTGTAGTTAGTTATATTTCTGGAAATCTGTATTTTTTTTTCTAAAAAGTTATTTATATAAAGCAATTTTGGTTTTTGTATATAGATACAATTTAATTTGGCCACATCTATTTTTTTCTGCAAGAATTGGTGTTTCTGTGTTCATCACTATTGCTGAGAAGGAATTTTGTCTGTCATTTCAAAGATTAAAGCCCTTTTGCCCTTGTCAATGTAACATGTGATCTTTGATATAATAAATAAGGTGGGATTCTGTTCAGGGGCCCATTAAACTTAATGTACCAGCCTACTTGTGTGCTACTGTTGCTGTTTTGTCAAGAGAGTTGGCTATTCATATCTTGATTTTCCCAAATGCGTTGCACTGTAATAGTCTGAAAGTTTGCTAAGCACCTGTTCAGGATAAAGTGCTGGCAGGGTACACAGCAGAAATTGCTATATAATGTTACCTATGAAAAAGGCTGTAGAAACACATCACAGTGATTTGAAATTGGCATAGTCATGTCCTGTTCCAGCTTGCTTCCAAGAAAAAAATACCATTGACTCCAGCAAGATAACGTGCCTAGATATGAAATGCATTACCTAAACAATGAGAAGTAGACATAGCATTGTAATTATACCAGCATGGGCATTATGCCCAGCTGCAGATGGCTTTAGAGTTCATTGCTTTAGACAGGAATAAAATCCCAGTCTGCAAGTTTGTGTGACTATTGCAGAATGGTGTGCACTCCTGAAGAAGATATCTTACTATTGAGAAAAGGTTTTGAGCCTCCTGTAGTGATACTGTTAAGTCATTGATGTAAAAAAATGCCAAAACTATCCGGGCTGATAGAAACTATTGCTCTGGAGTACATGATGTTTATACATGACCTTTTAAAGATCTTGCCGTGCTTGTTACATGAGTCCTTTTATTAGCAGTAGTGGGTTTTGAGAAGCCTTGACCTCAAAACTGTCATTTGGAAAAAAAAAGAGTGATGCCTGACAGATTGTTTTTTTGTTTTGTTAACTTTCAGATTTTTTGTTTAGATCTATTTAGATCCATACTCATACCAGTATATGAGTTTATTTCTTAATTCTGTCATTGTGAAGCTGGACTTAAATCCCTTACTCGAGACTGCTGTGTTGGCTTCTGAGATACAGTAGGAATCGTACATTGAGGAGACGAGTGTATGCAGGTTTGAAAGCTGGAGCAGTACATCAATAGTATGTGTTACAAATACATATGTGTTGACCTTGTATGCCAGAAACAGTAATAGACATAGTAATGTAATATTCTTCTCACACATAGTAATCCTAATAAATAAATGTTTCAGAGTCAGCTTATGATTTGTGAACACGGAACTTTTCTAGTGTATTAATTTGGATATTAGAGGAAGTAGAGTCAATCCACACTGGAAAATAGAAAGTGGATTAGATCCTTTTGTTATTTGACCAAGATCTTACGGTAGCTGGCTACTCTAAGAACTTAGCTAATATTAACTGCTTTCATGTGCAAAGTGTAACAACTGTAAATACTTAGTGATTCAAGTTTTAGTTTTTAGTTTCTGTGGTTTTATAGTTAATTTTTCATATTTTTATAGTTCATAGTTTTTATAGTGATTATGTGATCCTGAGAGCTTAAGTTCTCAAGAGAAAATAGATTGAGTGGCTTCTCAAGGAGGGAAATAGCAAATTCATGCAAAGATAATAGAGATACTGAAAAGTTTCAGAATATTCACATGTACAGCAGGATTATGAATTAATTACCGTTTTATTCACATTCTCTTCAGGCTTTGAAAGAGTTTTTGTGTTTTTTGAGAAAGTTTAAACTCATTTCAGAGTTTTGGTATAGTCTCACTATGTTGTTCAAAGACTGCAAAATAATAGTTCCCACTCTCAGGCATGTATTAACTGGAGGAAGTTTTCAATATATAGTATGGCAGTTAGGATGGGAAATTGACAGCTACTTATGATATTCTATAAAATGCAGAACATAGGTTAAGAAGACTGCAAGTCTCAATCTGTTTGTTTTTGATATTTTTAAATGTAACAGCATCCTGATACTGGAAAGTTATTTATGAAAAAAAATAAGTAATGCCTATGAACTTCACTGCTATGGAAGGTGTTGAGCATGTCATGACAAGGAAAAGGTATTGACATACTTTGGAAGACAGGCTAGCATTTTCATTCTTTGTGAAAATGCACTCTGAAAACTACTAGTATTTTATGTCTAGGAATATACAAATGCCCTCACATCTTCAAGGAAAGCAAGGAAACATCTAGAAGCAAAGATTAGTTAGTTCAGAAAATAGAATGATTCTGAGTATCAACAGTTGGTGCTGGATTCAGGAGGCTGTGAGGACTGTTTAGATTGCAGGGAGAAGAACAGGAAAATACTTCTGTCTTTACTGTAATGAGCAAGCCCCTTGGACTCTAGTGTAGAACAGGGTAGAAAATACTGTTCTTACAGTGCAAAATTTCTTACTGGGACAAAGATGCTTTTGTAGTCATGACTGAAGTTTTCAGCTCTCCAAGATGTATGAAAAACTCAGTGATCGGGATTTTACATTGCATGCTGGGCAAATGACTTTGGTACTGTGATAATTCAGTACATCATGATTTTTTCGTATAGTAGATTTACTGTCTGGGAGAACTCCAAGATAGCATTGAGTACAATCTTAGAAATTTTTATGCACTTTAGAAGACTTTGGAAGGTAATTTCATTAATCCCCTGCTGGTCCTGCTGTGAAAAAGCTGTATTAACCAGAGACTGTAAATATATGAAGATTTCCTAAACCTCCATGGTAGCAAACATATGCAATTTTATTAGTGCTAGCAAACTCTTTTCCATATTCAATCAGAAGTAATAGTCTGATTTCAAATATCTTCACCACTTTAAGTTGTTCTTCCTCAAGTATTTACATATATTGCATATATTTGCATACTTTAACATAAAAAAAATTGGATGCACATGTCCTGGTTAAGATTATGAAGAAATAAATGACTTAATGACTTAATGTGAAATATTACAAATTTACAATGACAATCTTTCTTGTTTATATCCAAGGTCTATATTTTTACCTTACTTTTTTTTTTTGATGCATTGAATGGTGAAAGGTATATTATTGTACCCTGGAATGTTAACTCAGTATTATTTAAGACAGACAGTGTACCAATGACGCTAATAGTTATGTTGCTACTAACAGTAACTGGTTCTTATTTAAGCATTTTCTTCTGTAGATCTCAACTGTTTTACAAAGGAAATTATAATAGCTGTGTATTAAAATTGTAATATTTATAAGATGGCATTAGAAAGTTTGTGGCTTCAGAAGAGGAAGGAAGAGGGGCTTATATTTCGTGAATATCCCTGAAAGAAAAGCTTTTATTATATAGGCTGGAAGGGAGTAGATTCTATGTTAAAGGTCCTAATCAACCCCATGTATTCATTACCTTATCTGTATTTCAAAATTGGAGGAGATGATGCTCAATAGAGAACATGACTTGGCTGTAGGTCATTTTAGACAGGCTTTAGGCAAGGCCAAGGTGAGTATCTGGCTTATGAATCTGAAAGAAATTTGGTTCAGGGAATTTATGAAACCACCAGAAGCACCTTTATTTCCTGGCTTTTGTCTTTGTGGGATGTCATTTTTAGAGGAGAGATTACTTCTTTTTAAACCTCAGAAGAGAGAAAGCGGTAGCATCTTTGTGAAAGCTTGAATAACCAAAATCGGGGCATGATCACAGGGTACTAGTTGCATTTATTGATTGTTCTGTAAGTGAAGAAAAAAATTATTTTCTTTGACTATTGTGATAATGAGATGAGGTAAATCTGCCAAACGCATTAACAGTAATGATGTGATAGACCCTGCAGAAGAAGCAGCTAAAATTGGACATTTTCTGGCAGTGATGACATTTTTGCAGGCAATCAAGACCCAAATGGCAGAAAGCTTCACTCCTTCCTCCCATTCCTGACCAAATGGTTATTTTTAATAGGTAATAGCTACATGATTCAGTATCTGGCTGTCAAAGTACTCTTCCCATTCTATTATGAATATAGCTTTTCCCTGCCTCTAGTAAAATGTAACACTTAGTCATAGCAAACTGCTAATATTTAACTTCCTGTAAATTCTGCTTTCAGGATATTTAAGTAGAACACCATATAAATTTATTAACTCTGGATAGTATTTTAGGTGTAAGCCTAGTGCTTTTCAGCATCCTATTCTTTTAGGTAGTGCTGAGTCATATTGTTGAGTTTCACTAAGAAAGATATTTGTAAAAAGTGGTTTATTCTGTTTGAGACACCTTGAGTATGTCATATCTGGACAGTTTAAGAGTGGAACTTATGCTCAAACATCTGTACAAGGAACAGCCTTCTGTTATGGTCAACTCCCTGAAGGTTATGTTGTGAGACTTAGAGCCAGATTTTCAACGGCTCTTCACATAGAAAGTGCCAGGCTCCTTGCAGCTGACTATTAGGATAAAAAGCCAAGAGCTTGCTGTTTCCAAGCTTGTTCTGCATTATTTTCATTTCACTCCAAATGTTTTTGCTACTCATTGATTATGGAAAGCTGAGTTGTGTTTTGCAGAAGGAAGGCCAAAGCAGATTGCTCTGTTGACAGTGAGGAGTGTTTCTTTTGTAACTGTCTTGCACAAGGACCCACTGATGAATGAACATATTTAGAAAAGTATGCTGCTGTCACTGAGTTGATTGACTTAAACATCAGTCTAATTAGCTTTGATTCTGCACTGGTAGTAGATATATGAAAGACATTGTTAACGTCTTTATTTCACTCTCTGAAAATACTGTAAGTTTGAAGATAATCTTCAAGCATAAACTTTAACAGGTTAGAAGTAATTAAACAATACCAGATGTGTAATTTTGGTGTATAAAGATCTTTAGCTATTATGTACACAGTAATATGCATAAACTATACTATGTTAGAAGACAGCTAGCTTTGTAATATGTTATGAAGAACATAAAAAATCTTTGGTTTTACTTTGAGAGTGAGACAAATCTCAAGATGCTGGTTTGGGGTTTTTTTATGGTTTTTTTTGGGGGTTGGTTTTTTTTTTCTTTTTAATTTAACACTTGTCCAAATAAAAGCCTCGTAGCTTCAGGGGATGATTTGCCTCAGTCAAAGCTGTTAAGACCCTCTGGAGTTGCCTTAAAGTAGAAAGCTCTTTTATGTGTGTACTTGACTCTGAATGTATATTTGTGTGTCTGGCAGTCTACAATGATGGATCAACTCCATGTGGTTTGCTCAAGATGGAATTTTTTTACTTGTTTGTACTGCTAGTCCATTTTCTTTGTATGGGTAAAGGATGATCTATATAAATGAATATGAACAGTCATTAGATTTTTTTGACTGTCTGTTATGTCACAAGAAAGACCTTGATAAAAGAAAAGGGCACAGTTTCCACCTGTGAAAAGGCAATAATAGGGTGGATTAAGTTCTTTAAGTTCAACATGGGGTTACAGTTGGCTGACAAAGTTACAGCATTGGATGGTTTCCAAGCTACCAAAGATACAGCTGGTCACAGAGAAGCAGCTGAGAGCATCCATTGTCTTGTTCTCTTTAGTACATGTGGGACATGTATTTAGCTTTACATTTATATTAGATGATTTTTGATGCTTCAGAAGTAATTGGAAATATATAGTGAAAAAAGTCACTATAGTAGTATGATAAACTCTCATCCATTACTTCTTTAATCTTACTTCAAGCCTGAACTAGTACAACTTTCCTTGGTTGTCCTCTTAAATTATGAAAGCAACTTGTATAGCAAGAACAGTCTAAGTCTTGGTTGGTTTTGCATCTGCTGAAGCCTTTTTCACTTGTCATTATCTAGTGCTCTCACATCTTCACCTGAAGTTATGTCTGGTGGATCAAAGACACACTGCCATATTTCGTGAGTGTAGCCCCACGAGTCTTTCTTTGAGGACCTTTTTTCAAGCAAGTATACCGTTTGAAATAACCGAGACTAAGGAGCAGGATGTAGTCACCAGTATTTTACTGGTGTCTGTCAGATTGAATATGTGTCTCCTTAGGAACCAGAGCCATTATCACTACAAAAGTTCACAGGCAGCTGTAAGATATTAACCAAAGTGAACACACTACTTATTTTATTATTTTGAGTCTTTTGTGTACCTCCTGTGTTAGTTCAGACAAAATAATCTGAAGCATTTGTGTTCAGTGTTGTTTTCCCTTGCTGCTGTAGGTGAATGGTGCATCAATAAAAGAGATGCTTTTATAGATTATCAAGAAGAAACTGACATTTGGAGTTTGGGAGTAAGATAGTCCTGGCATTCTTTTTATTCAGTTAATTTTGCTTGTAAGCAACGATTGTGCTGCTTTGGTGCTGTTATGCAATAGAGACTCATTGAACCTTTTAAAGCCACTTATTATTTTTGTAATTAGAACTGACTTGTGCAGCTGTCACTAAGCTCCTCGTCAGATGATATATTTATTATGTTAGAAATGAGAGGAGGCACGTGAGTAAGACTTTGAAAGGAATATGCTTTGCTCTGGGTAGGGTTTTATGTTTAAATGGCTGATCAGCATGTGTGGGTTAGACCAAGATGATTGCAGTACCAGTGCCTGACTAGTTATGTGCTGCGTTTAATCCTGTGGTATTGTATTTCATTGTCTCTCAGTACACTACTGTCACAACTGAAATAAAAACCCTCTAAAGCCAATGAACACTTTAATCTGTCATCATAATCACAAAAGTCTTGTCAATCATGGCTTAAAAGTTAAGTGTGTGGATCAGATCTGTAGTAAGAGGAGACACCTGGACTACACAATGTAAGTGGAGATAGTTGAGGATATTAAATATTTGTTTCATTTGTGTTGTACAGTTTTAACTGAATATGGTGTTGATGATGTTGTTCCACATCTTTAAAAATCTAGAAAACCTATTCAGTGACTTTGCAGGAGAAAATTTTTAAAATAAAATGAAACTGATACGACAAATTATATGATCAAAATTTTACTTGTTTATGTCACTGCTTTTGATTTTAGGATTGATTTTGATCTGAGTAGAAAAACAATAAAATGTGGAAAATTTGAGTAGCTTATGAATAGGTTAAGGTAGAACACTGCAGGTTTGAAGAAGGCACAGATACTGAAAAAGTCTGTAGTCACTTAAACATGTATTTGGTTTACCCACAGCTTGTAAACAGGTGTGTTTGGTAAGCCATTTACTTTTACAGATTCATTTCAAATGCAGATTAAAAAATATCTTGCTCTTTGGTCATACAGCATCTGCCTCAGTATCCATAGTACATAAAATGATAAATTTTATTCTCTCTCAATAAAGTCTAAGGCCATATTACTAGTATTAGTAATTAGTACTGGTCAGATTTTAAAAGTTAGGTCTTACCTATTTTAAAAGGTCGTCCCCTTTCCAAGAACTGAGTAGTTCTGTAGGTGCTGAAGCAGAGCAGCGTAAAAATTGGAATCTGTCATACTTTATCTTCAGATTGTTTTGTCGTGTTTCAAGTGAAAAATCTGTTTGAAAGCACTTTAAGTGACATTTTCAAAACCTCTTGTATTAATCTAAATCAATACTTGTTGAAAATAGAAGAAAAAGTCCCAACCCATAATGAGCATTCAAAATAATCTGAATCATTGATCCTTGGGTGATTTTACTTTCACAACTGCTGTTGCGAAAATAACATGATTGACTATGATAAGGGATGTGAGTATCTGACATATTGTTATTAGTATTGCCTCTTTTTTGCCGTTATGAGACTCAGTTTTCAGTGGCTTATGTTTTTGTCTAAAATTAACTGCAGTTTGTTGCAGTTTCTTTTTAAATGGAACCAGATGTTTAAGAATGAAAGTTAGAGGAAATATATTCTGGCTTTACCTGTTCTTTGTTAATAAAGCCTCACATAGCCATAATTTGGCGTGAAAGACTGAGGTTTAACCTTGGCTGATGTTTTTACCAGGTTTATATGATCTTCTGCTATTGTCATATGGGGGTGAAAAGATGACACTCTAATTTCACAAAGTCTTGAAAAATCATCATTTTCGTTTGCCTAACACAGCCCATGTTTGCATTGAGGTGAGCTATCCCAACTACTCCAAAGTAAAGCCCAACAACCTGTGTTACATCTCCCAGGAATACTGAGGGTATGCCTAATCAGCATGTGGGTGCTTGAGCAGGACTTATGAAAGAGGATTTATGAAATAGAAAAGGAAAAGAATGTGGGGAACTTAGTGGGAAGTTATAGTAGATGGAAAGAATTGATGTAGGACTTGGGAAGAAATAGAAAAAGCCATTTTGATTCAAACATACTGTGGAGGTTTCAGCCTTGATGTGGTCCATATGTCTAAGTCTATGTTCATCCTACTGTGACACAGGAGAGATGTACTCTTTTCCCTGGGAAAGAAGAGTTGCACACCTTTAATTACTTGAGGAAGGTTTGAGTTTGGGGATTACATCAGATCAGAGTGAACCCGTTGACAATGGTAACGACCAAACACTCTGCCATGACCAAACCCTAGTCAGCAACTGAGCACCACACAGCTACTTGCTCACTCCTCCTCCAGTGGGATGGGGGAGAGAATTTGAATAGTATAAAAGAGAAAACTCCTATTGTGAGACAAAGTTTAATAGGTAAAGCAAAAGCCATGCACAGAAACAAAGCGAAACAAGGAATTCATTAACTGCTTCCCATTGTCAGGCAGATGTTCAGCCATCTCCAGGAAGCAGGCCTCCGTCATGTGTAACGGTTACTTGGGAAGACAAATGCCATCACTCTGAACATCCTCTACTTCCTCCTTCTTCCCCCATCCTTTTCTTGCTGACTATGAGACACTGAGATACAGCATGACTTCTTAAAGGTGGATAGAGGATTAGGCTTTAAGCACTTTGAATCACAGAGTTTTAAGGACTTTTAATTCGGAATCTTTTGCTTTTATACAACCACAATTGTACTGTGTTAGTTACTGTACCATCTGAAATGGCTACATGTCCTCAAAAAGTGTCTAAATCGATTCCTAAAGTTAATTTAAATTCTGTTGACCTTGAAGAATAATTTAATTCTGATACCTATTTCATATTTCATCTACATTAGTATCTGAAAAAATTAAATGAGCTTAACCTTTTTTTTTTACGTTATGGCATATGCTTTTTGCATCATAGGGCCAAGTATTGATATGACACAATAATAATGCAGTGGAATGGCAAGTTGAAATGGTCGAAGACTTTCATGCCTTGCTAGTATAGAATAGCTGTCCCTACATACTTCAGCTGTCCCTTGGCAATATTTATCAGACGTGTGGTAGCAGCTATTTCAGTGTTTGCAAAGGTGACCACGTGCACTTGGAATGTTTTATGTTTATTAAAATAGTTTAGTGGCCTTAGTCTGTAAGAACCAAACTTAACTATTAGGTAAACTGGTGGTGTCATGCTTTGCTAGAATACTGATCAGTCTCATGGAACATGACAACAAGAATAGCAAAACAGAAAAAAAAAAATGGAAACTACTGGGAGGAGGATTTGTAGACAGAACAACTTGTTCTCATACATATTGCCTGTGTCCATAAGGTCATGTGTGGTATATCAGTATAGATAACCCCCCTTATATTAGGACATTAAGAGAAGGTATGTATACCTGATGTTTTATGAGGTATTTAATAAGCCTAGTCTTCAGATTAACCTGGGAGCTGGTAGCCAGCACAGAAAATAAAGGGAGATTATCCCTTACGCACTCAAGCATTTAGCCCCAGGGATCAGTGTCAGCAGCATTCAAGAAGCTCTCTGGTAGCTTCAACCCAATGAACTACCCATGGGCTGGGCATGGAAAACCCAACTTCAAACACTCCCAGTGCCTGGATCTAAACAGGACTAAACAGTACAATTTGTGTGAGAAAACTATACCTGTGAGGAGTGTAAGTGGAGGGAGAGAAGTGGAAATTATGCACTGTTTAGGGAATGCTCAAATGTCATGAACCCTCTAGTACAGCTGTTACAGAAGGAAAGTATCCTTGGACTTCTGGATTAGATGCAAAACAAAAAAGAGTGTTCAATGGTTATCTGTAGCCAAGAATTTAGTTTTATGTACATTTTGCTTATCAAGGCTTTTCTACTTTATAGTTGAAGACATTGAATCTTGCTTAAGAAATTTTTGCATTGATTTAATTTTGAGCCAGTGTAATGGTAGGGGGAAAGATCTCCCTCAGAGTGAAATTTTCAGATTTAAAGTGAACTTTGTTTTGCTTTGCTTGTGTGCATGGCTTTTGCTTTTCCTATTAAAATGAACTGCCTTTAGAGAAATTTTGAATGACAACAGTGCTCGAAAGCAGGACCCGCTCTTGGGAAAGTGCTTGAGAACCCAGGGGTTGAGATGTGCTTCTTGCCACACTCTGCAAGGAAAGACTGTGTCAGCCTATTCATTGCCAGTTACCGATTCCTGGTATAGAGCAGCTTTGCTGGATGTATATTAGTGCTTCATTCGTAGGAAACATGTTGGAGCGACAGCTCAGGACTGTAGACAAAGCATGAGATGTTTCAGCCCTATCATGCTAAAAGACTCACTGCAGAATCAGAGAAAGCTTAGAAAAATCGTAGTAATGATGATATATGATATGGAGGAAATTCAAATGGAGAGACTGAAAAAATAGGGTATGTTCACCCTACAGATGAGACAAGCAAAAGAACATCTTAAAAATGTGTGTGCTGGTTAGCATTATGGTATCTAGAATCCATGTACAGAATGTAAGATTCTCAGCTTCATAACAATGTAGAAGGAGACACCTGTGATTTTACAAGACTGTAAATTTACCATTGACAAAAAGAAACAAATACTTCTGCAAGTATGTTTTACATAGTGAGGCTTGTTATGCGTGGTTTCTTATGGCAATAATTTTGCAAGGTTAAGGGGAAAAAAGGCGTACACTGATGTAGAATTATTTCAGAATTACAATACTAAATGATATTAGAATTTTTGGAAAGGATATTACCTTTCATGCTTCAAGCTTATGCTAACTACTGCAGAAGAAAAGAGTATATATGTATAACTGCAGTTCTACCTGTCTTAGAAGTGATGACCATGAGATTCTTTAAACTCCCTCAGTAGTGTCTGCTACTAATGAAATGATGCTAAGATAGATGCCTCCAATCAGATGCATATTTCACAAGACGAAATGTTAGGGTCAGTGGCTTCTGTTCTGCTCTGCTGCCTACCTGTCACTTGTGCTCCTGTGGCTGTAAAATTGAGGTGATGGAACTTGAAATGCAACCAACAGCAGTTATTTTGCAAATGTAACAGTTGAATCAGAAAGGATAGTTTGGGTGACTTGATTGGTTTCGTTTGTCTGGCTTCTAGATATTTCAATCAGATTATTTCAGAAGGGGTGGCAATTTTATGCCTGATGATACTGAGGTAATTCTACTAACTGCAGCAAAGTTTCTCAGGATTTACTCTGAGAATATAGATGGGCTAATTCATTTTTCTGACTTGACAGGCAAAATCTTTTGTTGCTGTAAACTACATGTGAAATAGACGTCCTTCCAAATGACCAGGGAAGTATTGTTCTTTTAAAATACACATGGAGTACATATTGCCATTAACTGTAACTACATGTGCGTGTCAAGCAACATGTGTGCAAAGCCTTTGGTGTCAGTAAAACAAGGAACAGGATTTTGAATTCTCCTGTTATCTTCAGGTCAGTGCAGCAGTTTATTGCAGGAGCTCTTACTTTCAGGGACAGCAAGTACCTACTGGAGTTTGGTATAACCCAAGATGAGTAAATCCTTTTTCCTTTGATTTCATAATGCTACTGTACATCTTTCCAAAATTAGGACAAGTGACTTTCTGCATCAACTGGTTGCCAAATAACAAAGCATTTTGATGTGCCTGGTGGATACTGATAGAGGGACTCGAGGTCTTATTCATCCAGCAAATACGTTTTTTGTGGGATTTTTTTGTTTGTTTGTTTTGGTGGGTTTTTTTCAGTCTGCTGCTTTGAAAAGTAGAATTTGTTTACTGTAACTATATCAATAAATGAAAGAATACAGGTGATGCCAGTGTACATTGTGCTATTAACACCCTTAATGCTAAAGAAGGACCTGACTGTTAAGGCATAGCTTCCTCTACCAGTTTGGGCCACTAGATTATTGAATCTAACCCCTTAACAGAATAGAATTAGTCTTCAGAAGATTAAGGGAAGGTTACAGAGCCAAAACTTGATGCAGGCAAAGTGTGCATTGTCTATCCCTAATTTTTGTAGGAATTTGGAGGAGTGGAGAAGAATTCTTTGTTATGACCCTTTGTTATTGACTTGTTACTTTTTATTGCTTATATTCCAGTTAAAATATCAAGTGTCAAAGTCAAAAGCTGTTACCTGTCTGAAGTTGATTGTGTGGGAGTGTGAGGATTTTTTGTGTTTATGGGGTGTTTGTTTGCTAGTTTCTTATGGTACATAAGAAAGGGCAAACTTTTGAACAATTGATATTTAGTGCTTGAGAAGATGAAATCAGATAAGTAATAGAATCTTTAGTATTTGGAAATACCATCCCCCCCCCCCCACCCCGCCCCCAGTCCAGTTCAAATAATTTTCAAAATTCCCTTCATGGAGATGGAATAACCGTGGTATTAATTTTTTTATGTTTATCATAGAATCATGGAATGGTAGGGGTTGGAAGGGACCTCTAGAGATCATCTAGTCCAACCCCCCTGCAGAAGCAGGGTCACCTAGATCAGGTCATGTAGGAACATGTCTAGGCAGGTCTTGAAGATCTCCAAGGAAGGAGACTACTCAACTGCTCTGGGCAGCCTGTGCCACTGCTCCCTCACCCTCACAGTAAAATAGATAATTTGTAAACTTTCTATTCATAAAAATTATATTAATAAATGTTTTTAGAAGAATAAAACAGTGTCAAATATTTTGAAACTAACCTAAGTTAAAAATGAAAAAAATTATATTGTGACATTTTACTGTTACTCCCTAGCTGTAGTGAGCTTAGGAGAAGAATGTATTGACAAACTTGGATGCTATAAACTAGGTTTTGCTTATTACTCAGTGTCATTAATCGTTATTAATCTGCCTCACTTCACTGAGATTAAAACTTTTGGTTTTTTTCTCAGTTTTATATTTTTAATATAAAAATATGTTCAAAACAATCTACTTTTAAATATTCTATATAAAATTCAGCATTGACATTTTTGATGCTATTCTCGAGGGATTTTTATGCCAGGAAAGAAAGGTTGAAGTAGTTGTATGTTGTGTATCTTGTGCAAGCTCTAAAAATTTGTGGATTTGTTGTAAGCTGACCTTGTGCTCACTACGACTTTATTCACTGCACCTTCTGCTGCAATGAGTCTTCACCAAATCTTCCAATTAGTGTGAAGTTACAGAACTGTAGACAGATGGAAAATTAATTATAGCAAAATGCTCAGGGTTTAGATAAATGGAAACTCTTGGCGCAGCAAATGATGTTAGCAGTTAAGATTTAGAGAAAGCAGCCTGTTCAGGAAAATATGAGAGCTTATGTACTTCTGGAAGTAGCAGGTCATCTAATGATGACCTTAAATGTCAGCATTAGACTTTCTGTGAACTGGAACCATCAGATATTAATTGTTTAAAATGAATTATTTGGTATTAGTAAATAAATAAATAGAGAAATATATAGAAATTATTTTCTCAAATGGTCCTCAAAAGCCAGTAGAAATTTCAATATCCACCTCTCATCTCTTGGTTTCTAGGAAGTTTGCAAATGCCACCACCTTGACAGAGGTTAAGGGCAGTGGGATGATTTCACTAATACTGATGTAAGTTCAGAGTAGCTTTCTGAACTTCAAAGGTGGAGTTAATATGGACATGTAATAAAAATAGTAATAAATTTTTTGATGATTGACACATATCTAAATCTAGTAACTGTAGAATAATGGCTTAAGGGATCAGTGCTTGATGTTAGAGGAAATAAATGAACTGGATCCCCTTTGCTGTCACTGTACATAGCTACTAAACTCTATATTTAATGCTCTATGGAAATATGTTTTGCTGGACAAATTTCATCCCTTCCTAAAATTCATAGTTGCGTTTACCTTGAAGTTACAGGTGTTCAGGCCTTTTGCTGGTCTGTAGTTGAAGATTTTTAGTTGCCAAGTTTGGTTCTTTTCTCAAAAGAAACTGTTTGTGTGTGCATGTACACAACTATAATGGAGACAAAGTTGAATAAATAATATTCTGCAAAACAAGATGGGAGTATTTTGCTGCTATATGCTGAAAGGTGAGTCATTACCTGGTGAAGAACCTTTTAAGTTTTGCCTACACATCAGTGTTTATGGTCAGCTCAAATTGCTTCAAGTGACCAAGAAGAAAGGAGGAATGTTGTACTGATGTCTGCAGATTAAACTGCAGTGATAATTAGCAGCAGACACTGACTATAGTATGTAATTAGTTGTGGAGAAAGGACAAGGAGTAGTAAATAATTCCTTAGCAAAATGCATATGGAGAGTAAGCTGTTTTGCCATGGCTAGCAGATATAAACTGGAAGCAAGGGACAGTGTATTGTTAGACAGTGCCTAACAATACACTGTTGTGTTCGGAGTTTTTCTTCTCTGGGGTTTGTGGGGAAAAGCACAAGAATTAATGGACTTCAGTGCAGCAAATTGGACGTAAAGAAATATTTTTCACTTGTCAGAACAGTGAAGTACTGGTGGGAAAATATGCCTGTAGAAAATGCAGTAATTTAGATGTGGTTAACTTTTTCTTTAAGAAAGACAGATGATCTGGATGACCTCTAAAGTTTTTCTCAGCCTTTTTTTTTCCTGAGAGCATATAATGAGTAATTTAGCTGTCAATTTTATCTTCAACTTCCTAAATCTTATTCTCGTTATCTTTTACACCTACTTAACCAAAGTCCCTGGTCTTCATGTAATGCATCAGTTTAATGCCCTTACATCCAAACACAAGCAATATTCTTCTTCATATAATTTCAAGAAAAAAAGTTACAACCCACCATCTTATTTTTAGGTCCTCCAGGGAAAAGAGGTAAGCGAGGCAGAAGAGGAGAGACTGGTAAGTTTTCAAATTCATAAGATCCATTGTTATTTGATGTCTGTGTTCTTGTAAGGATACGTTCCTAGCATGCTGTAACGTCTAGTTTTGCTGCTTATGTGCTCTGAAAGAGAGTCCTGAAACATTTCTGGTAAAAAATTGTGACCCTTGGCATATACCTGGTGGCCTTCCAGGTAATGTTCTTGTCCTGAGCATCATTGATTCGAAGGCAAACTTCTCAATGCTTGACATGGTACCATCAGTAACACATTGGTAATTGTCAAATTGTTTTAGTGTCTTCCCACACTTGTGCATATTAGAATAGGTCTATGTAAGTCGGTAGTTAGAGTACTGTAAGTCAGTGTTGCATCAGGCCCTATTGGTTTGAGGTGAACAGTTTTACAAGGAAATAAGGGAATAAAATTCCTTAGCGTTGAGAGTGTCACAGAATCACAGAATCTCAAAGGTTGGAAGGGACCTCGAAATATCATCTAGTGGAATCCCTGTGCCAGAGTAGGTCACACAGGAACTCGTCAGGACTCGAGGAAATGATGTGGTATGTAGACTACTGTGTATGAGAAAAATTTTTGTTTACTAGAAATGAGTAGCAATTAAGTTCTCACAGAATAGAAAAAACATTTGTTGGTTCATTAACCTGTACCATGGAGGTTGCTGTTAAGAGAATCCCACTATTGGTGTGGAGCTTGAAATGTCATTTGAGACAATGCCATGAGATGCTAAGCACTTCTTCCTGGTGACATTCATGGGAATTGGAACTGTTGAGTACTTTGTTGGATTGAGTCTTTCATAATGGTGAACTTTCTGGAGGCAATGCAGGAGTAAATGATTATTTCTAATGTCCTTGGCTATCTTGCTTAATCTGTCAGTTAGGAAAATCTTCCAATCAACTTGATCTTCATAAATCATCTTTAGACTTTCTTATCTCTGTAAATGATCATTTATCTGGCTCTTTAAAACTATTTCCTAATTTCCCTGCATCATAGAACTGAAGCCAAGTGCTGACAAAGGTTAATACAAACACCTCGGTGTTTCCATTTAGTGTTGGCTTAGTATTTACTTCAGAGAAAAATGCTGTGATACAGAAGGAAGTTCTAGGTTGAAGACTGTCTTACAAATGATCCAGGCAATTACTTTGCAGAGTGCTTGTTGATTCATTTTACATCTCAAATAAACACATACTAAGCTATTAATAAAGGAAATTGATCTCATTTAAAAACAGACCTGCACCTTAAAATGCTGTTTAAGAATGTTTACCAGGATAAAGAAATTACCTTAGTTACTGGACAATAAAATTGCATTGTTAAAACCAAAAGGCTGTCAATATTAAAAGCAATCTCAAAGTACAGCTGCTGCTGTTTTATACTCCTTTTGCATTTCACTTTATTCAGAAGTTAGAGAGAGGCATAAAAGCTTAATGAAATACCATTGGTTTGGGAACTGCAGCTGCTGAACTTAATAAGACTGAAATAGTAGATTTGATTTGTGGCCCTTTGATAATCTTTCCAAGAACTACTATACAAAAGTCTTTGAGTCTAAATAATTGAAAAAATGTGTAAATATCACTTCACAAAGTGTGACATTTTAATGGGCAGTGTTTTATATGTGTGCTTTGAGGAAGGAAGGCAATGAAAAGAAAGTTCAGCACTGTCAGATGGCCACTGAAACCTCCTCTCATAGGCAAAGTTGGAAGGCACTGGTACTTGTATGTCTTAATGAGATGCCAAGGTTAAATGCCAAGGGTACTTTGTGTAATTTTACAGCCAAGCTGTGATCAAATGCCAACTGTGTGGCTAACTGAAACTGGTGATGTGGTTACATATGCTTTATGTGAAGTCTGACAAAATGGCTGGTATTTTTGAACCTGCATGAAATTGCATGGAGATGGATGGAGAAGCAACTTGCATAAGATTGCATGACTAATTGAAGAATTGGTAAGGTAAGAGCATGCATTTAGGCACTAGTCATATTTACAAGGTGCAAAGCACAAGCAAAGTTAAAACATCCTTGAATGGGAAAGTGTTTACAGTATATTGGCAGTGTTGCTCGCTTACCATCCTGAGCCTTCTGCTTGGTTTCATACATATGTGTCTGTCTTTAATGATGTCATAAGCTTACATATTCTTTTTTTCTCTCTCTCTTTTTTTCTTTTTTTTTTTTTACCTCTCCCCCACACCACAGGACCTCCTGTAAGTACAGTGATACATTGTTTGTTTTTTTCAGAATCAGGGAGAAATCTGTTAGATCCTGTTAAGTAATCATCAAGAAAAAATGTATCATCAAGAGTGAATTTTGATATTTAGACTGAGACAGTGTAGACACACTAAATATCTTGAATCCGAATAATTTAATCAGATAATTCCCTAAGAAAAAAGTCTCTAAATCAATAAAGCTTTATATTCAGTGTTCCAGATAGCAGTTTGGATCACAACTTCATGTAAGTACGATATGTTCCTTTTGCTTGTGATTCAAGAACAGATGTTTTACTATGGTATGTGTGAGCATGCTATCTTAAGTCCAGATTTGATCACTCTGCCTTTTACTGGGTAGTAACTTCCTCTGCAGTTATCACAATGTCATCTTGGAGTACAAGTTTGGCGTGTACAGTTTGTCCAGCCCATTGCAGTGTAATTGCAACTGAAGCGAGTAAGTGCTTCCATAAAATAAATATTAAATAATAATATTCATTTTAGTAAGCTAGTTGAATCTTGTGCTAATCCTGTTGGTAAGAAAATTGTTTCTGTCTTCTGGGGTTTTATAGTTGATTTGGTTTTTGGTTGAGTGTTTTGTTTGGTGGTTTAGGTTTTTTGGTTACTTTGTTGTATATCCCCAGGGTAGGTCAAAAGTCTGACTTGAAGAACAGGACTATTTGTCACGCTACACCATATGCACCGTATGGTGTAGAAGTGTGACCAGTGAGACAGTATTTCTTTTACTGTGTTTTGTACACCTTTTTTTTTTTGATAGCTATAGTATTTCCACAATATTTTCAGGACCAGATTTTCTGTCTATTCCATGCTACATTCATGTTAGAGAATAGTGAATTAATATGTTGAATTTCTGCACTGAACTAATGATTTTACTATGAACTATATGCACTGAGCAGTGATACTACTTACTCTTGGAAGATTTGGACCATGTGCTCAGCAGTTTTTAGTGGCAAATTTGTTTAACAAGCCAATGATGAAAAGCTTTACTTTAATGCATAAAGGTGCTGTTTCTTTGAAAGAAACACTGGCCCCCCCAATTTCTTTTGCAGTCTTCTCATGAAACACACAGAGCAACCATAAATCATAGTACAGAGGATTTTCCTGTAACAAGACAATGTGACAAGAGTTCACTATGTGCCTTGTTATGAATGTATTTAACTTCAACTCCCCACTGTTTTAGTATAGGTCCATTTATAAAAAAAAGACTCAGTCATGACAATATTAATACAAACCAGAAATAACTCCTAAAACTGAGTAATTTAAAGAAGTATCTGATATAAAATTCCAAGTTTCTTACTCAAAACTTACAAGACTTCGTCTTGTTGACAGGCAATAAAGGTTTACGTTGCTATAAGGCATTTAAAAATGTAACTTCTGTTCCTAATTCCCTGTTTTTGAATTTTCATAGACACAATCTAGTTAGGGGCAGCTATTGTGTACTTAGTTGTTCTTTTCACCTGGGACACTGTTAATCATTGTCAATTAAAATAGCAAATATTTGTGTATCTTGCACAGCACTACAAGGAATTAGGTATATGTTGCCTTTTTGAAGGCTACTGCATTGCTCTGTTTTCTTTGTATATGACTACTGAGTGTAATGTAATAATCATCAAAAGCTGGGGCTTTCACCCTTTTTTGTGCTCTCTTATACCATTCTCAGATTTCTTCTTTGACATCTAGTTCAAATGATAGCCTACCTATGTAATACTTACATATTAAACCCTTTTTTTTCCCTTTTCTTTTCTTTTAACCACATATGGCCCTTCAGTGTCTAAGGAAAATTCTATTCATAACAAAGGCAATTTCAGTGAGCATCAGAAGTAGCCAGTAGCTTTTTAATTAGAGGATTTATTTAACTTAAAACATGTCATTTCCATTGCAAAAAGCCCTATTTCTTCACTGTGTAGTACCTATTTAATTTTTATTGATTTGTAATATCATCACATATAAAAAAATAATGTATATGCAAATTGTAATTTCCCAGTAATTTGCTCTGTGTGTTTGTCGTGTCAGATGTCATAACTGTGTTGTTAATGTGTGTTATACCATTTCATCTCATTCAACCAGGGTCTACCAGGGCGAAATGGCTATCCGGTAACTCATATTTATGATAGCGTATATTACTCTAAAATAATGCCGTTGTATTTTGATTTTCCATTGTTACTGTTAACAAAGACCTTCTTTTTCCCTCTTTTCTCAGATGCCTAGAAAATGTAGGACTTCCCCCTAAAAACAAAACAAAAAACCTTTAGAAAAAAATTTTTGAAAACAACCTGAGTGTTTACAGTGCATAAATGCAATGTGTTGATTGTCACTCTATATATTTTGTTCTGAGTTTCTACAATCTTGCATACAAAATTCCTTTTTTCACTCTAAAAAAAATCTTTATCAAGAAACTGCATCTAAATTTTCCATATTGAAATCTGTACAGTTGTCATATAGAACCTTCAAGTCCTTTCTTCTAGTTCTGTCCTGTATCTCTTTACTACTTAATTTAATCCATTTTGAGCAAAGTAAAATGCTATTACAGAGGTCCTAGCAGTTGGCCACGTTGTCTATCACTGAGTAATTTTCTGATAATGGATTTAATTCATTTTTCTGTCAGTTTCATTCATGTCTTTAACATTTATTGCCTGAAAAAATATATGAAATAATGCATCTTTATTAAATCTGTTAAAGAAATATTTCTGTCAAGGAGTCTTAGGCTTCTGTAGAAATGAAGTAAGTATCTTTGGTGCTCCAGTTAATGAGTTTAATGCATAAGGTAAATTTTATATTTTGCAAAGCACAAAAGCCTTGTAGATTTAACTTCTTGGCCTAAAGTGTAAGTTGAGAAAATAAGTGAGTGTATTAGTGATGGATGCATACATGTTTAGAAGGCCTCATGGGGTCAGTTTGAAAATATAATTTTATTTAAAGCCTGAGGGCCTTGTCCTTTGTCCTGGTCCAGCTACTTTCTTGAAGAGATTTGTTGTGGGATAGGAAGACAATAAAGGTTCTGGGAAGCCCTGTTACTGAAACTGCTCAGTCTAATAGTGGTATTGTTATAGGCAAACTTTAATCTGAATGCAGTTCTGTGCATGCAAGCACAGACCCCTAAAAAGTTGCCAGTGCTTTAGATTGAGCAGAAAACAAATAACTACTCAAGATGAGTATAAACACACAATGAATTAGAATAATCTTGCTATATTCCACTAAAACTCTGCATTCAAGCCATTTGTTAGCAGCGAGTCATCTAAGAACATACTTTGGCTCACATGGAGTCTGTCATAGTTAGTCCCTTGACTGTTTTGTGTGCTGTACACAAGTGCCACAGAAGCTTATAATGAGAGCTGGATTCTCTAATGTAGCCAGGCCAGTAACTGGCCTGTCAGAGTTGGGACATTCAGGTCCACTCTCACACCAGAAGTCAAGCCAGCTTTTCTACAGCTGTAGGCAAAGGATGCTTTTAATCTTTTCTATCAATATATTTGCCAAGTCCAGCTCTCAATGGTAGCTGTAGCTACTGGAATTTGGTCAGTTAAAGTGATGGATACCAACATAAGCTTTTTCAAGCTGTACCTGTGTTATGTGATGTAAGGCCTGAACAGAGGCCAACCAGAGGTGGGTCACTTGATTACATACAAATTTAGTCTTGATATCAAACCATGAGTATGATCCCAATTGAAACATCTGACTGCAGTATCAAAAATTACATTTTGACAGTTAGTATTCAGATAGGTAAGAGAGAAAAGTCCCCTCTGTAAAATACCGAGTTACACCTTTCCTGCTTGCTGTTGTTACTATCCTGTAGTGTTGGTTAATAGGCCTATAGTGGCACGTTTTGCCAGATTGTTCCTTTGTAGAAAACATTAATGACACTGCAAAAATCTTCACATAGTCGCAGTACAATGTATGGGAATTTATCAATAATACAATACTAGGATCCACAATGGTTAATGTGGTTCTCAAATAAATGCTTCAATTTAAACAGACTCAACACATACTTGCTGCTAAGCAGGTTAATTGTGAGTCTCAAAATTCACATAACTGTGAAGTAATAGCTGTCGCCTTTGTAATGATGTCAGTCAGATTACTACAGTAATGATTTTTATGACCTTTGGATCTATTAGTGATATGTAATACAATTAATCAGTTTAATTTCCTGAACGCTGATTTTTTCAAACTTATTGAAAATAATCATAAAAGTTGACTTGAACAGAAAAATTTGAGACAACTTAAGCTTACAGTTGCTATTAGCTTTTTCACAGATGATAATTGAAACTACTCATTAGAGTATTTCTTAGCTCCTTGTAAGCCAGTTGCCATTTTGAATGAACCAAGACCTGAATCCTTTCATCTGCTACATGCATTTAATGCTGAGTTCATAAATAAGAGAAGGCAATGTTTATTCCTGCAACTCCCTGGAGGATGATCCAAGTGCCCCAAGCTATTCCATATCTGTGACTGTGACAGTGAAGTAACAACTGCCTCATCTGCAAAAGCCAGCAATATAAAAAGACGTTTCTACTGTTTCCTTCACTTGCAGTTATAAAACCGAGTTGCTATAGATAATCTGAAATGGAAACTTCACATGATGACTTAAGAAAATTACCTGTGCTGAAATAAATGCCTGCCTACATAGTATATTCTGGTTTAAACTCATTAAACTTTCTCAATTATTTTAGTCCATTTTCTACATAGCATTGCAACAAAGGATGTAAAAATTAGTAGACTGGTAAAACAAAATTCTAATAGATAACTTCACTGTAACATTAGTAATACAGGCAATTGCTACCATATGCTGGATCCTCCAAGGCCCTTCTTTAAACTAGTAATTCCTGTCTCAGGTGAATGGACAGAGAACTCCTCTATTGTAAAAATCCACATCTCTGCATGGCACTTGGTAGATGTCAGCGTGTGATGAGAACAGAACACAAAATGCTAGGATATTGTGGGGCAGTGTGAATCACAGTGGTTTAGATTCACGGGTAACATCAGTTCACAATTATACAACCCTGTATACCTATTAGATAAACACAAAATTATGAGTGATAGCAGATAGATATGATAGATGTCATTTAACAATTAAACGTTTTCTGTTCAGAATTTTCTTCTGCAGCTTTAAAAATTACTCTCTCTTTCATAAAAAAAGCATGTGTAGGTAGAGAAAGAAATTAAGCTGGTTTATCATTTATTTGACAGTATACATAAATTTCTGTTCTGTGTAGGCTATTCCACTGAGTTCATCTCGTAGCAAAGCCAGTGGCTGTAGTTATGATTTTCACATTTATGCTTTGGCAGAGATAATTAATGTTTGAACTGCACCCAGAATCATTCATGCTTGCTTTTCGTTGGACGTGCTACTTAAAATTTCCCAGTCATTTCCTTAGAATGTAACTCTTCAGTATAAAAAAAAAATTATTTATGAAGCAAAGTATCTTGGCAGGAAAATTTCTGTTCCAAACATTTTACTAATGTACACATAGATAGAAATTGTGATTCTAGACCTCATTGCTTGATCTGTGTTTGACTATTGCATGTGTATGTAAAATGAGTAACCAGTGATAGTTAAAAATGCCTTACACTGTGTCTGAACTGTCAGTTTCTTGCAAGGTGTTTCAGATTCAAGGAAAATGATATCTCACCGTAGAAATCCTATATTTAATTACTATTTATATCTATCTGTCAAAAATTAGGACATTCCAAACTGTCCTACAAGAATTCTGTAGTCCTTGGTACCTTCATCTTGAAGGAGGATTGCAAACATGATGCATCATTTTCTTTCACCTTGGATTTTTTATTCAGAATTATCATATAGCTGAAAGATACATAAAACTTTACTACCCATGTAGCTCCTAGATGAATATTCCTATGTGGGAGTTTGTGTGTTGTTAATCCTGTCTGAGGGGTGTAGAATTTCATTGAAGAAACTTACTCCTAAATCACCAGCCTAAGTGGTTGGGTCCTGTGATTTCCAGAAAGTGCAGGGTGGAAAGTGTTTTCTTGAAGGTTGCTTGGATGTCTGCTTCCCCTGCAGTCAGTGTTCAGTTCCCAATTAGGGGAGAGGTGATATGAGGAGGGAAACATCTGGAGCAGGAAGGTACCTGAACTGATTCTTAAAAAGCTAAATAAGGAATTTTTTCCCTACTGGGAATCAAAAAGTTCTTTCATGCTTCTGTAGTGGGCCCCACACTGCTTACCATCATCCAGTAATTACACCAGAAGTTATTTTGCTAGCATTTGTCAAGCTAATAAGATTCTCAGCTGTATGATTCTGGGATTCTTTTTTTAATGCTAGAAGTGGCATTACCTGGTAGGGTAAGGCGTTAAAGTACTTTTTTATCCATTCCTGGAGATCCTTGGGATGGGCACATTTAGTGTGAATCACAAGGAAAATGCTGGAGTGTTGTATGGACTGTCCTTGTTTTAATTTTCTCAGCCACCTGTGTGCATATCAAAATCAAGATTAGTGGAAGTTGTTTATGAAAGCAAACATACTTGTCTGTTAAGAAAGATTTATACAGGCAGTGTGGGAATGTCAATTGGAAGTTTTTTTCCATGACTCTGTAGGATACAGATCATAAATCATCATCACAAAACAATTTTTTTTTTTTTCTTTCTTCCCCCCCCCCCCCCCCCCCCCCCCCACTTTGGTTTAAGGTAAAGCAATTAACGTTTATTATTTTTGTTAATATTGAGATCTGCACAGAACTGATAATCTAATAGAAGACCACTGAATTAAGAGTTCTTTTTGGATTATTTTGCACTATTCCCAGTGTAAACCCCTGCCATTCTGTGATTCTGTGTATCTAATCCTTTGGTGGTTTGCCTCACAAAAAGAACGTGATGCACATAACAGTCGTGCACATAAACATTCATCAATTGAAAAGATTTTTTTTTTTTAATGTAGAAATAAGTTTTTTTGCTGCTATATGATCTTCTCACCTAAATAAACTGCTGTTTGCTCCTACTTGGAAGGCTGGAATCCTTAGCAAGTGAAATAAAGGCAGGAAAATTTTGAATATTTTTAGAAATCACATTATTTTTCCTGTAACAGTTCCTCATTTTACCAGATCAATTGCACCTAAGATAAGTGAAGGTAAGGATAGATTCCTTTCAACTTTTGTTTATGCTGAACAGCACTTAGTCAGAGAAGCAATGCCCAAAATAAATACTATTTATCATGAGAGAACAATATGGACTGAGAGCTATCGTGAGAGAAAAACTAGGAGACAAATTGAGTGCTAAGGAAATTCTTTATTTCTCAGTAGATAGATTTCTGTGAAACAAATCATATTACTATACTAAAGTTTAAGACTTTCATTCCAATTCATGTTTTAGTTCATAATATTAGACATGTATAGTGAGTTCTTAGCCTCCAGCAGTTAGAATGATCTTAGTTCTTCATTTGCAGTTAGTTTCAGAGGGAGTTGTTAACAATGGTACATTTTTACGCGAGTTAAAGTTGACAGCAGTTCAGTAACTTTTGTTATGCAGAACATAATATTAGCATTCCTAGTTATTATGACAGTGCAAGTGTAAATTGCCTTTTTTTTTTAAATAGGAATGCTCCTTCTGAGTGAGACCTGTGGTTTTTGTTCAGGTAGTCTCACTGATTAGTCAGTCTCTGAAGAGAAAATGACCTCAACATTTTCATTTCCAGTTGTGTGGATCAATTATCCTGGCTTTGTTTAATCTTCTCTGCATATGATATAATTTTAGATCTCTGCCTGTGTTCTAATTTTAGGTATCTGACTTTAAGATATGAAAAGTGGAATATGGTATTGCAAGCACATACAAACTGTTTCTCCCTGGATGAGAATGAAAAGAAACAATTTTTTGTTCTTCATACTGTCACCAGCTTCTGCAAAAATCCTTTTATAATCTTAAAAATCAGTTATGTCAGAAGAAAGTAATGAATTTTATTTGAATGTATTCATATGTAGATCCACAAAACTGAAAAGAATATTTTAGACATTTTTAGATGAAATCGAACTAAGAAGATTGGTAAATGCTTTCAGATTTTCAAAGCTGTTTCACATAACTTGCATAATTTAACTGAATGAGACAACAGGTCAGAGGAGGTGAGTATGGCTCAGAAAGGCATGAGTACAAAATACTTGGATTTACAAATTTTCTTGGCTGTGGAGATAGCCCATATCTATGCTGTAGGTTGATTTCATTACACTAACTTCTGTTTCCTTAGTTAAATGTTTTGTTGGTTAAATTTGCTTGTTTGTGTTTGTACAGCAGCTGTCAAGGAAGAAGGAAACACTTCTTTCTGACTATGCAATGAGACATTGACTCTACTTGGAGTTAAAAGGGAATTTTAGAATCAAAGTAGAAAATCTCTGAATTTCTTTCCAGATAGGGAAGCTTAAAAAGCTGATCTATGAGTATGGAGAAACTTAGTAGCTTTTCCTAAATAACTTGAGGAGGGAAAACAAACACCAACTCAATAGGAAGATTTTGTAGAGGTGAGATTTTATTCTTCAATATAAAAAAAAAACCAACCCAAAACCTAAAAACCAAAAATGCATAAAGGGAATTTGCCATAAAAGAAACATAACTGTCAGAAGTTGTTTAGGATTTAGGCCTGTATATATCCTTTCACCTACAATAAAAGTAGAAACTGCAGTAGTTTGAAGCAGTATTGCTGGTGAGGGTCTTATTTAAAATTACAAGATTCTTTCAGCATCCTCTCAGTAGACTCTGTTGAGCCAGTTGTGAACAAGCCAAAATTACCTTTAGACACTCCATCTAACCGCTGAACGTATCACTCCAGGCATTCCCCTTCATGGCTGCTTTATTGTACTGATTCATTCTTCACTGAGTTACTTTTCTTCTGTCTTTTGCTGCATTTCCTTACCCAGCAATATGGTTTCTAGGTTCCTCAAATATTTTGACAGACAATATGGTGTTGAATCTACACTCTTTCAAGCATCTGCTTGTTTCTAATTTTTTTTTTTTCTAAAAATCTAAGGCTCAGTATTTTCACCCTCTAACTCCTTTGATGTTTGCTTTTGAGTGGAAAGCAGAAAGTTTGTAACTTTTCCTAATGAACTCATAAAAATACTACTGCCAATAGAAAGATTATCCTATCTCAGACATTAGCTGCTATCCAGACACTATTCATTGTCATCTTCCAGGCAGGAGTTATACCTCCTACTTTCCTTCCTCATCCTCCACTCTTGTGAATGGGTCAATCTGCTACTTCCAATCTTCTAATGAAATTCCAAATGTTAAACGTTGGATTTGAGTTGCAGTGTCCAATGTTTCACTTGAAAGGCCATTAAGACTAAGGTCTGAAGTTGGTGAGACAAGACATTAAGGCAGAAAATAAGGCAATAAAGAAAATAAGCTGTCGAGTTAAGATACTATAACTAGTAAAAGCACAGACTTACAAATAAAGATTCTATATGCCTGTCTGAGAACTCTGATTTATAATCTTTGTTACTACATGCCTATTGATTTTGTTTTCATAGTCACAGTAAGAGATGTTCCTTCTGAAAACCAAGTTTTGGCACTGACCATGGCAAGATTTATGTGAATTTTTTTCTTTGAGGACTAAAAATAGTGTTTTCTTTATGTACAAATTCTTTCATTTCTACAACCCTCTGTTAAATTGGGGAAACAGAACAGGTGGTGCATAATTAAAAACTGTGTGAGGAAACATTTCAGGAAAGGAAAAAAGATTCTAGTGCATCGCTGAATTCTACTTGATTTCCTAGAATAAAATAACATTTTTTGATGTGCTACATATAGTTTTCCCATGACAATTTATGCTTTTAGAGAATTTACTGGTTCCAAGTAATTTTGGAAGGGACAGAATTATAGGCAACACTGTCAACTGTTAACAAATTTTTTAGGATATTTCATGTTTAGGACAACTGCAGTGTCTTTAAACTAGGTTTATGTGTATTTGTGCCTTTTAAATCTAGTACATACATGATGGAAGTATCTGAATGAGCTTACATGTACAGAATTTTGCATTCCAATGTTTGAGAACATATGGCAGAACATATCTAAAAACACTTGCTTTGGAGTTTGACGCATGAACAAGATATTTTTTCTTATGTCATATCTTTGATGGAAATAACTGCATTTATGGACTAGGACTAGATATGAACGTTAACATTTTGGTTATCCTCGAATTCTTCAAACAAAAGTTTCTTCAACCACATGATAGTCAATAGATACTGGGGTTTTATTCTATGTGTTTATTTATAAACACTTCAGTACCTTGGCTTTTAGTTTTGTTCTCTTTTAAATCCTTTGTAACTGTTCTCTTTTTATGGAGATGTCTCCACTCTGATTGATGTCCTTTGTGTCTGGCAATGATATTTTTTTTCTTAATTCCCTTGAGCCCCATTCAAAATATGTGCCTCAACAGATGGATAAAAGGAACATGATGATTAGATTCTTCTATTCTAAAAGAGCAAAAGACGACTTACATACCTGCTCTTGAGTTTTGCTAATCTTCCAAAGCCAATGATCCACTGAAGGAGGGTAAAAAATTGACCTCTGAAGGTTAATTCTCTATGATATTGTGTTACTTCCCAAATAACATGGTCCTTAATGGATTTATTCCCTCTGAAATGAGAAGATTTGTAGAAATCAAAAAAGATAATGACCAAAAGAAGTGAAATGGATTTTTTTTTTTTTTTTAATGTTCTGTAAAACCATCAAAGCATGGGTCACATAAAGATTGTTCTTCAATAGGGCTTCAATGAGCAAACAGATTCACTTCCATGTTGGTGGATTCTTCAGAATTATTCCAGGAGAACAAGAAACTAATTCATCAAAGTCATCATGCCACAGCTGTTACAACAATCTATCTTCTGCTGAATGCTAGCCAGCTAATTTTTGAGAAGAGACATTTTTCACAGTTTATTGTTTTCTCATTAACATGGCACCAACCACATCAAATATATTCACACAGTGATGTTGGCATAGATGAATTAGCCATGTGCTTTCTATTTGAGAATACAGGAGTTTCAATTTCTTCAGGAGAAACAAGAACTTTTTAGAATGTGGGAGAATTCTCTCTGGTCTTTGTGCATGTTCCCCACGTTCAAGTACTTGCTAACCTATGCTGGAATTCAGTAGCATAATGAAGTATTTTAATGGAAACACATAATTCTGCATCCCTTCACAAGACTATTTTTATGCATGGATGAAGCATATGAGGGTAAACACTGTAAGATCGCAATTTCAATACAATTCGGTTTCTAAGAGCAGGCAATTACAATGTGCTGTTTCTCAACTCACTGTACTATATACGATTTGCCAAGATTAGACAGATTCCTTTTACAATTTTCTCTGAGTTTTGTTTTTCAGGTTTTTTTTTTTTTTTTATCCTGAAGAAGAGTCTGAGTATCAGTTAGTTATTTCACACTTGGAGTTCTACAGTAAACAGTGTTTAAAATGAAGCAAAACGAAACAGAATTCTCATGACTCCGTTCTTTACTGTAACTTGAACTATATTGCTCTTACTCTTTCTGGGGTCAGCAGTAGTTTCACTTTGCAGTAATTTGTCGTACAGATATGACTGTACAAATGTTGCAGGTGCTGGTGAGAAGTATAGGCTACAAGGAGAAAAACAGTGTCTATTCTTGCTAGCCTAATGGATGAAGATCAGAAAAGTACTTCGCAGTTTGGAGTTCACAGTCATATTTGGCCTTTTTTTCCTGTACATTTGTGATGAGTGAAATGTTGGCCATGATAAATAGTAGGATGTTTGCCTACAGTCTTTTGGAAAAGTTTGTTCCAACTTAGATCAACCCAGTCTTTCTGATGTTTGTTTACATATATTTTTCAGTAGGGAGAGTAGTAATAGTGCCCAGATACTAAAAAATGCATCTGAACCACAAGAAACTAGTTGTCAGATTTCCTATATGAACTATAAAAATAAAAAGTATCTCAGCACTTATTTTTCAACTCTGAAATGTTCTTTTGAAAAGCTATGACTACAATTTTTCTTGCACAGAACTCTTTGTACTCCCTTATTGTTGCCATATGCATCACTTTTTTTTTGTAATACAGCCACTCCCTGAACAGCCAAACTCTGTTTTTTTTTCCTCTAAATTACTTGTTTCTAGACATAAGAAGTCCACCTTATAATTATTAAGGCTTGTGTGTAGGGCTCTTGGCTAGAATTCTCGTCACCTAGAGTGATGTTGCTCCAAAGAAAAGTTTTGGAGACTGTACATGGCATTTCTAGTTTATCATCTAATTTAGGCAAATGTGGACACTAGAACCACTTCATGAAATTCATAGCTTCAAGTTTCACGTCCTTTCATGTATTCAAAGAGTATAAAAAGTATGAAAAAATGAAAACATTTTCTTTTCTCTAGGAAGAACAGCAAAATATGTATAAGATACCTAAATGATGGGTGTCAGGAGGTTGGGGCATCCTTTTTTTTTCAATGGTATCTAGCAACAGGATAAGGGGCAATGGGATGAAGCTGGAACACAAGAAGTTCCATTTAAACATAAGAAAAAACTGGTTTAATGTGAGAGTGACAGAGCAGTGGCACAGGCTGCCGAGGGAGGTTGTGGTGTCTCCTTTCTTTGGAGATCTTCAAGACCCGCCTGGACGTGTTCCTATACGACTGATCTAGGTGAACCTGCTTCTGCAGGGGGGTTGGACTAGATGATCTCTAAAGGTCCCTTCCAACCCCACCATTCTATGATTCTATGACTTCTGCTTGGTGGCTTACTATTAGCCTTGGCTTATCACTTTACATTTCCATGCTGCATATTTCTCTATTGAAGGTACTCCACTTGACAGGTGGTTTAAAATATAAGCTGGAGTAACTTCTGGTTACCTTTATGCTCATGAACTGAAGTCTTAATACTGAGAGCCTAGACTAGGCATGGTGCAACTTTTCTGACTGATAGAATCTGGAGCCTTAATCGTGGTGCTATTATTCTTCATTCTCAATGTTTTGCCAGAACTTCGCTTCTGATTCTCTTCTGTGCTTCCAAGATGTGCTTTGAGATCCTTGTTGGCTTGATAAAGGCAATTGAAACCAAATGAGAGATTCCTGGAATTACAGAATGAGGCTATTAAGGACATAGGAATGCTCTTTTTTGCTCATTTTTTCCCTCTCCTCTCCTCTCCTCTCCTCTCCTCTCCTCTCCTCTCCTCTCCTCTCCTCTCCTCTCCTCTCCTCTCCTCTCCTCTCCTCTCCTCTCCTCTCCTCTCCTCTCCTCTCCTCTCCTCTCCTCTCCTCTCCCCCTTCCCCTTCCTTCCCCTTCCCCTTCCCCTTCCCCTTCCCCTTCCCCTTCCCCTTCCCCTTCCCCTTCCCCTTCCCCTTCCCCTTCCCCTTCCCCTTCCCCTTCCCCTTCCCCGTCTGATCCATATAGCTAAATTTTAAGTCTCAGATAGTAGCTAATATCAACTGCTTGGGGGAAGAATTCAAGAAAGTCTGAAATGGACTTCTTTGAAAGAGCATTTTAGTGCTTCATTGTCTTTCTTTGCCAGTAATTTTGCTTTTTGTAGTAAGAGGGTTTTAAAGAGCAGGCTTGGCTCATCTTTCTTGTACTCTTGTAGTTAATTCTTTTCACAGTAAAGTTTTCTCCAGCTGAGACTTAGGTTATTTAGTTTTTTAATTCAGTAATGTCCTGATTTCTGGCCAGAGAGACTTCTTGCAGTGTGATTTAGTGCATTTTTTTTCTCTGAGGCTTGGAGCAATGACTACTGTACCCAGGGTGTTCAGTCAGATTGCTCTTAACAGCAGTCACCTCCAGTCACTGAAAAAGAACCAACGTTTCAACAGTAGGAGAAACAGTAGCTAGCTGATGAGATACTTGTTGCCCACATGAACTCTAAACCAAAACTTAACTAGAAAAAAAGAATTCTCATCAGAGGTCTTAGGAATTATATATCCTTGCTAGCAACACAATACCACATCTAATTAAAGTCAGCCTTGATAAACCTCTAATTAACCAGAGGAGAGAAAATGAAAGGTACGGAAATCCATCATTATAATGATATTATTATGAGAAAACCTGATAATTGTAGGTTTTCTAACTTCTATGGATGAACTAAAATAGGTGATTTGAAAAGACACTGTGTCGTCTTTCACCTTACCTGAACTTAGTGAGGATGACTTGCAGTCCTGCTTTTTGAGAGACATTTTCTTGTGTTTTCTCCACATAGGTATTTTTAAATTCAGTCTGTCATTGTAACTGGCATGCAGCTTATACACTTGCTGGAAGGCTGTATCCCTGCTTTCTTCTGAGTCTCATTGTAGATGTATTGACGTAAGAGATTTTCAGGCAGCTGCAAGTAAGAATTTATCAATTGAGCTTACTGTAGATTACGTAGAAATGTGGAATAGCTTAGTTAAATAATTTTATCAGGATAAGAGTTTCTGAATTCCAAAATGCTGCTGTGGTAGTCTAAATTAGTATATCTTAAAACTGCCAAATTTGTGATCTAAAATAGTTTTTAATAATTACTGTGGGATAACTTAAAATTTGATTTTTTTTTTTTTTTTTTTTACAATTTAGTGTCAAATCATATTCTTATTAAAGTCATTATGAAAACTCAGCTATGGCATTTGCCGTGTTGGACCAACATCAGCCATCAGAACTGTTGAAATAACCTCGGCCACGTATTTGTGCCATGAAGTTCCAGTAAATTGAAATAGAATTTAGCATAGTGCTCCTGGGACTCAGTACAGTTTTATGTATTCATATATTCACCTCAGAAATGGTGTTTCTGTATAAATGTTGTGTATGTAGAGCATTTGTTTGCAATTGTTACATTTCTTTGTATGCTTCAGATGAATATAAAGCTACCAAAATGATGCATGGTTAAAATATACCGATTCATTTTATTTAAAAACACAACACTCAAATCTTCCTTTTGGTAGACGGTTGACTGCAGTGTATAAAGAAGAAATTATGTCTGTTTTCTGTTTATTGTGTATGTCTTGGTTCACATCTCAGTCTTCTGATGAGTATTTCTTAAACAAAAAGGATGACTGGAGGAGAGTGGAAAAGTTAAGAGTAAGAAGATAATCCCTACCTTCTTATTTTCTTTCCCTTGCAAGATTCTTTTATCGCATAGTAGATTTGAACATATGGTATCTTTTCTTACTTCATTTTTCACTCAGGATTTTACAAAGACATTAATATTGCACTAAAGCTGCCTAAAATAATAATACATTTTTGATAGGAACATTCTAAAGATTTCAGAAGTATTTGCTTACATATTAAATTGCTAACAATAACCCCTAAAATCCTTAAAATATTCACCTCCAGAGTAACCCATATATGAAAAGCTACTGCTTAATTGGAAAGAGATTTTTTTTTTTATATAGCATTCAAAATTTGACTAAAAATATCTGTCTTTGAGAAACATTATTTTTACAGTATTCTTGAGATGTGGAAGCTACTTTTCACAAAACCAGAATGAAATGGCACTCATATTCATTTTCCTTCTATGTATTGTCTCTGTCTGTGTTAGGATTATTAGACAGGTAGGTAGTGCTAAGTAAGTACTTGGATATTATTTAGAAAAAATAATCTACTATACAGGTGTCTTTGCTTTGAATATATTGAAAAAAAATTGTATGTAATACCTTAAGTAAATATCCAGTAATACCATACATTTAAAAATGGTAGTGGAAACACATAGTGCAGAAAAAACTTTCAATATCAACTCTAGTATCTACAGTAAGCAAACAGTATACATGTCTGTTGCATAAACCTACTCATCCCTTTCTCTTTCATGATGAATTGCCTTGTCTAGTTTTCTGAAATGTTTCACAGGGATTATGCTGTAGAAGACCATGTATTTGGTACACATTGTCAAAATTTACTTGCTAATCTGTAGTAGTAATTGTTCAAAGAACAAAGCAGAAAGTAGTTGGTACTATATATCTCGCAGCTCTGGAGACAATCAAGTTCATGTCAAAGACAGACAATAGTTCTAAGCCTTTCTTTCAAAAGAAATGAAAATGCCTTTGTGTATTGTGTGTGAATCCTAGTGCAATCATGTAATGAGTTGCAATATATATTGTCATATACAGGATTTTTCTTTCCAAAACTGGAAAGAATAGATTGATGAAAAAAAGAAATTACCGTGTTTTACTGTTAAAGATTTAGTATTTTTATAATAAAAAAAAAATTATTCTTGTTTGTGACACTGACCTCTTCAGACAAAAGTTTTTTCTCCTGTAGGGCAGTAAGCCTGGCGCAAATTTCTTTTTTCTCTTATTATATAAAGCAAATCCCAGAAGACTTTCCCAGTCTTCATACCAAATAGTCCTGATGTAAATGGAATCATGGGGTGAAATTCCTATATTCCATTGTAAGCAGGTGCTTCACTTCAGCCTACTGGGAATTTCTGATTTTTCTTTGCAGAGACTCTTCAATATACTACATATATTCCTTTAATTCAAGTGCTGGAGCTATGTAGTATGGACAAAAAGCAGGTTGAAATTTAACAGTAGTAAGGGAGCACAGATAGTATTTTCTTTTCTATGATAAAGAAACATTTTCTGAAAACAATGCTTATTTGCAAAATAAGCACTGCTAAAGCTGAAAGAGCTGTTGGTTGGTCCCTCTAAGCCAATGGTTTGGCCTCATAATGAAGTTTCCTTCTACAAGTACTTGTATAGCTCTTTTTGGTATTCATTCATCATAAGAGTAATTAAAGCTTTTGAGTTAAGATTGCAGCATACCAAATTTAGCTGCTGGCCCACACAGCCTCCTGAGGAACTTTATATACTTACCCTGACCTTACTGTTGAGTGTTTTAACTGGTAATATCTAGTTTGCTAGTAAGTGTTGCATGTATGCTGCACACGTGGTTTTAAGGGGCACCAAGAAAGCATAATAATAAAAAGTGTCTTGTTAAAGCACTGGAAAATGTTTCTTTCTTTATTGTATACCAGGAAAGAACTATTCAGAGATAACATTGGAATAGTGCTGTAAGTCATCCCAAAACTTTCCTAGGACTTCAGCATATGAAAACAGGTAGTGGTAATGCAGATAACCAAGATGCTGGTAACCAACTTCACACTCCCAACACGTCATCTGTTCATAAGAAACCACAGTAACAGCTGAAGGGAAAGTGAGCTAAGGGGTTTTATTGCTGTAGGTCTTCCCAGATGAAGTAGCTTGTTACTGGATCCAACAAATAGGTTAGTGTACAGTCTTCTAAGAAAGCCAATAATGTACCAAAAATCGTGAGTTTCACCATATGCACATCCAGCTGGTATCCTCTTTCATATTAAGTATATCTTGTATTTTTAGTAGTCTATGATCTGGGCTGGGAGAGGATGGATAGATAACTAGGGACCTTACTAGACTGATATGACATCACTTTTTCATAGTATTTATTACTTTCTTGATAGTTGGTTGGAACTGACTACTTATTCATATGGTTATAGTACCTATCAGTGCAGGAGGTAGGAATACTCACTCCTGGGTGAAGGGTCAGAATCCCTGCAGACCTGATTTAGATGAATTATTGCATTTTGTGTTTTGTTTGTGAGCTGAATTAAGGCTCAGAAATGGGGCAAAAAAAAGCAAAATGGATCAAGGTGAATCCAGCAAATAAGTTATGTGCCGTCTTCTCAGCAACTGTGATCCAAATCAAACTGCTTGAGCATTCAGGGGCTGTATACTTAAGTCTTGAGGAAGTGCCTGTGAAGCTGCAGGGGAAAGTAGGTACCAGCATTTAAGAGAAAACCTCTCCAATACATCTAAAAAGGTGTCCCTTTCACGTGGGACAAAGATATGAGAGCTCACAGTTTCAGCCTAAAAGAGGAATTTAATGTCAGAAAAACAGCCTGCTTTTATTCCATTGTCAGTGAATGGTAAGTTGACTGTTCCTTTGTCAGAAGAAATAGAAATTAAATATCAAATTTCAAATGAATCCAGCTTTCTTTATGCATCTTCTCTCTCCTCTGATCATCTAAACATGTGGTTGAGACGGAATCAGTTACTGAGTTACAACAGTGTACATCCACATTAAATCCTTTCTAGAACTTGTGTCCACATCATAACTGCAATCAACCTCTGAACTTGAATGAAACAAGTGACTTGTAAAATATAGGCAAGGATAATTCCATGTTTCCCAAGGGAAAAAAAAGAAAGCAGAATAAAGCATAGGACATCTTGGCCAACATATAGGTGGGAATCTTTAGAACCTTAGTAAATTGCTTGAACTAAAGTTTCTTATTAACCATAATTATTATAATGTTAATTTAAATATCGATTACGTACGAGATTTTAAGTGTTTGCTCTTTTCATCTTGCAATGATGTGATAAGAGCATTGGTTAAATAGACTGTTTTGTTGTTTCAGTTATTTAAAGAAAAAATACACAAGCCAGATGCATTATTTCATATATTTGGTTATGTCGTGCCACTGTGATTTGCCAAACTAACAATTCCTTCATTGCATGTTGAACCTGTCATTTGTTAAACACCAGATATTTCCTGGCTACTTCCCACCATACTGTTTTTATTAATTCTGTCTTAAGTCTGCTTTTTTTGTTGTTTCTTTTTGTGTGTCTTCATTCTCAGAATATCTTTAAGGTATTGCATTTACCTGCTAACATAGAGTTATTCATCTTATGAAGCCCACAGTATTCCCCATGTCTGTATCTTTTCCCTCATTATCAGTGTTCCTCTGATTTAACTGTTCCGTTCTGTTTTTACTTTTGATTATCCCAGGGTCCGATTGGTATGGATGGAAAGATGGTAGGTGATTTGTTCAAAACCAGTGTAATTTAGGTCTTGCAAATATTCACTCTTTACTTTTCCAATTACCCATGCTGAAATGTCTATTAATCACAAATTATCTTCCTTCGGCATATTTTCAACCTCAGTAACATAGATTTTTACAGAGTGCCAAAAGGCCACTTCAGTCTTTCTTGTCTATCCAATGAAAAAGAGATCAGCTGTGCTACTCCTCTTTCCTTGAAATTTTCCATCTGAATTAGATTGGAAGAGAGATGTTCCTGCTTGAGTGATCTGAACAGTGAATGCTTCACAAAGGTAGTTTGGTGGTGCCTTTAAAACAGCAGGATATTGTTTCTGACCACACATCTGTGACTTGCTGTTTTCTTTTTTCTGTGGTTTCTTAATTTTTATATTTTTGCCTGAATTTTGTTGTCTAGTTAGATCTGAACAGCCTCATGTCTCATTTTAAATGCATCTTTATGGGCTCTCAGATATTCTTTAGAGAGATGCTACTTGAATTAAGTAAGAAATAACTTTTGATTTTATACAGTGCATTTTTCAAAATATTTGTGTTTATGTATATATTTTATATCCATATATTTGGATGTATGAGCCAGAAGGTTTACATTCTTGGTTCTTTAAAGATTAAAATAATTAAAAGGTGTGAAAATTTCTGCATTTTCTCATGCTATTTGGCTTTGCTTCTTGTCTGTTTCTCCTTTTCCAGGGCATCCCTTTTCTCTGATACTCTGAATGCATCTTTTATTTTCTGTCCTTTCCATTGCAACAAGCCCTTTCCTTTGCAAGCTCAACTTGGTAACTTCTAGTGTCAGCTTCCATTTTCTTATTTCAAGGCTTTTTACTGTGCTCCTTGAGTTCTCCTTCTACTATTAAGTAACTTTTCTGCAGTTTGCAGCCTCCAATCAATAGGCTTTTTCTTTAATCTCTTTCAGCAGATTGGTAGCTTACCTGTTGACTTCAGCTGGACATGGCTACACCATATATGGAGTTATTTTTAGTTGTTTTTTATTATTTGTTTGTTTATTTTACTTTTAGTACTGTTTACATAGCAGCAAATATTAGGTTAAATTGCTAGTATGCAGTATCTGCATTTACAGTTAAAATGCAGGACAATTGCAATATTGACAGAGCATACAAACTAAAAGTAATGCAAATATTACATTTCCCATTATCTGATAGAGTTCTGTGCTGCCATGAAAAACAATTGTCCTATAAAAATGCACTTTTCAGCTTTCATCTCTCTATATTGAAAACATGATAAAAGAGTATTTATAAATGCACAGTAACAAAAAGACAAACTGATAATGCTGTTGTGAGTGAGAGTAAAAAGCACATTCCTGGGAGCATGACTCCATGCCTGACATTCAGTTCAGGGTATGTTTATGTTGCAGGTGTATATCCCTTATATCACACCTATAGTATGAACCACAATAGACACTTAGTAGCCTGTATGTCTTAGAGCGGAGAAAAAAGTATCCATTTTCAAATAATTTTTTTTAATACTATTCTAATTATTTGTTTCCTATTGCTTTAAAACAACATTTAGTTGAAACATTTTGGTATTTTCAGACTTTCATTGAAATTGTTTTGTTTTTTTAAATATATTTTGTGAGCAATCTGATGATTAAGTCAGAATGTTTTGAAACTTTAGATATTTGTATTTAAAAGCTTGCATACATATGCCTAGGTTTAGTTAATTTGTACAAATCTATCGTACAGGCTGCATGGCACTACATCAGTAAACAATTCCTGATGATTTTAGGATCAGGTAGAGCATATAATAGCTTAAAACCTATTGTGATGGGAAGACTGAAGTAAAGGAGGAGTCTCAATCATATTCATTAAGGCAGTATGATGTGTAACTTTGTAGAATTGACTAATTCAGAAATCTTTACTTCATGTTAAAATTGGTAAACCTCATACAGTATGTTGGTTTTGGTTTGTTTTTTTTTTTTTTTTTTTTGGTCTGAGAACCTCTGTAGTGCAGTGTTATTGTAAGGAAATAACACAAGACTGCAGCATCTACAACATGGAATGCTTTAGACTGCCTTTAGTGTAAGAATTAGATAGCCACAATGGTTTTGTATTTTACCATGATTCCTCTGTAACATTATTTTCTCATTTTTCTTGTTTTTTAAAAAAACTATTTAAAAGATTGCATGTGAATTAAAATATGGGGTTTTTTTCCTTTATTTTAGTGTAGTACAAATAAATCTTACCAGTTACTAAAAATAGCATTTTTCTTCTGCTACTTTCCTTATAGGTAATAATTCTCAGTTAAGATGCTTCCCCTCCTATCCCCCAATGCCCCGCCCTCTTAAAATCACACAGAATCACAGAATTATTAAAGTTGGAAAGGGCATCTGGAAGTGATCTGGTCTGACCTCTGCTCAAACAAAGCCATCTAGAGCATGTTGCTCAGGATCATGTTCAGATGGTGTTTGAACATTTCCAAGGATGAGGACTCCACTGTCTCACTGGGAAACCTATCCCAGTGCTATGTTAACTCTCACAGTAAAGAACTGCTTCCTGATGTTCAGACAGAAGAGTTTCAGCTCTGAGACACAGTACCTTCTGTCTTAAGAGGTTTTATAAGACTTTTAAGAAGTCTCCTTGCTCAGTTTCTTTCAACAAAAGAAAATTTCGAAAGTTTCAGAAAAACTGAAATATTACTGAAGTATCGTAAAACACTAGAAGCTAAGCTAGTCCCAGGAGTTTATGGAATTCTCTCTTTAAAGGGAGAAATATGTAAGTATTTGCCTCTATCTTCGAGTGTGAGTTGGTTGTCTGAGTGGTTGTAGTTCATAGTCACAGCTACTATACTGTTTTGTGATGTAATTCTGCTTCATGAAAATAGTTTGTAAAGAGTGGGCTAGAATAACTGATGACTTTCACTGCCTTTCCTAGGCTAGTAGTCTTAGTGATAGCAAGTGTACTCTGAATGGTCTTGCAGCAACAAGAGATACGTGCAGCTCCCCATTCTGCAATAAGCACCTTTCAATTTCTTCAGGGGTGATCCAAAGGTTGCTAAATCAGGGAGAGGAAATCTACTGTTGACTTGCTGGTTTGAATATTGCTTTATACATGCTCTAAAACTGTGATGGCTTGCAGTAATGCCAAAAGGATTACTGTTAGCCCAGAAACACATTTCTCCAGTTTTTCGGCTTTTTTCATTCAATAAGCAGTAATAGTAGCTAATAGTAATAATAGCATCTCCTTCAAATGTGGGGTTGAGCTATAATAGAAAAAGCCCCCAATATCCACCTACAAGTCAGCTCAACATTTATGGGTTCTCTCTCACTTGAGAATGATTAAATTAGGTCTTTCTACCATTTCTAAATTGTTCTAACTAAGTATTAAGTTTCTCAAATGCAAGTTAGATGATGTGCTCTTGTAATTTATGTCTGGAATAAGTAAATGCCCAAATTCAATGTGGAATTAAGAGTCCAAAATATGACTTCAGCAGTTACTGGATTTTTTGTTATCTCCTTGTTAGACTGTAACTATTTGCTACTCTTTAAGTAAAGAGTTAATCCTTATGATAACTTTCCATAACCTTATCTTTTTCTTGTTTTTCAGGGTCAACCTGGTCCTCAAGTAAGTGACATCTTATTTTCCTACATGAGTTAAAGATAAATGCAAGGCCCACCAAACTCAGGTTAACTACAATGTATTTTGATGTGATTTCTTTTAATCTTGCTGTAATAAGCTAGAAACTAGTAACCATTGCATAATTCAGTAAGGCAAATATTTTCCAAGAGAGAAACATGGGCCCCCACATATGGTTCTCTGAGTTCCCTCAGCTGTTTGACCAGATGGTGGGTTTAACAACATAATACTGAATAAAGCAAAACTGCTAACTATGGCTTGAAACTTTGCCGCCTAACTTTAAAGCAAGATAAAATAACTTAGCAAATGTGTAGCAAATGTAATACTTCAACTGCTTATTAATCACATGCTAATAATGTTGCTATAATCCAGGCAGCCCTCGGTTATTTTAAATATTGCACTGCTAGCTGTTTTGATAAATTATATACACTGCTTTTAATTCATTTGGCTTTATTTAAGAATAGTAGAAGTTTGTCTTGTGAACTGTAATTGAAGATGTGGATAGCTAGGGATGTAGCTTCAGTTCTAAAGAAGAAATAGAACAGCAGAAAGGAAACATTATGTATAGCCAAAAAATAAATGAAAGTTATTTGAGTTAGAGTGGTATAGAAACATGGAAGAGCAAGGAAAAAAAAGCAGCTAATACCAAAGGCAAAGTTAGTGAAATCAATTGAAAAACTCTAGCTCGTTGCATACTCAAGATTGAATACAGGAAGTAAACCCTGGTCTGTAGGACCATCTTAGCACAACTCAGTTGCCTGAACCAGGATTTCTGTGAGGTCCTTTTATCTTTCAGAATCATAGTTCAAAGCTTCACAGACTGATTTTAAGTTAAGATTATCTTTACAGGAAACAGACACTTGGATATTTTTTGTTTCTAGACATAATTTTCTGTTGAAAGACTGTTTGTGTTACAAGCCATGATCGCACTCAGTTTGAATGCCTAGTAACCTTGCAGTGTTAGGCTCCATTTCAATAGTATTATACAAGTAGTCTTTATGATATTGAAAATAACTACCCCCAATAGCACTCACATTTCATTGTAAACTCTTGATATGTGTCCTAAAGACAGAGGCAACTTCAGTCACTGTGCTACTTGGAGTCAACGAAGAGAGAGACTGTAATTCTGTATGGCACTCTTTCTCTCAACAAGCTCTGTTAAGGACCTGAGGCTGTCACTTGAGCCTACAGGCTGCCCTCTAGTTGATGTTGACCTGTGCTGCAACCCGTATCTTTTCTAATTGGGTTTGGACCCCCACCTCCAACGTTTCAGTTATTTTTTGAATGTCTCTTGCTTAATGCTTGTAAACAGCTTCTCAGTCTTTAGAGCTCATCTATCTCTACATGAAATGCCTGGAGATAGCTGTAGGCAAAGAACCACAACAGAGATGCCAGCATGCAGTATTGTTTCAAGGGCAGAAAGGGAAAGAAATCTTGTAATGATTGTAAAAGAACTGGGGTGTAAACCATAAGAAAAACTCTTTAAATATCCACTGCCAAATTGTATTAATACAGAAGATGTGTACAAGATACCAGGACCCACTAGATTTGGTGTGAGAATTCCTACATTCAGTACTTTCAGTACTTTCTTCCAGTGGAAATGCTGACCTCTGTGCCATTGCCGTTGTTCTGAGCAACATTTACCATTATTCTTAATACTACTGTTTCCTCCTTTCCATCTCAGGATGCTCTAAACATGAATGTACTCAGTCATTTTGACTGGATGATTGAGTGCAAGAATAATTCTTTCAAGGACGCTGGTGAGGAAATCATAGCCACATGAGAAAGAGTAGGATTCAGCTTTAGATCAAGTACAATTCTAAGTTTAGATCAAACTATAAGCTTCTGTGTAGGTATTGACACGTAATATATCTAAGTACTCCTTGTAGTCAGTGGAGGTTGAGTCAATACTCAGTGCACCTAGAGTCCTGTTCAGCTGATTGTAAACTCCTAGGGTTTAATAATATTGCCTATATACGTGCATTTGTTGCTACATGTAATGATAATCCAGGGTCTCCAGCCTAGCCTCTGACTGTTTTGTGTACAAGGACTGGAGTCTATGTCAGGTCATTGTTATATCTGTGAGTCATGGGCAGCTTGGATACCTAGGGAAACTCTCACATGACAGTTGCACACATTCTTGCCTCTGCTTATAGGCAGCTACTGAATCAAATAACCATTCTGCTGAATTTCTTTCTAGCCTATGTTGATGTCTACATGCTTAGGCAACTACACATGGTCTGTACAATTAAATATCTCTCCTCTTAAACTGAAACACAGATTCAGATAACTTAAGGATACAGCATTTTAAAAATGTTGAAAGCTGTGTTTGAAATCTTAAGACTTTTGAAAATTATTTTTAAAGTACCAATAGAAAACAGAATCTGTTCACATACAGATAGAATAAGTCAAAACCCCTCAATTTCTCATTAAAAAACTGAAGAAATTTCAGCCACCCATGATTGTCACTAATTTCCCTAGTCTGTGTCCATGAGTATTCTGAAATGAAAAGTATTGGTTGGTTTGGTTAATAAGTAAAGGCTTCCCAACTTCAAAGATCACAATTGAAGTGAATCGTTCTAACTAAAGAAAGGTTTTGGTGTCATAGACATGTAAGTCTACACTAAGAAAGATAAATTCTAATCCTTTTTACACTCAGTGTTTCATTAACACCAATTCTTTTTTTGCAATGATTTTCAAAAAGTACACACTGAATTATCCCAAAGCATATATAACTACTGAGTACAAATATAAATTCATAACAACTCAGTGATGTCTTCTCATCTTTGAATTTTCACTGCTTTTCTTAAAACATACATTGCAAAAGATGATTTTGCTTCATATCTGCTTCATATCATCTTAAGTAAAACGAAGCTTTATTACAACCCACAAGCTTTTTTTTTTTTTTGGAAAAAGCTCATGGTTCTATTGCATCTCTGAAAGGTAAAGACCAGAATCAATAGCTAAAGCATTTCTAGCACACATTTAAAAAAAAAAAAAGTACCTTCTTATATTTTTGGTTTTCTGGTAAGAAGAAAGCTGTTTCAAATGCCATGTAAAAGTGAGTTTCTTTGTAGAAGAGCGAGTAGTAAAGTTTAATTTTTTTTTCTGAAACCTAAATTCTGACTTTTCAGTGACCCCAAAGAATACCTGTTTTTTCTGATTTAGAATGTAAATATATATTTAGACTAGCTTGTACCAGGGAGGTTTATTTTCCCAATAAATCTATACAATCAAATCATACCCATATATCTCTCGTTTAAAATAATGGAAGCGTTCACATTTGTCAAAAAACAATCTTTAGATTCTAAAGTTAATTATATAAGGAATGTTCTTTCTCAGTAAAGAGAGAAGACTTGTTATTTTTAGCTTTTTGTTGTTTAGATGTAAAACTCATATAAATATTAGAAAACAGTGCATTTAGTATTATGGTAAAGGAAGACAAAATGATCCTTTACGGAATCCTGCTGAACTAAAACTAATAACAACTATAAATGTGGGGTAGGGTGGTGTTTCAATGTGACTTTGCCAACTGTTTTCTTCTTTGGGACAGTATTCTCTCCCTGGCCTATTACTATTGCAACATACTTTCTCATGTCAACATACATGATCACTCTTTGTGTGGGACTTTGAGATATAACAGTCTCACAGATGCTTCTCCCTTCTCTTTGGCAGCCATTCAAAGCTGCATTAGAAGTGGACAAAGTACTGATGATTGATACTTGTTTTCATGAGAATCATGTTTTCTTGTATGTGAAATGTCTGTGGAAGTGATGTATTTTAGTCTGAAGTTTTCCAGTGTTTTGGGGCATGATAAAGGGTTACCATAGCATTTCTGGTGAGAAATGTATGTGTATGTCTTGTTCACCATCAGGGTATTTGACTGGAGTTTTTTTAATTTCTGATAGCAGAGATTCTGATTCATGCTTAGACAGGCTATTACTAGCTTGTACTGTCAACAGAGCTGGTGGGAACCATTTTAACTTTTAGTTTTCTGTTTTTTGTCAAGGACTGAGAAAAATAGCCAGAGGACATAGGCCAGAGCTTTGAGGTGGTTGGCAAAGCAGCAGTGTGTATAAGACATTTGTTTATCACTTCTTAGAAAACATGATGGTAGGGAGAATTGTAGACCTTATAAAATGGTTCAGTATCTGACAGCAGGAAGCATGGGAAGCAAGTTGTGTAAAGAAAAATGTAGTCCTGCTGACTTTTCCTTTCAGTTTTGGTAGTTTGGATAACTATCTACGTTCCAAGACCTATTAAATATTCTTCTCAGTTAGCACATGCCATTCAGTACTGAGGTAGTTGATAAGGCCATGTGACCTTATACTTATATGGATAGTGGGGGAAGAAGGCATGAAATACACTTATTGGCATAAGGGTGGAGAAATAGTTAATCTTGAAGCACCCGGTGTAGTAAAGTTCCTGCTTCAGAGAGAAGCCCAGAAGTTGTATCAAGGCCATCAACTGGTCACAGTCTAGTGGATGATTTTGTGAGCTGTTTCTACCTGTAGCAGCTGATACCTTTAGTTCTTTTTAGGCTTCTGATCCTCATAAAGGATTGTATCTCTCAGTTTGGATATACAAATGCTAATCTGCTTTTAAGATTTTTCTGTAAAAATTTAACAATTAGTTTTTTAACAAAGATCAGCTACATTGTCTCTGGTTTTTGTTTTCTAGGAAAATATGGAGTGATGTTATCTTCGTTTTGTACATTTGTGTGTGTGTGCGTCTGCACTTATCCAGGATGCTGTCAGACAATTATTTCAGTGTAGGTTATGAAATTCCTTCAATAAATTTTGTGCATCTTATGTTCTTGTTAATTCCTTACGTAAAACAGATTATTTCTATAGAAATTAGAATATGAGTTAGAAGTTTGTGTAAATTTGTGTGGGATTGCATTGTGTTACTGTGATCTTTCATTTAAAGGGAGCCAAATATCATCCTGCATCTAAAAATTTGGATTCAAATGTTTGCCTTCACTAACATGTAAAGACTGGAAAGATCTATTGCATTGCCCATGTTCTGCCCTAGGTATTATTGATGTCAGTGAGTGCTAACCTTTACATTGGATTAAGGCAAGTACTAGAAGTTTCTTAACTTCTAGTTAATGTATTTTCAAGTGTATTTTCATATATATAGAACACAGAAATGTATTTTCAAAGGTGAGTGAACAGTTTTTTAGGATTTGGGAAAGAAGGACAAGTATTGAAATAGAATAAATAACAGGTTTATTTGTCTTTCAAAAAAATCTTCTAAGTGAGCTTGTAGTTTTTAAGTTCTCATATGCACATAACGTTTCCATCCAACTGTTGTCAGGTCTAAACTAGTGGGTTATACCAGTGTAAATTGAAATAAGGTTAAGATTAGCCTGAGAGCTTGGGCATGATCATGTACAGCAGTAGAAATACGTTAATGTAGTATCTTTAAAAACATCATTAGTCTCATGTAGTAGCCAGGTAGACATAGGACGACAGCCAAACACTATGTAAAATTGGTTTCTTACTTCCACCTGTACCAATAACAAGGCCAAATACTTGATCTCATCACTGCTAATATCAATGTACTATCAATTTTGAGATAAGAAAATAATCTTAACTGAGGGCATCATATAAACAAACAAGCTTGGACTAAGTTTCATATGTATTTAGCAGACAGAGATTTACCATTTGTTTACCATTTTACTTCCTTTCTAAAGCTGTAGTAGAATTCCTATTGAAATGATGTGATCTTTTTAAGAAACAGTCAGCTCATAAACACTTGTGAACATGAAAAACAAATGCCATCATCATGACTTTTCATTTGATGTTAGTTGCCAAATCAAACCACATCAGAGAGTGTAGAAGGAGAAACCATTCTCAAAACTTCTTGTTACATACATAAATATTTATGACACAGAAGATGCAAGAAAGATGCAAGATGTCTTCCCGGGAATTATTTTATTTAATTGTTTTTAAGTATGTTGCTTTCTCAGCTTTGTGTGTACTAAAGGAGAAGTTAATTTTGTTAAAAGGAATTAACAACAACAATAAGCACTTTTAAAGTATAAAACACTTTCCCCCAGTTTCCTCTGGTAGACTTATGTACACCTGTAAACCAGGATAGATGTGAATATTAAATGCTTTTTTGACTAAGCCAGTGGCATTAGTGCAAATAAGAGGATTTTTTGCTTTGTGAAGAACACAGAATTGAGAGATTTAGGGACAAATTGTGATGGACTATCAGATGTACCAAGAATAAGGAAGCACAACAAATAATTAAGAAAGGCTAAGGAGAGTAAGTTCAGACATTGACAAACAAAGTTCTTGTAGCTTTGGATATTGTACTCTGCTTTCAACATGTTTTTTCACTTGTCTCTTCCCACCCTTTTGTCAGGATTTGTGTAGGAGCCTCTAATGGCAGATTATTGACTTCCCTACAGTACCCTGCTAAGTGAACTTAGTTGGAGATAAGCAGACTTGTTAAAGTTCTGTTCATCTAATGTCAGACTCCCAAACTGAAGACCAAACTCCTACCCTAACTCTGTTGTTGTGCTCTTTTACCTGCTTGAGATAGGTAGATACCTCTGATTTGCAATACAATTTCAGTAACTATCCCTGGAATTGTGCTGAAATAGCAAGATGTTAAAATGTTCCACAGCATTTCCTGAAACTGGCAATTTATTTCTGATTTTCTTACTGTTGTGTTTTGGCCCAGCTAGCACAGCAGCACCACGACAGTCTCTCGCTCGGTGTCCCCATTCACCCCCACCCTCGTTAGGATGGCGGAGGTCCCAGTGAAATGGGATTAAAAAGATAAGCAAGGTTGTTGTGGATTGAGACAAGGACAGGGAGGGCTCACTGACAATTACGGTCTGGGCAAAACAGACTCCAGTACTCGACTTAGAGAGGAAAGTAGGAAAGCTTATTCTACAAGAAACAGAATGGAATAAAAGCAAAAAGGGAGCAGGATAATGAGAAAATTACAACCAGCACTTTAAGATCTCCCTCCCCCATCCCTCCTTTCTTCCCGGGCCCAGCTCACTGCTCCAGATATCTCTACCTCCTCCCCCCTCAACGGCTCAAGGAGGCAGGGAGTGGGGATATGGTCAGTATCTCACAGATGGGCTCTGCCACTTCTGTCTTCTCAGATGAGGACGACTCCTGGCATTCTTCCCCTGCTCCAACACGGGGTTCTTCCCCCGGAACACAGTCCTTAACAAACTTCTCTGGTGTGGGTTGTTCCCAGCAGCTGCGGCTTCTGCCGGTACAGGGTCCCTCACATGGGACACAGTCCTTCGTGAATATCTCTGGCGTGGATTCTTCACCGCAGTTGCAGTTTCTGCAGTTATAGGGTCCCTCTCTCGGGACAAGGCCTCTTCTGGGCATAAGTTTAATGAGCTGCTTTGTCGTGGGTTCCTCCCCACAGTTGCAGCTGTGGATATTGGGTCCCTTCCTTGGGACACGGCCTGCTCTGGCCATAGTGATAAAGGGTCCCTCCTTCGGGACACGGCCTCCTCCATCCAAAATCACTGTCCCTGGCTCAGGGCCTTTAATGAAGTGAATCGCTGCCCCTGGTCTGGGCTCAGCTTTAGCAAAATAAGTCTCTGCCCCTGATATGGGCTCATTATCAAAATGAGTCTCTACCACCGACGTGGGGTCTTTAAAGAAATGAAAATAAATCTCAGCTTCACCAGTTCTCTCCACAGAATTCAGGGGAGTCTCTGCTCCAGCACACCTCCTCCTCTCTTTCATCACTGACCTTGGAGTCCGCATGGTTGTTTCTCTCACTGTTCCTACTCCTTGCACAACCACCAGTCAGAAGAAAAAGAAGGGGCAGAAGAAAGAAAGAAGATGGAGGAAAAAAACCTCCCCTTCCGACTTCTTCTTAAAAAGTGATCATGGAGGCGTCTAATTGGCTCAGCCCCAGAAGTGGGTCTGGCTCTGAGCTGGGGAGAGTTGTGAGCAACTTCTTACAGGAGCATGTCAAACCATGACACTTACCTGATTCAGAAAAACCTGAATCTGAAAAATTTAAATCTGTTAATTTAACAATTACCAATTAAATCTAGGGTCTGATTTTCTACAACACAAAAATAAGAATATTCATTGTAGACAATTCTGTGGAAAGAGCTCCTCATGCAAACTGATGTCATCTCTGGATGCCCTCATGAAATAAGCTCTGTTCTTATGAATTGACTATGTTGTTATATTGTGACCATTTATACCACTGTTACTCTGAAAAAAACAAGTCCTAGAATTAAAAAAAAAAAAAAAAATATATACAAAACTCTAAAAGAAAATATGTAGAGCTTTGTAGGGTGATACTAACTTTTCTTCATGGTGGCGCCATTAATTTCTTAAAAGAAATGGTATTCTTTTCATAAAATAAACATTACGATGTGATTCATTCATTGCATGTTCTAGTATAAATGTTATAGGGAATCACACATTAGCATTCTACCTATTCATCTAGAAATTGCAGCTGTCACAGGGGCATACTAGATCTTCTAACAGCAAGTGAAGAACTGTGAAATAAAAATTACTTGTAAGCCTTAATTTGGTATGGCATTGCTTAGCTTAGAGTACATATGAGTACAAAAAAGCAATTGCAAGCCTAGTACTGTACTTCTATTACAAAAAGTACAAAGAGTTGTCAAAATATAATTAAGAACTCTGAAATATTTCATGTATTCCTAAATCATTTCTTTATCAAATGACCTTTGTATTTTCTTCATCTTATTCTACAGATGGCTGAAATACACTAGTGTGATCTGTGTTTTATTAGGATATATGTCAAAGCAAATTTTTGTACTGTGTTCAGGAATATTACATAGTATTTTACTATTCTGCTGCATATGTTTTTAATTCAATATTAAACTCCTACAGGCTTATTGTTTTTACTGATGCTCATGCTGTATTTCAGCTTTCAATTGCAATTTGATTTGTTGCAGAATCCAGTAGTTTCATCAGCTTAAAAAAAAGAGTTATAAAAATGTATGACTTATGGTGACTTAAAGATAATGCTGTAATATCTAAGACCTAAGTCTTTCACAAGGTGATCAAAGTATCAGAGTTTCAATGATCACCCATTATCAGTCTAGAGCTGTGGTGACTTTCTGTGCTGGAAGCTTGGAAGTCTTGATACCTAGAACAAACTTGGGAGATCTAGATCTCATAATGATAGATGGAAGCTTCAAAATTTTTATTTTCCGGTATAAAATGACACTTTTGTCTATTGTCTATTGACTTTAACCAACTTGTGTATATGCAGAAATGCTTCAGGTTCTTGATGTTGAATTGGTGATGGTATAAAGACCTGTGATGATATTCTATTCTTTCCTGTAAATATTAATCAAGTTTAGAGGAGAGAAAGAAGAAAAAAAAAGGAAATGCAGCAATTTCTTTCATTGGAATATTTTGCGTACTGACAGTAATGTTATTAATGAACATGGCATGAAAGAATCCATTCTGTTGTGAGCTTTAATCCAGAATTCTACATTTGAAAAATACTCTGACAATACCTGCAACAGCATAGGAGTTCCTATTTTTTTTTTTTTTCCTGAAATCCATCAGTAACATTCAGGAGTTGTGAGCTGCTGAGAAACATGTTGGAGAATCATGTATTTTCAGAAATACAATCCAGTTGTATTGCACAGTATGTGTGTTAGTGATCCTTTGCCAAAAGAGTGGATATCAATTTAAGTATACATATACATATGTGTGTCATTTTCCCTGAAGACCTTCTGAATTTTCTAAACCAAACTGTTAATCTTGAGGAGAAAACTGATTTGTTTTTAATAAACTTAGTGTTGTCTGAAATTGCTTCCTCGATAAAGAATGATGTTGCCAGCCTTAAAGGTTGCAAAAACATCTTCAGTTATCTCACTTTTATGTATCATAGAACTATAGAGTGGTAGGGTTGGAAGGGACCTTTAGAGGTTGTCTGGTCCAACCCCCCTGCAGAAGCAAGTCCACCTAGATGAGGTCACATAGGAATGTGTCCAGGTGGGTCTTGAAGACCTCCAAGGAAAGAGACTCCACACCTTCCCCTCTGGGCAGCCTGTGCCACTGCTCCCTCACCCTCACAGTAAAATATTTTTTTTCTAACATCTAAATGGGACTTTTTGTGTTCCACCTTCATCCCATTACCCCTTGTCCTGCTGCTAGACACCACTGAAAAAAGGGATGCCCCAATCTCCTGACATCCACTGTTTAGATATTTGTAAATATTAATAAGATCTCCCTGCAGTCTCCTCTTCTCTAGACTAAACAGCCCCAGTTCCTGCAGCCTTTCCTCATATGAAAGATGCTCAGTCCCCTCATCAATCTTGGTGGCCCTGCACTGGACTCTCTCCAGAAATTCTCTGTCCCTCTTGAGCTGAGGAGCCCAGAACTGGACACAAGACTCCAGATGAGGCCTCACCAGGGGGAGAATAATAAGGAGTAGAGGGGGAGAATAGTAAGGTTTGGAAATGAAAATCCATTGTATGTGCAGGATGCTATCTCTTCGAAATACTGAAAGAAATTCAAGGCATTGCTACTGAAACATGTGTTGATTGACCAGAATAACTGGAAGAATGGAATTGACCTCCAATATTTAAAACTCTGTGATAAAATCCATTTGCTGAAATTAAGTTCAAGGTTGACATACAGCAAATGTATGTTATCTGTAAAACCTTGTTCATATGGGAGCTCTCCAGTTTTGCTTATTTACACAAGTTCAGCCTTTATTATTTTAATGTAAATATGTCTTGATATGATAGCAGGGCTAAAATTCTTCAAAAAGGGTAACAGGCTTTTAGTAGCAGATCTTTTGAAATTAATCTTAGTGATTTCAATAACTAGTTTTGGGTTATTTTTAATTTCTCCTAAAGAGAGAGATGGGGAAGGGGAAGAATCTATGAGAACAGAATAAAATGGACGTGGGTCAGAACAATGAGAGTGGGCATTTTTTTTACTTTGAATTGGCTTACATTTATTTTACTAGTTGCCTTGGTTTGAAACTAGTCCTTATTTCAAGTAGATGAATAGAGAGTTTTTTAGGTATTTCAATTATTTGTTTCTGTGTGGTTATGATTTTTTTGTAAAGCTGTACCCCATGTGGCATCTTCTAGTGAAGTAAAAGATCTTCCTTATGACCCAGTTGCCAATCAATGGAGCATCTGCATGGTAGATATTTGTATGCTGTTTCTCTACACAGTATCAATGGAGACATTAATGCTGAAAGATGTAAAATTCCGGGTAGCTTGGAAGGCATATTTCAATGACCACAGATACTTCTCTTGTAGGTAGTGACTGGCTGTGGTGAATCATCATTGCTCTGAAATTTTCCCTTTCCCTTACTTCCTTTGTCTGGTTTCTTTTAAGTGCTTGAAGTTCATCCTGTCATCCTCATCAAAAAAGTTCTTTTAAGTCAAACAAAACAGAATCAATGAGCAAAAGACACTGTTATTTCAGCTAAATTATCTACCATGTCTTTGAACTACAGAAGCCACTGTTTTAGGTAAAAACTGACCTGTGATTCTGAAAATAACAGGAAGTTGTTAACTCCCAATAAGAAACTGTTTTCTTACTAAGATTCTAGGAATAACTGAGAGAGCTGGCCTATGGATAAAAATCTAACAAAGTAAATATAAAACATATTTAATGGTGCCTTTTTTATCTCAAAAATCTGGAAAAATAATTTCATGAGCTTGATTGGCAGGAAGAGCTGTAATTTTTTCTTTTCAATTTATATTGTGTTGGGAAAGAAAGCCAGAATGTACTTCCATGATCCCTGCAGTTTTAGAAGCCCTAAACTCTACTAGACTGTATTGGTCTTCCTTTTAAGTCTGTTTCTTTTTTTTATTATTATCATTGTTTTCCCAAGTTCTCATTTGATTTTGGAGCATATTAATTTCTTCTATAAAGTAGAATGTTTCAAGGCATCAATATCTAATGCATCTGCTTAGACTGGAGAGCCAGAAGGATGCCAGGTATTTTAAGCAAAGTAGTTCTATACTTGTACAGTCTACTTATTGGCTGCTTGCTGGTACAGTCCTTGCTAGTGAGTTCAGAAAACTCCACTGGAATGGTACTTTGCCATTGTTATTTTAATAAATGGGAATAACTGGGAGGTTAAACAGTTAGGTGTGTTCTTTTTTTCTCAATTTCATGCCTTTTTTAATGTTCAATATAAAATAAAAGGCACAAAGTCTGTGGCAATAAAAACTGTTTAGAACTGTAACTTTTTTCCTTTGTCAGTAGTTTGACACAACAATAAGTGCAGTTCTGAGAACAAGATAAAGCAATCTATCTTGAAAATTCTTTGCACTCTATTTCTTTTTATTGCAAAATTTGAAAGCAGCCTTTCATTCTTTGTCTGTTTCCCAAACATGCGTCTTTGTAGTTGTTTAAATCACTGCGCCATGAATTTCTGTGGCATCATTTCTGTTAAATGTAGTGAATATTTATCAACAAAAGTACAAGACTCTAGTCAGTTACACTTTCTCTTGTTGAGTCTTATAAACTGTTAAACCTTATCAAGAAGTCCCAAACTGATAATAAACAGTTTCACCTACTGCTAGCAGACTCATTTTTGCTTATTTCATAGCTACCACACTATACATTAGTTTTTCAGTCACTCGACATAACCACTGAACTACTTGGTGAATGCTGCTTTAGAAATGCCACCAACAGCATGTTCACACATACGGACACATATATGAAGATACAAACACAGATATAACTATTTCCTATAGCAGAGGATATAACTGATACAAATGTATTCTGCTGCTTAATAGCTTGGTATAGGATGGAGTGGGACTCTTAAGTGTCTAGTCTCAATGCAGCAAAAGGAAGAGGAGGAAAAAGTAGCAGGACTCTGTGAAGGTAAAGGAGTGCAGAACAGCCTACCTGAGATACTAGAGAATTAGGAGTTAATCTCAGTCATATTATACTTTCTTTAACAGAACCTGTTGCCACAGAAAAAGGAGTAATGGTTTTAAACTAAAAGAGAGTAGAATTGGATCAGATATAAGGAAGTAATTGCATGGTGAAACACTGGAACAGGTTTCCCAGAGAGATGGTAGATGGCTCATCCCTAAAAACATTCATGATGAGGTTGAACGGGGCTCTGAGCAACCTGATGAAGTGGAAGATGTGCCTGCTCATTGCAGGAGGGAGGTGGACTAGATGACACTTAAAGGTACCTTCTAATCTAAACTATTCTGTGATTCTAAGATGGCATGTGATGATTTGAAGTCTCACTTGGACATATAATGAGACAGGAGTCTGCTGGAGAACTAGTAGGGAGCCTGAACCAGTCTGTATCAAAAACATGTCTCACTTTTGGAATGTTCTATAAACCAAGTATTGAACACTGAAACTGATGTTTTGTTGTACTGTCATTTAAAAAAAAATGGTTACAATCATGAATTGAACTCAAAAAAGCTCCTGAGACTGTATTTGTATTTTCCTTGCACCTATCGTGATGTTAAAAATAGAAATTCTGAATGTTTTCTTCTAAGAGAACTAGATTTCATTATTTGTGGTTTTATGTGCTATTTTACATGTTTAGTAGAGTGAGTTTTCCTTTGTGATGTTTCTTTACAAGGAACTTTTGCAATTATTGTATCAAAATTCTAATAAGTAAACTTATCTGCAAGTAGAAGAATAGGAAGTGCATTGAGCAGTAAATGGTAGTTAGGAGGCTTTTGACTTTACCAGAAGCCATCTTCTTATCTTTCTTCACAAGAATCTTAACAGTTGATTCAGATTATAATGTTTGCTTAAATTAATTTATAGCAATAGTGAGGCTGACCCTTGTTTTTCATGCTCAGGCAATGGATACAGTCATTTGCTTTCCATATCATGGAATCTTTATAGGACTGAATTTTGTAGGTTTTGCAAAGAAAAACATCATGTTTGCCTGTAGAAGGGAAGAAAAAAGGCATGGGATGGAGAAGGACAACTTTACTGATTAATTAAAGAAAGCAAGTATGTCAGAGAAATGGAGACCTCCTCTGTCAAGTTCTTTCTTGGAACACCAAGCCTTATGCTTCTTCCTCGATACTGAACTAGTCAGCTAGCAGTAACCCCTTTGCACCTTGTGATGTAATCTGATGATATTTGTCGTTAACATTATAAAGCTCAACAAAGCACTCCATGCCAATCTCAGCAAGAACATTGCAGTAGAAATACATGTCTAAATTACAGCCTAAATGCTTTCTTGATGCGTTTTGGATACATCACGATCTCCTGCCTGCAGTTTATCAATTTGTTCGTTTTATATATTAGCATAAATTGCTGACTTCTGAATATAACTGTATGAATTTATGGCATGATTCACTTATGATTTGCTTGTTGATGTGAATGTTAACTGAGCTGTTTATCTAGATCATTATATGCATCGCTGTTTTATTTCTCAGGTTTCATCCATTTACATAATGTTTATTAATTAGATATGGTTATTGTGTCAAATATTCAGGTTTCCTTTTCTCTCTCTTGAAATACTGTAACAAAAAATTGAGACTATAAGTGAGGCAAAAGAAAGTTTGGTTAGAGTCTTTTGGATGGTGAGTTGATAGTTGTTTTTTTCTTTAAAGTTTTCACTGTCAGTCATTCGTATCCAGGGGAAGAATAAAATACATAAAAGAGAAGGGAATGTAATTTCAGTGGTAGAATGTGTTCAGATTCACTGGAAATTCTTGTGAAGCACTTGTAAAAATTGATGCAAGGTGAGATGTTGGCACTGTAAACTAGCGTATGTAACACTGAGTGTAAGCATGTCCAAGTTCAGCAAATGCCAAAACCATTTCAGGGCTTATGTAGTGGCCACAAGACTAAAATGATTGTAGAAGCTGTGAAAAGATATTGTGTTTCATAATACTCTGTGTAATCTCTTATGATTCAGCATATCTCATCCTAATATTTTGCAGCAACTACAGGCTAGACTGGGGATTGCTGTTCCAATCAGGAACTTGTAATTTGTGGAAGACATGAGGCAAATTTCAAAAAAAGAGAAAATTTTACTTTTGTAACTTAATATTTTGTTATAGCTGAAAACCACCTTTTCATCTCAAAATAAACTGGACTAATTGAGTTAACTTAGGTAATATATGGCATGTCATTTAGTTGTGAAAATGTGATTAAACTAAGTTGGCAAATTGGTTTCATTTTTGAATCTGTTTATATGACATTGAACTGTCTGTTTTTGCTTTTCTGCTCATCTCCACAATGTTGCTATTCCCTTATACTGCCAGTTAGACTTATTGTGGATGCTGTAGCTGCTAGTAGGAATGAATGTGTTGTATATTAGTTTATTCCAAATGAAAATGAAGGCTGAATCCTGGAAGTGACATTCAGTCCTCAGGCTGCCCGATTGCATTAGCCTATTGCTGTTGAGATTGAAATGTAGGAAAGGAATGGCTGTATCTAAAAAGTTATTACCTGTGTCTTCAGTGTTAGCTCTTTCTACTGGGAACTGCTGACTCAGGTTCCTTAGAAGCCTTGAAGGTAGATGATCCCACTGGACCTGGGACTGTCACAGTTCAGCTGATACTGATTGGTTGCTTGTTGCCATCTTCTGCTGGGTACTGTCAGGTCCTTTTTGCAGTGACATCATATAGGTGAGGTAACAGTTACTAAAAATCTAAATTCCTCTGCTCTACCTTTGGAGCTTTCTGCAGAACCTGGAAGCATTGCTATTTCTTTGAACCTCTTCCTGAGAATCCCTTACTGTTTTCAGTTCTACTTTCACCTCAATGCTTGCAGCCTTTCTGGTGAGGTTATGGTAAAACTACCTGCATTATGATTAAAGACAGATCTCTAGCAAGAGGAATATGGAGAGAAATTTCTGTAAGATCGTTCAGATAGCTTTTAATGTTTAGAAAAAAACAATTTAAATAAAATACTGACTTTTTAAGAGGTCCTCTGAATGTAACTGTTGCAAAACTATAAAAGTGGTATGGGCTGCAATGGTGGAATACAAGATTATCATCTTTCAGGCAATGGATTGTAAAATGCCAGCTGTGTAAAATTTTGCTGTGATCACACTGAGTTAACCTTAATGGAAATGTTGTCTGAATGAAGACCACAAGGGTTGTTCTCATGTTTTCTAGTACTACATTCTCTTGTCCTTCTATTTCTTGTAAACATACTGTTTAATAATGCAAAGATTTCATCACAGAGTAGAAATGGGATTTTAACAGCCAAAAAGAAGAGATCATCTGACAATAATCCTAAACATGACTGTTGAATGGATTTGATCCTGATTTCAGCTTTGTTGTTGTTTTAAAAACAGTAGTATTTTTCACCAAATTATGAATGTAGATTTTGCATGTGTTTGTGATTTGCAAGGCCTTGCCTGTGTGATACAGGCTATAAACTCTACTTGGAAATGTATAGTAGTCTGGAGTAGATAATTGCACTTTGAGAAAAGAGCCTCTGTTTCCAGTGAAAACACTGTAAAGTTATTTCAAAAATGCTCTGACCTCAGACGTTTCATATAACTTGCACAAAATGCTTTCACATTTGTGCAGCAGCTAGTGGCTTGATCTCTGCCATTTCATAAACGAAAGCACAGAATTCTCCCTGGGAAAAAAGCAGGATGTCTATGCTTTGGCCTACAAAGCTAGTGTTATTTTACTCACTCTGTTCTTTGTGTCTATACCCTTAAACAGAAGAAATCTTGCCCTCCTTTAAACAAATCTGTCTTCTAATCATACTCCACCCCCACAAACCCAACTTTCCCTCAGTTTTTTCTATCTCGCTGCCTCCACTCAGTGTACACACACTAATAAATTCTGCAGTAAAACCCTTGGGAGAATTTCTCAGCACAAATAGAAAGAAGATGTCAAAGGCTGAGAATAGGAATTTTCTTTTTAAAGTTGCAAAAACAATAGAGAACAATTGAACCAACGGGGGAAGAGCCAAAGATGAGTGAACAAGCCATGACAGAATTGCCTTAATTTTCTTTTGATGAAACCCCACTGATTCTCTTCACTAGCATCAAAAAGAGCTATTTTTGTTTGCAGTTGTTTAATTTTCAAGATTCTTGGTAGAAAGCAAAAGCATTGCAAATGCAAGTGCAGAGGCTTGTGAGAATGTTCACACCAGAAATGATCCTGTGGCCTTTTGAAAAGCCATTTTTAACTTCTGATACAATAAAGTTGTCAGATATTGATAAAGACTTCATATGAAAAATTTGTATGCTGGAAGGATGACTTAATAGAATCAATGGTGTGTGGCACTCTATGAGAAAAAAAACGAGCAGTCATACTTGTTTGCTTTGCCAAATAGAGAGCAATGGGAAAACTACTGGGTTTCTGAATGTGATATGGACTGGTACTTTTCAGAAAACTCTGCAGAGGGAAAGGAGAACAAAATTTGAGACATATGATTCAATCTCATTTAGAAAAACATTTTTGGGAATGGGTTGTGCTTTCAGAGGACTCTTAACTGAGGAAAATATGCAGGGGAGAAGCAGGTGGAGACACATGACTGTATTGTCAACAGTTGTACCAGGGAGAGAGTCTAGTAGCCCTGCAGATCTGCTGGCTGAACCTCTTGTGTGAGCATGCTCTAACTTGTTTCTGTTCCAGTCAGTTAGCTGAGCTCAGGTCTTTACTGTCTTATTTTGTACCAACTGGGAGAACTGTGGCAGGCACACCTCAGAAAACCCATCAGAAGCAGGGCTACCCTTGGGTGTAAGAATGTTGTTGACCATCTGGATGAAGGCAGTAACAACTGCCCTAGTCAAAGCATGATCCAAAAGCTAGCATCTATCTCCAGTCTCAGTCATGTCATGTCATGTTATCAATAATGTCATGCCTAAGACTCAAGAAATAGTATCCTGGCTCTAGCAGATAGGGGTCATGTTATTTGCAGTTTGCAGACAGTAAGATGTTAAGAGCCAGAAATTGTCTGATAATTCAAAGAGACAGAACACATGAACACAGCCCTTCTCTTGTACTGAGTGTTCACTGTGAAAAAGGCAATAACAGACAGTATTGACCAATTTTAGTTCTTATTCTGTGATTACTGATGGCATGTGTGAATTTGCAAGCTCAATGGCGTATATATGTCTATGTTTCAAGTGGGCCTGCTGAAAAGGTGCTCCTCTGTACTATCATGTCTGAGTAAGTATATGTAGAGTCTGTTGCTAACAGTAGACAATGCTGGATGTAGTTTCCAATGTATATGTATGAATGCATGCATTGGAAAGGGTCAGTGATGGTTAAAATATAAAAAAAGACAAGGAGAGACCTTAAAGGTGCAGCGAGGTTGTATGTATTCATTAAATTATTTTGTTTAATTGATTTTTAAAGAGGATAAGTTCTTGCAGGGCAATACAAAGTAGATAGGGATCATAGTTAATTCCACTCAACTAGCAGTGAGCCCTGTCTTTCCTGAAGGAGACATGGAGATGTCAGATAGCAGACTTGTTTCTATGTCCTCTGCATCAGACAGAAGAGATGGCAGGCTATGGAAGGAGACGTATATGCTTTAACTTCTTGAAAGATTTAGCAGCAGATGCTCTTCTCTGGCATGCATCAGAAGCCCTTAAAAAAAAAAAAGGCAGAAAATTGGCTACAATAGAGATTCTCAAAGACTTACATGTAGTTAATCACATCTTTAATACACAGCAGACTGACCTTCCTTCCATTTGCATTTATGTGATCCACATCAACTTTTGCTAGTGTAACTTCTGAAACAGTTCAAGCATGCTCGACTTGACTTGGTTGCACTTGGTTATTTTTAATTTTGTTGCTGGTGGCAACCTCTTCTTGTGCTGCATGGGCACACAGACACACACACACTCTCTGTTACAACAGTAGACCTGCTAGCTTGGATGACTCCTTCTCTATCTCCAGCTGTTTTCATATATACCTCAGGACCTTCTTTGTAATGAAACACCTGTGTATCATTCGGAAAACTGGATATAGGGAGTGTACTGTATAAGCAGCCAGTTCTCTGCAGTCTAGTAGCATTTTTATTCACAAGATACTAACCTGAAAACTAGCGTTTTAGAAACCCACTGGTAGCTTTCTGGAAGATGCCAGATAAAAATGGAATAGAAAAGGACTTTGAAGTTTTGTGATTCTGTCACTTTACTGTTTGTCTGGTGGTACTGCTACAAAATCACAAAATCATGTTATACAAAGAGCCATTTTTCCTAAAACAGTGTTCTTGAGACTAAACATCAGCTTTAGCACTGTGAAAGATAGGAATGAAAACACTACTATTAGATTCTCTGATCCATTTTTCTTTGGCAATCTAAGCCAAGGAGGGTGCCAAAATACATTTGAGATTTATATGCCTCTGAATTTATTAGCTGCCCTTGCAAAGAAGTTTTACAGTCTTGGAAAACATTTATTATCCGATAGAAAATAAACCATTGTCCCTAACTGAAATCAACAGAAATTTTGCCATTTCAGGCATAGTTTTTCTTGTCTAAGTAGTCTAATTCAACACTTGGGATGAGCAAGCTACTCAAGAAATGACTGCACAGTGTCTATTATTAATACAGTGAAGAAGCTGTCTCTGGAATAGCCCTGGCATTTCTTAGTGAAAAATTATAAGGAAATATATTGTTAGGAATAAATTACAAATTGGTATAGGCATTTTTCTTGCCATGTCCCAGGACTTCATCAGTATCAGTAATTCATCTTTGCTTCTGTTTCTTTCAGGGCCCTCCTGGTCCAAAAGGCGAGAAGGTGAGTTGATGTATGGGTGACACTTACAAGGTTAACAGAAAGCCCTCCCAGCATGAACTAAAGAGACCATTTGTATTGACACAGTGTAATGTCAGATTATGTAAGAGAACTGGGTAGCACACAGATGCTGTGTTAAACCTATCATCTCATCTTTCCACTTTGCAGGGAGATCAAGGTGATCAGGGCCCTCGGGTAAGCATCTTAAAAAAAATGTTACACTTCCCCTTCGCTGAGTAGGCAATTAGTATTTAGTGCAAAACTAAATTAAAAACACTGTCTGGGCTAATTACGCTTATTAGCTGCATTTACCCTGCATGTTGAAGTAAGTGTCTGCAGGACAGTAATACTGAACGTGACCAAATACTGAACATGACCAGATAGTGGCTGGGAAGATTCAAGTAACAATAGTAATTAATGCATTAAAATACACAGTTTCAATTATGGGTGGAGGTAGGTTTCATAGTGATTTTGCTCTGCTGTATAAAAGCTGGCTTTCCTAACCAAACCTTTCAGTTCCCCCAGCAATGTTTTCATGCCTTGCATGGGCTTCTACAATGCAGAGCGCCGTGGGTTTCTAATAAATGTACTTGTAGATTTTATGTAAAATGAATCCAGTATTTACTGAAATATAAACAAATATATTGTATGCATGTATTAGCTCTTTTTCCTGACATGTTTGTATTCAAACTTTTTAATAATAACAATATTATCACCTTGTAAATTCATCCAGGCAGTTAGACAGAAAGTGCTTTATTTCTGGAAATTTAAAGGTTCTTTTAATTTTTAAATATGTTTATTGTAACATAGAAATAGAGAAATACAAGGGTGAAAGTTAAGATAGATTGGCTGTGCCAATTCATTTTTCTTTACATCTGTGCTTCATTAGAAAATGTTTAGTTACATTCTTCTGATGATATAGTGACTCTCTTCTGTTGCACATGTATAACTTTTTCCATAACAGCGTGTTCCCTGGAGCTATTTTTTTTTTGTCAACTGCATTTACTATTTTGAATTTGTAATTTTATTTTATTATTTTATTTCATATTATTTAATTTAATTTTGTTTTTTCTAGTCAATAAGATTATCTAAAGTCACAACATGCTTTTGTAGCTGAATTTGGTGTTGGTGTTACTAGTGTTAAGTACCTATAGGGTGTCCTATTATGCTTAGCAATATGACTGCTCATTGTAAAGACAGAGGCCTATTAGTGAATAGACATATTAGTCTCTCAGACACTGTGCTGGGCTGTATGCAGCCATGCTGTTCTGTGCTACAGAACCTTATGGGGAATGTGAGAAGCCGGGCCTGTGGCTCAGGAGAGGATGCTTCATTCAGAAAGCATGTCAGATGTTTATGTGTAGGTGCTTTCAGAAGTTTCCAGGGAAGGACCCAGAGGTCTAAACATAGAAAATCAAATGAAGTAGTATCAACATAAAGGAATGATGATGCTGTTTCTTACTCATGGTAGCATAGAATGGAGGAGCAGAGGACAATTCTGGAGGGAAAGCAAAGGTGTCAGAGCCTCCACTGGTCCAGAAATCTTGGCAAAATGAGGAAAACATGTAAGAACTAGAAGGTGGTTAAGCATGTGAGGTTTTAAGTCCCCAGACTGGAAGTGTTGGCTCTACCTAATAAGAAGATGCATATTTGTTCAGTGTTACCATATAGGTGGAACACTGCAAGACTGCAGTGGAATATGCACTGCAGAGACTGATGTGTGTCAAGACATACTCCCTGTGCCGGAGGGCAGCAGAGCCCTCACTGAACTCTACAAATTGTGGTTGCAGCTAGTTTCTCATTTTGGTAAATTAAGTGGATCTAAAAGGCAAAAAACTATCCAGCCTAAGGAATTAATGCTTAAGGATATCACAAAGCTGTATCTGCAGGAGCAGCTGGCAATTGGGACTGAATTCTACGTCTGGATATAGAAAGAGTTGAATAAGGTCAGCAATAGAGAGAAAGAGGTGGTGAATAACACCTTGTGAGCTAAGTGAACCTGCAGTAACTAAACAGTTAATGCATATTGCCATAATGTATAAGTTAGGTAATTTGCCCAGTCTTGGTGGTTTTCCATTTATCTTTTATTTTAAGCACATTTGAATGCATTCTATAGCAGCTTCTCTTTTTTGGCCTTGTGTAGTTTACAAGTAAGAAGTACTATGAAGCCTCTAACTGTTTTATGTTTTATGGTACAGCAGTTATCTCTTCTGATGACTGTCTTCAAGGTGAATCCGCTCAATTTGCTGTGCCAGGGGATTTACAGTATAATTAAAGGAAATTAGGTGTAAAAGCCAGTCATGCACCAAATGAAACTAAATCCATTTAAACCGTTTAAAGGTTGGTTACCTTTGCACATAGTTTTCCATCACTACCTGTGTAAAATAAATGGTTTTGAAGATAATATCATACCATGTTTTTTTAGAGAAATATTGTACCTGAAAGTGACTATTGGATGACATCAACAATTAGATTTTATAAGTTTTCAGACATCCTGGATATAATACCTAAAAGTGATGGATATTTTAAAGCTAATTTGTCCTTTACAGATAAGGAGTGTGAAGTTTTTCTTGGTTTATATTTTTACGTATTGATTTCAAAATAGCATTTAGCTTAGCAAAGATTTTTGTCTTTCCACGTCATTTCTATGACTGAAATTTCAAAATTACTCATATTATTTATAAAAGCTGCTTTCTTTCCTCCAGGCATTTTTATTAGTAAAAGAAACCAAAGTAAAAGTATCAAGATTGTCCAGGACAAGATGAAACCTTAAGCTTTTAAAATCCTGTTGAAGAGAAAAATATTTGTGAGCTGAGAGTTGTTGCTTTCTGTCCCCATCCAAGTTTTCACCTTGAGATTTTTGAGAGATCTTTCTTTCTGAAATAGTTTTAAAACTATAAATCTAGTAATCAGTTATCTCAAAACTTTTTACCCACAGTCATTGGACATGATGAGATTCCATGGAACTGACTTGAAGTTCAGTTTTTCTTGAAAATAGCTTCAGCAAATTAATACACTAGTAGGAACCTGACCCTGCATTACCACCCAGCAGTCAGACACTTGTATTTATAGACTAATGGGTGTAATCTCTTTATTCTTTTTTTAAGGGATCTGAAGGGTTTTGTTAAGTATTTGGAAGTAATCTTCTAATCAGTCTCAATCATACAGAGATTGTATAAGGGCTACAAGTTCATCATGCCATGTGACTTAATCTACAGTGAGGGCTCAATCACCACTTATGGTCCCAGGCAAAATAGACAGGACTACTCAACTTGGAGAAGAAGAGGAAACTTAATTTAATCCGCTGCCAACCAAAAACATAGCAAACAGAAATACCCCACCAAAAGAAACAGAGAGCACGGCGAATGATTAAAAGGACAACCAGCTACTCTGGTCTGGCATTCCTCCTCCCTTCCTCCTTCTCTAACTGCAGAGTTTGACTGCAGAGTTTGTGTGACCACCTCCACCCTGCCCTAATCTTCCATCTCCTACTCACCGTAGGTTTGTCTTCTTAAGTAGTGATGGCAGAGGCACCAGATTGGCCTGAAGTGGATCCAAAATCAGAGCCAGGATAAGTTTTGGGAACAGTTTATGGGGGCAGTAGTGCAGACCCCTCCCCCTGTTACCAAGCACATGTGGCTCCGTAACAAAACTCATTACAACCACAGATAAGGTAATGGTGGATGTATTCAAAAGGCTCAATCTTATTTGAAAAAAAAAGCTTTTTTGATCTCTTTTTATATTTTTATATGAGCTCTCTACTCATTACTCTAATGTTTTGGTACACTAAATATTTAGGTCAAATGCTAATGTAAGAAACAGTACTATTAGTAAATCTTTTGAATACTTTTCTTTTGCAGAGGACATGGCTTCATGACATGTCCATAGAGATTTGCATTACTGTCCTGAGCCATGATAAAATTAAAAATTATGTGTTTGAGCCTGTGGACTACTAGAATAAATGCTGATGTCAGTCCACTGCTGAGTTCCAGTTGCTCAGCTCCAGTTTAAAAAAAAAAACTTTGAAGATTTCACAATGGTAGGATTGCAAAGGATATGTTTTCCAAGTAGAGATTGTACCCTGATTAATGGAAATAGATCTTCAGAGATGGCTGTTTGGGAATGGAACAACCAGTACTGAATGTATCTGATCTGTCTGGTTTTCATCCTTCTGTGAAAGACGTAATAAATATCTTCTTTTCTTTAGTTTAGGTACATGAACAATTCCTTGTTTATCATGTCTAGAAATCATGAGCTGGCAGGTGCCTTTAAATTGGTTTTGGTCTAGGTACAATGAGAAACCACCCAGAAGCCATACTTAAGTATTTCCATAAAATTATTTTTTCATTTGGAATGTTTAACTAAATTTTCCTAGCAGCTGGGTCTGCACAGAACTGATAACATCTCTAAAATACCTTCAGCAGGAGATATTAAGTTCTAGAAAAGAAAGGTACTCAGTAGTTAACTTTTATTGACCTGAAGATGGAAAAGATTCTTTGTGTACTTTTAAAAGAGTTAGGTTCAAGTAGTGGCATAATGTTCTCTTCTTTTTACCCCTTTCCCCTTCCTTGTTTACTTTTAATAATATTTCACAGAATCACAGAATGGTACGGGTTGGAAGGAACCTCTAGAGATCTAGTCCAATTTCCCACCTAGCTCATGTTGCACAGGAACACATCCAGGAAGGTTTTGAAAACTTCCAGAGAAGCAGACTCCACAACCTCCCTGGGCTCTCTCACTTGACCAGGAAAGAAGTTTTTCCTCATGTTCAAGTGGAGTTTCTTGTGTTCCAGCTATTTTCTACTTTTTTGCTACCCACTAAAAGGAAATTGTTGTTTTACAAGAGAAATTTTCAGGTTCTAGTCTTCTGTGCTTCTGGCAAGCTATTTAAAAATTATCTAATATTGACAGAAATAGTCCTGGAAGCAGTCTATTTACTGAAATAACTAAATCCAAATACATGTGTACATATAGATAGACACTACTGTTTTAAACAGAAGTATTGCTTCATTTATTACATTACAGATGCAACTTTTATAAAGTATCCCATATTAAAAGGAAGTTAAAGATATACAAGTAATACATTTTGACCTAAGTTTTTTTTAAGATTTTTTTTTAAAAGTCTGATTTTAATGTTTGTGTATTATTAGTAGTTAATATATTTCCAAGGAATGTTTTTTAAATATTTTGAGCCTTTCCCTGCTCCTACTGATGATAAATGAAAAACTGTTATTCATGTCATCAGAATCAGTAAAATCAGAAAATACCAGTTACTGAGTCTTAAGGCTTGATCATTAACTTTTCACAGTCTCTTGAAGCCATCTTATTTTACATTATGTTTCATTTGAAAGTTGACAGCCTTGGGGTTTTTTTTAGAAAGGAACAAGTTTGCTTCACAAAATAGATAGTAGTATATAAATTAATCTGACTTCTTGCCTTCACCAATAGCTGGAATCCATTTTCTGGAGGCATTAGTAACGACACCAAATGTAGGGAAATCAGTAATGTAATAGGAAGCTTTGTTCCCAATCAGTGTATGATGCTAACTTTTATCCTCATTTATCATCTTATCAAAGGAAAAATATATAGTATTATAGTCAAGAGTATTAATTTTACATAATTTAAACATAGTTTGTGAATTTTTTCCAGAACTGTTCTTGATCATGTTTGATTATATCCGATTAAAATTTCTCTTAATATCATCTATAAATACTGCTCATTAATTTTATCTGCCATAATAGAAGGACTGTGCAGCTTTCATTAGCATAAATTAGCATTATCCCCAGCTTTTTATTTTTTTATTAAATACACTTTAGTTTCATTTATATGAATATGCCGTCAAAAGCTGTGGCAGAGGTGGTGATACAGTAATGGTATCCAATTAAGTGATATTCTTGTGTGTGTATAAAAGCACATTTTCTCGCTTACTATATGCTGCTTCAAACATAAACATAATACTGCTTTAAATTCATACTTTACTAGTGTTACTATCCACATAGCTGTTTGTTTTATTATTAATTGTCCTATCTAAGTTATAGTTCAAATTATAAACTGTACCTTGCCACTGTCTCAAACTACACTCTTAGTGTGACCCAATAAGAAGGCTAAAAAAAGTTCATGATTGCTTCTGTTAACATAATTTTCACCAAAGCAGTACCAAGAAGACGACTGGACATCTGGTTTAAAGCCAATTTGTCTGTGAGCAGCTAATTTAACTTCTGATACTTTGATTCCTTGTCTGCCAGAAGGCAACAGAGGTATTTACCTACTCCGTTCCTAGGACTAATTATCTGTTCCACTTCACTAGTATTAGGCTTTTTTGTCTCCCTTGTTAAGCTGAAACTAGGGTAACAAATTAGAGCAGGGTAACTTGGAGCTCTAACTAGAAGAGGTTAGGAAAGAACTAAAATTGTACTCGCCAACGGTGTCTGAGGCATTGGAACACAGACTGGAGATGTTCAGAGTTCATAGGAGTGTCCTTTTGGCTGTGGATGACTCTCCAGGGCTAAGCTATGCCTTTGATGTTTGGCTCCTGAGGTTCTCCCAGGGAATGCAGAACAGCTGTGACACTCCAGAGAGAGTGCCACATACCTGCTCCCAAGACAAGGATGTTGTCATTCCTGTCTCAAGAGCTAGGCAGTGCATGTCTTCACTCACCACCAGTTGGTTTGCATCTTGTCCCTTTTTAGTAATGCCAGAGGAATGGTGAGGAAGGAAGTCTCTGTACATCCTGTTCCTTTTTCTATAGCCCTGTCCTGTGACTGAGAAAACATCATGTAGTCATTTTATCTCACACTGCAGCTGTCATGCAAAAGTCAGACTGATCTGATCCTGTCCTAATAAATACCATAGAAGTGGCTTGAAACACTTACCTGTGTTGCATAGCTGCAGTGGGTATAAAATTTTAAGAGAAGCATCAACCAGGACTTTTGTTGTGAGTAACAACTTGATTTTGGGAAGGACCAAACCATCTTAACTGGATGACTGCCACCACTTTCTGTGAAAGTAGTAGGTTTGCCTTAAGGAAGGATATTTTGTGTAAGTCAAATACTGATCACTCATCAGAACTCCAGAGTTGTGTGGGAAAGATATTTGCCTGACTGAAAAATCATCTAGTACTAGGAACAAAATAGAGGAGAGCTGGTTTTTTCCCCCAGTTATATTCATTTGGATTGTACTGTCAGGTAGAGTTCACTGTGAAAACACAGAGGTTGTTATAGAAAATAACACTTTTATGGCGATCTGTCTGTGCTAGTTCTTAAACATTATATTTTCATTATTTTAATACAAAGTCTGAACCATTACATAATGTATTCAAATTAAAACTCTTTATTGAATGATGGCCTAAGTGAAATTCCTGGATCTTTGTGTTATTGTGGTATACTGTTTTAGTTAGCAGATTTGCTGATGGTAAGCAGTAGTTACGATAAAAAGGATTACATAAAAGAGCTCCCACTGAGAGTCCATGGCACTGTACAGGGTGATACCAAACACTATATTCCCCAGGGCAGGTACAGTAATTAGCTGCAGGACTGGCACTCGAGCTGCGGGATTAATTAGAACTGGAGATGGTGTTAGGGGGAGGTAAAATGGCCATAAAGAGTGTCAGGATCACTCTGGCCTGAAGCCTGTGCGATTTGATGTGAAATAGCAGCAGCTGGCTGTAACCTTAGGAAGTGCAAGTGGACAGCAGGTGGTAATTCCCGTCTCATTTGCCACGTCTTCACAGGAACATGTAAGCTTGTGCAGCTAGGGTTTATTGGCAGGTCAGAAGGAAAATCCTAAGGAGGACTGTGACATTTACTCTCCTAAGCAAATACAATAGTCAAAATGGAGTGTACATAGCATAGTGTAAGACTAGTAATGCTGTTGCTTCATGTTATTTTACTTGCCATATGACAAGGTTGTGAAGACCATATAATATTGACCTCATGTAGACCAATGCACAAAGCTGAATGTGTTGTGAAAAATCTGCTAGTGGGAATTGTATCTTTGGAGGCTATGATAGATGTAATGGGAGAATTACTCCGTCTAAGTAAAAAGATCAGACAGAGGGAATGATACAATGTTCTGGCATCCTTCAGTTTCTTCAGTAATCATTGTTTGGGGATGAGTAGACTTTACCTACACCTCCAGGTAGGTAATGGAGACACTGAATTATGTGGTCAAATGCCTGTTGGTCTCCACCAAGTTATGTTTTGCTTGGCATTTGGGCAAAAATTGCAATGAGACATGCAACAAATGTGCTAATTTAGAAATTATAACCAGCTAGCATTTCAGGGTGAGCTTGAGTTGCTGTCATCAGAGGAATTTAGTGGGCCAATGGGCGCTGTTGATCACTGTATGTTTTATATTCTGTGAGGGCCTCCCAGGGTGCAGAACAAGAGCCCTTCCTATGTGGAGTCCAAAAATCAAACCAAATAAAGAGAAAATTGAGTAACTCTGAATCCATCATTGAGAACAGCTTTAGATAGATAAAAAAATAAAACAAATCTAGGGGATATTTGCAGCTATATTTATAGCAGAGTGACAGGAAAGGGAGAGAACTCATTTTGTGGGAAGGATAGCTCTTTTTATGCCTTTTTAGAAGCTCAGTGTGTGCCAACATTATCTTTCATGGATGCCAGAAGATGCAATGCTTTCTAAAGCCTCCCACACTTGCGAAAACTATAGTTTCTTTGCTGAGTTCCATTTAATATTCCCATGTTTCTGGCTCTCTCCAGATACTTGTGTTGCATGTGGGGAGATAATGATCCAGGTCCATGCTGGCATTGCATGTCTCTGACCATTAGGTCTGAGATTATGCCTGCTTTGGGCAAAGGAAAGCAATCTATGTCCTACTTGGGAACAAGCTGAAACAAGCTATTAGAATGCTGATGGAAGAATGAGGTCATCCTCTTTTCTCATACATTGTTTATATAGGCAGAAAATGCAGTACTGATAGCTACTCTTAAACTTTTCTGTGTGGTATTGGGAAGCATTGAGAATTCTGGGACTGGAGTATTGAAGTGCTCTACGTAAATTTTTTGTGTGGAGCTGCACAGAACTTTGAAAATTCTTTCATTACTTGTCAAGAAAGGAAACCTTTCATGGCAAACCAGTATATTATCCAGTCAAGCTCCTTTATTCTCAGCTCTCCACATTCAAGAGTAAATAGATCAAACCTGAGTTTTGAGTTTCTACTTTTTCAAATGTCAAATTGCAAATATGCTACTTTTGGAGTTAACTGAAAATTATTGTACTGCAGTCCTGAAGCCGATAAAAGATTTTCTGTTTGTCCATTTTTTAATAAAAAAGTTTTAAAGTTTGTCACTTGCTACTCAGATTTTTGTTCTTTTGTAGTTTTCTTGTTTGTACTCATTTCTATCACGTGGATACTGTAGCTTTATCTAGAAGAGGAATGGACCATGTTCACAGCAGGACTAATGAGGCACAGATGTAAAGATTCTGGCACTTTCCCATCTAATAACTTCTTTAATTTATATTCCATAATAAGATAAGTACAAATTTGATACATCATTTTTTCCAGTCTTAGCAGTGTCTCAGGAGTGAGTTTCTTTAAATGTTTGGAGTTTTAGCCTTTTTTGGTTTTGTTTTCTTTCTATTTGTTTCTGAAGAGGAGATTTCGGGCCACTGAGCAATGCAGTTAGCCACACCACAGTTCATCAGAATGAAATGGGAAGGCTGGTAAAACTGCCAGCGGCTTTATGGGATCCAGTTACAGGGTCTCATCTTCCTTGTCTCATGGGTGTATGTCAGGAATAAAGCTGCTGAGTGTAATTCAAAAGTGCTAGTGAAGGGCATGTATCATAAAGTTACTCTGTTGAGGTTTTTTTTTCTGAAGACCTGTGCGGTCTTTATGATCCAGAGGATCTCTGATATGTTCATGTGGAGACAGACAGAGGAAATACGTACCATGTTAAAAGAATCGGCTGCAGCTGAGAGACCTGTCAGGCTGTTGTTGCCTGTTTATGCTTTCCACCAGGCCAGCTGGGCTGCAAGTGACTCGTGCACTGTGGCACTGTGGATTGCCCCAGCAGAGCCTTCATGTAGGACTTCTTCGAAGCCATCTTGTTTGGCAGCCAGAGTCAGCCTTCCCTTGTGCAGGTCCGAAATTGCAACCCTGAAGCCATGTATTCCAGATCTCACAGAGGGGCTGTGCCACCAGCTCCATATTATGGAGGTGGTGTGTTTGCGTGTATGCAGGTAGAGAGCTTAGAGCTACCAGACTATTATTTTATTCTATGTTCCTCAGCCTTTGTATCTCAACCATTGAGCAAGCCTCTGCGTCAGTCAGTATGCTATGCTAAAAGTCAAGGAGAAGACTTCTTTCTTTCTTTCTTTAGGAGCTCACTGTTCAACTGTTTAAGGTTTCAGGTTTATCAGAAGGTCTGATTTACACCCTGTAAAGCAGCACAAAAAAGATGTTGAGCTGAGAGCAAAATTTGTCCCTTTTATTGTCACAGCAAGCCACAATCACCACAATCTTCTTTTTTTTTTTTGTACCACTACAGTACAAGTTCTGCACATTTTAGTAGAGTAGGATATGAGGAACTATATGCAGTATACAGTGCTTAAGGGGAAAAAACATTGCCCTGGATATGAAAATGAGGCTATATCTGTCTCAAAAATGTTGACCTTGGCTATTCTGGACTACCCAAGATCTAGCAGTAGATTGTTGTTCAGTGTTTATACTTGTGTATGTACTACCAGTTTATGTGCTGAATGTCATATGTTAAACAGAACATGAGAAATAGGATGTTAATTATACAAAGCACTTCAGAATCCAACATTACTGCTGTCATGTTCTGCAGCAGAGTCAAAACTTTCTATGTAGCACTCTAGTTTTGTAGCACATTAGTCATCTCTGGCCGATGGTCAAACAACTGTCAAATGACCATAACAATTTATTGTAATTTTAAGGAAAGTTACCTCTGTGGGACTGCTCCTTCTAAAATCTCTCAATATTCTTGTTGTATAACAACCTGCATCTGCAGGGTAGTGCATACCTGTTTCCCATATGACAGAGAGGCTGTTTCATGTCAGTAGGCATTGTGGGGTATACTAAACATTGTGTTTGTTCTGTTTGTCTGTTAGTAAATTGTCTCTGTGATGTTTGTGTTGTACTGTTTTGGTACCATGTTATGCTGTGTCTCTAGGGTCTGCCAGGCTTCCCCACAGTCGCTGCTCTGCACAGTAATCAGATCCTCACCGTCAAGGTTTGTGGTTGACATGTACCTGTTCAGTCAGGTCTCTGTATCAGCATAAAAGTGCACATGAAAAATTGTTTTTGCCATGGAATACCAATAAATCCTTATGGTGGACTTTCACTGGTGAACCATCACTACCTTTGCATTGGTGTAAGTACTCCTGATGCAGAGCATGAGATCAAATCTGTAACTGTGTGTAGGGGTTAGCCCTTGAGACAATCACATTCCCCATGATCTTGGTCAGTACTTTATTTTCAGATGAGATTTTTCTGTACTTCTGCATCCCTAAGGCATCCAAAATGTGGAAAATGTCAGTGAACTCTATACTGGTTACATGTAGAGCCTGCTATTTGTGTTAGATATCAGATAGTACAGATTTTTTCAAAGTACATTTGCAAATTAATCAGGAAGGATTGCAGCAATCTGGTCAATCTGGAACTCCAGTCCTTATTAAAATTACACCATTCTTCATGGCACAATATGCTGGTTAGTAAATCTGACTGAAAGTTGAACTGGTGCTTTGTCTCTAGAAGCTTTGCTGAAAGAACAGCATATAAAAAATACTTTTTAGATCTCAGGCAATGAAAAAATTAGTACAAGTGGAGAATTCTCACAGCAAATCCGGGGAGAAAAAAGTGATGCAGTTAACTTGTATATGACTAATTCATAAAGTTGTATGTCCTGTACATTAGAGGTAAATTTCTTCAAAATAAAATGCACAGTTTCTGTCAGACAGAAGCACCGGTTTATATTATTTTAGTTATTACAAATCTAATGAGTATGTCTTTATTTCTTTCTCGGGCCTTCTGATGTCTATTCTTCAATTCTCTCATCTCTGATCTTCAACCTTTGACCTCACCTGCCTGATCAGATGGTGTTTCCTAAAATCAATCATGGGTTTCTCTCTGCTGATCAGCAGCTCATTAAACGCCGCCTCATTAAGGTAGTGCTACATCTCACTGGAGTCTATTTCTTCTTTGCATTCAGTTTACTCTTTGCTATACCTTTTTGTCAGTTGCTTTCTTATAGCAGGTTGTTTGTTTGAGAATGTTTTGGAATCAAGCAACCATTAGTGATGGTAACAATAAAAGGCTATGGATAGCTTTGCTAAATGATCCACGTATAAGATGTGGTCAGTGTCTTACAGTGGTTTGCAGTGTTGTGTTGGAAATTAAAAAACTCCAGCACCATTCTTTGGTGTCTTTTTCTTAAGTGGAAGGTAATATGTTTTGGCAACTCTCTTGAAAATTGTATTTTACAAATTAATAAGTAAAATCATTAAGAGAATGAGCAGATTGACACTATAAACAGCTCCCCAAAGCAGATGAAAAATTATGTACAATTTCATGAAAAAGCAGTTATTATCTCTACTCATTTTTTAAATCTATCCGTGCGTCATTGATGAAGTTGGAAAATTGCCATGCAGATGCTATATTCTCATATGCTGCTTTTCTTTTTTACCTCAACTTTCTTATGATTATGCCAATTGTGAAGCAAACAGCTTGTTGAGAACAATTACTTGCTATGGAGAACTAGATGAGTAAAACATTGTGAAAGTTATCTCAAATTTTGACACGTCCTACAGTAGGACAAGTACCATAGAATTGAAACCTTGTTCTGTGGCTGATTGCACTGAACAGATATAATCCCTTGGTCTTCAAGGCAAAGTGCAGTCTCTGCCATAAGCTGTGAAGCCACTGTCCAGCGTTTGGCAACTTCTGTCTTGTGCTCTTTCTGGGTAAATAAATGTCTTTTTGTATAGTTGATGTTTTCAAAGCAAATTTATTATGAGTTTTTTCCCAATTCAGGGGGACCAAGGACAAGCTGGACCCCCTGGGCCTCCAGGGCCACCAGGACCTAGAGGTCCCCCAGGAGATACCGGCAAAGATGGTCCTCGAGGGATGCCTGGCATACCAGTAAGTTTATCTGTTGCTGTCATGGTGTCCAAATTCCTCTCAAGTGTATGCCAGCTCAGTTTCAAAGGTGTTTTCTGAGGTAAGATTGGCAAGTAAATCATGTGGAAGCTGAATTGCAGACAGATTTCATGGTGTACCTAAAGACCCACACACAGAGCAAGTTCATAACAGAGCCAAGAGCAACACCTTGGTTCCCTGCCTCCTGCTGCTGACAGTTCCTTGCACATTCTAAGGTTTCTCAGTTGCTCATTGATGTTTAATAGCTGTGTGAGAAGGGTCTGTCCGTCTCCACAAACAGTAAATGTTTCTTCTCAGACAAGATAAAGCTGAATTTGGGACATCATAGTGTGTATGGACATGACTTCTCTATACCTAATGGTTTAGCTTCATAAACCATGGAATAAAAGTAATAAACTGCTAAATGCTGCCCAAAGGATGATGAAGCTTGGAGTCAAATTCTGCCATTGTTACACAAGTAGAATAGTACCATTTTCTTTGACTTATACCCCATATTTCATTAGAAGAATCAGTAGAATCCAATATATCGCTTACTGTTTGGTTTAGGCACAGAGTCAGGCCCACTGACTTTGGCACTTTGTGATCGGATGATTAAACACTTTTTAAGAAGATGCATACAGATGTGACTTTCAGGTTATTTCACCCCCAAACTATGACTGATAACTAACATGCCATATGTACAGATGCACTACACTCATGACAAGTAAGGATTGCAGCTTAGAGGATGCCTAGGGAACTTGCAAAGTGAGGACCAGGCATGCAAACAAAAGCAGGTTTTTTGAAGAAAAAGCTTAGCTTGTTATATGGGCCAGGATAGGAAAGCATAAAATTTCCCTGCAAGGCTTTTTTAGGTAAACCAAGAAAGAAAATATCTACACTCCTATTCTGGCTCTATTCAGGTTGCCTCATCTGAAATTGTGTTCATTGTAAAAATATAATATAATATGATGATAATAGTAAGACTCTGCTAACATTTCTCGTGAAAATCCAGAAGGCTTCCCAATTAAGACCTACAGTATTCTAGAGTTACTACTGTTATTGTTTTGGTTTTTGCCACTATTGCTTTTCTAAATCCTAGCTCAAGGTTATGAAATTACATTAAAAGTCTGTTGATTATGTGATGCTTTTCTGTGACCACCTACTCATTTCTTGTTATTCTTGCAGCACAACAGTCTCTGGGCCTCATCTGGGCCTCTGTTGTGTTCTTATAATGTGGTAAAATTGACTGCGGTCAGCAGAGTTGCTTCTGGTTTGATGTAGTGAGGGTAAGACTGAAACCAGAAGCCATTTCTGACTGCAGGGATACCACTTTTATAATTCACATACAAGAAGTTAGCAGAATCAGCTAGTGTTGCTGATTACAATGTGACTGTGTTGCTTGGAGTTATGTGCTTTTTAGCAAAGAGAACATTAGTGTTTCTCATAACAGGAAAGTAATATATTTTATGCAATGAGATCATTCCATTTCATAATAGTTCTGTGGTGATTTTGATTTTAGATGGCAAGAGAAAGTTTCTTTTTATAGTTTTTCCAGCTGTGGGTATCTTAAGCCCTATAGCATTATGGAAATTCAATTCTTAATAGTGCTTTAGAATCAGATACAAACAAGCTCTCAGTCAGAATCACAAACTGTAAGGGTTGGAAGGGACATCTAAGGATCATCTAGTCCAACACCTCTGCTCAAGCAGGTTCATCTAGATCAGGTCACACAGGAACGCATGCAGGTGGGTTTTGAAAACCTCCAGAGAAGGAGACTCCACACCCTACCTGGGCAGCCTGTACCAGGGCTCACCCTCACAGGAAAGAAACTTTTCCTTAAGTGGAACTTTTCGTATTCCAGTTTATATTCATTACCCCTTGTCTTACCACTGGACACTACAAGCCAGGTTTCTGTTGTTACTATCTTTCTCCTTGCTACTGTGTTGAACTCTCATGTTAATGTTCCTGATCCTCAAAAGACTTACACCTCCGTGATTATGTGATACCCAGTTGAACCAAGAGGTAGTGACAGCTTTTTATTTCTAAAAGGCTTGAATGGACCTTTGAGCTGAACAGCTGAAATACAGAACAAAAGCCATAGTGTTTATGAGTAGGGATGTTGCAGCATGACTCAGCTGTAGTAGGATGTCCTTACAGTGGCCAATCACTGTTAGAAGGTAGTCATTTCTTCTTTTACAGTGCTAGGCAAAGCAGAGGCTTCTATTCCAGCCTGCCCTCCTCAAGCATGGAACTTTACAATCACCAAGGCTATTAAAATGATGTCTTGGCCCTTGCTTTCCCCTATGCCCATACACTCACTGTTTAGCCTGAGAAAGTCAGTCAGCCAAGGTAGCAAGGCACCAGGAGCAATGCCAGCAGCCACCGTTACTTCTCTTTCACTATATGGCAAGGTTGAGGAGCAGCCTCTGTGCCCACTTATCCATCTGTGCCCACATATCTCCGTCTGTGCCTACATATCTTCATCTGTGCCCACACGTCTCCATCTGTGTCAACACCACCTTGTATACCAGGAGTGTAGCATCCTGTTACTGATACTTAATGCTTCTAGAGATGAGAATGTGTTGATTTCTCAGGCAGGAAATCTGTAGAGCTGAGGAGGTGGAAATGTTAGGGAAATGCTATTGGGCCTATTGCCAGAGGAGACAGCACCAAGGAAGAGTAAGGGTGTAAGAAAGGGCTGTGAAACTTTCTGCTACATCTTTCTTTGGATGTCAACAGAAGAATCTGTTGAAAGGAAAACATGATTGTCTTCCTACAAAGTGATGTCTAGAATAAGTGCCTTCCTTCCCATCACACACCAGCACAAATACTTAAACTTTAACACCTCCAAAAAGAAGTGAAAGAAGATGAGGAATTTTTTTTTTCTGATAAGAAGACAATAAAATATGATAGAAACTCTTTAAATTATTTCACCAATATTTCTCAACTTTAGACTGTGTGATTGCTGTATACATAAGTTTGCAAGGCTTCAGAGTGAACAAGTCTAACAAGCTTGGGTAATTAGCTGTCAGAAGTCTGTACCTGGTTACTGTCTCCTGGATATCTCGATGTGTTTGCAGATACTGTGTGTTTGCTTCTGAATGCAATGAATTTTCAGTTGTCAAGAACAACGATGTCAGAATAGTTCTCATCAGTTTTTTGACAGGTTTTCTTTTATGTAACAAAGCTGCTTAAAGAGGAACCTGCAGCTGTGCTGATACAACAGTACATGGACTGCCATGTGCTCTATTGGGTTTGCAAGGGAGTTATCTATAAACCAGATCATTGAAATTATAGAAACTCTGGGTTTTTTTAATGGGTGTTTTTAGCCTGTATTGTACAATTGGTATGTTCTACTGTCTCTATGGACAGTTGTATGTGTTCGTATGGGAAGAAAGGGGAGAAGAAAAATTCTGGCTTTATGTTAAGAAGCACTCAGAGAAGGAGAATATATTGGAAGAATGCTGGGTTACCATTTTGAAAGCTGATCCAGGAATTAACAGAAGAGCAATTATTGCTTGGCTTCAAAATACTGGTATTCATGGGTTTATGGAACATGATAATTTGCAATGGTAAATTATGTCTGCTGACTGGGGTGATGACACAGACCAGTAATTTTGGAATATGTGAACACTTGTATTCAGCATATATGTGAAAGTAACCTTTCTTTGTGTCCTTTAACACCACTGACTAGAAGGGAAAACTATATTTGGAACCAAGAGACAGAGTCAGGACACCAATACTTAACTGTTGCCTTGAGAACCATTATATGATTGTGAAATAGTACATTGCCTCTTAAAATGTCTGAAATTTGGCCACTTAGTTTAAAAGGAAAAAAAGTAATATATTTAATATACAGCAGCTGCCATTCCAATTTAAGAATGGCGTTTTGAAGATACTTTATTATTGGGTAGAAAATTGAATTCAAGACAAGTTGGTGAAATTATTCACTCTTATTTTTCTTTTAGGGTGAGCCAGGAAAACCAGGAGAACAAGGATTGACAGTAAGTACTCCTCCAGTTTAGTAAGGAACGGTAACAAATATGTGATGTATACACTTTTCAAAATGTAAACTTCCAAAAATCTTTATAGCTCTATATGTTCTAACCTTCCTTTGTCATAGACTATATGAAACTTTATTTGTGAGGAAAACGTGAGAAAGACAAGATCCTTTTTTTTTTTTTTAAATACAGTTGCTGGTCACATAAGGTTTACTTCTTTAAGGATACAGAAATAGAGATAAATAAAACAGCTAAGGGCACAGCAAAGCAAAAAAGAGCCAAGCCAGGTCTTTCAGGTTCTTGGACCCCACTTATCAGTGTCTCTGAAGTTGAGCTGTTCTCACCTAAAGACTGCTGAGCATAAAAACTTTCTGCTTGTTCTAAGGACCAAAATCCCAGCAGTTTCTCTGGCAATAACTCTAGCCCTTTGCCTGATGGAACAGAGAAGACATAGTAGAGCGCACTGAAACTCTCAGAATGTTTTCCTCTCCTGAGGTTTTTTTTTTTCCTTTTGTGTTGTGTGAGAATGTAACAGCCAAGTTAATGCATTTTTCAAAGAATATTCAGATATGAGAGTAGATGTTTTCTGTTGCATCAGGAACTAATTAATCCTATTCATTTGGAAGCAAATTGAAGCTCCACTGGTTGTAAATCAACTTCAGCCACAGGGTAAGGCATCAGAAGTTTCTGCCTGTCACATATTCCCAGAGCTGTGAAACATGCACTGTTTTTTCTCTTAAGATCTCCCTAAACTATCCTAGTCATTCTTATTTTTATGAGAGATGACAAAATTGTAGTCCATGGCATGTGGTTTTAACTCCTGACTACTGCTGAAGAGAAAGATTATCCGCTCAGCAATCAGTGCAGATATGATTTCTGTCTGTTTGAATGTATGAAACTTTAAATAAATGTAATGATATTTTAACTTGAAACATTGCAAAACATTTTTAATTGACAAAATCCAATATCATAAGGAAAATAAAATATTCTGAAACTCAGAAATACCTGCTGTGATCAGGCAGTTAAAGTCTTGTACTTGTTTCATTTTGAGATAATTGTTTAACAAAAATGAAATCAAAGCCTCCCAAAGGTATCACCTAATTTTAGCATGCTTCCAGGCTCTTTTTTCTTCTGTCCTTTTGGGTTCTGAGAGTCTGTTTATAATAAGTACAATAGGTGAGAAGAGAGGTTTTTTGTTTGTTTTGTTTTGTTTTGTTTGTGATATTCTCCCATTTGACCTCTGGACAAAACTCAGATTCTACAACAATGTCTTCTTTTGATTCAAGACCAAATCTTCAGTGTCATGGAATTCCTGAGGACTTTCAAAGCAAAACATAGTCCATCTTTTATTCTTCACATTCAGAAGATTCCCTGCTGCTCTAAACTAACAATCTATGTGTAAGAGCTAAAGAACTGCTAATGATCCGTTTCTCTAAATGCAGATGTGTTGAAAAGGAGAAAAGGTATTTAAAAAAAACCCATCCAGATTGAGTTAGAGACAGATCCCAGATTACAAGAGTTTCCAGCTACAAATGCCTGCTCTCCAAGTCAGTTTTACAGCTTAAATGTTGGATTGTTTATAGATCAAGCAAAGAGCATCAGAATATCAGGGAGGTAATTAATTTATTTTTATTCTTCTTGGTTCTTCTGACATACTCTATATGCCAGTACAGATTTCCAGGTTCTCCTTCCTGTGGAAAGTGCTACAATTATCCAGGTGACATATCTGTGTCTAACGTCTTCCATCATGCAGTGCTACACTCAGATATCTCTATATTTCCACTCAGATATTTCCACTCTCTTGTTGTCCTCTACGTCCCTTGCTAGATTTAATTCCAAAAGGGCTTTAGCCTTTCTAATTTCATCCCTGTATTCCTGTTTCATTCTCAGCAAATATACTGTAAAGTTGTGTTGCCAGAGAAAGTATAGTTTACTATGAAGAATGCAAGCATTTGTTTACTTCAGATTCTTTTTCTACATTTTCCATGTATTATCTCTTCAGAGCAAATGAAACTAGTGTTCTCTACCCAGGATTGTTTCTAAGTTAATTCTGCAGGAATTCTTTTGTAATGACTTGCCTTTGTTTCACACCAAGAGTCTGAAGTCCAAGTTAGCTCCCTGGCTTTCTTTCTGATGAAATTGAAACTGTGAAGTTTATGGGTCCCATAAAATACTACCAGTCCAGGTCCATTTGTTGGGGTATACTGTGTTTTCCTACTTGACAACGTCCAAAGTCCTTTTCAGTAAGAAGTAAGTGCTCTTGTATGTACTCTGTTTCTCCATCCAGAATTGAGACAGGATACAGCCAAGGAGAGTAGCAGATGCTGTAAAACAGTCCCTACAGTTTGTATGTGCTTGCTGAAGGTTGTGGAAGCTGAAGACTATTTGTAACCTACAGGATCACGCTGTCAGCAGCTTTAAGTCCTATGGTGCTGTGCAAGAAGACCTGCAAGCTGATTCCTACATCATAATAGTGAATACAGAAACTTTTATCTTTTAAAAATTATTTTAACACCTGTATTTAGTAGCATATCTTGGTATTTCTAGATGAACATACAGATTGTTAATAGACCTGGTAAACACATTTTTAACCAGTGAATCAACAATGGAACAGCTTGAAATTACGTGATTTTCTATTTTATCTGCTTATGAGAAATGGAAGATTTTTTTTAAGAGAACAAGATAGCAGATAAGATAACAGTGTTTTCCAGCTTGTATGTCAGAATGACTCTTACACACATTTGATTAACTTGTGACCTAATCAAACAGTGTGTCCCTTGGTTCCTAAAAAGTTGAAATAATTTTAATGCATTTGGAGTTCTGTGAATGTTCAGATTCACCTTTTAGTGAAACAGGAAATTCAGTGGCTCCAGTAAAGACATGGCAATTTACTCCAACTGAAAATCTGCAGCCATGTTCTCCTTCATTTTTAATGAAGTTCTGCATCAATAAAGAAAATCACGTTTCAGATATTATGAGAGAGGGCCTTTTGCCCTCTCAGCCACGGGAGATTTGCAAGGACCATATAGAGAGATGGACATTTTGAAATCTCTGGTGTTCTTTGGCACAAAAGCTCAACCTGTCTTGGGTGCACAAGGGAATATGCCTTTTTTAGCCAAGAGAGTTCAGTTTCCTTTTAGGTGAGATGGAACCTTAGATTTAAGTTAGAAAGTTAGAAAGGTGTGACCATGTGCATCTTTAATGTTAGAAGGGAATGTAAAAATGATTATTTGTAATTTGTGTCTGAATTCCATAGCAATTGAAAGCCCTGCAGATCTACTTCCTACAAGAGATTGAAGGTATCATTCCTCTGTGTAGAAAGGATTAAGAGAATTCAGAGGGAGGCCAAGTAATGGGGTGACCAAAAGGATTAAGTTTTGAAATGTTATGTAGAACTAGCAAAATATATGCTATACAAGAGGGAAGGCCAGTAGTTTCCTTAGATTTCAAATTTTCAGTTACAGTTGTGTTCTGCTGCTCATAATTCATCCTTTCCATGCCATTTTCCTGCTCCTCCTGGTGATAATTCTTACATACCATGCAAGAGTTTTTCTGTTTTATCTTCTTATTTTCAGAGTTAATCATAAATGTATTTGTGCTTCTTTTCTGCTGAAGAGCTAGGATTTCTGGTTCCAGACTATTCATAAGAACTTAAATTGGGCCAGTGATGGGAAATCTCAAAGGCTGACACTGATAGACTGGCATTTTCAGATTCATAAACTGCAATAGAATGGAAGGTGTGCATGGGATGATTTTGCTTCTAATTTCTATATGAGAGAGTTTTTGGTGCTTTTATGTTTAAAGGGTTTTAAACTAGTGCATAGTAATAAAAATGTGGAAGATCAGAATTTGACATGTTTCCAGCTCCTTGAAAAAGAAATAAATTTGAACATGTCAGTGTACAAGTCAACCATTTCTTGTCACTGAAAAAAGCCTTGTATATTATTTTATCCCTCAAAGTTGACTTTAAAAACAGATAAGTAATTTTACAGATGTTTCACAGCACTCCAGAATAACAAGGAATTCAGATAAAGGTATCTCTTTGCAAAAGAAATCTATACTATAATGATTAATCCAAATGCAAAATCCCTTTACTTTAAGATATATTGTTGTTCAAACTAGTGGTTTTGTGCTTGTGCAGTCTTGCTGGGCATCTGTTCAAAAAAATAAGACCTAATGTCAATGCTTTTACTAGTCATTCAAAATAAGGAGGATGTTCTTCCAAAGGATAATGCCATTTCTGTGGAAGACAGTGGAAAAGTGTAACCTTGCAGTTAAGTATGCAAAATGTCACATCTTTAAAATGAATTATTAATTTTTCGTCTTAGGTTAAAACAAACGAACTCACAAGGGACCAGGCAGGACCAAGAAGTGCTGCTGGCTTCAGTTCAGTCTTTTAAGTCAGTTGTCAAGGCTGGATCCTCAGCTTATGTGAATCTTCATATCTCCACTGGGAAACTACTAATTGTGATTTTGTTTTCAATGGCCTGAGTTCTGCAGCAGCCTTCTTTGTTTCGTTCTGGTAGCATGTTCATAGTAAATTTTATAAGGTGTTGTTCTTAAGCTGTTTAGCTGCAATAGTTTACTAAGAATTAACGGATGAAATGGAGATTCTCAGGCTGTTCCTTTCACAGCAACTATTCTTTTTTTTTCTTTTTTTTTCCCAGTACAATTGCATTGGCCTTAATTTGCATGAAATTTCAGGAAAAATAGTCTCTGTAACCTCTGTACTTCTGTGATGACTGCCACAACAATGACTAAGAGGACGATGATAAGAAGCTCTTACTGAACACTAATTAATAGATATTACTACTCTTTTCATCAATATAGATAGCATGGGAGAGGGGTACTGCTTAAACGGGAGTTATATGAGATTTCCCATCACATTTAATCTGTTTTCTTAGCAAATTGTTCTTTCATCTTAGTGCATTGAACATTTTAATACTAGTACTCTAAAAATTGCAGTCTTTATTGAAACACAACCACCCAGGAACATATTTTCAGAATTATAATTGTGTGCCCGTTACACACAGACAATGAGATCTGTGGGTAGAACACAGGCTCCACTGAAATCACACAGAATCACAGAAAGGTAGATGTTGGAAGGGACCCCTAAAGATCATCTAGTCCAACCCTCCAGCTATCTTGATCAGGTCACACAGGAACGTGTCCAGGTGGGTTTTGAAAACCTCCAGAGATGACTACTTGGTTTGAAACCTGTGCTTTCCTCTTCTTGTACATCTGGTAGTTCAGGTTTCCTTCTTAAGGTCTTTATGCCATTAGACTGGTAAGAAATTGATTTGTGGATGTAATTAGGAAGTGATTGTCCCCCTGTACTTGGTGCTGGTGAGTCCACAGCTTTAATACTGTGTTCAGTTCTGAGTCCCTCACTACAAGAAGGACATTGAGGTGCTGGAGCATATCCAGAGATGGGCAAAGAAGCTGGTGAAGGGTTTAGAGCACAAGTCTGATAAGGAGCAGCTGAGGGAACTGGGATTCTTTAATCTGGAGAAGGGGAGACTCAGGGTAGACCTTATCGCTCTCTGCAACTACCTGAAAGGAGATTGTAGTAGGGTGGGGGTCAGTCTCTTCTCCCAAGTAACAAGTGATAGGACAAGAAGACACTGCTTCAAGTTGCACCAGGGAAGGTTTAGATTGCATGTTAGGATTTTTTTTTTTCTCTGAAAACATTACCAAGCATTGGAACAGACTGCCTGCCCAGGGAAATGGTAGAGTCACTGCCCCTGGAGGTATTTAAAAGATATGCAGACATGAATATTAGGGACATGGTTTAGTGATGGAATGGGCAGTGATAGTTTAATGGTTTGATTTGATCATCATAAAGGTCTTGTCCAAGCTAAATGATTCTATGATTTTATTCTCAATGTTTAATGATTCTTAAAGGCACCAAAGAGTAAACATCTGTTCTGAGGGTCAGTCTTCAACTTCTTATGTCCCACAGAAATATAGACATAATTCCTCCCAGAGGTCTTCTTCTTGCAAAGAACCTTTGTTTTAAATAGGAAGAAGGAAGGTTTAAAAGATGTGGACTTTTGTGATTTTTTCAAAACTTTGGAATAAGAGAGTTCTTGTATGACAGTGTGTTGCACTATATTATGATGTATTTTGCAGTATAACTTTTTCAGTATACAAAAACATTCACTTTTACAATATATCTTTGTTAGATGTTTTCATTTGGTGTTTGTGCTTGCTGTCCATGCACTATGACACCTTGTAAAACAAATCATTACTGCTGCTGGAGACCTGCAGATTGAAAATGCCCAAACTTTCTATTTCATACATTTCTTTAAGTGTTGAGCAACTGAGTCACTAGAAGTTGAGTACAAAAGCACCTTGAGAGGCTGTTAGTGTATTACACCCTGAATTACTGTGCTTCAAAACTGCAGCTTTAGCAGGCAAATTATTTCTTGTTTTGTGGCTTGCTGAAGCACAAGAAAAAGAATAAACTTTAAAAGGAAAAATATTTTTGGCATTGGAATGGAAGTATAATAAAAATTCTGGACTCAGAATATTTGGTTTAAGTACATTTAGGTTAGTCTTTTCAGTTTTGTCCTTTTCGTAAATTTTTTTCTACGTGGTTGTTTGTCAAGGCCCAAGTGAAGTGTTCAAGTTCATTCAGTCATTTGTATGCCACTCTGGGAGGTCTTTTAATTTCAGAAAACAGTGATTGAAGAGTGGTATTCATAGTGAAACTATTTTACATTTTAAAAACAGTTGCATAGAAGACATTTGTAAACATTTGTTTATCCTCGATTATCCAGTTTTCCAAGTGCTTAAATAACTATCAACTAATTCTCTATCTCCAGAGAAACACAGATAGCAGTTGAATTTCTCCGGAGCAATGCACCTTCTTTTTGCATCCTTCTGTTGAGGAGCTATTTGAATAAAAACCTAATTCTGTGAAGCGCTGCAGCAACTTCTCATAGCTGCCTACCTAGTTTACTCAATTGAACATTACATATACTTCTTCTGAAGGGTTCATGATATCTGAAGCAATGAGAACTATTTTTAGTTTTTGTTATATTTCGTTACCTTCCTACTCTGGGCGATTCTCACAACATTTTCAGCCCTCTCAGTTGAAATTTCTCAGTGAATGTGTGTAAATATAAAGAAAAGTAGCTTAATTTAAAAAAATGCTTAGCAGTCACTTAATCAAAACAGTTTTCACAAACTTTCATGGGAATTTTTGAAGCCTAGATGCACTTTATAATATGAGCTTTTTAACATTAATCACCAATGGTTTAGGAGTTGATTCTGAGCATCCCTACAAAGAAACTATGGCAGCTTCCAAAGATACAGGCAGAAGAGAAATAGTTACTATCAGCATTATCTGCATAGACCATTATAGAGTGATTTGTTGATTACTTATAAATATCATACATACATATATATATATATATAGGCAGCAGATGAAACAATTCTATAGCTCTTCTCTTAGAAGACTTTTGACTTCATATAGGATGATAGGGATAATAATGACAGAGATTGAGTTGAGAATATTATCTGTGGTAGTAAGTGGAGCCTCAAACTAGTGATGACTAATACATGTTTTGTATGTGCCTGGTCACTGCAGAGCAGAAGCTTTGGACTTGATGGAATGAGGTGAGGAGCAGTGATAGCAACTCTGCACTGGGCTGTCTGGACCCAGTGGCAGAAGAGCTCTCCATAGTGAAATTTAGCTGAGTCTGCATTTGCAAAGCATCCCTGTGATTGTACTGGAGCAACTAACAGTGCCAGCATACCACTGGAGCTGTTATGGAACACAAAACAGTTGAGGAAACAGAAGGAAAAAACAAACCAAAAGAAGCAGTTGGTTGGAACCTTCCTGTGTTTCTTGCCTTCTGATCCTGTTTCAAGACCTACATAGAGATTTTGATTACTGGTCTTACTGTCTGTTGATCAGGAGAGAAACATGGCGTTTTACCTGTTCAGTAGAATAATCAGGGGAAAAAAATCCACATGGTCAGGTTGAATTTCTTGTGTACATTCCTCTAGAAACTACCAGCTACACCTCTGGAACTTAATTTAAGTCTTGTGGGGATGCTTTTTTTTTGTTTTATCCCTTTGTGTTCCTCTCTTTCTCCCAGATTTTATTTACTTGCTTATTTATCTCTCTCCAGTGTGAATTCTGTGCCTTGAAGAAAGCATAGGTAACTCACAGAGAACAGGCACTGTACAGCAATTCCAGAATGTCTTACATCTTGTAAAAGCTGTTTTCTCTTAGTAATTTAATTTCTGATTTTCTTTTTAAGTGGCTGCTGGCAGACTTAGGCGGGGGAGGAATGGAAGCTGTCAACAGATGGGCTGCTAAGTTTCCAATGGCTTTGAGCTTCTTTCCCAACATTAGGAAGCAGTGTTTTGGAGAAAGAATGTTCCTATTCAGCTGTATTTTACAGTCTGAATGTTCAAAGGATAAGAAATGTGTTGTGTAAATTATGAAATGTATGAATTTAGGTAGGCTTTTAATTATAATTGGTTTTCTGAGCATCCCTTTTCCACTGGTAACCATGTTGTTGAGGACTGTTCTTGGTTAACATGCAAAAGATAACTGATGCAAATGACATAGACATTCCTAGTCTATTTTGATAACAGTGATGTAGGGAGGCTATAGTTTAAGCATTAATTTCTTGGAGTTTTTAATGTGTTAGCCAAATTTTCATCTTTCTCAGAGAAGAGGATTCCTGGTTCATCACCTGCCATAAGGGAAGAAAGGAAAAAACAACCCTACTTGTGGAATATATCCGTGTTTCCTTAGCCAGCATACCTCTTCCACCTTCCAACTTCTTGATTTACTTTATCTACTTTTCCCCCATCTTCAGTCTTCTTGGAGACTTTTTGCAATCAATGCTTAATAGACTCTTCTTCATTTACTACATTCAGTATACTTATGTCCTCAGATTCTAGCAAACTTAGAGCTAGAATTCAAGCACTTACTGAAAAGATCTGATTTAAACAGCAGGTTTTTTGAAATGCAGTGGGCTTGGGGAATTTTTCTCCAGTCTGAAAAAAGCAGATGATCACTCTATTCACTCTGATCATCACCAGTGCTGAGTGCTTGCATACTTTTGCTTCTTTTTGAAGACAAAGGAGTAAATGTGTCACCCTGCCCCTTGCAAGTGACTTTTCCTTAGTAAAATCTGCCCCTACTGTCAAAAGGAGATGCTTACAGGACCCTAGTTCTGCTGAGACAACCAGGTAATAGTTTCAAGAAATAACACTAATCTATGCTTTTCAAAGTTTGATGCCCAACCTTAGACACGAATCCACATTTAAAACTGCATGTCTTTCATCCACATCAGTGGATCCAGGACCCAGAATTGCCACCAGTGGAGCTTTTTCATGTTAGCAATTTAAAGTTGCATCAGAGCAATATTCCAGCAAGACCTGTATCTACCAACAGTGGAGGATTCTGCCTAACTTCACACTACCTTAAGAATAAAATTGATCATGAATTTTGGAGGAGAATTTTTTTTAGTTTTGTGAATAATTGCAGTTCTGGTACCAATCTGTTCTTTTGTTCTGTCACACATCAGAAGAATTTGAATTTTCCAGTTTTGTCTTTTGGTTTTGCACACTCGTGGACTCAGAATTCACCTTGCTTGATATAGCATCAGCATCCACAGAATGTACTGGCACCCATAGAAGGAACATGGGGAAACAGTGCACAAGTACTGTGGTGACTCTTAGCAAAGCAGACTGACAAAATATCAAAAACATATTTGTCTGATCTATTTCCGTTTCCTCTCCTCTCTAGTGTGGCCAAAAACCACCTGTGTCCTTCAGAGACGCCAAATGAAAAACAGATCCTATTAATATCAATGAGACTTTGACTCCTGTATGACATTAAGCAGTTAAGCTTTCCTGAACTGAGATACTTCCTTCTCAGGTCATAGGCACAGAATGACAATTCTTTACTTCCCAAGAGCACTCTTAATGATTTCTGAAGTTACTTCTTAATGATTTTTCTCTAAACTTTCAAATAATGGTACAGATCATGTCATGTAAAAAATAGTCACATATACTGATACCTAGAAGGTAAGGAGATTTTGAGGTTTATGCTTTTTATCTTAAAAATACTTGTCTGCATAAACCTTGTTTTTATGCTACAAAGCAGAAATATTACTGTGGATGCACAACTGTTAACTGGTATCAGACAGAGGAAAACCACAGTCATCTTAGTGCTGACAGATTTGTCAGTATTAAAAGAAGAAAATTTGAATCTTCCAGTTAGCAGTTAGATCAGTTCCAGAAGAAAAGATAAAAGATCCATTGTGCATTTGAGCATAAAGTTTTAGTTTTCCTTGATGTATAAAACATCAGCTGGTTTGAGTCCAGTATCAGAATTCTTATACAATAAGACAATTTTAATCAGTCAGTTTAAAATGACCAGAGATATGATGTTAATTGGATTGTTTTCCCTTTGCAGGGACCTCAGGGGCCTCCAGGACAAAAGGTATAGTATAAACAATAGTGTGAAAGTGATGATTCCTCCTGGTGCCAAAATGTGAGCAAAAAAAGGTGAATGAAATTAGCTACTGTAAACCACATTGAATCAGTTAGTTTAGACTCTAAATCTTACAAAGTGAGACATCAGATTTCTTGTTTCCTTCATTGTAAGAAATTCAAGCAATGCAGAGCCGATTGTTTTCAGTCTTACTGCCTAACTTTCAGGTGAAATGGCCGCTGTAATTTTCTTATTCATGCACTACTATGATTAGGAAACCAAAGTTAAAACATTTTGAAAGGTAGGGAGATAGAGTTTCTGATTAAATGCATGGCCTTACTCAAATAGATCACTGCCATATGGGTAAAAAAATGACCAGCAGAAACAAAGGACATAGGTGTTGCTGATAAATGGTGCTTGGTTGGTGGTGTTCAGGTGGTCTGCTGGTGTCTTCCTGTTCCTTCAGTAACCTGAAACCTGATTTCCTAGAAATGCTTCCAGTATTATTTACACTCATTAAAGCTGACTGCCTCAATTGGATGGAGTGAGCTTAGGATTTATGGAATTACACCATTAAAACAGTCCTAGATATATCAGCAATAACAGCTAGTAAGGAGCACTTTTATAGCATCTCACCCACGCACCACCAAGGCAACTAATTTTCTAGTTGATTAAAAAAGTTTTATAAGTTGTATGGAAGATGTTTTCTTTCAATAAAGAAAAAAAGAAGATAGGAATAAGTAGTATTAACATATGTGAGAAGGATGCTGCCTCTATTTTTCTTCTTCTGAGAAGCGTGCATCTGTTTAAATTGAACTTTTTGAATAAAAGAAAGAAAAACTTGCTGGCATGTAAAAATGGAATCCCAAAGCATATAAATTGGTGGGATTTTGTCAACTGTGAGCTGAACAGAATTTGCAAGCTGAAGCAGAGGACTAGCTCTTATGTGTAGCAGTGCAGGAATGAGGCATTGTAAAGCTATACTGATGTAATTACAAAGTAATACCCTAAGACTTGGGGAGAAGGGTATTATATATACAAAACAGCAAAGCCCATGTGCTGATGAGCTTTTAAGTATCTGATAAGCTTTTACTGATCATGGTAGAATCAGCTTTATTTACACTTTTTAGCACCCTATGTCCCATAAGAAAAATCAGTAGCTATAGAAGACTGTCAGTAGGAGGAGGAAATGTTATAAATAGGACAGTTTATTGAAGCTGAAGGTTTAATGCCCTTCTGAGCTTTGTCTTCTAGTTTTCTGGAAAATTATGCAAAATGAGAAAATGTTCATCAAGGTCTCTTGATGAACAAGAGACTAGCAGTCATGACCATGCATCTAGCAAAAAGAAATAGAAATGCCAAAGTGGAAACTTGGGGGTGAGAGGAGAGCATTCTGGGTTATGGAGACATGCTGGGATGCCAGTGTATTATTTCTTACTTATTTGTAGCTCAGTTATGAGCTGGAGCCTCCTGGGCATTCAAATGCGGGATGTTTTTTGAGACCCTCATGAGTTGCTTCCTTGTCTTGTTTCACAGGATTTCTCAACTCTATTCATTGTCAAACATGTGCTTCCATTTTGGATGCATTCCCTTTGAGTGTTGCCGCCCTTTGACTAAACTGTTTCTAGTAAAACTTCTAACCAGGATGAATAGAGGGAGACATGTCATGCGCTGATTCTTCGGACAGAGAGAAAGCAGGACTTGAAGGGATTCACAGGGTGCTTATTTGGTTTAGGAGTCCTGGGAAATGGCACATTTTGCTGTTGACAAAGTCTCTGCCTTTCCCATGGCCTCTTTTTTAGAGCACCAGCTTTTAAAATAGCTATAATATTTTTTAATCCTGTTAAGGTATTTCTAAGTAAAAAATAAAAATGATGCTTCCAGTGTCCTTGCTGATTTAACACCATTATTGTATAAAAAGAGGAGAATGCTGTGTAACCACATGCACTTTTCCTTCTTTCCTTATGTATGCATCAGGTTTTGACTGAATATCCATACCAACAGTCGCACAAGTTCCTTCTGAAGAACTGTCCTTCACAAAAAAACTTTAAGGATGAGAGCTTTGTAAAAAGATGCTTTTGATGTTACAAGTCAATGTTAATATTTTACTTTCCTTCTTTATGTGCTCCGTGTGTTTGGTCTGTGTTGGCTTTTAAATTTTGATTGCAGTAATACTGATGAAGTTTATAAAGGTATTTGCAATTTCCACTGTCAGAATTATCTCTGCACTGTTGCAGATTATATCTTTAAAAACTTAAGGTAGATTGTCACTGACATTTACTGAGCTTGATGCACCCTTCTTGAAACATTAATAGTTTTGTTCAGGTGCTATGTTCAATTATGTAGGATCAGTCTCAAAATCTGAGAGCATTAAGTGGAATTGCATTTAAATTCTTATGTTTCTTGTGAAGCATCCAAAGTATTGCAAAGCAATTATCACCTTGAAGCTTTTTTTTTCTGGTGAAGGCCCTAGAGTGGTACAGTTGATAAAATGTACAACATGAAAACATGTCTAAATAGTATAAGATCTCAATTTAAAAGAAAGCTCTGCTTGGATAAAAATTAGGTTTTGCCAATTTTTTCGCAGTTACAATAAACAAGTATTGACCATCATTTCTAAGGTCTGCATTATGAGATGAAAGGTTTCATGACCTGTTTAATTTGCTAAAAGCTGGCATCTGTTTCCCACCAGGGATCTGTTGGAGTGCCTGGTGTTCCAGGGAGAGATGGACAAGTGGTGAGTTCACTTTCAAATTGTCTTTTTGGAAAAGACTGTACAGGCCGGTTTGTGCTCCAGTGTAATTTTTTCTGGTTTTATTTGAACTTTACTGTCTGATGTTCTTCTTTTTTTTTTTTTTTTTTACTTTTTTTGGACCCAATCCCATAATGCAAACACATTGATACTGAGTATTTATACACTGCCAATACATTGTTAATGCAACCTAGAGACAGAGACAGGAAACACAGGTAGAGAACAGTGTGAAATTCAAACTGAGGAAGAAAATGAAGAGAAATAAATCAAACAGAACACAACCAGGAAGAAACGTTAACACAGACAAATCAGTGTCATCTCTCAGTGCCATCACCAAGTTAACTCATAGTTCAGAACAGCTCTCCATAAGGAGGGATTGCAGTAAAGCAGCAGAGCCGTTTCACAGCATTGCTGAGGCTTGTTGGCAGATTTGGGTGTTGAAGTTTAATTAATATCCCTCCTTCCTTGACTGTAAACAGTATTATCCATCTGTTGTTCTCACAACCACTAGCATTCCAGTGAACTTCAAAAGCACTTACAGGGAATGCCAAAAGGAAAATGTATCATATAGATTGTCTACCATGTTTAAGCAACAATACACGGTATTGTGTCAGGATCATGTTATACAGTCCCTTCTTCTGCCTCCTTTCTCAAGAGCCCTAGCTATGAAAGTGCTAAGATGTTTCCAATAATTAAATTCCTCTTTCCTACCAAGTAGGATGTACTGCTTCTAGTAGCAAAATAGATAGTATTAGACCCGTGTTTTGGCAGTGGTTATAAGAAACAATGTAATAATCAGTTAGTTCACTTTAATGACAGAGATAATGCTAGGAACCTATTTTTGTAATGTTCAGATAATTATGACTATTGTGGAACAATGACAAAAAAATATTAAGAATTAGCTATGTATATCACACAAGAAGAAATTATTATCACTGGATGGGGTGAAGTTGCAAACCACATTGAATATAACATAACTGATGATTCACATTGAAGAGCTTTACTTTTAATGGCATCATCACACCAACTCTAGCCAGAAATCTTCACTCAGATGAACATAAAATTGGGTATTTATGAAATAGATTAAATGTGCAAAACTGATCTGATTATTAAACTGTCTTTTTTGGGAGATGTGGAATTTTTTGAAACCTGTATTTTCAAGGTTGTTGTATGTTTATTTTTGGGAGACAACATAGACTTAGCTACAGTCATGTTTCATGGAGGTGAAAAGAAGTATGCCTTTGATGAATGGAAAATGCAAGTATACATCTAAATGCTGTTTATCAGCTTTACATTGTGCTTTAAAAACAACTCATAACTTTTCGATTTAAGATTTTATGTTTGATTTACGTCAGTATTTATGGCATCTTAAAACTTTGAACACATTCTTACATTATTACCATTTTAATAAAGATGTCAGAACATTTTTTTGTGTAAATGGACTATTTTACATTTGACTTTTATGAAAAATATTAATTACTAAAGTAAAATCTGGATACCAGGTCAAAAACTATATAGATAAAAATGAAATATCAACACATTCTTTTATGTGTTTTCAAAATTGTTTTATGATATTGAATAGCAAACACTTCCTTATCTGCAGAAAAATGTATTATTTTCATATAATAATAGCAGATGAAAGTTGAATGTTGATATTTCTTTTAGTAAAAAATGCTTCTTGCTCAGAAAAAGTGATAGAAAAAAAGTTAAATGGAAACAATACTTAAGTTAGAAAGTATAGTGTAGTCTAGGACTCCTGTGCTAATATTTTGCTACCAAAAGGGCCATTCTTCCAATTTCTATGAATAAACAGATTCTCAGTGCAGTGTGACACGGAAGATATTGTTGAATGAAGACCAGAGCAGTGATTTTAAAGGTTGGATCATACTATGAGCTGGCTGCTGGCACTCCTGGCTTTACTCATACAGATTCATGTTGATTTGCAGAATAGTTGAACTCAATGTGAATGTGTTGCAAGTCATCTCTTTTTTTAGAAGTTACATAGTTAAAAGGCTTTACAAAAGCCTTACTGTCTTGGTAACTTTTAGTCAGTGAGCTCACTCTGTTAAACAGCAGCATGTGTGGTGTACTAAGTTCCAAGTTAATATATTTTCCTAATTTACACAGTGAGTGTTAAGCATGTGCTTAAAATTGTGTCTGTGAATGCTTTCCTCATCTGGATAGTGAAATATTTTTCAGCTGATGCATGTCAGCAGTGAATTGGCTTTGCTCTCTCCTTAAGGAGTTGAATAATACTGTTAGGTAATCTCCATCTTCTATGTGTGTCTCTGATTTTCCTCTTCCTTTCCCTTCTGCTTTCTTTAATTGGAATAGTGGATTATGAGAGATGATTGACAAGTCTGACCAATAGATCTGGGAATAAGATCATAAATTCTGAATGAATTTAGAAGAATTTTCTAATACCTTAACATATGAACCGCTTCTCTTAGACAATCTCTACATATTATAGTAAGTGTAATTTTACACAACCCACATGTTTTTACAGGACTGCTAACTAGTAGAATTTTCTTGTATCAAGAGAAGTATCAAAATCTTTGCCATGAAAACTTTACACTTCTTTTTTTTTCTTTTAGGCAAAATTCAATGAAATGTTATAGATAGTCTTGCAAGGGCTTATATGTTCTTTGTTCCTACATTTGGGAAGCCATGGCCACACTTTGCTTCTCTTGTTGAGAACAGTAACTGGAAAGGAGCTACCTAATCATACCTGCAGCTAGAGAGAGTGTTGTCCCTGGGATGGACAGAAACTTTCTGAGATAGCAAGGAGAGTCTTCCTGATTGCAGACTGTTGTGAAATCCATGTGTAGCAGGTTTCTTCCTAGCAAGATGCTTCAAGAGATGACTTTCCCTTTCTCAATCCCTGGCAAGAGGTCCTCAGGCACTTGAACAGTACAAAAAAAGATTATGCCTGCATGGAAATAAAAGGTTGCAGTGATCTAGGGATATCAGATCCCTATATTAATCATATTCAAATAGCCACAAGGGGCTTCTTGGAAAGTCCAACTGTGCAAGTGGAGAATACATATTCTGACGCTTGTTGAGTGATTGATTTGGTAAGGACTCCCAGCGGCCTGAGGGAACCTAGTTTCTGGTGTCTGTGCAGCTAACTCTGTTTTAAATAGGAGTTTTTCTGAAACCCCTCACGCTTACATAGTACTTGGTATTTTTCTGGGCTTTTAAGGATGTATTGAGAACAGAATGGTCAGGATACATCCCTTCATTTCAAGTTTTTTCAGTACTTTGACCACAATTTGAAAAACCTCAGAAGAATTTCTCTTCCTATCAATAGACAGAGTCTGGGTGTGCACACTTCTTGTTACTTTCTTCATGATTCTTATTACTCTAATTTACATGTATTTCCCTATCAATGTGTACTGTATTATGTATAGTACACATTTTGAAAGTAGTATTATCACATTCTGTAGAGAAATAAGGAAGGATACTAACATTTTTTTCAAATAAAAACTTATAAAGGAAGGAAACATCATTAAATGTAGTTCACAAATTCTCAGACAGCTTTGCAGGCCAACTGAGTCTTGTTGAAGAGTCTTTCCACTTAATTTCAGTTGGTGAGTGGGCCAGCAGAGATTTCCAGTCCTTAAGCAAACAATTTTAGGTTACTTTTTAGGGGGGTGAAAAGCAAGTTGAAAGGAGGTAATTCAACCCTGATTTGAAATGGAAATTATAGTAACATGTCTGAGAAACCACTTTTTTCCTTTCTGTCCTCGTTTATGTATTTTAGAGTAAAATTAGACTGGATTAGGTTTGGGGGCCTCTTGTATTTCCTTATCCTTAAAATTGATTACATTCTAGTGACTGAAAAATATAGCAATACTGACAGGCTTTCTTCTCAGGGCGAGGTGGATATCAACCAGCTGGTGTAGACAGAGTCATGCATTTCACCAAAAGCGAGCCTATTTCATAACAGCAGCCTCCAGACTGTTTTTCTCTTACAAACAAGAAAAGCTGGAGCCTCCAGTCACGTTATTTTTAGCTGATTAATTCTGGATGTGAAGGTATATGCCTTCAGGGAACAAAGTACTCCAGTAAGGAGAAGCATGCTTTCAATTGCCTTGACTGTTTTGATGTGGACTCTAGTGGGTGATACATTTTCTGAGGTAGGTTTTATGTATTTATATTGATAGATTTTTTTAATACTAGCAGCAGAGCCCAAGCAGTGTTCTACACGTTTGAGTGCTCATTCAATTCAGAATCACTTCAGTTGAAGCATTAAGACTGCCCCTACCACAAGGGTATCTGAGGAAATTGGTACAGGGTGCTGACGGATGTCCTTTGCCCAAATACAGGAAAGACAGAGATGGTCCATCAGTGTTAATACAGTTACACAGTTAATAGAGGCTTGGGAGTGCCAGGACTTGAACCAAGATGTTCTGGTGTGCTGTCCAAAGGGACATCCTTCATGTTATTATTTGAATTAACTGAAACTCCTGAACTAAATTGCTGGGTTGGATGTATTCTTGGCATGTTAGCATTTTGTTTGCCCTGGTAGTTAATACTAAATGGAGGAAAATCCAAACATTTTGAACTGTCGGAGCATTTTGTTGAAGCCAGTAGTGTAAATTTTCAGAAGATTTTGATTAGCTAATGATATTCTGCATTGCTCATTCATTCCTGCCTGGACATTACAGTTTACTGACACAACAGTCATCTTTCTAGTTCATTGCAGTAATGAAAGTAACTTAGTTTGATAGACTACTGAAGTGCCTGTCCTAATGAGGACATTTGGGGTTAGCATGTGGAACTTAACTGGTGTTAATGGCAGCTCCCCACCCACAGGTTAGCTCCTGTAGCATGACTTTCATGTTATTGACAGCAAACACAACATTGCAACATATCTGTTTGAAAAGACACTATCGGTCTTCCACTGATGGGATCTTGCAATTTCTCCAAAGTGTCTAAACAACAGAAAAAAAAAATCCCACTGTGTATGCAGCATTCTTCTGTGTAAGTGGTCATCAGATAAATTACATCAGATCAGTTACACTCCTGCCGAGTTAAGCCATTTGATTTTGTGTAAGTGAAAGAACAATAGCACATTCGCTGGACAGTTTTATGTCCACTATTCAGAGATCATTTATGAATTCAGCACACTGGATCTAAATACATTTGAATGTTGGTGCTGAATAACTTACAAAGCTTCTAGTGGCAGTGTCCTTTTCTGCAGTAGACAATAAGCTAGAGACTTACAGCATTACATGAAATGTACACTTTAAAAAAATTACAATTTGAATTTTTTAGATTTTTAAATTTTTTTTTACAGTTAGAAATTAATTTTTTTACATGAAATTTGGGGAAAGGCAGCTTTTCTAGCATTTTCTAATATTTTTTAGCTTATTTTTTTTAGTGGGTTGTGTCATGAAAACAGAATCCTTCTTTTGGAATTGGTCCAGTTACTCAAAAGAGAAAACAACTTCCTGTTAAACTGAAGTTAAAGGCTACCTAAAGTGTATTTCTGATGCTATATTTGCAGGTTTACCAGTTTGTGCATTCTGTAGTTTTGGTACAGCTTTTATAAGTACTGCTAAACCCTGTTAGACAGTATATTCAGTTAAGATGGTACTGGTACCACAGCATCCCACTAAACTATTTCTCTGCCAATCATGATGTCAGTTAAGTCCCATGTTGCTAAGGCAATATGTGGAAATCAGAGCCCATCTCAATGCCAGTGGGGATAATTACTTTTGTTATCATCTGTCATGTTGTCCCAGGTAATGTTCATTGTGTATCACGGGTTCTGCGGTATGCTCTAGCTAAGAAAAATAATGCAGGAGAAGGGCAGAATGGATTAGTGACAATTCCTTTGAAATGAGCTTGAGACATTTCACACCTCCCCGTGGACCATCTTCCCCACAGTCCATCCCTTTCAGAGAAAGGTTCAAAGAGGGTGCTCTGAGGGTGACTTCACACAGTTCTCTTACATCTTTTGCTTATGCAATGTGGTCTTCATTATGATTTTAATTGGGATCATGGGTTGTGTTTTACATAGGCACTAGAAGGTTTTAGAACATGTTACATTTTAGTGATTCCAGTCTCTCTGTTTCCGAGCAATGATTTTTCAAGAATTCATGACTGCAGAAAGGCAAGCTATGAGCTAAAATTAAATATACTACACACAAAGTTAGTCTTTAAATGGGAAAAACACTGGTGAGGCCACTCTTGTAATACCATGTCTGATTGTGATGGACATACTGGAGAGAGTCCAACATAGGGCTTTGAAGATGAGTAAGGGACTGGAACATCTTTCCTATGAGGAAAGGGTGAGAGAGCTGTGACTGTTCAGCCTAGAGAAGAGAAGGTTGGGATACATCTCAACAACACGGTCAAACACCTGAAAGGAAAGTGAAAAGAGAATGGGCCAAGTGCTTTTCAATGATAGAACCACAGGCACTGTCACAGGTTGCCCAGGGAGACTGTAGAATCACAGAATCACAGTCCGCATCCTTGGAGCTACTTGAAATGTGACTGGACATGGTCCTGGGCATGCAGCTCTAGGTGATCCTGCTTGAACAGAGAGAGTTGTACCAGATGATCTCCAGAGTTGCCTTCCAACCTCAACCATTCTGTGATTCTGTGAAAGAAAAAAGAAAAAAAAAAATCTATCTCAATTTGAAAGCTAGATGATACATAGAAAACTTTTTCTGCAACTGAACAGCTTTGCTTTCAGTGCTATTAGACTGCAATATGAATTCAGAAAGATATTATCCATAGTCTGGTGAATGTAAAATAATATATGAGATTAAGGATATAGTTTTATAGCTTCTTTCATCTTATCAAGATGAAAAGCAGTCTGATTGAAAATGTTGCATCAGATGACATGGTTGATGGTCTAGTTTTCTGTTGCATGTATCACTCCTTAAAAAGCGGTGTAACTATCTTCAACCTTCTGACAGGCAGCTATACTTTCTTTTCATCTCCAAATTCCTAACCTGCATGGCTAAAGCATACTCATTCAACATTTTGAACTCTTGTTTTAGTATATGCTTTAATAAATAAATATGAAAAACTAAATTGAAGGAAACTAAGTGACTGTACTTCCCAACAGAAGTGTTTTGATTTATTTTCATGCCAAGAATCAAAAACATCTTTTGGGATCAATGTGGATCAATATTCTAAAACAGCACTCTGTATTAGTGTATAGCAAGGGAAGAGCTATCAATTTACTCGCCTTAAAAGCATTAGCTGCTGTTAGCTGCTTACAACTATTTTTGGGATTTCCTTACTGATGTGAGATCTGTCAAGACTTTGCTCTTTTCTTTTTTGATTTGGTGAGGGGAAGTTGGTTTTTTGTTTGGGTAGTTAGGCTGAAACAGACTTGTTAAAATGTTGACACATAAAGCCAGACTGCCATACCTAAAAGACATGCACTGTGAAAAAGGGAGGGTCCCTGGCACAAAGCTTATTTTGTCCTGCACTGGTCATGTTCTCCAGTGGTAGGATATAGAGTAGAGCTAATTTCCGCTCTGCTAATACATCTGACTAATACTTTCAGTGCCAGAAGTATAGTGTTGGCCATAGGACAGTTATGTATGGGCCAGAAATGAGACTGCTGGTATGAACAAGGATTTACCATCACTAGGTGGAAGCCTGGAGTTTTCTTTTTCTTTTTTTTTTTTTAAAAAAAAAAAAAAGTTAATTATGTCTCATTTTTGCAGTTTGTGGTACTGATATGTAATGCTGGTAGGAAAGTACAAGCTTGGGGCTTCAACTTTGATCAGAGATTTAAGCCTCTGAAAGTATCAGTCATTAGCAGCTGTTTTAAAATGAAGGGCACAGAAACAACTTGTTTGGGATGTGGGGATGAGGAAAAACAAGTGCATATTCATTGGTCTCTTGCTTCATTTTGTCAACTGGCTATTTTCTTCAGATGCCTTCTAGGTCAATCCTTAGGCCTAAATGCCAACAGCTTCAAATCCTGACCTCTCGTATATCAAAATACCTGTGCTACTATATCAGCCCCAGAGCTTATGTAGTACAATGGGGCCCTGAGAAAGGACTGACTCAAATGGCTGTTTAATTCCCTGTAAGTTGAACAATACCTAACATTTTTTCTCTATCTTGGAAAAGCCAAAAAAACCTCACTAGAGTTTCACTAGAAACTCTGTGGTTTTGGTTTATAACTTGAAGTAGTCCAACTCTTAATGAAATCAAGAACGTAACTGATAATCCTGGTTCCTAATTTATCGATAGGTTGAAACTTGTTTTCATGAGGAATCAGATTTTATTTATCCATGACTAGAATATGACTGTGGAAATAATGGAAGGCTTCTTAATGGAAGGCTGGAAGATACATGTTAATGCACTTGAAAGAAGCCTTTATTTTAACTCTTACATACCTCTTGAGGAGAGGGCTGGTTCATCATGTCTACCAAGTCTGAATACTGTATGAAAATTATTCACTGAGTTTCTGATATGAATTACTGTTTCCAATTTGATTACTATGTTAGCTATTGTATTAAACTTCTACATATTTTTGTACACTTACATAGTGAAGGCCTTCTAGAGAAACTTAGTTGTGAGCTTTTTCAGATCTTTTTTTGGATGCTATTTTTGTGTGCTTTGCCAGCCCAGAAGTGCAATGCAGTTGTGTACATTAGGGTTACCAAAGAAGGTAGGTATTTCCTGGGAAACAGAAAAACTTCTGCAGATGGTTTTAGATAATAAACTGTCATGTCTACTTGTTTTACAATAAAGTCTAACCATTGCCTCATCATTTTTTTCTGTAAATCTGGGACGTAAGCACTAGTAAACATCTTTAAGGATTTGTTTTGGATTTTTTCTTGTTGGTTTGTTTCATTTTTTGTCTTCAAATTTGTTTGGGTGGGGGAAGTTTGTAAATAATAATAATTTGTTAATATCCTTATGAAAATTATTTGTGACTTCTTGAATTGTGGAAGTATATACTATCCATTAAACATACCCCAAATTTGGAACATTAATGTAATGCTCAAAATTTTAAAATCATTTAAATCTACTTTTCAGATAGTGGTATAAGAGTATGAAAAGGGACGAGTATGGTATATTTAAAAAATTAAGCAGCTGTCTGTTCTTCCAAACCCTTACATTTCTGGAATGGGCCCTTCTGCTTTTCCTTCATTATCTGCCTTCCATATGAGACCAGAAGCACAAATGTCAAAATAATTTAAGATAAGCTTTCCTTGCAGTATTTCTTGGTTGTAGGGAAGAGGAAATCATTGACAGTCTTGCTGGGAAGACTCTTAAGGTTAATTGGGTAACTTTTCAGAATTAGAAGTCACAGTTCTGTTTTCTCTTAGTTTGACGTTTGTGTGTTTCCATCAACCTCCAATAGAATCATTTCTTAGCAATATTGGAGTTAATTAGAGTTAATCCACCCTAACTGATGAAATAAGGCATTTTAGGGCTCAGCTGTCAGAGGGCACTGTCAGCAAGTTTGCTGATGGTACTAAACTGGGGGGAGTGGCTGACACACCAGAAGGCTGTGCTGCCACCCAATAAGACCTAGATAGGCTGGAGGGTTGAGCAGGGAGAAATCTAATGAAATTCAACAAAGGCAAGGGTAGAGTGTTGTATTTGGGAAAGAATAACCACATGAACCAGTACAGGTTGTGTAATGAACTCTTCAAGAGTAATGTAGAGGAAAGGGGCCTGGAAGTCCTGGTGAACAGCAGGATGAGCATGAGCCAGCAATGTGTCCTCGTGGCCAAGAAGGCCACTGGCATCCTGGGGTATATTAGAAGGGCTGTGGGCAGTAGGTGAAGAGAGATTCTCCTTTCCCTCCACTCTGCCCCCATGAAACCACATCTGGAGTATTGTGTCCAGTTCTGGACCCTTCAGTTCAGGAAGGACTGGGAGCTGCTGGAGATAGTTCAGTGCAGGGCATAAAGATGATGAAGGTTGTGGAGCATCTCCCTTGTGATGAAAGGCTGAGGGAGCTGGGGCTCTTTAGCTTGGAGAAGAGGAGGGCTGGCCTCATTAATGTTTACAAATATGTAAAGGGCAGGTGTCAGGAGGATGGAGCCAGGCTGTTCTTAATGATGTCCAATGACAGGACAAGGGGCAATGGATATAAGTTGGAACATAAAAGGTTCCAAAGAAATACAAGGAAGAATTTCTTCACTGTGAGGATGACAGAGCACTGGAACAGGCTGCCCAGATGGGTTGTTGAGTCTCCTTCTCTGGGGACATTCAAAACCCACCTGGACAAGTTCCTGTGTGACTTACTCTAGGTGGTTCTACTCTGGCAGGGGGGCTGGACTGGATGGTCTTTTGAGGTCCCTTGCAGCCCTTGAGATGCTGTGATTCTGTGGACTGGAGTACATGTTCACAGAGTCTTTTTGAATTTTGTTTATCACTACTTACCCATTAGAAGATAGTAGGGGAAATGTCTTTAATATACTTCATCATGTGTTTCTTAATCCCACTTTTTTTTTTCTTTGCCTTTAGGGTGAACCTGGTTTGCCTGGCATAGCAGGAGAGAAGGGAGCAGCAGGGCTTAAGGTTGGTATTGAAAATGGATTAAAACTAGAAGCACACAGTACGTGAGTGCATGTATAGATGACAATCATGCTTTCCAGCCTGGGTTTATATTCTCACAGGCTTTTAATGATCTGCTTCCTCCAGTGCTCAGTGCTGTAAGAGGATTTACACATTTCACCATAAAGAAGCATATTCTTCTGCTACGCATGTATAATTCCTGTCAGTGGCACTGACGCATATGCAGCCACTGCCAAGTGAATGCAGTATGCCTGCAAGTGTTTGGGAATTTGGGGACCCTTTTAGAAAGGCTTTGTTTACACTCCTTACAATATATTTCAGACCTCTTTTCAAGAACTACTGTGGTCAATTCTTTGAGGAATGTCAGAGTTAAGTCTTGAGGGCTGATGTGCTATTATGGAAGTTAGCAACAAACCTCTTTAGGAGCATGTTTCTTCCTGTATTTTTAAATCACAGTGTCTCTTTGCACTTATTTTATTGTTAAATAATTTGTTCTGCTATTTCAATGTTGAGCAAATGAAATAGAACATAAAACTTATGATAACTTCAGTTACAATAAAGTTCAACATGTCCAAGATGATGTGATCTGTGGGCCTCTTGGAATGAGTAATGCTGAATTCTAATCCCATCAGCTGCAAGCCTGCATCTTTGGTGTACATGTGCACCTCAGCTGATTCTGTGCATCATGCTGCTGCTGACAGACAGGCTGGGCAGGCTCTTTACATTTACTGACTGGGTGCTTGTCCATCAGGAATGAAAACAAACCATTTGGGAGCATGACCTTTTCTTACTTTGTATACTGAAGAAGCCAAATTATGGCAGTTGATGCTTAATTTGTATTCACAGCTGCATTCTTTGAGTTGCCTAGCGACCAGCAGCCATCAGAAGGGGCAAAGATGAGCCAGAGTGCAGTTCCGAGCCAGAAATGTAGAAATGAGTTGTCAGGGTCATGCTGATGTGCAAAAGTGCTCTTGCTATTGAGCCAATTTCTCAAGCAATTTACAATTTTGAAAAATAATGGCTATAAGCCATCTTTTTGTTACAGAGAATGTTAGGGGCACCAAAAGCTCTCTATTCTGGATCAATTATGAATTAGTTCAAGACACTTAAGGCATTTTGTCTCTTCCAAAGAGCCTTCTAAGCCATTAACAGAATCACAAGACTTCCCTCACATTTAGCCTTTGGATTTTTTCTTTGTTCATGCCCAAAATAAGGAGAACCAAATGTAGGAGTCACATAGGTCCTGGTAGGCCACTTCATAAGGATGTATGCCTGCTTATCAGGGTTTAATCTAGGACAAAATGAGGGAAAAAATGTATTTACATGCAAATCATTGAACTTTCAAAATTATGTTAGATTGTCTGTTGAGTTCCATAAAATTTAAATATTTTACTTTTTACTGAAGATTTTGCTGTGGGTTTTGTCATCAAAGACAATGTCATCAGTAATGACATAGCTGTTAGTAATAGACATGCTAATTACAGTAATACTGACAGTTTGATTTTTGCTTGTGTTAGTAATCTACAACTTCTTTGCTCCAATTATTTTCATTAGGGTGACCCTGGAGAAAGAGGAGAAAAGGTGAGACATGTTTCACTTCCTTTGTGGCTATTCTATTTTGAAGAACTGCTTGAAGAGTTGCCAGTGTGCTGATTCTGAGTTTAAAATAACATAATTACAGCTGCTACCTAGAACTTAATCAGCATTGTGCAGCCTTTACGAGTATCAAATAATACCTACTAATGGAAGTTACTGGTCTGGGATTACTGCAGTGGGATTAGTCAAAGAGAACAGTGGTCATGTGTTAAAGGCTTCACAGTTGCACGATTGTGCCAATAATTCTAACTATGATTAATCTTAGAAAAAGATGAGCTTGTCTGAATAAATGAGAGGTCCACACAATTCTCATAACCTGGTTTTGATCATCTGTTACTTGTGTGGAGCAAAATGATTAGGTGACGAAGTGATAACTACATAGACTCCTAATAATACACAGGTAAACCAGTTCTCTGTGTACTAAAAGTATAGTGCCCCATTCTTGCTTGGATCAGTTTAAGTAAGAGCACTGGAATCTGCCCCAGTGATCTTAGTCTATAAGCTGTCTGAAGAGGTACCAGTAACATAAATGGTACACTAACGATGTTCTGTCTGGCAGTGAGATAGCAATGAGTTACTTCTCTGACTTCCAGAGTCACACTAAGACAAGGGGGCATAACAAGCTCCACATGGCAAAATGTTGAGTGTAATTCTGCTCTTCCAGGAACAGTGGCTCGTAGGAGCACTCCTGTGAGAGTACACACTGAGTGACAGTCAAGCTTCTACATCTCTGCAAAGGCAGTTTGAGAAATGATGTAAGCCTTATTTTGAGTAGGAATCTGTACACAGCTTCATCTTCTGCTAGCACACTGAGTCATGTTTTTAAAAGTCAGTTGCTTGTATTGAGATGCAATTTACTCTTGAGAAATGTTTACTCATATCTTTGCAGCTACAATTGAATTTTTCTTCCAAACCTGTATAAATCCACGTGATAGCAACTGGAGGTGTGCTTTGAATAGGCAATTCATTCCACATTTTGAAAAGCACACAGTAAAAATAATCCAGGGGACTCCTGAAATTTTATACCCCACATATAGAACTATGTAACTTGGAATCTCTTTTCATGAAATCATTACTTTGATTAAAATTTTGCTCTTGAATAACTCAGTAATCTTTTATTTGTTTTCACACACAAAAGTAATAACTACAAATTTTAACATATACTGAATTTCTGATACTTAAAGTAATGACGTTTTTCTATAGTCATCCTTTGTCTTTTCCTAAAAAATGTAATTATAAATACTCTCAATGTGCTCTACCACATCAAATGGACTTGGAATGCTATTCCTAGCAGTTACTCATTCCATGTTTCCATGTTTCATCAAGACCTTAATTAAGATGCTACTAGATTATTAACTAGCTCCCGTTGTTTCAGTTGCTGTGATATGCAATGTGGTCTCTGAAGTCCTCTGAATAGAATTTTGCATTAAGTTCTGCATTTCATATCAGTATGATAGATGCTGAACAAATATTGTTATTTGAATACTGCTAATGGTTATCTGACCAAGACCTACTAGAATGTTTTTTAACTTATTTAGATTCAACATTTATCAATATTCTTGTAATTTTATATATTTCTTGCACTTTACCTGAACCTGCAGTCCCACTGAAATTCTTGGCCTATAATATCATATATAATTAAGATTTTTTGGTGTAGTCTGAACTTAATGACTGCACGACTATGAATGGAAATTGGAATTTTTATAGATAAATATTTTGAAATGTTTCTTTACAAAGTTGTTTTTAAATTAGGAAAGGTCTGCCTAGATGTGAAAGTGTGAATGAGTATCACTCTTCTAACAATAAATAGTGCATAGAATTTATGTTGATAACAATGTCTTGGTGGCTTCTTGGATGAGTGACATTCAGTGAAGGTTTTCTAGTTTGTGTATCATGAAGGACTTTAGAGTTGGACATTATATGCCACAAATACTTGAGAATCCTAATAAAAAGTATTTAAATTGTATAACTGCCACCTGAGTTTGCTCTAGATGTGTTTAGGTGAATGTCACTGTGTTGGAGAAAAAGTATATGTACTGAAAATTCAAAATGCTGATTCATCATGCAGTAATTCCTTCATTGCTAAGTCACAGAGAACTGTGGAAGTCTGCAGACAATACCGACAGGTAGTTATCTGATAGTTTGTTGAGTTTTTAAAGAGGTTACTGTTATAGAGAAGATTGTATGAGACACGGCAGCTACACAAACTGTGCTTCCTGACCATGTCATAGAGAGATTGAATGTCTGATTAACAAAATTAGCCTGATAATTATGTTGGAACATTGACTCTTCTCTGTATGCTGTGTGCTTGCATAAAATCATTAAAATATATGTTTTAATCATAGGGTGATACTGGAGAAAATGGACTCAAGGGTGACACGGGAGAAAAGGTACACTACTTCCTAGAGAGAAAATGGGTGCATTAGTCATGTTTAATCAGATAATGAAAAAATAATTTGCTAACACATTTTAAACTGGTTTGGGGTTTTTTTTCTGTAAAGGCACAAAGTAATTTCACTGAGTTCATTTTTATAAACAGAAAAAAATTGTCACTGTTCTGTCCAATTACGCATAAAATTCCTGACTTGATACAGCAGCAGCTTTAATACAGGCTACATCAGTGTGTCTCTAATTAGCACTCCTCTGCTGAAATTTGCGTCATACACAAACTTTGGTCACAGCCTGCCAGATTGTTGTAACTAGACCTGCTGAGTTATAGCCATTTCTGATATATGTTTTTATGTTTCCCCTTCTGTATTCCCCTCAAAGTGAGGAGGCAAACCAATAAAGGATGAAAAATATGGTATGCTGATAGGTGGCTTCCCTTCAAATTGCCATCTGGAAAACTGAGAGTTGAAGATGATAACTATGTTTTAAATCTCTTTGCCAGCTGACATCAGCAATAACCTTACTTAATACCTTCTTAGTTCATTGTCACAACATATCAACATGTTGTAGAAGTCACTAAAGAGCAGATAATGTAAAAATTTTAATTTACTTAGTTTTAATTTACTGAATTTGTGTCTCATGTTGTATCACTGCAAAAAAAAATAATTGAGTTTTAAAACTTGCTTTACTTACTGAAGCCATAGTTTATAGCAGTCAAAGCAAAGTCTGTGTTGCATAGGAAGAAAGGTCAGTCATCATAATCTCATATGACCATCACTTTGGAAATCATATGCTTCTGTAAACATTCATCTTAGTGACTACACCTAACAGAAGCATAAAACTAGCATCTTATACCTGTATACAAGTGTGTAACCAGCTCACATCTGTTTAGTTTAGGAGAAATTTATAATGGATTTATCAAGATGGTAAGGAATGCATGCAAATCTTTTGAGTCCAAATCATTTGGATACAATAAAGCTATGCTTTCAAGAACACAAGGATTTTATGGGACATATTCTAAAATCAGCATTTAAAAACAGACTTGAGATTTTATAATAAAGTTATTTGATTCCCAGAGTTCATTTAAAAAGTACTTTATCTGCCGTTATGCTTGTTAACCAAGATTAAAGTCTTAACCTTATTTAGTTATTTGCACAAGATATGCTGGTGTCGTGGTTTGGCCCAGCTAGCACAGCAGCACCACAACAGTCTCTCGCTCGGTGCCCCCATTCACCCCCACTCTCGTTAAGATGGCAGAGGACCCAGCAAAATGGGAGTAAAAAGATAAGCAAGATTATTGTGGGTTGAGACAAGAGCAGGGAGGGCTCACTGCCAATTATGGTTCTGGGCAAAACAGACTCTAGTACTCAACTAGAGAGGAAAGTAGGAAAGCTTATTCTACAAGAAACAGAACAGAATAAAAGCAAAAAAAAGGGAGTAGGATGATGAGAAAATTACAGCCAGAACTTTAAGATCTCCCTCCCCCATCCCTCCTTTCTTCCTGGGCCCAGCTCACTGCTCCAGATATCTCTACCTCCTCCCCCATCAATGGCTCAGCGGGGCAGGGAATGGGGGATGTGGTCAGTCTCTCACAGATGAGCTCTGCCGCTTCTGTCTTCTCAGATGAGGACGACTCCTGGCATTCTTCCCCTGCTCCAACACGGGGTTCCTCCCCTGGAACACAGTCCTTAACAAACTTCTCTGGTGTGGGTTGTTCCCAGCAACTGCGGCTTCTGCCGGTACAGGGTCCCTCACACGGGACACAGTCCTTGGTGAATATCTCTGGCGTGGATTCTTCACCGCGGTTGCAGTTTCTGCAGTTGCAGGGTCCCTCTCTCGGGACAAGGCCTCTTCTGGGCATAAGTTTAATGAGCTGCTTTGTCGTGGGTTCCTCCCCACAGTTGCAGCTGTGGATATTGGGTCCCTTCCTCGGGATAGGGCCTGCTCCAGCCATAGTTTTAAAGAAGAAAATCACTGCCCCTGATATGGGCTCATTATCAAAATGAGTCTCTACTGCTGATGCAGGGTCTTTAAAGAAATGGAAATAAATCTCAGCTTCACCAGTTCTCTCCATAGAATGCAGGGGAGTCTCTGCTCCAGCACACCTCCTCCTCTCTTTCATCACTGACCTTGGAGTCCACATGGTTGTTTCTCTCACCGTTCCTACTCCTTGCACCATCACCAGCCAGAAGAAAGAAGAAGGGGGAGAAGAAGAAAAGAAAATGGAGGAAAAAACCTCCCCTTCCGGCTTCTTCTCAAAAAAGTGATTGTGGAGGCGTTTAATTGGCTCAGCCCCAGAAGTGGGTCTGGCTCTGAGCTCCTACAGGAGCCATCTTTACAGCCCCTTCCCCCTTACCAGAAAAGGCTGTCATGTCAAACCATGACAGCTGGTAACACCATATTGATCCACTTTTATGTGATTCCGGAATATAATCTCTTAGCAAGTACAGGATTGACGTTCAGATACATAGTCCTTCAAAAAAGTAAATGGGAAGCTTATAATCTCTCTGGGAAGCCTAGTTCAGCTTCACTTGTTGATTTTCTACTTAATCAACTGTGAGCTTGCATCCCCTTGAATGCCCATACTGCACTGTGGTCTGCAGTGAACACATCTCCCTGCTTAGAATCTTGTTTAAGAAAAAATTCCCTTCTTTCATTTGGAAATCTTTTCTCCTCAAGTATAATGTTTAAAGTATTTCTATATGAGCTTTCAACAGTCTGGTAGCCTAGGTGGGATCAGCTTCTTGAAAGTGTAGAACATTGGGAGACTTCTTATATTTCTGTACCTGAAGAGTTTTCAGTAAACTTGTTGAACTTCATAATACAGAAATCTCACCTCTCTTCCAGGTTTTATGTACTTTTTAGTGGTGGGACAGTGATGTTAGAATATATGCTGTTTATGTAGAGTGTTTTAACCATAAGATGCTAGGATCTACTGCATGAGTTTTACAACAGAGTCAGCAGAGCTCTGACTCAGTTGATTTTCATTGTTTTTCCTCCTTTTTCCCTGCCTGCAGGACAGTCTGCCACTCAGAGAAAAAAAAATCCAGATCTTACAGAACAGCTGCAGCTTAAAGTTTCCAATAGATAGCTCTGCAAACAGCACTTTGCAGGAAGTTTTCAATGGTGTTTTTGACAGATAATTTAGGAGTGAGCATTACATTGCAATTGTACTACTTCACAAGGATTATATTCTTTCCTGTTCTTCAGCACAGAGGGAAGTTTTTGCTGTATGATCATTATATATAATTCCAGCATGAGTTTTTCCAGCAATCACTAATCATATAAATGTTAGAGGAAATCAGAATGAATATTACAGCCACATTTAAGTACCATGTTCAGAAAATAGCCTTTGTGGGTTTTCCTATATTTTTTTTTTAATTTGTATTGTTTCTTTATTGTGTCTGCACTTCTCTACTGGTGTCATGATCATCTTGAGGATGCAGTAAAACTTACCTTGACTATAAACCCCGCTACAATGCAGATTTTCAAGTGGTGTTCCTTCTGTTTTCCATTGAGTGTTTTCTATTGAGCATGAGATTAACATAAAAGCTACGTCAGTTTTCTTAAAGAAGCAGATGCAGTCAAGTTCCAGCAATTTTCACAGCCAGCCTTATTGATGCACTGTACTAATACATACTTTCTGTTATAGTTTTCCCCTGCTACAAAACCTGTGCCTTGCAGTTGGGTAGCTCTAAACAGTCTGGGACATGTGTTACATTATGGAACTTCACTACCAGATGAGTAGTGAAAGTTTTTGCCAGCTGAACACTTCTGGAATTACTAGACTTACTAAGACTCAGTTTTTAAAAACTGTTTTTAAGAGAGCTGCTGGACATATTCATAGATGAGAGAAGGCTAGTATCCATTCAGTTCTCCAGTGTTTAACCACATACTTGCACAAACCCTTCCTGCTCAGTAAATAAGCCATTAATTTTGTGTAAGTAAATGCAGAGACCGTTGCACTAGATCCTAATGCTACACTTATGCTTAAGAGATTTACTTAATAGTTCATAGAACTTAAGAACTTTTCCTAAAAAGCTTAAATAATGTTTCTGTGAGATAAATAGGTAATTTTAATTACTATAGTGAGAGAGATCTATCAGATGACAAAAGTTCCAGACTTGGTTTAGGAGTGGGTTCATGTTTGTGCAATTAATGTAGATTTCTTTTCATGACTTGTGACTTAAAAAAGAAACTGTCTTTGTTGAACTGTCTGATCTTCAAGACAGTGTCAATTGCAGTCTTGAGTTCTTGCTTCTGCTTTTCTGCTGTAGTCTTGGACCCTAGAAACTACTGAGTATACCTCCTCTGTGTGCATGTTCTCCTGCTGAAGTTTCTTCATTGCCAAAATGAGTCATCAGAGAACTGAGAACATGATGAAGCATATTTTTTTCTTTAATGACATATTAATTTTCATTCTTCAATGAAGATAGATCATAAATACTTTGAGTCTTGTCTTCCCCATATCCGTTGTTATCCTTTAAAATTTTAATTAACGAATGTTTCATGCTAGTTGCTTTGCCACTTTACAGCCATAGAAAGTCCTTGAGGCTTTGCAGTTGTACCTACTTGTAGGGGATATCAGCATTATCACTCAAACATACCTATCAAAATGAGTCAGCTCAGATTTCCAGAAATGAGTCAACCCTTCATAATAGCAGTTCTTGTGTTTCCTTCACACAAGAGCAATCTGCAGTAACTGTGTGGAGGAAATCTATTCCTTTGTTTTCCAGCAGCACTGGGCATGTTATATGGTACCATTTAATTTTATGACACCAAAAAGACCCCATACCCAAACCAACTGTAAAACTATGACATTCAGAGAAGTCTTCCTGCAGCTTCACTGAACTATCAGGAATGGTTATTCCCTATTGGTATTTTAATACGAAGAATATTAAGCTTTTGTTCTCTGCTTATACATCTTCAAAGTGGATCACAGTACTGACTCCTATGGTACCTATGTAAATTAGTAGTAGGATGTTGTGGAGCTTGAAGTTGCTGCTGTGTAGCAACCTGTTACTTTCAATTAAAAAATCCAAATTTCTTTTGAATAATGAATAATGAGATAGTTCTCCAAATACAAGCACTATAGTCATCTTCAACAGCATGTAGTTTGACTAGCAAACTTTTAATTTATTTAGGAGTTTTTTATTATTGTTTGGTGCATCATTTACAAAAATATGTGGAAAAGTGAGTATACAAGAGTTTTTACGATTCTGTGACAATTATACAAATCTGGGAGCTAAAAGCTTCCTTGGCCAAGTCACTCATTGATCCTCTACCCTTGTGCATATCAGTGCATATCAAATCTAGTCAACCCAGCAAAACACAGGCAAATCTTTTTGAATGTTAGATGCCTTCTCAGAATAGAGACTTTTCCTGAATAAATTACTATAGCTCTCTCATCCTGTAAAGTATAACACTTAACTGCATTAAATTTTGAGTTTAAATATGCTGAAGAGCTGGGGAAATATAGCTATGAAAAAGATTGCTCATATTCTCTGTAAATGACAGTATTTTTAAAATATTTATCAGCAATTTAGAGATGTCAGAGTATGCTCCATCTTCTGATTTTATAAAGAACATTTATACAAAATCTGTAGTCATTACATATGCATTATTAGATGTGAAATTTGAGGTTAACTATTATGCAGTTTGCTAAATCTCTCTGTGTCTTCTTGAAAACAACACCATTCCTTTTCTGAATCACACTGATTTAATTCATCGGGTAAATTCCTATGTTAGCAGCCCAGAGAACAGGTAATCTTGCTACAGAGTTATTTTTCTATATAATCTTGCTATAACCTTGCATATTTTGTTATGTCAGTTTCCTGAAAAACTGTATGTATAATAAATGTGATTATTTCTTGTGGATTTTGTATCAGGGTGACCCTGGTTCTTCTGCTGCAGGAATTAAGGTAAGCATACAGGGAGACAAGGGTTGGTTGGTCTGTGTTACTGGGTAGTGTCATAGACATTTTGGGTACTGTTGGTGTTATGATTTTCCTCAGCTCTTTTTAGAATTCATTTTGTCAGATCTTGTGTCTTTCATCTCTCTTCTTTTAGGGTGAACCTGGTGAATCTGGACGGCCTGGACAAAAGGTATTAGTTGGAGATGTTTGGATGTTTTCCTTTTCTTCTCTATTGAATTTGTCATGAATGATGTTACCAGTGGCATTTAAACATACTAGGATGAGCCCAAGGCAATACAATTTAACAGCCCAAGGCCTATACACATTTGATGTACGATCATTTTGTATTTTAAAAAGGCACAGGAATGATGATACTAATGAACATGAAAAGCACTATTAGACTAACCCACCTCCCTTTCTAGCCACAGCATGCTTCTTGCATTGAAAGCTTACCCAGTTGCAGCTGATGAGACAGACTAACAAAGAGTGGCTCTACTTTTTCAAGTCAGCACAACCCTGCATGTTTGACTGAGTATTAACCTTCAGATTATTGTATATTATTACATCTGATTAGGAAGAAAATAAATATTGACTAGAATCCCTTTCACATACACATGTAAGGGGATCAAACTGTCAGAAGCACACAGTATGTTTGGAAAGATGTAGGAGGTAATGCTTCTCTGTTCTTTCCAGGGGAAAAAATTCCCCTGCATTCTCTGTAACTGAGGCTGCTTTTGCATTTGAAGATCAGGCAGGATCTGTAATGACGGTGCTGCAAGAGGCCTTCTGAAGCTGGGGGAATTCATCTTTGGATCCATAGTACATGAAACACAGTGAATGCTGAGCCTTCAACTGCCATTCATGAGAGTAGGAGGCAGGTCCTCCTGGGACAACTGGTGAAAAGGCAAAGAGGAGACAACGAGGGTAGCAGATTTTTGCTTTGCAGTATTTGGTTTCCCTTGAGAGTCTTCAGCATCATTCTTGTCTAGTGTAACATTGAAAATTACGCACTGTTGCCAGAGTGGAGCAGACTCCAGCTGCCAGTTGAGCTAACAGGTATTGCAAACGGATAAACAAAAACTAAACTTCTGTATGGTGAATGGCAGTAGAACTATTTTCTAATATTCAGTCTTTTGGTGACTAAGCAAAATCCCAAAACACATATAACTATTAAATGAAGTAAGAAGTTAAGTCTTTTTGTTATAACTGTAATCAGTTATAACTGTCTAAACAAATATTACTGTGATTGCAAATGCAGTTCTTCAGTAAAATGCAGTTTTAATTAGGAAAGATAATCAAAGGAGTTTAAAGTTATCTAATCCACAAAATCATTCAGTATGTGATTCTGCAGTGTATACTTTGCTTGGGTAATAAACTAGAAAATGCACTCAAGAGCCTGTTGAGATTCATACTGTCATTAGCTGGCTGCCACAGAAGCAAAACTAGCAGCAGGCTCCTGGATCTCAGTTTCCAGGAACTCAAGTTTGGTCTAATTTAGGTATCATAGATAAGTGATAAGTACACAGTGTGGACTTCCTATAGTATCAGCTTTTTGTTCACAGCAAAGGGGTCTTAATTTGTTCTTTGCACTTCACCTCACAAGCTTCCAGTATGCTAAATTCATATTCCCAGCCTGAACGAGCAGCACTCATTCAGAGTACTTCCTTGTCTCCTCAGCCAGGTACTCCATGTCTGCTGTTCTGCTCCCTGCTTGACAGGGACTCATTCACTCCACCAGAGATTGGAGGGGACCTTGTTTTCAACTGGAGACACATCTCTGCCCTCTACATCATTTCAATACTTTCCCCCTTAATGTATACCATTCCTATTCCTTTCCTCTGTCTTCCTTCCCTCCTTATATTTTGCTTCTTCCACTTCTTATTCCATATCCATCTTCTAAGGACAGATAAATATTGAGCTACTCATCTGAATATTATTTATATGAAATGAAATGGGATTGTATTTCAATGGCCTGACAAGGCTGTTCTGTGCCATATATATTGCAGAGATGATAGAACAACCTGCCCTGCCAGCCATTATGAGATGAAGTTAGTATACCGCTTTGGTTTCTTTAAAGTCATTCTTCTCATCATACTCAGATCTTTTCTATCAGGGAAGGTCCAGAAAGAAAACACTATGTGTTTATTGACAACATTAATTCTAATGCAGCATTAGTGATTTCATTATGTTTCACATTGTTTAATGTATCATTGAGGGCCATTTTAATTGTTTTAGATTACTGTGATTCTAAACTGACTTTACTGGACCCTGTCTGCTTGTTGTATGTGGATCTATGGAAGTTAGTTCTGTCCCAAGACTAAACATTTGCTGTGCTTAGAAGTGAAATTTAGGGCTTCCACAGTTGTCTAACTGTGGATACTCAAGAAAGGTGCCAAAAAAAAAAAAAAAAGAGTAGGGTTTTGGAGCTAGCATTTTGTCAGGAATGAGTGGACTGGAGGCCTTTTAAATCATGATTCATTTGCAAGAGTGATAACTGTTTTTCTGCTTCAGAAAGTGTTAGGCACCATACCAAGAATTAATAGTCTCTGTTGTAAATGGTATCCTAGCCTCTACTCTTTCTTTTGATTTTATAGTTAATATTTTGAGACTGAAATCTTTCCTGTGCTTTTAGGCAATGTGAACAGTTAATGTTCTGAAATAACTGAAATGGACAAAGAAACTGTTATCAGATCCTTCTGTAACATTTAAAAAACACTCCATTTGGTAAAGCAATTTGCAGACCTTCTATTATGCTTTTTGGTTTGTGGCAGAATGTAATTTCATTATTGGTGCTTCAAGTCTTTTCAATATTGCTGCCTCAAGGAAGTGTCTTATCTGCTGTAGGCTGATATTATGCATACATGTATTTATGTTTGTGCATGTATGTATGTGTACATGTGAGTGTATGAATGTGTGTTGTAAGAGTGTGCATATACCTGCATAATTAACAGCACAATCTATGTGAATCAGCCCAAACCACAGAGTTGAAATCTGGATTTCTATAAAGCTCAGGAGTGTACAAAATCTGGAATATAGTTCAACTCATTATAAAGGTATAAATTGGCTTCAGAGTTCAGACCTGAGCTTCCAGAAAGTTCAGGGATATTCAGATCCAAGGTGCTGGTTAAAATCCATCTCTGTATTAAAATAAAATCTACAGCCTTTAAAATAATGTTTTATTCACGTTATTGTTCTTTTATTTAAAATTTCTTTTAATCTTCATTTCCTTAGACAACACCATTCCATTTAGCTAATATCTCAAAATGACCGTTGTATGAATGTTGTCATTCTTGTCTTAGACTAATTTCAACCTCATTACAAAATTAATACGTTCAGCTTTTGTTCCTGTTACAAAGTTAGCATTGCAAATGCAGTACTATTGATCTTTTCATTGCAATTTTAAATAAGCAAGGCCTTTCTGGGCAAAACAATAGAAGATTGCATTCCCACTATCCTTCATGACACCAAGTATATTCACAGATAAACAGCAAGCACTGAAATGATGCTACAGATAAGGCTATAAAAATTATGGCCCAGTTATAATTAGGCAGTCCTGCATGAATTGCACAATTTAAACCAAGCTCTCTGGATTGCTTTGTAGTTAACCAGACAGTTACATAGACAGTTACATCAGAGTTGAAAATGGAACAAAATTAAACATTTGTCATAAGTATGAGACTGAAAAAACAGCATGAAAAATGAACTGGTGTTACTTGTTTTCTTCTCTTTTGGTGAAGGCTAATGTGAATTCATTTTGACTTTCCTGATATGGATTTTCAGCCTGGATGTCATCTTCACATATAAGGTTCCCAGAATATATTTAAGTTCTTAAACTGACTCTTATTAATTGTACATTTAAATCACTTGTTTTGAAAATATCAGTCCTTGAACTGACTAGCAGTCATCAGTGGTCTTTTATCTTGCTGCACAATATAGAAGGGTCTTCACTGGTTAGTAACTGTAACTCAATAATGTCTGTAATATTATGTAATTTTCCTGTATAGGGTGAACCAGGTCTTCCTGGGCTTCCTGGACTCCCTGGGATAAAGGTAAATAAACTGTAGTCTTTGTTGTACTGGTTGCATACCACAAAGGCGAGGTGGGGGGCACTGCAAGTCCACTAAAGTAGACTTACTGTACTTGTGCTGCATCTTCTTCTGAGTTTCTGGTATTGAACTGGGGACCGTTGCAGAAAAGTTTCACATGGATAATTGGCTGTCTATGAGTAAGCAAACAGTATATCTTACATTATAATGTGAAGTACAACATTGCATTCTAGTGCTTTAAAAAAATAATCTAACATAGTAGAGGTTTTTCTTTTTCTTTAATGGAAGAGGCTTGTCATCAAAGTTTTTCTTGGTTTCCACTTTGATGGGTGCTTTGCAGTAGTCTACGGAATTTACCGAGCCTCCTGCCAGAGAACTGGATGAATTATACAGAGACTGTGGAGAACTGGCACTGTCAACAAGAATACTCTGTGCTCCATTACACAGCAGTGATTCCCACTGATAAGTCAAAATGTTTTAATAAGATTCTACTCAGTATTAGCTACAGTCACTGACCTAATACCTAATTCAGTCCTTGGCTTCCGGTTTGTCTGGGATCTTTAGGTGAGCTGACAGAAAAGACATGTGGTTGATTTAGTTCTAACATAAGTGGTTGCACTGGGAGTTGCAGACACTTGCAGAGTTTGAGCTGTAACTGTATAATGCTGTGCAGCCAGTGAATTCACATCTGCTAAGTAAGTGCAGATTAGAGTGGTTGCTTTTCTTCTGTGGCAAAGACTGTTCTTTCAGAAAACAAAATCTCTTTGGAACTTTTTTTTCTTTGCATTCCAGCATAGGCCTGTGTATACCTTAGGGGATAGTTTATATGATTTCTCCAATAACAAGGGGGACAAGCCAGAGCCCAATCTCTTGTCCAGTTTAGTAGGATTCACGATTTATCTTATGGAATGTAACATTTGCAGTGTTTTTCTCAAGAGACCTGTGAATTGCCCCAGCATTGAAACGTGGTCCCTTCTGTGTTACTAGTGAATTATGGGAAGAACTGAACATGCATGTCAAAGTTAGTATGTTATAATACTTGAAAATATAACTCCCAGGGAAGTTTCTCATTTTCTGTGAGAATGAACCCAAAATATGCTAGTGAAGATCATGCAGGAGCAGAGTCCTTTGCGTGTTTAAACTACAATTTTATAAGGATCTTTGACAGCAATCGTAGTAGCTCACTTGGAGGTCAGTACCAGCGTCCTGAAGGCATATGCCAAAGATGAGCTGGTCTTTAGGGATTCTATGTTCATGCAGACCATGCATGTCCACGTATATGACCTGCTAAAAAGTAAAAAAGTCTAAATCCAAGTCTCTGCTCTGAGAGAGTTACTGCTGTTAAGCTTACCACCAACAATGGTAGTAAGAATAGCTCAGAAGGGCAGCTTTCAGATTTACTTGAAAGGCAAGATGTGAAGTGAAAAGTGGATTAAGTGTGGGAGTTTTGCCCAGTGAAAATTTATTTCAGAGTTCAGCAGATACAATGGAAAAACAGCACAGTTACAGGTAGAATAAAATGGAATAATTTGGTCAATTATTATGCCTTTAGGAGAATGTTGGTTTCTACTGAAAATATAGATCAGAGGGAGTCTAGTGGTGATTCAGTGAAGAAATTCTCTTTAGTGCAATTCTGCATTGAGGTGGCTAGACACACCCTAGATGATGACAAGCCAGCTAGCAAAATGTACATAGGAGAAAGCAAAGCAGATCTGGTCACACAAGACTTGCAGGATGGGTACTGTTTGATTTAAGGTATTTGTAGAGTCTCTTTAATTAAAGAATCTGTAGAAAAAAAGCCTAGACTTTTCTGTCATAGAGACTATGTCTGTGGCATAAGACCAGAGAATGGCTGAAGTATAGGCATTCATCAGCAAAGAAAAATAAGTAATTTAGATCTTTTTTTCATCCTCTATTTTAGCAAAGATTTATCACCTTGGTAAAATAATTTCATCAATTTCCAAGAACACCCTCAGTGATATCTTATTGAGAAACAAATTTCTAGTGAACTAATGTTGATTGAAAACTATTTTGAAATAACAGTGATTGGATGAAAAACTTGACAATTGAGGAAATGCAATAGTCTGGGCTTGCAGTCTGTTGGTGCTATCATAGTGTACTGCACAAAACTTAAAGGAATCTTATTTGAAGCAGTGGCCTGGTTTTTATTTTGTTTTTCTTATTTTTTGTCCCCTGATTGTTTCTTGTTATGGGATCTGTTCTCATCAGGATTTCATAAAACTCCCCAAGACATGTCTTTGCTATTCTATCTTAAGAGTGATATGCAGTGGTGGCATAACAGATGTAGTACTAACCTTGCACAGTGCAATTAAAACATCTAGGAACTTGTTACAATATGTGAGAACTATCCAGAGTTCTTGTGCATTTGTGTGCCAGCACAGTAGCTGTGAGCAGGGATTTTGTAGGCTATTCCCAAACTTTGTGAGATGGACATCTGGAAACTCAAGCAAAGCACTAGCAGAGACTTGTAGGAGAAAGCGGTAAGGTTCAATTCAAGGCAGTGGCTATTTAATCTCTTTCCGAGTAGGAAAAAGTAAATATTCTTGTATTGCTGGTATTATTTTGATGCTATTGTTTTCTGCAGTATTGTACTCTTCAGTTTCTGTTACATATCACAGGCATGCATATACACACTCAGAAGTCTCCTACAAAATCTTCTGTTGAGGTTCCTTGCAGTTGAAACCCTTTAGGATTCTCATTGCACTTTTTGATCTTTCTTCAGTCTTCAGTTGAATTACAGAATGCTCTTAAAATCTGTGTCTTCCTGTGATGTTGTATTTGGTTTTTGGCCCTGAGTTATTGGTAAAACACATTTTCCAAGCAGGTTTGAAAGGTTAGCCCTAGATGGTAAGTGCATCTGAAATGCATTAATTATTGTAGATGGATGGATGTAGCTTAAACCTGTGTTCAGCTGGACAAGTAGTCAAGGAAATAGGTCAACATATCTTCTGAAAAAAATAGATAAATAAATAGCAAAAGTTCATATCTGTTTGACACACAGTAACTCAAATCACACAGGTGATTTCAAATGGACAAACTAATTGTCTGAGAATCATGTTTACAGAGCTTTTATGTTCCAAACAGCTTTGGAATTATCCCTGTTGCCTAATTTTGAAATAAGTATCTCTAGTATCTTCTAGTACTACAATGTCAGGAATAGAGGATCAAGATACAGGGATATTCTACACATACAAAATCCTTGGATGTTACTCTTCTTGTCTTAAATATTTACCCTGTGACTATAGTGTAACAAATTGAAATCTCTTTTTCTTTAAATCTGTTTGTTAAATTACAAATTTGCTTTGTTATGAATGAATCTCTCCACAGTGGCAGGCTGTATTATGAAATCTTTTAGGTAGCTGTGCACATACATAGCACTCTATAAATGCTAAACCAGACTTTCAAAACCTAAATGCCATGCCAGGCAGTGCAGCATCTTTCCAGCTAAATCTCATCTTTCTTCTCATGCATGAAGGAGATTTCCAAGGCATCCGATCCAATATGCCTGAACATGTAGCCAAACTAGTTAAAGGATTAATAAATACTAATCACTGGGGAAGTTTTACCATCTTATGATGCCATTTCAGTTAATTAATCAGTGGTTATTGATTGTTAAAGTTTGGTTGAATGTACAGAATGTACATGTACAGCATCATTGGATGGACATGGAAGTATCATATCTCAATTCAGAGTATGCAGAAAGGTCTTTTATTATTTACTTTTCTAGACCTATTCACCGTGCACATGCAGATGTTTTGTGACTTCTTCCTTTGCCTTTTTTTCTCTCCTCATTATCAGATGGTGACATGGAGGAAACACAAGCGCAGTCAGTTATTTCCAAGACAGTGATGAAGCTGTCTGTGATGTGCTGGAGAAACACTTTTCAAGCACCTGTTGTTGTTTAGGAATGGCTGGAAATTTAATGAGCCCCTGCGTATGTTTCACCATGTCACTCAGGAAGCGAGTAAGGCACCTAAACACAGATTATTAACTCATCACTCTGATATCCCCCAACTGATGCCAAGCAGACACGGAATACTTTCTATGAAACATAAACTTATGTATTTGTTTTATCTCATAACTTCCATGGAATGCTACGTACAAAACAGCACTCACTCTAATGGAAATCATATATACCTTTATTCATTGTAATGTCAGGCATATCTCAAATCCATTGTGTTGAATTTTCTGGCATTTGGGCAGTACAGCCCTCAACTTCATCTCTGCAGTGGGATGTCTTCACAGAACCAGAAGCCCCTTCTCAGTAACAACACTTCATGCAGGACCTATTTTTTCCTTTAGCATTTCTTACATTTCTCCCACCATTTCCAAACAAATGCTGAAATAAAGCTTGTGAGTGCAACTAAGTTTTTATTCTATCATGTTTAAGAAAACTGCTGTTGAATGATTTGGCATGAGAAAATAAAGACTGCTTAGCCCTTCCACTTTTGGGAGATAGGGAAAGAATTATCTGTTTTCAAATCTATCAGAACTGACTAATTCAATAGACTTGCCAATATGGAGCATCTTGTATCTTTTTGTACAAGTACTTTGGATTGACTTTCCTGGGACTGTGCCTGAGCAAAGTTTCAGAAGAACCTGGATAAAGATATGGGAATTTGAATGATGTGGATTTTCTTTTTATGAAAGTGAAAGCAATTATCATTTTAATCTATACTTATTTTTTTTTCTTGTTCATACTCAAAGATCTTATTCTGTGACCTTCCCAGTTCCATTTAAAGACCAAAAACCTCACTGTTACATAGAATTTTGTTTTTTCCCTCTAGAAGAGTTGATACACGTTTCATCCAGTGAACTCCGTTTCAAAAGAAAACTTTCAGAGATGCATACATAGAAGTTAGTGTCAAGACTGTTGTTGAATCTCGTGTGTTTAGATGTTGCTCTTGTCATCTGGTAGCAAAATGAAAGGAAATCAGAAGTAAATGGTAGTGCCAAGCCTGTCTCCTTGGAGTCAGTGCCATTCACCACCTGCAGGAAAGTTCTTCAAACTCCATTTTTCCCCTTGGAGTTCTTAGGAAGTCTGAGTACATTTTCCTAATGCATTTTTCCTTTCTGTATTTCTGCTTTTCTTCCTTGTTAGTGACCATTACAGGGAAATTTGCAGGGTCTAGATCTCTCTCTATTTTTCCCAGGACTCAGATATTCTTTCCCAGGCTTCGTGTCATCTTTATCCTGTAGGTCACCGAACTCTGAACTCTTTCTAGCTTGCACTCAGGACAAGTATTTTCAAATTATGGACACAGACATGTGTTGTACATGTTAATTGCAGCAATAGAAAATTGTGGGAATTAAGCTTTAAAGCCTGCTTCATAGAAGTTTAGGTTTCCTCCTGACATGCACTTGCCATAGCTGATACATCTTTGGAAATACTCAGGTGTGAACTAATCTCCAGCCTTTGATCATTCACATATAGTGTTCTTAAGAGTGAATCATCTCCCTGAGCAGAGAGGAAAATATGCAGTGTAGTATAGGTCAAGTACTGAGAAGTAGACTGCAAGGTTGTGTGTTCTAGGTGAAAATGGGAACTGATCTAATACAATAGGACTTAGTATCTCCATTTGGAGGGCTAGTTTTCGGAAGTAGCTCTATGCACAGGTAGGTAAAATACAATTTTTTAAAATCATACAACCATGCAATGAATTTTCATTATTCAGTTTCCAGAGTGGAAGCATATGTACATATATATGCATCTGTGCATGTAGTTGCATACCTAGCTTTGATCGTTCATTCCTAGCTGTCTGATTTCTATATGTTATGGCAGTAATCACTTGCATGGAGTAGACATATAATTTCCCAGAACTAATTTTGGGAATCAAGGCCAAAAAATGAAATCGTCATTAACAATGGATGGTATGCATGTGTTAGGAGTGTTTACTGGGATGTTCTTTAAGATACATGCAATTTTTACTAATCCACCAGAGGCTATACCCTCCAAATCATGAAAGCTCTATTTTCTTTCCTGGAAAACACTAGAATGTAAGTAGTTGAAACACAGGAAATTTCCTCTAGAGCTATTACTAGTTCAAAGATTGAGCTTATAAGGATCTATTTCACAGCATCTGCTTTATAAGCATAGTTTCATTTTCCTGTTTAAAAAAAAATACAAAACAATCCAAATCCAAAATTTTGAAAACAGCTGAATATCAGAGACTTTAATATTTTTCTGTATTTAGAAATCAAGTATGAACAGAAATAAACAAAGAAGATGACATCAGTAATCTGAAAGAATTTCTGTGCCTCAAATACACAATTGTAGATAATAAGAAATGAGTGCATGCAATACATTTCTTGATAAGTTCTTTTTATTTCAGAGTAGCAAGACAAAATCCTTAGATCTGACATTTTAACTGTTTTTGAAAGGAAACTATTTTGGACCTGACCTCATAATGTAGCAGTTCAGTCATTGCAAAGAATTAAAAACGAGGTGCTCATTGCAACAAGTGTTTTTCTTCTAATCCCCAGAGGAGCTACCATGCTGACTTGAATTATAATTAGCCTTTAAGAAGTCCTTGATGTGACTAATGCATGCAAAGTTAATTAGAGTTGTTACAGGTTCTATTAACACCCTTCCAAATCAGCATAACTTTTTAGCAGGCAGAACTTAAATGCAATAAGAATATTAAGGTCACTGAAAAGCAATAAATATCATACAAAGCAGAGCTCATTGTGAAGCTTCCAGGTTTTAGCCAGGTTGCAAGTTTTTACTTCTCTAACTCTAAATGAATCATAAAGACTAATCATGCATTTGGAAATTCTAAATCAGAATAGTTTTTCTAAGTTTAGAGACTGATCAGAGAGTAAAGATATTGTTTCAAATGTAATGACTGAGCCAGACAACTTAACTGGCCATTTCTGGAGCCAAATCTGAATTGGTATGAAAAGCCTTAACAAAGACCTTATAAAATGAAGTTAAGGGTTTTTTTAATCAGATTTCCTTTTACCTTGCTCATTTCCTTCTTACTAGCTGAATACTGTAGTCCTCTCAAAAGCAAAATTCCCATGAACCTCAGGCTATATATAAAGTCTTTTTAATGCTGTTCACAGTGAGAAAGTATAAGGTGCCGTTCTTTCTGACTCGTATAGTCTAAGGCCAGTATCTACAGAAATTTTTTAGGGTGCCTTGACGTGTGCACACTGGAGTCCTGGCCTTGGCATGTTTGAACTTTCAAGTGGAAACTAGGGAAAGATATGTGTGTTTTGGCTTCATAACAGATCTGCCAGTCAACCCTGGAAACACAGAACTGCCATGGTCCCAGCACTAGGGCAGATACCAAATGAAACATTTCAGGACAACAGACCTGTGTAATGAAGATGAGAATTTAATTTAAACTTCTCTGACTGCTCTAGTGTATAGCCCTAGGTAAGGACAGGGATTGAAATGACATTGTTCCTTGCAAACTCACGGTCCAAAAGTTGCACTTAATCTTATTATTGTAGCGTAGAGAAAATAAAGCAGTAATCTGATGTGGAAGGAAAATAGTAAGGTGTCCATGAAACTTTGAAGAAAAAAGAAAAAAATTAAGAGCTCTTCCACAGTTTATATCCATAAAGGGAATAACTGGCTCATGTGTTTTATGTCTTTAGCAACAGTAATATTTTTTATCAGTGACTTCAAATATTTTTATTTACCATAGTAGGATAGTAATTTCAGAAATGGAAGCAAATTTACCTCATTGTTATAGAAAAGTTGATGGTTTCAGTGCTTTTCTGCAGCACAGGTTTTCTTTTGGGGCAAACATTGATCTGTGTGGGAAAGTGTGTCTTGTATTCATTAAAAGAATAATTATAGAAAGAAAAAACAGCATATCCAACAACTGCTGTTACTGTTTACATGTATCAGTATGGAACTGTGTATTTCAGGTGCTGGAAGTGGACTATGCCTGTATGAGAGATCAAAGTTTCAAATAATTGTGTTGTGCTGCTCATCTGTGCAATGAACACTAATTCTAACTTAATTATGTATTAGAATACATTGTTAATAAATAGTTGCCAAATTAGTGGTGTTTAAAACAACAATTAGCATTTTAAATGACATTTCAACTGTTACACCTTTTTCTAAGTGAAAGTCCAAGTTTTGGCCAAGTACAGGTTCTATAAAAGTTAAAAGAAGACAATGACAGTGAACAATGTGTCTTAGGGTTAACCTCTAATATCAAAACTAGTCTCTGCCTCAACTCATAAAAGCTTTGATCATCGTGAAAATCAGTTATGAATATCTCTACATAATAATCCTCATAAAAATTTGACTATTTCTGAAGTAAATTGTGAAGTGGCTTTTTTACTGTTAAATCTGATAGAGATCACATTATGCTCAATGTAAGTCATGCCATTATAGGTTCCTTTCTGTTTCAAACATTTTTCAATAAGAGGTGAAAATGAACATTTACAAGATTTTTTTAATAGTATTATATAGTTTACTGTCTGACCCACTCATATTTCTACAGTTGACAAGTGTTTGAGGGTGAAAATGAGCACACAGAGGTAGTCTCTTCAAATACTAATGTTACAAACCATTAAAATATGCTTTAAAAAGGTAACAAATTACTCTTATAAACAGGAAGTATTTCACAAGCCTGTTGATTTTTTTTTAAAAAAGTATCAATTTACCTGTACTGTATGATTGATATAAATTACCTCAAGCCCAAACAGGAGATGAAGATGAAGTGCTGAAATTCATCTATTGACTTCCTGTGTAATGTGGTGGTTTCTGAACAGTGATTTCATAACTATGCCAAAGGTTTAAACTAAAATACACAGAGAGTCATCACTTGCTGATGTCTTTCTATACAGCTGCCAAGCGGTACTTGAAATGCTTCTTCCATGTTTAACTCCTCTTTCCAGATTTTTATGTTCTCTGCCCCTGCTTTAGCAGGCAAAGAAGCTTATGGTATTTTCTTACTGAATAAGAATCAAGGAATCACTCTGATTCCTTGCATTCTTCTCAACATTTCACAGAATTATGGAACAAATTCTGAACTAATTCGAGCAAGAGACTTACAATTAGGAAATACTTCAGTGAATTCCAGAACTATAGTGTTGTTAAATCAAAGTACAATCCCAAGCAAGCCTTTACTGTTGCTTTCCTGCAATCATGTGCCAGCTAAGCCATAGATGTTATATATTTAAAGCAAAACCTTAAACTCTTATTCTTTGATTTCCTAACTATGTTCCTGTATGGCTCTGGCATTACATTTGTGTGATGAACTAATCAGAACAGTCTCTCCTTTGCCTTTGCATATCCGGGACATCAGCATGCCTTACTGAGGAGAAACTGTTTTCTTCACATTTCATGCATCATTGCTAATTTTTATAGATTCTCATTTCTTATTTTGCTATCTAAGTAGCATAAAGGATAACATAAGGCAGGAAGCCAGAAATATTTGTAGTGTATAACTAAAGGATACAGTAGGTGCAAGGACTGGGCATTATTTCTTAAGTAAAGGTTTCTCTTTTGAGTAACTGAGACACAAATGCCAGAAACAAGCTTGATACAGTTGCTACCTTAACTAACCTTAACTAACTTTGAATGATGCAGAACATCAAATGAGCTTTTTAGTTAGTGATTTATGCTTTAACTACACTCAAGAGATACCAGACATACTAGAGAGGACACAGCATAGTTTCAAATCATCCAAACATGTTGTGTGTTGTGTGTTTACTTAGAAGATTAGTGTCCTTGTTTAGGCCCATTCAGGGACAAAAGACCATGATTAGACTTAAGTACCACAGACTTAAGAAACAAAACAGACCAGACTACTCAGCTTAGGGAAGAAAACAGAAAATAATTTAATTCACCACCAACCAAAACATAACCGTAAAACCCCAAAACAGGACAAGCAGAAAACAACAGAGTGGTACAATGATGAAGAACACAACCAGTCCTCCTCTCCTCCCAGACTCAGAGCCCTGATCCCAGTGTCTTTATTTCCTCCCCCCATGAACAACTCAGAGGGGCAGAGAATGAGGGTTTCAGTCAGTGTTTTTCTCATGGCTTCTGCCATATGTCTCTCCTCAGGGTAGGTAGGCTCCTCGCTGGTCCTCCCTGCTCCTCTGTGGGGTACCTCACACACCCGGCAGCCCTGAACAGGCTGCTCCAATGTGTGTTCATCCCAAAAGCTGCAGCTCCTTTCTACTCCTTTCAGCCTCTCGTGTGGGTCTGCTCTGCAGCGTGCAGGCTCTCCAGCATGGCCTGTGCCATGGCCACCTCCTCACACAATCTCCTACCTGTCTGGGTGCACTTGCCCAGAGCTGCTGGTGGCGCTCAGTCCTGCCATTGCCCTGCATGGGTTGCAGGGGTACAGCCTGCATTCTCATCACAGGTTTCAGAGGGGTCTCTGGTGCAGGGCTCCTCCTTCCTTCCTCCTTCTCTGACTGTGGGGTCTGCATGGTCGCCTCCATCTTATCCCCCTCCTGCACCTCCTCCCACGGACTTCAAATTTCTGTCCTTAAATAGTGATGGCCCAGCCCTATCAGAGGTCGTTCTGAATCTCAGAGCCTGGGTAAAGTTTAACTGTTTACTGAGCCTGCACTGCAGCCCCCTCCCCCTGTTACCAAGCAAAAGTGGTTCATTGCAAAACCATGACACTTAGCTCAAATGGCAAATCAGATCTGCCTTTTAATCTACTTGACCACACTAGCACTAGGTAGAGGGAAAGTTGCATGTTTTTCTTAGTGTAATCAGGTCTTAACTACTGCAGTTTGTTTCATGCATGAGAAGAACACACTGCTGAGTCATGTTCAACTTAGCGTCCCGAATAAATCTTTCTCAGCAGAACTGCTCCCAAGCCAATCATTTTGTTGTCTCTACTGATACAGCACTTCTTTCACTTCACATTTGATGAAGTTTTAAAGTTCCGTGTCATATAAGATCTGTGTTCTGCTAATGCTAAATGAGGCACCAGCTTTGCCCATTATCAATTCCACTAGCTATTACAAAGGATCTTTTTTTAAATCTCTTTGGAGATACTAGGGAAGATGAGACTTCTTTTTGGACTTGGGCCAGAATATTTCTTGTAGTATGCAACTTGTATAGTTCTAAGCAAAGGGCAAGAATTTTGCTCAGAAGCTGTGCATCTGAATGATACTTCTAAGCCTTAACACTGAAAAGATTGAGTCATCTAGTTGCTGCATGTTTCTTGTGCCTGAAGTCATAATTAGCTGGCCAAGAAATTAACCATGGTAAAATTAATATTAAAAAAAATTGGAGCTAATGAGTACTTTCTCAGTCTAGAATAAATAATTGAAGCTGCATTGTTCTTCACTTACTGACATTAAAGTGCTTTCATTTGCAATGACAACCTTATATTACTGTTGCTGGTGTGCACTAATTCAAAGACTTATATAAACTGTAAGATTATTTTCCTGTAACAGCAAATAAGCATGCTTCTCTGTGACATATTTGTCATAGTTTATTCCTTTGTTTATTATATTTTGAACCATGTCCAGATAGAACTTCATGGGAGAAAACTCATTGAGCTGTACTTTTTGATCATCTAAATGGTAGTCATGGAAAGCTCCCTCTGGCCTTTGATACAGTCACAGGAAAGTTTTGTCTCGTTATAGGTTTACTAGAGACTTTCTTTGCATTGCACTGTTATTGATGGATTGCTGTTGAGAGCACAGATGAATATGCAAGATACTTACCTTGTGCAGCATACTTGTATTTCTATGGAATTGAAGAGGTGAAAAGAAATACTATCCAGCTGCTTATATTCACTGTCTTCATATGTTGTCAGTAATTATATCAATAGAAGATTATGACACATCTGTCTCTTGGCTATGTGAAGAGGCATGTGATGGGTAATTTTTAGTCATTAAGGTCAGGGATATTGTTAAAGGCTAATAAATATATCTTTGTTAATTGGGTTACACTACTGATTTTTAAATTTACAATAGTTTGTGGATAGATCTTCTTGATACAAATTTATGTGGAAAAAAAATTCAAAATTAAATACAAGGAAACCTTGTTCAGGAGTTTTTTTCAGGAAAGCATATGGTTTATTAATCTTCCATATTCTCCTTCAGACATGGAGATAGGTAATAAAATATGTGCTTACTCCTCTGTTTAATGCTGCTTATGCTCCAACTCAGCTTGTTTCCTGGCATTTGTTAAGTTTGTACAAATGAATGGGCACAAAGAAGAGAGAGGGAACAAGGAGAGCTGTGGCTCCTTCTCAGCTGTTCACAGCCAAGTTATTTGACTGCGGAGAACTGAAGTATTTTACTGTCAATATGAGGAGGAAGAGTACGATGGTGCTGGGAGTTTCTGACTTGAAAGGATATTGCTTTTGATCTCTTTTTTGGGAATGATGCAGCTAAGTACCTCCCTTGAAAACCCATTGCAACAGTACCATCTGACCTCTCTTATTTGTCATTGATTTTTCATACACTTACCCTATCTGCCATCTAATCACATGCTATGGTAGAAAACTACCTCAATAACACATGGCTGAAATGAGCTACTCCTTTTTAAATTTCTTTATCACTCAGAACTTCCCTTCTTCCTTCAGATTTGGTGTATTATTTGTTGTAGTCCAGTTTGCATATTAACAGTCCTTAACCTCATACAAAACATGTTTGACGCCTCTGCTTTATTTGCATTTCATGTGCTGTGTAATGGTATGCTACAAGAATTTATGCTGGTGAAAGTTAGCCATGATGAATAGTATGCCTATGTAACTGTTGCTTCACAACAGGACAGCTGTAAGCAATACAGGGAAAATACTATGCAAAAGAAACGTGTTGTTACATGCTGCTAAATAAATAATCTAACATTCCTCTCATATTTTATTTTGAAAGGGTGAGCCAGGTTTCATTGGTCCTCAGGGAGAACCTGGACTGCCAGGGCTACCAGGAACAAAGGTAATTGTAATTGACCAACACTCCATTTCAAAGCCCTTAGAGCCAATGTCATATTTAACTTCCTCAGCATATAGCAGAGACTGAGATTGTACTAATGGCGGAAAATATGGAAGGTCACCGTTCATGGACCACTACTATGATAGACGTGTCTTTGTACTGATGCCCTCTATGTGACGGCAGACGATAGATCCATTAATAATTTAAGTTTATCCATTGCCTTTGTTCATGTTAGCATCCCAAAATTTACTTGTTCAAGAGGCAGAATATGTATGAATGAAAAATCTATATTTTCATAAATGTTTTTTAGAAAAAAAGCTTTAAAGTGTGTGCAGGAATTGAAATTTGATACACAGTGGACTCTGAATATACGGAACTACTAATCCTATGATTTTTTCTCTCTTCCTATGGGTTTGGATTTTTTTTAGCCACTTTGTGGCAAAGTTAATCTATTATGTATCCTACAAACACAGTCTTACAGTTTGGGAATCTTTATTCCAATCCTTTCAGAATAGAGAAAAAAACCCCTTATAGGTCCCATTTGCATTTTGAAGCCCTCTTCTTCTGCCTTCAAGAAGACTGTATTTACTCAGGGAGAGTTTCTAAATATATTACAAATCACAGATGAATCTGAAAATGTGTTCTTCTCATGATTTGGTTTCTTTGGTCATGCTGAGTTATTGGTGTTCTGAAGACTGCCCAGTATTTTGTGAAATATCTGTATTTGTTGCAACAGGGTGACAGAGGAGAGGTAGGCCCTGTTGGGAAAGGTGAGCGAGGTGAACCTGGAGTTCCTGGACCAAAGGTCAGTCTCATTTTATGTTGGAAATATTTTGTTAGTTTTACACATACTAACACATCTTTTCCTGCTGAAAAACAGAACAAAAACTTCATGAATGAGCTTTTAAATTAGAACACTGTCAAATACCTGTTCAGCCAGAAGACAGCAGCAGTTGTGAGTTCACAGCTGTGGAACTCAGTCTGAATGGACTCTTATTTGGTCTACAAAGTAAAAACACTACCTACATACACCGTCATGGAGTTGGCCTAATTCATTCCAGCTCAGGTCCTGACCTCTAGATCCCTAGCTTTCAGCATTGAAGTTTGAACTCTTTGACCAGTATAGCTATTGAATTCAGAGAAAATCCATTTTGCATGCTGTTCTCTAACTCAGTAAAAAAGAGATAATTCTAACTGCATTTTAGCATTTTCTTAATATTTTCCACTGTATTGATGCTATAAAGTTTTCCTTTCCTAATACATCTTGATTCTGTGCTCCTTGGCCAGTTAGTTTATATTCACCTGGCAACACTTTAGTTTAATCTCTTTATTTTAGGGTATTTAACTATATCTCTTACCTGTCAATTTTCAGGACCTATGGAATGACCTAGATCATTCCTGCAAGCCAGTGTTAATATGTCTGCTCTTTACTAATACCAGTAATACTTTTCCTTTGGTAGGATAGAATCTGTGGCCTTTGTATGCTGATGTGAAAGAATATATTACTCTGGGTGCTGTTAAATTCAGTGCCTTTACAGATTCATTTTCTTGGTCATATAAAATGAAGTATTTCTACTGTTCCATCCTTTAGCTGGTCATTACTAATTTGTCTTTCCATGCACTCTCATTTCTCTACCATTTTTTTTCTCTTGTCTGTCTTCCTTGAAACAGGGGAAAACAGGTGAACCTGGATCTAGAGGCCCAAAAGGGTCAAAGGTTAGTAGTAAAGAAATCATCTTTAGTGGAGTAATTAACACAATTATATTTAAGGTAAATGATTTGTAATATTTTACAGGAACTTCACTTATCTCTTTTAAAGAAACCTCTAAGCGTCTCCAGTGTTCTTTATAAGTGAATCCTTCTGACCTTAAGCTTTAGGTATTTGAGTCAAATTTTGTGTGTTTTAAACACAGTGATTCTAGTTCTTCTGTTATAACATCTATTCCTCTCTGCTCTGGTTTTCCCCATGCAACTTGGTTTCTCTCTGTGTAACTGATGTAAGTTAGTCCTCCTAAATGCCAGGAACCATAATCTGACTACACCTGTGTAGATTTAATTGCTTTTTGTAGTAATTTTGTGAATCCACACTTTGATAAGTGAGGAATTAACAGTATTCCGCATACTGTAGACTGAAACATGATGGCCAGAAGTCCTGCAAAGGCAAGACTTGTAGGTTGCATTAGTGTTTTACCTCCTTTAAAAAACTATTTTGGTTATATCTATCTATCTATACATCCCAACATCTCTATATAGATATAGTTGATTCACATATATGTAGAGAGAGATAAAACACATGCTTTTCTAGAACTGTGCAAATCACAGAATCATAGAATCACAGAACGATAGGGCTTGGAAGGGAACGCTAGAGATCATCTAGTCCAGCCCTCCTGCTCAAGCAAGTTCACCTAGATCAGGTCACACGGGAACATGTCCGGACAGGCTTTGAAAACCTCCGGAGAAAGAGACTCTACACGCTCCCTGGACAGCCTGTGCCAGAGCTCCCTCACTCTTATGGTAAAATAGCTTTTCCTCAAGTTTAAGTGGAAGTTTTGGTGTTCTGGCATTTGTCCGTTATCACTAATCCTATCACTGGATACTACAGAAAATAAAGTGCCACCCCATCCTCTTGACATGCACCTTTTAAATACTTGTAAGTATTAATGAGATTCCCCCTCAGTCTGAACAACCCCAGTTCCCACAGCCTTTTCTCATAAGAAAGATGTTCCAGTCCCCTGATCGTCTTGGTAGCCCTGTGCTGGACTGTCTCCAGAAGTTCCCTGTCCCTCTTGATCTGGGGACAGAGTGCTATTGGCCTTCTTGGCCATAAGGGCACATTGCTGCTCATGTTTAATTTATCAACCAGGACTCCCAAGTCTCTCTCTGCAGAGCTGCTCTCCAGCAGGTCAAACCCCAGACTGTACTGGTGCATGGGGTTGTTCCTCCCCAGATGCAGAACTCTGTATTTGTCCTTGTTGAACTTCACGAGTTTCCTCTCTGCCCCAGCTCTCAAGCTGGTTGAGATCCTGCTGAATGGCAGCACAGCCTTCTGGGGAATCAGCCAGTCCTCCCAGTTTGGTGTCATCAGCGAACTTGCTGAGGGTATACTCTGTTCCCTCATCCAGGCTGATGATTAAGATGTTGTATAAGACTTTATAAGATAAAGATATCCCCTTTTTAATTCCCACTTTATCAAAACAGGACATATAGTTTTCATTAAACCTAAATACCTGTCTTTCTGTTACTACTGGTGACTTAATAATTCTTCCCTGAACTGTATCAAAGTTTTAGAGATTTCAACAGCAGGAAAAGTTGCAATTCTTACCCAAATTCATTCTAAGTAATGTAAAACCATAACATCTTTCTATAAAAGTGACTGTGAAATGAAGTTAATCATAGTCTCTGAGTGTTGGATTGGGAATTCATACATGTTTGAAATTCCCTCCATCCTTTGAATCATATATCTAATAACCAGTAAGAAAAAACTGTGTGTGAGATGGTAAAGATCTTAAGCCTGTCAGAGTAAAGGAACTCTAATGCTGACAGTAATGTTGTGTTTGTAGGGGAGGCAATGACTCAAGGCAGGAAGTTCTGAAAGTTAGTGGAGTCTTGGTCACAGAAAGAAAATTTTATACTCTTTGAAACATACCTCTGAAGAAGTTGTTGAGTGACTAAGGAATTTAGACTAAGTGATTTAATTTCTCTAGCTTTCTCTTAAGACTTTTGAGAATAGTGCCATTAAGAATAGGGAAGTTATACAAATTACTTACTTGGTAATCTTTTATTGTTTCTTTGGGATTTCTTATTCCAAACCAATACAACACTCTGTAACAATTCATAAGGAACCAAATGTCTCATTGTCAACTCTGCCACTACATGGATTTTGAAGGATTTTTTTCCTTTATTTAATTAATTAAGATCCATATTCTGTTTATGAGAGGCCTTTTAAAACAGATTAAGATAAATATATTAAAAAAAGGAATATCTGTATGATATATTTTTAAAACGGCATAATCTCTTTTTAAATATTTTCACATAGGGTGATACAGGTGACAGAGGTGACACAGGATCTGCAGGTCCACGGGTAAGTCTACTTCTCATTTCAGCTGTTTGTTTTGTACTCTTAGAATCAGTCCATGCTATGAATTGAAATCGTAGCAGCAACCTCACTTTAACCAGTGAAATTGAGTACTTGGCTCTGCTGGAATGTGTGTTGCTAACTGGCCTTTAATATGAATAACAGCCCTTGCTACTATTTGAAGCAATCTCTGTAGTTCATGGACAGAATGTTACATACCAGATGTTCTGACATTGGTCACAGCCAATACAGAACTAGGACGTAGGAACTGCTTAGATATTTGACCTCAGGGGTTTCATATACATGCTTTCCCACTGCAGCACAAATCAGTGAGACTGACTTGCTTGTTTATATTTATCATTTTTAGAAAAGGTTTTCTTTTAGAAACAATCCTTAGTTCAAAGCTAACTATTTTCATTTGTAGTAATGTATTGTAAGTACGACAAGATTCCAACACCACACAATCAAGTCAAAGCATGTGTCAGTAATTAAGTCTAGAATAGTCTTCACCAAATGTCTCAAAATTGTTATGGTAAATATATTGCAGGGACCACCTGGACAGAAGGGTGATCAAGGTGCAACAGAAATAATTGATTATAATGGCAATATCCATGAAGCTCTTAAGGTATGCAACTATAATAAGGCTGACATGGCTTTGTCTGGTCTGGGAAAAAATAGTTTGACAGCATTGTATTTGTCTTTTGTGTAAACTTGGAAAACATTTTGTGTGCAAAGATTTGCTGAACTTATCAAGGAGAAATTTCTTTCTATATTTGGAAACTAAGTTTTCTGTTTGGAGCTAGAAAAACTGTTTCCTTGATACAATTTAGCTGAGTGAATTAATTTCATTTCCCATGGAGAGTATTGACATCGTTTGATGAGGATAAAGCTCATTTATTGCTGGCTCTGGTGCTTAGGGCTGAATTCATGTAATAAACCACTTACATAGGTTCAACAAAAGTGCCTGCTTTTCAGTTCATGTAGTATAATACTGACATTTCTTTTTTTCCCTCTTTTTCCTCCTTCTCTTTCTATAAAATGCAAATAGCAGAATGTTTGATATTTGGAAACCATGTAAGGTGGTTCCACCAGCAAGCTGTGGATTCAATCAGCAGCTTCAGTGTGTTAAATAGACCAAGTACCAGTCTTCTTACTTATTGATTTCCAGAAAACTTATTTTGACTGGTGTGCAGAAAAGTGTGGAGGATTAAAGTGGAGTTACAAAAAGAACGAAAGAGTGTTTGCATAAAAGCAAAGTACTAAGGTGACATATGTCATTGCAGTCAAGCTGATTTACATTGCAGTATACTCAGATGCAAATTCTGTGCAGTATAAGTCCACTAAAGTGAATGACTTGCTTATGTGCAACTGAAGACTGAATTTGGCTCATTGTGCATTTGTTCATTTTCTCACTGAAGCTGTTGAACTTTCTTTTCTTGCGTTTAGTCAGTGGGAGTGGATAGATGTCTGGCTAGTCATCTGGTTTTCAAGACTCTTTTGAAAAAGAAAAAAATAAAAAAATCTCACTACCTTTACTAAAATCTAAAAGCCTGTATGTCGTTAAAGGCAAGTCTACACTTTCATTGTGAGTGTGTCTATGGGGAAGTCTACCTAGACGTGAGACTCTGCGTTGTATCTGTCTCATTTAATTTACTTTTAAGGGAATTCAAACACACAACTTTCAGTCTTTTAAATCACTCTCTGAGTTAGATGCCTAAAGTAGCTTGAAATTAATATTGCATATTACCAGACACTGATTTACCAGGGACTTTAGCCTCTGTACCCTCTGTATTCTGTCTTTGTACCTTAACTCTGGCATCAACGTTACTTTCAAGCTTCCTCAGAAAAACTGCAGCACATAAAGAAGTCTTAAAAGGCGACTAAGCCTATTGCCTTGGTGGAAACATGTTAGGAGACCCTTATCCCATAGTAAATAATTTCAAATGTCATCACCTTCTGATCCAGGGCAACAAATAATTGATACTAATGGGAATGACTGTGCCAGGATGATGTAAGTAAGATTATATAGGATCAGTTGAAAATATCCTTGCCAAATCCATATCAGTCCTTTCAGATGGCAAGCGCTCATTCCTGTGTCTCCTGGTGCCAAATTCTTAGGGGCTCTGAGATTTGTGATTCTGCTGTATAAGCGAATGAGAACTTTCAGTGCTCAGCACCGAGCTGTAAACTTGCACAGAATTTACCTTGCTGATATAAGAAATTGACAAGAATTTGCAAGATCTGGACTCCCTATCTGGGTTATTTTAGAATTTAGTAAGAAATCATCAGGTAGCCTAGAAATTTCAGAACAGTTCAGTTACTTTGACTTATGCCTCCCACTCAATATCTTGTGTCTGTGGAGAATAAGATGTCCATCTACGCTGAAAATTGTGATCTTAAAATTATCATCATAGTTTGAGCAAGTCCTCCACTAAGCCCTTCACTTGGAGAACCAGATACAAAATTCATGTCTGTATTGAAAAGACTCTCCAGATCTATTTTGCAGAATTTCCTAAGGCAAAAGGCCCTACTTTTGTAGAGGCTACAGGCTCAGATATTAAAATCTGAGTATGCTGCTGAAAAGCAACCTGTGAGTTGAATGAAGAAACGTTAATTTGCAGTGGTTATTTTAGTTTTTTTTCTCTAGACAAACTGCATTTTTCAGTCTTTCTAAAGCTATATATTTGAGGATTTTTTTTAAGTACTTTGTATTGAGCAGGTTCCAGGCTCTTGCCAACAGTATGTATTCCTCCACTAGCAAATGGAGATTCTTTTAAAGCTTAAACTAGAAGATTTGCAAACATTTGTTTGCACATAAGAAAACAATTAGAGAAGGTAAGTATTTCTTGTTTTATGTATGCCAGTAGGTTCTTCACAGATGATAGGAAAGCATGAGCAAGCAGGAGTATTTGTGTGATTTTATTCTATTTAAAAATCTAGACAAGCATTTTTATGATTTGATTTTTTAAACACTTTTCGCTTAATTTTAGATTGTTTTTTGTCAAAAAATACAGTGGCAGGTCAAGATATTTGCCCTCTTTCCATGATAAAAATGGCTTTTGTCTTTCCAAACATTTAAAGCAGAATGTTGGTGTATATAGCTGGGTTTGTAAACCAGAAGTTTTGGATTTAGAACTGAACTTTTTTGTACTTCTTTATTTCCGTATGAAAATTAATGTTAGCTCTCCACTCTAGAAATTGTATTTATTAAGTATTGGTACAAAACCTGCAGAGATTGCAAAAAATAGGGCAAGTGCTTCACTTGATTTAGGATGCCAACTCATATTTTGCTGAAACACCACTTTTGGGGATACTTTTGCCATGATTCTGTTATTTAGCCATTATTTATGTGGTCTCTTAAATTGTACAAGAACCTGCAGTCTTCACCTGTGTAAAATCCTGATTACCATATAAGCCAAACAGCTAGTACAATACTAGCTGTTTAAAAATAACATGGTTTTTACTCCCATTATTTGGAGGCAAGATATCTTCCAGATGCAGCATAAGTTTTATGGAGATGATAAATATAGGAACAGAGTAATTTATATCCTTGTTATATTCTGGTAATTATGTCTCTTGTAAATACATTTTGCCAACAGAGGATTGCCACCCTGACTGTCACGGTAATTCCTATTGCATGACTTACTGTGTGCTGTAGAACTTGTCCTTTATGTTGTAGCATGTTCATAATTCTACTAGTTCAAGACATGCCTTCATTGGATGTCAGCCTAGTTCATCGTCACATGTATTTGTTTATTTGTTTGGCGTACTCATAACAGAGAACCCATTGTTGAAATCCATTTAAAAATGGAACCAGCTCTGCTTCTGCTGAATTAATGGTAAAACTTCGATTTGGTTCAGAACTCGATATTTCTTTAGGTACAAATTTAGGCAAATAGCTGCTTTGGAATTTTTAGTCTATGTTCCCATCCCTTTGTGTCTCCATGGGAGTCAAGCAAAAACACGAAGCAGGATTGAGTACCAAAATTTTTTCTATTTTCAAAGTTTTTTCAAGGCAGAAATTCAGTTCTTTCAAATTGACTTGTGAAGAAACTTCATTTGAGAGTTTACAGTCCAGATGCAAATTAAATATTTTCTGAGAAAATGGCCTGTTACCTTTACTAGGTAAGTAAAACTGCATAGAAAGGCCAAGTATGATTCTATGATTAGGAATTCTCTTGTCTTATCAGATCTCAGAAATGATGATAAATTTTCCAGCCCCTGTTCCCAAAATATGCAGATGACTGAACACTCCCATGCTCTTACTCAACCAACTTCAGCACGAAGTTTAGCCACATCAGGCCATATACAATTTCTGAGAATATCAATACCAACTAGGGGAAGCTTCTAGTATCACAAGTTCAGCCTTCCCTTAAAGCTGCAGACTTGGTGTAAAAAAAATTATTACATTCTTTTTGTTTCAAGTTCTTCTCTGCAAGATTTTCACATCTGTACAAACGCTCTCTTCATATTAATGGAGAAGATTTAAAATTTTATTATTTTTTTAAAAGCATTCCTACTGTTCACCATCCAGACTAATATTCAGTATATGACACCGTGTCCATAGCCTGAGGTAGAAATGAAAGAAATAATTACAACTTATTCCATGTCAATTTCACAAAGCACTGGGTATCCCCAAATGCACTTAGAGTCTTTTAGCAGAATCCTCTTTGCAAGCAGTTGGAGATTTCTCCTGACCTTGGATCAGGATATGAGGGCTGGCAAGTGCAGCTGAAGTGAGTTTTGCTGCCAGTAGAGGAGCTTTGCCATTTCAGCAATGGGAGCAGCAAGACTATTATAAAACATGAGCTGTGTGGTTATTTTAACATTATTTTTTTGTGGTACTCTTGCAATTGTTGAGAGTTGTCATATTTTAACAACTTGTCTGTAACTGGTCTTGGTTCCTCTTGTGTTAAAAATCTAACCCATTTTGTTAGCAGTAGCTATATTAACATTCAGCCTATATTTACACAACAAGTGTAAATTTATTTAATTTACAAGTGTAATATATTTAAAAGCTGAGAGGTTTGTATGCTTCTGTTTAGGGACCACCAGGACCACCAGGACCCCAAGGGCTGCAAGGGCAAAAGGTGATCTTCCTTATTTTACCCATTGTATCTTAAAGGATGGAGGTATTTTCTGGGGACCTTTTTGACTGATATATGCCCACAGGTACATGGAGCTCTACTGTACAGCATATTTAACTGTAATTTTACTGAACATGACATGTTTCAGACTTTATGTCCTAGGCTTTTGAAAGCAGCTTTCCAGAACAGTTGCTTTGTTTAGTTGCCGCATCCACATGCTCATATGAGAACCAGCAAAATTAATTAGTACCGAAAGAGAGCAGAAGCATCTCCCCATGGATCTGCACTAAGGCTCTTTCCTAGGACTTTGTGAAGTAGTCATACATCTGCACCTCACTTCTGACTTGGTGGGAATGAGGTAGGCAAGGCTGTGTGCAAGGCATCACTGGCCACAACACGAGAATGCAGCTTTTGTATTACAGTAGAGCCCACCCAAATAAGCACAGTATGAATGTCAGTAAAAATTAAAACATGCACATGTGGGCAGGAGCCTGGCTGCAAACCCAAGCCTGCTAATCCACCTGACTGGTGTTGCACATAGTACCAGAACTATTAGAGCAGCCCACATAGGGGCAATGAATACCATATGCTGTACTGTTCTATAAAATTTAAGTAATAATTTACCTATATTTTAAAAAATAAGCCTTGCAATAGTTGATCCTCCTTAAATTGTTTTTTTTAAAAATTGTGATAATTCTTCTGGGATTTAAGTACTAGTTTTATCAATGGCTTCAATAGCAATACTAGAGATTTCTGGTTTAGGCTTTATCAAGCTATCATGTGGAAATACACTGCATTATACATGTTAGTTGTTTTGAGAAATTGTGAGAAACCAGATTCCTCCCTCTGTGGGGAAAAAAAAAATACACGGTTAAGTGTGCAGAAGTGACTTTCTGCATTAGGATCTATCCAGCATTTCTGCAGCCTGGAGTATATTGTAAAACACAGGGGAGCTGTAGTAGAGAAGAGGTTGTGTTCCTTCATATAGGTGAGTGTTCTCATTCAGAATTAATGGTGGAATTCAGAATTCAGTCTTCCAGGAGTTTGGTTCCAATATCATCAATTCTACCCATCTATGTAACTTACTGCCTTGGAGAATATGATTCAGGAACCAGTCATAAGGCAATGCTGTGAATGGGAACTCCTACACTGGGTGATTTTTACTAGCATACTAGTCTCTGTCCACTGTACATACATTGAGAGACATTTATTCCAGTAACTTCCCATTGGATTGGCATTACTTTCACCAGGCTTCTAGGGTTTCTTCTTTTTCCTGACTTTTATACATTTTTTTAGCCATTATACATCCCAAAGTTTGTGAAATGACCTAATCTGCAGAGCTATTTATTAAGTATCTTCCATAGAGGTATTTTATATATACTTTTGACAGAATATTCTATAATTTTATTATTGTAAATTATGGCAATTTCTCTACCTCTTTCCTCTAATATCTTGGGACTATTGAGATAATCCAACTCCATTTTATCTTTTGCAGGGTGAACCAGGATCCCCAGGAACTCCAGGAGTTGATGGGGAGCAGGTACATAATGGATAAATAATGTAGAGAAGGTCATGTGAGTGACCACAGGTTATTTCAGGAGATTTTTTTTTTTTTTTTGTATTTAAGTTCCATCATCTAAATAATAATGTAATGATAATATTTAATAAATATCATCATTGTATTGCTGCATACTCTGTGGGCTAATAATGGCTGCATTTCTACGTATTAATAGTCAATCCATAGAATGACTTGTTCTCTTATTAGCATCAAAGCAAGAAATGTGTTGGTGTGTCTGTTTTTTTTCATGACTTGCTGAGTAAGTACATATTTTAGGGTCCTAAAGGCTCAAAAGGAGATACAGGTGATCCTGGAATGCCCGGCGAAAAGGGAGGAATTGGGCTGCCTGGCCTGCCAGTGAGTATGAAATATTTATTCATTTTAGCTAGAATACTTGTACTTTTTCTCTCTTCCACTATCAGGAATTTCCAGCAGTTCTGATAAATTGCAAATGGGACAGGAAGCACTAGGGAGGGAAATTCTGAGCTTATTCTGCAACTAATGTAGGACCATGTGTAAGAATGTCAGAACTTTTCATTCCGCTTACACTCAAACAAAATATCGCATTCGGAAGAGAGAAATTAGTTGGCATACTGATCAGATATGTATGTTTCTTGTAATGTGTAGCTCAACTTGGGAAAGTGTAGTTTGTAGGAGAAGGAAAAAACGTTTTTTATTTTTGTCAGGGCTTTCAGTTGATTTAGATTTAGGTGAGAGAAAAAAAGCATCAATATTATAGGATGCATACTTGCTATTCCTACATTCATATATGTGTACATCTGACATTTCTCAGTAAAAAGTAGAAACAATTCCAGAAATGTATCCACAGTATAATATATCATGAATGGAGTACCAACTTAAGGACTTGTCATAAATATCATGCCACAATTTTATGCCGCAATCTCTGTCTTATATTTCAAAGGTCATTCTGTTTCCACATGACAATATAAAAGTATACTATTATATTTGTTAACTATTATTAATAAAGTAACACAAAAATAAAAGAATACCATTATATATATGCTCTAATATTATTTATAAGCTATTAATATTTGCAAATAAATATTATAATTTCTACATTGGTTGATAGTAAGATTAAAGCTATTTATAAATACTGTTTTGATACTATTTTGTAGGGAGCCAATGGTATGAGAGGTGAAAAAGGTGATGTTGGTTTGCCTGGCGCCCAAGGTTCTTCAGTAAGTCTCAGTGTGGTGTTGCACACTGTAGTCCACCAATGGCTCTTTGCGTTTTGATTCTGAACAATACTTCATGACTGATCTTTCCCAACATCCTTGATCGTTCCTACACTTGTAAACTTTCAGAATGTTTTTCTTCTTGGAATAAATATTTACCCTTTTGGGAATGAAGAGACTTCTAGTCATAGAGCTAAATACTGTTTAAGAAACTGACTATGAACAACAGTCTTGATCACTTCAGTGAAAGACTTCTGACTCTGTAATGAATCCAAAGATAAAGGATTTGCAAGATAAAACAGAGATATAAATCTGATGAGAAAAAAACACACAACCCCCTAATCTCTCTCAACACCTTATATTCTGGGGATCTCAGAAAAACAAGTGAGAACCAGCCTAGATTATTCCTGACTTCAGCAATGTCAGGAATAGGGACATGTGACCCAAGATGGAGACTAGGTTTATGAGACCAAGCATTTTCATTTTTTCAAAGCATTGTAAAGGCATTTTAAAAACCCAAAGTAATAAAACATCCTTACACAGTACCTTTATGATATGGGTGATTAAAATTATAAGAGCACAGCAAGTCAGGAGACCTCGAAGCAGAACTACCACTATGTTGTCAGTGCTGAGATGCCCTGAATATCTGAAGCCATAACCTTTAGCAGTCAAACAAGTTACCCTCTGCCATTGCATAGCATGCTAGAGACTCCTTTATATCCAAGTCTCTTTCTCTGAAATGAAAATTAATTTGTTATAAATTAATTCACTAACTTATTTGTCTTGTTCTGCTTGCTTTCACTTGAAACAAGGCTTTCTATTTCCAGAAGATTTTACTGATGATGGAATCTCTGACTTATATTTCAAACGTCATTCTGTTTCCACTACTGCCATCATCAACAGCTAACGTAGCAGAGGGGTTACATATAAGTCTGGAGACCTGATTTAGCATCCTTTTTGCCACCTTGTAGGTTACAATAACAGCTCTTTGGGATTAAACTGAGGAAGAGAAGTTATATTAAACTGTAAATATCATAATGAAATTCTTTTCCATGGATTTCTTAGGAACACAGAAAAGCAACAGAGTAGACGTGCACTAAATGCTGAGCAACCTTGTTACCTGGTTTAACAAATTCAGGGAATTCTTGGTACAAGTGGGCTAAATGAAATAAAAGGAAAGACAAAAGGCATTTTTGAAAATATGACAAACCCTAGCTTAAATTTATTATCTTTTCCATTCATTTCATTTTCCATTACTTTTCCATTGAGGAAAAATAAAATCACACTTCTGTTTCTGTAGAACATTACAGAGACTACTAAGGACAACATACCATAAAATATTAAAAGTACGGCTCCGTACTGTTTGATTTAGAGATGTACATTTTTTCCCCATCATGTCTTAAACCCTAGGAGATCTTAGACCCTAGGAGTAAAAATCATGAGACAGGCACACTGCTATATGGCACAGGAAAATCTATACTTCAGGTACTCTGTCTTTTGAATCAATATAATTCCCATTCCTAAAACCCTTTCTAGATATGCTGTCAATGTGGTTGCATTGATAAGTTTCTTAGTGTTTGCCAGAAGAAGGATCAGTCTGACTTTTGGTATTTTGAGAGAGTTCTTTGCTCTTCACGATTTAATACCATTGTTTTTTTATCTATAGATGATAGGACCACCTGGACCACCAGGACCACATGGTCCTCCAGGCCCTATGGTAAGCTTGGGAGGAAAAGTGGGGCTGGAAAGAACTTAAGCCCTCCTGCCACTTCACTGCCTGCTTAATGGAAGTACTATCAGAGTATGTGACCATTAGAGAGGAACCTACATGTCTTAAAATTCATAGGGAGTAGCGAAACAAAATGTATTGGCCAATGTTAACACACCAGTGGTCCAGTTCATTCTCTGAATTGGGTGTTTAGGGTTGCTTTATTGACAGCTGCACTTCATTTGTGAGGAGAAAAGTACAGGTGAAACTTGCAGCCCTATAAAGCAACAAATTCTGTTAAAATATTAGCATATTTTCCTATTGAAGAATGATATCTTTATTTTCAGGGACCTCACGGACTGCCTGGCCCAAAGGTACATTAACAGCCATCTTGAACAGTCATGTTCTTGATGCCTGCAAACTGTCATGCTTTGTTCTTTAATGCATGCGGCTATGTTATGTCGTGTGTCAAATTCATTTAAGAAATGTTTCTGATATTCTTAAACCTTAAAGCAGATTTTAATATTAACAGATAGGTTAAAAAATTTTTAAATTTTGTCTAACAGTTTCTGAGTAGTATTTCTCTTAAGAATTGGCTGAATCATATTTTATATTAATATTTGTGATGTGGCACTAAATTATTTAGTTTCCTATCTATTGGAAGAGTCAGATAAACTCTTCTCCATTTATGCCCTCCCACCACTCCTTTTTCTTCCAATATGAATGGCCTTTAATGTTCTTAGCTGCCATGTACTTTGCTGATCAGTTCCTTCACAAGTTACACAAGTTGCCCATCACAAGCTCATGTATATTTTCATGTTTTCAAACTTGGTATCTGTGATCAGGCAGGTCTGCAATACTATTTGAACATTTTCCACAACACAGTACATAAAGATATGCTGTAGGAATTCTAAGCCCATGAAAACAGCTCGGGAAGGGAGGAGGGGGTTTTGGCAGAGTTGACATATTGTAATTTGTACTTTAATTCACTAATCGCTAGTAAACTAAAATTTAGTGTGACACTATAGCATAACATTCATTATGGCCATATTGTCAGGCATGATCATTTTAGTTACTATGGTCCTCTAATCACATGCACCTTTCTGAAAAAGTAAGTAAGAGGAGGAGGGTATTTTTCTTTAGTTTTGTGTTTTGGTTTGATTTTTTTTACATTGTGAGACAGAAAATCACAGATTTGACTCCATAAGAGACTATTTATGTTACCTTGGCGCAAGAAGCCAGAGTCATAAATCATTTTTGCACTCAAGTCTGTTCGATCTTAGCACCAGCCCTGCCTTACCTCAGGTTTTTGGCCTGAGACTCACACTTTTGTGGGGTTTCTCAGGTCTGTTTCCAAAACTTTGGAGTCTTCAGTGCTACTGCTCTGAAAGTCACATTGAGTCAAATAGAAGAAGAATGAAGAAATGGCTGCTTAGGCAGGTCGCAAAACAGGCAGATGGTGTCTGGAGTTACTTAAAGCAGCACACTAGATTGTATTGAGGGCTTTTTTTAGAAATATTAATATGATATAAGGTAATATAATACATCAAAGAGAAACCTAGGAGAAACCTAGGAACAAGGCCATGGAGAGCAGCCTGGGTGAAATATCCACATATTTCTGTTTTCCGAAAGAGGCAAACTTGGTCAGTACTGTTTTTGACTGGGCAGTCCTCAAGCCGAGGCCATTTTTCATAATGGGAGAGTGATTTATTGGCAGCTCCAAGACCACCATTGTCCTTCTAGTGATGTTTAATGTGCGAGCCTATGCATAATATGACAATCACAACAAAACAAGTGCCATTTCTTACGTTATCTACACTTTCTCTGTGTGAACACAGAGGCAATGGACCTCCCAAACAGCATGGCATTACATAATCTGTACTGCTTCTTTAGTTTGGGACTATTGATTATGTATGCTTAAAGGTTTAAAATATCTTTATGTAAGATTTAGCTGCAAATTCCAGTTTGCCTAAGAAAAAATATTGCATCCTTACAAGACGTACATTTCAGGAGATTGCACTGTAGAAACCTGCAGTTTTGAGGCTTACTTTTCTGGAAGTGTTCTTTCAGTTTGCATTATCTGCATAGGGTGGTTTATGGGATTTGAAGAAATTCCAAGAACCTCTGAAACTCACACTTAATTCAAACCATCTAACTATACTGATAACTACTAGGGAAAGATCCCAAAGAATCTGTTACTTACAAGTTTCCTGTAGTTTTTTTCACACAGATTTTAAATTTCCAGCAGACACTTCCCAAGTGCTTTTCCCTAGTATTGGTATGCAAATTGGCTATAACCTGAGAAGGTTGAATTTGTACCCTCATTTCAAACTGGAATTTGGAGGCATTTCTGACACTGGCTTCTTCTATCCCAGTTTAAACACTCGTTATAGCACCAAAAATTTAGCATTTATGCTTTTACGTTTAGGGTGAACCAGGGTTAAATGGTCTTAAAGGATTGAAGGGTGAACCAGGTCAAAAGGGTGACAGAGGGCCCCTTGGTCTTCCAGTAAGTAAAAAAAACCCCAACTATTCAATCTCAGTACAAATCACAAACTTTTCTTTCTACCCCTAATGAACACCTCTGGTTTACTCAACAGCATACATTGAATACACTATGTTAGAGCAGAGCATCAGTCTCATCTTGTTTTACCCCAAATCTGTGCTATCATCCAAAGTAACATCCTGTAACACCCAGTGCTGCCAGTTTTTTTTTGTTATGTGTCAGTTGAAAGTGTTCAGTGTCACAAGGATGCCATCACCCCATTACATTAGTCATATCGTTATTTAAGTGTTGTATGGTGTTTGCATTAATAAAGGAACCATCCCTTTTCTCCCATGTTTTCAGTTACTCTTCCTCTCTTTGTACTTCTGCAGTTGAAATTGAGAGATCTGAGGAAAGTTAAAACTGGGTTTAGGGAATTTTACCTTTTTTTCTCATTCGTTGGTGGATTGTTACTTTTACCTTTTTCTTCAAAAATTTCCATTCTGAATGTTTGGCATAAATTTTGTCTTAGAAATAAATGAAGTACCTTAAAAATTAATGTTCATCTGAGAACATTATGGTTCTTAAAATTTAGTTTGACAAATGAGAATATACTTCTCCTCTTTTTTTTTTTTTTTGGTTGTTGTTGTTAGGGGGATTCTTTTATGATGTGAGGATTATTGCATGTTATTACATTGTTAGTAGTAAAATGGAGGAAAAATACTTAGTTGACCCAAAGGAACCCAAACTCCTCTGATTCATATTTTCCAGAATTATGTTCAGGACAACCTCTGGACAAGGTCAACTTCACTGAGAATTTTGATTTATTTTTTTTTAAAAAAGCTGATTTTCAAGTTGACAGTTACAGCTGTGTAGCAAGGGAGCTTTGAAGGTCTGAGCTAAGCTCCTGAAAATGGCTAAAAGTAGGAAGACATTTTTGGTTCTGCCAGAAATGTTTGTTACAACATGGAGCAAAAGGTGCCATTAGATTTTCAAATTTAAATAGATGTTGTCTTGCTTCTGCTTACTGCTTTTTCTAAATGTCTCTTTAAAAAACAAAATCCAAATGATTTTCTAAAAATGGCTCGTTTTTGCTGTTAATGAAGTGGTGATGTTGTTGGGTTGGGTTTTTTTGATGATATTTGTTTGGGGTTGTTTTGACCCAGGTTATTCCCGATGTCCCAAATAGCTTTGGTCCCCCTAGTCCCAGCATTATAGCCAGCAGCGCTGGGAGAGTCGAGCAAATCTTTCTCTGACGCTCTGTTATTCGTTTAAAAATCCACCAGAGGTCATCCCGTCCCCAAGGATGCTGAAGCAAACAGCCCGCAGTGCTGGCTGTTACCCGCTTCCAGATCTTGCCTGTGCTCTGAACTGGGAGTACATTGGGAAAACAGGAAATATGTTTGTCTCGAGGGCTCTGGGAAATGAATGAAGCCATTGTAGTCAGGATCCAGATTTTGCTGGCTGCGTAATGCAATATTCTTGCACTTCCAACCATGATTAACACACATTTTTCTTTATAGTACTCAGTATTATCATTATTTTCCAATCAGAAAGAAAGGAAGTAAATTGCAAAGTAAATATTTGTACATTAAGGCTCAAAAACACCCTAACATCTGGTGTTTGTAACACTCCTATATCTTGACATTATTCTGGTCTAATATACTGTGACATGAAGGCAGGGCCAGGTCAGTGATGTTACACTAATGTGAGAACAGAATCAGGCTCTTGATGTTTTATGTGAATTTTTAACTAACATACTGTAGTAATGTGATACCCACCCCAGAACCCTGTCACAACTTTGTACTGTACGTTTGAATTACGTTTCTTCATCAGCACTTACTAATCTCACGTTCTTGTCATTCGTGTTGTATCCCATCATCCATGCTTCCACCTAACCATGCAGGGAGCATCTGGCTTAGATGGAAAGCCAGGACCCCGGGTGAGTCTCTCGTCTTTCTGTGTCACTTTTTGTTACCAAGTCTATGTGCTTTCCAGTGGCTCTGATGGCCATGTTTACAGACTGCACAGAGGGAAGAAGGCCAAACACAGACAGCGTTTTCCATGCTGTATAACAGGGGGCTTCCAGCAGACTCTTAGGGCAATGTGTTTGTGGGAAGAAGAATGTAATTCTCTGATAGGAATTCTGAGTCTTAAAAAGGCAGTTTCGTTTTGAGATTGAACAGCTGCCTTGTTTGGGGTACTTGTTTACCTGAGTAAGGTTAAGGATTTAGTTTACACAGGATAAGATGTTTGTTCAATGCTAATATGGAATCAGTGAAGTGGATGTAGATGTACTAGGGTTCTGCCACAGGCATTCACATAAGTAACATAAATGTTAAATCATTTGGTTTTTATAATGGTAAAGCAATAGATAAAGTGAAAGAGGAGTGGAGTTATGTATTTGAAGGCTTCTGTAAGATTCCCATGGATCACTACAACAGGTAAATCCACCTTATTGGAGGACATTTCCATGTTAAAAAAAAAAATCAACAAAATAGCTTTGTTTGATCCTTCCATTTTTCCTGGCAAAATTTCTTTCAAGAAATTAAAAATCCTTTAAAGTCTGATGACTTTCATGAATAATGTAAAATTAAACTAGAAGAAAGATTATTACCTCTAACACAAGAGGTTTTAAGTAGAGCTTTGAAAGCCAAATAGATTTCCTTGGCCAAGTCCCATCACAATGAAGTCTGAATTTTCAACCAATGAAGACTGATTCCATGTTAGTTCTTGGCTAGATGACAGCTGTTAAAAATAAGACTTACCAGAACAAGACCTCTCTCTTACCCTCTTTGTTTCCTTTCATAGGGTGTAGATGGCCCAGTCGGTCCCCATGGCCCTGCAGGTCCTAAAGGAGACAGAGTAAGTATGTTTCCATGTGCTTCTCTTTATGAAGTGACTGCCGCAATGGCTACTTGTAGGGTGCCTAGATGTTACCAAATGTAGCAAATGTTTCATCTGTTTAAGGATCAGCTCTGAACTGGATCTGCATTCTAGTACACACGCATATTTTTCTGTTTAAGGGTTGATTTTATAATTTGTTATCCTCAGACGAGGTGATAATTTATCGTGACTAATCAGCGAGAAACTTCAAGGACTTTCAAATTCCTGATACTACATAGAATGGAATTTTAGTTATTTTCATGTTTTGTGTAAGTGGACAGAAAAAACTGGGACAAAAGAAGAGACTGATCTGATTATATACATATGCAAAGGCAAAAGAAAAAATATTTCTCCTTTCTTTCTACTTCAGTGTTTTTAGCTTGAAAAAAAACTTTAACCTCTGTAAAATTTTAAGTTTTCTTGTGTTTTCTTTAAGCTTAGAACATAGAAGCCCTCTTATTTTGCTTGAAAGGTTCACAATAACTTTTTCTGCAGCAGAAATAGGATAGGGACCTTAATCTTTAACAATGAGCTTGTTATCTTTAACAATGCAACCATATAACCATACATTTTTAACAATACAACTTGTACAACAAAAGAAAAGATAATGCCTTGTACTACCTAAAACCTCGAAGGAGTTGCCAGCCCAGAATTTTGTCTTTTTTCATTTCTTACTTTAACAAAACAGCTGTGCTAAAACAACTTCAGACTTTCTGTATTAAGGGTGCAGCATTATGGCACAGGTCCAGTTAGTAACAGCAGTACATCTGAGAAAGGTATACATGACTTCATGATTCATTTTTACAGAGCTGTGTGTTGAGAAATAAATACAAGACATGCAGCATAGTCTAAAATAGGAACAGTAGTTATCACTCAGGCTAGTTAACTGTCTGAAGAACTTGGATATTTTTCTTCCTAGAGATTTACAGATTGAAGTCTTTTTTCCGACTAGAACTTAATGTTTTTCTGCCACCCCTGTGAAAAGATAGTTGAAAACCATCTTCTGAACTTAAGGAAATAATTCAGATCAGATATACATGTAGAAGCATATAGTCATACTGTACATTTTATTCTTGCATTATGAGATTTTTATCTTGAAAGATGTGCAGATGTACTACTAGATGAAATTTCTTTTAAAAACAATTACTATAATACAAGCTCTTCTTTTAATGTATGGAAAATAGCTATAATTGTTACTGTGGGGTTTTTTTATGAAAGCATCCACAGCTGGATCTAGAATCAACCCTACCTGGGCTGTTGCCAACTACTACAAAGGGGATAGGATCCGCTGTGATATAAATTGGGTCGATAACTGCATGAGCACAGAGATAGATTTGCAAAAATATGTAACCTAAGGTGTGCGAGATACTCCTGTACACCTACTGTTTTCTGTGGAGCTAAGTGAATGGGAGAAAGTTCACAAGAATGATGGCAGCTTTTTTTCCCAAGCAATCAACTAGCAAGATTATTGCTGTAATTGTTTATTGGGAGAAGTTGTTTCTAGCATAGTTATCTAACAGGTGGTGGAGTTGATATATGTCTTATCTAAATAGAAAATAATGTATTTTTAATGTAGTTTTACAACTTGCATTTGCATCTGTTAACTTGTTTATGTGAAAGCAGAAGGAAAACACTTTTGCCTTCAGATTTCAGACTTTGCCTTTTAATTAACGATGGTGCATAGTACCACTGCTCACTGTCACTGGATAGGATCACATTTTGTCCATACTGATAAGAAAAACCTTGGGCCAATATTAACCTAGAAGGGCACTGGGGATTCCTAATGTGAAACACAAACACTCTTAAATCCACATTATTTAAACTTTGGAAAGACAATCTCACTTTTAAAGAAAACCTGTGAAATGCTGATCACTGTATACTTATCATAGAATCATATTTATATTTTCTTAAAAGTTAAGCGAAGCAAAGATAATCAAACTGAAGCCTAGTGATTTCTTCTATAGAAACCATGGATTCATTGTTCCACAGGCTGCCTTTGAAGAAATGCTGAATTACTCTTCTTAGGTAGAATGGGCTGTTGTGCAAATTATGATTGGCTGGTATGTTTCCGTTTGAGCTATTTAATTAAAATAGAAAACATTAGACAGTCTTTATTCAAAATTTATTTAGATGGTGGGAAAATAAACTAGGAAAATAGTGCATAGTCACTAGAAAATAGGAAAATATAGTTTTGGAGCAAGTATGAACTCACAGTATCAGCTCTACTATGTAAATTTGTCTCTTAAATTTAAACTGTTCATTGATTATTAAAAGCAACACGAGATTTAACACTTCCTCAAGTATAATACTGGTAAACATTCCAGTACTGTGATTTTGTGTGTTTCTTTTGTTAGAAACAGAAATGATAATTATTAGTGCGAAATAATATCATTTATCAGACTGGTGTTCATAGAATCATAGAGTGGTAGGGGTTGGAAGGGACCTTTAGAGATCATCTAGTCCAACCCCCTCTGCCAAAGCATGTCCATCTAGAGCAGGTCGCACAGGAACGGGTCCAGGTGGGTCTTGAGGACCACCAAGGAAGGAGACTCCACACCCTCCCTGGGCAGCCTGTGCCACTGCTCCGTCACCCCCACAGTAAAATAGTTTTTCCTTATGTTTAAATGGAACTTTTTGTGTTCCAGCTTCATCCCATTACCCCTTGTCCTGTTGCCAAATACAATAGAAAAAAAAGAGATGCCCCAACCTTCTGACATCCACCATTTGTATACTTTTAAATATTAATGAGATCCCCCCTTACTCTCCTCTAGACTAAATAGCCCCAGTTTCTTCAGCCTTTCCTCATAAGAAAGATGCTCCAGTCCCCTGATCATTTTGGTAGCCCTGTGCTGGACTGTTTCCAGAAGTTCCTTGTCCCTCTTGAGCTGAGGAGCCCAGAACTGGACACAGTACTCCAGATGAAGCCTCACCATTGCAGAGTAGAAGGGGAGCAGAACCTCCCTCCACCTGCTGATCATGCTCTTCTTGATGCATCCCAGGATGCCATCGGCCTTCTTGGCCACAAGGGCACAGAGCACATTGCTGGCTCATGTTTAGTTTCTTGTCAACCAGGACTACCAGATCTCTCTGCAGAGCTGCTCTCCAGCAGGTCAAATCCCAGCCTGTACTGGTCCATGAAGTTGTTCCTCCCTAGGTGCAGAACTCTGCACTTGTCCTTGTTAAACCTCATGAGGTTCCTCTGCCCACCTCTCAAGCCGGTCGAGATGCTGCTGAATGGCAGCACAGCCTTCTGGTGAATCAATCAGTCCTCCCAGTTTGGTGTCATCAGTGAACTTGCTGAAAGTACACTGTCGCCTCACCCACGTTGTTAATGAACATGTTGAGCAAGACGGGCCTCCAGTTTGACTCAGTGCAATGATCACTACCCTCTGGGTTCTGTCTTTCAGCCAGCTCTCAATCCACCTCACCATCCCCTCATCCAAACCCCTCTGCCTGAGCTTTCTGATGAGGATGTTACAGGAGACAGTTTCAAAAGCCTTGCTGAAGTCAAGGTAGATGACATCCACTGCTCTCCCTTTATCTAGCCAGCCAATTATGCCCTCATAGAAGGCTATCAGATTGGTCAAGCAGGATTTCCCCTTGGTGAATCTGTCGGGACTCCCCCTGATAACCATCTTTTCCTTCATCTGTTTAGTGACAACACTGAGGATGAGTTTTTCCATCACCTTTCCAGGGATGGAGGTGAGGCTGACCAGCCTGTAGTTTTCCGAGTCTTCCTTTCTGCCCTTTTTGAAGACTGGCATGACATTGGCCTTTCTCCAGTCCTCAGGCACCTCACCTGTCCTCCATGATTGTTCAAAAATGATGGAGAGTGGCTTAACAACCACATCAGCCACTTCCCTCAACATTGTTGGATACATCCCATCAGGACCCATTGACTTATGAGTGTTAAGCTTGCTCAACAAGTCTTTAACCTCTTCCTCATTGACCCAGGGCAAGTCCTCTGTTGTCCAGGCCATCCTGTTATCCTTGCTGGACTGGACTTCCTGAGGGTCGGCCTTGGCTATAAAGACTGAAGCAAAGGAGGCATTCAGTACTTCAGCCTTCTCTGCATCCTCCATCACCAGGGCCTCCTCTGTGTTAAGCAGCCGGCCCACATTCTCCCTAATCTTCCTTTTGCTGCAGATGTATCTGAAAAAACCTTTTTTGTTTTCCTTTACTTTCTTGGCCAGGTTTAATTCTAGAAGGACTTTAGCCTTCCTGATTGCACTCCTGCATGCTCTGGCAATGTTCCTGTACTCTTCCCAAGAAATCAGGCCCTGTTTCCACCTCTCATAGATGGCTGCTTTTTCCTTGAGTTGTCCCAGCAGCTCTTTGTTCATCTATGGAGGCCTCCTGTCTCCTTTTCCCACTTTTTTTTCTTAATAAATTATTTGTTTCTTGAAAATGACATTTTCTTAGGTGCTTACAACGATGTTACTGAGGACATCTTCATTAAGTGGAGGAATTGATCAAAATAAGTCTCTGAATCTGTCTGTGTATCTATTAATCTCACTCTTGAGATAAAATAGACAACATTGGTAAACAGATAAACATCTCAATTACTAGTAAAGGGACATGTGAAGCTGAAGGCTATTGACAGGCTTAATGTGTATCCAATTTCTTGTCCACCTGCAAGAAACTGAAAGATAAAATTAAGGAAATGCTGAAAGTTTCCTGAAACTCATCTTGATGGTAAAGACCTGGTTTTGATCTTGGTTTTATTTCTCAGATGCGTAGCCTGTGCAACACTATCATCACTGTACACACTCTGTACAGGAAGAGAAAGTACATTCTCTTTGATTTGGTTAAAATGTTTGTCACCATGGCAATGCTATGAAATCTCCCTATCAGTCTTAATGGAGGCACCACTTATGCATCTTTATTTGTGCAAATGGTAGTTCATATTCACCCATGATTAAGGAAACTGAAGTGAAATAAGAGGTAAAAGCAAAGACCTGTTCTTTGGGCATGGGTGAGTTGTCTTACAAAAAATATCTTAAAAACCTTCTTGACATTTGTGAATGTCTCTGACAGAAGCATTTTATCATGATTGCTGAGGGCAGTATGCCCATGACAGTCCATCAATCTTGTATAATCTGTAAACACCTGTGTCCTCCTCTGATATCCTAAACACGTTTCACCATGTGCTTTGTATTGGAAGCAAAAAATTGAGAGATACATGCCTCTAAATGTATTCTTACATAACAGATGAGATTATTTCCTAGACTGATACATTTGATATCTTTATGTCTACCATACATTTAGCAACATTATAGGCCTATCTTGAGAAGACTTTGTGCAGTCATCTTTGCTGTTGAAGACTTTTAAAAAAGATACTTAACTAGTCTTGACATATTACACGGTTAATCAAACAGTTTTGTAGCTGTTATATATATACATCAACATGTTAGTTTCTTCTCAGCAGAAAGTTTTAAAGCTGCAAGGGATTTACTGTTTTGAAAATCAGTTATTACTTCCCAATACCTCCTATTGTTCAGCAAGGGAATCCAGCCTACGTGCTGCTCAGAAATGTCTAGAAATCAACAGAACCCAGAAAGACCAGACATTATACATCTAATCACCAGTAGACCAAAGTGAGCATAGACAGTGTTCACCTGTTTAAAAATACGAAGTAGGTCAAATGTCAGTTATTTTGACAAACTCTTCTGTGATTATTCAACAGCACGATCAGACTCACTGTACTCTGGTGTCTGCTTTCTTATATTATCTAATCAATAAAGATGAAATTTAGCAGTTAATTTTCAGAGCTGTGCTAAGGGACACAGCTGTGCTGATGATCATTGTTATTAATTGGGCCCATATCTGCATTGTCTTGTGTTTTTAGTAATGGAGCAATGAATTAATAATGAATAGTAAACAAACCAGATTTTTAGAGGATCTTGTGCTATGTGCAGCAATTGCTAGGGTGAAACATAGCACACCTGCGTGCCAGGAGCTTTGCATTAGTTCATATTAAGGAAAGGAGGTGAGGAAGGAATCCAAATAACCCTATGTAACAAATCCAGTGTAGTACCTTTGAAAACTAGAGATGGTCAGGCCTTTTAATCTCAACACTTTGAGCAGTTTAGTTCTCTCAAGAGAGTATGGCATTTCTGCTGGATTTTATTCAGAAGAGCACTGCAGTCTGAAAGATGACTGCTGCCTGCATCTACTTATCAGCCTTGCCTCTCTAAAAGTCTCATGGACTGCTGTGCTTACATTTACATACTGTCTGACTCAAAAAATTTAACTCCTTATCAGTCTTGATAAAGGACAATTGGAGAGCAAAAAATGATTACTCCTGTCATCTGGAAATTAATCACCTAGAAATTTCATTTCATTTGTAAAAATTTGCTCTATATTGAGCTTGAAAAATTATTTTGGTAGCACCCCTCTGAAAACTGGTAATTTTTCTGTGGGTTTTAGCACAGAATGAGATCCAACTTTTGGAGTAATCTCTGTACTTGTTTGTTTTGCACAGTAGTACAGTTTTGATTTAATAAACCAGGATATTTATGTCTCTGATATAGAATCCAATTGAGCGGTTAGCATCACAATACAGTGCATAGGATAATCTTCACAACTTCACTGTTAAATAGTATTGCCTGCTTAAATACAAACTTTGATTGACACACTATTTTTGCTTGTCAAAATGTCACATCTCAGCTGCTGTGCTGGACCTTGATACGGTACATCCTCCATTTTCATTACAATATTGGATTTTTATTGAGCTAAAAATTGAAATTGGAGCAAGTTGTTTGAAAAATATTTTAAGTTACTAACAGATTTAAATTCAAATTTAATATTATATGCTTATATACACCTTCTCTTCACCCCTTTAATCATTTAATAAAAATAAATGTCCTTGGATATTTTTCACTCAACAGATTTAGGAATGCATAAACTTTAACCTAAAGCACTTGGCAGAGATCATTTCTATCTAAGATAGACAATGTTTTTGTTTGCTTGTTCTTTAATCTTTTCTTAGGGTGAAAAGGGAACTGTAGGTGACCCTGGACCAAGAGGACCATACGGCTTGCCTGTAAGTTGCACATAGTTTGTACACATTGTGCTTTTCAACACTCCTTGATTAAACTTTGTGTACTTTATGACTGCTTTTCACTGAGCAATACAATTAGTTGGAAAAGGCAAAGATAGATAATAATCCCTGACAGTGCAAGGTCACTGGTCTTCATCACAGGCTTAGATTCATAACCATGCACGTGCTCATGCAAATGTAATGAAATAGGCCTGACACAAGCCAGCAAAACAAAGGAAATTCAGAATGCATGTGCTCCTGTTTCTGCAGCCTGTGGCTATCAGCTCTCTGGGGACTAGGTGGCAGGAGTTTAGAGTGGAAAGCTGTGATTTTCTCAATGTCAATAAGCTGCTTGAATTTACATGATGCAAGGCTACTTGTCTGTTATGTTTTTATTTTTGTTGAGACTTCAGGGATCAGTTTTGTTTCCATTTCTGTGCCATGTGCTAAGAAGCAATATGAGAAGGTTGTTGTTGATCAGTCATAAGTGGACATGGTATGCTTTAAATCAAACATTTAAACAATGTTATCCATTCCTAAAATATGAGTGAGAACTTCCTTTGGCCTAACAGGGATAGCCCCAATAAAATCAGTTGACTTACTCTGTTTACTTTGCTGATGACTGGGTCAGGTGTGTACATATACACATGTCTATTCTGTACTTTGACACAAGAAAAGCTGTGTAACTGTGCTTGGACAGGCACAACCAGCCTTTGCAAGAGACTTGCAATATTTTCATACCCTCTCTAGTTTATTCAGTCTGATTCATTAATTTAAGCTGGAATAGAAACTCGTGGTTTAATTGGATCCATTTAATTGGAACAGGAGTCAATGAGTAGAAAGAGTTTTCAGGATCTATGGAGTGTTAAATTAACTTGCAGTGCATGTTTATCTAGGGGTCACTTTTGTGAGTTAAATTAATTAAAAAAAACAAACAAAACCAAACTATGATTTCTATTTCACCTTCCTGTGAACTAAAAATTAAAAACTATAGGCTTTTCTCTACTTTTAGCCTGCTCCTAGAATCCATGTACAAACAAAACTTTAACAGCAAGCAAAATTTTACAGTCAAGTTATCAGTTCTTGGAAATGTTAAACACTGACAGAAATGTCCTTCACTAGTGGCAATGCTATGTGTACAGACTTAGCAACATGAGGTACTGCTGTATAGAGGGAGCGCAGCAGTTGAACATTAAGGTGGTCATTGGTATCACAGCTTAGGGACACTAATGTAGCTCATATGGTTCTTTGGCAGGGCAAAGATGGCGAGCCTGGCCTTGACGTAAGTAATACATATGACCAATACCCTCTTAACGGTAGGCGAGTGTCTTTCAAGAGGCAGCTGAGTGTCACATCTTTGTTTCCATCTAATGTGCATGCAGTACATACAGAGAGCATGCCAAGTGCTGTATTTTCTCTTTCTCTGTAATACAGAGGACAAAGATGATACAATATACAGCCCTAATCAACAGACCTCACAACATACAATGTTTAGTAATACAAGTAGTTGGTCCTTTGGAAGTCAATAGGCTGAAAAGCTATGCTTGGTAAGGAAATAAGCAGACTTGTGAGTCAGTTGTAGAAGAGCAAGGAGTTACTAAGATTTGGTTAAGTAAATTTATCCTAATTAAAGAAAATAATTCCACAACCTGTAAGGGACACATTTCAAAATATAGGCCCTTTCTTTGGCATGCTTACTGAAAGCCCTTTCCTCTGGTCCTACATTGAAATCCCTAATTTGGAGAAGTCTTTTCCAGTATGTTTATATGCTATGTAGCATGGACTATTGCCAGTTTGAGTGATAGCATTTCTTTCCATTGCTGGCAAAATGACACTACCAAACACTATAACTAACTTGTTTCTCATGCTCTTGTGTGCTTGCATGTTTGCACACATAACACACATATACATGCAAAGCATGTAGAGAAATCATCTTTTTTATGTTTTCCAAGAGTATTTGAAAATTTAACCTGCATGTGAATGAAAGTCGACCTATCTTTGTCCATTTTGTTCTTATAGGGTTTCCCTGGTCCTCGAGGAGAAAAGGGTGATATAGGCGAAAAGGGAGAAAAGGTGACCACAGAGTTATTAACTGTTGTTTGATTCCTCAGCCTAGTCAATTCTGCTGTCTTTATGCTATAAATCGTCCCATTAAAACTTACCTTTGTTTTTACTGTGTGCCAAAAGTCAGGTAACAGATACATGCTCAGCAAAATTATGAAAAAACTCAAAAAATTATGCTAAGAACTAGTGATATCAACATATTTTTTGGTTCATTTTCTCCAATCCATGCTATGCTTGTTGAAAATCTTTGTCAGCCTGAAATTTTTCATGCAGGCATCACTGAAATGGGTCATTGTGGTAGTAATTTTATACTGAAGACCCCAGCTCTGTTCCTTGGCAGTATTTGCTATATAACTGTTGATCCTAGTGTAGCATGGCTGTACACATTGCCTGTCCCACCAAATGGATGAGGACAGGAACTGTTTAAAGTGCTTTGTTATGACACTACAATCTTGTGGATTGACATTTATACACTATACCATTGTGGTAAACCAACTAGACAGTGAAATTAAAAGAAGCTCCTTGCCTTTATTTTCACTGTCCAGATGTGGTGACTTGGAAATATGTTTAGTAAAAAGTAATTTAGGACTAAATGCGTGCTGAGTAAGCTCATGAGCAAATCTCTCCTATTTCTAACCAATGCAGAACCCAGTTGTCAAAACTGCTGAATCAGCACACAGCAGGTAATGTTTCTAGTTCAGACAACTTTTTTTGCTTAGTTGTCATGTACAAGGTTATACCAGGTCCACTTCCCATCACAGTACCTTAAACAAGAGGCAGGGTTAAAAGGTCACTGTGGCTGACTGTCTTAATACTGTCAGGCAAAACACTTCCCAACAATGCACTGATAAGGGTACTATGAAATGTATCCTTCTGTCCCCTGTTAAATATATTGTTTGTTTTGAGCTCTGAAATCATTGGTAAGGTCTTGATTTTGCAGAACAATTGTTGCTTAAGCAGGTGCTGTATGAATATTATAGAAACAGTTTCTGATGTGGCAGCATAATCATAATGAATGATGAGCTGTTGCTAAATGTCAAAGACTTCAAGTCTGTCTGTCCAAGCAAACAGCTTTTCTCTTGAGAAGGGTCGTCAGTAGAAAGGTGTGACAGCAAATCAAATGAGCTTAACAGTGTGTTCTCATACTAGGATACGTTGGAAGGATTGTTTCTAGAGGATTGAAATAAGTTATTACCCTTTTTCAGTCAGTCCTGGTAAGGTTGCTTGAAAACTGTAGATGGTATTTGAGCCTCCCAGTTCAAGGAAAACCTGAGAAATTAGAGAGGAAGAAAGCTGCCAAGCTGGCAGGAGCCCAAGGCACATGAAACAGAAGAGGTTGAAGGATGTGAACTGGCTTAGTCTGTCAAAGAGGAGACCAATGTGCTTCAAGGGGAGATACAAAACTGATGGAACAAAACTCTTTTGGGTAATGACAAATGGGAAAATACAAGACCACAAGGTGCTGCTGAGATGTTCACAGTGACTATTAAGAAAACCTTGTTCAGTAGGAGGTGGCTTGGCACTGGGACAGTTTACCCAGAGAGGTGGCCGAACCACTGCCCATGGAGGACTGCAGGACCTGATCTGGTCTGACCTGATGTAGGGTCAGGAATTGTCCTGCTTATGGTAAGAGGTTAGACTAGGAAATCTTCAGAAGTCCTTTCCAACCAGACCTTCTGAGTCTGTTTCCATGTAGAGCTAGAGACAGTCAGAGAAAATACAGCCCTCAGAGCCCCAGAAGATCTCTTGAAGAAAAGATGGAAAGCTGGTAAAACATTTGGCTTGTATAAATATGATATTATGAAAATGTAACAGCTAGGATTCTTGCTTTCAGGGTTTAAAAATATTTTATTGTCCTAGAGTCCAGCATACTTCTCTTTGGTGTCAGTTCATTATTCATAGAGACTGACTAAATAGCTCAAACATAGGGCTTCCAGTTGAAGGAGAGTAAGGGAATTGTATATGTGACCAAAAGGCATGGTTAAGCCTTTTTTGGAGCCTTGCTCTCTTGGGCTGCAGGACGCATCCCCTACAAAGTCTAGTGCTCTATCCCCTTAAAAATTCAGGAAAAGGCAAAACCTGTTTCTTAAGGAAATGATGAAGTACTTAGAAAGTCTGACAGGTATTTCAAAACTCATATTGTCATATGGGTTTTCAGATTAAGAGAATTGCCAGGATGTCTATAGAGTGAAAAATGGAGATGGAATCTCTTTCTTAAAGATTCTCAGAATAGTCAAAGAAAACTATAAGCCAAAGGAAGGTCTTTTTCAGTGAAAAATCAGGGAAGATGTAGCTGAAACCTCTGTGAAAGAGATTTCTGTTGCACAGTTTTGACATAATTTTTTCAAGAAATGAGAGATTATCTTTTTTCACCAAAAAACTTTTTGGTTTCACCAAAACCATCTTAACTGCATCAATAGCTGTTTTTCCAAATGGAGGTCTGACTCTCAAAAGACACAAAGTAATGCAAGTCTAGATGATCTCTAGAGGTCGCTTCCAACCCCTACCATTCTTTGATTCTATGATTCTATAACAGAAGCTTTCATTACAACAAATTTTCTCAGTTCTGATGTTTTAACTTATGTAAGTTATTAATGATCTATGACCAAATTGGTGTAACCACACCCATTTCAATAGAAATAAGTCAGTGTACATGTTGAGGGTCTAGCTCATGATTTCTTGTGTTGAGGTTAGTGAATTTCTAATTAAGAAACTTGTTTTGAAATGCATTGCAAAAATATATATCATTATCAACATTCCAGTGAGAACTGGTGACACTTGTTTTTTTCACAGACATGCTGTGCTGTTCAGAGAGTAAATCTTTACATCTTTACATCAGTATCAGATGAGTAGTAGACTGACAATTTTTATTTTAGCCTGCCAGTAGTTCTGCTACAGTGAAAGCAAGTCAGTGTTTGCATTATAATGTCTGCTTAACTTGGCTGTAAAAATAATTTTTGAAGTGTTATAGCTGTAATTACCCGTATAAAATTATAGTCCAGGAGCATTCAGCATGAAAAAGGTTAGTACAATTGATTTGGTATTTTCAAGTTGTGTGAATAGGCAAAAAAAAATCACTTTGAAAAGGAATAACCCCTAACAAAAGGAAGAGATTGTGCTGTGGGGTGATGGATTGAAAGGGGACCTGATCCCAAATGTGCAGTTGTGTCTCTTGTTATAAATATTTACAGAGAAGTATGATGTGTCACAACAATGGCTGGAAAGACATCATCCTTATCCCTCTACACACTGCATTGATGAAAATCCATGCATGTGAGGACTGGAGATTGTTCCAACCATAGCGGTGTTACAGAAATGCTACAAATTTATATTTCTCTAGGTACTGACGAAGGGCAGGAAGGAATTGTCCTTTTAATCTTTATCAGATGTAGATTCTCCATATTTCCTCTGGATCTCTATAGTGCAAGGTGAGGAGGTGAAATTAAGAGACAAGAACTCACTCTGTGGAAAAAGTAATAAAGTAATCAGAAAGTCTAGATTATTCTCTACAGAGGTAACTGCTGCTTTGGTTTGAACAAGATCACAGGTTTAAACTGGAAGTTTAAGTGGTTATCTGCTGACTTGTAACACAAGTAACTAACAAAATACAAGTCCTCAAGGTATATAAAAAAAGTCAGAAACTAAATGGTACAGTCCATTTTCAGAATAACTTTTGGAGTATATCCATGCTCTGTCCTTACAGGCAGTCACAGCAAATACATTGGTGTAACATCAAGCACAAATAACGTAAGGTTTGATCCCAAAACTGTTGCACTTCTGTTCTGCACTGTCACATTTGTATGTTTAAGATCAAAACTTAGGCCAGCTTACAGTTCTTGGCTCATGGGATTTTAATTTTTTTTTAAATATCACAATCTCATAATTTGGTAAAGAAAGGCAAAGACTGGGTTGCTGTTTCCCTAAATATTGTCCTGTGGCTTTTTGGCACACAGAAAAGATAGACGAGCTTTTATCGTGTCGTGAATGCAGTATGTTTTGTTCATGGAAAGACATTTTCATTTGAATGTGTCTAGTATTCTATGATATTAAATGAATAATGTGTTTTCATTTCCTTTTTAAATATTATATAGCTAATTATTTTTTTAATTGTGTAAAAATATTTTTTCTCTGTTGTTAATGGATTGTCTTTCTGTACTGGTGTGGAACTAGTTAAATGTCTATTTATAATGCTTCACCAAAACCCATTTGTCTTTCCAAAGGGGCATTCCTTCCTTCTCCTTTACCTTCATTCCTTACAATTCCTCTGTCTTTTTTACCCTTTTCCTCACAAATTAAATCCTTCCAATAGCCACAACCTGACTTGCTGGTTCTCCAATGTCATACTAATTTTCCTATGACTATTTTTCCCATTTCTTTGTGATATTCCTGATTTACTCATCCTTCCTATCCCATTTTTACAATCCCAGTCCAATTTGTTACTTTTTTTCATTTTTGTGAAATTGAGAGCAAACCTGAAACTCATTTACCATTGTGATCAACTGGTGTAAAATCAATTGTAAAATGAACTCTCAAAACATCTTATACTGCTTGAAGGTGAGGTCATCTTTGCAGGTAGCTTTGAGGAGAGTCAATGCATTCCCATAAGTAATTAAAACATTGAAAGTTTTACATTCAAAAAGAAAACTCAGTGTGAAATCAAAGGACTGAATTTCAGTAAAATAAGTAGATGAAACATTGCCTGCGGCAGAGAGAACATTTAAATGCTGCAATATTTAAATAATGAATGTAATTATCACTTCTGATTACTTTTTGATACCAAGACATTATGAAATTATTTAAAATGTTACAGCACTTCTCCATCAAGCAGTTTGAATGTTTTGATTCCTGTAACAGAGTTTGAAATGGTCGTATTGTGTTTAGGATGACAGTACACTTTCAATGATGTCTCTGGGTTTCGGTGGACATCACGAAGTATAGAATTTATCCCAAACCCTTCCCCAGAGTTCAAAGAGTCAGTTCAGCAGAGGTTGCTCTGGGCCAAGTTGACCCTTGATGTGACATCATGGAAGCTGATAGAATGTAGCCAGGAACCAGCTAGTCCCACAAAGCATCCATGTCACAGATCTTTTTTTACAGTGACTACGTGATGTACTCTGTTCTCGCAAAGTTACTGCTAACTAGTGACAAATCTTCCAGGGAAGCTGTCAAATTCAGTTTTTCAGTACTATCACTTAGAACAATAGGAGACCTCTTATTTTGTACTGTGGACTGAGGGGATTTGCAGATTTGCCTCTGTCTCAAGAAATCAATTCTTTCAAGCTCTGTTCTAGGATTAAAAACATTCATAATACTGAAGTGAAATACAAACACAAACTAATACCAACTGATTGCAGTTCTTGTTTGTGATCGTATAATTTATTTTTCCACATAATGCACCATCCAAACCAGAACACAGTGGTAAGTGTCCTTTCAGCTCTCCATTGGCTTAAAAACAAACCCCCAAACTTTTAAACCAATTTTTTTTTTTTCTCCAAAAGAATGAAACTTGTTTTATCGAAACCATTGTATCCACAGGGGGAAAAGGGAAAGAAAGGCAAAAAGGGGCCTAAAGGGGAGAAAGGAGAACAAGGTGCGCCTGGATTAGATGCACCTTGCCCATTGGTATGTCTCACTTGTGTATTGGACAATTGATTGTCCTATTATAGACTGATGGAATAAGAAATGAGGGGAGAGGAACAAGCACCAGCTACTGGGTCACCTGTTGCCCTTTGTTAACACAGCCTTATCCCAAGAAGCAGCAGCAAATACTAGTTTAGACTTTGTTTGTCAACCTCCTAATTTGATTTAAATCACCAGACTTAAGAAATTCAGGCTAAATTTGTGGTGTTTATTGGTGGGTTTTTTCCTTTGTTTTTTTGCCAGATGTTAAAAAAGAACCAAATTTGGGATTTGCCAGAGTCAGTGCCCCACAGGTTGAAATCATACCATGGCAGTCAGCTTGCTCCTCTTGCCTCTCCATTGTTATTTGTTTGCTCCAGCTAAATCAATACCGAAGGCATTTCCTTGACAGTAACATTGCAAGTTAATCTTTACAAACAGGGATTCCGTGGAATTAAGGGGGAAAAAGGGGAGCCAGGCCAGCCTGGCCTGGATGGGCTGGATGCCCCTTGCCAATTGGTACAGTATTTCTCTTTCCTACCAACCCTGCATGCAGTTCCTTTGTTTGTAGTCAGCCATTCTCAATGTAAAGTAATGTTTTCTTTGAGCTGACTTTACATTATTCACGTTAACACATGCATGTGCATGAACAAACAGGCTGCTTCAGTGATCATAACCACAATGAGAGAAGATACATTTTTGTTGACATCTCAGACCTAACTCTGCAGCAGTTTGCTCCCACATCACATGGCAATTTAAAAGTTTGTGTCCTTCCTACCTTTTCCCTGAGAATCATTGGTTTGCTATTTTTCTCACAAAACACCTATTGCCTTACTCACCCTGAACGCAAGTTTTTGTAGAAATCCAGCCCGATGTCCATTTCTAATCAAGTCTGATGACTTCTGTCTGCACTGGCTCAAATCTTTACCCTAGCCTTTCCCAGGGTTATTCTGCACCCTGGGCTTCCTTTCAAATCCATGCAGTCTTAGGTGCATGTTTTCTAGGATCTAGTAAAAATGAGAGTCATGTACAGAATGATGTAAATATTATTTCTAAAAATCAAGTCATAGGTTTCCAGCAAGCCAAGCTGGAGCCTGATTTCCCAGATCTTACACAAGTATTCAAATAGATCTGGAAATTAAAAGCTCACCTAAGGTTTGTAAGAAGATAATGGTCTGCAGCCCAAACCCTCACTGTCTTTGTTATTTAACGTTTTCAATTTAATGGTCTTACCCTTGGAACTTACCTTCCTGGAATACACACAACACTCCCCACCCTATGTTAGCATGAATTCAAGTTCCCACCTATACTAAAATATGCTATTTGTTGACCCTCTCCCTTGTACCAAACTGGCAACAGTGATTTTTTTTTTAAAGACAACATAAATTCAAATTATTTTCCATTAAAAAAAAAGAACAGTACATACACATTTCCTAAAGAAGCAAGTAAGATTTTCTTTTTAATTGTTCGCAGTAAAATTTGATCTGCATGTTCTGATATTGTTTGGTGGTTAAGCACGGTTCTTTAAGATGAATGTTAAATTAAGTAGATTTTATTTCAACTATAGTACTTCTAATTTGATTTTAATCTTAAATATGTGGTCCATTAAGATTGTTTCATAGTCCACTTTGTTTGCTTCCAATTAATGGTAACCATATCTCATATTTTGTTGGGGATAATCAAGCATGCTTTTGTAATTCAAAAATGTTTTTCTGTCTCTGTATTATCATTTATATCTGGAGATTCACTAACAAATGTTGACAGAAGAAAAATATTCTTTCCGTAGGTAATTACTAGAATAAGCTGCTAAGCAAACGGCACTGTTTCTTGCTTTAGGTGGCAAACCATTCCCATCAGATTGCATGCAAGCACATTCAAAAATTCACATTATCAACTATCTTCAGATATAAACTCAGATAATATGTATTTCGGTATTTAGAATATTCTAAAAATTGTCAAGACCTGATAGGGTTTTTTCTGTTGATGTACGGTCTAGTTACCTGATACGTGCTCCTAATTCTGAGCATAAATCTCTCTGGATAAGCCCTTTATTTCCCTGTAGATTGAAATTAGTTCCATGAACATCAGTATGACTGTTGGCAAAAGTTGGCTCTGAGCTTACTGGACATATGGAAGCACGTGAAAAGTAGAGTGGTAACAGAAACAAAATGGAGTGACTGTCACTAACATAAGAACAAATTAGATGGCCACATTGTCCAAGGCCTGGAATAATCGGTGCTGCCGTATTACTTTGCTCTCACCACTGACATTTTCTTCCCCGCCGTGTCACTTGAGGCATGTTCGGGCCTTAAGGTTTTGCTGCTTCACTCAAAAGCTAAGAATGAAAGTGAACAGAAAAGATGATACTCAAAGTTGAATCTTGCTATCTTACCATTGGGTTAACTTTGTACTACAGGCACATAAAACACAATACCCTCCAGATAAAAGTGATTTTTTTTTTTTTTTTTTGCTCATTGATCTTATACATTCAGCTGCAGATCGTTGTGAAAATAGATTATATTTACAATAATATGCAGCCTGAGCTCTAACAGCAAGAAACTGATGATGATGTTCTAATGATCAAGGGAAAAACAAATCTTTATGTCAGAGGCACATGTATATATTTATGGTGTAACCCTTCTCTCCTTTGGCTTTTCTTTCACATTGAGAACAGGAGAGTAAAGAAGTTAGGAACTGGTCTTACTTGTTAGTTAATGTTAGAGCTGCTTCAGTTATTTTAACAGATAGTGATGGTGTATTTGTCCTTTCAAACCTAACAATGATTTTTTTTATTTTTTTAATCTTTCTCTCCCCTTGAAACAGGGTCCTGATGGATTACCAATGCCTGGTTGTTGGCAAAAGGTAGGATGGACAGAGCCTTTTCTTTTCAGGGGCAGTACATCCCTGGCACACAGCAAAACCTGAAGTATATCAGGATATACTTCAGAACCTCTTAGACAAATGCATGCAACAAAACAAAATAAGACCTCTCCATGACAGTAGTTGTTGTGATGAGATTATAATATATGTAGAAGTAACAACTCATTGAAGCAGTATTGTATAAACAGTTGGCATTAGATTTCTGGAAAGCCCAAGACTTTTCTCTTTCATATGAAAGAAAATAAACATCCTTTGGTTTCTGCATAGAATCACTGCTTCCCATTCTTTATAAAAGCTCACAGATAAGGCATTTTTGTCAAATGTTTATACTCAAATATGATTTTTCTCGGATACCTAGAACAGTGCATCCTGCCCTTCTCTTACATACATTCTCTTGGTTGTTATGTTGTATGCTAATGTTAACTGGCAACATTATTTTAGTAAAGATTTAATCTAGACAATGCTAGATTTAGAAATACAGCATGGAGAATAATGTAGGTGGAGGATACTGGCATATAATACATTACAAAATATAAAGTGTAAGGGAAATACTGACTGCATTTATCTCTGAAGAGAAGCTGATGCTGAGGAAATAAATATCCCTATTTGCAACTCTGTCCATGTCTATATATTTGGAATAAAAATTTGAAATATAGATTTACTAATTTGATTAACCTGTATCTCTTTTTGTCTCTGCAGTGATGCATCTAACCTTACAAGCATGAAGTTGTGTATATAGTGCTCCACTTTTTGTATTTATAGTTGAAAACTGAAAATTTGATTTCACAAGTCTGAGATATGTTTACATATAGCTGCTTCTACTTGTTTGCAATAGTCCATGTGTACATCTTTTTTTTTCACTTACATCTGCAGTTAGATATTATTATATAACTGTGGAGTAAACCTGCAAAGATTCTTTCTCTAATGAGAGAGACTTCTCAATACAACAACCAATAATAGAAACCCAATTGTTTCTGCAAATTCATATTTTTGTCTTGTGGACCTGCATGGACAATGAGTGCCATGAACTAGTTTACAAGAAATGGTGACCAAATAAGAGCAAAATGCTATGAAATGTACTGTACCTGCTGCCATTGGAGTTTACTGACTTGGTTTCCATGTCCATCTTAAACATTTCACTGATTCATGCCACCATATCTGCTTGTATGGACTAAAAGCATGAGTTTGTGTGCCAAACCTGCTTGCTGTGTGATTGCGTCACATGCTAAATGGCTGCTCGCAGTGACCTTCGATTCCAGCTTCTGAATCGTTTCCTTTTGTTATCTCAAGGGAGTCACACCATGGCTTATTGCTAAAAAGAGATAAACCAGAGGAGGATAGAAAGAGGCCTTGAATTTTGGGGGAATAAAGTTCCAGCTGCAGGTGGATGGCTTCCAGTCTTGCAGGTCACCTGGCCCCTTTGATCAAATAGGGGCCCACCTGTTAATCAGCATTGGTTTGCCTTGCACTACTCTCGGTCGTGAAGACATTCACGATGGGCCCTGTTGAGTCCTTAATCAAGAAGGAAAGAAGTTTGAAGAAGAAACCAGACTTCTGTGTGGGTTATTTGAAAAGGTTACAGAGGTGCTGCAGAGATCATTTGACGGCAGACACCACGTGAGACCAGAAGCTTCTCGTTCTTACTCAAGGATGGACAGAGTATGTGCTCTGCGTATATTGAGAGTGCTGGAGGAAAAAGCATTATTGAGGTGAGGATGAATCGGAACATCCTCCAGAGGAGGAGGATAATGGAAGTGACCAGAGACTTATGTACCATGTTGTGGATTTCAGTTGATTCAGTTTAAACTACACAAAACTAGATTAACTTCTCTGCAGAATTTTGGAAGCTATGGTTATTTTTTTTTTCTTTTCCTATAACTGTTGCCATAAAGGATTAATATCAATAATCTAGTCAACATTTGTGATGATGGCATTGAAGAAAGTACTTCAAGTTGTATGTTCATCTTGTTTCAGTATTAACAGGTTTTAGTTCAGGGTCTTTGAAGCCTTTAAGTCTAAAAAAAGAGTAGAGTTTATTTTTGTGTTTCACAGACTGATATATTCATCTTGTTATTTTTGTGCTGTTACAGTGACCTTAGAGGATGTTATTACTCAAAATACATTGGAAAGAAACAGGTCTGTGTGATTACCACTGCACGCTTGCCATCACACTACACTGCTAAAGGTGTCAATATTTCTCTGTTTATATTCAGATGACTAACTTTCTAGAGAAACATTGGCAAAGTTTTGCTTTTACACTTTTTTTTTTAATTTAATTTCTAGAAATATTTAATTTGTGCACATTTGTAGTTTTTGCCACAAGGTATTTTTTCCAGTTTTGAGTCTTCATATGGTGCACTGCAGTTAGCTTGAGAGACTAGTTTATGAGAAATGGTGCCATATTTGGCAGATGGAAGTTCTTTTTATATCACTTGTCTTCTTAGTGTATAGCAGGATGATCACAAACTTTTTTAGTTACTTTTCTGGGAGTTGCCTTTCATACATAGACGAAAACTAAAGTTGAGGAAGACAGCCTGTCTCCATCTTTGTGCAGGCACCTTGCCTTTCTTGGAATGCATATTTTTTTCTTGTTCCATCATTTCTAAATCATATGAAGATGGAGGACTGCTGTGGTTCCAAGTTTTACATTGTGTAACTATTTCAGAACAATGTAAATGCCACTATAATGGGATCTTTCACTTTGCTATGTCTTTTTTCGTCATTTTGGTATATCTGAATTAAAACCAACTTTTCATGGGAGAAAATCTTCCATAGATGTTTAATGTTTTTTTAAAAAAAATAATTTTAATTTAATTTTTTTAAAACCTAAAAATTATTTGGATGGCCTTTATCTAGTAAGGCCTTTCTAATAAAAACAAAATTCCAAAATTATATACATATATATATATCATGAATATATATATATTACTGCTCAAGTCCATCTTTCCAATAGCAAGAAATAAACTATTGTTCAAAATATGAGAAAAACTGAGATTTTTAAATTAAATTTTCAGAGATGTAAATATCGACCTGTTAGAATAATCATGATTACAATAGTAAAAGCCTTCACATGGCATAGACTGAATATAAAGTGATAATAATCAGAGTGCTACAGCAGTAACATGAATGAGGGTCTTACCAGAAAGGGGACAAGAGGAGCTGCATGTAAGCCCTTCAACTTGCCATTTTTTTTCTGCTTGTCTAAGAATGACCATCTCAAAAAACAACAGACTGAGGAGCAAGCTGCCTGCCTAACAGAAAAGAGATTCTTACCCCTATGTCCTGATTTGGCATACATGGCTAGGTATGTTGTACATGTGAAGAGTAGATGTTGAATTTATTTATAAAGTATCACACATTGGCAATCACACAGTAAGATTCAATATTTTTTAAATGTCCCTCAGAGTATTCAAACGCAAAATTAAATAGGATGTTTATTATATGGCTAGATGTTTTAGCAATTCCATATCACAAATGTCTACAAACATCTACAAACGTAGCTCACTTAAGACACAGCAAGATAAAGAGATATTAAATACATGCTGTCATTAGCACTTTCATATTTTAAAAATTTCTGTATCTGTTTTCTTTAACTGTCCTCATAGGATCCATTTCTATATTCATCACCAAACCTAGCAGAACCTTGGTTCAGAATTTCTTCATTCAGGAAATAATTATAGACACCTACTGTATTTAAGTGTTAGTCAAAACTCGGTTCTCCCTTAACCCCTTGACACTGACACTCTGCTGAAGGAACACTTATACACCTTTATTCACTTTCTTTTCTGTCTTATAAAGTACTTTATTTAACTCCCGCACGGCTGGAATACTTTTTTTTTCCAAGTGATATGACTTAACTTTTTTAAGCTCCTGTATTATTCTATACCAAAAAATGTTCATTCCATTTAAATGAACATGAGTGAACGGCAGATAAACACTTTCATTTTACAGATTGAGCAGCATACATTGATTTGGCATTAATATTTGCATTTCAAAGATTGGCTTGAATGGAGTCTAACAGTATCTAGAAAAGTTGCATGTTCAATACAAGGGAAAAAAAAAAGGACTGGTTTAATATTTCACCAAGAAAAGCACCCTGTGAAGACTTGGAACATATTTATTTTGTTTAAAAGCAACTACTTTTGGTGCTAGTAAATCTTTTCTTTTGATGGCAAAGCTACAGTTTAAACCACCTGTGTGTTGTTGTATCTTTTAGTAGCATTCCACCCAATAGGTATGATTTGTTTTGTTTAGTTTGTGACAGGAACAGTAGTTTCTCTACCAGTCCTTTCAGTTGTAGAAATGTGTAGTAGTGTTAGTCTACACAGTTTCTATACCCCTGACTTTTTCAAGTAAGATTACTTCTTGTTTCTTTGAGAGTTTTCAGTATTTGTTTCATACCAAGTTTTGTAATCATCGTGCAGAAGTCCTGCTACAGAAGCAGCAAGTCTTTTAAGTACTGTATAGAATACATATGACATACACAGTCCTTGTCTTCATAGTCATAGATTAGCTGTGGGAAATATTTCTTTAAGGATGCTTTAAACACCTTTTAATTTTTCCATAGGTAAAGCATGAAACAATAATCCACAGAACAATGATACAATGTGTTTTTTTGATCTATATTTTTATTTATTGCTGATTTTTATGTCACAGTCTGATAGTGTAGCATGGCAGAATGACACTCTTCATTCAGCTACTTATATATTCTTTTAGTCTACCATGTAAGTGGTATGAATGAGTTTCAGAGTGATCAAATCCATATACCTGCACATTTGTAAAGCATAGAGTTTAAAAAGAGATAATTCTTAAGGTTGGTGTACAGTGTGGAAAGTTAGTATTGGCTCCATGGAGCATTAAATTCATGGAAGAGTGCCCATGACAGCATCAGTTACTCAGTTGTGCCAGCAGAAGAGACAATGCAACCCAAAATGAGACAAGTAGACCTTTGGTTCTTGTGGGAAGGTGGTGCTGCTTAAGGTTGGGGGCCATGTCAGGAGATGTGGATCAGATCCCAGATCCCATCAGGGTTTAGAGACCGTTTAGAGTCCTGCTGACTGCTGCAGAACCGGGATTATAAACCTGGACTCAGCCATGCAAGGCTTCACTTGGCTGTGCCTACCTTTCCCCAGTAATTAAATGGGAAGAGGGATGCATCCTTTCCTTGCAAGGCACTTTGAGGTATGCAGAAGGGAGGACCATGCTATAGTGCATAGTAACAGAGAAAATACTATCAACTTCAACAATGGTATTTTCCCTAAATCAGGATCCCTTCAGTGAGTAAAAACTACAGAGACACTCCCAGTCTATTGAATGTGATGAAGATGTTCAAGACATGCAGAAGTCAAGCTTTCCTTTCACATTTCCTGATCCCTGCTGCTTGACCATCTTAAATTACATTTTTAAGTCTCTGCCTTTTACCTAATGACAGATCTGAGTTTTCATACTAGCGAGTCACAATAAAAAACCAATAACCACAAAGATAATGGTCAGAAAAATGGTCTAATTTTTAGACATTGCAGAAAAACAATTCAGTCACCAGAATTAAGAGACACCTGATTTTTATTTTTTTTTTTAATTCTGAAATGTGCTTTTATGGATCCAAATGTTTCTGTAATGTGCAAATGAAGGTTTTCTTGCACCCTCTGTTACTGAAGTGTTTTACATGGTGGTTGGATTCATTAAATGCTTTTAGGTACAAGTGCCTGCCACCATCATTTCTGACAGAATTTGAAAAAGATATTCCACAAAACAAGTGGATTTTGTATTTTAAAAAGGATTTGGAGTGTTGTTTTTGTTTCATTTTGTTTTTAAATGCATCCAATTATCAATGCTGCTTGGAAATTTAATTTTCTTTGAAAAACAGGGGGCCTTAACTTAACCTGGGACCGTTAGTGTTTTACTTGTTTCTATTTAAAAAAAAAGAAATTATATGAATTTCCCAGATATCGTTCATACTTGCACACTTCTCTGACATATTATGGAAGAGTTGGGTTGGTGGAAGAATGTTTTACATATTAACATATATGTGGAAATTCTTATATTATTGTACATGTTTGGGAAAAATATCAGGCAACTTTTAAAAATGTTACTAAGATGTATGTATCTGACTTTTTCCTTTGGAAAATATTATATATTTTTATTTGTATTTTTTACTTTTTTAAGTTCATCTATATGTGCTGTTATTTTTATATTGCAAATGATCTCATCAATGAAGTAGAAGAGTTAAAATACAAAGAAAAGTAATTGGCAAGGATTACAAAGCTTGGGGGTAAAACATATGGGTCAGTATCATATTATCAATACTAGAAGTATTTTGAGTGTCTTAGCACTGTAAATATGTCACGAGACCTCTTTGGACAACTAGTGTAAAGGATTGCAAAGTTTCAATCACCCATCTTAATTTGTTAATAATTATCACTTTCTTGTGGCCTCTGGTCCTGACTTAATTGAACCTGATCAAACAGCATGCTTTTGTTTTTATAATTAAAATTTGTCCTTGTTTTTCAGTTGAATACTGTTTTGTTTTCTTTAAGTTTTGTACTTTGGGTTTTCTTTCTTGCTTGTGAGAAGTTGATCTTCAGAATTATTTTTACACTATTTATGATTTATTTTCATAATGTAAAAAGTGTGTAATTATTAAAATATTAATCCAACTATTGGTGCTGATTTTGCATAGTTATAAAGTTCCTAGTGTTGGTGCAAAGAATTATTCTAGTCTGTCTGCTTTGGAAAAACTGTGTCCTGCATTGTGCCTATCTGTAGTTTGAAATCTAATGCAGGTCATGTCAGCGCTCACATTCACACAAAAATCAGGGCCTTTGCAATATGTTCTATTTTCATACAGCATGCAATAAAAAAACCTCATCTCACTCTTCCTATTCTTATGTGCCTTTTCCCTTCAAGGTCAAGTCTGTTTAGTCATCTTTTCTAAACAGGTTGCTGTGGTGGTTTAGCCCTGTCTGGGTGCCAGATGCCCACCAAGTCATTCTATCACTCACCCTCCTCAGCTGGACAGGGGAGAAAGAAATACCACAGAATCATAGAATCACAGAGTGGTAGGGATTGAAATGGACCTCTAAAGATCATCCAGTTCACCTCCCCTGCTAAAGCAGGTCCAGCTTGATCAGGTTGCACAGGAATGTGTCCAGGCGTGTTTTGAAAACCTCCAATGAAGGAGACTCCACACTCTCCCTGGGCAGCTTGTGCCAGGGCTCCCTCACCCTCACAGTGAAATAGTTTTTTCTTATGTTTAAGTGGAACTTTTTGTGTTCCAGCTTTTATCTATTACCACTACTCCTATCACTGGACACTACAGAAAAAAAGTGTTGCCCCATTCTCTTGACATACACCTTTTAAATACTTTAAAATATTATGGGGATCCCTCTAAGTCTCCTTTTCTCCAGGCTAAACAGTCCCAGTTCCCGCAGCCTTTCCTCATAAGGAAGATGCTCCAGTCCCCTGATCATCTTGGTATCCCTGCTCTGGACTCTCTCCAGAAGTTCCCTGTCCCTCTTGAGCTGAGAAGCCCAGAACTGGACACAGGACTCCAGATGAGGCCTCACCATTGCAGAGTAGAGGGGGAGCAAAACCTCCTTCCACCTGCTGATCACACTCTTCTTGATGCATCCCAGGATGTCATTGGCCTTCTTGGCCACAAGGGGACATTGCTGGCTTGTATTGAGTTTATTACCAACCAGAACTCCCAGATCTGTCCGCAGAGCTGCTCTCTGGTAGGTCAATCACAGCCTGTACTGGTGCATGGGGTTGTTCGTCCCAAGATGCAGTACTCTGCACTTGCCCTTGTTGAACCTCATGAGGTTCCTCTCTGCCCAACTCTCAAGCCAGTCAAGATCCTGCTGAATGGCAGCACAGCCTTCTGGGGAATCAGCCAGTCCTCCCAGTTTGGTGTTATCAGCCAACTTGCTGAGGGTACACTCTGTCCCCTCATCCAGGTCGTTGATGAAGATGTTGAACAAGACAAGAGGGTGGCCCCAGAACTGATCCCTGTAGAACTCCACTGGCTACAGACCTCCAACTTGATTCTGTGCCATTGATCGCCACCCTCTGGGATCTGCCATTCAGCCATTTCTTGATCCACCTCACTGTCTACTCATCCAAGCAACAATGCCTGAGCTTTTCTAGGATGATGTTATGGGAGGCGGTGTCAAAAGCCTTGCTGAAGTCAAGGTAGATGACATCCGCTACTCTCCCCTCCTTGAGACAGCAAGTTATGCCCTCGCAGGAGACCATCAGGTTGGTCAAACAGGATTTCCCCTTAGTGAATCCATGTTGACTCCCTCTGATAACCGTCTTTTCATATGTTTAGTGACAACATTGAGGATGAGTTGTTCCATCGTCTTTTCAGAGATGGAGGTGAGGCTGAGCAGCCTGTAGTTTCTCGGGTCATCCTTCTTGCCCTTTTTGAAGACTGGAGTTACATTGTCTTTCTCCGGTCCTCAGGCACGTCACCCGTCCTCCAGGATCGTTTGAAAATGATGAAGGCTCGTAAGTCAAGATAGAGAAATCACTCAGCAATTAGTGTCACGGGCAAACCAGACTCAACTTGGGGAGAAATGGTTTTGATTTATTAGCAAACAATCTAAACAGAGTAGGGAAGTGAGAAATAAACTGCAAATCATAATGCATCTCTTCCCACTCCCCCCTTCTTCCCATGTTTCTACCTCCTCCCCACTAACAGCAGAAGGACAGGGAGTGGGGTTATGGTCAGTTCATTACAGATGGACTCTGCTGATGTTTCTTCTCAGAGTGAGGATGCCTCACACTTCCTACTGTTAGAGCATGGGGTCCCTCCCACAGGACACAGTCCTCCATAAACTTCTCCAACATCGGTCCTTTCCATGGGTTACAGTTCTTCATGAACTGCCTCAATGTGGGTCTCATCCGCAGGGAAAACAGTCCTTCAGAAATAGACTGATCCAGAGTGGGTTCCTCATGGGGTCACAACTCCTGCCAGCAAATCTGGTCCAACATGGGCTCTTCCCTCCATGAGTCCACGGGTCCTGCCAGGAACTTGTTCCAGCATGGGCTTCCCATGGAGTCAGAGGCTCCTTCAGGCATCCACCTGCTCCAGCATGGAGTCCTCCATCAGCTTCAGGATCTCTGCTCCACGGTGGCCTCCATGGGCTGTAGTGGCAGGGCCTGTCTCACCATGGAATGCACCACAGGTTATAGGAAATCTCTTCCAGTGCCTGGACACCTTCTCCCCCTCCTTCTCCACTGACCTTGGTGTCTGTGGAGATGTTCTCACATTCTCTGTCCTGCTACTGCTGCATCTGTGCAGCAACTTCTTCCCCTTCTCCAATATGCTAATCACAGAGGCATTGCCTCCATCGCTAATTGGCTCAGCCTTGGTCTGCAGTGGATCCATCTCAGAGCTGACTGGGATTGGCCCTTTCAGACACAGAAGAAGTTTCTAACAGCTTTGTTTTTTGAAAGAAGTCACCCCTGTAGCTCCCTAATATCAAAATCTAGCCACACAAACCCACTACAGCAGCACAAGCTATGGCCATTCACAAAAGTAAGGAAGAAACTTTGTTGCCAACCTTATAGCATTTCCTTACTCTGGAAAAGCTGCAAGGGTCTATGTATTAACCAGAAGTCAAATCTATTGCTTAGGCAACTCCACGAGCATCCTATGATCCAAAGAAATAAAGTTGAAAATTACCATTCTCCCCTTTCTACTACACTGAAGGTGTAAAATAAACCTGAACTGCTGAGAAGTAAAGATGTCCACAGGCAGTGTCATGAGTAGCAGTGAAAGCCAGAAAACATGAAGGTCTGCTTTACCACAAATCCAGGTTTTTTTCAGAAAAGATGGAGCATAATAATTATTGCAAAATGGTATATTTTCAAGTACTCTGGTCTAAGACAACATATTTTTGCATGATTCTCCTTGCACAAAGATTTTTTTATTAAAGGTAAAACATTGGGAAGTAGCTGTAATCTCTTCAAAATGTTATTTAAATGTTTGAGCTTTCAAAATCCCACAAAATTCTAGACAAACAAAATATTTCACATTGTTTCCCCTTTGCCTTAAAAATGTAGTCACTCTCAGCTGAGAGATGAAGCATCATGAGGGTTTGACTTGTACTCTTAATCTCCATAAATGTCATTAATCTCATCTAGGTCTGTTTTAGACTCTTAGGGAGACTTAAAATAGCTTTGCTCACTTTCCAAGATGAGGTACTTACTGCTTAATATGGAAGCATCTGGAGATGCTTAGAGTAGATGCTCCTGCACTGTGTTTGCATGTGTGTCCCTGAGGGCTGCACGCACTGCTCCTGCCCCAGCCAGGCCATCCTGACCCATGTGAAGTCTTTGCTTTTGCTAATGTTACTCTTGGTCTTCTTTCCAGCTTTCTCCTTTCTTCTCCTTTCCTAGAGGAATGAAAGTAGTTCTAGATGGTGCTTCAGTCATTCTTCCAAGAAACAAACACAAAGCATGTTCTGGACAATGCTTGATTGGTTTTTTTTCCCTCTCAGCACTGTAGCTACTCTGATGTCAGCCAAGTCACTGTAAACACTCTGCCTGTAGTCTATGTATTTTTAGTAGTGTCATTACCGGTGTGGTAAGCACCAATGCATGCTGGCTGCTGCTAGAGCTAGGTGTCCATGGGTTTCCCATTCAGTCCTTCTACTGCCTCCCTGTACTTTTTCAGTATCATGCTGCCTCTAAAATTGAACCTCAGAGTACCAATTTTCTTTAACCTTCACATCCTACTGCACACATGGGATACAACTTTGTTCTGGTATTCTCTCCTATCCAGATACCTCCTGCATAATTTTGTGACATGCTAAAACACACACACAGAGCTGCATCTGAAATGCTTGCTGCTTCTCCTCATTTTTCTTTTCTTTAATGGAGCTTTTGATTAAAGGACGTTATTCACATCTAACTCTGCTTTGTGGGCCTACTAAACCTGTTAATCCCCACCAATTTGTAACAAGAACTGTACAGAAGTAAAAAAATGCAACAGAAGTGACTTTTTATATCTAGATCTCAAACAGTTTTACACAGAGATTCAATTATAATTACTACACACAAACAAATGTTTAAAACCAGAAAGGACAAAACAAGGAGATGCAAAAGAATTCATGTTCCAGCAAGTAGTAACAATAGCATCCAAATAAATTTTAAAAGTAAACAAACAAGGGAATGACAAAACATTTAAGTCAAGTTCCTTCAAGCAATCTTTCTGTCTTCCCAGTGTTACTAATTTGTCTTCTGTTGGTTTCTGCTAATTTCCAAACGGAGTACCCACAGGGCATTTTCCTCTTACTACTCCTGGCTGCAGTAGAAAAGTACAGCAGCTTGGGACTCTTGCTCAAAATTTGGATCTTCCATACTCCATATATATGTCTGTAGATATGCGTATGTATATACACACATATATACAAATAGATGCATAAATATATGCATATGGATGCACACAAATATATATATACAATCACTTGTAGTGTTCAGGAAAATACTGTAACACAAAGAGAGATCACAGTTAGTACTTGAGTTAGTACTCAAGCTGCTTTGTCTCTGAGATCAAAGATGAACACAGCTTTGGAGTAAGATGCAGGCTTTTCATGTGCTTATAGCAAGACAGAGTGTTCAAAAACTAATAAATATCCTGATCATTTTTGTATGTGCAAATTACAGCTTGACCAATTTTTCCAAGTGCCCACACCCAAACTGAGCAGTCATAAGCTCCCACTGCTATATCACCTATGTCTGGCTGCTCCCTCCTAGAGCTAACAAGTACCTGGCAACTTTTTGCAAGCTTTTATCAGCTCTCTTTGGCGTATTAAGACTGTTGTGAAGCAACTGTTTCTGCTTGAGATAAAACTGAGAAATACCAATATGGCCCAAAAAAAAAAACCCACCCCAAATCTAAAATCTCAGCTGTCACTTGTTTTAAATACTTTGTGTCAGAAAGATGTACATAGAATAAATTTTCCATTTAAAAATCTGGAACTGCAAACACTACTGGTACATTCAGCACAGAAATTATTCTTGACAAGAAATATTCAGGACCCAGAAGCATGCAAATGGCCCCAGAGAGTGATGCTCCATGAATCTCTGTAAGTAACACAGTCTTGCTCTCTTCTGCCTTCCCCAGGCTTATTTGTAGCAAGTTAGCGCACCCTGCATTCAGTGGGCTCAGGGAGCCTGCTGTGCCAATCACCCCATCAGTCCCCAGGGAAGGCCATTCACCTTTCAGAGTAAACACCAAGCAGCAGTTATCCCTGAGGAGGTGCAGACAGGTATGGTTTATCTGACTTTATCATTTTGTACTGAAACACATCTTCAGTGCAGATCATTTTCCACTGACAGTCTGTAACATGATTGCTGCTCTGGATGCCCTAGCAATATGTTGTGTTTCAGAGGTGTAGTAACTCCTTAAACAGTTATACAGGGAGATGAAGACATCTTTTACTTGGATACTTTAAATAGCTCTTAGAAATGTTCACTCCTTTTCATCATTCATACAGGGAGCTAGGTTGCTAGAAACTTGCCAGGACAAAGACCTTAAAGAAATGTGGAAACGGAGTAAATCAAAGTGTTCAGAAAGCAAACAGAGTAGGAGGAATAAAATAGTATGGGATGGCTTGTTGTTGTTTTGGATTTTTTTTAAGTACAAATATTTTTAAACTCTTGAACAGACTATAAACTATTTTAATAATTCTCTATATCATGGAGAAACAGTTGTTAGTATTTACTCCACAGCATTATAAGGACAAGAGGAAGGAGCATGAAATGTCTAAAAAAGACAAGTGACGAGGCTGGAAGGGCCTGTGTCTCAGGCAGGGTCTCTCTTTGCTAATTGGGGTGAGAAGAGACCTCTGCTCTACATGAGACTTAGCAGGCTTGTTTCTGCTGACAATATCAAAGGAGTGTGCAAGAACTGTAAGCCAAGAGGGATGGATATTTTCTTGATTATTAAGCCTCTTTCCATGGCTGTGAGGGAGCAGAGAAGCAACCCCCTCCTTCTAACAAGCTACTCATCTATTACCCTGAGCTTTCTTGATTGCTTCAGTCCATCAGTAATCTACCTAGAAACAAACTTTCTTTTACTAAATGTGGATTGGAAAGCTCTAATATAAGCAAGGCTGTCTGCCGATGAATGTCTATGAAGAAGCAGAAGCACAGTAGCTTGCATATCCCTTAAATCTGTTTGTGGTCCAGGGATTCTGTGTGATCTAAGTGGATGTTTTCTTACTGAGATCCGTCAGTGAATCTCACCACTGCCTGTAAAATACTGCTCTAGCTGACAGCCTTGAAAAATCTCTCATATCTTTTAAGTTCATTGCCTCTGCCTGGAAAAGGTACTGAAGACAGACAGCTCTTGTATCATGGTGTAGCAAGGAGCAGGTTTTGCTTGGTAACAGGGGGAGTGGGTTGCAGTGAAGACCCCATAAAGAGTTTCTGGACTTTCCCCCAGCTCCTGGGGTCAGACCCACCACCAGCCTGGCTGGGCCAATCTGCCGCCTCTGTGATCACTATTTAGGGACGGGAATTTGAAGTGCTGGCAGGAGGTGTAAGAGTGGTACAAGATGGGGGCGACTCTGCAGACCCCACAGTCAGAGAAGGAGGAAGGAAGGAGGAGCACCAGACCAGAGACCCCTCTGCAAGCCATGGTGAGTATGCAGTTTGTACGCCTACAACCCATGCAGGGCCAGGGCAGGACTGAGAGCCAGCAGCAGCTCCGTGTGAGTGCACCCGGATGGGTGAGAGACTGTGTGAGGAGGTGGCCATGGCGCAGGCCGTGCTGGAGAGCCTGCAGGCTGCAGAGCAGCCCCATGCGAGAGGCAGAGAGGAGCTGCAGCTTTTGGGATAAATGCTTTTGGAGCGGCCTGTGCAGGGCTGCTGTGTGTGTGAGGTACCCCACAGACATGCAGGGGGGACTGGTGCAGAGCCCACCTGCCCTGAGGAGAGACAAACAGCAGAAGCTATCAGGAATAGACTGACTGAAACCCCCACTCCCTGCCTCCCTGGACCGTTCAAGGAGGGGAGGAGGTAAAAAACACCGGGATCTGGGCTCTGAGCCCCAGAAGAGGGGAGGAGTGGTCTTAAAGGGCTGGTCAGACTCTTCATCATTGTACCACTCTGTGTTGTTTTATTTTGGTTATGTTTTGGAGTTTTATGGTTATTTCAGTTGGTATTGCATTAAATTATTTTCTGTTTTCTTTCCCAAGCCGAGTAGCCTGGTCTGTTTTGTCCTGGACCATAAATGCAATTAAGCTCTCCCTGCCCTTTGGCAATCCTCAGATCTTTGGTACCTGAGGCTAATCGTGGTCTTTTGTCCCCTGATGGACCTAAACCATGACATGTTGTTTCTACTGGGATATAGAGGATATAGCTGCTGGTGCCTCCTGCCACTTCTGCTACATGGCTGTTTTGTTGGTTGGTGAGGCAAGGTTTCCAATGAAGCAGGAATGTGAAAAGTGTGGAGCTTCAAAATTATTACTGTCAGAAAAAGCTCAAGAAAGTTCCTGTAGGAAAAGAAATGCTTGACTAGCATAAGCAGCAACATGGCATACTGGCAGAGATACCCAAAAAAAAAGTAAAAATCAAGAGACGTGTTTCGTACATCTGCAAAATTTTGGATTACTTACTGGATACTGCTCTAGAAGAGGCAAGTATCATCAGAACAAGAAATTGTGCAGCTTTGCATACGCACTCTGAAAACTCTTCCAAATAGTGCTGCAAGTGGCACAGAGGAGCTACAGATGGGAAAGCAGGGACGCAAGCACAGGTTTTGCTGCTGTCTGCCTATGTGGGGATCTCAGCTGAGAGTGATACAAAGTGTGTGGAACAGTTATGGAACCAGGAAAGTGCAGAATCCAAGAGTTCCTGACTATCTCAGATGGTCCTAAGGCAAGCTTTCAGCCAGCAAAGGCATTCCTTCCTGTCATGAATTTGTGTGGAGCTGTTTCTGGTAACAGGGAAGGGGTTGTAAAGATGGCTTCTGTAAAAAGTTGCTCAAAACATTCCCCAGCTCTAAGTCAGATTCACTTCTGGGGGTCTCTGCCAATTGAGTACCTCCATGATCGCTTTTTAAGAAGAAGAAACTGTGAGAGGTTATTCTTTTTGGGAGATGGTGGAAGGAGTTGGATGAGAGAAGGAAGTGACCACGTGGATCCCAAGGTCAGGGAGGGAAGAGAGAAAGAGCTGTGCCAGAGCAGAGACTCCCCCTTCATCCTGTGGTGTGATAGCAGCCCCTGGAGGGATCTACAGCAGCTTGTGGAGGACCCCATGCCAGGGTTGACTATGCCTAGATGCAATGACTCTGTGGGAGGGCAGCACTGGACCAGAATGTACCTGGAGCTGTGGACATCTCCCATTCCCTGCCTCCTGCACTGCTGAGAGATATTAGAAACAGGGAGGTGAGCCCAGGGAACAGGGGAGAGGAAAGGAGATTTTAAAAGAGCTGGCAGTATTTTTCTCATCATTCAGCTTTGCTCTTTGCTTTCTATCTGTTCTCTTTCTAGTTAGTAGTAGATGAAACTGTTCTTATTTTTTTCCTGAAGTCAAGCAGTCAAGTCTATTTTGCCCAGAACCATAATTAGTGAGCGAGCTCAACTGGTGAGGTGATGTGAGCAAATGCCTCTGTGGTCTGACATTGACAGGGTGGCTTAAACTATGACAGTTTCTAGAACCTCCTTTCCAGGAGCAATCCTCAGATGTTTGGTGGGCTCAAACAAGACTAAAAAAGACAGGTATCAGACAAGATTGATATGGAGTGTGTTGGAGAGCTACAAAATATGGAAAGCACAGATCCCCAGAATTCCTGGGTGATAAGGCAAGCCTTCAGCCTGCAAAAGCATTCTTTCCTAGCACCTTTTCTTTCAGAGTAATCTCCAGACCTTTCCAATTGGCCAGCTCAGCAGAGAGAGAAAAGTAAGAGGTCTCAGCTGAGAGTGGTATGGGGTGTGTTGGACAGTTATAGAATCACAAAAGTCCAGAATCTCAGAATTCCTGATGAGTTTATACAATGCTAAGGAGAGCTTTTATCCAGCAAAGGCATTCCTTCCTGGCACATTCTGTTTTGGAACAATCTTAGATGTTTCCATCAAGGAGCTGCCTCCAGAGGAGAGTGTGTATGTGAGGCAGGGAGAAGGTAAAGCTGATGTGCTTCACCAGCAGCTTTGCTGTTTTGAAATGAGATGCCTCTTGATGTGAATTTTGCCCTTCTTCTCCATGAAATCATCCCCTTTTTCTTATAGGCTTTGATGTCCAGTGAGATTCTTATCAGGGGTAACTATGAAGAAATGGCATATGCAAGGAAGAGCACTTTGATACTGCTGCTGTGGTTAGAAAGAGATCATAGGGCCAGTTATACTTAGGTCTTGCCTAGACTGATAAGGGTGTACTGATGCATCAGAGCACCAGCACTAGAGTTCTTTTCTACTTAACATGCATAAAACCATAGCAAACCACAGCTCTTGCTAATTTGCCCCACTTTACAAGAAATGCAGATGATGGCTTTGACGGACATATAAAAGTATATATGTCAGCCTACTCTTTGGAACAGGTTCTGAGAGATAATGAGCTGTGAAGGACCTGAATGATGATTCTAATTTTTTATTCAATCAACCCCTCAGTGCCCTCCAAGAGGATGCCTTCAGCAGAAGCGCTTTGTCCAGACAGCATGAGGGAGACGAGGCTAACAGCCGCAGGCAGGGCACGCTGGCACAGCCTACCTTCCCTCCGCACAAGTCGCTTGCTTAGCAAGTTCGTGTCGTTTTACGTCGCTCAGAAAACTCGAAGGTGCGGGGGCAACCCGCAGCTCAGCCGCAGTGAAACGGTACACATGGCTGGCTCTCTCACAAGGACAACCCTGGGCGGGGGCGGGAGCCTGGAGGGCGTCCGTCCCGTCCCGTCCCGTCCCGCCGGGAAAGGCGGGAGGGAGGCGGACAGGCGGAGAGGAGGGGTTTGGAGGGGGCCTGCGTCGGCATAAGAGGCGGGGAGGCCGTGAGTGTGCCGTGCCGTGCGGAGCCGTGCCGTGCCGTGCCGAGCCGTCGAGCGGGATGGAGGAGCGTTACAGCAAAACGGAGACCCTCGCCCTGCGGAGGAAGCACATAGGGTAGGGGCAGCGGCGGTGCCGGGAGCATAGCAAGGGAGGAGGAAAAAGGTCTCCGGCGGCTGCACCGGCCCCGCCGCGCCCTGCCCCGGGGACTTGCAGCGCTTGGCAGCCCCTCCGGCCCCGGGGCGAGCCCCCCGGGGGTGGTGGGGGAACACGACCCGTCGGCCCTTTAGTTTGCCAGATCATTGAGCCCTTCTAAATTCCCTAGGCGGACGAAAGAGTGAAATCATTAATATACTTTAAGACAATACGTTGCTTTTTTAACAGATCGAAGCTGGCAACCAGAATGTGGTACCTGAGTGTCTGTCTAAAATGCGACTGTGCACAGTTTGGTTTTTTTGGGTTTTTTGTGAATGAACTGCATGCTCCCAAAAATTAGACATGTCTGTTAAATGAATCTGAGGACATGTCTTAAACTGATTCTGACTCGGGGAAACGCAGAAGGACTGCTGGTTATTGTGACTTGAGCAGTAGTCCTGGCCATCGAGGTACCTGATCCCACTGTATTGTAGTATTGGTTCCTCTAGAACTTCCAACTTGCTTTCTTCAAAGGTGTCAAAAAGTTAAAAAATTAATCCAGATTGTTAAAACCAGCATCAACTATTTGTTGATTGAATCTTAAATGTGTGATATATATAGAAAAGCTCCCTAAAGATTCACAGAAGTCATGGCCTCATAAAGCATGCATGTCAGCCTCTCTTTAGGGGTCAACTCCTTGTACGCAGGCTCTTGATTGTTTATAGGACTGGGCTGTGCCGGGTGATCAAAAAGAAACTTTCACAGAACAGACTGATGCAGTACAGAATTAAAAACTGTAGTCAAGAATTGACCAGTGATGATGATGTGCACTGCATTTAAATTGTACCAGAGCAATTGCCAAAGATGTCAGAAAATATCTGTGTTACAGGACTAGAACCTGTAAGAAAGAAAGTAAATGACTTTACTTTCTAAGAATCACATTTAGGCTTTACAAGGTCATAATCTCAATATATCTGGAAATAATTCTCTGAGTTACCTGGAAACAACTGTGGTTATCCAAGACCATACAAACATTACTAGATGTTCAGGAGACTTCTGCTCAGTAATGTAATTCAACATAATTACATAGCTGGCATGCTCTCCAAGATGGGGGAAAAAAGTGTTTAAAGAGTACTTTGAATAATTTTACAAGTAGCTTGAGTTTTGCTAGGAATCAATGTGATTTAGACCCTTGAAAAAGGCTGCTTTTAAAGATTTTATCCAGAGCAGATAGGATGAGATAGTGAGATTTTTAGGACCTGCTCTGCACTTCTGAAAATAAAGCCTGCAATGCATTAGTGTTTTGTTCTTGAATGTGACCTCTATATGGTACAGTCATTCATTGCATCATGTATTTTTGGCTGTAGTATACAACAATGCTTAGTTTTATTCCCAGGGAGTTTATTGGCCATACATGTTTGTAAGGCATGTAAACAAACAGAGCTAGAGCCTAGAAACACAGGGGGACATATAAGGACGTGGAACAACTTGTAGTCACTATGCTTCTGTGAAAATTTGCAGACAGAGTCATGCTTTGAAAACACACTGTTAAAGACTTACTTCTTTTCCCATTGTGCCTGAGAAGTTGCACGGGAGCTGTTTTTAATTTCAGCAAATTGATAGTGATATTTCAGCAATACTTGATTACTGTTTAAACCACTCACAAGCAATTTACAGAGAGATGTAGCTGTCTCCAGAGCTGCATAATAGCAGCCCTCTCAACACTGAAAGAAACGGGCACAACTGAGAAAACTAAAATGATATTACTTGATCTTTTTTTTCAGACCTTCCTGCAAAGTTTTCTTTGCCAAGGACCCTCTGAAGATAGTGCGTGCTCGGGGCCAATATATGTTTGATGAGAAAGGAGAAAAATACTTAGACTGTATCAACAATGTTGCACATGGTAAGCAGTTTAACTCATAAGACTGCTGCTATTCTTTCATTTTTAGTAGGGATCAGAACACACTTCTTCCAAATGATGATGGTCACAGTGCTTTTCCGAATCGCTTCATGTGGTTCAATAATGGACTGCTTGCTAGTAATACCTATTTTCTTCTTTAGTTGGCCACAGTCATCCATACGTGATAAAGGCTGCAACAAAACAGATGGAACTGCTCAACACAAATTCCCGGTTCCTGCATGACAACCTTGTTCAATACGCGCAGCGTCTTACAGCCACCCTGCCTGAGAAACTCTCTGTTTGCTATTTTGTTAACTCTGGGTATGTCTGAATATTTTTTTTTCCATTTATGACTATTTTCCTCCTGTTTGTGATTGATGCTCAGAGCAACTTGATAAAAATCTTACAAAGTAGAACAAAAGTATTTCCAGTACTGATTGAAGAGTCCTTCCTATTTGCAGTTGTTATGTTTAAAGGGAGGGCTCAGTGCAGGAGAGGCAAAACATGAAACTGGTCTGCCAAATACCAGAAAAAAGAGAGTAAAAGGCAAAATAAACAAATTAGATTACAAATTCATGAATGTAATGTGCAAACTGGTGAATGCTATCTGTAAATTGCCTTGGAAACAAATAGTCTTCTTTAGCCAGCCTATGTAGTCTGTGACCACTTAGGTAGCCAGAACATACAACCTTCAGGGACCTGTGAGCAAAGGGGCTGCTATAGGCCAGGCTGGAAGTTTGAGTCTTTGTCTGGGGAGCAGATTTGCCTTCTCTGCTGCCTAGTGATGCAAGAGCTGGGGCGGTTTGAGCCACGATGGGAGTGGGAGACAGGGCTGATGTGCTGTTGCCTTTTGAAAGTTCGTGACTGCATTGCACTCTTAGCTGCAAAACGATCTCTTTTGTACCAAGTAGAGGTAAATGTCTACCAGCAAACTGGGGGAAGGAAGGACAGCACCTCTTTGTTTGTTGTTTGTACAAAGAGCTGTTTTTTCTTTGCCCTCTTACATGATATTTGTAGTCTTAACCTTAGCATTGTAATCTGTATAGTAACAGAGCCTGCTGTGTTGAATTCTTATATCTGTTGGCCCCATGCCTCCTCTTCTATGTCAGAACACCATTTTGACTGGAAGCACTTCCTCACTATTTTGCGACTATGTCTGTTATTCTGCAGATCTGAAGCAAATGATCTTGCTTTGCGACTGGCTCGGCAGTACCGTGGGCACCAAGATGTAATCACACTTGAAAAGTAAGTACATAGAGTAACTTCTATGAATGCAGCCAGCAACTCCTGCCATTACTTCAGAAGCAGCTTTACAGCAATCCTCTGCTGTTTGTACTCCACTGCCTGCTGAAAGAAAAGCTTTGTTGCTTTCATACTAGAACAGGTCAGGAAATCCCTCTGCCACATTTTGGATAAACATAGGTTTGGAAGGTCTCTGAAAAAAAAGAGCTTGTCAGTCACCTCAGGAGTCAAGCACCTATTAGAGAGTACTTCCCGGAGAGACTCTCAAAGCAATTCAGACCAGAGAATATTGTTTTTCAGCATCAGTGAGTGGTCTGGCTACTGGGCTGATCTAGATACGGGCTTTCTGTTTGTCATGCTCTGCTGGAGATGCTTCTTTTTTTTACAAATAAATATTTAGTGGTCCAGAAGAAAGATCCTGTAGCTCTGCAACAGTGCTACAGTAGTGATACAGTGATGCTAAGCTCTCCTTCAGTGAACACAAGTATGCACACAAAACCGAGCAGGTCCAAAGTCAGGTGGCACAAGGGGGGCTGTCAGCACCAAGGAAGGTGGCCAAGCACATCCCCGGATTTCCCTATCCTAGATGCAGACGTAAGGTTGATTACACTGCTGTAGAGCTGGATCTTCTTCTTGGGTTGTGATTAGAAAGTCCATTCAGAACAACTGCAAGAGCACACGTCTCTCTCTGAACAGCACAAAACTTTTTTGACTCAGGTGTGTTCAGACCCCACTTAGCCCTCTTTTACTCATATGGTCAAGATGTGGAGCCACTGAGAGTACCTTCCAACAGGAGAGGCTGAGGATGAAGCTGGCTCTGGCACTGTTTCACTGCAATATCTTGTCTTCCTAAACACACAGAGTATTTCTTTGCTTAGGTCTCAAGTGTCTGGAGGCATTTGCCACAGCTACCACCCCAGTCATGGCGGGCTTTCTGTCTTTTGTGTCTATTGTCAAATTATGTTGACTGGCTAATAGAAAAGTGTAAAGAAGACAAATGACTTCAGAAACATTCTCTATATCCTACATGTGTGCTGCTATGAGATTGGGACATGTCTTTGATCTGGTTCATGACTGAATGACGTATTTACTCCCTGAATGAAGCAGTGACATGCTTTGGGTTCAAAAGGCTTTGTTTCCTCATTTCTAAATCAAGTTTGCCTCAGTTGCGATTCTACAATATAAAGCTTTTATATTCAAATGATATTCATCCTTATCCTGAAAGCGATTTCTGCCAAACAGTCTAGCCCGTAGAGCCTTCAGGGCAGGTATCTGTGTTCTACCCACCTTCCAATGCAATGCACACTCTTGAGAGTCTTTTCAAGGGTGCCGGAGTCTAGTTGGCCAAGAGTGGCAAGAGTGGGGCCCACTGGTTGGAAATGAGAGAGATGGACCCACCTTTCTACTTCTAGGTAGGACTGCTAGGGCAGCAGCTTTAGAAACGGTGCAGGCCAAGGAACATCGTCTTGGATTGTCTCCATGCTGATTTTATGCAAGAGTAAAACCCTCCTGGTTCCAGTCTTCCAAGTGAATTAAAGTCTGTTGCAATTTCATATTGTTTTTTGAGAGAAAGACAGTAAATGAAATCAAGATTCCTTCACAAAAGTGCTACTGCTTTGTAGATACAGTTGCTTATTATTTATGGACACAGTTGTAAATTTAGCTCTTCTATACATTGGTAAAAAGTGACTTTGATATTTAACATTCATGCAGTGCTTACCATGGCCATGTTACATCTCTGATTGACATCAGTCCCTATAAATTTAATCAGCTGGGAAAGGACAGCAAGAAGGAGTTTGTGCATGTGGTAAGTGTGATTTTATGCTTTTTGTCATTTTTTTTGTGCCTGTTATGTAGCATATTGAATTACCCACTTGTGCTGTAAATATACTTTCGTTCTGTTTTGCTGATACTGGAGTACATATACTTATCTATTTGTCAGTGGTTTTAATACAACAGAATTATTTGCTTTTGGATTTTGGGTTTATACAAGGTCATTCAGCTATGAAGCTGATTTCCTTCACAGTGCTACAAGTTTTGTGAGTCACTGCACTGTATGGTTACACAGTTTGAAGAAATTAGCCAATATCTGTTGTGTTGGTTTGGCTAAAGATGTGCAGGACTGTCAAGTCTAATTCCAATATCTGGAAAGGTAGACCCCACAAGCTCACACAGAACTGTGTGTAGAGCTCATGGGTACCAAACTGAGCTGGATACTGTTTCAATTTCAGTCTGAACTTGTATATCTTATAAAGATAAAAATTTTCAACCCGCAGGTGTACACCAAGAAGGTCTTTCCTACCTAAACCTCCTTGTGTTAAGCACACTGCCAAAGTAGTATTCACCTTCTTACAGCAATTCCTTTCTCTTATTTACTGAACATCTCCCAGTGCCGTCTGTAGAGGCTTGAAGGTAATATTGAATCATACCATGACTAGGACGCTGGAAGAGAAGTGACAGACAGGAAAACCCCCTTCTCCAGTTGCAGAAATGTGTTTTTCTGCAAGAATCTGAAATAAGATGAATGATGAGGATTCAATATTGTGTCTTAGGGGAGAGAAGGGACAATCTTGAAAGGAGGATGAGGTAGATGATAGCTCTTTCAACAATTGGGTCCAATAATATTGAACACATCACAGGGCTGGATTGAGTTTAAGATTATGTAAGCATTTTTGCAACTCCACATAGAAATCCAGGCTGTTTCGGGTTGTAACTTTTATTATCTATCTATGTGGAAAGACAAAAACACAGAGCAATGTTTCATAGAAGAATGAGCTTTAAAAGAAAATAAAAATTGATCTTTTCAGGCTCCTTCTCCAGATATCTACAGAGGGAAGTATAGGGAAGACCACCCAGATCCAGCAAGTGCTTATGCTGAAGAGGTGAAAAAGATTATTGAAGACACACAGCAGAATGGACGCAAGGTGAGTACATGTGGTGCTCAAGAAGTGCTGAGGCTTCACCTATTAAGTGTGGCATGGGAACAGACTACTAAGGACATGTTTCTTTATTCAGTTTCCCTCGCTTTCCCCTGCCTTTTCTTTTTCTATGGTGTATTCTGTGTTCAAAATGAGCCACTTTTCTACCTGGAGATCTTATAATTTTTCTAGGCATCAATGAAACAATTGGTAGCACAGTTGTAAATAAGCAGATACAACCAAAGCAATTTTCCTATTTAATGCTTTGAATCAGTAAATTGTGAATATCTTAGGGCAAACTTTGAGGCCAACAAAGAAAATGCATCACAAATTCTAACAAGGATATGTAAAACTCTCCAGGATGTGGAGAAAATACGGTAGATAAAATCTTGATACTACGTTCCTGAGTCTTGTAGCTTAAGATAACTTTGGAGTCATCTAATGACCTTGATAAAACCAGACAATTTCTGAACAGGTTTACCTAACATGCGTGTTTATGTTTTGTATGATGGCATTAGTGTTTTGAGACGTGTAAGCCTTGATCCAAAGCCTACTGAGGTCACAGAAGACTTCAGTGGAGTTTGGAACAACATATTCCCTTCCAGTCCAATGGACTTTACATCACTCTTCTTTTAGTTTCTTCATCAACTGTTTTTTTATTCTCTACTAACGGATAGTTTCATGTTTTTCTTCCCTTGTTTCCTTTCTTTTACATATTTCTTAGGTTTGGTGACATAGACCTGTGGCAGGACAAGTTATGCTAAAGGCTAAGCCTCAGATGCTATGGGAAGCTTCGTACTCTTTGGCTATAGCATACCTCTTCAAATATAGTGTATGGTTCTTTACACGTTACTGCTCGGCCTTGTTTCCAGGAAGACTGCACCAGCCCAGAGAGACCTCTTGATCCTCAGGGAGGGGTTCACAAATGGTGTGGGGATGGAATCCCTTAAATAGCAGACTTATGCTGAGACTTTGGGGTAATACCGTATCTCTCCTGTGTAGACTTCTGCTATTGACAAGAAACAAATTTCGATGTTCAAGTGTATCTGGTCCGCTGCTCTTACCCTTCCTGACTTGAAATAACTTTCTTTTTCATTCCTAGCAACTGGAATTATTTCACTTATAGAATTTTTCTCTCTTTTGTCAAGTGCCTCATGCTGACATCTTACTTGTGGTAGTTATTTGCTTTAGGCGGGGGTGCCCAAAGTGTAGCCTCAGGTGATCTTACAGCTCAGCTTCTACCTGCCTCTACCTGGTGTTCAAGACTGAATAAAAAATGTTGCTCATAACATGTAGCCACTACTGGAGAGCCTTGGTATTAAGCAAGTTTTCTTAACCTTGCTTGGGGAAAGTGGCATTGTTGTGTGTCTCCTGTAAACTGAAATTTGTAAATACATTTACAGAGCTCCTAGGAGCCTGATCCAGTGTACACTGTAGGATTGGGCTTAACGAAGCTCCTTGTATTCCCATCAGGTTGCAAAGGTGGCCCTGGCTACTGTAAATTTGGGCACCCCAGATTACAAAATGAATAAATAGTCATAACTGTTCTCAAGAGCCTTCAGTTGTCAGTTGTGTGATTAAATTAAGGCACACATTTAAACATTTCTTTCTAGACTGTTAGATGTTTGTGCAAAGACCAAGTGGGTGAACACTGCTCTCACCTGAGTTTGTTTCTTGTAGATTGCTGCCTTCATAGCCGAATCCATGCAGAGCTGTGGAGGCCAAGTTATTCCACCTGTGGGCTATTTCCAGAAAGTGGCAGAGTATGTACATCATTTCAAAAGGGTATAGCTGGGAAACTAACCAAAGAAACAGATTTTTCACTGTGGGCTTATCCAATCAGTTCAGCTATTACCCTTTCTTGTTCTTGACTCTCTGAGATTCCTTTCTCTTTCTCTTTTTGAAGAGTGTGATTCCACTTTTATTTTTTTATGGAACAACACTTGACTAGTTATTTTTAGTTGGATAATTGTCTTTCCTTTTCTATCTTAATCCTCAGGTCATAAGTTTGATGAAAGATGAAGGTGAACCATCACAGATACAACCCTGCAGTACCGTTACAGTACCCCTACTTAGAATGAAAATACCAGATTTATTTTTCTTACCATTTAGCAAACTAAAAATTGTATTAATTGAAATAGCTATAGCTGTATTTCAGCAGCCATGTTAGTTCATTTTTCCTGACTTAGTCTCACACTGAAGAACTTCTGTAATACAAACTCCCTTGTCCTAGCATGTCTACCTAAGATGAGTACTGCGGCACTAGTTATTCAAGCTATTCTATTTGTTTCCAGGTACGTGCATGAAGCAGGTGGAGTGTTCATAGCTGACGAGGTCCAGGTTGGCTTTGGGAGAGTTGGAACGCATTTTTGGGCATTCCAGTTGCAAGGCAAAGACTTCGTGCCTGATATTGTCACCATGGGAAAGCCCATTGGCAATGGCCACCCTATGTCTTGTGTGGTCACAACAAGGGAAATCGCTGAAAGTTTTGGTGCCTCTGGACTGGAGTATTTCAATACAGTAAGTTCGTAGGTGAAGGTTTGCCTTTTTTTCTTTTGATCTGCATTTAGCAGTTAGAAGTTGCTCAGTTGATCCAGCCAACACCTGTATCTATCACTCCATCACATTACTAAGACCTTGAGTCAACCACAGTCTAATACCTAAAAGCAAGTAGAGAGGCTTTAAAAAATGCTACCTGGTAGCACTATGGACCAGCAGTAGCTCTCAGTCAAGTTGTGCATCTCACCTCACATCCATGCAGATAAATTCTTCCTCACTTCTCTCTCTTCACTCGCTGAAGTATTGACAGTGTAACATTTCATTTTTTAAGATAGGTTCTGTGCTGGTGGGGCTCATGCCCTGACAGACCTTGCTGTTCAGTTGTTGCCTAACAAAACAAGGATCCTTCACCAGGAAACATCTGGTCTGCCTGCATGCCACAGAGGAGCAGCTTTCTTCTTGTTTACTGAGTCTTTTTTCTGCTCCTATGATCGAGCCTTCTTCCCAACTCTTCCATGAATCCCCCTGCTTTCACTGGAGTTTATACTCTCCAATTCAAGAAATATCCAACCTATCACCCGCTGCTCTTCACAGACGCATTTTACCTGCACATGCAGTCAGCGAACCATGACAGCAGCTTGAACACTTCAGCTGTGAAATCTTCAAATTACTGAAACCTGAAGCAGAGGAAGTGAGAACCCCTACCTTGGGCCTCTTACACTGCCCAAAATGCAGGAGACAGTGCTGCACAGCCCAAAATCCACACCTCTTCAAGCTTTCTTCATGATATGACAAGCAGGAGAGGACAAGTGAAAACTACATGGATTGACACAGATGAATGTTTCTGATGAGTTTTGTTTTCCCATTTATCTTTACTGTCAGTTTGGAGGAAACCCAGTGTCTTGTGCCATTGGTTTGGCTGTTCTGGACATAATAGAAAATGAAGATCTTCAAGGAAATGCTACACGTGTAGGAAATTATCTCCTGGAGTTGCTGGCCGAGCAAAAAGAGAAACATCCCTTAGTGGGAGATATCAGGTGAGTGCCTTACAGTAATGTTAGAGAAGAAAAATAGCTGCTTAAAAACCCAAGAAGTTTGGGATGGGGGGAACACAGAAACTTGTCATGATTATGTAAATAACTCTTTTTTTTAAATGAACTACTTGAAACAGATATTGTAAGGCTTTTTTTTTTTTTTATATTTTTGATCCATCTGGTTAGTTAGATATATATTCTCTGGTAGAGAGTGGGAGAAAGTGCCATCTGCATGCAATAGCCTAGTTGTCAGCACACTGTTGGCATGGTGGAGACCTTGTTCAAATCTCTGGTCCATTTCATTTAGAAATTATAGTTTGGATTTCCAATATCTCTTACTGCTACCATGATAGCAGCCTTCAGGAGTTTTTTGGTGGGTCAGTAGGTTGTGGGGTTTTTTTAGTTCTTGGTTTTGGCTATTTGTCTTCCACAGCTTCCTTGAGATTTCCAGGATAAGAGAGACAGAAAATTATTCTAACATTTTTAACTGGCCATGTCACCTTAATGAGCCAGCTAAATTTAGAGCATTCCAGAAATATCTGTTATTCCACTTGATCATCTGAAGTAGGCAGTGTCAAAAGACGAGCAAAAAGTCTCTTCTTTACAGCTTCTTCCCAGCCTGTAACCCAGGGAAGGGAACTGCACTTGTTAGAAACAGGTTTTGCATTTTCAGCAAATGGACACTGGATTTCATTTGTCTGTATTATTTTTCTCTACTCCAGGGGTGTTGGATTGTTTATTGGAGTGGACCTGGTGAAAGATCAACAAAAGCGAACACCAGCCACAGCTGAAGCCCTTCACCTTATTTATAAGTAAATGGTTCTTAAAGACTATATGCAGTTATCAACTCTTCTAATATTCTCTAGGAATTAGTCATTCATTTCAGTTTAAATTTGTGTACCTTTTGACAATATAGTATTAGAAAAAGAAAAGTTTAAAAATCTATCTCAGCCTGAAGGAACTGACAGAACACTAGATAGTTTTATACCTATGTCTAACACAGATGTTTCTTCTTTTTTGCAGGCTGAAAGAGCATCAAATCCTTCTTAGTGCAGATGGACCTTACAGAAATATACTAAAATTTAAACCACCAATGTGTTTCACAATGGAAAATGCAAAACATGTAGTGGAGACAATTGATGCACTTCTCACAGGTATATATGTTTTAATGCTCAGAGGAATACTCTTCTTTGTTCATTTCCAGATGCTCCCTTAGAAACACCAGTCACCATAATCTAGCCCATTATTTGCAAGAGAAAGTAGTCAATTACATTTCTCACTACTTGTCCAAACTGCTGTTCTAAATGCCAATTATTGAAAATAAATAAAAAGCCCCAAATGTACATCTAAATTTTTAGGCAAAATTCTAGAATCATTGAATGATAGTGATTGGAAGGGACCTTTAGAGATCACCTAGTCCAACCCCCCCACCAAAGCAGGTCCACCTAGATCAGGTCACACAGGAACATACCCAGGTGGGTCTTGAAGACCTCCAGAGAAGGAGACTCCACAACCTCTGGTCTTGATCTTTTCTCTCCTACATTAAGTGTTACTACTAGTTTCTTGTCACATGTGCTATATGTTAACAAGAACAAATATTCATTCAGCACAGGCCTGACAGGCATTGCTGAAACACTGGTGAAACTTTCCATCTTAGCTTTTTTGTTTTCTCTTTTTTTTTTTTATGTAACTGGCATACTGGAACATGATTGTCTCATTCAAATTTCATCTGAAGGTTTTCAGGCTCTATTTATGTTCTATCTGGGGACCAATCCAGGACAAAATAATGTTAGGTATCCTGTTAGCATAAGGACTCTCCAGACCCATTCTAGATTGAACATTCTCATCTCTTGAAATTATAATGACTGGATTTAGACTAGCACTCATCTGCTGGACAAAGGCAGAATGCAGCTATGAAAAGTCTATCTGAACTGCCATGCTGCATTTCCTTCTTTTCTCTAAATACTCTAAAGCTATAGAGCCCTGATACATTTGTCACCTTGCCTCAGAAAAACGTTTTTAGAAAGTTTTCATCATTTTTCACTTTTTCTGTGTGATAAATGCCCAGAGGAATAGCTGTTTCAGTATTTTTTACCTCAGCCAACTGTTAAATTGACTGGATGCTTACTTACTCCTGGTTCTTTTAAATTTAATTATTTTATTACTGTTTTTTAGAAATAGAAGAGGCGACTGGAATGAAGACAGAAAATAATGCATCTACAAATGCACAGTGTAAAAGAAAAGTATGTTTTGATTTTTTTTTTTTTTAACTTTTATTCAGATAGATGTTTGGCAAAGCAAGTATAAATTACTTTGGTAGAGCATGCCTTCATTTTAGGTGATGTGAGTGGTTTTGCAGCTTGAAACTGAGCTCAGAACATAACCTGCTCCTAGAAACCAGAGAGGATTGCGTTACTGGGCTGAATCTAAAAAGAAATAAGTAATATAGACCTACCACGAGAAAAATACTATAGACGAGCCTCTTGCCTTGTCTGTCTTGTGTGCAAACAAGACCAACAAGACTTTGGGCTGTACAAAGTTATGAGCTCAGCAGTCAACAATTTTAGTAGTTCTGAGTATTGTGTGCTACTGATGGTTATTTGGCTTTCTAAACTTGCCTTCAGCCTGGAATCTGTCCAAGTTTTCAGAGAGTTCCAAGGATTTCATTTCCACTGTACCCCTTTGAGTATGAATGGCTGACATGCATCCAAATTAGAACTTCTTAGGTTGCAGCCTCAAACTTTGGATAAATCATATACAGTTTCTCACACCATTAAAAACACGTTACCCACTGTCTTATGGGAAAACTCATTGGTGAGTTTTCCTGTGGTTCTGTAGATGCTGGGAAGAAAAAAGCTTGGCTGTCTAGGGATGTAGTAGTTGAGGTAGAGACTCTATGGGTTATTGGCTGCCTAGATTATACTAGATTTAGGGTCCAAGCCTTCTCTTATAGACATTTGCACACATAGAGTTCAATTTCTTTCAAAGCCAAGATGTTGTGTCACTAAAAGGAGAGTCAGACAGTTACCAAATAGGAGCCATGTCCAATGAGTACCTGTTGGAACACATGCTTGTGCCTTCACTGACATTTGATTTCTGTTTCAGCAGCTGAAGGGAGTTCTTAACCAGAAGGTGCAAATGAAAGCATTGGCCATATGAATGGAGCTGCCTGCTGACGAGAAAATGGGTGTTACTCTAAAAAATGCTCACTGATAAGTAAAAAAATAAGAGCATGAAGGAGGAAAGTTTCCTCATTCAGTTTGAATTTGTGTCCAGCTTGGTTTTGAGATGAAGAGTGTGATAGTTAAAGACCTAGGATCTATTTGAAGCCTAGTCCTACCTTCAATAAACTGGCTGAATTTCTATTCACTTCAGTAGGAGCTTAAAATATCTTTTCAGATACAAGAGAACTGTACCACATGGCTTGAAATCTGGATGTGACAGAATGGACGTGTGATACACAAATACCTGAGTGCTGATGGCAGGCTTGACATAGTACAGAAATTCAGTGAAATCTATGGATTTACCTGAATTACACAGAATCTGAATTTCTTAGCCACCATACAAGCAGATGCCAATCGTATGAAGCTGAAAATTATATGCTTAAGATGCTATTTTTACAATATTTTCAATTTCAATATTTAATATTGAGATATTAATTACTTCCCATGTTTTAATGGCTGAATTCACAAAACAATGCTTGAGAGAGAAATCGTTATTATCTTCTAGTGTAACTTAGGTCCTGTGGACCATATTCCCAGCTGATGTAAATTGGTGTAGCTTTGTTAATGACAATGCTGGGCTACCAAGAGTCTACCACTGTGTGTGTAGAGACACAATGTTCTCACTTTATGTTCAAAGAAAATGAAGACTCTGGATCCTTATTTTCTATGGGTAAAGCAACTTTTATAGATTACTATTTATATAGAGTAAGATTTTATGGTTTTTACCCTCAAAGTTTATATATTGAACCCTCTGAGTCAAAAAAAACCAGGCAAGTAGGGTATATATCATTTCAGACACACTGGTTGATTGAGTTTAACCTGAGGGTCTCTCAAAATGAGTTTCCTAGGGATAGCCCAGCTTGCATTCCAATGGATTTTTGTTGTTTTGTCAGTTGTGGGAATTACTACCTGATCCTGTTATAGCAGTGCCGTACTATTTGTCAGTGAGGGTGAAGAGTCACATACCAGTTGCCTCAGATCCTGACACACAAATGGCTGTGCTAAGATTTAATAGATTACTAAAATGAGAGGACCACTGCATGAAACATGCGTGCAACCACTTTGCAGCTACTGCCTCCCTATGCTGCAGGTACTTCAGACTGACATGCCTCCTTGTCAGTGTTAAATTTCATTGCGAGCACACAAGCCCTGCCTCTTTTTGTTTTGATACACGCACAACTCAATGCTATGGAAGACACTGAGGGCTTCACAAATGGTTTGTACCTCAGAAAGAAAAAAAAAAACCAATGTATTTCCTCCTCAATTTTAATACCTTAAGTTCTGCTGTTTTGTAACTGCTGCTAGTGATCCTACTAGTATGACCGAAAATTGGGCATCTTGACTAATTCCATGTTTTCCACAATTTGCTGTATTAATATTGATGTTTCTGATGTCTTCCAACATCCTCAAGCTGGCTTGTTTTCTGTTTCACGGCCCTTGAATAATTCTTCCATAATAATAAATCTTTTATTTGTAATTATGATGTTCTCCACAAAGAATTTTTTAAAAATTTTATTCTTCAGTAACACCTGTGTGATGAGGGAAATAAGTTTTGGCTTGGCATTGCCTGTATGTCAAAGCAGAATTGTCTAGACTGTGTTTCCCCAAGGCCCTACATGGCCCTCAGCTGCTAACGGCTCTTACCATCCAAACCAGAGGTTGCCTCAGCTGCCACAACTCAGCCCCTCCTAACCCTGTGCCAGGAAGATCACCACAGGTCTTTTTCAACATGAAACTACACAAAAACATAAGTCAACCTAATCTGGTATGTGTCCAAAGACATGGTTTATGTCACTTCCTGCATGGAGAGGGAGTGCTACTTACATTACACCTCATCCACTGTCTGGAGCAGGAGCAGCAGCAGCAGCAGGAGCATGCACTTTCTCAGTAAGAAAATGGAACAATTAAGCTTAAAATTGGAAACAATTGGAACAATTAAGCTTAAGGCATACAGACCACTACTCTCTCTTATGCCACTGACTGTTGTGGCGGGTCATAAATATTTAAGTTTTGAAAGCATATCAAAGAACTAGGAAAAAAAATCCATTAGCCTAAATCCAGGGAGAGGTGGAGATTGTAACTTCATAAACACAAAGGGCCTGTACCTCTACCTCTACCCTACCTGTGTCTTGCTTCTGCACATCCTTGAAATACATGGAACAACCATTTCTCCAATTTACTGGTGGTTTCCACCTAGTTTCTGCTTCACAAGTCTACCTGTTGGTTCTGCTCATTATAAAAGGTGCACATTACCTAGAACAACTAAATCTTCTATTTTCTTTAAACAAGAGGGTCTCACTTCTATGATACAGCTCACTGTCATTTAAATGGAGAAACCAATACAATGCTTACCACCAGCTGAGCTAGACCTACTGGAATTATTGTATGATTGTTAATGTTCTCACAATATCTCAGAGCCCACCCAGAAGATTATACATAGTCCCTACTGTGAAGGGCTTACTAATTAGAAGGACTAAAGGATGGGAAAATGGAAGCAGATATAATTAAAGCTAAACACAGAGAGAGCAGGCCCAGTCACCTGAACTGATCAATTATATTCCTTTCCCACTGAACAAGCAAGGCTTTTTTCCTCTTTCCAACTCTCTGTTTCCCATTTTCTTCTTTCTACCTCTCCTGTCGTGGCTGTGCAATTCTTATTTTTAGCTTATGGTTCAAGCTCCACCTTACTCTCATTGCATGCTTCTGTAAATCAGTTCCACTAAACTTGCTGGGAAAAACCCAAGACCTTGCTTTTTCTCCCATGATTTCTGGAAAGATAATGAACAGGCTCATAGAAGGGACCTGAGTCTGCATAGGCTATGCAGTAGGAGGAAGAGACAGTGAGGTGAGAGAAGAAAGGCAGGACTCCATCTCGGACAGGCATCACACACGAGGTAGTTACTTTGATCTTGCCTAGCTCATCATCCTACTGGAAGCTGTATCAAGGTAATTTTATTGCATTCTCATGTTTTACTACTGCTTCAAACACTTTTATATTGTCCATTTAAGACTTTTAAGCAAACAGACTGATTAGAACAAGGGAAAAAGAAAGGACGATGCTGCTGCAAATGCTAATGAAATAGTGACACTAAGTCTGAAACCACCTACATAAATTCTGCATAAAGCAAGCAGGACTGAGCTTGTGTGGACTCCAAAAGCTATGCTTTAGATAGCACTGTTCTGGAGAGAAGAATCAGGATCAAAAGCTGTTGTGTCAACACACCACTGAACTGCCAGGGAAACTGCCATGCTTCATGTCCACCTCTGTGGAAAAAGAACAAAAAGCCTTAGCTCCATTAAACAGTGCAATGGGAACACACACAGTAGAAGAGTCATGCACAAGTATTATATTTGGTCTGCTGCTTTTTAGAGATATGGACAGACAACACAGCATTATCAGATAATGCATTTGTAATCTTCATAGCTATTAAGCTTGGTGACCACAAACTATCAGACAGCCTCAATACACCAAAGTCTAGAGGGGAAAAGTCTCCCCACACATGTACAGAAGCAGCAAGCTCTGATGATACCTGGTAAAAAAAACAGGAAGTGAATGAAAGGGACAAAGAGACAAGCCTGAAAAGCTGCTTTCACCTATGTCATTGCAATGTGCTGTTCAATATTGCAAACTGCTTTTCAAAAAACCAAAGCCCCATCATATAGCAGATACAAAATTTCATTTTTAATGTGGGTTAAATGTCTGACTGGGCCTTGAACACTTTCGTCTAAAACCACAGCTTTCAGCAGCAGCTGAAACAGATCCTAGAAAAAGAAGTTAAAAATATCCATCAGAAAAAGATTTCTAAGTGGAGAAGGCCGTTTAAATGTCCCTTGCAGAATGAGGCACAAAAATTGGTACATTCATCTCTTGGATAGTAAGTTCCTAGTGCTGCAGATGCTCCAAGAAGCTGAGGTGAAAAACAGTATTAAATACACTGCATTCAGTAATATACTAGAGAAGACACAGTAAGGAACTGGGATGCTAATGATAGAGTATTCATGATACTATATGGTTAAATACTGTGTATACACCTATAAGAATCTGGTATATAAGCATGTGTGATCTACCTTGTTGTTTTTTTTCTCTGTTTAATATAATTATTTCGGAAAAAACCCAAGTGACTAATGCTCACAAACAGGGCAAAGAAGATCATAGCAGCAGAAAGGTTACTTTAATTTTCCAGGTTTCCCAGTGATGACTTGAGTGGGTGTTCTAGGAGTGTCGTTTTTCAACTGGGACCTGGCCTGTGCTGGTGCCAGACAAGCTATGGCAGAAGGATTATGCAAGAGAAGACAAGGCCAAATGACTGTGACAGGATTTCCCTATCTCTGCTACCCATATGCTTTTGTATTTTCCCACCTGGAATATTTGATTTTGTTGATTCCTGTGGATCAGCAGAAAGGCTGAATTAGAAAAGACAGGTTATGTTTTTGCATTTCCCACTGACTCCATGGTGTGACTGGATTTTTGTCATGTCATCTCTTTAGGCTTCAATTTCCAGAGCTGTAGGGTATCTTACAAAGGCAATGGGAGAGGATTCAACACAGAAGACTCCTTGTGTTGGTATTTCAGAAGGAAACACATTTTGGCCTAAATGAAGATGCTAGACATAAAGCAACAAAATTTTAAAGCCTTCACTGAGCTTTAAAGCTCAAGACCAAGCTGCACTAAGCAAAACAACCTCCAGTCTCTCCCACCTCCACTCACGGCCATTCATGTGTGTTAGGGTAAACACTGCACCAATATCACAATAATGTACATTTACAACAATATGGAAAAAAAATAATTAAAGGAAGCAGAAGGGGAAGAACATGAAGAAATCTGCATTGACATGGAACTGAAGGTTGCTAAAAGTCTTCAATAACCAACAAGGCAGGAAGTCTTTGGTCCCATGAAAGCCTGGAAAAGGATTCCTGGCTTCAGCTTAGCTGTTGAATCATTACATGTCTCAGTGAGTGCCTTAACATCTTTATGTCTCTATTTACTTCCACACATAAAAGCAGCTGTAATAAACTTTCTTACGGTTTGTAAAGGTTAATCAACTTATCAGGAACAATGCCGATTACATAGGACCACAAGTCACAAAGTACAGTTAGCTCAATTTGCTTATTTGCAGTCACCTCATTTTATTCCCTACTTGCATGTGGTTTTGTCTGGAAGTAAAGCTCTACAATATGCAGTAAAAAGTCAGAGACTGATTATGCAAAATGTCATGAAGCAGTGAAGAGACACAACCAGAGAACGGGGAAGTGAGCAGTCTGGCTAACATCTCCCAGGAAGCTTAAAGATCTGTAAATACATTTTCAGCTGGCACAAGGGCACTTCTTTTAAGCAAAAAGAAAGCTTTAGTCCCCTTTCCTTAGTTTCCTCGTTCTAGTCACAAAACAAGACACAAAAGGAGGTCATCTGGAAAATGCACTGCTAGCACGCTCCAGTGGCTTGCTCTTGAGAACAAAGATCTCTGTTCACAGTACTTATAATCAACTCTCAACTAAGTTAGCTTTTTCTACTGTCTATTAGGCAAGACATAGATCATATAAATAATAAATTAATTAAACTGTAAGAATAGACTATATTATACATATTCACCTTTGAAAAGAACCCTTATTTTACAGATGAGACTGGCGAGTTTCAGTGACAAAGGACTGGATTCATTTCCAACTTATACATCTATTCAAAAATAATTATGACATTTAATGCTGCTTTCTTAACTCACAACTAAATTAGCACACTGTTACAGGTGGTGAAACTCCAGTGAAAAAAATGATGAGTTCCAGTGTAAGCTAAATTTTATATAAGAAAGATATTTTTCTGACACAGACGTGTAAATGTAACAAGTATCTACAAGGACTGCATCTTTGTTCTTTTGTCTAAAGTGTGTTAAGCTACTTCCCAATTCACAAGAGAGGGTGGGGAGCTACCTATGAGTATTGTGTGAAAATATTTGTCCACAAATGTGCATGATTTCATATGAAGTTCAGAAGACTTTTCCTTTATGTCCCTCTTTGCTTATTCCCTGCATCCTCATGAGAGTCTTATTCTCTTTTTCCTACACCTAACCTGCACTATAAATCTTTCCATAGTTTGAATTTGAGAGCAGGGCGATGAGGCATACTGAAAAGCATACTAAGAGAGCATTTCATATTGCAAGTATTCCTTCCTCCCATAGCATAGCCAAAGCAGCATAAACTTTCAGGTGCTGCTGGGTATCCACCTCCAGATATATTTTTCTGTTCATTTTATTTTGTCTTCCAGCATTCATAAAGTTACCAAATTCTTTGTCCAATTGTGGAAAGTTGCCCTTGGTTGGATGACAGATGCTAACCCTAGTGGTTCAAGATAAAAGCATTCAATCAGTGGGACATTCAGCAGTGGCAAGGCTCAGTTTTTGTGGCTGAGTGGCCAGTTGAGGTAATCTGGGTGGTCTAGGGGTTCCTGGAGTACGGGAAGTGAATGAGGAGCGAAGAGAACCACCAGGAGCTGGCAGCTCTCTAGAGCAAATGATTCTGCCAGGAGGCAGAGCCATAGCAACCACCGGGGATTTAAACATTCCCCAGGGAACGCAAGCAACCAGGAGCACGATGCGTCAGTTTGAGCAGGGAGGATGGGCAGGGAACAATCCCACAGTCCACACAGAGATCCACAAGTTGGAGAAGTGCTCCTGCCTCAAGCCCACAAGATGGTGAACACTCTCCTGAGACCTAAAGCCAAGGCTCAGATGGAGAATACCCTGGTGAAGATTGATGCATCCACCCAGACAGAATTGGTCAGTAAGGATGCTTCAGTCTAGATGGATTGTAGGGGTGTTTAGGATGTTTAGGCACATCTGCTGTTAAGGTAAGTATGTGTCATAGATGCCTTCAAGTTCAAGAGCTGCAGTGTCAGGTGAAAGAGCTGCAGGAAACCATTAGTAGACTCTGTAGTATTAGAGTAGCGGAGGTGGAGATTGACAGATGGTTCCACAACCAGGTACAGGCCTCCAGTGCATCTGATATGGCCTGCCGGGAGCCAAGGCCCATGACATGGCTGAGAGAGTGCCATGGCTCATCAGGGACGCAGACTACTATCCCCTGCTCCTCTTCAACCTGGGTATGAACACTACTGTAATGAGTCATGATGTTACCACAATCAAGGAGGATTACAAAACCTTAGGGAAGCAAGTGAAGGGTAGGGGAGTACAAGTTATTTTCTCTTCTGTCCTGTCCACTGGAGGAAAAGGGGCAGTCACTAATGCAAAAAATACACAAGTTAACTTCTGGCTAAGAGGTTGGTGCCAACGAGAAGTTTCGGGTTTTTATGACAATGGATCCTTCTTTGGGGACTGTAATTTGATAGGGCAGGATAAAATACATCTTTCTCATAAGGGCACTGGTATCTTTGGGAACTGGGTGACCAACTTGATCAGGAGGGCTTTAAACTGAAAGACTTGGGGGTGGGGGGGAGAAATGGCAAAGAACAAGCCATCGTGTCTAACAGGGAAACAGGACAGAGCAGGAAATGCAATCATGAGTGCCACTCAGCCCCCCACAAAGATGAGATGCAGAAGGCCCTGAGGGAGTATCAAATCAGAAAGGATCCTCTTCCATTCATCCGGGGAAACCTGTGTGTTGGAGTAAGCCCCTGCATTGTCTTTACACAAACAAATGCAGCCTGGGGAATAAGTGGGAGGAACTGGTGATGTAGGTGTGGATGTAGGACTACAACCTCATTGCAGTTACTGAGACATCATGAGACAGCTCCCATGTCTGGAGCACAGCTATGAAGGGCTACGTATTGTTTAGGAAAGACAGACTGACGAGACGAGGAGGTGGAGGTGCTCTTTATGTGAGGGAGCAATCAGAGTGCATTGAGCTCTGCATGGGTGGGGATGAGGGATGGGTTGAATGTTTGTGGGTGAAAATTAAGGTGCACGGTAAGGTAGGTGATGCTGTTGTGAGAGTTTGCTACAGGCCACCTGATCAGGAAGAGGAAGTAAATGTGGCCTTCTACAGACAGCTGAGAGCTGCCTCACAGTCACAATCCTTAGTCCTCATGGGGTACTTCAACCACCCTGATACTTGCTGACAAAGCCACTCAGGCAGGCACACACATTCCAGGAGGTTCCTACAGAATGCTGATGACAACTTGAGGAATCAACGAGGAGAAGTGTGCTGCTGACCTTGTGCTAGCAAATAAGGAGGGTCTGGTTGGGGATGTGAAGGTTAGAAGCAACTTTGGTTGCAGCGACCATGAGATGGTGGAGTTCAAGATCCTGTGTGGAAGAAGCAGGACACCAAGCAGAATTGCAGCCCTGGATTTCAGGCAAGCTGACTTTGGACTCCTCAAACACCTGCTTAGAAGGATCTCATGGGATAGGGTTCTGGGTGGTAGAAGTGCCTGTGAAAATTGATCAATCTTCAAGCACCATTTCCTCCAAGCCCAGGATCAGTTTGTCTCCACAAGTAGAAAAGGAGACAGGAGGCCTCCATAGATGAACAAAGAGCTGCTGGGACAACTCAAGGAGAAAGCAGCCATCTATGAGAGGTGCCTGATTTCTTGGGAAGAGTACAGGAACATTTCCAGAGCATGCAGGAGTGCAATCAGGAAGGCTAAAGTCCTTCTAGAATTAAACCTGGCCAAGAAAGTAAAGGAAAACAAGAAGGAGTTTTTCAGGTACATCATCAGCAAAAGGAAGATTAGGGAGAATGTGGGCCTACTGTTGAACAAAGATTTTGCCCTGGTGACAGAGGATGCAGACAAGGCTGAAGTACTGAATGTCTTCTTTGCTTCAGTCTTTATTGCCAAGGCCAGTCCTCAGGAAGCCCAGTCCAGCAAGGATAACAGGATGGCCTGGACAGCAGAGGACTTGCTCTGGGTTGATGATGAAGAGGTTAAAGACTTGTTGGGCAGGCTTAACACTAATAAGTCAATGGGTCCTGATGGGATGCATCCAACAATGTTGAGGGATATGGCTGATGTGGTTGCTAAGCCACTCTCCATCATTTTCAAACATTTACTAGTACAGTCTGGGGATTGACCTGCTGGAGAGCAGGTCTGTGGAAAGAGACCTGGAAGTCCTCATTGATAATAAACTCAACGTGAGCCAGCAATGTGCCCTTGTGGCCAAGAAGGCCAATGGCATCCTGGGATACATCAAGAAGAGTGTGGTCAACAGGTTGATGGAGGTTCTTCTTCCCCTCTACTCTGCCCTGGTGAGGCCTCATCTGGAGTCCTGTGTCCAGTTCTGGGCTCCCCAGCTCAAGAGCGACGGGAAACTTCTGGATAGTGTCCAGTGCAGGGCCACCAACATGATCAGGGGACTGGAGAACCTTACAAGGAAAGGCTGCAGGAACTGGGGCTGTTTAGTCTACAGAAGAGGAGACTGAAGGGAGATCTCTTTAATATTTACAAATATCTAAATGGTGGATGTCAGGAGTTTGGGGCATTGTTTTTTTCTATTGTATCCAGTGACAGGACAAGGGGTAATGGGATGAAACTGGAACACAAAAAGTTCCATTTAAACATAAGGAAAAACTCTTTTACTGTTCAGATGAGGGAGCCCTGGCACAGGCTGCCCAGGGATGTCGTGGAGTCTTCTTCTCTGGAGGTCTTCAAACCCACCTGGACGAGTTCCTGTGTGACCTGATCTAGATGTACCTGCTTTGGCAAGGAGGCTGCACTAGACGATCTCTAAAGGTCTCTTCCAACCACTACCATTCTTTGATGCTGTGATTTTGTGTTTCTATGAAAAGCACAGGTCATGTGTGAAAGCAAAGGAAAACAGAAGATTTATTTTCTACTTCCCATTAGCAGGCAATGTCCACCCACTTTCTGGGAAGCAAGACTTGAGTATGCATAGAGGTTGCTCTGAAAGAGCAGTGTCACAAATAACAAATGTCTCCACTTCAACCTTCTTTCTCTTAGCTTTTATTGGTAGTATGGAATATCCCTTTGGTCAGCTGTCCTGGCTATGTCCCGTCCCAAGATCTTGCCCATCCCCAGCCTGCTGGTGCAGAAGAATGTTGAAGAGCCAGCCTCCCTTGCTGTGGGAGCACTGCTCAGCAGTGGCCAAAACACTGCTGTGGTATTAACCCCTCTCTAGCTACCAATAGAAAACACAGCAGAATGAGGAGGAAAATGAGCTCCATCACAGCCAGACCCAATATACCTTTGAATGTCTGCCAGCTACTGACAATACTGTGTTCTGTATAAGTTTGCTATTTCACATTCCAGAAGAACAGTTTAGAAGAACAAATTGCAGCTGTTTAATATGTGCTCATGTATATTATGTATACAGGGATATATGTATGTCTGTATATCTCTTTTATACATGTATAAACATATCTAGAAATATGCATACAGATCCATTCCAAAGCAGTTTATCTGTGAGATAATCTATTCGTGTTCAATAAGTGTAATGTGAAACAGAGGGAATCACAGTTTGACATGTTTTTGAGGTGAACAAAATAAAATTTATGAAGGGAGAGATCTTAATTAGATTAGTAATTGCAGGTAACTCATTTAAGAATATTTCCGCATACTCCTGTCATGGCCAAATATATTTCCTCAGGCAGTAAAGAAAAGCAAAAGGCATTAAGATATCTGTAGGCCATTACTGGAAGATAGAAATATCATGTAAATACAATCCTGAAAAACACAGAGCTTTAAAAATGTGGCTGACAAATTGGATGATAAAAAATGTATCTTATTGGACCAGGTCTTTGTAGCATGCTATTCTTCTTATTGAGTAAATCTTTGTACCAAAATATGCTGTGTGGATTAATCTGGTTTACCTATAGGTTTAATATTGTCAGAAATGAGCTCTTGTGGAAAACTGCTCAACCAAAAATGCCTTAGACACCCTTGAAATATTAAATGCCTAGAAAATGACTTCAGGTCAGACTTCTTGAAGTGTACACACAGAAAAACTGTCAAAAGCTACATGTTGTTTGCAGACTTCATGGTCTTCAGCTTTCCTGAGAAACATCTGCTCTGCTCTGGGGCTGAGTATAGGGCCATAAGTCTCTCCACCTGCACTGGTGCTTCAAGTTGCACAGAGTTCAGGCAACTGCAATCCTACTGCTCAGATGTCTGAGATCAGTAATACATAAGGATTACCAAGCTTTCTGAAAACAAAGCATCTCTTTTTGAACATTTAGACTACAGCAGGTACAGGAGTATTGACCAACAGCCCAAGTATCTTCAAAATGGTCTAGATGAAAATTGTTTCTCTGCTTACTTTTTCTCTCACAACCACCCAAAAAGGATCTAGAGAGAAAAGGGCACAACAAGCTTCCCTCGTTCCCTCAGTCCGTTCACAGTCTGCCCACCTGTCTTGTTTCAAGGCAGGCTCCTGGGGGGGTGAAAGTCAAAGGTGGCAGCTCTAGCATGTCTGGTGACAATTCCCCTGTGCTTGTTGAATGGTGAATTACCTTAAGGCAGTCTGTTCTTTCTTCCTGTTTTTCCAGACTGGTCTCTAGTCAATTAAGTGCTTTATACTTACACAATAAACAATACAAAGGCTTTCCCAAATATAGCATTCATTTTTTTAGAGTGGTCCACCAGTCGTATCTGCATTTTCTATCCTGTACTGTTTTACCTTCTCTAAATGAACACCGCTTCACTTGCAATGTCTTCTTGCAAAGCAAACATTGCTTTTGGCTCTGTCTGGACAGAGTTTGCAGCAGACTGCTCAAGGGGGAATGTTTGTGACAACTGGGCACAAAAAGCAGATCTCGTGGGGAGAAAGTGGTGACACATTCCAGCCCTTGGGAACAACATTGTCTTAGGCAGCAGGCAAATATGGAATAAAAACAAGGAAGGGGATGACTTTAAGTGCCTTCTAAGTGCACAACACAAGGGTAAATTGGAGATACCTCTGGCAGCCAACAGAGCACATAGTTGTACCAGTGTATTTCCATATGTCTTTCCTGCTAATGCCTATTTAGAGAGTAATGCAATCCAGCCCCTAGTATGTACTTGCTGAGGGTCTTAGAGCAGCAGCATAGCCTCATCTTAGACCTGTATGTCTCTCCTGGTGGGTAGGGAATGACAGCTTTCTTGAACTGATTGAAGTTTGTTGGCAGTATACAAGTGTTTCCTCTTGGTAAGGCTTCATAAAAGCCTGTGTGGCTTCTAATGGTGCATCACATCTGCCTCACTCTGTTACTGAACCAAATAACATGGCTCAATCCTTCAGTACTTGGGTTTTGCAGAAGATGATTTGCTTCACGTGGGAAGAGACACACTAGTGACTTAAGGAGATCTAATTCCACTGATTTGAAAAAAGTACTTGTTTCTCACAGCAACAGCTAATTTAATTTTGCACTACCTAGCTTTCAAAAATTTTTCAAGCCTCATGATTTGTATAATACTAGTGGAAAAAAAGAGGCTCATGACTCTGTTATCAATTCATTTTGTGTAACAAACATGTTTGCAGTCAATGATTAAACAAAAGGGTTACTACTTAGTAAGTTTTGAGTAGTTGCCCAGAAATCACGCATGCAGAGCCAAACACTGCTATTGATGTTTAAGCATTTTTAAAAGGATTAACTAAAACTGATTGTGCCAAAAGGCATCCTTTGAATAGTGAGATGTGTTTGCCATTGAAATGTCAATGACAAACTCAACATTGATTTGAAACAATGTAAAATGCACAGGTAACTTCATTCTCCTGTTGCTTTAGATAGTGCTGATGTACACTGAAGGATAAATCCACGGTAATGAAGATATTGATGGCCATGATCCAGGCTAATAGAATGTGTAGGCTTGTATCTTTGACAGTTCTCTTTGTACTCCTTTCATGAAGAGTTTGTGTGACCCAGTAGGCTGTTACATCTGCAGTGCTATGAGAGCTGTTCACAAGGATTTCATTATTTAAGTTTCAAATGCTCCCTGAGTTGCTGATCCCTTAACAATTTTCAGATCAGGCACATCAAAAATTCTGACATAAATACTTGGGCTGTTACAGAAGAATTGACAAGGTTCCCTATTGCTTGAAAACGTAGGGGGTTTAGTGCCAGCTCACATCGATCAGGGGGTTTACTGCCGACTCATGTTTGTGAAAAGCAAAACCAAAATTAACTGCCATTGTATGTTTTATAACTAATTACCTTTATTAAATGTTTTTGCAATTCCTTCAAGTCTAATGGAAGGACTTGTTTGTACTTGAAAGTTACTTCTGACCAAGACATTGCAATATCTACTGCAGAATAACTTGTGTGTGTGAATCTGTTCTGGAATCAGCCTGCCTTGCTCCACTTTAGATTCTACTCTGAAAGAAAGAATTTGGGATTTGACATATATCAGAACTGAGAGCTCTTTTTTTAGAAGGACTTGAATTTGAAATGTCTTTCACTGTTTTCTCCTTTCATTTTCAGTAGGCTTTTTGGCATACATGTAATTCAGCTGTGCAGTAAGGATAAGAGGAATAATAAAAATACAGGAGTCTTTCTGGAGATCCCATTTATTGATTAATTCCTGCTGTCATCCTTAAATTCTACAGCAAATGTTCTAATGGCCTTCAAGTATCTGAGGCCTTCACTTATACCTTTAGGTTCAGAACTTCAGGGCCACAGCACTGAAGACCCCTGAGTAGCTTGCATGGCAGGCTCTGTCTTAATAACTCTTCATGGCGTAGGGAGAGGATCACTTTGGATACTACAGCTGCACAATGAGTCACCACAGCAGATGATAACATTACTTTTAGAGAGACCCATAGTTTTGCATAAGATTTTGGTTGCTATACTCTTTTAGAGCTTCCAAACACAGCAATGATGACAGTCATCTTAGCAAACAGTCTCTTTAGACAGCTTTCTACTCTTTTTGCCTGCAAGAGAGACAATGAGCACGCTCATTTCCAGTACCACATATCAGGCCAGAATTACTTACGTGATGGCTTTGACCCTTTGTAGAATAGGATGACCAATCTCCTCCAAGGAGGCTCATAAAATCAAAAAGGAAATACTACTCTGTGTATTCAACCATTATTTCTATTGAGAGTGATTGATACAACTGTTCAACAACAAATTATAAAAAATAAAAATAATGAATAATCAAAGCAGTGGCAATAGACAACTCCAGATAATTCAAGGCACTCTATGTTTCTTTTCCTTGGCTGTGCTTCTAATCATCCTAAAAGCTGATGCTCTGAACAAAACCGGTGTTTGTATCCTAGCCTTCAGCTAGCTAGGCAGGAAGCCCAGTTTTTGGTTCTGTGCTCTTGACCATAAAGCATACACCTGGGGCCAGGATTTGATGTGACAGTTTTAGGCTGGCTACTACCAGATCGAAACCAGTGTAGCCACAAGCTACAAAGGGCTGACTCAGTACAGATTCAGATTATTAAATTTTGGGGGAAGAGAGAGAGGGAATTTATTTGAACAGATGTTATAGCCTGCTGCAGATGTCTATAAACTATATGATCTGCTTTGGCAAATTTGATAGAATTCAATCGTTGAGTGTTTTCTTCAGAGCCAGTATATGGTACTGGATGGTGTGCCGTGAGGCTAGGGAGTTGGATACCAGTCTCTTTCAGATGTCCACCAGAAGCACTCATTACTCTGGCAAAACCCCAACAATGAATCACCACACCAGGGCTTTGATGATCCTCAGATTCTGCTGATGAGGAATGCTGCTGGAGATGATAACCAAAGTGTCACCGAACATGCCAGTGATGGTGATTTTCAGTTTGAGAATTCAAAATGAGAAAAAGAAGAGACACAGTGTCTCTAGCAGGACTGTCTCTAGGCTTCAGCAACAGTATGAACTGAACATAAAATGTCTGTCAGCAAACAGTGAATTTTAAGGTGGGTAAATATCTCAGTGTGTGGCAACAGTTACAATACTTAACTAGGCACATTAACATTTGAAACCCCGTGTGGCATGAGTAGGGAGCCACTAGAATAAACTGCAAGTAATCTGTATGTGCTATCTTTTGTTTCACATGAAGGTATTCAGCCAGACCATGACACAGACTGAGCTCAAGGAAATGGAATAAAAGCAGGAGATCTTCCACTGATCTTCCACTATCTTTTAACATACTGCATGATCAATCCAAAAGAGACAAGGTGTCTCAGATTAGGAGATTAGCAGTCATTGCTATGACTCCTGTAGGAACATGTCTTGATACCTATCCTGCATTAATTCCTTGCCTCCATGGACTGTTCTTTTTTAAAATGCCTAGGAAACATTGCATGAAGTCTCATGCATTCAAACTACTGTTTGAAAGACAGTCTGAATTTACAGACTGCTTTTACCCTCAAAGTGCATAGATAGTTGGAAGTGTGAACCTACACTGCCTTGATTTTCACCAGCTCACTCAGGTTATGCTATCTTGCACTAATATAACATAAAAAGGAAGCAGCAACACAAATTGAACTGGTTGAAAGAGTTAGCAGGTTGGCTTGTAAACAAGCATCATGCTGACTCCACTCCATTCCTAGAATTAATTTCTAGTTAAATAAGAAACTGTAAATGTCTGAGAAATTATATTTACTGTTCATCTGGAAAAAAGAATTCCCTTTTGTGCCCCATATCCTATCAGATGTATTCATATTGCCCTGCTCATCCATTACCACTCCTCTCTTGGCAGCAGTGACTGAGGAATATATTTTAGTTTGTTCACTGCATAATTCAATAACTTTCTTAAACAGAGACAGAATGGGAGGGAAAAGCCTCACTATATCTCCCCCTCCTTGCTGTTCCCTCTCATACCTTCTGAGCTCCACCACCTATACTTCACCTCTGCTTGCCATGCCTCTCCTCCTCCCTATCCTGTTTCCCACCACTACTCCTAGCACTAGAAGATTATGCTTTGCTATACACCATGCTTAATCTTTGTTGTTTCAAAATTATGAATTAAGACCTCCAATCTAAAAAACTCTGTAATTCATTGAAATATTAATTTGTTTTTTCTTTCAGGGTACATTCAATGGCTTTCAATGAAGCCACTTCAGAAACCATCTTTCGGGAAAAAATCATTCTGCTTCATGGATGTGGTCAAAGTAACAATTTCTGGTGAAACACACTTTCAAGGAACACATCTAAAACCATGAAGCTTTAAATAAACGTCTGGTGAAGGACTCCAATACATATTGCTTCATCTGTTAAACTTATTGCACAGACCCGCTATTGCTGGGAGAGGAAAAATACCCTTGATAGGCCGTAACATTAGACTAAGCCTCACTTCCTAACCACACACCTCTTGCCAAGTCTATGCAGAGGCTGCTGTAGGGTTAGATGGCTTCAGCATCACATGGCATTACCATCTCCTAGCGCTCTTCAATGTGATCAAATATTATCCTCCTCCTGCAGGCATCATCCCACTGACAAATTATCTCACCTCACATGCTCTGGAGCACATGGTTTGTCAGGCAAACCCATACCTGATGTGTCACTGAAACATCTTCACAGACGTGCTCAAGGAGACAAGAAAGCCAACAGGAGAGAGCATTATCTCCCTGTGAAGCCATCTGGCCAGAGAGGCTGTCAGAAGGGCAGGGTTACCTGTAAAAACACAATTGGTCTTGCTCTACAAATCCCAGAAATTGTTCCACTGAGACAACAGTTCACTCGTAAAACACCACAGCCTTACAGGTAGCTATGAGGTCACCAGGCAGTGCCCAAGGCATGCATCTTTCCCCACCACTGGCCCAAGGAAAACTGTTTTAGAAACTTCTGCTCTTTGCCCCAGTGTTTTCCAACCACATCCTTTGTGGATGGCTGTTTTGTTTTTAGGAAGCTGGTAGGGAGGAGAGGCTTCTTTAATGTGAACAGCCATACTTGCTTTCAACTGTGCAGAAATAACCTGTCTCTTTTTCAACTGAAAATTAAGATCAGATAACTTTAGGCTCCATCTATGGCTAGCAGTGCCTGGGTATAGCAGCTTAGCTGTCTATGCTAGTAAGTTCTCACAGTTATGTGTCACATCTGCATGATGTTGGCCTACAGCTTTTTTTTAAAACTTTTCTGGACATAGTTCAGGAGCTGGTGCAAGTAGGAGACCATTCCCAATAGGCAAATTGGGTTCAGGCATCCTACTCTGGAGGCTAATACCAATGGGAGCCAACCTGGGTCACAGGAGGAGGTGATAAGCGAGTAGGACTTTTTATAATTTAGTACAAAATGCTTAGGTTCTTTGCCCCTTTACATCTTCTACTACTTTTATTTTACTTCTAATGCTTGAAAATACAGGTCTTAAGTCTTTTTGAAGTTCTCAGTCTAACTTTACACTGCAATTTACAAGTTAGTCCAGGAATTAAAAATTTAAAATTACTTAAGTGAATCCAAGTCTCAGAAAAATGTGAATCTCTATGCTTGAGTCCATGTCTAATTTTTCTATAGAGCAAGTTATACAGTAGGATCACCTGCTTACTCTGATAGTTGTATCATCTTCGTTAAAAGCTTTCATAGGAAGCGATATAACAGCCTAGTAGGCTTATAGAGTAAGTGACTGGGCATCAACCACGTGACAGGAATGATATTGGACTGGAAGATAAAGAGGATATTTTGTAAGCTCTGGGTAAGTATGTGAGATCCATGTTTTTGCACTGCAAAGGCCCTAGACATAGGTAAAGCAAACATAAAAGATTGTGCAAGACACACTACACATCTTTTGAATCCCTCAAAATAATGCAGGAATCCTTTTTTTTTGAGCACATATTACACAGGTAATAGCATCTGAAACAAATGGTCTAAAAGAATGGACACTGATCTAAGTTGACCTGCTTCTGCAGGGGGGTTGGAATAGATGATCTCTAAAGGTCCCTTCCAACCCTAACATTCTGTGATTGATCTTTTTACCCTCTTCCATACAGATTTTCTTGAACCACCTTGGGACTGCAAGGGTTCAGTGACTTGCCTGTGCCCCTTAAGAGCAACAAGCTTTTGACCCTGCTCATCCTTTTGCAAGAACTGAACGGAATGTGTAATCACAAAAGCTGGCTCTTTTCCCAGATTATGTATGATTCAGGCTAACCAGAGAGCAGAAGGAGCAGTGGTCAGCAGATAAAACCTTTAAAGGGTTTTAAAGGTGCTGAGAGTATGACTTAAACAGGATTCTCATAAACCATCATTTTGCTACATTTAACTATTTCAGGGGTTTAGTTTGATGTTTAATTTCCTACTGAACCTTGAGTGACCTGGTAGGACATATGACACCAACCATAACTAATCATTTGTTTGTAGTTAGTTACTATTAACACCACCAGGAAGCTTAGTCCATAATAATAAAAAAGGTGAAAGCACTGAATAAATTCTCTCTCTGTTTAAATGATCTCCCTTTTTGTGTCTCTGATGCCTGAGGAAATTAATAAGTAGTATGGAAAAACTTGACATTATTGTAAAGCAGAGCTTCATACATAAATAAATGACTATATATGGGTTTCTATCGGGACATGTTTTATATTGAATACTCATCTTGCTTATAAATTGCCCCTGTTTTTTCAGACTTATTCCAGAACTATCCTGATGCAGTTTTAGACTCTATTCTGCCCTTCTTTCTCCTTCCTTTTTAAAAAGAAATATTGAAATGCAGTCTCTATTTTGGTGGATTCTGGGGTACAGAATTACCTTATGTTGACATCCAGCTCATCTTTCCAGTCCCACTTTCCAACAACACCTACATCATCTATCTGTCTACTCAGAGCTGTATTTGCTGTTAACTCCAATACTTTTCTCAGTTGTGTCTCCACCCTAACTCCCTTTATTTTCCATCTCTTCTAATAGATGCTCCAGTTTAACTCGAGGTTACAGGCATGATGTAGACCTGAATGTATCAAAAAGTCAGAACACGTAAACCTGTCTTTTCTGGCTCTTTGCTCTTGTGAATTTCCTTAGAGTTTGCTGGTATACTATTAAGCGGCTGCATGTTATTATGGAATTGCTTTATTTATTTTCATTGAAAGTTTTTGGGAACCTGTAATTTTGCTGTTTAGTATATCACTTGGAACATCAAAAGCCTGGCTCGGGCTTATGAATCCAACAACAATTGACTGTTACTAAAATACAAAGTGTAATCACCGGTAAATGTCAATCTGCATTACAGTGGTAAAGTACGATCAGTGCTTTGGTCATGCACACCAAAATAAAGAGATAATTGTGTTTTTAGAGGGCGGCATAGCACACACAAACGAACATAATAGTTTATTAGATTATATCACTTGTATAGCCTGTCTGTACATGTCCTGGAAGACCAATTCAGTAGTGTTTGCACTGTGTTAGGTCAGATGTACATTACAAAGGGATAATCCAACTTTTTAATGGAGGAGTACTGTGTTTTGGTTCAGGTTATTTAAAACAGTTAGACAGACTAGTTTTAAGATGGAAAAGCTCTTTATTCGGGAAAATAGCAGATCTCCAACTAAAATATAGAGGAATATTCCCAGATACATGGAAACATAGTGGTAGCAGCGGGACACTACACTATTTCCAGGCAGTAGGAACATCTATATCAGGAGAGTTAAAGTCCACGGCTTGCCTGAAAAGAATCAAATAAACTGTTACGCAGGGAACAGGGAAGACGTATGTCAACAGTCCTTATGCAGGAACAAACTGCCAATGAATTTTTTGATCAATACAGTTCCAAAACCATGTAACTAGTTCCCAGGCCATGGAGGAACACGAAACAGAGTCATGGTGAACAGTGACTACAAAAGTCCTCTTCTGTGTGTGGGAGTGTGAGAAACCTTTCCCTCTAGCTGCCTTTTGCTGAATTACTAGGCTGGAGCTATGCTGGGTCTGTTTAATGAATACGTTTTGCTTCTGAAATTGTTTTGTCAAATCAAACACATTTGTTTGAACTATCAGTTTCAACGGGTTTTTTTACCAGATTTTGCAAGTCCAGTGTACATAGGAGTGTACATAGGAGAGACAAATGTAAATACAGAGACTGACCTTTTCACTCTGCAAGCAGAGGTTTCAACAAAGTCCTATCTGATTAGAGTTTTCAGGAGATTTCAAAAGTTTGAAAGCCTTGGAGGTCTTTGTGAAACAAAAACTGGTTTTTTATGGCTTGTTCCAATGTTGACATGCACTGAGAGGCAGAGCAGGATCTGGCACTTCACTAATCCAGCACGCTGTGCTAACTCAGCAGCGTAGCTGGAAACTAGCAGGACTCTGGCTTAAATATCAGTTGACAGTCTTTTGTCCAGTCTCCTTATTTTGGGGGCTACTTGTCAAAAGTAAAGCAAGACTTTCTAGCTAACCTTATTATTGTTGTGTTGGTATCTATGCCTGCATTTATTTCTAGTACGCTTTACAATAGCACTATAAATCTCACAGCTAGAATCTTTCCCTTATACTTACATTAGACAACAGTACATAAGCTGTTGTCTTATATAGAATGCAGTAGATACCCATGAATCGTAGATGATATCAATGGGTTTTCACTTGCAATGTACTATGTTCCACTTTGAGGTTTCCTAAGAAGCAAAAACTATAGAATGATGATAGTCCCTCAAAGACTTACTTTCTGGCATATAGCAAATGAAAAACAAATGTGCAGTATTTTGACCAAAAGTATGTTCAGATGGAGTAAGACTGTATCAGAAAGAGAGCTTTATCATTTCTATACTCAGTTTTACCTGAGTGTAAACTGTCAGAATAACATTGATTCAACTCAAGAGACCACAAAAAACTGTTAACCAAAAAGAAGCATTTCTAAAATGTGCATGCAGGTTCCAGAGTTTCTGCTGCTGCCAAGTAATGTAAATTTAATGCATTAACTTTATTTTAAAATACCTCACTTCTTTGTAGAGGAGTTTGGAGCCAGCTGCCCTCCCTCTCAGCACATGTAAGTGATAATGGCAGGTGACTATGTACTGTACAGTAGTTTCATATTTCTCCCATTAGGATCCATGTCATTTTCTATTTTTGAGAGCTGACTGGGTGTTTACTAGGCTACGCTTCATCCCTCTCCTTCCCTTGTACCGTAACCTTGTAACCCAAGATGCTGGTGGCAGTATTGGGTTTGCAGTGCTCTGACCTTTTGTCCCCTCTACTTGAAAGTGCTTGGATCTATCCCACGATGGCTGCTGGTTGGGTTACACTGATAACCTTTCATGATGTGCCTGGTGAACTTCCCAGCAGAAGCAGGAAAGGACCATGGCTTACCTCAATTCAAGTAGCAGGAATTCAAAGCTGGGTTCTTATTAGACTTCCAAGATCACTTTGGATATACGAGGGCCATGAAGGGTCTTACCATTTAAGCCTTTGCATGAATGATTCACAGGTAACCCAGGGACTGAATTCACATTCTAGGCCTCTTTCTCTAGATCTTATTCAAGCAAAATTATTAGATATTTTGTAATGATGGAAGAATCAATCCACTTGTGGAATACATCACACATTTAACACAACAAAGCAATTCCTTACCCACTATGTCACTTTACATCAACTGACACAAACGCATGACCTCAAAAACATATCCATAGAAGGAATGGCATGACAAATAGGAAGGTGTTTGAATTACTTTGTCATTCCCATCTGGAGGATCTCCACTGAAACCCCTGGGAGTTTTACTTTTATGCCTACTGCCAGATCAAACAAACCAAAGCACTGACTGCCAGTGTCTGGTGGGTTGAAGCTAGACAATTGTTGCCATTTGTTAGTAAGACTCTGATTTTTTTTATTTATTTGAAATCTTTCAGCCTATCTAAAAGTAAAACAATGTATTTGCATCCTTTCTCATGATTTCTGATGTGCAACTGAATTATATCCCCCTCATTTCACTTTCAAACGTTTTTTTTTCTATTTCTATTTTCTCTGACTATCTCAATCTGGAATGTTAAATTTGTGTTCCTTTTTATATGCAACAACTCACAGAGGTGAGCACAGTTCTCAAAAAAAAAAATTAATAAAGTTCTTATCCTCTAGCTAAAAAAATCTCATTATTTTGAATCTCCTCTTTCCCTAGCATTTCATTCACATTGGATTAGGAATACTGTAAAACTGTGCCTTACTGAATAGATAGTTACTGCTCAATAGCATGATTCCACCTCCTCTGATCCCTGGCTGCATCTTCCAACTATTCTCCTTGGCCAACGTGGGTACTCATCTGATATTATGGAGAACCAGGTCAGGAAGCTTAGCTGGCAGAAAATTAATCACTCTTTTTTCACAGCTTAGTTTTTTTGCAGTTTTGGTTTGAAAAAACTTACTGAGGGTTCAGAAAGATGCAGAATTAGACAAAAAAAAAAAAAAAAAAAAGCAGCAGCATAGTATTAGATTGGCTGAAACATTTTCTGAAACTTTGATTTGCCAAAAGTAGAGTTTCATCTGGTGGGACTAGAAACCCTTCTATCTTACCACTTTTTCAGACTATGGTTTCTTATGTTACCCCCAGATTTTAACAGTTCTGGAAAGCTCAGTGGACAAGACTTGGATTCCATCTGGGCCATACCTCCACACTTTCCCTCCACCTCCAAAACACATTCAGTTATATACAAGGCAATATAAATTTAAAAAAACTCTTACACAAATTTTCTGAGGATCAAAACAGATATATTTTGCCTTTCAGATATTTTCATTAATTGCTAAACTTTTTCTCAAGCAACTTTCTTTACTTGTAATCATTATCCTTCTTTTTTTATTCAATCCTTTATTCTTTGAGGAGTTAAAGTCCTATTTTGCAAAGCCATAGCTTATCAGTGGACACTTGAAATACAACCAAATGCTATTTTTCCTACATGTAGCAGTCAAATTTTGTAACAGGTTGGGGTTTTTTTATGTGATTGCACAGGCATAGTTTATACTAATTCCTAGAGAAGACTCATTTACTCATAACAGTAACCACTGAGCATTCTATTATCTCCAGAGACAAAAATATGCTTTTTCCCAAATCACTTGAATATAGACGGCAGCAGAGGAAGCACACTGACAGGACCTTGCTGATTTATGCTAGAGTCCCAGCTGAGCTGTCATATCTTGGGCTGCTGTAAGAGGTAATAAACCTTTACATTGAATCCTTGATTTGTCTGCCTGATCTGCCAGTTCACTGGTGGTTAACAGTTAATGCATTTCCCAACAGTGTTATGTGATAAAGGAGTATGCTCTTGGTTTCAGAACGCATATTTCATTGCAGATGCTGTCTCCATCAGTTAAAATTCTGTTTTTTCCTATTTACAACGGGGTTATAACGCTCCACTGATTTTCATGCTTTGGAAAACAGTAGCTAACATATTGTTCAAATTGCAAGACTTTTACCCACGTATGTGACTTCTTTAGAGCTCAAAGTATCATCCTCGATAACGATAAGAAATGCTGGCCTGGCTCTTACGTGTCTGATAACTCTGTAGAGAACAGCCAAATGAATTAACAAAACAAGGGCAAAAGGCAAAGATCATGCACAGGATTAAGGTAGACAGACATCCTCCTTGAAATATGCTACTTGATCATTTCATTTTGAAAAGGCAATATGACTTTGAAGCCCTAACAGTATTTTCCATGGAGCTGAAAAGTAAGGATGACAGATGTCCCACTAGCTCACTATCTACTGTCACAGCAAATATAGCTTACTTGTCACCACCCACAAATCCCAGGATACTCCTGCCTTTCCTTCCTCCCTCCCGTTTATCCCTCCATCTCTTAATTTCACATTTCCTCACCCCACCTGCTCTGCAAGAGTTCCTGTCAGCTTTCCTCACAATCACTGCTGCTGAATGCCTTACAAGCAGCAAGTTTCCTGAGCTCATATGCAACGTCCTATCCTCCTTTTAATGACTTATTATTGTCATGCTACTAACTATTGTCAAGCAACTGAAAATACCTCATATTTTTATAAAATAAAAGAAGAATAATTTTCTCTGACAAATTCCAAGATGAATGATGTTGCAGTGAAAACTCACATTTGGTCAGGATTTTGCTGGCATGCACTGCTGATTTTTATTGATGTCAGTGTGAATCTGCATAAGGATGTAACTTCTCTTGCAAATCTTAAAACAGGGCAAGGAGATAACAACAACAAAATGAAGCTCTTAAAAGAGTGTAAGAAAATGACCACAATACTGACAGAGGTCATTCTGTGAAAAGTCAGCGTATTTTGATACTGCACATCAATTTTGCTTCCTACTACTCTGGCCACGAAGATTTTTCATACAGGAGCACTACATCTGACCTGAAAACATTCTCCATACTCCAGCAATTACTTTCTTTTTTTCTCCCTGTCAGGGTCCTCAAGACCTAAAGTCCAACTTTCTAAGCCTCCCCTGCAGCCCATACATGTTCTTCTAGAACTCCACCTTCCCACTTCCTTACATTTGTCAAAAGGAAATTCTCAGCCTCAAATGCTTTACTCAAAAATGAAATGAAAGATACAAGCTGTGTCTACACAGCACAACTAAGATGTATCACCAAGTGACTTATTTTCAGGCCCTGAAGCAGCACAGTATGGTGAATATTAGCACCTAAAGTGACAGCTAACAAGTTTATATCTCTATATCACCACGCTAATGCATCTGTGCTGGCTCCAGCCAGCATCCAACTAGCATCTCTTGCATGGCCCTGTCTTGTGGTGTGTGGATATCCTTCTTCATGTCAGCATCTACCTGATAGCCCTGCACTGTGTGAGGCATATCTATCATTGCTGCCCCATGCATCTGAAACATGAGCATAGGACTCCATCTCAGTTTCCTAACCCTTCCTGAGAGTCTTTTTCATCTTCCACAGCAGTACTAGGAGCACTTCTCCTAGTTCTTGACTGTCCTTGCTGAAAAAAACCTTTCTTTTTAAGGAACAGAAAGTGAATATCTTTGTCTCCTCCTGCCCTTCCCCACAGTTGTATCATTATCCTGCCTTCTCTGTTAGTTACAGCAGATAAGACTGATTCAGCTAATCAGCAGACCTTTTTTTTGCTCATGAAGCCATACTTCTGCTTCTGTTCAATACAGAATGTCCTCTTTTGAACTCAGGAGAAAAATATGTTTCAGTGCCTGAACTGGATGACTAAATATATCAGCAATTAGGTTAAGTATCATTTGCCTTCCTGCAGATGTGTAATCCTTTTAGAACTAAAATAACCCTTTGCACTTACAATATTAACAGTCACGTAGACAAATGACATACATAGAAGCTATTCAAAACTACTCACATCCTCTACTAGTGGTCACTCCAGGGTTTTACTAACGGTGAATTGTAATCATGTGAAAGATCTTGGACCAAGATTGTACATTTCCCATGTCTTTCCTTTCATCAGAAATAAAAGGTACTGCATTAGTAAGAAAACTCAAAATCATGTATCCTTGTTGTCATCAAATATGTGTAGTTAAACTATATTTCTCAGACTGCCTAGCTTTAAAAGAAGTCTGTGTTTATGGGGTACAGAACATTCAGCTTTCACAGCAGTCCATCCAGAAGTGATTTCCACTATAGAATTTTTCCACAGGTCCCTAGAGAGCAATGTATCTAAGTGAGACGCAGAGCAATAAGTCTCCAGGAGAAAATGGGCAAAGGAGATATCCCCCAAAGCTGCAAAACCAGGTAAGAATTAAACTTGGCAGGTATTTCTCAAGGTGAATATGTCAAACATGGTGCAAGCAACTCCCTGAAATGTGTCAGAAAGAACCTTCTGTCAGCAACCAAAAAGTTTCAATTCCACTGTGTGTGCAAGTCTGCCTGAGACTTCAGGTTGGAGGGGTGGAGCAGGCCATGCCTCTGGAAGAAGAGCTCTCTAACCACCAGACTTCTTTTCCTTCCCTACCCAACCTACCTTGAGCTCATCCGTGGGTTTGCATAGCCAACACAATAAAACCCAAGGTGAGTTTGTTCCTCTAAGCACTACCACAGAACAAACAAGAACTGTGTATCTTTAACAAAGTAACTTCAAAAAGTAGACTCTGTGATCAACAGGAAAATAAAAACTGAAATGAGGATCATCAAAAGACATTAGTGTTAGAGGTCATGTGGAGAGCAATGAGCATGGAGCTGCCTTAAAGCTCACATGTGAGCCTACAATGTGCTCCTTTGGACTAAAGGATGTTTCCTTCACTGCAGACATAGCACAAAGCTGTCTAAAATAAATCTCTTCCAAGCCCCCACTATAAGACAGATAAACATGTCCAGGGCAAGGGAGTTTCAGTTCCAAAAAACCTTTAATAAAAAGTTTTATAACCATGCTACATTATGGCTAAGCAGGCATGAGTTACAGCAATCTCCTTTCATCCATTAATACTTAATCTACTTGCAATTCCATTTCATAAATGAACACAAGAGAATATAGGAGACTTTTCAGGCAGGCGTAATTTGTTCTGAATTTATCAGGGAAACACAGCAACTCATAGATCACCGCCTGAATTTTACAGCACAAATATGGTTCCACTGTGTGCACTGGGGAAGTCTATAAACACTCCCCATACAACTGGAAAAACTTAAACGATATCTCCAAACCATGGGCAAATGGCAAAACCTTCTGGCTGCCAGCTATGGCTGGGCTATAGTTGTCTCTACAGTCATGTGCATTCATATCGTAAAGAAACTTGTATCTCAGTTAAGAACAAGGCTTTGGACTATGTTACAAATGTCAAGCATTAACATCCAAATTAATCCTTAATGAATGTCTAGTCTTTCTAATCCCGTGGGACATTTTTTCTTTAAGGATATTTTTGTCAGGCTAGGAGGTGAAAAAGTCATCAACAATAACTGAACATCCTGCCTCTCCTTCAGTTAAACACTAAATCATTCAATTCCTGATTTTTTTTCTTGTCCTCACCACTGCTGATGGGACTCGAACTCAGAAAGGATAAGCATACGTGTCCAACTGCACTGGAGCTGCTGTAACTTCATTGCCAAGTGACTGGCTTGTTTTATGCAGAACTTTGCCTGTGGTGTCAGCACAAAGTAGAATAAAAAGTAACATGCTTTGTCTCCCAGTTTTATCTACCCATGTTGTGTGTGTTACTATAGCAGTCTGTCCCACCAAGACTGTCCAGCTGAGGAGAAAACTCTTCTCTGAAGTGAGAGGATGTGACCATGCAGGAACAGTGAGTGAGGTTACCTCAGGACAGGCAGCAGACCAAAAAACAGATTGCGTCAGCGTGGGAAAGGATTGGGCAGGAGCGGAGGGTGTGTCAGGACACACTCCCAGGCAGAGAAAAGCTCAGAATAAACAGGGAGAAAGTCACTGGCCCAGGATTTGAATAAAGGCCTTGGAAATGCAAAGAACTGGGCCACGCTAATGAGGGCACTGGCACTTCCCTTCGAGCAGAAAGCTGGGGAGGAGGGTGAAGGGAAAGGAAAGCAAGACATGGGAAACTGTGGAAGAGTTGCAAAGAGGGCTTTGGAAAGAAAGTAATCTGAAACCTCAAACTGACAGGAGATAAACAGTAGAGTTGGTCAGGAATTAGGTGGTAGGGTTTCTTATGATAAAATTTAATTAGTGTGAAATCTACTGTGGGTGTAACTGAAGCACTCAGGAGTCCTTTACATGGATGAGGTGTGGGAGACAGAGAAGTTGCGCTTGCCCCAAAGAGCTTACAAATTACACTTGGGTGAGACTCGGTAGAAGGCTGCAAACAGATGGGAACAGGAGACAGTAAAGCACCTCTGGGCTGGTCTCAGTGCTAAAGTTGAACTTTCATCTAATTTTGGAGGCACTATGGGATCAGAGGGAGTTTTAAAGGAGGAAAAGAATAATGTGATCTTTCAGCAGAAGTTTAAGGGACACAAGCAAAAGGGCTCACAGAAAGGAAAAGATGACAGGGCTCCTTTGAAAATGTATCAAGGCAGAGAGTTCAGCACAATGGACTAATTGGAGAGAGATGGGAGTAACTGTTTCAATAATATATGAGATGTAAAGGAAGGAGCAGGAGACACTAGGAATGACCTTGCAGAGAAACAGTCTACATCACAGGAAATGGAAGAGACATAGCTTGACAACAAACTAGTAAGAAAGAGGAGAAAGGCTGTGCTTTACATTTTCAATAAAAGGCAATAAATTACATATTATTTTTTCTATAGTAAGTGTCTTTTGATTGAAGCAGTTAAAAAGTAATTGTTACCCTGAAAATAGCAAGAATTTTTTAAATGGTTGTAAAAACTCGAGTGAATGCTTGCTGTTTGCAGGATGCAGAACTGACAATTAGACATAAATTTTATTCCTAGCTCTGCTATCAGGCTGCTACACAATTTTAAGCTGGTCGCTTAGTGTCTTAACACTGAATCTGTAAAAGCGGCATGGAATTTCAATACTACACAGTTCTTCTCCCTACATTTACTGTATTGTAACCATTTAAATAGACAGTTCCATTTAGCCAACTAATTCCTTCCCCAGCATCAGACAATCAGTGGATGTTCAATCAAAAGACTGAGGCTTTATTTTTATTTACTTCACTACAGGAACACTGTGATTTTGAGTAATTCACATAAGTTTGTAATATTTCAGATTTTTCCCTTTTATGAGCTGTGTACTGTCAGTATATATATTTTTACATATATACGTGTATGTATATATACACTGACTTCTTAATTGGCCTAGTCTGTATAAAGCACCTTGAAAGTTTTAGCTGGATGGTGCCATAGAAGTACAAGTTTTTCTCATCTTGTATGCTTAAAAGCATACAAGCTTTTAAAAGCTCTTCTGTTTAAATTGGAAAAATGAATTTAAGTAAAAGAAATCTACAGAAAAGTTTTTCATAGATTTATACTTTAGAAACAAGAAAAATGAATAAAAATGTACTCACTGCTGTAATATTTCTTGCACATATTTGTCTACAGGGAGCCGTGTGATTTCAGCACACTACTTTTAAAACCAGACTTTCCTTCCCAGCGTGAAATGCAGGGACTGCCATCCAGTGGTGAACCAAGGGCTTAATAGATGATTGAAAGTGCAGATGTGTAAAATTATAAGACGTCGAGGCTGAAAAAGATTGAGTAGGAGAAAATAATGATGCTGGAACTACTAATAGTATAAATTAATTTCTTTGGTCAGCTTCAGATATTATTTACAATGTTTAAGACATTCATATTCCAAATGTAGCTTCATAAAGGCAATTACTTTGTACTGACCATACAAAATAGGTAACATGAAGAAGAGAAGCCTGATGTCCCTCTTTGTACCAGCCTGTCTCCATTTGTTTCAGTGAAGTATACCCTGGGTTTATCCAGGTGTAACATGAGACAAGAAAATAGTTAAAGTCAATATGTGTTACTACTGTATTTTAAAATATTAGAGGGAAAAATCTTTCTCATACATCTAAAATTATTCTTGCTTGAAACCAAATGAGGGTTTAAAATTAGGTTTTTAAGTAGCAGTGGCTTTAAGCATTGTGTGCCTTGTGTACCCTTAGAAAAAGTTCTGATGGAACATTCCATTTCCCTGTTTTTATGAGCTTTCATATTTATTGCCCTGTCTACTGTGTATATGAATCTTGGTATTTGTGAAAGATTTTTCTTAGTCTGTTCCATTGTGTACAGACCACATGTTGTCTGCTCTCATAAAACACTCGGTAATTGTATGTGCAGAGAAAAAAAATAGTTGCTCTCTAAGAAACTTAAGAACTTTCAGGTTATCCCTGCAGAGGTGTTTTTAAGTCCAGCCCCGGTAAACAATTGCCTCTTTTTCTTAGAGTTGTGATGAAACTTTGGCAAGATTCTCAGATGTGTTTGGCAGTTTAACATCTATTGATTTAAACAAAAATTATGTACCTGAATTCCATAAGGATCTTGGCTTGACTGCCGTTGATGTAGATTTTGGATACAGGAGTGCCTTTGTTGGCTCCCTAGTGTAATGCTTGGGGATGCAGTAGGATTTTTATTGTTTTCAGAATGAGTCATGCAGACAGCAGCACAACAGATGGTGCAGAGTGTAGAACAATAAGGACAAAGCCATGAGACAGTTAAGAGAAAACTGCAACACTCAAAGAAACAACCAGAGGATGAAAGGCTGAAAGGATGAGAGAATTCAGGAGGTTGAGCTTTGCCACAGATAGCAGGAGCTAATGAAGTGTAAAGACAGTGTAGGGTGAAGTAGATCAGACAGTGGTCAGCAGGGAAAATTAAAGGGCCTGTAATAGAGTGGGAAGAAGAGAGGTAGAAAAGCCAAGTGAAAGGCTGATGGTTCTCCAAGTGGCTGATGGGCCTAAGTGATGGACTGAGAATGTACCAGAGGAGGAGAAAAAAGGGAATGGAAGAGCTGAGGAGACTGATCAATAACATCTTTTGAAGGCAATACCACAGCAGTTAGAAAGAGAGCAATCAAACCCAGCAGTGGTGTCTTGAAAATCAGAAGTCTAGAAGGACAGCAAAGAAACAAGAGATGGCAACTGCTGAAAGACAAGAGCGTAAATCCCTCAAAAAGAGCTCTAGCCAACAGCAGGTCAGCAAAAGAAGATGAAATGTAGTAGTCCAGAGCTAGTTTAACAACTACTCAATTTTTTCAGACTGAACAGCCAACAGGATTCTGTCCTACAACTGCACTATGGGGATATTTTTAAAGGACAGATTTTGCTATTTACAAAGCCCTTTCCATAACTGTTTTTAAAGACAGAGAGCAATTGTCTTTGGAAAGTCCAAAGTTTTCTTCTCATTCATGGAATAATAAAGATGCATAGTTGCTGGAAGACAGCGAAGAAACCAATCATTCATCCCAAAACAAAGCCAGATGTGTCTGCAGATTTTAACAGGCATTTGCCTAGCCTGCTCTTACAGCTGCACACAGCAGAAATTCTATCACTGCCATAGACCATCTAGTCCAGTAGTCAAATATTTTACCCTCAAAAATATTCTTCTAGTATTACCTCAATTCTTCCTTGCTGCTTATTAATTTCTGTCTACTACTGTCACAGAAACAAAATTACTCCTTTCCTTTTCACACTTACTCTTATGCCTCACATACTTTGTAATTAAGTTTTGCAAGCATCTCAGTGTGACATTGTATTTGTGCAGTGTTTGCTGCACAAAAGGCACACTCCTCTTCAACTTGTGGCAAAGCAAAACCTAAGGACTTACTCTGAGGAATCCCACATTTCATCAGTTAGGTCAGGTATTTTACACTTGTTCTTAAAAAGAATAAACCAAACTACTTTTTTTAGGATACTCTTTTTTATTTGTTAAGATCACTATGCATCCTAATTCTGCCCTTCTAGCAGTCTCAGAGTTTTATGATCTCTAGTGAATTAGTAAGTATTCTCTGCTCAATCCAGTTCACTGGGTGTTAACAAAACTAGCCATAGGACAAACTTCAAAAATAAAACGTTCTTTCCACTTTGATAAAATGTCTTCAACTAATCAGTAAAGACTCTCTGAAAATGTTTTTCAAAGTACTTCAGCATCCAGCTTACAGTTGTTTTGGATAAGCCAAGTTTCCATAACATGAAAGACAGGATCAAAAGCTACAGTCTATACATCTGCTTTTCTTCTATCCACAGGGCCCATAACTCTCATGTATGGCTTCTTCATATGACTTATTCTTTAAAAAGTCAAGTTGGCTACTTATCTTTTTGCCATTTTCTTCCAGGCACTTAAAATGCTTCTCCCACCCTCTGAAACTTTTTCCTCAGACTGAAGTTAAGATTATTTTTTTTATTACTCCCCATTCTTCACACTCCCTATCCACATTTAAAAACAGGTGAGACAGGTGAGACGCTAGAAGGTTCAATATGGTGTACACATTACCTGCCAAGCTGTCAAGAACAGCTAAAAGTTCTGAAATTATTTCAGCCTGTCTACTAAGTTACACACAAGAAGTGTAACTTTCACAGTTTCCTCTAGAATAACACAATCAGCCTGGGTCCTTTTGAAATTTTTCCTTTCCTGTTTCCAGCTAAGAGAGTACAACTACCATTGACAACAAAGGGATACTAGTCCCCACCTCAACATTAAACTTTCTAGTTTTTCTAGTCTTTCTAGTTCTAGTTTTTCTAGTGAAAACTGATACAAAAGAAAAGAAGGAAATTAGAAAAGTCAGTCACATGCATAAGGCAGAGGATGATACCGCTTTGATCTGATGCACTCACAGCTAAATACCATTTCTCACAGCCTGCAGGTACAACATCGTAAGACATTTATAGAACCCATATGGCATAGTTATGTGACGAAGTCAAATTCCATCTTATACCTGAAGAACATATCTAAACTAATATCATTAAGTAGTTGCCATCAGCAAATTGCCTTGTAGATTTAAGATACTAAATATCAGAATGCAGTGCCTTGCATCTCTATCACCAATTAAAATGAGGTGCAAGTCAGACATACTTGACTCCTGTTATAGTGCTACAGCCGTCACTCTAAAACAAGCTTATGGTCTCAGTATAGTTCTTAGCTCACAGGTTTCCATGTCAAACAAAAAGGACACCAGCATAGTTAGTTTTTACAAAAAAAAAACCCCAAGTCACCTAGAAACTCTCATATTCCTAGTAGCTGCTTCCCATGAAACATTACCCTTTAAGAAGAGTTTGATGCATTAGCTGTATTTGTTGCTGTTACGAAAATCCAGATTTCTCCAATCATCAGGACAGCTGACACAGTTAAATGCAACTGCAGGGAGTTACAAAATGTTCTCCTTCTGAGATTCTTACAATTGTCCCAATTCCTTTCTGGTAATGCTTTCCACTCTCTTTACTCATGTTCTGCAAGGAAAATATTCTCAAGTAACTGCAAAGTTGAGAAGAGATAATTAGAAATTCTAAAAACGGGCCGGAGCTACTGCTGCAATCGTTTTTGTGAGGGAAAATGTAATAACAAATGAAAAATACAATCATCACTTTCACAAATGTGAAATATCAATCACATTGTTACAGACGTTGCTATGATATAGGAAAACAGTTTCCATTGTATACAGCATTTCCATGCGTGTCGGGAAAATAAATGAGAATTGCTGTCTTCACAACGTTGGCTTCTACGTTGGCTTCCTGTGTTGAGAATAGCAGAAGAAACTTAGGTTTGTCTCAGTTTCCAAGACTGTAACTCTTAAGAAGTCTCATATCTAGCACTTCCTAATTCATATATTAAGAGTATATACTTAGGCATATAAAATACACTACTAGAACTGGAAATCTGTAGATTCTAGCAACCATACCAGGCAGTATTCTGAGACCAAGTATCCAGTCTCGCAAGTAGTTAACAGAAGCAGCTTCAGCCTCATAAGCAAAATTACATTAAGAATAATACATATAGAATTAGAATGCTGTGAATTTGTAAGAAAGTCTAATGGTGGTGCTTTAAAATATTCTGTATCAGTCTAAGAAAGTTGTCAGTTTGAACTACTTCATACCAGTAAATACTTCCCTGTAAAAAGTATAGGTTTTTGTTACACATCTTTAAAAAGTTGGTATTTGGACTTATAAAAAATGGCATGCCAGGGTTTTTTTACAAGAAAAAAGAGTATTTATCAGTATCTCCCCAAAATGCCTGAAATGTCCTCCTCCCACTACAAGTTATTTCATTGACACAGATCTTCTAAATGTGTCTTGAGGGAGAGGAGACAGCAGAACTCTGCTATCTTGGACTTCCAGAGGGCAGACTTTGGTCTGTTCAGGAACCTAGTTGACAGTCTCTTGAGAGGCAGTCCTGAAGGACAAAGGAGTCCAGGAAGGCTGGACATTCTTCAAGGAACAAATATTCAATGTGCCAGATAAGGCCATCCCCATGGACAAGCTAGTGCATGAGAAGACCGGTGTGGCTGAACTGAGAGCTTTGGCTGGAACTCAGGAAAAGAGTTTATTACCTTTGGAAGAAGGAGCAGGCAACTCAGGAGGACTACAGGGAGGCTGTGAGACCTCATCGCTCTCTATAATTATCTGTAGGGAAGTTGTAGTGAGGTGTGAGTTGGTCTCTCATCTCAAGAGACAGGACAAGAAGAAACAGCTTCAAGTTGCACCAGAGGAGGTTTAGATTGGACATTAAGAAGAACTTTTTCACTGAGGGGGTTATAAAGCATTGGAATGAGCTGCCCAGAGAAATGGTAGTCACTATCCTTGGAGGTATTTAAAAGATGTGTAGATTCGGTGCTTAGGAACATGGTTTAGTCGTGGATGTGGCAATGTTAGGTTAACAGTTGGACTCAATGATCTTAAAGCTGATTCGAAATTATGGTTCCATAATTTGTAGAAGTCTGGAAAAAGTATCGAGGCAGGGTGGGGGGTCGGGATCAGAAACTAGAATGCCTGGTCTTTTTTTATCTAGCGGTATTTTTCATCTTATCTAAGTGTAAGTTCACTTGGATTGTTAAGGGTTCATATACGTATAAACTAACTTTCAAAAACTACACAGGTTATATATCTGTAACTATAATTGACTAAGCATCAGCACTCACCAACTATACTGAAGCCTATGGAGTAGCCATAGTTCCACTTTTTTCTCCAGGAAGACAGTCAGAAAGTCAAGACCTCTACACTCCATCCTGACTCTTTTTGTTGCATTTGGAAGTAGGCAAAACTCTGTTTTCAGTCATGGAAAGATGTATTCCTATCAGGTCTGCTTTACCTTTAGCATGGTGTTTCTGTTTTATTTTCCATCTCACAACCTAGTTCAGTTCACCCTAGAAGATCTGAGCACCACAGACAGGTATTGTCACTAGTTACAGGAATTTTTCTTTCAGTCACTGAAATATTCCTATTACTGTCCCAAATCCCTACAGCAGAGGCCACCTGGTGTTACATATAAAGAACAGCAGATGTTTACAGAAAATATCAGCCATTCTCTAACTGAAAATGAGATTCCTGTAACACAGCAGTATCTCCTCCGTGAGTTTATTTGATAGCGCTCCGTAGAAATTTTTCCTTGGTTAACCCACAAGCCATCAATTCAAAACAAACCAATCTCCAGTTGTGCATTCTGACATCTTCCTTCCTAGAACTAAACTCTGGGTAGTCTGTCTTCTGCTCTGCATTTGTTTTGCTGGTTCTCTTTGTGCCTTATGCTTTGGCAGAGGATCATACCAGATCTAGTTTTTAGCCTGTGACCAAAGAAACAAAAGGCATAATTCAACTTTGTTCCAGTCATCATCTTGGCTTCAGTCTCCCCAAATCATCTTCTACTTTGCAAAAAAAGTCCGCTTTATTTGCTCCAAGCTACATCACCCAGCACACAATTATAATCAAATGCATTCAACTATGCCATTAAACCCATTGTTTAAGAACACACTCATTTAGAAATAGCCACAAACTTGGAGGCTGAAACTCAACTGCAGTGGGATAAGTACTGAGCCAGTGACTTGATTATACTGAGACTTTCTGGTTTAACTTCCCTCTCGGATGTATTAAAAAGCTGACTTGTAGATGCAGCTATTCACTTACATTATATCAATATTCCCCCTTGAAGGTAAGCACACTTTTGGTTTTGGTCTCACCAAAACCAAAGTGACCAAAAAGACGACCGCTTTGAAAAGACTGGAAACTTGGCAGAGCCTGACAAAACAGCTTAAGTCAAGCTTAAAAGTAAAAATGACAAACATGTTAGATGAGTAAATGCAGAAGTTACATTGTATGTAAGAATGAGAGTGGACACCACATCTCCTGAGAGCAGCTGATTTAACAGCTACCTTAGAAATTTGAGCAGTGATATTCACCTCACAATTATGAGAATAAACAGCATCTGTCACTGGCAATTATTATACAGATTAAAACAGTGCTTCAAACATGTATGACTTGGAAGAAAAGACATTTATGGAGATCTAGAGGGATCTTCCCTTCCCCCAGAATTCAATATATTATTTCAATGAAACATGATAGTAACATTCAATCTTTTAAAATGAAGACAAAGTAAGTTGGAGCCTTGTCTCTCACACAAGAAAGCAGTCGTTTCACAAGTAAGTTTTCTTGGCTACTGACAACAGTATGTCATTTGGATACAGTACAAGTTCATGAAAAATACAAGGTTTCTTGTCCCTGATGCTAAGAAAAAAACCCCATTATCCAGCAGTTAAAAATAAAGTTGAAACAATGTGGTTGTGGTATGGTACAGCACCTCAAGCTTGGATGCAGAACAGGCCATGCACACAAGAAAAAGTTACAGAAACTGCATAGAATTCAAGTAATTTTGTAGAAAATAAGTTTTATTTGGCTCCTTTCATACACTTATTCAAAGAGAAATACACATTCATACAGTTTGCCTTTCCCAGTGCATGTCTGGATTTGCTCACACAGAGACATGAATATCAAGGCAAAAGATGCCTTTGAAATCATATTAGACACATGGTATTTTGAATGTAAAGCATCCAAAGTTACTAATTTTTTAATTACAGCTTGGAAAAGCATATTTCAGGTGTTTTTTCTCCGATTCACACGTGTAATTGTCCCACACAGGGAAGAAGAGACAGACCTGCAACAAAGAACTATCAAGTCAATGGCTAATACTCACTCCAGGTAGTGCTAAAGACAGGTTCTCTGTTTTATACAGCTTTGGGATACAAAAGAAAAACCCAATGAGGTAACTTGCTTTTTTCAAAATCTCTAAAACAGAACTGACAAAACACTGCTTCAAAACTAAAAATCAGACACTGGCGGTGAGAGTTTGTTTGCAGAGAAAGTTCTCTTTCCCTAGTTGTTTCTCATGGCCAAGGCTCTTTCCTGTTGATGGTGACTATGGAATTTGTTTCTTGCTGCTGCTTCTTAAACCTTTGATGAAGAGGAGTAAATTCAGATCGGGCTTTCATACATCACAAGAGGTACTAACCCATCAAGTAGCCCCTACAGAAAAAAACCATAAATTAGAAAAAACATTAGCAAACACAGGCAGTGCTCCTCAAAAACCAAGAGACATGTGGTCTAACACAAAGGCTTTGCTGCCAAAAACTCTGCTGACTAAGGCTATTTAAAACAATAAACCCAGTACAAACTGGCCAGCTTAATTATACACTATGTCCTCCGTTGGTTTACTTCACTGAACACTAAAAATTGATTACCCTGTTCTCAGTCCAGCTTTGGTAATTGTTTGGAATTTTTTAAGCCAGGTTACACCCCATGAAAAGTTCTTCTGCACCCTTCACACAAACTACCAGTATAAAAATATTTTAGTATAACCTGACATTTTCTGGCACTCACAGTTATAGTTTCTTTCTCTTTCATGTCTCTGAAGCTCTGGTCCTTTAATGAGTTTAAGAAAGAAAACTGTTAAGACACATATTTACTCAATGAAACAAGAAAATATGTAGTATCAGTGTGAAGCAAGAGAATATTGGGTAGGTCTCCATCCAGCTACCTGATATCAAGGAGCCCATCACTTCTATGTTATGAAACAAAATTTTGAACTCCACTGCAGAGGTTAACAAAAAAAAAAAAAGTAAGAAAGGAAGAATTGACTGTCATTGTTAAGTCAACACCAGATATTAACTACCCGTGCCCCTAGACATCAGGTTTCTGCTATTCTAAATTGACGGACAGAGAAATAAAGAGAGGGAGAAAAATTGAAGAGTTTGCATTTTGCATAACCTGATATTTCCAGCTCTTTCCTACATTTTGTTCTGTGAATACAAATGTATTAAACCATCACGTAACACTGTATCCTTTCATGTTACGTTCAGTTTCCCAGCAACACAAAAAAAGCCGGGAGACATTGGTGACCTAAGGACTGCTTTAGATGTTTCTGAGCACTTGTTACTGCTGCCATCAGTTCTTCTAGTTACAATCTCTCACCTACAGTCACTGTGAAGAACTCATTTGCCTTTCAAGTTCTTTTTCCTTAAAGTCCTACCTTGTAATTATTTTTATCTGACCAGTACATGCTCAGTCTACCTTAAAGCTCATTTTAAGTCAGACTCACTAATCATCTCTTCTGACACACCAGAAACTGTGTCCTTTTCTTAACCATAGTACAATATTAGAGCAGCGGGCCCGCAAAACATCCCACCTCATTCAAGGCAAGTTGTTCCAAAAAAAGACTTGAAAAAAGCAACTTCCAGATAAGTCACAGACCTTTAGCATACCTCATTGTATTTTCTCTTACTCTTAAATCTAACACAGGTACACATGAACCATGGAAAAGAAAAAAAGCTGAAAAAAAGTATTAAATCACTTACGGTAACTTCATCCTCATAAAAACTCTGGCCATGAAGAAGCTCAAAAGCACACTGACAAATCCAATAAAGAGCAAAAGAAACCTATTCAGCTTGGGGATGTTGGGTGCATTGGACCGATCGAGAATAATGAATCCTAGGCCACCCATTGTGAAGAGGAAGCTAGATGCAAGACCTTCCATAATATACTGCCCATTTACCCTAGAGAAGAAAAAAAAGGGGGGAAGGAAGAAGAATCAGAAAGAGATCAGTTTTAAACAAACCATTTATATTTCAAACCCAGTCTACTCAACCTGCTTTGGCTGTACAAATACACAGGATGATTAACTTCGATTGCTAACTATCTAACCAAAAGGGGACATGAAACTGATATTATTCAATTATGTCAAAGTATTAACGTGCAATTTATCTCCAGGACTCATAGTCTGCAAGTGGACCAGTTGACAGCATATACCATTGGCTACTATGCCAATAGTGGCCAACTAAAGGCTACCATGCAGCTCATTAGTCTTCAGAAATATCTCATCCAAAGTAGCAACTGATTGCAACACAGATGACATGAAGCATGGCATCATGAGCCCTGGGTCAAGTCTTATTTCCACCCCATCCCACTGTTTCAGCAGCAGCGCCTGAATCCTCATCCCAGTGCAGATCTCACAAGCATTATGTCTGTTTGTGAAACTGATCTACTGCTTTCAGCACAGGGCAAAACCAGTTCTTGCCTGCAGTACATTTGGGTATGGGCTTGCTGAGTCTGCACACATCAATTGTGGGGCTTCAGCCTCACAGTGCCCTGGCTCTGTTAGTCCACATGCCAGGACTTCTGTCTTACAACACTTAGATGGAGAGTAGGGAAGCTGAGTTGCAGAATGAACATTGCACCTGAATCACAATTTTCCTGCTTCTTACAGTCACTGAACCTTTTTCCTGTCCTTGTAATCTACAATACTAGGAACATCATAAAAACAATATGGATGAAACTCTGGCTACTAATTAAAGAAATTAACATTATCATTAATGTCTCATATCCTGAAAACACACAATTTAATTTTCTTTCATGTTGTTTTGCTGACTTGTACTACAACGCTATCAACTCCCTGTAGTAGTCTGATCCACTTACATTGCAACAACACAAGCCAGCCTGACACACAGACCACATCCAGTTCATGTCAAAACCTGTCACACCTCACAAATTTGCCAAAATTATTTTGTGTTTAACAAAAAATGTTCTCTTTCTCAGCACATAAAAACCAGAAAAGTACACTTAAACTGGTCTTCAAACCAATTTGTTACTAAGCAGTCTTTAGCTTATTTTCGGTAACAGGAGCAAAAAGCTACTCCTACCTGTATGCCAAGAAGGCCACCGGCCTCTGATGCCCGTGTTCGTCTGTCATTGACCCCACGCTGGGAGGTTCCACGATCACATCATAGATAATCCCTGTGCGGAGAAAAACGAGCAGCACTGTAAGCTTACAGCAGCAATGTGCGAGAGCTGTCCTAACACTGTAGGAAGGCTCGGTGCTGGCCGAGGTCGGTGTTTTACGACCTACATGGAAACTGACAAAGGGTCAGCAGCAGCGGTGGCTCTGCTACCCAGGGCAGGGACCAGCGGCCCGCCTCGCAGAGGAAGAGCTCCTCAGTAAGCGAGGTCTCCTGCTCCCGCTGCCGAACCCACCGGCCCCGGCCTCACCTCCGGTGATGAGGAAGTATGACACCACCACCAGCGCGTAAACCGTCATGGCCGAGGGCATGTGCACCCAGCTCGGCCGCTTCAGCTTGATGTTGGGGCACTCAAGCACGGCGAAGGGCAGGCGGTACAGCGTCTCCATGGCGGCGGCGCGGCCCGGCCTGGCCCAACGGAGAGCCGCGACACCGTCGCTCCAGCCCGACTCGCCGCGACGCGACCGCCCTTCGACACCGGACACGAAGGCGGAAACGGAAACTGCCCGCCGCGTCCTGACAGGGGTAAATTAATGATTTTGTTTAAAAGCCAAGCTAAACGAAGTAATCAAAAGTTACGCCAAGATAAGAATGGCAGACAAAGAAGAGACCTTTTTTTTTCGCAAAAACTTCAAGCAGAGGCCACCCGCTGCCGGACGACCCAGTCATTTTACTTACCTGTCAGGACCCCGCAGCCCTGACGTGTCGGTGCCGGGTACCGCGAGGCTCCGGGGCGGGGCCAGGGCGGAGCGCCCCGCCCCCGAGGCTGCAGCCACGTGGCCACGCTGCGGAGGGTCCGGCCCGCCGACGGGCCGCTGCGCGGAGGGATACACAACTCGCGGTACAGCGCCTGCGCGGCGCCAGCCGCACCCTCGGCCCCGCGGCCGCCGGCAGTTGCACCGCAGCCGGCTGGGGAGATCGGCAGATGCAGAGCAGGTCTCCCGCCGGGTCTTGTGCTCACAAGGCAGCAGGGCCGACACGGCCCCTGCCTGCACCAGTGGATGTGGTGTCCATCCCATCCAGCAGCTGAAGGAGACCCCAAGCCCCCCGGGGTGGGGGAAATGGATCTCGAGACATGAGCTGCGGGAGCAAGCAGAATAGCCGTGTGTATGCAGTCTTACGCACTCTTCAAGTGTGCCTCACGGGCACAGGCCAGCCATCACCTCCTGCTGTCCCCAGCTCATCTTAGGCTCCCCTCGGGGAGAAGCACCCAGGAAACATACACAGGAGAAAAACTCCCCGCTGCATGGAAGTTCATCTAGTTCTTGCTTCATGAGTAGGCTGAATAAAACAGCTGCTTTAGGCCTATACTACCTCTACTCTTCTTCATCGAACAATCTCTTCCAGCCCTTCTTTGCTTTGCTTTTTCAGATTCCTTACTTCCTTCTCAGACAAGTCCTATGGTAACTTCATACACAGCTGTCATCATGATAAAAAGCCGAGTTACTCAAAGTTACTACAATCCTTCCACAGGACCGTGACATAGATCTAGGAGTCCTGTTTAACCCTATCTCCTTCCACCTGCTTGACTTCCCGGCCTGCAAGCAGTACTGACTACAGCACTCTGACTGAAGGAGTTTGTTGTTGCACTAAAGCTCAATTCAATGCACAAGCTGTGAGAAGCAGCTCCTACCAGCTTTCACTAGCGTGTGGAATGACAGGACACGAGAAAAGTGGAGCTTTCATTTATTGGGCTGAACGTACAAGGGGATTCACTTTGACTTCTGGCTCTGTGCTTGTGCCTTCAACACTTTCACAACGATCTTCTGCTCCTCAATAAGGAAAGCTCGTTTGATTCTGGAAAGGAAACCCAACAATTTTAGGACACACATCCACTTAAGTGATGACACAAAATACGCCAAAGTTACAATTAGTTTTGCTGTCTTCAACATTCACCGAACATGTAATTCCACTACTGCATCAAAAGGGAAACAGTCAGTGTTCTTGTCAGCATCAAAAGACAGAACAGTGGTGCTGCACAGATGTAGCAGTTTGGGGAAGGCTTAATGTGCCTGCAAGTTTAGGGTGAGTGGCTTGTAGGCATGGCTGAACACTAGAAAAATTACCACCTTCACCAAGTTCAAAGACAAAAAGCAAAACTCCTCACTGGCAAACCAATTTAGCTGTTTTTTAAAGTCAGAATTGATGTGACTACTTGTGGTCAGCTCACTTCCTTTGAACTATAGAAAACTTTATGACAAGAGTCCAAGTACTAAAACGAGAACAGTTCCCCTCTCAGGATTAAAGCACCTTTACACATCAAGAGGGAAAACCCTGGCAGGTCAAGTCATGTCTGTATACGATTACCTCTGGAAGACAAGTAGGGCCACTGTGCAGAGATACCTATGCGACAGTACTCACATGTCAACACCCTATTGGATTGTTTGGGGTTAAAAGCACAACTACACCTTACACACTCTCTCCATACATAGAGGTGCAGGAGAAAACCTGCCAATTACAGGGGAGATTACTGCTTTTTGGTTTAGGCAGAATAAGGCACACTCACATATTAAAAACAACCTGCCAAGCTCACACATTGTTTGAGAAAACACTCAAGTGTTTTCTCAAGTGTTTTTGAAGAAAGAAAAGCGATGATACAGATCTGCAGCTGTTAACAACCCTCTTCAGTGGCACCAAATGTGATTCAACTTAGAACTCACACAAACAAACAAACAAAAAAATGCTGGCAAGATTAGCACCACAGATGAAAAAACTGCTGACTCTGGAGATTTCCTCTAATTACCATTCACATGGATGTCATTTTTTGCATTACATGTTCTTCCTCAGACTTGCCAGGGAAGTACAGGATGCAGTTGTTACACCATAAAACTGAACTCAGCAATGCCCACCTTAAAGCTTAACCATGTAAAAGATGTTTAATATCCAACAATTAGTACATTTGAATCCCAAAACACCATAAACAAAAGCTCAACTGACCTTACGCTAGTATTTTTGCATAAGACAAAAGAATAGTACAACAGAAGAGAAAAACCTTTACCATAGGGGCTCAATACAAAAATCCAGAGTGACCTGTTTAGCACCCAAGCAACAGCACAGTATGAAATCATACAGAATGTTAACTCTCTACATAGGAGTTCTATGTGGCAAGACCTACCTCAAATCGAAGGCACTGAGTTGCATCCATCACTGCTAATGCGCCCCATGCCTATCCTCCCCATTTCACCCCATCAACGTCAGACAAGAGCCTTTAAAGTTTAAGGCTATATTATAAAAACACTGGGAGATGTATAAAAATCTCTTACAAAGAAACCTCACAACCAAGCCAGCTTTCTGTAAGCTTACCTGTCACGGACACACTTAGCACACATGGAACCACCATAGGCTCTGCTAACGTGCTTCTTTGTTTTTGACAGCCTCATAAGAACTTTAGGACGCACAGCACGGACCTACAGAAAGCAAAAATGAGAAGGCAGTGAGTTTGGGTAATTGCTCTATCAAGAAAATTCACTTTGAGAGTTTCAAAAAACAGCCACATGTGCATTTGACTACTCAAGATGAAAAAACGTGAAGTCCCAGCGTGGTGTATGTGCCCTCCTAAGCTGATCTTTTTTGTTCTACCACCAGCTATTCACCAATAGATTCATTAAAAAATTGTTTACATGAAAGATTATTTTCCCAAGGGCCAGGAACTGCTCAAAGTTAGACATCACTTGAGCGTTCCCATCACTGTAAAGAGCAATGGCATTACACTAAATATTCTGGAGAAAAATATCATGTTAAAAACAGTCACTCATTCCTTTTTATTACAATCCCAAAGTCAAGTTTGGCTTATATCTTTTTTTTTTTTTTTCCCCCCCAAACCTACCTAACAGGTCCAATTTAGACTTTTAAACCTACTACAGAATTACCTCGGTCTAGCTCTAAAAACTTCCAGCCAGTTGCATCTTATAAAACACGAGGGTTTAGATGTAACAGCAATGAGACCCACAAGCATTAAACAAGCACTTACTCCTTAAGCTTCCAAAGCTTATTTTACCAGTTAAATGTTAAAATATTCCTCTAATGTTGTAAAGAAAAAATTGTCCCCACAAGAATTCAACAATAAACAAGCATATTACATCACTTGAAAAGGCTCTTTTTACTGAAAATACACTGCTCATGAGTTGAAGAAAAAAAGTGATGCTAGTAAGGCTCCTACTTACACCACGAAGTCTTCCTGGGCAGATACCACATGCTGATTTTGGTGCTTTCCCTACTTTCTTGGTGTAAAGGTAAACAATCCTGTTCCCAGGTGTTCGGGACCTATGCACGGCATAAAAACATTCAATTAATGAAGCAAACAAAACATAAACTTGTCTTTCCCTAAATATAAGTGTTCTTCAAAACCATGTCTTACTTACAGCCTGGTCTTGTTGGAAGCTGTGTTGTAGGACAACCTACGGCGGTAGGTCAGGCGCTGAACCATCTTTTACACCTAAACGAGGAAGAAATCAAAAGCAGCAGTAGTTTAAGAGCTCTGTGCATGTGAAAGTTCACAGATCACAGCATCACCTGCACCGAAGGTAGGGCCAGATCTGAATTGGCAACTGTCAATTCTGCATTAACAAATTAACACATTTCTCCATCAATGACAGCACACACAATCACATTAAAAACACAAAAAAACCCATGTGACAGCGGGCAGAATGTGGTTTGCAATGAAGACTCATCTGAACTAAGTTGAACACAACCGGACATCCTGGTCTTGCCTGTCTGATGTCACGCTCCCCTACAAAATCGTTTAAAGCTTTAGCAGCTGTCCTTTTTCTAATGAAGTTTTGCTGGAAAAGCCGAAACCTGATCCCAAGCAAACGCTACCTTTTCCCACCTCGGCGAACAACAAACTGTATTAGTCACACTGTAGGCCTGGGCCGCAGCGTTCCGGGCCCATCACCATGGGACGAAGGCAGCGAAATACGCTCTGCTTCTCCTGCTGGAGGAGCTCCAGGCAGTACCGCCCCAACGAAGCGCCGGTGACCCTCACAGCCTCTCCAGCCCGGCTAGCCTGGCGCGGTTCAGGCACGGGGCCGGGGCAGGCCGCTCTCAGGAGCCCCGCCGTCGAGGCCTAGGGAGGCCCGGCCTCTCCTCGGAGCAGCTCTGCCCCCGCCGCCGGCCCCAGCGCTGCAGCAGCACCGCAGATGCCTCACGGCAGCCTCCCGGGGCCCTGGCCACCCTAACCGCTTCCCAGGCCGCGGATGGGGATGGATAAGCACCCACAGCCCTCGGCTACCCGCCGCCATACCTGGCGCCGCTGGACCCGGAAGAGGAAGCGGAAACGCGCGGGTCAACATTGAAATAGTAGCGCTCTTGAACCCGGAAGAAGTAGCGGCGCCTGCGCGCTGTAGCTCATCTCCCACTCACAGCAGAGGCACGGGCTCCGCCATGTCGTACGGCAGCGGAGCTGCTGGACGGCGCCATGCTGAGGCGGGGCGGGGCGGGGCGTGGCGCCGCGCAGCGGCAGGACCTGGGATAGAACCGGAGGGGATGTGGCCAAGAGGGACGCGGTCAGCGCCTCTATTGGAGATGCTGCACTTTTCCCAGGAATCCCCTGCACACGCTCTTTCCCCCGTCACCACCACTACTTGTTTTTCTTTATGTTTTGCTGAAAAAAATGTTTTGTTTCTGAAACATTATCTTCCTTCCTTAGAAAGAATATTTTGTTCTTCATTATGTTACTTAATGTAGTTGCATATGCATAAGTTGTTTCTTGGTCTGCTGATCTATACATGGTTTTCCAAACCAAGCCAGCAGATAACAAATCTCAAAACTCTGTGCTCTTACGCAAGACTTACGGGGGAAAAGGCAGGTCCTTCTTGAAGCATGTGCCTCATTTCCTGCCAGCCTCAGCATGGAGGGTGTTGCACTTTCCTTCTTCCTGCCATGCTCAAACTGTTCACCAGAGTGAAGCACTAAAGTGCTATCCCTGCTTGGTGCCACCTGACACTCTTGAGACCTTCTCAGGTGCTGCACTAATCTGACAGATTGACCCCAAAACTGGGCTCTGTGGAGAGCAACATAATATATTTCCCTAACACCTCCTTGCTGTGTTGGCAGCTGCACTGGGAGTTATGGACAGAAAATCTTTTTGCCTATTTACCAAGGCATGTGCTTGCTGTCACAGGTGCTCAAGGGCAGGCACTCTGTCAGGAATATGAAGTCTCAAAACTTTCTGTGCTGATTGAGTCAAAGGTCCACCTGACCCAAAATCCCATTTCCAAGCCATAGCTACCTAGGAAAAGCAAAGGGGAAACAAGAAATGTCCAGGTGATCTTTTCCTTAATATAGCCTCCCCATGTCCAGTAGTTAGTATCTTATCAGCTTTCCAAGCTAGGTTGTGTTTTCTGACTTTCATATTTACTAGCTTCTGGCAGATCATTGAGAAAGGAAAACAAGGGAAACAGCAAGAGCTAAAGTAGCATAAGATAGTTTGTCAGCGGCTGGAAAGAGTGTTCCAGTGGTGCCAGATCTGCCAAATCTGCAGTTATTAAAAAAAAAAAATCACAACAAAACCCACACAAAAGCTAATGTTTGTTTCAACTCCCCTCCCACACATGTGGGTCCCCAACAAGCTGAGAAGCAAGTTGATATGCAGAGTTGGCCTCTGTGCTCTGGAATCAGCTGCTGGCTGGTCATAGAAAGGCTGCCACTATCCATTTGTGACCTCTCTAATGGATCCTGCCCTCACCTTCTCATGTGGCACTGATGCATCAAAGACCAAGCATTTTTAAAGCATGTGTTTCCATCCTGTCTGCTCCCCAGCCTCTGCTGAATGTGGTGGTTCTGCTCTGCTACACAAAGTCCATCCTCAAAGCCCATCCTCCCCTTCTTGCAGCGCTGCTGCAGTTGATGCTGTGCTATGGCCACTGCTGCAGTTGATGCTGACTTGTATGGGCACAGTATAGCATCAATGAGAAATTGCTATTTTTGCAAGGAGCACAGGACTGGGACCACTGCTTCTAAGCCCCAAAATGCTCTTTTGCTCTGCTGGCCTGAACAACATTCTACAATGATAACTGGGGGCCTGCACATTAAATATAGAGGATGCTGCTGCCATCGTTAGTGGCTTCAGCTTTGCTTTTGGAGAGTAGTGGGTACTCAGAAAGCTTTGATGTGCTCCTGGCCTTATTTATGGATTTGTAATTCACAGTTCATTGTACTGGATCCTCCCTGTTTTCGATCTATAATTATTATTTTGGTTAATTATTGACTCTTTTTAAGTGCAAATTATGGACACCAGAATTTTTCCAATTCGAAAGAAGAGAAAATATGTATGAACTAGTTTTTAGGGTATATTTAAAATAGGAGCATATTTCAGATGACAAGTAAATTTCAGAGCAATTAGAGTATTTAAGACGAACTTTCTAAGCCCAGAACCCTGAGGGGAATAAGAAAGCCAATTAAATTAGATTAAATAATCATGGCTAAATATAAAAGTGTAACAGAATCCAATTGTTAAAGAACAACACTATTAAATTATGATGGACTAGTTTAGTTTAGACCTTGTCAGTGCAACAGGTAACTGCCTTATTATTGAAGAACAGTATCGATATTTTTTTTAACACCCTACTTGGGCTCTAAACTCAACTGGTGTAAATTTTAGGAACTGTCAAGTCAATTCCAGTGGTTCACTTCTGCTGATGTGCTGGCCTAGTTTTTCAAACAGTTTCAGTTTATGTTGTAAGAGGAACAGGGCTATCAAGCAAATGACTCGCAAGAGAGTCTAGAAATATTAGCTTTATGACAACTGGTTTAATGCTCTCTAACGTGAGGATAAGATTTGAAACAGATGCTCACTAGACCCATCTTCTACAGAGTAATGCCGGGCAAGTGATTATCTCACATTCACTACTACTCCTATCTCTTCACAAGACAAAACTATATCTTTTAGGAGCAGTTTTTTTTATTTTCTATGTCTGACATGTCTGATTAACTCTTTCTGAACCTTCTTCTTTCTTTGAATACAGCAAAGGGGATAGATCAGCAAATACACAACTCATCGACTTGGAAAAATAAGTGACATCCTATAAAACCCCTTTTTTTCCTTCTAGGATGTCAGTGGTAATGTAGGCCCTGAGGATATGAGCTTTTTTCCTTAAGAAGGCTGGAGGTTGGTGTTTTTGCATATTGGCAGTATAAGACTGGAAGTGTCTTTTTTGACCAGAAATTATTAGTAAGATAATAATCTTTGATGGCATATTAGTAATGTTGTGCATTTCATATCAGGCAGCAAATTGTCGCTGTATTCTATTTACTGCACCAGAAGAATGCTTTATTCACAGTTTAAGAGCAGTTCATGGTGTGTTGACCATCTTTGCTTTCTTCTCCACATAGGGCTCATTACTTCTCTTTTTTTAAAGTCTATATCTGTGTGCACAACCATTCATTTGGTCACAATGGGAAGTTCCACTAGAGTAAAAGCAATAGTGACTGAATGAGTTAGGCTGAGCAAGCCCAGGTGGATCCTCAGAAAGTATCCATCTTCACTTTCCTCACCCTCCTGTCCCGCTTCCAGGGATCTACCAGGCCCCACTAGGACTCTGTTGCTTCACCACTTCACATATCCTTCCAGGGCTCTCCTGCACTACAAGCTTCAGCTTAAAAATGAGAGGGTGTTTTCACTTGTATTCACTTGCCAACCTGGACTGGCAAATTCTAAGAAGCATGGGAAGGAAAGCAAGCCTGTGTGCAAGCATATACTGGGTACTAGAGAGGGGAAAAAATGTGATAGCTGAGGAATATATTGCTTCCATAACATTTCTATGAACAGCAGATGGATACGTGTTTTACTGGTATCTCATTCAAATCAGAATTTGCCCTCAGATGCTGCTAGGATGCAACCAGCAGGGTAAGTTCTATAGATGAAGAAAGGAAGTGAGAAAAACTTGTAAAAGTACTAGCAACTGCTAGAAAGGACAGAAAAGAGAGGAGGTCCTATGGCCTATTGTCTCTCCAGAGGTATTTTGGGTTTTTTTTTCTTTAAAATCCCATTCCCTTTCCTTGTTAACTGTGGCATGTGTCACAATCTGATTTATATCAACATAACCTTCCGCAACATGGACCTGTGCAAAATAACGTTATGAGAAACTGTAGTTCATTTCCATTTCAGTGGAGCTTGTTAAACAAGCAAAATTATTTTGTAGCAAAGAGAAAAACAATTTAGTGGAATGCACTCCTAGCATAGGAAGTACATAACATCGTATTTGGGTTGAAACTTTTTCTGTCAAAAATGTCATAACCCCATAAGAAAGAGAATTAAAATCCCGTTATTTTAATTTACATCTAGCCATGAGATAAGTAAAGTTATCATTGAAATTCTAATTAAATAGGATGATTGACTAAGGTAGGACATCAAAGAAGAGAAGTGAATATGATAAGTCAAAGTCTTATTAATTAGTCTGCGTGGAAGAAATTCCAGGACGTCAAGCTGAGGCTGCTGCAAGGAGAAAAAAAGCAGACAAGAAAATGTGTGTTTCTTTGAAGTTAGGAACTGAGATAGTGATGGAGGTAATTGTGTCTGACTGGATCGAGTAATGAAGAGCCGTAAATCAGACCTAGGAATCGGAGGAAAGATTCTAGTAACGAATGTGGCTGCCCCCCTGCTGCGAAGAAACAGAATGCAGAGCTGACTAATTGACCCAGTCTATCTCCCAGTAGCTCTCTGTTATTATTTATTAATTTTTAATTTCTGAATTATTTACGTTCTGGGAAATTATTTTTGACAGCCTGTTAGGCGTGCCAAAGTTAATGGAGGATGAAAGGACTGGTACTAGAATTAGCAGGGATGTAGTCACAGGCTACTGAATTTAATGATTTTGGAAGGGAAAATTGATTTCACACAGCGTGTCACTTTATACTACTTTAGGGATACACCAGCTATTTGATTAATTGAGGAATAACCAACTCAAAGTATATTTGAAGTGTAAATGAATCACAGTGCTCAGCTGTTTATTTTTCCTCTTTTCTGATGAGAACACTGAGTTTGCTTAAAGTTGCTGATTAAAACCAATACAGGTAGGCCCCATACTCACACCTGCTTACTTTCTCCTGCCTTGAAAAAAAATAATTAAAAATTCACCATCTGGAGGAGACATGCAATTCTTCATCTCACTTGGGACAGAGTTTGTCCTTCCTACACAAAGCCTCATTAAATAGGCTCTGTGCACATTTCCCCTCCCCCTATGGGAAGAGTTATAGATGGATCAGGGTACAGAGCCTGCGGGCAGCTGAGATGTGAGGTCTGCATATCGGCAGCTCATGGCTGCTTCTCATCCAGTCCTCGAGATACAACAGGGGTGCCTGGCCCACAACATCTTCTCTGTTGGTATGGTGGCAGCTCACGGCTGCTTCTCATCCAATCCCTGAGACTGGATGTAGGAGTGCCTGGCCCACAACAGGGGGTGCTGGGCCTCCTGCTGCAGTGGCATTACGTCAGTTCACCATCCATCTACGGTGGGGAGCAATGAGAAAATAAAGGGGCTCTGCACAGCTCTTCAAGACTGATAAAACTGTATTTCACGCTTGGTGTCAATTGCAAGCTAAGCCTTCTGGCCATCCAGGCATCAGAGGCAATCTTTACCCAGCAATGTGTATAATGTTGAAGGCAGCCTACATCTTCAAAAAGACTTGCACTGGAAGTATCTTCGGAGTTGCTCTGGATCATTCACCTCACTGTTCCTTCCTCCAAGAGCAGCTTCCTGAGATGAGGGGTATAGCAGCATTTCTCCTGCTGCAAGAGGATGTGCCTCCCAGCATCCCGCATCCAGGATCAAAGGCGCAAAGCACCCTCACTGATATGGCTTTCTGTGTCAGACTTGGGTAAACCACTTAATCAAGGGCAGTGTTATCAGCCTTGTGGGTACTGATGGTGGTTACTGTGATTTTGAATATCCATAAATGTGTCTTCGGATGATTCAGTGTGACCTCTCAAACACCTTGGCAATCTAGTTAACTAAATGTTAGTCCTAATTGGTCTAAGTCCAGCCTTCTTAGTTTTAAAATCAGAGTAATTAATGTTACTATTTAGTAAAATGACAGGAATTCTGAGAAGAGAATTAGTGTGCATTTCTTTATTTGCAGAAGTTTTGGGAGAGTAGTAAACACCAAATAGTAGGTGTAGCTAGTTCTTTCCACAGAGCTGCTTGTCACAAGATATGACTCAAAAACCTCCACCATAAATTGACATGGATCCCATGAACAGATGAGAAAAATATAGGATAGACTCTATTTTGAGTCCAATTAAAAAAAATACTGCTTTGTATTATCTATGACCAAACTATGGAGTGAGAGTTTAAGGGGATCTAGTGTTTCAGACATTTTGCTGTTGCTTTGTTCTTTAAAATAAGAAAGGCTACCTACTATAGCAAATATTAACCATACCAGGATGAGGGGAGAGGTAAAGAATAATGAAAGGTAAATCATGCATCCGTGTACCTTAAAAAAAATATATTTGTGTTCATTATTTAAAGATACACAAAGAGGCACGAGAAGATTTTGCTCCTAGGTTATTTCTCTGAGCACTTCAGGAGCACTAGGAACATTTTTTTGTGATGTTTGGCTAATGGTAACAATCAAGGCCAGCCTGTTTTTGGGTTTTTTTTCTGTTACCTTTTGGATTAGACCAGTGGCAATTAGCTATACAAGGAGGATCAGCTACAACAGGATGTTAAAGGAGATGTGTGACCTGTAGCCTCTGCTCCAGAGATTGCTACTTTGTCACTTTTTTCAACATGTGAATTCTAGGCTGGCTCCCATAACAAAAGCCTGAAGCAAAACTTAAGTTTTCTGTTTCTCTTAAATCTGTGAGAGACTTTTGGTTTTAGTTTGTAATTGTCATTAAAACTTTCTAAAGAAGAGATGTGTGCATCATGTTCATAAAACAACACAAAATACCATTTTCAATATTGCACTTTTTGTTTGTAATAGAATTGTATCACTGAAACTACACTCACTGCTATGCAATTCTGAAGAGATCCTTTCACTGTTGTCAGAATCAAGCTTCCCAAATTTCATCCAAAATGTTGTATATATTTAGTTGATAGCTTAAGAAATATCAAACTGTATCTTCAGATATTATGGTGGCTGCTCACGGCATATATTATTAGGCAATGTATGATTCTTGAAGATATGCCTTACAGCTTTTAAATGTCCAATGGAAAACCAAATACCTTTTATAGTACATGTGGAAATTAACAGTAAAATATTTGCAAAATGCAACTAAGTATTCGGATGAAGATGATTTAGCATACTCTGCCGTTCTATACTGAATGAATCCATCACGGGGCTGGCTTCTCCCTATTTCAATATTAAAACAAAAGGGATATGCTTGCAGTGCGGCACCCTGGGAATTCAGCTCAGAAGTCCAATTAACAACAACTAATTCCCCATACTGCCTATTTACCCCTAAGAATTGGCTAGATATAATAAGTCATGCATTTTGCATTTAAGCTTTTAATGCCCAGAGGATGACAAAAATCTATCCTAATCATTTTTTATTTTCATCATATGAAGACAGAAGAAAACATCTCCCCTTCCCCCTTCAGTTAAGTGTATCCATATCTCAGTGTTAAATCTATGACAGGAGCTGTCACCTGCCTTCTCAGCTTGCCTCTCTACCCTACTTCTCCATAAATGCTTTCTTTCATCAAGAAGACCAGAAGGTAACAATCCTGTAGAATTATTCACCTTCGAACCATGATCTACTGCTCATTCACTGGACCTAGTTTACTGACCTTTATACTGTCACACTCTGTTGTATGCAGCTTATACTCCTATCATACTGGTTTTCACTACAGGTGCTATCAAAGTAGTGCCCTGCTGTAAATATATTTTAAAAGCTGGAACTGTAGCATACTGTAAATGGTACTGACAATGCTATAACATGCATATAACATGCATGTAAGATTAAGAAAATACTTTTAATAATTAGAATGATCTGCAACCCAATTTCAGTTACAATGTAAGTTAGATTTGAACCAAACTCTCTGAAGATCCAGCGTGTTACTGCAGACTTTAAATGCAGAATGGAGAGGAACAGAGAGAGAATATATGTGCACATCAAGCTTTGGATGTTCCTGGCTAGATACAACCTAAACTGTATGTTGAAAATTAGTGATGTGTTAAAATATGTCCAGAGATATCTGTCCAGAGATACTTTTACTGGTGTAAAAAAAAAAAAAAAAAAAAAAAGAAAGAAAAAGAGGCCTAGAGGTACCCATATACATCTGTATTTATGAAGTTTTATCTGTATTTACGAAGAAAGAAATAATGCCATATAACACAAGATTGCTGTGGTTGAACAGAATTTGGAAGAAAAAGGAAGTGATTTGAGAAGAAGGTGATGGAGTCCATTAAAATGCAGAGCATATCACACTGCTTGATAGCAACACAAAATGTGATGCTGTTCTCCAAAAAGTGCCTGGATTGATGTTAGGTAGTTGTGCTGGCAGAGCAACAGGTTATTGTACAGAAAGCTACCCGCACAATATTTCTGCAACACTATACTTTGCCGCACATATACTTTGCTGAAAAAAACTCAGATGTTATTTTTTTCATGAAGCTATGATGAACTTAGCTTATGCTTGAAATCTGACTGGATACTCCTTAGGAAGATTTCTGAGTTGCATGTTTGAAGATTCAAGGCCAAATTTCCAGAGGGGCTTACAGTCAGTTTTCCAAGGACTCAGCTGCCACTCTGCAAGCCAGGCTTCTTACAGGTTCAAGAATTGGAAGAACTAAATGGGAAGTGAGCTCTTCTGAACATCCCAGACTAATTGGCTGATTCTTCCCTTAGCAGGTATGCTTGTGACATGAATTGAAACAGCTGAGTGCAGTATTTCTGACATACTCAGATGTGAATTTTAGTACCTGTCTGTACAGAGCTGGCAAGTGCAAGAAGGAGCCTCCTCTGAACTTCTAAAGAAAAGTGTTGTCTGCATCTCATTCTCAAGCAGATTTTTAGATCGTTCTGCACTCTCCTTCCTATGGGCAGCAAAAAGTCTGACAGGCTGATCCTAAAACAGGGCTCTGTAGCAACACAACATCCATATTTGTGTAACACCCCACGCTTAAACTTCTGGCTCACTGAGAAGCAAAGGAGGACAGTGACTAATGATTCTCTCCCTTCTAAAGCCTCTAGATTTTAAGTGCTTTGAGGAGATTGAAGACAAGCTTTACATTTTGATTAAAGGGACACTGCCAACTTACATTAAGATTAGAATTTGGAGTTCTGTAACAGGCGGGCATAGGTGGATGGAAGCTTGCGTTATGGGTGCAAATATTTCTTTGCAACAGGGCAAAGGTCTTTGAACCGAGAACAGAAGGCATAAAAAATCAACATGATTAGAATCAAAAGTAGCATGGTCCACTGTAGTTTTGCTGCTCAGGGAGAAACAAATGCAGATGGGAGATACCACGTAGCTTCCCAAATGTATTATAGCTCACCAGTTAAGTTTGGCTTGTGAGAAACTTGTTTGTTTGCTGTTTAATGTGGTTTTAACTGTGATGAAAAGTCCTGCTAAAGTCATGTTTTAAAGAATTGACTAGGGTGAAAAGAAAGAAAGATTACTGCAGGTAAACTTGCACAGGGACTAAGCTGAACCTGGTAAATTCTTTTGCATCTGCTTTTACTTTATAGCAAATATAGAAAGTGAAGCTATCTTGTGTTTAATGTATGGTCCTCTGCAGCTGACAAGGGTATAGCTAATTGCTTTCAACAATCAGAGAGATCTCCTGCAACTCATTTTGCCTATCATGGGAGCCAGATCTGAACCAAATTTTCCAAGGAGAGAGTCTAAAAATCATCACTTCACTGCAGCTTTAATGTACACTAACCTACAGAAAGAGTGTTACTCAGAAATTCGCATTCTCAGAGAAACAATGAGAATATGAATCCATATCTTCATCTGACAAAAAACAGCTCCTTAAACAGAGCTGTGATGGTTTATAAAAGCCAAAGGTTAAACCCATATCCCAAAAAGAATTAGTTGCAGCCACAGAAATCTTCTGTCGTAAAGATGTAGCCCAGTTTGGTCTTGGCTTGAGCAAAAGCTACGTTTCTGCGGCAGATTTGTCTGCTGTCTTTGCAATATTCATTTGAACAAGACTTTCAAGAGAACAGGCCAAAGAAATCAAAGTGAAAGGCATCAATGGCTGTGATTTTCTTTCTGTTCTTCAGAGACCATGAAAGAGCGAAGCAGATTTGAGACAATTAGCCCTGTGGCTTCAGATATATTTTGAGTGCAACAATAGTGCCTCCTCCCCAGGTCCATGCAACACACGAAAGATGCTTCCCAAAGCTGTAGCATTAAGTATATATGGTATGTAACAGGAAGGATGAAATAAGGTTGTGGTACTGTAGTGGAGATGGTAGAATGTGGAAGAACACTGGAACATAAATTGAAAACTACTTGTAAAACAAGGTTAATTTGTTCTCCTTCCACAGTGTAAAATGGCTTCAAACACTTCTAAACTAGGTCATTTGATAGCTCAAGAAATACATGGTGCTAGGCAGCTGTCTTTAGCAACAAGTTTGTTGGAGAGTTTGATTGCATCCCAAAAGCATGCTAGATATTTCTGACCATATCAAAGAAAACTCAACTATGTTATCAAGGCACACTAATGAGGTGGTTTGTTTAATTGAAATACTTTAAGTTTCCATGTAGTACAGCATGAAAAAATCATTATTTTCATTAGATGAGCTACTCGTTAGCTGAAAATCTAAGTTACAAAATATCACAGTGTGAGATAATAAATACATTGTAAAATACATTAAATCCAGGTTATTAAAAGGAATTTCTATTTAAAATATATAGCCATGCATTTTGAACATACTTCCTAGTATTAGGGATCAAGTTTGATTCTTTGAAAAATATAGCCCACCCCAAGGGCCTCATTGTGCTCTCTTTACAATCACTGTCCAAACTCTGACCATTACACCCTGAATAAATTACTTGATTATTCTGTGTCACAATTCTATAGTAATGGGTTGGTGTGTAGCAGGTAAAAGTTCTGAAACTCACCTAAAGGGCCCAGTTTTGGCTTTGAATTCATCCCTGCTCTATTTGATACAATCATTAACTGCAAGTCAGGCAAAACTTTATAGTAAAGGCAAAAGTTTACCTGAAAGTGAAAGACTTGGAGAATTTGTAAATTTTATATAAGAGCACACATTTTCACGCAACATCTCTCATATCTTTGTTGAGAAGTAGCTTAAGAACTACGCTGGTCTCCTCAAGAGGTTGCAATTTGAGTTCATGATGGATTTGGGTGAAAAGGGAAACAGCTGAAAGGGACTTCTGGAGCCCATCCAGTCCCACTCATCTGCTCAAAGCAGAGTCAGCTGGAGCAGTTTGACCAATGTACTGTTGATTTGGGTTTTAAGTATCTCCAGCGATGGTGATTTCACAGCCTCTCTGAGCAACCTGTTCAGTGTTTGACCACCTTCGTAGTAAATAAGTTTTATCTCATGTTTAAATTTAATTTCCCATATTTCAGTATTTGCTGTATTTCTTGCTCTGTGTTCTTTACTCCCCCCCACTCAATATCTATAGAGAATTATAAGATTCCCTTTGAGCCTTTTCTTCTTGAGGCTAAATAAGTTGAGGGTCCCAATCTCCATACCAAGGGCACTTCCTGATCACTAGCATTTAAACATTGATCTGAGGTGAGGAGGAGATTGTATTTTGGGTACCAATTCACAGGTGAACTTGATCCATGTGAAAAACATCAGACTGTGGTGCAACCTTTGTTTTGTGTAGTTTTTACAACAGGGCCAAGTTTTAGCCTTCTTCCCTGCACACATCCCTTGTCCATCTTTTCTGTATCTTAGACTAATGATAATATTTTGTCCTCAATTCTCATATCAGTAGTTTCTTCCTAAATTGTTGTTAAACGTATGCCAAGGGATCTTCTGCCTCTTCTCACTTGTGATTTTTCTCTGTCTTCTCCCTTGCTAAGGGATTAATCCACCAGCACTGTGAAGGTGTCCTTACAGCATTACTCTGCCACTAAGAGTAGCTGGCACAGGTCACCATGATTGCACAGAAACAGCCTCAAGGTTTAGCAGATACATCTCAATTCCCGGGGAGTTGGCATCCAGTGATGTTAACACATCTTCACAACTATTGCTCTCCCTGCCAGTTGAAGTCAACTCAGCAACACTCAATGTTACCACCAAGAGCACATGGACATGAGAGAAGATACAGCAGGACTACTGGAATATATCCTTAGCCAGAAAGTCAGCCAGCAATTCAGGAGAGTGTACAGACTACAGATGGAGAAATAATCTCACAACTGGCCAAATTTGGAACCTAAGCATACTTATATGGAGATGAGCATACATTAACGGAGATGATCATGCCAATGTGACAGTAGACAGAGCCAATATTGAGGCTTGCCCAGAAATGTGCATGCTGCCCTAACATAGCCACCTGCTGAGACCATTTGTGCCAGAAATGAAAGTATTCTTATCAAGACAGGTGCCTGGGGTGATCAAGTGCTTAGTCAAAAACAAAAAAGAAATGCAAAACCCCATGTCCAGTCCACTGTCATATACCTGTCAAGAGCCCTTCTGCAGTTAGTCTGCAGACTGCAAACTTTGGAGGCTAACTGGGATGCGCAAGGGATGAGAGCCACACTCCATGCTCATAACTCTGTTGTGAAAACTTTCTTCTTACCTCACAAGGTTCAACATCCTTGAGTTATTTCTTCCATCTCTCATTTTGTGTGGGTTTTGTTAAGTATTTTTAGAAATCTTTCCTTTTCTTTTTCCTTCCTACTGGGGCTAACAGGGATGCAGCTTGCAGATTAGTACTACTGTTAGCTCTCTTTAATAGGGCTTTTCTTATCCCATTTAAGTAGAATAAAGAAGCTTCATTTGTTAGCTCAAAAAAAAAACCCAAGACACTAATTCTTGATCATTGCTCCCAAGAGAACCCAGTTGGAGTTCTCTCATCATCACTGATCAAGTCTGAACTTTTTTGTTTGTTATTCAATTTAATTTGCTTTCATCATTTCAGAGAACTAACGGGCTTTTGGCCCCGCTGAAAAAGAGGATGGGGCTTTAACTGTGATTCTTGAAGTCCCTGTAGCAATGGAAAACTGCTACATAGCATTTACTATGTACTCTCCCTTCCATAAAATCTGCATTTACATTGAATTAAAAGTAACCCACTGACTATTCTAATCATAGAATCATAGAATGGTAGGGGTTGGAAGGAACCTCCAGAGATCATCTAGTCCAACCCCCCTGCAGAAGCAGGGTCACCTAGATCAGGTCGCATAGGAACATATCTGGGCAGGCCTTGAAGACCTCCAAGGAAGGAGACTCCACAACCCCTCTGGGCAGCCTGTGCCACTGCTCCCTCACCCTCACAGTGAAATAGTTTTTTCTTATGTTTAAGTGGAACTTTTTGTGTTCCATCTTCTTCCTTGTCCTGTTGCTAGCTACTATAGAAAAAAGGGATGTCACAACCTCTTGACACCCACTCTTTAGATATTTGTAAATGTTAACAAGATCTCCCCTCAGTCTCCTCTTCTCCAGACTAAACAGCTCCAGTTCCTGCAGCCTTTCCTCACAGGAAAGATGTTCCAGTCCCCTGATCATCTTGGTGGCCCTGCGCTCGACTCTCTCCAGCACTTCCCTGTCCCTCTTGAGCTGAGGAGCCCAGAACTGGACACAGGACTCCAGATGAGGCCTCACCAGGGCAGAGTAGAGGGGGAGAAGAACCTCCCTTGACCTACTGGCCACACTCTTCTTGATGCATCCCAGGATGCCATTGGCCTTCTTGGCCATGAGGGCACATTGCTGGCTCATATTTAGTTTATTATCAATCAGGACTCCCATACGGCTCTTTCTCCTTTGACATTATTTATTTAATGTAGAGAGACTATCAGTTAATTTCTCTGATTTCAGATCAGAGAGAGATTTTGTGTCAGACCTGTATAAAACTTTCCAATTACTAAGCTGCTGTAGATCACCATCTGGATCCACTGCTAAAATTATATCCATGGAATGAAGCTTGCTTATGCTATGATAAACTTTCTGTAATGTTTTTATAAATTGGCTTTTTTTATCTTAAGAGACTCCAAGAATGAATTTGCAAGGTAGATCAGCATAGAGGTCAAGTCTGCAAAGCAGTTTTGCAGTTAGTGTACAGTTTGTCCAGGCCTCTCTCTGGTTGCTTCTGCCTACCATCTCCTCAGTAACGAGATGCCAGATCAGGCTTTTTTTTCTACATTCACTCTGTGAATGCTCCTTGAGGATGAACATTTCACGGTGAATATTATCTGAGGTGTTAGCCCATGCACAGGGAAGAAGCTGTTGTAACAAACTGATTGAGTGTAAGCCATTGTTGGACCATTCCCAGTAAAAGCAATGCAAAGCTTATTTAGCAGACTCCATTTTTGTTCTTCAGGGTCCTTGTAATTTTTTGTATGGGCAAATTCACAGTTTCCAAAGAGGATCTGAAAAAGACAGTGAGGCCCTGAAGTAGTCTATCTGCTCAGCCTCAGCTGCTTTTCAGCTTAGTTTCTGTGCTCAGGGTGCTCATCTGTTTTTCTAGGTTTCTCCTAAGTGTTTCATGGCTCACATACCTGAACGAAGTCATCACCATCAGTTTTGAGGGCATTAAAGGTGTTTACCTGACAGGAACAATATAAAATGCACGTTCCTTCAACCACAGCTGACAGAAAAGGTGACTCTCTGCTGAAGGCTTGAAGGCACCCAGCAGGTAGTCCTTCGCTTAAAAGAAAACAGCCACATTGCTTCTGAGGTTCCACCTCATTTCGTCTGATACCACCCAAATGCCCCAGATTTTCAATGCTTGAAGTCTGCAGCCAGCTTGTGGTTTCTCCTTGGAGGGCTGGACTGTGGGAAGAGAGCTCTCTGCACCTTGCCAGTGTATGGGAACAGCTGCAATTTGAAACAGAAATACTTTTGTTACCCCAAGCAGTTTCCAATTAATGTGCAGATGGAAACCACATTGATGGTCTGTGGGAGAGAATTCTTGGTTGGCAAAGGATGGGTTATTGCTTTTATAAAATACTGTAAGAGCTCTAGTGCCTTGTGTTTTTAAGAACCCAGCTCCTTGTTCAGGAAGCTCAGATTTTTACTGAAGGACTAACATTGCTGAAATGTAAACCTGTCATTTCATGGAACTGGGATGTAGAAGACAGCCAAGAAAATCCAACTTCTGTAAAAAATTACAGCATTTTTTATACAAGGAAAGGAAAAGTAAATTTTGCAGCAGGGAACTTGTCACTATTTAGCTCCCAGGGTCAGGAGACAACTTAGAAATATCAGTGGGCACTTAGCAAAATTGTGAGCACACCAGAAAAGCCCAGAAAAGCGCACCTTCTTTCACTCTTATTTGGAATCAGCTTCCAGAATAGTTGGCAATTTCTTGTAAATTCATTTTCAAATCCTTACAGCTTTATCCAGAACAAGTTGTTTTTCAGACTTAAACTCCACAATGCAGAAGATATTGCCGTGGGACAGTCGTACTTAAAAAATTTAGGTCATGCAGTTTAGAAGTGTGAATCCCCTGCTGTCCCTTAGGCAGCTGAAAGTGTTACACACCTCTTGAATATCTTTTTTTTTAGTTATGAAAGGAAAGGAGGAGATTGGAGAATCCTAGGTTTCAGGCACTTTGAATTTAACCATTTAGACTTTTTTTCCTCAAATTTCCCCATCTGTAAGATAAAACCAAATTCAATCTTTCCTGGTCCATTTCAATTTTTGAGACAACTACTTGCACGTAATTACATTTGCACGTAATATTTGCAAATACTTACTTTGTAAACAATTACTTGTAAAGCCTTTAGAAATCTTCAAACAATAAGTGATAGAAAAATGCAGAACATTATAATATTTCTACTTGTTTTCTCTTGGCATCACTATAACTCCATTTCTTCTTCTACATTTTTCCACAAATATTGCCTAAGAAGGAATAATATTGCCAAGATATCAAGATTCCAGAGAATGGTTTTAAAGTCAAGAGTCAAGTTTTCTTCTGAGCTCCTTTTTTATTAGACAAATGCATTGTCATTTTAGTTCCCAGGCATGACTAGTGCAGCTAATTGCTCTCTCATCCATTGAAATTTGAGCTGATTAAATCAGGGTGAAAGTAAAGGGCCTTTGACATCCTGTATGTAGAACACATTGTATGTAGAACCTAAAGGGCAGCTTCCACCTGGCATTATCATGTCCAAGATGAGTTATTTTGAGTTATCCTAACGGGCCAGTTATTAATTGAGTTATTAATATAATAGGTTCTCCCTAAGCTTATCCAGGGGATTGGAAGGTTAATCTGTGACTATTTTGTCTTCACGTATGGAATCTGCAAATAATGCACAGAGCAAATATGTCAAAAAGCACACGGATAAGCTTTGCAAATGAAAATGCATTCTGAACTGAAGATGTGGGCTAAAAAAAGTTCCAATTTTCACGGAGATAAAACTCTAAGCTGAGTTGTATTGTGAGAAACTGCTTTAGATTTTCCTCTGCAGGTGGATCCATCCTCAACAGAGGGCAGTAGAGGATGAAAATGAACTGTTGATCTATTCATTTTGTTGTGTTCAGATCAAGTCTCTAATATTCTTCTAACTGGCTTTAAAATGGCCCCTTTTCTCTTGAAAAGGGATGAAGAAAGAGTGTTTGCCATTAGGGACACACACTGCCAATAATCAGATGCTAGCATCCTCCTGTACCATTTACTCAGTCAACGCAGCATCAGGTTGTATTGGGTGAGTGGCAGAGTGAATGCATGGGAGGAAGGGATGTTATGTTTTTCCTGGAAGGGGAAAGTCACTAGTTCTGTGCTTTCACAAGGGAAGAACTCTGGCATTGGTTCATGACTGCAGGGCATTAGCTCATTGCAGCCCTGGCAAATGGCACCGAATTATTTCAGTGAAAAGAAACAAAAAGGTAGAAAGTTTTCTATGTGCATGTCTATACTAATTCTGCCAGAAATTGTATCCCACTTCCAACTTCTAAGAGTTTTTGCTTAAAGCTAGTAAACTTTGTTGGGCTCTGGCCTAGCTGTGAAAGCCAAGTACCTTAGCTGGGTACTGGGAGGAGATGGCTCTACCCCTTGCAAGCAGGTGAGACATTTGGCAACAGTAGCCTTTGGTCTTGGCAGGGTAACTGCTGTGATCAGGGTAGGGAGAGCAAGGCACTGAGTGCGGGTTGGGAGATGAAGCCAAAGCCTGACTGAGGGAACAATTGGGATGTGAAACAGCTGGGGCACATCCAGGGTGGGAAAGGATGAGGTGGAGCAAAAGCAGAGCAGACCTTTGAGCAGCCATCCAATAGACCTGAAGTCTAGATCTAAATATCATGCTGGAGATGCTGCCTTTTTCTTGAATCCACAAGCACCTCTGTGGGGTGGCCTTGGCATAAGTTAGGCTCTCTTGGATACAAGGCTAGAACTATATATGTGCTTGATTGTTTTATGATGCATAATTTTAAAAAGCATAATTCTGTTACAAATGTTACAAACAGCATGGTCCTTTCCACAATGTTCCCTGAACAAAGCAGCGATGGGATGTAAACACTCTTGTAACATAATAACACAAGTCTAGGTTTTTCTACTTGCCAAGCATGGATATGTTTGTCATCTCAGTGACCTCTTAATCTCCCAGCTTACTCCCCCTACTTTATTCCCTGTCTTGCCAGGGCTCCTCACATCACCACTGTCTCAGATTTGCTGCTTCTTTTAGTTCTGCTATATATGACTCCAGCACTGATGGCCACATTACTCTCTTTATACTGTCACTATGTCTTGCCTAATGAGCATAGCCATCATGAAAGACTCAAGTCCTTTTAATGAGCACTACTAATATTGTAGCTTTCTGTGTCTTCTGCATGGTTGCACACAGAACAGCGGACAGCACCTGAGGTAGCCCACAGTGCTACCTCAATACAGGCTATATATTCAAGTTCAGCTTCTTCAGTATTGACTGAGAAATACAGCAAGTCTACTTCAGTTGACAACAAAAAGCAAGAGTCTGCTCAAAGAGGAGGACAGGAAGGAGGAGTCTGTTGTGAATTTGGACAGGGGAGTTAAAAGAATTTGAGGTTTCAAGGGGAAGGTCTTTCTGGTCCAAAACATTGTTATGTAGCAGCAAGAAATGTTGAATGTAAACTCAGTTTAGAGGCAGATGATGAAAGGCCCTTGAAAGACAAATAAGAAGAAAAGGAAAAGAGTTGCTTCAAAATTATAAGGGACAGGATGTCCATATAGAATAGTTTCCAGTGAGATCTGACAGCAACATAAAGTTAGATAGAGTGAGAGTAAGTCCTAATCCTCCAAATCTCTCATAACAGTCACCTCAGCTGGAAACCTTTCCGTAAAAAGCAAACAAGCAAATAAAGACACAGCCACCACTCAAGGAAAAATTTTTGGACAAGTATGTGCCTACATCAGCCAGAATTCCTCTGGTCCTTCTTTTCTATAATATCTTCAAAAATTACATTCGTTCCCTAAATAGCTCACTCTTCTGTAAATGCCAATATCAAGATGGCCAGAAGGCTCACTAGGGAGAGAACGAAGACGTTGCTGTCTTCCCAGTCCCCGGTGGCTAAGCTGCTCTGCCTTATAGCTAACCTGCTGCAGCAGCTTTGTTCAAAGCTGAAAAACTCCCACTGGTGATGCTCGTACACTTGGGTCTCAGAGTTGAGAACAGCCTTGTGCAGATGTATCAGCACAGCCAGCTCGATAGCATGTTTTCCCGGGAGGTGAGAAGACTGGTTGGGACAGTAAATGATTAGCTTTTCTGCCTTTGGCTATAGAAATGATTATGAATTTTTAAGCAATGAGAGTGATTGAAGCCATTTCTGTTTGCTTTCTTTTAGTTATGTTGCAAAGTTTATGTTCAAGATGGAAAATATCCTCAGAGGAGGTTGACAGACAGATGGGAAAATACAAAGATGCCAAGAGATCAGAGGTAAGTCAGTGAGTATTAAAAGCTGGGGGAGAAGATCTTGATAAAGGGGGTGGATTTCATAAAAAAGGAATTCTCTTTCTTGTTCAGTCCTCCTTCATCTGATAACAGGCTATTCCCTGGGAAAGTTGACTCTTGGGAAGTTGGTTTCAAGTAGAAGTTGAACATGAAAGTTCATTTTTTGGCATAAGTTATGTTCTCTTTTATATATTTTTTTGGAAAATGTACGTTGTTTGTTTTTGTGTTTTGTTTTTTTTTTTTTAATTAACAGGTTGCTGAAAGATACTGTGGAGAGGAGTTGTCTCTATTAAGACATAGATAGGATTTAATCTCAGAAGCACACCACCTCCCCCATAACCTGCTCAAGGCTACCTGATTATGTTTCTTCTGCTGAGAGCAGTTCTGCCTCCAGGGCTGTTGTCCCGTCTGGCAGACTGGCAGTAAGTGGTCTCTTGATGCCCCATGTTACAAAGTTGGATCTTGATCAATGTACTTGGCACAGCAATGAACCTGGAGGTACTTAAGGTTTTGTACACAATGCCTCATACTTATGTCTTGCCTTGTCAACTGAAATCAATATTGATATTAATAAATACATTAGAAATTAATTATAAATTAATTCTCATTCCCTGGAAAAATGCTTCTAAGGTAAAATCACAGAAAGATATTTTCTGTAGATTCTCTGTTTACCTCCTCTATTCTCTAAATGTGTTAGCCTTGAAATTTTCTAGTGGTTTTAAAATCCTTACTAAAACATTCTGTTTTTTCAACCGCTCCTCCACTTGGTCTGTGAATTACCATCTGGTTGGCCCAGAGACACTTTCCGCAGCTCAAATACAATACACAGGCACAGTAAATATCACACTCCTGCTGCTGTTGCAAATGGGACTGTAAATCAGACCATGCAGCGGTTCTGAGGAGCCCAAAACCGTTGCGTCAATTGAATGTGCATTGAAAACTTCCTCAAGGTGGCAGTGAGGGCCCAGAACAATTGGCCTACGGTGTGATGGCTCCTAGAATATGCAACTGTGTTATCCCACTGTGGCATCATGAGCTGTTTTCCCTGATGGAAGGACAAATTGGTTGTGATTGTGGATTGATTGGGGATTTCTTTTAGACCACTGTGAGAAGCTGAGCAAGGCTAGTCCAAGTCCTGCAAAAGAGAGACCAAAACTTGTTTTCCAAAAGAAGGGTTTTCTGGCTGGACAAAGCAGAAGGTACTGGAATTTCTGCCAAACAGAGTAGCTGTATGACTTTAAAATGCTGTCCTCCAAATTATCTCATTAGTGTACAGCTGTCATGAAGAAGACTTAATTTCTCACTGTTAAAGTGCAATGAGTGACTTGAATTGACCGGTTAGAAAATGCAACTACTCATTTACCCAGCCAAAACATTTTCCCTTCAAAAGCCCTCCCTCATAAATTTATAAAGATGTAAGGCTTGGAAAGAGTCTCCTGCAATCACCCGCACCTTCCCATGAGCCAGGATCAGGTCTAGCCACCTCCTCCCTATAAGTTGTTGGTCTAACCTGTTCTCAAATCTGCCAGTGAAAGGGCTCAGCATCCAGAAAAAAAACTGATTCCCAAAGTGTAGCTTAAAATTTCTTTGATGCAAATTACATAGATTTGTTTGAGTCCTTCTCACAGTGGCCATGGAGAACAAATGATGGCTGTCTTCTTTAAAGCAATTGTTTATATACTGGAAAACTCATACATTTTCCCCCATAGTCTTTTTCCTCTAGACTAAACAAACTCAGTTTCTTCAACATTTCCTCATCACTCATGTTTTATAAGCCTTTCATCATTCCTGTTGCTTTCTTCTGGACAGTCTCCAATTCATCTACATCCTCAGTTCTGCTGGGCCCTGTTTTGCCATGGCTGACAATCTGTTCCTAAGAAAAATGCCACAATTCTGACTGAGACATTAGAGTTCTGTTCCCAGATTCAGCATTTTTCCATGGTAGGCATAAGCATTTTAAATTCTGTTAATGCCAACAAATATACATAAAACAAACCAAAAGTCTTGCATTCTTGAAGGTAATATGTCAAATTTGCACCTCCTCAGTGGCTGCTGTCTTTGTAAAACATTTACATGTGTTCCTTCACAGTTTCTCCACCTAGCAGCATGGCTATTGAGGCAGTCATGGGCTTTACAGTTAGCAACACTTGTAGAAGAGCCTCTTATATGGAAGTGTAATTAAAGTCAGCATCCAAAGCATTTCAAATAATCAAAAGATTAGCCAGCCTCCAAATAGAGGCAAAGTCAAAGAGCCTGGTGTGGAAAGAAACCCAGTGACCCTGAAGGCATGAGCAATCAACCCAAAGAGATTAAATGCCAACAGAGGGAAAAGGGAGAAGAACTAATGGCATCAACAATGGAACAACAAACAAATTCAGGAGACTTCAAAAAGTGAATAACTAGGCTGCCAAATTATGTATGTTTTCTAAGTACGTGGGATAAGGAGAGGTCTGTGGTTAGAGTGCACAGGCTTGGTTTAATTCTCGCCATGTAAGTCATTGGGTGTTTCCTCCTTGATATCAGTCATGGCTACCAGCAAGCACTTGCGTAGTTCTGAATGGTACCATAATCACAGTCAAATCAGAAACACTCTCTCATCTTCTCACTAAGTTTGGAAAAGGGCTTGTACACTCAAAAGCTCATCTGTTTTATTCATCTATATCAGCTACAAACTTCACTGGATCAATACCCTTAAGCCATGGTAACTGTTATGAAGCTCACAAATTGCTTGTAGGCTTTTTACTCGAGGCACACTCAAGTCAAGAGCAGTCTCCAAATATTTTTTTCCTTCTGTGGGATGATTGAAGTTACACAAAATATTCAGTAAAACAAAGAGTCAGCAGCACATCTCTGGTTAGAGCTCTTTATTGAGGAAATTTCCTTGGCTTCAACTTCCAGTCAAATCCATGGATCTCTCCTGACTGTTCACTAAGCTAAACAACAGCTTTATTACCCATATGTTGACTCCTGTGTTTCTAATTAACTTTAGGAGAGCAGCAAAATTCCACGTTGTCTGAATCGTGGAGTTTTTTTAAATAGTAGGGTTGCAACCAACTCATCCTAAGGTAAGACGAGCAAAAAAGCATTTGGTGCAATTGATTTAGCAGGCTTTAAGCCTGGTGTTTGTTTAACCAGTGTGGATGAGAGCAAAATTCCCCCACAGTCCCTTTTAAACACCTCAACTAAGAAAATAAGCGTGAATGTGGTAAAGAGCATGTTGATATCCCAAAGGACCAGAGAAAGTGCAACAACAGAGTGCTTTATACAGAAGGGGGAGTGTTAAGCATATTTAAACCAAACATTTCTTTCCCTTTCCTTTGGGATAAAATTGTTTCCCATAGAAACTAAGGCTGTGCCCCTACATGTGTAGCCTGGGGAGAGAAGCTTTGATGTGAAAGAGAATCCTGGTAAAGTACCGGATGCAGAAGCCAATGTGGAAATAGGAGGGACTTCCAGAAGCAGGAAAACGCATTGTCCCAGAGGGGCTTCCATCACACCCCACCCAGGTCGTCACTCAGACTGTCTGGATAGTTTCCTCCTGCCTGTCACTTTGCCGTAAGGAAAGTCTTGTCTTAGACATGGAGCAAAAGTTTGTAACTTTTCCCTTACTTTAGACAGCTGACAAAGTGAAAATGTGAGACTTTATGGCATAATCTATATTTTTAAAATGCAGCAAAAATTTCACAAATTATAAACCAAACTTTGCTTTCAAGCACACCGCAGAAAACTTTGAGAAACCATAAGTATCTCAAAAAAGCAGGACTGCCACTAAATTGGATTTAATCTAGGGAAAACTGGAGAGTGATTTATCTCTGTAAGTTTTCAGGAAGAATACAAAGAAATGAATATATTAAAAATGAAATAATTCTTTCAAGTGTGTGCACTTGTATGCTGTTGGAGCTACACAGTAAGATGACAGGAACCTGCACACAAAGTGCAGATGATTTGTTTCAGTTTATTGGTAAGATAGTCTCCACGGCACATGGTGTGGGGGGTCTGTGTGTAAATGCTTGCCTGGTACTGCAGGACTGACAGCCCATGGGGAGCCTGTTCTAGCCAAAAAAAAAAAAAAAACCAAAACAAAACAAACCCTATGATTCCTTTTCCATCTTGTTCTTTAAAAGAGCCCAACATCTTTCTCTCCTTTCTTCACCCTTCAGTGAGATTAGAGCTGGTTGTGACCCTAAAGTCAACAGTGAGCTTGCATAAAGAGCAATGCTAATGCCATCACATGACATATAAAGAGCAGAAGTCCTCATGCATGCTCATGAGCAAACTCTGGTCATGTGCAGAGCATGTTCAACGGCAGCAAAAGAGAATGTGAACCATGATAAATTGTTATCATACAACAAATCCCTTCCTACTCTCCATCTTTTCACAAGAATGTGGGTGCTGATTCTGAAATAGCTGATAGACAACTGAAGTAATATCTGATCAGAAGACCTTATTTAGGCAAATGGGTCATGATAGTAATGGGTAAGTTTTGTTTCCTTTGTTTCTAAGTATTTCAGCACAAGACTACATCGTCATTTCTTTGCATGCTCTGGTTTCTGGTGACACAGCAAGTGGTGCATTCTATAGTGGAGTTTGTTTGCACTCCCACTAGAAAGCTGTGAAGGTTTAACACTGCATCCCAGAGCAAAATCTGACACCTTGTTTTGCTCCTAGAACTATTTATTTGTTTTATTACTTACTGAATTTGTTGAATTATTTCTTTGGTGACTAGAGAGGACTTCCTACTGGTGACCTCCAAAGTTAATGATTCAGGTACATTTATTATTAAGTTAGCACTTAGTCCCTACTTCACATAGATGAAGTACACTCCTTATCTTTGACTGTCCATTAAATAGTACTAAATACTCTGCCTGATGTTCTTAAAGCTAAACAGAGTACTGTCATATATATCTCTAGACGTCGATGCCTCTGTCTGAAGGTATGGAGAACTGAAGGAGGTCAGCACTCCTGAAAACTGAGCCACAGTATCGATGTCACAGTTCAATGCCACAGATAAATCTGATCAACATTTCCCTACATGTCCATTTGACAGTGCAAATCCCTTTGAAAAGGGACCCAGAGACAGAGGTAGCTTCAAGTCCTCCTGTACAAGGACTGCTTTCTTTTCTCTCTGTAATAGGAGTAAGAATATTTTGCTCTTGCATAGGGAGCCCTTAGGTGTATTTAATTAATGCTCATTATGAAGGCTGAGAGGAGTCTGAGACATAAACATTATTATAACTTCAAAGCCTAGGGGATCATTCAGGTTTTACTCATCTCTCTTATGCTGTCAAAGTTCTTTCTGACCTCCAGAAAATCCAAGTAGATGGAATAATGTCTTCAGAATTTGGCCCATACTGTCCCTCAGTCCTGGGCTTTCGTCTGATCTGCCCTGCATTCAGCAACCATTCAGACATGTTGCTCCACCATTAATGGTTCTCATACAAACACTTTTTCACTATCAAAAAGTCTGGCCCTATTAATAATAATTTTGAAGAGAACAGAGAAAGAGGAGACAAGTAGTAGATTCAGTTTAATAAGAATTTTCTTTCACCCAAGTTTTATGTTCGTTTCTTTTATCTTTTTATCAAGGCAACTGTATTCTGAAAAGCCTCAGGGTACAATAAACAACAGAAGGTGATGCAATGGCTGCTCGTTATTGCTTGATGGGTGAATCATCCTACTAGTTGTTATCTGCATTCTTGGAACAGATCATTTGAGGGCTGCATTGAACATGGGCCACAAAATGTAACACTCTACTAATGTCATGATGTGACACGTCAGTTTCTTTGTTTCTGGATGAGTTTCCTTTCAATTGCATATAGATAAAATCACGAGAAAGGGCACCCATGGGATATATTAAAAATTGTACCTGTGCCTTATTTTTATCAAAGCTCAGTTGGTACCAACTGGCCAAATTCTACAGCCTGTACTCACACCAGTGCACAGCTGTATATGCAAAAAATTCCCCTGATTCAGCAGGGCATCTCAAGCAAGCAAGTGCTCCCTTTTAAGAATTAGTACTGAGGCTTTTCCTACTCCACTCTGCTGTTTTACACAAAATGCCACATCCTGTGTCTTTTATGGCATGCCAGGGCACTCTCTCTTTCTGGGTTTTTTGAGTATTGTATAACTGGGAACAAACTGAGAATACAATGTTTCCACAAGCAATATCTAAAAAATATCAATGGAAAAATACTCTACTAAAAGCAAAATGATCTCTTTTATCTTTCTCACAAGTGATGCCTAATCTTGATGTCTCAAGAATTAAAATCCTAAAACCTGACCTGCCTGGCCAAGGAGCTGTTTTGTGGGTTTTTATCCAAGGTCCTGTAACCAAATGACACTTTCAGCATATGAAGCCTTACTCTATACAATTTGGCATCTGTGATTTACTTTTGCATTGGATATTTTATTATACTGACCTATTGTCTTACATCTGGACTTCATGAAAACACTTCAGTCCTTCAGGAAGCAGGCACAGAGGCAGCAAAGAAAATTTGTGACTTTAGGAAGTGCCTCTGCTGAGCTGCTCCTAGTTAGCCTCTGAAAAGCAGATCTTGTTTACTCCACAGTATTTTGCAGCATTTTCTCCCCCATTCCTTGCAGCATTTTCTCCCCCTGTTCCTTCTTGTCCTATGTCCTATGTCCATTTCCAAAAATAAAGATTTCAGGTTCTGAACTATCAAGTGTAGTACTGCCAGCTGTCTCCTGGAAGTGTAACGTGGCATTGCATGGCTGTAATCAGACCACATAGTGCCTAGAGCAGAAACAGAGACTTAAGGTTTATGTTGAGCTGTCTATGCAAGAGAAGAAATCAGGACAGTGTGGGCTGTAATAAAGTTATTCTATTGCTTATAAAGAAAAAACCCTGTATTGTCCAATATTCATATACAGATATCTTTCCCTTTTGCACCAAGGAAGAGATATAGAACAGCAAAGAGATCTAAAAGACTTTGTCGCCAAAAAAAGGATCTTAAGATGAGAAACTTACCGTTTCCTGGCCAGAACCAGCCTTGCAGTGATAGAGCAAGGCAGGACCACAGCCTTAAGGCTGTACAGAAGCCCACAGGTAAAAGAGATGTCTGTCCCAGCACAGACAGATTTCCCCATGCAGCCATACAAACTGGACTAACAGCTGCAGAAAACTCCAGGATAGAGTTAGAAGTGGTAGCTTGAAGTTCTGTTGGCTACCATTTCCCTCCCTGTGAATCCCACATCCCTATAAGAGCAGCACAAAGTTCTAGCAGTAGCCTAAGTATCTACTTAAATATCATCCTTTATGACTCTCACAGACTAACTAAGTTTGTCTAACTTCCCATCTGAGGCAGAAACACAAGGGAGTAATAAATAGAAAGGGATATAGTGATCATCTTCATCCGTATGGTACATCATAAATTATATTTGGAGGCCAGAATCTGACTGTGAGTGTATGCCTATTACTAAAATCCTTTCAGCTGCAGGGATGTCTTTAAAACTGATTTGTTTCTTACATTTTGATTTGATGTGCAGTGGAGGAACTTTACAGAAATCAGCCCTTTCTTGCTTTTGCCATGAATATTTCTCATTCCCTTTTGATTTAAAAGATTTACAATTATGGAAATGAGTGCTCATGCATTAGAGACAAGTGATGCTACTAATTTTTTGCAAAAGAGACCAGAAAGAGATATTATTGTGCTTTATATTTAACTATGCTTTCTTTATTGCAGGCATGTTTCCGAGATGAAAGAAGCAACTGTTATTGTAAAGTACTCTCCATTTTGAATCCAGAAAATACAGGAAGCAGAGCAGTCTCTTTATTCATTCAGCTACAACTGCTACTGGAGACAAAGCAAGTCATGCATCTACATAGTCTTATGTTGATTTTGCTTTTCTTAGAGAAAAGCTTTTCTAAGAGATGGGGTCGGTCAGCAAGAACGGAGGAAAAGGGATTTGCAGTTACAACTGCACTGCCTTCTGCGTGCCCTTGGTCAGCTTTCATCTATTTCACTGCTGTATTACATTAGGCTGTGGCAAAATCAGTCCAAGGAGAGAGGGAAGGAAATCTCAGAATAATGCTGGCATCTTAGGAGAAACCTTGCCCATGGAGATACTGAGCAGCAAAGACCTGCTGACATGATGCATCATCCAGCCTCTTCAACTGCAGGGTGTTTCTTGTCAGCTAAACACAAAAGAGATATTAGTGGTTGTTCCCTCCACCTCCACTTTTTATGAAATTTCATATGGAAGACTGGAAAGCTGATGATCAACTCTATGTCTGGGGAAAATATTTATGAAAATGCAGCCAAAGGTCTTTTCCTTGTTAATTTTAAGGGTTCAAAGGTTAATTGAGGCTTTAGTCAATTATAAATTTCTGTCAATTCTAAGGAAGCACAAGTCTAAAATCTTCTGGAAGAAAATCTGAGAAAAGTGAGCAGATTTGGTGACAATTTGAGAAAGGGAGTGGATCTCACTTTGAACAGTCATATGCTAAAGAGTTATTTATTTTTCCTGAATGTCAGCATTTTTTACATCTACTTAAAAAATAAAGCAGAATGAATTGTACATTGTATTTATATTAAACATAGTTTTAGAGTCTTCTAAGAGAAAAGGATTTTTCCTTTCTGGATTTTGTCTTGTTACACTTCAATTCAGAGCAATAATATTAAGCTAAGTAGACTAATCATTATGGGCTAAATCTTCAACAGCTGGAAATCAGCTGGTTTAGCAGAATTTAGTACTGTAGATGAGGCTTTGACATTGTGTAGTATTTCTCAATTTGGTGCCTACTTGAGCTAAAAGGTGGGCTGGCTATATATGTTGTATGCTAGGAAAATGAGGGAAAAAAAGCTGAAAGAGGAATAACTCAAGTTAATTGCATGACAAGAAAAGACAGGAAAGTCCCATGAAAGCAGAAGCAATGCAATGCTGTCCCTGCGCTCACTGACCTGAGTCTGGAGACATGTGTTAACAGCACACACCGCAGCCTGAGGCAGAAAAATGTGATGTGGTTGACAAAACTGTGGCATGACTAAAGAGAGAGCATGTGAATTGTATTTATGTACTAGTCTCTGAAGTGGAGAGCATATTGTCAAGCAGCCCGAGGGAGCTGTATCATATGCAACTCTGTGTGCAGCATAGTATAGCTGTATCCCATTAAGATGCTAGTAATGGAATATATTAAATATCCTCTTGAAGGCTAAGGGTCCAATCCTCCTGCACTGAAATCAATACAATTTTTGCTATTTATTTTTAACAGGAAGAGAACCAAACCCTTTCAGCTGTTACTCATCTGAAAGATTCACAAGCATACACAGCAACTAGTAAGACTAGCAGGGAGCTCTGCAGCTTGTACTCCTGAAAATGTCCTTCCTAGTTATAAGAGAATGACTAAGGATAGGCTTGTATATGGGGAAAGAAACACAACTGCTCTGCCTGCATCCTGCCCAAAAGCTAAGTGATCCATTCACTGAGCCAAACCTATTGAATGTTGTCTTTTAGAGCAGCTAAACTAGCCTAGAGCAGATAAATCTTGTTTCCTGATTGTAATACAGACCTAGATGTATCCTTAAAATAGTAGCATTTTATAGTCTGCTGTTACAAAAGGCATCACTTGCTACCTTCTTTCCTTCCTTACACAATTTTTTCTTTCCTTTTTTTTTTTTTTTTTAGGTTCATAGCTCATCTCCAGATAAATAATTTGTGTGTATGATTTTGTTTCCAGCTCTGTCAGGAAACACAGAGAGACAGCAAAATAATCAGAGCTTTAGTATAGCAGCTCTCTGCTCTGTTTCTTGAGAACAGGTTGGGTCCTATTCTGCCTTACTCTGGGCAAACAAATAGGGTCCTCTGGGACTCTGCTGATGCTGGTGGAGCAAATTGAAAAAAGGGTCATCCACAAAGGGCTAAAAATATGGGTCAGATTCTTAAAAAGACATCTTTTGGATTACATAGGAGTTTCCTTTAAACACAACAAACATTTAAGTTTTCCATTTGAAGTGAACTTGAAAATGTAACTCAATATGTCCTGAAGGCTTATAAGGCCTGTTGATACATTAAAAAAGGGCCATTTTTGAAAAATAAAAAACCACAATGTGTGCATGTGTGGTAGATCCTGACCACGGGATAGAGATGGGCAGTAATGGTCTCCTTCACAGGTGGTGGTGTCCTGCACCGTAGCTCTGCTCCAAAAGAGAGGCTGGGAAAGGAGCCAGCTCCAGATCCTGCAGGACTTAAACCTCAGCATGCCCCTGTCGTGGTTTAACTCCAGCCAGCAGCTAAGCACCATGCAGCAGCAGCTTGTTCACTCCTCCCCTCTCCCCTTGGGGATGGGGAGGAGAATCAGAAAAAAAAAGCTAAACTCATGGGCTGAGCTAAGAACAATGTAATAACTAAAATAAAATATAATAACAATAACAATTAAAAATATTATTATAATAATAGTAGTAAGTTGTAATGAAAAGGAATGTAACAAGAAGAGAGAGAAATAAAACCCAAGAAGAGACAAGTGATGCACAATGCAGTTACTCACCACTCACCCTAGCAGCAATCTGCCCCTCCCCGCCAACTGCCCCCCATTTCATGTATTGGGCGTGACGTTCTATGCTATGCACTACTTCTATTGGGCTACTTCAGGTCAGCTGTCCTGGCCATGCTCCTTCCCAGCTTCTCATGCATCTCCTTGCTGGTAGAGCAGGGGAAACTGAAAAATCCTTCACTTAGGATAAGCACTACCATCAGTGTCTTATCAACATCATTCGGGCACTAAATCCAAACCATAGCACTGTACCAGCTACTTGGAAGAAAATTAACTCTATCCCAGCTGAAATCAGGATAGCATCTAGGGTGTCTACTGCAGCAGAGCACACTCCTTCTGGCCCCAGCACAGCAGACAGGGACTGTGCTGTTTAATAAAATATCTTACTGCATTGCTGCATTAACATCTCCAGTTCTATATAGGTAAACTGGGATAAATTTCATGTGTAGGCCACAGGAGCGGATTTTAGTAGACTGCTTGTTAATTTCATTCCCTTATTCATGCATCATTACATCCACCACAATAATTGCCCTAAAGGTGAAGCTGCTTGGAGATTTTCACTGCATGGGCATGCATCATCACATGCTTGGAAAGAGGCAATGTGAGTTTTACATGAAGTGCTGCACAGTAGTAGTGGGTTCGGCTTCTTATCAAGAAATCAGTTACTTCACAGTGGCTCTGGTATCTCTGGCTGCAGACAGTTGTCTAATGCAGAGAACTAAAGCAAAATACCAGACCTCAGATTGTTTTTTCTCTTGTCTGTGTTGTAAAGCCCTTATGGCAGTTTTCTTAATATGCTTTGCTCTCAGGAGCTTTATGAAAAGGGGCAGAAAAATATGGACAGTTTGTACAGTTTCTTCAAATGGAGGCAGGTTATTCTTGTCACCATTGAGTCAAAGGACAATTTGTACAACCCACTGATGAACTTCTCCTTTTTAATTTGCTGACAGCACAAACTAGCCTGTCTCAGCTTTGTCTCAGCCAGGCTTGGGGAAACGTAGCAGACTGCACACAAGGCTTTCCCTCTGTTGGCATGGTGAAAGATGCATCTATGCAATAGGGAGCAGAAATCACATCTCTCTGCAACTACCTGCCATAACAGCCTTCGTGTGTGGTTATATAGGACTGGGATGTATAAACAGTTCATTGGAAGTATAGATGCAGTTGTACTCTCACCATTCACATCTCTGCTGCTGGGAAGAGCAGTGAGGACTGGTAGAGCTTAGCACCTGGCTCAGGAGAGATGACTCAGGGCAGATAGTGACTGGACACAGTGTGAGTGGACTGAAGTTCCTCACAGCCCACCACCAAATCTGCTCCAAGCCGTTGCTGTTGCTGGTTAGAAGCATTTCCTGAGAATTTGTGGTCTGACTCAGTCTTTGCAAAGAACAGGCTACTCTGTTTCTACTACACAGTGATAGTGAGCACACCTTGTTCTTCCTCACCCAGTTCCACAGCGTTTGAGCTCCACTGCAAGGTCTCAGACAGGATAATATCCCTGTGACCTGGATTTCTTGGTCTTATTGACATCCATACTTTCTGAGAGGTGGATATATATTCCCTGTAATTCAAGCAGATACAAAACCTGTAGCATGAGATAGAGATCACAGATAGAAATGCAGCATAGAAGGGTTTTGAGCTTTCATCTCTGAAGAGCAAAAGGCAAAATCCAGAACTTGAAATCAGAAATGGCAAAAATTTAACAACTAAAAAACAAGAAATCACTGAGGTAAGGAGAAATCTTGTTTTCTGATTGTAATATACACTTAGATGTATACTAAAAATAAGCAGTGGTGCCCAGTCCACCAGGGACAGATGAGCCTCTAGCCAGCTGGGGTTTCAAAGTGTGTTTGAATGGTGATGGAGAGGCCACCATCTGAAGAATGTTTCTGGTGTATTCCTATATATCTTACCTTTCCGTAGTGTAGTGAGAGAGCAGACAAGTGTATCAGGCCATGAATATTTAATAAACAACAATTTTCCACTTGAATTGAGGCCTTTAAAAAAAACAAGCACACATTGCTCATATTTTTTTTCCCAAGAGAGTGATTGTGATCTTGATGCTTGACTTTGTAGGAGGCTGTTTCAACTAGGACTGAGTACAGAGGGCAGGTTTCAATTTGCTAGGCTTACACATAAGAAAACTGCTCCTACCACATCAGATCTCTGGCAGTACAGACTGTATCATACATCTAAGTGAGGAAACAGAGGATGAGTTGGACTTTGCTTCTACAAATGGAACTGTGCAGATGGCATAGTGCTTACAAAGAGGCAGGAATATTGTCTTTTGATCTCAGTAGGACGGTGGGGACACAGGAGGGGGAAATGTGATATTACCCACAAGCTGGGGAAAGTTTCAAATCTCTGGCTCGAATAGGCAGAGTATTTACTGCTGCATTTCTGCTTTTTTCCTTCTCATCACTGATATTAGCTCCTGATATCCCTTTTTAAATTCTCAGGTGTTTGTAGTAGTTTATAAAGCAAAGCTTAAGATAAATTAGAAGATGTGTAAACTTAACTCTTAAAGGATAAATTCTATTTAAAAAACCTTTCAAAAATAACTAGTTGGTAAAATGCATTTTTCTAATGTTACGTGTTCCTTTTCATGAATTAAAATCACCTTAAAATCTTAGAGCAGAGCAAAATTTCCTATAGGAGAAATGTGAGATTTGTTTGGATCTGGCCTAAAATCTATGTATCAGCAATTCTCATTGAACTTAGTATAAAGCAAGAGATGTAAGACATGAATTTGATAAAACATCTGTTGGCAGAAGGGTATGCCATCTCCACTCAGATAGGGCTCACTCTCTGCAGTTTTGTAACTTGTTGAATATCTTGACACAAAGTTAGAATGATAAGAAAGTTAAAAAACAAACAAACAAACAAACAAACATCTGGATGGGTAGAGATTTTTTTTTTATGAGAAACAGTTTTATGTTACTTTAAATTTTTTATTGAAAAACCTGAAAACCATTTAAAGCGAAAAAAAAACTTTAAAAACTGGTTTTAAAGCCTTGAAATTGTTTAGAGATTTTGAGTACTTTTGTTTCCATTTCTTGCCAAATACTGTAGCGAAAATATCTTCTACTCTCAAAATAAACACTAGTAGTTTAAAGGACCAGTTTGTTTATGTGTATGTGTGTGTGTGTGTATCTCCGAGAAAGAAGGGAGAACCTTCTGAAAGCAATGCTGATTACTCAGTGAATGAGTGGTTCCCGTGCCTCACTAACATCAGAGCACACTGAGAAGACTGTGCTTGGCCCCAGAGCAAGGTAGACAGGTGTTACACTTTTTCGTTACATGTTCCCAGTCCTACCAGCTGTATCTACATTGTCATGGAAGATAATATGATAATTTTTTGCCTAACTCACACTGCAAAAGGTAGATGACAACTTAAAAGCAAGCTTGCTTGATTTATACGGTTCAGGGTCTAAAACCTTTTGGTCACATTCATCACTTCAGAAAAAAGTCACTTAACTTCTGACGAAAGTAACGTTAGAAAGAGAGAGGGAAAGCAAGCTTTCATGTGGCACAAAGCCCTTTACATTTAAAGCAGCAGTTAACCTCATCAATATTCACAATTTCTTCTGTGTATATTGTAAACAGGCTGATATTTATATGCCAAATCAGCAGAAGAGGTGGAAAAAGCTAAAGAATGGTGTATGAAACAGTTACCAGAAATCCCATTCATATAGATAAAATAGCACGGATGAGCTGACTTTGTGGGATTTTTCCATTAATTGGCCATGTCACTAGATATAAAGCTGTTTCAGAGACCAGTGTTGACTCTTCTAAAAATTTGAATAATTAATTCAAATGCTCAAAAGAAGAAGCTTTATACATGACCTGAACTTAGAACATGTGAAAAATTCTGCATGTAAGTTTCTCTGCTTCTTGAATATTTTTGTAAATAATTTTTCAATGAGTGAGAAACTGACTAAGTGAAAGACGCATGAAAGCATTAGCAAATTGCAAAAGCCTGTGATGTGTATTTATAGTGCAGGATGTCTAATTCTTTACAGAAAATAATAAGACAATTTTGATCTCTTGGGCTAGAACTCCTACATGGAGTTTCTCTTCACTGACTACAGAGGGAGCCAAGTTTCCTCAGTTAGACAGCTCAGAAAGGTGTATGAAAGCTTGTAGCTTAAATACCTCTGAAGTTTCTAATGTGAAGAGCATGAGCACACTAAAAAGCTGATTCCTTTCAATTTTCCAATAATTTTGATTACATGATCTTTCTGGGTGGAAGCAAGTGCTTCAGTTAGTCTGTTTCTCCTCTAAATGTCTTTCAATGCTTTCAGCTCAGAAGTTTGTGTACTTTACCTATGCCAAATAAAGAACAACAGCAGCAAGCATAATTCATTACACAGTATGAATACAGTCAGTTAAATATAATATAAATATCTCATAAAGTTACTCCTTGCCCACAAAGCTATGAAAGTGGTAAATCTGTGTTTATCTGAGGAGGTAGCTATTAAATTTTCTGCGCCTGCTTTTCTCCAACCTTACAGCTTCCAGAAGAATATGGAAGATACGCTGCATGCAGGAAGCCATTTCTGAAAGACATCCACAGAAGGACCATTGTGGTGGCAAATACCTCAGTCTGTGATCATAGAATCATAGAATGGTAGGGGTTGGAAGGGACCTTTAGAGATCATCTAGTCCAATCCCCCTGCAGAAGCAGGTTCACCTAGATCAGGTCACAAAGGAACATGTCCAGGAGGGTCTTGAAGACCTCTGAGGAAGGAGACTCCACAACCCCTCTGGGCAGCCTGTGCCACTGCTCCCTCACCCTCACAGTGAAATAGATTTTTCTTATATTTAATTGGAACTTTTTCTGTTCCAGCTTCATCTCATTACCCCTTGTCCTGTTGCTAGATACCATGGAAAACTCTGTTAGAGACCCGCACTGTGTAATAATTTCCAAGACTTGCATGAGCTGCCAGTCAGTCACATCCTGGTGAGGAAGGACAAATGGGTCAGCTTTATTCCCAAACGACCAGAGCATCCCAACCCCCAAGATCACATAGGCTACAAGTGTTACAAGACCAAATGTTCCAGAACTAATGGGATATGGTGAAAGCTGAATACCTCACCTGCCTCCTTCCTTATCAGCACTTTGAACTCATACACTGGGGTGAGATCACTTCAGAAGAAACTGCAAAAGGTGGCACAATGAGTGCCCTGCTCTCAAGGGAGGAAGACATTTGGTGGACTACTAACTGTTTGCTGGACAGACAATTAATGATTTAGTTGACTTTTCTGCAAATGGGAATAATCACAGACTGATCATGTTGACGTGAGTTCCTCATGAATTTCTTGAGAGTGACAACTTTGTCTCTCAGTTCCTTTAAATTTTAAGATGTTTTCTAGTGACACAAAACTTTTTGGTAGAAGAGAGGCTTTATGAGAGCAAAGAATCTTCTTAGATGTGACACACCTTTTCAACAAAAAGTATAAGAAAAAAATAGCACACACCAACAGATATTTCATTCCTTCTGTCTCTGCATTTTAACAACATAACAGTTTGTAATTTCTGAGCTGCTCTCTGTTAGCGTGGCGGACTCTGCATTAATCGAGTTCACCCCCGAGTGCAGACCAATGTGGATGCAATATAAAAAAAGACATAGGAACCTGGTTTTTAGTAATTTTAACATCATGATTATGTCAGAATGGAAATGTGTCACTGACAACACAAACTGTAGGAGATAGACAAGATGGACGTCATTAGGACAGTTTCTGAAGAAAGCCTGGTAGACACAATTCCTCTCAAACCTTGCCCCACCAGTTTGCTGTGAATGAAAGATTAAAACTGCATTTAGGCTTCTGTTGTGTGGAAGTTAACCAGAAGAAATATTGTGTCCAAATCTATGCTTATAAAGCAGAGTTGAACATCTACCTGGTCTAACCAGGTACCACTCCTGCTGGTCATACTTGCCTGCAATTTGAAACATCGCGTATTTGGGAAAAGAGGTTAATTTAACAAAGTCTTAATCATAGAATCACAGAACGGTAGAGGTTGGAAGGGACCTCTAAAGATCACCCAGTCCGATCCCCCTGCAAAAGTAGTTTAACCTCAATCAGGTTTCATGGGAACACATCCAGACAGGGTTTGAAAAACCTCCAGAGAAAGAGACTTCACAACCTCCATGGGCAGCCTGTTTCTTTGAAATAGTGACATCAGTGGAGCATCTGCCCTTCTCTCAGTACCACAGAGTTCATCTTTTTGCAGCTGCAAGCTCTTAATGATTTTGCTTTCTTCTAGACTTTCTCATAAAGGTAAAGCAAGGTTGCCCACAGCCAAAAGCAAACAATTCCAGGTCATGCTGTTCCATATGACTGCATCAGACCCATTTCCGTTTGACTAACATTTCTGTTGTTGTAAAAAGTAACATGGAAAATCCCTGTTTTGCAGTAATGTGAAATTATAGATGTCTGCAAAAACCCAGGTTGATGAAGTGAATTTGGATTAAGACCACAAACAAAATATTTTTGAAGCTTTTTTTTTCTGCACAAATGAAAATATGCACATATATATACCATAATTCTGCTTGACATTTGTTCACCACTTTGGTCTTCATACCTGTATGTACATCTCTGCAGACATTAGCAATTATACTACCTGCTATGGACATGAATAAATGTGAGTGTATGTAGAGGGGTAAGTAATAGTATCTTTTCTGATAGAATAAGAGTTCAGAGGATGTGGAAAAAATTAAAAGAAACTAGGTACCAACTATTCACTAAACACCAGGGAGATGTAATGTTCCTATAGAGAGGGGAAAATCCACTCAAGACAAAAGAGAGCTGCTGCAATTGAAAGTCCACCACAGCATGGGGCTCTGTTGATGGTGGGTCTGAGCACTTATTTCTGCTGTCAACAAGCTATGGAAGAATTTCAAATGTGTTCCAGCTCACAGCCCTTGGGAAGAAGAAAGAGGCTTCTCAGCACATAAAATCACTCTTCTATTAATATTTCTTTTGTCCACTCAGGCCCGTGATTTATTTGGCATATTTTTAAGTTAACGATGGATTCAAAGCCCAGTGAAGGGAATCTTTCCTTAAATCAATCTTTCAATCTGCTGTTTACATTTCCTTGGATAAGGAGACTCCAGATCTGAAGAATGAGGTCACACAGAAATTGTACAGGCCAAAAGCACAGGAAGAGAAAGGAGGTCCCAGTCATTCCACATTTAATGAGGACTGAGAAGGGAGAAACCCTGAAACTACTTCTAATTCCCTTGAAGGGTGGCAGATGGGATGTGAGTGTTGAAACACTTAGTGAAGCCAATGGAAGATACGATTTCCACTAATTTCAAAAGTATGCACCAGGTCCACGTTGGAAAGGGCCATTGCTTCCCATTGGAGTTGAAGGACACAGAGAAGACACCTCTGCAAATGCCCTGGAGCAGGAAAAGCCCTGAGAGAGGAAAGTGCTTTGAGAACAAAGTGGCAGTATGCTGACAGGAAAGAAGCTGCAGGGACAGAGGCTGTTCAAAGATGAAGACTCACACACCTTTCATAGTTTGGAATAGAGCCTTCTGATCCAGAGAGACATATTTAAATAATTCTCAGTCATCTGGTAGCAAATACACCTCCATGGCAACTCCTTAAACCTAGCTAATCTAGGAAGAAAGGAGTATGTTTGGAAATGTTGGTAACTTAGCAGCATCCAGGTCAGCTCTTAATACACTGGAGCCCACTTAAAGAAGGAAAGAGCTCTTGAAAGAAACAACATATTCAAAGAATTGATTTCTTTTTGCTCCAGAAGATACATAGAAAATACAGTGGAACCATGGTAAAACTAAATCTCTTTTGAAGAAATAAACCAATTAATAGAAAGTGAAGGCTGAAGCATTTCCGCCAGTGGTCTGATCAAGCAGAGTTTTTTATAAAAATAAGAGGGCCAGTTGTTCTCTGCTTTATGTGAATCTACTACATATATCTACCACAAACAACAACTGGAGAAAAATGTAATAATATAACAGCAAAACAGCATGCTTCACAGCCCTCATCCAGAGAATACCAGCAAAGTTCCCACAATTCGGGACATCTTGCAAGGAGCAGCAGCATCTGCTGCCTCCTCAGAGCTCAACAGGCTAAGATAATCTGAAAGTGGGAGATAAAGAGGCTGCTGTAAATATCTTCCTTACCATCAACCTCTTATAAAAACTTTGAAAATGAAACAGATCCTTCCCAAATCTACTGCTGATCAGCCCAGTGGCCATGAAGCATGCCATCAATGCCATCACTCTTAGCATTCCTGCTGGGGTGAGATCTCCCCACTTCACTCACATTTGGTGAGATGTGGACACAGCTCCTGTGCAGCAAACTGGTGATGTGCTTTCATCTCTCCTCCCCTGCTTTTTCTGTTATGCCTTTGTCCTCATTGGTGCCTTTGTCTATTCAGACTTCTCAGGTGGAGGGTCTCTCTATGCTCCCAACCAGGGCCTTGCCTCACCCAAGCCTGCCCTCCCCACCGACTGCAGGATACGAGTACAGGGTGCATGGTTAAGGCACTGTAACCTCTGCTTGCTGGGTGAGCTGCTGCTGCAGTTACCACAAAAAAACCACTCAAACAAATGGGCACAACAGGTTGGAGAGGTGCCTCCACATCACTGCACTGCACTGACCAAAACCAGCTAAGTTGCAGAAATATGACATATGCTAGGACGTGACACAACTTGATTGGTTTTCTCCTGACCCTCTGGTCTGTATTCTAACATCTCAGAAAAAAACTAGTCTGGTAAAATCAAAGCAGCTCCACTGAGGGTCAGTGGGCTTGGTTTGGATTTATAGCACTATAATTCAAAGCAAGTCAAGTTTGTCTAGGTATTCACTATATCTTCACTCCCTAAACACTTATGGTCTGTATCTCATTGCATATATCTCATATATAAATAGTGTCTTTCACAAAAAGACATTAAAAAGCAAAGATGCTCCTATCTCTTATACTTCTTTCCTGCAAAGCTAAATTGATAACGAGAATGAATTATGAATGCTTTTCAGTTCAGCTTTGAAAATATGAGGACTAAATTTCCTTCAATGACTGTCAATTACTACAGACATGCATGTGTTCATTGGAAAACATAGTTCATCAAGATAGAGAGATAATATTGTGATTTATGCATTTAAGTAATAAAGTATCTTTTCCTTTGAAAACAGAATGAGTCTCTACCACGATAGCTAACATGGAAGAGAATGTGAAATATTGTGCAAAAGAAGGGAGGCACAGGTGTTGCACAACTCTTACTTGTTTTGGGGCATGGCAATGTGTTGATGGGGGTGCTTTTGTGGATTACACAGCTCATTGAATTTTTACATTGTCTAAAGCATACTAGACATAGTTTAGGGTGCTAAACCATTTTTAATGCCAGTACCTTTGTTCATAAAGATAATAAAACATGGCCAGGGACTTTTTATAATCTAACCACACGGTGTAGCGCTTGCCAGAGTCTTTTGTAGGCTCCATAGGTATCCTGGAGTCTAATACATGGTTACTAATTTTCATGTGTTCATTTCAGCTCAAAGTGCATGAAATAACGTGTATTGCATCATACCAGATGCAAGATACTGAGGTTATGCCTTGCATGACCTGGATTAAGTCAGCATGAGGGAGCCTCTCAAGGGTGCAAAGTTGTGGATGGACGTAAGCAAACCACAGAAGTTGGAAGGAGATAAGCGGTGCACTGTTCTCTGTACTTACAGTTGGGAATAGTTCTGGTGTACACTTTTCCTTGTCTCATATCAGGATTGTGCTAATAATTAGCAGCAAAGGCAATCTGTGGTCCAGCTTGCTCCCTGGCCCTGTTTTGTTTCGTTGCCTAGATGCACATATGATTTCATTGATACAGCACTCACAGAGACAGGAATCAGACCCTGCCTGGGAAGATCCTGCTGATAAAGCTGGAGATGCATTCTCTCCTGGATCAAGATTAAAGAGAGCCTTAGGGAGCTGGTTATAAATTCCTAACTCTCAGGTTGCTGCTATTTCCTGAACTAAGCTGGAGGAGCACTAGCCTAGCTGACTGTGGGTTATGGGATATTTAGCATCACATATGGATTGGTGAAATGGGTGATAAGCCTACTTTCTCATTGCTCCCATGCATCCCTTGATCCTCTTATTTCGATGCTGGGTGAAATGGAGCTGGAATAGTTGTACTGGTCAAAGAATTTCAACTTCCTCCAGAGTGCAAATATAAACTAAGCAGGTGTTGTTCCAATTTCCATCTGTTGTATTAGGAAGGAGCACAGAGCTGAGGCAAGAAAATGCAATGCTTCTCTAGATAGAATGTATTTGATTCTTAATATGTTTTTTGAAATAGTCATAATCATGTGGTGTTCTGTGATTTTACTTCTTTTGGGTATTAACATTTCTGAGGTCTCAGTGTGAGTCTCAATTATTGAAATGGTCAAGATTCTGGCAAGAAACCACAGGGAGGAAATCAGTTCTGTGTGGAAGATGCCAGGAGGCAAATATTATTTACATAGAGGGCAGAACTACAGAAATATAACAGTATGCAAATTTCTTGACAGATGCCCTGTTTGGCACCTGCTCAGATGCAAATTTCACCCTCAGCCAGATCTGCAAAAACACAGATCAGTAATCCAGAGTAGACGTGATTTGGTAGAGATTCTGAATGACAACTTACAATTCCTCAAACTACTACTGAATTTACAAAGAAATAATAGATCAGGGAACTGATAATGTCTGTGGGCCTAAACCAGACAAGGTCCCTAAAGATAGGAGAAGCCCTCAGCAAAGTCGAGAGAGACTGCTGCCTCCATAACTTATCAAAAGATTATTTGCCTCCCACTCTCGCAACTGACATGAGACTATGCTGAATTGCCTGCTGGGATGTCCAGTTAAACCAGGGCACAAATCTGAGAGTTACGTGAGACCTAAGCCAGTAGTGAAACCAAGATCAAACATTAATCTCTGACATCTGCTTGATGCCTTCTAAAACATGAATTTGGATAAGTGTGTATCCCATGTGGCAGCTGATGGTACCAGCCCTGGTCGTTGCCAACGCATCAGACACCTAGCGTGGAGCCTACCTCAGACAGCAGGTGAGAGCTAAGGCACATCAGTAGAGAAATTTGAGTTGTTGATGTCTGTTTCTGTTCAATGTTTAAACTTAAGCAGTTCTGTCTAATAATAAACACTGAAAACTGAATTTTTATTAGATTTGTAAGAAAAATCTGAATAGCTGTTCTTTCCTTTAAGAGATGCAGGATGGAAAAGCAGCAAAATTGCAGCTTAGGAGGTTAAGTTTTTACAAGTTTTTAATATTATCCTGTGGGCCTTTGAGTATATTTATTCCAGGACCTAGTTATGATCAATCTATTAGAAGACATCTTCATGTTATTAACAGGCTGACATGGTTCACTGGGAAGGTCTCTTTGAGCTACAGTAAAAATTCAATACACTAGTTGATTAGCAAATGCTGCTTGCATTTAAGGGAAAGACATTTCTGCTTTTGCTTGCCAGAAGGTCTGTGTGTTCTGTCTTATGCAAAATACACAATGATTGTGATTTTTCTTTGAAACCAGCAGCTTCCTGCACTGGAACATCAGCATGACAATTTTGTGCTCTCCTATCGCAGGACGGTGGGCACACTGCCCATGTCAAACATCTCCATGGAGGATACAGGGCACTCTTGTCTCTTGCCTAGAACAAGAAAAGTTGAAGCAACTCCAGTATAAATCCGTCAGCTAGGTTTTATGGTACAGATAATTTCAGGCATTATTGCCCTTTGGTTAATGTAGGGGGAAATCCTGCTGCAGCTTTGAGATAGTTTCTGCCTTGAAGTGCCTCTACTTCCAGAGTCATAGCCCTAAGCATATTCCTACCACCTCTGCCAGATCCCGTCACAAGCCAGGTGACCTGCTCCCTCACATCTTTAAGCAACCTATCAACTCTACTGCAAAAACATCCTACCCCAGTCCGTTTCCTTCATCTCTCCTTCCCACACACCAAATGTTACTTTTCAGCTCTAAATAAACACTCTCACATGCAGCACTGCTCCCCTGGGATGCAGGCATGGCCTTTGGCTTGGTGTGTGGTGAGCATGCCAGTAAAGCTGTACCAAAAGCTGAGAGCAGTTCAGATGTTAAGTAGCAAAACTTTATAACAAGATCTGAGTTCAGGATTCCTTAGTCATTTGCCTTTTACTTTGGGATTATTTATGTCTCCTATTAACCTTACTCAACCATGGCACGTGTTACACAGATGGGAAAGCCAAAGCAAAAATAAGCTCATCGGTTTTCCCAGCTCATGCAGAACAGTAGTGAAAGCTAAGAGGAAGCTCTAGTGAGCCCTGGTACCTAGTGATCCCAGGGTCAAGTAGGAGTGCTGGAAGAATCATGGTTGACGAGAAGGAACATACCCATGCTTTTTTGGTAAGTCACACCAGTGCATCCCTCTGAATCTCAAGCCTCCCATGGCTTGTGCGTGAGGTCTGACTAGGTAGTGCTGGGAGGACGGAGCCAGCACCCCTGCCCCTCCTCCATTCCCCTCCCTGTGCTGCAGCTCTGGAAGTACTTCCTCCGGAATGCCTGCCTGACGATAACAGAATCCCTTTCATATATAATAGGCAAACATAGGTCCAAGTTGGGTAAACATCAAGAGCAGACCCATCTCTCTGCTCAATGCCAAGACAGTAATAACCCAGTTGCATGGAATACGAGCTGCTGAGGCTTTTTTCTGGACATCTCTTCAACAACAAAGCAGCTTTTGAAACACATGGATTACACATTCAAAAAAAGAAAAATGAACCAGGAGCCTGACTTGCCCTTCTGCAACATATGTGCAACTTGGTATCACCCATAAAATCAATGTCCTGCATGTGCTAACCTGAATATTTATAGATGTAAAAAAAGCGTGTCACTTACGTAAGGTTAAGAAACCATGCACTCACATGAATAGTCCCTTGTAAAGATAAATAATAAAAAGCTGTATCAAGGTATTAAGTCAATTTTCTTTCTCAGTTAAGATCCTTGTGTTTAGTTCTGTAAAAGTCCTCTTGGCAGTCTGAAATGTAAACTGATTAAACAAGACCTTGTACTCAATCACAACTTTTTTTTCTTGGGTTTTTTTTAATGTGGTTTTTTTTTAACACTATTCCTACTTAAGGGCTGGACAACAAATACTGAGAAAGCAGGGAAAAAAAAGGGAATAAAGTCATCTTTGTTTCAGCTTTTCCCATCCATTTTTCCTAGAAGGAACAAAAAAGGTTATCTGATGAATGAGTAAATTTTATGTGTCACAGGAGAAGAGCTGAGCGACTTATGGATTCAGGGACTGTTGCCTGCTTTAGCACTCTTCTAAAGGCAAGGTGATGAAAATATACAGAGTTGCTGAAGTAAATTTGTGGAAAAGGAAAATATTTTATATGCTTTCAGTAAAGATCATTGTTTTGTTAAACCACTAATTTATGCAGAGGTTCACAATGCTAAGCTCAAGTCCACTGGAAAAATGTTTCTATCTGAAGTTCCAAAATACTCCAGCATTCAAGGAACACTCTTCTTACTGCTCCAAACAGAAACAAAACCCAGATCCTGAGAAATAAGTGCTGTACTCTTTTTCCTGCAGAGGTAGTCAAAATGTCAGGACCTCAGTGTCAGGACACTAGTGGGAGGCATTAGGGATAGAAGAGACCAGAAGAGAGAGTACAGGGAGTATTTGTGAAGAAAAAGGAGCAGGCTGGAGATGAAGGTAGCAGGACGCTCAGTGGTGATTGTACAGTGTCTCTCTGTGTGGAAGTCATGCAACTGAATTTATGTACAGGGTACAAGAAAAGTGGACATGTATGTGTAGCACATAGGAGAGTGGTGGGGTGAGAGGAGTGCAGAAGGGAGCATGCTGAGCTGTGTCTGGACTGTGAGCACTTTATCCAAACTGCTATATTGTTGAGACTCTTGAGCAATAAAGCAAATTTTCATTCTAATTAAAGATTCAAGGGTCTCAGAACAATCACCAGAAGAAAGAGAGAAAAAAAAGGCAAATCCTCAGAGGACTTACTAATGAATAACAAAAACCAGTCCTGCACATTGTCCAAAATGAATTGCATTCAGTGGAACTGCAGAGAGAGTATTTAATGCTACAATCCACTGTGGTGTTCTCTGTGAGTAGATGTGGGATGGTCCATAACTGACAGCAGTACTTTGCCCAGGACAATGTCTTCTGGCCAATGTCTACCATAAATCACACTTGGTATGCCTTTTTGTAGTTGCTGGGGTGGCAAACACTGGAAGGGGTAGAGCCTGAGGGCAATTACCAATTGCTTAAAGCTGTTAGGAGTGGGTTCACTTGCGCAATGTGAACCTTGTCAGCCACATACAGGATGCTTCTCTGCTCACATTTGTAGCAGTGTATCAGCGAAACCTGCAAACATTGCAAGGGAACTAAACCCTGGGCAGCCAAAGAGGATCAGGTTAGAAGCTCAAGGATCAAACACACATTGGAGGAAGAGAAGATATATGGACTTTGTAACTTCACTGTAGTCATAGATGGGGTAAATCTGCCCAGCATTCCTATGTAAGGTAAGCATAGGATGGAAAAAAATAGTTCATAGCAGGGTGGCAAAACTTACTGTGTTTACTAACTGCATATTAACTATTTTAAGGGCAGAGCTACACTACACAAAGACTGTACCTAAACTCAACCCCAGCTCATTTCTGGCCCAATGCCCTGTCTGTCCTTTCTGTGGGTATCATGCTTACATTTCTCTGCTACATGAAGTGATAACATGGTTAGAGTATTAACCATGTCCCAGGTCCCTGGTTGAGATTATGCCTTTCAAGAGGACAGGGGATAGGAAATCCCAGGCAAACGCTAAAGGCTGAATATAACAGCTCTGGACTTTCCACGACTTTACTACCAGGAGGCAAAGAGAGTTGCCCTAGTGCTAGCTCACCCCACCCCTCCAGCTTGGAGCTGGCTGCCTTCTCATGCCAGCCCTTCCGAAAGCACTCTCATACAGTTCAAGAGCTCAGATTAGTTATCTTTGCTCTAGTAGAAAAGGCTCTGGATTAGGACTCAGAAGGCTTAAATTCAGTTCTCAGGTTAAGTACAGACTCCGTATGCAACCTTGAGCAAGGTCTTTAATCTGCCTGAGCGTCGGTATCGCTTGGAGAGAGGCAGCAATTTTTCCCTAATCCCTGAGGATTTGGAGAATAAAATTGGTAAATAACAGAGCAGCACTTTGCCACTGACAGGATGGTTGGCATGGCTCTCCTGGCTGTATTGAGCTCCTTTTCTAATGACCCAGCATATGTGTTGCAGATTGGGGGCACTCACAGTATTTTCATGAAACAAAATCAGAATCAGAAGGAAGGAGCAGCTACAGGTTTTTATGTCCCCCAACTAACACACCTTTAAGCATCCCTTCACTGTTTTGAAGTGTTCACTAGGGAAGAATGTTCCCAAATTATATTTAATGTCTAAACTCAGATCGATAATTTAGTCAATGCCAGTACTTGGGTGCTATCATTCACTCCACAGGCACACAAGGAAACTCTGATAACGGTGTAGAAAATATCAACACCAGAGCAAGGCTGCTTTAGTGGCACTTTCCAGAAACAAAGTAAAAGCTGAAGACAGCAGGTCGCTCTTCCACCTATCTGTGCTTAGATTGTCTGTTCCTTCTCTTTAACCTTTGCCTGCTCCCTTTTTAATATTTCCCTTTCACACATTTTCTGCACGCAGGTCTGCAGTTTTCCTTCCTGCTGAGCTACAAAGCTGCTGCTCCTTTATTCCTCCGCTCAGCACTTGCCTGAGCTGGCTCAGAGCACGTAGACTTCATCCCCTTGATGATCAGCTGAGGAGCAGATGGAGGATCAGAGGAGTGGGATGTCTGCTTTACGAGGCACGCCTGCAGCAGCATTTGACAGAGACAACCAAAGAGTGACCACAAGCTGAGATTTCAAATGCTGCAATATTCAAATCTGGGATACAGGGGAAGGTCAAAGCCATAGGTCCCAGGGATCATGTAATTTTGAATTATTCTCAGCTTTCATTTAAAGCAAAATTTCTAGTGTTTGTATTTGCAGACAAAATCTTGGAAACGGGAGCCACCAAGAGCTTGAACATCAAAGGACAAATAAAAGAATCTAAAACTGATTTATTTTTTCTTTTAAATCTCATGATCTTGCCATCAACCTCACATCATGTTGGAGAGTAGCTCAGGATTTTTGAGCATAAAAGGCTGGCAGGACAACAGATGCCTCAAAATTATAACAAATTGAGGCCACAGTTGGCTTTTGAGAAGACTGCTCCCTCACAGCTAAGACAATGCCAGGGTTTTGCAGAACAGTTTGGTCCTCCCCATGTGACCTCTCACTGGTGAGTATCTCTATAGCCAGCAACCACAGACATAGCTATTCTCTTTTTTTAAAATCCAAATTAAAGAGGAAAGGTGTATTTAAAGTCCAAAGTGGCTGCTACATCACCACTAAAGTTGGTGGAGACTGTAGGCTCATGAGAATTCCCAGAGATCTCCCAGGTTTGCCTGCAGGGCCAGCACAGCTTCTTAAAGGGACAGGAGTTCTGCACAGTTGCAACCATATGTTGAATGTAGTGAAGGCATATGGAGCTAATTATGTAAATAAACAACTCAGCCCATGATGATTCTAAATAATGCAAAACATAAAGAGGCAGAACACCAGTGCTCTAACTAATGAAAATAGATTCTTAGGGTGATTAATTCACAATAAAGAGAAGCTGCATATGTCAAAAATGGTACGTCATCATATGATTTACTATAATCAGGTGCAGCTGCATTGCTCTTGATGTTCGTGAATGGCAATCTCGTTTACCTCCTCGTGCATCTGTACTACAATATTAAAAGAGAAGAAAACCACACAGCAGAGCCAGCAAACACTTATGAGAAAAATATTTTTAAAGCATCTTGATAAATATTTACCAGTCTTTTGGATTTTTGAATGCTTGAGGTTGTGTCAGGAAAGAAGCATGTGCTGATATCCTCAAAAACAACACAAGTGGTCAACAGCCTCCATACAAAAGGGAATAGCTAAATACAATAGGCCACTGTTGCTGTGACTCTCGGCATTGTTTACCTCTCACAGAGCTTCCAAGTACAAACCACTTCAAACAAACTACAGTGAGACTTTAAACTGAATCCACCCAACAGGTTAATAAAACAAATATTGATTGGGTTTGAGAGCCATTACAGTAAACAAACCCTTTGGATTGAAAGGGTTCCTTTGTTCAAGCAATATTGTCCAGAGCCTTCAAGTAACATATTACAATCTCAGCTGAAATCCTCAGGCAACATTTTACAGTGTTTGCCCTCAAATCTGCTTTTATTTCCAGCATATGTTTAAATACAGATACATGAAGAGATACGGAAAAGTATTTCATGCATGTAAAGGAAAGAAATCACACCAAATTCGAAAACATGCTGGAAATTCTAACAGTTAAGAGCAAAAATATTTTGTTTTCAAGCAAATACAATGATTTATACATCTAAATCTTATTCCAAAAAAAGTAACTTGTAGACACTTTTAGCTTCACTTCTCTAGAATCCCAACCTTTGTAATGCAGACAAAAATCACACAAGCGTACCAATGTCCTTTCACAAGGTTTTCCACAAGAGATCTGATGGCTAGGAAAGCATCTTGACAGCACAGAGATGCAACCCAGATGCTTGAGAGCAAGGTCAGAAACTGTAAGGACAGAAACAGTAAGGACACAGTAACACAGGAAAGGTTTGCAGATAATTATTGCCCCAGGTGCAGACTGATCTGGATCCCTCGGATCTGGTTGCCTGGTTGCTTGTCAGGGGGTAATGACATCTAAATGGCTTTAGATCCTCATTCCATTTTCAAAAGCAGCTTGGTTGCCTAGAAACCTTTGTCATGAGATGTCCTAGAATGAAAGAAGTGACCAGAAGCTTCAGCTTTACCACCTTTTGCAAATACTTCAAGATGCAGATTGAGAACATAAAGCTGGCTGCACAGATTTAGGTATGTATCTTCCAAAAGTAATAGATCCACCATATGGTTTTAAATCTTTCATCCACAATCATATCAGATTTATTACCTCATGTAACAGAGCAGGCTACAAATTCAAACATAACCAGTCTTATGCATTTTCTTTTTCTCCTGCAAACTTTGCTTTTCTCTCTCAACACAAAACATACTTTAGAAAATTAAACACACAAAGAATGACCAGTCAGTGAAGAGTGAACAAGTCCCAGTTATGTTATACTAGCCTAGTAATGTCAAATCAGGGAATGGTTCATACTTGACACAGAAGTGTAAAAATTCAGGGAACAGTAAAGAATTAAAATACTATCAGAAATTAATAAAGATATTTGATATTCCCATGCAAATGGATAAGTCAGAAGTGCTGACAATTCTTGTAAACTCAATTCAACGAGTGAACCAGGCTCATGATAAGTTTGGCTTAATAAGATATTGTAGAGAGAAATGGCAAAAAAATCCCAGGTAAATATCAGGAGAGGGTGATTCTCCAGACGTTTGAGTAAACCATGGTGCAAGAGCTTGAAGTAGCATTCACTGCTTCTCATTATCTCCATACACAAATCACTTAAATAATAATTTGTCCTCTGTTCCTGGGCAGGTAAACAAAATTGTGCATCGACTCAGAGCAGGCAGCTGACCACTGCATGACTGCAAGGTGAGTACAAATCTTTTTGCACCCTGGATTTCTTCTTGGGCATCCAAGCAGACCCTATCTGTCTTTTTCTCACTAACTGTCAATAAAGAACTCTTGACAGAGCCGAATCACCAATGCAGACTGATGTGGCAATACAGTGAAACCTTCTAATAGGAGGTATGGTTTCTAAATGACAGTGTAAAGTATTAAGAAATTACACCACCACTGAATGAAAGTGCAGTGCAAACCCAGTGCTCAGCACCTCTCTTAGCTTAAGGGTACAGCATTCTGCAAATCTTGTAAAATCAGGTGGTTGATCTGATAAGGTACTCTGCATCGCTGGGGCTCTTCCTATCTGAGGAGAGAATCAAGCCCTGTGTGCTTTGCTCAGGGTATCTCACCCACAGCTAGACTTCTGTGCTAGAAGAGTTATGCAATCTTAGCTTACATCTTATCACTAGCAGTGAAACAGTCAGACAGGGCTTGTTGTCTCACAGGCACCCACTTTATTCTCATTGCTGGGTAGCAGCATTAGACATATAGCCTCAGAGTGAAAGAACAACAGGGAGGGAATGAGTGATAAGGAGCAGAAAGAGCTTGCAGAGTTAGCACCTGCATGGCAGACTTATGCTGAAGCTCGCCTCATTGATGTGGGGCATTTCTTGCATCTGGAGCATAATGATTAAGAGAATAAAATACATATTCTACTGCACTGAATGTCAGAAGAAACTGTCGTGTTCACTCACACTGCACTACCGAGAAGATAATATAGGCTATTAATTAAGTTTGGGTAGAACAAAACGTATTTGAAGACATCACTCAAAGGACCAACAAAAGGTAGAGGGCTAATTTTTAAAATGGGGAATGATGTTAAATATCCTTAATGACGATATATATAACCTTAGTGAATGAGAGGATCAATTAAGAGCTCCATCTTTTTACAATCAGACAGGAGTTTCTTTAACAAGTCTCTGTGTCCAAATGCTAACATATATACTGAGGCTTTTGTAGACTTCACTCCCTTAAGTTGTGTTTTTTCTGTTTTTAACCTCTTTGTCCTTCATCACAGTGCTGAATAAACTACTCTGAGATCCCAAACCATTCAGTGCATTCCTCAATAACCAACAATAGCTGAAATGCCCTTAGGTGAGGATGTCATTTGCCTTGCCTTGCCTTGCACTGGTCCCATGTACCGTTTCCAGATACATAATCTGTCAAAGGTGGATCCTCAGCAGTGTAACATTCTCCCCTGCTCTTATTCTAAATACTGCAAGTCCTTCATGCTGTCTCTAATTGCCTATAGCTGAAACTGTAGGTACAGTTATACTATGATTCATTTGCAGATTTTTTGAAAACACTTTGATATTTTGACAATAGCAAAGCATTTGCATAATCAGAAAATACTAAGGGATTGATTCTGTCTACTGCTGCACATATGCTTGTTCTTCAACTTTCCAGGCATTGGTTTCAGTGGGGATTGCCAAGGAGCAATCTAAGGCAGGGGCTATCTAACAGAATTGAGCTTTATGGTCCCACTTTTTCCAAACCATACCTAACCATCAAAAAACAATGCTGAACATACATGAATCCAGACAAACACATAGCGATGAGAAACTGATAGTCAGAGGAATCAAAAAAGCTTCAGAAAAAAATATGAGATGCTGGGTCAATAACAGAAAACAGGGCATTGCACATAAAGTTAGGGATTTTTTTTTCTTTCCTGAGATGTAGGGGTTTGATCAGATATGGAAATAAAGGGATTAAAGGAATCAGACGAGTGATTTGTAATTGGTCTCCAGACTGTACCTCTTCCTTTAGTAAAGTGCATGCAAGTGAATAAACTGCATGGATGGACTTTATTAGCTTCAGCTTTCCTTCCTGACTCCAGGATTAGAGGAATACTTTAACCTTGACACATTCATCTTATACTCACAAAGCTCCACTTTTAACAGTCCCTTCTCCTTTCCTCCTCACTTGTCTGGTTCTGGCACGTAATTTTCTAAATTAGAAGAAGCTACTGTTCTGTCTTAAAAAGCAAAGGAATTCTCACTTATCTTTGTTGGCAAGAGCATGGAGAATTTGAAGATGGTTTACTATTAATACCTCCTAAAACTCATTTGCAGATGGCATAAATATGGCAAAAGCAGAGGCTTATATAAACAAGGCTCTTGAAAGGATGCATTAGGTTGTCCTTTAAATATATAAGGGAAAGACAGAAGGAACATAATTTTAATTATTAGATAGTAATGTAAAGCCAAGCACATGAATCCATGTTACTTATATGCTAGAGACGTTTCCCACGAGATTTTCAAAAGCACTCAGCACTGCTCCAGTTCTGTGCTGAGCAGCATGTATGAATGCTGCTTCTCTGCTGTCATTCCTGAAGGCAGAACTGGGCCATTATGGAGTATATGTAAGTCCATAGCTAGGGGAAAAAATGCCCTGCGCAGTTACTGGCATATCTATCATCCATGGACAGGAGGAAAACTGTGTGTCTGTGGAAATAAATACTTATTCAGAGGACTGGGGAAAATGAGAATGCAAGGAAGTTTTTGTATGTGCGTAAGGAAAGGGGTGGTATTTAGTATAACATTTGAAAGTTACTTGCAGAATAAAAGAACAAACCTCAAAGGTACATATTTCCTCAGTATACCAGTTTATTATAATTACAGAGTTTACCCTTACCTTTTTTCTTTATCCAGACGCATATTTGAGTTGCTTTAGATTAAAGTCTACTTCTTGTTAATTACGGCATTAAGTTCTCAAATGTAATTGGTGTCTGGTGCTAAGCTCCTATAACTCTTCTTGTCACTGTTTCAAGGGGGCCTGTTTGATTTGCCTGAAGTAAAATAAAATGGAAAGTACCATCTTATTTGAGTGAGACATTTCTTGTAGTTTTAATGACCAAATATTGTACTGCTTATGGGGCGCACAACTGGAAGGAGAGACAGTGAGCAGTCCTACCTGACAAGAGCTAATCAAGGTAGATGCTCCTAAGAATTTTAAGGGGTTTTATTACATCCTTTAACAAGATGAAAGCAATACTGCTTAAAACAAACACACACCACTAGATATTGGATAAAAATCATCACAGTGAGCTACTGGGAAATATCTTGCAGGAGTGTGGGAGACAGAAGCTTTTACCCCACCTAATCACAGTTTCTTCTACCACTTGGGACAGGCTGAAGAAACTTGACAAAAGTTAAAGAAATGACTTTGTGGGTATTTGGGAGGAGAGCACCTGGTGGCTGTCAGATGCAGACCAGAACTGGCTGTCACATCCTGCTGCAAGATAATGCTACCTAAGACTAATGCACGCAAGCTTCCCTAAGTCTTTTCTCCAGGCATTTTTGGTATTGTTTGATAACTCCTCCTTCAGGTCAAGATAAATGAGTATCTTGAAACTAGATTCTAAAGCTGTATTTCAGCATTAGTCAGATTTGCAAGACACTTAAGAAACTTACAAATTTTTTCTCCCAGTGGCAGTTTACCTCAGTAAGCATTTTCTCCCACAATTTCCCATTAAATTAAACAATTAGCCTGTTTTGTAGCTTTGAGGCCCTACTCTTCCTACATAAATAAAATGTATGCTTTTTCTGCTCCTGTTTCCTCTGATGGCATCATCCCCCACACTTTTCCTGTGAACCAGCTTATCCATATGGAGAGATGGTTAGACAGTCTAGATAGTAAGTAAAGTAATTCCTGTGCTTTTCCCTAGGTAACATGCACCCAGAAGCAGCTGTTACAGACCACTTGTGTTTTCATATTAGTTTCTTATAGAATCATAGAATGATAGAATTGTTTCAGTTGATAGAGACCTTTAAGATCATGGAGTCCAGCCTTTGTCCCAGCCCTATCAACCACTAGAACATTTCCTTAAGTGCAACGTCCAACTATCTCTTAACCACCTCTAGGGACAGTGACTCTACCAACTCCCTGGGCAGGCCATTCCAATGCCTGACAATTCTTTCAGTAAAGAAATTCCTCCTCATATCCAGCCTGAACCTTCCCTGACACCACTTGAGGCCGTTTCCTTGTTCTATTGCTTGTTACTAGGGAGAATAGACCAACCTCCACCTCACTACAACTTCCTTTCAGGTAGTTGTAGAGAGCGATAAGGTCTCCTCTGAGCCTTCTTTTCTCCATGCTAAACAGACCCAGATGCCTCATCCATTCCTCATAGGAGACATGCTCCAAATCCTTTACTAGCTTGGTAGCCCCCCTCTGGATCCTCTCCAGCACCTCAATGTCCTTCTCATAGAGACGGGCCCAAAACCGGACACAGTATTCACAGTGCAGCCTCACCAAAGCTGAGCACAGGGGAATTATTGTCTCCCTACTCCTGCTGACAACACTAGTCCTGATACAGGCCAGGATACCATTGGCCTTCTTGGCCAACTGGGCACACTGCTGGATCATGTTCAGTTGGCTGTCAACCAACACTCCTAGGTCTTTTTCTGCCTGGCAACTTTCCAGCCACTCCTCCTCAGGCCTGTAGCACTGCTGGGGGTTATTGTGGCCCAAGTGCAGGACCCAGTACTAGGCCTTATTGAAACTCACAGCATTGGCTTTGGCCCAGCCATCCAGCCTGTCTAGATCTCTCTGTAGAGCCTCCCTAACCTCAAGCAGATCAACACTTCCACCCAGCTTGGTGTCATCTGCAAACTTACTAAGGGTGCACTTTATCTCCTCATCCAGATGATTAATAAAGATGTTAAACATGAGTGGCCCCAGCACTGAGCCCTGAGGGACACCACTCGTGACTGGCTGACAACTGGATTTAACTCCATTGACCACAACTCATTGGACCTGACCATCTAACCACTTTTTCACCCAGGAAAGTGTATGCCTATCCATACGAAGAACATCCAATTTCTCTAAGAGAATGCTGTGGAAAACTGTCAAATGCTAAGTCAAGGTATACATTATTCACAGCCTTTCCTTCATCCAACAATTGTGTCACGTTGTCATAGAAGGAGATCAAGTTTGTTAAACAGGACCTACCTTCATTAACCCGTGCTGACTGGGCCTGATCACCTGGTTGTCCTGCACGTGCTGCACAAGAGAACTTACGATGATCTTCTTCATCAGCTTCCCAGGCACTGAAGTCAAACCAACAGGCCTGTAATTTCCGAAGTCATCATTCCATCCCTTCTTATATATATGTGTTAAATTGGCTGAATTCCAATCAGATGGGACCTCCCCAGTCAGCCAGAACTGTTGATAAATGGACAGTGACTTCTTCTTGTGTTAAATGGGTTTTCTCTTATTGTTTGTAGATAGCTAGATTGGTGGCCATAGGTTTGTTGGATTATTGTCCTGTGCTGGTCAGGAACCAAACCACTTCACCTCACATTTATGTGGCAAGATTTTTCTGGTTTTGCTCCATTCCAGTTTGCAGTTGAAAGAAGGTGACAGAAGGCCATGGTAGTTCCCTCTTTCCTTCATGGAAACGCCAAACCTGGCAGTTCTCTCCCCTCCTTTGGGCTTTCCTTTGGAAGGTGAGAGGATAAAGTCTCTCTGTCATTTGTCTCTCAATGGCAAAGGTCAATGGCAAAGGTCAATGTGCCAAATTATTTCTAAATGTTTCTAATCAGAAAGACTTTTCCAACAGGAATTTCAAGCAGGGGTACACTTGAATGAGTCTAGTTTCAAAGACACAATAATCAATTCTTTAGTGCACAGTCTTTCCACGTTCCCCTCAGATGAAGACATATGCTTTGTATGCATTACAAGAACACCTCAGGTTTATATGGCATTAATGCATATAATATCTGAGGTGCTCTGTTTCTTGTTTATACTGAAGTTAAAAAAAAAAAAATGCATTCTATTCCTTCCTCTCTCTTTTCATCCTGCAACTGCCAGGGGAATGCAGGACAGCTGTTCATTCACTGCTGTAGCTCATGATACTGACAATGGAAAAGTTACATTTGCTTGCTGCTTCAAGTCTGTGCAATCTTTTCCATAAATACACCATCAAATTTCTGATCATCAGGACTGGATCCTGCTGAGGAGTAGGGGACAAGCAGCAAGACGTCTGAAGCCACTGAGGGGAGAACGGATTCTTCAACCAGCAAGTACCTGCAATAAAAGCTCTGCTACTGAGGGATACTAATTAACAGATCTTCCTGCAATTTGAGATGACAACTCTGAGACAGACTGAGGAATTTGATCTGTATCATGAGATTCTTATGCATGACACTTGTACACCTTGATAGACAGTCCCAATCAGAAACAGACTATTCCTTTTATATTTCTGTAGAACTAAGATATTTGTCATCATAACATTGCTCATAGTTTTTGCTTTGCTTCACACAGGAACAAAATAGTGAAATTCTAGCCTTTCTGAAGGCATATTTCTTGCCTACTATATCATTAAACACTGTTCACAGATTCTAATTTCCCAAGCAAAATCAGCAAGCTATCAACAAGGCTATTGTCAACCATGTTGCTTATTGGACTTTGCATTGCATATCTGAACAACAAAACTTCATCAGCATGTTGAGAAGTTGTCTCCTCTGGAGATGACACGATGAGAGGGAGATGGGGGGAGATTTTTATATCTCCCTCCTTAGTGCAATTTATTTTACAGTCATTGAGGAAAAGGACTTTTGTGCTGAAAGTATGCAAATACGTATAAAGGAAATTAATATTTTAGAAACCCCTACAAACATATTTTATCATCACAGTTGACACTGAGAAACTCACTGGAACTCTGGGAATTCAGCCACATCAGTATCATCAGCCAAGACTGGCCAAGTCTCTGCTGAGGCTGGTGAGGACATCTGTGATAGTCTTTATTTAGGAAGAGATACTCATTCGAAGAAAGTGGGAATAATTTCTTGAAAGAAAAAAAAATACACAGGAAACACAGAACTCTGCTGATCCAAGGACAGTAATTTTCCTCAGCAAGAAAATGAGGAGACTGACTGCATGTCCATAGCAGTGACAAGTAACGGCTAACAAAAAAAGCTGCAAAATGGAAGTCAGACAAAGTGAGGGGTGCCAGTTCTTAATGGAGACATCTTAAATCCTTCCTTTTTGTATTATCCTGTAGAGTAGGTCAAAGCCACTCTATCTCTGAGACTACAGACGTCATGACACTGCTACCTTAGGAAGTTGCAAGGTGAAGTTTTCACTGTGGCTGTGTTCAAAGAGGAGTTCTTTCAGCAATAACCTTCTTACAGCCAAAAGCCTCAAAAAAAGAATTTTAATTCCTTCAAATACTTTCCAAAATTGGGACTTTCTCAAGGAGGACTAGCATCATTCCATTATACTTGTGCTGGTCTGAAGAAAACATCTCTTCCCCTTCATCCAGTGACTAACAAAGAGCTCTGCATCTTGCTGTCAAAGAAGCCCAGGATCAAGCCTCACAAAGAAACATTCTACATGAGTTGTAAAGAGTTATAATGGTGTCATGCAATGTGTCATAATCATAAGTGCACTAACACTAACCTTTTAAGCATATCTCATACCAGCACTCGCTGTAAATTGGTCATATGGTGTTATGACTGGGGGAAATTAAATTGTCATGAAATTAGACCTAACCCAAGTATACAAATAGCTACTCATTGGCAAGGATTCTACAGGACATCAAGTGATGCAATTTAGGGAGAACAGGTAATGCTAACCACTTTCTCAGGTTCCTTTCCCTCTTACTGCAGTGGTGTTAGCGCTAGAGGGTACATCCTTGTCTGTTTCTTTTAGTGTCTATAGACTTCTTGTCTGTGAATCTGTCAAATCACTTTTTGAACCTTTTGACACTGTGCTTCTAAAACATCCTGGGTAAGAATGCCCTAAAGTTCATTACTTCTTTTATCAAGGATAACTTTATGTCTTCTAAATGATCTCCTACTAGCTTCACAAAGTACTTCCTAGTTCTAGTATTAAAGGATTTGCTGAGTTCATCATTTAGTTTATACACCACCTTCACCTTTTTTGGTCCTGGTTTTGGCTGGAGTAATTTTCTTTGTAGTAGCCAGAACAGGGATATGTTTTAGGTTTACACTGAAAAGAATGTTGATCACACAAGGATGTTTTGGTAACTTCTGAGCAGTGCTTACGGAGTCAAGGCCTTTTTCTGCTTTTCCCTGCCCTTCTAGTGAGTGGGCTGGGGGTGCACAAGAAGGTGAGAGGGAGCATGGCCAGGACAGCTGACCTGAATACCGTAGAATGTCATACCTAGTGCATGAAGTGGAGGGAGGTGGCAGGGAGGGTCCAATTGCTGCCCAGACATTAGTCAGTGGATGGTGAGCAATTGCATTGCACATCACTTGGGTTTTCTTGGGTTTTTTTCTCTGTTTTTGTTATACTCCTTTTCATCACTATTATTATTCGTAACAATACTAATACTACTACTAATAATATTATTATTGTTATTATATTTTATTTTAGTTATTACATTGTTCTTAGCTCAATCTACGAGGTTTGTTTTCTGTTTCTGATTTTCATTCTCATCCTATGAGGAGATGGTGGGGGCGGAATGACCAAGTGGCTATGTGGTGATTAGTTGCTGTCTGGGGGTAAGCCATGAAGTGTTTCCAAACTGAGGAGTCTCAGCATTTTTAATCTCCCCTTGTAAGATCATCGCTCTCTTGCCTCTGTCATTTTAATTATCCTTTTCTGGGCATTCTCTAACTCCCCGATATGCTTATTCAGATGCAGAACCAGAACTGTGCCCAGCACTCAAGATGTGGACACACCAGTTTTACACAGGAGCAAAATACACATTCAGTCTTGTTCACAATATTTCCTGTTCACAATATATGTCCCTGTTGATGCCCATGATTTTGTTGGCTTTTTACCTATTTCAGCACATTAAGCCAAGAATTTCAGAGAATCCCTGAAAAATGCCTTCAAGATTCCTTTTATGAAAGTGATAACTTACAGTTCAGAGTCTAGCACACTGTAGGCCTGGCTAAGATCACTTTTTCCTAGACAAATCACCTCACTTTTACCTAAAGTGAAGTGTATCCGCCACTTTTTTGTTCATTCATTTTTATGAGGTTCTTTAGGTACTTTTCACCATTGCTACGGCATTTGATTTCCAAAAAAATGCTTATTCAAAATTTAGACATTTCACTCTTCACTCCCTGTTCCATCACTGATATTCAGAATCAAACTGGTCCCAGTAGTGATCCCAAAAGGATTCTATTGCTGTCTTTTCTCCATCACAAAAAGTGTTAGCTTCCTAACCATTAATCAGTTCTCAGTTTGAAAACTCCATAGAAATTTTATGTCTTTAAAATGTTCTGGTGTGGAACATCATTCAAGACTTTCAAAAAATCCTAGCATGACAAGTCCACTGGATCCCCTTTATCCACAGGCTTATTGACACTCTCACAGAATACCATCAGACTTCTCTTTACAGAGGCCACGCTGGTTCTTTTTCTGTAGCTTATATTTATCCATGTATTCTTATCAGTGTTATCTTATTCTTTAAGACTGACTGCACTATGGCAGTGGAGTCAGGCATCTCAAATTTGGAATTTCTGCTGCATCAATAATTTTTGCAATTAATTCTGCTTTCCAGATACCTTTCACCAATGTTTCTCTGTGTGTGTGTCTGTCAGTCACATATCTTCTGAACAACTTAAAGAAATCTGAGATTATTAAGGTACCAAGTAAGTTATAAAGAAAAAACATAAAATTGGTCAGACTATTGCCAGACTTCTTGGACTGCCGTATCATTGCAGATGGCATCAGTCTCACAGATACTGATAAGACCAATCCATTAAGCCCCTGTGCCAAAACCCAATCTCAGCCTCTACCTCAGCCTTCTACTACAGAAAAAGGAAGCAAGTGATGAACTTTACCACTTTTTCATTATGGGAAGTTTCATGGCAATAGACTTGCCAGGATGTGGAGGCCTCCTAAACTATTTGACATTCAACTCTGTGGTAGTTCAAGGCAACAAACACCACTTCTAGTTGTTTTTGAAAAACTGTCTTACTGCCTTGATGAAATTCATGTGTAGGAATGAAGGCCTTAATGCCTCGTGCAAGGGATTTAATGGGAACAGGTAAAATTACACATGAATTTCAGAGAAGTGTTTCCTACTGTTGCAGGAATCACCATTTTCCATAATTAATATATGCATTTGTTCATTTGAGGTTTGTGTGGGCCACAGGTCACTCCTGTAATTCTCTTTAAATTCTTGTTAAATCCATATGAATGCAGAAGTTAATATTTTGCTAAATCTTATAAATTTTGCAACCCATTAAGTGCTTCTAACACAAGTGTTCTGAGCAAACTGCTGCTGCAGATGTGGTCCCAGACTGTACTACTTCACCAACATTGCAAACTTTGCTGCTGGAATATTTCTTTATTTCATGCTGACCAGGTATCAAGACTGACTGCCAAGGAGTCAACATTGCCTTGTGCTTCCAACTGAATTTAGAGGACAACCAGTCAAGAAATTGACCAAGAATTTCAATCCATTTTTAACATGACAAAATGAGCTATCTGCTTATAATGCACAGGGACACAAACCCTTTATTCTTAAGCAAACTTGCTGACATTTTTGCTTTCTTGATATAGTACATCCAAGCAAACCTGGACATAAAAGTACTGGCCTGGTGTTATATCTGATGGCCCAGGACTTATCCCAGTTGAGAAAGTCCTAAAGGAGTTAACCATTTGACAAGATCCTTGACATAACCATATTATTCCTTTTAATGTCCAAGAAATCCTGATCAAAATCCCATACTGACTACACTGATTGATTTCTTGGAAATCACTTTTAAACTTTATCTAAACAAGGCTTGAGGTGATTTTGATCTCGCAAACAGCTAGTGCAACTGTCTCTGGCTCTTTCTCAGTGATGAAACTTAACAGACTCTTGGATATTGCCACATCTGACCCTAGGATCTTCTTTTAACTCTGTTGATTTTAAGGCTGTCACCAAAAGCACACTAATTTGAACCGTCACTATTATGCTATGCGGTCTCCAAGCAAATGGTCTCATTGAATGTAAGGTGCAACCAGCCAAAGATTTAATCCTTTCAAGCTGTTATTAAGGGCGACTGGTTGATGAGGCTTGTGGGGTTCCTCATTGTTCTGCATGTCACTCTTCATCTGACTATTGCACACAGCCCCCTGAAGCTGTCCCATTGGACAAGTTATCAAACCATGCCTCACTCATCACAACCCCCATCTATCAGAAGGATTGCAATACAAGCAGCAACAGGTCTGACATCACCTACCTAGCATTCCATTGCACTACAAGAGTGTATTTGCTCAAAGCTACAGAGTGGTGCCAAAGACAGCCCCTTCTGTTATCAAGGCCACTGCACTTGACTTATTGGAAGTGCAGTTTGCCAAAGGATAAGTTGGAACTGTTGTGTCGACCAGTTGACAAAGCGTCTGTCTTTCAGTTCCTTTGAGGCCTCTCTCCAGAGTCGGGGACCGTTACTGCATTCACAATCTGATAGTCCAAGCTCAGCAAATTCTTTACTTAAGTGTGTAATACACCTCTTGCTCGGGGTTCATGAGTCACAGACATCTCCATTCCTAAGAGGAAAATGTGCAAACCACAGAGAAGTTAAATTAATTTCCTTCAGATGTATAATTATATTACCCAAGACATGGACAGAGGGTTTTATCGTTTCATGCAGTCTGAACACCTACTAGATGTTGTTGTGTTCTATGTGGGGGGTGCAGAAACAGGATGTTCCCTGTTTGCACAAACGGAATTCATACCATGACCTCTGTCTCCATTCAAGCAGAACCCAGAAAGGGGGGCAAACAGCACAAACAGAGGAGAGGGGAGGATGTGTTTGTGATGGTGTTTTGCTAATATCACTGAGAAGTGACATTCACACACCCCAGGCCTAGGGTATTCAACTTCTCAGCTTGTGCATTCAGCTTCACAAACACAACAGTGTACATGCAGGAAAACACTGCAGAAAGCTGTTTTAGGGACAGCTTCTCTTTGTTTTACCCATGAATGACTTAGTGGGATTATTCCACATGAATAAGGAAGGGTTATCTGGTCTGTAAGACCTGCTTTCTTTTGAGTCTTGCAAGGGAAACAGTGGAAACTCTGTTGTTGAGTCACATAAAACTAGAACAGATGAGTTGCTATGGACAAGGCCGTGGCTCTTAGATCCAACCCTCTAGTGGGAGTCATGTAGAAGTCTCTCTTGCTAGGGGCATTTTCCCTTCCAAGGCCTCACAGTTACTAATCCTGGTAAAGGATTGTCTTTGTCTCCCTGTGCAGCTGGACAACTTGGGAGAAGACAGCCGGCTAGCTGCTTCTCATCTCCCTTAGAGTGCTGAGCTGACTGAGGAGCAGGCAGAGAATAGCCCCTCCATATAAATAGCAAGAAGCACTCCAAAGGGAAGAAGTTTTTGTTCATCCTTATCCTTTCCAGAGAACCATGCGTAGGAGGGAGAAGTGAACCCTAAGAAGAGTATGGATAAAAGCTCTAGGCTTCTGCAGAAGGGATGGAGAGTAGGTGACGTACAAGGCAATTGTTTTCCCAACCCTAATTCAGAAAACATCTGCTTCAGTTGGCTGTCTAGCACCCTAACCTTCTCAGCCTTAGTTCTGCCTCCTTGCACCTACCACAGGCCTTTGTGGTTTCAAAGAACAGCTTATCAAGCAGTATCTATTTTCTTACTGAATGTATCACAATTGCTTTCAATTAACCACCTCATTTTCAAGGATCATTCATACATGTAGCACATACATGATCCTTGCTCTTTGGTGATTAATCACAGGCAGTGTGCTGCCCAAAATATTGACACCAGGATAATCTGTGCAATAATCATATGCAGAATTGTGGGCTATATTTGCCCATACACCAGTGCAAACATTTTTCCCTGGGCTTACAGTAATTTGTACTATGGTGATTTCAATACCAAGAAGCAAGCCAGTTGTTGTCTTCAGCAGCCCAGTGGACCTGACAGGCAGCCTTCTGGGAACACTTTAAAGCAGCAGCTACAGCAAGGAGTTAAAAATCATTAAGCTTATTCCAAAATCCTAGCTGAAGGACTTGTGCACTGTTTGGGTTTGAATTAGTCAATTGACCTCTGTTTGTTTTATTCCTCCCAGCTGGAGAACTGGGCATAAAAACAAACTCTTGCTGCAAATCTGTAGCAGATTAAAGGAGGGAAAAAAGAGCAGACTCAGAAGAAGAACAAAATCCAGCCACAATATTTTCATCGTTATAACACTTATGGGCTTCAGGTAGAGTTTTAAAAGCATCTTTTTTACTTAGGATGCAGTTTCTCAAGCAACAGGGACTACTGTATACACAGGAGTTACCTGACCAGCATACACAAGGCAATGACATGCAGAGGTAGTAAATAGCCTCCTACCTTATGCTGTTTTCAAACCTGAATCACAGCCATGTTAATGCAGGTCCAGGTGCACCACAGCCCAAGTTAGGAGCTCTGCTGGATTCATCTACTTTTTTGATCCCAGAAATCTTGTCAAAGTAGAATTCAACAATTTTTTCACCTGGCATTTCCAGATTGACAGTCCCTCAGAGCAACACACCTCCTCCAGCACCTTTTGGATCCAGATATTGTCACCATAGACACATTGTTGGAGCATACCAACTGTTTCCAGACTGAAACATGCTTACTGTGAATAAGCTGCACCCATGGCTTGCTTAGTAAATTCAGCTAAATCTGATTTACTGTGTGCATGCTTCTCCACATACTTCAGCTGTGATATACATGAGCCATGGCTCACGATCATGATCATGAACACAAGATCTCAAGGATCATTAGCTCATGCTCAGTAGACATAACTGGTAAAATGCAACCTGCAGAGACAGATGTGGTCTCACTCTACTGCGCACTGTCCTGATTCCAGTTAGCTCTTAACAAGTCAGAGTATTTCGGCACCTAAGATGCACATGTATCCCTAGGGACAAAAGGGCATTTGCAAAAGTTGTTTCAGAGCTGTAGAAATTTCTCTCCTCTACTTGATGACTTTTGAAAAAATAAAATAAGATCCTGAATACTTTCTAGACTGTCAGCTTCCCCTGCCATAAGGTTTTAAGATCTCTGTTTTGAAGTCTATAAAGCTCCATCAGTTGATGAACGTGATGAACAGTGTAAGATCACAAATGTACCAAAGGTCATCTGCAAAAACTCTGTTAAGAAGGAAGAACCAATGATACAATGGTGGATTAGAGTAATTTGTGGAGCATATAGTCACTTTTCACCTTTTCAAGGAGGCAAATTTATCCTTGGGGATTTTTTGTTTTACTGTCATCTCCCTGTTTGCCAGTGCATGCACTCACCAGGCAGAGTTCGAAAGCTCCAAAAGCCCTAGAGCCTTTTCAAGGTTTGCAAGCCTAGTCCTTCCAGAGTAAGGACATGCATGGCCCAACAGCCTGTTCTAGGGGTTTACTTTCGTTTATGAATTCAAATTAATACATTTTTAAATTTATTGAATATTCTGTGCAACTGTTATTGGGACATGTCATTATGCTTAACTCCAAATAAAGTTAGTTCTGATTGACCTCAAGATTTCTTTGAAGTCGATGACCCATGGGCATTGCTTGAAACTGAACACTTGCTTACTCTCAAGAAGTAAAATCTGTCTCCATGCAATGGATCAGTGCATGAACCAAGTGTTCCCCTGAAGCCTCCCCAGAAGGTTGACTTGGAATTCAGCTCAGATTGACCCCTGAAGAAGGGACAATGTATCAACACCACCAGTAACAAAGACAGACAAAAATAAACTGCCAGGCAGTCATCAAGTAAGGCTAAGAATGTTTTTTTCTAAATATTTCTTTTGCACCAGCCTACAATGCCCTGGTCCTGTCAAGTATCATGTGGTGCTACAGCACAATAGTGCATATTACTAACAACTTCAAAATCTTTTATCTGAGAAAAAACAAGTACAGAATTCTTACACACATGCAATAAAATTTTAAAGTTATAGTGTAATAAAGTTATAGCAAGTTGTAACTCTTGAAAACCCCCTTTTATATTTAATACAAAATAATTTTCTCATTACATATGATGAAATTTGTGTAATCTGAGAAACCCAGAAATAGATTCTTAAATTTCTTTCCCTCAGGCTACTCATAAATTAAATGATGTACAACTTTGGAAACTTTATTTCAGAATTATTATAGACTTTCATTCTTAAGAGCTGTTTGGAGGCAAATTACAGATGAAAACTTAGAAGCCTTCTTCTTGGTAAACTTTGTTTCTGAAGTTCTTTTCCTTCTACCACAGCTTTACCTATCCAGATATATAACAAACTGCGAAGAATTGCCTTTACCTGGTTTCTTCATCCCTTTTGATAATTTAAGCTATGAGAGGACAGAAATAGAGCAAGAATATTTGAAGTAGCAAAAGAAGGACATATCTTTCAAGGATTTTGCAGTTCTTGCAGACAGGTGGAGATGACCACAGAGCAGCACACCAGTGCATGCAATTTGGGTGATTCTGCATGCAAGTGTTTGTACTCTTACTGGGTTTACACATGAAGAAGGAAGACATTTTCAGAGATACATCAACTGAGTCCATATCAGAAAACTTAGTCTTAAAATGGCTAGGGATGAAAACAAAAAAATCAACATTTTTCCAACTTTTGTAGAAACTCTAACATAGTAGACACCTATTGTGCAATGCTTAATTGCACATGACTTCTGTCAAGTTACAATGATATCATTAACCAGAGGTAGAACATGGCTTCTTATTCAAAGCCACTGTTGCTTTGGTTTTGGATACTCCATATGCAGCAAAAAACAATTGCATGTATGTGAGTCTAGTCTTCAATCTCTCTGCTGAATCAACCATGAAGGACCAAAAACTGCTAATCAGGAGGCAGACTCTAGACCACCATGGCTGAGTTACATCTGAAAACACTAGTTCTTTCTTCTCTTTCCTCCTTTATTACAGGTCTCTGACAAGTTGGCCTGGCGTGCTTGTCCAGGCTACCAACCCCCATCTGCTGGCTCCATCCTGTCCACACAGGTAACTCAGCAGCTCAGGAACCAACTTCCAGAATCCTACAGTTTTCATCATAAGGGAACCAATATGTTCTCAATGTGATGATCACAGGGACCCACATCAGTTCTGTCAATTTTAACAGTTCTTAGGTTGATTCAGGAGCAGCCAAGTAGCAACACCTGCTCCCCAGTCTGAGTTGTCCCCATCAGCCTGTCACTCCTCTGAGATTCGTAGGCCATCCATCTTTCCCTCAAGCCTACACATGTCTAATGTGATCCTGTACTCAATTAGCTAAACTTTGAGTAAGATCCATTGAGGCCATATAAGAATAAGACTTTATGACTAAGGGAACAAAACACATTGAGTCTGTATTGGTGTAAATGACAGGAACCTCTTCTACCTCTTCTTCAATGGCAGCTTTACTAAAGTGCAACCCCTTAAAGCCAAGGCACAGATTCTAACACATCTATTTCCAAAGCCATGGCACTTTAAACATAATGATCTCTCTAAACTTCAATTAATCATGAAAAATTACAAGCAAATATAAACAAGATAAATATGGCCCTGGATTGCCTCCAGAGGCCTGTGGTACACTGCAGGCAGAGGATAATGTAATTAAATATGGGCAGCCTGCCGACTACTCGTTGTCAGTTTTGTCTGGTTATGAGCTGAGCTGAAGAAGTTTGCTCTATTGTAAACATTTGTTTTACAGTGGTACAACTTAATTGAGCTTGGAAAGCTTCTGCAGGCATTAACAATGACTTACCTCACTAACGAGTAGGGATAATACGACCATTTTGACTTGGTGGACAAAATCCACACTTGTATCCATTTTGTACCCTTACAAGTGAAGTAGGTGCTTACAGATATGTGTGCCTGGGGAAAAAAGAGAGCATTAAAAAAGGCTGAAAATGGCTCCTTGTCTTGCAAATGTACTACTGTGAAGAAGAACTCGACTCCATGTGAATTGCAATACAACACATGGAATATATTGATGTAATTTGCTCAAAAATCCATGGGGAACTTCCTCTAAACTTGTGATGCCCACCTCCTTTCTGAAGTTGCTTAATCACCTATGTAAGAGGAGATTTAGCCCTGGGAATTGCAAAAGGGCTACTGAAGCATCCTTTTGCAACAGGTCAGTTTGCACTCAGTCAAAGAAGCTGCTTCTCATTTCGTGATGTCTCTCTGGTTGCCATATTGACTTAGACAAACCAAACACTTTGGCACTAACATACTCAATTGACTCCCAACGGCAGATCAGGAATGTTTTCAGCAAAAGGTATTTGCTGGGTGGTGCTTTTTTGTCCTTTGCTTGGCTTACAAGGCAGCAACATTTTGATTTGAATGGGAAAACTAATTAGTACAATTGCCCAAACTCCTCTTTCTCCTTGGGAATACAAGTGCTCTGCCCACAAGGTTTATCCCAGACTAAGTTTGGAAGGTTCTTTCTGAGAGAATCTCTTGTTAAAAGTATTGACAGTTACTGCAAAAATGGAATGACAGTACATTGTCTTCCTGCATTTCATATTGCAAAAGGTAGTTTAAAATATGCTGCCTAGAATGGACACAAAACACAGGGCAGATACAGTGGTCTGTGTAACACTGTAAGCTAAATGAGATGGAATAGTTGCTTATCTGGTCTACAAAATGGGATCAAAAGGCCTTTCTTAAAAAAATCCCATGAATGACAGCCATTCCGGATAGTGGCTGAAGCTCCCTGAAGTATGACTTTTTGCAAGGCTATGGCTGGGTTTTGGGAAGAAAAAAAAAAGAAGTTTGTCTCTCAGAAGGTCTTTTAAAAATGCTCAGTCTTCTACTTGAACACACACAATGAAGACAGGCGTAGGAAGAAGACTTGGCTTGAGCTCAAGACTTCCTGGTGGCTGCAATTTTGGGGTTATTTTCATCCTGTCTGACTTGTACGCTGTAATTGTACAGTTGCAGATGACAAATTAACTTTTTTTTTTTTCTGCTGCTGCTCCTGTTGTTTACAGGTATATGTTTGGATTCAGTGGGTGATTTTTTTGCACCCAAGGATGTGTCAAGCATATGTGAACACTGCATTTCATAAGATTACATTAAGCAATGCACCTGGGAGATGACAGCCTGCAGCCCATTGCCTGTAAAAAGAGGCTTCTGGAGAGCCATGTCTGCATTATGTATAGAATACATCATAAGGTTAACATATAAAATACATACTTAACGGTAATACCCAGATATACTTGGAATGAACAGTCACGTTTTCTCCCAAATGTGCAGACAGTTCAAAGCCAATTTTCTTGCCAGCATCAGTCAAGGATAGCTTCCTTCTGTTTATATTTGTACATAAGAGATATCAAGAACAGATATCGTAAGCACCTGTTTTGCTCCTGACTCTCTCAAGTCACTTCTCACATGACTCGTTTGAGTGGAGGATGGCAAGCAAACCATCAGTAAGATTCCTATAGTTTGCTGCAAAAACAAACAGCAGTCTTTTCATTCTCATGCATAAAAGGTGACCCATGTACAACTTTTGCCTTGAATAACTGAAACAGGAAGACATCTGACTTTGTTTAGCCTCTCACAGGCAGGGAAAATTTACCCCCAGCTAAGGTGGAGGCTTGGGTGCCAGAGTGAAAACCAGAGGGCCTTGGAGCATTTGGAACAGGCAGCTCCAGATTGGAAGCTAGTCACCAATACTGATTCTGTATGGAGTTTTTAAAAATGCCTGTAGCAAGTTACGTTACCTACATCTGGTACTTGTGCATATATATGCATATGAGAGCAGCCACATCACATCTGACTAGTGGCCTGACTTTGAGAGTAGCCAAGATTGACAGATGTTTTAAAAAAGACCATAGCTGCACAGCATGGGTAACCACTTTTCTGGAACATTACCTAACCTCTGATATTTAAGATATACCCACACTACTGGCTAATCATTGACTTCAGAAGTCTATTATACGTTTGATTTGAAATGTTTCTCAGTCACTATTCCAGCCAATAACACACAAAGCACAAGACCAAAAAGTTGCAGCAACTAGGAATACATGATGTAAAAGCAAAAGGCATCCTTGGAGTTGGTGCAGCTGGGCACAAAGTAGCTTTGAGATCAGAAATTAAAAAAAAAATGTGGCATAAAGCTTGCTGTTTTCCATTGCCTTCCCAAACACATGCACATACTGCATTAAGTGTAATTGACTGACATGAGCATTTATCTGTTTTAAGTATTTCTTTCCCTGTACTTTGAATAGGAATTTAATTCAGTAGCTTAAGTACTCTTAGTAAATTAATGTTGCTGAGCTCTGGAATATCTATCTCTATCTAAGAAAACAAGAGTAGAGACAGGAAAGAGAGAACTAAGGGGAAAAAATTTGTTTTCCCAATTGTCAAGAAACACTCTGTTCAAGTTTTGACAAAGACTCAGTACAGCTTTTTTGTTTGAACAATTTGTTGATAATGGACACTTTCTGCAACAGTGGGAACATTTCTTGTGAATTTATACGTGTATTTTTCCTTGCAAAGATGATTTCTTTTAAGCCCAGAAAACCTGGAACTGTGATGATTACTGCCTTGACAGGTGATTACAGTGTTTTATTACATATTTATGCTACAACAGTAAATTCTGGCCTCAGCTGGACCCTTTGAGCTCAATACCATTGAGAAAAGAGTAAATTATAGTTCCTGTTTGCCACAAACACCTCAGTAAGATACAGCCTCCCCAGTCATGTCTATTCCAGAGACAAGGAATGGACAAATATCATGAGATCTCCTCTGTACACACTTCTCACAAGTGCAAGTACAACGTACATGCAGTTTTCACAGATAAATTACAGTTACCCTTCCTGCAGGAAAGAAGAGCAGAGTAGAATTCCAGAACAAGAATTACAACTGCTCCTGCAGTTTGTCCCTTGTGCTCCATTTTGCAAGAGTCCCAGTAAATAGCTGTAAGTGAACTTCATAGTCTGTTTCTCATGGCCCAAAGACTACAATTTGAGCACTCTAGTCTAAAGCATCAGGGCTGACCAAAAAAAAAGTCACTAGCAGTTCTTTGTGATCTGTCCTACGGCAGAGGGGTGGAAGAACTGATAACTCATTTCAGTATAAACTGTCAGTGTGTTTAGTCTATGTGGATGAATATAAATCCAGATAACAGCAGCAGGAATCTTAACCCATCACCAAACTATTATGAAAGGGCATCTCATTTCTTCTCACCATATTCTCTGATATTTCATTATTTGCTTACTTCAGGACTACTCACACTTTCCAGGTTAGTAGACTAGGAGGAAAAAAAAAAAACAAGCTTCCCACATAGTATTGTTGTTGTTGATAAATGAAGAAGGAAAAAAAACCTGCACACAAATTTATGAGTCACCTGAATACAATTAAGCCAGATGTAGAATTAAGGAACAGGCACTGACGTGCACTCATGAGAAAATACAAAGCAAAGTTGCTTTAGCCTCTCTCAAAAAGGAATGCTGCAGGGCAGTAGGACTAGAGGGAGTTTAAAAAATAAAAAGAAAATGGGGGAGGGGGGAGGCTTCTTAACATATAAATCACGGTGTCAAAATCCTTTTATCTTTTGGCACCCAAATCTCTCATCTGCCTTAGCGAATGCTAAACAAGTCACTAGCAATTCTTTGTGAATTTTTAATTGGTGTTTTCACAACCTTGTTCTTGATATTTGTAAGAGAAATTAGCAGATGTTCACAAGAAGAGTTTTACAGAGACAAAGAGTTGGATGACTTCTACCTTAGTGCTGGCTGCAACAAAAGCTCATGGCTTTTCTCTGCTTCAGGATATACTCTCCAGAACTAGAAAAGGTAGGCTGAAATTGCCTACATTTGTGTAACATTACATTTTACCTGCAAAGTCTACAAAGACAAGATTAGCAGCATCTGGTCTCTACTTTGTGAACATCAGGGTCACATCAAGACAGTTTTCTGTTTTTTCAACAGTTTTCTCCAGTGACAACAGAAAACTCTCTTTCATATTGCTGAGACATGAAGGAAGAAGTGAAAACTTTAAGATGTGCAGTAAATAGTCTGCAACACAGTTTCAAAACTATGTTTTCTGATCTTGTCTATTGGTCTTACAGGAAGCTCCTTGAAATTGGAAGTGCTTAAGCATGGTGTTGGAAATGATTTATCAGATCATATAGAATCACAGAATGGTAGCGGTTAGAAGGGACCTTTAGAGATCATCTAGTCCACCCCTCCTGCAGAAGCAAGGTCACCTAGATCAGGTCGCATAGGAACATGTCCAGGCGGGTCTTGAAGATCTCCAAGGAAGAAGACTCCACAACCCCTCTGGGCAGCCTGTGCCACAGCTCTCTCACTCTCACAGTGAACTTTTTGTGTTCCAGCTTCATCCCATTACCCCTTGTCCTGTTGCTAGCTACTATAGGAAAAAGGGATGTCCCAACCTCTTGGCACCCACCATTTAGATATTTGTAAATGTTAATAAGATCTCCCCTCAATCTCCTCTTCTCCAGGCTAAACAGTCCCAGTTCCCACGGCCTTTCCTTATATGAAAGATGTTCCAGTCCCCTGATCATCTTGGTGGCCCTGCGCTGGACTCTCTCCAGCACTTCCCATCCCTCTTGAGCTGAGGAGCCCAGAACTGGACACAGGACTCCAGATGAGGCCTCACCAGAGCAGAGGGGGAGAAGAACCTCCCTTGACCTGCTGGCCACACTCTTCTTGATGCATCCCAGGATGCCATTGCCTTCTTGGTCATGAGGGCACATCTCTTTCCAGCAGTTCAACCCCCAGCCTGTACTGGTGCATGGGGTTGTTCCTTCCCAGATGCAGGACTCTGCACTTGTCCTTGTTGAACCTCATGAGGTTTCTCTCTGCCCAACTCTCAAGCTGGTTGAGATCCCACTGAATCAGCACAGCCTGCTGGGGAATCAGCCAGTCCTCCCAGTTTGGTGTCATCAGCAAACTTGCTGAGGGTACACTCTATCCCCTCATCCAGGTCGTTGATGAAAACATTGAACAAGACTGGCCCCAGAACCAATCCTGTGGAACTCCACTGGCCACAGGCCTCAAACTTGATTCTGTGCCATTGATCACCACCCTCTGGGCTCTGTCATTCAGTCACCTCTCGATCTACCTCACTGTCCATTCATCCAAGCCACACTGCTTGAGCTTTCTGATGAGGATGTTATGGGAGACAGTGTCAAAAGCCTTGCTGAAGTCAAGGTAGATGACATCCGCTGCTCTCCCCTCATCTAGCCAGACGGTTATGCACTCATAGAAGGATATCAGGTTAGTCAAACAGGATTTCCCCTTGGTGAAGCCATGTTGACTCCCCCTGATAACCATCTTATCCTTCATATGTTCAATGATAACATTCATGATGAGTTGTTCGATCACCTTTCCAGGGATGGAGGTGAGGCTGACTGGCCTGTAGTTTCTTGGGTCATCCTTCTTGCCCTTTTTGAAGACTGGTGTGACATTGGCCTTTCTCCAGTCCTCAGGCACTTCACCCGTCCTCCATGATTGTTCAAAAATGATGGAGAGAGGCTTAGCAATCACATCAGCCAGCTCCCTCAGCACTCTAGGATGCATCCCATCAGGTACCATTGACTTATGAGCCTTAGGCTTGGCCAACAAGTCTTTAACCTCTTCCTCTTACACCCAGGGCAAGTTCTCCTCTGTCCTGGCCATCCTGTTATCCTTGCTGGACTGGGCTTCCCAAGCGTCGGCCTTGACTGTAAAGACTGAAGAAGGCATTCAGTACTTCAGCCTTCTCTGCATCCTCAGACACCAGAGCACCCTCAGCGTTCAGCAGCGAGCCCACATTACCCCTTGCCATCCTTCTGCTGCTCATGTACTTGAAAAATGTCTTATTACTGTCCTTAACATCCCTGGCTAAATTTAATTCTAGAAGGGCTCTAGCCTTCCTAGTTGCACCCCTGCATGCCCTGGCAATGTTCCTATACTCTTCCCAAGAAGCCAGCCCCTGTTTCCACCTCTCATAGATGGCTGCTTTCTGCCTGAGTTGTCCCAGCAGATCCTTGCTCATCCATGGAGGCCTCCTACCTCTTTTTCCTCCTTTCTTGCGCATTGGGACACACTGATCCTGGGTTTGGAGGAAGTGGTGCTTGAAGATTGACCAGCTCTCATGGGCACTTCTGTCTTCTAGAATCATATCCCATGAGATTCGTCCAAGTAAATCTTTGAAGAGGCCAATGTAGGCTCACCTGAAATCCAGGGTCACGGTCCTGCTTTGTGTCCTGCCTCTTCCACCCAGGATCTTGAACTCTACCATCTCGTGGTCACTGCAGCCGAGGTTGCCTCCAACCTTCACATCCCCAACCAGACCCTCTCTATTCATCAGTACCAGGTCCAGCAGCACACCCCTCCTTGTTGGTTCCTCGATCACCTGAGACAGGAAGTTGTCGTCAACAATCTGTAGGAACCTCCTGGACTGCGTGTGCCTGGCTGTGTGGCTATCCCTGCAAATATCAGGGTGGTTGAAGTCCCCCATGAGGACCAGGGACTGTGATCGTGAGGCAGCTCTCAGCTGTTTGTAGAAGCCTCATCCACATCCTCCTCCTGATCAGGTGGCCTGTAGCAGACTCCTACAACAATATCACCTGCCTTGCCCTGGCCATTAATTTTTACCCATAAGCACTCTACTCTCTCCTCATCCCCACCCAGGCACAGTTCAGTACACATTAATTGCTCCCTCATATAGAGAGCAACTCCACCTCCATGCCTTGTCAGTCTTTCTTCCCTGAACAATACATAGCCCTCCATGGCTGTGCTCCAGTCATGGCAGCTGTCCCACCACGTCTCTGTGACTGCAATGAGGTCGTAGGCCCGCATCCGCACCCACATCTCCAGTTCCTCCTGCTTATTCCCAGGCTGAGTGCATTGGTGTAGAGGCAGCGCAGGGGCTCACTCAAACACACACGTTTCCCTGGACGGGTGCAGGAGGTTCCTCCCCTGTTTGGCTCTTTCTCAGGGTGGTCAGCCTTCCATATCTCAGCCCAATGTGCAGATGAAGGGCATTTATCATTGCATTCCCTGTCCTGCCCTGTTTCCCAGCTAGAGGGGAAAAGCTTGTTCTGTTTTGCTTCTCCCCCCACTCCCCATGTCCCTTAGTTTAAAGACCTCTTTATTAAATTTGCTAATCTACTCCCAAATAATCCAGTGCTTTTACAGGAGAGATGAATCCCATCCTATTCAATCCAGCTGTAGTCCCCAAGGAAGAATCCATTGTCAAAGTACCCAAAGCCTTCCCATCGGCACCAGCCTCTCAGCCAGGAGTTCACATGGCTGATTTTTCCATTGCAAACTCCTCCTTTATCTCCAGTGAACAGGATAGAGGAGAAAATAACCTGAGCCCCTCTACCTTTTACCTGCTCCCCCAAGGATTTAAAATCCATCTGGATCCTGGAGATGTCATGTCTCATGACATGGAACACAAGTAAGGGGTAGTAGCCTGCATCCCTGACAAGCCGTGGCACTCTCTCAGCCACATCCCTGATCTTGGCTCCAGGCAGGCAGTACATCTCTCTTGACTCCCTACCTGCTCCTCAGATGGGTCTCTCAGTGACCCTTAGCAGCGAGTCACCCACAACAAGCACCACTTCCCTCTTCCTACAGTGTCCATTATCTACTGCAGGTGGAGCAGCTGATGGGTTTTTTAGTGGGTTTTCCCCTTTTGGAACTTGCTTGTCGAAGTCCCTTGTAGCCAGTGCCTCATACTTATTTGTAGTGGGCACTCTGGAAGGAGGGCTTTGAAAATGAGCCTTTGTCTTTCTTTTTTTTGTAACCAGGGTCCATGACTTATTGGATTCACTGAAGGCTTGCACCTGATTGTGGAAGTCTCCATCTTTCTCCACTTCTTTCTCTCTAATACTACAGAGCCTACTCACAGTTTCCTGCAGCTCTTTCACCAGGTGCTGCAGTTCCTGAACTTGAGGGCACCTATGACACATTTTTGTCTCAGAAGCACAGGTCCCTAAGCAGTCTAAACACTCCCTGCACTCCACCTGGACCGAAGCTTCTCTACTAACCAGCTCTGTCTGGGTGGATGCATTGACCTTCACCTGAGTTTTGTCCATCTGAGCCTTGGCTTTAGTCTCTAGGCAAGTGCTCCCCATTTTGCTAGGTTGAAGCTGAAGCTGGGGCACTGCTCTGACTTCTGCTTCTCTAAACGGGCCGTGGGGTTGTTCCCTGCCCGTCCTCCCTGCTCTAACTGCCACGTCACACCTGGGTGCCACATCACTCCCTGTTCGCCACACTCCTGGTCGCTCGTGCTCCCTGGGGGACGATTAAATCCCCCGCTGTTGCTGTGGCTTTGCCTCCTGGCAAGACCGTCCCCCTCTCAAGAGCTGCCTGGTCCTGGCGGTTCTCCTTGTTTTTCCTCCACTCCCCGTGCTCCAAGAACCCCCGGATTACCTCAATCAGACGCACAGCCACGAATAAATGAGCCTTGCCTCTGCTTTGTTTACCGTCAATAAAATGGCGGCAACAGCTGCACCTTGTTTAAACTCCCCGCGGTTGCTGCGGCTCCGCCTCCCAGCAAGACTGTCCCACTCACGAGAGCTACCTGGTCCTGGCAGGTCTCCTCACTTTTCCTCCACTCCCTGTGCTCCAGAAACCCCAGGATTACCTCAATCAGCCGCACAACTGTGAATAAACGAGCCTTGTCTCCACTTTGTTTACCGTCGATGATGGTTTACCGCCAGATGGCTCACTTTTGTTAACAAATCCTTTAAAATTTGGGTTTTGCTCAAAAACCAGAGATCAAAACTTCAAACTTTCACACTGCCATTTCAAAGATGACAAAAGTGAGGGGAGTTCAACATTTTCAAAACAAGATTTTCAACTGTCATTGTGCAATGTCATTTTCTTTTAAAGGTTGCTCTATGTAAGACTAGGAGAGAAAGCTAAACGGTCCAAAACTGAAATGAATCCTAACAGGAGGCTTTTTATTTTGTTATTTCACCAAAAGCAGGAAAATATATTGTTTTGTTTGACCTAACTCAATTTTAAATCAACAGTAATGAATATTTTGTTGCTGAAACAAAATATTCATTACTGACCCAACTCATCTAATAACTAAACCTCCTGTTACTCAACTGTGTTGTGTGCAAGAGAAAGTTTTAAGAAAAAGAGAGGGCATGCTGTCAGTACATTTTTGAGGTTGATGTTTTTTCCAAATAGCGTATGGCTGAGTAGAAGTGTGAAAGGAACCATTAAGCCACTCACCAATGTTTGAGCCAAGGCTGGATTACAGAAGCTAGAAACTGGTCTCATCATCTTACTGTTTCTTCTTCCATTTCCCACTTCTACATCATAGACTCAAACAGTACATTACTCAGGATGGCAAGCTCTTCAGTACAAATCTGTACTACCATAGAAGAAATGATCATTCTCAAACGCAATAGTTGCTTTCTTGTTTTCCTAGAATAAATATCACAAGCTGGTTGAAACAGTTTTATCCCTTTTCCCTCATTGAAAAGACAACTTTAAACAAAATCAAAATCTTCATTTTCTACAAGTTGCAGCTTCTATCTCTCTAAAATGGAAAAGGAATCCCAAGTCTGCTCTACTGAAGAAGGACGCTATTGACTAGAGCCTGGGCTTTTGCTGGACACACCTACTAGGTCTTAATATGAATTCTGGCGTTAGGAGAGGTAGAACTGTAGGTTGTCAGAAAAAATAAGATGTGGGGTTGAATAGGTACCTATCAACTATACAATTGGACCTATCTCGTTTGGACTTCTTAGTCCCATCTGGAATTTCTGAAACCATCATTATTTGCTGAGACACTTTGAGCATGGTAAATGAAAATCTAACCAGATAGGCTATGATTTTCAACAGGCACCTATCATGGCTGCACCATCAAACCCAACTGAGAAAAAAATTATTCTAAATGGCTCTTAAACCTTAAGTCCATCAGCTTTCTCTCTCCTCATGCTTTACTCTTACCCAAGCTGTGCCTTAAATGGCTTCAAGAGAACCAAAAAATAAATGCATTAGTAAAGTTTCCCTTCATGCCAGATTGAGAGAATGGTAACATGTACCCTGAAATATGAAAGAGCCTTTCTGTTTCTCACATATCTGTAGATTATTAAGGAGACTACCATCACTAAAGACACTCTATTCAAGCAACTCTGGTAGGCATGAGCAGCTTGTGGTATCAGCAGCTGACAAGATGCCAAGAATCACTAGCAAACTGGCAGCAAGGGCAGCCGCCATCATGGTGTGAAGTATGTTCCTTGGTGCAAATGCTCCTGGAGGACTGAGAAAATGCCTAAGAAGTCCAAGTCATTTGAAGAGATTGTGGCGTGTTAGAACCCACAGAAAAATATTTCTCCAATGCATTATTTATTGCTTTTCTGTATTTATATAATATCCAGCTTCCTGAGAGTAATTTGTTTTGGATTGTGTAACACTGGGCAGAACATCAAACGTATGTTAATCAGTGGTAATAAAACACTAAGTTTTATGGTCACTGAGGTATTAAATATTGCTAATAAATTATAGGGCTAGAGTTTTAAATGAGCTATAGTTTGGAGAAGAGCAGAAACACCATGTCTGAAAGCATTAATTGCCATTGCCTGACTTCCTAATTATGAAGAGTTTCAAATATGCTTTTAAACCAATATATCACTCTCTGTTTTGCACACAATGAAATACAGCTGCATTTGAAAAGCTTCAATAGCACTAAGCCTGTTACCCCTTCAAAGCACTCTACGGACATGAAAACACAGTACCTCTGTGGAACAGTTAATTATTAATATCCCCATTTTATACATAGGGGAAGCATAAGTGCAGAGAGGTTAAAAGTCTCCACTGAGACCACCCAGCTTGTCAAAGTCAGGGTTTGCATCAACGGGGGACACACACTCTCCAGTCTTACAGTGGAAGGAATAGGCAGTGCTCCTTTCCACAGACAAAGTCCAACTGTGCAGCAGCAATCCAGTCATAGCAATGGCATCCTGTTCCCACATTGTGTTTATTCTTCTTGTGGACTGGCAGGGACTGGACGAAGCAAGAGGCATTAATCTTCTCCTGGCACAACTCAGAGAGAGGAAAGCTGTGCTGTATATGACAGGCTCTTATGCTTCCCATGTGCTAGAAACACATCTTAAAAGTAACATATTTGTGAACTGCTATCCTATCTGCCACAGGATTGCGTTGTTCCAACCTTCAGGACAAGTTGCTAGAAACGCTGCCACTGGTATAAGCATAAAGCCCAGGTGGGTCTGACAACTGTTCTGCTGCAGACTTTGCTTAAGTGAGGAGTGAGCATACACCATGAGTCGTGCTGGCAGGTGTGCTGCTAGTGAAGTGACCCAGGTGCCCCAGAATGGGACTTTTACAGGGGTTGTAAGGCATTACCCTTAAAGCAAGTAACAGCCGAACTAGTGGGATGGTCCTTACTGAGAATTGCATGAGGGTCAGATTTCAAAGCAAGTGGCTTTAGGAAAGCAAGAGCTGGGGAAGTCTGCCACATCCTTTCAAAAAAATGGGGCTTACCCTCATCTGCAAAGGACTGCTAGCCAAAAGGGATACAGACAGGCCACACACAGTAGGTTTGAGGAGCCTGGCAGCACTCAAGCATAAGCATTGCTTGGCCTCTGCCTTCCATTCACCTTGTTTTAGTCCAGCTCCCACAGAGTATGAAAAATACGAACCATCTTTCCTCTGTTACTGTGCATTAAATTCTTCCCAAGCACAATTCCAACAAACAAGCCTTATGCCCTCATCTGCACCCATGTCTCCAGCCTGCAGGGCACTTTCAGAGCACTCCGCAAGCCATGTTGCCATTTACCAGACTATATTTTGGGGCAAGATAGAACAAGAATGGCTAGCTTTGACTCACCTGTAAGTCACAGGGGCTACAATCAGACACATAACATGATGGCAAGCCTGCAGGTAAGGAATGACTCACGTAGCTCAGCAGGGACTGTGGCTCAACCAGTATGGCCTCACCTGGGTGAGGGTGGGAGGGCAGCTCCTGCTTGCCAGCACAGCACCCCTGGAAGCTGCAGCATGGGGTTGCTCTGCCATGCTGCCTGCTGAACCTTTTCTTGCTGCTCTGCCAGCCATGCTGCTCCTGCAGCTCTGCTACCTCCCTCCAAAACATGGAGGGGTATGCAGCATGGCTGTACATCCAGATAACTCCCTGCTCATTGCAGAAGAGAGTGAGCCCTCATCGAGGCTTGGTGTACATCCTGGTGTAGTGTGGCAGACTACCAGCCCTGGCAGAAAGCCTCTTGCTGATGTGGCAGAGCAATGAAAAAGCTGAATGCTGAGCCTGTGCTGCAGGGTTTCCGATGAGGCATGCAGAGTATAAGGACATGATATTTGTCAGCAGGAGACTGCTCCTCTGCCTTGTGGGCTCTTTGCTGGCTGCCTTGTGCCTCCTGACGCAGGCACTCTGCGTGTGGTGTGGCCCAGACTGCCTCAGGGGCACTGAGGGGGACCACTGGCCCCAGTGTCCCCTGCCTGGCACCGCCGTTAATGACAAGGCTTCCACTGCTCCCAAGTGTGCTTCAGTACCATCACAGGATGACCTGTTGGGGAGTCTGGCCTGGGGGATGCAACAAGAGGACACATCTGAAAAAGACATCTTTACTCCAACAAGACAGTTGCTTTGCTGCCAAAAAAGAAAATTATTTAATTTCTCAGGACAAAAGGGAGCTGAAAATTGGATGAGAAGAAAGGCACAAAAGAAATAATGCAAATCAAAGCACATTCAGACATTTCACAATCTTATAGTAAGCGTAAAGAGCATTCACAAACATGCAGGGACAGCCATCAGACGTGTCCCAGCCTCAAAAATTGAGATGACACAAAAATTGCATTTAAGAAGAAACATTTATCAAATGAGGAGTTAGTGGAAACTTCTGTGAGGGAAATTCCCTAAGCTTCCTTCAGAAAATATATGCAAGCATCTAAAATGTTTCCAATTTTTTTCCTAGTCCTCTTATCTCCTGTTCCTTGCACAATCTTATTAAAGAAAATGCAGCCTCCTACATTGGCTTGTAGTACTCTGAGCACTCCTGACACTATCAATCAATGGGTCCATGTACTTAAGAATTATATTTTTTCTTTTAAAACCCAAACAAAGTAATGAAGAAGTTGCAATCCATCCTGTACCATATCTTCCTGATCTTTTAACTGCTTATGATTGTTGTGAACTGTGTTAAAACACTGGCACTCACTAGGAAAAAACACACATGTATTTCTTGCAAAGTCCTGCTTGGATTTCTTGTGCAGTCAGGCAGTAAACAGAATAAGGTCTCAGGTCACAGTAACTGGTCTTGGATTTACAAAAACACCCATTTGAAGCCCAGAAGGCTGCAGCCTCAGCTGCACTATGCAGCCAAACAGTGCTAGAGCACCTCTGGTTGCCCATGAACACTCCACCAGTATTTCTACTCACTGCCATATCAACAGTGAGCCTAGTCCACAGCACAGAAACTGCCCTAGCAACCCGTTGCATTTTAAGAGTCCTCACAGGCATGTATCTTCTTGAATATTAAAATTCTGCAGATATATTTCTCCAAAGGCCAACCCAAAACATATATTTATTACAGCTGACTTTGGAACCTACAAAACATGTCAGTCCTACTACAGACCAGAACCACTTCCACATCAAAGCAACCCAATTCTTTCACCAGATTTATAAAGTCTCAATTCTTATTCCTCCTTAAAAGCAAAACACCACAAATATTTACTTTTTTGTCCAACACACACCTCATTTCCTGCTCCAGTATTGCAAGCAACTCCACTTCAGTCATACAGCAGACACAGCTTTTTGCTTCTTCTCTCTTCCTTTCCCTTTGGTCCCTCTGGCTCTGGATTCAAGCGCATCCAGCCATTTCACTTGCTCTCTTGCTACCAAAAACTGCATATAAAGTTCCTCTTTCTTTCAGTCCAACCTATTTCTCCTGAAAGGAATAGAAAGCAACAAATGCCCACTGAAGCCAGGACTTTAGTAGCAGTATCATTAGTCACCCTTGGTCACGTTGGTTATGACGTTAACTGTCATGAACACAAAGACAAGACACGTAAGTAGTAAAGTAATTTTATCATGCTTACCCGAAACTCACACTGCTCTTTCATACCAAGCTCCTTCACGATCCTACATGTCTGCCCAGTAGTCAGGGAATTGACATTTGGATCAAAATTTGAACTGTCTCATAATTCAAAATGTACTTCAAAATGTTCAAGTCAAGCTCAATACTCTTCTGATATTAAAAAAAACCCAAAAAACTGTTTTAATCTTTCATTGTATAATCCAAGAAGATGTATACACTTGTATACTACTGTAATACATCTGTATTTCTTGCAGCCTAAGATAAGATTTGCAACTAAAAAGGATTTAACTAACATTGTTTGAAAGTACATGTGTGTACTCTCAAATGGTGGCTATTAATCCCACACTTGGATTATTTATCACAAGTTGGGAGTTGGACTCAATGATCCTTATGTGCCTCTTCCAACTTGAGAAATTCTATGAAGTCATAAAAAAGAAGAATGTCAAATCTGAGAAGATAAAGTTCTGGGATTTTTCCAATTATTATGGGATGAAACCTTCTTGGTATTCAACACATTTGATTTTTCTGTCCCATTTTATCCACAATTTTCAGACACTACTACTCTGTGTTATGCCCTAGAGGAGAAAAGCACCCAAAACAGCACTGGAAAGCATATAAGTTCCTGAATAAAAATACTATAAGGATGAAAAAACTATATTGGATTAATTTTAGTCTAATTTGAAATGTAGAGAGATGCAAGGAGAAAAGATAAATGGCTTTATCTAAAGTATTTATATGATTCGTATTACTGGATCATCTTAATTCTTTACAATCTCTAGCGTGTTTGTACTAACAATGAACTTGTGGGGAAGTTTTATCTTGTGCATTTTGCAGATGAGGAACAGGAGTTCAGATTCTGAAAAAGTATTTAGGAGTCAGACTCTCTGACCGCATCTGAAGTTGCATCTCTAAGTACTCCTGACAATACAGCCCAAAGCAAGTACAATATGCACAGTTAATCACATGGTTAGAGAACTAACACACTCTGAACTCAGCTGCTCATGGAATCCCTCAGCATACTGCTTCTTACCCAGTTCTGTACTTCCTGTTGCTGCAGCCAAGTACTCCTGGCACTGTGATCTTCTTCCCTGTTTTTGCTGAGAGCTTCCTTCAGACCACGTCCTCAATTCATCAAGATCACTTGGACTTCAAAGCTTGACTCTGAAGTGCCTGCTCTCACTCTTTGACTTTCCATCAGTGCCATAAGGAGTTTATTCCTAATGCCTAACTGCCCACCATTAGTAATGAAAGCTGTCAAGCAGAGCAAGACTCAAATCTCAGCTATGCTTTACATACTCCTGCATTTGATAGGGAACTGATCGTCATTCTCAACAGTTTTGCCCTCGTATGTTCATAATGTCATCTTAAGACAGTTAAATTTATGCCCTCAAAAATGTCAAATAGCTTACTAAAGTCCAAGTAAGGTCAAATGGTTGTTCCTCATACAAGATGTTATCCAGACATAGGAGGAAATCAGATCAGTTTGACAGGATTTTGAGGGACATCATTAGTAAATCTATGCCATGCAGCCACTTGTGGCCCAGAAGAAGATAATACATAGTACAGTTTACAGTAATAAAAATGGAAGTCAATATCTGGGGACCATAGATAGTCTCTGTCCTCTCCTAGAAATGAAGAAAGTTTTTGAAGAACATTTGTGTTGCTGCTTCCTCCCATAATTTGTTGAACAATGAGCAAATAGCTATAGCTTCTCTTGTAATTCAGCCATAGACAAATAATTTATTTTTTCCCAATCCAGCTAATATCTGCCTTTCAGGATTGCTAAGTAAGGCTTTGCTACTCACATTCAGTGTTTACAATAACATCATGAAAGAGATCCTGGGAAGCTATTGTTATTTGATATCTGAAAGTAAAGTCTCTGAAGTATAGATGCACCAATATCACTAAAATTGCTCTTAAGAGAGTAATCTGCCTACTGAGTCACACTATCTTCCTTCAGTATGTGCCATTCCCTTCAGTCTTTGGCATGCTCAATGCACATAGTGCAGATGTGCTTGTGGACGTGAATTTTTTTTCGATTTTGTTAGACCTAGGCAAACTCTTTTCTGCTTTGGTCTTAGATTTTTGCTTTCCTCCACTGTTCCTGATTGCTCTCACACAGACTGCAGTGGCAAAACTGTCAGCAGTTCATAAGGGGGCCAAATCCTTTCAGATGTTTTGTACAAGTTTCAGAGCTGTTTTCAAATTGACTTCCTTTCTTGTTTCCTTGCAGATGTCTCTTTGATGCCACCATGTAGATTTGGACGTCAGATATATGATCAGCATGGGGGACAATTTCCCTGCAAACTGGCCACGTTCACAGTCATGATTAGTCTGTTGGGTCTCCAGAGATCAAAATGAAATGCATCCAAAGTCTGTATTGTTTTCCTATGCCCTCGACTGTTACAGCAAAGTAGTCTTGGAGCCAAACTTGCTTAAAGTGACAGGACACCAGACTTAAGTCATCTGGGCACCAGACTGGATCCAGTAGCTGGAGATGAAGAAGATAAATCTTTTTAGTTTATCATAGGAGAGATTAAAAGGTGCTGATCTAAGTTTAAGCACTATTGTTGTTACCTGGACTACTATGAATATCTCAGTTAAGCTGCCACTCACTGGAACCTGAAAATAACTCCTTTTTTCCCCTCTCTCTGAATATGCCTGCTTTATGCAACACACAAAAAGCAGAACTTGTACCAGGCTACATGGCTTTCTTGTTTAATTTGTATGTGGTTTTGTTGTTTTTTTTTTTTTAAAGAATACTAATTCAGAGAGTGGAGAGTTACAGACTATGTTTCTTACAGTCAACTTTTTGGTCCATGCTCTTGCTTGGCAGGCAGGAAGGACTGGGAAGCTGTCTGCTTTCAGAGCAGCGAGGAGACTTGGCTTCTTCAAAGAGAAATCACTACAGTCTGGGCAGGGACACATCCTACATGAGACCCTCACTGCCTTCCTGGCTGGAGGCCTCCTTGGCAGAGAGAAAGTTTACAGGAAGGAAAGAGAGGGGAAGTCCTTTAATCGTCCAAGTAAGAAGCAGCAAGGGCTACCAGGAATGGGATACCTCATTGTTACTGACTGTAGCTATTTTTCTTTACTGATGTGAACATACATATGGCAAACACCAGAAAGTATAGAGCAGAGAGTGGAAGAGCAGAGTGCTGTTTGAGGTACAAATAGGTGCAGTTCATGTAGGAGACAGGAGGCTCAAGCCTACAGTCCCTGCTAGTCCCTGTAGTTCAACAGGACCACACAGTCAGTTGCAAGGAATGCCAGACTGTTCCAGAACCTTTCTTTATACCAAGCATAAAATGGAGAAGCAGATAAAGCCAAAATCTGAGTGTGAAGGCCTGACCTTTCTGTGATCTTCTATACTCTCATAGTTGTTTGCAGCTCTTCAAGTTATTGTGCAACATTAGGAAAAGCAGGTACAATGATGTAACAGTCTGAGCCACAAATAGAATGAAGCCTCAAAGAGGGAAGAGTTGGACCAGCATCTTCATGAGCAGTGGCTTTGGAAAGGGAAATATTTATCTGAAACTAGTTTCTCTTGTTTTGTTTGAAATATTTTACTAGTCTGAGGGATTCCTCAGTTCCTGGGTTGAGGCTAGAAAGATTTCCTCTGGTTTTCTTTTTTTTTTTTTTTTTTTAGTAATGCAGAAGTGTTATATGAGAAACTGAGCACAAATCTTCCATGATTAACACAGAAAACCTCCTGAAACTAGTCAGGTTTCAAAAGCAAATATATGTTTAAGGACAATCACAGTATTTCAGGAAATTTAAAAAGTTTTCATCACAAGGAAAGGGCAAAGGCACTTTTATTTCATGCATAGTCCAAGCATCATCCATCTTTCTTCCCTTCCATAAAGGCAAACGTTCCCGAGTTACAAGTCCTGGAAGATTTTCAAAGTCTCCATTTTCCTTGGAGCTTAATGCTATCTTTAATGAAGGCTTCTTCCTGGAGCTCTACAGCTTATTCAACAGTCCTTGTAATCATCATTATTTCTAGTTTTTCACTTTTCCAGGCTCAGCAGTAGAAAGCAAGAATTATTTTCCAATTTATGATTACATCAAAAATTCAATTTATCATCAATCATTTTTGCATGCAAATTCAGCTAAATATTCCCAACAAAAACTGTAATCAAAGTTTAGCTAAGACTCTTTCTAGGAGGCATGCTCTTCCAGTCCCTTTGCTATAAGGATTTCTGGACAGGTTTTTTTTTGAGAAGCAAAAAAAGAATTAACTCCTGAATCAGCTTCAAGTTGAAACTTAATGACGGCACTCTGGGAAATAGCAGCTAAAAGCCTCAAGGTTCTGAATAAATCTAAAAAAACATATAAATCCTACACATATTTTTCCTAGGTAGATAAAATGGAACTGGAATAAATTCCAGAAAAGGGAGCAAGAAATAGATGCTTTGAGTGCCTGGTAGAAGTATTTGAGATACTATGAAACTCATAATAAGTTAGTAAATCAGAAGAGTTTCTACAGTAAAGAGACAGGGAACTTTAATCATAACAAATACAGCAGAACAAAAACAAACTATTGGCAATGCTGAGTAGAAAAAAAATGAAGAGCAAGATGTTTGGTAAGACAAGAGGTGGCCTCCCACACCACAGCCCCTGAACTTGCCCTGAGCAGGTTGTCCTGCTGCAGATCTGCACCTTAGAAAGACTGAAGTGAAACACCCTCGTGCCTTACCTGTTTCTCTATCTGTTTCTCTATCCTGCCAGGGCTGCATACACAGTTTTTGGATGTAGACAAGCCCTCGTTAACCCTTTTCAGACTGCTGCTGCGTTTCTGAATAAACTTATGGAGAGCAGAGAAAATTGCATTTGTTTCCTGGATTCACTGTTAAATACTGCTAGCAAATTTGGTAATGTCTTGGGGATATTAAAACAATAACCAATTGGAGACATGATAGGCAGCAATTTCCTACTGTGCCTTCTCTCTTAAGGAATAATCAGCTGCTGGCAATATTAATTCATTTACTAAGGTAGAAAATACTTTGTAGAGCCTTTTAAACAGATTTTTGAGCAAAACTGTGCAGAGCATAGAAGGTATTTATAGAAATTACAGTTTGAGGTGGATTTAGAGGAAAATCTGTACAGCAGCTGTACATAGTCAGGCTGATAGACGAATTAGCAAACTGGGGAAGCCATACTTCCTAGAAGAAGAGCATAGCATCATCCTCCTGTTCAGACAGCAAGAAAAGCTGAAAAGAGTCCAGCTCTCTCATCTGGGTGTATCCATGTGCTGTTATTTTTTTTGTGTTACAATAAGGATATGTTACTCAAATATGAAAGATTACACCAAAATAATTGACAGAAAACAAAGGGAAAGGAAGAATAAAATATACAAAGACGTTTAGAAGAATGATGTGTGTTTATTATACCAAAGATAGTGTGTATCAAAAAACAAAGAAATTTCAGAAAAGGATCTGAAGAAACAATGGGTGACAGGATAATTCAAGGAAGGTGTTTCCTAAATTGAAAAGGTGGCCATGGTACATATAGGCAGGAAAAAAGCAAAAACAAATAGGGAAGAAGACAAGCACAATGTGGTGATAGCTGTTGCCATGAAGCTCAGCTGAGTGGGTTCATGGGGCAGATTTTCTGAGGAGACAGTGACGAAAGAGCTGAGGATCAAGGAAAGACTGAAGTGGAGGGAAGCAATAGCAGAGGTCACTTAAGGGAGCAGACAGCAGGGAGAGGATGCCAAGAGTGACAAAAAAAGTGATAGACATTAATGGATTGGAGGTCTCAAGAGGGCAGGGTGAGGCAAGGGGCAGAGGGTAAATATGGTTTGTTGAAAGAAACAGAGAGGTGAGAGAGAAAGTGGTGCTCAAATGGATCAGAGGAGGAGCAGTTTTGTAAAAAGAGGAGCAATGCTCTTTCAGTGAGTGGGAGTGCTGCTCTGGGTTTGTAAGTCAAGTGAGGGGGCGAGGGAAAGGAGACAAAGGTATAAGAGGTTGGGCAGGATGTTATTGAAGAGGGCAAATTCAGCTTCAGATACAGTGGAAGAGCAGTACCTCCCTGCCATGGAAAAGACTGGTCAGGACTGTAAGACACACGCTACAGGAGTAGTGCAGGGCCTTTACAAAATCTGGCAAGTCTTTTACATCCCAGCCTCTCCTCATCCACACCTCAAAGAAATGAATAGCTCCATTCATTTGGGTTCAGGTATTGATTTCAGTCTTCTCTAACATGGAAATTCATTGAGGCCTCTTTGTCGTCGCTAAGCCATTTCCTGAGTATTGCTCCAAGATCAGAACATGCCTCCTCCTGACCTCAGGAAGAGGGAAAGCCCAGAGTGCTTCAGAGGCTGGCAAAAAAACTCACAAATCAGCAAATTAGCTCCCCATCATTCAGGCCAGCACCACAGATCCCTCCTCTTTCTTGTCAGCACACCTGATGCATGAAGAAGCCACTCTGATGAGTTTGCAGTTTGTTTAGATCAAAGATCTTCAAGCAGAGCTTGTATTTTTAGGGTACAATCATTCACATGTAAAACTCCTAGATAAAACTGCAGCATTTTGACTTCAATATTTGATTTAATGCTGCATGTCTTTGCAGAAGGAGTTGATACAACTGCTTGGAGATTAAGCAAAGCAGTAATGGTTTGACAGCTACTATGCTAAGACTGTCAGTTTTATTGTTTGTTTGCTGTTGCAAAGTTGCCGGCTCTCAGCCTAGGATCCGACTCTCAGCTGGGTGGGAAGAAATCCAGTCCTACTCAGTGTGAGTGATAGCAGAAATCTTCACTTTATTGAAAGCAGGCTCTAACTTATATACACTGCAGGCTTCAAGCTAGCTCAGCAACAGCAACTGATAGGTTACATTTTCATGTTCATTCTACTTGTGGTTTCTGCGATAAGCAAGCTCCATCATTTTTTTACATCTTGTTTTACCTCTAAGTTGTTTACCACCTTTAGCCAAGAACAGTCCAACCTTGAGGGAATAGAAAGCGGCCTGCTGTCTACGTGACAGCAACTACTTTAACCATGTCTCTGACTCTGGTCTTGATTGTGCACCAAATCCATATAACTAGAGCTCAGGCTGCCTTGCCCGAATGGGCCTAACATTATACCCCGGGATCCATGTCCATGCTCTCTTAACCATTCCTCCACAGTTTGATCTCCCAACTATTCCTTTTTTTTTTTTTGCTTTTCACTTTTACTTTAAACACTGTGTTTTTGCTTTCATTTGGGACATATGTACAAGACTTGTACAATAGTCTGTCTGGCATGGAGGAGGGCTGCAATAACATAAAGGACAGGTATTCTGCTGAAATGTTATCTATTCTTTGTAGCCTGCATCCAAACATACATGAATGTGTAATGTTTTTAACTTAAGATACCACAGGATTAAATGCACTAAAATAGACACTCATACTTCTGACAGCTGTTGCCAGCTGTGCCCTTTGAATAGAATTTCTAACAAAACTGGCCTCATGAAAATAAAGGAGGGTTATTAGTATTATCCGAGAGAGCAAATAGAACATTTTCTATTCTGTACTCTTTTTACCTCCTCTTAGTTGTTACAGTAATTGCCTACAGTTTCCAGTGGTTCTAACAACCCCCTAAACAATCTATGTCTTCCTCCAACAGGTTGATGGCTCACTGGATGTTGTTTCTATGCAGTGTTTAGAGTCTGAGTATTTGGCAGTTAAATAACAGCATCAGCTCCAGAACCGAAAGCAAAGGGTCAACTGACCCTGGCAAAGCAATCAGCTTAATGAATTAATGTTTTTACAAAGCTTCTGAAGAAACAATATGTTACAGAAGCACCAAGAATACTATATCTAGATTTTCTTCTTCCTAAGCTTTCACTTGCAGGGAAGTAGAGATGATATATGACTTATTTTAAACTTCTGAATTTAACTGGCATGACTCCTTTCTGGAAGAGGCAGGTAGCAGCTTTGTCCTCCAAAACCCAGCAAACAAGTTCACATACAGAACTGACTCTCACCATTCCTCGAGTTCTATCCTTTTTTTTCATGTACTTAAAACTACTTTTCAATTTTAAGCAAAGTAAAATGACAAATGACAGACAGGCACAAGAATAAAGAACAGAGCAGCTGCCTAGGCATGAATGCAGACTGACTTAATAAAAATTCCTGCTGTTTTTGGAGGGAGTATGTTGATCAGACTTTCAACTAATCTCAAAGAAGTTTTAAGTCTTGTCTTAATGAGGCTCACAAGAAGTCTCTTGGTAATTTTCAGTGGATGCATTATCAGCTTTAAATAGTTACAAGCAATGAAAAAAGAAGAAGAAAAAGGCACTGCAGGAAGGTAGATAGTAAGAGCTCAAGGATCCTCCATTCAAGCAGTCAATATGAAGGTTCCTGTAGACAGCAGTCATATTTGTACTAGGCACTAATCCTATCCAGGCTTTAATGTGTCCAAAGAGACTAACTAGAAGAATTAGACCCCAATCCATCTTAAACTGAGCTACAGTAAGAACACAAATGCATGAGTCACAGTATCTTTGGGGGATTGCACAGAGCTGACCTGATTATCACTGAGAATAAAAAAGCAATCCACAATAACACACTCCGTGTTAAAGACGCTGCAGAAAACCACTGGCAGAGTATGCATGCATTCTTTTAACAAAGCTGGCATGTTTCTCCTTGTAAAAGACAAACTTGCTCTGGTACCAAACATACTGAATGAGGGCCACCTAACTGGGCTACAAGAAAGATCCCAGTGCATTGTCACCCAGACTTGTTACATTTCATTACTCATTATCCAGCACAGGAGATCCATGTGACCTTGCAGGGCCCTCGTGCCCTTCTCTTCATATCATGGAAACCAGATATGCAACCTAGTCCATTTCTGTATTGTTCTTAGCAGCAGTAAGTAGGTTCACACTTTATGTGGTTAACTCCTGAAACTCTTATCTCTGTCATACAACATAAACACAATGTGTGCTCCTTAGAGTTCTAGATAGATCACATTTCTGATATTTATTACCTGGTACAAACATATAAAAAAGCACAAACTAAATAGTTGACACCTCCCCAATCCTGCTCTGTCCCCACCACCCCGAAAAAAAATCCAAAAAACCAACCAAACAAAAATAAAATAAAAACCTCAGCAACTGAAAAACTCACATATCTCTTTTTCCCACATAAAAGGTGGTAATAGAAAGAAAGTTGGGCAGAATGCCAGTTTCCTGCCACTTTGCAGTCACAGTACGTCACACCTTTAGTTTGGATGTTCATAGGTTGAGACTGTTGATACTTCAGAGGCCAGTGAGCAGGGACAAGGAAATTTCTTTTTAAACTCTAATGACTGTATTACACAGCAAGACAACCATGTTGTCAGTAGGCAAATAGAGTAGATTTTGGGAGACCACTTCTATTCTCCTACTCGATATTAGTGTGTGCTGTAAGCAGCATATACTGAAAGAGCCATCTCTTATATCTGCATGGATATTCAGGCAAGTTATTAATTTAGCTCTTTCTTAAACTAGCTAAGCCCTTATGTCACATTTTCCATGGAAATATACATTATGGCCTAAGCATGAGAGATTCTGGTATTCAAATTTGTGGATAAGGAGGGCTAGTGAAAAATATTTGACACAGTGTTCTCCAGTGACTCTGTCCTGAACAAAAACAATCACAGCCTTTACCTAGTTCAGAAGATTAGAAAAAACCACATTTATTGAAAGGTGCTTCCCAGACATTATTTGATTCATATTCATGTTTCTTCCTCTTCCGTTTGTATTCTCTATGATCAGGGGGAATGAGAGATGGGAAACAAAAGTGAACATTGACATTTTTCAAGTGATCCCCAAAAGATGGTATATGAGAATGGAATGTTTTATTAAATCGTCCTCACAATTCCTCACAAGTTAGTTTGAGTATTCCTCTTTCTTGTCACCTCCAGTGTTGTTAAGCATATCATTTTGCACAGACACATCCAGCTGGCTTTTCTCACAAGTGGTCTGCATCACTGCACACTGGCATGCTGATCTTACACAGCCCAAGCTCTGCATAAGTCAGAACAGCTGCTGCCTAAAGGAGAAAGTAGGGCCTAGTACTTGAGACACAGGTTCATCTCCCTCTCCCTACATGTTACTTAATTATTCTGTCCTGGCATTCTCCATCTGAGAACTCTCTTCTACTACACAGAAGTGTTGTAAGTAGAAATAGAGACTGATAGGCACTCAGATATTAGAAGAGTTCAAGGCATGTAAATCTCTAAGATGCAGTTGAAGGAGCAGAAGCAAATTTATAATGACTCTGAGAAGCTCTCTTGGGTCTTACAGCTTAGGCTTAACTGCAGGAGTTGTCCTTTGTGTATCTTCCCGAACACGGTTTTCTGAATTTGCTGAAGACTTCAGGGAAGAATTTGGGTTTAATTCAAAGAACATGCCTGCTTAAACCTTGCTTCTGGGTGGAGTAATCAGAGGGGGGTTCAGTTATTTTATTTCTCCCATAACATAAATTACGTGAGGCTAATGTGTCAGTCTTAGAAGTTCCTCCATCTGGAGATGGGACTTCTGCCAATTATGCCATAATTTTTCTTGCCTGAAGTGCCTCGTATTCACTGTATAGAAATCAAAATGCAGTTCAGGTTGTGAGTAGATTTCCCTGTGACAATGAGGTATTTTTTTATTTTAGATTTTAGGCTGGCTTCCTGCCACTTCATAACAAAAGTATGAGTAATGATACGTAAAATCCATATTTTAGAATAGGAATAAATTGGGCCATTGCAGTATTTCTGTCTATCTGGGGAAATTTTACTCTGTCATTGCTTAACAACATAGTTTTACAGAATAAAACAACACTTCGTTCTTAGGCACTTCTACTTTTGTGATAAAATATATTTTACCATAAAATGGCAAAGGAAAGGCTTGAATTTAGGAAAAGATTAATAGATTAGATAAGCTCTTTCTAAAGGCATATACCAAGACATTTTTGATAGATGGAATTGTAGTAGGCATAATCTTATTTTAAATAAAAGTAAATAAGCGGATGAATAGGGTTTATTTTTACACACAACTATGAAGAGCAGATTTTTTTTTGGTGAATAGGAAAAGGCAGTTTTAGCAATTACAATGAATTCATAGGAATCTATAGTAAAGGAAATCATTAAAACATTACACCAGCCAAATACATTTAGTGAGTGTGCATATACAGAATAAAAACCACTGAAGACTTGTAGGGATTTTTACCCAGGCATCTCAAAGAGCTTTCTGAGTACGGGAAATATCATTTTTCAGGGGAGGAAGAAAGACAGAAACTAGTAAAGTGACCTTTTAAAGAATCTACTTGGCTCAAAGAGCAGAGGATTTAAAACAGTTGTCCTCAAAGTCTGGTCTTATACTGAATTTACAATACAGCTTACACTGTATACATAGTGTGTGGAATTATTTTGACCACAAAACACTGGTGTATCACAATATAGTGACACCCTGGTTTGCAACTAATAGTGGCTTTTTTGGTATTTGAAACTGCTTCGTTTTGCTGGAGGATGGCTTCACGAACAGGAGGAAAACGGAGTGGCTAATGACTGGCAAGAAAAGGACAACGAATGAGCTTGCTTTGGGGAGCTTACTTTTGCCTTGGCTATTTCAGATTGAGATGATCTTTCAATGTTTTACTGTATCAAGAACTTATCAGAATATTGTTAGAGACACCTACAGTCCTGCCATCTCTTGATTCTGCTTGTATGCTGCTACACAGGGTCCTGGCCACCTTGCAGCATTTCCACAGTGAGGAGTGAACTTTGTAAACCTTATTGAAGTATTTTCATTCTCATACTATACTCTAAGAAAAAAATTACTTGAGTTCAAGGGTTTTCTAATACTGGCAATGCAAGCTGATCTGTTATAAAGTTATGATAAGCCTTGTGGTGAACTGGGCTGGGCAAAATAGCAGGAGGAAAACATTGTCTTGGGTATCATTACATATGTCAGAGTCAACACTAACAAAAAAGACCACTGATCCTATTTCTTATCCAAATTCAACTTTCTGGTGGGAAACAGTGAAACTCTGTAGCCTGAGTTGTGTTTTAATCATTTTGGGGGGAATTTGGCAATGCCATGCAAGCTGAAATCAAGTTTAACTCTAGTATGCTCTACTGCCAGTGCAGGCTTCTCACATAGCTCCAAATGATCTGGTATCACAAGTGTAAATCACAGTATTAATTGTGAGAGAAAACCAAAATGTAATAGGACAGTCTATTTGAATGAGTGTGCATGGATAACAGCACTGTAAAAATGCAAGGCAGCATACTAAGACTTCTATTTAAAAATATGCAACCAGTTTTCACTGAGTCCAGTTGGCCAACAAGGCTGTGGAGTGGAATGTCTGACAAGTTCCTGGTCTCTCGCATTGCTGGGTTACCAAACAAAACCAAGAAAAAGCAACTAGAAGAGAACAAAAGTTATTCAGTAACATTTCTCCAGGGATTTCCACCTGGCAATAGAACAGGGGAGCCTAGGCTTACGTGGAGGGTTCAAGTTTGGAAATATCCCCAAAACCACAAAATTTGTCTGGGGAAAAAAAAAAAAAGCCAGATGAAATCTGATGGCTTAGCTATATTTGCAAAATTATTTTCTAGGCACCAAAGCAGTTTTGCAGGCAGTTGATGTTGGAAGTCTTGTACCCTTCATATTAGCAGACCATCTTCTGTCATCTTTTGTCTCCAAGGATCCTGCTCTAGCCAATAGAAACAAGAACAATTAGACATTTCTCCTGTATTGTACCTAAACTCAGGTCCTAACTTGGCCTTGAATCTTGGCCTGTTGTAGATCATAACCTCATAATCATCACCTGCCATCACTTAATCATCACTTTTTTTTTTTTTCTTAGTAGTGGAGGGAGACATAAAGTCAGGAGAAAGGTTATTTATAAAGAAACGGGGGGGGAGGGAAGGATTTTTATAACCTAGGATGTGTATAGAACCCAGCACCTTGAACAAATTATACTACTTACACACTAGGCTTAATGAGTAAATGAGAAGCCAGAATAGCATTTTGTATTTATCTATTTCCTCTTACTTTTGGATTGTACAATAAAGTGGTATGTCAGGCCAAACCTATTGCACCCATCACAACTTGTCAGCAACTGAGACTCAGTCAGAACACATTACACGCAGGAAGAGAAAGATGCAAAGATAAGATATTAGGACTGAAATCAATACAAGATTCTCTTTTACATATCCCAACAGTCTCATTAACTTCAAAGTAGCTGATATGAATGTAATTAAAGAGCAGAACAAACAGCAAAAGAAAAAAAAAACCACCAGGCGCTGTTTCAAGATCTTCACTAAAATCAAATAGCAGAGGGCTGTACCATAAATCACAGGATACACTCTGTCAAATTTATCTGAAATTTTTAAAAACAAATGATAATGATACTTTAAACAATGTAAATTGTATAAACATGGGCATCTGCAGATTAAATACAAATAAGTTCTGCTACTAGGGAATAACTTTAAACAACAACAAACAAATTCTTGAAGCTCTGAAGTGCTAAACCCAAATCACAGCCAGCTGGTAAAACTAAACCTATATGTTACTCACACACAATAATCCTGTAACAGAAAGCATACCCCAGTGCAGTGCAGAAACACACAGAGTTGTTAACAGTTAACACTATCAACATGTTGGGCTGTTGTCAGTTCCACTGGCTACCGTGTAAAATGAAATGAGAATGCTTTGGTGTCTTAGAGGTTGTTTCAGTCATGCTTAGGGAAGGTAGGTGTCCATGGGACAAAATCTGCTGTAAATGGCAGCAATTACAAAGAGGATATTAGACTGGCTGTAGAGCCTTTCCACCTGCAGTGGATAATGGGCTTGGTTGGGCAGTGTGAGGGAGCCTGTACTGCTGCTGTCCTCGATGCCCCAGCCTATGCGGAAACAGGACAGCTCAGTCCCTAGACATTTCAAAGCTGACAGTGACACCTTGATAACAGGCAAAGCAGAGAAAAGAGTACAGAAGACTCAGCGGGAGAAAAAGTCTTCTGGCATTTTTTGTGAGCTCTAAATTTCTAAATCCTTCCCCTCCTGTTCACCCCACAAAGATGAATTAAGGGATCGATGGATGGGATAATCATACGGAATGTCTTTAATGTAACATCAGCCCCTATTTCTTACATACATTACTGAACGCTCCTACCAAGTGCTAAATTAAAATTTACGGTAGTGCTAATTGAAGTCACATTTGTGTGCATGCTGCATGCTGTTAGGCAGAAGGAGATCTCTTTTACTAGAGATTAAAACTTCAGTAATGCCTTTTTGTGCTTATACCAGTTTAATGCAAAAGCAAAACATAATTATAGGAGGCTGTTAATGGATTAGATGGCCAGTGTTACTGTCTAGCTGTGTTTCAGTTTTTCCTCTCTTGGCTTTGTGCTGTTTGTTGTCATCTCTTAATTATCTGTTCCTTTTTCGGTTGGCAGCTTTACCAGTTTGGGGGTATTATTCAAACCCAAATTAACTTGTGTTTTTCAGGAACTGCTTAAAGAGTAGGAGTTTTATTTGGAGCTTGATATGTCAACAAAATTTTTATCAGATGCAAAAGAGACTTTTTTTTTTGGCAGACTTTCATTGCCATGAAACTATTCACATTGATCAGTGAGAGCAGAGAAAGCTGTGGTATTGCAAAATAAAACAAGAACTTCTGAAAGTGCTTGGCAGATGGTTTGTTTCCATGTAGGCTATCATCACTAGCTACTGTCTACTGTAATTTCTGAGGGTAAAAAGCTATGGTACTTTCTAAAAAAATTAGAGAGGGTATCTGCTCATGTCTTAACTGACATTTAAACTGTTGGTAAGCAAGTTCAAGAATATGAGGAAAGAAACCTGGCATTAAAATTTAGGATCTTCATTCATGTAGTCAATGAATTATTAAATAGAATCATGGTATCATTACAGTTGGAAATAAGAATACAGTAAAGCATTTATATAGCAACAAATTCCATTGGGTGCTGCAAACCTGAAAGTCTCTTGGAGCTATAGAGCCTTAAATGCCTTGCAGACATTCTTCCTGATTTGTGAACTGCATTGTCACCATCCACAAAATTATACAATGAAAAATAATTAGTTACAGAAATCTATAGCAAACATTCTAAGGAGAAAATAATCAATAAATGTTTTTCCTAGTAGACAATGAGAAAATATGGTGTTTCCATTATCTAGCACCAGCTTCCAGTGTGCTCTGTGTTTACAGGGAGGCAGGCTGCACTGAAGAGTTTCTTACAACAGTAGAGTATCACCTTTTGAACATGAAAAAAACCCCTGTACTCTCTGTTGTGTACTCATCTCTTGCAGAAAAGTATGTGAGAAAGGGGGAAAGAGAGAGAGATGAAGACAAAACAAACACAAAAAGAGTTAATTTGAAACTAATCAAACCCATTTTCTCCCCTTGCATCAGAAGTCTCTTTTATTTCGTGCTGAATTTGTTTTCAAAGACATGCCGATCCTTTCGAGGGGAATTCCACATCTTACAGCTGTGCAATCTGCCCTGCAGTGTATGCCTTGCTCGCCCACCTGCTCACTGCAAAACACCCTGAACTTCCCAGCAGTGAGGCTGTACTGGTAGAGCTGTGCTGATCTCCAGCAAAGACCATGCCTAGCCTGTTTTCCTTTAAACTATATGTGGTAAAGTTCAAAATGATGCCAGGAATGAGCTAGCAGAACTATTGTTACCTTGTATTATGTATGGTCATCTGTTAGTAATGTGTGGTTTTATACAGCAGTTAAAAAGCAGTTTCATTAAACAGTTTCCTTTTTAGAATAATTTGTTAAGAATGCATCTCCTGAAAAAGGAAAAATTCTTGTTCCATATTCAAAGTATAACCCACATGCTGAGAATAAAGGAACAATCATATTTTAAACATGTATTACAATTTATGCTTTGAAACATCACATAAATCTGGCCTTAAGTACCTCCCATTTGATGGTTATTTTATTTTTGCCTGCTTTTGTTTTCTTCTTCATTTCTGTTGATTCAACAGTATATATTAAAATTTTAACTTCATCTCTTTCTGTGCATTTAGGTTCCAAAAATGACTTAAACTCTACCTGTTTAAAATCTTTTCTAGGGCAAAATTATGTCCCTTTGTTCTCATCAGGGCAAATATAGTTTTATTATCACAGAAGATTAAAAGACCAGACCTTTGGCATCAAAAAATATTGTGGTAACTCCTGCAATTCCTGACTTGAATACTCTAAAGCATGGTCTCTTGGTAGCTGGCAGAGCACTAAAATGTACACTATGTCTAGCAGAGATATTTCTTTTCAGCTTTCATCTTACACATGCATTCTCTACTGAATCTACTATATTGTTGGTAGAACAATGGGTCAAGTCCAGACCTGGTGGATCCTATCTGGTGGGCAGGTATATCAATGAGAAAGCATGCATTCATTTCTAAAACACCAAGCTGAAGTCAGAAGCATACGATCTCCTTTCCCTTGTTGGTGGAATTAGCCCATGTCCCCCTTCATGACGACTATTAGCCACAACCAGCTCCAGGAGCATGAGTATTGTTGCAGAGGAACAAAACACATCCACCAACATGCTGAAATGGAGGGAGCAAGGATGTGTCCATATAGAGCACAATTGCCACTTCATGCTACATTAGGTCTCGGCTGACTCTGACCAAGATAATTCCTAACTCTTGTGGTAGGATGTGATTGATTTTCTCAGTATGTTCAACCCAATATAAATGAGTGGGCTCAAAGATTCACAAGACAAAGTTTGAATGTATCCAAAAGTACACGGATTGCTATAGTGTCAAGGCAGCAGCTGAAATTGAAATATACAAAAAAATTAAAAACATCACAGAACATATCATGTAAATACAAGTATACACACTTGCTCAGTTTTTATTAATGCATGTTGGTAGAATAATATATAAGAAATACTAAAATGGAGGATGTATAAGGAACTGAAGTTCTATTTTTGTTGCCTTTGTTAATAATTTGTACTTTTCTTTCCTTATCCTTTTTGCTCAGGAGGATATTTTACATGCACTCTACATTAATTAGACATGTAAAAGACATTTCAAGCCTGCCAACTCAACTGCTTTGTGCAGTATTCCACCAAATTTCCAGACAATTAGCAGCTGAAACATCTGGAAATCTTAGACAAATGGCCACCAACCATGCAAAAATTGACACCATATCACTCCAGCCTCTGATACAACCCAGGATTTCAGAGGCACAGACATCACAGGAGGCACTCAAGACTCCTGGAATGCATGCACAGTGAATCTGGACACACTGGAGAAACTGTGCAGGCATGGATCATGTTCTTGTGCACATGCTCACATAGAGATGTCAAATTTGCAGTTCTGGGGCTTGAGGAGGCTGGAAGTTATGATATGGTGACCATTTCATTGCTGAGTTGTACTATGTCATAACTTCCTATCATCTACGACCTTCAGCAACACTCACTACAGTAAGCAGAGAAAAGCTAAACTTCTGTTGTAATGTCAAAACAAAACAAAAAAAAAATCTGTTTCTTTCTTCCCTTAACCTAGAGGTCTTGTATCTTCTAAGAGACAAGAAGTCAAGTAAAAACAATTTCTACCCAGCCAAAGTAACCAATGAAAGGGTAAGTTTCAGTCATGATATAAAATCCTAGTATTTTTCTTCGGTGTTTTCAGTATCCTGACTGGGATTTTTATGTTCTGATGCCCACAGTTAGGCCCCTAAGTGCCAAACATCCAAATGTTGTTGCATGATGATGCCTTTCCCAGCTGAACAGCCTGCTGTGTAAATAATAAGTTTCCACGGTACAGAGCTTAGAGAGCTGGTTACTGGCTCTCATGCTACAGCATTGCCTGACCCCTGTGCTTTTGTCTTCAGCTTGCTCCTGATATTGTATTATGGCACAAGCTCTGAGCAACTTGCTGTCTAAAAAGGAAAGGTCTTCATACAACCAAGTTATCTGCCAAAAAACAGCTAAAATAGCCATCTCAGACTAAAAAGGCATTCCAAATCTCATTCCACGATTCAGTTCAGATGATAAATTCATAATTCAAAATTCATAATTCAATAATTTCTCAGCTGTGCATTTTCCAATGAAGGATGACCTGTCCCTGTTTTTAGAAGAATTGGGGAAAGAGAAGCAATCACCTGAAAAGGATACGGCTCAGAGGGCACCATTGGGACATAGCACTGTGAAAAAGCTACCACTTGCCTACAAGAAGAGAGACAGTATCACACAGGACCAGTTGCCCATATTCCCAGAGTCTATGTGAAGAGACTGAGCATGAACATGAAATTCTGGTCACATAGAGGAAATGTATAGCCCCTCTGCCCTTACAGCTCCACATTCCTCATACCATAACTGAAATGGTAGCTAGTGAACTGGGAAGAAAGGAGAGTCTGTGGCTCATTCACATCACAGGACATGATACAGTTGAGTAGCGTCAGAGAGAACACAAAGGCTGCATGAGATGCTATAAATATGAAGCAAAAAACAGGCAAGTCCTGAGCTCTGTCCATATCTAAACCCAAATATTTACCTCCCTGTTTATGTAATTATCATCCCATTTAGCTGAGCAGTACTTAACTGAGTTTCTTCAAGGTTAGAGCCCCAGGAAGAATTGTTTACCTGATCAATTCTTTGATAGCCTTATCCCCATCTCTTGAAATGCCCTGGATGCCCCCAAATAATTTGATATAAGCAAACTTGTACTGAATTTTCTGTATGTCTAGTTCATTCACTACTTAAGCAGGGAAAAAAATCCCACAACCTTTACTTTTTCAGCAAAGCTATTGAGGGTAGGCAGTGATATCCTTCTTTCATGAATATGCTAAAATTAATCCAATTTGCATGGGAATATATAAGTAGCAAATATTAATTCATGATTGGAAAGGAACTGATCCAAGTGTGTAAACTAAAGGTAGACATCCAAAAAAACACCAGCGTAAACACTGATCACTGCAACTTCCTACAATCAGCTGCTAGGTATAATTAATTTGTGCTTCTGGTCATATTAAATTACTAACAAGCATAACATGTTTGAAAAAAAGAAATAATTCAAATAAAATGCAATTAGGGAGATCCAGTTATTTCAGTCTGGGCAAAGTGACCCTCACTCTAATAGCCCTGTAGTTAATGAAGCTGACTTTAAGAGAACTCCTTTTTCTCCCTACAAATGTTATCCTTATTTTTTCCTAAACTTCATACTGAAACTTTAAAATTTAATTAAATGTGCTACACAGTCTGGAGTGAAAATCAAGAGATATGTCAGCAATAGAAATGGCTTCTCACAAGAAATTTGCCAACTAGGGGGGTCATATGCTGGGTTATTGTTAAATTGAAGCAGAAAGAGATAAAAAACACATAGGAATGTATTTTTTTGCACTCTTTCAGTTGAGTACTGTGAAAGGTTGTGTTCCTGAGTTGAAATAATTCCTACTCCAACTAGGGTAAGATTTCAAGGGAGAGGTAAAATTGCCAGAATATATTTTTTTTACTAGAAGATATACCTAGTTTAGTACAGAAGATCTTTACTTCTAAAGAGAGATCTCTGGGGTTTTTTAGAAGATTCCTGACCGTGGGCTTAAGAATGTATTTGATCAAAAACAGCTCAGAAGGATCAGTCAAAGTCAGCATCTCACTGTCTTAATGCTTTTCTGCACAAGGCTCCTAAGAAGAGGATTGTCATGAATAGGGAGCACAGGAACATTACTATGAAGGCCCATGTTACCACAGCAACTCCGAGCATTTGTGCATAGATGAACCATAAACATTTTAGCAGTGACTGAGGACATGAACAAACACGTGGATCATCAATTAGCCCTTCTTTAGTTTGTTAATGTTCCTCTCCTGAAGGCTTATATCCTCTCTATCAGAGCCATGAAAATGGTCTGTATTAAAGTTGAGAGTGGACTATATGAATGTTCCTCATCTTTGTCTCAAGCAAAGATGGCTCTTTGATGGACAGTAAAGTTGGTTTCTGACCTAAGCTCAGAAACTTGTTATCAAAGTAAGTGAGAAACGTTCATCTGATCTGATAGGGCCTCATTTCCATTGATCACTGCATTTGGTTTAGGCAGCCTATTGGCACACAGATCTTGGTGCATCAGGAGGAGCAAAGATAAAAAAATGAGAGATTAATTGAACAGGGACAAAAATAATCTCACCAGTTTTTTTGTTCATCTAGTGCCCTGTTACCAAAATATTTAAACACCTAGTAATTTATGCATCTCTTGTTGAGAAAATTATTTATTCTATTCTTCATTCTGTTGGTGCAGAAGTGAAAAAGAGGACAGGATTTCAGAACAGCTGAGCTCCTGAATCAGTAACTGACCAAGTTATTGGTAGTTCGGTTCTGAGAAAGAAGAAAGAAAAAAATTAAAGAAAAATAACTCTTGGAACCAGTGCAGTTAAAGAACACAGCAACTTTTTTCTCATGTGTTCCACCCTATTTTGGCAGAAGAGCACTTTGCATATTTTTTGTAAATAAGCAAGACTTATGCAACAGAGATGAGATACCTTTAGCAATCTCAGAAAAAAAAAAACCCAAAAAAACCAAAAAAACCCCCCCAAACAACTCCAGAACAAATCCAGACAGAGACAGCTGTATAGATATATATGGAAAGGAAGCAAAACTAGACTCTACTCGAGCACCTCTGCTCCCCAGTATTCCACAGTCCTGAAATGAACAATTGAGCTCCATCTTTCAAACCCCTCCAACTGTTTCTGAACATAAGCTAGGGAAACAAGAACAAAAAGAAACTCCTTCAGCCCATAAGGGCAATGGCATGAGTGGCCAAGGTATGGGGTATTCAGAAGGTTTTCTCAAGTAGAGGCAAGGCTTTCTCTATTAGCTGCTGACCAGGGACTTACTGTAATGAGCTTCACTCTTTCCATCAGTCTACATCAGCCCCATTTCTATCTGCTTCACCATTACACTTTTGCTCCTTACACACATAACCTCTTCCTAGCCATGTCCACCTACAAAAAAAACCCTTTTATTGAATTACATGAATTAATTAGGGTGCTAATTACAATTATTTGCCAAAAAAACCCCACCCTCTTATGAAAGAATAGGCATTCATTTGCTCCATTAGGTTGCAATGGGTTATACTCCATCCTATTTCCCATGCTGGGTACAGGTTTTTTCTTCTTAGAGTGCAAATATTGTGGACTGCCTTTCCTAAATATCAGTTCAGCAATCAGAAACAGTAAAAAAAAGGGAAAACGTACAAACAAATGGAATATTAGGAATTGCCACCTTTCCTAACAAAGAACACTATTATGTCAACATGTATGCCACCTATAAATCTGTAGTTTACTTTCACTGCTTGTGTCTTGTGCTGTGCTATCCCTTCATTGCAAAAACAGTAAGTTCAACAGCTCACATAAGCGTAACAAGGGTAAGCCCAAGTGAAGATTTGAGGTAGCTTCTATCTTGCTGTCAGTGGGAAAGAAATCAGATCTTCAGAATTTTTGTAACTTTTTTCTGAGTCTTGCTTGCCTTTGACACAGAGCACAAATATGCAGGTGCTAGCACCAGGTCCAGGATCATAAGTTAACAGAAGCCTTCAGTGGGCATTTCCCCAGCTATCATCAAAGTTACAGAGATGGACATGATGGTCTCAGTCTGAGCACGAGGAGGATGTGTTCCCATTGGATGTGCAACCCCATTGGGGTTTGGACTAGATGATCTCTAAAAGTCCCTTCCAATCCTACCGTTATATGATTCTATGATGTAAGAGAAAGTTAGAACATCCTGATGCCCCATCTGACCCATGATTTCACTTGTGAGATGAGTGGTGCACAGCAGTGAGATTCAGCCTTTTTTTCCTTAACAAGACGGAACAAAACAGACTGCCTGCGTTGAAAGAAAAGTTAAATAAAAACATTCATATTTCTTGGGCATTTGTTTGGCTGTGCAGTTGCCTTCAGTGGGCATTTTGCTAGAGCTGAAACTTCCACAGATATGGGACTTTAGCCATTCAGGTAAAAAAAGGGGCCCACAGGAGAAAGTTGTGAGTTCCTTTACAAGGTAATGGTTACTTTTTTTCTGCTTTTCAATGAATAATAATTAAATAGTCTCATATTGTTAATATTAGATTCAGAATAAATATCTGATACTATTATTTTTTTGTACAGTGCTGCTGTCTTAAACTGTCATTGTATTTTTAATATAAAATATATTAAAATATGTATTTTACATACAAACATACATATCTGCACATGCATACAGAAAAACACAAGTTTGCTGCAGTTTTCCGTCAAGGTCCCCACTAGTGAAAAAGCATTAAAGCCACTACCTTGTGCAATTGAAAGGACAGCTGAGCAGGCTGAAACTTGTCAGTTTGGAAAACAGACAACCTGCACAGGTGATATATGACATAGATCTGCAAATAAAAGAGTGCCTTTGACAAGACAGCTAAAATCTGACTGTACACCGCATCTTCCACTATAACAGCTAAGGGACGCCAAATGAAACTTGCAAGAGTAAGTAACTTTGAAGAGACATTTAAGGTTATTAAATAGAAAAAAATCCACACATTGGGTTTATGAAATGTTAGGAACTGGGACAGTACTTGGAAGAAGTATATTTCTGTCATTTTTAGTCTTCCCTGTGCATCTGTTTATAACTACTTGGTTAGAGGGCTCAATGACCACTTAAACCAAGCCAGGACAGATATTCCTAAACTCTGGAGTTTTGTGTCTATCACAAGATCTATTTTCGGCTGGTGTTTATGTAGTGCCCTAAGAACTAGTCACACAACAGTCAGGAGATAAGCATAAATTTTATCTCAGACCTCTTGAGCCTAGAACTAACCTTTTATCATATCAGAGTTTTCCTTTCCACTACAGAACATACTGCTGTATCAAGTCTTTTTCTGGAGGCCAAAGTATCCCAAGATGTGGCTCACAGATCCAGCAGTTCACAGATTTACAGTACATTAACTATGGTCATGGGAAAATGTTGGTTTTTCTTTTATAAAGAAGGTCTTGTGTAATATGTAAATGCCATGAGGGATTAGCACAAGAAATTATTTTTGCAGCGTGTGAAAGTGTGCTGTGCCAATTCTCAGAATGCCCAACTCCAGCCAAGCCTCATGACAGACCCAGAGGCAAGTGCACAGCTCTCAGTGCCATTGTCCATTAGAGATGGGCAGGACCAGCTGAGAAGTCAAAAAGAAACATATGGAAAAATAGTAATTTACAATAGATAGCTTAATTGCCCAGTCTATTTCAAGTAGCTCTGGCAGAAAAAAGCTCAAGTAGAAAATCTCCTTTTTTGGTAATATAATATTATACCAACATTCTATCCTTATAGAAAAGTTCTACAAAATTAAAATGAGGTGAAAGCTCCTACACTTCTCTAAAAATTGCTTCCATCATCTATAAAGCAGGGCACTTTTTGTGTTTATTTTTATTATTCTGTTGCAGAAGTCTATGAAAAGAAAATAATATTTTAAGTCACGTGGTTCAAAAAAAACAGAACTCCAAATATATTTCCTGATCGTGTTATATGAGATTCTATATGAAGACAGCAGCATTTTTAAGACTGCAAAATAATTAAAGTACGAGGATGTAAACTGCTTATGAACAGCTTTTAAAAGTATATGCAACACTATCGTGAGGTACATGGAATTGTGAAGGATCTCTGAGATTGGGTATAATGGGATAATAATTTTACCATGTTTGTCAAAATATATGAGCTAATACTTTTTCTCTAAAAGTAAAAGATTACCTGATGCACCAATTATGCAAATAACTTTCTTTTGATATCTTTTGATGAGCTCATTCTTATTGTTAGCTGGTGGAAGAACTATCTAATATGTGTTTACACAAAAACAATGAGGCCTTTACGAATATATTTTTGAGCCTGATATGTGTCCTGTGATTCATATAGCAAAGAAATTTAAAGGGACTAGAAGATGCAGCTGGGTTAGGAATGACCTTTTTATTATCTATGCACAAATCTGCGAGGGTAAGCTGAATATTCTTGCAAAGCTTGGGCCTCTTTTTGGTCAAAATATGGAAAGGAATGGCTAAGAGTAAACTGAGAAGTTATTTGAAGTAGGATCAGTCTCTTTTATTTGCTAGAACAAAGGTTTTCAAGGACTGGCTTAAATAAGTCCCAAGCTGCCTATTAATTCCCAAAACAATCATGTAGCAGTCCTCCAAATTTAATCACCTGCTGTCTTTTCATATTTATAAGTTGGGGTTTGGGGCTATAAAATGGTGTGCTATGGATCAGACATCTCCCAAATGAAAAAATTCTAACCAGAAGAGTGAACTCTTTTTCACATTTGAAGTTGCCGATGCATGCTAAAGGCTCCAAATAACTATAAAAGAGAAGGGAAAGTCCAGTAGACCACAAATGGCACAAAAGAAACTTGCAGGATTAGATATGGTTTAAATAATATTGTTAAAAACATGCGGTAGAGTTTAAATAAAAAGCAAAACATAGTGTGCATAAGAACTTGAACAGGAAGTGGAGAGAAAAACAACTACAAGCAAAGAGGGAAATGAACAAGTCTATTTGATCTTTCTAACTAACTCAAATGTGAACACTAAAAAAAAAATAACAACGACAACTAATTTGTGATGTAAAATTATTCCTCTTTTAATTAATTTAAAAGAGACTAATGTAATTAATTATCTAGGTTGGGAGATATTTCTATACAGACAGAATTCCTTGCTCAGACCCATTAAGGGAAAGCAGGTGGATCAGTCTGACTTAAATTTGATTCAGTGTTGGAAACTAAGAGTAAGACTTTCAAGGCTGTCAGAGAATTTTCAACTACATCTCACAATCCTGGCTTCTTGGTTACAACCTCTGGAGCAAAGCACTTACTTTTCTTCTACCAGTACTACTTTTTCCTGCTCCAATACAGCAGGTAAAGTACATATGATGTGATTTTATATGGATTGCTTACTTTTCTTGTAAACATTAATGACTTTTTACAGACTACGGTACAAGTCAGAAGTTACTCTTATGCTACTGCCCATCATATATTTTTTTTATTCTATCCTCAATGTCCCTTTGAAAGTTCGTGAAATAGGAACAGGACAGCTTTCATTTCTGTTGGGTATATCCCTTACCCTGTATTAAAAATTCTAATACAGAGCTGCTGCTCTGATTATAGAAAAGTAGAATTTCTGATATATTAAACAAAGCCAGTAAGCTTTCCAAGATTTTTTTTTTATATAATCTCCTGTCCTGCCAAGTGGCCCAGCACATGGTGTATACAGATGCACTAGAAGACAGACAACTTTCATACCATAAATTCCTTTGGTGCCCTTCTGCTGTAAATTATAATGACATTTTCCACTCATTTCAGTGGCAACAATTCCAGCCTTATCAAAGATTGCCAGTCTAGTTAGCCAAGATTAGCAGCAGTTTGCATTTTTTAATAACTTTTTCTGATCTTCTTTTCTTTTTTTCTTCTCAGTCTCTCCTTCGCCCCCTTTTTTTAAAAAAAGCAATTTGCTTTCTACCATTTGCTTTCTCAGCAGGGCTGTTATCAGCAGTAGTTACTAAGGGAAGACAGCTGGTAAGGGAGAGAAAAAGTCAGATCCTTAAGAACATAACCATGGATTTAAACATGTGAGGCTGCACCATAAATTGGTTTTTTTATGCAATTTGTATCAAACTTGTTCCCTAAGTCAGAGGCATTCCCTGCAGCATGTAAAGTTCATAGAAACAATCAAAAAAGACCAAGAAGCACACACTTGCACAGATAAAGCAAATGAAGAGACCATTTGTTGCAGAGCAGCATTTGTAATTCTGAGAACCTGCCCCACATTCTGCAGCTGATAAAGTGGTTTGCAGAAAAAAAAATATGACACTCACAGCTGGAAGAAACACAGGTGTCAAAGTCTGTTTTTACTGGTTTTGTTGTGGCTCAAAACAGGCAGGCATTCTTGATATGCAAGAAAGACAAAAAAGAGATACTTGAGGAAATTCAGACCAGGACTAAATGGGTGCAGCAGCCAGGTGGATCATATTTTCCTCTTGCTTGTTTTGCACAATGAAGTCTTTCCAGGTGAAGGCAACACAAATAGTCCAATGCAAGGTGAAGACCTGGACCACTGGTTTCAATCTGTCTTCAACAGCAGTTTCTGAACTGGTTTTTAGGAACTGCAGTTACATTGGATTGAATTTGGCTCACTGAAAGGAAATGTTTTAAAACCCTTCTGCTGGCTTAGCTGCCTGGGTATTATCTTGTTGGCTTCCTCTAACATATTCAGCAGCAAAGTTTCAAACTGAAGACAGGAGTCTGAAGGGCAGTTGGAGCTTACTGAAATCACTGCCTAAAAACCAGCTTGTCCCACTTTGATTTTCATCCTCTGGTTCAAACCCATACTAACCAGCAGACCTTGACAGCTGACTACGTTCTTTCCTATTAAAAAGATCAGATGTAACAGTGGTTTCAGAAGACAAAGTGGCAGGGAATCAGACTCTGCACTGACATTCCAATGGTTTAAATGAAGATGAACACTTTGTTCAACTCTTGCCCCTTTCCCTGGGGTGCTCAGCATTACATGAAATGCCTGCTGACTTAAATGGTGACAGCTGCAGGACACACTCATGTATCGCAAGCTGTGTGCAACAGGCGATAGCTGAAGGGCAGAACTTCAAAGCCGCTGGTTGTAACCACCCAGTCAGCACAGGGCTGCTGCCACTGCCAGCTGGTAGATCCAAGCTCAAATGTGGGGACGCGGACTTGCAAGCAACTGAACATTTGCCATATCTTGGAGGTGCTTGATATCTATTCCAGAGAGAGGCCAGAAGACAGAGGTGAGGAGAGTACTGACTGCTCTAACATTTCTGTTGGTCTTGATTGGCTCCTCCAAAAACTGATGGCAGTGCATCAATGTATGGATCTTCTCCTCATTCAAGATAAGGACTGCGATTACAGTGAGGAAGAATTAAGCTGGTTTTAGCTTGTTTCCTTTAGCACATCACCTTCAAACAACATTTTCAAACTTATATGGAATAAAAACAACCACAGTTTAAATACTGTTTCTTGGTACTTGAAGAGTATTTTGCAATTCTTCTACCTTCACAGGAAATTATCCACCTCCTCAGGCAATATTGGCTGGGAAAGACACAGTGACCTCTAATGTTAATTTGATGCTTAATTTATTTTCAGACTCATGCAGAAGGATCTAGTGTAGAAGACAATTCAACAAACTTACATGAGAATGGTTTTTTAACCAACAGGTGTTTGAATATAAAGGCTTTATGCCCAATTTCTGCTGTCAATATCATGGCTTGCCTGAGCAACTCAGTGAACCTGCAATCTGGCCTAAATGGGTCAATTTTAGACATGTCAAAACTTTGACCCGTTCAGCTAAGTACTTCAGAAAACAATAGTCTGTGGCACCAATTCACCATTTTGAACAAGCTCTGCTAAACTCTGCCAAATATAGGAATAGCGGAAAAGAGCAAAAGATTAAGTAAGCTTCTTGCCCTTTTCTCACCCCTTTCACATTAGAACAGCCTCACTAACATCATTTAGGTGCAAAGAGGGGCTCTGGCAACCAGAAAGAACTAGTGCAAGGTACAGAGATTGCTGGATGTATGGTGGGAGTGCTGAAAGTGCACATCGGACTGGCTGACAATGCTCAGAAAATGCTTTCATGGGGCTTGCCAGATCACTTTCCATGTTTCAGCTGTCACACAGAAGATTTAGATCTCCTAACTAACATGCATTATGTTTCTGCAAGTTGGCACCAAGCCTCTCTTGCTCCATGACCTCTTGTGCTAGCTTCACCTGGCAAAAAGGGCCTCAAGAAAGCAGGCAATGATGCTCTGCAGCTAGAAAATAGTTGGGTGCTACTTCAAAGGTCCTGGGTTGGAAGGCACACATTTCCCAACTGCAGCCTCATGCTCCAGTCCTTCCACCCCAAAACAAAATCCATGGAGATAAATGTTAAGCCGCCTTCACTCTCACTGCTGGAGCACAAAGGGACTACAGTAGGGTGGAGAAATGACATCACAAATGCATTTTAACTGGAGAGTTACAATTCTATGTCCTTATTTCCTTCCCAACTTCTGTTTCTGGGTTAACATCATTAACAATTGTCCAGTGTTCCAAATCAAGAGCAAATGGAAGATAACGTTTCACCAGAACTGATGGCCTAGTATTGTTCGATGTTCTACTTAATTTACTAACCACTCCTTTTTTCCCTTAGCCTACTGAAAACCACAGGCTAATTCACTCAGCCACACTGGGCCTGTAATGTTGTGGTTCAGATTGAACAGGTTCTCAGAAGTCTTCCACAGGTCTTACAACTTCCAAACTATTAAGGCCAAATTTATTTTTGAAAGAAACTGCACAGTTTTATATCAGAGATACTATATAACAATGGACCTAAACTGATGCATTATTTTTCTGTGATCTAAAAAAGGGGTTCTGTATATACACCTCTATATTGTCATTTCTATCACACTATACTTCAACCACTTCTCATTCATGTGACTGGACAACTCTGTCTACTTATGGTGTTTAAACTCAGTAAAACACTGTCCAGCAGGTATAGGCATTATAACTCATAAATCAGTAGTTTATAGCAGATCTGTCAATAGAAAACTTGGGAAAATTTATTTATTTGAGTAGTAAAGAACTATGATTGGAGCACAGGAATCAATAGTCCTCACTACAAAATCAGCATAAGCGATTTGGGTGAATGACATGTTACTAATAGAGCTTGAAGAACATGGATCTGCTGCTCAGTACAAGGCACATTGGACTAAGTTTGTTTATCTCTTGCAGGGGAATTTTTTCCTCCAATTACATCCATATAATTCAGACAGCAGCTGGCCCACTAGACACGTTTTAACTCTTCAGGAGCCCTGGTATGGAAAACCTCATAAAGCATTGAGAACACCACACACCTGGAGTATCAGAAAGATGCTGCATGGCAATAGGATAGACAGAGAAAGCCATGCAAAGATTTTTGATGACAAGGTAAGACATTGGCAAAGAAAACATCCCTATTCTGCTTCTTTTGTCTTTCCAAAGAAATTTCCAACTGTCAAATATCTGCCAAATTCCACAAGGCTGGAAGCAAGCTGGTAATTATACCAATATCACAACACTTCAGGTAAGACCTTACTTAAAACCTTATTATGATGAAGAAAATCCACATACCACTATTCATTGCCAATACACTAGCAGATTCTGATTCTCAGCATAAGCAGCAGAAATTTGAAGGCATACCAAAAATTTTAGAGTGCTTACTCACTTCTAGAACACTTACAATGAAATGAGGAACAGTAAAAGAACAATTGCTGTATTTGAAAATGTTTTCCTGTCTTTTAAATATCTCTTCCATTAAACTGATGAGGTATGTACAGAACCCTTTTGTCCCCATAATGCAGTACTATGACACTGGAAAGATTAGTTGTTTTTTTTTAAAAAAGACCATTAGAGATCCAAATTTCAGAGATCAAATTAGGATAAAGATCTATTGTCCAACCATGATTTTCAGATAACTTATGATAGGGAGCAACTGGAGCTGGTGATACTGCAAACTGCTGTATGTTCCATTCTGCATTCTGTCCTCAGGCAGTCATATCAGCAGGGAGACATGGTCCATAGTTTTATTTATACTAACTTGCTTTGTTGTTTTCTGTAGCACAGAAATCATTAAAAACAAAGTTTTTCAGATGCAGAAAAACAGAACCCAAATTTTTAATGACATCTCCATCTCAGTTCCTCACTGCATATGAAGCCAATTATTTTTCACTTACACATTTCCTGGGCCTTTTTCATTCTGGTCAGTCAAGAAAACCTAACCTACTAATAAAAGGTGACCATTCCTCTAAATATTCCAGCACCTGCAGTGAAGATGTACTATGCATCTATCCTTCTTCTGCTCTTAAACTTTGAAAGTTTTGAAGATGATGGAACAGAGCTGGCATTTCCTCTAAAATCACTTTCCTGTTTGAATTTGGATTCCAAACCAAGGCCAGAATAACGGAAGGCACCTACTCCTGGGATTTCCAAGTTGCACCTGGCTATGCCTCCTTCGGCATTCATTCCATAGATGCAAATGAAGAGGACAGCATATGACACAGAGGAGGCTTTTTCAGAGCAGAGGGGAATTTTGCAAGCGTTTAGGGGAATAAAAGTAAGTCAGAAGCATTATAATTCTGTCAATAATCCATTATACTTGAAAGGTCCTAAGTATATCTGTCACTTAGAAAGTTTCAATCTCCCTTTTAGGGGAGTTTCTGAATATACAACCCTTACCTGATTGGATGGACCAGTGCTTTCAAGCTAGTCAGCACCTGCTCTCAAACTTAATATACTCTCAAACTGTTTTAACTGAAGCCAAAGGATCAAAACTTAATTAGCAGTGAAATACTTCTTATGCTGATCAGCTTGCTCCAGATCTCCTGAGGGACATAGATTTGTCTCTATCTGGAATCTCCACCCTATCCTCAGCTTCTTGTTAAGAGGTTTGTATTTTGTCATTTGGCAGATGCTTACCTGCTGCGCGTGCTGCAATGGAAGAGCACTTTTGGCAGCTGAGGCTATATGGCTCTGAGAGCAGGGGAGGCAAGTTGTAGCAACTTCATCTCTTATGAGCACTCCAGCTCTGCCAAAGCAAACAAGACAAGGTGACATGCTTTCCTTGCTGCTCCTCAGTAGACAGACTCCTTAGTTATTTGTTGGTCCTATGAGAGTTTTCCTTTCCTTTCCTTTCCTTTCCTTTCCTTTCCTTTCCTTTCCTTTCCTTTCCTTTCCTTTCCTTTCCTTTCCTTTCCTTTCCTTTCCTTTCCTTTCCTTTCCTTTCCTTTCCTTTCCTTTCCTTTCCTAGCAGAAGCTCAGAGTTGTGGGTGTAGCCGTTACAAGTATCATTTTCACAGGTGGTATCAGATCTCCAGTTCAAGTTTCTCACAACGCCTGAATAAATGCTTCAGTATTTCAGGCAATACAAAGGTACAAAGTACTGTTATAAAGGAATGACACTGGAAAGAACTCGGGCCATAAGGATCTTTACACCTCTGCTGAACAGAGTCTGTTACTAAAAGAAGGAACAAAACAGACTCCATCACAACCTAGAACATCTGGGCCCCGATGTATTGCTCACTTGCTGTGGCAATGATTTTTTCTTTTTTCACTTAGATAAGTCAAAGCTAACCTTTCCATTCTCTTAATTTTTGCAAATCTCTAAACACATCTGTCTAAATATCCATGACCTAGAGGGGAAAAATAATATATTTAAAATATAAAATGGGTGCCAAATCTAACTCATCAGTCTCTGCTGGGATTCCTGAGAGTCTTGGGAGGTGGGACCTCAAGCAGTTTATTTTGGCATCATTCTCAGATAGCAAGTCTTTTGATGGTGGTGACTGGAAGGGACATATGCTTTGATAAGAAATCAGGGTAAGTATTAACATGAGAACAGAAGAAATATTTTTCATTCAAGGAGAGTAAGAAGAAAAAGAATAAAACACAGTTGTGAAAAAGTCCTTCAACTTTTGACTACACAAGATTGTCCTTATCACAATTTAGGTGTTTGTCCCTCCTTCCTTTCAGTCTCCAGATGCAAGGAAACTGTCTCAATCTATTGGTATTATCTTTGAGATATTTTTCCTTGGTTAAAAATGTTTACATTGCTAATATCATGCTACTTGCTCTGTCTCTTGTAGCTTTGCCCCAGGATTCAGCCCCAGAAACAAGAAACAAGCAAAGAAAAAAAAAAAAAAAAGTGCTCCTGTAATTAGAAAGCTCATTTACCTTTTGTGTGCTATATTCGTTTTACAGTATCAATGTTTTTTAGTATATTCTCTGATCTGACAAGAGGGCCTAAGGTCTTACAAAGGTTTTCCTTTTTCAAGCATACAACCAACTGGGTAATTGAGGTAGCTATCAGTTATTATCTTTTTAAAGTTGTAGTTGTGACTAGATTGTGAAGAAAAAAATGGGTGAAAGGTTGAGATTTTTTTGCTAACATTGGTTTCTTATCTTCCCACAGGTATTTTTAACATTAAGTCAGTGTTTTTAGCTTTGGTGGTGGTAGGAGTGGGGCAGAGTAGAGAAAAAAAAGAAAGTTGTTGCTAGATTTATAAGTCTTTCAGAGTATCTGGAAAGCTGTCACTCAGGCTCTAGGCTGGACTGTGACAGAGCTGAGTCTCATCTCTGCCTTTGCCTGGACAGCATGACAGGTATTAACCCACCTACCAGGTTGGCTGCCTGGGATCAGGCTGTCTCGTTCTCTCCTGCTCAATCTATTATATTTTACATAGAATAAATCACTCATTAGGGCTCAGTGCTCAAAATAACTTCATCACTAAACAATTAGACAAGTCATGGGGGAAGCAGAAAAGGATTGAAGTCCCTGCTGCAGGAGACATTTGCACTCAAATTAAGTAGTCAGTGTAACATAGCCTGAAGCGCAGATCTCATTTCTCCTAGGTGAGTGCACTAAGCCACAAAATTATTCTCTCTATGGCCTTCAAAATATTTCAAGTATTTTCTCAATAAAAAAAGAACAAGAGGACTTAGGAACGTCTCTCTCGTCTGCCTAAAATAAAGCCCTAATGCCTGAGTGATATCAATTCAAATATTCTCAAGGTGAGGAAGGAACATAATCCTGGCCTCCCACATACAGAATAAGTGCCCTAATCACTGAGTACTTGAATGGAAGGGATTGCATCTACTTTGTCATTTCCTTTGCTTAAAAGTGCGATAAACGAAAACGTTACATTTGACACTGACTATTTTGTCCTGAATGAGAAAAATCTATTCACATAAAAAAAGGTGGGTTTTACTCAGATTAAGTAAAAATTTTATTAAAACTTTCAGTTAAACTGAGCTAAATTTCCTGTCTAGTTTTTCCCATTTAGTTGCCAATCCAGCCTGTAAAATCAGTGATTCACACCGGCATAGCCTAAATCTTTGTTAATCAATGAGATGATTTAACTAAAAACTTCTGTAAACAATCTGTTGAAAAAGCCAACACTTTTCTGTGTGGAATATCCAGCCCTCCTTTCTTAGGGACTTCTATTTGAACATGGGAATTGAAAAAAAAAAAAGCAGTTCTTGATTGAATCTTGTCTGTGCAGTCTCAGCTTGTAAGGAATTTTGTTTAATTAAATTGGCTATAAATATATATAAATATGTATATACATGTGTGTGTGCAGTTTGCTTTAAAAGAGAGAGACCGGCTAGAAGCTCACCCATTTTCCCTGCTTCCTTCTGCTAGAACCAGATTGTCACTATTGGTCAGTCCTCATATGGATTGCTTGCATGTGGTTCCCAGTAGCTGAGTGTCAAAGCCCTGTCGCACCAGCCAGCTGGACTTGACTCATTAGCATACTGTGTCCAGCATTCCAGTTGTCATGTTGGAAAAAAGAAAGTTTCTTTTTTTTCAAGAGATATGGGTTACCCCTTCACATTCTGTCTCTTTTTTAGTGTCTTCATCATGGCCTCTCATCTGGTCCTGTGGTTCAGACACAATACCTAGGATCTGTCTCAGATATTATCTGTTTCTGACCAATCCAACAAGACACCAAAAACCTCAGCACTCACTTTGAGATTCACCCACTAAAATGACATCTTCAAAAAGATCATTATTTATTCATAACCAGGCCAAAAACCTTTGGCATATGTATTGACAAGGTCAATCTCCTTAGAAGTTTTGGATTTGGATACTGAAAGTTGTTGAAAACATTCTGTTATTAATCCAGGCAGGAATAGGGAGTGGGACAATCAATACCAGGACAAACACATGACAAAATTTGCCTTTTAATGGCCTTTTATATAGTTCTCCAGCTTTACTAGTAGAGAGAATCTGGAAAGTCTGGAAAAATCTGTGTTCTTTGCCAAAAAAAAAAGGATGGTTTTGGAAAGAAGACCTGCATTTTTCTTGCTGTCCTTAGGTAGGCAAAACTAAAAGGGGTTACTCAGCACTTAAACAATTAGACATAGTTTACAACCACTAAAAAGAGAGAAATTGAGCTTGCGAAAGAGGAGCTCTGATTCAAGATTCCTGTGTATTTTTAATTATGAAAAGAGTAGAAAAATGAACAAGTTTCCTGTCCTTTCAGGAACGCTGGAACTCTAGGCAGTGATCTGACAGCCCCAGGGGCAGGCTAGTGGGAATCTAGGATGCTAGGCTGGCAGAAGCACAAGTAAGCCTTTCTCCCCATCTGTCAGTGAGCAAAATATGGCCCTGAAAAACTGTTTGATTTGACCCAGCCAACCCCTCCTCACAGCAAAGTGCTAAGTTTGAACACTTGGGCCAGTTTTTTGAACCACTCTTGCTTCCGCACTCCTTTAGTAAGCTTCTCATGGGCCATATGGGATATTATATAGGGCTGATACATGCAGTACTGCATATTATCAGAACCTTTCAATAGCACAGGACAGTACAGTTGTTGTTCAAAGAGGCTGTGAGGTATTTTATGCACAGCTTATTTTGGTGGCAGAAAAAAAATTAGAAATGTTATTGAATACTTAGTCAATTAAATACATCTTTCCTGGAAGGAATGATCTTGTATTTATCTAGAGATCTCAGTCAATATCTGGTCCAGGTTATGCTTAGCACTACAGGTACATTTGTGCATGCTTGCAGATACAGACTTGTTTGTGTGTAAGTAGAGCTGCAGTCTCTGCCTTGAAGAACCTACATTCTTTTAAAGCTTTTAACATCCATCATCACACCTCTCACGTAACTCCCCTTCTTAGCATCCTGCTGACCTTCACAGAGCTAACCTGCTTCTTTACACCTACTTGCGATGATTTGTCTCTTTAGGACTATTTTATTGGGCACAGATGAAACGTGCATGGACCTCAGCAAGTGCAAAGACACTGGTGAGCTTGTGGTGTTACCAGAGAGACCTTTGAAACCTGTAGACAGGTCTGCCAAGCCACTTTTTTCCATCCATAGCTCCCTATGGCCTATAGTTATTCACCATTTAGGCCCATTCAACAACAGCACTAAAACACAGAGGCACTAAATCCCACTACAATCCTCTCTATATACAACACATTTTATTATAACAGAATAAGGGGTTCTGCTCTGCTGGACCAGATCAAGTTGGCCAGTGTTAAGTATCACATTTGAGATTCAAATCCCTGCTAAACCCTCTGCTTACACTCGTGGTTAACATTATTTTTATATCTGTCTTCAGAAATGAAAGACAGCAGCAGCTCACACATAGCAGCAACAGCATCAGCAGCTTTTAAAGGCCAGCTCCATAGATTAAAGGGTGATACACTGAGCACTGAAATCCCACCACCCCAGTGTCTACTGATTAGGTTTGGAGAAAAGCTGAGTGACAAACATGTTTCCAATCTGCCTAGCCCATGCAGCGAAATGGAGCAATCTGGCCTGAAAAGGGATTTAGACTTTTGTTGTGCACAAGGGGAGAAAAAGCTGATTTAAATCCATCAACAATGCTCTCCCTCTTGGTGATCTCAAAGATAAGGAACAGAGTCTGGACACAGTTCATATCCTACCTCTCACCAGGCCCCACACTTCCACTCAAAGACAAAAGCTGGCAGATGAGGGCAAACGATGCTGCCTGCTCACATAAAAAACATGTTGTACAATGTGTGGAGCCTGCCTGGGGCATTTGATCTAGGAATTTTTAAAGGGAGAGTGAATCTCCAGTCCATAGGAAGAGAAATATGTGGCCTTTTAGTTCATCAAGACCATTGCTATTAATTAACATGTATAGCACAGCATGAGTAAAAAGGATCTTTACAGACAGAAAGGTCTTGCTCCAACCTGTTCACAGCTTAAACCGGACAGGCATTTACACCAGAGAGTAATAACAGCCTACATCTGCTGCAAAGCAGAGACTCAAGGGGGAAAAAAAATGACAAACCCCAAAGGAAAAGGAAGTAAGGTTTCTAAGAGAAAGGTATTAGATCGCCTTACAAGGAAAGCAGATCACATGGTTTCCTTTATCCTGGTTATTTAATATATGCCATCCCTGTGCATTTCATTGTGACTGCTATAAGGAGTGAGACACTACATTCTCTCTTTATCTCTTGTCATAGGGCTGAGAATAAGGTGATAACCCATTTTTTTGAAACCTCTCTCAGACCCTTGTAAAAAAAAAAAAATAAAAAAAAGCCAACATTTCCTTGTTCTATCCAAAAGAGATTAAAAGGTTAAAAGAACCCCAATTCTGGTTGCCTATAAGGAAATTTGCTCCTTGCTCATCTTTAATTGTACTTTTTAAAAATAAAAGTAAAAATAAACAGCCATGCAGAGATATATGTGTGGAAAGTCAATCCATTCAGAAAAAACACAGGCTTGTTTTCTTGTATCAGAAATACAGATGGTACCCTACAACAGTTGTGAAGAACACCAAGAAAATGGTTGCTGGAAAATAGTAGCAGCCATCACCTCCCTACTCTGCAGATGCCCCTTATGATAGGCTTTATCATAGAGCTTTCTCCTTCACGATGATTAAAACAAGCTCCAACAAGCAGTTATTGCTACTATCTTTGGAGAGCAGTATTCAGATGCAGATTGCCTTAAATCCCATCAACCCATTCAGGCGTTTGTACGTGTGTCTGCCTCTGCGTGTGTTTAGGTACATTTATACACATACACAATTCTCACTATGCAAAGACCTTCTCTCTCCACTCTCTCGTTCAGAGAGAAAGAGCTAAAATTTTCAAAGGCGAGAACACATATTTTCCAGGCCACTTTGTCAGATGTTCGTATGTGCATCTTATAAATATTTCATACCAAATATTTAACATTATTCCTTCCCCAATCGGATCAGCTTTGAAATGCTCCTCAAAGTGAATTCTCCCCTAACAATGGCTTGACGCAAAAGCCTTTTTTCTCTCTTAAGAAGAGGAGGCTGCACATGGTCTGCTACCATAGCAGCATGAATAGTTCTTATTTAAAGGAAAATAAAAGATACTTTACATTAATTCAGTGGGGGATGGAAAGCTGGGCACATGCGTACCTTATGCTTCAAACATGGAGAAGCATCATACCTTGACCTCCCCTCTCCTGGTCCCATGAATATCATCCAGCTTGCATTAGAACCGTAATGGGAAGTGACAAGTTTATGTAAATGATCCACACAAGGATTTTGCTCTTGTAAAACAGAGCAGTTACTCTGGGCTTTCTAATTATTTCATGCCTTGTGGTTCTGTGATGGGGCAGAGATGACTCTTACTTGAAAAGTATATTGTGATTGACAAGCCACTGTCCCCCTGGAACTCATTAAGGCCTGTGCTTTGCAAGAGGGGGTAGAAAACCCTACCAGGCACCACGCATACACACACACAACCGCACACACACACCCAGTGGTGGTTATTTCTACAGATCGTTTGTTGGGATTTTTGCACTGCTAGAGAAAATCATAATCTGCATGTATTTCAAACAAGTACCACCCCTCAGCTACAAATCGACCAATTATCCTTTGCTTTCCCTTTTTTATCTTAAAATCTGTAAGATTAACAGCAACACACCCATCAAACATGCAACATTGTTTGGATTTTAGCGCACTGCATGGAAGTCACTTGTTTCACTGTACACCATTCAACAGAAGAGGGAGCAGAGAGGGGCTGGGACAGGGGACAGCGGCTACCATAAAAGCTGCCACCTTCAGCAGAAGCTGCCCTTCTGCTGCTATGCAATTTGCACTAAGTGCCTTCCAGTACGTATGAAGGGTCGTTCTGCTGCCACTGCATGACCTGTGTGCCTTTCTTTCTTAATTGATTTTTCTGGCCTTCAGACTTGCAAACAAAATGACAATTTGTTTGGAAAAAGCAGAGACCCCGTCTTTTGAAATGTGCACCGCACTCCAACCATGGAGAGGGGAAAAATCCTGTTCAGGCAGCTGCATTAATGTTTCCCATTGTAGAAGTTGTTTTGAATTCTTCTGCTGGTTTGGGATGTAACACAGTTTAGCATAAAATCAATTCATTGTTAACTCCATTGTGGTTGGATCTTATGGGCATGCAGCATTTCTTACTTTTAGTTACGTTTGATTTGTGATTGAAGTAAGTCCTCTGGAGATACTTACAAAGGGCATACGGCCCATTTCAGTTCTTCCACTGACACTTTGGTCGCTTCAGGCTGCCTCAATCTTTCCAAACAATTTTTAAAAATCCCAATAAAAAAATCAACTTTTTGTTTTTTCAGTTTCAGTTTGAGCATGACTTGGATACTTAATTCATAACCTTTCTAGCATTTCACTTGACTATTTCTGAAAGAATTCAGACGGGGAAAATTATGATTTTGTTATTATGTTCCATAATAGCATAGCATTGAAATCACAGCAACTCATTTTTTCTAGTATTTTTTATGTCTGATTTATCAGTAGATTTCCCTCCCCCAGCAATATCTGGGTCATGAATATTCAATAAACAAACTAAATCATCAACAATCAACTTATCAAGCTCAGGCCAAAAGCTTTTACATCATCGATAATCAATCAGCATAAAGACAGAAATCCAGGAATACAGAAGAATAATAAAAACTATGGGGGGGGGGGGGGAAATGAGGAAGATATAGAAGCACTCCTATGTCAGCTACATACTGGAGCATTGGAAAATGAATACTCCAGGGACTAAGGAAGATTTTCAAGCACACTGAGCATTGTTTAGTTTGTGTCTGTTGAGGTTGGCTTCTACATCACAAGAGTCTCATAAACACAGTTAGTGCAAGGATTGTCAAGCTCTGCCATCTGAGTACGTACTCTTTGCAAGCAGCTCAAGTGCACACTCAGTCTGAGGATGAAGCATATGGCCAGTGATATAGCTCAGCAATCATGTAACTCCCATGTCAGTCTAAAATTGTGCCTGTAGCAGGAAGTAAGTTAGCAGGGAGGGTAGAGGCCGGAATTGCCAAGTTTCTCTGGCATGCAGTTTTATCCCTTTGCTCCTGCCTTTGCACTGAGAAGCTACAAGCATCAGCTGGTGAACTGCACCCACTGCTTTCCCTTCCTTGACTCTTCAAGATCCAAGACTGATGGCTCTCAGACACTTAAGAAATTTAGCATGTGGCTCATTGGGAGAGAAAAGTTGCTTACCCTTGCTCAGTGTGCTCACCTGGTGCATATCTCCATTGAGACAAACTTCTCAGGAGTGACAGGAGGAACCTCATTTGACAACTCATCTGGAGGCCAGCGGCCATAAAATACATAGTTCAACATGTAAGCTGAGTAAATACAAGCCAAGAGGTTCTGTGTAAAGCAGAACTGTCCCCTAGCCATTTAACATCAGCACAGTACTTTTCTACTAATGAAATTTTATCTTATCCCTGCTCAACCCATTCAAGTTAACACTCCAGCAATAGCTCACTTTCTCCTTGAATGTCCTTCAGACGCAGCATTGGAGAGCTACTGTTCTTTTATTGGAATATTTGTATAGTAGCTCATTTGTATAGAGAATCTATTGCTTATGCATCTTCAATAGCAGAAAATACAAGGGCTGCAGGTAAGCCTTCTTCTATGATTCCCTTCCACAAAATTGGATTACGGGACAGTTCTTAAATATCTATTCTGAGACCTAAACAGAAAGCAGAGGACTCCTTGCAGCTGAATAATTTGGGAGTTTGGACTTTCCTGGCTCCAGGGTATAGGCAGCCACTTTTTCAGTTTTATTGAGAACCTTTTGCCACTGCTATAACCATAGCCTCTGACCACAAAGATGTAGAAAAAGTTATAAGTACTTATAATAGAAAATATTTTAATAGACAAGAGCACCATAGTCACTTCTGCAGACAAAAACTTAAAAAAAGAGCTTAGCAACAATTTGAAGAAAGCAAGCTCAACTAAATTCACCAAGTGACTTAAAACAGGTAATCTACACTGGAAGGACATAGGAAAGGACTGGCCAAAATCTATCAATTGTGGTCATATTAAGTATGCCTTTAATTTAACAGCCCATTTGCTTTAATGAGGCTTTGTTATAATTTTGAAGAGTAGAAGTTGTGATAACATACATAAAGATTGAGCTCTGGGAACTCTTGATCACGAACATGTAGCATCAGCCAGAGCCACTAACTCTATGGAAAATGAAACAGAGAAAAAACTAACAGTTTATTCAGAAAACATCTTGGAGAGTTTGTTCATAAAGAGATATTCAAAAAGGCTGAGTCATTTGCTTTAGTGATGATGGTAATCAGGCCCATTGTGTTACACAGGAGAGCTGTTGTCAGTGAAAGATATAGTATATGTCCCTACAGCCTATACTTCACCAAATCTATGTGATTATCTATAGAAAAAGTTAAGATGGCTCAGTTCCTGTATGTACACTAATACAAATATTTATGTAAACTGAGCCTTTAAAATCATCTCAGTTAACATTCAAGCCTGAATACTTCTGGCATGTTTATCTAGCCTCAGTTGAAGTGTCTGACCTTCATCTCCCTGAATGTGAGTAATGTAAACTGCTACTAATGACATATTTTAATTTAAATTCTGCTTATTTTGGAATGGAGCAAGTCATATTGTTGAAATCACATATTATATCTTCTCATATTTTTGTCAAGCCTAAACCACTCTTTTTTTACTAGAAAAAAGTATATTATTTTACTAAGTGCATGTGTATGAATGCATGTATAGATGTCTATTATATAACTCTTTAGTTTATATATACTAAAGTATATGTGTATAACTATAGAGTATACAGGTGTATACTATATAGAAAGATATAAATCTCATTCTCTCCATTGCACAAAAATGGGTTGAAAGCCTCTCCAGGCCATTTCTATTTATATTTTTTTTCATGTACTTTTTTCTTGTTTCTGAATTCCAGAAACAAGAATTACAGTACATGGAAAAAAAAATGGAAAAAAAAATTATTTTAGCTTGGGAGTGTTCCTCCCTCCAAAAATGACAGAGAACATGGCAGGTCTGCAAGGCTGAGATGGTCAAAGCCTCTGCCTCTTGGAGGGAAAAGCTAAACTGCTTCAGAGAGTTCAGACCATACATACAACACTAACAAACAGGTGACATAGCCAGAGGAAGAGATTTAAATTTGAACTATCCATTTAGTTTAAATACATTGTTAACAGCAGAGACCACAGCTAAATGCATCAATAATCTAAACCATACCTAGACAGAAGGAGACAAATTCTGCTAGCTTCATTTGCTGAAAGTTAGATGAGATCAGTGTGAAACACAACTGAATCCTCAAGGTCTCAGTAAAGAATATTCACAAAATATAAGTCTTAAACACTTGGGAGCACAACCATGCAAAGTTTCAAATGTAATTGCAACTAAATAATTTGGATCTAAAGATCTATGATTGGCCTTTCCATATACATCTCTGTTCTTTACCTTGCCCCCATCCTGCTGGGAAATACGCAATAATTGCACAGTAGATTACTTTTGTTTTCTAAGATTATGACATGGCCATTTTTAATGTGGCCTTGTATTAGTCTGTTTTCCTTTTCATCTTTATCAGACATCTATATCTCTCTCAGAGGTCTTGTTTACATAAAACAGTGCACTTGGATTCATGGTGCTTAATGAGTTTCTGTATAACCAGAAAAGAGTAAGTAAAGTACACTACTCTTTCTAATTATGAATGATTTGGCAATGTTAAGAGAAAGAGAACTTCAGCAAATGGTGTCAGAAAGCATCTTTCCAGATTTTTTTTATTGCTATAAAGAACGGCCATAAATTATGTGTTGGACAATGTTGCTTTGGCTCCAAGCAGAAGCAGTAGGAAGAGAAAAACCCCCAGCTGTGCTCATATTTCATGCTCCCTGATCAGTGAGTGGTTCCTTCCTACATTAACAAGGCTCTGCCAAGGATGGTACAATGAAGATGGTCAAACTCAGGTCTCAGTGTGTCTGAATCCTGAGAGCATTTCCTAGCTTCAGATTCATGTTTTCCCTCGGATGCTCATGAGTTTTGGGTGCACATAGTCCATCAGACACCTCCTACTTTCTATCAGGAGAAAAGCCATGTGAGGGGGCAGCGATGGAGTCACAGTGTGCCAGTGCTACAGCCTGCAGCCCACTGCAGAGCTCACCAGCCTCACAGAGGCACCCAGGCAAACTATGACATTTTTATGGCATTCTTCTGTACACTTCAAAAACTGAGAGTTTGTTATGACAGTGAGACATCCCTCTCCATCATCTGCGTGCCTACCAGTGTATGGAGAGATGTAGCACAGTTTCCACAAAAACCTGTATCAGAGGACGTGATTTAGCCCCTTTCTCTAAATTTTGCCAACTAGTTATAAATGATCAAGTTCTTCCCATCAGACAAATAACTGCAGTGTTTGTTACTGCTGGTTCTCTTGGGCAAGCACTGCATAGTACAACCACAGCTGTCTTGTACAAGTTCCCACAAAGCCCCAGCACAAAAGCACAGCAAAGGTTGGAGTAGTAGAAATGAGGTCCCATAGCACACGTTCTTCAAGGCTGCTCTGGATACAAAGCATCACATCCCATAAGAGTTGCAGGAGCAGCAACAAAACAGAGGGCATGAAATTGTTTTGAGACCACCTTTGTCTCCCTCCACCTTCCTTTCCCTTCCCCTCCACCAGGCTGCATTTCCAAGGAGAGACAGCTTAGCTCTGCAGGATCTCTGAAGGAGGTCAGTGGTATTACAGTGGCCAGGGGCATATTTTTTTTTCTTTTGCAGTACAGTAAAATGAATGTGTCAGATTAGCCAAAGTTTGCACCCTCAGCCCAGAAGCCCAAATTGGATTTAACAGTGAATAAGAATAACGATATCATCCAGTAAATAATGGAAAGCCAACTTGCCTGAACCAGAAAATTATTTCAGAGTATTATGCTGATACTTACTTTGGGATAATGGAAAACTCCCATTAAAAGACAGCAATAAACTTTGATTTTGTCATTAAAATAGAGACATTCTCACATTTTGAATTTCTGACTGTTAGGTAGATATTCCTTCCTCCTGCAGAATTTCCTGTTAAAATTGAAGCCTTGGCTAGATGTGAGAAGAAGATAAATAAACTATCCTGACTTTCCATTTAGCTTGTGGAGCATTATACCATGGTTAAGAGGTCAGAGTGTTAGGAATATCATAGGTCATGCTGTGCATAGACATTCTGAAGTAAGAGCATATTATAAGGCATCAGAACAAATAATGGTCTATAGTAGAGAGTTAGCCCAGCCATCTGTTAGAAAAATAAAATGCTCAATATTTTAGGAAATCTCTTTTAATTTACTTATAGGTGCAATTTGACCAGGACATTATTGATACAGGAGGCAGGGTCCTTTTTCTAGTTCATGACTGAATGCAAAAACAATTAGAAAGAGAAAACTCAAGTATGTTGGATACTTCATATGTTGATCTTAGATTCAAATGCCAAATACTCCTGAGCAGTGCACTGCTCTTCTCATCACAGAACAAAAAATCCCAGGCTTTCTAGTCAAATAGGATATTTATTTCTGCAGCACACAGTCTGATGATTATAGATCTGCTCCCATAGGCTTCATGCAACCCTTTCCTTAAGACTATTTCCTATAGCTCCATAATCCACAATGCTGTTCCACATAATAACAGGCTAATCACTGCCCTACTTTTAAAAATGCAAAAAGTTTTTGACGTGCTTCATAATGGTACTTCCCAAAGAGCCCATAAACCTGTACAGAGGATTTCTTCTCCATTTCCTTGCTTGGCATTATCTCCCTCAGCATTTTGTCTTGTAGAGTTCAATTTAGATTGCAATCTCTTTGGGCCAGAGGCCACGTAAATTAACTATGGCTCCACACAAATGCTAAGAGCAGAATATGACTTTAAAGTCATAAATGCTTTCCAGACTTTAAGTCCTAGAAGAAGTCTTACTTGTAGACATTCCTAGATGTGTAACTGAAAGGTCATGGACTATAAAATAAATCAGAAAAAAAGGTGAGGGAATAGAGAAGCTTTTCAGAGCCTTCCTGAGAGTTAACTGAACTATTAAACTGAACTTCATCCTACAAATTTAGGTTCCTGATCACATGGGTATATACCTGTTACTCAATTTCCCACTTATTTTTGAAACTAAAACTTTAAATCCTGGCTCTAGTGAAAGCTAATTTTGTACTGTGAGACCAAAAAGATTTTGTGTCTAAGTGATGTAGGACTCCCACAAACTGCTGCCTCCATCATCTCTACCATCAAAAATATTAATGTTCATGCACTGAACTTGGCACCTCTTCCACAGTTACGTTCCTTTACATCATAAAGCTCTTTAGGAGTTCCACATTAATCTGATAAAATTATACATTACAAATGCTAGAAGTCCAAATTTTAAAAGTGTCTTCAAAAAGCTGTGGCAGGGAAAAAAAGGATACTGAAGAAAGGAATGTGGAATCAAAGGATACAATAAAATTGTTGAGATCCTAAGAAGGAGGAAGGAAATTACTGTCCTGCAACACCACGTGATATTCCAGTGCCTAATCACATGAAACAAGGTACAGGTAAAAAGGAAGAGAAAAAGGAGACAATTCCATCTTGAATGAAACATTTGACTGGGAAAAAAAAAAACATTCTGGGCCACTCAGGTACCTCTTTTATCTGCAAGGCAACAAAAACTTCAGAAGGCATAAGAACAATAAAGTTAACTAACAAAAGTTAGTCTTCAAACAGACTCAGGGAGTGTGTGCGATAACTTTTCCCTTTGAGTGGCTTGATCCAAAAAATATCCCTGTCATGAAACAAAGGTGGTGTTCACTGATGTGCCTCACTGGTCCAGGTCTGTGTACAATGGTTGCCTGCAGCTGTGGCATGAACCACTGATTTTGTTGTAGCACCTTCATTTTCTGATCAGGATTTTACTGTCTGTGAATGAAATATCAGGATAAAGTCAGTTGTTCTGACCCAAAATTTGGAGGTTTTATGCTCTTCAGTCACAGTAAGAGAATCAGCAACCCCAAGTATGAGTCATGGTACATGTGAAACCATTGTTTTGAGCTGTCCTACGGCCTTGAATTACCAAGTCCAGATATGGCTCTGAATTTTTTCCCTCAAAATCAGAGCTGTTTAGATGTGGAACTTAATTTGATTTAAAGCCTATGGAAGAGAGATCAGCCCTGGTATACCACAAAGGCCTTAGTCCCCCTAGAGAGAACCCCACCCTTCAGACAGTGATATATTGGAAATGAGAGGAAAAGAATGGAGCAAGCAAAACCGATTGTCCCTTAATTTGCCTTGGTGAGGTTGTAAATGTATACAAACTGTTCAGTCCTCACTCTATGCTGCACCACATCAAGATGTAAGCTTAGTTTCCTATGATTTCACATGTATGCTGGACACAAGCACTGAAGGCTGACGAAATGAAAAGAGAACATGGACTGGGTAATTTACATCCTGCAAGAGCAGAATCAACTTTATTAATAATGTGTCTTCTGGGCCCAGCCCTTTGGTTAGGGCAGTTCTGCTTTACATACTCTGATTCCTCATAAAATATTTATCAAAATGCAGTTAGGTTTATCAGCACATATTGTATAGATACAAATCAGTTTTCATCTAATAGGACACTCAACTCCTAAATTTCGTGCTGGGAGATGGAAGTTACCTATTCACTCCAAAGACATTCAAGTATTCAAATATAAAAAGTGCTCATATTACAAATGAAATATGCAATAGTACCTCAGCAACATGTTATAGGCTTGGGCTTTTCAGTTTGAGATAACTAACAAATATAGATGCACGTGTCATTTTTCTTCTTAGCATTTTGAAGTTACCATGGATATCTGGTTCATAGAATAATACCTCCTGAAGCCAAAGAGTGGCCACAGAATATGTCTCTTATACCAGGGACCTAAAAATGTGTGCATATGAATGATGCTCAAACAGGTGAGCTCTGACATTCAGCTCCACAACTGCTGCAAGTGACTGCAATTTTGAGCTGCTCTGAAGAGCTGATATGGTGCCTGGCTATCTTTGTTGTAAGAGTCTGGGAATTTCCTGTAAGGTATGTAATATGCTTGAGGCATCAAGTTTTTCACATTTGCCAAAAAAAAAAAAAAAAGGTGTATTATTTGGCATTTTTCCATGGTGACTTAATTCAAGGGTTATGAACAAAATAGAAATGGAAAACACCTTTCAGTTGCAAAATGCCACTCATATGCATTCTGAATATTGATAGTCTAAACCACAATAAGCACCATAAGAACCAAGATAAACTCTGAAGTGATTTACAACAGTTACTATGCATCATTAAGTAAGTATCATTAAGCAAAGTACAGCAGAATTCTTTAGTTCAGTGGCAAATGCAATGGTATCAGAGTGAGGAATAGTGGGATTTGTCTTGATATTGTGATCTTGGGATGAATAGCATCACTGCAACTTGTCTCAGCTTCTCCATCATAGGTAGATGAAACATACATATCCTGTGGTCAAAGGTAAGGCAGAATATAGTACATAGTACTGCAAACATTTTATTTCAAGTCCTGTGTTTAAAGTTACTTAGTGCCTTTTCTGGAGTTACAAGATTCTGTAAAAGTTCTCCTTTCCTTATAAAAGGTTTCAATCTGCCTTCATTATGAAGTGTGATTCCATGAACCTTAAGTTTTCAGGAAGCCAACAGAGAGGTGGCCACATTATCTATAACTAATCTGATTTAAGAGCTTGCCTTGCTTTGAACACAGAGATTTCAATACTACATACAGGAAAAGTAGCTTTGAGATCCTTAAATGAAACACTCTAGAACCAGGTCTTTTAGTTATTTTTTATTTTGTCTGTTTGTGATTTCTTCATGCTGAACTTAACATACCCAAAATATTAAGAGGGACAAAAACTGAGTGCTTAGCTTTTTTTTTTTCCTTTCATCATATATCTTTAAATAAACTGCACAGATACTGAGGCATTGTTATTACCAGCAATTTCAAGAAAAGCCTTGGTCCCAACCTCAATTCATGTTATAAGAGGGCTAAACATCATTAATCCAAACCTTACATTACCAGCATAACTTCAAGAATGTCTCCAGTTTGATACAGAATCACCTGTTCACAGTCAGGCCAAATAGAAAAGACTGTCCTTGAAGGCTTTCAAAGCCTCATTTTCTTTACAGTTTTATTTTATAAGCAGGGGAAGTTCATTATTCCCCTTTAAAAGATGTACTTTTCCTAGACCTCCAGAACAAATTGCTTTTGATATTTGTAGCATCCTTGAGGCTGAAGTTGGGATACTTCGCAGAAGGGTCTATGAATACAAACAAGATAAAGATGAATTGATGGTGTCCATCTGCAGTGATAAGACTGCATAGCTATCGATGAAGTAAGCCCAAAAGACAGAGGATTGCTAGACATTATGTATCTGCACACTCCTTGGACCTACCTGTCTTTTTTTTCAAATTTGGCCTCGATCTTATGTTGCTGGTGACTTCATGGTCAAAACTGCTAATTGGATTTACATAAATTAATGTTAACTTGCCACTTCTATATCATTTGTTTAGGTTTTTCTTAAAAAAAACCAAACCCTCATCAGTGTAGGGAATAAAGTGGTCCCATAACAATTCCTTCCCTGGGAAGACCCTGAACCAGCTTGTCTCGTTCCACTTTGTTTCTCAGATTGAGATTTCCTGTATGGGATGGCAAAACCCTCTAGTTGCTCAAATCAGCTATATGGTCTGGTGAAAATTTCACCAACAGTTTTTCATGCCTGAAACATTAAGCCATGGTCAACAGCTGTAAATGTCATAAGACAAATACAATATCAGTAGAGCAGTCAAAAGCAGACAATGATAAACTTTTTGGAAAGCCAGAGTTTAGCACACCAGAGTTTACCACATGGTTATTGCCCAAATTTGTTTAAAAGCAATCCTTTGCTGCAAATGTTGAGTGCAAATTTCCTTAAGGTAACATATTTGCCATCATATTTTTAAGAGTTAACACGTGGCAATAGCTAGACTGATCGTTAGATAACAAATGAACAAAGAGCATCCTCAGACTTTCTACAACGTAATGCTCTTCCAGTTGCCATTTATGTTTAATTCCAAGTCTTCATATAAGACAAGCTACAGTACCCTGTCATACATATAAACATTTCAAAGCCTAGATCACTATGCAGTTTTGTGGTAAACTGCTACAGATTTTTAAATAAGCTATTGAATTGCTGTTGTCATTGTCTTGACTTTCATTGTCTTGTATTTCATACAGCCAGCTGATGTTCAAATGTGTTCTGTGATTTTAATCTTCTCCCTTAGGCTTACCCACAAAACTCTACCACATACTTATTCAGCAAATTAACTAAATTATTTCCTTCCTGAAGAAAAGCTTAGATCTTCATGAAGAAGGCTAATGGGTTTTGGCAGAAAAATCTGGAATTATGGAGTCACTACCTGTAAATCAGGTACAACCATGGATCAAGGAAGTGTGGATTCAAAGGAAGCCATAGTGAGACAAATTCTGATTTGGTTTATAATCTGTAACTTCACTGACATCAGTTGAACTATGATCAGAGTTCTTCAAATTCTCATGCCCACAGTACACCGTTACACATGTGCAACACTACGACCAACCTACTAGATCAAGTTCTTCCCTCTTAAAGGTACAGATTATAAGCAATATATACTTTAAAGATATATAACAACTTGTAATTTTTTTAGAGGAGCATCATGCGGTTCATTATGTTTAAAAAACAAAACAGATCAAATTCTCATTGAACATGTCAGTGTTGAGCTGCTGTATTTAAAAAAAAATAATCCTTCCTACAGCAAAGAGGTGCAGTGCACAAGTCACAGACAGCCTTGGAAGAGACACACTTTGATAGTTAGACATGTACATGCCAGCTGGCTGTCTGCCTTCTGGACAGGAAAGCTTTACATCCCTTATTGCCCAGGTGCAACTCCACTGCCAATTCCACTTACACAACCTCAGCAGGATAACTTGTTCTTGGTCCTCTAGAAATAACATTGACCCATACTACCACAAGTCAAAGGTGAAGAGATTATCAAGATAAGAAACTGCCCTCCTTTCCCTCAGGCTGCCAGCAGCTCTGGGTAGGCTCCACAGAACTTCATAGAATTAGTCCAACTAATTTAGTCCAACTCCTCTGCCAAAGCAGGTCCACCTCAACCAGGTCACACAGGAACACATCTAGGCGGGTTTTGAAAACCTCCAGAGAAGGACACTCCACATCCTCCCTGCGCAGCCTGTTCCACTGCTCCATCACTCTCACAGTGAAATAGTTATTTCTTATGTTTAAATGGAACTTTTTGTGTTCCAGCTTCATCCTGTTACCCCTTGTCCTGTTCCTACAGTTTAGTTTATTGTCAACCAGGACTTACCAGGTCTGTCTCCACAGACCTGCTCTCCAGCAGGTCAATCTCCAGCCTCTACTGGTGCATGGGGTTGTTCCTTCCCAGATGCAGGACTCTGCACTTGTCCTTGTTGAACCTCATGAGGTTTCTCTCTGTCCATCTCTCAAGCTGGTCGAGATCCTACTGAATGGCAGCACAGCCTTCTGGGGAATCAGCCAGTCCTCCCAGTTTGGTGTCATCAGCAAACTTGCTGAGGGTACACTCTGTCCCCTCATCCAGGTCATTGATGAAAACATTGAACAAGACTGGCCCCAGAACCGATCCCTGTGGAACTCCACTGGCCACAGGCCTCCAACTCGATTCTGTACCATTGATCACCACCCTCTGGGCTCTGTCATTCAGCCAGCTCTCGATCTACCTCACCGTCCATTCATCCAAGCCACACTGCTTGAGCTTTCTGATGAGGATGTTATGGGAGACAGTGTCAAAAGCCTTGCTGAAGTCAAGGTAGATGACATCCGCTGCTCTCCCCTCATCTAGCCAGATGGTTATGCACTCATAGAAGGCTACCAGGTTGGTCAAACAGGATTTCCCCTTGGTGAAGCCATGTTGACTCCCCCTGATAACCATTTTTTCCTTTATGTGTTTACTAACAACATTGAGGATGAGTTGTTCCATCACCTTTCCAGGGATGGAGGTGAGTCTGACCAGCCTGCAGTTTCCTGGGTTGTCCTTCTTGCCCCTTTTTGAAGATTGGAGTGACATTGGCCTTTCTCCAGTCCTCAGGCACTTCGCCTGTCCTCCATGATTGTTCAAAAATGATGGAGGGTAGCTTAGCAACCACATCAGCCAGCTCCCTCAGCACTCTTGGACGCATCCCATAAGGTACCATTGACTTATGAGCATTAAGCTTGGCCAACAAGTCTTTAACCTTGTCTTCATCAACCTAGGGCAATTCCTCTGTTGTCCAGGCCATCCTACTATCCTTGCTGGACTGGGCTTCCCAAGGGTCAGCCTTGGCTGTAAAGACTGAAGCAAAGAAGGCATTCAGTACTTCAGCCTTCTCTGCATCCTCAGACACCAGGGCACCCTCCGTGTTCAACAGCAGGCCCACATTCCTCCTAATCTTCCTTGTCCTGCTGATGTACCTGAAAAACCCCTTCTTGTTTTCCTTTACCTTCTTGGCCAGGTTTAATTCCAAAAGGGCTCTAGCCTTCCTGGTTGCACCCCTGCAAGCTCTGGCAATGTTCCTGTACTCTTCCCAAGAAACCAGCCCCTGTTTCCACCTCTCATAGATGGCTGCTTTCTCCTTGAGTTGTCCTAGCAGATCTTTGTTCATCCATGAAGGCCTCCTGCCTCCTTTTCCTGCTTTTCTACTTGTGGGGACACACTGATTTTGGGCTTGGAGGAAGTGGTGCTTGAAGATCAACCAGCTCCCTTGGGCACTTCTACCGTCTAGGATCCTATCCCATGAGATCCCTCCAAGCAGGTCCTTGAAGAGGCCAAATCAGCTCACCTGGAGTCCAGGGTCACAGTCTCTCTTGGTGCCCTGCTTCTTCCACACAGGATCTTGAACTCCACCATCTGTCCACTGCAGACAAGGTTGCCTCCAACCTTCACATCCACAACCAGACCTGCAACCAGATCTGCTGCTGGACCTACCACAAGGTCCAGAAGCACACTGCTTCTCATTGATTCCTCAACCACCTGTGACTGGAAGTTGTCATCAACATTCTGTAGGAATCTCCTGGACTGTGCATGCTTGGCTGAGTGGCTTTGCCAGCAAATATCAGGTGGTTGAAGTCTCCCATGAGGACCAGGGATTGTGATTGTGAGGCATCTCTCAGTTGTTTGTAGAAGGCCTCATCCACTTAAAGGTGCTGACCAAGTGATGATCTCACTTCTTCTAGCAGTGTCAGAAGAGCTACCTTGCTGGCTTCCAGCCATCACGCAAGCAATGAAAGAAGGATGGGGATACTGGGGATCACAAAGTGATCTACATGAAGTGCTTGTCTCAGTGCTGCTTTTGACTGCAGGCTTGTGGCTTGACTATAACTTTCAGCCTCTATTGCTTTCCAAATCTGTGCAAGTCCCGGGTGGCATTTTAGCTGGATGTCAGAGACAATCCCCCACCACATACTCCAACAGAGAGATTTCCTCCCAGACCAGGCTGTCTGCACTCATGCTGAGGATGATGGAGGGTCTCTGTTTCCTTCATTTGTAATGGAGGGATTTGAGTGGGAGCTGAATCCTGCCTAGCACTTCCTGTCCTGCACACACCCTTGTCACAGAGCTCTTTGGAGAATACAGAAAGAGGATTAATGCTAATAGCTGTCTGCCTGTCATTTGAAAATCTCAAGCAGCACTTACTGGATTTTCCTCTTGAATCTCTAATGCACAACACTGCAAGGGCATCTGAAAGTAAACTTTGCAGGGAGTAGGCACAGCAAGCAACAAGGTGGACGAATGATCCTGAAGGGTATGAGTACAGATCATAGCTTACACATCAGATGTCTTTTGGAGTAGGAAAAAGGCATGCATTTGAAGCCATTTTGCCATCAAAGTAGGTTTACTCAATTCATTCCTTTCAATCAAGTGCTGTAATTCATTTTGTTATGCATTTTAGAAACAGTCACCCTGGGACTGCATTCACTATGGTTAGTACCATAACATTATCCAGTCTGTCCTTCTTATCCAATACTTCAACTTGCAACTGTGTAACAGACGTTAAATTTCTTGGACTAGGGTTCATTGGTCAGGGCCTAACGAAGGGTCTCATCTTAATCCCTTAGGAACCTTTCAATAGGAGTGATTTCTGACCCTCAGGAGTTCTGATTGTGTTTTACTTAAACAAATAAAATAACCAGAGCATTGGCATAGCCTTTGGAGATGCTGCATGTAATTCTTGGAACAAGGCAGCAGAAGAAAACACAAGGTGTAAAGAATTGATAAGATGACCAAGGACTCACCAGTTGATCATGCACATTAGCACTCAGCTCTCAAAGTATGAGGCCACAATCTAAAAGCCCAGTGGATTACTGACATTACAGAAGGACACCCATTTGCAGTGCCTTGGATTTGTTTCCTTTGCTTCAGCAGAGAGAGGACTATAAGCACATTCACATTGAACTCTGAAGAATGCCCTGAAAACTCAGAAAGATGCTCCTTTGGCTCTGGAGACAATTTCTCTACAAGCTGCACTCAGCTGTACTCTGTTATCCACAGCTTAATTTTTCCATGTTCCTACTTCACCTTCTGCACATTCTCCATCTGTCTTAAAGAAGCTGCCTCACAATTTGGGAACTGAGTTGTGAAATTTGGCTTTGTAGACTCAGACCATGTGCCCTCTACTGACAATTCACATTAGTCAGGCTGCCAAGTCTACTCTCCCCTTGACATGCATCTGCCCTGCTGTAGGTTAGCCCTGGTAGGCAGCTGAGCCCCCCACAGCCACTCATACCCATACCTTCCAAGTGGGATGGGGGAGAGAATCAGACGGATAGATGTGAAAACCATAGGTCGAGACAAAGACAGTTTAACAGATAAAGCAAAAGCTGCACACCCAAGTAAAGCAAAAGAAATAATTCACTCCCTGCTTCCCATCAGCAGGCAGGTGTTCATCTCCAGGAAAGCAGGGCTCCATCATGCATAACTGCTTTTTGGGACGATAAACACCATAACTCCAAATGACCCACATCCTCCTTTCCCCCAGCTTTGATTGCTGATCATGTAATCACACGATGTGGGAATATCTATTCAGTCAGCCGTCTCCCCAACTTTTTATGCACATGCACCTTTCTCTCTAGTGGGTGCAGGAAGCATAAAATGCCTTGACACTGGGTAAGCACTACTCATCAGTGACTAAAACACAGCTGTCTTATCAGCACTGTTCAGGTCACAGATCCAAAACACAACACCATACAAGCTCCAACAAAGAAAATTAACTCTCTACCAGCCAGGCCACATACACATCCTTTTCACAACCACAAAAGTAACACTAGGATTTGTATGATACCAATAGCAAATAGTTTCCTGTCATTTCACTAAGGAGTATTTGTAGTTGGGGGGGGTTGTGTGTTTTAGTTTTCAAGGGTTGTTTGCTTTGTTTTTAACCTAGAGAAATGCAAAAACATGGCTTTTCCTTTTTTTTTTTTCTTTCTCCCTTTTGTCAAGCTCTTCAAAGGCAACAAAAGGCCTGCAAGATTCATGCTAAAGAGTGTTAAGAAGAATATGTTTTAAAATGGAGAAGTCAGCAGCCACTGAAGTTTAGTGTTATTCCTATGAAATTAAAAACTTCTATGGCTCTTGCAGATTATGCTTTATTTACTTGTATAAATTTTAACGAAGAAATGCAAGGATTTTCACAAAATGAGCACTTCTACAAAGCTCAATGCCAGGTGTCAGAAAGAAGAACATGGATCTATTTCTAAGGCATTGCTGAAAGTAGACATATGAAGTATTTCAATTTGGTATTGGAGGAAAAAAAAGAAAAGAGTGTCTGAGTCTTAACTGTGAAAACATGGGCTATTCCAACTGTGTCTTTGTGAAAACAAATAAAACTGCAGAGAGCGAAGAAACTGGCTGGGCTTGTAGCTACGAAGGCCAGGGTTCCCTGCCAGCCCTGGGCCAGCAGGATTTTACTCTTTAATGGCTTCATGCCCTCTAATTAAGGTTTCTAAGCACAATCCCTTTGAAGAACTGTTTACATTTGTCTTGTTAATTCCCATTACTTACTAATCAGAGATCCCTGCAGTTACCTCAATAAGGGGCAGATGAACTAAAGAATGATCGTATCAGGGATTTGGACATTTAAATATCCGATTTTCACAGACATTACTGAAGTGCAGACATAAAAAACAACTGAGCAAGACTGGTAATGTACATTTAAATTCCAAGTATAAAAATACAACTTGTGGATTATAAACTAAATTATGACATGATAGTCTCATACGACATCTTATTTAGTGCTTTTTAAAAACATCCTGCCAATTTTTTTCTTTTAAAATAGTGAGTTACACAGAAAAGAAGTTGCCTTTTCCTTATGACCAATCAGACTCAGTCATTTCCTGTCTATGCTGCTGTCCTTTGGGCAAGTCATTAAATCTCATTTGGGCTATATTTAGTCAAATAAATGAAGGCAACAGCCCTTCTCTGTGTTACCAGGGTGTTTTAAAGGAACAGGCCTTTTAATGGACATGAGCCTGTCAAAACTAGGTTGAAGGAATTACAGAAGTACTTAGTAAACTGAGATAGAGGCAGGAAAGCCAAGCAGATTAGAAAATCTAACCAGGCAAAGACCACCTTGTTGTGAATTATTTTTCTCTTTTGATAGGGCATTGAAAGCTGTGCCTCTAAGAAAGAGAGCACAGAGCTACAGAAAAATGTGTATAGGTGTGTGCATATCAGTAACACTGGTTTGCTGAATTTTTCTTTCTGGGTTCTTGTAATGATGGGAGACATTTTAAAAGTCATTGTTTTGTCCACTTTGAAAATAGAAAACCACACCCAAAAACAAAAGATAAAAGCAGAGGAGGAAGACAAAAGAAGCTGAAGGGGATGGAAAATGTGTCATGTCATTTTATGCAAGAGTTGAGGGTATAGAAGTTTAGTGGAGACATGAAATTACTTGGTCAGAGGGCTGTATCACAGCAGATGTGGTAACCATCAGTTCAGCTGAGGGCTAGCAGACCAAAATTTGCAGTGCTACAGACAGCTGTCACCCTTATCCAGGACAGCTAATGTGAGCATCACACAACCCCATCAAGCAGTCATCGGTAAGGTGACAGACTTTCAGCTTTCCATTCAATCAGAACAAGGGTCCCAGGTCTTCTCCATGGCAGATATATCTTTACTATAAGTCTACTAGATTGGGCCAACCTACAACATTTTCTTCAAAATCATGATTCCCACTTATTATTTAACTTGCAATACATATTTACATTTTTCCTTCACGTACCTGCCTAGAGCAACATGTTATGGACAGATATAAAATTTAGATAATGAAGGTTTATTGTAAAAATGTTGACACAGCTGTTACAAACATAGGACAAACTGGCACCACTATGATTAAGTAGGCATTTAAATGGGCAGTTGCTTAGTCAGTAGGATGACCTTTCAGGTGCACAGCATCTAAGCCATTTCTCAGCACCTCATGCTAGCACCTTATCCAGCCAGCCAGCTTTCACAAGAAAGTACAGTAATTACTTTTTACAGTAGCAAAAAAGAAATACTGTAAATTCTTGTGTTTTCTTCACACATTTCATGCCAGGAGCCACAAGTTCATCTTTACTACAGGGAGCCTAACAAAATGGCTGCATATCCTTGGCACTTGGATCACAAAATTTAATGAGTCCTTCCTCTAATGGCAACCTGTGTGACAACTGTGGGCACTTACATCCCCATATATTTTCTGCTCTTTCTTCAAGTAGCCTGTTGATATCTTCTCAGGGCAGTATTTCTTGATTCTGCTGCTTTCAGTAATGCCCACACGAGCTCAGCTGTGCCCACTTTGCCAGCTGTTAACATGCTAGCAGTAATACCAAACCACTCCAGATGCAAACACATGAAGATCAGAGTGGGTTGTACAAGTCTGCCAAGAAATCCAGCTCTTATGTGCACAGCAGGAGCCACACTGCCACAGCTCCTGGGATATCGGGGAGCCAAGAACGTTGCAGCCCAGTGCTGACAGCATGGGGAACATCCAACTCTGATGCTGTACAGGGTAGAAGTACTCAATAAAGCCTTGCTTTTGTTTACCAGGTCCAGTTCCCAGTTCTTCTGTCAAATTCAGACTGCAGCTAGGTAGCGATCAGTTAGCCTTTTTGAAACAAAAATTTTGAGACTTTTTATTAGTAACTTTGAGGAGGAAGGCTTTACTGATCCAACTATAAACAGCTATATAGGCTGATTTTCTTACGGTTGGCTGGAAGACCCAGAAGAGACCTTGATCTGCATGAATCTCTTTATTTTTCTTACTGAAGTGAAAAGCTGAGGTAGGAAAAAACAAATTACTAGCCTGAAACAATGTCTTGTTTGACTTGTAGTTTCTTAAGCCTTTTAATGCAAAAACTGAAGGACAACATTTTACAATTATCTTAGGAAAAAACATAAATCCTTTTACAATGATTTATTTTTAAACAACCAAAAGAGACAAAAATGAACTCCTACAATATTAATTGGCAATACTGAATTCCCATTTTAACATACACTACACGCTTCATCCATCTCTGCAGATGACAGTCAATAGGTTTGCTGAATGCTTACGTGCTTGCTTCCTCCAGACACTAATATGGGTAAGCTCAGTTTTCTTAGACATTCATATTCAGCCTCTTACTAGATAGATGCCAATCATTCCCCTGTCTTAAGACACTTTTTTTCAAATACCACTTCTGCATTTTCTTGCTTGCTTGCTTATTTGTTCTTGATGAGCTATGCCTCTTTCTTGCTTTGGCATTGCCTCTCATTACTTAAATTTTATACAAGTAGCTTACTTTGCATCTTCTTCTCTCACCTATTTCTCTCCCTGTATCACATTAAATATCATTATGCAGTAAACAGCTCAATAACCCAAGTCAGCATATGGTATTCATAAGTTCTTACTGTGCAGCTCTAAATCTGTCTCAATCTCCATTGCAAAGTTGAGGTCATTTAAAAGGTCTGAACCATGTGGTAAAGACAAAACTTCAAGAACACTAAAAAAAATCCATAGTTGAACAGCCATCTAACCATCGTCAAAATCAGAGACTTCATGTATGGACAAACTGTGAAGGGCACACAGGCAAAGGGATGTCCAGCTTTACTGGAAAGCACTGAGGGTACTCTACATGTGTAAATCAAATCTCACTGTGTGCATACATTAAGTCTACTCACACCATGAAGAAAGTGGCCACAAAGCACAACCTGCTTCTGCTAGTAGATTTGAGCTCTACAGTCTCCCTGGCCAGAACATCTGGGCACAACTGTTGTAGAGCACAAGAGAAGACAGCAAACATTCCCCTCAACACAGCCTACCTATCCATCAGGTAACACAATCATAGAAGAAATACTTTCTTTTCTCTCCTTTGCCCATCAGTGATGAAGGAGGAGTATCAACAGTCCCCACCATAAGAACAATACAAAATATTTGGGGTTTGACCCTTCAGGGAAGGAATTTTCTCTAATGTGGCCACTGAGTCTGACCAGTACTTTAGTTGTGTACACACAAAAAGCAGCAAAAAGCAACAAAAAAACCAAGGGACAATCCACTCCTGTGTTGTGCTTGGTGGTGCAGAGCAGGTTACACTGGGAGCTGTATTAGCATATGACCTACATTTTAAAATTAATTTTGTTCAAGTTAGGTGTTCAGGGTTTTTCACTCCTGCAGGCAATTGATGCTATTGTATGTGTATTAATATATCAACTTCACCTTGTGTTTTCCCTCCCCTCCGGTGTTTGCAAGGGAGGTTTTAAGTAGCAGGGGGAGGGTCTTCTCATAATCAAGGTCCAAGCATTGCTGACTCTCCTGTTCTGCACATTGCAACATTCATGTCAGCAAAGCAGCAGTAGCAACTGATGAGTGTTCACACGGGACCACTCAAAGCTCCAAGGACAAAAAATAATCTGTATTGGAAATGGAGGAGGAGGAAGAAACTAAATGAGAAGGCAGAGCCTGTTAAGGTTTGTAATAAAAAAAATAAAAGGCTATAAAAAAAATCAAAAGTAGAAAATGAAGAAAAGTTGATCTGAGCTGGAGGAAGATTAGAAAAATGAAAGGTTTCCACAAGTATTTGAAAGATATGAAGCATAAATTTGAGAAAGTTGATATAACTGAAATTATTAACAAGTAGATGCCTTTTTGAAATTATCCTACAAGAAGCAGAAACTTTGAATAAGTGGAAAGTAGTATCTAACTTCTGGCATTTATTGTAATGAGTTTGGGGAATCATGACATGCAGACAAACAGAGAATCTCTGCGAAACACTAAAGGAGCACTTGAGAAGAGGGAAAATAGCAGGAAGAAAATATAGATATGCTATAATTGAAACAAAGAAGAATAAGTGACTATAACATTTGTCACCCAAATGTTACTTAGTAATTTCATACAATGAAAAAAATATTACAATATTGGTCCCCAATATTACTGGGGACCAGCTCTCAAAAACAGCAACATATCTAGGTGAACCTGCTTCTGCAGGGGGGTTGGACTAGACGATCTCTAAAGGTCCCTCCAACCCCTACCATTCTATGATTCTATGATATCCACTGGATCAAAACTTCATAGGGCATTACAGTAGCTAGTACAAATAGAAATAGGCCACTTCCACAAGAACTCTTTTAGAATTATAGAATGGTAGGGGTTGGAAGGGACCTTTAGAGATAGTCTAGTCCAACCCCCCTGCAGAAGCAGGTTCACCTAGATCAGGTCACATAGGAACATGTCCAGGCGGGTCTTGAAGACCTCCAAGGAAGGAGACTCCACAACCCCTCTGGGCAGCCTGTGCCACTGCTCCATCACCCTCACAGTGAAATAGTTTTTTCTTACGTTTAAGTGGAACTTTTTCTGTTCCAGCTTCATCCCATTACCCCTTGTCCTGTTGCTAGCTACTATAGAAAAAAGGGATGTCCCAACCTCCTGACACCCAGCCTTTAGATATTTATAAATGTTAATAAAATCAACCCTCAATCTCCCCTTCTGCAGACTAAACAGCCCTAGTTCCTGCAGCCTTTCCTCGTATGAAAGATGTTCCATACCCTTGATCATCTTGGTGGCCCTGCGCTGGACTCTCTCCAGCACTTTCCTGTCCCTCTTGAGCTGAGGAGCCCAGAACTGGACACAGGACTCCAAATGAGCCCTCACCAGGGCAGAGTAGAGGGGGAGAAGAACCTCCCTTGACCTGCTGGCCACACTCTTCTTGATGCATACCAGGATGCCATTAGCCTTCTTTTAGCTGAAAAAGAAATCCTGAAATAGGAAATCTCCTATCTGAGAAATTTTGCTCCATCTATTCTGTTTCATGGCACCTTGTAGCATTTTCATTACCTGTAATGAGCTTTAGAGAGCTCAAGTTCCTCCTGTTGATGGAATTATTAAATAAATGTTCATCTTCTTGTTTCCCTTTTTGTTTGGTAGTGGCTTTGAGCAGAAGTTGTCTGGTTACTGTGCCTAATTCAGCAAGCCCTGGCCAATGCAAGTAACCTTTAGTTTCTGTTTAAACTAGCTCTTCAGCCACTGGTGAGGCATTTTCAAGTAGCCAAGGGATGGCTTTGGAGCTGGCGTTTTTAGATGCACTTTGCCTGGACAACAGTGTTCTCACCTGGGATTTGTGTGAGACTTGGTTGTCCTGCTGGGAAAAGGACTTTTCACTTCTTTGTCTTCTCCTTGTCAACTAGACATATATATGCTGTTCAGTGAACTAGTCCCAGCTATGAAAACCTAAATAGACTGCAAACATCCATTATCTATTCTGTTTCTCACAACACTATTTAAACCAAAAAGATACTTTTTTATCTTGAATTTACAAATTTACAACACATTTTTTTCTCTGTGGACAAAGTTGATTACAGTATTACTGTTCTATTAGCATGAACAATTAATTTAGTGGCTAGTCTACATTCAGGATGGACAATTTGAGACATACTGCTTCTGATAGTCACACTTGTGGGGTCTACATCAGGATTCCTTCATCACCATGTGGCCAGGTGTGTACTACTCACAACTAGAAGTATTCACTGGGTCCCACCTCAAACATTCCCTAGACAGAAAGAAGGGCTGTCATACAACCCAGATTAGGCAATTGAATACAGATGCACATGCTCCATCATATGGTACCACGTGTGCTCCTCACAGGACCGATGCTGTCATTTCCAAAGAGCAGGAGTAAGTCTCCTTGATTGTGGGACAGGAGGGTATTTGCACAGTTCTAGAGTTACGGCAACAGGAAGTAAATACAAAGAATCAGGGGACTGCTTGCCAGTGAGCTCAGGCAAGTCATATTCACCACATTGGGATGTTATCTTCATTCTACACAATATTCTCTGCAAGTTGGGATACCCTCTTGATCTCCATGGTAGAATCATTTGTCGTCTTCATTCTTTTCTTGCCCTTTTTTCCCCAATAAAACTTGAATAATCTGCATGTTTATCACATATTTTGTGGGAGCTGTGGTTATTCTTTAATATTCTTTTCTCAGCTTGGATAGCTAAATTTATCACAAAGCAAGAAACCCCTTCCATAATGCCCTCTGAGTAAAATGAAGAAAAATGAGGTTTAAAAATGAAAGATGCCAGCTAAATCTTTAAAATCATAGAAACACTAGTCTCTGTTAACTACAATATCTCCAAATCACATGAGTCCACTGATAAGAACATACCATTTGTCCTTCTAGGTAGAGAGAGATGTATTTTGAAGAGGTCCAGTGTAAGTCAGTGGTATTGTACTTAGTGGAAATAATTAAAATAATAACTGTAATCACTTCTAAGAAATACTTACAATTTAATTAAAGGCTAGGATTCTTTGTCAGTGTCTAACTAGACACTCTCTATGGATGAGATTTTCAGAAGCATTGAAACTTCAGAGGGAATAAAGTAATTTTGGTCTTTTCTTTGCCAAATTTCTGATTCATGAGAACGACTATCAATATAAAAGCATGTCTAGTCCTCGAAGGGATTTTACATCATCCAGAAACTAAACACATCATATAACCTTTTTTACAGACATGTACCAAAACCAGTGCCAGCTTCAGAAGTGTCCTTCAGCAGCACTAAAGATATCTGCTAGCAAGTGGTAATGCTGGGTCACAGTTGGTCAGAAGTGGGAAGGTGAGACTCGACTCTGAAAACACCCTGTCATACTGAGCAACACAAACCAAAACAAGTCACACTCCTGCTCTCATCCATTATCATCAGCAGTGCTTGTCAAAAGATGATCAGTATCATTTATATATGAGAAGCCAAATGAGCATTAAACAAATTCATGCTCTAGGGCTCTCTTTCTTGCAAGATAATATCAGATATTAGCCACCATTTCTTGCCTCATCACATGCTGATCCACTCAGTAATCAAGATTTTAATTATATGAATCTGTCCCTGGGTATTTTCTTTCATAACTACTAAAAGGCACAAGCATACTGAACTTGTGGCTATGTTGGAGATGTGTTTGTTAGAGACAAAATCCAACTCAGGATAAGGTTTTCAAACTCTCCAAAGTTCAGGTGCTAAGATCTATGGTATTACGTAAGGGCATTTAAAGATACTGTTTGTGGCTTTCCTTTTACTCTGATCCTGGAAGTTTTGGTAGTTGGAGACACATGCATGTATTTGCATATGTAGATGTTTTCCAGCATTATATGAAAGGAGATGTTTATGCTGGCAGTTTGCAAAGTGCTGGCTCTTGCCTTTGAAAGCTTGTTGCAGGAAAACCTGAGGAAGGATCTGACCTGTGATCTTTGACTCCTGACAAGATAACTTCAAGCAGTTCAGAAGTCTGGTTACTTCTGATAAACACTCTCCATTCTGATTGCTTAATAACCTCCCTCTGGTGAGCCTTCATCCTGAATCAACCTTGGATTGAAGCCCTCTCATAGGTTTCAGCATTTTGCCATTCACTCCATCCCAAACAGAACCAGACTCTATAAAGATAAAAAGGTACAGATAAACTTGTCTCTGTTGCAGAGGAAGCAAGAGGCAGGGGCTTAAAAGCCTCGTCCAATCACAAGGATTTTGCACATCTCTCTACAGGGCCTATGTTCCTATCTCTTCAAGCTAGGTACTTTTTACAGTGATGCATGGACAGCTACTACTTAGTTCTCAGCTAGGTAACCAAAATCAGAACTTGAATCTGGGTATTGCAAGATAAAATTCTTTACACCACCCATTTCACCTGCACAGAAACACTACCGTTGTCATGAATGAGCATCAGTTAAAATGATGCTGCCAAAGAGCAGCACCTGCTTGACTCTTTTATGTATATACCATAGGTGGATCCTGTACTGGCTCAATTCCTTTCACATTAAGTATCTTGTTAATTTAGTTTTTTGCACAGGTTTAAGTTATTATGACAAAACAATAAATAATATTTGCTAAGGATGGAGCCAAAATTGTTTCCACCCAAGATGTTGCATGCTCACTGTGATCCATGTGAGCAGCTGACAACACCCTATGCTAGGAAAAGCTTGTCACAGAGATGGACTTTGAATGGCCCAGTCCAGCAAAACATGTGATGGGACATGAGTCTCAAGCCCTTCCCACTGTACAAGAACAAGTTCACAGTTTAACTTCTTTCTTATTAGGCAGCTTTTATTACCAAAGACAATATATGGATGAAATTAAGATCTTTAACAAGATAGTTAAACATTGCCAAACCCCTGGAAGCGGATTAAGATTAAAATATAGCTTCAAGGAATGTGGGGAGGAAGAGGCAGTCAGTGATGCTTAGTAGAGGTAAATATCAACAGAGGCAACTGAGGAGCAGAACTGACCACCTTCCATTTCTGGGATATAGTTTGGTGAGTTAGGAAAGCAACATGCTATGGCATAGAGAAAACAGAAATTCAAGTTACCTTTTCTTTGCAATTCGCAATTTTTTGTGACACTTTATTAGTGTTGTGGTTTAGGCCCACCTGGGAACAAAGGAGCATGATCAGCCATAAGTACTGAGGCCTTTAGAGCCCTAAGGACAGGGAGAGCTCAGTTGCCACTTGTGGTCCCAGGCAAAGCAGATAAGACTACTCAACTTCGGGAAGAAAACAGAAAATAATTTAATCCAACAACAACCAAAACCATAAAACCCCAAAACATAACAAACAGAAAACAACACAGAGTGACACAATGATGAAAGCACAACCATCCCTGTAAGAGGTGGGCCACCTTCTCCCCACCTCTCCCCTCTTCCAAGGCTCAGACCCCTGATCCTGCTGTCTTTATCTCCTCCTCTGGGTGTCTCTGAGGCCCGCAGGCTCTCCAGCATGGCCTGCACCATGGCCACCTCCTCACAGACTCTCCTGCTCATCCGGGTGCACTCACACAGAGCTGCTGGTAACTCTTAGGCCTACCGTTACCCTCCATGGGTTGCAGGGGTACAGACTGGATTCTCACTGTGGGTTGCAGGGAAGTCTTCAGTCTGGCGCTTCTCTTTCCTTCCTCCTTCTCTGACTGTGGGATCCATATGGTAACCACTAGCTTGTACCACTCCTCCACCTCCTCTTCCATTGAAGATTTCCCTTCTCAAACGACGGCAGAGACACGAGAATGGTCCAGCCAGGCATGAGGTGGGTACACCTCAGAGCCAGGGGATGTTTCTAGAACTGCCTCCTGGGACCAGCATTGCAGGTCCCTTCCCATTACAAAGCAAAAAGTGGCTCTACACAAACACATGGCAATTAGTTTCCAGTATTTTTCTCTTCCTCTCCTCAAAGTAGTAGGCTCCATCTCTGTATTTTCACAAACGAGGTTTTTCACGTCTTAATATCTCTAGGAGAGATGTTATAGAGGCTGTAACTGCGAAATAAAAAGAAAAAAAAAATGTAACACTAGGCTTCTAGTCTAGGTACTCCAAGTCCCTCCTCTGAGAAGCCTGTTTCTACATTCACTACAAGGAGATTAAGTGCATAATCAAAGCACTTCCAATGACTGAAGCCTGATGATGCAAAGCCTTCCTACTTCAACACCACTCCTGTTGCCCTTAGAATATCCCATATGCAGAGCTCTGCATGCTGATATGGAAGGTCACGAGAAAGACTTCCAGTTCACATCCAAAGACATGACTTAGAGCAACACTGAGCACTTGCCAACTTAAATCTCCAAAGGCAAGTCAGAGGGACTGCTAGCAATCATTCAAAAACAGAATGATAGGAAAAGTCTTTCCCAGTAATACAGTGCTGATGCAACTGCGTCTTTCAAAACCAACTGAAAGACACCTTCACTTCCACACCGGGAGCACCAAGCAGTGAGCAATGCAGAAAACACAACTGCCATCAAAGCTAACTCTTCTGCAGCAGAGCTCATACAGAAAGACAGCCTTGGGTTGCTTTTAATTTGTATAATATACAGCTTGCCCTAGTTTATACACACTGCAGAATTAGACAATTAGACATGCTGAAGTATCACTATTCGCCTGACTCGCAACTGTGCATCCTGTGTCTTCTCCCCTTCTCTCCCTCGAGTGGGGACCATAATCTTCATTTTTGCAACTCCCACAGAATAATTGCCCCACAACTAAAGTTAGCTCACTGCTTGTTTTAATAGCTACATTTTCTATCTCATTCTTTTCCTCAACAATCTTGATTTGCAAATTTTTGCCTAGGATATTTCTTTCAATCAGTTTTTTCTCTATTTTCACATCTTCATGGGGAAACAAACGGGCTTAATTGAAGTTTAAATTGCCAAATTTAACATCAGAGCTTAGGTGTATTATAGGATTACAACATTTTCTTCTTCAATAGTTACAGAAATCTTTTGCAGAAGGTGTCAAAAAGCAGGATTAAAAAAGGAGGTTGGAGAAAAAGTGTTTGCAGCTGTTGTTTTGTAAAGTAACTTTATTACAAGGTTTACAACTTTTTCCTAAGACATAGAAACAATGCTTCCCCTATGACCCTAAGTAAAGTATATCTATTACTATTGCTGATAAAGCCAGGTACATGTAAAATATCTAGCTGTTGATAAACTTTGCCAAAGAGATAGCACATGTAAAACTCACAATATATAGCAAAATACTGTGAAATGCAGTACATATAGAATACTCAAAAATGAGCACTGGAAAACTCATACTATTTTAAGTTATATACTACTTTAAGGTAAAAATATTATCTGATACTCAGGCCAACAAATCAGATCATGTGATCATGTATTCCTATTTATTTACAATATCAGATAATGTCGGAGAGACTTTCAAAATTGCTTGCTGGGACTAGTTTTTGTCTAAACCTACACTGCATTAGTTACCATTAATCCTGCTGTGTAGCTCAAAAATGGCAAGAAAAATAGCCACTTATTTTGAAAAATGCCTAAAAATGACACTACTTTAACATCCATCATCTTGCTCCTTCTGAGTCCTAAAGAGTTCTTCTGCAGCCCTTTGGGAGGCTTAGAATACATGTCACTAATAGCAGAAATACCCTACTTTTAAATCTACATGCTTACAACATATAGCTTCCTAAATCTACTTTCACCTTATCCCTGATTTTTTTTTTTTTTTTTTTTTTTTTACATCAAGCATTTGTAGTAGAGAGGTGGGTAGGAGAAAGGAGAAAACACTCAGGCTGCAATTTTAGTTGGCTACCAAAGTTCTTTTATGAAGCCCTTTAATTAAGTTCTGAGGACTTTTATTAATGTGACAAGTGAAGCAAGTATAAATAAACTATAAGAGTAGTTTATTACATGAAGTTTACTATTCCAGACACTGGAATCCAGGTAGCATTAGAATAGAGAAATAACTTAGGCTCCAAATTCAGTATGTTCTCCTATTTACTGAATAATGTTAACTAGCAACAACCTCATGCTGAGGTGAATATAGTCTTTGTACTTCTTTTCTGAAGGTATCTATGTATTAAGGCTCTATCACTCTTGAGGATCACTATTCCTCAAACTGGACCGATACAATTTTCCAAGTTGAAAAAAGTAGGAAGACTGAAGAGTAGTTCAGCACATCCAGTCCAGGCAACTTGAAGTTCTGCTCAGCATCCTTTCAGACTACAAAACTGGATTAAATCATGGATTTTTTTTGAGAGTTCAGAGCTTTCTTGTTTCAAAGGAGATGGAATAGGTCATGCTCTCCATATAGCTCAGTATCTTCTCAGGCAAAAACTGGTGAGTTCACTGAAGCTGAGTACAGTTCACAGCCTCCTTATTTCTTTACTCCGTCCATCCAGGAAAGATACAAGAGTCCTCGGAGTTGAAATCTGCAGGGATTTCTCCTCCAAGTTGAACAGTTGTGTTGCTCTGAAGATCTATTCCATTTTTACTACCACTAGCTCAATAGAAGAGACAGATTTGAGCAGAGATTTGGTCACCAAATATATTTTTCTCAAAGCCATAAAAATGTAAAATCATGGACTAAAGTGGCCAATCTCAAAACACTGCAGCAGGCACTTAGTTAAAAAAAAAAAAAACCTAGTCAGGTGCATACACACTTGAAAGCAGCCAAGAAACATCAGGAGTTATATGGCAATCTCTCATGCCATTGCCAGATCTTGGGAGCTCACCAGAGTGCTGCCACTTGCAGCTTCAAGAGTGGGGAGCTCAGTGGACTCCCATTGCCTCTATGCTCTTCTCTCCTACATGGACTTCCTGCAGCAGAAGGGAACAGGATGTTCATCATTAGTCAGTCACCATCTGTAGCTAAAATATCAGATGGTAATGAAATAGGAGAGGGGAGTCACTATTGCTTTCTAGCTCAATTTTTCCAACAAGATGGAGCTGGCATTCAAGACTAGAAAGGAAAGAAGATGACCATGTCAGAGTGAAATTTCAGTCTACAGATTCAGGTGGCTGAATGTAGCCAAAAGTCATAGGTGGACAGACTCAAGAATACCGTAGACATTATTCTGGAACACTTCTTCTGAACTAAATATCACAATAACTACATTTGTCTGTAATAGTGGTCATTGATCAAGACAATATATATATTTACATTAGTCATATCAAAATAAAATTATGCAAGTAAGAAAGCAATTTTATGCGGAAGAGTAAGAAACCAATAGCTCACCAAATGGAAACACTTCAAAATCCCACATCACTGAGGAGCATGATAAACAAAAATCCTGCTCCAGCCCAACAAGAGCGACTTTTTTCCTTAAGGATCTCAGTGGACAGTTCATCAAATTGTTTAGTCACCGTAGCAGTAAGAGTTTCACATTGGGTCTATTTCACACAGAAACTTGTTTCAAAAGACCCAGACAACAGAACAAACCTAAAGAAATCCTGAGCTTATATATTTTACTCAGAGTCCTTTAAGCAGAGGCAACATGATCTTTGATTGCAACATAACTCAATGATTCATGTGAACATGAACCAATATTAACAGAACTCTTCAGTCCCAAAATTGTCTGACAGGAAGATAACTAATTATGCAGCAGCTTGAGCCCTGTATTCATGAAACACTATGCCAGCACTCAAGGAAGTGAATTTTATTTGGATAGACACTTTTCAAGTCTCAATCTCTGCCTGTTATATGACAGGCCAGACTTTCTTCCAGTTCATAGACCTCTGAATATTCACTCACACTCACTTGCAACCAGTGAAGTGGAGCGGCCATTATGGCCTATTTACCTGACACAATAGCCCACTTCAATGGCCATAAAGTAAATTTCGAGGAATTATGTCAACTCCAGGCTTACAAGGGACTGGACAATTTACAGGAGTTCATTAACATAGAGACAAAAGAGAACCTTCTGAGAGTTTCCAATTCATTTACCTCTTTCCTAACTTTGCAGGATTCTTAGACCAGTTTTAAATATCTCAGGTTATGTTTCCAGCACTTCTGGAATTTAATCCATCCCTAGAGCACTCCCTAATATGTCTGTCACATAGGGCAGTGTAAGAAAGCCTGGGGACAATGAGGCTTTTTCGTATTCATAGGAAGATAGGAGTAATGTAGGATGATTTTAAGAGTCCTTTTAGGAAAACCATCACAGAGAACTCTATGGGAAGTCACTAATATTGCTCTCAGTTGTGCCATTTGGCTCATCTTCAACTTTTTTCAGTATTTATAAATGAAAACTAGATGTTTACCTAACATAAAAAGAATAATCATTGGAATTCCAGTCTATTGGAATTGTATAGATATGCAAAGGTATATATTAATGAAACAGAGAAATTAACACTGAGCAGAGACCATACATAACATCTAGATATTTCACTGCTGAACTGCAACGGAGATTAATAGAGTTTTATACAGTATTTAGCTATAGATAAATAATGCAATTAATCTTGTAGATGTGAATTTGAAAGAGAGGGAAAATTATCCCTTCATGTTCTGTAACACTATCAGTCTTAGATTAAATATCATTTCAAAGTATTTCTTGACTGAATCTACTATTCTACACTTTTGAGAAAAGTTATCGTATCCCACTTAAAAGGCTGATAATCCTGAAAAGAGGAAGAAAACACTACCACAAACAACTAAGAAACCCTCGAATTATCAATTGTTAGGCAACATTTACCAACAGGCCTGGCATACTTTAAAATAAGTTATCATTACCTTATAGTAATTGCAGGATGTGTTGCTGTTTAACACAACAGTTCATTTCCCAGCAAGAAAAGTCTCTTAAGTAGGAGTTCCAAAGCCCTCACTAACAGCAAGACATTTCACGACCTGTCTCTTAAATGTTGACATTGTGCCTGAATTCAAACTGGTATAACAGTTGCAGTAGTCGGAATAACTGATTTTTCAAGTTGGCAACAAAACAGGGAAGATAGGGAGGGTCCTGACTGCAGCACTTTTGAAATTTTCATTTCTTGTCTCACAACACTGAAAGTAAGATATTTCACTGGGCATGAAAAATATTTTTAGTATGAAACATTTCATTTGTGCACACTTGGAGGAGAATCAAAGGAAGCAAAGGGACAGATGCGCAAGACTGCAGAAGGCCACTGCATGCCCCACTTATTCAAAAGTGGATAAAGCACTCACCCAGTCTCAGATCACTTCTCTACTTGAGAAGGCATGAATCCTTATTGTGTACACAGGCATACACTGGCTAGAGGACCTTAATGATGTGCCAGTAACAGAGGAGACAGGAAACCGGGAGGTGGCACAGGTGGGTACTACATGGAAATCAGGGCACCAGAACCTCTCCTAACAGTCTCAGAGCAGTGGGGATGACTGCTTCCAAAATGCTTAGCTTGCATCTTTCCCCAAATTAGAAGTTGCGATATGAAATGCTCTGCTGGGGAAAAAAAAAAAAAAAAAGTCAGTGAGATCAGATTTTTTCCTCAGCCAAGGGTCAGGACAGTTCCCTCAGAGGTAGGAAATCTCAGCTCTAGACTTCACTACATCCTCCAAGCATCAAGAGGGAGGACTGATATGTGACCTTGCTTATCTTTTTGCCTACTCCTTCCTGCATCTAGTAGGCTGATGAAAAGCTACAACAGTTAGTTCACATTTCCCTCAGCAGGAACCCATTGTGTTCTACAGCCCCATCTCCCACATCAAACAAGATGATAAAGATCAATGTTTTCCAAGAGCAGCCCTCCCTTTACCACCTATACCCACTAGTGCCCCCCCATCATTCTGCCCCTCCATACACCTTGTCTACCCAAGAAATCCATTATAAGCCAGATAAATGTCACCTGAGATACTAAAAGTCCATACCTTGATGGAAATTTTGTGCTGGGGAGGTTTAGATTGGACATTAGGAAGAACTTTGTTCCAAAAGAGTTAAGCATTGAACAGGCTGCTGAGGGAGGTCATGGAGTCGCCACCCCTAGAGATATTCAAAAGATGCATAGATGAGGTGTTGAGGGACACAGTTTCATTTAAGTGATGGGCCTGGCATTGAGTCCAACCACTAACCTCACAGTCTTGAAGGTCTTCTCCAACCATAATGATTCTATTCTACATACTATCTTCCCTCTACGTTTCCTCGAGCCTGCTTTTGTCACTCCCTTCTCTGAAGAGGCACCTAGTTTGGAAGCTGACTCAGGCCAGTAGGTCTTCCGTCAGAGAAGGTGATGCCCACACTTTCACAAGCAAATTGTCTGGAGTCCTGCTTACTTGTGCAATCATCCCAGCCTCCTGAGGTCTTTTGCTTTCATTCTCACAGGAAAGGAAGGATCAGCCCCCACTTTCCACGCTTTGGAGATTAAGCCTTAAGGATACTTTTGGATAACTGGAAACATCATCCTTCCTACTGTGTCACTCAAACTAACATGTTCCTGCTTTGGTGTTCCAGAAAGCCTTCTGTGACCCTCTCTCAGCACACTCTGCACCCTGGTACAATGCTGTCTGGTGGCTTCAGAGACGTCCCCTAATGAAAATAAGCCTTTCCTCTTCCTGGCTTTGAGGCAGACACTGTGACTCAGCAGAAGCTATTGTATGAATAAACACAGTGGGCCAGATCCATCTTGACACAAGTATCCCCTTGACACCCTTCTGGCAATGCCAGGGCATCCTTATGTGATTGAAAGTGTGCTTTATGTCTGCTTTAAGGATTTTTTTTCTGTGCCAGGGACATGTAAAGTAGCTTTAGAATAAGTGGAATCAGGCCCAGCAAGGACAGAAGTCCTACAATGGCATTTCTGTGGGAACTTTCCCAAAGTCATCTCCCACTGAAAATCTGCCCTAGGCTGATGCTCATTCCGCTGCTGGTCACATGTGGCTCCCAGATCTTTTCAGCTCATCAGCCTCTGAACATATGTGATGGCGTCTCTGTGTGGTGGGAAAAAAAAAAAGGAAAAAAGAAAAAAGGTGGCTCCACTTCCAGCTCCACAAAGGATATGACCAAGCTGTGTATGCTTCTGCAGTCCATGTCAGTCATTAAAATTAGATCCTTACAGCCCTCTGCCTTAAAGAAATGTAACTAGCTACACATCAGGCTCTGTTAGAGGCAGAATTGTGGCAGGAGAACAGTAATAAAAATGTTGGTTTAGTTCTGCCATTGCCAAGGTCTTTCCAATAGCTGGTCATTCCAGAGAGAAAAGCTGAACAGGCTGCAAGGGCTATGTGGACATGCAACGAGTTCTTCTCAAATTATTACAGTATAAATATCTATAGTGACTTTCTGATAAGATTAAGTAAAATATGTGAAAAAATATGTGCACATTTGAAGTTATTTTACATTACAGACACATGACTTTTTCATGCTTGCTATTGTTTGAATTTTAAGATGAAAGCAACTAGTCCAAGGTTATTCTGAAGAGAATCTAGGTAGGCAAAGCTCTTGTTAATTCTGCCTATAGGGAAAAATAGGTTGCTGCTTTTCAAACATTTAAAATTATATTTCATATCATGATCAGTGCAATAGAATGAACTGATTTGATTGTCCAAGGAGGACAAGAGTGGGTAATTTTCCACAAATATGGCCAGTACCGTCCATGGTGTCTATGCTGAAGATTATATTCACAAGCTTTTTTCAATATTGCTGCCATTCCATGCAAATTATTTTGCTAGCTATACATTGGAAATATTCAGTGATCTTTTAAACCTCCCAAGTAAGAGGAAAGTTGACAAAAATGCACAGACCAATTAACACTTCTTTGAAATTTAAACTGAGGACACGCAAATAACATGTTATTTTGGACATTTGCTGACTTTCTTGCTTTAAATTAAGTCACATTCTTTAAAAAAGAAAATAAATTAGGAGAAAGCCTCCTGAGAGGGTTAAATTTTTTCCCTACAGCTTCTCTAAGCGGAACTGATATTCTTAGTCTGACTTAGGGATATGGAATAGAAAGGCTGCCAACATCTGTTGTGGTCAAAGACAGATAAAAGACTAATTCAGAGCTGGAAGAACCCATGTACAGCATTCTGTGTTGCATTACACTTTTCATAAAAGCACGCAAAACAGTATTTGATAGTATTGAAGATAGATGCTTACCTAAACTTCTTCACTGTAGTAGACCTGGGAGTTTCACATGTATGTAGGTACTATCATCATCAGAGAGACAGAGCACAACATGAAACATTTAACTTCTAACTGGGGAATTCCAGGTTGAGGCTATTTCAGAAACACTGAGTATATAATCACACTGCTATACAATGGGAAAGAAAGAAGAGACAGGTGATTCGTAAGCTTACAGGTGTTGAGAGCAATGTTAATTTAGTTTGCCAACTATGGGAAAAGTTAACATGAGCAGATTAATGTGTTAATTACTTTTGTATGTGGATTAGTCCAAACTCTATGTAGACACTCAAAGCAAAATATCCTCATAGAACTTTAAAAAAAGCTAGTGTGATTTACATTCACGCCCTAATTCAGTTCTTAAACATACTTCATGTAGACAAGCCTTCAAAATACTGCAATCAGCAACTGTTTGGGGGGAAATCCGTTGCATTATGATAGTATATAATAGGCATACAGTCAAAGTCAGCTCAAAATCTGCAGACTGCAAGACTATCCCATGTATCTATATTTACTTTTGACAGGACTGACATCACTATGGGAATGGAACTTCAAAATCTGAAATGGATTTCAAATAACAGCTATTTTACTACAAGAAGGGAACATTTTACAGGCATGCAGCTTAACTATATTACAAGTGAGACTGAAGTGACACCAAATGTTTAATGTCTAATTGTTCTTTTGGTGCATGAACTGTTGTCCTTATTCCAAGGAAGCACCTGGTGATGTCAGCAGAAACATCATCCAATGAAGCATATCCAGTCTGCCTCTTTTGTCAAAGCAAGAATTATACCTCATCCTTTGTTTACATCAGCAGGTAAAATACAGGCCTGGAACTAAAACTCACCAGCAATCAGACCATGGCAAGTACTGATGGCAGGAATAGAGACTAGAATTGTTCAGAGAGACTGTCGTCAGCTGCCCGGTTTCTGGAAAGGTTAGAGCTGAATAAAGCTTGCCTTCATTTCTTCTCCTAGGAGGCAGTCTAGTCCTTACCTCAATGGATGATGGAGCTTAGTAGTATTTCTGTCTACCTCTTATAATTGACATGTCCTTAAAGCATATCCTCTTGCTTTCTGCAGAGGTGTAGAATGTTATTGGCATATACAGTAACTAGTTAAAGCCTCAACAATTTAGAGAAATTATTTTTGCTGCCTACATCCATTTAAAGGTTCACTTTGCACTTCTTGCTCTTAATAGCCTAGAGAGCCTCATCAAGTATTTCTCGTTTGATACAGACTATTTCAGTTGGAAGGGACATACAAGAACCATGTAGTCCAACTGCCTGACCACTTCAAGGTTGACCAAAAGTTAAAACACATTAAGAGCATTGCCCAAATGCCTTTTAAACACTGAGAGGCATGCAACATCAAGGATCTCTGTTCCATACCACCTTTTCCGTAAAAATGGTTCCTAATGTCAAGTCTAAACCTCTTAAACAGCTTTATCAGATTATGCAACACTAGATCAATAATTAGGAGTTCTTAAACATATTTTTTTCTCATAATTGTGCATGTCACAAAACAAGTATAAACTTACAAGCTGGCTTTGTGAACTCATCTCCCCATTGCCAAATTTTTAATTACTTTTTTTTTTCTTGTCAATAGCATGTTTACATATATTATATAAAAAGAATTATTAAATCAAACTTATTGACATTTTACTGTTGTTAGACATTTTGCAACATTAAAAGCCTCCAAATGTGTTTTAAATTATTTATAAGTATTTACTTTGTTGTAGTGTGTTTTTTCAAATGTAAATATGTTTTGAATAACCAATCTTTACTTTGGATGCTTAGAAATCAATTATTTAAAACATGTTGAGGTTTAAACAACTAAATCATGTCTACCTTTTGCACAATCTCAGGCTGCACACATTGAAATCAAGATGTGTGATGTCACAAGACAATTTGCTATAGCTAAATTAAGTAGCTGATATAGCCTCTTAGATCCCACTGCATATCTCCCAGTTGTTAAATAATATGTCCAATTGGTTAATAGCAGTCTTTCTGCAAAATGTGGTCCAGTCGGATTTTTGCCATCCAAAATCTGTCAGCCCCTGGATCCATATTTCTATGTCAACAATGGCAGCTCCCTGAAAAGAGACAGTGTTTGGGGAAGAAATAGGAAGCTTTAGTACAGGACAACTTCTTCATGTTCCAGAGTCCAAAACAGACTTATCTGGAGCTAATTTATTGAATATAATTTGTACCAGACCCTTGCTAGAATGGCTTGCACTCTTGCAGCTCTTCAGATGTATATTCAATAGGGAGTTGTCACTCTGTATATTTTAGTACAGAGGTCCAAGTACAAAATTCAGTATCCAGAGACACCATGTGGCTTTAACTCTCCTTGAGGGAAGCAGAGCTAATAGTCCAGCAGCTAGGCCACACATATCCATGGAGTCCTCCTACTTGTGACAAGTATAATATGGGTCATTTTCTTAAGATGTGACAGTGCTCTTCAATAAACAATGAGATCAAATAGTAATCATGAGGCTCAGTGTAAGTAGTTTGGCTTTTTTAAATATTTGTGGTTCTTACTGATGCTGAGCATTGGCTACATTTATTGGAAGAAATACATAACAAAATTGTATATTCCTTATCCTTCTGCAAGGCCTTGGTAGCCTTTCACAGTGTTTATGAACATGAAATTCAAAGGACACTATATAATAGTCTTCTATATATGTCATGGGGAGTCAGAGTCATTTCAGCTGGAAAAAGACCTTTAAGATCAAGTCCAGCCTTTGTCCTAGCTCTATCAATCACTAGTTTCCCCAAGTGCAACATCCAACTATCTCTTAAACACCCCCAGGGACGATGACTCCACGACTTCCCTGGGCAGCCCATTCCAATGCCTGACAACCCTTTCAGTATATAAATTCCTCCTAATATCCAGCCTGAACATCCCCTGGCATAACTTGAGGCCATTTCCTTTTATTCCATCGCTTGTTACTAAAGAAAACAGACCTACCCACACCTCACTACAACTTCCTTTCAGTTAGTTTTAGAGAATGATAAGGTCTTCCCTGAACCTTCTTTTCTCCAGGCTAAACAGTCCCAGATCCCTCAGCCATTCCTCACAGGAGACATGCTCCAAATCCTTTACTAACTTGGTAGCCTGCTTCTGGATCCTCTCCAGCACCTCAGTGTCCTTCCTGTAGAGACAGACCCAAAACTGGACACACTACTCAAGGTGCAGCCTCACCAAAGCTGAGTAGAGGAAAAGGATCACCTCCCTCCTCCTGCTGATGACACTGTTCCTGATACAGGTCAGGATGCCATTGGCCTTCTTGGAAACCTGGGCACACTGCTGGCTCATGTTCAGCCAGCTGAGAATCAACACCCCCATGTCCCTGTCTATATATTACATACAGAGAACCTGAGCCAGTTTATGAAGCAATAGCAGTCATCAAGGAAACTGTTGTATGTGAAGGAGCAGTGCTTTGAAAAATCATACATTGAAAGTATGTCTCTACTGCACTCCACAACACTGCAGATAGCCAGCTCTCAGTAAACTAATTCCCACAGTAGATATAGCCCACCCTAGGCAGAATAAAGCTCGGCAGATCAACTGCCACAGAAGGTCCAGAAGAAAAGTTACTTTTTCTTCACAAGGACAGGAGTAGCTCTTGTGCAACCCACTATCAAGATTTCTGACTATACAGAAACTGGGTTATATTCACCTGAAAGTATACCTTAGACCAACACACCACTGTACTATCAAAAGGGAATTTTCAGTCTCAGACCATCTCTGTGTCCTCACTCTGTCTATTTTTCAACAAGGAGATGAGGTACAAGGAGGCTAAGCATGATATCACACAGGCAGTCAGTGAGTGAGCAGAATAGTGAACATAAGCGTCTCATGTCCTAGATCACCACCCTAATTTCTAGAGCATCCTTTCAGCTTGAACTGAAAGCCAACAAATCCTGAACTGCAAAGAAACACTGCTGCAGGGCAGCAGGAACATCAGTGAAAGGAAAACGAGTTGATTTTCAATAGCTAAATATGCAAACGGCTTATGCCAGCAACATGGTAGGTTCTTGATCATTCATTTTAATAGACTCACTCCCATCTGGGAAAGGGCTAGAGATCCTTCCTGATTATTTTTTGCTAAAGTAGGTGAAATTTTTACAGCATCAGGTGTCAAGCAAAGAAGAGCAACATCAACAACAGCACAGAGTACTCCAATCTCCTGTGCCACCTGTCACCTTGCTGGAGCTGATGTGGTGGCCTGAGCATAACTTGCAACTAAAATGCTGGAAAGGTGAGGAACAGTGTTTATATAGGTGCTCTTTTAGTCAAGTACTGAGGAAAAGACAAGCAAATTCCCTGATTACACACCTCTGCCTCCTCCTGTGCTTGCAGTTTGCCCCATGCAAGCCCAGGGTCACCAGTCACATCCTGTTAAAACTGCCTGCTAGACAGTAGAAAACATCTCATCTCTCCATCATAATGCAAAACATTAAACTTGCACTCAAGTGCTTGTCCACAAGCAAGCAGCACAAGCTATGGGTTATCACCTTCTTTCTTCAACATCTCATCAGACAAATTGTCTGTGTTGGATCTTGCTGCTGGTGGAGGCAATAGGCAACAAGATTCTGAGCTTTAAGCACATATTGAAGTGCTATTCTGAACACACAGGAAATTAAACCTGTACTTGGGAATAAAGTTTGACTAGTCCTTTACTGAATTAGACAGGAAAAAAAAACAACACACCAAAGAGCCCCACCAGACAGAGCCTAGAGGATATACAGGAGAAGGGACAAGGCTGGATTCATTATTATTTTAATAGCAGCCCACTCTTTCAAATTAGTTAATGCTTTTGAAGGTTGAGTGGTGGAACTGTTTCTAGACTATTACATTGGTGTTAATTATTTACTCTGAATAATATTTTGTGATTCAGCTGCCAGATATCTTTTATCTGTAGCAATTTCCACTTAGTAGATGTCATTTGCACGTTGCTTTACATACATTTAAGATTTTATGGATTAGCTTTGCAACAGCATTCCAAACCTCTTGCAAGAGCTGATTCAGCAGTAGGACACCATTGGTTACAGTATTATTAAGTTCATCTTGGACAACAGATACAATGTAAGAGATCAAAAGATATATTAGAAGTTTGTAAACTATTAGGAATACTAGCTTTTGGCAAGGAGCAAATATCGTTGCCCTCATAAGACCACACATTAAAATGTTAGTTAGTATTGGAGAACATGCCTTCATCTTCCTGTGGCCTGTCACCCTTTTAAACACCTAAACTAAAATAATGCCTTTTCATTCTTTAGCCTTCACATCCAGTGCCTTTAAAGCACTTTTTACAGTCTGCCCTTAACACTACCTCTGCTTGGCACCAAGCAATCACAAAAGACAATATTCCCAGTCTCAAAAGACTTACAGTTAAAAAAAAAAAAAAATCTAAAACCCTTCTGAGATCAATGAATATTACATTCACTTTTCATAGATAGATACAGGTCTCTGTGCTGTATTTTATAGACATAAACAAGGCTTGCAAAGTAAAACAGCGCAAGCTCTAGTAAGGCTAAGGATTAGCAGAAGTCAGAAAACATAGAAAGATTGCCACTGCTCTTGAACCAAACATTTCAGAGAAAAACAAAAAAGAAACAAAAAAAAAACCCAAAACCACACAAACCTTCCAGTCACAATAGACTAATACCAGCTTAGATACCTTTTACCATCTCTTTTTTTGAATCCTCAACTTTCTCCACAGTGCAACAAGGCAGGCAGCAATCACACACAGCAATCCCTACCCACAGCACAGCGGGGAAAAGGAGGATCCACATCCTCAACTCCTCAGTCCCTTATAGTTTGTTTTGCCACCTGATGTGAGACACAGCTGGGATGAATATTCCAGAATTGCTCCACCCAAAACACCAGGCTGTGTAACTCATGGAAGCCTTATGGCTGTCAGAGTGGGACCAGGAACTAATCCATCTCCCAGTTCAGCAGCAATTCTGTCTACTAACCAGAGCAATAGCAAGTCCTGCAGAAGGCTGAGAATAAAAGTGTAGTGAGCTTGCAAAGTTCCTGCAGAAATCTTTCTAATCTGAAAAATAAGCTACTCCCTTTCCATCATTAGAAACACCTTCCCAATAATATGCTGCTCACAGTCAAAGTGATACTGGTACTTTGTTGACACAGACCTTTCATGAACAAAGACCAGAAAAACAGTGGAGAGTTGTCAGACAATGGGAAAGTGCCAACATTTCACCATGGCAAGAGAAAAGCTATCATCAGCTGCCTAAAAAGAGAAGAAGTTGATTTTTGCTTATGATACTTGAATGTGAGAGCAAACTGGGCCACCCATTTAGAGCTGGATCTTGCTCCCTGACTGCATAGCTATTTTTAACTTATGTTTTTACAAGAAGTCTGCCTATGAACTTTGCTACAGCTCCTTGTACAAAGAGAATTCACAGACTTTTAGAAAGACTGTCGTATTTTAGATTAGATTGCAATTTTATTTAAAAAGTGACAAGAAAAAAAATGTCTTTTCCTACTTGGCAGATCTGTGCCCTGTGTGTATTCGGTTATAATTTATTCATGCTGGTGATGAAATACATTCCCCTTCCTTTCAACCACTCAGCCCTGCAGAGCTGGTAGAGTTAAGAGTGAGAAGAGCACCCACATCTCAGGGCTTTGCAGAGCACATCTGTGTGAAACTTGAAGGGTTTATGGTATTCTTTTCCTTTTCTTTTTTTTTTTCTCTTTTATTTCTGACTGTAATTTCTGTAGGTAACAAGTGCAGGTGGATCTCCCCTACAGCTGCCCAACAGAGCTACTGTATGTCCAGATGCTTGTACTATCCAGAACCCACAAGATCTATTCAGCTAGCAGTAGGTAAGACATCATGAGATTCACCTTGAAGTTAAATCTATGAGATTCTCATATAAATCCCTTGCCTCCAATAGCTATGGCTTTGAATAAAAGTTGACGGATTTCTAAAAATCACCAAGCATATAAAAATGCCACTGAAGTTAAGTTCCTGAACTTCAGAGGAAAGTTTTATTTGAGGAAGGTGGGGGTGTTGGTGATTTGTTTGGGTTTTTTTTTTAATTTCTACATAATTTCAGTAGATTCCCTAAGATGGAAAACTTCAGAAGTCAAGCAGACAAATATATAAATAAAAGGAGTGGGGAAAAAAATGATGTCACCCTCAAGCAGTTCCATCAAGGGATGACATTTTAAATCACATCATGTCTCACACCCATTTCTTAGTGCAAAATAAATCACTTGAACAGAGTGCAAGCCAATTTTTACTTTAAAAAATGTTGTGTCCTAAGGCTCTCTTCTTGAACTTCAAAAGCTTACTTCATAATTACTCTACCTATCAAAGGAAACTCAGTATTTCACCTCCAACCTCCCTCCGCTTGTGTTACAATTTTTAATTGTTAATAAATTATATTAATTTTAAACCATTCTCTCTTGACATTACATCTTTCAAATGAGTACACAAACTTATTTTAAACTAACATATTTACCTTAAAATTATATTTCAGTAATTTGTTTATGACTTTCCTTCCCTGTCAATTCTTGTATTAGGATTTCAATCTTTGGTTACCGCACTTAATTTTGTTTGAATACTATTGTCTCAATTGAAAAGTCAAAATCTATTTCACAGAGTTTAAGACTTCTGGCAATAAATACTTTTGAATTTTAGCACATTTATGCATTTTTATTTGGAGGCATCACTAGGCACTGCAGGGGCTTTTGTCATTGCAAGCTTAAGACTCAGGAAGAAAAATTGGAGGCCTTATTTACAATCTAAAGTCTGCTCCTACAGGTTCATGCAGCACTCTTAAAGAATATACCACATCGATATTTTGGGCATTATTCTCTTTAGCTAGAAGGTATTTTACTTAACACTCAGTCCTTGCAAATACATTCAAGATGGCCAGACACAGTAGGCTTTCTGTAAAGGTGAGGGTGCTTCTCAACAAGGAAGCAAGGTTGCTGTGCTTATTCAAGTCTAATAACAAAGGCATCAGTCTTCATAGAGTCCAGCAGTCAGCATTTAAGAGTTCTCACTAATTTTTCAAGGCTGGTCACATGCTTAAATGGATTAATAACTATTGCAAAATAGTAGAAAGATGTCAGTATGCTGATGCCGGTATGACATAATTCAGCACTCTTAAAAACTCCAGTATGCAGGAATTACCCTTATGGCAGGACTTGTGCCTGAGATTGACCTGAGCTGAGTAACAGGCAGAGAAGTTCACACCCAAGCAACACTCAATTGACTTCTGAGGCTCTCAGAGTGGGTCAAGGCATCCTGGAGCACATTGTAAAGGAAAAAATGCACCCAGTTGGTGAACTCAGCTATGTGGCTGAACAAATAATTCCCCTGTTGAAAGAAAAATCTTCCCAGAGATGCCTTTGGGATTCCTGGGCAGCACACAGGAAAAAAAAACCCCAAAAAACCAAGCTCCACAGGACACTACTGAGTGTCAGGTGGGTCTGCAGGACGCTTTTGTTTTATCAAAAAAAAAAAAAAAAGTAAATTACACAACTACATACAAAAATGGGGTTTTTTACATAGTATCAGTAGAAAACTGCAAACTGACCATGTGAGAAGAACTCTGGCTATCAAAAGGCATGAAACAAACAGCCAGTATCCCAGATACTCCTGCTCCCCAAATCTGCCACGCTTTGTCATCTTGCCCTCATTATTCTTTATGCATAATATCTTCCTATAAGAAAGAAATCTGGAGTTTACTCTTCCTTCAGCCAAGGCTGCTGCTCACAATCAAATCCATGGAGTCAACACATTTTTGTGAGTCCTGACAGCACCTATCATTGGTAGATCACAGAAAGACTAAATCACAGGAAGATGGAAGAAGTACAAGCACACCAAATAAGAATCATTTCAGACTAAAATCATGGTCTTGCATAAATCTCAAGACATGCTCCCAAGCCCCAGTTCATCAAGATGAAAATGTAGCTCCTAATTCTTTCCATATGTTTCAAACAAAATGTTAGGAGTGAAAGATGGATCTTCTTCCCAGTTGTTCCCTTCCAGCACAATCCATCCAAATCTGGATTAACCCACTTGGATTTAGTTCTATCTGTGTGGTCAGAAGCAAAGCAGGGAGCTGCATCAACAGAGACAGAGACACTGGACTTCGCTTTGCCAAAGGAGTAAGCGTGTGAGGTAGAAGGCAGCTCAGATGTCAAAATACTCATTTTTCTCCAGCAAAACAAGAAGGGGAGGAGTTGTATGGAGCAAGGCAGTGTAGCGCCTCTCTTTTATGTTGCAAGAGATTCCAAAAGAGAAGCGTCTTTCAAACAAAAGCGAGGCATGGGTAGCTTTCCAAATGTTCTCATTTCTTTCTGGTAGTTGTCTTCATTTAAGGAGCAATATGCTTTCTCTTGAGTCTGGCATAGCCACTGGCTGAAGTAACAGATGTACCACACTGATGATCCTGAAGAAGGAAAACACATCTGGCTGCAGTAGCTTTTTTGGACTCTGAGGACTGAGCGTGCAAGCCTGTGGGAACCTGACAAGCACTTGAAATCCTAATTTATTCATTGTTGATTTATTTATATAGATTTATGCAAGAGCTTTGGTGATACACAATAATGTATACAGAAAAGTTTTAGCATATAAATTACCTTTGTTCCCTATTTTAAGATATTAAGGGAAAGAAAAAAAAAAGAGGCGGCTTTAGGTATCTGTGAAGTGGCATGTTGTTAACGTACTTGTGTATTGATGTGGGCATCAGACATTTTACAGTGTAGACAATTGGCACACCTGGGAAAATACATACATTGCCAGCTAAAATGCCTAATCTCTTCTTTAGCACATTTGTGGTTTAATTACAAAACCTAGTGAAAAATTAAAATTCAGGTCAGCACACAGCAGCAATATCAGCCTTTGATGTGGGGTCAGTATTGGTCACAGTCCTGTACTCATTACATAGGTTAATCAACTTAGTGGAGTAAATATGACAGGACTGACCAAAAATCTATGTAATTACCATTGCTCTGAGAGCGCTGGCAAGCAGGGCTGATTTGTTTGTTTGATACACTTTATTTCTTCTAAATAAAACACAGACTTGGAGCAGTTAGAGTAAAGCAGATCTGTTTCTCCCAAGAGCAGTCCCTCTCATTGCTGCTATCCCTGTGTGCAGGTGTCAGAGTGTTCAATCCCAGATAAACACGTGCAAACACACACACACATGCACAGAAAGTCTTGCCATCACATTTGTACAAGTGGCTATCTCTGCCCCTGCCGCATCCCACTGACTGCAGCTGACATTGTTTTTTGTGCTGACTTGCAAAGCCACTGGGAAGATCTTCATTGCAGCAATTTTGTATGAAATAATGCACACACCACTTTCTGTCCCAGAAAGAGGAAGGCATCCGTTTGACAGCGGCACTGAAGTGGGCTGGTAATATACAGCAATTTAAGTGTGTGATTGTCCCATCCATCTTCATCCTGTAGTCCAGCTCATGAGAGGTGGTTTTTGTCAGTGCATATTTTTGGGCACCTTTCAAAAAGTAACTACTTAACAGAAACGGATTGCTACAGCCAGATCAAATATTGATTTCTCTTGCCCAGACATAGGCTCTAGTTGACTCATCACCACCACCCCCCTCCACCCCACCTCCCCCTCTGTCAAAGAGGACCCATCACAAGCCTCAGGTCATACTCTGCCCAGTTTGAAGGATGTAGCTGAGGCCAAAATGTCAAAACCCTCTGCACTGGAAAAGAGAGATTCCTGATGGCTTTTGGGTGGGATGCACAGTGCTTGCTTCCTGCCCTGAAAGCCGGGAGTTATCAGGCTGTTCAGCCTGGGATTTTCGCAATAGCCACATAATTTCCCCTGAAAGGAGAGTGACAGCTAGGAGGTTTGAGCTAGGATTTTTGCAACAGTCACCAAACTCCCAAGTAAGTTCAGTAAGAGCTGAAGGGTTTTGATCCCTCACATGAAAGTTGATAGTAAATTAATAAGCATTTCACTGGGGTAGGAGTAGGTCCGGACGCCATACTCCCATAAACTCTTTTAAAAATCACAGCCTTAAATGGTAATATTCTGATATTCCAAATATGTGGGGTTAGGTAATTTTTTTCAATTCTTAAAAATGTATTAGTCATAATTTTCTTCTGCCTTTTAGTTCCTATGAGATAAAAGGAGTCTGGCTTGATGAGAGGCAAGATTTACCAAAATAACCTCAGAGAAGTTTTAAACCATTTTCTCCAACAATATCTCCAAATTATTTCCTACTTTTTATTTCTGTAACATTTGTGCCATACAGATTGTAAGACTGTGGGTACTGTCCTAGCTGAGCATTTTTTGGGGCTGGCACGAGCACATTTGCAATGGTGCCACCTGAACTCTATCCATCACCTTTGTGACATCCTCCTCAGCAGCGGCCATCCCGTTGTAGGTTGCAATTAACCAAGGGAGGAGGCTGCAGAAACATGCAGGAGGAGTGTACACACAGGCACAAAACAGATGACAATGGAGTACAGCATGGCATCGCAGTGGCATGCTGTGTTCTCATTAGAGTGTGTTGAAATATTAAAATAGGACAATAAAGAAGAAAATGTTCTTTTATTAAACCATGGGTCATCCCTTTGTAAAATCAAAGCTTAATTGCTGTAGAGACAAGGTCTGTGTCTTCTTCCACTTGTTTTCTTGTATCTGTCTCAACAGTCTCTTTATGTACTATTGGAATAACCATAAATAACAGGAGCGTCTAAGTGCAGCTACAGTGATGATGCTTACTGCTAGTAATAAGCACTGATGAACAGAGCTTTACTGCTTATTTTCTGTTTGAGTCCTACTTGCTACAACACTCTGCTCTCTCATTCTCCCCACCCACTGCATTTAAATGAACAAACCACATTTTCTTTATGTCATCTCCATCCATCCCAAGAGCTTTGATCACCAAAGGGAACATGTCAGAGGTGGCAGTGTTCTCATTCTGGGGGAAATGTTGATATTTCAAATGTATTTTTGCTTTGCATCTGAATGACAGCAAGTATTTTCAATTGTTTTCATTTTCCAATGAAAAAAAACCACCACACCCTGGTCAGGATGGCTTGTTTAGCTCACCTTTAACATATCATTTGTAGTCTGACCTTTTTTTTTTTTTTTTTTTAGTATCTTTTTTTAACTGCTTCTTTAAAAAAAAAAACCTTCAAGAAAAATATGCTTGGGAACAAAACACTGAAGCTGCTTGTTGTGGCACTAATCAAAAAGGATGTATTCATAGCTTGCTCCTATATTTTCAAATAGAACCCACTGAAATGCTCACAGAGTGCTAGAGCTTCCTTTTTTTTTTACATTACAAAATGGCATTTTTGGTGGAAAGGTGTTGGGTTTTTTTCATGAACTACTTGAAGCTACCAGTGACAAGCACAAAGTCATCTCGTTATTTCTTACTTGCCTATTACTGATTTTTGCTGCCAGCTGTTCTGTGGACTTAGATGGGTCACCATGGAAATGTGGGAACAGAAAGTGTCTTATAGCCCTCTTGAACTCAGTCAGTGGAGTACCAATACCCCATTAGGGACTATATAAACATGTATCTGTAGCAGTTTGGGTAATGCCAGTCACCAGAGTCATCACTGTCATCATTCATAGCAGCAGAGCTGGTCCCATGCTGATCATTTCTTTTTAACTTAAGAAACCTCATTTGGCTTCCTTTCTTTATTCCCAAATCTGGAAAAGATGAGCAGTCCAAGGACAGTTCAGTATAGAGCCAGCAGGAGGTGCTCCTAGAGCAAGCAAATCTTTCCAATAGACATGCAATTAGGTGCAGACACATGGCACCTAATTTCCCTTCTGTGATAATATAATAAATATTTGGCACACTCAAAAAAGGGAGTTTGGCATAGAAGTGAAACTGGTTTGAGCTCTCCTACTGCAGAAACCTCGACACATGTGATACTCCTTTTGGTTTAAAGTTGCTGTAATCAAGCACATTGTGAAAGAAGAAGAAAAAAAGAAAATATGCTACTAGGTCCTAGTAGACTTGCAATTTCTGAATTTCTTTTACAAATGCCCATAGAGTATTCCATCATTATCTTCCCAAGTCACTGAGAATAACACATCAAAGAGCATGTTTGCATTTCTATAATAGATAACAGCATTGACATAAGCTTCAGGGTTCATACAAACTATAAACTGAATTACCAATCTCCCATCTCACATATTTATAAACCGTAAGTCAAGCCTGGAGAAAAAAAATCCAACTCCAGGTGAAATAATTATTCTGGAGCTTTTTAAGAGTCGCTTCTGAGCTGGATGTAAATTATCAGTTTGCTTTGTACCACCAGTCTCTGCTGGCATAGTAAGAGTCAAATGGTAACCCAGACTCTGCTGGTCACTGCAGAGACAAGGTTGGTATCATTGTCTGAATAAGAGATTTTGTAAAAGCTGCAGTTCTCTCTCTCCCCTGGCCAAGGAAGAAAGGAAGTGTTTTTTCCAGCACCATGCTCTTGCATTGCTACCAAAACCCACAGGAACCAGCTCTCCCACAATCCTCCAAGACACCAGAACCTCAACAGAGCAAGCCCTGATATCCTAGAGCTTCTGCTTAAGAACCTGAAACACTATGAAACTTTTCTTCTCATAAGGAGAACAAATATAATTCCTTTATGACTTCTATAGGCCAGAAAGCTCACATAGGAAGGGTTTCTTTTTGGAAAAACTAGGCATCCTTCACTTTGACACTAAAGCGTAAATAAAGCCAGGAGATCTTGCCTACGAGGCAAAGGCTACTCCAACAGATTGAGTGCTTCTGTGAGACCACAGATAACCTAGCAGTAAATATGCCTTGACAAGGGCCAGACTGGGAAAAGTCAATGAAAGCTGCCTTTCTCCAATTGGCAGGTGCTGGGTTGAGCATGACTCACCTAAACCACAGGGCTGAGACCACAGTCCTCAGATTAGGATACATGTTGGTGAAATACAATGTCTAGAGACAGCTTGAGTCATTCATGCAGCAGATCTCCACATTGAGTTTTTGTGTGGTATACTGTCAGAAAGAAAAACAAAGTGCTAAGGAAAAGGTTGTTAAAGGAAAAGGCTATTGTCCTGTTGCATGCAAATATGTTAAAAGAGAAACTGAAACCCTTAAGCCAATATCCCTTTTGGAACCCCAATACTGGTCTGAGCTCCTTGCCAAAACTCCCCAAAGTGTCTCTTCTCCTGCTGCTACTGTTCAGTATGGCTAAAGGGAGAAGAAACAATAGATGTCAGAAGAAATAATGGTGTGGGATTTGAGGCAGGACATTCTTTCACTGGGTAGTTTGACAAAGACCAACTGGAGTCTGAATTGGACACGTTTGTTTCTAGATCTCATAGAATTTTGTAATGTGAACTTGTCGGTAGGGCACAAGAGTCATTGATTCTGGAATACATAACAATACATAGGCTTTTAAGATACGCAAAATCAGGGGACTTTCACAAAATCACAGAATGATAGGGGCTGGAAGGGACCTCTAAAGATCATTTAGTCCAACCCCCTGCTCAAGCAGGTCCACCTCGATCAGGTCACACAGGAACATGACCAGGCAGGTTTTGAAAACCTCCAGAGAAAGAAGCTCCACACTCTCCCTGGGCAGCCTGTGCCACTGCTCCCTCACCCTCACGGGAAAGAAGTTTTTCCTTATGTTTAAGTGGAACTTTTTGTGTTCCAGCTTCATCCCATTATCCCTTGTCCTGTCACTGGACACTATAGAAAAAAAATGTCACCCCATTCTCTTGATATACACCTTTTAAATACTTGTAAGTATTAATGAAGTCCCCCTTAGTCTCTTCTCCAGGCTGAACAGCCCCGGTTCCCACAGCCTTTCCTAATAAGGAAGATGTTCCAGTCCCCTATCATCTTGGTGGCCCTGTGCTGGACCCTCTCCAGCACTTCCCTGTCCCTCTTGAGCTGAGGAGCCCAGAACTGGACACAAGACTCCAGATGAGGCCTCACCAGAGCAGAGTGGAGGGGAAGCAAAACCTCCCTCGACCTTCTGGACACACTCTTCTTGATGCATCCCAGAATGTCATTGGCCTTCTAGGCCATGAGGGCACATTATTGGCTCATGTTCAGTTTACTGTCAACCAGGACTCCCAGGTCTCTCTCCATAGAGCTGCTCTTGAGCAGGTCAATCCCCAGCCTATACTGGTGCAGGGGGTTGTTCCTCCCCAGATGCAGGACTCTGCACTTGCCCTTGTTGAACTTCACGAGGTTCCTCTCTGCCCAACTACCAAGCTGACTGAGATCTCACTGAATGGCCTTTAATTATTAATGACTTTAATTAGTATGGTTTTGGTTTGAGAATTTAGATCTCTCTTCTTAAGGTCTTAAGAAACTATTGTGTTAGAAATGGCTCTCATTTTTCATCTTAGAGACTTTACATTGTGATTCCTCACCACAATACAGATAGGAACAATCCTTTTCCTTGCACTATCTCCTATTGCATCATGCAAACACAGAAATTCATTAAATCCGATGTTAACAACTACCATGTGACTGTAATCATCAAATATTTTTATTTCAGCCATAGGACAAAAAGCCTTTCTCTAACATGTTGCTCATTTTCTGAGCATTTACTAATTTAAAAAAAAAAAAAAAAATTACTAAAAAACTTTTCCTAACAGACAGGACCAATTCCAAACCAGACCAGGTATAAAACACACCTGAAGTTTTGCCACTTTGTGTCAAAACCAGCCTACAAAATGATTTTTTGGAGATTCTCTTAGCCTTCTCGGAGTGATCACTTCTTGTTCGCTTACTATTGTGCCAGGAAACCCAGAGCTGGCATTAAGATTTGGGGTCGGACCAACAAAAGGATTCTGGTGACAATAGCAGCATTCATGAGCTCTGTCAACGCAGCATGGTTTATTTAATTTAGCAAAACACCTAGCCTTGGTGGTAGAGAAAGGTAAAGCAATGTAGACAGAAATATTAAGGTAGAAGTGCAGAGAAAAAAATTTCTCCTGGCTAGACCTTATCTAGATTCAAAGGAAAGTTGAGCAGGGAGCAAGGGACTACAGCTGGGTTTTTTTGTTCCTGGGTTGTTTTCTTTCCTGAAACAGAGTCCTGTTCTTGTGCTGCAAGTGGCAGAGACATGAGGTGAGAATCATTAAGTGATGAAGGCTCTGCAGCTGACAGATTACAGGACAAATTCAGCTCAGCCTCTTTAACGTTGCTTCTCTGCAAATTGAATCGCTCTCTTATTTTTCTCATTGAGGACATTATCTAAGCGGATCAATACATGGGAGAAAAACAAGTTCAGCTTTCTGAGAAACAGGGATGCAGCACTGAAAAGACATTCAAACAGGCATTAAAAAGTACTTGACTCTTGAATAGGTTAGTATTTAAAAAATTGGACTGTGCAAGTGAAAGGTGAAAAGCTGTTTCAGTACACTGTGCAGTAACACCTTAAAATGGAAGTTTACAAACAAGAGCGTCTTTGTTCAGCAGTGCCACTTCATTAGTGTTTGGAAGTTTTTTTTTTGTTCTTTTCTGGCTCCAAATTGCCTTTAAAGGAAATAAAAATAAATCTTGCTTCAAAATCTTGCTGAAAAAATAATATTTTAAGTTTAAAATACACAAGAAAGCACATCAACATGATGCAATGGTATGTTTGACTGACTCTCAGGTCAAATGATTTCTAAGTTCGGTAGCAATAGAGAGGTGGGTCAGATCCTCTTGCACATCAGTGAGCAGACAACACCACCTCAAAACTGAGGTTGCTCAATAACATGCAGATGCAATTACTGAGTGTTACTGATATCCTCACCTGATACCTTTCTGTCAGGTGTGTTACTTTTTTTCTCCAAAAGGCTTGCAGCTTTTCTGCTTGCACTACTCCATAACCATCACAGCTGGCAGAGTTGCTTGGGCCAGGTGCTATGAAGTTTGAAGGAAGAAGCACTCCAGGGTACAGCATGTGCTGTGAGGCTCATTCAGCTTTACAGAGAACTCTCCCAACTTCTCCCAGGATGGTATCAACAAAGGCTGCAAATACATATCCAGGCTGCAGTCAGCAGAGGTCGGTTTTGGAGAGGAGCTGGGTTCACAGAGCTGAAAAGCTTTGTGTTCTTCTATCAGCTTCATTTGGTTCAAGCATTCAAAGTTTACAGACTTGGATAGATGCCCTTATAGTTTTTGTATCAATGCAATAAATCAATATTCTTGCAAAATTTCTCCTGATAAAGCCTTCCCATTATACCAGTGTTTCTGAATGGGCAGATCTATTCACCATTACTAAACAGATGGTGGTCTCTTTGCAGAAATCCTCCTAGTTTACGTGAGCTTGGTTGACGGTATAGCCCAGCCACTCAGAGTAATAGGTTGTCTTTACATACAGTAACTTGCACAGATGAAAATATTTCATTAGAAAGGAAAAGTGTAGCCAACAAAATATCTCAGCTAGGCAAATGTGCGTTGTCCCACAGTTATGTCAACTAAACTCAGGCAGGGCAAGGAGGTAACAACAAATAAAATGCCCAGGTTCAGCAGCCTCCTGCCTTTCCAGGGAGAGAGCTAAAAGCTTCCCCTCAGGAAAATCTCTCACACCTTCCGAGATTGGCCATCTAGTTGCAATAAACACATTTTCAGTCCTCAAAACTGAAGAGGTACTGCACACTGTGTTGTGTTATATGGACAAAATGAGTGCTAATGCTCTCAGAGACCCTCACTGGACTGCCATTGCCCTCCACGACCTAATTGAGGAGTATAAGCAGCACCCACAAACTAAAATAATATTGTATTAAATTATAATTAAATATAATTAAAATATAATTTTGGGAAAAAATTAATTAAAATATATTTTGTATTTGTGACTATCATGGACCTGCAGTTCTACAATTGCCAAGAAAAAAGCATGCCAAATACATTTCACCTGAGCAAAGGAAAAGGGGGAACAAGGTTTCTCCTGCAGCAGCGTAGCGAGCTCTGCTGTTGGCCCAGCAAAAGGAGGGCTAGACCAGACCCTTCTAGGTCTGCTTGCCTGAGCCACTGTCTTGGCTACAGAGACACTCATGCCAAGTTGCTAAGCCTGGTTATATATGCTACATGTAAACAAAAATGTATGTGCACACGGATGTATAGGTGTTATGTTCAGAATCAAAGTGGGATTGGAGTCCTGCTGTGTTCCTCACAGTACAAATAGAGGATACCAGAGGCTGCTCCAAGAGGCAAGTCTCTGAAACCACAAGTAAGGATAAACTTTAAGCAACTGCTGCCAAGACTGCTGAAAGTATGTCTCTGAACACTCTTTCATTGTCCTTTGTGCTGGAGGCCGAGAGATTAGGAATGAGCAATCAGTCTCCTTCAGATGACTTCTAACAGGACTCTAAGCCCAGCAGCACCACAGCAATTCTGGCAATCTGCTCTTCAGTTTCTTCCATGAAGAGTTCATCTTTTCTCCCCTTCAGTGAGGAACAATTGATGTTAAATACTTTTAGGTCTTGGTCAATGTTGCTTTCTTTTTCTTTGTTGGCCTCACGTCTGAGTCTCATAAAACTGAGACCAAGAGACCTTGGGGCAATTTTCAGATCATCCATCTGTCTCGTAGAACTTCATAGGCAAAAGACCTTGCACTCCCAATACACCCAATATGGGGGGAAAGGTTCCCTAGAGTGCAACAGCAAAGGCTATGTCACGTCTTGTGGCCAGACCTAGGGCTGCTATAAGCCTCTAACAAGCTATGTTTTCAGAGCTGAACACCTAGCAAGCTCTTCCACCCTTGGGGTGGCCAGGGAGCCATTTTCAAGGATTTTCCCCTCATCTTTCATCCCTCTGCCTCCATGCGGCTTGGTTTATCCACTGGTTGCACTTGAATGTTCATACCTGCAGAAAAGCAACTGCCTCCTCATCCCTCTCCTGCCTAGCTGGTGGCAAAACTTCCCTATCGCCTGCCCTCCAGCCAGGCTTCTCTCCTGCACCTCTGACAAGCACACCACTAGGCTGTAAAGTTTCTGTCCTCAGCCAGCCTGGCCCATTTTCCCTCAAAATGGCTTCCAACAATTCCACCCTGGGCCTGAGGTTAGCTCACATGTCTCTCCAGGATCCTCCAGCCACAGAGCAATCTCAAAGGAAGCTAAGCACCTGGGCTGATCTCAACACATGTTTTTTCCACAGCACCCAAGTAATTGCCAACATTTAGGCTCCTGACAGAACAAAAGGAGTAGAGAAGTTAAATGTTAACTATCGAATGTTTACTAAATTATGTTATATTAATCTCTCCATTATCACAGGTATGGATTTTGGAATCAGTGTGAAAACAGTTGCTGTTGCTGTTTCCTCTCTACCATATAGCAAACAGGTATTTATGCTTTTGACAGGAGGAATGCACAAAGGATCCCTTGCTCACATGACAGACAATAGCCAAAGCAGGCAGAGGCCCTTAGCCCAGGACTGAGGGTGACAGAGCCCCGCTGAACCAACATGCAGATATTGGCCTCAGTACAATAGTTACAGGCATTGCTCCACATTGAGTTATCATTAACACAGGGGCCTAAATTACACAGCAGATGAGGAGATCTGCCTTTGAAAAGGCTTACGAGGTGCCACCAGTTTCCCAGGTCAGAGTCAAGATTTTTGAAGGCATATATATTTTACAAGACCAAGATCAATTGAAAAAAGCAACATTAATAAGACTCCGTCCCCTGCTTGGGTGTTTGGAATGAGGCAGCTGCCCTAGTGCCTGGCTTGAAATGTGCAGTAGATCTCAAGGGATGTTGCAGGTTTCCCCAGCTGCAAGAGAAGCTCATAGAGATGAAGTGCAGTGGTAACAAGGGATACAAAATTGTGACTGAGGGAACAGCGAGATTTTAAGAGGTGAGAAAGAGCTGAAGGATAATTAGTTTCCCCAGATGAAGATAAATCAAGCAAGTTTTAAGACAGTAGAATCCTCCAAAGCAGAAGCTGCTAATGCAAAGAGCATCCTGGGCACAACAGAGGCTTGATGGGCACCTCCATAAACTGGCTTGGGAGCAGGTGAGGAGGTCTTCCTGCCTGAATCAAATTCATCTGCACTCACAGCATCAAATCCACTAGCACAAGTCAGGATGCAGATGAAATAAAACCAGCTCATTGCAACCTTGCACAAGAGCTTGCATAAAGCAATGGATCTGAACACTCCAAAAAGCTGCTCTGCATCCCTCCTCTGAAAGGATCTGCCTCTGGAGTCTACCTCAGCTGTTTTTCAAAGCACCACAGTAGTTTCTAAAGCACCACCATTTTAAAACCTCCTGATTTAGTGAACCACAAACTCCCTTAAAAATGCAACATAAAATTAAAGAATTCACTGTTCATAGCTCCAAGTAGGGAACTGAGTAATTAATATATAGCTTAATCTACAGCTTCTGCTATACTTAAACAGCTTTAGTGCTCTGGCCTGCAGCCCCTTTGCTTTAATTGCTCTCGCTAAAGATAGCACTCTTCTAATGCAAAGTAATCTGGTGAATCCTGTGCCTGCATCAGGGCTAGATGCAGGGTGCATCAGAAGAAAAGAAGAGAGAGCAACATAAAAAAAGTGTTTGTACTCACAGGAAAACAGAAAAGTTTACTGAAAGTCAAAATAATATATCATAAATTAAATTAAATCCCATTAAAAGATAATTTTCCTAGTTATCTAATACTATTTTTGTTATGGTGAATGTTTCATGGATGATCTATTGCTAATATACAGTGTCAAGCCACAGCCTGTCTGCATGCCACTGATCCCTTCTTTAAAGAAATATAAATACCCTGCAACACTTCTGATCTTTCTCATATATATATTTTTTTTAAGAAATGTTATTAAGATGCTTCATGGCCAGAAAACATAAATAAATGCTACAAAAAGTAGTCTTGGCTGTGAGAGAGGTTTGAAAAACTGAATTCCTCAAGGGACAGACAAATAAACCAGGGTAAGTTTTATTTCATTAACATAGTAGAGGCATACACAGATCAGCTGGTATTAGTCTTGGTTATAGCTTGAGGCCAGTGACTGACAGCATGCTGCAAAATAAAACTACGAAGAGAAAAAAAGATGATCCTCTTGATTGATATATTAAATCTCATTTTAAGTTAGATCAGATTTCAGACTTTTCTGTCACAGCACGCATTTGGGTCCATTTCTGCAGTTTTTGGTTTCCCACTCCACACTTCTCTGCTGCATTACCTTCATGTGCCCAGAGGGATTGCCTGAAATCTGGAAGTTCAGGGACTTTTAAAGCTGGAGGTCGTATTTGGCTGGTCATGTTTCACAGCCAAAATGAATTTGCCTAATCCTTTTCTGAATCCATTCTTCATTTTGGCCTCCACGACATCTTACAGGAAGGAGGTTCATACTTTATTACACATTGTGTAAAATGGTACAGAAATTACTAAAAATTTAGTATTAAAGTCTTTTAGCTGAGAAGAGTACTATGAGCTGGAGTCCCTTGCTGTGTTGAAAAGTCTTGCTGGCTGAGCAAGGACAGTCAGTTCTGCTGCTGAAGTTCACTCAGATTTACAAGTTTTGCAGCTGTTCCTTCCCTCTGGCCAGCACAAAACAAGAGAGGAGGTAAGACAGAAATGGGAGAAAAAACATGGCTTTTTGTGGAGATAGGCAACCAGGAGATGGCTGATCAATCATGGCATAATGACCCAATCTGGCAGATGAGCAACAACAGCCACAATCTGGAACCTGTCTGGCTTCGACCTCCACAAGTCACTTGGCCAGTCTCGAGTCACTCTCTCTCACCACCCTTCACCATCGAGGCGGAAAACATTCTCCTCATCAGAGAGAGCTTATTCCCAGAAGGATCTGAACACCCAGAGCTCTGGCTGAACTCAGCAGGAACTGAAAAGTGTCTGAAGAAGAGTGGTCTGAAAGACTCAGGCCAGCACTACATGGGGAATTTTGTGACGGTAAGTGCAAATATTCATTTACTAATGCTTTAAGTTTTCTTCTCTACTCCATGCTGTCCTTAATGTCATCCCACACTTTTTCAATCTCTGAGTCTCATGTCTAATTATTATTTAAGATCTGCAGAATTTGACTCAAATCTCCTCTTGTGTGGTGTTCACATGTCTTTGACAAGTCTGTAGGACTTTTGCTCTCATCCCTCAGCCTCAGGAGCCTTTCTGAGAGTCCCAGTTGCAAGCCAAAACCTCCCTTTTTCCCAGGACATAGACACAAAACCCACACAAAGGAGAATGGAGCTAAAAGTGAAGGAGTCAGCTGCAACTCAGACTGATCTTGCTCTTCATCAAAAGGTGAGTCCTACATACTGTCCCCAGATGTCGTGCCTCTCAGTTTTCCAGGCACCTTCAAGATACTTATTTTTTGGATCTTTGCCAGACCTGAAACTGTGAAGCTGTGATGCTGAGATGACCAAGCTCTGAACAATATCCCAGACTCCTGCAAACTCCTAACTGTCTTCTTCCGGCACTTCCCTAGACAAACACCACTGCCTTTGACTGGCATTCAGCTGTTGCTGTTTAATACCTCTGTATTAATGTCGGTATTAATGGCAGCTACTTCCCTGGGAAGTGTGAGATGACACGTTAAAATAAGGCCTACTTCCAAATAACTTCCTCAGCAAGAAGGAAAATTTGCGACCTTGTTACTTGTTTGCTTCAAATGCCTTCCTTGAGGGAGTGCCACACACTTCTGTAAGCACAGCAAGATCGCTGGTACAGCCCAGCTGCTGTTCCCCCTCCCTGTCCAGCTGCGCATGGGCGACAGACTTGGTCAGACAGAGGTCAGAGAATGAAAAAAAAAAGTAAATGAGAGTCATGCACTGGGAGCACACATTCACTGCATTGCTGAACTGTCTCACTAACCCAGGAGAAGCCTCCCACACTCCCATGCCGTTAGTGCACAGCTGCCGCTGGAGAGCTGCCCATGGAGCCTCCCTCCCCTCCCACTTCTTTCAAAGGACCTTGTCTGGAGCTACCAAGCTTCTGCTGGCAATATTTGTCAGGGCATAGAGGACTACTGTCATTTAAAAACAAGCGAGGGATTACAAGATGCTTTGATTTCATTGGGAGAACAGAAAGGGAACGGTCGCCTTTTCAAAAGCTAGGAGGAAACACTGGAGCACAGTCAGCTCTGCATGTTCATTATATATCTGGCAGGGTATATCAGTTGGTTTATGCTGAATTCCAAAACAGGCCTAGCTATAGCCATGTCAAGGGCTTTTGTGAAAGACCTCACATACTTCTGGAACTACAGATACTAATTTTGCACTGTACAAACACACACCAATGCAAATAAACATTTTCAGCATAAGGCTTCCAACAACATGTGCACAAACTCCTGGCAAAAGCCCCTCAGTGCCCTTCCCTGGCGCATCCAAGAAGTCACAAGAAGACACACACCAGTACATCCAAGTACAAAGCTGGCAGAGCACAAGCGGGACTCAGTCAGAGGGGCCTTTGAAAACCTGCCCACAGACACTGCCCCCGGGTGCGGCATCCTGGCTCTCAGGGATGGAGAAAATCTCATCCGTTCTGGGCCACATATAACATTTATTTATTCAGGAGCAGAACTTCCCCCTCTAAGAAAGTAGGAAATGTTGATGTAGGGCAAAATCACTACTATGCAATTAAAACACACTTCTTCAGCCAGAGTCTCTCATAAATGTGGTGTCCAACAAAACTACTAAAGTTTGGATTTGCAAAGGCTCCCTCGGGGATGTAGTACTCTACTCCCTTTGAACATCTCTCTGTTCCTTTCAAAAATCCCAGCCTAAAAATCCCTGCTGGAGGGCACCACATTGCTGTGCTCTTTTCAGGTCTTACCTTTAATACATCATCAACCTCATATTTTGCATTCTCCCATGCATGGCTCTTTGGATTTGGTTCTGACTCTGAATCCTGTCACCCCTTTTAGCCATATATTGTGGATTATCTGATCTGATGAGTCTTCAGAAATAGTCCTGCAATGGCACTGCTCGATGTAAGAGTTAGTTCACAAGCTACTTTCCCTCACCATATAGTTGAATAAACTATGCCACTTCCCCTGTATTTATTTTGCACTTAAAGAATGAAGAATAAGGCAGACCCTGAACTGTTAACTATTGTAATCTCAAAATAAGATAACATATTTGTGAGATCTGAGCCACCAATGCCTTCCTCTAAACAAAAGCTCTTACAGTAAAAACACGCTGGTGAGATTTGCCCACTCAAATCTCATAAAGCCCATGCTGTCGCAAGGGCTAAGAAAATCTAGCTGTTTAAACAGAGTAATTCTGAGCTAAGAATATTAATGGCATCCCATAACTGGAAAGCTGGATGTGTAAATTAAAAAGCAAAAAGCACATATACACTCTCAATATCCTAATACCTATTACATGTGATCTCTTACAAAGTAGCTTTCAGTGAGAAGCGCACTTACTCTTTGATATAGCTGCTAGAAACACAGCCAGGATGCTCTTTGTTATAATTTTAAAAAAATGAGTCCGTATTTCATAACTGACTTTTCTAAACCAGCACACATTATTCCCTTTTTTGTTTTCTCCTACATTCAAAGCACAAACTCACAGCAAATATGGACCTGTTCCCTTGCACTTACCAGCATCCTCTTGACTTTGCCCAACCATGGGCTGTCAGAAAGAAGCCCTTTTAGCCCCCATGCGGGAAATGGTGATGTGCACAGTGAGAAATCCTCCCCACACCACTCCTGCCAAAGTCTTCCTAAGGCTGACAGGGGTCTGCATCATTGCTTCATCATTCAGGTCCCCACAGCCCCAGCAGCATCTGGAGACCACAGTGGGCGACTCATGACAATGAGCAGCCAGATATGGGTGACAAGCCTGTAGGTCACAGTCTCCACAACTCAAATCCAAAGCCACATCAGCAATCTGGACCCTGCCTTTGTAAATGCACTGAAAAGGGACTGCGCTGCCAAACGGATTGTCTGCCTGCTACAACGTAAGAGTGAAGACACTTTGGTTTTTGCCCCAAAAACATCCAGAACTGTTATTTACAGCTTTTCCTATCGCATTCACCACAGGAGCAGTGAGCCTCCTACACACAACATCATATTTATTCTCACAAGGTGAGAAAGAGGCTTAGCAGTATTTTCCTTGTTTTAGAGGCAAAGAACAAGTCCGTATTTCTACATGATATTCATGCATCCTGCAGCAGCCCAGGGCTGGCTCTCTGGTGGTGTTGTGCAGCAGTGGTGTGTGGGAGACTGCAGCGATAACGCTGCAAAGCCCAGGGCTAATTGTCGCATCCCGCTCAGGCCCTGCTCACCCCATGTCCTGATGGAGGAAGATTTATTTGCTTCAGAAAGAATTTAGGAATTCAGCCTAGATATTTGACTTGCACATAAATCATGGATGTTATCCAAATAGGGTGGCAAACACAGACTCGGAGAACGCTCAGAATTTAGTCACATTGCCTTGAAAAGGCACTGTAAAAGCTTGATTTGAGAAATTTTTAAACTCAACATCCTTTTTTGTGCTTTTCAGTCCTGAGGGAGCAGCAGGAGCCCAGAGGTGGGTGGCTGTCCCAGTGGGGCCAGGATGAACAGAATCTACAGGGAGGCAGTCGGCCCCTCCCAGGGCTCTCCTCCTGCACCCCAGCTCTGCCATCCATGCACCTCATGCTTAGGAAACGATTGTGCTGCACCTCAGCAGCAGCCAGGTGCATGCCCATCCTGTCGGGGAGCCGCAGGGCACACCGTGGGCTGTCACAAAGGGCTTCTCCAGCGCACCCATCCCTCTCGGGACCACCCCTCGGTATTTCCCAGTCAGGGGAGAAAGACCCGCCGAGGAATCGCCTAGAAAGACTCCCTTGGAATTGGCACTGGCGCGGGGCGATGGGTCCTCTTCGCCTCCGTTTGCTCGGTTTTCGGGCAGTATAAAGGCATTTTTCCCTCGGGCCACGCAGCCCCGGCCCGGCCGGGCGCAGGAACGCGCCGTCGGGTGGCTCTTCCAGACGGCATCCGCTTGGCTCCACAGACCGGTGATTTTAAACAAAAGAGTTGAGGTTTGGGTTTGTTGTTTGTTGGATTTTGTTTCCTCAGAAAATAACAGCAACCTCCACCTTGAAAAAATACAATATTTTACCCCCCTCCCCCAGCAGAAAATCAGCTCCTTCCCGCCGGCCCCTCCCCGTCTTCTGCGCAGCGCACCCCCTCTCCGCTGTGCCTCCCGGCTGCCGTGCGTCCAGGCCGGAGGATTTAAAATTTTTTTCATCCTTTCTGTATTATTATTTTTGTGATTTTTATTTTGTTTCCACTGCACATTTCAGCTCCAGCTCCCCAAACTCTTTGATCTCCCCCGCTGTCTCCTTACCCGGAAGAAAACCCTTGCCTGCTCAGCTGGGAACTCGGCGCACACGTGGGCGCCCTGGCGCGCCTCCATGCTCCTGCCAAATTTAGTCACACAAAGGGCTCCGGGGGGGGGCAGAGGGGGATGAAAGGGGCCGCCGGCGGGACATCAAAGGCACCGCCGCCCCGCCTCTCTCCCGCCTCCCCTATATAGCAGGCGCCGGCGGCGGACGCCGTTTCGCACGCGAAGGTGTACCCCCTCCTCTCCTCGTCCCGCTTATTGCACCCGGGAACGGAGGGAAGGGGGTGTGTGTTGTCCTTGAGACCCCGGATTCTCTCTGTCTCCTGCCACACTTTCCCCCTGAAACTCTGCGAGGGTCGTCTCGCTGCCTCTCGCTGATGCTCGGCGCGCCCCGGGGCCGACGGCGGGTTTCCTCTCTCTTTTCGCCTCTCCCCCGGGAATGGGTGAGCCGAGCTGGCCGTCGGGGAGCGCTCTAAATGCGACACCCTCACCACTGAAATAGGGGGGATAGAATTTAAAAAAAAGAACCTTCAAACCCCCAAATTCGCTTCAACTCAAGAAAAATCCACCCCAAAACAAAACAACAAAGCAAAACCATACAAAATTAAAAACAAACAAAAAACCAAAACCCAAACCAAACACGGGAAAATCGAAAACCATGTGTGCATGAAACGAAAAAAAAAAATTAAAACGCAAATATAAACCTTGGTAAAGTACCAAAGTGGGCGGCAGCCAGTGTGGAGCCGGGTACCGGCAGGCAGCGGGCACAGCGGCGGGCGCGCTTCCTGGTGAGGTCCTGCCGGGCTGGGGCACCGCGGGGTGCTCCCCGACCCCGGGCCGTGCACCCCCCTCCCCCTTCCCCGGCCATGCTCCCCTCCCCAGTCCAACAAACTTCGAGTAAAGCGACAGCTTTGTGTTGTCTCCAGACAAATCTGGCGTTGGAGTTGAGGTTTCCTGAGTTTATCCTCTTGTCGTAAATCATTACTGCCTCCACCTCCCCCCCCCCCCCCCCCCCCCCCCGCCGCTACAGCGTCCCTTTTCAGCTTTCAAAATCCTTCCACCACAAAACTGATCCGGGAAAAACTTCAGCCCACATGAAGGGAGAGACCCCGGGACGTCGGAGGGGCGGGGGGAGGCTGTTTTTCCAGAGAGACCCTGTAATGAAACAGACGGGCGGCCGCGCTGCCGACTCCTCCAGCGGAGACCCCTGTCTGCTCCCGGGCCGGGCCACTCCGTCGATGGGCAGCGGGATGCAATGCTCGGCCGTTTGCCGAAGGGTTTTGTTTTATGGATTTTTTTTTCCCGAAAGGGATAATCCCGGGGCACTTTCCACCGGCCCAACTGCCCAGTGCCCGCCGAGCGCCGGGAAAGGGAAGAGCGGCGGGAGGGATGCGGCGGCATCTCCGGAGACAAACCATCCCTGAGTTGCCGTTTGCCAGTCAACCGTTTCCCCATTGCCGCTCCAGCCGCCTTTGGCAGAGAGAGGGGTTTCCCACCGTCCAGGGAGCCTTACACAATTAAGCCCCTTGCCCGGGTTAACATTTCTCATTTCTTTCGATTATTTATTTTACGCACTTGTTCGGCTGGACGAGTCCATCCCCCGTTTCCCAGTACCCGCTCCCTTTCTCGAGGTTTGGCGAGTCTCGTTTCTCAGATTGATTTTAATGTCTCGTTGGAGAGCGCTGGTGCGAGGAGGCGAGCGGCAGGGCGGGCAACCGGGCTCCGCCCGCCCGTGCCCCCACCGGCACTGCCGCCGCGCCCGCCGGTCCACACGGCGCGCCGAGACCAGAGGCTCCCGAAAACGGATTGAGCAGCCGCATGTTCCCATTTCTCCGTATCCCGACGCTGGAAGGTTTAGCAGCCTCTCGGGGCGTGAGCAAGACACGAAGCGCCCTTTTCCGATTCCAAAATCACGGGAAGTTGTTTCCTGCAAAATGTGCGCCCATCGCATTCGCAAAATAAAAGAAGTTACGGATCCCATTTCCCAAACGCAGAGCCTGCTTTTGTTTTTATGACCTTTTATTTTATTTTTTTAACGTACTTGCACCGTGCACCGGGGCGATGTCGTATCACCCGGGAGCTAATGGGACAGCGCGACTGATGAAGGGACGGGGCGGAGGGGTGAATCTCTGTTACCGCTCTGGCTCCATTCATCAGTCTGAAAACGGAGCGAGCTCATCTCCGCTGATTTTCTCCCTGTCGCTCCGGGGCTACTACACATTTCTGCTGGACACTTGCTGGATTTAACGGCGGTGTGTTAATTCTGCCCTTTTCCTAAGCAGCGCCCGGGCAGATCCTCGCGCACTCCCCCCGCTCCCCCTACTCGATCAGTGCCATGTGGCAGCAGCACACCCCACACCACCCACATCACCCACCTCCCCCAAAAAAGGGGAAATCTCGACAAAGCAACCTTCGAAAAGCGGAGGATGCAGAGAGCGCCTGTGCCCTCCTCGGCGGGATCTTGGCTGAGGAGGGAAATGAGCGGCAGTACCCTGGCGCAGCCCCCCCCGCCGCGACGCCCGTACATGCACACATATACATGTAGACATACACACCAGACAACCCACGCAGAGGCTGCTCGGAGCAGCCCGAGCAAAGTTTGCCCGGGGTCAGCCCCACACCCGCTCCCGCCTCCAACTTCGACAGCCACCGGCCGCGGCCCCCTCCCCGCCCCCCGCCCAGAATGTCAGTCATAGCGGCGGCTCCTTTCATGTCGGCCGCCCCCGCCCCGCTCCGCCCCGACGGCGGAGGGCGGGAGGCCGGGCAGGCGGCACCGCGGTGCCGAAGTTGCGCCGCCGCCGCCGCCCCGCGCCCACCGCCGCCCGCCGTGGGGCGCCGCGCCCGTCGGCAGTGCAGCGGCAGCAGCCCCGCGCCGGCCGCTGCGCGCGGAGGCGCCGCGGCGGTAACTTTTTCCCTGCCCGGAGGCGCGGAGGGAAGCGGGGAGCTCCTCCCCGCCCGCTCCATCCCTCCCTCTCTTCTTCTTTCTAGGGGCTGTTTCTTCCCTGCCTCCCCACGGTGCCGCCGAGCCGAGCCCAGCCGTGCTCGAAGCCGCGAGCGAAGCGGCGGACAAAGGCCCGGTGGGTGCGCGCCGCGGGCAGCGCCGTCTCCATCCCTTCGGGCGCCCCCTCCCCCTGCCCCCCCCCAACCATTTTAACCCTCCGCCTGGGTGGCGGCAACTTCACTCGCAGGCGAAACTCGGGTGGGCTCAGCTCCGCGTCCTCTCACCCCTAGGTTGAGCTCAGGCCCCAGGGGGGTGGATGGAGGGGGACGCGGCTTCTAGGGGACGGGGCTTCTAGGGGGCGGGCCCAGGCGCCGTCCCTGGAGGCGGGCGGGACACAAGCGGGTGTATTTCGACTTATTCTGCCCGTGCGGTGCGGCGGCGTGAGGCTCCCTGCGGGGCCCTACGGGAGCGGGGGTACCTCAGTACCCGAGGGAGCAGGCGGGGGTCTGAGAGCAACCCCGAGGACTTCACGGGATTTTTCCCTTCTTCTCTCCTCCTTCTCCTCCTCTGTCCTCCTCCCTCCTCCTCCTTCCCCCGCTGCTCCTCCCGCTCCCGCTCCCCTTCCCGCGGCGGGCCGGCGGCTGCAGTAGACGCCGCGCTGCCGTGAGGATGCCGCAGCTGCCGGGGGCCGGGGGCGGCGGGGGGGACCCAGAGCTTTGCGCTACCGACGAGATGATCCCCTTCAAGGACGAGGGGGACCCCCAGAAGGAGAAGATCTTCGCCGAGATCAGCCACCCTGAGGAGGAGGGCGACCTCGCCGACATCAAGTCCTCTCTTGTCAACGAGTCCGAGATCGCCCCCGGCGCCAACGGGCACGAGGTGCGCGACCGCGGGGGCTCCGCGGGGCAGCGCGGACGGGCCGCGGAGGCGCGAAATGCCAGTGGGCTGCGGACTCCGGTGCCGGAAGGGAGCTTCGGCGGGGTGCCGGGAAAACCCCTATTTTCCGAATTTCCCATAGAAAAAGAAAACCATCCTACCCCAACTCCTGTTTCCAGAGGGATGGCGGGCAGGCAGGGCCAGACGGGCTCCGCGACCCACCGCGCCCGGGGATGATCTGGGGAAGGGGAGGCGGGGAGGGCGGCCCCCTGCGCGCTTCGTCCCGGGACGAGAAAGTTCCCACAGGTCCCTCTACGTTGCGGGGATATGGGACCTCGAGCAGCCGTGAAATTTCCTCGGTAAAGTCAGCGGGTTCGGAGCATTAGCCATAAACTCTTTAAGGGATTTGTATAAAACTGTTTGGGAAGAAATTTATGATGCTAAAACAACTAAGGGGTGAGTGGGGAACCTGCTTTTTTAAAAAAAATTATTTTTATTTTCTTTTTTTGTGGTTATATTTTCTTATTTTCCTAAAGATTTGGTAATGAGGGCAACCTGATTTTCGTTATTATTTTTGGTATCTTTTTACTAAGAATGTTTACCGAAGCTCCAAATGTCTTCCAGAAAATGAGCTCCTTTCATTAAATGTAGGACACTTCTGCTAGAAAGGCTTTGCAAAGCCCCATGGTTATTAACGTCGTCATAAAACGGTCATTTACACAAACATTTCTGATACAGTTGCCTTCGAAGCGACTTAAGAGGGAAAAGAAAGATGCTTATCTCTTGCCCTAACTTCTTCCTCTCTACAAGACGTTGTAGCACTGTGATCAATACATGAGCATCCATACAATGACTTCTTTTATTTCTTCTTTTCTGACCGTGGATTCCCTTCGGTTAGGTTTCCAGACAGACTCAAGCCCAGGATTCCTATCATGAGAAAGGCAGAGAGCACCCAGAGGAAGGTGAGAAGCACACAATCTTGTCTTGCCATTTTGTCCCTCTTAGTCCCTCCATGAGTCTCTGCATGGTCCACAAACTGGAGCGTTGTTTGTTTTCAGAAACATACATTTAATACCTTTTGGGGTAGGGGATGCCAGGGTGCTTTCAAAGTGCATTTAAAAAGGAGATGAATGTGTAGCACGTTTATCTTGAGTGACCAAATGGTATTTCAGTTGTTTAGAAACTGATAAGCAGGCCAAATGGATCTTCACTGAAGAAATAACTATTTTTAGGATATCAGCTTAAACACATCTATCTCTTCACTCATACAGTGCAGCTGAGTTGTGAGGGTTCAGAAACTCTGTGCTTTTTTTCCCCATAGCCAAAGTCTGTTACGTGAATTTCCTTTTCCAAATCTAAGCATGGACAGATATAACTCTTCTTTTTTTAATGTACTGGCTGATTAATTTTGATTGCGGAGGACGAGAAATAACAGAGTTCATTAAATATCACTTAGGAAGCTGGACACGTGTAGAAAGAATGTGTGTTGTGAAGAATGGGAAATTACTTTTAAAATGAAATGGTTATCGTCACAAACTAAATCAGGTCATAAATTCCATGTAAAGACAGACACCGTCCAGTTCTGGTACTTTCCAGGACTATGTGGTAGTCTTTCTCCAGATTGGTCATTGAACAGCCTAAACACAGTAATGTACATGCTCACAGCATTTTGGCAGTAGAGGGGAGGAGGTCAGCTCTGTGTAGTTTTCTTTCCAGCCTTGCATCCTTTTAAAGCTTCACCTGTGAGTAGCATCATTGTCAATAGGCATATAGGTGGGAGACCTGCTCATGAGTCTTTGCAGGACCTGGACCCAAATTCTTAATTTTTCTACAAAACAGCCTCCCTCACTGGGCTTCCTTCTTGGCTGTAGTGCCATGTGTATCCAGCAGCCCACTCCCACGTCATTAAGGGTCTCCTTCCAAGCCAGCCCTTGTCCTCTAATTGTTCTTGGTGAGTGTGGCCAGAATGAACTGCTTGTTGCACATAGCAGCTCAGTGAGAGACGAAATTATTAGTTATCACTGCCCCATTCCTCTCTTTCCTAACAATGATGTTGGAAACCCATGCTGGCAATATATCTGAATTCAGAAATCCTAGAGAGATTTAAGAAATGGTGGAGAACTTTTATTTGAGAAATGTGATGTCATTCCTGATGTTTTTGCCTGGAAGAAACATGATGTTTCTCCCTTAGCAGGGACTAGCAAAATTATTTGTTTACTCCATATTTTAAGCATAAACTCCTCATTGAGAGTACTTGCATCTTTAAGGATTAACTATTCTTTACGTAAATTTTATTCAAAATTGCTGCAGACCATTTTCTGGCAAAGGAAATTTCCATGAGTAAGGAAATGTTGGCATGCAGAACATTTTTTATGAATGCCCGGTACCTGTTTAAGTGCTTTAACTTACAAGAAATGGGGATGTGGGGAATAATGTGATCATTGTTTCCTCTTCCATAGGAAAGCATCCAGACAGTGGCTTATACAGCAAGGGACCATCATACTCTGGTTATTCTGGGTATATCATGATGCCAAATATGAATAACGACCCGTACATGTCTAATGGATCTCTGTCGCCACCCATCCCCAGAACAGTGAGTTATCTCTTCCAAAGACCATTTTTGTCAAGTTGGGGTTCCTTCCTCCTGTTTGGTCTGCAGCACACATTCATGGCGGGTTTGGGGGATTTTTTGGGGGAGCGTCATTTACGGTGAAGGTTGTGCTTCTGCAGTTTAGAGCCTCTGTCCAGTGGAGTTTGAGAGCTCCTAGAGGTGTTGTTTCCAATCGTGGTGGAAAAGCTGATATTAACATCTACAGTGTCTGATGGTCCTTTGAACAGGACTAGGGGCTTTGAGTGGGGGAGCCTTGGTTTACGACTGTAGGATATTGTATGGTGGAATGATGTAAATGCTGTCTTTGTAGTGACTGGGACAGATGAGAATTTTCTGGCTTTAACTCTTCATTTATCGAGGAAAATCGAGGTCTGGAAGAAGAGCTGCTAAAGTTACTTGTCAGTAAGATGAAAAGATTGGATTTTTTTTTCCTTTCAGATATGGCATTGCTGTTTGCTGATTGATATTTATTTCTGCCATCAGTTGCTCCACATGAAGTCTTTGTATTTCTGGCAGTATTGCTTTGAAATATACTCTGTGTCTTCAGCCACAAATTGTGAAACAGTTGTTTAGGAATTAGTATCAACTGTGATGCAGCAGTTACGGTTTTCCTTTACCTTGTGGCAGACCTTGATTCTTCCAGGTCAGTCACTCAATTTCCATTGGCATAGATTAACATTTGATGGATTTTTAATAGACTTTAAAATACTTTAAATACTTCCCATTTATTTTTGTAAACTTCTTGGTATACGTGTAGAGAGATGGGGAAGCAATATTAGGATGAGCTGAGTAAATTATATTAGAACCAGAGTGGAGCAAGAAACAAATCCAGTTGTAGGCATCCTGCTGAAAAAGTCCTGCTACAGTTCTGTATGCTGTGATAATAGAAGTTGAGTGCTGTTATTTACCAGTGATAAAGCAGTTTTCTGTCTTTACTGGCTCTTAGATTTTTACTTGATGGCCTCTGTCAAACAACTGGTTTTATTATGCTCTCTGACATTCCTGATTTTTCCTCAGGGTTGTGGCTTTTGACTTTGAAAACAAAAAAGAGAGGGCCTAATCTGTGTTGGTAATTTGACAGTAGCAAAGCGTGTTAAATGAGTGGATGTTTGGATTTGGAATGACAGGGCGGTAGGACACTGGAAACACATGGATCTGCTCTTTTTATATGTCATCATTTGTGTTTGAAAGATGCAAAAAAGTTGTGCAATATATTTTCTTCTATAGTTCTGGTCTGGTTTTTGTGTGTGAATTGCAGTTCAGAGGCCTGCAGCCATTGAGGGTGAAGGATGATGACCATAGTATGTTGATATTTGTTGTTGTAAATGCTGCTCTAGGGGAAACTTCAGTTTGGATTCATTGTGGGGAAAAGGATGCAGATTCTCAAGACTAAAATCTGCCCATTTGAGGACAGTGAAACTTGAGACCATTTTTTACCCCATCTTTCCCACAGTACCTTCCAAAGTCCCTAGTGCTGATGCAAGGCTTTGAACAAAAGAATCCAGTTTAATTACTCACTGAGGATTTTCTCTGCATATGCTGGGGCTGCTGCTCTTTACTGATCTGGCATCAATGCCCCCAGAACATCGGCTTCTTGTGGGGAGCGTCTGCCTGCTCAGGTACTTAAGGAACCATGCTATGTGCGTACATTGAGGGGAGCAGCTAGGAAACATATCTGATTTCTAATTGTAAAACAGCCTGCTGAACATCTGAGAGGCTAATTTAGTTCAGTGTTGCTTTTGCATGTTAGAGCAGCACCGCTATTTCGGTAAAATAGTGCTGTTGCAGGGCTGCAATGTTGACATAAGCCTGGAGTTCTTTCAGTTTAACCACAAAGCTACACGCTTGAGTTATTAAATAATTTTTTTTGTTTGTTTAATTAACTATAATCTTTGTTAGTCTCCTAGCTGATAGCTGGATTTTAATGTGCGCGAGATCAAAACACCACATCCAGATGACACGCTTGCTCACTTCATGGTGATAACCACAGCTCCAGCGCCACACGCTGCTGTCTCTTCACCTTTGCGGGGTCCCAATCGCCTCCCCAAAGGTTTACTCTGGCTCTGCTTTCTGGAGATATGTGCCAGGGCTGAGGGCTAAGGAGCAGGTGAGATCTGCAAGCTCTGGAGGTCTCCCCTGGGGCGTCAGTCCCCGGCCATTTGTGTGTGTAGCAGCCCTGTGGTGTGTACCTGCGCCCTTCCATTTGCATGACAAAGCCGTTGCTTGTCGATGGATCTGTTGCCCGGAGGTGTTAGGCAGGATTAAAAAGCCGCCCTGGGGCTCTGAATCTTCTTTTTCCACCTTGGAAACCTGCCCGCAAACCGCCCAGGGGATGCACCCCAAGGGAAACGCAGCCTGATCTACACCAGAGACCATCTCTGGCAGAGGCGGCCTTGGCTTGCTATACCACGACAGAGAGAGCAAAGCTTTTTTGGAATAGGAAGAGAGTTACTATCACCAGCATATGTAGGAAACAAAATGCCCCTTTTTAATGATTAATGGTTTACATTCTTTCTTTCTAAAATTAAAAATACAAAACATACAAATCTATAGTCAGTCACAACATGTCTTAGGGAAAGTGAAGTGTAATTTCAGTGCAGCTTTCAGAGGGGAGAGGATATGTGAAGAGGATTTAAAATCTTAAAAAATCGACAGTTCTTAGAGTGGTCTTGTCTTCCCTATTATTCTCTTTTTTTCCCCTTTTTTTTTTTTAGTTTGGTGGCAACTGCTTTGCCTTTTACAAGCTATATTTGTAGGAGCAGGAGAGTGTTAATTAAAAGTTCAGTTACAAGACTTGTGCCACAGAACTTAATCTTATCAGATAGCTGGGTAAGTGAAAAAGCAAAGCGGTTGGTTTGGGTGTCTGCAGGAGAAGTGGCACGTGAAGGTACTAAAACCACAGTAACACCTGGTGAATGTGCATCCTGTGTGCTCAAGAGATCTTTTGGTGGTTTCTCAGCATTTTGGGGGTACCAAAGACGGGAGATAAAGACAGATGTTTGTTTTCTAACATGTGTGGGGTTTTTCTTTTTTTTTTTTTGTTAACAAGACTACTTCTGGTGTTGCAGACCTTTCTCATCTGTATAAAGAGAACATGGGGACAAGGGTGAAGATTAATTTCTGTGTTCCTTAAACTCATCCAGAAACTCATTTTGGCTTTGTTTCTCAATGTTTCCCAATTAATTAAACTTTTTTGTGGGAAGACAGAGGGTTTCTTAAACCTCCCTTTTGTCTGTTCTTATCTATTCTTGGAGTCTGGGTTTGTTTCTTGAGGCTAAACTGTCTCTTTGTAGCAGCCGGAGGTGTTAAATAGGCTGGAGGATACAATCTATAAACACCTTACAGCAACTTGCAAAGCAGGGCATATCCACTTGAAAATGATGAGGAATTCTGCTAAGAGAGTTTGAATGTAGGGAAGAACACTTACAGGACTTCTCTATCCTGCCTCTTATTTGGATATTCCAAAAATATCCAAATTATTTTGGGGCCTGTGCATGGCCAGGAGTATGGAGCTAGCTCCTGTCTTGAAAATCTAATATCCTGGGAAAAGTTGTGCAGAAAATATGGACAGGAGGAAGACTGAGGGTAGAAATAGCAGGAATGAGCGGTTTCAGTAAGAAAATTTTCTTTCCCTAGCTGCAACTTGCTGTCCCTCTGAAAGCAAGCTGATTCACTTGCTTGAGGAGAATTTTTGGAACCCCAAAGGAGCTGCAGAAAAACACAAACCTATTTTTTCATGTTATTGTCATTTTGTGAGAGTTCGCTTCTGCTGACTGCAGTTGTAGGCACTCGCTTGGGAACTGTAGTCAGGTGAAAGATCCCTGTCCCAATATGAAATGGGCATTGTAGCACAGATGCTGGGGCTCAGCTCCAGCTTCCATATCCCCCATCAAGCTTTGCATTAATGTCTAAGTCAGCATTGGAGCAGGATTCTCTGAGGGCTGTAGGCAGAAGTGGTCCCATTACAAGTCTCTTTATTCTCCCTGCAACCTGTGCCTGAGGAAGAGAGTTCCAGGGGCAGCCGAGGGGCTTGATGAGCTGCACCCTGTGTGGCGCATGGCTCCTCAGTGAGGTTGAATGATGTTGATTAGCTCCTTAAAGAACTTTAAAATCAGATGCAGAGAAGCACAAAGCTTCCTAACTCTGTGGAAGAAGAACTTGCTGGGGTTTATTCAGATTTTCACAGGGAGGAATTTTAGCACTATTTGTTGAGGGACTTGGCAAGTCGTGCCAAATGCCAGCACCAGGGGAGAAGAGGAATCTACTTAGTGCTAATAGAGGGACACCACTGCTGTGAACCTGACTGTCAGCTGCTCTCTCTCAAGCATCACAGCTGATCAGTCTAAGATATGAGCCAGGTATCTGTGGAAATGCAAGCCATAAATATTGGTGGACCAAGTCCAAGTGGTACTGTCTTTCTCCCCCTTAATGAAAGTAGTTCTCCATTTGGAAAAGGGAGCAGAAGTTACTGCAGTGCCTCTAGGTTCACCTTTGTCCAAGGCTTGGACCTAGTTGTTCACGATAAGATATCAAGATGGAAGCAGAGTCTTATGTACATATGTCCATCATTAGCTTGGTTTTTGGGAATATACAGGTGAAGAAAAAAGCATTTCTGCTTTTGCTGCCATCCTCTTGTCAGGGTGATGCCACTAGCAAATCTATCTAATTGTGAATGGGCAAGAGGGAAAGAAAATATTCTCTTGATGTCTCAGTCCAGAGGCAGCAATTGCATGTGAGTGGCTTCAGTGGAGACGTCATCAAAAACCCCACCCATTATAAAACATCAGTTGAAGCTTTTGTATATCATTATGTGTGTATGCTTACGTCCTGAATCTCCTCTTTTTTTTTTTCTATATATCTAGAAGCTAATTCAATATCGACTGTAAAAGATGGAGCTGCCACTTTCATTTAAGGGTGGTTTAAAAGCAAACTGCCATTTCTGTTGTTTTGATGCCGTGCCACCTCTTCTCCAACTTAATCTCAGCCCAGAAAAAAAGTGTGAACAGGAATAGCTTGTTATGGGCTGCAAGTGCCAGGGAGGATATGGCTCAAGAAAAAAGTGCAAAGCTCCACAGGTTCAGGCATCAAAAAAGGAGAAGACTTTGTTTCCAGACACTTCCATGGCTGCAGGCATCGAAAAGCCTGGGCACCGCAGGCCTGACTCCTCTCGAGTACTTAAATCCTGTTTATAGTTAGGGAAAACTCCTGATACTGGAAGGAAATAGCTGCCACAAAAGCATTTTACTGCTGCTGTAATATTTCTGAAGTCACATTAGCGGTGTGTGCTTTTTTTTGCTGGTAGTAAAACACAGACAGTGTCTCTCAGAAGATGACACACATGCAAGAGCTTGTTTAAATACGGACACCAGACATTTTGCAGCCTGAGGTCTGTGCATTGTGTGGCCTGTTGTGATCTTCTGTGTTGCTCTCACACGAACAGCCCCTGATCCAGTGTGTGGCTGGTCTGAGGAGAACGCTGCTGGGAGCCAGGCTGGTTGGTCTCTGGGACCTGGAGCTGATGGAGGCAGATTGTCCTCAGCATGCATCATCCCCACTGCTGCAGGGCAGCTGCTTGCTGTGACGCTCCAGTTGTGCCTGACACCCTTTTACCCCAAACTGCCCCCTGTCCTGACTAGCAAGCATTTGTCTCTAAGCTGTCTTAGGATGTAGGACACGTTTGGTGTGGAGATCATTCTCATATGGCTACTGGGTTCGGTCTCTGCTCGCAGGACTCTGGGGGAAGGCAGCGCAGCTGCTTGGTGTGTGCCTGCATGGGCAGTTGGAGACTAGTGTCCCCGTCAGTCTGGCCCTTCAGAAGTGTTAGATTCAGTTAAGAAAATTGCATTCAGAATAACTTAATCTAGCAACCCAATGGGTTCTGTTTAGAGACTTGGATCTTGTGGATATGTTTATATAGTTTGAGTTTCCCACTTCAAAGGAATCTGTCCTCTCAGCAAGAAAGTGATTGAGCACTTAAATAAAAATATATTCATTGAATCTTTGGAATTGAGCTAAAAGTGTAGTAGAGAGTTAACGTGTGCACCAACTGTGCTAATCAGCCAGGGATTGCCTGTTCTAAAGAGGAATAAAAGCAGACCAAACTGCCTGAGGAGAAGTGGCATGCCTTCCCTGGGCTTCTGACAGTGGTGCGGCTCACTGATGCTTCAGGTTGAGATGACGGACCTAGAGCATCTTTGCCTGTGATCTTCAAAGATACCAGATCCCTTGTTTAGAACAACATTTTCCTGGAGCTGAAAGGTGGGCTCAACATTTGTTTATTTTCTTTAAGTGTCTGTGGATATAAGTGACTTTGAGGCATAAAATCAATAGGAGGAGCTTAGTCAGCAAAAATTACAAGGGTAAAGTTAGGAGGCTTTGATTGAATATTTATAAAATGGGCAGCTTAACTTAAAAGTAAGTGTTCTGTTGTCACCAGCTGTAACATGTAAACCAAAAAATTACTTTGGTTAGGAGTTGCTAGGCAAGCCAGAGAGAAGTTAATTCCCAAAGGCATCCGTCTCTCCAAATGCTTTCAGTACTGTAGCCCTTTACTTCAAACAATGCCGCACAAGTCAGCGAGCAGGTCTGTTTCACCCAAGCTGGTGCACAGGGGAGAAGTCCCTTGGGAGCCTGTGATTTCATGCACATGATTACCACAAAGTACCTTCTGAAAATCCTGGTGCTTTGAACAAAGCTGATGGCAGCTTAGCTTCAGCTGTGGCTGACTTGAACAGAGCTCTGGACAGGGATGCAGGGGTTATCCAAAGAAAACCAGTCTGGAAATGGTCTGATTCATCATACATGTCAAAAAAATCAGGGAAAGGGAACATGGGGCTTTTGTTGGGCAGTTTTATTGTCTCAGAGGTGAAGAGTGGTGAGTGCTAAAAAACTACCTCTGTAGGATCTGTATTTCTGGGTTGGAGTCCAAGTGACACAGCACCAACACTCTGTCTCAGTAGCTGGTCACTTAGCTATGTCATAAGGCTCTACTTCATACTGCCTTTCTGTATTTCTGAACTTCCTCAGAGATTTATCTTTGTGACTACCTTGTCTTTCCACAGTTTTGGCATATCTTTTTGCCTTGATCTTTCTTCATTCCCCCCAAATCTTCCATTGGCAAGCTTTGTCTAGCATAAAAAAGTACAATATGGAGGTGACGATTAAAGGTGTCAACACTTGTCAAATGCAGACTGTGCTTGGGGAGAAGGCCTTTTCCCTGGCGACGTGCTAAAATGCAGATAAACTGTGTCTAGCAGTGCAAATGTGTTTACTTTGTTAAAATGCCACAGTCCAGCATTTTGTTTAAAGTCTGTATTTTCTAAAGTTTGACTGCTGCTGTGTCAGGTTTAGGAAAGTGGTATTTGTGGTTTTAGTTGCACTCTATTCCCCTGCTCGCAGTCCTGGTACTGCCTCCATTGCAGTTTTGTGTAACTACTGTGTACCCCTATGGCGAGCAAGGTTCCTGCCACCAACCCGTGGTATATCCCAGACAGCCGTGCTGCAAAACAGGACCGCAGTGCATCTTCCCACCACCATGTGCCTTTCTGGATTTGTTTTTACAAAGTGAATTCCTTCTCACATCCCTGTCCTCTGCTGGGTTTGTGGCGACTTATTGTATCACTGTGTCACTCCTCACGGCTTGGCAGGCTGTATTTCTGTTTCTTAAACCAAAGAAACACTTGCTACAGAAAAGCTGAGGTGAAGCAGAATAGCTGGGTTTAGGGACCCCTCTAAACTGGGAGAGACTCTGATTTCTCCCCTCAACATCTGCATGTGAATTACCCCCTGCAGAGAGTAAAACTTGTTCCTAGGTTCCAGCAAAGGTCCTCCTTTCTCAAATACAAGCATTCACACAGGTTCAGCCTCTTGGGGAGCTTTTTCAGGAGCAAGAAGGTGGATGATGGGCAGATGATGGAGCCTGGAGTGGTGGGACAGGCTTCAGCATGCCCGTGTCCCCCACAGGCTGTTGGGATTCAACAGGGAAAGGCAAAGTACTGGGAGAGCCTTTGAGGATCTTGATGAAATAAACCATATATTGAACATAAAATACATAAAAACATAAGTAATTAAATTAATTTACCCTGAAGAATGCCCCTAAAGCTTTTTGTTTCACTGCCCTCCGACACCAGCATGCTGGGTTGTATTTGTGTCTGTTCTTTTCTGCCTGGTTTCCTCCTGCGCACAACTGAAGTTCGGCTTTAAGAAATAGTTTTGAACTCAGTATGTTTGATTTGGAAAATTTGTTACTGAAAACCTTGTCTCTCACACATTATTTCGTGTCTTAAATATCCCTGGTTTAGGGAGAAAAGGAAGCTGTGCTGCATTTAAAGGAAAAAAGAAGTAAGTCTTTATAAAGCTTATCTCTTAAGTGTGTGGATTTTTCTGGTTTTGTTGGGACTTTTTTTTTTCTCCCCTCTCTGTTATTTTGAGACTATTTCTAAGATAATAGTACAGAGATTCTGTTTTAGATGTAAATATTCAAGAGGAAAACTCAGAATAGGAGAACTGCAAAAAAATGGTAATTTATTAGGCAACTTCCCAGACAATTTGACAGCACTATTGCAAGCACTTTTTTTTTTTAATCTGGCAATTTCTAAGCTGCTTATCAGAGTGACCTGTAAAAGATGACTTCATACTTTTACATAAGGAAATGTTAAGAGACTCTAGGAGAGATGGTCAAAATGCTGTTTTGCTTGAAACCTTTTTAATTCAAGGGCTTTTCCAAAACAACTTGTGTAGAAAGCTTTCCCTCTTTCTTTGAAACTCTAAAACCTTCCTCTTTTTTCTTTTTCTTTCCAGAGGTATGTATGTAAATGAGAAAATTACAGGCTAATGGGGTCGAATAATAAACATTCAGTCAGGAAATGCAGTTTGATCAAAGCCAGTTCAGAAACCCCTGTGTTTGGGGTACAGGCAGATTTTTCAGGAAAAGGAAATTTCAGAGTGTATTTCGTGGAGCTTGTCTTCCAGCTCTGGTTCCAGGACCGCAAGTAAATATATTCAGTTAGTCGAACAGTTGTGTGCACGGCACAAAAAATGCCTTCCTCCATTAAACGAATCTTTCTGGGCATCATCTACTTGACAAAGCATTTTTTTCAGTTTCAGTCAGCAGAAGAGCCTGCGATGGGTCTTGAATTTATCTTCTAGAGGTGGCACTTCACAGCCCAGGAGCTCATAAGTCAGCCATGTACTGACGTTGGCCTCTCATGCATTACCTGCATCCCATCTCCTCTGCTGAGCTTGATGGGTTTTCCTCTCCAGGAGGAGATATCTGGTTAAGGCAGAGGCAGAGATTTGAGCCTAAGGGGTTAAGCCAGGGCTGGCAGACCTGCCCATGGTGCCACTGGTAGGTTATAGCTGTTTTGGGGGTGGAGCAAAAGTTTGTGCCTGTGCAATTAAGCATGAAATAGGTAAATTCTGTGTATAATTGCCCAGCCTAGAGTCTAGCATGAGGATGTGACCCGTGGAAATCGCAGCACGTCAGTGACTGCTGCAGATTCCTGGGAGGCAACTCTGGCATCCACACTGGTGTGGGGGTGGGGGAGATTCACGTCCTCTACCTCCCCCCACCCTGCTGCAAAAGCAAAGGCACAGACTGGGAGAAAGCTTCTGCAAATGAGGACTGAAAAAGTAACATCTGTTCGGAGACTTAGAGGAAAGTGATGGCAGAGGTGGGAACAAAATCTGTATTTCCTGAGTTCACTTCGGGAACCCACCTGAAAGACAGCTCTTACAAAAAGGTGTTTCTAGGATTGGGTTTTTTGTTTTGTTTTTATTTGTTTTTTTTCTACATGAAAACAAACCAGGAGTCTGAGAAAGTAAAAACTGGTATGTATGTGGAAGGAGGAAATAAGAGGATTGAAACTAGTGCAAATAAGAAGAAAGTTGGTGTCATTGCTAGTTGTGGCTGTGTTTCACATCCAGTCTTTCAATTAAAGATCAAACAACCCTACCAAAGTTTCTAAGGAAAAGCAAGGAGAGGGTTAAGAAAATTAGTTTTAAAAGTTTTTCTCAAAAAGCAGACTTTGTTTTTTTTCTCATTTTCCTTCCCAACCATCACAGCAACACCTGTATCTTCCCACTGTTTTCTGTTTGCTCTCCCCCGCAGGGGGGGCAGGCTGCTTGCCCTCAGAATCGTTATTTGCACCTCCCACTTTTATCTCTGTCCACCTCTCAGAAATTCAGTATGAATGCAGTTAGATAACCAGCACGGTGGGCCCTGTCTCCCAGGAAGCTGCTGTTGATTCGTGGCTCTTGCACACAGTGCACTGGAGGCCACTGACCAGGGCTTGTCAGCCAGCTCCCCTCGGCACCAGTGTGGTGGGACTTTTGTTTCCTGTGGGACAAGGAGGACCTTGCTTGGCTGCTTCTCAAAGCAGCTTTTTGGGATGGCAACTTGGTAGCAATAGCACCTCTCTTCCAGCCACGGTGGGTACCTGACAGCCTCAACAACGTCCGTGCCTGGTGCCTCAGCAGCCTCTGGTGGGAAGAGTGGTTTGCAAGGAGGTGCCAGCGTTCTTGAAGCTGGAGGCTTTAAACTTCTTCCTAGACATCCTGAAACACCTGCTACTTCAATATGCTGTGCTCACTGGAGCACAGTACTTGTCTTCCTCTCTGTCTTTCCTGAGCAGTGTTCTGGGGTGTCACCGTCTTCCCCAGGGTTACTGGGTTCATTGCTGTTGTTTTCTCTTTTTCTTCAGAGCTCCATGGCTGCAGCCCATGCACTCTGGCCACAGCTAGCAACTTAACGTCCCCCAGCACCACAGCCAAACCTAAGACTCCATTTGTTGCAGCCATGCAGGTTGTTGCTTTGCAGGGATTAGGATTTAAGGAACTGGTGAAGTGTATTGTCAGGTCCCCTGGCTCTCCCTAACATGGTCACCAGAAAATCCTGCATGACAAGTTGTGCCTCTGTTTGGGCACAGAAAGCTGTCTGCACAGGTTATGCAGTGGGCTGCACAGGATGAAAACCTAGTTGATGACGGCCTTTGTGTGCCTCTTTTGGGCTAACTGGTGTCTCTTAAATTTCAGTGAATGGCTGCAAAAAAGTAGGGAGCTTTCAAGCAAAAGCATCAAGTAGCAAGTGAATCCTCTGCAAATGAACACATTAGTCTCTGGAAGGGAAAAATAAGCAGTAATTACAGTAAAACATACTTTTTCATCACAGTAATAGTTTGATACCGAAAGGCAGGATTGCAGTGTCATATAAAAGTGACTTTTCTGCTGCAGTTTCTTCATAGTGGCTTGGAGACCTTTGCAATGCTGTGTGCTTTCCTTGCACCATTTCTGGAGGCTGGCATTAATTTCCAGATACTTGAGACTCCTTGTGGGATAGGCAGAAGTTGAATTATCTGTCCTGCCAACATGGCAGCAGACACCTCTATTTACAGTGACTGTTCCAGCTCTCTGTATCTTGCCGCTCTTTCCTCAGTGTTGCTTTATGAACGTCCTTCTGGTTATCAGAGTGGACACCAGAGCTGCAGAGAATTAGTCCCGATTTAAGAAAGCAGGCTCTGCAGAGGAAGCAGTAAATTTGCTGGCAATGGCAGAGGGAGGGGGGAAACCCCAAACCTTGGATTAACACAGAAAAGATTTCTGTCTTAATACTGCTAAAAAACTGTAAGCTTTTACGTCTTAGTAAAGATCTCGCTAGGTTTGGCTCTAGTTTCGGCATCAGTGTGGTGTGTGTCTCTGTGTGTGTGTGTGTGTGTTAAAGAACAGTCAAAGTAAAAACAAGACAGTTTCCCAGCCTTGAAATGATAGGGACATAAGCTCTGTGTCCACAGGGAGGAAGGGAGGGCAGATCCCTTTGCTGTTGTCTTTGAGTCGAAGTTTTAATGACTACAGGGTAAAAAAGGAGTGTTAGAACAGCAGAAGAAAAATGATACAGCTAAGAGGAAATTCTTTTTATTGCTAATACATGGGTACTCATAATGTTTAATTCTTTACAGCTTATAATGTTTAATTCTTTACAGCTTATGCTTTATTTGCACATTCTTCCTTCCTCACGACTCTGCACACTGTAGTGGGCAGCTACCATATTTCAAAATTACTGCTCTTAAAAGCTCCTATTCAGTGGTTTTAGCAGGAATAAAAATATTTGTCAGAGTGGCGGTGGTGCTCACATCAGTCAGTGTATGGACACAGAGTGGTTCAGCTAATGCAACCTCCTGGGCTCAGGCATTTTATATTCTAATTATCCTCCTTCCTTTCCACCAAAAAGTTTTAAAAGTTCACTGGAAGTATATTTCCAGGGCAGCGTAGACTTAGATTTAATCAAAGTTCAGGACAGCCTTTCTTGATAGAGGTTTACTTTTGTTTTCAATAGTGAAGCCAGATGAGGAGAGGAGGAGCGTGGGAGCGTTTGATGCATCTGAAAACAATCTTGTGGCAAGAGTAGTTTTAAGGCAGCCTAAGAGTTTTCTGTATGACTGGAAGAGAAGGAGTCTTAGAGGAAGCTTTGTGGTATTTTACACTTTCGGGCCATTATTTATGTTTCAGATAACTGAAGAGGATTTAGTGTTTGTTTGTCGTGTGCCATGTGTCTGGTTTAGGGTAAGTGAACTGCTGTCAGTGTGTTACAAGGAGCTGCAGAGGGAAGGCGACAGCCTGGACATCTGCATTATTTTGCTTTGTGTCAGGTGCTAAAAGTCACTAAAGGTACCGTGAGTCACAATATTTTTTACCAATTTGACTCGCTTACCCAATCGTATTTTTACTTCAGCCTTTAGGCTTGAAAAAGCATGTGCATAATCAGTTCATTTTGTGTGGTCTAGGCTATAAAAATGCCCCCTCTGTTCTTTCCATATGAAAAACGTGTTTTTAATTTTGGGGAACTTATATAATTTTCTGTGCTTTCTTTTGTATCTCAGATTAAAAACAAATGCTCCCTTCCCCTAACTTGGCATATTCCAATTACGGAGTTGTGAAAATAAGTCATCCTTCAGCTTTTGTTACTTTAAAACAGCTATTGGTGATGTCAGAGTCAATACTAAAAGCATTAAGAATGCTGGCAGAATGTAATGCAGCTGCAATCCAACATGATGTTGGAAATGGGGTTGAGAGCATAAAGGCTTTCCATATTCCCAGGGCGCACAACTGCTCGCGGCCTTGGCTTTGATCTCTTCAAAGGCTGCTGCCTCCTCCTAGATGGAGAGACTTGGCTGCCACTCGCTCGCATTGAAAAAAGGCAGAGGTCTCTATTCAGGCAGAAATCAATCACTGTGCAGAAACAATTATGTGTAATTCAACCATCATGAAAACAGGGCGAGATTATGGGTTTGTTACCTGAGTGACTGCGTGGAGATGGGGAGCAGCGGACGTGGGAGTCCTGCTGACATGCCACATCTTGATGACAATTATAGACACATGAATGATGTGGCGGGCGGGGGCGGCAAGATGACAAATGCTGGTCACGCTGTCCAGCAGAGCAGAAAATGAGGTTACAATTGGGAGATAATGTTTGCATATGTAACCATATTTCAGCAAGCTGGGCAACTTCAGGGAACAGCCCAGACCGACGACCGTAAACAAAGTCTGTGTGTGCCACTGCTCTCAGCTTTCCATGGTACAGAAATGGGTGTGTGCCACTCCATATAAACCTAGGTGCCCTGTCCTGAATACGTGTTTGTTTAAGACAACCTAGTAGCATTTTTTGCGAGGCAGGGGCGGGGAAGGGAAGAATTGCCTGGGAAATGGAGAAGTCTCCCAAATTAGGCCCACAGAGGCAGAGGAAGTGAACAAAAATCCTTCTACATCTCCCTGTTGTCTTGGGACAGGATGGTATTAAGATGGCCATGAGAGATGGCTGTTTATGGACGAGAGTGAGGATCAGGCCTCCCGCCTCCTGCCTTCCCCTCCCTCCTGGCGGGGATCTATGCCAGTCTCGTGGCAGTGCATCTCGGGGCAACAGCGTCTTTAGATTTGCATGGTAACATTTTGGCTGCGGGAGGCTGTCGGTAGTGTGACGTGATGCTCAAAATATCTTCTGATGTATCATGGCCTCTTTTAATTAGGAACTTCATTTTTTTGTTTTTCTTCCCCTGAGTGGTGAGCAATACTTGACTGTCTTTAAAAAGAGAATTGGCATATGTAGTATCTGCCATGAGAATATTTATTTAAAGTATTATTGCCTATAAAGTCTTAAAATAGTTTGTCTCCCAAAAAAGCAAAATAAAACACAGATGACTGATTATAAAATGGTATCCCTGCTCACTTTGGTACACAGGATGAGCTTTACCTTTTATACTGCTCAAGCTTAGACATCAGAGGCGCAAGAAGCTGCTTTGAGTTACAGATCTTCAAACAATAAGTCAAAACAAAAAATCAATCCCTCCAGTCCCTGGGTGCAGTTAGCTAAAGATAAAAGAGAAAAATAAAGTTATGTTAAAGCAGATAGAGGAAAGGAACAGATATGCCAAGGAAACACAGAGGACAAGTGCAGAGTTGAAGTGGGCCTAGTGTGAATCAACATCAATGAATTTTTATCTTATCAAAAAGTTTTAGGGTTGCCAATTCTTTTCAAACTGGATCCACTCAGCTCTGGGGCTGCCTGAAGCATTGTCTTCAATAAAAGTTACTTCTTCCCACCCTTTGCATACTTCTCTCACTCCTAAATGTAATCACTCACAGGGATTAGGCTGCACCTCACTTAAAGTATGACACTTCACTGCAGACTTCAACAGTAAATTAAGGACTCTGATAATCCCTTGTTATTACAAGTATGAACTGAGATTTCTTTTTAGGCATTTGGTGAAAGATCTCAAAAACAAGTAAACCCATTTCCTTCTGGGGATATTCCCCTCCAAAAAAACCCACCAAAAACTAATTGCAAATAATTTAAAAAATATATTTTTAAAAAGGGAGTTTTAAACTGTGTTTTTATAGCCAATTCCTGGATTTTTTGGTGCTAGTTAACTGTCTTGATTAAATGAAGCACATATCTTCAGCCTTGACTTGTAAAGAAGAGAACATCATGCCCCAAAGTTACAATGCTCAAGCTAAACACTGCTGTGTCCCTCTTCAGGATTGACATCTTGGGGTGTAGTCAAACAAAAAAATAAGCCTTCTTTGGAATGAAGTCAGTTGGCTTTGAATTTCTTCTATTTCTGTTGCATCTTTAAAGGTTTATTATAGGGGCCGGCATGCATTTTGAGAAGAGCTCAAGGCATCTGTCGGCTTCCCTGGCTCTGGGTAGCTGATGTTGGTACCTGCCCTTGGGCATGTTAGAGGCAGACAGGAGCAGGTAATGCTTCGGGTAATAGCTACTCCAACAGCAGAAAACACATTTTTCCAACCAAAAGTGAGTAACAGACATGAATTGTGTGATGTACGCAAAAATATCTGGAGTGCACTAATATTCAAAGAATTTGGGAAAGTCCAGTTGATGCATGTTAGCCCAGTAGCTGATGTCTCAGGGCCTCTTTCCCATCCGCAGTGCAGTGTAATATCCATTTCATAGGTGGGACAGAGCAGAGGAGGAAGAATAAAGGATTCAAGATACGCAGATGTAAGCAAGCTGAAGCAAGGGTCTTATTCTTCACCGAGAATTTGAGGCTGTTTCAGACAGCTGCCTGGTAACCTGGGACTGGCCCTTTCTCACTTATGGCTGCTGATCTGCTGCCTTCATGGGTTTGAGAAGAACATAAATCATGCTTTTCTACATAAACAATTGCCTGAGCTGCTACAGAGGTGTTTATGGGATTATGAACTGAACAGAAAAAGCTTTAGTGAGTATAGATGTTTCTGTGAGATATGATATGGGAGATGTGGCCCACAATGTGAGGAAAATGGTATCTTCAGTCTCTCATTTCATTAAGATAGAAGTTACTGTAGGTAACTTTACTCAGAAGAAATGTTCAGACAGATGTTGCCTTAAAAAAAAAAAAAAAGTAAAAATCCGCAGCTTGATAATTATTCCCATTCATCTGGGTAGATTGCATCTTAAAGATAATATTTTTTTAATTGATTTAATAGTTCTCTTTACAGTTTTCTTCTTTGAAGTGAAGAGCAGCGTGGCATGATACCTCTCATCAGGAGCGGCTGCACGAAGGGCTGAGCTGAAGCTGGAGGCTGCCCAGCTAGGGCTGGGTGTTGAAGAGCTGCTTTCATCCTTTACCAGTTTTAGTTTCCTCCAGTCCCTGATGTAGGGGAAGTCTTTGTCAGCAGTAATTTTCTCTCTAAAGAAATGTGTTTTGTGGAAGCAAAAAAGGGGCCAGGGCTTGGTACACAAAATGCTGGGTACAGGGCATACTACTTAATGACTGGTGTGGTTTTGCAGAAGTCAGTGAGAAGAAGACCAGTAGTCTTCTAAGGAAATCTGCCCAGAGAAGAGGGGCATGCGAGCATGTCGTGTGTTGTGATCTTTTCTGTACCCTTCCTGAAGGATGCTAAGCACGAGCTGCAAAATACTTTGGTTTGAATTAGAATGAACCACGAGATGTACAAGGCTTAAACAAGGCAATCTGAAATAGAAAGTGACTTAACTGAATTTACAGCATATTGTGCTTTTTTTGTGTGTTTGTGTAAGTGTGTGTTCAATGGAAACAAAGGACAGAACAGAGGTCAATGGGAGCTGGGGTGCTCTACCTGTCTCCTCTGCCCTTCCTACCCTAGGAAAGCAAGTCCTCACCTTGGCACCAGCCATCTCACTTTCTCATTTCAAATACATTGATTAAAGTATTGGAGAGAAATGTGTTGACTGGGCCTGGTTCCTCTCAGTGTGAGGCTTTTCTTTCTTTGTCTTTTTTTTTTTTTTTTTTCTTTTTGATCTGGCCTAGCTGAGCATCCGAGCAATAGCAGCTAATTGATTTAGCCTGTGTCAACTCACTGCAGTACAGAGACTTGGTTATTTCGCCTCTGCCAGTACAGCATGCAGGGAGTAAAACCAGCAGCCAAATGCTGCGTCTGTCAGGATAGAGCAGGGGCTCAGTGCAGAGTGAGGGCATGGCATGGAAGTGTGTGATGAGAGGCCACTGCACCCAGCCTGTGGCCTTTGGGGAGCTCCCCTGGGAAGCCGAAGCTCACAGGATGGTGGAGTGGGCAGGATCTCTCAAAGGTGGCCTACTTAGTCTCTAAACACCAATCTGCAGTCTCTTAGCAGGGAGAAAGCAGTTGAGTAATGCTGGGATAGCTTTCTTGCCAGCAATGCTCTCATTCAGGGCAGTATTTAACTTTAATTGGGACACTCAGGTTTCAACTGTCCAGTTACAAAAATGACAGACAACGTGAAGTTGCCAAATAATTTGTTGGGTGACATCCCTGATACATAGCCCATGTCTCTCTGGGGCAGATACACTTGGTGGATAATCCTGTGGGTGGCACAGAGTCTAGGGACTGCTTTTTTTTCTTTACCTCCACCAGGTACTTCTGAACCCTCCTGGGATGGGAGTAGGAGCATTGCTGGCATGTGGGGAAAGGCTTAGAAATGTGAAGTGGATTGTGGCCACCGATGTGAGGAATGACCATCCTTACTTCCCAATAGGCACATTTCTGCCCTGCGGTTGTTCTGGTGCACAGAGCTGTCTGTGGATGCGCCGGCTCAAAGGTCTGCCCTGTTCAACTTCTGTCCCGGTGGAGCCGAGCCTTAAATAACAGGCAGATGTTTGCAGAGCATGTATTATGGAAATCAGACCAGTCATAACTTGACTGCATTAAAATAACGTGTGTCTCTTTAGAAGAGCGGCAGCTTGGTTTTTTTTGGCTGGAGGCAGAGACAAATTTGTGTGCGCAAGGCAGTGGCCTGTGTGAGGCGGCTGGGGGCCAAGCTGTGCCATTCCTACCCCTCGGGGCACTCGAGCTGTCCCCGGGCGGCCCCAGCTCCAGTGGGAAGGTTTCACTCCTTCCCGCTCCTCCCGGCTACTGCCAGCCCCTGTCTTGAAAGAGCATCCAGCATTGTGGCAATTAGGAGGCTGCTGTTGTAGCAATTAGGAGGTTGCTGGTGCAGCTACACAGCTGCTGATTTGCATGTCTGCCTACGTTGGGCAACTTTCATGTCGCTCTGCGTTCCTCCCAGGGGCCACCAAGATGTGGCCATCTCCCATGAGCTCCTTCCCACACCCTGACAGGCACTACCTGGCACACACATGATATGGTTCCTGCCTCCAGTGACCCAAGTTGGTGGGTCCAGCTTGCAGGGTATTTCAGCAGCACAGGTATTTCAGGCAAGTGCAAGCTTTTGCTTTTCCTTGTCCTGGTAGGTAGCTGTGGGGAATGCTGCTTCGTTATCAGCTCTTGCACGTGATCACCTGCAAGAGTAATTCAGTGTTAAAGGAAAGCCTCAGTCTTCTCATTGGAAATTTTATTTCTTACATTTCCTGTCTTTCTAACCAACCTGAGCCTGCTACCGTTCACATCACCCTCTCCTCTAGAGGAGGTGTCAGTGTGGCAGGAGGAAGGCTCTCTTCTGCTTTCTCATGGCAGCCTCATCAGCTGGACCTGGAGAAGTATTGAATTAGCTTTATTATGCTGCTGATTTTAAGTCATTACTGGTGTAAGCCGATGCAGTTCCATTATTGTTGATGGGATTGGGGCTCTTCATGTCACAGGTGAATTGGACTCAATTAACCAAAGCTGTGGTCTTAATTAGAAGCTCGGCTTTCAATGTCTCCTCCCGGGCACCGGAGATGGGACGCCCTCCACCTTGCCTCACCTCCCCATGGGTCTCTGCCAGTCAATCAAGGAAGGTGCCCACTCTGTCTGTGCGGCATCCTCGGGGACCGCACGGTATCCTATCCTTGTGCGGTACATTCCCTTTGGATTTGCTCTGGGAGAGAGAGAAGCTGTCATGAAATGTGAAAAGCGCAAATCTGCCCCTTTGAGCTTGCTGGTGCAGAGTGCAGTGCCTGGGTTGCATCAACGCCAAATCTGCCCCCGTAATCTAGATGGTTCAGCCGGTGGATGGACGCTTTGCTCTTTACTTGGGAGGCAGTTAGTCAAGGGTTTTGACAGATGCTTGGCTTGAGAAGTTAAGCAGGAGCTCTCGTGTTTTCATGTTTTTGATGGCCCTTATTAAATACTAGTTCCTACAGCCATGCCTGACTCTTCCAAGAACATGGCTGAAGGAGTGTTTCTGTAACTGCTTTGTGAAGAATGCAATGCTTATTATCACTCTTGCACAGGTAGAAAAACCCAGGCACAGGGAAGGAAGAGTCCACTTGTGGGACAGGTCAGCAGTGCAACTCCTGGAGAGGGCCAGGCTCCTGCCTCCCACCGTGCTGCTCCAAATCAAAGACTGCCGTCCAGTGGGCTTGTAAATGGTCTGCTGCAGCTTGCCCTTGCCTCTCCGTAAGAAAATGCAGCCCTCCCTAGGAAGGCTTGTGCTGGGTGCTGGCACATACCACTGCAGTGGGGCTGGCATGCGGGACCATCCCGAGGACATGCCCGGCTGCCTTGGCCCTGCTGCTAGAGGGAACAACGGTCCTTCCGAAAGCGTGCACCCTCCTGCTAAATATAGCATTGGTGCAGGCTCTATTTTTAGTGTGCATTTTAAGTGTGCTTTTCAGCAGGAGCCTTGCAGGATTTAGGCAGCAGACCCTGCAGCTGAGTTCCCAGCAGTTTATGTCCTTTCCTGTGGAGGAAGGATGTGCCGGGAATGGAGGGCTCACGTGGTACTCGCTGGTGGCCACATGCACCACACACTTGCCTGGCTGGCTGCTGCAAAACAGGCAGTGTAGCAGCTGATTGCTGCCTCCTGCTAATTAAGAGCTCTTTCCTCTATCTGGCCACAGGGGTTTTTTTGTCCTTTCTCTCTATTCTGAAATATGGTAGAAGTGTAGCCGCTTGGAGACCTCTCTCCTGTGCTCAGGTGCGGCTGCAGTCGGTCAGCATGGTCCAGAGTTAAAGAGGGACTAAGCTATAAGTGTGGGTGAAGGTTGATTTAACTTGCAACCTTTCAGACCACTTCCCCCATTCAAGTTAAGATTTAGTACCATTACTGCTGCACCTTGTCCTGCATCTAGCCACAGACTGGTACTCACTTTAAACATCAAGGGCGATGTGAGAAGATAAAGACTTGGGCAGTGCTGTTGTTTAGGCTTGTTGCATGGGACGAAACTGTTTTGAGCTGTTGCTGTAGATGCTTGCTCACCCAGTGATATTGCAGGCAGCAGCTTTCCTTGGGCCAAGCTGGAGTTTGCACCCACCAGCAGCCTTGAGGGGACCATCCCTTCCTGTTCGACGGCTGTTTGGTAAGAGCTGCTCTTTCTGGTAGTCATCAGGAAGGACTCTGCAGTTCCCTAATGAGTGTCTGGATGCTAGATAATGACAGGAGACTGATGCTTAGTGCTTCTCAGTTTGTGATCTGCAAAATATACTTGTAGCTGCATATGCTGGCAATACCATCAGACATGTGGCCCATGCCCAAGGCGGGCAGAGGAGAGAAAGGTGCTGCTATTTTTGTTCCAGGGGTGATTTATGATGGTTGTTTCATTGCCTAGATAGCTTACGGTGGGTGGCATTCACATCAGACGCTATCCCACACTCGAAAAACAGAAAACAAACAAAAGCTGAGATAAGCGGCACTTTATGGAAGATCAAAAACTCATCTGTATGTTTCTTCTTCTTAGGGGAACCTATGGTCCTACTGAGAGATCAAATGCATGTTTATGTATGTATACATGAGGCTCTCGGTGGGCCCTGTTGTTGTTCCCCTCTCTAAGTAGCAAATGAGCAATGTTACTGAGAGTATATGACAGGTTTGGTATGAGTCACCCTGATGACACACAAAAAAAGTATTTGCTGAAAAGATTATTTTTGTCCAGGTGTAGATGGTCAAATGTTGCCTCGTAGTGTTGCTGGGACAGTGCAGTATATGGTGAGGGACAGTAACACGTCTGCTTCTCTGGTGGTAACTATACAAAACATATCTCTTATTACTTTATCTCCCTAATAAACTTGCACTGGTGCGCACTACTGCTTCCTAAGCCCCCTTTGCTCTCATTTCAGCTTGGCTTTACTGGAGCAGGTCTTGCTTGTGCTCAGCATACCATGTACCTATGTGCATATTTCCAGCCCTGTTACCTCAGATGGGTTGAAACGAGGTGGCCAAATGAAAAGCATAACACTGTCGAGCTGCGTTTTCTTGCTGAAGATTTATTGATCTCTAAAGGTCCCTTTCAACCTCTACCATTCTATGATTCTATGATTTATGTGCATATGTAGAGGCTGCTCTCTGCTACTATTGCTATGCAAGAAGTCAGCCTCTAAACTTAGCTCTGAACCAAGCCACCTTCCCCTGAAGGTGCACAGCACTTCTTTTCACTGTCACTGCCCACAAGTGGGCTTTATTTCATTTACATCAAAGACTCTCTTTCAGGGCTTTTCAGTGCCTGTGTCTGAGTTTTACTCTCTTTGTCTGATGTGCAGTAGCCCTTCTGCCACAGCAGTGCCAGCAGCGCCAGGCTGTGCCTGGTGGATGCCTGGCAATGTGGCTATGGGAGCTGCCTCTGGTGTTTCGGAGGGCACAGAGCTGACTCTCCTCCGATCTAAGCAAAATCTTGTGCCAGCTGGGTAATGGGGAGAGATTAATGACTGCCTTGGAAGCCAGTTTTCCAGCATACTGGCCAGAGGGCAGGCATCATGATAGTTGTAGCAGCTGGTTTGGAGAGGAGGGAAATGAGGGGAAGATAAAATTGCACACCCAGAATGCCAGGGTAGCCTGTGTCCATGCTTTGATGTCTTCTCCCTCCACACCCTCCTGTGGGTTAAAAATGAAACTAGACTGCATTTATAATGGGTGTGTGAATATCTGTATTTAGCTCCAGTGAACAAGTTCCTGGACTGGATCCTCGTATGTGAAGAGATACAGTTCAGCCAAATGCAGAAATGGGTATTTTCCGTGCCCTCATTATGGAGACGAACACACACACACACACACACACACAGCAGCCTAACAAATTTTGACACACATGTACACACTGGGTTATGAAAGTAGATAAAGAGGGATTAAATGTACTTTTATTCCTTCTTAATGGTCTCATAATGTGTAGGTCAAAGTGTGGGTTCCCCCTAACCCCTGTTGCTGCTGCTTGGGAGTTAGGGCTGTGGAAAGACAGCCTTGTTCAAGTCTGTGGTGAGGGCACACTGTGCAATGAGCAAATGTAGCTGCAGATCAGCCTCAAAGTCTTTAAAATTGATTTGTACAGCTGGAGAAGCAGGAACGAGCATCATCCTCATGATGCCTGTCATAGGGGGCAGGAGCCATCCTTGCAGCCTTGGGAAGGCTGAAGTGAAAGACCTGGTTCCTCTAGAGTGGCAGGCAGAGTGCGCCTGTGAAAGTAAGTAGGTAGGTAGTAGGTAGGTAAGTAGGAATTCAGTTTCCCTCCTGTTATTTTGCAACACTTTTGCATCCACTTCTGCACTGTGTGCTTTAATCAGAAGCCCTCCCCCCTTGGCCTCCGGGCCTCAAAATTCCACAAAACCCAATTAACAGAGATGAGAGAGCTCTAGCATGTATACATATGAAATTTCAGAAGGCTGAAAAAGAGACTCTTAATACCATAAAGCCTGCCCTAAAGTAAAATTTGCATCTGAAATCTACATAGCTAACCTTGTGAGGAAGACAGCATAGCTGAGCACAACTTCCCCCCCACCCCCCACCCCCCGTGGAGGGGTAAGTTATCCAGGTCTGCTCTGTTTGGCATCAGCCTGTTTGCAGCTGAGGAGTGCTGCAGAGCAAGCCCTGTGCCTTGTGTACAACCTGCAGAGAGCACCAAGGAATTGTGGCTCCAGCTTTTAAAGACTGTATTGCAGTGGCCTGAACAAAGCAAAACAACAACAACAAAAAAACCAAAAACCAACCCAAACCCAAAACAACCGCAGCCTGAGAGATCATGTGAACTGACCAAAAGCAGACTGGGTGGATGTGGTACTTGAGTAGACTCATTAAAGGAAGTATTCAAGACTGATCTAATTATCACTTGAAGATTCAACACATTCAACCCAGGGCTCCAGGTGCTTCATGCTTTTCTAACCTGGTACTACAGTGGCTTGTTTAAATTGCCCATCATGAACTGTCCTGAGAAAGACACAACACCCTCCCCCCCTCCCTTAAAAATAATTACAAACAAACAAAAACTCCTCAGCAAATGCACTCCTTTCTGTATGGGTTCAGTGTTCAGAGAGGAACCCGGGATAAAGCTGTATTTCCGTTCTGTGCTTTTATGTATCTCTTTTGCTATCTTGTGTAAGACGCAAAATTTCTCCTCCTGTTATCCTGCTTACATCTTAATCACATACTAATTGGAGATCATACTTCTGTTGCTTTGCTCTTTTTTGAGTCTCTGTACATGTGTCTTCTGTAAGAGTGGTACACAAGTACCCTCTTCAATTAATAGAAATTAAACAAGAGCTAAAAACTCACCTGAACGCTTTATGTGATTCCCTTGGTTGACATTGATGGGTTTGGCTTTAAAGTGGTATCTGGGGAGAGTGGTGGTGAGGACTGGGCAGTGTGCTGGGAACACAGGTAAGTATTTCCCTGCAAAAACATGAGGCCTCAAAGCTGCTTTTTTTATTACCTCCGGATTCTGCAAAGGGCTGGTTATCTCACGCTGGGAGCCAGCATGATCAAAGCCCCAGGAAAGGTCAGGCATTCCTCCAGGAGTGACACTCGGCTGCCGACAGCACTCCTCCAGCCCACAGCTCCCACAGCCCAGGCTGTGGCACTGCACTGGAATCCTTTATCTCGTTAACGACTGAACCTACAGATTAGCCAGCCTGGCCTTAGCTTGATGTCGAGAGCATGTAACACCTGGCCTGGGTTTTCTGAAGAGGAAAGGTGGTTATTTAAAAAAAATTTAAAAAATATTTTGTGGGGGAGGCGGCATTTCCTTCCTCTGACAGTGTGAGAGAGCTTGATGCTGAGAAAAGCTGTGCTCCGTCTCTGTGTTACACCGAAGGAGCTGCTCTCCTCATGTTCTCAGCTCCTAGTTTTGTGCAATTGATACGAATGGTGAGTTCCAAATTATTGGGCGTGTGAGAAATTATCCACAGTATCTTCCAATGAGAGGGTGTTGTTTTCTGTTTTGATAGACTGACATTTAATTACTCATTTTGAGCTGATTAAATCCCCCATGAGAAGCTGGTGCATGGACAGGGAGGTTTGGGGAGGGTGAGCGGAAGGAAGAGATGCTAGAGATGAGCAAATCCGATTTTTGCTTCTGAACATTAGATGCAATATTTTTGTGCAAGTTTGCTGACATGCGGGGCTGCACCTCTTGAGTTGGGGTGATGGGGGTTCACCCTGTGGCTCACAGTCCCATGTCTGATTGTGCTTAGGGGCTGAGCCCATTTGATTGACGAGTGTTTTTGCCAACTTTGTCTTCAGGCATGGGTACTGAAACTACATGAAAGGCAGGAGGACATCTTCTGCCATGTGTTTCTTGGTGTGATAGCATCTTGGCTGTGAGCCAGCATCTCTGAGATGGTGGAAGCATATTAGCAGCCTCAAATTTGAGATAATTTTTATTTTTGAATGAGGTTAAAGTATCCTTATTCTAGGTACAGAGCAGGAGTAAGAGAGACCTAGACCTGCTTTCTCTCCAGCAGCATAAAATATTACACAGCAAGGGCATTTGCTTCCATGAAATGGGAAAATTATTTTTTTTCTATAACAGAGCACTTGATTCTATGTTTAAAAGTTTGAAATTGATGTCCCTGACTGTGTCTCCCAGCTTGTTTCTTGAACAAGGAGTACTGTAAAAAGTTACCTCATCTGCAAATAAATATGGCAAACCTGCAACTGGCTGTGGACATGCGGTCTCTCAAACAAACTGAAAATGTGTCTGTGTTTAGCACCTGTGGGGCCTACAGCAGGAGCAGCGGTCTCTGCTGCCCAACCTCAAGATGATCCTCAGATCTCAGAGCATTGGGCTGAAAATTGTATTCCTTCTGCAGGGGAGAGGGAAGGGTCTGGTCCTGACCTCTGAAATACTGTGCTGGGAATGGGGAAAGAGTTTGCCAGTTCTACTGGGAACAGGGGAAAGAGAGCAGGAAGGGGTAGTGGGGGCTAAACATACAAAAATAGAATGTTTTCTCCAGTATGTGGTTGCAAACCTTGACCGGGTTTCTGACTGGAGTGGCAGCTGGAGAGGTTGCTGGTTGGGAGGCATCACTGGGCACTGGAGCAGTTCCAGGATTCACTGCCTCACAGCAGTGTGTATGCAGTGGGCAGGTTTCACGTAGATACCTGGTATCTCCAAAAAAAAAAAAAAAAGAAAGGAGTCAGCATTGCTTTTGGGCATCTCTGGCACTCTTGACCATATGGGGGAGAGGAGCTAAGTGCTTCCCCGAGCTCTCCTGGCACAAGCTACTTTTTTGCTTGATGAACTGCTTAGCGGTGCTTTGCAGAGCCTAACCTGGCTGGATTTCTCCCCAGCGCAGCCTTTATTGCAGTGAGAAGTACTGAGGAGGGGCACAGTTGTGGTAAGAAATTGTTCACCTCTGTCTCCGCCATGCCTGGTGGGGGAAGTTAATTGCACAGGGGAGTACTAATTGCACAAAGAATCAAACTGTTGATAATGATGGGGTGGTGGTAAACTTTGGAAGTGCCTCTTTAATGAAATCAAGCATAACTGTCATATAATGTTTGTTGAGTTTCGTAGGATTGAAATATGATTGTGGGGTGACCCATTGCTACTAGCAGGGCTCTGTGTGCAGCCATAAGCCCATCTGGAAGGGTGATTTACTGGAGGCTTGAGCAATCTGGCAATTTAGGCTCTTTTTTTATGATGTTTAGACTTTTACCCATGTTACAAAGCACAGCCAAGGATTTTTATGAGGATGTAGGTGCCTGTTACACAAAACTTAGTTTGTTGGCCGGGTGTGATTATTTTAAGAGTGATTTTCAAATTTTAAAGGGCAGCTCTTGAATTTAAAAAAAAAAAAAAAATCAAGTCTAGTGACAGGCAGATATATCCTACAAAAGATTTAAAAGGCATCACATGTGTTGCATACCAGCAACCTCCTCTTAAGCCATGTGGCCAACTAGGGGAAGGAGCTTAGTAGTAACAGACAATATTTAGTGGGTTGGGAAGCAGGTGAGCCCCACATTTCTCCCTCCACCTCATGGGCTGCCTAAGCTGAGGCCACCCCAGCTATGGGAGAGCCTTTGGGTCAGTGCCCAAGATAGCCATGTGCCTGCATGAGTAAAACCTGAAAACTGAAGGAAATTATGGTTTTGCAGAGCCTAAGGGTGCTGTGCAGTAAAACAAGCCAAGTGGGGCCAGGGAGGTCCAAGCAACTTCCCCGGGGGTGAGTGCAGGGTGATGGGGCAGAGATGAGGACAGATGGTGAACAACGCTAGGGCAAAGACAGAGGAGAGCCAATGTCACCAACACATTTTGGGTCCTGAGGACTCCCTGGGTTATGAGGGTGTGTTTTGGCAGGGATGGCAGCTCTTGGAGGCTGATCTATCCCCAAAGATAATGTGGGAACTCATTCATTGACTCCTCTTCACAGTTGGAGGCAAGGCTTGCTGTGAGATTGCCATGTCTGCCTTTCAGGGAGGGAAAAAGAAAAATAACTTTCCTAAGCTGTCCTGGGAGACAGAAGGCACAAAAGTGGAGTGTTCCATCTTTTCTGGGTATCCCTTTTCTCTTCCTTTTTTTCACTTCTGCTGCAAACAGGCTGGCAGCTGGCATGGGCCCATGATAATTACAATACTCCCCTGACCTGAGTCATCTCCCACCAGCAGCCTGTGACTGGGAGGCATCAGTCCCTTTTTTATATCTTCTGAGATGCTATTTGGCAAATGGGACTAAAAATACTGAGCATTTAGATTATGCCTTGGTGGCTCAGCATCCAACAGTGTTTTGTGGTAGGTTTATTTGTCCTGTTTATCCAAGAGTCCAAATGAAACAGTTGGCATTGATGGTTTAGGCCAAAAAAGTGTTTGCAGCCCTGCTCATTTCAGCCTGTGCCTTGTTAAAGTCATTCTTTGCTCATCCTTAACTATGTGCTGTGATTTTTATATTTTTAGCTACACATAAATGTAATTTTAGGGCTTGTTTTTTGTGTCTTATTGATGTGACAAACCCTCATGGGACTGATCCATGAAATTAAGTTAGTGGCTTTTCAACACTTTTATTTGTACTGAAATCATCTTGCACAATGTGGTAGAGAAATAATTCCTGTTGTGACCTTCTACTGATGGTTCAAATAACCTGTCTAAGAGACATCCTGCTTCTGGAGGGCCCTATTGCCTTAATTCCTGTTAAAATTGGGTTTTCCTTCCATGAAACAGTGCTGCGGAAATTACGTACTTGCAAATGTGTTTTACCTCCAGATAAACGTTGCAGTTTGCATTTTCAATTGTAGTGAAGCTTTAGCAGACTGCTACCTTTGGCCTAATCGTTTGTACATTTTTAGGGATTTTTTTTTTCTTAGTTTCAAAATGAATATTTTATTTTAAGCCTTCAGACCATCTTGCCCACATCCAATGATGGATGTCTAATGAGATGACTTTTTACCTCCACTAAATGGTTATATTGTTTGTACTGATGTATGCTAAGACTCGATGCATTAAATCTTTGGTCATTAGCAGATGCCGTTAGCAGAAAAGTCCAAATCATTTAGAGCTGGGACTTAAGACTTTTCATTAAAATCTGAATTTGCATGTTATTGGATAAATCTGTTAATACGGTTTAGTCAGACTCGGGGAAGTTACTTGAAAACTTTTTCCAGTGTGTCCGCAGGGTCAGTGCTGCCCAGGAGCCTTGAATTTAAGCAAAGTGGCTGCTCTGGGGCTTCCTCCATACCCTGTCATAGGCCAAACAACCCCTGCATTGATCCTGCCTGGCCCTACCTGCCCCCGCCACCATGGTCATTGAAGGCCATGCATGTAGCCCCAGCTATTGGCTTCAAACTGGGCACAAGTCTGCTCCACTTCTGCCAGGAAATTCCCCTGAAGCAGCTGAAGTTCCATCAGCAGGGACTCCTCACTTCCTGGCAAAGCGTGGGCAGCCCTTCCTGCCACTTTGGGGCCTGGTGAGTGTCAGCCTCAGCGGTGGGTTTCCCATGGGAGCCTTTTGTCAGCAATAGCATGGTGGGGAGCAAGGCTTGCCAGGAGCAAGGACCAGCTGAGTCATCATCAATGTCGTCAAATTAGTCACTCTTCTGTCTTCAAATCTATTTCGGGTTTGGTGAGTTTTCTTCCCTGTTTTTTTAGAAGATGGACAGGGCAAGAGCACATCCAAAAATGTCAGTCACATGTATGGCCAGCACAGATTGATCTCGCTTTTGCTAGAAATAAGCAGTTGCTGCCTGGTCAACCTGTAAGTTGCAGATCTAGGCATAATGAACAGAGGTTTTGGACATGTAAAAATGTCTTGAGGTGCCTGCATAGGCATCTGAGCCCTTGTCCTTACCTTCTATAGACAGAGCCAAAATGTCTTCCTGATGGATGTCATGTTGTTGCATTTTCTTAAGCAAGACCATTTCTATTCAGTGCATCTTAAAAATTGCTACTCAAAGAGAAGTTGACCCATTTTCTCAGTCCTCTGGGCCTCTGATGGTCTTTGTTGTGTCATGTGGTGTTGAATAGGTTTAACATAGACTTAATGTAAACAAATTTAAGAGTGGTTCTATTTCAAGCACTTTTGATCCACCATATGTGCAATGCCGACAGGCATCTTCCTGTCACCAGGGTGCAAGACAGCGTTTTTTTACTTGGTTTCCCCCAGGAGCCTGAGACCTTATCCTGTGGGACATGATGAGACTGATGAGGAAGAATCATCCTATCCTGTGATGCATGTTGCCTGCCGGAGCAGGAATGCCGGGCTTCAGAGGCTGCCATTAGACTGCCTGCTTTCACACAAAACTTGTGTGCTTGTGTAGTAGATGATGTTTCACTTGCCTGAGTGGTTTTCATGATTGATTTAAGTGGATGCTCAGGGGTACAGAGGAGTCCTCAGTTGGAATTTTGGACCAAAGCACACACCTTTGCCCAGGAAAGGCACGTTAGCTTATGGGTCTGATTACTGTGGAGAAGATGACAAAGTTGTTGTGAGCAAGGGTCCTGATAACCTCAAGGCAAGCAAAACAAGCTTGTGTGTTTGTCTTAACAGGCAGCTCTGGTGACATAAACCAGAGCAGCTTTGTCCTCAGAGAGGAGCTGAAGACAGCACAAGAGGTGATGCTGGGATGAGATCCAGCATCTTTCCCTCCACCCAAAACCCCTGAGGCTCCCTGGCACATAATTCCCCTGTTGATCCCACCCTGGCAAATGGCTGGGTTGTGGGCACCAGCTCCTCTGATATCCCACAGGCTTCCTCTGCTGGTTTAAGGCAACGACCCTTATGATCAAAGCAATTAATAAGCCAGGCCCCTGTGACTCAGAGGATCGAGCTTGGGCTTGTTTAAACATTGTGGTGCCTGTGTTCCCCTTGGCCAATAAAGAACAGAAAGGGCTGTGGGCAGGTCAGGAAACAATGGGAGAAAAAGCCTTTTCAGCTGGCTTGTGTGCAACACAGATACACAAGACAGAAGCAGGGGTGCTGCACAGGATAAAGGCTGGGGAACTGCGACCCATGGGGCATGTTACCATCCGGAGGATTTCCAATGTCAATGTTCCCATTTACCAGGTTTTGGGAGTGCTTCATGACCCTTGGGGTCGAGTATGTGATTTGATGCTGCAGGTTACTGTTTGTTAGGTGCAGGATTCTTGGTGCATATATTTACATCGGAGGAAAAAGATGGACTGTTTGGAATGGGCAAAGTTAAAAGGACCGTGTCATGGGAACCAGGGCTTAAAACAAGCATTGCCTGGCAAAGTTGTGGAGCATTTACTGGCAATTAATTACCATCAGAGAGGACCCGCTGCTTAGTTTGGAGAATGAAATAACACATTGCAAAACATTTTAACAGGGAAAGATTTCCCTGCAAACGTGTGGCTTTGCTGGCAATTTAGTGCCTTGTCACTGGTTAGTACATATTTCTAAAACTAATGAGCTGTGCAAAACACTATAAGTATAATCTGTACAAATGGGCTTGTCCTCCCCCAGTTGGAGCCTTGCAAGACCTGCCTGGCTCCCTACATGGTTCACCAGCACTCCAGGTCTCCTGACAGCCTTCCTGAGCAGGCAAGAACAAACAAGTTAAGAAGTCACGGGAGAGAAGAAAATGGAGATAGCAGGGGATTTCTAATCAAGCTATTTTAATACTGGGTGTGCTTTAATCACTTACTTAATGGCAGTGCTTAATGAACACTTGAAATAAAGCACATTTCTGTCAGAGATTCAACACCCGTGTTTTTAAAGCTGTCTTGAGGGAACTCAAATGTTTATTACAACTTTTCAGCAAAAACCCATCACAGTTGTGCTATATTAATTTCCAAGATTGAAAGGGAGGGGAAAAAAAGTTGGAAAAAGACAAGAATGTAGACAAGCCATTAGCATGGTGGTTTCTTACTAACATTTCAATTAACCTGAATCCGGTTACTGATTGTAATCCATCTAGATAGATGCTTATCCTAGGCTTTATCAAATCGCATTTACTCTTTTCTTTGCAATGCTCCCCTGGCTGCTGTACTGAAGTTTTTATTGTGTGCTGACCCTTTGGGCTTCAGGCAGAGGTTTCAGGCAGTAAAGCTTCAGGCAGATTTGCTCCAACTTCTCTTGCCTGTCCTTATATGCTGTCTTTGTTTCCAGCTGTGACACCCACTTTGCTTTGGGTGCTGGTCTTCGTGTCTGCAGACCACAGCAAAGCACCTTTGTCAATGAAGCTGCCTTTCCCATGCATTGTAGTCACAACTGCTTGCTGCTGGGCTTCCCAAAAAAGAAAGGAAGACTGGGCAGCTGGAGAAGGAGCACAAACTTCCTGCTCCCAGATAACCACAGGAAGCTCTAGCAAGGGTTCTGGATGCCTCCTTTGCCCACTGATGTGCTGACAGCTTCTCCTCTCCAGCTCTCGGGGTTCTCCCAGGATGCTGCTGCACTGTGGTTGCTGGGATAGGGAGAAGCTTGCAATAACTGGCTTAAAGTAACTTTCCTGCAACTTTCCTGTTTTTCTTCCCTAGCTCCTCATACTACATACAACTTACTTCAGCACTTCACTGTGTAATCATAGTATGTGAGCAAAAGGAAAACCAAGAGATTTTTTTTTCTGACCTCAGCAGGGCATCAGTTTGCCCCTTGAAACATGTGATTTCAATGCTAGTTTTGCTCTGAATAAGTGTTAGCAGTTACAAAGCCGTAAAACTTCTCATCAGAGTGAATACAATGTTTTTCTTTCCCTCCTTACTGTGGCAAGTCCCTGAGGTGTCACCCCTGCTGTTTGTAAGCATGGAAGGTCAGTGAGATAAATAGCTTCCCATTGCTGAGTTGTGAAGCAGAGTAGAAAGACTGTGCCTTTTTCATTTGGCTTTCATAAATCATGATATCCCTAAGCACTGTTTCCTGCATGTGGGGTGTTCCTGTGGGTGTGCTTTCCCATCCCTATTACTTATAGCTTCAGGTGAGCCTAAAACTAGGGTTACAAATCCACCACCCCCATATCTGCTATGTCACTTCCCAACTGCACTGCCTAAGGAATTGAGGAGGTTTTGAAAATTAAGCAAGAAAAGATCTCTGCTGTCAAGAGCCTAGAAGGAGGTTGGCTTAGGATGTAAAACTGTTTGCTCTAAATAAATGTTTTGAGTTGAGGGAGAGTAACCTGAGCTCTTTATGTATTGAGCTTACTGCATCTCTGCAAAGTTGTTGTCAGTGGAAAGGGACTGTATGACAGTTCACAGGGAGGTGGCAAATAGTAATTGCAATTATTGCTGATGTTGATGAGCTTATTTCATCTAATGGTAACTGCTTCTGTCGAAAACATCTTATTGTTACGTCCTCTTCTACCATCTCTGGTACCGCTGTGCTTGTGTGTGATGAATCCAGACATGGGCCTGGTTTTGACATTGCTCCAAAACAACATTCTTCTTGGTCTCATATTTTTATTGCAAGAGCTGGTCAACAAAGGCATAAATGCAAAGTTAGTTTAGACATTAAAATGTTGTCCCTGATTGGAGAGCAAAACTGAAAATACTGTATTCTGGATTTGCTAAAACCTCCTGCCTAAGGATGATTTCAGGGCTCTAGAAACTAGAAGTTAAATAGGGTGAAAAAGGGAATGGCTTTATCTTGTTTCTTCAGGTCAAGGTATCCTCAAATCCTCCAACAAGTCATTGGCTCTTTTATTTTGAGGAACTATAGTGCTGTAGCAATAGTGGATTGATTTAGAGTTATTGTTTTTTGGATTGGGTTTTTTTGGGGGGGAGCTATCTGTTGTTGTGCTTTCCTCCATTTGGCTTTTGCTGGGAAAAATTTGAAGCAGTGTTGTTTTTTTCAAATGACCCTCTCTTTCAGGAATGAAAGGGAACGTATTCATTTCTTCATGCTGAAGTTTTGGTTGTTTGGAGTTTTTTTAATTGGTTTATTTTAGCCTGAATTGAGAAGACCATCTGCTAGTGCCTGTACCCAACACACAACTTGTTGACAAGAGAGGAAAAGTAGACAGACTGGGGACTTTTTTGGCTTTTCAAAAGCAGCTTTGTGATTAAAGAAAAGAGGAAAAACAAAATAAAACCCATCCAACACCTCTTTGAGTATTGACCTGGGGATGCTTGGGTCTTGTGCATGTGGACTGATTCTCTGTAACTCTCCCTGCCCATCTGTGTCCTTTGTAGATGTATGTCCTTTGAAGGGTCATTAATTTCATATCTTTCTCTGTGCAGCAGCTGGAACAAATGGTCCCTCGAGCTCCAGCAGGAGCTCCCAGCCACCTGACTTGCCTGGTGCTGACCTACAGGCATTTTTGCCATGGCTGTCCCAGGCTTTTTATAGTTTTTGCACACTTGTAGCATATAGGTTACCTTACAGGTGCAGACCTTTGCTGAAATGTTAGCTAGCTGTTTGGGAATCATAGAATCCTAGAATGGTAGGGGTTGGAAGGGATCTTTAGAGATCATCTAGTCCAACTCCCCTGCAGAAGCAGGTCCACCTAGATCAGGTCGCATAGGAACATGTCCAGGCAGGTCTTGAAGACCTCCAAGGAAGGAGACTCCACAACCCCTCTGGGCAGCCTGTGCCACTGCTCCCTCACCCTCACAGTGAAATAGGTTTTTCTTATATTTAAGTGGAACTTTTTGTGTTCCAGCTTCATCCCATTACCCCTTGTTTTGTTGCTAGCTGCTATAGAAAAAAGGGATGTCCCAACCTACTGACAACCACCATTTAGATATTTGTAAATGTTAATAAGATCTCCCCTCAGTCTCCTCTTCTCCAGACTAAACAGCCCCAGTTCTGCAGCCTTTCCTCCTATGAAAGATGTTCCAGTCCCTTGATCATCTTGGTGGCCCTGCGCAGGACTCTCTTCAGAAGTTCTCTGTCACTCTTCAGGTGAGGAGCTCAGAACTGGACACAGTACTCCAGATGAGGCCTCACTACGGAAGAGCTTGGGGTATTTTTTTTGGTTTTTGTTTTGTTTTGTTTTGTTTTAATGTTGGTCTTGCTTTTCTTCAGAAGCATTTCAAATATGAGGGAAAACTTCCTGTATTCAAACCAAATCTCAGATGCAGCATTTCACCATCAACTCACCAGAGATTAATTTAAGCTATCTCCAAGTGTACTCCTCAGATGAGTGGACAGGTGTATGTTTAAGATGGTGAGCAACTCTGCAAATTCAGGTATGGCATCACCATTACCAAGCCACATGGCAGCAGCTGTGCCAGTGCTGTGGCAAGGGTATTTCTCCTCCCCATCCTTGCACTGCCTAAAATGCCTCAGTGTGACTCAAGCCCTACTACTTCCAGACTGTGACTGCTGTTCGCAAGGGAAGCATTTGCTCTTGTATTGACTTGGGCGGTTGTTCCTACATAACTGTAATGCAGCAATAATTTTAAACTGGTGTCCAATGCTTGTCGAAGCTCCTGATGGGGTAATGCAGACTGCTGGGTCAGGGTACTCTTCCCTGTGAGCTCTTATGCTTTGCCTACCAACATTTTATTTGGGATTTGGGTCTTATTTTTTCGGGTCAGTCATAAAGATGAATAGCAGCTTTATCCTAACACTAACTGGCCAAATAATTTGACTCCTACTGTTTCTATTACAGAATCATAGAATCATTACAGTTGGAAAAGACCTTTAAGATCATCGAGTCCTGCCACTAACCTGACACTGCCAAGCCAATCACTAAACTATACCATATTCCAGTACTTCATCTATGCGTCTTTTTAATATCTCCAGGGATGGTGACTCCACCTCCTGACTGGGCAGCCCATTCCAATGCTTAATAACCCTCTTGGTGAAAAAGTTATTCCTAACGTACATTCTAAACCTCCGCTGGTGCAACATGAGCCTGTTTCCTTGTGTCCTATCATTTGTTACTGGACATGCATATTCTTCCAGCCCTGCCTATTTGCCCTGTTGGTGTCCCTTCAGAGGATTGTCTCCTGCCTGTGCTGCCTCACCTCAGCCTGGACATGTGCTCAGGAGAAATGAAAAACACCAACTGTGAAGGCCAAGCAGATAAGCAAATGTGCCAGCAGCAGAAGTGCCCTGAGGCACACAGAGAGGTCTGTTGAATGCAAGGTTAGTTCCCACAGAAGGCGGCCATAAGCTGTGCTGCAAGTCTGTGCAGTGGAATTGGAGCCCTGGTAGGCCAGCGGCCTCTCAGAAGGAGGCCACCAATGTTTGTTTGCTCAGGAGCAAACGTCTCTATGAACTGGGTTGTGTGGGGCACAATTGGGTGTTCCCAGACCAAAAGATGTGGGTGATCCCTTTGCCGCTAACCTTTCATATTAATAAACCAGTTACAACAAACAGGTGACAAAGTGCCTTAAAGCATAATGAAAGATCTTCAGGTTTCTAAACCATGGGTTTTCATTTTAAATTATTAATGTTTTCCAATTTGCAGATCTTGAGATAGGCTATATGTTCAAATTCATTTACTTTCCAGATTGTATGAAGAAGCTTAGGCCCAGAGTGAAACTAATGTGGTATGGTAGTACACCACATACACTGCATCTGGACTGTGTTAGGAACAGTTTCAACAAACCTCCAACTTCTTCATATTGTCTTGGATATAGGAATTGTATCCTCATCTGCTTTATTGTGTTGCTAGAAGCTGCTTAGGTTCCATCTGTGATCTTGCACAAAAATATTACATTTTGGTGGGTGGATGAAGTATAATTTTTGTACTGAAATATTGAGGAACCTCATATAGGACAATGGGTGAATATGCAGTTGTCTCATTGAACCCAATGGATTGATTGGAGTTTGCCAGGAGAAGATTTTAAGGTTGCATTGAGGAGAAAAGGTACTCCACAAACTGTACCTATATTAGATGTAAATGTCATCAGTGTGCCAGGGAGAGCCATGGTGGTTGCTGGCTTGGTTAGCAGGTGCTAAGTGAAGCACAGGGGAATGAGTTCATGGAGTTCATGTTGACCCAGATCAACGATTCCTGGGTTCACATCTCTGTCGGTTGCTGAGATGTTGCTGCTGCATTGTCTTTGGAGGGTTTGAGGAGACAAATGAAGTAGTTTTTCTATGTTTGTGGGAGAAGGAAGAAGCCTGTGGCCAAAGACAGTGGGCTGCAGCAAGAGTGTAGTCAGCACTGTCTTGTCCCTCAGCGTGAGGTAGGATTTTGGCCATGTCACGTGGCTCTGAAGAGCCTTTGTGCCAGTAACACCCACTGTGAGCAGTAGACAGTGAAATAGACTTTCAGTCTCAGCCCCAGTTCGGATATCCCCAGAGCGAAGAGTGCAGTCCATGGAACTGAACAGGGCACCTAGGGCAAACTTGATCCTCTCCTTGCCCAGGCCTAGGGGTGGGAAGGTTGAGAGGCTGTTGAGAGGGGTGTCCATACGAGATCTTTGTCTCCTGGCCTGAACCCTCTCTGGGAGGAGGACTCAGGTAACCCATCTGAGTTGACTTCTAGGACAGCTGCCATAGCAGAACTAATTTAGTCCACAGAGCTTTTTGAAAATCCGTCATCAGTCCTTTCTTATCTTGATTTTGTTTGGCATATGTCGTCCTGTGTGTTCTTCCCCTGTCAATCACTGTGGTCATCTTGGTGGGACCACAGGGAATAGGGAGACTCAGTCTGTGCCCACTGAGTCTCCATCTGGTGGCACACGTGGGAGCCCAGCAGGATTTAGCCACCAGAGCTCCCTAGGTCCTCCCAAAGCAGTGTGGGGCAGACAGGATGGAGAGCTTGTTATTACTATTATTATTTATTGTTACTCTTTTTTTTTTCTTTCCTACTTCTGGCTCTGCAGACACTCAAATGCTCTTAATGGAGATACGGCCCGTTTATATGTTAATTTTAAGCCCTCTGACAAGCCGTTCGCTTTTCTCCTGACTTCTCACGGTTCTTTCGCCCTTTGAAAGCTGCTGCCGTGGGCTTAGGGGATAAGGTGCCAAGAATTAGAAAATAAAGTAAAATCTGCAGCATGCTAGAGAGTGGGGGGGAACGAGGATAGGCTTGCTCAAAGTACAAACGAGTGATTTCTGAAAGCAAGTAACCCTGATACCAGGGGCGTGCATGACAATTACATGCAGTATAATACAAAATGTTAATTACTAAATTTTGAGAAATTAATGCTGATTAGCAGTTGCATGTGTGTGACCTAAATACATCTATTGCTTATCTTTATTCATAATATACAGTTTATTGTTGATAAAGTAATTACTGAATGGTGGGCTGGCCCGCAAGTCTTGTAGCTTAAGACTGAGGCCTGATTTGTAAATCGTTTGAAATTTGTTGGCATCTGTTTTTTGTTGAATTTATACAGACGAGGAAGATGAATAACAGTCTGAGCTACCCCCTTTACAACTCAACTCATGGATATTATTGAGAATTCATATTGCTATTATTAATTGGTCACAAAAATGGACCTAATGCTTGTTGGCTTTAAAACACCTACTAGCGCTGCTTTCTCTCTCCATCTTGCAAAATATAAGACAAGGCCGAAGCTTAAATTAAAATCCTCAGGTTCTTATCTCTTTCCCACAGGAAAGCAAATCTGTGTTGAAAACCGTAAAATTAAGAGGAGAGCAAGGATAGCATAATTTAGCAAAAATTCATGGCACCAGATTCTGAGCTATATGACTGGAGGGATAGGTCAGACATTAAGAAGATACTGCCTGCTAATGCAAGTTCCTTAAGGTGGTGCTCTGGAAACAAGGCAAGCAGAAAATGCTGCACTGGTTCCCATTTGCTCTTTTTCCTCTACTCCTGCCAGCCTTAACAATAGATTGAGTTGTCCATTTATTAACCCTTCCGTTTCCTGAAGTCCAGAGAAATCCTGGGTTTGTACAGTCCTAACATCTGTTTGTGCTGGAATTTCAATAATGAACTCAAAGAAAAATAATTTTGTCGGCCTCCTAAATTATTTCTTTTCCTTAATTCCTTACATTGGCAGGCTATCCTTGCTGAATTTTTTCAACATTTCTGTGTGAAGAGGGTTTTTGCCACTGCCTTTTTTTCTTTTTTAATTTTAATTTAATTAGGAACCAGTTTGTGCCATAGTTATTTTTACTAAGAAGTGGAATAGAGTGGTGGAGTGCAAATGAGAAGGGCCCTTTGTAGGCTAGCATCATCGCTTCAGCTTGTCTTGCGACAGAAAGAGCAGCTTGTGTTTCAAGCAATGTTAATATGGTAACGTTTCATCAGGATAGATGAGACCCATTGTCTTGCAGCCTTGATCCAAGAGTGTGATTTTGAGTGGCTTCCCTCTGCCACGCCAAGTGCCCTGTCTGTATCTCTGTGGGGAGCTCTGATGGGAAGCGTGCATCCTGGCCTGCATGGTCATTGCCTTATGGCACCCACTTTGGTGTTTGTAGTGCACTGGTTTCTCCTTGGCATGATGTGGCGAGAGGCCTCCCAGTAATTAGCCCTTCTGAGAGGCCACTTCTAACCATTTATATATGAAATCAGGTTTTTAAGGGTGATTTTCAGTTGCTTACTAGATGGACTAAGATATTTCAACCAGGGTTTGGAAAATTGCAAGGGAAAAAGCCTTTCAAACCCTCTGGCAAAGGCTGGGGCTTGTTGTCACTGTGCCATGCCACGGCCATACATAAAATTAATGCTGATGCTGTGACTGAAGGGTTTCTTCAGCGGTTCTGCTGGCTCTGATGTCCTTTAGTGGCAACCCTTGGTGTGCAATGCCTGCCTGCCCAGCATGGTGCTCCTTCTGCTAAGTGGCCGTGCAGCCACCACTCACTGGCCTTCTCTTGGTGTCTCCCAAACGCCTTTCCTTCTGCTCCTGACTCCCACCCATTTCCCTGACATTTCCTCAGCGTCTGCATCCCTCCTCAGGTGCCAGTGATTTGAGGATGCTGATTCTGGCAGCAACCATGGTTGCCATCCACCAGTCCCAATCTCATGTATGTCCATCTTTCTAATCTCATGTATGTCCCCACTTTTCTAACACTATGTAATTTGCTTTTTTTTTATTTCTCTTGCAGTCAAACAAGGTGCCAGTGGTACAGCCTTCTCACGCGGTTCACCCCCTCACCCCTCTTATCACCTACAGCGATGAGCACTTTTCCCCGGGGTCGCACCCATCTCACATCCCCTCTGACGTCAGCTCTAAACAAGGTGAGCCCATCTTTCCCACAGTGGGGATACAGAGTAGTTTCAGTGCCTGCTGCGCTTGCTGCTGAAGTTTGATCTGTAATGTTTTAGAGGGAGGCTTCCAGGCCTGTGTGCCCGCTTTCAAAGATGGTAATTCTGCCATGATGCTGATATTTAACTTGACTGATTAAATCTTCATGCTCTCCCTAATGTGATAATTTGGGTTTGCTTTACTCATCAAAATCTTTTAAAATCTCAATGAGCAGAAGCCAGTCCTCGCCAAGCCCTGTGGTGCCTGAGGCTTGCAGTGTGGAGATGTGGAAATGGCAATCATCCCTCACCGTCTTGGAAACGGGGGGAGGAATAGGGATTCAATGGTGGTGTTATCGAAACTTCTTCTTTTTCTCTTTTACTCAAACCTGTATTTTATGTCCTATTCTGACTGCCTGAATTCTTCTATTATCAGTTGGCATAACTGCATAAATGACAGTTTTGAGCCTGTGCAAGTTGAGGCTTTGCAAACATAGTTTTTTAACCCTCTTTTGCCAACTGCCTTCTTCAGAAAGTGTTTTTTTACATGTCCAAAAGTCATGGATGTCAGTTTTCACTGTGCCTCTAGGACTGCTTAAAACAAACCCAAAACAAAAATCAAAACCAAACACCAGACCCTCATTTGGATGAATCAGTCTGTGGGCCCACAGTGAAGCCCTAGCAGCCTCCGAGATGCCGAGCCCAGCCTGCACCAAGAGCTCCCACCCAGCACTCTGGTGAACCCAGGGGTTTCCTGGGAAGGGTTTTGCGTGCTTGCATTGAGAAGCAGGAGCTGGTGAGGGTTGTGATGGTTGTTGGGGAGGTGCAAGGAGAGGGTTGACCCTGTCCAGCGTGGGTTTGGGTAAGCACTCAAAGTGGAGACCACTGTAGGGCAGGGCTAGAGGTGAGGAAGGAGGGAAAGGCAGCAGAGGGTTTATGGAGGTGTGTGCTGTAGTTGGGATGCTCTACCTGGGTGTTAAAGTCCGCTGGTTCTGGGGCTGGTCTTGGAAGGTGCTTCTTGCTGCCTCTTTCTTCACTCGCATGTCCCACTGCATGGCATTACACTTCGTTGGGAAGATTGTGAAGCTCTGCATTACCTGGGCATGCATCCCCATGCACATTTGTCTGGCGAGGTGTCTAGCCACCATCATTCAGAGAGGGAGATATTTTTTTAGTTCTGATGTTCCCAGAATGCTTAGTTTCCATTTTGGCCTTGCTAAGCAGATAGTCATGGACTACACTCAGAAAATGGCCTTGTCGCTCCGTGTGTTTTTTGCAATTTGTTGATTGGTTTGTTGGGGTTTTTCTTTAGACAGGGGGAATACATAAAGCACTCTGCCTGGAAAGCCTGGCCTGTAAATACATGTCTAATATCTTTTCCTGGGTTGTACAAAGCAAATGGAGACCTCTTGTCCTCATTTGTCTTCTTCCTTTGCATCAGTGCCCAAGAGAAGGATATTCATGCTTGTTGCTTGAAATCCCAGGGATGTTGTACTTTAGAGAATGGGATTTCCACCTCTTGCCCAAGCTGGCTGCGATGACTGGGACATGCCTCGCTGCTGCAGTTTGTGAGCTCAAGAGATTTTCCCTTACCAAATGACAGATTTGTCTTCCTGTGCCTCAGTTCTTTGCCTTTACCCCTGGTTTATTTTTGTACTCCTGTCCTGCAGACACAAACTGAACAACATCTGGTGTGTTGTTTCTGCCTCTTCTTGCCCTCTCCCTTGTCCACCCTCATCTGTCCACTGCTCTCATCCCTGTCTTTGAGTATAAACCAAGAGGCTCTGCTGGGGGAATGGCCAGGGACCTCTAGCGCAAACCTCATGCCCCTCCAATGTTCCTGACGGGCCCTTGATCGTGTTGCTCAGTGTCTGGTGAAGATGGGGACAGATAACACAGGCTGGAGCCTTCTGGTTTTGTCTGTGACAGTCTCCTTGATGTGTGTGGTCTTCCCATACTCCCTGTTTTGGTGCCGCTAGCGTGTGGGAGCAGCCCCAGTGAAATGGCCCAAAGTTGCAGTTGCTGTGAAGAGAGCATTTTTTTCTCCCCCCCTCAAGTCCTCTGCCAAACTCCTCCAACCATTGTTTCTGTCCTTGCCTCCCACTGTGGGTTTGGAATGAAGCACTGCCCTGGCACCCCAGCCCTGATGCCAGAGTGCCCTCCTCCCACCAAAACCCCCTGAGAAGAGAATCCACAACAGCTTGCCGGCAGTGCTGCCTCTTGCGCCTCAGGCATTTTGCGATGGACACACAGCCACCACTTTACTAGAGACAATCACTTCTTTTTTCCCCTTTAATTTTTGTTTTTTTCCAAACTGTCACAAGCAAGAGCTTGCATACGCTGGCTGTATCGTAGCTGCATGTATTTCTTCTGGGCATTAATTAGGTAAGGGATCAGAAGTTTTGGATTAGGGATAACCTCTGTGCGTTAGTGCAGAGAGAGCAACATTGTCTCCATGAATGAGAAGTGCAGAATATGGGGAAGGAGTGGCCCAGCTTCTTGCACAGAACTTGATCTGGCAAGGGCAAGGTCATTTCTTCACTTCCAGAAGCATGAACCGTCACCAGAGATGAGATGAGACACTGGGCTTGTTTTTCACCCTTGTGAGGTTTTTCTTTAAACTGCTCTGGAAGAGCATTCCCTCTCATGAAAAAACCCTGGTATATATAAAGTGTTCCCTCTCCTGTCAGCCACCAGCTGTTTTACACCTTTGAAAAGGCAACTGTCCAGAAATTTGATCCTCATTCAGGTTGTGGTCTGAAGTCTGAGAATTCAGCTTTTTTGAGGCAGTAACATGACCAGTATTGTTTTCCCCTGTACACAGTTCTGAAAGATATTCTTCAAATCTTGTAATTAAATTCAGAAGATTTAAATAGAAACTGAGGCAAGGGGGAATAAATCAGTAGCATCAATCTATAAACCAAGTCTCAAGGTAGAACACGCTCAGTCTTGGACCTTTGGAGTGTCACCACATAAATATTTAATACCCTTTTAAAGCAGCTGATTTAACATGTGAAGTAGACTTAACGATTCCTTCTGCTTCAACCCCTCTTCCCCAAACACATTTAAATAAACCGATGTCTTTGTGGCCTCTGCAACCGTAATTCCATGTCTCCTGGGGGCACAAGGTTTAGGTGAAGAATGGAGACCACAGACCCTTTTGGGACAAGGATTAGCTTTAATCTTGAGATGATTCTTGCAGTTGTAGGACTCTCTGTTCTGGGGAATGTGAGCTGATGGATCATTCCTGATGGGACTCTTATTTTTCCATGAAATACTACCAATGCAAAACAGATTGACCTTGGAGCCCACAGGAGTCAACTTGATGAAGAGCTTAGTTGGAGCTGGAGTGACAATTGGAAGCCAAATGAATCATATCAAGTGTGACCATTACAGGCCTGAAAATGATTCTTAATTAACCACTGATCCTCTGTGGTAGCAAGTTTCCAAAATCTGTGAATCCATAAGGGAACTCACGAAAATGTACAAGTAACAATTTACCTAATCTAATAGCTCTGCTGTGCTGCCTCTTTGACAGTGCTTTATTTTCCTCTGGTTTCATGCTCTGTTACAAGAGGTCCGAGGGGTCCGAGTGGGTTGGGTGGGGCCGTTGAGAGGACAGTAGCGCCCAACACACTTTACAGGAGATGGAAACTTGCTAACGTATGCATACGTTTATTTCCTCCTTCCCCTTTGGTTTTTCCAGTATTGAATTGCATTATTGAATGCCAAGTTAGTTCTTGTTTTAAAGGTGGTGTGAGTAGCCTTTTGCTTCTAGTGCTAACCAAGAAGGTGGTTATTTCTTATCCAGAGCACTAACTCCGCCGTGGTGTTGACTATGAACTGTAGCTCACGTGTAGTGTTTTGAGGGGAAAGTCATTCACTCTTCTGTGCTCTTTAACAGGCATGTCCAGGCATCCTCCAGCTCCTGATCTCCCTACCTTCTATCCCTTGTCTCCAGGGGGGGTTGGACAGATAACACCACCTCTTGGCTGGTAAGATCTTTTGGCTTCTTTTCAGACAAAGGTGCATATTCACACCATTTGCTGTTGTTGAGTCCATTGCAGCATTTACAAAATAAGATTTTTTCTGCAGTAAAAAATTGCTACATTATTTTAGTTGAAAAGATCAAAAAATGTCGATCTTTGAAATGAATTGAATCTGGTTTTTGAACATGTACAGAAATTGAAGTGTGTAGATTTCACTTTGAAGTCTATATATTTCTTATGGCTCAGATTTGTGGCTCATGGCCACAAATTGGAAAGATAGCAGAAAACAGTTCTCAAGGAATTAAATGTAACTTTTTAATAAACAAAATTGCAATTACTGAGGGGAGGGAATGTGAGAAAGAACTTTGAAGTGTGGGGAGGGGGGAATATCTTGAAACTGCACCCAAATGGAGAACAAACTTTTGTAGTCTGCTGCTTTTTATGGTTTCTGTATGGAGAGGAGCCTCTGTCATTGGGAGATTTTGCTGCTCTTGCACTCTGAGAATCTCCCTCTGCCACTCAGATGTCTGCAGAAGGGAAATATAATACAGATGATGACAGGCAAAGAAAGTGAGAGCAGAGGTTGGTGAAAATGCTGTATTGCTAGCAAATCTTTCATAAAATGCCACCTGCCTTTTTGGAACAAATTAATATCAGATACTAAAAAAAAAATAGGGAAGTAGATGACTATTATCATTATTATTGTTATTATTTCCCCCATCATTTGTTGCTACTCAACGGACTCCCCCCTTACACCACCACCAGGCAGTTCCTGGCATGCATTTTCCAGATGTGGTCAATCATTCTTCTGAATAGTTTCTTGATCCAGAGGATGTCAGGAGGAAAGAAGGAAAAGAGAAAGGAGAAATAAGATCTGATCTTAGAAGGCTTGGGGATGTGTTTGGTGGCAGTCACCAACAGCGGGACATACCCAGACATCACTTATTCTGTACAGCTTCCAGCTGTCTTCTGTGTGGTAGCACTACTGAGACTTCCTCTGCCTTTTATTAAGTATTTTTTGTTTTCCTTTCCCTTTGAGCACTGCTCAGTTCCAGTAATATACTCCAAGTGTGAAACCCATATACTGAACCTTTGGAAGGCCAATATCCCTTTTTTTCACCTCTCTGAAAGCTGATCAGCCAGTCATTAACTGTTTGAAGAGGATTGATGTGGGTGGTGGCTTTTCTGGACCAGTTCAGGGTCGGTTCAGGTATTTGGGCTGAACTGGTATTTGTTTGCATTGCCATAGCATGCTACTTCAGGGTGTTAATTGCAGCTATGACCTGAACCATTGCTAAGTGAAAGTAACCACAAAGTAGTGATGATGATTAAAATCTAGAGTGTCCAAATGATGGGCTGCAGACAAAATATTCCATGTATATAGGAGAACAAAGTAGGTAAGAATTTCAAACAGGCTTCTCTTACTGGGTGCTGTGGTTTAACCCCAGCCAGCAACTAAGCACTGTACAGTTCTTGCTTGCCCTAAGTGGGATGGGAGCAAGAACTGGGAGAAAAAAAGTAAAACCAATGGGTTGAGATAAGAACAATTTAATGACCGAAATGAGATAAAATATAGTAATAACAACAACAATAAAATACATAATAACAGTAACAATAATAGTAGTAACAAAAAGGATAACCAAAAAGAGAGAAATAAAACTCAAGAGGAAAAAAGCCCCAAACCCCAAGTGATGCACAGTGTGTCCCAGCTGAAACTAAAACACAGCTACTAGGAAGAAAAATAACTCCATCCCAGATGAAACCAGGACACTGCATTGCAAAGTCTGAACTTCTTGAACTTTTAAGTAGTTAAGATGGACTTGCATATCTGTGGCCTTTTTAGGTGGTTGTTGGAGGTTTCTTATCAAACAAACTACCGATGACTTGTACCTCACTATGGAAAATGTGAATGGAGAGAGCCCTAAGTTTTCAAAGAGTTAATAACACTCTTAAAAAAACTTTTCTGGCTTAATAATTCACAGTTTGATATTCTTGTGCTGATCTATGGTAGAACTATTTGGAATAAGATGCCTCTTTCCTAAGAGCTAGTTAACCAAATCTGATTCCGGTGCTTTTAAAACTGGGTGAGAGAGGGAGAGAGATAGTGTGCATGCACATGTGTGTGTATGTGTGCGAGTATGAGTGCCTTGGGGAAGGAAGGCTGGTTGTTTTGTTCTCCCCAGTGGAAACCTAGATTGAGAATCTTTTGATAGCAAGGGAGAAAGTCCAAAATGTTCCAAGTATTCACAGAATCAAGTATTTGTTAGCTTTGAATACAGCAGAACTCTTGAAAGTTTACTTGTGACTAGTACTGAGTTCCCATCAAGTGCTTGTAACTCTACAGTAACTATTGAATACCATATTGTATGATTGATGGGTTCCTCTCTTCTGTGACCTCAGGCAAGGTCAGCCTGTATATCCCATCTCGAGTGGATTCAGGCAGCCCTATCCATCCTCACTGTCAGTCGACCCTTCCATGTCCAGGTAGGTGTAGGAGGTGAATGACTGACTGGGGAGTAACTGCTGGCATTAGAGGGCAAGTTGCTCTTCTGCTTGCATCTTGGTCTGCCTTTGCTTGCTTTTCAGTCAGCTAAAACTTTATGCGTACATTTTTGTTTAACTTATTTGTGTATATACAGTTTGCCTGGATCCCACACTGGTCTCATTCAGAACTTTCTTGGCAATCTCTGAAGTGTTACAATCAGGAGCACCAGTGAATTGTCAATAATTAACTGAGTTGTTTCACCTGAAATGAGTCATTAGTTCATTTCTAGATGCAACGCACAGTGTGCATCCTTGGGTTTTGCTCATGCAGGTATGCAACCAGGCGGATCATCATTCTAGTCTGTGTTCTCTAGTTCTAATCTCAAAGTTGTTGGTAATTAGTCTTGAATCATTTAGGTGTCATTCCATGTGAAAACTTACTTGCAAGTAGGTATTTCATAGCCCAAAGCCACTAATGGCAAGGGATGCCAGCACAGTGTGTTTGTACTGGTGTGTGAATCAGGCACTGTGTCTTTGTGTCTAAATGCAAGCAAGCAATGCTGATTGAGCCTTTGCCATGACACACTCCAGACCTCCTCTCCTCTGCTTTTGCACTCTAAAGACAGCTTCTGCATCCTGTGCTTGGTGTAAACAAGATTGCAATATGCCATTCTTGGTCTTGGGGTTTTTTTATGTGTGACCTGTGGAAGACACATCCTCTTGCATGGGGACTTAAGACCAGCCACTTGTTAAGTGGTGAGTCCTCTTGCCTCTGTGTGGGCTCCTTTAGATTATCACTGTCCCTTCACCTCTCTACAGGGGAGTCATAAGCATATGCCTGTAAGGGTTAGTGGGGAGAAAGTCCATTTTTTCTCCATAATAGAAGGACCTGATCTGGTTATAGGGCTCTGTGTTTGCTTTATTTTGATGGCATGAAGGACTAGAAAATGGTGAAAAGAGAGTTTGGGTGCAATTTTGGGTGCAATTCCTCAACCAACACTCATTTAGCAAACCTTTGGAGCATGAGGTTGCTTTTGATATTAATGGTACTGCCCACCAGTTCAGAGTGAAGCGTGCAGGATATCTGCTACACTTGAGCACCTTCAAGATCTGTCTCAGCTATCCATCAGGATGGCCTGTTAATAAGATAAGATGACTGAGGTAGTGGTACTTTGGTTTTCTTTTCCATTTGTCCTTCTTGTACAAATCAATGGCAAGTTTATTTAGGACAAACAAAAGCATTTTTCTCCCTTCCTTTTTTTTTCCCTTCAAGGAAGCAGGATTTTTTAAATTTAGTTTAAGCATTTGAGGGAAGGATAGTGAGTTTAGGTGAAGTGACATTAAGGTCTTTTAGCTTAGAGAGCCATCAAGGATGTCATGAAAAGACACTTCTTTTATTTTGTTTCTGCATGGCAGTTCCCTCCTTTGCATTGGCTGGTGGTGGATATTTTAAGAATGTTTATATCTTGGTGTGGAAATAGTTTTTGGTTAAGAAATGTGTATTATTATTGCTAGTCAGTGCACCAGTACAACCATTAAATCTTTTTTTTGTGTGCATTGCTAAAACCATTTGCCTGAAAGGTAGTAAAATATCATCTTTAGGACCAAAATGTTGACTGATTTTGTTTGTTTTTCTTGAGTAAATGGCTACAATGCACAAATCTTAGCCAAATATTTTTCATGCACTCTTTAAGAATTGTTTTCCATTGCAAGCTCTGTAGCATTTGTATTCTTGGGCATCCCACTTCTGTCATGTTTGATGTCTGTCTTCAGTAGGGTTACAGATCTTCCTTTGTTTTCTTTTTTAGGTTTTCACATCACATGATTCCTGGTCCTCCAGGCCCTCACACAACTGGAATCCCTCACCCAGCTATTGTAACACCTCAAGTAAAACAAGAACATCCGCACAACGACAGTGAGCTCATGCATGTGTGAGTCTACCTTCCTGTACTAGCCCTTTATCTAGATAAATGAGAACTAGCTCGATCTGAAAGATAGAGTCAAAGATGTTAAAAACATGCCGTTCATTACCTCTTTGAATGTTAACTCTTCTCCTGTAACTAAAATGAGAGATGTGGGCTACTGTTTGGGAAGAGTAATGAGACATTAAGCTATTCTTCCTTCCAGTCCAGCACTTTTTTAGCTATCGGCAACAGTTATCTTGATCCAGACATCATAATCACAGACCTATCTACCTGTGGATGTTGCTTGAGTGTGAACTCAGCAACTTCTACTTGAAAAGGTCTTAACTGCAAAATATACTAGTAAAAAGCAGCTTTATTGCTAAATACTTGAAGGCAAAAAGCCTAAGAAAAAAGTGGATGAGGAGCTATCCTCTTGCTTGTAGCAGTGCTATGTCAGGTTACTATGGATAGCCTTTCAAAAAGAGAATGGAGACAAGTGTTGAATTTGGAATGGATCTGTAGATCAAATGTTTGCTAGAGAATGTCAGCCTGACATCCTCCGTGAGTATTAAGTTAAGTCAGTTCTCTGAGAAGATACGAAAGTGGATGGGATGTGACCACTGAAATTCTCATTCTTATTACTTAAATGCTACTGTAACCACAGGTTGGTAATTTTCCATTGGGTTTTTTTTAGGCTGAAGGTAAATGGATGCTTTTTTCCCCCTCCTTTCCCTTTCCCCCACCACGTTTTAGGAAGCCTCAGCACGAACAGAGAAAAGAACAAGAGCCAAAAAGACCTCATATTAAGAAACCTCTGAATGCTTTCATGTTGTACATGAAAGAAATGAGAGCGAACGTTGTAGCAGAGTGTACTCTGAAAGAAAGCGCAGCTATCAACCAGATTCTTGGCAGAAGGGTATGTACTGGAGGATGTGTGTGTGCTCACGTGTGCTAATTTCTATGTGTTTCCCTTTAGTTGCGTGTGATGGCTCACTTTCTGCTTGAGGTGCTAACTAATGTGCAACTATCAAATTAGCTATAGAAGATAAAACATGCACCTAAAAATGAGAGCAGTATCTTGATTTCATTTTTTCAGTATTAACAACATCACCAAATTGGTGTCTTTTCCACTCACATTATGGTGTCAGCACCTCAGGCATGAAATATCCTCATTCACACATTGAAGAAGTGTTCAAATCACCTTCTGGGTCCTCCTTTAGGCTGGCATCTGTCAGAGAACACTGGACACCACTGGAGGTGGAACTCAAAAGTGAATATAATGTGGTCCATCTGTGAAGTCACATAGGTTAGGAGAGATCTGTTGGATTTTGTTTAACCCAACACCCGCCCAAAGCAGGTCCAGTTACATCAGATGCTCAGGAACTTATCCAGTCAACTCTTGAATGTCTCTAACTCACCAGCTGAGTACTAGTAGTCCTGGTACATCCGCCAGAGCCGTGCTGAGAGACATGTGCTCCTGTGGTATTGTAGGCATGTTTTATTCTTTTCATGCTCAGAAAAAAAAATTGCAGGCCAACCCACAATTACAAACTTTGTGTTCACTGTGAGTGTTCTCCCAAGGGAAGACAGCAGAATTAAATGCCCTTTTTGACCTCAATGGCCCCAGAAATGAGAAAAGGGACGACTTTTGTATCTGAGTTGGAGTACAGATTATTCAAATCCCTTGCTCAGTGAAGCTCTCTGCTTGACTGCTAAGTCGCTATTGAGAGGCACTGCAACTCTCTGAAAACCCTGTGCTTTTAAGTGGGAAGCCAATACATGACCTTAACTGCTGCTTGTGTTCTGAAGACTTCCCAGTCTCCTGTCTCAAACAGAGCAGAAATGTATCAGTGCTTGTCCTGGTTCCTGTGGCCTTCTGCTTTTTTTTTTTTATATATTCTTATTACCTCTTCTTAAAGGACATCTTGGTGTTTTCCTTTTTCATTCTTTTATGCAAATCTCTAGGATGATATTTTCATTCTCACTCCCTCAATGATCAGTCTTAGTTGCTTAGTATGTCAGCCTTATTTTCTCGGCCTGAATGAGGGTAGTGCCTTATTTATCTGGTTCATTCTGGTAATGAACCAAGCCTCAGCACTCCACTGCCTTCCCTTTCCACAGGATTGATTCCTTTTTTCAAGTTACTATTCTATCTGAAAGTACCTCAAGTTCCACTTTAATTATGGTACAAACAATTCATGAGTTATCCAATATAATTGCTTGGAGATTAATTATCATCAAGTGTTCTGTGCTCAGTCATCCTGGTCCCTATGTACCAGGTGCCACTCCCAAGCAGGAACCACCTCTGTTCTGAAGAGCTGATGCCTTTATGTGATGCGGAGCTCTCTGATGCCAAGGCATAATGTTCACTACCTTGCAGTTTTGAAATAACACACATGCAATTTGAGAGCTGCAAACAGGCTGAACTGCTGTGCTCTCAGTAACACATCGAACTTGCCAAGTCAAGACAGAGAAGCCCATTAGTTCACATCTTCTGACATGTAACAAAACTACATATTAAATCATACAAATGTGATCTGATCTGAAATCCTCATTCTGTAAATTATTCTTGCATGAGTGTCTTAATGATTTCACGTCTGCCCCCCCCTTTTTTTTTCTTGAAATATCTTCCTGTCTCTCCTGTCCTCCAATGCATGTTGTCAAAGCCAAGCGAGGAGACACATCTAATGCTGCAGCAGTGGAACCTGATTCTAAATAAAAAGCCTTTACTATTTTTGGTTCAGGGCTATGTGTTTCAACAGGAACAAAATTATTAGATTTATGTAGCTGGTGCTTTTTCAGATGTGCAGGTTGTAAGAGACTTTTTTGTCTGTTCTTTTTAAAAGTAGATAAAAGCAGAAAGTTTACTTGGCTACAGAGGTCAACTCATGTAATTTGGAAGACTACAGTTCTGTGCTTTCTGTATCTTAGAAACTTTTTGCAGTTGCCATTTTCTTCCATTACAAGAAATCAGAAAGTGGGTACCTTGAAGCTCAATGCTTAGAGGTTGATCTTGGAACAGCAGCCTGCTGGTGCTGAGAAAGCCCTTTGCATTGGCATTACGAATACATGTGTAGCTACTGCTTAAAAGCAATACAGCAAACCCTTCTGTGGTGGGGAGCTTGCTGCCCTTCAGAAACAGCACAAAACATTTCTGTTTTGTCAGGAGCTAAAGGGTGGGGTTTTGTTGTCATTTGAGGTGGGTGGAGGTGGGGGGTTGTGGTGGTGGGGTTTTCTTTAAGTAGTGTTAGGAGAGCGTGGCTCTGTGAGCACAGTATTTGCTGAGCACTGTTTCCATGAGTGATTTTTGCCTTGCTGAAGGCACTTGGCAGTTGAAGAGCTGACAAATACCTGAAAGTTGGTTAATAAACACGAGTGCTTATAATTGCCGATAGATTTCATTTTTGCAGTGGGGAAGGGCTGAATCAAAGTCACAAAAACACTTCCTGATGTCATCTGTTGCCTAGGTATGAGTTATTTCCTAGTCTAATGCTGTGTTTATTTTGTTTGCAGTGGCATGCTCTCTCCCGTGAAGAACAAGCGAAATATTATGAACTAGCTCGTAAAGAAAGGCAGCTACACATGCAGCTTTATCCAGGCTGGTCTGCAAGAGACAACTACGTAAGTCACTCACTTGAAGGCTCTTTTCAAATTATCTTCCTCTACCAAACTTTCTTTTTTGTCTTTCTTCTTCTTCTTTTTAACTTGTGGAAAGTTCTGAATGGAAGGATGGTGAACAAACGTGTCACATAAGCCTTATATTTGTTTGCACTTTGAGCATCAAGAAAACTTTTGAGATTTTTTTGTCATTGAGATGCTTCTTACGAAACACAGTTTTTGAGGGGAAAAAATTAGCATGGAAAGGTTTTTTTTCTAAGGCAAGTACTTTCTGAAATATTGTTCTACTGTGTAGCTGTGAATTTTCTGTAATTTTCTATTCTATCACTTGCTATTGAGAAATATTCTTTAGACCTGAGCAAAAAAGAGAGAATGGGAAGCCCAGGAGTCTTAATGCAAACTGAACTTTAGCTGAAAGTAATTCCGAATGGTCCATCTCTGAAATCAAGCCTGGAAAGTTGGTAGAGTTAAACTTTATGGTAGATTCTGCTTCCATACAGTTTGGCAAAGCTAAGATGCTTTCTTACAATTACTCTTGTTTTATAATTAAATATCAAACAAGCATTAATAGGATGTTGCGCAGCTTGTACTGCACAATTAAACTATTCTGCTCACAATGAGCTGTCAGTGTAGCCACTTGTTATGTTATGAAACTTTCAAGCTGCAATCCAGAGTGACTGGTCCCAGCCTGAGATCTGGGCTCTTTTCCTTTCCCTCATCAGCTGTGACATTATTTACTGTGACAGGAAGTGTACGTTGTATATCTGGCTCAGTTTTCCATCTGTACTAGGTGGACAGTAGTATTTCTCTACTTTAGTGATCTCTTGTGGGCCTTGAAGTGTATAAGGCACCTAAATACATTTTTAACAGAAACCATAGAAGTACCTGACATTTGCAATCCAGCGCAGCTGCTGTTCGCCTTAAACAAAATTTTCATTGTTAGCTATAGACCTTTAGGATGGCCTTTGTCACAAAAGACATTGACACAGCCACTGTGCGATCATCTCCAAAGCAAATGCCTTGTCTTGCTGAGTTTGTAAGGACAGACACTACCGAAAGCCCTAGCACCATCTTTCTGTCTATTTTGTATGTCAACCTTCTTAGCAGAGGAGTTGTCATGACTTTACACAGATAGGGTTTATTTCCAGTAACCAAATTGTGTCAACAGAGCTGTCTTGAAATATACCTGGGGTTGAATGGGGCCTTGGTGATAAATTCCTTGAAAACAAGAGGATTTCAATTGTCTTGAACTTACTTCTTGGAAAACCAAACCACTTTGAAGTCTTGTTAGCTCGCGCTTACTGGACATCAGTCTTCGAGATTGTTCTGTGAGATACTCAGTCACGTTGACTTTGAGAATCTGATGTATTTTGGCGCAGCCTACTGCCATATAGCGCAGTGGACCTGTGACTTCTTAAGTGCCTTGGTAGACATTTGGAGAGTGTCAGGCGGCACAGTCTCTCTTTGATATGCTTCCAACGTACATCCTATGTAGAACAGCCCTGATATACTCCAATCTGATATGTTACTGTGGAGAACTCTGCTAGCTTCTTCTTGCAGTCTTTCTCTCTGCCTCTCCAGGAATGCAAACATTTGTTGCAGCGGTGATTAGAAGGTGATCACAGTAGATCACTGAAACCTTTTTCAGGTATATGTTTGGAGGGGTTTTTTCTCCATTTTTTTGTAACTTGAACAGTCAAAAAACTAAATTGTATTCCTTTAGCGTGGATATTACTGCAGTATATATTGAAAGTTAAAACAGACTTAAGGGTGACTCTTCTGTTTCCCGTAGCTAAATTTCACTAAAGAATACAAATAAAAAATACGTAGTATTTGGTTTTAATTCTTCTATTTTGGTTTGCCTGAATATTGAGGATTTCAGAAATTTCATGAAAATGTTAAGCATTGCTATTCCACTGGTGACAATATCTGTGTGCTTTTCATTATGTTCCTATTACTGATACGCAAAGTAGTCCCACAAAGTTATGTGCTAGTCATGAGAAGCACAGTGTTTTCATAATGTGGTAGTGTCTGCACGTGCTGGAATTGTTAGAAACTCCCTCATTTGCGAACACTGACAAGTAGTTTTCAGCCCAGCCTTTTCCTTCTGTTCCTTTGCTTCTGGTATCTCATAGATGGATCTCAGATTAGCTTTCAGTATATCTTGGCACTTGAAATCAGTGCACTGTAGAGAACAAAATATAATTTTCCTCACAGGATTTTTTCCATGTTAACATCTAAATCAGAATCATTGCCTTGGTGCCCAGGTGATAAAGCACATCACTCTGCATTTCCCAGAGCCCTTGAAATCTGCTTTCCGGCTTCCAATCTTGGTCTCGTTTTTGGGAGGTCACTCACAAAGGCATTGCTGAGCCCTGTTGCCACCCTCAGGATAAATAAGGATAATAGCTTAAGAGTCAGGCAAGTGGACTGGAGACTACTTAAGTTCATGTGCTGTAGCTTCACTGTAGCTTATGTTTGGAGCCCTCACTTGCCATCCATCAGTGAGTACTGCAGTGGTTCGAGGTGGATTCTCACACGGCCTGTTATCCATCCTGTCACCTTGCAGAGCTATAGCTAAAAGAAAGATGTGTCTTTCCATCTCAGCCCTTCCAATTTGTGGCCACGGTGCATGGCATGGTCTGCTTCGAGTGTGCTGAGTGGGGTCACCTCTGGTTGGGGGCAGAAGAAAGGACAGCAGGCAACAGGCACGCTTGCAGCAACCACACCAAGGTTTACCTCTGTTAGGGCCCATGCTGACAGCTTGAAGCCTTCTTTAAAATACAAATGGATATTACTTTTCTTTTAAAAAAAAAAAAAAAGCACAAAACAAAAAAAGCTTTGGCTGACGATGCAGGATACTGAGGAGAAGTCATATGGAGGAATATCAAAGTGGTAATTAGGGCAAAGCAAGATGATGAGGTTTAAAATTGTGGATCTAAACTGACCTTTTGTTTCCTGAAGGACTGTGCTGAGAGCTCTGTCCTTTTCCATAGATGGGGGTGCAGGAGAAGGCTGAATGTGTGGGTTGGCATGATGGTGCCAGCGTGGTGTCCAAGAAAGACAGCTGCCTGACGTCCATTTCTGTCCTGCACCTCAGTCACTTTAAGGGTGTTTCACTCTACAGCAATCTGATGTTTCATTATTGTACAGCATTTTCTATGGGCACATCCATTTGAGACTTGGTTTTTGTTAAGGCATGGGCGTTATCAGAACAGTTTTTAGTTGGCTGGTTTGCACCCTGGGGGCAAGTCATGGTCGTCCTAGGTACTTTCAACACCCTGTCTGCTGTTGCCATGTATGACAGTGTAAGTATCTGAATGTGCGAAGAGTTCTTGTAAGAGCCATAAATTATGATATCAACACATGTGTCATCAGATTATTAAGTGTGAAAAGTCTTTTAGAGGCTTGTGGCTGCCAGCATTAGTTGAAAAACTGCCAGAAATTGTAATTCCATGTGAATATAAAAACATGTATTGCTCATGTGCATATTTCTCTGTAGATGCTGGGAGCAAACCTTGTTACTGTTGAAACAGTTGGAAGTGGGTTAGAAAAGGTTTTCCCTACACCCAAAACAATTGATTGATTTTTTTTTTTGCCTAATTGCTTTTTCAGTGTCCAGATGGTTTTTATTTCTATGCTGTGAGGTGGGGGAGAGACAAAGGAAGTTCTGTGCATGTAATGGTATAGTAAAATTGCCTGTTTTTCAGGGGAAGAAAAAGAAGAGGAAGAGGGAAAAGTTGCAGGAGTCAGCATCAGGTAGGCCACGACCAACTCTTACTTGCCTTTCACCTCAGGTGTATTTCAGAAGCGAGGGCCCGCACTATTGGATTTTTTACGTGCTTTTCTCTAACACATGCTTCTGAGAGATGTTTTAAGATGCTTTGCTTTGAATGCAAGCTTGTGAAAATGCACTCAAGACGTGTCTCCTTTCCGTGTTACGCCTTTCCATATAGCAGTCCTGACTGCATCAGCATCTTTGACTGAGCTTGTGTATTGCTGCAATCACCGTCCTGCTTTACCTTTGCTTTTCTCCCGAGTCAATGTTGGATCCTTGGACTTAACCATGACCCAAATATTGTGTGTGATTAGTGGACAGTGGAAACTTTACACTGACCTTTTTGTAGCCACTGTATATCTTTTTTTATTGCTATGTTTTACGTTTCTGTGTACACTAACTGCTGTCTAGTAGGTCGGCTAAAAGCATCAGTGAGGTCTCCTCTTTGCCTGTAAAAGATATACAAAGAAACATCTTGTTTTCCCCAACAAAAAATGGCTGGTATAAGAACCATGGAAAAAAAGTAAAAAGAAAAAAGAAAGAACAAATGACAAAACCAAAACCACATAAAAAAAAAATTCCACGTACTATTGTATCGAACAAACTTATTTGGAATGTGCAAAAACGCTGTTAATGGAAATTTGTTAAAGGAAAACAATCTTCTACAGGTACAGCCCCCAGAATGACAGCTGCCTACATCTGAAGCATGGTAAGAACATCTCTAAAGCTTTCCTGATGATAAAACTGAATTGTAAAATAAGCTTTCTTATAAATTTTATGCAATAATGTGAATTTAGAAAAAATTGCAGATGTATCACATCCCAAAGCTAATGTTACTTTGACTACTGATGGTTTTTATACCGGCTATCTATTAGGTGTTCACCATTTCATTTCTTAACCTTTATATCCTCAAACTGACCATACCTCACTGACTCGCTGCAAGTCTGCCTGTGAAACAGAGAGATAGATTTATTAAGCAGTGCAAATCCTCCCAGACAGCAGATTGTCACCATTCATAGGAGCAGGTTAGATGCTGGCTTCAGAGGACATTTTATCTGCTGACATCTACAAGATGCTGGCTGCATACGCATTAAAAAAAAATATTCACCTGTATACTAACAAAAGAGCTGATGAGAAAATGGGGCTGCATTCCAGTTGTAGCGAGAATTTCTCCCTGAGTTGTATGATGATATTTCATGTGTGGTGCGGGTTGTCGTTTTGTTGTTGTTGTTGTACTTCCAGCGTGTGTTTTCTCTCTTCATACTGTATCATCTGCACAGAAGGTGGAATGAGCATTGATAACACATATCCCATAACACCATCTAGTCTGCTTGTGAGTGCACTCCGTACCGCAGCAAGACCCTTGCTTCTTAGTCTTTGTATTGGAAGGCCGGTTCTTCTCTTCCTCTGTGAGACAGATTTTCTAGTAGGAATGGCATTCAGTTCACATAATATTTGTATTTATACTGTCTATAAAACTCTACTTTCTAAACTCACCTATGCATGGTAACAGAAATAATCTCTTTATCCCCTCTGCCTTGTTTGGCTACATGATCACCTTGGCACTCAGAGCGGTCAGCAAAGTGGCCTCCTGTTGGCCCTCTGCTCTGTGCAGTGTGTCAATTGTCAGTCAGCACAATTCAAGCCTCTACTGTAGTTCTGTCATTATGCTGGTTGGTCTAAACTTGGTTGAGTTTATGTCTTCAGGAGCTTTTTTGCGAAAGCTGAAGTAAAGTGAAAAGGCAAAATACATGCCCTTTTTTTTTTATCTTCCTGTTAAGCAAAAGTTTTTCAGGCAAGTAAACGGTCTTGTTCTTTGAAAGAGACGCCTAAGTGATGTTTTTTGATGTGGATTGAAGCATTTGGGTTCTGTAGCCTACCAACAAGTACGGATGTAAAGTGTCATTAGTTACAGTGACTGCTGTAAGTATTATACCTATTAAAAAAAAGGACAAGTACTTTAACCTTGAGTTTTGTAATTCATATTTCAGGTCCATAATTGTTGTGAGTATTTTTCCCATTGATATTAACACAGTATTAGTAAGCAAAACACACATAATTCTATCAGAATTGATGCAGAGCCCTCATTTGGGATCGGAATACAACTAAGGTTCAAGTGACAGTTAGAAACTGGGGGATATTTCGTTTCTTGGATGTCTTACAATCTAAGAATGGCTGCCTTGCCTACACTGAACTACTTTTGTTGGAGTTTCTCCATTTGCATTTTCCATAGAAGAGGATGAGTTGAAAGAGAAGAGGGTGAGTGTTCTGTGTGAGCCTCCCTAAACGTTGCATGCCAAGTGAATGCTCTCCATGGGAGACACACAGATGTGCTGTAGCTGGAAGTAGATGCGCACAACGATTGAGGGAACCTGTATCAGCCAGACTTCAAAGTAAACTTCTGATGGTTAAGAGTCTTGCCCTTTACAAGCCTAATCCAAAGAATGTTTTGCCCACAAGCGTAGTATCTTACCAGGCCCATAGCAGAGCTGTTGTAGTCTTTACTGAATGGAGATAGTAAGTTTTGGAATGCCTTTTAGTAAGTGCTGCAAAGAGCTCTTGAAGATAGGAAAACACTCACTTTCTTACTTGTAGGGATGGTGCAAGGAAGAGGGGGAAGAAGGGTGGGAGGTCTGGGAAGGAGACAAGCGTTCTGTTATCTGAGAAGAATCATAAATGAGTAGGTGGCAAGACCAAAGAAAGAATCTTGAGATCAGCACAAAGGAGATCAGCCAGGGCTGTAATTATGGTGATGTAAGTGAGAAGGATGCAATGGTGGGAGGGTTGTGTGGTGGGATGTTCAGAGGAAAGTAACGGAAGAGACATTCAAACAGGAGTGATTTAAGATACTGTGAAGTTTTGTGTGTGTTGTTTTTTTGTCTGTGAACACTTCAGCACATAACTGATTTTTAAGGAGGACCTATAACCTGCTTTTTAGCTTGAACCTCATTTGAGCAGTGAAGCCAAGGGGTCAGCATAAAGTTGCTCCTCTTCCTGGGGTTGTACACAGAAACGGGCTTCTTACAGTTTCAGTGCTTTGGATTTAACTGACTCTCCAGCCTGCTGAATGGCCCATTTGTATAATACTGGTATTCAGGTGCCTTAGGAATATCGTGGCCTGGTGCTCCAGCCTTTGCTGAGTTATCCCACGGTTCTCCGAAGCATGTCACCCTTCTTTTAAGAGCTGCAGAGCTGTTTTGTTTTTTGTTTTTCCAGGGATTTGTTTCCAGTTGACTTGGCCCAACATAATGCTTTAAATAAATTTTATTTGGTTCAAAATAATTTGTATTTATTCTCCCTTTTGAAACTGAGAGTGGCATAAGACCTGATAATACTAAAAATGGGCTGGGGAGAGGCTGAGGAGGGAAGGGGAAATGAAGAAGGCTAAGATTAAGGACAATGTAGAGATCACCTGTGGCACAACTTCCAGAATGGAATGGAATGTGTTCTTGCTATTTTAAGCATAGTCTTCTAAAAGACTTGTAAATGAGTGCAATTCTGTGAAGTGGATATTCCTGAATTCCCACCCAATTTGACTTTTGGAAAGAAAAAAATTCTAATTTTTAGCATCTCATGAATGAGGTAGAAGAGTGGTGACAAAAATTATTCCTGGTTGTTCCACACAGTGGAAATAGTTAACTTCTTATGACTTGCTATGTGATTGTAAAAGGCACATTGTTTGACACAGGCAGGATGCAATTGGGAAGTCCTTACAAGCTACATAATATAACATTGTGTTTTGGCATATCTTCAAGGGCTATAAAGAGAGATAGAGAAGCTTAATAGATATTGGAAAACCTGGGAGAAGTTTATTTGTGGTTTGCAAAATTCCATGACGGTTAGCAGTTAGATCAGAGCTTTCAAAAATGAGGAAACTTAACTAATACTGATTTACAATGAGAAGCACTTAAAAGGATCACATTGAGACTGTTTAAACAGTTAATTACCTATAATGTTTCAAACTTTCTGTATGGAAATTAAACAAATTCTGGTGCGGAAGTGATTGTTGGATAATGTTGTAACCAGGCATTTATGACTTTATTATCTTTCCCTCATTATTTAGAAAGAAAATGGAGTGAGGCTGCAAAAGCAGACTATAAAGTGGACCAATCTACAGTCAGAATACTGTGGAAAAGAGCTATCTGGTGGCTGCGGTCATGGTTGACAATGACCATGGGTTACTGGCCAGCATCCTAGAAAGGAGGTGCAAAGAGGATGTGGTAACCTTGCTTTCTGAGGCACCCGTTTTCTAACCTGACTTGCCCAGTGATCTTGAAATCATTGCTGGAGCAGTTGAAAGTGAAACAAATGCTCCACCCCTTTCCATACCCTTTGACTGCTCAGTAGCTTTGAACAGAGCCTGGAGGATTTGTGCAGGAGTTAGTGTGTGTGAGAATTTGTGTGCTGGTGGTGGTGCAGACACGTGTCCTGATTTGCTTTAAAAATTGTTTCCTGTGACCCATGTTTCACTGTTCCCTGTTTTGCCTATAAATGGTGGCCTTCAGCATAGGCGAGAGAAACAGAATGAACAGAAGAAAATTTTCTGTATTAAAACCTTTGTATTATTGAATAGTTTGGTTAACTTCAGTCTTTTTCAAGTAAGTATGGGAATTTCGAAGACAAGGGTTATAGCTCTCAGACAGATTCCCTCCTGCAACTGACATTGATCTTGCGAGGTAGAATCATAGAATGGTAGGGATTGGAAGGGGACTCTAAAGATCGTCTAGTCCAACCCCCCTGCTAAAGCAGGTCCACCTAGATTAGGTTGCATAGGAATGTGTCCAGGCAGGTTTTGAAGACCTCCAGAGAAGGAGACTCCACACCCTCCCTGGACAGCCTGTTCTAGTGCTCCCTCACTCTCACAGTAAAGTAGTTCTTTCTTACGTTTAAATGGAACTTCTTGTGTTCCAGTTTCATCCCATTACCCCTTGTCCTGTCACTAGCTACAACAGAAATAAGTGATGTCCCAACCTCCTGACATCCAGCATTTATATACTTGTAAATATTAATGAGATCCCCCTGCAGTCTCCTCTTCTCTAGACTAAACAGCCCCAGTTCCCGCAGCCTTTCCTCATAAGTCCCCCGATCATCTTGGTGGCCCTGTGCTGGACTGTCTCCAGAAGTTCTCTGTTCTTCTTGAGATGGGGATCCCAGAACTGGACACAGTACTCCGGATGAGGCCTCACCAGGGCAGAGTAGAGGGAGAGGAGAGCCACCCTTGACCTATGGGCCATATCTCCTCTCTTTCAGGAAAGGAAAACCTCCTCTCTTTCAGGCTTTCTGACATCAAGAGGAACATCAAGCTATTTTGGGTGCAATCAGAGACTGAGGGATAAGGGTAAGTCAGGGTAGAGGCCAAGTATCAATTTTCTAAAGAAAAAAACAGCAGAACACCTTCAACTAGACAATGAGCAGAGATTAGGGAAATAAAATTTTGTAAGTATTTACAGAGTCTAAGTTTTTGCAACCAAAGAGTGTAGCATGGGCACCTATGAAGCTGACCTTCAGTATTGCATGCTTTAAACTGACACTGCCAAAGGGCAAAAGTAGATAATTTGGCAGGCAAATGTCTAGAACCAGATTAATTTGTCAGAGATGCTGGAGTTGCCGATGGTGCTGAAGTTAGAGATGCTTAATGAAGCTTGAAGTCAGCCACATTTATAAGTGATTAAAAGAAAAAGCCTGTATCTTTCCACTTCTGAGGTGTTAGCAGTGGGTGGCTTGGGCTAGAATGAAGGAACAGTAAGATGACTGTTGTTCTAACCCTTCCTGTGGAATAGAGTGGGGACAGAGAGCTGACAGCTGGTGCACCATTCTTTTCTGGATGAAATTGCTGTATTTTAGTGGATTTAGTAATCTTACCAGATTGAGAATTCTAAGGTCATGAGGAAAAAAAAATCTGTAGAAACAGTTTCATAAAGAAATGGTAAGATTTTGAAATGTGTTTTCATTCCCAGCTGGAAGAACACCTCCACACTTTAGTGTTCACCTCAGGTCTGTATTGCATTTTCATTTCTTAAGGGTATTTACATGAAAAAATAAAAAATGATAAATTGATACCATGTTCCTGCACAGCTAGAAAGCGAGTTGTTATGGTATTGTCAAAGTCTTTTCCATTTACTTCTGGAGACTAAGCTTGAGTGAAATCTGTCCTCTAATTTTGACAGGATTGTATTCAAATGCAAGTCCTGTCAAAGCTCAGCAAACTCTAGCACTGTTTTGTTTCTGACTTTTGGAGATTATGATTGGATTAAAGAGGTCTTCTGATGTACATGAATGCAAAACCAGCCATCCCAAAGATGAAAAAAAAAACAAATCCAAAAACCAGAAAGCAAAAAAAACCACAAACCAACTAACAAACCCAAATCAAACAAAACCCAAAAGCCTAAATTTTCTGTTTCTAAAGTCACTGCTAATAGAGTCAACCTTCTCCTACCAGTCAGTTGCTTAATCCTCTGGTTTAAGACTTTTATGCAAGTCATCTTTTAAATCTCTGATCCTTTACCCAGTTGTTCAGTGTGAGCAGGGTTGGTTGCAATGAGGGAAATGGTACCACGAACTATCTCTCTGGATTACCATTTTTGCCATAGGCATCAGTAGAGCAGGACCAAGGGGTAAGAGAACTAAGGATGCTTAACGGAGCAGACACATAATTTCTGAAGTTGCTTCCACCTTGCAAAAGCAAGATACATGTTTCCTCATTAATATTAACTTGCATCAGAATTAAGCTTGGGAGTTTTGAGAGTCCTGTATCCTTCATCTCTAGGCTACTTGAAATTGCACAAAGTAAAATGTTTGTACAAAAATAAGTACATATAATTAGCTTTATGGTGTATGTGTTTGCCTTGACACTAGGTGAGACTGTGTTTAGATGAATAGCTGGGTTTCTTCTCATATGTATGTCTTCTGAAATACACAACAGGAGACTCGTGTATTTTGGACCAGCAGAGATTTTCTGCTGAGATGACTAAACTGTATCGAAGTAAAGTTGATGTGTCTGAGTTCTGCAGTATTTTCTGCGTGCCACTGTCTTATGCTAGTCGTGTTTCTCTATTGGGTGCGTGTGTGTAGAAAAATTGATGGAGCTCAAGATGATACTCAAGTTACTTCCCCATGTCCTTATCTGGTACTTAGTAAAAGTCTGCCTTACCTTTGGTTGCTTGAAAGCAGCTATTTAAGTTATTCCATGTGCTAGAAGATTTAAATATTGAGGTGATACAAAAAGCAGATGAGTCTACGTCTTCCTCCCTTGCAGCTCATTTTTAGTACATTATTCTTCTTAAGGAAGCAACTAGAGATGGCTGTCTAGAGGTGATCTGTTTCTTATTATAATCGTGGAACCTCTCTGCCCTCCTACCCCAAACAAGAAAACCACATAACTGGTCTTTCGTCTTTCCGTAGGATCATTTTAAAGATTGCAGTGCAGTGATAGTACTGCTAGTTTCATGCTGCCTACACTGGAGGCCTTTGATAGCCACACACCTGCTTTGCCATCACTGACTTCAGCTGCACAAAGTGAGAGCCCTAAAATACCTGGGCATTTGCCATGCTGACAGTAACCCCCTCTGGAAGAGGTCTCTGTCTCATGATCGGAGGACGGGAGGGGGGAAGAGTATCCCTGATATTCACCATGTGCATATAGCTTAGGCCAAACTAGAGGGCAGAAGCTAGGACACCGGTCTCCACCTGAAGTCAATGGAGACCTATTTTCAGAGGTAGCTACTTCAGGGCATCTAAAACACCAGTGGATAATTTGTTACTGCTGACTCCAATCACAGTTGCCAGCAATGTTCTGAGGCTAGCAATAGCAAGGGGTTAAAAAAAAACCCCAAACAAGAAAAGATTACCACTGACATAGCTTCAACCTGGCAGTACCTGTTACAGTCTTAGGGTCCAATTTTATGTAATTTCTTTAGCAACAAAGGCATCTTAAAAGGTTTTCTCTTCTGCCTGCTGATTCCAGCCCTTGCAGAGAGGGCTTTTTCCTGTCTGTAGGTCCCTTCCATCCATGTGCTGTTAACAGCCTATGGGACCCTGAAGCTGATTGCATTACTAAAATGACTGGGGTTTTGTTGGGAGGTGGTGGGTTGGGTTTTTTTATTGTTACTGTTTAGAAACAACAAAGGTTGTGGAGTGTTTGTTTTTATTTGCCCAGACCATTTCAAGGATCTGGTTTAGGCTAAGCCCACAAACCATGGATGGTACAGCTGGCAGGAAGGGGAACAGAGTGCAGTGCCAGCATCTGTCTGCTTGTGCCTGAAACTTTCTCCAGCTCTGCTGCTAAAGAAAATACAGTGGGACTTCAAAACAGCATGAACCTTTCTAATAAATAATGACTCAATTTTGCGTACCCAAGTTTCTGGAGTATTGGTGAAAACCTGGCAGTCAGTTGAACATGTTCATTTTGGAGTTCAAAGAAAATGACAGCTGCCGGGTCCCTGAGCTTGCCATGTTGTTTGAAGTACTGGATTAAAAGCCAGGTTTGGAGACAGACTTTTTGTTTAGTTTGTTTGGTTTGGTTTGTTTTTTTTAAATACATACAACTGCTGTTATATGTCATCTGGTCTCTTACAACCTGTGGTGGGGAAAAGTACAGAAAAAAAAACCCACCTGGTTTAAGAGTTTTACTTTCTCTTGTTTTCTGAGGGGGTTGTCTATCTCTTTTCTTCTCTACTTAACTCCTGTACTGACCCAGACACTCTTGACTTTCTTCCATAACCTCATCCGATTAGCATGACCTGGATGAAGCTGTGTAATCCTCTCCTTTGTTCTAGCAAAATGGAGACGAAATAAAGGCTAGAGGAGGAGCACAAGGCCCTTGTGGACTCACCCTTCAATCCATGCCATTCCCAAGCATGGGGAGGACTTCTGATCCTCCTCTGATGTTCTTGCCCTCAGCCATCCAGCCCAGGCTTGTTAGGAGGCATTAGTTTTACTGTAGTGGTTCCCGAAATACAGTTTTATCACTTCAGTACTAAGGCTTTTCTTTTTACACTGAATTATTGTTGAATTTTATATCTGTTTCTTACTCGAGGTGCATTTTTTTTCCTTTCCTCCTGCAGTCAGATGTACACTGCAAATGGCACAGACAGTGCCTCCTATTGTGGCTCGGGCTCAAGACTTCACATATGTAAAATGTGACTTGCAGCACTTTCTTTGAAGCCTAACCACAGCCAGGGAGCTGTAATTGCAGTCTTTGATTGCGCCGACTTCACTTGTGGATCGGGCTTTGCTAGGGCATGCCTCACTTGGCGAGACTTCAGCTACAGCCCCCCAGTGAAGCCTTAGATGTGGGAAGTCTTCAGTCTCCTTAGCACATGCCTGTGGTTTCTTGAAAAGAATCCTGATTTGACCTGTTTTATATCTGTAAGGCAACACCATCGTCATCCATATTTTTTTAGGTATTGGTTTATCAGCAGCTGGAGCTGTTTCCAGTGCGTAGCCTGCGTGTGCAGCTGGGGAAAGGCTGGGTTCTAGACACTGGTTTTGGGAGAGCTTCAGTGTCATTTGCTGTGCCGCTGTGTTCACGTAAGAATAAAAACATTTGGGCCTTGGCTGTTCCTGAGCCCTCGCAGAATTATAGTGGTATCCGCAGCCTCTCTCCAAACCGGGGCTAATTGGGCGCCGAGAAGGGCTGTGGAGAGGAGGCACGAGCTGCCAGAGCTGCTGCCGGATTGGGGAAGGAGTGATGGTGTGAAAAAGCTGAGGGCCAGAGCAAGGCCACGGTCGCTATTTTAACCTCCTGACTTCAAAGACAGCTTGCTTGTAAGGGAAGGGGAGGCAGGGGGGGAGGCAGGGAACCATCTCAACAGAAGAGCATTTCATTTCCTTCAGTGAAGTAGACATTCCTGGCTGCTAATGGGGAGTTGCTCTGAATCGCGGCGCTTGTATCAGACTGCTGTGAACTACTGGCCTGGCGCCTCAAGGCCATTCCTCAACAGGAAGCTGAATGTTTTCATGTAAGACTGAGAGGAAAACCTTCCCAGGAAGAGCAACCTGGACCAAACCTTTGAAAATCTGGGATGAAAAGGCACAAAATAAATATAAAGCTGCAGGGTGCTCTCCCCAGTGTTCCTCTGCTGTTTGCTTGGCCTCTCTTTCGTGCTCCTTGGAAAGGTAGAGCCCTCCACAGCTCTTTGATCCGCATGTGTTACGGAGCACTGTGCTACTTTATATATATAAAAAAAAAAGGCAGGAAGCTCAGGCTTTTTTTAGTTGGGACTTGGGCTGGTTTTATGAGGAAATAGGAACTGAATTAGTCAATACAGACCACCTCTGTTGAAACCACTTGGTTTGCCAGTGGATTTCAGCTGTGCTGTTTAAGAGGCCACAGTAGCTTTAAGTGTCTTTTTGTGGCTACTAGCAGTGGATAAAAATTACTCATTATGTATCAGGGATGGTAGAATTTGGGGGAGAGGAGAGTGTCCTTCAAATTTAGCTTTAATTGAATACAGGATAGTTTGATATAAATTTGTGCATGTTGTACCTTAGTCTGCAGCTGAACTTTCTTCAGCATCCTTGACTTTCCACTAAAACAACAGTCACATGAATGGCCTCTGGATGAGGTGTAAACTTGCTGTAGTGAGATATTGGGGCCCCAGCTTGTGCTTACTAAAATCAAAGGGTCCAAAATCAGTTTTGGAGGCTTTTACCCTGGAGTGCATTAGCCTCTGTAATTCCTTCTTCAGGAGCTGTACTCAACCACTCTGGGCAAATTGCTTTGCGTTGTAATGGCTTATGTGGGAGCAGCGGCAGATGGGAGGTGGATGCCCAGTTATAAATGGCCCTGGTTTAAATACTATTGCTGCAATATTTGCTGATTAATTTTGCTTGTGCCTCTTACATGCTCTTGTGTCAGACTATCTGTTATGATTAGTGTAACAGAAGTTTGACTTGTGGTTTAAACCATTCCTTCATAAACTTGTTCTGTCTTGCCTTGCGTGATCTGAGGTGCTTGCAGCCTATCTTCTCTGTGTGACTAAGCATTTTGTGTTTCTTGTGGTGAAAATTCACTCACCTCCACCGAACTGTGTTCCTGTGCTAGTTTTGGTCATTATCAAAAGCTCTGCTCATTGAACCTTCTACTTGTTTGGCAGCTGAGTAGTACCTGGAGGCCCAGCGAGTAATGTAGATTTTTTTGAGATACCATTAATCCTGAGACTGTTACTGGAGAGTACGTGTCCATCTGTACAAAAAAACCTGACTTGTTAGTCCTTGGGTGGAGTCCCTGTCATAACCCCATTGTCTAGGTCAGAAGGGCAGGGGGTGATGGTTGAGATAGTGATTGTGCAAATCAGCTGACGTAACCCAGAGACCTAATGACGAGCTGTTCCTCTCTGAATGAACAATACCTATAATGCTTGTACTGTCAGCCTTTTCACATGCTGTAAGAACGTAAAATCATCCAAGATCCTTCTGAACTTTACTGCTAGGTTAGAGGCCCATGGCTCTTACACAACTGGAAGATGATTCCCTACTCTGCTGAAGAGCAGAACAAACCCCCCCCTCCCCGAGTCCTGTGGATGCACAGTAGGGTGAGTGCTCACACAAGCCTCACCCACCACATTCCTCTACCCTGCTGCTAACCGAAGACAGCATTTCTTCATTTCTGTACGGAGTGGAGCTTGAGGCTCTGAAGTAGAGGTTTGATTGACCTCAACCACTCTAGTAACAAAGCCTGAGGATGTCTACTTTTGTACCAGGTATCTGGGTCAAATGCTGTGGATAAATGAAGTCCACCACAAAAGGGAATTATTTCTGTAATACACTGAACATCTAAATAGCTTAAAAGCCCACCTTTCTAGATGGTGCAGACATCTATTTACAATCCAAAGTACTCTCCACAGATACTCTTGCGAATATTTCAAGTGAGAGCAAGCAGCAATATTCTGCACTTAACTTGGACATTGCAAACATTGTGATGTTTCCTCTGGGGACATCCAAAACCCACCTGGACGAGTTCCTGTGTGACCAACTCTAGGTGGTCCTGCTCTGGCATGGGGGTTGGACTAGATGATCTCTCAAGGTCCTTTCCAACCCTTAAGATTCTGTGATTCCACTAATAGGTCACATCAGAATTACAGTGATGCCAACTTCTTTGAAGGTTTTAAAAAAAAGCTTCACATAGTCTTCATCATTCTCTCTCTCTCTCTCTCCCCCCCCCCCCCACTGTAGGTGGGAAAAGAAATGCTTTCTCAACTTGCAAAGCAAAGGCGGCGACACCAGGACCCCTTCTGGAGATGGAAGCTTGTTGAACCCTAGGTGTGTCCTTCATCCACACAGGCCACCCCCAAGGAGTCTGTCTAGGATGTCATTCACCCTGATGTCACTGCTAGAGACACTGAATCATAAAGACAATCACTGCCAAAATCCTTCACTATCACGAGGTCCAGCCCCGATATAAATAGCGCAAATGAGCTCCTGGGTCAGCAGAACAGCTTCTGTCTTCACTTCACCTCTGCCTTGCACTCTTAAAGCCCCCATCTCATCTGTGTCCGTATCGAGTCAGCAAAGTAGCGTGGCTGTCTCTGCCTGCTTCAGCCAAAAGAATCACGTAGACCACAGCTGCCCCAATACAGCACCTCGAGGAAATGGAATTTGCCTGGACCAAGATGACACACTCAACCTTCATTTTATTTAATGGTGCGACAGGATCAATCTTGGTTTTAGCTTTTTAAAGAAACTTGAATGCTTTTATATTTTAACTTTTAGTTTGTAATTTCTTTGGTGTATATTTTACTAGGTATGAGCTTTTAAACAACTGTCAGAAATCTGAAATACTTTTTAAATAAAAGAGGGTGTTTTTTTTTTTTTCCCTGCCAGAGGAAACACATGTATGGAAAAAAAAGGTGGCATTTTTGTTCAACTATTTGTAACAAATAGTGGCCTATCAGTCTATATAATACAGTGTCCTATAGAACTAAATAAATGTAACAACAGTCAGCTGGTCAGTAGACACCTCAGTCTTGTATCATCTACTCTGTAAACATAAGCAATACATCCAGCAACTCTGACTGCAGTGAGTTCTCCTTCTCACCCATTCCCCTTCTTACTTGTAAAAAGCCCAGCACTTGAATTATTATTTCAATTGTTCTGTATTTGTATCTGTTTTTGTTAGCCTGTTAGTGGGATTTTATGCCAGTCGTTGAAATGAGCATTGATGTACCCATTTTTTAAAATAGTAAGGCACAGCCTTTGCCAAAAATACTGTCAACCAATTTTTTTATTATTATTATTTTTTGGGGGGGGTCATTCCAGTTTGAGTTAATGTGCTGAGCATTTGGTTTTTTAATAAAAGCTTTGTAATAAAATGAAAATGTCTGGCTTTAAAAAGAAAAAAAAAAAAAAAAAGAGAGAATGGCTTGCACCAGAATCCTTCGAAGGTGGAAGCAAGCTGAGGAAGGCACAGGCACTTCTAAGGCTGAGGACTTGGCTCCATCTTCCCTTGTAGTAGGAAATGCAGTGTGCCTGTTCAGCTGTTTGCCTACCTGAAGTAAAGCCATTTTGGAGAATGACCTTCTTTTTTCTCCTAGAGAGAAAACAGAAGTCTCTCTGGTTTACATACCAGGAGTCAGAATGCGCAGGCCCAGTGCTCTCTTATGTTTCTCAGTTAGATCAGTTGGCCCAAGTAGAAGTACCAGGGTCTGTGATTCCCCCCATTTTATCTTCCGTTTCCTATTAAAATCTCAGGAAACACAGCAGTGGGTTTAAGCTGATGATTTGGAATATATATGCCCTTCTTTCTGGATGCAGTCCATGCCCACACAAGGGGTAAGAGTCTACAATTAAATTTCTTATAGCTGTATGAGTTGTCCCACAGTCAGGGACGAGAGTTGGCTGCCAATAGCAATCAACTCCTCCGCACGCTTCAAAACTGAAAACACAGGTGTTTGAGTCTTTCAGGCTCCAAACACAACCAGCAACTTCTCTGACACCTTTCCCCTTTTGTTCCTGGACTGGTGTTCCACAGCTTTGAAAAACACACACAGCTGCCTGACTTCTACTAAAGGACTTCAAAAGGAAAAAAAAGATAAACCATTCAAATGGTTTGTGAGCACCACTGCAGAAGAAATCTTATGAACGTACTGTACATTGAACAACATACATTGTATTCTTACTCCTGAACATTGTGTGGTGTGAGACTGGACTGAGTCAAGTTTGAACTACAAGAAATTACACTGGTGAGTTACTCCCCAAGGAAGTTTTTGGATTAGATTGTTTATGACGGACCCTTAAATTCTGTTGCATAAGAAATTTCATGATTAAAAATGTTATAAAACCATTTCCTCTCCAATCAGCATGCACCATACACAAACACAATCGTAAGAACAGAACCAGCATATTAGTTCTAACAGTATTAATTTCTAGCAACTAGCAATTACATTAATGTGATGGGTTGACCCTGGCTAGACACCAGGTGCCCACCAAATTCTATCACTCCTCAACTGAACAGGGGAGAGAAAACAATTTTATGATTTTCCACAGGTCCTGCCAGGAACTTGCTCCAGGGTGGGCTTCCCAATAGTGTCACAGCCTCCTTCAAGCATCTACCTGCTCTGGCGTGGGGTCCTCCTTGGGCTGCGGGTGGATCTCTGTTCCTCATAGCCTCCATGGCTGCAGGGTCACGGCCTGCTTCACCATAGTCTTCACCACAGGTCACAGTGGAATCTCTGCTCCAGCACCTGGAGTACCTACTCCTCTTCCTTGTTCATCGACCTTGGGGTCTGCAGAGTTGTTGCTTTCCCATATTCTCACTCCTCTCTTTGGCTGCAGTTTTGTTGTGCAGTTACCTCCCCCTCCCCCCTTTCTTAAATATCCCAGAGGTGCTGCGACTGTCACCAGTGGGCACAAGCCTTGGCCAGCTGTGGGTCTGTCCTGGAGGCAGTTGACTTTCGCTCTACTGGCCAGAGAGGAAACTTCCCGCAGCTTCTCACAACTGCCACCTATGTAGCTCCCCCACTGCAACCAAAACTGTGCCACACAAACCCAGTAGAGTTTTAAAAAAAGCAAAACAAGTGACCAGGCAAGGGAACGCTCCCAGACTGCAGGAGAAAAGACCTCTGAGACAACAGCAACTGTATACTAGAGTTTTGCAAGGCCTAGCTACACTTCCATTCCAGTCAACCACCCCAGCCTTTGTTGGAAACCTGACTGTTTTTTAGTTGGGCTTTGGTTTTGTTTTTAAAGGTAAAAACTCCAAGTACTTTAGTGCACTAATTGTTCAAAATCGATTACTGCAGTGAGTTCTGTAAGTTACATGCTCCAAAGATAACAGTTCCTTTTAAAACTTTTTTTAAACGTGACTACTTTACTTAGATTTTTTAATGGCTGTTTAAAAAGTCACCCATTTATCAAAAAAAACCTGTTCCCCACAGAGGTGTAAAAGCCTTATGTCACATGTTGTCCCAAATACACTAGGTAGCAAACAGTTCCCTGTCTCAAGGATGAAAGGTCTTTCAGCACTAATAGTGAAGGGCAAAATTCAGAAGCTATAAATAACATCTCTGCTGTTAACATACAGAGAGTAAGCACCATGTGTTGGACTCATTCATAGATCAAAGGACCTGTACATATAGCAACTATGGGAAAGGTTAACTAATATGCAAGACTTTGGGTTTTCTCATGAGAGTACCTGAAAGAGAGCAATGATGCTATCCTGGAATACCCTCTCTGACTCGGGTCAGTATCTGCTCCTGCCCTGCACTGCTAATCAAGCATTTGTTCCTGGAGAACTGAAAGACTAAATTGACCTTGGCTCTCACTGTATCATGTCAGCTCGTCAGTGAAGACAAGCTAGTAAAAATGGCCTAGCGACGATGGTGTTATCCTGGTGGCAGGACTAGGTTTGAATCCTCGGGATACCAAATAAATAAACTCAAAAACAACACCTAAATTCCTCACATGCAGTTTGGACAGAAGTCAGCATCTAGCCACATCTTTCTTGTGTGCTTGAAATGACTACCCTGTATTTCCCACAGAAAATGTCTTTAGGGATTTAAATGCTCCTACCTAATGGCTGAGCTAATTATCCAGATGCTTCTGATCAAGCGTTCATAAACTCCCTCCCTCCATACTTCATTCCATGCATGCACCCAAAGCAGTTCTACACAGATCATGGTACATGTAGTCCCATTCATAAACACAGGAGATATCCTAGTAGCTAGGAAACACACGTCCTTCCCCCTCACAAAAAAAAAAAAAAACCAAACCAAAAACAAACCAGCAAAGGCCAAAGACACAGAACAGGGCAGTTGAGCTGGGACTATTTACAGCTAACCAGGCCAACATCACAGGATGGTCTGGCTCCCCAAGCTTCTGGATCACCTGGACCAGAGCCATTTCCTCTCTGTTACGTAAAACAACAATGCTTCAGGCTAACTTTGGCTCCTTACACAGCAAGTGATGACAGATTCACTAATTGTGCTTATAGGGACTCACCAGCTCTAGAGAATAATCTTCTGTTGTAGTTTCCGCTTCAGGTTAGGTAACAGAAAAGGCAGTTAGTTAGTTGTACAAGTGATAACTCAATGGTTAGGTCAATTTGCAACAAATGCAGGACCTCAAGGACCAAATCCTTGCTCTGGGCTGTAGGACAGCAGAATCCAGAGCACCAGCCATATGCACTCCTTTGAAACCACTATGGTGTACAAAGCTTTCCCTGTTTCCCAATGGCCTCCTGCTATGATCTACATGGCAGCTAGTCAGGCCAAAGCAAGACAGGCAGAAATTGAAAGACGCTGCAGAGACTAAGAAATGCCCACTGACCTCTCCAGTAATGCCACTACAGATTGTTTCCTTGCATTCACCAGAGGGCTAACACACCAGGAAGCCTCTCTGAGAGCAGAAGTATCCAATAGAAAGTAGATCAAGAGAGAAAGTGACTCCACAGAGAGTCAAAGCCTGTCAGGTACACATTTCTCCTAAGTCAGGTCAATGAGGAAACTACTGGGCTACAAAGGGATTTAGCCAAAAAGAGAGTGGTTGCAACAGGAAAAAGGTCTGCTGCAAACACAGACATTCTGAGGTGAAGCCAAAAGCCTAAGTGTGCCTGAACACAATCCTTTTTCCACTTGACAAGCTAGGAAGAGAACCTCTGGATTAATGTACGAATTTACCCCATGAGTCTCCTCACACATAAAAAGATCAGCTTTAGAAAGCAGTCAAGCATCTGCAGCTCTTGGAAAAAGGACATACCTGCCAGAAATATAGGAACTGAACCTCTTAACCACCAGCTTCCAGTTAAGTCAATGCAAGGACAAAAATTCTGCTCCCCATCCTCCCAGGAATACTCATACCTTCAGGCCATAGGGTTTTAATGACGTCTTCTCTCTGGCTGGTACTCTTCTGCAAGAATTATAACTTCATTGAGCTACAGAAGCACCATCTGCTTGACTGAGTTGCTGCTTACCTGGTCTGGGATACTAAGGTTTTCTTTCTGTAAATGACATTCTTCAAACCCCATCACGATAAACAGATCCATCCCACCTCCCAGAAACCCAACGTGATCTAGTAAGTGATAGGTTTGTTCATTTCTCTCAGCTATGGGAAACCAACATGAACCAGCAGAGCTAGAAGAAAAACTTCCATCTGCCTCATACCAGAAAAGCAATTCACCCCAGGTCTGTTGTGTTCACTCTAACTCAGAAAAGATAACTATGACAAAGTATTTCACAGAATAAGAAAAATAATACAGTCAACAACTTAACGGTGGTCAAGACACTTATTTGGAGAGGCAGCTCTTTAAATTTGGACTCTGGCTAAAAAAATTCTGCAGGGTATTGCTTAGGCTTTATCTTCAGTAGAACTATCTCTAATGTACTCTTCTTGAGAAAAGGCCATGGAAACAAGGACTTGGATCTTGATAAAGCAAAATGCTACTTTTTCTCAGCACCTACCTGTGAAAGTGAACTGCTGGGTAATGAAAGAGGAGGCAGTACTGACCAGAACACAGCAGTGGCTACACACCTTGACAGAGATGAAGTTTCAAAGCCCAAGATGGACAAGACTCTTAAGATCTATGTCTCCTTCTTACTCTTCTCTCGTGAAATCTGTTTTACTTTTTGTCACAACTGACATAGAATCATAGAAGGGTAGGGTTGGAAGGGACCTTTAGAGATCATCTAGTCCAACCCGCCTGCAGAAACAGGTTCACCTAGATCAGGTCACATAGGAACATCATCAGCAACAACTATTTCCTCTCTTCTAAATCCTTAATTAGATAGGCGGTAATCATATTTGCAAACAAACCATGTGGCAGAAAAGCCACTGCTTTTTTCATGTAAAGACATAAAGAACTAAGGAATATCTTAAATGAGATGCACACATCGTTGTAACTGCTACCAGATCCTTAAGTGTAGTATGCTCCACATTTATGTATCAGCCAACATTCCAAGAATTCTTCCAGTCACCTTACTCCCAACAGCTGTCTCACTAGCTCAACCCCTTGTTATTTTTGTTTGGGAATTCTCTCACTTTCAAAGGCAATGGTAACAACTCAGGGAATAGTAACACATTGAAGTAAATTGATGGGCGTGGATTTAAGGGCTTCACCTGAACTGTTTTCTGTTGTGCACTATTGCAGCATTACCCTTCCGTGATCCAAGGGAAGCGTGAAGAGACTTACACTTAGGCTGAGGGTTGTAACTAAGCAGAAGTGACAGCTCACAGAACAGAAGAAACAGAAAAGCATTAACACCAGTCCCAACTACCCACCACTACCCTATGACTGCTAAACACACTGAAGACAGGGCAGCACTCGCTCACCTGTCCCTTTACCAGATTTCATCCAATATTTTTCAGGCATTATGGACAATAGTTAAATTAGGTCATTTATTGACATGACAACTCCTAATACGTTCAGGAAAGCCTGCAAGTTCTTTGGAGCACACACTAGTTGGGGTTGAAAGATGTCCTTGCTAATTCACATCTTGAAATTGGTTCTTTTTAAAGACATCCAAAATCCTTTAACACATGCTGGATTTCCAGCTGCCATGTCAAATACCAAATTTTGTTACTCCTCTCTCTCTCTCTCTCTCTCTATTCTTTAGTAAATCCAGCAAGTTCTCCAAAAGAACGTCATTCTATGCAGAAGGCAGAGAAAGTGGCTCTCCTCTCCTGCCCGTAGCCAAAATTTACAAAGAATATTATGAGTTAAAACGAAGCAAGCTTTGTGGGGAAGCAACCTTAGCAAACTGCTATACTTAAATCAGGATAACCTGCTGTTGTGTAGACTGATTTTTTAGATTGATTCTTAGATTTTAATTCCCAATTCTAATATTTACTATGCAATATAAATCAGTTGTAAGCTGAGATAGATGCCTGTGGGTTTGCACTACTATAGTAACATGAATGAAAATTAAATTCTAAGTCAAACCGACACCAGTCATAGCTAAGCTCAGATTTATGTCACTGAAACACATGGTTCCCTAAAAACACAATAAAAGTGATTTTTCAAAATCACAGTCTTCACTGGAAACTTGTCTCCTTGTAATGCTAGCTGCCAGTTTAGAAAAGGTCTACTCTTTGCCAAAAATCACCCAGCCTTCAGGTGAAGATCAAGCTTCCTGTACAATCATTTGCTACTATTCTTCCCTTCCATCAGCATGCTACTTTAAATGTCATATGTCAATAAGCTAAGCAACATTTTCAGCTGTAAGCCTGTGAAAACGATCTTTAGAATATAAATCTGCCCTTGAGGTGAACTATATGCTCAACTTTTATTCCAAGACAACCAAATGTCCTTACAAATTTAGATTCAAGTAACAATACTGGCTTCAGTTCATAGATTTGCCAGTGTAGCGTCAACTTAGGCAACAATAACTTTCAATCTCAGCCAAAAACAAAATGCCAAGTCACCAAGAGAAACATTTCTTCCACAGTTCCAATTAATGCTTTTGTTTAAAGAAATAAAAAAGATGGTATCAGGAAAATCACTTATTTAAAATTAACAACATCCTTCTCTCTCCCCAATATTCTCTCTCCTTTTTAAAAGCAAAAATCTACCACTTCAAAATCTTCATCTCTGCAGTACTGAATAAATTAAATTCTGCAAGTATCTTCTATCTCCTGCTCCAAAGTAAGCTATTTAAATGCTTATCATAGATCTCACTCTTCACAGGCACCATTTTCCTAAAAGCATTCTGACTGTGTCTTAGAATCCACTGCCTCATTCAAATAATTTCTATTAAGGAAGTATTTCCCTGTAGCCTATTTCACTCACACTGCTTCCCCAAAGGGCTCACATAAGTATTTTTAGGCACTTAAAACATTCTTTGGGTACCTAACTTCCATAGGTCACCCTCTGACACCAATGTTATGATAGCATCCAGAAATCAATCCATAAGAAGTTGTGACCACCCTCTGGCTCAAAAGAAAGTGAAGCAAGAGGGCTGAAGAAATCAGGAGATGGTATTTTTTTCTGCCTGTGAGAGGCACAGTCTGATTGCTACTGTTCAAAATTACTAATTAGCAGAAAGAGCAGTTTTGTTCCTGCAACTGATTCTGTTTAAGAAGGCAGATAAACAGCAAACAGAGGAGGAAAAGGCTTAAAATTGCTGGTTTACATTCTCTGAAGAATTGAAGGGGGATGGGAGAACTTGTCATTAAAATGACATCAGTTCTCTTCTAATATTCCCTATTCTTTTGAAAACTAAATCCAAGATTTAAACTAGGATGCTCACAATCAGGCTCTTCCATAAATACTTTTTAAAGTTCTGAGAGTCATTTTAGTGCTGAGAAGAAATAATGGGAAGCTAGATGCCTTACTTCTTTAGACATTCTGAGAAACATCACTAGGCTTCCAACTGAAAAAGGCTTTTAAAAACTTCACCCTAAATTGCAAAGAAAGATTGCAACATCAGCTGTAAGGAACCCACTAGCCCTCTTGTCCTCCTCAGAGCAAAGAGGACTTGAGCAGCTGTCAGATTTTACCTTTTACAACCTCTTCAGATAAAACCAACAACTAAAAAGCCTGTGGAATATAAATGCAGTACATTTTACACCTGCCTATGCTTGCAGCTTTGTAGGATTCAAAACAGCAGGTCTCAAAGTTAACGTAAAGCAGTTGGAGATTTGGAGTTGAAGCAAGGGCTTCCAATGGCTACAGTGCTCTCCCAGTGAGGCTCATCACTGCATGTTGAGGTGGAGCCAGGGACCGATGTTCCCTCCATCAGACCACAGGCCACTCCACCACCTACACAGGCCCTGCCACCAGCAGAGCAGACAAGTCTCAAGCTGTGCACAATCAAAACCCACTTATTGTAAATGTGTGGTTTTACCAATTGTGATTGTACAAATGTTTCATAGATCCATTTGAGTATGCAAGGATAATTAAGCAAAAAAAAAGGGGGGGATTTTATTTGGTGCTAATTCGTCACATGCCAATTCCAGCTGTTCACTGTAGACCTACTGCCAAGTATACATTTCTTCCCACAGCTCATCAGAAAGCTTCTTGCTGGTGAAAGTGGTTAATCCACAAGATTTTTGTTACTGAAGCCAAGACTCCAAATGGGAGGTTTAGGTTACAAATAACAAAAATTCTGCATTCTTTAACTAGTGAATACTGTAAGAGTTTGTCCATTTACAGAAAACCACCCTAGAAGTGGTTGCTGGCAGAAAAATAGGATCAGAATAGAAGCTGTTACCAGGCAGGACAGAGATGCACCAACCAAAGCAGCAGTGAACAACAGGCTAGGAAAAAAATCCTGTTATCTGGCAGCATGAAACAGCCAAAGTAAGCGACAAGTTCCGTAGTGCCCGCCAAGCAAAAGCCTTGTGCTAAAATATCCTCTTGTGTCCCAGCCAACTATCAGCATCTGACCCAAGGCTGGAAACAAAACTTGGCCCTCCGCCTTGTTGAGATGCCTCATGGCACTGTATGACAAAAGAAATGGCTCTTTTGATAACTAGATTTGGTGGTTTGTATTATTGCTACCCCAGAAGCAACATCCAGGCTGCATTAGAGCTTTATGGTGCTAGCTTCTCTGCAAAGAATGCACTACTGAAAGTTATTTGCAATTTATAGAAAACCAAATAGAAAACCTCTAAGGAAATAAAAGAGTGAACTGAACAAGTGCAAAGTTGCTCTATAGGCATACAAACCAAAATCTTATTAATATAATATCAGTAAGAACCCCAGACCTCATAGCATCTTGCTCTGTGGTCATACACACTTAATTTAAGGCTCGGCAGTGTGCTGCATTTATAAATGGAAAAGTATACTGGATAGCAAGTGGCAAATAAAAAGGATTTTGGTTTTAACATGAACTTTTGAGAAGATCATAAAATTAGAGACAGATCATTCTACAAATCATTTTTACAGTTACCATATTGTGGCTCTACTTAACCCTTCTGTAACAGAATTCAGCAGAAGCACTTCAGTAGTTTTTCCTGTCGTTCACAGTCAAAGGGAAGGAACGTAAAACATGAAAAGATCTAGCTCTCAAAAGAATCTTGGCATCTGCCTTTGGTCCTGGTCTCAGCTCTTCCAAAATAATTCAGGTCACTTTTATAATTGCTTGTGTGGTTGAAAACTGTAGTTGAATAAAAATACTGAGACATGGGTCACTGCTCTGGTACTAGGAAGCAAAAAAAGAACATAGCTACAGGTGCAAGATTACTGTATCTCTTGAAAAAGTTAACTCCAAATCTGTCAGCAGTAAATTTAGAGTGATTATGTTTCCCTAAAAACTACAAACACTGCTTCTGGTTTACCCACATCTTTGAAGTCCCTTTGTACTATAAAGTGGCTTTCTCTAGTTGTAAGAATAACAAGCATGCATGAAGCTTTGACAATTATGTGTGGATAGCTTAATAAAAAGTATTAGTATGATCATTTGCAATAACTGTCAGCTATGTATCTATCAAAGTGGACTCAAGCTTGAAGAGCAATACTCTGAGACACGGAAAACATTTTGTGTGTCATGATGGTGCACAGTGGATGCTTACACAAAGAATTCACCAGAGAACAGTACACATCTGTAGCTTCACACAAGCTCTCCAGTCTCTCTGCAAGAAGAACTTTTCATGAAATAAAAGTCAGAAGTGCTTTCCTACAGCAGCATCAGAAATAGCATGTACTTTCTCATGGTTGATCATACTCTTATTCCCCCAAGGAACAATGCAATCCCATCACTTCTACACTACTACATCGAACACATCCAAAAAATCATTCTTGGGGATCTCGGACCTTAATACTGCACCAATTAAAGTACAACAGGTTTGCTAGTACCTACATCCTCTAGCACTTACCTTCTGACCACAGGAATATGTTACATTGAGTTAGCCTACACCAAACTCATTTGCAGACTTTACTGATCAAAGCCTGGCACAAAGTCAGGAATACACAAGGCCTTTTTCCACCAAGACAACTGTTTGGTCAGGCAAACTGGAAATACCTCTTTTTCACACACCCTTCTCTTTCTAGTAACAGGTATTGATGTACCCAGACAATCACATCTTGTTGCACTTAACTTTATACAGCAAGTTTCTTGTTTTCTCCAGCCTGACAGACATTTACTAATTTATAATAAGTGGATCTACAGAAGAGATTGAATAACAAACCTCTAAAGTTCCACAGATATGCCCTTTTAAGTTCCCATTTTTCTGTGTATGCGTTCCTCTTCCGACAAAGAAAGCAACAAGACTGGGATACACAGAATCACAGAATGGTAGGTGTTGGAAAGGACCTTTAGAGATGATCTAGTTCAACAACCCTGATAAAGCAAGTTCAGCTAGATCAGGTCAAAGTCTGGTAAGAGCCTGATCCACAGAACAAACATTGGCAGAAGAACCATCACATACAGTATTAAGAAAACAAAACTGAGCCAGAACTCTGAATCTCATTTTGAAGCCAATGCCATGCTTTTCAGAGGCCTGATTCTGTGCTGAAGCACTGGACTGGCAGTACTAGGTCTCATGACTCTGAAGAACCCGTGCCAGATGCTGGAGTTAACTCCTGTCTTGTCAACAACCTGTTGTTTTTAACATCTTGGTTTTGAAGGATGTTTGCATTGGCTCAGAGGTTTGGGGGTAAAAGTCCAGCTTGTCCATGAAAGAAAACATACCTTTTCATGTTGTTTTATGCAGTTCCTCAGTCAACTCTTCTTCCTACTGTGTAAAATAAGGCATAGGTTCACAAAACTCCAACCTGAACAGAGCTAGGCTATCCATTTCAAGGCAGCTACTCATTTCCAGGGGCTAAACTTCACCAAGAGACAACATCAATTAAATTCTTTGGCCATGCTGTTTTCCCAACTAAATTCCTACCGGGATGATGTTCTGCAAGTCCCCACAAGAATTAAGAAGGAAGCAACAAACTCCATTTTCCATTCCAGATTCAAATCCGTACTGCAAGTCAATATCCGTACCTCCTAAGAAAACTGATCTCCTACTGTGATATACTGGAAAAGCTCAGTGACTTTTGCAAGCACAGATGCAGATTTAGAACTTCAAGACATTTGCACTCAACAAACAGGCAGCTGTTATTATTGACCCACACACAAGTATTATTGTGTTCAGTGCCATTAATGGAGAATATTTCATTTGTTAGAGTAAAGCCAAGTTTTAACTTCTATACGCTTAACTCCTCTTTGGATCAAACTTTACTGCAGCCTCTTGCACTTCATACTCCATAAGCCCTTCGTGCAGACCACCTTCCTCCAGCCAAGATTCTGCTTTCAGCTCCCTCTGTTAAGTTTACTGTGTTCCATCTTCTCCCCAGCTGTGTCAGCAGCTAGAATGGCCATAGATGGAGCACATTTGGCAGCTGAAATGACCCAGATGCAGAATCTGGAGCCATCCTCCCAGCCGCAGTAGCTGGGCTTACATCCGACTCGCCAGTTGCTGGCTGTCAAGCTTCCCTCAAGCTGTGCCAAGTGTGCATCTCAAAGCTTTGACCGAAGTGGGGCCAACACTCTAAATATGTGAGGCCCGATGACAAAAAAAAGATAATGAAGACTTTAGGTTTTAAAAGGAGTCAGTAAGGGAACCTAAGTACCCATCTTCCTTTCTCTTCTGTCCCTCTTTTTTTTTTTCCCCCCACAATCTCTTTGTCTCTATTAAATAATTGAGGAAGAACTGACTGGTGAGAGAAGTTCTAATCTACCACATCCTAGTCTGAGGTACGGATGAGCTAGATTCCACTTCAGTCATTAACACCACCTGCAGTGGGACTCGTACCTCTGCATCAAGTCACAGGCATAGCAAGGGCTGGAAAATAATCTTTACTGAGGGAAAGGTGGAGACTTTACTTGGTATTTAAGCCTCCTCTTTAAACTGTCAAAGCTGCATAAATCCTTGTACAAATCAGAAGCAACTATTTAATGTCCTACTCTGACCAATTTCATCACCATCTTGAACCCAAGAAGGGGCTTCTACATCCTCCATGCATCCTCACTGAGGAACAAAAGAAAAGGCTTACCTTGATTCAATGGCCTCAGTCATTCAATTACACATTCTGAACTAGATTTAAGGGAGAGTATTTCAAGTTTTGGCTGTTTATCTCATCTCTCCTCATCCTGGCTAGCATTTGACATACCGATAAAATAAACCATCCTCACCCAGCAGTAAAGTAGCTCCACATGGCCTATTTGCTACTGAGAAAAAAGGACTCTCTTCTGAAATTGCAAGCCAGACTTACAAATGCCTCATTTCATGTTTCTGTATGCATTACATATATACACAGTGTACCTGTTAAAGCTCTTGAAGTGAAAACACTGTTTTAGAGAAAGTTTGTTTTTCTAAAATATCAAATTTAATATTGAAAAATATTCTGAGCATTTAATATTAAATAGCCTATGCCTTGCTACAAACCCAAGCATTTCCAAATTTAAAAGGGAGCACCACTAATTGTGCCTAAATGTTTGGGGAAAAAAATCTGCCTTTTCTTAAGGCACAAGAATAATATATATTCCAATTTTTAATTACTAATGAAAACAGTAGTTCTAAAGCTATCTTCACCCTGCACCACTTCAGTCACTAAACAGACACTAAGAACCTTCAGGTGAAACAGACCTCAGATGCAAGAAGTAGGCTGCATTTTAAGAAAATCGATTCAATTTAACAATATATTAGTAAAGGAAAGAGGAATTTTTACAGTGCCATTTCCTTCTTTTAATCCTCTTCTTTCAAGACAAGCAACACAAAATCAGAAGATCTGCAAGTAGGAACCAGGATATAATAAAGCAATTTTTTTTTATTCTTTACTCAGCTTTCTTGTGTGATCATGTGCAAAGAAATTAGCATCTGTCAGCCTCAGTTTCTTTAGATGCAATCTGAACTAGATGCTGGTGAAGGGCAGAAGAGGCAACTTTGTGTTAAATAATTATGAAGAAATTCTTTAATTAAAAAACATATATAGATAAAAGCACTCGGTTTACAGACCAAATTCACAAACTAAAAGAAGGCTACTACTCAGTTGAACTGGAACTCCAACCCTCATGCCCACTTGTTCAGCAGTATTTGGAGAAAAGGCTGGATTTGTAGCAACTCCCACCATGAACAAATCCAGGCTTTGCTAAGCCCCAAGGAAACAGAGTTGCAAAACAGAAGATGCCTCAGGCAGCCTGACACACCTATTTGTTTACACAGCACAGACTCCAATTTCAAGCTCCTGAAGTACACAACTATAGTAGCAGTGTAGGGTGTAAAAATAATACTTAACATGAATAGCCAGTAAAGCCAATTTACAGTACTCTAGAAAGCATACAGAAGCTTTCACCTGGTACCCAGCTTTGTTAATAAATAAAAAATAAAATTGACATATTAGGCACTTCAGAATAGAAACCATCTCTTCATTATGTTTCCACAACACCTAGCAAAAGGAGGCCCTCAACCAGTAATTGAAAATGCCAGAAAATCCCAAACCAAATTATGAGTTTTGCTTTACAATGCTGTCCAGGTGACAGCTTGCCATTGCAAGAATCATTATTTTTTTTTAAATACTACAACATTTAGAAAATCATTGTTCAAGGCACTGTAATTTACACCTACAGATTAGCACAGCACTTCAGAAACAGCCTAACAAAACAGCTTCCCACATTTGTCAGGGTGAAAACAGACTGCCACCCAGTGGGCTACAACCAAGTGCATCAACTGCCAAGTCGGGACTTTCAATACAGAAGTGTTGAAAATTTTATTTTTAAGAAAGTGCAGTTATTTTTAGGATTTTTACTGTCAATATAATAATGTTTCAAATAAATTCACTTGTCATTGTCTCACACCTGAAAAATCAACATTTGCATGAAGGCACTGTACATATATAGCTCTTCAAAATTACAAGGAAAAAATAATCTACTAAATCAAGCTTTCACTAGAGAAATGGTTAACTAGTGCAATCTCTCAACTCAAGAGGTGGGTTACACTCTAAATGCAGCTTGTGCCATTCTTGGGAAGGTTTAAACAGAATTCACCTGCAATACAGCAATGCTGAATATCATACACAGATAGTTTAACAGCTCTCAAGGTCTGGAGTTCAGTTGTATTTGTAAAATCCTTCTCCAGTCTTCTTACCCAGCTTCTTTTCTTGTACTAGTTTATTCAGGAGCGGGCTAGGTGCAAAAAGAGGATTGTTGGGCTCTAGGGAATGCCATCCTGGTGGAAGAAAAGAAGTGGATAAATTAGTGACAGTTTTGTTAACATGCGAAGATAACAGATATCTGCATCTCCTTTGAAGAAAATTAAGAGTTCAGAAAACAGAAGGAGGTTTGGAACTTATTCCAGACTCTGAGACCCTTCAATACAGCTTCATAAAGCACAGATTGATGATTATGAACAAATCTACGAACTAGTCATTCAGCCTAGTTTACTCCAAACACTTTATAGTCACCATGACTGAGGATTTTTAACACTTGTAAAAAACCATTAAGAACTTAAAAAATATAGTTAAGTACAAAGAAATAAAACAAAGGCTATACTGAAAAAAAAAACATGAAAGGGGAAATTCACTCCAAGCTGAATTTCTATCTGCAAAAGGCATGGTCAGTTGTAACAATGTAGCACTTCTTCACACTACTGGCTAAAAGCAAAAGAAGTTTCATTGAAGATGCCATATTGAGAATGTTGTTGTGGAGAATATTTAAGCTGCTCCTTCAAAAATAACACGACAACCATCAAGAAGCCATCACCAATCATGGGGTCTTTTTGTTATTTTACTAACATTCACAGACTCACAGAATCTTAAGGGTTGGAAGGGACCTCGAAAGACTGAAGTGAAAGGGAGATAGCATAGTTGCATCTTTTAAGGTATTTACTGGGTTTCCTATTTGGTGAGAATGACAACGTGGCTGGCGGAAAAAGGACAGGGTAGTCTCAACATTTGTTGCTTTTCGTCAGAATTTATCTCCAATACATGTATTTCTTCCCACTGACTCTTTTTAGTTATATCAATTTCCACTAATATTATTTTCCACTGGAACTTGATGAAGTCAGCAAACATACCACCATTCTGTCCCCATGCACGCAGGGTACAGGAATATAGTACAAATGTTGTACAAGTACAGCATTCTGAGATCAATTCACATTCCTTTCTCCTCAGCGGTTAAAAGGCTATGTCATAAACATTCCATTTAAAATAATTAAGAGTCAGACTTTCATTAGAACATTCATCTGCAATTTGGCTAAAAAGGGAGAAAATAGAAGAAAATAAGCATGCAATACCATCTATAATGTATTTACTGGTATCCAACCCAACATAGTCCAGTAGTTCAAATGGACCCATGGGATAGCCAGCCCCAAGCTTCATAGCAACATCAATATCTTCCTTTGATGCATCTCCTAGAGAGAAGATTGACAGTTTGATGAACAGAGAAGAATCCGTATCTACTGGGCACCACTTATGAATAATTAACAGGGTGTTATTTCACCCTAGTGCAGCTCTTCAATCCTTGCACGTTTCAGAATCACAAAAACTGGAGTCAGCAGACACATGCTGGAGTATAAAGCTGAATCTCTCAGGAAGGAAAAAAAAAAAAAAAAAGCCCTGCAGGCCTGCTTTCCATTTTTGTAGTTCCCACTTGCAATTCAACACATATCGCTACACTACTGATGGAGCCACAGCTACTGTGCTCAACCTATCCACAAGACTAGAGGAAGAACTGTTCACTGTGAAGAATCGAGAGCTTCTTTTAGAGGCAGATGAAAAGTGTAAGTAAGGAAATATCTCAATTTCACGTCATCAGAAGCAGTTTCTGAATGATGCACAGGACAGAGCTACCTTTACTCTGCAACAGCCAGAAGGCAAGTGATGTCTGTCCAGTTGATGGACAAGTCAGGCACAGAGAAGGGAGCAGTATCAGCTGAGTAACAAGCTTAGTTACAGCAGCTTTCACCAAACGATATCCATTAGCTTTGGAGATGGCAAACAGGAGTGACCTGAAGGGAACTGTGCAGGTGCAATTAAAATTGTAAATTCCAAAATTATTTTTAAAAAATAATCCAAATTATGAGAAATTTGTTGTTACTTCTGTTTCTGTCTGTGCCAGTAAAAATACAAATACTGCATTGCTATGTGTCACACTTAATCTTCACCTCATTCTTTTGCTGGGAATGCATATTTTATATTGTCATGAAAGCAGACACACATCTACTTCTTATTTCTAGTACATATTTTGATAAAGGCAGTGCACTTCTCTGCAGATCCTATAAAAAGGACCAAGTTAAACCAACCCCAGAGGTACCTGTTAATTAACCTCTATGCTCAACACGTACAGGCATTCAGAGTGTCCAAAAGCTTATCAGGCAGCCTATGCAACTTATACACCTAAGATCAGAGAATCTTAGAAAGAAGTTTTCAAAATCTCTTGTAAAGGCAACAAATTCAGTGCAGGTTCTGTATGAAGGGATAATTTTACATATTTCCTTTCACTCCTTAAAGTTGATACTTTTTTTTAAAACCTGGTTTTATTCCCAGGAAACTGGGATAATCAGCCTTAATTCATTCTAACAATTTCAGTTCCCCAAATTCAAACACATGTAAATCCTCAAATCATTCTAAGTTGATGCAGGTGTACATACTTCATTAATCAACAGATTCATTCCTCGTTGTCTGTCAAACTTGAGACTTGGCCACTTGGCTGTACACAGCTGAGTTCCAATAACAATTCAAGAGTAAAAGGGGCCAAACAAGGGTTGTGGCCTGAGTTCATACTGGTCTCCTGCTATAAAGCAGACTTCCACAGAAACTTGACTGGCTGAATTCTTGATTTTTTTTTTCACTAAGAACAGGGTAGTACAGACCACCATACATTAATATTTATGTGATGTCCCCGTTTAAATCACTGTTAATACACTAAAGGTATTTTGCCCATGAAAAAAACACAAAATCTCCTTGTCTTAAATGTGCATCAATAAAGACTTGAGGACTGACCCAATAAAATAGTATTTCAGTGCTTGGAGTTGCCAGGAAAGAGACCAAATTTCATACATTTTGGCTCAAGTGTCTACTCTGAGAATTAATGCAAAGAATATGATAAAAATTTAACCCGATTCAGTGGAAAATATGGATTAGAAGACAGCCATCAGGCTTTTCAAAACATTAACCAGGTTTTAAAATAGATTTCATTAGAATTAAAAACTCATAAATGAACCTTAACAAGTTTGAAAATATCATGCTGTTGAATAAAAAAAAACAGAAGATTAAATCAAAATACTGTTTTACTTAGGCAGAAAACAGTCAATTTTAACATCTCAACGACTGCTTTCTTCTATGTTTAATTAAAGTCTTATTGTTTCCTGAAATATGCATAATGATAAAATGTCACTTAAAGGCAGGTTTTTTACAAGGACTGAAATACCCATACACTTTATTTTAAAATTGTTACTTTTTCTAAGAGAATAATGCCCCTTCACATCACTGCCTTTGCCTTTCAAGTCATTAAATTTGCTCTTTTCTCCTTTTGAGGTGTAGTTAGTTACATCTGTTGATGGATAAACAAGTAATGTTGGTTTATATTTTTTCCCTAGAGTTCAAACCGTCCCTTCCCTGTGATATAAAAGAGATTCTTAATATTTAAAGCATATTTGGTGGAATCCTGACGATGGAGTGCTTTCATCTGTAAAAAAGTTATTTCAGAAACAAAATGTTTCAAATTACATTCTTAGTAGCAGGGAGCTACGAGCAGAGCACTTGAAACAAAAGCAGTATAATTTCCTCTTTAACCACTACATTATTGGCTTGTTTCCCTTTCAAAACAATTATCAATGCCTTAGAAAAGTTAGTGGTTCTTTGGGGATTCATGACTATTTCTGCCTACCTTCAGTATTAACATAAAAGATACCAGCAGGGAGCTGGGAGTTCGTAAAGAACCTGTGTCTAAAAAAAGGACATAAAAGAGGACTAAGAGGATTTATGGTGCAGTAATTGAACCCAAATCACTTGTATGCCAGTACTGTAGCATGACACCGAGTATTATACTACTTACCTCAGCTGAAAATTGGTGTTTATTTCACAAGCCCAATAGAGGTGAACTCAAGAGAACTTTGCTAATGGTCCCATTATAGGATTTTCAAAACTTTATCATACATCCCTTGGATGTAAAGAAGGAGGTTCCCAAGTAGTTGGCAGAGGATATTTTTGCAGTGGCTCTACACTCACCTTGTCATCTCCAAACCCTAGGCATTTTGCACCACCAGAAATTTCCCACACAAGTAACGTGGACCTTCTGACTCTGCATACATTGACATTTCAAAGCGAAGACAAGGTCTTGCCAATGTACACACTGGCTCCTATTTGATGTTCATTATTCACTTCCAGTCTTGAAAGTCTGAAAGTTTTAAGGGAATCCCAAGGCTTTTCTGGAGGGATCTAATATTTAGCAGTGTTTTATGTCACACTCTCCAAAGTCAATATCCCAAGTACCTCTCTCAAAAAGTCGAACAGCTTCCATCATATATGGCACCAAGAGACGGTTAACGATAAACCCTGGAGTATCCTATTAAAAGAAAGAAAACGAGGATTCTGAATAAACATTCCTTACCTGTAATACATTCAAATGCTACATGAAAAATTAAATATTGGATGAAGACACTTATTGAATCATCAGCTTCTGGTACTCTCTAAATTGTATTTTTCATGTGATTTATCTGCTTAGTATCAAAACACAAAAGATGAGCATTTATATGCCATTCCTTATTTCTGAAATTGCTCGTGGCTGAGAACACTAAGACTACTACAAGCCCAACTCGATCTTAAAATAATTTCATGTGCCCAGTTGGCCTTTTCTTTAGCAAAATCCCGCTGTTACAGTTTCCTGAAGGATACAAGAACAGCAGTTCCTCCCTAACAGGTTTTTTGTGTGTTCACTACTAGAAACACTCCTAGCTAACAGTCTGCTTCTATCCCACTGCTTGCTGGTGCACCATGCTTTCGAAAGTTAGGATCACTTCAATAGCAAACATCAATGTTATCAATGAAAAGGTGAAACACATGCTGTCAGAAGAAGGTAACAAACTGATACAGAATTTCTTTTATAGGAGCTTTAATCAAAACAAAAAATACAAAGAAAAAACAAAACCTACAAACCATGATACTTGTGAGTTTTTGCTTCTCTAGACAAGATGTCTAGAGTTACCCTACCTTTAGGGATTTCTGGTAAATGAGAATGTATTCTTTGTCCAAATACTTTTAACACAGATGAGAAACTAGGCAAAAAGCAGCCTATAATTGCTTTTACATATACTAAAACCTACTACCTTAAAATCAATAGTTTTCAAGAACACTATATGATCAAAATCTACTGACCTTACAACTGACAGGACTCTTTCCTACTGCTTTACTGAAGTCCACAAGCGATTCAAAAGTCTTTTGGCTAGTCATTGGAGTCTTGATGACCTGGGCAGAGGGAAGGTAAGGAAAGTGTAAGCACACTCTCTTGCATTTCCAGTACAGCGGTGATTAAACTGTAACACAGAATACTATTCCAGAAATTTCAGTGGATACATACATAACAGTCACAGAAATCTACTTTAAAGATAGATACAGCACTTGGCACATTTTGAAATTACGTGTTTCTTTAAGACACGACCAGTATGGATGGTAAAAGTGACCACCCTTTGGAATCACACTTAGAGATTATATTATGAAAAAACAACTTTAAAAGCTGCATAGTCCTCTGTTGACATCACTCTAGAGAACCATATTAACAGACATAGGTCCTGATAAAAAGGGTCGTAACATCTACCTTGTGCCCAATATAGGCACAACACACACATGAAATTCTAAAGAAAATTTTAAATCTGTCTTTCAAATTTGTGACAGCCTCTTATCTTTTGAGTAGTATGCTTCCATGTTGATGTTCTTCACAACTGAGTTTTTTGTCACATATAGTATTTTCTATACTTTACTGCAGTTGGCATGCATTAAAGTCATTTGTTAATGTGTGGTAACCAAAAACTGCTATACATAAGCAGTTAAGGCTGACCTCCTTGTTCATACAATTAAGATACACAGATATTTCCCCCCACCCTAATGACTAACACAAAAAGAAAAAAAAAAGAAAAAAAAAAAATCACTGTTAGGAGTGAGGAAAAGTCTTGTTTCTCAGCAGAAAAAATAATGCTCTTTTAATTGATATTACATAAAAATATCTGAGATACTTACATAAGACTGTAACAGTTTCAAGAATGAGTTTTAATATAGACTTTAGAATTACAACACTAGCCTTCTGGACTATTTGAGAAAGAAATCCCATCAAAGCTATGTGCTTCTGAGCATGAGATCAACAATCTATGAAACGCGCAGATAAGACTCAAAGGCACTGCAGATTTGTGACCCATGAAGGACAGCTTCCATGACCAATTACTGGCAATTTCAGTAATAACTTTCATCGTTTTGGCTATTCTCTTGATTTCCACCAGATTACTTCAAACTGAAACGTCTGGTTTACACATTCTACAGTGTTTGTCAATGCCAATTCTCACTTACAGCAGGAGATGCAAAACAAAAGCAAAGCTTTAAAAGTGTATTTATTTACTAACATTGGCATCTCTCAAGATCTTTTCACTAAAAGCACAGCTTCTGTGTTATAAAGTTCTTCAATTACTACTCATCAACTTGATTGACTTTGGGGTAGGACATGTGCAAGTCAGGTAAAAAACGTCACAAATGACAAAGCTTGTAATCAGTCAGGGATTGTTCCGTTTATGGCTTTTTACAAATAATGAGACATATGTTCTGTATTTTTCAAATCTCACAGTGGCTTAGGTTAGATTTCTAAAGACCGTGATCTGTTTCAGGCTTGAGACAAGACATTGTAATAAATTACTCCCAACAAGTAGGTTCTTAGCACAAAAATCAATAAAGCCTATGTTAGCCTTAAGGAATTACGTTAAAGATTTCCATTATCTCTGAAAACACCTAGAGAAATCCTCTCTTTTCTTCTTACATTTCTTTCCCTCAGTCATTTAGTCACAATATATAGGATGAAACATTAAACATGAAAAAATTTAAAATTCACATGCTTACAGAAGTTAGTGACAATTTAAAAGTGTCCGAGCCCTCATGAGACTACCATACTCTGAATCAAATGGGTTCCTTTCAGCTAAAAGGTTCAACCATTTCAAGAGAGGAAAAGAATAATATATTCAACGGCACAAAGTGATCAACTGTGTATGTACTTTAATAGGAAACAAGCAAAAAATACAATTAAGTGAATCTCAGGAGTTCAAAAAGCAGGCACAATATATGTGAAGTGCTTGTCACCAGTGCATTACTAGAACTCATGGGACAGAGGAAAATGATTCCCAGCATTTAAGGGCATGAAGTACATGAAACTTCGGGGCATGGTGGACAAAATGCAAAGTTTATTTTCACTTAATGAACTAATAAATTGTAGCTGACCAATGTCAACAATAATGGGGGGAAGCGAGAAAATAGATCTGTATTTTTTGCTCCAATATGACCTTTACTTTGGATGTTTAAGTAAATTTTTTATCATATTATTTCTCATTCTGCTTTGCATTGCAGTATTATTAGAAATCACATGCTGTAGCCAAAGAGAGTATGTTTAGAAAAGACATTTGAAGAGTTATGTAAAAATTTCTTTTTACACTTCCTTAAAGGATGTGAAATACTGCAATACTTCCAGATAAATCATCTGGAACATTGAAACAAACACGATTGACTGTTTCAAAAAATCACAAGGCAGAAAGATTTTGTCTCACATCATTTTCTATCAATTTCCACACAAAGCAATTTCCATAACAAATTCCTTTGCCAATTCATCAGGTGATTTTGTTTAAGCTGTCAGCAGTTCTTATTAATCAGCTTGTTTGCTTGCCTGAAATTATCACTATAAATAGCACCTCTGTTGGCAGTTCAGTGGACAACTTTAAGATTGAAAGACTTACCCACCTCTTCATCTTGTCCCTCAACAGGGACTGCACCACCCTTTTTTCACGAGAGGCAGAGGTACCTTATTCCGTATCAGAAGAGCTACCAACTTAGATTATTCTTTCACTTAAGTGAATTCTCAGTGATGACAATTGCATTGCTGTGTTACAGTGGTTATGATGATGATGTTATAAAACACTTACTTCCACAAGCTTCATCATAGGCACAGGATTGAAGAAATGGAGACCACCAAATCGGTCCTGCCTGGTGGTTGAGTTCGCCAGCTGTGTGATTTGCAAGGATGAAGTGTTGCTTGCAAATATTGTATGCCTGGAAAAAAGAAACATAAGAACTGTGTAAATTTGTCTCTGGATACATTCAAAATTCACCTGGACATGTTCCTGCGTGACCTAGTCTAGATGGTCCTGCTCTGGCAGGGGGTTTGGACTAGATGATCTTTCAAAGTCCTTTCCAACCCTTGACATTCTGTGATGACAGCTAGTTTTCTGACAGCAGGAGACTGGTGTCCTAAACATAATCAGATATCCATTGGCTAACCAGCACAGAATTCTCAGAAATATCCCACCAGATTATCACAGTCTTTTTGTTGATGAGAAAACAATCACTGGAAGAGCTGTGTGAGCTTCTGACTCCCAAGTATGTATGTTCAATACTTTTATTAGGCCATTGTAAAAGACTCTGTAGATAGAAAATTTCTGTTAATTTCTCAAATCCATTCAATGTAATTCCTTAAGCAATTGTAGAAACTTAATAGTATTTTTGTTGATTATCACTTATACATGTAGGGAAACTGCACTGTCATGTCAAAAATGCACTCTGGAACATTAAGAAAAATTTGAAATCCATTTTCAAAAAAAATAATAATCAATGGTAGATGTGATAAGTAAAGTTACCATCAGAGCAAAGAGCTGATGGAAAGAAAAGAAAAAAACAGATAAAAGATGAAAACTGCCATGCATAGGACAATGCAAAGAATGTAAAAAGGAAAAAAAAATCACAAGAATTTTAACACACATGAAGTACTTTTCCAGACATGAATCTTATTTACTAACTGCAATTTATATTGTTTTTTTCCAGAAATATCTCAGAACCTAAACAGTCCTGATTTACACTGAAATGGCTTTTTTTTCAAATCACAAAGATAAGAAACTAAATTAGACATGAAATTCTATCCTCCATTCTGGGCTGTATCTTACTGATCTTTCAAAAAATTGTCATACTGGACTTATGAAACACTCATCTATGTTGGTCTTTTGCTTATCTTTCACTAAGACGTAATTGATCCTCACAACAGAGCTTTCAAAAAAGTTATGTCCAAGTCACAGGGATAGGGGAATTAAAAGAAAATATTTGGAGATAAAAACCCCTACACTGATTTCCATTTTGAGTTACATTTTCTTTGTTTTTGAGAATTTGTTATGGAGAAAGAAATTAAAAAATATGAAAATTCGTGTTTAAACTTCTTACTAACACTATTTTTTGTTATTTCCCCACCATAAAGTGGGTCTTACATTGTTCTGGAGTAGGGTATTAAAAAGAGTGTTCTATGTGTCATAGTTCTGACACGTGTCAATGCATTCAAAAGACACTTATCTTCACTGAAAAATTGGTGCTGTATACAAAGAATTCAAATATCCATATAAAAATTAAGCACATAGATGTAAGATGTAAACCTATCAAAAGATTGATATGTTTGCATCTGGGTTCATTGAAAGTAAGAGATTTTACCTCAGCATTCCTTCTGCCAGTGAATACTGCAACCTCACACAACATAATGCCTTGGGGGGTAAAAGTATTAAATTTGTATTGTGTACAAGTACTTTTTATTTACATTTTCTGCTCTGACCAAACAACTGATTTAAACTGAGCTTAAAAAAGAATTTACATACATGCCTCTCTGACTTTGAATTACATACTCCATGCTTCAGGTGTTAGCAGAGCTGGAAGGCTTTTGAAAGCAGTAGTACCCTGGAGCCTCAGCCATACTTTTCCAGGCACTAGCGTGTTTTCTCTGGGTGCTATTCAGAGGGTCAGGGGAAGGCATTAGAAAGAGATTCCAACACCAGGGAAATGGCATTGTAATAAACCTGACTCTTGCAGCCCAGCTCCATTACACGGTGAATAAAAAACACCATTGCCCAGCCTGTAACAGTCTTATAATACATTGACTCGAACACAGTGATAAGCTGAAAACCACTGGCCAGTTCCTAGTTGAGTTTCCACATCTAAAGATAAATCCCAGATCAAGAGATGTTGATGGGCATTCCCATCACCCAGAAATAAAGAGAAAACAACTAGTCAATAGCTCTTTAAGTGGACATCCAAAAAATCATTTTGTCACTTTCATTATGATTCAGTCTGAAGAACTGCTGCAGTGTTTAAAGGCCTAAAACCCACTGAGAATGTGAGAATATTCTACAAAAACCCTAGCTTGACCTTTCCAAAATAGAAACACAAGACTGTATCAACGCTTTACTGCCTGAAGATGATGACCATGTAACACAGTAACAATTACTATCTTAGGAGGATAACACTAATTGAAATATATATAAGCCTTTTGCAAAGCTAGTATGCTCTCAGACTGGTTGCATCCAAGAAACCGCACTCACCTGGACAGTCTCCCAGTGGTGAATACCCTGAGTTGACAATGTTATCTGGAGTTGCCAAATTCCCCTAGCTCATTAAGTTTTCTCCCCACTCCTGAATAAAACATTTCTCAAACAGAATAGTTTTCTCACCTCCCTCCACTTACGGATCCACTTTCAGAGGAATTACAGTTCTTTTATAGAGAAAATGAGGAGGAGAAAACTTTTTGTTGTTGTTTAATGCAATGCTTTGGTTTTGTGCTGTCCTTGTACTTCATTGCAGAGGTCATCAGAGTGTAAAAATGGGAGACAAACATATAGCTGCTGCAGCTGAGGAAACACATGAGACATGAGATACTGTATAAGAGAAGAAAAATGCAAGCTGTTTCACACAGCTTATGCTCCAAAGGCCTAACTCAACATCTTGTCTTAGCAACTGTAACACATGGCCCATTACCTTTCCATCAGCTACTAGCTACCCCTGCAGTAAGTCCTAAGTCAAGACAAGTCTTGCCTCCTCAGGAGCTTGGTCTTTTATGATCTCTGCCTATAACACACACTTCATAGAGCCATCAATGCCCAGGGTCCCACAAAAGCAAAACTTGTCCCAAGACTCAAAGCTATCATTAAACAAATCTTGTCTCCATTACCAATCAATCCCAAGTTCACCACCTCCATTAAGCTGACACAACAGTTACTCTGTATCAGATTTAGAAATCTTGAAACAGTGAATCTTAGCAAAGGCTGCAGGACACTTGCAATGCTAGAGCTTTCCATTCCACTCCGGTGCCCACACCAGGTGAATAAAGCCTGCAGCTTCTCACTAGACATTTCTATTCATGCTCCCCACACAACCTGCAAATCTATATTCATCCTGTAAGTACATATTGTTTCTAATGGCTAATATTTTAAGCACTTGGCTACTTTCACTATTTTACCAGCTCTTCTTTCCTTTCATCTGGACTTCCTACACTGCAATTCATACTCTTCAGCATCCACTTCCCTTTTCTTTATCCTACATGTAAGACCTGTATGTTTATTATCATTTCCAGCTCCCCTCTTAAAAAGAAAGGCTTGTTGTATAATGCTGTTTTCTCCCAATCCTGCAAAATCATGCCTTTTGCCATAGGAAGGAGCATATCTGAACAACTCCTGGTCTTTTTTAAAGTAAAATTTGATGTTTCAAGGCAGCTATGCTTATAAACAGCTCCGTCTTATGAAAAACAGCCTCAGGTGTTCTTAACATATCAAGTCCCCATGTCTGCTTTTCCTTGCTGACTGGTGCTAGACAGTTTGCCATTCTGTAGGCTCTAATTTACTCATTAGCTTTCTCTGCTGAACATGATCTCTGCAAGCAATGATCTGTTTTCACAAAATAAGCACAATCTAATCATGACAAGGTACCCTGATAATTGCTGAAGGCAGCTACTGTCGCCTGTTAGACTAAAAGTAATGCAAGTTACCCTGTGTCCTGTGCACAGCTGTTTGTTATCATTTATTGCTTTCAGAAGTACCAGGTAATTTTCACTACCAACCCTATGAGATAGCCTGAGTATGTCCCCAGGCTGAAGTCATCTAACGATAACATCTTTTCTCCCTTGACATTTCCTTCAAGCTGCAGCTTGCCTAGTTCTTTAGTTAGACAGTCTAGAATACTTCTTAGCCAATACCCCCAGATTTAGCTGCACTAGTTAAAATCTCAACTTGCAAGCAGTCGAGGTCTTGTGATTCTGAGTCACTCATTACAAGGATCAAGCTTTTGAGACTGCATACTCAGCTTAATAACATTTTTTGGGTTTGGATAAAATTCAACAGTAACTTGCAACAGTTACCAAATACAGTTCAAAGGAAGTTTCAAGAACTGTAAGTAACTGAGTGAGTGCATCCTAGGAAATTATTTACTTTTACCTCACACACGACACCCAGCAATGAGCAATTTTCAAACTCTTGTAATGAAAAGTAAACTTAGTTCACTTAGGCCACTGCTGACTCTGACTTACAGCTAAAGGCTGAGATTTCTGCTAACTTGCTCATGCTAGGCACACTGAAAACTAATAATTTATGATCTCAACTGCCTAATTACATCTGTGATCACATACATTAACCATGCCTCCCATGTGTACCAGCTTATTCTACTGTCGTACATTTGAATTTGGATTTGAACTTGCTGAGCAGATAGACAATCTTTATGACTAAACATGCCCAGAAGCACATCAATGCAGTAAGTAAATAAACTCAGTGAAAGATCCAAAAGTGTTGTGTAACATATGTACCTGGCACAACAACTATTCCACACTACATGAAAGTCAAGTTAGTCTAAGGGTGAAATGCTCCTGTTTTTTATAAAAAGCATTTAAGAAAATGCAGAATAAAACCAGAAGATACAAAGGTCGAAGTTTCAAAATGTGACAGGAAAAAAACCCACATACTCTGGAGCAAACTTATCCAGCCTCTTGAAGAGTTCATTTTTAATTTCCTGGTTCTCCACAATGGCTTCTATCACCAGATCTGTGCTGTGGACCACTGCTACTGCATCTGTGCTTGTTGTGAGGTTCTTTAACGTCTTCTCAATGAACTCAGCACCAGCCTGAAACATTTCCAAGAAGTTGCAATGTTTTAAAATTATTTAGTTTATTTTCACATGAAAATCCCTTTATGTGCTCTGGAGTGGTTTTGAGCCCTCAGAAATGCAGGCAGTCTGCCATATTTCACAAATCAGTGATAAAGTTTTAAGTATGTACAGATATGATGCTTTCACTAACAAAATTTTCCTAGACAATCTAATCTGCTTTGAGGCAAACAGGAGACCTGTAAATTCATTATTGTAGGAAGACTACTCACTGCAGTCCAACCTGCAGCATAAGACCCTGAGTGAACATCAGCACAAGAGTCTGAGCAAACATTTGGTTGGCCAATCAGTAGCTTCTGAGACAACTTGGACCTGCCCTTCACAAAGAGGAACTTTTTCAGTTTCAAACCTTTGCACTGTTTTCATTCAGTATTATCTGGTTCACTCCTACGAACAAATATGTGCCACTTCAACAATACTTCATGAAATGAAATAGCCTACACTCATTATAGATTCAGTCAAATATGTGGGAAAAAAATATTGTTTTCTGACTAGTAAACCTGACAATCACTGACATTGCTTGTGAGGACAGAAATCAAATGGAACTGTAAGACTATGAATCAAGAGTAAATGGAGATGTAGCACAAGTAAAAACACACCTGCATGCTAGAGCATCATGTCGTACATAAAGTGCAAGCACCATGTGGGCAATTTTCTTTTGGATGAAAAGACTCCCCATAATGATCTATGTATACTCTGGTTATCCTGGTATTACTAGAATTTTTTCCTGTATTCCCACATTCAAACAAGCCCTTTTTCATTTCCTTTGTCTGATGCATCATTCATGCCAGTAATCATCAATACCAGTATATATTACATATGTAATATGTATCAAAAGAAGACTTGAACCTGCCGTGGAATTTAGAAAGACAAGCATAGCAACAAATAACCTTTAGGATATAAATTTAGATGCATTAACTACTCCACTGTGACTTGCTATATGTAAGTCTTAGAGATGTAAATGCAAATTATTAACGTTAGTGAATTAGGGTAGTTAAACCGTCACACTGTCTTTGCAGTAACCCTGTACCTGAGACACAGTGAGGAGAGGGAAGACTAAGGCATTAAGACAATTTTTTTGCTATTTCCTTTTGGACAGAACTGGTGCATTCCCAAGTAAGAGCTAAAAGACAGCTTGCTATTAATTTAGGATTAATAATTTGGCACCATTTCACATTTAGCACCTGTTTTAACAGGTCATCAAGTGGTTTTAAATCTTTATCTCAAGGCTGAAGACTACAACAGAAAGAAAATAAAGTAAGACATCTTTCAACTTCCCTGAATCAAAGACAGTTGGTTCTTCTGCACAAGACAGTGTATTAACATGCTTTATAATGCATAACTGTAAGCAATATCATTATGTTAGCTTTTTTTCTCCTAAGTTTTCCTAGAGGATTTAACAAGGTGGCAACCTCAGGCTTATCTGCAAACTTCTTCTTTGTCACTCTCTTCAAACTCTCTTCAATTCCTTTTGTAGACTTCTTAAGTATTTCTTCTGACTGGTCTACTAACACCACAGTGTGACCACTGGCTGCTGCAACCTGTAAGTTAAAAAACAAGATTCAATATCAGTGTCATAAAAAAACACATCATATTGATTTGTATTGGGGCAGACAATACATGAGGCAATGAATGAGACAAAAGAGAGGTAAAGAACACACTTTTCTAGAAGAATCATAAAAACTTGTACAAGGTTGGAGCAGAGCGAAAGCATCTCAAACAACTTGAGGGAAAATAAAGAAGAAATCAATTTTTTCCCAGAGCTGTCTACAGAATGCTACCTGCACCTGGAGGCAGCTGAATTCTGTGGCTGTGAACAAACAGCTGACTTAAAAAGAGCAAGTGCCTTAGCTGAGATCCTTAGATCTGGGAAGGGAAAAGGGCTGTGGAAACCGAAACAGGAATGCTGGCAGGGTGGCAGGTGGCATAAGGGATGGCTAACCCTGGGTTGCTGTATAACACAACTCTGCTGTTAGGCTGTGAGTATGTTCCTGAAACAACAGGAAGGTGACAGTGGAGCTGTGAGTAGCAGTGAAATATTTGCCACTCCAGGACTCTGCAAGACCTTGATGGCCTGCCAACTCTTCCTACTACGTACTTGGTACAAAAGCTGGTTCAGCTACTGACAGCTCTTTTGGGTTGTCTTTTTGGTTGGTATTCAATCAATTTCAAACATATAACATTCTATTGCAACAGCCTGTTAAGAATCAGATGTTCATTATCTGTTACTTCACTATTAATTTATGTGTCTCTTCTTAGTTAGCCACAGCCCATCTTCATTTTCAGAATTCTTGAAGTAACAGAGTTATACTATAATAACTGTGGATGTTAAAATATGGTTCCACAATTTAGGAGCTTCCCTTCTGCAAACTTTTACTTTACATCTAACCTTGCATCTGGAGACTAAACACTCGCCCACAAGGCCTAATCCAAGAAAGCCAACTGAAATGAAAAATACAGATATCTCCTGAAGAAAAGGATGGTGCTATCCTCATCCAAGTTACCTCTCTAATCCACCCAATAAAGTGATGCCAGACTTCCTCCGGACAGCAGCAGCACAGCTTTAAGAATGCATCAGTCTGCAGCTGGACACTTCTTTATCCATCTTCGTTTTATTTTCACTATAGCCATTTCATTAAAAAAAAATCATAAAAAGAGTTCAAACCAAGCCTGGACTTGCACTCCTAACACTTCATCTGTTGCTGATCACTGGCAATGGTAAAGCAAGATCCTCCACTCTTCAGGAAAAAAAAAACAGTATCAAGGACATTTATAAGAGATGCTTCACTGATTATCCATTTACAAGTACACCATCACTGGACCAGCTGACAAAAAATCCTAGAAAACTTAATGACTCCATTTTCTCACCTCATTCTTACCATATTTCCATGGATAGGAGAGAAGAAAACCAGCAGAAGGTATCTCAGACACATGCTTGCTTAGACTCTACTATCCAATGATCTTAAGAATATTAAATTCGAAATGCAAGAGTGCTTGAAATTTTTAGCTTTCAGACACACGTTTTAGCAGAAATTAGCTTCTCCTGACAGTATCAGAAAGTAAGGAAAGAGGAGAGATAACTTCATAAGTGTTCTAAAAGGGAGGAAAATCTTTATTAATACAGTATAGAGACCCCACTAAACATTGTCCTCATCTCTGCTTTGACATAATTTTGGATTGATAAATTGGAGGCAGATAGTCAGCAAAACAATCCTTGGTCCTTAACAGTGACAGAAGACTGCAACCCCTATACTACCAAGTACCAGACACGTTTGTCTCGACAACGTGCTCTCTGCAAATGTGTGGTCCAACAGAATATACACATTAGTTCACATTCCCTGCAAAATCATATGCATCTTCCTCAAACATGAGAATCACTTTCTTCAAAGTTATTCTTTGATAGTTTCTTCAGTGGAAACCTCAAGGTCTAATATCAAGGTACAGAAGACTGTTTTTACCTGACAAGTTAATAAACAACTAGATAATTCCCCTGCAAAAAAAAAAAAAGCCTCACTATTTCTCCTGCTAGAGATTTGCCAGGAATGTGAGAAACCTTCAGCTCTGAGAAGGAAACCCATTAATTTATTAAAATGGAGAATTGCTATTTATGAATGTGAGTTTCTGCATGGGGAGGCCTGCACACTCCAGTTACTCCTTCTGAAGTCTGTAAACTACCCTGGTATCTTGGGCAACAGGCTCTCTGTGATTTACGTAAATATCTAGATCTTAAACCACTGACAGGACTGTCCAGTCTTATGCTGCAAATTTATCAAGTTAAAGATGAACCTGAAAGTCAAAGGCCTGAGATTAAACACTGAGAAAATAAGTCTTATTTAAATGTTAACCACAAATCCACAGCTGACAGCTAAATGTTGATTTTATAACTTCTAAAATACATCCTGATCTGCTCCCTTGATTAGAAGAAGCTTTCTCCTTGGACCAGCATTATCCAAACTTTATTCCATGCCATCTGGTTTATAAATAGTCCACACATTGTCTTAAAAAAATACCTGAAACAATTTAAAGCATCAAGCTTGGCTGTTCCTGCCTACTCATTTGACGCGGAGGTGTGTGGATCACCAAGAGAAGAATAAGGGTGAAAGCTGAGCGCCTGGACAGCAGCACTGCAACAATATCATCTACTTCTTCACAGTGTTAAGAGCAGAACTGGCAACAGTGTGCCAACCTAGTAGAATGAGCGTGTCCCTCCACTCTCATCCTCGGGGTGCCATGAGCACACGCTGCCCACGGCCTCGCCCAGGGCCAGCCGCCGGGTCCGTGGGCCAGGGCTGTCGGGCTCTGCTGAGCGTGGGGCCCTCCAGAGGAAGAGCAGCCGCTGCTTCTCACGCAGACACAAGCTGAAAAAAGCATAGAGCCAAGTACTTTGAACATCAAGTAGAAAACATTCCGAGAAGTCCGGGTTCGTCATTTAAATATCAGCCCTGCCTCGCACATCTGAGAGAACGAACGCTCCAGGCGACTCGACTCGTTTAAGGTGACTGGGCCGAGCCGGCAACTGGCACCAGCACGTGACGCGCCTCAAGGGGGCCAGAGCGGAGACGGGCGGCTTCGCCCTCTCCCGCGCACCACCTTCTCTCCCGGGGCAGGTCACAGCGCTGCCCCGAGCCCGGGTCCGGACCCAGCTTGAAGTAAAAACGGAGGTCAACTATAAGAAGCGACGGCGACGCGAGGCGCAGCAGTGCGGTACGACCAGAGCGGGGTTTTTCCCCGGCGCCTCCGCCCGGGACCGGGCCGCGCTGGCCGCCGGACAGGAGCGGCGCCTCCCCCTGCAAACAGGGCCTCTGGGGCAGCTGGGCGCCAGTGTGATCCCCGCCTCGCCTGACCCGCCCGCGACGGGGCGAGCCCCAGCCCCAAACGAGACGCAAAGTGGCCCTCGGGCAGCACCCGTGAGTAACGGCCGCCCAACGGCCGCCATGGCGCCGCCGTCCTCCCTACGCCCGACCCGCTGCCGGGCCGGGTCCGCGCTCACCTGGGCGATGCCGGCACCCATGAGGCCGCCGCCGATGATCGTCACATGTTTGACTATCAGCTTCTTGGCGGCCGCCGTGGCGGCGGCGGAGGAGGCGGCGCGCACGAAGTGGCGAGTGGCGAAGGCCATGTTGAAGGTGGGCGGCGGGGAGCACGGAGCGAACAGCAGCGGGGCCGGGCGGGGCCAGGGCTGCGCTCCGCCCCGGGGAGCGGTGGCCGCCCCCAGGCCCAGCTGCCCACCGCGGGGAGAAGCACTTTCACCTTGGCCGCTTTCTGTTCCTTAAGGAGGCGGTAGCCACACCGAGATCAGCACGCAGAAGCGCTGCAGCTCGTAGTTGGGATGCCCCACCGACCCCGGCGGGCGTTTGGCCAGCGGCGGGCCTGCTGAGGAGCCCGCGCTAAGGTCCGCTGTGTTGCCTTCCAACTGTTCGTGTTTCCGTTGTAGTAGTTAATTTTCTGGTTAGAAGCACTTCGTAATAAGAGTATTTCCAAACTAGAACGGGATTTCATTTTCAGGCTAGCACGAGCTCCAGAGTAAACAACAACAAAAAATATGAAATCCTTCTATACTACTAATGGCTGAATTATATCAGATGCAGAGTATCACAATTTTCTATCTCATCCCCAGAACAACCGGCACTTCAAGTCAGAAACAGCTGACAAGAGGGCCATTATAGCACATTTTCCTCTTGAGTCAGCATGAGATAAGCATTAAACAACCTCTTTTCTTCAAACACAAGAAGCAAAATATTCTCACACCTCTGCACTTTGTACCAAAAGCACAATGCAAAAATTTTCCTTTCCTTACTCAGCCTCATCTGAGGCAGATTAGTCAGAAGCAGTCTGCAGCTGCTAGAAACAGCTTTACCCAGAAACTCCGTTACTATTCCCTGTGTATACAAAGGACAGCTGAGCAAGTAATGAATGAAATTCCCCCCAAAACTAGCACTGTGACAAGTTACCTACAGCCTAACTTCCAGGGGGTAAGACACAAGATTTGCACACACAGCTGTTGCTTCTGAGCACCCGGCTCTCCGTACAAGCCAGCACACACCCCTCTGCCTTCCCCACAAGCATGTCAGTTGCATCCTGCTCAGCCCTCCCCTCCTATGTGCAAGGATCTCCTGCCTTTCCTTGGGGTCCCTTCAGGCCACAGGCCTCAGCTCTCTGTCTCCTACTCCAGCCTCTCCCTGAACACCCCTTTCCCTCTCTGTCCTCCACTCTTTGAGCAGACAGTGCAAGGAGTCCAACAAAACTAAACCTCAACTCTGTCCATAATTTGTTTTCCCGCCTTGGTCCTCAGACTCTGCATTTCCTCCTGGTGGCAACTCATTCCTTCTTTTGTCTTCCTCATCTCTACTCTTCCTTCTCCTCCTTTTATTCCAAGTAACTGTTTAAAAAACTGCATTGAGAGAATGAACAGACATATTCTTTCTATCATTTGCTCATAACATGCTTACTATTTTATCTTCCCAATTTCCCTTTATTCCTCCACCTCTTTCACTCCTTGTCCAAAACATTTTCTAACATCTCATGCAAAAGCTTTCTTTGTAAGACATAAACCACCAAACAACACAAGCTTAGTCGACAAGTGGAACTCATGAAAATGACTACAAAAAGCTGTCAAACACTTACTTGGAAATTACTTTATTAAAAACAAAATGACACTGAAGCAAAATCATAAGTCTTTTTTAGAAATAAAGATATTTTCAGGATTCAGAAATAGCCATCCACTTACATAAGCACACAGTTTTCAATAAGGCATTTGAGATGCTTCCTCTGTTAAAACAAGGGAGGGGAAGGATATATTTACAAACACAAACCAAATCTGCTACCACTTTATTTACAGCTTACCATAGATGGCAACACACTTCAAAAACATTTTGTTGGTGTTATGCTATTGTTTAGCTACTTTCATGGCACCTTGTGAAAATTTCAGTGCATCTGGAAGACATGAAAGGTGAGTCTTTATTGTCATTTCCAACAGCATCTTGCATTCTGTCAGACATGGACATGGGTGCACCTTCACATCAGTGTTTTTAGCCTGTTGCACCATGCAGCATTTGATTATAGGTATCATCAAAAACCGCATCTCAAAAGAGTGTTTGTAGAAGGATCGTTTTTGAAAGATAGTTTTCAAAGGTGACATTTTAAACCCAGCAGGCAAAACAAACACAAATATGTACAATTCCATATACTATGGGATTATGCAAATTGTGTTCTCTTTGAACTCTGTAAAGAAAATAATAAAGTGCTTTTCAAATGTGTCCTCATTGATTGAAAGGGCATATTTTTTATAGAAGCAATCAGTTGCACACCGTCATCATTATGTTGCTTAAAGAAACATCTCAACAGAAAGATAAATATTATCAGCACTTAATTTTAGCTTTGTAATCAAGCATATATCATTTTAAGGATTTCTAGACAAAAATCCCAACTGCACAGAATCTACTTATACATTGGAAAATATAAGTTGAATAAATGTTTATTACTCCAGTACTGTCAGGTATTAGTGCAAGTTTACTAGCATTGGTACTAAACTCAACTTTTCTTGTGCTATGGGGTTTTCAAAATTTTCAAAGAAAAAAATAAACATGAGCACAGGCTAACCTGTGTCTGGCTAGACCTGCTAACCAGGTCTTCCAGTTCCCATAACTTTTCACAGAAATGGGAAACTGGAAGTTCTCAAGACAGTGGGGTATGTGACCAACCAAAACCGTCACTCAGAAATTAAGCCACTCTCTTATTCAAAACAGCTAACAGAAAACTTTAAACCAAAGTAACTCTCTTCCAGGTTTTGCTAGGCACTACCTGCCTTTTAAAACTTCAAGTTAAAAGTGACAAAACCAGAGGTTAGTCTAAAGCTGAGGAGCTGACTTTTCTTTTACAACTTCGCTTTAGTTTCACAGAATCACAGAATCTCAAGGGTTGGAAGGAACCTTGAAAGATCATCTATTCAATGCCCCTTCCAGAGCAGGACCTCCTAGAGCAGGTCACACAGGAACGCATCTAGGTGGGTTTTGGATGTCTCCACTTTACAGTGAATTTCCCATTCTAATCTTGTTAACTTGACATTAGGAGGACCTCAAGTATTCACAAAATCTTCAGTTTGGGGCGGGGGGAATCTCTTTAAAAGAGTACTTATGTACTTATTTCATGTGATATGAAATTCTGCTAGATGAAGAGGTGTATAGAGATTTAGGGATGATAAAGAACAATTATTTAAAGGTTGTTATGTTCCCCAAATGATCGCTTTCAATGTTTGAGAGATCCTTCCAACAAAAGGCAAGACTGAGTGCCTCCTTCCAAAACAACAGGTTTTCTTGGCAATTGGTTTGATAGCGGTAAACAGCACTAAAACATTGCCTGTGAAAAAGAGTAAGGTATTGATACACAGTGTATGAACTACAGATCTTTTTACTCCATATGGAAGATAACAAAGAGAAAACCTTTACACTGAAACCTCAAACTTGTCAGACTCCCCATGTTCCATACCTAAATGTCTAAGACCTATATCAGTAGTGCCATATTGATGCCATATTTGAAGTAAGACTCCAGTGCCCAGAGACAAAAAGGTTGTGCCAGTTCTGTCCACACTGCCTGTAAATGAAAAACCTGAGTGCATGTCCCAGCTCCAGCATTATGCCTATAGAGCCGTCCCCAATGAGTGGGCTGGGCTGCTGGCCATGTCCAGACCGCAGCCACTGCTGACATAGGAAAAACAGTAAAGTGGCACCACAGATGTTGTCTTGAGTGTCTGCTTGGCACCAAAGAGAAATATGCCCTCATTTATATTCTGAGATAAAACATCTGCATCCAGACACTGCACGCTCCTTTCATGTTAAGAACATGATGTATTCATGGATATGTTTGGCCTCCAAGCCTGGGTTTTCACAGGTGGTACTTGCTTCTTTATAGTGAGGCCTGATGGCCAAGAATGTTTGGATCCAGGAATCCAGGCTGATTTGATCCAATCAACTGCTACGAGTTACTTGCCATAAAGAATCCTCTAAGTGTCACTTACTAATTTCCAAAAAGTATTTGATATTATTTAAGCTCAGTTACCATGTTTCTTTAGCATTTTCTGTGTAATACCCTCTCATTCATTAATTCTTTCAGTATCAGATGATATCCTTCACTCATTTGGTAAATTGTTTCCATACCGCTTTTACCAAAATAGCAATTATGATTTGCTAAAGCATTAAGAGATGTTTTGGACCATTCTCCCATGATTAATAGTTGACAAACTGGCAGTAATAGCTTATAGACAGAGGGGTTAAGCCCAGCAAGTTTGAATATCAAATTGCAAACTATGCTGTCAGTTCATTTGTGGAATGCAACAGCTGACAAAATAAATAATCTTCTCTTTCCAGAAGTCTAAATGGATCACTCTCACTGACCATGAAAGCCTATGCAGTTGGTGTTTTTCTGGAAAGAAAGTAAGAAAATAAGCTGGAAACCGAAGAAACCTGGATTTTAAAAGTGCAGTGTTTCTTTGTTTAATCTTTTTTTCATATTGTATCATCTCTTCAAAGCTATTATATTGAATGGACATGGAGCTAAAGTTAGACCAAACCTTCCCTCCATAGATGGTTTTGCAGCATTTTCAGGATACAAAAAGGTAAAACTTTGCATTAGACTTGCAAAAATTAAGAACAGTTCCATTTTTGCCAACTGCTCTCCCATGCACACACGTTTACCTAAAGAACAGTTAGAAGAGACATATTACTAGTTTTATACCATTGATTCATTTGCTAAGACACATGCAATCACAGAAAGGCTCAAGCTGCTGTCATGCTTCATTATGAACTGTGAAGCTTTGGTCTCCCATCTCTCAGCCTAAGCCTTGTTCAGCTGTACTGCTTCGCATTGACAGCTTTTACATCCATAGCAAAATTATTATCAAGCAATCATTCAGCATTTCTCATTTCTGCCTGGGAACTGGAGCTTTTAGGAACCTGACTCATTTTGTAAGCCACCCACTAGAATAACAGAGCAAGTTCTGTAGTTGGTCTTACGCACAACTTTCACATCTCAGGCCTCCAAGGTGCTACACATGAAGCACTATCACCCCCCTTCCAACCAGCTGTGGATTGCATGTGGATATCTTACCCATTCCAAAAGGAATGAATGCCTCTTTCTTAATTAGCTGGCCATTTTCATTCAGAAATCTTGATGGCTGAAATTCATCTGGTTTCTCCCAAATGTTAGGATCCCTGTGTACTGACCACAAGTTGGGCACAATCACACTGCCCTTAGGAATAGTATATCCCTGCAGCACTTTAAACAAAAGCACAGAGACAGAAGATATGACAACTTGCTAGAAGGAATCATGGGGGACTTGTTAAAGACAAACAGAAGAGGTAACAAAAATGGCATGGATCCTCAGCTGTAAGCTGCAAACTGTAGCAGGAGCTTGAGGCAAAGGTGATCCCTGCTAGCCTGCCTGGGTCAGAGTCATACAGACCAGAGAAGCTGGAAAGACACTGAGTTACACCAAGAGCTCCCTGCAGGGAAGATGCAGCAACAATCATTAGAAATGCGCTCTGCTGCACGGAAGTGCTGTGACCTGGTCTCCTCCTGGTCCTGTGATATCACAGACCCTCAACACAGGAAGGTAAGGAAGAGAGATGGGTTTTGAACTGTTATCACAAGAGGCCTTTGAAATGACTAGTCTCATTTCAGCTTGTTGCACCTCACTGTGCTGCAAATCAAAACATAAAAAGCAGATCAATTCAGTACTGGGTTTAAGGTCAATTATTGTTACCTCCTGCTCACTTCAGCCAGCATTCAGCTATGTTTATGAAAACATATAGCCAACAAGATGACTTGGAAGAGGATATTTATTGTTGTTTTTTGTACCTGTAGAGCTCAATGGTATAAGCCTTTCAGGCTTCAGCAAACTAATTGCTCCAAATCAATGTTTTCAGACCTCTCTATCAGATGACCAAAACCAACTCTGCTGTTTCAGGTTCAAAGGTGGAGTCTCAGCTGCCAAATACCACTAAACACATCAGTCAGCACAAGCTGGTCTCCAGAAAAGAAATCACTCAAAATCAGAAAACTTCTCAATGCTAGGTCAGACATGCTGCTTAAATAGAATATCTCAAGGCCACCTGTTCTCTACAAATGGCATTTTACATGCTTGGGCTACATGTCTAACACATAAATGAGGTCTTTGTAAATTCTCACTAGATGTCTAATCAGATCTTCACCTACAAAAGAAATGCTCTATTAACAAGTCTCTACAAACACTTACCAGCAGTTTCTGAGGCCATTCGAGGAATAGAAAGGGGAACAACTGCAGTCATCCTCTGCACTTCCATAATGGTTGCCTCTGTGAAGGGCATTTGAGCCTTGTGGGCAAGGGAGGGAACTTTGTCACATCCTAGAACTGCTTCAATTTCTGCATGAACCTTCTCTATTCAAAGGGAGCAAGAAAAATTAATAAATACTTTTAAAAGATACACAATATGTCAGAATACACCAGCTCAAGTTTATTTGCATATGTTTCACTGTTTAGATAGGTTTGTCAAAAATTACTATGAGAGGTGATTCACAGCTGAAATAACTATGCCAAAATAAGCCTTAGGAACAGACTCAGTTTACAAACATAACAATCAAGTGCAATCTTGGTAACTGTGAAGAGTACTGAGGTGACAGACATTGCTAGCACTTCTGTATTGGAAAAGTTTGGTTCTACTTCCAAATGTGTTTGTAATCTTAGTTTAAAAGTTTAATCATACAGTAATTTGAATGGTGAAACATGAAGCTTTGGGTGTGCATGTAAAAAATAAACAAAAAGAGACCACACAGTGCATGCCTGAGCTGGCCTGTGTCCCTGGGGAGATCTAGTTTTCAAGAATTAGGAAAGGTGGTGAAGAGATGGGAAGGCTTTTCATGTAGTTGCTGTAGATAATTCATTCTGGAGCAAAAATTCTGGCATTATTAGTGCAAAGGTTGAAGTAATTTACCTTATTCTTGCTGTTTCCTACTTTCTATTAACAGAACCTAAACTCAGCTATTTCCCAGTTCCCCCAAAAGGCAGCGGCAGATGCTCCTTCCCCCCCCCAACCCCCAATCCTTCTGCAAAGGAAAAAACAGAAGTTGATGAGTTTATCTCCTCTCTCATTCATGTGACACACAAAATATAAAAATATTTGTTTGCCCCTTTCATCTCCCTAAAGGCTCAGCATACAAGTAAACCTCTTCATAGAAGTTTCTAAGATGCAGTATTTGTTTCACCCATGTATATGATGCATGAGATGATGCACGTTTACTTCCAGGTTAACTTGAAATCTAAGTAGCAAAAAACGATCTTGGAAGACCCCTCAAAATTAACCTTTAATAAAAAAATAATCAAAGCCAGTTTTCATTTTTTAACCTTGATAGTCTGAATATCTTGTTGTTGTCCTGCTTGCCTTTTCCAAGATTCAGAATCCAGGTTACTGATACTCTAAGTTTTTGCTTTTTTCCCTCTTTAGCATTGATTTAAGATTAGATGAAAGCTCGATGCAGCAAAGTTTGTCTTTTCAGAGCAGCATTTGGAACTACCCTATGAACTGTATTCAGCTAACAGGTGCTGCCATCTACTGGGTTCGCTGGGAAAACAAGTTCTCATCTAAGGCACACAGGGAAAAAATTCCTCGACAGCAAGACATATGCTAATGGCATGGCTCTCCAGTACCTGCTTTGTGGGGTTTTGCTACTCTTTTTAATGACACATTATAGCCTTGTATTCAGGTATGCATGTCCACAGGACAGTCGAGTACAGATTTCAATATTTTTTTAAAAGAAATACTAAAAATTAAGAAGACTGTCTCATGCCAAATGTCACACCAGCATTTTATCCTGAACAACATTTCTTTGGAGTCTGGAAAGATATATAGGACTACACAGAAAGCAGACAAACTGCTGCTTAACATTGTCAACTGCAAAAATGTTAGTTCTCTGCTAACAATGTGTTATTTGAACTGCTCTAATACAATTCATGCATTTAAAAAAATCTCACAGATCTTCAGAAGTCAAGGACCAAAACCAAGTGAATCAACAGACCAAAGGAAATCCTCCCCACTGCCTCCGTATATGCATGCACACGCACACACCCTTGTCTTAAAAATCAAAACTAGCTTCCATAGATAAACTAGCTTCCATAGATATTCTTCCTGATTTTTTTCCCCTCAATAGTCCTTCATTTGCCTTTCCAGAAACTTAACTGCAACATTTGTTTCTGTTAAATGTCATGCAATTCAGGTGTTACCTTTAGGGAATAAAATAAACATATCAGGGGAAGAAAAAACAAACAAACAAAACAAGTGGTCCACAGATGACTCCCAGGCAGTTAGGACACAGAAATGGCATACTGGAAGTAACAGAATCACATTACACAGCTAAGTGATGCACTCTGGACTCCTCTGCTTATTTACATTGTTTGACAACAGCCACAATACAAGGAAAGCAGAAACCAGCGAGATCAGCGGAAGAGAGAAAACTGACTAGCACACACATGTATAATACTATAGGCAGTACAGAAAGGTTAAAAAACAGAAAGGTTAAAAAAAGACAGCAAAAAATCTTCTAGATCAAATTTGTGTAATTTAGAACATATCTAATTCATTTAACTGGATATCAAGTCAAGTAGTGATAACACACAACCATGAAAAAAAGAAGAATAAGCCTATCCAGTAAAAATTTTTTACATTTGTCCCCAGTGGTCTCTCTCTCCCAATACTGAGCTGATGCCCTATTTTGCAATCTTTTCTCAACAATTTAGTTGACTTTGTGCAATGCACTATGATCTTGACCTATTTAAAGAGATTATTCCAGACAGATAGGTTCTGTAAACAAGTATCTATTTGCTTATTTGCAAAAATCTCAAATACTTTTATCAAAGTAATACAGATTTGTATTGTTCTTAGATAACCTAAGGTTTACCTTCCTTCACTCCAGGTTAGCAAGAAGTCTGAGCAAAGCAGTCCTCTATTGAGGAAATATTCGACTACTATAAACTGAGTCAGAATCACCCCAGTAGAATCTATCCATCCTGACAAGATTTCCAGTCCCACAATCTTTCCAGTAGAAAACAGTTGCTATGTAAGATTTTAGGACAAGCTGCTAATAAATTAATAAATCAATTGCTTTATTTTTTAAATTCAACCATCTAAATTTAATAAATAGCACTAAAGAAAACACTGGCTTTGCAGCCACATGTACTGTCACAACACCGTACAGAAAAATATTTAGTCAATAATAATTTCAAGTCTTTGGCAATAAAAATTTATCCTAAGAAATTAATCTCTAGCAAGTATTATTTTAACACTGTAACCTCTCCAAGACCATGGGTATTTCTATACTCACAAAAGTCTACACATTTTTTTCTAGAACTCCATCAAAACCATATCATTGCACCACCAAATACTCTGGGTTGCAAGGAACCCTTGGAGGTCATCTGATCTAAATCCTTACTCAAAGCAAAGTTATTTTCCAAGTTAGATCCAACCTGAGGGCTCATCAGACTACTCAGAATCACAGAATCCTTTTGGTTGGAAAAGACCTTTAAGGACCATCAAGTTCATTGATGATCATTAACCTAGCACTGCCAAGCACACCACTAAACTGTGTCCCTCAGCACCTCATCGACATGTCTTTTAAATACCTCCAGGGATACTTCCCTGGGCAGCCTGTGTCAGTGCTTGACAACCCTTTCAGTAAAAAAATACTTCCTAATATCCAATCTAAACCTCCTCTGGCACAACTTGAGGCTGTTTCCTCTTGTCCTGTCACTTGTTACTTGGAAAATAATTGACCTCCACCTCACTACAACCTCCCTTCAGGTAGAGAGCAATATGGTCTCCTCTCAGCCTCTTCTTCTCCAGTCTAAACAAATCCAGTTCCCTCAGCCACTCATTTTAAGACTTCGGATCATATCCCATTGAGTTTTGAATACTTTTAAAGTCAGACCTGTTAATTCTCAGGACAAATTGTTGAACACCTTGCTGTCTTCACAGGGCACATTTTTCCCTAGTATCTGATCATAATTTTCTTGTTGTAGACTTTCCTTGCTGCTTTATTCCTTCTACTGCACACCTCAGAAGAGACTGCCTTCATCTTCTTAGCATCTTCCAATCAGATAGTTACAGACAACATAAGGTCTCCCCTCAGGCACCTTTTCCTCTGAACAAACCCAGTTCCTTCTGCCTGTCCCTTGAGGCCACATTCTCCATGTGTCTTTCACTCTAATCATCAGCAACCTACCACACTACCATAACCATTCAAGACTGGTAGGGAGAGGCCTTGCAATGACATTGACCAGCTGGGGCTGTGGACTTGTTTAAGTTCAGTGTTTCACTTCCCTAGACTCTCTTGCTACACTCAAGAACCTGCTGCTCAGGGAGGCATAAAAGCAGACCTCATATATATCTCTTATATATCTCACATATCCCATCTGACTATTATAGACCTGAATACCACAATTGCCAAAGCTTTTGAAGCATGCTAAGATTCCCTGGAAGTGCTTGAGAAAGGTAAGTTGTCTCAAACTATAAGAAATGCATAAAGGACCATTTATATAGCACTAACATAGAGATCATTATAGCAAGACAGGATGGAAGATATCTGATTACATTTCAGCCTTTCAAATTATACGTACACGTGTGCTATTTGCACTCAAAAGAACTTCTCTGCTGTCACCATTTGCTTCTGTTTCTAAACATCTATCTAGAGCTTTACAGTCTGGAATAAAACACCTAGAATAAAAATAGTCTTACCCTGTACTTCTGGGTAGAGAGACATGTAGAGCAGGCACCACAATAGTGTGTTGGAGGTAGTGTCTGTGCCTGCGATGAAGAGGTCACCAATGATAAAAAATAGGTAGTCTTCATTAAAACTGCTCTCTTTGTTGTTCTTTTCTTCTTCCGCGTGGATGAAGTACATATCAATGAAGTCCCTGGGATTTGCCACATCCAGCGTATCCCTGTGCTGTGCAATTATTTTCTTCAAAAAAGCAGTCATATCTAATTCTGTTTTCCTAAGTTCCCGGAAAGGCCCGAAGGGAAGGTAGTAGAGCCAAGGGCAGATATTGACCAGGATCATGTAGCTGTTCACACTGAGTTCCAGTGCACGGGCCATGTTCTTCAGCATTGCTTTGAACTCAACATCTTCGTAGTTGAAACGCCTGCCAAAGGCCATGGAACAGATAACATTGGACACTGCATTGCGAATGATCGGAAAGGGATTAAACGAATCCTCTCCGTGCTTCAGCATTTCCGCCTTTACAAACTTCAGCTCCTCAATGATCTTAGGCTCTAGGCTGAGTCTTCCTACTCCAAAATGACGTAGAGTTGAAAGAGAGAATTTCCGCTGTTGCTTCCAGACAGGGCCGTAAGGTGCAAAAATAACACCTGGAAGAGAAAGGGAGAGTCTGAAACAAAAATGCTCTGTTTAAAAAAGAAATAGTTAGGCCTGCAACCCAAAAGCCAGAAGAAAAGGAAACAATATGTAACAAACCAATCCCAAGTACTGGGCTAGGAGCTAAAGGAAGACCACGGGGCTCTTTATAGTAGCTTTAGGAAATCCTGTCCTTCCTTCTACCAGTGAAATGCATATAATGAATACATTAGTAGTTTTACTAGTCTTTGCAAGACACTAACAGATAGAGAAAGGGTACTATAGATGTTTTATTACAAATGATAACACTTCTGCAGAAACTGATACTATGGGACATATATTACATTGAGTTTTTTTCTCCTCAGTGTCCCAAGACATGAAGTCCTTCAGTGAGGCAGATGACAGTAAAACATAAATTGGTTTGCATTGCTTTTCCCCTTCATGTTACACAAACTTCTCAATACCGTTTGCATGTGTACGTATTTCTATTAGAAGCAAGGGTTTTCTTCAGCTTGTGAACAAAATACAGGATACCTGTGTGGCAAACTGGGAAGGTGAAGACAGGTTCAGTGCCACTTGGCAAAAATCTGCTGGATTCCCATCTCAACAGTTTTGATGCCTCTAGGCACATGTTCTGCATGACTGTGTGCATGAAACACCCTTTCAATTAAATCCCTTAGCCTCAAGTATAAATATTTCTCACTTACAAACAGCAACACCTTTTTTGTTCAATTAACAGACCATACCAAAATACCACACTGTAACAAAATATACAACCCTCTATTTCTAATGTACTCAATGGTTAAACTGAGAAGCTATCAAAGTCATCAAAACATGGGCCAGTCCTGCTTTTGTTCTTGCAATAAAATGAGCCCACACCTGTTTGGGTTTTTTTATTGAAATAAAAAGTTACTCTAGAAAAGCAACTTCAGTTTTTCTGTCAACTGCAAATTTTAATGTTAAATTTGAAAGAGATATGGCCATAAGAAAATAACAACAGAAGGATGATCAGGGGACTGGAGCATCTTCCTTATGAGGAAAAGCTGTGGGAACTAAGGCTGTTTAGCCTAGAAAAGAGGAGACTGAGGGGGGATCTCATTAATATTTACAAATATCTAAGTGGTGAGTGTCAGGAGATTGGAGCATCCCTTTTTTCTATAGTAGCTAGCAACAGGACAAGAGGTAATGGGATGAAGCTGGAACACAAAAAGTTCTACTTAAATATAAGAAAAAACTATTTTGCTGTGAGGGAGCAGTGGAACAGGCTGCCCAGAGGGGTTGTGGAGTCTCCTTCCTTGGAGGTGTTCAAGACCCGCCTGGACACGGTCCTATGCGACCTCATCTAGGTGAACCTGCTTCTGCAGGGGAGTTGTTCTAGATGATCTCTAAAGGTCCCTTTCAACCCCTACCATTCTATGATTCTATGCAACACATTTCAATACTTAATCAGAGAATAAAACCAAACAAATAAAAACCAAAACAAAATAAAAGACATCTGAAGAAAATATAATAATAAATTCTGAAACAATAAGAACCCAGAATAACCAGGACCTCATGCTCATTACAAAGGGACAATTTCTATGAGCTGATAATAAAAACTTTTCAATATAACCAACAAAGCAACAAATGCACTGAAAAAATAGAAAGTTTGTTTTATTCTTTTTTCCATGAAAAATTCAAATCCTTATGAATTTCTGGAATTTCTTTATGAATTTCTGTAAGTTCTGGCAAAGACTAACTCCAGTTTCTTCCTACTAGTTTTAATGTTGCTGCAATAGTGGGAATACTAACAAATATAGAATTCACAGCAGTTAATAACATTTCACTTCTGTATTATCCCATGTCCACAGAGCAGGACTGTAAAGACAGACAACCATGTAAGTTTCATCAGCTCTAGAGATTGCGTCTTTGCTACCCCTCATAGCTGCAGAATACAAAAATGCTTTACAACAAAATATCAAAACCTACTTTTACTCCAAGTCAAGTATTTATTTTTCTGCTTTCAATTTAGAATTGACCTCTGCCTCTTCTCTGAAGCTCTCCTCGCACTTCCTATTTAGCTAAGAAAGCTTCCCTTCTTTGCTACTTAGTCGCTGAAATGCAGCATTTGCCATTTCTGATACTTCCACTTGCTCTCTCCCAGGCACAATATTTTAGTTGCATCTTACAAGAAACAGAGCCACATAAAGCCAGAGACAAGGCCTTCTTTCTTCCATAACATACACCCAGCATGTCAGCTCAGAGTAAAGACAAAACTACAACAAAAATGTAGCCTAAAACAAAATATCCCCATTAAGTTTACAGCGGTAGTTTTTTTTATAAGATGAAGACATAAGAATCCAAAATTGACACTTCAGAGAATGAGAGCATCCTAGCATTGTAGCACCCAAGTCACGAGTGGTAGATCTGAAGTTACACAGTCATCCTGCTTCTATTGTTTCCTTCCCTAGTACACACAAATACAATTGTCACTGCCCTGATCCATAGTGAAGTCTCACCCATGAACTCCCATAACGATGCAGGGGAGGCTCCCAGATCAAACTTAGGAAGCCTCCAGCTTGAGTGTTGTAACCCACTTGCCTCCTCCATGAACCACACACAAAAAGAGACATTTCTTAGCCCACAGCTCTTATGGACAATATCTGAAAATTGAGGTTAGAAATTTGCATTCTACTTGTACCATAAAAACTAAAAAAAAAAATAAAAAAGAAGGCAAGGCTTTCAGAAAACTTGTCTTGCTCACCTCTTATCCCAATAGTTTTGCAGTAACAAGAAACATAACAAACTCACAGCATTCAAAGAAAGAGAAATCTACCATGAGCCTGAACATGCAGTTTTATAGCATTGCTAAAACAGATCTAACGTTTAACTGCTCTTCTCCTTCCCTCCTCCAGTCCTTCTTAAATCTACTGTACCTAAAAATATTCATGCACTACATGTCAGTAAGACCTGTCTCAGATCAATGTCATTAAATCAATTACAGCAATGGTACCTGATTGCTTTTTAATAAACACCATCTAGATCCCTTGCTTTCCTCTTATCTTTACTGGACCAATCCTGGTACAGTAAAAAATTGAAGATAAAAGTTTCTGGCACTCAACCAGTATTTTTTTTCTGAGGCCAGGAAAATAAACAAATTTCACAATACAGTTAGTATATTGACAAGCCTCCTGAAGTGAAAAAGGAATGGTAATTTTCCACTGAGATCTGTAATGGATCTAATGGCCAAACATGAAAAAACTTAGCTGTGACATTGCCATCACATGTTCAAACTCCTAATGACTTATTTTTTGGTGAAAGCTAGTAAACTGACCTATTAAAAAGCCCCAAAATATGCTCAGTAAGTTTTGTCAAGTAGAGTAACACTGCTGCAAACATCTCAGCAACAGTGGCTTGCATGCAGGCAGCAAAGAGTGTGCAGTTATGGGACTCCATGGAAGCCTGCTCTCAGCCATCATCACCTTGGCAAGACCTAAGGAAGCACACAATTATTTCATACTGCTGCCAAAGTCTCTGAAATTTCTTCTCTTGATAGAGCTAAAATCAGAAAACCCCTGGGTGCCAGACTAGCTGTTCCTTAAATCCGTGAACAAATGACATTCCTTTTACTGTAAACAGAGGACCAGGCGTTTCAGTCGTGGTGACGCTGTCAGTTATGCACACTGCAGCACTGCCAAGCTCGTAGGGATGCTGTATGTTCACCTAAACAGGGAGTGAGTTTCTCTAGGCATGTTTTCTGTCACCAGCAGGACAAGGGACACACACTGTGAGCAAAAAGCAAGTTGGTGGTTCAGTCTGTAACTGACAGTAGTCATTTGTAAATCTCAGCACTGTAGCCCACGAAAGCGAGCGGCTCCCGTTAAATGTTCCACTCTTGCCAAGTATCGCCCCGGCAGCTCATGGAGCTCAAGAAGCCGGCCCCGCCGGGGAGCCCAGCAGCGCGCTGGAGACAGGCCCGGCGCCCGGCCCTGCCGCCGCCTCCCGGGGGCCCTTACCCTTCTTGTGGGTGATCATGAGGACGATGGGGACGGTGGGCCGGTCACTGAACACCTCCGCCTTCTGCACCAGCGCCTCCCGCACCGCCCCGAAGGTGTTGAGGACGATGAAGGGGCGGCTGCCCACGAAGAGTCGGAAGACGCTGCCGTACATCTTGGTGAGGCCAGTGAGAAAGACGTGGGGAGAGAAGGCGGGGGAGCCCCGGCCGCCGCCCCGCACCTCCACCGCCCACCTCCTTAGCAGCGGTGGCGGCAGCAGGGCAAAGGCGAAATTGCCCAGCAGCGGCCAGGGCGCGGGGCCCGGCGGCAGCCCCCGCGGCGCCCGCGGCCATCGCAGCAGCCAGTAGCAGCCCAGCCAGCACAGGGCCGCCAGCAGCAGCTCCGTGGCGGTAGGGGTCCGCAGCAGCCACGTCCAAGCAGCCATGCCCGCTGCCGCCGTCCCCTCAGGCGGCGTAGCGCCCCGCCGCCGCTTTCCTCTTCCCCCAACCCTGCCCTCGCCCCCCCCCCCCCCCCCCCGCCCCGCTCTCAGCCGGTGACCGTTTAAAATGGCGGGGGCGGGCGGGAGGCGAGGCCTACTGGCGCTCTGACCTCGTCCCCGCCGGAGGAGTGGACGGGTAGCGGTCCGCCCCGGGGCCGCGCCTCGCTCCTGCCGCGGCTGATAGCGGCGGCCTGCGGCCTCCGTGGCGCCGCTGGCGGCTACATAGAACGGGAGGGAGGGAGGGAGGGAGGGAAGGACAGCGGCTCCCCTAGGGCTTACCAGGGATTTTCACGCCTTGGCGGCCCAAGGCGCGGGTGCAGCGCGGGGCCAGGGGCTGGGGGAGTGGCGTATAGCATCCAGTCATACAGATACGCGGCTGCAGGGGGTAACGTAGGGGGACTATGTAGGTCAAAATCTGTCAGCGCTTTAACTTCAGTATAAGACATGATTAAAAATAAGCACACTATAGGATGTGGACGGCTTAAAAGGAAAGGAAGAACAGCTGATCCTTCTTTCCTCTCCCAAATAGAGAAGCTGGCACTTCTAGGTAATACACCAAAATTTTCTGGACAAACCTGGAACACTGGCCTAGCTCTAGGTTAAGTGCTTGGCCAATGCCAGACAGCACAGAGCCAGACCTAAATTTTAGAGGAATGATTGGTTTAGTTCTTATCCATCCCCCTAAAAGAAACAAAAAACCACAAAAAACCCTCCCAACTCCACAACCAACCTCCCCCCCCCAAAAAAAAAACCTCACCCACAAAACTCAACTGCCTCCCCCCTACAAAAAAAACCCCAAACCAAACAACCCACAAAAAAACCCCACATCCAGTCACCCCCAAAACACTTCCAACTAGTTTTCAAGGTAATCTCATTGTCCCTGTGAAATACACTTTCATGTAGATGTTCATCAACAATGTAAAATTTAATTCTTAGAAAGTTACTTAGACATTGAAAAATGCTATTACTTGGTCTTCAAAACAACGTGCAGCATCTTAGCACTCCTGATGCTCCCTTACTAACAGAGGAAAGCATTGTGGGCAAAACACAAGTATGCCACCTTTAAAGTGACCCCCAAAAATTAAAAATTCAAGGAATGAACGGTGCTTTCTCATTAAAAAGGGTGTTGGGTGGTTTTTAAACATTACAGTTGAACACTACAGTAAAGATAGTGACAAGTGGCTCTGAAAATAGTGTCTGGACTGTATGAAAAGTTTTATTGCAATTATACAGAAATACATAGAGCTTCAAATGCTTAAGGTCAGTTTTCTTCTAAATAATTAAGGCAACTGGATGCAATCTCTCTTTAGTATAAACAGGATATTCTGCTAGCCAGAGATTAAACAAGGTAGAAAACCAAATATGACATTTAAATCAGCATAACAGAAGGCATTCTTTTTCTGTATCTGGCAGAAATTCAGTGGTTAATTACAAGATCAATAAAATGTATCTATTAGAAAAATATAGAAAAAAAACAGGTGAAACCAAAGACATTTTAAGTGAGTCTCAGAAAGTTCTGCAGTCTAAAAAGAAACAAGCTAAGCTATTCAGCACAGCTGAAACAGCCAAATTACCAGTTTTGCCCTTTTTCTTTATAGAAAAGTAGTCTAGCCTCACTTCCTTCTCAGTCTAGTTGAGAAGTAGCACTAGATAATGAAATTCTCTCCTTGCCTCCATATGCACTTAAAAAATTGGTTTCAGTGGCATATGGCCAATTCTAGGTTGTCCAGAGATTAAATTTCACATTAATTTTGACAAAAAGGAAACTGTCATAGTTTTAAGTGAATTTACTGGTAAATGTAAACTTTGCTCTGAAGTGGTTACAATATTAAAGTAAGTTTTTGCAATTAAAATTAGAAGCGAATAGCCTCTTTTAAAAGAATAAAATTAACAACAAAATGTAACCAGGTACTCTGTGTTCTGCATACCCACTAGAACTTTTAAAAGCTGTAACACTTGCCTTGGAAATAATTTCTCCTCAAGCCTACTATCAGTGTAATAAAAACCACTCCTATTTACTCCTGCTCTGAAGGAAAATGCTTTCCTCAAACTGCTTTGCCCTAAACTGAATAATCAAACCATTTGATGACTCAAGTTTTAACAGGGGGAAAAAAAACCAACCAACCAACCAAAAAATCCAAAGACTGTCATTAAAATTAGTGGTTTAAAAAACACCAACCCCCCCCTAGAATAGTTTAAATTAACTCCTTTTTCTTGAAAGACAATAAAATTGTTGTTAAGGCCCAGACATAAACAACTGTTTAATTAAATGCAGTGAACACTCTAAAGCAATATAATATTTATTTCTCAAACTTTATCTTAGCCTTTGAATCCTATCAACATGACTGTTGACCAGTTATTCTCCCCAGTTGCTGAGTTAGCACCTATTGCTCTTCAAGTGTTCTTACATACTTTATTTAAATTTGCAGGCAACTGAATTTTTATTTCCACTGGCACTTTATTCACAAAAAAGTCTCCTTATTAAAAGAATATTGAAAATATTTGAAAGCTCTAAGTTGGACTACTGCACCGACAAACATGTTCTTGTAATGCACAGCAGACAATGCCAAAAACCTGCTCTCAGTCAAGAGTATGTCACATTCTTGCAAAGGCTGCATTTTTTCGGGGTATTTAGACATGCAAACATTTAGTTTTTCTATTAATGTTGCACTCTTTTTGTTTTGGTTTGTTTGTTTGTTTTTTAAAAAGGCATCCAGTTTTGTCTGAACTATCTAGTAATTAAAAGATAAGGAAGTTATATTTCATGTGGCTTAGAACTGTTATGGATGACTTTGTTCTATCTTTGCCTCTTCCACCTGTCCCACTATTAAAGCAAGCACTGAGAGAAGTAGCAAGACCGTTGTTACCAGTACAGACCATTGTTACCAGATTATCCATCCTCACTCAACAAAAAACCCCAGCCAACCCTGCTTTTATCCTAGGTGGTGGATTTGCTTCTGCTTCAAATTAAGTTACCATAGACCTGGAGTATTCTTTGCAGAGACACAGAAGTTCCACAAAATAGATCTGAGAGAAGCCCCTTTATTTCCTGGAGTACTAAGCAAAAGTGAACTTGACTTCCAGAATATGAAAAAGAGCAGTTAAATGACCAGAATTTCAGGATGCAACTACTTGGGAGCAGAGGCAGTGTGCCACAATGTTCCAGGCTGTACCCTTGGACATGCACACTTCTTGATCAGTGTGCACCGGGATGTGGTACCCACTTGCATGTTTATCTGTCCACATCAGTTAAGAGCATCATTCTAACTTCAGAGTTGACTAGAGGGTTTCTAAATGCATTACAGATAGACAACTGAAAGTTGAGGAAGTAAGGGGCCTTTAACAAGAACTAAAGGCAAGATATTGTCCACTGACAGAAAGTGGAGATACTGCTGCCCAAAAGTGCCTCTTGAAGACATTTGGAAGTGCATTGTCCTTCACTATATGCAACACAAAAATTATGACCAAAGAGGGTAAAAAAGGCAACAATATGTTCAGCAAAAGAAGGCACAAGATAGTTTTTGACCTTAAGAGAATTTTGCTTTTCTATCTTTATTTTAAAGCTTCATAAGTACTTTGTTGTTTGATAATCTAAACGATCTTAGTTTAAGGCTCTTTCACATGTTACGATGTCCTCCTATGAAGTGCCTTGATTATTATGCTGTTTCACTTCTGTTCATTCAAGTTTTTCAAAAGTTTCAGCAAAAGATGCAGCTACATTATGTTCTCAATACAGTTTTGTCTGTTTCACATTGTTATTGTTGGAGACAGACAATGAAGCCAAAGATGAATTTTATTTTTTAAATAGGAGTCTCACTCCTACCTAATATAATTCTTATATTTTAGACCAAGTTTTTTTAAAAACTAATTCTCCTAAGCATGTATGAAAATTTAATCTTGGATGTGTAGTCTAGATCCATATACATGTCAACATTTTCCTGCGTTAAAAATACTACTGTAGTATTTAACAGTTTTTATAGAAAACAAATATAAAGGATCATATTTATATAAAAAGCATTTGGAATAGGCTTAAAACAGAATTTTTGCTTTGTTGAAAAGGTTTCACAAAAGCTTTCCTAATGTTTAAGGCTAAAGGAAACAGCAGGTCTTGATAATGTTTAGCACCATAAATGGACATAGACTTTTGATTTTTAAAGATGTGTCTGGTGATGCAAGTTGTCTGAAGTATTGCATTTGTTAGTACACAGATGGACCATAAAAAGTTTCAACTTGTATGTGCTGAGTAAACCACACAGGACAATTTCTTTAATGTGTTTTTACCAAATTCAGGTCAACAATGAAAATGATCATGACTGATAGCACCTTTGGAGAGAAAAGCTACAAGATGCTCACTTTACTGCTTTTTAAAAGAAGTACAGCAAGTGTAATGGTTTGTTTTGGTTTTTTTACACAGTGAGAATAGATTGCCATATCTTATAACTCTAGTATCTCATGGAACTCAGTTGTCATCCACTTAATCAAAATTGCTGAGATGCTAGATAGTGTCATCCTGAACATTTTGCCAACCTGAAAGCCAACTCTTGGTAATTATCAACAGTTTATGTCTACAGTATTAGGAACTCCAGCACAAAAAGTCTCTCAAGTAGTATTGCTCGTTATTGTTGCATTATCCCGTCTGTACACAGTGTTTGCAGAACTGGACCCTAAAGCTATTTTAAAAGGCCATATTTTAGCTCATCAACATGCAAGTATTACAGCATTCCTATCAATATTACCATGTAAGGTTCCTCAGCAGACAATGGCTTTTCTTGCCTAGTTTTTCTCAGGTTGCATATACAGCCCCAATTAACACATAGAGCAACAAGCTCAACCTAGAAGAAATCATGCAAGAAAAGCTGTCAGCCAATGAGGATGAAACTGTGTTGCAGTTAAAAGTGACACCCTGTACGGTTTCTCCTGTTTAGAGTTCTGTCGAAGTCACATGGAAAGCACAAGAACCACAGCCATCAAACCATTATTTTCCCTTTTACTCTCCTGGTTCCTTGGTGTGACCCTGACCTTATAAAATATCCAGGATTTATCTTTTCAGGTCACACATGCTCTCCTAAATCAGGAAAATAAAGACAAATCAACATACTAACCATGTAAAGAGCAAGATTCATTCCCGAGATAAAAATGTATCCCTAGGATGTTAGTTTTTGTACTTGAAATTAAAAAGTTTCAAATTGTGCAAAGATGTATCTGACAAGAATGCCCACCAGCTTCAGCCAGTTATTTTTGGACTCTTCTCAGTATAAATCCTACTCTTCTGAACTAAGCCATTTGGAAAAGACAGTTAACAGAAGCAGATCAAGACAGGAGCCCAAAGCAGCCTAGGTTAAAATGTAAGCAGCATTTTGAGTAGCAACAAACTATGGAAGAAGTGGAATGCAAACCCATTTTTTTTCAGAAGTAATAAAACATACGAAAATTACTCAAAAGGGAAAAGGGACTGGAGTTTATCTATGGACCTTAAACAATATTGCTAAACACTTCACTAGCAGAAGCAAAAGTAACCGGAGAGATGGATTTCCTCCTGATATTCTCAGTACTCCTGTTATCTCCAATTAAAAGAGCCCATAATTTTAAAAGCATACAGACTCACTTGTTTTAAACGCAACACACACACTTGAAGTAACACCAGGTTATATATTCTGTTGAACTGGAACATACCTCTCTGATGACTGGTTTTAGTGGTCTACCTTTTCAGCCCTTTTCATAGTTTTCTAGTTCCTAAGTATGGTTTGGTTTTTTTAGCTATTGACACCTTTGGCACTGCAAGTACAACCTAGCTTATCCTCTCCCAGGGAAGTCTCTCTGTACTCCATCCAATATCCTGTAAGCCACAGAGATGCTATTCCACACACGTGTATGTGCACAGTGCCTGGATCCTCAACTGCTCAAGATGCTTCTACTACTAGTTTCTGACCACACTTTTTTTTTTTTTTTTTTAAAAAAAAAGGCAAAAGTCACCTTCAAATATTTCAGCAAAGTTATGTTGTGAAAAATTAAACTCTGTTGGCACAACAAGTATTCTTCTGTAATAAGTCTTTGCAGTTTCACAAATACTAACCTCCTAAAGACCTTATTACATAGAGGGCAAATACAAATGCTGACATATAATATTATATAAGCATAGCTTAAAAAAAATAAATAAAAAAGAGTATTTCTGCTAGAAGAAATCCACACAAAAACTTTAAGAAAAACACATCTTAGTCACTGCATACAATGGATCTACATTTTTTTTTTCCATTCACATTTACCAGAACTAAGCCTAGCTATGACTAACCATACAGCAAGTAAAGGACAAAAGCACTCACTCCTCATCTAGTGGAAGGACCAGGCCAACCAACACAGAATCATTTGAAAAAATGATCACTAAATATAGTAGTAAAATACAGCATCTTTTCTCCATCAGGGTATGGGTAGGCCTGCCTGTAGCATGCAGCCAATATAATTTGAATTCAAAAAGTAATAAATTACTTGCTCCAGCAAAAGCTGGTTTGTCTTCTCCTCCCAGCTGGGTTGCATCTTTAAGACAAAAGTCAGCTCAGAGCAAACAGCCACAAAAACCAAACTTCTCATAGTATGTGCAAAACTGGAAGTCCCTAGGAATTAAAGAATTTTCAATTAAAAAGTCAAATCTTCCTGATTTAAGAACTAATTTTCACCAGGAAAGAAAGAATCCTCAATTATTTAGATATAATTACTTTAGATACACTCTATCAACTGCACAATATTGTTACTTGATCTTAAAACATTATTCAGGCATTCTAAGTGTTTTGTTAGGAAAGATTAGCCACCGAAATAAAGACTAGTTCAGAACTAGTTTCCTACAATTTCCTACAATATTTAATTTACCTGTACCCAACCTGAAATTCTTACATGCTAATCAAATTATGTCCGTGGAAATTTGAGCCAATAGAGAAAGCTTCAGTATGTTTTAGGCATTGCAGCGCTTTGTTTCTGGTTTAGAAACTACTAATGACAGCTCAGAGGAACAGCTTATGAAAATTTAAATGCTTTAAAATCTCCAAGTAGCTCTAAGTCAGGTCTTACTTTTATATTGTAACTTATGGATGAGAGCCACACATCTGTACGGTGGAGTGAAATGCTTAACACTGCCTGTTTCCTTACAGGGTTTTTTCAGCACTATTACACAAACAATTTAATTTTACGTTACTTAGGTGTAGTTGCAGCTCAATTTTGTGTAAAGAACAATATATAGTCACCATCTACTTCAGAGTTTTCATCTTCCTTCCATTTTCTTTCAAATACTAGAATAAAAGCCTCTCTTCATCATCAGTTTGTCACAGGCTTGGGTTTTTTTTGAACACAGGGAAGCATTGTAATGTAGCATATGAAGTTTAACTTAGAAGCAAAGGTACTTCAGTGGTATCTAGGATATCTTTCCCATGCACTTAAGAAGCAACACTCATTTAAATAGTGTTCACAGAAATATTTATTTTTAAGGCCCATTTTTTCAGTAACTGAATTGAAGACACTGATTTTACAATGCCTGGTATAAAACACTTAAATTCAGAAGTGTTAAATCTTACAGTATCACTCTTGTGTGCCAATAGATTTCAGATAAGTCCCAAATACGTCTTGTAAAAATATGAAGATGACAATGGAGCTTTACATGGCTGTTAAGTCTGCTAGCTAGGAAAAATGGTTTCAGTACATCTAACAGATTGGACATGTTTTCAAAATTACCCCATAAATCTTTAAGCTTTTTAATTTGAAAAACTCTAGGAGCTTTCGGAAAGTTCATTTAAATGGAAAGCCTTCACCTTGCACTTAAGTTAATGGCCCTGGTCTGTAGACCTGTAAATCAAACTTCTCATCTACTGAAATAAGAAAAAGAATTCAAGTTAGTGGCAAGCAACTTACTATAAATTGTCTAACCAGATGCTAATGATGGGAGGAAGCCAAAGCTGGAACAGATTCTGATTTAAGATATGGGTAAGTGGATTAGCAATAATCTAATTAAGAGAATTCTCACTCATCTCTTAAAGTAATTCCCAGTTCTGTCTCTGTTACTGAGCTTTATATCTCCATTATATGAAGGTAGTGTATCTTAACATATATATATATATGTATAGTCTTATTTTTTTTTCCTTCCTTCTCTCCCACCCCTCTAACTTTTTTTTTTTTTTTTTTTTTTTTTAAGGAGGGAAGCAAATCCAGTACTAGAGTTCATAGCAATGTTTAGCACAGGTCTTTTTGCCCCTACCCTGCCAGTAGTTTTTTTTCCAAGAAAACAATGATTAGCATTTAGTACCACTTATGTCCACATGGGAGTGCTAAGCACATACTAGAGAAATGTCAGTTTACACTGTTTCAAGTATATGTTAATAATTTCTAGCATTAGAATTAATCATGTGTAACATGACCACGTAGCAGCCCGTTTAAATGCTCAAGTTACCTTTAAATCCATGTTTAAATTCAGTTTAGGCATTTAAGAAAGCTTGTTTCATAAATGCAAAGCACCTAAGAGCACCTAAGTCATACTGATAAGCAAGGTGTACAAGTGTAGCGTCTTTTTTTTTTTTTCTAAAGTGTCTAGAAAGTTTTACATGTAACTTTTCAGTAGAGAGAAGGAGCATTTCTTTATAGCCACAGTATATATGTAGCTCATGTGCTACATGTAAGACAGACTCTTGTAACTCCAGGAAAAAGCGTACTGCAAAACTTTGGCCACTTACATCTCCAATAAGCCTACAATCAAGCAATCAGTACATTAAATGAAGTCTAAATTTCTCTTCTTTTTACTTACTGCAGCCCTTTTTAGGATGAAACCATGTTTTCAGCTTCATAGTACTTATCATCATTAAGTCCTTAATCATTTTTATGCACCAGCTGTAGTTTGTATTGGATAAACCACTATAGCAGTAAGCACTAGCATATAACTGCTACTTACCCCATTTCATCACCTTACACATGGGCCTAAATAGTCTTCAAACACATCCATACTATCCAAGTCTGCAAATGCAATTTATAGCTAGACAGTAAAGTGACATTTTCCTGCTCAGTAAAAATACATACACACACCCCATTTTGAGAGCTTTGATATAATAGAGAAGATTTACGTACTTAAAGGAGGACTGAGCCAGAATAAGAATATAAAATATTTTGAGCTAGGTCTGCCATTTAAACTTTCGATTTGTATTACAACAGAAGTTTCTATCAAATGCAGTAGTAGAATAAAAGCTTAGGCTGCCCAAAAAAAGCATAATCTTTACTTGGTTCTATTACATCCCTTTCATATGTTTCCTTTCCAGAAATAGGATTAAGTGTAAAAAAACAAAATACCTCATCCTGCATGAAGAAATTCTACATTGTAGATATGATACAGAAATCCCACTGAAACATGGTGGTGTCTATGCTGGCAATTAGGTATCTAGACTATCAAAGTATTTATTATTCAGCCACGCGATGAAAACCACTGTTCAAGCTCCTTACTGGAACACTTTCCATGATGTAATTTTCAAGGCATTGTTAGCACTAAATAAATTAATTTACTATTTCTAAAAAGATAGTATTGCTACAAGTGGGATAACATGACTGTATTTAAGATATTGCAAGGCTTAGCACTCAGCTTCAAAAAAAGCAAACTATGGTCTATGAAGTAGTATTGGTAAAATAAGTGTCGTAGGAGATTTACAGTCTGACATGGAAGAGATTAATGTATATAATACAGAAAAAATACTTTCACGTGTTTTGATACTGGCTTTTCAGCTACTCAGGGTCTGCTGGGAGCAAGCAAATGAAAACATGTATGCCCATACACACACAACTCCCAGGGGCACACTATAAGTCTAAGAAGCTTATTTTAAATAACAAAACCAAACATCACCAGAATTTCTTTCTTAGGTAAGTTTTACCAAGGATGTATTATAAAGGAACATTGTTTATTGTATTACTTTGATAATGCACAAATATATTTGAAATGCACACCAACAATATTCTCATGTACAACTCATAGCAATTGATCCCCTTAACTGGAAAAAATAATATTTGAATGTTTCGTATTGCATTGTATAACTTCAACTAGACTTTCTAAAAACAAGTTGTCATTACTTAAACTGTGTTCATGCTTGTCACTCAGTTCAAGACATTCCTAAAATAAGCAGCATTTCCTTTATATTAGTATTACTTCAAAACTTACTGGAGTTTTATCTTTGCGATCCAGTTTTACTGAAGATTTGAAAATAAAACTGAGTTAACCACAAATTAATATAGAACAAAATTGATTAAACATGGAATAATAATTTTCTACCTTGCTTTCCCAACAATAGAAAATAATAAAAACCAAGAAGAACCAGGTAGCCCTTAACTTGTGGGTTTGTTTTATGTTTGCCTTGGCAATTTCCCACATTCTCAACCAACTTGTTTAAACAGCCATTTCAGTTGGACTCAAATTCTGAAAAAAAAAAAAAAGTAAAGGAATCTGCATGTGAATTCTACCAGTGTCATTTAATACGAAATGAGCTTAGGTAATAACTGAAGAAATGCTACTGTTGGAGGTATTCACCTTGGCACTTTTTTGGTTTTTAAGTTACAGAAACATATCCAACAGGTAAAAAAAAGAAATGCAGAACTATGACTCCCAAGCAAGCTTGCTATGTAGTCTCAACAAGAGATAGCTACTAAAATTTAAAAACCTAATATTTAAATATAGCCCCATTATGGACCTGGCCTTGGATTCTTCAAGCAGGAGAGATTTATGGGACTTTTTCCTGAATAAAGAACAGTACAACCACTCTTTCCACTAAGTAGTTCTGTTTAATATGTGTTTAATACACAGCAATGTGTGCTTTTAGGTGTATATGCAAGTACATAACACCGATGGGCATTGTATAGCTATGTACACAATGCCAAACTGCAATTAAAGATTTAGACTCTGAAACTGTGTCCTTTTTTAAAAATAAAATTTCAGGCTACTAGAGCTCTGATGTTAGCAGCTATTACTAATTTGCAAAGTCATCAGGTAGCACAACAGTTTAAATATAAAATTACTAATAAAAATGTAAAAATTGGTATATTGAATACATGGGAGATTACGGTGATATGTAGTATTTAGAGTTTTAAGATATTCATACCCACAGACGGTAAAAAAGTCAAGACTCACTTCCATCTGTACCAGTCACACGAAGGTCTTACCTTCATTAGTAAGAATAATGCAACAAACCACTTCCCACAATTGTGGGTTTTGGTTTTTTTATGCACTTCAATATGCCGACACTGTGCCTCTAAATTTTAGCATGTTTTTGCCCTTGGACACTCCAGAACCCTGAAGATGAGACTTTTGGGTGCTTCTGTGGATGAGTGATAGTAATAAAAGTGTTAATGTGGTCTTCGGCACCTCTATCATTAGTAAAGCAAAGTCCCGCAATTTTTTTTCTTTAATAAAAATAATCCCATCAGTGGTGCACTCCAGCACTGAAGAGTAGAACAGGTCTGTACAGCCTGATGATAGGAAAGCATATGAAATGACAAAACGTTTGTCTACAATTGTCTTTCCATGAATTGCACAGAAGCTTGGTCCACTTCTTCAGTTACAGTGAAGTCCTCTTAAGAACTTTGGTTACAGCATTAATGTTTTGGTAAAAAAAGAACACTCAAACAAAAAAACAGAACAGATGCTTTCCTTTTCTTCAGGTAGATTTTTCATTGTCCTCTCCTGTCTTCTGAACCCGTGAATACTTTTTGCATGAAGATTTGAAGCAGCTGGGAGGCCAAGATATTGGCCAGGAAAAGCTGCAAGGAACAGAGCCTTGCACATTCTTCTCAAAGAAATAAAATATTGGATACCACCATGCTCGAGAGAGAAAATTTGTCTGAGAAGAAACCTTTAAAGTCTGTATTGGCACAAAGAAATAAAGAAGCAAAGAAAACAGACAATCAATTTAAAGCAGTATAATCAATTACATTGAGTCAAGACAACTAAAAATGCACTATATTTGTATGCATTTCTGCAAAGACAAGATGCATTTAGCCTAGAAAAAGAAAGTTACACATGGTTGTCGAAACATATACTACAAACTAAGAATATTTGAGACAAAAGTATGCTTCATTGCTGTGCAAGATTCAAGAAGATAAAACAAGTCTGTCTCAACAAGAGTCCATTTAGGGTTGAGAATTAGACTAAAATGGCTTAAGAGCCATGTTTCTACTTGAAAATTGTTTTTGAAACAACTGCAGCACGTATCTTCAGAATAAAGTATTTTTAGTGACATTTACAGAAGAACTGTCACTAAACTCTTTCAATGGTCTAGGCAATTTAAGTTGGTCAGAAATTTTTTTACTGAACTACTATTTAACTTATGAGCTTAGGTAAACAAAGGTTATTCTATACATCCACTACAGCAACAAAACCTTGAAGTTAAAGTTTCCAAAGTATCAGGAGTTATAAAAATAACATCATGAAAAAAAAAATTTTTAAATAGCTTCATAACAGGTGCAGATCAAAAAAAAAATAACATCTTAACCATTAAATATTCACTCTTTGCCTAATTTTTTAAAATTTCAATATGGAACCTCTATTTTCATTTCAAAATTAATAACTTATTTTGAACTTTGTGCAGTATTAACAAATGCAGACTATATACTGATTCTAAAGGTACTCACCACTCACCTTTTCATTAGCCATTGAGTGGTACCACCAGAAAAGCCGTGTGGTGATATAGTAAGCAATGATGACATCTACAGTATAGTGTTCATGAGCAACAAGGATACAAATTATTCCAGCAGCACTCATTAGCCAACAGATTAAGTGATACCACCAGAAATGACGTGGTGAATCTGTGAAACAGGGAGGTGATGGGGAGAAGAAACAAAAACCACATACATAAAAAAAAGCCATATATGTTATTATAGCAATCCACAAAGGAAAGGAAAAAAGATAAAAAAGATTATTTAATTAAGGCTATTACATTTTAAATCCTAACTCATTTATGCCACACTGGTACAAGAACCCTGTTTTGACACAGAAAACAAAATAGAAGAATTATTTAAACTTAGTGAGGTATTCTTACTTTGTAAAATGAATCCAAGATGATCTTGCAGTTAGAGACAGACAGCACCATCAGCCATTTTCTAGTCAAATAACTAAGTTTACCAGTTAAATCACTTCTAGAGTATGGAGGGAGAGATGGAACTGAGGTAAGACATACTTTTCGATTATTTTACTTTGAGTGCTTCAAATATCTGTTCTTTTTAATGGTCTATGTTCAAGTAAACTTACACCCAAATATCCAGAATTGATAAGAAGTGAGCAGAGAGCACAGATTAAACAGAAATAGACACCCTTATTTTATTTCCTAGGTTTATGTACTTTGCACAAGACCTCTGTTCTATGAAAAAGAATACACTGTACAGGGAAGTACAGTATGTGAATTTATACCCTTTCATTAAAGATTAACAAATGGGAGTGAAGCTATTCTTCAAAATGCATTTAAGCCGCTTCAGTGGAAAAGTTTCCCTGCCCTTCTTTCCCTGTTGAAAAATGCCTTGAGTGTCACAATGACCATTCATAACTTCTGACAGGCTAATGGGCTTCATTTTACTCACAGTGGGAGGTTTTGGCACTTGTCGCCTTGTGGGTCAATGGTCACCCTTTTGTTTCACACAGTACCAGCGGAGAAGTTCCCCATCTCAACAAGCCTACCCAGTAGTAGGTTTGAGAGGCCTGACCAAAACAAGTTACTGTAGGAAGACTTAAATTTTGGTACAAGTGTGAACACAGAAAATTCTAACAACTATTCCCAAAATGCTGCAGACAAATTTGTATCTACTGATTAAAATCAAAACATTAAAAAAAAAAAAAAGAGACATCATCTCAAGAAGTTGATGAAAACAGCCCCAGCAAGAGAGACATAGCAAGGCTACAGATGTAAATAACTATTCTGGGGAAAAAAAGATGGAATGTGGGGGAATAAATGAAGCAGCAGAAAAAGGATGAAAGGAACAAAAGAGCAGAGCAAAAAATCCACCAAGCCAGAAATAATAAAAACCTCAGAGTGCATTTTGTATTCAAGATGTGTCATATCAGAAGAGCTGAAAAGAATATCATAAGCAATGTCTAATTTGGAGCAATTATAAGGCTCAAGTCCTTTCTCAGAAAACATTTTTCTAATTATATGGGAGGCAGAAAAAGGAAAGCAATACATTTCTCAGAAAACACAACTCCAGTGAAACAGACACCCAACAATTAGGCAGCAAAGGGCTTATTACAAGAATTTACATCTACAACTCTTTCAGCCTCTTAATGATGAGAGTACATGAGTTATACTAGTCCTGAAAATATTGGGTTACCTGCATCTTTCCTAGTACTAAAGACACTGAAGAGTACATAACTAGCATTAATAACATATTCAAACAATGCAAACAACCAGTCTATTATTAGGTGATTTTCCTAATACCCATTCTGGTAATTTTGACCTAGGCCTAAGAATCAGCATTGTAAACCACTCTGTAGATTTGAAGTTTGTCATGTTTTTTTTTTTAAGGCAGAATGTAGCACTGCAACACCTCCTTTCCTCAAGGAAGGCATTCAACTAATGCTGGCTGGTTTCAGTGAGAATTACACATTCTCATGAGCCAAGCTAGCATTTGTACAGTTTGGAACAACAGTAAGAGAGAAGATTCCAATTCCAGACATGTGTACTGGAAAGGGAACTCCTCACTACACATTCATAAGAGGCCAAGTTCACACGGTAGAAGCATTACTTTACCATGTATCAGATTCAGAAGATAGCACTTTGTTCTCCAAAGCTCTGTGTGTACAGCACAGATTTTTTCCCCATGCCTCACAGCAATGTAAAGAAAAGGGGAAACCATAACTCCAACTATATCTTCTGTGTGCTTGCCAAATTCTTATCAACTCCAAGAGGCAAAAGTAGGACCTCTAGCAGATGACATCCAAGAAGCATGAACTAACTTTCCACTGTTTGCAGTAACTAATATACAGCACACTTCAAAAAATAACTTTGCTTCTGGATGTATGTCCTGGTTTTGTCAGGAATAGTTAATTTCTTGTTCCTAGTAGCTGGTACAGTTCTGAATTTGGTGTAAGAATAATGTTGATAGCAACAACTAAAATAACAGTGTGTTAAGTACTAGTTTTCTTAAGGACTTGGCAATTTCAGTGAAGAGGTGCACAAGAAGCTGAGAGGCAGCATGGTCAGGACAACTGATCTGAACTGTCCAAAGGGCTATTCCATATCACAGAAGAGGAGGGTACAAATCCAGGGGGAGTTATCAAGCCACTGAGGGTTGCCAGCTGGGGTTAAACCATGACAATGTAGTGAAAGTATGCAATGACACTGTACTCGAGCCACAAAAATTCCTTAACTCACATAATTAACTACAGTATGTGTTACCCAAATTGGGAATAGTCTATCAACGAATAATGAAAAGCTAGCTTGCTTCAATCAACAAGTAAACGTGTTATATAAAGATAGAAGCAATGTCTAGTCACATTAAGCCATAATTAAAACCCACACCACTTCTATTACACTCATGTTCCATTTTTGCTGATAGTCATGATTTTTCTTTCAAATTCATACAGTCTGTGTGTAGCTGACTTGCAGCTTTTGGAGGACAAAAAATTTACATGCACTTTTATCAAGTATTTTCCCAATACAATGGATTTGAATGAGAGAAGTGCATTGAAATACCATCACTTACACTCTTTGATGAACAGGTAGATTAGTGTTAATACCACAGTGTGACCACTAAACAGGAAGTCTCCGCACAGGATGTGTGATCCAGTTATGGACAGACCACCACCAGAAATCAGTCGCAGAATCCTCTGAACCTTTGCCTGAGAATCTCCATTCAACTAAGAACACCATAGAAAAAGTACAAAAGAAAAGTTTAAGACAAACCATAAGTGACTCAAAATTTCTTGTCCAAACACATATGGACTCAGGGAGAAAAAGGACACATTATCTTCATTTTCATTGGCTTTCTTTCAGATATTCTTAAACAAATAAGCATGCATATCAAAGTTGACAGGTGCTGAAGATCAGCTTGATGACACTAGCATTATGTCTATGCTTTCCCAAACTGTTTTAAAACATGCATTGTACATCAATGAGATGTAGAAATATACTAGACAGAGAAACATTAAAAATGGGTAATCTCATGATAGCCATTGACAGAACGAAAAACACCTAATCAAAACTGGTTCAACCAGTACAACCTTGAGTAGTGTTTCTGTCATCCTGTTGACAGATGAGCAATGTTTCTACAGGACAGAAACCTCAAACTCAATTTTAGATTTCATAACAAACTCACTCAGGACCTACTCAGATTTAGAGTATTTAGTTTTTTTAAATACATATCAGGTTCAGTTTTTGATTTCTCATAAATACTAGGCAAATACTCAATTTCATCTAGCTGTTTAAAGATTAACTTGGGAAAAAACAAACAAGTTAAAGGGATAACTGACTTTACCATAACCAGAAAAATATTTACATGTGACAAAAAAAAAATCTAGAAAAGTTATCATGTTTTTCAGAGTTCAAGTAATTAATCCTGTTTCAATGCTAGCAAAGTGTACTCTCAACAGAGCTTTGCTTACCTCTTCTTACTCCTTGATACACAGTCTACTACACAGTCATTCCTCAAGCAGTAGAACAGAACAGTTGAATCTTTACAATAGTGGCATGTAAATAAAGCTTCTTGAAATAGATACCAATTCATAAGAAAAAGTAGCTCATCCACTATATTCCTAAATTGCCCCAATGTGAAAGAGTAACACTGAACAGTCATAAGCTGTATCTCAAGACCAATGAAATCCTACCCAAGAACTGACAAATGTATCCCTCATGCAAACTTGTAATATCTCTTGTTTAAAATGCTTATTTTTCAGAGCAAAGCCAAACTGCTTCTTACTGTCCTAAATGCACTGTTCTTTCAGTACAATCAACACAATACAGTTTGTTTCATGACAATTACGTCTAAAACTTATTAGTAACATACTTTGTGCCACCACTTAGCTACACTGACTAAATTTAAAAAAGATATTATTGTAGAAACACAAGTATGTGTGTTTCTATATGCATCAGCTCATTTAAATAGCTAAACTTGTTTTAGTCACATGTAATACATACACATGTTGCAGACTGCAAGCAATAACAGGCAGTTGACTGACAGCTCTTGACAAAGTAGTGTTAAGAAACAGGAGAAAACTTATGATTGTGGTTACAATGCAACAAAAGCTTGCATACAAGCCTATGAACTACAACATTTACGTCAAGTATCCCACCATGTAAGCAAAAACACTGCTGAAGTGATTAGCTCGAGTCTCAAAAGCAAGTTTACTAATTTAGTAGCAGCACTACTTCAACATAGGTACCACCCTTTCAAGCACCTCAACAGCATCAACAGCTTGAGTGTCTTTCTGTACCACACAACTTTTCATTTATCACCATTTATGTTTCCAATGACATCAACTAAAAGCAATTTGTGTTAACATCTGGAATGCTATCTCCTATTTGCTCTAATAAGCCATGAGGACTTAGGCAGTTAAAAAGGCAAGAATTAGGGAGCTAAGGTTCTTACCTTTGGCGCACACTGAAAATGCATTCCAGGCACAGGTAAGGTGGTAACGTACATAGTAATACAGCGGTACAGATACAAAGTTCCTATTATAAAAAAGAACCTGCGTCCCACTATTGATCTGTAATCAAGGGAAGGGGGGGAAAAAAAGACTGAGTGTGAAGTTCATGTGGGACATACATACAACAGTTACAGAGCTCTAGTTAGATTAGCTAGCTAAATCCCTAGAATTAAAGTGCAGCTCCACCCACTACTCTTCCCTATACACTTCTCTAAATCAAACACTAAAAATTCTTTCTTCAAGTTTTAGTCTTGCTAGTTCATAATAGCACAGGACTACTACAAGGCTCCCATCAAAGCTAACTAACCAATTTACCATGGCCATGGTATAACTTGAGTGTGGAATTCGGCATAGATTTCTTGGACTCTGTGACCTTCTCTTTTCAGTCCCATATTATAACCACATGCTTGAATTAAACATGTCTGGCTTAAGCAAATCAAGACAAAGGAAGAAGCTTCTAGTCTAGCTGTAGAGAACAGTGGGTTCCTCCTCAAATGTGGATTAGATTTTTTACATCATTATGATTTCCGCTGTTTAAATATTGCCATGCCAGTAAACACTCAGGAAAGCCCAGTCACACTTACTCTGGGACTAGTACAACAGAGGTGTCAGAAATTTATATCTAAAAAATATTATTCAACAACCAGGATAAACCTGTACTTGTGTATCCAACACGGACACGGAAATATTTTCTAAAGAAGTTATCTCGTTGTCATTTTCCTGCCAGCCTTATTCTACAATATTACTACAGATTCTACAATTTTTTTCTACTCAAGTGAACAAGGGAAACCAGCATTCTGAAAACATACAGCATAGAAAAAAAAAAAAAAAAAAAAAGAGGCTACTTACTTGTATCTAAGAAACAACCACTGGAATATCCATAAGCCAACTAGTATCATTCCATTTATTTCTGATACAGAAAAAGCCCATTTCACACGATCAATGTAATCAAAAAATTTGTCAGGCAAGGGAGGGCTGAGCTCCTTTGGAGGTACTCTCTCATGGACCACAGTGATCATAACAGTTGTTAGAATCAGGTTGAAGAGAGCATAGACAAAAGCAATGCCTGTTTTCCACCATTCCAGAGGAAATTTGTTCCTAGACTCAGTAGGCATAGCAATCTGTATGTAATCAGGGTATTTCTTCGTTGTTTTTCGCAAGCCATTAGACAAGCCCTTTGGTTTGCTAGTGCCATTTTTGTTCTCTTCACTGACTGAGAGAGTAGGTCGTGAGTAACCATTAGAAGTGTCATTGTTTTGACCCTCCATATGCTCTTCAAGCTTCGCTGTCTCAATGGTATTCATTCCCAAGCTGTATGGCCAAATTGGTTTTATCGGTGATCAATTTCCAGACTCTCTAAAGTCTCTGATTCCTTGAAGTCCAGTGTTCTTGTTTCTAGATAACTTTTGATTTCTGTACAACTCTAAAAAGTGTCCATTGTGCTTTCACCACTCAGATTCTGTAAAGCAAATTGTGAACAAAATTTTTCTTTCCTCTAGAGGAGAGTTGTATCATCTGCAAAAGAACAACACAAATACTGAGGACTTTCAGAACTAGGAATGAGACATCAAATAATTATCTTAAAAATGTTTATTCTAAGTTCCATTCAAGTCTACTTACATACATGGTCAAAAGGCAAACTAGAAACAGGTAGTTAACTTGAAATAAGGCGAATCCTACTGATTTATCATTTGATCTGTTTAGGAACTAGTACCAATTTAGTTATTGTTCGTGTGGTTTTCGTTTATTTTAAAAGGACAAGATCCACATAGTTTAATATTCATAACAGCACAGTTGTCAGCATTAAGATTAATGCACGTTTGCAGGAACATTGAATTTTATTGCTTATATTACTCCATAAAACAGATCTCCTTTTTGACTCTAGGGTTGCTATAGATATTAATATGGTGTCATGGTCTAAGCCTAGCTGGCAACAACCAAACCACACAGCCACTCACTCACTCTTCTGCACCTCAGGAGGATGGAAAAGAGGAAAAGGTATGTTGAAACAAGGACAATTTAACAGAACAGCACAAGGAGAGAACAAATCACCATAACCACAATATAGAAATATACTGGGCATTGCTTGCTTTGCCCACTGCCCCAAATACAACACTCAATCCTGACTGAGTAGCCACAGTTCCCAAGTGCCCAGGCCAGTACCAACCCCCCATATACTCAGCACAACTCAGCCCAGAATGGAATAACCTGGCCATGCTCCTTTGGCTGCTTACTCTATCCCAGACAAATCCAGGACACACAGTTTCTCCATATAGATCAGGCAATCTTATTAGTCCAGATGACAGGACAGAAAACAGAAGAGACTACAGGATTTTATTTCACAAGGCATAGCATAATTTACATCAATCTACTCAATAGTTAGCTCAACTAAGTTTGCTTGGATCTAAATAAGTATTTTAACCAGAAAATTTAAGTGTCTATTTCGATACTGTAGTACCCAATAAATAATGTCTAAAATGTCAGTGAACTGAGAAATATACCTCTGGATTAGATTCTTAGTTATGGTAACCTATACGTAGAATAGACTATAAAATGGATCTGTGTCTGTCCTTTAGTTACTTTAAAATGTCTAAATAGATTTCAATAGGAACAAATAACAAGATTCATTATCACACAGTATTTATTTCAGGCTGCATTTGTCAAGACAATAAAATCTCACTAGATTAAAAAAAAAAAAAAAATAGTTAAGTGCATAAGATTTATGACATTTTCTACAAAAAGCAAAGCAGCTCACCCCTGCAGAAATAACAATTGTTTTAGTCAAAACAAAGGCCATTTTCCCACCTCCATCTGAACTTCTGTGAAACCACTTACCATAGTTGCAATGTAACTATTTTTATTATTTAACTCAGCTCCTATGGCAAAAGTAGTACTATTATAATCAAAGTGTTCACTATCTACCAGTAAATTATTTCTCTAATTTTTTCAACAGATTTTCTAAGAGAAGTTCAACCCTACCACCACAAGTCTCTGCATGCCAATACAGGCTACCACAGTTTTCCATGTTATATATACAATTACTTCTTCATAATGGAAACCAAAGCTGCCAGTTTCCCTAATCACTTAGGAAACACTGCTGCTCTTAGTGCAGAGATGATTAAGGGTTCAGATCCCAAATATGCAAGACTCAAAAATAATATTGAAATAGTCAAGAAATATTTCTAAATTAACCTCCCAGCAGTGTTTCTGAAATCCATGATCATTGGTTGATCTTTTCTAAATCCCTAATCAAAAAGCACATGGAAACTAACACACATACAAAACACTTAACAACTCTCCATCCCTCCAAAAAGAAAACAATACCCAAGAACACAAGTCATGATTTCAGAAGCTTTTACTCCCTCTTACTAATCATACTGTAAGCCCTGCTTCCATAGGAGAAGGGGGTGTTTAATCCAGCAGCCAGGCCACAACTTCTCTGATGCTTCCTACATGTGAGGACTTTCTTTCAGAGCAGCTGCAAAAGCACTAGCCTTACTTAAAACTGTAGTACAATAACACATCAACTTTCACAAGTCCTTTGCCTAACACACACATTTTTCTACTTCCTCTGTCCATGGAAGAGGAATATACCACAGAATGTTTAAGAGACCCAACAGAAAAAATCTGAACCAGTCTGATTGGTTACATTTTAGAAAAGAAGCCTAGCAAGTGTGCATCTACTAAGTTAAGATTCTTCTCGACCTGCTGTTATACACAGCTGTCACTGAGGTAGAGTTCAGCAAAAGTTGATACATTTTATATCTGTCAAGGTGAAACGTTTTAAGAATTATGCATTTACTGAAAAACAGAACATCACAGTAGGCTGCAACCTCATTTATCTCCTTCCCTTCCCCACAAACATCTAACACTACTAGTAAGATATGTAAAAGGAAGATTTTCATTTCAGATATTTAATGACATCCAAGTGAGCCTTAAAGATCAAAGAGTATCTGAACTACAGATGAACAATAATCCAACATCCTAAAAGTAAAGTGGCACTCAGGTTTTTATATTAACTTATTAAGCAAAGCCAATTATACCTACAGCTTGTAGGAGGAAGTTGTGTTCCTTCCTGGTACTTTTAAATGTATTTTAAGGCATATTGATCCCCCATTTCTGATGGCTCATCAAGATTATTTCAAGCAGAGTGCATACTGTGGTCAAGCCTTGGTTAACAGCTCAAGGTGCTATATGTCATCTGATCAGTGATTTGCAAGAATATGAAGGCTTTCCTTTATAGTACCTTTTCAATCTGTTTCTCCCATGTCCTAAAAGAAAGCAAAAAAAAAAAATCTACTGATGAAAAAGACAAAACCACTGCTTGAAGCATTCAGTCCCTCACTGCCAATCTGACTATCCAGAGAAGTGGTAGATACAGAGCACCAACAGCCTAATCATCCTCTGCTACAGATGGTAAAAGGAACTCCCCAGAAGTACATAATTTTTTTCTGCCAAGTCCCTGTCCTCAAGTCACATATCCATCCCAGTCTCCATGAGGGAATCCTCACTGCCCTAAGCTATGGAATACACACTTGGGGAGTCTCAAAAGACTTCACATGAAATCAGACAAGTTACCCAAGAGGAAATTCATTTAAATTTCCTTTAAGGGATAAAATCTTGTTCTTAAAAACTGGGTGCAAGAAAAAGATTTCTCTTGGAACTGCTTCAATATCTTCTAAAAATAGACATGTACCCTCACCAAATAGCAGAGCTTCTTAACCAGCAATACTCCAGCAGAAGTCATTACTGTGACAAGGAACAACCTATTTCAAAGAAAATTTCAGGAGTGAAAAAGATGCAAAAAAAAGCAGTGATCCTAACTGTTTATCTCGAGGTTCTACTTGCTCCCATACAAACAGTTCCTTTAGTTTTCTGCATACATCTCCATTTGACAATTACTCAAAAGAAAACAGTTGACTGCGGATATACCTTTGAGACAAGTGCAATAGCAGGACTACATGTGGCTCTCCTACTAGAATTTAAGAACAACAAGCAGTTTTATTTATCACGTTAGTCATCTGATTTTCAGCTACAGGTCATTTTCCCACAAAGTTAGCTCACAAGTGGTGTTTCTCATCCAGTATTTGGAACTTCCATTTCATTTCTCAAAATAGTTTAACTTCTATAATTTCTCAAGGACTGAATAGTTACAATTTGCACAGGCCTTCCAAATAAATATTCTTGACCCGGCTGTTCCAAATAAAAACAAGTCTATTGGAACAAGTGTCCAAAACAGTAAAACTGATATACTCAGACACGAAGCTACATCATCAGCAACATACTTGTATACAAGATGGAAAAGGTTTCTAGGAAATAGTGTTTTTAAAAGTCATTCACTTCTGTTAAGGCTGGCTCCAACCTTTAATACAGCTTGTACAAATTCCTATATTTGGTAGCTGCAGAAGAAGGGTTTGTAAATAAAGTATTGCAGAAACAAATACACAAGTGGAGATAATATGATATTATAACTTCTATCATGTTATTTATATCATCATTATCAGGAAACAACCATTAGCTAGTTGATATGTTCAAGGTTTCCATTCTTTGCTGTGTTTTCAACAGACAAAAGCTATGTTGTGGGGGTTGTGTGGTCATTTTGGTGGCGGAGGGCTACAGGGGAGGCTTATTTTAAAAAGCTGCTAGAAGTTTCTCCTGTATCTGATATCCCCAGTGCCAGTTGGCTCTAACATGGACCTGCTGCTGACCAAGGCCGAGCCAATTAGAGATGGAGTTAACACCCCTGTGAGTAACATATTTGAGAAGGGGAAGAAATTGCTCTGCAGGTGCTAAGTTGCAGCATGAGCAGAAGAGAGTACAAGTGTGAGAACAACATCTCTGTAGACAAAAAGGTCAGTGAAGAAGGAAGAGGAGGAGCCATCACAGCACAGCTTCCCCTGCAGGTGGTGGTGCAGCCCAGCCTCTATTATGGCCATGGGAGCCACAGGGGAGTGGAGATCCACCTGCAGCCTGGGGAGAACCCCATGCCTGAACCCAAAGAAGGCTGTGACACCATGGGAAGCCTACACTGGAATAAGTTCCTGGCAGGACCTTGAAACCTGTGGAAAGAGGAGCCCAAGTCAGATCAGGTTTGCTGGCAGGAGTTGTCACCCTGTTGGGGACCCACACTGGAGCAGTTCATTCCTGAAGGAGTTTCCCCCATGCATAAGACCAATGCTAGGGCAGTTCACTAACTGTACTCTGTGGTGGAGACCCATGTTGGAGCAGTTTGTGGAGCACTGTCTCCTATGGGATGGACTCCACACTGTAGCAGGGGGAAGCGAGAGGAGGCCTCCTCCTGAGAGGAAGCTGCGGCAAAGTCATTCTGTAACAAACTGAAAATAACCCTCATGCCCTGTGCCACTGAAGGAGTAGGGAGACTCCTGGGAAGAAGGAAGGGTAGGGGAAGGTGTTAAGATTCAGGGTTGGGTTTTTTTTTCCTCATTTACCTGCATTGTTCTGATGGTCCATTAATAAATCAAGAGTTTTTCCCAAGTTGAGTCTGTTTTGCCCATGATGGTATTTGCTGAGTGATCTCCCTATACTTATCTTGACTGACAAACCTCTCATTACATTTCTTTCTGCTGTCCAGTTTAAAGGGGAGAGTGGTAGATGGCTTTGGTGGGCACCTGGCACTCTGCCAGCATTAAACCACCACAAGCTGGAACACAGGAAGTTCTACCTGAACATGACAAGGGGTAATGGGATGAAGCTAGAACACAAAAAGTTCCATTTAAATATAAAACCAAACTATTTTACTGTGAGGGTAACAGAGCACTGGAACAGGCTGCCCAGGGAGGTTGTGGAGCCTCCTTCCTTGGAGGTCTTCAAGACCCACCTGGACATATTCCTATGTGACCAGATATAGGTTGACCTGCTTCTGCAGGGGAGTTGGATTAGATGATCTCTAAAGGTCCCTTCCAACCCCTATCATTCTATGAGGAGAAAATTATTTACTGTCTGGGCAACAGAGCCCTGGCACAAGCTGCCCAGAGAAGTGGTAGAATCTCTTTCCTCTGGAAGTTTTCAAAACCCACCTGGACATGTTCCTGTGCGACCTGATCAAGGTGAAACTGCTTTAGCAGGGAGTTGGACTAGATGATCTCTAGAGGTCCCTTCCAATCCCTACCATTCTGTGATTAAAACATCTAAAATTATTTTCAGTACATGCTGGAAAGAAAAAGCATTGGCATGTACACTGCAGCAAATGTCAAATTTTTAGGAATACCTACGGGAACACAACTAGAAAAGAAGCTGGGTAGCCTCTGCTACCTTGACAGAAAGGAATAAGAATTGTCTTTTGGGGGTTTCTCCTCTTACTTCATTTTTAGAAGCATTCCAGATCCCAGTTGTTTTTATAGTATCCCTTCTTCCACACTGTATCTATGCCTCATAGCATGCAGACCATTGGGGAAAAAAACCCAAAAAACTCCAACCAAAAACAACAACAAAAGCCAACTGCTAAACCAGATCTGAGCAAAGTACATCAAAGTATGCAGAAACAGAACCAAGTTTAATAGGTTTGCTTGTCATGTCTATTCCCTACAGTATTTTTCAGAGCTGTGATCATCTTTCATCTGTAAAATGTTTATGCTTACAATACATAAATGCATGCACAAATTGAACCGAAGTTTTTCTAAAAGCTACAGGTTTATTTACATTCTCTAATTCTCTGCCAACACATTTGCTCATGCAATGCTAGAGGAATGCAAGTACGAAAGCTGTCTTCACAGAAGTACTGTTCACTCACATGCTCTCAGAACTGAGATCATCATCATATTGACTCTTGCAATAAATTAAAACTTCTTAAAAAGCATTGTCTAAAATTGTTTTCACCAGTAAAACAGAGTAGCTACACCCTCTACCTTGAGAGAGGGATTTTGCAATTTTGTCATTTAGGATTACTAGGAGAAACTGCCTTTAAGGACTAAATCTCTTCATTTACCCAGATAGGTAACTAGTAACCTTGAAGCTTTTCCCCTCTATTTACACAATCCAAGTTTTACCAGTTCTACAGAATTCTGTTTCTTTGCAGCTCTAAATAGCAAGGATACTAATTTACATTTTCCTGGCATTTAGTATTCAGCATATTCTACAGCAGGGCAAGATTTCTGAAATAGTACAAAAAGATATTCATACACACATTATGTGCAGATACACAGATGTTGTGGCTATTTTAGAGTTAATTTTCTTCCTAGAAGTCAGTTCAGGACTATATTTTGGATTTGTGCTGAAAACAGTAACACAGGAAAGTGTTGGTTACTGGTGAGCAGTTCTTGCGCAGTCAAGGCCTTTTATGCTTTTCCCCTGCCCTGACAGTGAGCAGGCTGAGGACATGGAAAGGTGGTGCATAAGCTGGGAAGGAGCACAGCCAGGATAGCTGATCAAAACTAGCCAGAAGGGCCATTCCATGTTCAATGTATAAACTGGGGGAAAGCTGCTCAGACAACAGGCAGCAGATGGTGAGCAACCGTACCGTGTGTTACTTGGTTTTTGTTTTGTTTTTTTTCTTTTTTCCCTGGGTTTTATTGATCTTTATTTATCTTCTATTCATTTGCAATTGTTCTAATATACTGCTATTGCTGTATTTTAGTTAATTTTGGTTATTAAACTCTTCTTAGCTCAACCCATGAGCTTTACTTTTTCTCCTGATTCTCTTCTCCATCCCACTGAAGGGCAGGGAAGTGAGCAAGTAGATGTGTGGTGCTTAGTTGCTGGCTGAGTTTAAACCTTAGTTATCCTTTAGTGCTTAGAGTAATTCACTCTGTCAATAATCCACATGTTCATAGCATAAACAAAAAGATCATTTTATTTACAGGTTAACAGTCTTTCCTAAAAAGAAAAAAAAAATGTTTTGAGAATGCTCAGTCAAATCTGTAGAACCAGAAACACCAACAGAATAATTCAGGTTAGAGGAAACCTCAGGAGGTCTCTAGGCCTCGGGCCAGGATCAGCTATAACATCAGATTAGTTTGCTCAGTGCTTCATCCAGATGTATCTTTAATACCTCCAAAGATGCACAACCTCTCCAGATTGCCTGTTGCACTGCATAGTTGTTTCCACATTAAAAAAAAAGCCAACAAACAAACATTCAATTTACTTATTTTGTATTTACTTCTTATTATAAATTATGCACTGTGTGTTTCATCCTGCCCCTGTGAAAAGCCTGGCATGGATGTTCCTGATGATCTTGTATGTATGAAGGGGCTGCTGCTATAGGTCTCTTGACCCTGCTTTTCTTTAGTCTGAAGCAACTTATCTACCTCAGCCTCCCCTCAAAGGGTCTGTGCTCCAGCCTCTTGACCACTCTGATGGTCTCTCCACTAGGTTTGCTCCCAGTTTACATTTTCCTGGGTCAAAGATCCCAAGACAAACACAGTATTCTACATACAGCTAAGTAGTACTTAGCAGAGAAGAATAGTCACTTTCCTGCAAATACTGGTTATACTCCTATTAAATACAACTCAGGATAGTGTTGACTGCCTTTGCTGCCAATACACACTGCAAAATCTCTTTTCCATAGAGCCAAAAAAAATACTGACCTTTCCCAACAGGCTAAAGACTCCCTCACAACTTCTTCACTCTAGAAAAAATGAGATTAAGTCTTCCTTCTATAATCCTTCCTCTGCAAAACAAGCCTGTTTTCTCTCCAGATCTGAAATATTGAAAAGTCTGCTCACTTGTATGGATGGATACTTAAGCTCTGAATCAGATGCTTTTGAAAAAAAGTTTAAAAAGCCTCTCTATCATTGCATATTTTGTAGCATGGCAAAGAACTATTGAGTTTAGATTCCTTTTTCCATTCATTAAAAATTATAATTAAAAACACTCTACAAAGAGTAGAAGTCACTGTACTACCTTAGTCTCATCAGGCAAAATAATTCTCACAGAGTGACAAAAAACTCTCCAGATCATCAGGCTTTTATGCAGCTTGCTGTCAGAGGGTCTCAGGCTTCTCATTGCTACTTCCTTCCCTTCCACTATACCTTAGAAGATTCTGTTGAAGAAGCACTTTCTGAAACAAGACTCCTCTCAAAGAGACAGCAAGTTTTAAAGATTTGTTAATAATCTAGCAGCACATCTGATGTCCCAAATCCCTTCTAGCTCACACAGAAGTTGTAGATTACAGCCTGTGAGGTGTGGGGCCCAGCATGGAAAGCATGCATGTTTTAGATTGTTTTGTGAAATCCTCCACCTAGTTACAGAGGGTAAAGGTTGCACTTCATAATGGAAAGTCAGACCTGCAGATTAGTCAGCACTTTCAGTACAGGACTGTGAGGAAGCACTGTGACTAATGTATGCTTTAAAGAGACCCTGCTGCAGCTTACCATCAGGCAGCTAGAAGAGAAAGTCACATATTTTATCAGGGATACACCCTAAAAAATATTTGAGTAATTATCAAGCAGATAACGTCTGTCATTTTCTTCCCTGTGCTAACTCCAAAAAGCAGCCGTGGCAACTGCAAAGTAAGAGGTCACATTTATGAGAACGTTCTCAAATATTTCCTGCAGCAATAAGAACCCACTTCCTTAAAGTGAGAGGGCAGTAATGACTTAAGTTTGCACAGCATTTTATCAGGTAATAAATAGGGAATACAGGCACAAATTTTAGAACCCAGACAAAAGCTATATTTGCAGTGAAGTATATACAGAGGTTCACAACTCATAAGTTGCATCTAACAGAAGTCTAATACAGACATTAGTCCTTGCTAGGCATGTGACATTAAAGAAACAACCATTAACTGTAATCCTTATCTGGTTATAGCAGAAAGACACCACACCAATTCTTAGGACAAGGCATATTTAAAATTGATTAAATACCATACCATAAGCTAGTTTCACATAGCCATCAGTTTGACTGGCAGATAGCAATTCATGGATCTCTGCACAGGAGTAACACTTGATGTGTTCAGAGCCTCATGCAATGAAAAAATCGCTTTTCAGAAACATTAATCCCTTCCACACACACATGCATGTGTGTGCCTTATCTTAGGGCATCCTGTAGATGTGTTTTACCCTCTGTGCCAATACTGAAAATTTAATGTGCTACACACTGCCACATAAATCAGGAGACACTGAGTACCTTCTCCTCTCCCCACTAAAAATTCCTAGATAACTTTCAGTTTACTCAACTCTGATGTAGCTGTCAAAGCTTTATGACTATTAGTTAAGAGGAATGATATACAAGCAACACATCCTCTATCACTGACAGTAAACACACTGATTGGCTGAAACTGATCATGAAACATGATCTGCTCCACTATTTTGGTCTTCCCCTTTATCTTCTTGCTACAACTACTAGTTCCCAACCTGACCTACCATCAAGCAGCAACAGCATAAGGCTCTCACATCACAGTCAACACCCCTAGTAAAATAGAGATGAGATTACTCAGACGTTTTTTTCAAGCTGCTTGTTCACAGGCTTGGACACCCAAATCTACATTCAGCTCATACACTGGATGTTTGTTTTTCTCTCACTTCCTCCTCCAGGTTTTTCAGAGTAAAACCAGATAGGTTGAATTCTAACACCAAGACTACTGAGCAATTTCAGTGACTGCTATGATCAGCCCATGCAAATGGTTATGAAGGGAATTACAACAACAGCTCAGAATCTGTTATTAATATATGATTCAAACTTCCAGTTTGCAATAACCCAAATTTTCTACATGTAACTAGGTTCTTCACTGAAATCGTAGCAAACAAGTTTAACCACTACATTGTTAAAAAAAGTTCAAGAAGTCATCATAACCCAACCTTCCAATGCAGTCCCACATCTTCCTTCAACTTGTTCTATTAGCTCAAGATTTTCTATTAATAGAAGAAAATACTTTCCACATTGGGCTGAAAAGAAAAAAACATTTCCTTTTTATATTATTTGATTAGTCGGGGAAGAAGACACTGTTTAGCTCTAAATACTAAAGTATATGCACTTCAACCCTTCCTTCTTTTTTGTTTATGCCATGACTGACAAACAGAACACACACTTCCTTAGAATTGGCTCTTTTCTTGCCCAGCACACTACCTCTTTGTAACACTGGGTATCATTGTTAAATGAAGTTTCAAGAGCATGGTAACAGTGGGACAGCAGGAGAAAGTTACAAATAATCACCCAAATTCTTTCTGTAATACTTTCTCAGACATTTTGCTATCTCCATTTGAACTTCACCCTAGAAGTCAGACTCTGATAACACTATTAATGTGTTTTTAGTGCCCCTCACAGCTATTTTTTTACCTCAATACCTAACTAAACATCTAATGTTTCAAAAAGGACATTTGGGAAAAGTAATTTCCAAATATGTTTCATAGTACTTGGTCACATTTTCATGTGCTCTAAAATGTCTCTCTAAATAGAATGCATTAAAAAAAAAAAAAAAAAATCAAAAAGCATTTTAAGGCACCTTTACCCCATGTCCAATCAGACATCTATATATGCACACTGATTTGAGAAAGGGAAGACAGAGGTGTCACATAGACTAGCTCAAAAGTGGAAAGAATGAGAAGGTGACAAACAGATTCTATAAACTGTTCACCTGGAAACACACTGCAGTAGCCAGAACCGCAGCTGACAACACTGTTAAAGAGAATAAAGTCAATCTCATCTCTAGACTCATTAAGGCTAGTAATGTTGTACATGTGTGCTAAGCAACCATAGTGTGAATAAGTGATGAATCAACTAATTCCATGTGATCAGTTACAAAAGTCCTAGGAAAGAACTAAGTATTCAACTTAAAACTGATTTCACCATTTCAAAAGAGAATGCAGAACTCAGCAAGTTTAGGGCACAGTAAAAACAATTACTCTGGTCTACCAACTGATGTCTTCTCAAGAAGGAGGACATCTGCTATTTCCGCTGTGCTCCTGCATAAATTTTCATCAAAAATATCAATCATGCCAAAACAGATTTGCATGTATCAGCAAGGATAGTTCATGTACTGGCTTTAGAAACAGTATTCTAACTTCAAGGTAAATTGACATAATCTGAGAGACTTTTAGTTTAGAGTATAGCAATACAGTAATCCACAAAGCTTCTTAAGGTACCTACCTGGCTAAACACAGGCCAGCACAAGGGTTTGCAGAATCTAACCTCTGCTAAAATGAGCTGTTCCAGGAACTGCTGTTGAGTATCCATTTTGCAGCTAGAGCCACTGCTCTTAGCTACGCTCATCAGGGAGAATACTATCTTGCCAGGAGTAGAACAGTCCATTCAAATATCAATGGCACCAATACTACTGTAAGAACCCACATCTGTTCTAGAGAGACAGCAAAGGTAACCAAGGGAAATCTCATTGGGAATTAATCCAGAAAGCAAACCATGCCAATTTCACTTGACAGTCACTACTTCAAAGAGCAGGTAACTTAATAACTTCATAGTTGTATAACTGGAGCACAGAAGATAACACTTTATATCACAACATGACAAGGATGACATTAAACATGTGAATACTACGTGGTATCTGTCATGAAAGGCATGATAGATACCACATAGTAAGAGACACCTCCACAGTAGCAAGTACAGGACTGGAAAGTGGAGACATTAAAGTCCTCTATACTAATGCAAACCATTGGAAGGAAACAAGAGACCTGTGTACATTAGGTTACAATTCTAACATCTGCGTTCTACTAAGATGTTAACAGCAACTGGGTCAGCTCATTGTACTTCTGTATAAACACAGTGGATCATAAGTTATACATGTGTAGGGTGATTCTTGTGGTATTGGGTTTTGTTGTTTTAAGAAGGAATGTAAGGAATGTATCTAAAAATATCAGAACCAATCTATTTTCCCCCCTTCCGAATACCTGGGACTTTTAAGAAGTCAAAGATCCTTTCTGTTGCATTTATTTTTAATTAAACAGAAGTTCTTGTAATAGTACACATATGAAAAAAAAAAATCACAAAGAAACTGTCCAAAAAGTCTTTACACAACAAGGAATGCAAAATGTTGCTCAGGTGTAAGATACAAGTTGAGCTAGAATTTTGCAGTTTAAGTCCTTCAGAAAGCAGGATCTATGCCCTAAAGTAGATACATTACCCTTTCCTAAAACTTCCCAGATGAGCTCCCATCATTCAATATCTCACTTAAGACAGAATACATTTTTATTGTGTGGTCTTTATGCAGTAGTGTTAGCGTTCCAGTAAAAACTGGGAAACAAATCTGCCTGAAAATCATGTCCAGCTTCCAGGCAAATCTCACGTCCTTTCACTTACGATTCTTTTTTTGGTTTAACCCTGGCTGGGTGCCAGATGTCCATCATCACTTCCTCTCCCTAAACTGGACAACAGAGAGAGAAATATAACGAGAGGTTTGAAAGTCGAGATAAAGACAGGGAGATAACTCAGTAATTAATATCATAGGCAATATAGACTCATCTTGGGGAAGAAATGCTTTGATTTATTAATGAACAATCAAACCTGAGTAGAGAAGTGAGAAGTAAAAAACAAATCCTAAAATAATACTTCCCTCATCCCTCCCCTTCTTCCCAGGTTTCTACCTCCACCCCCTCAGTGGCACAGGGGAATGGGGGTTATGGTCAGTTCACTACAGATGGACTTGGCCCAAGAAAGGCCTGACTCCAAGCTGGGTAAAGTTTTGAGCAACTTTTTACAGGAGCCCCTTCCCTGTTACCAGAAATGGCTCCACACAAACCCATGACAGCATCACTTGTCTGTGTCTTTTGTGTCTCTTAACTACTATTATTATATACTTAGTGTTACTATGTTTTATTTTAATTATTATACTTGTTCTTCTCTTAACTCATGATTTTTTATTTTCTTCTCCAGTTCTTCCCCCCATCCTACAGGATGCATAGGGACGGGAATGAGTGCATGGCTGCCTTGTGCTTTGTTGCCAACTTGGCTTGAACCATGACATGTTTTGAGTAAAGTCATCTTCCAAAGCCAAAAGTGTTTCTTCTTGCATTCCTATGGTAACTAAAGCATACACTCAAAGTTTTATCACCAATTTGGAAATAGTTCAATTCTAACAGACTAATTAACTATTCTAGTCTAAAAAGTACTATTCAGAGAAAACTCCCAGCTTCCCAAAGTTTACTCATGTCTGACAGAGAGACTTGACAAAACAGATCTGGATAGAATAGAAACTTATTCAGCTCTGCTTCTATGGGGAACAGCACAAACCCTACAATGGCACAAGCTGTGATCTCTTACTCTGCGAGTAATCAGTCAGGGCAATCACCCGAAGTGTCCAGGGTCAGAATTCACAGTAAAATTTATCAAGTACGTTCAGACACCAGAACACTATATACTCCTGTACACATATCAAGACACTTGCCAGAAAGAATTTGAGTTTCCACTAACCCACAACATTTGAGCTGAAGTAGGGACTTCCAGCAGGCCATTTAAACAAACAAACAAAAAAAACCCAAACAAAACAACCCACCATAACCAAATAACAAACCACTCCAACAAAACCAAATAGAAAAAAGTAGGGAAGAAGTTACTATTCAGCTTAACTACATGAATCATTTTCATCACATACAGGAGGCAGAATAACACAAGATAAGAAGGTGCTTACAGATCTACATACTTTCGCTAAAGTAGTAACTCCACTCTGAACTGTTAGGTAAAAGGCTAGATGTTATACCAACATGAGGATCTATTTGAAATACAGCTTGATTATCTGTAAACATATTTCATAGGCAATTACTCTATAGGTGCTGCCTGGTTAAGAGAGAAACAGACAAAAAGGTCCTCTCAGACAAGGAGAGACTTAAGTTACATCAGGCCGTACATTGAACATTACGCCAAAAGCAGTCAGCCCGTTTTTATGCATATATCTCCTCAGGAAGAAGGTCCTGTTGAGCTAAGGTATAGGTCAATTCATGAGTACATCTGGCTTACGTATCTTCAGCTCCCCAAATAAACTTGCTATGGGTGAAGCATTTCAATCTGTTTCCTCAGAATATGAGCCTGAAATTTTTCTCATAACAAGTTTTATGTGACAGTGAGATTTAGCAGCCACTTCATAGTTCAAACAATGCCCAAGGAACTCTAAACTAAGGAAGCGGAGAGGTTTTCTAGAGGTACATGTACCTCCAATTCACATACCTGGAATTATGAAGTGACTCAGCACTGGCAAGAAAAAAAAATATACACAATAAATCAAACTTATTCTGCAAACTGTCCTAGATCTATAGAACTTATGAAAAGAGGGGATGGGCAGGAGAGGTATTTCAAAACACTCAGCTTCCACAGTCATAGTAGCAACACGACCAAAAAAAGTAATTGTAAATAACAATACACCTTTCACTCCATTGACTCAGACTACTAGAAATATACAACAAAAAAAATACTGTGTCCTGCTGTTTACAAGCCTTTTGATGAAAGGAGAAAGGCTTGTAACCTAATTCTTATTGAATGCCATAGAACATTGTTACAAATGCATGTGTAAGCAGATTTTTCATGTCTCATTTTCAGAAATGTGTAACCAAATCATAAGCTACACAGTATCAGTTTAACACTTGCCAAGTAATACAAACAATTAAACACCAAAAAAAATCATTTCTGTAATAGTTATAGAAGATTAATTGAAATCATAGTTTTTTGAGCAAATTATGTGAGGCCTAAGTACAATACTCCTCTTGCAGTTGTCCTTATAATTGCAATATAGGTTTTGATAACCAACAACCTCTCACACATATTACATGAACCACAGTCATATTTTGACTACAGTGTGTTGCCTTAAGCTCATGTTCTAGAAAGGCTTACAGTGCTAAAAGCTTTGTGTCTGATTTCACTAGAACAGGATGCAGATGGCAAACATGCATACACAATCAAAAAAAGTTGTAGGTAAGGTAAAAGGACGTGGTTCTAGTGACTGCCATTTATGCAGCACAAAACAGACCACTCCTACTTTCCTGCAACTCTTCTCTGCACTCTATGCCTTTGAGGGGAACAGTATCCCATTTTAACTTCACTTAGTACTAAGTTCCTCGAATGTAGAAGGATCTAAAGAGTTCAGTCCAAACCCTATGATGATTTTATTTTAATCTTTCTCCAAGTCCAAAATAAGAAAAAAATGCAGAAATTGTTTATGGGAACACTCATCCTGCAGAAGAAAACTACGCCAAACAGCTACTTATCTTGTTCAGATTGTCCAATGACTAGAAAGCAGTGTCCACCGGAAAGCATAACCAGCTTGCAATCTGTGAATTATGCTTTGAAAAAGACCAAACACTACACAGTGAAAATTACTTCTAGAGCAAGAAGTGTAATTATTTAGATTTTTGTTAGAGATGCAAATTTCCTTGGCCCAACTGCTTCAGCTTTGATATTTGACAGACATTATGCCTCATCCCATGGTTGGTCATCTGAGATGTATTTTATCCATCTTTCTAACTTTTAAAGGTCAGTACAAGTTACTGACTTACTACAGACATACCTATTATTCCACTCTACTTTACACCGACAGTTGTTTTACACAAAAGAAAGGACTGGTTATCATAATAGATATGTCTCCTTGTAGCTATGAAAATAGCTTAGTCAGTCTTTTAAGACCTCCATAGAGGAAGTTAATGACCATGGTTACCACAGAAAAAAAGCGTGCTATCCTCAGTGGAGAGAGCTTGCCATTCGGCTAGAGAGCATGTGAAGCACTGCCGAAGGATATGGTTTAGTTAGTGATCGATCTGGCAGTGTGAAGTTAGTGGTTGCACTTGATGATCTTAAAGGTCTCTTCCAACTGTAACGGTTCTGTGATTTATGCATTCAATTTCATAGTGGTAAATACTGCTAAGAGGATGAATTTTACATAATTTCTGCAAATTCAGCATACAATCATTTCAGTCAATCCTTTTTTTTCACAGGATGGTAAGAAACAACTCTGGAGGACCACCTTCAGCTTTCTGGCACATTTTCCACATCAAGTGGAGCTGTTTGAGCTTTTTCAAAAAGTTTCAAAAAGCTGCTTCCCATAGCTGCCTGCAGTGTACACATATGCAGTGAAACAAAACATATACATATGCTGTGAAAACACAGCATGACTTCTGCACTGCTTCAGTAAATGCAGACAAGCAAGTTGAGCCTTAAGTTGGTCTCATTACTTATTAAGTATAGCAAAATTTTGCCCTTGTAATGAGTCTCTACAAGATCAAGGTGATATACCAGAAGACAGGAGCGAACTTCTGTTAAGTGACACACTCAAAATAAAATCAGAGTAAAAATCAAATGAAGACAAGTTCATGCTTCTAAGAGTGGCACTGTAAAGAACTGTTACATAGCGCCCTTACAGATTAGTACCGTACTACAAAAATATGAAAAAAATCTCAAACTTAGATAGAAATTTTGTCAGGCTTTTAATGTACAGGAACTAAAAGTAACATGAGTTAAATTTTTAAGCTACAACCTTTTGATAGTTTCTACACACTCCTGAAATACTTAAGTTACCAGAAAAAACTACTAAGTATCAACTAAAGTAGATCTATAGCAATTAATTTCTTTTAATTGTACACAAGAAAATCCTTTCAACATTTTGGTTTAAATGCTTTTAGGTTTATATTTAAACTGTAACATGTGAATTTGAACCAGAATAACTGGCAGAGGATGAAATACCAGAAATTTACAATAGCCATGTTTTTAGCACTGTTAAGACATAGCATTCCAGTTTTTAGGGTGTCCTTTTGAAGTGGTAGCAGTGATGGGAACACTATTATATTGCTTCAATATAATCTGTGTTCGGTCTCAAACCAAGACATGGGTAGTGGTATTTGGGACCCTTATAAAGCATCTACAAACAGCAAGTGTCATTTCCCTTGGTTGATGCGGATGAAGTTACAAAAAAAAAAACAAAACCAAAATCAGACCAGCTGTAATTACTATAGAAATGTATCAGAACTATCAATGAACTACAGGATTATACTATGCCCTCCATATGAAAGACGACTAACAAATATGAGGCATGACCTTCTCTATTGCTGTTTCTCCCTCCTTATCTGGGTCCATTCCACTAATCAACTGTCCAGTACGCAAGTGAACATAAGCAGGAACATGGGTGTGTGGATAAGCAAACATTTTGTCCCTGTTATGTACATTTCACATAACTAACTGAAAAGTCATAGAACACTCACAACACAACAGTTTAAAAATCTTACGAGGCTAAGCAGAATAAAAGCTCTAAGAAGGGAATATCTAAGAAATGCAAACATATTTCAATAGGAAAGATCAAGGAGTAAGAGCAGGTAACTGCTTAATAAAGGGCTTCTACAGATGTCAGTGTTCTATTAATGCTATACTGAGAAAGTAGTATACAGCAAAACACCTATAGTAACAATTCAATAAAGAAAAACCATTAAATTTCGTTTAAGGCTTTAAGATAGGTCTTTGACTATCCAGGTTCTAGGCAGGCTCTGCCAGAGGCTCGTTCTTTGAGGATGGACAGGTTCCTGCATTCTGATGGGGTTGCAAGCTCCTACTTATTTTACAAACAAACCAACCAAACAAATTTAAGTTCAAGTATTAGAGTTATGAATACCAGAGATATATGACTAAAAACAAAAATCTTCCTGTAAGTTGCACTCAATCAATGCAACTCACTAAGTTTTGCCAGTTAACAGTGACACTTTACCATCAGAAGACAACTACCAAACACACATACTAGTATGACTTAATCCATATTAGTACTTAGGACTTGATTTTTGGAACATTGGAGCTTACAATAGTAGCAGGATTGACTGAGGCCTTAGATATCAACAGATATTAACTAGGTAAAAAGATCTCTCCCAAATTAATAAAAGTTACATAACTTTACCTAGGACATACTGGTTTGTAACTAGTAACAGGCAAATCTGCCTCAAACATCATATTTCACAAAGAGCACTACCAATTGCTTGTGAAAACTAGGAGCTTCAGAAAACTGGCAATTACAAACTGCTACGGGCAGTTTATAAATTCTCAAATGTGGGATTAGATAAACAGCTTAAATATATTTAGCTTCCTGGTTTTGTTGTTTGATTTCTTTCATGAGGGTGACAGAGCAGTGGAATAGGCTGTCCAGAGGGGCTGTGGAATCTCCTTCCTTAGAGGTCTTTAAGACCCGCCTGGACATGTTCCTATGCGACCTGATCTAGGTGAATCTGCTTCTGCGGGGAGGTTGGACTTAGATTATCTCTAAATGTCCCTTCCAATCCCTACCATCCTATGACTATGTCCACTTCTTTCACCATCACAGTAGCATTATTGTAATTGAAGATACACATTTAATCATTATTTGTACTCCAAACTTCCCCATTGACATGCTTATGTTTTATCTAATAAGCTGAATTCAACTCTATTAAGCTCCCCTTAAGACTCCAAATCACTGCTAAATCAAAAATAATCCTGAATGAATTAAAAATAAATTAACTATTCTTAAGCGTAAGTGTCCGTAAGTGCTCTGCATCAGTTCAGTTTACATCACCCTATATTAAGCTGATGCAACTTTCCAAAACACTCAATTTTGGACTAACTGAACCCAAGAGGTTCAGTATCTTTTCTCAAGGAAGAACAGGTGTAAAATCATAGTCTACTTTGCATCAGTAACCACAGAAAAACACTGCAAAGTTCAATGTGAAGCTTACTGCATTGCACAGTACTCTAGTAAGATTCAGTCTAAGAAAATCTGAATTACAGAGAAAAGCAAAGAGAAGACTACAGAAGGAAGCAGCAAGAAATTAAGTCCAAAAGCCAGGAATAACAAGATATTTATTGTTTTAGGCAGCAGCAAAGCTCATCCTTTGGAAGCCTCACAGTTCCAATGTTAGCAAGAACTTAGTTTCTGTTTACAAAAGTGGGATGTCCTTGAAACTTAAACATGGCAGTTGCAAATTAACCTGCATAAACTGGGGAAGGCAAGTGAAAGCAAGACATCTGCTTCTTTTGTTCAGGTACCTTTCAGCAGAATGTTCTACACTTCTAGGGTTATACATGTAAGAAGAGGTATTTTCTCTGGAAAATTAAATAGTTAAATACTGAATATGTGCTTTTGTACTATAAAACTGTCCTGTCAGAGTGAATGCAATGAAGTTTTCCTGAGTAACCATGCTCAAGAATTATATTCTTCGAGGATTGAGGATTTAGACCTAAACATTAAGAACCATTCTGTTTACAATTATTAACTCAATAGCTCCAGATACTCTCAAAAACTATTTCAGTTTCTCAATCTGTACAAGAGACAGACTTCAGTATTTTTAAATGCCAACAGACTGCAAACAGGAGGACCCACACTTGACACTGCATATTTTGAAAGGGACTTAACAGACAGTAAAGCAGGAAGTTTTATTCAGGAACCACAAGCACATCCTCAAGGCATGGTAGTCCCCTTGTATTACAGACACTACATCTATGTTAGCTAGAGGGCAAGTAACAGGTTTTCCTGAAGCTGATTTAGCTTTAGTATACAGTTTACTCTTATTAAAATTCGTATCAACAGCTGTGGACTTCCAAAACCAACTGTATTGGTAAGTACTTCTTTACTTTTTGTATCACATATGTCCACATAAGACTTTCTTGTGGCAACAAGAAAATGATAATATAAACAAGTGTCCTAACATGAGACACTTCTGCTTACTAAAGTTCTGAAGCCTCACTAAAACAGTTGAGTTTAGTTAAGAAATCTCTTTCAAACAGGTGCAGAATGGACAAGACAAAGCCATCTGTGTTACATAAAACTTTCCCATCAGCGGTTCTTAAGGTCTTCAGCATCTGCTGGGACAGTGGTGCCTGGATGCCTGACATTCTTAGTGTCTGCAGTATCTTTGGGGACAGTGGTATTCATGGTACAAACAATCCTCCTATCAGACAAAGATCTCTGAAGACAGTGGATCTAGTGTTACATAATTTTTTCCAGCATCTGTTTGGACTACTGCAATACCATATCCATACCAAATAAAATGTCACAGCATCTGTATTGTCCACTCCCCACAATTAGTATCAAAGAACATTGTAGGCCAACAGCCCATCAACATTAGAAAAAAATCCAAACAGAAGATGTATGCAATTTTGTTACAAATAGCAGAATCTTCGAAGTCCATTTCTATACAAGGAGCCATTAACTGTATTGAGCCATTTATTTAAAACACTTTTTTTCTTAAGGACCAGGGAAGGTAAAATAACTAATTTCTTGTTTCAATATATTTTTAATTTTTTTTTTTTTAAATCAATATATTACTTTCCAATCTTTATGCTTTTATCTGGTAAACTAATACACTGTAAATGAAGATTTCTGTTTTTCAGAATTAAAATACTTGAGATGAAATCTTACTCAGTTCTCCCAGAGACAGCGAGAGGGGGGTCGTGTGGGTTGTTTGGGATTTTTTAATTGATAAGAAAATATGACATTTTCACAATACTGCATCTGTGATAGAATATTTCGGGTGCCTAATTAGAACATTAAGGTTTGAATTCAGAAGAAAACTAGTTTAAGAAAACAGGATTGTTAAGCCCCATCATTTGTGCCCTATAATATTACAATCACAAGACACATCATCCAGAAAAATCATCAACATGGGAGCCATGGCTCAATATTTAAAACTTAGGTGTACATAAGGTGACTCTGGATTCAGATTACCAATCTAAGAGTAGGAAAAAAAATTCCATCTTTGATCTTTTCAAGTTCTCATTTCTCCATTTATTTCTGTACTGTCCTTGAAGTACAACTTATACAATATCATTAGAGGCCTTTATCTACATACTGTTGTCATCACCTTACAATTTCACCTAAGGTTCCTCCCTCCTGATACCTTTGATTTGTCTAAATCCTCTTGTGAATTTACATACTACGCAAGGAAATGTGTAGTATGTGTAGACAGAAGTGTTTCTCTAAAAATCGGTTACAGATTATAAATTTTCATTGAACTGCATATAAACTCTGTCAAAACAAAAAAAAAGGAAGCAAGCACACTGACTCTTCCAGTAAATTAAACCCTAAAGCATTAGGTTAAGATACAGAATAAGTTATTTGTTCCATATATTAAAAAAAAAAATCTCAAGCTGTACAGTCTCCAAAAAATCTGCCCAATCAAATAATAATATACATAAGAAACTACATTAAACACCATTTAAAAAGCAGTTTGGTTTTTAGTCAAACCATTTAATAAACACAACTTGAAGTGCACCTTGCCAAAACTTCTGTAAGGCCTGCTGTCTCAAAAAATACCATATACCTGCTCGGTTTATGCTAATACTTCTATTTATCTATATAATTGGCTGTGTATAATATCTGTCTATCCTCAAACCACTTATCAGTTATTTGGTTTTCTAAAGTCTTAAAAAAAAGAGATTAGAAATGGATTCAACTTAACAACAGTTAGTCTACATTGTACTCCAGGACTTCTATTATCTTGCCAGAAGATTATGCATTAACTACTTTTCACACGTATTCCAAGCTAAATTTATACCAGAAATCATGTAGTGTTAGAAATGTACTCCGTCACTGAGTCAAGAAGTTGGGTTTGACTGTGCTTCAAGAAGTTTAAGAGTGACTTCAACTGAGCAGACATACAGGGAAAAAAAAAAAACCTCAAGCAAATCCTACAGCAGTGCACCTTTACAACAGCATTATGATCCTTATAGCAATCCTTTATTTTTCTGAACAGAAACTGGGCATTTTGAAGTCCCCTCCTGTTCAACCAGGTATGCGCTCTACGGGGTATGTACACATTGCCTACAGTAAGAACATAAAATTTTACTAGCAAACTAAGTAAGTTCCACACAAAAATGTATTTGCAGGAGAAATCAGTACAGCAGGTGTCCTCCCTAATAAGAGGGGCCTCTTCAAGAGTAAAATTAAGACAATTTTACAGGTAATACATACATACTCCAGAAATGGAAGAGACTATAAGCGTAAGATGGTTCTTCCCAGTCTGTCCAGTCCAGTCTTCTGTGAGTGCATATCTATCCGTGGTATGGCACGCTTTTAATCCACCTATGCCGTTCCCAACTTACCTACTCAGCTGTATACGCACAAGCTTGTACTGCTAGCAGTTCCTCCTCTAAAGGCAGCTGGAAGTCTTTTCTGGAGCCTCGGGGCTCTTAGATTTGGGCTCTGCAGTTCCTTATGGCCAGACACTCCCACCACTGAGGTGGCAGCAGCACGCAGAAGCAGCTAGAAAGTTTACCACAATCTCTACCTTCCCCTGCAATTGGCTCTTCTCAAAGCCTCAGACTCTTCTTCCTGGCGAAAGCGACTGGCTTTAAGGGCGTCAGCGGAGGCGACACTTCACGGCGAGGTTTCCTGCCAGCAGCGCTCTCCCAGCGTAGCCGCCGCTGGGAGAGCTCCCCCGCTGGAGGGTGGCGCCGGGCCGGGGGTACTGGGTGCAGCACTCGCTTGGGGCTGCTGCCGTGTTTACCGCAAGTCTCATGCTCGCCGCGAGAGCCACAGTCCTCCCCGACATCAGTCATCCTCTTACACATACACCCGCCCACTCCATTTCCGAACAGTGACTCACCCTGGCGCTGCTGCTATTCAGAGACACGGCTAGAAAAACCGGCAGGACCTCTACAGAACCCCCGCCCGCCGCTAAAGGTGGCGGGTGGCGGCACGGCCCCACCCGCTCGCTGCCGCCACCCCCCAACGCGCCCTCTGCGCGCGCGCGCGCGGGCTGCCAGGCGACGCTGCCGCCAGCTCCCGGCCCTACCGAGCCGCCAAGGCGCGTCGGGGAGGGCACCTCCTCCGCCCTACACCGGGTCTTGACAGATGCAGGGCTGCCAGTGTCCTTCCACCGCTGCTCCCGGCCTCTCTTCCCTGCCTTCAGCCACCTTCTCTTCAAACTACATACCTCTCTCCCAGGGGCGAGACGGCTCAGCCACGCTCAGCGCCGAGGAAGGGTTAAGTTAGGTCTCAAAACGAGATACCCACATCTAGACTGCACCCATAAGAGATAACAGAGAGGGCGTCGCCCTACGCGGGCGCCAGCTCGGTGGCAGCGGCACAGGTGCCCGTGACCGCACTGGTCTTTGACCGGCGGGGGCTGCACCGCACCCTCATAGCGAGGCCAGACCCGAGCGGGGAAAGGCTTCCCGCATTTCCGGGGGGATTTAATTTCCCGAACGCTGTTCTCAAATAATGGATGACTACCACTGAACCCCCTTGCTTCTCAAGTTTCACCTGCATCTTCGAACTTTGCTTTGCTTGGGGTTTTTTTGGGGGGTGTGGAAAAGTAGGGGGTTTTTTCCTCCCTGCTTTTAAAAATGGAGGTGCTCCCTAACATTATGCAGCAACCAGATTCTATAGGGACTCTTCCAGTGTAACAAACAGGACTAATAGAGGAAGGGGAGAAGTGTAAACTCAGTCATACCAAAACTGGCTTTGTCTGAGATACACTTGTCCTTCCTTTAAATCAAGTAGCTTTAGCAAGCATAGTCCCATGAAAGAAAGAGGCCTGGCTCACAGTCCCAGATTCAAGGAAGGCACCTGACCCTGTATTTGTCACATCCCTGGAAAGCCCCCTCCACCCAGCTACTGGCGATTCTGCTTGGGTTGCTCACACTTTGGTTTTTTTCCCCACAAAAGCTTGGGCAAAGGGAGGGGGCAATCTGCTTTATTCTAGCACAGAGTGGAAAGATTTTCTGCACTCTCAGAGTTCTGTGGGACAGAGAAACTGCACCCTGATCTAACAAGCAACAGACAGAGTGCTGGTACAGGCAGTATGCCAGCATTTCAAGTTTTCCCTTCCTGCAGGCTTAACACAAATAGTATATTATAACCAGATAAACAATTCAGCTAGACAACTGCTGTTCCTGTTGCTAGGTGAATGCACACACACACACCCCCCACACCTGTGGTGCTGAACCAAAGAAATCTGTTGGAACTTCACTGCATTCTCACTGCCTGTACTGATCCCCCCAGATTTCTATAACTGGGTAATGCATCTTTGAAACTAATCTGAAAAAGCAATAGAGGTACCAGAGCCAGGGAAGGGAGGGCATGGTGTTTGCTTGGTTACAGAAACATATGCATAATTGCATACACTTGATTACATGCAAGTCTTCGGAGAACTGGGTTTTGAAGATGTTACACAAAGAGTGTAATGACTGACAGAGTTGAAGAGCAGAAATAGTAATGAGAGTACAAAGTATCTACAGGCCAACATGCATACAGGTATAGCAAATATTAGACAGAGGGCCCCGCCCTATAGAGCAATAAAAGAACCGTTTACAGAATGAAGATTAAAAGTAATGAAGGGAAAACGAACTGTTTTATCTAAACAAACAGAAAAACCCCAGTAACCTAAAACACTGACTGTACTCTTAAATATTATTTGAAGTACTGCATTTGAGAGAGAAAAAGACAACAGTACTTTAGCTCACTCTGTTCAAGGCTACACTTCACATCCAACTCTATAAGAACATCATCACAGGTGATCTGCTGAAGTATAGCACTTGGTCATGGAGCTCCTGTTGAACTCAGAGCTGCATTTATAAAGAACAGCTTGCAGGAGATGGTCTGTAACTAATTCAGTAACTACTGTTTGCCAGTCTTGCATAGCAACAAACTTTTGAGAGCAAGTGGCATATTTGTGAAGTCATAAAACTTGGCAGAGGAATTAGCAAAACATCTCTTACTTTAAACTAGATTAACTTCACAAGGTCCTTTTCAGGCAGGAAGTTATAAGGGAGAAAACTTAAGACTTGCAGAATGATAACTTGTTTTATGTGTAAAAAGAAACATCTCACATATGCAAAATCCCATGGGCAGACCAACACACAAGTCGCATTTCACCTCCCAGAGAGGCAGATCAGAGGAAGGGAGGAAAGAAGAGACCTAAACAAAAAAAAATTATTGCTCTTTTCAGCTGGAACAAACCCAACATCTTATTCATTACTGTTTACTTTTCCCCCTTCCATGAGATCAGCAGGGATATTATTGGAAAGAGTAATTCTATAAATGAACATAGCCAGCCTGTATATTGAAATTATGACTTTTTCCAAAGAGACACTGAGGCAGTTTTCAAAAGCAGCAGCCACCAGAATCCTGCTTAGTTCTGCCACAGGACAGAACTAAAGCTGCAAGATAGGGTTTGTGTAGGGGAAGCAAGAGTCAGATAAGAATTTCTAGTTCAAGCTAGCTTTATGCTTTATAGACAGAGTAAACAAACAAGTACAAAAAGAAAAAGCCTACTTAGTCATAGCAGAAATCTATGCTGAAATCTGATAGGGAAGAACCCTCTATCTGTGCTCAGCCTAAGTATTTGTGTAAGCACATATTCTAGTGAGCTCACATATACTTGCCACTTTTGTTACAGCTGCGTTAAGGGCAGATTAAAACATATATAGATATCTTTCACTGAAGTGTCCCATAATCTCCCCCAAGTATAGCCTCTTGCTTTTTCTTCGAGTGTATAAATGAGAGTAATCCTTCAAACTGCATCTAACATATTCCATGCCCTGCTTCTCACAGCAGCCCCATAATATCTATGAAACGGCTAGTTAATACTCCTACCTTGAAACAGATCAAGTAACTCTAGAATTATCTACTATTCCCATCTAGTTATGAAAAAAAAAATATAGTAGAGCCAAGTGTATATAGTGTATTAGTTCATAAAGAAATTCTTCATCTGCACACTCTCACTGGATATTTAATACCACCTAGCAAAAATAATTTTCACAATTTTGGGATTAGATCTATTCCAGCAATCACACAAATTCTATGCCTCCAGCTAATTATTTTTAATAAATTCACGATCTCTTTTTCATCATCAAGGGCTTTCAAACAAGATTAGAAAAAAAAGAAGTTTACCTTATAGGTTCACCATTAATATTACTATTTTTTTGGCAACTGAAAAAGCAGATGAAAAGATAACCAACAAAAGAATTTTTAAGATAAGTTTTCTTATGACTATTTCATAAGCATCACATTCAAAAGTACACAGTACAACTCCACTATTGCAAGAGTTAAGACCTTTAGGAACACATTTATAAATCATCACAGCTAGCACAATCACAAATTCAGCTGTTCAGATAGCAAACCTCCACCTTAAGTCAACAGAAGCTGAACCCAAATAAATAGGCACAGGGAAGGAATAATACCTACTATAAAGCACTAAGCTGTGAAGACAAGCACTGCTACACTAGGTGTACAAACTTTCAAGATTTTGATTAGTCGCTATCACTTTGCAAGAAAACTGGTGAGCAAAGAAACCACAGTGAAGGTCACTAAAGTCAAAGGAGCCCACCTTCAACCCTCACAACTGAAAACTCCGAGCTAAGGAAGTCACCAGCCCCCAAGTGCCCAGAGATTACCTGCAAACTCCTACCCCGCCGACTGCTAAGGCAGCGTCGCCGCTAGCTCTTCTGAGGCTTTCAAAGGAGGCGGGAAGCGGCGGCAGGCCAATGGCAGGCGGGCGGCCTGAGGAAGGGAGCCCGCGGGCCGCGCCCCGCGGGTGCTCGGCTGTGGCGCTGGAGAGCCTGGAGAAAACGGGTCTGCGCTACCGTTGCCAGCGAGGCTGCTCCTGTCCAGCTTGGCACTGTCTGAAGTAGCTCTGAAGGGCAGGAGCTTTCTCTAGCTGCTCTCATTTAATTTCTAAGACTTAGAAAACCTGTGATTATTGTTTACTATTTGTCTATTCTTAGTACTTTACACAATTTACATTCCTCAAAAATTGCTGTTATTAACTGAAAGCTGAGAAGAGATGCTAAGTTTTCCAAACTGTTTTTTTTTCCAAACACTTACATGTTCAGTACATTTTTTTATTATTTCAAGAAAAAATGTTGATGTTTTGTGGAATTTATACTCCCCACTAGAGCTCATAGGAATGAGGAGAACTGAGAAAGAGAAAAATGTAGTCTACAGTGTTGTGTTGTTTTGGGGTTTTTTTCTTAACAAACCAATAACAGAAAACAAGCTATGTACTTGCTTCACAATAGTTCACTTACATAAGCAGAAAAAGCTATATCACAAAGTTACCCTATTTTTTCTTTTGGATACTACTGTGGTGTGGGGTTTCAAGCTATCTGAAATCACATATGCTTTAGATGCTGTGAAATAAGAAAACTGGTTCAGTTTCTTTAAACCAGCTTCTCTTATGACTGAAGCCAAACATTGATTTTCTATCTAAAAATATGTGCATCTAGAATTACTGATTCCAGCTTCAGAGCTCTTTCTATACACAACAGCAGAATTTGATGAAATCGCAGAATCACAGAATTGTAAGGGTTGGAAGGGACCTTGAAATATCATCTGGTCCAATCCCCCTGCCAGAGCAGAATCACCTAGAATAGATCACACGAAACAAGGCTTTGGAAGAAATAGAGTACAGGTATTTACTTGACGCAGGGTGTAGAGAAGAAACAGGACATCAGAGAACAGTAAAAATACATTTTAGTTTACCGTTTCTGTCTGCGTGTTTGAAAATCAAGGTGATTCTAGGAAACTGCATCAAGCAGAAGTATGGGAAATATTCTCAATCTTCTAGGAAAAGAGATAGCATTTTTGGAAACAATCAGAAGAATGATGCTACGCAGCTGAAAAAGCTTGTTAAGGTTTTTCTGTAAACATGATAAGAAGTCAAGGATATGACATTAGATGAATGAAAATGAGGAATTGACTGCTTAACTGTCACAATTATCACAGAGTCAGCTAAGAGCTAAATTAGCCAATTTTCTTTGCTAGTGAGCCTTATCCAATTTGTCTTCATGCTCCTGAATAGCCTTTGACTACTAGTAACCATCTTCTTAACCACAAAGTTTATACGGCATTTACCCAGTAATATGAAAAAAAAGCCTCTAAATTTTAATGCAGACTAACAGTAGTTAGTAGTTAGCTTAACACTCTCTTTTTGTCTCTCTAGATGTGTTTTTTCTATGAAGGATAATTTTATCTTATTCATTTGGGAAAGGAGGAAAAAGAAATAGAAGGAAAAGGAAGACTGGAATGTGAATGAGCAGTTACAAAACTGCTAAGATTTACCCCTCCCCATTGAAGTTTACAAGCAATACAATTTTTATCTCATTATCTTACATTTTAGGATTCTATTAGTGTGAATACTTTTTTTTAGCAAAAATTATTTTTAAACCTGAACAGCTGACACAATTGCATGAAGGACAGGTGGCCTACTTAAAAAAATGTGACTGCTGTTACCATCTGAATGTAAATTCAGTATGAAACATATGGAGAGATCTATCATAATAGGGTAACCTTCTATCTAATTTGCTCTCCTGGGTCTGATAGCAGGCAGTGCAAGAAGCTTCAGAAAAGGCACAATGGTAGTATCAATAAAAGCTAGGGAAAAGAAAGAAAGGCGTAAAGAATATTTCTATTCTAGCTGGTTACCTGTTTACTATTCCAAAGTACTTGCTTTTTGTTTTCTTTCTGGCTAGCATAACAGGAGATATTTTTTTCTCCTTTTATATAAAAGGACCAGCAACCAACAAGTAGGGCTTAATGATGGTACACACTGAATACCAAAAAAGACTGCTGCTTTTGATAGGGTTTTGTTGTTTGTTTTACGTGTAGGGTGTGATACTCCTCCAATATGTAAGATCTTCATGCAATCTCATGCCAGTTTCTCTAAGAGTTTAAAAAAGTTTGAGTAAAAATACTAGAAGATATGCAAAATAGTCTCAAGGTTGGACTAGATGATCTTTAGAGGTCCCTTCCAAACCCTACCATTCTGTGATTGTGATCCTGTGAAGTCTCGCTATTACTTTGCAAATGGCTGTAGAATAAAATCTCAGTGTGAAATAATGGCTAAAGGCACTCTGACAGTTATCCGTCAAGTAACTGAATGAGTCATGAACCTCAGAGATATGAAGAAGTAAAAGACAGAGCTGACTCACGTATTAGTTCTGAGTTTCAAATATGGCATGTTTGTTTCAATAGTCTGTGTATTAGCAGGGTTTTAACATGTCTCTTTTTTTCAGAGGACACAGAAGATAAATTAATTTGGTGAAAAAAGGCATGTAGACATTTGTTCCACTGTATCTGAAATGTTGAGCCTTTTCTTAGGTGGGAGCAAAATGCCCTTGTCCTGTGTATGGAAGGTCATGGCCAAGACATTTGGTGCAAAGGCCCTGGCTGAGAAAATGTTGATTAATGGATGGGGTTTTAGACTGAAAAGCACTTCCTGATGACTTTACGCCAGTTCATATGTATCATCACACAGACGTGACTGTGTAATGCTATGTCATAATGCCAAAGTAAAGAGATCCGGGTAGTGTTATGTCCTGCCAAATGTACATTTACTGTCATTAAAATGTGTTCTCAAGTGTCTTTTTCTTTGGTTCAAATTTTTTGAAATTGATTTGGAGGAGGATGCAGAAAGGGTGAGTCATAATACAGGGAGCAGGGTTCTTTCTATAATCTGATGCAAAAAAAGACAAAAAGTCTTCTCAAGGCTATAGTTTGAGAAGAGGGGCAGTTCTCAGAAGAGATGAAGAGCCTGACAGAAATGTCTCCATGGAAAGCACCATAACATAACCTTGACTTTAGGTACTATAAATTTATATGCAGGCAGATCTTTGAGATGATCTTCATTGTTAGATTGTAGATCCATGTTCTGTTCTTATAAATAAATCACAAGGAGCTGTAAATATAGATGGCTCCAAGGTTGCACACACTGGGAAAGGCAATAAAAAGTGAGATGACAATGGAAGAGTATTCTGCAATTTGAAGCTGATGGGAATCTTGTATATGGTATGAATATAATTGATACTGATTAATTATGCACTGAACTGAATTCACATTGTCCTAGTTCAGGGACAGGTGTAAAAAGTATGAATGATATACAAGGTGATAGGCTTTGAAGAAGGAAATATACCGGAACCAGAAATACAAAGATCTTTGACTTCCTTTCAGAGTATGAAGAAAGGTGAATATATTATGCTCTGACTGGAGAGTAGTGCTCTTTTCTGACTCAGGAATAAGCAAGTGACTCTTGGAAACACTGATGACGATATAACTGCTATGATAAAGTGTTGGCATCCACAGCTGGCAATTATATCCCTAGTGAGTTACCATTCAAATGAAATTAATGAAAAGAAGCTTTTTTAATGTGTTTCGCTAAAACAAAAGCAGCCTTTGATGATCACTTTGTAGAAATAACTCGAGGCAAGCACTTTTCTAGTCGACCTGGAAAACCCGTGGTAACAGTGGTCTTTCCTAAGGAAAAAAAGCCTCACTCTGTAAGTATCCAGTATGTGCTGTCACTCAAATCTCTTATTTCTGCTCTGCTTGATACTTCTAAAGATTATTTAATGACTTTGTTAATTTCTTGAGAAAATTGTTGAGGAGAAAGCTAATAACAGAAAAATATTGCAACAGCAGAGAACTATGCCATGGTAGGCAGTCATGTCTAAACTGGATGTTGTGGCAACTGGGAGTTAGTTAATTAGGACCTCTTTCTTCTATGCCTTTCTGCTAAGGCCTGGGACAGATGGAAGCTGGTGATGGCATAACCCACAATACAGTGGACAAGCATTTTCACATCACCTAAGCACCGTAAGTGGAGTGTACATAATGATTCCTGAAGATTTCATGCTGCAGTGATTATGTTAGTTGAACATTGTATATAGAGGTACTGAGATTTATAAAAATATATTTTTGAAACCTACTGTTACTTAATTCAAAATGTCTTTCTTTACACCTTAGGAATTGTAATTTTGCTGCCATATGGAGACAAGGAGAAGAACAAGCTAAAGACAGTTCCTTGTACACATGTCCTTGTTTGTGTTTCTGATTCCTATCACAGCTTTTTAGAGTAGGCACAGGATACTGCCTACAGCAAAAAATATTCAAAATACAAAATCTGGGAAGTGGAATATGAGTGTCTTATACTTCTTACATCTCTGGAATCATTTTGGGATCAACTGCCTTTGAACCAAAGAGCTCTTGCCTAAGAGATCATGGTCACACTGGGCATCCTGAGAACAGAACTGGAACCAACCAGTGGCCAGTGTTAATCAATTCCATTCCTTTCTTTTCCTGTACATCACCACAATCCTGACTACATGCTGATACTAACAGGTTTATGAGCATACAGTGCTTTTACACAGACATCAATTCCTGGGATAATTTTTGCTTCCTGTGTATTTCTCTTAAATGTGAAGGTCACTTGTAGAATTACATTTCAGTCATTATAGTAGATTTGTGGAATAACTGTTTCACTTTTTTTTTTTTTAATGCCACTATCCTTTGAAAAATATTAGGCAGACTAGGGCAAAAATGGGATGCAGGCAAATACTGCTGACTGTGACTTCACAAAGAAACTTAAAGGAAAACTGTCACATATTCACTTGCTTTTACGTTAGTTAATGGGAGCAAAGCAGACGGCAGTTTGCCTACATTTGTTCTACTTAGCTAAATTTTCCTTGAGAGTATCAGAGTTACATATTGCTTTCTGTCCAAAACTCTTCAGCAGTGCTGCATGCTGCCTGTTCAAAAGTTGTCACATTCAGTGCCAGACTTAGCTGGAAATTGAATCAGAAACTCAATCAGGGAGGAATGGGCCTCTGGAAGCCACTTAGTGCAATCTCCTTCTTGTAGATGGGTCAACACCAAATTCAGGTCAGGCTGCCCAGAGCTTTGTCCACTTGAGTCTTGAAAACCTCTGGGACCTCACATTCTCTCTGGGAAATCTGCTCCAATGCTTAAATATCATCATACTGAAATGCGTTTTCTTTCTATCTTGAATTTCTCAAATTTTTACTCTCTTGTTTCTCATTCTGGCATTGGACCCTTGGGTTGGTAACTTTTAAGCATTGGAAAGCTGCACTAAGGCTACTCTTCTGACAAATTTACTTTCTGCTGTAACAGACCATCTACTAAATCTGTAAAGTGTTTAGGGAGGTACTGGATTAAAAGTTTTGATATTAATGTAAATCCATGAAGTTTTGCAGGTCATGGATAAAATCTTAGAAATTCTACTGAATTTCTGTATGATAAAAAAATCAGAAACACTTTTTGTAGACTTAAGATTTTTAGCAGAAATCTAGAATAACATTTTATTTCAGAAGTTAGTAACTAAGTATGTGATGGGTCATAATCACCAGCTTTTTCTTTATATTGATCTATGAGGGAGTTTCCAAAATAAAATGGAAGAAAGACCTATATCCCTCTTCAGTAATTTGAGATAACATGTGAAAGACATTGAGAGCAATTTCTGTTCTGCAAGATTTAAAATGGCTACTCACATTGTTTTAATCAAGAATAGAAGCTCTAATAGGAGAATAATATATATTTCAAGATTACATATAGTTATAAATATTCTATTTTCACACTGACTTTTCATTAGTAAAAAAACTTCAGTTCTTACTGATGGTAGACTCCAAGATAGTCACGAATTACTAAACTCAAATTCTTGAGGCATATACTCTATGACTACTTCTCTTCTGCCTAAATTTTATATAAATTTTCCTGTTCATTACTATTTTCATCATCCTCCTCTGCTACTCCTTCCCCGTGCTCTACAAATTTTCTTATAGATGCAGTGCTTTCTATATATTCTTACTTTTGTTCAAGGTTTGTATGATCTACCTTTTTCTCTTTATATGATCCTCAAGGTTACAAAAATTAGGACTTTGTTGAAGAATAATAAACACTAATTAGTAAGAAAATAAATAAATGGTTATTTTTTTACATATTTAAGGATTTTTTTTAAGTGTTAATGTGTTAAATAATTTTGACGCCTTCAATCCTTGAAAGATATGTAATGTATATTCAGCTGATTTCTCTAAGCATTCACTATTAGTAATATAATATCTAGTATTTTTTTAATCCACATGCCTCCAGTCTTTTTTAAGAAAGGAAGATATGTAAAATTTTCCCAGTTAAAGATCATACAGTGGTGGCTTCTCCAGGATTCATTTGCATATCAGAAACAGGATGAGAATTCCTGACTTTGTCTCACTGATTTATACGCTGTAAGGCGACATCACACTGTTTACATCTAGTTTGTGTAGAATAACTAGATCTACAAAATTTGAAATAAACCCAGAATTCAACCACGTAAGTAACAGAGGGAGTGGCTTTGTGAATGCTTGCACAGATGCAAGACAGATCAGGCTTCTGATATACAAACTGTAGGAAGGAACTTTGGATTCAGAAAGTGCTGGAAAAACCTTTTAACATGACTGTATTGTAACATTCTTCCAAGAACAGTGCAGAGAGAAAGAAGGTCACATAAGCCCACAGTGTTTTGATAAACTTTCTTAGTCTGCCAAAAAAAACCCCTCAAACTGTATATAAGTTGAGGAACACTGTAAATCTAGTGTGTATTTTATGATTTTTAAATAGAAGTCTGGAATTTAATTTCCAGCTCTGCATTGTGATGTTGATCAAGTGGCTTCTAACTATATTTTATATATATTTTCGCTTTTTGGCAGTTACAACAGACTTAGGACCAGCCTCTTCTATTAAAGATTTTGATGAATTGTGGCTGTATTTTAAAGCTCTCAAATAACTTTATACATATATTGGGGAGAGGTGGGCAGGGGAAAAAAATATTTTTTTTCTCCCCATTTCTCTGTCCATTTTTTAAAATACTTTTGAAATCCTTACCTAAAAATGAAAACCTAGAAAACTGACTGTACATCTGCACTTGTAGTATCAAGTCTCTATCATATATTTATTGACTTCCCAGGATTTTGCATGATTATATACTAAATAGGTTGGGAGTTTTTTATACAGGTATATTGTTTGTATTGTTTAAGTACTGCTAATGTTAGCTCAGCTAAGATATGGGCTATAGCATCCTAAGCCCTAATGGATGTATACTTGTATTAGTTGTAACCATTTCAGCTTGTAGAATACCCTTTCTTAGTCAACATAAACTAACTGTGTAAGAGAAACAGCAAGGACTGCTGGGTTTTTTTTCCCAAAAAAACTTGACATCCCTCACACCCAATACAAATAAGATCAATAACAGTAATGGGAAAAATGTAGACTCAAATGTAGTTTTCACTATTTGAAAATTTCATGGGTTTCCAACTGAAACATTGTACTGTACAGCAGTTGTCTGTGTTGCCTAAAATTATATTGACACAAGCGCTAAAAAGCAGAGATTCACTTTGCTAGTGACTTCTGGTTTTTGCAAGATAATTAAGTAAAAGAAAAAGAGAAGACCTGTTCTTACCATAAACAGGAAAAGAGGCTTTATAAGAGCAGCATTTGCAAGCACCTCTAAAATTAACTCTGGGTCAAGCTTTCCATGATAAATGTCTTTTTTAAAGTTAATACAGAGCAGCTCAGCCTGTAAACACATTAAAAATATATTTCAAACAAGTCAGTCTGGAAACTAAGTTTTAAAATAGTACAAATGGAAACAAAAACATGGATTTATACTGAGTATCCATTTTCTATTATAAATTGGCTGGTCTACAATATTTCCATCTTTCTCTGTGACTCAAACGTAAGGTAGTACAGATAGTTAACAGTAAATCATAGCAGAGGTTAGTTAGAAGGCATCTCTGTAGGACATAAAATCCAACTCTTTACCAAAGCAGGGATAAATGTAAAGCTCTGTCAAGGTGCTTAGGACTGTCCAGTGAAGTTTTGAGTACCTCCCAGGATGTATATTCCATTGACTTTTTTCAAGAAATTCCAGTGCTTTACTTCTTCACCAGGATATTTTCCTCCTTCTATCTATTTGGCATTTCCCTTTTCTAGATTAGTTTCTCTTCTATATTAAGTTTCTATAAATACATTAACAATAAAAGAAAGACCAGGGATAGACCATCCCCTATTAGATCCAGAAGGAAATTTGGTAATATGAGGTTAGGGCTGAGGTGCTTAATGCCTTCTTTGCCTCAGTCTTTAGTAATAGCAGCATTTCCATTGGGGAAAGTTAGCCCCCCAAGCCAAAAGACAGGGGAGAGGAGCAAAATGTCTCTGCGACAATTCAGAAGATGGTCAGTGACATGCTCTCCACATTGATGTACACAAATCTATGAGGGCAGATGGGGTACATCCTGGCGTACTGAGAGAACTGGTGGAGGTGCTCACCCAGCCACTGTCCATTATTTATCAGCAGTCCAGGCTGACTGGGGGTGTCCCATCTGATTGGAAGTCAGCCAGTGTAACACCCACATATAAGAAGGGACGGAAGGATGACCCGGGAAATTACAGGCCTGTCAGTTTGACTTCAGTGCCCGGGAAGCTGATGGAGTGGATCATCATCATAAGTTCTTTTATACAGCATATACAGGACAACCCAGTGATCATGCCCAGTCAGCATGGGTTTATGAAGGGCAGGTCCTTCAAACCTGATCTCCTTCTGTGACAAGGTGATACACTTGTTGGATGAAGGAAAGGCTGTGGATGTTGTCTACCTTGACTTTAGTAAGGCATTTGACACTGTTTCCCACAGTGTTCTCTTTGAGAAATTGGCTGTTCTTGGCTTGGATGGGCATACACTTTCCTGGGTGAAAAACTGGTTAGATGATTGAGTCCAAAGAGTCTTGGTCAATGGAGTTAAATCCAGTGGTGTCCCCCAGGGTACTGGGGCCACTCCTGTTTAACATCTTTATTAATGATCTGGATGAGGAGACAGAGTGCACCCTTAGTAAGTTTGCAGATGACACCAAGCTGGGTGGAAGTGTCGATCTGCTTGAAAGTAGGGAAGTTTTACAGAGAGATCTAGACAGGCTGGATGGCTGGGCCAGGGCCAAGGCCAATGCCATGAGTTTCAATAAAGCCTAGCACTGGGTCCTGCACTTGGGCCACAACCACCTCCAACACTGCTACAGGCTTGGGCAGGAGTGGCTAGAAAGCTGCCTGGCAGAGAAGGACCTGGGAGTGTTGGTTGACAGCTGTCTGAACATAAGCCAGCTGTGTGCCTAGGTGGCCAAGAAGGCCAATGGCATCATGGCCTGTATCAGGAACTGTTGTCAGCAGAAGCAGGGAGGTGATTGTTCCCCAGTACTTGGCTTTGGTGAGGCCACATCTAGAATACTGTGTCCAGTTTTGGGCCCCTCTCTACGAGAAGGACATTGAGGTGCTGGAGAGGATCCAGAAGCAGGCTACCAAGTTAGTAAAGGATTTGGAGCATGTCTCCTATGAGGAATGGCTGAGGGATCTGGGTTTGTTTAGTCTGGGTAAAAAAAGGCTCAGAAGAGACTTTATCGCTCTCTACAACTATCTGAAAGGAAGTTGTAGTGAGGAGGGGGTTGGTCTGTTCTCTCTAGTAACAAGCAACAGAACAAGAGGAAATGGCCTCAAGTTGCGACAACAAAGGTTCAGGCTGGATATGAGGAGGAAATTCTTTACTGAAAGGGTTGTCAGGCATTGGAATGAGCTGCCCAAGGAGGTGGTGGAGTCACCATGCCTGGAGGTGTTTAAGAGACAGTGGATGTTGCACTTAGGGAAATGTTCTAGTGGTTGATAGAGCTAGGACGAAGGCTGGACTGGATGATCTTAAAGGTCTCTTCCAGCCAAAAAGATTCTATGATTCTATATCCCCTCCTAACAATCCTCATTTGTAATCATCACCAGACAACTACAGTATGAAGAAGAAATCATTTTACAATACCTTCCATAGTATTTTATGCAAACACATTTTACTCAACATTGCAGTAAGCCAGGAATGCATGTTTGCTGAGTAAGAGTAACCCCTCAGACCACATTAACCAATGTCAAATCTCTATTAACTGTTTGATCAAAACATTAATTACTTTTGATCATAAATATATTTGTGTTAGATGGTATAAAAATAGTCAGGTAGTTAAAGCCGAGAAAAGAGCTCTGATAGAAAGTTGTGACATTTAAGAATTTATATCGTTTCTTATTAAAATGTTTTTTTTCTTTTTTAATTTTTTTTTAATGTTTTCCTGAAGTGGGCATACACTAGGAGAAAATACCAATATATGGGAAAAAAACCACAACAGAAAGCACAGCTATGTGCACTTTGTGTATACTTTGTGTAACACATCAAGTACACATAATTGACAGTACAGGTAGGGAACAGTGATTTAACTTTTTTTAATTGCTGAGTTTTAACAGTAGTTATTACCTTGCATGTGTGACCAATAAGGAAGTTTGCTAGTTCTCAACTTTTGTCAGTTGCTGAAGATATTCTCATCTCTAAAAAATGGATGCAAGGTAAGGGTAAACATGCTTTTATTCTGAAGAACTAGCATTTTACACCATCGACTAAATTTGACATTACAGTTTCCTTTAATGGTAAGGCCAATTAAAGAGGTTCAAAACCTTCAAATCCCTCCTGCCCTAGTACTCATTCTTACCTAAGTGCTACAACTTAATGCTTCCTTTGCTATGAGAAGTATGTGTTCATACTTTAAATCAGCTTGGTGAAATGATCCACTTTAAAAAAACCCTTTACAATGAATTAAACTCTTAGGAAAAGCTCTACAAATGTCATGTAAGAATGACATTACATCCATGTTGTGTTCTCTTTTTGTGAGGTGATAGATGATAAATAAAAATGAGGCAAGAAAGAAGTTCCCTTCTTTAATAAATTGAGACTACTTTATGCGGTATTCAAGCTAAATTCACAAAAACTCCAGAGAATGAGCAATATGACTAATGCTGATGTCTGTTTCCACGTGGTTTTGTTTTTTTTTTTTTGCTAAACTATCAACTTCTTCAGTCTTTAATGTAAGATTATGCATTGCTGAATCAGCTCCAGTTTGCCTCAGAGTACGGAAATCGTTCTTCCACTCATTGTTTTTGGCCAGAGTGTGCCAGTGTATGGCAAATTACATGTTGACCTCTTCTGTCTACTTGACCCTCACAAGGACTGATCAGGTGCTTTTGTGCTAGCAGAAACACTGTCACATGGACACTCATTACAGGTTAGGATGCTATAGCCCACTGTTGAAGCTGAACTACCACTAATGCTGCATTTTTAAGTATGTGGAAGTATGAGACGTGTTGTGCCGTAATGCCTAAAAAAGGGGGTTCCCAAGATGCAAATCTGTGTATATTGATACGGAAATAGAAAGCATAGTATGTTATAACAAAATGAGACAATAATTTACAAATAAGGACAAGCATGGAAAGGAAATAAACTATGAAAAGATTGAAACATCACAAGAGAATAGAAACAGCAGAATCCAACTTCAAGACAACTAAAAGACATATTAGCAGCCTCTGCAAGAACTGTCCATCAGCCTAATAATGAATAAAACATTTCCCTGTATTTCTTTCATGTACCACTGCAATTAGGAAATGTAGGAAATTTTTTATCATTAATATTCAAGCAACAATACTCAACAAGCTTATATGCATCGTATTTAACTGTCCTAGTAGAAGATGGTTTAGCACACTGCAGCAGAAGGGGTATTGAATACCGGTTATCATAGCTCAAGTTAAATGTAAGGGGCTTCTTGAAAGTCTACCAGACTATGACAGCGTAAATTGAAGTCTTTCTAATCTTCTCATACGTAGTACTTAAAAGTATTTATAGTCTTTTTAGTATGGGGAGAAAATGTAACATTCTTTATTTTGTTGGCACATCAAAAGGCATATTTTCTGTTCTGTTCTTAGAATAAGAGTTTATAGTGGGAATTTCTGTGGTTTATACACTGCTCTTGGTCAGGGAGTGATTCCAAAATGATGCAGAATCTAACACAGGGACAAGAGCTGGCACTGCCAGTAGTGGCCTGTTATTGCTGCAGCTGCAGCTACAGCCGCTGGTGTCTCCAAACTCCTAACATTGTAAAGGAAGTTAACTAATACCTTCTGAAGCTATGTCGTTCTCTGCTGACACTGCAAACAAAATTAAACTATTCTAAATAAACAGAAGACAGGCTGGCCTTTTTAAGTTTATCCCTCTGCTACAGATAATGGGAATTAGGAGAGGCAAAACTGACAAATTATTCTGAAGGGTATTTCTAAGTTTTAAAGGTAGCAGTACAAGTTAGACACATCACTAGATCCTAACAGTGGCTGCCTAGGTTTTAAGGCCCTGCACAGGGAGTGCTGAGTCATTTCAATCTTACACAGAAGAATATCCCCCATAAGGGCAACTGGGTAACACTAGTTTTAATCCAGAATATGAAATGCACTAGAGAATCTCTCAGGAGCAGAGTCAATAGAGGAACATGGTTTAGAACCAACAATAGCCAAGGTCAAATGAAAGTCTAGGTACATATTTCTTTGTTATTTAATTTTTAACAATAATGGCCAGATCTGGGGAAGGCTATGTTTCTATTATACTCCACATAGTCACTTACCCAACAGTGTACAAACTCTTTACCCCAAGGATAAATCCTGCAATGGTTCCACACTGCAACTTGAAGACAAGAACTACTAAAATCTGACAGACTTGAGAGTCTGGCAAAATTTATGTTTTGATTATAAACCAAGCCTCATTTCTTCAAGTTTGGAGAAAATCAATATTTAGAAGTTAAAAAATTTATATTTTATGCTATTTTTGGAACCACGCAAATCTTGACTACAATTTTATCTGGTATTGGTGGGGAGTAAATTCTGCATATACACATTCCAGAAAAAAGATTTTGAGGTTTCACAGTAAAAACTATGAAGGCTGGGTATGTGGTAAATGTAGCCTCTCTTAATCACAGAATCACAGAATCTTAAGGGTTGGAAGGGACCTTGAAAGATCATCTAGTCCAACTCCCCTGCCACAGCAGGACCTCCTAGTCACACAGGAACTCATCCAGGTGGGTTTTGAATGTCTCCAGAGAAAGAGACTCCACAACCCATCTGGGCAGCCCATTCCAGTACTCCATCACCCCCAGAGTGAAGAAGTTTTTCCTTTTGTACCCATTGCCCCTTGTCGTATCATTGGACATCACTGAGAAAAGCCTGTCTCCATCCTCCTGACACTCATCTTTTATGTATTTGTAAACATTAATCACCCCTCAGTCTCCTCCAAGATAAAGAGCCCTAGCTCCCTTAAGATGCTGCTGGTTACAACAGCTAACTGCTTACACCAATTTCTGTCCATTTTTTGAGATTAGCCAACAAGATTCCAGTTAGATATTTATGTCAATTATATTTTCAGGTTATATACTCATATATAAGTTGGCATGGTTTGACATGAAGCTGTTTCTGGTAATGGGGAATGGGCTGTAAAGATGGCTTCTGTAAGAAGTTGCTTGAAACCCAGCTCTGAGGCAGATCCACTTCTAGGGCTGAGCCTATTAGATGCCTCCACAATCACTATTTAAGAAGAAGAAACGGGAAGAGGAGGCTTCTTCCTGTTTCTTCTTTCATCTGTCCTTTTCTGGCTGATGGTGGTGCAAGGAGTTGGGAGAGAGAGAGAAGCAAACATATGGACCCCAAAGTCAGTGACGATAGAGAGGAGTAGGTGTGCTGGAGCAGAGACTCCCATGCATCCTGTGGAGAGTACTGGTGAAGCAGACATTTGTTTGCATTTCATTAAAGACGCTCCATCAGGGGCAGTGACTATGCCCAGAGGAGACCATGTCCTGTGTGACTCACCCCATATTCACAGAAGCTGTAGCTGTTGGGAAGAACCTATGCCAAAGCAGTTTATTAAAACTATGCCTAGAGGAGGCCCTGTCCCGTGTGAGGGACCCTTTATATGCAGAAGCGGCAACTGCTGGGAAGAACCCACAGCAGAGAAGTTCATTAAGGACTGTGTCCTGTGGGAGAGACTCCATATTGGAGCGGGGGAAGAATGTGAGGAGAGATTGACCACATCCCCCATTCCCTGCCCCCCTGAGCCGTTGAGAGGGGAGGAGGTAGAGATATTGGGAGCAGTGAGCTGGGCCTGGGAAGAAAGGAGGGATGGGGGAGGGAGATCTTAAAGTGCTGGTTGTAATTTTCTCATCATTCTACTCTATTTTTGCTTTTTGTTCTGTTCTGTTTCTTGTAGGTAGTAGACTAAACTTTCCTTACTTTCCTCTCTAAGTCGAGTAGTGGAATCTATTTTGCCTGGAACTGTAATTGGCAGTGAGCCCTCCCTGTCCTTGTCTCAATCTACAATAACTTTGATTATCTTTTTTCCTCCCATCTCACTGAGACCTCCACCATCCTAACGAGGGTGGGGATGGATGGGTGGCACCAAGCCAGAGACTGTCGTGGTGCTTCATTGCTGGCTGGGCAAAACCACAACATAAGTATATCACCATATTCTAGATTCTCCTGAATTCTGTTTATGTGAAATACTTCAGTTACAAAACTTACATCGCAACTTTCAAATCAGAAAGCCAGCTATCATCATTCACATCAATACTAATTTTTGAAGTCTAATTGTAATAGTAGAAAGACTGGTCTATGTACTTTGTACAATTTAGATGTTCAGAGACTAGGGCATTTCTAAGCATTTTTCTGCCTATTTGTAACCCTAGAGCCAAATAAGTTTAGAGCATCTAAAGAACCACATTTCCTGACATCCAGTTTTCTTTTATGCTCCCAGCCCCTTGGCGAGGAGATCTGGGTTTTGTCCTCCTGGCTGCTCCTCTCCCCCTGCCCAGCCTGGAACCAGAGAGGTCCTGGTGCTGGTCCTTCCTGTGGCAGTGGCCCCCGGGCTGGAGATCTTGCCACTCCTCTGACCACAGCTTTCATGCTCTGCTTGCCCAGATGTTTTCGGGTCTAAACCCATTGGATGCCACACAAAAGCATAAAAATAACAAAATATGCATTAAAATATGTACAAAATATTTGTACAATATGTACAAAAAATATACAAAATATGTATCAAACACCTTGCCACCTCAATTACAAAAACACAGATTCTAACTATTAGCATATGTATACAGATTTAAATTAAAAAACCCTGAAAATGAATAGCCATTATTGTTCCCCAAGCTGAACAATGAAAAGCAACTTTTTTCTTTTGTTGTTGGTATCTGACTTTGTAATTCAAAGAAAGATAAAAGAAGTAAAAATCACTATTAGCTACTGAATTAATGGATAACTTGTATGATTTAAATAATCTCTATTGAATTGGTGTGTATGTTTGCAATTTGTTCTACAAAAGGAACAGCATAGCATTTTGCAATAGCTGGCATGTACAGTAGTGGGCACATTTTATAACTGTATTGATTCTTTCTAGTGTCTTGTAAGAGAAGTCTGTAAATTATTCATAGCTAAAACAAATTAGATTCTAGAAAAAAACCCTTTACTGAAATCCTTTTTAAGAGCAGCAGAATTGTAAAGTCAGCTGGCTTAGCTATAGTGATTTCTAACAATCATTTGGTTGCTAATAATAACTCAATCACCATGTAAAAACTACTGAATATAGAAACAGTGGTGTAAAGTAACTGTAAATAACAGGCTTCAGTAGGCATCTTAACAGGTTATCTCTTTGCCCCAGAAATGCTAGCCTGCTTACATTGTTTTGGGGCAGAAAACAAAACCATGTGGATATTAAATGACCAATCCTAAAGGCCTGAGATGTTTTTCACATGTGTCTTACCACATGTATATTCCCCTGCACTGTAAAGCAACTTAATGTAATGATCCAGGTTTGAAATTTTCAAGAGGAATGGAATCAGGCCTTCAACGAGCACCCTGAAACAGGACTGGCCAAAGTCACTAGTCTTCTTGGAATCCACAGTTGAACAGTGCAGAAACAAAAATCAGTTTGCAAAGTGGCCCTTGGAATAATTAGATGAATATGTAAACATGTTTATGGAAAACATATACATACAAGAACTGGTAATATTAATTGGATGCACTGCTAACTATTACCACTTCCTCTAAAATGTGGGATACTTGAGTACTGAGAAAGGAAAAGGTACTGGCAGCTTAGGAGTAGGTATAAGTATCTATTACAGTCTCACATTTTTGACTAAGAGATTACTACACAGACACTCAGAAAGAAATGGAATCATTTTTCATTTCTTTTTCATTTCACGAGCACTTCCAAGTCTGTTGTGCAAGGCACTGAGGAGCCAACCGGTACAGCTATTTTGTCTTCTGAGGCTGAGGTCACCCTGAGTGGCATATAAAGCAGCTAAGTAGTATAACTGTTGTAGCACAACTACTCTGTGCCAGGAAGTTGTCCAAATATTTACTTACCTTTACAAGCAGATTTTACATCTGACACTGAACTGCTTGCTGCCATGGCTACACTGTTTCCAGTAGCTGAGCTAGTTTATTTGAGTTTAGCTTGAGTTTCTCTTAAAAAAAGTGCAGACATAACTCTACAGCTCTACAACATATATGACTTCAGTTACCAATATATTTCTGTTCACTTTCTATAGCATATAAGACATTGGAGGATGAGGTTAAGTATATCAATGAGAAAAAAACCCCTCACGTATAAAGCACAATTACTCCATGACGACTGTAAAGGGATTACATGCTAAAGCATGTAAAACCATCTGGATCTAAAGGTGTTTCTCAAGATGCCTTAACAACATCAACTTTTTTGGAAATTCTCAAGACATTCCAGGATTTTAATTTGTGCTATAGAGAGTCTTTTGGAGTTTAGAGTCTGAAAATAAAACCTGCATTGTTCCCTTCTTTTTTCTTGTTTTACTCTCCTTTTATGTATTGCTCCAGATGTAGCACAGTCTTTCCTACTGCTTCAGCATATTACAAATCATGTTACTATAATTAACGCTGTACTGTTGGAATTGGTAAATGGATTAGATGCTGGAACATGGAGTTCAGCTTAGACTGTTTGATTTTGGCTTACTGCTCTGTACCAACACCAGATGTATTTACTCACCCTCCATTTAAGTGAAGCATGTCTGGAAGGACCTGTAAAGAGGGAGGAGACTAATAAAATTTATGTTAATATTTACAATACAAAACTCACTATTTTTCAGTTGCTTCATCTACTCTCATGTAATTTGTTTTTCACAGAATCACAGAATGGTAGGGGTTGGAAGGGACCTTTATAGATCATGTAGTCCAACCCCCCTGCAAAGCACGTCCACCTAGATCAGGTCACACAGGAACATGTCCAGACAGGTCTTGAAAATCTCCAGAGAGGGAGACTCCACAAATCCCCTGGGCAGCCAGTGCCAGGGCTCCCTCACCCTCACAGTAAAACAGTTTTTTCTTATGTTTAAATGGAACTTTGTGTGTTCCAGCTTCATCCCATTACCCCTTGTCCTTTTAGATAGAACACATTTATAAAGATAAAAATAGATCAGCTTTATTCAAATAGTTATGGTTTATAATTTCACTTTAAATTTCCTATTGCAACCTTCCCTTGGATTATCTGATTCCACATATTCTTCAGTAGAAACTCCTAAATATTTACACATTAAATACATATTATTTATTACTAAATAAATATAAATACACACTCTCATTGATGCAGCAAACTCTTGAGGGACTAAAGTTATGCTTCAAAATTGTTGATCTTTGTACGAAAGAGATGCAGCCAAGTTGCAGACTATGAAATTTCTCTCATCTGGTCTGGCATTCTAAAACTAATGCAAAAAATTATTAAAAAATCTAGTCTTCAGATATAATTTCATCAGTTGCTCTGACATTCTGGTTTAGGAAAGCATGTGGCACTATAATCCAGATTATAATGAATTTAAATACGGAAAGGAAATCTTCCTAATCCTGAGTATTGCTTTATTACATCATTTGCTTAAATTATATCATCTGTACCACCTGCTGCCTTCAATGTGTTCCCAAATGAACACAACTACTATTATGAATATGTGGTTTTGTGTTTTACTTTGTGTATTTCATGGGATCTAAGGTCAAAATTACTTTTAAACAAGTTTATTTCTAGAAGCATAGGAAAAGCATTCAGTATGAGGAAAATAATTAAGGAGAAAATAGATGCATCAGATCAAAGATTAAAAGCAGATTTTGATGTTATCAAGTCAAGTACAAGTCAAAGATACATTGTTAGCATGATTTTACTTTCATTTAATGTTTTGTAACACCATTACTTGAAAATACAACTCCCTTAATATTACATTTTTCTATATAGCAAACAAATGGGTTTCAAAACTCAGCAAGGGTGTGGTAGGTGCCTAAATAAATATACATAAACCCCAGTGTTTTGTCATGTAACAAACTATAATAGCACTTCAAAGTTTCACACAGATATTTTCACAAATACAAGATTATTGGTTTAGGGTGTAGCTGTGTGGAAAACTGTGAATGTTGTATTTTGGTATTCACTTTACAACCCTTTGTAATCTTCAGCTGTATTTATAGCCTGAAGTGGAAAGAAATCAAAATTAGAGAGGCCTGTTTGAGCATCCTTTGTAATTGAATGTTTTTCCCCATTTGTCCTTAAAATAAAAGCACAGCCTGCTAGTTTAGCTGCTTGAGAAGACCACCTGAAAAGTTTACAAGTCATGACCTTACATTGAAATACCTTTATGGAAAAATGCGAGCTGCAGAAACACACGGACAGAAGCCATGGATAGTCTAGCTGATTTTTGTGGGGATAAGGAGACTGCTTTGTTCTGAATTTGGCGGAGGGGGGTGGGTGGGAGAGTTAAGTAAAAGTAAGAGAGAAGAGGTGAGGTTTTCTTGCCTGGAGTCAAAAGAGTAAGGGGATATTTCCTAGGCGAGGCGCTGGGATCGCCAGTCAGTCAAGCTCGCCGCCGAAGTGGGAAGCAGTCTGTTCTCAGGGCCCACGCACGGCCCAACTCGCGCAGAGGTTTCAGGCCCCTAGAAAGGCCGTGGCGGATCCAATCCCCTCAGCCAGGCCTGCTGTTCCCGCGGAGGGACTCCGCCACACCGGCTGCCCTTCCTCGACTCCGGCCACAACGGCCAACGGCAACCGCTGGGGCCCGCAGTGCCCTCTGCTGTCCCCAGCGCCCCCCCCCAACGGCCGGTGGGGCCTTTGCTTGTGAGATCCGGCCATTTGTGCCCGCTTAAGAGCAACCTTGCCCCCTTTAGCTGACTGTTGGGACTACCTCTAAGGCTTCCCGTTCTTGCTTGTACCAGGGGCCTGATACAAGTGGTGCCTGGCCTGGAGAGGGGATGAGGTCTGAGTGGCAGGCACCTGGAAAGGCAAGCTGGGGAGTTCCAGAACCTCCAAGCTGAGCTGCTGCAGAAGATTCTAGCCTGAGGCAAGTACTGACCCATAAGAGTTTGGTGTACTCACCTGTGCTGGGAAGATGGGGCTAAGGACTGTGTGAGGGGAGGTTGCTCCAGTGAGGGAATGAATCCAGTTACTGGCAGTGATGGAGGCAGCTCAACTGTGTCGATTGGTGATAACCAGAGATAAGCATCCAGCCAACAAAATGCAGAACCCAAGACTGAGTGTGAAAGTTAATCGTGAGTTACTTTGTTTAGGCTCTTGTAAATAAAGTGGTTCAAGAACTGCTTTTAGGTTTTGACTGTCCCTTGTTGTTTGAAAGATGCTCAAGGCAAAGTTTTAAAAGAGAATTGCTTTTTATTGAACTAGCTGCTCTTTTTTCTTTTTTTTTTTTTTTTTTTTCTTAAATCAGCAATGCTTTCAGACAAAATATTCAGGTTGGCACAGGTGTAGAAAGATGTTATGGGTACATTGAAGGAACAGATGCATTTAACTAAATTTTTGTTCCTTTATATTTGGATTCAAATGTTTGTGTTGCCTTTTGCTTTCTTCATTGCAGAACCTTCTCATTTGCTTTTTTTTCGAGTAGCACAGAGGATCAGAAAAGATTTCTTGGACTATGGAGTCTAGTTCCTTCCTGCTTCAGTTAAACGGGTCATAATCCCATTTGTAAATTTATCAAAGTTACGTCTTAAAACGGTTTTGAGGAATTTTTGCCTCCATATTCTTATTGGGAAGCTGTTGCGATATTTTATGTCCCTGACAGTTGGAAACTTTTCTGATCTCCACGATAAATTTTTATGACAATTTACTCAGGTGATCTTATGCTGAAACTGAATTCTGCTTTAAGTCTCTCTCCTTTTGGTGTTTCTTTTACTTTCTCGTATCTGCAATATATTTGGAGAACAAGAATAAACTTTTTTTTTTTTCATTTTTTCCATAGATAAAGAAATAAGGTAATAAATCTAAATAATGTAAATCTTCTCAATCTCCTTTATCAAGCTTGTCACTCATTTTACATTATTTCAGAAAAGGTTGTAACAAATTCTTATATAGTAGGTTGTCACTTGCCTGTCTATAGGAAAACTGTGGGGAGGGTTTCATAGCTTCATATCCCCTAGTAGTATGTATCTCTGCTGGAACAGATGAATTCATTAGGATTTTTACCTAAGTATTTTTTCTAAACTATGAACTGTTAGCTGGTAATAGAAGATTTCTGTTATTAGTTCCAAAGCGTACAACCTTGCACTTTGTACATTTTAACCTCATCCCCTTTCAGTAACTGAAGTTCAGTGACCTTTATAGTATTCCAAGCCTTTTCTAGTTTGACACTTCCTCCAGACTGTGTCATCAGAAAATGTCATAAGCACACACATATGCTGTACCAAAATTACCTATGATACAATCCACTATTTTTAGTCTCCAAACTAATGCTAGAAAATTCTGCTGGTAACTTTCCTCCATACACTTCCCCTTTCAGTGCAACAGGTTGAATCTTTGTATTTTTGTTTCAAATTCTCTTTTACCTTGATGAGTTAATTGTTCTTTCCTATGCTGTGTGTTTCAAAACCTTGCATGCCATTAAAGCCAGTTTAATAGTTTATTTGGTTACTTCCCCTTCTCTGGCCAGACTCCATTTGCTAATCTTTAGTAATATAATACAGTATTTGTCTCATTCACCCAATTAACTAACCCTTTGCTTTTCAGTTCATCATTTCAGGTAAAGTAACAGATTTTTTAAAATTTTGTCATTCCCAAAATAAGCTTGGCAAGGAGTACTGTGCTACTAGGAGCAGAACTGAGGTGCCTAAAGCAACAACTCTACAGAACTCATTTGGCTGTCTGCCCAATGGTCATCAAATCCACAGGGGTTATATCTGAACTAGGGAATAAAAGAAGGGGCCTCACTGTAACTGTATCTCAATTAAGTTAATTGCTGAAATGCTCGGTTTTTCTAGTCTGTCTTATTAGAAGTCACTGTGATTTACCATAAGAATTACTAATCAGTTTGGTCTGAACTATTATTCTGTCACATGGTATGTTCTTAAAAAGTGATACTTTGTTCAGCTGTTTATATTATCTTGGCCTTCTTAGATGTATTCCCTAATTAATGTGTGATTTTTTTTTTTTCCCTGTATCAACACCAAAACAAGAAAGATCCATCAACTGCATAGTATTGACTTGCCAGCATCCTGGAGAATGTTGTCAGAATTTACAAAAGGTATAAATGAAAAGAAAGATCAGGATATTCCCATCTGGAATGGTTCAAATCCTACTGCACAATAGATATATGAATTTGAATTTTTCCATGTTTGCAAAGCACTTGCAGAGATTAAATCTCTATGACATCTGAAATGGTCATCCTTATATCCTTTATTTTAATAAATAAATAAATACATTTATTTTAAATGTTAAATAAAACTTGTCATCCTTGCAACATCCACCTCAAACTTACTTAAAAATACCATTCCAGGATGAAACAATAGTGTCATTGTTTGCCCTGTGTTGTAGAAAGGGATCATGAAGGAGAATTACAAAAAAAATTCAAGAGGTAATCTGAACTCCTGCTCCATGCATAGGGAACTGGATTTTTCTTTGCAATATCCAGTGTGACTGTAGCCATTTAGCAGCCCCAGTAATGGGGTTTAAAGTTTGGACATTTATCCAGAAATATATCTGTCTTACTCCTTTAACACTCATAGTAGAAAGCCTTGGACACAGATACTTTAGAGCTGGTTCTCTTGAAGCCAGAACATCTGAAAAAAAAGGTCTTCTTGTCTGATTTGTGAAAACAATGTCTCCTGCTTGTTGATTTTTTTTTTTTTTTTTTTTTTTTGTAATGTCCTCCTGAAATGTGAATAGGCGGTCAACGTGTACTGTGTCTGCTATTTCAGGGATGTGCCTATTAAGATGGAGGAAGGCCTTTGCTTTCCTAGGCATCAGATGGATTCATCAAAGGGGACATAAGCCTGTGGGTTTCCTTATTGCTGAAGAGTGCATTCTGCTTCAAAGTTTTTTTTTTAAACCACAGTGAATCAAAGTCTTCAAATATGAGCTCTGAACTGAGAGATTATAGATTCTGAAAAGAGGCCTGTCTTGCCTAGATAGATCACAAGGGTTACTATAAATGTTAGGTCTACAATTGAGACTTTCAAGCCACTGGATTGAAAATTGCAGTCTTAGATGGAAAGGATGAGGCTGAAGTGCCTCAGGAGCAAAGGAAATTATCCAAACCTGCCAAATCGTATAGATGCTGACAAGTATGGAGCATGGTGGAGCGTGCTTGAGCTGTTTTGTATGGCATCTGTTGATCCCATGTTTTCCTTCAGTCAGAATATACATCACTGTGTCATCTCAGAACAAGATGGTTACTCTTTCAGATCTTTGAAATGTGAATCTTATGCAGTGTGAAGCCACAGAAAACCTGATAGATCTCGGCATTTTTTTCTGGGTAAATAACATGAAAATCTTGCGTGGTTTGAAGTGTAGGGAAAGTCTGTAAGAAGTTTGTTTGTGTTCTACATGTTAAACAAATTGTTCTGTATGAAAGCTTTGGCAGCCAGCATTGTACCTTGAGCCCTCTCATGACATAGTATCTGTAGAGAAGAAATGACTGGTTTTATGGTTTGGTTTAATACAAAGCTTCAGGTTCCTCATTTCTGCGATATGCAGAGACACAGAGATTGTTTAAAAGACAAACATGTAAGTTTCTTATCTTGGCTTTTTCTTTTTTATCTTCTTCTGTTTTTGACAGGTTAGCCCGTCCCTTCTTAGTTCCACCTCTGGGAAATTTCCCAAGCAACCTATGAAATTGTCCAAGAATAATTTGTTTTCTGAGCTAAAAAAAACCCCATTAAACTGTATTTCTACAATTTTAAATTACACAGGAAGATGATGAAGGACATACTCATATGTCAGATCAGAATAAAATTTTATAGGCTGCTATGTAAATATACACAGAGTGGTTCTTGATGTGGTTTCCCACAATAGTTGCTCTAGGCTTTCATCTGGTGCAATTTTCACTGAGTGCCATAATAACAGGTTCCACAAACCTCCCCTCATTCATTTTTAGCTCTACCAAAACAAAACAGAAAAAAATCAGAAGAGATCAGCCAGCAGCTAAAACCAGACTCAGAAATAAGGACTCCTCATGGTATATCCTGTCTTCACACACTTGTCACTGTAACTCTACTGAAAAACTGTATATATAGACAAATATTTAGAATGCAAATAGATGGAGGTGGTTTCAGACACGTGAGGCAAGGTGAGCATCAGTGGCAGCAAGAAATTAAGTAATAATTTTATGGTAGAGGTCAGTTTAACCATATCAAAGAGACTACACACAAAGGCTTAGCATCACATGGAGCTACCCCCACAGCAGGTAGCCAGCTGTTCATGTGCAGCTTTGAAATAATTGTGTTCTGAATGAAATCATAACTTTACCAAGCTAAGGGACTAAAATCACTGTGAGGTAAAATGTTTGCTGTGAAGATACTATCCCTAAAACAAACAATTGTGATAAAGTAATAGAGATGCTGTAGAGGATAAAGAAAAATATATAAGGCAAAATTAAAATGATTCTGTTAGAATGAACTTCATTTCCATCTCCTATCTGAGATGTGTTTTTGGTTAACTGGAGGAATTTGAAATAATAAATAGTAGCATAAACAATTATTTATTTCCTGTGATGATGACCATTCCCCTCATCATTACAGGTTGCCTTTCTATTTCAAAATTCTACACAATTTACCATGCCCCCAGCCCCCCAAAAAAGAGTTTCTTGAAATATGGATAAAATAGTGTATTTTTTGTCAATATTTCACCTTAAGTACTAAGACCATGATTTTTACTCTGATCCTCTGCCCAGCTCCTACAGAGAGAGTGTTTAAAACTGCCTTACCTCAGGGTAGCCAATGTAATTATTATTATTGAAGTCAAAACTCTATATAGAAGCTCTTTTAGCTTAGAACCTAACCAACTAATCCTCATGCTTTTTCCTCTCTGTACGGCAGATTGAATTTAGGTAGCACTCTGTTGATTGACTGTCTATTGAGGTATATAGATTGTGTTTACATGTGATAAGCCAAACCTATATGTAACCATTTCTTCGAGTTAAAATAACCCTGGTGTTTTTCACCTTAAATCTTCAGTGAATATGTAAACACTGGAATTGCTGCAAAGATATTTATGGAGCACTAACTAAAGTTTACTCAAGAAGAAAAAATTACGTGAAAGGATGATTCTTTTTATACATGCCTGCATTTCAAGTAATTTCATCTTGATCATGTGCTTTGATTTCCAGAGTAACAGAAGATTGAAATGGAAAGCTATTGTATAAAGGAAAATTTGGATATGAATACAGTGATGATTCTGCCAGAGGTACACCTTGCTTTACAAATTCAAAGCTTCCTTTGTTTCCTATGTTATTTAACTTCTTCCGTTCTGCTTTTTTGTCTCTTCTATTCAAATGTTCTTTTTTTTCAAATTACTGTGAGCTTTTTCATTTTCTCATAATATCTTGAAAGATAATTCTGCAGCAAATTTTCAAGAGAACAAAAGCACACTGTTGAAAAATTCTTTTTCCTGCATGGCTGCATTTTGTATCATTACAATCCAACTTTGAATAATAATGTTAATACGAATAATTACTCATCACAGTAATAAAACTCCTAAGATTTCTCTAGTTGTTGTTAGGCATTTTGCTGAACATTACTTGAGTCCTTTGCATGAATTAACATGTAAGTGAATATATATTAAACCATGGATTTTAAAAGCCATACACAGACATAACTTTTATAAACATTTAGAAATGTCAAACAAACTGTGTCCATATCTCTCTGACCAAGTGAAATACAATGTCATACATGAATTAATGCTGCCACAAACCAGGTCAATCTGCCCCTTGGACACTTAGCAGATTGTACTGTTTGCTCCCAGTCAACTGGGCCTGGTATGCATTAAGCTTATGGAGCCTTAAAGAGACGCCAGGTGCTTCCTTTCTATTGTGAAGTACAAACTTTAACGGTCCCTTCTGAAACCGAACATTCAGTTCAACAAAGTGACTCCCGTGCCTGTTGGCTCTTCAGACTCTTCATTGTTTAAGCACATTTTCATGAAGAATTCAATTTGCATGGACATTTTTAACTGTTTTAGTTCTTTGGGCATATATAGATGTGAATGTAAAAACTTAGTGAGAGGCAAAAGAAATAAAACATGATCTATGTTTACTTATAAGGTAGAAAACAGTATCTAAATGCAATACACTTTTTTCTTTCAAATGACTAGAATCATAGAATCATAGAACGGTAGGTTTGGAAGGAACCTTTAGAGATCCTCTAGTCCTGCAGAAGCAGGTCCACCTAGATCAGGTCACATAGGAACATGTCCAGGCGGGTCTTGAAGACCTCCAAGGAAGGAGACTCCACAACCTCTCTGGGCAGCCTGTGCCACTGCTCCGTCACCCTCATGGTGAAATAGTTTTTTCCTATGTTTAAGTGGAACTTTTTATGTTCCAGCTTCATCCTATTACCCCTTGTCCTGTTGCTAGATACAATAGAAAAAAGTGATGCCCCATCCTCCTAACATCCACCACTTAGATATTTATAAATATTGATGAGATCCCCCCACAGTCTCCTCTAGACTAAAAAGCCCCATTTCCCACAGCATCATAAGATGCTCCAGTGCCCTGATCATCTTCGTGGCCCTGCACTGGACTGTCTCTAGAAGTTCCCTGCCCCTCTTGAGCTGAGGAGTCCAGAACTGGACACAGGACTCCAGAAGAGGCCTCACCAAGTCTGAGTAGAGGGGGAGAAGAACCTCCTTCCACCTACTGGTCACACTCTTCTTGATGCATCCCAGGATGCCATTAGCTTTCTTGGCCACAAGGGCACATTGCTGGCTCATATTTAGCTTATTATCAATCAGGACTCCCAGGTCTCTCTCTGCAGAGCTGCTCTTCAGCAGTTCGACCCCCAGCCTGTATTGATGCATGGAGTTGTTCCTTCCCAGATGCAGGACTCTGCAGTTGTCTTTGTTGAACCTCCTGAGGTTCCTCTCTGCCCAACTCTCAAGCCAGTCAAGATCGCACTGAATGGCAGCACAGCCTTCTGGTGAATCAGCCAGTCCTCCCAGTTTGGTGTCATCAGTGAACTTGCTGAGGGTACACTCTGTCCCCTCATTCAGGTCATTGACAATGTTCAGTAATACTGACCCTGGAACTGATCCCTGTGTTAAACCCCACTGGCCATAGGCCTCCAACTTGATTCTGTGCCATTGATCACCACCCTCTGGGCTCTGTCATTCAGCCAGCTCTCGATCCACCTCACTGTCCACTCATCCAAGCCACGCTGCCTGAGCTTTCTGATGAGGATGTTATGGGAGACAGTGTCAAAATCCTTGCTGAAGTCAAGGTAGATGACATCCGCTGCTCTTCCCTCACCTAGCCAGCCAGTTATGCACTCATAGAAGGCTATCAGGTTGGTCAAACAGGGTTTCCCCTTGGTGAACCCATGTTGACTCCCCCTGATAACAACTTTTCCTTCATATATTTAGTGACAACATTCAGGATGAGTTTTTCCATCACCTTTCCAGGTATGGAGGTAAGTGTCACCAGCCTGGAGTTTCCAGGGTTGTCCTTCCTGCTGTTTTTGAAGAATGGAGTGACATTGGTCTTTTTCCAGTCATCAGGCACCTTGCCTGTCCTCCATGATTGTTCAAAAATAATGGAGAGACTTAACAATCACATCAGCTAACTCCCTCAGCACTCTCTGATGTATCCCATCTGGACCCATTATGAGCCTTAAGCTTGGCCAACAAGTCTTTAACCTCTTCCACCCAGGGCAAGTCCTCTGTTGTCCTGTCCATCCTCTGTCCATCCTTCCTGAGGGCCAGCCTTGGCCATAAAGACTGAAGCAAAGAAGGCATTCAGCCTTGTCTGCATCCTCAATCACCAGGGCACCCTCTGTGTTTAGCAGTGGGCCCACATTCCCCCTTGCCATCCTTCTGCTGCTGATGTACTTGAAAAATGCCTTATTACTGTCCTTAACTTCCCTGGCTAAATTTAGTTCTAGAAGGGCTCTAGCTTTCCTAGCTGCACCCCTGCATGCCCTGGCAATGTTCCTATACTCTTCCCAAGAAGTTAGCCCCTGTTTCCACCTCTCATAGATGGCTGCTTTCTCCCTGAGTTGTCCCAGCAGGTCCTTGCTCATGCATGGAGGCCTCCTACCTCCTTTTCCTCCTTTCTTGCATGTTGGGACAAATTGATCCTGGGCTTGGAGGAAATGGAAGATTGACCAGCTCTCATGGGCACTTCTGTCTTCTAGATTTTATCCCATGAGATCTGTTCAAGCAGTCTTTGAAGAGGCCAAAGTTGGCTCACCTGAAATCCAGGGTCATGGTCCTGCTTTGTGTCCTGCCTCTTCCACACAGGATCTTGAACTCCACCATCTCATGGCTGCTGCAGCCAAGGTTGCCTCCAACCTTCACATCCCCAACCAGACCCTCCTGATTTGTCAGTACCAGGTCAAGCAGCACACCAGTCTATCTATTTAGATAAAAGACTATCTATAGAAGTCTATCTATTTAATGCAGTAGGACTTGTTCCATCAAGTGGTCTACCTGCTTTGGGTAAAAGGATATAGGACATAGGATAGTTCTCATTATTTTTAAAGTTCTCAGCCCCTCTTCTATAAGACTTATTTATCTTTGTGTCAACTTATGCAACTAGGTATTACAATCCATGTTTTAAGTCTGAGATAAACACAGTCTCTAATCAGATTACTCAAATCCTTATAACAGGTATGAGTACAAATGTGTTCCACATAGACATTGTATATTCATAACAATGTTTAACAGTCATCCAGTTTATCTGATTGGGTTCTATATTAAATGAACTATTTGATATTGGGGAGAAAGCTTGATATTCTTAGAAGTGTTTATGGCAGAAAGAGATAACAGCAAAGAAAGATTCATAATTAGGATACAATTTTAGTGTTCATGAAGTAATGATTCATTCTGAGACATTTCACAGGCTGACATTTCAGAAAAACTTTCCTGCCAGATATACAGCTTCTCTCCTAGTTTCATTGCCTCCTTTTCTCTCCCATTCTTCACATGATGATAAAAGGAGTTCTTTTTTTTCTTCTCCTACCTTTTCTGAAGGCTTCCAAGGCATCATTCTTGGGGCTATGTTTTCCAGGATTACTTCCCCCAGTTAAAAATTGAAGCTTTACTGAACAGACAAGTACCAGCCTGGAAAATTATTGGCTGTTGCTGAATGCAATGTCAGATTCTGGATGCAATCCCATCTAGTCGGCTCACTGAAGAGTTTGCCCAAGAGATTGTGCAGTCTTTTTCAGAGAGTAACAATAATTCCAGAGCTTTCTCTAGGGGCAACCCTCGTCATATTGTGTAGCTCTATGGTTAGGAACTTCTAGTGACTCAAAAAATTACTTCAATATGTTTGCAAAGTTGAAAAGATTTGAAAGGCCTCTGTTTTAGGTACCTTTATAAAACTCTTCCTCCCATTTTTTTTACATTATTTGTAGACGTAAGAGAGAATTTTTGAGGAGACAGGGAGTCTAAGTGACTAGATAAATGGGTCTGACCAAAACTGACTGCTCCCATGAGAAAAGACAGTTGAACTGATGGCAATTCAAAAAATTTTTCCTCCTATTTCAGTTTCAGTCAGCATAACAGAGAGTATTGTTCTCAGACATCAAAAGGAATAAAAGGAAAGAAATGATTATTCCATCATTTAGAGATTGATCCTATAAGCTACTAGGCTAAAAGCCTCTTAAAAAGGGCTAGAACCTTCAGCTCCTTTTGATTTGATTAGTGCGCTAATCATCTGTTCTAACAAGTCAGTAAGAGATCTGGGTAGAAACACTTCACAGGTTGTTCTCTGTATCTCTCTGACCTGAAGCCACAGTAAAACCAGACTGAGACAAGCATCTATCTGAGGCACTGAGGTGAGAAATTGCTGCTTGGGAACCAAGTTAGTTGTTAGTTAACTAACTGTCATGGTTTAGCAAGGAGCAGCTTTTGCTTGGTAACTGGGGGAGCAGGTTGCAGTGAAGACCCCGTAAAGAGCTATTGAACTCTTCCCCGACTCCTGGGTTCAGACCCACCTCTGGCCCGGCTGGGCCAATCTGGCACCTCTGCGATCACTATTCAGGGATGGGAATTTGAGTTCTGGGAGGAGGTGTAAGAGTGATACAAGACGGAGGCGACCATGCAGACCCCACAGTCAGAGAAGGCAGAAGGAAGGAGGAGCACCAGACCAGAGATCCCTTTGCAAGCCGTGGCGAGAATGCAGGCTGTATCCTTGCAACCCATGCAGGGCCAGGGAAGGACTGAGAGCCACCAGCAGCTCCGTGTGAGTGCACCCGGACGGGCAAGGGACTGTGTGAGGAGGCAGCCATAGTGCAGGCCATGCTGGAGAGCCTGCGCACCGCAGAGCAGACAGAAAGGCAGAAAGGAGCTGCAGCCTTTGGGATAAATGCATGTTGGAGCAGCCCGTGTAGGGCTGCGGTGTGTGTGAGGAACCCCATGCACTTGCAGGGAGGACTGGTGCGGAGCCCACTTGCCCTGAGGAGAGACAAATGGCAGAAGCTATCAGGAATAGACCGACTGAAACCCCCACTCCCTGCCTCCCTGGGCCGTTCAGTGGGGGAAGAGATAAAGAGGTAAAAAAAACGGGATCAGGGCTCTGAGCCCGGGAAGAGGGGAAGGGTGGGGAGAAGGTGGTCTTAAAGGGATGGTTGGACTCTTCACTGTTGTACCACTCTGTGTCATTTTATTTTGGTTATGTTTTGGGGTTTTATGGTATGTTTTAGTTGGTATTACATTAAATTATTTTCCATTTCCTTCCCCAAGCCAAGTAGCCTGGTCTGTTTTGTCCTGAACCTTAAGTGGCAATTAAGCTCTCCCTGCCCTTTGGCAATCCTCAAGTCTTCCTTACTTGAGGCTAATCATGGTCTTTTGTTCCCTGATGGGCCTAAACCAGGACAGTAATCAATCAAGTATTGCTGCTGCTACCTTTAACTAGTAGAGGAAACACAGGAAATGACCAACTGATTAAATAATTTGAATTAGAGTTCTCCTAGTTCTCTAGTTGCTGGATTTAAGCAAACTAGAGTGTGTTTTGACCCTCTGTTAGCTTTGGCCCTTGTCTGTTCTCCACCAAAATAAGTTTTATAATTCTGTATTGGTTAATCACAGTATCCTAGAATGTCAGGGGTTGGAAGGGACCTATAAAGATCTACACCAACCCCCCTGCTCAAGCAGCTCCACCTAGATTAGGTCAGTTAGGAACGTATCCAGGCTACCATGCTACTATGACAGCTAAATGCTACCGTGGTAGAATAACTTTATTTGATGTATATGATATAGTAATAGTTAAGGTATATAAAAAGCCTTTGGTTTCAAAGCATTTTTCTCAAATAAAATGATTACAGTAAAAATAATGATTATTTGTATGTTAAAGAATGATAAATGTTACAGAAGAATAAATTCTAACACAGAATGATAAGCCAAAAATCTTTAGTGTTAAGTAGTAGGTTTGCAGACTTATTTAAAGTACTCATTTTTAAGGATGCTTGTTAGCATCTATGTGACTTTAGTAGTTCTGAGTAGTCCTCCAAAACCTATGTCAAAAGGTCTGTTACTGAACAATATACATTACTTTTTCCTTTGCTGTATGCATGTCATGATCCTTGTCCTATTTTATAATAAGCAGACCATACTCTTCTGAAAACCTTTAATGTATTTTTTCACTGGTGATTCTTATGATGCTACCTTTCAAAGTTCAGTGACTCTGTGGCAACTCACCAATCTATATTCTAGTATCCATGTCTACCACACTTGTAACGCTCTCATGTAAAATGGTTTTTTCTATCTTTTAAAGCTGTGGGCAACATTCTATTTATGAATGACCTTTGAACTTGATAGTTCCATTTAGAAAAAAAATAGAGCTTAAAACTATTTGGATTTGCCAAAACTGCAAAAGGCAACCAAAGTAGCTTTCCTGATTTTTTTTTTTTTCTTTTAGAATAAATAATTCTTGGGGTAAACATTAGTTAGACTCTCAAAACCTGCCATGCTTGCACTGCCAAAGATATGCTGCTGTGGTTGTTTCCAACAGGTAGCTATGCTTGTGATGCAGTTCTCTATTTAGTAGTCAAAAAAAATCTTTTAGAGATGACATAGATATTTTTCTCCAAAATGTGTTACTCAGGTGAATTTGCATATAAACTATTGAAAATGGCTCACAGATCAAATGACTTAAGAAGAAATTGTATTACAAATATTTCTGAGAAAAGGCTTTCCTCATTAAAGAAAATTTGTATTCTAATGACTATTACTAAGCTAAATGATGTATGTAGTGAGTAGCAAACAAAGTGGTAGATTACTTGTAGCTATTGAGAAAGCAATTCAGTGACATGGTCACATTAGAAATTACTTTTCAGTTCTTTACGTACAGTGTACTTACTTTAATTGAGAACTAGGTACTCTTGGAAGAAACTTCCTTTTCAACACTTGTGATTTGGCAAAAACAGTCCTGGAGATATGTCCTGGGATTGGTGACAAGTGTGAAAGTGCTCTATATGTCCTCATCCCTAAGAAAACAAACTGTTAGTTCACATTCACTTTCTTCCTCAGCTTGTCTCTCCCAATAGGATTGTATCTAAGAAGAGCTGGTCCTTCTTTGGTATTAGGGTAAGAACTGCTGCATATATCTTAATCTTTTTCTCACCTGACAGGAGCTATGACTGCTCATCTTTGTTTTATTCTCAAAGCATCTTCCCATCTTCCTGCCTCATAACCTTCCATTCTTAATCCCAGAGATCCTACCAGGTGTATCTTATTTAGAGGTTTGCCACAAGATTTTTTTTCCACATAATGTCACATCCAGAGATGTAGAAAAACAAAGAAATAAGTATTTTCCTTCAAATGTTGAAAAGAGACTTTAATAGTAGTAGAAAAAATCCCAAATCGCGTTTAAAGTTAACCTGTCTTTAGTTTTGCTTCACTAGAGATCCATCTGGAGTTTCTCAGCATTGCTCCTGATGTGTAAATAAACTGTACACCTGTCCTTCCTTGTATCTGCCAAAGACAGCGTGACATTATATAGTACCTAAATTTAAAGTAGACAAAGTTATATGGAAAATAGACATCTGTCATATAGATAAATATTTTTGAAGTTCTGAATGCTGGAATTAGGACCTGATTTTTTAAGGATGTTGATTACCTGACAACACAGAGAAGTACAAAGTATTCAGGTCTCTAGGTGTATATCTAGTTCTCAACCAAATTAGCTATCACTTTTGAAAATATCAGCAGTTACCTAGGGCTACCTACCGTCACTGTGTATGTATAGAGTACACTGTGTGCCAATAGAGTACACAGATAGTCAGTTATCTTTAGAAATATAGTACTTGGCTGTCTTGTAAAGTTAACTCTTTATATTCTTAACTACAAAGAAGAAAATAAAGCAAATAAACCTCAAATCAGAAAATCACCAAACTGAAAGCTTGGATTATTTCTTATTCATTGAATGACCTCTAGTGGTCATGACAGTTTTTACAGCCGTTCACATGACAAAGCTTGGAACATTCTAGAGACGTGGAGAATGAGGATCAATTTTTGCTCTACCACTGTCACTATTGAAATAATATTTTATTTCACTTTACGAAGTGAAACTTCGTGAACTCTGCAGGAGTTTAAGACCAGAATTCTAGCACTGGCCCTTGTCTGTCTCTGCCAGACACTACCTCCCTCAATATACCTCTAAAACGTTGTCAGAGATAGCCTTCCATCGGCCAACCCACCGCTGCTGTGTATCCTGTTACCTTATATGACATCTGTCCAGCTTCCCATAACATCACTGGTATTACCTGGAACTGGCCACCAACCTTCATCTTTCACTGATTGCCAAAATAGACCACTGTGAACATTGATATGGAGTGAGTTTATCTGTCTAAAGAGCAAACTCAGCAGATGTCAAACTTGTAGCGTAATTGGAAAGAGAGCTCTAATCCTCGGTATTGTGCGACATGAAAAGAAATCTGTGTTGAACATTCAGCAGTCTGTCAGAAATCAAATGGTATTCTTACCTCCCAGGGTTTTCATTAGTATTTCTGCTGATCTTTCTGTGGCTTCTTTATAAACAGCTGGGTCAGATTGTTCTGCTGGACGTAACTATCAGTCCAAATATTAAAGAATTTATTAAAAGCTTTTGATAAAAACAGAGAATGAGTTCCTAGAAACACTGCTTTTATTCCCATCTTTCTCAAATAGGGAAATTATACAGGATTTCCTGCATTTGCCTTTTTTTTTTTTTTTTTATGTAGATGAGCGTACCTTGTCAGCAACCCAAGCTGCATTACAGCTGAAATATCCACATGTTGATGTTTTTAATCTCAGGTAGATTTTGTGGTCATCTTTTCCACTACACAAACCTGGTGACAGAAGAAATATAGCACCTCCATCAGGAGACCACTGAGTAAGGAATTTATGGTTAAGAGCCATTAAAGATTGCTTCCTGATCCTACTACCTCTGTTGAAAAATACTTGAGAAGAGCTTGAACAAAATACTTAATGTGTTTAAAAGTAATTCTGAAGTTCTCATTTGCCCGAATGGTGTCAAAAGAAGAATGATTTATGTGAGAAATAAAGTTTGGAAACAATTCTGACAGAACAGTGATGAGCATTTTCTATGTAGGCAGCATCATCTATGTTGAAGATGATATGTTTCTCAATAAAAAAAAGACACAACTGCAGAGAGCCTGTGTGACTACCTGAGTTACACTGCTGGGGGTATTTAAAAAAAAAAAAATTAAAAAAAATAGATGCATCTTTACATGATCGTGACATGTCAGCAGTGTTTGGTCAGAATGCTTATCAGGGGAGCAGTTCTGGTAATAAAGTAATTTCTACCCTAATTTCTCATTTTATCAAACGTGACTACAGTACCTGGATTCTGGAGAATGTTTCAATAACACTGGTTTTCTTCATAGAAATAAGAGAACATGTATCTTAAAGGTAAAGCATTTCTGGATTTGTCTTAGTTATACACAACTAGATGGTGTACTAGAATACTTTGTCTCTAGACTGTAGTCAAGTCTAACTCAGACATCTCTTTTGTGTTATAATTGATGTCTGGAAGTTACTCAAAATACTCTTGTCTATTTTTAAACATTCTAAGTCTTGATTTATCTCTGTTGTTTCCAGTGGCATCCTGGGACAGATTGCCTGGTGAAACGCTATATTAAAAAGTAAATATCAGAAATCACGATTTTTTAATACCATGGTTAAATAAATATGTTTTATTTGAAAAGCTGATTTTTTCCCCCTCCAAATTTCTACTTTTCTTTGGAATACAACCTAAGATGAAATATTGAAATCTATTTCCTAATGTGGTAAGTAGCCCATATTTTAACAGAGATTAAAACTGTTTGACACTGTGTATCATGTTAAATAGGGACAACGTTAAATAATGCATGTTGGGTGGGACTCAGTATATGGGATTGATTGGTATTAGATAGCTTCTCCTTAGCCAGTTATACTAACTCAGTAGAGAATTATTTTCTATGGAATTGAAAGGGTTTCCCTGATTTGGTCTGATCAACATGTCCATATGTAGAATTTGTTCTGGGCTGTCTAGTCCTTCTTCAGTGATATTGTGTGTAAGTAGACTGCTTTGTCTAAGGCTTCATTTGTGCTCAAAGCCTGCTCTTATAAAGCCTTCAAAGCAGAATCCAACACAGTTTCTTTATCTAGCCCTGTGCTGCTTATGGAGATTCTACTAATTCCTATTTAACAAGTACCTCCATTTTAATGTAATTTACATTTTTTAAATTAAGCACAAGAGAAGTGTTTTTTTTGCTCCTTCAAGAACATAAAATCTAAATTTATTATGGTCATTTTACAGAGTGTCTCTTTGACATAAATATTCTGCATCACAATCAGTTCAAGAATATTAAATCCTGGTGATTCTTCCAGAGGCAGGGTGTGTCTTCTTTTGAGGAGATCAGACTAGCCAAACATTTAGTTCATGATATAATTTCTGCTGTCTTTCTCTCAACAGACTTTAACTTTTAGTAAGGGCACAGACATATAGCATATTAGCTCCATAGGGAAGGGTTGAAAGAGCATATGCTGCCACGAGACCAGTTTCTGAACTCAGGTTGGAAGCAGATTAAGAAATAACAGCAATTCATCAGGAGGTTAAAATGTTAGGCAAAATGCTTGTACAGCTCTGGATGGACTTATATGTCAAACTTCTGTACTCCAAAAGTATATTTACATTTTCACTGAAACAGCGATGACAGGAACTGATTAAATATGACCTATGCTTGTTACATGAGCCTCTGTAAAACATGCAAGCATTGGTTATTGCCTGATATACCTCATCTACACACATGGCTTTACTGTATAGTTAATATTTTACTACACTATATACACATGTATATAGTATACATTATGTATAAAATATGTATACATTATTTTGAAGTATTAGTGTAATTGTAAAAGCTGATCTGTTTTAGGAACTGCTGCTCAGAAATGTTTTTCTATTTCATCTAGGCCACTGGTGTCTATATTTGCAGTCACACTTCAGATTTCACTAGGATATGATCCATTAATCGGGGATTTTTTTCTATATTTTGTGGAAGGAATCATGCAGCTCCCAGCCTTTGGTCTCTTTGGGCAATTGTCATGGTTTGACATGACAGCCTTTTCTGGTAAGGGGGAAGGGGCTGTAAAGATGGCTCCTGTAAGAAGTTGCTTGCAACTCTCCCCAGCTCAGAGCCAGACCCACTTCTAGGGCTGAGCCAATTAGATGCATCCACAATCACTTTTTAAGAAGAAGCCAGAAGAGGAGGTTTCTTCCTCCAACTTCCTCCATTTTTCTTCCTTCTTCTGCCCCTTCTTCTTCTTCTGGCTGGTGGTGGTGCACAGAGTAGGAACGGTGAGAGAAAAAAACACATGGACTCCAAGGTCAGTGATGAAAGAGAGGAGGAAGTGTGCTGGAGCAGACTCCCCTGCATTCTGTGGAGAGAACTGGTGAAGATGAGTTTTTTTTTCATTTCTTTAAAGACCCCGCATTGGTGGTAGAGACTCATTTTGATAATGAGCCCATATCAGGGGCAGAGACTCATTTTGCTAAAGCTGGCCTCGGACCAGGGGCAGCGATTCACTTCATTAAAGGCCCCGAGCCAGGGACGGTGACTATGGCCGTAGGAGGCTGTGTCCCGTGGGGGAGACCCAACCACTTCACTGCAGACCCTGAGCCAGGGGCAGTGATTTTCTTCTTTGAAACTATGGCCAGAAGAGGCCATGTCCCAAAGGAGGGACCCTTTATCATTATGGCCGGAGCAGGCCGTGTTCCGAGGAAGGGACCTAATATCCACAGCTGTAACTGTGGGGAGGAACCCATGGCAAAGCAGCTCATTAAACTTATGCCCAGAAGAGGCCTTGTCCCAAGAGAGGGACCCTATAACTGCAGAAACTGCAACCGTGGTGAAGAATCCACATCAGAGATATTCACCACGGACTGCGTCCCGTGTGAGGGACCCTGTACCGGCAGAAGCCGCAGCTGTTGGGAACAACCCACACCAGAGAAGTTTGTTAAGGACTGTGTCCTGGGGGAGGAACCCCGTGTTTGAGCGGGGGAAGAATGCCAGGAGTCGTCCTCATCTGAGAAGACAGAAGCGGCAGAGCCCATCTGTGAGAGACTGACCACATCCCCCACTCCCTGCCTCCCTGAGCTGTTGAGGGGGATGGACGTAGAGATATCTGGAGCAGTGAGCTGGGCCTGGGAAGAAAGGAGGGATGGGGGAGGGAGATCTTGAAGTGCTGGTTGTAATTTTCTCATCATCCTACTTCCTTTTTGCTTTTATTCCATTCTGTTTCTTGTAGAATAAACTTTCCTACTTTCCTTTCTAAGTCGAGTACTGGAGTCTCTTTTGCCCAGAACCATAATTGGCAGTGATCCCTCCCTGCCCTTGTCTTAATCCACAACAACTTTGCTTATCTTTTTACTCCCATTTTGCTGGGGCCTCTGCCATCCTAACGAGGGTGGGGGTGAATGGGGGCACGGAATGAGAGACTGTCGTGGTGCTGCTGTGCTAGCTGGGCCAAACCATGACAGCAATACTGTGTATACATCTTGATTAATACAACTGCATTTCCTTTTCTTCTGATATTCCAAACTGTAAATACGGTTGGCCAAAACTTCAAAGCTCAAAGCTTCATTTTATCAATCTTCAATTAAAATCCAACACAATTTCTCTAGAAACAAAGTGACAAAATAATTCCCATGATGGGGTGGAACTCCTTGCTGGCAAACAGCTGACCAAAGAAAAACTCCTATGTAGACTATTAAAAAAAACCCACAACAATGTTTCTTGCTCCCAGTCATTATGTGAGCATTACAGGGGGCCAAGTGTGCCTGTTAGAAGTCACTTGCATACTTAAGTGGGCTGCCTGTCTTTTTTGATTTAATGTACTACCATCTTCCCACTATTGTCTCTCAGACCGCAGAATGAACAGAACCAATCTATGTCAATGCCGTTAAAGCAACAGTAGAATTCTGAAAAGAATGTAATTGCAAATAACGCTTAGAAATACTTTAAAGCCACATAAAACAATGTTATGCAAAGCTCAGTTAACCAAGCATGCCCGAGACATAACAGAACAGTCAGCAGTGGGAAGCCCTCAGCTCACCATTCCATAGCAGTGTGCCAAATCTCTTTCCATGCTTGAGAGGGCATCGTGGGAGAGCTTTTGCTAACTAAATCCAGACCTTGCTTATGTCACTGCTTGTGATGGTTAGAATTTCTGTTTCTGTAAGGCCAGGGAGCATGTGTTGCACAGACAGCTTGCAGGGCACCATGCTGTACAGCCTTGTCATTCAAGTTGAGCCTGAATAAATAACTTCAATTGTTACATTGTATTAATTCTGTCAGATTGCCTGAGAGATATCTAATTATTTTTCTTGATTCAAATAGGTCACCTACTTTGCATAAGGATTTTAAGCATTTCATCTGAATGTCAATATGTGCTTTAAAACCAACACCTTAATATCTTTGAAAGGATGTATTTCTGATATTAGCAAGAGTAAACATTCATTCATAAGGAGGGCCTTTTTATTTCCTGTTTAAACTGTCACACAGATTGTAAACAGGCTAATACTTTTACAGTAAATTTGACTCGTGTTAGACTTCCACCACAAGATAAGCACTTAAGTGCTAAAGCATTCCTTTTCGTACCTAATATAAATGGACTAATATTTATACAGCAAATATTACTCTGGTTAATATGGCACTGTTTCCACCTTAGAATTAGCACTTGAGTGCTAAAGCGGTTTCTTCCTGGAAGTAAGAATCTGAGAACTTCTGGTAGTTCACAGTAAGAGACATTTCCTAGCATGCAACACAAGATTAGCTGTTTGTTGGAGAAACCCTTGTGGAGACTGAAATAAAATTATCTTTGCCTTCCAAGTCACTCATGAATACATTACCACCACTGCCCACTCTGATGCTTCTTAAGGGATTCATCATCTTCAAGCTAAAGCTATGCTGCAAAGTCTTGTCCTTCTTCCAAGGCAGGGGAAAGAGTGCTCTGATTTGGCTATGCCTTTAGCTTGCCTGTGGCACAGAAGAACGGGACAGCTGCTTCAAGCCCCCTCCTCAGCATTTCCTGAGGGGCACAGCAGCCTCTCCTCCACCTTTGTGTGGTACTGGAGAAGGTGGGGAGCCTCGGGGTTACTGGTGCCAGCTGTGAGGGATCCTGGAAACTAGAGCAGGCAAACGGCCTCTTTTTGCTGCGGTTTTTATTTCCAAAGGGATGCGAGTGACTGCGCAATCCAAGCATCACACGCAGGAGGCGATGCCTCCATGCCGCCACCCCAGTGTCGCTTTACCCGTGCAGACCGAGCAGGAATCAAGCGGGCTGCGCGACCCAGGACCTCGCCGGGCCCGCGGGCAGCACCAAGCCCCACCGCCCGCCAGGAACAGCAGAGAGCGGAACGGTGCTGCCGTGGCGGAAGTGGCGCCTCCCGCAGCCACCGCCCACCCTGGCTCGGCGTCACGGCGCGGCGCACGCGCGGCGCTGGGCCCCCGGCCCACGCTTCCCCCCCTGCTGCTGCCCGCTTTCCCTCCCTCTCTCCCTCCCTCCCTCCCTTCAGCTGGGGCTACGGCTCCTCCCTGCACCACCTTTACCCGAGTCGTGGGCAGGGCCGCGCATACGGCGCAGCTTCCCGGCTTCGTCCGCGTCAAGCATCACTTGGGAAAGCGCCTTCTCCTCCTTTACCTCCTCTTGCTGTCTCCGCGACCATGGAGCTGCCCGAGAGTCAGTGCAAGAAAGTCAAGCTGAGCAACAGGGTGGCGAGCTGGGTGAGTGCAGCGCCGGTGGGCAGGTGGGCGTGTGGGTATGCGGAAAGGGGGCGGAGGGGAGGGGAAAGGAAAGGAAAAAAAAGGAAGGAAGAAAGAAAGAAGCCGTCGAGCACCGTGGTGATGTGGCAGTGGGCGGCAGTGGGAGCCGGGACGGGGAGGGATGGAGGGCGCGAGCGGGCGCAGCTGCTGGGCGCCGCGAGCCGAGACCGTTAGCGGAACGGCCGCGCGGGCTCCCTCAGGGGAGAGTCGCCACGGAGCCTGGCAGGGCCGAAGGCGCCCTGTGCCGCTTTTCCGGTCTCTGCCCTCGAGAAGATGGGGATTGCCTGTGGGGAAGGTCAGGAAGCCCCTTCAGAGAGGACTGGGGGGGTCTCATCCCTGCCCCATCCGTCGGAGCCCTCAGCTTCCAGCGTTTTGGAAGAAGGAAGAATTAAGAATGCGGTGTACAATGTGACCATTCATAAACCTGGGTTGGCTAAAGACTGAGGTTCTTTGTATGGTGGGTGTTCTGTGGAAAACTGTCGAGACAGGGTTTAAAAAAAATCTAACCAAAGCTTTCATTCTTGTTCATAAAGATGGGGAAAGACCAAAATGTGGCTGTTCAGAAGATACATTGCAGGCCTTTGAGAACGTTTCATACCTTTAATGATGCAAGATAACTGAAAAAGAAAAAGCATGATTTCTTTCAAACCATCTTGACCCGAAACAGATGAGGGATAAGATCTGGAAAACATTTTTAGAAAAGCAACAATGTAAAACTGTCTTTGAAGTCTTGCTCTGAGGGCACAAAAATAAAGTAATACAGGGCACAAATTTCTTGTTCGAATGAGAAATCTGTTAAAGGAAAGCCTTATAGTTGCCTGAAAAACAGGGAAGTTGGTATTGTACCAAAAAAGTCTCAATGAGTGTTGGGCCTCTCTCAGCCTGTTCCACTGTGTACAGGTTCAAACTTGTTTACATAAGAAAGTTATTGGTAAGTTACATTCCTTCAATTTCTATGAGGAAAAGACAAAATCAGATGTTATGAAGACTATGAAATAAATAATTTCTGAGTGGGGTTAACAAAGTGTATTCAAAAGATATCATTTAATTTGTCAGAAGCCATGCCAAGATGAATTTGTCCAAACTGGGAAATCATATATAAAAAAAGTTAACTGACATTAACCGTTGATTGAGTTCAGTTGACATTAGCAACCCCTTCTGTGTTATATGGCAAGCAGAGGAAGTCTTCTGTTTCTCCTTTTTGCTTTAGAAGACCTCGGCTGAAATGTTCCGTATATCCCATAAGCTTTACCAGAAAGAAAAATGCTGCTGATTCACATACTCTACAAGGAAATGTTCTGGCATTTCTGACTGTGTCTGTTCAGATGAGAGCAAAGTCAAAGGGACCTATTATATCCTGATGAAGTTGGTAGTCTCTAGGAGAGCTGGCAGAATCTTGTCTTGCAAAATTTCTCTGAGCATCCAGCACTATTCAAAATACACCTCTGGCTGTGGAGATCTTCTCACCAAGCCCACCTCTGAGCACAGCAAACATTTTCAGTGAGATCCCTTCCAACCCTTAAGATTCTGTGATAACCACAAATAACTGCCCTTACACTAGCTTGATAGGGAAATGTTCTTTAGTGTTGCTCAAATTCTGAACGTGACTGAGATATTGCATCATTTTGCATGTAACTCCTAATGAGGACTTAATTCCAATTCTTGTGTCTGAGCTCATATTCGCAGAGGCTTTGCAGGCTTCATTTTTGTCCACTCACTGTGATGCCAGCTAATGATATTGCTCTAGCACTGGTGAATAATCTGCCTCTGCTTTTTATTGTGCTCTTACTGCAGCAGGTGTCAAGCAAGTGAAGAGATACTCTTTATAGTACTATTGTCACAGATGTAGAATCACAGAATGGTAGGGGTTGGAAGGGACCTTTAGAGATCATCTAGTCCAACCCCTCTGCCAAAGCAGGTCAACCTAGATTAGGTCACACAGCAACACGTGCAGGTGGGTTTTCAAAACCTCCAGAGAAGGAGACTCCACAACCCCTCTGGGCAGCCTGTTCCAGTGCTCTGTCCCCCTCACAGTAAACAGAAGATTGTCTGCTTTCTGCTGCAGTGATTTTTGAAGTTGTGCTGGCATTAGAACATCTGGCAAATACAGGCTGTCTAAGTGGCAGGAGAGAGTGCATTTGTCAGATTGGGTGGTGCTATTGTGCAAAGGTGTTTAGATGCCTTATTGTATGAGTGTTGCTGTGTCTGCTTTCTGTAGGGCAGACGTCAGAGTAAAAGTAAGAATTTGTGTTGTAAATGGGAGGAAACTTAATGCTTCAGGCCACATCAGAGTATGGATTGGTAATTGTTATTTTTATAATAACCTTAAAACATTATTCAGGTGTCATTTCTGGCTTTGCATTTCTTTCCTAAGCACATTCCTGGCAGCTATTTGGTGAACAGATCCTGAAACCTCATTTAAATATGCGAACTAGCAGACTCTCCAGTGAAGTCCTGTTGTTGTAGTATTCATGGTAGTAGAATTTTTATGTTGGAACTCTGTTCTTCTTACTTAGATCTGTATGTAGACAAAAAAAAACAGGCAATGTTCAGTCTGCTTGAGTTGCTCTTCAGCTATTGAGAATAGTTCTGAGAGAAAAAGAAACTTACCATTTGCTTATCAGTGCTGAAGAAGAAATATAATAAAAATGTGTTATTATCATGGTATCCTTGGCTTATGAGAAGCACACAGTAAACAAGGCATTAAAGGTAAGACCACATTTCAGAGGTGATGCTGGATGTGTTGCTATTGTTAGCTTATGGGCGTTTTAGCTTGGGGAATTAATGTGGTCATCTTAGAGCAGAAGAATATAGCATTAGTCACAGCTTCTTGAGTATGGTTTTTACAGAGACCATGCCTGTTCTTTACACAGTTCTTTCCTGATGCTTTGAACCTCAAAGCTGTCTCAAGTTGCCTCTATGGCTTCAGGAGCTTGTCATTGAAAGCTTTGCTTCCTGTCCCAGAGGTCTTGCTTTGTGAAAAATTAAAATTTTATCTAAAGTGACTGTAGAATCATAGAATGGTAGGGTTGGAAGGGACCTTTAGAGATCATCTAGTCCAACCCCCACTGTTGCTCTGAAGTAATGAAGAATAAATTCAGTTTGAAGAATAAATTCAGTTTGTGCCAATGTAGTGATCTGTCTGTTAACTGTGAAACAATTACGCAGCAATCTTTTTCTTTTGATCTTGGTGTTGCAGCCAGGGTTTGGTTGCCTTCATCTGGATACCTGAGTTCTTACATCAAAGGTGTTTGGTACTGATAGATTTGGCTTTGGCAAAAAAAAAAAAAGTTGCAACCAGGCAAAACTTCAAGAATAAAGTAAAAAAAAAAGAGCTAGGTCTATCTTGGCAAATCTTTACATGGAGAAACTGACAGAGTTAGTAAATGGCTTGTTGTTTCCCATCTTCTTTCTTCTGTTCTCATAGTTCTTAGATGTCTGTATTCATTTCCCTGATCAACTACCTGCAAATCGAAAAAGTTACTTTTATGCAAAAAAAAAATTAAATTACAGAGTTGTCTTTCCTTACTCTGTTATCATTACAGCTTTACATTGTACATCTATGAGAGGCTTGTTACTTTAATACTCCATTTTTTTTTATCTTCAGTACAAAGATAGTAGCCTATTATGACACTTCAGGATATGTCAGCGTTCTCAGCTGATATCACTGTTACAATGAAACAGTGCAGTGAGATGGTATTTCTGTTTAACATGTTGGATAGGAGGGAAGATATCTAACTGCTATGTTTATATAACTAGTGTGGAAGCCCTTAATGTGTAACACAGTGGAAGAAGTATTTCTGTGAGCAAATCAGAGAGGAAATTTCAAAGAGCCGTAAAAAAAGCAGATAAACAGCCCTTTGAGATTAATGCTTTTTTATTCATTATCCTCTTTTAGAATAACCTAGTGTGTCCCTTCAGTAGCAGCTATTATAGTGAAAGTAATTAGGCTAAGAATTTTAAAATAGCTTTTTAAAGAGTACTTAGTCATCATGTTGTATTTTTCTATTTCTCATTTTTTTATGTTTCATTTCTTTTAATATTGTTAATAGAGATTTCCAAAGTGAGCAATACTTTGATACACTGTAAACAGAGATTACTTCTTTATTTCTGCTGTCATTTTGCATGGCCATTTAATTTCATCAGTTGATATTCATTAAAATTTATGTTCCGGAGTTTGAAGATTGTCTAAATAATTTAAGAGCACAACCAATGTGAGCCACTGATTTTTGCTGCTGAGTATTTTTCTGTGCCACATCCATATTTCTAGTAAGTTTATATGGAAAGATAGTAATAAAAAATGTGTACTGGTGAGGATCCAGTGTTCAGCATTTGTTGCTCAGTGGTGGTAGTGAATCATCTAGTAGTAAAGTGGACATGATTAGGAAATATTACTAGCAAGACAGAATGACTTGCTAAATTATTAACTCTTCAGAGCACCTCTCTTAAAAGCTGTTTTCTATTGGAAGATAAGGAGGATTTTGTTACTGCTTTGCATAGGAGTAGTCCTGAACTGTCTTTTGTGTGCTTGCACACATCAACTAAAGGTGGGGCTGCTAGGGAGGAGTTTTGAATGCATGCAGACTGTTTGGGCACTTAAACCTTTTAGTCTTAGGTGTGTGCCTACAGATGGATTATTGTCGCACCTCTGGGTTTGCAGGCTGCACTTATGTGCCTTGGACTTTGCCGGTCTCTTGCACTGATTTGTCATCTCTACTAGTTTATTACTTGATACTCCTGTGATTTTTCTCTTTTGAAGTTGTGTCTTTTCATCATTTTAAGGATCTCTTTTGCCTGATTCCTCTGGGTTTCATGTGTTTTATAAGCCTAGTGCCATACCCTTATCAGTTTCATTGCTGCCTTACTAGTTCTGGAAAACAAAGTGGTGTAATATACTGAATAGGGACTGGAAGAAGTCTCCTTGGATGAGACATTTAACCTCCAAAGTATTTGAGTCTGATAAGAGACTTACTGCCAGAAGGTAAAAGCAAAGCATGTGTGGTTTTATGTTTTAATGTAAAAGAGCTCACTGAGACAGTGGTTTATACTATAATAAGAAAGACTTTGATTTTCTTGACTTGTCTTCTGATTTTAAAATGTTAGATGTGCTGCATGGACTTTGTATGCAAAACAGCTTTGTTTTAGGAGATAAATTACTTGAAGATAATATGGTTGGCAAGTATAACTTCATTTTATATAGTTATAAACAATTTTCAGGTAGTGGTTTCTTATAGGTTGGTATTCATTCTTCATCTAATTTTAGATACTGGACTGTCACCACTGAATTACAGAGTAGTTGTATTTAAAAACTTGAACATCTGTTCCTACACCGAGTTTCTGTTTCTGTTAATAGTGAGCCCAGCTGTATATAGAAATGGGGACAAATCCATAACTTCTAGTCACATTGTGAACTTTTCAATTTTTCTACAGGACGAAGTAGCAGCAGTTGTTGAAGCTGCAAGTAGATATTTTTCTGTTAACCTACTTTGTGCTGCCTTTCCCTAAAACTATGAACAGCTTTCTGCTAATACCCTTCTTTCTTTCATATTAAATGCCATGTTTTTGTTTCCAGCTAGCACTTACACAATGAGGAAAGAAGATAGTGCAAATATCTTGCAATATGTTTGTAAGCAAGAGAAGTCAAAGCAGCACAACAATCCCTGACAGTCCCCTTATTATTTTTAAGCTTTCTGTTTGATTGTTCATACTCTGTCTGGTTATCTAAGGTCTTGATCTTTCATGAACAAAGTTCATGAAACTAGATACCAGTAAAGCTTAAGAGGGTGCTGAGGCTGATCTTGTTGTATGTGCCCTAGCCTTAAATCGGGAAATATTTGACAGCAGTGTCATCTTAAGATATTTGTACAGCAACTTATATGATGAATAAAGAGTATTAAGAAAGTCTGTAACCAGCTTTGTTTTGTTTAAAATTATACTACAAAAATCACATCTTTTAAAGTAAATCCTTTAATAAATTGCTTAGAAATAGTACTTTATTTAAATACTAAGAATGTACGATATCTGTCTCAATTCTGAGGACTAAAGGTATGGTTAAAGGCAGAGTGGTTTGGAGGTCTGCTATACTGAAAGTTGTACCAGATGTGAGTAGTTCACAATGAAAAGGCCTTTTAAGAGTCAATAATGAGGCAGTGTTTGGCTGTTTTAAGACAAACATTTAGCCCAGAGAGAGAATCCATTTGATCTTCTTAGATTTCAATGACTTGAATAAAAGTTAAGTCTAGAAGCTTTAGCAGTTTATTCTTATATTTGATGTTTTTCTTAAAGTAGTAGTTGACTGACCTGCTATCCCAAGTTTCACTGAAGGAACACAAGGAATGTGGTTTGCTATGTGTGGTTTTTTTAATTGGCTTTGTGTCCTTTGATCTGTTCTGCTTCTGATGGGTTGAACATTGTTTTTACTTCCATTGGTTTGTCTCCAAGTCTTTCTTTGTTCCTGTAAATTTGTTTTAGTATGCTTTGCCAGCTTACCCTTTCAGAAGTTAAAGACCTAATCAACTTCTTTTACAGGGAATGCAGAGGGCTACCAATGTTACCTACCAAGCTCATCATGTCAGCAGGAACAAGAGAGGCCAAGTGGTAGGAACAAGAAGTGGTTTTCGTGGATGCACAGTCTGGTTAACAGGTACTTTCTCCTCTGAAAAGCTACTTACCTGTAGCTCCTTTATTTTTTCATACTAAGTTGAATGTTTGTGGAATCATAAGACCTTGATGCAACTTTATTACTCTTCTTAGGTAGAGTAACTTTTTTTTTTTTCACTGAGTTGTTTTGATTGTAAAAAGATGGACTATGTAAATTCTGGAAGATAGCTTTGTTACATAACTAGAGGGGATTTGTCTTTGCTCTGTCTTTCAAAGTTTTGGAAGCTTTACCATACTTCCTTTGGCATTTTTTTCAGTTACAACTGAAAATAAAAAAAATAAATACAACAAAATATGTTATTTAATTAGTTTGTAGACCATTCAGAGCACTGTTGGATTGTGATGCAAAAGTTCTTCACAGAGTATTAGAGATCTACTGCACTAATTAAAACTTGTTTCCATTAGTGTTAATGAATGTGTGTGAAATGTAAAGAAGTAGTTGATAACAAATTGCTGAGAGTAATTCTGAACAGATTTGATACAGTAATATCCTGTCATTTTTTGTTGTTGTTGTTTAAGAATGTGGCCCTTTATTTTCTGTCATGTAGCTCCAACCCATGTCTCAGTGCTCAAATGATCTGGTAAGCTGCCTTTCTGTTTCTCATGGTAATTCATTAAATATCCTTTTGAAAAAGGTCATGATAAAAATGTTTTCTCAGTTATCTACATGGCAACATTTTCCAGTCGTCATTCTTTTTAAACAAACGTCATCGTGTTGCCCAATTTCCGTAGGTGGTGGTAGAATACAGAAAGCTGGGAAGGGTGTAAGATATTAAGAAGAATGTGTTGGGGAAGCTAGTTATTGAAGATATTTGAGCACTAATCTCAGGGAGTGAAATGGACTGTTAAGTGTTGAAATAAGCAATACTACCCATTCTAGAACTGTGCAAATGCAAGTTTTCAGAACGCTGCTGGGCTTCAGAATAAGAGCTGAAATGGGGGTGTATTCTTTTCAAGATTCTCTCACCTCATCAGCACTCGTGGGGTGGGAGTGGATGGAAAGTTAAGAGATTACTTTTCATTTTTAAACTAAATTTAATCTGAGTGCTAATTTTAATGAATGTCTTGTGCTTTCGAGTCAGAGCATCCTAGTAAAAAAACCAAACCCTGATGAATGTATGAAAAATACGGACAAGCATTATGTTCACGTGTAAAATAATAAGCAATTTTGAGAGTGTAAGTTATTTTAAAGTCTTGTCAGCTGAAAAACTCTTCTTAAAATTCATTATTCTGTTACCTTAAGTTTTGCATTTTATTACATGTGAGAAGATGATGTGTGAAAAGCTAGGGCATGGCATTTGAGTGAATAGCAAGATAGATATGGGGACAAAAATTGCAAGTCAAAGACTGCATCAGTGAGAAGTAAATGGTGAAGTTGCTGGAATATTAAACCTGAAGTGCCATGCGTATTATCTAGGATGAGGATGTACTTAATGCTGAAAAAAGAAGAGTGTTCTGTTTCCAGTCTTGCTTTTCTTATCTTGTCTTGCATAAGCTGTAGTGTTTGCATAACCCAACCTTGAGCCAATTCAGCTTGCTAAATCACCATCCAATGCAAGGCAGCCTTTTCACACACAAAAAAGGGATAAAAAGAAAAGAGAAAAAAGACTAGCAAACTGAGCTGGCTAATGGGCATCAGAGGTGGTGCAATAATAAGGGCGGTATAGTGTGAGTGGAGAAAAGGGAAGGCAAGAGCACAACCTCCCTTTTAGAAGCTGGTTCTAGCCTAAGTCACATTCAGCAACTTAAAGCATTTAGTAGACCTTTTAGTGCCAATAAGACTTCTCAATGGTTTAAAAGTTTGTTGACGATTCTGAACTGGGACAAAGTTTAATATTGAAGTCGTCTTTGCCTGTTGCTAACACATTCCTGTTAGTGGAATATCACTGCTGTGTGAGAGTCTTGAGTGAGTTTTGTCTGTCTGTGGTGTCTAACTCATTGCTGTTACTCTACAGGGAGTAAGAACAGCGTGGTTTTGGCCTGATCTCATTTCTTTTGATTAGTGAAGTTATTTTCATCTCAGGATCTTCCTCTTGTGATGTAAATGTAACATCTTAACTCTGTGTTGAGTTTCTGAATTTAGTTTGCTCATGTAGTATCAACTGCCAGTGGTAGCACTGAGAATGTGCACCATCTCTTTACACTGCAGTGGTTCTCAAGGCCAAACTATTTTATCTCCTAATTGCACACTTGATTTTGTTTCTCACTCTCCTTATTCTGATGTCTGTGAAAAAGGCACTTGGCTTACCTAGCAGGTTAGCAACTCCAAAAGGCATTGCTGCTGACTGCTGTCACATTGAGTTTTTCATACTATTAGTGATACATGCACTACAATTTCTTCTAACTTGTTTCTATGCTTATAATAGGTGTATTATTATTATTATTGAATATTTTAGGTCTGTCTGGAGCTGGAAAGACTACAGTGAGCATGGCACTGGAGGAGTATTTGGTATGCCATGGAATTCCATGCTACACGTTGGATGGTGACAATATTCGCCAAGGCCTTAATAAAAATCTGGGTTTCACACCAGAAGATAGAGAAGAAAATGTCCGTCGTATTGCTGAAGTTGCTAAACTGTTTGCAGATGCTGGTTTGGTGTGCATTACTAGTTTCATCTCTCCTTATACTCAGGTAAATAGGGAAACCCACTAAAATGTAAAACAATGCAAAATGTCAGTCAGAATTGTAGGTATAGGAATCCCTTGCTGAACTTAGCCAGAATCAAATGCTTGCTTGGGTTTTTTTGTGACATTTGTGCTTTCTAGAGATGTTTACTCATGTTTCAGAAACATTATTCTTGAATATAAAAAAAAAAGTGTGCATTAGTCCTATAACTAGAACTGTCTTCCAGTCTCTTAGGCAGATATATTAGGAGCAAAACTAAATGATACTCCAAAAAAGAGTCCTAAAATTATGATGTCTGGTTTGATCCGTGTAGATTTCAATATTTTATTAATATGAAGACTAGCTATAAACTTAACTTGAAGACTAAGTGAAATTGTTTTTAAAATCAACTTTTCCTCAGAGAATAAATGGTGTATTTTAGCAAGCAGACCAAGGGAAAAATGTTTAATTGCCCATAGTTCTTTTTACTGTATTTCATGCTATGTATATATCATGACATTAGACGACAGTGAAAATTAACCAAAATCCGTATTTTCATTGTTTTATGAAGACCATTTTCATCTGTGTTTAAAAACGAATGGGAGAGACAAAAGGAAGGTGTGAACACCAGGTATCTCGAAGAATGACTTAAGGGCTGTAGCTAAGATGTTTCACAGTATGAGAAGATGTTACTTCGTCAGTTACAGTGGTACACACAGTTCTTATGATAATAATTTGGGGAACTCAAAGTCTTGCAGTAAAAGAAAAGACTTCAGATATAAGGAAGAATAACCCTGTTTAGTAAGAGATGATTTTAGTGGATTTTTTAAAAGTTTTTTTATCCTCTAAATGAAATTAATCAGTGATTTCAATGCTTGACAAGCCATACAAATAATATTTGTATTAAACAATATTAAAAAAACAAGTCTTGTTAAATTAATGACATCTGTTGCATTGGAAGGAAGAGTGATTATATCAGAAGCAGCAGGTAATACTTCCTCTGACTTTAGTGAGTTAGGCAGGTAGCTGAACTGTGCCTGAACTGATGTAGCTTGCAGGGCATCATTTGATCAAATTGTGTTTCTTTTCTCAAACTTTGAGAAGTGGTTTACACTTTATTATGAACTTGTTTAAAATAAACTTTGAAAGCAGAAAGACAATAATAATATGTGGGTGCAATCTTTTAAGGATTTCTTCTGTTTTCTTTCAGGATCGTAATAATGCCAGACAAATCCATGAAGGGGCAAGTTTGCCTTTCTTTGAAGTATTTGTGGATGCTCCATTGCATGTCTGTGAGCAGAGAGATGTTAAAGGACTCTATAAGAAAGCCAGGGCTGGAGAAATTAAAGGTGAACCTAGATGCAGTCACACTTTTCTGCATAAACAAAATGTTGGTGTAATTTGATTCCACATAAGTGGATGTGCTCCTTTCTGATTGTAGCATCCTTAAAAGCAGCATGGTATGGGGTCAGGACTGAGCTGGAAATTGACTTACAGCTCATGCAACTGACTAGTTAACTGCATAGGACAGTAAAAGGAAAAAAGTGGCTGTTCTCACTTCAGAAAACCTTGGGCATAATTTCTATTCCAAGCTCCTATGGCTGAAGATAAAGCTATCTCCTTGATGTGCCCATTGACTAACTTAAAAAAGAGCATGATTCTCTCTAAAGTCTATAAAGAATTGCATTACTAAGAGTTACTAATTACTACCAAAAACTGAAGCAGGGTCACCATCTTTCTTTAAAGAGCATTAAGAACATTTCTGAAGAAAATGGGATGGAATGGGAGAGTTCTGTGCAAGTACTCATGAAAATGATTTCCTGTCCCCAGCCTCAGCTAAAGACTTAAGTACAGCCTGCAACAAAAAAACCCCCTTAAATATGTGATCATTCACTTCAAGTATTATTCCAAGTGCTTCTTTGTTCTGTGTTATAGTTTGTACAGGCTGACAGTAGCATTTTTTTACCTGTTTAAGAGACAAAGCAATTTTTAAAATAATCACTTTCTGGGGCCAAGTTTGCAGATGCTGCAATGATGAAGTCATCATTAATCAAAGGTGATACATAATTCAAGAAATGTAGGACATTCCACATGAGTGTCTTCTTGATACTTCTGGCACTGCCAAATACATCATATGAAGATCAGGAATAAATACAACTGAACTAAGGTTTGCTCAGAATCAAAGCAAGATGCCTTGAGATGGCATGATACAAAGATACTGTTCTGTACACAATTCTTATTTGTGCTGTTGAACTTCCTTAATTTATTAATTTTACAAGCTCCACAAATGAACTGTGTTACTTGGAAAGTGATAGGAGGTACACACTGCATGAGTAAGCTAGAAGTCGGTCTAGCAGTGGCTTAAGCTTATTACCAATCTGATATATAAAGAATAAAAATTAAGTGAACCAGCCTGTTCACAAGAAATTTCAGCAACTGTTATCTTCTTCTCTGGCAATGATACACTCTTTGTTCCCTATTCCCACTCCTCGAGTAATGAGATACTTGTAGATTTTTTTTAACAGATATTGGCCTTCTTTTATCCCATGGGGTATTGTGGCAATTAGTCTTTTTCTTAGATGAGGAATTAAGCTACTAATTTTCAGAGCGTTTAAGTCTGAAGTGAAAAACTCAAATTTTCATATTTGCAGTTGGAGAGAGTGCAGATATTCAGCTACTGTAGCCCATCTGATATTTCTGCTCAGATCTGACCGTGCTTTTGTGCTTGATTTTTCCTTCTTGTTTATGCATGGTTAGCCAGAATGACCTCCATTTCAAAGCAGGTTGCTCACTAAGTAGGCCAGAACAAGTGTCACTTATAGATTGTACAGTCTGTGATAATAGTTTTTAAACTGTAATAAACACACCCATCTACCTTACCCATCTTAAGAAAGCTGTTACTGTGTATATTAGCTAAAGGTAACAGATGTTGGAGTTCTGTACTCTTCAGAGTACTACTTGGTGGCATCAGTGTAAATGTACATATATACTAGTCATTTCACATTGGGATTTGTATTTAAAGAAAAAGCAACCCAACCGCAAGAGCTAATAATGAAAGATGGCACACTGTGGGTGGTGGTGTGCACTGTTCTTCTGCCAGTGCTGTCTTTTCTTTATTCACGGTATAGATCAAGTAACTTCACCCAACAGAAATGTGCCATGTATATGCTGCAGAATGCTGAAGTTTGATGCAGTCATGTAGTAGCACTAGCAGATGGTCTGATAAAGAAAAAAACTATTGATTTTCCCCAAGTAATCCTATATTAAGGAAGCTAAAACTCTTCTCTTGCCTTTTGATTTATATGTAGAAAACTGTCTGTGAACGATATTAAATGGAGGCATCTTTTAGAAAAAGTCGCTTCATGTTTTTGTTATGTGATCTTTGCATATTTGTAGGTTTCACTGGGATTGACTCTGAGTATGAAAAACCGGAAGCCCCAGAGCTTGTGCTGAAAACTGATTCCTGTGATGTGAATGATTGTATACAACAAGTTGTGGAACTTCTTCAAGAGAGGGTGAGCAGAAATGCAGATATGGCTCAGTAACTCCTTTCAATGTATTTGTGCTTATAAACTGAATGTATATACTGAGAAAAGCAAAGAAGATTTTAAAGACTTAGACTTACACATCTTTAAATTCTAGCTTTTAAACTTGTCTTATTATGTGTTTCCTTTTCAAATCTAAATGTTGTAACAACATTGATCTCAAAGTGAAATAAAATTTTGAGAAGTGGAAAATAAATTTATGTTATCATAACTAATAACTGGAAGGGAAAGAAGGCTGTCTTAGTTGTTACAGAACCAATGATGGTTGCCTACTTTGAAATATGTTGCCAGCATTTTAAGAGTCTGAAATTCTGTGCTTTGTCTCACTGTAGTGTACAAATTATTATACATACTGCAGATATGAAGAGACAAGAATGCACTTACACAGTAATTTGAGTTAGCTTAAATAGGGACTGCTGTGGTTGTGTCTGGTTTCCCTGGTTTCCACTCTGTTTCTTGCATTGGTAAAAGTCATCCTCCAATTGTGTAAATACCGGTCCAGGAAACTGATCTTCTTGACACTACTGAGTTAATAGTTCATAGCTTCTGAAAAGGTATATCTCCTTCCTTGTTCATGCTGGCAATCTACACCATCCCTTCTGAAGCTTCCAGGCCTCTTCTTGTTATATGATAGATGGATTCAACTCATTACCTAATCTAAAAAAGCCCTAAACCAATTAAAAAAGCCTCAACACATCACCCACAGAAACCAAAACAGACAAAAAAGCCTCCCAAACTCAAAACTCACTAAAAGTGAAGATGGTCATGAAATGACTTTGTTCTTTTGAAACCATATCCCCAGAATTTGCTAAATTTCATGTTGAAGAAATGTCTCTCCTTATGTTCTTATCTATAGTCAGTGGGCAGTGGAATGACATTTCAGACAATTACTTACATTTAGATATTCTAGCAGACAGTTACTCATGAATTCTTATGAGGTGGATGTTCTGGAAATCTAGTATATAGGCAGCAGCTTGAGTAAAGCTCCACCAAGTGTTGAAGTTGGTACAAGCAAAATAGCTCATCATGTAGCTAGCATGAGATTAGTTTTAACTCTCTATGCCAGTACAGCTCTGGAGAGATTTATTTTCTTGTGTCTAAATTTTAAAAAAACTCTGTTAATACAGCACTGCTTACTCAAGGTTGCCCAGGAGATAAGTCAGGACAGCAAACCACAGCAGAATTCTAGATTTTTACCCTAATTCTCATCCGAGGTTGTTGTTTTTTTGAATGAAAAATGAGAAGCTGTGTAGGAGTTCTACCTATGGAAGGTGCCAGTTCCTGAGTGTGGGAGGCCCTGCACCTCCTGCTCATAAAAACAGTTTAGTATGGTTTTTTAGTTGTAAAAACCAATGTCATGTGTGCTAAGACAGAAATCTACAAAGCCTTGCATTAGTACACTTGATATACTGTGCCAAATGCTGACTTCTGGCCCAGGCAGCTTTGCTCTGTCCTTTGCTTAAGGCACACTTTAGCGCTTTTTTCTTTTTCTTGTAGTGTAAACAGCAGCATCATGAATACCAAGATATCTCAGTAGTTGCTTACTTTACTGAAGATGAAACTGAAGCATGACTGAGCAGACATGTCTTGTTTTTAGGCCATGTTAATACAGTGATATTGTGAGAATATAATTTTTGTAGTTTTCCCTTAGTTGGAGCAAAGTGTAACTGTTATTCTTTAATAATCCACTGTGATTAGTAAAGAAAAAGAACATAGGCCATCAGCATTAAAAATAATTTGGGATATTTGTTTTGTTTCACTAGCTGTGAGAACTTTGGGAAGAAGTCCACTCAAAGTTTTGGTAATTCTTGAATTTCAAAGACTGGATTTTTTTTATACTAGTTCAGACAATAATGACAGTAAAGGGAACGCAACTAGAACTGTATAAAAGTATGTTAAGATATAGACAGATATATATAAATCTATTAAACAAGAATTTGAAACCTTGTTCTTTTATAGATAGTGCAATTGTTTGGTTCTTAGAATTTTTCATAATATTTGGAAAGAACTCAGATGAATTTATCAGATCTTTTCCAAAAACATGTGCACGGCTTATGCAAGAAAGAGAGGAGACCACACATAAATAGGAGTAATAAGCAGCTGTTGAATGTGGAGAGTTCTTACATAGTATAACTTGGTTTTGAAGGCTGTCTGGTTTGATTTATTTGCATATAAAGGCAATAGATATTTCAAGGTTCTTCTTAGGGACCAAGTGTGCAAGGCACTAAAAGCTACCAAGTCTGAGTCATATGAAAGATTCCTTTTTACACCCACTTGCATTCAGTACAATACAAATCAGTGCTGGCACACTTATCTTTTTTTCCTATCAGAAAGGCTTGTGTGGTTTTTGAGCTTGATATTTTGTAATGAAGTCAGACAAGCCTAGGGCAGGTGTTTGGCTATAAAGATTTCATTGTTTTCATTCCTGTGTCTCTTGTTAACAAATAAGGCTAATCTAGCTGCTTACACAAAGTTCCTATTTCCTACTTTAAGTTCAATGTTTAACCTGGAAAGTATTTTCTGAACAAGTCATAGCTCAGGAATGTCACCTTCCTTTACTAAATAAGTCCAAAAGTGTACATGGAAAGAGTTTAATTTCCACGAGATAACTTTGAACTTTTAAACTAACTTTATACGAAAGTCCCATTCTAAGGACATCAACTTATGCTGGCTTTGTGAATGCTGCCCCCTAGAAGGAATCTAATGATGCAGTTCTGTTTAGATCAATCTATTGTGAGTGTATGTATAATCTATCCCTTTTTTCCCCTCTACCACCCATCCCCCAACAGTTACAGCCAAGTTCTTATCTAAGCTTAGTATTAGAATTCTGTTTGAGGTGGTGGTCCTGATAATATCATATAGTATTGATTTCTTAGCTCTATTCACACATTTTCTGCAAATGTATCCAAATTCTGTGTTTTAGAGTGGTGAGAATTTGGAGCAGAGTAGAAGTTAGGGTTGTTCTTTGTTGCTGTAGTGTATGAGGTAATTTTCTTTTTTTAAGATGTGAAGGTTGAGGCTACTGGTTACTGGAAAATACGTGGAAATGGATTTCACTGTTCTGTACATAGAGTTGTATTTTTTTTTCTGTTTTGGGTTTCTTTTACCTCAGATTATACTGCAGCTATCCCTGTAATCACACAATGATTCTCTAGAGCAAAGTTCTCATTCTTTTATAGTTTCTCATTTACTTATCAAAATTTTGGCAATAAAGAATACTCTGTGTGATCACCTCAGTCATTGTCAGGAATTACAGGAGGCTCCAAAACATCTTTCAGCATTTTTATTGAGAAACTTGGAAATGTAGGAGCTTAGTATTTTTAATATCTGTAACACTGAAGTAGAGTAGATACTACAGGTCTTCAGCCCAATTTATCATTATTTGACTGTAATTTGGGCAATCAGCACTAGCTGGGTACTGACTTACTGTTTTACATGAATCTTTGTTTCCTGTCTCCTGCTTTCAGAATCATTTCGGCAGAGCATTTGTATGAATACAACTGTTATTTGTTGGGATGCAGTGTTCAAACCAAATCCCTACAGTGAAAGGCAATTGAATGAGACTAAGTGGGATTCATAACACCAAGTACAGATCCTGGGGATTTTATAAATGTTTTATGATGCTAGAAGTAAGAATCTGTATGAAGGACAGTACAACGATACTAACTTGCAGTATACTTAGCTGACACTGTGTGGGATAACTCAACTTTTTGATAACTAAAGAAAGTTATCAAAATGAGGAGGATATGAAGAACTGAAATAGACTGTCCACTATTATAACAACATTAGTCAGCATTATTAAAACATGTGCCCCTACAGCAAAGACAGCCAACTGCATACTGTACTGTAATGGCAAGAGCATAGCCAGCAAGTTGAGAGAAGCAAGCCTGCTGTTCTATGTAGTGTTTGAGACCTTATCTGGATACCATGTCAAGGCTTGTGCCCCGCTCTCTCACCCAGTAGAAGACAGGTGTTAATGTACTCAACAGAGTTGAGCAGAATGCCACCAAGATGGTCAGGGGCTGGAGAAGGTCACTGTACAAGGAGAGGCTGAAGGGAATGAGTCTTATTCAGCCTGAAGAAGTGAAGGTTAAAGGAGGCCTTGTTGCTGTTTCTAGCACCTCAATGGGAGGGTGTAGAGAAGATTGATGAAGACTTTTCTGAGGTGCACAAGGGAAGAATGAAGGGCAACAGACATCTCATGTGATGAAACATGGGAAATTCAAACTAGACATGGGGGAAAAAGCCCTTTCACTACAAATATGGTAAAATACTAGACAAGTTACCCTGACAATTTGTGGATGCTTCATCCTTGGAGATATCCAAACCTTGATTGGCCAAGCCTGCTGCAATGGGATCAGTTTTGAGCAGGACGCTGGCCTTGACCTCCAGCAGCACCTCTGTGACTTCATGATAAGGCTAATAGTTATTTTGTGTGAGAAACTGGAGAATAAAGGATATGCAAGATTATACTGTTAGTTTTATACTGTTATACTGAAGACTTAAACATACAACAGTAAAGATGTAAACCAGAGTGAGCAGAAACCAGAATAAACTTTTAAGCATAATGAAAAAAACCCCCACACTTCAATATCCAACATCTGTAATTCTCACATCAATAAAACATTTGTTTCTTTTCATGTTTAGGAGAGTAAGCAGAACTTCCTGTATTTTAAGTTTTGGTTGTGGTTATTTTCTTCTGAAAATATACTACTTAGTGTTATAGAAATAGCTTTCAATAACTCAAATTGGTAAAAAAGCTTGTGTATCTTTGGTGTTATTAAAGAACAAGTTTTTGTTAAGTTGAATTCTGTAATCAATAAATACTTCAGTGGTGTTGATTTTGTTACTATTTTCTTCTGCTTTCTTGTTTCTGTATTCTGGGAGAAGGCACAACGGGGCTTTGGTTCAGAGCCGTTCTATGTTAATTGCAGACTCTTGATTAGACAACAATCATCTGATTAGATGTGCTGATTGATGAATTTGTATGTGCATTTCCTAGATGTTGTTAGACAAAATGTTTCAAGTTGATACAGATACACTGTGTAAACTAAACAGGACTTATTTTAACCAAAACAAATGTATGAAGGGTGTATTTATACATTTGAGGGAGAAACAGCAGAGAGTGGCTGGGATCAGAAATTCCTCTTCTTTACAGAAGAGTGTCTATGGATCAAGTTAATTCAAAATACGATAGGATACCACTGATGGGCAGAGATGAGGCCCTCAGTCTAGAAAACCATACCTCTCTGTTAAAGTCATGATTGTCATTGCACTTCTCAGTTTTCCCAGTACTTAAAAGTAGTGACAAGCTTCCCAGCAAGCTGTAGATAGCAAAATATCAGTGATTATTACAGTCAAGCAAATACTTCTGTTTGTTTCTTCCATGTGTAATTCACTCACCTCACACCTCAATATGAACATATAAGAGTAGTCATTCAATAATGCAGATTGTGTGTCACTTGTAAATGCCCATCTACTGGAAGCTTGCTTCAAGTCTCTTTCTTTACAGACTATTGAGGATTTTAGACAGCAAAGAACCTACCACTGCACTCTGAGGAAGCACATTCTCATAAAGCACCTAGTTATTTTTTTTTTTATTGTCTTGTTATTTATATTAATTCATTCAGAAATAATAAATGCTGAGGAATATTATGTAACATGTCCTTTGGTAGAATGAACCTTTGAGTAAAGCTACTATCTTACAGTGGTCACTAGATGGCTTACTAGCCTAACATTTTCCTAAAATTTACAGTTTAAAGACCTATGGATACCTGTTGCTGTTGATTAGGGTATTTTTGTTTGTTTAGTTTTCTGGTTAGTTTGTTTGTTTTTCCTTTTAAAAATTAAGATGTTGTTTTAAATACCATTCTTCTATCTGCAAGGAAGTCTAGGTCTATTAGTCCTACAAATTCTCTACATCTCTGAATCTGTGTTGCTAGAACTGTCTTCAGACTGTTGATGTCCTTATGATCAGGTAGCTTGTTGACAGAAACTATGTTATGAAACCTTTTTTTTACTCTGTTGTTTTGCCCATTAGTAAGACACTAGAAACAGGTTAATATTTGAAGTTAAGCTTTTGATGGTTTGTAAAATCAGAACATTAGAGCCCCGACAAGAATCTCTGTCAAGCAGCATAATGTGTACACAGTCATTATACTTTGCTTGTAAAGTCTGCTGGTCTCTACAACAAACCATACCTTTATTTGATTTTGGACTTATTGCTGTGGCAGGACTCCACTGAACCAGAGTCTGCTGCAGCTCTGCTGGGCTGTAGTGCTGCTGCTCAGGCAGAGAAAATTGAGGGCAGGTGTGCCCAAAGTGCTGTCTAATAAAATCAGTCTCCCAAATGATATTTGATATATAATAGACTGAGGTTTTATTTATAGAACACAATTTCTAAGTGCTAGTTTAATTTGTTTTCCTTTTATTTGTCTTGGGGGATATGAATTGCGTAACAGCCCATGAGACTCTTTTTTTTTTTTTTTTTTTTTTATTCCTGCTGTTGTTTTAGCTCCCACTTCCATTCATCATTCTACTTCCTTTCACAGAATCACAGAATGGTAGGGGTTGGAAGGGATGTCTAGAGATCATCTAGTCTAAGGTCCCTGCTCAAGCAGGTTTGCCTAGATTGAGATCCTGCTGAATGGCAGCACAGCCTTCTGGTGAATCAGCCAGTTCTCCCAGTTTGATGTCATCACTGAACTTGCTGAGGGTACACTCTGTCCCCTCATCCAGGTCATTCATAATGTTGAGTAAGACTGGCCCCAGAACCGATCCCTGTGGAACCCCACTGGCCACAGGCCTCCAACTTGACTCCATTGATCATCACCCTCTGAGCTCTGTCATTCAGTCAGTTCTCAATCCACCTCACCATCCACTCATCCCATCCATACTGCCTGAGCTTTTTGCTGAGGATGAAATGGTGCCAAAAGTCTTGCTGAAGTCAAGGTAGATAACATCCACCACTTTCCCCTCATCTACCTAGCCAATTATACTTTCTTTTAGTTTCCATGGAGATGGTTCCTAATGTCTGCTAAGTCCTTGGATAAATGCTTGAAAATGCTTGGGCAAACTTATTTTGCTACAGGCATACCAGTTTACTCTGGGCTGCATATTCTAGAAAAATAATTTCTTTATACAGATCCATTACAAGAATATACTTTTGCTGTAAGGGAGAGCTTTTTTTCTTGCAGTAAAGCATTGCTTTAGAAAAGTTTCCAAAACACTTAAAAATGTATTTTTAAAAAACTGTCAGCTTTTCACTGATTTTATGCTACTGAATGTCACTGGAACATTAGACTGTGTTTTGACATTTTGTACTGTCCTTTGGCAGAGGAGACTCAAGTTTTATTGTGATTGCCTTCTCCCTTTAAAAAAAAAAATCTTATCTTCATGTCTTATAACAGGTTTTAAGGTCTTAAGTATCATGGAGTGAGAATATCCTGTTTAGAACACATGGAGGAAAAGTAAATCTTTTTTCAAACAAAAAATTGATACTCTGTGGTATTCAAGTTATTAAACTGGATTCGGTTCATTATATGTATATGTGCAAAGCTGCCCTGACATGGAAATGTTCTAAGTGTTTGTATATAGGTTAGGATGCTGGTGTTATGTCATTAGCTGTAGGTTGAACATTTCATTTTTACTTATGTGTTAATCACTTTCAGTTGATTTTTTTTAACACTTCTAATATGTGTTGTACAGTGAAGGACTTCCTTTCTGCTGTAGATAATGTGAGTCATAAAAACTGCACTTAATTCAATAGTTAAATACTAGGTAAATGTAATGAGGTACTTCACATTTAGAAAAAAAAATCTCTAGTTAGAGTGTTTCACTTTAACTCAAGCCAACAGCTTGGCTAGAAACATATCATAGTCGTGGTCTAGTGCTGTTTTTTAAATGAGTAAAAAGTAATAAATAAATTCTAAATAAGAGTAGTGCAATATTGAAATTTTTTTTCTTGACCACATGTTCAGTGTCCAAGAAGCATTCTGAGCAAACACTAACTTCTGTTTATTCCTTGTGTACAGGACATTGTACCAGTGGATGCCTCTGATGAGGTGAAAGAACTTTATGTGGCAGAAAACAAGCTACAGTTGGCGAAAACTGATGCTGAGTCTCTGTTAACATTGGAAATAAATAAGGTATTGTGTATTCAATTGTCTCATTGCTGAAGCTGAAAGATAGTCTAAGCTGTTGTTCATTGAAACTAGATATAGTCAAAATAGCTGTGCTGGTTACAGAATGTATCTTGATATACTTTTTCCCTTTTTTCTTGAGAAGTCACAACATCTGTGTTTTCTTTGATTATTTACTGGAGATAACAATTGAATATTCATAATTTTATAAATAGTGGCTGGTATGATGTTACTTAGCTTTTCCTAAGCCTGGAGATTAAATTTACAGTGACTTCCTGCCATGCCTTTTACCCCATCCGCTGCTCTTTCCCGTCTGTGGACTAAACCATGCCTGGCGTGCCTTGTGTGAGTAATTGTTTTTAGTAACTTTTTTTTTTTCTATTTACTTACACAGATCATTTTATCTCGAATTGTAATAACCTATAAATACAAAGGAAATCACTTACTGCTTTTTGATTCTCCTTGTTGGTAACCTTTGGCTGAGTGATAGCAGCCTTACATGCAATGCTCAAACAGTTGCAAACTTATTATCTACAGAGAGATGATAAAATCTACTTCTTTGAGTGTTTTTTTCTGGGTGTATGGTTTTTGTTTTTCTAGTTAGAATATATTCATGCTGCTTTTCTGTCTTCCAGCTGAGAAAATGTGTAAAAACTTCATTAACTTTATTCTTGTTTTGATTAAATGTATTTTTTCTAATTTGAATAAATTAGACAAAGTAGCCTTTGTTTGTGTTTCTGTTCTACCTCATCTTTTCCTAAGAACGAGGCCTAAACACAGGTACAATGCATGGGCTTTTTTCACTGTACATACAGAACTTAAAGCCAAGTTTTCAATCTAGATGCTGACTAAGCTCAGAGTTGAGCATCTGGATCCACTAACTTGACTTTGAAGGATCAAGACAACATGTTAAACACTGAAATAAAGTCTTAAAATTTGCCTAGCCTTTTACTGTTAATAAATTTTAATACTTGCTTTCTCTGTGCTAAAGTCTTTCAACATGTATGTTCTGTAAAACTATTTATTGTTTTGATGAGGAATAAATATTTAAGGTTACCATTATTAAGTTTCTGTAGTGTCCCATTCTAAATTGCTCCCTATCTAGAAAAACAATCCTTTCTCCACCTCCAACCAGTGGCTTGTTAAATATCAAGCAATCATTTAACATAAGCTTGGGAAGAAAATGTGTATTGTACTTGCCTTAGCATGAATTAAACAGTGCAATAAAATTAGTAATGCTTTTTGCAAAAGAGACTTGCACAAGGAGAGCCTGTCCTTGTCACATGCTTGACCAAGTCCTTGTAATACACAGCAGAAATAATAGAGGCCACACACTAAGTCACAGTGTGACTGTTTAAGGAAATTCCCTGTAATCTGATACCTCTTAAACTAAGTATTAGTCCTAAGAGAATTTTGCTTCTGGATTGTCTCACTAGTTTCTGCAATAAGAAAAAAAAAATTCTAATCTGTTTTAAGAGTAAATCTCTTAATATTCACTCACATAATTCTGATATTTCTGTGGTATTTGTATGTGGTGTTTTCCCTTTTTTTTTTTTTTAAGCTTTTGGTTATCTTAAAAAAAAAAAAAAAGCAAGTGAGATTCAGACTCTCTAATTCTGTTAATTTGAACATTATCCAGTATTTGCAAATAAAGTTTGTTGTATGTTTTGTTTGTTTGTTCGTTCATTTGTTATTTAATGCATGGAAATTTGATCTAGTGTAAGGACTGAAAAATAGCCAAAAATATGAACAGTGAGGAACAAATGGTTTGGGTTTTTTTTTTTTCACTTGTAGGAACTTTGAATTCTTTGTGATTAAAAACTGCTGTACTTCCATTTATACTGTCATGCATTTCATGGGTAAATCATGATCTATCATGATGAATATCTGGTGTTAATCATTAAACAACTTTTATCTGCTCTGTTTCTTTACAAGGTGGATATGCAATGGGTGCAAGTGCTAGCAGAAGGCTGGGCAACTCCTCTGAGTGGCTTTATGAGAGAGAGAGAATACCTACAGTGCCTTCACTTCGACTGTCTCCTTGATGGTAGGGTAAAACTTAACATTTATAAAAGTGGGCAGACTAACCCTACTTCTAAAATATTGTTGATGCTTCCTAGGGGGATCTCATTAATATTGGGATCTCATTAGTATTTATATGCCTTGATTTCCTAAAATAGCTTATAGCTCATTATTCCATCCTTAAGTGTTCTGTAAATCAAAATTTTGATAAGACCTTATATAGATGTTTCAGATATGGCAATATTACAAGTTTTTAAAATTCTCCTGAAATTGTTCTTAGTACCTCACAACCTCACATATACTAGAAAAAAATGAATAATGAAAAATAACAAATAACTTATTGATGGTAACAGTTTTCAATCCTAAACTTGAATAGAACAGTCATGTTCCTCTAGATGCTACCGTATTTCCTCCTCTTAGGTATCTACTGCAACTATGATTTGTGAGAACTTTTTGAGAAAAATGTAATTGCCCTAAAGCTGTTTTGCTGCTTGAAGTAGTGGCAACAGTTAAGTCAAAACAACACACACAAAGTTTCCTTCCTGCTCTGTGTGTTAGTTCTGAGGTCTCAGGAAAGCAATAATTTTCCAGGATTTTCATTTTGAAAAAAGGGAAATTCTTGAATACCCACAATGATGGGTCTTGTACTTTAAGCTCTAAATGCAATGTTTATACTACTGACTTCTACGTTATGGAAAACAGTGCAACTGTGTTTGATATTCTCACCTTAAAGCTTAAGTTAGATGAAGTAGTCTGAAGCTGACACTGTGCTTGTGTGACTTGAACTCACTACACTACCTTGCCTCAGCTTCTCATTTATACTGTGGCTGAAGACAGATGTCAAAGATACTATATATTATTGATCACTAACAAAATTTTAATCATCAGATTTGAGATCTCTTCCCAGTTTGAAACATTTATTTAGTTGTTCATAAAGCAAAAGAATTTTTTAAATTACCATATTAGAGATGGCAAATTGCCTTCTCTGTAACTATTGCCAAGATCAATTTTATGACCTGGTTGCTTTGAAAATAACTGAGCAACTAGGATTGCAGTATGCTTTTCATTTTGCATTATGAAGGAAGAGGTAACCTGGTTTTCTTTTTAACTTTTTAACCAGCTTAATAATTTTAAACTTGCTGCCACACAAGGTAAAATTGAGAGGAGGTTATAAAAAATGTATTGGTCAAATAACAGGGAAATCAGCCTTATTTAAAGTCTTGGCCTCACTAAAACCAACAGCAAAACTATTGTTAACTTCAAGGGGCCCATGGCTTTTCTCCTGGAAGACCACCCAAAAGTTTTATACTTTTTCAGCAAGTGGATGCTCGTTAGAATTCAATCCTTTGTATGAGACTTGCAGTATTTACTCCACTGGGTTTCTCAAATCTCACTCTTCTAGTCAAAAAAACAAGACTTCCAGCATCTAGCAGTGCAATAATTGCTTAAAAATGAGGACCACACATAACTTTAACTTATGCTGGTCTAGTTTTAGAGGTAAAGTAACTTGTAAGTAAGCTTTCAGCTGAACAAACTATGCAAAATGTCAGCTGGACTCAGTGCTTGGGTTTTTTTTCTGAAATATTTATGCTTGAATCTGAATACAGTTTTAAGTAAACAGCAAAAGTTACCTTTTGAAACAGTTAAATTGCATATGCTAAGTACTTGGGTATATTTGACTACTTCTATTCTATTGAACTATTCCTATGGACCAAAAGTATCGCTACTGAGAATACTATTTCTTTTTGACTCATTATCCACTTCAGTAGCAATCTTGCTTAGTATTTTAGGTGATCTGTTTAATAAATGTGAGTTGTGTATTTCTGCTTACTATATAGCTTCTTTAACAGGATATTTGAGATCATAAAAAAGTAGTGTCCTTACAGTCTAAAAGCTTGCGTGCATCTAAAAGTACTTGCTATTTTCAGTAGTCTTTGCTCTTTCTCAAACCTTGGTGCTTGCACATTTTTATAGCACATGTATCTTAAAGGTTCACTCTAAAAGTTGCTTTTAACCCCTGTTGCGTGTGTCATGGTTTGGCCCAGCCAGCGCAGCAGCACCACGACTCTCTCATTCCGTGCCCCCATTCACCCCCACCCTCTTTAGGATGGCGGAGGCCCCAGCAAAATGGGAGTAAAAAGATAAGCAAGGTTGTTGTGGATTGAGACAAGGGCAGGGAGGGCTCGCTGCCAATTATGGTTCTGAGCAAAACAGACTCCAGTACTCGACTTAGAGAGGAAAGTAGGAAAGTTTATTCTACACGAAATAGAACAGAATAAAAGCAAAAAGGAAGTAGGATGATGAGCAAATTACAACCAGCACTTTAAGATCTCCCTCCCCCATCCCTCCTTTCTTCCCGGGCCCAGCTCACTGCTCCCGATAGCTCTACCTCCCCCTCCCCAATGGCTCAAGGGGGCAGGGAATGGGGAATGTGGTCAGTCTCTCACAGATGGGCTCTGCCACTTCTCTCTTCTCAGATAAGGACGACTCCTGGCATTCTTACCCTCCTCCAACACAGGGTTCCTTCCCCGGGACACAGTCCTTAACGAACTTCTGTGGTGTGGGTTGTTCCCAACAGCTGTGGCTTCTACAGATACAGGGTCCCTCACATGGGATGCAGTTCTTGGTGAATATCTCTGGTGTAGATTCTTTGCCATGATTGAACTTTCTGCAGTTACAGGGTCCCTCTCTCGGGACAAGGCCTCTTCTGGGCATAAGTTTAGTGAGCTGCCTTTTCGTGGGTTCTTTCCCCCAGTTGCAGCTGTGGATATTGGGTCCCTTCCTTGGGACATGGTCTGCTTCGACCATAGTGATAAAGGGTCCCTCCTTTGGGACACGGCCTCTTCCAGCCATAGTTTTAAAGAAGAAAATCACTGCCCTTGGCTCAGGGTCTGTAGTGAAGTGATTGGGTGCCTCCCACGGGACACGGCCTCCTACGGCCATAATCACTGTCCCTGGCTCAGGGCTTTTAATGAAATGAATCGCTGCCCCTGTTCCAGGGCCAGCTTTAGCAAAATGAGTCTCTACCCCTGTTACGGGGTCATTATCATAATGAGTCTCTACTGCTGATGCAGGGTCTTTAAAGAAATGAAAAAAAATCTCAGCTTCACCAGTTCTCTCCGTACAATGCAGGGGAGTCTCTGCTCCAGCACACCTCCTCCTCTCTTTCACCACTGACCTTGGAGTCCGCATGGTTGTTTCTCTCACTGTTCCTACTCTTTGCACGACCACCAGCCAAAAGAAGGGACAGAAGAAGCCTCCTCTTCTGGCTTCTTCTTAAAAAGTGATTGTGGAGGCATCTAATTGGCTCAGCCCCAGAAGTGGGCCTTGGCTCAGAGCTTGGGAGAGTTGTGAGCAACTTCTTACAGGAGCCATCTTTACAGCCCCTTCCCCCTTACCAGAAAAGGCTGTCATGTCAAACCATGACAGCATGGTACACCTACAAGTTATAACTTGTTAGGAAAGTAGATTTTCATAATACTATTAATGACTATTACTAAGGATAAGGGCTTTTCTGTTTTTGTCTTCACCCTGCAGGAGGAGTTATTAACCTGTCAGTGCCTATAGTGCTGACGGCTACTCAAGAAGACAAAGAAAGGCTGGATGGGTGTACAGCAATTGCATTGGTTTATGAAGGTCGCCGTGTGGCCATTCTCCGTAATCCTGAGTTCTATGAGCATAGGAAAGAAGAACGCTGTGCTAGGCAGTGGGGAACAACATGCAAGGAACATCCCTATATCAAGGTGCGTGTTTAGAAGTTGAAAATCTAGTCCTATTAGCTCTATAGTTTGTGCAGCTGCAAGTGAGTGATGTCCACGACTATATTTCAACAGCAAAACTACTTTGAGAAGTAATTCAAACATTTGAGCAGAAACAAAGGGTAAGGGGTTTTTTCTACACAGCTGTTGAATAATCTGCTGTTAGTGTGAAAATCTAACGTCAATATGTACACGTGAAAAAGTATTGTAGAATGAACATGAAATGTATTGTAGAATCTGTGCTATAGAAGGTGGAACTTTGCTGTGTAGTGTGCCTAGGAAACACCCTCCTCTGTGTGGCCAGATGGATCATCAAAGCTCCTTAATTGGCAGATACATGCATTGTGAAAGAAGAAAACTTCTACTCTGCCTACGTGTGGGGCATGAGAACTGCCTGCTTTAGATGCTTTTGAAATAGGCCCTGATCCTGGGAAGTTACTTTCCATCCATTGTATTCAATATGTTTTATCTTGACCTTGTGTGTACATCATAACTGAAATATTCTAATTGTAACACACTCATTTCAATGCTGTGTTTGATTTTGTAAGCTGGTGTAAATGTTGCATCTTAGCTCTTCAGAGCCAAAATATGTTTCTCTTCTGTTTGCCTCTATGGTATCTTTTTTACAGTTATGATTTAAAATCAGATCAAAAGGAATCAAACACGTCAAATTATGAACTTACTCTAAAAAAGAGAAAACTTTTGTGTTCTAAAAGTGTCTGTATAACTAATAGCTATACTTATGTGTAAACTATGGATTTTTTTACTTGTTTATTAATGTGCAGTGGCATTGTTTTACTGACTGAAGTTATATTCAGGAGTACATCTGAAAAAGGACATGTACTATATACAGTTAAGAGTATTCTGGAAGATTTTTCAAAGCCCTTGATGTATTCTGTGGTAATGACCATAAGGTTACCTCTTTATTGAAAACATGAACTGAAGAAATTCTAAGAAAATCTCATGCATACAAGATTCGAATGACTTGTAGTAGTGATTACAGAATGATGTGGCTGAAACTAATGTAGAAGATGAAGAACCATGTTCTTATGTCTGTACTGGTGTGAATAGTAGTGTAATGACAGCATTTGAATCTGTTGCCCCTTCTAAGTTAATCAGAAATTTTTGGGTGCCTGAGAGTTACTGCAGGGCAGCTTTCTCATCTTCATATCTTTGCCATACCTTCTCTTCACCTCAGTAAGATGTCAAAGTCTGGCATTTTGTTTGGGAAGGAGGTGGTGAATGTATCATCATTTAATTTCAGTACATCCTCTGTCTCAAAGCTAAAATCAGTTGAAAAATCCACACTTAGTTTTAATGGCTTGTGGATTTAGTGTGAAATGTCGTGTGTTACATTAACATTTGTTGTCATCTTTAAGTTATATAAGGCTAAAAAATTATCAGAAATATGTATGAAACTTGAAAGTATTTTTAGTTCCATCTTCAAAACCTAATGCATTCTCAGAAATATATTCAATGACCATTACTAGAGTATGTTGAGCAGCTTGTCAGAATTATTTTTTGATAAAGGATGAGGTGGTATTTAAAAATATCAAAATAGCTCTAGTGAGTGTACAATGTGTTGCCTTTGTAAAGTGCTATGGTGAAACAAATCTAAAAGATATCCTATTTCAAAGTTTCTGATTTTATTCATAAATTGAAATAGGGGAGTAGTTGGTCAGAAATACTTTATTGCTTTATTGCTGACCAGTCTTGTAAACTGCAGGATGATACTGCAACTGCATTTGCTTTGCTTACGAACTATAAAACGTGTGACATTGTACTTAACATATTAAGCAGCTTTTTGTCATGAGATCATATTGGTTAAAAGTAATAGCTACTTGAGTTTCTATATATTAAAAAATCCTTGATTTTGAGAGAAAGACATATGCCTACTGAAAATTTGTGCGTTGCTCCTGTACTATCGTCTAACGTGTCTGGATAATGTTCCAGTGATTTTTAATTTTTTGTTTTAATTGATGCTTGACTTGTGAATTTTTAATTTATAGTCTGTGGAACTCTTCCCTTGGTAGAGATGTGCTCCCGTTGCGATGCGCTGGGAAACTGACTCTAAAAATGATTTTTTGTTTCTTAGATGGTTATGGAGCAAGGAAACTGGCTCGTAGGTGGAGATCTACAAGTCCTCGATCGTATTTATTGGAATGATGGACTTGATCAGTACCGTCTCACTCCAGTTGAACTAAGGCAGAAGTTCAAGGAAATGAATGCTGGTGAGTAAATCTTTTCTTGTTTTGTTTCTTCCTGCAGAGATTTATCCAGATGCCTGCTGCTTTAATACCACAGGTGCTAGCATCATTTCAAGTTGAAGATTTTGAGTGTGTTCTTTGCCTTTACTGGTATTAATTTTTATGATTTTGGGCATTGCATTGCCTAAATATACAAAAAAAGCTGGTAATGCCTGAAGTTCTGAATTTTATGTTTCTATGCACACTAGACGTGTTACTAATGCAAGAAGAGGTAAGGTGCAAGTGCAGTGGGATGTAATTTAAAAATTACCAGGTTCAACTAAAAGCTATGGCTACTGCTGTTATTTGTGTTTAATAAGAGTTCAGAGGAAAGATTGTACTGTTTGAAAATTTTTCTATGATTGTACAAGTTCTGATAGAATAACTTGCTTTCCTTATCTGTTGTCTGTTTTTTGGTCCCAGATGCTGTCTTTGCGTTCCAGTTGCGCAATCCAGTGCACAACGGGCACGCTCGTCTAATGCAGGATACTCATAAGCAACTTTTGGAGCGTGGCTACCGGCGCCCAGTTTTACTCCTGCATCCACTCGGAGGCTGGACAAAGGAGGATGATGTTCCTCTTACGTGGCGCATGAAGCAACATGCAGCAGTACTGGAGGAAGGAATTCTGAATCCAGAAACAACGGTGGTGGCTATATTCCCTTCGCCCATGATGTATGCTGGACCAACTGAGGTAAATCAAGAGACTATAACAAAACCAAACCCCTTTGATTGTGCAATAAAGGATTTAGTGCCATGCTTGACACTTATGCGTTGTGATATTTTTAACTTTAAAAAAATATATTTTTTTTTTTAAATAGAGAGAGGAGACTAATTTTCCTTGGGAAACCAGGCTGTAAAGGCTCCCTCTGTCATCAACCAAGGTTTCTTTATGAAGAAACTTTTGTATTGGAGGATTTTACTGGAAATGTTAGAAGACAATATTGGGTTTATGTGCTCCTTTCTTTAGAGTTATGAGAGTATTTTAATGAATTAATCCTTCCTCCTTTTACTTAGTCTTTTCAGAAGGGATTATAAGATCTATTAACATACCAATAGTCGTCCTGAGTGTTAAGATACTTAAGCTTTATGACCTTTAAGCAAAAAGTTTGTATGTTGGAGAGCAATACACAAATTAGGAGGAAAAAAAGGGTTTTGTGTATTTTTCTGGCAAGCTTAATTCAGGGAGAATTGTTTCAAGACTTTTGTATGAAATAATTCCTTGGCAACATTTTATTTAAAAGCTAGGTCTTGGGTTGGAATCCCTAGAGGTTTGTGGGAAGAAGCAGAGAGAATAAATGCACTCATTTGAGGACAATTTCTTCAGGGAATATCGGTTCTCCACCTTATTAGTTCCTCTCCTCACTCCATGAATCACAGGAAGTTCAATTCTGACCAGGCTCAAGAGTGTAACTCTGTGGTAGTTTTTTGATAGAGAGGAGATCTCATCAGTGGAATTAGATTAGGCAAGTGTCACTTATTTATTGCTGCTCAGTTGACTGATCAAACAGAGCTTGCTCTGCTTTTCAGTTTGTAGAAAAACTGTGGTCCATATCTAGTTCAAGCATGTAAGTGAGTTACTGTAGGGTATCTTGTGCTGTCTTCCATATGCCTTTGTGAGAATCAGCAGAAATCTACATGGGTCATTTAAAAAACATTGATACCAGATTTGTTCGTGTGGGACAAGTGCTTTACAGAACAAGAAGCAGCTGTATGGTTATCTACCGGATGGATGTAGCCTTCCAATCTGTAAAGATTTTAGTGGACATGTTTCATAAGCATTAATTGAACATTTTTATATTTTTAACATTTATGAAAAGTACCTTGGAAAAAAAGAAATAGTTCTATACGAGAAAACTATCAAAAGGCAATAAATTCACTGCTTAGGAAAGTAAATATGTTCTGAAGTAGCATGGATATATAGAAATTGGACAAGAGCTGCCAGTTTTTTATATCAAAGCATGTGGTTTATATTGTTCTACGTTTTCTTAGTCAAGTAGCTTCGCTTACTCAGAATTGAGTTCTTACTTGCTGTTACCCAAATGACAACATGAAACTTCAATTTCTTAACTATGCTGGAATAGTTTCAGAAAATATGCTGTTAGCTGCTGTGATATGCTGGCATTTTGTATATGTGTCCCACTGTGTGCTTGTGACGTAAATATTAAAATTATTAGCATAACTATCAACACCCTGATGCTTCCATAGTGTCCTATATGCTTGAAGAGCAGTGGAATCTGTCATGTGTAATGTCTGGCAGTGATCAAGATGAAAACTGATACAAATGGTACCTTCATAACTGGTTCCTAATTTCATTATTTGTCTGCTGCTTTACAGAATCCTGTCCTTATTGACTGCAAAACTTCCTCCTTTAATAGTTTCTATAGTGATTAGTTATAGAACTAACACAGAGCTAACAATTATTCCTTTGAGAAATAACCTTTGAGCTTTATGCCTAAAGCTTGTTAACATAGAACAGCGTGCACAGTGACTAAAATAAGAAGCACTCTGATTTATGTAAAGATTTGCAGTAGGCAGATGCAGTTTTTTTTGTAAGGGAAGGAAAAATGATGCATAACATTGTCTGTTAACTACAAGGTAGTGACAGCAACTTTTGTCCTATAATTTATGGCTTTCTTCCCTTCTGCATACTCTTTTTTTTTTCTTTTCTCTTTAGTGCTTGACAGATGTTTATTGCTGTTCGACTTGTGAAACTGTTTTACACTGTGTAGTTACTGGGTAGACCCTTTAGTTTTGTATGAAAATAAGGCTGTACATGTAAGAAACTGCAGTTACATACTTTCTGTTTTTGTTAAAGCTTTATACTAAGCTATACAGATGGTATGACATTTTTTTCAAGGGAGTACTTCCCAGTATGAAAACATATTAATATTTGCTGAAGTGATGTGTCTTTGTTACCTAATGTAATAATTCTTTTATTTTCCTGTGCTATACAGTTTTCTGTTGAAAATATCACATGTAAAAATGAATTGGTGAATTAAGAAAATTCACCAAGAGTTCTATAACATAAGTTTTAAAACTATCATAAGTGTAACAAATGTAACAATCTAGAATCTAGTAAAAACTGTAAACAGTCTTTGTGAGGGGGAAAAAAACATCCTCTCACTGTATTTAGTAAGAAATGCATTTCTAAATAATTTGGAATAATGTCTTTGGTTGTAGGGTTTGAATAGTCTGTGCAGAATTCCCATTAATTTTTTTTTTTTTTTTTACCTTCTGTAGTAACTGAGCTGTAAGGCAAAAAGTAAAAGTTAATTTGTTATGAAACCACTAATTTTCAAATGTGTAGTGGTATTGGAAAGCTGTCAATATTTACAATGCTTCATCTGTTAGGTGGAAGGGAACTGTTGCATCCAAGCAAAAATTCAGTAAAACTGAAGAGTCCGATTTTGCCATTGGTAAATATTTAGACACTTTTTCATTATCATTTTGAACTTATTTTATTGCTCTCCATCTATATGAACTGAGGAAGAACTAAAGATTGAGTTACTTAAGCAGTTTTCATCTTGGAAGCTTGTGGTATAAATAGGCAGCCTCAGTGCTCTGAAAGCCTATTCCAAGCATTCATGTGCAGTCTGTATCTAGTTTTTATGTCCTTTGGATCTTAACACAGTATTCATGTCCTACTTTGGACAATATCCTTGCAACATACATCAGGTGAAAATTCTGAGCGTGAGTAATTTTTCTTTTTTTAACGTGTAGATAGGTTGATTAGATGACTCATGTACACTGTATTTAAATACCCTATCTTGTCTTTTTTCTGATGAGATATTTGGCACCTAACTATTGGTCAGGGTGTCCTTTTAGAGAAATTACTGTGTTTAAAATAGAACAATATATGAGTAGATCCCACTAAGCTTCCCAAAGCATTTACTTTTGCATTTATCGTTTTTATATAAAAGAGATAGAGGATGACAACATCAGGAAGATCTGAGTTAAGAAATGGATGAACTTCATCTTTCATGCCCTGATTGTACTATTCCAAATACTGTGCTAAAGTAACTTTTAAAATATTCTCATTTGCAAACGGAACAGTAGAACAGTATGTCTTAGCTATAAGTTTGGTTGTGGTTCACCTAGTTCATTCTTTGTTTTGCTGTGACTCCAAAGTAAAGCTCATGTCTGATTAGGAAAAAAGTGGTAGTTATACAAGGTATGTACATTTTAAGGATCACATTTTAACTATTTTCTTCTGCTTTTCCCCTGTCTTTGTTCTAGGTTCAGTGGCATTGCAGATCACGGATGGTTGCAGGAGCTAACTTCTACATTGTAGGGCGAGATCCAGCAGGGATGCCGCACCCTGACACTGGGAAAGATCTGTATGAACCAACCCATGGTGCCAAAGTGTTGACAATGGCTCCAGGCCTCAGAGCACTGGAAATTGTACCCTTCAGGGTTGCAGCTTATAATAAGAAAAAGAAGTGCATGGATTATTATGACTCTAATCAGTAAGTTGTATTTTTCTTTTAAGACTTTTTGAGCAATAACTGCCATTTACTCCCTATCCCCATTAAAAAAAATGTTTTGAATTAAATTCGTATTGCTCAAAGATGTCAGTGTTCAGATGTGATTTTAGATCATGAATGCAACTTGACTTCAGCATGGTTTGGGTCTAGTTTTGTAGCACAATTAACATGATCCAACATCAGCTGCCACTGGAAGTTCCCCTTTTCCTCACAGGTACTGGAATTTCTCTAGTTCTAGAACATGTTGGTACAGATTGGTAAGTCCACAGAAAATTAATGCTATTTATTGTAATAGCAAGATTAGCTTTCTACTAGTTTATCTTTCTAAATATGCTTCTCAAGTGTCTGGTATGCATCAGATAGGATGGAAGAGAAACAATGAGAGAGTGCAGCAGGGAGGAGGTAGCTATTTGTCACCTTCTCTTGTCCACTATTTACTCTGTTTAGCAATAATGCAAAATGATGCTTTAAGTCCATTATATGTCCCAGGGTTTTCAGATAAGACACATAATTTCACTTTGTGCGTGTTCCAATATAATTTTTCAATTGTATGGCATACCAGAATGTAAAATTCACTGTATGTGTTGCTGTGGTACCAATGGGTAGGACTGGGAAGATAGGTCACTTTAGTTTAACTTTATACAGACTATTGAACTGTATTTTTGTTTTACATCAAACTGCAGTTAAAGTTAGTACTGAAATACAAATGGTCAAGCAAGACCTTTTTCTAAAGAAATGTTCTTTTAATATTCTGTCTGTTTCATACTGCTTGTAACTGAAGAATTATGTCTGTATGTCACAGTTCATCTTTGAAAGCATGAAATCAGCATGGGATGGATTGATCTGTAACAGTGAAACTATCTCATATCTCTTATTCTTCAGCTGCCTATGCTGCAGTTACACTGAGTATAAAAGCCTTCAAGGATAACAGTGTGGTTTGTGACAATCAAACAACAAGTTTTACTCAGCAGCTTGTGTTTTTCTTACAATGAATTATGGTTACTAGTCGATACTGTGCTGGCTTAACCTTGATTATAAGTTGTGTAACTGCTGTATATTTCAGCAGTAACTTCCAAGCATCTGAATTCATCTGCTTTTATTTTTAAAAACCATGAAGTGTTATAGTCTCTTGCATAACTAAATATAACTTGATGGTATGTTCTGCTATTGTTTGGAAATCATAAGCAGCATGATAAAGGCAAATCTGTTGAAATCTGACAATAATTAAAGTAAGTTTCGCTTTGTATTACTCTATGGCATCCATATGTGTTTAGAAATTTGATGATTTGCTACATTGCAGATGTTTTAAAATTGAAGCTAATCAGGGAGTCTTATTTAACAGTTGTAGTTTGCCGATGTTGTTCTTCCTTCCTCCTCCCTCCCATATAGGCAGCATTCCAATGTAAGGTTCTCCCTAGTGCTGTGAAGCCTATTGTTGGATGGCATTGCAGCAGGGTTTTTAGGTGTTTTTTTTTTTTTTTCCTCAAGCAAAACTATGGATAGTAGCATCAGATCAGACCTATGCCCTGATACATACAGTATTTTCATTAGCAGGAATAAAATTGGAGGGAAGAACTCCTAGTGTAATAGGATATGGAAGTCTTCTCCTGAACTTATTGCCTCTTAGCTAACTATTGAACACTTCACTGCCTTTGTGCCTTTCATTATTTGAGATTTATCTAGACACCCTCATTGCTGTGCATAGTAAGTAGATCATGCTAGTTTTATGCAAACCTGTATACATTTTAACAAAGGGCTGATTATAGTACATTCTGTAAGTGTCCTGTTGTCCAAGTAATTCAGTAAGTTTAGAATATAAATAATCAAAGAAATAGTGAAATAGTTACTCTAGTGTGTTACTTCTTAATAATTTGGAATACAAGGGGAGCAGCAATGTGAGAGACCAGAATTCCCATTGCATGGAATAGAAAATCTTTATAGAAGAATATTGAATCTATGATCATTGATACTATACTCTTAGCAGGATAGATTTGGTTTAGATGAAGGGAAGTAAAATCGTACCCCTGTCATTAGCTACAGTAAATGATAAAAATCTCTGAGGTAACAGGTTTTACTTTTTGTCACAGGCTGTGTTATGCGCACCCTATTATCCTTTCATCATGCTTGTGCCAACTCTTTGGTTTGAGGCATTTCTTTTATCTGTTTCTGTCACTGTCTTGAAAAAAAGACTGTGCTGCTATTGGTGTACAGTTTTGCCCTGCTTCTGTTAGAACATAAGACCATTTGTAGCATCCTTCTCTAGGTACTGTTTGTGAACTGCGGGGTGGACTGGAGTGTGGCAGCAATCCTCTAGATGGCAATGCGGACACATGCAGAGTCCCTGAAGAGAGAGCCATTATTGCTCCTGTTTGCCATAGACAGAACACTGTGGTAGGCTCCAAACAGTTAGAGCTTGGGTGGGTGAAGCTGGCTGCATTTCAAGATAGTCTGTGTAATGCTGAAAACATGACGGGTTCCTGGACCGTGTGTGTTTGACACTTTAAGGAGGATGGCAGGGAACATAGGACTGTCTGGTAATGTGAAAAATCAGTACTGGTAGAAGATTCTTGAGTGTAAAAATAGTGATGTTTGTGGAAATCTTTCCTGAGGTTAACACCTATTTGGTGAAAAACACAGCAGTAAAATGTGGTTGTATGCATATAAGCATTTCTCTGACTTTTTTTTAAAAAAGATAATTTTCTTCTGTTGTATCTTAGTTCTTTGAGACTTGGAGACCTGACAGCCAACTAGGCAATTCAAGAATTTACATCACTAATGGATGCATGGCAAATTATGGCAAGTGGGTTTCACATGGGCTGAGTTATAGCTGAGCTGAGCTGCTGGAAGTAGTTATTCTCTCTCCAAGTAGCTGCCTCTTCTGTTCTTTCAGGCCTACAAGACTCTTTGGTCTGGAGGATGCTTGTGATAAGCTGTAATGGATGTCCATTACAGCTGCTGTCTTGGGTGTCTCTCTAATTTGTCAGAATTGGACTCACATCTGTCTCGACAGGGAAGACATGCAGAGGTTATTGCATTGGGCTCTTTGCTGATGTTAGTGAATTACCTTTCTGCTTCTGAAGGCAATCTCAAGCCGTTAGAACGATAGAAACTGAGTCTTTGGCTAGCTGTGAGAGGCTGCCAAAAGCTTGATCCAACTGCCAGAGGATGTCTGACAAGTTGGGGTGGCAACATTAGCAGTGGCAGAAAATTGCTTTACTTATGGCATCTCCAAACATTCATGCTCATCTTTCTTGAGACAGATGTAGCACTTGCTAGTAGCATGCCATGTATATAAGAGTAAGTTTTCAGATACTAGGCTGCTACTGGCCAGATATATACAATAAAATACAGAGCAATTGGGTGATACCTTTGTGCGGTTAAGCTGCTTGTTACCTAGTGAGCCTGGGAAGTATTAAAAAGCCTGCCATTGACTGTGCCTCCAAGTTAGTAACAAAGGGTCTTACTTCTCAGCTGAGCTGCCTGTGCTTCTAAGAGATTGTCATTCTTAAGGCCTTCAGGTCCCAAAAGTGTCCACCTGCCAAAGCAGGCTCACCTCAATCAGGTCACATAGGAATGTGTCCAGGCAGGGTGCATGGGGTTGTTCCTTCCCAGATGCAGGACTCTACACTTGTCCTTGTTGAACCTCATGAGATTCCTCTCTAGCCAACTCTCAAGCCAGTTGAGATCTTGATGAATGGCAGCACAGCCTTCTGGGGAATCAGCCAGTCCTCCCAGTCTGGTGTCATCAGTGAACTTGCTGAAGGTACACTCTGTCCTCTCATCGAGGTTGTTGATGAAGATGTTGAATAAGACTGACCCCAAAGTTGATGTAGAAGTTAAGTTTGTTTCTCACTTCCATTAATATCCTCCAGAACATGTGCTGCCCTTAGAGTTTCAATAGACTTGGTATCTCTGCTTGGAAACAGTCTAGAGAATGCGACTGTTAACTTTGACTGTCAGGACCTCACACTACTGGTTAACAACGTTGAGCTGCTGCAGTATTGTGTTGGAACTTGGCAGCAGATGCATCTACATGTACACTGTTTGTAAGGAAAAGCAGAGATATCCTGGTTGCATTCAGGGATAATTGTGGAATATTTTATGTGAGGAGGGGTTGAGAAAAGACTGATGTGAAAGTTTATGCTAGATGTTTATACTAGCTACACAGAAATTGTAATTGCAGAATGGTACACAAAATTTAATTTGTATAAACAACGTGTCTTAAACTTGCTTTTTAAAACATTAAGACCTGTGGACAACCAATGACTTGAAACTGTATTTGTATTTCACCTTGTGAAGCCATTGCAATTTTTCATTTGTTTGTTGAGCATCTTAAAACTAGGTTTGTCACCTAATGGAACCACAGTTTTAAACATATTCATGAAAAAATTCCATCTGAAACTAAGATTTAGGAAAGGGATTTGAATAATTAACTTGATGCAATGTATAACATCACAAATACAACTAACTGAATTTTATATTCCACTTGATCAGAATAAGGATAACTTAAAAAAAAATTCCAAATCCCTTTTAATTGTTGCTGAAATGAGCTGACAAGCCTAATGTAAGTTTCTGTGGAAAGTTTGAGCATTTCCACTTGTGTAGAGTTATGAAGAAATACGTATAATAACTGCTATAAATATTGGTATAGTCTTTTGCCTATCATAGATTTTACCCTTTTAGATTTCACAGAATTTTGGATCAGTAGTTGAATATGTCCAAACATGTTTTGGAAAAGTTTATTGGAAGAATTCAAGCTATAAAAGAGGATAGTGAGCAACTTATAGACTGAAGTGCAAAGAAACAATAAGCAAAGAACCAGGCAAGCAACAAAAAACACCTTCCGTTCTTTCCTCCAAACTCCTACCCAGTGCTGAAATCCCTGGAGAAAAAGGTAGTGTATTTCTTCAGCTAAAAACACCTCTTAAACACTTACCACAGACAAGCGTAATTTGGGATTGGTGGCTTAATAATAGTTATTTGGGTGAGCAGAGATTCCCAGTTCTTTACAGAAGATCAGTCCTATAAAATGCAGCCACAGACTGCTGCTGAGAAAAGAACTCAATTAAAAAAGGAAATTAGTGTGGCAATTAAAAAAGCCACAGCAGTGCATGGAAAAATGGAATTTGTTGTTTTTTTTTTTTATCTTAAAAGCAAACTGATGACATCATTGTGGCTAAAAGAAAGCCATAAGTAAGGTTACTGGAGCAGACTGTTCTGCTTTCTCTAAAAAGTGAATGAGGCACCGGTATCTATGAAGAGGAGAGATTTTAACTTTATATAGTTTTATTCCCAAGACCTTTAATATGGTTGTCATGACTGCTTTAATGCTATCCGGTTATACTTACAGAACAGTTGTTCCAACTAAGTACATACTGTTCCCAAAATTGTTTGGTGTGATACCCGATTTTTAAAGTGTCAGTAAGAAACTAAAATACGCACATTTGGCTGTCTGTCTTAGTTTAGCTATGTGAAAAATGGTTTCTCAATTAACATTAGTGCATAATCCAGGATACTTTGAAATGCTAAAGCAACTCAGAAGACTTAAACTCTCCTGCCAGTCTGAAGGGAATTTCATTCACAGCAGGTAAAGAATTTGCTTTGTATAGGTTGATATTAATGACATTATATTCTATATTTGCAAAGAGTTTGTTTGTGACCAGTTAGTTTTTGGACCTAGCTGATTCTAGCTGCTGCATTCAGCATCATGGGGCATTATGAAGGCATGACATAGACTGACATAACAAAGACTTAACACTGTAAGGGACAACATTCTCTTTGTAGGAGTTACGGTGTAAGTCGTGTCTTGATGCGCAAAGGCAAACTGAAATTCAGTGAAAATCCTTCTGAAAAGAGCTGAAAGGTTAGATTTCACTTCATAACAGATGCTGTTCAGGAAGTGTGAAGTTGGAGAAGGAGAATTGTTAAGGGACTGAACACCAGATAGGAGGCTATGAATTGTTCTAGAAATTAATTGGATTTTAGTTTACCAGCTAAGTAGAACATGGTCGTCATTTTGAAGCCAGACCAGGGTTGAATAAGTCATGTTATTGTTTTATTTCCATACATTTATTTCTCCCTTCCATTTTTATGAATAAGCAAATCTATGAATTAATGGTCTATACTTTTATCACGAGTCTTGTATTTAAGACCTTGTATCTCAGACCTTGAGAACACCAGAAATTGCCCTCCACAGAGAATGGAAGTTTCACATGGTCCTTAGGACAGTGCCAGATACCCTAACAGAAGTTTCCAAGGTTATAACTGATCTTTAGTGCTCTGAAGTGAAAAGTCAATTATGTGGTATATTTTATACTGAGATTAAACCTATAGGGAATAATTGTTGAAGTGAAAAAAAAATTATTCTCTGTCACAGTGTTGACACCTCAGAGATATGACAGAGGTTTCCTGTAGGACTGTGGGTATCTTCATGCAAGTTGTTTCTCACTTGCCAACTGGTGATAACTTCTTTGTCACATGAACTGTAAGGCCTCATGCTGCTCTTAGAGGATTTCAGCTCATAACAAAACATAAAGAGCTGTCGTTGTTGCTGGAGTCAATTCACAGAATCTTGTGGTATTATAGTAAAAAATAACTACTAAATGCACAAAAGAGGGGAAATCCATGTAACAGATAAAAATTAGTCCTTACAAATTAAAGGAAGAACTTTTAAAAAAATTCTTAGTCTTTTTTACATGCTTTATTATGTCCTTTGGAGTCTGAGGCTCAGTTACTGTGAATAATTTGAAGGTTAATTAACAGCACAAATTTGTATCTATGTTTTTTTGAATAAATCACTGCTTTTCAAATATAAAATACTAATTTATGCACCTGTGAGCGTCTTTACGTACATGTAACTGTGTGGAAGGAGGGCGCAGTCTGAAGTTGAAGAAAAGATTCCTTTTTTCCTTTTGCTTAGAAGTATGAGAGCACAGTCAAGTTACTTATTTTCTGTCTCTCTGGCCTTCTGGTCTATAAGGAAGATTTCACAGTGCGTGTATGTGAGGCTTTTTCCACACTTGAATATAATAGGGTTCTAGGATGCTATGCCATGGAGCAAATACCAGTCTCAGTGTAAGATGTTTCAAGACTAGTCTTCTGTTGACAAGTTTTTGCAGTAGATTTATTTCCCTTCTTTCTTTTGGGGAATGTTTTTAATTGCATTGGCACCAAATATTATATCAATACCAGTCAACTCAGTTGGTAGTAAAAGATCAAATCAATATTACAAGCATTTACAAACATATGATGTTGCTCAGAGAAAGCCAGTTCCAGAAGCCACTGAATAAAAGTTTCAAAGGCACTTAATCCCATGCTCAGAAAAGGCTTGGGTGAAGTTTCTTTGAGAGTCATTCCAAATCTCACTTGAAAATGACATTTGCATGGCTTTGGCATTTATATTTCATAGCAGCTTTAGTGGTCAAATGTCTCCTCTCTGCTCAGATCCATTTTGTGTAGAGCAGCTACTAATATCCTCAAAATTCACTATGAACAAAATTACTGACTCTGATTTCTTTTTCCACAAAAGCCAATTACTCATACAGATACATTTTATATCAAAATGTTTGTGATTAACATCACACCCCAGTGCTGGTACTGATAAGGTGCTTCTGCTTAGTGGAAAACTCAGTTTCTGATATTAAAGAGGTTTGATTTTTACTGTTGGTAAAGACAATGAGTATTGAGCAGTTATTAAAGTACTCTGTATTAGGTATGAAAGTGGAGATCAAACTAGAAACAAATTTCAAATGCAATATTTTTGAAAAAGGAAAAAAAACATTCAAAAGGGAAATTTGGGATGAGAGGGCATCATTAGTACTTTTCCACTTTTTAATGCTATCTTTCAAACAGTTCTGGAAATGTTATGAAATGCTCTGGCATCTCATACTACTATGTTTCTTAAATGATCCTAGCACAGGGGTTTTGTCTCATTATAGGTTTATAGGTCCTCTTAGCTTCTTTTTGTGTTTCTCTCTTTCTTGATATCTCTGATTCCTAGAGCTGCTTTTTATGCAAGTAGGGATAAGCAGCTGAAGAATCTTATGGAAGTAAACTTAAACGATATATCTAAATTTGTTGTCTTAATACCTTTATTTGACTTGTAAGGCTTGGGAAGAAGTTGAGTGTTTTTCTGAAATCTTAGCTAGCAAAAAGGAGATAAAGCAGCTAACTTTTTTTTTTTTTAAAAAAGCTTGAATTTTGTTAGTGCTACCACACTGTGGAGCAAACAACACACAGAGAAACTTTATAGCACTGGCTTTACTCTTCACTTCCTGATCACCTGAAGACACAGTATTTTTTCTCTTGAACCAACCAGGCAGTGTTAGTGTACTGTAGGCATCTCTCTGCCAAGGAACAAAATTTTCAAGCGTTATAAATAGCAGAAACATAATGTTTTCTCCCATGGGCTTACATCAACATTAAATTTTTATTTTTGTGCAATTTGTATTTTTCATACTTGAAGCACAGTAAGGTTTTTTTGCCTCATTGTGACACTTCAGGAATCCACAGTCCTGAGTTGAGTGCAATAAGGAAAAATATATATAGCAGTGCTGCTGTGTAAATTTATGTAGTGCAAACCAAAAAGTTATGGGGCTAGCGGTTTTGTGAAACAGAACTGAGGAATACTTTCTGCATCTTGTTCACTTCCATACCCTACTTAGCACAGCTCAGCAGTTAGAGCCAAGTTCTGCCCTCTGATGCACATACTCTTGTTTCTTTCTATCCATGATATGTACATCTGAGATCAATACTTGGCTTTTATTTCAAACAGACAAGTAAAGAATGCGTAGTGCATACATGTTGTAAATTGAGCAAATGGCATAAGTAAAATTGCATGTTTAATTTAAAACTAGATAATTTTTCCTTTGGAGCGTTTGATAGAACTCTGACATTCTTGTCTTGGTTTTACTGTTTCAGCCCTGTGAGGAGCAAGAGCTTAACTTGTGGGGCTTTTAATGCTTATGATCATGTACCTGACAAGTTAATTTAAATTGTCACATTGACAATGATAATACTGATGTGGGTTCAGTTGTCCAACTAAATTCTATTTTTTTAGGGAAAAACATCTTTCGAGGAAGATATTTTTATTATCATTCACCTGCTTTTTTCTTTATTTTGAACTGCATGTGCCATATTACTGATATGCATATATGTATATGCATGCTCCGTGGCTTGCGATAGACCAAGTTGTGGAAGCTGTGGAGCTTGCCTCTAGGCTGTGAGGCTTTTCTGTATTTGGCAAACTGTCCTTCACTAATATTTCATTCCATATTGGTTTTTCACGTTCACTGATGGCACTGAAATAATGTTAGTCAGCTGTCATGGCAGAGCAAGGTGCAGAATAGGAAGCCTGCTGTTGCTTGGGAGAGGACTGAGACAGGAGGTAGGGGAAGATAGTTTTGTCTCACAACAGCAGTTCCGTGTAGCAATGTACCTGAAGGAAAATGGACGTGACCCACTCAGACTTTGGTTATATGAGACTGTAAGCTGCATCAGGCCTCAGATGCAGGCCTCGGACTTTAGCTATATCAGACAGTGAACAATGGGCCTTGAAGAATAGTCAAGGACAAGTTGCTTATTAGAATGTAGATATGAAGGCAGCTGTGTGTGTGGGAGAGAAATTGTGTAAGCTTAGAATAGAAATTAGATAAATAAGGAATTAGGTAAAGGAATGTAGAAATTGCTGCTATGAAGATATGGTCATAGTAAAGCTTAACGAATCATATTGTGCTATTAGGTGCATAAACAGAACATGATACACTGAGCTATCCAATCATAATAGAATACATCATGTATTTAGAAAATAATAACATATATAATGTGATTGAATGCTAAAATAAACGGCTTTTGCATTGATCATATTGGTCTGATGTGTGGTCCATGAATCCCGTCCCACGAGGTGGTCCCTGCAGTTCCCTATTTCCTTAGAGAGAGCAAGCCAGGTTAGATGGAAGTACAGACTTAGTTCAGTCTACACGAGTTCGGTTACACTATGCTGCTAACTGTCAGGAGTTACCTAGATTGAATAATGTAGAAGGTATATATTCTAGAGATTTACTGGCATTATTGGCCAAATGTCCGGAAATGCCAGTTCCTGTACAGCATTATACTCCCAATAACAAATTTATAAAAAGTATCAAGAAAGCAGAAGGAATATGAGCAATTTTGCCTGCTTCTAAAATATGTTTTTTTCTTTCTCTCTCTTACCCCTTGCCCTCACTTCTACTTTCAGCCACGAAGACTTTGAATTCATATCGGGGACCCGTATGCGCAAGCTGGCTCGAGAAGGACAAAACCCACCGGAAGGCTTCATGGCTCCTAAGGCTTGGACTGTGCTGACAGAATACTACAAATCCTTGGAGAAGGCTTAGGCCTCTTATTAACTACAGATCAACCTTTGACGCCTGATTTATTTACGAGAAGGGGACCACACAGTCATCGTTCATGTTGCTTTGTTGTGGTGTCTGTCAGGAAGTTCTTTTCTGAAAACAGACTCTTTCTCCCTAAGTTAGCATCATTCTTTGCCTGTCCTTCTGGGTTCTATTATGTCCTGGCACCTAACTAGCTGCTGGTTTTAATGTCTTCCTTTATTACAGTTAATATTCTTGCCATAGGATTTTTAACTCTTGTCTTTTCTTTATATGTTTTATTGCCTCTGTCCTATGAACTCTGCAGCTGTTAAATAGATGTAGCTTTTTCCATATGTTATTTAAACTGCTGGATAGTGTCTGGTTTTAGTAGTTTGTAGGAAAAAATGTAATGGTTAGACCTTTAACTATGGATAGATTATCTATAAATTGTAAAAGTAAATAGGCTCTAAAACATCCGTAAAAGTATTCTCATCTTTATCTCATCATCATCACCAGAAGCACCTACCAATATGTAGTCAAGAAGCGGAGTTTTTTTATGTAACATAATTAAACTTTTTTGCTTGCTTTGTGTAGTTTTGGAGTTTATTGAGTTGTCCGATGATTCTCTTGTGCTGTAGACCTGTAAAGATGGCGAAGTAATGAATGAGAGAATATCTAGTTTTCACTTTGAATTAATAACGAATCCAGATTTTTTTTTTTTAATTTTATATGTGCTTTTTGCCATGGATGTTTGTAGGGAATGCTTTATTTCATTTCATACAACTTGTAGTTTTTTATTCCAAGTATACTTGTTTGACCTACTACAACAACAACAACAAAAGAAGTGTGGCAAGCCAACCTGGAATTAACATTTAATTATTCCAAGAAAAATAAAATTAAAAAAATCTTTAGATCTTGACATTTCATGTGGTAGAAATGCTTAGTCCTGAGGTTAATTTTCTGGCTATTTTTCAATGTCTCCAAAGATTAATCTCTTTCTCTTGATCCAGCTTTGCTTATTTGAAAGACAAAGCATATGTTGTTCTTCTAAGAATCTTCAGAAATCCTGAAGTTGATTAATTGATAATGTGAAATATTAACTGCTGAACTAAAACACTTCTGTAAGTGTAAAGTAACACAAACCTATTGGGATCTTTTCAAGCATTTACAGGTAATCAGTGGGACAGTCACAACCACTCAGTCTATTGTGTACAAACTGTCTCATATACTTCTCACAGAAACTTAATTTTTCTCTGTTAAACAATGTATATAGGAGGACTCATCTCAAAATTGTCTTTAGAATGCTAATACTGGCCTGTTGCTGAGCTTGGATGAAGCATATGTTTAGATTTTTTTTTGACAAGGGAAGATTGTGATGAGGGGATCTGTGTAATGAATGGGACAAATTCTGCTTGTTCGTGGTTATATTCAAGACAAATGCTTAGAGAATTACTTCCTCTTTTCTTCCTCTGTTTCTTTGAAGAGATGCAGAAAGTACCTTTTAATGGAATTCTCATCTCTGGTAAAAAGTAAGGCAAAATTGGGAAAAGACAAGAGACGTTTATTAGCAAACCACAACAGTTACTTGAGACTATATTTTGGTAGTGTAAAGCTTAGTTCTTCAGAACCACAGAACAAATTTTCTTGAAACTTGGATTTCTTTTTAGATTGTATCATTATGTGGGATCTGCAAAATCCGGGAGGAGTCAATTCATCTGTGTGCAGCTGTTCCTGCAAAACTTCAAGTTGAACTAGGAAAGTAAACAGGAGTTATCAGCTGCTAAAATGAGTTTTGCTATTGAAAGTTGGAGTTCGTACTCTGCTGTCAGGTTTGATTGCTCTACTAGATATGATGAAAGATAAAAAAAATATTTTGGCAGAATAGCAAACATAGGTAAAAGTCTACGCAAGTTTGTTTTAAAAATGTAGTGTGTGCTATGTGAAGCCTGGAAAAGAAGTAGAAATGGTGATCATGAATGTGAATTATCCTGTAAAGTTACTTTAGAGGCAGGAATAACTTCAAGCAAATGAATACAGTGATAACAAGCAGATATAGTTTTCGTACTTATCTGCATTGATGCTGAGGCCCTGCTGTTATAGTGCTTCTGGAAATATCCCTTGTAAGGCTCTGTGTTGTAGAAGCTTTGGGGTTTATTCTAACATCAACTAACTTTTCCCTCACTTAATATATGAGAATTCAGAGGAAAAAAGATGGAAATTGAATCTTTATTTAACTTTGCATGCATGTCTATTTATCCATCTGTAGGAACAAGGTTTGACTGCAGAGCTTAAACACTAGGAAGAAATGTGTAAGAATGGTATTCTCAAACCTGACATAGAATCCTTCACTACCACCTGTAAAGGACTTCAGCTTGGAGTGAGTTTGCCAAATTAAATGCTAAAACAAAAGCAACCGGTAACTCAGAAATGGTATTTTGTTGGTATTTATGAATTGGTCTCAGAAACTTGCTTGCCAGAACACATGATTTAGATGCAGTTGAAGAGGAGAGTAATACTAGTTTTTGTGGGTTTTTTTTTTTTTTCTGTTTTTTAATAAGATGGAGCTGAGAAGCTGGAATGTCAAGGGTAAATACGAAGCCCTCAATGGCCAATTCCGTAGATGTGAGTTCCTTGCCATTTGACAAACAGGTGTTGGGTAAATGTGATTTAAAGGGAGACTGTGCTGAAGTTTCTGCTCACTTTTGTTGTTTTACCTGGAAGAAAGCCTGAGGACTGGAATAGCAGGGTCTCTCAATTTTATTTCTCATGTCACAAAAAAAGCTTTTTTGATTATGAATATAACTGGAATTTTACTGGGCTTTTGAAGTGTCCATTGAAGGATTTTGTTTGTGTCTCCTGCAAGCTCTGTATTTGATCTTGTGGTATTAGGATTTTTTTTTTGCCTGTATCTCTTTTCATTATTTAGTCTTTATGAAAAGTAACATTTTTCTTCTATCTATGCATGAGCTGGAATCGTGCCTTCAACATTTCCAGAACGGTTCCCCATAGAAGCCTCATCTTGATGTCATTTTGAAGTTGAGGGGGGAAAGTAACTACACTGAAAGCTAGAAAAGACTACTTTAAAGACACATCTGGAGTTCTTAGCCAGAAAATGACTCCAACTTAAAACAGAATACAGAGATTTTATATGCCAAAAGCCTCAAGGAGCCTTGGATTCTGTATAAGGACTGTCACCTGACCTTTGTTAGAATCCATCTTACACAATGCTTTGAAGTGTGATTTGTGGTGAGAATGCTACTTGTTTATGTATAAAGGAAGTAAAAAAACTCCAAAGAAATCAGTTTCAATAAGAACTTCACAGAGACTGGAAATAGTGCCCAGTCCTCTGGAAACGAAGTTGTTTTGTCCGTGGAGTCCTACGCTTGTTACTATAAGTTTCATCATATGAGAAAAATACAAAGATTTTGACCGTATTCACTTAATTTTATCTCATAACAACTGTTATGATTACAAATAGAAGACTTACAGTCTAAACTTCAATTCACTTTTGCTGAGCACCTGCAAATCTCCAGGCTTTCAACCCAGGTGACCTGTGTCTGAATTTTTGTGATCTGAATCAATTATTTCTGCACTGATTGATAGTAAAGTTTGTTGCAATGATTGTGATATAATAGATGAGACACACCAGTATCCATGTGTTAATATTTTGTGAACCTCCTTGGTGCATTTTGTTACAGAAGAGGACCTTTTTTTTCAAGATGACAGACTCACTCGAACATGGAAATGTATCTCTGATTTCAGGAGTGCTGCTCAGAGAAAGAAAAACATTTAGGCTTTTGTGCAATTAGATTTCATGAACAGCTTTCTCAAAGGCTTAAATGAAAGCAGAAGAGACTGCTTGTCCCTTAAACGTTGGGTTCAACGCTGTAGAATGGAAAACCGCACACAGTCCATGGAAGGTTGTTTGCAGAATTCCTTATATGTCATTGAGTTCTGCATTGTTTATAGTTCATCTGCCACCTGTGAAAAACAATATTTTGATCATTTGATTCAATTGTTTTCAGACAATGAAGACAATTACGAGACAAGATCATGTTTAAGCATAACTTTCCACTAGGAAAAAGTTCAGCACTATTAGTTTATATTTAAACTAGGATACAATCTGAAAGATCCAGTGTTATAAATATATGAGCAAAAATTTCCTATCATACTATGTGACATCAGAGCAATAAACATGCCATCAGAGTCAACATCAGAAGTACAGTACAAAATGCTGAAAGTGTTATTGACACTTCATCAGAGGCAGTTATTTATAGCTTCTTTGTTCATTATTTCTTCAAGGAAAAATACTTCTTTCTGAAAACTGAAAATCTCTTTGCCTTACTTGGTAGTTAGAGACAGTCACAGTGATTCTTCTTCGTTTTTACTGGTTTACTGTGAGTATTTTTAAATACATACACAGACTTGGGAGCTCCACAATGAAATGACTTTGCAAAGAACATTAAATATTTTCTTTGTATAAACACTCTTGGCTGTTTTGTTAGTGTCTCTGTAGATCTTGAAACTAATGCCAAGGAAGTAAGTGACTTGTCTTTCCACATTGATTTTATGATGGTAGCTCTGGACGACATCGTTGATATCCATCAATGTGAAACTTGAAGAAAAATCTAGCAGCCTGTGGAGAAATGAATCTGATTGTATTGAAAGTCTACAGTGTGTGCCAATTCTGCTCTCTTTGACTGAATGTTGGAATACACAGGCCTTTTCATTTTGAAAAAAAAAGGGTAAGTGACTTTCCTTAAAAGCAACACAGTTTGAGTTTCAACAGAAATAGCCTTATCTTCAGTAGCCAAATAAAGACAAAAATGTAAAATGTTTTTTAGCCAGTGGCTTACAAAATGATCTCTACAACTTAAAGAAGGCCTGCCCACTAAACCCCAGAGGTTTATGCCCATGTATATCCCTGGGGAAACTACCACTAACATGAAGAATTCTAAAACTGAAGAGGATTTTATGCAGTATGAATTTATTATGGATTTCGTGGTTCCTGAGGAATTTTCAATGTTGGCTCAAACTCCATGTGCAATTTTACTAAAATATGTGCTCATATTGCATTCCTGTCTTGTATCTTTTTCTTCCTTTTCTCATAAAATACTCTATAATTGTTTCAGGCTTGAATGTGCCGAGCAAAACGACACAGTTTACAAGGGAACTCATGCTGGTTTCCAGTTTTATCAGCCAAAACTATGTGAAAACTATGAGAGAAAGGACTGGAGAGTGTTCTGTGACAATGGAGTTTTATTTTGATCAAGTTTGATGTGACAGAGGCCTATAATATTTTTTGGTTTGCATATTATTACAGGTGTGTAGAGTTTTTTGTTTTAGTAAGCATTAGCCTGTGTTCTTGTTTAATTATCTTCTGACATTCTTTTAATGGTAGTCTGTGAGCCTTTTTGGGAGGAGCAACTCTCAAGTTCGAAACCATTGTTCCAGAATAACAGTTACGTTTTCATTAAATTTGTTCATTATTAAATTTCAAAGTACAGAAGCATTCAAAAAAAGAATAATAAAAACAAAAAGATTGAAACATTATAAACGAACATTATAAACATTATAAATGGAGCAGTCAGTATTTTAGTGGTTAACATGTTCCCATTTTGGCCAAACTTCCTTTTCTGTCCATCACATATGAGGAAGTTCCAGTCATTTCGATGCCGTGACTTACCCCATGCACCAGTACAGACTGGGGGTCGAACTGCTGAAGAGCAGCTCTCCAGAGAGAGTCCTGATAATAAGCTAAACATAAGCCCGCAATGTGCCCTCATGGCCAAGAAGGCCAGTGGCATCCGGGGATGCATCAAGAAGAGTTTGGCCAGCAGGTCAAGGGAGGTTCTTCTCCCCCTCTACTCTGCCTTGGTGAGGCCTCATCTGGAGTCCTGTGTCCAGTTCTGGGCTCCTCAGCTCAAGAGGGACAGGGAAGTGCTGGAGAGAGTCCAGCACAGGACCACCAGGATGATCAGGGGACTGCAACATTTAAAGGGTGGGTATCAGGAGGCTGGGACATCCCTTTTTTCTATAGTAGCTGGTAACAGGATGAAGCTGGAACACAAAAAGTTCCACTTAAATATAAGAAAAAACTATTTCACTGTGAGGGTGAGGGAGCAGTGGCACAGGCTGCCCAGAGGGGTTATGGAGTCGCCTTCCTTGGAGGTCTTCAAGACCCAACTGGACATGTTCCTATGCAACCTGATCTAGGTGGACCTGCTTCTGCAGCTGGGTTGGACTAGATGATCTCTAAAGGTCCCTTCCAAACCTACCATTCTATGATTATAAGTTGCTGGTATATATTGGCTTGTACATTGCCAAAAATGCTGGTAACCCAGTGAAAGCTGAGACAACAGCTTCAAACCAACCAAGGCTTAGAAGGCAAGCATCTGAAGATGCTCCAGTTAAATGGAGCAAAGAAGAAACTGAGACCCTGAACTTTGGGACTGCATCACTTACACATTAGATGTAGAGTTGGAAGCAAGGCCAATACCACTGCTTTATCTGGTGAAATGTTCATCTAGAATAGTCTTGTGCATCAAATGTTGAACCTTGTCTGTGGAACATGAAATCATGTGGAGTACTAATGTTCTTCCACTTGCTTTTCTCAGAGAAGGAAGCATTTTCTGCCATGTGGTTGCTGCCTTAACTTTTACTGCTTTGGAATTATTTGTCTTGGGTCTGATGACCTTGATCTTTCATACTTAAGGCTTACTTGGACTCTTAACTGTCATTATGGGGCTCCAGGAGTTGATTCTCTTTGGACTTTCAGCTACTTTCTTGCTGTAGCAGATGCTACAGGTTTTTTGGGTTTCTTAAGCACATTTTTTAGTGAGCTTTGCTATTTTTACTGTGTCGGGAGCATGTTTTCATGATCTATGTTTTGGGGATATGTGGGGATTATGTTTTTTAATCCCGCCTCGTATTTATACACAACAATTACTGTAGTGTGAAACAAAGTGTCCTAGTTCACCATCTCTCTGTGCTTCTGCTGCTGCTTTTCATATCACAGCTTCCAGTCATCAACCTACTTGCTGAGAAACAGAGAAAGCCAGTGCAAGCACTGTCAGCAGTAGCCAAAACATGGTGTGTTACCAATACTATTTTAGTCACAAAATGAAAATGCAATGCCATCTGGACTGCTGTAAAGAAAGTTGACTCCATCCCAACCAAACTCAGTAAACCTTTGCTTCTTAACTAGAGCTTTGAAGGCCAGAGCAGCTGCAACTCCAGAAATCCTGACTTTTTTCCAAATTGGGCAGAAACTGCTCTTCTGATGTAGCCAGAGAAATGGTAAAGATAGCTGCAATTGCCTGTGACTACCTCCATGTGTTACCATCTCTACTTCTGTATGGTCCTATGTATGGAACTCCAGGTGGCAATGTGAGTGTGAAGCCTGCTGAAAGAGTTTGTGCCAGATCTGGAGGTAGAGTACTGCAATTACTTGTGGGACTTTTTTATTCTTGTAATGATATATCACTTTGTTAGTACAACGGTCTGAATAATTTCTTCTCAAAAATGGAGGAAAAAAACAGTATGAGCTTAAGTGACATGGAAGCTACTGAAATTCTGAGTATTAAGCAAGTGAAGAGCTCTGAATTACAACCTTATCTTAATGTCTCTTAATAATGCATACTTAATCCTTTGACCTTATCTCTCCTTTGTTGTCTTTCATTTTCTCTAATGTTTTCATATGGATCCATAGACAATATGGATCAAAGCAATTAAACCTTGTTTGCTACTAATCTAACATAAAGGCTGTCATTCTTTAGTATTTCAAGGTAAAAGAACAAACTTTGATAGTGAGGAAAGCCTCCTTGTTTGCAGTATGACACAGTTAAGCTGCATCTGGTAGTGCTTCATTTGCAGAATGTTAACAGATCTGTTCTAACACCATCCATGGTACTGAGTCGCAAACTAAGAAATAATCAAAAAGGCTTATTTGTTACAGGCTTCATTGGGAACAAAGACCAAAAAAGAAGTCTGCGGTTCTCTAAGTAGAAACATACCAGTCCTGTGAGGGGTGAGGTGTCGGAGGTTGGAGAGATTATGGGGGAACATGAAAACTTCAAATAAGCACTGAGAAAATGCTGAAGGAATTTAATCCTAACTGGTCTTAAGCAGGGTTCTTTAGTAAAGAGCTGATTGCATAAAAGCTGCAAGATTAAGCTTGTTCAAAGAACTGAATATCACCACTTTTTAAATTACCTTTCAATTGTCCAAGAGCTGTTAAATTTGTTTTAGTAGCACTTTTAAATTGTAGGAGGACAGGAAAGTGCACTTGTGAAGTGCTAAGTTTCTTTATGTTTTAGAATTTTCCCTTGTTTCTGGTACCATGAGTATTTTCAACCCAGACTGAAAATACAAAACTGGTTCTGCAGAGGAATGGTTATACTGAGCATGTTTATGAGCCCTGTCACAGCCTCTCTGTGGACCTGTTAACTCTGCACTAACTAGATGTCATGCCTAGTGGGATAACAGCAGATCTGCCCTTACTTCTCATACTCTGGGATTAATTTGAGTGCAGTGCAAAATGCTATGTAGACTTCTGTGACAACAGGCTGCTATGGGGACCGCTGGCTTAACATGTTCTTGCCTTAGTACACTTTCAAGACACTTCAACCTTCTTTCTGTGGCAGACAGTGCTGGCGAATGACCTCTTATACTGAGAAGTGAATCCTGTCTCTGGAAAGTCATTTTGTAAGTGCAAAAAAATGGGTACACTTTGGGATTCACTACAGGAGTCAGTACTTGATCTTTTCTGACACTGCTTAACAGGTCTTGCTCTCATGTATTAGAGTGACTTAGTTGGAAGATTGGAATAAGGTTGAAAACTTCAGCGCTTGCTGAAGGATTTATTTTCCTCCTTCTCTCCTATTTGGTAAAATGGAACATTCCTTCTAAATATGTGTAGAAGAATACAAATCTTGTCTTTGCAGAGTTCTATTGGACAAGCAGGACTGTCTTGGTCTTTCTCAGAATTAAATACCAGACAGACCTGCTGTTCAAATGTAATATGCTTATTTGTATTTGCTCTGATCTTTTGCCCAAATGAAAAAGGAGGAACTAAATGGGATTTTATTATGGATTGATTTAAGCTTTCTTTTATTCAGATATGTAGAGTGTATGTTTATCTGAGTAGCCATATTGAGACACTGATGTTATGTTGGGTTTTTTTTGGTTTTGTTTCCTTCTAACAAAAACCTGCATTTAGTGTAATGACAACAGGCTACTCCTGTAATAAAGAAAATAATTAAATTATTTTTTTAATTTCCTCACTGAATATCCTAAGCAAAAATAATTATATCTTTGTTTCTGTTGCATGTAGTTTTATACGGTTCAGCTTCATCTTAAGGAACTTTAATTCATCAGTGTCAGTGATCTAAAATTAGACAAGACTAATCTTTCTACCCGTTGATAGAGCTTTTCATTGCTTCTTAGAAGAGCTTGCCAATTCTAACTTCTGTAATTTCAGGTTTATTTATTTCTCTGGATTGGTGCTAAGTGATACTTATCACTCATAAGCCAAATGTTTTACTTGTGTCTTAACTGGTTCAATTAACATTAAAACCAAACATAAGTCTTCAACCATCTTTACAAGCAAAAAAAGAAATTTAAACTAAATTTGCATTTGCTTTTCATGTTATGAAAATTTTCTCATTTACTGGCAATATGCACCAGACATGTTAGTCTGTTTTAACAGCACAAGTTGTCTGATGGATGAACAAGGTGTACTTCCTATGGTGGAATCGTGTTACTAGATGAGTTTTATCCTAACTTACGATCGAGAGGTGAATTTTTTACTGATCATGTCTGGCTTGCAGAATTAGTTCTGCAAAGTTCTGGTACTAATTCTGGGAACCACAAAGTAAGAAATACAAGAGAGCTTTTAAAGAAAGAGATATTTAAAAATGAAAGAGCACTTTTTTTGAAAAAATAATAATGTGACAATTGTGAGGCATATATTTTTTTATTCTATTCTAATTTTTTATTCTATTCACTGTCCTGGGCTTAAAATGAGGTAGCAAAGGGACACAGCTGGCTAGGATAGCAGACAGCGGCTTGGGAAGAAGCTGAGAACTGGGTTCCAGGTGATGAGCAATTGCATTGTGCATCGCTTGCTTTATATGTTCTTTTATTAGTATTATTGTTATTGTTTCTTCTCTCCTTGTGTTGTTTTATTAAATTGCACTTAACACATGAGGTTTTACCTTTTTCTTCCCATTTTCCTCCCCATCGTACCAGGGTGAGGAGGAGTGAGCGAGCAGTCACGTAGTGCTTAGTTGCTGACTGGGCCTAAACCATGACATTGACATTCAAGAGATACTAAGGTATTTGTAAGTGTTTGTATATACATTTGTAGATGTATACAGAGAGAGATACATGAAAAGAGAGAACACGATGTAAGTTTCTCTTGAGCTTCATCTGTTTTCTTCAGTGACAAAGCCACATGATTATCCCTTTTGGGAGTGCAGGCTAATACAGACATGGAAGAATGAGCTGGATGCCACTATTGCCTAATTTTGTGCAGAGGACAGATGCATACCTTCTGGCAGAAATAATACAACGTCATTTTTCAGATTGTGTCATTCTTTCTCTGCTGGCAGTTGGGAAAACTATACAAACAGGCTTTACATATTGAAAGTCAGTAGAATGAAAATAAGTGAGGAAGAACAAAGAGTATCTTTTTCAGTGTTGAAATGTTTCTTGGACAGTAAGGGAGTACACAGAATATTATTTTAAGCACTTCCAGGTTGCTCTCTTTAGTAGTCAAGGTTGCCTAGACAAACCTCCTAGGCCTTTTAATATTGTCATTAGAGAACAAAGTCAGCATTTAAGACATATGAGAAGCTTTTTAGAATTCAAAATGGTTTCCTCCTTGCTCAAAGCCACTGTGTGACTTTGTAATACTTTTAGATTTTGTTACTGTTCAAGATTTTAAAAAAGGCTATTTTAGATTCAAGCAAAGGTTTTTTTTTTTTTTTTTTAAATAAACGAAATAGAAAAATGATGGTTTGATTTAGCCTGGTAGTCATGGAGAGTATAGTAAAGAAAAAGTCCACTGTTCACTTTTATTTAATCACTTGGTAAAATTAGGTTTAGAGTCATGTTGAGAGATTAATTCTACTCTATAACACTGAGGAGTTCTGTGAGAATTATCTTTCCAAGTAGGTTTTAACTTTGTCCCATGCTTGCAAGTTTTTTTTTTTTTATTTAAGCCAATGGCAAATCTTTAAGATACTCTATACCCAATGATACAAGGGTGTTTTCATCTGTGTCCATGTTTAAAATTACATTGCAACACAAATAAATGCTCAAGATTTTGTAATACTTGATTGTCCTTTTGTATTAGAGGATATGCTGGCTATATTAAGGAGAAAATGTTTCATACTTGAAAGCAGTAGTAAAGGAGAAGATGGGAGACATATAAAAGAAAATTCACAAATGCATGCAAAAATGCATATATAGCATCCCCCACCACCCCCTTTGTTATGTAGCAGAAATATAATGAACTCAAAATAATCCATTAACTAAGTTGGAAGATCATCTGGAAAGAGTCCCATAGAATATACCTTTTTCCAGGTGTAACCACTGGAAAATCAAGAGTTTCCTGGAATTGACTTAACTTGAGATTCTAATAGTACCCCAGGATAAATCCATCTGTAACTCTGTTCCATCTTCTTTTTGGTGTTACTCTTCTGTCAGCCCCATTTCCCTCTTTATTTTGATCTTATATTTTGTTCCAGTGTGTCCTGTGATTCTGTGTTCGGGACTGTTGTGGTTGAGGTATGAAACTTTTTGCATGGACTTAGTATTTGTTGAAGTAAAGCCTTCTGTACTTGATTGTGTGCTAGCACTTAATGTCCTCGATTTTATTTAATACTTTATATGATTAGAACATGTAATTCAAATTCATTATTTTTGCAGCTGTATCATCCTTTTTTTTTTTTTTTTGGTCTATACATTTAACTTTGGAACTAGATCATCTCAGAGAAAACCTTATTTGTTTAGCAATGATGGCAACAGAACACTTTTGGAACCAAAGTGTAGTATGACAAATGGTTGTTAGAAGGGAGCCTATGCTTTTATAGTTTTAAGTGTGATGGTAAAATCTATCCCTGTACAAAAGGCTAATAAAGGCTCACTTACCTCTTGATCAGAAAACCCACACTGAAGGAAACCCAGTATTTCTCCTCTGACTTCATGGGAGCAGTGCAACTGTACACATTTGGATTTGGCTCAGAAACTTGAAGTGATGTGAGTCCTTGAAGGTTCAAGTGGAGAACAGGCCTTTTAATCTGGTCTTGCATAGAGTGAATTTTAGCCTGGATGTATGGATTATCCTACATAAAAGGCCTTCATCAGTTTTTACCATATGGTTAAAGCACATATACTTATTTTTTCCGTTACCTTCAGGCACTGTGAAGCAGCTGGTATTAATGAATAAAAATAGCCAGCAAAATCATGGCATGTGATTGCTAGAAGGAAAAATTTATAGCAAGGAGTCTTGTAGATTACTAGAAAGGAACAACCCCAAAACACATGACCTCTGAAAGCATGTATGAACTCTTAAATTTCATCTGCATTTTGGGCACCTGTACTGCCCAAGGCAAAACTGATCAGAAGATATTAATTGTATTCCTGTTGCTAAAAATTCTAGGGAAGAGAATTGGAGACAGTATGGTGTTTTGCGTTTCTTTTTTAAACACCTTTGCTGTAGTTTATCTTCTAGTTGATCCCAGTGTCAAGATATTTGTAACTTCGTGAAGAGCTTTGGATAAGATTATATTATTTTTATTTTGGAATAAATGAAATATCACTTACAAGGTGAGCTTGGAAGGTGGTCTTACTGTAACAGAAATCTATGAGTTCTAGTAGTTTCATTTATATCTGCAGTTTAGATTTTTACCTTCAAATAAATGAAGGTAACACCTTCCTTTTATACAAAACAATGACAAATGCACTTTTCTCTCAGAAAATGGTCCTTTAATGGCCCTTAGTGTTTTATAATTGATAGTTACCAAGCTCAGGGGACAAGCAGGGAATGTTCTTTAAACCTTCACTGAGGCTTATCTTATAGGGTTTTTTCTGGTGGTTTTCTTTTTCTTTTTTTTTTTCAAGGTGAGACATTGAATTCATCATTTATTTCTCATAACAACTGTGGTTCAAATAATGGGAAGATCACTACAGGATGCAGATTACATAGGGTGCGAAGACTAAAATGGATTATGGCATTGTATTGAGAAAAATGGTGGAAATTTATTTTCAGTGAGTTTAATGGCAACTGCAGTTAATTTTTATAAACAGGAGCAGCCATAGGAAGGGCTGTGGGATTCCGTTCTACAGAAGACTGGCATCAGATTCTGTCTTTGATTAGCACAGAAGGGAAGAATAAAAGATTAAAAAAAACCCAGAATAAAATAAAAATAAATTTAAAACTGGAAAATATTTTACAGGAAGACATCCAATTCATTCATTCAATTAATTAAAAAAAAAAGGGAAAGTGCCTAAGGTTATAGTTGGGGAGTGTCCTGGTTTAGGCCCATCAGGGAACAAAGACCACGATTAGCCTCGAGTAACGAAGAGGCTGAGAATTGCTCAAGGGCAGGGAGAGCTTAATTGCCACTTAAGGTTCGGGACAAAACAGACCAGGCCACTCGGTTTGGGGAAGAAAACAGAAAAACAATTTAATGCAGCATCAACTAAAACATACCCACAAAAACCCAAAACATAACCAAAATGAAACAACACAGAGTAATACATCAATGAAGAGTCCAACCAGCCTTTTTAAGAACACCTTCTTGCCACACCTCCCCTCTTCCCGGGCTCAGAGCCCTGATCCCGGGGTTTTTACCCTGTCCCCTCCTGAACGGTTCGGGGGGGCAGACAGTGGGGGTTTCAGTCTGTTCCCGATAGCTTCTGCCGTTTGTCCCTCCAAAGGACGGGTGAACTCCACACCAGTCCTCCCTGCAAGTCCGTGGGGTAACTCACACGCATGGCAGCCCTGCACGGGCTGCTCCGACGCGCACCCATTCCAAAGGCTGCAGCTCCTCTCTGCCTCTCGTGTGGGGCTGCTCTGCGGCACACAGGCTCTCCAGCACGGCCTGGGCCATGGCCGTCTCCCCACACAGTCCCTTGCCCGTCCGGGCTCACTCACATGGAGCTGCTGGTGGCTCTCAGTCCTGCCATGGATCTCCATAGGTTGCAGGAGCACAGCTTGCATTCTCGCCACGGCTTGCAGAAGGGTCTCTGGTCTATTGCTTCTCCTTCCTTCCTCCTCCTCTGGCTGAAGGGTCCGCGTGGTCGCCTCCATCTTGTATCACTCATACACCTCCTGCCTCGCATTCCAAATTCCCGTCCCCTAAATAGTGATGGCAGAGGCGCCAGATTGGCCCAGCCGGGCCGGAGGTGGGTCTGAACCCAGGAGCCGGGGGAGAGTCCGCAAACTCTTTACCGGGTCTTCACTGCAACCCGTTCCCCCTGTTACTAAGCCAAAAGCTGCTCCTTGCTAAACCAGAACAGGGAGGAACAGAGATCTTTGATCTAGAGAGAGAGACAGCAATGGTGTCTCAAAAACTGCTCAAAGAAATTCAAATGGGAAATAAAGATGTATTTTGTAGTGAGCAAGATTACCAGTTGGAACAAGTTGCCTAGAGGTGTGCTGGTTTCTGTTTCTCTTGTTTCACAAAAAGACCACATGCCCTTGAATGGTTTTACAGTCAAAACTGGACTTGATGTAGGACTATCCACGTGAAAGAGGTGAAAGAGAAGGTATACAAAGATATACAGTTGATCCCTCTATAGAATATATTGTCTTTCTGAAGGAGAAGTTCTCGGATTGTATTTGTCACTGACTGCAGAGACAAAGGGATGTGACTTGCGTAAGTATTCAGCTGTGACCAAATTCTTCCTCCTTATAAGGTTAAGGGGAATATAAGCAGGCTAATGATGTCAAAAGAGGAATAGTGTATTTCCTGATTATGGTGATTGGTGGATCTATGAGCTCTAGAAAAGCCAATAGGCATAATTACCTGATGGTTTTGTGGCTTCATTACAGGAAAACTCTTGGAATGTGGCAATCATAAACAGCAGGCAAGCAATTTGAGTGAGAACTCATTCCACGGTTAAAACTACTATGTTTTATCTCTTAACTATCAAATGACATTGGTGTTCACTATTGTTAAGTTTAAATTCTTGTGTACCCACCATTGTTATTAATGGTTTATTAACAGTTTGAAAAGATGTATTTTATTGATCAGTATAGTATCAGCAACCATTTTCTGTGAATATGATGAATAAGAGTACCTATGAGAGGCATACCCTGATTTCAGCAAGGAATGTATGAAGATGGCAGGTGCTTTTAGTTTCGATGTTTGCCTAATCTTAACAGAAGATGTAATTGCAAAGAAAAAAAATTAAGACAATTATTCTTTCTTGTAACAAGATATTAATATATCTTAAACAATGCTTAGTTTATTGTAGTTTAGAAGGATAGAAATAAACATCTGTGGTTGTGAGGGACTTTAAAACCTCTTAGAACAGAAGTGTTTGTACATGGAATTATTGCATTTTTGCTAGGCAAATTCAATTCCTAAGCTCCCACATATGAGGCATTTTTAATTTCACCCAGCTGAAACTGAGTGTGCCTACTGCCAGCCCTCATTACTGTGGTTTTTGTTGCTGGGAGAGGGTTGGAACCCTTCATTTTTGGAAAATTCTTGCTAACAAACTGCAAATTATTCTTCATTGTGGTTGAAAAAAAAATAGTACTTGAGTGGTTTATATCAAGGAGTGTGACTCTTCCTGTTAACATATGCTTCTTTCTAATATTTTTAAGTGTAGCTGCTGCATGACAGCTTGTATACATAGTGTCTTCACAAGAAGAGTACCGGTACACTCACAGAGGTCAATGGTGCAAACTCACAAACTGGTAGTTGAATGTGGTGATGTTAACATAGAGAGAGAGCAAACTGCTTCCAGAAATTGCTGGCATGTGCAAGTTCTTAATTCTACTGCCTTATGATAATTTACTCATCTTTCAAAAGGAGTAACCCAAGTTAAGTGTGCATATCATTGGTTCTTTTGGAGTTGTAGGCTTCCTGTATCCACACAGTCCAGACCCTACCAAGGGTAAGTTTATCTGGTGGCAGAAAAATGTGTAGAAAGTGAAGAACTTTGATAGAAATATCCTGAGAGAGAGAGTTGTAACAGTGCAAAGTAGGTGCAAGTAGACAGAGATGGATAATAAAATAACTCCAGTGTCTGCCATGGTTGGAATACCTCTCCTCTTTCATTAAAAAGGAAACTTAACTGTTTAATAGGAACTGAAGTATTTCCAATGCTACCCTAACATTCTACTTTGTAGCCCTTTGTTAAAATCCTGAGAGCTGTATATTGGCGTTAAGGCTACTAATAGGACCAAAGGGGAAAGGCTAGGGGTGGTGTGTGTGTGTGCACTCCAAAACACCCAAGTTTGAAGGTGGCCATTTTTCAGAAGGTTTCAAGGTTTTTGTATGTATTTCTATTCAAGAATAAAGGCATACACATTCATAATCACATAATCTTGCCATTTGAAGCATGTTCATTTGCTGTCTAAAAATGAAATATGTATAAACCACATTGATGATCATATCAAATGAATATTTTTCTCTCATACCAATTGATAACAACCATTCTGTATAGAATACTATAGTTGCTTAAGTCTGACATTAATGCTGAAAAACTTTGTCACAGAATATTCTATGCCATCTTAGAAATGTTGAGTATTAGGATACGTCTAAAAATCTCTGTGTTAGGAACTCTGAAAAAAGCAAATTTATATAAAATCTTTCTAAAAATCTATATGAAAATACAGACAAACTGTTGTATACTTTTGGAGCACATGAACTTAATACCCTTCTTCTTTGTATTCAATATGCTAGAAAGTCTGTCCAGAGTGTGTGAGAATTGTAGAGATCTCAATGGCTATTTTATTGCTGGCATACATTGCACGTGCCTGCTGAAAGGAAAGTTCTGTATTTGAGTTAACTGGGAAGCGGTCTGCTAAGGACCTTACAGCATTTCAGTACCATAGAACATTGCAATATAAGGAAATATAACGGTGGTAAGGCATCCTATGATGAAAAACAAATGCTGAGTGCATTTGGTGTCCCATCTTCAGATTTAGAATCTTTTAAAATTCCTCTATTCTCTTTCCATGCTTGAAAGAAAAATGTACTGTCATTTACCCCAAGAACAAGGTCTGAGGAGATGATTTGATTAATCGTGATATGTAATGCTAAATATAGTTGTGGGAGGAAGTCAGAAATTTATATTAATTTATATATACCACCTGGATGCATTAGTTTTACTACAAATAGCATATGTTTTGTTTGTTTATTAACTGTGAGAGAACTTACTTCTTCTATGATGTGCAAAATTAAAGAAGCATTCAAAATATGTAGTCATCTATGTGAATTTCATACAAATAAAATGTTTAAAAAATGCTGTAAACACTACTTAAATATTTTAATGAATAATAAAGATTTTTTTTTTTTGTATGATGAGGGCAGCATAATCTTTCCCTCAGAAGGTCTTTATTTCAAAAGAGTTTCTTTATAAATTCTTCCTGTGTCTTGCTATTATGTAAGCTTAAGAGTCTCTTGGCTATAATAAATATTGGTTAGCTGACCTTTTTAAATGACAGTTTAAATAGTTTGGTTTCAAACCAAAGTTATTTGTAAATGAAGCAAATGAAATTATTCCTTTTATTTATTACTCACATTGAGACAATTCATTTTTCTATAAAAAATAATTATTAAGACATCACATTGGACTGAGAAGCAAAGATACCTGTTTTGTTATTCAATATGCAAAGTTATGGCAGTGTAGCCCCAACAACACCTACTAAAGTGCTTTAATTGTAGTTTTCACATTATAAGGACATTTCTAAGACTGAATCTTTTCCCAATCATCTTTTCACAATTTAAGACCTAATCTGAGCTCTTCAGGAAGAAAACTGCTAGACTTTGAAGACAGACACTTCTTGGAAGTACATAGCAGAAATAAGAGGCAACAAGCACAAGTGGCAACAAATTAAATTGTTAGTTATTAGAAAAAGCATCCAGCAAGTGTAGTCAGATATTAGAAAAAGTTTCCCAAAGAGGAGACGAAATCTCCATCCTTGGATGTATACAAAACTCAGCTGGACATGGTCCTGAGTAACTTGCTTTGAAGAGAACATTGAATCAGATAATTCCACAGGTCCCTTCTAGCCTAAGTTATTATATGAAGCCTGGGAGAGAAGGGGGAAGAGTGGAAGGTTTTATGTAGGGGAAAAAAATTTTAAATGTTGTTGCTCTGAAGAAAGTTAAAACTGACCCATGGAAGAAAACTTGGGCATTTTGAGGGCACATGTTGAAATAAAAATACTTGCTTTTGCTTATTCTAAAAAAGCCAAATATATGATCGTTTTCCCCTGTCTTATAAGACAACAAAATTATTTCTGTTTCTACTTTATCACCTTACTCAACTTAGAAGAACATCTGCTCCATGGGAGCTACCATCTCTTCATTAATCTTAAGTGACAAAAACAAGGAAAAAAAAATTCCTGAGCTTCAAAAAAACTGGGGAAAAATAGTCTTCTCAATTGTTTCTCACTGTGGTCTTTAAGTAAGAAAGTTATCCTTGCAAACTCTAAGAAAAGGCTTTGAGACCAAAAATGACTCACTAGTAGCATGCTTTAGCCCTCCTATGATTTCCATAGAGTGGTCTCAGTTGCTTTTAAGCTCAAGGCTGGGTTTGACTACAATAAAAAAAATAGAGTCGTTATCTTTTTGATAAAAGTGAGAAGTGATTGATATGGTATGACAGGTTTAAAGATTTCTTGTGCTTACCATCCCCCTACCCCCAACAATTCTGCTACCTACTCTTTTTTTGCAGATTCATCATTGTCGATTTCATGACACTGTCCTCTGTGTGAAGCTTTGACCTGCTGCATCTTGTAATCTCTCTGGCATTCTTCCATCAATCTTGCCTTGTGTCTGCCAAGCATGGCCTTTTTTACCCCTTTCTAAGCCGTCCACATAGCTTTTTAGAGGAGCAATAAAATGTAAAGAACCTCCTTTCCCCAAATAATCATCTTGTCTGTCACACAGAGCCTACTTGCAAGAGAGCACTGTGCAGTTCCTGTGAAGAGGGAAAATGGACATTAAACTACTGTCTTGATTTGTGAGCGGGAGCCTGAATTTGAGTAGGATTTACTTTAATTGTTGGATAGCTGAGTTTCTGCAATTGTAAATAAAAAAGTAATTAATGTTTACTATTTGTTTTCCACTATAGACTCATTGTATTCAGGAAGAAAAAGAACAGAAGTAACTTCTTTCACCTTTTTACAGGAAAGGGCACATCAAGTGTATTTTGAACTGGAGCCCAACTATGTTGAACAACTGTATTGGCAATGTTTTATTATTTCATTTTTCTTTTGACCTTTTTTATGATTTGATTCTTTCCAGATGTGTCCATTACAAGTAAATACCAACTTTCCTTGTAGTAGTCAGAAACCACTAATGAGCTGTTCCATACAAGCTACATCAGACTACTACCTGTTTTCAACCAAATTCTCAGCTTTTGTTGCATCTCTTAAGAGCATCTGATCCAAAGCAGCTCTGGATATGTTTGATTTCTGATGAACTTAAGACTGACTAAAGCACTCAACATCATGCAGAATCAACTTTATGAAGATATCCAAAATGGACCTTTACTAATGTCTTCAGCATGTTAATTAGAACTGATCCCAGTTCATGTTATAGAACAATAGACAAAATTAGAAAGATTGTGTCCTAAGATGACTGCACTGGGTTAGGATGTGGAGTGTTTTTCCACTTCTGTTGCTTTGAATGTCATATTTGGTCTCCTTGTTGAGTAGACTCTTGACTAACTGCTGTCATGCATATGCTTTTTTTCACTGCCACTTTCTTCTTCTTGTCCCATAGAAGGCAGAAGAAGTTGTATGCCAGGAGCTTAATGGGAGCTGGGAAGAGCATAAAAGTGTCCTTCCTGGCTTTGTTTCAATATCTTTGTCAGATCCTGATGTTGGGTGGAACCTGGAAAGAATTCACATAGAAAAACAATTTTAAAAATACCATAAACAGCATTAATTTGGTTTTAATGTGTATTTACCTGATTCATTTGAACAATATCCATTTCAAAGACTCAGAAACTTTTTTTTAAAAAAACAATGAAAATGTACTACTTGCTCTTTTTTTGTAGACACTAAGCAAGCTGGATTCAGAGTAAAAACTTTATACTTCCTTAAATTCAGAATGCAGAATTATCTTCAGAATAATTAAATTAATCGTGTGTTGTGAATTGTTTGTTTTTGTGATGTATATGGGTTATGTAGTATAATAAAATATATAGCAAAAATTATTGTGTAACAGTCTATGGTTCAGTAAATGCCTCATGCATGTTCATAGAATCATAGAACTGTAGAATGGTAGGGATTGGAAGGGACTTTTAGTCCATCATCTAGTCCAACCCCCCTGCAGAAGCAGGTTCACCTAGATCAGGTCGCATAGAAATGTGTCCAGACAAGTCTTGAAGATCTCCAGGGATGGAGACTCCGCAACCTCCCTGGGCAGCCTGTGCCCGCACTCCCTCACCCTCACAGTGAAACAGTAAAATAATTTTTTCTTATATTTAAATGGAACTTTTTGTGTTCAGCTACATCCCATTACTCCTTGTCCTGTTGCTAGGTACAATAGAAAAAAGTGACGCTCCAACCTCCTGACAACCACTATTTACATATTTGTAAATATGAATAAGATCCCCCCTCAGTTTCCTCTTTTCTAGACTAAACAGCCCCAGTTCCCGCAGCCTTTCCTCATAAGAAAGATGTTCCAGTCCCCTGATCATCTTGGTGGCCCTGTGCTGGACTCTCTCCAGAAGTTCTCTGTCCCTCTTGAGCTGTGGAGCCCAGAACTGGACACAAGAGTCCAGCAGGTCAACCCCAGCCTGTACTGGTGCATGGGATTGTTCCTTCCCAGATGCAGGAGTCTGCACTTGTCCTTATTAAGCCTCATGAGGTTCTTCTCTGCCCGACTCTCAAGCTGGTCAAGGTCCCACTGAATGGCAACAAATCCTGCTGAACGGCAGAAACTGAATTGACATAAGTGGATTGATAAATTCCAAAGGAAATAAACCAAATTTGACTACTTCAGCTAATATTGACAACCAGTGGATAAATAGTGTGTATGCATACATTGGAGACTGTAGAAGCAGAGCCTCTATACCTTAAAATAGGTATAGAATTCTTCAGTGTAGGGCTTGATCTTTTTCAGATCTTGTTCATCTGCCTTTCCCTCTTTGCCACAGTTTTGTATTTGCTCCAGCTCTAGCTCCTCAGATGTTAATTTTCTTCACTTCAAATACACTGCATTTACCTTACAAAAAAAGCACACCTCACCTTTTAAGCAAACAGTAACGTTGAGCAGCATTTTCTATTTTGAACATGGTGAGTATGGTTCTCTTTTAACCAGAGAACTGAAGATTGAGTTTTGCTTAAGAAAGTTTCTCTTTAAATGGGAGCAGCATGACTGAGGAACACTTTAGCCATAGGGTAAGAACATAATAAAAATATCAATAGATAATCAGATATAACACTTTGCAGTAGTGCTACATATAGTTGTATGTACCTGTTCAAAAAGTTTTTTGTTTTTTGTTTTTTTTTTTTTAATGAAAAGCAGGGGCTTGCATCACAGTGCAGAGCTTGGGAATTCTGAGATCAAAGACTTCAGTTCCAACCTTAATGGCAGAGAATTTCTTCTCTTGACCATACTCATCCAGATTCTAAATTCTAAAGGTAACTGAGTCAACTAGAGACATTTTCTCCTCAGGAACGGGAAATGTAAGATTCCATATTTCTCCCGTTTTTTCCAGGAAAGGGTGAAACCTTTCTATAAAAGATTGACTTGCTTGTTCATTTTTTTCCATCAAGTATGTTGGAGGAGTATGAAGTTCAAGTATGATCTCATCTCTTCCTCTGTCTTAGCATTTATCTGGTGACTAATGTATTTTCTTTAATGACATGATGCTTTACTGTGTTGTTTAAATATAGTCAAGTGGGGCCTAAACTTTGCTCTGTGGCAGATACTCAGTTAGGCTTTTGCTGAAATATTTACTGAGCTCCAGCCTTTAAAAAAAAGGCAGGGATTGGGGAAGAAGGACAAGGTCAAACCTGAGGGCATCTTAAAAGTCAGAGAAATGTTCAGGGAATTTCCAAAATAATTTTACTCTCAAATTGGCTGTTGCTTCCTTATTTTTGTGTATTCTGCTCTACTGTGTCTGTTACCTTTCTGCCTGACTTTTTGACTGAATTAGCCACAGTGTAGATTGTATAGCAAATGGAAACTCCCTGTTGAGCATTTGGAATCTTTAAAAAGAATGTGAACCTAAATACATATTACATCTGATGACTGAGAATAAAGCACTTCAGCTATCGGTTATTCTGGCATTAAGGAACCATTGGGAAACAGGCTAGGAATGCTGTTGCAAACGATTTTAACCACCATTTCACTGAGAGGAAATTACAGAGACTGAAAGCATGCGGCTGGTGGAGAAGGATTTAAATGTAGAAGTTATGCTGCTAAACTTTTCAATATAGCTTTAAGGCAAGAAATCCAAGGGCAAATGGGAAGTGAAAAAAAGAAATAATTTCCTGAGCTGTGCGGTACAGCTTGACGTCAACAAGATTTTCAGATCAGTGCCGATAAATAGTTCCAAATGAAGTTAATTGCATCTGGTAAAATCTCTCACTTGTTCCATGGTGAGTCTCAGGAAACAGAGATCAAATCATTTGCTTTTGTGTTTTGCTGGGAAACCCAGTCAACCTAAGCTCCTTCAAATCAATGGAAAGATTATTTTTCTGTTGAGAAGATGACACTGTCATCATCACTTGTACCAAGTACACTGCTGCTTTGTAAGTGTTGTGGAGGATTATTACATTAATAAATGGATAGAATTTAATAAGTCAGATATAGTTCATAAAGTTATTGTCCCAGTTATAGAAGGTTTTGTGCAAGTGGCACAATATATATAGATAAATTAGCAACCCGTTTGTTGGATAACAAACATTAAACTCCAGTGAATCATTTGCATTAAGTGCCTGAATGGTTTGGGTTTTTTTCTGATTAATGTTTGCAAATGGGTTGTTTGCTTACCAGAACTGGTCCTTCTACACTGATGTATTTGTCTGATGTGTGTTACCCATTGATAACATATATAATTTATTATTTGTGGCATAAGAAATAAGAAGTCTGGGACTGGTTTACTATACCTTTTAATGCCTGAAACCTTTCAAATCAGAGCATGAGATAAAAACCCCCAAATTAACAGCTCCCACCCACCCCTTCAATCTCTCCTTCCTGGACCAAACAAAAACCTCAAAACCAAAGAACCTCAAACCTTTTGAACTACAATTGCAACTGCTTCAAGGGGCAAAAAAGTACAATTTTGTCCTAGCACTCCTATTTCACTCCTGTCCTGGTGTTCTGGGTACACTGTTCTTATTTTAAACATAGTAAACCCTACCCCTAAAGGAAAGACTCTCTTATGATTAAGGGCTAGGTTGGATCTTGAAAGAAATGGATTTGACTTCGCTAGCTGTGTATCCTGTGACCTGGGGCAAGGCACTGTGGCCAGATATTCAGAGGTGCCTAGCTGAGAGGGATGCATGAGAAGAAAGCTCATACTGCTCTGTTTTACCACAGCTATTGCTTCTGCCTTGTTGGTGAATCCACCCCTCCTTAGGCATCTATCTCCTACTGGTTTAATTGTTCCTAGCCTTGAATTAACTGTTTGTTGATCCTCTGTCTAGAAGGAATCTTTTCTGTTTAAGCATACCGCTTTCCTGTAGGTGCTAGTGAATGCTGTAATAATGATCACTCAATGTGGTTGAATTTAAAGGCTTGTCTGGCAAAGTTGATGCAGCGAATAAATGACGATGCTATTTCTGTCTCCTCAATGGATAATTTATAACTTTTCTAGACATTATTTCATTAAATATGCAGGATTATCAAATGTGAAGTAGTGATGAATAGTATACCAGTACCACAGCAGAATTGTGGCTTTAGCACAGTAGCTCTGTAAAAACACAGTATTTACTAAATGTTTGTTTGCTAGAGCCTCGTTTGGCCCTACTGTCTCCCTGCTCTGCTCTGTGCCCATGCCCAAACTGTGTATGTTGATACTTTACACATTTCTTTGTGCTTCTACAGTTGTCGTTGTTGCCATTGCTCCTGTTTCTTTGGCAAAGACTTGGAGCTGAGTTAGTGTATTGGGAGGCAGGGGGTTGAATAAGCCAAAGATACATAGACTTTGCTTCCCTTGCCATCTTAAACGGCAACCTGCAGAGGGAGTGAATTTCCTCAGGTACAGTTTTGATAAACAGATATGTTCCTAGGCAGTATGGAGAAAAGAAGTTCCCTAATACATCTGAAGCACTACTAATCCTGCCTTGGAAAGACTGAAGATGGATGAGTAACTGTTGTAATACTGTATCTTGCGCCTCTTCAAAAATATATTTTGAATTTACTAGAGGCTTTCCACTGACAGTAGTTAATTATTGGTTTATCAGGGTCAATGCAAATTTAGTTGGCAGTGTTGTTAGCCCTTAGTAATGCTGTTGTTGTTTTTCAGAAACTTTTAAGTTCCTTACTGAATATATTCCCTACCTGATTTAACACCTTGTTATTGTGTCTGGTGGCCATTAGAAGCCAGAAGGTGTGTAAAATTACATTATTAGGTCAAAACTGTTGTTATAGTGTTGCTGCATGTATCAGGTGTATTTATTTCAGTATTACTTCTATCTTGCTTCCTAATACAAGCATTTATTTAGAGAATTCCACGAAAAGCATTAACCTGTAATCCTTGTACTTAAATAAGGACACTCTTCAAACCTACAGAGGGGTGGATCTTCACTGATTCATGTTGCCATATGGGCCTTTGGGGCTACTTTTGCTGTTGTTCAAACAGAGACAAATCATAAACTTTATGCAAATTCAGGGAGATTTTCAACAGTGTCCCTGTACAAGAATACAACAATACAATGCAGATGACCAGAGCAAAACTAAAAACCTACCAAACAAACATATTTAAGAATGATAAACAATTCTCAGTATTTTTCTTCAGTATTCCTTGACAGTTGAAAAGAATGATCATGAAATAGAGGAAAAGGAGTGATTTACCAGTGACACCTTGCAAACAGTTGAAGGTCACAATAGATCCCTGTTCTTTGCTTTCTAATCTGTTAGCCTATTAATCACTACTTTATAGTGTTAATAAAGGGCACGAAAAGCAGTTGCTATTTGAAATAAAGTTCATCAGATATTAAAAACCTATTCAGAAAGCTGTCTATCTGGAAAAGCTGTCTATCGGAAAGCCATAGATAAGTGTTGTCAGTGTTTGAGACAAGGCAGATAATCCCTATTAGTATTTAACTTGATATAGATCTGAAGACCAGTAATAAACTTAATCTTGGACTACTTTCTCAGGCCAACCTTCCACTGAAGTTTTTTGGTCTGATTGAAGACCAGAGAATGTAACATCTTTTGTGGTTAAACTCAACACTGAGTTGCTTCTAAGATTTTCCTTTTAATAATTTGCCTACAACAGCATGGCAGCTTCTGTTGGTTAGTTCATGAAAGATTATAGCAGTAGATGGACCTAACTTAAGTGTTTTGAACCACTGGTGATTCAGAAAATAAACACCTTTTTACATTCAGTCAGCGTACAAAGTGTTGAAGTAAACAGTGCTTTTTGTTGGAATGGACTTTGCATAAAGACGCTCAACTAGCCAACAGTGCACCAAAACTGCATGTTTAAAAAAATTCTATTGTGGTGTTTTGTGTTTTAAAAATATTGTAAAAATAATCCATGGCCAAAAAAACTGTGCCCAACTGTAGCACAAGAATCAGCTTGTTTCCAAACAATCAGCTGAAGCAGGAGGTTCCAATTTTGCAGAGCTTTAGGGGCTCTGGCAGAGAGGAAAGCTGTGTTATATACATACTGACAAGTACAAGATAAGCAAACTTTCCTCTTGCTGCAATCTTCTTGGTTTAATTATCCTCCAGTGCCCATTTGTGATAGCCACTTGGGAAGTCAGTGCTGAGACTACAAGTTCAAGTAATATTCTGCTAGTTACCAAGTAATTATGCATTTTGTCAGAAAATAATAGGGCCTGGCTTAAAAAGGGTGAGAACTACCACAGCAGTAAAACTCAAAACAAACATGCCTAAATAAGCTCCCAAACCTATGATTACCAAAATTCCAAACTCAAAATACCTTTTTGCAAAGTGAGTCAAAGCTACTTAAACATTAAACATTACTATGTCATTTGCATTAGACAACTAACAGCAAAGCTTCTCATTATCTGCTTCAATACACATAAATATCCTGGCAGGGATCTGTAGTATATATTGAAAAATTGAACTTGTTATTAACGTAACCTAATTTCTTTTTGATGTCATGCAGGACTGAGTCAGATTCTGTAACATTTTGATTAATTTAATTTTGAGGTGTTTTTTTGTTGTTGTTGGTTTAGTGATGAAGTCGTATGAGAAAATGCTACCTATCTGGTAAAGTAGTTATGATTTCCTACTCTTGGATATGAAGTTTTTGATCATATTGCACAAGGAAAAAAACAACCTAATTGCTTTGTGATATGCTAATACTGTTAAGGTTTGCCTTTGAAGATGACATTGCCATTAACAATACATAAGTGTTCTCTCTCTGCCTTTCAAAAGTGCTTCTGATAGTTACTTCATTTCAGATTTTCAAGTTTTCACTGCCAATGTTCGAAAAGACTTTTTAATCATCTTCTATTTCTACTGTTTAGGACCTTGAATTTTTCAATATAAATTAGCCTCAAATTATTTGTAATTCTTTCTTAAATTTCTTTCCCATGTCATGATGTTTTTCTACTAGTGTAACTGTAAAGAGCACAGTATAATTGTTAATAGCTGTGACAGAGGACCACCACTTTGATCCATGACATGATGTAACTTTAAACCATGCTTTCCTGATTTGTTGTCAGAGAAAGAAATCTTTGGAGACTGAATTCAAGGTATTCATATGGGGTTTTTTTTGCTGTTTTTTTTTTAATTTTTATTTTTACACAGCTTCTAATACAGTAGGGCAATGTTCTCAGCGGGTCTTCCAGGCACTTTTGCAATATAGCTATAAAGTAACATCAACTCTCTTAGACAATATTTTCTTCTTCCAGTCGACTATTGGTGCTGTCAATTATTTTTTTCTAAAACAGTACTGCGTTACATTCCATCCACCTCCCCATTTCTATGTCTATTTAATCATTTACAGCCCTGCAAGGTCTTTTGTAAATGATCTCTGTGTTGTTAAGGAAGTTCAGAATATGTCTCAGATCAATATAATATTCTTTTTTGTTGTTGTTATTAGCAAGTTCAAAGACAAGTAGATTATTACATATAAGATTGAGATATGAAACATTCATATCCACTATGATACTTTAAGTGGTTGTGGATTTTATTCTGCTTTTGCTTTAAAAGCTTCTGTTTACAGTAATAGAGATTTTCATTTAGGTTGGTGGTTATACGCCTGAGAGCAACCTTAACATGGAAGAAGCTACATCAAATCCATGCCTGTGAGGTCTGTACCATGTAAGTTATACAAGACACGTCCTGTCATGATCACAGAGGAGATTACTTACATTAGTCGACAAGGTCAGTGAGTCTTCATCATTTGCTGTAAACCATAATCTAGCACAGTATGAAAATAGACTGTCTGTGAATTCTCTGAAGTCAAGAAACATTAGAAGCTGAACGCATACTCTGGAACAGTGTCCAGTGCTGTGTTCATGTACGATTCCCTCATCGTGTGTCTGACCACTTCTGGTGAAAGGATATGGGGCTCAATGGAAGGTTGATATGAGCCCATATGGCTGTCAGTGTCTACCAGTGTCATAAACTTCCTACATCTGCATATCTGTGCAAGTGAGGGAGAGGATGAGTTTAAGAGATAGTATAAGCAAGCTTCCCGAGAGTATACTTTCTTATCTTGCATGAAATTTCAAGCAAAACAAAGAGATAAAAGCAAGAATGAAAATAGAAGTGAGGATATAGAAGCTCCCATAATGAAATAAAAGTGAAAGTCAGATTTTAATGAACTGAGAGGAGGAGAAAGATTATATCTTTCTCAGAGTTCTGAAAAAGCTTATATTAAAACTTTAGATATAATACCAAGTATTTGTTATATATCTGTCTAGGGCACTTGTCTCTCAAAAGTATTTCAGATAGTATGCATATTTAAGGCAAGGGAGAAGGGAAACTTGGGATGATTATGAGCTTCATTGCAATATTACTCAGGAACAAATTTCAAAGAAAAGAAAAATTGAAGATAAGTGGAGTATGGCATTAAGTACAATATGGGTTTAATAAACGTAGGTCACAGCCAACTGTCCTGATAATGTTTGTTTTAAAAAGGATAGTAACTGCCAGTACTATACACTCAGATCCCAATAATGATCTTCCTGAGGTAAGTAGACACCAGACTGAGTTGGATCAACCTCAGAGCTTGTTTGACACTGCTCATGCAACTCTGTGATTAACAAAAATCAAGTTGTCAGGACAGTTTGCTTTTTTTTGCTGCTGTTGGTTTCACTGTCTTTCTAGTGTTATGCTGATAAAAAACTTTGTGAACGATGCAAATGAGACCTCATGTAGCAACACGAGCAGTTTTTACCGATTTTTTTTTCATGCAGTTACATTTTAAGTGCTGAGTGAAGAAGACAGGTATGGATGTTGTTAATGCAAATCTGCAATACTATTTTTGCTGACATTTTTTCTTCATGTCCAGCTAGATATGTCCTATCAATGTAAGACTAACATTCCTGAGATTCTTAGAAAACTCGGGTGGGATCTGAAGGATAAAAACTTTGATGTTGTGATTTGACTAAGGTCAGTTGGAAACAAAATGAAAATTAATTCAAACAAAATCCAGGATCTGCCTGCCCTAAAAATCTAAACTTCCTTACTTATTTCCTTTTTAAATGCACTGAAATAAACTCAAAGATATTTTTTTATGTCAAGCAAACAAATAAAGATTTCCTCCATTATATGAATAATGAAACATATTTTATTTTGTCAATAAAAACAAATAGTACTGACATTTGAGATTGAAATTCTATTGAATAGGAGGAAATAATGGCTGGGTTTGGTTATAACTGTATAGCCTTCATCAGCTGCCAGGGATTCTCCATTAGCTGAAGTAATACAGCTTTGAAGAAGAAAGTCTTGTGTACTGTTACCATTTCATTATGAAGTTTTTAGTAATAACTGATTTATTAAAATAAATATGTTTACCAATAAATTCAGTTTAATATGTAGAAAGCTAACTTAAATGGGCTTGGTAAAAAGAATAATAATTCTTCTTAAATTTCAGAAACAGAGCTGATGAGAAGAGATATACATAAAATGAAGAGCTGGACTGCAGTCATTCCTACTTCCCTCTTCATCCAGGCAGGAAAAACAAAAATAGCAACTGTCATATCTCCCTTTCATTTGCTTGTCTTTGTAATCTGTGCTAAATACTGAAAGCATAGGATGGATTCTTTGGAAGAGCACCAGAATTATATTAATGTATTTCTTTCCATATAGTATGAAACTAGAAGGTGACAGGCACAAAAGAGAGCATCAGAGAGCTGAAAAATGGCAAGATTGGCCGCTAAAACTGTTGGTCTTCAACACTTGTGAAGGTAGAGAGGCAACCTCAACTGACATTGTGATCTATGTCTCATCATGGCTTAGTACTAAACCTAAAACATAACTAAAAATCACTTTTAGTTTGAGAAAGTACTCTTTCTTGAGTGTTCTAATTAATTTTAAAAGTTCAAATTTTTTTGTGATAATACCAGGTAATAAAGCAATTGCTAAGCTGGAGATACAAGCAAAACCTGTCTGTTTTTTTTATACACTATGTGCTACTAAGCTAAAATTTTCTTTTTTTCTTTATTGCAGTGTCATAGAAGAAATATGCTTGAAATACTTAGGTAACCTGTTTCAAAAATGTGTGTGAATTGCACCTGCTTGCAGAAACAGTGGCTATTTTTCTCTCATGTGATGAATGACATTGTACACTGTATTGTTTTCACAAATTTAAATTTTTGGTTCTTCATTAGTAAACGTTTTAATCTAGTTCTAGTTAGATTATGTAGGGACTAACAAAGGAATTCTATGTGTAGAGGAGAAAAAAAACCCCTGTTAACTGTAATTCTTTAGTGAATTAGATGAAGCAGTTGTTAGTGCTGTTACAAATTTTATAATGGTAGTTTGTATTTCCTTTTTATATTGGAATCCATAAAGTTTATTTACTATTTTTGTTGGCTTGGATAATAAACAGCCAGATGATCAGGCTCCGTCAACATGGATTTCTGATAGGCCGGTCCTGCTTGACTAACCTGACCTACTGACAAGGTGACCTGCTTAGTGAGAGGAAGCCTATTAATGTTGTTTATCTGGACTTTAGTAAAAAGCCTTTGACACTATTTTCCACAACACCTTCCTGGAGAAACTAGCTTCTGATGGCTTAGACAGGTACATTCTTCATTGTGTGGAAAACTGGATGACTGGGCTCAGAGAGTGCTGGTGAATGGAGTTAAATGCAGCTGCCGGCCAGTCACCAGTGGTGTTCCCCAGGGCTCAGTACTGGGGCCTGTTCTGTTTAACATATGTTCTGGTTTAGCAAGGAGCAGCTTTTGGCTTAGTAACAGGGGGAGGGGGTTGCAGTGAAGACCCGGTAAAGAGTTTGCGGACCCTCCCCCGGCTCCTGGGTTCACACCCACCTCCGGCCCGGCTGGGCCAATCTGGCGCCTCTGCGATCACTATTTAGGGGACGGGAATTTGGAATGCGAGGCAGGAGGTGTAAGAGTGATACAAGATGGAGGCGACCACGTGGACCCTTCAGCCAGAGAAGGAGGAAGGAAGGAGGAGCAGTAGACCGGAGACCCTTCTGCAAGCCGTGGCGAGAATGCAAGCTGTGCCCTTGAAACCTGTGGAGATCCATGGCAGGACTGAGAGCCACCAGCAGCTCCATGTGAGTGAGCCCGGACGGGCAAGGGACTGTGTGGGGAGACGGCCATGGCCCAGGCCGTGTTGGAGAGCCTGCACGCCGCAGAGCAGCCCCACACGAGAGGCAGAGAGGAGCTGCAGCCTTTGGAATGGGTGCGCGTCGGAGCAGCCCGTGCAGGGCTGCCATGCGTGTGAGCTACCCCACGGACTTGCAGGGAGGACTGGTGTGGAGTTCACCTGTCCTTTGGAGGGACAAACGGCAGAAGCTATTGGGAGCAGACTGACTGAGACCTCCGCTGCCTGCCCCCCTGAAGCATTCGGGGGGGGCAAGGTAAAAACACTGGGATCAGGGCTCTGAGCCCGGGAAGAGGGGAGGTGTGGCAGGAAGGTGTTCTTAAAAAGGCTGGTTGGACTTTTCATTGATGTATTACTCTGGGTTGTTTCGTTTCGGTTATGTTTTGTTTTTTTGGGGGGGGTATGTTTTAGTTGATGTTGCATTAAATTATTTTCTGTTTTCTTCCCCAAACCGAGTGGCCTGGTCTGTTTTGTCCTGAACCTTAAGCGGCAATTAAGCCCTCCTTGCCCTTGAGCAGTTCTCAGCCTCTTCGGTACTCGAGGCTAATCGTGGTCTTTGTTCCCTGATGGGCCTAAACCAACAACAACTTATCAATGATCTGGATGAGGAGATGAAGTGCACCCTCAGTAAATTTGCTGATGACACAAAGCTGGGCAGGAACGTAGATCTGCTTGAGGGCAGGAAGGCTTTACAGATGGACCTTAATAGGCTGGATCGATGGGCCAAGCCCAATTATACAAGCTCTATCAAGGCCAATTGCTGGGTTGTGCACTTGAACCACAACAGCTCCAAGTAACATTACAGGCTTGGGAATGAGTGACTACTGCCACTGAGACAGCCACTGAATGTCAGCCTTTGGTCAACAGTTACCTGAATGTGAGCCAGCAGTGTGCATAGGTGGCTAAGAAGGCCAATGGCATCCTGGCTTTTATCAGAAATAGTGTGATCAGCAGGACCAGGGAAGTGATTGTCCCCCTGTACTCAGCGCTGGTGAGGCCATATCTTGAATACTGTGTTCAGTTTTGGGCCCCTCCCTACAACGACACTGAGGTGTTGGAATGTATCCAGAGATGGGCAACAAAGCTGGATAAGGGTCTGGAGAAAAGTCTTATGAAGAACAACTGGGGGAACTGAAGTTATTTAGCTTGGAGTAAAGGAGGCTTAAGGGAGACTTTTTGTTTTCTACAACTACCTGAAAGAAAGTTGTAGTAAGGTGGATGTCAGTCTCTTCTCCCAGGTGGCAGGACAGGAGGAGACGACTTCAAGTTGCACCAGGAGAGATTTAGATTGAAAAATTAGGAAAAATTTCTTCATTGAAAGGGTTATTAAGCACTAGAACAAATGGTCTAGCAAAATGGTGGAGACACCTTCACTAAGGGTATTTGAAAGACATGTAGATGTGGTGCAGAGGGACACAGTTTAGTGATGGTCTTGATAACATTAGGTTTAAGATTAGACTCCAGGATCTTAAGAGTCTTTTCCAAACTAAATTATTCTACAACCAGATATAGGTTTCTCATTAAGAGCCTTATTAATATAATTAATTTTTACTTGGTGGGTTTAAATAATGAACCTTTTAATGAGATGCCTTAGTGTAATTTGAACAAACAGCTTTTTTCATTCTTGATTCTGATGAGCATTGTTAACATTATCTTCTTGCACTTTGTGTTATTTCATAACTGTATATGTAGATGTGTGCCCATACATTTGTGTACATAAGATGTTCCCAGTGTAACCCATTATAGTTTTACAAAAGTTAAACATAAGAATCACTCATCAGGGACAGGGATGAGGAGAACTGAGTGTACTGAAGTATTTTCTAATACTGACTCTAAACCTTTGTTTCTAAGCCATCTAAGGTGCATTTCACTTGTTCATGAGTTAAACTGGATGAGATGTGCTATGAAGTCAGAAATCTTGTAACAGCCTGTATCTATTACATCCTTGCACTTTTTCTGTAATAACCCTTTAGAAGAAAGTCAAGTGTCTTTGGTAAGAGTACTGGTTTCTAAAACAATACTAACTGGCATTGTTTACCTTCGGAATTTATTAGTTCAGTAGCTGTCAACTGTACACAAGTATCTAAAGACAATCAGCGGATACTAAGAGAAAAAAGCACTTTTTAAACACAGCACTCTCTATTAAGTTAATTCCACATAAAGTTTTTCTTGATTATGCCCTGGAGTGTTGGGAAGCTATCTGTCCTATTTATACCTTTTCTCCTATATACTACACAGTGAATGAAGCATTCAGAATTTTTTTGGCACTTACCAAGATCCCAAGATTAACTAAAAAAAAAATAAAAAAATTTATAGATTTATACTCTATTGAAGGAGTTATCAGAAATGGTTTTTTCTTTTCAATTCTTAATTGTTGCTTCAGATTATCTTTGCTTTCTGAAGTACTGAATGATTACAATGAAACAGTCTAAATAGCTCATAATTTCATTACATCTATTTTTAACCACTTTTCTATTTTCCTTTGTTCTTCACCTGTGGTGAAAAATATCCTTTACAGTTAAAACTTTTAATTTTGTTTCCAAAAACCCCAGTTATGGTATGTTAGTTCTATAGTTTCACATGCAACACACATTTGATAGAACATTATCAACTGTAGTTGCCTTCTCGTATGCACTTCATTGTCAAATCTCGGTTGAAGATGTTTAGTTTTCCTGTCTTGCTTCTAATATCCTGTTTTGATATTTTATGACTTTGTAAGCAAGTAGTACAAGATGTTGGGAAAGACTAGTAGATATTCTCAAGGCTTTTTTTTAATTTATTTTCTACATGAGAAATTTCTTTCCTTAATAAATATTTCTCAGTTTTTTGTTAGGATAAAAGGTTAAAATATGATCACAAGATTTAACTGAGAACTCAAAAGATGTTTAAACCAACTGGATAGTAAGTTTTGGAACCTATGTTCATTCAGCATTGTGAAAAAGATAGAGTTGGGAATAAAAGGAAGAATTATAAATAGCGACATGCTGGAGAAGAGATAAGTAGTCGTTTTTCTGTAATGGAGAAATTATGTACTTTGCCTTGTCTGATAACTTACTTGGTTTGGACCTCCTGGCGGTTACTTTACAACTCTTGGCTACAGTTTGGTTTGATACAGTTGATGTTTATTTGCATAAAAAAAAGAGAGTGTCTCTAATAGAAGAAATGAACTCCATAATGTAGGTTCCTTATTTAAATCAAAGACAAAAAGATGCCAGGAGCCATTTTCTGAGCAGTGAACCAGTGTTCCAACCATGAATGGTAGGAAAAAAGATAAGATTCTGTTATAACATATTTTTGTTGTTGCTTGATGTTAGACCAATTTTAGTAGGTACGTTAATAGTGGTAGCACTGTGGCTTTTCTCAGTTCAAAACTCAATGCTATTAAAGAAGCACTGACTGTTGCAGTTGCTCTGAACCTTGTGGTTTTATTGTAGGAATATAACGTTTAAACAGGGTGTAGCACTCCTTGTGGCCATCTGTTTTTAAATGTCCATTCTGAATATGTGTATATAAACAAAAAGTAGTAGCCTTGTTAAGTAAATATTAAAAAAATTCAAATATGAACAATTATTTTTCTTTATTTTTTTTCTTCCTGTTGGTACATCTGCTATGTCCCTTAGAACACAGGGGTCCAGATTTATTGCTTGTGCTTAATTACACTTCAGATAAATACCTGATTATGCAGCCACCATGCAGTCTTTGTCAGGTAGGTTGCAATCCAATCATGAGCAAATTCATTGTATCTACCCTCATGAAATAAATCCCACTTAGGAAGTCAGATGAAAGGGTTATGCCTTGAAAAGAGCAATCACAATGGCTCAGTTTAATTGTGGTTACACTGTCTTGTCTTACTGATTTTGGTCTAGAAGATCTCATTGTAAAATACTTTTGATTTTCCAAAGTGACTAGTGATTTCAAATGCCTTGTTAAAAGAGCCTGCTAGTTTCCAATGTCAGACCCATAGAAGAACCTGATTTTTTTTCTAGTTTTCAGGCAGTCAAGTCCACATCATGTATTTTACAGATTGCTCACATGCTGAAGAAATCAAATTTGGAAACAGTTTTTCACTTTTTCCTGCATTTTGCAAAAGGAAAATATGTTTCTTAGATTTTTTTTTTAATATACTTTAAAAAAGGGTATGTATTGTGAAAAACCTGTTGGTGCTAATGAGTGTTTTACCAGAAAAAGAGAAGGACAAATCTTTTGGTGAAGGAGATCAACTATCTATAAACCACAAGCTTCTGAAACAAATATGAATGAAGTCCTGCATCTGCATCTGAAAATGGCTTTGGTTGTGAATTATGTTTTCTAATCTTTCTGCTAGGTATGCCTTAGAAAAGATTGACGAGTCACTGTTATTTGCTCCTGTTCAGGATGACTAGTTGAGCAGGATACTGCATTCAATGGAATGGAAAAAAGCTGAGTTGGATTGCTAGTGATTTTACATTTTAAATTAGACATAGAACATACAGAATGCATAACTATTTCATATAGTTCAGATTCATTGCTATCTATAAATATCCTTGAAAAATAGATACATTCCCAGTTTTATTTCGATAATGTTCCAAGACTTTTGTTTTGTGAATATATGAAGGAATATTTTTCTATGGAGCCTTAAGTTTTGTCATTATAAATAACTGAATTTGCATATAATTTGTATAGAATGAGAGAGTTTTTCTTTAAGCTAGCCACAATAAAATTGGCAGGAGATCTATTCTTATTAAAACTGTCTCACACAAAACAATTTATTACAACCACAAATGTACTATTATTGCACTAGTTGTAAGGAATTAAATTTTAGAGACAACTCCTGGTTTATTCACCAGCCACAGACTCTGGGAGAAGGCTAATGTAATGCTTTAATTTATTTTGGAGGAGCAAAAGAAAATGAGGGGAAGATTTACCATTATTATTATTATTCACCTGAGAGGTTGAGAAAAACTATACTAAACCTACAAATTGTTGAATATTGCTTTCAAAAGGTGAACTACAATAAGAAATTATCTTTTTTTCCAATCCTGTTAATGAATAGCTCCATGAAATAACGCAAATATCTCTAAATATTTTTATTTATGCATCTTTAATTTTGCTGAAGAATGACTTTGGAAAGGAGTGTTTGTGAAATCTATCCAAAGTTAATGTGAGGAAACCATGATTGCATTGTGTTCTTTTCAAAATAAGGTTCAGTCTCCTAGTTATTTTTCATGGTTCAGTGAAGAGCTCTTAATTTTTTTTAGGTCTAAACCAATCTCAGTTGCTTTCAATCCACTTTTACTATACATTTGACACGTCAGGGTCAAGCCATTCACTACCACAAGATTCAGGGAGAGTGAAATGTGTTTTTGTGTCTGCAGTTATGACACTCCCACAATCTGCTTCCACTTTCTTTAACAATAGTCTCCATGTCTGATCCAATAAACTAACACATAAAAATATGTTGACTTCCGAGCCATGAGTACTTTAAATGATAAAGAAATGTCTGCCCCAGTTTTCATAAAGGCTTTTTTTTTTAGAGCCTTTCAGAGTCTTTTGCATTTACTAACTGTAAAAATACTCTCCTTGACTACAGGTACTTTTATCATGATGGTTTTAAATTGAGAGTAACAAAACTCAGTAACAAACACTTTAAATTAGCAAGTGGTGAGCAATTAGATCACAAGAAAAGTGAAGTCATCTGTAGCTTGAACTATTATGCTTTTAATAAAAAGAGATTTATGCAATTTTTTGTCAGTGTAAACTTATGCTGCTACTTTGAAGTCAACGTATATAGACCATTTAACTTAATACAGAAGTAGGAAATTATTGCTTTCTATTTATGAAGTGTGATTTTTAAAAAAAGTAAATAAACATCAATCTACAAAACACACACAAAAATATCCCATTCCTAAAGGAGTCCTTCTGATCCCTTTTTAAATTGTATTCAGCTCCATGTCATATATTGGCTGCTCTTTACCTGCCTGTTTTGTGAGAACAAGCACATGGGTGGTCTCTGACCCAAACATATGTGCATGGCTCCCAGTCTTATTGCCCATATCCCTCCAAAAACTGCCCCATGAACAGCAGGGAACAGGACAAACTACCACTACCTTTGTTGGTTCCAAGTGCGCCTTGCCCCCACAGGCAAGAGAGAAACTGGTAGGAGGACAATTTCAGTACTTTTGGGTGGTGACCCAGCCTACTATGATTTGAGAAGGTGTGTTTCAGCACAGATGAGTTTCCTAACTAAACTCCCCTGTCTTTGGTTTTTGTTTGTTTGGTTTTGGTTTTGTTTTTTTCCCCCACCTTGTTCTCAAAAGCCAAGGTAAATGTATGGTAATTGGTAGGTAAAGATTATATGGTTGGCTTAGTAGTTAATCAATACCTATACTCCCTTCTGGGATCTTGTTCTGCTTTTGAGACAAAAGTAACTCGACAGCTATTCAGCTGTATTTTCCTCATGCCAGGTCAGGCTTCCTGGTAATCCATGACTCACTCATCCCATTTTGCTTAGTGTTTATGTGTGTAACATTCCTTGCTGAAGCTGTGTAGTACCATGCCCCACATGTCAACCAGAACGTTGTTTTCAATGTGGGAAAATAGTGGCAAATGACAAGATTGTTGTTGGATTTAATGTTTATAGCTGAGAAACCTGAAGTAAACGATATATTACTACTAGGCTAGGGAGTCACCCTGTTCCCATAAAACCGCTGTTTGCAATGTGATACAAGTTATTGTTCAGCTCTCGGGATAGGCAAGGAGCTAAAAGGTAAGGCTGTCATCCTCCTTCTCTCCCCTAGGTCTCGTGTATTATAGAGGCACATAAGGGGAAGATTTCTGACTGTGAGCAAGAAGAAGGGTATTTCAATGTAATTAGAGTTCATCAAATCTGACAAAACTGTGTAGACCTGTAAAACTAAAGTAAAGTGCAGCTGTGTTCTCTGCATTATACCCTTGTATTTAATAGGTAGCTGTAACTATCAGTTACAAAGCATGTTTAATTTATATTGGCAACACTGAGTGTCTAAGAAATAACTGTATGGTGGTGATGTGTGAATCTCAAAATACTCAGAGATTTGTTCTAGTTTGGATAGTAGTAAAAAGTGAAGATGCTGATCTGAGCCTATTGGATCTCTTAAAATGGTGTGGGGACCCCAGTACATAAGAAATCTCCTAAGTTTTTTGGCTACTGCGAGAAGTAATTTTGAACTTGATAGAGCAGTACCTAAGGCAGCTGAAACCAAATGGTAGCAATAAGCAGCAAAGACAGACAGAGAGAAATGTAATAGCTACAGAAGTAATGTAGCCAGCTCCATTTCATTTTAACTCCAGTGTATTTTTTCCTATTGGCTCTGAAATCTCCTGGCATATAGATCAAGATATTCAAACAGTTTCAGTAGATTTACTCTTCATCTCTTTGAAAATGCTTTATGCCTGCAGTTAAGGAAGTTCAGCAGAAACTCACATTTAGAGTGCAATGTAAAATCCTAGATTGTTCCTATCCGTATTAGTCCACCAGAGCAAGTTTGCCTCCAGATGTCATGCTCCCTTCAATATCTGAAGTCATCAAATGAGGGTCCAGTGTAGAAGTCAGATGCTGGAGCAGAGAGTTTTCTTATCTGTATAGCAAAGACAGTTGGCATGAATGGTTTGAGATGGAAGAGCAGTGGAGTTACAAGATGAGAGATGAAGAGCTTATCCACACATTTCCAGATTTTCTGACATCCGAAGGAAATGTATTTTAAAGCACAAGGTATCCCCAGCCATAATTTTGTTCTACCTAAGTATTTTTTTAATTAAGAAATGCCTTTATGTTTACTAAAATGGCTGAAATGACTGAAGACTTTACACTTCTAGGTGTAGTGAGACCTCCATTGCATCAGAAGTTCACGCGAGACTGACAACTTTTAAGAAGGCTGTCAAAGATGGTGGTGTCCCATGACACACTGTGTATATTTCTCAGGAGTTTACAAATTTATAACCAGCATGAACAAAAATTTTTGGAGGCCTCAGAGAATTTTACCGACTTTGCTGGCATGACCTGTGGATCCTGAAACTTCTGTGAGCATGTTTCATGCCTAACTAATGAGTATGATAACTTTTTGGCAAAAATTGGTCTTAAAAATCCTAAATGAGATGGTCAGAACCTGGGGTCACTCAGGAAACCACTCATGGAAGAAATGGTTTTTGATTCTATGATACTCAAGGAAACCTCTGCTATTTAGATCTGGCAGTTTCTCTGTAATGAAAATCAGGACCAGGAGTCCTGATTTTCATTAGAAATCTGATTTGTCAGTACTTATTTGTGTGTAACTCTTGCTGGAAAAATCCTTTGGCGTAAAATTTCTGCTGTTAATCTCTAACTGAATTAGATTTATTTTAAGTGTCAAGTAAAGTGATCAATCCTTTCTTGTTTTTATTACAGAACTTTAAAAATTGCCAGATGCTGCTGGTGAGTGGTGTTTTATGAGGGTTCCTGTCAATAGCCTGAGGCAGGGTAAAAATACAAAGGCAAGGAGATTATTTTTGGAATGTGCAATGGGATATTTTGCGTTGCACATTTATTTTAAGAGAGGCAATGGACTGTGAGGGCAATTTAAATTTTCATCTTTTTCCTCTGATAGTTTTGGGTTGTTGCATTTAGGGAAAAAATTGATTGCTTTGGTTTGTTTTTTGTTTATTTGGGTTTGGGTTTTTTGTTTAGTTGTTTTTTTTTTAGAAAATGATTGTCTGAAACCAATCATTGGTCCTCTTGAGCACTACAGACCACAAGACATTGGAAGAAGTGGGTCTATAGGGCAACAGTTTTACTTCTGTGTGTCTATAATTTAAGAAAATATTCTCCCTGTCAGACCTTCTTAGATGGTAAAGGCACTGAAGTTGTTGGCAGTGCTGGTTGACGCTTACTGAGAAAAGAGAGTTTGTGTTTATGGGTTCAGATCCTTTTGATCACACCCAATGTTCAGAGAATACCAAACATGATAATTGCCCTGCCAGTCTGTAAGAAAACTATAAAACTTGGACTAAGTGCTTAGACTTCATGCAGTAAATCTTATTTTGGCCACTTGAGCAGTCTTGTGATTCTTGGGGGAAGGAAAAAAAATATCTGTGAAAGGTTTACAAGCTGAGCTGCTGGTTATATGCTATCATTTAGTTCCATAACAAAAAGCTAACAGATCACTTGCCTAAAGTTAGGCACCTGAATATACAAGCAAAAGTATTTTTGTGAAGTTGCTGAATATCCAAGTTGTTCACATGATTTAAGAGATGCAAGAGTTATCAGCAGATGTGCAGACCCAACACACTGCTGTTTTTTCTAAGCAAACATGTTCTTGGAGATAAAGTGTAGACAGGTAAAACACAGATATGAAAAATTTACATAAGGTGTGGCAGAGATTGTGATTTTTATCAGTTATATCAGGGAAATTCTTGACCCCTGTGACAATCATATTCGCACACATCCAAATTATTGTTGGAGATATGCCTTTGTACCCATTGAGGGCTGGTTTGCACAGGAAGTTTTTAACCTATGAAGTTCTTCAGCCTTTAAATAGGAGAAAGGGGTAAAAAGAAGAACTATATAGCTGTGGTTTATTAATTTGTCTTTATTACAATGTGGCTGTGCTATACCTCGATCTAAAGCTGAATCTGATACTTTCTTTTTGTCTGGGGTTTGGTATTCTTAATTCTGCCTGAGAATACAGTTTGAGAGGACAAACACTATTTTATGAGAATCTCTGGTCTCAAGTCAAAAACCAGAATAATCTCTAGACTGCAGCCTGACACTTCATTTCCTTAAGTTCCAACCACTACTTACCAATTTAAAATTAAAGCTCTGTTTGAATCCAGGTCACTAGAAAATAGCTACCATGTTAGTAACAATGTAATCACTGTCTAAAAAACCCACAATTTAAGGCCAGATTTTGATTATTAGTTGTTCCTATTAGGTAGAAAGCACGAAAAGCTGTGTTTCACACAGCTATTACATGGAACTGCAATTTACTACACTTTGGTCTAAACAACCTCTCGTTGCTACTGCTAAAGAAGATCCTCAACCATACAGATTTAAATGTTTAAGGAAATCAGTGATGTTATTAATTCATAAATCTCTTGTTAGCAAGCTGGGAAAAAAACTTTTCTTTTATCATGTGCAACTGAACTGTACAGATGGATATGTGATTTGTCATGATGATCCTCATCTGTGCTGAGTTTTACAATATTGTGTTTATCAAGTGTCAGCAAATTCCAGACAAGTTCAGTTAGTTCAGAAGGAACTAAAGCAGCAATAGTAGTAGTTTCAGAACCTTTTAAAAACATTATATCCTACTTACATGTTCAATAATAAGGATTTTGATATCATATACCATTCAAGATTTTGATATTTTATACTATGCAAACTTATGGATGTTCAAGGCCAGCACTGTAAAATTCTGCTTTTGCTGTACCTTGCCTTCACTAAAGAATACTTTGATAGAAGTATATTGGTTACACTATCAACATGTCTGTGAAGCATGAGATAAATTCTTGAACTTGTCTTTAAAAAGGCAATGGGCAGATAGGGTTTTGCATACACATCTTACGGAAATATTTGTTGGCAGCTGTTGAATGGGAATGTGCTGGGTACGAATAATTGGCTTTATGGGTAGAACTAAATTAGAATTTGGGAACATTTTGAAATATTGACTGCTAAATCATTGACTAAAATAATCACAAGTTTTCTCTGATTATCTTTAAGGATAAGAAAAGTCTAGAGAGTAGAGCCTACTGAGGAGACAATTAAAGCTGCATTGTCTGAAATCACTGGGAAATTGTTGTACTAGTTTGAGATGATATTTGATGTTTGAGACTATACAAACAGATGAACATGTCATTCACTGAAAACAGGAGATAAAATTGGAACATTTATGGTTGCACATTCTCTTTACATTATTTTTAGGGGAGAAATACGCCTGATTGTACCTTTTGAAGACAAAAGACTGATGCTATAGGCTTCCTTTGTCCAGTAAACATCGCTGTGACCAGAGGAGAAAGGTAGAACTAGTCACAAGCAGCTGTCCTAACTGAATTGTAACATGCTTTTGATCAAAATCCCATAAACCTTAAATGTATTCATGGGCAATTGTATTCTGGTTTGCATAAACTTGAAGCCTTGTTGTACCTGAGGTTAGGGAAATGGGATTCCTGTCCTACATTACTCTTGGCCATTGTTACCCAAAATGCACAGATTCATAAATAAAGTCTAAAAATGAATCCCCCAAAGTTTTGGTGAGTCTATTTAATAAATTGTGTACAAAGAAAAAAATAATCCCCTAAGCCAAAGGGAGGTGATAGAGTGGAGTATGTGGGTTCATCTGGTCAGCATCATGTAAAAATGTGTTTTCTTCTCATTTCACATGCCCCCTATGTGTTGATATGACATAATTCTCTTTATAGCTAGGAATACTGTGCACACATAACCATGAGTTTCTAAGAGATGCAGTGAATATCCCATGAGAGAAGGAACAAGACATAATTTAAATTTGGAACCTGGAGTGATTTATGAAGGTCATTGTCTTATAGATTCAGATACTTTCCATATGTTGTTGTAGAAACCTCTTTTTGTATTGTATGTGTAAAACATGTGTAGCAAATTAGTTTCTATACAACTTTCCTGCTTTAAAAGGTTTTGATTTTAAAATGATACATTTTTTATCTTCAATCTGTGACAGACCCCTGTATTTTTATTGAAAGGACACTTTAAAGTGATAGATTTTGAGATGACTTTACTCAGGTGTGGTTGAAAATAAACGCGGAAATGCTTTTGATGCTAAAACATCTTATTGCACTGAATTTATGACTTGACTTCTGTATCATGCATAGCTGATATGGAGTGTGCCCTGTATCATGCTTAAAGACCTGAAGGTACTGACCTATGGAGGAGTAGAAGATATTTTCTCTTACCAGCAGTAGCACACTATAATTCTATGTTATTTTATTTGAAGATGGAACTAGTTACATTAAAACTATGTGATGGAAATATGATTATTAAAAATACATTACTGTTTGAGGCACTAACAGACTCCGTTTAATTTACAATAATACATAAAATACTGTTATTGCAAGGGGACTTTGTTCCACTGGTTGTTTAGAAATTGAATGGACTTTTATTAATCAGATAAATCAACACCACCCATGGCAACAAGCCCTAGAGTACCTACTGAGGAGGAATGGATGAACAAAGCACGAGGAAAAAATTATCTGCTCTGTGCTATGCCTTTCTGCTTGCAATTTTCTAGAATTTGTCCATTATTCAGCATTATTCACCAGTGTTTGTAGAGTAGTTTCACTTATACCTTGTTTGGAAACAATTTGTAATATTTGAAAGATTCTTCGAATTAAGAGTATTTGTCATTAATATATAGATCAGTTTTTGTTTTTTATTCATGACTCCTTACTAAAACAAGTTCATGGATCACAAGTGAGGATCCTAAGTGTTACTGTTATACAAATTAATAATAACAAGAATCATGATGTTCTACAGCTTGACTTTAGACCCTCCATAATGATCTCAACAGACTTTATTCAGAACAAACTTTAAAACAGTTTTCAGCACAGACACTTGGGATTGCCACTTTAAAATGCATTAGTCACACTTTCTGTACTTTTTTTTTTAGAAATCCTTGTTTTGATGACTGTCTCTACCATTAAGTCTTTTACTACAATTTCCATGGAAAAAGAATTGTAGAGAATATGCAAATTCACCTGAATCTAACGGAAGAGTCAAATATCTCTAAGGAATTGCGAACTTTGTTTTCCTGTAACTCTGAGTCTAGTTTTTAGACTCTTTCTCTCATCTTCTTATCTCATAAAGCCTTTAAACGCCCTGGCTGTGAATTTGCATAACACAGCACAAACCAAGCTTAGCAGTACTAAAAGCTCACTTTGCAAGTGTTTAAGATGTTTTCAGAAACCTAAAACACCATCAGTGCTGAAAAACAGTAATGGTAACTTAGTTCGTTGATTCAAACCCAAGCATGCAACTAGAACAACAATTACACTTGCATTTGTTTCTTTCCATGCTGTTCGATATCACTCATGAAGCTGCTGAGCGTGCAGAAGGCTAGTCTCAGCATGCCGGTGAACAGCACAGTAGCAGGCCTTTGGATATCCTTCATTACGTCATATGCACTCATAATGTACCAGTACCCCATTGTTCTCCAGACTTCTGCACTGTGTGAGCTTGCTGCTGGGAGGGGAAAACAAACGGGACTGTAAAGCTTTAACATCTGCTGTAGCCATGAGTGATTTGCTGGATTAGCTCTCCAGCAGGTAGGACAGCTACTTCCTCAGGTCTGCTATCATTAGCCAGAGGTACTGCTGCTCATCCCTTGAGGACTGCTAATGTATCTTTTTGGGCTTGAGAACAGTTAGTCAGCCAAAGAGGTGTTTTCCTCATGGCCTAAATGGAAGGACAAACAGGTCTTTCCAACGTAGTTGTGGAAGCAAGCTTCTAAATGCATAAGATATAAGATAAATATTCTGGGCACGTTTGTGTTGGTCATTTTTATGTTTTCAGTTTATCTACAGACAGGGGTACAAATAAGTTGTGTGTTATTTCTCCACTCTCTGAAGAGGATCTGAAGTGAAAACAAGAAGTGGGGATAGAATACTGGAGCTCTAAGTGGAAATTATTTTTACATTATGGTCATCCAGTTGACTGTAAAACCCATCCCAATGTACCATGTATTCTCTCTAACATCAATCAGATGAACTTTGCCCTCATTGGATGATATAGCTAATTAGAGAAATGGGAACATGCAGATCACAGCCCCGGGTGAGCCTCTTCCAAGCAGTCCTTCATAGGCAAGGACTGCTCCTTGCCTCATCGGTAGCTTGACTTATCTTCTGCCTGATACTTCTGTGATTCAACAATCTCTGCATAATTCTCCTCTTTTCAGTTAAGGCACATAGGCATCATTTTTTCTGACTTTGTAATGAGTCTTCATCAGATTAATTCAGATTCTCACAGAAAATGGAAAGGTGCTCTGTTCACTCATTAAACTGGTAACCCAGTCTGAGGTATGATAACCAGAGATTAATATTCAAGTTTTCCTTTTCAGAAAGAAAGTTTTTGCGTGATATACAGCAAAAGTTTATCTCCAATGACTGCCACGTGTGGAAGATATATAATCCAATCTTTTCTTGGGTCATGTGTCATCAACTGTGTATTAGATTCTGGTTTCCTAATCTTTGTAAGCTGCAGTAGTATAGGGAAAGAAGCAAATAGAGTTTTGGATCTAGAGCAGCTATTATATCACTGATGTGTAAGGGGAAATAAATGATCATTTTTTGAATACCTTTCCTAGGCAGTTTGTTCCTAGAATCCTGGTATGATGACAGTGGGCAATCCACTGTAAGATATGTGACCTGGATCCCAATTTCCTCGCTGCATTTTGGGCCAAATATGTTAATGAACCTGCTAGTCTATTGAAAAAGAGATATTATATATTCTCCTTTTAGAGAAAAAGGAATTTATAACTTTTGCTTTTCCTTTTCATATTCTAGAAAATACACTTAACACCTTTGCCTGGCCTTGCTTCATTAATAAATACTGGGCTTGATTCCCTCTTGCTTTCCATTCTGTCCTTCTCATGAGAAACTGTCATATATTACAACGTCAGAAGCAATTGCATTTAAAAATCCATTTGTCAAAAGAAATCTTGGATGAATGACATCCATTAACTTTGCCTAAAGCTCCTACTTAAAAAGGACTTCATCAGTGGCCCTAATATCGAATGAATGGTGCCAAGTATAATAACAGAATACACAACTCTCAAAACTAAGTTCAAAGAAATAAATGACATGGTATATGTGCTATCATGAAAGGATATGGAGTGAAAAAAACCCCAGATCAAACATCTGTAGCCAGTGTTTGTTGTCAGTGTACCTCATTAGTTAAGAATGGCTTCAACATACCGAAGGTTCAAAGAAGGGTTAATAAATTCAAACTTAAATATAACGCCTGTACCAAGAAACAATAGTATGCTATGATATAAATTTGAAACTTCAAGCCTACCACAAATCCCAGAAGCACACATTCCCAAAACAAATGCTTTCCAGCATATACCAAACAATTTAAAACTGAAGATGTCTCTGGAGTATAGAAAAATGCCAGTCTTATTAGGATAGTCATGCAGGAGAAAGTTGGTAAACGGTCACCATAAATTTTGGTTTCTTTGGTGGACTCAGCCAATAACCATTATGTTGGCGAGAAGAACAAGATTATTTTCATCTCCTTGATGTGACAAATTCCTCTGTTCTCCAGATTAAATGAAATAAAGTGTTTCACTGCATCTGGTGTAATGAAATTATTCTATTACCCACTTCTAATCCAGATGAGACAATCAGAAATGAACACTTTTCCCTTACAGCTGCTGCTGCTGATTCTTTTGATCAAAATTTCTCTGTGTTCTTAGTGACTGTAAATCTGAAGGAGGAAGTGTTTTTAGGAGATGGAATAGACATGCATCACCCACTTTGGTAAACATTCAAAGCTTTCTCTGCTGTGGGGATTGCAAAAAAACACCACCGCTCTGCATATTTCAAGATCTCTGATGTTGTTCTTTATTAAAGGGATTTTCCACAGCACAATCTCCAAGCATCTCATGGATATTATGCAGCCCAAATGAATTCATAATTAAGAGTTTAAACAAAGGAAAATACAGGATTTTTTTTGAGAGTCTTAATAAAACTCACATTACTAGGCTGTTACCAGTCCAATCCAGAAGGGAATGAATAATACTTAAACCATGAAGCCATCAGGGTTTTTGAGGAAATGGAAAGCATCCATCGTATCTAAGAAATCAGTTCCACAGAAACTGTTCCATTGTCAAAGAGTCTGGGAAAGTAAGTTCATTTGTTTATTGGTTGGATTTTTTGGTGGGTTTTTTTTTTTCTTTTTTTTAAAAGCTAACAGGATTTTATCAAGATAGCTTCTTTTTTAACTGTGTAATGTTATGTATGCTATTTCAACACAAGTTAGTCTAGAACATTCAGATAGGGTTAAGGCTGTTAATTTCTCTACCTGCTGTTCCAGAAACTAGTAAATTTATACTTATTTCTACTCAAACATTGTTCCGGGTTAGATACCTTTAAAAACATGCATGGTGGCACAATTCAGAGCAGAAGAGGAAAAAACATTTGTTGAAAATAACAGTGAAATGACAGGAAAGAAAAACTGATCTCAAGACTTGGGACAAGTGGACCAGGAACTAAGTTTAACTTGTTCAAAGCATTTACTAGATTTTAGTATTATGGTGGCTGTGGCAACTGTAGGTCAATTGTGACTAACAAATATGGTAAACTGGACATAAACGGAGGTATGTGTATTTTTTGTTATTGTTGTGGCATCCGATATGAATACATGTTTTTATGTTTGGAGATTTCTGCAGATTATGGAAAGAAAGGATAGTATAACTGCCTTAATACAAGACACACAAACTTTGGATATTGAAGGAATGAGGCAAAAATGATTATGCTGTCTATGTGTTATGGGAATTGTACTGTAAGACCGATTCTACATGTATTGTAAAAGTGTAGACATCTGTATCTGAGGATGTTTTGTATTTACTATAATATTTGCAAAGAATGTAAAATGAATAGCTTAAACAAATCTGATTAATCAAAAATAGCCAAAATCCTGAAAAGAAGTTTTTTCACAATAATCAACACAATAAAGATTTCAGGCTAAAAATTTACAATTTACTGCAACATCAAATTGTAATTCAATAAATCACCATGCAAAATGCACTGTTAAAAGTCTATTTTGAGACAGCAAAACATTATGTAAAGACTATTTTTTTTCTCCTCAAAATAGAACAGGATCTTCAACTGCTATTATAAAACACTACTTTGTGTTCAAGATGGAGAGCCCCAAGCCACCTCAGATCAGCTCAAATTGTGAAACTATGTGGTCCCCTATGTTAATATTAATGATCTATAGTTAAATGACTTTGCATCCTGGGAAAATTGACTAGGAGGACACTTATATTTAATGGTAATGTCTGCAGAAAAATGGCTTTGGGGAAATCATTAAGGATGACTGATGACATTGAAAATAGAAAGAAGATAATGAGTCCTTTCTTAGTCAGCAGTTGTATATCTATAAGGACTTAACTTGTTCTCACTGCTTAATATGACAGTATTGCTTAAGTGTTTCTGTGTTTGGGGAAAAAACAGTCATTTTCAAGAAACAGCACTGGAGAAAGAATTTGCCTTTTTTAACAATGAAGGAAAATTTCAATTCCCTTTCAAATGAAGGAAATTACAATTTCAGTGTGATCTGGAAGCCAAAATCATCCTAGGTGTTAACTGAAGTGCTTATAAGTGCTTAACAAATGAAGTGCTTATGTGAGAAGTGCCTTCACTGTAAGAAGATGTTTACTGCCTTAGAATGACCATAGAAAACTGAATATATAGGCTGAAGCAAGAAACTTTAGTCTGTGAAAAAATGAACAAGTTTTCTACTGCACTACAGGTGGTGTTTCAGTGTTCTCATCTAAAGATTGTTACTGTGCAAGGGTGAAAACTTGACCTCTTTCAGACATTTTTAGTGTTAATTTCTTCCTATCTCATTGCTTTGGTTTACATTTCTGCACACTTGTTAATAATCTTTTCCTTTGTTCTAGACCATCTGTTCGACCCTTGGAGATGTTACTGCAATGATAGGTAGTCAGATGTACACATTAGGGAGAAGCTTTCTCCTTTGATTTTGTGAGGCAGCAAATGATGAGGTAGGCATTGCTTTGTGAGAGGATGATACTACTAAAGGCAGCAGATGGAGGCAAAGTGCAATAAAAATCCTGTTGTGTTGCATTCTAGTCTCCAGTTCTGGGGCATCCCTGCCTATTCAGTGCAGGCACACTGTTGTAAGCTTTGTAGAATAAAGTTGAAGTTTGTCCCAGTGGCCAAAACCAAATAGAAGACTAGAACGGAAGTGTTTTTCTTGGATAAGGAACAAGGATGGCCTCTGAGTTGTTTTGAGGTACCTGATGTCTACACATGCCTATCAGAGAGAAGGAATTTGCTGAAAGTAAGAGATAGCTGGGGTAATAAAAAATTCATGGCATGTCTGCCTGCTTTCCTATACTTGACTCTAGAAGGACAAGCTTCTCTGCTACATCTGTGCAAGGATTTCTGGGGTGTTGACAGTTGCTGCGACAAAGGATACCAGACATGAAAAACTAAGAAAGTATAGGGTAAACTGTGCAATACATATATTTAAATAGATGTGATTTTATATATGTTAAAACATGTATTTGAAAATGCCTTGTAAATGTCTTCATAGTTCTTGGATTTCACCCTGATTTTACAGGTGAAAAAAGAGAAGTTTGGAGCAATTCAATTTTTTATTTTCTTTTTTTTGGTTAGAACATCTAAAGAGCAAAGGAAACAGAGGGTTTCTCAGACCAGCCAGAGGAGGAAGAGTTGTCATCATTGTCATTTTGCCAAATAGCTCATAGGGTAAGGAATGCTTTGAAGATATTTTCTCCTGAAAATGTGATGTAACCAGCAGCTGAGTTAGGCTGACCAGACTACAACCAGTTCTGTGACACTGTCGAGGTTTCTGGTGTGTAGGAGTGGTGTGATACCTCTCAGTAGGTAATACTGAAGAGATTAGCCTCCTGCACTGACTGTTTCACCCTTCTGCTCAATCTGCTGCTGTTGTTGGCAATGGCTGACTCCCAGGACTTGCAAGTTTCAGTTAGGAAGACTGAGAAAGGCTGGAAAACAATCTAGTCTGAACTTATGAAGAGTGTTTAAAACGTTCACAGGAGAGCAACCAGTGTCCTGCAGGGCACCTTTTGAGTAAGGCTGGATAGATTTAAGCGGGAGAGAGGGATTTAGGTGTTTCCTGTGATTCCTGTGGTGTGATGGAAAGGTGTTTTTCTCTTTGTACCATAGAACTGAATTGGAGGACAGCTTCTTAGACTTGTTGAAGCAGGACAGCATGAGAAGGGGCTCAAACCTGGCCTAAACCTGGGTTTTGCTGTGTGTTTCTGAAGTTCCAATTCTATTCTCTTACATCTGTGTAAATTATTTGTGCCTTTCAAGTGTTTGGATATAACACAGAGGGGAAGTTAGCCAGACATTACATTTCATTTCCTTTCTAACCTCATGTTTTGTCACTTTCTAAGTGATTGACTGGAAGGAGTTTAAAGAGGATGCACTAATATTTAACTGTGCTGTAATAAATAATCGATGTTTTTAAACTTTTCTTTCACTCAGACTGGTCTGGAGCTCCCTGGCCTAGTTTATTTTTGATTATAGGAATTCATTTCAGTTAAATCATTCATCAGTAGGATCTGCCCATATTTGGTTAAACTAAATAGCTCTAGAAACCACAGTGTTTTTCCAATTGCTTTGAATGAAAGTTACATTAAGAAAAAAACCTTTTTCTGAGATTGGGATGGATCTCATTAATATTGAAAAAACATATTAACATGTAGCTGTGATGCTGTGCTAGTCACAGCTACAGCTCAGTTTTGGGAAAAGACTCCTGATTCTCTGTTTCTCCCACTTGCAGTTTTGTATATGCCCATGATCTGGAGGCTTCTACCTGTCCTTTCCTTTTAACAATATGGATCCGCAGTATCTGTTAATTCTTCTGGTGCTTTACAATGCCTCATCTTTTGGCATGTAAAGCTAACAGATTAAAAATGAGAAAAATCTGTCTTAAACAGCTGCATTTATGCTGTTTATGTATCTGCTTTTACTGAATGGCTTCATACTGCTACACAAGATGTGTTTGCTTTATGAATCCTTGGACTTGTCTGATCTAATAATTGTATATGGCAACAAACTTTGGGGAGCCAGTGTCCGAGGAAGAAAGGAAAAGTTGCACAAATGTAAGATAGAGATGGTTTTTAGCCCTTTTGGGACTTTTTTTTTTTTTTTCCCCAAGTGACTCCAAAAATAGTAAGGGAGGTGCAAGTCGATTTCAAGGCCATTTTAATGTACAGCTCTTAAAAAACAGCCTTAAGGTCTGTGAGAAAGACCTAGGAGTGACACTAAAAAGGTTTTTTAAAGGCACCCATAACACTACAGTGCTGTATACCACCCCAGTAAGTGAAAAGGTGATAAACACATTATGTAGATTTATAGTAATATTTTCAACTCCAAATCGTATTCAGAATCCTTTTGCTCCTGACAGTAATTATATTCAAGTATTGTAATGGATTTACAGGGCTACATCATAGTTCTTAAGAACAACAGCTAGATATCATAAGTCAGAATTTCACCATGCTTGTACATTTATTAGCATATTTCCTTCTAAAGTGTTTTTCTAGTTCATGGTAATTAAGCATGTTGTCCATGCTATGAACCTTGTAAATCTTACCTATTTTATTTATGTATCTGCTTAGTTCCTGTGAAAGACTGTGTTCTTTACTCATATCTCATGTGTTTCTCCTACTGATAGTCTTAATTTTGGCACTGTAAAAGTGCAGAAAAATTTTTACTCCTTCATGGGACTTCAGGTTGTATACTATGCCTATTGAAATGATTCTTCTCCTTTATTTTGAAACACTAATTTCTGCTTTAACGAACTAATAAATTGGTCAAAATGCTTTATCAATACCCTGTAACAATTCTTAAAACTTATTCCAAGTGAGAAAGAAATGACATTTAATGTGTTTGAGATGGTATCTGTAATGTATTATAGAATCATAGAATCATGGAATGGTAGGGGTTGGAAGGGGCCTTTAGAGACCATCTAGCACAATGCTCCTTCTTAAGCAGGTCCACCTAGATCAGGTCACACAGGAACGCGTCCAGGCAGATTTTGAAAACCTCTTGAGAAGGACATTCCACAACCTCCCTGGACAGCCTGTGCCGGGGCTTCATCACCCTCACTGTAAAATAGTTTTTCTTATATTTAAATGGAATTTTTTGTGTTCCAGCTTCATCCCATTATCCCATGTTGTTACTAGATACATTAGAAATAAGTCATGCCCCAACCTCCTGACACCCACCATTTAGATATTTGTAAATATTAATGAGATCCCCCTGCAGTCTCCTCTTCTCTAGACTAAACAGCCCCAGTTCCTGCAGCCTTTCCTCATAAGGAATATGACGTACCAGTAGATTGAATTCAGGAATTCAAAATTTGTTAAAATTCAAAAAGTACTTATAAAGACTTCAAGTTATCTTTACACACTTCTTCAACATAAATAATCCTTTTCATAGTGCTGAACCTCTGAGGTGAGTGCTTAGAAAGAAACTTTAGATGGAAAGCATTCAAAAGTGTTTTTTAAAAAATGTACAAAAAATTGTACATTGCTAGGTACAGCCCTCAAAAATGTACTGTATTGTACACTGATAGGTACAGTCCTCATCTCTGACTACTCCATTTAATGTAGATTTTAGATTGGAAATAGGAATAAGAATCATCATGCTGTATGCTTCATGATGAGACTTCACGTTTTGCAAGCACTAACTCTGCCTTGGGTTAACTGTGTAATGTGGTCTATTGCTCTGGAGATGAACTCCGCTCTCTTGCAAAACAGTGCTATATCATGTTGACTAAATGTATCACCATGTAAGAAGTATATAAAGTGCAATTTTCACCCTGGAAGACAGCATTTCTAAGAGATGCTCAGTTCAGGTGTAGAAAGCAGAAATCCCTGTGTTCAGGGAAATAAACTGGAACATGGGAATGTTTCTTGTGCCCATCAGCACATAAAGGATGTGTTGTGATTTTACTGGGAGCTGATTGAAAAGCAACTCTTCACAGGTGAGTTTTATATATATATATATATATATATATATATATGTATATATATATATATAAACTTTAAAAGTATGTTTGTGTGTATATGAGTTTATATAGGTGCATACAATTCTCAAACTCTAGGAGGAAAATCCCAAAACAATCTACAGCTTTAGAGAGAGCTGGGTATCTGCTGTGATGAGAGGAATGATTAGGGCTCATAACATGTCTGAAATGACCAAGTAAAACCAGTTGATACTTGCACAGCAGAAAGTCTGCAGCAAAGTAAATGTTAGCTGCTCAGTATCTTGTCGAGGTTTTAGCAGTCTGCTGTACTATTGTGCTTTGCTACTCTGGCTACAATAAAGCTGGCTGCTTCAGGTATGTCTAAAACTTGTCTGTCACAGCAGTTTTGATATGTTGTTTTGAAGTTTCTATGTTATAAACTCTTAATACTGTATTAATACTTACAACACTGAAGACTGGGGTCATCCTTGAGATTCAATACTTTTAATGTTCCCTCCTTGAAATCATTTTATCTACTTTCCAGATGTTTGTTCTTCCTCTGCCTCATGAATATCTATTACTATGTGATCCACTATTAAGACCATGGCTCTGACTCCTGTGGTGCTGACCCTCTCTTCCAACTCTCTCCATTACACAGTACTTAGCTAGCATGTAAGTCATATTCCTATGTGCCAACCCTGTGGAATTTACCTGAAGCAGTTAGCATTCAGTGCTTCCAGACAAAAGGGATGAATTTTTTTGTTGTTTGTTGCCTCTCATAAACAGTGATCTCCTATCTATGAAGATACAATTTAGAACAAGTTCTAATTGTCAAGTTGGCTGAAAAAATTCTGATATCTTTCTTCCTTGCAATTTTTTTAACCCCTATTCTCAAACACAGCCCATTAAGACTTACACATACTCAAGGGAGTAGAAAAACATATTAAGAAAGAAAGATCTACATCATTCAAAACACAACTAAACACAGGAAGTTTGACCAAATGATTTCCAGGACAGACGATGAACGGTTTGTATTTATTACATGAAAATTCCACAGTGGATGAAGAAAAAGGCGACTGTAACTGGGAATTGTGGAATTGAAAAATTTTAGCAAAAATCTCTGGGGGAAAAAGCGTTCTATTGGTGAGATATATTATACTGTGGAATAGTTTCTCCTGATTAAACTCTGACATTTGAGATTTTCCTTTTTTAAAATAATGATTTTAAAAATTAGAATGTGTATGGAAGAAATCTCGCACAATTGGAGATCTGTTGACATGAGTTCCAACCTGCTCTGGGATTGTATAATGTATTTACAAAATGAACAACTAAATAAAATGTTGCTGTTGTGATTTATTTTATCAATTAATTTGTAGATTTTTAGGAGTTACAGGTTGCATCAAGCCTGCATGCCACACTCAAGCACAGGCAGCACAAGGACCGTGACTTAAGCAGAGATGCCTGAATTGAGTCAGAATAAAGCAACTTTATGCTGGAAATTCTGTATCTGCATGCACAATGCATCCTGTTGTCCAGGCCAGCACAACTTGCCTCTCAGGGTATCCCTGCTAACTTGTGCATTTTGGAGCTTGTGTGGGCAAGCTGATTCAGTTCCCAACGTGGAGCAGGAATATGTGCATTCATTTCCATGAACTAGTGGCCTGAGATGGTATTCTGAGTTAAGCCCACTTGTGATCGCTGCATGTAAACATGACTTGGTTTGATAAACTGATCAATGAATTATACTAGTTGAAAGAAAGCTTCTCAGATCTGATACAGAAAGTACCTCCTCTAAAATCTCTGAATCTAAAAGAATATACTTATTCCCCAAAAGTGACTGTTTCAAATACTTTAATATCCTTTTCCTTAACTAGGTACTGGCTTTCTTTTAAGTACCTGAAGGTATGGTTTCACATGCATATAGATAGAACTTTGAAGAAAGTGCGAAGAAAAAAAAAATCAAGAATTTTCTGCCTTTCAGAAAGCTATAGCAGGGATATGGAGACTTACAGAAAGGAAGAGACAATTGTGTTTATCTAGAATAATCTGCACCTTATGTGTCCTGTTTTGGACACTTTCCTTTGATATTGCTGGTCATTTATTTTTATTCTGTTGAGGATTAAGCACTGAAAAAAGTACTCATTATTTCATGTCTCAAATAGAATTCTTAAAATAGTAAGATGCAGCTTTATTTTTCTGATTTTTTTTTGGATACTATCAGTCTTCTCTTCTGTGTCATGATATTAAGTTTGAACAAAGTTCTGTTCTTACTTGTCATGGAAAGAAGCTTGACCTCACTCTTCAGTATTGCTTGCCATCATTCTCACAGTGAGTATGTAGTTATTTATACATGTAATTGCTTTGCAAATATAATTCATTGGAGTTCACTAATTGTACACTGCTAAAATTACCTGTGTTAATTTTCAGACCCATGGAATACACCAAAAATAATACAGTGTTTTAGCCTCTACAAAGGATTTCTGTTATGGCTGACTTGGCTTTTCCGAAGAGCATGTGTATTAACCCATCTATGACCTGGATGAGGGGGCAGAGTGTACCCTCAGCAAGTTCACTGATGACACCAAACTGGGAGGACTGGCTGATTCCCCAGCAGGCTGTGCTGCCATTCAGCGGGATCTCGACCGGCTTGGTAATTGGGCAGAGAGGAACCTCAGGAGGTTCAACAAGCACAAGTGCAGAGTCCTGCATCTGGGAAGAAACAACCCCACACACCAGTACAGGCTGGGGATTGAACCGCTGAAGAGCAGCTCTGCAGAGACAGATCTGGGAGTCCTGATTGATAATAAGCTAAATATGAGCCAGCAATGTGCCCTTGTGGCCAAGAAAGCCAATGGCATCCTGGGATGCATCAAGAAGAGTGTGGCCAGCAGGTCAAGGGAGGTTCTTCTCCCTCTCTATTCTGCCTTGGTGAGGCCTCATCTGGAGTCCTGTGTCCAGTTCTGGGCTCCTCAGCTCAAGAGGGACAGGGAAGTGCTGGAGAGAGTCCAGCACAGGCCACCAAGATGATCAAGGGGACTGGAACATCTTTCACACGAGGAAAGGCTGCGGGAACTGGGGTTGTTTAGTCTAGAGAAGAGGAGATTGAGGGGTGATCTTATTAACATTTATAAATATCTAAAGGGTGGGTGTCAGGAGGTTGGGACATCCCTTTTTTCTATTGTATCTAGCAACAGGACAAGGGGTAATGGGATGAAGCTGGAACACAAAAAGTTCCACTTAAATATAAGAAAAAACTATTTCACCGTGAGGGTGAGGGAGCAGTGGCACAGGCTGCCCAGAGGGGTTGTGGAGTCTCCTTTCTTGGGGGTCTTCAAGACCCACCTGGACATGTTCCGATGTGACCTGATCTAGGTGACCCTGCTTCTGCAGGGGGGTTGGACTAGATGATCTCTAAAAGTCCCTTTAGAGGACTACCAATCATAGAATCTACCATTCTATGATTCTATGATTCTACTGATCTGGATGCTGAAGTAAAAACTAGTTTCACTATTTTGACAATAAAACTTAATTAATACTACTAAAAAGAAAAAAAAAAAAAAAAAGAAGAAGAAGAAAAAAAGTTACCTACAGGTAACCATCGGTAGGTTCAGCAAAAGAAAAGAAAAATAAATGACTGTAATGACAATAATAAGATTGCCTTTTATAGTAAGGAAAAAACAGTTTTTGTGTCCACATTCTGTGGATTATATTTTTCTTTTTCCTCTCACAAGCACAACTCTCATGCTACATACTGTAAGCAGTCCAATCTCTCTAATAAACCCCATTTTGGAATTGATCTAGGAGTTTCTTCTCCAGTGTCACGTACAATGGGAGAAGTAGAATACAGTACACTAGTCTCCAGATGAAACTGGCATCTTTTCCTCAAAAATCCTTTTCTTTTCCTTTGGATCCCTATGAAAGTCAAGTTAGTAGAATAATGAACTCCAGGAAGGAGCTGGAGCTGATTTATTATTTGAATAGTACAAAACCTTTCATAATAGCTTGACATTATTCATATTGCGGCAAAATGGAACTTGTATATAACTGCTTTTTTTAAAAAACAAATAGTTCAGTTGTTTGTTACCACAAGAAGAAGAGATTAATTTACAAATTGTTCTTCTTTCCTGTTCACAGTTCCAGAACTGCTAGTCCACTTGTCTCTAGCTACTGTGTGCAATTACTGTGCAGGCTGCCAGGAAGTGAAATATAATAAAATTGTGTGTCCTTCAATTAACAATGGCAAATCAAATGGAAAGTATTACTAAGAAAACATTTCCCAGCCATTCTTCCCCAGAACCCACAGACACAATTAGGAACAAAACTAGAGACATCCTCTCTACTGCCTGTTGTAGGGTATAGTTTCTTGAAGCAACTTGTTTAGAGTAAGAAATAATCTTTACAAAATTTAGTTCATTGTTATGAAATGCAGAGTAGTCAGTCTGGAGCTTTTTGTTTCCCAGTCCTTTATTCATTAATATGCAGCCTTTAGTGTGTTTATCCTTCCAAGTGTACTTAGAGATAATGAGGTGCTATTTTTGATACCTAACCTGATTCAAGTGGATGAAGAGCTTCAGAGAGGTCATGAAAGACTAGGAGAGGAAGGAATGGGACCAAAGCAATTCCAAGGGTGGTAGCTCAGAGCCATATTGGCTTCACTCCTTGTCTGTCTTCTCTTTCTCCTTATAGGAGAAAGTGATAACACAGATGTCATGGGACCTTGGGTACCCTACAATGAGGTAAAGCTCCAGATTTGTGTAATCCATAACTAACTTGAAAAATGAACCCACATTGTGTGGAATAACGGGCCTGTTTCTTCCAGGGTGGTGTAGTCCTGTAAGCTGATAGCAGTATCACATGTAGTATCTTAGGGTAGATATTTCCAGAAGCTCTCTCTCGATACAGTTCAGCTCCTACAGTATTCTGCGGTAGCTTTGATAATGCAGGAGACAATATGGAATGGTTTTAAAATGAATTCTTAAAGTTATGCACTATGAATTCTAAATGCCAAATACCAAATTAATGTCTATGTTCTTCATAGGCTATCACAAAGGCACGTTAAGGCTTCTTCATTCAAAGGGAGGAAAGGTCAACGAATTGTAACAGTGGTACAAAGGCTATTCAGCTTCAGAGCCACCAGAAGACCTCTTGTGCTGCTTGGATTCTTTTCTAGACACTGCTTCCTCTTGCATAAAATACAGGAGTGTTATTTTTTATCCTTTGAATACAATTGACTAAAACATGGACTTAAGGAAGGAAGTGAAGAGATCACATCTGTGAGATGAAAATCAAGAACACCAACTTCTACTGCTGTAGCCGTTGACTCAGGAGCTGTTTTGCTTCCCGCCACCTTTCCAATTTCACATGCCTTTCATCTTTCATCTCATTCCAGCTTTTGGGGTGTTGGTCTATCCTCTTTCATATTCCCTCTTCTGCAGGAACTGAAGCTGTAGCAGAAAAAAAGAGCCTTAATACTCAATGGGAGGTATCTTGAATTTGGAAAAAAGGACCACTTGCTGCCTTTTTCATCTTGTTCTTCCTTACTGTAGCTGCCTGCTCCAGAGCTTTCAAATATGAGTGCAGACAGTTTTGGGATTATATTTTTGTTCCGTGGTTGCTTACATGAAACTTTGCATATTTGGTGTTTAGTCTGTATGGAAACCAGGTGAAAAACATTGAAACAGTGCTTCAGATACTTTAAGAGTCTGTTAATGTTCTGTGACAAGTGAAAGTTAAGTGGTCAATTAATGTTGTTTTACATCTGTAAAACAACGAACTAAACATGTCTTTCCTACTGTCACATTTAGCTGTTGTTTCTCCTTGTGGGTTTTTTCTGATCAGAGTGTGGTTGCTTGATTTGAATTTTAAAAGTAATGAAATGACTATTTTTTGGTTGGATAGCTTTAAGCAGTTATATGAGCCTAGGAACATTTTTGTAGATAAAAATGTATATGTGTGAATACCCATGTGCAACATAAAACAGCATGGAAAATGAAATTAAAACAGTGCCCGCATGACATTTTATAAGAAGATCTTACCAGAATCTTATCTTCTATAGTTAGATTAAATCACTTATCCTTTGGGTTTTTTTAAAAGAAGTCCATGATTTCTTGAAATAAGAAGAATGCATTTTAATTTTAAGTAAACTATTTTACTCTGCATTATGAAAGATGACTAACTAGGTTAATTGTCTTTTTAGCTGAAGAAAGTAATCTGTTCATAGTTTTCTTTTTCTAAGCCTCTATGGGTCAAATCACCTAAATCGCTCAAGCAACCAAATTCCTAACTACTAATTATTTGTTTTATTCCTTTGACTAATTTATGTTAATTAGCCAAAAGATCAACTGATGTGCCAGTTTGATTTAATACCACCTCAAATGTGTAGAAATAATAATATCCCAATTAAAAAAAAATCTCTTAGCATTGTGATACTTGCCTACTTTTACTCCTCAAATGCTATTATTAATCTATAGCAAACAGTTTATATACAGGATATATCATAGGTATATTTTAAAACATCTGGTTCCTGGTGAAAGACTGTAGATCCACTTTACTGTTGAAAGTAAATATTTTTTTTTTATCAGTGCCACTATCAATTAAAACTAGCAATGATTCATCAAAAGAATTTTAGCAAAACAAAGACATTCCAATATCTTAACTCCAAAGGTTTCCATTGTCCTTGCAGCTGTTGTTTTGTTCCATTTCTTGTTTTCAAAGAACATTCTATCTGCACATATGACACTTGAAGATTTAGGAAAAAGTAACACATCACTTACTTATTAAGAATATTTCTGCTTTTCCATTAATAAATGTTATATTATCTTCAGAACAAAATCTGCTTGGATGAATACACGTCAGAGCAAATGATTAATGAAAAGCTAAGAACAAATGTGAGTGCTTCCCCCAGTGTAGGGAATTAGTCTAACACACTTATCTGATGTTTTACCCCTTTTTATCTCCTGGGACTTGAATATTATTGTTCACAAATCTCTGTTCTTCTGTTTTGTTATTGCAGCAATAATTGTTCAGCAATTGAAGTGTGGATTGTTTATCTTGGGCATGGCTGGATTGTTTATAATTATTCTAGGGAGACTTGTTGAAAGCTTTGTGGGTTTTCTAGTCTCATCATGTTTCTGGGAATACTCCCATGAATGGGGTCCAGATGCCCAAGGATCCCAGCTAGAGCTCTTCAGCAGGGCAGGATTGCTCCTTGGGTGCCAGGCTCTGCACAGAGGAGGCTTATTGATTAGGAAGGCTTGACTGTTGATAGCAGAACCATTTCTTTCTAATAGTCTTGTAGATACTGAAGTATGATGTGTCTGGGGAAAACATGATGTGATGGTGATAGAGAACTATCAAGTTAAGGCAAAATCCTAATCTGGTTGTGCCATGAGGGATTTCGGAGTACTAGCTAAGTCACACTACTGATAGACAAGTCAGGGTCTCATTTTTTATTGTTGTCCTTTTTGTAGTTCTGTCACTGTCAATGCCAATAAAATAAATGTTTTCTCTATCACAGCATCATCAGGCCTACAAAAAAGGAGCTTGAAAGCATTTAAGCCATAATACATTTACTCCCGTGTCACAAAACAAGGGATCAATACCTGGAGCTGAGCCTGATGTCACTGGTAGAATTTGTATCTTTTTGATCATTGATTGGTCTACACAACACCAGGCCTGCTGGTGACAGGATATACCTGTCTCAAATGGAGAAAAGGATCTTTCTGCAGGAGCTAGCAAGGCTCATTAAAAGAGCTTTAAACTAGATTTGAAGGGGGAAAGGGATAAAACCAGGTTTGCTAGAGATGATCCTGGGAGCAACATGCCAGTTTTTGCAGCTTGATGTGCTAGCAAAGTCCTTCAGTCAGCTTTCTCAGTGAGGTAGTGACCACGTGGCAGCAAAAATGCAAGGGTTATGATGTGTTAGAAATGATAGACATGCCTGAAAGTGCTCATGTAGGAATTAGGGCTTCTCCCTCCAAAAGGGTGACAGGATCAACAGCACAACTGAAGTGCATCTACACTAACACACATATCATGGGCAACAAACAGGAGGAGTTGGAAACCATTGTGCAGCAGGAAAACTATGATATCATTGCCACCATGGAAAACATGGTGGGATGTCTTGCAAAACTGGAGTGCTGCACTGGATGATTCACTGCTCAGAAGAGAAAGGCAAGAAAGGAGAGGTGGTGGGGTAGGCCTGTATGTCAGGGAGTGTTTTGATGGTCCAGAGCTTAATGTTGTTGACAATAGGGTTGAGTATTTATAAATAAGAATCAGCAGGAAGGCCAGCAAGGCAGACATCATGGTGGGAATCTGTTACAGACCACCTAACCAGGATGAAGAGACAGACAAAATAATCTATAAGCACCTGGGAAAAGTCTCACAACTGCTAACCCTTGTCCTTGTGGGTGACTTCAAGTTGCTAGATGTCTGCTGGAAGTACAGTATAGCAGAGAGGAAACAGTCCAAGAGGTTCCTGGAGTGTGTGGAAGACAACTTCCTGACACAGCTGGAGTGAGCCAGCTAAGGAAGGTACCCTCCTGGGCCTGGAGTGAACAGAGAAGGACTTGTGGTCTTCTTGGGCTTAGTGATCAGGAAAATATAGTTTTCAATTCTCCAAGAAGTAAGAATGGTGGTCAGCAGAATTGCCACCTGAGACTTCCAGAGGGCAGACTTTGGCCTGTTTAGGAGCCTGGTTAACAGAGTCCCTTGAGAGGCAGTCCTGAAGGGCTAGGGAGTCCAGGCTGGACATTCTTCAAGGAGCAAATCTTCAAGTTGCTGGATCAGGCTGTCCCCTCGTGCTCTGAACAAGCCAACCGGTGAGAAGACCAGCGTGGCTGAACGGAGAGCTTTGATTGGATCTCAGGAGAAAAAAAAGAGCGTTTATGACCTTTGGAAGAAGGAGTAGGCTACTTAGGAGGACTACAGGGAGGCTGTGAGGTTAGACAGGGAGAAAATTTGAAAGGCCAAAGCCCAGCTAGAACTTAATCTGGCTACTGTTATAAAAGACAATTTAAAATGTTTCTAAACACATTAGCAACAAAGGAAGGGTTAATGGAGGAGAATCTCCATCCTTTATTTGATGTGAGGTGAAACACTGGGACGAAGGATGAGGGAAAGGCTGAGGTACTTCATGTCTTCTTTTCCTCAGTCTTGTAAGACCAATTGTTCGCTGTGTACTCAGGCCCCTGAGCTGGAGGATAAAGATGGGGAGCAGAATGAAGCCCCCATAAGCCAAGGAGAAATGACTAATGATCTGCTACACAGCTTGGACAATCACAAGTCTATAGGGCTGAATAGGATCCACCCCAGGGTACTGAGGGAGCTGACAGAAGTGCTCACTAAGCCTCTTTCCATCATTTATTAGCAGTACTGGATAACTGGATAAAGTAACTGGATAAAATCTAGTGGACTGGAGGTGAGAAAATGTGACACTCATCTACAAGAAGTGGTGGTGAAGGTTATGAAGCTGATCATCTGAAGTGCCATCACACAGGACAACCAGGTGATAAGGCTCAGTCTGCATGGATTAAAAAAATGTCAGGTCCTACTTGACTAGCCTTATCTCCTTTTGTGACAAGGTGAATTACTTAATGATTGAGGAAAAGGCTGTGGATGTTGTTTATGTAGACTTTTGTAAAGTCTTTGACACCATTTCCCACAGCATAATCCTGGAGAAACTGGCTGCCTGTGGCTTGGATGGACCTACTCTGATATGGATGAACGGCTGGATGGCTGGGCCCAGAAAGCTGTGGTGAATGGAGTTAAATGCAGTTGGTGACCTGTTACCAGTGCTGTTCCCCAGGCTCTGTGTTGAGGCCTGTTTTGTTTAATATCTTTATCAATGATCTGGATGAGGGAATTGAGTGCACCCTCAGTAAGTTTTCAGATGACTTGAAGCTGGGCAGGAGTGTAGATCTGCTTGAGAAAAGGAAGGCACTTCAGAGGGACCTGAACAGGCTGGATAGATGGACCAAGGCCAATTGTATGAGGTTCAATAAGGCCAAATGCTGGGTGCTGCTCTTGGACCACAACCCCATGCAATGCTACAGTCTTGATGATTAGTGGCTAGACAGCCACTGAATGTGAGCCATTGGTCAACAACTGTATAAATGTGAGCCAGGAGTGTGCCCTGGTGGTCAAGGAGGCCAATGGCATCTTGGCTTGTATCAGAATTAGTGTGGCCAGTAGGACCAGGGAAGTGATTGTACCTCTGTACTTGGCACTGGTGAGGCTGAACCTTGAATATTATGTTCAGTTTTGGGCCCCTCACTGTAAGAAAGACATTGAGGTTATGGAACATGTCTAAAGATGTTGCTGGTGAGAGTTCTAGAGTACAAGTCTGATGAGGAGTGGCTGAGAGAACTGGGGGTATTGAGCCTGGAGGAAAAGAGGCTTAGGGGAGTTCTTATTGCTTTCTACATCTACCTGAAAGGAGGTTGTAGTGAGGTGGGGATTGATCTGTTCTCCAAGTAATGAGCAACAGGAAAAGAGTAAAAGGCCTCAGATTTTGCAGCAGAGAGATTTGGATTGGATATTGACAAAAATTTCTTCACTGAAAAGTCTGTCAAGCATTGGAACAGACTACTCAGGTAAGTGGTGAAGTCATCATCTCCGGAAATAATTAAGACATGTAGATGTGGTGCTTAGGGACATGGTTTAATGGTGGACCTGGCAGTGCTAGATTGGACTCTATAATCTTAAAGGTCTTTTTCAACCTAAACAATTCTATGATTCTAAGGCTAACTATACCTAAAATATTTTTTACAGATTCAACCAGTTTTTCTAAATCTCCAAGGTCAGAAATAGTACAATTGTTTTAATCTGTTTCAGTTGCATATAATATTCTCATGGCTCATGCAAAAAACTTCATGGGTCAAGTAGCATTCATGACTCTAGATGCCAGCGAGCTTTCTTAGTCTAGTATCCACTCATGAGAATTCAAATTTCAATTGTTCTGATAAATAACAGTGGAGAGCAGGATTTCTTTCTTTAGACATGAGCATTTCCCCTGGATAAGCTTTCCAATATCTTGAAAGACACTGATGCAATTGTCAGCATGGATAATGTTGGGTTAAATTTTACTTCTTGATGAATTTGCTTGTTACTAACATCTATATTATCCTCTTCAGCTTTCAGTCACGTTTGTGACCAAAAGATTCAATTCCATTCACTCTATGAATTTCTGTCTCCAGCTTTATGTGTTTTGCTGAGAATATTCTGTTGAGATTCTTGTGAGAAACAGAATAATTAAAGATAGTAGTAATTGGAAAAAACAATAATAGAAAAATAAACCATCATATTTCTAAAAGGATTTTTTAATGTATACAAAATATATATGAGGGTAAAAAAAAAGAAATTATTTCTGTGGCCATAGGTAGGGCAGTGAACTAGAGCCCTATATCATACAAAATATGTATCATTTTCTATTTCCTTATGATTTCTGTCTTTTTGGTCTTTTGTGTCATATAACATGACAGAAAAAGAATAAAGCATGGCACCACCATTCTTTTGTATTGCAGTACAGAATTCATTAGGTGAAGATGTTCAGATCATGATAAAAATTTGTTTGGCTCTGTTGTTCTGTCAACAGTACAATAGTCACAAATAGCTCTTTTTATAAGAAAGATTGCAAGAAGGATCCAAGGATGCTCCATATGAAGACTGAATGAAAGAGATGGAACTGGAAATGCTTATCTGAGGACATTCCTCAATAATGTTTTTAGCTTTATTTGCTTTGCCCATCATGGCAGTGTTTGGCCACAGACAACAACTTGCTCCTGTAGCCATTTTAGAATAATTGAGTGAAAAACAGTACAATAAATTAGAAACAGATCAATAGCAAGACATGTTTAGCCATTGAATCCTTTGTGTAGCAGAGTCAAGTCAGATGTCTGACACAGTGACATTTTTGTTTCAACAGGAAAAGGAAACAACAGCTAGAAATGAAATGATTGATGATGGTGAGTTATCTTTTTTATCTTTTTCCATCTGTAATGGCAGTTTTTCTTTGCTTTTTTATGTCTTTGGCATGATTTTTTTGCTTTGAAAATTGACTTTAAAACAATGTAATCAAGGATAACATTCCAGATAGGATCCTCTTCCACCAGATTGACATTCAGTAGCTTTAAAAAGCATGAGTAGGTTGTATAATCTCTGGTGTTTTCTAACAGGGCAGTGTGCAGTATTTTGTTAAATTTCACAACAAAGGAGCAGTGTGGGCTGTGTTAAACATAAAATGTATGCCAAAGGGTTCATAGGAGATAATCAGTTTGGAAACAGAAGAGGTAAGTGTATGTCTTGAGTGTACAAAGTATCTAGGCCTATTTTCCCAGCTGTGTGAAACGTGTCAAATATCCCAAAGAGACAATGGATTTTGCTTCTTCTGTCAGGTGCTGTTTCCTCTCTTCCTGCTAAAAGTGCTTGACTGTTGGTGTATGGCATCTTTTGGCCCAGAATCTGATATACTGAAGATTTTTAATTCTAACAGAGGAAGATTGTTCAGGCAAAGACTGTTCAGGCAAAGACCTTGAGAAATAATTTGGGGCATTGCTCTGCTTTTTGAGATCTTTGCTTGGCAAACTGTATTTGATGCTAGTTTGAGGAAGCAGTGTGGATGTTCAGTTTTGGTTTCGAGTGTGGTTTTTTTTTTCTTGCTTGATTTCTCATGCATGTTTTAAGTATGTCTGAGCAACCACTTTTCATCTGTTTTTCAGCTTCGAGAATTACAACTGAAAATATTATTTTCTAATGGATTGATTTTTTTTGGTCATTTTTACTATTTGGGATTATTATTCCTGTGTTTCATATTAGGACAGTACAATGCACTTTACAGATTGCTAACATTCATTGAAAAATCTGTATGTTAGTGAAGTTATTTAAAGGTACAAGGAAGTTATATAAAGGTACAAAACCCTGACTTTCTTTACAAAGTAAATCCTGACAATAATTTAATTTAAAGATATCTGAACATTCTATGAGAAATAATACACATGGGTCTGAATATCAAAATCTTACATATATTCCTAGGTGTTGGAGAAACTATTGGAAAAAAAGATTTTTAAGGTTAAACTGTGATTTGTTCAGATTTAAGTTCTGAAATAAATGGCCTTACAATGCTATTATTAACGTTTCCTTGAAATACAGCTGCTTAGTCTCTGTTAATAAGGAACAAAGGGGGAAGAAATAAATAAGAAAACAGTTAAGGGGAGAGCAGAAGCAGGACATGAGACAAGAAGCAGCACTCACAAGACATCACAAGCATAGTTGGTTGAACTCTAGCAAAGAGTAGATAACAGACTACTGGTTTTTGCATCAGCAGTAAACTCTGTACACTTAAACCTCTTGTCTTATCTAATTGTGATTTTAGACAAGTCCAGATTATTATTGAATAACCCAGGTAAAACTGAATATGTTTTGTGCTGTGCCCAGATGCCTTAGACTTGTTTTCCTTACAGTTATATTTTTCAGTAGTTTCATCTGTTGATTTGTAGAATAGCTTATCTGTATGTCAGATGAGTAACTACATAGAAAGTAACACAGGTAGAATCTGGTTTTAGCAAATTAGCCAAGTAATGTTTTTCTGAAAGTTCTTACTGTTATTCTGTATCAGAATAAAACCAGCACGTGTACTATTTTGTAGCTGCTTCAGGTTTTCATTTTGTTAAGTTCAATAGCATTTAAAGCTCTATAAATATCACCAGTTGTCTATATATAAATTTTCAGAGAGCTCACAATTCTTCTGGTAGATTGGGAATGTACCAGACACTTCATCCTGTGCAGAGCTTAGAAAATTGTCATGTACGATGGCTGTTCTAATTACACAGAATTTTGGGGCACTGTCTTGGCTGCAGTACAGTTATAAACAAGATTTTTTTTTTCCTGTTTTTGCGAGTATATTCAAATAGTATGCATGGTTATAGGATTGATCCTTGAACATCATTCCACCAAATTCTGTCTCCAGACAGAATTGGTACATCCTCTGTAAAATTCTGGCTCCAGTCAGATGGTATTTTGTGAGAACTAGTATTAGCAGCTGTAGTGAGACATACAGATTTTTCACTTCTTCTAAGTTTTTCCTCAAACATTTGTAAAACTAGTTGTTGCAATAATATACACACACACAGTTATTTTACAGTTATCAAATTCAACCCAGAACTCTCATTGGTGATCACCTACAAACATAGCAGGGAGGACAATGTAGGGCTCATTCTTATTTTTGTACAAGGCATTTATTGCATGATGGTCCATGACTCGGAGGAGTGGACTCAATACTAGTTCCTTCTGTTTCTTTTTATGAACCTTAAGAATATATCCTTATTTTACATCTCCTACATATTAAATTCTATTCCAAAGAATTTTGTTGGAGAACAACAGCTGATGAACAAGTGGGTGTTTTTACTGGGTTTCGAATCATTCACTTTTTTCCATCAAATGTGTGAGTCTGTGTTTTTCCTTTATCTTTGAACATGCAATTCCAGCTGAATGTGTTTTACATAATTTATTAGCTTGATTCTTTGTTTAGTTGCCCTGTTGAAGAGTGTCTGCATACACAATGGCAATGGCTCCTGAGGAATTTCTTTGATGATGGAATAATTCCCAAGTGACACAAACCACTTTTTTAACTCTGGAGTGCTGCTATTCTGTGTGTTTTCAGTGCAAAAGGAACACAGGTTGATTACTTCTGAGATTCAACTATTCTGTTTTTTGGAGCAACTTTACTCCATAGCAAATTTCTGCTTTTGACTGGAAATTTGCAATGTAGACATAGAAGACGATTAAATGACCATCCTTCCTTTTCCATTTACATCTCCTGTTAGAATTATATTCAGTATAGTATGCTGAGAGTATGTTTTTTGAATTGAGTTTGATGGCAGAGAAGATGAGACAGAATGTAGTGGTACAATATAGAGTGGTAAATTTCTGAAGAGATGAAGAAAATCTGAAACAAGTGAGAAACTTAGCCATTAATGGATTAATTAATAAATCTGATAAAATACTGGGTATTTCCTGTTCTCCAAAGAATTATAACATGGTGTAGCTGCATTAAATATATAAACATATTAATAGCTAGTTGGTTGGTATAGGGATGTCAAGATGTCACTATAGATAGTTCAGTGTGCAGCTACATCTGAAAATGTAAGCTATACACTAGAATGTATAAGGGTGATGGCTCATATAGAAAATTTTAAATGCCTCTATAAAAACCTACAATACTGTGTCATTCTGAATAATGCTTTTTGCTAGTTAGCCTGTGGAAAATTACTCATGCAAATAAAAGAAATTAAAATGAAAATGCTATCATTGTTTTACTTACACAAGAAGGAAAGAACTGCAAGAAAACAATTAAAAATGTTTCAGAGAGGGTAGTGCAACAAAGGCATATTCATAAAATCTCAAGGAAGTAAATTCAAAACTGATGAAAATAAATACCAATAGAATGTTTGGTTGGACTGGCAGCTCCACCATAAGTCATGGAAGAGAGGAATTGAGTGGGAGTAAAAACTGAGTGTGATGTTCTATATAGGTAACAAAATGATTGATTTTTGCTGAACTGGTTTTAGTAACTGTAAAAGTTCTGTTCCCTGTTGCAGAGATTATTTACAATTTTACATGAAATAGAAAGTGAAAAAATGAATGATGAAAAAGTCTTGAGAGCATGAACCTTAATGGGACACAGCACTGCTATCTATATGACCAGCTACTGGATTTTTTTTTTTGGTATGCCAGCTTTCACTGTTCATATTGGCATTCTTTCATTGATTCAGAGGTACTCGTAGGACCTAAGTCTACAGGAATAAGCAAAAATTACAATAAAATTATTCAAATTCAAAAGAAAATAAAATCTATGTTTTAATATTTTTCAATCTCTTGGAAAAACAGAAGCAATTGTGTAGCTGAATAGGTTTAATAGACCTTGCTTTTTAGGCTTCCTGTATCATGGACAAGACAACGAAAAAAAAAAAAAGAGAATCTGTTCTGTTATTGCATTTAGTCGGAAGATTTAACTGTTTTTTGAAGTCAGCTATAAATGATGAAAATGATAACTTCCAGCTATAAAATACCTCTAGTCAAATACTTCAGTTTACAAAAAGGATATAGTTTATAGAAACACCTTTTTCCTGTAGCTGACAATTTTCTCACATAACAATATTCTTTAATGGACAGTTGCACTTTAAGCATAAACACAGACTAGAGACAGCGAACAGCAGATTTATGAAACAGCAATATGGATAAAATAAGAGCTCCATGTGGGAGTTTGCACATTTCTTCATCCTCAGGGCTGCAGTATACATTTCTGTCAACACTGTTGAGGTGAAAAATAACATTGACATAGTGTAAATGGTATCACAATGTAGGAGTTATACAGTTATATCTGATAACACATAATCTGAGGATCATGGTCCTGTGAAGAAATTAAACGTAAAGCTTGAGATATTTTATTAGGATGATCTTACAGTACATTATATGTCAAATTCTTTCATATAGATTTGTGTGTCTATCTGTGCTCACACAAGATTAGCTGTATTTTGTCAGCCTCTGCACTTCATCATGTAAAGCGCATGTTGTAGGCTCTTCAAGAGCAATGTGGGTGAGCTTGAATCCAAGATTTGTAGTCAGATTGCAGAGCCTTTGTTACCAGCTCAGCAGGAAACCAAATAGGGAAAAAAAGCCCATACCAAAATTATACACTTTGGTACAGAATATTCAGAAAGTAATGCATTCTTTCTGAGGAGCTTCTTATCTTGTTCAATTTTGGCTTTTTTTAAAATTTTTACTTAAATGTTAATGAGGAAAGTGACATGTTCCAAGATGAGAAAAGTAGAGCAGGGGTCGTAGTTTTCTTATTTTATTTTTTAGGGGAGATGAGGAAGAATGAGGATTATCGGTGAGATATGATTAAATAAATGTAAGCTATTTTTCATTTTTATTGCATTCCAGTTTTAAGCTGCTTCAGTGCTTTGTTGCTGTTTGGTGGATTTTTGGGGATTTTTCTTTACATTGGCATTTCAGATCGTTGAGTAGTTAGCAAGTCAAAAGACCATTAGAAGCCTCAATGATATAAAACAATGTAAAATTTGGCAAATAAAAAAAAAAGTTAAAAATCAGAAAATGCTCTTCTTCTAGCAACAGGAAGAACAAGAATTATTCAATTTATTTTCATTTTTCTTACATTTTTAAGCGACCAGCTGCAGTTGGTTCCTAAAAGGAACCAATTCTTTTATAAACAAAAAGACATGGAGCTTGCAAAGATGTAGCCCATTGTACTCATGTGCAGCTCTTGCTCTTCTCATTTATTTTCAATCACTACTTCATACTGTGGATTATATGACTGGAGTGGTAAACTATACCTCACTACCCAGAGCCTCTCAGTGGTGGTGCACTGTATGGTCTTTATCATTCAGAGTATATTCCATTGTCTGTTTTATGTTCCTTATAAAACATTCAATCTGTTTTGCACTTTATTCTCCATTCTTTCACTAATCTTTATAAAAGTGGGCTCTGTCCCAAGGGGTTTTCACATTCTTCCAGGAATAAAATAAAAAGAAAGGAAAAGTTGTGTTTTTTTTTTTTTTTTTCCTAGATTTCCTTTTTTCACCTAAGAGAAAAAATAAGAAAATCACATTTCTACAGATGGATATAGATACAGAACTTTTGGAAATTTTTGCTTCAGTCTCCTTTTGCTAAAATTTATACACCATCAATACTGCAGCACTCTCAAGATGGTGAGCATATATGTATGTAGTCATACATTTTGACAGTTACATTAATATTACTAACTACTCATTTAATTCTTAACTGGCAACAAGGTGTGTGTGTGTGCTGCTCCATCTTTAACATGACATTACCTACATATACCTGTGTTCCTTTACTTACTGCTATTTTTAGTCCACTCTTGTTTGACCAATTTCAGTCATTACTTGGCCACGTATTGAGAGATAAGACCGGTTGCCACAGATATTTTCTACTCATTAACAGGAAGCACATGTGCCGTACAACATTGTCCATAGTTATCCACATTATTAAAAAGTAGCAATACTTTTGTAACAAGTAACATTGTAGCAATGTGTTGTTACAGTACATTGTAAATACTGGAAATATGTCTTTAATATACAAAAATAATATACAACATTAAGAATACACATGTATTTTGTATGCATACTTGAGGAGCTGAATGAATACTCTATATATCTGTGTTCATTACTGTCCACACTCCAGTATCACATCACATGTGCATGATTTGGCTGTTTCCTACAGCCCCTCTACTCAAACTGAATGAAGTGCATATATAACTAGTTTGATGTCACACTGGCACTAACGCAGATATGTACCTACAGCCAGGTATCTACTTGGTAGACCGTTGTACAGCATACTTTAAAAGCATTCTACATGTATATACTTTGTCTATATGGACATAGCCTGATTTTTCAGTATTCCTGGTGGAAACTGGTCCTCGGTATTTTTTGCTTAAATCATTTACAAACGTTCCCTAGTTCTACAAAATGGAGGAAGAAGCTGGAAAAGCACAATAGGCCAGTTTACCCTAAGCCTTTCAGGAGTTTTGTCACGAGAAGGGTGGTCCATTTGTAGTAAATAGTATGTGCAAATGTTGCCTTTTCCAGTTTGCAGCATATTTAAGTGCAAGACTTAAATATTTATGATTTTGTTGCTTGTTTTGACATTTCTAAGAGAACGTTTCAAGCAAAAGGTTTTGACTCATAAGTAGCAAATAGTTAAAAGTTTCTTTCACTATTCATTATTTATGAAATGATATTCATTCACATTCACATGGGTAAAGCTTCCATAAACTTTATAACGGAAATTGATGACATTTCTCAAGTGTGTGAAAGCACTTTTGGGCTGAACTGTCCCACATTTAAGTATATATGATTTTGATAACTGCAGAATCTTTGTATAGATAGGGTGTTCTGTTTGGCTTCACAGAGTTGGGAGACTTTAATTAAAAAAAAAAAAATCTAGTATTTCTGATGCTGCTGACCAGGGCTTCAACACATTCCTTGCAGACCAGGGATATCTTGTGGAAGTTGTTGAGACTGGAAATAGCTTGGGACAATGAGCTGAGAAAGCCAGAGGTTTTTTTTTTTCTTCCTATCTGCAGGCAGGAGGTTTGAAATAGTGGAAAACTTATAAAGGCAGTACAAAGAAGCCAGATGTTGTACAAGGGACAAGAGAAGATTAAAAAGATACTTTCAGCAGGAGGTGTGGAGATACAGGCCTTCTTATACGATGGGAAGTAGTTTTATTGACCAAAGTCAAAGACAGTGAGCTGAGCTGGGCTGAAACAGCTTTCTGAGACCAAATCCCAAAGTATTTGAGATGGTTTCACATTCTCTAGGGACTTTCTCAAAAATACTGTAGCATAGTAAGTAAAGACAAATGGTGTTTGAATTCTGTGTGAAGCCAATTTGTACGACCGGATGGTTAAGCATGCAATTCACTCCAGAGAAATAAATGACCCAGAGGAAAATAATTCAAGTTCTCCTGAACAGACATAGGGTTCTTGAAGAAAGGTTGCTGCATTATGAGGTTATCTCAAGGATCTTTCTCGGATGAGATTTTGGAAGAGAATCCATGCCACAGAAGTGTTTCTTGTTGAGCTTTGTCATACTGTTTAATATCACAAACCCTTTCCTTCAGGTCCTTCATCTTTCCTAATTTCAACCACTTATGATGGAGAGAATTACTTTGAATGTAACTCTAACAGCAGTTACAGGAAGACTTTATTATGGGAGCTTGTCAAAGCCTAGGTACTCTTGTAATCTTATTTCCTTAATGTCTTTTGGGTTTTTTTAAAGAAATTCAAGTATCAGCTTCCATTGTAATTACTGATGTTCATAAATGCAATATGTTAATATAGAGCTATTTATATTATGAATAAGAAGTAATAATTCTATGACCCTATGAGCTATACATTAATCTACATAGGAGAGATTCAGATCTTCCTTTTTATTTTTTTTTTCATGTACAGAACTTTCTTTGTCTTTCCATGCCTTTCTTTAGCAGTTATTGATACCTAATCTCTACAGGCAACTTCTGATTAGCTTCACATATCCCACATATTTTATGGGACTTCTTGTAGGCTAGAGAAAATGTACTTTTATGACTGATTTTTCACCTATCTCAATCTCTTTGGAAGCTGCATACAGCTTGGTGATCTAACATCATGTAGATTGTAGCATTGTCAATTCTACATTACTTTTTAGAGAAAAATACTTACATTCCAATCATAGCAAGAAATCAGCACAATATGAATAAGTTCTTCCACCTCCGGTCCAAGCTGACAACAGAACTAGAACTGTGGAGGTGACTGTTTTAAACTACTGCCTGCTCAAGCAAATTTAAAGTGTTTCACCACTGAATGAAGTATAAATTTTAGACAATTCCTTAGGGATTGCAATGTAGTTTTGTAATTGAAAACAGACAACATCTACTCTAGGTGCCACAGATCTTGTAAGACATTTTACTTAGGCTTACTAAACTAATCCTATCAGAGTAATCCATATCTACAGGCCAAACCTTTCATCAGATGGATAGAATTTGCTTATGTAATTAGCTTGCAACCGAGTACTTGGTTATTCTGAAAATTTCCAAATGAAATAGCTTCAGATACTTCCAAGATTAACCTAGTAAAATTTTTCAGATGAGTAACAGCTGTGAGTGCTTAATAAAGACTAAAAGACTGGTATGATGGCATGTCTTTACCATGACTCAGATACAATTGCTACTGTATTTAGCAAGTGAATGAATCTGAATTAAATCATTTCCTGTTAAAGACATGGCATCCATAGGACTTATGTGGATTTGTACAGATTGCAACATGAAAACAGTTTTTGCTAGCTGATATTAATGTATTGAACTGTGTGAATGCTCTACTTTTTACATGAGAATGTTTTTTTAATCAATTATTTTCTCATACACCTTGCAGAAGATGCAAATTTGGATTTTCTTCCAGGGATTTGGACTTTGATATGAAAAATAGACTTCTAAGAGCAATTCACCTTTTTATACCAAATCAGATATATTTACCATGTGATATTTTTCTTTATAATAAGTAATACATCCTGACACCGATTTTATGTGTTGAATTATTTAATACTCTAACCAACCTTAAAAAGATCTCTGTCATTTAAAAGGGAGAGAATCACAGAATGGTAGAGGTTGGAAGGAAACTCTAGAGATCATGTCCAACCCTCTCTGCTAATCAGGTTAACCTTGATCAGGTTGCACAGGAATGTGTCCAGGCAGGTTCTTAAAACCTTCACAAAAGGAGACTCCACAACCTCTATGGGCAGCCTGTTCCATGGTTCCCTCATCCATCTTGTGGTCATTACCCCTTGTCCTGTCATTGGCCACTACAGAAGAAGGACTAGCTTCATTCTCTCTACATTCATCCTTTAGGTAAATCTCTAGAAATAATTAAGTTTGACAATAATATTTTGAAATCTCTTACAAAACTCATATTTCGATGTAGATAAGAACTTCTTGTTTACTTTCTTACCCCCCATTGCTTTATTATTTTCTTCAAAGTAGTGCTTTTCTATTTTGATGTCCAAAGAATAAGGAAGGAATGCAAGATACCCTAATGGTGAACAAGAAGCAGAAACTGAAAATTCAGTTTCTGGGAAAGCCAGATTTGTTAAAAAAGGACTAGTTTCTTTACTCTCTTGTAAGGAGTTTGGATAGTTTTAAAAGAGCAAGGGACTATGCACTTTTGAGAAGAACCCTCTCTATAGGTTTCAAATCCTTATCTTCTGACTGTGGAGTTCCTCTACTAGCAAAGTTGAAAAAACTATCTGTGAAACTTGCAAGTGAAGGATATAGACATCATACTCTTAAAATGATAATAAAAAGAAACATAAAACATTTACACAGTTAATAGGAAAGTCAGCAATTTTAAAATATGTAAGGGTCTTAATAGTTTTACTTTGTGACAAAAGATAAAGGCAACAATAACCTGTGAGCTCATAATTTACCAGTGTAGTAATGTGAGATATATCTCCAAACTGTTTGCCCAGTTTGTTTGTTGAGTCTAGCATCCAGCTCCTGACTAAGCAGCTGTTGGAACGTGTATTAGTTTAGTACCTTGTATGTGGAATATAGACTGATCTTGAATGTAGTATGAATTTGCTCTCAGCTCATTTTGGGCTAGTCCTTTGAGTCCACCAAACTATGCTATAAGTAAGTTGACCTTCACGTAACTATTGCTCTGAGTGACAAGGTAGAGTTCTGAATTGAAGGGTCTATACACTGCACTTTAGCCGATTCCCTATGCCATTCAATCACTAATCTAATTAGTAAGTTTTAGAATGATTACTAGTTTTTGGAAGTTAATGAGAGAAGGACTTGCAAACACGTAACTGTAGAAGATGAAGAGTGTTAGACTTCTTTCCTGTTAACCCTAGGTTGCCTGCAGTTAACAAAATGACTACTCACAAAATTGTGGACTGACAACCTCACAGTCAAAAGTGACATCTACGGTTACTGTTAGCATAATTACAGGTATATCAGTTTGTGCTTATTAAAGAATCCACTACTGTGATACATATAGTGTTAACAAGCTTATTTTAATATATATTTATTAACCAGTAATCTGAGACATAAACTGTCAGTAAAACTGTTACCATGTTTTACTGAGGATAATGGGAGGATAACGAGAACCTACAGAGGAAAAAAGGAGGGAGTTATTCCAGTGATTTTTTATTATTTTGTTTGTGTTCAAACTGCAGTATGTTGAACACAGGAAATTTCTTTCCTTCTCTTTTATGCACAAGAATTAATATTATGAGAAAATTTGCTGCTCGGGTCTTGGAATAACAAAATTTATCTTTCTATTTTTCCTCTTCCGATCTACAAGATAATTCTTGTAACAATAGAATTCTAGTGAAATCACATTACTCAGTCTTTTCTTAATTGCAAAACCTCAATCATTTGGACAAAATACTCCGTAAGAAGTGTGAGCCCAGTTTTTAAAATACTTTAATGTGACATTTTGGTTTGGGATCTGTAGCTGATAGGTTCTGTATGAAATTAGTGGCTTAAATTTCTTCTGTGTACTGAGGTAGAATAACAAATAGTGTGAGTTATACACCATTGCAGAGATACAATCTCTGTTCACCTTTAAATCACATTTGGATATGTGATAAAATAAAGGAAATGAGAGGAGAAAATGGAAACAAACCACCACCTCTCTACTTCTCAGGGCTCAAGAGTCTTAGGTAAAAGTGAAAAGGAAAAAGATTCACAGTAGAGAATCTGATTAAAAGGTCTGTTTTAGATTGCTGTGCATGCAGGAAATGATGAATCTTGGCAGAGTCTCAGTTGTGGAACATAGCAGTGAAAAAAGCTGATGCTTTGGAGAGACAGGAGAAAAAGAGGACCCAGAAAATAGGAAATTGCATACATATTTCATTTTGACATTGGTTATCATTAGCACCATTGTATGAACTGTTACTTATTAACTCTTTGGAAGAAAAATATGAGGAGTTTAATCCTCTAACCAGTAGGTTGAAAATAAAACTGATGACTTAGGGACTGAGTGTTAGCATAAAATATAGCTAGACTGTTTGCTCCTATGATCATCTCCCTTATGATGGAAGACTGACGGAGCCGGAGTTCTTTAGCTTGCAGAAGAGAAGACTGAGGGTTGACCTCATGAGTGTTTACAAATAAGTAAAGAGTGGGTGTCAGGAGGATGGATACAGGCTCTTCTCAGTGATGTCAAATTATAGGACAAGTGCCAATGGGTACAAGCTGGAATATAAGAGGTTCCAAAGAAACACAAGGAAGAATTTCTTCACTGCGAGGGTGATGGAGCACTGGAACAGGCTGCCCAGATGGGTTGTTGAGTCTCCTTCCTGGAGATATTCAAAACTCATCTGGATGAGTTCCTGTATGACCTACTCTAGATCCTGCTCTGGCAGAGGGATTGAACTAGATGATCTTTTGAGGTCCCTTCCAACCCTTAAGATTCTGTGATTCAGTGGAAAATCACATCTTTGTTATTAGAGGAGGCTCAGCATTCCCATTGGGCTTATAGTAGACAAGCATAGCAGTTGGTGTGGATAATCTGAGTTAATCATCACCCTTACCACTGAAGAGACATTCTTATAGAAATTCTAGACTTTCTCAAAGGATAGGCAGTGACTTCCCATAACTTCAACCCACTTTCAGTGCTTGCTGAAACCAAAGGGAGAACTGTAAGTAGTGGGAGATAGCAGAGTTATACTATGAGAATATTTATTTTCTGTTCTCGTGTTATTATATATGAAGATTCAATCTGTTTATATTCAAAGTCTATTGATGTTGATGTTGCTCCTTGCCTAAAGATTTGAAGCAAAGTGAGGTAGCCTTGAAATACACCTGAAAATATGGCTTTAAAATATTAATTCTGCATTTTGATGGCATTTACTACTGATAAAAGTTCTGCTTCCGTGTGCTTTGCTTATTACAGTTTGTTTCTGAATGTGACCTTGTCACAAGTACTTATTTTAATCTATGTTGCATGAAAGTGACTTGATTTTATTGGTCATTTCATACTACTTGTGCAAAAATGCGACAATTTTAGTGCTTGTTTGACATATTTGAATTAAAATATCCTTGCTTTATATAGGGAAGGATATTTTCCATGAAGTATCTTATATCCCTCCTGCTTACCAGGGAAGACATTTGTTGATATCTGCGTGTTGTGGAAAATGCAATCTTTAATCTTTCTATGCAATACTGGGGTAAATGGTTCTACCACATTATGCAGTAGTGCTGGTTTGGTATAAATCTCTGAAATGTATGGAACTTCCTTTTATGTTTTCTTGATGAACAGTATTTGCAGTTTTAGATTAGAACTATGTTAAATAGTTACAACAGTCTTGGAAACTACAATTCCAGTTTGCAAAATTTAAAAAAAAAATGATAAATACAACTACTTATCATATTGGAATTTTCATAGTAAATAATAAACGTAGGGGGATATGTGCACTTGAAATTTAAAATATGTGATGGAAATTTTGAGGCAGAGGAATTGGGATCTTTGATATATGTGAAGTGAATGCTGAACAAACATTGGGAAAGTCTGTGTCTTCATCAACAGTCTCTCAAATGTTTCTCATCCGTAACCTTAGATGCAAGTGCTCTGCAGATTTTCAGAACAGACCTGAACAAGCTCATAACAGTCTGTGAGTATGAAGAAAATCTATGAAGGAGACAGTAAGAGACATTGTGTGAATGTTTGGTGTGAACCATGAGGTAATCAAAGAATCCAAAAGAGCTTGGACTTCTTGAGTGTGCTTCTGAAATGTACTTGGGGTATGGGCTAATGCCCCTGGTGCTTGCCCTCAAAGCCAGATCAACTGCTGTAACCCTACTCCTACCTTCCAACCTGGATCTTAATTGTAAAGTATTTTGATAAAATAATCTTTTTGTTAGAAAACCTCTGCTCTTCAAAAATGCACAGGCCAAACAAAGCTTTATACGTAAAGACAGGAGTTTATGGTTTAACTAGTCAAAACCCAACTTTCATGGGAAACTGGTATATTACTGTAGTGTTTAGATAAGTCTTTGGTTGTGCTAGCATCACAAATATTTTCAGCAATGGAGTCACTCATCCTTGTTTATATTTTAGAAAGAAATTTGTGCCATTTTCTCCCATCCCTGCACTGGTCAGCATGACCCCTCCTTAGAGGGGAAAGTTACCTCTGCCTAGTCCAAAGCTCTTTTCATGGCTAACCACCAGCTTTGATTTCTCTCTCGTAGAACCCAAAGGTCACACACAACAGGAATGTTTCATGTAGTTGCAGCACAGGTCGTTCAAGCTTTAATGAGGCACTTTTTTTCTTCTTCTGAATTATTCTGCTATTTCTGTACAATAACCGTTTTGTGAAAACTAGAGGAAGTTATAATCCTTGGCAAGTTTTCTCCTCTTGTTATTTTAAGTCTTTCGATTGATGTCATTTTAACAGGAGGACCTAGCCTTGAACACTGCGATGCTTTGGAGCAATTGATCACTGTATCCCCACTATTGTCTTAATGGTGTTGCCTTGAGCTCTGTTACAACAGAATCCAACTGTCTCTTTAAAAAATAATAATAATACTAATAAAAATGTTCTGAAATTCAAATGAAACCATGCCAGCTCTTTACAAGACTGTAGGGTTTTATGACTTTATGTAGAACCCTAAACTGTGTGTTTGAGAAGCAGCTGCATTTGCCACGCTTAAAAATCTGCTCATGCCAAGCTAAAATAAAACACCTCTGGTGCTCCTTCTGAAACTTTCCACTCCAGATAAGGCCAATAAGTATTTTTGGAAGTGTTTCTTAGAAAGGTTGGTATAATTAAGCTTACTTTCTTTTTTCCCCCCTCTGTTTATTTTTTGGCAAAAGACCATTTTTTCTACATTTGATCTGAAAGGGCAATATTCCATCTGGCCTCAGACTCTGCATTCACCCCTTTCATCAATCTGATCTTGAAAAATGGTCTTGTACTGAATGTGAAAAATGAGCCTAATTCATCTCCCTGCTTATAAATAGCGACTTTCCAAGTACCGTGTTATAGTGCATGTACTTGTATAGCAGGGATTTGCTGGAGAAACATATTTGTTACCAACTTGTCTTTTGTAAAGTCTTGTTATTGCCCTTGTCTGCTGGTTATATTTGACTTTAGGGTAGCTGACTCTTCCATGTGGTAAAATGAGAATGAGTCTTGATGCAAGTTTGGCTGGTGTCAAATGTGAGTCCTTTTAGTGCCATATCTGCTTCAGTCCATACAAGAGGGCATATATTGCATTAAGATTTCCCATAAAGAGACTCTCAGAGCTGAAGTCTTCAGAAGGCAGAGACTTTGGGATAATGTCAATGAATCCTTGTATTTCTTGACAGTAGTCAGGGAACTCTGTGACTCGAAAAGTCAAACTGCCTTTCCAGCTGTTCTCACTCTGTAATTTCTGTATCTTGTCCATAGCTGGCTTTTGTGCAAGCCAGGGTATGCCTCACAAAGGGCTGCCTGTTCTGTGTCAGAAGATACATCATGTCATGGTACTGGCTGGGTTTCTCTAAGATGATGCTATAGTATTATATATTATTAGTAAAATGCATGATAGCAGATCTTTCTTTCACCCCAAAATTGAGTGAAAAGTAGAGAACTTGACAATTAGACCTCACTTGCTTCTAGTGACCTGGATAATTCATTTGCCTTCTGCCTGCCTGGGAAGGTTTCTGTGTTCTGCATATCTTCATTGAGCACTTGTACTTTGCACTGTTCTGTATACACATTTTGTTTTCTTCTATAGCTCTCTCAGAATGACTTTTTAAAACAAAGGACTAAATGATTGGAATGGTGAGGGAAGTAGTAGTACAGCAATATTGCTGAAAGGGTGGATTGTTGCTTGATAGAAGTCTGTGCATTTCTTCCCTAGCTTTGATTTCCCTACTCCAAAGTTGCTGCCGTTACCTTTATTTTGCAATGTGACTGACCAGCCAGTTTGTTTTTCTTCCCATCTAGACAGAAATTAAAAATCAAAAAGGAAAAGCTAATGAGAAAAGTAGAGGCTAAACAGTAGAGAAAATACTAGTGAAATAGTAAAGAGCTTTGCACCAAACTTGGAAGTTGCTTGAACTCAAGGTTCCAGGCAAAAAGTTCTCCTGAAATGGCATTTTTTTATAGAAAATGAGAATTACTTGTCATGTTTCAGTTTTCTTGGAGAATTTATGGAAAGAGGCAGCCAGTCACATTTTGGATCCAAGTAACTATGTTTAGTTCCAGCAATTTGAAATCATTCCACTTGGTACGAGCTGCAAAGGAAATTCAGACCTTTGATTTGATTTGATGCCTTCATATGGATAGAGGTGTCTAATGTTAGTTGCCCAAGTCTAAATATTTTGGATCAAGGATTTGGTCTGATCTTGAAATCTGAGCTTGATACCCTTTTTTTGGCAGACACTTGAAACTCTTAGACTCAAAAAGATGAGTGTATTCTACTTGCCTCAAGCAACATAGAGCCTCCTAAGCTACCACATCAAACTTTGATTTTTCTGTCCCTCTCTACAACTTCAAGACTCACTGTCATTTTCTCCTTCTTGTCATTTGCACCATTTCCTCCTCTCTTACCTTTCTCCAGTTTCTCTTTCATACACTGCTTGTGCTCACTGGAATGCATTGCAATGTGTGCAGTGAGCAGGAGATGTGAGATTGACCGGTTGTACAATACTGAAAGTGGAAACAACTGGGAAGGCTTGACAATTCAGGTTTCTTGTCTTTGCAGAACTGAATGATATTATAATGAATAGTACAAGCCACTCATATAAGCACTTGGACTTGCTTTTCTGAAATCCTGCTGACACTAGTGAGCAGTAAGTTCTTACATAACTGAATACCACCTCCATTCTTCCAGATCTGTCTTTGCTTACTCTGTATAGTACCATCTCCTGCTTAGACTTTAGTCTTACCTAGTTTATATGGAGAAACAATTACTAATACCATGACTTACCTGTATTCTTTGAAGTGGCATAATTAAAAAAAACCCAAAACAACAAACAACCAATGACTCTGATTTTTGTTAGCATTGGGATGTCTGAAGTCATGCTTGAGATTTGATAACTCCTATAAATCTTATTGAACTAAGTCTCTTTGACTTCTTTACCTTTGTAGTTGTGGCTTTGTTCTTTTCTTTGGTGAGCTATTTTCTACATCAAGCACTCCTGGGCCTTGGCTCATGAATCTATTCAAAGAAGATACTCTATATGATGACTACAGCAGCTGCTCTGCAGATACCTATTTGTCCAGGCCAAAGTGAAATCACCAGTTGTGAGTGAGTAGCATCAAGTCTGATTGTTTTATAGACAACATGAAACTCTTTCATATTCAGTGGTCATATGAGTGATTGATAGATCTCATTATTTTTAAAGAACTATTGCACTGTAATGTTTCCAGATGTTTTCCAACTAAAGCTTGTGTTCTATAGGGAAATATCAATCAGTAAATTACCCATGCCACTTTTTGCCATTCTATGCAGCCACAGAGTTCTGATCTTGTGGTTTGGCTTTATTTACAAAGGAATTGTCAATTCAAATAGATTACTGATCAGTACATTGCAGTGCAGACCAACAGAGGCATATTTTGAGCACACGATAAGGTCAACCTCCTACAAACTACAAACTACATGGAATCAACTGTGATCAATACTCAGGTGAAAAGTCATCAAGGAGAACTCAAATGCTGGAAAAAATGCTTCTAATGAATCAATAGAGAACATTAGACTGCCTATTACTCAACTTTTTATCTACTGTTGTGCTAGAAGGCACTCTGCTGTCAAGGGCTTCTTTCATGAAGCAACTGTAGGGTTTGTAACTACCGGATGCCAGATTATTTGCAACAGCCTTTCTTATTTACTAAAATTGGCTTAAAAATTGTGATAGTGACTGTAATATGACAGCCAGACAGTGCTAATGTAAGTCAGGAAAAAACATAGGTGTATTGATTCTCTGCATGAAAACCAGAGGGTTGGAGAGATTTTACTGTTTGGGGTGCTCCTAATTTAATATAGACTTCTAAGTTGCAGCTAATTGAAATAAAATAAAACTGTTGCTTTGCAAATCTTTGTTTAAGAGCATGTAAAAAACTCTAACACCAAACCTGTAAAAACTGTAACATTAAAGCTAAATTACTCTGTCAAAGTTCATTCAAAACGATGACTGGCAACTGTTGTAATTTATATGCTAAATTCTGTGACATTTTAAATTCTGTGACTGGTTTTTAACCCTCAGTCTTTAGAGGTGTTTTTTCAAAGACCAATTCAAGATATGTTGTAGGAAAAGTCTAGTCTATGGCACAAAAAAATGCCACTTGCACTTTTCAATTATCTTCAGGTTCAAAATCTAGTAAGAGAAAAATAAATTAAACGTGTTATGGTGAAAAACCAGGCTCATTTCACCAGTAAAATAGTTCAGAGAAATCTGCCCCATGAATTTGCAGCCCTTGGAAATCCATTTTGCTCAAATAAACTGTGTGCAGGAGAGGGATGCACATAGGCTCACACAGCTTACTGGTGGAGTTGTTTCCAGGCTATTCTGAGGGTTCGGTGTCTGCTTCAATAGTTACCATCCTCTGCAAGGTGCAATGAGACACAAGTAGTCGTCGTTGGTAACATTATCTATAATGGGATGCTTTGCAGTCTTCATGTATCACTTGACTGTGTCTGAGATTTGCTCAAATTTCAGTTGCTCTCTCTTAGAAGTATAAGGGTTAAACATAAGTGTCCATGCTGTATCTCTGGACTTGTGATATGAGTAGCAAGTATTGAATTGTCATGAGGCAAAGAACTCTGCCAGAAATTTTCAATATGTTCTGAATCTGGATTACGAGTTGGACTGCCTTACCACCATTGCATCACTTGGAGATAGAGTTCTCATTTATTTGACAGCTTTTAAGACCTATTGTAAAAGGTATATATAGATTTTTATGTTATTATCAAGGAATCTGTAGCTGCAATTGCTAATCTGGATGGAATGAATGGAAAATTTCGTGTAGAGCAACAGTGAAGCTTTTTTTCAAAACCATAGTTTAAAACAATAGTTTAAACAAGAACTTTTTGTATGTGAGTGAATTTTTTTAAGGTTGCATATTTTTATTTTATAGTTAATGTGTTATTAGCAACTTAGTTTGTGTGTTGGTCTTGTATTTATTTCTTTAACATTACTAGCTTAGTTTTACTTGCTCTGACAATTTCTGACTAGAAATAGGCACTTTGATAATTTTTTTTTAATGCAGTTTTGTCAAATTTCTGAAATATATAGAATGATTGTATTTACATAGGTTTTTGGAAGGTCCATTTTCCATATTCATTTCTGTTCTTTTATAATGTCAAATGTGTCTGTACTTTGGAAGATGCTGACCATCAGAAGACTGACATATTCAATCTAGTATCCAGGTCCAGTGAATATGGATCTTATTTGTAATGAATAAACTTGAATGAGTTTGAGTACAAGGACCAAGTGACATATACCTTTAGTTGGACAACAACATACCCTAAATCCAGTTAAAGACTATATTAGTAGAACAAGGGGGAAAGCAGAACATTTGATCTGATTTGATTTGAGAATTGTAGTCTCTACCCGATTTCTCCCAAAACCTCATGTTTTTATATCGAGACAAGAAAACTTACTCTTGACTCTAGGCCAGTTGCAGGTTGTACTGAGGATGTTGTATTGACTCGTTCAGTGGCCAAAAACTCTCTTCTCTTGTTTGTCCTTCTTTAATCCTTGTCAGCTTGTCATTACACTTGACTTATCAAAAGTAGCGTTTGTTATATGAAGTTTTCACAGAGGTATGAGAGTTGTTGTTGCACATGCTGAGGACAGTGAGATAATGTGTGAGTTCTTGGGTATTTGAACCATGTAATGTAAGAATATACACTTCTTTACTTCATCACTTTTTATTGTTTAACTGAAAGAAGCTCTGCTTCTTGTGTGTTGGGAAAGAACTGCAACAAGAGCAACTTGGCTTGAAACATACACAACTGAAATGTTTGACATGACCTTACCTTCAAAACATCTATTTGCATCACAAAAGCACTGCATCATCTGGAGTGTTTATTTTGCTCGTGGTGGCTAACTTTGTGAAAATTGAAAGATGTTACAAAGTCTGAACTCAGTAAGAAGGATTTTCATTAACAATAATCCCTGAACAAATATTTGTATATGGGTACAAACTACTTGAAACTCAATATAAATGTTCATTTTCATTACACTTTTCATATTTCCTTTGAAGTTTCTTAATAAGTTTAGAACTTTGTTCCCTCTGAGCCAAGTGGGGGCAAATGCTGATTTCATTTACATTGATTTACTAATATTACTTTGAACAAAGATGATACATTATATTTCTTTTGCAAGAAGCATTTTCCTGTGGTATTTCACTACTTCCAGGGTGCCTGAAAGCCAAAAAATAAATCAACTCAATTAACTATTCAAATACATCAGAACCTTGTGATGTTTTAGTTTGACCAAAACAGGGGAGGGGTTGTTTCTCAGAAATAACATAGATTTATAAACTGCTTTTGTTTTACCTAAATTGATTCACATTTTTGCGAGGAATCTCTTTGTTGTAGCCTTACGCTAGGTTGTCAACCTTCACTTGCCCCTTGTGAAGACTTTTTCTGTTTGTTGAATTTCCTCTCTAGTTGTTTACCAGAAAGCAAGGAATTTTAACTTTCCTACTGCTAGATCCTCACTGGTTAAATTTGTGGGGGTTTTAGCTGTCTTTCCTTTTCTATATTAACTTTTGTATTCTCATCTTGTCACAATTGCTTTGGTCCTTGGCAGTGGCAATATCTTTTCTTTCAGGCATGCTGACCTCTCCCATTCCCTTTGAAGCACTTATGATCATATCCAAGAGCTGCATTCCAGCTGTGGCGCCTTCTGAGGTACTGAATATATTAAGATAAAAAGAAATAAGCTCAGTGATATTAATAAGAAGCTTAAATGTTTATGCAGGCATAAGCTTTGAGAAATTAGATACCCCAAAATAAGGCTTTAATAGGAACGATGAAGTAACTAAACTGAAAGTCTAAAGAATGATGTTCTTTTTCAGCATGTTCTGGTCCAGTCAGTGGTTGTATGACATTTATTACTACTGTAACTGTTTTGTTATCCAAGGGAAGGATACTATTTTTACAGAATATAACATGAAAACATTGCAGAATCTTTAAAAGTGCTTTATTTTTTAAGTTACAATGACATAACTGTAACCAACAGTTATTCGTATACCTCATTTATCTTATGCTTCAATATAAAAACATGTGGTGATAACTTTTTGTGTAATCACAAAAGAGATGCAAGAGGAATTTTTTTCCTAATTTGATCATTACAAATACCTTAGTCTGCTCAGAATCATATCTGGCTGCAAAATTGGAAGACCAAGGATGAGTAAAAAAAAGGAGTGGTTAAATAAGATGACAAGACCAATTTTAGGGTGCCAAATACAGCCTCAAATATGTCACTAGTAAGTGTTATAAAGAATCAAAGTGATCCACAATAATTTTGCTCGTTGAAGTGTGTTCTGAGAAGGTAAATGAAGCCTGATGGCTTTCGTTTCCTGGCAGAATGGGTGAGATCACGGAGATCTTGGGCTCTTTGAGTCCGTTATTACTGACTGTGTTCTACTTGTATGTTCAGAGAGAAACAGATGGAAACTGACCATGACATCAAATTATTTTCTGTAACATCCTGAATCTGTAACTGGAGACTCAGAACTACTCTTCCTCCAGTACACAGCAGCACTCAAGACTTCTCAAAGTCAATAGCTTAAATGATGAGGAACACTTTCGTGCTATGACTGACTTTATCTTCTTTGGCCAACTGAGAAGCTATCATCCCTAGCCCTATATTTGCTGTATCTTACAAAATCAGAGTCGAAGAAGATGTTTTTCAAATGTACAGCAGAGAAAAACTACATACAGCTAAAATTTCAGTTTAGGGGTAATCTTGTTTGAAGCCAATACTCTCAACTCATATCCTTAAAGTTATGAACGTATTTAAGTGCCTCACCAAACAGAAAACTTTCAATATATCTAAAAAAGATTACTTGGAACAGCTTTTAAATTTCTGGTGTTTAGTTTCTGTTCTTAAAATTGGAACTGTTGTATTTTATCATGACAGGAATGAACAAAACCCAGGGAATCCTCTGAAATTAGTTCAGAGGTGATATACAGAGCAGTGGGACTTGCTGGTTGTATTCCAGCTCTATTTTACTTGAGGCAAGAAGATTTTTACTGTTGATACTCAGGAAAAGAAAAACATATCTGTTTATAGATACCTAATTAGATTTGAGTTTTCCTAAAACAATTTTTCTGGGAGGTCAGGGAGTGAGAGGGAATGAGAAGGTTGTTAAGAAGATTTCATTCTGGAGAAGGATCATATACATATGCAAGCAACAGGTGAAAGCCCTGTTGTGCATAGACCAGAATGTACCTATGTGTCACGTTAAAGCTTGTTTTGGTGATACACACAATGTGAATAGCCTGAACATTTATATGAATTTTCACATAAATGGAGCGTGAGTAAACAGATGACGGAAGTGGGTACAGAATATTAAACTTAATGAGAAATAAGTTTACATATAACAATACAAATGTATATGTTTTTTGTCTGAGAGATGTATAAGTAACTTTTTATTTCTTTTCTTCTGGCCACAAAGGACATTTTTTTGTTTAATGTACTATTCAAGAATGAAAACCTTAGACTTCAGATATTGCCTTCTTTATTTCATTAATGTTAATACAGGAAATCAAAAAAGATCACAAAAACACTATGTCTCATTATCAGGATGTTTCTTTTGCTTCTGAACATGCCAGCAAAGAATTTTTGATCCAACAACATCAAAAGATTAAGCCATTTGTGCTTAGTTGGTTTGCCTTACATATATTTTTTTTTTTTCAAGGCAGAAGGTTTAGCTTTCTTTCCTATACTCTAGAGCATGAGAATGCAAGCATACATCTCTTATTGCATCTGTATTTTATGGGAATATCTTACTTGGAACACAACAGATGGACTCATTTTAGCCAAGGCTCAGAATCTTCAAATGTTAGAACATTAATATGTGGATACATAGACCTAAACTTTTATTACTGAGAGGCAGAGGCGGTTGATACTGCTTCTATACTGAGGAAAAATAGCCAACAGCAGAAGGCTTGAAACATTAATGTATTTAATTGCTATTTTTTAATAGCAAAAACAACTATATGAGGAATAATTGACTATTTTTATCTGGCTACCGTATTTCAAATTTTATCCTACTGACAATACAGGTAAAGTCAAAAATTCCCTGTTGACTTTCAGGCAACACAGACTCCATTGAAACACAGAAGAAAATATCATAACTAGCACATTATAAATTACAGCAATGCCAATGTTCTACTTCTGACCAGAGACTGTTGCCTGAGTTTCAGGTCTTCAGAGACTCATCTTGATGTTGCTGTAGATGTATACTTTTGTCAATGATGGCATAACACACCTGAGAAATTCCATTGTAGAGATTCAGTTGATGACTTGCAGTGAATCTGTACCTTACAAATAAGCTCATATAGTTTGGTAACTTTAACTGTCCACACTGTATTGAAAGATGCACTGTGGGCTAAGGATATGGCATATACACAGGTAGTGTATATGCTAAAATATGTATTGCTGCTAAAAATACATATTTTCTTACATTTCAAATAATATCAAAAGGATTGGAATTTTTATTTGCATGGTTTTGACCCTTGATAAGACTCATCTGACACCATTACTGTAGCTAACCTCAAATCAGTGACAGCTAAGTGGAATAGGGAGGCACATGAGAGCCAGTTAAACACGATGAAGTGTTGTTTTGATTATTTTACCCGTTTGGAAGGTATGTATTTCACCTATTGAAAGCTTTCCCATAGTATTCCACATTTGATGACAAATCCAAGGTGACATTTGGAAGGCTCTTTCTATTGTTTCATGCTTTCCAGCATGCTTGGAGTGGACCAAGGTTGTAATGTATTCCAGAGAACCAAGAGATTTTCCATCATATACAATTTAAAATGTGGATCCATACTTAACAAGAGATGTAATAATGGAATCTGGGACTGGAGAGCATGGTGGATTCATGATGGGATGTAGACTCTCTTGTTCACCTTCTAAAATTTTGACCAGGTTAGCAGCAGCTAATAGATTTTCCTCTTAGCTCCTGGGTGGCCTTTGTGAGAGGAAAATTGCAATGAGCAAGTGCCCAGGTTAGTGGACTGAGGATCCAGATGAACTCAAATACATGCTGCATGCCCTTTGATAGATGGATTAGGGGGTCACAGGTGGTTTTGTAGGAACTGGTACTACTGCACTACACTTCCCTCTACCAGAAATGGCTGTGGGAGGAAGCAGCCAAACTTTATGTCTCATAAAGCTTGTGTGGGGCTGGCTCCAGGTGCACACAAGGCAAGTGGAGGGACAACTTCCAGCAGCTCCAGTGTGCCCTCTTTGCCTACATTATTAACTATCTATTAATTCAATTAGCTGGTTTTGTTAAAAATACACTACACCATTTTTTTACATAGTAAGCATGTATATTAGTTCTTCTGTGAAGTAGCTGACAATTTTCACCTCATTACATGGTCTATGTCCCTCAGGAAGTGCATTTGCAGTCTTTCTGTTCAGGAAACACAAAAAAATGCTTTGCAGGTCACGTTTCAGTTTTCTAATGGAAATTGTGTGAAATTGCGTGTATTACCCAAAAGTCTGAAAAACTAATGCTTTAACATGTGCTGCAGTTGGAAAACTGAGGTAACTATCTACACTATGAATTTGAAGAATGGGACTGACTCCAGGAGAACCAATATAGACAAATGCTATCAACTAAATATCTTACTAGGACATGGGACCTGAAAACAGCATTGTCTTGTTATCATACTGTGCTGATATGTTTTAGTTGTTGATAGAACTTTTTTTCAAGCATTGTCCTCTGACTTAACTGTAGTTTTCCAAAGCCAACTCTTTTGTGGAGAGCTTGGAAACCTTTGCACAGTGTATTCATGGGAACAATCTAAGTTAAAAAATGCTCAAACATTTTAGTTCATGATTTTTTGAGTGATCTTAGGTTCTACATGAAGTTGTATGAAGTACACATGATTAGGTGACTTGGACATTCAACTACACAAGATCTGATGTCTTGGCATTTTGAATTTAGGAGGGTGAAACTTTGACTTTAAACTTTCTGAAGGGACTGAAGCGAGGTGTGTATGTATCTGTGTGAAGGAATAAAGTCATATCTGCAAACAATTACCAAAGAAAATGTTTGCCTGTCTTGCACAGTTGAGATTGCTAAAAGTTGAACAGATCTAGCTGTAATTTTAAAATGAAAATAGATACCAATTACGGGTTTTTTTGTTTATTCACTCTACTTCTCCATTTTTTCCCATCGAAATGTCTTGATAAGAAGTAGTAAATGTAAGATGGAGTGACAAACTTGTTATATTTTGGCAGTGGATAACACTGTGAGGGTAAATTTGAAAGAAAGTGTTAAGCTTTAAAGGTCTGCAATTTGACAGGCTGTTATCTTTTATCCTTCCAGCACAAATCTTTACGCTGACTTCTCTTGTATCCCTCCATTCCCTAGGGGAACTTGGGTTCACTCACATGTTGTGGACTAGAGACAAAGAAGATCTGTTCAACACATGTAGAACAGATGCTCAGGGGAGGAGGGGGAATTTTCCAGTACAGTTACTGTAATATCCATTGCTGCTGTCTTGCTCCCTGTGTAAGCACTGCTGGCCTCTGCAGAGCTAGTCTTGGGGATTTTCCCATCTTGGAGATGGCCCACCCACAGAGCTGCTCCTGCAGACATTTGCATATAAAAAATATTCTTGTAGGGTGTCACCCACTTCCAAACTGAGAGAGCACTTTTTAAGACAGGAATAAAGAAGACTCCAGTCTTCAAAAAGGGCAGGAAGGGCGACCGTGAAAACTATAGGCCAGTCAACCTCACCTCCATCCCTGGAAAGGTTATGGAACAACTCATCCTGAATGTTGCCACTAAACATATGAAGGAAAAGAAGACTATCAGGGGGAGTCAACATGGCTTCACCAAGGGGAAATCCTGTTTGACCATGATAGCCTTCTACAAGGGCATAACTGACTGGCTAGATGAGGGGAGAACAGCGGAAGTCACCTACCTTGATTTCAGCAAGGCTTTTGACACTGTCTCCCATAACATCCTCATCAGAAAGCTCAGGCAGTGTGGTTTGGATGAGTGGATGGTGAGGTGGATCGAGAGCTGGCTGAATGACAGAGCTCAGAGAGTGGTGATCAATGGCACAGAATCGAGTTGGAGGCCTGTGGCCAGTGGAGTTGAAGAGGGATCATCAATTCTGGGGCCAGTCTTGTTCAACATCTTCATCAATGACCTGGATGAGGGGACAGAGTGTACCCTCAACAATTCTGCTGATGACACCAAATTGGGAGTACTGGCTGATTCACCAGAAGGCTGTGCTGCCATTCAGCAGGATCTTGACCACTTGAGAGTTGCGCAGACAGGAACCTCAGGAGGTTCAAAAAGGACAAGTGCAGAGTCTTGCATCTGGGGAGGAACAATCCCATGCACCAGTACAGGCTGGGGATCAATCTGCTGGAGAGCAGCTCTGCAGAGAGAGACCTGGGAGTCCTGACTGATAATAAACTAACCATGGGCCAGCAACGTGCCCTTGTGGCCAAGAAGGCCAATGGCATTCTGGGATGCATCAAGAAGAGTGTGGCCAGCAGGTCAAGGGAGGTTCTTCTCCCTCTCTACTCTGCCCTGGTGAAGCCTCATCTGGAGTCCTGTGTCTAGTTCTGGGCTCCTCAGCTCAAGAGGGACAGGGAAGTGCTGGAGAGTGTCCAGCACAGGGCCACCAAGATGATCAGGGACTGGAACATCTTTCATAAGAGGAAAGGCTGCAGGAAGTGGGTTTTTTTACTCTAGAAAGGAGGAGACTGAGGGGAGATCTTATTAACATTTACAGTTATCTAAATGGTGGGATGAAGCTGGAACACAAAAAGTTCTATTTAAATATCAGAAAAAACTTTTTCACTGTGAGGGTGAGGGAGCAGTGGCACAGGTTGCCCAGAGGGGTTGTGGAGTCTCCTTCCTTGAAGGTCTTCAAGACCCACCTGTACATGTTCCTATATGACCTTATCTAGGTGAACCTGCTTCTGCAGAGGGGGTGGACTAGATGATCTCTAAAGGTCCCTTCCAACCCCTACCATTCTATGATTCTATGATTCTATTATTCTGTGATTCTATGATTCTATGATTGTAAGTACTGGATGTCTTGCTTGTCAAAGACATACCTTAGGGTATGCAAGAAGAGAGAGTCAGAGCACTTGTGGTTACTCATAGCAATTGTGTTCAACTGGCAGACATTCCTTTTTCATGCTCTGTGGTTGAATAAGTTGTGAACAGCAGGACACGAGGAGGTATTATGATTCACGTACTCATGTGAGCATGTAGGTATTTGATGCAGCAGGTGTATAATGTAGGCAGATAGAGCTAAAAATATAGCTATTTAAGAAATGTGGTAGCCTCTTAGGGAAGTAATTAATCCTGGGGAGCAAGTAAGGGCACTGTGATTGATGATCTGAGAGAGGAAAGGCAAATGGTCTTTGTAATATGGCTTTTTGTGCAGATCTTTAAAGGAGTTTTCTGCTATGGTACTCAAAAATAGGTTGAGTTAACTGGGTGACATCAGTCATTGCAATAGCAGAAGTGAAGATGCAAGGTGTGGAGAAATTACTTCAAGGTATAAAACATTGGACAATTATGCTATATTTTTATTCCATTGTTTTCAACAGCACATGGGAGAATAGCAAAAATGAATGCAGGACAGAATTTGTCCTTCCTAATCAACATTTCTAATGTTAGATTCCAGCCCAGCCTATCTAAAGCAGCAAATGCATATGCTGCTACAGCTCACCGGAAGATCAAAAATGAGGTAAAAATGAAAATACAATCAACTGCTACACATCACTGTTCCTCAGACTCTGCAATTACATCTGACCAACAGAACATGTAATCACACTTAAAAAATAGCCGTATATTAGGTTGCTACAGAATTGTATGTCTACTGAATGGTTTAATAATGTTTTTTAATGGTGCAATAGGGCTCCCATTGCTGCTTCCAGAAACAAAACTTTGGGATCCCTGACTCAAATGTGGGTTTAGAGACTTGTAAAGTGCCTTTTTGGGTAGGACAAATATTTCAAGGAGGAAGATATTTGCAGACAAAATTCTTAGGTCAGAGAAGTGTTTCCCCAAACATGGAAAATAAAGAAAGAAAGGGGAAAAAAAAGCAAAAGCAAAAAGCATCTGCACTTAACAGAAAAGAAAGGTCGTTATGACATGTAGTAACCTGACAAAACTGAGGAGTGTGAAAACTTATCATCCAGGCTGCTGCTTCTCTTTCTGAGGAAAACTATACTCAACTGTGTTTTTGTACAAATAGTTAATGAATCTATTCTATTCTCAAGAAATTATCTGTACTCAACAGTGTGTTTTGGCTCCCAGAGATCAATTTGGGTTCATGAACATCCTGGGATGACTGGGACATAGACAAAGTTACATTGCCTTCACTTTATTAGTTGTGGCATATGATTTTGTTTAGGTGTTTAAAATGGGGGGAGGAAAAAAATTCAGAGTACTTTCCAGGTAGGCAACATCTTCTGATATGTAGAGGGTCTCAGTTGACTTGAAAGAGTTCACAGAATCACAGAATGGTAGGGGTTGGAAGGGACTTCTAAAGATTAAAATTTTATCTGTGATATGCACAATTTATTTACTTTTTGTGGAAATGTATATAACAAAACCTGTAACCAGTTGGAACACAGACATATTGTTACATCAAGAACAGTGGAAAGTTTTCAAGAAGTGTGACATATACCAATTTTTTTTGTTCAAGTGACTGAGGGCATTAAACATGATGCTGAGTGGAGTTTGAAAATATTTACCTATTTCATACAAAATGTTTTAAAACTGCCAGGCTTGAGACAACTGAGTCAAAGTGTATTAAGACTGTGATGAACCTCAAAAATATGACCTTCCTTTACACAAACACAGTGACCAAATGAAAAAACAGAATCTGCTTTGAATACTGAGCATGTTTAATAACTTCGATAATTTTCACATGCTTTATGTGAAATTGTTTACTTTCTTTCTTAGTGAACTTGCTAGTAGTTAAATGAGTTTTTTTGTGATCTTTCCTAAAAAGCTTACAAAAATGGGATTGTAAATTGAACTGATAACAAGCAAAAAAGCCAGTAACCATCCACATCAGGAAAAAAAGCTGTAATGTAACAATCACCTCAAAGTTTTGTAAAGTTAAATGGTGAGAAACTCAAATTCTGTAGAACATAAAGGATCTTTATGGCTTGGAAATCTGTACATGTCTGAGATGGGTTTTTTATGGAACATATTTTCATAAAATTAATAATGTGGTCAAGTGGACTTACTCTTATGATTTTCTGGGGCTACTGCTACTTTATAGACACTAGTCCACTGGATGTCCCAAGTTTCTATATATTTATTATGCACACTTTGTGGTTCAGACTACTCCTTGCCAGCTTACAAGACATTCTCTTTACTGTCTTGCTGCTTCCTTGTTTTATTACTCCATTAGATATCACGGTGAGTTTAACTTTTGAGAAAAATGACCTGCAAATACAAGGGTTTCTTTTCATTAGACTAGACTCCTGTTTTTTGTTTTTTTTTTTTTTGTTTTAACACATAAAATCATAGAATGGTAGAATAGAATCACCATTTTTCTCTGCTTCTGCAGTTGGTTGTTAATATATATTAAATTTTAGGAATGATTGTAAAAGTTATTTTTGAGTGTGATGTGAATATACATTACTTAGAGGAGACTTTGTATTCTCATGCCTTCGGTATCACTACTTCTTCTATCTTGCCTGAAAATAAAAAAGGAAGGAAAGAAGGTTCATCTGACCCTGAAATTCCAGATGCCTGAGATTAAAAGAAAGTACTGGGTTATCCCATAATCTATACTGGCACTACAGCTGCTAAGTAATTTAATGTGAATGCTGTGGAAATGATGATGTATGCCATCAATTGCTGTGAACACAGCTGTGTTTCATCAATCTTTGTTTCCCATAATGAGACAGAGAACTATCAACGAGTTTTACATCATTTGATGTCAGCATTTATGTAGGTCTGAGGTTTAATTATTTTATAGAGTTTTGTTTCTGTTGTTTTGAGTCCTTCAGTTTCTTATTGTTTGTTTTCAGTAGCAAATGAGGCACTATTATTTTAATAGCTTACAAAGAGAAATCTCAAATGAAAAGAATCTGTTTTGTTCATGGGAACTGACATGAAAGCAACAATATCCCACTTTTAGATTGACTTTACAGTTCTGTCATTCATCAGATGCTAGTTAAATCATCTCACTTCCTGGCTGACAAGATATCCCAAACCTGAGGTGCTCATCCATTGCACCCTTCCAGACTAACATTTGCTTGCCTGTGGATTCCCACTTCTCTATTTTTTTCTCGTTCACTCTTCACTATGTTTCTTCTCCTGTGCTAAGAGGTTTTTCTTTATTTCTGTCTCTTTTTTTTTTTTTTTTCGCCTTGACACCATATTATATTAATTTCCAGTAATAACTTTCTTTTCCCCAATCAAAATTCTCCTAATCTTCACCTCAAACTGTGGAGAGAAATTCCGTCAAGCTTCAGCTCACTGACAGATAATAGTCCTAGTGACTAAATTCTTGTGGTACCGCATTGAATTAATGGAAAAACCTGAAATTATGTGGCTTTGTTTTAACAATGCTGTATGTTTCAAAGTCACAGGGCTAAAAATGGACTTTGTTTTACTATGACTTAATTCGGTCGCAACGGGGGGCAAAAGCCTTGATCCAAACTGTTTTAAGATGGTGGATATTATACTACCCATGTTGCTGTTTTCATGTAGGAGCAAATACCAACTTCTAGTACATATGTAATATACTATGACATGTTCTAGCAAAACATCTTTGCTAGATGATTTAAAACATTTTATATACTTGTATATATTGCCTTATTATAGACTAGCTCTGCTTATTTCTATCAGCTTCCTACAAATAAGGAAATAAAATTATCATACAACTCTTGTAACACCTTTGCAATGCATATCATCAATATAATGCAATTTCAACTCAAGTCAAACATGCCTGTCCAATGTTTTATTTACATATACCTATCAGGGGGAAAAGTGGACATATTCATTTATACTTCATCATATTTTCACTCGATATTAAACTGCATAAAAAATGTGGAATCTCCACGTTTGAGAGAAAAGGTGAAAACTGTGTAAATAAATTTCTTATCAATTTAATATTAAAGATTCCTATCTGGACTTGTCTTTTCAGAGAAATAATTGTAATACTCAGGCTATATTTAGATGTTGTTATCACCAGTGAAAGTAGAAAAAAAAAATCTCATTTCTGCTAACTTGGTAAATTTTTTTAATACTAATACCAAAGTTTACAGAAGAATGACAATTTCTGCCTCTGTTTTTTGATCACTTCTACCTTAATTTCTCTACCCCTTAGTCAAGAAATGCTTAGTTTTCTCTACTATCTAAGTGAAGAGTGATTTTTGTTTATAAACACATTAAGCTGGATATTAGTCTGTATGATATAGTATGTCCTAGTGCAACATACTGTACAGTACTGGTAAGATGACACAATGTACAAATACAGTTCAGTTTTGAAACTAGCCATGAATTACCAAGTAAGCATTACAATGTGGGTGACTCTGCAAAGCACATCACACTTGGCAGTTAAAATGTTACAGTACCTTGGTGAAACGTAGGAGGTCAGAGGTGGATTTCTTAATAATGTCATCCCATTTTTTAGCATGTGTTACAGACTTGAAAAAAGGCAAAAAAGACAATAAACCTTATTTGTTCTAGTATGTTTTTGGTTTAGTATCTATTTTTTTTTCTTTTTTTAAAGTATTGCTGGGCTTCAGTCCAAACACTAGGTAAAATTTCACCAAGCTCTTAAATGTGTGCCTTAAAAAATAATTACTTCTGCTTGTCTTTTGCTAGAGCATAGATATATGTCTCCCTGAGTAAGCCTAGAAAGAGACATAGGAATCTCTATAATATGCTAGGATTTGACTTGAAATAGAAGAAAAATGAAAGAAAACCTGTGCCTTTAATGAACAGAGTAAAAGAGAAAAGAGAATGTTGATTTAATCTATTGATTTTGCTGTGAAGTAAAAGAACAGATGTTTTCTGTTAGGTCCCTGGATAAAATTCAGTAGGCGCCACTAATGCTTATGGACTGGTGACTTCTGATAAGACTGAAAATTGATATCTGTTCTTTTGTAACCAAATGAATATGGCAGGTTAAGCTGCTGTAGGTGACTCATTTCAGAATACTTTAATACAGAAATAATATCTCATTTTCCTAGACTGAGACAAAAACAAGAAATGTTTTGGCAACAGTTTTTAGCTCCAAAGACATGTCAGCCGTGAAAAGTTTGATGGTAGGCAGCGAGTCATATGAAGCTCCTTCGGATGCCTAGAAAAGGATAGATTATCTCTATTTGCCTTATTTCTGTTTATCAGTCATCTCTTTGGATGTCTAATTCAATAATTATCTATAGAGGTGCTCAGGGAGATGTTATTAAACTGTAGAGGTGTTGGAAGCAAGTAATTTCAACATCGGTGGAGTTTATCTGACTGCCTCTGATTCGGCAGAACCAAACATTAAACAAATCACATTAAATGGAAGTTCAAAGACTTCCCCAAAACATTTAGAAGGTTCTGTGATCAGGGGGAAAAAAAAGAAAAAGTTTCTTGTTTGAATTCTTAGAAAAAACTCAAAGCAATGTAATTCTGGATTTCAGATTGTACTGTTGTGCTTTTTGATAAGTTTGAGCAAAGTGTGCTGAGGTCTCTACAGAGGCACCCAGGTGTCTTGTCAACTGTCAGGGAAGGAGAGCAGAAAATCCACGCAGAATGCCTCGTGATTGCAATTAAAGCACATGTATGATGTCTATGTTTTATATACACATCCCCATGCCTATATATGTATGCATATTTCTCTCTCTCTCTAAGGCAGGATTGCAGAATCACAGACTCACAGAACCACAGAGTGGTAGGCGTTAGAAAGGATCTCTAGAGATCATCTAGCTCATTCTCTGCTAAAGCAGGTCGACCTGGATCAGGTCACACAGGAACACGTCCAGGTGAGCTTTCCCTTGAGGAGGAGACTCCACACCCTCCATGGGCAGCCTGTGCCAGGGCTTCCTCATACTCACAGTAAGGAAGTTTTTCCTTAAACTGAATTGGAACTTTTTGTATTCCAACTTTTGTCTATTAGCCCTTTTCCTATTACTTGACACTACAGAAAAAAAGTGTCAACCCATCCTCTTGACATGCACATTTTAAATACATATAAGCATTAACGAAGCCTCCCCTCAATCTTCTCTTCTCCAGGCTAAACAACCCCGGTTCCTGCAGCCTTTCCTTGTATGAAAGATGTTCCAGTCCCTGATCATCTTGGTGGCCCTGCGCTGGACTCTCTCCAGCACTTCCCTGTCCCTCTTGAGCTGAGGAGCCCAGAACTGGACACAGGACTCCAGATGCGGCCTCACCAAGGCAGAGTAGAGAGGGAGAAGAACCTCCCTTGACCTGCTGGCCACACTCTTCTTGATGCATCCCAGGATGCCATTGGCTTTCTTGGCCATGAGGGCACATTGCTGGCCCATGGTTAGTTTATTATCAATCAGGACTCCCAGATCTGTCTCTGCAGAGCTGCTCTCCAGCAGATTGATCCCCAGCCTGTACTGGTGCATGGGGTTGTTCCTCCCCAGGTGCAGGGCTCTGAGGTTCCTCATGAGGTTCCCCTCTGCCCAACTCTCAAGCGGTCAAGATCCTGCTGAATGGCAGCACAGCCTTCTGGTGAATCAGCCAGTCCTCCCAGTTTGGTGTCATCACCGAACTTGCTGAGGGTACACTGTCCCTCATCCAGGTCATTGATAAAGATTTTGAACAAGAATGGCCCCAACACCAGCCCCTGTGGAACTCCACTGGTTGACTCAACTCCAATGATCACCACCCTCTGGGCTCTGTCATTCAGCCAGCTCTTGATCCACCTCACTGTCCACTCATCCAAGCCACACTGCCTGAGCTTTCTGATGAGGATGTTGTGGGAGACAGTGTCAAAAGCCTTGCTGAAGTCAAGGTAGATGACATCCGCTGCTCTCCCCTCATCTACCCAGCCAGTTATGCACTCATGGAAGGCTATCAGGTTGGTCAAACAGGATTTCCCCCTGGTGAAGCCATGTTGACTCCCCCTGATAACCATCCTTTCCTTCATATGTTTAGTGACAACATTCAGGATGAGTTGTTCCATCACATTTCTAGGGATTTAGATGAGGCTGACTGGCCTATAGTTTCCGTAGCTCTCTTCCTTTCCTTTTTTGAAGACTGGAGTGACTTTGGCCTTCTTCCAGTCCTCAGGATCTTCCTACAAGGGAATGCTTTTCTTATGAGGAAGGCTAGAAGGCCTTCCTTCTTAGCCTTCCTGAGGTATTTGGTGTGGGACTTTTAATTTTGAACAAATGCTCATGCACAACCCAACAATATTCAATGTCTTGCTTCTGTTTCTGTACCTCCTGGAAGGTGCTATAAACTGCATAAGGAAGTTGTTTAACAAAAATACAGGTTTGAAAACTATATTCTCGATTAAGTGACTTGTAAGTATGTGCTTGGTTTTGTTTAGCTTTGAGGGGTTTGTTTTTGTTTTTTTCAGTAGCTGCTCATTTCATACAGTGTGCAAAGTCCTAAAAGGACAGAATACTCAGATTTTGGTAATGTACACAGAATGTTTTTGTGAAAGCTACCAAACTCACCTGCAAGACACAGGCTATGAAGTGCAGTACTTGGACTCCAGCTTGAGTAGATTAGTTCCTACTTACGGGTGAAATTTGTGGAGAATCAAGAAAACTTATAGAAAGCTCTAAGACTCTTAATGGCAGACTTGTGGCATGAAATGACATAATCTTTTCAAGACTTGAAGAAAGCAAGAAAGAATTTGATTGTGGATATAGTTCTGATGAGATGTCTTAAGTATGAGCTAGTCAGTATTGTTTATAAATATGCCTCTTGTGATGTATCAGGTAAAAAATTATATAAAGCTCCAGAATATTGCTTATTACTTTAAATGAGTTTCAGATATAACCCATCTAATGTATAATAGGCATTACAGGCTTGGAATGAAGTCAGATGAGTGGAAACATAACTTTCCAAGTTTCTTTTACTTTCAAAGTATTTAAAATGTCTGATTACAACAGATTCTGTAAAGAGTATTTTACACTCATCTGTTAATCACATCCAAATCTCTGAATAGGTTTTCCTGGATGGGGATGGAGGGGAGGAAGTCAGTGAAAACTGGGCAATGTTCCCTGTTCTTCTTGAGAATGCTATGGGAATTTTTAGTTGTTGTATGATAAACTTTACTCAGCCATCTGTAATCTCCTACAGAATCTAATTGTGGTCTTGTGTCAGTATTATGTGTAATCCCATGGCCAAACGTAAGCGATTCAGTTGTCCTGTTGAAGTCACTGAAACTGCCAAATGGAAAAGGAATTATTCACATGCTCAATTTGATACCAAGCATTCATAAATTTTGAAGGCCAAAAGTTGTTACAATCATCTAGTCAGGCTCTTCACACAATTCAGACTGTAGTTCATAAATCTTTATTTTCTACAGTACTTCAGGAGCTGCCCAGAACAAAATATGTATTTTCGAAAAATATTCAATCTTGAAAGAGAAGCTTCAAGTGATGGACAGTCAAATGATAACTGTGTATTGACTGGTTGAATGGTTAAATTTCACTCAGAAAAAATACACTTCTGATTTCTAATCTGAATTTTACAGATTCACTCAATCTTGTGTTTTATCTGGTTGGTTTCAATGACTTTTATCAGTCTTCTACATTTCTTCTCAGATAGGCATGCAAAGATATCAATCTACTCTATAATCTTCATCTACCCTATAATCTTCCTTTTGAAGAAAGCAAATGAACTGAATTTAAGCGAGACCTTGAAGTTTTCTTATGTTTGTTTTGTTAGCCTCTTCCAATTTTGCTAGGCTTCAAATGTGTTTGCTCACTCTTCTAAATTGGGAGCAATGTGCCTTGTCTGGAGAGACAACATCTGAAAAGCAACAATATATTATACCCAGAAGCTTGGTTCAGATAAGGACATGAAACTCCAGACTCGTAAACAAACCTCATTCCAAACTCCTTATACTATTTCAAATATGCAGTATCTGTCTAGACTCTGCTCCCTGATGTTGCAGCAGAGACACAATTCAAAATACTGAAATGAGCAACAAAATGCAATTCAAGATACTGAAGTGGGCAACCAAATATAGGAATGACAACAGTTGCACACACAAACTCATTTTAACAAGGAGAGTAGGCTCTGTTGAGAAAGGTTTGAGTCTTGTTTATGTCCACATTCACTAACAGTATTCAGGAAAACACAAGGTTGGGCCCTATGTTGACATCTGACTGAAACAGAAACCAAGTGTTGTTTTATGTATTTTCTGTTGAAAAGGCATGTACTAAGCTGTGAGCATTTTTGCAACCTAAATCTGTGTCACCAAAAAAGCTTTATATGGTTGATATAAAAGCAGTCAAATGACTTGGTTTTGGTCTAAGGCTAATTTAGGACAAATTACAGCAGCATCCAAATTCCAGCATCAAATTTTCCACATGCAGAAGCCTTGACCACCTGTACTACCCTAAAAACTTTTTCCCCTGAAGTTCAGGTCAATCATTAATATCAGATTTGCACTAGAAACTCACTAAACGGACTCAAATTTCTTCCCAGGAATGTAAATATATTATCAAAAAGAGGCTTTCAGGGCTGTTGATATACCTTATGCTCACAATCAGATTTGATCATCTTTCCACCAGGTATCAATTCATGAAAATTAAAAAAATAATGGTATTTATGTTCCCTGCAATGCCCCATGGAAGGTAGAGCTGTGATTCGTGCGGCTGCCACCAGATGCCAGTGTTTACTGTACACAAGTACTAGGCTCTCAAGGGAGCTTTATGGTGTTAAAAAGTTGGTTCCTCTTGTCTTGCACCAGGATTTGGATCTACTGTGGTGACCAAGCTGAGATCTTCTGATAATACATGAAATAAGAATAGCCATCCTCTGATGGGTTGAAAGCAGGTAGCAATCAACAGCCCTTCTGCAGAATGGAAAAAATTGAGAACTACATGCTCATCAAATTAAGTCAATGAAAGCAGCTGGTAATGTCAGGATCCTGGCTGCTTCCTCAGGGCAGGAAAAGATCTGGGGAGAACTGGAGGTATCTGGTATGCTGATCCCTTGGCAGACAGGCCAAAGTAAGGTAAATCCAGACCCAATGAGAGACATGTAAGAGCTGTAAGAGAGCTTTGTAGTCCTAGAAGTGCCAAAATTCAAACAAACCCACTGTATAATGACCTATATAATGCATTGCTATTTAAAGAACTAAAAACCAAAACAAAACTAATTGCAGAATGAAGAAGCTATTGGGGAAATTAAGGGTCAATTCCCCATAAGATAAAACTGCTTGCTTTCTTTGAGTGAAGCAAACTTGTAACTTTGATGTATAAATAATTACTTACTGGATAAAAAAGTTATAAATATAGTAAATGTCAATTATCTTTAGTGTGTGCACTTGAAAGGTGTTTTGTTTTACCCATGAGGTATGTATGTATCCATCTTTGAATGACTCTACTCCCTCAAGACAGTTTGGGAACACACACTTTGAACTTGCACATGCGAAGTGGAGCCAACCAGTCAAGTTTGTACTTTCACATTTCTTTTATAGTTGAAGAATTACTTACACTGTGCAAAAATTCATAGCATTGTTTTAACAAAATCCTTGCTCTAGGTACCTTTTTATTAATAAAACACAATTTAAGATGACTTACTTCTACCCAAGAAAGAATATTCACTGGAACGGAACCATGGAGATGGTTAACTTACTATTTGTTTCAGAAAAATACATTAATACCTATTTTACATTGCAACCTCACAAAAACTTGTATCTATTGAGAAGAAAGATCTTTCACATTGTTATTGTAGTAACCTGCGGGCACATATTTTTCTTAAAGATTTGCATCCATCTTTTTAACTCTTGGTCTATTCACATATTTTTTAGTAGGCATATCCCATGCAAAGTTGGGTGCAAAATTGTACAGTTTCTTTGTGTATGAGCCTTGGGCTTCTTACAAAAAACATATTTAAAAATCACTGTCTTTTTGGTTATTATTTTTACTGGAAATCATATAGATTAAAAATAAGAATATAATTGCATTGTTGCAGCACAAAACAAAGAACAGGTTTTTTTCTTCTTTATTCTCCCTGAAAGCTAAAAGTAGGAAATATGCAAAGTGCCAGCTCAGGATAGATGCCCCTGCAACAAGTTACTTTTGTCAACAGGATGGAAAAAACCCAAGATCTGGTTATAAACATTTCTAGAAAGCACACAGACTATATGTAAAAGAGCCAATTTTATTTGTTTTCTTTCCTATAAGTAATTCAAGGTGGTATAAAGTACGATGTGACATTTCATATCATGATACTTCAAAATTGTTAATGTAGGAATGGTATAGGAGGGAAGTCATAGCTTTGGAACAGTGGCTGCAGCTGTGTAGGAGCACTATCACACAGGAATTTTACACAGGCAATCTCCTGACAATCACTACCCTTCAGAACAAATATCCATAGAACAAAGCTTTCAAAATCAGCTAAAAATTTTTATCGATCGATTTATGGGTCTGGTTTAAGGGCCTATAGAATATTTACCTTTTTCTGAAAGTAAAATAGGCCTAATTGAGAAACCCAAATATACTTTATGAATGTCATGTAGAATCAACTGTAATCAGCCATAAAATCTTATGCATAGAACATCCTTGGACATACTATGTTTATCATGTGTTATCACAGTTTGCTAATGTAAACCAGCATAATGTTTGTTTTAAGATGCTTAATCCATTTAATGAAAAGTAACAAGTAAAAGGGAGATTTGATTATTCTGATACATTTCTTGATTGTGACAGTAAAACAGGGAATTACTGTCTGTCCCTGAGTATCACCCTCTCAGGAGTCATTTACTTGCTCTTTGAGCTCTTAATAAACAAAATTATATATTCCTTTCTAGCATGCACCTTAAATTAGCCACAATTCTCACATGGAAAGGGAATATTTGCACTGGAACTTTTTTGTTTTTTCATTTCTTTTACTGATGTGTGAGGCTTTGATTGAGGACTTTCATCATTTGCTTTTTACTTCAGCAATTGTAAATAAGATTTGCATGTGATTAATGCAATGTTCAATTCAAAAGAAGGTGGGAGGTAGAATAACTAGATTAATGTCTTTTCACAAGGTTCAGATAATCTGCAAGAAAAAGTACTTATTAGAACAAGAATTTTAACCAATTTTCATCCTGGTGGAGATTTCTAAAGAGTATCTTCTTCAGGCAGTCAGGCCATGGGGAAGGAGCTTTTCATGCAAGAGTGAAGGACGTTACTAGGTTCAGTTCCTGTTGATTATGTTGCTAGTGACTGGCTTTGTCATCCTGAGCTCAAGCTAATAATCCAAGTTAAAATTTTTATGCTCTCTGATTGCTGCTGCACAGAGCTTTGAAGTATAACAACTTGAAATACCATGACTCTTTTTCTATGCCAGCCCAGAGTGCTTATGGGAAAGGGATCAAATAAAAAGAATCTAGATACTGCAGTTAGCAGTACTGACATCATCACTGGTCCCCTCTCAATTTCTCTGCTAGCTTTGATTCTCCTTGTTTGCTTTATTATTTGGAAGTGATATTAAATGCTGATGAGGCAGCATATATTTCAAGTAATCAAAGCCCTGTCAGTCACTCTTAGGCAATCCAATATTTCTTTGGTGTACCTGACATTAACTGTTCATGATATGGTGCCTGATCACAGCATGGAAGCCATATCAATACTGCTGCATTCCTGCTCTAGGGAGTCAGACAAATTGCAGTATCTTTTATTCCTCTCTCATAAGTGGTTCATGAATTATATTTTTATAGCTGTTGGACACTATGTGCACATGAACAGAATCCTCATATTCATGTGTTCTTCTTCAAAGTGAAAGGTGTCATGGGTTTAAGCTTTCAAATTTAAATATCATAGAAACTGAGAATTAAGGGGTTCAGTGATTTGGGATTTGGATACTTCCTCAGGTTTTCACCTGCAGTTCATTCTTAATCAAAATTACATTTCTTGCATAGTAGAAGGATAGCTGGTGATTAGAGCAAGTTTAGTAAAAAACATTATGGAGGAAGACAAATAGCCTTGTATCACTTTAAGAGTGCAGGTGCCTGTAAGTGCAAATTGTTTACTAAACCTATTTCCATTCACACAAGTTTACAATAGGGTTAGTAGGTAACAACTCTTGTAATATTCGCTGGAAACATTTATTACACTACGTCTCAAGAATATTTAGTAAGACCTGGGATGAAAATTGATGGAAAGATAGCAGCACAAAACAGATTCTCTACCCCTTTTGTAAAATTTGGATCCAGTAGCAGATATCAAGTCAGAAAATTATCGAGTTTTAAATGAAAAGCTATGTCTCTGGATTATTGCTGCTGATTTGTGTCCAATTTTCTGAACCAGTAGCACTGTTTCTTGGAAATAAATAGTAGGAAAATTATTATTATGTTTCTTAAATCATACCACACCTGATTTCCTGATCTGTATGCAACATTGGAAGAATACAAAAGCATAAATCCAGTCCAAGTACATTCACGTTATAACATCTATTCAGTTTAAGACTTCAAGGTTTTTTACCTTTTCCCTGCTCACCTGAACAGTTTCAGTTGTGAAGCACACCCTGCCTTATGTCGATAAAACTGGACTTGAATGGTAATATCTTTGATGACCATTACCCTATCTCCTATGCAGTCTCAGCAGAAAGCAAGAGAACTTCAACAAATATGCCATATAAGCTCCTTTGTTAAGAAATAAGACACTTTTATTCCGAAATATCTGTCCCAAGAGAGATTTTAATCAAGATAACAAAAAGCATGAAGAGAAATTTATTTTGGGAACTAAGTGACAATTTTGACTGCAACTAGTTTTGAATACTTTGGGAATATGTTGCCTTAGAAATCACCTCATTCTTTCAGTGGAGTGACCATGTTTGTTATGTATGTTTGAAAAGACCAAAAGTCATTTTAGATGTGGAGCAGAGATCATCACATCCATCAGCACCAGGTTCATGTTTTTCTGTGTTACAGCTAGGTAATGTTTAAATTAAAAAAAAAATAAGTGTTAAGTAGAAAGTTTTCCTCCCTTAGTGCAAATAGCAACATACTCCTGGCGTGACAATATAGCAGTTGTTTTCTCTGTGCTGGAGATGATCTCATAGTTGGTTTAATCAAAAAGGGACATACTCTGTTAGATGGCCATAGCTATGGAAATTGAATCTTTTATCGTTTTGCCAAGAACTTTCTTTGTTGTCCTTTGGGTCACATTGCAAGGCTAATTTTGTTGTGCTAGAGTTTTCTGAGTGAGAAATCACACAAAGTTTTGATTTTGAAGCCTCAGAAGGCTTTTCTCATGCAGGCTGGGATGCATTAAAGAAAGGAGTGGGCTAGTGTCATATCATGCATGCCTACACTCTCCATCGATTGTCTGTGCCTTTTTTCTCCCTTTCCCACTATCTTCTTAACATTTACTCAAAATTCATAACATGGAATGAGCAGCTGTGCCTTCATACAGTATAAGTTGGAGTATATACTAGAGTATATTTTGATATGTGTCATGGTTTGGCCCAGCTAGCACAGCAGCACCACGACAGTCTCTCGCTCAATGCCCCCATTCACCCCCACCCTTGCTAGGATGGCGGAGGCCCCAGCGAAATGGGAGTAAAAAGATAAGCAAGATTGTTGTGGATTGAGACAAGAGCAGGGAGGGCTTGCTGCCAATTATGGTTCTGGGCAAAACAGACTCTAGTACTCAACTTAGAGAGGAAAGTAGGAAAGTTTATTCTACAAGAAAGAGAACAGAATAAAAGCCAAAAAAAAGGGAGCAGGATGATGAGAAAATTACAACCAGCACTTCAAGATCTCCCTCCCCCATCCCTCCTTTCTTCCCGGGCCCAGCTCACTGCTCCCGATATCTCTACCTCCTCCCCCCACAACGGCTCAGCGGGGCAGGGAATGGGGGATGTGGTCAGTCTCTCACAGATGGGCTCTGCCGCTTCTGTCTTCTCAGATGAGGATGACTCCTGGCATTCTTCCCCTGCTCCAACATGGGGTTCTTCCCCCGGAACACAGTCCTTAACAAACTTCTCTGGTGTGGGTTGTTCCCAACAGCTGCGGCTTCTGCAGATACAGGGTCCCTCACACAGGACGCAGTCCTTGGTGAATATCTCTGGTGTGGATTCTTCACCACGGTTGCAGTTTCTGCAGTTGCAGGATCCCTCTCTCTGGACAAGGCCTCTCCTGGGCATAAGTTTAATGAGCTGCTTTGTCGTGGGTTCCTCCCCACAGTTACAGCTGTGGATATTGGGTCCCTTCCTCAGGACACGGCCTGCTCTGGCCATAGTGATAAAGGGCCCCTCCTTCGGGACACGGCCTCCTCTGGCCATAGTCACTGTCCCTGGCTCGGGGCCTTTAATGAAGTGAATCGCTGCCCCTGGTCCGGGGTCAGCTTTAGCAAAATGAGTCTCTGCACCTGATATGGGCTCATTATCAAAATGAGTCTCTACCGCCAATGCAGGGTCTTTAAAGAAATGAAAATAAATCTCAGCTTCACCAGTTCTCTCCACAGAACGCAGGGGAGTCTCTGCTCCAGCACACCTCCTCCTCTCTTTCATCACTGACCTTGGAGTCTGCATAGTTGTTTCTCTCACTGTTCCTACTCCGTGCACCACCACCAGCCAGAAGAAAGAAAGAAGGGGCAGAAGAAGGAAAGAAGATGGAGGAAGAAACCTCCTCTTCCGGCTTCTTCTCAAAAAAAGTGATCGTGGAGGCGTCTAATTGGCTCAGCCCCAGAAGTGGGTCTGGCTCTGAGCTGGGGAGAGTTGTGAGCAACTTTTTACAGGACCCATCTTTACAACCCCTTCCCCCTTACCAGAAAAGGCTGTCATGTCAAACCATGCCAATATGGAATGTATTTGGAGTATGTTTTGGTAGATGAGACTAATACTGTATTTATGTAGTTTGAATACTATTACTTTTTTAAAAGAGTTTAAAAGTGCTCAATATTTTTTTTTTTTAATATTGGAAAACCACTAAGGAATCCACAAAGTCAAAAGCTTGCTTATAAAGATCTCTAGTTCCTTTACTCTTGTGCTTGTAACTCAAAAATACTGTGTGTTTTTAGAACTGTGTTAATAAACATGTTTTTTCCAATCAGTTATGAATGGAATATGAAACATGAAAGATGTATTGTAGTTACATAAGCTTTATTAGTCCTTATAATTTTTTTTATGGCTCACTTTTCAAGTAATTTTCTGGTTTTTCATTTTCTACAAAACAGATTATGTTAATAAAGGGCTATTACCACAGTCTAGAAGAAATCTCTTTTAGATGAAAGGGAAGGATGTCTCGGGTGTCTGCTATCATACAGTTTTATCTGGAAATACAAGTGGAAATTCAGTTACTACCAAAGAGACTAGAAAAACAGGAAAGGAAGAATCCTCCTTACCACTGCCAAATGCAGTCTTGAGACCTAACATGTATTGCAGGAATTAAAAACATCCACAGGTGTTGTAGAAAATCCCCTCATTCAAGTCCAAATCCTATTTGTATTTTGTTCAACAGTAAAACTCCAACACATTTGAAACATACCATGTCAGAGTCATATTCCATAGCCTGTGGGGATGAATCCTCTTCTTTAAACCAATTTTTATGCATTTCTGTGTATGATCGTAAACCTTCCTACATGACTTTATAGAAGCGCAAAATGTGATATTTATGGTGCAAATGGCAATATAAGGCAACACACTGTAAAAAAATAAGCTATAAGAAACTTTTTTTTTTTTTGCTAGAATATGCCATTCGCTTCAGTCTGGTGTTATGAGTGTCACACAGCAATTCAGTAGATTTATAGCTTCACCAAAAACTGTGATGACATACCCTTGCACTACTTAGCTCTTAGTGCAATACCTGGGCCTGGGTCCAATACATGATAACCAAGTTATCCAGAAAGTGATACAAATCCCATTTTGATTTAATGCAAGGGGACATTCTTCTGTCAATTATTATAAGCTAAAGGTCCATAGGTGCCTGATCCAGCCAGACAATTAAGTGTGCTTTTATCTCTGAGTGTGCAACCTGGTGGAGCGCTGGACTTGCTTGTAGTCCCAGTGGTGTTCATGGGATTCAGCATTGGTGCGTATTTCCAAAGCTTGTTGGTGCTTTCCAGAGGTGTAAATTAAATACAGCCTTTCAAACAAACCATGCTTAAATCCAGTTTCATGAGCCACACCTCATCTTTATTCCCTGTGAATACATTTCTTCCTATGAGTTGCCTGTATCTCTTGATAGCAATGGACCATATTTCACTTTGAGAGAGTTGTGAGTATAATGGTCTCTCTTGGGCATACTTTTCCCACAAATGTCAAGCCAGGAATGTATTAATATCTCTTTGATAGGCCAGAGGAATGTGGAATGTGCATACTGACAAGACGCTTAGAGCTCAGGGTAGGGCAACTGAGGAGAGTGGCTGCACGGCTGGAAACCCTCTTCCCCGCAGGAGGTAGGAGTGGTGGAATTTGCTGTGCCATGCTTTCATATTGAACCTCTTCTCTATTTTGCTAATGGCATCCCTACACAATGTTATATCATCTGTTACCAATCCTTCACCAACACCAGCTTCTTTCATGTGACCTTGGGGCAATTCTGGGTGAGCTATAACTGGAACTGGCTGATATGGTTTCTTCCTGAACTACCAAGACAAAAAACCCAAGCTGAAAAACAAGGAGGCAAGAAAGAAAACACAGATGTCTGTTTTATGCCATTTTATTTATATAATTTCAACTGTAATTTATGCTTTCATATTTGTGTTTTTCCAGTCCTGCTTGAAGGCCCAAGATCTCGCTAAATAAAAATAAGATATATTTTTCTGGCAACCCTTTTGAGACTCTTTACATTGTGTACTCTAACTGTGGGTAGACTTTATCAGCAATATGCTCTTTCATGTGTCTTTCATTTCTGCTAAATGAATAAAAGGCATATTAATATATTTTTTGTACCCTTTAGTCATAATCCTACGTGGCTGCTGTTTTTTTATTTTTAAACATGGATTATTTCTCAATGTTATCAGTATTGTTATGAAAAATAACTGTTGTCTTCACTGTCCTTGTACCCTTTTTCTACTGCTATTTAATTTTTTAAATAAAAAAACTCTTATTGAATTTCCTAGTTAGTGTTATAATTCAAGCCATTATTAAAAATACTCGAGGACAGGCTCCTTGGGAATATATATACACATATGTACGTATTTATTTCCAGTTTGTGAGACATTAATAAGAACTTGAATACAGTGTTTCATCTAGTCTATATCTCCCTTGTTGGCTTATGAAAATGTCAAAAGGAGATAGTATTAAAAAGACTTGCACTGCTCAAACTGTATGACATTTATTGCATCTCCACTATCCCCTAGGCATGTATCTTGTTACAGTGGAGTAGATTGGTTTGATGTGATTTTTACTTACCTTTTAGTGCAATTTAATTTCTTTCTTTAAAACACTAACCTTTCCGTTTAGTACCATTACACCTCTCCTTTCTCTGGTTCATTGAAGCCTGTTGCTTCAAACTTGCTGTCTCTCAGTATGTCCTGGACTGTGGGGTTTGTTTTGTTTGTCTGGGGTGTTTTTTGTAGGGATCGACCTTGTCTCATGTTAGCATGTTGAAAGCAATTATTACTTGCAGAGTTATACTTGAATATGAGTTTCCGCTCTTTGTGAGGTGACTGCAATGTGATATATCTTCACCTTTGTCCTCGACCTGAAAAAGATACTGAACTCTGAACATTTAAAGCCGTATCTGTGCTATTTGATCTTGCCAGAGAATATCCCTGTTATTTTTTTAATGCATTTATCAGTAATAATCAGTAAAAAGCCTGAAGTCACTGCTAACATAGGCAGTATCCCACTGCTGTCCTGGGAGTTTTGCCTTGAAAAATGAGCAAGAAATTAATGTCAGGATTTCTGTCTAAAGATAGAAGCTGAATGGGCACTAGAGCAGAATGTCATCCAGGTTGCCAACCCCAAGTTTCTCTCCCTGCCCAAATCAGATTGCTTTCTGCAATTACTGCTACATAAGGGGTTTGGCTAGTTGTGGGATGCTGAGCACTCAAAAATCACATTAATTAGAGAGGGAATTGTTGCTCTCAGCTTTGCTCTGGTCAAGGCTGTATATGTTTCTAACTGGATTGCTCTTGAGACCTGGCAAAGAGTCTGGAGGGCATTTTCCTGGGCTGTTACACAACATTTTGCTCACAAATATGCAGAATATTCCCAAAGGACCAAAACGTTGTTGGTAACTTAACACACCATCCCACCCACCCCCAAATAATAATGTCTGTTAAACCATTTTTAATTTGTTATGGCATTATTTACCACAAATAGTGCATATTCGCAAAACCATTTTGAAGACACTGTCCTATTCCACTTCTCCCTATGAGGCCTTTGATACTCTTAGTCCTATTCCGTGGCTCACCAGTGTTATTCAAGTCATTATTTAGACTTTGCAAAACCTGCCCTCAGGCTCCCAACTTCTTTGAACATGCCTCAGCTTTTCCAGTCCTTTCTTCATACTCTGTACCATGGAAGACTGTTGTGAAACACATTTTCTGCATTCCTGCCCCTTCAAGGGCTTCCATATTGAAATGTTCTCCAAATTGCTTTATTCGAGTATAAAGCTCAAAGGTTCTGAAAGCTCTGATTTTATAGACTCAAGGGGGACCAAGTAGAACCTTAGAGGGGATCATCCTCTGCAGTTTTTGAAACAGCAGGCTCTTGGAATGGTTTAGTCATAAAATAGATTTTCAGTTAAATTATTTTTTTAAATGAAGTGTTATGTCTCTTGCAACAATTGCAATAATTCATTGAAAAACAGTATGTTTCCAGTGCCATCTTATTTGGTGCTTTTAGACAAATATATTGAAGATAGTTTTCTGAAAAGTGACATTCTGCACAGCATCTACTTACTTGATCATCCCTAGTATTGAAGTCTTGTAAAGACCGAGAAAAGGAGACGAATATGTTGGGGGGAGAAAAAAAAATGGGTATCTGAAACTTTTTTTTTAGTAATAAAGGAAGTGAGGCAATGAATGGTTAGGAAGAAGAGTTTGCAATTTTACTTTTTTGGGCCACAGAAGGCTGAAAGTTGAGGAAGCTGTCTTTAGCTGGAATTCTTGTTAAAAAGACTAGGGTTTAGATTATTGGGAAGAAAGACCTGAGGACTGTGTTAGGTCTTCAATGGTAAAACTAAAGTGTTTCCTGTTTGTCTTTGGTGCTTAGTTTCCCCCTCTTCACAAAACAAAATTAAATACAGCAGATGAAAACAGAATTTACCTTTAAAATCTGATTTGCTGGAAGGATCTGGTGAATGAAGAAGGTTTAGACTGTTGGTCCCCTTCTCTGTACATATTTAACAGTACAGGATGAACAACTATAAATGCTGTGCAGCTGGGAGCTGCTTGTTTTTGAAGAACTGGAAGCTCTCTGAAAACTGCAGTAGAAGATATGTTTCTGAAGTTTTATTTCATTGTTTAGTTTTCTGTCATCCAGAAGTGCAGTGTTTACTTAAACGTTATACAAGCTCAGTGTTGTAAATTAACAAGTACTGTTGTAAATTAGGAGTCTTGGCTTTAAACTGTTTGGCTTAATGTTATAATTGAAAACAGCTCTACAAATGCTCAGCTGTCAAGTCTTAACTTTATAGAAATACCTTGATTTCAGAATCTGACATTCCCAGGCAATTCTGAAAGTGTGTTGAGGTAAACCTGAGGTCTATAGTTGAATTCTTGTAATCAGATGAAGCCTGTACATAAATCTGAGAAATAGACGCAATCCAGGGTTTGAAGTTGGCAGTGCTACCATCTATTTGGAGCACAGAGCCTGTGTAGCTTCTATGTAAGGTCTTGTTATTAAATATGTACAGTCACAAGAATTAAATTTTAGTCTACATGGCATAATTTCTGAAGGAAAATTTATCACCTTGGCATTCGGATTTCAGGTCATATTTCTCCATCGTGCTACAAGAAAATGCAGACAAAAGAGATGGAAGCTCAGACCAAGACACAGGAAAATGCTGGGGGTAAGGTAGCTCTGTGAGTACCCTAAATGAGAGTTAAGCTATCCGAAGGAGATGAGTTTGGCAAATGGGATGTGATAACAAGTAGAAGGAGCACAAGCAATTCAGGACACTAACACTGTTCCAAAAGAGTAGAACTGCAGACAAAATCAAACAGGTAAGAAGCAGCAAAACAAAGCATAAATCTAAAAAAAATTAAATCTGGGTACATCTTAATAAGTAGGAAAGACTCTATGTATACCCTTCATATGATGATCTTTGTTCTCACTTCCCTTTAAAAAAGAATGTATATATTTTATCTGTATCTGACGGAGCTACTTCTTTAAGAGGGTTGGAGAGCATGAATGGGAGTGGAAATGATTGAGGAGTAATACTACAGACATTTACCTACCAGAAAGGAGATTTCAAGTAAGAGATGTAAGTTAGAGGTTGTTTTAAATAATGTTGCCTCAGTGATGGTTTTCCATGCTGAACTTGTCACCAAAGAAGCAGATAAAAAATGAGTTAAAAAGGCATAAACACTGAGATCACTGAGGTGGGCAGAAAGTGTCCATTGGTGTATCCTGCCAGTTAAGAGGAAGCTCCTGTAGACATCAGATTTGGTGAGGGTTAATAGCCAACAGTTTACAAGATTTTAATTCATCACTTTAGTAAATGGAATTCAAATTTTCCTTTGTCAGTTCTCCAGTCTACAGCTGAGAGTAATCGTCTCGTCTCAGGCATTAAGCATGAGACATCACTGGATACCCAAGATGTTTCAAAAAGTAAACAAATATGTTCCTTGTTTCTCTCCCCATTATACCAGAGTGTGATATTTGGAGGTTGTTGAGTTTGGGAAGGGATGGTAGGAAGGGAACATGTCTTGTGTTTCTTTGTTTTCTTCATGCATTTTACCTCCAGTTCCTGAAGAGATGAGTTCTCACAGTTTTGTATATCCTGTCATAAAAGGGCTAAGCTCTGGGCAAAATTGCTGGCATTGCAAGTGTTGCAATTTAACAAATCATGAGACAAGTATAATTAATTTTTGTTTCTCTTCTAATATTTGAAATTACAGAGGCAATTTTTCTGTTTGTACATCGAAAAACAACCAGCTTGCCTACATGCACGGTAGGACATGCCATGTGGTGTCACTTCTGTTTTTTCTTCTCCCTATTAGGAAAGATGATATTTTCCCCAGCTGTTTTCTGCTTTCCTCTCTACAAGAGCACTCAGCTCCCATCCTATACCTTGCAGCGGGATGTGGCTGAGGCCAAAACCACCAAGGGTGATTTTGCAGCTTGGAATTTCCCCATGGCTATGGTGTCCATCTCCTTAGTACAGCAGAAGAAAAGTGTTTGTCTCAGTAATAGCTTCTGTTCAGGGCTGTTTTCAAATGGCAAACACTACTGTCAGCTCAGCTTCATGACATTGAAATGATGCACCATGATTTGATTGCCGAGCAGCTGCTTGTTTTTTTTTTTTTTGAATTTGCCAGCAGTCTTTTGTGCTACATGTATCTTCAGGAGAATAAGACACTCTGCATGAGCTGCTATCCTTCAGTTTTTTATGGAAAATATAATAATTGTTAAACCACAAGTACCTCTGTCAGAATGAAGTTACATGTGGAGCTGTGAGGCAGCATTTAATGTGACTTCTTAAACTGAAGGAATCTGTTGGTGACTTTATTTTGATGCCAAAGACCTCTCAAGTGTTCGCCCACATAGAAATAGATGATTTTAAGCAGGTTTCTTACTAAGATATACAATATAATTCTTGGCCTCATTAGATGGAAGTCTAGTCAAGTAATTCTATTTTAGTAGCCAAGGTAAAAAAAAGAAAAAGTTAATGCTTAGTATTTAAATAATGTTCTCACTGTTGGTGATATTGTTCCTGCACTACAGTACTCTCCAAAATTGTTCATAATGCCAACCTGGCAATTAACAGCACTCAGGTATGGTCAGTTCTGGTGGAAGTCTAACACACCCTAAGAAATGCATTTAAACCTTTTTCCTCCCTCAAATTATTTCCTGTAGTGGATTAAATGCAGCATTGCTCTAAATACACAGCTATGATTGGGATCTGATATGGCAAAGCATGTAATCAGGTATAGCTGCTACCAGGGTGAGGAACCATCAGTGACCATCACCTCTTAAAATTAGAGCTGTTAATTTTTTTCTTTCAAGGTGTCTATATTTTTTTCTAAGCAGTGCTAAACATCAGACCTCCACAGCACTCCCAGCTCTGCTTTCAGTGGTATTCATGACACTTGAATTGTCAATAGGAAACAAGTATTAATCTTACTGAGAGCCTGTGATTGCGGTCCCTATGCCATCTGTTGCTTCTCCTGACTCCAGCAGTTTGCTCCAGTCCCATGTCGGCCCATGGTACTGCTATTGATGTTATTATGTGGCATGGCAAATGAAATCATTGGCCAGCTCTGGGTTAAAATAGCCCTTTTTGTTTTCATTTGTGTAAGATTATTTTTGTAAAAGTTTGTGTTTGTTTGTGTAAGATCAATTCCTTCCCCTGGTTTTACACATCACCCTGTGGATAACTCAACCAGCTCAGATGAGAGGTGGCATGGGAAGAAGGGAGCAAGAGGGAAGAGTTGCTAAGCTGGCCATGATGCTAACAAACTGAAGGCTGTAATGGGGGCTTTGGTGTATAGGTTTACATCATACTGGCTTCAGCGGCAAAGCCAATTTCCTTGTTCCTGCTTTATCGCACTAGTGTTCAGTGCCTTCTCCTATTTCACATGTAATTTGAGCTTACTTCCTAGTGTTAGTAATTACACTGTCTACTACTCTTGTAATCTTTAAAGTAGAGCATATAAACAATATAAAATGGATCTACATTCTTATGGCTTTTTACAGATGAATTTCCAGTCTTAAATGTCTTGCAAGTATTGGAATTCAAGGGGGAAGATATTAGACCTTTTGAGATATGAGAAAACAAATATATACTTTGTCCATACTAAGACGAGTATCAGAAGGTACCTGAGTTATAGAAAGTAGTCTAGACATTGCTGCATGAAGCCCTCCAGGAACTGACTTACCCTGCAGTGCCTCAAGAAATTTGCACTCTCCTGTCTACCCTGTATGCTTAGCTTGTACTGCAGGACTAAGTGTTGACCTTACCCTTTTCCTCTCTTTATCAGGCTTTTTCTTATGGCTCAAAAGAAGTCCATGAAGGGTGGAGGAGCTTACATTTCTTCATGCTTGTATTAGCCATTGGCTCTAGATCAAGAAAGATGTGAGCAACTTTTATTATATATGATCAATTGCAGTCCTATAAGTTCGATCCACTTCCACTAATGTTTTTCCATTCAAACTCTTAATTCTCCCTCTTGTGACCTCAGAATAGTAATTTATCATAATCTGCTAGCATTTGAACATTTCTGATATTACAGACAAAGATTTGTGAATGTCCAGGACCTAGATGATCTCAAGCCAGGTGAGCAGATTCCAATCTCTCAGATCCTTGAATGTGAACTTTGTTGACAATTTTTACAAAAGGCACCATTCAGTTCAGTGAAAGACAACTCTATTTTCAGGATTACAGGCTGGAATTTGTGTCTTTATTGAGCTGTATAGCAAGTAGAACATGGGGAAACTTTCTCTAAATAAGTCAGAGAGAAGGACAAGGGAGGCCCGTGCTCCAGCACACAGGATGCTGATCCAGGAGTCCGTTAGCCCTCCTGTGCCTATTTTATAATAACCTGAACCATATTATGCCTGGTGATTTGTTAAATCTCCCTTCAAATTTGAGTCCGAAGCTGAAACTGTGGCCAAGCTAAAGTCATCTGGAGTTTGCCTTTGACTTCAAAGGGACGTGTTTTTTATCCAGGATTGCAATTTGCGTGAGTGTTTTGAAGGAGCACTTTTTCAGCTCCTCTGCAGAGATGAGTCTATTTGATGTAGAGCGATCTGCCATGGCAGCACAGTCTTTTTTCTATGATGTTTCTGTACTCCTCTTGCTTATTCCTTCTCCTGAAGTAATAAATTTCTGTTTAGGGCACCAAATTCCTTCTCTGCAACAGCTGGTATTGATTTCAAAGATGCTCCAGGTAAGGAAAAAGTCAATGGAAGTACTATAATTCCTGTTGGCAGGCATTTTCCTCTAGATATTAAAAAAGGGATAAATGGATCTTTCCTCTCTATCATGCTTGTTTGTTAGAAGAAAAAACATGCAAGAAATCTCACCCCCATCCCAAAAGCAGAAACCAGAGACACTTGCCATCACTGTTCCGTCCTGCAGTGCAAAAGCTCCTCTGGCAAATGTAGGAGAACTGCAGAAAAAGGTAGGAGTAGAGTGATGCAGGACTCCCTCAAGGAGTGGTAAGGCAGGTTCATTTCTATGTAAGTTTTCAAAATCACTTACAGTATCTTTTAGAACACTGTGGTCCCCCTGCAATCTGTAACTGAATAATCTAGCTGTGCAAATAGGCAGAGTACTTTTAGCAACACTCCTTCTTCCTCCTCCACTCTCCTAATTGTTCTGGAGGCCCTGACTGTTCTCTTAGCTCAAATAATGTTTGACAGTTCAGTAATAAGACAAAAGGCAACCTTGTTTTTTTTGTCTTTTTTAAAAATCCAGATAGTTTAATACAATAAAGAAGCACAGACATCAAAGCAAAGAAACTATATACATTGTACAAAGCATTGGGAATCTGTTCTCTTTTCAGAATTTTGACATGTGCTGTATGGTGTGGTTACAGCTATTAAGAAAATACAGACATCTTTCCATGCAGTCCTTTTACTATTTAAAACAATCATATGAAATCTATTTTGATGCTGTACAGAGACCCATACAGCTTTATTACTGGCTTTCAGTGAAGGTGGGTAAAAAATGTTGACCTTTTAGTTCATTAAAGAGAGATCACAGCAGTTAGTTCTGAATCAGAGACATAGATTAGATTTATGAGACAGCACCATTTTTGTATATGTAGACTGCTTTCCTGTTCCATCTTCAGAGCTCTATTTAACTTCTTTTGAAGCATATTTCATCATTTATTGCTTGTGAGGGTGTTTTCAGAGACTTTCCTGTTCCACACTGTAAGACTTAGGTAGGACTGCTATTGATACCTTATAAGGAGATGCACAGGATTTGCCCTTATGATGTCTCTTATCTAGAGTAAGCTATGTGGGTCTGTGGCAGCATCATCTCTAATCAGCACAACAGGTCCTGAAAGAGTTGATGGAGAGGACAAAAGTTCTAACATTGCTCTTAAGTTTTCAGAAAAAATCTCTTTTATGGATCAGGTGATAGTCCATAAAACTCCCAAACCCCTACCTACCTTCAAGCAGTTAAAATCCATACAGACAGGAATGCATGGAGTGATATAATTTAGTCACTTCAGGAGGAGATGATGAACTGTAAGTTATGTCTTCTAGTAGTACTCCAAATCTAACCTTAACTCACGTTTGCTATTGTTATTTCTCACCTCCAATGTCTTTTATGTGAGAGCTATGGAAAGACCTTCTTGAAGGTGACCTGCAGCAGCTCAGTAGCTCTGAAACCTATATGCACAATTTTTTAAGCTGGTGCATGGACAAGCAAAAAGAATGTTAAAAAGAACACATTCAGAGAAAATTCTCTAGCTTGGTGTTTTTTAAAAGTTGAGACTAAGTTGTCTTAGTTACCAAGATGACTAGCCTTACTATGCTCAGGGTTTTCATCCCTAAAAGTGTTTTACAGTAGTTTGGAGATGGTGCTAGCATATTACTACATGTTAAATTAATGAGAAAGGCTGGAATAAAAGGTTTTAGATAGGGGAGTTATAAATGGTAGTTGCTATGTGGTTTTATTTATCACTTTATAAATGAAATAATTTGCCATATTACATTGCCTGTTTGTGGATTTAGGTGACGTTATTGTCTTGAGTAAAGCCTTAAGAGCCTGGGAAGAACATTCTTATGCAGACTTAATAAGGAGACAGTGACAAATTCCAAAGCTTTGTTTCATGCTTAGGTGGGAAGCTGGGACAACAAGACTGATGTTACAAATAAATATGTGTTTGTAAAAACAATGTGTGCATACACCAGATTGTCTCAAACATAAACGTAGCTGAACTTCGCTCTGAACAAGTTCTAATCTCAATTTCTGGGTGAAAGTTTTGGAAATAAACATTCATCTATTATGAAAGTTTCTAATGTGAATTGTAAAATGTTGTGGGTTTGTTTTTTTTTTTCCTTTGGTTATGAACCCTCATGGGCTACACAAAGTAAAGTGACCATATTTTCTAAGAATCAGACAGCTGCTAACATATTTTATTCATACAAATAATGTATTTTATTGCAGTAAAGCATTGGCTAAAGAACTGGGCTAGACATTGGCTAAAAAGATAGGCATCCACCACCACCACCACTAAGAACCAGGCCATGAAGATATAAGCAAAAGAATGGGACTGTTTTTGTCTTGAATCTTTAGATGGATTTCTGACATTATTTATTGCTCTTTTAGCCACTGAAGTTCCCACCGGACTCTGATTTGTCTTGATCTGGTCCAGTCCGGACATTATTACTTAATCTCTAACCTATTCCAAAATGTCACTTGGTTTACTAACCAGACTCTGTTATGCTGTCAGATGTAATTTCCCCTGGAATTACCTTGCTGCATACAGATAACCGTCTTTATATGAAGATCATTTGTTATTGCCCAATGTGAAAAAATTCCAACTACAATTGCAGTTGGCATGATGAAGTTTTCAGACAGCAGTAGTAACACCTATGTAAACTTCTTACATAGAGGAGATTGACTTACATTAAAAACATATTTTTAACCTGCAACTATTCCCTGTGGAAAGAGGATTTTAGGACTGATGCATCTCTTTTGGTAGGTGAGCCCATAAAATCAAGCTTAAATTCATTTAAGTAAGCAACTAAATGCACAGCTGAACCTAGCATAGCTGAAGAAGGACTTCATGGGAGTGTACAGGTCAAGGGTTAATGACTGGAAAATATGCCAAAGCCTAATGGTTGGAAAATACATTTTGTTCTATTGTTTTATATAAAAAAGCCTGTAATAAGCTACTTGCACTGCATAACTTGGATGAAAAATTTCCTAATTTCTCATAAAAAAAATCTATTAACATTTCAAAAAATGCATTTTATACTTTTCAGATGAGACTGACATTCCAAATTTAATATTTAGTGTGCATGTCAGCAGCTGTTTTTCCCAATGTATTATGTCATTTTCTGTGCATATCTTCAGAAACAGGATTAATACTAAACTTCCTTATTTTTTTTGTTGTTGTTGCTTTTGGAATAATTATAGTGCCATTTTTATTCATTATGGAGAAGGATAATCATGATCATAAAGTAGGGATCACATGTTCTGTGCATCTGTAACTTGTACTAAGTGAACAGGACACTTCATTATTACCATTGGCAATTGCAACAGCAATTCTTATTCTTTTCATATGAATCAGTCTTTATTAGTATCAATCCAAATATTATGTATTATGACAGGGTAAGACTCTTTAAGGATGCAGGCAATGATGCATTACAGGAGTACAAATGAGTAAGAAGAAATCTGACAAACTTTGGATGGTCCTATGTTTTAATCTAGCCCTGTGAATTTTTAAGCATATTAGACTTTTACTAATTAGACTTTTACTGGTGAAGTTGCTGATTTGAGACCTGAATTATCTAACCAGAATTAGAGCATTGCTTTAAAGCAGGAGCTGCCAGCCTGCGACATAGAAGGCACATGTCACATCATGAAGCATGTATGTAATGAGTGCCCACTGAAGAGGACAGCTAAATATCTACCAGTCAAGCATTAGCATGGTATACATCTGCTGCAAGCACTGTTTCCTTAGGACCAGCAGGTCACCATTTCCAAATGGCTACTGCCTTAAAGTGAACAGAGAATCTAGCCCAAAAAGGCATGACAGAGAAGATCCTTGCCCTTGGGCCTCACGCTGGGACACAGAGATGTGCCTCAGGCCACTTCACCCAGAAGTACATAGGTATAGAAAGCTTATTTCCAAAACACAAAAAAGCAAATCCAGGATCTAATAGTACTGTGTGTATTAGTACAATTATTACAGCTTCTGAATCAATAACATCCTCTGTGTTTATTTCTCTGGTTAGGAAGTTTTATTTTCCCCAAGTGATATGAAAAAATTCTTGATGCTCTGATCCTTTGATACTTAGCTGAAACAATAGGACTTCTATAGTTCCAAAGTCTAGCTTTAAATATTCTTTACTGGATTAAATATTTGTATTTCCTATTTCAGGACATTTTGTTTCTTATCCTCAAAATAGGGAAACACAGAGAACTACCCGTTTCAGAAGACTTGAGCTCAAAACACATTGATCACCTTTGAGAGAAAAATAGCATATGATAATGCAGATAAGCATCTCTTAAAAGATTCTGCACCTAGCAAGAATGCAATTGCTGTGTAGCTCACTAGAGGGCATATGACCGTGCTTTAAAATCTCAAAGATAAAGAAATTTTATTTTTGAGGGAAAAACCCCAGACATGATGCATTGCAAATAAAAAATGCGAGACTTGCAGCCCACTTATTTAAATTGCCCATTTAAGTACATTGTTTGGAAAGGAAGTTGTAGTATGTATATAATGCCTTTTCTTTACCAGGAAACTTAGGTAGAGGTATGCTCTGCAATTTACTCTGAATTAATTTTATCCACTTCTTTGTTCTTACTGTTTTTTCTTAATATTTCTCTGGGAAAAAAATGTAGACACCATACTAATCCCTTCCTATGGAAGCTGCCAGAATAAACAAGTCAGATATTCATTAAAAATATTTCAGGATATCTAGCATTTCTATTTGTAACCATTTAATCTTGTACACATGTTTAAGGAAATCAATTTTTAAAAACAATTATTTCAGATTTAAGTTTTCTGTAGGCAATAGAACTTAGAAGACCTGGTTATTTTTAATATATGAAGTATGCCCCTACCTTGGAGGTTAAAATATAAAGATATTCAGGTCAGTTGTTTTTATCCGCTGTGTAAACAACCCCTAAATCTCCTGAATTTCCTAAATATTTCCAGTTGCTTTCAATCTTGGGGTTAATAAAAGGCATCACCCAAATAAGTATAGCAAAATCGCTTTCCTCCTCATTTCTGTTGTGTCTCAGATTATGCCCGAGTACAACGCTATTTATGTCATTTAAAACTAATGACTTTGTATTTGCTGAAGTAAGAGAACACAGGTATAGTACTGATTGGTTAATAACAGATTATGAATGAAATATGGCAGAAGACACTGCTTTGGGAGTCCTGGGCCAAATTCTGGACTTCTTCCCTTAGGTTTTGTTTTAGTTTAAACTCTTAGTGGTATAAAGAGAAATTTATTGAGTAGTAGCCCATTTTTTCCAAGAGCTACATCTAGAGGAGAGCAAACAAAAAAAAGCCAGCAATTCTCTTGGACTTGGCAGTGAAGTACTGCTGAGTGACTCTGTAACTTCATTGTTTGCTGAGGTTGTTTGTTGTATCTCCCATTCATATCTAAAGACATGAAAAAGAGGCAAGAGGTGAAATGTTTGTGTGGTCCATGAGTGGCTGCTGAAACCTTCCAGCTCTTCTCTGGCATGCAGTTCAGTAGAAACACATCTGCTGAATTTTTCTCCCTGACCTATGTCATTGATGGTGTCATTGCCCTCAGTTTTTCATCTGTGTGTTCTGCATACCAATGTCTGGTCAGCATCTAGTTCCACCTGAGCTTCCAAAGCTCTTTGCTTTGCCTTCCACCCCTGGTGCATGCACTCTTACTTCTTCAAGCTTGCACCTCTGGTCAGTTAGTGAGTCATCCTGGATCTGCCCTCACAGAGCTCACATGGCTCTTCTCTCCTTCACTCTTAGTATTCCCTCTGTGAACTGATAACTGTATGTTTTATGAGGGAAAACCCATCAAGTGTCTGTGCAGAGAATGTTAATAACAGAGGAGAGATAAAAAGCTGCACTGTGGATGTGTAATAGCTAAAAATTAGAATAAGTTGTCTTAGTCATCCCTCAAGGTTCTCTTTTGCAACAGTGCCCATAAAAAGCTTTTGAAAGAGGATATGGCTGAGTCACAGAAGAGACTAGATAACACTGTGGCTTTAATTATTGTGCCAAAAGATGTAAAACATAACTATCTGAAAACTAAACATCAATGGCTATATACTCGTCCCATACCCTTCTTATGTTGTTCTTAATGGTCTTCTGTTTGGGACAGAACCTCTGCACTGCAGGCTGTAGCCCAGTGCGCAGAGGTGGCTTTGAAACAGGGAGTGTGAGTGTCAGCCTGGTGCAGGTAGCAACCTAGGTGAGGCAGCTGTCAGCCCAGGGCAAACCACAAAACCACCTGAATAGCAGGGTAGGTTAACCTCCTGTCTTCTTCAGTCAGCACCTGGCCAACTTGCTTAAAAACAGCTCTTGTAGCTTAACACTAGTTCACTTAGTCACTTCCACTGTCCAGAGAAGGGGGGTGAAGCTTTCTGGTGCTGCCAGGTGGCATAGCAACAGCAACATTAAACAAAAATCTGCTCTGGGAGATGGGGACAGTTGTTGAAGATCCTCTGTGAAGCACATTTGTCATGTAGCAAAAGTCCCTGGGTACATTCTCTATCTCATCTGCCTTGAGACGGAAAACAGCTGAGCTTAAGCTGACACACTTCCAAATTGTATTTTAAGTCAGATAGTGACATTAGTGAGAGCCTGTTGTCAACCATCCCTCTACTTTACCTTATGTTTTGACTCAGTAAACACAACAAACTTAACTCTGTTCATCCATAATTAGGGAGGAAAAAAAGTAAAAAAGGAAAAAGCAGAAAGCTCTTTACTGAAGAAAATGAACTTCATGTAACAAACAAACAGGAAACTATTTTTTTCACTATTGTTTAACTTATTAAAGAACCCTGTTCTGTATCTGCCATGAAGATTTGATGGTGGGTTGAGATCACACTGAAAGTCAGGGTGGCCTACATCAGAAAAGTTGCATTTCACAGAACATTTGCTATTGATATGTTGGGAAAGTGTCAGACTTGTGGGAGGACTGGAGAGTATTTGCATGATACATTAATAAGAAACAGTTTAGTATTCTAGATTACTAAAGCATGGTTAATTTTGAAGCCAAAGCCCACACATTCTTAACTTTGTTTCCCAGCTGACGAGACAATATACTCATGTATTGTGCAGGAATCGGAGCATTATTCTTTGAAAGCAAACCCAATGTTTAGAAAATTCAAAACTGAAGTAATAGCACAGCATATAGGCATCATACAGGATGTTATTTTAAGCTGTAATGCAGAAATGTCAGTACACTTGATATCTTCATTTGCAACACGTGTATTTTGAGAAAGCAGATCACATACTTTCTTGCTTTACAAGTCCCGTGAAACTGAGACATTTTCATTTGTCTTGGGAAGCTCAGTATCTGACAGACAGGAGGCCTATTCAACAATTCTGAGAGGTTTTAAATATGTAGGAATATATGCTCCTCTCCCTCAGTTTTGAGAAGGAGTTGCTTTTTTGAGACATCTCTCCTTATCCCAAGATTTGCAAACTGCAGAGTTTAACTGGGTTTGCCGTACAACATCCCCAGCTATTTAACTTTTCTTGTGGAAGTATTAATCATCTTCCCCACCTTGAAAAGAATAGACCTATAGAAATGTATGTCCACTAGAGCTAATTTTAAGCATAGTATTGACAAAATAGTCCTATTTCCTCAGATCACACAAAGAATTAGAACTAGAGTAGATTAAATAGATTATAATTTAATCAATACAATATAAAAATAATACAACCTCCAAGACGAAGTCAGGTGTGACATCCACATTGCTTCACAGTGAAAAAGCTATCAAATGCTGCTGTAATTGGCTGTAAATTCAATGCTTAGGAACCGAGCAGTAATTTTTATAACATCCAAGTCAGAAGGAGACAGAACATGTGTGCATGTGAGTAAGCTTCTAATCATCTTGATCTTTTTTCTGAGGAGAAACTTTTCTCTCTTTGGTAATGAATACATGGTAATAGGCTGTAACTTCCAGTGAAGCAGCAGAGCTCCACCTTCCAGCCAGTCTGGGCTGGGCACTTGCCTTATGGTTAATTTCACCATCGTTCTGGTGAGAATCTCTTGGGCTGTAGATGGTGTCCTCTGAAAAGTGCCTTACATTCTTTCTGCTTTTCTTTTTTTCTCCCTAACTGAAGAATACCTGTCTCTGACAGTAACCATCTGGATTGCTCTGATGGTTTGTTACTGACAATGTGCTTTGTGTGTGCAAGTAAAGAAAAATAATAGTCTAGTTAGCCTTTAAATGGTTTACAAAATACCACCATGCAATTTGGAAAGGGGTTGTTTCCACAAAGCTACTTCATGCTCCTGGCCCAGGGATGCTAAATTGATAAGAATCTGTAAACCAGTGGGGACTGACATTGAAAAAAAAAAAGAGACATGCAGTTAGACAATATGTATGTTAAAAAAATTAGTAAAACAGATACTGTAACAGTTATCCCACATTAATTTCTCTTTGAGTACTTACAGAATCCCTGGGAAAAGCATTCTCTCACTCAGAATTTTAGATGAAGTATTATGCTTTTATCACAATAGTATACTTGTGTTGCAAGGAGACATGGATATAAAAGATTTTTTTTTCCAGCAAATATGTATAGAATTTTAAACTGAATATAAGAATTGATGCTTTGCTTTAATAAGAAGTGATACAGAGAAGTTAACACTTTTTCTTTCTTCTTCATTCTCCTCATTCCAATATTACAGCCTATTTCCTCCTGTTTTGTGAAAAAAATCCCGACCAAGAAAAATGAAGATTTAGCATGTAACAACTTACGTGCATTTGGTATGTTAAATTCGAAAGATTACATGGCCCAGACATAAAGTATGGGGTAGAAGTGAGCTATGCTTTGCACACTGGCAATCAGAGGCAAGTCTAAGCAGATACATAGAAGTAAAAAAATTGATATTTTATAAATACAAATAAAATGTCCAAAATTGATCAGACTGGTGAATGAAGAGTCAATGTATTAAGTTGCATGTTTGAAATCTTGTGTTAAAACCTATTAAAAGAAAAATCATAAAATGTTCCCAGATTAATATCTGATTTACTTCTTCCTATTGACTTTCTTAGTACTTGTTCCCTTTCCCTAATATAGATTTTTTTCTCTTCCTCCTGATTTAAATTCCACTGTTTTAATAATTTAATCACTAATTCACTCACTTTATACATTTTTGAGGTGTCTAGGAGTACCTTTTGTTGCAGTCAAATATTTTCATTGGGATTCAAAATCTAACACTGTTGGATTGGGCAATATGAGTGATTTCAGTACCTACTATGTCAAGATACCAGTTAATATTTTGGACTATGAACTAACACTTTAAGCCTCTGGGGAAGACTAGAAGATCTAGCCTGAACTGAAAGAATCAGAAACACTAAATGAGAGACATTCTAAAACCTAACATTTCCATCTTTCCTTTAATTCATTATGTTTTGCTTTGAAAAAAAATGGAAAATCAAACTCAAAGATCAAAGTCCACATAGCTTTCTGCACACAAACTGGCATTTCATCTAGATTATGCATGTAAATAAAGTTGCAGCTTGCTCCTAAGACATAAAAAGCAAAGGTCAGATGATGGAAATAAAGGGAAAAACATGTAACTCTGTCTGTTCTGCATTTCTTGGCAGCCAATATATTCAGTATTCTGGTACTTGTTATGCAGAAAAATAGAGCTGCCTATTGTGGATAACAGCAAAACAGGCAAAGGAATTCTGTTCCTCTTGTAACTTCATCAGTGTCAATGGACTTAAACTAGGAGTTCATTTGGCAGGGGTCTTTGAGTCATCACTTGAGGTTCAAGTGCTAACTTCTAAGACCCTGAAAAGTTATGCTGAGTAAGGCTGTCAAAAAAGATCTGATTAACTCTTTCAACTGGAAAAATCTGGGACAGAGCAGGCCCTGGAGTACACTGCCAGGAAGAGCCAAGCTTTGGGAAGGAAGCTTAGGCTGAGATTTACACAGTTATTGTCTTTTAATTACCAAAGGACATAGTGGGGCTGAGTTACCAATTGCCAGAATGGGAGTAAATTGAGATACATCCTGGAATATTTGTGTTTTGAATACTCAGGCAAGCTCCCCTTTCCCTATCTCACTGGGCTGCCCACCAAAGAGAAGAGGCTTCCCTTCCTTCATCTTCTGATCATTTTTGTCATCTTCTTACCCTGAGAGAAAAATGGGGAATTGACTGCAAGCAAGAAATGAAGTATAAACATATATACACAGGAGGAAAACTGCAACACCTTGTTCTTACCTGTATAACTACAGAACCTTGTAATTGCTCTCCATCAGCTGTGCAACCAGCCAGGAATGCAGCCTGCATAGTTCATTGAATAGTTATGTAAATTTGACATTATTTGAAGAGTTTAGGAGGAAAAGAAATCCCACAATTCTGGATTTTGCTGCTACTTTATTTAGCAGCCATATAGACAGTGTCTTTAAAACCATATGGATTGAACTTCTCTCTTTCTGTCCACTTGCAGCAGCAGACAGAGCAAAGAGAAGGAGCTTGAGGTTCTTTTTCTCTGCTGTGCAAAAGTGGGATATTGATTTGTGCTTTTCCCACTTTTGTGAAAATAGCAGAGTATTTTTTTCCTTCTTTCACAACAAATACCATGTCCTCTGCAAAACACATATTTGTAGATGATCAGAAAGCAGTCATTAAGTTGGCATTTCAAAGGAAAAAGTTTTTCAGTTTAAATAAATTAGAATTTTTTAAAAATCGGAGAAATTAAATCCATTTGCAAAACAAAATTTTCCCTTTTTTTCCAAATAACTTTTTATTTAGAAAGTTATTTTATTTATGTATTGCCAATTATTGCAACCATATTGAAATGAAAGAACTAAGTTGATCAAGAATGACATTTAAAACAATATTTCATTAAGAAGATAAATGAGACATCCCTTTTTTGGACATCTATTTATAAAATCTACTTTTTTTAGAAAGCATTGCAATTGGAGAGGCAGATCAATACCAGAGTCTTTTCTTTTATCAAATACAACTGTATTAGAAGGTTAATAGGACTGATTTTTAACGCTATTTAATGAACTTACCATTCAGCCTAAACTCTTACACTGTACATAAGAAACTTTTGCCATGTTATATCATCTCCTGATTCTACAGTAGTCTACTTGTGCTAAGAACAACTAGGGGAGGGGGTGTTTGTGTTCTAGAAAACTTATCTCTTTATCTTTTATTTGTTTTCTTAAGTAAAGATAGGGAGTAAAATTAAGCAATCGCACAAAGAAGGAAGCAACCTCTGTAACTCCCCCCCCCCCTTTTTTTTTTTACAAAGCAGGAGCTGTATTCTTCCTCTGAGAGCGGGATATTTATTATAGCCTGTAGATACACCATCCTAGATCCAAAAACATTTATTTAAGGTAGGTTTGAAAGCTGAAGCAAATGATCAAAAATATTGTTATGTTTAGTGTTTTGTACAGTTTTCAGATGTAACTGCATTCATCAGAAAACACAAGATAAATGTAATAAACAGGAATCAGCTTTTTCAGTACTTGCTTATTATAGCTAAGGTTGCACAATGGTTTCCATTCTAACTCCCTTTTCAGACTCATAATTTTCTGCTGCTTTCATTCCTGAGAAGGGAATTTTCCTTACGGTTATTTTTCTTTGGAAAGTTTGAGTAACTTGGCTCCAATATTGCCAAGCATATTGCAAAGAAAATGGGTGTATGTAGACGTGCTAATTGTTAGCATTTTTATTGTTTTAACAACTCTTCAACATATGCAGCTGGGGGAGGGAGGCTGAGATTTCAGCTATTTCCATATCAAGTCAGACATCTTTCCGGGCTAATGCGAATTCGTGTTTTGGTTTGTGTATTGTGATCCTCTGGCAAACCACGTGCACAGCTTTGCACACATCTCCCTCACAGCAATGGGTGCTGGGGAGTGCTCTGATGGGACCAGCAGCAGTCCTGCTTGCAGACACGAGAAGAGGAGGACAAGAAGATACTGCCTGACCATTGCTGCTCTTCCCACTCTGCATGTATGGCTTGCTCCCGTCAGGGAGATAAAGGAGTTTAGCTTGTGGCCTTGTTGGCATGAGACCTGCACCACTGCTGAGTTTTGCTGAAACCTTCCCCTTTGAAATGTACTTCCTTCTCTGATGAGTTCTGAAATCTATGCCACTTTGGGAGCATAGTCAGGCTGAGTTCAGTGACACAGTGAAGATGTTCTGGAGAAAGTAATTAAGTGGTTTAACCCAATTCAAATTGACTGGTTATTACATTAGTTTTTTAAGCAATAATATTTAGCTATGATTATTAATTTCGCTGGGCTGAGAGTGTTTCACTTTGCTTTCGTTGTCCTCCCAAGAAATTGGTGACTCCCACTCTGAAGGGTTAATGGTTGTCACAGGGGCTGATTCAAATCCCAAACTGTGAGCAATCAAGCCAGTTACAGCACACTGTGTCATTAATTAACTGTGACACCATCCTGGACTGTTTTAATCAGGAAAAGGAGTTATTTATGAGGAATAACAGTAACATTCAGTACTTGTCTTTTGAAAAAAAAAATCGGCAGAAGAAAAATCATAAATATGGATTTCAAAACAGTTTTATTGCACCATTTTCCTTCCTGCTCATGAGGAGCATGGAATTAGAAATGAGACCCAAAAATGCAGGAATGAAAGGATGTGATATTTCTTGCTCTGTTTCAGTGAGCAGGGCTGCACACTGTGAGCCTCCCTGTCCCTGGCCTGTGGTCATGCCTCCTGCTCCAGCTGCAGCCTGTCGTGGCTCAGTCAGGGCCAGGCAGCAATTACACCAGCGGTTGCACTTGCTGACAGTTTTGGGGAGAGGGTAACCTTTAGAAGGAGAGGTGAGCTGGAACCTCTTGATGTGGCCTGGCTGGGTGGGTGTGACATCAATGTGGGGATGCTCCGCAGTCAGCAGCTGGCTCCTGCCAGGCGTTGTTTGTGGTGACAGCCCAGCAAGTGCTATGCTGGCTTCCTCTAATTGCTGGATATATGTCGTCAGTCCTGAGGAGCAATGCCGAGTTTCTGCTGCCAGCAGCACCTCACTATGCCATCCCTACCCTGTACTGGTAGTATATCTGGCTGAACAGAGCAATCAGGGATGAAGGATGATGTGGAGGAAGAGCATTATCCTCCTGGCAGTCTGTCTCAGTGGCTGCAGAAGGGAGTCTCAGGCACTTTTGGGTCACAAGGGTGTGGCTGTAGCTTTCATAGAATCATTGAATTGTTTTGCTTGGAAAAAACCTTTAAGATCATTGAATCCAACTGCTAACCTAACATTGTCAAGCCCACCACTAAATCATGTCCCTCAGAATCACTAAACTGTGTGCCTCATCAACTCATGTAAGTGTCTTTCAAATATCTCCAGGGATGGTCACTTCACCACCTCCCTGGGCAGCCTGTGCCAGTGTTTACACATTCTCTATCAAGCAGGAAAGAGGAGGAGTAGCAGACCAGCTCTCAGAGTAGTAGTCACACCCATAGACTTCAGTGCTGGTAGAAACATGGTATAAATGAATCATTCCTCTGATGCTAATATGGCAATATTACCTGTGGAGAAGAATTTTGTGATGGCCATAGACCTGCATTAGCATGAACTTCTGGAGATGATATCCACCTGTCATGCTTTTATGTATTGTATGCCCCAACCTGTCTGCTGGACGCTCTGCTGAGACCACAGTCCAAGGCTAGATTGAGGTGATCCCCTTTCCCTTTGTCCCCATCTTATGACCAGTCCTATGACCATGAAAAGCCTTCTCTGTGGAGGGGCAAAGTTAGTGGAGGGGATTTGGTTGTGAGATTAATGCAAAAAAAGTGAAAAAAGGAAAGAAAAGGATCCCCAAAAGGCATCCCCATTGAGACCTGGAGGACATGGGGGTAGGAGCCCATTAAATACGCTATCTTAAAAGAAACTGTTGTATTGTTGAACTGCAGTCTTAGCAAAACTAGGTATTGATGAATGGTCCTGATTGACTTTTTTAGAGTTAGAATTTAAATAAAAGACAGAGTAGGCCTCAGGGACAATACAAAGGGAGATTTGACCATATCCAAGTTGTGAGAGTTGCTGTAAGGAACAGTGGAAATTCAGTGCAGCTGGTGAACCTGAAAAATAATAAAAAACAATTTGCCTCTGTGTTATAGGATGCCTTTCATACAATACATATCTCAAAATGCTTTATATTGAATTAAAAACAGATTTAATTTGAAAAATAGGTAATTTTGTTTATTTAAGGAGAAGAAAAACATAGGACATCAGACTGACCTAAAGCTGGTGTAAATCAAAAAATGGTTCAACTGAAGTAAAGTCACTTAAAATATAGATGCTGTAAAACACACGGGATTGTAATCTATCATATGATATTTTGCATTTACAGTGTTTAATTCTGGCCCTTTGGAGAAGGTCAGGTAAAGAATCACCTCATTTTCATTGTATTACTTTTTTATGTCCTTAAATAGATTATGTGAATTTATTGTGTTCCTTTATTTCTTGCTTTTGTTTTGATTTCTGTTGCATTCTGCTTTTTTCAAACATTTCCTCTTTTAAAAAGTTTCAGCAAGAGAAAAAAAGGATACTCTTCCAGGTCTTTTCTGTCCTCCTACCATCCTCTTGTCCTCCAAGGAAAGAGAAAAAATAATCCAATGGAACTCCCCAGTAAAGAAGATAACAGAGGAGAGTTCATACAGAAAAATAAAGAGATAGTAGAAAAGTAATTACATGTTGATGTTTTTCAATGAAAATACCAACCTTTTTTTTTCCTTTTTTTCTTTTGGCAAGAATAAGTAGTGAAACTGGAAAAATTTGACTGAACCTCTGTTTAAGGCCACTTGTTTTTTTTCATTAAATTTATAAACAAGGGTAATTAAAAGAAACACCAAAGCATTTATAAAACAGGTATATGTGTTTGGAACATTTAAAACTCCAACATCTATTCAGAGTATGAACACTTAGAAAAAAGTACAAACTTGGTAGTGTGTCTCCTCTCTATAGGTGCAAATAAGACAAAAGGAAAACGTTCTTTTCTTACAGAAAGCACATTAATTTAGCCCCAAAGAGATATAAATGCATATTTCTGTATTGATACATATATATGTCATTAAATGAGAGCTAACTACTTGGTAAGTACTTGTGGCTTACTGATTTAATTCACAATGTGTTCAGCTGGAAGTCTCCCTGATGTTCAATGAACGTTTGCCCTCTTGACTGTCAAGCTTCAGTTCTTGGGTTGTAATCAGCATAGCGTCTCCTTCTGCCTACTAGAAATCTGCAGGAAGAATTAAAGCTGAGCATGGGGGTCTTGAAACAAATCTGTCTCCCAAGTTAAGGCACAAAGGTCACACGTGGAGGATCCCAGGAATATTTGTGGTTATTTATGCAATGGTCAGGAATGGGTTCAGTCTCTGAAATATAGTAGTTTATGAGAGATTTCTAGTAACTATCCCATGTGTTATGTAGCATTTGCCTCTTACTGCGTTTTTTGGGGTAATGCTTCTTCCATTATTTTGCAAAGTTAGCTGCAAAATGTTTTGAGGAAAAAGATTGTATTGGTCAGAAATGTTTGACTAACCACGCACACATACACAAAGTATGTGGGCCCTAGCATCTCCAGACTAGGCATGCAAACTTAGTGGTGAACTCAGTGGCAAAATCTTTTTCTGCCTGATCTTCAATACTTTGACAACCTCCACTCAACGACCCCTGGCTTTTGTAGCTGGTTCCTCTGGTAGATCCCCCATGGCACTTACATGTTCTAGAAATTTTTGGTGTCTCAAAATCTATGTGCTGGCACAGTCATAAACCTGAAAAGCAGAGATGCCTCTTGGTATTTTTGCTTTGATACTACCTTATTTTAGTAGATATTGTGAAGCACCTACATATGTTTATAGGACATGAGACTTGTTGCAATGAGGAGCACAGGAAATCCACACTTAGGTTTGGAAGTCTGTGTTTTGACCAGTTTGAACTACAAGAGGCATGGGCTGAATGCTAGTTGAAAGTGGAAAAAAACCCAACAAAATACCCAATAGCTTGTTTCTCCACAAATGTATCTATATATAATGCTTTTCTTAAAAAAACACACCAGCTCCTCACAACCCAGTTTTAATGTTCTGTCCATATACTTCCAATTTCTTTGGCCTTGAGAAGCATGTTGGTCTGGCAGCAGTTGCCTTGCGTTGAAGTGGGGTGTTTCCTCTGGAGCGAACCATCTGTCAAGATAGCAAAGCAAAACCTGCTTCCATTTCCTCAGAGATTCTGCAAACTCTATTCCCTTTAGAGCAGCAAGTTGCAAGATAGGTCTTGCTTTGTTGAAAAGATACCCATTTCCATTCCCACTAAATTTAAATTAATGTCAGGAAACTTAATTGAATCCAGCTGACTGATGAACTTCATACTTAGCCAAATCTGGACTGATTTAAAAAAATGAGTTTGGGCACCTGTTCTCAAATATCTGAAAAGATTTGAGCATTCCTCCCTAGTTTTCTTCAAATTTCTAGAGGTTATGGTTATACAGATTATGCTTATTTATGTCTAAGGATTTGAAATTTGGCTTACTTTTTACAGTTATTGATTAATAGAGATATATTTAATTAATTTAGACAGAACTTACTTACGGTCTGGTCCTTAAGGTGCTGTGTGCCTCTTTTTAATATAATGTGTGCCCATTTATTTAAAAAATATCTGAATGATACTTTCATGAGGTCATATTGTGTTTTTTACTGTCATGGATTCTTTCCACGTGTCTCATGAGTTTATTTTGATGTGTCTGGCAGTGTGAGGTTAGTGGTTGGACTTGATGAGTTTAAAGGTCTTTTCCAACCATAATGATTCTTTGTGCGTATATGTGTGTGTGTTTTTGTTCTCTTCATAATTGTTCTCTTCACAACTCAAAGAAACTCTGGTGGAGAATACTCCATCACTGAGTTACAAATTTATGTTCCTTCCTGGATAAGAGAAATGCAAATGACACAGCATCTGAAATAATTGTATTTTGAGGGGGGTTGCTATTGCTGTCACCAAAATTAACAAACAAATCAGTTAATAGAATCAGAGACTGGTTAAATGTACCATAAATTCTGAGTTGTTTAAAGCACTTGGGAGAAGGAGACTCTTAGAAGTGTGAATTAACATAGCCTCTCATATATTTTGATCAAGAGTCCAGCCTCATCTATAATTTTATCAAATGTCTTAGGGATTAAAAAAATGACCTTTTTTTTGGGGTAATTGTACAAAACCTGCTGACTTGATATTTTTTACAAATTTGGTACCATCCATGAAGCAGGACAGGTCGGGACTAACGCTCCACATTGCCAGGAGGAGACACATGATTGGAATTTAAGTGTTCTCTGCAGTGTGACTATCCCCAGTAAGAAAAAAATAAAATGACTAGGGCAATCCGTGGTAATATGAAGAGGAAATGCAGGATTGTCTTCTTCTTAGAAACTGGGGAGCTGTTACTGGTTTGTATCCATCTCCTCTTGATCCTATGTGAATAGGTGGGTGCATGTCAGCCTTCCTGTGCTTATGTGTGAGGCTGCACATATGTATATACACCATGTAGGTATGTCTGAGAGAATTGTGTGTTTCTTTGAGGCTCTGATTTTACCCATTTTATGTGTGTGCACATGAGGTGTTTATATGGCTCTCTGCCAGCCTTCTATGAAATTATCTGGTAGAGCTTTTCTGTGGACTTGATAGCTGTTTGCTTTTGGGTTTAGGAAGGGTAAAACACGGGTAAAACACTAGAAGGGCTGGGTGTCAAAAGTCAAGTCAAAAACAACAAAAAAAGACTGGCTTTTATCACTTTCTTGTAAAATTGCAAATTGCTTTCCAATCTTTTAGAAACATTTCCTTACAAATCTCACCAAGAATTATACATCCTGGAGACAGAAAGAGATTTTTACTTTATTTGAGACTGCACAAATATGGAAAAAAGGAAATGCTGTGAATAAGGTAAATGGTTTGGTTTGAGTTTTTGGTCCTTATTTGTGCAAAACTGAATAAAAAAAGGGAAATTTTTATTCTGAACCTAATTTTCTGAAATCAAGTGCTAATAAAATTGCTTCCAGCTTCAGAACCAGTAAATATGAGCTCATCTGAAGCCTGAGTCAGAGCAAATGTCATGTTCTGTAGAACAATTTAAAATCCAGTCTTGGGGCTGGTATGTCATTTCAGTTGTTACTTTAAAAAAAAATATTATGAGTAGTAATCCCCTAAAGTAAGAGATCATTTGATATAAAAGCTTTTAAAAAAAAAAACAAAACAAACTGATCTAAGAGATGGGATTAAATCTCCCAAACAATTCCAAGGTCTGAGCCACGGTGAATGATGTAAATTAATTTATTCTTTACAAGATGCTCTGTTTAACATAATACAAGCCATAACGTTAAGAAATGTTGCTAGCAGTCACATGCTGATAGATAGACAAGAGTTTTAAAAACTTACCCAAGGGGGTATGGTTCATGGCGTATTCCCTGCAGAGAGTTCCTAAGTGCCCAGGAGAGCTTCTGCTCACTGAGAGGGAGAAGCAGCATCAAGGGCCAAAAGAGTATTGGTATACCCTGGTATTTGTTGCCTTAGCAACTTCCCTTTGCACAGCTGTTAATATAGAAGAAATGAAATTTTTGGCGTGTATTTCTTCACCACTTCTGCCAGAAAAAGAGGTAGAGTAACTGAAAAAGACTGGTAACTTAGAGAAGGGACCCCTCAGGAGAGAGAGAAAACTTGGAAATTCTCTGTATTGTTGTGAGAAGGTAGTGTTCATAGACGAACATGCGGGAAAGTGAGAGGGCTGCTCCTCTTACCATCCTTTTTTCCCCCCACCCCACTTTCACATGTTCAGGGGAAATATGAAGGCTTGTAGCTACCTTGCTGCTGTACACAAATGCCCCATAGTAATGTTCTTCACACTAAATCAGGTAACAGGGAAGAGCTAAGAGCTGAGTTTACCTCAGTTACGCTAATTTTGCACTCTGTCCCTGTTTACCATCCCTTTTCTGAAACTTGGTGTTTTGGTGCTGTGGCAGGGAGTTGCAAGGGCCCTGGAGGTGTGTGCACGTGCCAAGGAAGCTGAGAAGATGAATACTCAAAATAAATCTTCCGGGTTGCTAGCGGCACTGTGACACTGAGAAATGTTACCTTTAGGAGTAACTGTGCCACTGAGAAGCGTTACCTTTAGGAGTAGCACAGTGCAACATGATCATGCCCTTCACCTGGGCAGAGGAGTTTGCAAGCTCGGGCGTAAGACTCAGCAAGGATTTGGGTGCCAGCCCCGTGCTTTCACAGCCCTGCGGGACTAATATGCTTTGCATTGTTGAGCATGTCGGGGAGCTGGAGCACCCCAACACACGCTTCAGCTCGGCAGTGCGTTTCGGGGAGCCCGAGGGAAAAGCCTGCTGACACTCATTGCCTGCGGCCAGACTTCACCTCCACCTCAGGGTCGGTCACCGGCGCCGCAGGGAGCTGCAGCCAAGAGAGTCTCACGTGTGTCCGGGGCCGTGCGTGGCCGTGAGCCCCGTGCAGACCCGGGTAGGAGAAGGAGAACCGGCTTGTCGAGAGGTGGGCGATGGGCAGGGGGACGGAGGGGGGGAAAGTGGCTGCTCGGCGTGTCCCTCCTCAGGGCTGGAGGCGAGCGACGCAACCCTGGCAGCCGGCGGCTGTGATAACAATAATAAAGGGCGGCAGGAAGAGGCTGCCGGAGCCCCCAGATGCGAGGGGAGCAGCGCAGGCAGCTCGCCGGGGGGTCTGCCCCTCTGCCCGGGCCCTGGCGCTCCTCCTGCCCGCCCCGTCGCCGGGTGCCCGAAGCTCTCGCCCCGCACCGACCGGACTGGAGGAGGAGGAGAAGGAGGAGGAGAAGGAGGAGGAAGAGGAGGAGGAGACCAGGCGCCTTCAGTCCTGCTGGCTACAGAGACTGAGGCAAAAGACAGAAAAAAGAGGAGGGGAATAAAAAGTAAAGAGGGGGGAGAGTGAAAGAAAACTAAGCCCAGCTTTTGCCGGTGCTGCTTGGATTGGATCTGGTTTGAGTTTCCTCTCTGCTGGCTTGTGCGGCAAGAGAGGAGGAGTGGGGGAAAGAAACTCACTCACTCACTCTTCTTTAGAAGCTTAAGCAAACGTGCTGGTGCCGGCGCTGGCGGGGAGCTGCCCTGAGTGCAGTTGCCTTGTAGCTTATTTCTCTGTTACTAAAGAATTGCCTGGACTTCTCGACGGCCTGGAGGAAAAAACGTCACTTCACGATAGTTATTCAGTGCCTATAGACTTGACACAGTTTTTCCCATAGGGGATTTTTTTTTTTTTAATATTGTTTTTGTTCCGTGTCTCAGAGCAGCCATTCTTCGAGTGTGTGGCATTGAAGTCCATTGCTTTCTTACCAACTTTGGGAGATATTTAAAGATACCTTTTCTTCTCCCCTCTCTTTTGTTTTCTTTGCGTTAAAAAGAAAGAAAGAAAAAGGAAAAAAAAAAGTCCTTTTGGGGGGAGGGGAGATGATCGTGCTGATGTGGAATAAGTGCTCCTGCTGTCTCCTCTTACTAGCCGCGGTCCTGATCGTGGAGAGCTCCCAGCTAGACAGCTCCAGCTCCAAGGTGAACTCCATCAAGTCCACCCTGATGGGGGAGGCTCCAACTCAGGCAACCAACAGATCTGCAGGCATCCACCAGGGACTGACGCTTGCTAGCAGTAAGAAGGGCAAAATGCTAGAGCAGATGGGAAAACCTCCTAAGCACTATCACCGCCAAGGAGAGGTAGGACATTGCTTCGTTGCTTGAGTGTCTGTCCGTTTGCGTGCTGTATACAAATAACTGCTAGCCTTTCCCTCACATTGTTTTCAAAGCTTTACTGTGTTAATGAATTTACTTCATCAGGGCTGTCTGGGACAATATCGTAATTGGTGCTAAGGACTCTGCAAGTGGGAATTGGAATGTTTTAGAGTCTTCATTTTGCTCGGTAGGATTAATGACTGATGGAAGAAAGAATAATCTCAAAAAAAATTTTAATCTTCAGCATCTCTTTGTTTAACTCTTTCAAAGGGCTGCTACAAGTAAAGAAAGAAAATTCTTATTAAATCTCAGACAATAAGTGAGTTGAATTTGAGTAGGTAAGGAAAATCTGAGTATGAAGTGAAAATTGTGCTTACAAAGGTGAATCAAATTTGGTTTTACAAATCACACCTAGCAAGTTGACCTCTGATATCTCCATAGTGAGACTAAAAAATCATGCCATCCCAGTAGTGTAGTTTAAGGCGCATTCATTTGCTTAATATGACAAGAAAGAAATTCTAGATTTCTTGTCCACAATGTGCTCCAGTGGTTATGAAAGTTCTGTTTGTTTACATCCATTTGAGATAGGTAGGGAGCTAACAACCCTGAATATGAAGTTTGAGAATAAGGAGAAAAGAAAAGGTTATAGAAACTTTGAGGGAAAAACCCACCCTGACTTGCTTCTCTAGTCTTCTTTCCTCTCCACTTGACTTGGAAATCTGATGCAAAATCATCTTTGTTCAGCTCTCTTTATGGTGAACTGTAAAGCAACATTTTAAGCCATCAATCCTCTACTTCTCTCTCAAATCTCAACTTGGATGGTATGAATGTTGCACATTGTGGTATTGAAGGAAGTAGACTTTTTCAGAAAATACAGATTTTAAACTATTGAGTATTACTAGTACCTCCAAATACAGCTGCTTTTCATAAGCAACAAACAGTGTAGCAGCAAGAGAGCTGCCAACACTAAAGAGGCAAAACACTCAATGTCTGAAGGGTGTGTGTCTTGCCTACATTTTCCTTAAAGCAGCAGCGAAGCTGCAAATTCAAGCAATTCACTACATTTACTAAAGTGTTTTCCACCAGTTTCCTAATAATTGAATGTTACCATTTGGTTTTTGTGCAGGCATAATAACAATGGTGGTAGCTTCGGATTTTCCACGTGAGAAATTTATTTTCAAACTCCTCCAAGCTTTCTTTCCTTTGCTGCTCAGTTGTTGACCAGAATTTGGTCTCCTCTCCTAACCTGCGAGCAAAGTTTAGTAACAGATGCCATGCTGATGTTTCAAGTTACTGAAGTACTGTGCTCTCTCCTAGAGCACATTGTAATAATTACTATGTTGAATCACCTTGAGGAAATACAGGAGTGTGATACACTTTCTTATATGTTCTCTTCAGGTTTTCTTTTGTTTTCTATGTATTCATAAAAGCCAGTATATAGAACCTAATTTCCCACTGTTATCTCAGGTTCAGTGAAAGGTATTTGTGGGGCTGTGCTGTATAAAAATGAGATATAATTTTTGCCTTTTGGGGAAATCTTGCCACCCTTTGCTATATACAACATCCTCAGGACATCAACATGTATTCAGCACAATGCTGAGAATGTTTGATTAGAATTCAGGAACCCAGTTCCAGGAAAACAAATTGCACTGCCCATCAGTTGCATTTGCAAAGTTTACCCCTTATTTCCCAACCTGGATTGTTTGCTGGGGACTTTGAGGGATTGGACTAGATTATCTCTTCCAACTCCTACCATTCCATTCTATGACTTCTAGTTACTGGTATGAACTGACAGGTACACTTCAAGTCACAGATAATGCCATACCTGTAATGGTAGAAGAGATGGCATGGACATTTAGATGTCCTGCTTGTAGCACAAAAAAACCCTAACCCATGAAAATCAGAGAATTTAGCTCACAAGGAGCAAAGCCTGATCATCTGTCAAGGGCTGTTGGTGCGTATTTTTCTCTCTCTCCCTGGGACTTCATTCTCATCTCCTGCGTGGTCTCACACAGATATAGTCCATGAGAACGACTCAGATTTGCTACCAATAATAATAGATGTTACTTTTGGCCACCTGCCTGAAGCAACATGATTAACACAGAACTGTAATAAAGAGAAAAAAAACAAAGAAGAAAAGAAGTAACTTTTGTAATAACGCTTTATCTTTGGTGATACATCCAGTTATAGGGTTCGTATATAATGTTACACATTTCAACCAACACATGACTTTTAAATAGCTTTTTTTTAAGGTACTCTCTTATTAGATTAGTATTTGGTTTGTTTAGATGATGGGACTTTGTACTGAAGTTCTGTATGACATTTGCTAGAAGAGCAGGCTTATGCATTTCTTTCTAAAACATCTATTTCATTAACAGAATTTATAATGTGTCAAAAGGAGGAGTACTTTTTATACCTTGGTACCATTAAACAGTGAGTTGTCTTGTTTACAGCTACAACATAGTTTTAGTAATGGCCAAGGATACACAAATTAAAGGAAAATTAATAGAATTTTGCTATCGTGACAGCTCTGAGCTGTGCATTCAGCTCTCTGCAGATACATGTAGTGCAAATCAGAGAACTCTCACCAAACCTGATGAAAAGACCATCAATCAGCAACCTATTTGCTTTTTCAGCTTGGTGGACTAACATACTTTCAGAATGTTTCTCTAATATGTTAACATAACATATTTTCAATTTTGTTAATTCTTAGGACGAGGAGCAACTTGGGAGTCTTTAATCAGCAATAAATCAATGGATACAATAGTTTGTGGCTTATCTAGAGTGTTGATGTGTTTCAGCTGATAGTTACAGTGCTTTGGAAGATCCAGTATTCTTTTGTCAGGCAAAATTCCAGTTCAAATTAATGAAAATACTCATATGAGAGCAAAGCAAGCTTATCTGGATTGCTGGAGGGGCTAGAGGGGCAAGTGTGGATTTTAGTAAGACTTACATTTTTATGTCTTTCTGAGGAATATTTTTTAATTTGCTATTCTTATTCCCTTTACTGCCTTAGTTCAGCAGAGAATGAGAAGTACTGATGTGCTAAATCAGTGAAATTTTACTGTCTTCACTGTCACTCCTGTTTTTCCCTTTCTACAAATTGTTAATGTTTTCCCAATTTTAAAGAGACTAAGAAAGTATCTACAGAATTTGCACAAGGGAAAAATATGCTTAGAAAGAGAAATGTTAGACAAGATTACTTTTTGTAGAGTCAGTACTAGATACTGTCTGCCATCAATTTCTGTTCAAAACTTAGTTTCAACAAATAACTTCTAGGAACAGCCAACACCTCAGCGCTGTAGCCCCTCTGGGAAATTGTTCTGGGTATATCATCTCTCTAAATAAATACAATACCATGAATAAAGTAATAAAGTAAAAAGGTCAATTAACAATGATGGTGAACTAATTTTTCTGTATATTACCTATATCTTCCACTGTGTTAAGGCAAGCTGTCCTATGTGAGCGCTTTCTCTCATCTTTAGAGATGCAACTAGAAAGGGAAGATCACCTGTGTTGTAGCTGTAATTGAAAGGCATAGATATTCCACAAATTCCTGGATGACGGCTTTCTAGCCTATTTAGTTCACCATGTTTTTGTCTTCCTGCCTCTGAGTTACAGTGCCCTCTCTCCTTTGAAGCTTGTCCCATCTATCAGTTATGGAATTTGAGATCCTTTGCACTCAAATACCTTTAATGATCTGGTAAGATTATACTCATCTAGTAAGATCATACCGAACTTGATTTCCAGATCCTTTACTTCTTTAATCCACAGGTGTGATTATCTTCTGCCATTTCCAAATCCTGACCACAAGACATTGCTTTGTCTCTTTCCCCAGCAAGTTCTATCTCTCATTGCTTTTGCTTGTTTGTAGCTGGTTGGGTTTATGCACCCTGCCGGTACTGTCCCTCCCACTTCCCCCACATGCATGACAGCAGCAGCAATGAAGAGGAGAACTGGGATGGCCAAGAGATGGGACTGGCACAACTGTGGGGCTAAAATGAGAGCTGGAAAAGGGAGTGAGGAGTGAAAAGCTGGGACAAGTTTTAACACAGCAGAGGCACAGTATACAGAAACCAGCTAAGCCTTTGTATTCCAAATGTAAATGGTTTCATTTAAAAAGAAAATTTTTTTAAGCTCTATCATTGCTTGAGCTAAGAGACTTGAGAACACAGAAGCCAAGCCAAAAAGGCATTAATCCAAACGTCTAAGTCGACACTGAGTTCATACCTATCAGCGCATAGCCATACATGTGTTCTTCACAGGACATAGCTACCCACAAGGACTTGCTAGAAAATGCTTGGATGATACTTTGTAGCAAGTAAAACAGCATGAGGTGCAGTAATTGACTGCAGTGCCCTGAGAATGTTACAATAAAATGTACCAAAGACACCAAAAATGTAACCACAATATCTTGAGTAGCTAGCAACCAAGACAGTATAAATTATTTCGCCATGGGATTAAAAATTAATTACAATACCTAGAAATTACATCCAGGAACATCTGCTGCTTTTGCTTTTTCTTTTTTTTCTTTTCTTTCTTTTTTTTTTTTTTTTTTTTTTTTGGTAAGAAAAAATACAGAATTACTAAATCTGCAGAGGTCACCAGAGAATGTATTCTTTTGCTGTTTGCTTTTAGGATTCTGGGAGACATACTGGTTTACTGGCAACAGTCCTGCTAAATAGCCAAGTGGCTTGTCTCTTGTTGCAAAAATGAGATGCACAGTATTATCTCCTTCCTCCTTGGTCATGCTTCATGCCCCCTTCAATTTGTTATTATTATTGTAACTTCCCAATATAGAGCAAAAGTTCCCATAAAATGGCTTTACTACAACTATTTCCTATTAATGTTGCAACAATGCCTAGAAAATTTACAGGACTCTGATGTGCTGTTGGGCTGGAAAGTCTGTCAAGGTCTAAGGACAACACGAAGGATGATGAAGCATGATTACATTTTGCCCTCAGAAAAATGAGTCTGATGAATTCATTAGATTTGATTAACTGATGCTTAGCAGATGCAAATAGAGCACAATTTTAATTTTGATTTCAATTATCTCAACACCAGATGCATCTTGCAAGTACTTCAAACCTCATGGTTTGTTAGTTGATACTTTGGTCCTTTTACAGTTGTACTTACTAATGCCTCACCCTAGAAATGTTATAAAGGAAGATTTTAACTCTGCAAAGGAAGAGACCTATGAAGCTTATGCTTCTGTTTGGATTTTGGTGATATGTAAAAATGTTAATTGGGAGAACCCCTTAAAGCAGAGACCTTCCCTTCCTTCTTGGGCTTGCTGAGGCCTCTGCCAAACTCATGCTACCCCTACATGCACACACTGGTTGTGACTGGCAAGAGACAGATTGTGATGGGCTAGAGTTGGAGCCAACAGCCCCTGCTTGGTCCTATCATTGCCTTGTCACCATGTCCTGCCACAGTGCTGAGGAGCTCTGCACTTGTTAGACATTTATGACAGATTTGAGGAGCTAAAGTTTGTATGACAATACAGAACAGTGAAGAAAAACTTGAAGCCGCCTCTCTGCTTTTTCTGCATAAGTAAAACTCCAAGTGTGGTTAGACATTAATATGTTTGTTTGTTTGTTTGTTTGTTTTGGAACTGAAGGTAAGCCATTGCAAACTCTTGAATTTCAGTGCTAGGTTCTAGGCTGTATTTTTGGTGCCTTTAGGTGGAGACCAATTCCTATGAGCTTCTTATCCATGGGTGTGAAAGACCCATACAAAAGCCAAGAAGACTGGAAGTGTTGTTTTGTTTTGTTTTTTCTTTTTAAATTTTGCCCTCAAAAGTCTTTATTTTCATTAGAGAATGTGAACATTCATCTCTTCTTTTTTGATCAAATATATGATGTGCAGTGATTGTATATGTCCCCAAACCACCTCTTTTCTTCAGTATAATTTTTCCTTTTTGAATTGAAGGACAGGTTTTTATTTTAATTGAAAAATTCATGAACACAAAGCAGTTTTGAAATTTCAATGAAATGTGAAAACAGGTCAATTTGTGATACTTCTGAACCCATTGCAGAATCCTTTGCTCTCAAAATAGCTACAAAATGTAGTGTTAGAGAAAGGGTGTATAGGTTACATATAGTCACACTAAATGACCAAAGAGCAGTAGTTTTCAAATAAAATAATAAGTTTTGTTCATCTTAGCTGCAGTTTTCTCAGGATTGACCCTAAATCCATCTACGATTTATGTTCGTTTGTGTTTACACAAATGGAACTCGTGTTAGGATACCGAACAGATACAAGCACACAGTGGGGATGTGGAGTTCACTCATTTACCAGCTAATTTGTTCTTACTAAAGAAAAGAGCACGGCGATGCTAAAAAAAAAAAAAAAAAAAAAAAAAAAACCAAACAAAAAAACCCCTTTGAGAGTCATTTTTGTTCTCCCCTGAAAGCACACAAGCACACAGTTCAGCTCCTTGAGACTTTCTTAAAGCTAAACTTTGATATGATTGCATTTTCATATGCACAATAATGAATCTTGGAGACATGCATGTTGCACATATGTAGTGCAAATGGCATTGGTTTAGCATTTTTAGCAGTCAGTGAAGGTGGACTGTTCTGCATATGCTTGGAAATGAGGTGTTGCTTCACTCTGCAAGCCCTCTACCTCATTCTCTATATATCATGTAAGTGTGAACCAGGCTGTGCATGCTTTTAAAAGCAAATTTATCAGTCCAGTAAGAGGATAGGGTTCTGTTCTACACGTTTTGACAACCTGCATTGAGTGAAGCAGTGAATTGCTGTCAGTATGATCTCTTCCCTGCAAGCCTGAAGTGCCTAAAGTGGAGATCTTTTAAAAGGAATTGCAAAACAAAATATGTTTATGTTGCAAAAGAAAATGGCTCACCTCTTCTTGACAGCCTGCAAGGATCATAAAGATGAATAACTCATTGTAAAACAAGGCCTCTGGAAGAAGGGGAGACAACTGCATATATAAAGAAATGCAGAAATCAGAAATGCAAAATGCTAAGCTAATTAGTGTAGTTGGTGTTAAACTTAGTTATTTTTCAGAAAGATTTAAAGAAAAAAAAGAAAAAAAGGTACTAACAGATGTACTATCATCTTGCATTTAATCTTTTATCTTTCATATTACTTTCTCCCCTCACTTTAGTACTTTTGGTTTGGGTTTGTTGGTTTTTTTTGTTGGGCTTTTTTTTTTTTGTTTTGAACAACAAAATTCTAGTTTCATGAAGTACAGACATGGTACTCTGGAGGGACATGGTCAAGTACTCACATCAACTCAAAAGGAGCCATAGAAGTCTAGGTCCTGAGTTCAACTGGATCTTGAGTACTGTCTCAAATAGCGTATGTTGTTTTCTAAAGTCAATACTGAAAATAGATTTTGGGCTTCTTAATGCAACAAGTTCTAAGGAAGGCTCCATCTGCCACTTGCTCTTATAGGTAGGTTTACTAGTGTGCCTAAGTACTTTCCCTGATTTTTCTGTTATGTTGAGTATAACATTAAGGTGCTCTGGCTTATATGGTCAGTGTTCTGGGTGAGCTTTTATAGAGCATGGGTTCAAAAGGAGTAAAACCTCTGTCCAATATGACATAGAGCTGAAAGCAAGAGACAGTGTTAGGGAGGCTTGGGCTTGGCAGACAGTTTGTCTATACAGTGTGTCTTCAGTAGCAGCTGAGTGCAAAACGGCTAAATGAAGCTTCTGTTGGTCTGACCTGGCAGGACTAGTACAGACTGCAAACATTATCATATTTTTTGTTTTTTCTTTTGTCTTGAAAACAAGAGAGAAGAGCCTACTTCCCAATCCAATTGACTGTGAATTTCCTAGGAGACTCGGGATCCTGCTTTCTATCTTAAAAAAAGAAAAGTTTGTGTTTCTGTCTATAGGTTGTTAGGTTGATCCAGGATCAACACAGAGACAGAGTATGAGTCTCCTGTGCTTTTTCTTTGGTAGGAGATACTTTCTTTTTCAAACATCACCTCCTCTATCATTCTTCTTGCAGGAGGGAAGGAAAGAGGACGTCAAATGCCAACTTCCTCTTTCAGAGGTAGACAGGACAATGGCATTCCTTGCCAAAGAAAAAGTTATGAATTGTGTTTAAATAGTTGACATGTATCTTTCACATAGTGTGATCATACAGTGAGTAACATAAAAGGATAATAATAATGGAAGAAGTAGAAGGGAAGAAAAAGCTGGCCACTGTCCTGTGTTTGCATCAGGTAACAGGGTGATTGTCAACCTATACAAGGTGACATGGCTGTTGTGTTATGATCAATTTACAGAGAGCAGAAAGCATTTACAGAGATAAACAGCCTGGCATCACTTGTCTTCTTTTGCAAAGGGATCATCTCATTAACTCCAAGGGATTATCAAAACCACATGGTGAATGTAAAGACTGGTTCCTGTATTTAGAATAGCTGGAATGTTTTGCCAAACTTCTTGTTCTTAAATTTCAGTTTGTCATCCACTCAGGTAGTAATGATACCATCTGACCCACATAACCAACCACATGCTGTAATGTGTGAGCTTAACACTTGGGCTGACCAGCAAGTTTGAAAGTTGTTCTTCCAGACCCTCTCAGTTCCTCTTACTCCCAGCAAAGCTAAATTTGCAATGTATATTATTCATAACCAAGTAGTTCAACCAACTCCTGTGGTGGGGAGAGAGCATGAATGTGGGTCAGAACTGAATAATGGAAATCCCGGGAGCTATGAAAGGATCAGGAAAGTATAAGTTTGCCACCCTCTCTCCATATTTTATACAGGGTGGAGCAAAGAGTTGATGCTGCCTGGTGTTATCTTAGGTATAATGAAGAAAATTGCCAACCAAGAACTAGGCTTAAACATCTACTTTATATATTGGTGGAGGGGCTAAACTGCTTAGCTACATAAAATGTTTTTGTAACTGTCTGAATAAATACAGGGGTTTTAAAATGCTCTTCAGGAATGCTTGTAAACTTCTGTGCTTGGTTTTGTCCTCGTTGCTATCTTCCAGACGTCACATTCCCCATCGAGGAAATGGCTCTTTAACAAGAAGAATCCTCTGGAAATTGCTTTCTGAGGGGGTCCTTGCCACAGCAGCTGCAACAAATTGCAACTGAAGTTCAGTCCCAATTGTTTTTTATTGCTAAAAGGATAAGTGACCAAGGGAATCCTTGTATTATAGCTCTGCAACAATTTTATTAAGTATCAAATTGTAGTATGTGGTGTTGTCTAACCAGAAGATTAAGGCTTTCTCTGTGGAAGGAAATGTCTCTCAGACTCTGTACCAGTGCTTAAACTGAAAGATGCTGGGAAAGTCTTTCTGATCCCAAACTGTCCTGTGATTCGGCTGACTTAGGGGTTTTCCTTCCACTGAGACCGTGACACCGGGGCTGGGACTTGTCCAGTGATGTCAGCACAAGCAGACTATAGCCAGCACGGGGCAGCCGACAAGACAAGTCACGGCACTGCAGTCTAATGCGTGCTGATCCACTCCCCGCTGTGTAAACAAGTCTCCGTGGGGCATTTTCTGAGCAAGTTGTTTCTGAGTAGCAGCACAGTTTTAGCATAGCTCGGATCATGCTAATTAGGAAGTATTTTTGGCACAATTTGCCAAATAAGCAGCATGGAGTCCAGGGAGGTCAAGGAAGGATGGAGCAAAACCTTGGGATGATACAGGCTGCTTCCTTATGTGTTTGTTTGCCTTCCCTTTAGCCTCTCTACTCCAACTTCAGGGCCAGTAGAGGGGCTAAGGAAGTCTTTGTCCCTTCATTTCTCTGGAGAAGCGACTAAATAGGAAAGAAGAGGCATCTTTTATTATGTGGGAAATAGGAGGTTTTAGGTTTTGGTATTGCACAGATATATAAAATATGCTAGATGGTGCAAAATTTTTGAAGAATTTCAGAGTCTTTCTTAGCCTACCTGTTTGTCTACATGTAGATGATGATTTTGGTGTGAATATTATCTAAACAACAGTGGTAGACAGAGATAAATCTTATCTCTTTAATGTGTTATTTAAGGCTTTAAACGATTAACGAATTAACTTAAATTTATTATTGTTGTTATTAAAAATGACTTTTTATCTATGGATTTCACTGTAAGTGGAGAAGAAATAGGTGTCTAGAGCTCTAAAAGGGGGTGATTATTGGATGGTTAGAAGAAGGAGTTTGAAAGTAAGCTTCATGTTTAGCTTTTCCCTGCTTGTTTGACAAAATGAGAAGCACATATTTGGCCCTGTGCTTGACAGGGATTTTGGATGTCTTTATTAAAAAACATTTGTGAAATATTTGAAGACCTTCATGCATGGATATGCCTGATAGGCAGAAGTTGTTGATTTGAAATCCAATGTCTGTCAGTGGTGCACTTCAATGGATTCAGATTATGTAGGGTTTACATACCCGACAGCAAAACTAGGGACTCTCCTCAGTCCCTGGGAAAGCAGATTTTTAAGGAGTTTTGTGAGTCATGTTCCATCCTTCCCCAAGCATGCTGGCCTACTGTCACTGCTGTAGGTTTGGGATTTGGTTTTGGTTTTGTTCATTCCGATTGCAAGGATAGTGCCTTTATTAAACACTGTCCTCTTAAGTTACCAGTGAAGGATAGATAAGAGAGTCTTTATTACAGACACACATATGCACTGCAGGTGTGAGGGGAACTCTTAAACTGTTTATGAGTGCACAAAACCCCACGAACAAAGAGGGCAGAAAAAGAATGTTGTCATTTTAGGGAAAAATATGTTTTAAGGCCCTGTTAAAAGTAAAGCCAAAAACAAATAGCAAATGGGCTGCAGATTGTCTGTGTAACAAGGATTAGCACTGTGAAACTCCTTAATTTTTCTGAACAGACATGTATCACAGAAAGGCTAGTTGAAACATCATTTCACACTGGAGGGAATGTCCACTTTCAGGCTGTTGTCTCAGTGAGTTACCCACTAAATCACCCTTCAATAGGAACAAAGGGTAGGATAGCACTATCTTAACTCTGTTTTAAAGGTTTTCGATGAATAGAATCCAGTGATATATTTTGCACAAAGAGATATATATTGCTGTATGAGTTCCAGGTCTGGAATGCAGTTGTTACTCTTGAATTTGGTGAGACTGAAGTCTCTTTTACAGCTAAAGGATCAGAACAGAACAGTCAAGGATGAGGAAAATAAGAGAAAAACCTCTATCTTCTGTAACAGCCCTGTGATAACGTCTTCACTGGTTCTGGAATAGCTTTTGGGTCCAGTGAGGGAAGTATCTATAATGATGGTGACAATTCAGTGCCCAAAGAAGTGATGTAACTCACTCCCTCCAGCACTGTCTCCTAGCAGACACATCAAAAGAGATATGGCCACAGACACAAGTTCATGCTGCCTAGAAATGCCATGCTTCAGCTCCTTAGTCTGCAAAGCATGCTGTCTCATTGCCTGTCTTATCCAAGAGGTGCCACACTCTTCTGTACCAAAAGACATCTCAAAGCTTAGTCCTGTTTTGGGGTAGGGTGAACTTAAAAGGTATCTATGTACCCACTCTCTGATCATTTTCAATAGGAATTAGGTTCTGCATGCCTTTAAAGAGCAGGACTGTGACCTTTTTCATGCAGGAGGGAATTTCATCTGAGTCTCCCTTGCTGCAAAGTGTACTCACGCAAGATAGTCTGAATTTGGTCATCAGAATGTTAAAAAAAAAAAAATAGAATAATTTACTCTATTCTGTCAGTGATGAAATAATGATATGAAAGACTGGTATCGAATCAGTACTTAATGTACCAGAAAAAGTTCCTCTGGTCCTTCTGTAAGGGTTTTAATCTCCATCCAGAGTAAGCCTTTTCTTAAAGCAAAATATTTTTTTCCAGCACAGAACTGGGAAAGGATGCAGAGATGTTGCAGGCAGACTGTAGCATTTCTCTTTAATAAGTCTCTTCCTGACCCACCCTATGTAAAGCAGTTGACACATCATGTGTTGTGCAGCTGGGACAGCTACCCTGGCACATGTATCTGACACATGAACGTATTGACTTTGGCCTTTTGGAAGCACTGGATCCATGCTGTTCTTCACAAATGTGTCTAAGTAATTTCACAGTTACTGTGGATATAGTAGTGGTACAAGCAAAAGCTGAAGTGCAATTCACTAATTCAGATTTAACTGATTCTGTGAAAACAGATTTCTTAATGGAGACTGACACTCTTTTTCTGGATTTGGTTTCCTCTTTTTCCCTGGCTCAACCTCCAGTTCTCCTTCTGACTGTTGGTCAGTATTTTGTTCTAAGGTTGTAGAGTTTGTGTGTGTGTGTGGGGGGGGGGGGGGTTAGTTTGAGGTTTTTTTGGGTGGACGGTTGGTTTGGGGTGATTTTTTTTTGTTTTTGGGTTTTTTTTATATTCATGACTTTCATGATGGTTTATCCTTTGACCAAAAGGCAGATTATTTTTTGTGAGATACAAGTTGGAGGGCTTTGAAGGGGTGCTTAGGTTGCATAGGGCTGAATTTCAGCCAGGCGGATTCACATTGCTAAAACAGCATGAGCAGACAAGACCAGCCACGAACAGTTTGCACACTGTCAGTGGTATAACACATGTCTGTGTTACCACAGGACAGGGAGCTCGGCTGCTTCTGATTCTCTTGACTTCACTGGAAGCCGTTGTGCTTGTATGGTTTGACCGCTTGTTAGTAAAATATCACAGTGCTTTTACTTTTGATCCTCTTCTGTCCTCAGTGACCCTATTGGCAGGAAATTAATTTAAACAGTAACTACTAGAAAACATTTTGTGAGTATTTGCTTCTTCCAAAGTTTATTTTTACAGTATGTTTCACCAAAATATTTTCCAGAACAGAAAACCTCAAATGCTCTGCTGTCCTGATAGCATATGCAAGGCTTAGGCTTCCCTCTTCCTTCCAGCCTACCTCACAAAACACTCTCTTAATACTCAGCCCTAATGGTATTTGTAAAGATAATATTAAGGTTAATGTTTTAAACAGCACTCTTTTACCAGTCTAATGATACATCAAAGTCAAATTACATCATTCTGGGCAAATAATTTGCCTTTACTCTTCAAATACTTATGTGAATGGAGCTATAGCTCAAGTACAAAAACTTTAAAGAAAGCGAATTGTCAAAGGATAACCCATTTCATAACTGATTAGAATAACTAGTAACTAATGAGTAAATAGGAAGAAAGAAGCAGGACTAACCAGGCAGCTTTCACAATGCAGGGAGGCTATAAACAAAGTTTCACACATCTTTTGGAGACACACGCTGTTCAACTCATTGGCAAATTGTCTGGAAAACAGGAGATTGGTGAGGCACAGAAGTTTTTAATGAAATGTATTCAGAACAGTAAGATCTTAAATGGGCCACAAAGAGTTGCAATAAATGTCAGTATACAAAAACCCCACAGGTGAAATTCTTTTTCTATAGGTATAAAACAGTCTACATGGCATAATGTGGTGGCAGTTAGGCATATACAGTGATAACTTCTAAATTAGAGTCACTTTAGCTGTCCATGAATGGTAAAGCAGCAGCAGAAAGAGAAAAAGAAATTATTTTTGTTTTTTAAAAGAAAGCACCAAGCAGAATATCAGGAACTAGGAACAAAACAGAGGGCATTTTTACACTACTTTGAAGTTTGTGATGATGATTAACTGCTAAAAGGATATAGAAACAATCAGGATTAGGTGGGGGAGGAGAATAGCAAAGATGATCAGAGCAGCAGAATTGCTTTAACACAAGAAATTTAATAGCACACAAGACTCCAGTTTGTAAAAAGGATGCCCATGGGAGAAAAGATAAAGGGGTAGAAAATAGTGAAGAGTGAGGAAAAATTGAGTGGGGAGCAATCAACCAGCGTTTGCCCTAGAAGAAAGGCCAAGAGCAGTCAGTGTGAAATTATCAGACAACTAGGATCTACTTTTTCATGCTGTATAGCTCATTGCCACATGATGCTGTGGGAGCCATATGAAACTGGTCAAATGGAGACAAAAGAGGCACAGAGACAAGAGATTGCACTGGTAGGTAATAAAAACACAGTGGTAAAACTTCCAGCTTCAGATATGTCTAAGCTGCTGTAGGCTAAAGCTAGGAGAATGCATCTGGGAAAAATATTTTTTTTACTTGTGTATGTTCTTACTCCATGGACTATTTGCAACTATCAAGACACTGTCCTGACCACTTTGCTGTGCCACACTATGGCAACTTCTATGTATTTACATAGTTTATCAAGAATTTTTTATTTTATCAACATAAATTTATATTTTACCACCATTTAAAATAACCCAGCTTGCTACTTTATGAGGAAATCTAAGCATTTGTAGTTCATTGTGAGCATTTGTGTTGGCTTGTTTATCTCAGTTAGGATGTGCACATATAAATATTAGTTAGGCAAATATGTAACTACTTTGCTGGACTCAATCTTTGGGTCTATTGCAGTAGGCAGTGATTTTCATTTCCTCTCCAATGCCCATGCATATCACTGTGAATATTCCCATGAACTTTAGTGTGGGTTTGATATCCATAGAGACTTCTAGGCAAAATATTAAGTATTCCAAAGAGATTGCTGCAGCATAGAAAATGACTATAATGACAAGGAAATGGAAAAATGAAGAAGTAGACAAGAAGAATAGATTTACAACGTTTGTAGCATGCACAAGTCAGGGTAGTCTTTTCAAAGAATTTTGCTATCATGTGGTCAGCTATGGAAATAAATACTTGAAAAAACTGATAAGATTTTCAAGTCATTCATCAGTCAGAATGAAGGTTTTGGGGAGTATTTTTGTTTTCTTTTGTTACTTCCTCAAGCTTTTTTTGCTTATGGGTAAATTCTTCCCTCCCAAATTATGGTTACACATAGGACTGAGCATGACTTCAGAGAACGTTGTGAAGTTGGGCTTTTTAGAAACTTCATAAATACATCCTGTAATTTTGTAGTGAGCTTCTATGATAAACTCTGTATAAGTTCGTGACTTAAATTTACCTTCAGAACCCATCTGCTTTTATTTTCTGCTCAGAATTTGCATCTGTTCTGTATGCAAAGTTATCTTCGAAGGGACAGTTTTCTACAGTCAAGGTCAGCAAACGTGGACCTCACAGCAGTGTCACTTTCTCATGAGCTCATGGCAGAAGCAGTTAATACTTCCTCGTGCCTCTTGGTGAAGTATGTTCTAAGCTGATGAAAATACTCAACTCTGGAAGACAAATGTGAGATTTTTCTCCCTTAAATATACTCTGTATTTCAGTGATGTATTAGCAGAACACATTGCTACTGCAAATTATATTTATTACTTCTATTAGAACAACTGTACAGCTTTTTAAGAGGTCTAACATTTCCAAAGTTGCTACAGTTTTGATGGAAACTATTTTCACACCATGGAAGTACAGATTTGGTTGGTTTCATCTACAAATAGATACAGATACCTGAGGACAAAGGGCAACTCAGGATTACAGTCAAACAACCCAAGAATTTCTGACTTTATCTTTCAAATCTATTTGAATTGAGATATTTTGGAGTCTAAACACAAGTTACGGTGTTTTCAGTGCTGGTGGAGTGGAGTGGGTGGGTTGACTTTCCTTGCTTTTACCAGATCTCCTTCTGCATCCAGGAGAAGTAGGAATTTGCACAGTCTGAAAACAACTGTGATCCCTCTGGTGCTCTCCCAGCTGCAATCTGTGGTTACCAGTTCTGACTTGATGAATATCAATAGTATTAAAATTTTTTTTAAACCCTCCTTTGATCTCCTCTTCCACCTGCAACCTCCTAACCAATGAAGAGCCCTGGTTAACATACATGTTAAAAATACTGTGGCATTCCAACTTGGATTCCAACTACTTTGGTTCAGTAAAGTTCAGCTTGGCAAAGCTGCTGCCTCTCCATTGTACTGGAGAGAAAGATGACACGTCTGGTGACTAGTTAATTGATGCAGTGAGTCTTGTCACATGTCTGGCTAATGCAGTACGTGATTTTTGATAGATGTCACCAAGCCTAGTCTGCTCACTTCTTTGAAGAAGTGGAAAGGAACTTGCTATCCTGAATTCGATTGCTTGTTAAAATCTCTGATTTTGACACCATTTTTACTGGGAAAACAACATCCCAAATATTGATGTGTATTTTTTACTTCTCCCAGTTTTGTGCATATAGCACCTTGGTTATATGAGAACACTCTTTTTAGTAGGCATGTGCCATAGTATTTACAAGGGTGACAAATGCTTGGTTGAGTTTGTTTTTTTCAGGCTAATGTGGGACTGTCAGGTCCCTTTTACAGCTTTTGGTACATAGTTTGATTTTCAAAATTGGGCACATAACAGGCTATAGCTGGAAGGCACTGAGTGTCTAGCCACTTTCAGCAATCAGCTCACTTACCTAGATGTCTAGAGAAAGTCTGGCTCACAGCTCCACCCTATTGCCTTTATCAGTTCTCATTTCAGCATTTTCAAAAATTAGCCAAAACCTCCACATTCTTCCCTCATGTCCTCACAAGAGAGGGGTATTATGCCTTTGCAAGATGGTATATGTAAATGCAAGATGGTATACGTAAATGCAAATACTTGTTACATAACACCAAAATTAGAGGGCATGGACCAACATTGTGCAAACATGTTCTTCTGCAAAATCAGGAGTTAAACTGAAACAGAAGAATTGAGTCATTCAAACAATTCTAAGTGTACAAAGTGCTGGAGAAACAGTAGAATTACCTTTCCAATACAGTGCACTGTTATATGAGTATAAATTAAATGGAATGCAGTGAAATTTAAGGTAAGAGCTGTATTCAGTGGATGAGCATCTCATTCAAAAGTGAAAAGGAAACACTTGATTCACCTATGAGCGGAAGCCTGTCATTTTAAGCATTTGGTCAGCTCAATCATCAGTTATGCTGAACTTTAATGGCATTGACTGAAAAACTTATCATTGTATGCCGTCTGAATTTCATCATTAAGTAAAAATACTCTTCTCTGAAACAGAAATCTGATATTTTAAGGAATTCAAAACATTTGTAAGATGACAACATAGATGACCAATCCAAACATTTCCACAATGGGAATTTGAGTATTTTTTGAGTAAAAAACCCCATGAAATTAATAAAGAATTGTGGTAAATGACATAAAGTTTAATAGGAATACACAGGTTGAAAATTATGCTGTTTATACCATTTCTTAAACAATAGCTTTTCTAAACTTGCTTTGGAAATATTTGCTTTTAAATGATGCATACCTATTTTCTGCTTTTGGAATTCCATTTTTTTTTACAAAATATTCTGGTTCCAGAATTCCTGGAAACATCAGAACTTAGTGAATGCTTTTACGCTTTAGAAGAAACACTAAAAAAAATGGAATGGAAACTGCAAGTCTTCACTGGGACTGCTCCATTTTCCCATAAAAATTATTGGAATAAAAAGCCATTTTTTTCTTTTTAATCAGTCAGTGAAAAAAATGTGCTGTATTCACAGTTTGTACAGATAATAAGCAGAAGAATATAACAATTTATTGCAGATAGGAAAAGTATTTGCTTTGGGAACCTGCAAGTACTCTTGAACCGGCAGGTTACTGTTGCATTCATTTTCCATCCTTCTAAGCTTTCACATTTACACATCCATCTCTTTGTGATATTATATTGTTCAGTTTAGTGAACTCTTGAGTGTACAGAAATCTAAGTTCCCAGGACTCAGAATTAGACTGGAACTCAATTCATCTGACAGTTCATTTAGATACTGAATGATCATTTAAACCTCCTGTCTGTACTTGTACTTGCTGACTTGCTTTTTCGGCAGTAGAAGTCAGTCTTCAGGTCAGAAGCATGTGGTGCTTGTCTGGCAGACAAACATTTTCCACCAACATTTTGAAGAGAATAGAAATCTAAATAAATAAACCCCAAGGCTGAAAAGAGCCTATTCACCAAACATCAATAAAGTCATTCCACAGGAAAAATAAATGCTCAGCAAAGTGATCTTTCATTTGAAAATTGGATCCAGATTTTACAAACTGAGAAGAGTGAACAACTGTGTCAAATGCAGGGCACTGCAGCTTGTCTGAAAAATGTGTTGCCACAAGGAACTAGTGAGAAGTGCAGTTTGGACAAAAAGTAAACTGTTTATCAGGGAACTGCTGAAATCACTGTACCATGACAACCAATGCTATCCCTCATGAATTCATATATATGTATATGTACAATTTACTAGCTAGTTCAGACAGATTCATTCAGGACAGATTCATCTGGCAACATATTGTTTTGAAAGTGAAGATTTATCTTCTTTGAAGAGAGGTGGTAAAATCATTATATACAAAAGACAATAAAAACAGAGCACAAAATGAGACTGTTGGGAAAATTAGGCATTCAGTTCCCCGTTTAGCTCTTGCTCTAACGTCATTGTTCCTTGGTGAAATTCATAATTATTGCCTTTATATTCTCCTTTCACAAGGAAAAGAATTTACTTCTACCGGGGAGCTAACTTTAGCAGTAGTATCTTTTTGAAGATGAAGGAAAGGAGTGAAAGGTTTCAATGGCCAATTTTCCTATTGAAATGCAATTATTACTCTACTGCCTCTTCAAGCAGCCATACAAATTTGAAATCCAAGTTTCTTTTTCTTAAAAGAAAAATCACTGTAAGGTAATAACATAATTTGGAAAGCTTCATTCTTCAGGAATTACATTGATTTTATTCCACCTCTGCAAGTCCTCTGAATAGAAAGGAAATTTCAGCAGTAAAATCTTTGCAAGCTTATGATATTAGTAAAAGCTAAATCCACTAACTCTGTGTAGCCAGGTTATGGTGAATTTATGTTGCAGTTGACTTAAGAAGTGGTCGGTCAGGCTGTGATAAAGACTTTCTGAAGGTAACTAAAGTGTTTTTACCTTTAAAATCCTTCCAGAATTTTAGCTAAGGACGTCATTTTAGGGATGGTGTAGTAATGAGAAGGTCTTTTGCTTTCCCACTCTAATAGAATATCTTAATTAGGGCCTGTATACTATTTTTAACATTATATCTGACACATATAGCTGTATACATATGTATATATATACTAAGACTATTTATAGTATGTAGGTGAGACAGGAAGGTTATAATTTGTTTTCTGCTTTTTTTCTGATATTATTAGAACTGCTTTTGCAATCTGTAGTTCCAAGAAGAGGAAAAATGTTGTAAAACAGTATTTTGACAAGAAATTTTTATAAAGACAGAAAACGTTCACTTAGGTCTCTTCAAAACTAAATTATTCACAATTCTAAATTTCATTATTCATTCTTATTCACTGCTCAAAGCATAGTAAATATCCTTTTTTTGTATAGCTTTTGAAGATGTTTGAGGTATAGAAGTAAAATTATTGTGAAACAAGTTCACTTTAATGTGCTTCCATGTGTATTCTTTTCCAATGTTTAAAACTAATCTGTTCATAAATAGAATTAAAATTATTTCACCTGTTGAAAATTAAACCTTTGGAGATCAGGCTGCACACTTTCACTCATCACCAGTAATAACAATTCTGTGATTGTCTTTTGGCAAAGAAATGTGTTGGTGATGCACACACACTAGAAGATGCTTCAGTTATTTACCTGGATCCAGGTTAACGTGAGTGACAAATGGGGGTAAATATTTACTTTATTAAGTAAATTCAGAAACTAGCTGATTCTAGACGGACATGATGGGACAATTTAACATAACCCTTTACTTTAGCAACCTGATGTCAGGTGGAAAGACTAATTAAGACTAAGAGTTTATTAGCACAAACCTAGTGTTTCTTAGGTTAAAACCCCTCATCTCTTGTGTTTTCATTATGAAAAACAAAGGTTTTTTGAGAAAAATGTTGTTGTTAACACAATGCCATGAAGGAAAAAAATACTATTTGCCATCCTCTTTTCCCTAACATTGTGTCTTTTGCTACTTCATCACAGTTTTGTGGGCTGGCCTTGTCTTCCTTCTGCAAGGAGGAGTTCCTTCTGTAGCATCTTTAAAGCAATGGGTACTTTTCTTCTGTCTTAGCAACAGGGCTTCAAGTAGAAAGACATTTAGATGAGACTTGTTGAAGAACAGAGCATTCTCTCTGCATTAAGACTTTGAGGAAAACCAGAAGCAGTAAAAGAATTTCCGTAGCTCTGTTGAATGAGAATATCATTCTACAGAAATGGTGCTCATCCCACTGCCTCAAATTTTAGAGGAAAACTAACACAGGTGAGACTGAAGATGGCTAAAACATGTATACTCTGTCCTAAAGCCTGTTGAAATAAACCTGGTGTCAATTGATTTCAATTTGCAGGGACTACTTTAACTTTGGCTTAGGTCTCCCAAAATAAATAATCACAGTAATAATAAATGTAACACTGATCCCATACAGCTATGTTAAAAAATCTGGAGTGTGATGTACAATCTAACTGCTTAGTACAACTTGACATATTCCTGTGGAAATCAATGGGTCATTGCCATCGTCCACTGGCAGAAAATCTAGCTCTGCAGATAACAGTATCTTTTTTTAATTCCTATCATTCCCAAACTACAATACCACAAAACAAACCTGCATTAATTGTTTCCTCATGTAAGTGTGTATCTTGACATACCTGACAAAGAACAGTAGTTAGGGATATCAGCCAGCCTTCCATGTCTGGTTTTGTAAAGTTGTTAGTTGATATTCTCATGCAAATAATTGGTATCTTTGTCCTACTCCTTTTCTTTGGAGCTATATTTTAAAACATGGTTATAATGTTTATTTGCTTGTATAGATCTGTTAGCTGATGTTGCTTCTGCCTCACATTCATTATGAGAATGCATTGGGAAACTCAATTGTTGGTTAACCAGAATCGTTTCTAAGCAGCTTCCTATTTAGTAAGATAAGGATGGAATTGATAAAACACAAAGAAATGTTCATTTGACATATGGTGTTTACTCACCTGGTAAAATTATTTGTGCAGTGTGACATCAGTACAGTTTTCAGACTACATTGGGGTTCCTCTTATCAGCAATGCTGTTTTTGTGGCACTGAGAAAAGAATAAATAAGTGTAAAGGAACAGCTTTTTAAAGTACTTCTAGGAGAATTTAAATCCCATATTTTCCTACAATGTGAATATGGCTGCATTTGAATGCTAAACCAGAAAGGTTTATAGTGCATATGGTACCTATTTGAATTTTTTAAGTGTCTAATTTCTGCTGTGGAAATGATGGCCAGCTTGAGTTATTTATTGTGGGATGCAGCAGGAAATCACGACCCTTTGCAGGGACACGTTAGAAACTCTGCGCCATTCAGTCAGTTTTCTCCTGTCACACCTACTTAAATTTTCAAAAAGATGCTTTAATGTATTGAGTGTGCTCTGGATCGTACTAGTTCCTGAGCACTTATGACAGCTTTCAGAGATTGCTGGTGGCTCCCAGTAGATTGTAATTCTAGAAACAGGAGCCTGATGCTAAGCATCACCACCTGTTCTCCATTATTTTCCTTCAGAAGAAAACAATGCAAATATAAGATTACATACATACTAATGGAACCCCTTTTCACTAAATAGGTACATTTGGTCACATGTAATTTGGTGGCTCATAAAAGAAAAAAAGAAAATAGTGAGCTGTTTTTGAAAGAGAGAAGCAAATAAAACTTAAATGAAGAGTTTCCTAACTGTGTTAACAAAACCCAATTCTTACATAGCAGGTATACCAATATGCAGTATGTAAGTACATATAGATCCCTTGTTGGAATAGCTGTGTTTTCAATTTGAGTAGCTGACATATCCTAAAAGACTTTGGACCTCATTCAGGTCTTTGTAAATCCACTACAGAGCTAGATTTGAACCTTTCTGGCATTTACACTGGAATTCCTATTTCTACTTTGCTTAGAACAATACAGGTCTTGTCTCTAAGTTTCCTCTGCTGCCTCTCAGTAGAACAAAAAAAAAAAAAAAAAAAAACCAAACCTAAGCATATATAACATTGTTTTAATGATACTTGCAAATTATGCAGTTTTTTGTTATATTCTATTATCATTTGCCCACAACAGCATGGTCCCATGTTCTATCTCCGCTATATGTTCCTGTGACATATATTCAGATAAGGAACTTTAAAAATGAAATCAATGCATTTCTGTATAGGTTTTAGCATGTGCATATGGTATAGGTAGGTGATACATTTTTCAAGCATGAAAGCATACATATGTCTTGCTCTTTGGAAATCCTGAACACTGTAACATTTATACAGACCTGTGATAGCCTGGCTTGTGGTAGTCACCAGTCCTGGTTACAGAGGTAGACCAGTCTCTAAATGGCACCTATATCTGCTTGTTACCACTTTCGGTTGCTGTTTTTCCTTTTGCCAGTGTATTATTCCCAAAGGCTGATGCAAAAAGAAAAGGAAAATGTTAATTTTTTTTCCCCTGCTTGTGCTGCTTGGTAATTCTCCTCTGAGGGTGCACATCAGACTGTTGGTAGCATTTCAATAGTATCGCTTCTTGCAAACTCTTTGGTAAAAAGTTGAGGCTTTATTGTGAAGTAACATTTGTTTTCTGAAGAATCTTATCTCCTGCTAGTAGACGGTAGAGATCCACCATGTTTCTCTGCTGAGGCTTGACTACGAACCTGTGGGTCTTTTCTATTTCACTACAGGCAGACTGATATTCAAAGTACAGAGTATTACCTCATTTAGGGCAAAACCTTTAATCAGTAATCCCATCAGAATCAATGGGGCATGTGTATACTGGACACTTTGTGAGTAATTTTTTTTACTGTAGGTAATTTTCTAGTATAAATTTGGTGACTGTATGAAGCAGTCAAAGTGTTAGCAATGTCTCTGCCATAATTACCAATGGAGGAAGACAGGATCAAAAAATTAATCTGGTTCATTCTCTCAGATGTGTTTCTCCTGTATTATTGAACCAATCTTAACTCTGAAAGTGGAACAGGTTTTGCTAAGAGGAAGCAGAAAACGTAGACTTCTGGAGTGTTCTATGGCTGCTTTTTCTGGATGCAGTAATGTTTTTTTTTTTAACTAGAAAAAGTATTTCTAGATTCGTGTCTAGAAATATGTCTAATCACTTAAATATTTATAGACTTGGTTAGTCTGAAAAAGCAGATTACTTAAGATTTGAAAGAGTTTCATTTCAGATGTACAGAACAGATTTTTGAGGACATTGTCAGGCCGTTACATTACCTTGTGCTTGGGTGAGTGGATGTGGTGTTTCAGGAAAACTGATACAGAGTGTTAGCTTTTCTGTGAACAAGCCAGACCAACTGTGTATCTCTTTTCAAGAATTTGTCCAAGTTGCTCTAAGTGAATGCTTCTAACTAACACATAATCTACATTTCATAGTGTTTTCATGCTGTCTTGTATAGATGATCTGCTTTTCAAATCACTGCTCATGTGCTAACTCTTTAATGAGGCAATCCATTGAGAAGCTCAGTGAAACCATATCACGAGGACTACTTACATTAAGGAGAGATTGCAAGATCATGCCTTTTTAGCCTTTTGATTTCTTAAATAAATTAAAAACTTTGTTCTGATTTTGACTAGGAAAGCCCCTTTGTTGGCCGGACACAAAATTTCCATTCATTTGCATCAGTTTTGGTTTTTTTTTTCCTCACAGAGCAAGTAACAGCAGTGCTGGATTGAACAGTTAAAAGACAGCACTCAGGCAGAGTGAAAGCCTGCATCCCAGCAAGAGCACTGTACAAATAGCTTTACTGTTATTCATGTATTTTGCTAATGAAAACAATCATTTGGGAGAATCATGAACAGAGTTCTGTCTAATGGAGTCACATTAAAACAACAGTTCACTGCTTTTCTTTTGAAGTATTCAAAAGTCTTTCTTGAGTTACACTTGATAGAAGTGATAGGGGTACTAGTGCAAGTTTCTCAACAAATCTGTAACATGCAGGTGTTTTTCCTTTCCAATGTGTGTGTGTTCGTATATTTAAATGAAAGATAGGCCTAAGACAGAGTCTCTTTTCCAAACTGAATGTGCTTTGACATGAAGGCTTTAAGATAATGAACTTGGTTTTTTTGGTAACCATCTTGGGCCTGGCCATGATTAACAAGAAGCTGGCACTGAAAAGAAACAAGGCAAGAAGGTCATCAAAGATGTGTAAATAGCTGGAAGAGGTGTTGAGGAGGATCCAGACATTTCTGTTTTGCTCCTAGCATTCAGTCCTTACTGGCCACCATTCTATAAGCAGCTGGGTTTTCTTGGTGTGACAGATTGTTGCATTTCTACCAATGCTGGTATTTCTCAGAGTCTTTAATTTCCTTCACTGAATTTTATAATGAGGACTTAAGCATACAGGAGATAAACAGTGAGGAGAATGATTTCAAAGGCCTGTGTGTAGACAGACTTTGTCGTCTGTTTAAAGAAAAATGAGGTAACTGCATTAGCATATGCTTCTTCCTTTATTTTTCCAGATCTCATGATCCAGAATGGTAAATCTTTTTAATACACAATGAGGGAAGATGAGAAACAGTTTGGAGAGGAATATTTCAGAGTAGAGTGATTATGTTCTTCCAGAACATTCTGGAAGAACATAAAAATTGCAATGTGGCTGTATTCGCATCTTCAAGTAATACCGTGTCTGCAATGTTTGTATGATACAGTTTACTGAGGGACTTCTCTCAGTATCTACACTGGCATCAGTGATCCCTATGATCTTTTACACATTCAACCTGCTGACTTCAGCATGATTGATTCCATTTCATTGAGAAAAAAACCCTCTTCTGTTGAATAAACCTGGATGAAGATACTTAGATGAAATCTTTGTGAGTATACTACATGCTAACTGACATTTAAGCTAAGTATCAAGTGATTCATATCTTGAATTGTTTATGCAGCTCCAGATAGCCTGATACCTTAAAACCAAGGGATTGGGGGATGGGGGTTGCTGTCAGTTCATTACAGATGAACTTTGCTGCTGTTTCTTCTCAGGGGGAGACCTCATCACCCTTCCCACTGCTACACTGTGGGGTCCCTCCCACGGGACAGTCCCTCATGACCTGCTCCAGCATTTGGCCTCCCACAGGGGCAGCTCCTCACACCCTGCCCCAGCTTGGGTCATCTACCGGAAGAACAGTCCTTCACGTACCAACTGCTGCAGCCTGTGTCCCTCACAGGATCACAAGTCCTGAGAGCAAACCTGTTCTGGCATGGGATCCTCTCTTCCCACGGGCTCCCAGGTCCTGCCAGAAACTTGCTTCAGTGTGGGCTTCTCATGGAGTTACTGCCTCCTTCAGGCATCCACCTGCTCTGATGTGGGGTCCTCCACAAGCCTTGAGTGGATCTGTGCTCCCCAGTGGCCTCCATGGACTGCAAGGGGAAAACCTGCTCCACCATGGTCCTCACCACAGGTCACAGGGCAGTCTTTCTTTCAGGATCTAAGCACCTCCTCTCTCTCCTTCTCCACTGACCCTGGTGTCTGCAGAAATGTTTTCACATTCTCACTCCCTGTTGCTGCTGCAGTTTAGCAACTGCGCAACAACTTCTTCTCAAATATGTTATTCACAGAAGCGTTACCTCAGTCACTAATTGGCCAGGCCTGGGTCAGCTACGGGGTCCAGCTTAGAACTGACTGGCATTAGCCCTGTCAGCTACAGGCAAAGCTACTGGCAGTTTAAAGAGCAGTTTAAAGCCATCCCTGTAGCTTCTCCCACTACCAGAAAACCTGGCCCAGGCAAAACCACTACAGTCCCCCAAAAAATGAATTAATAACAACTATCTAGCATGGCTCCAGAGAGTCCAATGCAATATCTTCCCACAGCAGGAACTGGGACTCTGTAGCAGCTCTTTTTTTCCCCTGCAGGCATTGGAGTCACTCCTCCATTTAGCTTTTGTATCCACACTCAGCATGTGGAGCATTAGCATCTGTAAAGCAGGATGAGGGTAGAAGATGGTACCTTCGGTGCCACTGATACCAGGGAAAACCAATAGCAATGAAAATGGCATTTCATTGTTTCCAGGGAGGGGCATTTCTACTCATCTTGACAGCAATGAAGTGCTTCAGAGCTTTTGTACTCTCTCCTCTTTTCCCCTTCTATGCATGTAGGAAGGCTGGCAAGGGACTAGTTTAGGAAATGATGGCAAAACCTGATGCTTGTGCCTTATCCACTGTATTCTGGTGACCATTTTGCAATACTCCCAGGAAGCTAAATACCTGAAATATTGAGGCAGCCTGTAGCTGTAAGGCTGTGTCTCAGTGCCCCAGTTTTGAGGGATCTTCTTAACATGCAAAATGCCATTTGCTGCTATGCCATAATGATACTTTTATTTGGTTTCAAGGAAATGCACCAAATTTAGGAGACACTAGCATTTTAGCAGTGATACTTTGTTGCTTTATGATTTTGCTGCTTGAGAGAAACTTCTGAAGCCAGTGGGAGCTGTGCCTGTTTTGGGACTTAGTGGTCTACAAGAAAGGGCACATTTTCTGCTTTTTTTCTGCATGTTTTCACAAAACATGCAGACACTTAGGTGAATTTAGATACTTGGATATGCAGAGAGCTTCCTAGTAGTTTTTGCAGCTCTTTCAGCAGCATAGGAGTGTAACCACCACCTGATATAACTGCTGGTTTGGTGCAGGTGGAGAGAAACACTCACGACAGAGTGTTTGTCACAGCACAATGCTAAAGACACGGTGCAAAGGGCACCTTGCCCGGGAAATGTACTGTTTTACTTGTTTTGAGTGCAAAGTATTCTGTGCAGTCCTGTCTCCTGAAGAATTAGAGGAGTGGGAAAATGAAAGGCAATTGATTGACTTGAGAAGTATGCTTCTCTTGGCTGAGGAAAGCCATCTAGTGTTACTTCCTTACTTTTCTGTGATGAAAGAATTGTCATTTATGTCTGTCTAATCTGCTTCTCTGCCTCCTTGTTACGTAACTAGGAAAATATTCTATTGCCCAAAAACTGAATAATGATTTGTGTATGGTAAGATATTACAAATATGCTTATATTACTACAAGCATAAGCAGAAATAGTATGAAGTGTTTAAATAATTCCACTGGTGTTAGTTGAACTACTTGTTATGTATATTACTATCTGCCTATCCAAAACTCTTTTTTTTTTTTTCTGGAGTGGCATGTAAAGTCCAGGGAAAACAATAAATCACATCTTCTTTACATATTCCAGAAGAGTAGCAAAAAGGTAAGGAAGGAAATCTTCCTTTGCCATAATAGCCTAACCATAGTCACTATCTCATTTCAGTGTGGAATTTTAGGAGAGTTCTGCATATATCCATACTGTAAACAATATTTGGCAGTTGTTAAATAGGCTGGTAAATGAGGACAAATTTATACATGTTTATATCCCTGTACAGAGGCGATAATTGTTAAAGACACAGTCACATATATTTAGCATACCTGAAAGGAAGAATACAAGTTTAGAAAAAGGAAAGATTCATACAGTTAAGTGGATGAAGGCTGAAGAAAGTTACTTGTGTACTGTGGATTTCTTATGTGACCTTGGCTTAGCCAAGCCATTTAATGTCCACTACTTTGGATTCATCTGTTTGAAAGCGAGAAGAGAGGGGGGAAAAAAAGGAAAACAAAACCAACCAAGCAAAACTCTTAAAATCTTTTCTGCCCTTGTTTGGTGTTACTTATGTTGACTGTCTAGCAGTTATTGATCATGTAAAATTATAAGAAAGCATGCACCTAGATACTGCCTCTAGGCATGGTTATAAGGCAAATAATACCAACAAGAGGAGTTCAGATGTTAGTTGATTCTGTGTTTGCCCTCCTAGGCATCTAAACATGAAAAATGTTTGCTAACAAAGCATGCAGTACACTGGGGAATCCAACTCCTGCAGAATAAAAGTTGTCAAGAAGGTGGTACAATATTACCATGGTTCCCATTTCTTTGGCTTTCCTAACAAGTATCATATATACACGGAAGCTTTTATTACAATAAAGTTGCATGAACTGAAAAGTAGTATCAGATTGCTGCATCTGGCTTAGCTTTAGAAGTGGAAATATAGTAATGGGATAAACGAAGGGCCACCCACTATAAAGTGTGGGTGACCAGTATAAGGAAAAATAAATCTTTAATGGATATTTATTCCAAAGGCTGTTACAAAGAACTGTTTTCAGTCTGATGTAGTGCCAAGCACAGAGGATTAAAGTTTTTAATGACTTTTAGTTATCAACATCCAAGACATCTAGGAACAAAGAAGGAATTCCGTAGCTCCACATAAAGAATATTATTTTCAGACAACAAGAGAGTGCTTGAAAACATAAGTTCAGACGATACAGTAAAACATAGTAGGGAAGTGGATAAATACAAGTCTCAGCTGCAGAACAGCTTATTTTGAGGGTGGAGAACAGATTTATAGTTAATTCAGTATTAAATACCAGAATCCTAAGTAATTGCATGCTGACAATGACAGACTTCAACAATTTCCATTTTGGCTTAATTCAGAAATTGCATAGGATTTTTCCTTCCTTTGGATTTATTTATTTATTTGGTAGCCTTCTGAAGAAACTACTGTCCCCTGCAGGACCTGAATACCTGAATATGGAGGTGTGTTTTTTGGTTTTTTGGGGTTTTTTTTACCTCTTATTTCTGTTATAATAGGTGGGTTTTTTTCCTATGACCTACACATTTGTTAAAACCTTACTGTCCTGTCTCTTCTGTGTTATGGTCTCTAGCACTGAAGCAATACTTACTTGAAAATGGAAAGCGGCCCATAAGGTCGTGAAAAGGGTGTAGTCAGAGTACAATGTCTGGAATGAAAGATGGTCCCTCAGTGGCTATTGCAGACTGAAACTAAGAGCAGTCCCTACTAACTCAGGGGCTGCAGACATGAATGTAGTCTGAAGCCACCCTGTTCTTGCCTCCTGGACTGCATGTGCTCAGCTCTCTCTTCTGAGAATTGGGGCCTGGTTTTGTTTGAATTAATAGTGAAGTCATTACACTATGTAAATATGTTAGTGTTCATCTGGTTTTACTCATAAGTTGTTCTTGCCTTGCTGTGTTGTTCCTGTTTTCTTGTTTGTGTAAAATTAAGTAGAAGCATTTCAAAAGAAAAGGGGAAAATGGGTAAATAGTGTTGAAACCTTGATTGCTATGTTATTTACTGCAGGCTGAATTTGGGGTTGTATAATAAGAGCACAATGATTTTTATTTTAAATGATGCCATTAGGGGTCCTTTCCTTTTCTGCCATCTTTTATATCCTTTGAGTAAAGTGTGATAATTTGCTTTAATAACGTAGTAGTATATTTTTTTCCTTTTACTGAGGAGTCAACTGAACAGCAATAACAGCATAAATGCTTCATAGAGGTTGCCCGTGCCCTCAGAAGGCTGAAGGTAGCTGCTCTTTTGCAGGTAGTTCTACTGCATAACCACTGCTGACTCCTGTACAAGCATAACTTGCTCCTTGAATGAGTCAGGATGAGGAGCTATTTCTGTTATAAAGAGGAAAGCCCCAAGTTGTATTGTGGTTCACCTCATTTTTCAGTCTCACTCATGCAGACCAAATGTAAGACTGAAGATATATCATACACATACCCACCCCCCATCCTTAAAACTTGTGAACTTCTGCGGATGCATCTCTGAATTCTCTGTAAAGCATGGGACTGGAGAGTGAGAGATGGTGCAGGTGTCCCTGTGTTGTTTGTTCTGATATTAAAGCTGAGATGACTGATTTTTGATGTCTGATTTCAATTCTCTGTAGTTGCTTTGGAGTTCAAAGTACTTAGTCCCTCTCAGTTGCTCTTGCAATGGAGCATCCACAACCATTATGTTGCAGAGGAGCTCATGTACAGCAGGAAAAGAGGGATGGTGTTTTGAATATCAGATGACAATGGTAGTTTCTATTGCATGCAGAAAGAACTGAGGATTGAAAAAGGCATATGAACCAGGTGTTCTCACATAAATGACCATCAGGGAGACAAACAATGCTGACATTCAGTAACAGTGTTAGATAGCAGTCAGCAGTCTGCAGAGGTGGTTCATCCTTCTCAGACATATGGCATCTGGTTGTCTTTCCATCTGACATGAATTCACATGTTTTCAAGGCTGTTCTTTTAAATAAGAAGGCCAGAGAAACTGCATTTTGAAAACTAGCATCTTAAATGCTTTGTATTTTACAATGCAAAGCGTATCCTGAAAGGAATATCTAAGAGTAATTTCCAGTGTGAAGATTGCAAATTCTGTCTATAACCTGGAAACATTCTCTCTCCAGGCACTGTAGCAAAGGAAGCTTTTGCACTGACTTCAATAAGACAGCTTTCCCTCTCACATTTTCCAGATTTTGTGAATGTTTGAAATATTTACTGCCTTAGTAGCTATACTACAGAAGGAAAAGTTGTCATCTCATTTTTTTTTGCTTGAACACATGCTTGCAGAGATGGTTCCCAAGAAAAGCTCTGCCTTGAAAGTGCATCATGATTTAAGGATGTTCGGATACAAGTTTTGGAACTCTAAGATACTGCCAGTTCCCAGCAGCCTTATTGTACTCCCAACCACAATATATGAGTATCTACCTGTGGTTTAATGTTTCTCACTTTGTGAGTCATCTGGATAGTGTTTTTAGATTAATAAAAACCTCCAAACTTCTAGTGTTAATAGATCCAGAGGGAAAAATGTTTTTTGGCAACCCACTGCTAAGCCACTGCAGTAAACATGTTGAGCAAAAGTTCAGAGAATGTCAATCTGGAACACATGATAAATAGCCAATTAGGGGCAAAACTAAAAAGCAAAACCGTCAGAAAAGGAGTGGAGAAAAGGCAGAGATAAAAGGGCAAGAACAGTCTGCTGAAAAGGCTGGGCATAAAACAAAGTGTATGTTAACAAACCTTTATTCTTTGAGCCGTCTTTGGTGATGCATTTGGAAATGACATAAAACTAAGACCTAGAGACTTCCTGTCACATTGATTTAGTACTACATTGTTGACTTCAAAGATTACCTAACACTTTTTGATGCTCTCTGTTGTAATGCTCCTAGTGATAGTTCCCCAGCCATTATGAATCAAACACATTGAGACAAAGTCCATTTGGGGTCCAACTGACTGTCCCCCAAACTTCTGAACCTTCTTTAATCATGACTTATGTAAAGCGCCAGTTCTAAGGTGCCAGCCTCTGTCAAAATCAAGCAGTGTAGGGGCTCATTGTCTCTCCAAATGTTGACGAGGAGGCACTGTTCTGTAGTCCCATGGTCATGATAGGAGGTAAAGAGGGAAAAATTGAGCAATCATGTATGCACACTATGCATGGGCCAGGAAGCATAGTATGCATCCTTTGAAATGGTAGCTTTCATCAGAGTGACACCACTATGGATCTAAGGTTGATAATTTGCCTCAAAGGTATGGTAGAGCAGGAAGATCCATAATTGTGCTGCCTTGGGAACTACAAAGTATATACTGTGTCATGCTGATGGTTTTATGATGTTCTGTGATATAAACAATGTATATCTGTTCATGTTTTGGGCGTACTGTGCTGTCCTTTAAGCCATTTGGAAATATATCTCATTTCAGGTTTTGCCTAGTTGAGGAATTGAAGCAGCAATCAAGTTGAATAAACTTGCAAGGCAGATTACTTTAAGTGCCTTTCACCTTTCAGTATATACTTTCATAGCACATGTAAAATGCACGAAATTAAGGCCAAATTAATTCAGATAATGGTATCTACCCAGGAATTTAATTGTTCCACTTGCAGTCTTTCAGAGCACTGTCTCTGTATGTCTTCCTGAAGCCAAGGCCAGCTTTAAATAGACACTACCTCCTCCTGGTAGGATACAAAACACAAGTAGTTCTCCCAGAAAAGACACTGAATTGTAAATTATAGAGTAAAAGACTCTGCTGTAGATCTAAAATGCTAGTTGAAATTCACCCTGTGGGCCATGAGATCACATAAGATCCCAGTGTGAGTGAGATTTCTTATGGGAAAAGTCTTTGGAGCTTTTCTGCCTGCACTGGAAGAGACACCACTCGAACTAGCTAGCACTGCATGCAATGGGGTAGCACATCTCACATATTTGTTTTGAGGTGTTTAGCTGTCTTTCGCCCAAATGCAACTACATGGTCTGCCTAAGCAGAACTCCCCACACAACTGTCTACTACTCACAGAAAGGGAAATTGATTTCCATGACAGATTTGTTGGGATGAGAAAAGTCTGAGTCAGAGCCCACATGAGTCCTGCAGACTTGTCATTTCAGAGGAACCTCAGTGGGGTTTGTTTCTTGGTTGTTCAGATCCAAGTTTTCTTTGGCTGTAGCAAATCATGACAGCTGGACTACTGCATGTTTTAGAAATGTTCTTCTCTTGGTGGTCTACGAGTGGATTTGAGTATTACTTTGAAACATGAATATGTATTGTCTTAATAATGTTGAAGGAATGATCTTTGGAGGCTGCAGTATACATATCTGTGATGCAGCACTCTGTGAATCAAACCTCATGAGCAGAAATGTTGTTTTAAGCTGAAGGGTTAAAAATAAGTTATATCTAGAAGAAAGTGCTTATTTTTAAATCTGGAGGAGGAGGATGGTGCTTTTCTCTCTGGGTCTGGCAGAGAAGCGGGTTAGAGGCATTATTTTAACAAGAAGGAGGTTCAGTGAGAAGAATTGAATCGTTAAACTTATCATGGCAACTGAACAGAGTAAATCTGTTTCAGTGCAACTACTGTGAGTTTTGATTTCAGAAATGGTCTGTACCACAACAGTCACTGGGAGTTGAGAGTTTCTGGTGAGATCAGTCTGAGACGGGATCCACGTCTGGAGCTGTCTGAGAGCACAGCAGGATTTCCTCCATGGGATAAATTAACCATGGCTTTCTGCTTGTGCACAGTGAGGTCCCTCGCTATCATCTATGCTTGTGCTGAGCTAAGAATAGAAAAAAGCAGCATCAGCAGTGCTGTGGGAAAACTGCATTGCTCCAGATGGCTGCTGATAATCTCTTTTCTCATTTGGGATTAAAATCAAAATAGTAGTAGACGACAGTCGTTTCCCATCCACATCTTAAAGTACTTGTTTGCTTAGCATTTAGGAGAAAGCAAAGTTTATCAGAGATGAATTTGTCTGAAAACACTTGAGAAGCTGTCAGAAAGTTGTTTAATTGCCTTGCAAGGAAAAAATAACCCACGATGAGCTGGTAATTTGGTTGATTTGTTCATTGGTTAAAAAGCTTTGACTTCCTCTCTCCATTTTGCTTTCTCACATTTATGTGGTTCTGAATAAAGAGCTCTTATTTCCAGTGCTACAAAGATATGTATCTGATGAGATCATGTTAGGTCTTCTTGACTTTCACAGTGAGGTTCTTCATTCTGTCTCCAAAGAAGTGAGTTGGACAATGTGTAATAGTTTCATCTAACTCTATAGGCCACATGTTGATCTGCTGAAAGCCAAACCAAATTTGAGGTTCCAACTTAGACCCAAATCCAACCAAGAAGCCAAACAATGACTTGCGTTCTTTGTAATCAGTCTTGACAGCAGGCTATTTGGTAAAAGCGTATGTTTGCATTTCCTAATTTATTGGCATTCATTTACTTTAAGTTAATTAATACTTCAGAGAGAGAAAAGCATGAGCAGACCTGGCACCCCTGAGCTATTTCGTATGTTTGTTCTATAGGGACCAGGTCCTCACTCAGAAAGACAATTCTGTCATATCCAAAGCAGGACGGGAAGGAGAAGCTTTCACCACGATTGAGCCAGCTGGTTACCTCGTCATGCCTAATGGCTGTGGAATATTAGGTAATATGCACAGTCCTGAGACTGAAGGACAAACAGACTGTATTGTTCATCTCTTATGTGGAGGGTGGAAATTGTCCCCGTGACTATAGTTTGGGTCAGTTTTGTCATCTGGTTAGCACACTGGCTGTAGAGAGGTCAGATCCCTCCTTCTTTACAGTCACTATTTTTATATTTATAAAAGTAGAATTAATTGATTAAAAAAAAAAATAAACTGTTTCCATAAGTAACAAGTCAGTAATAGACTGAGTTGCAATACCAATTCCTTTTTGGTAAGCTGTCTTACAGGCATGGTGTGAATATAAAAGATTACATAGGGGTGATATAAAAGAGAAGCTTTTTGCCAGCAGAAAAAGAAATTTCTGCTAGATGTGATAACATAAGCTAGTGGCATATGTATTTGCATAGGGTATTAATAACTAGGGATTCTTTTATGTACAAGACTGAGTAGTAGCCAAAATTTGATTTCTAACACACTAGTGCCTAGGAAGCAAGACCATTCCTGTATGTGTCTATTTTCTTGAGCCACTTGTCTCGCCTTTGCAATAGCTACTGCTTCTTTGCCAGGTGAGAGTGAGTGATGGATTGACCTGGTAGCTGTCTGAGTGTTCAGTTCAGTAACTGCAGTGATATTGTAATTTATGTGGTACATGAGACTCTAGTTTTCTTCTTGACTGCTGCTCAGCATCCACAGTAAAAGGGTAATGAATAACCTCCATGCTGTTTCTTCTTCTGGGAGAACTAGTAACCACGATCTACTGCCAGGACTGACTCTGCGCTAGGACTTTTTGATGTGTTTTTTCCTTAAAAAAAAAAAAGTTAACTGCTTCTGAGGGCATCAGTACTTATATCTGTTTCACAAAATCAGTTATGTAGACACAGCTCCTTTCAGCATTGAAGGTGGGTGTGAAGCCACCGGTGTTGAGGGCTGTTTGTGCTGGACAAGTGATGACATAGCCTAGGTAAAAATGCCAGTTGGCTCTTCCTCTGACATAGCTAGTACAGTGTGGAGAAGCTTCAACATAAAACCAAATGAGACATAATCTGAGCAAATAAGAGCCTTGTGACTATGACACTGGCAGGCAATATTGTCTTCAAGTATTTGCTGGAGGCCATGCTGAAACTCAAGACTTTATCTCCCAAAGCTCAATAAAGTGTGCCTGCCATCAGTCTACTCACTCACCCTTCAGCACATTACAGCATCTGTGTTTCTCTCCGCCTGGAGTGCTTCTCTGTCATGTTTTATAGTAGCAGACAGAGAGACTCAGACTGACTGACTCCATAGCACAACAAACCCACCAAGTAGTATTGCTCCAGCTTGCAGTAAAACTGATTCAGGATGACCATATGAAATATGCAGGATAACTAATGACTCCTGCAAAAATGTCAAGAAAAACTCATTGCACTGAGAAAAGGTGCAAAGTTAGTCATCCTCTGCCAAAGAGTGAGGACAAAGGTAGAAATAAATCTCACTCCTTCATGTTCTTCAAAAGAAAGGAATGGCATTAACCACTTAGTTACAAAAGTTAATCTGTCCCTTCCTCAGCCTTACTGTAAAGTAAATAGAAAGGAAGAACCTGGAAGGACTTGTTTGGGTATAAAAATGCCCAAATTTTCTCCTCTGTTATCTGCATCATTTTCCTTGTGAATTTCTATTGAGCTCTTGGCATTTTGAATGTAAATTCAGGAGGACAGGAATGGAGATTCATGTTCTCTCTCTCAAAAAGAAAAGGTTAACATTTACGTGTTGCAATGACCTGGCTGGCAAACACTAGCCTTGGTGGACTGATGCAGAGGACATCTTGGCACAGTGTGAGCAGCATCCATTTAAATTTCTAGCCCAAATCCTCCAACATTGCAAGACATCTAGTACAGCTTTGCTGTACATTTTTTGACATGCATTCAAGAGTATCTTTTATACAAGGATAGAAAAGTAATTGGAATGACTGAGCAGAAAACATCTCGGCAAGTAATGCTCTTGATCAGACAACACATTCTGAATATACGACTCATTATCACAGGCATATCTAGTTTATGTCATGCTATGGGTGACTTGATCGCCTGTAATCTGGGCTAAAAATAATTAAATGAGTGTTTGAATGCAGCTTCAGGGAGTGCTACATATTTTATCTCAGTTTCATCTGGTTTCCCATAATATCAAAGCTGTGTTTAGTGGATAGAGATTTACGACCAGAAGATGATATGTATAGCTGAAGAATGTGAAGGGATGATGTGCCTTGTAGAATTAGTTATCATTGCTGGGGAAGCATAGCTGGTTTACAGCCTGCTTTTTCCCTCTCCATCTGGGACTGATCTGTGTCTTCGCATTGTATATAGGAAATGTTCTCTGCAATTCTTTAAATGTAAAGACTGTGTTTCAGGCACTGTGGTGTAGGAGATTTTGAAAACTTTGACTCATGCATAGAAAATTGTTAGCATACACATTTTTTTTTAACAAATATATTTTCTTTATCCTCTATTTAAATATATATATATTTATATATATACACACCCCCCTAGACTAGCTCAGCTATTGCCGACAATGGGACAATTATGAACATTTTCCCTTCTATTAGCCAAAGCTATTTACATACTATATTATTTTGTTTGATTTTTGTGTTTTAATACTGAATGCTGTGTGGCAATAGCAATTACTTTGCTGGACGCAGGAGTTAGTCCAATGAATGTCTAGTGACTAGGAGATAGACACAAGGCTATGTAGGCATTTTTGTTTCAAATCCCCTGTGATTGATAGCTAAGATATCAAATGGATGGTGGTTTTGGAAGAAAGATCAAGGCAATTGATAGCATCAGGCTTTTGGGGGAGGGTTTTTCATATAGCTGGCTGGTAGCTGGTCTTTTGGGGTTTTGAATGGACTTGCCAGTTGTTGTCTGAGCTACGTGTAACACTTCTTTTTTCTTTTTTTTTCTTTTTTTTTTTAATAATGCTCTGTGGTCATTTGCCTTAGATGTGTTAATGTTTTGGATTATTTTTCATTCCAAAAGGGTCTTCTTTATTTAGGATGAGGCTCTAGAGTGGGATTAGAGGCTGAGTGTAATTTTCCTTGTAATTTTTAGTGTCAAAATTGTCTTTTTTTATTTTTACCATTCTTAAAGTCACAGATAAGAGTTGGCAATTAAATGCATATCTTAAAACATCTTTTACATGTCACTGAGCCTAAAAGCCAAAAGTCACAGTCACTAGATATGATATGTGAGAGTATTCATTAGCACCATTAGGATCAGGGAACTCTTATTTTAAAAGCTATTTGAGGAACCAAAAGAGAACTGCAAGTAGGCTTTTTACTGACAAGTTGCAGGTGTATACCACATGCCCATATTGGAAAAAACATGCGGTTATGAAGGTCTTGATGACAGACAAGGGTCTAAAATGCCTTCATCTCCAGATTTTAGCTAGATCATCTGTTTTTTATTTGCATTTCCCTCAGCTAGTAATGTTAGTATTTCCCAAACTCAGTATAACCATGCATGGGTCTATATAAAATCGCTTATCTGTGTTGTAAGATCCTTAGTTTAGTAAGGTCTCCTTTAAGTTGGGGAAGCCTTACTATTATGATAACTATACCATAGATTGTAAGTCGGTGTTAATGACTTATTTCTGGAAAAAATGAGGGAAAGGAGTGATTGGATTGAGGAGAGAGCACTTTAGTTACACTTTGCTAGAATAATTAGAATCCACTTGTGGCTTAAGAATACCAACCAGGTGAGTTCTTGCCTATTTTTCTTATTCCTACTCCTAGCTAAAAGATCTGAACATCTTTGATGTTCATCCTCTCGAGGATGAACTCAAAAGAAAATGTTTATTCTTAAAGGAGAAAGGCTTACACGTACACTTGGTTACTCCAAACAGCTGCACTCTGGAATCATTCTTCAAAGGCATGCAGTCAGAGGGCAGAAGTAGTGGGGCAGCAGCACTTGGGAAACATCCATCCAGCACTGCTGTTACTGTAAAGTAAATTTTGACAAAACTAATGAAGTCACGTGGGAAATGGTATGGTTTCTCCTTCCACTAACAGCACCAGAGAAACTTGCTTGATTTTATTATCAGGCCTATTGTTTCTTCTTCAACAGAATGGTGCAAAGACAGAGAAACAAATTCTCCATCTTAAATAATAGTTTTCAGAATAAACCCTCAATGGCCTCCAAATTTTTGTTTTCTGAGAGCAATGTAATCAAACCTTCATTTAAAAATATTGTTAGAAAAATAATCAGCCTACACTGAAAATTTGTAGTGAATAATTAATTGCAACAATAATTTCAAAAACAGTAAAAAAAATACTTTGATTTGTTTAAAATATTGAACAAAATTAGATGAGAAAGTGTAAACATAATTTTCCAGAACATACACAAAACTTATTCCCATCTCTTTAACTAAATAGATTCCTCAAGTATATTTTTGAGGAACGAAAAAAACCCCAAGAAAACCCTATTAATAATTTAAAAGGCAGTAAAATTAGGTGCAGACAGACAGCATAGCTGTAGCTCTGTGGAAGTCAGCAGAAAGGACCCTGAGATGTGGCAGTGTGTGTTATGTCTCCTTAAAGCATCTTGTTTTTTTCTTAACCTCTCTTTATGGAAGAATACATCCCGGTTTTAAAATTCACTTTTCCTGTAAGTTAACATGTTTTGGCAAATATAGGAGAAACATATATATGTGTCTCTGCTACAAGCAATTATATGTGCAAGACAGTTTGTGCTTTATAACATGTTCCATGCTGCGTACCATAAGGTGGTGTTTAACAGTTGGCAAATTTAAGGAATTATTCTAAACTTGTAAGTGAAGTAAATGTTATCAAAGTGAAATGCTTGCTAATAATATTTGTTTGCTTCCAAGGAGTCCAGCTGGTGTGAGCCAGTGGGGAGTGGTACAATAGCAAAGGAACTTGTACCAGTGTGGTATATGTGTTCACTGCAAGAACAGTAAACTTACTATCTAACAGTATGTTTGACAACTATCAGAGAAAAATGCCTCCTTGGGGTTTACATTAAAATGTTACCTATTGGAGAGTGTGTTTCAGGATTTTTGCTGACTGAGAGGAGTTTTATGGCTCTGTTCTTCACTGTGGAGTTTTAAGCTTTTGTCTATGACTAAAGATGCTTGAACCCACAAAAAGGTGAGTTATGCCAACATATGTTTGAGGCAAGAAAAGATGAAACCATGAGGGAGCTAGTTGTATCTCCCTGATTCTTTAAGCAGACGCATCTTCACCAGCAGTGTGAGCATAAATGTTGCTATATGGCTGCAGTAAAACCTCCCTACCTGCATCTTCTGGTCCCAGTGGGCGGTATGACTTGTCAGTTTCTTTATTTGGGGTTTTTGATGGTATTGGTTTGATTTTGGTTTTGTTTTGTTTTGTTTTTTAAATGTGCTGCATACCTGCCTTGTACAAATGAGTGATTAACTGTAAACCTTTGCTTTACCCCCCTTTTCCCTCCAAGGCCTACCCTTGTACCAATGATAAGGAATGTGAAGTTGGGCGATACTGCCACAGTCCTCACCAAGCAATGTCTGCATGCATGATGTGCCGGAGGAAGAAGAAACGTTGCCACAGAGACGGCATGTGCTGCCCTGGGAACCGCTGCAACAATGGTATATCAGTCATCTTTTGAGTCTCCTCCATAAAATCTGCATTTTGATAGCATCTGTTTCTCTGAATGTTTCCAGCAGCAGTATTTTTTTGTTTTCGGGATGGCTGGACTTCTTTTCCTAAACCAAGAAAACTTCTTTTTGTACTTCATTCCACTCAACTTCATTTTCCTTAATAGTATTTCTGTGTCTAAGGCTTGTGTAGTACCAGATTTTTCCCCATTTTGGGATGAGGAAACCCAAAAATGATGCTCATGCTGACTGAAGCCACAGCAATATGTTCAGTGCGGCTTGATTCATTGGAAGATTGTATAGAGATCATATTTTTAGGAAGCAAAAGAGGCATACTGAATCCCTGATCTACTCTCTTGGGGCGGGTGGGGGTTAGTTTTGCATTTCCATACTCTCCCCTCGAGACTGGAGAAAGATGTCTACAAGACAGTCTTGAGATACTCAGACCATAAAGCCAGTGACAGTGAGACTGTCAGACAGTGAGTGAAGCAGAGCTGTGGTGGAGTGCCAGGGATCAGTGACAGAGGTGCAATTAAAGCTGAGTGTCAGTGAAGCCAAGTCCCAGCACTTTTGTGGTCCTAGTCCTGATCTGTGAGAGTCTCAGTGTTGCTTTTCCTATTAGTCAAGACTTTGGTTGTCTTTTCCTAACAGGTATTTGCATACCAGTAACTGAAAGCATCCTTACACCTCACATCCCTGCTCTAGAAGGGCCACGCAACAAGAAGAATGGTCATTATGCTAGCAAGGATTTGGGATGGCAGAACCTAGGGAGGTCACGTGCCAAGCTGTCACACGTAAAAGGTGAGATCATGTTAGCACTGCACTGCTTTGTTCCTTCATGTAATGAGTCTTGTTATTGCTCTTAACATACAAATGCAAACTTGAAATAGGCAGTAATGTCACAGGGAGTGAATGCCTGTTGTAAGAATTCACAGGATGACTCAAAAAGTGATGTAACTGATAGTCTATTTTCCAGCTGTGTAAGATTGCACTCATCTTGCTCTTGTAACACTCATGTAATTAAGCAGTTGTAATTCTGCTTACAATCCTCAAGCTGAGTTTCTCCCTTCCAATCCCTACCATTCTATGATTCTATGATTCTATGGCAAGTCTATTAATTACCCCCTTGAACCTTCATAGTTCATATCTCTCCTTGTGTTTACGTCCTTCAAACAGCCACGGATAGTAATATCATCACTCCTTTTTCTGAGCTGAATTTGCAGAAGTCTTTATTATGTCTTTCACATTTTCTCATGAGGTAATTTGGTTGTTCTTTTTAGGGCATGAAGGCGATCCCTGCCTACGGTCCTCAGACTGTATTGAGGGACACTGCTGTGCTCGCCATTTCTGGACCAAAATTTGCAAGCCTGTGTTGCATCAGGGTGAGGTGTGTACCAAACAGCGGAAGAAAGGTTCTCATGGACTGGAGATTTTTCAACGATGTGACTGTGCCAAGGGTTTGTCTTGCAAAGTATGGAAAGATGCAACCTCCTCCTCTAAATCGAGACTTCATGTGTGCCAGAAAATCTGAACGAGGATTGGGAAGACAGCATTAAGTGACTGTGGCTTTATGTATTTAATGCATTACGGCATGGTGGAATGTGAGGACTGCAAAAGAAAGAGGAATGGCTAAAGTAACAGTTAGGGTAGAAGCCACAACAAATGCATTTCTTTTTGAGCTGGTGGTAAACACAAGTGCAACTGGAGTTCTCCTACCATGCAGCTCTTCTGTAAATAACTTCTACAGTTTGTGGGAAGTGCTAGTATGCAAATAAGTCCAGTGGAAATTAGTGTTGCTTACCTTGCTGTGTTGTCCCTTGGTGTTTCAGAGGGTTTAGTGTTAGCGTTATGGTGGGTTTCCAGCATGGTACAGACAGTTAAATAAATTGCATACATTGTGATCCTATAGGAAGCAATGCATGCCAGGAAGACTCATCTGTGTCAACACGCTATTGGCCACATTGCAGGTGTGAGAAGTGGAAATAAAGTTACTCTGAACATCCATAGCCCTTGTCATTCAGGGCTGACACTTCAGCAAAGAAAGCACTCCTGCAGGACAAGAGTGCTATGTTTTGCAGGCTCTTATGAATGAGGTGGAAATTTGCTGTCTCACAATTTCAAGAGAGCAGCATTTTTTTTTCTAAGAGGCATTTGAAAAGACTTTTGTTTTCTTTGCATAGTTAAATTGAAATGCTTTTTTTTGTAGTTCAATGTCATAGTATGGCACTTAATCACTAGTATTTGCCTCAGTTTACTTCTAGAGTACATTGTGTTCAACAGATGAAGCAAATATGTGCATGCTGAATCCAGAATTATATACAGCCCATTGCTCATTAGTCCTAAATGTGCTTTCCTTGTCTAAGCATACTTGTATCATAGACATTTCCAAAGGAAAAAGCAGAGTGCTGAAGTACCTAACACAAAGAGCTATGAAGCTGTTTCACTGTTGCCATCATAACAGATGCTATAGACATTTGTTGAGGTGTTTAGACCATATTGTTATAAACTCAAATTTTTACATTTTATTAGTAGCAACAGGCTACTACTGGCACTATGCAGAAGTATAACAGATTTGTTTGTTAGAAGCAGCAAACAAGAGTTGGCTCTTGTGAGAACCTCCTCTCCTGTAGAAAAGGTTGTAAGATGATATGACTGCTAATGGTTTGTTAAACATCATGAGATTTCACAGCATGTGTTCAGTCTGAACTTGATGACCTCTCAGTCTGGACTGACAAGAATGATGGAAGTACCAGGACTGTGGAAACAGCTGACAACTCTACATTGTTTGTATACTGGTTAAAAAAAAGGCCAGTCTGTATCCCTTGACTTGCCCCAGGTCCCCCAGGTCTTTTCAAGCTTTTTTTTTTTTTTTTTTTTTTACATTTTACTTATTTGCAAGTATTCCTTGGTATAGACGTAGGTAAAGAGACTGATATTTCTTTTAAAAAGTCTGATTCTATAATTGACCTACCGCTAAGTTGTAATTACCCATTTACAATTACCCATTTTCATGTTTTATAGTACAAGAGACTTTTCTGTTTAATGAGTTCTGAACACCATGGGTAGACCAGTATATAGTTTAACTTTGAAGACCACATTACCCATATCTGACACCATTTTCCACCAGTAGTTGCTCCAACACTATAGCTTAGCTGCGCTGCCTGACTCAGACTTCCTAATCAGAACACAGACCTCAGCTACGTTTCCTTTGTCTTTCATAAGTCTAAATAAGAAGAGTATTTCATATGTCTCTCTCCTTACTGGTGTTATTTTTATTGACCCAAAGGAACTGCTCAGAAACAAGAGTTTTATCTTGCAGTACTGTCCTTGCAACTCTGCTTATTTCAGTTTTTCCAGTATAATGAAACAAGAATAAGACTCAGAAATAGCATAATTTCAAAATATTTTAAAAATACAGAAACCAACTTTCCAAGTGTTACTTAACACTGACACAGCACATACTGGGCAGAGAAACTCTATAGCTCTCATTATGACTATGTATAAAAGAAAATGATACCCGCCATGAGCAGGGAGGGGTTGCACAAATGGTCTCTCAGCAATTTCTAGATCTTTTTGTCATTGACATACCAGACACCTCTCCTTTTCCTCTTGCAAAACATAGTTATTCAGGATAATTTATTTACAGGAAATGTTTAATGAGATGTATTTTCTTATAGAGATATTTCTTACACAAAGCTTTGTAGCAGAATATATTTGCAGCCTGTTGACTTTAATGTAGAAAAATGTATAATAAGATTAAATATATTAAATATCCTTTCCTATTCCTCCCAAATATTTTATCTGCATTCTTTTCCTTATCTGCTGCTTAAGAAGAGCAATTCTTTCTGGAAAGATGCAAATGTATTCAAAAAAATCCATCAACATATATTTTAACTATACAAGAAAAAGCATCTGATCTTTTCTCAAAGCACTGTATGGGCTGAGTTTAGGTAATACACATGAAGATCATGTTGAAATTCTAATGCTAATTTCTACAAAACTGGTCTAAGTGGCAACTATCTCTGTGCTTCTCTTAGAAGAGTTTATACCTAAACATTCAAGAAAAAAAATTGAAAATAATTTGCTGGGGTGCATAATGTTCAATGAACCAGGTTAAATAGGAAAGGTGTCCCGACTTGGTATCTGGATAGCAATACATGCCAGAGAGACCCAGGATGGGTAAAGCTGGTATTCAAATTGTGTGTCATTTTGCTATAGGTTAGAGGATACAAATATACTGCTGCAAGATCGGTAACTAGCAATTCTGCAATGGCAGATAACAGCATTCAGGTCTAATAACATGAAACAATCCATATGACACAACTAAAAACATAGCTATACTAAAACCAGCCAAGTTCTGATCCCAGGAAAACCCCTGCAGAGCTCAACAAATATTGCAAAATAATGGCTGTAGTTATTGAGTAATGGTCTCAATATCCTCATTACTTGTTTTTGGTAACACTTTCCTTAAACAGATGTACATTTGGAGGATGGACTGGTCTCCAAGTTGCACTAGTGTGTCTACGGAATGAAAAAGTTTTGTTACTGTTATTTTCAATATTTAATAGGTAAGCTTTTGAAAATTCTAACACTTTTAACAAGAATATAATAAAGTTGGAAGCATCTTCAGAGCCCAACGACTTCAACAGAGCTTGAGACTGATGAAACCTTTGGAGATTTAATCTGGGAACGAAAACAATAGTCATGGGCAGTTTGTTGCAGACCACAAATGCTGAGCAACATAGTTGAACTAAATAGTATGCAAACAGTTTTGCAAGACTGAACTTTGATTGTTTAGAAGCCATTCAGTTAATATTTTGGGGAAATATACATCAGTTTGATAATAAGAGACCAGCTAAATTTAGAGAGAATTGCTCTCACTCACCCTGTCACTCACCATGGGAATTAATAGAGACTGAGATTCAGTAACATTGCAGAAATCTGTCATAACAAAAGTACTAAAGAGACTATTGCTGAACAATTCAAATAGTCTTACTATTAACCTTATTATTAGAACAGTCTCAGCAATGCAATGTCTCTTTGGAAATACTTATTGACTTTCCTGAAAATAGTGGCTTTCTACTCTGTAACAGTGTATATTTGATTTACACTATAAATGTGAGTGCATATCTATTACTGTACTATTTGCTTTCAATTGTTTACAACAAATAGTATTTATGATTTTAAACATTTTTAAATGAAAGCAACTAAAGGAGATTTGTGCATTTACTTGTATAACACCAGTTTCAACAGCATACATCCAGCATCTAACATTGAAAACAGAATTCACCAGAATTCAAGCCATCTTATCCATATTCTGACTTTCCTGCTCGTTCTCTCAATGACAGCAAAAAAACCCTCACCAAATGCCGTGAACTGTCTTGGGCAGAGGCTAAGAAACATTCGTAAGCTGTTCCATGTCACCAACTAACTGTCCCTCTCTGTTTTCACTTTAGAGTCCTGCATCTTCACCCCAGTAGGAAAGGTGGAGATCTCATAGAAAATTTGTATTTTTCATCCCTTCCAGTTTCCTTTCCTTTCCTTCTAAGAAAGCAATTTTTAAAAAGACATCCTGAAGGTCAAAGCCAGGAGAAATCTGCCTAGCAGATACTTTAAACCAAGGCTTTTTAAATACTAATACTAAAAACTAGAAGAGTTATGTGGATAATAAGATCATATTTACAAAAAATAAAGAAACTAACCTTTTTTTAGTCAGTTGAGTGTTCTAAAAACACTTTTTCCCCATTGCTCCTGAAAGAAACCCCAAACTGACAACAACCAACCAATCGCTTTTGTAGTCCCTGGTAAAGGGAATGAAGGTTTGGGTTTTTTTTACTTGTCATAGTTTCACTGCACACAACACCATGATTAATTTTCACACTAATGACAAATTCGTGCTTTTTTACTGAGCTCACCAGTGTGATATATGGTATCTTTCTGACACTGCATTATACAGGAGTGAAGGAACAGAGTTAGTCTAGAAGTCTGCACTCCCTCAGTTAAATCATAAAATTTCATTGAGATGAACAGAAACTTTCTGATCTACTGCCTTGGTATCTAATGCCATTTTTAATATGTGCACCACTACAAAAGAGTGCTTAGTGTTCAACAGAGACCTTACGCCTGCTCTTACCTTGCATTTTGCCTTCAGTTTCATATAACTACTGTCAGTTGCTGAAATGTGGCAAATGGAAATGCTGCAGTCCCCTCTTACCTTACTGCTCTGCCAGCTTTAAACAGGCAGTAAAAAGGCAGTGATACAGGAAATAAGACAAAAGCACAGGAAATGGTGGTGGGGAGGATGGACTGGAGACAGACAGACAGAAGCTTGAAATTGTATGGAAAGGGGCGAATCGACCTTAAAATTTAGTTAGATACTATTGAAAAACCCATGAACATTCATCATATCTCACCCAATTACCTAGAAGGACAGGAGCACAAATGTGTCCTACTTGTTCCTAAGCCACATTCCCACAGCACTGATCCAAAGGAGGGAGGCCTGATTGAGTGATTTTGGTCTCTCAAAAGCCAAAGTGTTGTACCTATGTCTTTCTGGTAACAACATTCTTCTAATCTTGGTCCTCTGTGTAACCAGATCCTAGTAATTCCAGAGGTTTTGGATTTCAGACAATGTTGCTACAGCTCTCAGCCTGCCATGCCTACAGAAAAACTGCAGAGAAGGAAGGAAGGGACAAAGCAGGAGACAACTGCTGCATTGCAGAACTCCAGATGGTCCCAGAGCTATTATTTTGATGACCACTGATGAGACTGACCCTGTTGGATAGACAGTATTGGCAGGACCATATTGCAAACTTGTTTATTCTGGCATCTCCCTGTTTTTTTTGGAATTGCTTATTGTTATAGCATGAGTGTCAATTACTTATTTACAAATGTCTGGTACCAATAAACTCTTTGTTTTTTACAGTACCGGCTTGCAACTTGATTTAGAAGTGGTTTGCTGCATGCCAAATTCCTGAAGCAGAGGAAATAATATTTTAGAGGAAAATATCGTTTTAAAGTAACATAGGGTTGAGTGGGGTTTTTGTTTGTTTGTTTGTTTGTTTGTTTTATGAAAAAGTTATTCAGAAAAAGAGAAAATAAGCCCTTAATTAACACAAAAAGTTTTCCTGACACAAGTCTTAGAATCCCTGATGAAACTCATACTGTAGTTCTCCACTGCTACATCAAAGTTGGAGAAAGATCAGTCAACAAATCAGAAACACATACCTCTGTGGCTGCTATGACATATATGTTCCTGTTTTCCATTCCTTAGAAGCTATTCTTTATTTCTGAGTAAGTTATACATCAATAATCACTCAATAGATTTCCATTTTTTTTTAAAAAAATCAATTATTAATCAAATTCAGTAAAAATGTAAATATAGAGTTTGTGGATATTGCTTCTTTCCTTAATGATAATAATTTTTAATGGAGCCATCAAGTTATATAGATACATACAAAATAATGAATGACATGGATCTGGAAGAAATTTGGCAGAAACTTGGGAACACATTACACAAATGAATCCAATCACCATCCTATGCTTTAGAAAAATTCACCTCAAAATTATTTGGGCAATGTCTTTGACTCATAATCTGAGCCATTGTGGATATTGTAGCAATAGCTTCTTCAGAATAACAGATAATAAAAGAAAATCTTCATGTATGTGCTCTCAAAGAACACTCTTCTGTTTCAAATAACATTTAACTCTTCTATTGAGTTCAGTTCAGAAAAGAGTGATACTGCAATGCATTGTTAACTGGAGAAATACTGATTAAGTTATTAAAACTTTTTATTTATTTGAAAGTTAATGCTCTTTATCCTACAGGTTCCTGCTCATTATCCTACAATGCTTCTGGGAAGAACAGTCTGCAAATCATAAATTATTTCCATCAGAAGGGATGACTGAAAATCATTGTGAAGCAAGGGATTTTCCCTCTGCTACCATGGCACCCAGTGAGAACACAAGATGTATCATAACCTGCGAATTTATGTGACGAATTTTCATTTCTCTGCACCTCTGGATTTCTAGTTCAGACGATCAGATATGGAAATGACAAAATACAATTCTTATAGTATCTCCAACCTGAAAACAAATAGAATCTTAAAATAATGATTCACATAGCAGGGGCTGTTTTCATGAGATTTGCAGCTCAAAACATATATTCAAAACACTCAGAAACTTTAATGCAGAGTCCAGAATTCTTGATGTGTATTCAAGTATCAGCTTTCAAACATTTGAGATTCATTTATTAAAAGCTCTTGTAGAAATGTGTGGTTACACAATTGCAACTACATACTATATTGTAGAATGCACAGAATAAAACAGAAGAAATAAAATAGAGAAATTTTCCCTCTAAAGTATAATGCAGAAGACTAGAAGTCACCCATGACAGAGTTTAATCATTTAGCAATTATATTGTGTAGAAACTATCTTAATGATTAAAACTAAAAATATGTAAGTGCTTTAGTACAGCTCACCCGAACATTTAAGTAACATCAGGACTATAATATTAACATCTGGGTATGTATTGCACTGCTGTATCCATTTCATCATTTACAGCAATAGGATTTCGTTCCTGATGCTTTGTGACAATTACTTACTGAAAATAGTAGGTTTCAAACAGTCAGTTCCTGTCACGTTGCCATAAATCTGGCCAGATAATTTATGTACTGACGGTCATTCTTACCATTGGTGACACAGCCTCTTTGAATGAGCAAAGAAGGAGATGCTCATGTGATGAAATCTTGCATTGCATGCAAATATTTTAACAAAAGACTGAATTACTCAAGTTGCATTTTCTCTTTAATAAGGGTTAATTTTCTTAGTGTTCTCTTTCCTATCTGAACAAGGACGTTCATTTGTACACAACCAAATATGTATTGAACAATTTAATGAGCACCTCAGTAATGTTATCAGTGTAATTTTATGTGTTCTAGAAAAAACAAAAATATTAGTTTTCATCCAGGAGTTCAAATATAATTTTAGTTTTGGTTATTAATTCACATTTACACCTTTTTTAAAAAAATTGACTGCTAGAAATTGCAAACTGTTTCAGAAATATACCACCTCTAATCACCAAATTGCAGATTTTAAAACAAAACAATAGCATGAAATACAGAAAAAAGGAGAGCTGAACAGTTGTTTCTAATATCTACTGAGTACTAACAAATCGAGTAGTCAAAATTGTTGAGGAAATGTGAGACGAGCTTTACAACAGTTTGAAATAAGTGTTAAAATTCTTATGTTTTTGAGTCTGGTCTTTTTTAACATATGTCTCTGAAACTTAAGCACTTATTTACCAGTGAAACAATATGCAGAAAGTCCCGTGGAAGTCAGAGGCAACAACTTAGGTGCAGAATTTCAGTAATGTTATCAAACATTCTTGTGTCACTATGTGCACAGGTCACCTTCTCTGAAAAATAAAGGAAAACCAGAAAATATTCAATACAGAACAGAAAAGACTTCAGAGATGAGAAGTAGCAACATCTCAGGCATGAAAAATGGTTGCAGAAACATATTCACAGAGAATGAGGAGGATTCACTCAGGACTTGAGGGTTTATTGACTATTTTAAAAAGAAAATTACTGTGAAGATAGTGATGAAGTGCTATAGCGTAATCAGAGCTTGAGAGAAGATAATCTTATATAAGAATTTAATAATATTTCTGTCACAGAATCACCGAATCTCAAGAGCTGGAACGGACCTTGAAAAATCATCTAGTCCAACCCCTCTGCCAGAGCAGGACCACCTAAAGTAGGTCACACTCGTCCAGGTGGGTTTTGAATGTCCCCAGAGAAGGATACTTAACAACCCATCTGGGCAGCCTGTGCCAGTGCTCCATCACCCTCACAGGGAAGAAATTCTTCCTTGTATTTCTTTGGAACCTCTTATGTTCCAGCTTGTACCCATTACACTGGACATCACTGAGAACAGCCTGGCTCCATCCTCCTGACACCAGCCCTCTACATATTTGGAAACATTAATGAGATCACCTCAGTCTCATCTTCTCCAAGCTAAAGAGCCCCATCTCCCTCAGCCTTTCATCATAAGGGAGGTGCTCCACTCCCTTCATCATCTTGGTGGCCCTGCACTGAACTATCTCCAGCAGCTCCCTGTCCTTCTTGAACTGAGAGGCCCAGAACTGGACACAATATTTCTGGATGCAGTCTCACAAGGGCAGAGTAGAGGGGGAGGAGAACCTCTCTCAACCTACTAACCACAGCCCTTCTAATACAGCCCAGGATGCCATTGGCCTTCCTGGCCATGAGGACACATTACTGGCTCATGGCCATCCTGCTGTCCACCAAGACCCCCAGGTCCCTTTCCCCTACACTCTCTACCCTACTCTCTGAGAGTTTATTCTCCAACCTATACTGGTACATGGGGTTCTTTCCCAGATGCAAGACTCTACATTTGTCCTTGTTGAATTTCATTAGATTTCTCCTTCCCCAACTCTCCAGCCTGTCCAGGTCTCGTTGGATGGCAGCACAGCCTTCTGATGTGTCAGCCACTCCCCTCCAGTTTAGTATTGTCAGCAAACTTGTTGATAGTGCCCTCTTTTCCCTCATCAAGATCATTAATGGTTATATTGAACTGTACTGGTCCCAGCACAGACCCCTGAGGGACTCTAACCACATAACCCTTTTAAATAGTCATGAACACTTTCCTAAAGCACAACTTGCAAATGATGTCAAATAATATTTCCCTCAATATCATCTCAGTTTGAAGTCAGCAAGAAAGAAGGTGGCTTTTTCCTTATTTAAATCCATCTGGCTTATCCCCATTTGTTTTCTTTTTTTTTTTTTTTTTTAGTGGTAGATGATGGAGACATCTATTACCTCCTAATTTCTCCTCATGAAGCTACTTCTACACTGAAAGTCACTCCCGTTTCATTCTCCTTACCAGCCTCTAAATTACCGTCCTTTTAGTTGAAAGCTCATGTTAGCATTATAGGATACCTGAGGAGAGTTTTTTGACAGCTCTAGTGGGGACATCTGAGGCCTTTGCATGCAGGGAAATTGGTAAGACTGTTTGGGATTTGGGAAAGAGCATGATAATTGCTAAAGTGATCAGCAGCTATATGCTCATATCATCTTAGCTGACATTTAAAGTAGTACCTGTGGAGACACTCAAATAAATGCTGTATTTTAGAGTGCATTAGAATTAGAGCTCATGGGAAAATCTGTGGAAAATACTTTTTTATTCTTTTCTTTCACTGCATCTGTTTGGGGTTAGAAAATATTTTGATCATAGGTTTTAGTGTTTGGTCAGCTCTAGGTCAAAATACATTTTATACTAACAAAATGTTCATTATTGGTGCTACATTTGTTTTTTCAAAAAATAGTACTGCAACATTGACATTTAGAAAATTTTCTTAGATAATGGCAAGATCATTACAAAAGCTATAGGCTACAATCCTCTGTGTCTAAGCTCCCACCAGAAATTATTTCCCAGAAATAATTTCCCAGAAAATATTTCCAATTCTTAAGAATGTACTGGATTGTAACTTTCCTTCTTCTGTCTTGTGTCATGGTTTAGGCCTAGCCCACAATGAAGCACCATGCAGTCATTTACTCACTGTCACCCATCTACCTCCACCCTTGGATGGTGAAGGCCCCAGTGAGTTGGGAGGAAAAAAGGTAACCAAGAACTTTGTGGATCGAGACAAAGGCAGGGAGGGCTTGCTGGCAAGTATGGTTCTGGGCAAAACAAACTCAACTACTCAACTTAGAGAGGAAAGTAAGGAAAGTTTATTCTACTACCTGCAAGAAACAGAACAGAGCAGAATAGAATAAAAAGCAAAGGCAGAGCAAGATAATGAGAAAAAACATAACCAGCACTTTAAGATCTCCCTCTCCAACCTATCCCTTCTTCCTGGGCTTAGCTCACTGCTCTTGATATCTCTACCTCCTCCCCCTTCAACAGTGCAGGGAAGTAGGGAATGGGGAATGTGGTCAATCTCTCTCAGATGATCTCTGCTGCATCTTTCTTCTTAGAGGAGGAGGACTCTTCACATTCTTCCCCTGCTCCCCTCCAGGGTCCTTCCACAAACCTCTTCTTCCCAAGGGCTACACCTGCTCACAAACTCCTTCAGCATGGGACTCCTCTGTGGCAAGCAGCATTCTAGGCACCTTCTGCTGCAACATCACCCTCCCACAAATTCACGGCCTCCTCTGGACCACCTCTAGTGTGGGGTCCTCCATGAATTGCCAAGAACTCTCAGCTTCACCACTCCTCTCCACAGGATGCAGGGGGACAGCCTTCCATTTCCCCACAGGATGCAGCAGAATCTCTGCTCTAACACAACTCCTCCTCTCTTCCCTTGCTGATTTTGGGGTCCACATGATCCCTTCTCTCTCCTCCAAGTCCTTCCATCACCACCAACCAGAAAAGAAGGAAGAACAGGAAGAAACAGGAAGAACCCTCATCTTCCAGCTTTTTATTTTTAAGAAGTGATCATGGAAGCACCTAATTGGCTTGGCCCCAGAACTGGGTCTGACTCAGAGCCAGGGAAAGTTTTGAGCAACTTCTTACAGGAGCCAAATTTACAATCCCTTGTCCATTACCAGAAATGGCTCCGTACAAACCCATTAAAGTTTGGTACAAAGATCAGAAAATACATTATCTCTAGAAATTCTAGAGTAGTTTTGAGTATCTCTGGGAAACTAAAGTTCCCAATATTCCTAAAGTTATTATTTTTAATGCTTAAAAACTTTATAGGTGTTTAATAAGGGATTTAGCCAAAGAGGAGACCCGGCACAGGATTCCTTTCAGGTAATTTAAAATATCTGAAGGTTAAGTGTCATGACAAGAATAGTTACATAGACAAGAGATGCTGAGAAAATAATTTACCCACTCAGTGTTAGAGTCTGACTGTTGTTTGCCTTTGTTTCTCCACCAAGTAAAGGTAGAGCTTTGACACTGAGTTCATATCAGACCTATAGCTTTCAGAGGGGTAAGGACAGAGAAGATGAATGACACCCTTGCTGCACAGAAGGGAGGGGGTTAAGCAGTATATGAACAGCAGGAAGAGTGGATCAAATACTGCCTAAGATCAATATCTGAAGGTCTAACACTATTCACCATTAAAGCTTCATGTAGCTAAATGTAGCATGGCACAGTTTTTGTACTCCTTTAATCAACACTTCACAAACTGCCTCTCATTGCATTTGTTTCTTATTCTCTGTTCTTCATACCTCTGATAGAATACAGTGCTGGCTTGACCTCAAGGAATACCTCTCATGAGCTCCTGAGCAGCAGCATGTCTTCCTCCCTTTAGCTCCAGTAATGATATATATCCCCCTTATTGATTGCTCATTAAATTTGCAACCAGAGTTTTCACTCTCATTCACCCTTGGTTTCTGAAACAGACTCTGTAAATAACCAGGACATCCACAAACATAATTGATAGCAGCCAAACCACTAGCATGGCCCTATTGTTTTGTTTTACCTATTCCTCCTACCCCATCTACAGCCATCCCTCTGTACTTGAAGTATAAACTCTTCTACTCTGGAAATTACTTATTTGTTCCGTATTCATACAGTGTTTCACATGAGAGTATCCTAGTTCACAGTGAAAGGTCTATTATGTTTAATAGTTTTACCACCATATATAATTGGAAACACAAACATCAGATGGGATTATTCTGTTAATGATTTGTAGAACAAAACAAAAACACAGCAGCATCCTGTCTCACACTAAACAGTTTGCAACTTGTGGTCCATGAAATCCCCATGTTCAGTGAGCTTAAGACAGAAAGTACTATTGGAGTCAGTAAATTGGGGAAAATGAGGCATTTGCAAATCAAAAAGAGGCTAAAAGAGTGGGTGTCAGGAGGACGGAGCCAGGCTGTTCTCAGTGATGTCCAATGATAGGACAAGGCGTAACGGGTACAAGCTGGAATGTAAGACGTTCCAAAGAAATACAAGGAAGAATTTCTTCCCTGTGAGGGTGATAGAGCACTGGCACAGGCTGCCTAGATGGGTTGTTAAGTCTCCTTCTCTAGAGACATTCAAAACCCACCTGGATGAGTGTGACCTACTTTAGGTGGTCCTGCTCTGGCAGAGGGGTTGGACTAGATGATTTTTCAAGGTCCGTTCCAGCTCTTGAGATTCTGTGATTCTGTGTAACCTTATAGTCTCCATAAAAGTGAGCTTGCTACACACTCTGGGAAGTTATTCTATCTTTTCAGTCAGAATGTGAATCAAGCTGCAGATGCTTCAGTGTCTTCTCCCAGGAAGGTGGAACTGCTCTTTCTGTGTTGTACATTTCTATCTACAATGATACTTTAAAGTGAACCTCGCCATCGCTTTTTATATCGTGCTAACTGCAGAAACTCTAATACGAGTTCCTATCCCATGAAAAATGTATGACTTCTCTATATTGCTCCTAAAGCAATGCAGTGATTTGAATTCCATTTCCCAGATAAGCAAGGCAAAAAGGCTGTAGATGGACCTTCCAGTTATTTAAAAAAAAAAAAAAACAACAAACAAAACCCAAAAAAGACCAAGTGAAGCATGAGAGTCATATGCTAAACTCATTTTTCAATCCTTTTTTTTTTTTCCTTCTTTTTCCTGTAAAATGCAGCAACTCTCCCTGGACTGATGGAAGGGAAACTTAGGGGCTATGAATTGAAAACAGCCTGCCTGGGGGAGTGAGGGCAGGTGTTGACTTTGGCCAGCTAAGGATGTAGAGGAGTTGATTGGAAGAAGCACCTAGACAGGACCATCAATTAGGGAAGGGGGAAGAACAGAGCACCTTGTCAAACCAATTTTAAACTCCATGACCTTTCACCTGAAGAACCCTGATCCAAGTCAAGCCATGACCAAGGGGACTCTAGCTTGTCCTGATGATGTGATGGTAAAATGTTCTGCACACACAGTATTTGGTGGTCTTGGACCTATTCCCATTGTAGTTCCCAGCTTGGCTCAACTTTGGTCCAACTGGCAATCCTCATTTTGTTATAATGAGGCCCAAGGTGGAAATAAGCCGGGTTGGACTAAATGATCTCTAATGGTCCCTTCCAACCCCTAACATTCTGTGAACACTATATGACTGTTGACCATAAAACGATGCTAGCCTTCAGAAAGGCGAGTTGGACCTGGAAATATTTTTTGTATATGACTATCAATCTTTTTGGTTTTGCATTCCTAACCAGAAGAATTTCCTTCCTTCTTCCTTCCCTTCCTCCTAACACTATCAGTCTTTCCTTTACTAGACAATGTCAAGCCACTAAAACCAGAGAAGTCTCACTCAACTATCATATCACTCCCTCTTCCAAAAGGGCGAGATTTCTGTTTAGGATTAGGTTTCTTGGATTTTTTTCCTTGAAATACCTTTATTTTTCATTTTTGGAAAGTAGTTTCGCCCAAGGACAGGTTTTTTCTCTGCTGTTGGGTTGATTTTGCAGTGGAAAGGGAAAAGGTGTTTAGACTCACAAACTGGGAATGTTGAGGCCAGGATGGACGAGTCCTGGGTATTTTGTATGAAATAGATTGTATTTGCCCACCAACTTTTGTTTGCTGGTATTTACCACCTAAGTCTGTAGCTCTGGGACAAACACTGGACCTAGTAACAGGAGACTTTTACATATTTTCTTTTACCTGTTCCTGAATTCACAAAACTTTCTCTTTTCAAGGATGCTCAGAAAAAGGCTCTGTATCTGAGGAATGAGGTCATTAACTCATAACAGAATTTATCTGGAAGCATCCCTTACTCTTTGCCACCAAGCTGTATGTGTATTACCTTCACCATCTTCAAAACAATTCTAAAAGTACTAAAGATATACAGAAGGACAAAATCTACAATTACTTTAAAATCCTGAAGTAATTAATGTGATTCTCAAGATAAAAATATCATATCAGAATTCACTTTGTTTTTGGTTTTTAATCAGCTATACTATCATACGCCAGTTTATATCACTCTTTCAGTCGAAAAACCTGAGAACCGCTTTCACTTTTTAATTTGCTTTTGTTAATAAGCTCATTTCTGCCCCCCATCCAGCCCAAGTTCTTAAGGATCATGCTTCTGCATAACTTAAACAATTTTCAACTGATTTTGAAAGTCTTCAAACATTCACCTTATATTTCTAACAAAAAAGTACAGTTCTACTTTTATTAGCTTTGTCTCTTAGAGCCCTTTTCATTATTTTTCAAATAACTCTGAGCTAGGAAAACTAAGAACAAATTTTAAAACTCTGTATTTAGTGTCAAACAATGAAACAATGCCTGGGAACTGGTTTTAATTGGTGATGGAAATGAAGGGAAAGACAGTCACTCTAACATAATATCCAACAATCATCCATATTTTGAACTTAATAAAAAAATCTTAACTGTTTAAGTTAATTTTACTTTATGTATCAGAGGTTAAGGATTATAATTCTACTGTATTGCTTCCTGTATATATAGTAAATTGAATTAATCGTCTTGCTTCTGAATAAGATCACATTAAAGTGGGTATAATGACTGAAGTAAATTTACAGTTCTACGAAAATAAGCAAACTTCCCAGTAGCCATTTTTATATGGTAAATGCTTGGCAGAGGCCAAATCTTTGATTTAAGAATATGTATTCAGAAGCCCTAAGCTGCCAGCCCTGACATGGGGGACACCTGCTTTGTCATTTGACTAAGATGTCTAATGAGGACAAATCAGGTGAGATTTTCAGAGCTGACTTTTTAGCAATTTCCCTGGTTTTTTATTTGAACTTTTCATCAATTTTCATTCTTCTTATGGCTGCTGTAACTGTTACGTTGCTGCTGTGACACTTGTGCCTGTCATACTATTAGCAGACATGCTTTCATGATTGCAATTTGAATTTAAATCCTATTGAGAAACTTCTAATACATTGAATATAGAAAGAGTCCATTTACTTTTGTAACACGAATTCTGTGTACCATACCACACTTTTTACTCAAGTGCAAGATGCATTCTTTCTATACACTTTAAAGCACTCTCACTCAAGCTAAGAGAACAGCTTCTCAAGGGCTCATCTCCAAGGAAAGGAGCCAACTCCCCTGCCTTGCAGCATGCCATGCCAGAAGCTTGGACAACCCACTGTCAAAGGCAAAGTATATCCTACAAAGGTGATCTCTTCTCACTCAAGCCAGGTGAGCTTCATGAGAAAAACTGTAAGGAGGCAACAATCAGGCACTTAAGCAAGCAGAGCAACATTAGAAAAAGCTGAAGAAATTATTGTTGATCCTGAAAATAATTTCTTAATGTTGACTGGACTTAAACTGACCTTGACAATTGTCTGCTTGATCCAAGCTTGTTTCACTCTCATCTCTGTCCCTTCATCTCTCCTGTGCTCCACAGCTGCCCTTGTATTTCTCTCCTCTCCTGTTTTCCACAGATGTCCCCTTTTCCTTATCTTTCTAATCACCGAATAATATTCCTCTGCCAAAAAGGGAGAATTAACATGTCATTTATCATCATAACATTGATAGCATCATACTATACCTCCCCTTCTCATATTTCCTCTGTTTATATACTTCATTTTCAAGTCAGGGAGATTGTCTCTTACACTACTGTTTGTACAGTGTCCAGAAAACTGTATCTGTCTTTGATTGGTCTCTCACAAATAACACAATTAGTGAAACCTCTGTAAGAAAAGCGATAAAACTCTCCTCTCTGAAAACTGGAAACTCTCCAGGACTATTGTAAGTGATGAGATAATTTTCTTGAACTCAACTCTGAGAGAAAGTACCATGGTCTCAATGTGTAGAAAATTCATACCATTAGTCATTCGACTTAAATGGAAGAGTTGTCTATACTCCTAGCACGGGCTATAATTCTCCATTCATGGCCTAATAAGATGCTTCCATTTCTGATGTTTCACAGAATCACAGAATCATAGAATCGTAGAATCACAGAATGGTAGGGGTTGGAAGGGACCTTTACAGATCATCTAGTCCAACCTCTCTGCACAAGCAGGTTCACCTAGATCAGGTCTCATAGGGACATGTCCAGGCAGGTCTTGAAGACCTTCAAGAAAGGAGACTCCACAACCCCTCTGGGCAGCCTGTGCCACTGCTCCACCTTTTCTCTTTGAATTTCTCCTTAATACTCAGATAGTACAGCTACTACGCTTGCTTTCTTACAAATCTAAAAAATAGAACAAACTCAGATTTCCATTTTTTCCAAACTCCTTCACATTGTTTCTCTGCACTGCTTTTAAACTGAATAATTATACCAAGATCCAGACAATCTCTGTAACGTAATTATAGCAACACCACAGATGATCTCAGCTGTGCTGGGGACCTTATCGGCAAATACTTCTACTAAAACCTAAAAATAACATACTTTTTAAGATATGTTGGGCAAAATCAAAGACCACTAGAATGCTACAGAGCTTTTGTCCCTAAGTCAACAGAGTTTGACATTGTTGGAGAAATCTCTGACTTGTATTCAATTTATAAGTTAAAATAAGAGAGATACATAATAAAAAATTAGACAGTATTCTGAAAACCTGTTAAATTTCCTTCAATAAAACTATGAAACAAACTTCCAGTAGTGTTTGCCAGGTTTTCTAATGTTCTTACCCATTAGCTTCTTGAACAGGCACTTACAGCTTTTCAAGGCTTCCATTTGCACCAGCCATCATTCTTCTGCATGATGATTCCTACGTAGCAATGACCAAGGCACCTGTATCGACAAGTATCAGTGCAGATCTATTATTCAGTCACTGTGTCTTCCCTAAGTCGTGACTGAAATGTGCAGCAAACTCTTTCATGCCAGATCCCTTCATCTGACTCCCCAGCCTTCTGGTTTCTTGACTTGCCCTTCCCTTCTATGGACTCCGTCCCTTTGTTATTACCTGCAATGGCCACAAACCCTATGGGTTTTATGCACTTGGAAAGGTTTCAAGTTTCAGTGCTTCCCTTGCTCTTGACCCCCTATGTGCTAATCAGGGGGTCCCTAGTGGGGTCTGGGATCTAGATGCCTGTTTAAATTCTGTCCTCAACATTTCAAAACCATTAGTCAGGGCCTGGACTGTGGCCATCAGAACATGAGTATTGTAAGGTAAACTATTAACTCCCACATTTTCTTCACCTTCTGCATCTGGAAGACAAATAATGAGTCCCACAGTGTATTGTTTATTCTCATCCCACATTAATTTTTGTTATAATGATAAGCTAATAGCTCCTTCCAGGCTATTAGGTGAAGCACAGCAAGATACCACAGAGCATGAAGATGGGTACCCTGAGGTGGGAGGATGGCAGACCTGTGCCTTCACACCTTTCACCATATTCTGAACTTTCTCTCCAATTAGCAAGACTGGTCATTGTCACTCTAATGAGCTACCCATATGATAGTCTGTATTACTTGCAAGATAAATGTTTGATCCAGATCAATCTGTTGTCAGTGCAAATATCTATGAGTGAAAATCCATTAAATCCCCAGGTGATCATGCCTGTAACTGCATTGCTATAAATATGCCTCAATGCTGTTAAGTAGCCCAACTGTTAAACTCATCTATAAGAACAGTGACTTCAGCTCATCACTATTAATTCATTCAGGTTTCCCTTTCCATTTTTGATAACGTCAAGTTCCCTTTCTCTTGTCTGAGATACTGCTTTCTTTACTAACTTCCAATTTGTGGGAAGAACAGAAGACATTATGAGCTTGAAGAAGACAGAGACAGACAGTGAAAACTTGAAGACAATCAATCTGCAGCTCTCTTGTGAATCTCAGGCTTGAGACGCTGGGGTTTATTGGTTTACTTAAATTTTCTTTCATCAACAGCTCTTTCCCAAGGTATCCTTCATATTCTCTGATTATTGATCATATCACTTCACTTTTATATATGTAAATAATAAGATTTTCCTTCATTTCAACTTTCCATCATTTTTATTTGTCCCATTAAATTTTATAGTAGATCTACTTTTTGCTCTGTATTGTGCTCATACTTAGATTGTATAGAATGTATAAAATATACTATAGTTTTATAGACTATAGACTACATAAATTTTAATAAACATCCAACAGAATTTTTGAGTCTCTTGTGTTCCTACCCTTTTACCCAGAAAATCTATCCACCTTCTTTATTATAATAACAAAATTTGGTCCTCAGCAAGTCTCAGTGGGACTTGAGTGCATGTAAATTGATTGTATTTCAACAATATAATACCTAATCAAGTGCTGGTACACACTAATGGTGATCTTTATCACACAAAACAAACCCAAACTCCAGTGAATATGTGAAAATGGAAACAGATGTTTTTCTAATAAACATAACTGAGAAGACTAATTTACAGACTAGATTTTTTTTTTGCATGATCAGCAATAATGTAACAGATCATGTATCTTCTGCCGTATATAAATAAATGCCACCTTTCTTGCTTTATGATAAAGGGCAATGCTCTTACCCAAATAGATTGAGGAAAAACCAGCAAAGGAATTATGCAGAAGCAGGAAAGAGAAAATACCACAGATGAAAGAAAAACTCTGAGGGAAAAGAAGACAGTAATTTGATGTGGAAAAAAAGAAAAAAGAAAAAAGAAGACAGGACAGAAGTAAAGAAATCCTACCAGGAAGTGCTTCTGTAACACAAAAAAGGGATGTCTCTACATAGTCTTCATGTAGACATATTGTTACATGGTCTGGTTCAGGAGTGGGCTTTTGAAGAACTTACCCATGTCTCAGTTCAAATCCAAGAATAACCTGGATATCTTATGGATTCCACTAAGTTGGCAGATATACTCCAACAGCTAATAGGCAGTCAGTCTACAGAAGCAAGTTAGAACTCATTTAAAGTAATTCTGTGCCCCCTATAATGTGTCCATCAGATCTTCAGCACTATTTTGTTCTAAGAGTTCTGCTTTTGTTCTACACTTTTACTGGATGCACTACTTCGCAGTGTGGAAAGAAAGAGAGATGAAAGAAAGCTTTCAAGGTAGTAAGATAATAGGTTAAAATCAGTTATCCAAGAATCACTGTTCATTTCACTTCTTTAAGGATAAATAAATATCCACAAAGGAAGCACATCTTTTCATGAAGTAAAAGAATATTCCAGCATGCATTTAAGTATGATATGGATGTACAGTAATTTCAATAAACACAATATGAATACCAAACTTTTCTGACCTAGAAACATTAAGCAGCAACTCAGAACTATGTACCATATTTTGAATGTCCATTAAAAAGATACTTTTTCTTTTTTGGTTTTATGCTTACATTGTTTTCAGTGTTATAATCTTTGTCATACACTCAAAAAGAAAAATAAAATCAAAATGTTATAGAGGATTGAAATAACATCCTGATCAGAAAGCTCAAGCAGTGTGACTTGGATGAGTGGACAGTGAGGTGGATTGAGAGTTGGCTGAATGATAGAACCCAGAGGGTGGTGATCAATGGCACAGAAACGAATTGGAGGCCTGTGGTCTCATCTGGAGTCCTGTGTCCAGTTCTGGGCTCCTCAGCTCAAGAGGGGCAGAGAACTTATGGAGAGAGTCCAGCACAGGGCCACCAAGATGATCAGGGGTATGGAACATCTTTCATACGAGGAAAGGCTGCAGGAACTGGGGCTGTTTAGTCTGGAGAAGAGGAGACTGAGGGAAGATCTCATTAACATTTACAGATATCTAAATGGTGGGTGTCAGGAGGTTGGGACATCCCTTTTTTCTATAGTAGCTAGCAAGAGGAGAAGGGGTAATGGGATGAAGCTGGAACACAAAAAGTTCCACTTAAATGGGTGAGGGAGCAGTGGCACAGGCTGCCCAGCGGGGTTCTGGAGTCTCCTTTTTTGGAGGTCTTCAAGACCTGCCTGAACATGTACCTATGTGACCTGATCTAGGTGAACCTGTTTCTGCAGGGGAGTTGGACTAGATGATCTCTGGAGGTCCCTTCCAACCCCTACCATTCTGTGATTCTATGAAATTATACTTTTGACACCATTTTGATTCATGCCCACACACCATACTAAACATTTCCATTGACTGAAATGGGAAAAAATCCTTTGTTAGGATCATAGTTCTTTATAGACTGTGAGTTCTTTTTCATTACAATTCAGCATTGGGGATTGCTTTTATGAAAAATAGCAAAGAAATAAGAAATGAAAGGTGCAGACAAATGTTTCTATAGTATTTCAACAAGATAAAGAAGTGCCTCAAGACACTACAATCTAAACTACTGTTACATCTCATTTTCTAGATAAACAGGTAAAAAAAACCCAAAGAGGTAGGAGTATAAGACTAAAGATGAAAAGAGTCTTGCTGAAGAAGCTTTGCATGGAAGAATGTTGTTTCAAGGAGAGTTTTGAATGACAAGGAGTTCACTGGTGCTTGATAAATTACAAGTGCTGGGAATCCTGTTCACAAGTTTATCTTGTGATGTTAAGCTATGAAAGAGAGAAAACAACTCAGAAAGAAGTTACTGATGGTCAGCAAGGAAGCTGAGTAAATACTGTCTAGGAATGTGCACCCCAAGCCCCTTGAAGTCAACATGAGACTAAACACATCTCTGTGTAACTGAAGCACAGAAGGAAGTCAAATAATTTTGCCCTTAGCTTCAGCAGTGTCCAGTTTTCTGGTTACATCGATGCATCATAAGCGCTACAATAAGTTTTGCCTAACTGGTAAACTGCTCAGTCCACACTAGGAAACATCACCCAGGATCAAACCTGATACTAAGCTGGTCTGATTTATGACACACATAGATCTATCAGTTTGAGACACAAACCTTCAACTCTGAGATATTAGAGGAAACCATGCTTCTCACAAGCATCTAAACCAAGTGCTTGCATTAGGAAGTTGGGTGTCTTACAGCCCTGGGAGGAAGTCCTGAATTGAGAAGATCTGAATCATTGCCTGGCAGGTCTCCTCCCACTGCAGGAAGCATTGGTACCAAGGTCCAGCAGTCCTTTTGCTATATCCTTGGAACACCCCTTTTTTCACAGCCACAGAGGTAGCAGAGATTCTCTGTTTTTTCTGAATGCCTTTGCTTTTCCTGTGGAGATCACTTTTTTGATCTCACACCACAATTTAAAAATGCATTAATAAAGAAATCTGTATAAATTAATTTAATATGGAAGAGAACTGCAGTCAGTTCTCAGTTATGCAGTTTGATTGTTATGTAGCTTGTGCACTGTGCACAGAACTACAAAAATTTCATTGAATATCCTCCTCTAAGGAGCAGATTCACTCTCTCTCTAGTCTCCCCAAATGGATGTAGTAATGACGTAAACTATCTTGGGCCAGAAAATACAGATGTGCTGCTCTGCATGCTATTGACACCCAACGCTATGTCCACTGAGAATGAAGCCAGACATGTCCACCACACCCAAGTCTTCTCTGAAGAATTAGACAACCATGGCCCTCCTCCTTCAGATAAAACATATAAGGACTACAGACTTTATTAACTGATTTCTTGTTTTCTCCATTCCTTCCTGTCATCTCATTTACCTGAATGAAGCCCCACTAAACATAATTTCTTACGAAAAATATTTCTACTTAACATTTTTTCCAAGAGTTATGTTTAGGCTCCCGCAAGGCTTGTCTTCTCTTTCACACATAGCTCATCCTAGAGTAATAAAGAAGCTATAATGATTGTAGGGAAAGGAATGCTACGACATTATTAAGGGAAGAAGTGACTGATGGAAAGAAAAATAAACCACTTCTTGAAGTGTAAGTCCAGCCACTCCTCTTTGCTCCCACTCCCTCCTTGCCAGCTTCTCACATACATGCATACACTGTGCTTTGAGTAAATTGCAAAGCTTTACACTGAATAAAGAGCAGTTATTCTTACTTACAGTATTTTATGAAGTCAGTAACTGGGAGTAACTGTGGTCAGGTCCTTTGGGAAAAAGGTTAGCAGGATTCCAGGGTATTTTTTTCTTTCAGCACTAAGCAATCCATAGGGAGATATAATTTATCATTATATTGGACTCATGTTTGAAACTATCAACTTTTTCTTTCATGAACTTTGGTCCATATATAAATATGGACTGTAGATATTCTTACAGTCTGAAATACTTGGCTTTTGGTTTTGCCACAGGCATTCAAATAGGATCATAAGAGAATGAACATTAATAAATATATAAGGTATACTTTACATATATATATACTTTATATATAGATATATGAGTAAGAATGTATAAGACATGAATCTGTGGTCTAAGCAAACAATTTTTCTCCTAACCGTGTGTAACAGAGCATAAAACTGTTTCTGCTGAGAAGTTACATTTACGCATTTGACATTTTCATGAAGTGTTATAAAATTAATCTATTTTTAAAAAATAAAATAAAGATAATTATTCAACCATATGATTCTGTAAAAACAAGTTTTGTGGAGACACAGGAAATAAAAGTGAAGCTAGAAATTACACGCTGGGCTTCATTGATAATAAAATTACATAAGAGTAACATTGGCCTGTTGCTTTCATCCTCACAGAAGAACAGCAGAAGAGACAAAAGCCAAACATTTGCTGAAACATCCAGAAAACAACCACAACTCCCCCTGCACATGTCCCCAAGATATAAGGCATTCAACTACCCTGTGTACAACTGCCCCTCAACCTACTCTCTAACTCTTTTTTTCCCTCAAATGACAAAACTCCTCACGACTGAGTGGTCAGAAACATGGAAATTCACAGATATCTGAGAGACCCTCTAACACTTTAAAACCAAAATCAACAGCCACAAACTTTCTCAAGTTCTAACGCTCATTCGGAACCGTGGGCTGGTCATTTACTTGAGTTCGGCACCAGTCCAGCAAAGCACTTCCTTATGTGGTTAACTTTAAGCACATGAGCAGTCCCATTGATTTCAGTGGGACTTCTCACAGGTTTGATGTGAAGCAAAGGCGAAAGTGACTTGCTGGACCAGTGCCATAGACCAAAAAGTCCTTAACACAAAGATAGAATATTTTCCCACATGCAGTATCTTCCCTATTTTATATGAAGGGATGCTTAAAGATGATAATAATCACGAGAATCTCTGCTATTTCAGGTATAGTAAAGAATGGAAGAGACAGAAGAGAAAGCAATCATCCATCCAAACTAGTATGACAGCTGCTATCAGGTATTGTTTCTGTGTTTCCTAGGACAACGAAAATAACATTATTGTGTTTCCCCAGCAACACAGTGTATTATGTCATGATGCAAAATACATTCACAGTATGCAAAGGAAAGAAAAAGTCTTTTATATAGTAACATAACAGATGAAAGATCCCTATCCAGCCCAAGTACAGTAATATAAAATCAATGTAGAATATGTATTTCTCTGTTTTTGCACTGTGTACTGTCACAGATCTGCTTCACTAATGTGAAGCAATCTGCACTTGTTGAGTTTTGATGATAGGTTCTTTGTATTGTATGATTAATCATAAGTATTAGCCAGAAACTGTCTTTTTCCTCTGTTTACACATGTAACTTGGAAATGCTTTTCTGACCCATTCATTCCTTCTTAATTGCTAAATGTGTAGTACTACAGAAAGGACAAAAGAAACCCAAACGAAAATAGACACACACTGGTGATTGACTGAGTCTTGGCTATCAGATTCAGTCCTAAAATAAATCACTACTGTTTATGTACAGACCAGCCCTCTGACTCATGCACAGGTACCCTGCAACATCAGGAGTGCAGTATACACCAGATATAATAAGCTTATTCAGTGTACCAAAATCACAGTGTAATATAGACTCAGCCCCATGCTAGATTAGTTTGACTCATCAGAACTGCCCTGTAGGGATGATTTACCCTTTCAAAAGCTGCATTGTGTGTCTGCAATTACTCTTATATACATCAAGTAGACAAAGACTGTTCATGTCCCGTGTACTTCAAGTGCCCACATTTCTGTTCAGAGTGTCTCTAACAGAAATATAACATGATTCTACATCATAGTCAAAATACCACAACCATAACTCACTCAATCCTTGGCAGAAGTGCCAGTAACTGAAAGAGCTGGAGATGGGAAAATCAATTTTACCTACAAAAACACTGACCTGGGTGATGACTCCTGGAGTTGGGCCAGCCACTGTTACTCTAAAAACTGTGAAGACGGGGAGATATTGTGTTCATTACTACCAGTCCACTCAGGAGTGAATCAGAATTTAATCAAGTGTGAGTAGCATGGAACTGAACCAAATTTATCTCTGCTTTTGTAAAGCCATAGTCAGTATCTTGCTGGTAGGAGTCAATTCTTCATAGCTATGTTCTTGATTTTACAATAAAATGTCAGTTTCAGGTCAGAGCAAAACTGAAACAGAACTAGTGGGACAATGTAGCAAAGGTTAGCTGGCTGACCTGTTTGTGAAATACAATTGTTTTATTTTTGATGAGAATAGAGAGATCAGGGTCACAGATACAAGTATTTACAAGTGCAAGCTATTATCTTAAGAACTCTAGGATTCAGCTAGGGAAAAATACATTTACTGGAATGAACCCTGACAAGTAAAATATTTAATCCCCAAAGTTTTATTTCCCCCAAACATAAAATAATATTACTTTGAATGGTCCATAAATAACATTAATGGAGAGATTTTGAAAGGGAAATCTCTAATGGTATATGAGAGAGGACTTAAATGGGTTTAAATGGGCTCTTTCTCAAACTTGGCAACTGTGTTACAAATGGCTTTAGGTTTTTTGGGGTTTTTTTAAGGAATATTAGAGTCTGTTATCTGTTTGGATCAAATCCTAAAGAAGCTTTTTCATCCAAATTTGCAAATGCATTCAATGCAGAAGTACCTACAGGGAAAAAAAAATACTGCCCTACCAAGTTTAGAGAAAAGATTGTTTTAGTGCTCTGTGCTATGATGTGCGCTCTCGATATATGCAATAGATATGCAATAGATAAAACCTCATTTGTGCTTCAATACAATGTATTTAAAGGAAGGCTTCATAATAAAGTCCTACCTACAGAGCTGCTAGCTGAGTCTACATTCAAATAGATTAAATGCTGCATTTCTTAAAACAGAAATTCTAATACTGTGTTATTTGAAAAAAAAGAGAGATATTTAAGTGTTATAAATCACAATTTTGTAAATTAAATGAGAGAAGTAGAAAAATGAACAAGTTTTTCATTGAAATTAGCATTGAAATATTTTTCCCTCCAGTTCAGGCATTTCTAGTCCTGAAGTCTATGCCTCAAGCAAAGGTCATAATACTGGGACATAAACCGTGAATCAGAATTTAAGCTCATGTAAATTGACAATATACCCCCCAACTTGATGACTTTAAGCAAAGTAAACATCCTATCAATGATGAGTCATCAACAGACATTTAGTTTCGGATTAGAAAGACAAATAAAATCGTTGCTGGAGTGGGAAAAGAGGCTGAGGCACTGTTTTAGAAAGTATACAGTGGATTTGAGTGATGAAGACTTTAGCAGTGCATGTCCATAATAAAACTGTGCATTAATCTAACATTCTCTATTCTGCATGCTGAACAATTTTGAACCCAATAAAATAACTATTACCTTTACTGAATTGATGACGCGTATATGCCATGGCTTAGCCCACTGGAAATATAAAACTACATATGATATAACTTAGACAAACAATTCAGAAAAGCACATAGAGAGATTTAGATTTGTTACTTATACTCTAACTACTGACCATTTAAGCTTATACAAGAAGAGAATTGCTCAAGAGCATAATTATGGGGAAAAATTTTGATTATGTGTAACAGAAAAAAACCCAACAAATTATTTAGATTTGTATTAGTGTGTATTATGTCAGTTGAAATGCCATATGCAGGATTTTGTTGTCAACATTAAGATGTCTTAATTTCAGCATTTGTAAGAATCACTATTTTTAAAAATTCAATAAGATTACTACTATGCTATAAAATTTTTAAGTTACCTAGATTTTATTCTTGATAAATATTTCAACACTGTGAATACAATTTAAGAAACAGACTCACAAGCAGCAATTCCTCTGCTCCCCTTTCCTGTAACTTACACTTCCAAAGTATCTGCCTTTAATCTTTAGCAAATTTTGTAGCTGTATTTTTTCCCCTCTAAAAGGACCTGAAAGGGTTGTCAGGCATTGGAACAGCCTGCCCAGGGAGATGGTGGAGTCACTGTACCTGGAGGCTTTTAAGAGACGAGTGGATGTTGCACTTAGGGAAATGGTCTAGTGGTTGATAGAGCTGGGAGAAAGGCTGGACTCAGTGATCTTAAAGGTCTCTTCCAGCTGAAATGATTCTATGATTCTTTGACATACTTTTTTTCCCAATAGTTTCTACAGTGAGAATTCCCAGATTGTGCATTATTCTCTTTGTATGAGTGCATGTGACTGTAGTAGTTCTTACACATAAAAAACCTGAAATTGTATGAACATTTATAATGCATCCATGGAAAATATGAAGTAAGAAAGGTGTTGATTTAAGATTGCCTGAGAATACAAATCTGTCCACATTGACTCAAAAAAGTAAATAATAAAAATATCTAAAAAAATAACCCTAAGTTTTGTGTTTGTATTTAATGTATGTTGTATCCAAAGAATTCTGATGAAATTTGTCTAAGAATTGTCAGGACTAAAAGTTTTATATTTGAATCTGCATTTTTGTGAAATAAATACAAAATAGTTCTACAAACACAAAACCTTTAAGCTCATGATAGTGAGTGTCTTTAAAGATTGGACTGTTTCTTCTCTGCTATTTTTATCACATTTTATAAAATAGAGTGGTAACAGTTGCAAAATAATGAACTTAACAGTAACCACACCAGTTAAGTTCTTCTCCTACAGATCAGATTTTCAGTGAGATACTGAAATAAAGGATTTTTGAGCGATATTTCTGACTGCTTAAAATTACAATCAACTGAACTATGCACGTTTAGTACAACTAAGCATGGGCATTACATTAAGCACATAATTACTACTTCCAAAATACAAGGAATACAATACATATTTGGAATTTAATTGCCCATTTTCACAATCAGGAAAATATAGATTTTTTTATACAAATCAAACTCTTGTTCAAGTTATTCTGTAAGAATAACTATAAAAGCCAGCTCAAATTAGATAGCTTGTGCTTTTATTATATATATGTGTCCTCTCAATCAATAATACTTTTTTTCTATTTCTATGTAATTAATCATCTAGATAAATAGACACTGTCACCAATGAAATTGGTTCCACAGGAGTTGAGCTATTATTCAGTAGATCTGTTTCTCCAGGTATTTACAGTCACAAAAATTAAGAATTATCTCTCCGAATAGACTTACCTGGGTACACAGTCAGCATGAAAAACGAATCCAAAGCCAGAGTCTGAACAGACTTTTTGCAAACAGACTACCACTGCCATCCATATTTTATACCGTGAAATAAAATTTTCAAAGTTCAGTGTTCTCTAACAGTCACCATAAAATAGAATACCTTCAGCATCACTTTTTTCTCTTTTTTTTCTTTTTAATGTTCAACTGCAGAAAAACCCCAACTGAGACTTAATTGCAACTTTTAGTTGTCATGTAATTGAATATTCATGTGTAATCTTCACTGCACAAAATTTTATCAGTTGCTGAGCTTCACACAACAAGGGCAGTAATTACTAAAAGAGTCTTTACATCTCTCCCAAAACCAAAAACACTTCTTAGAAGCTGTATTAGAGGTATTGGAAATCTATGCTACAAACCCTCTATTAAAAAGAAAGAATATCTATGTAGGTTTTAAATGTTCTCATAACTTCTCAATCTAATTTTCACTTGTCACCAAATTTTATATTTCCTGTGCTTTCACCAAAGTTCTTCCATTGATCTCGCTGTGTGTAATGGTTTCTTTGCTTTCAAATAAGGAAAAGCATTAAATAATTTCAGAAAATTTAAGTCTTGAAACCAAAAATGCAGGCACATGTCCCACCCCTCAAAAAGAGGTGTCTGCAAAGCCACTCAAGTGAACTGATTCAGAGAGGGAGTTACATATGGTAACATTTAATTGAGTATTTGAGATGGAATTAAAGAGGATAAGATTGTGCAGCTTTTGGACAGTGTATGAAGAATTCAAACAGAAAAAGAGAGCAGGCAGCACACCATGTTGAATGAGAGAGCTGTAGAGCTAAGGAAAAAGGTCATCTGCTGTATTTCTCCTTCAGCTGAGGAAAGCGTGCAACCTATATTTGTTTTAAAGCATGAATATTGCTTCACAGGTCAACCTACTACATAATATTCTCTCCTACTTAGGAGAACTTGTGATTCTTCCTATTTTTTACTAACTCAAAATAAAGTTTCAAAAATCAACATGTCCTAATATATTGTGCTCGTATGATGATATTTTCATCTTCAATCCCTTCGGTGGAAAATACTGATTAATTACCTATCCAAGGCAGTGACCTTACAGTTAAGTAATATACAGTTATTTTTGTTACCATTTCAATGCAAATTCTCAGAGAGAAACTATGAAAAATTAACTCTATTCAAATGCTACCATTCAACTGTTTTTGAACCACTTCAAGTTATTAATCCACAAGTCCCATCAATGATGTTCACAAGATTAAACCAAAACACTTTTGTTTCGTATGTAAGTTTTGATCAAGTTTATGACATATTGTTATAATGTTGATGTTAATATCTTGTTTTATGGAAATTCCCATTAAAGAAAACTCTTTTGCCAGAGGAAAGAAATAAGAACATTGCTCTCAGTTTTTGTCCAGTTCAGAAGTCACTGTGAAGTGTTTGCTGAAGGCTCAATTTTGCAACACCTTGAACCTGATTCATTTGGAGCTAAATTCTGTGTAACTGTACCCTTTCACTCAGTTAAGTGTTGGACCATATCCCATCACAAGACAAATTATTCTCTATGCTTAACACATGGGAAAAGGAGCACTCTCAGTACCACAAAAATTTTGTACAAAGGATTGAAATACTTTCAAGATTCAGAGGTAAAATAAAAAAATCAAGTTTCAAACAGGACCAAGACAGCTGATCAAGTATATCATACAGATAAAACCTTATTTTTATGCACTTATTTTGATTAATCAAAAACACTGATCTGGTATCCCAGAAGATTAATGTTTCCTTGAGTCTAACAATTGCAATAAATCATCCATATTTTTAACACAGAAATAGGTTTTAAAAGTGTTGAGTTCCCTGTGCCTCGGTCACAGAAGTTCAGAATTTTCCTGCCTTTAAATTAAGATCTTTGTCATTTCCAGCTTTCTTCAGGAATCTTTTCTCACAGGTCAGATTAAGATGTTTCTAGTGTGCCAGAATCATCATCATTTTTTTTTCGTTGTTTGTTTAAATGAGCATTCCTGTAGGAATTCTGTAAAAAGTCAGAGTATAAAAAAGTTTATTTCTATCCTTTAACTGAAGCAAGGCAGCTTGAAAATCCCTGAATTCAACCGCAACTAGCAATTCTCTTCCTGTAGGGATTCTTACAGTTCCTGTATTCCTTCATTTCACTTCATTTTTAAGCTGCTACAGATATTATTTTATTAGCAGATATATTTCCACAAATACTTTACATGCATTTTGTGCTTCGGAATATTTTTCAGATTAAATCCCTCTCTTTCAATCAGAAGTTTTTCACATCTTGCATATCTCTTTGTTTAGCTTCCTAAATATACTCTTGAACTTTTAGCTGGAAAAAATAAAACCCAAACATCACATCTCACAATTGACAATGTAAATTATGGATAAAGATAGCAAAATAACTGCAGTGAAATTAATATAAATTCAGTTAGATTATTTACTCTGCTTGCTTTTTAAAGGCTTACCTGTTAGCTGATGCTTCAAATCATACTTTATGGCTGACTTGTCTTACAAGAAATCAGCCTGCCCGTGTTGCTTACTTTTTTTTGTACATTTTCATTCCTCTGTCAGTTTATTAAGCATGCTGTAATTACTGATACCTGTTGAGTGTACTTTCAGTGGTGACTAATGATGTACTAATAAAACAGAGCCTAGAGCCTACACTAAGTGCACGAGTTGGAGAAGCAGGGCTGATAATCCTGGGAGCCTCACTCAGTGGCAGAGGTCTGTCCAAACTGCTAATTTTTGGTACTGGTTACAAAGCTACAACATAACTGGTATGCTTACTCCAAATGTGAACTATTTCTCCTCATTCATAACCAAAGACTTCATATCTGATCTGAAATAGTCAGCACATTGAAAAGAGGAAAAAAGAAAAAAAGAAAAGATGAAAGAAGAAAGAGGAGAGGAAAAAAAAAAAAAAAAGATGAGAAGGACTCACAGCATCTAGCCCTGGTCTGAAGCAGTTCTGCCTTTGGACTTAGGGTTAGAGTTGCTCTGGTGATGCTTCTCTCTTCACCCATTCACCATGCCTCAGATAACCACCTACATTTCAGCAGATTGCAAATAGGAATCTTTCCAACAACACTAACAGGTACTGAATCAGACTCATAATGAGGAAAACTACTACAATTGCTAAAAACATTCTAAATTCTTTCTCTAAATGGAAGCACTCAAATTTTCTGCTTTGCAAAGTACTTGCTCAAACTTGTGTAAATCAACATAGTCCTTGGCTCACACTGTTTTAATAAGACCCCTGTGTATTAAACCAGATTATGTGACACATGTTAAGGTTCATGTTTGATATCAAATTAAGTATCCAGATGATTTATGGAAAAGAGTTCACCTCCCTTTTCCCCACGTGAGGTTTAAGACTAATCTTCAACCAGATATTCCAACACTTTCTGCTTAGGCCTTCTCCACTTGAAACCTTCAACGTTGTTTTTCTTATCACAAGAGACCAATACCCAGCCTATCATCTGTTATTATTCCCTTGCCTCTTCTCCCTGGGAGAACAAATGAGCCTAGTATACATCACTGTGATTACTGAATGCTTCTAAATTCCTAGAAAAAAAGAAGCATTTCTTTCCTCTGCCTCATAGAAGGGTTTGATTGCACTATTACTCTATCCAGTAATGTGCTGCTTGGCTATAAAGGGAATGGTTGAGTAATTTCTTAAAAAAAAAACCAAACAAACAACAACAACAACTCATAGCAATAAAACCCCCCACAGGTTCTATAAAGTAAACAAACACTCTCCATTAGCTCTTACCCATAAGGATCAGCATGACACCTGTGTTGATAATGACAGACGTTTGGCTGGGAATCACTTTGGGAAGCAAAAGGGCAAGTCACACTTCCCTCTCTCCACCAAGATGCTGTGCATTAGCATCTGTTAGTGAAAGTAAAGGCAGGTGATGCTATAGGTCATTCACCTTCTCTTGGCATTTTCACTTACAGAGAAGCTTCACAGGTCACCAGGGATATTATCAGGAATTATCTCCTCAGGCTGACACAGGAATTCATTACCTCACCAGATAACCCTCAGGCTGCCTGTTTTACTCTTTCCATGTAATCAGTGCCATGCTTTAAGCTTCACTTACCCATTGTGACCCTTAAAACTCATTTACACTTGTTCTTCTATTGGATGCTGCAATAACCTAATTCCTAATGCCTTTATTTAGGACTTCACACTGCAGATTCCAGCCCTAGCCCTTCTCCCACTTCTTTACTTCTTCTTTTTGCAACATTTGCCTCAGTGCTATCAAAACAAAATCAAACAAAACAACAAAAAAACATGTCTGTAAGTATTTAGTCAATATCCTAGTGAAATTTGATTTCAATAACATATGGACATTTGGCTTTTCACTGCTTACCATTTTCCTTCAGTGTGGAAACCAGGCTGCTGAGGATGCTATTGCATATTGATATTCACACAAGATTTCAGTATATGCTTATCACAAGCCTCATATCCCTCTTTACAGATGACTCTTCCAAAGTAATCTGACAATGGTTAAGTTGCTTGCATGCTAAGATCACTTGCTGTCCTTAGACAAATACTTTTACTACTTTTCTCTACAGTGTACTTACTTTTTTTGCTTGTCTTATGCAAAGATGATAAATTCTTAAAGTCACAGACTATCTTTTTGTTCTGCATTTTGCTGTACTTTAAACAACAGGAACACACCACATAACTAAATGGTATAGGCCAAATAAATTACTAATAAATAGAAAATGGAAATTACTTGACTAAAATACATAGAAACCCAGTGAAAAGGCTGTGACAGTAAAACACCTTTATCTGTGTTATATGTGTACATAAACTGCTTCTTTCCTCAATGCTCGTCAGAGATTTGTCTCCTCTATTCAGTATCTTAGACTGAGTCGGTCACAGACTGATCATGTGGAAATTGTCTACTCCAGGAGATATCAGTAACTTTTCAACCTATGGAACCACTTCAAGTGGAATCTTGAACTTTTAGATTCTCTACAACTTGTACAAATATGTTTGCTTAAAAAAAGTTAGAAACAGACCAACAAAATTATAGGAACATTCATTATGTGCTCACATATCTCCATTAAAAGCAGCTACACAATTAAATACTATTTCTGGTCCTGCTTTTCATTCAACAGACAAAGTCATTTTAGAACAATGTTCTGTTACTGATAACAATTTTATTCTGAATACTGATAAGAGTTTAAACAGGGGATGACAGTGCATATTACAGGCAACATATCTGAAGAATCACAGATGACATTTTATCTGTTCACAGAATGCTACACACGTTTCTTTAAACTATCTTCAAGAACCTAGTCGTCATCATCTAAGTATTTTTCAAAATCTTATTTTAATGAAACACATTTAGGAGCTCATTTTAATGAAACACATTTTCCTTCACATGCACTGAAATAAAGTAAGGGTTTGCTGAACTGCATGCTTCTCTTTTGGAATCAAAGGCAGAAGACAGCTTCATCACAAAAGCAGTAAAACCACGTGCACTTCCAGTTGTCTATCTCATCACTCTTTCATTTCCTCTGCCTGAGAGCAGGCCACTTTATATGCCCGCCCAGATGGAAAATTAAGGTAAACTGTTCTCATCCTTCGAGATCAGGACTTAATTTTGCATATACTCCTATGCACTGGGCTTTCAAAGCTGGGTTGGCTAACCGAAAGTTGCCTTTTGCACTGGTGCCCTTCTAGTCAACTAGGTAGCAATTAAGCTATATGAGTTAAATATTTTTAAAGTATAGTCATGGCGATGATAAAGTCACCTATTTTCTTCCAAGACTGTCAGCCACAGTGCTTCTGCTGACCACATGTCCTCCATATGAGAGGTACAACTATAGGGAAGCCAACTGTCTTTGTCAGTTGGGAACCTCATACACTCAACCAACATACAAATGCAAGACAGACAAGTATGACGGCAGGCTCTAAGTCAGCAAATGCTTTGGCACATGTCTATCTAACCAAAGGCAATCACTCAGGTTTTCCCAGGAGCAGAGCCTAGCTGATTGCAGTCAAAATGGGATCACAATCTACCTATGGACAGTGTGTATAGGGCCAAGCTTATTGCAATTTGAACAATACACAGCCACTTAATTTCTCCCCACTCATACCTCAAATACAGACATGACATGAGAACACAAAACTTTTCTCCTTATATAGAACCTGATTAATCAGAAATGAAGTACGGGAATTTTATTTTAATATCATATTTGAAAATTTATTCTCCCAGTAGAAGAAAGTCTTTCTTCAAAAAAAGTTTTCTTCCATTCCTTCTTGTTTTATTATAAATTGAGATATAAAAATTCTAAATAAAAGTAGTTACATATTTAAAAGATAAAAATAATTTTCAGTTTCAGATCGAAAAAATTTGTAAATGCTCTTATGAAAAGGTTTTTTTACAAACACTTTGTAAAACCAGAGCTCTCACTTCCATTACTTCTATACTGAAATGTTGTCAATGAATGAACCTCTGTTTCTTAAAATGCTAATCATGAGTTATGAGGATATACTAAAATCTAAAACTCAATCAATGAATAAAAAATGAGAAGTGATACAAGGATGACAAATAGACACTTTACAGGGTACATTAAAAAAGATACACATTTACATTGCTCTGACAGACCTTTCACAAAGAATGTTATCATTAATTTAAATGGGAACAACATCAGACCAATATACAGAATTTTTGCAGATCCCAAAGTCTGGAGAAATTTCCCAGAAAATCATTCTCTTCTTAGGCATAAAAGCAACCTCTGATAAACTGTATTCAGCATGTCTCAATTTGGGACAGGTCTCTGGTACAATCTTTGTCTCCAGTCACCAAATATAAAAGATATGTAGATCTTATTTATGAAAGTCACCACATTCATTATACCCATATTTTATAATATGCACCCATAAATTTTTATAAGAATATTACAACTCCACCCAATCTTCATTATAAAGTCTTCAGTTTCTCTTATTGTAGGTCCAGTGGACCTAATTAAACTCCAGGAAGGAAAGTTATCAAATTATTTCTGTAAAGAATTTAAAAAAACCTAAAACATCCAAAGCTCACTGCTCAACACACCAAATGAACTAAATAATGGGAAACACATTTTAAATGTCCTTTATGGTAAGCCCATCCAATTTGTGATTTAAGAGGTCAAACTATCGGTTGTTTTTGCATTCCTGGTAATTTTAGAAGCAGCAAACTGGGGAATGTGCACTCACCAGCCTTATAAAACTGCCTTCCTCATTTTTAATAATAGTTATCTATTGTGAAAAGCTTACTAGTGGAAAAGCCGCTTCCATGTTTATGCACTTCGGCTGGAGAGCCCCACTGCCCATGAGGCTTGCAATGAAGAATGAGTGTTCAAAGGGACAAAAGAAGTCAGCCACAGAAAATCCTGCCACCCACGTGTCAGGAAAATATGAATTGTTCCAAGAGCTGGGACAAGAAGAATTGCTGACACCAGATGTAATGTTCCCTGTGAGAGTACTGTGCCATGATCTTGTGCTAGGAATGAGGATTTTTCTCAAAGGCCTGAGGCTAAGTTTAATAATTGGGCAAGAAAGACGAAGGAAAGGACACAACAGGAACGCAGCTACAGCTCTTAGCTGGGGCAGCCCCACAGTCTTCTGCCCCCATTGCACCAGCACAGGCTCCAGTCAGCCCACCCACAGAAACCACCAGCCTGGTTTTGCCCAGGCTTAGGGCTACTTTATAGATTTTCAGGGCTGCTACGTTGACTTTAGTGGATCACACCCTTCTATGTAAAAAAAAAGGAAACTGAGGTAAATCACAATACATCTGTAAAATTAACAACATTTTCAGTGTATGAAATGCTTGATTTCTTTCCTTATTCAAGGAGAACTACAAAAATAACTCAAACAATAAACAAGCATATATGCTACATTCTAAAAGGGTAGTTGCAGACCTAAGAAGAAAACCATCCATAAAAATTTTAGGAAATGGAAAATGACTGGAGAAGTCAAAGACCAATCTTATTAGCTCATCTAATGATATCTCTCCCTAATAAAGTCAGACTTGCTAAAAGGCAAAAACTAAACCAAACTCAAATGCATACCTGAAAGCTCTCTTAGGTGAAATCATATGGCTGTCTGTGGGGATCTATATCTGTGAACAGTGGGGAACATCTCCTAGGGCTGTGCTTCCTTTAATTCTGGTAGATTACATACGGGTTGAGCCCTCTAGCAGAGAAAAATCTGTGACAATGTACCCATTGCTTTTGTGGGGGATGAGTCAGGAATATCTCTTTCCTTCACTTTTCCTTTAAGCCTAACCAGAAAGCCAAGTGAGATGAGTATCAAATTTTTGTGTTTATGGGGAAAATATTAATAAAGCATTTAAAAACTTATTCATAGCTAAACAGAAAAATCATAATTATTTTCTGCATTTTTTCAAAATACTATTTTTGTTTGTGTTGAGATGAGTACATCAGTCTCATATCTAGGCAACCAAAAGATTTCCCAAAGTGATTAAATAATCTGTCAAGATGTAAAGAGATAATGTAGTGATTTTATAGACACAAAATAATCTAAAATTATTAATAAATCTAAAATAATGAGTTTATGACTCCTTGAACAACTTAAACTACTGAAATCTAAATAGATTTCTTCATTATACAGAAAGTGAACCACAGCAAAACTGTACTAAGGCAATGAAAAAAGCAGCCACTTGTTTTTGCCTGAGTAATGCACAAGCTCTTTCTTAGAGCAAAAGCCCTCACCTGAACACGGTCTGGCATTTACTTTTTGTAGACTAAAACTGAATTAATTCCTCTCTGCAACTCCAAAGGAAAAGGAGGCTTAATTCTTTCTCTACCACACAGCACTGGACAGGTTGTATTGAACATCAACAGGAAATAAACTGAGTCTATACTCATTATTTCTAAATGCAAGCACAGTCAACAGGAAGCTGAGACACACATTTTGTATCCATTATTCAATCACAACTAAAGTAGGACTCTATGTCAGTGTATCAGCTGCTCCAGGATAGGCAGAAAAAGAAATGTACACTGTGCCAGCTCAGTGGAGAGCTGATCATTGTTTTGTGCTCTCAGTACACCTGATCTGTTCCTGTTCCCCTGACCCTACAAAAATTTACAGTCAAACACAACACAACTTCAGTCAAGATCACTTTCTGCAAGCTGCATCTGCAGAAATGAAATTAGCAGCAATACATCCTTTGCCTCAATGGATTGCACTGAGTCTTTGTTAGTCAAATTTGTACAGGGTCAGAGATCACTGGATCGGAGTTCTGCACAAGTGTGAAACGTTACAACATTACATACTGCAAAACTTGGTTGAGCTACAATTTTTGTGGCAGCCTGGGGAATGTCATGGTCAGAATCAATTATATCACTGTATTTTGGTTACTAAGTAAAATAAACACATCTAAAGACCTGATCTAGGTGAATCTGCTTCTGCAGGAGGGTTGGACTAGATTATCTCTAAAGGTCCCTTCCAACCCATTCTATGATTCTATGATTTTGTTCACCTCTTACTTGCTGTCAGTCTCTCTTCTGCTGTCCTCATTTAAGATTAAAAAGGACTGGAAAGGACTTTGAGATGGTCACCCACCCAGCACATCCTCCCACACAAAGCAGTCCCAAGTCTGAATTCACATCACATTGCCCAAGACTGTCTCCAACTTGGTCTCCTCCTAGGATGAAGACCATATGGCACCTCTGGTCCAATGCTTGACTATCATAGTAAAAATTGGTGGTCTGTGTCAAACACAAATATGCCCTGTTTCAGTTTATGCATGCTGCCTCTCCTCCTCCTGCCATATATGTCCTTAAGGAGGCTGGTGGCATTTCCTTAGTAGCTTCCTTGTAGGCACTGGCTGCAACGGGGTCCTCCAGGGCTGCCTCTTTTCCAGGCTGTACAGGCCCAGAACTCTCTGATGCCACTCCCAGGGCACCTGTCCCAGTGTCCTGATCATTCTGATGGCCCTCAGCTGAACTTGTTCTAGTCTATTAATATTTTTCTTGTCCTGAAGCCCCAAAGCAGGACACAGTATTCCAGCTGTAGTCTAATGAGTGCTGAGTAAAATTTTCTCTTTCAATCCTCGCCTAAAAATCAATTCAACATGTCCAACATCAGTGATCACTAGCTTCAAAGGGAGAATCACAGAGGACAACTACATAAAATTCCCACTGAAAGAGTTTAAAATATTTCAGCCCTTAAATGAGCTTAACCCTGGGGAACTGTTTCAAACTCAATAGGCTGAATTTCAGCAAGATCCTATTTGGAAACATTTTTCTTTTAAAAAGAAATCTAAACCTTTCTCTAAAACCCATTTTTTTCTCATTACACTAGTGCACATACATACCATGACAGCTACACCATGAGTGGTGGAGCCACTTTCACAGTGTGTTGTTGACCAATTCACGTGAGCCTTGCCAAGTTTACCAGCTAGAAGCACCTCTGCCTGTGCTGATCCCTCAGCAGCATTAGTCAGTCACCATTTCTCATATCCTGTCTGATTTATGGTTTTCCTCCAGGGCAAAGACTTCAACAATTGACTTTGGGTTTTGGCCTACAATCTGACATATGTTAAACATTACCTAATTTTCAGGTGTTGTGGGGTATATGAACTGTGCAAATAATGACTTTTTTGGATCCATGACTGAAGTTATTTTTAATAAGACTTTGTTTGATTTCTCAGCATTTTGGACTATTTGTTTTCATTACGCTTGTAATACATTTCTGGCAACTGCACATGCCTTCCCGTATATAACAGGAAAATTATGAACGGCTTGATCACATAGAATGATTTATAAATCTCTTAATTAGTATCATGGATCACTTATTTTAATCCTAAGGTTTAGCTGAGCTATATTGGCACAGTGAACAAAGGGAACAAATATATCTGAAAATAGTAGATACGTTATTTATTTAAATTCAATATAAGCTGAAATTAAATCCTTGTCTGTTCAGTTGACTTAATCGGGGTTGGACACAATTGCAAGTTTGAAGAAATTGCAAATAACTAGATGTCATTGATTTTAAAGGGTATAAGGCACCTTTTACATGTCAACCTGAGCCTTTTTGTGGAAAGCATTTGACACTGTACTGCACAACATCCTTGTCTCTAAATTGGAGAGATATGGATTTGAGACATGGACCACTCAGTGTATCAAGAATTGATTGGAAGCTCACACTCAAAGAGCTATGGTCAACAGTTCACAGATGCTGAGATGGAGAGTGGTAATAAGTTGCATTCCTCAGCGACCAGATTTGGAAACAGTGCTGTGACATCTGTTGGTGACATGGACAGTGAGATTGAGTGCACCCTCATCACATTTGTTGATGACACCAAGTTGTGTGATGCTGTTGACATGCTGGAGGGCAGTGATACATCCAGAGGGATCTTGACAGGCCTGAGAGGTGGATCCATGCAATCCTCATGAAGTTCAACAAGACCAAGTACAAAGTTGTGCACAAGAGTCAGAGCAATTCAAAGCACAAATACAGGCTGGGCAATGAGTGGATTGAGGGCAGCTTTCCAGAGAGGGACTTAGGGGTGTTGGTTGAACTGTTAGAGAGTAGTGTAGGGGAAAAGGATCTGGGGGTCTTGGTGCACAGCAGGATGACCATGAGCCAGCAATGTGTCTTCATGGCCAAGAAGGCCAATGGCATCCTGGGGTATGTTAGAAGGCATGTAGTGAGTAGGTTGAGAGAGGTTCTTCTCCTCCTCCTCTACTCTGCCCTCGTGAGACCACATTTGGAATATTGTGTCCAGTTCTGAGCCCCTCCATTTAAGAAGGACAGGGAGCTGCTGGAGAGAATTCAGCACAGCATCATCAAGATGATGAAGGGAGTGGAGCATGTCCCTTATGATGAAAGGCTGAGGGAGCTGGGGCTCTTTAGCTTGGAGAAGACTGAAAGGTGATCTCATTCATGTTTACAAATATGTAAGGGGCAGTGTCAGGAGGATGGAGCCAGGCTGTTCTCAATGATGTGCAATAATAGAACATGAGGCAATGGGAATAAGCTGAAACATAAGAGGTTCCAAAGAAACATAGGGAAAACCTTCTTCACCGTGAGGGTGATGGAGCACTGGCACAGGCTGCCTGGATGGGTTGTTGAGTCTGTTTATCCGGGGATATTCAAAACACCTGGTTGAGTTCCCGTGTGACCTACTTTAGGTGATCCTGCTCTAGCAGGGGGCTTGGACTAGATGATCTTTTGAGGTCCCTTCCAACTCTTAAAATTCTGTGATTCTGTGCTATGAGGCAGTAATGTGTGCTTGCAGCCCAGAAAGCCAATCACATCCTAGGCTGCACCAAAAGAAGCATGTACAGCAGATCAAGAGAGATAGTTCTGCCCCCACATTCTATTCCCATGAGACTCCACCTGGAGATGTGTATTCAGCTCTGAAGTCTGCAACATAACAAGCAGATGGCCCTTTGAACAAGGTCCAGAGAAGCACCACAGAGATAATCAGAGGGCTAGAACACTTCTCCTATGGCTAAGGGAGTTGGGGTCTTTCAACCTGGAGAAGGGAAGGCTCCATGGAGACCTTCTAGCAGCCTTCCAGTACCTAAAGGGGATCGCAGGAAAGGTGAGGAGGGACTCTTTATATGGGAGTGTAGTGATAGGATAAGGGGCAATGGCTTTAACCTGAAATAAGGGAGATTTATATTGAGTATTAGGAAGAAGATCTTCACTGTGAGGATAATAAGGCACTGGAACCGGCTACACTGAAAAGTTGTGGGTGTCATAGCCAGGCTGGATGGGACTTTGACCGATCTGCTCTAGTGGCAGGTGTCTCTTATCATGGCAGGGACATTTCAACTAGAAGATCTTTAATGTCCTGCCCAATGCAACCAATAAGTACCTTTAAGGTCCTTTCCAACACAAACTACTACATAAGAGTAAGGAAGCAGTGGCACAGGCTGCCCAGGGAGGTTGTGGAATCTCTTTCTTTGGAGGTTTTCAAAACCTGCCTGGACACATTCTTGTGTGACCTGATCTAGGTGGACCTGCTTGAGCAGGTGGGTTGGACTAGATGATTTCTAGAGGTCCCTTCCAACTCCTACCATTCTATGATTCTATAATTCTGTGATTCAATTCTTACTCTGTATCTCAAAGCATCTTTTTATTTATATTAGATCTATTTATACAAGTAGTTTATAATAGCCAAGATTTGCAATAACTTGTCCCACTGATCTATACACTGCAATCGTTTTCCCTTGATGAAATAAAAATGCACATGAAGGTTTCCTGCCATTTAAAAATATTTATTAGGAGGAATAGAGAGAATATTCTTACTATCTGGAGACTGTGTCTGTCCTTTGACTTCTCTGGGCTTCAAACACAGCAATTTCCATCTTCTCTGCCATACTATCTGGATGTCAGCTAATTCTGCTTGCATTATGTCCAGCAGCTTCTCAAAAAATCACCTTCCCCAGAAGCTCAGTCAGTCCTTTTAACAAATGCAAATAATACATTTTATAGTAATTCAATCTTGAAAATATTAATTCTTAAAAACTTTGAATTAAATTTTGAAACCGCTGAAATAACTTTCCAGAATTATTTTTTCTTGAGCAAGGAGGGAGGAAGGCAAGAAATGAGGAAAAGGCTGGTAACTTCAACTCAGAAGCCTGAAGTTTAACAGAGAATCTCTACTAAAAGGATCTTCTAAGGGAACACTAAGAGAACAGGTTATTTTCTCTTCACCTATGCAAAATGAAATAGGAGTAGGAAACCGAGAATTTAGGCTATTTGTGTGGTTTATGGCTTTTTTTGCTTCATATTCTGCGTCTTTCTTTCCTCTCAGTCCTCAATACCTATAGGATACAAACAAATTAAGGATTTTTTACATACTAAATTTCATATGTAGCTGATATTGAAATGTATCTATACAAAAATCATTTTCTCATGTGGTTATTGTCTTGTACACAGAAAGTTGCTACAAGCAGCTTATTTGAAAGGAATGCACATCTCCCTTCTACTGTTAACACCACACAAGGAATGTCAAGAGCCGAATTCTTTTGTACCCTTTCAAATTGCCTAATGCATTACCTAAATACTATGAAACAGCAATGAATTTTGATCATCAAAGAGCAATTTTTCCTGCCACATAGTGTGTTCCGTTCTTTTACTAGGGACATCCCTGGAAAGCACATTTTGTCTTAATATTAAGTTAAATAAATTAGTACAATGCATAGGCACGATCTACCACTTGTTTCACCAGCTATACAATGTTTAAAATTTTAATGACATTTTCTAGAGCCATATGAAGGAATAATATCCATTGGCATTGCAGGTGTTTCTTGAAGCTATGAGAACTAGTAAAGGTCTACAAACATGAAAAAAATAAGGTATGTTATCTGGCATGCGTACAAATAGAGATTACACAGCCAAGCCAAAGAATATGTCAATCATAACACAGGAAATATAAGAAGTTTGCTTTTTAATTCATTGCACATGAGACCTCTTTACAGTGTGTTTCATATAACTGCTTCTCATCCCAATTATAATTTTTTTTTCTTTCTCTATTCACTATAAGCATGAATACTTTAAGCAAAACTGCATATGTGTGCCGAAGAAGTTACTTCATTGTGGCTATCAGTTGATAGTTTCAAAATTAATATTTACTTTGGCTTGACTTAGGCGTTTGCTTTTGTTTTTATCTTGACCATTTTAGGTAGATTTGAACGGAATCACCTCAAGACAGCATACAACACTGGTCTTAAACTACAATGGGAAAAAGAAAACTCTATCAATAGTAATTAGGTTTGCCTTGTAAACAGCTTTAAGGTTGATTTGGTGGGATGTGTTTTTTCCTCCCTCATCTTTCTCCCAAATAAATTATTGGGACATTTTATGGTACAACTCGTTGTTACCTAAAGCTACATATTAAAGAAAACTCCTTGACTGACAATTACAAGTGATTTTAGTGTGAGTGGATTTTGTTTCTTGGATTATATGAAGTGGAGAATTATAAACAGGATTGCAACATATAACATTCATCTAGGTGTGTCTAAGTAAAAAGTAGTTTGATTTTTTGTTTTCATTTTGAATCACACAGCTCATTTGACAGAGCATTCAGAAATTATAAGTAGCATCAACATGTTGATGATGATAATTTTGTGGCTTCTGCAAATTCATGAATTTTCTTACTTTTTAAACACTTCAATCACCAATTCATCAACTTTAAATTCATCATTCAGCTGCTAAACCACCAATGTTGCATTAAAACTAACTTTCACTCAAATTTCCCTTAAATAGGTCAATTCATTGGATATTATTGGTACATATAAATGTCCTTAAAGTAGATGAAACATCAAGTGAAACCACAGACAGACATGGAAAGAAGCAGGTATAGTTACGTATAGCATATGTCAGATAGATGACTAATTTGGATAAGGTCTTTTGGTCATACTGCTGCTGCATGATCACACAAAGAAAGCATCCTTTCCTGCATCATCATCAGAAATATTGTATTTAGTCATTAATCCTTTTCCAACTAGGTGACATTTCCTGAAGAGGAAGTGTTAATGGCTCTCACATTAACACGTGCACTCACGAGTGACAGGTGAGGAGAGAGTTAAAATTAGTTTCTTTATACATATGGTCCCTGTCTCAGATGTGAGATCAGTTCTAGGTCCTGGCCAAAGATAACAGCTAAAATAGAACAGATGCTGATGCTTCCACAGCTGAGGTGAAGTATTTCCTTTCATCCTCATTAGTCACTGATAATGTCCCAATTCTCCATTTACCAGAATTGTCAAGGGCATGAACAAGTTTTTACAATATGAAATTAACAATCTGTTTAAATTGAACCCATGCTGGCACATGATGTGATGGTTCCTCAGTCCTGAGATTTAAGTGGGAAAGACAAGGCTGCACTCATGAAAGCAGTTGCTGGATGGTGAAAACTGTGGTCCTTTCTAATAGGGTACCAGGGGGCAGGAGAGGATTGACTGGCTACTTGCATTTTGCCAGGGCTGAAAAGATGTTCAGCACAGGTAGGCTGGCAATAGGTGCAGTGAGAAGCATTTACACATCAGCCCTGCTATTGCCAGTCTACCTGGGCCAAATGCTTTTTCAACCCTGGCAAAATGCAGGTACTCAAGTAGGTAGCTACCCTGTGTGGACATAAATAGCAGAAAGGCTTTGTAGAATTTGTACTTCTCAAAATATTTCCAATGTTGTATAATATTACATTGCACTCATTCATACTTCGCATTTTTACTGTCATTTAAATGCATCTTAATCTGTTGGGCTGTGTATTTTTTCAGTACTTTAAATACAATGACACAAGTTTATACATCAGAAATTTGGTCTAAATAAAATGTTTCCCAAGCAAAGTTAATGAGCTTAGGTATGTATTATGCCAGCAGTTAATTATACTAGCAATCAAGCTGACCTTCACCAGTATAGTTGAAATGACTTTACAAGATACAGTGCTTGTACTAACACCAAACGCTTACTGCCATGCAAGAAGAGCACCAAATATGCAGTATGCAGGTATAAATATATTCAAACATCAGGTGAGTTGGGATATACATAGCTATACAAGTTTGGAGAGCATCTTCTTTTTCTGCTTTCCAACATAGGTATTTGTATAAGGCCAGCTAGTCTGTCTTCCTTTCTTCTCCCATAAAAGAAGACAAATTAAAACTGGTATGCTATTAAACTGGTTAACTCTATTAAGCAAAAAAAAATTAAGTGCAAGATACTCTACAGTAAATGCAGATGGAATGGGAATGTACATTTCTGCAGTAATGATATTTTAGGAACATGTGCTGTTCAGTTGTAATCATATATGCAGCTCTAGAGTGTGAGCATTCGAGGAATCAAGATGTCATGAGAACAGTGAGGTAAATAACATTACAGTAAAAATCACTTAAAGAGAAAAAGGAAAGTATAAAGAAACAAGTAGAAAACAATAGGTTATGGTGTCTATTTTCATTGTATCAATGAAAGTGCATCTTTAGAAGAAATAAACAGATTATAAAAGTTTAGATTCCAGCCTAAAGTGTTTTCTACTCTTCATGTCAGCTTGCCAAAAAGCCACAGAGGTGCAATTATGATGTGTACAATTTTGGATTTCTTGGTGCCATCTGGCCACAGGTTTTGTGTCCATTCTGTTTTTCATTAAACATGCATCTTGAATGCCAACTGAAACTAACAGAAAAGCTGTACATCCATATAAACAAAACAAAACAAATTACTTCCTTCGAGGTCTTCAAGACTCGCCTGGACATGTTCCTATGCAACCTGATCTAGGTTGACCTGCTTATGCAGGGGTTTGAACTTAGAGGATCTCTGGAAGTCCCTTGCAACCCTACCATTCTATGATTATATGACCACGAAAAGTCACTCAAAAAGAATAAATCAGAAAGTCTAACTTTCATGAAAACAAAGAAAATCTTATATCAAATGGAACATTGTTAGTTGAAGAGTGCTGTGTGAGCTATAGATCAAGATGAATCTAACAAATGTTCATTGTCCTTGTGCTTCCAATGGCACTACCTGTGTACAGAAGCTCCAATCAACATAAAATTGTCTATCTACTTTTGTAACGGACCCCCAAAGATCAAAGATTTCCAATGGAACAATTTTAATTCAGCCTTACAACTCTTGCTGACAGAAGTTTGTTTTTCCAAATAATGGACAGATTTCTGCAAAACCTATTAGATTTCGAAGGGAAAATACTGATAGGTCACCAGAAAGCATAACAAATGAAGACCCAGGAGCAGATCTATATTGATAATATATTATCTTTTGCTCATATATATGTAACTGTGCCTTGTGGAAGTTATCAGCCATACTCCTTTCCAGGCTGTACTGCATCTCTCATGACACGTCTGTTCTTGACAAGAAGAGAGAGGCCATAATTTATTGTGAATATTGTAGTATGAAGAAAAAAACAATCCATAGAGGAGGATGAGTCCATGAGACAAAGTACATTTTTCCACTTGCAAATTGGGCACTATTTCAGAAAAAGCTATTAGGCAAAACATGAAATATTCTCAGCTTTATAATTTTATTTTCCTGTTTTGGTAATTAAAATTTAAAAATCCAAACTTTTTTTTTTGTCAATTTGAATTATTTTATGTTTCTAGATTGACTATGTGGGAGGCCACAATATGTGAACTGAAGGACATTTTTATTCAGAAGAGTAAAATTTCATCTTTCAGGAAAAGATTACCATTTAATTTGTTCATTAAAATTTTATCTGTGGGACAGGAAATCTACTTCAGAACTTAGAAATTCTTAAAATCATATAAAAATAAAAGAGGAAGACAGGAAAAAAATACAAGTGAATATATAATGCCAAAGGCTAAATACAATATCAAAAGCAGATAAGGTCAGAAAGAGGTGGGTTTTTTTCTCCAATATTTAACCCAGCATCTAGAAAAGAAGTTACTAGTCATTATGTTTATAAAGAAGTCCTTTACTAGAAAAGCTCTATTTAAACAGCTGCACTGAGGTTTGTCTGAATCTGTAGGAGAATCTAAGCTCTGAAAAACAAACTTTAGCTACTTATGTTGATGAATTTAACATAAAAGTCAACATCTATTTTTACTGGAGCAAGGTAAAATAACCTTTGCAGCTATGCAAGCTGTCATATGCTAAATATAATTACTGTGCCACTACAGTATATTTTAATGAGAATATCCAGTTATCAGAAAGGGAAAAGTATTCAGAAATTTCTCAGAGAGGGTGACAAGTACGTGGCATTTTGCTTTCTATTGGACTGAGCAAAGCTGAGGAAGTTAAACACCTGAAAGGCCAGAGTTGGCACCTGAAGCAGTAGGTATTTCAGGGTGAAAGGAACACTCCACTGTCTTTTCAGCTGCTCTGTTAATATTCAAATACTTACCAAATAATTGCACCAGAAAAAGTAATTCCATTATTATATTGCTTGTGTGAAGCTCTGGACACTGTCCCACATGACATCCTCGTCTCCAAATTGGAGAGACATGGATTCAACACGTGGATCACTCAGTGTATCAGGAATTGGTTGGATGCTCACACTCAAAGAGCTATGGTCAACAGCACAATGTACAAGTGGAAAATGGTGATGAATGGCATTCCTCGGGGATCAGTACTGGGAACAGTGCTGTTTGACATCTTTGTTGGTGACACAAACAGTGAGTTCGAGTGCATCCTCAACACTTTTGCCAATAACACCAAGCTGTGTGGTACAATCGACACACTGGAGGGAAGGGATGTCATCCAGAGGGTCCTTGACAGGCCTGAGAGGTGAACCCATGCAAACCTTATGAAGTTCAACAGGACCAAGTACAAAGTTGTGCACAGGGTCAGAGCAATCCACAACACAAATACAGGCTGGGCAATGAGTGGATTGAGAGCAGTCCTGGGGAGAATGACTTAGGAGTGCTGGTGGATGAAAAAATGCATATGAGGCAGCAATGTGTGCTTGCAGCCCAGAAAGCCTCATGGGCTGCATCAAAACAAGCATGGCCAGCAGGCCGAGGGAGGTGTTTCTCCCCATCTGTGGAGCCATTTCTGGTAGCAAGGAAGGGGCTATAATGATGGCTCCTGTAAGAAGCTGCTTGAAACTGTCCCTGGCTCTAAGTCAGACCCATCTCTGGGGCTGAGCCAATAGAATGCCTCTGCAATCACATTTGAAGAAGCCAGAACTTCCTTGCTGGAAAGTGATGGAAAGAGTTGGATCAGGGAGAAGCGACCATTCAGACCTCAAAGTGAATGAGGCAAGAAAGGAGGAGATGTGCTGAAGCAGAGACTCCTCTGCATCCTCTGGTCAGACCTTAACTGTCCACTTAGAACCCATGGAGAGGAATGGTGAAAAGCTGAGGTGCACTGGCAGATCATGGAGGACCCCAAACCAGGCATAACTGTGCCGGGAGGAGGCTGTGACCTTGTGAGAGGGTGGCATTGGAGCAGAATATGCCCGGAGTTCTTCTGTTGCAGTACAATCCCACACTGGAAGAGTTTGTGAGAAGCTGCAGCGCTTGGGAATGACTCACACCAGACAACAGGTTAATTAAGGACTGTACAGAGTGGGAGGGACCTCACATTGAAGAAGGGGAAGAATGCAAGGAGTCCTCCTTCTCTGAGAAAAACGAAGCTGCAGGGACAATCTGTAATGAACTGACCACAACTCTCATTCCCTGTACCTCTGAGCTGCTGAGTGGGGAGGAGGTAGAGATAGAGGGAGCAGGGATCTGAGACTGGGAAGAGGGGAGGGGGAAGGTGATCTTAAAGTGTCATTTGTATTTTTCTCATCATCCTCCTCTGATTTTGCTCTCTGTTCTGTTCTATTTCTAATTGGTAATAGATTAAACTGACCTTGTTTTCTTCCCTAAGTTGAGCAGTCAAGTCTGTTTTGCCTGGAACAATAATTGGCAGTGAGCCTTCTCTGCCCTTGTCTTGATCACAAAGGCCTTGGTTATCCTTTCTCCTCCCATCTCTCTGGGGCCTCCACCATGCTACAGAAGGTGGGGTTGTGTGTGGGGGTAGATCAAGAGGTTACCTGGTGCTTCATTGCTGGCTGGGATACAACCACACACCTGGAGACCGGCATTCAGCTCTGGGGCTCCCAACATAAGAAGCACATTGGACCTGTTGGAACAAGTCCAGAGGAGGGCCACGAAGATAATCAGAGGGCTGGAGCACTCCTCCGATGGAGGCAAGCTGAGGAAGTAGGGATTGTTCTTCCTGGAGAAGAGAAGGCTCTGTGCATACCTTCTAGTAGTCTTACAGTACTTAAAAGGGGACTACAGGAATGATGAGGAGGGACTCTTTATCAGGGAATAGTAGTGACAGAATGAGGGCTAATGACTTCAAACTGGAACAGGGTAGATCTATATCAGATATCAGGAAGATCTTCCCTGTGAGCATAGTGATTGGAAGTGAAACAGGTTGCCCTGCTTGTGGATGCCTCATCCCTGGAAGTGTTCATAGTCAGGCTGGATGAGCCTTTGAGCAACCTGCTCTAGAGTATGATGTCCCTGCCCATGGCAGGGGTGTTGGAACCAGATGATCTTTAAGATCCCTTCCAATGAAAACCATTCTATGCTTACATCCTTGCAAACACCAAATGTAGCAATACCTGATGGTTCATTGGTGGTAATCACTGACAGGCAAAATACAGTCTTCAATGCAAAACATCCTTCCCATGTTCCCAGTGACACCTCCTCTTTCCCCTTTGAATGACAGCTTAGAATTTGCACCTCCCAGTGTCATTGGGCTCATTGAACACATTCAAAAGTGTTCCTTGTTACCTTATGGAAACCTCAAACAAAATCATCTCTTTCCCAAAGCTAGGAGAAAAATTGGAGCTCTTATAAATTTGTTTTTGATGGAAGTCTGTTGTGGCAGACAGAGATGAACTGTCTTCGCCCTCTTTTTTTAAGCAACATGTGTTAAAGGTATTATTTCATAAAATATATGTTTACTATGCAGTTATCTCAGCCCGAAGGTTTATAGCTTTCCAGCATGCATAAAACAGTACATAACTATAATCCATAGAGACTCTGGGTTTATTTAAGTCTCTTGACTCTCGGCAAAAATACCGAAATAGCATAAAGTAAATAGAAGGCTGTCTGAATGCAATAATCTTAAAAATAAACAATCACGCCTTGTAAGTAAGCACAGAACAGCATTGTCTAATTTAAGTTCCAAAGCTTACTATCTCTTTCCAGATACTGGTAAGAGCTATTCACGTAGTTGAAAACTTTCTAGTTTCAACCATGCTTTCCAAATAAATCATGTAACCATATAAAGATATTTTAATAGCCAGATGCACTTTGGTTCCCCAATCATCTGATGTAGTAAGAAACATCTGGTAAGGAACTTGTCCAGAGGAGTACAATTTGCCTCCCCATAACAAACATACATACACATACGCATAAGAAGATACCTTCCAGCCTCAAATATGCAGGTCTACCGCTAACTACTACATCTGCTCATGTTTAGTGATTCTCTGTGGTTTAATATTTAACTATTTTAGCATTTACTCATATGGACAAGCGCATGTGCTTTTGTATTCAGCAAACTACCATCAGGAATAAATGATAAAGAATGATGGTCTTTACCGATTGCATCTCAACCAAACATTCAGTCAAGGAACCAAAACAGATGTCAGCTTCTGAATCTCAGGAGGGGTATGTGGGGGGAACCTTCTGCAAAAGCCAAGTAGGTTTTCACACTTAACACTTGCACAAGGAGCTTTCAGTGCTTCCATTGCTGAAGCTGATGCACACGGAGAGTTAAGTGCTGTATTTGAAAGAGTAATTACATTGCATACAATTTTAGTTCTCTGCACAAACCATTAGAGTTTTTCCATGAAAATGAGAATGTTTCTGAAAACAATGGCAAAGTTGTTGGAAAATCTGACAGTCTTTTGAAAAGGGTTTTGGCAGCTTGGACAACACTATACCACTTCATCACAGATGAAAATATGAGAGATGATCACTGAAATCAAATTTATTCAGACTAATTTAAAAAAATATAACATTTTTCAGAAGAACAATCATCATTAAGTCTTGAACATTAGCGGCATCACAGTGGCATTAACAAGCATTGTTATATAATGAAATATAAGGATGTGATTCGTGACAGCCCACATGTCTTCACTAAGGAATTGACTAGATGGTTGCACTCAAAGACCCACAGTCAATGGCTCGATGTCCATTTGGACACCAGTGATACAGGGTGTCCCTTATAGGTTGGAATTGAGAGCAGTGCTGTTTAACATTCCTGACAACACACATGGTGGGATCAAGTGCACCTTCAGCAAGTTTGCTGATGACACCAAGCTGTGTAATGCTGTTGACATGCTAAGGGAGGTGTTTCTCCCCCTCTACTCCCAGTCTGGAGACTTGCATTCAGCTCTGGGGCCCCAACATGGGCATGTTAGAGCATGGACATGGATCTGTTAGAGCAAGTCCAAAGGAGTGCCACAGAGATAATCAAGGGGCTAGAACACCTCCTCTATGGAGACAAGATGAGGGAGTTGAGATTATTTTGCCTGAAAAAGAGAAGGTTGCAGGAAGACCTTCTAGCAGTTTTCTAATATATAAAGAGGCCTACTAGAAAGCTGGAAAATGTCTTTTTACAAGGATGTATAGTGTTAGGACAAGAGGTAATGGCTTTAAACTGAAAGAGGGTAGGTTTAAGTTGGATATTAAGAAGTTCACTGGAATAGGTTGCTCAGAGAGGTTGTGGATATTTCATTCCTCAAAGTGTTCAAGATCTGGTTGGATGGGGCTTTGAGCAACCTGGTTTAGTGGAAGGTGTCCCTGCCTAGAACCAGATGATCCTTAATGTCCAACCCAAATCATTCTATGATACAGTATTTGTCAATGGAAATTGTTTAAAGTGACAGAGGTGACTTCAATTTGTTGTTTTATTACTGTAAGAGGCAATTTTCCTAGTTGCAATTTGTTTATAGGTATTTTTATTTTGTTCACTTGACATGTAATAAGATGTTTTCTGGTGTGTTTTTTTGTTTTGTTTTATTAGTCCCTGAAAGGAAGGATCAAATATTCTTGCATTATTTATTTTATTTGCATGCATTACACTGATGCAACTCTCTTCAGACCTTCCTAAATAAACACTTGTTTTTCAAAGAATATGCAAAATCATGCTTAGTTACTGCCAAGCTGGTAATTGCAGGCAACTACTAAAGAATGCCAGATATACAGTGAAAATTGTTTCTTTTACTTTTTCAATAAAAGTTTTTCTCTGTTACTGAGTCTTATAGACTTATACTCATTGTTAAAATTCCCTGTTAAAATACTGAGAACAAAGACTGTGCAGACTTAGGATGAATAACTACTGTACTTCTCGATAAACATCTCACTTGTAAATTCTATGATGACTGGATCAGATGATACAAAAGCTATGATGCAGATTTTAGTTTTAGAAAGGTCATCAGAGAAACTAAAAGAGGAGAGTGGAGTCTGTGGGTTTTAGTAGCAATTTTGAAGTCCAGGTAATAATAATGGAGACTTTTTCTTACTGCTCAGTAATCTAAAGGAAACTCTTCTAAATATTTTGCATAGTTTTCCTCCATTCATGTAGTAGGAATATAGTATTACTACTGAATATCCAAGTTTAACATGAATTAGATAAAGCTTCATGAAAATGAACTCAAGTGGTTAACCAATGTTAGTAAGGGTAAAAATTTAACAATACAATCAAAGCAGATTACAGGTAACACATAAACAATAGCAACAATAAAATTGCAAAGTATTCTATATCAGCACAGTTGTTATAAAAAAAAAATCAGTAAGAACTCTCCAAAATCAGTAAATCATAATCCCACAGACAGTTGCGCTGTCCCTTGGCTCCTCAGCCAAGCTCATAAAAATGTTTCAGACAGCTAGCACACTTTATCTTATCTGATAAGATAATTCATTTTCTAGACAAAAGAAACACGCAAAATCTAATCTATTGGACTTTACTGAAGTGTTTCATATGATGTCTTATTGGAAGCTATTAATTCAGCTGGTAAAATTGGAGATTAGCACCAAGACTGTAAAAGAGATATTGGACACAACTACTAATTGTGAGACAGTGTTGAAACTATGAGACTAAAAGGATTACTAATGCAACTGCTCAAGAGTTGAGTCGTGGAGCTGATTATTTTCATTTAGTGACATTTTCACAAATAGGAATAATTGTCTAATGAGTCTGGCAACAGTGTAAGTGCAGTGGAGGGATGGAGGGAAAAACATAATCTGTGATCTTATGGACAAACATGATCTCAAAAAGATGAAAAAAACCCAGAAAATCAGGAACAAGATTACTAGATTTCTACCGTGACAGCTCCATAGATGAAAACATCAGAGGTCAGAATGGTCTGGCAATATTTTCCAACACAGAGTGACTCTCACTTGTTTATGCCATCTAACCCTGGAGGTACTTTGAGGAATTTCCAGTAGGGACGAACATTTGTGTTTGGGTACATGACACTATTGAGGCCTCTTTTGAAGACTGCATACACTTACAGTCAGCCAAGCTCATAAAACATTTATTTAAACCAGAACGGAGCTACCAGAACAAATAAGAGAATAGAGAGTTAGGATGTTAAAAAACAGGTTGGTTTATTCAGCCTGCTAAGAATAAATAAATAAATAATCGTCAATTTCCATCTGCAAGCAATCAGAGTGATTAACACTAGCTTAAGAAAAGCTCTTCCAGACCCTATAGCATAAGCACAAATAGGTGCAAGCAGTTCTCTTCCAGTTTATATCCTTTCCATTCCTCTGCGAACAACTCTCCTCAAGTTCAACAGACCAGCACCGTGTTGGCACACACAACCTCACCCAGCAGAAATGGCTAGCCCACATATTTCATGGGTGCACTGCGAGCTGCATCTACTTACAGCACTTGCAGGCTACTGAATACTAAGGATGACTTGCTAAAAATGGAGACAAGGAAAAGACAGAATTTAACAGGCTCCTGAACCTTATCTAGATGACCCTGCTTCTGCAGGGGCTTGGACTAGATGATCTCTAAAGGTCCCTTCCAACCCCTACCATTCTATGATTCTATGATTTATGTGTGTCTTCATATTTACAGAGGCAAGAAATGTCCCATGGGGAGGGACATTTTTCATGAGATCACATTGCTCAAAGACCCATCCAACCTGACCTTGAACACTGTCAATGATGGGGCATCTGTAACTTCTCTGAGCAACCTGTGCCTCACTACCCTCATCATAAACAATATTACTATATAGTCATAGTTCAAGTAAAAAACTGGTAGTGTTCCTTCTGAGAAAACACCCACATCTTTGGGAATTCTTCTGATGTCTCCTCATGTTCTGTCATTCCTTCTCACATTGTGGTGGTTTAGCCCTAGCAGGGTGCCAGATACCCACTAAGTTGTAATATCACTCCCTATCCTAAACTATTCAAGAGAAAGAGAAGCATGAGAGGTTTGTGTGTCGAGATAAGGACAGGGTGATCATTCACCGATAGCATCACAGGCAAAACAGACTCAAATTGGAGAGAAAGGGGTTTGATTTATTAATGAACCATCAGAACAGGGAGATGAGAAATAAAACTGAATCTTAAAACATCTCCCCCCACCGCTCTTCCTGGGACTCTCCCTCCTTCCCCCTCAGCGGTGCATGGGATGGGGATGGGGGTTGTGGTCAGTTCATTACAGATGGACTTTGCCGCTGCTTCTTCTCAGGGGGAGGCCTCATCACACTTCCCACTGCTTTAGTGTGGGGTCCCTCCAATGGGAGATAGTCTTCCATGAACTTCTCCAGTGTGGGTCTTGTCCATGAGCTACAGTTCTTCACAAACTGCTCCAGCATGGGGCCTCCCGTGGGGGCAGGTCCTTTCCCAATGAGAACAGACCTTCAGGTACCGACTGCTTCAGCCTGAGTCCCTCACAGAGTCACAAGTCCTGAAAGCAAACCTGCTCTGAGTGGGCTCCTCTTTTCCCACAGACTCCCAGGTCCTGCCAGGAACTTGCTCCAGGGTGAGCTTCCCATGGAGTCACAGCCTCTTTCAGGCACCCACCAGCTCCAGTGTGGGGTCCTCCATGGGCTGTGAGTGAATCTCTGCTCCCTGCTGTCCTCCATGGACTGCAGGGGCATAGCTGGCTCACCATGGTTCTCACTAAAGGTCACAGGGGAGTCCTTCTTTCAGGGCCTAAGCATTTTCTTCCCCTTCTTTCTCGACTGACCTTGGTGTTTGCGGAGATGTTTTCATATTCTCACTCCCTGTTGTTGCTGCAGTTTAGCAACTGCACAGCAAGTTCTTCCCCTTCTCAAATATGTTACTCAGAAGCATTACCTCCATCACTAATTGGCCAGGCCTGAATCAGGTGCTAGGTCCATCTTAGAACTGACTGGCATTAGCCCTGTCAGCTACCGAGTAAGCTTCTGGCAGCTCTTTGTTTAAAGAAGCTGCCCTTATAACCTCCCTGCTACCAAAAAACGTGGCCAAGGCAAAACCACTACACACATCTAGCTAGCAAGACTAGGAACAAACCCAGAAATCAGCTCTACTTTCATTGCCTTTCTATCATTCTCCTTTTTAGGCTTAGGAAAGGTTATTCTGTCAAGGCCTACAAAAATACAATCTTTTGGGGATTTTTGACCATCACATCCTTCCCTCTTCCTTTTTTTTGGTGTTCACTGTATTTTGTTCTTACTGTATCTATCTAGCCCAAATATATGGAATTTTATTTTACAGTCTTTTGTCATACAATACTGTGCTCAGTTAGTAACAGGTTCAGATGCCCGAAGGGATGCAGAAGCAATTCAATTGTATATACTGATTTTCTATATAATATCTGACCAAACTGATTTTTTCCCCTTGTTTTTAAAACAAAACAACTACAAGAAATTATTTTTAGAGCCTTTACCTAAAGGAATAAGGAAACAGCTTCAGTATATACACTGACAGTTAAAGCTTCCATGAGAGCAAAGACTTAGTGAGCTAATTGGGGACCTCAACATATCAATTTCTCAATGAAGCCATTGGAGGATACCAGTGCAGAAAGATGGTATCATGGTTTAGGCCCATCAGGGCACAAAAGACCATGAGTAGCCTCAAGTATCAAAGACTTGAGAATTGCCAAAGGGCAGGGAGGGTTTAATTGCCACTTATGGTCCTGGACAAAACAGACCAGGCTACTCGGCCTGGGGAAGAAAACAGAAAATAATCTAATCCACCACCAACTAAAACATAATTATAATACCCCAAAACATAACCAACACAAAACAACACAGAGTGGTACAATGATAAAGAGTACAACCAGCCCTTTCAGACCACTTTCTCCCCACCCCCTCCCCTCTTCCCAGGCTCAGAGCCTTGATCATTATCTCCTCCCCCACTGAAAGGCTCGGGGGGTAGGGAATGAGGGTTTCAGTCAGTCTATTCCTGATGGCTTCTGCCATCAGGACAGGCAGCTCCACGTCTGTCCTCCCTGCTGCTCCCTGGGGTCCCTCACACGCATGGCAGCCCTGCATGGGCCGCTCTGACACATGTTCATCCCAAAGGCTGCAGGTCCTCTCTGCCTCTCACTTGGGTCTGCTCTGTGGCCCAGAGGCTCTCCAGCATGGCCTGCACCATTGCTGCCTCCTCACACCATCTCTTACCCATCTGGGTGCACTCACACAGAGCTGCTGGCAACTCTCAGTCCTGCCATTGCCCTGAATGGGTTGCAACTGTACAGCCTGTGTTCTTGCTACAAGTTGCAGAGGGGTCTCTGGTCTAACGCTCTTCCTTCCTTTCTCCTTCCCTGACTGTGGGGTCCACATGGTCGCCTCCATCTTGTACCACTCTTACACATCCTCCCAAGAACTTCAAATTCCAGTACTTAAACAGTGATCACAGAGGCACCAGATAGAGGTAGCTTGCAGAGGTGGATCTGAACCCAAGAGCTGGGGGAAAGTCCAAGAACTCTTTAATGGGTCTTAAACTGCAACTTCCTCCCCTTGTTACCAAGCAAAAGCAGCTCCTTGCTAAACCATGACAGATGGAAAGACTAACTAATGCAAACTATGTTACTAATGTGTTCACACATTTTCATAGTTATCTAGAAGTTTGTCTTAATACAGGTGATACATATAAATTAACTTCGAAATAAAATCCATCCAGAGTATACTTAGGAGATTTTTCAATACTAGAAGTAAACTTGAATTAAATTTAGACCTCTGACTAGTCAACTATTCTAGATTAATTGATTAAAAATCTAAATACAATTTAGAAGACAGTAAATAAAGGCTGAGAGGTGGCATATAAATGAAATGGAAAAGCCTTATAATTGAAATCAATTCACCTTCTGTTCTACCAGCTCAGAACTGAGTTCAGGTTTTCAATATAACTGTCTAAGAACACCAAACCTACATTACCATAGGCGTTATTCCTACTATAAACTGTCAGATGAGAACAAACATCAACATGGTTATGTCTCAGAAAAAAACCCAAACCTTCAAATCCCATAACATCACAAAATGGCTTTTGTGGCTACTTTGAAAATTTTATGTTAGATTTAGTGCTACATTAATTCACCATGCTTAATTTACAACACTTTGGGAGCACAGGGTGGCCATACAACCTCTTTTAGTTCACATGACTATAGCAATGCAAAGAGCTGGTTTCACAATGCTGAGCTGTGGTAAGTCAACTATTCTTCAGTAAAGAGTCCAACCTGGCAGCCTCTCCTGTAATATGATAATGCCATGCTTGTGCACGATTTATTCCTACAAAAAGGGAATAGGCTTTCACAGCTTCATGGATTCTTACATTGATGTACAGTAAGGAAGATCACCAAGGAGTATATTTGGTCACAGGGTAGTTAAGATGGAAGAAATGATTGTATAATCATACTCAGATCACACAATGATTTTGTAGAGCATCTGGGTACCATTAGGTTGGCTTCTTTGGGCCTGATTATATTGTCAGTTAAGTGGTTTCTGCGTAACCTGCACTAGTAAAGCTCTTTTGCCAGATAATTATTACAAACCAGACTTGAAGTATCAAAGCATGGTTATCGGTCTACTTTTTTTGCTCATTACACCACCCTATTACTGACAACGACATAAAAGTAAATGATGATGAAGTATGATGCCTTTATTATTCTCATTACCATTGAGCCCTGGAGCTCCACCACTAGAGAGGACCCCACTGTGCAAAGTATTCCACTAGCAGAGTAAAAACAGCTCTGGACAGAAAACAGCACTCTGTAGAAAACCAGAGAAGGCAGTTAAACAGTAATAATTTATATCGGGATGAAGCAGACCCAAAGAGGGAGGCTTATTAAAGGAAAATCAAGGAAGAGGTTGTAGAAAGAAAATGAGATGCTCTACTGAAAGAAGAACAAAAGTGGAAAAGGTGACTAATGGAAGCCCAGAATTAATGCCTAGTAAGACTTGCAAACATTTTTATTTTTGTCCATTAGTCCTAAATACCCTGCTGTTGCTAGTTTAGTTCTACTACTGCTTCTCTTAGACTAGGCAGAGAAAGATGCTTATATTTTGGGATGAGCAGCCCTGCTCTGTGTGGGTATAATTCCCAGTAACGGCCCCTTCAGAGCAATATACCTTCCACTAGGACATAGTAATAAGTGCGACTAATACCAGTCATACACAATTCATTCCCTCTCTCATCTTGCTGCCAGGGGAACAAGTGAGTGTGCAGGGTATGTTTTGTGTTAGCAGGATTTGGGTTTTCCCACCCTTGCACACAATGCAGAAGACAACCAGCTAAGAAGTGCATTTTAACTTTGCAGCAGAATGTAGAAGCATATGAAAGTTTTATGTTCCTGAGAAAGTATATTTGAAACACATGCCCTAACCCAAGTACAAATCAATTAAAATTTCTACTTTCAGAATGGTTTGTCTGTTTAATTTGGAGTCACTATATTATCACAACCTCTCTGAGAGATCTAGATCTACAGGGCCATAATTTTAGCAGATACCACTCAAGTAAAACAACCAGAAGATAAATTTGTCTGTGTGGGCATGAGTGCAAGTGATCTAACAAGACAAAAAATATTTGAATGCTATTCCTTGTGCAGCCAGTAAAGGAAGGGTGTCAGAAATTAAACCAGGACTATGGACAGACTCTTGAAGCAAGCAGAAACACCACTGGTTGCTTTGAGCAGAGAAATAACCCCTGCTGCATCCTTAGGTCAACACCTACAGTCTCAGCAACCCCTGAGGTGGTACAGAAGACACAGTGATGGACCACAGGCTCTTTCACTTGGGCTATAGTAAGTGCCTCCCATTTCAGTGCTATAACAGGCACTTGTGCAGCAGAAAGAGTGACACTGGCACATAAAGGCACAGCTAGCAGCCAGGAGCCATGATGTTTCTGACTGGTTCAGGGGACTGGGATACTTGCTCAGGTAACATTTCCTTCACTGTGCAACCAACTCCTCCTAAATCCACTTTCCAATGTGCTTTGTAGTCATCACATTGTTCTAGCTGTGATAAGCTAGGGACATGAGCAAGGCAAGCATATATGGAGAGATATACCAGCAACATTTTTATTAAACCAGTTGATGCAGCTGAATACCTTATCTTAACCATTCTTTCATTTCCTGTTGTTCCCCTCTTACAGCCTGTTTTGATTTAGCGTTATTCATTCAGGCAGGAGTACTTCACATAGGTAATACAAAGTTTGTACAACAAAAAATGTGTATGTGCATGCACATGCACACTTGCCCATTATTCCCACAACATCCATATCTGTATCTTTGTCTAGACAAAAGAGCCAGCAGTGGGGAACAGGAAAGGAAAATAAAAGGTGAGGATTGCATCAGTGTCACCAGAGCCTAAACTGGGAAAAAAAAAACCAAAGTGAAAACTTGCATGTTTCTCACTGAGCTGGGATATGACCTTCCATCAACCCCAGTCCACATAGACTCAAAAGATATTCAATCACCTCTATGGCTGGAGCCCAGTAATCAAGAGCCACAATTCCTTAAGAAATAAGTTGATGGACTAATTTGCCTTTGGGCTGAAGAAGGGCATGCTTTCAACTACAGGGTCTGAGCAGCAGCTGATGCCGTGCCACAAACAGCTGTGAGCAATCTAGACAAGAAAGAGTGGGTGCTAGAGGTAGTAAAAAGGTTTCCAGAGAATGGTTTAAAGTCTGCAAAATCAACCAGTCCCCCTTTCTCTGCTCCTTGAAAATGGGATAGAGCAGTAAACCACACAGGGTGAGTGTGGGGGGGTGTGGAGGGCACAGTATTAAGACACGCTCATGAATTACTCCAAGTACAACCTTGGTTATGGAAAATTAAATATTTTTTAAAGTGCCAACCAAAACACTTATTTTCTATTTATTTCTTTGATTTACTCTGCTGGAAAAATAAAATAGGCAGTACAATTTCCTAAACCACAAGACTTCACCACAGACCATCTCATCTTTGTGCTATTATCCAAACACAACAGGCATGAGATATACCCCTTCATCTCTTTGGGTGGTAAATTGTTACTCAGTCCATGGAAAATAAAAAGAACAGATGCACAAAACAAAACTGTACTACTCAGTTTTGCAGGTTGGATGAGGCAGTCCCATCCCAAGAGCACCACTGCTAACCCTATGGAGCAAATCCTTGCCATGAGGATGTTGGTGTGAATGATTGGCAGCTGCACTGCGGTAAATACACATTAACACTTCTGGATTGAGAGAAGCCAGGTTGACAAGAGCCCCATAGTAACAGATGAGTCAGTTTTGAATGGATCCTAATTGAAGACATCAACATGGCTGGACTTTGCACCAATGTGCTGGCCATCTGCTTGTAGGATAGGAGAAATGCTAGGCACGGTTCTGTGCATCTTGAGTGTATTTCTCAGATGCTAAGCGAGTCCTTGGACTGAATGACTTCAACTAAACACAGCCATAAGATCTTGGGCATGTTTTAGCAGAACACCACCACAATATAATTGCTGTCGTTATTATAGAACACGTAATCTATTATGTATGGGGTTAAACACAGGGGATAAAGCTGTCTTGAAACGAACTTAAACTCAAGACAACTTGTAGCTAAAAACTAGCCATTATTTTGAAATTGGTTGCTCTGTTTTTAAATTGGACTTTAAGAACAGTAAAAACTTCAGTTTTCTGGTGGCTATTCATTTAACAACAAAAAGAATTTAACTTAATTTGACAGAGTGCCTTACTGTCTTATTCAGCCATTTGTAGTGAGGACATTACTGGTGATAATTTAGACATGTTCCAGATGCGAGAGAAATGTTCACTTGTTTCTGAGCTTCCTGTGTTATGTCAAATACACACAAATAGAAATCCATACCAGAGGGTGCTTTATTTATCATTTTCCATTCCAAAAGGCAAGAAAAAGGAAAAATATCCATCACAGATCGATTTCATTATTAATTTCAGTTTTGAGGTCTTTTGTTCATCAGCAAACTCACTTGTACACTCAACTAGTTTCATGTGTATAGGAACAGTAATATTATGAGCAAACAAAAATACAACAGCTCATATTTATCCTCAATTGCACAACCTTATTTAACAAAAGATCCAATAAGCATACTCAACAAAAAAATAGAAAAGAAATTTAAGAAGTTTCGTATTGTCATCAGCTGAAATATTTACAAAAGTGTTACAACTATTAATTTAAGTTTTATTTTAACCTCACTCCCCATGCCAATTGAAATGCTCAAAAATTACGTCATGGAAGGTTTTTAGAGCTTTTTCAATTTTCTTCCTATATAAGTGACATTTGACATGTTTCAGTGATGCAGTTCCTACAGACAAAATCAACTTGTAGATTGTTCTCCCTAATTATTCCCTCTGCATCCCAGCTGAATGCTTTTACATTCCTCATTATCACCCACAGACAAAAAACCTACAGTTCTGAGATCCATTTGAGATAATGATAATTTGAAATATGCAAGAAAGATATACCCAAAGATAATTAATGAGAGCTATGCATTTACTCTGCATAGATTTTCCAAAATACTATATTCAAACCTTGTCTGAAAAAGAGGAGGTAGAGTAGAGATAGAGAGAAAGAGGAAGAAAAGGCCATGGATTTTCACTTAAGTATAGCAAATGGAGTTTAAGCTTTAATGTATCATCAACCTAGCAACTGTAATTAAATCATATGGTTTGAATACCTAGATAGTTAATTACACTAAAGCCATAGTTGCTAATACTGAAAGATCTCCTAATGTACTGAGCTTAAGTCCACATGGAATTTAGTTTTCTGTTAAGATTTCCCGGTAACAACTCTGTTCCCTCTTTCTTTGCCCTCCATTCCTGGGCAATGACTGCAAGAAACAAGCTGCTGCTCAAAACTACTTGTTTTTTGGAATGCAAAACAAATCCTTGAAAAGATGATTAGAACAGTAACCATTACTATAGATCCATCCCAAGTGTCTGCAAAATTTCTGGCCTTTTAGAACAAGATCTTCATCCATAACTGAAGCTACAAACTGCCTCCTGCAAATATGTGCTGAGGAATGCCTTCCTGTATGACCTGATCTAAGTGAACCTGCTTTGGGGGGGGGGGGTGGGACTAGATGATTTCTAGACATCTCTTCCAATCCCTAACATTCTATGATTTCATGAATATGCAGGGTTGCACTCTCTCCTTGAATTGTAAGATGGAAGCGAGAGTTGTTGTGGTGACTGCTGTTACGAATAGCTCAGGCATGCCAATTATTTAAAAGGTACTATAGAAAAAAAATCCAATTAATCACAGGTGAAATTAAAGCTTATGACTGTCTCCCTTGAGGTCATCTAATTTTGTTTACATTGAAAAGCACAAATTATCTAAATTCCATGTCGCAAAATACAATTCTGAAATACCTCTAGAACTTGTTGACCTAGACGTCAAGTATTATGGGACAACTGTTTTAAACTGATGTAATTCAGAACAGCAGCAGTAACTTGTCAAGAGATTTACTACAAAGATTAATCTGCTTATTGTAAAAGGAGCAGAAATTCTTATTATATGACTCTGATTAAACAAGGTATTTCAGCACTTGACTATTCTTGCTGTACAAGTGAGAAGAGGTATAAGATAGATCAACATGCAAGGCATACTTGCCTATATATGCTAGGCATTACAAGAAGCGTACCTGTGAAAGCCCTGAAACAGCTTGCAGAAGACAGCCTTCACTCTATTCTTATTCATAGATATTGAGAAAAAAAATAAGGAAAACTTATTCATTGACAAAGGTCTCCAGAACACTGATTCAGACAGGCTTGTATCTGGTGGGTTCAGAGTTGCCACTTACTGTACCTGAATTGTAGATAAGTTTGGGGGTTTTCTCCAGATCTGCCTCTCCTGATCCATGAAGAGCTGAAGCTGTCCTTCATAACTAGGGGGTGGTTGCCGACTCAGTGTTTCAGTGGGGATATCTACCTCCTAGGTATTTTGATGTTGTTCTAAGGTAGCTCACTCAAAGAAACATTTATCTCTTGCCTTCATAGAGATTCTGTAGAAGAGAATCTGGGATAATACTCCATGCTGCTTTCCACCTGGCAGTTGTTAAGGCTATTTGTGTTTTATATCTCCCACTATCTTTCCTAGTTTCAAAAAGACTTTTTTTCCTCTTCTACAACTTACTAGATCAAGTCTATACTTTTCAATTTATATCCTACTTGAAGTCTTATCAAATGTGGATCTGACAGAGAGGGGCTCTAAATTCAAGACATTGTTTTAAAACTACTTACAGCCTCACTAAACTGTAAACATTCAGACTGAAATTATATATAATTGGTTTTGAAACACTGAAGCCCTGATTCCTATTTGCAGTGCACTGATGTAATCCCAGAGTAGTAATACTTACACCAGCACAAAAGCAACATACATCCTATCAGAATCCACTTTCACAGTTTATTCTTTAAAGTGTTCATTTTCCCCAGCCCAGACAGACTGAACTTATTGTCTTAATGATTAACATTAAAAAGCCTGAACTTTAAAAAATACAATAAGCATACAATCCACATAAAAGACAAAAAAAAAAGCATTAGTTCTTTGATTAGCTTGACTTTTCCTCAGATGCATTTAAAATACTACATCACAAAATATATGTGAAGAGACCATTTACTGCATGAACAATTAAACAGTTTTCTCTTTCTTCCTTTATTTGCATATGCAGTTGGCTACCCCACAAACCACTTGGTCCAACAACCTGTTGGACTACTTCCAGGAATCATTGAGACATCCACCAAAATATCAAAGGCTGTAATTACACTTTCATCCTATGTTCCAACTCATCCAAGAATAGTCAAGAAACATGAAAGACAACAATCTCATCTGAAGCTAATTATTGACAACTAGCTCAATATTGCCTATAGAACTCATCATCTTTGATTTTATTCATTAAAGAACAGTCTCATCAGTTCCCATGTTTCTCAAAGCATTTCTTAAAAGAGATATAATTTAGTGGCAATGAATTCCAGGTCCTGTATTTCTGAAAATATTTTAACTTCACTGTCCTACTAGTTTCTTCATAGAGAGTCCAAGTTTGGTCACAATTCTATTGTTGTAATGAATGCTTGAGAAGGAGCAAAACAAAACAAAATAAAACCAACAAAAAGACGACTACTAAGTTTATTAAAAGTTGCTTGGTTTTTTTTCAGGAAAAAAAAGGAGAAATCTGATAAAATATGTTTTATGGTTTCTTTTTGCATATAATTTTTCAGAACATTTGATAATTTCATTTTTTCTCACAAAACAGTGGTTGTAAAAAAGTACTGTTTCTCACATTTTACAGATAGGAAACCGAGGCATTTTGGAAGTCTGTGGCAGAACAGAGAATTTTAGCCTCATCTACAGAATACCAGGCTGGTCTTCAAACTACTGACAATTCCAATTCCATTCTATTGCTGTTCTCAAACAGCAGCTGCAATAACTTCAGGCTAACCACATTCTGTCTGAAGCTGTGCTGGAAATACTGCTGAAGAGACTTCCTTAACCAACACCACCAACTCGTTTTCATGTTTTTTCAACCCAAGAGAGATGGTGGACAAACTACATTGAGGAGTTTTTCAATTTGCTTCAAATATTAAGTTTTCAATTGAGTCAGTATTTTGTTCAAAATATAATAAAATGAAAAAAAAAAAGAAGATAAATAATACTCAGAGGTCATACAGACCTGCAGTGCTTTTGAAAGTCTCACTTGTCCCCCTGGTGATTGCTTTAGTTAAAATTTTTCACTGAAGCAAAGCATGCTTTTTGGTGTAACTGGTGGATGGGACCCATGGGCATCACTATCCTTGTCCAAATGAGGAAGTCTGACCAGACCAATGACCTGCTATTGCCTCCTACAGAAAACACAAGGAGAAGGTACTCCAAGAAGCACTGGGTGGTAGCAAGGTATGCTGAAGGCAGACTTTAAAAATTTCTGGAACTGGCTGTTTTTTAGTATTTCATCTATATCCTGTCAAGTTACAGAATCATAGAATGGTAGGGGTTGAAAGGGACCTCTAGAGATCATCTAGTCCAACTCCCTGCTCAAGCAGGTCCACCTGGATCAGGTTGCACAGGAACATGTCCAGTTGGGTTTTTGCTCATCTCTCACATCAGCCACACACTTCTTCCTCACCTACTCCAGCTTTCCCTCTCAGTAATTCCCAACATATAGGCTTGTGCTATTTGTTGGGTCTCTAATGCAGCTCTGTTGTCCAGTAAATATGGTGTTGCTGTTGCTTGTCACAGGCTAAGCGTTATCCTTCAGTTTGTATTATACTACCTGGGGAGGTCTCAGGACATGTCAGTTTGGGCCTGCCTGGAACTATGTTTGAGCTGTGTTAGTTGTAAAACAAATTAACTATTGAGTGACTATGACCTACTTTGCCTGAAGCTTAGCTTTGTGTAACTATAGGATGTGAAGCTTACTTTTAGGCAGTAGATGGCAATAAGTACTACTTGGGATCCTATACCAAAAAGCAACATGGAAGAAATCAGATAGCAGGATAGCCTTGTCAGTATGGGCATAGGATGATTCTGGATGTCTCATAAGCTACTGGAAACCACTGGTCAGTGACAAGCCAGAAGAGGACTGAGTCGTTGGAAGATGGGTAACCAGGAGAGCAAAGAACAAGTCTCAAACACCATATATAGTAAATTTAAATGTAATGTTGAATTACAGAGTAGTGAAAAATGAGATAGGTGCAGGTCATGCTAGTAAACATTAAAATGTCCTTAAGTGAATTCTTAGGTGAAAGAAAGAATTGTCCCAAGGACAGACTCAAAATACTCAGGATGTAGACAACTGATCAGAAACTTCCCCTTTTGCCAAGACTGAAAACATTGACCTTCAGACCCAATGCCAGTGGAAGAATAACATTACAGAATGTGGTTACATACTAGAAAATGTGTGTATACATCATTTTTGCTGTGTTTACTTTGAAATATAAGTGTGGGAATTATTGTGACTGGAATAATAATAATCTTCTGATTAGATAATTCATATTTTGACTAGATTAATGGTAAATTTCTTTGGTTTGCCTATAAAGTGTGTTCTTTTTGCCTGTGACAAGATCCTGAATGTGACAAATTGGTGGGAATTCAAGGAACCTGTTCTGAAACCAGGACATAATGACTTCTAAACAGTAATAGGCTCACTGGTTTGTTAAATTCAAATTTTTTCTTGAAGAAGGGACAAGAGTTTTTTGAAGAGTCAAAGTATTTGACAAGCAATACTACAAAGAACACGATACTTTGAGGAATAAAACTATTGACATCAACTTTTTTTTGCAGCTTTACAGATTCAGAAATGGTGATATTTGAAGTCTCAGATTTCAAATCAATAGAAAGCACCAACCCAAACAGCACTCAGACCCCAGACAGACGACGCGAATCATAGAGCACCATTAACATATGGTGTTCATAAATTATACTACTGCCAGCTCATATTTGGAGAGGTTTATGACTATGTTCTACATGGAGTTATCTTGTCTTAAGGTATCATATACATGGATCACAGTAACAAGATCCACACCTAAGAGAAACCATCAGTCCCCTTGCCAGCTTCAGTTGTGAGCAACGGTAAAGAAATTATGTTATTTACAACACATTGAAGCTACAGCAGAAAGGGCCCACTGAATTCCTTAAGGCTACGCATCTGAACAAATGTCACAGTCTGAAAGAGAGAGCTACATACCCTACTCATGGATTTTTTTTGCATTAACTGATGCTTTGTATGGGGCTAAACATAATTATTAAGATTTTTCCATCCTCCAGTTTCCTTCAAACAGTGAGGGAGTCTGACCACCTCAAAATTTAGACCCTGCTCAGTAAGTCAAAGGAGGTTCGCCGTTTTACCAGAATTTTATACCACACATCAGGAGCTACCAGTTTAAAGTAGCAGAATTATTACAGCTATATGAATAATAATACATGTAGTATAAGAATAAAGAAGTTGAATCTACGAGTAAGTTTGTTAAAGTCCTAGAAACTATGGATCTATAATCCTCAGAAACAATAAAGCTTAGCTTCAGTAGAAATCAATATCCAACTTGACTTTTGGTTCTGATTTCAGAATGGGAGTTCTACACTTTGAAAGAGTGTTTTTTTAGAATAGGACTTTATTAATTGCAGAATCAAATTCTCTGGAAATCACTCATTTTGCATTTACCGTTTGTTTTACTATTGGCCTAAGGCACAGCAAATTTTGCCAAGAAAGGGTAAGATCCTGTATAATATAGCTGCTCTAGGGACGGTAAGAGGCTATATAAATCCTCCCAAAGGAAGGAATTTGGTGGTTTTTTTTTTTAGAACTATAAATATAAAGCAAATGGAATCGCTTAAGAGTCACTATTTGCCCTGTTGGTTCTTGTTCGTCTTGTAAACTAAATGCAATAAAAGAACAAAGACTATTTTCCATTTCTAAGGATTGTTTCTGCATCAGAGCTGCTCAGACACAGCTTATTTTCCAGTTGGTGAATTCGGATTGAAGAGGTTTCTGTTCCTCATTTTTATACTTGGTGAAATTTCTGTATTTTTCAAAACTACAGTATCACATAAAAGCTTATGTTATAACTCTAATGCAAGGTAAAGCACTGAACTCTGTCTACTGAGGAAAACAAAAAAAAATATTCTTTGAAAATTACTACAGGAAAATTTGAAATAATTTATACACTCCTTTATGAGAGCTCTTGATGAAATATATTAAAATAGCAAATACAGCAAATAACTTCAGATTGCATTCAACAAATTAGTAATTTACCTGAGCCAGTATTCTCAGTGTACCTGAGAAAATTTCCTTTAAAAATTCAGGTTTTAAGGAAAGCTAACAACAAATTGTTTAGAAGAACTGGAGAGTACTTTTTAATAGGGAAAAAAAAAAAATTAAAGAATTTAAGTATTGATTTTTGGGACAGGATGGCTCTCTAAATTTCAGATTCTGACTAACATCTTTTGTTATCTGACTATGATTATTTATCACTATTTTTAAAATATCTGATTAAATTTATAGTAGAGCCCATCGACATTCTTTTTCTACATATGGAGACAAAAATGAAACTGAGTTAGTGGTAACAATTCTATAGTACTTCATTCATAACCTACATCAGCTCTGAAAAAAATGGCCAGTGTTAATCACACAATTCACTCCCTCAGGTTCTCTTAGTTTCTATTTACTGAGTAAATGTATTGATAACTATGGAGAGATTTCAGAGAAGGAGGTATAAAATATGTAAGAGTAATCTGTCATACATAGAGGGAAAACAAAAATTTTGCTACTTTTCCTCTTCACAGGTTGAAACACACACATTCTCTGTTTTTGAGAAATACCTGTCTAAGTAGGTTTGATCTTTCTCACTGGCATACACCATTTTTACTGCATCCATTTTAAAAAAATATTGGCTAAATGAAATGTGTTGAATGTGGTTCTACACATAACCACTCAGGAAGACTTTTGTCTCTTACATCTTCAACTTTATCGCTTCATCAAGTTAATACATCAACTTACATAACATCATGGACATAGTTTTTAATTTTAAAAGCTATTTTAATCATGTGTCTTAAGTAAGAAGTAGGGAGATTTTCACAATGCATACTACTGGACACAAGATATTCACAGATTTTTTTAAAGACAAAATGTTGCAGCAACACCTTTCCCAGATATACCTTAAAAAAATATTTTTTTAAATTTAATTAGCTGCAGGAACATCTTGCAACTTCTTTGCAACAATTAGTTAAGACTTTTCATAAATCAAAACAGTGTTGTTTAGCAGCCAATGAAAACACCGGTACAGAGGACAAAGAAATTAGCCCATACTAACATGCAAAGATTATTAAAATCAAATTCAGACATCAATAATTGATCCCAGATGTCCCACTGTACTTTGAACCATAGCTATCAACTGTCACTAATGTAGTGAAGGGATTAGAAATAATCTAATTTTTTTTTCCCGAGGTGATTTGGTGAGTTTCTAAAAGCTTTTAAGATTCAAATCTATGAATGAATACAATAAATATCATTATTGTAGATGCCACAACAATTAAAACTTTTTTCCAGGAATTTTAAATCCTCTCAATCTAAAGTGTTACAGACCATAGAAATACTGATGGCTTGGGGCTAAAAGTTACTGTACTGTTTCTTCTAGAAATAAGGGCAAAGACTTTTGTGACAGTTTTGAAACAGATATTGGAGGTAAAATGATTTAACAACTAAAGGATAGGAATGACCAAGTTCATCATCTGAGAAGCACTATGGGTCCACAATAGACTGAAGTTGGAGAATCACAGAATTTTAAGGGTTGAAAGGGACCTTGAAATATCATCTCTTTGGTCTATTTGTTTGTTTATTGTTATCATTTCTCCTTATTTTTTTAAAAAACATAGATCAACCTGTTATATACTGGGGTTAGTAATACTTATAGGTGAAATTTCAATACAGGAAAAGAAGGAGAGTGGGAAAATCTGTAAGGAGGTTCTTCTTTTGAGTCAGCAATGACTAAGCACTGTTCTTGGTTTGTATTAATAAAGTTAAAACCTGATCACTAAAATAACAATAAAAGTATTACTGGACATTAAAGGAAAATGTACATATTAACAACCACTTAAGAACTGTCAGAATCTTTCTTTCGTTATTCACACTAAATGGAGACTCTTAACATCTAAACAGCAATATTAACTTAGGATTACATTTATTCTGTTAAGCAAACAGAACTTTCTACTGTAAATAATGTACTCACATTCTCTTTGTCAGATAGGAACAAGATGGAGAAAAATTGCTTTAACTCCTTATTTGCTAAACCAAAACAAAATTTTTACCAAAACAGAAAGAAAACTGGTTACTGTCAAAGGCCATTTTACATTAAGATATTTTATAGTTTAAAAGGGATTTGCTCATAAAATGTTTAATCTCCATATTTTCTTCTGCTACCAAGTTCTAGTTCTGCATTCATGAAGGGTATGTATCTGTAGACAACAATTTTGAGGTAATATATTTGAACACTGCACGTCTGTACACCCTCAGCTGGATGGTTTTGTTTGGTCTTGGATTTGATTTGTTTTTTCCAAGACTGTGTTCTACTACCAGGTACACCACTGTGCATTCATTCTTAGCAGAGGTTTTTTTCAAGACACCAGAGTTGAAGGAAGTGCATCCAAAGCAATTGTAAGCAGTGATGCACTTAATCAAGTTGTGAAGTTCTATAGCCTTGCTAAGATCACAAGCCTAAAGTAAACTCAGAAGTCCAATATATGCAAATGTCTGATTTCTTATTTGCATCAAAAGGGAGGCACAGGAGCAACACTTCTCATTAGCTGTTTAATTAACTAGAGACCCTGTCTCAGGAGGTCTCAAATAAAGGATTAGAACTGAGAACTTGCCTTCACCTCTCCCAGGTTCCTGGTTCTTCTTTTCTGCTCTAACCCTCACATTTACACAAAAGATATATAAAACTTGAAAAATGAAAAAATAAACAAGAATAATTGTGGAGCTCCCATGATTGGCAACATCCAATCAATCTGCTTTTGACTTGCATCTTCTGTATCTCACTTTGCTTCTTTGTCTCTCCAGCTTAGGCTGTAAAACACTTCAGAGAAGAGAATGAATGCCTTCCTACTAGTTCTATGAAAATCTTCACAAAATTCACAACACTGCATGCCAGAAGGCAGATCAGCACACTCATTAAGAATAAGAATAAAGACTCTTATTGCAACAGAGAAAAATCTATGGCTGTCAGTACCCTTGCAGCTAACCCAGCAAAGAAAGAGATCGGGTTCACAAGGTGACTCCTGTGGTGACACAGGTCTGTTTTGTTTCTCAGTGCATCATCTACTATAGGAGTGTTCTCAATTTGTAGCTTAAAAATAAGAGTTTGTAGAAATGAGCCTCAAAAAGTTCATTCTCCTTTATAAGGAAGTCTCACAATCCTTCCTGACACGAGAAAAGCACTCATGTGGGAAAAAACATCCATTGAGAGAAAAAAGATTGCCCTCAGCACACAGCGTCACTACAGTAAGACTTACCATCATATTAACACTTTCTCTCATTACATTGCCAGCTGAGGCAATTTGTAGTCTTTCCTATTTTTCATAGAATACTTAATAGGAAACCTGTAGTCCCACTACACCTGTGAAAAACAGTGCTGGTTACCCCTTCTTTTGGCTCATTATGCTCAGGAGGTAATTAACTCTGTGAACAGCAGGCTGAACCCAGTCAAAATAGAAAACAAATAATACTCCAAATTAACAGCCAAAGGCAAAATACCCAGAACTTCTAAGCAAGAGAAAATAAAATATCATTTTTGTGTCAAGCATACTTGAGATGTTCACCTAACAAGGAGAGAAAATGAGTACATGTTAGTGGTCTTGACATTTCCCTTTGCACCCAATGCCACATACCACAAACTCATACAAGTACTCCAGAAAACAGTAGCAGAAAAGGCTTGCTATAGGAGGCATTCTGTCACAGAAGAGGTTCCTGGGGTTTATTCAGAAGAGGGATGTAAACCCACTGCCTTCTCCTTGCTTCACAGTTGTGGCTGTGCTGACAGGTTCCAGGTTCTTCTGCTTTTCAGTATCCATCTGGAACTTCATATAAAGAGGTGAATTTTCATCAGGTAATTAAAATCTTGCTGGAAATGAAGTTTTTCACATGTTCCATCAAAATTAAAGGCAGAAGCATTCAAACATGCTGCATACTTTTGACTCTTGGATAACACATAGTCCTTTCTTTCTACCAGCTCTCATTATCCATGCAAGTCCCCTACAATTACCATTAAATTACATTAAGTCCATGGTCTTTATGTTATGTTCAAAGTAACTGCAGATGTTGAGACTGTATGAAGTAGACACCAAAAAACTGGAATGGAAGCTGGTGGAAAAATCACAACAGTACTACCAAGTAAACTGGGTAATTAGTAACCAAATCTGACACAAAGAAGTTATCTGTTAACTGTTTTATTTATTCCTGATCAGTCTTACAGAAGAGAACATCCTAAGTCTCTTAAAAACATTTATTACCATTTTTTGCTTTTGGAAAAAATCACCCAAACAAATATTTCTTTCTCAAGGTCATATTCTTCTAAGTAAGGAGCAACCTAAACCAGATCATTCCTTAACCTTTACAGCCCTCTATCTTATTATCTAAGAGTTTCTCCTCCTGCTTCTCAGTAACCGAGGACAGGATTTTTCCAGAAGCACTGCTAAAGTTCAAGTTAGCCATTTTAATTTTTTTTTTCAGTCCAAAAGATGCCAGCAATACAGCATGGAAGTATTTAACATGCACAGAAGGGTTAGGTAAGACTATTTTACCCTTTTTCGTTTTTAATGAATAACTGTATTCAAACTCCTGACAGAGTTAATTAGACAGAAAGAAAATTAAGAAAAGAAAAATGTAGTGGTATATGTATTCTAAAGGCCCTGTTCTTAATTTCCCCCATTCTTTAATGTAATAGTAGTTTTGGTTAAGCTTCCGGATACATGGTAAATTGCACTGAGTTGGAGTCCTTCCTCTTAATAGCTTTTCTTGTGAAAATGTCCAATGTTAATAAATACAATAGATCTCATTAGTGCATAAGGTATTTGGAGGGGAAAAATTACAGAGTAGAAACTGATTAAACCTTCACAAAAGATTTGTAGCTTTAGAGAAAATGTTTGTCGAGTCCTCTGCTCATCTCCCCGTGATGCACTATGACTCAAATCCATCAAGATGTGCACATGAAGAAAAACAGTGCTGATTCCCCTTTCTTTTGGCTCACTACACACTCAAGAGGTAATTAACTCTTGAGCAGCCATGACTAGATAGGTGACTGATTACATTACATGCCTATTTAGAACAGAGGGTGGCTTTGCAGGACAGACTAAGAATGAAAAAGCGTTTCCCCCAAGTAGCAAAGGGAGCAGGTAGACAGTAATAACACCTAACCCACAGTCTAATGCTGAGAAGTTGATCTGAAACTTGGGTTTTCAGATGATAACAGGAGGTAAATCTTTCCAAAACAGTCTTTAAGTGTTTTTAGTTGCCATGTTAATATAGACAACATTAAAATACCAAGTTTAAAAATTAAAATATGTTATATACATTTCTGTAAGTCACAAGAACTTGCTAATTTTTGCAGATCCAGGAGTTTCCATGCATATGACACATCAAAACCCCACACTGATAAAAACATGGGTTATTTCTCTCTCTTTTAATCTCTGTTTTCCTTCTCTAATGACTCTTTTTTTACCCCTCTCCTGACTGCCCCAAGCATCTCCTTTGCTTTATCTATAAACATCTATGCAGATGTTAATTTGTTTAGTTGCTTGGGATTTTTTTGGTAACATTACACCTGAAGAGGTTACTGTCTCCTACAGCCTGCTGCTGCTAGAAGTTACCCTCCCACTGATCAGCCTGTAGCAGTGTTCTCCAGCTACTTTCAATCAACATGAGACAGACTACCAAAGACATACAATTTAAACTAATTAACCTAACCTAGATCATTTTTTGCTTAACCAGATGTGGGGTCATCCATATGACCAATGCAGCCAGCAGCTGTGAGAGGATGAAAACCCCTGGGAGGAAGAAGGTGATGAGCAGTCGGTAACCATCACACTTCCTCTTCCAGCTGCATCCACAACTCACCGTCTTAATAAGCAGTCCTGACTCAACTTGCAGAGAGTCATATTTTCCTCTGCAAACTACCTGAACACCCAGCCATTACTAACAGGCTGAAATCTGAGGAAAGAAACTCTGGTATAGCTCTTCCTTATGTTGTTTCAACTGCTCTTACTAATCTCTGAGGATCTTTGTTGACAACTTGGCATTGTGTCATGATTTGACATGACAGCCTTTTCTGGTAAGGGGGAAGGGGCTGTAAACATGGCTCCTGTAAGAAGTTGCTTTCAACTCTCCCCAGCTCTGAGCCAGACCCACTTCTAGGGCTGAGCCAATTAGACGCCTCCATGATCACTTTTTAAGAAGCTAGAAGATGAGGTTTCTTCCTCCATCTTCCTCCATTTTTCTTCCTTCTTCTGCCACTTCTTCTTCCTCTGGCTGGTGGTGGTGCACAGAGTAGGAACAGTGAGAGAAACAATCATGCGGACTCCGAGGTCAGTGATGGAAGAGAGGAGGAGGCGTGCTGGAACAGAGACTCCCCTGCATTCAGTGGAGAGAACTGGTGAAGCTGAGATTTATTTTCATTTCTTTAATGACCCCGTATCAGCAGTAGAGACTCATTTTGATAATGAGCCTGTATCAGGGCAGAGACTCATTTCGCTAAAGCTGGCCCTGGACCAGGGGCAGCGATTCACTTCATTAAAGGCCCTGAGCCAGGGACAGTGACTATGGCCAGAACAGGCCTTGTCCTGTGGAGGGGACCCAATCACTTCAGTGCAGACCCTGAGCCAGGACAGTGATTTTCTTCTTTATCACTATGGCCGGAGCAGGCCGTGTCCCAAGGAAGGGACCCAATATCCACAGCTGTAACTGTGGGGAGGAACCCACGACAAAGCAGCTCATTAAGCTTATGCCCATAAGAGGCCTTGTCCCGAGAGAGGGAACCTGTAGAAAGTGCAGAAACTGCAACCATAGTGAAGAATCCACGCCAGAGATATTGACCAAGGACTGCATCCAATGTGAGGGACCCTGTATCACTGCAGAAGCTGCAGCTGTTGGGAGCAACCCACATCAGAGAAGTTTGTTAAGGACTGTGTCCCAGGGGAGGAACCCCGTGTTGGAGCAGGGGAAGAATGCCAGGAGTCGTCCTCATCTGAGAAGACAGAAGCAGCAGAGCCCATCTGTGAGAGACTGACCACATCCCCCATTCCCTGCCCCCCTGAGCCGTTGAGGGGGGAGGAGGTAGAGCTATCTGGAGCAGTGAGCTGGGCCCGGGAAGAAAGGAGGGATGGGGGAGGGAGATCTTAAAGTGCTGGTTGTAATTTTCTCATCATCCTACTCCCTTTTTACTTTTCTTCCATTCTATTTCTTGTAGAATAAACTTTCCTACTTTCCTCTCTAAGTCGAGTACTGGAGTCTGTTTTGCCCAGATCGTAATTGGCAGCGAGCCCTCCCTGCCCTTGTCTCAATCCACAACAACCTTGCTTATCTTTTTACTCCCATTTCGCTGGAGCCTCCGTCATCCTAGCGAGGGTGGGGGTGAATGGAGGCGAGAGACTGTCGTGGTGCTCCTGTGCTAACTGTGCCAAACCACAACACATTGGCAGGCCATATGTTTTCTCCTGTACTTGTGTACCATCAGCACCATTTCATTGTTCCTCTTCCAAATGCTGTGTCCCCCCAGAGCTTCCATAACTCTGCTCTCATCCTCTTCCTCTCTAGGTATTGTGGTCCTATTCCAGCTAAACTGCATTAAGTAAATGAGATCATTTGGATGGCTTCACACACCAGTGTGTGGTTGCTCCCTGAGACAACCTCCTTCTTCAATTAGACTGAGAATAATTTGAAATGAAATTTGCATTGAAGGTGCTTGGTAAATACCAACTGCTTCTAGGTCCCTAATTACTAGACATCCTTGAAGCATTACCATGCCTTGGCTGAAGTATCCTTTGCAAACAGACAGTTTTCCTCTGTACTTTTGGAACATTTTATTTTATCCTGTAAGTGTCTTAGTACTTAAATACTTCAAAAATGCTGTAAAAGATACTTAAATGCTTCAAAAACCAGTGATGCCAAAATTTTAATTAAAAGTCTTTATTTCATACTTCCAATTAGGTAGAAGAACAAGTCTTCTTTTCCCATTTATAGAAACCCCTATTTTTGGCTCCATTTTTCTAAAAAATACAGAAACACTGCAAAGAGTGCCCCAGCTGTGTCATCATCCAATAAAGTTCCACATGTGCAAAAACCAGCCCTAAAACAGAGATTGTATACCGACAAAATTATAGGCAGCAAGAGGAAACAAAGGGTAGTTATGTACAACTTATGAATACTGTTACTAGCCACTGAAGGAGAGTCCAGGGTATATTTCAGAAGTTCAAGAATGAAATCTCCTAGCCAATACTGTAATAGCATCCCCAAACATACCCAAAAAAGTTTTTTATTTAATCTTGAGGAAGCAACATGACTGTACCGCTTCAGATCCCACTACAGCAGTTATAAAGACATTATGTCTGTAGAAACCTTTTGTTCTGCAAACCTGGTAAGGAAAGACCTGGAGTGCATCTACAGGACATGAAGCCTGGGAGGAAACCCAAACAGAGTGAGTTGCAGAGTGAAAAAAAAAAGCAGTCTTTAGTGTGTTTTGAACTAGCACAGGTGTAATAGCATCATTTCCTAGTAGGATTTATGCATGTGTAGTAGGTTGAGACAGGTTCTCCCCTCCCTTTACTCTGCCCTCTGGAATATTGTGTTCACTTCGGGGCCCCTCAGTTCAAGAAGGACAGGGAGCTGCTGGAAAGAGTTCAGCACAGGGCCATCAAGAAAATTAAGGGAGTGGAGCATCTCCCTTCTGACAAAATGCTGAGGGAGCTGGGGCTCTTCAGCTTGGAGGAGACTGAGAGGTGATCTCATTCATATTTAGAAATACATAAAAGGCGTGTGTCAGGAGGATGGAGCCAGGCTGTTCTCAGTGATGTCCAATGATAGGACAAGGGGCAATGGGTACAAGCTGGAACGTAAGAGGTTCTAAAGAAACATAAGGAAAAACTTCTTCACTGTGAGGGGGACAGAGCACTGGCCCAGGCTGTCCAGATGGGTTGTTGAGTCCCCTTCTCTGAGAACAATCAAAACCCACCTGGATGGGTTCCTGTGTGACCTACTTTAGGTGGTCCTGCTCTGGAAGGGGATTTGGACTAGATTAGATGATCTTTCGAGGTCCCTTCCAGCCCTTGAGATTCTGTGATTCTGTGAACCAAATTTAATTATCTAATAGTATAGAGGATATCTATCCAGTAAAACACATAATCAGATACACTTTACAGATAGTGAAGTACAGTACCTCGACACAGACTGTACTAAGCCAAAGCAAAACTAAATTTATCCTTCATAGCATATTTCTATTGTGTCTTTTTTAATTCCAGGTCCAATCTCAGAAATGAGGACTAATGCTTCTACAGGAAAATCATCAAATCATAAACATCGAGACGTTATAAACAGACTAGTCATTTTACCAGCTGAGATGACAAGTGGTAATGAGATGAAGCTGGAACACAAAGAGTTCCATTCAAATATAAGAAAAAACTATTTCACTGTGAGGGTGACGGAGCAGTGGAACAGGCTGCCCAGTTGTGGAGTCTCTTTCCTTGGAGGTCTTCAAGACCTGTCTAGACATGTTCCTATGCGACCCGATCTAGGTGAACCTGCTTCTGCAGGAGGGCTGGACTAGATGATCTCTAAAGGTCCCTTCCAACCCCTACCATTCTATGGTTCTATGAAAATGGAGTGCCCTCTAGTTAGTCCCATTGACAGAAAAATCAAGTAAGGTGTGGTAAACAAATATGCTGTGAAGTCAAATAAAAAGTATAGTGCTTTAAAACTAAACCCTGTAGGTACCAATATGAATTATTTCAGCTAGATGAGCAATAGGAGAGTTAAATCTTTTTCTCCAAGTTTTCTGCAGTATGCAAAGTAGCACTTAGAGGTCTTCATTAGACAGGAATGAGTAGGAGTAAGAATATAGACTAAGCATTTAACATTAACAAGTGATGCAGCACAGTAGAAATACATCTATAGAGTGAAGCAGCTGGTGATGAAGATGAGATATCCCTGCTGTTGGACAGCCTGAGGCTTTTACTTCTGATTTCCAGTAGTCTGATCCTGTGGGCTGAATGGCCACCAGCAGGTTGGAGTGTAGTTTCTGGTTTAGTTGCAGCTGAAGAAAATCCAGTTCACGTGATGCTCCACAAAGCCTGTCAATGTGTTTTAATTGTGGATGAGTGAGAGATGCATTCCAAAGCTTGCTAACACACTAACGGGAAAGTTAAACATCAACCTAAGCCTTCTTTGGACACAAGATATGAATCTTTTTTCTTCACTGATTATTGGCCATCTTGGCAGGTTTATGGATTTCAGTGATAGCTTCAGGAGTCTCTTTACTCTGAAAACTAAGCCATTTTTATTTGGTATCTAATTTTAGGACTCCATATCTGATAATTTTTATTTACATGTTTTAAGAAATGGGAAAGTGTAGCTGAGGTGAAGACATGTGGCAAGACTGTTCCAGATGGCGAAAGCTGTAGAGGAAATAAACTGGATAACGCTAGCATGTTACAGACCCCACTGGGAAGAAATTAAAATGAATAAGTTAATGATAAATTATGAATTAAGTATGTGCCATGAATACTAACCACACACACTGTGTACTTTGTGAAACTGTCTGTCTCCAGAAGAATAGTTTTGTAGCCACAAGACAGCGTCAGTTTATTTAGGAGAGATGGGAACACTGTAGGGAGTGTGAATCCTACAGAGCAAAAGAAATTGTCCGGTGTTGTGAAAAACAGAATATTATTCCTGACTTATACAGCACACTAAATAACAAAGACATAAAAATTTTATGGCACTCCTAGGAATGGATGGAAGCCCATTTTAATAGCAGCTTTAATTCTACCCAGTTATAAAACATCAAGATTTACATGAACTTGGGGAAGAGGGAAAACAAGGGAGATACACAATAATCATCATATCCCTGTACAACATTAATTAATAAATAATGGAAGCATTCTGAGATTAAAAAAATTTGGATAGATGTATTAATGTCAGTAAGAGATATTTTTGGAAAGGATACTTATGTGATTTCAGAATGAGATGCTTTTAAGTCCTGGAACAAAATTTTCATTTGTCAATGGTGAAAATGAAAAATAAGTTGTCACTTTGAATTTGCCCTGCTAGGGAAGCACTTTATTTCAGATTCTGTTGAGAGGATATAATAGGGGAGAATCTTCTATTTTATCTTTTGGGGGTTGTATGATAATAAGCCCAGGCAGTTCTTTAGCTTATAGGTCTCTATCCCATGATAAAGTTTATACAGCAGTATCAGATATAAAGACTGCTGGCATGGCAGACTGAAAGCACAACATTTCTAACAGCCTTTCTGAAGACTCGGTGTTTGTGGTCAAACACTTCCTGATGTAAACATTAACTTCCTGGATTTCCACTATTCTGTCACTTGTACACAGCAAATAGGAGAACACAGCCTTAGAGGTCCCCACTGGTCAAGAGAGAGTAAAGAAATCACACAGAAACATCTGCAGTTACTTGGCTCAGGAACAGGGATATTAGCTGCTTTTTCTCTTTCTTTGTTTTTAAGGCAACAAAAAGGCCAAAGGAATGGTGATCAGAGCTCTGTACCTCAAAACGTCACGTATACAACCCTACTATAAAATTGTATTCTGCTCCAAAAGTGCAAACAATGTCACTTTTTAGGCAGAAATTGAAGCACAAGTTATTTCCAAATATATGAAATATTATACAAAAGATTTAATTGCCATAAGGGGAAATAAATAGAAAGCACTGACACTTACTTTAAGAACAAAAATCCTGAAAAGGTCAGGATATGTATAGTTTTGCAAGGTTGTCAGTCATGAAAGAAAAGCCCATATGATTTAGGAATATATTGGCAATAAAAATCACATGACATATTAAAGAAGTGGCTTCTTCCTTCAAAAATAAAATTGTATCTTTATCACAGAAAAAACCCTAAACAGATTAATTGGACATAAGCCATGAATTTTATTCCACCTTTCAAACAACCAAATTTTTTTGTTGAGCTTGTTTTTTTCCTTGTAACTTACTTTTGGAACATTTGGCCATCAATTAATTGAAAATGTCTGTTTCAGTATAGGAAGATAATCTTTTTGGCTGCTTTATGTTATTGTCTATATTGGCTATTTTTACAGATACTTTATGAATTTGCTGAGACTATTGCAAGTCTTTGAAGACAGATCTCAAATTTGGAAATGAAATGGTGCTGGTAGGAGGAAGTAATGTTGTAATCATGGGATAGCGCACTCTGTCTCACGACTATTACTTCCTGCTCCAGATACAGACAAATAAAATGTTGATTATAGAATTTGCTACGGTAATGACAATCCAGCTAGCAGTAGCATTGACTACTTAGCAGCATGCACTGCAGTATAGAGCTCTAATAGCTCAGTGAGGAGTGATGCTGCACACACACTTGAACAGCCAGCAACACCTGGAGTCTCTACCACAGCATCCTGAAGCCCTGTCATCCTTGTCTTCAGCTGTAGAGATTTAGAAATGCTGGAAGAGACCCCCTGAAATGTCAGCATGATATACTTTCTGAGCATTTTCTATGTGAAGCTATTGTTATACTAGGGGGAAAAAAAAAAAAAAAAAGCTGGAAGCAAAGAAGAATACTAGACTGGTAGTGTTTTAAAACCACTCGCTCCCTATTAACCTGAAGTTGTGAAACTGAAAGCCAGCACAAATTCAGGCAGCTCTACGGCAGGCAGCAGAGCCCCGCTGAGCAGCGAGGGAGGCTTAGCTGCACAGCAGCCCAACCTCCCTGAGCCCTGTGTCTGGCTGGGGAGCCTGCATCTGCAGCCTCTGGGGATGTAAGTAGCTCAGAAGGCCGAGAACAGTTTTTACTGAATTAGACTTATGGTAAGCTCTGTTCACTATCCTGTTTTCCAGGGACATTAGCACTCGTTAACTGTTTAACTTTTCACCTGTCCACTTGTCATCTTTTAAAAGAAGTCCTAATGCTACCTCATGCATATCAGGTAGCAGATACACGGAGTATGTGTATCCTGGCAAGGACAAGTTAAGTGAGCTGAAGCAAATGAGGTGTTGCAGTCTATGACACAGGAAAGCAAGCAAATGATTAATAGTCCAGTGAAAGATTATTCTCATCTGATATTTCCGCACTTGTGAGAAATCCATCCCAGCTGGAATTTAACATTAACTGTTGTCTATTCGATGTTCCTACCAAATCTGCCTCAAGTACTTTTATAATTGTTCACATCTATTTCCCAGCAATCTTTAAGAATATACAAATACCTCAGAGATCTACAGGTTTTAAGCAGCAGTGTTCAAAGTACTTTGTTTTCCAAGTCTGGATACCACAGAATGGGCAACAAAACCCTCTAAGCCTGCAAGACTAGGAAGTAACCCTTCAAATGACAGCAAAGAGAAAGGTTGTGGCTCAAGTAGAATGAAGATGTACTTCAAGGATAAACTCATTTCTGTAGTTTATGACAGCTGGCAATGGCAACAGAGCAGAAGCATCAGTCAGGTCTAGGAGGGGAAGAAAATTCTCTGTGCTATCCTTCCACAAGGGATTAAAAATACAACTAACAGGTTCATAACACTATAGTTTCCTGTGGCAGAACAATCCTTCTGACAGGTTTTTAACTGCATAGTCATATTCTACTGGAGAGACTGATACATACCATGCAGGAAACCAGTACACTGTATCCAAGGAACTTTTCTTCAAAATGTACATATATATTGCATATAAAACAAGTTAGGACCTATGAAGTCACATAGACAGCTTCCAAAATGTTGCCCATTATGTTCCAAGATTTCCAAAGGAAGTTTTCCTGAATCCTTGTTTTCAAGAGTTTGTCACTACTGCATTTATAGACAGATTAATAAGGCATTCAGGATTACAGTTAGCGTGGTTCTGAGAACTGTATTCATAGACAGGTTATTCAGGATACAAAGCACAAGAACTCAAGACATTCTTTTTTCAAAGACAGGTTAAGTAATAACTTCTTTTTAAAGGGGCCTAAAGCTCAAAAAAACTGAAAGAGGGATTAAAGTTGCAAGTGGACAATAAAATCATTTGTATTCTACTGATAGATGAAAAAAAAAAAAAGAAAAAAAACCAACAAAAAACCTCCAGATGAAAAGTATGAAATCTGTTCCTTGAAGGCAGCAGATAACAACTAGCTTACAGAAACTAAAGATAAATTACCTATGGCAGAATTTCCAGAGATCTAATCTTATCACCAAACATCAGAACTTCTGTAAGGATGGATAATATTCATTGTGAAACTGGTGATTTACTGGATTATCATTGAGTGTCTTTTTCTCTTCTCATGTCTGCAGTGACCAAAGGTTACAGCGAATCTTCTATCCTAACCTATCTTTCCCATTCATTTCTCACACTGTTTAAGGTAAGCCTCTGCAAATAAATCAGGAACTCTTACTAAAATAAGACAAACATTTTCTGTAGCTCTGTATTATTACTAAGGGAAATAAGGCATAAAGATTCACTATAAAAATCTTCTCACAAAGGGAGAACTGTTGTGGTATGCTGGGTATAATTAAGGTGAAAAAAATGTGATTAGCATGTCATTATAAGTCTGTATTCTTGTAAAATATATTATTCCTCTTGACAAGTTCTTCAAAGTCCATCTCATTTCCTGGAGTAAGAAGAGTTCTTTTACTCTGCTGTAATAAAGAAGGAAGGGGAAGAAAAGAAAAGAAAAGGAAAAGAAAAGGAAAGAAAAGAAAAGGAAAGGAAAGAAAAGGAAAGGAAAGAAAAGAAAAGAAAAGAAAAGAAAAGAAAAGAAAAGAAAAGAAAAGAAAAGAAAAGAAAAGAAAAGAAAAGAAAAGAAAAGAAAAGAAAAGAAAAGAAAAGAAAAGAAAAGAAAAGAAAAGAAAAGAAAAGAAAAGAAAAGAAAAGAAAAGAAAAGAAAAGAAAAGAAAAGAAAAGAAAAGAAAAGAAAAGAAAAGAAAAGAAAAGAAAAGAAAAGAAGAGAAAAGAAAAGAGAAAAGAAAAGAAAAGAAGAGAAAAGAAAAGAGAAGAGAAGAGAAGAGAAGAGAAGAGAAGAGAAGAGAAGAGAAGAGAAGAGAAAAGAAAAGAAAAGAAAAGAAAAGAAAAGAAAAGAAAAGAAAAGAAAAGAAAAGAAAAGAAAAGAAAAGAAAAGAAAAGAAAAGAAAAGAAAAGAAAAGAAAAGAAAAGAAAAGAAAAGAAAAGAAAAGAAAAGAAAAGAAAAGAAAAGAAAAGAAAAGAAAAGAAAAGAAAAGAAAAGAAAGAAAAGGTCTGCAGGAAAGCTAGGAAAGTGACATCTTGTGAAGATCGTCTAGTACAGGAAGTTTAGAAGGTCAGAGTTTATAGGGACAAATGGTCCCTCTCCTAAGAAAGTACTGTTTCTAGAGAGCAGAATCAACTGACTGCTCCATCAGTTATCCAGGATGACAGATCAAATCTTCCTTTATTTCCTTCCTCTTTTCATTACACTTTGTGTACCTTCTGATATATTGCTATTCTATGTAATAGCAGGTGTCCTACCTTGGAGTTAGCTTGCTAAGGAAGAGCCCAAGAAAAATATCTGACAAACCTGAAGACATAACATTTTTGGTACCTTTGGGAGGAAATCTTAGGGGAAAACACTTTCAATCTGTGCCTCCCACCTCTCACTTGAGTGGAAAGACTCAAGGAGAAAAGACTTAAAGACAATCTTCTCCAGGGAGCAGGAATACTGCACCTGCAGTGAGTGTAGAGAGAATGCTTTATGTCAGTGCAGTTATTAAGGCTTTTGCAAACATTCTTGTAATCACAGTCCTGGTAGGATTTTTTTTTCCCCCAGGTTTTTTTTATACTTGTTATTCACTGTCTTTAAAGATAGTCTGCTAATAGATACTTGGAGGACGCTTGGACTAAACACCATACAAGGAAGTACTGAAAAGGCATGTGTTGTTAGAGACAGAAAGAATAGTAGGCTCATTTTAAAAGCATTCCATACTACTAATTTCTCTTAAGGTTAAAGAAATGGTCTGGTAACTGCAAGTTAACCTCTGAACCTAACCAGCAATCATTTATTCGCATAATTTCTGTGTCTGACCTTTCAGAAATCCAGCTGTATCATAAGGACTGTGATGATGCATACTATTAGAGAGCTGGGAGCAAGAAATAGTCCTCAGGGTCACTACTATTCTGTTCACATGTTATTTAATAAGCTGATCGCTTGTAATTAAAAAAAAAAGATAAATAATATTACAACATCACAGCATTTTCACTGAAATTTTGTAAGGTTGTACTTTCTGAGGTTTTGCTTTCACTATCAACAGTCAAATGAAGCAAAGTTAGCAAGTAAACACCTAAACGTTAAATTTGACCATTATTCCTGGGTTCTACCTTACGACTGGGTTGTTCTTCAGTTGTTACTATTGTAGTACATTTTTAAAACATCTTTTTTTCTGTGAATGCTTGTGGTTTCCTTTAAGTAATCCAAGTTTGCTCTTCATTGTGGAAAACTAATTTTTCTTAAGCAAGTCCACTTGATACTCCATTTTCCTCAGGTCTTTAAAAGTTTTCCTCCCTCCAAGTCAGATAGAACTACCAGGTCTCCAGATCTGATTCCGGCAAATCGTGAGTTGGATATTTTCTGAACAGGGACTTAACAGGTTGAACACAGCTGAGGAAAGGAAGTTCCATAGACTAATATTTCAGCTAATGCCTTCTTCAAAAGGCATTCAGCCAAAACATTCATCTGCAGAATTTCCTTCCTAGTTATAGTGAGATTTACCCTGGAGTGTTTGTAGTGATAGATATAGCTTTCAAGAGACCTGCTCTCACTAACAGTCTCAAAGGTAGGCAACAAGAACTACAAACGATACATAACCCTCACCATGAACATCTGTACCTAGTATCTTTGCAAGTTTTCATCATTTTGTCTGACTGCTCATCTTTCTGAATCATTTTTCAGGAAGCAGCCACCTTCCACTGGGGAATTCCCTCTCTTCTGTTCCTGGTGAAGACCTCAGCTACAGATGGCAATGGCAACATTTCAGCTCACCATTTATTTTGATAGTGAGTGTTCACTGTTTTATCAAACTTGAAGAAAAATTATTTAAGGTTGCTATACTTTTTTTATTTTGGGAAGAATGACAAAAAAGTGTGTTTCAGCTTACCTGACATTTGTGACAGAGGACAGTTTTCATTAAAAAAACCCAAAAAAAAGAAGAGACACTTGAGTCTTACCTCACCACACATGATGTAAATAAATGACCTCTAAAAAGTACCTTCTGGTTTTTGATGAAAAATCTGAATTTTAAAAGTTAAGGTCCAGCTTGAGTCTTGCACTATGTTTACACTTGGGCAATTCTTCTGATTCTGATGCCATTAATCCATCTTTCAGTAAATATGAGATTGGAAAATGGAAAAAATCCCTTTTCTTCATTAATACAGTCAAACATATGAAAAATTATTTATTTTTAAATTTATTCCACTTAAACTAGACCACAGATGATGTTTCTGTCTTAAACACAGTATGTGTCTTGTAAGCAAAACTTCTAATACTGTGAGTAAAGCAGGATTATATCAGAGACATTGTTAACTTAAGTGTCGAATGCTTCTAAAAGTTGAAAGTGTTCACTCATAACTGTTACGAATTCAGCATATGTTATAAATTAGGTGCATATAATGTAAAAACAGATGAATTCTGTGTAATGTCTTTTTTCAATTAAGAGATTAATTGGCCAACATGTTAAAAACAAGTCAAGATTAGGATAGGTGAGGCTGCTGTCTGGTTGAAAATTAAAAATTACTTAAATAAATGAATCAAAGAATTTCCTGGTAATATCAATAGCTGTACTGGTAGAGGCAGGACTGTGTGTTGTTTGATGCTTCCAAGTCATTTACAAAGTACACTTGCACTGAATTTTTAATTTTTTTATATTTCAAAAACACATAAGAGCTGACATTCTTGACAGTTTACAGGAGCTGACAATCTCACATTCAGACAGAAAGTCACAATATTTCCCTCATGGAGAGGCTGGACAGCAACTGATATTTTGTCTTAGTACTTTTTACTATCTTGGTATCTTAACACTTTTTACTGTCCCATGTAAAGCATTTTAAGCTGGTATTAAAGGCTTCCATTCTGTACCTATTTCTTAATGAAAATAAAAAACTATTACCTAAGACTATTGGCTGTATCCATTATAAATATTTTTATTTACCAGGCAAAACAAACAAAATAACAAAATAAACTATGCACATACAAAAAAATCCACCCAAGATTATACCAGAGAACCCTTCAACTGACTCAGGCAGCTTCTCTGCAGCTACCAAGGTTTGGCAAAGACTGTTCAACAGTGATGTTTCCTGGCAAAAGAAAACTCAGGCAAGAAGAACTAAACAGTGATGAGTAGTATTTTATGATTCAGACTCAGATAAATAGAATTACAAGTCTAGAACACCAAATAACAAGGAGCTGTAAATAAAACTCATAAATATTTCACATCAAGATATACACAAAGGAGCTGTAAAGCATTGCCATGCATGCACTTTATTCAAGCATACAATGAGGACTAAGCTTTGTCACAGGGCTTTCCAAGGTATTAAAAATAACAAACAAATACAAAAATTACAGACCCTTCAGCCAAAATGAGCAAGTAGGATAAAGACTCTTCATCTAGTTAGTAACCAAATGAACTCCAAGATACCTCTCTCGGTTCTGCAAATCCCTCAAACATGAAAGTAGCTCGGGTTACTGTTTTCCACCAGAAGCTGAAGTATAAATACATCACTGTCATAGTTTAGGCCCAACTAGGAACAAAGGACCATGATCAGCCATAAGTACCAAGGGTCTTTTGGACTCTCTAAGGACAGGAGGGCTCACTCATCACTTATGATCCCAGGCAAAGCAGACAGGACTGCTCAACCTGGGGAAGAAAACAAAAATTAATTTAATCCAATCCATCACCAACCAAAAACATAAACAAAAAACCCCACAGAGTGGTACAATGATGAAAAGCACAACCTTTAAGACCACTTTCCCCTCAGCCTCTCCCCTCTTCCCAGGGTAAGGGCCCTGATCCCCATGTCTTTACTTCCTCTCCCCCTGAATGGTGCAGGGGTGCAGGGAACAGGGGTTTCAGTCAGTCCTTTCCTGATGGCTCCTGCCATTTGTCTCTTCTCTGGGCAGGTGGGCTCCTTGTCCTCCCTGCTCCAGTATGGGGTCCCACACAGGCTGGGCAGCCCTGCACAGGCCACTCTGATGTGCATTCATCCCAAAGGCTGCAGCTCTTCTCCACCTCCTCTGTGTGTGTCTCTGTGGCCCACAGACTCTCCAGCACGACCTGCTCCATGGCCACCTCCTCACACTGTCTCCTGCCTGTTCAGGTACACTCATCTGGAGCTGCTGCTGGCTCTCAGTCCTGCTGTTACCCTCCATGGGTTGCAGTGGGAAAACCTATATTCTCTCCATGAGCTGCAGAGGGATCTCCAGTCCGGCTCCCTTCCCTTCCCTTCCCTTCCCTTCCCTTCCCTTCCCTTCCCTTCCCTTCCCTTCCCTTCCCTTCCCTTCCCTTCCCTTCCCTTCCCTTCCCTTCCCTTCTCTAGGTCTGTATATCACCTCCACCTTGGGTCCACCTCAGATTGGCGATGTTTCTGCAGCTCTCTCCCCCTGTTACTAACCCAAAAAGGGCTCCACATAAACCCATGACAATCACAAAGGAAACCTCTGCCTCTTGTGCTTTTGTTGACTTTATGGAAAGCAAGAAACACTGAAAGAGTAACACAATTACTCAGATTCTTTTGCTCCACAAAGCACTAAAAACTATTATGTTTTACCGTGATCTGAATGTCTCCACAAATGCACACTTTGACAACCATTAGCAACGAAACATTTTCTGGGAATTGACATTAGAACTTTGAGTCTTGCTAAATGCTTTATAAGGATTTGAACTCAAAAAATCAAGTGCCCTTTCCTACTGATGAGATGATACCAAAATAAAAGAATAGGGGGAAAGGAAATTGCATCAAAACAACATTCAGTATACTAGAGTTAACACCATGTTTACAAGAGATAAAACAACCTGAAGTTAACCTCTCTTTAGTTCTAAAACAAGTAGCAAAACCTAAAACCAAAGCCAAAGTCTTCCATTTCTCATTCCCTTATCAAAGCCACTAGGTCTCTGTTACCTTAATTAGATGCTATAGGGAAAAGTCTCCTTATGGGGAGAGTACAGACTCCTTTTCAATTTAATATATACTAGAAAAGTGTTGAAGCAAATGTCAGCCTTAGCACAAGCAGCATAAACAACTGATGAATGAAGGAAGGCATATGCACCCACATTTAATTGAACAGACTGAAAATCTCTTTCAGTGAGCTTTCAACTAAACCTTTAGGGAGAAATCTTGGGTTCTGATGGAGTGAGTAGGAGCGTTGAATACCTTAAGCAATAAAGTCAACAGTTAAGCAATGAAGCAAAATGTCCAAAGTTTACTGAAGAATATATTCAGGGCTTCTCACCTCCAAGGTCAGCTTTCACATTTAAACTCTACTGAGGATAACTACAGTAGTCTGCCAATTGCAATCTGCAAAAAGGCAAGTGGAGCCAGCTAGACTCCTTCTGTGCAATCTACTAGAAACAGCATTGCAAACCTTCTGTGCTTCTCTTCCGATCCTCTGAAGTGGCAGACCACCACTTCTGACTCACAGGCATGGCATAGGAATCACTCTAGTCCCATTGATGGAGGTGCTCAGACTGCTATGGTAAGTACCACAAAGAAAACAAAGGAAACCATGCTTCCTATAAACAGGAGCCACTGTCCTGCTCCTAGGGAAGGCAATGATAAAGTACTCACTGACGTCAATGGGAGCCCGTTCAAGCCTCAACTGAGGTTAAATTTGAGGAAGGTTGTTCAAGCAGTAGTTTTTGGCTTCCCCTTTACCCTCTATAAAAGTGAACAACTCCATCCTCACTAAATCATTCTCATGTTTGCCAGTTTCCTGCCTCTCCCTGCATAGTGGGATACAAGCAGCCAAGCTGTTTATAGATACACTCAGACTTGTGCATGATTTTAATTTCGTTCAACTCTAGAGAAGAGAAAGACTTGCCAGGAATGGTTTCTGCCACTACAGGATTCACTTCTTTTTTTCATTCCCTTCATATTTCCAAAAGCAGTGGCCACACATTAAAACTATAAACCTCCTATGGGTGTGACAGGAGATGTAGTCCATAAATGTTTGTGACAGACTCTATAAGCACTCCTTACAGTTTTAATAACTTGATTCAAAGACTTTCAAAGACATAAAGATAGTCATAGATACAGGAAGAAATCTCATCAGATCCTCAAAAAGGACATGGATACATAACATCCCATTGATTTCAGAAGTAATTATGTACATAATCTTATGTAGAATTACACAATTCTGTAAAATCTGAGAGTATTTCTTTTAATCAGTACCTATTAATTGCACTGAAAAGGTGGATTGAGGATTTTTGCTCTCACTGACTGGCTGAAGCATAGGTGGGCTCCTAAACGTTTGCATTGGTGGTGCCTCATGGCTCACAAGGGTTGATGTGGAATGGGTCGATGTTACTGACACACTGAATGCTGGCATCAGAGTTAAGTACAAGTGGTCACCTTCAACAGTCAGCTTCAGTTCAACAGTCATGGCTTCAAAAACTTGTTTCCCAAATTCCTCAGTCCCACATGTATTCACCTAGAAATTTCTGACTGCTTAGCAAGGTTCCACTGAGCATCTTATTTCCTTTGATTTATGAGTCTCTCCATTAGGCAAGAGTTGAGGCAAAGCCTGAACATCTTGCAGAAAGTCAGAGGGAAATCATAAATATGCTTGTGCTTATTTCAGCATGTGGCATTTGCTGCTTGTTGAGTCTCAAGGACTACAGTAACTAGAAAATGAACAAAAGGAAGCATACAGGGAACACAGCAACTATAAGCATATTGACCAAACATATCATCTTCTTTCTCACACATATGCACATTTGAGAACAATCAAAGAAAAAGATTTTTAAAGAGGAAAAATGTTTTGTACATTAAAGAGAATTGAGTCTCTACCCAGTTCGTCTTTGTTGTATAGTCATCTTTTTCATCAGTGACAAGGCTTTTTCAGAAGCCACTTACTGAAAATATCAGTATTGTTTGAGCTTAATATTGAGACCAAATTGTCTAAAATATATGACTTCCTGAATAACTGCACATATTTCTTTGACAGCATTTTTGCCTCACAGAGATGTTACAGAGGTGGGCTCTCCTCCCCTCCCCAAATATTTCCTTTATTGTGATCTGAACTTCAGAGAAAGATCCAGAAGAGTAGCTGTGCATCAGTCAGGCCCCATGCTGGCTCTCCTCAGGGGTGGGGAGCAGGCACTCCAAAGCTATCCTGCTGCACGACAAGTGGGGGCCATCCTAATTACTAACAGCCTGACACAGCAGTCACCAAGCTATGTGGGGATCTGAAGATGATTAAGCCTGCCCTGACATCACTCCAAAAGACAGTTCCTCACCCTTCTCCAGCTTTTCCCTTCTTTTATAGGTGAAGAAAGGCCACAGCTAACATCACTGCCTCTTCAGTAAGGCATAAGGCTAGAGGAGAAAGTGATGGATAACCACAAAAGCTTCATGGTGTAAAGTGTGCTCATGAATATAAAGCATTCCTAAAGTACAATAAACAGCTGCTGCTCCTGCAGCTGTAAACTTATGATGATTTATCATTTAGTTACCATCAATTCAAAGCCTTATCTTCAAGAAAACATGTCAGATTAACATATTGTTTTCTCAGTTTAGTACTTGGCTTTGGGTGCGTTTGGCTTATTCTCTATTAAAATAAAAGATGATATGTAAAATAACACTGAATTCAGCTTACACTTGGGGAGACCTGGCTTGGTTTGCCATGGGTCCCTGTACAGACAATATTGTAGAAAGAGAGCAAGCTAGAAGCCTCCAAGCACTGTATTCTTCTTGCATATATTAGTATAGCTTTGCTCACAGTTCAATGAAATGGACTTGAATATGGACAGACCATCACTGAGATATCTAGAAGGCACCTGTTAAGCACAGAAAACCAGCAAAAGTTGAGCACAGAGGAGTTTTGGCATACTGAATAAGTTCTATACAGTCACATCAAAAAATATTCACAGGCAACCCAAAGGAAGTCAGCAGAAACTCCAATAACTTAAAGAGTGGGAGACCACAATATAAGATGCTGGCATTTACGGAAATTGCAAGCATAAATCAAATACAGAAAATAGCACTTTAAAAAAGAAATTTTATTTATTTATTAATAAACCACAATTCTATAATCTAGACCATAAACTGTCACAGACAGAAACCTATCAATTTTTACATTCTGATTCAGGACAATTTATGACATCAAATTAAAATTACATGGAATTAAGATAAGCATCTAGCAAGTGAAGCATTTACTTTAAAGAAATAAATACCAATAGATAAGTCTTAATAAAAGTAGTTAAGCAGAAGGCAATGCAGAGAGGTTTGTCAGAGGTCCATAACATTTTCAATGGATTTCTGGTTCTCAAAATTTACTGAACATTTTCCAGCAATGTACTTAGCATGTGACCTTTCTGTGGCTCCACAGTTTCCCCAACTGTTTTCATAGCTCATAAAACGTTTAGGAAGTGTTTATAAAAACTGCTTGAGGAAACCGTGCCACAAAGAACTTGAGCTTCACGTCTCAGCAGTCCAGCTTTGATTTAGTTCTCTGCAATGGGATTTCATTTTGCAAATGCCCCACTAACATCTGCATGCAGGTTCTCTTGGGACAGCACCGAGATACAGTCCAGTTTTATGTATATTACTTGGCCAAGTTCCTCTAGCATGTGATGGTTGACTTGTCTCCCTCATGAAATCACACATGCAAGCCTTCCCCACACATACATTTACTGATGGCCACTTTCAGTGAACTGACTGTGTTGGGAAGAAATATTATCTCATAAACGCCATTCCAACATCTGCAACAGATCCTTTTGGAAACTGACACATGAATTGTCAAACTCAGAGACCACTCACATCAGAAGTCCACGACTGATGATGCCTGACCTACTGCCCTGCAAGCCTGCCCCAGCTTTTTTATGCATGCTCAAGCAGCCGGTTTGGAAATACACGGTCAAAGTGTCACAGACGAGCTCTCAGTATATAGCTCTCTAGAGAACGTTTGGAGAGTGCAACAATGAAACATGATCATGCAAGAACAATGGGGTTTAAAACCAACATTTTACTATGCTTAATTAACTAAACCCAACATTCACAACATTCTGGTGGAACTCTAGTCTTCAGCCACTGACTCATGACTTCCTGAGTCTTGGATATTAATTTGCAATTATCGGTAGCTTGTGAATATGCTCAGGATAAGGAGCCTTGCCTCCAAAGAAAGATCCTCCTTTAATTTCCTATACTGTAGCTTTCAAGTTAAACGTTATCAAAACATCCTACCAAATAAAATAAGTTGTTCAGTCATCACATCTTTTAATTATAATGTAAGAAGACAAGTCTGTTGGTAAACGATAAACACTCTAGAACATACATTTTAAATATAGCCATCTTTAACCTCTCGTAAGTACAAAGGGATTACTACCTTGCAAACTGATGGCCCTGTCCACTTGGCTAAATAATCATGTGCTTCACTAAGATCCTTTTATGAGAGTTAGTTAAACTAAGGACAATTAAAATGTATTCGTGTACTACCTACAGGTGCCTCAATTAGTTACTAAGACAGTTTATGAAAAAACACTAAGTAATAAAGTGTCACCAATAAACATGAGAAAGATTTTATGCTATTTTACTGGTAGAGATTCCATATCCTTCATAACAGAGTAAGAGAAGCACTATTTGTAATAAAAATAAATTACAGTATACACATAAAACTTTTAGCACATACTTTTGACCATAGAACTTTTCCAGTTCAAGGCTGTTTTATGACACTACAAAAAAAAAATGTTATTCAATCCTAGGAATCACTTATGTGATTTTCAAGTGTCTAGTCAAGCGTGCAGATTCTCACCCTTGCTAATTAATTATCCACCCCTAAGCAGTAAATAAGAAGCAGTCATTACCCTTGAGGAAAAAGCATGACATACATATCAGGTGTTAGACATAAAAAACAGCTTCGACTGGTTATTTGGTTCCCAGGCTTAGCTCAGGAATCAAAGTAAAGCAGTCAGTGGAAAACAGCCATGCTATTCCTAGCTCTCAGGACTGCAGAACTCTAGAAGTTATCAGATAACATAATGGTGCATCTTTCTTTAGACTTCAAGTTCCTATTAAGTTTTAGCCATTTCGATTTTGACTCTGTATAGACAGCTGCAGGAGTGACAAGGGAAAAGCAGGTGCCTCTTCTACATGGTCTTGACATCATTTCAGAGCAATGAACAAATTGCGTTGAGAAGAAATTGCAGGAAGTCTGTGAATCTTCTTTTTAAATTAATATCCACACATTTTTCAGGAATATGTTATTGGCTACGTTTTATCAACAAAGACCTATCTGTTGTGCACACATCACATTAAATCACGTGCTTTACTTCATTTCTATTCCACATTGAAAAAAGAAAATCTATAATAATGCTCTCACGACCCTCCACCTTAACCAGATAACCCTATCCAAGTATTTATCAGCATCCTGATGGTTAGAGAGATATAAAATGTACAAGCACTGCAGAAATAAGGTCAAATGAAAGAGGTCTGAATTGGGGCAAACTGTGACTTTTATTACTTATGATGGTTTGTAACCTCTTTCTCTGAGCAATCAGATACGTACTGTGCTACAGGTGGTTACAGTCTATATATTTGAGTACATCCCACTAATAACTTATTTAACTTCACAGTTGCAGGTTTTGTACTTGAAAGCCTGGCCAGCATACCCTCTAACAGCTGCAATGCTCCAGTTATAGATTCTAAAAATCAGGTTTTGCGTGTGCTTTGCTGACGATAAAGTAAACCATAAAAATGTAACTGAGAAGGCTTATTTTGCAAGCATAGAGGAAAAAACAAAACAAACAAAAAAAACATTCTACAATGATGAAAGAAGGCTTCATGATATTATAAAATCTCCACTTATGGAAACCATGGATAGAGTACAAGAGTTGACACGCTAGTATGTAAAAATGTACATAGCTAACACTCTCTGAGCCTAAAATCTCCTATTTCACAGCAATTTGCTCCCAAGAGCCTTGTCTCCTACTAGACAAAAAAACACGTAAGAATTACACCTGCCTTGTTCAATGGGCTAGAATAGAAAGATCCAGTGTTTTCCAATTATTTAAAGCTTTGGACATAATTCCTCTGGAACAAAAGTGAACTTAGAATCTCAGAAAAAAACCCCAAACTCCCAAATACTCCCTCCCTCAATGTTCCATAACTTTAAACAGGTATGGATAAAACCATTCAACAGACTCTTATGTTTATATTAACAGTATAAAACAACACAAGCATTTTTTCCTAGTAAAGAGAAGGCCAGTCTCATTCAAAGTGATTTTCCAGTCTGACCAGGATCCATTGTATAACAGTTTCTGTTGCTGCCCTTCTGTTTCCAGAGAATTTCATAGTCAAAATGTGCACATACCCTTGCTCTGAAAGTCTATGCTCACCCCTTGTCTTGAGAATGTATGATTTTCTTTCTATTTTAAACATGTGAACACAGCAGGCACATTGCAGATGTTTGGACAATCCTGCGCCTGAACAGGAGATGCAAGTAGCAAACAGCCACTGCAAGTAGCAAACAAGTTATCAGCACAGCTGCTCTGAAGGCCATTGAACAATAAAAAATTTTGATTAGAAAGAACTAAAGGGAGTATAGGTAAAGGGGATGCTTGTACAATAAACCATTCCAATTTGGACTATTATTCTGCCTGTACCATAACTGGGGTCTGTGTCTTCACTTGCTGCAGAACAACTCTCTTTCTGCTAGGTTTAAGTGCAATCCTTCAATCCTCACTGTCAAGAAGGAGTGAAAGAAGCAGACAGCGAGAAACATTGATAGATCTGGAAAGCAATTCATAAGAGGAAATTCTGTGGGAAGGCTCTTTGATATAAGACATGACCCTTTATGTCACAGTGAGATCTTTCTTCACAATGGTCAGAAGTTCCTCATCATACTAGGACAGATTGGAGATATTTACCTTTTTTATTTTCTTTTACAAGAAAATCCTCATGTATTTAAGAAATTCCCCTTTAGATAGCTTTATGACACATTTGCTTTATTGCTGTGTAGATAATGCTGTAGACTTACACTCACACATCTAAAAAGTCAGTTCACTGCCATGATGTACCTACACTACAGATAAAAGCATATTTATTTAAAGTAAATCAAGTATGTGGATTATAAGTAAAAGCATCTTTTTTTCCAAGAAGTTAAAATTGTATAGTTAAACAAAGATGAGAGAATGAATACTTGGGTAGAACCAAGGTTGTCTAGGGTACCACTCATCAACCAACATTTATGCAGAGTCAGCAGGATGACCATAAACTCAGCCCACAGGAGAACACTCAGTCCTGCAGTCCTTCCACTCCAGCCTAGTAGGGGCCTGCATCACCTCTTAACATCTTCTCCAGAGCACATACCAGTTCCTCCACCTAATTGAACTGGCATGTAGAGCCATCCAAGCTATTTGCTTGTAACGTGCCCAATCCATGAGCCTATGGCAGTAATTGCAAGAAAGGTGTTTGATGCCTTAACAAGAGCAAAACACCTTCCTACCACCTGAGCTGAAAAAAGGACTGATGTTGTGCTCTTTAGTGGAATACAAAGAGCCTTTTTTTTTTTTTAACATGCCATTTCTCAGCTGTGATGCATTTCTGTCATTCACTCGGAAATTGTCTCCAATTTTCTATCCCACAAAAGTATGACATTTCAATTGATGTAGAACAGGTGACATCTTTAACTGGATAACAGCCCACTACTTAAAAGACATCTTACTTGTTTGATACAGTTATGTTTCTGCCAGCCTTGGAGGACAGACAGCCTGGTCTCATGTGGTTTTACTTGTGCATTTGTTTCCCTCCCTTTATTGCAGATTCCACACCTGAATATGTAATCTTCAATGGTGTTGTGCATGCTTGGCCAGAACTAAAAAAATTTATGCTTCAACCTTGTGTTTCCCAATACATAGATGAATATGAAGGATTTAAACACGCAGAGTACTTCTGACCTCCTGCTGCAAGTGGTATTTCAGTGAGATGTCCTTTTTCTCCCGCAGGAGTGCAGGAGAAAAGAAAGTGGAAATTCCCAGTTTTTTGCAATGGGTCTAGGACCTCAATAATTTAATTTAAGGTGATCAAATGGCAAACAGAAATGTCTCATCTATTACGTTTGCAAGGATAGAACATTTTATCTCAAACTCTTCTTGCCACAGTTTGCACACTTTTCACTGTACAACAATGTCATGAAAGGGTACCCCATTTTTTAAAAATTACCATGTTTGTTTCCTAGGCTTAGAAAGTACCTATTTAGGGTTCAATGAAAATAACCTCACATATCAATAAAATTAGATGTATTTTGCATGCTATCAAATCTAATAGCATATCCAGCAACTCATTGTTTACACCAGAACACATTTTTGTCCAAATAATTATTGGCCTTATGTCTTTACATTTATTTAAATATTCATTATAAAAGTCCAGTTCCTGTTCATGATTGCAGTAGATCAAAACAGATCAAACGTAACATCAGCAAATACTCAGTAATTGCACTATCAAGGGAAAAAAAGGATCTTGTCATTATCTTTCTAAATTCCCCTGAGCTACTAAAACACCTGATCTTTTGATTAAGCCATTGTTTAATCACAGAAACATCATGAAACCCACTTCAGTACTGTCAGCCCTAATTAATGTATATATCAGTTATTTCCTTTCTGAAGGACTACAGGCCAATATAACACTGCTTACACCTAATTTTATCCCTGTCGTTCTGTGTGGCAACTCTAAAAGCAAAAGTTAATAGAATTTTATGACCTTACAATATGTTACATCAAGAAAACTTAAGTCACCTTTTCTGAGTCCACTGCCTGGAGAGAGAAAATACTGAGATTGTGTTTGCAGCACTAAAAGTCATTAACTCAAGCCAAAAACCAAGTGAAAATCCAGGACAAGTTGCAATAGCATTGCAAAATTCTCCTTCCCAACACAAATATGAGTTTTCTGGTAAGATCTTTCTTTGTCCCTATACTGGTTTTGAATGAGATATAGCTTATTTTTTAAATCATAACAAGTATGGGTCTATGTTTTGGATTATTGCTGGAAACTGTGTTGATAGCACAGGAATATTTTTGGTATTGCTGAGCAGTGTACAGAGTCAAGACCTTTTCTGCTTCTCACCACCACAAAGTGAGGTGGGGCTGTGCAAGAAGCTGTGAGGGGATACAGATAGGACAGCTGACCTAAACTGACCCAAGGGATATCCCAGACCATAGGGCATCATGCTCAGCATATAAACCTGGGGGAAGGGAAGGAAGGGAAGAATGTCGGGAGTGATGGTATTAGTCTTTCCAAGTAACTGTTATTTACAATGGAGCCCTGCTTTCCTGGAGATGCCCGAACACCTTCATGACGATGGGAGTCAGTGAATGAACAAATTCCCTGGTTTGGTTTGCTGTGGTACAAAGAGCTTTTCCTTTTGCTACTACACTATCTTTATCTTAAGTAGGAGTTTTCTCACTTTTACTCATCTGATTCTCCCTCCTCTTCATCAAAGGGGAGGGGTAGTGAGTGAGCAGCTGTGTGGTGCTTAGTTGCCAGCTGGGGTCGAACCACAGCAGTCCCAAATAATGGAACAGTGCTATGCCCACAATGATTTACAGCACAAGCTTCAGTGCGAATATGGACAAGTCCCAGTCCTGCAGTTACTACTAAGCTTTCAAAAAGCTTGATCCCACAGAGCAAGCTTGTTCAGGTACAGACAGAAATTTGAGTGGTACAAAACAGTCAATGCTTTGAACACGTGATCTCAGCATATTTGTGCATTCCAAATGTAACAAGTTATTGCTTCCTGGCTGATTGCTAATACATATGTATGTTTGCATTGTTCCTGGAGGCAGTTATAGGTCTCTATGAGCATTTTAACTGGATATTTTATATCTATTTTCTGAATTCCATTAAATTAACCATGCAAGACATTCCCAGGATATTACATTGGGAAAAAACAAAACAAAACAAAACAAAACAACCCACAACCACAGAAAAACCCCAGCAAAACAAACCAAAACCAAAAGATGCACAGAAGCATCTCAGTCTCCTACTATCAATATAGCATTATGATTACATTAAATTAGATCTTAGGAAGGCTGAAACCTGCATCCAGGATAAAGGTGCACATCACTGTCTATTTGGTCAGAGTTTTCTGTAATATTAATAGCCCTTTCAAAAGTTAGAGGTCCCGAAAAGCTGAGAAAGTGAAACAGCACATTTATTTCCACAACTAGAGTTTGTCTGTTCTTCTAACTGGCCCAGTTAATGATTTTCTAGGATCAGACATATGATATGGCATCAATACTCACTAGTGCTCCACTACTGCTGTATATTAGAATCCTGCTGGACCATAGGTACCTGTGGATTACATTCAGGAGGCCCTCATCTGCTAGGGACAATTTTCTTTTGCATTAACACCTGCTCTTAGTACCTATACTTTGTTGACCTAATCATCTAATGTGCCTCACAAAAGGAAAAAAAGCATTTAGCTACCAGGAACTATTAAAGACAGGTTAGATTATACTTTTATTTGAATAACTCTAAAAAGAAGACTCTACTACAAAAGATAAGAAATCCATTTATTTCCACAGAAGTTACAGTCCACTAAATGGTTAAAGACAACAAGCTATGCAGAAAAGGTCTGTCACATCTGTCAGGGCAAATATTTAGGTAGTACTTATTGCCTTGTGACAACTGTCTGGAGTCAAAAACTGCCAATATTTCATGTGAGCCAATAGGAGGTTTTAAGTTGGAGGAAAATGCAAACCAGACATTTCCAAGGTATTCAGGAAGACCATGGACATATCTTCACTCTGTCTCCACCTTGAGCTCACTTGCAACATGCCAAACGTGTGGCCACATCTAACATTTTACACGTCAGGCTTGTCTCCACCATTATAGCTTCACTTGTGAGGCAGTAGGTAAGCATGAGCTGAAAAGTGAACACAGCCTTCTCACCTAAAGACACGTTAAGTTCCGTGTGGATGCAAAACCTTTTAGGGAAGCAAGAAGGCAATACAGAGCTGAGGTTCAGGCTTTCTCCTCCCCAGCAGAAACTTGCTTGTTAGAGTAAGGAATTAGTTTGAGACTTTAGCACAAAGATAACCATCTTGTTCATTGACCAAATATCAGAATGTTTTCCTCATACACTCCAGAGTGTTTAGTTCAGTGATACGTGAGTACACAGTAGTTAAGCAAATGTGACTTGTTTGGTAAGGAACAGTGCTCTCATTGAGGGAAGACAGGCACAATTAACTTACACATTTTAGAGCTAGGACAATCTTTAAATCACATACTCATGCAGAAATGACATATTTCTTATTGCACAGGGGCATCAAGCCCTTAAACTTAATTTAGAGTTCCTCCTACTTAGAAAATATTGTTGAGCGGAGACCCAGCAGCACAGTCTCAAATTATTGAAGAGCAAGCTATGAACATTAAGAAAAAGACTAAAATTCATTCTAGGAATCTAACAATTAATCTGAGACAACTGCAGAATTTGAAATTTATCAAGGTTTACCAATTCCAGGAACTAGTGATTTTAAAAAAAGCAACCAATCAAACAAACAAATAAACTCTAAAGGGTGATGAAATTCTACTAATTTTCTTAAGGAATTTCTTCTAATTCACATCATTCAAGATCATGCTGAGCATACAACACTTCTGAATAGCTTCCCAGCCTTTAAGATATACAAATTTTAGCCCTTTCCTTTGCATACAAACTATAACAGAAAAAAACCCAACTGTGACTCCTATTCCTTTCCTACCTGCTCACTTCTCTAGTCCTCATCCTTCCTGAGGTCTTTTGTTATACTAATTTGTTCATGAAAGAATCAAATAAAAAACTGAGTAACTGGACAGTTTACTGGGTAAGATCTTTTGTTTTAAGTTACACAGCCTGGTTTCCTGCCCACCCAAGGGTCTGAAGCAAAGGAAACCTGGTGGTCTAATCTAAGTCCCATGGTAGAGATATGCTATATCACCAAAGCAAAATACCTGATCCCACAGAATCTGAAACTTATCAGCTGCCTCTTGTAGAGAAATGAAAGTTGACGTGAATGGAAATTAAATTATCTCCTTCCCCTAGAGGCAATCATCTTCTGAGCTCAGAGATATGCAAAGCAAAAATTTAGAGAGTTCACGTTTCATGGCTTGCACCATAGCTGTAACTTGACAGACAATATCTCCTATTTTTTCGCCTCCTCCCTCACTCTGACTTCCTGACTTAGATTTTTTAAATATTCTTCATAATAGAAACATTAGAATACAGAGAGGAAGAAAAAAAAAACCCACAGATTTAAGTAAAGCATTAGTTGTGGAAATGTGCTGAAATTAAAAATTTGTGGTTTTGTATAAAGGAAAAAAAGTGCTGTCACATAGCCTCACTGAAACATATTGTTTGCACTGATTCTCAAAACTCATAAATAAACACTAGAAAAATCATTATGAATTTTTTAAGAAGTTGTTGGTAGGAAACAGAAAAGTGCAAACATGGCAAACCAGTCAGATTTGCAATTGCCAACTGAGAACAGATAATTTTAAAAACAGGCTTATATTTAAAAAATATTTACGTGGATGAAAAGCTTAACGGCATTTAAGAAAAAAAAAAGCAGGAAGACAGCACAATTACATCATTCAGACCACCATGAAAATTTCTGGACTTACAAATTAGCAAGTCATTTAACCCCTTTCAGTGACTCAACCACAATTCAAGTTTGAATATTAACACAGATTACTTCTGCCACACGTGTAATCTGTAAACATACATCTAAACCACCAAATGTAACACATGACTACTTTAATGCTCAGGATATTTTTAAATGTTCAGTTATTTTTTTTTAATGTTGTGAACAAATTCTCTTCCACATAACCAGTAATTTCTCTTGAAAATTTGTCCTGTTTCATAAGCATTCTAAAGCAGGAAAGGTTCCATGATGTACCAAGTTACTGCTTTAAGTTGCACATTTTTGGTTCACTGAAATTGCAGAATTAAATGTGCTGGCCTAAGATACTACGGATAGGAATCTGTTTAGTTTGGTTTCACACTAGGCAAAGAAGAGGTACACATTCAATGAAAAATCTCTGCTGCATGGTAGTAATTCATGAAGGAATAGTGACACAATCACTTCTGATTGTCCATGCATATGCTTCAACACTCCACCAGCTTGCACTATAATGAAATGGTTCTTATCCATAAAGATGTGAACAGATTCATTAAATCATATGCTTGTTTTGCACACTTGATCAAGTGTGCTGATTTGACTGAGGCAAAGTTAATTTTCTTCATAGTAGCCAGTATGGGACTATGTTTTGTACTTGTGCTGGAAAGAGTGTTGATAGCACTGGAATGCTCTGGTTACTGCTGAGCAGTGATTACACAGTCAAGGCCTTTTTGGCTTCTCACCCTACCCCATCAGTGAATGGGCTGGGGGGGCCCAACGTTGGGAGGGGACACAGCTGGGATAGCTGATCCCAACTGACCCAAGGAATATCTCAGATCATGGGACATCATACTTAAGGCAAAAAGCTGGAGGAAGAGAAGAAAGGAGAGGATGTTGAGAATGATGTCATTTGTCTTCCCAAGTAACAATTATGTATGATGGAGTCCTACTTTCCTGGAGGTGCCTGAACGTCTGCCTGACAAGGGGGCATAGTGAATAAATTTCTTGTTCTTCATTGCCATGGTGCACACACCTTTTGCTTTACCTATTACATTGTCTTTACCTCAACTAGAAGTTTTCTCACTTTTCTGATCTCTTCTCCATCCTATCAGCAAGAGAGTCAGTGGCTACATGGTGATTAGTTGCTGATTGCAGTCAAATCACAACATCAAGGCAGGTTATCCATATAAAATTAAATACCAGTAATAAGACAGTGTATGGTAATCAAATTGATCATCTTTTATAACATTTAAGGAACTGCCAGATATTTAAGCCATTCAGAAATATTTCACATAGATGCAGCTTTCCTGCTTGTTGCTTTGAAGCTTGACACTGAATCTTAAAAATACAGGAGTCTCAATGGGTTTTAGAGTATCCCTTACTGATCTTGTTAACACTCCGCAAAACAGGACTGGCAGCCCACTCTTTATCTCTGTTCTGCATGTTCATATTTCTGTCTTAATATTCAGGAGAGAATTTTTGTTTGTTCTTATGCGAAATCATTTCCACTGCACATGCTGAAACTCTCTTACTGGTTAGTCCAACACTGGGCTGTAGAGTTACAAATACAAAAGCACATTTTGGCAGGAGTTGAGTATTAAAGACATCCAAGTCAACGGGAAAACAAAAATATGAATATGGTAAAAGAAACACTTGCCAGGGAAGAGAAATACATTTTTAAAAGCTTGTTTCCCTGGATCCTTTATAAAGTGTTTTTGATAGAAGCAGTCAAACAGAATTTAATTTTCTTTTTCCTAAGGAGTTTGGGGGGAGAAAATAGACGTGCTGGCCATAACATTGAGCTCAGTTGCATGACAAGTTACAGCAGGTTTGTGATCATATATGCAAATAGAGACTGTCTAACAACATCTGTCTTGTCTTTGGGGTCTTCTATAAAGAGAAGCTGATGACAGCTCAGGCACATACATGCCATTTCACTGTGGACAAATTCTTTTGCAGCACATGCTTCTGCCATTATAAAACTAGCAATAAGAATAATGCTCGATCCAACTGGAGCATTCCTAGGAAAAATAAATCAGTAAATCAGCTCGGCCCTTCCCAGACAACCCCAAAACATGTCCAGGAATTATCTAGATCTTCCATCACTACAGCAGAATGGGTCTTAGTCATCATGATAGAGTTTATCTGTCTTACCCTGAATTTACTCTCTGGCATGAGATAGTCAATCCCGTGAGACTGGTTTTATGTTCAAAGCATTCTCAAAAGTTTGTTTCATTTGTGGCACATTCTGTATCCATCAACATCAAGCCACAAGCTCCATTTTTCACTTGTTAATTATGTCTATGCTGCTCTACTCTGGCTTTGTTCATTGCAGAGCTTTGATAAACGAGCTTTCTGCTCTCACCATTCTGAGGACACAGAGAGAAGCCCCATCCAGTTCCAAATTAAATGATGAAAATAAGGAAATGGTTTGTTTTTCATAATAGAAATTGATGAAGTGTGTGGGGGTGAAGAGAGAAGAAATTCCAGAATTAGCCAGAGTGGACCAGTAGCTCTGACTTCTCAGAGCTGTTGGGTCATCCAGTTCTAGATATATTTCCAAGTACAAAAAAAAAAATCTTTTCACTTGAGTTTTGCACCAGTGCAGCTTTCCAGTCTGAAAATCAGCAAAGCTCCTCTTAGTTGGGTAATTTTTCATGTGAGTGCATCTTGTCTTCTCTGTTTGCCAACTACACAAGCACTGCATTACTGCCACAAGACCACTAAGGGATGTCCTGGCTTTGTGACCAAGTGACCTGTTTGTATTTTAAATTAACTTTCTGCTCCATACTGTACTTCAAATATTACATCTAGTCTATGTCAGTTCACGTCTGCCTCCATGCCCTCTCCCTCCGAGCACAATGAAGGAGTAATACAAAAGTGGACAGTGAGAGTGGATGGGGTGTGAAGGGAAGTGAAGAAAGGAAAAAAGAGCACAAGCCCATAGCTGATCAGTTATAAACTAATGACCAAGATCTTTATAAGAGTGCCAGCAGCTGCTTCTCACAGATAAAGAAAACCCTATACTGTACTGGTAGTAACCAGCAAAATAACTGTGGCATGCATGGATTGATTAGAGGACAGAAAAACAAAAGTACTATTTTTAAAAAAATGTTGTTTCAAGTTGCTTTTCAAAACCAGCTAAGATTTCCAATCTGAGAAGAGATAACATGAAGACAAATCATGTTTAAATGCCAATAGTCACCTCTTCACCATTCATAACCCATCCTCTGTAAAAGGATGAAGCACTTTGCACCAAAACTCCAATCTCAAAGGTCAGTTGTAGGACAGTTCACTTCAAGACATTACAGAATAACCTGTGAGAGTTGGGCAGAGAGGAACTTCATGATATTCAACAAGAACAAGTAAAAAGTCCTGCACCTGGGGAGGAACAATCCCATACATCAGTACAGGCTGGGGATTGACCTGCTGGAGAGCAGCTCTGCAGAGAGAGCCCTGGGTGTTCTGGTTCATGATAAACTAAACATGAGGCAGATATGTGCTCTTGTGGCCAAGAAGGCCAATGGCATCCTGGATGCATTAAGAAGCGTGCAGTCGGTAGGTCAAGGGAAGTTTTCTTTCCCCTCTACTCTGCCCTGGTGAGGCCTTACCTGTAGAACTGTGTCCAGTTTTGGGCTCCCTGGTTCAAGAGACAGGGAACTTGTAGAAAGACTCCAGCAGAACGCTACAAAGATAATTAGCAGACTGGAACATCTCTCTTATGAGGAAGAGCTGAGACTTGGGGCTGTTTAGCTCGTGGAAGACTGAGGGGAGACCTCATCCTGTGTGACCTTATTGAGGTGTAACTGCTTTAGCAGAGGAGTTGGATGATCTCTAGAGGTTTATTCCAGCCTCTACCATTCTGTGATTCCAGCTCTCACCAGAAATTGTATTTGTGAAGAGGTGGTTTTCTGTGGGCTTTGCCTGGGGCATGCTCAGAACAAGGAACATCATGAACTGCAATAGTCACGTCCAAAGTGCAGTAGCCCAATACCATGGCTAAGAGAGAGCATGTTTTGTTTTGGTTTTTTTTTTTCTCTTATGATGTTAATTCTCTCTTTTGTCTGTTTTCTATCAAACAAAAGGTCCTTCACTTTAGTCATAAATTACGCTGAAATGTATTCAATGGTACCTAGAGGGATAACCAGCTGTATTTAAGTTAACTTAATTTTTTTTGTTCTCATGAAAACTTGTGAGTTTCAGGCATGTTATGAATAAAGAAACTAAACAGACTTGATGCAGAATCAGAATATCAGTGTTCCCATGGTATGGTTCCTTTATCCTTCTCCTGTTTCTATGCCTATATCTCTTTTTTCTGAAGCAGTATGGCACAGCTATTTCTTTTTCTTTGCTAACTGCAAGTCATCATTGCACTGGGTGAAACAATGGAGTTTCCCTGTGTACTCCAAGTTGCCAAGCACTTTTACCTGCTGGCTTCAGACTTGACTATCCATTGCAAACAAGGCAGTAATAAAAGTTAAGTCAGAAATATTTTAGAAGAAAACCTCATTGGATAAATTCTGAACTGAAATAAATACTGTACAATGTCCAAAGACTAAATGGACTCACCTATAGATGAACAGAGCTTGAAATATGGTGTTTTGAAATAGCTAAAAGGAAGATGTAGATTTCTGGGGTGACCAATCCTGCCTGGTCAGGTGGTACAACCCCTTCTGTGAATTAACATTTTGGGCAGGGAGGCCACAAACAGGCCTTGTCCCTCTCCTACTTTTCCTCCAATACGGTTACCAGTGGAGCAATTCAGATGGTAGGGACTATGGCCACCATCTGCCCCTGCAGTACATGTATCAGTGTCCTCTGCATGCATGAACTTCTCAGACTTTATGCTTCACACAACTGGCATATGTTTCTCCTAAAAAGCCTGTGTCTACATTTTAGGCATTTGGACAAGGCATCATTTTGGGATATTCATTTCACATTCATTGGTCAATTTTACTAACCCAATGCTTACTTTGGTATTGGTGCCACTTGGCTGCTCTCAGAGCTTCTCTTCAGCCACCATGAATGGGATACTTGAATGGCAGACTTAAAGGAGAATTAGTTGTTAGCTATCCAAAATAAAACAAAACAGGCAGTAGCAAATCAAGCTGATAAACATGGCATTGGTTCAGCAATTACCCAGTTGCATAGCATGTCACAGTCCATCTTCTCCCATCAATTTTACTCATTAGCTTATTAAATGTGTCTGTAAGATGCCTATGTGAGCTATGTATGCATTTGTACACACAAAAAAAGATCTTATTTTCTTGGTCCTAAGTTATCTTCCTGGTAGAAAGGAAGAGGGGAAGCAAAGATGAATAGTCCTATAAAGTCGTTACCTGTACTAATGTGAAGGTCTTAAAATTCTTTATTTTTAGAGGCAGTGGATAGCTTTGATTAAATCTTATACTAATTTTTAAAGATTGATTTTTTAAATACTTATTTGGAGCTATGACGTTTCACATGTTTTGACTTTCCCGTATTAGAGAAACAATAGGGCTGAATAAGCCCTTACAGAAATTACATTCATGTATCTCCAGAGTATATAAGCAGCTAACCAGTCAGTACACCTGATCTCAAAAACGTGGGAAGCCACATGAAAAATCTGGGTACTCAGGTGCCTTTCCTAGTGCCTATGTCTTCTTTTCATACATTTACTTCAGGAAAAGCTGTGAATTCACACTATGTCTAAAAATAGAGAGCAGAAAAAGTTAAGGGGGAGTGGGGGGTGTGTTCCAAAGTAAAAATAGAGTTTCCAAAGGAGGGTTACTTTTGTAACACGCCTTCTGTTTCGCTGACATGCAAGCCAGGCACATCTGATATTCAGATGGGGTTTTTTTCCCACACAAGATAGTGGGATTATATCAAACACTGTGTGGCTCGCCACAGCAGAAGGGAGGTGTGCCACGTGACTTTCATTTGACCAACATGTCACTAAAAGCTTTCTTAGGAAACATAATCTTCTTGAAATAAAAACCATATTTTTAAAGAGAGCCCACAACAGAAGTCATGGAATCTTTAGCCTTTGCGTAATATGGAACATTTTCTGGTATAACTATCCTGGTGCAATAGTTCTCAGAACTGCCTCATGGTTGGCCTTCAAGTAACAACATACGTAGCTTTCAGAAACTCCCTGTTTGGCATCTGGAATAAGATACCTTGAAATATCAATGAAACTAAAGTCCTGATACAGTCACTAGCTATTCTTTTTTATGCTGGCAGCAGGCCAAATTGTGTTCATTTTACACACAAGAGCACATGAGTAGAGTGCATAGGACTTGGCACAACATATGCAGATGTGGAAACTGCTCTACAGCCAGGGACAAATGTTGAGATACGTAAGGCAAGAAAGGATTTGAAGTTGTTTCTGCTGACCTGTTCATGTAGTGAGACCCAACCAGAAAATCACAACTCCCTAATGGTAGAGCTTATTTCTAGTAGGTTATTTATGCTTTCAGTAAAGCATAAATTCTGTCTCAAGAAGAACTCACCAGCTCAACAGGACTCACCAACATTTTTCTGAGTACCTACTGCACGCTGTATGAAGCTGTTAGACCTTGAATAGAGAATATAATTAAAGAATCACAATTGCCACAAGAGTGCCTCAGGATGTTAACATTTCCATACATTCAGAGCACAGGAAGATAGTTTTCCCAAGATATAATGTGGAATCTCAGACAGTTTTGTTACTCAAGACTAACCTTCCAATGCTATATTCCCCCCTCTACTATAAATTAGGTCTTGAGAATTTTTTAAGCTTTATGCATTTATTTTAAGAGGTCAAATTGTGGAAATATTGGGCAGATGTATTAGCTTATAGTACTTTTTTTTCAAATTCATGAATCTATCCATTTTGAGAAGATACTCTCAGATGGCTCAGCTTCATCTGTAGTAAGAAGAACCTGGAATAACTGAATGAAAAAAGTCTGAACAACTCCAATCTTATTAATTTGCATTCCATTTGGACTTACAGACAGTAGGTTGGAAGCTCTACCAGCTTTGACTCATGGAGTGTCCCTATGATTTTTGTCTCTCCAAGGGCACATTTGATTCTTCCCAAAGAGACCAGAAGTTCCATCCTGCAACTTCAGATGGATCACTAGATATCTATGAAAGACCACTCACCCTACAGCTTGCTATATCTGCTGCCCCCAAGACCATACACATTGCTTAAGTGTTTTCTCCAGACTCTTCCTTGACTGCAGTTTTTGCAGGATGTTCATTCAAGGGGAACTTCCAAACCACATTTCCCACACAAGGGAAAACATTGCAAGCTGCTGCTGACTGTGGATTGCACTATCAGTTCGAGAGAGAGAACATAAGACAAAGAGGTAAAAAAAGAGAGGAAGATAATTTGACAGAGGCCCATTTCCAATTCTTATGCTATTCAAACCCCAGATATAAAATATGGAAAAAGAGCATGGGAATAAGTCTGGGGAGACTGAATAGGGTATTTTTTTGGTATGAGGAAAAATGAAACCTTTTAATGAAATCAGAAGGCTCAGTTATTAGTTAGATCAACTACATCTTATTGGCATTTTCTGACTTGCCACTGAATTATTCCATTTGAGGTTCATTAAATTTCATCCGTAAAGATGTAATATTGTCCTTTCTTTAGCAGAGGTGTGATTATCAGCATCAAGATAAACAAAACAAAGATTCTGCTAAGTGCTTTAGCATTTCCTTATAACTAGACCAATTCAGTGCAACTGCTAGGCTTTCTTCACAGTATTTAAGTTCTAGACCATTTTGGGGAAGAGCTTGGTTGCATTGCTGACTTTGCACATGTATCCTTGGGTTCATTAGTTTGGCCATTAGTTCTTTGCAATCACAGCAGCAACATTAGCTGGCTTATATCATTATGCACACCACAATAATGTGTTTGATATCTGAGGCATTGCCAGTTAAATGTTTCACTGTAAACCAGTAAACTCTGCTTCAACTAAGTGGAAGCAATAATATTTTCAGTAATCCAAGACACACATATGATATGAATATGTCCTTTTGATTATGTCTCTCTTCTCATTTCCTATTGCTCCCTGCTTTCCCTTTCAACTCTTCTCTCAATGGCTGCTTTCTCCCAGCTTCAGCAGGAACAAAACTAGGTTCCCAGGATTCCTGCCTAACTCTTCAAATCAACCAGTTCTTAGCCTGTTCTTATACATGGAGCATCCACAAACAGCTTATACACAATTTTCTCGTACATATACATATCATCATCCTGTTCTCTTGCTCTTTTGCCTCAGAAATTAGTGACACTACAGGTGGAGAAAGACCTCTTTGGAGACTGCTGCTGGTATGCCAAATCCAGCTCACTGTGCTCAGGCTCTCATGGGACAGTTTGTCAGCTCAAGTGAAATGCTCCAGAGTTTCCTATTAGGATCAAGCAGTACTGTTAATTCTTTCCCATCCAATACTGCAGTCACATGAAGTTTGAGGAAGAGCCTTGAGCTAATCCCAAAGAGCACTCTCATAACCTAGCCCTAAGCAAAACTTACACTGGCCTTTCACACTGCAATCAAACTTTGTTTAGCTTTGTAGTCTAAGCACAACAGCATCTGCCTTCTGTCAGCTACAGAAAGCCATATGTGACATTGGGCACTGGAAAGCAGAAAAGTGTTTTCATGAAAAGTGTTTTCATAAACAGTGACACACCAAGTACTTCAGGCTATCACAACACAAGAGGTAGGTTGCTTAATGTTAATCAGGGGCAGGGTTACATTCAGTTACGTCAGCAATTTAAAGATGTGGTTTAAGCCAGTCACTACAACACTGTCTTCTCAACAACAGACTCAACTCCTGCAGTTACAGTGCTTCTACTCAAGTGCTAATGACAAAAAAAGCAAATTTTGAATGTAGACAACAATCTACTGAGAGTCACTTACACTTTTACTATTGTGTTTTAGACTTCTCTGTCAACCCTGGTTTTCCTAATTTTTCTCTTTGTGCATTCATCTGTGAAGAAAGAGACAACAAACACTTCTGTTACAATGGTGACATTATTAGCCATTCAGTCAGATCTGCGGAACTGGCAAACAGTTCATAAAGAAAAAAAAAGCATTTTGGAAGGTCTGGAGGACCAAAATTCTCCTGTTGAACATGCTAATATTTAACAGCACCAGTGCTCTTGTGTCAGCACTCTGGTGATCCTGCTCAACATGGCTGTTGCCTCCATTTCGTCAAAAAAGTGTAACTTTGGTAAGACACCTCACTAGCTTTTGCAAGCTAGTTCAAAAATAGTTTAGGGAGAGCATTTCCACCCAAGTTCAGCATGATCAGATCAGTTCTGCTTTTAACATAATTACAGACAGCTCGTCCATCCCCGTGTAATTCTAACTATGTTGTTTCTCATACCTGTGTGACTCTATACGAGCACCATACCTACTTACATGACACTGCCCCTTTTAGTGCAGTCATTCTTGTGACACTTTTTTTCTGATCCAAAATGTGACTATGCTTGCTGGTTTTTATTTGCATGTAAAAAGGCATCATTGCTTCTTCTACTAACTGCTCCAGCAACTTGGAAAGTTTTTTAGTTTGGATTGGTTTCTTTTTTTTTCCAGGCATCTTCATACTCTAAGACAAACTACAAGAACAAACCCTTGCAAATGTTGCCTTTCATATTGATTGTGCTGTCTTAATTATCATAAACATTCTTCCCAGTATTTCAGACACCCTGTATATGTTGCCTAACAGCTACATACTGTTGCTGACATCAGCATAAATTAAGCCTTCCTTGATGGGAAATGACGCTCTTTAGAAATAGAAGGCAACAATAATAAATTCAAAAGTTCTCCATGACTTTCCTGACAAACTGCTATAATGGTCTGAAAACTGCAGATGTTTTTCCACTAACTTTTTACAATGTTTATTTTGATTTTTTTTTTTCTTAAATCATGTTGTTTTCCTGCTGTAATTTCTGTAAAGCAGATGTGACATCTTGGGTTTAAGGACTTTAAGTTGATTTTGATGGCTCAGTCTTGATGCTATTCATGCAGCTCAGAAAGGAATCTTGAAGTGGAAAAGGATTCACTGTGTAAATAACAAAGAATCACCTGGGAGAAAAAGGATTGTCCTTAATGTGTCAGTGATAGGACTTGACCCTTGGATTTAGGAAAGGGGTCCATCTGTTGCCTAGTCCCATGTGGCTAGTTCTCATCAACTGGAAATATACAATGGGTCACAACAACTGGCCTCACTCCTTTGTATTTCAATCAGCCTAATGCCACTTTTACATATGCACCAGTGTTAGAGTAAAATTGGGTCTGAGAATGGCAGGAACATGGATTCCATCCCTAAAAGCATTTAAAAGCTAATTCTCCTAAATTTTTTTTTTAAAAAAAAGTCTACAGAATACTTATGAAGTAGACCAGATAGATTAACTTCCTAGCCAAATTACAATTGATGCAAAACTAAAGCTCTTCTCCACCATATGTCCTCAGAACAATAGGACAAGAAAAGCTATTGTCTGAACGTCCAGCTGGTGACAGTGATCAACAATCTTAAATGCCTCATCTCCCTGACAGTTAAGCTTCAAATAGTTTCAGTGAGGTGCTGAACAAACTTGTATTTCTTTTTTTCTCCGTTCTGCATTCCCAGGTTTCACCAACATCTACAAAACAGGCATGTCATACAAAGGCAGGTGGATTTTACGCAGTGCTATGAGAATAATATTTTCCTCTCTTCCTGATGGTACTGTTCCACCCTTCTTCCTCAAGGCCACACCCTCAAGACTCCTGGCCCTCAGAGTACCTGTCACTGGACAAGGAATTCTACTTGTGGCTGTTGTTCAAAATCTTTTGAGATAAGGGCAGATGTTATTCTAGAGTTGGCCACAGAGATGCTGGATAGTACCTAAAAAGAAAATGAACACCATTTACTCACCATTTACACCATTTACTCATCTTCTTGCCATCTCATTCATCTATGACTCTTTAGACTACACAACAGCAAGCTCGCCTCCAGTGACAGCTTTACTCGTGTCAAGAGCATTCAATAGCTACTTGCTCTTTACTTGCTCAGGTGCTGGGAAATTCCTTATTCACCTGCAATCGTCAGGAAATCTCTCTGTTTTCTCAGGAACCTGAACCCCTGGATGATCAGTTTGGTTTTTTTTTTTTTTTTAATACTCCTCATTCCCAATAATGTTGGAGGTTTTTGGAAAGTCACCTTCCACGCTTAATGATCCCCTGCAACCCTCTACGTCCGCAGAAAATTTGTGTTCAGAAGTTCCAAGGGGGAAAAAATGCTGTCTGCTCTGAATTTATGTATTCAAATTACTATGATGCTAGAAAATAGAAAAAAGTGAGGCAAATATTTTAGAGCTCAGGAGTATGCTGTGAGATCTTTTAAGTGAAAGGCAATGGCCATTTAGTGCCAGTCAGATACTCATAAAGTGAAATACATTTCAAAATCACTCATTAATCACTCCCAGCATTCTGGGAATCTTAAAAACAGATGTTCATTGCATTGTGGTTCAGAAGTCCCTTGAAGAGTGGTCTGCCTTGGCCTCTTAAGGAACAGCATGTTGTTTTACAGCATTATCTCAGAGAACTTGGGAAAGTGGAGTGATATATTAAACACAGGTCCAGAAACAGAGCAACATATCTTTTGTAGGAAAAATTAAAGACAAACAATGATGGATATCTGTCTGAGGCCCTCAGGCACACATCACTACAGTATCTTGTCCCAGCTAAGATAATGAATAGTGTAAAAACATGAAGAATAGGGATTTCAGAACTGCCTGAATGATTTTGATACCTTTTCATTTTCAAAAATGTTTGACGGGTCAAATGCTGCCCATAAATTACTAGTGATGGTTCAAGAGACATGTAGCTAAGACCCATAGCAAACTGTTGTCATGAGTAGACTGTAGGAACTGAAATGGTAAGCTAACCTACCATGACAGGTAATACAATCAGAATGAACACTTATTTGATAAAATTTTAAGTACAAAACTAATGTGGAGTCTTTCAGTCCTCTCCTTATACATGTTTATATGGAAGCTGCACAAATTGGAAAAATGAGAGCATTCCTTCTGCTCTGGACATGGCTAAACACTACTCATTAACAGTAAAATACTCTTATTGATGTTTGGTTAGTCTAACTCAAATTTTTAAGGCAGCATTTTATTTCTTTTGCACCTCGACTCAGACAAGCCAGAAAACAATGTGGTCCCATAAGGCATAAATAAAGCAGCTCTATAATCAAATTGAGTCCTCCACCCCCTGAAGGTTGTTCTGTCCAAGCTGTTTAAATATTGAATAATTCCAAAACATAATTACTCATTTTATTCAATCATGTGCCATAGTTAAACTAGCCAAGCATTGTAATGTAATATAGTTTCCTGAACCAGCTAAACTTTCACATTGTTTATCTCTCTGCCATATGTAAAAGGACCACCCAAACACAATATCAGGTACAGCTTAATGTCCTTGCTCAGTTAAAAGGATGATGCTAGAGAAGCTGATACAGATGATAAAGCTGTAGGATAGTCTAGTGAAACACAAGAGTTGTGAGATTTGTGATTTACTCCTGATTTTAGCTTCTGACAGCTGTAAGAAATGCAACCTGTTTGGGCATGACTTAGTACTTTCTTTGTAAATTGGAGGCAAGTCCATTGAAATGTTACTGTTGCCTAGAGATTTTCTGACCCAGAAAAGAAATGCAACTCTTTATTAAAAGAAAACTAGATTTTACCTTCAGAAACTGATTTTTTTTCCCCTCAGTGTTGAACATGACAAAAGGAGAACACACTACTTCCAAATAATCCCAGAAACTTAATTTCTCTGAAATTTAACATTATGGTTTATGTTTAAAGCTCAAGAAAGAAAACATTCTATTCACTAAATCTGATGCTAGTAAATATCCTTCCATTTTACATCACTCAATAAAGTTTCAAATCAAGACATGTTATTTGAACCTGGGATATACCACCTGCTATTACAATTTTTTTCCTTTCCAGATAAACATCCAACTTTGAGACATGTAAAAGTAAGAAAACACTAAATAATCCATTGAAACAAAAAAAAAAAAAAAGTCACATTCAGAGATACCTTTTTGGAAAGTGTTTTAAGACCATGTGGGGAACAGCTGATGAATTTAACAGGATATTTTTTTAATATGGGTCGTATTAAGGACTAAGGATCTCAAAAAAAAAAAAAATTGTCGGCACCCACTAAGCTTAGAATATGGTATTTCCTGACTGTTTCAGTTCAGATCAGTATCGGAGTCCAATTTTCCTGCCTTTCCACTCTGAAGTCTTTCCCCAGCCATTGTCTGGAACACAAGGTAAGACAAAGCATGAAATGGATTTTCCATATGGAGTGAAAAAGACACCACCACCTTGCAGTTTCAGGAAAGAGATGTAACACCACCATCTTCAGAGATATTGACCCTCAAAAGGTGGCTAAGTACCAAACTTTTGGAGTTAAAATTCACATTCCAATCCAGAGAAGCACTTTACAGTATTATGTGTGTTGCTGGACCAGGATTTTAACTTACCTTTTTTACTTTCAGTCTACAAAACTTGGATAGAAACATGCCAAAACGGGGCAAAAGAAACTCCTATAGGATTTGGGATATGATTTCACCAAATCTCTTTTAGATATCTTAAGTAGGATTCCTAAATAGTTTCTTGTCGTGGTTTGGCCCAGCTAGTACAGCAGCACCATGACAGTCTCTCGCTCTGTGCCCCCATTCACCCCCACTCTTGTTAGTATGGCGGAGGCCCCAGCCAAATGAGAGAAAAAGATAAGCAAGGTTTTTGTGGATTAAGACAAGGGCAGGGAGGGCTCACTGACAATTACGGTTCTGGGCAAAACAGACTCCAGTACTCGACTTAGAGAGGAAAGAGGAAAGTAGGAAAGTTTATTCTACAAGAAATAGAATGGAAGAAAAGCAACAAAACGGAGTCGGAGGATGAGAAAACTACAACCAGTACTTTAAGATCTCCCTCCCCCATCCCTCCTTTCTTCCCAGGCCCAGCTCACTGCTCCAGATATCTCTACGTCTTTCCCCCTCAACAGCTCAGGGGAGCAGGGAGTGGGGAATGTGGTCAGTCTCTCACAGATGGGCTCTGCCACTTCTCTCTTCTCAGATGAGGATGACTCCTGGCATTCTTCCCCTGCTCCAACACGAGGTTCCTCCCCTGGGACACAGTCCTTAACAAACTTCTCTGGTGTGGGTTGTTCCCAACAGCTGCGGCTTCTGCTGATACAGGGTCCCCCAAATGGAATGCAGTCCTTGGTGAATGTCTCTGGCGTGGACTCTTCACCACGGTTACAGTTTCTGCAGTTGCAGGGTCCCTCTCTCGGGACAAGGCCTCTTATGGGCATAAGTTTAATGAGCTGCTTTGTCATGGGTTCCTCCCCACAGTTACAGCTGTGGATATTGGGTCCCTTCCTTGGGACACGGCCTGCTCTGGACATAGTGATAAAGGGTCCGTCTCTCGGGACACGGCCTCTTCTGGCCATAGTTTCAAAGAAGAAAATCACTGCGCCTGGCTCAGGGTCTGCAGTGAAGTGGTTGGGTCCCCCCCACGGGACATGGCCTCTTCCGGCCATAGTCACTGTCCCTGGCTCGGGGCCTTTGATGAAGTGAATCGCTGCCCCTGGTCCGAGGCCAGCTTTAGCAAAATGAGTCTCTGCCCTGATATGGGCTCATTATCAAAATGAGTCTCTACCGCTGATGCGGGGTCTTTAAAGAAATGAAAATAAATCTCAGCTTCACCAGTTCTCTCCACCGAATGCAGGGGAGTCTCTGCTCCAGCACACCTCCTCCTCTCTTTCATCACTGACCTTGGAGTCCACATGGTTGTTTCTCTCACTGTTCCTACTCCTTACACCACCAGCCAGAAGAAGAAGAAGGGGCAGAGAAGGAAGAAGATGGAGGAAGAAACCTCCTCTTCCAGCTTCTTCTTAAAAAGTGATCATGGAGGCGTCTAATTGGCTCAGCCCCCTCTGGCTCAGAGCTGGGGAGAGTTGTGAGCAACTTCTTACAGGAGCCATCTTTACAGCCCCTTCCCCCTTACCAGAAAAGGTTGTCATGTCAAACCATGACATTTCTGTACAATTCCAGCCTTAGTGTCCTTATAAACGGATGGTGATGGAGCTCCATTACAGCTCTATCCTGTCATTATATATCATTATATCATCATACTATAGCACTGGAAAATGCAATTATAAGACTTTCTAGAGATACTTGAACTATTAAGAGTAGGAGAGAGAACCAAATTGTCAACCAAAATGCTATGGAAACCAGTAGCAAAAATCACCTGCAAAGTCTCTGCTCTTGGCTTAAAGAAACACAGTACACTTGATACTTCTGTGCTGTACATGTCAGTATATCATTGAAAAGACTGTAAATTGGTATGACAAAATTAGAGGTGAGGAGAATTCATGTGCAGGTATATCCATTCAAATGGCTATCACACTAGTACTACCAGGTAAGCCTCAGAAAGATACTACAAATTCTTATGATTTCAGACTTCTGGAGGGAAGAGTAAGATGAAAAACAAGATACATTCGTTAGAACAAGCCTCAACCTGCCTAGAAGCCTGAATGTATCCCCAGTAAGACATTACTACAATAAGGAGCCATCCCACTAGGAAAGCTGATGAAGGGATACTGGACTGTGTTAAAGACAAGGAGAAATTATCCCACACTTTGCCGGCTTTTAAGTTGCTAAAAGCACTTTATAAATTCCTCTGGCACCAGCAGCTACATAAGGAAAACATAAGTTGCTCTATGTGAACATAAAGTTTTTTTAAAGCTTTCAAGTAAAGCTCAACCTTGGTGCTTATAATACGTTTTCAATAAAAGAAGAGATAAAAAGAGGAAAAGAGACTTTTGTATGCAGCAGCTCTTACAACAATCTTCTCTAACAGCTCATTTCAAGCCAGCTGTACCCTCTGAAAGGATCTGCTATACTTATATAAGCTATTTTTCACATGTCACTTAACCAAGTTACAGATCATGGGATTGTTGGTGCAATTCCACACCAGTACATTAAAAAAACCCTCCAAATAACAAAAAACCCAACCAACTAAAAAGACCTGTGCTCATCTTGGCTCACTTACTTACTTTGTGGTACTCAACTCAAGTGTATGCAACAAAGAACCTCCGTTTTTGATTCTGTGTTCTATATAGTCCCCTCAATTCATTGCACAACCTTGAATATCACATGCCATCAGAGAGCTGACATATGCATTTCTGAGGAGATTTTTTTAAAAAAGAAGTTACCAAATAAACTAATTCCTTGGGTTTTTGCAGGATAGTTCTAATCTGACATGCAGTCTGCCTGCTTTTTGTCACACAAAAAACCCTCAAACCTCAGCTGCCACTACTGACTGCATGTAACAAAGAGAGGATGTATTTTGCTTTGTTTAAACACAATTATACCATACTCCTTTAAGCCATTGTAGAATGTAATGGCATTTATTCTCTCTGTGTCTCTTGGAAACACACTAACGCCATAATTAGGGGTGGAAAAATCACTTGCAGGTCATTATCTAAGAGAAATAGAAACAAATCTGAATTGTATTTAAATTGACTGCTTATTGTGTATTGAAGGTAAGCCAGCTATTCTTACTAGTAGGAAACAGAGTCTACAGACATAAATAAGTATGGAGACAATTATTTATTAAAAATGCATTGACCTCAAAATAAAGATACTTCAGAGAGCATCACTGACAAGTATAACATATCCTTCTAACCCTGAAAGAATCAAATGCTGTGGCCACAATGATATTTTTAACTCTAAAAATAGAACATTGACCACAATTAATATGTGTGAGCATAAATGTGTATCAGTATCCATCAGAGTAAAAGCCCAAAAGATTTTTAAATGAGAACGGAAGGAAAATATGACTCTTCAAAACAGTGGAAAGAATCTATAAACAACTAAGTAGCAGTACTGGACACAGCAGTCATAATTGTTGTAATATAAACATATTCTACCTAAAGAGTTACTTGATTTCTATTTGGAAAGAGCTGTTTGTGATCAAAGAGCTTTCAGGCAACGTGTGATTAAATTCAAATCAACTACTAAACTGCAACATCTTTGTTAAGAATGCAGAAAAATTTTAAGATCCAAGTAGGTCGCCCTTCACTCCTCTTAAAAATTTCTGAAGCTGCCATCTAAACAGCACATAATCAGCTCCATTTCAGAAAATCAGACTCCAAGAGGGAAGATATTCTAGCATTTCAGAAATTCTCCAAGACTTGCAAATATAGGTTTGATTTCTTGCTGTCATGAGGGTTTTCAGTGTATCTTGGCTTACATTACCAAAGGGATTCCAAAACAAAAAAATCGAGCTTTGCGATAAATTCAGCATAAAATTTTTGTCAAAGAGTACTTGCTTAACTCGGAAGCACCTAACCCCACCAGCATGGAGGCTTTCTACCTTCTGCAGTGAGGCTCAGTTTTTGCTACACAGTGGCCAGTCAGAAAGAGTCAGGGGTTCCTGGGTAAGGGAAAGCACAGGATCAATGAGAAGACCCACCAGGAACCGACAGCTCTGGCGAGTGGACAGTCCTGCCAAGAGGTGGTGGCCACGGGCAATTTAAACAGCCTCCAAGGAGCACAAGCAACCTGGAGTGTGGCAGTTATAGGGCAGACAAATAGGGTCTGGCATGGCAGTTTGTGCAGCAGTTCAAGCAGGCAGGACAGGCACGGAGCAACCTGCTACCCACACAGAGAGACACAATTCAGGGGAGTGCTTTGGTCTCAAGTTGACAAGATGGTGAGAAATTTGCCTGTAAGCTAAAACCAGAGCTCAAAAAGATAACGACCTGGAGAAGATCGATGTGTCTACCCAGACAGAACTGGGTAGCCAAGATGCTTCAGTGCAGGCTGGCTGTAAGGAGTGTTTAGGTATATCTCTTGCTAAGGTAAGTATGTGTGATAGTTGCCATCAAGTCCAAGAGTTGCAGCATTAGGTAACAAAGCTGCAAGAAACTATTTATAGACTTCAAAGTATTAGAGGAGCAGAGCTAGAGATTGACGGATAGTTCCAAAAACAGGCACCAGCCTCCACTGAAAATAAGATGTCTTGGACCCTAGTGACACAAAAATCTAAAGCTCTGCTTCACAACCCTCCCCGTAGTGTTCCAATTAAAACTAAATTTGAAGTGTTAACAATAGAGGACATGGATGGACCGGGTGAGGAAACCCTAACAACCAATCTACCACCAGCTGCTCCACCAGGCACTGGGCACTGTAAAAAGAAGTAGTGGGTGCTTGTAGTGGGTGACTCAATGTTAAGAGGCACCAAGAGATCTATCTGTTGATCAGATAAGGAGTCACATGAGGTGTGCTGCCTTCCGGGAGCCAAGATCCATGACGTGGCTGAGAGAGTCCCACGGCTCATCAGGGACATAGGCTACTATCCCCTGCTCCTCTTCAACCTGGGTATGAACACTGTAGTGAGTCATGACATTACCACAATCAAGGAGGATTATAAAACCTTTGGGAAGCAAGTGAAGGGCAGGGGAGTTCAAGTTATCTTCTCGTCCATCCTGCCTACCAGAGGAAAGTGGGCAGTCAATAACAGAAAAATCATGCAAGCTAACTCCTGGCTTAGAGACTGGTGCCAATTAGAAGGTTTTGGTTTTTATGACAATGGGACTTTCTTTGGTGACTGTAACCTTATAGAGCAGGATGGAATACATCTATCTCACAAGGGCACTGGTCTCTTTAGGCATTGGCTGACCAACTTGATCAAGACGGCTGTAAACTGAAGGAATCAGGGGGCAGGGTGCAAAATGGTCAAGTATATGCCATCTCATCTAAAAGCAAAAACAGGCCAGAGAAAGAAATGCAATGGTTAGTGCTCCTCAGTGTGGCACCAAGACAAGAAGCAGAAAGCTGACTACCTTGAGGGAATATCAAATCAGGGACGATCTCCTTGCATCCATCCAGGGAAACCTGTGTGTTCAAGTAAGCCCCTGCATTGTCTCTACACCAATGCACGCAGTCTGGGGAATAGTGGGAGGAACTGGAGATGTGGGTGTGGATGTAGGACTATGACTTCACTGCAGTCACTGAGACGTGGTGGGACAGCTTCCATGACTGGAACACAGCACAGCCATGGAGGGCTATGTATTGTTTAGGAAAGACAGGCCAAGGAGGCAAGAGGGTGGAGTTGCTCTCTATGAGAAATTAGAGTGCATTGAGCTCTGCCTGGCTGAGGATGAGGAACAGGTTGAGCGTTTATGGATGAGAATTGAGGGGCAGGGTAGTGTGGGTGATACTATTGTGGGAGTTTGATACAGGCCACCTGATCAGGAAGAGGAAGTGGATGAGGTCTTCTACAGACAGCTGAGAGCTGCCTCAAAATCACAGTCCCCCTCATGGGGGCCTTCAACCACCCAGATATTTGCTGGCAAAACCAGTCAGCCAAGCACACATAGTCCAGGAGGTTCCTACAGAATGTTAATGACAACTTCCTGTCACAGGTGGTTGAGGAACCAAGGAGAGGCATGCTGTTGGACCTTGTGCTGACAAAAAAAAAGAAGGTCTGGTTGGGAATGTGAAGATCGGAGACAACCTTGGCTGCAGTCACCATGAGATGGTGGAGTTCAAGATCCTGTGTGGAAGAAGCAGGAAACTAGGCTGTGTTGCACCTGGGACTTGAGGCAAGTTGACTTTGGCCTCTTCAAAGACTTGCTTGGAAGAATCTCATGGGATAGGATCCTAGATGGCAGAAGTACCCAAGAGAGCTGGTCGATTATCAAGCACTAGTTCCTCCAAGCCCAAGATCAGTGTGTTCCCTCAAGTAGAAAATCAGGGAAAGAAGCAAGATCGATATTCAATCAATCACGGAGGACTGGTGAGGTGTCTGAGGACAGGAGAAAGGCCAATGTCATTCCAGTCTTCAAAAAAGTCAAGAAGGACAACCTGGGAAACTACAGACCAATCAGCCTCACTTCCATCCCTGGAAAGATGATGGAACAACTCATTCTGGATGCAATCCCAAAAATGCATGGAGGAAAAGATGGTTATCAGGAAGAGTCAACATGGATTCACCAAGGGGAAATCCTGTTTAACCAACATGATAGCCTTCTATAAGGGCATAACTGTCTGGCTAGATGAGGGGAGAGCAGTGAATGTCATCTACCTTGACTTCAGCAAGGCTTTTGACACTGTTTCCCATAACATCCTCATCAGAAAACTCAGGTAGAGCGTCTTGGATGAGTGGACAGTGAGGTGGATCGAGAGCTGGCTGAATGACAGAGCCCAGAGGGTGGTGATCAATGGCACAGAGCTGAGCCGGAGGCCTGTGGCCAGTGGAGTTCCACAGGGATCGGTTCTGGGGCCAGTCTTGTTCAACATCTTCATCAACCACCTGGATGAAGGGACAGAGTGTATCCTCAGCAAGTTCACTGATGACACCAAACTGGGAGGACTGGCTGATTCACCAGAAGGCTGTGCTGCCATTCAGTGGGATCTCGACTGGCTTGAGAGTTGGGCAGAGAGGAAACTCAGGAGGTTCAAAAAGGACGAGTGCAGAGTCCTGCATCTGGGAAGGAACAATCCCCATACACCAGTACAGGCTGGAGATTGTCCTGCTGGAGAGTAGCTCAGCAGAGAGAGACCTGGGAGTCCTGGTTGACAGTAAACTAGCCATGAGCCAGCAATGTGCCCTTGTGGCCAAGAAAGCCAATGGCATCCTGGGATGCATCAAGAAGAGTATAGCCAGCAGGTCGAGGAAGATTCTCCTCACCCTCTACTCTGCCCCAGTGAGGTCTCATCTGGAGCACATATGGAGCCCAGTTCTGGGCTCCCCAGCTCAAGATGGACAGGGAACTTCTGGAGTCCAGCACAGGGCCACCAAGATGATCAAGGAACTGGCGAATCCTTCTTGTCAGCAAAGTCTGCAGGATCTGGGACTGTTCAGCTCGGAGAAGAGGAGACTGAGGGGAGGCCTCATTAATACTTACAAATATTTAAAAGGTGTATGTCAGGAGGATGGGGCAACACTTTTTCTGGAGTGTACAGTGATAGGATAAAGGGTAATGGACAAATGCTGGAACACAAAAAGTTCTGCTTAAACTCAACAGAATTCTTTACTGTAAGGGTGAGGGAGCCCTGGCACAGGCTGCCCAGGGAGGGGTGTGGAGTCTCTTTCTCTGGAGGTTTTCAAAACCCACCTGGACGCATTCCTGTATGACCTGATCTAGGTGGATCTGCTTGAGCAGGAAGGTTGGACTAGATGATCTTTAGACATTCTTTCCAACCCCCATCATTCTATGATTATATGAAATAAGAAACTCTCTGTTTTGGAGTACAACAGTACCATTTTAGCCTTAGGTCATCAGCCTTCTTCTGTTGAGGTCCTCAAGGAACACTCTCAGATAGCTTGGGCAGCAGATCCCAGCTGCAGACTTGTACTACCCACTCTAAATGGGGCTCTGGTTCCTGCTCTACTTCCACATGTTGGGAATAGGACACACCCAGAACAGAATTGCTATAGACATGCAGTGAAAGCAAACTGTATCCATGTTTAGATTTCAGTCATCAAACCAGCTCTTCAGTGACTGTCCTTCACTTTCTCACTATTGTCGTTGAGAAAGCAGAAATGGTCCAAGTGAGATGCTTAGTCACTGCAGTAATAGGGCCACAACACACAGATGGAAAATTTCCCCACCATTTGGGATCACATAAGGTATGAAAAGAAATGGAGCATCAGTCTTGTGCAGCAAGTGTTTAAATGCTTTCCTAGGTCATGGTCCAAAGGAAGAATATGCCCTATGGACTGCAGCATTTTCCAGCAAAGGAAAATTGATCAGTTGCATAAAAATATCCTGACAGTTTGGCACACCTGTGCTTAAGGTCTTTAGTGAATAAAAACACCACACATTAAAATGTGTTTTCTATTGTGTTACACAAGGGTAATATTTAGATTAATTTTACCTGACATTTCCCACTTCATATCATTACTTTTTTTCATCAAAAATGGAAAAAAACCCATAATAAGATAGATTCCCCTGAGAAACATTTTTCCAGTGTGAAGAATTTGTATCAGAGATTCTGGCAAATGTACAAATTTAGTATAAAACAATCAAATGGCATTTAATCTGCAGCTTTCTACCGTTCCAACCCTCAGTCATCTGAAGTTAGACCTGGTTCCTCATTTTCTTCTCCTTTGTCCTATTTGGAGTACTATTTTTATCCCCATATTATAAAGTTAAACGAGCTCCCAGTTGATTTGGTTTCCCTTTACCTGTCACAGTGACAGAGAACACAAATCCCTGTAACTACCATATTCCAGTTTTCCAATTGAAGCACAAAATTAATAAACAAGAAGCTGAAGAACTATAATGAAAAAAATAAACATTCTTATCTTTAACTTTTATATCTTATTTTGAGACTCCCTGGATTGTAGTCCCTCCATGCTTCATTGTCAGATGGACCATTCAAGCTGTTGCAGGTCAAACAGTAGCTGACATTTTTCTTTAAAGGAAATGTCCCTTTCTAATCTTCCCCTGCAACCTGACTACCATACAATGAAGAAACAATTTTGCTAGGATATTTTGAAGGTCCTTAACGTTGATGTGCAATAACATTAGAGTCAGGAACTCTAGCACTGGATGTTAGAGTAAGGGACTCTAACAAGTTAGCAACAGAAATTCTGGTTAAACACTGGCATTTATTTTTTTAACCACTAAAAATTCAATGTGACTGGCTTACTTTTTTATTCAGCTAGTTATAGGTGACACAAACACCATTTCATGGAAAGGATTGGGTGAGGGGGTTGGGTTTCTTTCCTGACAGGCCATATCTTCACATACTTCATTTGTCTCAAGTCTGGCCCGTGTATCTAGACTCCTTTTGATACAAAGCAGGGAGTACCATGATTCATTCTATCCCAATCAGGCAACTACACACTGTTTGAAAGTGCTCCACAGACCTGCAGTTTAGATGTACCTTTAGCAATGCAGAAGGATAATTTCTTCAAAAGAAACTATGCAACCATAACCAGACAAATTCAGGAGTGACTATGGATGCTACAGAAACAGTTCCTACACAGATGTTCACCCAGACAGGTAAAAAAAAAAAAAAAAGGTTAAAAAAATATAGGTAAAAGCTGATAAAATTATTAACTCAGTGTTTGGACACCATAACTACAGTGCTGCTAACAGCTTCCCAATTACATATTTAATTGCCACTGCTTTTAACCTACGAAGTTTAATTTCTTAAGACAAATTGGTTTATTTTTTCCTCATAAAATGGTGACACTTCCTTGTTCAAAATACTAGTTTTACATCTCAAAATATCATTATATATTCAGAAAAGGTTTTGTGGAAAATAGTTATTATAGGAATCAGAAACTGACCTACTTTAACATACACTAGAATTTCGTGTATCTCCCTCTCAGTCCAGTATTAGTCTCAAATGAAGACAGAATATCAGACTAAAGAGATCCAAGGTCCACTTCTAAGTCAGGTGCCCATTTCTACATGCTTTTCTATGGCAACATTTGAAAGGAAAAAAAAAGGCATTTGGTCTTAGTTTGGTACATACACAAATCATTACAACTTTTGCTTACACTTTATACATACTAATCAGCCACAAACAGTCCCCCACAAAGCTTTGATCAAGAACAGAATACTCACACTTAAAATAGAAAAGCTTCTCCTTGGAGCTATCAGCAACTCAAGGACAAACCAGGAAGTGGTTATTTAAAGAGTTTTCTGATCTTCACCAAGAAGTTCTAAACAAAAAAGAATGTACAAGTACAAAAGAAGCAGTGTTTTGTGTTACAATTACTGAGGACAAACCAATTTTCCTTTTCCACCCTTTTCCATGGAACATCCTCTACCCTATGTGCAGTCCAGGAACATCTCTGGCACTGATGTTTTAATTTTCCTTTCCCATAAATGATTCTGTTACCTGATTAACCTGAGGGTTGTAACATTATTTATGGTAGTCTAAGTTCACTTCCAATTTGAGAGAATTCTTCTGCCTGCCAAGAACACTCATTACTTTGCAGTACTATTTGAAACTCATCCACAACACTACAATGAGGGTTTCTAAAATAGTCCATGAGCTGTTGCAAGTTAATCCAGAATGAAATCAGATATTTGCCTGTGTTCTTTCAGCTACTTTCTCTGATCTCTGCAGAGAACAACCTAAAAGCTATATTTATGTTTACTGTTTCATATAATGTCTAGCTGTACAGAGATGGGCTTGATCAACACCTATGTGCTAATCTTACCCTTGAATTCACAGAGGACCAGATTATGAGTGTTCATTCATTTGAATGTTACTTTTATGAATTGCTAACCAATAGATTACCTCACAGGAAAGAATGCTACATAATGTGAGAAAGTAGAAACACACTCCAAGAAAGATTAATTAAATAAAATCCAACCACTTAAAGCATAGTATCCACAGTTGCACAGAGAACATCCAGAAAGAGCAGTTCCTTTTGGAAGGAGATGCTGGATCAGATTCTGTTATGACCGTAGGAGTGTCAATTATGTCAGCAGGGAGCTAGCATAGGAGAATCCTGTCAGTTGTGAATCCCCATAGAGAGTAAAAAGCAGTTATTCCCTTTTAACTGTAAAGTATCAGAAGATTGTTTTTACTTTGGTTGCTTTTTTAAACTGTGAAGATGTTCTGAAGCAAAGGGCTTAGGAAGTAATCATAATTAGTTATGTATTAATTCACATTTTACTCTAATAGTATAAAGTCTGTTTCAAAGTTTACATCAACAAAGCTTTAGCAGGGTACATTTTCAGTGTTGCTAAAATTTGGCAACACTGAATGTTGGATAAGTAAAACGTAAGCAAAGAAATGCCTGATAAGGAAAGTGTGATTTATGATCAGTGGGTATGATGCTAATCATAATGTTTTGAACAACTTGTACAATCACAGAAATGAGTCAGAAAATATGGATTTTTGAAATATGTGACATCTGGCATAATTTTTTGAAACCACAAAGTCCCTTCCCAACATCCAGAATAATGTGTGGACAAATAAAGCAAAAAATGTAAAAGCTGTGCAAATATCTGGGGTCCAGATATTTGTATCACCACATGAAGAGATGAGGCCAGCTATTCAAAATCTTTACTATTAGATTTTAAGTTTGGACAACTTTTATTTCTTCAAATTAAAACTTTTGGAATTCTTGCTAAAGATACATTTTGTTAAGAAGGCAATACTCTATCTCCATGTCATTACATTACTAAATTAAAACAGATTGCATAACTGCTTTACCAAAAGTTTGCAAAGCTGCCTTTTAAAAATAATGAGGAATTCCTTTTAAGGTCCTCACTTGAACCCTTGCTGCCTTTTTGTTTCTCAAAAGACTTAAGAAAAGGAGACTGGGGTGGAAGATGGAACTAAAACTAATAGTGATGCAGTAATACATTTTCTTCCAGCTGGGAAGGCTGCCTGGTGAATCTTTCAGCAATATAGGAATATTGGCAAAAGCCCTTCCCATCCCCTGACAGAGTCATCTGGATTACATCCTCACTTAGCAATGGGATTAAACCACTTGTAAAGAAAGAGATCCCTTTTCATTAGTTGTTTTTTTTAAAATTTACTTTAAAAGAAAATAACTTAAAACTAGCCCCATTAAAAAAAAGGAAAAAAAAGGAAAAAAGAAAGAACATTTGTAGGGGTTTCTCAAGACCCAGACTGAACTGTACAAGTTCTTCAAAAACAGTAACTAGTTTGGTTTTCATTTTCAACATGTTGCAAGCGTCCTACATCTCTATGAGTCTTATCATGATATTTCTGAAGGGTAAATTAGTACTATAGGGTGACAGCACAGATAATTTTGCAAGTACAAGAATGGGAATAGGGGCCCTAACAGCTACAGACAGAAATCTGTGGTCTCCCCAAAATTTCTTTAGTAGAATGCACTGAAAAAGAGTCTTAGCTGTAAGCAATATTTCCCCATCAGAAGAATTTTTAAGAAAGATGCTAAACCAAGTAAGTAAATCACTGCACTGTAGATGTCTTCAACACTGATCCATTAACAATATCAATGGAAAGGTTTTTTTCCACCTCTGCAACTCCAACTGAAAAGCGATGATTTTGGCTATAGTTTAAGCACACCTTTAAGTAGGCTTTGGGATGTCTATAACCACGGAAGACAGAAGTTTATTGCTCCTGCTCTAGTCTTAATGTTGGCTTTTACATTGCCTGTGGGAGATCCCTTGACAGCAAGAAGGTTTGAAAGCAGCTGTGATTACAGTCACTCTGAGGCTGTCAAATATTGCATGCGAGGTGAGACAATGCCCCATTCAAATTTTCAGCATGTTTTATGCCACCAGAGGTTTTACATTTGATAAAGAAAGAGCACAGAATTAAGACATTAGGCAGTATGAGCATGGGGGATGGGAGGTGCAGGGGGATATTGCCAAAAAACCCAACATTGTTTCATCAGCAGCATGGTATGAACCGAGGGCATATATGCTAAAGAACCATATGAAATGATGAAAGACATTTCAAGTACACAAAATGGTCCAGTTATTACAGTGTCTGGGAACCTAAGAGTAGTATAGAGATCCAAATTTGCAGAGTATTTCAGCTCTGAGTTTTACAGAAAACTTTCCAACAAGGTTCAAATATCTAATCTTTCCAAACTGCCTCTTCATACCACTGCCTCCTCTGGTAGATACATCACTACACACTCTCCCTGCCAGCATGCCATTCACAGCTACTAGTGCTTTGAAAGTAGCATACCATCTCACACCAAAACCATCCACTCAGCAAGCTCTGCAGGTCTGACACATATCACTTACAATGGAGCCATAGGGGCACTCTGAAATCAGCTCATCCCTTCACTCTCCAGAGAGACATTTTTAAACTACATTTGGCACGGTCCTGAGTACATGCAAACGATCTTCCCCACTGCTCTAGACTGTATCCTGATGTTTGATTAATTTTTAGCACAGCCGTCTGCTTCATTAATCTCTTTTGTTATTATTTTACAGTCATCACATATCTGCATGTCAGATAATTCAACACTTTCTTATGAGTTCCTCATGGACTTTTCTCCAAAATTATTTCCCCTCATTTGAGAACATTCCATTTACTCGCACTAAGTAGGTCAGTGAAATACTTTACATCGGTGTCAATGAGTTAACAGAGGATGCTCAAATGGTAGGGTAGTTGTTTTGGTTTGCTGCTCATTTATCAAGACTGCATTTGTTTGTCAAGGGATACTGAGTCAGCTGGACCTCAGGCTGAGGTAGCATTGCACATACAAGATGTTACCTGCTGGAGAGCAGCTCTGCAGAGAGAGACCTGGAATTCCTGATTGACAATAAACTAAACAGGAGTCAGCAATGTGCCCTCATGGCCAAGAAGGCCAATGGCTTCCTCGGATGCATCAAGAAGAGTGTGACCAGCAGGTCAAGGGAGGTTCTTCTCGCCTTCTACTCTGCCCTGGTGAGGCCTCATCTGGAGTCTTGTGTCCAGTTCTGGGATCCTCAGCTCAAGAGGGACAGAGAACTTCTGGAGAGAGTCCAGCGCAGGGCCACCAAGATGATCAGGGGAATGGAACATCTTTCATATGAGGAAAGGCTGCAGGAACTGGGGCTGTTTAGTCTGGAGAAGACTGAGGGGAGATCTTATTAACATTTACAAATATCTAAATGGTATATGTCAGGAGGTTGGGGCATCCCTTTTACCTATGGTATATACCAACAAGACAAGGGGGTAATGGGATGAAGCTCGAATACAAAAAGTTCTACTTAAACATAAGAAAAAACTATTTCACTGTGAGGGTGAGGGAGCAGTGGCACAGGCTGCCCAGAGGCTTGTGGGGTCTCCTTCCTTGGATGTCTTCAAGACCCAACTGGACATATTCCTATGCAACCTGATCTAGGTGGACCTGCTTCTGCAACAGGGTTAGATGATCTCTAAAGGTCCTTTCCAACCCCTACCATTCTATGATTCTATGAAACAATCCAGTTTACATAAAATATGGATCTGGTAATAACTTCCAAAAACTTTTCTTCCTCTTTTCCCCTCAAACCCCAAGTTTAGTTGCAGATGCTTTTGACTTGGTGAGATACATCCTACTGCTGGAACTTGTGGAATAAGAGATGATTTAGCTTAATGGTTAAACATATCAACAGAAAGTGATTTGCTTGCATGGAAGGCTTCTTCATAGTAAAACCCTGGTGAGGCCTCATCTGGAGTCTTGTGTCCAGTTCTGGGATCCTCAGCTCAAGAGGGACAGAGAACTTCTGGAGAGAGTCCAGCGCAGGGCCACCAAGATGATCAGGGGAATGGAACATCTTTCATATGAGGAAAGGCTGCAGGAACTGGGGCTGTTTAGTCTAGAAAAGAGGAGACTGAGGGGAGATCTTATCAACATTTACAAATATCTGAAGGTTGGGACATCCATTTTTTTGATGGTATCTAGCAACAGGACAAGGGGTAATGGGATGAAGCTGGAACACAAAAAGTTACACTTAAATATAAGAAAAAACTATTTTACTGTGAGGGTGATGAAACACTGGAACAGGCTGCCTAGGGACGGTGTGGAGTCTTTTTCCTTGGAGATCTTCAAGACCCACCTGGACATGTTCCTATGTGACCTGATCTAGGTGAACCTGCTTCTGCAGGGGGGTTGGACTAGAGGATCTCTAAGGGTCCCTTCCAACCCTACTATTCTATGATTCTATGATTACCAAAACAACAAATTAGACCCTCATTTTCAGTATTATTTTAGTTTCACTTAAAGTTTTAGAAAGGAATTTGTGGTCATTTATGAGAAATCAGTTGCAAGAATGAACACTAGCAAGGAATGAATCCAGGAATTCTATACTGCAAATTAAGTTGCTGCATATAGTATTAGATGTATTCTAAGTCCATGTCAGATCCATTAATCCTTTACTTTGTTCTCAAATGTTAGTTTCCCAGCCATCTCTATTATCAAAACAATTGTATTATGAGTCCTTTAGAGGTATGTGCAAAAGCAGAAAAAGGAAGACATGTCTCACTTCCAGCAAAGGCTGTTTCGTATGACAAGTTCTTTCATTACATATAATCACAAACTTTTAGCGTCATATTTTTTTTTATGAACTTGTGAAATGCACAGAAAAGAAATTCTGCGTTCCCTAGAGATGTCAAGCATACCTGCTTGACAAAGTAACCTGGGAAAAAAAGTGCTTACAGTGCCACAGAATCACCTCATCTCCTCCACAAAAAAAACCCCTCAGTAATGTCTGCTCATCATACACAATTCACTAAACCTAACAGAGACTCAGGACTTAATGCAAGTGAAGAATTAGTTATGATGTGGTTTGGAAGGAAGTAAAAGGAAGGTGTGTTCTGATGTCTTGTTGGGATAGTGCAGCTACTATTCTCCACCAAAACAGAACTCACTTCTTGTGTTTGTCACAGTGCATAAAACACGATTTGCAGTCGCCACATCAGTAATCATAAACTATGGGTTCAATACATTCCTAATGATGTTTAAATAAGCAGGACACTTCCATTTCAGGGAACAAGGCCTACTTTCTCTAAGAAATTCCTCATTGATCAAGGCCTAGCCATTACTCTGTCTGCCCGTGTATTAGGTTTCAGTCTTCACACAGGTGACTGCATTTTTACCTTAACACTATTCTACCCTACCTTAGCTATCAATTTAGATTTATAAATAAAATGGATAAGACTACTTAACACAAAGAGAAAGCTCTTTACTTGTTGTTGCATCTCTCTATACCTCCCCCGCTGTCAGTATAATACATTGGATCATAATGAATTAGAGTACCTTGAAGTAAGGGGACTGGAGGCTACATTCAATACGATATATATAAACTTGTCTCAAGTTATATGCTGATTCTTAAACAATATAGTGTACAACCTACTACTTTAAAAAAGCTACATTATCAATGAAAATATGCTTTAAATAAGCATAAAACAAAATATAGAACTTCAGTTTAACCATACTACCTAAGCAAGTCTTTAATATAGTCTTCATCTGGAACAAAAATGAACATAGATAGTCTTCCATTTTTTACTGTTTATTTGGCAAAATACTTCATTCTTTTACCTTAGTCATGGAATGCTTTTGACAACAGATACTTGGCTGAGAAGATGGAAATCAAACTGTTAAGAACTGCTGTAAGAGGTAACAGACGGCATCTTAATCTTTCAACAAAAGAGGATTCCATCTTCCCAATGCAATAGAAGACCTGCCTCTGAGATCACATCACATCCTTTGTGCTGGTTAATATATTGTACTGTTTCAAGACTGCATATTCCTTCCTGAAGCCAAATTTTCTACAGATGAAAGAGAAGTATTGTCTGTAAAGTAAAACCAGTGATGATCATGGTCCTTTGTCTTTCAGTATAGTCGAAGCATCCACTTAAGTCATCAGGACAGACCTTACGTTTCCTCTACCATCAAAAGGTTGCACTCTACTTGGCTGTTAGGTTGCAAACACACATTTGAACACATACACACAGGAAAGTGAAGAAAAAGGTTGATTCCCAGATCAAGTTTCTCATGTTGCCAAATAAAGTTGTATTTTCTGCTGGTCAACTTAACGTGAAAGCAGAAAGAACAGAACAGCCATCCACCTCACATGCCACATACCAATTCTGCTAGTCAAAATACTGCCTTTAACTCCACTTCCAAATTTGTTCCCAGACTTTATCCTTTTGCACACAGGCAAGTGAGCAGATTTTGTAGCAATTGCCACTGATAGACAGTCAACAATCTGTTTTTTGCCATCCTTGGAATGTCAGTTCTCCAGTGTTTGCAAGCATTTTTTAAAATGTGGTTAACACACCAATATTTTTGTCATTGAAGCAATCAGATCTAAGTGCAGATGAAAAGCAAAATCTCTATGACATACCAGGATTGCTATTAAAGCAGCTGAATTTCAGAAGACCTGAACACTCAGAGATCTGCTGAATTCAGGGGGCAGAAACGGGCATAAGTTTGTGCTTCCCCTTTCAGGTAATTTGCTAAGAAATCTTTCTAAGCACCTTTCACAACAACTCCAGTTTTACCAGTGACAGCAAACTGTCCCTGATGCTCAAGTGTTCACAGTCATCTCAAGATTGAGTGGCTATGTAATAAATTCAAAGTTCATTACTACTTCCTACTGATGCTACCAAAAGCATTGGTTGAGGCACCCATCACAGCACCATTTGCCTGAAAGAAGCGTTTGAGGTAGTTGTAAAGCACGTGTTTAACATTCTGTGATTCTATGATACATTACATGGCAATCTTCATTTTCTCCCACAGCAAGATCTATTACAGCAGACTACTTTTCTCCTTGTCATATTTAGAGCGTCTGACAATCCCCATTCATAGCATGTCTGTCTAGCAAGGTCTCCAGTCAGTTTTAGCTCTAATAACAAGCTGCATATAGAGGTTCATACATGAAAGCAATACATTTCCCAAATCTTGCAATAAAGTAAATCATGTTATTTCAGAAAATGATGCAAAATCCAAGCAGGTACACATGCTACAGAGAAAAACAATTAAAAAATGGATTTGCTCTTTGCTGTAATCAGAGAGTGAAAGTCTTCTAATTCTTTCTAGTTATCACAGGGACTTGATACCTTCTTCAGAAACAAAAATCAAGTCAATGTATAGCTATGGAGCCACAACAGCACTTTCATAACAACTTTGCTTGAACTTTGCAGTTATTCCCACATCTTTAGTTCACTTTTCTCTTGATATATAATACATAATTCTGTTTCAGGCTGTCATGCTGTGTTTGCTCTCCAAGTCTTATATATATTGTATACTGCCAGCTATGAAGTCATGCTAAGATTGTGAAATACATCAAAGCAAGGACATTCAAAGCTTCTTCAGGCATTCTCATCTCATTTCCTCCTTCTCTGCCTTAGCTGCAGTTTATGTTGCACTAAATTCAAGCACGAGCCTGAAATTCTGGTAATCCATCAAAAGAATAAGATGCAGACTTTAAAGACATTTTTCAGAAGTACTCTTAGTGAGTGAACCTCAAAGACATTGTTGAAAACACCCAATATAATCACTAAACCTCAAGCCTTTGTGACAGTCTTTTTTGAATCAGCTGGCGTCTTGATTTTTCTTCCCCAAGTAACACGAAATATTTCATGCTTGTGGAAATTTAAATGCAGTTCTAGTGGTGGTTTCGTTGCTCTTTTGTTTTGTTTTGTTTTAAACTCATATGAAACTCCAAGAGATTACATTTGCCTTGATTAGCATTGCTTGTAACATCCATTTATTGTGAAACTTGAACATGAGTATATACATTGATATAATTAAGAGTCCTTTTCACTTACAGGTCGTATGCTGCTAAAGCAGATCTTTAGGTCATACCACAGGAAAGCCCAAGCAAGAGCTGTGGTTAAAGCTGTCTTCCCACTGCTGTTTCTAAACTTGTCAACAAGTTTAAAAAAAAAAAAAAGTATTCCCAATGACAATGATAATTTTTTTTATAGTTAACATTTAAGCTTACATCAAGTTAATTTAAGCTGCACTATAAATTACACTGATTTTCCTAACTAATCAGATTGCTTTACCATCAGAAGAAAATGAGAGGTCCCAGAGATCTGGTATTTACAGTAGACCTGGTCTGTGTGCTCCTACTCAAAGAATTTGCTGAAATAGCATTGTTCATTGTCTCTATTTCTGCAGGAACTCCAAAGACCTGTCCCTCACAGGCTGCTATTCTTTTCTTCTAGAAGTTATTCAGTAGCAGTTTGGATCTTTCAAAATCTGTTGCATTTCCTTTCTTTCTAATGGAATGGATCTATTCCATGAGCACTCATATCCATCAAGAAAGCTACCTGTGACTCAGTCTATGCAAATTAACAAGGTTTACTGGCAGCAAAACTTTGACTATTCTGGTTTTGATCTCACTATCATCACAAGCAATGTTTTGTCCAGCTCACATGCGATGACATGAAGAGTTTGCTAGAATGTATTGGAAGCTCAGGAAATATTCCAGTCATGCAGCAACATAGCTCTCCTTTGGCTTTTAGATGAATCAAGATGTAAGTCACTATTCCACTGTAGCTCATAATGCTGCCATACAAGACAACAATACTGGAAGACTTCATCCAATTGTTCTTTTGAATTTTTCAGATGAAAGAACCATTAAAATACTAAGCCATATCTTTACTTATGCTATGGGCTGGCAAAGTGATTCTTATTTCAGTCTAGTTAAATGGCCCCTAGCTAGATGCCATATTGCTTTCTATACCACCTGCAACTTCCCTCCCCAATTGGTTTGCTCCACAAATGTTGGCTCATCAGCTGATACTGCTTTCACTTATTGCTGAACCACAAACACCAGTTGATACCATCTTATTTCCTTAACTGAACAATCAAAATGAAACTGAAAAACAGTTTTTATTCTGATAAAAATTTAATTGTGTTCATTACGAAGCCATTACTGTACACTAGGTACAAGAAAAAAAGAAAAGTTTCCCCTGGTAGGTGTTGGCAGACAGCCCAAGGTATCCACGCTAAGCACATGCTCTCACAACACTCTTCCATTACTTTAAAAATATATATGCAGTTATTTAATATCTTTCATGTTAGCAGTCAAATCGGTATGATAATTTTATACTGCATCTGGCATAGTTTAAAGCCTCATTTTCTATTTAAAGCTTAGTGACCTAAAAGAATAAGTGCAAAAGTGGCCAGGGTTTCATTGATCTAATTGCTTGTCAAATTTAAGAATGACAGCCTCTTTTTCTTGCAATTATATCAAATTTTTTGGGAACTCGGCTTTCAGGAACTGGATGCATGTAAGTTACTAGGGGTGGGTTTTGGGTAGTTTAATGATTCCACAAATAAGATACAAAAGGAAGAACTGTGTATGGGTTTGGTGATTTTTTTTTGCCTCAATTATTATTAAACAAATGCAATTTTTAGACTTTGTAAAGAGATAAAGTTGATGGAACCATTACCCATACTCCCATTGAGGTAGGCTACCACTTCTGCTGATGCATTTTTGTCTGATAGGATTTTACAAAAGTTCATCAAAGCAAAATGGAAGTACAGCTAATAGTTAATTTCTCTCAATATTGTCTTCTCTCTGTTCCCTAAGGAACCAGATAGTCAGAAGTGTTTCCAGGGCTCCAAAATACTCTCATGCATTATGGCTTACATCAAGTTCTCTTCAGGGTTCACTGTTGGTCTCTATAACCCACTTAATTGGGGGATTCTTGTCACTGTCTTTCTTGGTGCTCAAATTGGACAATATTCTCCTCAGTGATATTAATCTACCACATATTAAAGAGACATTCTAGCCAGCCATTCTAGCCAGCAGCAAATCATAGTTGCCCTCTTATTCATGGCAGTATCATCTCTGTAACACTCAGGCTTACATTGTACTCAGAAAGCTTTTGCCATCCTACTCCACTTCCTAGCTGTATCGACCCTTGCTCTTTAGTGTATACAGAATTCTCAACTATGTCTTACTTGTTCAGCAACAGACTGCACTGGCTCTCTATAGCAAGAGGGGACAGATCTTCTGTTTATTTTCCAAGAATAACATTGTACCTTGCCCATTCTTAGGGCATTTCTCAACAGGTCCTAAAGCAATTTAACATATTACACATTGATTACTTTCCTAATTTCCTATAAAAAGCCACACCCTGTTTTAATTATGCAATACAATCGAAGGCATGGGTACTTCAGAAGTGCGAAGAGGGGAGATGATGGCTTAGGTATTTTTACTTTCTTTTTCTCCTCTCCCAACAATTGGGTTTTTTTTTTTAATAACTGGACAAATTTCTTATCAATTCTCCTGCATATTTTCAGAAATGAAAAAAATCTCATACAATTTGTTACTCTAAAAAACAGAAGAATATAAGGAAAATTTTATTGTACAGGCCACTGGAATGCAGAATAGTTTTTGCTGAGCTGTGATAAATGTTTAAACTCCATCTTCTCTCAATACTGAAGTCATGTTACCTTTTCCTAGCTTTGGGGTTTTTTTTTTCCCTCTCTAAACACCAACTTGTCTATCTAGAAAACTATATAACAACTTAAAAACAACATAAAACAATGTCAAATAGAGAACAAAAGAACAAAGACCATGCAGTTGACATCAGATTTTGACATGTTTTTCCAGCATTCTTTAAACCAATTCAGAGCGCCTCTGAAGTTCTTTGAACTATTCAAAGGGCATGGAACTACATGAACCAAGCAAGTATGAATAAGTAGTTACATGAACCATTAACAGATAGCTCAAAGACAACTATCCCTGATTTGAGCTACTCCACTATTGTACAGCAGCAACAATTTAAAACTACTCTGGCATACAAAGCATCTAGCACCAAGGAGAAATATATTTTCTACCATTTATAAAAGGCTGTAAGTCACCCTAAACCCCAATTTATAAACAAAGTCAAGAGACAATAACTGATCCAATTCAGTGTGTTGTAACATGCAAACATTTGTTTTGTAAGGGACAAAAGCAGACAAAGTAATAATCTAGCAGCATACTCTTTGTGGAGATTCAGGAGCGTGTTCTCTACTGATAAAGGTATCCTTCAGCTTGTATCCTGACCATGAAGCATCTCTATAGCTGCTTGATTCATACACAATCATAGAATCATAGAATGGTAGGGGTTGGAAGGGACCTTTAGAGATCATCTAGTCCAACCCCGCTGCAGAAGCAGGTTCACCTAGATCAGGTTACATAGGAACACGTCCAGGTGGGTCTTGGAAGACCTCCAAGAAAGGAGACTCCACAACCCCTCTGGGCAGCCTGTGCCAGGGCTCCATCACCCTCACGGTGAAATAGATTTTTCTTATGTTTAAGTGGAACTTTTTGTGTTCCAGCTTCATCCCATTACCCCTTGTCCTGTTACTAGCTACTATAGAGAAAAGGGATGTCCCAACCTCCTGCCACCCACCCTTTAGATATTTGTAAATGTTAATAAGATCTCCCCTCAGTCTTCTCCAGACTAAACAGCCCCAGTTCCCGCAGTCTTTCCTCATATGAAAGATGTTCCATTCCCCTGATCATCTTGGTGGCCCTGTGCTGGACTCTCTCCAGAAGTTCTCTGTCCCTCTTGAGCTGAGGAGCCCAGAACTGGACACAAGACTCCAGATGAGGCCTCACCAGGGTTTTACTATGAAGAAGCCTTCCATGCCACCAAATCACTTTCTATTGATATGTTTAACCATTGAGATAAATCATCTTTTATTCCACAAGTTCCAGCAGTAGGATGTATCTCACCAAGTCAAAAGCATCTACAGCTAAACTTGGGGTTTGAGGGGAAAAGAGGAAGAACAGTTTTTGGAAGTTATTACCAGATCCATATGCAGACAAGATGGGCAGTCAAGAAGAGTTTGGTTTGTTTTTTTTAAACAGCAGGTGGAATTACCTTGAAAAAAAAATTAAAAACCGAAGGAGTTATTGCTTCGGTGGCACAAACTGTGGATTAAAGCTCATAAGCTGTCCTCAATATAACAAAAAAGGGAAGCATCAAACAGGAAAGAATGTACTTTTGGAACTTTGATTTTCTTTTCAAAGAAACTGAATGCAATGAAGCAACAATTCACAGTCACTTTGAGACCCTACCACCTCAATTGTAATGCTACTTGCTTTCACTCACAGTCTTAAAACAAAATGAAGAATGCAGAATATACCCAGGGGGAACAAGCTAAAAAAGTAAAAAAATCCAAACCAAAACAACCAACCTCAAATGAGATGCAATTCTTATTTTTCTTAAAGTCTGAGTTCAAGGGTCATATTTTCAAAAGACTTCTTCCTCCATTGTTTTTTATTCCTTGCAGAATGACAAGAGACTTTTAATAACTGAGCCTTATTGATCCATGGTGACTATGAACTCAGTCACCTTAAGCAAAAAAAAGTTGCTTAACTTTAGGCTTAAACTTGAATCTTGATAGAAGAGTGAGGCAAATACAGTCACATTAGTACAAATCAAGTACAAATGTGCTTTCAAAAGACAGTTGTTTTCTTAACGATGTGCAAGTATTTTGTCATTGCTGAGAACAAGAGTCCTTGGTCTGCTCTATATAGATAAAGTCTCATGACCAAGCTCTGGCTGGAGCAGCTGCATAAGGCACCAGGGGTCCCAGCACAAGAGAAGGCCTGTGATAGCAACAAAGTGGATTGATGGGGAGGAAGGAAACAAGACTTTCTGTACCTCAGGCACATGTGGGATCCAGCATGGTTTTACGGACTGATTTTAGATGGTGTACAGTCAACAAAGGGAATACAAGGCAAAGATCCAACAGTTAACAGTAATATCAACCCTAACAGGTAGATGAAGCAATAGAAAGGTATGTTAAATATGACTATTACCTAAAAACATTCTTAGACAAAATTCCAAAAGACTCTTATAGGGTTCCAAGTGGACCACCAAGAAAATTTGCACAATAAATTGCCAAATACTTATTCCTGAAGGCATACTGCAAGTGATATGTGAACTTTACGAAGTTCATCTCTGCGTATGTGCACAAAAAGTAGAACCTAGAAAGCCTCCTGGTTCTTGAGACTGAAATTCTAACATGTATATGAATATTTTGAGTGATCTCATGGATGAATGATGCTAGACTAGGAATAGAACTATATGTTCAAGAAGTTTGGTTTGATTCTGATCAATAGAATACAAATATTTAATTAGTTCTTCATTCACAGAATATTACGGCAAAGGCCTTTAAGATCATTGAGTCCAACCACTGCCTAGCCCATCACTAAAATAAACCAGATCCCTCAGCACCTCATCTATGTGTCTTTTAAATATCTCCAGAAACATTGACTCCACCATCTCCCTGGGCAGCCCGTTCCAGAGCTTATTATTAACTCTCTTAGTAAAAAAGTTCCAATCTAAACCTCTCCTGGCACAACTGTACTCCATCGCCTCATGTCCTATCATTCATTACTAGAGAGAAGAAATTGACCCCCACTTCACTAAAACTCCCCTTCAGATAGTTGTAGAGTGATCATGTCTCCTCTCAGTCTCATGTTCTCTAGGCTAAACATACTCAGCTCCCTCAGCTGCTCCTTGTAAGACTTGTTCTGCAGACTCTCCATCAGCTTTGTTGCCCATCTCTGGATGCACTCCAGCATCTCAATGTCCTTCTTGGAATGAGGGGCCCAGAACTCAATACAGTATTCGAAGTGTAGCCTCACCAGTGCTGAGTACAGGGGGCCAATCACCTCCTTGGTCCTCCTGGTCACATTATTTCCGATACAAGCCAGGATGTCATTGGCTTTCTTGGCCATCTGGGCACACTGCTGGCTCATGTTCAGATGGCTGTCCATTAACAACTCCAGGTCCCTCTCTGCCTGGAAACTTTTCAGCCACTCTGCTCCAAGCTTGTAGTGCTGCTGGGGGTTGTTGTGGCCCAAGTGCAGGACCTAGCACTTGGCCTTGTTGAACCTCAAAGTGGAAGAAAAAAAAAACCCCAAAACAATGAATTTCCACAATTACATCATCACTGGGTGCGTAGAACAAAGGAATAAATTAACGTCTGGGTTTTAATGACATTTCTGCTTCATTGGGTGGGGATCACACACTGTACCTCTTCTAGCCACACAAAGTGTAAAGTTCATAGTACATAATACAATATTCTATCCACACAGAATAATTCATAGTATATAGTATAGTATTATACAGATTAGTACGTAGAATAACTAGAATTTCACTATTAACTTGTGTTCTGAGCCTAGGTTTGTATTCAGATTAATCAAGTTCTTCTTTACTACTCAGTACAAGCAAGTCTCCTTTCATTATGAATTTTGGTGATTTACTCTTTATTCAAATGAAAACTTGAACTACATTAGTTACAATACAAAAAATCCCATGATAATGAGTTGCATGAAAATTAGAGTCAAATAAAAACATAAACACAAATGGTAAAGAACTTCTTAGTAAGTCCAAACACATGAATGAGTGATCCTACTTTAGCAGGGTTACCCCTGATCAAGAGCTGTACATGGAAAATTTGCAAGGAAAAAGTTATTGCTACTGAAAATAGCACTGAGGACATCAGCAAACTGAAACTTGCATCTATGCATTGCACTTCTCTAATGTCCTTTATTTAGAAGCTTCAAAGCATTTCCTGACATTACCTGGATTCTCTTCACATGTTGTCAGGTCTAGACTATACAGCCATTCCTTCTGATCTAAAAAGTAATTCTTTTGGTGGCGGAACACAATAACTTTTTAAGCAGTATGCAGCAGCAACCCTATATAAGTTAATTATAACAGGAAAAAGACAGTAGACTATTAAAACAAATCACAGTTCAGCTGGAAGCTTCATGTCCAAAATTTAGCCTCACTTGGTTCTACCCTGCTTTGAGATCAGATAAGATATCTATATTTTTAGGTATGTTTCTAAAGAATACCACCTATATCCCTAGCAAAGTCAGGCGGTCTTAACCAAATCCATGCCAGCATACTTGAAAGATTACATGTATAATTCAGTCCTTTAATGCAATTAGTACAATGTTTTCATTGGAAAACTCTTGCATTCCTCAGATTCTCAGGGCCATTCCTTGCAGAGAGACCTACAAGCACAGAACATTGTTTCTTTTTTTTTTTTTTACATCACCACAATAAGTACGACCAACTTAGTGAGATTTTAAGACATGTATCAAGAGTCAAGACAGGGCTATACATGTTCTCTGTTAAAAAGCAACACAGAAGAAAAACGGGAAAAAGAAGTTGTGTTCCCCACCCATCCCCAAGTATTGTATTCTCTAAAAACTATCAGTTGAACTGAGGAGAAAGTTATTCACCTGGTCACATTAGATCATTGATTTATATTGTCCAAACAGACACATTTAGCTAAAACATTCTATTGAACCCCCATTCACCATCAACTTGGTTATATGTGAAACAGCTGTATCTACACCAGGGTTGCTGCAAGAACAGCAATAGCTCCACTCCTGGCAGGGATAGGGGGGACAGGACACAGGGAGCAGAAAGTATGGAAAATTACACTCAAATGTTTAATAGCAGTTCAAAAATTTGTTGAGTGTGATTAGTACATTCCAGGTAATAGATTAAAATGACTTCATACTTCAGGCATCTCAGAATGTTAAAAAGATTACAATAGGTAAGTATTACTTTAAGGAAGCACCACATGGGATCACTTATTATGAAGTCAGACTTCAAATTAAACACATGGAAAAGAGAAATGCTTTGGTAATTTACTCTACGCCTACCTCTAAAATTCTGTTTCATTTTCTCTGCTGCCTGCTCAGTTCTGTGTCAAATTGTCTCCCAATGTACTCGTAAGTCCGGCATGTCTCTTGTTACTGCACAGGCGTGTGCCAGGCAGCAAGCCAGCTAGAGGCATACCTCTTCAAGGCTAACTGATACCAGCTGATCCTCTGCCTCCTATAGTTAGTGTGATCCACCGAGGCCCTGAACCACTCTTCACATCCATACTCTAGTCATGAGCACACCTGTCTTACACCACTGTCAGGCACTGTTGTTTAAGCTGGTGAAATTTCATCTGGGATAAAGATCATTTCAATAGTTCTACTAATTTGCTCCAACCTAAAGTTTTCTATACAAACTTCTCTTTTTCTTTTAAACTTGGTGAAATTCTTGCTTTCTTAAAAATATCAAAAAATCCCACAAACCACTAATAAAACTACTATAGGGCTGACTTATTTGCATAACTTCAAGATGAACTGAACATGAGTTATAAAATACAGTACTTTACCCACTCATGTGTGGCATTTTAGCATCAGCATGAACAAACAAGGAGTAACTCTTTGAAAAGCACTACACTCCACACACACCTGGACAAGTTCCCTTATGGTTGCTCCATCACCTCCGTCTCCCCAGATGCCCATGACAGACTGAGACCAATAAGCACTACAGTGGCAGACATTTACTACTTTAAACAATTCAGCCACAGCATCACCAACTTCCTCTTTCCTACACATCACCAGATACAAAGCAGATTGCAGAGCTGCGTATACTTGTGACCTCAAAGCCTTGTCCACTCGGAACCTCCACGACTGTAATAATCTCTAGCTACCAAGACTTGAAGTGAGGCCTTTAACTATATTAGGAAGGTAATCTGATAGTTTACATACTAAAACACGTGTATGACTTAAAGACACACAGCACGAGCAGCCTATCTCAAAAATCCATAGAGCTTGAGGAATAAATCACTACTGCTCAGACAAACCTAAACCTGTCTTTCTGACAGGTCTCAGTTCAATATTATAGAAGCCAGGCTCTCAGATAGACTAGCCTTTCCAGAAAGCATCAAACTGTCTCCTCGTGTGACTTTCCTCCAGCTTCCTCCCATAAAATTGTCTTTGTATACATTAGGCCCAGATCCAAATGACTTGCATCTCTCCATAGAAGTCCAATTGAAAACCAAATTGACAATACAAAAATACTCACAATTCAGGTCAAAATTCTAGACACTGAAGATATGTGGTAGCAATCAGAGAGTGGATGACTTTCTTAGACATGCATAGAAACAGCTTCATTGAAATGCTCCCACACATAGATGAAAACCAGCTTTGCTAATCAGTCTCAGATACTCATGAAAAAGGCAGCAAGCCTTCTAATTCCCACCCATCTAACATAGGAGCAAAAGGACACAGATGTAAGATTAAAACAGGATAAATGTCTCCTTCACAGGCAATAAGTATCAGGAAACACTGATATGTCTATGAGGATGCAGAACTGCCCAAATCCTTGTTTCTCCACTGCTTAGTCTTAAGGAGTAGCCCAAGAGAGCAAAGTTAATTAACCATCTTCTTCCTGCGTTGTAATTTCTATCCAATTTACTCAGTTCGAGCCACTCTCCTTATACTTTTCCATGCCTTCTGATGTGGAAAAGTTATGATAAAGGAAGAATTTAACATTTCCTTAAAATGCATGTTTTGTTGGTGTTGATGCTTTTAACAATAGTGTGAAGATACATTAGCTATACTACTCATTGCTGCTTGACAATGAATGTGAAAACACTGCCACAGCAGCAGCACCAGCAGAAGAGCGTCATGAAACAGCATGTGCCTAGTTCTCATCACATTAGAGAGGCTGTACACTTCTCCTTGCTTGCATTTACACATGTGTGTACACTGTCTTAAGCTTGATGGATATTTTACTGGAAACTCTTTCCTGGAGTGACTGAGAAGAGGTATTTTTAAGATGATTGGGAACAGTCAGTGCTTTACAGCTCCAAAAGAACTGAATAGAGTCTATCAGGAGTCAGCAAAATATTTCCATTGGCAATCAGGAATGCCATTAATAACATTTTGAAAAATAAGAGTAGAATCTCATCTTCATTACCTCAGTAATCCTGGAAGGAAAAGGAGCCAAGAAACTTGTATGTTTAAAATTTCAGTTACATAATTTCCTTCACGTTCCACAAGAGACAATTCTGCTTGCCTTTTTCCATGCAGCATGAGCCAAAGTTTCCCCGTGCATTTCATTCCAAGTTTGTTCTCTATTTTATACTTTCATTAGTATATAACCTTTGTGGTTATACATGGTCATACACTACGGTCCATTGCACTGAACTATGTATTCTCACTTTTAAGACTACCATACAAAAAAAGTGATGGATTGTTTTTATAATAAATTGTAGAGCGATCTGTGGATACAGACATGCGATATGCAGCCTGAATAGCATCCTAAGCTGTGTTAGCAAAACTTATCTTCAGTAGTACTTCTGTTCCTTCAAACTAAAAGAGTTTCTATGGTTGGACATGCGCTCTGCTGTTTCTACTTTTTTTAAAAAAAAAAGTTTTTGTCATGTGACATAGTAGGAAACACTGCAGAAAGTACCTGGGGTCAGGCAGCAGTAAACAGCAGTATTTGGACTGGTTTCATTTTCTGCAGAGCACTGTAGGGAAAGGCCCTCAGGAAAGTACCTCAGGAGCTGAAGCATCTCAATATCCCCCTTCTCCATAGGCTGAGATCCTCTTGTAGTGTTACTCCTTATGTTAAAGGAATAGATCTATATTTGAAATATAGCTACCTACACAGGGAACGAGGGTGTCAGCTAGAATACAACAGTTCCTGATAGGAAAGAATTATTGGACCTTACCCCTCTGTGTTAGTCATTTGTACATATTAAAGTTCAGTAAAATAGGAGATTTCATGCAGACATCTTTCAATTGTACTTGATAAACTTGATAAAAACAGATGTTGACTAGCACTTACAATTATTTTGTCCTTCAACATTGATATTTACTAACATCTTTCTGCTTTACCTCAAGTTCTCTACTGTTTTCTATTATAATTGTATCTTGCCCAACCAATGCCTAATTTGACAACAGAGCTCAGAGTCTGTTACTTTGAGTTTGCTTCTCCTATGTATCCTTTTGTCCCACATGTCAAAGATTCCTATAAAGCACATCAGTGTCCTTTAACAAGTAACCTGTTGCTCACTATCTCATGGTTTGAAATTCTGAAGATTCAGAATTGAAGCAGGACTGAAATGAGAGATAACTATTGTCATGCCTGTACCACTTCTTTTCAGAACTTGCTTCATTCTGGAGGAATCCTTTTATCCTGGGATCAGAAACAGGAACTTCTTCAGTTACAAGAAATTTCTCTACCATCAAATTAAACATGAGCCTTCTACCACCACCAATATCGTAGAATCATAGAATGGTAGTGGTTGGAAAGGACCTTTAGAGATCATCTAGTCCAACCCCCCTTGAAGACCTCCAGAGAAGGAGATTCCACAAGTTTTTACATTCTTTTAAAAAACACTGCTTCATAATGAGGTATGTCCATCCCATTAGTGGCTTCCAGTTGTCCCTGAAATATAATTTCACCTACTGTATTTACTTGACTTTTTTTTAAAAAGGACTGCACCAGAACAGGATGTCCTATGAGAACTGGCAGTGAAACCTGCAATCATTAAAAATCCAGTACTACATTTTGCAACATTTTTGATGAATCACTCAATAAATATTTAGCCTGACTGTGATTTCTGCAAGCTCGAATGGACTTTTCACACCCTATTTTCTTGTCCCTTGATGCTTTGATCTTGTGTAAAAGGAAGAATGGACTATAAAAACACTTAGATGGATATTCTTGGTTCACAGAACATGTTTTTTCCATTTTGACAGTTTTTAATAAGGTTTCTGATTTCTTGAAGAACTGTAAAAAGAGAAACTGTGATTTCCCCAAAAAAGAAAAGAAAGAGGAAAAATGAAAGATATCCAAACGAGTTACAAAAGAGATTTGAGGATCTTCCAGATAAAGTTCACCAAAACAATTATCTTGAGATGTAGGTTACAAAAAAGATACGGGTTCTATAAAGAATAGCTGTAATTGTATACTGAAAATGAAAGCTGTCTATACTGTCATAAAACTACATTCAGTTAAAAAGACCTACAATGAATGCAGAAAGATTTGCTGAAGGTGGGGATATTTATCAAATGTAGAAATTAACTTCAAAGTTAGAAAATAAAAGTTAGAAAGCCAGCTGAAACTGAGATGGAAAGGTTGGGCTGCTTATAAATCACAGGTTTTTACTAATACTATTTTTATTCTTATTTTTCTCTGTAGAGTGCCAAAACTGTTACTAGTTTTTATTGCTGACTAAGCTATCAAAGACTATATAGCCATATCACAATTGAATCAACTGTTGTGCACTAGGAAGAAACTAGGAAGAAACGAAGATGAGAAAAATAAACATCTGTGATACATATGAGAAACGTTCATATACTTCATTTTTCAAAAAACCCAAACTTCCCTAATTTTCTGATTGCCAAGCTAATAGCTTTGATGAGGATCAGCAAGGCAGTGAAGAAAATGTAGTTTAAGGTTTCCTTAGTTATGTCTATTTTTACTGAGGTACATTAAAAGGCACATTTACAAACCACATCTTATAAACTGCTCACACACTTGTACACTTTTCTGTAATGTAATTTGCTAAAGCCAAATGATCATTAGAATCTCAGAAAAGAAATCACCTCCAACACTTGCATGTTTTAGTTTTCTGTTTAACAGAGTTTCACTTTTCAAGAGCTTTTTAGTTTCTTGATGTAACCGTTTGGCCTCCAAATTATGTCTGAGGATCCTGCTTTTAATATGTGCCTTTGCAAAAGAAACTTTACAGAGAAGAATCAGCCATGCATAATGACCCGTGTTTTTTATATACTATTGCAAAAACCATTAGAATAGCTGTTCATATTCAGCAACTACTGAAATTCTGTGCTGGTAGGTGAGAATCTATGGATTTCATAGCTGGAACTGTTTGTCAAACAACTCAGCAAGGCCAGGGCCTTTCCCCATTGCATATCCAACACGAAGCTTCTATTATGTGAGCTGTTCCCTTTGGGCCTCAAGGTGCAACATCTAAAGTTGTTCCAACAAAGACTGAATGATCGTTTGTAGTAACATGTAACTCAATCTCATAAATTGTGTTAGTAAGGATTGGAGGGATCAGTAGAAGACAGAAGCAACTTGTATTTGTAGTGAGAGAAATACTATTATTCATCAGCACACAAAGGTCTCATGACTTGAATAGCACGGCTTCATTTTGTTTAACGTTGACTGCAACTCTCAGATAAACAAAGTAGGAGCACAGGAGAATTCCTTTCCTTGGACCACCAACCAAAATTAAATCTCTGACTGGGAGTGATGGAACAAGAATAAACCTTCTTTCATCAGCTGAAAAAAGCTGCAGAATTTATCTATCCTGTCTGCTATTCTCAGTTACAGAATACCAACGTTCTTTGTTCTTTTGCAGATAGCACACATGACCTAAAAGAAATGAGTACCAGGGAAGAAAAGGGGCACTTAGAGATATTGCCTTTTTATCAGTGACAAAATATTTGTCTCCCCTTTCTTAGGAGGTTCAGAAAAGTGCTGCTTTTTATCCTTTCAATAAATATTTTTCTGTCTCTCAATTCAGACTATTAAAAATAATAAGAGGAATATAATACAACTATAAATGAGAGTTTATATATCACATGCTTTATGACAGCTGCTTTTATTTCACATTAGATTAACAAAGCCTTTATGTTGAGACTTTGGAGCTGACCTTACAAAGCAGCAATACCATTATCCCTGCAGCACATGTTTCCCATTTAATGTTTCTGAGGTAACATTCTTTGTGAAAGTGAGAAACGAGAAGGCAAACTTGCAGGAAAAATAAAAGTCTGAGTGTCCTCCTTTGGAACAGAATTAAAGTCAGTTTGGACACTTGAAAATATGAAGTGAGAGGCCATGGCCTTACAAAGAGTTTCTCAATGTGATCCCAAGAGTTACAATGCTCAGCTTTCCTTTAGTATGCCGTAGCTCATTGTCATTTCCTCTCAAGAGGCTGAACGTATTTTGCCATCTCAATTTGAAGTGAAAGGTCTTGCTTACATCAATGTTATTTCAGTTTTAACCAGCATTACTCAAATGATTTATAAGCATACCCAACCAAAAAAGCATTGTTGTACTTACAGTGAATGAATCCAACAGAGTTATTCTGGGGTAGAGCAAAAAGGAATTTGATCTGTCATCTTTGCAAGAGCCATGAGGTATTGTTACACATGGAAATGAAACTAATCTTAATGACGTTTTACTCTTGTCATGTTCTATGGGTTCAATGCAAGAACAATGTACTTGCTTTTTTTCTTGATAATCTTAACAGTGTCTACATGCAAGCCTTCCATCTTGCCTCTGGTCAATACCTCCATGCATTAAAGACAGTTCAGTATTCTTCAGGTACCAACATAGTCATGATTTTATGCTTGAAACTCTTTCTACAGACTTTAATTGGAGAATCTGAAAAGCTGAAGCCTGGAGTCTACAAGGTAAAGTAAGAAAAGACTGAAAAACTCAAGAAAGAGCTGGACGGGTGCATAGTTTGGCAGGCAGTGGATTTGAGACCTTGTCAAAGTAAAAACTGAATGCACAAGGACAAAAACTGTATCATTTGGAGAAGCTGACAAATTCAGTGATAAAATTCTCATCTATGCCAGTGGAGGCTGGATCAAAGGTTTTGTAAACATACAGCCTTTCACTCACAGCAAGTCTCCCCTTTGAAACACACTTGTGCGAAGCCTTCCAACAGTAGTGATGCAGGATTTGATAGAGTTGCATCCAGGTTCCAAAGCCCAGAGACCATCTCTGCATTGTTATTTGAGACTAGCTTAGACTTTCATTTCTTTGTCGGTTATTTTCTTAAATTTTTTTCTCTTAAAAAAAGAGATTAAAAATTAGAGGTGTTATCCAGAGGGCAAGACTACGAAGAAGGAGATAACTCGGAGCATCACTCTATGACAGTTTTCTCCCAAGCCTCAGAAATTCCATCTGCTTTTTGCCCCAGGGTCAGAGTTAATTTTCAGAAAGACCTACCAAGAGCTGCACAGTACCTTTCCCTAATCTACAGGTCTCTATTCATGTGCCTGATATAATATGTAAATAGACACACAGGTTTTCCAAGGCTTCCAGACAAAGGCTATTTTAAATCATACTAAGCAAAGCTGTACAATATTACTATTTGTTTGACAAGTTTGTTTCCTCAGACTTATATATTCTTTAGATTGAGATTAACTCCTCCAACCAACAACCAAACCAGTCCTTTTCCCGCATCACCCCAGTGTAATCATGTCTTTCAGCTCATAGCTTCTGTCCTGCTTTGTGGTGCCTTTTCCTCACTAGTGCAACACTTTTCCCTTTTCTGCTGGGCCTGTAGACATGCGGCATTCCCTCCCATACATGGACAACATACACCTGCATTATTTCCTTTCAGCTTGGTAAGGGTTTGTCCCCACCCCAAGCCTTCTATTTTTTTCTGAGTTTTTTTTGGTTTGTTGTGTTTCATACTGTGTAAATCCAGTATAGGGGAAGAAGGAATAACAAAATCATGCTCATATGACACTTTCGCCAAGAGATAGCTGGTATTCCTTGGCAATATTCTATATAAGAAATTAACCTCTGCCTGTACAATCCTGTTGACATAGCTGGAATTGACTGACTCTGATGCCTAGATGTGTGTTTTAACAAGGTTAGGTATGTTCAGATCCAAGAAATCTGAAAGATTAAACACTACAGAGCCACTCATGCAAAGGCAAACAAGTACTAAATACATCTTATTCAAATTACAGTTTGAATTACTACATCATCCTGGTACTAAGGTCCAAAACAGCTAATTTCACCACACTACAGGTCAAATTATAATTTTTCTATCAACTTTTTTTCCCCATGATTGGATACAGACTATGGGAAAATCCCCCTCTTCCCTTTTTTTCCTCTCTGTTTTCTTTAATAGTTGGTCTTGTTATCTTTAAATGGCATAAAGCAGGCTAATATAGATTTCTGTTGAGTTTTCTGTGTTTTAATTGGTCCTTTTGACTTCATTTTCTTTGATGTCTATAAAATAATCTTTTCCATGTTGTTTGTATTCAAAGAGAAAAAATAATCTGTGATCCTCTTGGTGTGTTATAAATAAGCAGGGACATGTTGGGACAGGAAATTAATATGTGCCACTATAATAAAAAAAGACTAATTTGTTAGTAATTCCACAACATTCCCAAAATGTAGAAATTCTAAACAATGCGAAGTCATCTGCATGACTTCTCTTTTCCGTTGCCAGAGTCCATGAGCTGAGTCTTCTATAGCACTGATTATCTTGAGGAATGAGACAGTATGACAGATTTTGTGGACTAATATAGAACAATGCACCACTAACCAGCATGATATAGTGCGTATTTCATTGTGGTAGGTTGACCCTGGCTGGTTACCAGGTGCCCACCAAAGCTGCTCAATCCCTCCACTCTCCCTTCTCTGCTGGGCAGGGAGAAACTGAGGGGTGACCTCATTAACGTTTACAAATATATAAAGGGCGGGTGTCAGGAGGATGGAACCAGGCTCTTCTCAGTGATGTCCAACAATAGGACAAAGGGCAATAAGAGGTTCCAAAGAAATACAACAGAAAATTTATTTGCCATGAGGGTGACAGAGCACTGGAACAGGAGTCTCCTTCTCTGGAGACATTCAAAACCCACCTGTATGAGTTCCTGTGTGACCTACTCTAGGTGGTCCTACTCTGGCAGAGGGGTTGGACTAGATTAGATCATCTTTCAAGGTCCCTTCCAGCCCTTGAGATTCTGTGAAAAGGCTCATGGGTCAAGATTAGAACAGGGAGACAACTCAGCAATTACCATCACAGGCAAAACAGACTCCACCTGAGGAAATTAGTTTCATTTATTAACAATCAAATCAGAGCAGGATAATGAGAAACAAAACCAAATATTAATAACACCTTTCCCTATCCCTCTCTTCTTCCCACACTCCCCTTTACTCCTGATTTTCTCCACCTCCTCCCCATAGAGCAGAGCAAGGGGATGGGAAATGGGGGTAAAGGTCGGTTCATGATTGTTTCTGCAGCTCCTTCCTCCTCAGGGCAGGGAAGACTCCTCAGACTCTTCCCATGTCCCAATGTGGGGTCCCTCCCAGAGGAGATAGCTCTCCACAAACTTCTCCAACACAAATTCCCCTCAGAGGCTACGGCTTCAGAGCGTGTCCCTTCCATGGTGTGCAGTCCTTCAGGCACAGGCTGCTTCAGTGTCAGTCTCCCACAAGGTCACAGTCTCCTCTGGGCATCTGCCTGCTCTGGCATGGGGTCTTCCTCAGGCTGCAGGTGGATCTCTGCTTCCCCATGGCCTCCATGGCTGCAGGGCCGGAGCCTGCCTTGCCATGGGCTGCACCACAGTCTGCAGAGGAGGTTCTGATCCAGTGCCCGAACACCTACCTCCTTGCCTTCCTTCTTCATTGACCCTGGTGTCTGCAGAGCTGTTGCTCTCCCATATTCTCACTCCTCTCTCCTGTTCTAATTGCACCTGCACAGGTTTTTTCCTCCCTTCTTGAATATATTTTCACAGAGGTGCTACCACTGTCACTGAGCTCAGCCTTAGATCACAGCAGGTCTGCCTTGGAGCTGGCTGGTACTGGCTCTATTGTGAAAAGCTAGTAGCTTGTCACAACTGCCACCCTGTAGTCCCCCTCCTACCAAAGCTTTGCCATGCAAACCCACTACATTCATACAGTCACTGAATATCTCATCTCCTGAAGCAGATTGTTTTGGGGTTTTTTTGTAAACTTCCATATTATCCATATTATGGTTTCTAATACTTTTATCAGCCTGCTCTGGTGGATGTCTCACTTTCCTGACACATGCATTTGCAATGTCTGTCAGCTTCACATAGTGCATATGGAACTATGGTGCTAACGGTAGGTTAGGAATTGCAGCTTTAAGAAGCTACTTACCATTATTGGCAAAGTGTCTATTTTATTTATACCTACGGTGAACACATGTGTTTAAAGGATAGAGAAAATATGTCAAAAACACTGCGCTTGGTGCTTTTACAGAATGATAGCAGTCTCTATCACACTGCTCCAGCCTCCACTGAAGTCTCTCACGTCCTACCAGGAAACAACCTATTTGATATCCAAACAGCTTAAGAGATGCTATCAAATCACTATGCACAATCTTCTCCTAATTAAAAGGAATATTTTACCTCTGCTATCTGTTTAAGGCCATCTCTCTTTAGCAATCTATTTAATATTCATTTCATAAAGCTTTGCTATAGGCCTTAGGACTCCCTCAGGAAGCACCAAAACTCAATAGTTGAATTTTGTCAATAGTTTGTCTTTTCTAAGGAAACCAACAATTTAGCCACTGAATCCTAATTATATACATGCTAAAAAGAGGGTACTTTATTGAATCATGACAGATTTATCCTATTGCTAGAATAAGAATTCTCAATAACAGTTTAACATCCCAAATTTGCCAAAAAATGACACCTACAAGGTGATCATGTGGAAGAATTTAAGACACAGCTCTGTGACAGGTGTTAAAACCAGCACACCTTCTGCACAAATGCAGTACATTTATATCTAATCTAGTTCTTCCAAATCCAAAAGAGGAAAAACATAAACATTTTCTGTTTACACCAAGACTATAAATTAAGACATAAAAATTGCCTCTTGTGAGGTTATAGAAATGCTGACAGCTGAAGGGTTTTGTTCCTGCATTGAAGTCCATTATCTCATTTAATATAAATATCATTACTAAAGAAAGAATTGTGGGTGTAGACTGAAAAAAATAGTAATGTTTCTTTTTCATGGCCTATTGATGATTTTGTGCCACATCTAACAAAAGGTTTTGTAAAATCTTAGCTGATGACAACAGGCAAGCATTGTTTGAGCTATAGGGAAGCTAACATAAAAACACACATTCATTACATAAGTTTATTTTTTCTGATTTACTTGAATCCCTGAATTATTCCAGCTGCTTCACTTAACTGAGAGACAGGAAACTTCGTTGACTTACTGAGAATCACTATTTGGTCTCTGATGTCCCCTGTACACCTCTGTTCTGAGAAAAGGCCTATTGAACATTGCATGACAATAATTTATAGTTGACTTTCCACCAGCAGTGCTGCATTTGCATTGTGCTACAGATGGAATACACTCATCTCTCCCACATAAGTTCTTCACAGCATGATACCACATTTTAAAGTCATCTCATGGTTTAATACGCTGTATTGTAAAATACATTAGGGACTTAACTATTTAACTTAACTAAAAAACATAGCTGACTACGTGAAGGAGAGACGGTACTTTAACTTACTTTTTCAGAGTCCATGAACTTGACAGTGGGTTTGTGACACTATATAATGATCAGCCTTCCCTTTAGACCCATTATCCCCCTCCATACGGGCAGCACAGATCTGCCTCAGAACTGGAAGCACTGGCAAGAAACAACTCATTCCAGGGTGCCAAAAGTCACAAAAAAAAACCCCACACCAAAATCAAAACCAAAAAAAAAAATCCAAACAAAACAAATCATTACAAAAACTTTCTTTGGGGCACATAAACTGCTGCCAAGAAAATAACAGAATGGATGGAAGTTGTATGCAGCCCTTCCTGGCTGGAAAGACAGTCATATGGAGAAGGAAACAAGCAAAGCCTACATAGGGATGGAAGTAGGCTTAGGGAAGAGGTCTCCTCATTAAGAGTTTGAAGATCTGAAGGAGAAGAGTGTATTCATTGGATTTGTAGTGGTAACTTGGTTTTCAGACCTCCAAAAAAACCCCCAAACCAAACCCAAAAAAAAAGGAAAATACTCCACCCCCCCAAAAAAAAAAAAAAAAAAAACCAAAAAACCAAAACCAAACCCCAATCAAAAAAGCAAACCAAAAACCAACAGTGTAAACTGACTTCAGACAACTCTCTTCTGGTTCTTACTCTTTGTGTATCATTAATACTTGTAAATTTCCAGCCTGTCAATTTTGACGACTTATTCAGGTAAGGTACATGACATAATAAGAAAAATGTATGATGTATGATATGACAAGGAAAAACTATTTTACTGCACGGGTGCGGGAACCCTGGCACAGGCTGCCAAGGGAGAGTGTGGAATCTCCTTCTCTGGAGGTTTTCAAAGTCTGCCTGGACAAATTCCTGTGTGACTTGATCTAGGTGGACCTGCTTTATCAAGAGGGTTGGACTAGATGACCTCTAGAGGTCTTTTCCAACTCCTACCATTCTGGGATTCTGTGATCATAAAGAACTGGGTTTACATTTTCTGTGTGCCATGTGGAGTGCTAGACCTGAGGCCATTTTCTCTGAAGATCACAGAATCATAGAATGGTAGGGTTACCTGGCAGTTTTCTACTATGTGCAGATAATGAAGTCTGCAGTGACATATCGACCATGGAGGAATCCAGGGAAAAATCCAATCAATCCGCAACTTTTCAGCTCTCTGCTGTATCTAAGCTCAAGCATGACTTCCATTGCTCCTAGTTATGTCAGTGCCCACTGAAGCCAGGCTTCAGGTCTGCAGTGATTGCACAGACTTTTATTTTTCTCATCTATACTTTAAAAAACTATTTTCAGGAGAGTAAATGGTGATCCAGCTTTGTATTTTGCATCAGCAACAGGCAGATCCATCAATCGAGTAAGGTAACAATCTATCATCCCTAAAGCTCTGAGAGATCCTAGACACACTGGCAATCCACAGAGCCACCATATTGCTGGATCCAGTACATGCCAGATGCTACAACAAATGCCACGGTGAAAAGAAGAAACATTCAATAGCTTGAATCCTTTCCACGGTGAAAAGTAGGTGAGCAATTTTGCCCCTTTTGCCACCTAATGCATAAAGGACACCAATTTAAAAAGCTCTGACTTCACAGTATTTTGTGGCAGGAGGATATGGGAAAGTTACAAGCATTGGGATTAATTATGGAGTCTGGGGCTTAACAGCCCCAAACCACACACCAGCTTTGTAACTGTATACTTTACACCCTTTCCTTATACAGAATTTTAATAAACCATCCACTTTTCTAAACAATTGTGTTGCCAAAGCAAGCCACACTGGCTTGTAAGACAACTTTTACAGCATAATTCTGACACGGCTTGAGATCATGAAATACACTGGAAGATATCCTCAGATTCAGCTTGTTTGGAATGTTTAAAAATATAAAAAGCATCTGTTCAGGCTTGAAGTCCACAAGCCATCATGATTATCAAAACCAAGAAAGTGTAGTATTTCTAATTAGTATTTCAGTTCCTTATATTTTTTAAAGAAATGCTCTTTACAATTGAGTACATTCCATCTAAAGTGTAGGTATACAAAGAGAAGAGAGGAAAGATTCATAATCCAAATTAAATATAAAAAAATATCAACTTGTTACTTATTGGGTATTTTAAGAGAAGTCCTCATCATGTGCTGAATCCACAGAAATACAAAAACCTGGCAAATAAGAAAATGAAGGAACTGAGTACTAAATCTGTCCTGAATACACATGAATATCCACATTATTAAGCTGAAAGGTGTCATTTTTATACATCTTTGATTTGAAACTTCATACGCTTTGTATTCATGACATTCTATGAAACACCTCTTAAGGATCAGAGTGTACAAGAGTAGCAATGTGACCAGTCCAACACTGTATCAGTACAACTCTGTGGTTATTGGTGTTAAAATAGTTATATCCTTTCCAGCTATCATGGGATTACTTTTGGAAAGTATGTCTTAAGTTATTTAGGTCCCTGTGGAGCATTTTACAATACGATAAAAATACTTTTTTTTTTTTTAATGCAACCAGTGCTGTTCCCTTCAGCTAAATCGATCCCTTTACACATCTTCAAAAGAGGTGAATGCTCCCTATAATATCTAGATGAGGAAACTGAGAAATTGTGCAGCTTCTTTGAAAAGGTGGAGTGTTACAGAAAACTGCAGCCAGATCTGGGTTTCCTGTGCTTTCAGGTATGCTATCTATTCACGGCCTATTTTTCCCCGGAGCAAAATGTTTTTTACATACGTGGATGAATTTTGAGGCTAATCACAAGAGGGTGAATGAGTATGGTACTCTGACTCCCATTGTCACAACAGATGTATGGGGCCAGTCACAGAGTTCATCCAGCTAAGTTTGTGTAAGGGAAAAAGGATTCCTCCTTCAGTCTATATTTTCATACTTTCCCAAATTTGTGCCTTTGAAATCAATATTTGATTATTTCATTTTTGGTTGTGTTTGTGAAGCAGTGACGACACATACACACATCAGCCTTGCAGCACAGTCCTATGGCCAAACCTGTGCACTAGTGACTTATGTTCAATCTCTATACTAGAGAAAACATACCCTGGCAACATGGTTGAAAATAAGACAATTTAAATATCTCTAACAAATCTGCTAAAGAGACAGTATAGCACAATACAGTATATTCAAAAAAAAAAAAAAAGTGATATGGTGCCATGGGGAAAATCATTAGTTCAATTGGAGAAGGTGCAGATTAGTAACAGAGCTAAGAAACTGACAGCCTGTGACATTGTGTGACATGCTCTATTTTACAATGCATTCCCCGGCATTTTGAAAAGCCATGACACACCAAACCATAGTAGCAGGAATCAAGAAGAGTCTGTGTGCTTGTGACTTGTTACAGTGCTCTGTTCTCAGCCACATGGAGAGTAGAGTGCTTGGAAGAATGTAATTCCTGACAACTGAAGAGAGACAAAACTTCTAGAGCAGTGGCTTACCACACCAGCATGTTGAAGATACTGGTTTCTAATTTGAAGTTGTGTATTATTTGCAGAGGCTGAAGGAAAAGGGTATCTTCTGGATCTTTACAATTCAGTGGGAGAATAGAGAAAAAAGTATAAAAAAAAAAAAAGTCTGTCTGATGTTCTCACTGTGCTGATATTCTGCTCAATCTCCTTTTAAAAAAGGCAGGCCCCTGATCTCTCTTTCTGCCAGCAGAATTTGTGTGAACTCATAATCCTCTGTAAGAAGTACAGTGGGAATCTAAGGAGTTGGTTCCACAAATATACAGACATTGTCCAAAAGCTGGTGCTATTGCAGCAGTAGTCTGCTCTACTCCACCTCCTTTCCCCTTAGCAAGGCCTTACACACCAACTTATACTGCAAAGATAAACATGATCTTGTAGAAAACTGCCTACTTTTATTAAAAAATACTAAGGATAGGATTAAGCAAAGGGGGAAAAAATAATCTATTTTAAGGAACCATCAAGGAATTTCATGTGTGTGGTCCTTTATGATCAGCACAGAAGTTTTCGTTGTGAGGAGCATCACCAGATCTGTCCCGTCTCTCTCAGCAGTGACGTGCCTGGTGTTTCTTTGAAATTACAGATCTAACAAAACTGAAGTCACATTGACTACATGGATTGCATACCTTCCTGCATTTCTCATGTTGTTTGGGAAGGTTAAGAGCCTGCAATACATAAAAGTGTGTGGCAATACATAAAATGGCCTACTTGAGTTTTCTCTAAGTAAGAGAAATTCATCAAAGCACATCTTAAATTACTTAAAATGGCATCATTTTGGGCTAAAATGAGAGCTCACATCAGGAAAGAAGCTGTAAGGGATGGGAAAGCGTGGGAACTGAAAGATGACACATGGCAAGAGAAGCCATGTGCCTAAAGAGAAACTGCTATTTCAGTTTACAAGATCTAGCCTGTTTGGTATACCGGAACAAGCATCCCAGGCAGCTTGTTTGGGATGCGTGCAAACCAACTGTGTGATCACAGGGACTACAACAGAACAGCAGCTGACACAGCAACATGACTAAGATGTGTTACAGCTCTAGTTAATTCTCAATATACAGAAATCCAGTGGTCACTTGCAAATAATTTTAGCCCGTTTAGGACAATTTTTTTGCACATTTCTTACTTCAGCAGACACCAGATGACTCCTATAATTACTCTGTATTTTCTAACGCTGTAGCTCATTGCTGACCTGGCATTTTATTTCAGCACGGGATTGAGCCGGGTTCACACTACCTGTGGAGCAGGCGGCTGCTGCCACCTTGGGGAGGACTCTCCTCATGCTTTGCCGAGCCTGAGCAAGTGCCATATAAATCAGTTTGATTTTTCCCATCACATCCTCCCAGTAAGACAATTTAAAGTCCTGTGCCCCTGCTTCTGTAAGATCTTCCAGATGTGTCCCAAACTCAGACCGTATTACATTCATACCAATAATAGAAAGAGGTGCATTTTTTGTGGGGAAGTTTGCTTAGCCAAGTTTAATAAATGAGGCGCTTAATCAATGTCTCATTTACACTACTCTTAATTTTACAGCCACCTTGACAGCATAAAAGCCCTATTCTCCATCGAGATGAGCATGTTGTATTTTGCATATAACACTTCTCTGCCCCTGTGATCCTAGCTTTCTTGGTAGTTGTCCCGGTTTTAGCAGGGATAGACTTAAATTTCTTCCTACTAAGTGCCCCAGGGCTGTTTTGGGTCTGAATTAAAAACAACATTTATATCACAGGGGTTTTTTGGTTACCACTGAACAATTCCTACACAGAGTTCTTACATAGGCCTTTTCGGCTTCCTCCTGCTCTGTCAGTGAGTGGGCTGTTAGGGGCACAAGAAGCTGGGAGGGAGTATGGCCAGAACAGCTGACCTGAACTAGCCCAATGGCTATTTCACACCATAGGGCATCACGTCCAGTACATGAACTGGAGGGAGTTGGCAGGGATGGGCGGATCGCTGCTCAGGCATCAGTCGGGGTAGTGAGCAATTGCATTGTGTGGCACTTGTTTTTTCCTGCAGTTTGTTTCTGTCTGTATTTTTGTTATATTCCTTTTTATTACAAACTTTGTTTTATTTATTACTTTGTTCTTATCTCAACCTATGAGTTTTGTATTCCTATTCTCTTCCCCATCCTACAGGAGGGCAGGGGGAGGAGTGAGAGAGTAGCTGTATAGTGCTTAGTTGCTGGCTGGGGTTAAACCATAACAGTAGTCTAAATCCTTGTCGGTGCACAGGTTACACGATCTCCTTTCCAGGCTACTGGCCTGGTTGGACGCAACTAGGACATATGCTGCCTTGGATGTCATGGGAAGCATTACTGTGCATAGAAACAGAACTGTGAAAAAAAGAGAGCTAGACTGTGACAGTTTAACCAAAGTCAAGACTTCCTGGCAAATTAAAGGAAGCATCTGGATTATGTCTTCACAATATCCGTAGTTTCATGAGAATGACCTACTCTTCTGCTCTGAGTCACTCCTCATCCAGTCTTCTTTGAGTTTGTACCCACTAGCAAATGAAGGAACCTTTCTATATACTTTACATATAAATATGCTTTGAGACACAAAGGTTGTGCATGGCATTGACTCACAGGCTTTTCACAGGGGAAACTGTCAGTAGTTGCCTCGGCTACACATGACTACAGCAAAAGACTCAATGTCTCGCCTCTCTCCGGAATAGGCAGGCTTGAGAGCAGGGAGCTGTCTGAAAGCAACTAACTTGTTGATGTGCTCTTAAAAACATACAGCAACAAAATTACCACACAGCCATCTACAGGTAAGTTATCATAAACAATGAACTCATTCATGATGCATGATTTGAATTTACAGGAGGAGGCTATGAAGGCACCATTATCTCCTACTTTCTGCCAAAGCACTGGCTGTACTTGGGGCATCACAGTGTGAAACAGGCTTCTAGAACTAAGCCTCACTCTGCTGCTCTGGCAGTCAGGAACAGCCCAGGTACTGCAGTCAACTAGTATTTACAGGCTCCCTCATTTTGGATGGCAACATCCCCATCAGGACTGGACTCTGGAAAGCACCTTCCTCTTTTTGTCCCACCACAGACAGTCTACACGTCACATTTTTGTTCTCACTGTAATAACACATATCCTAATACTCTTGGAGTAAAAAAGTGTCTCCACCCACCTGGAATTTACAGTCAGAGAAGTGGCTTATCTTGACATATCCTTGTGCACAGACAAGAAGGGCTTGCTCCCCTCTTGTTCTTTTACTACAACCTGGTCATCAAAGCATAAATTTGTATTTATTTTCCACAAAGGTATAGGAGATAAAATCGGTTACTTTCCCACTTGTGTGAAACTGTCTAAAAAGCAAGTGCTAAGTCCATTCTGGACAGTCTTTTATCCTTGGTTTTAATTCTACTACAGCATGGTAAAGAATGATGCTTTCAAGCTAAATGTATCCAGCTATTGAGCCAACAGCTAACTCACGTGACTGAAAACAGTGTAAGCCTTTAGTTTTCTTCCTGACTCACAAGTAATTTCCGTATTTTAACCAATTTTTTGGGATTCTTTTAATCCATCTTTTTTAGGCAAACAGCTTTACATCTGCACATGGTTTACATTGTGCTTTGAAAATACTGCCATTATTAATTCATTGCAATAACCAGAGAAAGTGCATATGCTCCTCACATGCATATATGAATACACATTCAAGAACATGCAACAGAAAGTAATCCCAGTACCTCCATTACCATTTAACCATTACCATCATTTAACTGCTGGTAGAGCTCAAGTAATTTTCAAAAATATCAGCTTCATACAATCATTACAGTGATTGCAAAATCTGTATCTGCAGCAGAGTTGCAAAAATTCATCAGGGCAAATTACTAACCAAACATACCCAACTGAATGAGAATCTATTAGTAATAGATTAACCAGATTAATGTGTACGTAACAGTCTCAGCATGGTACGCTGCTGCTGTTAGTTTCAAAGTTCACATATGAACTTTTCATACTGCACACATGGTTTATGAATGAAGTCTGAATGAAAGAGCAATTTAAGGGAAAATAAGGTAAGTGGACATAATATGAAATTAATCTGGGTATTTGAGCATAGACTGCTTAGCAGAAAAAAAAACCACATAAAAATTCTTGATCACAATTTAAAATAGAAATGCACAAATGCATGTCCACTATGTCGTATTATTATGCTAGGGAAAAGAACACCATATACATCTAGACTGATGAGTAACTGATAACAACAGTTTCCTAGGTTGTCTTTTTTAAAAAAGGATTCTTAAAAAAAAAAAGCAAAAAGGAAATTGACCATTAAAAAATCCACAAAATCCTCACTAGGAATTCAGTAAGGAAGATTATCCCATACAGTATTCAATGTTGCCTCTACCAAAATTAGTATGTTAATAGCTTTTGTGTGTTCAGCTTTGTATTTGAGGTATTTCAAAGGATTGATTTAAGCAAGGATTTAATATGAGGGAGAAAGCTTGAACTGCACATACAAGAATCTAAATAAATTAATCTCAGGAAATCCCATTCCAAAATTATCCACAATCTATGAGTACTTAAGTACAGCATCTTAAAAAAAAAAATCAAAATCTTTCTGAAGTCCAGGTGTTATCCATAACTTAAAATCAACTACTTACTTGCCAACACAGTTTTCCATCTGAAACTCCTCTATATTTATTTTATCATCCAGTATTCCTGTTAGACAATTAATGTGTATCAAAAGCCCTTCAGATACCAGATTACAGAAAAGTACAGAGAAAGTGAGAGGTCTTATTTATAAACAATTATATTAACTGGAAATTATCCATACCCATCTCCCCTCTCCATTCACAAACCGATGCTCTTTTCAACTAACTGTGCAATAAGTAACTTCCAAAGTCTCAATTGTATATGGGGTTAGGAACTGCAGCATTGGTTACTTTAGTTCTCCTTTTTTTTTCATTAAGACATACTTCTTTTATTTATCTACATCAGAAATCCCTTTTGGATTACCATCTATTTCAACTTTAGTGGTAGCTGATGAAAGACGGATTCTATGCTCTTCTCTGCTATGGAAAAGTGCTGCTTTAAAAGCTACTTGTCCCTGACTACTTTTTTCTTCCCCCTCCTAAAAACAAGTAGAGATTCACTTCCAGAAACATGATCACTTAATAAGAGCAGTACTTGTTTGTCATCATTCTCTTCTTCCTTCCCTAGTTTTCCTCCTTTTCATAACCTACTCTCCTTTCATAGCAATGCTGTTTTCCATGGTCATTTCACAACTCCTCCTCCTCCTCTCTGTAGCTTTATTTGCTTTCCTTATTCCTAAAACTCTTTTCATACCTGATTCTTTACCAGCTCTTTCTCTACTCCTCTGTCAGTGTAGGAGCGCAGCCCATTACATTGCTCTTGTACCTGTGACACCTTCCGTGGAGCCTTGTTATTTCTAAGCAGCAGACTTGCCTGGATCAGACAGAAGCACACAGGCTGTACTGGCTGTCCATCTACAACAAACACCCCTTAAAACATTTCAGGCAAGGAATGTCAAAAGACATGGAATTTCACAATTTTTGATGGGTTTTCTTTTTTTGAAGTTATCTGAAATGACTCTTGTTATTTATGTACTGACAGGTTTGTGGACAACAGCACAGACAATGGCAGACAGCAAGGAGATGACCATCAACCTTGCTGTCTTTGGAAGAAGTCAGAGTGGCAAAAGCGCTGCCGGGAACAGCCTGCTGGGTAGCTCAGACTTTGAGAGCCACCAGTCACCAAGCTCTGTGACTACATACTGCAGCCTCGGACGCAGCTGCCGCATTTCAGGCATCGTACGGAGAAATGGCTGTGAGTTGGCTCTCCGTGTGCAAGTACTGGACACTCCAAGCTACCCTCACAGTGGCCTAAGCAAAGAGCAGGTGAGAGACACAGTGAGATCAGGCCTGGCACACCACTTTGGAGAGGAAGGCATGCACCTAGCTCTTTTGGTCCTGCGGGCTGACTTGCCTCTGTGTCCAGACGAATCTGATCAGGCAACTCAGTTTCTCCAGGTAAGAAATAAATAAAGTGCCTGTCCTAAAGGCAACTCTCTTGTCTTCAGGTGACAATAGCTATGGAAGCATTGACTGCAAAAGTGAAAAGAGGGAAGTGCAGCTGAAAACTGGAACACTTCCCAGTCTAGCAGTTGAAACACCATTCCAGCTCCAGGATAAACTGAGGAGAGAGACAAGAACTGCACTCTGTTCTATGTGAGCTCAACACAAAGGAATTTAGGAACCAAACTTACCTATCAAAGTAGGCTTGTCTCTCAGAAGTTACAGTTAATGCTTTGCAAGCTTTTCAAGCTTGCTGAAGAGAAATGCTATTTAAAGCAAGCACGAGTCAGGTTACATCACTCTCCTGCACCCTGTATAGGATCAAAACAGTGAACAATAGAAAATCTAACTGATCTGGGACAACGATGCTCAGCTCTGTCCTGCACTACCACTACTGATGTATCTGTTAAAGAGAAAAATAACTAGAAAGTTACCATAAATTTACTCTGGCTAAGGAAAATGTCTAACATAACTGACTTAGGTAAAAATTTTTAAGTTTTTTTTTTTTTTTTAACAAGTAGGAAAGATATATGGTGTGACACTAATGAAGAATAGCTTTCTTTTCAGTTGGAGAGTTCTCATTACCATGCAGACATATCTTTGGAGAGGGGTGAGGAAAAAAACAGAGAAAAAAAAGAAGAGGCCAGCTAAGAGATACTGCTGAGTTTATTTATCTGATCAGACAATCAGATGAACCAGGCTGGAACAACTCAGGAAGAAACCAAGTGCTTTCACACTCTGCATCTGTCTTTAAACAAATGAACTTCAGAGCTGGAAGGGTCTTCCTGGTCCATCAAATCTTATAACTTGTTTTCACTGGTATTATCTATATAATAAATAAGTAGATAAAATTTTATCAATACATAAATTTACAGATAGAAAAACAGATTTCAAAATGTGTTTGATTTGCTCTGCTGTGCTTTCAGATTATTCTCTATTGGTAAGCTACTCCTCACTTTTCTGGTAATCTGAGAGTCGGTTCTCGCTCAGTGCCAGTTTACATAAGTTTGTTTTCAGTGTTACCTTTTTTCTTATACAGTTCTCCATCTCTTTATACTTCACGGCACTTAAGAGAAAGCAGTATTTACTCTAAACTTTTTTAGTCTAAGCCCATGAAAAATCATCACGCTTCTAGTTTGAGACTGTTTTGGATCAAGTCTGTTAAAAGGAAAAAAAAAAAAAAAGAGATGCCACCATGCATTTTTCTCTTTAAAGGGATCTTAAAAAACCCTACTAGAAAGGAAATAAAGCATGTTTCCAAAGAAGAATGCAACAATTCAATTTCATGATTGCCACTGGCTCTCTGTTTAAATAATGTTTGGCTTTTTAACTACTTTCCCCTTAAAAGACCAGATGCTGTGATAGCATCAGCCACAAACAACAGGGCAGAATAGCTGCTTGAGTGCTGCAAATATGAACAGTGATGGTTCTATTGCAATATGTCATTCCAAGATGACATTAGCATGAAGACCAGCCTGAGTAATCAAGAGTTTTCACAATGATTCTCAGCAAATTAGGGATGGCCTATCAATGAAGATGGCATAACAGTAGAAAACTACTAGCATTTAAGTCTCTCTGGATTTATTATTATTATATATTAGCCTAGCAAATTAAGAGAGTGGCAGATATTGATCTCAGAATGAACATTAGCATTGAGTCCTCAGCAGATCAAGACACTATTCCCTCTCTCCAAAACTGATAACCCAACACTTCCTTAGAGAAGCTTATGCCAAAATTTTACACTAGTTTGGGGTTTTTTTATCCTTAGTCTCTAAAATAGATTAATCACTATCCACAAACATGTTTTTCTAACTCCTTGTTTATCTAGGAAATAGAAAAAACACCCTTTAAAGCAGTTCTATACACCATGGTATTTAGGTTACAGACTTAAGCCCATTGAAAAGTAGACTTTATTATCAAAGAAGGCTTCTTGTCAGACACAGGAATTACCATAATTGTGCTAAAGTTCTCATTTCATTTACATCTACCAATGCACGTCTAATCTCTTATTCATATTAAAAATTTCTGTTCTTGTTGACAAAATAGTACCTTTTCTCCATTGTCCTCTGTCAGATGAACCACAGCAAATAAGGAAAAAAAGGTCTCTGGCACAACACTTGGATTGATGCATTTGATTTGGGTTTTTATTTTTCCCTAAACTCCTGAGAAAAGTTCTGTTTCACAGGCTACAGTTGGAATTACAGTTGGTGTAACATAGAAATTCATCATTTATCTTATAGAACAAGTTGATTTTAAAACTAAAAACTTCAAAGAGCTGCAAGAAATCTAGAAATATGGATATGTGGAAACTACTGATGTATACTAATATATGACATAGCTAAACAATCATTTTTCTTTGTTTACATTGATCTTTTTTTTTAACTAGAGAAATTCTATTATCATCTGTAGTAAGAGAACAGAGAACTGCTAGTACTGCATGACCACATAGTTCCACTGAAAGAGGATGTTGATGTCAATGTCTTGGGAAGGTAAAAAACCCCCAAAATTTCAGCAACTCAGAAAGCATGAACTGGATTACTGCCAGGAAAGAACATATAACTGGTCTGTTAATGCAGAAGTGTAAGAGGTGAGAGTAGGGAAGAGGAACAAGAAAATATAACTATTTAAGATTTGTTTTTCATTACAGGAACTTCTGGGTCCCACATGGAAGGACTTCACTGCAGTCCTACTTACCCATGCAGACAAGGCAGAAGAGGCTGGATTCAGTGAGGAAACATACTTGCACAGTGCCTCAAGTACCTTGTTGTCACTTCTGAGCTCAGTAGAGCATAAATACATTTTCCTACACAACCAGAAGAGCTTAACTAAAGGGGAAAGAGCTGTTGTATTAAGAAAGCTCTTGGATTTTATAAGACAAAATAATTATCAAATGATTCTACTTAAACACAGCAAGGAATAAAACTAGCTTTCAGGTGTTCGTTTATCTATTTTCTATGTTAGGTAACAATTAATAGAAATAAAAGAGTAGAGGTCATCCACTGGAAAATTCCTAATTCATACCAAATGACTTTGAACACAGAGCTACAAATATCTGCTTAGATTACCAAACTAGTTGCCTTTCACGGAGTACCTCATACTACTGCATCCAGAATCCTAGCTCTGACCCCAAACATGAGAAGTTAGTGGTCTAAATCATGCTCCTAACAATTACGTAGTCACAAATGAGATTTTGCACTACACCAAATTGTGTATCGCAGTTCATACAAAATACAGTTCTGGAAAGGAAGAAAAAAGAAAACTAAAAATCACCTGAGTTTTGACTGTAACAAAGCCTCTTTGTTCAATTCTTCAAGCTTCCAGAAATTCCTCCGAATTCCAATGTTTGGAAAGAGTTTTCCAGTATTTACAGTAAATGCATTTTAGCTTTTAAAGTATTTCCTTACCTCGATTCAGGATTAGTTAGAATTGAGATTTTGAACTTCAAGAATTTTGTTTAAGAAGACAATTGCTGGACATGTACTTTAGAAGGCAGGTAAAATAGCTCCTGTGTGTTTAACACTATCAGTACATTTAAAAACTAATTCCTATTCCTTATTCCCAGATGCACATGAAATTAACACAGTTTATAGGCACATACAAAACTCATTCTAAAGAGAAACCTGTTAATCTCTTCCTTTGTGCCTGTTCCTTTTAATTTTGTATCACCGTACTTTTGTTTTCTCTCCCAGTTTACTGGACAAAGTTCAAAGCCTCCAAAATTCAGAATCGTTAAGGGTTTTTATTTCAGCAGTTAGAAGGTAACCAGTTAATTAATTATATGCCAAAATACCTGAAGTAAGTCTAAAAGGCTACTTAAGAGATTTATTGAAATTTGATCTGAAACAGTTATTTTTCCATTATTAAAAGGTGGGAATTAAGAGGAGTAATTTGAGGCTATTACTATAGCAACTATGACTACTTGTACTACATTATTATGGAATCATTCTAATTGTAAAAACTGAAGAAGCTACTTCTGTTAAAATCAAAGTATCTTTGTATAAAATATCATGGCATAAAAATATGTTAAAGCAAAAAAAACAAAAACCCAATTTTTTTTTTCTCTGTTTGGGCATTAGGAACAATTTTTTTTTTTTAGTATTTGACTAGCTCTAGCAATCTATTTGCTACTTCATCCTTTCTTAGTACTTTGGAAGGAAATATCTAGGCAGACTAGAGAACAACTATTTTAGCAAAGTAAGAGCTTTGATCTTACTGACACTTTAACAGCTTAACTATGGACATGGAAGTATGTGGATTTGTATATCTTAGGGTATAAAGGGCCATAGTTTAATCTTCCCATTACAGTTTGCAGACTACTGACATGGCTAAGAAAAAAATGCAGAGGTTTACAATACATCTGAAAACTTCTTGGAAGAGGAGAAAATGTAATAAAAGGTGACTAGAGGAATAACGACAATTGTGTCTTCCTTGATAACTGCTAGTCCTCAGCTTCTTGAAGTGCAGTTAGCACACAAGCAACATGGCAGAAATTTTCCTGAGATGCTCCTGCTCCAAAAATCCCCAAAATCTTTTAGTTGTCCATAAAATATGCTTGCTTGCCTGCCTGTACTTCTACCATAAACAAGAGTTAGCAGTTAAGTCTTAAGCAGCAAGTGGTTAATGACTGTTGCCAACACTCCACCTCAAGGACAGCAAGCATGGTGAATGGGTGAATTGTGAAAATGGGGGAGGCATAATGCATTCTATACCGCTGGAAGAGGAGTTAAACAAACAAAAAAAAGTATTAGCCATGCATTTCAGAGGGGTAATATAGTAATGTTTTTTTATTGTGCTTGCGTAACTTTCCATTTCATCTGAAAAAGCTTCTAACAACCACTTATTTATTTAATTCCGCTGTTTGCCATGGTTTCTGCCCTGCAGATGCCTTTCCCTTTCACTTCAAATGGAACTCCTTTGTATGTAGCAACACATTGGTCATTGGTACGAAGATCAGGCTGGATTTGTTCCCACATCTTCTTCTTGGGATTTAGTTCCTTCTCAGGATCCCCTGTTTTAAAACAAAGCATAACCTAATAGTACACAACACAAAAGGCAGAGCAAGAGCTCTACGTATGTTCACATATGACAGCACACACAGCATCACTGCACATATTTTTAAGGGAAACAAAATGTTACCTGCAATTCTTAAAACAAAATCTTTAATTAGAATTAGGAATCATCTAAGAAATGTTTCCAGAACCTCTCTCAAAATGATAATCTTTCAAGGGGAAAAAAAAGTTGTAAGCAACAGACCACAAATATTTTTAAAAGGAAGAAATCAAACCATTGCCAATTGTTGGTTTACAAAATTTGCTGGAGATCAAAAGGATTCCTAGTATATGCTGTATACGTGGATCCCAGAAACACACTGCTAACCAAGACATGGGTTTGTCAGTTTCTTTAGGAATAAATTAGTTTTATAATCAATTAATATTAAATGAATTTGGCAAGTTGACAAGAACAGTCCAAAATTAGGACACTAACACATAATTTTAGTAACAAGCTGAAACAATGTTCTGATACTTTCTGTCCTATTTAATGATAAGCTCTGGTGACTAAAGCAACAGAAGCATTAGAGGTCAGCTTGTATTTCAGCAATTATAACCTCAGTTTCTATAAATCTCAATTCCCCATTTCTACATGTAAACCATGATAAGCTACCTACACCCTAGAGGTATTGACAGTCTAACTACATTAGCAAATCTGACTATTTAATGACCTCTATTGACTACAGAATGCAGATTTCCTCAACTAATGTTTTAAAATACTGTTAACAAATTACACAGAATAGTGAAGCATTTCAGAGTCATATTTTTTCCCATTTTTAAATAGGCACAAAATGCAAAGTATAGGAAGAAAACAACTATGCTTAATAAGCTCTCCTGCTGTAAAGATGCTACCTAAACTCCTGCCTAATGACAAACTAGATAAAGCCAGACAATCAATCTGCTGTACAATTATCTTCTGTTCAAAGGACAATCAAATTTAATCTCTTAATGTTAACACAATGGAGTCTCCTAAAGAAAGAAGATATTTCATTAAGAAAAACATAATCTAGAGGGTGCTCTTGACCTTTTGTGTTTAACATAGGCAGGACAAATTTTTAAAAAACTAACCATAAGACTTGTTTTAAATATAATTAGAGCACATTAAAATGCTGAAAGGGATTCCATGATATTTCATTGCTGACACACAATGGCTGTTTTTTTTCTGAAGTTCCAGAACAAGCAAAAGTAAAAAAAACCCCACACAGATCCTAGTAATCATACCCTCCTTGAGATCCTTTCAGAGGAGCCAGGAGTTCCTAAAGGAAAACAAGGAGTTCTGCAAGTGTGCAAAATACCAACTACTTTCATTTGCCAGTACTCAGTGTCTCCAAAGGTTCAGGAAGGAAAACTATAAGGCTACAAGGATTTTCATGTACTTTTTTCTAGTAGGTGGTTGAAATTTATTATGGCTTGGTGTATTCCTGACTGTCTGATCAACAGGAACGAATTACTCTCATTCCAGCCTGCCTTATTGTTTTTCCTCCTTTGAACATTTTCAATGGTTCAGTCTCCTCACATTCTCAATGCCTGCAAAAATAAGTTAGTTCTGTCTGTAGACAGGTCTGTAGCTGCCTGTAGCTTTGGTATCTGTAACTGTGTAAGAGAAGCAGACCAGGCCAGATTTCTCTGGCTAGTCTTGCCAGAGCAAGATTCAATACTGCAATCATTTCACAACCACAGTGCACTTGTTTAAAAGAAAAACAGTAATACAATGAATTTATTATACATTTAGAGCTCATTGTGCATTTTCACAAAAAAGAATGCCGCTCAAGGCTCAAGTTCATGAACAAAGACAAACTTGAATTTAGAGCAAAGTGAACGCACATGAACTAATAAAATCATTAAACAGAATGACGACTGATCTATCGTACTTTTCCTTCTCCTCAAATAGAAAAGAAACTTGACTTCTATTACAAAAAACATGCTTTGGATGTTAGTAAGTTTCTTTGGAATCTTGAATCAAGCTCTCTTGGGACTCTGGTGAACTCAGATTAGATTAGCATTGGCATTGATTTTAAATACTAACAGAGCTTTAGAGGCTGTGCTGCATTTTCCAATGACTTCTACTCACTGCATTCCTTCTTCCCAGAAAATATTCTTTAGAAAGGTTTCTATAAATAAAATAAATGTAAACTTGTAATGGCTTAATGAGCTTCCCACTTTCCCTAAATAAAAAGAACCAGATAAGAAGAGGTCCCAAATTTTATTAAACATGTTATTCATTCTAGCAGTTTAAATACTACAATAGGAATTCTCATGAAAAGAAATCTTTCCACTTTCTAACAGCTCAGTAAGTACTAAAAAAATATTATATATTTATTATATATTTTAAATGAATAATAGTATACTAAACGAAGACATAAATACATAATATAAAATATATTACTACATATAATATTGCATATTAATTTTGATTTATACCAGTGTTCATAGTTAATATTAACTTATGCGAAGTAACTTTATAGTAACAATTTCATCTTATGATTTTACTATATTATGTAATGTATATTGTATGAATATATAAATGTATGTAGTTTATATATTAATACGTTTAAATGAATATATAATAAACAAAACATGATCCAGCAATGTGCCAATTCTGGGCTCCCCAGCTCAAGAGGGACAGGGAATTGCTGGAGAGAGTCCAGTGCAAGGCCACCAAGATGATCAGGGGACTGGAGCATCTTCCTTATGAGCAAAGGCTGTGGGAACTGGAGCTGTTAGCCTGGAGAAGAGGAGACTAAGGGGCAACCTCATTGATACTTACAAAGTGCACAAAGTGCATGTCAAGAGGATGGGGCAACACTTTTTTTCTGTAGTGTCCAGTGATAGAACTAGGGGTAATGGGATGAAGCTGGAACACAAAAAGTTCCACTTAAGGAAAACTTCTTTCCTATGAGAGTGAGGGAGCCCTGGCACAGGCTGCCCAGGGAGGTTTTGGAGTCTCCTTCTCTGGAGGTTTTCAAAACCCACTTGGACACATTCCTGTGTGACCTGACCTAGGTGGACATGCTTTAGATGATCTTTAGAGGTTCCTTTCAACCTCTACCACTCTATGATTCTGTAAATCTGTAATATATATGTAAGACAGAGCAAAGACGGAGCAAAAAGAAGTAGTGATGCCTGAAAAGTTAATGTCATTTAGCCCTAATACCACTGTGGATTATAACTAAACAACTGAAGGAAAGCATCTGTAGATCAAAGTTTAATCAAAGAAACCTGTTAAATACTGACTAATCACTGCACTTCAAAGCACTCAGTTTTTTTCAGAGTTATTAACTGCATTGCAGGGATGCTTAGAACAGAATTATTATTTCTTTATATAACTTAATGACAGATTTGTGGTTCATGTGTCAGTTATGCATTGAAGAGTTTTGTCAATTTTACTGCCATTAGAAAGAAGATTTCACAGTTTAGCTATGAAAACTTCAAGAATTATTGCTGTCTTATGGCAATGGTGGTTCTAGGAAAACTCTCAAGTTTCTACAGAAAAGAGAGTTCAATTGGTTTGAATCAAGATACCATTTGTTTACTTTGACTAAAATGACCAAGGCAGATTAGCCTGTATATAATGAATACTTTCAATGTTGGAGAGACAAGGTTTAAAAATAACTTCATTCCAAGCTGCTTGACAGACAGCTGTGAGCACTTTCAAGTTGCTTTATTGTTGCTGCTGCTTCACAGGCTTTCATGCTTCAAACCAAAATAAGACCCAGCTGTCCTTTCTGTTTTAATTTCAAGGACTCAAACTGAATCTTTATGCTTTAAAATTACTCTCTTAAAAAATTAATCAGAACATAAATGGTAACAATTAATCACTGAAATTAAATGACATCTGACACAGCCAGTTTTCTACCCTCCTGATACTGACAACAGTATCAGTGAAGTGCCAGATTGCCTTTGAGGCAAAGCTAAGAAGCACATAAAATTCTAATATACAATAAATTTGATGTAACTAGGCAAACACATCACTGCTTTGCACTATTGAACATTAGGTGTACCTTCCATGTCAATGATTAGCTTTAATCTCATAGTTGCTCAGAAAAATTGGTAAGTATTTGTGAAACATTAGGAAGCAACTGCCCTATCTCAGATAATAATCTATAGCCCTGGACACACACGCTTTTCAAACAAGTTGTAAAAGCTTTCATTTGGCACTTAATGCTCCATGTTGTTAGCTTCCTGACAGAAAGAAACTGATATAAAGCTTTCAAAACCTTGTGTCACAAGTTGCAGGTTATAATTTTAGAACTAGTAAAACTTTTACAATATCTTTAGCTTACTCTATGTCTTCTAAGGCTAAACATGTCAACAGAATACCTGTATACCTTAACAGTTGAGAATAATTTCAAAACAAATGTTTCCATAACTGATTTTCTCTAAGAAAAGCTTTTTGCAACAATGAAAAAGAAGTGGAGTCACACAGTTTTTCAACAAAATTTACCTGTCATGTGCAAGAATAAATATGCTGGCTGACAGAGAGTAACACTACTACTAGAAAAATGCTAAGTTAGGAGACAAGTTTTGAGTAAGGTTATGTCTTAAGATGAAAACAAAAACAACCCTCCACCCCTCAGAAAAGCCATATGCTCAGTCTGACTTGTACATCACCTTGCAGGGCTTACACACAAGAAGGTTTTACTCTACAGCTTGATGCTATTTCCTGTGCATCCACTTCCATAGCAATAGAAAGCAATATCAGTGTATCCTTGCACTTAACAGGTCATACGTCCAACATATTTAACTTTACTCACAGACATATGTAACTACTAGAAGTTATGCGTGAGTATTCCTACAACTTAGTCAATGCAATTGCTGAAGGCTTTCAGATTTGAGTATAGCTTACCAATTCTGCATCTCAACTAGCAAGCACGGTATATTTTTAATACAGAAAACTAAAAAGGAAAACAACACTGCAGGACTGATTTTCTTCTTAAACACAGTATTATTTTAACATATTTTCAATCAGTGTATTATGTAGCAGTAAGCTGAGTTTTCCTCCTATTTCAGAAACATCTAGACAGTTCACTGCTTCCTTTATCATGTGCCAACAAAAATATACTTTTTTTAAAGCATCACAGTATCAATCATAAGAAGTAGAAGAATATCTATATACATACATACAGACAATACATATTTATACTATTCTCTCTTTTCAATGTCAAATTAATAAATAGCATTTTAAATGATAATTCAGAGAGTCTGAGTGTCTTTCTTACCCAGATGGTAAGACACCAGCACCTCTCAGTGAAAAACACTTAAAGCCACGATAGAGATAAAAACTTAAAGCGTTAACAAAGAGAGCAATGGGAAAGTCGAATCTGATTCTAACTCTTTGAGCCTGTGAGAACAATTAACTGGTAACTGGGTAGGAGGGAAGCGTTCACCAACACGCCATATCTATGATGCTTGTGTTCCCAACACATAAAGCCAAAAACTAATAATTTTCACAGATGAGTGGGAGGTGGAGGAAATGGGGAAAATGATGAAAAATCATTTTCTGAGAAAATTTAAATATTCTGGAAAAATCCTGCATTTATTTATTTATTTAATTAAGCAGAAAGAAGTCCAATATCTAGTCTTTGCATACCCAAGAAGTCATCTCCTCCCAGACAAACAAACAAAAATCCCCTGGTGTTTTAAGCATTTAGGTTCTTCTCATAAACATGAGATTTCTACTCCCTTCATCATTCTCTATCCCTTCCTCCTGAAAAAAAAACCTCAATTCAAGAAAGCCTACCTCAAGTTCTGCTCCATTCATTAAGGGGAAGAGCTGGAAGCAAGAACTTGCTACATCATCACTTACACTGAGACACTAGGCAAGATGCTTTGCATTTGCTTATTGTAACTTGCCAACTACAAATAGTTTGTCCATACATTTCAAAAGCAGATATACTTAGTTTAAGTCTCAATAAGTGGGTAATTTTGTATAATAGTCCTACACAACTTCTTCATGTTTTTTCCTCCTATCGTCCAATTTTTGGCAGGTGGTATTTTCCATCTTTTGTTTACACATTCTCAGCATACTACTAATGAAAAAGTTTGAATGGAACTAATTCAGAAAATTTCAACAAAAATGTAGCCAACTTTGAAATACTGTTTTATCTGCCTCAACACTGAGGTCACCTCAGCATACCTATTTCCGCCAATTTCCCAAATAGCAACTTACCAGGAAAACTTTCAAAAGTGATTCTATCTCCAGGTACTGCTCCAGGTGGGGGAGCCAGAATTTCCACTTTTTCTGGGGAGCTGGCACACATCAACATTGCTTGAGATACTACTCCTCTCATCTTTGCAGGCTTCAAGTTACAGAGCAGTATTACCATCCGATTCTGCATCTTGGGGAAGGAAAAAAGAACGACAGGAGTATTTAAGTGCCCCATGCTTTTGGGGACTTTAATTTTTATAACAGAACAATAAAGAGACTAACAGTGGTGAAAGAAGCATACAGCAACAGATGCACAATTTCAATGTCTGCACATCAGTAACCACATTCCATCTTTACTCATTCTAGGTCATCACGTCAGTCCACTTATGATAGATTAATCAAATACTTTCTATTTAACAATAATAATTACAATAAAAATTAAACATTCTAAAAATTAAGCTAGCTCTAAGATAAAAATTTTGAATTGTGTACTGGAAGCACACAGGTGTGTTAGCTCACTTGAATCTTAATTTTTACCTTATTTAATCCAAATGCTTTGAATTTTTTTAACCATTGAAAATGGATGTGTACCATTGAAATACTGTGAACCGCAATTTGTTAGAGCAAAACTGGTTTCCTCCTTTGTCATTTTATATAAATAAGAATTATAATATTAAACAAGAAAAAAACAACCACAATTTTAGGGGAAACTGCCACACTTTAGTCTAGAAAACAAGGCACATTGCCAAGCTAAATAAAAATTAAACCCATAACATTAAGAGATAGAAAGTAAAGCCGTAACTCCCATATATGTGTGTGTCCTAGTGCACACACTCGTATATATAAGCTGTATTTCTAGATTTCAGACTTTGTGTATTACAATGTAAACTTCAGACAAAACTGCAGGATTAATACTTAATAAAATTCACACGATGAACTATTCGGAATTCCACATAGTTTCTTAAACTATTGCCCAAAACGTAAATATTGGCTGTAAAATGTCAGTGACTAAAATGCAAGTTGTAGCCACTATCTAGCACTAAATAACAATTAGAAAATGGATATAGAGAATAAAAAAACCAAGATCTCTGCATTTGGTAGTGAACTTTAAAAAAAATTCTAGACTTCAAAGCATTGCTCTTGTATTAGAGATTATAAAACTGACAAAATCAGATTGCATTAATAGAGAAATGAAAATCATCATCTTCATGAAATTAACAGGAAAGAAAAACAAACTAGCATTATATCATTTCTTTCCAATCCCAGTGGCTCAAATGTTCATATGTATATTGAATGAGATTTCTGAATGAGAAGTTGATTACTATCTGCAAAATTAAAAGGTACTCACATTTCAAACATACACAATATTCCATAACTTTGCTAGGAAGTATATTCAAATGTTTTTGAAAAATTGGTCTAATATTAAGATATGTGCATTGATTTCATGAATATGTGGGAAGAAAACACACAACATTAAATAAAGATTTTTATAAAACAAAGAGAAAAACCCAGCCCAAGATGGGCAGCCAAATCAGATCACTGCTATTTCAAGGTTTGTGGGTTTTTTTGTTTTTTTTTTAATAAATGGCTCAATTTTTAATTTGTCTTCAAATAAATGTCAATTCCTGAGGTACAGAGAAAAAAGAAGCCATTGTTTCCTAACACTGCAAAAGTTTTTAGTTTTGTTTGCTTGTTTTATAAACTAGTTGTGCTAATTTTTATAGAAGTGACTTACTGTAACATTTCCAGAAAACATGGTTTCAATTACAATAGTAAATCCCTCTCCATGCATAATAAGCACAAAATTTACTGTTTACTAATCACCAAGGAAGTTGATGTTTGGGTATCATTTTATCTGTACTGCTCTTAGGTGATCTTTTTACAGTAAGTAATAAATAAAACCCTGAAATATGTCAGCAATAAAGAGTAAGATCTGATGGACCATTTTCTGTAACTCCTTAAATTAGAGCAACAAAAGAAACAATCTAGTTTTTCAAAAGTAACTGGAAAAATAAATTGGAGAATTTTCTGAACAGGTAGATAACATTGGTTATCTAAGAAATGTGACTCCCTTTCCCTGTACATGAAAAGTTATATCAGAAACACAGGGTGTTACTAAAAAGCAGCTGAAGGTGACACAATACAGTCAGTAAGTGTGTTTCCTTCTGCATATGTGTTTTTACCCACTAGGCAAATTCTGGTTGAGAGCCATCAGACAAAACTCTGCACTTAAAAGGAAACAAACAGCCGCAAATCTCTGGCTTCAGGGAAACTGACAAACACCCCCTGAGTCCTCAAAGCTTTGATATATAAATGAGCTGAGAATAAGCAAAGAAAATTAAAATGTTGTCTCCTTGAAACGCTAACAACCTTCACTGAGAGACAACCTTTTGTTTGAGACATCCAGAAACTCCAAAACTGATAGATAAGTGAGAAACGGATCTAGTTCTAGCGAAAAATGTTAGTTGTCACAGCTACTCCACATTCAGAATAAAATTGCATTTTCCCAACAAACTAGTAGAATGAAGCATGGTGAGAGGAAGAAATAAAGCAAGGAAACTAAACAGAGGGAAAGGTTAATCCTGAAGTTTACAGAAAACCCAAGAAGCACAAGTGTTAAGTTGCTCTTTTTTTTTATGCAATCCTTGAAGTTACCTATATCTGAGTATCAACTAACCATCCCTTTGCATCTCAAAATTAGATACTGACAGATTGCAATGACTACTGATTAGGAGTTAACACATTGATTGCTTTAAAACCAGAGTGAGTTGTAATGCCAAAAGCAACAAAAAGCCCTCCTCAATCTATTATGTTTGTCTATATCATAAGTTCGGCAGCAAAAATAATTACAAGTCACGAGTTTGGTTACACAGTTATTTCTTTTTTTTCATACCTGTAAAGAAATACAGTACCATTTAATATAGCCTCAAAATATAATGCAATAAAAACAGAGGAAAAACATGGTTTGCTTTAAGAAAGGTGTCCTATATAGCACAGAATGTGTCAGTAAGTTTACGGTTATGCTGTAGTCATTATTCTTTACAATGAAACATATATTCTCTGCAGGCTAGACAAAGAGTATGTATAAAAAAGATAATTACCATTCTATCAAAGAGAGAGAAATATAAATTCCAGTAACATTTGCCAATTCCTGGGTGGAAAACACTAATCCTTAAACAACAATTTAGAAAAACAATGATGAAGTCATTTGAGTAGAAAGAAAAAGTTTCTGCTATAAAAGTGACACAATATAGCTCATAACATGTATCTGTAATGGATCCTCTCACAAAGAATAGCTGTAGGATAGTGTTTCCGGAGGCTGAGAGTGGCTTCTTCTCTTCTTGCTAAGTTGAAGACACATGCCCTGCATTCTTGTCCTTCACTTCAGAGCACTGACGTGAGGATCTCTTTAGTTTCAAGAGGATTTCAGGAAGTAGAAGAATGGCACTTGAGGACTGTCTGAATTTCAAAAAAGGATTGTCTGAGAAAAGTATTGCTGTTAAAGATCCACTTCAAAAAGCCAAATGCAGCTACCAATCCATCCTGTCATTCCAGAATGTTCTGAAATTGTCTCCAGCTGCTAGCGGAAGAGCTCAGTACTGGCAAGGTCCACCTCATGCTTCAGTTCCATATCCCTGTTACTGATGACACGTGTATCTGTCTGTACATGATACCTGAGCAGGCAACTTCTTGACTTCACCACCACTGGCTTCACCAATGCACCACATTTAAAGTCGTCATGCAAGAAGTTTTTACACCCATAAATATTCCAGTTTCAGCTGGAATAGAAATAATTTTCTTCTTACTAACTGGTACAGGCCCATGTTTTGGATTTTTGGTGAAAATAGTGTTCACAACAACAGGATGTTTCAGTTGTTGCTGAGTAGCACCTCCCATAAGACAATACTTGTCAGTTTTCCGTGCTCTGCTAGTAAGGAGGTGCACAAGAAGCTGGCAGTGAGCATGGCCAGGACAGCTGACCCAAAGGCTTTTTCAATATCATATCTCATGCATAACTCGGATTTTTGGGATTGTGGTTTTCTTGTTTCCTTGGGGTTTATTTCTCTCTTTTTTAATTACATTTTTTTCATCATTATTCTTATATTATTTTTGCTATTATTATATTTTGTTTTATTTTAGTTATTACCATTTTCTTATCCCAATCCAGAAGTTTTCCTTTTTTTACCTGACACTTGTTTCCATCCCACTGAGGGCAAGAAGTGAGCAAGCAGCTGCGTGGGGCTTAGTTGCTGACTGTGGTTAAACCATGACGCATGCACAGAAGCGTATCAACTAAACAAGCATAGAGGATGATTCTATTCCAGACAAGGAATTGAAAATACATATTTTGTATTTCACTGTTAAGGCTACTCACTGTCAACTAAGTTAAATTTACATGCTCTTTGCATTACTCCATGACAAACATTTCAATGGGCTATAAAGAGAGTTGTAAGGCAAAGGTTTCGTAAGTCTGGATAACAGCAAAAAAGTTATTATTCTCCCCACAGACTAGGAAAACTGAAGGGAAAGTCACATCTGTTAGGTCAGGAGTCCACTGTATACCGATGGTATTACAGAGGAGTCAGAATAAGATCCCGACATAGAAATACGGCAAGCAGAAAGGAACTGATTTGAAGCAAGGGTTCTTCTCCATTTTCTGACAAATGCTGTTACACATTACTTGCACTTGCATTTTATTTTTGTTTTCATGACTGTAAAAATCTTTTAGCAGAATGAAAACACATCCTATAAACAGATGAAGGTCTTTGGTTAACTTAGAAAAGGAAACTTTGTCAATACCTGATCCAGAGGAACATATTTCACTAAACCGCTGACGACAGTCCTTGGGGTTGCTTCACCAACATCCACTTCTTCAACATACAGACTGTCTGCATCTGGATGCTTTTTGGCAGTAATAATGCAGCCCACACGAAGATCCAGACAAGAAACATCTACAGGTTTTGCATTACTACTTCCAGCAGCTGGCTGCTGTTTCTTTTCCTTCTTTTCACCTATTAAAGAAAGTCCAGTTCATGAAATAAACATTTTAAAGAAGCATAAATAATGTATATTACAACTGCAAGGGAAAAGCAAGCTACAATCTCAAAAATAATTGTAAATCCAGTGTAAAACACATATGATGAGTAGAGAATTAGCACATCTATTACTAATTTCCAGTGGAGAATGTCATACATGCTTCAGTTTAGATTGTTACTACACGTAATTACCACTTTTGGACAGAGGTATTGTTTCTAAAGTGAAGACATCCTGAACTTTAAGTGTAGCTAACATGCACTTGAGTGACACACAGGTGCTTCCAGAGGCCACATCAATAAGTCTGACAGTAGTGTTTCAATAATTAGCAATTATCAGTAAATCTTGCCATGGTGTTTCACCAAAGGGACACTGGACAATTGTTTAGACATCAGGTTACTAGTGATTAACAAGTGCTTCTGACTGTAGACAATGCTAAGCCACTGCAACTGCAACCATTATAGTCACAAAAGCAAGAATACCATAGTTAACATTCTTCATTTCCCAAATATACTAGTGTGTGAAAAAACTCAGGGTTTATGAGATTTCACTGACGTGGAATTCACCCATACTGTACAGTATAAAACAGCAGTGAAGCAACAATCTCCATACTCAAATGTGTATTCAGATATTCCTTTTGAGATTAGCAAGTGTCATGCCATGAAAAATACACACAAAAAATATAATTAAGCTTCAGAACAGAAAGTCATCTAGTCTGCCAAAAAAATTCTCTAAACTTTGTGGCCTCTTCCTTCCAATATTTTTTCCCTCCTTTGGGTGTATGTGTTTTGCTTTCATTTGTTGTAGGATTTTGCGGGGATTGAGGTGTGTCGTGATTTTGTGAGGAGCTGCTTTTGCTTGATAAGAGAGAGAGGGGGCTGCAATGCAGATCTGGTAAAGAGTTCTCGGACTTTCCCCTGGCTCTTGGGTTCAGACCCAAGATTGGTTGGCCCAATCTGGCACCTCTGTCATCACTATTTAAGGACGGGAATTTGAAGTGCTTGGGAGGAGGTGTAGGGGTGGTACAAGATGGAGGCGACCATGTGGACCCCACAGTCAGAGAAAGAGGAAAGAAGGAGGAGCACGAGACCAGAGACCCTTCTGCAACCCATGGTGAGAGTGCAGGCTGTGCCCCTACAACCCATGGAGGGCAATGGCAGGACTGAGAGCCACCAGCAGCTCCAGGTGAGTGGATCCAAACAGGCAAGAGACTGTGTGAGAAGACGGCCATGGCACAGGCCGTGCTGGAGAGCCTGTGCACTGCAGAGCAGCCCCACATGAGAGGCAGAGAGCGTGTGAGGTACCTTGGTGAGAAGCCCACCTGCCCTGAGAGACGAGTCGCAGAAGCCATCAAGAATAAACTGACTGAAATCCCCATTCCCTATCCCACTGAGTCGTTCATGGGGGGAAAGACATAAAGACACAAGAATCAGGGCTCTGAGCCTGTGAAAAGGGGAGGGGTGGGGAGAAGGTGGTCTTAAAGGGCTGGTTGTGCTCTTCATCATTGTACTATTCTGTGTTGTTCTCTGTTTGTTATGTTTTGAGGTTTTATGGTTATGTTTTAGTTGGTGGTTGATTAAATTATTTCATGTTTTCTCTGTTTTGTCCTGGACCATAAGAAACAATTGAGCTCTCCCCGTCCTTTGGCAATTCTCAAGTCTTTGGTACTTGAGTCGAATCGTGGCCTTTTGTCCCTGAATGGGGCTAAATCAGGACGAGGGGCTGCTTGTTTTTTATTTGTTTAAGTAAGGAAGTTCAAGTCACAATAAAATAAATTTGCCATGTATCCCATTTAAGTAAGAATCTGTAGCTCACTTAAGGGCCTTATCATTAGCTTCAAGTACTTCCAAGATTTTAGGAGCTAGCACACGATGCTTCCTATTATGGCTGTACTAACTGGGGTTTTTTTTCTGTGCCCAAAAAGATGTAAAAGCACTTACATAAATTAAATGCTCTAACTCTTTATCACAGCTAAGAAAACTGCAGTACCTTTTTTTTCTACCTTTCCCTTCTTTTTGTTTTCTTCATCTTCACCTTGAATTTGATCTTTGGAACTAGGAGATGATGCAACTACTGTACTTTGTGGAATATCATCCGAAAATGATGTTGTAGAAACAGTTGTACCAGAAGGAACTGCTATCTGTTTTACTAAAAATCAAAACCACAATAATTAGAAGGTGCAACAGAACTATGACATTTTAAGTTTCCAACACAAATAAAAATAGTAGAGAGCATTGAAAGTTTTGCTTATAATACCTAAACCACAACTGCTGAGTAATAAGATAAAAATTGCAAAATACATATAAGAACTCAATCTACATTAATTAATCTGGTCAGCTACATCAATGTCTTGGACTACACATTTTTTAAATGGAAAAAGCAGTAAATACAGGAAAAGATACAAGCAAATACCATCTCTTTTTATAGTTATTTCTGCTTTCCTTATTTCTCATTAATGTTTGTCTAGTTTCAGTTTCTAGCTAATCATACTGGAGACTATTCAATAATTTTCTATGCATAAAATAATTTTTATATTTTTGTCAGATAATTCCTCATCTCTTTCTGATTCATTAAAGAAACTGAGCCTAAATAATCAGATTCTAAGAAATTGTCTACAGATCTAATTGATTCCTCACTTCCCTAAATTCTTCATGTTGCCTTCATATTTCTTTTTAAACTGCTGATGTAGAACTTTGGACATCACCTTACTGTGAGTCTTATAAGATGGAAGCATAAGAGTTACCTCCCCTTTGGATTCTGCTCTTTAAAAATCATTACGGCTTTTTACCAAATCACTATATTGAAAAAGCATCATCAGTGTGCTATACAATATCATCTAGGCTCTCTTTCCCACAAAGAGTTAGATCAGATGATTTGTTGATGATCCTTTCAACCTGGGCTGTGCTAGTATTAACTGCTGTTTGATTAATTCTTCTTAGTGTCACTATTACACAGTTTATCCTTCTTACACTTCAGATACTTACTAACTTTTCTGTAGAACTGCACGGTTTATTGATGCCTCCTCTATTCAATAATGAAGTGATATGCATGACTTATATTCTTATAAAAAAAACTTTAAAAATCACTTGAATCTGAGATTTGTTGTACCAACAACCACTTGCTTGTGGTTTTGCCTGCTAGTTGTGGAGACACTTGTTGTTTCTTAGATCTTTGAAAAAATACCTCAAGTGATATTTTTTTATATTCTGTGTCCATACAATTTCTGTGTTCAACTACTTAATACTGTCAAAGCTAATGCACACGAATTTACTTCAAAACATCTGAATATAGTCTTACCACCTTTTAGATAAGCTAACCAAATAAAAGATGCACGTCAAGCTAAATATTAATTTCCTAGCTCTTTCCCATCTTGGTAAAAATCATGTATCTTGAGATTTCTCTCTCAAGCATAACAAAGGTTCTGTGAAATATCCTCTACCTGTTAAAAATTGCTGCAGACTAACAGACAACAGAGAAATATAAACTAAAGATTTGATTTAGTACATGGTAAAGTTTTATTCATGCCTAAGGTAGAAAAATTACATCATTTTAAAGAAAGCATGATGGATCTGAAACACTTCAGCATTGTTTTTCTCTTTTCTCAAGAATTACATAATGATGGTACAAGTTGAACAGAGCTATACAGAGGAGTGCAAAGGAGGAAAAAGTGACATGAAAGGTTGTTCTTTAAGTACAGAATAAAAAATTCAAACCACATTTTTTCTAATTTTACATGACCACAGATTTTCTAATAAGTCACTGTCCATTTGCACTTTGAACTACAGTTTGATTTCCATCAGGATTTCTCAGTCACGCTAGAATAAACACTAGGAGTATCAAGATGCATTAGACAGCAATTTCTAATATATTCTAAGAAGTCATTGTCATCAGTCAAATTCCGGGCTTGTTATGAAAGGCACCGCACAAAAACACACAAAGAACCAGTTCCATGTCTGATTAAGATTTGGTGTAAGTACCTTTAAGGCTTGCAGCTTACTTAAATGTTGGAGTTAAGTAATTTGTCATAGGAATGGAACTTAGGAAAATCCATAATTTGTAAGAAGTGACAGACTCACATATAAGAATAATCAAGAATCATCACAGATTTAAGAATCACAGAATTAAGATAGATCTAGTTAGCACAAAATATTATCCAAACTATGTTGTATAAGGAGAGGACTTTTTTTTCCTCACCTCCATTTCGAATTTCTGCCTGAATCAGCTCCTGCTTCAGCCCTTCAATTTCTTTCTTCAGTTTGGCATTTTCCACACGAAGCTTCTTCTCTTCCCGGAGAGAAGCCTGCAAGACTAGAGTTAACATTGTATTAAAAACTATACGCTTTAATAGTTAGCATTTGTCAATTGGCAAACAGAGGTTTTGTTTTTAACGAAAAAGTTAAAAGTGAAAACTGATAACTGAAGCTCCAAAAGAAGTGGAAACTTTCAAGGAGTATATCATCAGAAATGTCTTGGAATCCTTTTTTATTGGAAAAGCCATTTTTACAATACTTAGGTACTCACATTGTCTCTCAATTATACTAGCTTCTCATTCCTCTAACAGACTCAAAAGAAAAAATTCCAAGAACACTATTAACAACAGTCCAAATATGCTTGTAATATTGACTACATTAATTCACTGATAATGAGATACATAAAATATGTAAGTTGAAGGTATAATACTCATGAAAGAATTCCATAGTAGTAAAAAAGCATTCAGACAAACACACAGTCTCATACTCTTTCCGGTTCTCTTTCTCCTCATAAAATGAAATAACATCCTATGAAATTTCCATAACCTGTTTGTTTCATTAATCCTTCCTTATTCATAATTTTTCTATTTCAGGATTAGCAGCTTCAAAAAAACCCCACAAACCACACAACACTGAAGTGGTGCTACAATTACAAGCTTTATATTGGAGAACTTCAAAACATACTTAAAAGGCTGATAGCATCAATTAAGTTGTCCATGGTCACATTTTTTCCTATGATTATCTCATTAACAAGTTGATCATATGACAGATAATGCCTTACTAGCTTTCTCCTTGAGCAGTGCAACTTGTTGCTTGAGGTATTCAATAACTTGATCGGCCTCTGCACCCTTCTGCTCCAGTCTGTTCAGCACTGCATTGTTGGCTGCCATCTTTACCAAGAAACGAGCTAAGAACCTAGACAAACAACAAACAGTCTAAAATTAATGACTTCTTAACAGACTAACACTACCATCTCTTACCACATGAAAAAGTCATAAGATCAGTTGTTGAATAAGAAAATTTATTAAGCAAACAAGTTGGGCTCCCATCTCCTAATGCAAAGCCCAAACAAAAAACATTAAACAGAATCTGACGTTTAATAGTTGCTTTCAAGTACCTTGGAAGAAAAGCTATATTTCTTCCCAGCTGCACAAAATATGCCCTTCCCTCATGAGACAGAAAAAAACCCCAACCCACTTTAACCAAAAAGAAAGGTCTGAATGAGACAAAAATAATTTAAAAAATTGGACAGAAGATTCTATCTTCATTTTAGCTGAAAAATTTATTAGTGTATGTAGCATTTTACTGAGACTAAGAACACAGAAATATCGCTAGAGAATTTCCAAATTTTTCTAATAAATTTATTCAGAATACACTGAATACCTCATACGTTGCTGTGCATACATTAGGAATCCACTTTTAAGCAGAATTCATCAGTATTAACACAGTATTAACACAACTTCAATTGAAGGTTTACACCTTCAGTTATTATAGCACTGATTTATATTGTCTCATTTCCAATGAAATGGAAGGCCAGGCATAGAAGTAACAAATGAAAGAAGCAGGAGACACACACAAAAAATAGTAAAGGCAAGAGCACAATACTGTCTAATCTTCTTTTAAGGCGTTTAACTCCTTTTAGTGGATTTTTCTCATGTCTCAGAAACCAGTTATGCCTTGTGTACAGCCCTCATTTCTTCAAAACTAATAAATTTGTCCAACTTATAGTAGCAACATAATAATAAAATACCATTACAGTCACTCATATCTGTAGCATAGTGCTTTTACTCTTCCACTCACTATCTAGATGCTGATCCTCTACTGCCAGCTACCTCATCTACATAATAAGAAAAACTGATCATAAGTGGGAAAAGACCTTGCTGATCTTCATAAGAAATAGGGATGCAATTCCTGTGAATTTGCTCATCAACTGCAACAAGGAAGGAACTGGTAAGAAAACGGCAATCCAGATGTATGTATTAACTCCTCAATTTCATCAGAGCCAAAAAATGCCTTTTCTCATATCAAATTGGCAGAAAACTTCCCATTTTATTGCAAGAGTATTCTGACACTATGACCTAAACCTGTTTTTGATGTATGAATATTTCATGTTGGGATTTCCAACAAAAGCAATGCTGAAGACAAAACAAGTTTAGAAATAACTGGAAGGTGAACAGATACCACCATGCTCATGCCAGTGTCAACATATCAGCTTTGCTGCACTCTCAGGATCAACTTACATTTGATATTTTAATGTTTTATTACAAAGAATTCAATCTTCACAGCTATAAATCTCAAACAAATAAAAAAAGGGCAATAGACAATGAATGAGGAATAGTGTAGTTAAAAGTTCTAAAACTAAAATTCACAAAAGTCAGAGAGAGATGCAGTAGTCAGATGATGCATGGAATATATTATTCCCGGAAAAGTGATGAATGAATCTTGCCTTCTTTGCAATCGAATACAAAGTCTGTTTTACACACACTGTTTTGCTTAAAAATGCAAGACTGTTATTGCCATCACACCTGCCACTCATCCACAACAGATTTTTCTTTTAGAAGAATGAACCTCTTATGTAGAGAAGAGCAGTAAAATCATCTCTCCAAGGCAACTAAAGTAATTTTAATATTCAAATTAATCTCCAATAATAAGAAAATAATTTTGCTTTCACATGCAGTGTGAAAATAAAGGCCTTTAAAAAGGAAACAAGTGATTTGAGTAAATCAAATGGAAATAGGCATAAATATATTACGGCACAACACAATACAAAGCCTGGGGTATTACTGCCTGCATACCAGTCCTGTTTCTTGCAAGCTACATATTGTCTCAGGGGAACACAATACTCACAGCAGAAACTTTGCCAACAACAACAGAAATGCTACTAAAACTTCAAAGAGAATAGAATTGGTACGTTTTATAGGTTTTAGCCAAGTTGGCTAATGAACTGAAGATCTGGAAATGAAGTTACAATATTACAATGGGTAGATATTTTCCCATTTGTCAAATAAATTTCTGTAAATCTAGTATTCTAACAGTAACACAAAGGCATAGGTATTTCCGATGCTTACAAAGCCAATAGACTGAAATGAAATGTTGCACAGGCACAGGAAACCAATCAGCAGAGTGATACAACTGTAACTAAAAAGAGCACATAGCTTTTTTATTTTTTTTCAAGATCCATCCTTTATAATAAATTATGAAACATATTAAAAACATTAGCATTGCAATGTTCAAAGGTTATAGTATTTTTTTTTAATTCTTTTCCTTTCTAATTCTCCCCCTATTTCTTCTGCCCTCTATCACCCTGACACTCACCTCCCCACGCCACACAAAAAATCCCACAATTAACTCCTATTGATGATACACAAATTAAAAATAGGAAAGAAAATCAGAAATAGTATAGTTTAAAATCAGAATTATATCTTCTTACAGGTACATTCTGACTTGTTTTGTAGAAAATGCTTCAGAGGCCAACTGAAAGTCACTTCATACAATTGTGGCTAACAAGCTGTTTTCCCTTAAAACAAAATACTTTGAAAAACAAGTAAGGAGTTGCTATATTCAGACCTTCTGAGAATGTTAACCTCCCGGAGTTAGCTGGTTGCTAAGGTAAGGAAAATGGTTTAACTTCAGAGGACTACTGCAAGACATTCAGAACTGCTCCAAAACCCACTTGCTCCACTATAATGGAACTCAATCTTCAAGGAAAGGCACAAGTCCTGCAGTTATTCATGAGTTAGATATCAACACATAAATGTTGTTAAATTCTTATCCTACTTGCTGATTAAAAGAGTTGCCTATATTTTTTTTCAACAGAAAGCACTGCCTTCAGCAGTCTTCTAAGTTGTAGCAGTACCCTCACAGGAGAAAACCGGCAGTGTTCTACTTTGTTTCTCAAGAACCAGTAATGTGGAAGAGTCCCCAATGTGGTAAAGTCTCTACAATAAATCATATAGTAAAACCATCCCAAATTTTCAAGATATTTAACAAATGTTGGTTTATTGGCATTGGCTTTGATGTTAGAATATGTCTAGATAAAGAAGCGATATACCAAGATGCTAAAAACAAACCTTGTTGTAGCTTCCTCTTCAATACTAATATTATGTTTTTAAAAGCAAGAAAATGCCAAAAGCCCCATAAAACTAATGACAAGATTTAAAACTTAAACTTCAAAAATGGTTCCTGGAATCTATTCATAGTCCAAACATGGAACTGATTACTTCTCACTATTGGAAAAGCAATCATTTTAGCAAAAAACCCCCATAAGCTGGAAGTCAACTGATTGCCAAAATCTAAAATAATTAGCTTTAAGCATTCTCTTTTTTTCAGATGGAGGTTTAAAAAGGCTCAATACTTCAAAGTTCTCAGCTTCTGCTTGCAGTGATTTGTTAACGTCAACAGACAGAACAAGATTACGAATTGCACGAGATCTAACTTGCAGGATGCTTAGGAAGACTTGTTGCCTACAGATCAACACGTTCTCCAATTCTCCATGTAGATATTAAGTATACACATGACATTGATGCAGCTTTATCTCAGCATTTTCAATTCAGTAGTTTTACGCTGCTCTCTTAGGTGACAGGCATCTTATCTTGTTTCTTATTCTCATTCTTTCCCCCCTGGGTTTTACAATACAACCAAATGCCACACGTGTTTCAGCTGATCATCCTGATCATGTGTTTAGACAAAAAGTTGCCGACTTTCCGACTTTCCTCTCAAATTACGTGAAACAAAACAAAACATGACAACTGACTGCTTCTCTTTTTTTCTTCTCTTGCATATAACTCCTCCACAATAAGAGGGTAAGCTTTCACAGCCCACCACATCTAGCAGATGTATAATGAGGAGTGCCACCTCCCCCCTGACCCTTCATTGCTCTGCTTTTGTCCTAGCTATGGAGGAATCAAGTATTTCAACCACAAAGCCAATCTTACTGATCTTCACCAAACAGAAGCTAGCAATCACAAGATGACCAAAACAGAATAAACAGACGCCCTGTTTATCGATACCAGTAGTCAAGATCAGGGAAGCAGCAACCTTAGGAGGAAAAAAAAAAAATAGTCTGAAGAAAGAGAAGTTTGCTTTTCAGTTGAGATGCTGTGATGAAACTAAAAGTTTGTCATTACAAAGCAGAATCAGAGGGATCAGCCTTATTCTACAAGTGGCTGACAACACAGAGGTAATTTCTCTGACAGGAAAATATTTAACAGCAATTCCCCTTCGTCAGTTTTGTTATGAAGTCTCAAGCAGCTCTCAAACTCTTATTCTTCTTCTGTGAGCTGTCTCAAGATGCCTTATTGCAACCAGCTTGTATAGCAAAGTATTGTACTCTCTGTAAAAGACAGAAAGTATCAACTGCTTTATTTCTGCAACAAAAAGTGTGTTCAAAGACTTCTATCTGAGCATCTTTTTTGAGCATGGTCATTTCTAGCAGACAATCTTGTAAAAACCTGTAAGTGTAACACATGCCAGCTGTTTGCCAGATTCCGCTTTCCTATGCTTTGCACTTCTACAAACTGTCAAGACACAAGTGAATCAGATTTAAGAATATCACATTGCACCTTTTTATTCTGCAAAAGAACCATAGCAAGCAGATCAAAACAGAAGAAAAAAGTCTGGAACTATGTTATCTTTTCCTAAACCAAAGTATCAGTGCAACTAGCAAGTTGCTATAAATTGTCCCATCTTCTGTCTCAGAGAATTGGGATTCACATTTTAAAAATCAATTTTCTCTTATGGGTTTCACTTAACTCATGATAAAAGTATTCCAGACTTGATACAGTAAACATCTTCAGCTACGATGTATGTTATCTAATTTGATATCACATTTTTGGTAGAAAAAAACTTAAGATCCGTTTTCAAAACTATGAAAACTTAAATTATAAAAAAAAACCCCAACAACTGAGGAGAGGTACAACTAATTAGTTTTGAGATTGAATTTTAATTTTTACTTGATCGTCTCCCTATTTCACTCTAATTAAAGCACAGAAGACCAGCTGCAGCTCTCAATTTGTCATTAGGGAGATGTTGGTCAACAATATGTAGTTGCAAATTTGCACTGATATAGTTCTGTTGTTAGGATATTTTGGAAATCAAATGCAAAACATGAATCTGTTCACAAACAGCTTTCAAAAACCATGGCTTTTAAACCCATTAACAAATTGGCTAAAGTATCGGTAAGGAACACTGTAATACTGAGAAAGAAAACAGATGTAACTTAGATATTAGATACTAACTTTTGTATTGCTTGAGACTACTTAATCACAATCAAAGCTCTAGTTTCCTTGTTAAATTACAGCAAAAAGACATAGTGCACCTGATCACACTTAAATATCATTTAATCCACAGCAGGAAGGTATCAATTAAGATCTAAATCACAGCTCACCTGTGTCTCAGAATTAAGTATACTGCTAGCACTGTAAAAATGTAGGTTTCCTGAACTAAATAACAAAAATCACACTATTTTTTTGGTCAACATTTAGAGCAACATTGATAAACTGCAGTGTAAAATCTCAAAATGTAGAAATTCTGATGAAAGAAATCATCATGGAATCTCATTTCTGACTCTAAGTACTAGGCCAATGAATTAGACCAGGTACTACAAATGTGCCACTATAAAAGATCAAATAAAATTTTAACTGTTATCCTTGTATTTCGCTAAAGAAAGAACATTCTTTTTAATATGAGTAAAATTGGATTGCAGCCTAGAACGTAAAAGGGTAAAGTATGGCAATACAATTTTGCAGACTTAAGAGTTGCAAAAAGACACAAGAATTCTATCTTTTTAATTCCCAAACAAGTGATTGCTATAACTGGGACTTTGAAAAGTTGAACCACCCGATTTTTATTTTAGCACATAAATACAAATTTTTAATTATTAGTAAACAATAAATTCCCGTGTAGTCAGTATTGAAAGCAATTTCTAAACTGTAAATCATTAGGCAAAGCTCTATGTTTCTGCCATATGTTATTTCAACTCACATCTTTTTGACTGAGAGTCAGAATAATTGATTTGCAGATTTCCAAACAACTAACATGTCTAACAGAGTCCTTCCAAGAAGCAATGCCAGCCCCAAGGAATGATTTGCTAGCTCTGGAGATTACAGTCCAACCTTTCTGGCTGCCAGATAAATCAAGCTCAATCCCAGCTGCAGACAGGTCTTTTAGTAGTCCTAAGAGTCTACTCCTCCCTATTTTAAAGGGCCGTAAATAGTAAAAACACACACAACCAAACTTTTTCATATTGAAAAACACTGCAGCACAGAAGATTTTTTTAAAACATGATGAACATTATCAAGAAAAGGCCCATCCACTAATACCTGTTTTGAGGCCATAGAAGTTACTCAGTAATTATTCTTTTTAAACATGAAGGCAAGTCTGTCTTGAAAGGGAACGATGTATCAAACTCACAATCAAGTCACAGCAAAAATCAAATTTATGAGAAGCAATGAATGAAATACTGGGACAAGCATATGTCAGAATAAATAAATGTAGAAGCATAAAATTTTTACTTTAAGTCTATTATGACAGGCTTAGTTGGAATTAAAATAGATCTCTTGGATCTGTACAGTAGAGATCATTAGATACTAAATAGTCAAGAAGTTTTTTTAGTATTTTATTAAATTTTACATTTCAAGATTTAGTAGATGGCATGACATATTAACTGCACCATATCTTAACACATTACAGCTGCACTACAGCTGCTTAACACACTACAGGTTATGGTAAACTGGAGTACTTGCAATTCCATTGACGTTCCGGCTATAAGCTTGTTCTAAATTAGTATTCAGGGAGAAGTTTCTACTAATTCTTGTCTCAATCCAATTCTGAACTAACTTGGTACTCTTTCACGTCTCTGAACAGACACCCCAAGGACTAAACAAAGCAGAGATATGACTACAAGGAGTTCTGTCCAGATTAAGATAAAAGTTAAGTGACTTGGATGTGGTTTGTAACAAAGTTTTTGCCTTCAGAGACACAAAAAAATTTCAGTAACAAAGACTGTATACACAATTATTTATAGCAATTTATTACTGTGAGACTACTCAGTAATTCAATAGATATAGATGGCTCACAACATAGTTCTTGAAAAGCAACTTCTTTGCACTGCTTGACTTCAGTCCCAACAGGTTACACACCCACTGCATCCGCCAGGTCCCCTGGAAGTTCAGTAGATATTCATCTGGTTGTGCTTTACAGTGCAGTCTGAAATTTAAGTAGCAGCTCATATGCCAGAACAGTTGGACACTCCTATGTATTTTTTTTTCAGCGGTGTGTATCTTTTTGGACCCCAGTGCATCAATATCTTAATAGTACTATTGGAATCTTATAGTAAATGATCATCATGTGCAGAAGGAATTCTCACATAAATTCCATGATGGAAAAGATGCAACACCCACAATATGCTGTCTTTTTTTCTTTGACTTTAAGCATAGATTTCCAAACCCAAAATACATTCAATTATTTGGAACAGAAAGCTTACATTGAAAATTGACAGGGCTGTTGTTGGGAGGCTTTTTTCTTCATTTATAAAAGCTTTATTTTTCCAAATCACAGTGTATCTAGCAGCTATCACTGAATATATAAAAAAGAAAAAGTAGCTGCTACTCATGCCTCAAAGTATCCCCATAAAACTTCCTTGACAGGTGATGGAGTTTACAGACACACACATATGCCTGTAAGTTTAGAAATATTAAGTGGACTCAGCTGCATCCGGACAAGTCTGCAAGGTCAGCATATGCCACAGCAACTCAAAGAATCTGTACTATAGCTTACCCTCTAGGGTTTTACTGGGGAGTGAAAGCTTTAGATTACTGTTATAACTAGAGAGTAAACTACCCATAAATCAGACAGCAGAAGTATAATCACAACTGCACTGAAATCTACCTGCTGATACTAAGAAGAACACTGTTTCTTAGGTATTTTATTGATTTTTGTAACTTTATCCTAAAAAATTGAGCAAGTACATTATCTCCTTAATTCAGAACAGGCACATCAGTTATAAAAAGCTAAAGAAAAATGGTTTACTCCATTCTCCATAAGATAGGTCTCTCCTGAGAATGAAATTAGATTTTAGAAGTATTTATCAAAATTCAAACTTCTTATTTTAAGTCAGAGCAATACAGATAATAATCCTTGTCAAAAACCCTAGATGCTAAAGAGACATTTTAAAGATACCTTCTCAGAAACTTGAAGAGTTTGGAAGTAAGAATACCATTAAGCAACTTATTTCATGTCAACAGTAGTCTGCAACATAACAGTATTGGTTAGGTAGTTCACAGGAATATTGGTCGCCCCTTTTCAATCTTAATTAACAATATCCTTAGTTATCTGAAACCTGCCTACTAGTTTATCTTGCGTAGGTCAACTGTATCAAAAATGATTCTTGAAATTTACTGCTTTTACCTTAATATCAGCTTTTCTAAATGTAAAAGTAGTATCTAGCAGCAGGGCTAAAAGAAAAGAGGATTTAACTGTTCATTTACAGAAAGTGTTAAGGTTAAAAATGACCAGTATTTATTCATAAAACCATTCAGATGTATAGCAAAAGAATCAATGTTCTCTGGCTAAAGTCACATTAATAACTGCTGTCATTTATTGAGGCAAAATTTTAAGTATTCTTTTATGTGGGCCAAATAAAATCTGAAGAAAATTAAACCTGAAAATTTGCACATTTGTGTGCATCTGTGTGTAATCAAGGCAAGAATAATAGAAACATCTCTTAATTGGGAGTAACAAAGCTTTAAGAAGAAAAGTGGTCCTCAATGAACCATGAGCCCACATTTGCATTATTTTACTTACATAGGCAAAACCTCCCACACACATTCACTGGCCCAGCTTTATTCATCACAAAAAATACCTAGTGTTCAAATTACTCACATAATACAGGAGAACAATATTTTAACAAAAATCTTCCATAAAGATACTAACTTATGCTGTGCAGAGAAAATTATTTATTCAGCTATGGAGCAAAAAGTTTAAATTAACTTTTCAAGCTAAAATGAGCTGACAACAACTAATCCTCAGAAGTCAGAAGCAGTTACATGTCACTTCAAAACCATGCACCAGCAGTATCTACCACAGCATATTCCTGGCATCAGCCTCAAAATGCAGGTCTTTCATCATGTACAGAAACTTAAAATTCCTAGGAAGCATTTCATCTACCTAAAAAAACTCCAGATATAACCATTAAGTATTGTAACTACCCACCTTTAGGATCAATGATTTTAAGTTATGTGGCAGAAATATACAGAATATTTTTTTTTCCTTTTTGGAAATAACAGAAAATAACTCTGCAGAAGAAGTTGTCAGTAGAGTTACGTGTCTGCAGACAAAGATAGCTGTTGCCAGCAGGAAAAAAAAACAAGTAACTTTTGAAGCAAAGACTTTAGAGCAACTATAATTTCTAAATAAAGTGTATAAAGCATCAGTTCAAAAAAACCACCACTTTTTCACGTACAGCAAACACTGCTTATATTAACACATTTTCTCTTTTTAAAATGAGAATAATAGAGAACTACTGCTCATATTTTATACACTTACTCCACATTTTGAAAACCAAATAATTTGCCAAGACTGATAAATCAAATGTAAGCCCTATGCTATCAGAACACACTTTTGACTATTGCAGTTTTTCTAGCTGATCCTCACAAATGACCTTCCCAAACCAAAGGAGTTTTCTTGGATTCTGTTGTTTTCTATATTCTAAACTATAGGGAAACATGAAGAGTTTTTTGGATCACCTTTTGCCATGTGTTGCAAAACCCTAGCTATTACAGGACAGCGACAACACCTTCTTTTCTTCCTCTGTTAATTAAACATTGCAGACATTCATGAATAACAATGTGTTGACACTTTGGCACTGAAAAGAGCTAAGCAAGGAACATCCCAGCTGCTGTGAGCACTGGTATTATAAGCACTTGATAACACAATTTCAAAGTAACTGTACTCAGTAATCCTTTGGGCATAGTCCAGAATAGAAAGGTGATAACTGGGAAAAGATGGTTATCAGCAGTGGTCAACATGGATTCAACAAGGGGAAATCGTGTTTGACCAGCCTGATAGCCTTCTACAAGGGCATAACCAGCTGGCTACACGAGGGGAGAGCAGCTGATGTCATCTACCTTGACTTCAACAAGGCTTCTGGCGGTGTCTCTCATAACATCCTCATCAGAAAGCTCAAGTAGTGTGGCTTGGATGAATGGATGGTGAGGTGGATTGAGAACCAGCTGAATGACAGAGGCCAGAGGGTGGTGATCAATAGAGATGAGTCAAGTTGGAGACCTGTGTTCAGTAGGATTCCACAGGAATCTGATCTGGGGCCAGTCTTGTTCAATATCTTCATCAACGACCTGAATGAGGGGACAGACTGTACACTCAGCAAGTTCGCTGATGACACCAAACTGGGAGGACTGGCTGATTCACCAGAAGGCCGTGCTGTCATTCAGCAAGGTCTTGACTGGCTTGAGAGTTGGGCAGAGAGGAACCTCATGAGGTTCAACAAGGGCAAATGCAGAGTCCTGCACCTGGGGAGGAACAACCTCATGCACCAGTACAGGCTGGGAACTGACCTGCTGGAAAGCAGCTCTGCAGAGAGAGACCTGGGAGTCCTCGTTAATAATAAACTAAACAAGAGCCAGCAATGTGCCCTCGTGGCCAAGAAGGCCAATGGCATTCTGGGATGCATCAAGAAGAGTGTGGCCAGAAGGTTGAGGGAAGTTCTTCTCCCCCTCCACTCTGTCCCGGTGAGGCCTCATCTGGAATCCTGTGTCAGCTCTGAGCTCCCCAGCTCAAGAGGGATAGGGAACTTCTGGAAAGAATCTAGTGCAGGGACATCAGAATCATCAGGGGACTGGAACATCTTCATTATGAGGAAAGGCTTCAGGAACTAGGGTTGTTTAGTCTAGATGGACACGTTCCTGTGCAACCAGATCTAGGAATTGCTTTAGCAAGGGAGGGTGGACTAGATGATCTCTAAAGGTCCCTTCCAAATTCTGTGATTCTGTGAATAGTACGTCAGTCTAGGTTAAAACTGCTGAACCATCACTTCTATAACTACTTAAGCACTGCTTGAGAGAAAGAAGAGCAATATTATATCTTTTAATGGTACCAAAAAATCCTGTAACTGCCTTCCAGAACCTTCTTTGTAGTTGTATGTAGTGAGAAGTTTTTAAAAATTATTTTCTTCTCTTTTAATTCTAGATCTGTGCAGACTAAAACCAACCAAACAAAACCCTTGTTTACACATCTTGGATACTGAGAGGGCTGACGTTAGCTACAAAGACCAAGATATTGGACAGAAAAATCTTCCAAGCAACTTTCAGGGTATAGCCTGAAACTTAAAGTTTCTTTTGTTTCCATAGTTTCAGACAAATTGAGATAAATTCTAATTTTGTTGTGTTACAAATTATTAAAAATCCAATCAGTTAAAAACTTTTCAATTAGAATATCTTGGTTTAGCAACTTCAGAAATAGAAAATTTGCAGGTAAATTGTCAGTAAAATCTAATTTTAATTTATATATAAGTAAAAAAATAGGTGTCTAGTTTTTATCACAAGTGTTATTTTATAGATGGTCATATGGATGTGAAATTACTTACCCACTGTAAATTAGCAGGGTAATTCAACTCCCAAGAAAAGATTAATTTCCCTAGTGTACAATTTAGTGTCATGTCCTAGTTGGCAACAGTGACTTCCTTACTGCCTGTTACCAATTACTACAGCACTTTAGATATGTTTCAAACCTTACAGTGGGTCAAGTATGAACTAACAGCCTTCATTTCAGAGCAGCTGCTACCAAGTCAAACGTAGTGCCTCTTGCAAGGCCCATGTACAAGGCTCTCATGCACTCTCATAGAAATAGTAGTCCCTAGATACTCTGGCCAACAAGAGCTGCTGAAGTGATCTGCTCACTCATCTCCAGAGTCTGAAACATGATGCCACTACAAAGCCTTATATTAAATTGAAATAGAGAACCACTCTGGGATAGAAAACAGATCCAATAGCCATGGATTGTTTCCGAGAGAGGGTCCTGAAGTCAGAGACTAATCTTTAAACTATTATTTCATACTCAGTTGAATTTATGTTGGGAAACCTCCTGATGAGAAGGAAATGGCAATAAGTCTTCTACAATGTACAATCTATAAAAGATTGTACCAAATGATCTCAAGAAGAGTTTTTCTAACTTGAGGCAATTTTTGATGTTTCATGCACTGCCAGCCACTTTCAAAGGCAAAAAGTATCTCAGAATCTGTCTGCCTTCACATAATTAGGAAATGAGATAACACATAGGAGAAGCGGTTATGAGAGGAATTCAATTTTCCTCTAATCCAGTAGAGTCTCTGTTTTTTTTCCAGTATTTTGAGGAAATCAGAAAGAATTCTTCTACATGAATTGTGTTTAATGAATGATAAATACAGTATACGTGGCTTTCTAATATGAATGCTAGTTTAAACTTCCCTCTCTATAGTTCTTTAAGTCAAGGAACAGTTTGTAGGCTGTCAATTTACACCAAGTGGCATAAGAACTTAAGAAACATTACAAAGTTGCGGAGTGTAATAAAAATTGGAAAAAAATCAGCAGAAATTCTTTCTTTTCTGGAATTTCTCTCTCAAAACTGTACAAAGTAAAGAGAAATTTATCCATTTCCCACTTCAGTAAGGTAGCAAATTCGTTTTCTTTAGAAACGGTGTCAACAAGTGATTATAGCTGCTCTTACAGGCCTACATTGATGCATTTAAAGATCAAAATAGATCTGTTTCAAACGATCATGACTCTAGATTGTAAATAAAACAGGAGAAACCTTGTCTTTCACCTCAGTGGGCAGAGGTGATTCCCTCATATATCCCTTTTAAAGTAATTCGTATCTTATTAATATCGTTCACACAGTATAGACAATAAAGGTTTTTTGGATCCTTACCAGAAAGCCGCTCACCAACTGACAATATTCTGGCAAAACAGAATGATGCAAAACAAATCAGAAAGATGCAAGTGAACAACTGGAAGGTGCTCTCCTCCAAGACTTCAAAGAAAAGATTGTGCAGATTCCGACTTATTTTCCTAGTTACTTTTATCCCCCCTATCCCCCTGTTCCTGTTCCCAATCCCATGGTAGGAGACTTTATTTGCTGAATAATAGAAAAGGAACAGAGCCAAGGACATTCAAGAGGAAAAACACACAAGACTATCCAGAAACAAATTATTTGGTGGTCACACAGTACTAGTAATGCAGCTCAACTTTAGCCTGTGAGCAGCAGCACAAAAACTACTTAGTAGATTAGTCAACATAGCAGAATAAACAAGCTATTGAATTGCTCCCTTTCTTTTTCCATTTGAACCATCCAGGTACTCAAAATTGAAATTGCAAACTATTTTAAGCTAGCAATAAAGAAGTAACAGAATACTAAGATCTGAAAGCCACCATCTGCCAGTCCTGAAAGGCATACTTTTTTTTTTTTCCTCCTAGAGAAACTACCTTAAAAGTCAAAATTGGCATTTAGAAAAAAAAACAGTCCTATAAATTAAACTGATCTCTTTGTGTTGGTCAATCACCTGATGTTAGAGAATACTACCTAGGAATAAGCCACAACTTGCATCACATGCAACTGTCCCTAAGAAAGACAAGGAGGGATCTGCCACAACAAATTTTGTCATCAGGAGTTCCAGCAATTGTCCTATCTAAAACCAGTTATATTTGACAGCAAATTTCTAACCATACTGAATTTCTAAGCCTTTGTCAGAGACCTAAATCATGCTCAAACAAGAAACTTTTCTTATTTAAATATATATACACAATGCTTTGGCAGTTTAGAAATAATCAAGGGAATGCAGTGACAAAGGAAAAACACTTGGAGCCAGAAATGCCTGCTTGTAAAATGTTTCATGGTAATTAAGAATTTGACCATTAGAAGACTTTATGGCTTAAAAAGTGTAAAGGCAACTAACTAATGAGTTAATAAATGAACACAACATTACACCACAAACATAAGAGAGAAAAACGTCTCACCTAGCAATCTATTCCCTTGCCATGGTTCTCCCCTACAGTTTAAAGCAAAAAAAAAAAAAAGATAATCAAATCAACTCAAACCTGTAATTTCTCCAGAAAAGAAGTGTGAGGAAGACAGGATGAAATAAAGGAGTGGCAAGTCCAGAAAGGCCTGACTAGCCACATTATTACAGGCAAATTGCCTCAGCTACTCAATATTCACATTGCACTCCTGCATACTCAAGACAGTCCACAGTTACCACAGAGATTTGCTGCTGTTCACATTCACCTTTCCTGTCTCTCAGCTTTTTAAAGACACTTCAAAGAAGATCAAAAAGCTTGAAAGAAGTGTATTTGTTTAGTTTACAGAAGAGAAGATAGAAGGGAGACTTGGTCTCATTCTTCAAATGCGAAGGAAGTTGGTATAAGAGTGGGATTAAGCTGTTTACCAGGTCTACTGCAGACAGGAAAACGAACGAAAAATTTAAGTTACACATTTGGAAAACTTTCAAGTAAGAGTGAAGGACTGAACAGGCCACCTAAGGAGGTTGTAGAATATCCATCAGTAGAAGTTTTTAAAAACAGGTTAGGCAAACATCTGTCACAAGTGATTAAGGAACAAGAGATAAGAACAAACTTGTGATCTTTTGTTTCTCTTCTAAGATCTTTCCACTACATCCAGCATTCCAAACCCAGCAATATTTCCATCTTTCATATCCTTGTATTTTATTTAAGGTAGTAAAACTTACCCTTCTGATTGTTACTGTTTCACATATTCAAGTGTGGTTATTTGGGGAACAAAACACATCACAGATTTGCTAACTGTGAAAGTAGAATAAATAAACTACCTATGAAGTAAAACATCACTGTATTAATTTTACAGTCACTCTGAATAAATTGACCTCTAATGTCATAATGCAGACAATACTATATTTTCTTATTCTCCAAGAGAAAAAGAAAATTTTGGAAACTTTAACTGATGACTAATTTATCTGAGGACACCAAAGCTTAGTCAGTAAACCATTTTTTTCAGTTTTTGCTTAAAAGTCTTTTTTTCAAGGAAAGCATTTTTTCCCAAGCACAAAAATAGATATATTGATACATATTTAAAAATAAAACCAAAACAGTGAAAGCAGAAGGCTGCTTTCAGAAATACCAAAATATTTTTCAAATCATATTAAACTACAAATAATGATAGCTTCCACTACACTAGGGGAAAGAAAAGTGACCGCGATTTTTTTTTCTCCTCTACCGTTTTTTTTCCCCTTGAACTAACATAACCATGGATATTACTTTTTCCCCCCCTACTGTTTAATACCAATGTAATGATGGAAATGAAAACTAAATATTGATTTCCCTCTCACCCCCGTATGACAGAAAATCTAACAAGAGATGTGTTTCTTAATGACAGTAATAAGAACCATACAGGTATCTGTTTAGAAGGAGAATAAACATGGGCTTCTGGGAGTTTCTGCTGGACTGACATCATATAACTTGTATCACTACAAAAAGCAAGAGAAGATACTTATTTTGATCACATCTGACCTATCAAGATGCTCTTTACAATGATGCCTCAGCTTTATTTGTGTTGGTCTAGTATTTGTCATTCTTCGGGTTTTATGAAATATTGCTTTAGAATAAACAAATATGAATTAATTCATTCACATGATGGGTGTGATATATAATCAGAAGAATTTAAAAATATTGTGGTATATATCAGATTTGTTTTTAACATTTTATTAATCCTTCTTATGACAACTACTTTATGGTTTTTTTATTACATCAATATTTCCCCAGTTTGTTTACAGGGACCTGTAAAATACATGGAATTCATAGGCAACCAAGAGCTTAATTTCGTATGTCACTCTTGGTCTATACAGCTCTGGGATAAAACTTATCTCCTATTTTGCATCTCAATTTTTTTTCTTCTCAATTCAAGACACACTCTTTATTTTGATACCATTATTTGAGCTCTTGTCCTCCAGAATGCACAAGCTACCTCTGCTGTTTCATAGGACTTATTCAGAAACAGAGTAAGATCACATTTATAAAATTATTTATTCTACTTTAACAGAGGGAAGCAGACACTGAAAAATCGGTAGGTTTCTAGATGGATTCCACTGCTAATTAGTACATTTTCACAAAACAGCAATTTTAGGAGTCATCTGTTGATGAGAAAACTCACTACAGCTGATTATTACCTTATGTTTTCTCTTACTATCTTAAAATGAAAACTAGCACAATCCTATATTTTAAAAGGTATTGTATAATAAAATTGTATAGATATTTTGCAGCATTTTTCCAATATTCTCAGAAACTGTTTTTAAAGCTTCACGCCAACAGAAGTTATAGTACTATATCTCAATATACTACAGACTAATAAAAATGTGAAGTTTTTACTTTAGCCCTAATTTTAGAAAATTATGTGTACACCCCCCCTCCCCATCCCCCAACTCCCTAAGTCACAACCAGTGAGGTCTCTATGGAAATTATGCAAGAAAAAAAAACCCACAAGAGATTAACAGAAAATCTTCTAAGTAAAAGAGATGGAAGAAATATCCCTCCTTTGATAAAGAGATGCCAGTCTAGCCTATCATTGTTAAATTCATGCCAAATTAAGAGTTATAGTGATGTCAAACCAACTTCCTCATAACTTTCGGCATTACTTTTATTTTAAAGAATGTTTTCCCAGGCACATATGCTTCACCATCAGAAGCATCTCGCCTTGAAGGCTATAGGCAACTCAAAAGTCGTATTGTTTCCAATGTGATGGACTATTTTCAGATTTGCACAAATATCCTTTCTCATTTTATACCATTCTCTCCAGACTGTCCACTGCTTTCAGTGAATTATTTGCATTTAAAAATTTAAAGAAACAAATACGCCTACAGCAATACACAGAAAACATGCACAAGCTTCATAGTTACAACCAGAAAAGTAACATTCCAGAACTTGAGAATAATTTATCAAAGTGAATGACAACGGCATACAAAAATGGGATGCTATATTTAATCACTATGGCTTCACCTCACTACAGACTTCATGTATGTACCCTGACTCACAAAACTACCAGTGAAAAACAATGACTGGCTTAAATACCTGAATTAAAGAAACAGAAAAGGGCAGGAATTGCAAAGATTACTTATTTTGCAGTAAACTATTACAGCATTTTCCTCAAGAGCTCATCACTATACCACTTCCAAACTGTCATTTCCGTCGACGGGCTGAATAAAGGCACACAACAGATATCAGAACCACTTCACGCGCATGCTTCCTCGCCGTCAAGAGTGATAGCTGCAACGCCATCCTACTGCTACAGTACTCATAAGCAAGTCCTGCGACTAGATTTTCTATATAAACTAAACAATAACTACCATAACTCCGTTTGCTCTAATTCGCGACACTCCTGCTGCCCTTCCGCTGCAGGGCAATTCCCCTCAGAGGTACGGCAGCGGCTTCTACAAATACCACCGCAGTCACTCAGCCCCCAGGGAATCCTCACTCCAGCCATCCCTTCCAACTACGCCAGCATCTCGAAGCAAACTAAGACAGTCCCGCCGGGCACTGGCCTGTCAGCCCCAGAGAGCTCGGCCGGCCTGGCCTTGCCCACGGGGAAGCCCCGGGGCATCGCACCGCCATGACAGTCCCCCAGTGGCTGGGAGAAACCCACGTAAGGAACCATCAGCAGTCTAAACGCACACTGAGGGAACAAAGACACCTCAAACTGTGTCGCTATTCGGCCAACCCGCCCGCCCTCCGCAGGTCCCACCGAGAGGCACTCACATGAACCGAGCGGCTGCCACACACCTCTATCCGCTGAGGGGAAAAAGGACCCTCCGCTCCGGGCTGCGCATCCCAGCGCCTGGAGTTTACAAAACAGTGCTTAAGAAAGCTGTGAGCAAGCAATGTTTTTGCGGCTAAGGCATCCAATGTGTCGTTCTCAGAGTAGCGGCAGAGTACACATGCAGCGGAAGAAAGGGCGTTAAATTTATTTTTCTTTAAAGGCCCAAACAAAAACACAGCTCAGGCACCGTGAAGCCTACCTCTGTAAAAGGGTCCTTCCCAGGGCCTGCGAGGTGTAATGACGCCACGGAGCGGCGAGGGTGGGTGATGGTGCGGTGGCGGCGCTGCGGGGCGGGGCGCGACGCAACACGGCGCGGCGGGACAGCGGCGCTCGCGCAGGTATCCCCGGCACCTGCTCTCCCCTCCCCTCTCCCACCACGCCGATAACCTAAGGCAGCCCCCGCCGGTGGCCATGGGGTGACGCGGGAGCGGCCGTCCCGGCAGGTGTGGGGGCCTAGGGCGAGCGCTGCCCCGCAGCACAGTGAGGCGTGCGGGGCCGGGTGGAAAGGCAGCGCCGGTCCGCGCCTTTCGGGGCTCGGCTGTGGGCCGCTGGTGCCGACCTGGCTGTAGCACCTCAGGGCTGGGAGGGTCTCTAGCTAGCCTGCGTATGGAGCCTTGTAGGTTACCGGCATTGCCTGCGGTTACCAGCATTTCTAGCAATCTGAAAACGTTCGTTAAGCGTTAAAACGCGTTTCTCGTAGTAGATTTAATTCTTGAACAACCATACGCGATGTATAAATCAAATGGTAGCAACTCACATCTTTATTTTCCTAGGGACACTTGATGTGACATGAACAGGCAGACAGGTTGTAAGCAAAATACACTGATAAACAGGTAAAATAAATAATAGGTTTATTAAAAACTAAAAAAAAAAAGTAACTAGAAGTCTCTCCTCATCTATGAAAATTAGCTTATATATTCTGTTCATCCAAGTGTTATTTTTTCCCCACTAGCTAAATAATTCCACCTGCAGATACAAAAGTTCATATGCAACTAAGTCCCTCTAATTTTTATGCCTGGCTTTCAAAGCAGCAACATCCTAACCAATGTAGTAGCTTTATAAATGTTCCAAACTATACCAGTAGCTCTTATGCAAATACCTATGTAGGATGCAGAAGCTTTTGTGTATGTATGAGAAACTTTTCCAAATACTACTGAGATAGAGCTTTTTTTAGTCTTTGCTGATGGATTATATTTCATTTGAGCAAAGTGATGCTTTAATATCACTACAAAAGAAGGAAAGGAAAAGCTAATCACCATTTTCACACAATAATTAATCAAATCTTTGTTATTTATTTGTGCCAAAACCAATGTGATGCCTGTTTCTTTTTCCTAAAATTTTTGTATTTATTGAAGGCTAACTAATGACATTGGGGCCTTGTCAAAATCACATTTGCATTTTCTGTTTATCTCGGTTGAGTATTATAATGACAATTGTTGCACACTTATTGGTTCTATAACTGAATTGGTGTAACTGAAATATGAAGCAAAGTTTTTCTTTTCTGCACTGAATGTATTAGTTTGGACAGATAACAATGCTATTTAAAAAAATTTTTAAAAGGTTATAGCACAGAGGAAGACATTTGCTTAAACAAATACTACTTACATTTCAATTTTTGAGCAAACATGATGTTTGTAGTAGATGTTCGTACTGCAGATGAAAAAAGATTTGTGAGGTGAACTAAATTAAACCTGCTCACTCCCTGCAGAAATTAAGCAGCTAAATTAATACTTTTTATTGTTATTATGAAGCAAACAATTCTGAGTTCATTACTGTGAGTATCTTAACAAAACCTTGCTTATTTTCTGTGCTGTCTTCCATACGAATCTGAATTTAACTTTTCTTCAATATCTGTTATGTGTTTTAATGAACTTCATGAGTTCATTGAGTGGCAGCGGACAGAGGGAGGGGAATGACAAAGTTTTTGGCTTTTTTGTGAAGTAGCAACACTGTAGTTAAAATTGCATCTTTTATTTCAATTACTTTATTGAATTATTAATTACTGTAGCTGCAACAGGAATGTTTTAAGACCTAAGAGCAGAAGAAAAGATAATCTATTAAATAATTTCTTCTTAAGAAATGGCCTACTTTGATGAAAATACTATTATTTAATGAAAAACAGTGTAAGTATAGGATGTTCGGACTACTTGCTCTCCTGATATCGTTCTAAATTCCTTTAAAAATAGCTTGACAGCAGTACTGGTTATAATTGTGTTATAATTCTGGAAAGCTGCCTTCATTAGGTGAGAGACATTTACGTGTGGATATTTAGGAAACGTTTAAATAATTAGCCATTTCTAATTACTGATAGTAATTGGCACATGGTTATTTGTCTGTTTCTGCATGTGGACTCTTTAGAAACCACAGATGTGTTTCATAGGATGGATTTCTTCAGGTTAATCTGTTTGTATGTGCAATATTTGCTTCTGAGAGTCAAAATTTATGTGTTATTTTTTTTTTAAGGGCAAAGTTCTTACCATCTCTTGACTCAATTGGCTTGGCACTGCTGCAGTGAAAAAGCCGCAAATAGTGACTAGAAGATGCTATATTCTGAAGAGAAATTACTTATCCCCTGAGAGCAGTAGGTATTCAGAGGAGCAAAATATTTGTTAAATAGATGAAGGGCTACCTTTTCTATTTTATTTCTCAGTGTTGTGCATGGAAAAGTTCCTAACAAGGGAAAGATTATCAAGATAGTGATAATTTTAATATTATAGAAATTTGTGATCTGTGGTGGATTTTGCAGTGGACTTTGTCGGGAATGTTGGTTTGTGTTTTTGAACTGTAAAGGTTTCGATGGGAGGTTTGGATGAAGGTGTAGTGGTCTAGGGAAGGCCATTCAGAGATGGAAAACAGGCCACTTCTGGACTTCTAATCTTTATGCCAGACCTGCTTTGCAGGTGTGATAAACTCTCTCATATACAGAATAAATGATGCTTGGAAACAATGACTGAGTAATTTTACATGACAGTAATAAGACAAGTCTTCACTTCCTCTTCCATCCTCACTGTTTTGGATTATCAGAATTGACTTTCCAGAACTCAGTCACGAAATTGAATTTTCCCTACTGCTTCTGGCATCAGTTTAAAATAGCAAACTTTTCTTTTTCTCTTACTCTTTGCATTTTGAAATAATAGGGAAGTTCTGCAGGATACAATTAATTCATCTAAATCATAAAATTAATGCAATATGTGTCTTTTCAATATAGAAAGGTGAACTTGAGGTGTAAAACTGTGTACCTTGAACATGAGGAGGGTGTAGCACTCCCTATCTTTCTAGCTGTGCCAGACTTTGATGTGGATTTAAAAACAAACCAAAAGAGAATGCCTCAAACCCCCACAATTTTATAATAACTAGATAAGATTTTTTTAAGCAAATTTTAAAAATTTAACACTTCTATTTGAATGTAGAAATGTCCGTAAGTAATTGGCGAAATTAATAGACTGAAATAATTTAAGTTTAAAAAAAACAAAACAAAACCTTTCATCGAGGTTGTAATGTGTGGTCGTTTTTAAAGGTGTTGGAAAGATTAAGTTTTTTGTTTTGGGATTCCTTGGTGTATTTTTACAAGTCAGTCCCTGGAATTTTTGAAAATTGAGAGTTAAGAGATATTGTTTAAATGTGAAGGTAGCTATTAGCAGAACTATCTCTTTTCCATTGTCAGGTTTTTTTTCATTACTTTAGTGAATGCCACAAAATTAACTCTGTAATAAGAGAACTTGTTTTAATGCATATCTTTTAAAATTCTTTATTGATTCCCCTAAGTAGCTGACAGGAAAGATTGTCAGCTTATCTCATGTCTTCCTTTTCCTGTGTATTTCCTAACCAAAGGAATTGAGTGATAAACCTGCAGTTGTGTAGTTTAAATCATTGCAAGTGGTCTAATTGATCCTTGTAGACCAGGTGATCCAGAGTACAAGAAAAGTTTAATCAACTGAAATGGTTATTGAAATTTTATACTAACAATTCTTTTTATTAAAATTAATTCCTAAATGTCAGCTACCATGCAGATGCCATGTATTTGAGAAGTATTATTGAAAGATTATTTTTCTACATTGAAAATGAAAACAATTCTTACCTGAGTAAAATACAGTTTACGCTGTATATTTAACTTTTTAGAGACACAATGCATCTTGCTGTTTGACATAACTTTACTCTCCCTTCCCTGAACTCTGAGCATTTTAACTTTTTTTTAAAGTTTACAGCAATTATTAGAGAACTGTTGTGCCAATCAAGATTATAAAGTAATTCTGTAAATCAATGTGGGTTTTTCTTCATGATTAATATGTATTTTCTTTCTGAACCCAAGTAGTTCATTTGTCAGATATGATGTTTTTACAGGAATGTGGATATTATTATAAAAACATAGTTAAAGCTTTCCAAATGGAACTTGCTGCATGCCAATAAATCTTTATGCTTGCACTCACTCCAATTTATGTCTTTCTAGTGGAATATTGTAACTGTAAATTGTTTTGTTGGCAACCTAAAATAAATCTCTTTAAAAATATATAAATATTAAATATTCGTGAGATATGAAAGCATTGTATCTTTACAAATAAGACTTTCCATACAAAAATACTAGTATAAAAATTCCAGTGCTGTTTCAGATTTATTTTCTTCCTTTATGTTTGATTCTTTAATACTGTGTATTCATATTTAACATGATGATGTATATTAGAATTTAAATGAACATGTGTCTGTGTTTCTTCAGGGGGAAAAAAACCAAACCAAATCCAGATGAGAGTAGTTCTATTAGCTTTGTATCATTGAATTAGTCTGTATAGTTAAAACAGAACATACATTCCATAATACCTGTTTGTATAAACTTAATAAATATGTCTGGCAAATGAGGATCTCTGTGCAACCTGTTATTTGGTCTCTCTCTCAGATGAGATTCACAAAAGAAAATTAGTCATTTTTTACTGGGAATTTTGTGCTGGAGACAAGATTGTTCCCTTAGAGAAAAACTAATTTTGCGACACTAAAGTATTAAATGCTCTATTTCTCATGTGTGACTTTCTCATGAGAGAATAACTCTTCCTGAAAGCAACTGCTCAATGTTGGCTGAAATAATAATTTAAAAGTAGCACTTGTAGTCATTAGTGCTCTGCATAATCTTGTTGTACTTGATTTTTGTTTTGTAAAACCTCTAAGATGATTAGGGTCTTCAAATCCTGAGAGTTCTTCCTTCTCTTTTCTTCATGTTCTTCCTGGAACAACTGTGCATCTGTTTCTATTCTGTAGAGATAATAATTACTCTTCTATAGTAGAAGAGAGAGTTTGATGTGCTTTCCATATCGGTAGACTACTACTCCTGTTGATTGTATACTCTTCAGACTCTACTGAAGCCTATGGACTTGGCACTGTAAGTCTCTGGAGCTGAAGTGAACTGTGTGGTGCTCTGCTGCATAGACTTGGTAGTCAAGTTAGGGATTTTTTCAATGGCTTCTTGTGCCATGATATGTGTAAGTGCCATCTACTTCACCATCACAGCTTTCAGGCCAGAGCTCACTTTCGAGCATGTAAATAAGACATTTTTGTCTCTCCATGTGTTACCTTTTACAGAAGTGTGCATGTGCGATGGAAGTTAACGTGTACAGAGGGATGATATTGCCTATGACAGCTTGTAGTGTCCTGAGTCATCATCTGGGTAATAAAAAACTGCTCAAAGGAGAGGCTTGATTCCACTTTTTAGATTTTGATGCTTGTTGCCTCAGATTAAATTCTTAGTTTGCAAGTAAAGAGAGGTCAGCCAATTTTATCTGAGGCCTACCAGACTATAGAAATGTCTGTTGACTTTTGCATGGTTTAGATTTTCATATTCTTGAATGGCATAATGGCTATGGAAAAGCGCAGAGAAAACATCTAGCTTGCACTGAATTGAAATGCATGATTCAGAGCAGAGAGCTTTTTCCTGCTGGAGAGAAATGGTCATGAAACCGTTCCTGGAACTAAATTACAAACTAATTTAATTTGTGTGACTATCGGAAGTATTTCGTGTAGATTGCTTTCTTAGTTTGTTATTGGATCAGTGTGTGAGCTAACAATTTACCTGTGGATAGGGAAAGAAATGGTTCTAGGGCTTTAAATAGTAGGAGTGCTGTAATATATAGCTGCTGGTTTATCACTGAAGCTGTGGTTATCTGGGCTTGTGGCCTGCTGATACAAGGTGATATTTTAGAAGAGAGTTGATTTCTGTTTGGTGCCATAACTATGTTTTTGTAAATAACATACTATATTGAAGTAGCCATCTGAATATGGTTTGCATTAAAGCATTTATCTGCTCCCAAAAATAGTTTTATTCTGAAATCTATGTTCAAGACTATCACTATATTTTCAATTTTAAATGTAGCATTTATGATGCAGCAGCAGTGCACTATTATTATTATTATTATGTTCATTGCGCAAAAATGTTCCATTCCCCTATAATGGGGGGGGGAGGGGGATAAGAGCATTTTTTTAGTAAACAACTAGTAAGCTCAGTCACAAGAGTCTGTATCTTTCACAGAAAAATTTTTACTCTGTGTTCTCTCTTAAAGGAACGCAAATTCCTCAAAGCGCTTATGATTGTGAAAAATGTTTCCACTAAAAGACACTGAGATGGGTGCCTCCACCTTCTTCGCCTCAGCTCTGCCACATGATGTTTGTGGAAGTAATGGCCTTCCTCTGACACCAAACTCCATCAAAATTTTGGGGAGATTTCAAATCCTTAAAACAATCACCCATCCCAGGCTTTGCCAGTACGTTGACATAACCAGAGGTAAACATGGTGAGTATCTGTTTCATAAGAAAATTTTATGCATGGTATCCTGGTTTCAGGTAGGATGGAGTTAATTTTCTTCTTAGTAGCTGCTATATGAGGATGCTGATAACATGCTGATGTTTTGATTACTGCTAATTAGACTTAAGAATTTCTCTGTTTCCCAGACTTTACTGGCAAACAGGTGTACGAGAAGCTGGGAGGGAGCATGTTTAGGACAGCTGACAATTAGTCAAAATTATATCCCGTACCATAGAGCATTGTGCCCAGTGTATAAACTGGGGGAACTGGGGCAATGGGCAGATCACTGCTCACATGTCAGTCAGCAGGTGGTGAGCAGCTGCATTGTGCATCACCTGTGGTTTTTTGGTTGATTTGGGTTTTTTTTTTCCCTTGAGTTTTATTTCTCTCCTTTTTGGTGATATTCCTTTTCCTTACTATTATTTAACAATGTACTTTATTACTTTTGTTACTTTATTTCATTTTAGTTATTACACTGTTCTTAACCCCCAAGTTTGACTTTTTTTCCAATCTAATACATATGGTTACAGTTACATTTTTGCAACAATATATCTAAAGGTGACTGGGCAGAACACTACACAGTGTTTATGGCACAAGAAAGTGGCTAGTTCTCAGTCTCAAAACGACCCTGTGGCTTTGCTTTCTTCTTTTTATATTTCACTGTCAAATTCTTGCACTTAGCTGCTGTGCCATGTCTCTGTGTGAGATACTGAATACATGTATTTTTGATGCTGAGGTCCTACACCTGTGTTCTGATCTTGTGAAGATTCTCATGTCATGTTTAATTTTCTTGTACTTGATTTGCAGATGTTGTCTCAGATGTGTCTTGGCTACAAGCTTCCCTAATTTTTTTTTTCTATACCTTTATGATCCCTCCCACTAACAATTCTTTTTTTCTAGTAGGGATTTTTTTTTTTTTCAATAACTATTGTCACACTTAATGTTAGCTTAAATAACCCTTCAATTGGGACAGATTTATTTTCTCACCAATGTCTAGTGAATTAATGTTCTTTTTCTTGCAAATGTAACTTTCTATTCTTACAGAGAAATAGGAAAGTAGATTAGAAAAACATTTTTTTAAAAAATAGTTAAATGTATGTATTTTCCCCAAAAGACCCTCAAAAGGGAAATATAAAAGTAACATTCAAACTGATTTTTTTTTTTTTCTAAAATTGAACTACTTGTAAATCTTCACTAGCATTTTAGAAGGCAATCCCATATTTTGTTCTTGCAAGGAAAACTTAAGTGGTGCTTTGACTTCAAAAAGGAGAAACAAAGAGTTGAGTAACAATCATTCTGGTTTTAATGTGATGGCTTGTGTTTCTCAAAGGATTTCCAATCTTTGTCTTACTCTAACAGTCTTCTTGCATGTAAACATATCCTTGAAATATTTCAGTTTGATTTTGCTTTGAATCCAAACATTCACTGTAGCTGTTCTATGAGTAGTGGAAGTAGCAAAGACTAGCTTTCTAGGAGTTATCTTGCAGTCTCATGTGACATCTTACATATTTGCGTTTTCCTACTTTATAGTTGCTGTCTTCAGTGTGGAAATTATGTTTTTTTCTGTGTGCTCAGAACCAGCTCATCAGTATGTGGAACATCTGCGACCCCTGCAAGTCCTATAGCTATTTGTTGGGCAAGAGTTACTAGAGGTAGTAATGTGCTAGTTGTCCCATATGGACTGAGACTCCTGTGCTTACTCTGAATCCTGTTTCTTAAAGCTGGTGTTGCTTTGAGTCACAAATTTCTGAAAACTTTTTTATGCTTATCTTCTTTGAAACCTCTATTCTTAAGTCAGATCTGACTGATGTTGGCTGAGGGGCTCAACGTTTATGAGGAGGTTGTTCGGTGGATGGCTTGGCATGAGGAAACAGGAAAGATAATCTGTCATATTTCATAAATGAAAATGGTGGTGATATCCAAAAGTTGTGTGATATCCAAACAATTGTGTGTAATTTTCCATATACTGTATGTTAAAGTACTTTAACATCTGCCAAATAGGTTGACTGAGAAGTTTATACTCCCATTGTCTCATTTGGATTCTTGTTGCCTTATATTTTTTTTATTTTTTCTTTTTTTTTTTTTTTCCAATTAGAGAGACTTGTTGTGGCAGCTGAACACTGTGAAAACAGCCTGGAAGATCTGCTAAGAGAAAGAAAGCCAGTCAGGTAAAATATCAAGCTAAGCTCAAATCCACTCACTGAATTTTATTATCATCTGTGGCAAAGTCCTGGAACTTTTTTTTTTAAACATGTACTGGTTTATATGAATTTTACTCTGTTAAACTTTAAAGATAACGCTTATCAAATAAATATGTTTCCATGCATTTCTAAAAGCTAGAAGAATCATGGGGAACTTGCTTACAAATGAATAAAATCCAGTCTGCCTTGTAGTAGTAGTTTTGGGGTTTCTTTTTAAAAATAAAGTCAGAGGATAAGTATCTTCCTGAGATATTCCTGGAATATTTTTCAGAACACAATGTATAAATATAAAATGCATTTAAAGAAATCTAAAAAGTGTCTTCATCCTACTTTCTAAAAAGTTTATAGCAAGCAATAGAGTTGATGTTAATGCAAGCATAGAGATGGTGATTACTCAGTAAAAGAATAGACAATTTTTTTATGCATCTTCGTGGTTAACATTAGGCACTTCACATGGGCTGTTTGCTAAGGTTCTATTCAGATACACTTCCTGTAACTCATCCCAAATTAGATTTGTATACACAGAGTAGTACTGGATCTGTAGCCTTTTGAGTCTGGCAAACCCTAAGTGTTGCCTGGCAGAGATAAATCTAAATGCAAAATGCTCTATGCCTATATGTTAGCTTTTTGTGACCTTAAGGTTTTATGACAGTATGTGTTGCAGAGGACTATAGGTTGAGGAATATTAGGCAAATATGGTTTCCGTTATTTCTTTAGAGAGGTATTTAGGTGTAAAGGGCTTTCCATGTGAGTTGTTACAGCCCTTCACACAGTTTTGCACTGTGTTCCTGTTGTGCAACATTCCAGAAATAGTTAAAACATCAGAAGCTCTTTCCTTTTTCATTCAGTTCTTAGACTTTCTTTAAATATGTGTAACTTTATGTCAGATGAGAAGCAGCCCAGACTGTCTGTGGCCTCTTGACTGTTTTTTAAAAACATGCATATAGCTATTTTAATTTGCTTTTAATTGTCTGGTACAGTATAGTTATTCAGATTCTCTGATAACTTCTGTTGCAATTTAATCTTGCACCCTTAGAACTGCAAGAGGGAAGATGTCCTTTTCTGAGGGTACAAAAAATGTATTTATCATAATTCTGTAAACAAAACTTTTAACAACAGTTTTGGTCCGAATGCACATCCATTATGTTCCTCAATAATAGGATGTATTTTGTAGCAACCGCACAGATTTCTGATACGTTTAGAGTTTGCCAAGGTATGCAACTTCATGGTTTTTTTACATGCTGAGTGAGGCTAGTCAGTTTGTGGGACTTCGGCTGTTTGGGTTGTGGCTCTGTTGAGAGTAGATCTATAAAGCCTGGCTTTATTTTTCCCTCTTGGCCCAAGAGTGGTTTTACTGCAATCAGTTATTCTTCTATCTGATCTTTCTTGTAATGAGCCAATTGGGATTTCTTCAGGAAGTTGTAACACCTGAGGTATGAGGCTAAAATTTAGCCTGTATCATATGTTCATAGTTTAGAGATATTAGTGATTCTTCTACTGTAAATTACAGCTTTTGCAATAGTGGCTAAAAGGTGAATTATATTCATGTCAAATGCAGTTTCTTGCAAGAGTGACATTTCCCCCCCTAATTATAGTTTTTTAATGAAAAAAGACATTTTCATTTTTTATATGAGACCCCAGAAATAACTTGGATGGAACAAATACCAACTATTGGCTAAGTGATCTGTCTATATCAATTACCTTTGGAGGGAAGTGTTTGACTTTTTTCCATGTGTTCAGATTGTATTGGTCAACGATAACATAGCTGGTAACACGTCTGGAGTTAGTGCATATGCTATTGCAATTAATTTTATAAACTGTTTATGGAATGCAAGAGGCTGCTTTTCTCATTTCTGGCAAGCATAAGGAAAGTTCATCTAGAAACCTAAGTCCTTTGCACCTGTACCACAAACTGATGTAAAATCAGCAGGAAATCTTCTATTATTTTAGTGATGAAATTCAAAACATTGCATTATGGACTATCTTTCTATATATACTGGAAAATAGCCCATACAGTTGTTTGGTAGTTATTTGCAATTAATCTTTCCTGAAGTCATGCATGAAGTGTAGCATACATTCCTTAATAGATGACGTTTACTTTAAAAAAGATATAGTAGAGATCTTTGTTCAATTAACTTCAGATTTTTAACAAGTTTTGTAATTCTAATGGATCAGTTGCGCATGGGGGCTGAGTACTGGAAATGAGAGCTCTAACCATTTACCTCACCTGCTCTGTCACACTGCAGTAAGTCATTTTACTGAGTGTACCGTTAAAATTTTTTTTAGAACTTGGATTTGCAATATATTCAAATCCAATGGCTCCAGGCATTACAAAGATAGTTTGTCCTTGTCCTCAAAATTAACATGCTCAATGTCACTTTCAAAGGATAATGCATATATTTGGTAATTTTTTTAATTTCAAGAACTCCAATGAATGAAATGAGTTGGCTGACTTAAGATAGGTAACTGGCTACAGAAAAGGAGTTTAGTGCAACCCTTTAGTGTTTTCTGTGTTTTATTCAGGAGATAGCTATGTGGACATTGTAACTACAATTTATGGTTTTAAAAGTTATCTTAATTCCAGTTTTCTTTACTGTGCTAACACAGGGCATGACAAGAACAGCAGGAGAGCTCTTTTAGAGTTCATAGAATCATAGACTGGTAGGGGTTGGAAGGGACCTTTAGAGATCATCTCTCTGCCCAATTGTACACAAAGAATTCAGGCTGCAACCATGAGTAAGAGTTTTAAGATAGGATAGAGTAGAGTAAGAGTTTTGGGCATTGATGTCTGATTCTTTACCAGACCAGTCTCTGTTGTCCTCTGAGTGAGAGATTTTATCAGTGTCATTGTTTCCTGTTTGTTTATTTCTGATTTACTCTCATGTTTGTTGTTACTCTGAGACAGAGAAAGTATGCACTTAACTGTATTTATAAGAGTCACGTTAGTGCAAATTAAGCTCTCTGAAGTATATTCAGGAGTTAGCTCAATTTTTAAAGGACTAAGAATTTATGTGCATAGTCAAGCAACACTAGTAAATATCCAGTTTAAGCTCAATAGTTTACTGCTATGCAGAGATTTGAAAATGTCTTGATTTGGCTGATTTCCTCTATGTGTTGCTGCTCACAGAATCACAGAATCATTAACAATTGGAGGAGACCTTTAAGATCATCCAGTCCAGCCTTTATCCCAGCCCTATCAACCACTAGACTTATTTCCCTAGGTGCAACATCCACCTGTCTCTTAAACACCTCCAGGAACGGTGACTCCACCACCTCCCTGAGCAGCCCGTTCCAATCAGTACAGAAATGCCTCCTCATACTGAGCCTGAACCTCCCCTGGTGCAACTTGAGGCCGTTTTCTCTTATTCTAAGGATTTTTTTTCTCATGAATTCATTGAAAATAAGTCACAGTACATAATGGTGGGTAGACATGTCTTACTTCAGTGGCCTCACTAGAGGTAGTTTTCATGTTTGTGGCAGTCAAAATTTTACTGGATTTTCAACGTTGCTAGCTATTTTAGCACTGTTGATACCACAAACCATAATGTAAGATGTGTGTTTATTTTTAAGGTTCTCCATCTTTTAAACACATTTCCAACTACTCCTTTGAGATTCCTTTTCCAGACAGTATTAAATGAGATATTTTCTCTGCTCCTATGCTGTTATAATAGGAGTTGTAAGCTTTTCCTTTTCCTTCACGCTTGAAGTGTGTTTCTTCTTTGAAGAAGTTTGTCTGAACTTGTATTCATTAAAATAGAAATGCCAGTAAATACTGACATTCAGCAGACTTCTGGCACCTACAGTAGAGTTTCTGGACTGGTCTTCAATTTGTGGCTTGGGCAGTCTAAGTCTATTCCTTTCTTCAATAAAATATAGTTGTCATATGTTTTGAAAGTCACAGTTTTGAAAAATTACTAGCAAACCATCATAGGTACAAGGTATAGTTTGTTATACACAGAACATTTGATGGGAAGCAGACTGTCTACAGCTGTTTACTAGTTTGGAGAAAACATGATCTGACTGATTCAGATGAGAACATTTTATTTCACTATATTAAACAGTTGTCTGCTCATTGATTGGATTAGATTTCTTTATGCCATTCTTACCGTTAATATGATTCATTTGTAGTTGCTTGTAGACATTTCATACAGATTTCCATGCTAAAAGCATTATTAAAATCTTGAGCTGAAGTTGAGTCATGTTGAGCTAATTGAGAACAAAAGTAGCAGAGAGTTTTGAATCTTCAATATCTAATGAAAGAGGTTGTTGAGTTTCTCTTAAACAGACCAAACACCGTCCTCAGTGGGAGAGTGACTTCATCCTGCAGAGTGATATTTCTGCAAGGAATTGTGTAAGGATCAATATTAAAATTCCATTCTGCATAAATGAGCAAACTAATGAGCTAATGGCTGAAAAACCAAATGTCAGATTTGTACTGTGTAAATCTTTCTGGATTTAAGCCACATTATTAATCGTAATGTTGATTTATTATAGTTGTGTTTAGAACAAAAAATCGCCTGTGAACTTGTGAGAACAACACATGGTTAGTATATGGTTATTCTAACTTAACATAGTGTTTGCCACTTCATCCTGCTTTTAGGAAGAAAAAAAAAAAGCGCTAACCATTATTAAACTTGTTATACAATGCACGCTTCGAGAAAAAGATTATCTTTATAAAGTGCAAGTTCTTGTATTTATAACTACAGAGCAATGTTTTCAGGGAAGCATTTGTCACGTACTGGGTAACAGATGCATTCATATTCTTGCATCATTGTGTTTGGAGATCATTTCTTCTGTGCATATGGATGTTTTCTGCTTGGGTTCAGGCTCCTGGAATTCTACAGTGCAAATAGACCTGTACTTGTGCCTTCACTAGCTGCTTTCCTGCCTAGAAGCTGCATTAGTCTGATACCATTCCTACAATAATGTTGTGCCAAACTTGAAATGATAGATTTATAGAACATATTTCAGCAAACATCATATAGCCCCTTTTTTCCCCACCTTGCAATTGTGGGCACCGTATCATAAGGACGTCACTAAGTTAACCGAATTTTTTTTCTCCTGAACAAACAGGACCTTCAGATGGACAGGTACACATGCCAACAGATGGAACTTGTATTAAGACTGAATATATGCACTTCCATGCATGTTTGTATCTGGATAGATACCAAGGCATTGGAGATTGCTGTGATAGGAGAGTTTAGAAGGCTGGCCTATCAGACTAGTTCTGAGGTATAAAAGTGTTTATTTCATTCATTAAGAGCACACATCCTGCTAAAGGTTAAGTCACATGCGTTATTAATCGTCACTGTGTACACAAAACAGTTAGACTTTAACACATGTTATAAAGTAGCTGTGAGTAAATATTACCATGGAGCTGATGCTGTGCAGTGGTAGCTATGGCCCTTGGTGATACTTGGAAGTCAAGGTGATCAGGCTTGAATGCTCTTTGAGTGAAGTAAGAGTCAGTGTGGACTAACCTTTTTCTACTATTGTCTAATGCCTGGTATTTTATTTAATTTTTTTCTTTATTGCTGCTCTCCAGCCTCCTCAAGGAGTGGTCTCCTGTACTGCTTATTTTCATTAATGTTTAAGTCATCTTACATATTTGGGAATATCCTGCATACTTGCAGTGTGCAGTGCTTCTCTTATATTTTATTCTGGCAACTTTCATGGAGTGAATTTCTCCTATATGCAACTATAACAATCTCTGCCCCTTTGGTGACTGCATTTCTCATATCACTTTCATGGAAATTTAATATTAATTATATACTGATTAATACATTTGTAATTTATAGTCATGAACATCTGCTTTGAAGTTCATTGTTACCTATCTAGATAGGTATTTCCTGCCTGTTGTAAAGGTGCCTACTGGGATATGGGTCAAAGTGATGCACTTACAATGCCTGTTGTAATTTGAGTTGTTAGCTCTGAAATTCCTAAGAGCACAGTTGATTATTGGCAGAGTTGCAAAGTTGTTTTGATAACTTGCATTTCCAGACTGTTCTCTTGGAACTTTCCATTCTGTTTCACTTTTGAGCAGCATCTCTGTACTACTGATAGAGGGATCCTGATTTTATTAGCTAATGGCTAAATCATCCCTGAGTATGACTTTTCACCTTAGATATTTAGGGTTTTTTAAAAAATACGGTATAGACAATTTTTTTGTTAAACGAACACTGCTGCAAAGTCAAGAAGGCCAATGGCATCCTGGAATGCCTCAAGAAGAGTGTGGTCAACAGGTCAAGGGAGGTTGTTCTCCCTCTCTACTCTGCCCTGGTGAAGCCACATCTGGAGTCCTGTGTCGAGTTCTGGGCTCCTCAGCTCAAGAGGGACAGAGAACTGGAGAGAGTCCAGGGCAGGCCACCAAGACGATCAGGGGACTGGAACATCTTTCATATGAGGAAAGGCTGCGGGAACTGGGGCTGTTTAGTCTAGAAAAGAGGAGACTGAGGGGAGATCTTATTAACATTTAAAAATATCTAAATGGTGAGTGTCAGGAGGTTGGAACATCCCTTTTCTCTATAGTAGCTAGCAACAGGACAAGGGGTAATGGGATGAAGCTGGAACACAAAAAGTTCCACCCAAATATAAGAAAAAACTATTTCACTGTGAGAGTGATGGAGCAGTGGCACGGGCTGCCCAGAGGGGTTGTGGCGTCTCCTTCTTTGAAGGTCTTCAAGACCCACCTGGACATGTACCTATGCGACCTGATCTAGGTGAACCTGCTTCTGCAGGGGAGTTGGACTAGAAGATTTCTAAAGGTCCCTTCCAACCCCTACCATTCTATGACTTTAGGAAAGTCTACTGATTTACAGGAAATGCGTGGCTCTAGGATAAGAGCTGTTCATTGTTGTAATTTTTGTTCATAGCTTTAAGAATTCTGTTTCACCCTTTATAAAGACGGGGTGGGGGGGAATGGTTAATTAGGAATGTGGCTAGTTACTCATGGTTAATCCTCTCCTTCTGAGATGACTGAAGTGCAGTCTTTGTCTCAAAGAAAGAGATTGCTCTAGGACAGTTTTCTGAAGTTACTGCCATCTAATAACTCAAAAAAATAGAAGCATGTCTTGTTGTCATTCCTACCAATACCTGTACTTACTGGAGTTTGTGTTTATATTTATTTCTTTGAAGTTAGTATTTTTTTTTTAATGCAGTCTTTTTTTTAAGAAGTTATTAATCTGGTGTGTTAACTCTGCAGCTACTCTCATGGAGTAGTCAACAGGCCTGCCCCTGCTCCTTTTATTTTTCCTTTTTTTTTTTTTAACTGGCAGCTCTTCACAGAACTGCAGAAATGGATAACAAAAAAATCAATCCTGTCTGGCTGCAAGCACAGCATTATTGTTAGCTAGTCACAATTTCTAGAGCTGTCAGTTCAGTTCATACTGCCACACAGCTGCAATAATGGTAACTGCATTAATAACTACACTTCATTTGCAGCTTTTATTTTTAAAATTTCCATTGCTCAGATTCTTAATGAGATTTTTTTTTTTTTTTTTGTAATGTGTCTGGGGCACTACAGAAAGAATGAGAGATTCTGTCTCCTTGTATAATGAAGTTAGGGACCCATCACTTGTGTTGAAGTGGGAAAGAGAGTTGGCATGGCTAACATTAAACAAAACTGTATTCTCATGCTGTAGATGTAGATCTTCCTTAAAAATAAAGTAAAATATGCAGTTGTCTGTTAACCTTAAATGGAAGAAAGCACCCCTATGATCTTAAGATGTGTGCTCAATACCTTCCTGCTAATTATGTGTGCTCTCCAGCTGCAGTGCAAAGAGCTTTTGTCCCTGCTTCTGCAGTCCTGGTGCTGCAGGTGGCAGTTTTGACTGGAAATGCTGGCTGAGATTGGTAACTGGCTCAGATGATGACAGCCTGTACTCCCCTTGGCCTGCAGTGCTGGAGTATATTTGTGAAATCTGGGAGCATGGGTTACCGCAGATGAGGTAAAAAAAGCCTTGAATGACTTGTACAAAGAAAAGGGACCTTTCTCTCTTTATTACCAGGTAATGTGATCCAGGAGGACAAGACATGTAAAGCAAAATGTACTATACATCTTTTAGGTGTGCTGATTGCATATAGTTCCAGTCTGCTGTGGATCAAATGCCTATTAGCAGCTACAGGGCAATAGACAGGTTTCTACCTTCTGGTTCATCTGAAAGGAATACAGTTTGTGTGCTCTGAAACCACTCTATGAATGAAGTGTGGTAGGAGAGGCTGATCAGGAGAATATGCTTTAAAAAGTAAGGTCTAATACAGTCTCAAGTCTTAATGTAGAGCTCCTTAGGTTGCCTTGAGCTCTCTGCTGCTAATACAGAGCTGAATGTTGCTTAAATAAAGCTCAGTTTTGCATAAGTTGTGGAATAGCTGTGAGCTGGTCCTCCATAAGTACCTTATGTATCTCCTTTGCTGGTTATCAAAGTAACTTGTAAGTAGAGTCAAATCTCTCCTATTTTTCTTCTTAGTTGCTCAGAATTCCTGACAGGTATAAAGAATTTTCAAAGATGCAGTACTTAACTGGTTTAGGGCAGAGTGAAACAGAGGAAGCTAGAAGCAGGGGGATGTACTTCTTGCTTTACTTTGTGTTCATAGAATTACAGTTAAGATGCTGAAAATAGGTGAGGATAGTTGGTTCTTGTATGAATTTATATGTATTTGTATGTACTTCTTGGGGAAAAGATAATTCTCTACACATTCTGTAGTTTTAAATATAGTACCTGGGAGGTGGCTTGCTTTTGTGTTCTGAGCCACTGTAGTGAGATGCCATAACATTTATAGCTCTCATGCAAGTTCTTAACATTCTGAACCTTTCTTCTTGTTTTTTTGACCATTTGCTACCATAGAAAACCTTTCTGAGCATATATGTATTTCAATTGTTTGGGATTTTTTTTGTCTGTTTGTTTTTTTAACAGAATGGTAATGCCTGCTTTCAATGCAGACTTCATTCTCCCAACCTGAGGATTCTTGTGTGATAGGTACAAGGTAATCTTTCATTTCTGCAGGAGATTATTCTTTGTCTGCACTAAATTGTATTCACAGGAAGAGTGTTCTGTTCAGAGAATCTAAATTCTTGGAGAGCTCAGTTCTTCAGCATTTAGGCCTTTGATGAAGAGGAGCTCTCTGTTTTTTCATGGTCTGAATGTTTTCAGATAATTCTTTTAGGCTTTCGTGCACTGGAGAGTAGTTTTGGGCTTTTTTAAATTCCCAAGCGAAAGGAAAAAATTTTTGGTTTCTTCAGGAGCAGAAAATGTGTTGTTGAGCATTCCGTTGTTACTAACATTTTCTCAACCATGTTACACAGTAGTTCATAGTACGTGATCTCTGAATTGGCAGTATTTAATGGTTGGGAGCTCCTTGCTTTGGATGTCTGTGTATGAAAGAGAGATTTCCAGAAGCTCACCTGTTCTGTTCTGTTCCAGCATAGTGAAGAGCGGCACATCTGTCAAGCTAGGAGAGGTTCACAGTCAAGGAAAACATTGGATTGTGCAGTACCTGTTTGCTCTGTGATTAATTAACATTTGAATTCTAGATATAACTGAAGTTTGTGCAAGCTTATGATAAAATGGTAAGGCAAATGTGTGATATTTCTGTGTGTGGGTGTGACTAGTCTGATTTCAGTAGGATTTTGTAGTCTCCGGAAGAAGTCACCAGAATGAAAAGTTCAAAATGTTTCTGTCTTGGTCTTTGCTTTGAAGGGATCTTGCCATGATACTGATTTTTGTAAGAGAGAATCTTCAGCCCTAGTAAAACCACAGTTATCCTTATAAAGTGGATATAAGTTTACAGCTTCCAGTTTATGAGGCTTCAGTTCTGTCTGGTTAAAGACAGTGGTGGCAGAAGAATTTTCTATCATCCTGTGGAGCTAGGCCTGAATGGTATAATGATTCAGGGTAAAAAGAGGCTACTGCAGTATCTGAAAATAATATACCTCAAGCATACAAACATTTGTTTTATTAAGACGGTGCTTCAAACATAGGATCTAAGGTGTCCCACAGATCCTGTTCTTTCGTATATACATGGCTGTGCATTTGATTAAGAAAATGTTTTCTTTCTGGCTTCACTGTGCCAAGTCAACTGTAGCATAGTGAGGCAGTTCTGGTAATATCCTCCCACCACCCCCTACTTCCCTTTTTTCTTGGCAAAGACCACGCTAGCAAAGTCAGTGCAATATCATCTCTTTTCTTAATGGGAGGAGGCAGAAACACAGTGATGAAATTAATCAGCAGTTTCCTGTCAGCAAACCTTTGAAAAGCAGCAATTTCAAGTGGCTAATGGAAATAGTACTGAGACTTGCTGACTTTACAGAATTGCTGCTGAACAAGCACATGGTAGTATCTAAGAATGTTATTGAAAGCTTTAAGTAACTTTTGGATACTCATTGGGTGGACTGACAATGTAGGATGGGCAGGTTTCGTTTATTACTATAATTTCTGATAACTCTCAATTAGAAATTAACACCTGTGAATTAAACACTTTTTATTTTTTGTTGTAGATTCAGTAATAATTAAAGATGATGATGATCTGACTCTAAACAGGGAGAGTGGAAATTGTATTTATTACAACCTTTATAGGAATGATTGTGGTGACTATAAAAAAATATTTTATTATGTTCTTCTACTTGAAAGAGTACTTTAAGCATGCTTGAAGTCTGTTTAGTGTTGCAATAATTGACACTTGATCAACATTTAAAAAAGCTTACATTACATGGCATAATTGACAATACATAATGTAAGCTTTTTTTAAAGTACTTTTTTTAAAAAATAGTGAATATATTTTTGAGGAAGAATGCTGTTTTGAAGTAATCATCTTAGTCTCAAAAACACCCACTCCCCTGTAGTCGTAGAAAAGAATAACAGGCCAAATAATGTTTGGCTCAGTGAATACTGGCTAGAGATCTCTAGCTCAAAATAGGATGTTTGTGTAGATAGGATTTTGACGTATCCCTGGATTTGGTAGTCCCAACATGTCAGTTTCAGCCATTGGAAACAATTATCTTCACAGAATGTGTAAAGTGCACCTAGGAATTACTTCTAATCATTGGTTGAAGGGTATTACAAGGAACTGACCCTTAAAATAACTGTGCTCTCAGAAATGAAGGTATTCCAGATCTCCACAGCCTTCTAGTTGTATGGAGGTTGCTTATGTGTATTAACTGAATCTTATCTTTTCTAGTGTAAAAGTGATAGCAAAATCAAGAGGAATACTTCTTGATCTTCATCTTTGCTGCTATGTTCCTCAGAGGTTTTTTTGTAAGGAAGGGAAATAGATTTCTTCAACTTCCCTACATTACAAAAATCCTGAATCTGTCAAGTTGTGCATCAGGAAATTTTATCAATAGTGCAATGCTGCAATGAGCTAGATGAAGAGTAGCTGGCTAAGTGATACTAAAAATGTTTTGTGGAGCAACTTACTTCTGTGCTTGATACCCACCTCACTGCAAAGTCAGTGTCGCCAACTCCTGCCATTTGTGTTGTTTCAAAATGTCAAGTTAGTACAGTTTGATCACTTACCTTGGAGATAAAAATGTTCTCCATGTAGTTGTAACCATGAGCTTTTGTAATTCTTCCCACCCTCTTCTTTTTTGAAGTCAACTTCATGAATGAGTGGTCCTGTTGGTTTCTATTTTATCTATGTATTTATTGGTTATTCCTAATCAGGCATCTACCTTTTCTAATAGTTTCCATGGTATGAGGTTGCTGATTTTCTTTTCACAACAAAGGTTGTGGTGAGAAATCCAAACCCGTGATTTTGTTTTACCCTCCACTCTCTAAACTGAGATTGTTTAGACATTATCTTTGCTAAGTCACAGAATCACAAGGGCTAGAAGGGACCTCGAAAGATCATCTAGTCCAATCCCCCTGCCAGAGCAGGACCACCTAGAGTAGGTCACACAGGAACTTGTCCAGATGGGTTTTGAATGTCCCTGGAGCAGGAGACAGTCTACTTTTTCTGTCATCATTTTTTCTATTTAAATGTATAATATTACATGTTTTTAAGTCTAAGAAGATTATTAGTATGTGCACATTGTGACAGTGCAGGATTTGGTAAGGAAGCAAACTTTGGTTGCTACAAAAGTTGCTAACAAGACTTCTTATGAACTTAGGTGTCTTCAAAAGCATAGGGTTTGAGCCTGAACCTCATGTGTAGAGGGCATCTTGGCATGCAAAAAACAATTGGTTTTTAAATACATCTTTAACATGGAGGAAGGTAAGGAAATAAGTGCTGCCTACTGTGTGACCATTTAGCATGCATCCTTAGAAAGTCACTTTTCCTTCAATAATTGTATGGTTTAAGGCTCTGGTAGTACTAGTAGCTGTGCCATTTACTGCATAGTGAATGTTTAATAGACAAATGTCAAGGCCTCTATATTTTTTAGGGAGCTGAAACTTAACATACCTTGTGCCTAGAAATTTCGATACTGATGCATTCAGATATAAGGGATTGATAGTCCTTGCCCAGAATATGGGATTTGATGCCTAGTTTGGAGCTAATTTGTTAACACCCCTGAGCAGCTGAAGATCTGATTTTGGTGCCTTTTGAATTGCTTTTTATATGTCATCTGATTGCTTTACTGAATTTGTCAGGTTGTGATGGACCTTGCCAGGACTGTTGATCACAGAATGTGTAGCCTTTTAAAAGTGCATATATTTTTTCAGATGAAGTCCAAAAGAAAGAATTTTTTTTACTCTTTTTGGAGGAGAGGAAAATGAGTGAGCTGTGTTGTTTCCTTTAATAAAATGTTTGCCTTGTGACATATATACGTGTCACAATAATACTATTGAAGTTATGCTCTTTATTAAATATTGTGAGGTCATTGTCTTGGTTTTCATACCATTGGCTCTTGTTCTGCTATTTTCACCCGTGCATCTAGTTCTGTTGTGTTAGTTGTCTCAGAATGTATATTCTGTTACAATAATGCAGAGTCTGTGATCTGGTTGTAAACAGCGACTGCTTTACTTATGCTTTACATGTGGTGATTGAAAATTTGTTAATTGCATTGCACTTTTTGATCCAATGAAAACTATCATTATAATACCTTTTATGTGTGAGTCTACTTAGTCTAGGATGCAAAAATTCACTTCTCAGAAGTTAATCAGTAACAAGATCAAAAACTGGGAATGTGGATGTTTTGTTCTCCTTCTATACGTTAAACTAGATGACAGTAGGGTTTTCATTAAAGTGATGCTTTATAAGGTGTGCTGACTTTTCAAAAGGAGTTTATTCATTTGCTGCTCCAATTTATGAGTGCTTGATGTCTTAAAGGAATTCAAGGTGTGATGTTTTAATATTTTTACTTTTTAAGGAGCAGATACACTTAAATAACTTAGAGTGATTATGACCTGAAAAATCACCTGTCTGTTAAAGATCTTTGTGTACAATCTATACATGAAGTTGTCCTTTATCTATGCCTTTATACATTGTTTTATGGACTTTTTTACTGCACGTTACAAGTTGAGACCTTCCTAAAAATGCAACATCGTTTATCTTGCTTTTAAAGTCACGCATGCAGCTTAGAACTTTAAGAGAGGAGTGAAGAGACTTTTTGGGTTTCCTCAGATGAGCAATATGAACTTGTTGAAGATATCCCCTGTGAAGTACATCTGTACATAAGTTAGAGACTTTCTGAGGGCTCTGACTACAAAATTCTTTTTCTTTTTCTTTTTTTTTGGTCTTTTATTCTATGCTTGTTGCATTCTCTTCCAGTTCATTTCATTCTGATAATTTGAATGCATTTCCAAGTAAATTGGCAGTGTTTACAATCTTGGTCCCAAGTGCCATTTTTTAATCAAACACATAATAAAGTGCTAAATAAACCATTCCCACCTGCATCAAACTCTTTATGTTCTGTATAGGGTATTTTGTAATTTATTTACCCAGGAAGACCTAATTTATCTGCACATCTGGTTTTCAACCCAGTCCTGCTTTTTATCCAGTTTTCCAGCTGGTTCATTGAGGCATAATGAGTCAGATGGCTTCCTTGAGGTTAGTGTAGTGATTGTCTCAGCTGGGATTATACCCAAACTTTATCCTTTCTGTAACCACTTGGCCGCACCACTCCTAACCAATCTATCTGCATTGTTGGCGGTAACAGATCTAACTGCAAATGTCATTTTCTTTGTTATGTAGTTTTGCTTGTATTGAAATATTGTCACTTTTATGAGTTTAGAAACTTTACATCTGTTCACAACCTGGTTCTGTTCCACTTTGAACAACAATTTTTTTGTGATGAATCTCCTTCTTGAATTCCAAATGTGTGTTAGTTTCACAAGTCCTGGAGTAGTGATTGATGACATTCCTAGTTTCTGTTGCTCTGATGTGCTTCCTCAGGGCAAACCCTGTTTCACACTCCCCTTTGGAAGAGGAACCTGTGGTTTTGCTCCTGTGTATCAGCATCATAAGCTTCTCAAGAGTCATCATTGCTGAGGTTCTCTTTGTCTAGAGTTTACAGTAATAATACAATGTTAAAATAAAACTCACAGCTTTGATAAAGGGCTTCACAGAATCTGACGGGTTGGAAAGCATCTTGAAAGATCATTTAGTCCAACCTCCCTGCCAGAGCAGGACCACCTAGAGGAGGTCACATGTGAACACATTTACTTCCTTAAGCATGCATTTCTGCATATGTACGCATGAGTTGTAAGTCTGAGGAAATCTTATTTTGTTTGATCTTACTATCCCTTCCTGAGAGGAGGTGGTGTACAGCTCAAGAGGGACAGGGAGCTTCTGGGGAGAGTCCAGCACAGGGCCACCAAGTTGATCAGGGGACTGGATCATCTTCCATATGAGAAAAGGCTGCAGGAACTGGGGCTGTTTAGCCTGGATAAGAGGAGACTGCAGGTGGATATCATTAATATTTCCAACTATATAAATGGTAGATGTCAGGAGGATGTGGCATCACCTTTTTCTGTTGTATCTACTGACAGGACATGGGGTAATGGGATTGAAGCTGGAACACAAAAAAAAATCCATTTAAACATAAGAAAAAACTATTTCATTGTGAGGGTGAAGGAGCCCTGGCATAGGCTGCCCAGGGAGAGTGTGGAGTCTCCTTTCTTGGAAGTCTTCAAATCCCACCTGGATGCATTCTTGTGTGACCTGATCTAGGTGGACCCGCTTCTTCAGGAGGGTGGACTAGATGATCTCTAAAGGTCCCTTCCAACCCCTACCATTCTATGATTCTATGAAGTAACAAAAACTGGAGCTAGAACTATTTGTGTCAATTTCCTCTTGCCTTGAGTGGCCACTGCATTGAAGAAGCATGAGTTAATACTAATCCACATATATATCTCCGGTAGGCACAAAAATTGCAGAGCTCGCTACAGCTAAGTAGATGATGAGGCTTGCTTTCTAGTGCCAGTCCTCTGTTGTTTCAAATTTCAAGCATTCCGTTGGTAAGATCACCTTACTGTCTATTTTATCATAATGTTCTCTTCATGGTACGCTAAGTTACAGAAACTCTATTTTAAATTCCAACTTCAAGCAAAGAAAAGAATTACTGAACTCCAGAGTAGGAAAAGCGATTTTGGAAAAATGCATTTGACAGCCAGCAGCAGCAGTTTCTACACCACAAACTGCTAAAAGGAAAGTAAAAACAACTTGATGCATGACATCCTGAATACTTAAGAAGAAGAGGACTGTAGATCATAGAATTGGAAATCAGAGATGGGTGGAGTCAGGAGACTTGACCTATTTAACTGTTCAAATAAAGGAATTCCAACACGAGAAAAGAAGCAGTGAAGGGAAGAGATAAAATGTCAGCCTTCATGTTAATATTGTGGAAGTTACAGGTTCTCAGAAGTGTGTTTTCCTCCAGTTGAAAGGAATATTAATGCTAACCTGCACATAAAACTGCATTCATCTTCTTTAACAGAAGTACTTTCATGACATTAACTGGAAATACATCTTCTCCATCTCTTTTTGGTTCTGCGATAAAAACAGATTAGCATGAAAGAGTACTTGAGTATCTTGAAAGATCTTCCTGCCTGTTTACTGTCTCCAGTCATACCTTCTTGAGAAAGCCATCTCCTCTTTGATGGCTTCAACCCAGGCAGCTGAAGCTATTAAAGTGCAGTTTATCAGAACACATAGCTGTGCCTGGACAGCAGTGGAGGAGCAAAGATAACATACTCTGGAGGCAAAGTTGAGACAGCTTCAAAATCTTGGGGAGAGGAAAACTATTTCTGGTCGTCACAAATGCATTTGTGTTTTTAACTGGTTATGGCCAGTTGCAGGTTTCACTTGCTTTTATGCTATTGTAACAGTCAATACCTAACCCATTTTGTAGAACTAAGAAAGCTGTACCTGGAAAGTACTGACAGTGCAATCAACACTTAATGGACTATTTTGAATAAGAATGTTCTATTTAGTGAAATGAACTGAGGGCCCACAGTAACTCATGCATGATACTCTGTGGACATGGATTAAAAACTTGGAATGATGGGTTACGAGAGCTGTTGAGGCTTGCAGTGGTTACTTTATATCCTGACATTGTCAGATTTGATGTTCAAGAAGCAATTTTGGATTTTGGGTTTGTTGTTTTGGGTTTTTTTAAACCCAGAAGCAGGCTTGAATTAAAGAGGCTGGAAGCCAGGAAATATCAGGGAACATTTCATATATGCTTGCTCTGTATTCCCTCTCTCTTGGGCATCTGCCTGTCATACTTTTTGGAAACAGGAAAGTGGTGTTAAATAGCTTTTGGTCTGATCTAATGTAACCATTTATAGGGTTTGGAAGACCAGTAATTTTACCTAAAATGAAAAAAATTAGTTGCAGACAGTTGTGTGTTCCAAGAGCATCCTATCTTGGAGAACATGTTCCTGCTTTTACAAGCAACTGCATTATCATTCTCATTAATAACAAAAAATAATAAATTAATAACCATTCTAACTGAATAATACATAGGTAATATTGTTGGTGGGGGGTTGTTGCAAGAATTCGGAATCCCACTTTGCTGCAATGAACTTCCTAACTTCTAAATGTGTCTCCAAATTTTTTTGTTTTAAATGGAGTATTGTGTGCAGTTCTGGGCCCCTCAGTTCAAGGACAGGGAGCTGCTGGAGAGAGTTCAGCACGAGGCCACAAAGATGATGAAAAGACTGGAGTATCTCCCTTCTGATGAAAGGCTGAGGGAGCTGGGGCTCATTAGCTTGGAGAGGAGACAGAGAGGTGATGTCATTAATGTTTACAAATATGTAAAGGGCAGATGTCAGGAAGATGGAGGCAGGCTGTTCTCAGTGATGTCCAATGATAGGACAAGGGGCAATGGATATAAGCTGGAACATAAGAGGTTCCAAAGAAATACAAGAAAGAATTTCTTCTCTGTGAAAGTGACAGAGCACTGCCCAGGTGGATTGTTGAGTCTTCTTCTCTGGGCACATTCAAATCCTACCTGGATGTGTCCTACTCTACGTGGCCCTGCTCTGGCAGGGGAGTTGGACTAGATGATCTTTCGAAGTCCCTTCCAAAGCTTAAGATTTTGTGATCTTGTGTTTATGTTGGCCTACGACTTAGGCAGTTCTCCCCATGTGTTTCCTCCCAGGTACTGCTCTGTTACTGTTGGGTGTGTGTTCATTCTTAGCTCTCCACTGGTTATTTTAGGGGCTTATTGTCTATACTTGGTTCCTGATAAATCCTTCTTCCTCCCCCTCTCAGTTAATATCTGATCCTGAAGAAATGTAAGACACTTGGTCTTGGAGCAGTTTTTCTAGTACAGTGTTTCCCTTTAATCTTGGGCCAGAAGATGTTCTTAGTCAGATGGAAGACTGTAGTGGGTGCACTAAGAATTTTTTTCCTTTCTGAATCCAAAAAATGACAAAAGTGTCCTAAGCAATCAGATTATTTCATCAGTGGGTTTGCAGCACCACAGGAGATTGAAACTCTGCTAAAACATATGTCTTCTGACAGTTAGGTTCATTATTCTTGAAGTAAACTTGCAGAAAATGGCTTTGTGTCCTTAACAGTAAGAATTCAACAGGCTGGAGATCAGACTGACTGCAAAGTGGAAAATGGTTTTTTTATGAAGGCACAATGCAGCCACCTGTGTACTATTACAGTGTGGAAATTAGTCATTTGTCTGGTATAATTTTTGGTCTGACAATTCTGGAGGTAATAAAACAATCCTCATTTTTGTGGGTTTTTAAGTCATCTTTCCTTCTCTCTCCACCCACAGACACCATGCACATGCCTCTCCTAATCTTGCTGGATTTGTACTATTGGCTGAACTTTGCTCATGTCAACTTGTAGAATTTTTTTCTTTTTTTCACCAATTTACAAAACTAATTTCTGAGAGAGGAGTTCGGTTATCCTTTGTACTTCTTTTTGCTGTGATTCTATATGTTCAAGTTATGGACCCAAAAGTGGTACGAAAGAACCAAAAATGGCCCATTTTCCAGGCTACATTTCTTCAGACCAGTGAAAAAGCAGGCAGTGATTAAATCCAACCAGTTTGATTTTACATTGATGTGCAATCCTTTCACTTGAAGAGAGCCCCTTTTCAAAAGCCTGAGTAGGCTACAGCTGAGTAGATTTGTTGATAACCAGACTGAGGATTAAATGAAGCCTGCTTCTCAAAAATAGGCTTGTAGTTGTAGAGCAATCATGCCTTTTTTCTATCTGTCAGATGTTCCTTTTGCAGAGAAGTTCCTGCTTCTTGTCTCTCTCTCCCACTGATGGAGAAGAAAACAACTTTAAAACAAGTCTTGTTAGGAAAGCTAGGAAACTGAAGATAACTGGTGCCCCTTCAGATCTGCCAGTTGTTCAAGTGCATCCCACTTTCATGCTTTCCTTACTACCTCCTGCCATATCTGCCTTCAGCTGTGGAATCGTTTGCTTCACACTAGTTAAACATCACAACCAGAATTACCAGCTGTTGAGGTGAACAGGACATTTCATGCCACATGACTGTCATTACAGTTCTTTGTTAGGTTAGTAGCGTAGCATGGTTGATGTTAAACCTGCCATGCTTTCATTTTGCCACTTTTTCTCCTGTGTTGTTTGTAGTGCTTTTCTGATTTCATGCTCAGTTGTTTTTTTTTTTAATCTCACCTCCTGTTAAAGGATGGTCCTGAAACCTCTACAGTTCAAGAGCCCTAGTGGCTAACCCATTTCTAAATCTGTCATAGTTTGACCACTAGCTAGCCTATTGAAAAGTAGACTTCCAGATAATCAGAACAAACATTTCTGAGTATGCTCAGACCTTGCCACCAATACTGGATAAATGTCCTCCTCACTTAGTAGTATGGGGTTTTTTTCTGTTGTTTTTTTAAAGGTCAGCTTAATCAGATGCCCAGAAGCAGCTTCATGAGAGCACCTTCTGTACTTGCAGAATGCCATTGCAATGCTTGAAGTGTTGACAGTGGCAGTGGAAACTGAGAGGGAGCTGAGCCCCACTGAAGCAAGCCTTGGTAGTTATTTCCAGTGAGATATCTCTTGCATTAACAGCAATGAGGGATGTTGTCAGGCCCTTTGCAAACAGTGTGTTTTCATAAATGAAATAATAACTAGATAACATGCAAAAGCACTATGAAGAGCATGTTATACAGAGTTCCCTCTCTCCTGGGGGTGGGGGGGATGCACATGCTTCAGATTGAGGGTGAGGTACTTGGCAGAACGCTTCAGCCCAGCAGAGTGCCATCAAGAGCTTAAGAACATTGAGAATTGCGTGCAATGAAAAATACTCATGGTTTATGTGTGGCTTGCTGGTCGTTGTAATGCCACAGAGGATTTAGCTTGAGCAAAAAACCCCAAAACAGTATTTTCGGTCTTTTGCCTGTGTTCTGCTTTGTGAACTGCAACTGAACGTGAAGAATAAATGGGTGACTGAGGCCCCCTGGTGCCGCCAGAGTACACTGTGCTCCGGCACACCAGCCATAAAATTGTGCTTGATTTTCTGATAAGGACAAACACTTTTAGGCTAAAATACATCATGAAATACTGATTGTTCACATGCATTTTTTTCCTTACCGAGAATGTGACTTCTCCTTTGTTTATTTTTCGTGTCATGCTTTGTAAAGTTGTGCAAAGTGAAGGACCCATATAATTAATGTTTTACATTGTGAGCAGAAAAAATATACAGGGAAGCTCAAGACTTGTAAGGTAATTTTTTTTCTCACAGTTACATCTCTGTCCGAGAATGTCTAGGAGGAAACACGACACAACTAGTTGTATCTGATGCTGTGGTATGTTATATAACTTCAGGGTGAGAGGGACAGGGAAGAAAAAAGTGCCAGTAAGGGAGGAGAGAGATAGTTGTGGGGGTTTGTTTTGTTTTTGTGGTTATTAGTCATGTGGTTTTAGTTGAATTGCTAAGACCTTGAGAATCACTTCCAAATGCTATGATCTAAGATACAGCACTGTGGACATGTTAGAATATATTCCCTTTGTGCTTAAAATTTAACTTTAAATGTATATTCACAACTGGTGTGAGGTAGTAGAGAGTTTTCCTGGGAAAAATATTGGAGTCTAGAGTGTAACTCCATGTAAGGTAACTTAATGATCTTCTCAGACTATTATTAAAACATCTCTTTTCAGTACTTCTGTGTTGCCTTAGTCTTCAAATTCGTTAGAATTGTGGCTGTTGTCAAAAATCTAGCTATTTACTCTTGTGATAGATTTTTTTTTTTTAATTCAAACAGGTATGAATAGCAGCTAATAAAACTTTAATAAAACAATTAATTAATTTTAGTGTTCAGTCAGCTAGTTGATTTGTCACTCTTGCCAGTCTACAATGCTCACTCTCATTTTGCTGTTGCACAAATTTTTAATAAGCAAGAGAAATGGAGAGTCTTGCCTGGAATGCTGTTGCACATTATTCTTCAACAGTGAAATTTTAAGTATGGGGATATAAAGCTTAGGCCTTTGTAAATAGATACACTTTGTTTTCTGGACAACCAATGTCTTCAGAAATTAAGTTGCCAAACACATTTGCAGTGTGCTGTAAGGGGGAGTATGTGGGAAATGAAGAGGGTAAAAAGTTGAAAGAAACTTCTCAGGGTGACATTAAATCTGTGCTTTTTGTTCTTATTTTGAATTCACTTGGTTGCTGCACAAATGGTTGCTGCACAAATGCCTGTTCCCTTGTTCACAGAAACTCTTCTTCAGGGCTATCAGTCCTTAGAGGAAGTGATAACTTCTGTCAAAATACATACTTTGTCAGGACGGTTTAAGTGCTAAACTTAATGGTTTATTTCCAAATAAGGGAAAGTTGATGCTTCCAAGGTTGGAAAAAATGTCCTGAAAAAAATACTGGTGTTTCTTTTGTTTCTTGTCTTAGATGTTGAGATGACTGAAGACTATAGCAGTGATCTAGTTGTGCCTCTACACTAATTTGTAGATAAGATCCAGTTAACATCTGAGTTTCAAAAACTTTTGTTCAGTTTAACTTTTCTATTCTGCTATTCAATGGCAGAATTGGGAAGAATAAATAAAAATAACAAAGGGTTAGGATTTTTTTTTCCTGATCAGTTGAGGTATACATCATAGTTTCTATCATAGAGAATATGTTATGCTTTGTCATAACTTTTCTGCTGTTTTCAAGCAATGTTCTTCAGAGTGAAGAAGTCTGGTTGTGGGTGTGGTAGTTTGAGCCTGGCTGGATGCCAGGTGCCCACCACACCACTTTATCCCCCACCTCCTCAGCAAGCCAGGGAAGGGGAGAAAGTAAGATGGGAGTCTCGCGGGTTGAGATAAAAGCAGTTTAATAAATAAGCAGCAAAGCCGCGCGCGCGGGAAGCAAAGCAGAAGCAGATAAAGCTGTTACTCTCTACTTCCCATCAGCAGCGATGTCCGGCCACCTCCCGAGAAGCAGGGCTGCAGTACACGTAGCGGTTGCTTTGGGAAGGCCAGAAATGAATCTCGCCTCCCCTTCCTGCTCCTCTCCCCCAGTTTATATTACTGAGCTGACGTCATATGGTATGGAATATCTCCTTGGTCAGCCTGGGTCAGCTGTCCTGGCCATAGTCCCTCCCAAGATCATGCCCACCCACAGCTATTGGTGAAGGTGGGGGAAGGAATGCTGGAGGGACAGCCCCGATGTTGTGCAAGCGGTAGTCATAATATTGATACCAACAGTAAGCACAGCACTGCAGGAGCTGCTGTGGAAAATCACTACCGTCCCAGACCCACTACAGTGGGATATTGAGAACTTGTGTATGGTACTGAACATATCCTACCATATTCAGTGTTGATCCTTTAAATTGTTCTGGAATTGTAAATGCCTGACTTGTGTTTGTAATAACTATGGAACAGATTAAAAAGAGAAACATTCCGTATAACATGTTCTTTTATTTCTTCTTCACGCAGTTCTTCAAAGATCTTATGCATAGCATATGAAGTTTTGCAAGGTTTGCAATGTATGAACAAACATGGAATGGTCCACCGAGCACTTTCCCCTGGCAATATTCTTTTGGATCGAAAGGTACAGCTACAGGACTAAATATATGGGTTTCTTTGGTTTTTGTTTTTACCTCTTGCTGCCAACAAATAGCATGCTATGCCACGTATGGAAACTGTGCAGGCACAGGGGAAAAAAGTAGCATATCTGGAAAGGTGTCGGGTTTGGTTTGTTTTTAAAAACCTTCCATTTTCTGCTGTTTCCTGAATTTCAAATGTATTTCAGAGGGTTTGGTTTTTTTCTTTTCCAATTTTATTTTATTTCAAACCATTTTTTTCACTCTTCTGGAGTTGGTTAATCTAAGTCTACTTGTCATCATTGTAATTATTTACAATACCTTCCTAGCTGTTTGAATAAGAAAATATTTATTCTAGCTAATTAGCTGTTATAATTTCCTTTGTTTCATGGTGATCTGATACTTTCACTTATAAGATATCAATGTATTTATTTGTTCGTATTAAACTCTTAAAATTAGAGTGTCTGTCAATTCTGTTGTCACAGACTGTTGAGTTGGCAAGGTGGAATACAACTTCTGCCCAGAAAAGATAAATGAGTAGCTGCTGCTGTACTCAGAGCAGTTTCTTCATCTGAACTGACAATTAAAGAGTTTAGCCTGTCTGAATAAATCCTGTCTCTTTCCCCTTCATACTTAGTTTAGATGGAATAGCTAGATCCTCCACTTGGAAGGCAGAAAAGAGGAAGAAGGATCATTATTTTTTGTATAACTGTAAATAAATGAAAATCATAATAATGTTCTAAGAAGCAGAAGTACTTTAGGATTTTAAGATACTCTTAAAATCAATAAGAGGACAAAAGGAGCCAAGAGACAGACTTGTAAACTTTTTTTCTGTACTTTGAATCTGTAGCTTGCAGGTGAAGCCTTCACTGTTGCACCATCTGCAGGCTGGTTGAGTATAATTCACAACCCAGCAGAAATGATACCTCAGTTAAATTCCTACGTCTATTTTTTGTTTTAGTGTTAACTTTCTGCCTGCACAGAATAAAAGTAAGCACCTGGAAAACTTGCATTAAATATTTATTGTTGCAGTTTAAGGAAAGCAAGATAGTAGTGAGATGATGGGAAGGACTGGAGGAGCAAGGCTGGGTAAATGGAGGTGAGGGAATTGTGGTGCTTAGGAAGTTCTGTGATTCAGACAGGATTTTGAACAATTTTCAGGCAGGAAAAATATTCAATAGCATATTTAAACCTTTGTAACCTACTGAAAATATTTTCTAACTTACAAAGTTCTGATTTTCTTGTATGTTCCAAGCAAGCTGATTTCTTAATGCTCTTGGAAAATAAAAGCATTAAAAATAAGCACCTTCATAACTTGCAGTGGAGTTCTGCATAATAGGTGAGACAGAAATGTAAGAGGGTGACTTTTTATAGGTGTTGGTCTTCTGACAGCTGATGCAATTTTTGAAATTATTTATGCTTTTTTTTAAAAAACTTAAGCACAGTTTCTTCCAATGTCAGATTCTGCTGCTCTTGATCTTTCTTTTTTTTTTTTTTTAACCTTTTTTAGGGACATGTAAAGTTGGCGAAATTTGGACTGTATCATATGACTGCTCAAGGTGTTGACGTTGATTTTCCTATAGGGTAAGGATGTATTTACACAGTCAGAACATATCAGAGGTGTGTTTTATCAGGAGGTATGTTTTGAGGAATCATCTTCAAAAATGTGTTGTATGCACAGGATCCTTATGGGTTGATGTTTTAATTTATATCTGTTGCATACTCTTCTTACACAGAAGCTTCTGATAATGTCGCCAAAGAGGTTATCATCTGACTAGGTGGAATTAATGAAAGACAGAGAATGGCTATGATGCAAGCATGTTAGTGTAACTTGATGTCACTCCTTATTGCTTAGATTTGCCTTCAAATACTGGTAATTGCCTGTGACTCAGATTCTGAAGGTAAAATCTGAATCGAAATTTAGGAAAAAGCACAGTTAGTGCTTAATTTCGTGATTAATTTTCAAGCAGTCTTACTGACTAGCCAAAGCACTGTGCTTTGTTGCAGTGTTTCCTTGCACCCTCTTTGGTTTTTGAGCTGTCATGTTGTTTAAAATTGAGTACTAAGCTAATTCATAAAGGCAACCTCAAAAGAAAAAAATCATGTTTCCCTTCAAAAATTTACTTAGAATGTTTTTTTTAAAAAGTATTGTAACGAATTGTTGACAATTTTTGTAATACATTCTTAACACTTCTATTACTTTTTTTTTCACAAATTCAGATGGGGAATTTTTACAAATTTGATGAGAACTCTGTCAATGGAGGTGAATACTAGAATACAATAATAGGTCTACAATACATCTATTTCATGTACTAGCAATGAAACACAACGTATGTTTTCTTTAAATGTGCAGACATACTAGTTTGAAAGCTGATGTTGTTTCCTCTGACAAAGAGCTAGGGATTAAAATTTGATCTCTTATGCAGCAGGCACTATGTATTTTGCAACTGAGTGAAATTTTGCGATGATTCAATTTTTTACTGAATAAATTGGAATAATCTGCATTGGTATTAATTTCTCAGAATGATTTTTTTGTTGTTGTCACTGCAACTGACAGGTAGTTCTTTTGACAAACAGGCTATTACTTAATGATGCTGCATCTTTCTTAGGTACCCATCGTATCTGGCGCCTGAAGTAATTGCACAGGGAATAGTCAAACCAAGTGATCATACTCAGTGTGAGAAGCCTCAGCCTTCTGGCCCTAAATCAGATCTGTGGTCTCTTGGTATAATATTATTTGAACTTTGCATGGTATGTAAGGTGATAATTCCCTTGATTGTGACTCTTGGGGAACAGTTACATTAACTTGATTGCTCTTGAGTATTGGATTAATAACACTTTGCCCATTACCTGAGTCCAAATATCAGAATATGTTAGCAGTCATACCTGGTCAGTATTGGTGGTAGTTCAAGGAGTAGGATGTATATTGGCTGGGTATGAGCATATGTGTTAACCATGAAGGGCAGCTGCCTGTTAAGCCACAAAGTGATTGTATGATCAAATTCTTAGCAAGTAATTACTTCTGAACCAAAAAGTATCTCTAGACAATTGTTTTAATTGTGCTTTTAAGCATGAAATAACCATTGGTGCCATGCCTTCATTCTACTTGGAAATAATAAGAAACTACTAAATTTCATCAAGAGGAAAGGAGAATTTGCCTTATTGGTAGAGTTTAAAGAGCTACTCTACAGAATTAAGGGTTGATTTTGGAAAATGCTTATATGACTTCAGAAGCTGAAATAAGTTATGACAGCACAATCTTTACTATTTGTATAGTAAATACAACTAGTTCAAAGATGACATTCTTTCAAAGAGGGCAGTGTTCTGTAGGGAAGTATGATCTAAAAAATACTTCAATATTAATATTAAGTCTTATTGTGTAAGCTAACTAAATTGTCGGACAATGACATGGTCAAGAATTTGTTTTATATGGTGATAAGGTCGGGACATTGGAAATAGTTGTCTTTTATGTATCCTACTTTTCTGTAATTTTGCATATTGTTCACAGATTATTTTTTCATTTGAATAAGTCAGTTTTCTTAAACTGAAATACTTACATTTTTAAATACCATTAAAAAATTTAAAGCTGACTTTTCAAAAGCACTGCGCACTAATACAATCTATGATGATTACCATGTTTAGTAATAAATTACCATTGTTCATGCTCACATTGGATAAACTACATTTATTGAAAGCCTGTTACTGAACTAATAATGAACCTGATGGTGTGTTAAGGCAGCTTGGAGCTCCGTCTTGCGTATTTTCTTCTGGTTTTGCATTTGTTACAATTAAGAGCCAATATAAAGGATATTTTTTTTTTTTTTATGATGCCATCAAACTGTTTCTGTTGTAGTTAGGATAAATAATGTTTTCTGTTCTAACAAATAGTTTTCCTAAATCCAAAATGCTTGTGTAGAAGCTTATTTGGCAATCTTTGTTTTTAGATGGGTGTATATGTTATCAAAATACTTCTACATAGTAGCATTCAACTGTTGACTTGATTTTATTATTCATTTAGGGGAGAAAATTATTCCAGAGTTTGGAGATAGCAGAAAGATTGAAGTTTATAATAATGTTAGGTAAGTAGCACAAAATTATTTTTTTTAATTTTCAAGCAGTTCTATAGTTATCGCTTTTAAGCAGCGTTTTACCTTTGTTAGCTTCGTTCTCCAGCATAAAGGAGACATTTGAAGCATGGTTGCTTGTCTAGATAAGATATAGAAGTGAGTACCAGGAAAGATTTTCAGAAAAGCTATGAATATGTTAATAAAAAACCAGACTTAGGAAAGGTTTTAATTTTGGTGGTTATTCATTGTTTTGTAGTGCAGGAGGTTTCTGAAATTAGTTAGGAATTGTATGACACAAAAGAAAACTGTCCCTGCACTAGCAGTGCTTGAGCAGGACTCAAATAGGAAGACAGAAAATAAAAAGAGCGCTGAGACTGGATCCGGGCTTTTTGTTTCTGGCCTCACCTACCAACTATGAAGTGTTACTCTGAACATGAAATTTTTACTTACTGCAATTTTTAAAACTTCTTTTCTTGTATATTTTTATATTTTTTAAATATTTTTATATTTGTATATTTTCTGTGTATAAACTATGGGGAGGGGAAGAGCATAAATTGGCAATTTGAAGCTTTGTCAGTAAGCTCCTATTAGTCAGAGCAAATAATAACACTATTGAAGTTAGTTACTGTCAGTGGAAAGATTTCTTTCATTCAGCAGTTAGTGCTTGGAGTTGAAATTCTGACTGTTCTGGTAAGTGCGTTGTTACCAAAGCTTCCCGAAGCATTTAAGTGCCCTTCAAGTTGAATGTAAGTTATTGGATGAATCCACTGAGAACACTTCCTAACTTAGGAATTATTTTCTTAATAATGTGTAGAAAACAAGTTATATTGTTAGTATAATCTGTGAGTAGGACAAAATGAAAATTACTTGGAGCTTCCGTATGCAAGTATTTTAAGTTCTATCAAGGACAAGGTTTTTTAAGTGGAAAGACTTTTAATCTATTTGTCAGAGACCGACACTTTGGACATACTAAAGCTGCAAAAGACTTTCACTGTTACATTAGATGTGCTACTTAACTTTATTAGGCTTCAATTTTCTGTCTGCATAAGCAATAACAACTTTCATTTCTCATTTTAAGAATTCACTTTCAAGTCACATGGCCATGTCAGTAAATGGCCAAAGTTAAGTACTTTTTATTGTTGTGTGGTTCTGTCAGATATCCTGTTGAACTGTTATCACTTTTTTCATAATCTTTCACTTTTTATTGTTCTATTTGTTTTGCAAAGGCTGTGTAGATGATATTGTAACTGTATTGGCTGAAGAACATGGTTGCCTTGATATTATTAAGGTTTGTGGAACAATTTTTTTATCTTTCGTACTGTCTTATCCAAAACATTTTGTTACTGTTGCATAGTGTTTCAGTAGGTTTTTATCTTATGTGGTCACTTGATGTATTTCAGTATAAGGAAAAAATTTTGAAGTCTAAATTGCATATCTAATGTCCTTTTAAGTAGCCAGTATTCATAACATTCATTCTTTTCTAAAATTATTGTCAGTCTTAGTAAGTGTTTATGCTTTCTGGATGATTTAGTAAGTTACACATTTTCTTAAAAATATTGAGGATTAAGTATTTTTCTTCTAGAAATTTAGCCTTCTATCAGGTTCACCTTACACTACATTCTGATAGTGTAGGTTTATACAGTTCAGCTCCTCTCCAAAAACTAATCACTGAGTTTTAGTGTCTGTATATTTTGAGACATTGTGTAAAAGGATTCTCTCTATTAGCAGAAGGGACTTGTCAAGTACAGCATTGTTTCAAACTGGGTACAGAATAATTAAATTTTTAAAATACAAACAAAAAGCTGCATACATTACAGATTTTTAAGATTTTTTTTTTCCCTAAAGAAAAGACTTTGTTGAGCGTGAGAAGAATTATTTCCCCAGCATTTTGGTCTGACACAGCTAACCTCATATGTGTAGATGTGAAATTTTATTACCCTCAAAGGAGTAGCCTGTATGTTAAATGTTAAGTATGCGCTAAGTGGTTTTCTGAGTTAAGACTTTGTCCATATTTGTCTTATGTTCCAGGACCTTTCTGAAAATGTCATAGCTCTACTGAAGAAATGCCTTACATTTCAGCCTTCTAAGAGGCAAGTATTCAGTCCAAACACCTAGTAAACTCTGATGGAATATTACAAAATTAGAAGACGTGTGGCTGAACCTTGTTTTGGAGTACTAGCAATTTGTGCTACCTACAAGAAATTTTTTGGTTTGTTGCTTTTCTGTGTTTAAAGGTGAAGAATTGGGGGTGAGAAGTGGAAATCAAGTGTGCAAGAACTGGACATTGAATCCGGATATTTTTTTTTAAATTATCCAGACATTTGTAGTTCCAAGTTCAGAGCTTTTACTGATCTCTTGTCTGGAAGTTGGTGGTGGTTATTATTGCAGGCAGAATTAGGGTTGCTTTCTTCAAATTTCTTCTTTCAAAGTACTTTTTCATTACATCAGTCCATCACAACTTTCTTCTGAAAACTACAGTACAGTTTGTTCTTTAATCAAGGCTTTGTATTTGGGATTTTTTTTCCATCTCTGCTTAGAGGAATTAAAAGTAAGTGAATAAAATAGTTGCTCTGTACGTTAAATAAAGGTAAGCTATGAACTTGGGCTGTAAACAGACTACGTTTTATATTGCACATGATGAATTGAACAAAATTCATTGACATTTTTCCTATTAAAATTTCTGAAACGTAATATAATTTGAAATAACTTGAGAATATTTGTTACTAGGGATGTTTCTCTTCAAAATGTAATGGTTTTTGGAAACACTTTGCTCTTAATGTTTTATTCCCTTTCTTAATTCAAGGCCAACTCCAGAGGAATTGCTGCATGACACTTTGTTCAGTGAAATATCCTCAGTTTATCCTCTCTTCCACAAACCCATTGGTCTGTTCTCATCTTCTCCAAGGTGTGCTAATTTAACGCTTCCTGAAGACATAAGTCAATTATGTAAAGGTAAAAAGCAGGTAGTGGGATAAATGTCGTTGGAGGGGGAAGGAAAATAAAATAGTCACATTTTCTGTGAATACTTTGTTGGACAGAAACTATTGAATGTTACGATGCAACATTCTTGTAATAAGTTGTGTAATGGGCAGAGATATGGGCAAATGTGATTTAAGGAATGTGTTCGAGTCAAAGGAGGTAATCTTGATTTTCTACTTCTACCTCAAGGAATAAATGGTTATCATTAGTATTCCAGTACAATATCATATTTTTCCTTTAGATTTTGGACACGTGCATCTACAAGGTAGATTTTTTCACTCAATTGTGTTGTGATTTGGTGGTTGGATTCTCCTGGGTTGTAGCATGAGAGGATTTCTTGAAGTATTGGAAAATAAATACTCATGAAAGGTCATATTATAGAATTAAAGACAACATATTTCACTGTAAAACTGCAGTATATAGGAAGTGTTATCACTCTTAAGTGCTCATTAACTTTTTCTGATTAACTTCTACATGTTTAGAAAATATTATTGTACAGTTTTTGGAGGCTAAAATTTTATACAATGTTAGTATAGATATGCATGTGAAAGAAAGATTATAACTATTCTGTATCAGTCACTAGTTTCTTTCTGTTACTGTTAGCACTGCATGTGTACAAAATAGCATTCGTGGATTTTTTGAAAAGATCCACAGGAAGCAGAAGTTCACACTTCAATATATTTATCCGCTTAATTATTTTCTGACACCATGGCAAACTGCCGAAATATTTGCTTTTTTTCTGACTTCTGCCCAGCTGCTGTTTCTTTAAATCTTCCTAAAGGGCACTCGCAAAGAGAATATCACTTTTTTGTCAAACATGTAGGACCTTTCAAGCATAATAATTATTTCTTTTCTTCAACAACATGTGTTTACAAGTGGTAGGAAGAAATACAAGCTGCCTAAAAAGCTGTAACTCATTTTTATGTGGTTTCTCCTAATAGATGAAGATAGTGATTACCTAGCAGAAAGATCAATTGAAGAGGTTTATTATCTCTGGTGTTTGGCTGGAGGAGATTTGGAGAAAGAACTTGTCAACAAGGAAATAATTCGATCAAAGCCGCCTGTCTGCACACTTCCCAAGTAAGGAAGGAGAAGCACTTTTAAGAGAAAGGAGGATAGATGGAGAAAGCCAGTGATTGCGAGAATATTTTGATTTGGCTCACCCTCACAGTAAAAAGTTTTTCCTTAAGTTTAAGTGGAACTTCTTGTGTTCCAGCTTCATCCCATTACCACTTGTCCTATCACTGGACGCTGCAGATAAAAGTATTGCCTCTTGATGTCCCTAAATACTTGTAAGTATTAATGAGGTCCCACCTCAGTCTCCTCCTGTCTGAACAGCCCCAGTTTCTGCAGCCTTTCCTCATAAGAAAGACGCTCCAGTCCTCTGATCATCTTGGTGGCCCTGCGCTCCCCATCCTTCTTGAGCTGGGGAGCCCAGAACTAAACACAAGACTCTAGATGAGGCCTCACCAGGGCAGAGTAGGGGGGGAGAAGAACCTCCCTCAACCTGTTGGCCACACTCTTCTTCATGAATCCCAGGATTCCATTGGCCTTCTTGGCTACGAGGGCACATTGCTGGCTCATGTTTAATTTATTATCAACCAAAACTCCTAGGTCTCTCTCTGCTGTTGCCTGCCTGCACTTCATATTGCTTTCTGAAATTTGAAGAAATGTGGGTGAAGTGCAAAGTACTGAACTAGAAGTCCCTGAATTTACTACACATTAAGCATTAAGTTTTAGTAAAAATGTCTCAGAGTGGTTCAGCAGCATATTTCCAATTGTAATTTAATATGTTATGTAGGAAATTCTCACATTCTAAATTACTTTTCACAGAGCAGCAGTGTTGAATGTTCAACACAATTATTCAGCAGATAACTGATTACTTTCTTACAGAAAATGTTTAGCTTTATGGCTTTTAATTCTGTAAGAGCATTTTAGTAATGACTACTTTCATCTTACTGCTGCACATGTTGCAATTTTGTGTAGTATAGGTATGTTTTAATCCTACAATCTGATCTTAATAAGCTTAATTGTGTGTCCATGTAGATCAATTTGCTATTTCTGGACTTTAAAACACATCAAGTTGGTGTACATGTAAATAAAATATCTTTAAAAAAAATTGGAGCTAGATTTTAAGCAAAATTGTTGTGAGATTTTGAGGGATTACCTATTTCTGTACATCATGTGGATGCATGTGCTTTTAAATTATGAGTGGAAAATATTTTTTGTCCTATAGTCTTATCCTGAAGATGAGGTATTAATTTCAAAATGCAATCTAACTCCCTCTTCTCAGTGATACTGAGAATGTTAATTTGTGGACATCTGTTTCACATGTCTCCTTTAAAAATGTCACCAGATATACAATTCATTTATACTGTTTTCTCAGATGCATTTATATCCTGAGATACACCATAGCAGAAAATGTCTGGATCAGACTTCTGCATGTTTTTTGGCTTGGTGGGAAATGACTTTAATGCAACAAAAATATTTTATTTTGGTTTTCACAATAAATGGCTGTCATGGTCTGTGTCAGGTCAAGTAATGAAAGGGAATATTAATCCCATATCTCATTTCTCTTCCTTTGTGTGCAACCCAAACTTATAGAAAAGCTGAAATGTGCCTTTCTACAGGAAAAGCTGTTTGAATAATTCAAGATGGTACATTCCCTTGATAACAGGTTTCGTGCCATGCAGAGTCAATACAGTATACTAAGTGTTAGTTTTTTGTTTTAAAGAGCAAACTGATTGATGTAAGAATTTTCTGTTTCTTTCCAGCTCAAGCCTTATGTTATAAACTGACCTGATTTTTTTTTTTCCCTCTCTCTCTTTTGAAGCTTTTTATTAGAAGACGGTAAGAGCTTTGGGCAAGGACGAGATAGAAGTTCCCTCCTAGATGACACAACTGTGACTTTGTCTCTGTGCCAGCTCCGAAATGTAAGAAGGCTATTGTCCATTTGTTCTTGTGTCTTCACTGTGGAAACATTTGTTTAAAGGGAATATAGAACAGCAGCTCCTACTGCTATTCCTACAAATGACAGCGTTATTGATTCCAATAGAACGCTTCTTGATGTCGAAGTCAGATTCTGATTTATGCTATTTAATTGCTTTGTTTGCAAAAGCTTACTAAATTTGATTTTTCTTCTATTCCTCCATCCCCTTCTTGTGTCCTTTCCTTTTATAGTTTTTGTTATCCTCTGGTTGGTGTAGCCCAAATAATTCTGTAGTACCTGAGATATTGTCAATGATTTCTAAACTAATTGAACAGTGAATGTTTCTTGCATTCTTTAATTCCTGTCTGTAGATGGCTCACAGTAGTCAAAAAGACAAGATCAATTCAATTCAGTTGCAGCTCCTCAAAGACTTCTTACTTGAAGTTGGTTACCAAGTTTGCTGTGGTTAATTTACTAACTTTTGGCATATATAGCTATTAAACAACTAATTCAAATGATTGCTTCAAAGCATTTTGTCCAAATGCAGTTTTCTCCGTCTTCAATGGAAAATCAACATGCAACTCATAATTTTGCTTAATCTGATGATCAGTTACAGGACTTACCACATATATCGCTGAAATGTTCTAATTGTTCATGTCCTTGCACATGGAGAGCTTTATTGCTGTAGAGTTAGAAATGTATGGTGCACTGTTTGCAGCTTGCCTTTTTATAGTAGCAAATGCAGTTCTGTCAAAATCTTGATAAAACTTTCCATGTGATTACAGGGCTTAATACAGTAAGGAAAGTGACTCTTGAACTCTTGATTTCTGCTACTATTAATTTTGGGACAATGTCACAAATAGTGCATAAACATATTTCTTCAGTTGAACTTTGCATTACTGTACACATATGCATGAAAATAGAACCGACTTACTTTGGTTGATTGGTAGGATTTGGGGATGGTGGGAAAGTTAAGAATATGACATACCTATTTTAAAGGTAATATGTACTGCTGTTCCCACTGTTGTTCCTACAAAAAGGCAGCTTTGAAGGCTTTGTAAAAATTTTAAATCTGTAACTTTGGATATTGCTGCTCACTACTATAGATGCAGCAGCAAGTTATATACTGAAGTTTGATTTTGGTGAAGACATAAGCCTGAACCTTGCAGTGTTAGTTGAAATAAATTTTTGAACTTAGGCAATTCTTCAAACACCTTTCATAGAGCAGAGCATGATGTTTATAATCAAAAGAGGATCAGTACTGAATGAACTGAGAATGAACCGTTCTGTCAGTCCCAGGAGGAACAGGCTGTGTGCTGTATGACTTTAAGTTTGGAACTGAACTGCAAAACAGCACAGCAGGGAGAATAACATTAAACATTAATCACCATGCACCAAAGATGCTTGAAAACTTCAGGCTAAAGTCCAGGCATACTTGTCTGTCACCTTTCCATAGTGTCTGTATTTCTGTGCTGCTTTCAGGTGCTGCTACTAAAATGAAGTAAAATTTGCCTCTCTCTTGAACTGAATAAAAACATAAAGCCAAGTTTTACAGTTGCTTTGCAGCTACTCAAATGAACTCCATGTAGAAAAATGAGGAAAAGGAAAAGAAAAAGAACTATGTAATACTATTATCCATTAACCAATGACCCATAAAAGCTGGTTTTTATGTGGAAATAGGTTTATGAATGAGATAGAAAACTGGATTTAGGCAGAAGAGCTTCCATCAACTCAAAGCCTGTATTATCACATTTTTAGCATTAAAGTCTGTATATTTCTTTGCTAATGGAGGAATAATGCCTAGGTCTGGAGGTAAGCTACTAAATTTGACAAACTAATTGTTAATTAATAGCTTTTGTATTCCACTAAGAATTTACACTTCAATTCAGAGCAGCGTTCTGGTAATTAATTACTTTTATTCTTCATTTCAGAGACTGAAGGATGTTGGTGGGGAAGCATTTTATCCATTGCTTGAAGATGAGTAAGTATCTGTGTAAGTTTACACGTATATAAGGGATTGCATTTTGAGTGATTGTTTTTGAGTGGTACATTCACAGCTAGACACAACTGTCTTCCAAAAGGAAACCTGACATGGCTTGTTTTGCTCTTAAAGCCAGTGAGAGCTGATAAGCACTGTGTACTGGTGGACTTAGGGCCCTGATACCTGAGGACCCTAGTCTGTTTCTCTCTTCTGAAAATCAACTGTTTGTTCTGAATATTCTAAATTATCTGTTTATACTTGTTTCTGACTCAGTAATGCATCACGGGTTGTTAATTTTTTCCACAGTGATTTATATTTCTCGCTGCTCACTATTTCTGTCCTGATTCTTTTTCCAGCCAGTCAACTTTACCTCATTCAAATAGTAGTAATGATCTGTCTGCAGCTGCTAGTCTTCCTCTGATCATCCGAGAGAGGGACACAGAGTACCAGCTAAATAGAATTGTCCTGTTTGACAGGTTGTTGAAGGTATGGAATCTTTCTGATGCTGGATAATTGGATTTGGTCTGTTAATTGAAAGATTTTTCAGGGACCGAATAATTGAAAAAGGAAATAGAGATACTGGAGACTACAGGGGGAAAAGGAGGAAGAAAACCTTATAGAACTATAAAAAGATTGGAAATAAGTTATAATAAATAGGTCTTTTTAGTAGTGATGAAGATAAAAGTAGATTTTTAAAGTATACGCATGAAACTAGACTTGTTACTAATGCCTGTTTTTTACTGAAAAAAATACTTCTGCATCCTTAATTTGATAACAGACAAAGCTATTATAGGTATAAGTATGCCTGTAAGATTTCTTCATTTCCAAGCAGTAAAGCATTTGAAAGCAATACCAGTCTTTACCATAGCAGTGTCATGTTACAAATAAGGTTTTTACATTGGGAGAGGAAAATACATCTATGCACAGAGAGTGATTCTTGATGAAGAGAGAGAGTGCACTGGGGCATGTCATCAAGCGCATTATTTAGGAAGGTATATGCTATAAAGATTATGAACCCAAAGTTGAAGATGTAGTACAAAGAGAAACATAGCACGAAGAAAAAAAGCCAATTAAAAATGGATTAGTGAATTTATATATCCAATATATACCAAAGCACATTAATACATTTTATGAAGAAGAAGAGAGTATTTTAATACCAAACAGCAGTCTTTCATCCAGGCCTTCCGGTTAGGAGTGAAATATACTTGTCAGAAAACATGCATTCACTGTTCAAGCTGACAGCATTTGTCCTTTGGGAGAAAGACTGTCCCAGAACTGAGATCCGAATTGTTTCAGTTACATGGTAACATTTTTTGCTGTTCATCTCTTCTCTTTGCAGGCCTACCCATATAAGAAAAACCAAATTTGGAAAGAAGCCAGGGTTGATATCCCTCCTCTTCTGAGAGGTATAACCTGGGCTGCCCTGTTGGGTGTTGAGGTAAGGGTAATGAAAGGTCATTTGCGGAAGTTGCAGTACTACTGGTGAGGAATTGAGATAACAGGATTGTCAGAGATGCTAAAATGGATTTGAACGTTTGGCATGTAGAATTACTGGCACCTCAAACAAAATGAGTCATGAAATTGTGTGAACAGGGACAATATTTAGACAAACTTGCTTTTGTCTCTAATATTACTTGATTTCAGAGAATGTATGCAATCTTGTCTGCCTTTAATTTTGATTATGGGCCAGTTTTGATTGTTTAAATGCAATTGGTAGTTAATGGGGTTTTTTTTGTTTGTTTGATTTTTAATATTTTTGACAGATGCAGTTAGAGGCACTTTGGTCCAGTCAGCAGTAGTTGTACAAAACAAGATTAAACTTTTCAAATGTATTGTTCTCACCTACCAATCAGTGCAATTCCTACAATTACTGGAGAAGGAATAAATTAAATCTAACCCTTTTAGACGAAGGACTAGAAAGTTAATGTCCCAGAAATGAGCTCTCCTCACAGACTTTACTTGACTACCCAGCTTTTGTATCTACTGTACTTGGAGTCTGCAGCAGTACAGTAAAGAGGTTCTTATAGATGACACATCCCAGGTTATTTGGGATATTTGACATAGAACATGATCTACTGAGTGCTGTATAATATGACACCCCCCCAGAAAAAAAACCAAAAAGCTGTAAAGGGCAAGAACAACCACTAGTCAGGGTTGTAGCCTGGATCTTAGGAGATGAGTCAGTTCTAATGCTTCATTGGGTTAACATATGTACAAGCAGACAGTGTTTCTCTTATCTCATAACATGGACTTGTTAGCATGCTTGTCATGGGATTCATACATTGAAGAGTGGTATATATTGACAATATCGGTATTAATTAACAGGCAACTGTATTCAGTGCCTTTACAGAGATGATACTGAAAGCCATTTGCCAGTGGCTGAGGTAAGCGCTGAATTTAAATTGAGAGCATCTGAAATCAAAAATGGAAATCTGTGTCAAGTCCATAGCTTTCTGTATAAACAACTGAAAATCACAGATCATATTGAAGAGGTAGCAGAAAGTTCTATATCTGCTGAATTGTAACAGAATAAAGATGGTTTTGTTAAAATTCAGATGTTGAATTTTTTGTACTTTGGGGAATTTTTTCAGGAAAAAAAAAGGTTGCTAACTAAAGCACATAAGAAAAACAGTCAACTTCTGCATGTCAGTGTGTACAGTGTAACACGTATTTGTTAGTAAGGGCTTTCTAAATTCCTGTGTTTTGCTTCCACTTTTAGGGTGCCATACAAGCAAAATATGATGCCATTGATAAAGACACACCAATTCCTACAGACAGACAAGTAAGACTACCAGTGTTACCAAGGATTGTTATGTGAAACAATGTAGAGATCTTTTCCACCAGTTACAGTCATATTATAGCAGATGTTATTGGTACTCAAACAGTTGCTCATGTCCTCTAACTTTATTCATGCTGTAGCAAGAATCTTGCAAAGCAGATAAGACCAAGTAGTTTAGCTGAAATTGTAACATGGGGAAAGTGAAATCCTCTTTTTCTTCAGAATCAGTGTTCTGTAGCAGCATCAAAGACCAGTGAACAATATTACTGATGCATTGTTAAAAAGTCCTGTCTTCATTGAATGTTTGTTGTGCCTACTGGGCTTTGTACCAGATAGTGCTGAGTACCTTGAGATCTTATAAGGTGAACTGTGCTTCACAGAAATGGGTTCTTGAAAATTTGGTTCTCCAAGAAGTCTTGCCAGACATAAAAAGACAACACAAGCAATAGCTTATCCTTTCAGCTGGGTGAAGAAATATTTTCTATGAAATTGGGTACAATATTCTGAGAACACTGGTTTGATTATCCTTTAGAGCAAAATGTTGTTAGTATCTGTAATGAGTCCAAAAGTTGAGTCAGAAAAAGGTTAACTTCAATCTGCTTTCTGTTTTGTGGTTTTTTAAGCCTTACAACCCTTTTAAAAATATCAATCTGGAAAAAGAAAAAAAAAAAAAAAAATCTCGATTTTTTTTTTTTTTTTTTTTTCTCTTTGACAGGACTGTTAGTCCCCTGTTCTCTTTCAGTTTTGGTTTTGGGAGTGATGGAGGAGGCCGATTGTGTTTCTGATGGTGGTCTGACCTAAATTCTTTGGCTGACTTCCAGCTTTAGCGTTGCAAGCTCTCTGTAGCACTACCCCTCTTATCCTGATTTCTCTTTATATTATATGCTTGGCTGTGGTGCAGATTGAAGTTGATATTCCTCGTTGCCATCAGTATGATGAATTGCTGTCATCACCAGAAGGTCACGCAAAGTTTAGACGTGTGTTGAAGGCCTGGGTTGTTTCTCATCCTGATTTGGTGTACTGGCAAGGTGAGTTTGACTAGTTGTCAAGGTCAGATAATTAACAGGAAAGCTATGGCTGACTTAAAAATACCTCTCTTTCTTCCCCTTCACATTGTAAGCTTTTTTTTGAGGGCTTTCCTTTCTGGTTTTTTTTTTTTGAAGACTGAGTCTGTGAGTTATTGCAAATTTAGATCCCAGTAATTTAATTTGCAATGCAAAATTCACCCACTCTTTCTTATATATTTCCTCTCCAAAATTTCTGTCCCTTTATTTAAAAAAATAATGAAGTCTCTTGCTTACTGTCTATTTCCAAGATAAAACTGCAGAAGTTACTGTGAATTCTTGGAATAGTAGATTGCATTTCTTGGAAGCCTTGGCAGAATGATAATTCAACATTGTAGTTCAAAAATTTGCAGTCCTCTCTGTTTTCATGCATGGATTTCACAGTTGTTCTGAGCATTACATGTGAAGCCTGACACTGCAGAATTATAATCAGTATCAAGAATGCAAATTTTCATGATAAATTAATGAAACTATCATATGCATTACAATAAATAAGTTCTTTATGCTGTTTCTTCGTGACTTTTCCTACTTTAGGTCTTGACTCTCTTTGTGCACCATTTCTGTACTTGAATTTTAACAATGAAGGTGAGTAACTTTTTCTCTACTCTGGGTGAAGGGGATATCACATACTGACATCTGTATGTAGTTGTAGGTGGATGGGTGTGTACCTGCTTATAGATGGAAACTTTCTGTAGCTACAGAAGAAATTTTAAGCTCTTGTTGCCACAGGTCAAAAGAAATGGTTGATATTTGGAAAGTGTGTGTGGTGTACTGCTCTTCAAGAGAGTGTTCAAATCTTCACTGCCCTTCAGTGAAGGTGGTCACTGCCAAGTACAATAATGAATATATCATAAAAAAACATAAATAACCTTAAGTAAAAACAATGAATGCTTCTCCGGTACTTTTTTCAGTGGAACTTTGTTTAATGTGAATGCATTGTTTATTAACCTAACCTCTCAGGCTAGCTTTATTCAGAAAATTGATGGTGGTTTAAAATGCCTAAAACATTATTAGAGCGGCTTGGGATATATGGCTTTTATCTTCCTAGAATGTGATGTGTTGAGAATAGGTGTAGTCCAATCTTCTGCTCTCATGCACCTGCTTTTCTTCATAAGGGACGTGTATATGGGAAAACTAGTTTCTTGTTGTGCATACTGATTAAACAGCTTCTTCATGCTCTTGGACGTGTTCCCACACAGTTTGATTGTAGAACCTTGTTTACTTCTGACTGAAACACAATAGTAGTGAATTATGCAAAATGTTGTGTTCTGATATACAAACTTAATTGTACACTTTTATCTTGGATATTTAAAAAGTGGTTTCAGTGCTAGAAAAGTGTAATACAGAATTTGTTTATTACATGATCCTATGTCATACTTGCTATGATATGCTATGCTTTGCTTAGAAACTTCCAAAATTATTTTTATTGTCTTTAAAGAGTTTGTGACAAACTCATGTTTCTTTTCAATGTTTGTGATCAGCACCATGGCTAAGAATTGTATTACAACAGATCGTCTTTCAGACAGATTCTCAGGAAATAATCAAGGGCATAGACACTTAAAGTTTTACTCTCTGATTTTTGTTCTGTATGTATGAGGAGCCCTTTTTGTCCATCATTTTGATGATATTTTAAATTCTATTGCACTTTGTATTTTTTCTTCTGACTTCTATCTTCTTTACTCTCTGCGATAAAATAAGAAATGAAGATGCAAGTCTGATGGAGCATGAACTAGGTGTTTCTTCTGTAGGAGAAAACCAGAAGACTGCAACAATGCAGTTTTCTGAAACTATGTAAATAAAGTGGAAGCGGATCAGGTCCAGCAAGCTCCATATTGATTACTCAGTAACAGAGACTTTTTAAAGAGGTTTTAAAATACTTTAATGAGACAGATGGCTTTTTTGTCTGTTTTACAAACATTTTTGTGTATAGATGGATTAAATATTTATGCTTATTATCTGCTTTAATAATGAACTTTTCAAGGTGTATTTATGTTTCTATCTCGAGTTCCATCGATTTTTTTTTTTTTTTTTAATTTTTTTTTTCTCTAATTCTTTCAGCTCTGGCATATGCCTGCATGTCTGCTTTTATCCCCAAATATTTGTATAACTTCTTTTTAAAGGATAATTCTCATGTTATTCAAGGTAAGTTCTCAAGGAGAATTATTTCTGGGTATATAAATACACTTTTTCAAGTGGTTGTAAAATTAGAAGACAATTAGAATCACACTGTAGAAATAACTTCCTATTTCTTTGAGAAGCTTTATTTTAGATCAATAAGAATAACAGCTGTGCAAGAAGAATAAGAACAAAATAAGTGGATAAGGATTTGGGCAAAAGAGAAAACTGACCCCAAAAAACAAACCAAAAACCAACAAATGTTCTGGGTAATATTCAATGTAAGAATCACTTGATCATGTAAAGCTGTAAAATGAGAAAGTAATCTCTCCTCTATGAAGACCTAGCCTTCAGATTATCAAAATCATAATGTTATGGGAGCTATTTTGACAATGAGGGAAAATGAAGAGGAAAAGTAAAATACAGAGTCTGCTTAGAAAATTGAAGTCATGGTATTCAGTGAGTTAGGGATTGGAGGGGAATTTCTGACTGAACAGAAAATAATGTCAGTCCATACAGAACAGTCGTTGGAGAACCCTGAAGAATAATGTTTTGTAGTTCAGTCTTCAACAACTATATAAGTAACTCAGATAAATTAAAACAATAGGTAGGAGGTGTGGATGTATTTTATACTTGAAAATGTTAATTTTGTGGAAGCATGAGGAATAGACCTAAAAAGTGACCTTGTCACAATCTGTGTTTGGAAAAAATGTTCAAGAGAACTTGTTTACATCATTTTGTCTGTAAAGAAAGAGTGATTGCTTAAAAAAAAAAGGAGAGGTCTAAATATGAAATAAGTATATTGTACTAGATGCTCCCGTGGAGACAATCATTTCAGACTTAAAGATTAATAGCTTGGTAAATACTTCTCTCAAGGGAGTATACTCTTCCATAAAATAATACTTTTGCATTCTGGAGTTCCCTAATGGTCTTCCTAAGGGGCTTTACAAAAGCATGTGTCAGCCAAAGTTAGAAATGTATGTCAGTTGGATTCTGTGAACAAAAATAGTGTAGGAGTTCCTGAATTCCTGTGCAACATCTGGAATCATCAAGGACTCGGGGAGAACTGGGCCTTTTAGGATTCTTTCAGTATTCCAATTTATCATTTCTAGAGTCATGTGTCAAACACCAATGTGTAAATATAGTTTTAAAGGAAAAATCTATGTAATCTCCCTGCTTTATTGGGTTGGAAGCAAGTGTTAAGAATGTGTCATTTAATGGCTTCCTTCAGTTTCAACTTCTACGTGTCTTCCATTTAGAGATGGGTAAGTGCGAGGAATCTTTTTGGACTGCAGAGTTCAACATAGCTCATTTCAGAGCTTATCAAACGTATTTCTTCACATGAAATAAAAAGCAAGAGCAGTTAAAGGGATTTTCAGAATGAGATGACCAATTACCTAAAAAAAAAATTTGTATGATGAAATTTCAGCCAACAGCAATTGTCTGGACCTAAGGGATATGTTCTTTGTGAAGATTGTTTGTGAATGATAGGGAGCTACTTGAGAGAGTTCAGGGCAGGGCCACAGAGATGATGAAGGCAGTGGAGCATCTGTCTTCTGATGAAAGCCTGAGGGAGCTGGGGCTCTTTAGCTTGGAGGACACTGAGGCATAACCTCATTAATGTTTACAAATACATAAAGGGTGACTGTCATGAGGATGGAGCCAGTCTGTTCTCAGTCTCCCATGACAGGACAAGGGGCGACAGTTAAAAGCTGGAGCATAAGAAGTTCAAAAAAAATACAAGGAAGAATTTCTTCACTATGAGGGTGATAGAGCACTGAAACACACTGCCCAGATGAGTTGTTGAGTCTCCTTCTCTGGGGATATTCAAAACCCACCGGGACAAGTTCCTGTGTGACCTGTGCTCTGGCAGGGAGGTTGGACTAGATGATCTTTTGAGGTCCCTTCCAGCCCTTAAGATTCTGTGACTTAAGTGTTTTCAACAGACCCTTAATTAACCACGTAATCCCGTACAGTAATTCTGTTCAGGAGCCTATCTAGACAAGTAAAGATGATGTTTGTCAGCCTGTGGTATATCTGTAGAGAACCATCATGAGCACAAGTCTTTGTTTGTAAAACAAAGTGCTTCTTAGCAGTGGAATTGGAATTTAATTTTGCCACTCAGGGATGAAGACAGGGAGTTATTTGCTCTCTCCAAGAGAGACAGTAGTAGGCATCTAGTCCTTACAATAGACTTTAAAGGAAGCAATGACAACTCTGTATTCTAATTTGTGAAGCTGTGTGGACTTGGTGTTTGGAGGCTTTATGTTTGGGGACAGTAATCTATGGAGCATTGAGATGTCAGCACATTCTGTCCTGGGAGCAGGATTTGCATTCTCTTACACTTCCTCCCCTCAACTAGCTGTGTGGGCTCTAGTTACTCTCTTCTTGGGAGCACAAAGGAACAGGAATTGCCATCTGTTACAAAATGGCAATGGTACTGCCTCTTCATCTTCTTTCTAACAAAGCATAGCACAGTGTGGGCAAAGTTGAGAGAGGGACAGAACAGAGAGAAAAAATCTGTCAGTGGCTCTGTTCTGTTTTCTGTTTCTTTTCCAATTAAAAGCAAGTGTTATTTAGACAACTTAATGATATTATACCCATCAGCCTAATGTACTGTACAGAAATTGTAATAAATTTTATCTTCTACAATAAGTATTTCTCCTTACCTATTCCAAAAGAATAAATAAAAAATGTTATTGATCATGGAAATGGTAATAATAAAGTTCCTTTGCCTTAAAACATCAACTTCCAGACTACAAAATGTAGCTTTATGGAAAAGAAACCACACAGAATATAATTTAAAGAGTAGATACTTTGAGTATCACTAAAAAAACTTAAAAATCCTTGAAACGATCTTGTTCTAATTTGCTTCCATCAATATCTTGTAATTCATACTCATACTAAAAAATCTTAACTTTGCATGTCAAATATACATCATAACCTAAGTATGAACCAAGTAAACTATTGTTAAAAATCCAAAATGAGAAGTATTAAGGAAGAGAAATGAAACCTTTCCTCCTCTGTATCGAATATAATGGTGCCAAGGAGTATGGTAGTCAGATTCACTTGCTGGTTTTTTTGTAGGTTAAAAAAAAAAAAAACACATAAAAATAGTGTTCTTGCTTTTCTACATCTCTGTTGAGCTAGCAGCATGTGACCGCTTGTGTTTTTGATGATGATGATGTTGAGTTTCCTTCTCATTTCAGAATACTTGACGGTATTTTCCCAGATGATTGCATTCCATGATCCAGAGCTGAGTAATCACCTAAATGAAATTGGTTTTATTCCAGATGTAAGTGCTAAGGGTTCTTTTAAGTTTTGTTCAAAGGAAGTAAAAAAGGTAAAATTAGTGCAAGGATGAGATGGCTTTCCATGATGTTTCAACAGCAATTTGACATAAGTGAATTTTAGGGTGAAAGTAATGGACCTTCCTGAGTACACTAATAAAATGGTAAAGCTTTGATTGTTGTTTTACGTACCTCAGTCCTTCTTCTTCTGTTGGCATGGTAAGTACAATAACTGACTAGTAGTATTTTTAGTGCAACTTACAGGATCCTCTTGAAAGATGTCTATAATCTTATTTTTAAAGTATGCATTAGTATGCAAAAATTAATGTGACCATGAGTTAGTAATAAAAAAATTTTTGCAAACTAATTAGATGCTGTTGGTTAACTCAAGAAACATATCATTTTGCAAGTAATACAAAAAACATCTGCAAGTAGTGGTTAATCTGTAGATATGTCAGACCTTGGAAAATGCTTAGAAGTCGTTTGTTGGAGTTGGTCAGAAACGTTGTACAAATGCATAATTTTCATCTGAAGTATTAGGCTTTCACTGGAAGAAGTCTGTAAGATGGAAAAAAAATGAAAAATGACAACACAACCAAAAATGTAGTAGAGGGGTGGCTATAGGGGAAAAAGTCAAACAAGGACTTCTTTAAAGTGTCACTTTTATCTGATACTGTAAATAGTGAAGCTTTCCTCCTTTTTTTTTTTTAAAAGGCATGTGTAGTCTAGAAATCCAAGATAATACTCTGCAAGAATGTTTGTCTGCCTACTGTAGCATTATCGAAGTTTGTGGCTTATGCTTCTATAAAGCAGATTTAGGCAAAGATACAGAGAGAATATTGTTAATTATTATTTAGTATCATATTTGACCTTTAGAAGTTTGGTAATTGCCAGTTGGTCATAAGAACAGATGATGACTGAGAGGTCAAAATGGAAGAAAGAAACTTCAAGCAATAGATGTTGATGTAAAAATATAAATTTCATAAATAGGAAATTTAGCTGCATTTCTTCTGTAAGAAATACAAAGTTTATTTCGTCGGAAAACTTTATTAGGAAATACTGTAAGTTGCAACAGCAAGAACCAGTCTCTGAAAGTCATTTGATGTACACAATTCCTGGATGAATTTGTGTGTCATCAAGACTGGCAGATACATATTATCACTGTTTACAAAGATTGTAATCGAAAGCAAATACAGGTTTTCATTCATAGAGGTATTTTTAATATAATAATGCTGTTTCTGAATTGTGACATTTAAAAGATAATATGGCATTAAGATGAGCAGAAGAGAATGCCACGTGTTGCTGATGATGCATCTGAGGAGAGCAGATCAAAGAAAGATGAAGAGAAGGTGGGGAGAAAGGAGAACATTCATCTGTAGAATGCCTAAATATTTGTGGGAAGGAAGTACATGGGTAACAGCAACATTTTATGATCAGGTAGTGAGTTGGATTGTTAACTAGTTGAAGGGAAGAAGGCAGAGAGCTGTGATCAATGGGACAGGGTCTAGTTGGAGACCTGTATCTAGTGGAGTCCCTCAGGGGTCAGTGTTGGGACCAGTACTGTTCAATATATTAATGCCCTTGATTAGGGAACAGAGGGCACTGTCAGCAAGTTTGCTGACCATACTAAACTGGAGGGGAGTGGCTGACACACCAGAAGGCTGTGCTGCCATTCAACGAGACCTGGACTGGCTGGAGGGTTGGGCAGGGAGAAATCTAATGAAATTCAACAAGGGCAAGTGTAGAGTCTTGCATGTGGGAAAGAATAAGCCCATGTGCCAGTACAGATTTGGGAATGGAGTAGTGTAGGGGAATGGGACCTGGGGAGTCTTGGTGAACAGCAGGATGACCATGAGGCAGCAATGTGCCCTTGTGGCCAAGAAGGCCAATGGCATCCTGGAATATATTAGAAGGGCTCTGGTGAGTAGGTTGAGAGAGGTTCTCGTCCCCCTCTACTCTGCCCTCGTGAGACCGCATCTGGAATATTGTGTCCAGTTCTGGGCCCCTCAGTTCCAGAAGGACGGGGAGCTGCTGGAGAGAGTTCAGTGCAGGGCTGCAAAGATGATGAAAGGACTGGAATATCTCCCTTCTGATGAAAGGCTGAGGGAGCTGGGGCTATTTAGCTTGGAGGAGACAGAGAAGTGACCTCATTAATGTTTACAAATATGTAGAGGGTGGGTGTCAGGAGGATGGAGCCAGGCTCTTATCAATGATGTCCTATGGTAGGACAAGAGGCAAAGGGTACAAGCTGGCACATAAGAGGTTCCAAAGAAACATAGGGTGAGGGTGACAGTGCACTGGAACAGGCTTCCCAGATGGGTTGTTGAGTCTCCTTCTCTGGAGACATTCAAAATCCACCTCAATGAGTTCCTGTGTGATCTGCTCTAGGTGGTCCTGCTCTGGGAGGGGCTTCAACTAGGTCTTCTTTCAGGTCCCTTCCAGCCCTTGAGATTCTGTGATCCTGTGATTTTAGTTCCTGAAGGAGAATCAATTTTGCAGCATTGCTATGTAAATACACTTGACGCTTATTTGTTGAAGACTATGGATGAGAAAAGCAATTGCTCTATATATTTTGTCGGCGATACTAGTTTCCAGTGAAGAGGCAGAGATATAATTTCCCTGATCATCTTACAGATCTGTGTTTCTGCTGCGAACCTACGTGAGAGCTCTGTAGGAAACCATCTTAGGTGTTTGCTGATCTTTGAGCAGCTTCTAGTGTCTGCTTATACAGTTCTAATTCTCCACTGAAAACTTTCAAGGTGTCAGATGGAATAAATTCACCTGTTTTGTGAGGTGAACTTTCTTAGAGATTTTTTTGAGGGTGAACTTTCTTAGAGATTTTTGAGTTTTCTTAACAGACTTTAGTAAACTTAAGTACTCTATAAATGCATAATGAACAAGAATTTGTGAGGAATGTTGGTGTTTTTGATATTTTGAAAACTCAAACCTTCATTTTAAATAATTTATTTTCACTATCCTGAAACCAGATGCATAGTTTTGGCTGTAACTGCCTTATGTTATTCATAAGATGCACCTGGATCAAGCTGGAGAGAAGAAAGTTTGTGTACACCTTCAATATTCCCCGCCATCCTCACCAAACATGAACACTCATTTTCACCTTGCTATGCCTTCTAAAATAATCCCCCTGAACTTAAATATCTTTATTGTCTTTACATGTGACATCTCAGTCTTCCGTAGACACAAGTGTGGCAGACTTTTGTGTTCTGGAGGAGCAGTTAAAAAAATTAAGCCAGAATAACAGACAGTAATAAAATTCTTATGAAAAAGGCATTCTTCAAATTTCGAGACAATTTTTCTTAAGAGCTTTGAATGTCTAATAGGAGAGGTACTCTTCTCAAATTATGCCCAGCTATAGGCAAATAAACATCTTAACCCTGTTGAAAAACAATGAATTGTATCTTCAGGCTCAGGCACTGAGCAGAACTTGCCATGGCAGACTTGTACTGGAGAGGAAGCTTCAGCTAGGGATAGTGGAAAGATGGAGAAGTCTAAGGACAAGAGATTTAAATTTGAACTACAAAAACTATGGTTATCTTCAGATTGTTTGAATGGGAACTAATGTTAGAAGACTACCATCTTCATGTGTAACAAATGTCCAAGTCCTTACTTAAAAGCACCAAAGAGCTTATATTTTAGTAGCAAAGCAAAATGGTAATTATGTCATTGTTGATCTTGAACTCACTGTAAAAAAAAATACAGTATTCGTTTCACAGACTCTTATTTTGATGTGACTTATTCCCAGGCTGTTCCAGCAGTTCAAACACAACTTTGATGAAACATCAGGTATGCTGCCAAGCTACGGACAGGCACTGACAGCTATCAATAAAAAACCGCAACTCCATGTTGTTTCAGGATTCAGTCTTAGAGGGTTGCCAGCCAGTTGTAGAGCAGCCCATTAGTAGCAGTGTGGCCAGGTGCTCTCCCAGCAGGTGGTTGCTAGAGGGCAGTATTTACTAAAAAGATGTTCAACATGTGGTCACTGAACTGAATTGTATTTCGGAGCTTATTAATTTGAGGACTTCCAGGTCAGTGCAGTTCTTTTTGTGTTTTTCAATTTAACTTGCATGCTGCAGTAACACCACCAGTGTTGTGACTTTTCTTTGCTTTCTTATTAATAGTAATTATAACCTCTTCAAATGTACTGTGGTGGTTTAGCCCTGGCTGAGTGTGAGATGCCCACCAAGTCATTCTGTCACTCCTCAACTGGACAGGGAAGAGAGAAATATAATGAGAGGTTTGTGAGTGGAGATAAGGACAGGGACATCACTCAGCAATTAGCCTCACAGGCAAAATAGACTCAACTCGGGGAGAAATGGTTTGATTTATTAATGATCCATCAGAACAGGGAGATGAGAAATAAAACCAAATCATTAAACACCTCCCCCCACCCCTCCCTCTTCCCTGGACTCCCCTTCCTTCCCCTCCAGCAGCGCAGGGGATGGGGAATGGGAGTTGCAGTCAGTTCATCACACATGGACTTTGCTACTGCTTCTCAGAGGGAGGCCTCATCACAGCTGTACTGTGGGGTCCCTCCCCAAGGCAGACAGTCCCTCACAAACTTCTCCAGCATGGGTCCTTCCCATGGGCTACAGTTCTTTACAAATTTCCACCAAAGGGCCTCCCATGGGGGCACCTCCTCACACTGCCCTAACATGGGTCATCCACAGGGAAGACGGTCCTTTGGGTACCGACTAATCCAGTGTTGGTTCCTCACAGGGTCACAAGTCCTGACAACAAACCTGCTCTGGCATGATCTCCTCTCTCCCCACAGACTCCCAGGTCCTGTCAGAAACTTGCTCCAGGGTGGGCTTCCCACAGAGTCACAGCCTCCTTCAGGCATCCACCCACTCCGGCATGGGGTCCTCCACGGGCTGCAAGTGGATCTCTGCTACCCAGTGGCCTCCATGGACTGCAGGGGCACAGCTGCCTCACCAGGGGCAGGACCACAGGTCACAGGGGAATTTTTCTCTCAGAGTCTGAGCTGACCTTGGTGTCCGCAGAGATGTTTTCACATTCTCACTCCTTGTTGCTGCTGCAATTTAGCAACTGTGCAGCAACTTCCTCCCCTTCTCTGTTATTCACAGAGGCGTTACCTCCATCACTAATTGGCCAGGCCTGGGTCAGGTGTGGGGTCCATATTAGAGTTGACTGGCATTGGCCCTGTCAGCTACAGGGGAAGCTTCTGGAAGCATTTTGTTTAAGGAAGCCACCCCTGTAGGCCCACCCTCGCTACCCAAATAAACTGGCACAGGCAAAACCACTACATTTACCAAGACATGCGCATCTTAGAACATTATATTTATGAAAATCAGATTGGAAAATCCCTTCAATCAAAACTTGCCAGGTACCTTCAACTTTTCGTGTCACTGTTGATGGATTTTGTGAGGATGATTTTGAGCAAAGCAGTGCTTTGCCTTTTGGTAACCTTTTAGTTATATGTTTAATGTTTCAGATATTATGTATTGAATGCTTCTATGTAGATGCATACAAGATAGAGGTATTTGAAGTTAGGAGAAGGCGTGGATCTGCTTTGGTAAAACATTTTAATCAAATATATGAAAAGGAGGAAGTAATTTCATTTAAAGAACAAGGAAGTTATTCAAAATGACATCCACATAATATGTGCCTCCAAGCAAAAGAAGCCTCAGGCTATTAGAAAGACTTGTTTTTCTGCTGGAAGGAAAGCAAGGTCTTTCATACAAGAAAGCAGGTAAAGAAGTATTAGCTGATTATAACCATTGTAGGGAATATTTTAGGGAACGGGGTATGTTATTCAGGAGAGAGACATCTCTTGCAGGCTTGGCAGAGAAATACTTTAAATAGTATGAATGCATTATAAGATTAAAATGGTAATAGAAGATTTGGTCGGGTTTTTGAACGCTTAAAATCGATTGATAGGTTGGTGGCCAGTCCTTATATAAGACTGTTGAATATTGAAAGGGACAGTGTGGTCATTGCAGCTTTTTTAGTTTTATAGACAGTATAGTTGTCTATACTGTCATCAGATGCTCAGATGAAGGCATAGGAATAAAATGTAGAGAGCTGTCCTAAAGAGCTTTTCAGCAATTGTATGCATCATTTAATCAATGCCATAACTCTGTTAAGCATTTCTGAAATAAGTAGTAATTTATTAACATAATATCAGTTATGCTTTCTGCTTCTCATTTGTTTACTTCCAGGGAAAGCTTAATAAGAGGACTAATTTGCACTTTGTATGAGCTAAAAAGTAATATATTAAGCTTCAAGTTTAACTGTAAATCTTCAGAAGTGGAAAACAGAACACGTGAGCTATACAACCGAGTAAAATTTAACAATGATCGACTCACTCTTGCATTCCTAATTTGTGGGGACTTTCTGTGCAGTTTGGTATTTCAAGAAAATAGATTCTATTGCCTTCAACATACTAAATACTTCATTGAAAATCAAGGAACTCTCAAGTTGTCATAAATACTTAGCTCTTGTAATACATAATAAATCTTCTCTATGTGATTGTCATGAGTATGAAAGTTTGCAGGAAGTAAAGGTTTTCTGTAGCCCTTGCAGCAGCACAAGTTCTTAGATAGTCTTATAGTAGTTTAAGTGCTGAAGCAGCCTTGAAGGTCACAACAGAACAACTTAAATCCTTAGGGAGCATGCATAAATGCTACATGCTTTTGAGAATGAAACTGGTCTTACTGCCTTTTATTGACAAGTATACATTGTAATAAATGCCAACATAGGAGGAAAACGTAGACACGGTACATTTTTTTCTGTTGGAAATTATGATTTACACTTTTAATAATTTTTATAAAACCAGGTTGGGGTTTTTTCCATGGTTAAAAAGATATATTGAATCAAGTTGCCTTATGTCTGTTCAGGGCATACTTTGCTAATTTTCACTTAGTAGTGTATATGTATGTGAAAACTGTGGCAGTTTAAAAGAGCGGATTTTTGTGTTGTAACTTTGTGAGATATTTTTAGCAGACAAGTCTAGTGATAGTGGTGAGTTGTTTGGGGTGGGTTTTTTTTTTTGTTACAACTTTCAAGATAATATTGTAAACTAGCACTAATTCGAATTAGATGAAAATGGGAGCCTGAGGGAGGAAAAAACTTCTCTGGTGGGCTCAAAGTTGCATTGTAGTAATTCTACCAATGCAGTTATTTCTCACTTTAAATACATTCCTGCCAAGCTAGGCAATTTTTAGTGTTCTAAACAATTGTCACAAACAGCTTCAGCTCTTAAAACATTGGTTTTTTTCTCTTCCTCTCATTGCCACCTTTTGCAGCTTTATGCTATTCCTTGGTTTCTTACAATGTTTACACGTGAGTATGCATTCTTTTCCTCTGATTAGATGTTCTTCTATTTCTTAAGTGATTCTTCTCGTTTTTCAGCTAAAGCCTTCCTAATTGGTGTGATATGTTTATAATTTCGTAAGTCACTTGTAATTTGCAAGGATGTGTGTTATGGTTTGTGTCTCAACAGTGTCACATACTTTATGCCCTGGTTTAACATGTAGTGTTTAGGGAGTGTGCAAAGTAAGCTAATATGTACTGGAAAAAAGGTGTAATAATAATTTAAAAAACAAAACCAAATCTCATCTTCTCCTGCCCTCAGCCAAATACAGTAACTATGAATTTAAAGAAAAAAATGGTAGGATGAGAAGAGATGATGGATTCTTTCTCTGAAATATGAAAAAAGTTATGTGAGATTCTTGATTGCAATTCCTAAAGATCTTGACTGTAAAGCATTAATCCTTGCAGTTGTACATTCTTCTAAAAAATTTGTGGGATTCACCACCTTTGGAAAACCAAAGTGGTTTCCTTGGCAATGAATTGCAATTAAAATGTTAAAACTATCAGATTGCGGGAGGGCTTATTTTAGGAGAGTCACATTCAGCTTTATATGTAAAATGTTGCTGTTTTTAACAGGTCTTTCTTCTCGTCTTCCCTTTTCCTTGCCTTTTTTTTTTCCTATTCTGCTCATTTTCTTGTCTAATTTTAAGTAATTGAGTTTATTGCTTGATTTATTAATGTCTTTATACTAACAGACAAAATGATGCATGTCCTAATTTATAATTGCACAGTACCAAAAGAAACATAAATTGCCTAATTTTGTGTGTTTGAAATATGAAAACTTGCACATTTTAAAGTATCTAATAATGAAAGAAGACACTGATTTCAGAATAATAAAACTACATATGAAGACAAAACTATTTCTGAACAGATTGAAACCTTTTTGCTCCCAAATAAAAAAAGAACTAACCCTAAGATCAGAGAGGGGGGAAAAAAGCAATGGGCAACTCCCTAAGAGTGTGTGTGTCTATTTTCATCAACTTGGATGCTTATAACTTTTTTTTTGTGTTTGTTCATCATGCAGATGTTTTTCCTTTGCACAAAATTTTTCACTTGTGGGATACATTGCTACTTGGAAATTCCTCCTTCCCATTCTGTATTGGAGTTGCAATACTTCAGCAGCTAAGGGATCGTCTTCTGGCTAATGGATTCAATGAATGCATTCTCCTTTTTTCAGACTTGCCAGGTACAGAAAAATCTATTTTGCATGTATTATATACTGCAGATCTTAGATGTGTTTTGAAATCATGTAAATTAAGGCAAACTCACTATCAGACTATGTAGGTCTGATTTCATCGAGCTTTGGGTAGTAGAGATCTTCTTGTTGTCATCAGAATTTGAGTTTGTTCTTATTTACAGGTGAAGATTGGAGAACTTGTGAAGTTTAGAACGCTTTTAAGTAATTCATAAGTGACTGTAGACATGCCATTTATAAAAACAATCCAGGTGACAGGACTTTCCCAGTGAAAAAAAGGTAGTGCTGTTCTGAACAAGGCTTTTCCACTTTGGTGCTGATACTAGTCTGTTTTCCTTTCAAAAATAATTAAACATTTGTTGTGGAAGCAATTAATTTTAAAAAATATATTAATTAAAGCAATATAGAAGCCACTGGAATTGTTCTGTGTTAAATCAGTTTCTATTTGACATGTAAAGCTTTCAGAAGAACCATCAAAATCGAATTGAAGGCTGCATGACTTATACAGAAGTTCTGTCTTCTAATTCAGTGGGAGGTGGTTGACCTATAGGTACAAGCAAATGTTGCATCTTTAAAAAATAATTAAATAAAAAAACACCAAACCAAGCCTCATCTAGTGAAAGATGTGTTGCCACTTGTGATGAACTAATATTTACATAAACATATGAATTGGAGGCTTCTGCCCTGAAAACATACTTATGTTCCAGTATTGCCTCCCTTTTGCCAACCCAGGATCTTAATACCATAATATAGGTCTTGATTAAGAGGTGACACTGTTTTAATTGTGTAGCCATTCTTAAGGTAACTTTAACTTTTGGGTAATGCCTGGGCTAATTATGTATTTGGTAGGCTCTGTTTGAACACCATGTGTGCAATTCAGTGATTTATAATTCACTTAAACAGAAGTCATTTTTTTTCGGAAGAACTAAATGAGAGAATTAAGTTTAGAAGAGCATTTCATCTTAAAGGTCTTATTAGGTATAGCAGTCTCCCCAACTGCAGAGTTTACAAAGGTTAGCAGTAGTCTAAGATATGGCAGCAACACAGGCTGAGGCAAAGTTCATAGTTCATAGCAGAAATCAGTCTTTCAGAAGTTCAGTGACTTGTTACAGATAGAACTCTGCGATTTCTCTAAATGTTATTGTCAAATATTCTTTCACTGTATACCCTTGAACATGTGTCCAGAAATTCACTTTTCTGTTGTCTTTCAATTTAGTGTGTACTATGCAATTGCTACTGTGTTTTTCAGTCTATAAGAAATTTAAGTAGGCTACTTCAAATGCTGTCATTAAATCTAACTTGAGTATCTTCAGAAGGTCTGAAAAGTGAGTGCTAAACTGTAACGTTGTCTCTCTTCCACTTCCTTCCTCCTCTTCTATTAGCTGTATGTCTCAGTTAAATATAGATTCATTAATATTAAACTTATTTTCTTTCCTAATGTCATTTCTCCCTATTTTTTTTTCCTTGAGTAGCTCTAAATTATGTATTTGAATTTATCTTGAACCAGATGATTTACTGACAGCTCGAGTACTTTATACTGGGGTGTTTTGTAAGAACGTATTAGTTCTCAGAGTATGTGTAGGTTAATATTAGTTCATTAAAATCTATTGTAATGTACATACTTTGTGTTGAAATTTCACTGATACTCTGGTAGGAAATGTTTTGGTAGAGTGGTGTCTCTGAAATTAATTTTTTTTTTTTTACATGTTAGTGATGTCTGCAATACATTGGATGTCAATAGTAGCACAATTGAATATTTTGAGATTAATCCATAGAGTATCATAAACTGACTACTAAGGAAAAGAAGAATGAGGATGGAAGACAATCCTAGTGTGATTTAAATGTTACTGGTCTAGCTGACACCTTTGTAACTGCTTCAAACATAATAACGTTCGAAGTGTCTTCTTGTGACTTCTCTTTCTGACCTTAGACTTATTTCTGATAAGTATTCTGAAGTAAACCAACTTTGGGTTGGGAGCTGGCTTCGTTACAGAAGCAGAGCAATTTGTTATGGCACACCTGCTCACCAAGGCTGTTTGGTAGCATCAGACTCTAAGATTGATGTAATTTTACCTGAAGCTGTGAAATCTTTAATTATTCACATTTTCCACTTGTAGTGACATGAACAAAATGCAATTCTATTTATAAATTCTACCTTCTTGAGACTAAAGAGAAATGCTGCAGTGAGAGTTACACTAAGGGAAAAGATACTAAAATCCTTTACTTTGTTCCCATTAGTGTTCTTGCTACTCTGTACTTTCACTGGCAGAAGAAAATTAAACGTATATCCTTTAGCAAAAGACTGTCTGAAGAGGTAGTGTTTCATTAAAGGGGTTAAAAATGAGTTCATCAGTAGAACTTCGATAGTGTATGTCTTAAAATCAGACCAAGGCACAACTTACACCTCCTGTTTGGTGAGAGAACCTGTACGTGCTCTTCATAGCAAAAGAGAACTTCAGAGAATAGAGTAATTCACCTGTTAGTCATATAGAATTTTGTACATCTTTACTCTGGAATAATCAAAGTACGCGAAGGTAGGCCATCAAGTATACTTGCATTTCTAAGCATGAAGTGACAAATTTCTGGCCATTCTTATTTGAGCTTTGCTTCTAGGTGTACTGAATTGTTTGGGTTTTTTTTTTTTCTTTACAGATGTGTCTTGGGAAAATATTTCATTAGTTTGGATTTTTTTTTTTCGTTCACTTAAAGTTATGAGAATAGCTTATTCAGAATTAGACCAGTACTTAGAAAGCAAGAGGGTGTCATTTTTTTTTTTCCTTTTACAATTATGGAATATGTTGCTGACAGCATGGTGCCAAGTAGGGTTGTCTGTCTGTAACTTTGTTGTGCAGGATGTCTTTGCTTTTATAGGTATAAAAGGTCTTCCAGTAATCATTAGTTCTCTAAATGTTAACTAAGTAGGATTTTTAAATGAGCTGCGCACATACTGCAGTGTTGAAATTCCCAGATTAAAATGTACGTTAAACTGTACATCTCTGATGGTCAATTTATTTTGGAGGTGTCAGTTCAGTTTACTTTCCCATGTTCAGGAAACTTAAACTCTTGTCTTTATAAATCTGTTTGAGACATTTTATCCTGTCTGTCCAAAATTTATTGTCATCAGAAAACTAAACATGGAGAAATAGAGCAAGGTTTGTACCTGTTGATATTGCAAGCTCAGAGTAAATTTCAGGTCTGGATTGTTAGCATGGAAGGGCAGAACTTGTTCAGGAAGGACAGGTATCCCAACTTGGAAAAGCTCGCATTGTATGTGAAGAATGTTGCTACTATTCTAAAAATGGTGATAAGTGAACTAAATACTTATCAGGGGTGTGTCAGGTGAAACCTCTGTCACTGCAAAAATGTAGAACATCTAGACAAGCATCTGTAGGTAATAAGCTACTCATGTATCATTTTGCTTCTGCAAGGCTGGAGCTAGACAATCTTGTGCTGGTTCTTTATGCTTTAAAGAAAAAACAACCAAATTTTTTTTTTTTTTTTTAATCACCAGCATAACATAGTTCTAAGGAAACAAATTCAGCGACATGTAAACTGATGAAATATAAACCACCAACTAGTGTGCTCAGAATACAACCCTGAAACTTCACACTTGAAAATCTCTTAAAGACGGCCTGTTGGTTTTTTGTTTTGTTATAAAAATAGATGTATAAGAATGTTCTTCTTAAATTCTTTCATGTGTAAATTTAAATGAGAGGGTGTTTAAAGGCTTTTTCCAAGAGTTGGATAACATTTCCTTGACTTGGAAGTAGGTTAATTATGCAGCAAACTTAAAATTGTTTTGAAATATGTATTTGACCTGATGTTAGATACTTAAAGCTACTGGTTTTGCACAGTGAAACACTAATGTAAACTTGACTAATAGTAAACACTGAAAGTTTTGCATCTCAGTAATGTACTACTGTACTAATGTAGTAGTACTAATGTGCTACTGTAGCACCAAATGACAAGAGCTTTTTTTTTTTAAGAAATGAGAATCGGTTTTAAGCATGGGTACATAAGCAGGATTGTTATTATCCTTCCTGGTTACAGTTCCTGTATTTGTGGGAATACCACATTTACTGATACATTAATAACGTTTCAATCTTGAGTAATCTGTTTCTTGCTCTGTGGTAGCTTGTGAGTGTTAGGTGGTTCAGGATACTCTTCAGGCAAGTCTATATATCTTATCTATATTAAACTTCACCCAAAGTATTTTCCATTTTTGGTCTAGGAACCAAAGCCTCTAATTAGCCTTGTTGATCTGATAACAGATACTCCTATTCAAGGTTACTTGAATTTTTGTCTTATTTAAAAAACAGAAAATCAATGTTATTTTGTATTATTTCCTTAGGAATATACTGATGGCTAATGAGAGGAGAGCTCTACTAATACACAAGCCTTCTACTTATGGCTCTTTAGACATTGATCCATTTTATAAGCATGTGATCTGGTCAGAGTTTTTAAAGCTTATATCTAAAGCTTATACCTGTTATGTCTGGGAAACAGCTGAAGTGGCTTGTATCTGCCAAGAAACTTTAGAGGACATGATCTTTATTTACGTGTACTGAACTTCAGTATATGCATATTACTTTTGTGAAAAACAGATTTAGGATAAAGGAGGTAAATTTAACTAGTGTTTGAGATTGCAGTTTGTCTGTTGAGTCAATTGTAGAAATATTTTAATAAACCATGCAACACAGAAAAAATAAAACAGTATTTTGCTTTCAAAAATTGATGTTGCTGAATGTTGGCCCAAGTACCTCATCTCCATGTATTTTCTAACAAGTTTCTCATCTAAGCTGATTGCTGTAGTTTTATAAACTTCTTTTTTATCTTCTGTAGATGGTTATCATCTATCTGTGAAATAATGTTTAGTCTTCTACTTTTCGTCTTGTGCTTCTCAGGTTTTGCTTAGTAGCCTCCTTATGACTATTTCCATTATATAGTGTGAATTCTTGTCCTTTTGTCATTGGCCACTATCCTAATTTGATGTTAGAGCCTAACCAGATGTCTTTAACATTTTGTTAGTTTGTAGAAATGTCTACTGTTAAACAGAGGTGGCACACCTCATAAAACTGTTTCAAATACACTTTCCTGTTGGAGCTTAGCCAACATTACAGCCTTTATGTATTCTGTTTTGGTTTTCTTTCTCAGTAAGATGTAACACATGGCATTTGGTTGTTCACTTACAGTAAACCTTTACTCTTCATGCAGTCATTCATCATTCTGTATCTTCCTTGCTCATCTTTATCAGTGTAGGACAACGTCACGTTTTTATATTGAAGTCATTCTTTATGAAACCTTTTCACTAAACTACTGAGTCAGAAAAATTTTTACAGTCATGAGTGGGAAAAGGATTCTTGTTTGGCTGTTATGGGAATAATTCAGTGTTTACTGCTGCTTCTCTCTTTTCCTCAGCACTTGAAAGTGTTGCATGAACTGATCCAGGTGGCTACATAACTGGAGTTATGTAGCCATAAGACCTCCTTCCATAAGACTTCTCTCAGCTTTTCTTGTTTGTACACAGGCTTCAAACATACCTACTAATGGTCTCATCTGGAGTGTCAGTGTCATTTCTGCTTGAGTTATTATTTTAGTAACACCCTCTGCTACAGAGCTCTTTATCTTGATGCATTCTTATATTATCAGTCCTTGAATATCTTATTTATATATGAAGAAAAGAGAACCAAGTTCTTTTTCTATTCTTTGGACGTTGCATGTGATTCAATACATAAAAACAGAAGTCCTTATTTCCCAGTGTTTCTGAACCCTGATGAAGGTGGTTAATGCTCTTTAACCAAGCAAGGACCTGGAACATTTAATTTTTGATACATTAAGTGCTGTTTGTGGGCATTTAGGCTCAAGAATAGTTTAAAGTGTATGTACACTGAAAATGGCAATATCATCCAGAGGTACTAAACAGTTTTGACTGTGGAGAGCTGTCTAGAGGGTTCTTTGTTTTGTTTTTTATTCCAAGACACTGAAAGAATTTTAATGTGCTCTCAGATAAGGTAGCCTACCAATGCAGCTTTGGAATTATTGATCCTTATTACAGCTGTGCAACATGTAGTCTGTCTGAAGACGTAGAACTGTATTTTCTTCCTTTGCTTCTGCAATGTTGTTCTATCCAAGTGCAACGTCTGTACACCTGCTGTATTACATAACAAATGTGATGGCTCCTTCATGACACTTACCTTTCAAGAGCTGCTCGAAAGATGCACACTTTGCATCCATGTAGAAAGAAGAACAAATACTTTATCGTATTAGTTAAAAGTTTTTAAAGTAATGAGTTGCCTTCGAAGTTTTGTCCCAAGATGCACTGAAAGGGATGCTGATATGTGTAAGTAAGGGCAAATTACTGTCCACAAAATAATGAAACAATATGACTGTCCTTTAATGTGTGAAATAATTAATATAAAACCAAAAAAATTAGCATTGGCCTTTTTGTTTATAGTAGCCTTCTAGTAGTAAAACGTACAGAGATACTGGATAGAAATGCATTTCTCTTCCTGGAACTATCATTTTAAATATCTAGTATTGGTGTATCTTTTTGTATATCATCCAGAAAGAACAGTTTTATGGCCTTTCACCTCTATTTCTTCTGAGAGCGGGGATCATGAAATCAAACTGACTGACCTATTCAGCTTCTCAGCTTTTATAGCACAGAGATTTTGTGACGTATTGATGTGGCTGTGTGGTGAAATCTGATACTACCTGGCAAGGTAGTAATAAAGTATTTGTGATGGCGAGGTCAAGCCAAGCTGATAATTTTGGGCTGTTTCCAGAATGCAGAAGCAGTTTACTTTGGCCAAATTTCTTAACTGGTGTCTGGTTACCCAAGGGAAGGACTCTGGAATTGATTAACTGCAGACAAAGACAGTCTGTGTACATTTTCATTAAGAAAGAACCATTCATGTTAAGTTTTTCTCAATTGCTTGCTTTCACTTGCTATGAACAACATCTATGCCTCTGGTTTTCCTGTAAAAATAAGAAATTCTGTGTGCTTTTGTCACAGGTGTATTGCCTTTAAACTGATGCTTTCTTTTTAACATCTGTTTCAAGTGCAGTCTAGTTCTCTCCTGTTCCTATAACAATAAACACTAAATATATGTTATTTAAAAGGCAGCTATGTCAGACTGGGACATCCGTTTCACTTCAGACTGTTGACAGGAGACAGCAGCTTGGTAGGGAGCGATAATTTAGCAAGAACAGAGCAAAAGTAATAACATCTTGGAGCAACCATGAAGTTAAGCTTGGAAAAGGTGCAAAACATTTCTATAGGCTTAATATTAGAATGGGGCCATGGTAAAACCAGGATATTAGTGTTAGGTTACTTTTTCTTTACTCACTACCCCTGTCTTTCTCAATTCCATATTACTTGCATGTTTAGAAATCTCAGGAAAAGCTTTTAGATACCAAGTAATAGAGTAATTAGCTAGTGCCGTGAATTGCTTGCAGTAAGTCTTAGTTGCTGCTTGACTCTGAAATAATTGAGCTCAGTTGAGCCAGAACTCCTTAAGCCAGTCTTTTAAAAGGAAATTTGTGATTTTTGGTTCCTAGGTACTTGAATGCCAACTTTTACTTTTTGAAAACCTGACTGCTTGGAGACATACTGAATTTTGGAATGAGAACTTATTTTTTAAACTGAGAAATTGTGGACTGGATGATCAGGTAGTGAGGTGGTTGTTAATTGGTTGAAAGGAAGAAGGCAGAGAGTTGTGATCAATGGGACAGGGTCTAGTTGCAGGCCTGTATCTAGTGGAGTCCCTCAGAGGTCGGTGCTGGGACCAGTACTGTTCAATATATTCATTAATGGTCTTGATGAGGGAACAGAGGGCACTGCCAGCAAGTTTGCTGACCATACTAAACTGGGGGGAGTGGCTGACACACCAGAAGGCTGTGCTGCTATTCAATGAGACCTGGACTGGCTGGAGGGTTGGGCAGGGAGAAATCTAATGAAATTCAACAAGGGCAAGTGTAGAGTCTTGCATCTGGGAAAGAATAAGCCCATGTACCAGTACAGGTAGGGGAATGAACTCATAGAGAGTAGTGTAGGGGAAAGGTACCTGGGGAGTCTTGGTGAACAGCAGGATGACCATGAGGCAGCAATGTGCCCTTGTGGCCAAGAAGGCCAATGGCATCCTGGAATATATTAGAAGGGCTCTGGTGAGTAGGTTGAGAGAGGTTCTCGTCCCCCTCTACTCTGCCCTCGTGAGACCGCATCTGGAATATTGTGTCCAGTTCTGGGCCCCTCAGTTCCAGAAGGACGGGGAGCTGCTGGAGAGTGTTCAGTGCAAGACCACGAAGATGATGGAGTGGAGCATCTCCCTTATGATGACAAGCTGATGGAGCTGGGGCTATTTAGCTTGGAGGAGACAGAGAAGTGACCTCGTTAATGTTTACAAATATGTAGAGGGTGGGTGCCAGGAGGATGGAGCCAGGCTCTTATCAATGATATCCAGTGGTAGGACAAGGGGCAAAAGGTACAAGCTGGCACATAAGAGGTTCCAAAGAAACATAGGGAAAACCTTCTTCACTGTGAGGGTGACAGTGCACTGGAACAGGCTGCCCAGATGGGTTGTTGAGTCTCCTTCTCTGGAGACATTCAAAATCCACCTCAATGAGTTCCTGTGTGATCTGCTCTAGGTGGTCCTGCTCTGGGAGGGGCTTCGACTAGGTCTTCTTTCAGGTCCCTTCCAGCCCCTGAGATTCTGTGATCCTGTGATTTATATAGTATTTATGTTATATTTCAAGTTAAATTTTTTCTGTGCACACTTCACAGTTATTGATGCTATGTTATGTCAGCATGTCATTACAGATTTTTCCAGAGAAATAATTTATGTGAATAAAACCAGAAAGTACATGCTTTTTGAACTGAAAAACCATCCCAGTGTCGGGTCCTTGTAGAGCACAGAGATGTTGTAAGTGCATCTCCATGGCTGAGCAGGCCCTCTTTCTCCTTTCTAAATGTTTCTGTTTACTTCTTGCTGATACCTTGAGATTTATGCAGAGGCTGCTTTCACAAGGATGTTCTTCTAAGTTGTTTCTATGTCAAGTAGTCTGGCATTCTGGTTACCTGCTCTCTGTTCATTTGTTCATAGTCCTGCTCAAGAATCTAGGCACTGGCTCGATTTATTTACACTTCTGATGTACCAACACTATGTTAATAATAATACGTAAGCTTTAATGTCTTCTGGCTTGTAAAATGGTTAACTGGGAGTAGGAACAGTACAAGCAGGATTAATACTGTCTAAATGCAAATCTTAGTGCCATAACAAAACATGGACATTTAATCAGAGGCTGAGTCATTTGTTGTGTATTTGAAAGGGCACAGGAAGAAACTGGAATTGAGGTAACACAGTAGAACCTTACTTATTAGCTAAAAGAGAGAGAAAAGATCTTATCTGGCATGACTGCAGAAGATTGCACTGCATTTTAGTTCCTGACAGGAAGTGATTTTTCTTACACTAAAATTTCGGAGACAGGCTTGAAGGTTACTCAAGTGCAAAGACTCTTGACACAATATGACTAATAAATATCCTGTAAATATTTACAGCAGTTTAACGTAGTCTTAAGCTCCCGTATCCTGAAACTAATTGGTGGTGTAAAAAAGAATGGAAATTCTTTCAATACTAAAAGTCTTATCTTCGTTTGAGTGATAAATGTTGACCATTCCCATGCATATGCATACGTGTGCCTACATGCATACATGCTTTTTAGTATTGTTATTTGTGGAAACCACAGTCTCCTTGTTACATTTTTAGTTTGTGTCACTTAGAAGCAGATCAGTTAATTGGAAGGCTGTAAATTGGTGTTAGATTTTTGATCACCTCTCTACCAAATCATTTTAAATTGCTTCTTTTTCCATGGAATTCTATTTCCAGCCACTGTCCTCCTGAAATGCTGGTTAGAAGAAATGAGAAACCAAACAGCCGAGAATCACAGAGCAATAGACTTGTAAATTTTTTACTTGCAGCCTGATGTGTGAGAACTGGTTATCATTTTTAGGGAAACCCACCACTGCAGCATTTTCCAATTCCCCAAATGGATTCCTTTTTTAATTATAGAGCTTGTTTCTAGAAAAAATATTTTGATAGTCTGTCCCAGTGTTGAACTCTGTCAATCTTAATTTCTACTTGCAGCTGCTTCATAACTTTGTACTGCACTTAGTGTTTCTACTCCATACCCCAGTTCTCTTTTCAATTTCAGACATTTATAGGCTATTATGCCCTTTCACAACCTAATGTTTCTGATGCTGTTTGTTTTTGTTGTTCAGATTATTAATTTTTTACTGGCTAAATTTTGCATTCATCTCACTTATTACAAAAGTACTACTAATGTTTTCTAAGGTAGGAATAGCAGGAGACAGGGTTATAGCACACAGTTACAGCAGTCTCTACAGAAAAAGAACACAAAAAATATACTACAGTCTTGAACTGAAATTCTCAACTTTATGTACATAAAATTAGTCTCTCAGTAGAGAACGTGTGACTGTAATGAGCATGCTTTTCAGAGTGTGCTCTGAGCTTTAGGAATAATAACTGATGAAAGTCATCGGCTGTCTTTCTCTGAATTTAGAAGTCGTGTGAAATTCTCCAGTTTTGTGGACTCTCCTTGGGAATAATACTAAATAACAACCTTCGTTACAGTATTCAAAATAAAAATGTTTTTATCACAGAATGCACAATTGCTGGTTATTGTTGAGGCACCACATGGTCCATTTATTTCTGGCAAGTGTTACCCCAAGTAGCTAGGAAACTTGATAGTGTTAAAGCAAATTGTTGCTTATTTTCACATCCACAAAAAGATTTTGGAGATAGAATAGAAATTAGGCAAACCACAGCTTTAGTCCCAGATTTTTCAGAATTTCAGAAGTAAGATAGCACATAAGCATCTTGTCTTCAATGGAATTAAAGTCTACGCTGCAGGTTGTATGTTTTTGAAAACAGTGCACTTTAAGGGGGAAGAGTGAGAAAGAGGTATAGATGGATGTGTGCATATTTAGCTGTGTTATAGCTAGGTTATTTGGCTTTCCTGCTTTTTCACACTTCCATTTCTTGTTTTTTCTTTAAATCTCAAATCAGAGATTGATATTGAGCGTTGTGTTCGTGAGTCAATCAACCTGTTTCGCTGGACTCCGAAGAGTGCTACATACAGGCAATATGCACAGCCTCCACGGCAAGCCAGCGAGAGCAACAGCGCAAGAAGTTCCATGTCCTGCTTTTCAGCAGATTATCAGGAAGCACCTCGAAGTGACCTAGTAAGTGACCTGGGAATTGGAGGAGTGACAGTTGTTCAGATTGCATGTTTCTCCTTCCTCGGGTATTTTTTTCCCTTTAAAATTCAGACAGGAAGAAAATACCCACCAAACTTCAGTTACTGGAGTTTTATGTTGTCATTTCCAAGCACAGGGATTTGACACATTCATCAGATGGTCTGAGTTGCTTGTCAGCTAGTCCACAAGGTTAGAGTCTATCCCATATTGTTGTTTTTGATGAACAATCCAATGGCATGAACAAGAATTAACTGAAAAGTTGTAGGGATTTTGATTTTATATTTTTTTAACTGCACTGCTTTGAACTTCAGCTTCTTTGATGTACATGCCAATAAAATTATTTCTTTATGTGCCGGATTTCTGCCTCTCCCAACTCCCTATCCTTTCTAGTATTTGTTAACACAGTAGACCAATGTCCATGACTCACCTGCAGAACTACAAACAGGCTTTATCTTAGGAGAAAAATAGTAAAAAGAACAGTTTGCCATTTAGAAGTAGGTAACTGAAAAGTGATGCAGGCAGCCCTGACTGGTTTTATTCTGTCGTGGCATGTTAGGTTAAAGTTATGGCTCATTTTGAGAGGTAATATCTGAGTTATGCCTCTTTGTCTTGATAAAGAATAACTAGAGGCTAAGAGAATATTTATATTAAATAGATGCTCAGTTTAGCAAAAATACTTTTCCCTCCTATCTCCAGTAAAATCTGATGGTCGTTTCTCTTGGCAAATGAACCATCTGCAGAATGATAATTTGAAACGATTCTTTTCCTTCCTCTCAGCAGTATAAATCTAGTCAGTCTCTTCAAAATTAAACAGATTTACTTTGGGTTTGTTTGTTTGTTTTTTCACTTCCATGTTCTTTTAGAATCAGAATTCATTCATGAGTAGATTACAGTAGTAGGGGAAGTACATATAGACCTGTCCTATCTGTTTGATCAGTTACATTGGGTTTTTGTTCTTACATCTGGTTTTCTTAACCACTTAGAAACTGAGAAAAGTATCGTCACTTAAGTGTATCTTTAAAATCTTTAAATCTGAGTCTGATATTCAGTTATTTTCTTATGTTTTTTACTTTATTTTTTACTTTATTCCTATTGCTACAGTTTTCTGGAAGCTTTACCCACAAATCCAGGTGCTAGACATGCTAAGGCAGAACAGAAGGAAACTCCAAAGAGCTTACAGGATTTAAGATAAAATATGTGAATGTAGAAAGGCAACTGGGAAGTAAAATTAAATGACAGGAGAATGCTGATTGTTGTCATACAGGAGTTGTAGCCAGCACAACTGCTGCAATGCTGTTCTAGAAATACATATAGAGATTTTCTGAAGGAGTTAAGGACTGTATTATTCATAGATTAATTCATATAAGAGGTCAGGAAGTCAGCTGGTAGAAATTCCTGCAACAAACAGCCACAGCACTGAATTCAGATGGAGCTGCACAGGGCTTTGTTCCATCAGATCATGAGAGCTTCCAAGGAAAGATTACACAGCCTCTCTTGCCAGTCTGGTCCAATGGCTGACGGTGCTAACAGTGAGCATGCTTTTGTATATGTGCTAGCTTTTCTTTGTGTTTTGATGACAAGAGAATAAATAGACAAGTCTCCTCAGTCCTATGGATGTGCTCATGCCTTTCTGTGTTCAAGTAAAAGTGAAAGGACTTAGAAATAGTAAGGAGGGGAGGCAAGAGAAAGCAGCAATGGTCTACTGAAATGGTAAACAGAACGAAAATTTATATTCATAGTAGAGATAAAGATCCATTCTTTTGAGTCAAGCAAAGTTTCTTTCAGTACTCTTCCATTTCCTATGATGTTTTGGTGTGCTTTTTTTTTATTTTTAATGATAGTAATTTTATTTTCGTACCAGAAGTTATGTTTGTTTATAATCCTAGTAAATAGACTCATCTGTCCCACAGTTGCCTAGAGTTAAGCTAATGGTTTTGGTATGTTATAGAAAAGAAAAATAAAAACCATAAGTTCTAGTGCCTTCTCTTTCTAATTATTTTTAATCGGTAGGAAAGCACTTTTCACTTACGGCAGTGTAACTGATGATGAAACTTCTTTTGAAGCTCAAATATATTGGTTCTTTGGGGAACTACTGTAGGATTTTTTTACTTCATCACATGGAGCAGCGCTGTGTGACTTAAACAGAAATATGTGAATATGTTCAGGCTTCTTCTGTAGCAAAGAGGAAATAAATCTCATGGACACCTGAATGACAAAGAAGCTGATTCATATTTAAAGTTACGGTCTACAAATGTGTTTGCTCTCCAGATTTTGAGACAGATTATACAAGCCAAGTATGTTATGGTTCTGTCAGAAGTCACTGTTCAGACTCTGAAAATCCTGTTGTAAACATGAGCCACTAATGGGCTGCCTCTCACCAGTGACCAGTTCTGCAGTTCTGGATGTTTGTCTTTTTGAGATGACACTCCTGAGGGGTTTGAGCAGCATTGCTAAAAACAATTTGAAATTACTGGTAAAATATATTATTTATACACAAAGGTGTTTGGTTTGGGGTTTTTTTGCGGGGGTTGGGAGTTTTTAAACCTTAATCCAGAAACTATCTCATTCTTCAGAAATGTCTGTTTACTGATGTTTGCTGCCACAGGGAAATTTTTTACCTACTTGAAAGTAGTGGAGTCTGAGTTGAAGCTTTAATACACACAGTAGGCTTTAATGGATTTTCTAAAACACCAATGTGTCCTTGCTGGTCTGTCTAGCTCTTGAAACATTATATTGCTGTTTGGCCCATCTACATAGTTGGTCATTATTTAGACAAGCACTTTGCATTACTTTTGTATCTCCAGTTTTATATTTGTGGGTGACTTCTGTATTTAACAGTGGGTAGGATAGGAGAAAATGCCTTTGTAAACAAAGCTGTGAGTTTGCTTCTGAAGGTAATTTATGACTTCTTGAAACACTATTTAGTGTATTTAATTCTAAACAGCAGCTGTCTCCTACTCCTATATTTGTATTTTTCTTCTAAGCTGCTTCAGTTTGTTTCTTAAGTGCCCTTTATTGGCTACTCAAATATTTTTGTGTATCTGCATGTTACAGTGCTTTGGTTAACAATAACATGAGAAGTATTTGCCCCTGGGTGAACATTTTTCTTCCTAAATCAGCAGCCAGTAAACCAAAACTGTTTGGACTCTTCTTATGTTCCGTAGTTTTCATTTTAGTGGCATCTATTTGCAACTTCATAAACAGACTGTAGTGTTCTCTTACCTCCTGGACTTTTGTGTTGCTTAATCTTTTACTCTTTCAGCCACTAAGCATATTTCTGTTGAGATAAAATCTCAAAGAGGAAATAGTTCCAGAGAGAATGAATGTACCTCTGAAATGCTTTTACATGCTTATTTTGAGAAAGATAAAATGTTAAAAATAAGAATGGAAAAAACCCTTTAAAGTCACTACTGAATTTTAGTGGCACTCTATTCAAATTTGTGTCTGTAATTTTTTCTTGACTAATACGCTGATGGTTTACTCTTCCAGAAACTTACCTTCATCCTCTGGAAACTCCCTAAGTGTTTTTCTTGAATGTCCAAGAGTCACAGAGACAAATAAAATTTCTCATGTAATGATTTTCTGCTAGGCCTGTAGCTCCCTTATTATAGACATGGCAAATGTACCCTGTATACTTCTAATTACAAATGAGAGAATTATGTGGTATCTTTATCAGTATCTGCACAGATGTGACAAGTGGGCTCTTAGAATGCCCAGTGATACAGTTATGCCTTCATCTTGGTCTTCTACTGCTGATCCTCTTTTCAAGGGTAGGAGTTTGTGGTGAATGTTGGGGAGTGAAAGTTTCCTACTGGGGAAAAGTCTAACAGATAATTATTGATCCTTGAACTAATTTAAATGTCAATGGTCCATTCAACTTTTGGATTTTGATAAAATAGGAGAAATACCTAAATGGGAAGGTGTCTTAATGGCTTGTGAACAGCACAAAGGTGAATAACATTTGTTTTATCAAAAATAGTATCAGTAGAGTTTCCCGATCATAACTTTTCTTTGCAGATCATCAAGGATAGCTGATGTGACAGACTTATTACAGATGGGAATTCAGGCCTATTTGCAATAAATATGCAAACACTCAGTTGCTTCTAATTTCCTGTGTACACCTAGGATACATTTATTGATGTAAAGCATATTGGCTAGGTTTATATTAAGCCCTTAAATAACTGACACGTAAAGTCCATCTATTCTTCTAAAAGTGACTTGATGAGTGTTGTATATCAACATTTCTGTTTCAGTATACAAAGTAGAAAATATCAAAGTGTAACGTCCATGCTGTTCCTAACAGCTGTTACGTACATATATGTATTCTGCCTCAAGGGTCGTCTGACTGCCTTGACCCATTTCAGGTTTGTTTAGTGTTCTGTTTTTGTGCGGAAGTTGGTTTTGGTTTCTTATTCCATTCTTCCACTTCTCAACAGAAAGCCATTCCTCAAATTTGTCTTCAGTTCATGTTGTGCAAAGCATTAACTGACCAAGATTCGAGTTAATACCTCTGATTTATTTTGCCTGTACCTTTGATGCTGCTTCGTTTCCAATTGTAGCTGCCAACATCTTGAGTGAGAAGCTGGGTTTGTCATTCTTGAGATGAGTTGGTTAAAATACACTTTTCATGTTACTCTCCTGTGAGTGAATAAACAATTCACTGTTTAATTAGGCATGTCATAAGCTCATTGCATTTTAGCAAATTTTTTAGGAGTAGTTTAAAGCCTAAAAAATTTCTCTATTTGTTAACTTTTCGAAGTTTCCTATTATACTCCATAAGCCACGCAGAGAGCAACCAAAAAGTGGAGAGTGTAAGGAAACCTTTTCTTCAAGTGCTTTGATTCTGCAGATTAAATTAGCTGAATAAAACAATTTTTAGCACTTTCTTTACTCTGCTTGGTTTTTAAAATATAAATGTATTTTCTTGTATTTTAGGACTTTTTCTGATAAAAGATACAGCATTAAATCAATTACCCAAGTGGATAAAAGAAGAAATATATAGCTTAGGAAGTAACTAATGTTAAATGCTAATTTAAGGGTCTATAATGAAAGTTGTGGTTGGTTTTTAAATGCAACGTTAATATCAACTATTTAAATTTAATCTAAATTCATAGGAACAAATGTGCTTTTTTTTTGTGATTGAGGCAGAATTAAAGTAGGATGTTTATAGTAATCTAAATATTATTTATGTGACATTTTAAGGATTGTAAATATGTTTTGTACAGACTTGGTTTCCAAGTCTCCCTGGGGGGTATTTGTCTGCTGTGATTGTAAATTGGCAGTTGGAGCAGCCATAGTGTGCTCTGCTGCAGCCTTAAGCTCAGGTTCTGGATTCACTGATTGTCCATCTCGTCCTTCTTCACAAGACTTTGCAATTATACCCACTTTGAAGTTGAAAGCTGGATGTATTTGAACCTTTTGACCTCCCACAACTGATATTCCATGACTGATTAACAAATGTGCTGGGGTAGAGGGGATAATTATAACTGTAAACTTAATTTTTAAAAGAATCTATCCAGTTGTGTGTCTCTGCATATTGTCAGAATGTTCTTTTTTTGGGTTATTTTTTTCTGATTTGAAAATTATTTTTAAAACACATTCTGGATTTGATAGCCTTAGATCAATTAAGTTTTAGGAGTTTAATTTTTCTATGTAATTTTTTTAGTTGTGATATGCTGCTGGAGGAAATAAACTTGCTTAAAAAGAATCATAAGAAATAGCCACTGTGTGGCAGCTGTTATCACCACTTTTTAAGGTGTGGAAGTTAATGACAAGCTGTTTACAAGATAAAGAAAGGATCGGGCCCATAGTAAAGTAATAAACACAACAGAACAATGCATTCAAGTTTGGTACAGCTGTTAACTAGTTTGTGTTTCAGCCAACTCTGCTTTTCCCTTCTATGCCCAATCTTAGCCCCTGTGCAGTGTATCCCATGAGAAGACATTGTCTGAAATGCATCTGATTGTAGTGGTAATGTGATCTGAGGTCAGTCATTGCCACAATAAATTACTGGAATACTAAAATGAAAAATGGAGGAAAACCAGAACGCCTGAAGTCTCTCTGGCCACTGTCACAGCTGCCCAGCCATGCTCAGTATTCAGCTGTAGCTGACAATCAGCATCTGAATTCTGCAAACGGACACTGGGGTTTTTATTTGTGCCTTTTCCATCTGCATTCATTGATGCTGGTTTTCCTTACTGATTATTGGTGGGTGATCTCTGTGATATGTGAACTCTAAAGTTCCATTCTTGAAAACTTGGTCTTGTCTAAACGTTTCTTTTATGATATAACTAAATTTTAACAAGGAGGAATTTGGTCAATCTCACTGAAGAGTAGTTGCACTAAGCTTTTTTTCAAATATTTATTTTTTAGTGCTTATCCAATGCATGGAGAATGTTAGGTAGGAAATTAAAACCTCAGTGTTGTAGTAATTTCACTGGTAATTATTTGGGTTGCTGATAGTATGACATAAAGCTAACATTTTGCAAGGAATGCTTTAAAATCTTCTCCTGAGAGAGAAAAATAGTTCATTAGCTGTCAAGGAGAGCACAGTTTCAGGCATAGTGTTCTTAAATTGAAAGCTGACTAGATGAATGCAGTGTTGTTACTTTGTTCTAATGCGTTTAAGCGCTAAACCTTGCTCTTTTTGAGAAGGAGCACTAGTGGACATAAGCCATTTTGTAACCAATATCAATACTTGATATGGTTTCCTAGGTAGCGGTTTTATGTCGTAATTTTTTAAATAGTCCATATTTTATTAAAAATTATAGCGGCTTTTGTCTAAAAATGAGAAAATGAAAAAAGCAGTGCAGTGTGCATGTGCTTTTACTTTAGAAGTAGTGCTCAGAATAACCCACCGAGTGGACTAATAGGACTAGCATGGATCTAAAAAGCTTAATGCTTTATCCAGCTTCTGATAAACACAATTAGATACTGCATCGAGAAATGATCCCTTTAATATTATATTTTTTTTATGTGTACTTGTAGCATTAGAAGGAAATGAAGTTTGAGAGAAAAATTTTAAGTCAAATTTTGGAGAAGCAGAATCAAGGATCTTAGTAATTTATCTCTGACAAATATGCTCAGGTGCACAGACATTGCTACCTCTTGCCACTCACAGAAACTCTAATTCCAGCATGCAGTAGCTCCTGCGTATGTCCTCTATTGGTGCTGTGGAAGTTATGCCATACAGGACAGTGCTGTGTAACGGTAATATTGAGAAAATGTAATAACAATTCGTTTTCATTACAAGGGAAAACAGTGTATTACATCACAGATACTTATTTCTGTCAAAGGCCTAAGGTGTCTTTTTTCCACTACCCTCTAGCCCTCTGTTCTACCCTAATGTTTTTCTCGGTGTGGGTCTCTCTTGAGGCCTGCTTTGGGCCTGCCTTAAGTTAATCTCAAATCCAGAATTCCATTGCATCCTTCTCTTAATGCAATTCAGGCCAGGCTAAGAGCTGTGCATGTTCTTATTCGAATCAGGATGTGTTTTCATTATGATCCAACGTTAATAGGAAGGGCAGTGAGAAGGTGAAAAAGACTTCCCTGAATGCACAGGGAAGTCTTTTCTTACCTGGTGCTATTGCTGCTTTCTTGCCTTTGATAGCCTAGTAGGAATTGGTTGGTGGCCTACGTGATCCTGTCAAGATCACCTTAATCTACTAGTAAATTTGTCACTGCCACTATATGTATTTTCTTCTCTGACATTGTTAGCAGTGAAAGATCTGATTCTCGAATATGTGACAGTGTAAGAAAGGGTGTGTACTGATTGCAGAGTTAAACCTCCAGCAAAAATTAGTCACAGAGTCCATCCTACAAACTTGAACAAATGTTTTAGTTTGATGGGGAAAAAGTATTTTTGTTCATGCTAAAATGATGACTTATGTATATCTCAAGAAAGCTTGGGCCCAGGTTTCTAAAATGAGCAGGGTATTACAGATATCTAAGGAGATTGATATGAAAAGCACATACAACTGACAGAGTAGCTCTCTGGCTAACTGTATTTTCAAAGTTTTTGACAATTTCTCAAATTCAGCACTCCTTTTAATAGCCACCAGTTCAGGTAGAGCCTTAATAGTATGTTTTGCTCTTTACTGGGCTTCATAGTGGTAAATAACTGTAAATGTCCAGGGAGAGCTTAATTGCCGCTTAAGGTTCAGGACAAAGAGCTTAATTGCCTCTCAAGGTTCAGGCTACTCGGCTGGGGGAAGAAAATGGAAAATAATTTAATGCAATACCAACTGAAATAACCATAAAACCCCAAAACATAACCAAAATAAAACACCACAGAGTGGTACAACAATGAAGAGTCCGACCAGCCCTTTAAGACCACCTTCTCCCCACTCCTCCCCTCTTCCTGGGCTCAGAGCCCTGATCCTGGTGTTTTTACCTCCTCCCCCTATGAGCAGCTCAGGGGGGCAGGGAGTGAGGATTTCAGTCAGTCTGTTCCCAATAGCTTCTGCCATTTGTCCCTCCGCGGGGCAGATGGGCTCCACACCAGTCCTCCCTGCAAATCCATGGCGTACCTCACACACGGCAGCCCTGTATGGGCTGCTCTGACATGCATTTATCCCAAAAGCTGCAGCTCCTCTCTGCCTCTCATGTGGGTCTGCTTTGCGGTGCGCAGGCTCTCAAGCACGGCCTGTGCCATGGCCGTCTCCCCACACAGTCTCTCGCCTGTCCAGGTGCACTCACACAGAGCTGCTGGTGGCGCTCAGTCCTGCCCTTGCCCTACATGGGTTGCAGGGGTACAGCCTGCATTCTCGCCACAGCTTGCAGAGAGTTCTCTGGTCTGGTGTTCCCCCTTCCTTCCTCCTTCTCTGACTGTGAGGTCCGTGTGGTCCCACATTGTATCACTCTTATGCCTCTTCCAGCACTTCAAATTCCTGTCCCAAAATAGTGATCACAGAGGCACCAGATTGGCCCAGCCAAGCCAGAGAGGTGGGTCTGAACCCAGGTGGGTCTTCACTGCAACCCGCTCCCCCTGTTACCAAGCAGAAGCTGCTCCTTGCTAAACCATGACACCTGTTCTTCTTCTTCTGCCACTTGTTTTTATCTGACTGCTAGATTTTAATTGCTACTCTTTACAAATATATTTAGCCCAAAGCTTATGTGATAGCACCATGACATTGTTATATTTCGGTGGAATTCACTTAAAAAAAAAAATAGCTCTTTTCCATTATGGTTATTTCAAGTAAAACCAAGCACAAACAGCAATGTCCTTGTTACAAAGTAGTGTGGACCTTGATTCAGAGTTGTGTCTGTTTTTGGTTGCTGCATGACTCTGCTTTTGTCTCTTTCCCTCTTTGATCAATTCTTCAGACATCTTTTAAATCTGTATCCTTCTAAGATAGTTTTTAGCTGCTTTTGTCATCTTATTCCCAGATCAAGATCCCTTCCAACTCTTAAGATTCTGCAATATATGTGCATAAATTTATTTCAGAAACAAAACATTCTGTTCCAAAAATATGGAATGACATCTTCCATTAAGCATGTTTCTTTATGAAGGACATTGATACTTTGAATAAATTGTTTTACTTGAACCCCAGATTTTAATTATATTGACTTTCAGATTGAAGTTCCTTCTGTATTGAATTTGCTGCAAAAAATGTTGCCAATTTCAAAGACAAAAGCAGAGAAATCCTGCTTCTCAGAGAAAACTATCCTTTCCATGGATAAAATATTGCTTTATAGTTCTTATGTTTATCAGTTAGGACCATTAAGTTCAAGTTTAGCAGAACTAAAGATACTTGCTAATTTAAAAAAAAAAAAAAACCAAACTGTATATTTATTTAATATCTAGGATGAAATGCCTGTAAGAGATTACAGACTAATGGGAAGATAGGAGCTATGAATTGTGCCAGCCTTGTGTTCTATGGTGCTTTAATCATTCTGAAGCTTGACTTCTAATTTCAGAATGCTTAAGCGGCTTTAATTCCTAATATTAAAAAAACCCATTCTTAATGCCTGTTTCTTCTTATTAAAAGCAGTAAATGCCTATGGTTTAGCAATTTCCAGGCCTATTTGAAAATTAATGGGATGAGAAGAATAAGTACTTTCAAAGTAAAGACTTTAGGGTGGTGTCAGAGAAGCTTCTGGGAGGCAAGTCTTAAGTACTCTTTTTCCTGTTACCTGCCTACTGATTAAACACTCTACCCTGTGGAAATAATTTGTTGACTGATACAAAGCAAGATTCACGTTTGAAGTTAGGGTATGCTAAAATAAGTCTTTTCTTTGCAAGAAAACAGTGAAAGCAACTTAAGTAGTAAGCTCAGTATCCTAGTGGATGTAGATTTGTGTATACCATGTGTGCATCTTTCTGATAATTCCAACATTTTCTAAGTAATGCTGGTTAGTTCATCTCTTAATACCAGCACAGTTCTCAATTTCAGTGCTGTAGTCAGTGTACAATTTCTTACATTAACCCTAAAACCATGAGTGTATTGACTAAATTGTTGGAGTGCTAGGACAGGTGTATATAACTGAGCTCAACTACCCTCTGGCACTGTTCTTAAAGTAGAGCTTTTGTCTTTCTTAGAAAGAGTAAGGAGACTTTTTTAGAAATTATATACAATGTCTGCCTTGGAAAAGAGCAAATGTATTACAGCAAAATAATAATTGAAGGGAAGAAATAAGCACCTTATATGCTATCTGGACAGTTTCTGTGCCAAGTCTCCAGTTGCTACCCATCTTTACTGCTCCAAGCATGAGGCCTTTTCAGCTCCTCCATTCAGAGAGTGCTTTCTTGACAGTTTACTTAATTTCTGATGCTGAGAAACATTCTTTGAGTTTTGTGACTCCTTCAGTCACAGTGAATAATTACAAATAATTAACAAAATAAAATAATTTTCAAACTATCAAACAATTTTATTTTTTTAACAACTTAAACAGAAAATAGGACTGTAATTGGCAGATAGGTATTTGGCACTACTCTGGAGCTTTTCTGTATGAACAGATTCACTAAGGCTAATTCAGAGTTATGAGGAAAATATCTGTTTCTGTGTAACTCGTTTGTTAGACTTTGAGGTTGTCCAATAAGTAGGAATTTCAGAGAACACCATGTCTCTAATTCTGTCACTTCTAATATTAATTTTCTTCTTTTAAAGTCTAGGGACTCCATCAAGTTGGATGACCTGAAGGCAGAGGTGTCACCACGAATTTCAGCAGAAGATCTGATTGATTTGTGTGAGTTGACAGGACCTAGTCACTCCAAAACACCTGTAAAGAAAACAAAGTCTAGCAAACCAAAACTACTGGTGGTGGACATTCGTAACAGTGAAGAGTATCCTTCAAATCTGTGTGCCAGCCTTTTCAAATTATGCTTATATCAATTACTTCCTCATTGTCTGCAGGCAGTGAGATGTTAGAACAGTAAATAACTGAAAGGGATGTGGCAGAGGTATGCTGGAATGACAGAAGGCAGATTTTTTTCTCATGGAGAGACCTTAGACGTTAAAAACGAAGAGGAGGACAAATGTATTTTTGCCTTCCCACTTGAAGCTGTTGATCTAGTGAGACCGTGGTGTACCAGTAGTATAAATGCTTTAACAATACTGAGATTTTTTGACAAATACTGTCAGCAGGCCTTTCTGACCAATATTTTTGAATGGTCTGAAGCTTTCTAATGAAGTGGAAGTGAGATAGCAAAAAGTTGATCTCTCATGCTTTACTAGTCCCTCAGTGGAAGATCAATTCTTATTGAGTGCCTTCTTGCTGTTGTCAGGTAATGCAGCCATATGACTGCTCTAACTTGTGTCCTGTAGTTCACTTACGTCAGAGAAGTCTTGAAGCTATATTTTTATCAAGGTTGCTACCCTGTCTATGCCTTACTCATTTGTTCTTTTCAAATACATAGTTTTCTCTGTGTGAAGTATTTCTAAAATTCTTTTTCTGATGTGGTGTAGTTACAGGACTGGGTTTGTTTGAGTTTTGGAAGGGTAAGTCCTTCTTACAGCTGTGCTTTGCCAGGAACAGATATCTTTGTCAACACTGATCTAAAAGCGGTAATAATGACAAGTTTTTATTAGGGATAACACTTAATATTATACTGAGTGTTTTAGAATATACTTGTTATTGGTTTGTGTCATTTTTTTTAAGTCTCTCTCCTAATAGTAAAGGATAATGTAGGTGGGTAGTCGGTTTTGCAGTAGATGTACTCTTAGCTTCCTATGTCGCAGGCTGTAGTTCTTAATGGGCAAACAATACTGAATGGAAAAATAAGAAAAGAATCATGAGTTTTATTCCACCTTTGACAAAGAAGAAGAATTCCTTGTGTCTGGCTTGTTCTTGAAGATCTCAAATGACAGAGATTCAACAGGCTTCCAAAATCTTAACCATTAGAAAAGATCTTCCAGTCTTTACAAACGCTACAAACACACTGCATGTGCATTAGAAAAGTGTAAATATTAGAAGTAAAGAATGGATCAATGCCAATATGTAGACTATAGTATGTGGTAAAAAATTCAAATAAAAGTGTTTGAATTTTTTTTTTTAAATCATTTGTTAAAATACCACTTTAAAGGTAATTATATATATGGAAAAAAACTGTCACTTTCTTCTATTAAATACTTATCAATATTTGTGACACTGTATAGTGAAGTAGAAAAATAAATATTATTTTTACTATATAAAGATAAATTTATTAATTTTTATAGCAAAAATAACAGTATAATTAGACTACTCTAAATTAAAACATATTTTCAATAAATTACAATTTTACAGGTTTAAGTATGGCATACAATAATGTGATCTACTGTGCAGCTAAAACAGAATGTTCAAAGGAACTCAAAATTAATTGGTGAATTCTTCTGCTTGCAAGTGTTAATTTAATGCATCAGTTAGGGATTCCAAGTAGAGATTCCTGAGTTTGACTAATTTGACTCTCTTTATTTTCTGAACTCGAGATGCATCTTACTCCTAGATCTACAGTGCTGAAAATGTGGTGGTCTTTATTCAGAAAACAGGCTATTTTCTGAGAGAGAATCTTTTCATCAAGAGATAATACTTTTTAGAGTCCAGTTTAAAAGAGAGAAGTCCTTGGAATTAAAAACGGTAAAAGGTTATTGTTACTGGATAGAAAGCATTGATACCACCAAGTTAAATAATATTTCTATTTGTACCTACATCATTCTGTTATTAATTAAGCTGCTTCCCAGGAGTCAAGGACAATGCAGGAAAGCAAATAATATAAAATGTCTGGACTACAATCATTACATTGAAAGACTATTATCTGTGTACAGTAATGGATTTATTTATATTATAATCAGGATGAAAGACAAGGTGTTAGCTGAAATATTGCTATATCTTTCCTAATAGCTTGATTATAGGTTCTACTCTACTGTCATACTAATCCTATTCTAATCTAGCAAAGTGGATTCAGAATTTCAGTTACTTGAAAATCATTTGACTGCTATGCAGCAAGTGGTTTTATGAGGCTGTCTTTCATATTAGAAAATATTAATCAAACTTTCTATTTCTTGAATGAGGAGACATGCCAGAGAGAGAACATCTCCATAGTTTGAACAATGCATTGTAATCACTGCTGCTGTTGTTTCAGTCTGGTTGGAATTAATGGTAGGCTAAAATGTCCTGTCCTTTAAATGATGAGTGGACATAAATTGTAATACTCATCTGGAATTAGGAGGTAGGGAATGTCTTTTTTAAAAGGGCAGCCTGGAAGGTAGTAAAATTACCTCTTGAGTGATTTAGTTTGTGTGTCGATAGAAGAAAACAGGTAGTATATAGAAAGCTATTCAATTGACAGCAGTTCTGATAGTACATTATGCTGACATGTTTTAAAACATGATAGACCACTGTGAGGTGTTTCAAAGATACAGGTATTTCTTACGTTTTGCTGTTAGTCTTCCCCATTGTCTATGCATGTCATGCTAAACTTCACTCTTACTTCGGCTTTGCATGTGATTTGAAAAAAAAAAAGCATGAGAGGACTTCAAACAAGTATCAAACATGCTTCATAGGATGCACTTGAAAGCTAAGGCATTGTTTTGTGATGAAGCTTATGTTGCAAACCGGATAGCTATTGACCCTTTTTCCCAACAGACAGCTTGGTAACAGAAAACTTTCTAATGAAATGGTAATAATACTCAAAGCAATGCCTCTATTGGCCAGCAGTTCATCTAAGGCTTATTTCATTATGCATGTTATCAGAAATACTGGCATTCCTGTTCTGAAAGTTAAAGCTATATACTTATGGTCTCTCAGTCTGTAGCAGGTTTTAGTACTGGAAAACTTAAGATAATCACTAAAGATTATGGAGAATGTGAATGACAGCAAATACAGTTTGGACCTAGTGTGGTATTGATATCAAATGTAGTTCGTTTTTAAAAAAATGAGGTCAAGTTTCTCTGACCAGTTAAGCATGCTCAGTGGATTAAGTGTGAGCAACTAAATCTGTCCAGACTAATTTTCTGTCTTGGAAAGCATTGTTTTGGAACTTTTACCCTAGTTACTAGCAACAAGAGTGATGTGGTAATAAATGAGATTTGGAAAGGGTGTTGGCACAGGTTAGTGAAGGAGGGATATCATAACTTTCTCCTTGAAAGCAGAAACAAACTGACAACATTAATGAATGGTATGTGGCCCTCCTTGGTTCTTTCAAATGTTCTTCCATGTTCTTCCCACACTATAACAATGATGATCATAAAGATGAAACTGTTACATGAATCATGAAAAACAAGTGCTGATATCAACCTAAGTCAATTAAGTCTTACTTCCATTTAAGGCAGTTCCTTTATTAAAAAAGATTCTAAGAATGAAGTAGAAATTAAGATAGCTTTCTACATGTGCAGTAATAAAGAGTGACTAATCCAGATATTTGGTGGTGTGTATATTTCTGCAGAACTTTGCTGTTCCCCATCTCTTCAAAGCTGCTGTTTTCATTGTTGTGGAAGGGGAGTGTTCCAAGCTGTATGTACAGTCTATGAAAGTAATTCAGAGATTTGTCAATGTCATGGTCCATTTTCAAGTCCATTAAAAGCTCACTAAAAATGGTCTGACTTCATTTTGATTGAAGAGACTTTCACATTCAGTACTTGTTAAAAAAATCTCATTGAATGATCATCCTTTGAAAGTGAAGCACAGCTGTCTCAGAGTTGCTGGTATTCCTATGTCGTTTGCACTTCAATATCGAATACACACTTGGTGTTAGTAGGACTGAAGAGCAATGCATGGTGCTCACTATCATCTAAGTGTATGTAAATTTGAATTCCAGTTTGGATCAAAATTGTAGAGGGCTTGTGGGGGTTGGCAGGAAATCTTCTAGTAGTCTTTATTTAGGTTTGGTTATTATATGTACTTCATTCCTTTTGCATAAAACTCCTCTGGAAGAGTTACTCCAACTGCTTATAGGTATTTGGCTATTCTTACCAGACAAAAGTCTATTTGAAGTAAAATGCATGAAAATACATACACTGTGGATTCTAGTCCTTAGCACCACTATGAAATAAACAACTCTTCATTCTATCCTCCTTTTCTGTGTAGTGTCGGAAGTTGTTTTTCTCCATATGCGTTAGTAGTGAATGAGGTTTGTCAAACTAACCTGGTACAAAAGACCAACACTGTTGTATCACGACAGCCAGGATAAAGAGCAGGTCCATAGATTTCTCTGCCTTTCAGATGTCCTTAACTGGTCTTCCTAAGCTTTAACCGTGGCCACATTTCTGGCAGCATCAATGTCCCATTTTCATCGGCATTTACTGCAGACGGGGATCTCATCCAGTGCCCAGCAACTGCCACACTCCAGAGCTTTAAGGGAAGAGTTGTGGTGATTGTAGGAAATGCAGTGAAGAACACAGCTGCTGTAAGTATATTGCTATAACATATATATTTAGACGTAGAAATACATCAATGGCACGAATACATACAGTAGTTAATAAATGCTAGAGTCTAAATAATTCAGATTAGAATCATTAGGTATGATGACAGGATTTTTCTTGTTCATTTCTACTTCTAGATAAAAAATTTCTCTTCAACAGCTGAGAGTTAATATTTTGAAATGAAATTATTTCACTTGACCTTTTTCAGCTTTAAAATCTTTCTTTCAGCATCTTATGAGAGGGATGTCAACACTTGTAATGTGTATTGGTGAGATCTAGTTTTCAAAATAGACTTGTATTTACTTTCTGTGGTGTTACAAAGCACACACAAGGTAAGTAGGGTGGGAACAGGTATATTGTGAGGTCCAAAAGGAAATAAAAACATAATTCATATTCCTGTTCATAAAAAACAGTGTATTAATTAAGATTTTAGAATCATTTAGGTCATGCAGTTGTGCTGAGTGAAGGAGAGAATGGTTCCTATGGAGAATAATACCTTTTAATGATTCCTTTCTTTTCAGTGCCTTTAACTAAGGGAGAATATTCAGAATTGTCTATTGCCTTTTTGTAACTAAACAACTGGTAGTGATATGAACCGTCAGCATAGGAAGTAGAAGTATTTCTTTTGCCATTCTTCATCTCAGGTGAAGGAAAGTTATCTTTGTTCTTTTTTTCTTTTTTTTTTTTTTAAGATACATACTCTCTAAGTACCTTTTTAGTTCACCACAGTTTCTTAAGCCTGTGTACTCAAGGAGCACAAACTACAATGATGAGGAGAACTGTAGTTCAAAAGGACTTCATGTGAGGGACAGCAGAAGTATTGACACAAAAAATATTGGAGTGTTTTGTACATATAGGACATTGTAGGTGGCATGAAAAATCCCTTTCATTAACGTGTGTTTCATTGTTTAGAAAATAAACTTCTGATATGCATCATGTCTCTTAAATAGCAATAGAGATGGCATAAAAGAGACTGTGCAGCATATCTTGAGTAATTTCAGTCGGTGAGTAGATTTGTGCAGGAGATCTGGGGAGTCCGTGATAAAAACATCAACATGAAATCAATCAATTTGAATAATCCCAGTAGCACACTAAATGCTGAATGCATAAATCCCCTCCTCAAAGGAACAAAAGCAAAATGCACAGAAACAAATGGAGATGTTTTAAATGGTGCTTAATATGTTTGATGGTAGGTTATGCAGCTTTGTTCAACAATTACATTTTAAATCACTGAATGTCCTAATTTATTTTAGTAAGAGCGTAACCATTCACCAGTCCAGGAACAGGAAGAAGAAAATGCTTTAGTATTCATTAATGAGTGTCTTTATGGGAGATATCCTACATACTGCCAAGTCATTTTCTGAGACTTGTTTTTCAGGACTGGTGAAAAATATTTTACTGCAAACAATGGAGTGCTGGAAGTATTCTTTCTAAAACAGAATGAAAAAACAACCTGGAAAAACTATCTGAAGGAAGGAAAGGGCAAAGGCTTTACATTGTGGGTTATGGGTTACACCACAGCTAAGAAGATACAATTTTATTCTGCAATGTAGTGTCACTTCTTATGCAAACTTAGATTTGTTTTGGCTTTTAAATATTTTTGTTCCATGAAGATTGAAAGCTTCCTTTTCTGGGCAGCCAAAGTAAAGCTGCAGTGTGTTTAGTAAGTGCAAGTACTTCAGTCATATGAGAGAGTGCTGTCTTATCCTTAAACCCAGACTTTCTGTAGCTGTGACATTTACCTGGAATGTATAGCTTTCCATAAAAGAGAGATGTTGCTTTGCCTCTTGACTTGCTTTTAGAATTCTTGGAAGTCTGACTGAAGAGTAGCATTTTGAATAGCAACAAAATACTGGATTGACTAGCTTGACTACAAATTAATGATAGGTAGGGACTCACCACATCTCTCACACCCTTAGAGTTTGTATAAAACCAGCCTCCATTTCACTATGATGATAGAACTTTCTTTTGTGGGTTATTTTTTTTAGGCAAATTTCAGATTTTCTCTATATGGCTGCGTGTCACTTTCTGCCAATATACACAAGCTTCACCAATCCAAAACTGTGTAGCTTGAGGCTTGACAAAAATAATAGCTATTTCTCTTTAAATTTGACTAGGTAATACAATCATACAAAAAATTGCCAAGGTGAATGTGGAAATAAAACCAATTTTGTCCAAAGAAATATTCAGTTCAAATATCTTTTTGTCTAAAAATTGTTATGTGTTTCCAGTGAAAAGGAATGAGAGAGAAATTGTTTTCTCCACCATAAAGGAGAATTTTTTTGAAGTGTTCACTGATCTTTGCTCCATTATAAAAATATGGAGATTAACAGTGTTAGATGTTTTGTTTAAGTTTATGCAGGAATGATAGAGGTTGGGGTAAATGTAAAGAACCAGATTATTTGGGGGGCTATCTGTTATTAGAAAGTTGAATCTTTCAGTGGTGTTTTATATTAGTAGCCTACTTGATGTCATTTAAACAGCAATGGTTGAATGCACTGAACAGAAATGTAGAAAAAGTCTTCTTCCAATTTTTACACTTCTTTTCTGTTTCTGTCTTTTGTATTTGATTCAGTGCCAAATGATAAAACATTTAAATTGGAAAGAAAATGCTGTCAAGAACTTGACAGATGAGAAGGAAAACTGAAAACTTTGCCCAAGTACTGTTCCAGCAGGAGGCAAAGAAAGCCAGCAGTGCTGCAGACTTCAGAATAGCTCTGGCTCTACTGGAACACTTACTTAGGACAGAATTAAAACGGGGTAATCCTGCTTGTTAAGCCATTTGATTAACTCGCTCCAAAAGTTAAATGAATAGATTGGCTGATGTACAAGAGCATTACTGAATGTGCCATTAACAGCATAATGGTATTGTTAAGAGGAGCTTGCAATGGGCATCATGTGGTGATGCTTGGCTCATACTTCTCTGTATAATATTCCTTCCTTTCGGCTGGTTCTCACTTTGTGACGGCATTCCTTCTCCTAAGAGGTTCAGGGCACTTTTTAACAGAGCGGATACTTCTTTGTCCCTGAAAACAGTAGGAAGCATCTGCATAAAAGGCATTATACTGGAGTTAATAAACCAAATTCTATTTTGATTTTTAACTTTAAATATGTTAAGTGGCAGCACTTCTTAAGTGAACCAAATTCCCCTTTCCCACATCCATTAATAGATAAGTACCTTGTAAATTCCAGTTTGGGCAAGAAATCATTACGGTTGGGAGTATAGTAGTTAAACACTCAATGAGTGCTCAAATATAGCTTCTTTTTTGGTGCACGGAAATACTACATGTGATTTTTGTCAGTTTCAAAGTCAGAGATGCAGCAAGTGAAAGGCAGATCATAGTTACATGTGTGTAGGAAAGGAATTGGTTTGGGTCTTTTTTTGGAAGAATGACATTACTTCATCTCCCCTCCTTCAGTCGACTTTGAGGTGCTAGGCCATTATCTGTTTCCATTTCCAACTTTTTGTCTCTCTTACCACAACATTGACATTAGAACAGAAGAAATACCTTAACTGATATTAAATCATGCTCCAGCAATTCCATTTTGGCAGTGACATGGTTATACCTGTTGTGATGTGGTTGTTTAATAGATATGTGTTCTTCCAGTCATTTAATTTATGTGTTGTATTGCCAGTTAAATACTATATCAGAATAAAGTTCACAGGACACTTTAATCTGTCTAATAAATTAGACATTTGTTCCTTGCCTTGGAAAAAGACAACTAGATAAGCAGTAAGTCAAAGCTTAAAAAACATCTGTCTTTATAGCAGGAAAAGAAATTTTAAATTGTAACTTCTTTGCTACACTGATTTTTTTTTTTTTTTTTTTTTTGTTGGAGTTATGCTGCTATAAATACCTTGTCAAGACTTCTACAAGTTACTGAACCAAAGTAGTCATTGCATCACAGTAACTAATAGATAAAATATATAAATTCTTTTCAAAGTGAAAACAAGCAGTCCTGGTTTTCCATGAGATCTTTCTGATGCTTTTCAAAGCAAGAAAGGGAAAGTCAAGTTCAAGATTCTTTTTGTATAACATCTTCCCAGCCAAAAAAAAAAAAAAGTCTATCTGAAAGAAATATTTTTCTTTCTCAGCACAGTATTAAAGATACATTTCTTCTTATATGAAGACTGAGACACATAGATAAAAGTGTCCAATTACCACTGAATTTGTGTGACTTTGTTGTCTTTTTTTTCAGGCCTCTTATAAAAGCCTTGCCAAAGAAGCAAGTCCCTGCATGCTGAAGCTCGTTTCTTGTTATAAACCTGTCTTAAAAACACAAATGGATGCTCATGAAACTTCATAGGGTGATCTGAAGATTAGGTGCTGTGTAGAATACTAAAGGGCAGATGTATTCATGCTTTTAAAGACAGATACTTTTAGTTAGAAGATCCTAATGAAACTTATGGAATTAAAGTAAATAGAAACCAGGCAGTAAACTTCTTATGTTTCCAGTATGCATTTTTTTAGATTCTACATTTCCATATAAATATCATTTAGTAATTGAACAAGTGGAATAAAAACTGAAAATATTTTCTGTCTGTAGGGTTTAGAGGCTCCTTATGATTCCTGAATGGCTCTTTTTCATGTTTGCTTTGTTTAGGCATCACCCTCCCTTCTGCATTCAGACTCATAGCTTACTGGAATCATCAGGTGTCTCCTTGTTTCCTTTAAAGAGGAAGAGATTAAGGTTGTATTTTGAAGAGATAGAAAACCTAAGTTTATCAGCAATGATCTTTCAAAGTCCCTTCCAACCCTTAAGATTCTGTGATTATGTGGGTTGTATCTCCAAGCAAGATGTGGTAACATCTTCATTATTTTTTTCTGTAAAGTCTACATTATTCATTACTACTTATATTGTAACACACATACTTGTTTTGTTTCACTGACAGGAAGATGCTGTTGTGCTAGTACATTGCTCTTCATGTGGCCTCAGCCATATTTTCCCTTTCCAGCTAGGTATGAAAGAAGAAAAGAGCAAATGAAAGATGGAGGCTCAGGAGAGAAATTTCAGCGTTCCTTTCCTTCTTCTGAAGTCGATGCTAAGGAAAGCAGACTATTTCTAAAATTCAAAATAGGTTCTGTTCTTTAATCTTTATTGAGACAGTTACAGTTATCAGAAATTTTAATTGATTGATGTAGATGTTTGTCTTGTTTGTATGTCTTGCTACACAGAGGTTTGGATGTTTCTGAGATGAGGGATTGTAGGGTCATCAGCTTTATCTATAAGAATATGTCTGACTTCTAGGAGTTGTTGGCAAGCAGAATCTCAACTCTTCTTACACATCTGGGAGATCTGTAAGGAAAGACAAGAGGTGGTGGATTCAAATCCTGTATTAGTGATGTCAGGCTCCAAAGCTTCCTTCAGGCTTGTCAGTCTTGGTGGTGGTTGTACTGTCTTTGTGAGCTGCACCCCTTGTCCTTTGATGAGCTTTCATGATGGATTAGGCTGCATCCGTATCACTCAGGACTACTGCATTATAACATAAAACTATCAGCTCTACAATAGTGATTTATATTTTCTGCTATTCCAGTTCAGAGAGCCTGAAATAGTGACAACTGAAAATAGAGAGAGTAATGAACTAATAAATGTGTTGTAAGTCCAGATTTATGTAATGATATTGCCAACTAGAGTAGTACTTGTGCATTCAACCCTTAAGATTCTGTTATTTGGCAATTGTCCATACTGGTTGTCCAGGATGGATGTCTTGCTCTTCTTTTAACTGTACCTGAATCAGCTTTTGAAGAGGACTGACTGCTATAGGAGGGAATGTGGCCATTGGGTGGGACAGCCAAGGACTTCTGTCCTGGAATTTAAGCAGAAACAGGACAAAACAGACAATGTAGACATGCCCTCGGTAATACCTAAGGTTTTTTTCCACTACCAAATGTTTCTGTAAACATTTTTTAATTTTAGACAAATAATTTAGGATTTGGAGGGGGTTAGAATCTTTCAGAAAGACTCATGCTTTCTTTTACTGTTACACGTCACTTAAAAAATACATATTTCTGTTCACTAACAGCTTTTTTAGTTTCTGTTGAATCCAAACTACAACGGATTTGCTTTCTGCTCTTTATTTGACAAACCATTCATCTGTATTGGATGCACTGGATATATTTTGGTCAGTATAAGTCAGTTGTGATACAACAACTGAGTCTCTGCAGTCAAGATTTCATTTTTAAATGCTTTCTCTCAGCTGGGTTTGGTTTTTTTTAATATATCATTTCTAAGGGGAAAATTTAAAATGTAGGTGTATAGAAGTTGTTACTTGGAGAAATTTGAGCATTTACTCTTAATTTCATTCTCAGTGAAATTTATTTTGAAACCAGCTATTAAATACCTGTTCGTGTAGGCTTATTTTCAAATCTTTGCATGTAAATCATTTAAGTTACTGCTGAATTTTTGCACTAATGGAATGGAAAGTGTTCCTTTCAGGCAGATCTGCATGTGAAGAATCTATCCGTGGTCTTGATAGAGCAGTCAGTGCTGCTTTTTTATTTTCTCACATACTCCTTTTTCTTTGTATGTAGTATATATATTTGCACAAAGTTTTACTTGTTGTGGTTTGTATTTCCATTTAGTTTGCTACTACTGGACACTGTTTTGTTGATACTCGAGGCTTCAGGTGCCTATCTTTCCATTGGTGTTAAAGTGGTGTTTAATTTATCTGGAACCTTTTAATATAAGAAGTGTCTCACTAAAAATAATCTTGTGTGCTAGGTCTGCTTTTTGGCATATGGAAAGTATTTTAAAAATTCGACACATCACCTTGACTGTGATATATTTTCAGAGTGGTGAGCTCTTGACTGAAGTCATACAGCAAAACAGACTGCAGTCACTGAGAGGCTTATGTAGCATGTGTTGAAAAATGAAAAACTAACAGTAGGGTGCTATGAAGTTTGGTTAATATTTCTCCTCCAGCTTCTAAAGTATCTCTTTTTTAATTCTGACTCTTTTACAATCTGATATTAACATTTATACTCTGGTAATGTGAGTCACAGTAGTCTTTTTTTTTTGTATTCTGGTACAGTATGTTACTCCTCCTTCCCTCCCAACTTGCCCTTTAATTACAACCTGTCACAAGAATGACTGTGAAAGTGAATGATGTGTACATTGCAACCCTGATGGCTAACCCCAAGGGTGCTGGGAAAGATGCTGCTCAAGCTGTGTTGTGTTATTAAATTCTGCTGTGAACAGACTGAAAATGTGATGTGCTTGGTGTAACACATTCAACACACTTGAAAGCTGTGATTTTACTGCTTAGAGCAGAGCAGTAGGAGCATTCTGAATGTTCTAATGTGCAGATTATTAGCGTTCTTGATGGTACTTAAAGGAGCAGTCCTATTATGCTGTTTGTATTGAGAGCAACACCAATATAGGGTAAAAAATGTTTAATATTTGCCCAAATTTTGATAGTAAATTGCTGTGATCTTACCCATCTTTGAAACCTGACTTCTTGTAACTGCATGACGGAGTCCTGACTTACTGCTTTCAAATGCAAATTACAATTTTCTGTCTCAGTTATACTCACCAGGAAGGGTGTTTTCTGTGGAATTGATTGATGTATAACTTAATAGAGGAGCACTATTTCCAAAGTCTTCATCAAAGCCAGCATATAGCAGTCATTAAACAAGTTGCTCACATTCATCCTTTCATGTGCAATATTGCTGTGAAAGTAGCAAGAGAAAGTTAATTTAAGTGCTCATAAAAGTAAAAACACAGTAACTGAACTTTCTTGAGAAGTACATTTTGAGGGAAGACCACCTGAGGAAGAAAAGAAAAACCTTCAAGTTTTTGTAGCATTCCTTTGATCCTTTACCTCAGATTAGCATAACTCTGTTTTCCCCCAAGTTATTGTCTAAATGAAAGCAGAAGCATTACAGAGGACTGGAAACCATTGGTACTATGGGGAAATGGATGAACTAATGCCAACACGTTACATTTTCAATAAATTTGAGAAAATATCATCACCTTAGAAGTGACAGAGGATGATTTCTGTTTAAAATCAACCTGTATAATGGAAATTTTATTGTGCGCTGCCTTTATATTTTTCAGTAAAGCTCTTTTTAAAATATAGGTGGTTTATAGGTTACTAAGGACGATGTAACCTATTTGCTTATGTCTTCATCATGTTATCTTCTGTCTGAAGAGCACCTCTGTAAACTAGGCTATTTAATGGACTACATATTCAGGTGCCTGTCATTAAACTTCTGGTTGACACTTTAGAATAGCATTTATAAAGGATATAGAGCATATATGTGAAGTCCAAGGTGGCAGTTTCTGTTGTAGAAAGTAGTTCATAAGAGCACCTTGGGCTTTCTTTGAAATATGAAGTTTTGCTCTTTTTGGATCACTGATTTTTTTTCAACTTTTTAGGAAACATTAAATTTGAAAATCTTTCTTAATGTCTTGGATTAGAGTTACTGATATTTCAACATAATGAAGGGAGGAAATGTATGTAGCTATTTCAAATAGTCCTTCCTCTCATGCCGATTCATCAGTGGACATGATAGAAATAACATTTTCATATGTTTTGAAAATATTAGCTTCATACAGTATATTTTGGCAGGGAAAGATACCAGATGGTGTTGGAACGTTTCAGAAACATGGTAAACAAGTTCCAGTTCTTGTCTGTGACAGACAGACTCCTTTGTCTGGGAGAGGAGAGCGCAAGCATGTACCGAGGAACTGATCTATAAAAAGTCAAAGCCAAAAAAATTAATTATGAAGATTTAAATGCTAGTAAGATGAGTACTTCTAAATCCACTCTTAACCAAAAGTTACTGTTTCTACTTTTAGTGACTAACGCCCACAGTTAGCAAGGTACAAATCATAGTATATTCCTTGCTCACTGAATTTTCTCTGGCAGGTTGTTCAGATGCAGTATGTTGTATTTGCTGCTGTATTTGCAGCCTTTCTTGTTGAAGCTGTGTAGACAATTGCAGACAGTTCTGTGACAATTTAAAAAAAAAAAAAGTGGTATGTCATCTTGTCTTTGCTCATGTGCTTTCTGCCTGTCATTTGCTAAAAGCCACAGATTCTGCAGTGCTCTCTTCAATCAGTCCTGCAAGAACCAAGAGATTCTTCACCATAAGGTTACACTCTTGTCCTATGCAGTGAAGAAAATTTATTTCCAGCCATACCTTGGTTACTAAAGTACTTCTGAAAGAGTGAGATGCACACCGTAAGACTCTAACCGTAAATACAAGTCATTTGTGTATTTTCTTTTCAGATTACATGGAATGGTGCCAGGACATCCAAAAACTTATATCAGAGTTTAAAGTTTGTTATCAGAAGTGTAACATTATCAGCAGAGACAGAGTGGAACCTCTCTCATTGTACCCAGCAAATAACTTGTCTCTTCCTGTTAGTCTGAATGCTTGTTGCCATTTTTCATTTCTGATGGCTATGAACAGCATTGGTGTGCAAGACTGTCCTTTAGTCACAGGGGGAGAGCACTGTGAGATGACAGATATGTACATATGAAGTATGAATGCGTGATAGTATGTATTCACCAGGAACACATACTATTTTTGTAGCTCATGGTGTGCACAGCTGAGCGCTATATTTGACACAGAGAAATACCTATACACCACATCTTTATGATGTGTGACTATAGTGGGAGGTAGTTGGACTTTCCTAGTGGTATCTCTCTGCCTGTTACACCATCTCTGCACCAGAGAGACTATCTAAAAGCATAGCATTTACTTTTCTCATGCAAACTGGCATCCACATACAGTTTAACTTTACTAATAGCCTTTTGATGGATTGATTGATTGTGGAGATTTTATCATTTGCTTCTTTGAATCCTGCACCAACTGACTCTAATGGGCGAAGAGATGAATGAACTAATTTTTGGTATTGCTTAGGCAAGTATCTGAAACAAACATGACATCCAAAATGTCCTGACTGATCCACTGTGACCTCTTATTCTGTCTCAACAAGTCCTCAGTGGTTACGGATCATATACTAGTTGCTCATCCCCTAGTTAAATCCATCTTGAAACAGAGAAAGGAATGCATTAGCTGAGTTTAACACATAAGTGGACAGAAGGTAATTCCTTGAGTATTTAATTCCTTGCATATATAGTGTGAAGCAAAAGTTCTGTCTATGGAAAGAGTTAACTTTTCTACTATGAGCTCTTACCTGTTTCAGAGATTATTTCAGGACTTGTATTTGATCAGGTAATGATGTAGTCCATCTTGTTCTGCTTTAGTATCTGTTGTACTATCAAATATTATTATAAGGAATATAAATGTAAAAAGTCCCCTGTGCAATGTTTGAATGGGGTGCCTACTGCTGTTCTTGAGTTGGCAGTTTTGTTTGTGCAAAATTAGTTATTTAGACATCATGCCTGCACTGGATTCTGGAATAGTATCACAAATTATTTTTAAAGGCCAAAAAGGTAATTTTGAATGTTTTACATAGCGTGTTTGCAAGTGTTTGGTGATCTTACAAATGGCACTAATTTCTCAATCAAGTATAAAGAAATAATCTGAAAGACTCCTATGGCAGGGCAATCTCTCTCACAACTATTGCAAATAAAGTAAAACTGTTGTAGTTTATCTTGGATGAATCCATTTTGGTGGCTTGCTTTTTAATGTATTGTAATCTATTTAAAAGGCAAGTTGGTATGTGATACACAAAACATTGTTCCTTTGCTTTTGGATTTTTATATGTTGAGACATAAATTTTGTTACTCTGATTATTTTTAATCATTATTATAATTTTCATACACAAAATGTTCTTTAATCCATGTAGCAACTTTTCATGAAGTTGCTACATGACAAGTGAGAACTACTCTGTTTGGTTTATGGGATTAATTAATTGGGTAGAGGCTTCCAAGGATGGGGTGGGGTATGTGCCCTGACTATGGGCAGATTGTGGGGATGGAGGAGAGTGCAGCTGCTAGACCCAATATTAGTATCTGACATCTATGAAATCAAGTCATGTTGGACAAGTTTGACAGGTAATGCTATCCAACTGTGATGCTTATACACTTAGGAACGTAGAGAAAACAGCTGAAAGTGAGATTAATGCACAGAAAAATATATTTTGTGCTTTGAGAGGGATTCCAGTTGAAATTAAATAATCCTGTTAGAATGAGGTAAAATCCTGCCTAAGCAGAGATAAATAAAGTTGGGCTTACAGTGTGACACTTAAAAAATTCATCGCAACTGTTTCAACAGACAGGCCTGGGTTCCTGTGTCAGACAAGTTGGTGCAAAGGAAGAACCTCTAGGGTCTAATATTTTTTTCTTTTATTTAACTTGCATGGCTTAACAAAGTTATTTTTATTTAAGGACTGTAACATACAGAATGCTAATGATATATCTGTTTCAGTTTGCAGCTCATCTAGTGAAAAACAAGTACTCAAGGATCTGCATTCTAGATGGAGGAATCAACAAGATCAAGCCAACTGGTCTCCTTACTGTTCCTTCTCCACAGATTTAAGCTACTGTAAACATTCAGGACCATCTATCTAAATAGGCATGTCTTACCATACAACATGGATATCCCAAACCCAAAGGGCATTATGGTGTTCTCACTATACAAGCTATCTTGATGATCAGTGTCTTATCCTGCAGATGTAGAGCACAGGAGCTTTGCTGTTATTCTTTGATACAGAGCTCCTATTGGAACAGATAAAAACTGTGAGGCTTCAAGCTCTCCAGGAAATGTCTTTCAGCATCGATGTAGTGTACAAGTGGTTGAGGAAGTCTGAACACAAAAAGTAAATCAACTAGCATTCGGTATCTTATATTTCTGCAGAACAAAATAAACTGGCACTTGATGGCTCTAAGCTGCACTTAAATAGATTCTTTTTCAAAAGTATTTTACTGTGAATATTGAAAAAATAACAAGCTGAAACTGTACCCTGTGTGTATCTTGTGAAATAGTATGTTCTCTAATCTTTTAAAGGGTGATTGCTGTATCTTGTGACCAACTTTCTTTTTGAGAAAGTATCTTTTCATCTGGATTAAAAAATAAAGATATGTCCCAGGCTGGAAGTCACTGTAAGAGCTACTGCTGAGTCAATGCAAACCATATCATATCCTGCAGAAGAGGAGCTGGCCTACTCCTCTGGGGAGAATTTAACATTCTGTTTCCATAAACCCAACAAATGCAACAGTTTCTGAAGCAATTATGTTTACCAAAGAGGTGGGCTTTTGACAATACTGTATCTTATGACTATAGATCCATTATTTCACATACAGTAGTGCTTTTCCATTTTAGAAGCTCATGCCTTAAAAAGAAACAGTGCCATTTTCATCTGCAAATATTCTAGAATGATCACGCTTATGTAAATTGGAGGTGCACAGTTCTCATTGGTTCTCTACTCTTAAGTCATGTAAGATGAGTGGAAGCAGTCTTCCACAAAGGGCATAAGCTGGCTGTGCAGTAAAAATGTAGAAATTAGTTGCAAGAAGCAGACAAAAAGTATTGAAAACACAAACAGAAACGGGACTTGACATCTTTCTGTTGCTGGGAAGCTAAAAATAAATTTGATTCAGACAAGTACTGCCTTTCAAAATCCCAGGTTGCTAGCACCTCAAGTCTTGTTGTTGTGAAAATCATGTGAGGGGAAATAAGACAAAAAAGAAAAGGAAAGAATCTTTCTTCAAGAAGGCTACCTGAAGATAGTACCTATAATCCAGGAAAAACAGTTGTGGTCACGTAGGACTGACAGGAATTTGGAAGAATTTATTTTAGAAGACAGGAATCTTTTAGATTTCTCTTTCTGCATTTTTAAGGTTTAGAAAACATTAATGTGACATAAGGCTTAATGATCAGTGAAGCAAGTGTATGAAAATGTAGTTTGTATAGTGTACAATGTTACAGCAAATACCTGTACACCTGATTACAATCACATATTAGCTTGCATTGAGAATTTGACTTAAAGCTCTTTATTGGACCATCAGTTGGGACACGGCAGTTTACACAGTACAAGGTCCCTGTCAGGATAATGAGGATTTGCTCTGGATATGGTTATTGTACACCTTAGTTGAATGTTGTACTGTGAATAGTTTTGGGGTTGGCAAAAAGAAAGTTGCAGCAGCTAACTTTATTTCATTTGTCTTCTGGCAGATTTCCAGAAGTGCTGTGATAGGAGAGGTGAGGGGAGAAAGCTGGGAGCAGTCTTTATAAAACACAGGCAAAATGATCACTTTTTGCTGGATTTTTTAGTGGTAGTAGCAGTGACTTTTGAGTTTGTTGGTTTTAGGGGTTTTTTTTAATTGAAACAATAGAAGATGAGACCTTGTGGAAGGCACTGAAAGAGGAGGCTTTTGTCCTTGCCTGTGCGATGACCAAAAGATATCCAGAATCTTCAGAAGCTAATCTCTAGTGCCGTTTGCTGTCTTCGGGGAGATTTGGTCTTGCCACAGATGTGATTTTGAGAACCTTGTTGGAAAAATATGATGAATGAAAAGAATATGGGGGAAGAAAACCCCCTTTATCTTAAATGCGCTTTGTCTAAAAAAACCCTGTGGAATTAAAACATGATGATATATATGTGGGCACTCTGTGGTCTAAAGTCAATATAACATACCGACACTTTCAAGGAAAAAAATCCAGTATGCGTGTTGGAGTAACCAAGTAAGGGGTCAGAAATTAAATGTAGGGAGAGATTATCAGGTTCATCTATAAGCACAGGGTTTCTGCAACAGTTGTGGTGATGCCCATGGTGCTCAGCTGACTGTAAAAATGACCTGCAAAGGGAGAGGAGCAGCAAGGTTAGCAACAAGTTTCCTGATACTGCACAATCATCCACTATGATCAAAGTTTGGCCTGGCTGCATGGAGAACTGTAAAAACCTTGTGATGCTCAGTGTCAGAGAAATTCACTATGAAGGGTTCATGTGGACCACTGGAGAACGCTTTTAACTATATTCAAACATTTAACCCTATCTGTTGACAGGTAAGATGACATTGCAAATGCTTAACACCATCCAAAAAGCCACACAGGATATTGGTGATTGTAAGGAACGAAAAGAACAAAACATATTATGCCATCAGAGAGTTGACCCATATGGTACTTCTTGAATACAGCAGAGATGCTTTATGATACAAAAGAAAAAAAAATACACATGGTTGAACACAAAACAGAGGCAGAATAAGATAATGTTAGTTATGTTGATTGACACTCTTCAGTTTAGAAGAAGCAACCAAAATACAACATCCCATCTTTTGCTGAAAGTACTTCCTTACAATGTGGATTTGTCACCAAAGGTGGCCAACAGTTCATCAAAATACTCATAGATTAAACAGGTTTGTGGAAGAGCTTTATCTCTGACTATTAATCACAATGGTTGAGAAACAGCATTCAGCTCAGGGATTTCCTGATCTGTTATTAAGAGAGGCGGGGAGAAAACAGCAGAGAAAGATTTCACCCTGTTTCTTCCAATCCCTTTTCAACCATTTTGCCTTTGTAAGTGGATATTGGACTATATGCAATACAGCAGTTCAGTTGACATTATGTATTGCATTCCAGCTTGATATGTCCTTCACCTTTGCACAGGTACTTAGAAAAGGCCTTAAGTGCTAACTGTTCATTTTTGACAAATACAGTTGGATTTAGTATTTAAATGTTAAATATCTATAGATTTGAGCTATAATGCTGAAATCAGTCTTTGCTTTCAATTTAACTGGATAAGATTCAGAGCCGATATGTTCTGTTTCCGTGTGGATATGTTACTGACTTAAAAGCTGCTATTAAGTTAAAAAAAAATATAAAGTAATGTTTACACGTATTTTCCAGGAGCAATCATGAGAGAGGATGTCCCTAAAACCAGGAAATGTCAAGAATTGCTAAATAGTATTGATTGTTTATTTCCCCTGTGTAAATAGAACTACCTCGGGAGTTTTGTATCTAACAGCTGGATGTGGCTGGTGATGTACCTGCACTTACTGCTTTAGTCAGCATTTTTGCAACAATGCCGATAAATAGACATACTATGCTTACTCATTTTAATTCATTTATGTAAGAGAGAAACACTTAGTCACAAAATCAGTTTCTGAGCTCCTTTGCATAGACAAGGAAAATCCTTGCTTTTTGTAGCAGTTTCTCATTAAAGAATTTTATCTGGGTTTTGTGGAGCTTGCCAAGTATCAAAGTGTATTTGTACTGTTATCCCACCAACGTTGGCACTGCTTTAGTGAGGCAAGCAGTTGACATGTTTTGTAGAGCTCTTGAAAGATTTCTAGATGTCAAATTTTCCAAACATGTATGTTTCGAGCACCATGGTTTGTCCAACTGCACCGCTGTCATTCTCTGTTTTAGACTGCAACTGGATACTATAAAGATCTAGTAGGAGGGGTACTGATGTCATCTACTGCTAGCAGAAAAGGTCCTAACTAAGTATTTCCCACTGTTTGGCTTGGAAAATGCAACCTCTCCCAGTCTGTTTTTTCCTACCATTTTAAAAACAGCCTGAATCTGTTCCAACCACCTGGGCCTATCACTTCCTGCCGGGACAGCCAGATCCCCACAGGGTACCCAGGTGGGCATCCAAGGGGAACAGAACAAAGGAGTTAAACCCTCTTTTGGTTATCTCAGACCTATTGATCATTGCAGACTATGAAACAGTTGCTGTTAAACTGAAGTGTTGTACTTAAGATGTAGTCCTCTGAGATTTTTATTACATCTTGCATCTAAGTTTCTTGTTTCTTTGGTGGTTTATTTACAAGTAGGTATTTGTCCTATTTGATCCACTTTTTTGAGCAAAGACTGAGACTATTTGTTCTAGGAACCTACCTTCCTAGACCTATCTTTTTTCTCTTTGTTATCCTGGTTTCTCTAAGTCATCTGCAATCATGGTACCTTCCCAGTTCAGGATAGGAACAACTTGCCTTATGCAGCAGAAAAGAGGTAAGCTGTGATGTTTACTTCATTCTAGCTTTCATTAATCTAGTTCATTTCAGGGACTTCTGGTTTATTTTGGAGGGGTTTTTTTATTTAGCATGAATTTTCCCTTTCAATTTATGTTCTCCTCACTGATAGTTTAGATAGACATTCTTTCTGATGTTTCTGAAGTAGGGAAAGTAAACATAGCAGCTTGGCAGAGGTAAGGGTGAGGAGCAGACTGTGTGTGCTAACAGAGATAAATCCAGAATTTTGGAACTAAATGTCATGGAGTCGATCATGTGATTAGTCTCTGCTAATAGTCATTGTTTTAGATAAATTAGCATGTGATATGCTGCTGTTTGTTAGTTTGCTACTTGGTTTTCATTGGTTTCGGACTGTCAATGTTTTTACACAAATTGAATACATTCATCCTCTGGGTATTCCTGACACGTTCTAACAGTTGTTGAAAGACAGGTTTTTAGCCTTAATCTTTTCTCACTTGGCATTCTCACAGCAGGCTGACTCAAAACAAGTCAGAGCTGTACTTTTTTTTTCAGTTGCATCCATAGAGATAACTTTATGTTGTTCAGGAGTTTAGTGCATAGTTCTGGCACCAGTGAGCACAACAGTAGCACAGTCCATCTTCTGCTGTGTGAATATAATTACTTTTAAAGTATTTTGCAAACCTGGACTTTCAGAAACATACTTTTAGTGATCACACAACAGTTGGCTTCCACAAAAGGGTTAACTTTCTTGCCATTATGTCAATTAATTTGATTTGCTTCGGTTCAGTTCCTACCCTAAATGCAATTTTTCTCAAATCCTTCAAAAGTTGAATGAGCTGTTATCTCTGATTTTAAATTTTTATTTCAAGTAAAAACATTTTTTTCAAGCAATGTTCTTTTCCCAGCCTCAAAGAAATAGGTCACATCAGATGTAGGATGGTGTCCTCAAGAGAGAAATTTAGTTGTACTCTCCAGTATTATGTGTCCTTAGTGTAGGACCAGTTCAGTGCTCTCTGACAACAGCTCTACAGCAGTTGGGACACTCCTACCTCAGGTCTGGAAGGATGCCCCATTCACAATGTATAATCAAAGAATGAACAGAGAGAGTTTAGTTTTGCATGTAATTATGTGCTGTCTATATGTATAATATATGTATAACTATAAGGACACGGTTATCAAACAGCTTTCTTTAAGCTGAAAAGGCTGTTAAAAACTTCCAGCTGTTTTTTGAAGACTCTCTGAAACCAGCTAGAATAGCTGAAAGGGGATGGAATAATGACGATTCCTTCTTTGCAGTATGTTTGTGGACAAGTAGTACATGCACATATGCAGGAGCCTGAGTGAGTGCAAGAAGTACGTCTTCTTGCCATTCCATGCAGAGAGAAATTTTGCAATTGTTTTTGAAGGAGAAAACGGCAAAATAGGCAGAGTTCAAACCTAGTGTTGTTGCAATGTATCTGCGCTCCATTGTTCCAAATATTCTCTCTACTTTTGAAGTGCTTTGTGCTTCTTGGTACTATATGTGCTAATGTTGTCCTACACTTCTTAAGGTCCTGTAGGTAAACCAGTATTTGCCCAGGCTTCTTTGCTCCTTTCTTCGTGCCTGATTTTACTTTACATGCCCTCCCTACTTGCAGGATTTCATTCAGCTTTTCACAGGCCCTTACCTGTTGCTCACCTTCCCTATCAGAAACATGTGCTGGGTTTTCTTTCTCTGAAGAGAGGTTGGTTGTTTTTTTTTTTTTATTTTAATGTACTCAGTGTGTCTCTTGTTCTTGGAAACTGTTTGTTTCTTATTAGCAGATGCCTGAAGCCACTGACGCTGGCATCCTGGGCTTGTAAGGAAATGAAACTGCTGCTGTGCAGAGGAGGAAGGAGAAGTAGAAAATTCCTTAGTGCCTCCCTTGGAAAGGCAGCTCTCTCATAATCACAGAGAGAAGTCTTCATGATGATGGATGAGGACCAGTGGGGGTGGCAGGAGAGACTTGAAGGCAACAGGGTTTTATTCTGTAATTACTCTTTCCTGACAAGGTAGAGTAACTGACACTTAAGGCTGCGCTTCAAGCTACTGCCTCATGCTCACTGCTCATTACAGAAGCACTAATGTCCCTCGTGGACTGAGGCTACTCTTGGGTTGTCACATCCTGAGACAGTGGCATGAACTGTCACTTCCCATCGTGGCAAAGATGAGGTGGCTACCTTTTTTCTTTTTTTGTATGTGAAGTATTGGGGAGAAAAAATAGGCAGTGGAAAAAGTCAAGCAGCCCTACTACATGTGCTGCACATAAATGTTGCAAAATAAACAGCCATGGTAGCAGGTAATCTAAATATATGGGTACTAGGAATTTATTGTACTGAACTTGAAGGTATCCTGTGTTTCTGGTAGTCATCTGCTTGAAGGTATCCTGTGTTTCTGGTAGTCATCTGGTGAATGCCAAAATAAAAAGGAGCCTCGGCCTTCCTTCGCTTTCCACTTTATTCAAGCTTCTCCTCATTTTATCTCATCTCTTCTCTGTGATACCACTCCATGTGAATCCACACCTGGATGAATCCTGTTAAGCTTGCAGTAGGACAGACCTCGTTTGACTTAAGGTTGAATAAATAAGTACTTAAGACTGAATAAATACCATACTCGGGCTGTAACGGACTTGTCACCATGTTACAAAATGGAATTTTAGTGTTTTGACAAAAATTTTCTCGTTTTTTGCTATTGAGTCTTGTGCAAATACAAATAGGTATGCAACTTGAGTGTTCCTTATTTTTAGACCTTACTTGCTGTCACGGTTTGGCCCAGCTAGCACAGCAGCACCACGACAGTCTCTCGCTCGGTGCCCCCATTCACCCCCACCCTCATTAGGATGGCAGAGGCCCCAGCAAATGGGAGTAAAAAGATAACCAAGGTTGTGGATTAAGACAAGGGCAGGGAGGGCTCACTGCCAATTACGGTTCCAGGCAAAACAGACTCCAGTACTTGACTTAGAGAGGAAAGTAGGAAAGTTTATTCTACAAGACACAGAACGGAATAAAAGCAAAAAGGGAGTAGGATGATGAGAAAATTACAACCAGTACTTTAAGATCTCCCTCCCCCATCCCTCCTTTCTTCCCAGCCCAGCTCACTGCTCCCAATATCTCTACCTCCTCCCTCCTCAGTGGCTCAGGGGGGCAAATGGGGAATGTGGTCAATCTCTCACAGATGGGCTCTGCTGCTTCTGTCTTCTCAGATGAGGACGACTCCTGGCATTCTTCCCTTGCTCCAACACGGGGTTCCTCCCCCGGAACACAGTGCTTAACACACTTCTCTGGTGTGGGTTGTTCCCAACAGCTGTGGCTCCTGCAGATACACACGGGACACAGTCCTTGGTGAATATCTCTGGCGTGGATTCTTCACCACGGTTGCAGTTTCTCCAGTTGCAGGGTCCCTCTCTTGGGACAAGGCCTCTTCTGGGCATAAGTTTAATGAGCTGCTTTATCGTGGGTTCCTCCCCACAGTTACAGCTGTGGATATTGGGTCCCTTCCTCGGGACACGGCCTGCTCCGGCCATAGTGATAAAGGGTCCCTCCTTCGGGATACAGCCTCTTCCAGCCATAGTTTCAAAGAAGAAAATCACTGCCCCTGGCTCAGGGTCTGCAGTGAAGTGGTTGGGTCCCCCCCACGGGACACGGCCTCCTCCAGCCATAGTCACTGTCCCTGGCTCGGGGCCTTTAATGAAGTGAATCGCTGCCCCTGGTCCGGGGCCAGCTTTAGCAAAATGAGTCTCTGCCCCGATATGGGCTCATTATCAAAATGAGTCTCTACCACCGACGTGGGGTCTTTAAAGAAATGAAAATAAATCTCAGCTTCACCAGTTCTCTCCACAGAATGCAGGGGAGTCTCTGCTCCAGCACACCTCCTCCTCTCTTTCATCACTGACCTTGGAGTCCGCATGGTTGTTTCTCTCACTGTTCCTACTCCTTGCACCACCACCAGCCAGAAGGAAAAGAAGGGGCAGAAGAATTAAAAAAGATGGAGGAAGAACCCTCCTCTTCCGGCTTCTTCTTAAAAAGTGACCGTGGAGGCGTCTAATTGGCTCAGCCCCAGAAGCAGGTCTGTCTCAGAGCTGGGAAGAGTTGTGAGCAACTTCTTACAGGAGCCATCTTTACAGCCCCTTTCCCCTTACAAGAAAAGGCTGTCATGTTGTTCTGGTTTAGCAAGGAGCAGCTTTTGACTTAGTAACAGTGGGAGCGGGTTGCAGTGAAGACCCGGTAAAGTTTGCAGACTCTCCCCCAGCTCCTGGGTTCAGACCCACCTCCGACCCGGCTGGGCCAATCTGGCACCTCTGCCATCACTATTTAGGGGACGGGAATTCGGAATGCGAGTCAGGAGGTGTATGAGTGATACAAGATGGAGGCGACCACGCGGACCCTTCAGCCAGAGAAGGAGGAAGGAAGGAGAAGCAGTAGACCAGAGACCCTTCTGCAAGCCGTGGCTGGAATGCAAGCTGTGCCCCTGCAACCTATGGAGATCCATGGCAGGACCGAGAGTTACCAGCAGCTCCACGTGAGTGAGCCCGGACGGGCGAGGGACTGTGTGGGGAGATGGCCATGGCACAGGCTATGTTGGAGAGCCTGCACGCCGCAGAGCAGCCCCACACGAGAGGCAGAGAGGAGCTGCAGCCTTTGGAATAAGTGCGCGTCGGAGCAGCCCGTGCAGGGCTGCCATGCGTGTAAGTTACCCCACGGACTTGCAGGGAGGACTGGTGTGGAGTTCACCCATCCTGAGGAGGGACAAACGGCAGAAGCTATTGGGAACAGACTAACTGAAACCCCCACTGCCTGCCCCCCAAACCGTTCAGGGGGGGGACGGGGTAAAAACACCGGGATCAGGGCTCTGAGCCCGGGAAGAGGGGAGGTGTGGCAAGAAGGTGTTCTTAAAAAGGCTGGTTGGACTCTTCATTGATGTATTACTCTGGGTTGTTTCATTTTGGTTATGTTTTGGGGTTTTGGGGTATGTTTTAGTTGATGTTGCATTAAATTGTTTCTCTGTTTTCTTCCCCAGACCGAGTAGCCTGGTCTGTTTTGTCCTGAACCTTAAGCGGCAATTAAGCCCTCCCTGCCCTTGAGCAGTTCTCAGCTTCTTCGGTACTCGAGGCTAATCATGGTCTTTGTTCCCTGATGGGCCTAAACCAGGACACATGTCAAACCATGACACTTGCATATATGTGTGTCCAAGAAAGGAAGCAATTGTCCAGGAACACTCATCAAATCCTATCTGCCAGTCTTGGAAAGTAAGGACTGCCTTTTCTCCCTGGAATGGAGAGATCTTCCTAAAAGCAGCATCTCTTGTTCTTTAAGGAAGTAGACAGAGCAGGCCTGGATCTCCTGGAGCCTTTCTGAAGCCAGGTTTCATCTCCAATTTCCATAATGAGTGGCCCCCAACCAGTGGCTTTTCATCTTCCATGGTGACAGAATTGAATTTGCAAAGAGCACTGAGAAACTTATAGCTGGTATATGTACAGCACAACTATCTGTCTCTTTTTCTATAAACAATATCATGTGCATGCACACAGGCAACGGGAAATCCATAAAAGTGAGCTGAGGTCAGGCTAAGAAAATGGGAAGAGGCATTAGTCCTTTAGATTGCAACTCATTAACTGTTTGTGTGTTTTAAGTGTTCATAAGGAACTGACAACTGAACACAGAACAAATGTGGGAACTGGAGCTTAAATCTGTTGTTAAATATGTTGTAAAAGGCAAGAGATTTTGAACTTTTTGGAATTATTGTTAACTTCTGTCAGGAACTTAGAAAGTTCACTGCAGAACCACAATGGCAGGTTGATAAATGGCTAAGAAAATCTTGTATAAGAGTATGTATCCTCCCTGACCCTCTGCCACTAACACACAGGACCCAGATTTCTTTCTGTGACCTTCAAATACTACCATAGTTGAAACAACAAAAGTATTTACTAGTTCTAAGTTAAAAATCACAAAAGAACATAACCAGCATTTTTTTTCTCAGATTTTGTCTTTGTATTTTCAGGATTTGGGGGGGTTTAGCACAGCAAATATGTAACATGATAATAAAGTTATGCTGGAGAAGCCTCTAAGCATGATATCCTACATGGATTTTGGGAATGGTTGGTCATCCATAACAAGCAGCTTAGATGAGAGTGTACTGCTGATGGTTCACCAGTTTGAATGGGAAGCTGGGCAGAAGGATCTGGGAGTTTTGACTTGGTGTGAGGAACTTTGGGCTGTGTTTTACTGTCTGTGTGAATTTGCATCTAAAACTTAAGTCAAGCGGACTGTCTCAGGAATCAAAAAGTACAGATTCCCAGGCTCTTTGCTGAAAGAGGCTTAAGCCTGTATTTGCTTGAAGCACATAGAAGACTTACTGTAAATTTTTGTATAGATGCCTGTCATTATTGATGCGGGAAGCAGATGAACAGAACTGAATGCTTGCCCCAGGCTGCTGATGGGCATACTTGCATGTTTACTACATTAAAAGTTAGGATGATCTCTACTGTACACCTGTCCACTTGCTGTAATGTTGTGTTGTCCAGCTGCAAAGCCTCACTCTTCATGATGGGGAACATCTTAATAGATTATTACAGCATTGGACTCGCAAATTTGTGCAGAAACTTATCAGACTTGTGTTTGTGCTACTAGATATGAACCAGGTTAAAGTAAAGGTTATTTTGTGCGTCAGAAACTGCTTCTTGTAACACACAGCCAATTTTCATAAGTCTTCAGTTACTTACACAAAGGACTTGCAAAAATCTGAACCCTTTTGTTAAATGGCTAAATGCTCCTGAAAATCTGGCCTCTACACTTGCTGCTAAACACTTAAAAATTTGGACTTGAACTTGGAAAACTTTCCTCATAAGAGCCAGGGTTTACATACAGTCTAATGGTTTCAGTGGGAAATGCTGGCAGAGCCATCCCTCTAGTGTTAATTGTTAACCTGTTTTGCAGACCACCCATTCTGCCTGTGCAGTAGAAAAAGCCTAAATGGAGCATTCATTGCTGAGATTTGTCCTTACTAATTTCATTTAGTTGATTAAAAAAAATAATAGTTGTCTCCTGTGTCTGTTTGCCTCATGACATCTTAGGCTGACTACAAAATCCTCATAAAGTCTCTGCTGACACAGTTTCCGATTTCATTTTCAAGGAAGTGCTTCTTAAGAATAAATCTTAAGTTCACATATTAACAGGTGTTGGGGTTGTTTTCCTGCACTGTTTTACTGATTCAGCAAGACACTTGTGCAGATAATTAGAGGCACCTTTAGGTTGAAGATAACATAATGATTCCTAGCTTTAAGTTAGGCATAGGTAGAAATACCTTAAATATTTTGTTTTGGTCTGGCTAAAACACTTAGCAGATTCAAAATATCTCCTGTAGTCAGAGAGCCTTAGTCAGGCTAAGGAATATCAATAATAACGACAGCCCTTTGAGGGAAAGAGGAAGAGGCAGAAGAAATCAAAAACAAAAGAAGGGAGGAAGGCCACCCACCAAAGACCTGTAGAAGGGATGTAAATAGCCTTTAAAGTATGCACACGGATCCTGCACATCCCACTTGTGAGCAGTTGCTGAGGAGAAGCCTTTCCTGGCTGTAGCTGCTGAGTCACAGCCTACAATTAGGTAATGTTTTGTTTCAGAGGCCTGCTCTGTGGGAGGTACTGCCTGTGCAAAGGCTGCCTTTACTCCTGGATTCAGCAGTGGCGTAGCCTCCAAGGAGAAATATTATCTCATTAACTCTTGGCTAGGAGATGGTGTGCAGCCAGAATGCTCCATATGTGCACAGCATGGTCTTTGTCACACAATACAATTTATAATTACTGTTTGCTTTTTGGCTGATGTTGAAAGCCTGCTTGTAAGTCCCCACCTAGAGTGCAAACAGTAAGTGATCATCCTCCCCCACTTCCAGTCTCTCAGTGTGTGAGCTTCACAGAGGAGAAAGAGAGGCTCATAACTTTTGATCAGATTACCACTCTCTATAAATTAAATTCCCGAAGAATCATGCTGCAGGTAGATTTTGTGTATGTGTACATAATGCATTTCAGGAGTGGGTTTTCTTTTCCTTTTTTTTTAGCAGCTATTTGAGTGGGGGGAGTTTAAATGATAACCATGGAGCTTGGGAAACAGTGGAATTTGTCATACATAGGTACGTCCAGTATAGGGTTGTTCTTGCTTGCGGTCAAGCAGTAACATATATCCCAGCACATTTTGGAATATTTAGAAGAAAACATACTTGGACTCAAAAGCCATTTTTTATTGTGACTTTTAAAAGTGAATTATTAAGGAAGTGGAAGTTATGTTGCTCTCATCAAGGTGATGAAAAGTTTATAAACCTTATGTCAGTGAAAAGAAATGAGTGTGCAGGAGAGAGAGCTATTGAGTATAATAGGTTTATCTAGATATACCTAATTTATCAATCAATCAGTCAAAATCTTGAGCCTTGGAAAAAAATTATCATTCATCAAGTGCTTAGCCTCTAATCCTGGTTCCTTCTCAGGCATGTCTTGCACACTCTCAGTTTTCTCCTTGTGTAGGCTGTCTTTTCCTGCCTTCTTCCCCTGCCTCACTTCCCAAGTGCTCGTATACTCCTGAAAGCAGCAGGTGCTTTTAGAGAGTCTGCATGGTGTTATCTGTCATTCCAAGTGGATAGCAGTGTGGTTGTGGATGACAGGCTGTCACAAGCCTTGTACAGTGTCACAAGCAATGTTTCCTCATCAGCTGATCTGTATGAGCTGTGAACTGGATAGACACCACCAGAAAGTGTTTTGTTGGTTTTTTGTTTTTTTGGTTTTTTTTTTTAATAAGCAGGAATGAGCTTTGGTCTGTGCTGAAAAGTTTCTCTGTTCTTACCTCTTGACTAATCAATCAGGAGTTCTGAACAACCCTGTACCATCTTCCCACCAAGTATATCTGGTCTATCTTATAGGGCACAGTGGCATAACGAAATAACTATCCCCTGCAGCAATTTGTGCTCCAAAAAAAAGCAGAAGAATTGTTGTCAATACCATATATCTGCTGGTAATCCAACACAGCAGAGAGGAGACAGTCCAAGAGGTTCCCGGAGTGTGTGGAGGACAACTTCCTCACATGGCTGGTGAGACAACTAATGAGGGAAGGTGCCTTGCTGGACCTGGTGTTTGCAAACAAAGAAGGTCTGGTGGGGGATGTAATGGCTGGAGGTCATCTGGGGCATAGCAATCACGGAATGACTCAGTTCTCAGTCCTCAGAGAAGCAAGGAAGGAGGATGAGCAGAGCTGCCACCTTAGATTTCCAGAGGGCAGATTTTGAATTGTTTAGGAAGCTGGGAGACAGTCCTGAAGCAACAAGGAGTCTAGGAAGGCTGGACATTCTTCAAGAAGAAAACCTTAAAGGTGTAGGATCGAGCTGTTCCCCATGTGCAAGAAGACAAGACCATCCTGGCTGGAAGAAGACCTGCTGGAGCCCAGGAGAAAAAAGAGAATCCATGATCTCTGGAAGAAAGGTCACGCAGCCCTGGAGAACTACAAGGCTGTAGTGAGATCATGTAGGATGAAAATTAGAAGAGACAATTTGAACTTAAGCTGGCCACTACTGTAAAAGACAATAAGAAAAGTTTCTACAAATATATTAGTGTGAAAAGGATGCCTAAGGAGAATCATCTCCCTTTAATGGATGAAGGCGCAAACCTAATGAGCAAGGATAAGGAAAAGGCTGAGGTACTTAATGCCTTCTTTCCCTCAGTCTTCAATACTAAAATCAACACTTTTCTGGCCACTCATCCACCAGAGCCAGAAGACAGGGACAGGGGACAGAACGAGACCTCCTTAGTCCAAAGTGAGTGCAACCTGCTGCTCCACCTTGACACACACAAGTCAATGGGGCTGGATGGAATCCAGCCAAGAGTGCTGAGGGAGCTAGTGGAAATGCTCACCAAGCAACTCTCCATCATCTACCAGCAGTCCTGGCTCACCGGGAAGGTCCCAGAGGACTGGAGGATGGAAAATGTGACACTCATCTACAAGAAGGACCCAAAGGAGGATCCTGGGAACTACAGACCTGTCATCCTGACTTTGGTGCCAGGGAAGGTTATGGAACAGATTATTCTGAGCGCCATCCCGAGGCATACAGGACAACCAAGAGTTCAGCCAACAAAATCTAATGAACAGCAAGACTTGTTTGACCAATCTGATCTCCTATGACAAGATGACTTGCTTGGTGTATGAGGGAAAGGCTGTGGATATGGTCTTCCTGGACTTTAGTAAGACCTTTGACACAGTCTCCCATAGTATCCTCCTGAAGAAACTGGCTGCCTATGGTTTGGATGGACCTACTGTGAGGTAGGTGAAAAACTGACTGAATGGCTGGGCCCGGAGAGTCATAGTGAATGGAGTTAAATCCAGTTGGTGGCCAGTCACCAGTGGTATTCCCCAGGGCTCAGTGCTGGGGCCTGTTTTGTGTAGTATCTTTATCAATGATTAAATGAGGGGATTGAGTGCATCCTAAGTAAATTTGCAGATGACACCAAGCTAGGTGGGTGGGTAGACCTGCCTGAGGACAGGAAGGCCCTTCAGAGGGATCTGGACAGTCTGGAGCAATGTGCCTTGGACAATTGTATGAGGTTCAGTAAGGCCAAGTGCCGAGTCTTGCACTTGGACCACAACAACCCCAGGCAACACTAGAGGCCGGGGGCAGAGTGGCTGGAAAGCTGTCCTGCAGAAAAGGACCTGGGTATGTTAATCAACAGATAGCTGAACATGAGCTAGCAGTGTGTCCAGGTGGCCAAGAAGGCCAATGGCATCCTGGCTTGTATCAGAAATAGTGTGGCCAGCAGGACCAAGGAGGTGGTTGTCCCCCTGTACTCAGCCCTGGTGAGGCTGCACCTCAAATGCTGTGTCTGGTTCTGGGCCCTTCACTACAAGGACATGATGGTGCTGGAGCATGTCCAGAGATTGACAAGAAAAATGGTGAAGGGTCTAGAAAACAAGTCTTATGAGGAGCAACTGATGGAGCTGGGGATGTTTAGCCTGTAGAAGAGGCTAAGGTGGGGGGAAGATGTGATCACACTTTACAACTACCTGAAGCTGAGTTGTAATGAGATGGGGGTTGTTCTCTCCAGTAACAAAAGATAGAACACAAGGAAATGGGCCCAAGTTGTAACAGGCAGCTTTAGATTGGACATTAGCAAGAACTTTTTCACTGAGAGGGTTATTAAGGATTGGAACAGGCTGCCCATGAAAGTGGTGGAGTCACCATTCCTAGAGATATTCAGAAGATGCATAGATGAGATGATGAGGGATATGGTTTAGTTTAATGATGGACGTGGCAGTTGAGGTTAGTGGTCAGACTTGATGGTCTTAAAGGTCTTTTGCAACCATAGTGATTCTATGAACATGTGAGAAGCACTGGGGTTGTGAACAGAGAGAGCCCCAGTGATGCTGACAGACTGGCTAGACAGGGTGTCTTGTGGCAGGATTTGATTTTGCTGAAGACTGGAATTTATGTGCATGATGGATATGGCAGTGTTTCAGTTAGAATGAGTGTATGGGAAGCTCATTGTACTTGCAGGCTGCGTTATCGAGGTATGATGATTTATAATGATAGATGTGGGGATCACCTGAACTGTAAAGTTTTTCTCTGGGGAGATCCGAGATAGCAAGGTAAATTAATGTTTTCTGTGTAGCTTAATTCTACAAAATTGTGCTTAATTAAAAGGAATACTTTACTGCAACTTAGCGCACAAGATCCAGTCTTCAGGCCCCTAGAGGGCCTCTTGAGATATCAGTAGAACTGGAAAACATTGGCAGTACTGGTGGAAGTTGCAGTTGGGTATTACTGGAAGAGTCTGAACTTCAGTCATAACCAGAGTAATGAAGGGCTACGGGAAATCTGAGAGACCTGTGAAGTCAAATAAAATGTTTGTGTAGGCAATTAGAATGTACTGTCAGCATGCAAGGGGTTTTACCATTAAAAAAAAAAAAGTAGAAGTCGTAAATTTTCTTTAATTCTTTAGAGTACTTGCAGGTAATAGAGAGGTCCCCATAGTTTATCTGTTAATTACAGAGAACATATGGGAGCAATTTAATATGTTCAGAGAACAAAGGCATTAATGTCAAGTACTACTGAATGAATTTGTTACCCAGAAACTCTCAGCTGAGTATGAGTCTGGAATGCATCCGTTCTGCCAGTATTGCACTAGTGTAATTATTTGTTTAAGAGGCATTCACGTGTTTACTGCCTTTACTGAAGCTGCTGTTTGCTTTGCAGAGACTCACAGGCAGGTCTGGCCTCTTTGTGAGATCTCAGGCACAGTCATCCGTGAATGAGGTGCACTTTTCATTCAGTGGGCCAACAGCTCAGATTCTCCGAAGACATTCAAAACGTGACATACAGAGCATTTCATGCAAAAGGAAAAGTAATCACATATACATTTATATCTTGTGGACAGTATCATGTCACATGACAAGTGTACCCCAGCACACTCATGACATATGGATATCCTGAGAAATAAGCAGTTTGTTTGATAGAACATAGCAGGTTCTCTCTTCCAATTTCCTTGCCTCCCCCTTTTTTGCAACTATGGGTTATTTCAGTTATTAGTTACCAAATGAATCACTCATTGCAGCATTCTCCTGGATTTTCATGCCTTAGGTCTGTGGGTTTAGCCAGCTTTCATATCCTGCCGTTTCTCTTACTGTCTCTGGGAATTGTACACAACTACTGAGCAAGACTTCAGTATCTTCCAGTGGCAATGCATTCAGCCTGGAGCTAACTCAAAACCTGGGGGATGCAAGTCTCCCGTTTTCCCTTGCAACACAGATTCTGTTTCATGTCAGCTGTTGGCTCTTTCTTTTTACCACCTCTGAGGATATAAATGTTATTCTCAGCCTGTGATCAGGCCTGATGATTTCTTTACAGTTAAAACTGAGCATGGAAAAGCTTCAACTTTATTGCAGCAAGCCTGATAGTGAATAGCTGCAAAAAATTAGTACATCCACAGTAGTAGCTCAGTCTGCTGTTGAAAGAGTGGAGCAAATCTGATAGTCCTACTCAGCAAAGATCTTTCTGCATTTTTAGCTGAGAACCAAGCTGGTTGCTTACTCCTGTTGGTAAATATTTCTACCAAGAGCAGCCATGTAGATTTGGACCTTCCAGAAGGAGGAAAGTAAAATGTAGTAATTCAGACTGGTTTTTGTTTGGATGTGTCTCATTCACCTTGTCTCTCATCATTCATGGTAAGTAAAAAATTGTCAGTTAGAAAGAAAACTATTTGATCTGCCCCTGAATGAACACTGAGTGAGATACTGAAGCTGGTAGTAAATACCATTGTTTGAGCTAGAAACTTCCATACTGAGTGGTAGGAGGAAACTTGACTGTGTGCTCCAGTGTCTGATTTGTCTATCTTTTCCTGCTCTTTAATACAATGATAGCAATCATGTTTGTTCTGCATGACTTCTGTAGGTTAAGACATGATTTTCTGTCATTGTTCTGATACACTGCTGCTCCTGCAATGAATTCACCTATTGTTACCTCCTTTTTTGTTTCCTGGGGTTATTACTTTTCCAACTTCTGGGTGCATGCATTTTGGACATTTCTGGAGTACATTTCAGGGTGTGTATTCCAGTGCCAATCAATGGGGCGATACGACAATTTGTCATTTGATACCATTATTTTGGCAGAGCTATCTAAGCATGAAACTTTAACAGCCTGGGCATTAAAGAGCAATGTTGAAATCTCCTCAGTAACTCTGAGCTGATGTTTGTGTGAGCTGTGAGACTCGTATTTCTCAAGCTGTGCTGACCTGAGGAAAGTATGCTTTGCTGCAGTTTCTTTTAACCACCAGTGAGATGACATGAATACATGGACACAAAACTGGCTTGAGGAGACTGAAAGTTTATCCTTGCCTCTGCCACTGAGTTGGGGCTGCTCAATTAACTTTATTAGAATTTTGTTTCTTTTTCCAGTGTGTGCCTGTTTTGGCTGGCTGTTTAGAGCATATGCCATTCAGCAGATGGATATATTTTCCTCTGCGAGGTCCAACTGCGGTTGGTTTTCTGGATGTTATTGTAGTTCAAATGGTGACTATATTACAGTTTCAAGGTATTTGATGTCAATATTGAAAACCCTTCATTGAATTATTTTTTCTGGGATAAACCTATACCTAGTATCTCCAGCAAATGGAGAATATGAGGACTGCCTACCTTAGCACTGCATTATCATGGTGATTTGTATGCAGAGAAATAGAGTCTAATGAAGTTGTCCTGTGGTTTGTATAGGGATCCAGAACCAAACATTTACCTGTTTGTTACAATACTTAAAAATATAACACTCGTAGCTGCCATTGTAATGGCATTGTGTTCACCGGATGTCCAAGATTGTTTTTTTCATGTCACAGAAGGAATCTTGTAAGTGTATTTTTAAAGAGAACTGTGTCTGGAGTTGGACAGGGGTTTTTTTTTGTAATCTGAGAACATTATAAGGTACTTCCAAAAGCAACCACTTTTTACAGGTAGTTTGGCGATGAGAAGATGCTGCCACTGAGTTGAGTAATACTTTTACGGCAAGGTTGTTTATTGTGTGTGACTGGCATCGTACAGTCAAGAGGACTGGTAGCTTATATGTTGTTTCAGTGGCAAGTTTATGATGAGCTCATACATACAAAGAACAGAAGCTGGGAAACTGTACCCAGTGACTGACAGACTTTCTAGTTACCTTTTGGCTGTTCTAAAATATTTTTAATTCAATGAATGTCTTCTGAGTGAGAGGCTGCAGTGTCGTGCTGACAGAGCAGCCGTGCTTCTTGCTGGCAGGGCAGGAGCACCAAACAGGATTCAGAGGGAAGAGAGCTGGAGATGACCCACCTGATTTCCCCAACACAAACCCAACAAATTTGTTCCACCACTACTTTAATCAGGCATTAGGGTAGAAGCGTGATGATAAGTACATTTCCTTTGCAGTTTGCCAGGGCTTTGTTGTGGAAAAATACGTCCACTCAGGTTGTTAACAAGGAAGCATCGTAAAGCAGAATTACAAAACACAGCAAAACTGAATTTAATTTAGCTGAGAGACAGGATGCAGTGGTTTTAACCAAATGGAGAACTTTCCTGTGAGAGATTGAATTACTCCACACTAAAAAATGTCTTGATTTTTTTTTCTATTTTTGACATGGATGGTCAAGAAGTAGAGCTCTAGTCCTCTGTACCACTGCTATATCAGTGGATTGCTATATCAGTCCGTGGATTGAGTTTCCTTTAAGAATTGTCTCTTGCTTCTTTAAAATATGCTTGTTTTCTGTTTTGTTGTTTTGTCTTGAAAAGAGAATTATCAAAAGTGGCAGCTTTTCATCATTTATAATTTTTTTTCCATGTAGAGTTTAGCTACCCTGTGAAATGTTTTTTGGGGAAAAGCCCTCACCAGTTACAGCACAAAAAGAAAAATGGCATCTCTCTTTAAATCAAAAGAGGGTAAGGTGGACCAGTCCATGAACTCAGGGACTCAGTCTCTCGAAGCTGAAAAAATATATCTGGTTTATATTTTGCTAGAAACCTACAGACAAAAGAGTGCCAAATGCACACACTCAAAGGGGGTAAATGCTGTAACCTCCTCTGTGATGTTAGATTAGCATCCCAAGGCCCTGTCATTGCATTGCCCTTGTCTGCTGGAGGTGTGAAATAACAGCCTGAGCAGAAGAATGGAAATTAATAGATGATAAATTTATTTTGACACGGATGAGCTGTGTGATTCAGAGGGGGAGAATTGCAGGCATAATGCATTCAGGAAATAGAGTGAAGCAGTCAAAACACAGAAGTTCGTGAAGCATATTTAGATGTCAGCATCTCTGACAAGTCTCAATAGATCATACTGTTGCTGAAAATGAAAACAGGCAAGTTTTTCCTTAACTGTCTGGAAGCTTCTTGGACACATTGGTGGAAAAATTCAGAGTTAACAAGACTTAATTAGTCTGTTCTGGCTTGGTAGTACAGACAGCAGTAGCTTGCTTACGGTGAAACTCTGCAGCTTGACACAAACTCTACAGATACAGTCCAACCAAGATAAACTCAGATCATCTTTTCGTTCATGTCCTTGGGTAAGAATTTTCTGCTCTGAGTTTAACAGATGGCTTGTATTTTGTTATGAACTTAATTCAGTAATCAAGACATTTTGAGGTGTGTGCAGATTTCTGAAATGCAAACAATTTTCAGAAGGCGATTCTACTTTTAGCCAAATAATCTGTACAGTAGTTATATTTCAGCAAGATGTCATTACATGTCATTAATTCCATGAATCATTCCATGCCAGTCATGAAAAATCTGAAAACTTATGGGTTTGTTTAGAGAAAAAAAATTACAGAATCACAAAATGGTAGGGGCTGGAAGGGACCTCTAGAGATCATCTGGTCCAACCCTCCTGCTAAAGCAGGTCCACCCCAATCAGGTTGCACAGGAATGTGTCCAGGCTCTGCTCACTGCAATCTCTATGAGAAATATTGAATTCTTTACTATCATGAATCAAAGTATCTCAGGTTTACAGAGGATCACCTCTTTCCAGTATCAGAGAAGAATAAGAGTAGAGTACCTGAAATAAAATCCTGCTTGCATTCCGAAGCCGGACGTAACTTAGCTTATGAGCTATTGACTGTCGTGTTTCCTTAGGTATTGCATAGTAAACTTGAGGAGCTTAAAAGAGGTCCCATGAAGGCATGAGTGAGAAGAGTATTTATCCTGCACATTAGCCTCGGCAGAATCTGAAATGGAGATTTCTTTCTGGTGATTGTACTATACTGCAGTCAAGCGAGTATTGAATGGATTCATAGAATCACAGAATGGTAGGGGTTGGAAGGGACCTCCAGAGATCATCTAGTTCAACCCCCCTGCAGAACAGAAGGAGGTTCACCTAGATAAAGTCACGTAGGAACATATCCAGGTGGGTCTTGAAGACCTCCAAGGAAAGAGACTCCACAACCCCTCCAGGCAGCCTGTGCCACTGCTCCCTCACCCTCACAGTGAAATAGTTCTTTCTTATATTTGAGTGGAACTTTTTGTGTTCCAGCTTCATCCCATTTGTCTTGTTGCCAGCTACTATAGAAAAAAGGGATGTCCCAACCTCCTGACACCCACCCTTTAGATATTTATAAATGTTAATAAGATCTCCCTTCAATCTCCTCTTCTCCAGACTAAACAACCCCAGTTCCCGCAGCCTTTCCTCATATGAAGGATGTTCCAGTCCCCTTGATCATCTTGGTGGCCCTGTGCTGGACTCTCTCCAGAAGTTCTCTGCCCCTCTTGAGCTGAGGAGCCCAGAACTGGACACAGGACTCCAGATGAGGCCTCACCAGGGCAGAGTAGAGGGGGAGAAGAACCTCCCTTGACCTGCTGGCTACACTCTTCTTGATGCATCCCAGGCTGCCTTTGTCCTTCTTGCCCACGAGGGCACATTGCTGGCTCATGTTTAGCTTATTATCAATCAGGACTCCCAGGTCTCTCTCTGCAGAGCTGCTCTTCAGCAGTTCGACCCCCAGTCTGTACTGTTGTGTGGGATTGTTCCCTCCCAGATGCAGGACTCTGTGCTTGTCCTTGTTTAACCTCATGAGGTTCCTCTCTGCCCAACTCTCAAGCCAGTCGAGATCCCACTGAATGGCAGCACAGCCTTCTGGGGAATCAGCCAGTCCTCCCAGTTTGGTGTCAGCAGCCAACTTGCTGAGGGTACACTCTGTCCCCTCATCCAGGTCGTTGATGAAGATGTTGAAGAAGACTGGCACCAGAACTTCCCTGTGGAACTCCACTGGCCACAGGCCTCCAACTCGACTCTGTGCCATTGATCACCACCCTCTGGACTCTGTCATTCAGCCAGCTCTCGATCCACCTCACTGTCCATTCATCCAAGCCACACTGCCTGAGCTTTCTGATGAGGATGTTGTGGGAGACAGTGACAAAAGCCTCATTTTTTATGGAAAAAGGTTTCTCTGAAAAGAATCTATTCAGATAAAAAAAAGTATCATAAAGAAGAGATGAAGACACTGTTCGAAGGAGTTTGTTTAAGCAAATGACATAATAGGTGGCATACCCCTGTATAGAAACAGCCCTGATTGTACAGCTTCTAGTGTAAGATCTCTCATGGATAACTTTGGCACAGTGCAAACGCTTATTAATTCTTGCAGCATCACCTATTTGGGCCCTATTGACATTCCAGTGTCAATCTTTCTGTCACAGTGGCACAGAATATTCTCCATCAGTTCTTGAGGTGTTTTCTAGTCTGAGAGCCTGATGTTTCAGCTCCCACTGCTTTGTGGCATCACTTTTGCATCAACACAAAGGTAATGTCAAACGCATCGTAACCCCAAAACTCAGTGTCTAGCATTCAGAGCGTGCTGATGCTAGCAGTAGGATGTGAATTGCAGAGTAGGATGAGCAGCCTAGAGGCATTGCTAAGAGGTGACGATCCAGGGCTGCCGTCAGCCTTTTGCACCATGTCAAAATATCTCACAGCTGTCACGCAGAAGTCTCATTGCCTGACTGCTCATTGCACAGTCTGTCACCTGTTATTTTATACAATAGAATTGGTCAGAGGGTTTTCATTATTTTCAAATATAAAATGTCACTGCATAACTTTTCAGTGTTAGATGAAATGTGGGACAAGTGGAATTTGGTCAGCGGAGCCACAATACTGGCAGTGTTTCACCTGCATTACCAAGATATTGTTATTTGTCATTTGTTTCTTGATAATTTTTTATTGTCTCTGTAGCAGCTCCTGCCTCTGCTTCCCCCAGGCTGTGGGAAATTGATTGATCATGGACTGAAAGAGGAGCGAGGGCTGTAAGGGAATGGCTTGGCAGACAGATTTAGGTGTGCTAAAGCCTTCTGACAGTTGTTGTACAAGCAGTTGCAGGGTGATGTTGCTGTGCCATGAACAAGGCAGTCAGGCAACTGTGAACTGGTGTTTGGGAATTGATTTGGTAATAAAATAGTGCATCCACACTTCAACTCAGTGCAGATAGACCTTATCTTGTTCCAATTTCAAAAGGAGTTTAGCAGCTCAACACAGGCTGCTGTGCTCAGCTGGTGAGCCCTGTCTGAGTGTTGTGCTGATCTTATTAGTGTCAGCTGTGGGAACGCACTGCTCTCTGCAATTAGTATGCTGTCTGGCTTCAGCAGCTCTCTGGAGTAAGACGAGATGGCTGTAATGTGAAAGGAATCCTGAAAGCAGAATTGGCAGTGGCAAAGCAACTAAGAAGTTTGATTAACCAGGAAAGAGCTGCAGAACTTATATTTGGCCAGATGATTTAGACATGACCTGAACTGTACAGAGATATTTTGAGCAGTGTCCCAAGAGGGAGAGTTTAATACAGAATGGTAGGGGTTGGAAGGGACCTTTAGAGATCATCTAGTCCAACCTCCTGCTAAAGTTGGTTCACCTCAATCAGGTCACACAGGAGTGCATACAAATAGGTTTTGAAAAGCTCCAGAAAGGGAGACTCCACAACCTCCAAGGACAGTCTGTGCCAGGACTCTCTCACCCTCACAGGAAAGTAGTTTCTCCTCATGTGGAACTTCCCATGCTCCAACTGATCAAGCTACTACCGTAGATGTATTTTTTTACAGCTATTCACTTTCAAGCTTGCTGTGATAAAGTCAGATTTTCTGTGCTCAATTTTAACTGTGTCCATTACCACTTGTCCTGTCACTGGGCACTACAAAACATCCTCTCAACACCCACCCCATAGGTATTTATAAGCATTGATAAGGTCCTCCCCTCAGTCTTCTTCAGACTAAACAGCCCCAGGTCTTGCAGCCCTTCCTTATAACAAAGATGCTGCAGTCCCCTTGATCATCTTGGTGGCCCTGCACTGGACTCTCTTTAGAGGTTCTCTGTCCCTCTTGAGCTGGGGAGCCCAGAACTGGACACAGGACTGCAGATGAGGTCTCACCAGGGCAGAGTAGAGAGGGAGCAGAACCTCCCTCAGCCTGCTGTCCACACTCTTCTTGATGCATCCCAGGATGCCATTGGCCTTCTTGACCACAAGGGCACATTGCTGGCTCATGTTTAGTGTATTAGCAACCAGGACTCCCAGGTCTGTCTCTGCAGAACTGTTCTCCAGCAGGTCACCCCCAGCCTGTACTGGTGCATAGGGTTGTTCCTCCCCAGGTGCAGGACTCCACATTTGCCCTTGGTGAGGGTCCTCTCATGAGGTTTTAAATTAGCTGAAGCAAAAATTCTACCTGAAGGTCAGGAAAAGTACTGAAGTGTGAGTTCTCCAGCATTTGATTACATTAGGTACCACCTGGAGGTGCCTATAGCTAAGCTGGGAGCCTCTGTGCCAGGCACACTGTGGGCATTCACAGAGAGACAGTTTGCAGGCCTGCTGGGAAGAGGGTTGACAAGACTTTTTTAAAGCACACCAGGTAGAGCAACTGAGCAGAGGAGGAGTCCTGCAGGAGAGAGGGGACAGGCAGGATGAGCTATTAGGCTGTATGGACTGTACTTTCTTTTAAGCTTGATTTTGGCTTAGAGTATGGTGAGTGCGTCTACATACTCCACATGGTATTTTTAACTAGCTCATGTTCTCTTTCTCTGAACCCTTTTAAAATGTGAGGAGATTGGAGGCTTTTGTTATAACAAGCAGAGCCTGACAAACTGCTGAGGATTTGCACCTGTGAAATGGGGAGTAACTGGTTCTAGGGGAGGTTGTTCTTTCTCAGATAGCACCCACTGCCCCAGCAAGCCCCAGGGAATGGTCTGGAGGTCCTGCATGCCCAGCACTGACCAGCCTCAGTAGCACTTTTCAAGCAATCCTTGCGGCATGTTTTACCTGAATGCATAAATAGGCATGTATTTTTACATATATATATGTGTGTGACATATGTATGTGTAGACACACGGGTACAGGCTGTAAGGTGCAGTATTGGAATTTGCTACCTGCTAGAGGCATGTTCATCTTGTTGTCTGCTGAATTTCACTGTGGCCTGGTCAGAGGAAGGTGAAAGTTTATTTTACTTTTTATTTCCAGTATCTGGGAGAACAAATAAAGAGTCTAGAAAAGTAGGTAAACCACTGGAATTATTGTAAGCACTATTGTCTGAAGGAAAAATTGTTCACTCATCGGAATTTGCTCTTTTTTTTATTGTTGAATGAAGTCCTTCCCTTTTGCCCTCTGAAATTAGCCAGGAGTTGCTGATAACTTTTTGTTTGTTGTTTTCTTATCCAGCAGTTATTAGTGTTCAGCTTTAGAGAGCTCTGCAGCCCATTACCTGTTTTTTCATTGTTTGATGTGGAAGAAGCAAAGCAAATTTTGTGACTCTGAAGTACATGAGAGTTAAGTATTATTTCTGAGTAAATGGATGATGCTGGAACTCACGGGTCAGCAAAGCAGCTGATGGAAATGCAGCATAATACCATATGAACGAAAACCTTTATTATAACTTTGCTATCAGCTGAAGTTGTGTAGAGTGGTAACACTAAGTTTAGTCTTGCCATTTCCAAAGTCAGTAGATGAGCATCAGGAGAAGCTGAGCTGTGCCAACGGCTGAAGTTCTGACCATGTGTATCCCACGATATCTTGTTTTCAACACCTCTCTAGGACAAAGTTTGCAGATGGACTCATCAAGTAGAAGAAAAAGAGCTTGAATATATAGGGGAAATGTTTTAAATTTCAGAAACCACTGTTATCAGTTGCTGTACTCATTGTGTGTCAGTAAGTCAGGTTTTGCCTTGGAAGAGGCAAAGCGGTAGCAAGGCGTGTGTGAGAGGATAAAAATCAGAGCCATGAGGGTTGCTACAGAGTTTGCCATGTTTTGTGGCCTTACAGATGTTAATGAGGGCAGCAGCAGCAAAGCAGGTTAGGGCAAAGAGGCCAGACAGCTGCAGGCTTGCTCTGGCAGGCAAAAAATATGGCAAAAGGCAACTTCTTCGTAAGGGCATGTTGCCACTGCCTGTTCTGTTGGCTCAGGGAGCCAAAAGCTGATTTCACCATTAGGAGGTGGCCAGAAGGCTGGAAAATGTAAAAACATGAGAGAAAAGAAATGAGGTCAGGAGCTGGGAGTGAAAGGTTGATTGCTTGGCAGTGCTCTCTGCAGACACAGACAGTGGGCAAGCAGATATACATTATGTGTATGACTGGAAAATAGATGGGGTTTGACCTTGCTGACTGAGGAGTTTAATGAGGGTTCGGGAAGTGAAATCAAGGGCAGGAGATATTTGTCCTAATTTAAACCTTTGTTTATCTTTACATAGCCTTACAAAGAAAAGTGTTCTGTAGTTTAAACCAGGGAATATGCACAGAGGAGACAGAACAGCTGACTGCTCTGTGTCTCTGAATGCTATTTTAAGAAGAGGTTCCTGAACTGATATGGGTGTATGTCATAATTTGCTGAGGATTTCATGCTTTTATTAGAATTATTAGCAAAGTCAAAATTTACCTGTCGTCTCCCAAAATGAAAGGAACAGTATGGTTGTTGGAATGGTTGATGCTCCATCATTTTAAGCTGTTACTGTTATTTTTTTCAGCTATATAAAGTGACATTATTACATAGATAGGCAAAAGTACTTCCCTTGGGTTATAGTTCACTGTTTTTTCTTGTTGAAACATTGGCAAGATGTACAAGTTTTTATTCTCTTATTTTTAGTATGCAGAAGATCCAAGTTGCAACACTTGGGACTTAGATATTTCCAAGATGTGATGGAGTCTCAGGACAGGAGCTAAAAGTGGTCAGAGTGGCTGCCCAGGGGGAAAACAAGCGATAGAAGACAGGTTACAGAGAAATATTTTTTTTTTCTTTTGACAGCTGGCTAATCTTTTTTTTAGAAGGTCAAAGTCACGAGGCAAGTAATAATAGCAATGGGTGTCTGACAGAATGCCCTGCTGCTTGTTTTAATAAAAATAGCTCGGTGTTGCAGGGACAAAGGGTGTGACTGTAGCTGCAGGAAAAAGTTTTGGCTTCTTAGTTTCTAAAGTTAAAAAAAAAAAATTCCTGTTTGCTTAATAGTTATCTTCAGGAGTAAATTGCCCTCTTGTGCCAGAGAAAATAGTCTTTGGGTTCAGCAGGTCCTGAGGCAAAGAAACTTTATTTTGGATTGGGTGGGATCTGGCAAACACTGCCAGGCACAGTGCTTTATACCAATGTGAATCCTCCTGGTAGGTGAGGAGGCCTAAACTTAAAAAGTATGCAGCTGAGGATACAGGCTTTGATAGCCTGTTCTTCATCAAGAGCTCAAGACCACAACAGCAACACAGAGGTGGAAGATGGAGAGAAAAATTGCAGGTGGGCTTCTGGAATAAACTGGAGGGTAAGAGACAGAAGTGCAGCTCAGAAACTTTGAGGGCTATGTGAGGAGGAAGAAAAGGAGGAAAAGGCACGGGGGAAAACAAAGCAAGCTGTGATGAGGAGCTGTATCCCTACATGGTGTGCTGCACTGAGTGCATTCAATTCCAGATAGAGTGTGCACACACACACTTACTGTGGGAAAAATGAATACTCCAGTTCTGAATTAAGAGTCTTTAGCCATTTGCTGCTTAATGGAAGATTTCATTATACTTGGAAGCAAGGCCAGCCCCTACTCTCTTGCTGAGGGTACCTGTCAGGATCCCAGCTGCTAGGCCTGCCTTTGTGCCAGTGGGTGGACAGAGTGGGCTTCATGGGCTCTGTAAATTCAGGTGCTAGTTACTTGTGGATTGTCCAACCATAAAGGCTCAGAGGCAAATGGAGGTCTTTCCAATTTGCCTTGTAGAGACTTGGTTTGAATCTACTCATGGCAAGGTCTACAATCCAGCCCTCCTTGAAGCTGGGGCCAGTGGTGGCAGGATGGGGTCCTGCCAGGAGTCCTTCCCACCCTGCTGTGGGAAGGTGTGCAGCAGTTGTGATGCCCATGGCTACCTGCTACTATGCCATGCAAAGAGACTTGAGTGGGGCAGCACATGTGTCGGGGGCAACACAGCTGCGTGGATGCAGGCTGTGCCCATGCTGGTGTATTCTTCTGGAGAGCTCTGCTCCCACAGGGCTAAACAGCACATCCAGGGCCTGTCTGGAGTGGAGTTAGCTTGGTGCTGGGTCCCCTGGTGCAGTCTGCCTGGGGAGCCGAGCCCTCAGCTGGGACTAACTGGGGTCAGGGCATCCTCTCCACCAGCCCAGAAGGCTGTAATGGCTGGAACCAGAACAGACAGCTTGCGGGTTTGCAGATGAGAGTGTCCGTGTTTCAAGCATATTGCTTATAAAGTTGCTGGTAGGTCCATCAAAGAGCTTTTGACAGGTTGATATCACTGCAGGCTAGACTGGAAGCTCCACAGCAAAACTTGGAGGTGCTGAAATAAAAGGCTGAAAGAGAGCTCCTTTTGTCTTGCGCTGATGATGCCCCAGTTTAGTGTTGGTGCAAATGCACTTTGTAGAAGACTGAAAGTTGGTAGCTGATGTTTAAAGAATCCACTTTGGAGCCTTGTAGAGCACTCTGCATAGGAGACAGGAATGAAATACTGTACCTAGGTGGGAAGAAAATGACTGTGGCACAAAGCAGAATATGGTGTAAAAGGGAAGAATGTTGTATTTCAGTTCTTTGATGTGGGCAAAAAGAAGTTTGTTGATTTCCAAGTACAGGAGAAACAGGATTTTAAACAATAGTTTTTACTTGGAATAAGAACCTGATGTACTACATATGCTTTGAAATGCTGCTTGGATGTTACTGGAGCACATGCAGCTCTTCTGCAGTGATTTTGCCAACTGCTCAGCCAAGGGCCAAGAAAATGCCTGTTAAAAAGGAAATGCCTGTTAAAAATTAACTAGCAACTGATAAATCATATATAAACGGCTCAGAGAGCATGGTGATGTCATCAGTATCTGATCTGCTTGCTTGTCTCATGGCTGCCCAAGTCCCTTTGTGATGTTTTTTTGGTTTTCTTTGCTCTCTGTATGGGGACCTTCTAGGTGCAGCAAATCCTTCAGGAGAGAAAGTCAGATGTCTTTCTCTGAGCAGCTGAGAGGATTAATTTTAATCCAGAGCAAGGTCTTTTGTATGGTATTAACAAAGGACCTGATCTCATGCCATGGAAGTCAGTGTCAGCTGGGTCCAAAACAGTTTCAGCATGCCTCACCTGACTGTGGTGGTAGCAAAAAGGCCAACGTGACAGTCCTGGCTTCTGCAAGTTACAGTCAAACTAAACTTGTTTATAAGCTTCCCCTCTTCAATCATGCTGGGTGCTGGAGGCTTTTAACTGTGCTGCTGCTTTTAAGTAATTGCTATGGCAGGTTAGGCCATTTGACCTGTCTCTACCGTGGTGATGTATGAAGAGAACAGTGTGCAGCAGTAGTGTTTGAATGCAAATTCAAGTAAATGGCGTTTACCTGCCTCCAGGTGCATGGTGTAAGCATTTGCCAACTCCTCTTATCTGCCACATGGATGAGTTTACTCACCTTACTTACAGCGGTATAAACAAGGGTGTGGAGATGTGCACAGAGAAAATTCCTCATGGTGTCTTGAAGATGTTTGAGGGGCTCCCAGGCAGCCTTGTTGCTTGGCTGGAAACTCCAGCAGGTGAAGATTGAGACCCCTGGAGCATCCTGTGCATGTTTTGCTGCAGTTCCCTTACAGATGCAAGACATTTGTCTTCACAAGCACAGTCATCAAAGCGTAGAGCTCGTTTATGCAGTCTGTAACAACTCCATTAAGGGGATACGTGCCTCATCGCTGGGACTTAAAGCGTGGGTTGTCTAGATTGAGTGTTGGGATGCAGTCATCATTCCAGGGATGCTTTTAATTGTGAGGTTTGAAAATTCCCCTCACATAGTATTTTACATGCCACAAGATCACCTTGCAGTCACTTGTTGGCAGCCTTGGGTGGTTTGGAGATGCCATGTTACCAGGCTGTCCCAGGCAGCCCAGCCATTGTAAAACTCACCATTTGAAGTGTGTGTCAGTTCGTATCAGGGCCAGAAATGGAGCCCAGGTGTTTTGCAGTCCCATACTGGTGTGCAGGTTCAGGATTGCTTGCATTCCCCATTTGTCCTTCCTGTGGTTTCACTCATAGTTGCTTCTTGAAGTGTCATAGCTCAGATTCATTTCCCACATGCTCAGGATATTGCCTTGTTTGTTTGTTTGGGGTTTTTTTTTGTACAGTTCACTACCTATTTGGTGAGACCTGGGGGATTTTGGTCAGAGCAGCTAGTACAGAGACTGGTACCGAATGGGTGTCTTCTGTTGTGGGTCCCTCAATAAGAAGGAAGAAGACTTGTATGTCAGGGAAGGGAAAACTCCTCCTTACCTTCATCAAGGAACATAAAAGTTTGAACTGGCCCAGTGTCTTTAGTAGCACAGCTCATAACTCTGATAAAAACTGAGAGAAAAATGAAAAGAGTTGCACATGTTCAGGACCAGACATTCCCAGCAGCTGCAGAGGGTTAGACATCGTTTGTGTGTTTGCTGTGATGTCAGACACATTCTTTGGACTAAGTGGTGTCTAGGGGTGGGGGTGGCTGAATAGAAGATGAGGAACAGTATTACAAAAATCCTGAGCTAGCTGCCCATGTACCGGAGCTCTGTGACCAAGCCATATTTGAATGCTTACAATTTTTGCCCAGCTCTCTAGCTGCCTGTGTAAGCTGCTCAAAGGCTATGTGGTGATGAAGGCATCCTTTGATGTACCATGTACTTTCTCTGTCTATTTTTCATACTAATGGTATCTTTTTCAAGCCTCAGTCGCATACCTTTATTTGGCAAACAAATTACTCCAATAAAAGCTGGCAAAGTGTCTCATGGTGAATCTTACCAGCAAGCATGTGAGTGTGCCAAGGCTGCTTGCTAATATGCACCCAAGTTGCCAGAGTGATGAGGACTCCCAACACAAAACTGCCTGATGCACCTTATGTGGGTAAATAGACATCACTCCCTTTTGGCAATCAGCCCTCAGTAATGGAGTTCAGCCAATTAAAATAACTTTCTATAAGCAAGATAGAACTGGTGGCATATAACAGGGAGTGTGTTATTCACTCACAGTTTAATGACACATCTAACTATGAAATAAAAGTGCCTGGTTTCTGTGTAAATTCTTGTACACTATAGAGTTGTGGCATTTAATATAAATGAGCAATTTCAGTGCCTTCAAGCTCTGTCTATACACTGTAAGGCACAATGACTGAAGGGATCCCTTCGACTATATCAAGAATTGTGTACTTTGTATTTGAGAACACTAAACATCTCGTCTGAGCATGGAAATCTTGAGGAGCCCTTATGGGATCACAGCTTTTCCTGTCCTCCAGCCAGTACAAGAAATTGAGGGAAAGTGACATTTCCTGAACTAACTCAGAACTTGAGAGGGATGGAAGTCAATGTCTCTCTTGGATGCTCCTCTGAATCCTTCTTAATCAAACTTCTTGCTCTAAATAGTCTTCCAGTTATTTTCCTCATTTAAGAGTGTAGCTGGCACTACTCAGTGGTTTTTTGGGTTTAGTTTTCTGCTCACATCAGGCTGGACATTGCTGAGAACTCTGGTGTGACATCACCAGCTGAAGTGGCACACGTCACCTGAGCTCTTGTGCTAGAGCAGGGATGGACAGTGCATTTCACTGTGCCACTCTCAGTATTTATATGGAGATGGAAAGGTCCAGGAAAAGGGGAGTAAGTTTACTTTCATTTTGCATCCCAAAATACTAAGATCCAATGAGTAAGTTCCAACATTGTGTGGAGCTAAATAACAGGCAACAGACAAGTTCTTTTAAGTCAGGCAGCAATTTTTTAAATTCATTTAAAATTTGGATGTTGCCTTTGATCTGTTATTGATCACATATCAGGGTGTACTTTTGGCTGCTTATCTTTTTTTTCTGGGCATTTGTGCTACACATGTATTGCAGTGCTCATCTGGGAATAAAATAATGTAAAAACATACTTTGAGTTGGCAGTAGTTCCTCTTTGTTTGGCAGAACCACTGTGAAGAAGCTGTGTGACAACCTGAGACACGGGATCTGAGGAAAAATTGGTTTAGGAGTGGACTATGCAGCTCTTCCAGCAGAACTATCTGTGGGGCTTCCTGTTGTGCTGCTTCTGTGGATGGAGAACTTGCTATAAGGAGAAAGACTGACGGGATGTTGTTTGAGAGCTGCAGCAGGAGGAGGACCAAGGGCAACTCTTCATTCTCCTTTCACACCAAACTCTGCATGGGCCAAGAGTACAGGGAGAGGTACAGCCCAGAAACACAGCTGTCTGTCCCCCTATTGATTTCACTTGCTTGCAGGCCCTGAAGGCTGTAGCCAGGGTCAGTGGTTTTTTACCAGGTGTGGAAGAAAGTGTGATCGCAACTGAGGACACCAGTCACAGTCCTTGCTAGGGCTTGGACCCTGGTGCAGAGGTGGTGGATCCAAGTATCCTTGGGATTTTATTCATAGATATTTTTTGGGAGACTGTGCCACAGCTGCATCTCTGCAATGCTGCTGTCTGTACAGAAATAGGTAGTGCATGGGGTAGGCAAGGGAAGACAACTACTTGTCCCTCTCCTCAGTACTCACTCTTCTAGCTTTGACACCACCTGCCCTAGCTCTGGTCTTTAATGACTGGATTCTTGTTTGCTATCTCTGTTGTATTCATAGGTCTGCCAAGTATTTTTTGCAAAGCAGCCTCACCCAGTGCAGGCTAGTTGTGCAAACTAAGAGCCAAACCGTGTGCATTAGCATCAGGGACTGGCAGAGCATTTCCAAAGGAACGGATGTGTTTTATTATTCATGTCATGCTGCTGTGTCCTCAGAAAGCACTCTCTTCACCCACCAATAGTGCACTGGGCATGCCTCTCTGGGCTTAAATCAGGGCTTGTGCTTCATACATAAGGGAGTTCTGTCTCGGACCATCCTGACAGAAAGAAAAATCTGGGTCCATTTCTTTGAGTTTTTGACCTAAAGAGGGGATAGGGGTAAAAAGCAGGGGAGGAGGTGACATGGTCCCCTTCTTCTACTGGGCACCAGTGGTATCAGAGCAATGGTGGTGTCTCCCTGAAATCTCATGTGTCAAACTTACAACTCAAGCAAGCTTACAGCTCAAACTTTAGCACTAGTATGCAAGCAAATGCACTAAAATAAATCTCCAAGTACACACTGTACTGTACTTTGTCCTTCCAGGAGTTTACCAAACTCCAAAAGAATATCAGAAGGATTCTGGATGAGAGTCTGAACTGAGAACACGGGCTGTTGATAGGCACGATGAGAAAAAAACTAGCAGAAGAGTGTGAAAGAGTAAGATTCCTGGCCTGAACAGAAGCTAAAAGTCATAGAGTAGAAAGTTAACAAAAATCCCCAGAAAAGAGCTGCAGTATCTTGTGGTCAGAGGAAAGTGGGATTTGGCTGCATGACAGAAAGAGAAGCATCCGCATTCTATGTGCTAGATAAATACTTGACTTCCTTGCTCAAACACTCAGTACTAGCTTCAGCCTTACTGCACACAGTGTATGCAATTATACATACAGTGTTTCCTGGTGCATGAAGTACAGAGGTGCTGTGGCCCTTTTGCCTGAGAGATGTGGTATCTGTGCTACCTGTAGAAGAGTGGTTTGATGGCCGTAGAGGCTTCTTCTGGGTCTTGGGGAGTCCTTTAACAGTTGGATTATAGGAAAACAGTGAAGTAGCAAAAACCTGCCCACGTGCTACAGAATGAGGTTAAGTATTATTAAGAACAAAGAAAGAATGAGTTGATTCTTAACAGCCATTGGGAAGCAGGCTGAGCATGAATAACGATGGAGTGCCTGATCTGTAGAGCAGGGAATTGTTTATTTCTGTTTTTATCCAGAAAATTCAAGTCTACTTTGCTTCACTGTTCAATGTTATTAAGAAAACGAGGGATGGCTCTATATTTTTGACATGTACCAAGCAAGTGTAAGCATTATATCCCACCTGTCTCACTGGAGTGAAGTTTCTCAGGAGAAAAAAAGCGACCTAACATGAACAGTTCAGTAAGGACTGAACCAGATCCAGTAATGGGATCAACTATCCTGATCCCAGTAATGACACCCAGACTATTTGTCAAGTTTGAGAGAAAAAGAATAAACTGTTCTCTTTTTTAAACATATAGGCTGCCTTAGCCCGAAGCAACCAGGTGCTTTTGTCTAGAGGGCAATTTGCTTCAAAGCAAAGGAACAGAGTTTGGGCTTGGCAGAGGTTGTGCAAGTGCACAAGGAAAATGGGTAGGAATGGAGCAGCTACAATGTGATTTGATTCATTTTGAACTTAGAATTCTGAAAACCTATAGAGAGCTGGTGTCTGAACTCTCTAAGTACTTCAAGCTGTACTGTTAAAAGTTGTCTGAAGGTCTTCAGTCCGTTGACATCTTACTGTAAACCAAATAAATAAAGCATTTGGTGGGCCTTCAAAATGCATTTCCTCACTTATTGGTAGGTTAGTTTGAGGCAGTAAGTGTACTCAGAGAAAGCATCAACTCTCAAGTCTTGAGGAGGTTTCTGCGTCCTTTCAAACTGCTACTGGAACTTACCACTAAAATGTCTCTTATTTCTTTTCTAAAGTTGCAGGTTTACACCAATGTACCGCTCATTTTCGTTTTTGGTTTACAATTGGTGTGGAAAAATCTGAAGTCATAAAACCTTCTGTGACAGGACATCAGGATAGAACAGCAGGTAAGAAGTGTTTTAACTACCGGGGAAATTTTGCTCATTTGGGGTTCGAGATACAAATCTAAATCAATAAAAACTGCATAGGATTTAACTGGGCCTTGGCTGACGATTAATGGCTCTGCCTGTCCACTGTTTGCCATTGACATTTTTCAGACAGACATCTCTTGTTTATCTTGTTTCATACCTTTCAATGCAGAGTGAACAGGTTTCAAGGTGACTGTCACAATGCCTGGCTTCATCCAAAGTTCCTGATGTTAGCGATCTTTGTGACGATTGCTATGCCTCATTTGCAGGGGGGAACAACCTGTCATGGGGTGCATGTAGAGGGCCCTGGCACTGGGACTGGAGGCAGGCGCTACTGCTGTCCTCCATGAGGACTAAGATGCTGCTGTTACAAGCTTTCTTCCACTCAGGGGCATCTTCTTCATATGACTCTTATTAGGGTTGTTGTTATAATAATCTCCACCTCTATTAGAACCACTGTTTTTCAACCTCCAAGCCTACGGTAACTTACTGAAGGAAACCTGGGGAAGCTTCTCCCTAGAATGAATGGGCTTTATTGAAAGCAGCAATGAGTTACCAGCACAGCTCTGTGGAGAGGCGAGGTGACTGGAGCTTGGAAACAAAATCTTTTCTTGGATTCCTTCTGTTGTGCCCCTTTTGATGTCAGCAAATGCAGCAAAGGCACACTGCCACTGCTGAAGGTACGCCTTATTTACGAAGAATCTTAATTTTCAATCTTTTTTGGGGAAAAAAGTTTAACATTTCTTTTAAGAACATTATGAGCCAGCAAGAGGTTGTACAGTACATTTGACAAATACTTTCAGGTTAATTTAGTGCAATTTCTTCTGTTTGCCCAAGTATTTAGGAATTTCTTTTGGCAGAGTTACCTATTTATTAAACCCTCAGCAGGAAGAGCAGCTATAACCTACTTCCTAGGAAGACCCCAGGCCCCATTCTCATCTCTTTCTTGAGGCTCGTCTGGAAATGGCAGGGTCTGCTTGGTAGCAGCTGAGGCGCAGGGTTGCCTGGAGCTGCCCAAGAGTGCTGAGCGGGACCCGCAGCTCCCCCCACCCGCTGCCACCTCATCTACCAGCAGCACCGAGAGCAGGGAACACATACTGCGGGGCAGAAGTGGCTGTGCTGAGCCCCGCAGAGCCAGGCTCGCAAGGGCAGCCCTGACGGCTGCTCTCAGCCTGCACCTCAGTTGTTACAAGGCTTTATAGCATTACTTCCTTACTTTTAACAATGGAATGCATTCGTAACACACAGACCCCAAATCTTCCTCGTGCCACCTGTTTATCTTCTGCCTTCGAGTTCTGGGTTTCAAGGGCCATTTGTAAAGAGGCAAAATACTTTCAGTCTCACAGAGCAAAGGGACAGACTTCAATCTAACCAAGGAGCCTCAGTCTCAGGGAGCTGTAGTAATAGGTGAAGAGCGTCTTCCTCCACTCTAGATGAACCAAACTAAAAATACATTCATCTTGTTTTCTGCTAAAGAATTAAACAGTTTATGCAGGTTCAGTTACGTGGGGAATATGGGAGCTGCTGCTGCTTGGGCAGTGGATGTTTATATTGCAGAAGCTCTTACATTACCTCTGAAAGTGCTCTTTTAAAGAGTCAGGTTGAAAATTGTTATTCTTCCTTTTGAGTGATACATATAATGTTCTCATCATGTTATGGCAAAATGTACTTTTGTTTTTCAGTCCAGTGATGAGACATACCTCACTTGGGAACTGCCATCTTTTGGTTCATTTCACTGCAATAGAAATTAGACTTTTGATCCAGAAATGAAAACAAGATTTCTAATTAGTAGCAAGTAACAGCCTCTTTTACTGATTATTTTAAAATAAGGACAAGGTATTTCAACTATTCACAAATAATTCAGACATATTACAAAGTAATTAAGAGAAAAATATTGTGATCATATTTGAAGCAAAATGGTTTAAAAATACGTTGGGTCTTTTTTTTTCTTTTAAAAATATTTGTTGATAAAGAGTTTTGCAGAAGAAAAGATCTGTTTGGTCAGATAAACTTCTGCTGTACATTCTGTGCTTTGCCCTAGGGGACAAACTGGAAAAATATTTTCAAAACAGTACTTTGTCAGAAATGGGAGTTTGGAATATGACCTCTAATGGACTTGCAAGTTTTGTCTCTGTGGGCTTTGTGCGAGGCTTAATGTGATTTTTCTTAATGGTAGTTTCATAACATGACATGAAGTTGACATTTACTTTACATTGTGTTCAAGTATTTAAAAGATCTGAGACCTATTTCTTCTATATATACATATTTTTGAAGCTTTAAGAATGCATCACCAATAACTCTTGATCAATCTTTTGTCATTTCCTTAAATGTTACAATTTCTTTGTCAAATTTAGAATTGTTAGCAGCAGTGAAGTGGTTGGACTCTATGATCTTTTGCAACTGAAATGATTCCATGACTTGATGTTCCTCATTTGAAAAAAAATCCCAAACCAAACAGAAGAATTCCCTGGGAAACTGCACACAACATGCATGATACATAACTAAAGAAACTAGTCCAAAGTTCTGATCAATTTTTAGTTCCAGCTAGAGATAACAGTTTTTCTAATTCTAAAGAGTAAAATGTTTATTATGTACAGAAGGACTGGATGGAAGATGGACATTTGACAGAGATCACTCGAGCCACCTCATGCTCTGAACAGTTCACCTGCTGTGAAGGCAGCTGCGTTTTTGTTGTGGCTGGGTGCAACCCAGCTACGGGGAGGGAACACTCCTGGTGGTGTCAGCGGGCTCAGTCTGACAAAATTCAAGGGATCTTCTCCAGGCTGCTCAGTCTTCAGCTGAACCAGGAGCTCCTTACAGGACTGAGAGCCCGGGCGCTTGCTCCCGGGCTAAATTCAAACACGTACAGCGTTGTTAGATGCTGGTTTATATCAGGTAAGGGTTTGGTCTTTTGCCTTCAGCACGCTATGACGTGAAAAACTGCACCAGCATTTTTCAATGAGCACCATCAACAGACACTGGTAACGTATCTATTGGCACGCGAGCGGGATCAAAGAATAAGCTGAACTCTTGTTGCGTATAGTAAGAAAGCACAGATGCCACTTACCTTGCAACTAGAGTCTGGAAATATTAAGACCATAAATATGCTAATAACCGTACACATATACACAAACCTCAGCAGCAATGTTACAGGATGCAGTGCCTACTCTACAGAACTGCTTTGTGTTAATACAGATACGACACCAAAATAAATGCTATTTAACAAGAAGCAAGCCCTTCTTCAAAGGTCAAGGCAGCAAGCTAAAGTTCAGGCCCAGGCTTCCGCTGAAGCGAGACTAGTCCCACTCTCTATCAAATCTAATCCTCACTATGGGGACAAAATGGCTATCAGTTAACACTAAAACTTTATGAGCTGGAGCTTTCTTCTGCCACCATTTGTCAGTCTCCCTTTTCCACAAGTGCTCTTTGTGCGACCACTCACTGTGCTTAATGGCGGACAAAGTTATTACATATAAAATACAATTTAAGGGTAAGGATTAACAGGAACAAACAGCATGTGACTGGAGTTCCTGAATCCTGGGAGCTGCTCTCCATGTTTGTAAGTGAAGTTTCAGTGAGATTGTACTTAGCAGACCACTAAGAAATTGTCGTTCTCCATCTTCATTTTCGTGCAGCTTTGTTTCAAAGCTTAGTAGGAATAGCAAGAAAAGGGCTAGAGGAGATGACTCTGCTGTCTCATTGTCTTTACTAATGCTCTTCTGAGCAGCGTCCTCTCCTCAACATCACGTCATCTAGTCCAATATCCCCAGTTCTTCCTTTCCCTTTCTCTCCTTTGAAAATAACCTGGAAAGAGAAACAGAATTGTATATAACAGGGTACAATAAAATAGAATAATAGAATTGTAAGAGAGTGCAAAAATAAAGTAAAACAAAAGGAGTTTTGGTTGAAAGAGGTCTCAACAGTATGAGGGCAAAAGCTCAGGCCATTTTAAGTGACCCACAAAAGCCCATTTATGAGTGTTTTTTCTTATTTCTGATCCTTTCCCTTCTTCACTTTGTCAGGATCGTTGGGAAAAATCAGCAGTTCAGGACAGAGATGCACCGTCTGTTAAGGCATGATGAACTTCCACATAAGAGAATCTGGAGTGCTTTCTACATGTGATCTCTGCACTGGTTCCATTGTCACAATAGAGGAGCTTTCCATTGCTAAAGCACCTTCCAGCTGCTTTAGTTGTGTGAACTAGAAATGCCCATCCTGTATTTAACACATTGTGGCTGCAGCAGACTCATGGTAACCTGCAGAGGTACCGTCTCATCATAAAAAGGCAGCAGAAGTTAGGCTAGATTTACTGAAGATTACTACTAGTCCATACTTAGCCTGAAATTCAACAAATATAAAGCTTGATGAGGAGGACTGAAGTGTACATCAAGAGAATGGCCAGCTGACTTGAAGAAACACTTTCCATAAACCAGCATTGCTCACCTGTACTACTGCTACAGATTCAGAAGCCTCAGCTGTTTAATTTGGTCAGTGGTATTGACCATGGCTTAAAAATTATTTGAAGCCAAGAGCAAAACTTTTTGTAAGAGTCTACTGTTATCACTGAGCTGGAAAGAGTTAATACAGATTAACAAGTCAGAAATTCATCTGTGTAGTTAAAAATGTATTGGATGCCTGACAAAAGCACACGTAAATAAGGAGTAGGAACAGAGGAGATCAAGGAAACTCTGAAAAAATAATTTGGTATATTTGACATAGAAATGACTGATTTTGGGTGCACTTTGGAAATAATTTACACAGAGCTGATTCATTAGAAAGTGCAATGAAGGATTGTGGTGTCCATTCACATTCCTCTCAGGTGTTTTGTTGCTTTTGGTTTTTAATTAGCTAGAAAACAAAGCTTCCATATTTCCTCCTGCTTTCTCAGTGGCAGAGGCCTTCCTTGCTTACTCCATTTGCGTTCATTCCCTGCCCCTTGGAATAAATGTCAGCATGGTTCAGGTCAGGAGCCCGAGCTCCCTCCTCAAGCTGGCTGGAAAAGATCCTGAACTCCACTGTTGTGTCAGGGGCCACAAGGCAGCTATGCTCTGTGGTTGGTTATGGTTGGCAAGCCATGCAGACAGCCACTGCTGGGCTGATCAAGAGAGACAGTGCAAACAAAGGGGAACTGCTGGTCCTCTTTAATGTCTCTACAACTCACTTGTTTTTCTGCCAGGCAACACAATAAGTGATAAAAATGTAAAGAAATGCTCAATCAGGTGAGACATCTGAGGATTGCCTCCAGTTTTAAAGTCAATGGAAAAGGGCAATAATGTTACAAATGTTTATATTCTCAGTCTGACATTCACTTACAGCTAATAGAAGGTCAAACAGCTTTGTTACTATTGCTGAGGCAAAGTTTTCAGAGAATCATCTGCAGTAACTACAGCCTTAATATGAATTTTAGGTCTATATACTCTGCATATGTGTTGCAACCTGTGCCCATGTGTGATCTTTTTAGACCCCCTGGAGTCAGGCCCTTCTCAAATCCCTTCTTCAGATCTGAAATAGAAACTACCTTTAAAGTTAGGCAGAGGTTGAAGAAAATGCTAATAAGCTTTTGATATCAGTTTATTGACTGATGTTTCTAAGACTTCCAAGTATTAAAAGTTTCTCCATGGCACTTCAGACAGCTTCTTTTGACCACATTAAACCATTTTGGCATAGTTAGGGCATCATTTACCTCCTTGGCCAGATCAGTTGCAAGCATGCTGAAGAACATAAATCCATGTGAGACTTCACATGTAACCTTCCCGAACTATCAAAACCAACTTAGTTTCAATATCTTTGCCCTGGTTTAGCCAGTTATTAATCCTCAAGGGATGATTCTTCTTATTTCATGGCACTGTATTATTTAAAGCATTGCTCATGAGCAATCTTGATAGAGGCTTTTTTGTAAACCCATGTACAGTATGCCATTGTCCATTAGACTGCTCTTTCCCCCATGGTGATTCATTCCCTTAGGACAGGCTGTACGAGGTAGCTCAGAACAGGCTACTTTGTTGTCCTCTATGTATCTGTTGCTGTAGGTTGGATTATTTTTATTTTGCACAAAACTAATTTGAAGAAATGCACAATGACCCTCCCATCCTTTCACAGAATCTCAAGTGCTGGAAAGGACCTTGAAAAATCATCTAGTCCAAGCCCCCTACCAGAGCAGGACCACCTAGAGTAGGTCACACAGGAACTCATCCAGCTGGGTTTTGAATGTCTCCAGAGAAAGAGACTCAACAACCCATCTGGGCAGTCCATTCTAGTGCTCTGTCCTTTGTGTGATTCCATTGGAAGCATCAAAGCAGTAATACACAGCCTGAAACTGGACCAAGACCACCAACAGTCCATACACCGTGGCAGCTTCTGCAGCTTCTCACACGAAAACCAGCACACACCTCAGTACTTACACTCTTGATGCCCAGGCCTCGTAACGTTATGTGTGTCTGCCTCCAGCCGTGGCCACCAGTCCTGCCCCAGACGGCTGGTCCGTGAGCACCGTTTCTCCTCACAAAAACTTGGAGTGCACCCGAATGCAGCCCGGGCACCTTATGCCTGAACGACAGGCACAGGTCACTGGTCTGAGCCACGTGACCCAATGGCAGGATGAGGTGCGCAACTCTTCCTTCTTTGCCTTTGGGCTCAGAGATGGTAAGATACTGTCCCCCTGCAAAACAAAAAGCAGTTAGTATGTCGTGGAGGGTTTTTTTAACCTTCTGCTACGTTGCAGAGGACCAAATGCACAGAGTCATTAAAAACACAAGAAATGTAAAAGGAGTCCACAAGGTTCAGTGAGTCCTAAATAAAGCACATAGTTACTGGAAGGTGAACCTAGAAGGAAGGCATCTTCCTCCCGCAGGGTGAGACTCACACTGCAAGTCTTCTGTTTGCAGTGGTACCAGGTTAGCTCTTGCCCATCCAATTTCTTTTTTACAAAGCAAATAATACCTTCTTCGAAAATGAAAATTTCCCGTATTCCTTCACTTCAGACAAGCCCTTGGTGACCACATGATTTTAAACCCACAGTGACATTAAAGCTACTTGTGGACATTTACACATTTTGTGAACTGCAGTTTTTTGCTGTTGGACAGAGGAATGAGAAGGCCAGTGTAAATATTGTCATGTAATTGAGCTGTGGTTCTGTCCCTTTCCTTTTGTTTGGGGACTGCTTTAATAACATTAAGCCTCAAAGTGCATCCATGTAGCAAACACATGTAAGCCTTTTGATTTAACTCTTAATCTGGATTGGATTCAGAAAGCTGGAAAAAGTGATGATTTGCAAATATCTATTAACTCGATACACTCCCTGAAGTCTTCTCTGACAATATTAAATTGTCAGTGAACATACATACTTAATTTAGAACTACATTATTATGTGTGATCATGTAATGAAGTAAAGGAAACACCTAGAACATGAAAAGTGGAGGATCTCAGATATGGTAACATCCATTAAACCTAAAAAAGGGAATATACTTCCATAAGTCCCATGGAAACTCAAAAGTACAATAAATGAGACTTCACTCTTGGGAGAAAAACCACACCTATACTTTTTCTTTGTACTTGAATTAAAATGTGCATTATTTATGGTTTTTTAATGAGATCAGATTTTAAAATATTTTTTTTTATTAAAAAAATCCAAGTTTAATGAAGTTAAGGGAGAGGTGGCATTTAGGCTCCTTAGTTGAAACCAATAATGTAGAAATATTAGGGGTTTGTAATATTCTTGACATTCCCAGTCCTTAATTATAGAACAGACAATGTACCAGGGCTTGTCACACACTTAAAAAAACCCCAACCTTGTCTCCAATTCTCGATTTCTAGAAAGGTTTTTGAGTTCTTTGCTGTGTGGAATCCCATTGAAACCAAAGTATTATGCTGTTGTCTGGGGCCCTTAGCTGCATTTGGGTCATTTGTCCAAGATTCTGTTAAAGTTTTTTAGGGTCAGGATTTTGGTTTATTTTCAATGCATTGTTTTTCCATCAAGGTCACTAACTGCTAAAATAAGCATAATAGAGTTTAAATAACTGCCTGTGTTTGTTGTAGATTCAGTTATATCACTGTGAAAGTACTGACTCATTAACTGCATCTGTTTCAGATAGTTACAGTGACTGAACCCAATCAATAGGAAACAGACTTGTGTGAGCACAAAGCCAACATATCTGTAGGCAAGTGCCTGCAGGAAAAGGTCCCCTTAAATCAGCATTTTCAGCATGCAAGATAAGCTTATACGGCTTCAGTGTGCCACCTTTCAAAACCCACATTCTGATAAACCAATAAATAGCAAACTCAGAAAGGTGAAAGCAAACACTCAGGAGCAAGCTGTGAAAATAAAACCTTGCAACAAGGTATTCCAGACAGGAGGGAGCGGGGGGTGTGACTTCAAGGGACTAGTTTTAACAGGTTATGTCAACAGCAGCAGAACATACACAGGAAACAAAAACTGAGATTGTTCCTGACTGAGGAGCAATGCAGGAGGAAAAAGAAATCTAAAAAAACCCAAAAAACAGTTCAAAATCTTAGTTCTGGAATTTAGTATGTATTGAAATGCTTCTGGAGTACAGGTGATGAATATGCTTTGAGTGACTTACTTTGTCACAAAGCAAGCATTTTAAAATCCATTGTTTAAAATGATGTTTGAATTATGTGCAATCTCTTTTAAAATGCCGATCTGCAGGCAGGTGACAGAGACCTGTTTGCTCATCCGCAAGAGAAAGCAGCTCTGCTCTCCCAGTCATGCATGAGACTTCGTAAGTGTTGTAAGGAGCACGGGGAAACACTATTGTATGCCTGTGGGTGAGGAGAGGGCTTTCCCAGTCAATGAAGACAGTACTTCCACTTTGCCAGCTAAACAGCCTGGAAAAGGTGCCAGGTCACCCGCTGTGGTGGCAAATGACTGTCTAGTCACTGACAGTGTAAAGACAGGCCTCTGTAATGGAGGTGATACCTAAGGAAAATGGCTCCCAGTGCCCCCATCCTCTCTTAACCTATAACATCTCACTGCCTGAATGCACGTCTCCTTCTGAAGCCTGCCCTCCCATTACACAGGGTAAGCATTGTGCACTTCAAAGGCTGCTCTTCAGAAGCAATCCTGCTCATGTGGGCAGTCAGAGGCCCCCATCTCATCCCTGGGCCTGTGGGGCAGGCGCTGCCAGGGGAAGGGCACATGGACAAGGACAGAAGACCTCTCAGTGCCACATGGCACAGCCCCACAGCCTCTGGGGACAACATGGGGCTACCTTCCAGCAGTGAAGGTGGGCACTTTTGCTGGGAGTACACTGGCAGAGGTGGGCGAGCAGGACCTCTGGCTGCTTTGGCTGACCACCAGTGCCCATGCTGGTCTTCTCCTACGCTGCAACTGGCTCATTACAACTCCCCTGTAATGCTCATTGCAAGGTCACTTTTTACCATCCCAAACACGTCCATTTTTAGAAGTCTCTGAGTATGAGCACCAAACTTGTCTTCCTTCCCCTTGCTTAACAGTTTTCCTCCATATAGGTTGCTGTTACTTGAGTAGAATTCAGTAACATCAAACTGAGGGGTTAAACTAGAACACTTGGCAGCAGAACAAAGACCATTTCCAGTACTGTCTATAATTTTGCTAGTAACATGGAAATAATTATATTGGTGTGGTGGTTTGCAAAATAAACTGTTTCACTATAAGTAAAAGGTGTTCTCTAGTCCACACTTTTGTTCCATTTGGTTCTTTTAAGGCAGACAATCTTGTACTGAACACATTTACTACTCCTTCAGAGACATTCCTATTGTAAAGATACCAGCTGTGGTAAAATTGTAAGTTCTCAACTGCTCTTTCATGTTGGGAATCCTCAGTTTTTATTTTTATACACAGAAGAGGTGTGGGTGTGAAATATATCCTGGAACTAAAGGGAAGAAGCTGCATAAACTCATCGTGAGCACCACTACCAACCTCAAGCCTGGATGGTTCAACTACAGGATGTGATCGTACACAGGTACCTTACCTGAGGCATCTCTCACTGGTTCCCAGTGCAAGTCGTCATCTTTGTCCTTGATCCATCCACACAGTCCACTATCAAAACTGCAGCTGTGCACCAGCACACCTGGGCAGAACAGAGCAGGTCCATCCCCCCGCAAGAAAAGTGAAAATTAGAGTGGTTTGGATTGTTTTAGTTGGGGATCTACAGCAATTACCCCTGTGGCTCACTCACACTAGCAAGTAAATATGAAAATTACATACAGCAGGAGCATCAGAAAAAGAACCCACAAAAATACTAAAACAATAAAAAAGGATGCTAGTTCACACTATTTTTGTTCTAAATCTGGTAGGAAATAAAACTATAAAGGTTCACTTTGATGGTGGGGATTTTTTTCTTTTTACAAAGCACAGTTTAAACGAGGGACACAAAATGTAGGAGGTCCTATAAAAATGCATAAAATCCCACGAAATCTCAACACATCCTAAACCCCAGGCCCTGAACGAGAGCCATGATCTTTACCTGGGTCATCATTTGCTTCAAATTCATCGGCAGTAATCCCTCTTTCAATTTCGAGCATTTCCAACAGATTATTGCTCACTCCAGGCTGGCGTGGAACTGCAAGAAAAGTAGTTTTTCAGAAATGAATGGGATAAAGGGGTAGTTAGTGACCCCAATTCCTTATCTTTAATAAAATACCACAGAGCAGCTCTGGGCGTTGTGCATTTCTTGGATAATTCAATGTATTTAATTGTATTTGACATGAAGATTCCTAAACTTTCTGCATGTGATTTATGTTGTAACATTTATCTGCAAAAGGTGATTCCAAATCTGCTAAAGGCTCTTAGAATGAAAGCTCCCTTTTAACTGGGGGGGGGGGGAGGCAAAAAAGCCCTTGCTCGAACATTCCCTTCCACGCACTTTCCCGAGATGTTTATAGGAGAATGTCCACAGGAAGCAGTGGTAGTTGGAAGAGGCCCCACATGCACCTAACCTTCGAAACACAGCTGAAGGTACATCCATCTATCTGCAAAGGATCAGAGCTCAGGATTGTACTGAGAGGTGAGCAGAGGAGGAGCTCTACTGGAGGCTGAAATTCAACTGTAATTATACTTTTTGCTTTCCAACACAGTTTGTCCTTCAACTGCTGTTCTCAGCTGCAAGGAGACTTGTTAATTAATTAACTTAATAGCTATTTAGCAGAGCTTATTAGATATTTAGCAGCCAGGAAAACCCCCAGTTTAAGACATCTCTGTGAGTCCGATGGCTGCTGAAGTCAGGAGGCTACAAAGACTTTCACTGAAGATACTATGCCAGCCTGTGTAAGTGGCCAGAAATAGCACACCAAGGTCACGTCTGACGGACAGCTGTCAACTAGAGATAAAAAGATTGCACTGGATAGAGCTGTCTTGGAAACTCCTCTTTTAAGGGCAAGTCTAGTGCATAATTAGTAATAGCAGTAATGTACTTCAGGCGTGTCCTTAAATGTTATAGACACCTCTGGTATTTGTAAGGGCCTTATCTGTTAAAAACTTGACACATTTTCTATTTGCAGTGCTAAAATAAGTATCTTAATGTCTCTATATGCTTCTTAGGCAAGTAAGAACAAGAAGAACTGAGAGGATTTACAGTTCTAAACCGAAATAAAGGACTGTTGTTTTCAGGAAATCAAATCAAAGGTAAGAAGGAACTTCTTTTGCACTTGGATGAACTGTAAATAGCACTACTGCAAGAGCTCCTCTAAAGCCAGAAGACGAAGGTTGACCAAATGCTGATATATTTTAAAAGCAAAATTACAGGCTCTATAAATAATAATAAAAATAATAACAAATAATAAAAAGAATATAATAATATAAGATTATAAAATAATACAATGATAATCTAATAAAAAGAATAATAAACAAATACTACATAATAATAAATTAAAAGCTTGAAGTTTGTAGGAAACTGATTAACTCCTTAATATTATAGTCATTTTTGGAATCGTTATGTCTCAGGGGTTTTTTCCTTCCTTTTCTTTAAACCTCTATAGATTTTGGATTATGTTTATTTGCAGCTTAGGCTATTAATGCTCAAACAGCCTCAAGGACCTTAGGTTGGCTTGGTAGTAAATGCATGCTAATTTTTAAGGGTACATTGTTTGTAATCATATTTTTGCTGCTTCATTTAATCTCGGTTTTTGCTTACATGATTGGAATTTTGAGATTTAACATGAAAGAAACCATATAAATGTACCTGGTCCACACCACTCCCTGCAGTACATTAATGTACAAATACTATTTTAAATTATATATATATATCAATCTGTTCACCTCTGGCAGCAAAATAAATCTCAACAGGAATGTTCCAAAATCATCATTGACCCTTATTTGTTCCCATCAGGGAGGGAATCTGCTCTAACATGCAGGTGGGACGGTTGAACAAGCCCATCAAACAACAGAGGTGCTTATGGCAGTAAGAGCTGTTCTGGCACGTAACACCTTGCACTCTCATACTGCTCTAACTGCATAACAGTCATGGACATCCATGAGTAGCTTACAGAGCATGTGTGTATGAACTGTCTACCTCTGCCTAGCTACGTGTGGCACACACACTATCAGCACAGTTTAAATTCAGCTGCAGTGGATTTACTCAGGGATACTAAAAACTGTAATTTGATTTCTTCTGTTAAACATGGCCAGTCACCTGGGACAGCAAATTTTGCAGGAGTATTTCCTTACAAAGCTTGCTAAACTAACAGTATCCTGGGTGTTTCTTACTGTCATTTCTGGCAGGACAGTGCTCTGACTGCAATTTGCTTTAGGTAAGTCCTCTCAGTGGGGTTTTGCCTCACATTACAACCACATTGCAGACTGCTGCTTGTGCAATGCAGCAGTCACCATGCATGAAACATCTATGCTGCACCCCAGGAACTATCACTTTGCCTTTTCTCTTCTCAGGCTGCACTAAGGGAAAAAGACATCATTTCGTACACTATAAAGAACAAGTTGCCAATTCACTTCAGAATTGCTGAGCGCACCGTACATACACATAGTGTGGCTGCTAGTCTGGAATGGACACACAGCCTCTTCTAGAAGTGTCTTTTTATCAGCCACATCCACATAAAATAGAGATGAAAAAAGGCCAGTTCATGGGGGCTGAGGGAAAGGTAAGCTGCCTTCTCCCTGAAGCGCAGGAGGATTCTAGCCTGCAAGGAATCTCACAGTGTCATTGCCATCAGGCCTCCAGGCACCCACCAGTAACAGTATGCCTGCATCCTCTTCTCACCTAAGTTAACACTCTGCACATCCGTATCTTCCTGTTCTTCCCCTGTTTCTTAAGTTTTCCCTAGAGACCAAAGATTCACACCACAGACTCACAGACTGGTAGTCACAGGGCTCTAATGAACACTCTGACAGAAAGCAGAAACCTATTCCTAAGAGGAAACCTATTGCTGAGCTCTAAGATTTGTAGGACACTCAGAGGTCACCATCTCAGTGCTTGCCCTGTGGATTCCCTTCCCAATGCCCCATAGATCATGTTTATGGAAGATACGGCAGGAAATACTAGGAATTTGGTATTTGAGCTACTTCAGCTTACTAAAATATCAGTGCACAGCTATTCTCACAGAATCACAGAATGGTAGGAGTTGGAAGAGACCTTTAGAGATCATCTAGTCCAACCCCCTGCTCAAGCAGATTCAACTAGATCAGGTCACACAGGAACATGTCCAGGCGGGTCTTGAAAACCTCCAGAGAAGGAGACTGCAAACCCTCCCTGGGCAGCCTGTGCCAGGGCTCCCTCACCCTCACAATAAAGAAGCTTTTCCTTGTGTTAAAGTGGAACTTCTTGTGTTCCAGCTTCATCCCATTTTACCCCTTGTCCTATCACTGGAGACAACAAAGTCTCGTCCCATCCTCTGGATATCTACCCTTTAAGTACTTGTAAATGTTAATGAGATACCCCTCAGTCTTCTCCAAAGCTCAAGAGCCCGAGTTCCCACAGCCTTTCCTTATAAGAAAGATGCTCCAGTCCCTTCATCGTCTTGGTGGCCCTTCACTGGACTCTCTCCAAAAGTTCCCTGTCTCTCATGAGCTGAGGAGCCCAGAACTGGACACATTTTATACAAATCTGAGTTCTATATGTGCACAAGTATTCTCCAAATTAAAGTGGATATATTCGTCTATAATTAAAGCTCTAAAAAACCCAAAAAATCTTTAAAACTTTCTCTAAAGTCCTCTCCAAACACAGTTGTTAAGATATTCTAAAAGAACACGTTGCAAAGCTTTAAATCAGACACTTCAGTGCTCAGACCTAATTAAAGGAATGAGAGCTTGATACAAAACAAGAGTTACTGTAAGAGATGCAGGGCTCTAAATACGATCCATGTGTACACCACCACTTCTTGCTACAACTAATAAGTTGAATGGCAATCGTGGGAGAAAGTATTTGGCACCATTATTTTTTGCAAGCTTTCCAAATCCTTTCTGTGTACTTTATATAGCATATCAGTGTGCTTTTCAGTTAAGTTCAATGGTTTGATAAAGCTTGTTAAATATAAACTTGGCTTCTTTTTCTTGGAGAATTTTATAAGCTCTGAGTGAGCCAATACATCAACACTACCATGTACTGAAAAGTTCATGAGCTAAGCTCTTCTCAGATGCATGAATGGTGGGGGGAACATTTAATAACTGCTTAAGACTGATTTCTTTTCAGCTTTTTAATCCTTAGGGAAAACAGTAGGACTTTTTTACTTTTCCTCATTTACTTGCTAATTGTGGAATTTGGGAGTAAAAGAGATGGATTGTACATATATGAGGATTTTTGGAATTAGGGAATAATCATTATTTTGGTGTTACAAACACAAACCAAAACATGGAGTGAAGCTGCATGTTATTAGCAATTGTTATTACCATTAATAATGCAGTGTTCTCCCTTACAACAAACAACACATTCTTAATGCAATTCCATCCCACACAATAATCATGATCAAGCTTCATATTTGTTAAAAAAGAACAACGATTTTTTTTACTCAATAGTTACGAGTAGTTGTTAAATTCCACTGCAAAAAAAAAAATCCCACAAGTGGTGAGATCTCAAGCAGAACTAGCGGAAAACAGCTAAAAGGAAGGGTAGTCCAGAGGTCAGTCAGACTTGGTAAACATGAATACTTTCTGTTTTCCTCCAGGGTAGACGTTGATATATGCTGGGCTAGAAAGACAGGGCAACAGAGGGGTACACTTCACCCTTTTATCTGCATACACACAGTGTCCAGGATACCCTTCCTGAACTTCTGCAGACTCAAATTCTGCAGTGAGAATTACTTCAGGAAGGGCTTTCATGGACTGTCCTACCCTCTACCAGTACACCTCTGCATAAGAAGGGAGAGACTGTGATAGCCTGTGACCACTCTAAAGTCCAATCTTGTGTTTCTCAGGCAGTTACAAGGCTTATAAACTTTGACCTAAATCAAACATCTTACTATGTATCTTCCCAGATTTTCTGAAAAGTAACCTGCCTGCTTTTCAATTATCAACTTTTCAGGAGCTGCAGAGTTTCAGGGAAACAGACCAATTAAATAATCTACAAAAGCTTGCATATCAGATTTGGGGATAAAAGTAGCTCAAAGACTGATACTGAAGGTGGGATTTGTGAAACTCCTAGATCTTACGATTTACCTCCAGAGTACAAACTGCAGCAAAGTGCCTATATTAAATATTAAGAGACGTACATTTTAATAGGGGCCAGAACAGTGCAGACAAATGAAATGCTACTGTAAAATGATGCTACTCTAATGATATCACAGAATAACAAAACTCGCATTCTTTGCCTGTAGCATTTCCCTTTTTTCAACAGCTTCAAGGATCACATAACTGCATTTGCTGTACTAAGTACTTCTCAATCATTGAAAGGGGGAGAAGAAAGCACCAAGTTTTAATCCAATCTTTTAACTTACGAAATAACTCTTACGAGAAAGGTCTCCTGATTTCAGTCTAAGGGATAAGAAGGAAAATTGCTGAACTACGTTCTAATACTGATAAGAGGTTTTGTTCTTGCTCTGTTCATATTTAGCATTATGCTTTAAATTTATGCCTTTAATCCAGATCTTGATGGTAGCAGAAAGTCATAGTCTTATTCTGAAGTATGTTCTATTTGTTAGAGACTTTCTCCATCTGAGTAACCATAAAAGATTCCTCTGAACTTCAGGCTAGTTTGTATCACTCCTGAAATAGTTAAACATTAAGCCATGGCTGCATTCCTCCCTCATTGCCATTACCCCATATCCATATCCTTGGTGCCAGATTCCACTGTCTGCATCTGACTAAGTGGTTCAAAGGCCAAGTGTAGGAATTCCATTTTTAGAAGTACTCATTTTTTTCTCCTCTGAAAAAGCATCTCCCCAAAGTCACTGCAAGTGTTTGTAGAAAAGAAGTAAAGCATCTAAAGAAACACAACAACCCAATATCTTTCAAGAGTTGCAAAGGCATTTAAATAACATTATCAGCATTATTACAGTTTGTGTGCTGTCCCCACTGAACACACCAATTTCACCCATCCTCAGCTGATTTCAAGTTTAGTAGCACACTCCAGTGTTCCAAAGTGAAAGCTTAAGACAAGTTTACTCAATATGTGGGACAGCAGGTCAAATAAAAACAAAAGGAGAAAATTGAGTCTCCTTCCTTGGAGGTCTTCAAGACCCGCCTGGACATGTTCCTATGCGACCTGATCTAGGTGAACCTGCTTCTGCAGGGGGGTTGGACTAGACGATCTCTAAAGGTCCCTTCCAGTCCCTACCATTCTATAATTCTATGATAGGGAGCAACGATTCACCAAGGGTAAGCTCAGGAAAAGATTAAATAAGAATAGAAGCATCACATATTCAGATGGCTAAGCCAAGCAGCATTTCCCATTGTGTTGCATTGTCAAAGTCTGGCTAAGGCTTCAGAGCCTGAGCAGGTGCAAAAGGAAATAAAAAGTCCACACATCACATGACAACCTAGTTTAAAAACACAACTTTAAATACTAAAGTCTTCAGCAGGTGCTAAGGGCTGACAGATCAAAATTGCCAGTGGTTGCTGGCTATAGTGCTCTTTGTGCTGGGTTTTGTCTACCCTTGTGTGATAACTCACTATGTTCTGTGACTCTAGGATACAACAGCCCTTGGCAACACATGACGATGCAGCCATCAAAGACATTGTAACTCTTCTGAAGTCTGAAAAACAAAAATGAAATCCTACTTCATGATCTGATTGGAGTTAACATCAGCTTCCTCCTTTATTTTCCAAGACAATGAGCATTATGACTGAATTGCTGCCTGCATTCTCCCAAGGCAGACAAAGAAGGCAACAGAGAGTCTTTCTCTTGTCTTCTCTTTTCAGGCAGGCATATGGGGACCAAAGTGAAAGTTCATCTTTGAGCTTCTTTGCTGCCTCAAATAGAGAAGTAGATGTCATGGGGAAACAAACCCAGAGAGGTATAGTATTAGCCAAACAAAATTAGCTCATATTCACAACCCAAGAATACTGCAATGATGTCTGATGTAGGTGAGATTAAAACAGCAATAGTTTTAAAGAAGCTGAAGGAATTAACTGAAAAAGCCCATTCCCTGAGGAAGTACTGAGGCAAGTGAAAAATCAAGAAACATTTGAATGGGTGGCAGGAAGGGGATGGTGGTGTTGGCACACCCACTTGCCAGACAAGAAGCACACTAGAAGTTAGCTAAGGTTCCTAGTTACTTCAGTTTAAAGTTATGTATTATTTTTCCATCAGTGTTGTTAACATTGTGTTTGGCTGTGAGGAAGGCCTTTCTAGAGGCCCTGGCTCAGGCCTGGTGGAAATGCTGCCTCACAGGGAGCAGCTGCAGCCTAACTGTTCTCCCACCTGCCTGAGCAGTGGCAGGGCTGGCCTGCAGCATGCCAGCAAGAACCTGAAGCTTAATCCACTTGGCAAATGCCATCTGTACACTAACATGAAAGGCGCTTGAGCTACTGCACTTTATCTTGCATTTGCTACTGGCCAAGAACATGCAGGTAGCCAGTTCTGCAGCCCAGCTAATGCCCAGGAGCTCAGCACCCAGCAGTAATGCTCCCACGCTGCTGAACTCCTCCTGTGATGACATCTGGGGATAAATGAGTATTCTCTGTATTATCCTCAGAAGTACAGATCTCAGGGCAGGTAAGAACAAGCCAATTCATGCCCTGCACATCCCACTGCAGTAATATGTGTGGCTATAACTTTTCTACTTGCTTTTCTAGATGTCTCACATGAGGAAACGTAACTTCTTCCCCACAAACAGCTATGACAAGACTCAGTAGGTCAAGTAACACCTTACTCTACAGCAACATTTTCTTTGAAGGGGTAACACATTCTTCAGGAACCGAATTGTTTTGCAATCAACGATAGTTTTCAAAACCTAAACAAATGCTTTTGTGCACTCACTGAATAAATGACTCAAGACAGAGAGGTGAGATGAGACGCCTAGAGGATACTTTCAAAGTAGTCACAGAAGAAAAACAGAAAAACAAAAAGGAAAGAGACAATACTGCTTTTGTTAAGGGATATATCCTTTCCCATGTTTGTTCTATGTGCCATAATGTGAGCTTACAGACAGAATAGAAACTTTTACTTTCCTACTTTCCAAATCCCTGTATCTGAAGCATGGCCATTGAAAGCATTAGCTTCAAAATTGAACCTCTAGGGACAATACAGAAAGACCAATTGTAAATAGTAAGCTTTATCCAGATGATTATTATGACTTCATGAAAATAGCTGAAAACTATCCTTCTGCTTTAGAATGCCTGAGAACACCCACAACATGAGACAGTCTTGGAAGCGCAGTGCAAGCCTAGAATAACTGCCACAGAATTCTGTATTTGTAATTATTGGTTCCCATTATATTAAAATTTTAGGAGTCTCTACTCTCTTTCTTTTTAGAATTTTATATTAAAATGTATTTATATTTTAGCTGAATATAGATTATTTTAAAAATAAGCTTGAAAAAGCCAAAAGCACACTCCTCTGAGTAGTACCAGGATTCATCTTCCCAAATTCTAAGTCAGCTTTTGTCTCCATTTTATCAAACTGTGTAAAACAGATAAAAAGGCAATAGGGAAAACAAACAATTTTTTTATAAGGAACAAAATATTTCATAGTGTAATGACCTAAGAGAACACAGCCCATGAAGTTACCACGCAGATGCCAAAAACCTCCGGAAACAACCTCCTACGTTGCTTGTACACCTGCTCTGAGACAGCAAACTTTCCCTTCTACTACATTGCTTCAGCAGGTTTATTGTATATCAAGTTGCAGGAGAAGGGCTGATCCAGCACACGCTCCCCTTCTCTAAAATTAGCAGCAGATCTAAGATGAAATCAGGTGTTGAGTATTTCTTGGCAGATATGTGTAACTCTGCATGTGACACTAATGTCTTCTGTGGTATGCACTACAGCTGGCATAAAGCTGGTGTAGAAATAGTGCCATAGCTTTCAGAGCAGCTCTTGAAATCCCATGTGTTCATGCCATGAGAATCTTTACTGTCTTCAGTTTTTCATAGATTCTGTCCATAAAGTCAGTCTCTGTACTATTTTTATGCACTTTTGCCATTGCTTAGTCATTATCATCCAAGACTACTTGAATTCATACAATAAGGTAACCTAACAGAGTCTGTAGGTAATCAGACATGGTCCCATTTCTTATTATTCTTATAGCCAAAGAAATGCAATAAAAGTGTCTCTCAGCTCTCTTAATTTGAAGCCATTAATCGTGACTCATGTTGCATTTCAATGTTTTTCAGTAAAATGTGTTTCTTTCTCCAAAATTTTCATCTGAAAGCACGATTAGGCTAAGCACTTCTATAGGATGTTTTACGCACAAATAATTTCAGAAAGACAACCCAAATTTTTTGGTTGAACTGATCCAGAACTTACTCCCCACATTTTTGTTAGGTCATAAAATCAATTATTTGTGCAGCTTTATCATACTAATGCTTTCAGTTTCACGTCTTTGTTCTCACTAATAAAGCATTACAAAAAAACCTGAACAGAACACTACATGCTTTCATCTCACCCCACTTACAGTTCTGATAAATGAAAGGATCTGTAAAATTACTCACTGAACACATCTCCCCGGGGTTTCTGAGGATCTATCTGGATCCTGTTGTCATCTGTAATTCCATGGGAGACTGTAGTTGAAGACTCTTCAGTTGTTACCAGAGTTCTTTGTGGTGGTCGTGTAGGTCTTACTGTTGTAGGCTGAGGTGGTGTTGGAGGAGGCGGCCTTGTCATTGGCTTTGTTACTGGCCTTGTCACTGGCACATATCTAGTAGTTGGCTTTGGTGTCAGTCGGGTTGTTGGCCTGGGTGTAGGATGAGACGTTGGCCCAGGTGTAGGTTGAGTTGTTGGTCTGTGTGTATGATGAGATGTTGGCCCAGGTGTAGATCGAGTTGTTGGCCTGGGTGTAGGACGAGATGTTGGCCCAGGTGTAGGTCGAGTTGTTGGCCCAATCACCGGTCTTTCTGTAACAATAGCAGATACATACATTAATCTGAGGGGTTGCTTTGTGCCTCCAACACCAGGAATCCTATTGGTTATACTACTGTCTCCCTTGGGGAGTGTGCTGTTGTCTTTGAATATATGATATGGACCAGGTGGTTCAATCATAACATTAGGAATAACTGCAAAGAGAATCAAAATGGGACCAAGATGGACATCTGAGTCTCTCGCCCCAGAAATCTGACAATATATTTCATTATCATACAGAGAATCTTTGCTGAAATGATGTCAGTAAGCACTAATTACTTTACAGGGATGGAGCCTAAGCCAACAGCCTTTAGAGATTTACTTTTGCTAATCACCAGGAAACAAAATAAATGGCGTTTTTTCAACCTCCACAAAAAGGAGAAGGTGAACCAAGCAAGGGCTATGACACGGTGATAGTGCCTACAGTACCAGTTCCTTCAATGAGTCAGAAAGTTAGTTAAATAAATTTTAAGTTGCTTTCATAAGTGGAGTTTCTGCAGATATGAAATACAAGAACATCTGCTTTGTTATTTATAATTTGCTATTTTTAATAAGCCTTTTATCTCTCATTGGAGATCTTAAAAGCCCCAATAAGAAGTCTAATCACGTATTTTGTGTACAAGCGTTTCAAGTATAACATATAGTTAAAATGAAGAACTACTGTTTGTTAAACAATGAATTGTTTGATGACAACAGATTAAAAGTTTTTTTCTGTGGCCACCTGTTTATTACTATTCCTTTGAATACCCTGTGGGTTTTACATTATGGTCTGTTAAAACAGAAAATGTTCCTTAGGATTATGTCCCAGTAACACATGTGAAGTTCGTCCACATATAATTGCAAGCGCTCAGGTTGCAAAAGAGCACCTTAGCCAGCTCGCATTACCATGACAGCTACAGACAAAAGAAGCAAGTCCACAATGGTACTGGTCTTTAAAGAGATCAGTGAATCACCAAAGACCAGAACCCACTTATGCCCACAAGATCCTCAAGAAGATTCAGCAGATGTCATAGAGCTGCACAGTTCTAAAGGATGTCAAATGTTGGGGAACTCCAATGGTCTATTCTATACCAAAGGGAATGCCTGCTTCTCCCAAGAAAAAGGTGAGGAAGGGAATTCTTGCAGGGAAATTCTCCCTTTCAGCTCTGCTCATATCTGGGGAGCAGTGGGGGTGGATGGGGTGAGTTGCTGAAATGAGCCAGGGGCAGAATGTACAGAATAACAGGGTATGAGTAGTATTTACCGTTTGACCAGACTTACCCTGCTTACTCATTTGTTCTCATCTCATAGCAACCCCTAGAATGAAGCTGTGAACAGGGAGAGGTGAATTTCTTTCTAATTATGAAATGTCTCAGGGAAAGGTATTTTTACCAAGGCACGCTAAGACTTGGAAAACTCCATGTTTCCTGGCCTCTTATTAAGTAATAAAAATAGTTAAGAGAAACTGAGCCTGACAGCGCTGTATCTCAAAACTTACAACATGAGACACATTTAGAAGCATAGACTCTAAATTTACTTTCAGAATTGTTTTAAAAGCAGCACTACGTACGTATGCAGTTTGTTCCATTATCTCTGTACCCTTCTGTACACTTGCATTTGTAGGATCCTGGTGTATTGTAACATCGTGAAAAGCTACCACACTGATGGTGGCCAAGGGAACACTCATCTATATCTGCAACAAAAAGTTACATTAAAAAAACATTTACATCAAAAAATCTTTGACTTTCCACTTATCCCTGAAAAAACTCAAAAAGTAGTATAGTTATTAGGAAAATATTACTAATTTTGAAAAATGTAATAAAACTGAATTGCCAGTGGGAAAAGGAGGATAGAGAGTCACAAATTACTGTGGTCATATAAACATCAATTGTGCAACTTTGGCATTGCTCAGCTTGTCCCTTAGCATGAGCTTCAGTGATGTGCTGTGTGTAGACTGCAGTTGAGATCATGAAGATCACAAGTTTAACAACCACTTCTTAAAGATGGCATAATAAGAAAAGAAAAACTGAGTGTATGAATATACCCATTCTTAATCACACAGATATTAAACAGGTTTTTCATAATGTGCTTCCTCTATTACACATCTGTATGGATGTTTCTATATCAAGTAGAAACTGCTTCAAACATACTCGTTCCATGTTTGTTTTTAGTGATGCAAGTAAAAATCTCCAAGTTCCAGCATTCTGCATGGAGATTTCTCTCAAAAAAATATACTTAAATGAATATAAAGCAATGTCTCACTATCTCCACAAGATTCTTTTTCTTCAGTGAAAGGATCATAACCAGTTGAGGTCTTGGGAAACTAAGACAGTGGGACCTGAGATCATCTCTGTTGAGGTGCATACACCAGCTGTATTCTAGTCTCACATTCAGACAAAGGAAGGCTTTTTTCCCCAAATCCTGTCTTTTCCCCACCTATCTTTAGGGATAGGAAAGTTGGCCAGGGGAAGGAAAGTTGGCCAGCCTGGGTTGGAAAGAGCTGGGCTGTGCTTTAGCCACATTTTCTTATCTTGGATCTTGAGGCATGCTGTGGAGCATACCTGCGTTACTGCTCAGTTATAGCCTAAGCTCACATGCTTCTCCAAAACTACAGCTGTCTGTGCACAGTGAAATCTGTGGGGAAAAAGGCTTTGGAGAGGAATTTATGGGATCACCAGCTCTGCTCTCCCACTAGCTTTCACTGGAAAACCAGTTACAAGAACGGGAGCCAAACATATGCTTTCTTTTTTACAGTCTATTTCTATAATCTATTCTTTCCTAAAATACAGATGCAGTGCAACCTAAAACAACCTGCATCAACATTTCAGCTATAAAAACCAAACATTGCTCCTTAAACCATTAATTTCAATTCAGAATACGCAGCTCTACTACAAGCACATACGAAATATGTTCATTACCATGGCATTGGTATTTGCCTCCGATGTACATGAGATCGAAGCCTTTATGACACCTGCAAATGTAGCTTCCAAAAGTATTGACACAGTGCCTAAATCGTGGACAGATAACTCTCCCAGTAGCACACTCATCGATATCTGTGGAAACAGAGGAGCTGTATTATTCTTAATATCAGTTAAAATACAAGCTATACTATCCAAATTCAACTAGTTTCACTTAATGAAAAACTAAAGAAGAATAATCTTTTTGTTAAGGTCCTTTTGGCTACAAGCTGGTCAGCCAGTAGTAACTCCACAGTAATTCTGGCTGTGCCATCTCAGTTCAGCTCTTGGTCACAGATTTTCATGTGTCCTCTGCCACATGTCTTTACAAATACCGTGAGTGACAATAGATGCACTGGTGTAATGAGCATTGACACTGACTTTGGAATGTTTCCTCCATGTTCTTGCCACCCTGGTACTCTTCTTCCCCTTGGAGAGAAGACATTCTCTAATTCCACACAGAACACAAGTCAGCTTCTTCAAGGCCTCAAAACTGTAATGGTATTTGTCTGAAGAAAGCTACTTCATATTATTTGTATAACTTTCTTTTGTCTCACTAAGCCCTGTCTGGTTATAAAGATGGCACCAAAATTTACAGTTAAGGAATAATAATAACATACCCCAGTAACCCTGTTTTCTGACACATGCCTGAAATATTGTTCCTGTACCAGAGGTCATACCTGCATATTCAAAGTACATCACCCTGCAGTAGGAAGTGGTTTGTTTTTTTAAAATCTCAGGTGTCCCTAATCCATAGAAATCTTTATCTGTTCAGAACTTGCACTAAACAAAGAGAGTTCAAGCTAATGCCAGAGGTGTCGTGTTTCTTGGTCTCTTACTATCAAGTTACCACAGGCCAAATGCTTTTTGAGTACTTGCTCTTCGCAATCCCTTACCTTGCAGTGCCCGTGCTGTAGCTGATTCCCTTCCACATAGAGTTTGGTTACCTAAGTGACATGAAAATATCTTCGAGGTTCTGAGGCACATGGCTTCCATTTGCCCTGCCCTGCCCTGAAGCAGTGCTTCAGCATGGGACATCCCGGTAAGGACAAAGGGGGTGAAATACACAGGTGATGCTCAGTAAATGTCTGATGCCACTCGTGTCCCAGAAGATGCTGTTCCTCATGCTGGCTAACAAGCCAGGCAGAGGCCCAAGGAGCAGTCGATCCTCATCTGGTGCTGCTTTCACCATCTGGGAAACTCTTGGATGAGGTCAGGCTGATACACAAAAGCTGTTTGTGCTGCCACTCACTTTGTAGCCCTTGGAAACCAAGCTGAAGCCCCCCAAGTGCTTGAACCCTAATTCTTCTACATGGTAGGTAAAGGCCTGTCATGCATGGCTGCCTCTGACGCACGTTGCTCCCCATGTTTGTTGGTTATCGACAGAGCACAGTTCAAGCCTTTGCTCTGTAGCTTTATCAGAAAAGTAAGATTTTGCTCTCCCTGCAATTCTTTTCCCAAAAAGAGCACTTCAGCTGCAGGTATCAAAACTGCAAAACAAAGCCAAGTGATTGATGCCCTGTTGCTTGTGAAAGAGTCCTGAAAAAGTCAGAAAGTCCTGAGCCTCTTGCACAGCACAGAAAAAAATGTTTCCTCAAAACAGCAGGTTACTGAGGGCAGCTACCTAAGGCAGGGAAGATAAAGCTTCAAATTCTCCAGGCTGTGTTTCCCACAGCCAAAAGAAGTGATCTAAAGCCATGAATTACAGGTTAGATGGGCTGTCCTGGTAGCTCCTGCTGACATTGTCCCACTCTGCATGAAGAATTACTGAGGACAGCAAAGATTCAGCCCCTGAGCTCCCATACTCCTGGCCCGTCAGACTGCTCTGGCATTATCAGCTCTCCCTTATTCACAGTTGGAAGCACTTCTGCAATGCCACAGTAAAGAAGCAAGAAAGACAATGAGGCCAATACTGGGCATCTCTCCACATGCCTAAATCTCCTTATAAATCTGCCTCTTGCTTTGGATCTGTTATTAAAATTTTAGGCTTTGAGCACATTATTAACAGTTTTATAAATTCTGTCATGTTTCTTACTGTTATTTAATTTACAAGCCATAATTTTCTGCCCTTTACTAAAATACCATTTCAAAGCTGCAAATTTTAGACTTTTGATTACAGAGTTAGTTGGGACCCTTTTTTGAGTTTTTATCTTTAAATCACAACTTCAAAAACAATTCAGGAAGAAAAAGATTAGCCCCTGAATATACTACTTCATGGCATGGACTATGTTCTTTAAAACCTAATGTAGCTTGTCCTGCCTTTCCTTCTGTACATATTCATGTTTTGGCAAATTCCTATAAGGCAAAAAGTATGGTGGAGGATGAGAGCACAGTAGTGGTACTGTTACATTTTCTAGGCAATTATACATCCTAAAGATATAGGACTGAACTGCTAAGCAATACATTGTCAAAGACTGACATGAAAATAATGGGAAAAAGTAACAGTCTACTGCTTGCATTGACTATTGAAAGTGGGTGGATGATCATTACTGGTGGGAAAAACGCTTTTTGATCATCAGCTAGAGGACAGTATGCAAGTGCTTATAATAAGTCTACTGCAGTTCTCAAACAGTACAGTGCCCATGGTCTCTTTCAAGTACATGGGCCCATGCCAATTCACACTATCATGGGTTAAACTAAGAATAGAATAATGCCTGAAGGAATTTCCACCTGTGCTAAAAATAAACATTATGTTCCCAGCTGTCTTTCAAACTCTCCTCAAACAAGGATTTCATGCAGTCAATGCACACTTCCTTTTCTTTTTTTACTTCTATTTGTACTGAAGCAATATGCAGATCCTCGCTGGAACTGACAATGTCCCTAGCAGTGATGGGCTTGTACACACGTGAGGAAAAGGGATAGTCCCAGGCCCAGGTAGCTTAAATTTAGCTATTAATGTTAAATTTAGCTATTAAATTTAGTGTATTAAATTTAGGTATTTAGCGGTTTTAGCACAACACAAACTTGTTAATGAAATAACACAAAAAGAGTGCATGTCACAATTGGTTCTCAACAAGAAAGAAGTGGGGCATTTTTTCCTCTTGTGACGCTTCGCCTATACCATACAATTTTGGGGGCAAAATTTTTAAAATTGGTTATGAAACCAAACTGAATGATGCACACCCAACTGAAATGTGGGTACACAGTTCTTCATTTTTCTGGGGAAGAAAGTATTTTTTGGAAAACTACACTGAAGAATTTATACTGCTTCATATAACTGAGTGCTCTACTTCAGCATTGAAAGTGTACTGTTTTTATTTCAAATAATGAAGTTTGCCTATACATAAAAAACTTGCAACTATTTTTCTAGCAAATTTCTGTATTTGGTATAACTTTCTTGAATTTGTACTTAAAAATCACTCGGAGCACTATGGTGTGGCACAACTCTTCCAAATATCTCTGCCATAAAGCTCATAGTGTCATTAGTCACAATTCAATCCCTTTGGCGTGTGACAATGATGGGCTTTTTTCTCCAGCTCTACCCATTCTTTTGCATACACAGACATGCCAGTTACGCATTTCAGAAAGCTTCTGACTTATTGTTGAGCCTGCTCCTCACATCAGAAGATCTAGCATCTGTCCCTTTTTCTGCCAACAAACTCTTGGTCAGCATAGGTAAGCCATTTGGAGAATCACCTCCCCTGTGGACAGCCATGACACTCAAATGGTTGATTAGGGCATCCACATTCTCTTACGTTCTTTCAGTGCAAGTGTTGTTCCTGGTTATGAAACTGTAGCACTGCATAGAATATAAATAATAAAATCACTGGAGCACCGTATCCACTCAAGATGTATAGTTAATGACTAACGAAATCACACGTCACACTGTTCTTCAGTCTCATTAACCATAAGCACCTTTTCCACGTTCAGGAATGTGGGAACAGAACATTTCACTTCTATACTGAGTTTAGTTCAAACTGGAGTTTCCACAACACAGAAGAAAGGCAGTCGCTTCCATCCCATTAATATTGGGAGCACGCACAGCCCTTCACCTTGTACCACTATGATCTCAGTGATTTTCACAAATTAGCACTCTACTCAGAGCCCAGGCACCACCACCTTGTTGGGTATGATTAACAGCTGACCTCCCCATTTCTGTTTTTTATGCAGGCAGATATTTTGAACTCTCTGTTAGCAATACTCTAAAAAATAGCCCAGTAACAGAAGTGGTAAAGGCCGAGGGCTTGGTTGCCAAGCAGCACATGCAGGTTTTAAGCAGTCAATGAAACCTGCAAGACTGGAGAACGCTGTTGATTTCTGACACAAACCACTTGAGAACACCTGAGCAACATAACATGCCTATCCCAGTTCTCAGCTAATAAATGCATCTGATAAAGCCTCCTGAACTGCATTCAGTATAAGGATAGAAATCCTTTTGGAGAACAAAAGAAATAAATCTCTATTTGCTCACCCACCTATGCATGTCCTGCCATCAGGCCCTAACTGCAGTCCTGGAGAGGGACAACGGCAGCGAATTTCCCCTTTCAGTACATCACAGCCATACTGACAGTTTGCCATTGAGCAAGAAAGAGCATCTAGGGAAAATAATGAAACATATTTAGAGAAAGACTCCTAGCAGTACCAGAAAATTACTGAAAACTTAGGAGAATGAAGATACTGCATGGTTGTTGGATTTGACAGTTATCCACTCAGGCTTTAAAACGTAAGTGCATATGTAGTAAATGTTTTCTTTACAAAAATTGCATTTCTAATGAAAAAAAAACTAAAGGAAACCACCACGACTGTAGCAAACTGTCATGGAATGCAGCCTCCATGAGGAATATAAAACCCAGTGTGTGCTATAAACCCTCTTAGGCAGTACTGCCATTTAAAAATAGTAGCTTCTCTAATTAAAGGCAGCTTCTCTTCCTTTTTCTCTGTCCAGACACTCAAAATATCCAGTTTTATGGGAGCAAGTAGGAACCTGATCTCCAGAAAGATGACAATACAATTTTATGCCAGTCAAGCAACCAGCATCTGCAGTTTTAAGGATTTTACATCTCACATAAGGACATAATATAGCAGAACCGCAGGTGTCTTGCTGCAATGAAAAGCGCAAGCACTTGTCCTTGAATGCCAATTAACAGTGATTTACAGCACTGAAGAATGCTGCTGGGGAAGCTTGTAATAAAACTAATAAAAACAAAATATTTGCTTTTGCTTTGTTCAGCCTGACTCTATTAGAAAAAAAAAATGCTCATTTTGTGCAACTGCTTAATTTCCAACACAATTAATCTTTTACTTTGGGATTGATCTTCATTTCATTTAAGTTACCCAGGGAAACCCAAGCAGGGATCTTCAAGAGTTTGAAAAGAAGAAAGGAACAAGCCTTGCCATACTCGAGCACGTTCCATCTGGCATCAGCATGTAGCCATTCAGACAGTAGCACTTGTAGCTGCCGTACGTATTCATACACCGGTGTTTGCACGGCCGTGGCTTTAGTCCACACTCATTTAGATCTGAAACAAAAGGTAAAAGGGAAGGAGGCGGGAAAAGAAAATATATAAAGTACATGTGAAAAAAACACTAGTTCAAGTTCCTGGAAAAAGAAGGAAAAATATGGCAATTAGGTTTTTATGTGCAGTCCAGCTGACAGCAAATGTCCAGAACGTCCTGCATGAACCACTGTGCACCTCTTCTGTCCAGTGGCCTATTTTCTTTTCTTTCACAGATATCCTTTCAGAAATGACGATATTAGCACTAGATTAAGTGCCAACATAAGTTTTGTTAGGGAATGCGCAAGCTCAGGCTGCCCATGTGTTGTCACTATTCATGTTGATATTATTGTCCAGGACCAGCCAGCACTTTGGAAGAAGAGGAGAAAGCAAACGTCACTGCTGCAATCACTATCAGTGATTCTGATAGTGATTCAGTGATTCACTAGTATGCTTCAAAATTAGTTTCAGAGGAAGGTAGGAAAGCTGGTGCTAACCTACTTCAAACAATCTCACAGAGAAAGTATTCCTTACCATCTAGGCAGTTCTGAAAAAAAACCAAAAAGCACCTGACATCAATGATATTTGTGAAGATCTCCATGTAGGTAGTATTTTAGATTTACAATTTCATACAGAATTTGTAACTTAAACTGAAAATAGTCACCCTACAATTTTCACATTAGTACACAAGGCTTCTAATAAGAAGTAGATTGAGTGAGGACTTCCTTCAGAAATCTCTTTCAAGAATCCATGATGGTTTTCCCTGGGTGACCCAGAATAATTTGTTACTGGTGAGTAGAGATGACAATAAAGGTGAAAATAACTCGATTCACAAATCCAGCCTGCAAGTACTTAAACAATTGAGTTACTAACCCTCATGTCTAATATTACACAATGCCGTCTAGAGGTCTGTTACAGTAAGAGAGTCACTGTAATTACAGGAACTTTTTCAAAGAGCCATCTCTACTATTAAGCAATTTCTTATCTAGCCTGACTCCCTGACCCATATAGCACAAAAGTACCACAGCCCCTACTGTGGGGAAGACAGCCAAATACAGTAGCCACTTTGTAAAATGCCATCTGAGAAAACAACACAAGGTTTCTATAAATTAGATTTGAAGAGTTAAGATGTTAAAATACAGAGACAAACACATCTCTGGTTAAAATGAAGTCAGTAATTCATTTGACCAACTACAAGTACCAATCTCAAGGTTTGTGTTGTAAAAGGAATGAGAGAAGGTTATGTTCACTGTGGAGATGAAGTCAGAAAAAAACCACTGTTTCTAGACAGCTACATCTGGAATTCTTCAAATACCGAGTATTTGGATTTCAAACTCATCTTGAAACACTGTAATCACTTATTTTTGGAAGACAACATTCTTCATCTCATTTTTTTCATACCAAAGTGTTCTTAAATGGTGTTCTAAAATTGAGAAGTGTTCTCCCTTTTGTTATGACTGATAAAATGCAGAGCAATCAAGAGAAAAATAAGTATGCTGGACAAGTCATTGATACAATAAAAAAATCAGCCACACGGATTTTGCCAGTGCTTGCCATGAGCACTCTGCTGTGTTACTGCTGTTCCCAAGAGCTCCTAACAATGCTTATAGTAACATTCATTATTTTCTGACCCACTTTGTTTTTTCTTCATGGGGTCAAGGAAGAGCGAGTGTCATGCAGACAGGCATTTGCTCCTCCCCATAACATTTCCTCCAACTGATGGATATAACCTTTTTTACTTCATTTTTCCAAGCCCTCAGGAAAGCTTCAGGTTTAGAAATAATACTTCCTGCTCCCTTCTGTTGCAAAAGGACATAATTTTCCCCCTCTTCCTGCAGAAGGCTGAACAAGATGGTTCTAGGAAGACTGCAAGGGAACATTTGCAGAAGGCCAGGTGAGTGTAGGTAGGACTTCAGTAAGAAAAAGTTGCCAAAATAAGGGCTGGACCTGTGCCTGGCAAACAAGGAGCGATGGCCATCTCCAGAGTCTTCCTGCATGTTGTAAAAAGAGCATCCCTTTTCAACTCTCACTCTTTGGGAATTTGCAAGTATTTCTGGAGTCACAGCAAGAACACACTTCTCCCGGAAGGCATCAATACCACAATCACAAGAGCACACCTGCTGAGTCTGAGAAAACAGCTACAGAAAAGATGTACATTTTCTACTGTGAATGCAGGATCTTCAGCTAAGAGCTGTGACTGTAGGTGCATACAGTAGGTGCATAAGTCAAATTGAAAAGCAGATGATTATGCTACAGTGGAAGGGCAAGTTTTCCTTGTGAAATCCTTTGAGTAGAAAAAAAACTTTACACAAAAACGTTCAACAATGAACAGGTGAAAGCATGTATATTGGGAGGCAAATTTCTCCAGGCAACAGAGAAATTCTCTTTTTTCTTTATTCTGCAGAACTTAATACAATTAGACAGCTCCTGACAGACATTGTGGCTGCATCCACATATTTATTATGCATGCAATGTGTCTGTTAAAAATATCATTGTTAAATTCAAAAACTGTTAGAGTTGGACTTTAATTCAGAAAAGTATCCTCACAAAGCCCACTATTCTGAAACTCAAGGACAACAATCCTTTGAAGTAAGAGAAAGAAAAGTTGTCAACATCTAAAATATCTGTATTCTTCTTTTGTAAAAGAAAAAGCATCAATTAACAAAATAAATGCACAATAGAGCTAAGTACAAAATACTTTAGAAGTAGGGACAGAGCAAGGAAAGGTAATGCTGAAATTAAGCTGACAAAGCAGGATCTTAAGAGTGTGATAACTTCTAGTGCTTACATTCCACTGCACTTCAGCTCCTGGACTCATATAAACTCCTGACGACTTTACCCTTAAGAACTGTCTCGCATTTATTTCCAGAGCTAGGACCGTGGATCCAAAGTTGAAAACACTAAGAGTTTATGACTGTTCTCAGTTTACCATCTTGCATAAAGTATACATTACATTATGAGCCTTAAATAATTGTATCTTTCTATAGGACTCTGAATACTACACCACCATTTGGTACAAAACATTCTAAGTACAAAAATGAAAGTTCTGCTATTGACAAATAGACGGCTTTAGTAACACAGTAACTTGATCTTAACTTGATCTTGAAAAGCAGGTGCAATCAACTGTACTAAGATATCATGTTACATGCTTTTCATTTGTGGAATTTTGTCTAAATTATTTTCCATTGTCTTCACTTCATTTTCTTTGTATCTGGGAAGAAACTCTGTTAACATCAGCTTTTAATTCACATCTTAAAAAACATGAAGAAAGTAAAGTGCTGTACCTTGAAAATTTTTTATTATTTTTACCCTTGGCAGACACAACAGAAAGTCACAAGGCAGCAGGAATTGGCTGTTAGCACAACTCCATTTGAACATAAACCTCATGTGTCACAGGGTTTTCACTTTTGCCTTTGAAATTAGCTATTGAGAGAAGGGTGTTTTTAACCTGATAGAGTCAGAATGAATGATACTGTTTAGGAGAAATAGTACTGGCCATGCTGTGGCTGCTGAAGAGAGAAGCCAGCTTAAAAATAGGTTAGGTGTATTAGAGCATTCTACTCAGTCCATCTTATTTTCCCCAAAATCCAACATTTCTTCTTTTCACCAGCACAGATGGGCACATACTTGGAAAGTGCACACAAGCACCACTCAGTTTCCTAGGAGGCACCTTGTACAGTTACTGGCAGGTCTTACTCGTCCTACATAAAGGCCTGTACGAATATGCTGAGAACCTTCTTGATTCAGCTCCATGAACGCATCCTCTGCAGGAGCATGCTTCCCTAAAAAGAGTATGAAGTACTGCCCACGGACCAGGCGAACACTGAAACATTTCTGCTATTTATATACTCTGTGTGTTTCGTGCTACTTAAGGTCTATTTTTTCAAGAACAGGTTCAGGCTAATGTTAACAGCCAAAAAATCAGCTGTAGCAATTTAACTCCTGAACAAAAGCTGGATACTTATCAACTGTGTTTCAGGGAACATCTATTAAGACATATCAAAACAAATTTCTATGAACCAAAAGAGGAAATAAGAAAAGGGCAAAAGTTTCCTCTAAAAATTGAAAAGCCAAAATGTACAAAAGACTAATAAAAATAATACTTTTACACTGTTTTTTTTTTTTAATAAAATGTCAACGTTTCTTTTAACGGCTTATAATCGCACACAAATTTAAATCTAAAGCCCAACCTGATTAAAAAGTTCAATAAATCTCTTTAAATTTGTTGTGGGAATATCCACTCACTGTCATGCACTTGAGAATTTCACTGTTCAGACACTTCAATTCATGTGTTACCTACAATCATATAGTCAATGCATAAACTATCATTCTTGATCTCAAAACAACATATGTCAATACTGTACATAAAAGCATACTGACACTTTTGAGTACTAGGGAAAGCAAGTCTGTAACATAAGTGCAGGCTGCTAAGCACAAGTATTTTATTTTTAAAGAAATGAAACGAAAATGTGAATGCAAGGAAAGGACAAGAGTGCTATGCTGGCAAATCCAAACATGACTTTGTTGAATATGGTGTGGCATCATGCACGAGCTTGGGCAATGACCAACTTGAGCACAGACTGAACAATGGGGCACTTACTCCTTGGAAGATGCAATACACTCAGCTGTCTTCTTCAAATAGCTTCTGCAGAAGACGAGCACTCAAACTTTTTCTACCTTTTTCTGCCTATTAGCAAACTTGGATCAGACAACATGGAGGTCAATTATTCCATACCAAATTTACTCAGACTTTAAGAAAATCAGGACCAGGAACCAAGTGAAAAATATATTTTAACTTGTCATCACCATCTTATAAACAGTAGATCAGCTTTCACTTCCAGCAACTACCATTACACTACCACGTCAAATTTATGATAGCAGACTTGCATCACTCTAATCTTAGAGTTTTGTTCTCATCACTTAAGTCTGATCAACCCACAGTGTCCAAACACAGAAGAACTCTCCTTTTCTTCAGCTTTCAGCTTCACGTAAATCACAGTTTTGTCTTTATCTAACCTGACAAACAATTTCCATTGATCTCCCTTTTCAAAGGAACTTAGATACAAATAAAAAGTGGAAGCCCTGAAAGAAGAGCAGAGGAAAGGAAAAAAAGCAGGTTACAACCACGAGGATGGTGGAGAGTCAAGCCTTTTCAGAATACAGGCATGCAGCATCAAGGAAATACAATCAGTTATTTGCTCTGCATGCTGACACTGCAGGTTCAGCTTCTGCATCACAGCCATTGGTCTAATAGCTTCCAACTCCTTTGCAAGAAATCCTAGTGCCGTTTCAAGCCGTGCAGGGAGAAGGAGCACGTCACCTCAAATATAGGACCACCATCTCACCCCTTGATGGCATACTTCTTGCATGATGATCCTGAGTTCGGAATAGAAGTGCTTCACTGCTCTGACCAGGTGGACTTGTAGAGTGATGTTCATCTTCAGAGGATGGGAAGAAGGCATAATAAAAATGAAATGACCAGATCTTTGTAATATGCATGACTTAAATATAGATAAAACAAAAAAACAGTCTATGGAGTGCTGACAAGAACTGAATTACAAAAGGTGAAATTAGCAAACTTTACATCACATTCCTGGAACAGAGTAAGAGGCTAGTAAGTTAGAGAAAACCAGCCTTCCATTCTTTGCATAATGATGACCCTTCCCAGGCACACAAAGTTAACCTGTATATGCTTTAGACTGCTAGCAAATACCACAAGCTCTCAACTACTTGTACTTGCCTGAGAACATAGATCTAAATGAAAAGCAGTATCATTTTTCCGATTCATACATTTTGAAAGAAATATTAGTTCCCTTATCATTACTATAAATTAGACAGCTGGCACAGGGTATTTTCTTTCAAGTTGCTCAGCTTTTTCTCAACTGGTTACAGTTGTGAATCTAGGACAGAAAAACTAGAAGGGAGATACTTGAAGCTGTGCTGTGGGAGATACTTGAAGCTGTGCTGTGGGGAAAGCACGTGGTAAGCTCTTGTGCAGAGTTAATTGCTGACGATAGCAATATAATAAAAGAAGTATCAGTCAACTTCTGAGTGACCTAAAGTGAGGTCTAGATTGCTGCAGTGGCTTCAGTGCCACTGGAAAAGGACAAGTGTTCGGGCATCATCACACAGTCAGGGATCAACAGTCCTGCTGCGAGGCTGGGTTCTTCTCTTGGAATGGTCCCCGGAATACGGCTCTCTCCACGAGACCATGAGCAGATGAGAAGTAAAGCCTGTTTATCAATGCTAGTACTCAAAGAACACCTTTCACCAAGAACCTGAGCGTACTTTACAGCCCACCACCATTCACACATCTTAAAAAGACTTCCAGACTTTCTTAGAAAGACTTCGCATCCTATGCACTTTCAAATCTCATCCTAACATAGTACTGACACATGAGAAGAGCACGTATCCTGAATCCAGGAACAGCTCAAGGATCTCATACAGCTCAAGGATAGATATAAACTGCAGCTGCCCAAACTGGTATACACTTGAGACACCAGAGTCAGCAGGCATCTCAGAAACCTTGTGCACATCTGCCATGGCAATTTGCCACCAATACCACACAAGAATATTTGATATTGCCTAAAAGGATTCCTTTAATCATTTATCAACGCTTTTTTTCCTTCATTAGCATTTAATAGAAAGTGAATAGTTCCATTCAAAACAGCAGCCTCCAGCAATTTACACAGCAATTTTTTATATAGTGATAATTAGTATATAGAAAAACTGTTATATGTACATGTAACAACTGTTAGCTCACTGCATTGTTTTTCAGAAAAGTTCCAGACAGACCAAAGTAGGTGTAGAATAATAAAATCCTAACAACCCATCCTTTAAAATATCAGCCCTAAGTAAAGAGAAAAGGAGACAGGAGCATTTGGGAAATGACAGAACAAATGAAAGTTAAAACTAAAAAATACAACATCCATTTCCACATGAGTTCAGGAAGGATTAGTAAATCTGAAAATAAATATATATCTATTTTTGAAAAAAGTTCATTCCAAAATCAACATGTCAAAAGAAGGTTAACAAACATCAAGGTGTATTTTTGAACAACACAGTTCTAAATGTCACGCTTTTCTACCATACTTTCTCAGCATTTTCAGAAAATGTATAAACTTTTTCTGTAGGCCGAGACAACTGAAAAAGACAATAGTGTTATTGAGATATCTTTGTACATGAACACATCTCAGGCATCAAAGTCTAATAAATATTGCATTACAATTCTGTTTTATACTCTATATCATTACATGTTCACAACTCTTAAGTATGTACTATGGTTTATTGCCATCTAGCTAGTTTGGGATTAGGAACACAAAAATGAGAATGCATGAATGATTATTTTTTTTTTACTAAAACAAATATTATATCACGACCCAAACCTGAAAATTGTGACTTTATGGAATAGCAATCCTGACCACAAGATAAAAATAATTTCATTCGGATTCAGGAGGGCACATAAATACATACCTTCCATTAATCTTGTTGATTTTATTTGAATTAAAGTTTGGGGGTTTTTTCTCCTATGTTATCCCACTGCAGATGTCACTTTCAGTGTAAATATCAGTCCCAACAAAACAGCTACAACAGTAACAGGCCCCATATATGAGGTCATTACCCTATAAATGCAGGTGACACACACAACATTTGGGGGCAGAGGGAACAACAATACTTGTGTGCTTTCAAGGTAATGGGATGAAGCTGGAATACAAAAAGTTCTACTTAAACAAAAAAAAAAAAACCTATTTCACTGTGAGGGTGAGGGAGCAGTGGCACAGGCTGCCCAGAGAAGCTGTGAAGTCTCCTTCCTTGGAGGTCTTCAAGACCCGCCTGGACATGTTCCTATGCGACCTGATCTAGGTGACCCTGCTTCTGCAGGGGGGTTGGACTAGATGATCTCTAAAGGTCCCTTCCAGTCCCTACCATTCTATGATTCTTACCTTGGTTGCAGGTTTTTCCAGTGTATCCTGGGTGGCACTTACACTTGTTTGGCCCAACGCATTCACCATGTTTGCATCCTGGCTGGCATATAGCTGCAAATAGAAGAATACTCTTTATTCCTCCACTTCAGTCACAACTGACAGCACTTTACTTTGAAACAAACGGCAACAACCTAGCAGTAAGCACCCTTTATGTTTCTCCCTTAAGCATCCTTACATGCTTCAAATACCACTGTTTAAACATCAGGTGCACTCTCCAAAATAATCCCCAACCCAATACATGTGGGATGAGTGAGACACGTTAGCAATCTAACATTGTGCTGCTTCTGAGATATTAAACCTTTTTAGTACCCAATTAGCAAGCTGGCACTGTGCCTTCACTTGCAATTTCTATGTATGTATATACTATGATTCATGGCATTAAATTTAGTAAACCTGGAACATGCCCCAGCTATATAGAAAGCACATATATCATGTGATAGGCAACATACAAAGTCATAGTTAACTCACAGGCGGGCAGTAGCACGATCTCAGCATTCACCGTTTTCCTCTATAGGGCAACACTCTTTATCACCTTGTTAAACAATGCTTTACCTGAATCCCTCCTTTTCAAATGTTTGGATTCTGGCACTACTTTTTAAAATTTTTTTTTGGGGATAAAAAGGAGTAAAAACAACACTGACTGTAACATGCTGCTTTATCACTGCACACATCCAAGTCACTTCTCAGAAAGTTTCAAGCATGTATTACCCAACCTGCTGTACAGCCACAGTCTTAGATGTGAAAGTTCTTCTGGTCTACTCTGCTTCCAGAGTCAAACTTGCCAGATAATTTCTAGTTCCTCAAAAGAAACGTAAATACAGAACTCCAAGAAATAATACTTAGGAAGCTGTTTTTTGGTACCTCTCTCAATATAACACAAAATTAATAAAACAAACTTTTAAAACTTCAGTAATAAAACAAGCATTGATTTTGAAGAAATATGAGAGTTCATGCACAAATGTGTTTCTAGTGATAAAGGTTTGGCCAACAGATAGATTGCGTTTGTCCTCTATTATCAAGGCTTTTATTTGTTGTTGTTGTTTAAACACATGACTAGTGATATCCCTGAGAAAATAAAACCTAGTTTTAAATCCATAGCACTGCTCTTGACAGATTTTCGTAACACTATGGTGGCATCTCTTTGCAAAAATTGTCTTAAGGAATAGCTTAAAAGGTAACAGAGAAGGATATTTCTAGATAATGCAATATTTTTTTTTCCCCCCATAAACACTGTCCAGAAGCAAACAAACAAAAAAAAACCAACCCATGATTCAGAAATGTCTCAATTGAAATGTTATGAAAAGGGCTGCTTAGACTACTAAAAGATATGTTTCAAAAATTACCCTTAGGTAATGGACAAATTTGATTGATAAGCAACTGATACATCATGAAAAACTTTTAGAACATTGTCCTTCAGAACAATTACCCCTTTTTAAATAATTATTTTGATAAGCAGAAAGAAAAAAATCTTTGTGTAAAAGTCCATTTAGACTCAAGGACTCTTATCTTCCTGACATCATACACTCAAATTTAATTACAAGCGATGGAAGCAAAGAAAGACTATGAAGGCCAACTTCATGACTTTGAACTGAGTGGGGAAAAAGTAAAAGATGTGATCTAAACTACAGTAGAGAAATAAAAATGAATATGTTTTTGAAAGCGTCCATGAAGTTTCCACTGCACTAAGGAAATAATCCATATTGTGGAGTGGGATACGGTTAGGTAATAACTACTCTTAAAAAAACCCACAAAGCATATGATCATCTTAGTGTGAAGTGTTATAGTTCAGTAGCTGAATCTGTGGCAACTTCAGTTTAGCTGAGTTTAAAGTCATGGTCTGTCCCTCAGCTGCACAGATTGTAAATTAGCAACAGCTCAGACCGAGGGGAAAAAAACACAAACAAATAAATCTCATGCATCAAGATAAAGAGCCATATAAGAGTCAGTAACTAAGTAAACAAGATTTTCATTTAATTTAGAAATGAACATGTTCCTCTAACTCTGAAGGTCAAATACATTTGTTTTCGGAATCAGTCGTTTTGCTTAATTCTCTCAGTTTAACAAGTAGGTCATATATTGTACTAGAAGAAAATTTATGTATTAGCATTTGTTCAAACTAATAACATACACTTGGCAACAGATACAAAACATGTAACGTATATCATGTGATTAGAGCAAGCAATTGGATCTATGGGATCTAAAAGAGATCATCTAGTCCAATACAACTCAATAAACTTATCCCCATACTATGCAGTATTTCAAGTCTTGTATCACATATAGATGAGTAACTCCTGATCTAGTCTACTTCCTACTCTCAAGACACAATTAAGAAATGCACTTAAATCACATAATAGTCATCTCTCCTGTTTTTGAAAGTCTCAGTTGAAGCAGATCTCAGTCCTTCAGCAGTCTGCAGCTTGAGAATCTCTACTACCACAAAGAAAGTTTCCTAAAGATTAGCAAACCACTCTCCATAAAGTCATCATAAAATGATTTTGGTTTTTTGCACAAAATACAGCTATTTGGAAACATACATTTGCTGCCAAACTGTACTCAAGGAAATTCTGTTTATTAGAATACATTCCATGAGCTTCAGCCACTCATTATGCATCTTATTTATACACAGCCCCTGAAATTCAACACAATGTTACAACTGAAGAATTTTTATACACAAGAGAAAAGCTGTTTGCAGTGAGTGTAGCAACTTCTGTAGCTCAGTCAAAACCACAGATACATCCCACAGCACTTCCTCAGGAATCATGCCACCTGCACCACAAAACATGTATATCCTGCCATTAACTTAAATGGGGCTTCAAATGGTGCTCAGGACTTAAGAAGCAGATGGCGTTCACAAAAGTCTGCACACTCAGTAACACCTGTATGCCCTTCCCACTGGGCTCTACCAGAGTCACCAGGCCAGAGAGGTGGGTCTGCCAGCTGCAGTCTGCTATTAGTCCGTATTCCTAAGGAGGAGTTGCTCCTGCAAGGCAGCAGAGATACACCTGCTGACAAAGCTCTATCATTCCTACCAGGATTCCTCTCTGAAAGCACTTAAACTGGGACTCTCAATTGGGTATAATGTGGACTGAGACAGAAAGAAATCCTAAGCACAACTATTATCATCTTAGGCAGCTGCTGCTTACTTATCTAGGCCACAATAAACTACAACTAAACTTTCCATTTAATTTTGTCACCCAATTAATCCAAGAGATATCTGCAAATAAACACAATTATCCATTCTGGTTTGATCACTTTAAACTCTTTTTTGAGGACAGATGTGGAAATCTGGTCTGTCTCGGTTCCCATCAACTTTAACAGAGTCAAGGATGTATCCTGAAGCCTTTTATTTGACCATAAATCTTATAGAATATCTATTTTACATATTGACAAGAACAACATTTTCCTCCAAAATAAGATGATAAATATAATATTTTAAGACTCACTTAAAGTTCAGGAGAAATTAAACTTCTTATAAAAACAACACAAGGAACTGAAACATGAATGAGTGGCCTGGGTTTAGAGTTGTGGGGTTTTTTTTTCCAAGCATGGGAGACAGGGAAAAAGAATTTCTGGTGAAATGTGTGTGCTGTTAGCACAAGTTATGCTTGTGTAAAAGCCAGAAGCCACCAATCTTCCCAGCTGTTACTAACTGCTGATGGTGTCTGAACATGACTCAATCATTCTGCACTATTATTTTTTTAATTGTTGCATAAATACAATAAATGAAAACCACATTCAGTCAATTCATTACAGGTCTTTAATGTTGGGTTTTTAAACTTTCATCTGTATTTCCTCCCTGCACACAGTCCTCTCAGAACTGCTCTGGAGGTCCCCCTCAGGTTTTGTCAGTTCCTCTGCACTAAGCTGCCCATGTTCTGAAGGCACAGTTGGCTAACACATGATGTCCCTTCTATTCCTTCTCATCTAGAATTTGAACATTAATGATTTATTACTTTACTACCGAACATCATTGGTGGAGTCCTAACCAGACAGTTGCAGTGCCTAGTTCCCACCTGTCTAACTCCTCCTCTTCATTTGTGGCCAACAATTAACATCCCTGAGCTTTCTCAGTGGAGTATCTATGCCAGTTTAACTCTTTGGCTTTCCAACACGCCTGGCTAACACCTTTCATCAAAACAGTCATGATTATAATTCTATATATAATTCTTGCATGCTTTTTCTCAGTTTTGACCCTTAATTTCCTCTCCTTAGTAGTTTCCTTTCTTGAATGATGCCCACAAAAGGGTTTCGTAGACTAAATTTACCTTCCAAGCCTTTAATTGCTCTTTCTGCATCCCTCCACTCAAATCTGCCTCAAAAATGCCTGACTGCTGATGTCCAACCTGTCCTTAAACTTATATTTTCCCTTCTCTGAAGTCTAAAATATGCATAAGAGTACCTGCACCTGAAGTGAGCTATGCCAACCATCTTCCAGAAAGCCTTGCTTCTGCCCTCTCTTCCCAAGCAACACATAGGCCCTTCCTCACACTGACCCTAAATACCAGCTCCTTAAAATTCAGTTTGCTCAAACACAGTAAGTAATTTGTGCATCAGCACAGAGATGATTACCTACTACTCAGCTTCCCAAACCTTCACTGGATTTTCTCACACGGCTGAATGCAGAACAGACTCACTATCTCAAGATTGTTACTTACCTTTCCCCAGTGCCAACTTGGTAATAGGACTTGCATGTTGGTGAAACAAGCTTTCCTCTATGCTTCCTCCTTCACCCAACACTGGCTCCCTTTTTCCTGTGGTGCTAACAGACCACAACCTCAAATTCTATACTTCTCTTCCTCAGAGCCAGATTCGGCTCACATCTGTCTCTATTTACTTTTTGCAATTCTTTGCGAATTATGCAATTGCATAAATACACACTCAGGAAAATAAGTCTGCCTTATCTGCAGTCATTTTGATCCCAAAGTATGAGCTAATTTGTAAAATAAATCACTGTAGCTCTTTCAGAGTTACATATTTATTTTTTGCTCAACTACATACAAACACAGGAGAACGCATAAAGCTTCACCTCCCATGCAGTTACTGGTAGAAGGTAAAAACATGTCATACCCATAACTCACGTCACAGAATTACTTACAGAAAAATAACTTTGCTTCCCAAATAAGTTCACTAGCAGTCACAACATAGATCTCTGCAAAGCCTAAGAAGCCTGACTAGGGCACCTGGTTATTAATTTTTAGATTATTTCATATGTAAAAACTCTGTATTCTATTTTCTGAAAGACAATAAACATCCTTGACCAACTTCTGTAGCTGGAGACTGATAGTATCAGCAGATAAAATGGTAGTATCTTAACACCTGAATAATTTTTCAGAAGTTATTTGCACTCATTTGTATCATTCATGATAAGAAATGCTGTCAAAACCCATGATTAAGCTTCCATCTAAAATATACAGTTCCATTAAGCAAGCAGCTCCTAATTTTTGATGTGCAACTACAATATTTGCCTGGGTAAATCAGTTACTCATACTGCACATACGATTCTGGTACCAGCATATTAACATAATAAACTGCAGTCAGTATGGGCTGTTCATTGCAGTGAATTCTTTGCTTGGCTATGACTGTGGTCAAGTGTGTTTCTAAACTGCACAGACAAATCTGGACCCCAGCTCATGAATGCTGTGCTGTTCAGAACAGCACTTAAAGCATGCATAACTTCAGCAGGATTAACACTAAAATCAATAGGATTTAATGAAATCAGTAAAAGCTAGTCTAATGCTTATGCACTTAAATACCCTTTTAAAAATCAGTGATAATTTGATCTAACACAATGAAGAACTAGAAAAGGGAGAAACATTTAATGCTTTGTCGATCTTGACATGTTTGCATTTCAAGTGGCTTATGATAATTGCCTGTTTTTACCAGGATCTTTCTGTGTGTCTACTGAATTCCAGCAGGTAAACGCAGGCTACCATGAGTGCCTCTATGTGTGGTGACAGAAAACAAACTGGGCCTTACTGCTATTTGCTCACTAGAATATAACACTCACTGGCTTCAGCAGAGTAATCTCCATATCACAGTAACAAAGCTGACTTTGACAGATCATTGCTTTGCTCCCCTTCTAAAGGCTGGTACTCCCACCACAGGGGTAAATCAACAAGACTTACCAGCTCCCATACAGCAACAGCAGACTACAGTCCTGGGTACCAACGTAAACTAGTGCTTATTTCATTTTGCTCTAACCCGCCAGGTTTACAATGCCTGCGGACCAGGGGCTGTAAAGTTTCCCTTGTGTAGGAATGATAAACCATAGCAGCGGCTTAAAGCAGGCAATGGGAGGCAATAAGCTCCTCAGTCCTCCCAAACTAACCTCCCACTGCACATGACTCAATATTGTATTTGCCTCCAAAGTCTGACAGCTTGTAAACATGATGCTGGCAGAAAAATATTGCCTGAGGCTTGAGGGCAAAATAAAGAAAAAAGAAAAGAGTGAAAAGAGGAAACTGTAATGATCTAGAAAATAAGTACCTCATTGGATAGATGATTGCAATCAAACAGCCCTGTTCATTTCCTTCCCCCCCATCTTCCCCAAATCAAATGTTTAAAAAAGGAAAAAAGTAAAAGAACATCTATATCTCCTTGTAATGTATTACACTTTTCATATAAACTTAAGACTTACAAGGCCATAACTCCAAGTCGTAACCTTGCTAAAAATTATTTCAAGAAATATGTTCAGCTAACCTTTGGGCTGGCACCTTAGTCTGGCTATTCTCTGCCTTAAGACGTAGAAAGCTGCAAAACAAATATTCAAAAAAAAGAAGAAATTCCAGCTTTTTTTTCTGTAAGGAGGATGGACTTGGCTGGGGTTTTTATCAACTTGTTACATTCCTGGAGACTTAACACACATTCAACATTCAGAGACTTTTCTGAAATAAAAAAAAAAAAAATCTGGTACACATTTAAAAATGGAAATACCTTACGTCAGTATTTCACCATGAGACTTAACAAACACATTGGGATCCGCAAGAGTAATTAAACATAAAGATGTGATGCTATTCTTATTCAATCAAATAAGGAGTTACACTTTTGTCATGTTTCACACGGTACATAGTTGTAAAAATTCTCATGTTTCATGGTTTAGGTTCAATGTTTTCATCACCAGAACATAAATTCTTTTCTTAAAGAGACAGTATCCTTTCATTTAAATACAGGTGTATATTTTTAGTGCTGCACCTCTACAGAGAAAACATAAAGAGTTATCATCTGGATGCTAATTTGAGAGTAATTAAAATGACACCCATTTATAGGTACCTGAACACCTGCAACCAATAAATATGTTAGCATATAAATTTACTTGACATTTTTATAACGTTTTAATTTTGCATGTTATCTAAATTAAAACTAATGCTTAGAGACCATATCAGCTCTTACTACCATATTAAACTAGATATGTTACAAAACTTAAATAAGATGGAAACACCGATTTATGTTTCAAGATAATTTAAAATCTATTTATTTGCCAATAAAATTGTTAGCAGCATAGCCTGTTAGGCCACATAGACTTATTGTAAAAGACTGGGACTCACACAACAGCAGATCTTTGTATTTTTAAGTAGTAGGTGACCAACACTTAAGGGTTTGCTATGATTGCAACTTATATTGGTTTAAATTAGTTTTAAGCAGAAAGTCCCTTAGCATTTGTTACATTGCTGGCAGAAACTGAAAATACAAATATACTGCTGTTGTAAATGGTCAAAGTTATATTACTGTTGATATTTCCCTGGGAATGTGCACTGCAAAATTATTATTCTGTGTAGAAAGCGCAGAAGCGGTGCAGCGGGGAAGTGGAAACGGATACCATATCTTTAACACAGTAAAGTAATAATTGCTCTAATTTTCTAGACCAAGAAAAACAAACAAAAAATGAATAAAAATAGCAAAACCTCTTTTTTTTTCCTTGCATAGCAGTATTGCAATTCTGCATAAAATGTCTTTTCTTTGAAAAGTATAGGGATGCACAAAAATATTAGTCATTTTGCAAGAAGCAAACATGCTGCATATCAATATTAAACAAACATTGCCAACACAGTGCATTAATAGAGATCATATTCTTACAACCACAAATTCAGTAACAAAACACTTACTAACCTTAAGGAGGTTTCTACTAGCAGGTCAGCCTCCTGGAAGCCACTGTTTTCATGGCTCATTATTGAAAAAATCATGGGTTTATTTTTGTGCATCTTGGACTATACTCCCATAAACATTACCATGGGTTATACAAAAATCTTCCAGGCATCAGTGAGAGCACAGCCACCTCTTCCCCCTCGGTCCCCACCACCTCACATCTCTGTAAATAGATTGCACATTACAGATATGCAACCTTTAAGCTTATTAGGACAGAAGCAGCAGCATAGACAGTGTAAGTTTATTCACAAATGTTGTAAGAAGGCAGCAGCATGCAGTTCCCAGCAAAGCATTTGGTCATACCTGCATCTGCAGGATCAGCTTGCACAGGTTTCCCTCTTACTCTTCCTCTTAAGAAGCTCTGGAAATAGTATGCTTTCCCCTAGGTTTGACTACATCTAAACGCTAACCTGATATCCTTCAATTAACATTCTGAAATGAACAATGCTAAGGGAACATGTAAACTACTGTCTCGTTTTATACTTTTATTAATGGGTTATTTTACTGTAGACCTTTTTGATTGCTCTGTCCCTAGACTTTCAAGCCAACTGACATATTTTCAGCATAAATCTGATGACTAACTCTGGTTTTGCTCCCTAGGTAGAACACTCAAACCTCAGGAAGGTAACCAGATAGAGTTAGAAGAGATGGACGCTCTGAAAGAGCACACTCATCTTCACAACTCCTTCTCAAGACAGACTTTATAGACTTTGTTATCACTTAAGGAGAATTCAACATTGAAATGAACAAAGTAATCAAATAACACTGCTGCTTGTAAAATCCATGTTCAATGGGATTTTATTCCTGTTAAACATCTTCTGTTGGTCAAACTTTCTGTCCATCAGAGAAAATCTCAGAATACCCTCTGCTGACTCCAACATTCATGCAGTTATGCTAAGAGCGATCTGACAGTAGATCTGCATCCATTTATAGAAGCCGCAGATCCAATCTTCTATTTTGTACATATGTCAACATTTTTGCTATCACCTCTAGCAAAGGAGTTGTCCAAACTGTAATCCAGAATGAGAAGCCATTTTTATTGCTTTTCTTAATAAAAAACCCAGACTTGCTTAAACTTTTACATCTATGTTAAAGTATCATCACTTTCTCCAGTTCTTGAATGTCAAACTGCAGTTGAAACTTCGAAGCAAAAGGCAACCTTCACAGTGTATTCTGGCCATATATAATTAGCATACAAATCAGCTACAGAGACACACAGCCAAGTACAAAGCAGCTGTATTTTGTTCACAGAAGGCACACAGGTGGAAATCATTTCTAGAACTTTTGAAAAAACTACAGATATATTTGTAAGCCAGCTAAAAGCAAGGCAGGTAGATCATTAGTTCTAAGAAAAATTTTCAGGGAACCAAGACAGATTAGGGGAAAAAAAGGTCCACAAAGAACTATTTTGCAGATCACCCCTAGTATGGCCTGTTGGAAACTGAAGGGAAGAACTTTCATTTTGACACAGACATACAAGTCTCCACATGTATGAGTGCATCTCTTATCCCATATTTTAGGTTTCTGATAGGCAAACCAGGTTGCAGAGTTTAGTATGTAAGTATATATTCACAGACGATTTTTGTACACTGGATTACCAGCAACAGTCAGTCAGCAGTGGTTCTAAGGACTTTCCTGCTCCTTGTCCTACCTCTGGTCTAGCAGAGACACTTAGACAAGGCCAAGATGACACTTTCCTTGAGAAACACTGAAGATAGTCATTCCTGCAGAATGCTGTCACAGATATTAGAGAGATGAGATGACCTTAAACTATAGTAGCTAGAATTGTACTCTATTCTGCAGTTGACATTTCTCATCCAGCTCAAAGAACAGAGCTCCAGCTCTACTACCACTGGAAACTCTCTTCCCTTGGGTATTTCAAACCATGAAAATTAATGATGAGCACCATTTAAAAAAAAAAAAAATCAACTTCCTAAGGCAGTCTTTTCAGCTGGCACACTGACAATGCATTTGTGCAAGAGGCGTGCAATGATGCATGCCTCAACATGGTTTGCTCTATATACTTTAAAACCATGTTGAACAGGTTTGGGGTTAGGACAAGACACTAAGTACCACAGATGCAGTTGCCTTACAATGCAAAAGGACTTACAAATTAGAAGTGTACAGTTGACAACTGCTCTGACCTAAAATGCTCTGTCACAGGAAGTCAAAGCCCCCTACTCTGAAAGAAGAAATCCAAAAGAAACTTCTACCCTCACACTTCTGCTCTGAGGCGTAGTTTTGCTGTGTGCATAACAATGACACATAAAATGCAAGACAACAGCCCTGTTTTTAGACACAACTTTATCAACACACCATTTTTCCTGTTTTTGCTTTTGTGTGATTACTCCCACTTACAGCTACAACTTTCACTACCACTTAAGATGCAGGTAAATCCTGCAGGCTCGGCAACAACGTGGGATTTTTCAACTAATTTCAACTGGGATGTTTAACACCTAACCTGAATGTACAAATGCTGTGGCACACCATCACTCTAAAGGATCAGCTCTACCAATAATGCGGTTCCTTCACGTGAACCAAGAGTTGTTGCTTAAAGAACATTTCTGCTGCTTCCAAATAAGCCTTTCCACATAGCAATTTCAACCAATAAACAAGTCTACATGTCAGATCAAAACCTCAGAAAGGCTACTTAGTTACCTTAGTGATGGGATAAATCCACTGTTCTAAACCTGGATTAGGCCACTAAATAAGTGTGGATGGATTTTCAATTTGCAAGGACTTGGAAATGCCAATGAGTTATGTTGATTTAACCCTTTTGAAAACAGGGCTATATTTGAATCAATTGCAAAATGGGTCTAGTTGCCTATTCGTGGATCTCACTTTGGTGCTCACGACCTGCAAGTAGAAAAAAAATAAAATCGAAGCCATGTCAGAGTTATTAGTTATTTCAGTTGGAAGGACACCTTCTAAGAGCACTTGCTAGAATCAGAAAGAGCTTTTGATAAGGTAATTTCACATCACAGAAGACAGAATATTTCTAATAGCTGAGATGTTACAGCTGACACTGACAGGCTTTGGAAGCAAGTTTACAGACAAATCAGACCTACATGCACTTCATCACATCTACAAATCTTGATTGGTATATTTTATTAGCAAGAGACGAGATGTTTTAAAGGAAGAGTGTAAATTAAAGGATTTCAACTTCTTTCTACATGTTTATAAGAATGAAAAAGACAGCTGAGTTATGCTGACTTGTGTTACTAAGCAGCAGTAAGCAGGATTATGCTCTATGTGCACTCCTTAATCAGAGAGACATAAAAGGAATTACTCCACACTTCATAAATGCAAGTTTAGCTAACAGTTCAGTTTCCATTTGCAACTGTATTGATAGATTATAGATGGAAGCTGAGGAGCACGGAGTCACCAAGCTTAATGAGTTACTGCTCTTCGGCTGCGCCACAGTCCCACCCCGTCACAGCTGACACATACATCTGTCACAACTAAACCATTACCTTAAAATCACACAGCTGCTTTAAACAAACACAATTTTTTCCTCAATAGTCATGGGCAGAAGCACGCCCACACATGTTTGGTTGAGCAGCTCGGCTGGACAGCAAAAGATATATCTAGGTTTGTTAGGGATCCCTCGTCCATGGTTCTCCATGGTTCAGAGGTCTCTATAAGTTAGCCTGGGACAGCCCTGTTACATATCAGAGCCTACATTCATGTTACACTCTGGGTCTAGCCTAGCTCTCACTTTTTGTCAGAAAGATAAATTCAGAGGTAATTAATGCCTATGTAGTAAATTATGTGTGAATAAGCAGGTGAGAGTCCAAAGGATGTACCAAGGATGGCTCAAAGTAGTTTGAGAAAGCCAGTTCAAACTCACCAGTAAATAACTCAGCATTATTTCCTAAATATTTACAGCTTCTCTTTTGGACTCCGTCGTAAATTTGGGTCCCACTACTAATTCTTAAGCCTGACTATACTCATATTCATTGTGAAAATACAATTGTTTCTAGAAGGGACAAAGAAAACTTTCATCTAGCGGGAAAAGGCTGATGTGAATGCCAGTCATTCTGAGCTGAGGACTAAGAGGTTCACCTTTCTCCACATAGAAAGCAGGAGAAATAATTGTGTACTTGTTTTTTTGGAATTTTTTCAGGAATATTCCTTTGTACAGTAAAACACTCAAGTTTTCCTTTGAGGCCAGGAATGCTGCCTTCTGTTCCAGGTTAATCCTTCATACCGAATGCCACATTCCCAAGGTGAAGTTGAGTACAGATTTGCTGTTTGGCTGCAAGCACCAGAAAGATTCACTTTCATTTAGTGTAATCTCCCACTCTGTGATACTACTGGAATTTTCATTACTCACAGCTCGGGCAGATTTTCTTGTTTTATTTTGCTAAGAGTTTGGCTCCTATATAAAAACTAGAAGGAGCTGTTTAAGTTTTTTTGTAAGGTTTTCACCCAAACAGTTTAGAATCTTCTGAATCTTACGAACCAGTGAATCAAAAACTATCAGCACCTAGTGTACAGGAATTAAAAAAATGGGGGAGAGGGGATGAAAAATGCATTTAGGTATCTAAGTGATAAATGTATTCTTTTAAAAGTCTAGTCCCAACTACTGGAGATGACCACATAAAATTCATCTCTGTATTTCTTGGAAATCATACATGAAGAACCAACCTGTGAATAACAGACTAAAATGCACATGGAAGGAGGTGTGAATTCACCTAGCTTTAGTGTTAAAACAGAGTATTTAGGTATCTGGAAATTCTGGCACTACGAATGACCTTATTGACAAAACTGTAAGAGTAAAAAAATATAATATACAGGAAGTATTTTGTTACTTTCCTCTCCTTTTCAACCTTCAGTTTTTAATCTTTTGACAGTATCACTGGATGTTAGTCCTGTTTCCCAAGATCATAAAAATGCAACCCCAATCAAACTTGGTAATAGTGAGAAATTTACTTCCACCTAAACATGAGCTGCAATTTATGGTCACAACTCAGGAGACAACTTGTCTTAGAAAAAGAGTCTTTTTAATGTTTCAGGAAGTTTTTGTTTTCTTTTTGTTTGCTGACTGAATTTTTTTTAAACTATGTGAATTATTGATACTTGCCATCATAGCCTCAAACATCTAAATGCTTGATGATTTTTAAATGAAACTGCAGTATGAAAGATGGATATAGACTCTATCATCTCTTCAGTAGCCTCAATCAACCTACTTAACATTCTCCTTCCTTCTCTATAAACATTCATCCCAAGGAAAGGTATACTTGTGATCAATTAGAGCCCTAAAAATCAAAATTATTCATGATATGGCCTCAAAGATATCAATCTGGGAACTTTACATCAAAGAATAGCATCAGGGATGTTATATTCCAGAAGTACTTTACAGAGCCTTTTTTACCAATCATCTTAAACACCTGTTAAACGCTGTGGGCTTTTAACACACTTGAGAAGGAAATAGCTAATCTTGCTGTTTACAGATTTGAACAAAACCTTTGCTGAGAGTCTACATTTCCATTGCCAATGTTATTTCTCCATTTTCCCTAATATTTGCCACCTACAGTCACTGCCCTAAAATACCTGTTTTACTTTTTAAATGGCTTGGCAGAAAACGATCTAGTTTGTAAACATTTGCATCTACGTTAATTAAAAAAAATAAACTCAACTTCCCTCCCCAGGGACCACTATTTATGGGTTCACTCCTGCAAAAAAATAGGGGGGGGAAATCACTCATGTATGCATCGTTAAACACAAGTGTTCCCAGTATCAAAGGCTGTCATTGTAACAAGCTGAGGTCTCTATGACACTCCTAATAACTTTAACTTTACACAGTGCTAGCTGCCGCAACAGAATACCTTTTGAAGACATAGTTAATGATGAAGACTTTTCTACTCAGTTATACTGCAATTATATCAAAGATTTTAGATAAATGAGAGAATCGCAGAGGTGTTTCTCTTCACATGTGATTCAGTAAAAGGATGCTGTCAGTCAGACCTATTCCCTTAGTTTGGGGTTACTGAAAGAATGTTTGAATTCAATACCAACTGAAACATTTCCAACCACTTTTGAAGTGCAACATCAGCAATTTGGGTTTCCTTCTTGGACACAAATATTCTCTCCCTGCAGTGCTCGTAACATGACATAGTGTAGCGTTATGTCAGGCTATTAGAGCAGACCATTAAATAACGCAGAAACCAATTCACAAATTCTCATTGCCTTACCAAAAGTTTGCCTTTCTTGATTGCAATCATTTTTAGTACCGTTAATAACAAGCAGGATTTTAATGTGACAACATCCTTCTAGGTAAGTCAGACTCACACGTGCCGAGGCCTAAGCCCTGCGTTCTAAGAACATGTGCAAACATGTGCAAGACGTGACTAGGTGCATATAAGCCTTTCCTACAAGTGACAAGAAGCCCCAGCAGCAACGATACTCACGTTGGCATTGTCCCCAGGACAATCGGGCCCAGCCCCAGCAGCAGTCAATTCTGCTTCCAAACCGACACAGTCCTGCAGAGGAAACTATTTGTCTGGGCCACCTGAACAAGACAGTTCAAAAAAGTCGAGTGAAACATTTTGAAAGTAGTTAATATTATTCTAGAATTAAATAAAACAAAAGAAAAAACTCCACAAAATATAAAGACCATAAAAAAAAATTCTCCTGCATGGAGGTACATACTGCTCTAAACTAAGTCTATGATACTTCTATCATTAATACGTCACTGAGTTCAGAAACTGTGAATAACTATAGGTGAAGACTGGAAACGATAATTAGAGTGACTTTGCAAAGCCTGAAAAACCTGATATGCTTTGCAATACACTCTCTGCTGCCACTGTCAGGCTAGTATTGAATAATTTCTGAAGTCCAAAACAGAATTGATAGCATCAAATAAACCACTATAGTAAAGTTTCACCATTTGTTTATTTCACAACACGTCGCCAAATTTTCTCACTGAAATAGTAAAGGCAAAAAAAATCAAAATGCAAGTTTTCTGATCTGTTAAACAAAAATTAAATACGAAAGGGAAAGTGTAGTCTTCCCTTTTCCTACAGAAAAGATGCCGCAGCTCCAGGCAATTACAAAGTATTGATGGAAATTTTTAATGACAATCTGAAATAACGTGAACGCTGCGTTGGAACACATCCTAAAAAGAAACCCTCGGAGAGGGGTTATATACACACAGAACTGTCGTGTCGGGCAGCTGCTCCTTGCAGCACTAATCAAGCGTTCCCCAACTTGCCTCACAGCCTCTCACTACACCTGACGCGGCTCAGCATGACCCACGAGGCACACGCTCTCCCAGCGCTCATTTTCACCACGCCTCACGTAAAAACTTGAGTTGCGATCTTCGCCGTATTCTGTTGCAAGCGCCTCGAGGCATCAATAAACTAATTTTATTCTTACAGCACGCGAAGTGCTTTGTTTTTAATTCTTGCAGGACGAAATCTTGCCAGAGCAATAAACTTTTGATGCCTAAACCCATATTTAGGTTGCCTAACGATGTGCGGCACTGGCTTCCCGCGGGCCAAGGGCGAGCCGGTCCCGGAGAAGGCCGGGAGCGGCACCGGGCGGCACTGGGTCCCGCCTGCCCCGCGCCTTCACCTGCGGGGGGGCGGCCGCCCGCTGGGCGCGGGGACGCGGTGCTCGGCCCGCCGGCACCACTTCTCGTCTGGGGGGTGGTGGGAGTACCTACACAAGTCCCGCCGAGGGCTGCGGAGAGGCAGCCCCGGGAGACGACAACAAGCCTAGGCACACCGCGCGCCGGCGGTCTAGAGGCAGTTCGGAGCTCGCGTGCCGTTACAGTGGTCGGCGCCGAAGCCCCCCGCCCGCCTCGGGGAGAGCCCCGGCTCCCTCCGCTGTCCCCGAGGAGGCTCCGACCTGCCCGAGGAAACACCAACTTCCCTTCCCGGCAGGCACCCGACCACCCCCGCGGAAGCCGGCACCCACCTTCTGTCAAACTCCCCGGCCGCCCCCAGGCAGAGGCAGGACGCCAGGAGCAGCCGCAGGGAGAGCTCCATGGCCGGCGGGGCTCTCCCGCCGCGCGAGCCGGCCCGGGAAGGGCAGCGGTTCCAGAGGCTTTCCCCACAGCCGCCTTACGAGGCGGACTGCGGGACGGGGCGAGTCCCGGCTGCTACCGACACCGGCTGCGCCGCGACAGCTCCGGATCGGCGGCGGCGAGCCCCCGTTGCTCTGCCCGCCCGCCGCGCTGCTGGGCGGAGGCGGCGCCGCATGGGGAGCGGCAGCGCCGCCCGCCCCCGGCAGAGGCGCCCGCGGTCGGGCGGGCCGCCCTCCTTCCCCAGCGCTGAGGGGCACCTGGTAGGGCCGGGCCCCCCGCCTCCGTGCTCAGAGGCGCCTGGCGGCCCGCGGGCAAAGCTCGGGCTCTCGGCGTGTGCCAGCTCTCTCGGTAGAGCTGGTATAAGAGCTGGGGGAAAACGAACCTCCCAGTACCGTCTGACAGGGAAAACTTGCAGTCTAAAGGTGTTAAGAACAGTGCGCTTTGGTTTTATAAGCTTCCTAAGCTCGAACTTCATCAAGTAGGACAGCCACTCACTCTTGTCTGTGGAGAGGAGTCTCAAGCCAAGAGCATTAGAATTTGGCCAACCAAACTTCCCCCAGAAAACAGCTTTTTGAAAGAATTGCAAGGTGTATGAGTTTTGTTTTGGTTTTTTTTCCTGGTTCAAACACTCATAGCTCTCAGGTGTTGGCATGTGTGACATAAGGTGTCCTGGTGCTTGTCCAGAAGACAAAAGTGAGAGGTTCAAACATTGCCCATGCGCTATGTAACAACATCCTAGCACCAATATCAATAGCAATGGCTGCATCTCTACTCTGCATTAACATGTTCAAATACAGAAGTTATTTTTGTTTCTATGAACTACAGCTATTGAGACTTACTGAGGGACACTTTTAACAACAGCCTGTCACCAATTTAGGATCAGAGCTGCACTGAGATCACCCTGATTACAGGCAGATGGGGCCAAGAACTTGGCCTAGGTTGCAGCATTGGTTTTGATTTGTGCCTAAATCAAGGCTACAGCTCATCAGCTGTTCTTACAAGGGTCTGGTTGCAGCTTAGAGGCAGAGAAAAAAAAAATATGATCTGGCTCGTGCTATAACACAAAGGTGAATCCTTTAAGGGAGCATTTGGATGGCAAATACAATTTTGGGCTTCAGATTTGAGCTGTTTTTTCTGTACAGAGCACTTTCCACCTTTGAAACACTTCCCAGATAATTCAAGCAACACTACACAAAGCTCACTACGTTTTGCACAAGATTCAAATTGTGCCAGTGAGCTTGCAAAAAATACACTATTCCTCAGAATAGTTTTACCACTATTTCATCATCTTTTCAGGACCATATGTTTGCCATGCTAAGCCTTCTGTCCACAGCCTCAACGCAGCTCTTTTCAGACACAGATTAAAAACAACTGGTAAAGCCACAAGGTGATGATTCTGCATGGTGATTTTTACCTATGCTTAGATAACAAGCAAACTTCTGCTGCTTTTACAACTTGTTTTGGAATATCAGCCTGGAAAAAAACAGTTAACCAGCCACTGAAAGATCAAGTTTTGCACTTGCATACCCATCAATGGGACTGAAGATTCAGTCATTTAGCAATTAATGGATTTTGGCAATGCTATACCAATGCCAGTGGGTTTTCTTAATGAAGTAGTTTCTCGTATCCAGGACACTAGAAGGATTACTGAGTGAGCTGGCAAATCTCTTGATAAGTTAAAATGTGTACAAAGCTGTCTTCCATACCCCACTGCTGTGTGGATGTGCACCAAGGTAATATATAGAAGGTGGAGAAGTTGTTTGAAGCATTACTAGAAGCACTTCCATGCCTTAGGTTCAGTGAAGCAGTATGAAAGTCTGGCAAACATTGAAGCTATAGAGTGGTGACTGAGCTGATGTTCATTGTGACACTGGCAATAGAAGTCCAGCAGCTGTGTATCAAGCACTTAGGTGGATTACTAGTCTCACAGAAATATTGAGATGAAGTTGAGACCCTTCTGTGAAAATCAAGACCCTAAACTGTGTTGAGAGCAGAGGAAGCCTAAAATACCTGCAGTTGCCTGAACTATTAGAAAGCCCATTAGGTTCTGAACTATCTAGAATTTCCCAGGGGATTAAGCTCCAGGTATATATCCTGTTGCTGTATTCTACACCAATAAAAGCAACCTGCCTACACTTTTCAGAGGTAAAATGCTCTGAAGAGTGGGGCTTCCTCATTCTGCTGCAGGGAGCGTAAAGGTGGTGATGACAACTGCTTCTTCCAGGATGGCGAGAGTGACAGAGTGGTACCTGGCACAGTACAGTTCCACAATGCATGCAGCAATGTGCCCAATATAGTGCTCAGTACAGTACTCCTATTTTTCAAAAAAACCCCAATACAGTGCACTGTTAAACTCCATTAAAGAACCAACATTATAAGCAATGTATGTAACTGATAATGCAAGTAATATCAACTGAAAAAACCCCATGTAAATAGTTCTAATGAAATAACGCTTACATCTAGTTTTCTCCAGTGAAGTGAACCTTTCTTGTCTGCATGGGACTTGTTACTGTTGAACAGTAATATTTTCACTTCACTTGGGATAGACTGTTCTCGCTGTTTAAAACTTCAGCTGCAGGGATAAATAGACGTTTCTAACACGCTGTTTGTGGCTACAACCATTCCTGATGGGAAAACACAACAGAACAAAACACAGAAAGAAAGTTAACCACAAACACCACACTACCCCAAGTCACTAAATCACACTAAGACATGTGTAAAAAACACTTGTAGTTAATAGTATGCATGATTATATTTTGCATTTGTGATGCTAATGTTGGACTAGATGATCTCTAAAGGTCCCTTCCAACCCCTACCATTCTATGATTCTATGATATAAAAGACACCTTCAGCAGGATGGGGAGGGACACCATAGCCAACTTCAAAAAATGTTGCTAAACTACCTGCACTAATCCCAGACTTGCACATCCTGCATGTCTCAGTGGTGCCAGTAATGAAAGAGACTCAACTGTTGGAAAACAAAATGTTGGAAAACAGAATTTGTTTTGTGGTCAGAAGTAGAAGCTACATTGCATTGATTCCCACTTGCAGGTGGGCAATAGGATGGCACTGGGATGAGTTTTGCCTTTCAGTGAAACAATTGTGAATGCCCCCACAAATTGAGCAGAAAAACACGCATATGGCCTCTGACACTGGAAAAGGGACAAAGAGGAGAAAGTTTTAGCAACCTGTTGAATAAGTGATTGACAAACTAGCCAGCACTGGACAGAATGCTTCCAACAACACATTAGCATCATCGTGATCTACTCTAGGTTGTTTTAGCCAGTTAGCTCTCATTATTCACTCCTCTAGTTCAGTCAGCCTTTGAGAAAGCCTCACAGTAAACCAGACAGGTTCAGTAAGTAGAAGGCAGGGCTAAATTTCATAAGGAGCCTGGCTTAGTCATGTCTCTCTAACAAAGTCTTCCACATAATCTTTGCAGGGTCCTACTGTTCCAATAAGATGCTGGGTCCAATACAACTGCTATAGCTTTATGACGTGTTTTGCAGATTGTATTACAGATTTTCATGTCCAGTTTTTCACTGTGTAGCCCATGTCTGATGCTCTTTCCTTTCCTCAGGAAACCAAATGCTTAACACAAGAAAACTCTTTGTATACATTCTACATTGACTATCACCTAAATCACCTCCATGGACTACATGTACAGGCACTTAGCAGTCAGAGCAGAGAGACCAGAAAAGAGGCAAAAGCAAGACATTTAGCCTGAGTGGAACCTAGCAAAGAAATACTATTTATACAGCAAGAAAATACACATACTCAGCAACATTCAGAAACTACAGTGTACTGTCTTTTTCATAGAGAGGTGCATTAAAACCTTCTGTTCTGTATGAAAAACTGACATTAGATTCTTTAAAATTAAAAAAAAAAATTAAATCACCAGATTACTATGTGCAAATAAAATACAAAGAAGACAAAAAGGGAAAAGAGTCACATATGTCACACAGAGGTTAAGGAAAAAACAAGCTATTAAGAACTAAAACCCCACAAGTACCTGAGCTGATACCAAACTTAACCTCATGACTTCTGCCAAAACTTTAACAAAAGTAAAAAGCAACATTAATAGATCTCCAAGGAGACATGTTCTTGACCACAGTTCTAACGTAACCTGATTGGAATCAAGCAGGTCAACTGTTTTGTATATTACCTGAAATAATTATGGACTTTAGGTGAGTTTTCTCTTTCTTGTGCCCAGACTCTAAGCTAAGACTACTTTGGCTACATATGAATTTTAACACATAAGAAACAAGCATAAATCAACCTGAGAAGTTTTCAGAATTGTCTAAGACCAAAAATATAAAATCATCTCATGCAGCATGGATTCAATGGTTGCTGCTTATGAAACACAGTCTTTACAGCAAGAAATACACTGGGAGATGCAGAACCAGAAGAAAAAGATTGACAGTAGCCTAAGTTATCAGTGCTGACTATCACACAGTTTCTATAACTTTGTTTTTTCCATGCCTTGGGTTCATTGCCAATATTAACAAAAGCTGGATGTCTATATATGAATACAGGTATGCTGACCAGAGTACCTATATAAATAGTAAACTATGACAATAGCTTTCTGGAAAGAGGTCATCAAACACTACTTTAACCTGATCCTTTAGATTGTTTTTCTTTTTTTCATCCTGAACCTGAATTGCTCCATAAATTCTGGTAAAGGTGGAATAAATTAGCTCAAAATATATAAATCATTCTAGGTCATGAATTTCCCTGTTTCATTTGGTTTCGGGTACTGTAACTGGGCTTGCCTGAGCTGAGCTACAGCTGTGTAATGAGGTAGACTTTCTGGTACTGGCTGCCAATACATTAACATAGAAATACTTAGATAAATGAGCTCAAATCACTGTTCTCAAGGGAAAAATGGACTTGTCTGATTGAATTTCTTATTTATTTTCCATCTTGTTTTAATATACAGAAAATTCCTATTACATCTTGAGATACCAAGGAGAACTAGTAGGCAGGATGCCTTGTTTTCATATAGTTATGATATTGTTGACCCAGCTCTTCTGTTCAACTCTACATAACTGCAATCTTGGAAAGAACTTTCAAAGTTAAAACTACAGACACTTCTATCACTGTTTCACAAAAAGGCTGGAAGAGATCTCTGTAGGCCATCTGGTCCAACCCCCCTCCTCAAGCAAGGTCACCTGAAGCTGGTTGTCCAGGCAGCTTTTGAATAGCTCCAAGAATAATCCAGGACAGTGCTCAGTTACCCTCACAGTGAAAAAGTCTTTCTTGATGTTTAGATAGAATCTCCTGTTGGTGTCTGCTGTCTCATGTCTTATCAATATACACAACTGTAAAGCACCTGGCTCCATCTTGTTTACACCTTCTTTTCAGATATTTGTCCACATTGCTGAAATCACCCCCTGAGCCTTCTCCAAGATACAGTCCCAGCTCTCTCAGCCTTTCTTCATAGAAGTGTTCTTGCTCCTTTTCTACTGTGGAGCCCAGAACTGGTTACAGAACTGTAGGTGTAGCCTTACTAGCGTTGAGTAGAAGGGAAGGATCACCTCCCTTGACTTGCTGGCAGCAATTCTCCTAATGCAACCCTAGATACTGTTAGCTGCCTTTGCACCAAAGACATATTGCTGGCTCACATTCAACTTAGTGTCCACCAGGACCCTAAGGCTCATTTCTGCAAAGATGCTTTCCAGTGAGGCAGCTGCCTACATATAGTGCATGCACTTGTTGTTCTTCTCCAAGTGCAGGACTTCCCACTTTCCCTTGTTGAACTGCATGAGGTTCCTGTCAGTCTACTGCACCAATCTGTGAGGTCCCTCGGGATGGCAGCATGACCCTTTGGCATATCAGCCAGTCCAGTCAGTTTTGGGTCATCAGCAAACTTGCTGAAGGTACACTCACACATCCAGATTATTAATGAAGATGTTAAACAGAACTGGACCCAGTACTGACCTCTGTGAAACTAATTAAGTTTTTATATGGTTTAAGTAAAAACAAACAAAAAACCCCCTCATAGTAGTGCAGTAATAGTTAAAACACCTGACTGATATGATGATTATTGCACAGATAGATGCTTCTGAGACTTTTACTGCCTTTCAGCATTACATTTTTTGTTTGTGGTTTTCATTAGGTGAGATTTGAGAGACTAAAATGTGCATGAAATTCACATCCTCAGAATACATTGTGAGACAAGAGGATGGAAAAGATTTAAGTTGGGTTTAAGTGCTCAGTATGAAAGGAAATTAAGGAGTTTCAGGGTTACCTATAGGTTTTGCTACAGTTACTGATTATTCCATATTCTGCTAAAACAATGCAGTAACATTCAATTTTGCTTTGTACTACGTTCTTCCTGAAGCTGTATATTCAAAAAAGTGATAAGTCTAAATAACCCTTCTAATAGACTTGTATGGGTTTTCAAGGATATCTTCTGAGAGAAGACAACAAATTTAGAATTCCTTTTTAAAATGCAATTCAACACATGCCTGAACTGTTGAAATAAACTAGAATAAGGCAGAAACATACAGTAGTACTGGATGACATGGATTTGGAACACCAGACTAGAAGCTTTTTCCATCAGTAATGAAGATACTCTGCAGAAGGAAAAGCAAGAAAAAATCAGGAATGGAAAACAATGGCTAGCGTGAAACCTTAGGGGAAACCTAAGAGAGAGACTGGAGCAAATCTGTAAACAATTTTAAAAGCTGTTTTGCCAACCATATCAAAATGTCCTAGGACAATGTAAAACAGTCCAGATTTTAAAGGGACCTGTACAGCTTTAAATAGCAGAATCCACAGGTGACAGAATTAATGAGCGGCTCCACAGAGAGACACAAGATAGAACTAGGACAAACTTGTTTCCTGTCACATTTCAGAAAGTACATTTTACTTCTGTCTTTTTAGATCTAATACATAAATAACCATGACTGATAACTATGCTTGGTCAAGTAGGTGAAGTAGTAGATTTGAAAAGATAACTCTATAAAAAGCTCTACCTTCTTTCAAGAACTATAGTCTGAAATACTCTAAAATATTTTTCAATAAAAATAGGTAATTCTCCACATAACATGCAACCCCAAAGAACACCGCATCAGTGTGCACTAGGGAGGTGCTATGTTAAACCAACAGGTCATAGAAATTTCTATAGATTCCTCTTGCATGTCAAAACCTGAATGATTTTCTCATTCTTCACACAGTGATAGCACAACAGGGTCTTGGAGTATAGCTTAGAATTCAACTAGCACCTCCTAGCATTTACTGCTTCTAGTTATTTCTTCCTACTTGGCTTCATGGATGTCAACTTTGGCTTTGATTTTTATGGTTAAAACTAGAACAACACTGAAGAAAGGTATTTTCTACTCTTTCTCAATGTGTGGAAGGTGCATACAATTAAGAGAGATAGCACTTAACAGAAAACCTGTTTTATGTAAGGTGTGAATCTAATGGACTTAATCATCCAGGCATAAAGTCCAACTGTTCAAAAACAGCTGGAGAGTAATAGCTGAAAATTTTGTCTTACTGCTTTCTGCACTGCCTTGACTCTTCCCTGTAGACAAAGGTAGGTATTAAATCAGAGCAATTTTATGCATGTACATGCCTACATTTTTATGGTTACCAGAAAGACCTTCAGAAAGATACTACCACTCTTCAGGACAAGCTGCATGAGATTGACTAGCCTAAAAATTTTTAAAAATATACTTTCTAATGAGCTCTACATACAGCAGCAAATTCTGTATTATGGATGGTAGACACAGAATGATGCTGTGTTGCTTGGAACTCAGAAGTTCACACTTGGAAGCTCACAGTTCTTTCAAGCAAGGTTAAGTGCTAACGAAATTAACTAGATGATTTATGTCTGTCAGGTTGAAAGTATAAATGTCAATAGTATTTATTCTTGTAACAGTAGCTATTGTGTATATTCTGTTAATGTAAGATTATATAGAGTGACAAACATCTGCTGTTGCACATTCTCTTAGTAAGAAGTAAAATGTCTGTTTTACTTTAGAGGGCTTTTTGGTATTTATTAAAAGCATATAAAAGCAATCCAACTGTAATAAAGATTCATAAACTAACTGAAGTTTTGCAATTGCATAATTGCCTTAAAAAACTTTTTTAAGGATTTTCTTTTCCAGAATCCTACTTTGAATTTGAAATGTTACTCCAACATGGATGAGGTATCTATTTATAACCAAATGTTTGTGTGTAATGGTCAAATGCAAAAAAAAGGAATTGAATGTTTACTTTAGTCTTGATTTTCATCCAATACCTTGTGTAATCTATCCTGAAATTCTAATTATATCACTCTGTATAAGCACTGCAAATATGAAAGCTGAGAGAAAATGCATTTGCTAGAGCCTTTTCCTCTTCTTTTTCCAAAGCACAAAAATGTTTGTGGTCAAATTACTTAATGAAAAGAATTCAATGTGTCAGTGATCATCCCACCAAAGAAAACATGTCCATTTACAGTATTGTTTAACTATTTCTATTGATGATCACATTAAATGGGTATTTGAATGAGAACTTGCCAGATGAATAAAAACAGCCTTTATGGGTGCCAAATGTTATCTATTTCTACAAAATTAGCTAAAAACATACAAAAGCAATGTGCAAAGTTACACACACCTACTGTAACTACTGGTGTCTTAGGCAATATAGTCTATAGCTGATGTGATTTTGTTTAAGAAAGCCATGTCAATAAAACACACTAGGAGTTATTACTAATCCATCATGTCATCATCCAAGCCTATATTGAGCCACAGCCATAAATATGTATTACAGCTCAGGAACTGTAACACAGCAAGGGTATGAAAGTAGTTATCTATTTATGAAAGTAAGCTACAGTTTATGCTGAAGTACATAAAAAATAATGTTAGCTGGACAAAAACCATAATAATGAGAAGCAGCCTTCAACAGCCTTCTAGTAGTTGAATAATAAAACTGAATAAAAGTTCATTTTTAGGAGCTCGCTACTGCAGACCTCAAAGGAAAGTGCCTGGAATTTGCAACAGTGAATAAGAACTTTGATTCTTTTGGTTACCAATAATGCCCAGATTGTTGGCCTCTGAGAAATGAGTGACAATATTTTTAATGAATATAAGTTGGCTCAATACCTAACTTCTAAAACATGAAGCTTCCATCTCTCATGATCTTTCCCTGTTGTCTATTTTAACTATTGAATAACTTCATCATCCTTACTTTAAAAACTACTGTTTAAAAACCTGTCTCAGTGATTGTTTGTCATGGCAAATTCCACTGGGTAAATACAGAAGCCACAAAGAAATATGTACGTTATAAAAACAATTACTTATCTTTAAGTTTGCAGAACTTACTAACACCTCCAGAGTTCTACACTAAATTGGTTATCCCAGAGCACTACTGTATAATTTTCTTTGCAACACACAAGATTCTTTGTATACAAGCTATTACAATTGCCTACATGATTTTTTTCACCTTATTCTTATGGTTTTATTATATATTTTTGTATAGACTGAATGCAACCAAAGATTAGGTCAGTTTGCCACAAAAAAAACATAAGCAGCTCTTTCATCTGTCAATAAAAACAGCCACAGATAACCCAGAAATAGTCCACAGTCCAGGAAACACTAGATGAAAAAATTCTCTACAAACATATGGGGGGGAGGCAGGGAAAAATAAAGTTGCTAGAGTGAGTTCCACAGCTGCAGTATCTCAAATAACCATTCTCCATTCAACTCTCTCTCTCCACATTTACACCCCACTGCTCCTCTTCACATGCCTGCACCAAAAGTACTCCATCTGCCTTGAAAATATTAGGCTAAAACCTCTGATAAAAGTCAGATGTTCCTCTGTGGAGTAGTTACTGTGTGGATTTTTTTTTAAATTAGTAAATAAAAAAGTTAATTTTAGATATGTTCAGGTTTCTTTCATAGGCAAGAAAACAGCCATTTCGTCCATGTTTAACATTTTTCACCATACCATAGCCATGACCTATTTCGCCCACTTAGATGATGGTCTCTAACTCTTACAAGTCCATAGGACAGGAAAGGACACAGCTGAGATTACTGGGAGAGCTAGCTGCACCATCATGACGCTGCTCTTCCTTGTCTTTGAAAGGTTGTGAAGCCTAGGGAAGTTCCCCAATGATTTCACAGCAGTAAATCTTACAGCCAAAGACAACACAGAGAGCTATATGCAGGCCAATCTCACTTCCATCTCTGGGAAAATCCCAGAGCAAGGCTTCTTGGAAGCCCTCCAACTTGATGCATCTATGATTTCCATCTAACTTTGTAGCCTCCTTAAGAAACAGAAATCACCTCTCCATGCAAACTCTAAAGCTGCAAAAGTTCTCTCATCTTTTTCTTAACTGTAATATAATTTTAGAAACTTCTTTTTCTGGCATATCAATCTCTAATCAATCAAAAATGATACATCTGTAACTGGAGACATGCTGAGGCCTTTGACATGCTACTGTTTGGAAATGAACAAAATCACAGAAATTCAAAGGAAAAAAACAGAAACACGTGAAACTCCAGGCATTCAGCCAATGCTGGAGATAAAGGAAAGCTAACTTTTGAGTTTTCTGTTCTATGGCACAGATTAATTTCCTGTTGCATTGTTTACCTTAGATATGCTTTTTTCTTCTTCATTACTTTTATACAACAGAGGTTATTATCCTTTACCTCTTGTGTCCATGACTGGACAATTGCATTTCTCTTGAATATAACTTACAATTACATTCATAGAATCATAGAATGGTAGGGGTTGGAAGGGACCTTTAGAGATCATCTAGTCCAACCCCCCTGCAGAAGCAGGTCCACCTAGATCAGGTCACATAGGAACATGTCCACGTGGGTCTTGAAGACCTCCAAGGAAGGAGACTCCACAACCCCTCTGGGCAGCCTGTGCCACTGCTCCATTACCCTCACAGTGAAATAGTTTTTTCTTATATGTGAGTGGAACTTTTTGTGTTCCAGCTTCATCCCATTACCCCTTATCCTACAATGGAAAAAAGGGGTTTAACATCTCTGGCAACACAGTGGGATCGAGTGCACGCTCAGCAAATTTACACCACCAAGCTGTGTGGTGCGGTTGACACACTGGAGGGCAGGGATGCCATGCAAAGGGACCTTGACAGGCCTGAGAGAAGTTCAACAAGGCCAAATGCAAGGTCCTCCTCATGGGTCAAGGCTATACCAAGCACAAACACAGGCTGTGAGATGAGTGGATTGAGGGCAGACCTGTAGAAAAGGAATTCAGGATGTTGGTGGAGGAAAGGTTGGATATGAGCTGGCAATATACACTTGCAGCCCAGAAAGCCAACTGTATCCTGGGCTGCATCAAACAAAGTGTGGCCAGCAAGTTGAGGGAGGTGATTCTGCTCCTCTACTCTGCTCTTGTGAGATCTCACTTGCAGTACTGTATCCAGCTCTGGGCTCCCCCAACATAAGGACACGAATCTGTTGGAATGAGTCCAGAGAAGGGCCACAAAGATGATCAGAGGGCTGGAGTACCTCTCCTGTGACAACAGGTTGAGAGAGTTGGGGGTGTTCAGCCTGGAGAAGAAAAAGAGGTCTCTGGGGAGACCTTAAAGAAGCCTTTCGGTTCCTAAATGGGCCTACAGGAAAGATGGGGAAGGCCTCCTTAGCAGGGAGGGTAGTGATAGGACAAGGAAAACTGGTCTTAAACTGAGAGTAGGTTTAGATTAGATGTAAGGAAGAAGTTCTTCACAGTGAGGGTGGTAAGGCACTGGTTGCCCAGGAAACTGTGGATGCCACATCCCTGGAAGTGTTCATGGCCAGGGTGGATAAGGCTTGGAGCAACCTGCTGTAGTGGAATGTATCCTCACCCATGGCAGGGGGCTTGGACTGAGATGTTCTCTAAGGTTGTTTCTGTAATTCTGTGCCATAACTGAAATTGTCTGAGCTACAACACAATTTTACTGGTAAGAGTTCAAAGTACAGTAACTTACTGCATCTTCATACATTCCTTCTAAACCTTCCACACTTTAATGTTAAATGAAATGTTACAACACTAAACACAGCAAAACCAAACAAACACAAACAAAAATGTTGAAAACTACAGCAATGACACATTAAAATAAAAGCACATTAACTCTATTGGCATGTTATTATTAATTGACACTTTAACACTCAGAGAAAGCTGTTAACAGTTAAAAATACGCATGGAATTCTGTTCCAACACACCTAAAGTGATGACCTAGGTTGGAAAACTAGCACTGGGAGAGGGGAAATCAAGAACAATGGGAGCTAGAGTAGCACACTATCAGAAAGACAAAATGATCACTACTTAGGAATAACAAAAGAATTTGAATGTGATCAAATGTTTTTGATAGATTAAACTGCACAGAAATTCTAACAACAGTTCCTGAAATTAGACTTTGGCTTTGTTATATGAAGCTAAGCAGCACAAGTGCCTTTTTTTCCTGTACACTAGATGTATTTCTAATTCATTGTAACTTGCAAGTGGTAGGTTATCCAAATCTCATGATCACATATATAATAATATAATTATTGACATTATTTTAGTTCTCATATATGTAAGATTCTTCTGACTCCACCACTGATTTAATTGCCCTCTGTTTCTGAAGGCAGGCAGAATTGACATTTCTTTTTCCAAGCTTCAAGAAACGTTAACTCAATCCTCACCAATACCATATTTGGCACTAGTGCTGATGAATGGATTCCAAACTCAAAAAAACATCCATTGAAAAGAAGAGATAATAAGATAATAATGAAAAACCAGTACCAGCAGTAATATCATAGAATCATAGAATGGTAGGAGTTGGAAGGGACCTTTAGAGATCATCTAGTCCAATCGCCCTGTAGACGCAGGTTCACCTGGATCATGTTGCATAGGAACATGTCCAGATGGGTCTTGAAGATCTCCAAGAAAGGAGACTCCACAACCCCCCTGGGCAGCCTTTGCCACTGCTCCCTCACCCTCACAGTGAAATAGTTTTTTCTTATGTTTAAGTGGAACTTTTTGTGTTCCAGCTTCATCTCATTACCCCTCGTTCTGTTACTATCTACTATAGAAAAGAGGGATGTCCCAACCTCCTGACACCCACCCTTTAGATATTTATAAATGTTAATAAGATCACCCCTCAATCTCCTCTTCTCCAGACTAAACAGCCCCAGTTCCCACATATGATCAGCTCCAATGTACTTGCTGCAAACTAACCAAAATACAGGTATTAGAGAAGTGTATAGGTATGGGAGATCTAAAACGGAGAACAAATGACATCAAATCACCAGCAACTTTCAATCCTCAGATTTTTTAGGTGAGAAACAGTAATGGTTCTCTGCAGGTGGTTTATCTATGCATTTTGATCAGTGAGCAGTGTAAACATTTTACAAGATTTTCACAGTAAATCCAATCAATTGGGTTGCAATACATCTTAGACATGGTTGTCCCATGTATCCATGCAGAATTTTACAACTTGCTGATGAAATGTTTCCTCAGTGCTGAAAGTATCCAGTCTCCAGTGTGAGCATGTTTCCTGTTGTATTGGGCACTTGTGGTATATACCATACAGGGTGTTTTTTTATTGTTCTTTTTCAAATGAGAATACCTGGTATAGCATGTTATCTAGGAAGACAGCTATTTAAAGACATTGCTGCTTATTATCATTGTCTTTTCAAATGACAGATCCACCAGGTAGCTAAAGTCAAGCAATAATCAGGAACAGAAAACATCAGTCTAAAATTAATGCAGCTCTAGCAATGAATAATTTATAAGAACTCTGAATGGGTAATTTTGACAACATATGTAATTTTCATTTAAAAAACCCTCCAAAACAACAGATTAGTTTAGCAGAGTAATAGTAACTGTCAATTTCTTTTTGTTAAGATCAAGCCACAGAAAAATTAGAGGGCACAAACTAGGAATGTTCTTTGTTCAGTACTACTCCTGCCCAAATATGGCAGTACTAACGCCTCTTGAAATAAGACTGAGGAAGCAGAAAACATAATAAAGACAAAAATAAAGATACATGTACACATAGACAACTAAAACAGAGAGAAACTCAGTTCAGTTTGGTTATTCATTTCCTGTTACAAACTTAATTTTCCAGCACTACTGGCTACAGGGGTAACATAAAGGAAGACTGGTAAGACAATGGAAAATTATGACTGTGTTAGAAGAATATTTTTTTCATCCTAGAGCTGGTCCCAGTGGGTACAGAGATATAAGAAACACAGATAGTATTTAGGTCTGCCTCTTGGGACATTAAGCTAGCTCCTTGCATAAAAAGTTGCGAGAATAACAGTTCTTCACTCAACAGTATCATAATGTCCCATCACTTTGTTTAGAGAATTCTAGGCTCTATTGATTCCATGCCATCTATGTACAGGGAAACGTGTGACAAATTAACATACCTAAAATTTAATATAATTGAGCTCACGTTTCAAGGGGGAAGTGCATGGCACAGAGTGGCAGTTGAGTTTATGGTAAATGAGCTATTGTTGGCTGTTGAAAATATCTTCTTTTTATGCTTTTTTTCATTTGCTTCTTTTCAGTTTTCAATAAACAAATCAGTTGACCTCAAGAATAGTTCAGGCTTTACTATTCATAGTAAAGTAACATTCTTGGACATGAGGAAGATTCTGTTCTCCTGAGAAGAAATGAAACCAGAGAGCATTGATACCAATAGTGACAAGGTCACAAAGCAGCATTACAAATGGGATGCAGTGTCTCTGTCCTGCTTTAACAGGATAGCAGCTTTTAGCTATTTTTCTTGACAGTTGTTAAGTACGTAATAATCTCTTGAACATTTGTCCAAATGAGGCTCCTTCTGCACCTATGTTTCCAAGAAATACTGGTTCTGCCTGTTAAAAAAAAGCCATTTTAATCTTTTATCCACCAGCACACACGCTCCCTGTGGCACAACCCAAAAGTATTCTTTTTCGTTTTCTGGTCAGTCCCAAAACTACTTACAGACTATTGTGACAGATATTGTAGAAACGTTGAAGCATTTAACAGCACAGACTTTTGCTCTATTGAAAGCTATTTATTATTGCAGAATATCAGACCATGCCCAATATTCAACATCACTATGATTAAAACACTCATATTGGTACCTATTGTCTGAGGAATTGCAAATTCCATTGTGTTGTAGAAATCCTTACTGTAAATAGCATCAAAACTTGTGTCATCATCTGTCTCACCTTGATGGGTTCTTCTTTCAGCACAAAAAGGTAATGAAGAGACATTTTTTCATTCCAGATGCAGTGTCTGGAGTTCTAAATAAAGTAATTTAACACGAATAAAGTTCATACTTGACACACTGCTACCTTAAAAACTGAGTTCTCTTTGGGAAAGTATGAGAAGAAAAGCTAGGGAACAACTGGTATTGCCGTGTATTTTGTATTTGTTACATATTCTTCCAACCTCCAGTTACTCCTGTAGCTAAAATGTAGAAAAAGTACTCCATCATTATCTACCAAAGAGCTCGGGCTAAAGGTATGAATTCATATCTACTTGCTAACTTTTGTGCTTCCAAACAAGTGTGCATCTTCCTTCAGTCTTCACATTAAAAAAACACAAGTATTTAGACCTTTTAGAGATGTAAGTTACACAAATAATAAAATATTTCAAGATCCTTTATTTTTCCTCCAATTATCTGTTGCTTGTAATTATGTGTACCATGTGCTCTGAAGGTATGCTGAAACTGAGCAAACTTCAGATTTACTTACATTAATCCATAGCAGGATTCATAAACACAGCAAACTCATAAATATGCAGTAAAAATCTCATTAGGAGCTATCTTCCATTGTGTTAGTGTCAACAGATGATTTTAAATTATGGTAGAAAACTACTAATCAGAATTCAGAACATATATTTTCATTTTACAATACGATCACCATCTTTTCAAATATTTCCACAATTGCAACTTTGTTCAAATTTAAACTGAATATAAAAATCAATAAAGATGATGTATATAGATGCATGAACCATCCTTTAAAATTTCTTCTGACAGCAAGTTTCTTAAGAATAAGAAGCAGTAGACTTCAATTAGCAGAAGTGGCAGCAATGTATCCGATCACTGACATCATCACTAGCTCCTGTCATCTGGTCAATGGAAAATTTAGGGGTTTGCTTTTTTTAACTAAAGACACTTTTTCAAATGCCTGGTTACAGAATCCTTGTGTAATATTTAAAGACATTTTTTAAAAAATTAGTTAGAATACATTTTTAATAACCAGAATGATGCTCCCAAAAAAATCATCTTCCTGCTGTGGTATGGAATTCTTTAGCAAAGTCAAGCCGTGACTGGTTGCATAGGCTTCTCCACTAACACCATAAATTTGATCTTTCTGTATCTCCAGCAATCTGTGTTATTAGCTGATAGCTGCTCTGCTAATAAACACAAACACAGTATTGACCATGAATGCAATTTTGAGGCAGCCAAGACACCCTGACTAAAAAGGAAATCACCTTCCCTTCAATGAGATCATCTTTTTTTGTAAATCTTTACAGATGGATATGGTTCCATGCACAGCCATACAGAACTTTGTGAGAGAAACAAAAGCTGCTTAATGACACATTACTAGTAGGGTCTCTGATGCTCTGCATGCAGTTCACTTTCAAAGATGTTTTGAGCTTCTTCCTTTTCCAAATGCAATGGGTTCAAGCTGCATGATGTCTGGTTCCCAGATTGTACCTGCTGGATGTCATTACACAATGAAGATTTATGTTCAACTTCAAATCAAATGCGAGTTTCACACTCTAAGCAGGGATGCCCACAAACATATTGTTCTTTGGAGAGCAGCTCTCTGGCTCCATAGATATAACTTGGACAGAGTAGTTTTGTTCTTCTGCAGCCCATGCCCGATCCAGATCCACAAGCCCCATACACTGCTTTCCTAAAATGAGATCAAAGGAGAGCATGCAAACTCTAAAAATGTAGAAACATTATCAGAAATGTGCACTTGTAGTATTCAATGTTTGGAAAAAATACCAGTAAGTCATCTAAAAATTAAGTTCCAAATCTACTTTAAAAACTATCTAAATCTGTTTTATTTCAATTAGGCAGTCATTAAAGGTCTACATCACATCTGTGACTTGTGATGCTCATTTAGCAGAGATCTAGAGAAGGATTATTAACTATTTATATTTGGAGAAACATAAGAGGCACAAATGCTTTTAAGTATTCTGAAACTTACAGAAAAAATCATGAATTAATATGAAAGCCACAAGAAGGAAAAAAATGCCTAGATTACCATTTAGCTCTCTGAATTGCCAAACTTCTACTCTCTTTAGAACTGTAACTGTTTTCCTCCCATACGTTCATCTAAAATTTGAAAAATCCCTGGTTACTGAATAGCCATAAAAGACTAGAATACCAGTGATCCACTGTAATTGATTTAAGACACATTAATACCACTGCTTATAAACAAAAATACTAAATTACTAATGAACACTAATCTTATCTCAGAGCTGAGAGCTGCCTCACAGTCACAATCCCTGGTCTACATGGGGGACTTAAACCAACCTGATATTTGTGGGCAAAGCCACTCAGCCAAGCACACACAGTCCAGGAGGTTCCTACAAAATGTTAATCACAGCTTGCCATCACAGGTGGTTGAGGAACCAATGAGGAGGGGTGTGCTGCTAGACCTTGTGCTAGCAAAGGAAGGCCTGGCTGGGGACGTGAAGGTTGGAGGCAACCTCGACTGCAGTGACCATGAGATGGTGGAGTGTACCCTCAGAAAGTTCCCTGATGACACCAAATTCAGCAGGATCTCGACCGGCTTGAGAGCTGGGCAGAGAGGAACCTCATGAGGATCAACAAGGACAAGGGCAGAGCCCTGCATCTGGGAAGGAACAACCTCATGCACCGATACAGGCTGGGGGTCGAACTGCTGAAGAGCAGCTCTGCAGAGAGAGACCTGGGAGTCCTGGTTGATAATAAACTGAACATGAGCCAACCTTGTGCCTTCATGGCCAAAAAGGCCAATGGCATCCTGGGATGCATCAAGAAGAGTGTGTTCAGCAGGTAAAAGGAGGTTCTTCTCTCCCTCTACTCTGCCCTTATGAGGCCTCATCTGGAGTCCTGTGTCTAGTTCTGGGCTCCCCAGCTCAAGAGGGACAGGGAACGTCTGGAGAGAGACCAGTGCAGGGCTACCAAGATGATCAAGGGACTGGAGCATCTGCCTTACGAGGAAAGGCTGCAGGAATTGGGGCTGTTCAGCTTGGAGGAGACTGCGGGGGGACCTCATTAATACTTACATATATCTAAATGGTGGATGTCAGGAGGCTGGGGCATCCCTTTTTTCTGTTGTAGCTAGCAACAGAACAAGGGGTAATGGGATGAAGCTGGAACACAAAAAGTTCCACTTAAACATAAGAAAAAACTACTTTACTGTGAGGGTAATGGAGCAGTGGCACAGGCTGCCCAGAGGGGTTGTGGAGTCTCCTTCCTTGGAGGTCTTCAAGACCCACCTGGACATGTTCCTATGTGACCTGATCTAGGTGGACCTGCTTCTGCAGGGGGGTTGGACTACATGATCTCTAAAGGTCTCTTCCAACCCTACCATTCTATGATTCTATAAGCTTGCCCACAATAGGAAGGCAGGTGCCTCAGGTAAGGGTAAACCAAACTGTGTTCTTGGCAAAGTCTTCAAAATGTAAACATTATTCAGTATTTGAAAACAAAAATCCTAGAAATTGTTCTGTTTTTTTTCCTAAAATTATGATGAGGATCCTAATAATGAGGCCAAATAGTTTTCTCTTAAATCTGCCTGTCCCAAACGTAGCCCAACCTCTGTAATTTAGCCTTATTGTTTCCAGCTCTTATTAGATATTTGCCCTTCTAAAGGAGTTGCCACCAGTGACTACAAGCAGGATAAAAGTGTGCACACTGAAAACCACTACTACAAATAGCCAAGGCTTTTAATTTGAGATAAATGGCAATAGTAGAACTGCAGTGAACTTCAGAAAGATCTCATTTTTTTCAGAGAATGGTGGGAGAGAAAAAGAGATGAAGCAACAAAAATCAGTAAAACGCAAGCTATTTCAAATGGGTAATTCTAAAAGAAGGAAAGAGTTTCTATACAGTAGTTCAGTACAGCAAGAGGTGAAATGTGAAGAAACTAAAATTTCTCAAGTATTTTGTGAAGACAGCAACTTAATTCCCTGTTCATACATAACAAGTGCAGAAATTCATACCAATTAGCCTTCGTTCAGGTGGAAGCTGAACAGCTGTCTGGTCTGCAAATCTGCAAAGTATCATGTGCTCCTAGAAAAAAAAAAGTAAAGAAATTTGGTCCAGCAGCATTTCCTGCTTCCAAATAAGGTAAGAAAATCTAATTAAATGTTTACAAGTATCAAAACTGCTAACATGTTGAAGACTATATTTCTAGAAAAATTATCTGTATGCAGATCCTCATTGAGACACCACTTCGGCTTGTAAATGTGTGTGTAAATCAAGTGTTTGTAACCATGACCACATTTCTACTCATGCATTTTTGTTTCTTCCTAAATTTAATTCTCTGCAGCAGTTGAATTGGGAGCAATGTAGACAATATAGCATTCTTCAAAGACATACTGCAGACTAATTGTGCCTTTCATTACTGATAAGCCACACGGCCTTCTTTTAGCACAGTCATCATCTGTATCAATGAGAAGCCAAGACAAAACTCTTAAATATGCAATTTGAACTATTGCACATTTCTCCCAAGCAGTGTTTTTGAATCCTAGAAGAATTGCTTTGTAGATCGAACTTCCTCTGCTCTGCCAAATCCATTCAACTCAAAGGAACCTGAAGATAAAATTGATCCTGAAGGTAAAAAAAACCACCTGGCTGTGAAATAGGAAAGTCTCCTACATCAAAATGAGCACAATTCACTTCCAAACTATCCCTGTTCCACTTACAGTATCTGCAGAGGCTTCTGCAGAGGCTGCTGTTGATTTCTTCCTGTCCTGTCACCCAGGGGCATGTATGATGGAGGGTTAGCCTCGCCACCTTAGTCCCTGCTTAGATCACTACACAGGCAGGCAGAACTCCATCCTCATTTGCCCTCGAAAAACACTGCCTATGCTAGCACAATGGTCTCTCAAAGATCAGATAAGGAAGGCAAGTTAGGTGGATGATGAGAGAAAAAGCCCTGAAGGTGCAGCAATGAAACTAATGCTCTGATGACAGCTGTGCTCTTTGGGACAGCTGCAATATTAGGTACAGTACAGAGTAAATCACAACCATTTTAGAACTGTTTCCTATAATGTTAAGGGGAGAAAACAAAGAGACACAGAAAATGCTCTGCTAAGCAAAGGTTCCAAAGCTGCAGTTCTGAAAAAAAGAGATATGTGTCTTAAATAAAAAAAGAAAACTTCTTTGCTACTTTTTTTTTTTTAAAAATTCTTGCCTGATACAAATTGGTGATTTTAAAGGTCTGGGTTTCCATAACAGACAGAAAGAGCAACTTCAGCTTCCTTCAGTATCCTGCAGCATGCACACTTACTCTAGCTTTTTATTAGGTGGACATAAACATCTAAAAGTCATAAAAAACCCCCCACACCTGAATGAAATTCCATCATCATATTAAATCAAGATGGTAACCCTCTCCACAGTGCACTCCATCCAATTTATAAATTTAATAAGCAATCAACCACAAAAAAGTTTGCCCACATATTGTAAAATAAAACATCATTGCTACTTGTACTCAAATATTATTCAGTTCAATAAATCTACAATATCTTGATGCAGGGATATTTGTTCTCTGGTACAACTCATTCATGTGTGGGTTTTCAGCTCCAGCTCCAAAAGAAGTGTGCAAGCAAAATGAAAATATGTTTAGGACTTAGGCATATTGTGCTCAGTCAATTCAGTTCAAATATGGCTATTTTTGCAGTAGAAAAAAGTTTAAGGCTTTAAAACCAGGAGCAATGTGGTTGTTGTTAGGAGAGAGGCAGCAGTAATAGGCAGCTTGGGGAGAAAAGGAGAGATTCAGAGGAGAGGGAGAAAAGAACATTAGCGCAGAACCTCTCACCAGCCTCCAGACACCCAACACAACTTGGCTCTTTCCAACATCAGGTTCTCAGCTCATCTGACTGGACCAGAGCCAAGGTAAGCCTGGCCACTTAACCTGAAAATCTGAACTGATTCTAATGCCCTAGCTTCCTACAGAAATGATCCATAAAGTTAAACTAGAGCCTAAGATAGGACTACATCATTTCCCCATGACACAGTCATTAAATTGTCACATTTCCTGTTGGCAGAAATAAGAAGAAAAGCATTTCTAAAATTCTGAAGATGATAAACTGCCCAAACTTTGTGTGTGCATCAACAGTTAACCTGCTTGCTAGAATATGCACACCTTCAATTCCTAGTAAGTTTTCAAAGCTGTATGTGCAAAGTTATTCAGTTACACTTTTCAGTTCTCCTATGGTAAGGAGTTACACTCTCCTATGGTAAGGAGAGTGTCTTGACAAATAGAGTCTCAAAATGCACCAAGGTAGAAATCTACAGCTATCATAACCTTATTCTTTGTAGCTATAAACTAATGAGTTATAGCATAATGTTCTCATCAAAAAAGTTTTGGAATTGTCAGACTTCTGGACGTCTTTTCAGATCTCACTAAAATGAAAGATAAGAGAAATGAATTTAAAATGGGAACAGAAAGAGGGTGAGAGAGATAATGTCTGGCTAACACATGGCAGCTTTGGCTACTAGCCAATAACCTGTAACAATGTATTAATATTAAATATAAAAACACATATAGCTAGCAGTATAACAAAAGTTATTTATAACTAGGATTATTTGAGGCACCAACCAGCCTAGACTGTATGCATAGACACATTATTCAGAGCAGCAATATTTTTAAGCATTGCCCTTGGTCTCTGTGCCCTTCTGCAACAAATAATAAAATGCTGTAACTTCTGTATTATTGAACAAATGCTGTAACTCCTGTATTATTGAACAAATGTTGTGATTTAAACCTCCATGGATTAACAGATTGAGAAAAAAAAAAATCACTGATCTTTAATGAGATTATACACACTAACCTAATCAAGGCATCCTTGACTTCATAATTCTCACTGTCTCCATCTGTACTGTCAATACGTCTCCTTTTAATACTATGTTAGTAAATATACTTTTTCTGAACTGAAACCCAAGATCTTTGTGATTACATGTTAGAAACTCATAAATATGTTGAAAAGAACATTAATCAAGGGGGAAAAAGATGTCTATATTCACTGTGCAGCTTTTACCATCTCAATCTATGAACATATATTTCAATGTGAATTAGTAAAGTGTACATAAATCAGACTGTCATGAAGATAAGTGTATTACCAGATAACTGAACTTCCTTTTCTGATTTTTTTACATGTCTTTTTCCTTGAGGATTAAAGAGAATAATCTCAACTTTCCTAACAATATCCATTTTTGATTTAGCATCTTTGCTATGCTCACTGTCCTCAAAAACATTTGGATAATCTCTCATTTTTCTCCTACAAATGATTATTCTGCATCTACCTTCTATATTATAAACATCAAGACCCTTGCCTAGGATTTCACACATAAATTTAATAAAGTTTCTGTACAGCCTTGCTTCTCTCAAATGGAAACATCTTCTGTCCATGCCACATTGAGTGCATCTAGCCTTCAAATTCCTGGTTACTCACCACTAACTAGTTTAAACTTACTAGGCAGTATGGGTTGTGTTGTCCATCTCTCCTCTCTTGTCCTCTTTCACTTCCCTGTTGTCTCCATTCTGTCAGATTTGCACACCTCATTGACTCCTTCTCCCACTTTTCTCTCAGACTATCTCCATACAGCCCCTGGGTCCCCAGAGTCAAAACACATCTGACTGTTTTTTAAATAATTTTGAATAATATGTTTAAAACAATGCTGTACTAAATTATTGCTGATTATTATATGCTCTTCCTATTCACTAGGTCAAATCTTCTAGACATAAATTAAGAGGGAGAAATCTAATATGTATAAGAAAATAATATGTAGAAAAGTGATAACTACACATAAAAATTATCATTTTCACAGTATACAGAGTTGTATTCAAGACCTAAATAAATTGGCATCCTATACTTGTTAACTGATACACGTTGAAGTATCTTGGGAATGGCTCCCTTATATGTTAGGATAAAAAATGTTCTTCTGTGGAGAAACTATTTAATTTAATTGAAGAAAAAAAGCCTTAAAAAATGGATGGCAGACAGAAAACATCACAATGACATCTGCACTACTAATGAGCATTTCACATAACACATGCTTCTCCTTGCAACTTAAAGATAATTGCTTATATTTAATTTGATACAACAGTCTGGTGAAATGTGGGAAACTGCAGGAACCCTCTCCTGTCCAGTCCTTCTACATACCTTGTAGGACAAAATTTCTTTGAACTGATGACTGAAAAAAAAAAAAACTCAATTAATTTAACATCTAAAAAAGCAGAAATGCAAAAAAGAATCAATCATTACATACTTGAACAACTTTAAACAAAGTAGCAGTATCCATATCCTAAATAAAGGCATTAAAACAAAAAAGGAACCATTATAGTTCTCGTTCACTAGAAAAGGAAAATTGTATTTAGTGGTAATTTTATTATTATTATTATTATTATTATTCTCACAAAAATTCTCTTTTAAAATCAAAAATGCTAACACAGACTTACTGGCATTTCCAAATTATCACATAAATGCTTTATATTACATGTACGCAATCCCTAGACATATCTTTTGTTTGAATCACAAAAGTAAGGTGTCTCTGTAATGGAACTGAGGATAAATCACAGACAATATGGCAATATGGCCAGCCTATCAAATAAGAAAAAAGAAAAAATAAAACACAAACCCTAAAATGCAGTGATTTTCTAGATAGGCTTCCAATGTTAGATTCAAAATTTCAGCAAACGTGAATCCATCATTTACATTCTTGCAGCAGCTACAGCAACAAAAGTATTCTAACATAGTGAACATTTCCAGCCTTCATGATAAAAAAATTTAACTGGTCAAAACTTAAACATTATCCAGTCATTTTTAAAACAACTCAGCAGAGATAAGCTATATGCCTGCTAACTTTAGAAGGCTTACCATTTTATTGGTTCTCTCTTAAGAATACTTATTTGGTCTACTGTGTCACAGAACAAAACCATAAAGGGACACACACAAAGAGGAGGAAGAATCAAATTGACTAAGAAAACACTGTTAAACATAAAGTTTACTAAATGGACAAATTCTAAACATTTACCCTCCATTCACTTCTTTGACAGTGCACTTCAATGCTACAGAAAAATATGAAAAACTTTTAAAAAAAATCTCATGCATACTTGTTAAAGACTTGTTGATTCCTTTTAAGACAGCATACTTCAGTTTCTTATTTTAGCAAATACATACTGAAGACAACACTGCAATTCATAGTAGAAATAACTCTGATTAATCTTGGACATACAAAATGCAAAGCTCAGCTTTATTTAAAAAAAACCTACAATCCTCTTCCCCATATACTTCTGCCTCAGAAAGCTGTTCACCTTTTATCTTCTGCCACTTTATGCTTACCTTTTAAATTTTATTTATACCAAAGGCATTACAACTCTTAAACCTCAGACATACAAGCATCCCCAACACAGCAGATTTGAAGAAGACAAAATATCTACACAGTCCATTGAAAAAGTATTGAAAAGATAAACTGAATACAGGAGAGCTTATCTGCTTGATAATAAATCTGAAGACTTTCACAAGGAGCAAACTGTGGTATAAAGCAGACACTTTTCTTTAAGCTGATCGCCTGCATCTTTCTCCAACATTAAAAGGTCAATTCACCTTCTTATAGTAGTTTTCATGAGTTTTCTATTAACTCTGTGATTTGAAGGTAAAAGGTCTGCATATTACATAGATTCCCACATACTGTATCTACCATGTTGAAGGTATAAAGTCTTTCAAACTATCAATAAGTAAATCCATAAAAAAACCACCCAGGAGTTATCAGTTATCCCTTTCAGGGTGGGTTTGCAAAGAGATATAGGAGGAATGAGTTGCATTATAACTGTGAATCAATTTAGCCTAGACACTTGCAATGATCTTCGACTGTTTAATTCTATACTGTCTTATTTTCTTCCTATACTCCTTCAATAGTTTCTTCCCTCATTTAAGCTGATGATGTAAAGCTTAAGGTAAAGTTTACCTTCGTGGATATTTAAACTTCACTGTGTTTTGAATGAAGCCATAACAACATGGGGAGGTGACAAAGGCTGCCCGTGCCTTGATGCAGTGTTCAATCACCATGTCTGTTGCTACACCACATGCATGCAGAGCCACCTAGAGTGTTAAATACAAAGAAACATGGAAATTCTTTAGAGCTATATTCTAAGTACAATGCTGTTGCAGTATTTTTTGGTCAACTGAGTTACTTCAATATATGAGGAAGTTTTTGCAATCAAAGCTGGACACAGGACTCCAGATGAGGCCTCACCAGGGCAGAGTAGAGGGGGAGTAGAACCTCCTTTTATCTGCTGAACACACTCTTCTTGATGCATCCCAGGATGCCATTGGCCTTCTTTGCCACGAGGGCACATTGCTGGCTCATGGTTAACTTAAAGGATAACTGGTAAATTGATTGTATGGCATTGAGCAAAAACCTCAAACAAATACTGAGGGAATGGAATAAGCACCAAATACAACTTGCCTTCCTTTTCTCTTTTTTCTCCTTTTTATTTTTCTTTTCTCAAACTAAAAATAGAATAACACTCAGTCACAACAGCTGATGTATGTTTGGGTAATGCACAGGTAATTCTTCATGTTGTCCTACAGAAAGGCACATTATTGCTGTACTTGATATATTGCAAGCAGCTCTCTCCTATCAATATCTATGATAACAAACGGGTCAGGTGAAATGGAGGCACTGCTTTCAGTGCATTACTCCACATAGTAGCTCAAAAGGCAGGCTTGGTGCATACACATTACTCTATGTTTTCAAGAATTTGAGGATATTTTTGAGGCACATTTTAAATTGTACGCAGTGGTGAGGACTTGTAAAACTTCATTGTTTTCTCTGCTTTCTGCTCACTGTAAACTTATGAAAGGTTTAAAACTGCAAAGCTGAAATTTCAGTTTCAAAGTTGTTTTTCAAGGTACTGCAACTAGAAGAAAAAATTTGCTCTTGGATATGGATTAAAACAAAGACACTTTTGTTCGCAGACTGCTTGATGGAAGCTCAGCTGAGCAGACCATTAATCATCAGCTGAACTGTAACTGCTTACAGATGGTAACAAATACTCTTGTCTGAAGTTGAACAATAAAAAAAATAATTTCACAATTAAAATTATCTGCTTGTATAACTTTAACAACAAAAATAAAACTAGTTTAACACTGGAAATAGATTCTTACTATCACAGCTGTTGGATTATCAAGAAATATATAGTTACTTCCTCATCTATCCAAGCAGAAAACAAGACCTCTGCTTTGCTTACACATCTGAAAAAGAGACTCTAAAACAGCAGTGGATAAAACCAGTAGCTTTGCTGAGCCTCTGTGAAGTTTTACACTAACTAATTTCTTTTTTGAGCTTCTCAGAATCAATTTATTTCAGCAAAAGATCACACATAAAATTCAAGACTAAGCTTTCTCAGGATAACCTATATATTCAAGTCAATGTCTGAAACAAAAAGTGAGGACTAATGCAGATAATGCATTTGGTTCACAAACCCATACTTCTGTAGATGCATGAAAACAAAGCGGCCTCCAAAGAGAGAAATGGAGTTAATGCAGTGTGATACCACTGACTTGCATTACTCCTGTGGTGCTGCACACTGGTGTAAGAAAAGCCTAGTGCACACTGAAAAGTGAAGGGAAAAGAATGCTTCATGAAAGCTCAATTTCACTTTAGTAATCTTAGAGCAGAATTCAACAGACACAGAAGTATACACACACTCCCTTCTCCAACCCTACTTGTTCCCACAAATTAGCTGAGTTATTGTGGGTACTACAGAAGTATTAAAAACAACTAAGATCTCAAAGACTTCCCTGGGCGTTGGCATGTAAATAAACATGGAATGCAGTATTTGGAAGCAATATTTGCAATATTTGGAATATTTTAGACAGAATCCTTTGTTCTGGTTGGTGACTGTACTAGAATATGTAATAGTAAAATGCACCAGTGTGTTTGGTACTCAAATAGGTTGGTTCAGAACATTGATCTTGACTACCCCAACAATTCATAAAGGCAGAAATTTTATGTGGAGAACAAGGGAAGTGCTCAACACAGGTTTTTCTTGACCTGGGTTTGAACTCCTGGCAGATAACAGGTAGAAAATAGCTAAGCAATGCAGATTCGATGCCAAGGTAACTAAAATGTATATAAACGTGTTTTAAACTAATATCAAAAGCAGAGAGATGATAACATCTGTAAAGTTTATTTTTCTATACCTCTTGAAATCTCAGGAACTATAATCAGTGAATTTCTTGTCATTATGTCCCTCTCACATTTATACTGTGCTGTTTTAATGAAAGCATTGAAGTCACGCAATGTGTCACAAGCCTCAGAAAATGGGTTTAGACATGATGCCTTGCCAAACTTTGTACATACCTATCTGTTAAGGAATTATATTTTGTATCAGACCATTGTTTCTGAAATGATGATACAAAGGCAGCTATATTTTATATTATTTACCTTCAAACACACCAAACACTTGTACTCCTGGTCAGTAAACCTCCTGGCTCCTGTTTTAAATGTGGCTGTTTAGAGAAGCTAATGTGAAGTTGATGGGCTAATCCGGAAGAGTGAGCCATGATATGACACAAGCAAATTCTGAAGCTAAGACTGATAGAGGTCTCCTCAAAAAGGGAAAGCTCCAGGTTTGCCTGTGGAACACACTACAGAATCAAGTCAAAGAAACTGAAATCCCAGGCCTGGAAATGAAGAATTTCCAAGTCAATTATTCTGACATACACTCCAATGTTTTCTTTGTCACAAAACTTAGAAGAGAGAATATAATTTTTTTTATTAAATACACTGAGCTATTTAACTCAGTATTAATCCTAAAAATAGATTCCCACAGAAGAAGACAGCCACTCTAATGACGACAAAATTTGAGACTCATTTCACGGAAAAACTATTACGCGTTACACACACAGAATTCAGTAAATTATTCATGAGCTCCTGTTTTTTTGAAATAAATCTCTAGTTCATCCACTGAAATTTATATGACAATATAGCCCAGAAAATCAAGCTAGAGAACTGGGAATTCACACTTGGAAGACTGGGATAAAGTAATTTATTCTCTCCTCCTTCTCCTACATCATATTTCTTTTCCTTTCTTAAATAAACCAACCAAACAGTTAAACACCGAAGTTCATGTACCATAAACCTTCAGCATTAAATTCCTCAGCTACAGCCAAAACAAGCCCTGTGATGGATGATTTAAAGAATAGTCATACTTGCACTAAAAGCTTGCGGCTTGCTGAAAACGTTCCTATTATATCAACAAAACATAAAACTGGAAGACGGAAATCCTTACAGAGTTACAAAAGACTATTATACCTTACTCTTCACTAGGGCTGCAGAGTTCTGGAGAGGACATTCACCTCATTTACTTTCAGAGTCTAAGGCAAATGATTTGAACCATTATTCAAATCATCAACTTTACTCCTGGGGAATTCTGCTTTGGTCTGGTTATTTGCAGTTACTTGGGAGTAAGACTATCACCCATTGATTGCAATAGTAGTGCTTAGCATGAGTCCTATAAAATGAGATATCACTCTACCTTTAGAAACAGCTCAAGTACACTTTACACATTGAAAGCACATATATATAATTAGTATAACATTCCCTCTGTCATGATAGTTCCTTCTTAGTTTTGCATTGTGTAGTCTTTTTTATCTTAGATTGCTCTGCCACCTAACTGTACTTCTGGTCTCACTTTACTGCACTCAGACTCAATTTGAGCAACCACAGTTTCCTCATCCCATCTTCCAAACCTTCTCTTAAGTATATCCATTAATGACCCACTGATTTTTTCATAACATGATTAAACCAAGAATCTACACCGTTTTCTTCAATGTGGCCAAGCAGCACTTATATTTTTGCATTTGATTAGAGCAGACACTTCTTTTTTCACTCATGTAATAAAAAAATTGGTGCCAATTTGCTATAAATAACAAATATAAAAATAGCTTAATACAGATTCATGTAGCACAGGCGCTTTACTTGTGTGTAATAACATGCAGAATTTTCTTCTCTCAGATATTTTAGTTCTTTTAAGAATAATTAACCAGACACTGAAGTGGAAAAGTTATAACTCACCCCAATGTTAAATGTCCCATTAAAATAGTCCAAATTCGCTTGAATGAACCAAATGTTGCTTAAACCTAGTTCATCACTTCTGTCTTTAGCACGGATCAGAGACAGCTCCTTATTTTCTATGAGCACCACCTAGACTTCATACATTGGAGACAGTAAGACAAAATAATACTGAGAAATCAAAGTACATTACCAACAAACACAAAACTTTGTAATTTAGTTGACAAAACCTCTAAATTACTTGCAGAAGAGCTCGAGATCTCAAAAATGATTAGTAGGAAACCCAATAGCAACAGAAGACATTTAATACTTGCCAGTATTAATCAGCCTGTAAGTATTTTGCATTTTCCCATAACTTATGTTTTCTCAGGAAAGCACTACACATAATTAGGATTATCCTAAAAAATTTGCATGTTTTAAATCTAAATGCTGAAACAACTGTTCCTCCATATTTATACTCTCTGCAGGCACATCTTTTTTCAGATGATTATCAGAGATCAAAGTCTGTACTTTTTATTTAGAATTTACCTGACATGATGGCATCATGTGAGCAAGAACAATTCCAACGTGGCCCTATGAAAACATAAACAACAAAATCTGAGTTATTTTTCAGTCTCCACTGTTGTTGATTCATCACATAAGTATACTCTAACCAGTGACAGAATCTTTGAAAGTAGCCAAGATTTCAGCATTTGTACTTTTGCTTTGTGGCAGCAACTACCTAGAACTGCAAAGATGAAAGCTGAAAGAAATTGCATTGTGTAGACAAAAATATACATTACCCCTCCACTGCAAAAATCCACAATAACATCTCCAGGTTTAGCAAGCTTTGTCACCACTGCTACCAAATTATTCAATTGCTGCTGCTTCCTCAGAGCCCGGTCTCTAGACATCTTGCCTGAGGATGACAGAGAAAATGCCTAAGTAGTGATCATTTCTCAATACTGATAAATTTTAAATGGGTAACAGCAAAGTATAAAAGCAAAACTAGCTGGAACACTTGAGCATCCGAAGCCATTTTGAGCTGAACTCAAAAATATTTGGCAGAGCTTTCTCTACACCTATAGCATATTAAAATTTTACTTTCTGATTGTTGCTGTTAAAGTATCCTTACGAACAGACTTATATACAATTAATATAAAGTAATCAAATTGGTGTAAGCGCTAGTCTGGTTATATTCCAAACCTGTGAATCATGCCCAGAAACAGAGCTTAAACGCATTCACAGTAAGGTTGCCAAAAATTAATCCATGTTTACTGTATCTATACACTATCCTTAAACATCTTGTTTTTGAAAATGATAATCTTTCTCCTGTCAATTTTCACATTTCATAATAAGCAACCCCTGTCTATTTAAATGATTGTGTGTGCAAGGAAGTACTTCTCAAAGGGACTACTCCTGTGTAATAAAGTCTGGGTTTCTGTAACAAAACCACAAATAGAAACCCTTTTGATTTCTTTCAGATGTGCTTGCGAAAGGCCACCACGCAGTTGCTTCAGATCTAATAAATTTGTTTAGTTGGCTCTTATGTATTTATAAAAAAGCATTTTATTTTGGTGAGGCTAACAGACTGCTGACAGAACTATTTAATACTCTTCTTGTCTGTTCAAAAAACAGAGTTTGATGTAGATCTTGACAGTAAAAACCTTCATCTTTACAATTAAAAAAAAAGGTATTGAAACATCTATCTTGAATTCAAGTTTTCAAGAAGGATGTTTAGATGTATATATGAATGTATTTCCAACTGGAGTACCACACTATACTTGTGCACTCTCAAGGTTTGTATTAAATTCATTACCTTTATCTATTAAAAATGCATTTTTCTCAGTGCCGAGGAGTAGTTTAGAATAAACACCAGAAAACAATTAAGTTTTCTGGTTACTACAAAACTGGTTACTTAAATTCTCGCTACTGGTTACTTAAATTTTCATCATTATAAATTGCATTTATTATACAGTATATTGTTTAAATCTGTATCCTGACAAGATATTATTTTGTATTACATATTTGTGCATTTTACTTTACAAACAATCCATCAAATTCAACAAATTCATCAGATAAAATTATCATCGCATTACTCTGGGTAGAATGAGGGTAAAAAACCCACTTATAAAGACCTTAGATTCTATACTGTCAGGGCAAAGAAAATAGAAAAACTGACAACAGAAGGCAGATGAAGTAGGGCAGAGCTCATTCTGCACAGTTGCTGAACAGTCATTTAAAAGAACACGTCATTGATATTTTAAAAAAATATTCCTAGGTGATTACACTGCATGATGATATAGTAAAGCATGTACTTCTTTTTAATTGAAATTAAGACATTGAACATATCCTCCTTAGTTCTTATTTTATAAAAATAAAACCACTGTTACATTTCAAATATTTTTTACTTGTGAAAATTATCATAAAGAAGAGTCCCAAAAAATTAAGCTTTCCAATGACAAAAATGTATACAAGTACTGTGGATATGAAACCTCTACCACATTATGTAAAATGACAAATACATTTTAAGGAATCACCTCTTTCACAGGAGTAGATACTTGGAAAAACTTTTTATGAAAGACTGTACTGGAAACCCTAATTCTTTGTGTGCCAAATATCTACATGAATTGCTCCATAGCTCTCCTCTTATTTTGATGCTTCCATTTGATGAACTAATGTTCAAATTTTCTCAACATCTATAGTTCCAACTGAGGCCAGCATGTGCAAGTGCTGTCACAGTGTTTGAGCTAGAAATTCAACCTATGAGATCACATACAATTTGTTAAGTAGAAAGCTATCAGGATATCACAGAATCACAGAATCCTAAGGGTTGGAAGGGATCTTGAAAGATCATCTAGTTTAACCCCCCTGCCAGAGCAGGGTCATCTAGAGTTAAAAGGTCAGCTCTGTCCTCAAAAATGGGTTTGAACACAACAAAATTTGCATCATAAGCTTAGCTGGATTCATTTATATTGTAACTAATTTTTAAGAAGAGTTGGCTCTCACAAATGTTGTTTAAAAAAAAAAACCCTCAAAACTAAAAACACTTCACCAATTTTCTTGCTTTCTATTTGTTAAAAACAAGTAGTAGAAGTACTTAAAACTCATTCATGGTGTAAAGTTGCAAGCTCCCTTACATAAAAGCCTTCAGAATTCAAGGCTTCCTGAGCTCAAGCATCTGCCTCAATTTATGTAATAGGATTTGTTGTAAATGCTTTTTTCCCAGTAACTTTTGTATCACACTCTTACATCCACTTTCAATTTCAATCTTCATAATTGACCAAGCAGACAATTTTGTTTCCAATTCCAGCCTCTAAACAGGAATTAGCATAAATACTCTGAGCCAGCTCCTGCACAATACTGAAGGACAGACCGCACCTGTCATGCCACAAACAGCACCAAAATCCATACATGCAAATGCTCAAACTTCCTTATACAACTTCTCTGTTCTTATTCTCCAGCCCTAACGTTTTTCCAAGAGGTCTGGTATTTATTAGTATTTAAATACATCTCCTGAAAAACACCATCAAATTTTCATAATGTGCAAAGTCAGCAAACAGATCCTAGAGCTCCTAAAAATAAAAAAGTAAAATAACAGGTTTCATCACCAGCAACAGATCCACTACTTAGTACTCAGTGGCATCTTAAGTGTTAAAATCATAAGAAATACTCAAAAAAACCCCTATCCTATAGCCTTTAAAAGCTCTCTAAAAATTAACTCTTCACAGTCACCAACAAACAGGGTTTCATCCTCCCTTACTGTACAGACAATAAGCCACATACATTCCCCTGAAAGATGGAAAAATCAAGCTTGAGTCAATAACTCTTTTGTCTGCTCTGTCTCTGTATTTGAGTCTGGTAGATAGAATTACAAAAACACAGTGAGCCGTGATGTAGTCTGTAGAGAATATTAGTTATTGTAGCTAAGTAGTCCTTCATCACAACAGGCAAAAAAAAAATTAACTAATACTTCTGCATCTAAAAATACTGCAGCTCACTTTGATTTTCTCAAGTTCTGCGATGGTAAACATGCAATATGAGAGAGTGTAGTTTGAAATTTAGCCCTACAAGGCAAAAGCTTGAGAAGTGTGACCTTTTCCTACAATAGACTCAAAGGACCCCTTAAAATTGTTTGTTACCTTCATAAGAATTCAACCGATAGATTGCCATACAGTCCCAGAAAGATTTGGTTTAATTTTCAATTAATGGTCACTATAAAAGTGTTTTATTTGGTTTCACAAGATCCAACATTACTGTTAATTAAGGTATTGTCAAGCAGAGCTTTAAAGTCTCTGTGGAACTTAGAAGTCTTACATTTTGGCATAAAGAAACACAGCTTTTCAGAAGGCAAAGAGCCCAATAATACTTCCATATTTCTCAAGTTAAACTTGAAACGTCATTAGTCTTCTTAAATAAGCATAACAAAAATATCACCTCCAGACTTTTAACCCTATTCAACTTTGAAGTCTTAACACAGTACAACTGAAGACCTGAAGACCTACTTAAACATAATATTTAACACACAGTTTCATGTAGCAGAATTGCATACTTATTTGGTTTTAGCACAAGTATCTTTTTATTAGGTTTCCTGTAAGTCTCACCTACTTTTCCCAGAAGTTCAGGTAGAGTATATTTGCTGCTATATTTATTAAGGAGGTTTAACCTTAGTATAGCAAAAAGGTTCGATAACTAGAGAGGTAAAGTAACTGTTTATTATTTTATACTAAGCCAAATAAGTTTTTTTAAACCGATCCTTCTTTTTCCTGGTAGTTCCTTATGATCAATCAGCATGTTCTAGTTATTTCTTAAGATGCAGCTAATATTTCCTTCATTTTGATGATGCTACCGCTATGTTTGGTACCTGTTGGCAATTAGGGTGGTGTTTACTTCTTTGTTTCGGGGGTGGTTGTTGAGGTTTTGTGTTATGGGTGTTTTTTCTATTTACATAAAGTACTTCTCAGATTAATATAGCTGTACAGTGGTTCCCATGAAACTGGTAGTAAAACCAGAATTCAAACAGGTAAAAGATGTCAGCTCAGCTGACTGTTCCTTACAAAGAAATAGTCTTACTATGTAGAAAAAATAGTACTTCTAAAAAACTCTGGCAAATCTTGCAAGAAATAAAATTAGTAAGGATAGTACCTTTGCTGTGGTCCAGCAGTCATCTCAGTTACTTGAACAATATTCTTCAACTTCAGCTGCTTTAATTCAATCTGTGTGGGCCAATACTGAAAGTTAAAGATTTGCCCTCCTCTTCCCTAACTTGAGGCCACCTTCCAGCTCTCCCTTTTTTTTGCACTGACCTGTCTCCCTTTACCTTTACCAAGAAGGGAACTGTTAGCTTTTAGCCACATCTGTGTCCTAGTCTTATTGCATGACCACACCAGAGGAAAGAGAAGACAGAAGGAGATGGGTGAGTCAGTCTGTAGTGGGTCTGGGACTGTAGTGATTTTCCACAGCAGCTCCTGCAGTGCTGTGCTTACTGTTGATATCAATATTATGACTACCGCTTGCACAACATCAGGGCTGTCCCTCCAACATTCCTTCCCCACCTTCACCAATAGCTGTGAGTGGGCATGATCTTGGGAGGGACTATGGCCAGGACAGCTGACCCAGGCTGACCAAGGAGATATTCCATACCATATGACGTCAGCTCAGTAATATAAACTGGGGGAGAGGAGCAGGAAGGGGAGGTGAGATTCATTTCTGGCCTTCCCAAAGCAACCGCTACGCGTACTGCAGCCCTGCTTCTCCGGAGGTGGCCGGACATCGCTGCTGATGGGAAGTAGAGAGTAACAGCTTTATCTGCTTTTGCTTTGATTCCCGCGTGCGCGGCTTTGCTGCTTATTTATTAAACTGCTTTTATCTCAACCCACGAGACTCCCATCTTATTTTCTCCCCTTCCCTGGCTTGCTGAGGAGGTGGGGGATAAAGCAGTGTGGTGGGCACCTGGCATCCAGCCAGGCTCAAACTACCACAGCCCTTTTGGCGCCCAACGTGGGGCGAGATAATAGCAGATTTACATTAACTCCATTGCAATTACAGTAAGCCAATGAGTGCAAAGTTCCTGTGCTGGTCACGGAGCCTTGCTGTTATGCAGCTTATCTTACACTTTCTAATGTTTGGGAACTAACATTGACTCTCTGCTGTGTTTTAACCTTAATAGCTTTGCTAAGCTGGCTATATAATTTTGTGAAAAGGATGAAAGGGCCTGGGAACATGATGGCCCAAATACTAATAGCAAGTCTCATTCTGTTACTGATGAATTTAGTGTGCTGTGGGAGCTATCTTGTGGAGGCCATGGGGCAAAGCACCTCTTTCTCCTCAGCTCGGACTGATCTAGACAATTTTGTTACACAGACTTCCCAGGTCCTTAGTCACCCTTATACGAGAGTTTTAATATTACTAATTAACATGGTTGGTATATTATATATCTTGTGGAATCTGGACTCATCTGGGTATCAGAGAGGACAAATTTGCAATGGAAACATGTTAAAATGCCCCCTGAAGCGGCCAGTCCCTGGGTGGCAGGGTATGTGGATGAATTTAGGCAAATTCCTAGGACGGTTATCACCTCCTGTAACCTGGGATTTTACATCTGAACAGATAAAAAACCCTGCTTTACTGACACGCTACCTGATAGAAGGGTGTCTTACCTACCCTAATGAGGCCCATCAGGTTCAGGCACTATACTGGGGCCTAGCCTCTGCCTACCGAGCTGCATTCCAGTCCTCTCAGAGAACTATGATTGAAATGGAAACTCAAACAGTACCTGAGACCAACATAGTTGAGTCAGTCGCAGTCCAGCCCTCTCAGAGAATTATGGCCGAGGTGGAAATTCAAACTATACCTGAGACTACCATGGTTGAGTCAGGGAACCAAACAACAACCACAGTGGTTGCCCCAGTAGTGAAAAAGAAGCAGTGGATAAGGAGGTCAAGTCCATATCATCGATTAGTAAGGGCAGAAGAGGAGGAAGAGGAAAGGCTAGAAGAAGAAACTGGTCCTTCGGTAAGGAGATCAGGAGAAGGAGTGAAAGAAATTGAAAAGGAAATGGAAACTACTTGGTCCCTCACCTCAACAGAACTTAAGAGATATGCGAAAAGATTACAGTCGCCAGCCAGGTGAGCGGATTGGTGCCTGGCTACTCCGATGTTGGGATAACGGGGCTGACAGTCAGCAATTGGAAGGTAGAGAAGCCCAACAGCTAGGATCTCTTGCTAGGGACCAGGGAATTGATAGAGGCATTGGAAAGAAGACCTCAATTTGTAGTCTCTGGAAACAACTCCTCTCAAGTGTACAGGCAAGATACCCATTCAAGGAAGACCTTGTAAATGCCCGAGGAAAGTGGACTAGAGCTGATGAAGGGATCCAATATCTAAGGGAATTAGCTGTGTTGGAAGTCATCTATGGTGATCTGGATAATGCCGAGGCCTCCACAGATCCAGACGATGTCCAGTGTACACGGGCTATGTTGAGAAAAGTGATTCAGAGTGCCCCAGCTACATATTCTAATATCCTGGGAATGGTGTATCATCCAGACATGGACATACCAACAGTGGAGAGGGTGTCTTCTTGGTTACAGAACTATGAAGAGAGCCTCTGCACCTCCTCATCAGTGTGGGATGATGGCCTGACTGTCAGATCTGCCTCAAGAATTCAGTCATCCACTGTCCCGACCAGGGGAAAAGGAAGTCCCAGACGCAGGAGTACACCGCGAAATGAACTCTGGCTCTTTTTGCGTGGCCAAGGAGAGGATATGAGGAAGTGGGATGGTGAACCCACTTTTAAGCTGGAAGCGCATGTACGTGAACTAAGAGGGAATACAAGAATGATGTTTGTCTGTTGAAGAGTGGGGGTACTGGTTAATGAGAGTATATAAGAATGTATATGGATTGTTAAGATGGTTTGTCTGAGCATGACATAAATGGTATGGAATAAGGGGTGGAGACTGTAGTGGGTCTGGGACTGTAGTGATTTTCCACAGCAGCTCCTGCAGTGCTGTGCTTACTGTTGATATCAATATTATGACTACCGCTTGCACAACATCAGGGCTGTCCCTCCAACATTCCTTCCCCACCTTCACCAATAGCTGTGAGTGGGCATGATCTTGGGAGGGACTATGGCCAGGACAGCTGACCCAGGCTGACCAAGGAGATATTCTATACCATACAATGTCAGCTCAGTAATATAAACTGGGGGAGAGGAGCAGGAAGGGGAGGTGAGATTCATTTCTGGCCTTCCCAAAGCAACCGCTACGCGTACGGAAGCCCTGCTTCTCGGGAGGTGGCCGGACATCGCTGCTGATGGGAAGTAGAGAGTAACAGCTTTATCTGCTTCTGCTTTGATTCCCGCGCACGCGGCTTTGCTGCTTATTTATTAAACTGCTTTTATCTCAACCCACGAGACTCCCATCTTATTTTCTCCCCTTCCCTGGCTTGCTGAGGAGGTGGGTGATAGAGCAGTGTGGTGGGCACCTGGCATCCAGCCAGGCTCAAACTACCACACAGTCTCAGCATCATCTGCAAGTATGCCATGGTAAAGACTCAGTTGAATTGTCATCTTTTCAAATGATGACCAAAAAACAACTAAAACTTCTGCATCTAAAATACTACAGTTCACTTTGCTTTTCTTAAGCTCTGTGATGGTAAACATGCAAATTGTTGATCAAGGGACTGGAACATTTTTCATATGAGGAAAGGCTGCGGGAACTGGGGCTGTTTAGTCTGGAGAAGACGAGATTAAGGGGAGATCTTATTAACATTTATAAATACCTAAAGGGTGGGTGTCAGGAGGTTGGGACATCCCTTTTTTCTATAGTAGCTAGCAACAGGACAAGGGGTGATGGGATGAAGCTGGAACACAAAAAATTCCACTTAAATATAAGAAAAAATTATTTCACTGTGAGGGTGATGGAGCAGTGGCACAGGCTGCCCAGAGGGGTTGTGGAGTCTCCTTTCTTGGAAGTCTTCAAGACCTGCCTGGACATGTTCCTATGTGACCTGATCTAGGTGGACCTGCTTCTGCAGGGAGGTTGGACTAGATGATCTCTACAGGTCCCTTCCAACTCCTACCATTCTATGATTCTATGATCCTATATTTGTCAGATGACAAACTATACTTATATCTCCTAATGAATATAAAACGGTCCATTAAAAGCAAAAAGTTACATTCTCCAGAGCATGGTCTCAGCTTTAGGAATAAAGCAGGCTCTTACTCCAGAGTATCTGTAGAACAATTACCAGTACAAAATGTCCCTGATTCTTCATGGTAGTCTAGATCTTCGAATGACACTGAGCTTGGCTCTCCACTTGTCAGGCTCAGGATAAACCTTTTTCCTCATCTCCATCTCCCTTATTGCTGCATAGCTTTGTGAAATATTTCAGTCTGTCTGTTTCCAGTGATGCTGGACTAAAAAATGTCATCACTGGAAGTCTGCCTCTTACTATGTCTAAAGGTCAGACTTAGACTAAATGCTCAAGCCTTTTAAAGTATCCACAAGGTGCAGCAGAAAGATGCAGTTAAAAAAGATCATGACAACGATACTGGCTCTTTGAGTGGTAACAGCTCTGTTATGGCAGTGTTAAATTCTTTTTGTCTCTAGGATTCCTTTTAGGGATCCTCAGATTGTTTCTGTGTAAGGTGCTACGTTGTAACACAGAAGTAGGTCTCATTGCTTATTCAATCAACTCTTAGTGCTCTACTCCACATTTACATGGTATACACATACCTCAGCTTCCTACTTTGCTTTCTCTAGGCACTGTGATACTCTCTAATTTCTCTCTGTGATACTCTCTAATTTCTCTAATCACTGTAATACTCTCCAATTAATTCCAATTAATATAATACAGGAACACTAGAAACATGCCAGTGTCTCATTTCTTTTCAGCTTGGACTTATTTCCTCTTTTCCTTCTTACTGACTTACTTTCAAAAGCAACTGAGTTGGGTGAAATTAGAAAAAAAAAGTTTTTTAAAAAAATGGTTCTGACTATATAAATATTTCCCTACTTCTGCATCAGAATGTTAATGCATTAATCCCATGATGAAATATCCTACTTTACTATACACATAGAAAAACAGAGAGAGTAATAAAATCCAGTAACATTAACTGAAGGACTGTGTTTTTATCAGTGTTCTCCACATCTCCCTTTCCATTTTTAAGCTCTCTCTCTCCATTCATTGTTGGAGAAAGTATGAACTAAAGATTCAGGGAAAATATTGGTTTATAGATTGAGTTGCAATAGAGAAAACCCTGATTTCTTAAATTGTTACTATAAACATTTTATAAAATTGGAAGAAGTGGAAGAAGATACTGTACAGTTGCTAAACTGCAGCAGCAACAGGGAGTGAGAACGTGAAAACATCTCCGCAGACACCAAAGTCAGTGGAGAAGGAGGGGGAGGAGGCTGCTTAGGTCCTGAAAGAATGACTCTCCTGTGACCTGTGGTGAGGACCATGGTAAGGCAGCTGTGCCCCTGCAGTCCATGGAGGACACCACAGAGGAGCAGAGATCCACTCATAGCCCATGGAGGACCCCACACCGAGTGGGTCGATGCCTGAAGAAGACTGTGATACTGGGAAGCCTGTGTTGGAGTAAGTTCCTGGCAGGATCTGGGGGTCTGTGGGGAGAGAAGAGTCCACATCAGAGAGCAGGTTTACTGTTAGGACTTGTGACCCGGTGAGGGACTCAGGCTAGAGCAGTTGGTACCTGAAGGACTGTTCTCCTGGTGGATGACCCACGTTGGGGCAGGGTGTGAGGAGCTGTCCCTGTGGGAGGCCCCATGCCGGAGCAGGTCACGAGGAGCTGTAGCCCATGGGAAGGACCCATGCTGGAAAACCTTGCAGAGGACTATGTCCTGTGGGAGAGATCCCACACTGTAGCAGTGGGAACTGTGATGAGGCCTCCCCATGAGACGAAGCAGTGGCAAAGTCCATCTATAATGAACTGACCATAACTCCATCCCTGTGCCACTGGTGGGGAAGGAAGGGGAGTCTTGGGAAGAGGAAGGGGTGGGGGGAGGTGTTTTAAGATGTAGTTTTATTTCTCATCTCTCTGTTTGGTTTTGATCGTTCATTAATAAATCAAACCTTTTCTTCCAAGTTAAGTATATTTTGCCCGTGATGCTAATTGCTGAGTGATCTCCCTGTCCTTAGCTTGACTCACAAACCTCTCATTTTCTCTCTTCTGCATCTGGCATCCAGACAGGGCTAAACCACCACAGTTTGGCACAGAATCTATTGACCTTTTCCTATCAGAACATAGGATATTTTCATTGTTACTTTGTGCCTTAACTTTTCCCGTTCATCACAACAATAATTAGACTTTCAGGAAAGTTTTGTTGGTTTGTATGATTTTGTTATTCATCTAACCTCTGAGGAGGATGGGATTAATAAATGGTTTGACAAAAGCCAACATTTGTTGCCCAGAGCCTCACTACAGCTAAGACAACACAGCTGCTCTGCACTTCACAATTCAGAACGCAACACTCTTCATTCTGCAAAGACCAGGCTTAGCACACTTGAATGTTCCCGGCAAGTCTAAAACAAATAACAGTATTCATGAAGCTACTAATATATAAACAGGTAAAATAACCATGTTAGCATTCATTGGTGGGGAACAAAAAAGCCCTGAAATCCAGCCATTGCAAATAAAGCCTATAAACTGTTTTCCACTTTCAGTCAATAGCTAAGGTGAGAAAAGAAAACCTCAGAGTACACATTATTTTTAACTATATAAAGGCATTTATGATCAAATGCGATGTTTTAGCTACAGGCAAGGGAGTAGAAGAGAATGCTACAACGCACGGTTTAAAATATATAGATATAGGGCAATAATGAAAAAGACAGGAAAGACATCTGAATTCCACAAGAACATTTTATTGGTTTTTTTTAGATAGGAATCCTTCCTGATCTTACTAACCAATCTGCTCCTTATTAAGGCAAGCTTTGCAAAATAGCTTTATCACTTCAGGCATAAAAACCCCTTCATCTCACACACGCTACCTTGGTGTAGTCTAAAAAAGGTCAGACAGCTATGAAAACTGACCTTTGACAACCCAAGCAGGAATTTGCCTAGCTTCCTTTTTTTTTGTATGAGATGATTTGAAGTAACAAAAATTCAAATAAGTCACCTTCAGAAAAAAAAAGATCAACAGATGCCAGTAAAACGAAATGGAAGTTAATGCTGGCCTCTCCCTGAATGTAGCTGTGTTCTACTGATGAAAGTTTTTGCGTTTTTTTTCTCCAGTTGCTCATGTTCAAAACTCAACTTCTGAATATTCAACAAAACACAACCCAGAAACAAACATCTAACATAATTTTCATACATCTACTATTTACACTATTTTTAAACTTTTTTTGTACTAGATTACAAAGCCTCTGTATGTACTGAAATTAGTTATCCACACTAGTATGCATTTGTTAAAGTCATGCTCTTCTAAGTTTTTCATAATATTGCCAACAGCAATCTTTAAAAAAATCATTTATCAGCACCTTTCCCAAAACAGTAGATTAGTTCCAAAATTCTGAGCTACTACACATTTAAGCTAAGTGATAATCACTGTTCATCCTCCTTCTCGTTCTGAAGCCTTTGAAATGCATATTTTTTAATATGAATTTCCAGAATCCTAAATATTAGTTAATTATTTTGTTTTAAAATGAAAGCAGGCAACATTATATAATCATGGAATTTCAAGGAAGATATCAAACACTGTATCATCACAGAACTGTGAGGAAAAAACGACAAGGCATTTACACTTCTTCACTTCTTTTTCTCGCATTTATTAATACAGTGTCTCTCCTGCACTCCTCTCTGTTTCTTCCTTTGCCTTTCTCTTTTACCTTCACTTCTTTAGTGTCACGATTCCATAAAGAGAAGTCAATGTGTTCAGAATCCATGAGCAATTGCAGGACTTCTCAACTGACCCTAGTGGGCTACATGACCAACTAAGGTTCCTTCCAAAATGAATTATCTTCTGATCCTACAAATAAGCACATTACAGGCAGCAAGAGTGCTAAACATCTTGCTCAAAGAGTAGGTGTCAGAGCAAACACAGTAAAGCAGATTGATTCGTAGCAGCTTTACAGCAGTAGTGTTCCTTTAGATTTACATCTTCTGTCCTCACCTCACCTCCTCTGTTGCTGCTACCTGAGCAGTCAGCCTTTTGCCTTTGTTTTAGTCTCATATATGCCAAATCCCATCTATCACTTATAGCAAGCTGTTTGAGCAAGATGTGAGGAGAAAAAAAAATCAATGAAAACCTTAAAAACTGAAAGATGACAACACTTTTGGGGAAGAATAAAGCAAAAGGGAAAAACAACCTCTGTTTTTCCAATGTGAGAAAATGTCTCTAACATCCAACGGAGTTCTTTTTACCTATGCACAAAATTATATCAAATTTCAGCAACATCCAGGTGTGTGAGGTAGAGGCTGCTCCATCTCTGCAAAATTTCTTCAGATGAATATGTCACTACCTGACAGTGAAACGAGTGGTTTCTTTACTGCTCACAAGCCTAAGACATTGCTGAGAAAGGGGAGCAGATAATCCCTGCAGACTTCAGTGCTCACCAGGGATTAAGAGCAGTTGCCTCTTGCAGAGACAGGAGAGCTCCTTCCCCAGCAAGATGGGCCCCTGCTGAGGTCAGAACAAGAGCCAGAAGACAATGCCATCCACACTCATAGCGTTTCAGTAGCATCTTGCCTCCAGGGGACCAGCTCTGGGTAGTTAAAAGGCAGGCTTATTCACAGTGCGTTCAGGAACATAGCAGCTTTCCCTTTCTGAGCTCCTTATGCTGCCTAACTGTAACTGATTTTTAAGGAAAAGGTAAGAGCTTCTGTACAGTAAGGTATAGTGAATGACAAGTAGTTGAAGGAAAGACCAAAGGACACTTGGTGATCTATATTAACTAATTTCCACCACAGCCTCTAAATAAGCAAAAAATTTAAATATTTGGTGTATTAATAATTTGGATGATTCCTGTCTCTGATTTGCTTATCAATAAGAGTGAGAGTTTGAACTAATAATCTGGAAACAGGGAAAACTGGCTTAGAAGACAGATGTGATTCATCTGGCCCTTATGAGTCAAGCAATTGATCAGCTGGCTGCCAGACAAACAGTAGTACTTTCAGCTTCACTTTACACAGCCTAGCTGTTTACTGTACAAAGATTAATGGCTGAAGAAATCCCTCCAAAACACCCCAATAAAAAGAAATCTCATTCTTTAAGTTTCATTCTGCATTTCAGCAATTTCAAAAATTGAGTCTCACACTGCAAAGGGTCTGATGACCAGTTCCTAAGTAATTGATATTTTAATACACAAATAACCACCTAATTTCACAACAGCTGGATATGACTTCCAAAGGTATTTTACACACAAGTGGAAAGGCCAAGGTTACAGATTTCTACCTTGTCTTATCTACACTGCAATAATCATAGCATTTATAGCTTGACCCTGTATAAATCTGGAGTTTATGAAAATCCTTGTCAACTCAATCAAATTTACTATATTAAATGAGGGTCCCTGGTATTCATGTGGTTTATGTTAGTTTAAAGGGCTCAAAACATTCAAGAGTTCATAGGAAATATAGGAATTACATGACCCCATCATAAGGTTTTAATTCAGCAGTACTAAGTGCTTGACCACTTAACTATTTTCCTTTCACTTTTTTTTTCCTAACTAATTTTCTTAACAACGTTGGAGTGAGGGGGAATAAAAAGTAATTGTGGCTTAGACATTAAACCAACTAATTCTTTTGAATACCTACATAATTAAGATGTTTTCTACAGTTTTTATGTAAGTCAGCATCTTTGGATAGGTTCTCCTTTAATCTCTGACGTTGAAGGTCAGTATCTGCTGATACAAATTTCTACCTTGTCTGATCTACACTGGAATAATCACAGCACTTACAGCTTGACACTGTATAAATCCGGAGTATATGAAAACCATAGTCAACCTCCTGGACTGTGCATGCTTGGCTTTGCCAGCAAGTATCAACATGAGGACCAGGAACTGTGATTGTGAGGCAGCTCTCAGCTGATTGTAGAAGGCCTCATCCATGCACTTCCTCGTCTTGATCAGGTGGCCTGTAATAAACTCCCACAATAGCATCACCCATACTATCCTACCCCAAATTAAGTTATCCTTCCAAATTAAGCAAAACATAAATTTGTTATAATCAGAACCAACTAATTATAATGCAGTGGAAGACAAACCAATGAAATAAAACAAAATAAATATCTACTTTTTTCCTTAAGGGTGTGATAGTTGTCCATTACAAACAAATACTACTTTATACCTTATGACAGAAAGATTGTGAAGTTAAACAGTCCTGCCATAAACAGAAATTTTTCACAATGGGTCAAAAACATGCAACATGCAGACAATAATGTCATTAAATCAAGTTTATAAAATGAAAATGTAATAAAATTTCAACATGTTTTTAATGCATTTCTGAAGGACTACACATCAGGGGAAATGCCTCTTAAATAACACAGAAGTGTTGGCTTATGCTATACAGCACTTATGCACAAAGAAATACTTTCAGAGCAAGTATAAAATACCAATAAAGTACTCAAGCTTGAAAAGATTCTCGTAGGTTCACTCATTTTCCTGAAATCCAAAGCAGAGGCAAACATTGAGTTTGCATGACTGTGAATACATACAACTGGCACTTATTGCCTCATCAATGGTTCTAATAACAAAAAGCTCCTTTTACTTGTGTTTTAAGCAGCTTTTTGCCAGGTGGCCTTTTCTATTATTCTTTCACAGTTTATGAACACAATTGGCCAACCCCTTCAACCATCTTTGAAGCAGAGACTATGATTTAAATGGACAAAAGTTAACGAAACTGTGAGCACCAGCCCTGTATTGTACTCCAGTCCCCCTGGCTTTACATGTAAAGAATACTATGAAACAAAGACATTATTTAATTTAGCCCTCCTGTAACAAACAACTCTGAATAGTTGGATGCTGGACAAACAGTAGTACTTTCAGCTTAACCTTTCATATCACTTCTGTTTACTGCATAAACTATCAGCATGCATCAGGCCATGCAACTAAACAGTAAGGTCATCCATAAACTTATCTACAGTATGAAAAGTCTGTACTAATTGACGTAGAGAAGGAAATGTATGATAATATCTTCCTGCCCTTTATGTTCTCCCTTTGCAGAAGGGAAAACATTGGCACATTTATCTCCATCATCTCCTCAATATATTTTAATTACTTTATTATACTTGAACAAATTTAGACAAGCAGTTTTAAAGGGGATAGATAAAGATAGAAAACCTGGACAGTATGGACTGAAGTAATTTAAACAGCTTGCTGTATTTCCATAAATATTTCAGAAATTGATCTGAAGCCAATAGAAATGAAAAATGAATCAGTTCAGTCAAATAAACAAAGACTTGAGCTAAAGAAGCGTCTGCCTTCAGAAACTTCAAAAGAAAATACATTTCCTACTAATTGCCAAAAGGCAGGTTCATCGAAACATCTGCCTTAATGAAAAATACATGATAGACACAAGAAAATAGTAAAAATATGAGGTAGTTCAAGAGTAGTACAGAATATAATTTTAAGACATTTAAACAACAGGCAAGTATTTGTATGGCACTGTATAGAAAATGATCTCTTACACAAACTATATGCTTGCATAATGCCAAATGAGCCTAAAGCTGTAAAATGTACATAGAAAACAGCAAAATAAATCATTACAACAATGGGGGTTTTGTATAAGATCTCTGGAGGTATTCTTGTATAATCTCCTGTGCCAATTAGAGCTACCATCAAGACCTAGTCAGCTCTGGCCAGGTCTTAAAAAGCCCCAGGCATGCAAATACCACAGGCACATGGGTAACATTGAAGTGCCATACCACCTTTCTAGTGCAAAAAAATAATCTCACAGAATTCTTTTTCCTTCATTATCTGTGGATAAAGAGGTGTGGTACTGGAGAACATACAGATACATTTACTGTATCATGACTATTTAATGCTGATGTAGAAATTTAATAGGTCGGTAGACCTATTCACCACCAAATTGTGATAGGGGATGATTCACTATCAAATTGTGATAGTTTATATACTTTATAGCAATACCTGTCTTAAAAACACCTCAGCAGTGCCTCTGCTAAGCAACATCTCAACTAAGAGGTTCTCCTCCCCGTCTACTCTGCTTTCATGAAAACACATCTGGAATATTCTGGGCCTCTCAGTTCAAGAAGGACAGGGAGCTGCTGGATGGAGTTCAGTGTAGGGCCACAAAGATGAGGAAGGGAGTGGAGCATCTCCCTTCTGACGAAAGGCTGAGGGAGCTGGGGCTCTTCAGCTTGGAGGAGACTCAGGGGTGACCTCATCAATGTTTACAAATACAAAAAGGGTGGGTGTCAGAAAGATGGAGGCAGGCTGTTCTCAGTGATGTCCAATGATAGGACAAGGGGCAATGGGTACAAGCTGGAACATAAGAGGTTCCAAAGACACATAAGAAAAATTTTCCTTCACTGTGAGGGTCATGGAGCACTGGCACAGGCTGCCCAGATGGGTTGTGGAGTCTCCTTGTCATTCAAAACCCACCTGGGGTCATTCAAAACCCACCTGGACAAGTTCCTGTGTGACCTCCGCTAGGTGGTCCTGCTCTGTCAGGAGGTTTGGAGTAGATGATCTTTTGACGTCCCTTCCAGCCCTTGAGATTCTGTGTAATAGTTCTCAACCATAAAATCTATTCCAATATATATACAAGTATACATATTTCTGATAACTGACTGTAGGAACACTTTGCATCATTTACAAATGAAGATACTCAAAATTCACTACAATGAGTGGAAAAGTGCTTTTAAAGTATGGATAACATACAAAAGTTAAGCCACTGCAGCATCATTTCCTCCTTAAAATTTCTTCTTTAATAAATAACTTTAGATGTAATAACTCTAATTACATTAGATATAAGGTTTTTCTTTTCTCAGGCAAGCAATCACAATCATCACATATTGATGAAAAACAGTAATTATATCACTACTCATTCTAACCATGCTCACTACTATTCTAACCAAGGAAATCGGGCATCACTTCTGCTAGAAATATAAGGATATAAAGAACTCTGTATACTCAAGTTCAACAACGTTCACACTACCACAGTTAAGACTAATAAAGAATCCAGAGCAGTAGCAACATGATTGCATGGACTGTCTGTTATATTTTAACAAAGTCTGCCTGTCACACATGTTCAGATTAATAAATTGGGCTTAAGCAAATGCCTATGAAGCTAAGTCAACAGTACAGTCACTTACTTCTCAGTGACTTCAGAGTGGAGTTACTAGTTTGTCTTTTCTGTTATCCTGTTTTCCCAAGTTTTCCTCTTCACAAACTCCACACAGAAAAATCTGTAACATTTGTATTGCATTCCATTCTACCTACAATGTAGGCCCTGGAAGGCAGAATTCTTTCTCTGGACCTACAACTGTGTGGTGAATTGAGAAGGTAAGATCCCAGTAACGCAGGTCACAAGAAAGTCAAAGCTCCTCAAAGTAGCTGAAAGGAACAGAGAAACATGGAGACGCTTCACTTTTGCATGGACAAAACATATGAGCAGAAGGCACATACTCCCGTAATATTTCTGAGACAGTTTTGCAGATGCTTGAACACTTACATATCCAGAGTACAAAGCAAGCATTCTATGAAGAGTGAGCTAAAGGGGTATTGACATTAAGAGCAAATTCTCCTCAAGGCCAAAAGTAAAAAAAACTTTTAACAGTAACTAATACAGACACAGCACAGCAAAGACAGCACAGACAGAGCAAAGCCTAACCTGCAAACTGTCATCAGTCAGATAAAAAATGTTGTAGAAATGTAAACCTTAAAATGGGCATTTCTGGTATGAGTGGGATTATTTTGCAGCTACTGCAGTTAAAAGCGTTTCTTGGAATAGGAAAAAAAAAAAAGACTACACATGAGCATTGTGGTTTAACCCCAGCCAGCAAATGAGCACCACACAGTTGCTCGCTCACCTTCTCTCCTCTCTCTCCCCAGCTGTCACCCAATTTATACACTGGCCATGACATTCTAAGGTACAAATTAGGCCTGTGGCTAGCTGTCCTGGCCATGCTCCCTCCCAGCTTCCTGTGCCTCACTGGCAAGACCTTGACTCCGTGCAAGCACTGCTCAGCAATAACCAAAACATCCCACTGTTATCAACATTCTTTTCAGTGTAAACCCAAAACACAGCCCTGCACCAGCTACTCAGAAGAAAACCTGGACAGTGAGAATAGGACTATCCATAACTGAGTAGTCAGTAATTGTAAGGGGTATTTTTATTTACTCGAGTTTTGATAGTAACCACAACCTCTACCATGTACCTGTATAATGGTGAATACTGGCAGGAAAATGCAATATAAATAGTCACTAGAATCTGAGGATGGAAAATAAAGTAATTGATGGTTTTCAATTCATTCACCATCCTAAGTACAAAGGAGCTCAGTATCTCTTGATAATCAACAGATGTTGTAAAACTCATTTCTTCTCTTGCAGCTTTATATAAAAATATAACCACAAACTATGCTTCTGATTTTACTTACGGAGCAGCTGCTGAATGCCTTACAAATGGAATATGGACCACATTCCATCAGATTTATTTTCTCCATAAAGCTATCTTGAGTTAGTAACTAAAATACTATGGGGTTAGGTTTGAGGGTTTTTAATTAATTATTACTGAGTTTAAAATACTTAAGAAAATTAATTTTTAAAAAATCTGCTCTGTCCCTCTGACGCAACAAAATCAAATCAAATTGGAAATTAATGCAATATGGGGCATTTGACTATGCAGTATATTTGTGATACAAAACTGAAAGAATATGCTAAATAGAGTCCTAAAAGATATTTCTTGGTGTATGTTGCACAGTAGCAAATCTAACTGAATCGCCATAATGAACTATATAAAATTAAAGCTGTGATTCTATTGAAGCTCTTATTGCTCAGTTTTCACACATCACCTCAATAGGACTAACCCTACATTTAAATTAAGTACCCACATGGTTGCAGTAGTGAAGAATAAGGTCTAGAAGTCACCACAAAAATTAAATTTACTACAAAAACTCACAGTAAAACAAAAGGAAGTTTCCTTACAGCTTTTTAACTAACTTAAGAAACCGATGGCTTATAAGCAAGTATTTCCCAATGGTATTTACTAACATTATGAGAAAATTATGCAAAAAAGCTGTACATTCATAAAATGCCTTGAACTAGATATGAGATATTACCTAATTATTAGAGATTCATTTATCCTTGCAGGACCTTCAGGAAAAATATAGGACAGTCTGCTTACCTTCCTGATAACAAAATCATGAACAGATAGGTTTGTGTAGACCTGCATGTTTTGAACTTTACACAAAACCAGGTGAAGTTGAATCTACAATCAACCAGCGTGTTCTGCAAAAAGCTACTGCAGTGATTTTTTAGCCCTACCATTTGCCATTGCAACAGCTACAAAGCAATTTTTAAACAAAACTGATGACGTTACAGCTCAAATAGGTGTTCAGCATCCAAATTTCTGCCAAATGTTCTACTTGCTCCTTTACAAGGGAGAATCAACCGTGGTTGTAATCTTGATGCTACAGTTAAAAACATACAGAGATATAAAATGCATGTATTAACCATGGAACAAGAAAAATATGGGGGACAGAATTATAGAAAGGATAATCTAACCTTGGTTTACAAAGCAATGAACATTCAAAATGTCAAGAAAGCTTGATTAGAGGGATGATTTATTTTTCTGCTTGACATCTTACTTCAAATTATCCAAAATAAGTTACAGAGAACTTGCAACTCCGATACACATCAAGTGAGATCACAATTGGCCCAAAGCATCCAATAACAAGCACAAGCAGAGGAATGTCAAATACGTGCTGCAGATAAGATGGAAAGTAATCCATTTGGCAGAAGGTTTTTGAATTAGCATAGAACACAGGATTAAAGACTGTTCTGTCTCTTCTCAAATTGTTTGGGGGGGAGATTGTTTTGTTTTTAGAGAAACAGATTATTTTAATTAAGAAATCATTTCCAGTCTTTCAAAAAAAAGATGAGAGTATCTTGAACAAATTATGGCAATGCTTCACAAAAATTGTACAGAAAGAGATTGTGCTCAAAAGATACATTACAGAATATAAGGACACTAAACATTTTGAAAGATGGCTACATACCCATTTATGTTGGCTTCCGTATTTTAGATAAGGTAAACTGAGAGGAACTACATGAACAGAATTGTTTCCATTGTCAAAATTCCCCAAAAAGCTTAGCAGACTAAAGTTACTTCACATAAATCCGAAATACATTTTGGACATGAAGCATTTACTTGATTTATTCATTAGCTCAAAATACATCTGCCTCCGTTAAAAATTAGCACCATCAACAAATGTTTTATGAAGAGATCCAAAACTATCTGACCCACAGTCTATTACATGAATGAGAGGTTCTGCAAACCAGGAGAAAAAATATTGAACAGAAAGTTATCACAACTTTAAGTGCTAAACTTATTCTCATACATTTTTGGTGAGTGGTGTGACAGAAAATAAAAGTTGAAAGCGACTAACAAATTAGATGTCTTTTTGGAAATGACCAGTCTGAAGTTACAAGATTTAGATGTAAAATTTGTGATTTGCTTCCCCATTTCCTTCACTTAAAGCATAGTGATATTTATTTTTGCTTACTTCCAGTTTGCCACAGGAACCACCAAAGAATGCAAACAATTTCAGGATTAGTGCACACTGAAAAGCTATGTTATGGTTCAAGTAAAGGGCCAAATTATCTACAAGAATAAAATCTGAAGCTGTTCAAGAGCAAATTGTCTTTTTTAACCCTTGTTTCTAAAAGTTACATACCAAAAAAAAAAGACTCTAAAAGCCCTGGCTACAAGACTGTACTTTCTTACAGTTTTATATTCACATTATAAATAAGAAAAAAAAAATCTATAAATATAACTATTTTAAAGGATGCCATAAATATCTTACAATACACTTTTATAAGAAAAAAAAGTTCTTGCTACTTGCTTAATATAACACCACACTGGTCAGTGGTAATTTTCTGGATTACAGGTAAATTTGGTCTGGAAATCACAACTCATTATATTAGAAATCATTTAAATTATTATCAGGATTCCATAGAGCCTTCAACAATCAAGGTCTAAATTCTTAGGCTATGTGTTATTGCAGAGACAGATCTACAAATTCCAGTATTCAGTAGCTGTGCATTTCAGATTAAGCCATTTACTGATTTTGCTAGGATAGCCCATATTTTTCTGGATCTTCCTTCTTCCCTTGAAGTTTAAAGGTGAAAAAATAGGAAAAGAAAAACTATTCTAGAAACACAGTTAACTCTCATACTCCAGAGAAGCCACAATATTCTTATATTCAACAAATCATATCTAAAGTCTCAATTTAATTCAAGGAGAAAAAGATGGGTCACTGGCTAGCATACTAATATGGAAACAGATTTCAGACTCCAGATATTTTGTATTTCTTCCACTGTTATGAGTATTACTGTTATGTCAGAAGTAAGGTCTGAATTTTAACAAATGAGAAGCTGTAAACTAGATACCATAGCAACAGCAGTGACATAAACATTTACAATAAAGTATACAATTAAGTGTGTTCCTACTTCTGGAAGAAACTTGTGAAAGAGTTATATTGGAAAAGAACAAATAATAAACAAGCACACTGTAACAATCCATTCATCAAACAAGATTTTTAAGGAATAGATAATTACAATATTTCAGAGGCCGCACATACAAGGGGAAAAAACCAACAATTTGATTCTACAAAGCAAATAGGAAAAGAGATTAACATTACAAATGCATTCCTGTAGTATTTTTATTTTTAGTCTCAATGTATACTAAAAGACTAAACACATATTAATCCACTTCCCTCTGTTCTGCAATCTCTTACTCCTTCCATTAAAAAATCACTAACTAGTGCTAGGCAAAGCCAAAAAAAAATTTTCAGGAAAAACAGAAGTAATTAACAAGAAGTGTTAGGAATGTACATCCCTGTGACTATATTAAGAGAATAGGTACAGATCTATCTATGTAATTGTCTTGCAAACAATTGCAACTAAAGACAGAATGAATACTGGATGCCATAATACATATATTTAGTTTAAAAAAAATAAAAATAACACTCCTTACCATGACCTTGGGTTTCTTAATTTCTTGGCTTAGAATGATCAACAATGCAGTGATCTCAGACAAATTATTTCCAAACTAATCATACTTCTGAATTATTGTCAAAAGAAATAAAACAGTACATTATTTTTATGTTACTCCAGAGTTGGGCTCCAAATGTTTTCATAAGATTTTGTGGGAAATGAATTTGATAGTAATGAGATGATGAAATGAATAGACTGGTCATATATTCTTTCAGATGTTCAAAGTCAGAAGGACTTGGTAATAGAACTGAGACATCCATAACTTTCTGCCAAGTTCTACATCCTCATCTTTTCTTCCTTAGGAAATTACTCTAGAAATGAATCAAGTGAAATCAAGTACAATTCAATGTATGAAGGAAGCGACAGAATTGGAGTCTTCTAGGATGAACAAGGGGCAGGTTCTCCAGGCAACAAGCTCCTCTGAGAAAAGGACTCTAATTAAGGATACGTGCAGTACTAAGCACCAGAAAGGATTCTACATCAGGTAGAATCTAAAGTTATTAAAACATGCTTGAGTTCTGTTACTACCAGAACAAAAATGCAGCTTCCTCATGTTGCAAACCATTGATTCAGTATCGCCCCAGGGGCTTAAATAACACTTCAAATTCCACATACCTCCTTTTTTTTTTTTTTTTTACATTTAACGTGTACTGAAAAGTTTTAATTTAGATAACATTTTCTCTGTTTATAGCAGTTTTCAAGCCAAGTTAGGTTTCAGGTGTCCTTTCACAGCTGGCATGGCACTATCTAGGCATAAGTTCCAAATTGTGTGCTAATTTGTCATAGATACAGCGGCATCCAATGACTAATTCAAATCAGCCTTCTACTGCAAAGAGATCTGGCAGTGATACTTGCTTCTGTTGAGAAACTCAAGTACAACAGGAATACAAACAACAGAGAAGTCCTTGGCCTTAGAACTCTGCAGACCAACAGATGCTTACTATGTTTAGAAAGCTCCAAGTAAGCAAATGTTCACAAAGTGGAAGTGAAGGAAGTCACACCAAAGCTACTCATTGCTAAGGTCATAGTGATAGGACTGAGGCAGTCCCTCTTATTTACCTGGCTTGTTCTGCAACATTATACTACAGAAGTATATTGCAGTGCTCATTTTGATGCTTTCAAGTCACGTCTTCAAGAAGACACATAGCACAAGAACAAACAAAATACAGAGTTAAATGAATGTAACTAAACCAATATCTTTTAGTATTAGCACTGTTACTTCATCTCTTTTTCTATTTTGTTGAGTACAAAAGTAACCTTTTTCAAGGTCTATTCACTATTCACAGCAGATAACAAAAAAATAGTTTAACTTCTCAGTGCAGAAGAAATTATACTTTCTCTCTTATGTTAATAAGAAAAAAGGTTTACTAACTTAGGAATCAAAAGAATTCACTTCCATTCAAGGAGCAACATCAACACCTGTGAAGAGCCATCTTTGGTGAGCAAAGTTCGCCTTCAGGCAAACTGTTAACTTTTGCTTTTGAAAATGAAAAGTTGTCCATTCTTCACACTACCACAACAAACCACTCACACTTAGATTTGTAGCAGTAATATAAAACTTGTTAAAAGTAAAAACATCTCTTGCAGTTGACAGAGTCCAAAAAATTTAAGTTTAAAAGACGACTAAATCATCAATTTGATACATGAAAACATTATATATTTGTGGGAATAAAGAACTAGTGGTTAGCAAAAATGTAAACTGGCCATCAGGTTAGAAGAATGATTGTGGACAAATAAGGCAACACTACAGTATGTCCTGTAACAAGTGTGCGAAGCAGCAGGTTGGAACACCACCTGCTGAGCTTGTGAGCAAGAAACAGACAAAATCTGAAGGTCCAAAGAACATAAAAGCGGAACTGAGATAATGTAATCCTTTGTAATAAATTAGGAGCTTGCATACAGCATAGTAGCATTTGCTCATGGCAGTACTCCCTCTTTAGTAAACCTGAGTTTGTTGTTACTCTGCACGTTGCTCCGATCCTGGCTGGAGCAGAAACGGCAAGTGGTGCTCAGTGTGAGGAACTGAAGAAGACAGCGGTGTGCTCGTGTGCCAAGGAGAAACGTGACATTCAGACTACAATATTCGTACATCTGGTGAGTACCAGACAGCAGTGCTCAACTAAGGAAAGCTGCTAGCATACAGAAGAAGAGAAGGGGTTTTCTTTTCTGCTTCTCCACCCATCCTCCCCCCTCCCAGCCCCCCTCTTGCTGCCGCCAACCCAGGTCTGTCTGCCACACTCTCAGTCTCTCTCTCTCTCTCTGAAAGGAACAAAAGCAGCTACTGAAGGCCGCCCAATGTTCGGTAACAAACAATCAACTGCATGAGTTATTACACTGTCTACTGAGGTATTGTAAATGGTTCCTGGCAGAAAGAAGTTTTGATTTAGCATAATGGTGGAAGGTCAGACAAGAGTTTAGAACTAAAAAGGAGCTGGGGCTTGCAGTTCCTACCTCTGTTTTGTTTATGTGGCAACTGATTTATATGGCTTTACAACCTCTGGTAGGAGAAATAAGAGAACACTTTGGTGTCTCATCTCAACAAGAGAAAGAAGTAACACCCAGTGCCCCCTGTGAGAAACAAGATGGGGCAGAAAGGATAAAGATGAGGAATTAAAATCTGAGCCCCCAGATCATACACCCAACCCTGCCCCTAAAGCACTCCCGCTAGAAGTTCAGGGAAACCTGAACTACTACCAGAGAGGAACTTCATGTGGTTCAACAAGGTTAAGTGCAGAATCCTGCATCTGGGAAGGAACAACCCCACACACCACTACAGGCTGGGGGTCAAACTGCTGAAGAGCAGCTCTACAGAGAAAGACCTGGGAGTCCTGATTAATAATAAGCTAAACATGAGCCAGCAATGTGCCCTCGTGGCCAAGAAGGCCAATGGCATGCTGGGATGCATCAAGAAGAGTGTGGCCAGCAGGTCAAGGGAGGTTCTTCTCCCTTTCTACTCTGCCCTGCTGAGGCCTTATCTGGAATACTGTGTCCAGTTCTGGGCTCCTCAGCTCAAGAGGGACAGGGAAGTGCTGGAGAGAGTCCAGCACAGGGCCACCAAGATGATCAAGGAGAATGGAACATCTTTAATACAAGGAAAGGCTGCGGGAACTGGGGCTGTTTAGTCTGGAGAAGAGGAGACTGAGGGGAGATCTTATTAACATTTATAAATATCTAAAGGGTGGATGGCAGGACGTTGGGACATCCCTTTTTTCTATAGTAGCTGGCAACAGGACAAGGTGTAATGGGATGAAGCTGGAACACAAAAAGTTCCATTAAATGTAAGAAAAACTATTTCACTGTGAGGGTGAGGGAGCAGTGGCACAGGCTGCCCAGAGGGGTTATGGAGTCTCTTCCCTTGGAGGTCTTCAAGACCCGCCTGGACGTGTTCCTATGCGACCTGATCTAGGTGACCCTGCTTCTGCAGGGGGGTTGGACTAGAGGATCTCTGGAGGTCCCTTCCAACCCCTACCATTTTGTGATTCTATGATTCTATGAAAAGGGACTAGTCTAGAAGCATGTTTTAGGGAGGCATTAAATAATGTTGACCCTGTGCTGTTTCCAGTGTTTTTAAGACGCAAACAACAGTCACAACATTAGCACCTGCTGTATGAGGTTTTCAAAGAACTGTGGAAAAGCATCAATGAGAAGGGGCTTCAGAGCCCATTTATAATGGGTATATTGGAGGGAATCTCTAACGGATATCAATTGGTCCCATGGAACTGGTAAGCACTTACAGAAACGGCGTTAATGCCAACAGTGTTGCATTTGGATGACTATGTAGATCTTTGTACTCAGCAAGCCATGGAAAATTTGACTGACGGCACACAGGTTATGAGATGCTACTCGGCAAAGAGCAGTACGTGGACCCTTGCACTGAAGCCCAGCAAGATCAGTGCTTTTGTACCCATGCTTCCCAAGCTAGTAATAGCTTGGAAAAAGGTACCTGATGAGGAATGCAGAATGGGTTCCTTTGCCACCAATTGACAAAGGGTGTGGGAGTCATACTGGCAATTTATAGACTGCAGGCAGCGATCTCCTGACAGGTAGATAACCCTGAGGCAGCCAAGGCCTTGATATTACAATTGGCATACAATAGTGCTAACACTGGTTGTCAAGCTGTGCTTGCATCCATCCAGGGAAAAACCCAGGAGTTTCATGAATATTTGAAAGCTTGTCAAAATGTAGGTACTGAGGGCCACAAGGTGCAGCTCCTTGCTGCAGCCTTATCAGTAGTCCAAGGAGGAAATAAAATGACACCTAAGGGAACTTGCTTCTCGTGTGGGAAGCCTGGGTATTTTAAAAAGGATTGCAAACAAGGGAAGGAGCACAGCTCATCACCTTCTAAACCTTGTCCTAAGTGTGGGAAAAGGTTTCACTGGGCTAATCAATGTCAGTCAAAATTTGGTAAGAATGGTGTGGAAATGGGAGGAGAGGCGCGAGCCCCAGGGCCTGACAAATGCCTGGGCCTTTGAGAACAATCCCCAAGTAATCCACAACCAGGGAGAAGGGTTCCCAAATTTTGAACAGCAAAAAGGGCCAGTGCAGGGTTGGACTTTGTCATTACCACAGAACTGATTCTCAAAGAGCCAGGCATAACATATTTGGCTTCAATCAGAGTCTATGGGCCATTACCCTCGGGAATGGTAGGTTTAGGTTTGGGTTGCTCCAGTATGCCCATGCAAGGACTGACAGTAATTCCCAAGGTGATTGATGTGGACTAGCAAGGGGAGATAAAAGTAATGTTGCAGGCATCAGTTTCATGTACTTTCCCCAGGAACAAAAATGAGTTTGTGATATTGCCATATTGGGTACCCCAGGCATCATCAGCTCAGAGGGGTAGCACTGGATTTGGTAATATGGGAGTTAAAGATATCTTTGTCTTCTAGTCCACTGAAATACAGACAAGCAAACCCATTGTAACAATAAAAATTTAGGTCAGAACTTTTGAAGTTCTTATAGACACAGGAGCACACAATAATAATTTCTATTATCACTTGATGCAACTGGCCATCAGATTGGGAACAGTAAACTGTCCCACTATTGGTCACTAGCATAGGCAGCACATCTGCCCGACAACAATGTAAGAGGGTCTTGCCTTGTAAGGGTCTATATAGACAGAAAGGATGGGTACAGCTATATATAATCGATTGTCTGTTGAATCTACAGGGAAGAGATTTGTTGGAGCAATGGAATGTGACTATTCAGACCCAGCGTTTTGACAAGGGGCCATAATCGTGATTCCCTGCCTATAACTGACTTGGAAAGTACAAAAGCTGGTGTGGGTTGATCTGTGGCCTTTAAAAGGGGAGAAATTACAGCATGCTCAACAAGTTCAAGAACAACTAGAAGCAGGACATGTTGAACCCTCTACTAGCTCATGGAACACACCTATTTTTGTAATTAAAAAAAAAAAAACAAAAGGGGAAGCGGCAACTTTTTTAAGACCTCAGGGCAGTAAATGAAGTAATGGAACCTATGGGAGCTTTGCAGCCAGGTCTACCAAACCTTACCACGATAACTCAGAATTGGTTTTTAATTGCAATAGATCTTAAAGATTTTTTTTTTCCAATCCCACGACATCCAAATGATAGGGGTAAATTTGCCTTTTCAGTACTTGTAATAAAAAATGTGGAACCCAGGAAGCACGACCAATGGAAAGCGCCACCAGAAGGGATGAAAAACAGCCCTAGTTTTTGTCAGCATTATGTCCACTCAGTGCTTGATCCAGTTAGCCAACAAAACCCTCATCTTCTAATACACAATTATATGGATGATATTTTGTAAGTGGAAAAGGAGCGGGAAGCTTTACAGATGGGTTATCAGCAACTGCAAAACCATCTTGTTCAGTCAGGACTTCAAATTGCCCCCAAAAAGATAAAAGTAGAGCTATGGAAATACTTGGGACAGATATTGACCTCCTATACTGTTAGGCCACAAAGGTTATGCCTTATCATAAAGGTCATGACATTAAATGACCTCCAGAAACTGTTAGGAACAATCAATTGAGTACAACCATATCTCAGTATAGCTACCCAGTAATTAAAAAAATCTTTTTTATTTGTTAAAGGGAGACTCGGATTTAACATCCCTGCATTAACTATTCCCTGAGGCAAGGAAAGAAAAGGTAATGGTGTATGAGTATATTGAATGATTCCAAGCAGACTGCTGACAGGCCAATGTAACTGTTAGGCTGTTTGTATATCCTACTGCCCCTTGGCTCTTATCGGACAGTTGGCACCTGAATTATTATATTTGGAGTGGATTTTTTTTTATCGGTCACCCTTGAAAAAACAGTAACGCCATTTGTGGATCAGTGTGCTACCCTGGTAAAGAAAGAAAGATAGAGATGTCAAGCATTTGACATCTCACAGATGTCAAATGCTTGACTCACAGATCATACACCTGCCTTGTACTGAAGAACAGCTCAATTATTTGCTTATGTACTCTACCGCCTTCGAGATACCCTTTGTGGACTTTGTAGGTAAAATATCTTTGACACTACCAGCAAATATGATATTACAAAATAACTGATTTTACCACTTGGACTAGTACAGAAGGTTAGTCATAACCCCTTTCCCACTGCATTAACAGTTTTTGTAGAAGACTCTGGCAAAACTGTAAGGCAGGCATTGCATGGAAGGTGGCAGACTTGTGCATGTTATCAAGAGGGTTCTACACAGAGAATTGAGTTACGAGCGGCCATCCTAGCCCTGCAAATGTTTCTGAAGCAGGACGTAAATATGATCATTGACTCAGCATAGGTAGTTAAGGTCATACAGTGACTCGAGATGGTGTTAGTAAAAGAAATTGATGATAGGAAACGGTTGTATGTTCTTAGCATTATAAGCATTGATTGACAAGCGTTGGTACCCTTTGTTTATCACCTATATTCAGTCATATACTGGTTTACCTGGACTGCTGATGGAAGGGAATGCCCAGGCAGATGTGGTTGTAGCAGCCACACTAGCCTTCCAAAAAGCTCGGGCTTCTCACAGTTTTTTCCACCAAAATGCACAGAGCCTGCAGAAGATATTTGACCTCACTAAATCAACAGGTTTTGGACATCATCTGAGCTTGCTGGGACTGCCAGCAGACTGAGGCTATCCACCCCATCAATGTGGTAAATTCAGGAGGCCTGGCAGACAATGAAATCTGGCAACCAGACATAACACATATGCCATTGTTTAGTCGCCTATGGTGGGTTCATGCAATGGTTGATACGTTTTCTGGGATGATACATGCCACTGCAGCCTCTGGGCAAAAAGATCGTGCACATACAAATTCACTGGTTGAGCTGTTTTGCAAACACGGGGATGCCGAAAGAATAATGGCTTTGGCTACACAGCTCAAAATACAGAACTATTTTTACAGCAATGGGGGATTCAGCATAAGATGGGCATCCCACAGGACAGGAAATGGTCGAACATGCACATGTTATGTTGAAAGTCCTAATTTTAAAACAAAGAAAGGAGAATTCTCTGGCCACACCACATAATCAGACAGCAACGGCTTTATATAAACTGAAATTGTTTTGCCCTGACAGCAGGGGAATGCCATTTCAGCACTACAATGGACTTTAGAGCTCAGCCATGGGTTCTCTATAAGGATCTTGAAGGAGACACGGCCTGGAAAGGGCCAGCAGATCTGCTGGTATGGGGTGGGGGTATGCCTGTGTCTTATCACCCACAGGTCCTTGGTGGATACGGGCAAGAAAAGTTAAGCTACATCATGAGCTGGAAGGATCAACCCTTCAACCCGATACCCCAGATCTCCCAGATGACGATGCGGGAATCAACACGCAGGCAATGGCTTCCTAGGAACTCAGCAACTGCAGCTGTCACTTGGGGAAGTCTGAAGCAACTACAACAGAAAGCAGAGAATATGATGGCACGGGTAGGAGCGATGTCAACACCAGAAAATACCTTTCTTGCTTATCTGGCCCTTATTTCAACCAACTCAGCGGTAAGTATAAGTTTGCTATTTTCGTTTTTGCTGGGAGCAACTGCTTACGCTTATTGGACACTCATCATCGACTCACCGTATTTTGCCCCAGTAAGTTGGTGGGATCCTGATGTACCAATAGCCAGTAATGGAGGACTGGAAGAGCATTGTGATTGAGAACACAAGAGTAATCTCTGTGTTATCCCACTAAAATATAACAACACGAAAAGTGGCACAACACGGGAACTGGTTAAAATGCATATGCAAGAAGCCTTTTCCATCAACCTGCATCAATAAGTTACAGAATTACATGATTCGTTACAGCACAAATTGGTTGAGACTTGGAAGTTAATGCACGATAACGTCATGAAAGAGTTAGGTGAAAGTTTATCCTGGCTCAACCCTAAGCACTGGTTTGCAGGTCTGAATCTATGGATGAGGGTTTTGGCAGGCCTGGGATATTTCATTTGTTTTACAGGGCTTGCCATCCTACGATGCATATGGAGCCTCCTGTCCACAGTGCAGAAGGCCAAACCGTGACTGATTGCAACGATTGCCATGGAAATAAAGCTACAAAACAAAAAAGGGGGAAATGTGGGAATAAAGAACTAGTGGTTAGCAAAACCTTCTTCAGATTAGAAGAATGATTGTGGACAAATGAGGCAACATTACGGAAGTGTGAGAAGCAGCAGGTTGGAACACCAACTGCCAAGCACATGAGCAAGTGAGCGAGAAACAGATAAAATCTGAAGGTTAGAAGAATGCAAGAGTCGAACTGAGATAATGTAATCCTTTGTAATAAATTGGGAGCTTCCATACAGCATAGTAGCATTTGCTCACAGCAGTGCTCCCCTTTCAGCAAACCTGAGTGAGTTTGTTATTCAGCGCGTCACCCTGATCCTGGCTGGTCCAAGACTGGTAGAAATTTAGCTATATTAACATTAAATTTGTCACAACACTTATCTTGTGCAGTAAATCTGGTTCCTCAAGCTTACCTATGTATATTTGGTATCCCAATTATTTTTTAAGTTACTACCTCTGAACAATGATTTAATTAATTACATTCTTGTAGGAGGGAAAGTGAGCTACAAACACCAAATCCCTATTCATATTATGGCAACATACATTTTGAAAACAGGCAACACATACACAAGTAGCTTTTGTTGACAATACAGAAACATAAGAATGATACAGATAGATAAATAATATTTCAAGTAAAATATGCCCAATATGACTATAAAACACAATGGAAATATGAGGCATGATTACAAGTATTATATCTACAAATTGCCTTATTTCTTGCACAAAATAAGCCTGTCAAACACATCAAACAGAGACACGTCAAACAAGAGTGCATTTCTATTTTTTCAGCCTACTATCCCTAATAAAGGAAAGACCGCAGAAAACATGCACTGCAACTGAAAACCAAGATAAGAACTTTGTCTAATTTAGCATTTCTTGATGGAATCACACAGAACAGTTTACACCACTAAGAGGTACCTCGGTCTTTGGAAAGGGATGTCATTTTGTTTCTGATCTGCAAATGGAATATTCAAAAGCATTTAAGCAGATTTAAGAGCACTTCACCAGTCAGACACATAAGAAAATTCCAGGTAGATTGTGCTGATAGAATAACTAAGTCAATACTATCTCAACTGGTCTACTTGCAATACTTCAACGACAAGCAATTTGAACACCAACACAAAGACCAACTCTGAGTTTGACGTTTTAAAGTAACTTCCTGGCACAAACTGGAAAAAAAAAAAGTGTAATATCTCCCATATCTGGATTTTTAGATTAATGTTCCACAACAACAAGGGACAAATCTTATTGCTTCAGATTAGATTTGTCTGATTTAAATATTGTGTTTAATCTCCATTTTTCTACACATGCAAGACAATTCTACAAACAGCCAGTTTTGCTACTTGCCTTTGCTCTTCAATATTTTAAAAGTTTTTAAAGGATGTGAATTCCTTTTGATATTGCTATGGTAAGATGCCAGAAATTTGGCATGAGACATGTGCCAAAAATTAACTTTTCAGAAGCTATTCCAGACCATCTGGAGAAAAAGTATTTCAAGTACAAAATAATTAATACCACCTTCACTAAAACACTAAACATACAGTAGTCTGGCCTTTGCTTTGTGCAATTAAAAGTTTAGAAAGCATCAAACTACTCAGAAGAGATTATGAATCAGTGTTAATAATATTACTCTTTATTTTCTTTCCTTTTTTTAAACACTATTAGCTTTGGGTTTTTTCCCGAAATGTAGCAGTGTTGGATTCCTTCACACTGCTGATTAGAACTTTAAATGTAGAATTGTGATCCAAGAACTCACTTTCAGGAAGAGCTAAAATAAAACTCTTGAACTTATCCAAGGTAGAATTGTATCCATATCAAGTAATATAGTCATGGTTCTTAACATGGAAATCTAAAAATACTGAAAGTGCAAATGGAAACCATAAGTAATTTCAACAGACAAAAAAGAAATATCCTTATCTCATATTTCATCACAACTGATTTATGGATTGAAACAAAATCCGTACCACAAACATGCAACAGATAAAGACTGGGGACGGAAATAGAAGGTACATGCAGGCATTTGTACAATGCTTACCTTTAAGAGTACACAAAATACCTAAGTTTCTAGTAGAAATACCAGATTCAAAGTATGTTTTATATACACAAGCCTTTAATACTATCTAGATGAAATACATTTGATTCATAAAAACCATAAAAAAAGTCAAAAAAGAGATTACAGAAATTCACTAATGCCGCACAACAAACTTGATAGTACCTCAATGATGATACGCTTTTTAAATGACCATGAGGCAGTCCCATCATCACAATGTACAAAACTCTGACATGGCAAAATCAAGTTGTTCAAAACACGTTTGCCTTCATTTCTGAAGGAAACTATCTAGTTTAATAACCATAAAACAAAAGTCAATTTAATTTATTATGACCAGTTATGACTTTACATAAAATCTGGGTAATCACAGATTCTGGCAACAATGGTAGCATTAGAAATAACTCTAAAAATAGAAAATAATTACATATGTTAAAACACTAAATAAGAGTTGAACAGAGTTTCAGTAATCCTGTGAAGGAAGAAACTGTGAACCAAGAATACAAGTTAAGTTATTTTCACAAATAATCTACAAATAATCTAATGGGTTCTCCAAAGATGATTACAAAAAAGATAATGTAAGTAATCTACGAAGTATTTCAACTTCCAGCAAATCCTCTCTTCCTTCCCTCTCAAATCACTTGCAAATAATATTTTTGAAGAACCTATCCCCAGAACAAAAAAAATGAGTGAATGACAGTGAACCTGATTGAGAACAATATATAATTTCTTTCAATATGTTTACAGTAATTTGTTACCAAGGAAGACACACACTTAGGCTCAGTTTCAGTCATTCCCTAGGTTGCAGTCTATTCTATGCTCAAACACATAAACTATAACTTCCTTCTCATGTTTAGTTAATCTTCTGATCTCAAGTTCCGACTGATTTCCCAGTGCCCACATTTCCTTTTTTGAAAGCAAAAGTACACCAGGAAGAGAAGTGATGAGAGGTTCAAATAAGAAAGATAACCTTTTTTTCCCCTTGTTTCTGGGTAATATTTTCAAATGTTTCCATAGGCTAGGCAGCTCTCTCACATTCTGACTACTGCCCTTCCCACCTAATGAAGAAGATCACATATTCTCCTGTGCTTTGAGTGATGCTACAAAAAATTACTGGTTAGCTCATTAAAAGTCTCCTATTTTTATCCTTTCTTTTGCCTAATTTTTTCTTCTACCATATCAAACAAGTTATTCTTTTCTCTGAATTCCAGCCATAACTTAGCTTTTGATGTTATTATCCTTTTCATTTACTAAAATGTTGGCCCTTGAACTATGACACAATTTACTGATCAATTAATAAAAATCATTTAAAAATCAGTTGCACAAATCTTACCATGTTGCTAGATATGTGCCAGGAAAAAAATCCTATAAATTTCCACTGAGCTCCTAAGTCTCTAAATATCTTCCCAGCACTCTACTTTATCTCAAAGAATCTGAAACTCCAGCCAAAGTAGAGCTGGTCAATGTTCCCCTTCTATCATTCCCTGCTCAGCTCTTACCTCTTTTCTTATGCCTGAAAACATTCAAGGCAGAAGACATCACTCTGCTACATGTTTATACAGTACCTAACACAATAGACTTAGCAATCATTGCTTTTAGGTCCTACTCCAACAAAACAAACACGTCAACTGCTAAAACATCAACTCTAATTTACAGAAAAAAAAAAGTAAAACAACTTTTCCAACAGGTCGTATCAAATTTTGGGATTAGAGGTATTGAGCTGAGAACTGCCATATAAATTGCATCTTTCTTTTGGATAAGGCCTCAGTCGCAGGGCACAACTTCATCCACTGAGGTACAGTTTCTTATCAAAACAGGTTTTGCTGCCCTCCTGTGGCCTGTGAGGATTTTAAGCTCCAAAATTCAAACCTTCCCCAACGCATTGGCAAAACAGCTAAGAAAACCTGATGCTGCTGAACCAGGTCACGCTTTTGCCTTGAAAGACAGATTGCACAGCTTCACATCACACTTTGAAGAAAGTAAAAAAGCAAAAAATAATGTCACAAAGGTAACAAAGGTCTCCCGATGTCTCTGCTTGAAAGGAATGCTTAAGCTTTGTAGCAGAAATACAGATATCAGTAATGCTCACTTAACAATTGAGCTGATAAATTTAAAACTCCTCTGTCCCTCAGTTGCAATGTGTAGAAAACAATAATGTAAGTGACTTATAAAAATACACAAAGGGAAGAAAGGAACTTTAAATCCTTGTGTTGATTATACTACCTCAGCTCAGGAGGGACAGAGAACTTCTGGAGAGAGTCCAGCACAGGGCCACCAAGATGATCAGGGGACTGGAACATCTTTCATATGAGGAAAGGCTGTGGGATCTGAGGCTGTTTAGTCTAGAGAAGAGGAGGCTGAGGGGAGATCTTATTAAGGGTGGGTGTCAGGAGGTTGGGACATCCCTTTTTTCTATAGTAGCTAGCAGCAGGACAAAGGGTAACGGGATGAAGCTGAAACACAAAAAGTTCTATTTAAATATAAGAAAGAAACTATTTCACTGTGAGGGTGAGGGAGCAGTGGAACAGGCTGCCCAGGGGGGTTGTGGAGTCTCCTTCCTTGGAGGTCTTCAAGACCCACCTGGACATGTTCCTATGTGACCTGATCTAGGTTGACCTGCTTCTGCAGGGGAGTTGGACTTGATATATAAAGGTCCCTTCCAACCCCAGCATTCTAGGATTCTATGAATTATGAATCCTGATACTCTTAGATATGGTAAATGTATGCCATGGAAAATAGCTGAAGGACACAAGCTGTACAATGGTTACATCCTATCGTCAATGTCATTGGGATTTAAGTATAATGAGAAAACTTAGAGGACGATCTTCAAATATGCAGCGACGACGTTTTACATCAAAAAATACCAGAATACTGAAGCAGATTAAATACAATTTTTAAAGACAATGCTGGTTCTAAAAAAGATCAATTTCAACTGTATAGCAACTGGAATAACTAAGCTATTAGTATACTCTGGGAAAAAAAAATGAAGACAATTGTCATCAACATCTTAACTTTTTATCCAATATTGTATTCAGAATCCTTGGAGACAAAGAGAGGTATTAACTCCCCTTCTTCCTAAACCTTTGTAATAAATACAAATATGCTAATGCATATGAAATTCATTACTACAACATTTGAGTAAAATATTTACAGTTAGAACAGATCTTTCAAACAGTGAAATACTGGCCCCAATAAAGTAAAAACAACCTTTTCATTTCCTTCTGTGGAAAACAATTCACATTCCAGTGATATGGACACTTTATTAGAAAACCATGCTGAAAATGAGGTATGTACAGATTTAAAACTAGACAAGGTATAAAAATCAACCTGCCGTAAGTCTGAACACTACATATATTCTGCATGAAAATTCACATCTATTAGTGCAAAAAGCAAAACTTTCAAAATGTTTAGCTCTTCCTCATAGTGGCAGACAAAGTCTATTTTGACCTGTTGAGAGGTAAGCAACAGAAAATAAATGGAATGTGACTACAAAAGCCAGCACACGTACATCTAATTATCTGTTCACATTTTTGCTGAACTTCTGAAACAGGCAGATTCTCTTGACAACTAGTTATCCAGCTGCCACGACAACCTTCTGAGGGTCATCAGTGCATGAATGGTCAGCATCAGTGTAATTTGGACTGAAGAGTATATATAGAATCAATTCTGAAATGGCAGCATTATAAACAGAAATCGCCTCACCTCAATGTCACACCCCCAACCCCACAAAAAAGGTAGTTAAGTGCCTTCTGGTATGTAATTTCCACACAAAACGGAGCAACAAAGGTATCATCACTGTCTTCTCCATGGTGTCACTCTGTACCATAGCATCACTCCTAAGTACACCTTACTGACCATTAAAGGAGATATATTTCTATATGTGCTGACTTCCCCAGAAACACTCTTGATGATGATTTTGAGTCATGTTGAGAAGAAAATACTTTTTTATATTTGAATCACATTAATCATCTGTCACAGATTCTTGCTGGACACTGTCCCAAATCAAAATTGCTAGAATGACTCATCAATCCTTTTTTCCTTAAGAGTAGCCTCATAAAAATGACCTGTACCTCCATGCTATGTAGTACTTAACACAAACTTGTTCTCTAAATCTCTGGCTTAAGAGATAAATTACATAACTTTGGGGGCTCTGCTACCCCATGAACAAGCAACACAGAAATATAAAAGGGGCAAAAAACCAAGTAAACTCTACTACAACGATATTAGAAGGAGAAGAACGACCTAATAGTTTAAATGAAACAAAGACCAGAGTTACTTACCAGGCTAATTATCATGCATTAAAAAATTTCTGAGGAAGACAAGGAAAATTAATTTAACAATCCTGTTAAAAAAAAAAAAATCTGCTAGTCACCTACAAGTTAATGTTTTGGGGTTTTCTGTCCCTCCATATGTGAGAGAACTTCAGAGACAAAACCTCACAGTCTATTAAATAAAACTACTTTGTCTACCTTGGGTAGATCACACACGAATTCTGTCTACACATAGCCATTTTAGGCCAACAACTGTTAAGTGCAAACACTCGTAACTTGCAAACACTGATTAATCAAGAACATGCTTCAATTCAGCTGTCAGAACTAAGACTACTGTGAATTTACAAAAAACAAATTGTAAAGAATCGCCTTTGGTTCTCAAACCATAAACCTCTAAAACATTTCAACTGGCAAAGTGCAGCATTTAATTTTAAATGTTTGGATATGCTCAGTAAACAAACACAAACCACAAGAAGATTAAAAAAAAGTCTTCCCTGAACTTCATATATTGTACTCAATAAAAGAAAGAGGCCTAATAAACTCATAATTAACAAGGACTTGTGCATTGTAAAACCACACCTCTAGGGATTAAACTTCATACAAAAATGAACTCTTTTTATGGGGGATATTCAATACGAAGGGCTAAAGCTTCAGTAATTCTCTGAGGCTTTACACTTATTCCACAAAAAAAACGACTAAGACAATCACATTGAAAAGTGTCATCTTTATCAGCTGCATGGAAAGTCCATCAATCACCCTCACAATGATAATTTCTTACAGGGTAGGCCAAACACCAATCACAATGTGTCCTAACTGAATCAAAATGCAACTGTTAGAACTTGGTATTATTCTTTCTAGTATGATTTTCAGTAAGCAAATGCTGTTTGTTCTTTATAGATTTCCAATATTTCAGAGGCTGTTATGCAAAGCAATTGGATCAAAACATGACTTGAAAATGCAACTTTTGAGTTGCACTACGAGTACAACATAAATGTACTGAAATTGTATTCCTCAAAATGCAGATGCATTGCTTTCAAGAGACATACAAACTCTTTAGTGTTTTAAATCTTTTTTTTCAGTAAAATATTGTACCTAAGAATCCTTATTACATGCTATTTTAACACACTCATATAATAGTTTTGCTTCCTGTTCTCCAAATAGGCATCTAAAAAATACAAAATAAAGCATTCTCTTCCCTTGTTTAGTGTGATAGCCAAAACAATCACAAAAGAAAAATGGAGGGAGAGCACTGTAATAATAGGAACAATGCATATTGCTATAGACAAGTTATCTGGCTTGGTGATATACATAACACAATGCTTCCAGTTACATATAAAATATTTTTTAGCTAAAATTAGTAATTGCATTCAAAATCCCAACAAAACTGTCTTCAGGCTAACTATGCAATGTTATATCCTAGAACAGTCAAAAGATCCAAGGAGGTCAGAAAGAAAATATAAAGTTTTGCAAGAATCCTCTTTTTAAGGTGAGCCACGTAAGAGCGAAATTGAGGAAATAAGCTTCCATTTTCTTACAATTACCACCTTAAATACCAATTTTGCATATTCAGGCCATAAGCATTTCCCTTTCTCTTTGTTGCAGAAAATTATTTACTTCTCAAACATTTTTTTTAAGGACATAAGGCAACCTGGCTCCATTGACAATGCAGGTTTTCTAGATCTTGAATTGCAAAATAAAATACAGTCATAAATGTGGTTTAAACTATTTAAATGAGTGCAGCAAAACTATAACATTAAGGAGAAGTTAATGAGAAGCAGCTTTAGTTGAATTTCCCTTGGATTGTTACCCATGTGGCTTGCAGGCAAAGAACTGTCTAATACGGAAAAATCAGTTGAAGAAGAAGGATGAGTTCCTGCTTCAGGATGCTTGAGATACTGAAATAGGCTACAAAACTATTAAACATAATCTTCAAAGTCTTTCAAACGTTATGACAGGCTTGGAAGGGAAATAAAGAACTTTAAAGTGTTTCTTTTAACTCTTTTTGTTTTATAGAATAAATGACTGCCAGGATCTCATTTTAGAAACAGTGCAACAGTGCTGCTTCTGAAGTAAAACACCTAATTTGCATCTCCCAATTAGCAAAAAAATTAAATTTAATAAAATACCAGATTCCCTAAAATAGCTTTGATTTTTAAGCATCACGTATTCTCTCATCCCAGAAAGCATCTCAAGTCTAAAATATTCCAAAGGTAATACCAATATAAAAGCAGTACAAAATAAAATAACTGTGATCTCTCTTCACAAAATAATACTACAGGCAACTTGGATATATTGAATCAATCGTGGTAACAACTTCAAATCAATTAACTCTGCATTCAATAAAGAATTTATTCCACAATTATTACATCAGGTAGTTCTGTTAGCAACTACACGGAACTTTAACATGGACCCAAAGTCACCAACTCTTAAATTGGTTAAAAGATAATTACATCATTTAATACTATTTTCCTTAACATAAAAAAAAAAATATGCAGCAACCATTTAGACATCTGTTATCTCCCATAACATGAAGTTAGAGAATGGTTCATAGTCATTTGGTATAAGGGTAAAACCCAAGAAATCAACATTAAGTTCAAACCACATGGAACCCTGTTGGCAGCCAGGCTTTTCAGAGGTTGATGGATCAAATTAAAAAAAAAAAAAAAGCTCACTGATAGCTCCTTCTATCTTTCATTAAAACTAATTTTGTACATGATAAAATAGGGATGAAAATTTTTCAAAATTTTCTTCTGCCAAGTTAAGAAGTGTCTGTCTTCCCTGTTGAGAAGCCACACTACTGCAAAGCATCTTTTACTTAGTATCAGTTCTGGAAGCTGAAGCTAACACTGATCCTCCAGAATTGTTGTGGTATACCACTACGAACACTTAATCAGTTAATTCCACAGAACTGTAACACTACATTCTCTGTTACTGTTCCAGTCTTAGGTTCTTCAAAGGTACTTAAATTCTGAAGATGTTTTGAAACTAAAAGTGTAATTGTTGTTTTGCTCTTCCTAGTCCATCCAATATGTTTAACAAGCTCTTTCTAAAAACTGCTGTCCTTCGTAACTTACTCTTTTCTGTTAGAATATCTATTTTACAGTTTAATCTCTATCCTGGAGAAATAAAATTATCCTGTGAACTCACAACTTTCCCTTTGACGAGATATCATTTTAACATTCGTAGTATTAGTACTCTGTTAATAATTCTGCTTGATGTAAGCATTTGGTAATTTAGCTTATAGTCAGAATCAGGCAGAAGACAGGTAGAGATGATCATATTGTCTACCTAGTTTTGAAATGTATGAATTGATGAGTTTAAAGAATGTCGCTGATTTAAAGTAACGGAATATGGAGGCGTTTGTTACTAGATTAGAATTTCAGGTCCTGTCCAGATAAAGAATAATACACTTACCAGATGAGGTATGTGGGTAGGAGTAGCTGGGAGAGTTTGGGGGTCCTGAGAAGTCATTTTTCAAACATCCTAGTAAGCAGGTAAATGAATTTTAAAAATAGCCTCATAACTACTTGTACATTTAGTCTTCAAAAGAAAGATCAGAGGTGGACAAAACAGTTGATGCCTTAATTCAAAAGTTATGCAAACTGGAAATCAAGACTGGAGATCACTCTGTACAGTGACATTGGTCAAACCTGATTAACAAGAATAATGGGGAAACTTGTTTTGATTGCGCTAATTGTCAACTGATGAAGGAACTGCAACTCCTGAGCCAGACTGTATTTGTAGTATTTATTCATAAATGAAAAAAAGGTCAAGTTGATGTCTCACAAAAAGCAGATGATGAAATAATCTACTGAAATAAATTTATTTGCATATCTGATTTACAAACACTTTCTCAAAGTATAATGCAAATTTCTTATAAAACGTCCTATGAAATAAGTGTTTATGAACAGAGGAGGAAAGAAAAGTAGCTATGAAGAGAGAGTATGCAGAGTAGCTGCTACTGACACAGTAGTTGGTATTTGCAAAGCACTTACCATGAATTAACTCAGCCCTTGAGACCTGATGTCAGAGGACAAACAAAACTGCTTCGAAACAAACATAAACGGGATCACAGAATTACACACATGGTTGTCCAACTATGAAAATAGTTTTTAGGTCCACATCCCAGTGAATTTTAATTTAGTAGATTCATATGAAGGAAAGCACTCTTGCCTTCCTAACACATTTTAATAATTCCAGTCCAACAAGTGTCATAATTCATTTTTCTTTCTGTCAGAAAAATATTTCTATTAAGTAACCTTGTTATGTGGGACAGCACATTTAACACAAAACCTGGTTTGCAAATAACTAATGCCATAAAGAAAACATGAGGATTAGTTCTATGAGACAATTATGGAACATAAAGATCCTTCTTCTACAGGGTAGTAAGTTTCACTGCCTTTGGGTTTCAATCATGTATTTTTCAAGATGCTAAGACATTGTAACAAACAAGTCCTCTGCAGACACATACCACCAAGAGTCTTTTTTTTTCTTCAGTGAAACACATAAAGATAGAGGGAATTTCCATCTTCCTATATTCTTAATTTGTAAGTAGTTTATTTAAAAATATTTTCAAGATAATGTTCCACTCTTCATCTGGCCATACATATTGTGATGTCAATTCTCAAAGCCACATATTAGATTTAATCATCATTTCTTATCATACTCAAATGGACCAAGATAACTAGTCATCAGAAATTACGTTCAAACAGTTTCCCTCATGTTTTCCCCAGAAAAAAACCCCACAGTAAGAAAAACTTCATCCCTGTGTCACTATTCTTTCCGTAAACCAGACAAGCTCTCTATTTCTAATGTGACTATTCTGTACTCTATATGTACATAAATAACCAAACATAGCACCTCCAGCAAGATTTATATTTGTGCATATATTAAAATACTCATATCAATAAAAGAAAGCCTCTCAAAAATTATAAAATACTGAGGACAAAATACTGAGCTGATACAAACTATTTAGGGAAAGAACACAGCATAAAGGCAACTTCCTAAATATTACATACTGGTATTTCTTGAATTCTGCTTCTCTTGTCTTTTTTTTCCCCCCAAAAGAATTTACAGTATATGAATTACTTTGTGGCTCATAAATCAACATAACTGTTTAAGGGCTAGCCTTATCCATGAACAGTAGATGCTGGGCTTTCCAAATTTTCTCTCATTTTAAAAGCTAAGCATTCTAAAGCTCTAGACACTTTCTCAAAAGTCTCAAGACTCGAATGCAAACAAGTCTAACCATTCTGTAAAGTCATTTAATTTGTCCATCAACTTGCTACTGATCACAAAGTAAGCACAAATCAAACAAACTTGAACAAAGGTTTTCTGTCTTCAGCAAGGCAGGTATACATTGCCTTGCTATGGATTAATGCTTTCTTACACCTGTGTGCTGGACACAAGAGACGTGAAAGGCCGCCCCTTTTTTCTGTACTGCCTTCTTTAAAATTTGCACATGGAAAATTTCACCTTCTCAAGTCAAAAACTTGACTCAAATAATTCAATACTAGGAATCCATCAAATTCTTACAAGAAATAATGATTCATATGAAGCACTTGACATGCTTCATTGAGAGTTGTATTTATAAACAATCCATTAAAAGGTACTTGTTCAGGAAAAATTGGTCCTGTGAATAGAATCAACTACATAGTTAAAGGGCTACATGCCTTCCATTAACTGGAAAGCGCAAGCTACACTTGCAAAATGCATTCATTTATTTTCATCTAGCTTTATTTGCCTACATTTTTTAAACTAACTTGCTCTATCTCAAATTCTTTGCAGGTCCTATCTCCTACTGTGCATGTGCTCCTATCTTTTATTACAGTGGTCTTTCCACATTCACCTGACAGTAAGTCACACTTCAGCTAAGGAGCAGTTTTCTGACCTCCTACAATTCCTTAATATAAGGAAGACATTTTTAAGATGAATAGAGCACTACTCACAAGTCTACAGAATGTAGTTAACTACTTGCTACATTCATTCTGTGAATAGTTTCACACTTTGGAAAAAATAGTATAAATTTGTTCACAGCTAAGCAGTATCTTTGTAAGTAAATATCATTGTATGCACACTGTCAGTCTAGCTGGTAATTTCAGAATGAGATACCACAAATAAAGGGGTTTTCTTTTTAAGTACTTCCTGTTTAACTAAAGTTTTTCAACTCATGAGGAAAGAAGTTTGAGAGACTGTGGGTCTGCTATTTCTCATTCTTCAGTTTCATAGTTGGGTAAACATAAAGAAAAAAAAATGTTTTAAAGAAAAAAAATAGATTCCCATTAAAAAAAACCTACTTTCTCCCTTTTTTTGTTTCACTGTGAACATAATGCTTAATGAAAAAAATGACAGTACCAAAGACTAACACCCCTGTACACCATTTCACATATCAGTCACTGAAGAGCACATACATATTACATATATATTTCTGTATTCTTTAAATCCGAAGCTTTATGCCACCGAGGCTAGACTGACTCCAGTATCTAGATTATCTTATTATACAAAAGAACACAAATCTTTTTCCTCCCTATAGAAAGCAGTTGCCATCTGTGAATTTCTTGCTATCTGGTAGTATGTGTAAGAACTTTCAGAGGAAATTCTCCTGTGTGGTGGAAGACTTATTCAATAGTCACAACAGTGATGAAAAAAACAAATATTGTGATAAATCAGATTTTTCTCTGTAGAACTATAGCTACTAGGCAATAGATTGTCTTGCAATCCAGCAAAGCAAACAACCCCTCCTACAGGGCAGGGAACACTGTCACAAAAGGGAAGACACTCATAAGTAGCAACCAAACTTTGCTAATGAATATTATTTTCATCAGAATAAAATCAGCTGCTGTTGATTTTCGGAGACACGGTCCACTTACAACATTCATGCCAATTATATTAATATAATGTAGTCAGAATTTACCATTCTACATATATAGAAAAGTTGACAAAAGTAGGAAACAGTGGGGAAAAAAAGAGTATGGTTCAGGAATCAAAGTCAAGTTTTTATCCACAGTTTGGTCATCAGTTGATGATGAACTAGGTAGTCAATTCACCATGTGTTCCCAATCAGACTGACTTTTAAAACAGATTTAAAACTGCTTACTTGTTTTACAGAGCTCTGACATACATTGGACAGTGTTATATTTTCCTATGAAACAGTTCAGTAGCTGCCAAATACATAAACACATACACAAAAACCCTTACCTTCTCCAGGACTGACTGCAGATGGTAGATTGGTCCAGTCTAAGGTCCAGTTGGGGCATGGGTGAGGAGAAAACTTTGCTTCAATACCATTTTCCTATGTGAAAGCAGGGGAGGGAAAATTAAGACCCTAATCATTTATCCATTGAGGTTGGCAGCAAAATTCCCACTGAATTTAATTGCATCTGGTCAAATTGTACAATACTTTCAGTCTAACTGAAAATAAGTAGGCAGAAAACTCTGCATTCAAATTATGTTTTTGTCTCATTTTCACAAGAAAGTATTTTCTTTAGGAAATTATGTCAGCCTCTATGAAAAAAATATGGAGAATTATGGAACATGACAGAGAGTTTTCTTTAATAAAACTCATTAGGGTTCCCAAGCGTTCAAAGCTCTAATCCAATACCAAAAACTGAATAAAAACAATAGAATAATGAAGACAGACATAAACCCAATATTTTTTGTCATTTTTTATATAAATATCTTTACAAGGGGAACATAGTATTGCAATTCAAATAAAAAGTTACTTGGATTGTTTAGAATTATTGGTAGGGATTCCATCAGGCCTGTCTTTGCTCAGTTCCTAAATGGATCAAATATCTTAACAGAACAAAAAAATAAAATCACTTCTAAGTCAGTGTATGTGAGACAGAAGATGGGCAATAGGTATTAAAGTGGTCAATGCTGTCAGACTTCTCCACTTCTCCTATTTCAAATCAAGCACAATATTACTACTGAAACAATTCATAAAAAAGTTAAATTACCATTAACTTAGTCATAGTTGGCCTTGGACCACCTATAAAATGACTATCATCATTCTCCTCTTTAAATTCATCAGGAACTGAACAGAAGTCTTGCAGTTGTTCACCTGGAGCAGCCATCAACTCTGGAAGCTGGAGAAGCTCCATATTGCATTTGCCAGCAGCTTTTTTCACTCCAGGTATGTCTTGAACTCTTTGATACCAACTGCATATCAGAGGTAAATTTACCAGATTTTTGCCTTGGCTTTTGCTGGAAACCTAGAAAAATAAAATGGATAAGTTACGTTCTGCTGCAAATTTCTTACTACAAGCCACAGAAAGACATGGACTACAGCAGACAGCTCAGCTCCATGCTGAGCATTCTTACTCACAGTACAACAGTAAGGCGAAATCCCAGGCAGTAAGAGCTCAGGCCTGCTGATGGAATTATCAGTAGGCCATCTACACTTCGGCTGCAATTGCTATTCGCTTAATAGGATGAAAACCTTTACACGACCAATTTTAATCGTAATTGAAGGCCGTAACAGGAAAACACAATTTAAATAATATTCTTAGTTATCTGCCATTTCCTAACAAGGAAATGATTAATTTTGGTTGGTAATCATGAAAAAAAAAAAAACCAACCATCCCAATAAACCACCCAGTAATTTGCAATGAATACTGAACTCTCAACAAGACATTATGGTACCTGAATCCTTTCTTTCCTACAGGCACCCTGCAGCCCTTAAAAGCTCATCCACTGACAGTCATTCTTCTGGCAACTGCAAGCCTCAAAACACCTTGGACTACACGTTAACAGCAAAATAGGCATAGGTTTACATTGTCCCTGTTTTTTATTGAACCTTTTGTACTACATCTGTGAATCCTTTAACTAGCACTGAATCCGAAACTTTTTAAAAGAATAATATATTTACTCAAACATTTTTTAATATTTTAACTTCATATTTTTATAGAAAAATGGTCTAATTCTTTTCTTAAGTATATATTATGGTGAGATCAAGTGGTCTTCAATACAAATTTGAATTTTAAGTATAAGATATAGTAAGAATACAATGCACATATTACAAAAAATGATATCCAAACTCCACGGTTCTATGAAGATCAATTAAATTTAAAAGTGATGCATTTGGTGAACTTAAGCAAATTTTGCTCCAGTTCCAAAATGTTTTTGAAAAAGTGAAGATGATCCTCTTATAGGAGAGGTTGTGTAATCTTCATTCTCAGAGGCACTCAAAACCTGACTGGACACAACCCTGGGTAACTGGCTCTAGTGGACTCTACTCCAAGCAAGGTGGTTAGAAAAGATGATATCCAGAGCTGCTCTCCAACCTCAACTATTCCATGATGCTGTGCCTGCTTTAACCACAAAACTAAAAATCACCATTACAGAAAAAGGCAGAGGCCATGCACAAACTGTGCTCCTCAACATACCTGTCCTTTGTGAGGAAACAGAAATCAGAGCACTTGAAATGACACAAAATTTCAAGCAGCCTTCCTGCATGTTATGTTTATAATGTTCTCAGGGTAATCTCAAGTAAGTAGCAATAGCTAAAGGAGCAAAAAGAGGATAAAGTGTGCAATTTTAGTACCTAATTCAATATCCTAATAGTAACACAGGCAGAAATAGATTAATTCAGTTAAGGAAGAAGCCTTTTGGAAAGCAATTTTAAGAGGCACTGTTACACTTGATAACAAGTATTCTAAATTGTATTTTAAAAAGTGAATAGCAATTTCTCCCAGGTGGAGCACAGTGCTTTTGTTATTCTTCTATTAATTTTAAACAGTTACAACTAACAGAAAGCATAACAAAGCTAGCCTTAGGAAGATAACAGAAATGGAATGAGGTAATAAAAACCACCTCTTCAGCTTCATTATCTTACTTTTGGTAATTATAATTACAATCAGCTAGTCAGGTCTCCTTGTATTCATTGTATGATACTTTCCAGACACATATCCATTGAGGAATTCATTATTATTCACACCCTTAAAGCAAAATAGAAGTGCAACTATAATGATTTTTTTAAAACACAATCCAGGAGGTCCAGTTATGTGAGTGATAAATAACATTGTAATACAGAATGAAACTCTGGCACTTCCATCAACTAGAGTAGTTTCAACCCACTGCATGTAAAGCTTTCAGGTGCAAGTTATCATAATAACTGTAGGAATGAAAGCATAATTGCTTAGAAAATAATCATTCACTAGAGAAGAGAAATAAAGCAACATTATTGCAGAGGTCTTCAAATTTAAGTAAAAATGAAAGTGAAATCCAGTTCTTTAGGACAAACTTTGGTGAGTAGAAACACAGATATACTGCACAATACATAGTTCATAAGTTGCAAACCACCAGGGCTCAAGGGCCACACATGAAAAGCATACACATACAGCTCTCATATGTGCTCACACTACATCTACAGAACTATTTCAATCAGACTGCTGAAATTAATTAAGCCTCTGATTTAAGAAACTTCTCATGTCTAGCACCAGTAGATCAAACATAGAATCATAGAATGGTAGAGGTTGGAAGGGACGTCCAGAAATCCTCTAGTCCAACCCCCCTGCAGAAGCAGGGTCACCTAGATCAGGTCGCATAGAAACATGTCCAGGTGGGTCTTGAAGACCTCCAAGGAAAGAGACTCCACCACCCCTCTGGGCAGCCTGTGCCACTGCTCCCTCACCCGCACAGTGAAATAGTTTTTTCTTATATTTGAGTGGAACGCTTTGTGATCCAGCTTCATCCCATTACCCCTTGTGCTGTTGCTAGCTACTATAAGAAAAAGGGATGTCCCAACGTCCTGACACCCACCATTTAGATATTTGTAAATGTTAATAAGATCTCCCCTCAGCCTCCTCTCCTCTAGACTAAATAGCCCCAGTTCCCGCAGCCTTTCCTCATATGAAAGATGTTCCAGTCCCCTGATCATCTTGGTGGCCCTGTGCTGGACTCTCTCCAGAAGTTCTCTGTCCCTCTTGAGCTGAGGAGCCCAGAACTGGACACAGTACTCCAGATGAGGCCTCACCAGGGCAGAGTAGAGGGGGAACAGAATCTCCCTTGACCTGCTGGCCACACTCTTCTTGATGCATCCCAGCATGCCATTAGCCTTCTTGGCCACAGGGGCACATTGCTGGCTCATGCTTAGTTTACTATTAGGTTATTATATATATAGGTTATTATATAACCAAGACCTTACTGTAAAAAGTTATGCTCTTCTTATTTTTAAAAGGTCTTAGAAAAATAAGGCAACTGAAATACATTAAAGTTTTAAAAATAAACTTTTTCCTTACTAATTTTGTTTAGTTTCATCCGTACAGAAGTTGCTGTTAACCTTCAGTTATCTGATTGGCAAAACAAGCAAACAACGCAGAGATGAATTAATGATCATTTCTGTAAATATAGTTCTTTTAAATTCAAAGTAGTCATATTAATCTACTTCTAGACTCCCATATTTCATACAGAAATCTATAGAGGATGATCTTGGTTAAAGAAGTTACAGATTGGATATTTGTCACATATTAATGTTTGCTAGCAATTATCTTGATTTTAGAGACTGTGTCTCTCAATCTGTCTGACGCCATCTTCTCCAGGAATTCCACTTGTTTTCAAACACCATAAGGCAAACTTGGCAAAACAGCTTGCAAAATCAAAATGCAAACACCAATTTCACTGAGAGCTCTTCCTGGCAACAGACACCAGCTTAGCTATCAATCTCATAGTAAATGCAGAAATATTGGTACTAGGCAAACTAGTTGTATCATTTTATTGTCAGGTGAAATAAAGACACAGATGTCACTTCCTTTATTCCTTCCCATATATACATACTCATAAAATCAAGTACACAGATTGTGCTAAGCAATACTCTCACACAGTCTTGCCATGGAAGTTTTTCCCACTGTAAAACTGCTGTCAACTGCTGAGCCAAAGTCACTTGCACTACTAAGCCCTACCTCTTTACAGACATGAGAAAATGGTAGTGTAAGAAAAGTGGGGTCGGGGTCAGATCACCATGTGATGCCCTGACTGACAGCTGTGTCAGTACTTTTCCTTGGTGAAACTCTTTAAGAGTCTCAAATTTCTTCACATATAGAGCAGGAGACCTTTTAAGATCTCTAAACACAAGATGCAAAATAATCCTACACTCAGCATTAAATTTTGCATATACTCACTATACTCACTGTCTATATTACTTTGCTAGTATACACCACTTTTTCTCACTGTGCTGTGAAAATTTCTTGATGTGCATCATGATGTGCATGAAGATAACTGAAAACAGACTATTGGTGTTTGTCCAGTTTTGCGAACATGCTAGGTTGACTGCAAAGGAGAAGAGAGATAAAGGCATCTTTGAACAGACCACACTAGGCATTTCCAAAATACTTAAGCAACCCAATAGGAAAATATTCAATCCCACCAAAGCAAAGTGTGGACTTTCTATTGGTATGTTGTTGGACCACATAGATAACACAAGATTACATGAGGAAAAAAAAAAAAAAATCAAACCAAAACATTAAGCAGCCAATCTCATAGGACTGCAAGGAGAATATAACTTTTCAGTTACAAAATTCAAGAGCTTCTGGCAGCAAAACTTTTTCCAAGGAACTTCTCCTTTCATTGAATTAAACAAAGGACCTTCCACAGACTGTGGAAAAGTTTACTAACAGCATACTATGAATGACAAAACTACAGATTACTGAAGTTTCAGAGGCTGATAGACATCCCAAACGAGCTGGCTCCCTAGACACAGCATCTCATTTTTGAGCAGGGTCACAGTGAACAGTCCTTGATTGAAGAACAATACAGACTAAGTTTTATAAAAACAAAACTGCACAGAAGAATAAAAGGTTTGCTGATATGCAGGTATTATGCTGTCCTAGGTACCCACCCTTGTCTACATATGTGCAATGAAACTGGCTTCTTTTGTGGGAGGACTTGATAAAAAGCCATGCTAGCTATGTAATACTGTTTCCTCCTAAACAAAAAAAAGTAATTCCTAGGAACTAGAAAAAAAGCAGCAGAGATGATGTAAATGTCAATTTTTTTAAACTCTCATGGGGGGCATGTCTTCCAGTATTTTAAAATTAATATACTATTCTCAACCCTCCCTCCTTTTAAAACTTGCAATTCATGATGGAATAAAAATTCCAAATCCCAAAAAATTCCTCCCAAATGGTCTCATTTTAGTAAGTATCCATGGAGAAATGGTCATAAATTCAGTACATTAAATTCAAGCAAGAAAATAGGTCCTTGTTTACCTACTTCTGCTTTGTGTGTATGTATTGGAATGTACTTGAAGTGTTCATTATAAGTATTTTCATGGAGAAATTTTTGGGCAACTTGCTGCCAAAATACTTCAACCTAATATTGTAACAACTTACAGTGTTAAAGTAATTTTGGTGATCTCGACAATGTCTGGTTTTTGTTTGCACAAAAAAAGAAGACAAATCTGTTTCTGGTTAAGTTCACATCGCAAATGCCACAATATATTTTAAATTAACACATTTTACAACTTTTCAGTTCTTAAAAAACAAAAAAACCCACTCCTCATATAGACTACTTAATATTTGCAGAAATTGTGATCTTACCAAGAACTGATGAATGCATGGCAAAAGTACTACATCTGCCAAAGTAAAATAAAGCCCTTCTGCAAAAACGTGGTCCAAAAGTGGAAGGTCAGAGGTTTTTGTTTTCCTGATGTGAGGGGGCTCCCTGCTTACTGCATCTGATACTTCCTGGACAAGTAGCTTGGAGTATGCTATGTTCAGTTCCAAACTTGGAAGCGGGTGTTCATGAATTTCCACTGTTTTCCCTTCCTGTGTTGCTTCTTCACCAGGCACTGCAGTCTTGGCACCTGCCTTCTGTTGTTGAAGTTTTTGCCTTCGAATTTTGTCATCATTATGTACTCGGACAGGTTCTCCAAGCTTCCTTTCAAGTTGTAAAATGTCAGGAGGAATAGTCTGACAATGCTCAGGAGATGCTGTCAAAAATCCTTCAACAGCCAGGGGTATGTTGATCTCACAAAGTCTGGTCCACTGGCTAACCTGTCAAACAAATTTATGTCATTAATGTCTCTACAGAAGGAGAAAAAAAAAATGCAAGGCACCTTCCTGTCCACTTTAAGCAAAGAAATACCAGCTTTACATAGTGTTTGATAATCTTAGATGCTCAGATATTCTGTACTACTTTTGTAACAGCAGAATTCAGAAGTTAAATCTTATATGTAACAGAATGAACAGCTACTCAGTATAGCATATTTCTGTTCGCTATTATTGACATAAGATTAGGGTAGCTGTGTAACTCATCAGAAGCAAAACTGAGATCAGTTTATACATGCAATCTCTACCAAGTGCCGGTAATAAAACTGGATTACACCAAACAGATTTTGAGTACACTTATTTTAATTAAACGCATTAGTGGCTTTTTAGCATGCAACATCAAAAAATGTCAGTCTAACAGAATAGCACCTTAAAAAATCATTTCTCGGTCTTGTCCTTCTTTTTCTTATTATCTATACTTAAAAGGTTTTAAAACACCTAACACTCTTGTCTTCTCTTATTCATTTTATTCATTTTGTAGCCATTTCAAACATGGATTTTCCAGTAGTTCCAAGAAGATATTAGAACCAGAGGTTTCTGGAGGATGCCAGGTAATTTCTTTATGCTGGTGCTAGATGGACTAACACAGGGATATGTTTCCCCAGATCTACTACTCACCAAAATGGACGAACTGGGTTGCAGGCACAGTAATTAATGGCAACCAGGCATGTAACGATAATGAAATAGTGGAGTTCAGCCTCCTGAAAGGTGGAGGAGGAAAGCAAGGCTAGAGAGATACCCTTCAGATGAGTACACTGGTAAATGGGCTAAGATACTAGCTCAAAGGGTAGTAATGGTTACTGATTCACACTCCTCCTAAAGGTCAGTCGGAAGTGGAGCTCTTTAGGGGTCTTCACTGAGGGCTATCCTACTTCATTATCTCTCCTAATGATCTGGAGGGGGGAGATGGAATATGCTGACATTAGGATAAGTTAAGCAGGGCAGTCAACAAACTCTAAGAAAGAGCTGTCATTCACAGAGGCCCACACAGGCTAGAGACAGGCTTATAGGAACTGACCTGGACTAAGCTCCTGTAATGGCACAGACTAGGGAACAACTACCTGGCCACATAACAGCTCTGCTGAAAGGACCTCAGACATACTGATGAGCATAAGCTAAATATAAGCCAGCAGTAAGCCTTAGCAGTGATGAAGGCTAGCAGTATACAGTGCTATTGAAAGCAAAATTAACAATAAATTAGGTATTTCTTAGTTTACTTCAAACTGCAAGAACTGTGCCTTATATCTCAATGAAACTACACTATTAGATATGAAAAAAAAAAGATCTGACCTATTTTTTTAAAGGTTCTTTTAGTGCTGCTAAAAAGAAGTATCTCTAAAAACAACTATTTTTCATCTTTATGCTAAATGCAGATACTTCTCCATTGAGGAAATTTTATTTCCTAAGCAAATTAAGTTTCTTACTGAAAGAATTTAGTTTACATCACTATCAAGAGTCTACTTCAGTGTACTTAATGCTTACAAAAACCCCTATTACTGTATCTAAGAGAAAGAGATGCACTTACTTCAGCACAAGCTTTTAAGCAGGTCTTCTTAAAGCCTAAGAGTTCCAAAACACCTTTTTTAGATGGATCTGACTCATACGTTTTCTGTATTATATGCCTTAAGACAACAGAAAGACCAGCTCGACAGAACTTGCCATCTTTCACAACAACAGCAGGTAAACAGCAGCTCTGCACAACCACTGGAAGCTGACGTCTGGAGATTAAATGGATCTCAAGATCACCACGAAGGTTTTCTGTCACAAAATGTGCATCTGCATCTTCACCAGTTGGCACTAAGAAAATTTTGAATAATTTGCAGTCACAGTAGGATAGCAAAAACAGGGAAATAGATGTATGAAGAGGAAAGATACTATCTCTGTACTGATGAGAAAAACCCAAATATAAATGTTCTTCAGACACACTATCTTTCATCTTCCTCCTGAGTTCCTGAAAGAAGTAAGAACACAACAAAGAACACAAATTTAGGGAAAGAAAAACCAAGAAAACAGAGGGTTTGAAACAGTGGTCCTTCCACTACCTGCTAAAACTAATTTTAACATTAGACACTAATAAAGACATCCTGCCTAAGTGGATTGTAGGCCCTTCTTGAGAGAAAACAATGCTATCACGTTTACATTATCTTCTCGTATGCAAATCACCTATCAGGAAATGAGTTGTGTAAATTCTTTTTACATTTTAACATGTTTACGTCATTAAACAAAACATACGAAACCAAAAAATTCTTCTTAATTTTTTTCATGTATAAACATTCTGTAGCAAAGCTTTTCTTTTCAAAAATCAATCATCTCCCACAAGATCAATCACATACAATGTAATAAAAAAGTTCCTAAGCACACTGAATTTCCAAACGAACAGCTGCCATCCTGTAACCATTAGAAGGCATATATAATATTCATTTCTGTATTAAAAATTAATCTAGAGCCTGATAAGACACTAACTGAAGGCCAAGAGGACACATAAAAAGAAAAAAATCATTTACTTCAAGAATGCTACATGAACACCTCAATCACAATTTTAAAGCAGTTAAACACAACAATAACATAGCTGAAATTAGTATCTTCTCATTCTATTAAAAATCTATATGCGTTTTCCTTATACTTGGTTGAAAACTACATTTTTCCTATTAACCTATTCCATACCAGTTTAATATAAAATAATGATGCAATAATTTTTCTGCTCCATCACTGAATAAAATTGCCCATTACCTTATAAATCACAACGCCCATTGAAAAGCATTAGACACTAGATGGCACTCTTAAAACAAACATTAGAGAAGAAAGCTTTCTGATAACAAGAAATCTGAATGTTGCTAAGCAAGGTCAGAGTGGGTGTTTATTTATATACATACATACATAAAGCACAAGCGACTTTGGAACATCATCAGCCTTCCAAATAACTGTCCAGATTAATAAGGTTTCTGTACAGTTACATAAATATGATATAATTACTTAAAAAGCAAAACCAGGATTTTATTTTTTTCATGTAAATGCATACATCAAGTCTATTATTTTATATCGTCTATCACTGGGCAAAATCAGTTGTCAGAGGAAATGGAAGAATAAAAGTCCCCCTGACATTAACTAAAGATCATAATAGAGATTGGTTTTCAACCATTACATGACTTTGTCTTAGAAGAAGTGGCTCAGCATAATAGTACTGCTGTTTTTCTTTAACTAATAAACCTGCCACACAAAAAAATAATCCAATACGTAATGAAATGCTTACTTTCCAATAAGCTACTTTATTTGGATAAATCTTGATAGCATGGAAGTTGAGACACATTCAACATCATAAGTATAGCGATGTGGAAGAAATTAGATAGTGAAGGTCCTGTTGAGGAGGTCAGTTCAGAAGTGTTAGACTTACCTGCTAAATCTACAATTACTAGCATTTAAACTCATACCTTTGACTACAGTAGTTCTTTCAGTACTAAATAATACCCTGGCATGCATTTGGAGCATACAATCCCATCTTATCCTGGCCACTCTAGCCACTAAGACATCACCTTACAAATCGTTTCAGAACTAAATTTTCTCTTCTGGTTGACTTTATTGGACATAATCAGCTTTTATGAACATTATCATGCTGTACAGACCTGATAAATATTTTTTTTAATTCTGAAGAGGTTTCTATTTCCAAAGTATGTTACTGTGTAGTTTCTGTCTGTTAATCACCTGTTCTTACAAATTATTCCAAATCCATCACTTGGGACTGCTTAAGTAAAACATTAATCTCTTCATCACACAGGTACTCTCAATACGTACATTGACTCTTGCCTATTTTCATTCAGCATGGCAACTCTGAAGCTCTGTCTCTCCACAAAGGATAATATATCTCTAAAATAAAAATTAAAAATAAATACTTGAATGATGTCCCAACAGAGGTACTACTTAATCAAGCTGCTGATTAGAAGTACATACAAGTCCTGCTATGAAAACTGGTAGATGAAAGGGTGAACATCACCGACGTGAATTCTCCTCCCACCTGTTGAACAAAATTACTACTACCCAGTAGCAATGACTAATATATAGCAGCTGTCAGTCAGTCCCAGAGACAGGAACTGATTGAAAATAATGATTTGTTGGTTATTGGTGTACTCTGTATTGAATCCAGTAAATGTCACAGCTAATGCTATCCTATTAATCCACCTGTCTCCTTGAAGTTTGAAATTTGACTGGAAATTTCTGCAGTCAAATTTAACTATTCTTATCCTCAGGTATACAACTATCACATACAGAAGTTAGAGAAACCAGACAAACCAATACAAGGATCTTGCTGATAAGCAGATCTTGTCCAGAGCTACCTACTCCATTCTCCTGACAGGGTCAGCAAACAGGAATACATGTGCAGCCTACTTCATTTAGCCCATAGTATCTAAACTTAAAGTCACACTCTCAACCATTTTACGTAAGGCTCTGGATTTTTCAGAGGCAAACATATAACCAGGAAAGGTCTGTTGTTCTAAATGCCTTGAAGGCATGCCTCTGGAGGACAGCTAGGCCAGATAGCTTGAGGGTATTTACTAACTTCTTCAAATCTCACAGAAATTTTTTGTAAACATACATCACAATATTGTTAACTATGCCAGAAGACCTACTTATTTTTCTGAACCCAAATGAACTTCTACAAAAACAGAAAGAACGCAAAAACAGTGACATTCATGATCTACTTACACTGCCACATCTGCTCACGCTGTAAAATCAGAACAGTTTGCAAATTGAGAACAACTTATTTTGGGAATGGGAGGAAGGAAGAGACAAGACGTTTCTTCCCCCTTAGCCAGAGCAGTAAATCTATATCATTCAGCACATAGCCACAAAAGTGCTAGTGTAAAGGACATGATAGAAATGTGACACTGCAGATGACAGAGAGATCAGGCGTTCACTTGTTTTGACAGTGGCTCAGACCTAGATAGCATCAATTGGTCTTGGTATCACATGCTGAATCAGCATAGTACCTTCTAGTCCCCCTATTTGTTACATATTCTCCACAGAGTCAGTTTAGAGTCCGATTCAGTTCTCTCTTGTATCTTCCTTCTCCAAGTAAAAGTCAGCTCACGCAGGCTTAGTAGTGCTTAAAGCAAGCTTAGACAGGCTCTGAGAGGAGTTCTCACTGACAACTGTCCAGTACAACCCAAGTTACTGTACTCTAGTGGCTAGCAGTCCTCCAGCACCTGCCTGTAATTATCTACTCACGTGCCCAAAAGGATCAAAAAAGTTCTCCAGCAACTCTCCACGAAATTGTACAATTCAAATCCATGAAGCTCAAATAACCAATGAACAGGTTTACAGAGGAAATCATAATGCTCAGTAGGAACTGAAGTTTAGCAGCTTAAGCACAGGAGGCTACATTTAATCTCAAAATAAAAACAAATCTTTCGCTGCTCATTGACAAGAATCTCAGGGCTCTTAGTGAAGTTCCAATACCTGTTGTTGAATTTTGTGCTATATAAAAAAGCCATTTATACATTTTCTTCTAGTTAAATAGGCAGCCATTTTTAATAACTTTTCCAATATGCACATGTTGAAGTTGCCTTCATCCCCAAAAGCAATAACTTTTAATGGCACTCGCTCATGAAACATTAATAACCTACTCAGATTTATTTTTTAAGTACTTATAAAAAATTTTAGGAAGGGATGCTCATATCAAGGTGAGAGAGGAAGAAAAGGGTTAAGCTGAGGCAGCTGTTTAGGTTACTTAGACTTTCCTCACATGGGAGGAGTAAAGGAAAATTCAAAGATGAAATTATGATTAGTGTTATGAGGACTTCCATTTTAAGGAATCAGATAAACAATGGCACTAGTATTATAGCAACAATTAGGCATTCCAGTTAGTAATTCTGAAACAAATAATAATAATAATAAACTGATAATATCTTACACTTAACAGCCAAACAAACTCCAGAGGAGGAGGTAATTCCAGCTCTCATCATAAAAATGCCAATGTCTCACTTCTTTGTTTTTCAGGGAGAGTTAAAAACATTGTGCATTTCATAAGATCATGTCTTAAATTTGAGAATAGGTACTTATACACACAAACAACTTCCAGACCCTGACAAACCAACCTTTCACTTCATCATTTATACAATATTTCAGTTCATGCAGGCAATTGGCTTGCTCTCAACTGAAGGCTTCAATCTTTCAAATACTCGTAGCTCCCAACCTAAAGGTGCTTTTGCAATATACTGTCCCATTATTTTCAAATATAGCCCTAAATTCTTCTCATATACTATATACACTACTACATTTTTCCTACCAAAGTCTCTTTGTCTCACATTTGCAGTGCTACAGCACTGAAATTGGTTTCCCAGAACAATACTCCCTGTTCTGCTACTGATACGGTCAATTTAGATCCGAGTTATTAAACTTACTGTGAGGAGTGGAACAAATTCTATTCTTAATTAGAGTCCATTTAGGACAATATTATTTATCTGCTTCTGCAGCTGACCTTCAAGGGATGAAAACATGAGATTCATTCAGCAGGAAAACATAAGAAATGTTGCATCTGAAGCTGTTGTTTGCATCCTCCAGCTGTTCCCTCCTTTGCTATGCCCAATGTGGAGGTCCAGGAACATGTCTCCTTTATGGTTGAAAAAGAACTTGCATCTGAATTCCAAGGAAGCCCAAACATGTTAAGTTATGTATCTTTCAGTTCATGGTAATTCAGGTTCAAATATCAAACTAAGCATTTTTAAGATTCTTAACAATGATTTAATGAAGGTTGAGTCACTTGTCAGTTTGCTCCTCCCTCTCCTGCCCATGCTCACATTCCATTCTTGACCTTATTTCACTCCACTGAAAGCACACATTATTAAGATGAAGGTATCATCCTCAACAAGAATAGTCTGTTGGTGATCAACAGTTAGGCAATTAACAGTGCTCATGTTAAAATCAGCTACCAAGTGAACAATGCAGAAGACAATGCTTTTCATAATTCTAATGGGATGAAGGCCACTGTTATAGTTGGAAGCCAATTACTGTAAATAAGTTGGCTATAAGTGGGCTATAAGTTATTCCTAAGTTAACTCTTTACACATAAGATTCTCAGGGAAAACAGGACTTTTCTTTCCAACCCCCTTTAAAACAGTCAAAAGTTTAAGCCGTTTTTGCTTTTTTAACCTATTTTTATTCCACTTCAGAGATTTCAGAAGGCCAAAACATAGCAACTAAGTTAATTTTGTTCAAAGATATGTAAGCTGAATAGCCAAATAGCATTCTGAATAAAGTCTCTATCAGAGATTCAGTTTCATTGCAACTATAGAGCTCACAAGGCATCACAGAAGAAATTTCAATTGACATAGAACTTCCTACCATACCAAGAATAAAAAAAAAAAAAAGGTCTGAGCTCAATTGCTGAGAAAATCTTTAGTAAATCATCTTCTTCCATTAGCTGATATCTAAATGCAGGTGTTTCTACCAGCTTCAGAAAGCACTGCTGTAAGTTCTGCACCTTTAGTTTTTCATAAAGCACTTACATGGAAAGTATAACTTCTGAACTCATACTGAACTTTCACACAGACTCTGCAATTGCCAAACAACATGCCTACCTTTGTAAATTCAGATTACTTTTTTATTCATATTTGAAGTTTGAAGATTTAGACTAATCCAGCAAATTTCTCTCACTCTTACCTCTCTAGACATCAAAAGTGTCTTTGCCACAAGAGGTCATTTGGTGACTATCTTAAGAGTTTATCAGGAAAATTGTCTTTTTCAGCCTCATACGGATAGTGACCAACGTAAAGTCATCTGCTATATTCATAGAGCCCAGACCTTGAATTATAGGGTAGCCCATTCAAAAAAATATTTTCCTCTTTACCCATTTAATATGTTTCTACAATTACTATGATGAGAATCGCAATACTAAAATATTGTAACAGTGAGATATTTTATCATTGAGACTGATAAAATGCACATTAGCTAAGATGAGAAAGAAGATTTTTGTCCTGGACACAAGCTTTGCCATGTACATGGCTAAACTGTAAGCACTGCATTCACCATTGCTGTCAGAGAGCCCAGTGCTGGTTTGTCCTAGTTCATGATGACAATTCAGCAGTCTATTTTTGTTTCCAATATACATATTTTTGGTTTTCTGCACTACTTTGGTTCTGCACAGTATATCTTCCTTGTGGATTTAAGCACAGCCTCTTCTTTGAAAGACGTAATGGCCCACTTGGTTGCCTGTTCTCACTTAAATATTTTTCACATTACTACTAACCATCCATTTAGTGATAAATTTATGAATCCCTTGGCAGCTTACTAAGACAAAAGCAGCCACAGATCTACACAATAAAACAGAACATAGAACTAACAAAATCTACAAGACATTACACTACTCACTCTATGTTTCCTGTTACTTTTTTTCCCTCTAATTAGACTGCACATTCCGCGGGAAGATATTTTATATTTTTTTTATTCTATACTGGCCTTATTTACAATAGTCACTGTTGAAATAGGAAAAATAAGTAATGAACATCAATTTCCTGGACTTTTGTAAGGTCTTCAATACAATCTCCCACAACGTTCCCCTGGAGAAACTGACTGCCCATGGTTTGGACAGACCTACTCTGAGATGAATGGAAAACAGTCTGGATGGCCAGGCCCAGAGAGTGGTGGTTGAAAGGAGTTAAACCCAGTTGGTAGCCAGTCACCAGTGGTGTTCCCCAGGGCTGGGGCCTTTTCTGTTTAACATCTTTTATCAGAGGTCTGGATGAGGGAATTGAGTGCACTCTCAGTAAATTTGCTGATGACACCAAGCTGGGGGGAAGCATAGACCTGCTTGAAGCCAGGAAGGCTCTTCAGAGGGACGTGGACAGGCTGGATTGATGGGCTGAGGCCAATTGCATGGGGTACAAAAAGTCCAAGTGCCAGGTCCTGCACTTCGGCCACAACAACTCCAGGCAATGCTACAGGCTTGGGGCGGAGTGGATGGAAAGATGTCCTACAGAAAAGGAGCTGAGGATGTTAATCGACAGATGGCTGAACATGAGCCAGCAGCGTGCCTAGGTGGCCAAGAAGGCCAATGTCATTCTGGCTTCTATCAGAAACATTGTGGCCAGCAGGACCAGGGAAGTGATTGTTGCCCTGTAGTCAGCACTGGTGAGGCCACACCTCAAATACTGTGTTCAGTTTCAGGCCCTTCACAACAAGGACATGGAGGTGCTGGAGTGTGTTCAGAGATGAGCAATAAAGATGGTGAAGGGTCTGGAGAACAAGTAGTGAGGCTGGGGTCAATCTCTTCTCTCCAATAATGAACAACAGAACACAAGAAAATGGGCTCAAGCTGCACCAGGGGAGTTTTAAGTTGGAGATTAGGAAGAACTTTTCCATGAAGAGGATTGTTAAGCATTGGAATGGGCTGCCATAGATGAGATGCTAAAGGATATGGTTTAGTTTAGTAATGGGCTTAGCAGTGTGAGGTTAGTGGTTGAACTCAATGATCTTAAAGGTGTTTTCCAACTGCAATGACTGTATGAAATGATTTGCAACATCACTTAAATACAAGATAAATTAACATTGTCTACCTTTGGTATGAAAATCGCTTTGGCTATTTTTGACAGATAAACATCAAGTAAGTATCATTTTCGCTAACTGTACTGTTATCATTTTCTCTTCCTGTTCAACTGCACAAAACAGCAGTTAAATTAGTTTCCCTGAGCCACTGTGTTAACAAGGTAACAAAGAAAACCGTTGGTTTAAAAACAAACATTTCCTAAGAAAAAATATTTTTTAAAATTAAAAAAATAAATAAGTACATAAACACCCTCTTCCTGAAAAAAAGTCGCATTTACTTGTTGATTGCTAACGTGGTAAAACAGAACTTTTGCTAAATATCTTCTGTAAAATGTTAACATTTGAGAAAAATTCAACACAGTAATTCATTTAAAAAAAACAGTTTTCCTGCAGCAAACATTTAACTTCACACAAAGCAGCATTTCTGCTTTAAGGCAAGAATCTTTGGAGGTCAGAGTTACATTTCTACCCAGACAACCAATTTGCCATATGAGTTTCGAGCCACTGTTGCATCCCCAAGCGAATCCAAAGAAATGCATGCCAGCTTTTCCAGAAGAGCTGCAAACCAGACTTTCAGACAGGTGTATTAGTGAAGTAAAAACAGTTAATAGTTTACAAATGGCTATGAAGAACTGAAGTCAAGCTTTAGAAAGACAGTACGCTAGAAGTCAGTTATTGCAGAAAATAATACCCCGTGTTAAAATTTCTTTGCAGACATTCTCCATAAAGCCTCCACTCCCAGGTTTCCATCAGCAGTCAACCCCCCAAAAATTGGACCTAGTAGTCGACGCTGACACCTTTTTTCTTTTCAGTTTCTTTTTGTTTCCACAAAGCTCAGCCAGAAGTCACCAATTGCCAGACAGTCGACACGAAGACTCCGAGTGCCTTTCCCGCCATCAACTACTACCGGTCTTTACCGATAAACAGTCGCACACGGAGCTTCCAGCCATTCCTCCGTCACGAAACAGAGAACTAAGGGGAGAGGGGGCAGATGCTGTTGTTCTCAGCCCAGGAACCCAGGTGCGGAGGAAGCAGAAAAATCCGAGGCTCCTAGTGCTGCGCGGAGGGCGCCGAGACCACCCCCTCGGGGCTGCCCTCTTAGCTTCCGCCCCCGCCCAGTAACGACCGCGAGACAGCGAGACCAGCCCCTCCCGCACCAGTTCTATCCTCCTGAGTGCGAGGCGCCCACCGGCCGCCGCTTACCCTGCCCCGCCCGCAGCGCTCTCACGACCCCGCACGCGGCCCGGCCCCGCACACCGCCGCTTCCGCCCCAGTCCCACCCCTTCCTGCGAGCGCGCTGCTGCCGCCCCGCTCCGGCCCACACGCTTTCCCCCGCCTACCGCTGCTTTCGGAACTGCTGCTTTCGGGCCTGGGTTACTGGGCGGGCAGCGGACCAGCGGTGGACGCGGCTGCGAGCGGCGGTTGTTCTTATCAGCCTTCCTCTCCGGTAAGAGCGTGGTGGGTGTCTCCGTGGGGACCTGGGAGGGGAGAGAGCTCTAGACACACGTACCTGGGTGGCCGTTACCTTCGGAGCAGGGCGAACACCTTGTGGCGCCGGGTGGGGAGGCGGTCGCGCCGGCCCTGCAGGTGCTGGCGTTCCAAGGCTGCTGGATGGTCCCTCCTGGGCACATGGGCATGGCTGCGGCCTTGAAGAAACCGGTACAGGGCTCTAAGCAGCTGCAAGAAGAGCTCCGGAGTCGTTCTGGGCCATGCCGGGTCGGGAGGCTGCCGCGCCGCTTCTAGCGCAGGGTGCTGAGCCGCACTGAGCGGAGCTGCCCAGCCTCTCGCGGGCGGGCCTCGGTGCGAGCGAACTCGGGTGTTAGCGCAGCCGGGGCACAGGGAGGTTCAGCTGCTCTGCTGTGACACTGGCTGGCACCAGGCGCCGCTCCCTAATGAAAGCGTCGCCATCCCGCGGCGGGGGGAAGAAACAAACCAAGCGACCAGAGGTGGTGTGTGCGTGGTACAGGACATATAAACATCAACCACAGTATAGGACATTTTTTGAACTAAAATATGTTGGTGTTTTATCCTCTTAAGCATTTTAAGAGAGTGGCTTTTAGGTGAGAGATCTTTTCTTCATTTGTAAAGAAATTTGCAGCAGTTGTGTGGCAAAGAATCGGGTCGTGTCTTTGGCATAACCAATTCAGAAATTCAGTTTGGGTTTTCCACTGAGAAATCACCAGGGGGATGATTCTTTGGAATTTGAGCCCTGGGACAGGCTAGCCAGGAAGATTGTGCAGTCTCCTCTGGAGGTTTTCAAAACCTACCTGACGCGTTCCTGTGCAACCTGATTGAGGTGAACCTACGTGAGCAAGGAGCTTGGGCTACGTGATCTCTAGAGGCTCCTTCCAACCCCTACCGTTCTGTGATTCTAAGAATTTGTAAACATGCTAAATTTCGATATGCGTTAAACTACAGAAAAGTGAACAGAAGAATAGGGATATAAAAAAAATTACCAGTGGCTTAAACCAATGAGCAGTGACATCTGTTTAAAGAGCATCTTCAGATCCCTTTTTTGCAGAATGTTGAAGCTTGGTGGTAGTAGAGATTAGCAAACCTCAATTGTGTAGGTATGATCATCTCATGGACCTGAATAAGCATCTTTAATTGCATCACCACAAAAATCAGCTTTATATTCATGAGAACAAAAACATTTTGTAGAAAGGTAAGGCACATGTAACGGGAAAAAGGGTTGGTTAAATAGGGAACTCATGACAGAGCTCCAATGCAGAAAGGACCTATACAGGAGATGGAAATGGAGACATGGGCTGCAAAGGAGGAACATAGAAATGCCCCCCAGGTGTGTGGTGATGGTGTTAGGAAAGACAAAGCTTAGCTAGATTTGAAACTGTCAAGCAATGTCAACAGAATGAGATGCTGTTCATCAAGAAAAGGGTTCACAGGGAAAATAAAGTGCTGCTGCTGCTGAAAGGGACAAGTGTTTTAGTGACAGCAGACACAGATAAGGGTGAGATATTTCACGTCTTCTTTGCCTGAGACTTCACCTATAAACTCTCCCAGGCCTTTTGCAACAACACGGGGTTCGAGGAGAAGAGGAACTACAAATCGTGGATTGTTTACCTGAGGAGTCCATGGACCTCAGGTGGATTGTATTCAAGAGTGTTTTCACAGAGCTACTGTCTGTCATCTTTGAAAGGCCATGAGACTCAAGGAGATCTCCAAAGACTATGAGGAAAGGCAAATCTTAATGTTCATTTTCAAAAAGCACTAGAAAATCAGTCCAGAGGATTGTGGGCTGTGGAAAGATCATGAAGGAAGCCATTTGTAGGCATAAGAAGGAGCAAGGATAAATCATGCCTTACTAAGTGGATTGTCTCCTGTGGCAAAATAACTGTATCGGAAGATGAAGAGAAGGTGTTGGATGTCATCTATTGTGGGCCTAGGGGGACCTACTGGAAACCTTTATATGCCTAAGAGATTATTGAGAAGATAGAGACAGTCTTTCTGCATAGCTGCACTGTAGAGGAAGAGACCGCACAAATTGGAACAGGGAAGGTTCCAATTGAAAGTAAGGAAAAGAGAACAGTGCAGCATTGGGACAGGTGGACCAGAAGGTTTGTCACTTTCTTGTCTTTGGTGGTTTTCATGATCCAGCAGGACAAAGTCCTGAGCAAGCTGGTATAAATTTAGGATTTCCTTTGCTTTGAGCAGAAGGTTGCACAAGGTGATGACTTGAGGTCTTTCCCAAATGAAATGAATCTGCAGTTCTTGAGTAATGCACTGTTTGTGAGGAGTAGAAAATGGCAAATATAGGGTAATAATGCAATCTTAGAAATGTTGGATAAACAAGTTAGTGATATTAATTGAAATATGGATTTATAAGTACAATATAAAATACACTGTAGAATAGAATGTAAAATGAAGGATACCAGTAATAGTAACAGTATTAGTGCGGCATAACAGTGTTACTAACATAGCAGAAAATTTTATTCCAGCCTTCTGAAATTCTTTAGAGAAGATCTTAAATAAATAAGAGCTGATTAATACAATTGTTCTGATGAATGCGGTTGTCCAGACTACTAAAGAATGTGAGTTTCGAAATATCTCCTTCCTGGGAGATAATTGAGAAATTATGTTGTAATGAATCAAGTCTTGATTAAGCTACTAAAACAAAAACTGAATACGGAACTTCCTTTTTTTCTACTTTCAAGATTCTCCTTGATCTTCGTTCTTAAGAGTTACATTAAATCTGGAAGTGATCTGAAAGAGATGTTATTGTTAAATAAGCAAAATAACTGTCAGAGTTATTGGATAAGTCAGGAAGAGAGAAAAATCTTGAGGAACAGAAGAATTCAAAGGGGGTGGAGGGTGAATTGATATTTTGGTTATAAGTGAAATTAATTCTTTATTATGGCAGTGCAGTGCATTGGAAGGAATTTTGTGCTATTGATTCCTGTTACTGGGTTTTATATTAACTGCTACACACGTTGAACATAGTTGAAAAGGATATGTGAGTGAAAGTTCTTCTAATCACTAGTGTCATTAAAAAAAGTATTGCTGAGCTTATAAATAATGGGTTTGATAATAGCATTGCAATATAAATTGAAGATATGCACTTTTTGTGGAAAAGTATCTTCAATTGTACACCCATCTCAGAAAATAATAGAAATAGGAGTTCAGAAACAGATGAAAATATGATCATATCTGAAAATGTAATGCTGATCAGGGGACTGGAACATCTTTCATATGAGGAAAGGCTGTGGGAACTGGAGCTGTTTAGTCTAGAGAAGAGGAGATTGAGGGGAAATCTTATTAACATTTACAAATATCTAAAGGGTGGGTGTCGGGAGGTTGGGACATCCATTTTTTCTACTGTAGATAGCAACAGAACAAGGGATAAAGGGATGAAGCTGGAACATAAAAAGTTCCACTTAAATATAAGAAAAAACTATTTCACTGTGAGGGTGATGGAGCAGTGGCACAGGCTGCCCAGAGGGGTTGTGGAGTCTCCTTCCTTGGAGGTCTTCAAGACCTGCCTGGACATGTTTCTATGTGACCTGATCTAGGTGAACTTGCTTCTGCAGGGGGATTGGACTAGATGATCTCTAAAGGTCCCTTCCAACCCCTACCATTCTATGATTCATCAGCTTAACTGAAAGTTATCATCAGTAATATAATACATGTGTAGACATGCAAAATTATAGCTGGCAAATAAGAGAGAGGCTTTTACACCCTGGAAATCTGATGAGTCTGTTAAATTGGAATATCACATATTCTGTATGGTGCTTATTTAGACTTGTATGAATTTGGCAGAAGACAAGACTATGCTCAAAAAATGAGAATCTTAAAAACATCTTAGATGTTTTAAGAACAACAACCCACTATTTTTTTTCCCCCACAAGGATTTAAACCTCTGTAGTGGGTTATCTGTCTACACTGTGAGTTTACTCCAAGACTGTCTATTGTAGGATTTTTAATATTGTGTCAGATACTTCAAAGAGTTTTGTTACCGTGTATTTCATCTTGTCTATCTATCATCAAACAGTTATGATAGAAGTGTTAAACAGAAACCTAAGTTGAGAAGGGTGTTTTTAGGGCTAGGTTAATGGATTAGTGCGTGGTTGCAAGAGGATGTGCTTTGGTTCCTGTCCCTGCTCCACAAATTGTTGTGTTCTCTTCAGTTACTGCTTTCTGTTGTAGGTGTGAGGATTATTATGCAGCCCTCTAATCCCACAGTTGCATTATCAAACTGCTGCACAAAAGACAGCGTCACACTCTTTTTCCTAATTCTTTTTGCCAAACAATATTTGCGTTATTTTATGTATAAAGATTTCATTTCAACAGGAAAGTCAAGGAGTGTTCTCATGCATAATAACGCATGGCATCACTGTTAAAAGACACTATGCTTGCTCCAAGGCTATCAAGTTGCTGTACTATGACTTCACCACCAGAGGGGCAGTGTATGAATGTAAACATGAATGAATGCAATTGAATCTTAGGTTTATAAGTAGCAAACCACTCTTCTGATCTGTAAACATCTGGAAACCGCCACTACCAAAAGCAATAATTTGCCTTTTGGACAAAACCAAATACTATTATTAGCCTGTTTGACAGTCGGGCTGTTGTGGTCCAGTAAAGAGAACATACTGTCAATTTACTTTTTACTGATGATGCTGGTTTGAAAACAGCTATTAATGTGTTCATCTGTCCATGAAATATCTTCTTTAATTTATAAATACAATTTTCATTTAAAACCTTATTCCTAAACTGAGTGTACTTGAACTGTTTAATAAGGCCAGTTCCCTCTCTTCTCATGAGAAATTTTTTGTAATATGTTAGTTATAACTGCAGTAGCCTATGACATAATTTACCCTGGAGAACAGAGAGTGAAATGCTGCAATTTCATAGGCAAATAAGAGTAAATACAGAGAACCCTATTGAAATCTAGTTTTTAGTGGTTCATTACAATAGATGTCTTTAAAATGCTAGAGCTTGAAATAAATGTGAGAAATGTTACCTTTGTAAAGATGAAAATTAAATTAGTATTCTTATGCTTGTTCTCTAAATACTACAGGCATCCTGAATTGACTGCAAATAACTTTTGAGGCTTCCTGTTCCTTACATACATAAGTATGAGAGACTGAGTTGTCTAGATGGACCTTGCACCACAGTCTCTGCTCAGTCGATGAAAAGGCAGAGTAACTTCCTGGCAGAAGTTCTGTGGCCACCAGAAAATGACTTGTCAAGTAGCAAAGATTAAGAAAGAGAGAATAGTCTCTTGAAGAGGATTCTTAACTCTCTGCTGGGTCCATTGAAAAAAACCTCTATGAAGTCTACTGTGTGTCAAACTCCTTGATGATCTCAGTCAAGCAATTCTTTGGTGTCTCGTGAAAGCTCAGCATGAGATAAAGGCTCCTGGAGACTTCTAGGCAGATGTTGAGGGAGCAGACTGTCACTGCTGGTGTTTTGGTCAGAGAGGTAAAAGTTGACTGCCTTGGATATCAAAAGGAATTCATCAAACAAAACCTTGGAAGCTCCAGCTGAAAAAGTTGTCCAGACAGTGCTTTTGAGCAGGACTAATGAAACTCTTTTCAAGAATGTCTTCTAAATGACTGTATATAAAAAATTTAAATGTCCTGATGTGTTTCAAATGAGTTTTGAAGGGTTTACTAATTATACTACTTCTCATCTCTTTTGGAAAAGAACAGGAAACTTCCTTTCCCATGTTATTTCTTTAATTGTTAATTACTAATTAAGTTAAAGAGCTTTATCTATCTTTGTAGGGGCAATTTCTGGTGTAAATGCAGTTCCTTAGAGCTTTTGTTAAAGAAATTAACAGAGAAGGTTCCAGAGCACTAGAGTGTATTGCTGTGAAATAAATGCTTTTAAAAAATTTATTCTAATATTTTCCTCAATTTATTCCATTTATGTTGACACTGTGACATCTTAGAGATCTAGATGTCATCACATGAAGTGGAAACCTAGGCTGTCACAATGGAACTTGGATAAATCACAATCTGAGTTACAAATTTTCTCACCAATCCAGTTAAAATTTAAAAATGGACAGTATTTGTTCATATTTGTTATATACATATGAAAACATATACTACCTGGTTTATCTCTCTTATATTATATGTTACACTGAGCTGTTCTTCTCAGAAGTTTCAAAAGTGGGGTTTTTTTCTTCAAGAAAAGGATTTTTGTTAGTCTTAAATGACCAATGAGGTAGAAAAAACAGTGTGTGCAAATAATGTTAAGGAGAAGGGTAGCGATTGTTTTTCTTGAGGTTTACAGTTTGCATGCTTTTCAGTAATCTGTATGTATGGAATATCAAGAATATGGAATATTTGTTCTATTTATGGAAGTATGATGAGTTTAGCTTCTGCATGTCAGATATACCAAAGAACGAATATGACATGGTTTCAGATGTAAAGGCAAATTTAAGTTCTGCAGCTCTGAGGTTCACAATCAGTCATCTTCTAATTATACTAATTAATCCATATATTGTCCTGGCTGTGCTTTAGCATCATTTAATTAAAAAAACAAAAAAAAACAAACAAAAAAACCCAACAAAATCTTATGTGCAATAGTTAGCCACATGCTGTTTGAATTATGCTCCCGATGGATAAAGTTGTCATTGATTTTCTTTTTTTTTTCCTTTCCTCCAAAGGCACCACTATGGCTGCAACAGTGAACTTGGAGCTTGATCCCATTTTTCTGAAGGCCTTGGGCTTCTTGCATTCAAAGAGTAAGGACTCTGCTGAAAAGCTGAAAGCACTTCTTGATGAATCTTTAGCCAGAGGAACTGACTCAAGCTATCGTCCATCTCAGAAGGTATTGGTATTAGAAAGCATAGGTCATTTCTTAAGATTTTCTAAAGTTCCTGCTTTTCCTAGGTGAATTTTTATAGCTTAAAAATTAAAAGATATTTAGAAATTGAGAAAAAAAAAGTAATTATGGAATATTCACATTCGTCTTGTCCCTTTTATGCAACATTATCTATTTGATTAATTGAGATGAATTGTGAAAAAAATAATCTATTTATCTTGTTGGTGTACCAAGACCTATGAAAGAGATACTTAACACTGTATTGCAAGCATCCTGAATTTGTAATAGCGCTTTTTGTATTCACTTTTCTATTGATTTTTGCATTTTATTCATAAACTATGAAACACACTATTGTGTACTTCTACAGTTACAGTCACAGATAAAAGTTACTTTGAAACACAGACTATTTTTGCCACAGATAAATGTAGAACAAAGCAAGCCATTAAGTGATAAAACTGGATCACTTGTCTTGACATCTTGTTGATGAAGTCATATGAGAATGAAAACCACCAAATAGTTAAAGCAGAAATTATTTGCAGGCTGAAACCATTGCCATCCAGTGGACAAACATTATTTTTCAGCTACTGAACATCACTAGACATCTGCTACAGAGAATGTTTGAATCTGAGATTAGTGTATGGAAAACACTCAAGCAGGGGCATCCTCATATAGCTACGTATTGCCATATGGATAATGAGGTAGTGTTCTCCCCTAGGATGCCTAGAAGTCAGCCTGGTGTGTTCTAATGATGGTCTACATGCTGATACATTAGTGATATTTCATTTCTTTATGTACGTGGTCCTGAATAACTCAAAGGCACTATTACTGTGTGGCATACATCACACTTGTACTGTGTGATCTCGTTTCTACTCACTTTTAACTCCCTGAAACCTAGACTGCAGTTCCTTCTGATACAGTTCTCTCAACTCTCAGGAGTCCTCTGTGTCAGAGCTCAGAGAAACATTGGTATGTGGTTTAAAGAGGAAGCAGGGAGATGAATAATAGTGCAAAGAGGCCAGTTCTGACTGGGAAACTAGTTCTAATAACTGCTCAGCTGGCAGTCACCTGCCCTCAGGTGAGACTGAGGCTCAGACCAGAGGAAGAAATATTTTGTTCTCCTCTTTTCAGTATGTTTCCAGCATCAATTTGACTGCAAGGCTTAGAAATGGGGAAAAAAGAACAGAAATTCCTTTCCTTGCTTCTCAGGCTGCAGGATTAATTTGTGGTTGACCATGAAATCCAAGAACAGAGTAAGGAGCACAAGTTTACTATGGTGAGACAGATGAGGAAATCCATTTCTGGCGCTGGATGTAACAGAAAGTCAGCAAACTTGAGGGAAGGGGAGCTGAAGCTCAGGGCTTGGGACATGTCACAGTATACAGCAGAGAATTACACCCTTCTTCCCAGGCTGGGGGTGGGAGTGTACCTTGCTCATGCCCATTGATGTAATTAATCATTCATTTACAGACTCACTTGCTTCTTATCCATTGTTGACAGTAATGCATCATCAATAAGAGTTATTGGCTTCTGTTGAGATCTAAATTCATTAATCCAATAGGTGAATATGGACTGAGATTCAGCAGAGATCAATATTTTTCTCCTGAAGGGAATGAAATATTGATGTCTGGTGCCATCAGATGTCAGCTTATGTGTTGAGCTTTTATTGAATTTTGTCCTCAGAACTATCTGAAAATTTGTGTTCATAATCCCTTTGAATTTTCAAAGCAGAAAAGTTTGTCTTTTTTATTAATGTTCCAAAGAGGATCTTTGTCTTTGCAAAAACACCTTTTCCTTTGGAAAGCAGATGATAAGGAGAGGTTTTAATAATTGACTGCAGCTAAACACACTAATTTGTTGATGTGATACGAAAATATTTAAGAAATTCTGGGAAAAGAAGTGTACATGTTGTACGACATGTTGTTTGCCTTTCCTGTTGTCTTCAGTAGTTGCAAACTAGGATGAAACTGATGTGTAGGGTTTGCCGTGAATTTTTGTTTCTGTCTTTAGGAAGTAGAGCAACCAAAAGTATCTGTTACCAAACCTATTTCCAGTAAGCAAGAGCCTAAATCTTCTAGTTTACCTTCTGGCAACAACAATGGCAAGCCCACTGCATCAGAAAAGGTGAAAAAAGAAACAGAAAAGAGATCTGCTGATAAAGTAAGTAGATTTTGTCCTCTAGTGAAATAACTTGGTTAATAGGTTGAAGATGTTTTAAACATCATTAAAGATTTCAAGCTCTCCTTTTTAACCTCTGTAAATCAACTCATCTAATTGTGCGTAGCTTGTGAACTGCATTATCCCGTCATGTTACCATTTGGGCAATCCAACAAAAGTCTTGTTATAATTGTGTTGTGAATGTTTTCCCTGCTCTTTGCAGCGGGGTTGGACTAAATGACCTTTAAAAATTCCTTCTGACCCAAACCATTGTGTATTTCTATGTTTTACATATCCTGATAATAAGAGGTTACTAAAGTGTAGCAAGCTGCAATGTGAGGTTCCCAAAGCCTTTTCAGGATTTTTGAGGTGAAGTACAAAAAGTAGACTTGATCTTCTAGTGTGTAAATATTTTGAAGAACATATATATATCTATGTAAAATATGTTGTGTACATACTGTGTAAAGTACACCTTTCTCTACTGCTAATCCAATTGTTCCAGTTATTTTCTCATTTTAATAATATGCCTTAGCTTTTTGCATTTTCACACTCTCTCTCTCTCTCTCTGTGTAATAGATAAAAGGGGATACAGCTGAAGGAGCTGATGCACCAAAGAAGCCAAGACTAGAGAAGCAAGAGGCTCGTTCTTCTCCTATTACAGTTCAGACAAGCAAGGATTTATCCATGCCAGACTTATCTAGCTTTGAAGAAACCAGTGCTGATGACTTTGCTATGGAAATGGGATTAGCTTGTGTTGTTTGCAGGTAAGTCAACATTGCTTCACCGGAATTGTGTAGTTACCTTCTTTTCTTTATTGTGTGCTATTGAGTTAATGCTTCCTGTAGTTTTTATTCTGGAAATTGTTTAAGCACATATCCAAAATTAATAATATGTTTAAGCATCCTTCATCGATAAGGATACTTTCTTGAAAATGGATCCTTTAAGGAGAAAATCAACTTTTCTTCTTTAGGCAAGTGAAAAGTAATAGAAGTAGACATGATGCAAAACCTACCATGACAACTACTGATTTTTAATTATTGGAAAACAAGTTAAAATATTGATGGTTAAGGATAAGCAGTTTTCTTCTGAAAACATTTTTAAGTGGCATTATGAACGTGTTGCTCTTCTTCCATAATCATTTAACATTAGTTTACACGTAGCCGTGTAAATATATCTTGTTGTCAAGACAAGTTCTTCTGCTTTTCATTAAGGACTCTAAAACTGGATCTTAGTAGCATTCTGCTAACAATGTCAACAGAAGTATAAAATACGTTTTTGAATATCACCCTGGGATTAAATCGCTCAAATCAGAATTTGGTTTCACAGATGATTTATGTCCTTATAAGTCCCCACTGCTGCCAGAAGGAACAGTTTGGCTCTCTCAATTGTACCTCCTTCCCTGTTGTGTTTAAGGGATGCGTTGCCACACAGGTGTTAGATCAGCTGAATCAGCTTCTGGATCAGCATTCCACTTCGATTTTTCAGTAAGTTTATGTTTCAGTCAGCTTAGTGAGTGTAGATGGTTATGCTGGCACGTGTGTGCATGCAGGAATGTAGAGCCAGGACGGAGAGGAAAGTGGGACTGGCCTTTCAGTAGCAGTAGATAATTTAACTCGGCTTTTGGGAAGCTCTGCTTTATAACTTTGTTCCTCAGTTATTTCCATGATTCTTCCTGTTGTGCAGATAAGGAAGTGTCTCCAGTCCATGGAGGATAAATTTCGATTGCTAAGCTAATTATACTGTTAACCGGTTGTGGACTGATGAGATTGTGTCACGGTATTCCCATGTGTTAGCTCAAGTGTTTCATATGTTATATGTAGACCTTTAGAAAGGAAGAACAGTTGAAACATTTGAAGAATGAAATCATATTTCAGTTTTACCCTTCTTCCTGCAAATTCAATTTTTACTGTCTCCTGAAGGGGCAAAGCCCTGTTCAGCAGTACGTTAAAATGCTAAGAACATTATGGTCTCAGGAGGGGATAAAGGGAAGTTTTGCTTAGACAGTCCCGAGCTGCTGTGAATTATTAATTCTGCATCCTCCCTGGCAAAGGAAAAACTGTTGCAGACATAATGAGAAATGCCTGGAAAGTAACAAGAGTAAGTAAAGAAAATTCAACTTCTGTGCTTTGTATGGCTGAGACTATGCTTTGAAAAGCATAGGCCAGGTATGTGAATCCATTAGCTGTTCTACAGTCATTATTTAACCTGGCTGTTGAAAGCTTTGCTTCTAGTTAATCTGGTCACAAATTCACAGTGCTCTTGAAAAAGATGCAACTATCCTGGCAAACTAAAATAATTCTCATTAAACTGTTGCCAGAGGGAAGGAAAAGCACAGCAGAGAAAGAAACAACCTATTAGAGAAGGGATAGCAACAGTCGCCCAACACTCAGGATTTGTTTTTCTGTTACATGAAACCTGCTGGAGCTGATGTCATGTGGTTCTTGATCTCTAGCTGATGCTGGACGGGATGTTTTCCAGAGTGCTTGGCTTTCAGGCTTTCTGAATCCAACACATTGGATAGACAGTATTCCACTATTTACTGCTCAGCTTTCAACATATCAGTCCCTTTTTGATTTTGGCCATCTTGAGGCAAAAGAATAACATTCCAATACATATGAAACAGAAAAACACAAGGTGCTCTGTAAAATAACTCAAGTATGAACAGTGTGTAGAAAATTATATCTTTTATGTGAAGGAAAACATAATGTCCAATTGCAGAGTAGGTGGGCTTCATAAACACTTTGTCTATGTTGCTTAAGAAGACAAGTTAACAGGAACCCAGCTGTGGGTTTGCAAATGCAACAGAATATATTTGAATATTAACTATTTCTTTTTTTATCAGTGTAAAGAGACATGAAGTGTTTCTTTTAGATTTGCCCAGTGTCAAATGTATCTTCATAGTGATTAGGAATATTGAATGTTGATGCATGTGGTGGTTTTCTTCTTGTTCTCTGATAGAACTTAGAAGTTCTTTTGTAAGCTAGGCATAAGGAGAGAGGGAGTATTAAAGTAATTTTACCCTCTCTGGTACCTACTGGCCTTACAAGAACAAGTTATGAAAAAGAAATCCTACATGCCGTTCACAGATGATCGTGAACTCAAAAAAATAAAAAGGTCTTTAAAGTCCTGGGTTTGAAGGAACAACCTTATTTTTATGAGTAAGTGTTTGTTTTCTGAATTAGCTTTGTTTATAAGTTATCATATAATTTAAAAATAACTCCAGTTTAAGTTGTTTCCTGGGATGCATCAAGAAGAATGTGGCCAGCAGGTCAAGGGAAGTTCTTCTCCCTCTCTACTCTGCCCTGGTGAGGCCTCATCTGGAGTCCTGTGTCCAGTTCTGGGCTCCTCAGCTCAAGAGGGACAGGGAAGTGCTGGAGAGAGTCCAGCACAGGGCCATCAAGATGATCAGAGGACTGGAATATCTTTCATATGAGGAAAGGCTGCGGGAACTGGGGCTGTTTAGTCTAGAAAAGAGGAGACTGAGAGGAGATCTTATTAACATTTATAGATATCTGAAGGGTGGGTGTCAGGAGGTTGGGACATCCATTTTTTCTACTGTAGATAGCGACAGAACAAGGGATAAAGGGATGAAGCTGGAACATAAAAAGTTCCACTTAAATATAAGAAAAAACTATTTCACTGTGAGGGTGAGGGAGCAGTGGAACAGGCTGCCCGGGGAGGGTGTGGAGTCTCCTTCCTTCGAGGTCTTCAAGACCCACCTGGATATGTTCCTATGCTACCTGGTATAGGTGAACCTGCTTCTGCAGGGGGGTTGAACTAGATGATCTCTAAAGGTCCCTTCCAACCCCTATCATTCTATGATTCTATGAAGAGTTCATGAGGTTTTTTAATCAGTCAGGGAGTCGTCTCTTTAATTTTAAAATAAGGTGAGTCTCCTCCCTTGAGACACAGACTTGAAACATTACTGCTTTCTTCTGACCCCGTTTATGTAGGAGTAACAAACAAACAAACAAAACTGCTCGTGAAATATCCTGTATTTGAAATAACGGGCCCTGGAATTTCAGAAAGGTTTCTCCCTCTGTTTTTAAATAGCCTGTTTAAAAGAGAAATGTTTCTTGGAAAATGTTCTAGTATCCATACGGACAATATCTCCAGACTTCATTTTCCTGTTGTATAAAGAAATAAGGTATTACCTTTCCCCACCCATCTACAAATAGAGTTTCCATGGTTACCTGCATACCTGCTCATCAGGGATATAAGTGAAAGCAGCTTAGCAATTAAATAGCTTGATTTGTCACCCGAAAGAAGAAATCATTAGGAGAATGGTATTTGGCTAATTCACAGACCTACTCTCAGTCATGTATATATCGCTCATTTGTCATTTATACAGCATGATTACTTTCACCAGAGGTCTGCACAAAATTAAGTCCCCATCACCAGCCTACATGTTTGCTTCAAGGCACTTAATCCTTTCTATTCCTTCTTTCCATGACTCTGGTATTATCTTGAATTCCAACTGTCTGTGTAGTAGCGACCACAAGGATGGCTAATAAAACAGTTGGCATGATGATGCTCTTCAATCCTGTAGCAGAAGGCAGTCTTACAGGATTGTTGTTGAGAAATTATTTCTTCTTTAACTATACTACTTTGCAGCATACAGCAAAATTAACCAAATGTAGACTAGGCCTTCAGATGCTAGTATAATGAGGAACTCATAATTGCTGTAGAGTGAGATATCCATAAAATGATCAGGTGAGGCAAAGCAGCTGAGACTTACATTTTGTATGCATGTGTTTAATAGTGTAGAAGTTAGGTTTTCTTGAAAGTAATTGCCTTTAAAAAATGTGAAACTTCTAAAATACTTGTTAGGAAGAACTCTTACAGGAAGTAAAGGAGAGCATTTCATTTGCTACAGGTAGAAAATACATGTGAGAACAGAAATATTTTTAGTTTGTCTTGCAAAATTTGCAACAATTGGATAATCTTTTAAGTGCTTTCTTCCATAATCTGTTCTTAACTACTTGTTCTGCAGGCAAATGACAGTTACTTCTGGGAATCAGCTAGTGGAATGTCAGGAGTGCCATAATCTCTACCACCAGGATTGCCATAAACCTCAGGTGACAGACAAGGAAGCGAATGATCCCCGACTCGTGTGGTACTGTGCCCGATGTACCAGACAGATGAAGAAAATGGTAGGAGTCAGGTTTTTTTTGTCTTGTGTGAGCACTCTTTGAATACAGCAGGATACTTTTTTAATATGTGAGAGTATTTTAGGGGTTACAAAAATCTTTGGAAGCATGTTGGAGAACCCTTGCTGCAGCTGTGTGTTTTAATGTAGCATCTCAAAGAGTATTCTATAAAGTGCTTCTTGAACAAGGCTTTTTAAAAAGCAAAAGTTGAGTGGAGTGAGATAGGATTATTTCCTGCTTGGTAAGCCACAATTGAAAACTTCTTTTATTTTGGGTGATAACTCAGGTTTGTAGTACATGTCTACTAAGTAGCCCTGCAGTTTTACTTTTCTTCTCAGCTTTGGACACAAATGGTTCTTTTCCTATAGGACGGGATCTTGAGTGTTCTCGTGCTCAACAGTAAACTGTGGTTAGAACATTCCAGGAAAAGGAATCTCTTTGTTTTGATTGAGCTATGTGTTAATTTCTTGGCTAAACAGACTAATTATCCCTGATCCCACCAAAATTCCATTTATTATGAGAAACATGAGGGTAAAGAAAGCATTTCTGGGTGCATGAAACTTTAACCATTAGTTTGCACGACTTTAGTTCATAACATTTGGAAATCAAACTCTTTTACCCAGCAGAAAAATGTGTTCTATTTTGGAACTGTTCTATGATAATTTAACAAATTGATATCTGTTGAAATGGCTCTACCAAGAAACAAGAAAAGGCAGCAATGTAAGAACCTGGCCTAGGAATTACCATCACGAAAATACATGATTATTCTGATGATCATCAGGCCTTTGACCTCAGAACAATAAGGCAGCCACTGCAGCCATTCAAAGTTTGCTTTCAATATGCCCTTTCCTTCTTTAGTTTCAGCATAAATTCTACCATTTTACCTGCCACTTCTTAGCAGACTCTTGCAGCCTGCATCCCAGTACTGCTGGATTATGTCCCTGTCTTCCTCAAATTCACCTCTCTTTGCTGTATCTCTGTGAAGGCCCAGTGCTTTCCTGTTCCCTAAGGGTCAACAGTGCTGCTCTTTCTATGCTGAACTAGCATGTCCTATTCAGAATACATTTTGGCTAGACTCTGTCCTCGGTACATTACTCAACTACCTCCATGTCCCAGAGTACCTTATTTCTCAGGTACCATTCAGCTTGAAATTGTAAACACTAGATTGCAACCTGATAATGCTCATGTTTTTTCTGAACAGTCAAAACAGTCAGTGTTATGGGGTCTATAACTAATTTGGGGTGTTTTTCCTGCCACTTATACAGGCTCAGAAGACACAAAAACCACCTCAGAAACCAGCTCCTGCGGTGGTTTCAGTTGCACCAGCTGTGAAGGATCCATTGGTCAAGAAGCCAGAAATAAAGTTAAAACCTGAGACCCCATCAACTTTTCTAGCATTCAAGAGAACAGAAGTTAAGGTAACGTAGTTTAAGTTTTCCAGGGGAAGAGACTTACATTTCAGTGCACAGATTATAATTTTTTCAATAAGACCAATCTTTTCCCACAACAACTATGAATTAAAATAATCTCTACTGTGTGTACTGAGTAGTACCATAGGATGGTGGTTTTGTGTTAACTTGAGAAGAGTGGGGAGAAAAACTCTCAATTCAAAGTCCTCGAAGTGTCCATCTCTTGACTGTCTTCTTATGTTACGAGAGAGAACAGAATTTACTCTATGGATTTTTTTTTTTCATATTTTATGCAAGTAGAAATCCTCATAAATATGTGCTTGCAATCTATAGAAGGCCAATTGCCTCCCAGGCTGCATCGAAAGCAGTATAGCTAGCAGGTCAAGAGAGGTGATTCTGCTCCGCTATTTGGCTCTTGTGAAACCTCACCTGCAGTGCTGCATCTGGCTCTGGGGCAGCCAGCATAAGATGTGAACATGCTCAAGTGAGTCCAGGAGAGGGACTCCATCTTGAAGGTCTTTTCCAGCCTAGACAATTCTGTGATTCTGTAATAGGGAAACTCCAACTGTCTCTGTGAGATCTAATTTAGGAAGCTCCTTATATATGTTGCTTCATATTTCTGTTTCTCCAAGTTATTTAATGAATATTGAGACAAGTTCGTCAGAGGTGGGAAACCAGAAGCAGCATAATAAACAGCATCATAGTTTAACCAAGCACAGCTCTTACTTAGGAAAACAAATTTTCAACTCAGAATAAAGCAATTATTCATGTGCTTAAAGTATGTTTGCCATTACTCTGCCTGGCTGCAAACCATCATGAATAACATGGTGGGTAGTACTCAAGCCCTTATACTTGTGAATAACCTTTTTCACCTCAGTGGAGTTACTATTGTGCCAAGGAGAGAGGCCCAATTTTGTCCATCATCTTTACTGTACAGAAACTGCCTGGGTGTATTTTAGAATGGATGTTACTTGAGCAGAGGGTTTTAATTTCCCATTTGACCATACTGTTTGATGTAACTCTGGTTTAATAATTCAGCATCTGTATTATTCCCATCTGAAAACTGAGGATTATAGGGTTTAAGATGTAGGAATTGTAGTTAATGTGTATAGCACTTTGTAGCCAAGGAAAAACACATTTGCAGTGAGTTTGTCTTTTGCGGTGCCTAAATGGGAAGACTACAGGAAAGAAGTCCAGTGACTTTATTTGTATCTATGGTACAGGCTGCTAAGAACTGAGAGGAGAGGAGAGAGGAGAGGAGAGAGGAGAGGAGAGAGGAGAGGAGAGAGGAGAGGAGAGAGGAGAGGAGAGAGGAGAGGAGAGGAGAGGAGAGGAGAGGAGAGGAGAGGAGAGGAGAGGAGAGGAGAGGAGAGGAGAGGAGAGGAGAGGAGAGGAGAGGAGAGGAGAGGAGAGGGAAGAAAGGGAACAAATTTAGAAACTGCTACTTCAACCAAAGGACTGTAGTAAATACCTAATTGCTCAGTGTCTGGTTTTTGTCTGAGCATCTGTCATCTTGCTAAAAAGTGACACCAGGTAATGACAGTAAACAATAAAACATCGTGGCTTGCCCCCCTTTTATATACTTCACAAATTGGAGAGTTTTGTAGTTACTAAAGTTAAACCATCCTTTAGAGTTTACAGAGGGGTCACAGTGCCATAGGATAGCCTGCTATCTGTTTCAGAATAAAGAGTAGAAAAGGTGGTACTGGTTTTATGTAGCAGCGAAATAAAAAGTGCCAGGCTGCACCTGGCATCTTTCTCCTGTTAATACTTTTAACTGTAGCTACCAGTCAAGTATTGTCCACTGTGTGTTCTTGGGAGAAGAGCTGAAACAGAGGCTCAGCCTATGCCTGCTATGATGTGTTACACAGATAGGTGCTACTATAATAAGAATGCTTTATTTATTTTAGACCTCTGCAGCAATTTCGGGGAACTCAGCCAGTACAAATGTTTCCTCTTCAGCAACCAGTGGCCTTACAGGATGGGCTGCTTTTGCAGCCAAAACCTCCTCTGCCAATCCATCAACTGCCAAACTGGGATCAGCAGCACAGAGTGCCAGTGGGAAACCTGCAGCTTCTTCAAATACCCAGAAACCTGTGGGCTTGTCGGGGCTGGCGACATCCAAAGCGGGGCTAGCATCAAAAATGGCTTCTGCCAACAGCGGCACAAACCCTGTGCAGCTGAAACCCCCTCCGCCTCTGACGCTGGGGAAAACCACGCTGAGCCGTTCAGTGAGCAGTGACAACGTCAGCAAAGCCGGGCTGCCGAGCCCCGGCGGCGCCGCGCCGAGCGGCAGCCCCCAGGGCAGCGGCGGCAATGGCAACGGCGCGGCCGCCGGCGGCAGCGGCAAAGCCCCAGCTGAGGCGGGCGGACAGACCGCCTCCCTCAAGGGCCCCACGTCCCAGGAGTCGCAGCTCAACGCCATGAAAAGGCTGCAAATGGTCAAGAAAAAGGCCGCTCAGAAGAAGCTTAAGAAGTAGTAGAGCTGCTTGCTGACGCTCTGTGATCTGTGAAACAGCAATGCTGGTGTTTTTCTCAGAGAAAATCCCTCAGTTACTGGACTGAAACTGTACTTATATCAGGGAAGCCCAAAACTTACCTTATACAGAAGGTCAAGCTTTGATAATCCCAGTATTCCCTCTGATTTTGCAAATCTATGCATTTAATAGATTGGAGGAATTCACTATTCTGGGATTTTAGTTCAAAGTGATGAAACTTGGAATTGCAAAAGTTGGGTCTTTTGGAGTGTAAAGAACACCCAGATTTATCTGGACACTGAATAAATTGAACTTACGGAAACTGTCATTCATTTTTGAACGTGATTAATAAAAGTATTATTAATCTGGGAAGTTGTTGCTGCTTTTCTTTCACCCCATTTTTCAATACTTAAAATGCTTCAGCTGTTCAGAGTTGACTGTACTGTGCAGAGTAAATTAAGTTTATCCCAAGTTATGCAGTTCATTAAGGGAGAAAAAAAAAAAATTTCTAAACAGTTTCAAAAATTAACTGTTTAACAACATATTCTACTGAAATTGGGAATTTTAAGTGGCATATTTTACTTTTATACAGCGAGAAGCTTCATGGGCTGTTTTACTGTTGTAATCCTCTGAGGGAGGATAAAAGAGCATTGGCAGAAGATAAGTGGCCCCTAAACTGTAAAAAGAGTGGAAAAGAGCCAAGAGAGTGTTTTCAAGCTTTTTTTTTTAATCTGTAGAGAACCTTAATGATGTCCTGTTGAATATGAACTAAAATAAGTATCTGTAGTGTCTATTTTAATTAAAACATGGTGTAATTAAACAACTGTGATGAGAGAGGGGAAAAATAGAAGAAAATGAAGGGAATTGTCTTAAGTGTCAATAAGTTAGCTTCTTTTCTGCAGCAAAGAAGACTTTTTGATTACTTAAGTGTAGCATGCTGTTAAGTATTTCTACAAAATTCACAAGCCTTGTGTGTGTCGGAGTAGTGTTGCCTCACCTCCTAGCCCAGAAAATGAAGCTTCTGATCTCTTAACTGTTCTACCATAGCCTGTACAATTTTTATCTAAAATTACTCCTTTCTCATGTAAGGAGCAAAAGCAGAAATCTCTTTTACTAGCTGGTGCCAGTGTTGGTCACTGTTCAACATTTCAGATAGATAAAACCCTTTTTCTAGTCCTGTCAGCTAGTTTGGCGGGGGGAAGAGGGGCAGGAGGGGCTTCTTTAAAAAAAGAAGTCTATTACAGAGTTTTGGAAAACCTTTTCCAGCAATTTCCAAGAGATAAAAGCAGATGTAGATACATATGAGTGCATATCCTCAATAATACTCAAAGTAGCAAATGGATCCTGTATGTTCTGTTCAGTTCCTTTCCCCTTACCCTCAATAAGCTGTATTGTAGAGGGAACACTCTACTCATGTACACTTTCCCAGATCTACTGGAAAACCCTGTACTTGAATTTGCTAGCAGGTGTTGCAGAACTACTTCTAACTGCATGTTGACATTGGATCTCTCAAGGCCCAGATGTGGATAGGTTTAAGCCTGGATTGGATTTCCAGATGCAATCTGGAGAAAAGGGCCAAGACGTGTTGGAGATTTAGAAGAGTCTGAAGCTTATAGGAAGTTGATTCCAATATCCTGGCTGTAAAAACACGTTCAGAAATAAATGATAGGACACAGATATTACCCAGCTGTGCTGTGGTACCTACTCTGTCCCTTGAGATGAGATTAGAGGAAAAAACTGCAAACCATCCTGCCAGTTCTAATGGTTCACAGTGTCAGATTGGTGTTAATCTAAGACTCGTGGCCTGCCAACAGTGTCTGAAGGCACAAGGGCCAGGAGTCTGGGACTTGAGAGGCCAAATATTGTTATCCGTGTAACCCAGAACTGGGATCCGAATATGCTGCTGTCCTTCCCATAGCCTTTGTAGGAGAAATGGTTGGTTTCACTTTACCAGGGAGTAGGAGATATTCAGAAACTTTCCTTTCTTTTCTATTTTTCCCTCTCGTGCCTTTCTGAATTTGCAAGTGCCTGAAATAGTGATAGAAGGTATGTTAGCGTTAGCTGTTAAAATGGGTCAAAATTATTTGTAATAGCATAGATTTTCAAATAGAAAAGATTGCTCAAGAGATCAGAATATATTATTCTAGCCCTTCATGAAAATAGGATTCTTATTTTGCTTTCATGAAGAATAATGAAAAAAAAAGGGTTTTTTTACTCTATGTAGGAAAGATTTTTGTGTTACACTGAGTGACATATTCCACATAGCTTTTATGGGAACAGCTGTATCTGTGTTTGTATTCTTGTGTTTCATCGTTACTTAGTGTCTCAATTTCAGGAGCAAATGAAGCAGATGCCACAGTATTATTGCAAGGGACAAGGTGTGCCAGGGCAGAGTTGGATCCAGACGTCAACAGTGTCCAAAGGGACTTGTATCCTACGAGAGCCTTGGGTCTTCTGCCTAACTGATAATAATACTACAAGCTCAAAAAGGAGGTGGAGGAAGAGGAATTTTATCTCTGGACATTTTTCAAGCCAAATGCATTAAATTCCCAGTTCCAGGCCCTTAGATGCGATCAGCTTTGTCCCTTTGCAATTCGCAAAACCCCTTCACCTCTCAGCTGCATCACGATATTTAACTTGTCTCAAGAGGCATGTACGCGATGTGACTGCCTCTTGGGTTCTTCCTTTGGAGGCTTCTGTGACTTTTCCCTGCCCAGGCCTAGCCCTTGCACCCACAAGCCTCACTTCAGCTATTTCTGCGTAGCCTACTGGATTCTGTCACACTCCTTGAAACCCACCTCAGCCATGCATGGATTATGCTTGATGCTCTATCACCTATTGAATTAAAAAGACAAAGTAGTTTGGCAGAAAATAACCCCCCTTGCTTTCTAACTCCCCCCACCAAGGAGGGAGGCTCAGTGTGGCTAGGTTTAAATTCTGAGTGATGTCCAATTCAGTTCTGTTAGTTCGGTCGCATTCACCCTCTGTGAACTGTCATGGTTACGGATGCAGCACCAGCACAGGGCACACTCAGCTTGGTCGCGCTCCATGGACTCACACAGCCAGGCTCAGAGTGTGGCAGCACCCAATGAGAAACTTCAATGCCCAACTGTATGAATAGTGCAGCTTATTAAAGCAACAGGTTACACAGATTCTTATGGATTACTGGTGACAGTGACTGTCTACAAAAAAGCACGTGCAAATATATATGTATGAGTATCACAGCACGCAAAGTTAGGAAAGAGAGAGAAAGAGACTGTATAGGGATTTCTAAGTTTAAAGTTCAGACCTTACCCAAAGGTGACCCTATGGGGGGAAGAGGGGTATAGCCCATTAGCTGATCCCAGGAGTCAGTGAGTGATGGATTCTTGCCTGACTTAGTCACGATGGCATCTTTCCTAATGGTTCCCCTTTGTTAAGCCATTTCTGTAATACTTTTTACTTTCAAGGTGGGGCTGGAGTGGCTCAAGTCATAAATACCTTTATTAGGATTGGTGTAAAATTCTCTCGCTTTGCTTTTAAAGGCATAGGCTAAGAAAAGTTCAAAGAGCATGCTCAGTGAGGGGTGGTCGCACCTTGGAGGCAGGCAGCCTTTGGGATGGAGGTGTGTTTTGGTGTTATAGTGACATTAGAATGAGCAAAGTTCACTCAGACGACGGCATTTTGTCAAAACGTGACAGAAGGCTGGCCCAGAGTGTCAGGCCTGCAGTTTATCAGTCCCGTAGTACCATGCAGAACCTGGCTACAGAATCTCCACTCCATCCCAGCCTCCGTGCTGGTTGCCTAGTGAACCAGGGATTCCTCACGTACCAGCTGCAGTCTTCCCTGGGACCCTTTGCGATGTTACACCTTTCCTTAGAGTGTGAACAATGCTGTCTCTTTAGTAGAAGTTCAACTTCTAAATTATTTCCAGTAATCATTCCACACCACTGTGACTGAGACAGGTAGCTGAAACAAGCATCAGGTCTTCCAGCTCTCCACTTGCACCCCTGAGCTGTTCTTCACAGCGTGTTCTCCCTTTCTTTGTGCCACTGCTCCAGATTTGTTTGTCTCTGGAGAACTGGCTCAGGCAGTGCGCTGGAAAAGGATCATGAATATTGCTGTCTGTGACCGGCACTCAGCAATACTCCATTCCTTCAGCAGTGATGGGAGCTTCTCTAAACATGACAATAACTAGTACTGTATTGGGTTTGAGTGGCAAGGTTTTGGTAGTGGGGAGACTACTGTGAGAAGCTTCCTCTGTGGCCCATAGAGCCCATGCCAGCTGGCTCCAAGACAAGACCGACAACTGGTCAAGACCAAGCCCATCAGCAATGGTGGTAGCACCTCTGAGATAATGAATTTAAGAATCGGGAAGAAAAACCTGCAGCTAAAGAAAGGAGTAAGAATATGTGAAACAACTGTGCAGACACCAAGGTCTGGGAAGGAGGAAGAGGTGGGGAGAAGATGTTTTAAGATTAGTTTTTATTTTCTCATTATCCTATTCTGATTTGATTGGTGATAAATTAATTTCCATAAATCAAGTCTGCTTTGTCTGTGATGGCACTTGGTGAGTGATCTCCTTGTCCTTACGTCAGACTAATGAGCCTTACATATTGCTTTCTCCACTGCCTGTCAAGCTGAGGAGGGGAGTGACAGAGCAGCTTTGATGGGCACTGAGCGTCTAACCAGAGTCAACTCACCACACAGACTTTTGTAGGCTGGTGAAAGCTACAGCTCTTCTTAGCCATCCTGTTTTGTAAGTATGTGTAAAACTGATACAGGCAGCTATTTCTCCTCTCTCTTTTCCCTTCTCTACAATGAAGAGGTGAGGTTCCTTAAACATCCAAAGAAACAGTTTCATTTACTCAAGATTGCCTCAGCTACCTGGAGAATTTGCATACTTTTTCAACTTTTATTTCCTGTGGAGGGAAAATAGAGAAAAGTTTTGTCTTTGTAGTACCTGCAGCTTAAAAATAACAGCATGAGGAGGAGGAATCCAGAACTTTTATTGCTTTTTGATCAGCCCATCCTTATTCCTCTCTAGCACAGAAGGTTTTTAATGGTGGTATAGTAGGTAAAGATGCTGAAGTAGGTTCCATTAGCAAACAAAAGGCATATTTTATTCCTAAAGGATAATAGAAGAGTATTGCCTACACTATGGAGTGTGAAGACAGATTATTTAAATGACTGGAGTGCTCCTATGTAAAGTGTTCACTCTAGTAGTAAAACCTGCTCCCACAGGAAGGTTTAAGGTGCTAGCTGCTTCTAGCAGCTTGTCTTGCCTCTGAATATACCTAGTTTTGCTTGCAAGAGTTCAAGAACTTAACATATGGACTGTGTAGATACTTTAGATACCATGTACAGGGTGAGAAAAGGCAGGAAAAAAAATGGTCTTTGTTTTTAAATTGTGTCAGCTTGTGCCAATTAAAATACCTCTGAGACCTGATTCAAGTGTGTCCTGATGTATTTACATCAATAACTGTGTCATGGGCTGACTGTAGGTTATCTCCCATTCATGTAGGATAAACTAACTTATACTGCACCTTTTATGCATGCCTGTCTCCCCCCTTAATAAGGCTGTGTTTAGCTGGACTTGCTGAGCTCACTGTATTAGCAAAATCTGCAGTAGAGCTGCAATTTCTATCAGCAAAAGACTTTCTTCCTCTGTAACTTTCCCAGCTTCCTAAATTAAATATAAAGTCTCCTCTGTTGGTATAAAAAATGTCAGTTAGGATTGTGATTCTTTGAAGTATTACATCAGGAAGGATTTGTAGCATAGACCTGGTCTTTTAAATCAAGCGTTTAGCTTAAATATGTAAGATAGGCACTGCTGAAAAACCAGGAGATTGAAGGGAACGGTTGCTTTTGGCTTTGAAGTTATAGTTAGGGTGGAATTAACAACTGTATTTTCAGGGAAGGAGTGTGTTCTACAGGATTGTTTGACTGAATTCACACATCAGGTTGAGAGATCTAGTGCAGGGCAAGAAGAAAGAAGGCCCTTCTGAATTATGAGAAGCATACCTCATAGTTGGAAAAAAATAAGTGGAAGATAGTACTGTGATTTTCTTTTTATTTATTTCTTTTTCTTTTAAAATCAAATTGCTCTGTGATTTATGATCAGAATATCTACTTGACTTTCCTTATCCATTTCATAAATCAGTATAGTAATATTTTAATTCCACTTAAATAAGACATTTTTTCATAAATGCCCAAATTCTATTCCTCTTAGCAATGTGAAATGATGTATTACTCTGGTCCCATGAGTGCTTCTTCTGGCCAGACTGTGGGATGCTGGTGATATCAGGGTCTAAGAGGAAAGATCTAACACAAATATCTATGATGTATTTAGTAACACAAGCTTTCATCTGTTAAAAGTCCTGACAGACCTCTGGCTGGACACAGCAGTAAATGATGATCACAATCTCAGGAGCAGCTAGAAAAGAACAAACTAAGCTGACATTTGGAATCTCGGAGTGTATTTTGAAACTTGTCCAGGATTTTGATAGATTGATGAGTTACAATTAGATTGACAGATAAGTGAGGATGCAAGCTAGAAATGCAGCATTTTATCTGAGGCAACTGTCTATTTCCTTTGCTAATTTTGCAGTGATGCTTTTTATAGTTCACAACAGAAGGCAGATCTTGGAGAGCATATAATGCTCTTTGCTTCTGGAAAAGACTTCTCTTAAAAAAAACCCCAAAACCATATCTTTACAAAAATATTTTTTATTATTACAATAACTTAAATGATTTTTTTTTTCACTATGTCTGAGCAATATTGTAAGAGGAATTATCAGTAATAGATCTACAAGCACAAGGATTATCATGGCTGTTTCCTATTGCAGGTGTTTGGTCCGCTGCATGTACCTGCTTTTTACAAGCTATTTTAAAGTGACAGCAAAAGTACACTTTAGTGTTTGAGGGAGATAATTACTTAGTGAAGCTTCCCAAGATGAAAAGTCAGAAGGAACAATTTTTCAATCTGTGTTTGCACTGAGAAAGTGAATCCTTACTTAAGGTTCACAAGCATGGTCCAGGCAGCGGGAGGATGGTGAGGCACACAAGGTGCCAGGTGTCAGAGCCAGACACTCTGTGCTGTTCCTTGGCTTGGACATTTTCTGGGTTATCAATGACAACACTTAAAAATATTCCTTCAATGGAGAAATACTTCAGTGTGAGTGGACTCAATCTTGGAAGTACTTGTGCATGCTTAATGTCACAACAATTCAAGTAAGCAAAACACACATTTGATTAAATGCAAGATGGGCCCATCAAACTGCAGCCTGTCCCTGCTTCAATCAAAAGAAATTTGTTTTGTCATTAATCAGAATAAGAAAACTCTTAGAATCCTGTATCCTTCTCTACGTTAAAGAACCAACTGCAAAACCACTGCATGTTCTTAGGGATTTCTGGAGCCCTAATGTGGCTCAGTTTCCAGTGTTTAAAGCACTGTCTTAACAGAAACGTATCTGAGTGTAACATGAATTGTTGCAGGTCTCCTTAGTGTGAGAAGGCTTTAGATTCAAAGAGTGTCTCGATTTTTTGCAATTGTAGTTAGCACTCATCTGTTTTAAACAAAAATAAAAGCTTGCAACACAAATATAAAACACAATAGAAAAATTATTATGGGTCCTAACAGAAGATCAATGAAACGTAGGTGGCCAGGTGCAGTATATTTCATCCTTCATTCCTTGTTACTTCAGGATACCTAGTGAATATTTTGGAGAGCAGCATTTGAGTACACTTTGAGACACCTTCACAGAGCCTGATTTTTCATGAGGAATGTACCTAATGCTCAAAATCAGAGCTCTCCCTGTGACTCCAGGTGAGATCTCAGAACTGAGACTTCAGAAATCTTACTCTTGCCCTTAATTAATTGCACTGTCTGAAAGACAAGACTTCATCATTGTGCTTTACGTGACTGCATTAAGCCTAAGTACAATTCAGTCATTTCTAAATCTGTTTCAACTATTGCAAAGTATAGATCATCCCAGGTAAAATATTCTAAAATGTAAGACATGCTGAAAAGCTTATTGTGTGCATCTCCCCCATTTTCTTAAAACATAAAAGCCAAAGCAGTGCAAGCTTGGCAGGAGAGTCTTTCAGCTTGTTCTTCCAAGCTGATACTCCCACTCCAATGCTTTCTTTTCTTCATTTAGCTAAAGACAAAGTTTTATGTTAAAACAGTTACATTCATTAATAAAACGAATGAGAACCTTTTTTGCTTGCTATGAAAACAGCAAGATTTAAGTGCATGAGGTGATGTACAGTTAGCAAAATAATGCATTTGCTATTATTACTTGCTCATTCAATTGCAGTGGTTCTCAGAGTTTCACATACCAGTTTCTGGATGTCCATCTTAGAGAACTTGAGAAGTTTCTCTATCATATGAATTAACCCAGCACAAATGTCAGGTCCTCATCTCTGTGATTCACTGCATTCATCTTCCAAGCAAGACTGAGAACTTTCTTTACCTTTTTAGGAAAATAATATGAAAATTTGGGACACTAAAGGAAATGAAACATTTTGCTTCATTAGTGGAGCAAAAACTATTGTTTGCATTGACTGCCCTAACTTTTCTCATCTTTTCTTTGCCGATGGGTTATTTGTTATTAATAGCTCAGTAAGGGTTTTGAAGCATTTCATCTTCATACCCCACACTTCAACTACAGGAAGTAGAAACTTAGACAGAAGCTTTAGAACAATTTCTGGATACCTTTGATCAGCAACACCTCCCCTCCCTTCATTTTAATAGTGCTATCATTTTAGTGATCAGTCAGTAATAAGCAATTAGGCAGTAATACAGAAAATACCTAACAGGAGTTCACTGTCCATTACACTCCCTGCTGCAAGCACAGTCACCTTTTTTGTTTCCTTTTTGCAATGCTTAGCACAGGAAGGTCCTCACTTGCCACTAGAAGATCCAGGCATCGCTGTATTGAAGTAAATCGCGATGTATGGTAACAGCAAAGGGATGTTGTTGTATCATTGCTCAGTTCAGCTCAAGTGTAAGGCACTTGTCTGACCTAAGGATTGCCACTGAACCTGAAGAAATATTACTGTACTACTTGACATTCAGATCCTTCCTTGGGATGTTTTGTGCACTGTGAACTATATTAACTTATTACAATAGCCTTGACTGTTTTGAAGACGCTTTAGCGAAAGACAGGGCTCTTGACTCCAAATTCTGCAAACAGTGAACCAGCTCTTCAATACATATGTCACCCTTCAATCTAACATTCAGTACTTTGGGAATGATGATTGGTTTGGTTTTTTTATAGAAGAGAAATTTTGATGCATCTGAAGTCCTGGCTTATTCACCAGACATTATGATTGTTGTGTCTGGAATCACATAGCCAGTAAATATTGATTGAAAGGCATTGCTTGACTTTTTTTTTTTCCCCCACAGTCTTAATAGATTTCCAAAGTCTAATAGTACAGGTTTTGTTTCACTGCACAGATCTTGCACTATAAAGCTGTTTGTATGGAGAAGTATGTGGAATTTCAAACCTGGGGCACTCTCATAATGCTACAAACTGTTTCCTGCTGTATAAAGTGTCCTTATGAAAATTAGAATTTCTTTATTTCACAGTACCTGTCCCTTGTGCCCTGTCTTTCCCTCTTCTAATTTTTGTATTTAACTAAACATACTTTCTTCCATGGGACCAGCCATGGGACCACCACATTTGATATGTGTTAAGTTGAAATATCTCCTACAAAAAAAGAAACCCTTTTTCTTTTCCCATTCCAATAAACTCCACCGAGAAAAACGTTCACTGCAGAAGTGGCTGAGGATAAAAACAGACAAACAAAAAGCTCAAGTTTAAAGACGTGTCTATGTCCGTTGAGCTAGCAGTTCAGGAACGATTCATCCTTAACTACAGCATCTCTGAAGAATGAATTTGTCCTTTTTCAAGGCTTCATCTTGAATATTATTTGGAAGAAAAACATAATTTTAGCTGTGATTTGTACTTTTAGGTTGACTTTTGACATAGGACACTTTGACAAAAGAGAAAATTATGAGGTAATAGAAAAGCTGGCTCTTCAGGATGTTAATCAGAATCAGTCTTCCTGTTAAATGTTTCCTCCCTCAGGTCTTGACAAGGTGATGGCTTTTGGAGGATAGAGTTTCTCAATATCATCTGTGTGCTGCATCAGATGCTATGGCTTCTGTCAATCACTTGTGAGTTTGTCTTGCTGAAAACTGTAATAGATTATTATTTTGTCTGCTTCAGAGAAACTGCCTCAATGGGCCGTTCTGTTCCTAAGCGTATGTCATCTTCCCAAGATAATTGGATGGTACATATCCTTTCTGACCTTTTGCTTCTGCTAGCCACCATTCTTTATTGCCACTCAGGTCAGAAAACCGAAGTATTCTCACCTTCTGGTACTCCTGAAGGCTGAGTTCCTGATCATTTCTTGCTTGAAATGCATAAACAGCATAGAACGTCTGAAGGAAAGACACAAAACTCAGAATGTGAATTCAGAAATGTAGCCACATCTTACCCTGCCGTTGTTTATGAATATGAATTCTGTATACAGAAAATGTGTAACAACGTGTATGAACCAGTATGTAACCACATCACCTGCCATTGCAAGACAGACTATGAGGAAATGGGCCAAAATAAAATGTAAAACTGAAGGGAATTCTGCACAGGTAGGAGCAAGCCAAGCTCTGAGACCTCCTCGCCTTACTACACTAGTAAGATTTTCAGCTCACACCAAGCAGCCTTGGATTGGACAGAGAATTTTCCAGCAAGATTTCCTCGGGGAGAATCACCTCTCCCACAGCTCTTGTGTTCAAATGTGGCATGAGTTGCTTCTGCCCCTTGCTAATCAGCATTGCCACAGCTTCCCTGTCAACAGTAAGTGGAAAAAAAACCCAGACTGAGCTACTTTGCAGGTTCCTGCCCCACAGGAGGACCTTGAGGAGTTGGACATGGGGTGTAGTAATGGCAATAGTGTGTTTTCTGTGAGAATAGGACTCCAATTCACGATTTAACTGATTATCTTTTCCTACCTTGTAGCTGTTTAAGAAAGGCAAAGAGCAGAGCATAACAAATTCCCGTGTCAAACTGACAGATTAGTGACAGTCTTTTCCCATGTATGATTTAAATGAAATGATTTAAATTATAAGCAGTGTATTTTGAGATTTGAAACAGGAACAAGGACAGCCAAAGTGTGTATCATACTCACATGCTGATCATCCATATCCAGAAAAGCATCAGTCCCTGTGCCATTAATTGTGGGATTTTCACAGAAGTGAAGAGACGAGCTGCTGTCACTTTTTTTGTGCCCTGAACTTCTTTTGTTGCTGTCAGTAAAGGGCCGTGAAGAGACAAAGAGGCTGATATTATCAAAATCATCATCAGCAAAGCTGTTTTCTGTTACGTCCTTCTGCGCTTTGGCTGGATTGTAAGGCCTCAGGAAGGAGGAATACACATACCCTTTAAGGACTAGACACCAGAATAAAAAGAGATAAAATAAACCATCAGCAAAGTGCTCCTAAAACTGTTTTGAAACCAAACATTTTGTGCAGCTGTCAGTATGACAGAAGCAGATGGGTCCAGAATGAAAAGAAATCAATATCCCAAAGGGAAGCTGTTATTGGGATGTTTGTGCAGAGAACTTACTTCCTGTGTCAACAAGCCATCGGCTTGTGCTTCCAAAGGGGTCCTTTTGCTCCACAACAGCCACCAATTCTCCTTCACATAAATCAATATCAAGTTCCTGTGTGGCATTGCACTTGCGCTTAGCTTGGTACAGCAATTCTGTGCTGTATGCAGACAACAGCTTGGACCTGTGATCTTCCGTTTGACGTGGGGTTTCAAGCTGAAAAGCAAAAGATTATTCACTGGGAATAATGCTGAGGCCATGTTTGCCCCTGGCTGGATGCCAGGTGCCCACCACACTGCTCTATCCCTCACCTCCTCAGCAAGCCAGGGAAGGGGAGAAAATAAGATGGGAGTCTCGTGGGTTGAGATAAAAGCAGTTTAATACAGAAACAGCAAAGCCGCGTGCACGGGAAGCAAAGCAAAAGCAGATAAAGCTGTTACTCTCTGCTTCCCATCAGCAGCGATGTCCGGCCACCTCCCGAGAAGCAGGGCTTCAGTACGCGTAGCGGTTGCTTTGGGAAGGCCAGAAATGAATCTCGCCTCCCCTTCCTGCTCCTCTCCCCCAGTTTATATTACTGAGCTGACATTGTATGGTATGGAATATCTCCTTGGTCAGCCTGGGTCAGCTGTCCTGGCCATAGTCCCTCCCAAGATCATGCCCACTCACAGCTATTGGTGAAGGTGGGGGAAGGAATGCTGGAGGGACAGCCCTGATGCTGTGCAAGCGGTAGTCATAATATTGATATCAACAGTAAGCACAGCACTGCAGGAGCTGCTGTGGAAAATCACTAACATCCCAGACCCACTACAGGCCATTTCTAGAACAACATGGATGCATCAAAACCAGTGGACACTGCATATGGCAACCAACCCTACATTTCTACTCACAGATCAAGGAGTTACTTACACAGCTATATGTTACCAAATCCCTTTTGCAAGGATTTGTCCAGCTGCTCTATTAGTAAGTGAGTTACAAAGGGCAGATTTTAAAGAAATGTAGATATTTCTCTAAAGATCCCATAGTCTCCACTCTGGTTTGAAAGAGATGGTGTTCTGTATGCAAACTATCACTCAATTATTTTTCCGTAGCAATGATCTCTGAATTGCTATGCAATATCACCAGAAAAAATCATAATCTAAAATCTGCTGAGGTGTGCTAAGGTCACAGAACAACCTACATGATATACTGTTAGGCAAAAAAAAAAAAATCAGTGATATCCAAACAGCCTGCTTTTTGTGTGAAATAACCTTGCTATGTAAGGGCAAGGTGCTATTGACTGCTGGAAGCATATTCACTCAGGGTTTGGTCAGAAGGCAGGGAGGGAAGTGCTGCATATAATAAAAGACCATAATCTACCACAGAAGCAAGAGCACAGGATGCTAAAAGGAGTCCTACAGCTTCCTCAGCTTGTCCTGTAAATCTCCACTGCAAACTAGACTCTTAAAAGCTCCAGAAATGTCTGGTAAGATTGGGAAGCAAGAGGACACAGATTTCCTAGCGGATTTTCCGAGTCTTCTGCTGGAAGAGAGCATGCATGTGCCTGGGTGTGTAAACACCAGTACACATAGCCACAGCTGAGAATGGGGAAAAAAAATTACTGAATTTGAAGACTAAGACACACTGTAAGAATAATTAACAGAAGAAGTAATCAAAGTTTACATATACAGTCTTAGATTTATTATGCATCTAGAAAGCTAAGAGTAATCAGAGATAATTCAAGTGGGTTTTGCAATAATAACATGAGAACAGAGCAGAAAGTCTTCAGAAGTAACTGATCGGTGGAACAACTTAATTATAACTCTTCCCAATGAAGAGACCAAGCTCAAACCTATAGGTGGCCTAAAGATGGATTTGTTTCAAAAAGTGATCAGAAGAGGATGTTTCATACACAATTCAGGTGTATGTTACTCACTGGAGAAGGGACAGGTTTCTTTTTTTCCAAGCTCAGTTTTCTCTCAATAAAGGTTACACTGTTGTTTTCTTTTACAAAATTCAGCTTGTGAACCTCCTCCATCAACTGATTTTGCACTTCACAGATGGTTGAGGAAGACAACTGCAAACACAAAGATAGGTTAGTTCTCAAGAAGAAAAAGTTTGAACTTGAGAGAGCAGATTTGGTTTAATGGGCTGAACACTAGAAGTCAGGAAATCTGACAAGGTACTTATATTTTCTGCAGAGCCCATAGTGTGCTAGATATAAAATGGAAAGAAAAGAAAGGTCCTTGCTTAAAGCTAATGATTGCTGTTATATTTAAAAGACATCCTAATTTAAGTTAAATAATGAAAAATATTCTAAACAGTGATGAAAATGAACAGCCTTAGGCTCCTGAGCTTTCTACTTTCACGTACAATTGTGCGTCTCAGCATCTATCAGAGTGGTCGATGTGCTATTATGCTTGGAGTAGTTTATCCTACAGATGTGTGTGTGTAACTGGGTGCTGCCACCAGGCTAAAAATCGCTGGGCAAGCTGAAGCTCTTTCTGTGGCATGGGATAAGTGCCTATGCGTAACTCCAAATGCTTTGTTGATGGAAATAAAAAAGAGGAAGGTAATTTTGTAGGCAAAGCCACATAGAAAACAATGCTCAATACAGCAGCTTTCAAAACATGAAATGCTCAACTTTTCATCTTCCCCTAACTATAAAATGCTATGTTCAAACTGTGATGGAAAAGAATACTGCAGACTTGTCTTACTACAATGTGTTTCCTATTCAGAGTCTTGCTGCAGTTCCTGTGTGTGGATTTGTATGCATGGAAGGCATTGTTGCAGATGTGTTTCTCAGGGGGTTCAAGTCCTCTAGGCAAAAGTGCAACAAAACTAAAACACTATAGGATTTTCACACATATGAAAAATAATTTCTCAATTTCAGTCTTCAGGTAATGATCATAGTGCCCAGCTGAAGGAGCTGATGTCCTTCTGTGTAGCTCAGACAAGCGTCATTGGTACCTTTGGCTATGTAAGTGAAATACTTGAACTTTCTAAAAACACCAATGTAGATAAAGCTGTTCCTTACTGCCTATAGATGACTGCAGGAGCTTCTGGAGCATAATCAAGTTTAAAAGCAACTTGTTTTTCACATAAATTAGTTCATCAGACCTGCTAACCTGCTGCTTTCCTGCAGTCATCTGTCACTCTGCAGGTCTAGCAGCAAAAGGAATGCCCATGAACTTTCTTGAAATTTGTCTTCCTGTGTTTCCTGGGCTACTCATAGCGGACAGCAAGAAACAAAAAACTAAAATGCTAGCAGCTGCCTCCTTTGTGCCTTACAGTAATGTTCTTGCCATTACTATCACTGTAGCAACTGGATGAGTTGCATTAGGATCATTCTTGATTAAAAGTCCAGGCCTGACAAAACTTAAGCTTGCAAAAGAAGACAGAAAATGCGCCAAGCCTGACTGTGCTTAGCAGAAAAACAAAATCAATGTAGCTTGTAGGTATGTGTCCTACTTAACTCTAGCCAAATCATGTAGAAAGAAAAAAGACAAATTAAGGCAGACCTGCTTCTAATGTACTTACTGGAACAGGCACCACCACAGCAGAATTTGATTGAAGTGCTGCAGACATAATATTCCTGAGGAGGGCGATGAAACAATGCAGGCAGTTCAACACAATCTTTTTGGCTGCTCTGTTAAATACCTGAAGTTCCTCCACTAATTGTGCATTTAGAGCTTCATAGTCTTTCTTTGCCAGGTCCAGCTCTTCTCCTGTTGACCTCTGAAGGCAGCTGTTGTAGTCCAGCAATTTGTCATAGCGCTTCTGGATGAGCTTTTGTGGACCTGAAAACAAGGCCTGTAGTCCCGAGAGAGGAGTCAAAACAAGCCTATCCAGACGAGCCATCTGGAAATGTATAAAACAGGCCTAGTTATTACTTTATTCCTGCAGTTCTTCACACCCAACAGTAGGTTAAGCCTGACAGTAGCCTACCAAATAACATTTAATTACTCGTTACAAGGGATTGGTGTTGGAGGTGGCTTCAAGGAAGGTTCACCACAAGTTAGAATCTCCTCCATAATATTGCAGAGAAGTAACAGTTTTGCAGCTTAAAGTGTCTGGAATTGGTAATGTTCACTTGGAGCACGCAGGCTGTGGTGCTGCCTTCAGTGTGATACCACTGAGGAAAAACTGAGTGTGGACAAATGGAGCTGGGATTTCCATAATTGGAAGGCCCATTCTAATATACAGTCCAGAAGCAATAAGGTCTTATTGAATGGCAGTCTTGAATGCTATCAAAGCTACTTTTAAATTTTTTTTTTTCTGGAAACAGCTGTAACCCAATTCCTGTTTAAGCAAACACAAACGATCACTTGATTTGATGAAATTATGTTATGCTTGTTGGTTTTATCACTAGTAATCAACAAAATTAGACACCTGTTAAAAAAAAAAACAACAAAAAAACCAGAAGTCTTTCTCAGACTTTTTCATTAGTCTGTAATTGTCACAAAGGATTAATATTGCATGAAATAAAATATATTTTTGTAAATCATTTGTTCAAATACAGTACAGGCTTGTAGTGAGTGAGACTCATGTTAAAACTCTTGGATTTTCTATAGGAATTAAGTTGTTGGGTTGAATGTAAGTATAGAAAAGCAGCTGTCCCTCTGCCCTCTATAGCATACCACAGTTGAGCAGAAATCCATTTTAACTACGGAACTGCTTTCCTAAGGCCAAGATGATGTACACTGGCTAGATAGTTCCTTCTTTATTTCCACCTGAAAAGCTGTGCAGTGTTTAGTGAACCAGTTTTTGATTGTTATTGATTCTACAATTTTTCTAAACTACTGGAGTTGATTTCTGTAAGCAAAGAGGCTATTGTGGATTTCTGCCTTAAAATTTTCCCTAAAATATAATGAGAGAGATAGGTATTCCTTATTGACAAATGCACAAAGGGAAAAAAAATACCCCACCCAAACCTGAGACCATTGGTGAGATCTCTATTAGTAATGTCCTATCAGGATAATATATGAAGAACACTGCAGGTTGTTCAGTAAGAACTTCTACTCATCATGCAATGTCAGGACAAAAGGGGTTTTTAAAGAAAAAAACCCTTGTACATAGGATAAAGAATCATTGTAACTTTGTAAATTCAAGACACAGAAATAGATAATAAGAAATTAACATGGTTAATGACAATGTCCATAGTTAAAACAAATAAAAATTATGGGTTTTTTTTTTTTTTAAATTACATGGACACCCAGAATAGCTGTGTCATGAGCCACCAGGAGTGATCATTTTTTTTTTCTTTTCTGAATAAACGGTTTCAGTTTCATGTGCTGTGGTACTTCTGCTTTTGTTCAATGTTTCTAAGTATCAGGGCATCTTCCATACAGGACACACCACTACAGTGATAGACGGCTATTCTTCTGCACTTGATGGACTCATTGACCATAGAGACACTGAAATTATCTTTCTGACTATTGAGATTTATTTTTGAGATTCTTTTAAATGGAAAGGAAATACAGTATCTTCTCTGTCACTACCTGGGATGATGTGGTCTGTCAAAGGTCCTTCTATTTCTTGGCAGACTCTGTTTACAGTGTTTTGAAAAGGATAGAACAGCTATAGATTAGCTGGCACAAACCTAGGACCATACAAAAAACCCCCCACCTCTGAATTTTTCCAGCCTGAGCAGCTATTTGAAGCAGCAGCCTGCCCCATTTTGAAGAGACATTTTAGTCTATCTTTGTAGAGCCAGGCATTAGAGTTCATTTGAACCCTGAAAGCAAGAGACTAGTTGAAAAACTATTACCTTGTCTTTTTTAATTGCTTTTAAATTCCTATGCGCCATATTCAGATTTTTCATGTTTTCTCTATATGAAGGATAGTAACTTACCTGAAAAGGTGATAAAACTGATACTTTCACAGATCTATGATTCTGTGAGCACAACAAAGATTACAAAAGTCACTCTAAAGCTACAAATGTTGGTAACAAAAGTAGCAAAGCAAAGATCTGCTGCTCTTGTCTGAATCTCAGGTGAAAGGTATAAATTTAGCTCCAAGATTTTGGTCTAAACCCAGGAATTTAGCTCCTCTGGGAAAAACATAGTGCCCTTACACTGAATTTTATCTTGTTTCTTACAGAAACTGACCCAAAAATAGCACTTGTCTTTCCCAATGGATTCCTAAGGTTTTATGCTCTTTTCTGTCTTAGTCTTCCTCACATACATCTGTTTCCTCACACATACAGATAGCTGTGTAACACTGGACATTGCAACTTACAAGGTCTTCACAGGGATTTGCAATCATGTTCCTTTTTTTCAAATGGTCATTGACTTCATCACCTTTGTCTTCTAAGATTTCCTGAAGCCCAGTTATATTCTTTGCAGCCAAATGTATAGAATCCTAAATGAGAAGATGGTAGGAAGGTTAGGTATTACGATCTGTTTCAATATACTGCAGGAACTCATGCAGATACTGGAATCAGTATTGATGGAATCACAAATATTTCCCATCTCTGACACCTGTGCGGTATCCATGCAGTTTCCACCTATGTGAGGTTGTTTACTGTGATCATATTTTCCTCTGTTTTGTCTGTTTTCTATGTAAGCTATCTAAGATTCAAGTTGTTAATGTTAAACTGAAAAAAATGCTCCAACCTAACGAACGTCCCTCTGGAAGTTATCTACACCTCAGTAAGAAGCCAGCTCAAGACCTGTGCATCCTCAAAGGCCTCTTTTGGAGGGCTAAGTAGGAATACAGTGGTGTATTTCACTTACTCCAAATTTTAATCTTAATGAATCTGAATTTTAATCTTAATGAAGTGTGAGTCTGTCTGGATAAGTGTCTGTCAACACCCTTCCAGGCAACGACCCTTGTCCACTGGGCTCACTGGCCTTCCCTGTTTGTGGAACCTAATTTGGTGAATTTGCCATAAGCTCTGGCCAGCTGACTAACAATCTTACCCACCTCTCAACCTCTGTGTCCAGTTTGGCCACATTTACCCTTTGAAGGGCCTCATGCTGCCTACAAGGTTGGCAAGTTGTCCAAGAGATGGAAAAGTGGATAAGTTACAAGCCAACCCCCAGCTTTGGAGAGGAGGAATAAATAAAAAAACATTTACAGCACTTAAGCACTCTACACATCTAATGCTAGCCCTCAACACAACCCAGCAATAGGATAAAGGAAGGAGTCCTCACATATTCATGTGTATGCAACTCAGTTCTTCCATTTTTAATGAGCAGCAGTTGGTGCTTCACTGCAGCAGATGTGCATGACCCACATGACAGCTTCACACAGCTATTGAAAGTCATAACTGTGTCACCAGATAGCACAGACCTTCTTTTCTGCACTGCACCCATGGGTCTCCATGGAGCCTCCTTGTGTGAGTGGAAAAATGCAAAAGTGTGGGCTTCAAAATTTCATTGCCAAGGGCTCAGTGATGCAGCAGCAGCACAGCTCATTTATTTAGTATTGTTATATAGACAGGCCTGCATATAAATAATTTGCTGTTGCCTAACCAGTGTCAGAAACGTGTGTCAAATTGGTTATGGACAAAGTTTGTGGACACAGGTTTTGAAAAAGCCTGAACGCACCTGTAGATGTTGTGAGGAGAGTGAAATGTTCTTCAAGCACAATTTCACAGTCTTCTCTAAACTTCGAAACAACTTTTCTTCCTGATTAAAAGTTTGATCTTTCACCTAAAACAGACATTTGCACCATTATTTTGGCAACCCAAAAGGGCCTGACTAATGAAAGAAATGTCTACAGTGTTGCTGGAAAAAACTCAAACCTTCCTTGGACTCCTCCCTTTTAAAACAGAACAGATTAGCCTCGAATTCTCTCAAGCCCCAATTTTCATCCAAGAGAAGTCAAAGGTGCAGGGCATCGTGACAGAGAATGCAATTTTTAATCCTCGTGGAAATATGAAGTTGCTTTATTACAAGTACTCCCATGTGTGCCCATAAAACTCTCCATTTTCCATCTAACGTTGCTGCATTTGAGGAAAGAATGGTGAAAACTGAAGATAATTCGACGTCAAAGGATTAATTCCCTGGATGCCTTCCTGTGAGTAGGCTGTAGATGGAGCTGTTACCTCTAGAGCTCTGCCAGCTCTTCAGCAGCTGCAAACAGCTTGGTACAGGTTTTTTTTCTTTTTGGTACAAGGGGTTTTTTTTTTATGCTAGCTGAAAAAAACCTGAAAATATGTTTATTTCTGCCTACCTTTTACCCGAGGAATTTGGGAAATCTCAAGTCTCTTTTTCAGTGGTCTTGATGCAAGTGTGACAGCGTGTTTCAGAGATGTAACTGAGAGCTGTCTTAGTCTAATTAAAAAGGAGAGAGGGCCGAATCCTTAATAGGCATATCCTAATTCTAAAATGATTCTCAAATGTTTTAAGCTTAATTAAAAAACAAAACTAAAAAATCCATAAACCAGAAGCTTCTAAAGAAAATAACAAAATACCCAAACCAAACATCACCTCTCCTCTACTCCAATTTAATTTCCCATTTTTCTCTGATTGTACAGCCTTGCTGCAGCCCCATTCTGAATACAAAAATTTCCACTGTACAAACAAATGAACAGAAAAGATGAATGTGGGTAGTTCACATCAGGGAAAGGGGGAAACCACTGACAAAAAAACAAAACAGGAAAAACCAGCAGATATCTTGTAAAGTCACATCTAGAAAGGCAAGTGACCTTGTATAACCAGACATGTCATGCAGTGAGGTGCACTGGATATCATTTTCAAGGTCAGTTGTAATTGATTTTCTTTGACATTTAGAATTAAGCCTTCCTGAAAATGTTTATCCTGCTTAGGTTTTGAATTATGAAGTCAAAACTATGAATGGAGATTTTAGTTTTGGCCACTCAACACCCATCACACTTCACAACAGGGTTCTTTGCCTCTGGTGTGTCCTTACACAGGCAGAGGCAAACCCCATGGCCTTTCCTAAACCTAAATATTGCTCATCTTCCTTGATGGGTCCAAAACCTAAATGTTAGGTTTAGGAGCAAGACAAACTGAACACATTCTCAGCACCAGAACAATTATTGCCAGTCTACCCACAAAGCCCTGATCTCAGGTTGAGTTTCATAAAGCCACCAGTCACTTCCTCTCTGCTGAAGATCACAAGTTTGAGAAACTCTTAGGTAAAAAAGGAAAAGGTGGACAACACATTACATTATTTTCTATTTTAATAAAAAAGATTTTTCCTGTCTTCTGTGACAGTCAAAAAATTACTTTATAAATGATGCAGGGAAAAAAGAAACACCACAAACTCAATTTCCGACATGTTTTTTTAAAAATGCCCAGTGCAAAAGCAGAACTGAAGCTGTCAATGCAAATCTGCAGATGGATGAGTAACTACCTGAGGTTCTCCCCCTGTCAGTATTTTCAGATGGCTGGTGACCCTCTTGGATTTCTTGCTAATGGAGTGGATATTCAGTCGGGAAAACTTTTCTTTAAGGGTTTCATCATCATCAGTCCTCTTATATTTCAGCACTGCAAACAGAGAATTTCGTGACACTAATAATCTGTATTCACAGGGCTTTTCACAGGGACAGGCACACAAATATGAAACCATTTCAGAGCAGTCACTTTGATGTCACTTGCTGTAATCTTGTGTGAAAATGCTTGAGATGATGAAAACCCTGTTACCAACGCGAGCCTTGGGAAGAGTGAAGTTAGCGCTTCAACATGGGAAGCCTGTGAGAAATACTGTTATTACTGCATCTTAATTATTATCAGTGTCTGTAACTGTATGACAGACTATGAACGTGGATATAACATGAATTCTTTCAGCATTTCCATATTTCTGGAATTACCAGTGAGACAACACATCTGGCTGAGGACAAGTGACGTTAAGGCATCTGTCACATTCTTGAAATCCAGCATATTACACTTTTTGTACCTAGGCAGCACTAGCCAAGACTGTTGTGGTGATATGACTGGAGTTGAAACCTCTCCTGTCATTGCCAGCCCAAACCTACATGACAGAAGGAACTTATTGTACCTTTTCCTTACCTAAGTCTTTCCTCCTTTTCAGTTCATTGATGTTCACATTAATGTTTTTCATTGCAAAAAGAGCATCTTGTAGCACCTTGTGGTCGGGGTGAGAAGTAGGAGTTGAATTCAAGAGTTCACAGAGTAACAAGGGGTATTTCATCACCCGTTGCACCGGTTTGATCATCAGGGATCCCATGTCCATTAGATTTGGCTTTCCCCTGTAATTAATACCAGAAACATTGTCACAGAAGGAAAAAATCCTTGAAGACAAAAACTTATTATTTTTGTCTAGCCATTGAAGCTGCTGCCATTTATACCCTTTAGTTGAGCTTTCAACTACAGAAAATATCAAAACCAGAGCAGTGCTTTGCACTGAGTCATGGAACTGCAATTACCACTCAAGTGAAAAAACAAGATATATCTGTCAGGGAATAGGAGCTGTCATAAACAAAACCCTCCTCTTGCCCCCTCAATGAGAAATACACACTAGATCTGAGTTTTCTGTATTTCCAGCAACCTACCAGACTACTGCTTAGACATTACCTCTGAAACCGTCCCACTCAGGCTGAAGGTTCATATAGTACTACTTAGACACCAAAACACTCAGGGAGGGAGATGTAGGTGGAAGAACAAATAACAGGAAGCTTGTGAGTGGGGATATGACATCCTGCTCTGGCCCCTCACGTTTAAAATTTCCACATCTCCCTGATGTGGATGCCCAGTCATGGTTGCATCCTTTCTTACATCATCTCTACACTCGCCCTTAAACTTTACCATCTTTTGATTGTGGTTTTTCTTTATTGGCTGACAGTAGGTTATTTCTAAACATTTCTGAGCTTCCAAAGGGTACCAGATCTAGCCTAGGGAATCGCTGAACAGACAGGCTTGATCCAGCCTGCTGGAAGTCACAGTCCAAACAAAAGGCTCTACTCACACTCTCTAGGCTTAAAGGGGAGAGGCTGTGCAGCTTGCAGGCCATCACAACTGCCTGGAAGAAAACAGGGCAGGGCAGGACCCAGCCACATGTGCCTTTATTATCTTCCACATGGCTGGTAGATACATGGAGTCTCCTCAGAGTAGGTGACACCAGGTGGCTACACCCCAGGATCAGGGCCAGCCACTACCGAGGCTCCAGGAGCAGGATAGATGTGTTCTTTGTCTCTCCTTCTCCTTACAGCACACTTCCTGAGCAAACTAGGCAACGCTCTAGCACCAGTGCTAGCATGAACCACCTGTGACTCACAGACCTTCCCTTTGAAACTGAGTGTGAGCTGTTGGTGACAGTGTGGAGGGCAGTAAAGCAGAGCAAGATTTCCATTTGCACACCTGAAAAGGCTGCTTTGGAGGCAAAAACATTGATGGATCTTAGTTATGCAGGAGTTAATGCTAGGCAAAGGATTTATGCATATGGAAAGATGGAATAACACAATGTAGAAGAAAAGCACAAAAAACAGGGAACAGCCACTTGGTTTTTCAGGCTGACATCTATTGTCTTGTGCAGCAGGAAGAGTAAAATAAAAAAAAAAGAAAGCTTTCATTCCCATTTTTATATGTATGAAAAGTGCAAAAGCCAGTCCTTACTGCTGACTAATTAACTAACAATTTGAATGCCTTTGAGAAGAGACATCTGCATATTTAAACCATCTCTCTCGCACAGGCATTATCTGTAAAAAAGTTCTGCATGAAAAAAAATTAACAGTAAATGCCTTTTAAGGCTTCTTGATGTCCCCAAACCTTCTCACCATTTCAATCCCCCTCATTTTCCCTGCATCCTACATTAAATATAGTGAGCTATTTTCCCTTCTTTCAGCTTCTGGCAGCAATAATGAAAAAAAAATCTTAAATTGTTATTGTTTTCTCTGAAAAGCCTCATGAATGCCAATCTATAAAAGCTGCCTCGTGAATGGAAAAATCTTCAAGTGTCTCCTCTTTATATAGTTGCACTTTGGACAGCTGCCCAAGTGATAAACAGCCCTCTGTTCATCTATCTGCATGACACAGCCTTGCAATATGGTTTGAGAGATAGTAGGTTTGTTATAAGATAATGACTCCCCGGGGCACTAAGTGCCATGAAGTTCAACACATCTAATTCTCCTCTGCAAGATCAGCTGCTGATAGCCACTCTCCTGTTTGCCAGCCACCCTGTCAGGACACACCCGGCCCAGAGCAGGACACGGCCTTGCCACGCCATGCCACAGAAGCAGGCACGCAATGGCTGGTCACATCTCTTGTGCAGAAAATAAAGTTGATAATTCATTTGCAATGCTGCTTCAGCCTTTCCCTCCATGTTACTGTGAATTCAGCAAGTATTACATGTAGCTGGATTCATCATAAATTATTACCGTAGCTCTGCAATAAACACAGCTGGCTTAACTGCAGTGAGCTTCACAGCACACCCTTCCTCCCTCTTCCCAACAAAATAAAGTCATAAGTGTAGAAAGATTCCTGCCTGTTTAAAAAAAACAGGTGCTCATGAGGTATGCAAAGACATGTGATTCAGGATTTAGTTTCATTTGCTCTCCTTACCCAGCAACTAGGTTCAGTATCCAACATGATGGCTAGTAAGTACAGCAAGGCTGAGGCCAGGGTCAGATTCAGCTTGGCAGCTTGGAAATGGCGTGTGGGCATTGTAGGCTGCAGAATGATTTCATGTTTCGGCCTCTGTGTTTTACTGGCCTTGAGTTCAGTTTAGTATGAGGCATGCAGGGAAATAACTCACTGTGCTATAAGATTCTCATGCAAAATCAGGGAGTTCATTGAGGCTGCACAGTTGTTAAGCCAGGCAGAATTTAACCCATCGAGCTGTCAGCAAAGGGCAGCCCAGCCTGGTATTTATGTAATTGTTTTCTTGATCACGCTTGAATGAAAAGTAATCTGGGAGCAGTAACATCACAGACCGTTTGGGGTGAGTTGCACTATATTTTCCAGTTCAGTGTTAACCGGATTTTGGGGTGTGGGCCTGCCCAAGGGCTGCTGACACTCTGCAACCTGTAGGTTGAGTGGCAGGTGATGGCTTTTCTGAGTGCTCTACCAATCAGCAAGGAAGGCAAGTGCCACCACGCTGTGTGAGGTAGCCAAGCTCAGGAAGGATCCTGCAGCTAAACCTGGCTCATTGCACTCTGCACAGCTTTGTAAGAGCTAGTTTAAACTGAGAAAGTGAGTTGTATCCTACACTCAGCTGAAAACTGTTTGAAGGAGAAAACCAGGCACTCATTTCTGACAAGGCTGTGTAAGGCAGAACAGCCAGTCTTGCACTACTTCTATACGCGTTGCTGTGTCACGTGATCTTACTGTGACTGGGTATTTTGTTTCTATTGGAGCCCTACTCCTTGGGAGACAGGAATATACAAGCATGTCCTTTATCAAAACAAAATGCCAAAGCTATTTCCTATCTCAGACTAAAGCTTGAAAACTCCACCTATAGAATTTCAATATGCAAATCCTTCAAAGTGTATTTTACAATGATCTTACTGATGACATGCTATTGGCTGACTGATTAACAAACTCTCTGACATTACAGGTGTTCCTCTCCTACTAATATAGAGCACACTTGCTCCTCTTTTCTCTCTTAAAATTTCTGTATGGGGTTGTAATAATTTTCTTCAGTTCAACTGAGCTGCCCTCTGACCTCTCCCTGCAGGTAACTTCAGGAGATGCTGCACTTCAATGGTCTCAACCTGCTGGATGTCCAGAAAACTGCAGCTGTGACAAACTCCTTTACAGCTTTTCAAAGATGGCACATTTGGCACAGAAGTCCCTTAACCACTCAGTACAAATGGCTGGGTAAGTATTTGCAATGATCTTGTTCTTTTCTGATGCTCTTCCAGCCACTATGAGAGGGAAGATCCTAAGATGGACTTCTCATATAGGGCTAAGGGGTTATCACCTAAGAAATAGCTTTACCTATGACCCTAGTATGTATTGTAGCAGGTCTACAGAGGCCTATGCAAAATTACTTCAGTGTGTCTGGATTTTGGACTGCGTTTTTGACAAGCATTCTTGTGGAACTCAGAGCCCTCTAAGCACATTAATAAGACAGAGAGCTAATAATAAAGGACTTCAAATGAATTGACAACCAAATTAAGTAGCTTCATAAACCATGAGTTTTGAAAGATACTGCAAAGCTAGGGCAGTGGTAATTAGAAGATGAAGCAGGCTTAGGGAAATTAAAACTAAGAGTCTTTATCACATACGTCCTGGAAAAATCTCTGTTACACTGACACAAAAGACTTTGGTTCCTAAAATTTCCAAATGTACGGTTTTAAGCATACTGAAGATAAAGATATTTTAAAGATTACATTACATATCAGAAAGGCATAGTACTTACTCTTCCTCATATATTTTTCTGCAAAAGAGAAGAAAACAAAACATATGTTAGATTTCTCCTGAAAGGATTTATACAGATCAGTTAGGCCAGATTCTTTGTGAAAGGAAAGGCCCAGAAGAGAAAGGATTGTCAGAAACCTGGCTTTGGGTATAAGACCCAGCCTTGTTCTAACACTATTAGAGAAGGAAGTTTGGGTCACTGTGCTAACAACAACAAGTAACACAAAGTCCTTAATACAAAAGTAAAATTAAACATGCTATTCTTACACTTTACATGCATTCCTGTCTACTCTTTTTCAATATAAATATATTTGTAAATGAGAAAGAATATATTTCAGCCTTTTAGGGTATAGAATCAATGAAGCTGTTAACTTTTTTTGCAGGCTACACACTGAAACCTTTACAGAGTAGGAAAGTGCTGATACATATACTGAAAGAGGCAGTGATATACAATTGTAGTTCAGAAGGGAGTAAACATGTACCTAGAGTATTTTATTTATGGTGTGAATTCACTCAAATGCAAGGGAACCAAAATGTCACTCCATCTCTGCATTAGGCATTCCTGACATCACATCATCAGCCACTGCTTTTTGACTGCCTGCACTCTTACCTCCTTGCCCATCAGTGCCTAACAAGCATCTGGAAGCTGGTGCTTTCATTGCTTCTGCCCTGTCAGCACTTTGCATGCTTATGACGTCCCTCTGCCCCTGCAACAGTTGACCAAGCTACCTCAGGCTGAAAGTGGAGCAGGTAGTTGCCAGCATCCTTTCATTTTTACCAGCTGCATTTCTTTGGCTAAGCTAGCAAACAACATCCCCAGTTTGCATAATCGCTGCCGAAACATGGAACTCTACAGAATTTGGATTCACATATGTCTCCAAGGCAGACACCTACATTCTGGGATGGAATTTCTCCTCTTCAGTCAACTCAGCATAGCTAATTAAATCTGATTTGTCTGTTCACATGTGCAGAGTGCCAGTCTCAAATTGCTCCTGATATGAGTTGTTTTTCAGATGGCAGATATTACTCAGCTGAAGAGCAGAAGCCCCTGGTAACACTAGTCCACTTCAGTTTTTAAAAAATGGAACAATATTTTTTCCAAGGGAAAAAAAAATTTAAAAAGTAAACATTTTTCAAGACTAGTCATCAACAGCCCTCACACTCTCTATGTCTCAAAATGGAAAACAGCCTATAACTTATTTGGTAAAAATACTGCGTTATTTTCTTCCTAGGGCAATTATACCCCAATCAGTAGTAACAGATACAGGAGACCACAGCTCTGCATTTGAGTGTGCACTTTCAGGTCTTAATATTTTAATTGACTGCAATATTTAGGCAGTAGAAAAAACCACAACATAGTATACATAGACCAGTGCATTTTTTTTGTTGGTTCCTGTTTAAAAGCTAATCAGGAAAGAACAAGACAAAACAAGACTTCATTGTGAGTAAGACTTTTGTCACTTCCTTCTAGGAAAGGCTACAATGGCTCAGCACAAAAAATCTTTCCACAAATTCCAGTTGTTATGTTGGAACAGGAGCTCCTCTTGCTGGCTTTGGAACTCAAGTGGCAGCATCCACTGTAGCATGTATGTGGATACTATCTTGTATCTTTATTTCCTTCCATGTCCCCTTGCCTCAGCAGCAGGGGTGAATCCATGACAATAATGGCTTCTCTTGACAAATTGGAAAAGATTACATTAGCTATCAGCAACTAAAATACCCCCTTAGGGGAGATGCTTGGCTATCCATTAATCTGAAAGATGGAGTTTATATATATATATGAGACAATCTATTTCTTTCAACTTACAGGGTAGCTAAAACCTAAGGATCCCGCACATACACTTTGCTATGTATTTAATGACTGGACACATTGCACAAAATAAGTCTCGTTTTCAACATAACCTATCTTCAAAGTGAAGATTTGTTTCATAATGTTGTTAATATTTTCCTCCACCATTCTTTCCAGATTTCACTTGGACATACTTCCAATCCCCTAAATTTTGACACATCTCTTCAAACACGTCACTAACTGTGGTTGCTGAACAATCTGCTGCATTATTTGTGATAGCTACAAGCATACAGCATGGGTCTTTCCTGGAGCTGGAGCTAGACCTCTGATCTGAAAGACTGTGGCATGTTCCTTCTCTGATAGCTTTTGGGGAAGTGAGGGGATAAGGGGATTTATGAGTGGAAGGAGAAGCGCTCTCCATGGAGTGGAGCAGCTGTTTCCTGGGACTGGCTGCAGGAGGAATCTGTGCTGGAGAAAAGATGGATGTGCTATCTTGCAGCATCCCCAGTTCTGAACACATTTCTGCCAGGGGCTTGCACATTGGCCAATGGCACAAAGCACCTTCCCTTGGTGGGACCTGGCAGCTTGCTCCAACACTGATCATTCTCAAATATCCCCAACATGAAGGGTCCAGCACCACAGAGCTGCTCCAGATGCCTGAGGCCTTGCAATAGGGACCCAGAAACACCAGTGTGTGTGAATAGCTCCATTACAGTCTAGCTGAATTCAAGCAACAGAATAGATGAAGATAGGGACAGCAAGTTTCCTGGGAGCTGGGCAAGGTATTCCCAATAGCCCATGATATGATGCAGCATTTCTTTGCCAATGTGAGGCACTGAAGCTAAGGGAAGAGCAACCTTTCTTGTGCTATTTTTGGCCATCTTAGAGAGAAAGAAATCTAATCACAGCCCCTGGCTTGTCATCTTTTCATGAAAGCAGCATAAGCCAGAGCTCCCAGCAAGCCTCATAAAACTCCAGATTTACAGGGGACCTTTCATCTACATCCATTTAAAATGTTCCCTGCCAGGCAACTGACTATGGACAGAAATCATCATTTGAAAAGATCTTACTTTAAGGACTGTACACAGTGTCTTAAATGCTGTTTCAGTTCTTCATCCTTTTCATAGGATTCCAGCATGGTGTGTGCATCATCGTGGCGATAGCAGTAGATTTTATATGTGTCTTCTAGTGGGCCTTTAATCTGCAAGAACACTTCCCCTGTTAAGGAGAAAAACAAAGTGTGTCAAGCCAGACAACAGCATCTCAGAAGGAGTTTTATTATTCCACCACATTAGCCGTGAGCTGAAAAGGCTGGCTTCCACTTTACTTCCCTTAGAAACAATCTTGCGTGTTTACGTGCATTATTTATTACATGTATTTCTCAGCTGCTCATCTTTGTCATAGCCAGGCACCATTATATCAGTGTTAATGCACAAAAATTCCCTCAGGAAAAGGCATGAAATAGCTACAACTCACACCCCTTCATATACAACCCCCTAATTCACTGCCCCAGCTGAATGCCCCTTCTGTGGAAACCACACAGGAGAGCTTAACTGTTAAGGGAAGACGGTTTTCTGCGTTGTGGGCTCGCAGGAGGGAGGAATGTAAGCCTGTTAATTTTCCTCTTGACTTTTTTTTCAACTGAATATGAACTTAAATGAGTTATAACAGGAATAATGACTCTATCTCCCATTAGCCATTTCACTTTTATCTGTTTTGCAAAATTCTAAAATGGCAATTGTTATGGCCTAGAATAGAGATTTTTTTTTTTCCTTCACAAGACAGAGGAACAACCTCCACCCCTCCCCTGATTAAATAAAACCACTGTGGATTACAGCCATTTTTATATAGTATCTAAATTTATATATGACTGAAGGGAGACAACATTTCCAGTTCTCCATGCCACCATTTTTCCACAAAGAACAGTTGGGGATTTTAGAGGCAATAAAGCAGTCCCGCACTCATTTCACATTTAATTCTGGTGCCCGATTCTCTCAGCCTAAAATTCTTGTGTTGGTTTCTACACATGTAAGAAATAATATCCGATCAGAGAAGGCACGTTTCATCTCTTCTGCTGAGATACTCATTCAGTTGTCACACCCTTATGTAGCAGCACTCTGATCAGCACCCTTGGAAAAGCTTATAATAAACAACAGCAACGGTGAAAACTCCCAGGCATTTACTGAAAATTACATCTATGTGGCAACCAGTCTCATGTTTTATAAACATTCCTGCTGAGTTATAGCAATGATTTTTAAAGCTAAAAGCCAAACATCCCCTTAATTGGGGGCTCTCTGTTCCTTGACAGAGCGAGTGCCAAGCTGTCAAGCATTCTCCATGTTCCATCCTGACCGGAGTGGGCTGTTTCATAATACATTGCATTGAACTGCTCCATCTTAGAGTGAAAAAAGATTCAGTTACCACAGTAACACAGCTCTGGGTTTTTTCCCCTAGCAGCGAAGGTTAACTGGGCTGTCTAATGCATATTGGTTTTGAGGTGCGAATAAGGGAACAATGATGGAGCTAAGACCATACGAGTTCATTTTAGTTACTGTGAGGCCAGTCAGAGAAGCACCAGCATCCTACAGTTAAACTCTCTTTAGCTGCCTGTCTTGTCTGTCTTGTGCCTAATGCTAATGCTGATGGCTACCAATGCACATCATATTCTGACTCTACCACAATCTCTCTATACAGTTCTTTCTTAGCCAACAATGTAAGGGGAAATCCTAAAAAGTTATCTCATGATCCTATTCCCTTGGTGTCTGATTCTCAGAGATGCTGAGCTCTCACAGTTTTCACTAACCATAAGTGGAGCTCTAAGTACTTAACATGGCCCACATTGTTCTAAGCTCTCAAGTGAGGTTACATTTTCAGTAGCAAAAATGCAAGCTGTAGAGTTACAGCTCATTTCAGCATATACTAGAGGCTGGAAATTACCATTCTGTTCTTCAGAATAAAAGAGATGAGCAAGATCTGTTCACTGATGTGTTTTGCCACAATGACAGACACTTTCATTGACTCTCAATTATGAGAAAAATTATGTGCTGATTCACAGACAGAGCCTTTAAAAAGCAGACAGATTCCTTAAGCCTGAAGCCCTTCTCACCTCTGAGCCACATGGATCGAATCAGATGAGCTTTGAGCCTATCACTGGGGAGCTTGCTTTGTGGACCAAAACTACATTGCATTGGGCATAGCTTTAAAAATATGGGGTCTTTTGGGCACTCCAACAGATAGCAATCTGTCTGATGCCACTTCTTAAGTGTGATGGACATCAGTCTCAAAGAAAACATAATTAAAAGAAAGGTTTTAGTGACAGAAACAGTTTCTCCCAGGGGCTTTCAGTTGTACTTCCTGTGTGGACAGCAGTGGGAGAAGAAGGAAAAAGGGGTCTAATAGCCAAAGCCAGAGTAAAGTTACCAAGTCTGTGTATCCCTCCGCATACATTATCCAGAACAGAAAGGAGGAAAAAATACAGGAGAGGAATCAGCCTCAGCTGCAAAAGGTCTGTCTACATTAGCATTTTAGCTTAGATTAGGAGAGGGCTTTTTAAGCCAATCTCTCAGTAGTCCTCATCTCCCATGCCTTGACTGTGTAGTGGAACAGACACAGGCAGACAAACTGGATCCTTTTGAGGATGGTAATTACCATACACTTCAAGGGGATATCATATGCAATCCAATCATAAAGGGTATCCCTCAATCCACAAGAACAGGCTACAGCTGCTGCATGGTCCTTAGCACCAACTATTTCACTCTACAAGTCTGCTCCTATTGGACATTACTACTCATCAATGTGGACATAGCATAAAGAGACTAAATAAGAATGCAGACTAAAATAAGACATGAAGACAAGTAACCACTTTGTTTTAATTTCAAACAAGTGAATTAGTAGTTCTCCCCAACTTCACCATGAGTGGGTTGCTTTCCAAAGTAAGATATTTCAATGCGCGATGTTTAAACACCATAAACATTCTGGAATATGATGAGTGTGTTAAACATTCTTGGCCTTCTTTTCCTATAGTCTGGCTTTAACAACTTTTACACTGACTATGGAGATCCTGAAAACAAAATTATCCCCTTGATGTACTTCTAAAGGATGATAAACTTTCTAACTTCTTGCTTACAGTGCTGCAACTATTCTACCTGCTCTTGTCTCAGCCTTTCGAAGAGTGTCTCACACCTTATTTGCCTTTTTTTAACCTGCCATAATTTAGCCAACTCCTGTGAATCACAATCCCACACATTTTCATGGTTCTTTGTCTGATTCTGGAGGAATACACTGCAATAGATGGATTAAATTTTTTGTCTTTACTTCTGGATGTGTCAGTGAAGTAAAAGGATGATTCTCTTGGCTGTGAGAAAGGTACTTCCTGCTGGAATAGGACATTGCTTAGTAAAGGTATGACTCATCATGATGCACTTCTATTGAAATGCCGCCAAACACCACAGTCACATCAAACTACGTGAAGCTGTTGCCTTGGCAAATCAGATTGAGACGTGCTGGGATTAATACTTTTTCCCAAGCCTCATATGCTTTAATATCATAGTTCTTAGTCAAATGATAAGTGATTTTTTTTTTACCCCATTATTTGCAAGAAAATGGGTTCTTTCTACAATGTGTTACATGTAGTATGTGGTCAGTTTAGGCAAGAAAGAACCTTTCTGGCTTCTGAATCATGGTTTTTAGTTTTTTAAACTAAATTAGTTGACTTTGTGCTGAAGTAGATTAAGAATTCTCACCTTAACCCTTAAGGTGGAGCACCTATTGCCTCTGCATCAAAGAAACAGTTACGGGAGACCTGAGGAGCAATAACTTCTCAAATCTCTCCAGCTGTGCCACAAGAACAAGTGAACAGATCACAGCCCTATCACTCACGGCCTGAACTGCAGAACATGTGGCTGTTGTGACAGATCCAGGGTCAACCCATTTGCTGAAAATACCCATGATCCCTACAGACATTCCTGAGCAGATTCCCACAAACCTCATATCCATTACAGCTTCCTTGCCTTATTGACCATGTCCCTGCTAAGTGCACTTAACCACCTCTTACATTTCCTGTATCACCAAAATTAAAGTTTACAGTGCAGGAGTGGTGGTTTGTGACATGTTTCTTATTCCAATAATTTTTAATGCTTTTCTTGAATGGTACAATTAAGAGTATTCAACAGATGAGTAAGCATGGTCAGAGTTAGGCTGGCAATATCAAACTAGATGAAAAGGATATTATCTATATGTGGAAAAACTCAGTGCTGCAGTTTTTACTCATGCTAAACTCATTCTCTCCTTCCTTCCTCCTCTTCAACATCCAGATGGCTTGAAAAAGAGAATCATGATTATATGAGTACAGTAGAGAGACTGGACAGGTTTCACATGTCATTTTTCCTGTGTCATTAAGGACAGCTTGTAGCATGTTGGCCTCTGGGAGCAGCACTTGTTAGGTCTGATGAGAATAGAGGACAGGGGAGTATTATGTTTATTCTTTTACGTAGTTTTGTAGAACTCAAGAGGACAGTAAACATACCGATTACTTGCATGGGTGGTTCCACATCTGTTGTGGCTTCTTCCAACAATGACAGCAGTTTGGCTGATAGTTGATGGACCAATTCAATGTTGCTAAACAAACCATCCACGTCAAGGCGAGCAATCTAATTGAATACAAGTATTAAGCAGCTACTGACAAAAGATAAAGAAAGACATTGTATATTACAGATCTTCTCTTGCTATTTCCTGAGGAAACACCACTTCTGCAAAACCTCCTATAAACATCCTCCATGTGACTTCAAGGACACATACAGGGCTCTCAGATTAGGATAATACGATTGATGCCCTTAACAAAGGGCATGTTATCAAGTGCATTTAAACTTATTTTGAACTATTCTTAATCTAAAAGTGTTTACCTAGGAAGGAAATAAACATTAAGAAATAAAGAAAAGATCCTTAGCTGGCTTTAAAATGTTTGTTTACTTTCTCACCAAGGAAAAGAATAGCTGACAGTGGATTTGATTCCCTGATTAGCACTTGCCAACAGCAGCCAGTGTATAGACTGAGACCTTGGCACTTTGGTGCCAGCTACGAGGTACAAAGATTTCCAGCTCGTGGTACCATTTTACACTGGTTGTCCTAGAAATCCAAAAATACAATCAAGATCACATAATTTCTACTAAAACAATCACATTTACAATTATGGGTATTAATATAACCTAAAGGACTTCCTACAGAGCCTGGATACATAACATTGACTGTAGTGACCTGCATCAGTTTACACCAACAGAAAATTAGGTTCTGTGTCAGAGCAAGTAAAAAAATTCCAGGACAGATATTTTTCATGCAGTAGTTACTTCTTTCCTGGTGCAGCAGGGCAAGAGTTAATATTCAGGGACAATTGAAAATTGCTAGTGGTAATGTGTTAATACTGAGAACAAAGGCAAGACTGATTCTGACATCTGTATTGATACCTTTTGAATGTTATCTCTCCATTAGAAACAGAATTGCTGACTTACATAGCAGCTTTCCAGATGCCAGGAGGATCAAATTGCATGCTATTGTAACAGAATCAGAAATATGCTTTCAGTACTAATGCAGTTAATTTCTTTATAGGTATTATAGGGGCTAGAACACATTTTATCCATTTGGAAATATGAAACAGATTCATTGTTGGGTCAATTCTCTAAATGTTATTCTTCTCTAAACACATTAGAAAATTTCAATATGGTAGTTTACCCAAGAACTAGCTTTAAAAACATATAACATTCTTGAAAGCCTTTCAAAAATGCCGAGGTTATTACATTCAGAGTTATAATCTCTAAATTACTTTTCCTGTATACATCTAGCACAGGACTTGTGACCTCCACTACACCACAATGCCTATGTAATATTTGGAACTACACTGTGCACGGACACTTACACACATTCATACAGTGACAAAGGACAGATTGAAACATATGTTTTCAGTTGGCTGGAAAAGAGTGAAGGAATACAATGACCTTGTCAAAAATCTCAGCAAATTCAACCAGGGAATACTCTTGCTCAGTTCTGGCCAGGCTGCGGAGGGAGTCAAGTGGAGACTACTTCTGAGTCGATCAAGAAGTGAAGGGGAAGAAGTCAAGAACTTCTTAAAGTTATGTCAGCAGATGCCAGCTTTTCCGAAAAAAGTGTTGGAACATTTGAAAATGTTCTGAAAATGAGTTTGAACTCTGACAGAGTTTTAAGAGAGAAAGAAGGTCCTTAAACAGAACAGGCTTCAGCTGGCCACATGATTTCACAAAGAGGCGGTGCCAACGTCATCTATAGACATTTTGGTATCAGCATCTGTATTTTGTCACCAATCTCATAAGAAACCCTACATACAGAGTACTTGGTTTAAGGTCTGCTTAAAATTAATTTTATTCTCTATTAGCAGCAGATACCGTTTGTGCAGCGCTGTGAACGCTATGTTGCAGGCCCCACAAGTACAACTCTTTCTCTGGACAACCTCTTCTACTCCCAGCTTTTGGCTGCATCATTTTTCTACAAATTGAAATACTTTTGAGGAAAAGGTGCTCTTTGAAGTCTCAGATGAAAAAGAAAATGGGTATCATTGGCCTAATAAGATCTTTTGCCTGAAAGATAGTCCACGAGAGTTCCTTCTTAAATGTACTTTAGCTATGTGGGATACAAATTTCTGAAATGCTCACTGGTCTGGCAGGCATGGTATTTGTCTACCACAGCTGTCTTCAGGCTGGATAAAGTTACCTTTATGACTGAATTTAATCTTGCTGGGGAGGCTCAAGTCATTCCAGGTGTTTATCATGGAAAATACTTATTTACACTGTTTTTTACTGCTTTTGGAGGTGTTAGTAAATGTCTGACAGGGCACGTACCAGGAGCTTATAATTACAGAGAAGTATGAAGGGCTGGAAGCTGCTATTGCAACCCACAGTCGGGGATCCAAACTGCCCTCTGGGCAAACATCTCGATGCAGGATTTACGTAAGCACAGCACAAATGTCAGGAGTGTACCTGACTTCCCGCTCTCCTCGCTAGAGCCCTGACATGCCCCTTTTCAAAAAGGGAGCTCCAAACTCGGTCTTGGCACCACGTCACTCTCATGCTGACACTTGTGCTTGCATTAAGATTATCTGCAAGTAGAATATGGGCGAGTTGGGACCCTGATGTCATGCCTCATCCTCTGCCCTTGGTGCTCACCTGCTTTTTTCTCAAGGGTTGAATCACTTCCTTGATGCAGAGATCCAGGTTGCTGATATAGTCTTTCTCTGTCTGCACGAGTTCTGCGATGATTTTCACCCTCCTGGCCAGCATGCGGCTGCTAATGTGTTCTTCATCCTCCTGTGGTGAATTGGCAGGGGGTGAGGACCCTGCATACGGGCCCATTTTTTCTGTTTAAAAGAGAGAGGTTTGTGAGAAGCATTGTAATCTCTCATGCTCAGCCTGCATGGCCATGGAGGAACATAACCAATGCCTGTTGGAAACTCCAAAATCTCCCCAGAGTACTGAAAAGAGGCATAAGAAACAGCAATCCCAGATCAGACTGAGTGTTGTCCCATCTCCCTCCTCTAAAAGTGAACATGAGTTTGGTGAAGGAAACCATCCATTTAGCAGTTATCCATCACTGTTTTTTCCTGGCTTTGAAGTTATACATGTGGGCAGAAACCTTCCAAGGAACACAAGAGAGCCTGATCCTGGTCACAGTGAAATTCAAGCATAGCTGATGTGCTTCTACATGTTTCAACACAAACTTGGTCTGGTCTGACACCTATTATGGTTTGGAGAATGGGAAAATAATGTGTTCCTGTGGAAGAAAAGGGTGGTGTTTACCATAAATAAGCTTCACTGGAATAACATTCGCTCTGTGTGATGTAATGTTGAGTCTATTCTTGGGGGACTGAAGGCAGCAGGTACTAGAGGACAAACTTTCAAAGGAAGACAATGTCACTAAAAATGGTGATGAAACCTGGAACTCTGTTTAAATCCAGTTTCTTTGAAAGAGGCAAAGGAGTTATAGGAGAAGATGGAGAAACCTTTAATGACCAACACCAAACATTTATTGGAACAACATTTGAATTAGGACATTCTTAACCATCTTTCCATACTTAAGACCTAGAATATCTGATTTGTTCCAAATATGTGGAAATGCAAGTGAATCTTCTATAAATTCTTAATTCATTGTATGCTCCAGGACCTGCACACAACCTACTTATCTGTAATAGTCTTCCCTTTGCTGGTTCATAAGATAGCCTGCAGACATCCATGTCACCTGTACAAAGGACACCATTTTTTTTTCTGTGTACACTGACAATCTCTATTTTTCATTAGGAAAAGACACACACATACACATACACACACACAAAGAAAGATTTCTGAGACTATCCTGGTGTTTTACTACTAGCCACAAGATGGTGCAGAGTACCAACAAAGATGGACATAGCATTTACCATACTAATCTCTGCATTATCTAGGCAGTGCTTTCACTTGACTGTACGGGTTTGTATTGCTCAACAGCAAAAGATAGGAATCTGCAGAGGATCAGACTGCTGTGCCTCTGTTTTAGCTTCTTGTAAGTGGCATACTGTATGAGGCAATCGCTTGCTGATAGCCAATATGGAATGTATTGCAGTTGTGTGAATTGATTGTCAAGGGTGAGGCTGTGAGTGCTCAAGCGAGCATCGGACAGCATGCAGCTAACTCCAACAGTCCTGGAGCTGGATTTAGGGGATAATCAAGTAGCTTTCAGGAAAGAGGGCACTGACCAGTCTTCCGCTAAGAGGTGTAAATGCGTATAAATCCAGCGCATTGTCATTCTCAACACCCTCTACAATTTATGCTAACCAATGATATTCAGGAAGGACAGTCTTGTTAACAATTTTTCTCCCATTAGGTTTTCTAATAAGACTGATGTGACCACTGTTATTGTTTTAAATAGCTCCTTTCAGGATTAGCTGCCATTTTTAAACAGTGAGGACAAAGAACCCAAACAAAATGGGGAGAGAAGGCTTTTTTATCAGACTATTTTTTTTTATTTAGATATGCTTCTTTGAGTTTTTAGCCTTCAAATCTCTGTGCGTATAATGCAGACATGAACACTCTGTCCTCAAGTTTGTACATGGGCAATAAAATGGAAACATGATGAGGATGCCTCCTCTCAAGGCCTGGCCTAACCAAGGAATTTTAAGCTGAATCTTGCCCATGTTGGTGTGAGTGCATGGACTGCACAGGAACTCAAACTGTTGCAGAGCTTATCCACCAAGGTGCCATATGCTAGACAAAGAAGGTGAGTAAAATTGGTACCAGCATGACTCCACAGCTCCCTCTGAGCCATTTTCTGCTAAGGTTGCAGAGTAAGACTACCATGTCTACTGCTTACATGCTAAAATGGCCGGTATTTTTTCCTCTCAAAACTTAGAGTATGTAACCACACTTATAAAAGGATCAGGAACCATAAGAATAATGCATATCTGTTCAAGTTCTGCACCAAAACCAGCATTTTTCTTGAAACTGGGCATGGAAATATTTGAGTGTGTGTACATGACTCATGTGAGAGTTCAGGGTGATTCTTGATAAAGTGCAGAGAGGACTAAACATCCTGGAAGATCTCAGAAGTGTCATTTTGTCTCGGATGTAGCACTGTTGTCACTAACAAATTCCACTATCATATGGAATTTGAAGGTAAACACAAGATGCTGTGCAGAAGAACTTTCTAATCTTTTATACTGGTGGCAGGGGAGGGCATTATATGAACAAAATAAAGGCACTGTATCACACTTCAGGCTTGAAGACACAATCCCTCGAGAAGCTGTTCTTTCAGTTTATGTCATTACATCGCCTTGATCAAATTTGATTTTTGAATTATGTCAGGGCTCATCTATTATCCTTATTGCATGATAGATAATAATGCCAGGAAAGAAAAACTATTCTCAACAGGAAGAAATAACCATGTGAAATATCAAGTAGATGTTGTTTCCTTATATAAAACCTGAGGATTTTTAACAAATATATCCAAAGAATTACAATTTTCCATTTTCACTCAATGTTCACTTTTTTTAGTTCAGGCATGTCTGTCTCTATAGAATGCAACAGCCAGATCCTGAAGTGATGATTGCAGCCAAAACCTGTGATTTCATGTTCAGCTGATTGCTTTTGACCAATTTGAGAACATTAGCAGCTTGCTGAAATCCTTGTGGAGTAAATGAAAGTTTAATGAAAGCACAAACAGCAAGTGTGTATCTGGAATATAAGCAGACTTGTTTATACCTGGTAATGTGTACCAGTGCCGGAACAGTTCAAAAGAGGTGATTAGCAGGAGGAGACATTGATGAAGATTAACTGTTACAGTAAGAATTTGGCTCATTCATCCTCTGAGATGTCAGGTTTAGAAAAAAAATGCCAGAAGAATGGTTTATTAAACAACTGTGTCTCAAGTCTTTTTTTTTTTACAAAAAAAAGAGTAATCAATACTTTTAGTAGGCATAAAAATGTAAAGTTGAAGGTAGTGCTTGCAACTGCTGCTTTATGATGTCAGTTATTTGCAGGAGTCACCTTTCTGGAGGACTTTACTTTGGAGTGGAAGGTGGTGACCTTAGTTTTCCAGTCAGGTATTAAAGTACGTGGCTCCAGTTGCACAGAACAAGAGGTTCCCCTAAGTGATGACATGGTCAAAGCAGCCACATGTCTTATAAAAACAGCTTCTTGTAAGTGTTAACTCCAAAAATATTCCCCAGGTGGAGATACTCAGCAGTGCAGTGAGAGCACAGAGGAACAGAGCCTGCAGTATGCAAATGCAGCAGCTTTCTCTAGGCCCAAGGGAAGTATTGGGAGATCTTTGCAAGAGACTGGAGGAGCAGCCATAGCAGGTTTGCAAGATCTATACATGCAAATTTCCCTGGCTTTCCCACCTAGAGAGTGGGCAGTTCTGAGATGCCTGCTCTCTCCCTCCTTCTTCCCAGGTAAGATGCTCAGATTGGATATTACATTACTCCTTGGTGATGGGATCCAGGTTTCTATTCTCCATCCAATGCTTTCCATGTAGAATTGAAGGTACTGGTACAGAATATAGCAACAAGTACAGTGATGTTGGTGAGTGGAGTAAATAACAGGCCTTTTCGTTACTTAGGCAGCATTTGGAGGATGCCAAAGGAACACAAGCTCTGCACTTGTGCTGTGCACATATGGGGATTTTGGCTGGCACAAGGAAGTTGTGAAGGCATAAGTTATCAAGGTATAACAAACAAATTACAGCATTACTGTGTTTTCACGTGTAGAAACCTGAGTCTCACACCACTCTGGATAAAATTACCCCTCTGTGACAGCAAGTCCTCAGATAGCCTGTACCCTCAGATAACCTAGCTATTACACATGGGAATGTACAACAGCTTTTATCAGCTGGATTTGGGAATGAAATGCAGGCAACCAAGTTCAGAGACTGCGGCTACAGCAGCTTTTCTCTCCTCATTCACATCTCCCCCTGAGCCTTGGCCCCACTTCTGCCCCTTACACTCTGCTTTCACTGTGAGTGTCAGGAAGGCTGCGGGGCACGAGGACATGGGGATCCTTGGAAATGGGGGAGCCTGAAATGGGACACTGTGTAGGAGAGAAGTGTATCACATGAGCTTACACAAAGAGTTTTACTCCAGATCCCATTCCCCTTGTGAAGGACCACTTCACAGGCATGTGTTTGTAGTTTTGCACCAGAGTTATTACAATGCAACAATATGGTGCTAGCACAGTGTCAATTAGATCTGTGAACTCAAGTTAGGCATTAAAATACAAAAGGATTGGGAGAGGGCTGTGAAAAATGCCTTTTTTTCTTTTACTCAAGATACACAGAACAGCAGCATTGTTCAGGAGTGGGTTTGTTGCACATAGTCTGCCAGTTACACATGCAAAAAGCCCCTTTTTCTAAGCACAGAAGAAAAACACAGGGTCAGAATGACCTTGTACCAGTTTTCTTGGTCAACAGGTTTGCTCATAAAATCTGCATCAGAGACTTCCTCGCAATTAGGTCATTCGATCTTTGATCATTTTTCTGTTCCATAAGGCACAGAAAATATTTACATTCAACATGCAAGTTCTTTCTTCAATTCCTTGACAGCAGATCGCTTTAATTATGTGTGCTGACAGGACTACAGAGAGATCCCATGTGACCGCAAAGGAAAGGAAGAAAGCTTATCATCAGGTGACAGAAGAATGCCCTTATTGTTAGCACCAATACTTACAAATAAACCTTTCCAACGTGTCATATGCTGGTATAAATATACCACTCCTGTAGCACTGAGCTAATGCGTTAATAAAGTAAGAACCAAGGAAGGGCTGCATCTGAACCGATTCTCTGGGGACACATGTGCCTCAAGATTTGGCACGGATTACCTGTATGAGCAGTGAGCAGTGTGACCCACAATCCAAAGTATCTCAATTAATAAAACATTTTCTCATACACTCGGAGAAGGATCTGTAAGTCTCCTTGGGTCCTAGTCTTCACTCCTTTACCCCAGCTGCTGTTACTAGTTATGCTGCAGTAGCCCCTAAGAGTTCTAAACCACAAGGTGGGACTTGATTTTCAGTGCTAACTGCTGTGCAGTGGCACACGGCAGCATAAAATGGATTCTGCTCTGAAAAGATGAGCACGCTTCGCAGCGTGACTGTCACTGCAATAAACTCAAGGAATAACTCAAGCTTTATTGCAGTTCAAGTTAACAGAATTAAATCTTTCGAGCTTAAATTTGCAGGGGAAAAAAATAAAAGTAATTGTTAGATCATGATTTCTCATCACAGGGCACAGGGGTATATTTTCATCAAACTGCACTTCGGCAAACCATCCAGACTTTTACTCCTCGCTGTACTTCAGCAAACCAGCCTCTCCAAAGATCAATACATTTTGCAAAGAAATAGGATATCATCTGCACAACAGTCCATAGAAAGTTAATCAGTAAGTACAGCACAAAGCAAATAAGGAACTGGGGAGAGGCCTGGAGTATCTTTACTCTTGGTTGGAGGTAGTGAGAAGCTTTTGTGCATGGGTGGCCTATGCAGGAAGAAGCCATGTACTCAGCAGGCAGGGAGGAGGAGGGGATGGAGAAAGATGACCTGCTTGGGATGGAGCAAAGTGGGATGAGTTGCCTCTGATTGGGCTTTGGTATGCCAAGGGATAGGAACTTTCCTGGAATTTGCATAATTTTGCGAGTTTCTGCATCGTTTCTGGTGTCGATTTTTTCCCATAACTACATTAGGCACAGGCAAAACATGAAATTCAGGGTTCAGACACAAGCTTTGAGGCAATACATTTAGGAAGGTGTGTGATTTCAACCACTGTATCTATTAAAGGCATGTCTGATGTATTTTAAATTGAAGAATGTGTAAATCAGTTAACAGTGCAGTTGACCCATTCACAGCAAAACTTACAAGAGAGTTAATATGTAATAGATTTGTAAAACAAGGAGTATTTCCAAAGCATGTATTGTCTTTTTGAACACTGCAAATGTGATCTCCAACTCCTGGAAATGCACCATTTTCTATAGCTTATTTTTCACACCAAGCACAAGTTTGGTATGTAATTACTAACAAAAAAACAACAATCTGTCCAAAACTTAACAGACAGTGAACTTTAAATTTCTTTTCATGGTCTAACCTTTTTGGTTGGTAGCTTCTATCTCTATGATACAATGCAACTTAATCTGCCCTGATCCTGCAATATGCCTTGTGTGCCAATAACTACTTCAAGGAAACTCCTTTAACCAAAATACATAGGTACTCACAGAACCTACGTTTTAGGTTAATTTAAAAACTCATCCCAACATTCAGCAATACATAGATATTTAATATAATTACTTTTACAGCTGCTACTGATGGATTTTCACTGTAGAAAAGAGACCAACTACTACCAGCTACACAGCTACAGATAATACATTTGAAAACAGAGCTGCTTAATACCATTTTCTGCTGTTGCTTAAGGCTACTAGCAAGTTCCTCATTCCTCTTGAAAGGATGTATGTGCAGAATCTTCCGGTGAATGTAGGGCAGAGCACCTCATAGAAATATCACAGGAGCTCTCTCTTAGCCTTTCTAATGATATTATTTCTGCATTCAGCACAAATGCAAGCGAATATGCCTTCCTTAATGCAATTCTTCCCACTTTAGAAAAGAGATGCTTCTGTCTAGTTGATGGAGAGCTATGGAAGAAAAATCTACATATATGGCTTGATGAAGGCAATTCTGGACTCATCCAAGAGTGCATCTACAACATGAGTTCTAGATGGCTGCATGGTTGTACAGTCAATCTGCCATTCAATGGCAATCCCCTTGCTTTCCCCTATCTAGAATGGGTCTGCAGGCATTTGATTATCTCACAAGATAAGTTGAAAAAGATGCACTAATGCCTGCCAAAGTCTTTGAGAATATAATGGTTACTTTGCATCTTATTTCCTTTTAAACAGAGAAAAGCCAGGAGGTGTTATATGACCATTCACACCACATAAGGTATTGAATAGATGTGTCTAGTATAATAACTAACCAGGAAAATGGCTTGTGTTTTTAACAAATTCTTAATTTTAAAGTGAAAAACTCCTGCAGTAGTTTGCACCTTTGACAATGTTACTGTGCTTATGTTTGCAGACTTATAGAGTCCCAGAGGTAGACTCTCTTTATAGAAAACATTTTGGACTCTGTGTAATACAGTAAAACTTGAGAGAAATCCAAGGTCAGAAACTGAATTCTTGGGAGTCTAGCAAAGATGGGGGTTCTGCAGCCTCTGACTCATACCTGTGGAAACCTGGTTCACTCACAGGATATTCCCCTCTGCAGAGTTTGCTCCTGTTGCACTTCCCTGTCTTACATATCCTTGTCTGTGCTAAGATCTACTGCAGCCCTGCAGAGCTGTATGTTAGAAAGCATGTTAACAGGGAGGAGCAACTAAACACACCACTTTTTCTCCAATTCATACAGGAAGCAAGAGCTAATTATTACCATTTGTATCCTTTTGCAAAGCATTTATCATTCGAGGGTGATCAGAGAGCACAGACAGCAACAGGGCTGTTGGGTTTTCTTACCAAAAATGAGGAATGCAAAAGCTTTATGCCAACAAAATCACGTTCCTCACCTTAGAGTTAAGCTGCTTCATATCCCCAGCACTAGTGAGAAAATGAAGAACATAAAGGCATACAATCATAGCACATTATCAGCGCTGGCAAGTGTCACATTAGGTCCAAGATCTCTGATCATTATCAGATTCAGGCACATCTAGCTCAGCAAAATTTGATCCAGATCAGATCTGAGCACACAATCACATTTCTTTCTGTTGCAACTGTAAATACACTTGATAGGAATTTCCACTGACTTTGTATTTTCACTCTGAGGACAGAGAACTTCTAATCCAACACAAATCCTGCAGGTACCTTGTTAACCCATTGCTATTTTTTCCTGAACAAACGTGAGCTGATACCAGACAGGTGCTTTGCAATAGGTGGCTGCAACAATTTCAGCCAGTGGCAGGTGCTATAAAGTTTAATTTACCCTCTCCTTGGACTGCTGACATAAACATAACCTTACACTTTGCCATAACTACCTGAGCTTCCCCAACTCCTTTTCTCCCGATTTTAAACAGGAGACATCCGTGTCACAAATACACCTGCCACAGGACAGAAAGACTTCACATTTTCTGCCGGATACTGCTCTGATAGCCTTGACCTCACCTGGGCAACCAACCTCCTTCACACATGAAAAAACATTGTTTTGGTGGGACACATGCCAGGAACTTGTCTGTCCAGCCATAGTAATCTGTGCTTGTGCTCTAAAACGCTCCCACCCGATTCCTGCAGCACGTGCCTGATTTAACTTCAAATTTTTCATCTTCTCATTGATTAGCCATCACGAGGAGGGAACAGCAAAATCAATTAACCGCTCTATTGTTCTCGGCGTGTGCAGCCCCCATATAAATTATTTTCAGGTTTATTATTTTATTTTCTGCTTTTGTCGTATCTCTGAAGGAATGTTACTTCCTAATGAGGGTATCAAAACCATAATACAGCAACCCAAAGTATTTTCCTGTTTTATTTCCCCATCAAGGATTATTGCCACAAGAGTGACTGTCACTAGGCAGTTATATCACTTTTAGTAATAAAGTCTTACATTATAATAATACTCAAACCCCACATTGGGATGGGACTCTCTTGTTCATGACCCTGGAAACACAGAGAAATTCATTAGTTTGTGTTCCAGAGCACTCCCAGAAATAGCCATATACATTCTTCATGCTTTTCCTCAATTTGTAGCATAGCATTTATTCTTTGATTGACAGGCCCAATACTGACATGCTTTGCCAACTTCTGGTCCAGATGCAATTTGGTTATTTAAAAAGAAACCCTCTCCATAATGGTATAATTTGAATATGCATATCCACCAAAACACATATTTGGATGTACTTCAGTTCAGGCTTCTACAATCTGAGCAACAGATAAACACATTATACATCCTGATGTTTTTAACTGAAAGAAAAAAACTGCCCTTAACGCTTCTAATTACTTAGCTTATGTCCCACTTGATGCCACAGCCAAAGACAGATAGAATGGAGCACATAGGATGGAGCAAACATATTTACACATTACTGTTTACGTTGGAAATGCATTCTGGTGACAAATGAGAAAGATCCCTATTGCATATGCATTTTGCAGAAACACACCAAAACCTTTGATTGCATTTTGCATCCTCTCCACATGACATTTATAAAAATTAGGGGAAATATTTCATACCCTGGAAGTAGGGCCTAAGGGTGAAAGGAGGCATAAGTCATTCCAATGGCAAGTGTGTGGGAGCAGAGACTGTCATTCCCTTCTTTGGTGTCATGGTACCACCCCAGCCCAGAGCATCCATCCATTGCAGCAGAGCCCCAACCAAGCTTCCCCCTGTACCTTGTAATTTCTGGCTGTACTCTGTCCTGTCAGACTGACTCCTCCTCAAGGAGCCATGGTCCCCGGTGGCAACGGTGCTCTCCACCACAGGCTCTGTCCTTCTCCTCTCTCCCATGTACAGCTTGTTTCTCAGCAGGGCTAAGTTCCTCTTCCTGCTGCCAATGCCTTCTTTCCCCGGACAGTCCATGGTAGCTGTGGTGGCGGGAGAGGGGAGGCAATAGCTTGATTTTTAGGGAGGTGAACTGGCTGCTCAGGTGAAATCTGGTTGCCTTGGGCTTGATTTAGGAGCTGGTCTCCCCAGGCTCTGCAGGGCCCCGGGCTCAGCCCTGCCACCTGTGCCGGAGCAGCTCCACCCCTGGGAAGCTGCCGCCCCAGGCCGTGTTTGCATTCACCTGCCTTGTGTGCAAGCCAGGCCTGGCGGGGCCAGTTTCAGAGCCAGCCCCAAACCGCAGCCATTCACAGCCTCTTTGCCTCTTCTGAGTATGCTCCTTGCTCCACCACAGGGCCTTGGGTGCCCCAAATCAGAGTGGCATCCTCCCAGCTTTTCCTGTGCCACCCCTGCCATGCTGGAGCAGAGAGATGCCTGAGCGTGAAAGCACTGACATGGTTTCAGGGCAAGGCAATAGGGAAGGGGAGGCCAGCTCCACCCTTGACCCTCACTCCTTCACTTTCCCCAGGGCCAACACCCAACTGGCAGCCTGGACCCCAAATCCTTGCATGTCAATTTGCATCTGCCAGGCTTCCAACCCCACTGAAAGGTGAGGTTTTTATGCTGGAAACTCCTGATCTACCGGTTTGAAGGGAAACTGATCCCCTAGGACAATGAAAAAAAGAGCTGGGAGGGAGATGAAGACTCCTCCAGGAGGTGGGCAGCAGTGTGGAATCGATACTTGCCTCAAACTAGGCTGTTTTGTACTATGCCCAGAGAGGTGACACAAAAGCCTGCCAAGGACCCGCAGAGGCTGTTGTAACAAATCACTGTGCACTGATGGCCAAGGAAGCAGACAGCAAAACATCTGTTCAGAACACCTCTGGATTGGCCCCTAAAAAAGATTTTATCCTGTCTGTTAGCAATGGCCTCTGGCATGCTGACACTGTCTAGTGATCCTCCTTAGTGCAGGTCTAATCAGGCTCATGTTAAAACAGCAGGAGCTGCTGGCATCTAAGTTTGGACAGGATTTATCCTGGGAAGAGCCCCAACAACCATCAGGAGCAATCACTAGCGTGGCTGTGGTGGCCACCCCCTACAGCCCTCGCTGCCCTTGGAAACGCCCAGTGGGAGCCCTGTGGTGCAGCCTAATCGGTGTCAGTCTCACGCACGCTCATTGCCACAGCATCTGCTGGGGGACACAACTCACGTCCCTCTGACATATGCTGGCAGAGCACATTGCTTTAGCATTGCCACGTCACATCCCCAAGGGACTGTGTAGTAAAAAACCACAACACGCGGGGATGCAACTTAGTAGTGTAACCTCATGGCCAACTTTTATTTTTCTTTAAGGAGCTGGTCCTGTGATGCAACCTCCTGATCAAAGCCTTTCATTTCTGCACAGCAGTGAAAGGAAAAGGTTATGAAACTGTTAAGCAATTTATCAAATTGCAGCACCGTGCCAGTGCTGCACAAAGTGTCCAGTCCAAACACAGCCTGGTGGAGGAGAATACTGGGAAGAGTTTGTGCTTGCATAGAGAAGTCATATATTACATAGACAGTTAATGTGTTACATCTTGCTTCCTCTTTGATATTCCCTAAGAAACCTTGTTTTGCAAGTTGGATCACAAAAGTTCCTTGAAAGGCAGAGCAGTGGTGACAGCAGAGAGAGGCGTAGGCAGGGACAGACCAGTCACACCTTTGTGACACTCATCAGAGCCCCAGCAACAAGTAAACCGATTAAGGTTGGAGTTGAGGGAAACCTACCACCCCGTTTTCTTACACTGGGGACTTCCTGAGGGAAGCAATGGCTTGGCATTCAGCAAGGGTGGTAAAACTGGTTTAAACAGTCACCACCCTGACTGCCCCCCTTCCCCAGATAATTTTGTTCCCTCTATTGCTGCAGGGTGTAAACACTCACATTTGAGATGGAAGAACTGATCTGGCTGAAAACTCCCTCCCTCCTCCCTCTCCCCTGGGCTGTTTTCCATCTTGATCTGTTCTCCTGTTTAGCTCATCACCCAGCTACGCAAGCAGTTGTTTCAGCATGAGGCAGGGGCTATGCAGGGCACGTGAGCAGCTGGGGGTAGGGCTGATGGCTGCTTAAGCCAGCATTGCCCAGAGAAGGTACTTCCCCCAGCCAGGATGTTACAGTGTCATACTTTTCAGAAGACGCAGTTCCCATCACTCGTATGAGATTTCATTATATTTATTTAAATTAAGATGGTTTGGTGGAGAACTGGGGAATGTATTTTGTCTGGGTGGAGGTGGCAGAATAAACTTTATAAAATTGTTGGCTTTGTAGGCTCTCGGCCATATATGCAGAGTTACAGCCAAGACAGGATATAGTTAAGTTTGCTCAGGCGTTTATTACGACAGCAATCTACCTGCATGCAAAAGCTGTCTTCTTCCTCCTCAACTCAGTCACAGGGTGTGAAAAGGTATGTGTTCATTCAGGAAGGGAAGGGTTGTGGGGAAAGCCTGCTGTGGTTTGCTGCTGCCTTTGTACTTGTCATGCTTTACCTGGCTTCAGCTGGCAGCGCTATCCCTGCGGCAGGCAGGAGCCCAGTGCTAGCTTACAGCATAGTTTGGAAAGGTAGACGAGCACTTTCTGCAATCTCAGAATATCTCTTCTGTGCCATACAGCATGGAAAAGTCTGAAAATCGCAAATTTTCCATAATACTGCAAGTAAGGGGGATGTATTCAAGACTGGTGGCTTCCCTACAGTAGGTAGTTTTGAGACATGTCCTGGTTTATCCGTCGTCACATTAAATCTGCCATTGTTTTAACACTAGTGGGCTGTGTCAACTGCAATCAGAAGGAGGAACATGTAAAAACAATCAGAAGTGTACTTGAGTGAGATACCCCATAACAGCTCTTATTACTGTTTACTGTACTTTACCCAGACAATAACAAAGCACAGTCAGAACTGCATGTGAACTTCAGCTGCCACTCAGAATAGTATGAGCAACCTGCAATTTCCAGATCACTCCTTCTGACCCCAGTAACAACTGATGGTCAAGCAGCAAGTCACTAATCCCTAAGACAAGAGGGAATATTTGGTATCTACACAGACAAAACACCCTTTTAACAATTAATGTGAACATCTATTTAACTGCTCTATGTCGTGCTCAATTTATTTCTGCAAAGCAAACTGGAATCCAGTTGATGTGAACACTCACATAGGAGTTATTTGCACGGAAGCCACCCTGCTTAAGGGACAGAACAGGTGCTGGTGTCAACATGAAAAATATTGGCATTGTGTTCCCAAGCAACTGTATTAGATGCATAGAAGAGCTTATTGTTGTGTGGTCAATGCTAACCTTTATCTCAGTCCTGAGCTATAAACAAACTGGGTGAGCCATCGAGACGGATGGCCATTAAGTAAGCAAACAGTTATTTGCTGCCTTGTAATACCTCACAGCTGTTACAGAAGATTTCTTTATAACTTTGTATCCGAGAGCACACACAAAAAACCGCTGCTGGGGGTTGGCTACTGTGCCTGTTCTGTTTGAGTGGAGGTACAGACTAATGCTGGAGTCCTCCAGCAATGGACACCAGACTGGACTGTCACTTTCAAGTTTGTTCACTGCAACAGCCAGCACAGCCACCAAGCAAAAAGTCTCAATACGCAGCTGAAGGATGGCTTTTTCCAGCCAGCACCAATTCTGCCAACATCAAGCAATTACACTTGACAGACAGTAGAGAAGCAGAAGGGTACTGGATAGCTGCAGAAAGCTGCCCAACACTCCTCACAGGTTGAGCATGGTAGCAAAGAGTGTAGGTCCCAGCCTCCATGTACAAGTAAGCCTAGGTGCATATAAAAGCAAGTCCCTATCACTTGTCACTCTGCCCATATGGACAAGTCATAGCAAAGATGTCTTCTGAGGGATAAAATGTGGCAGCTTTGATAAGAAATATCACGTGCAGGGCCCACCGAGGACTTTGAGCTCTGGTAAGTTGCTAGTACATACACCCTACCTGTATGCAGCTATATTGGTAAGATAAGAACAGAGTGACGGGTAAGGATAAAAGCCATGAAAAGGGAAGGCTTAAGGACAGGTAAAAGTGTAGTCTACACACTGATTTTTCACAATGAATGAATCAAAATTACTTTGAAATATACACAAAAAGAAAACTTCAAACACTTTTCAATAGTACAAAAAGAGAAAAAAGCCTGTCTTGTCACTGAAAAGTTATTTAGTGTGGCAGTGTCACCTTCACTCCTGCTGTTGATCTTGCCAGACTGGTGATTCCTGTAGAGAAACAGGTCTTTAGAAGTAAGTGCACAGCAATAATTTCTTTTAGCCCTGTCTATAGTGTTTCTTGTCTAAATATTTGTAGGAGAAATTAATAAAGCATGTGCCTGCCGGGGCTCAGACTAGGCCGTGGCTATTTTTAAGAAGGGATGGCTATCAGGCTGTGCAATCCACCTCGCCTGACCGCTGTGATGCTTTATTACTCTGAACAAAGCCTCTGCCCCAGTTTACACATACAAAAGGCTGATGTGTTTTCTGCCTACAGAGAGATTCAGCTCTCAAACGAAACACTTGTCGGAGAGGAGCAGGGATGCTGAGAGAAGGTTTAGGAGGGCTTGAATTGTCCTCGCAGCACCAGTGCATCCATCCCTGTCCAGGGAGGACTTTGTGCAAGCCTGTGAAACAGGCCAGGAACCGGGCCAGCTCCCAATGGCCTACATCTAAGGGCAATGCCATGTTGAAAGGGCCAGGAGGTCTGGAGAAGAGGGGCTAAGAAACCAAGCAGCCCTTTGATTTCTTTGGGGTTACAGCCATGCAGTTCTTTTCCAAGGAACATAACCTGACTCTGTTGATCAAGTAGATGGCACTGTGATATCAAAGCTAATGAGGAAAGACAAGCAAGCAAGCGAGGCACAGATAAAAGGACAGGAAGATGAATCTTCATTATTGTTACATTTTGATGTAAAATAGGAGGGTGTAGAAATTACCAAAGATGAAATATTTTCTCTGGGCTTCTTTGAGACCCTTATGTCTGGCAACTCACACACTGTGAGGTGCATAAAGCCTAAAAAAAATATCACAAGCCATAGGTGAGACTTTCCTTCTAGGTCCCTGTTTTGAATGCTTATAGATTTGCAGCTTCACGATAAAATTTTTTGTTTCCAGACAGTATTTTTATAGCTGAACTGGGACTTTTTTTTCTCTCTCTCTCTCTTGTTTTCTGTACATACACATATGTGAAAGAATAAATGGAAGAATGAACAGGAAAGAAGACTACTTGTTTATTTCTGTTTCGTGATGGAGAAGTTGCTTTGAAGTTACAAAGATAAGAATCTTAAAATTAAGTCTCAGTTCTTATTCACGAACAGGTTTTGGTGGGAGTTACAGTGGGCTGAAAATCCTTGGTTCATGGCACTTAAACTCAGTATCAATGCCCAGAAAGGAAGAAATGGGCAAATCCTTACAAAGCTGGACTCAGCCACAGTGTCCTGGGCTCTTGATGGTCAAATCACGTTCTAGGTAAAGATCCAGAGAAGTTAACCTAGCAAGTAAATCCTAACATATATTACAAGGAGCCTTACAAAAATGTGATTAAAACCAAAACTAACAGCTCAGAAAAACAATTTATTCTGAAAGAAAAAAGAAGGAAAGAGCGTAAACTTGATCTTTTCCTATACATGGTGGTGAATGTTATGACTAAAACCAAACTTTGCATAAATACAGAGAATCAGTCTTTTCAAAGCAATAGGGTTACTGAAGTGAGTTCACTGCTACAAAAAAGGGTTCACAATCTGACCTAAGGTACTTAGTTTCTTTCAGAGCCTCTGTCTTTATTCACGTTGAGGTGAAAAGCAACATGACCTGTGATAAATCCATTTCCAGTTGCTGAAACACACTTTTATTTATATGTAGTCTTTTGCTGCTATCAGGCATCTGTCAGAGCACAAAAAGCAAATACATGTGTGAGTAGCCTGCACACAGATATCCTCTCAAATCCAGCTGTGCTGATGGAAGAGGTTACCGGCTCCTGGAGCTCACCATCCTCCTCCTGCTGCAGACTATCAGCACAAAGATCTGCACAAGGTGTTGTTCAAGCTCCTTAACTTGCTTTGGCTGAAAAGCGGCCTGACTGACTTAGCCCATGTCCCTAAACTGCCTCAGCTAGCCTCGGTTGGCTTGATGAGAACTTGGGAGTGCTGCCATGAGCCGATCCATCAGCACGTTGGTGAGACAGTGCTGGCTGAATGAGTGAGCCCTGGCAAGCAAGTGCAGGCAGAGATTTGTTCCACTGAGGTGGCCAGATGGGGTGGACAGCTGCCCGTGACTGCTGGCCTTTTGCACACAGGTAGCAGCAAAACAGAAGGCTGGCAAGAGTTGATTCCTTCAGATTAATGGTCTTCTAAGCCGTGGAGACAGAACTGTTATATTACAGTGAAAGTTAATGGTAATGATGTGATCACCAGTCAAGAGGAAATGCACTGAAATAGCACATAGTTGTACTAATGAAATTTTTCAAAGTCTTATTAGATGAAAAGATGAAAATGATTTTCATTCCAGAGGAAGAGTGATTTTTTTTTTTTTTTCAATTATACTATGGAGGTTTCCTGCATTTAATTTGCACAGCATCTTAATGGGCAAAACATTCATTTTATATACATATATGTGTGTCTGTGTGTATATATATAAATAGCTATAAAATAAATGTAAAGGTACACTGCAGAGTACAAACTTTTAAAATGAGGATGTCCTTCAAGCTTAGGTGATTATACTGCTGCTGAGTTTTTGCTATACTCCAGTGGTATTCTGCTGGAATGAGATTCACCCCTGTGCAGAGGGCAAGCATAAAACCTAAGTACCATGTAAAGTCTCACTTAAGTCTTAAGGACCTGGTTCTAATTCCAGTGGAATAAATAGCAATATTTTCATTGTCTTTCAAGTGAGAGCTGTTTCAAGGTCAATAAATGAGGTTAGTCCTGTACATGCCATTTGCTGGCCCAATTGGAAAGATACTGGAAGGAGTTTGATATAAGATACTTGGGAATAAAAAGAGGTGAAGTAATACCTTGATAGTAAAAGCCTTGGTAATTCTGGAGAGTTTGCTTAAGGTAGACATTGGAATTAAAACATTCATTTGTTTCAAAGATTCAAGGACGTTAGGTAAATTTTTTCTAACCAGGAAGCTTGTCTTACCCAAATCTGACTTGAGGAGTGCTGTGCATACCTCTGCCACATTCTGTGTAATATAATGCATAAAATACTGATAGTCAAACCTATTTAAAGTTTTATTATTACCATTTCTGCAGTAATAAGAGAATTGTGGATACCTTAGAGTACTAAAACATCACGTTCCCTGCTCTTGCAGCATTAACAGGGTCTCTGTGACTTTCTGCTGCATCATCTACCCTTCCTAAGTAACATGATGGCATCTATTTATGTATTTTAAAAGTGCCTGCACAGAAACCCATTTATACTTCATAAATTCCAAGAGTTTCACGACGACTTCCCATTACAGGTGAGAAAGCCTTAGATAAGACCATGTTCACAACACAAAGCACCTGAAGACTCTGTGCTCAGACTTTGCGCATCTTATATGGACTCCAGGCCACAGTGATATGTTTCACTTCTCAGCTTGTATAAGGAAATAAATACATATTGGACTCCTTTGTGAATAACCTTAAGCCCAATCGCCAAGTTTGTAAGAAAAAACACTGCGTGTGTGCACAGTAAGTGACTTTCAAAGGCTCTGACCTTCCCTAAATGAAATCCAGATTTGTCGGTTGGCTCTGAGGTGGAAGGCTAGGCCTATGGCACATGTTTATTTTTAACCTCGCCTGTTTCAGCAGCAGTCCAACTCAAAGAAAGCACAGAATATTTTTTTTTTATAATAGAAGTGTCTTGTTGTATTTTTTTAATTGGTCCACATGGAAAACAGATGATTTGCCTCCTCAACAAACTTAAATAAGGAAGAACTTCAAACAAAGACTGTACGTGAAGTATTTCACCCCCACATGTCCAGCTACCCTTGAAAACCTTGCTTTTGGTGAACTCAGTGAAGAAAGATGCCAACTCCTCCGGTGAAATGCCAACTACTATGTTGCAGCTTCTGTGGAGGTGGGTAATGGCCCTACAAAATAGCCTCTCCATTCTCTCGAAGTCTGTTGTGACACATAGTAAGTAGTGCCACAAATCGGAGGAGACCATCGCTTCCCCCCCCCCCACCCCCGCAAAGCCTTCATTGTCATGGAATATCTACACATCAAAACACAGCTCCCTCAAAGGAGCTAATAACACATTTCAGAGGAGTACATAGAGGAACAGTAGTTCAGGTCATTATGAAAATCTTCCACTCGGGTGTAAAATAATGCTGGGTCTTCACTGCACATGCTGAACAGACATTCCCGTTGCTTCTGAAGCCCAATCTGCCAAACAATAGATAGGACAAATAGCAAGATGATGTTACATACTGTTAAAATCTGATGGAAGAGATTGACTTAGCCTTTCTTAAAACATTCCCAATAACATTTAAAATATTGTATAAAATAATCAGGGTAACATAGAGTTATCCTGCAGAAATCTTTCAGGGTAGTTCAAAGAGTTAAGATTCAAAGCTAATATTGACCACTTTTAGAGATGAATACACAAGATGATTGGCTTGGGATTTTAGAGTGATGACAGCAACAAAAGTTGTTCTGCCTCAGTTTCACCATTGATACAATGCAACTAGTGGTACCTGGCCCTCTTCAGGAACATCCATGAATATGAAGCAGTGCTTCAAGAATTACCACCTGTATTGACAGATGAAATTAATTTGAAATCCTCAAGGATCAGTGAAAAGAGAATGCAAAGGAATCTGATCACATGTATGGGTAATAAGCTTCAAAACCAGCTTAATCTGAATACAGATGAGAATCTAAGTATCAGAAGGGTTCAATATAAAACTGCATCTACCACTGGGAAACCATGCAAATTGCCCAGGCCTGGAAGCAGTGTATAGACTGGCTTGGTGATATAAAACTGCACATGGCCAAGAAGAAATAAAAGTTTCCCTCCCTAGGGAAAAGGGGTCTTCAAACATGGGCCTCAGGTAAGGATAACAATTCAGCTACCATCATCCCTTATTTTGCATCCACACTTCTGACAGCACTAGAGGCCTGACAGCACCTCATTGTAGGTACAGCTGGGGTACCACCTGCCTAGGCTCGCCTGCCTCCTGCTGGGGGACATCCACCACCCCAAGTTTTTTTTATTATTTTCAACTCAGTGGAGTACTCCCTTGCTGCTGGGCCCATGTGGGCACCATACAGCCGCCAACCTCTTCTGATGTGCTGACCCTGGTCTCGGCAGAGAGAAGCGGCCACTTCCCAGGTCCTGTGGGGAAACCAGGCTAGCGCCAGGGCCCGGCAGCAACCCCTGTCCCGCTCCACTCAAACCTCCTCCACACAGCCCGTCGCCTTTCCAGCGCAGCCCAGGAGGGCCAACGCTGCCATTTTGGGCCTCTAGGGACTAAGGGTCGCGCCCTTCCTCAGGTGGCAGCTACGGCAGGGTGCGACGCGGCTGCTCGCCGTCCTCGCCAGTGAGGCTGGAGGGCACGGGGAACAGCTCCTGTCTACCGGCTGCGCCCGTCAACACCGCGCCGCGCACTCCCGGCGGTGGCAGGCGGGGAAGGGGGCCGGCGCGGCACTGAGCGGCGCAGGCCCGGCGACCGCAGGAAGGGGAGGGAAGGCGGCCGCCGTCGCCATCATGCGCGCGCCGCCCGTGCTGGTGCGACTGCTGGCGGCGCAGGGGGGTCGGTGGGGGCGGCCGCCGCCGCCGCCGCGCTGCTGCCTCGGCGCCATGGCTTGCTACGGCACGGAGCAGCGCGGGCAGCCCAACTCGCCCGGTTACCGCCTCTACTTTAGTAAGTAGCAGCCCCCGGGCTCGATAAACCCATTCCTCCTCCCCCGCCTCCTGGGGCGCACGGTGGGCACAGGCGGTGATTCCCCGCTCCCCAGGCCCCTCGGGCTGAGATGACTTTCCCTGAGCCTCCCTCCCGCTCCAGGGGCGGTATTTTTTTGTGGAGAGAGGGGGGACTTCCTGTGAAATCCGCTTTGGGAGGGGATGCTGGGCCTGCTCAGTCCTGGGGGCTGACGTGCACGGCGGAGCTGTGTCCTTTCGCAGCCCTGCGAAGGCCCCAGGGGGGCGAAGAGGTGCTGGGGGCGCCGGGGGTGAAGCACTGCTGTGGCGGGGTGTTGTGTCGGCCTGAATACGAAGGCTGAGTCCCCTGGGACTCCGAGGGCAGCCTTCGGCTGTAGTATGACAGCTTAACAGGAGCGTGGCCTGACCCCGGTGACTAGGCCAGCCCTCCTTCCAGTAACGTCACGGTGAGGGGAAGCTGGCATCCACTTCGTGGGGCTCCCTGCAGCTAGTGGTGCAGGGAGGGCACGGGCAGCGCTCCAGGAGGCTTCTCAAAACCCAGAGGGCTGGTAGTGTGCAGTCTCAGTGTTACTAAATCACGTAACAATGTTGTCTGTTTGTACACCACCTCTCTAGCGGTGCTTTGTACATTTTTGGTCCAGTGACTTACATGCAATTAATTCTGACGTCTGCTGGTGTGAGGCGTCTTGTACTCTTGTCAGCAGTACCCTGTAAGAGCTCCCTTCTGCTCAGTTCTCAGGGGCTGCCAGCACAAGACTTCATCTAGAGAAAGTCGCTTTAGTTAGCGGGAATAAGCAGACTACCACTGAACTTTGTTTTATTTGGGAAGCACATCTGAGAGGCTTCCAGGAGTTGCAAAAACGGCTTCCATTGACTCTTCTTTGCTGAGGCAGTCAAAGTACAATCCAAAGATAAATGAGGTCCCTTGTCTGCTTTTCTCTTTATGGTAGAGATGCTAGCAGAGGAGAAGTTCCTTGGGATTTGTGTTAGCACTTTATGCTGTTGTTGATATTTCTGTTTTGATGTAGTATGTTGAAAAATTTACATAGCAATGTGAGGTTAGAGACTGGACTTGATGATCTTAAAGATCTTTTCCAACCGTAGTGATTCTGTGAAAATTTTCTGAGTAGTTTGAAAAGCTTAAGCATCCACTTGAGTGATTCAGCCCCTCCCCTGTGCGCCCTCTTCTTATAGTGGAAGCAAGACTGTCATTCAGATTGGGTCCCCATTAAGTTAGTCTTGATTTCTACTGGTTTCAAGGTCTCGCGTTTCACATCTAGGGCCTGAGTACTTGCCCCATCCCTTACTTATTCTTTAAGTCAGACTTTGGCCTACTGTTTTGGGGAATTTTCTCTCTGTGGTAATGAAGACTCGCTTTATTAGAAGTACAATGAAGCCACAACGGCAGCATTGCTAGAAATACAGATGAATTCACTGATCAGTCATGGAAATGAGGTTCTCTAGGTATTTTTTTTTCCTCTGTTACTGGTTGTGTATTACTGGTGAGGAGGAGAAAAGAGAAGAAGAGATCTCATCTTTACATAGCTTATGTTGCCAGGTAGTCACATGTACTATTGAATACTAAAGCAATAATGCTAATTCTATTGAATCATTTTCAAACAATCAAATTCTTTGTCCTGCATGTAGGTTACGTTTTAGTCCTTGGAATTAAGCTTCAGAAAAAGTTTGATGTCTAATTGTGGCATATGTTAAATTTCTGTAATGCATAATAGTTAGCAATACCAATATCTTATGGCAAATCTTTAGATTTATAAGGCTAATTATTTGTTCTGTTTTCAGAGAATGCAGATGGTAAATATATTTCCCCATTTCATGACATTCCACTGTTTGCTGGATCTAAAGAGGTATGTGTTTGAAACACAATTAATTGCGAAGTGATAACAGGTTTTTTTATGTTCTTTAGGTAAAAATGCAGTTTTTGAAAGCTTTTGTTTGTTTATTTTAGCAGCTAACAGACAAATGTATAGCACCAGAAAAGAACACTTAAATCCATGCTGATTCCTTATGTGGTACAGACACAATAACTCCACCAAATTTTCTCTACTGAGTTCAGTAACTTGCAGTGAACCATAACAATTACTGTGCAGACAGGTCCATGTGTGTCCAATTGATCGAGGGCAGAGGGAACCCTCACTGTATCTTATGTTAATCCTCTATATTTATGTTCATTTTCTACTGTGACTCTTAAAATTGTCATTTTTCTATATCTGCAATTGAAAGTGTATATTTCCTTGCAGTAGGAGGTGTACAGCACATGCTTGTGTAACTTACAGTCTATTTCTCTTCATTCCCAAAAGGAGCATTATAATTGGAAGCCAACAATAATGCCCAAGAGAGAAGTGGTAGTCACACCTTGGGAGAATTACAAGGCATGAGGTGCAGCTGAGCACTTTCACGTCTTGTTAGCCACACTCCCTGGAGTTTCATTATAGCAATAATGAAACGCGTGTTTTATGTGTCATTGGTGGGAACTGACAGTCTTTGGTTTAGACTTGGGTTGGCTTGTTATGATATGCTTGTTAACACAGTTTGGGAGGATTTTAACCGTTTTCTTGTTTTGTTGCTGGGTCTCTATGGATGATTTGAATGGTGAGAAAGGTCAGCGGTTGTAACATGTTCAAATTGAGACTTCTGAACTAATAAACCAATCTTTTGAATTACTTAAACCAAGTGATTAAAAATAAATAATAAAGAGGTAAGTCTCATTTAGAGATGAGATGCTCCGTTCAGTGGATGCTCCTGCTGGAAAAGCACTGGACATTTTCATCATACTTTCCCTGGGGGCCTTACCGTCCCTGCATCTAGAGTTTATGGTTTGGAAGTATGGATTATAGTCTGTGATTTTTCTGTAGATTGAATAATACAGTGATGTCTGATCTATGTGGAGAAGCTTTCATTTTGGTATGTGAGCAAGGAAAGAGCATTCTCAGGCAGGGTCCTGAGGGGACAGCAAGAAAGGGAGTAATTATGAAGGTCGCTGTAGATTTTGCCATCTTTGCAAGAGGAGGACATAAGGAGTTGTATTTTGACATCCATCCTTATTTTCTATAGTGATTTTGTTTGTTTTCTTTTTTTATGTTTATTTTTCGTTTTTTAACTGAAAGAAGGATAACTTTGTGTTTTTAATCAGTTGAGGACAGGCCTAAATTACTGCCTAAGTTTTTTAGTAGCTGGGAGAAAATGAATGTGTCCTATCACATTTTTATCTTCCTCTGTTAATGTCTGGAAGGATATAATTTCACAGTGAAGGAGAACTGGGTAGTTTTTAAAGTTATAGTTTAGGCCTTTATGCTCACAAAGGGATGTTTCAATTGCATTGAAAACTACTGTTGCCGTGAATACAGCATTGCTGTCTAATATTCTTTTATACTTTTTTTACTTCACTCTTTCCCTATAGGATAAAGAGATTCCTGCGAAGAAGTCAAAGACTGCTGGAACTGAGGTACTGCTAAACTGCAAAGCTTTTTTTTTTTTTTCTTTTGAACTATTCCTTCTATTTCCTTTCCAACATCACTTTTCTGTAAAGTGAACTTAGTCTTATTGAGTATAGTTGACATATCTTCAAATGCAAGTCTTTTAGGAGGAGAAGACTTAAAGGGATTTGATGTTTGCCTGTTTGAATGGGCCAGGAGTGTCAGCATTCTTTCATTAACCAAGATGTTCTCAAAGGCAAACGCTTTTATACCACTCTTTAGAAGGTTTATTACAACTGTTGCAGTGTAAATATCTTTTTTGCTATTGCATTCAGAAACATTTGCAATAAAACCTCCATTAATAAAACGTTCATTATGCTCTGACCATGAATAATCTTTGGTGTATATATATATACACATCCTAAGTATTACTGGGCAGAAACTAGACAGTGTCTGCTTTTTAGAACTGAGGACGCGTTGTTTTCTACACTCATCTCTGAAGCCCAAAGAGAGAAGAATCACATCTGCTAATCGCTTAGCGATTAACACTGAAGTTAAGCCTAACAGAAGCCTCAAAAAACATGGAAGGTCTTCTCAGACTTTTTCTCTGAAACAAGATTTGTTTATGCAATTGTCTTTTCCAAAATATTGCATTTTTTTTCAGTGTTTTCCCTACCATGGGAGTACCTAAAACTTAGTGGAAGAAAGTGAAATAAAAAAAAAAGAAACAAAAAATACTTTAAGCCCATGATGTATGATGTGTATGTCCCAGTTGTTTTCTCATCATATCTGTTTGACCAGTCATATGGAAAAACTAACTACTCATCTCATGTGAAAGGACTATGCTAACTGTCTGGGTTCTCATAGTTTTGCAATTGGTGTGTGGTACACTGGTTCTTTGAGTGTACAACAGTCCCCACACAGTCCTGTACTGTGTATTTCCTCTCCCTTTGCTCTGTGATTCATTCAAGCTACAGTGCCCAATTTCCTGCTGCTTGGTGCTATTGAGTAGAGTCCTGCTTGAAAGATGAATTATTGAGAAGAAAGGCACATACTTTTTCTCAAAACCGTCTTGCAACATGAATTCTTAATTCCTGTTTTTGCTAGAAGTAAAATAGTCTGTTTTTTACCTGCTTATGAATATTATGACAATACCTGGCAGTTGTGAAGATGCAAGGTTTGTTTTATGCAACGTCTAAACCAATTCAAAACTGCATTTGTCTGTGTAGTGGAAAACACAGCAACTTGTTGAAACGTATGTTTCTAGTACCCTTTTTCTGATCTCTGGATCAGCCAGTGGATTGGGGTCAAAATGCTAGTGAAGTTGAGCAGCTCTTGCTTTCTGGGCCAGTGTAGACTCCAGAGCTGCTTCATATAACTCTTGCTCTGAGAGTGCTTTGGACTGTAGTTTAATAGAGCTACAGAAAATGAGCAAAGAAAAGTGAATGTTCCAGTCTTTGTGGGATTCTGTTGTGAGTAAGGAAACAAACATGCAGGCTATAGGCTTCCCAAGCATGCTTGGTCTTTACTTAGCTGGTGAAATGTAAGAATGGGAATAATTTAGAAAATCCCTTTTTCCTCATCATCTTTGGAAGTTGGGGAGAAGAGAGAAAATAGAGGGATCTTTATGCTTAGGAAGCAGTTTCTTCTTACACTGAGCTCTTGAGCAGCTATGCTCACCTTAGCCTGGTGAGAGATGCACAGCTGTGTGCTTATGTGTGGGGAAAGTGTAGCTTAATCAGAATAAAGAGGAAGTGAGGAATTTAATGCCATGTACTGATTCGGAAAACCTTTGAAGCATTATACTCCTGTATAGAGATGCAAAGGCTATTATTGATGCCTGTTGTTCAATTCATCCTTGAACTGAATTTGATCAGAATTTAAAGATGAAAATTCCTCTTGCCATGGAAACACAGTGGCATCTTTAAAACTTGTGCTTTTAAGGTAGCAGTTATTTGTTACTTTGTCATACTCTTAAGAGTATGTGTTAAATTGTTAACCTGGTGTTCATCAGATGGTAGGTTAGATAAGGAAAATGAAGATAATTCTGCACGAGTCTCTTCAGTTTGTCTAATCTACTTTAAATTGTTCTTGGCATTCCTGATGCCAGAGAAGAAGGTCTCAAAATAGAGGAATTTCAGGTTTTAACAGTCATGGGATAGAAGAATGCACATTGTCTCTTAGCTGTTTTGCAGTCTCAGCCTGTAGTTTTAAGGGAAATGCTATGGTGTTTCTATTTGGATCGTTGTCAGTAGTGCAACCATTTCTTGCAACATTTTAGACTTTCCCAAAGCTCAATTAAACTGAGCTTTGCAGGCACTGTTGACAACTGATCTTTTTGCTTTCACAAATGTTTTTTTGCAATTTGAAGACTAGAGAGAAGTTATTTTGAGGGCAAAACTATGCTAGGGGGAAAAAAAAGTCTCAAAATTATTACCAGCCTGCAGTCTGAACCTCTGCTTTGTCTTAAGCATTACAAGCACTCAGAATCCACTCCTGCCTAAGTAAGTCTCTGTGAAAAGTATCAAAAGATTCCCATCTCTGTTGGAAGAGTTGCATATTCCCACTGTGGTTATAGAAAAAACTATCAGAGGCAGATCTGTGAATGTGGCCTTCCATGTCTGTCAGGAAGAAGATTTGAAGGGGTCATCATTTTCTTTTTAAGGAAAATGTGACATGCTGCTTTTCTGCTATAGTGAAGGAGGATTCTAATCTCCTTGTCCTTGTATGTCTTCAGTAAAGTATTCGTATATCATCTCATTCAGGGGACCCTGGTATTCTTGAATACAGAGTTTTATTGACAATGTTTACCTTAGTAAAGAATCTGTTCAAGCATGTAAAGATTATAGTCCTCTAACTTGCAGACACCCACAAAAGCATTTGGAGGAAAAAAACCCACAAACAAAAACCAAAACAGCTTTTTGTTTTGTTACCTCCTGAGGGTTTCATAGTGCTGGAATACCCTTGTGGACTTAATTGAATTGCTTGTCAGGCAAATACTTCTGATAATTAACAGATGAGGTACAAGGGGTCATCAGTGTGGTCATGCGGTCTGAGTAGATGATCTGGTAGAGGGCCTCATGCTTGGAACTGTGTCAGAACTGTTATTCAAAACAGTGTAAAAACTGGTGTCAGAGTTGTCTAACTGGTGTCTAAGGTTGGTATGTTTCCCAAGACAAGCAAAGCTGTCATCGTTTCCCATACAATACAGGTGGAAACTTTGTACTGACTTTGTATTCTGTCTTAACTACAGCCTCTGTAATCTTCTGTGGTCATGTTAGACCTTTTTTTTGTTGTATGTAATCGGGACTGTTAAGTGTGTCAGTTACATGTGTTCAGGGATTTGTGTGTTCCAAACTTTAGATTATCAGGGAAACTTTCATCCTGATTTTTGAACTTGCCCTGCTTTTTTTCTGTGTGTGTGTCCAGTAGCTGTGAGCCTGCTTTTAAGTTCTTACAGATTAACAAATATTGAGAATATGTAATCTTCACTCATCAGTCCAGTTAAAATCTACTGGAGGGAAGTTGGTTTATTGAGAAAGTTACATCAGTGATTTGAGCAAATTTAACTGCAAATAAATCATAGAATCACAGAATCTTAAGGATTGGAAGGGACCTCAAAATACTATCTAGTCCAACCCCCCTGCCAGAGCAGGGCCACCAAGAGTTGGTCACACAGGAACTCATCCAGGCGGGTTTTGAACGTCCCTAGAGAAGGAGACTCAGCAACCCATCTGGGCAGCCTATTCCAGTGCATCACCCTCACAGTGAAAAAATTCTTCCTTGTATTTCTTTGGGACCTCTTATGTTCCAGCTTATACCCACTGCCCATCACAGGCGTTATACCATTATACCCATTGGACATCTCTGGGAAGAGCCTGGCTCCATCCTGACACCCACCCTTTACATATTTATAAACATTAATGAGGTCACCCCTCAGTCTCCTCCAAGGTAAAGAGCCCCAGCTCCCTCAGCCTTTCATCATAAGGGAGATGCTCCACTCTCTTTATCATCTTTGTGGCCCTGTGCTGAACTCTCTCCAGCAGCTCCCTATCTTTGAACGGAGGGGCTCAGAACTGGACACAATATTCCGGATGTGGTCTCACAAGGGCAGAGTAGAGAGGGAGGAGAACCTCTCTCAACCTACTCATCACACCTCTTCTAATACACCCCAGGATGCCATTGGCCTTCCTGGCCACGAGGGCACGTTGCTGACTCATGCTCATCCTGCTGTCCACCAGCACTGCCAGGTCCCTTTCCCCTACACTGCTCTCTAACAGTTCATTCCCCAACCTGTACTGGTACATGGGTTTCTTTTTTTCCCAGATGCAACACTCTACACTTGCCCTTGTTGAATTTTATTAGATTTTTCCCTGCCCAACCCTCCAGCCTGTCCAGGTCTCGTAATGGCTCCTTAAACTTGAGAAAGTCGACGTTTCATTTATGTCACAATTGTACACTGAATTTTGCAGGTGAATGTGTCCGGTAACGAGTATCTCAGAGGATATGCCTGACACCACTTCTGGGATACCTGTGGGTAAAAACTTAGGTATTCATAATTCTTGTCTCACTATAACAGGAGGGAAGTACATTATGAAGAGACTGCAGGTGCTTTGCATTTATACTGGGCATTGCATTCCTTTTTTGCTATGTGGTGTGTTAATTTGTATTGGAAAAGTTCCATAGACTTTGCATTTAGATACAGTATATTTGATCTCCAGATGTTACTGGCATCTGGTTTGTTATTTTCATTGGCAAATACCTTGTAGCATTAAATTGAGTGTGCTTAGAACATGGGTACTCATTTTATAAGCAATGCCCTCTCCATTTATTTCTGGGTGTATTTCATGGCAATCTTTATTTTCTTTCTCCTTTTTTTTTTTTTTTTTCTCTTTTCAACATCATAATTTGTTCCCTCAGCTCCTGGACTGCAGCTTATCTTTTTTGTTCTCATTAGTCCTCAGGTGCATGATGCCATGTTCAGTTGATGGCTGATGAGAATCCCTGCAATATTTTAAATGTGCAGACAGAAGAGAAAACAAATGGCAATGATGGCTGTGTTTTCTTCTCTGTCTTGTGAGCTCAGAGCTTCTCAGTAAGGAGGGGTCAGCAGCCCCCAAATGCTGCCTGTAATGCTTTCATAGTTTTTCTTAGGCACTCTACTATAAATGTGACTAAAGCAATTGTAAGCTTTAGCATATGTCTTCTTGCTGACATGGAAGGGTGATAGTGACCGACAATTGGGCCTTAAAAAGTGATAATGTTTGTCATTTTATGAAATTACACTGAGTTTCTGTTCCTCTCATGATCTCTTGTTTTGTCACTTCCCTTGCTCTGCAAAGGTTGCTCCACTTCTGCTTCAAATGAGCTGAACCTTCAGAGTTGAGCATTAAGTGTTGCAACACTTGGGCAAAATAGTACCTATTCAAAACTCTCCCCTCAAGTGCACAAACTGAGGAACTTGAGAAGACTGGGAAACAAAATAGTTGAATGAGAAAGGGATAGCTGAATTGTTTCTCAGAAGAATGTATCTGAGCAGGGAGTCCAGAAGGGCAAGTTGTAAAAATAGTGTCAGGAATGTACTTTTTCTTCCTGTGATACTCAGGTTTACAGTAACAAACCCCGATCAAAATGAGAGCAGTTGTTTTTTTGCCATCAGTCAGTGCAGAGAATGTTGACTCAGTTTACCTGGGTACCACAGCTTCTATTTTCCTTGCTTTTTCCAAACACTTACTATGTGAAAATGTCAAAGTATATTTCTACATCTTTTCATCTTTCTGTGGTTTTCTTATTTCAAAAAAACCCACCAGTTCCTGTTTTTTCTGCGAAAGAGACATTTTTGCTTTGTCTCAGCAAAAAATGGTACTGTGATACGTAAAAAATGCTGTTCAACTGAAATGAGATGCAGTAAGTTGCCAAACATTGATAAACATGCCAATAAAGCCAATGCTTATTTACTTTTGATGTGAGTTCCCATGTATTGTACTTAGCATGTAGTTCTTAGGAAATGAAGATATCATTTAGACATACTCATTGTTCCCTCTGAGGTCATTTTCTGCTGATTTTCATATTCAGTTTTAGTACTTAGGAAATGCACTTTTGACTTCTCTGTGTTGAGCAAGTGTTTTTTTAAATTTTTCCCCGTCACCTTTTGGAAGTGTAACAGAGAATAAGTACAAATGTCTTTCCTGTGTTCACATTAACCCAAACTCAAACAAGCTATGTAATACCCTGGATTGAAAGTCCCAGTGGGCTTTGTCAGGTTACGTCCCCTAGTAGATGGATTCTGTCCTTTTTTCAGATTCTAGGAAACTGTTTCTTTTGTTTCTTGGCGTTTTTTGTTTTTGTTTTTCTTGCATCCTCTAGGAGACTGTCCTGAAAAAAACATCAGCCAACGGAGCTGGCATGAGGCTTGCCTGTAGGATCTACTCATTTAACCTCTTTTACAGTTTGCTGCATGAGCCAGAGTCCTTTCTGCATTAGGTGCTTGCAGAGTTGGATTAAATCTTGACCACAGCAAGCAACAATTTCATAGGCAGACCAGTTGACTGCTGTCATATTAAGACAGCTAAATGGTAGACTTTCCAAAGCAGTAGTTTTTCTTTCCTGAGAATTTTTTAATTTCTTCTTTTGCTGGAAAATGAGTCAAATGAGCTATTGAAACAGTCTCACCATTCCTTGAAGAGGGTAGAAGTACTCGGGGGTTTGGTGAGGAGGTATTACTTGTTTTGCTGATTTAAAATAAAGATAAAAGTATAAATTATCAGATGCACTCACCATCCAAAGCTACCAACTGAATGGCACACACAGATGGTAATCTGTGAAGACAGGTGGTCTCTGACACTTGCATTTCTGTTTGCAGCTGGGGCAGGAACGGTTTTGCAGTAAGAGATCGGAGAGAGAACATTCAAGAGGTCAGAAGGAATAGGTGCTTGGACTGGGAGAATAAGAGTTGAAAAATTCATGGGTGATATTTAGGCAAGGAGGGCAGCAAGACAAGAAAGAAGAAGAAAAAAAATCCTACAAAAACAGAGGAATATACTACTTCTCTCTTTCTCTCTGTCAGACTATCTTATTATGTGTTTTCCTTTCCACACCAGTGAATCTTGTCTCATCACTGTGAGAATGTGATTGCCCTATAAATAAGACTTTTTATTTTTAAATGTAAGCACTGCATGAAGTTATTAATCTCTTGTAAATGCTTGTGGCAGCTTAGCATTAGAGAGAGTACTTTCAGGGATTTTTTTGCATACAAATTAATGTGTCAGGCTGTCACATTTAAGACTCTTGACAATTCACATTTGACTGATACCACAAATTCTGAAGGCTTGGTCTTAGAGCTGAGTTAAATCCAAGTGATTATGTGGATGGGTTGGTTTTGATTTTTTTTTTTCCCTTTTTGAGAACAGCATTGTATTAATTTCAGTCTATTTCTCATCCAGCCCTGAGAGTTGTTTTAGTGAAGACCTGGAATAACTTTTGACCAATTAAAGCTCAAAACCAAGCTGTACTGGCTGCTGAAACAATTGTATTTGACATGGTCAGAAAAATGTACAATGGCATCTAAGCAACAAAAATACAGGGTTGTGGTGAAGGGGAAGACATTGTGTATAATTCCAGGAGCAGTTCATAAGTTTTCTGCCTGTAGCTACTCATCAGAACAATTCTTTGACCTGCTTGGCAGTTTTCTTAAGAGTTTCTTGTCAGCACTGGCTTTCATGCTGTGCATTTCTTTTTTTCCAAGTGTTTCCCAGATGGATGTGCAGACTTTATTCGGCTCTCTTCCAACCCTTCCCTTACCTGCCGCTGCATGTACGTTGCTTTATTCTGTCTGCTTCCTTAGTGTTGGCATCTTTGAGTTTTGTTTCTGATTACTTCTCTGCTTCAACTGTTCTGAGATACTTTACTTTATGAAACTGATCTGAAGCACTTTTTTGTTTGTTTGTTTTGTCTGTTTATGAGCTGATTGGGAAAAGTGATTCCATCTGATATGCCACTGATTGCAATATGGGCACAGTACCTACAGATAGCAAATTTAATTTAAATTTACTGAGAAATTTGCTGTCAGGATTGTGCATAGCTTGAGGTCTCGTGAGAGAAATATTGAGTGACAGCTGGGGTTTTGCCTTTCTTTCTTGCTTTCCCCATTCCAGGTTTGTTTGGGAGGAGAAGATCACAGAACTACTGGTATTACTTTAATCAGTGTGGCACTGACTCTGGTAATAATATTTCTTTGTTGCAGCTGCAGAGTCTGCTAAAGCCTTTATTTCAGTGTAATGAGTCAGTGCAGGTCTTCAGCTGGTTCAGCTTTATAATTTTTTTCTTATAAATTACTGCAAAAACATATTTTGTCCTTCCTGAACTGTTGTTTTTTGTTTTACTTTGTTTTTAATACCAATGTATATTTTCCTTGGCTATGGAGAGCTGTCTTAGGCAATGTGATATCTTGACATTATTTTAGTAATCTAGGAGAAAATAGGTTGTAGACATTGTTGAGTGCTTTGGCCTAGTTACACATTTTGATTAGTACCCTACTCCTTGGTAATGCTCAGCTGACACTTTCAGAAGGAGAAACCTTATGGCAGGTACACAGTTTTTCTCTTTGGAAAATTTCAACACTCTTGATGTGAAAAGCATAGATTACTTATTTTTCTTTTAAAAACATGAAAGTTTACATGTTCTAGGTTTATTCCTCCCACACTCCCCTTCTTAAAACAACTTTCAGTTTGTTTCTGTTAGGAAGAAGGCGAATGCAAAGATGAGATGTCTGTGTCCCTGTCTTTCCTCTGCTGTCACTTTTGGATTCATGTTGCCTCATTTAACCAAACCTGACTGAGAATCAGAAATACGAGTGGTTGTGGCATTTGCATGGGCTTTTAAAAAAATTACTGAGGCAATAGAGAGCCTGAAAAAATACATCTTCAGGGCAAAAAACAGTACAATGTCCTCTTCGGTGCTTGAGGGAAGCTAGCTCTGTCTTATAGAAATGTCCAGTGCTCTTTGACTAGTAGACTGAACGATTCATGAACCTTCTCAGTGTTTTGTGAAGAGCGATATTGATACAGGAATGAAAAAACCATCATGTGCATTTCCACTTTGTGTAGTTGTTTATATTCTCAAATGGATGGGGTGGGGAAAGGATAAGCCAAGGAGGTTGACTGTCGTTTTGTGGAACTAAATGTAAAACTAACTGGAACAGAGAGATGTGATCTATATTGCTGTTAATACAGAGGAGAGAATTTGTCTTGTTGTAAATACTAGTTGCCAAGTGGATTTAATTTTCATTGTTTTTTGTTTTAGGTCCTGTTTAATATGGTTGTAGAGGTGCCTCGGTGGACAAATGCAAAAATGGAGGTAATTAAGAAAAATGCCCTAGTTACATAGATGTTGTGAAAGTTACGACCATGCAGTGGCTTGCAATACTCAGAGTTTAATCAGAGTGTGGATTATTCCTAACACATACAATTTTACCTCTTAAAAAATAATTTTAAGTTGTTTATGTGGACATTTTCCTTGTGAAAGTGCTGGCTTGCAGGCCATTGTCCAGTAATCAGTCTTACTGTTGCTTGCTCGTAGAGCAAGAGTGTAGAGCAGTCCACTCAGAGGATTTAATTCCTCTAGTTTCTTCTTTGTAGTGTGCTGGGCCAAATCCTGACAAATGGAGTTGTGAATGAGAAAAGTATTTCCCTGTGACCAAAAAAGATAATACTTGGGGACCTCAGTAATTGAAAGTGTGTGCTCCTGCAGAGATATTTTAAAACCAGAGCGTAGTGGGTTGTTTCTTTGCAGTTACAATATAGAAGCTAAGTAATGCTTCATCTGTAGTGTTCATGAAACAACACATCTTGTCAGAGTATGTCTTATCTTTCTGAACATTTGTATTAATTTTAGGAATGCTTCCTGAATACTTCGAAGGAAGTTTGTGATTCAACTGTTAACTATTTTGATTATTAAAAATAACACCAAAGAGCTCACCCAGCCTCTTATTTCTGAATTTTGTTTTTTCCTTGATGCTGAAAAATCATTTGAACTGTGTTTACCACCACAGTTATTATTCTGCAAGCAGAGTTTATTCACCTTGTATTTTAAGATGATGATTTATTGAGGGAACTGAGTTCTCTCCTGCAGTTTACCTTTGACAGCACTATTTGAATTCTGTGTTAAGCTCAGATTGCTGTTGAGGGTAGAAGTTTACTGTCCTGTTAGGTTCCAAAATCGATGAGTTTAGACTTTTGGGGCTTGACAGAGGAGATCCAAGTTCTCTAATCAGTAACTGTTAATATTTTTGAAATTTCCTGCACTATTTATCAAGGCCCTTTTTTTGCCTTGTCATTGTGTCTCGGCACAATGTGTCTTCAGTCAAGACTGTGGTAAGGTGCTATTACCAGGTCTTTTCTGCATCTCCGTGCTGAGATGCGCTCGTGTGGAATGGAGGCTGTAGGAAATTAAACCTTGCCTTCAGATTAACGTTTCTTGCTGTTACCCCCAGATCTCCTGCTCACCAATTTGTTCTTCCCTTGATTTTACCAAAGGTGCTTTTCATGGGACTTTTGTCTGTTGTTAGTTACTCCTCTTTTTCCGGGTTTACATCAAGAAAAAGCATTGCTGATCTGCACTTCTGTCAAAGTCCCAAATGGCCTATTTGAAGTCTTCACTGTTAAGCTATGACCAGAAGCAGGTAGAATCACGTGTGAAAACAGAAATGTGTAAACATTTATCCCAGCTGTGGGGAAAGTTTACTTGTGGAATAAGTGCATTATATTGACAGTTTGGTGTGGTTCAAAAACATGGAATTCCTTTGGTATGATTTTTCTGGTGGTGCTTTAGGTAAATGACAGGGATGTTGTAAAATGAGTATGGACTAAGGGCTGCGTGCATGTGCACACAAACTATGTACCATTTGAACCTGTAACAAATGTAATACCGTTCAGATGAATGTTTGTAAGCAAGAGCCAAGCTATCATGGATTGGATTGTGGTGTGGAGTATCAAAAGGATGGTTACAGTGAATGAGCTGATGTCTGGTAGGTAATGCATGTGGCAGTGGGTTTGTATTTGAGGAGGATGATGCAATAATAAACTGTTTGACTTTAATTAGTTCAGTCCTTCTGGAAGTGCTTCTTTGTGAATAAAAACACCTTCTGCTAATGCTACCTTAACTAGTTCCAAATCTACATTGAGTTGGTATTTGGTGACTATGCAGAATTTGTGCATACTAAAAAGTATTTGTATGCTGAGAGATGATGAAGAGAAGGGATGTATACAATCGGAGAGCAATGAACAAAAGGTGAGAAGAAGATGAAACATTTCCCCTGTTGCTATCAAAGCTCTTATTGTCAGAAAAAATTGTGACACCATTTGCATTTCTTTTGAACTTGTATTTGCTAGAACCTCTAACTTAAATTCCTTTCAACATTTATGTTTGACCAGGACAGTCACCTTATAAATTTATTACTTTATCTTCTAGATTCATTTTTTCTTGCATACTTCACAGTGTTATTTAAAACCTTAATAAGCTACTTTTGGAACATGACCCTTGAGATTTAGAGTGAGGCGGTCATACTTTTAATACTTCTCAAACCCCAAGCACGTACTCCCAGATGGATCTTTCTAACTGCTTTGGTACAGAATGAATTGCTTTCCATTTTAGCATTCTCTTTCTCTTTCTCTCAGCCTTTCTCTCTTTTTCATGATCTGCTTAGATTGCCACTGAGGAGCCGTTGAATCCCATTAAACAAGATATAAAGAAAGGCAAGCTTCGATATGTGGCAAATATCTTTCCTCACAAGGGTTATATATGGAATTACGGTGCCCTCCCGCAGGTAACATTTTTGTTATAATGGCAAAAGTTTTCTGTCTTCTGTGTAAATTGCCTTGTAAATCCTGGGTACTGCGTGAATACAAATCAGCTACAAAAGGGATGCTTCTCTTGGATACGTTTGTAAATGAGGGGTTTTTTTATATTGAGTTTTATTGTGTCTATAAATTTTGGGTGTGGGTGTAAATATGTCCTGTGTTTCAGGAAGGAGTTAAATGATCAAGAAATCTTGAACCTTTAATCTGCGTCTCTACTGTAGTGACAGAATTGAACTATCATGATCTGCCATTCAAGAACACTTTGTCAAGTAGCCCTTTTCTGCTTAAACCAGGCTTTTTTAAAAAAACTAATTTAGAATTTTAATGTACTGCAGCATAAATTTTAATTGGGATTTCTTAATATCTGTAACAAAGAGGAACACAAGGGGTGTTCTTTTTTTAGATCAAAACTCATCTGCCTTAGTTAACTTTTCTCTGAACTGTGAGACTTTACTGATGATGACATGTTCCAAACTTTGAGCCCTGAAAAAGCCCAACTGATAATTGAAATTTTGGGCATAACAAGAAGTTCTAAACCTTTTTCATTCCTCTGAATAACACATTGGACTTAAATTAGTACTGAGGAAAATGATGGAGCTAGAAAAGAGTAATTTTATTTTCTTTCATTGCTTATGCAGTTAAGTGTAAAATTTGCTGATGTGTTTGAATCTTGGAGAGGAGATACCAGGTAGGTGCTGGAGTATAGCAATGAAGTTCTTATCCTGTCAGCAATCTCAGTAGTCCCAAGTTTCCAAATAGGTACAGTTCAGTGCAGGGGTTCTTCTTCATCATGCGAGATGGGAGCAACCAGACACCAATATGATGTGCATTGACTCCAAATTTATTGCCACATAATCATCACTTATATAGTTTTCCAAATGCGGTATACGTGCTACAATTCATGACAATTAGTTAATACTAAGGATCACTCACTATGCATAAAGCTTCAAAGTTTCGTTTTTGTAACAACTTAGACACCAACCTCATTGTGCTTAAACACCAACCTTATTGTACTTAAAATATCACCCCATCTATTTGGCCTTCAGCTAGTTTTCTCTCACACTAGACTACGGTTATGCTTACCTTACATTTTGCTTAGCTATATACTATTGTTAGTTACATATGTTACAATTTGTTAGTCAGGTACGTGCAATCACACAATGCTTAATTGAATGTTCTATTGTGTCTTCTTCTTTTGACCTTGCCTCCCTTACAGTCTGTAGTTTTGGTTTCCTCCCTGCTCAAGCTTGCTGTCACATAGGCATTCATCTCTCCTCTCCTCTCCTCTCCTCTCCTCTCCTCTCCTCTCCTCTCCTCTCCTCTCCTCTCCTCTCCTCTCCTCTCCTCTCCTCTCCTCTCCTCTCCTCTCCTCTCCTCTCCTCTCCTCTCCTCTCCTCTCCTCTCCTCTCCTCTCCTCTCCTCTCCTCCCAAAGGCAATTCAGAGATGAACTACTGACTTTATCCCTCTTTGTCTAACTCCATATCATTCATTATAGCCCAGGCCCCAACAATTGGGAACCACCGATTCTGATTTTAGTGTTTTGAAATTTGTACGTGCTTCAGTACAAAGCCAAAATGAAACATTTTAATATTTTCCTGCACAAAGTGTATTATGTTGGACTGATGATACTTTCCCAGGAGAAATGTTCAGCTCTCCTTCTTACCTTGTGAGTCAGAGAGAGCTGGAGGTAATTACCATCTTTATTTTCTGTAATAACTTCAAAATACCAGCTGGATCATTACACCTCCAATTGTTGAAGTCTAGATGCTAGCTCAGGTTGCTACTAGCAGCTGTAACAAACAAAATCCATTTCTGTGTAGCCATTATCACAAGAGGACTTTTCATCAGAATCAGCAGTTACCAGAAGTTCAACCCTAATATATGGCTTAAAGATGCATGTTGGGGCTCTTGTTGTATACTGTGGAACAGAGAAGAAAAAAATGACAGTAAGACTCTCATCATTGTCATACTGGCCAGAGAAAAATACCATTCCTAGTGAGCTTTCCTTCTAATGTACAAGTGGAAAGGTGCAGATGTGCAGGAGAATAGTACTGGTATAATGCAGTCTTAAATAAAAAGCACTTCGGCGGAATATTAGAAAATTAAGTTTTAAATTAAAATTCTCTCTTGACTCCACTTGAGGAAGTTTTGGCTAATGGTTCTGCTACCTAAACACCTGAGCAATCGCTTTCACTGTTTTTTCACTTTTAGTATCAGCCAAGTTCTCAAGAACAAGTTTGAGGTAGAGGTTTGACCATGGACAACAGGAGCTAATAGTATAGCTCCTTGGAAAAAAAAATGATTTCTAGCACACTTAATTGGACTTAAAATTCTAACTAGGAAGACTCTTCAACTTTAGAATGAGTTACTCGTTACTAGCCCGTAAGAAACAAAACAAGTACTTGTCTAGTAACTAAGTTACTATAACTTGGCTATGATTCCTTGTTTGTACAGAGGTTAGAACAGGGATTTGAACTTGCTTCCTGGAGAAGCTTCGTTGGCCTTAAGCTGTTGGCTGTTACTGGGAATGTACGTGTCAAAATACTCAGAAATATTTCATAACTACATCTAAGAACTTGGAAAAGCTGATTGGTTACTGACAAATCTATACCTAGGAGCTTGGTTAGCTCAAAGCCTAGCTGTTTTCTAAAGCAACTTATGTTAGCACCATGGTATTTAAAGAGTACAATAAGAAGGTAATTGTAGGATGCCCTAGACAATCCCACAACCAGTGGTAACCGGGGAAATATATATTCAGGGTCTTCTAGTGCCTTAATCACTGCAATTTGATGAAATTTATCTCTTGAGTCACAGACACAGTTAATATTTTTGTTGTCCTCAGTAATTCTCATGTTTCCTGTCCTGACTAGAAGGTTGAGTTATTCAGTGTCAGTGCATTGGCTAATTATTTCTTGGTTTTTGATTTTTTTTCTTTTCCCATTGAGCAAACCTATTCTTGGAAAGCTGTTGTCTTTATAGTTTTTATTAATCTTAGCACTTCCTTTATAGTTTTTATTAATCTTAGCACTTCAGTGGTTAGATGAATTGTAATTGCAAATCAACTGGTAACTGATAATTCTCTTTGTTTTACAGACCTGGGAAGATCCAAACCATACAGATAAAATTACAGGATGCAGTGGGGATAACGATCCTATTGATGTTTGTGAAATAGGTTCAAAGGTTTGTCTTTATCAGGATTAATTTGATTTATCAAGGTTAATTTAATAATTTGGTAACAACTTTTGGAGTAGAAGGGCAGATGGAAAACAAGAAAAGATGGTAATAGTCTCAGGGGATGGCAAAAGTATGAATAGAGGATCTGAGGCGGAAGGTAAGGAAATGGTGTATGTTTTAAAATGAGAAAGAAAGCAGGATTTGATGAAGTTTGTATACTGGATAAAAGGGAAGAGAACACCACCCTGAAGTTCTGCAGTTTAACATTGAGTTTTGTTTGAAGGAGGAGAGGGAATTAAAGTCTTTTGAGAGGCAGCAAAAACAGAGCAATCCTTGGTAGCATCAAATATGATGTTATGAAATGAATGAGTTTGGAAGAGGACTCTCTTTGGGATGCTTTAAATAGAGGGAAATTTAGTTGATGACAACAGCACAGGTGACGTTTTTTGAGGAAAGGGAGCTGAAGATTGATTTCAAGGGAAAATGCAAAAATTAGTTGTGCTGATATTTCTGGGGAAGTTGTGTGTGTTTGTATGTGTATATTAGAATATAGAGGAAGGAACATCAAGAGAAAGATTAAGTTGAGTCAAGAGGCAGGAAGGTGTTAAAAATGAGTATAAGATACTTTTGACTTGCAGTTTGGGGTGAAGATCGAGAAGGTGTGAGGGAGTAGAAGACAAAGTAAAATTTTCTAGCTTGTTTACTTAAATGCTGACTGGAGAACTGAGGGTTGAAGAATAGCAATGGTGGAGTAATGCTGTATAGATGTGTACTGGGTTTACAGATCAATCTTGCAATTCTGTTAGCTGCTGGTCAAAAATGTAGTAAAGCTATTGTTCTGGTTTAGCAAGGAGCAGCTTTTGGCTTAGTAACAGGGGGAGCGGGTTGCAGTGAAGACCTGGTAAAGAGTTTGCGGACTCTCCCCCGGCTCCTGGGTTCAGACCCACCTCCGGCCCTGCTGGGCCAATCTGGCGCCTCTGCCATCACTATTTAGGGGATGGGAATTGGAATGCAAGTCAGGAGGTGTAAGAGTGATACAAGATGGAGGCGGCCAAGCGGACCCTTCAGCCAGATAAGGAGGAAGGAAGGAGAAGCAATAGACCAGAGACTCCTCTGCAAGCCGTGGCGAGAATGCAAGCTGTGCCCCTGCAACCTATGGAGGTCCATGGCAGGACCGAGAGTTACCAGCAGCTTCATGTGAGCGAGCCTGGACGGGCGAGGGACTGTGTGGGGAGACGGCCATGGCCCAGGCCGTGCTGGAGAGCCTGTGTGCCGCAGAGCAGCCCCACACGAGAGGCAGAGAGGAGCTGCAGCCTTTGGAATAAGTGCGCGTCGGAGCAGCCCGTGCAGGGCTGCCATGCGTGTGAGCTACCCCACGGACTTGCAGGGAGGACTGGTGTGGAGTTCACCCGTCCTGAGGAGGGACAAACGGCAGAAGCTATCGGGAACAGACTGACTGAAACCCCTCACTGCCTGCCCCCCAAACCGTTCAGGGGGGGACAGGGTAAAAACCCCGGGATCAGGGCTCTGAGCCCGGGAAGAGGGGAGGTGTGGCAAGAAGGTGTTCTTAAAAAGGCTGGTTGGACTCTTCATTGATGTATTACTCTGGGTTGTTTCGTTTTGGTTATGTTTTGGGTTTCTGGGGGTATGTTTTAGTTGATGTTGCATTAAATTGGTTTTTTTTCTGTTTTCTTCCCCAAACTGAGTGGCCTGGTCTGTTTTGTCCTGAACCTTGAGCGGCAATTAAGCTCTCCCTGCCCTTGAGCAATCCTCAGCCTCTTCAGTACTAATCGTGGTCTTTGTTCCCTGATGGGCCTAAACCATGACAGCTATCTTGTCTGTAAAGAGAAAGAAATTCCATGCAGCATTTTCCGAATCTGTGTGAGATTATGTTCTGTTTCAGGTACGTTCTTCTGGTGAGATTGTTCAGGTGAAGGTCTTGGGTGTTTTAGCTCTTGTTGATGAAGGAGAGACAGATTGGAAGATAATTGCCATCAGTGTGGATGACCCAGAAGCTCAGAAAATCCATGGCAAGTATTTTTATCTTTATTGATGCAAGTTTCATCAGCAGCTTGCACAGTAGAATGGTGACTTGAGTTTGGTGACTTGAGTTTAGGCCACCCAGGACAAGAAGAGACAGACTGAAAAGAGGCCAGACTTTTCTTTTTTGTTGTTGTTTAAGTCAGATACTTCCTTCAAGGAGGGCATGTGTGCTTTCACACTAAGCTTTTGAAAATATTCACATAGATCTTCAAGAGGACTTGTCATGTAGAAAGTCTTTTGACTCCTGAAACACAACAGCTTTAGAAAGTGACCTCTGAAAATTACAGGCTTATCTCCCGTGTAATAGTGCGTATTTACCCACTCAGAATATGTATCACACCACTATTTTCCTTGTTGAAAGAGTCTGTTCCTTTTATATCTGCAGGCATCTGTATTGCATTCCAAAAAGGACTGTATGTTTCCACTGTTTCATCACTTAGAACTGGATTACTTCCAGGATTTGTTGCCTAGTAGGTCTCACCTTTTAGCTTGAAAATTTGGGGGGGTGATATCCTTTCCAATCTTGTTCTCATTGTGACCATGCTTCTGGTATCCAAATGGGATTCTGTCACTAAAGTGTGGCTATGTGGACAGCATGTGAGGTGTAATTCTGCTTACAGACTGTTCAATAAGAAGATCATACAAATGTGTTAAAACTGTATGAAGTTAAGTTTTTACAACACGGGTAAAGTGCATCTTTTCTCTGGATAAATGGAGGTTCACTTTCTGAAATGCAACGTTACTGGGAATCATGAGAATTAAATCAGGAGGTTTGTCTAAAAGATAGTGATTGTTGTGGGACCAAAACCCATATATACTGTCAGGTATGTGTGATCAGAGCCTGCTGCTTGTGGTTAGGGAGCACCAGGGCACAGAGTAGCCTTTCTGAAGGAATAGGACTATTCAGTAGCTTGTTAAGGAACTATATTTCTTAGCCATTGAGAATTTTTCCTGGTTTCTGAGTGTAAAGTAAATATATCACTGGACTGGCCCTTCATTCTCAGTTTTCTTGCAGGTTGCTTTGACATGGAAAATACTTGGCTTGTGGGGAAAGAAGGGGAGAAGAGGAAGTGAGGAAAAGGAATTTCTTGGGTTGATGCTGATTAAAATCATTGGGCAGATGAATAACTACATAGTGTTTATGACTCTACTTTAACAGTTAGAGATTAAGAAGTTCAGCTTAAGGAAATAGTAAGTAATAGTTTGCTGTTAATGTTAGTATCAATTTAAACCTCTCTATAATATGCAGTGAAATGCAATGTAAGTTTCAGTAGTTAAAAGACAAGTAATTAGTACTTTATTTCTCTACCCTGTTCTTTTAAAATTTTATGTATTTTCCTTAATTTCTGAGAGAGTTTAATCAGAAAAGTGGATGAGAGAATTTGAAAGGAGCCCTCTTAACTAGGGACAAAACTGGGACAGTTTATATTACTGGGTCATGCAGCTCTGTTTGAAAGTCGTCTGTTTTATTTTTTGTTTTATCAGGTAATGACTGATTTCTGTCAGCTGTGGTACAGCTTTAGTTGTTTTGGGAAGGGAGTAAGAGTTTTAATCTTGTTTTTTTTTTTTTTAAAAAAAAAAAAGCAAAGTTAAAAATGAGCAAACCATTGCCTGCAGTCGATTCTTGTGTGCATCCTTTCTTACCACAGAACAGGTGCAAAACTTCAGGAATGGAAATGTACTTCTGAGCTTCAGAGAAGTGCAGAAATATTATCCAGTTTAGTATGATTTCTCTTTGGGATTGGAGTTGAAGTCCAAGATTTACAAAAAGAAAGAAATAGGAACAAAAAAAGGCCCCCATCTGCTTTCACAAAACATGACTAGCTTGTAGTGTTTGACAGCAACCCTTCTTCAGTCTGAAAACAAACAAATCTGTTGGAGTAGGCAATACAATATGTCCTGTTATACTTGTTTTTCCCCTTTTCCAAAGATGTTAATTATTTCAACATAGCAGCTACAGATAAAACTGGTATCTCCCTCAATAATTGATGTGCTGCTGTGTTACAGTGGTGGCCTCCTAGGGAAAGATGAGGCTAAGTGTTGCCTTCTAGGTCTGTCCAGTCATTTTTGTATCATTTGCTAAACATTTGGAATTGGACTGAGAATCATCACATTTGCTTTCAACTCAGTATGTGCACAGCCCCCAGTGAACATTTGGAAAAGATAATTCCTAGACACCAGAGTGGTGATTACTTGCAAACCCCATCCTGAGCACGTGCAGTGTTTTAAGTCCTCTTGCTGCTTTAAGCACACCCCAGGTACTCTGTATATTCTCCTTCTGGGATTGTGATCATTCTCATAAGTGCAATTGATTTTTCTTTGCAGAACTTGAAACTAAGCAGTCCCAACTTCTGAGTAGTTCTCATTGTTTATTCATAGCACTCTACTGTACTGTGTCCTGCAGGCATTTATTGATAAATACTGGTTTAAATTGGAAACCCTGCCTAGAGCTCTCGCTCTCACACAGAGCAATGAGAAACTGTGGTTTGTAGTGACAATACCCAGGAATGGTAAGCAATGCTTAGCACCTATTGAAGTGGGAATGGTGTCATCAGTGGGAATAGAAGGGGCATAGTGTCTTTTTGGAATGACCATGGAAGGTAATCTGAAGTTAAAGCACTTAATACTGGTGGGCATGGGGGACAGTCTCACTCCAAATATAAGCTGTATGTCAGACGCAGGTATCTACTTGAGAAAGTTTCTTTTAGGCTAAAACGGAACATATTCAGATTTATCTATTTCAATAAGATGCAGTTTTGTAGCTATCTGAAAATTACTGTGTTATCTTTCCGCTCAGGTGGTTGCTAGGTGTGTCGCCATTAGTGGACTAGCAAAGCAACTTTGGACCTAGCAAGTCTGGGAAAGGGCCTAAAAGCTCCCTGCACACTGAAACACTAAATCGTGTGGTGTAGTAAGCCTGGATGCTTTTGTTGTTGTTGCTTTTGATTGTTTGGATTTTTGTAAAAGCCTAGCCAGGAGAAGCAGTAAATTGCTGGAGTGGAAAGGCTCCTTGTCTCGTTATCTCAGAATTTGGATTGAATTTAATATGTTGGAATTCACATACATATCTGATGTGTTTTTCAAGGTTTGACTCAGAAGGGATGAGCGATATTTTCATGCTGTAATTTGGTCTGAAGGTATATGGCATCTTCATGTCAGACAAGAGGTTTTGAAAATCACTTGAAGTAGAAAGTGTGTTTGAAATAGGTTATGACACATCTGACTCTCAAAAGGTCATCTTACCTTCCCTGGGCAAATGGGACAAATTGTGTGTGCTGGATGGCATTTTGGATTTGATTTACTGGCCTGGAATCTTAGCAGCTGTTTTTTTGCTATTGCTCACTGGAAAGGTGCCTGGATATATTCAGCTTGGTTGAACATTGGTGATGTCTGCTGGCTTTATTGTGCTACCTTTTGCTGGCACTGCTGTAGTTAGCTTTGCTGTGTTGCCACGCTTCTTTTCCAACGTGAAACTCAAGATTGGCTTTTTGAGTTAAGTGATCAAAACCTAAATAGCAAAAACAAAGCATATTTTTGTACTTTGTACCATATATTGTTACAGACCCTTGCATGTGAGTGTGTTTATATGCAGAGAAGCAGGCGAGGCCCTGAAAACTTTTGTTGTGTATTTGTGTAAGTGTTTAATATAAAGAAATTAATTATCTGTACTGAGGCTCCCCTCCTACCCTCTCACACCATGCTGTACAAAATACACCACATGCCTTTATATGGAATATAGCTGCTGCTTCCTGCAAATGTTTAGAAGATGTTATTAAAAACATATGTCCTCTCTTCTGACAGACCTTGTTTAAAAAGCTTGCTTCAAGCATGTTGTTTTAGCTTTGCTTGCAAGAAGCAGCATCTGTTGTACTAAAAATGGTAGCTTTGTACAAATGCTTTTGTTACTCTCTTTTGTACAGCCAGATAGAATTGGGATCTACTTTTACATTGGCTCTCTCCCTTGACTGAGAGCAAGCAGCAGTTTTTTGAGCCAGCCCCTAGGGGTTTTCCTTACTGCAACCCTTAATGTGATTAGCTGTCTCTTTTTAACCCTTGGTGTGTACTTGGCAAAATGGGACCTGTGGTTGTACACTATAAAGAAATTACTGCCTAGAGCACAGTGGGTATGTGCTGATAATGTACCTCCAGGAGCCTGACCTTTCTGCCCTGTCACTCTGAGCAGGGGATGTGTGCAGAGATCACATTGCTGTAGGCCAGCTATGCCAGCTACCTGCTTGCTACCTCCTGTACTTTGCTCAGCCCCTTTTGCCATGAGAGTGGGTACATAACTCTAAAGGAAGGCAAGCAGTAAGGATCAGAAAAAGTATCTGCCAGTGCCTGCTGCAGAAAAGACACCAGAGTTGTTTGGGATTTTTTTAAAAATCATAATATGCAGCTAGCTTCTATAGATACTAGTGTAGTAAATCACTATACTGCTTCTCGTAACCTTTTCTTTTACCTTTCTTTGCTTACTCTTCTGAGAATTTTTTTCTCTGCCCAAAGATTCTGTTTGGATTTCAAAGTAGAGGACAAGCTGTCTTTCAAGCTTTTCTATGGTGCCTTCTAATGAACCATTTAAGCTTCATTTGGTGCCCAGTAGCTGTCCTTCATAATAGAAGGTTGTGAAGCATGACGATGAAGGAGAATAACTTGAAAGGAACCAAGGAATAAAAGTAACCATTGTCCCTCTTCTTAAGTCCTCAAAGCTGGTATATATAGCAGCCAAAACTTTAGGGGCCATATAATGCTGTAGCCCGTTTCTATACAGTCATTTTACGTAGGCAAGTTTTATTCCCTTAGAGAGAGTGTGAAATTCAGAGATGATTCTGTCCCTGAAGACAGTCATCCCTGTTTTAAGGAGATAATAAAAGCCTACCCCAAAACCTATTTTAATATTTGAGTTATTTAAAAGAAACATAAACAAAGGCTATAAATCGGGAACACCAGATGAGGAACAGCCCAATTGTCAGTTAGTAGACAGTAAAGCAGTTTGGTTAAACAGTTTTTGTGGGGATAGGAGACAAATAAGCAAGTAGCAGGAATGAGGAAAAGTTAGGAGAGAAGTTTGCTGGAACAGAAACCAGAAAAAAGGAGCTACAGTTTGAGAAAGTATGGAGTTCATCCACTGCTGGGAGCCAAGGAGATTGCTGCAGCAGCCTGGTTTGCTTTGCAGACTTGAGGAGATACTATCTCTTCAACATGTACTAGAAGTTGTGAGTTCAAACCTCACAAGAGGAGGAGATGAAGAGGGCTCAGAATGGGACAAGAGATGTTGCCTGACTCACAGAAATCGATTTGGATTGGAGCTGCAGTTTTATTAGTGCCAAAATGAAGCATCCTGTCTCCAACCAAGACCCTGCCCTTTTCTAAATTGGTCCTTGGTTGATTTTGCCCACTCACTCACCCTGGTGAAGTACTTTTAAACACGTATTCCAGCTAGAAGACCTGTCTCTTGCACAGCCTTTTGTGCCTTTGCTTTTTGTCTGGGATTCTGCCAATGAAACTCCCTAATCTTCTACAGGCAGATGGCCAGCAGGCAAGTTCAAAATGTATTTCACTCTGAGTCCATAAACACGTAGTCCTATTAAGTGTGTGCAAAAGCAAAAATTTACATAGAATTCTTCAAAGTTTTACATTTTATTCTTTGTATAGTATGTGATCCAGTGGAATTTGAGAGTGGCATCTATCTGGTGCATATGAACACTCAGCCTCTTTTCTTGTGTAGGTTTGGTCTCACAGTTCAGTCCATGTGTCATCTCTCTCTCTTCTACAGGGAAGTGAATTGTCTTGAAGCAGAAGACTTTTTCCCTTTTCTGTCTATTGGAGTCCTATGTCCAGTTCTGGGCTGCCCAGCTCAAGAGTGACAGAGAACTTCTGGAGAGAGTCCAGTGCAGGGCCATCAGGATAATCAGGGGACTGGAGCATCTTCCTTATGAGGAAAGGCTGTGGAAACTGGGGCTGTTCAGCTTTGGAGAAGAGGAGACTGAAAGGAGACCTCATTGATACTGACAATATTTAAAAGGTGCATGTTAAGAGGATGGGGCAACATTTTTTTCTGGAGTGTCAAGTGGTAGGACTAGGGGTAACGGACAAAAGCTGGAACACAAAAAGTTCCATTTAAACATAAGGAAAAACTATTTTCTTGTGAGTATGAGGGAGCCCTGGCACAGGCTGCCCAGAAGAGATGTGGAATCTCCTTCTCTGGAGGTTTTCAAAACCCACCTGGGCATGTTCCTGTGTGACCTGATCTAGGCAGACCTGCTTGAGCAAGGGATTTGGACTAGATGATCTCTAGAGGTCCCTTCCAACCCCTACCATTCTGTGATTCTCTTTATAAATACTTGTCTTTATTGAGGTTTACAGGGTAGATTTAAAAAAGATGTTTAGGCACTTAAAGATGGAAAGTACCTGACTAGGTGTCAATTCCGTGGACTAAGCAACCCTGAAAATCTGTTTTTTAGGACTGGATGGACATAAGTGTATCCATCAGGAATCGCTGCCAACCAGGAGATGTCAGTGAGGGAAGCATATCTTTGGGAGAAGAGAACCAAGTAGCCAAGCAGTGTGGAGAGAGATCAAGAGGGAATCGGGAAGGGAGAAATGAGCAATAGCTTGCAAAACACTAGAGAAGGAGAATAACCTCGTGGAGGGTGGCCTGGGCAGAATGATGTTAAGAAATAGCTGGAAGACTGCATGCAAAGCACAGCAATAAAGTCAGCTCTCATTTACTTCAGAAGCGACTATAGGATGGGAATAGATGGAAAGAGAAGGATTACACCAGCTACAGAAAGCATTTGGCTTCTGGAAAGGATAAAATGCTTTATTGTATCAAAATTAATTAGAATTACATTGAAGGCTTTTCCACGTCAATGTATTGCTAGAGAGTTAATTTGCCAAGGGGCTGATAGGACCACCTCGTTACAAGTGAGGAGGAGCAGTGGTAGTCTCACAGGACAACAGGGTGAAATTTGATATGCACAGCAGAAGTAAACGTCAAAGATCACAAACTGCATCTTTGCTGTAGCAGTATAACCCTCAAGCAGAATTACTGTGTGACTGTTTAATGTCTCTGTACCCACTGTGGCAACGCTCACCTCTGCCTCCCAAGGGTGTCCCACAAATGACACGTGTTCCTCTCTGTGTCCCATTCTATCTTTGTGTGGTAGGATTATAGAAGTAAAGCAGAACTGGCTTATCACTGTGAGTATGCAGATACACAGGGCTATTTGGAGATTTAGCGTCTAGTGCTCCTATCTGCCTTGTATCTTACATCTGAATTTGGAAGTAATGTGAGCAAAGGGATGAATGCCTTGAATATAACTTGGAGAAGTCAAGCCTGTCTTTTGTTTTGAGATGCCGCCTTAAAAATCTGTGTGGTGAAATTGGTTTTCACTAAGTGTTCCTTCATTATCAAAAATCCCTGTAGTCCCTGCAGTTTCTGGGGAAAAAAATTACCTCACTGAGTAATCTTAAGTACTGCAAGAGGTACCTACTGAGTTGAAAGCCTATAAATATGGAATTTTCTTCCTCTCCTGTCACAAGTGTCATCCTTTTATTCATTGTCCCTTTGGGTCTTCATTAATGAAGGGCAGGAGGCAACTGGTTTACCTGTTTAGCGTGCCTGTGAAATCATAAGATCTCAGCTATGGGCAGCTAATGTAATAAAGTGACGTTCCCCAATGACTTTGGAAGTGCTCAGTGAAATCAAATTGCTTGCGCATCCTTTATGAGACTCTAAAAACTGAATGCTACAAAAACTGAGTGAAGAGGATCCGTCCTTTTGGTCTTTTAAGGTGTTTTTTGGTTTTTTTTTTTTTTTTGTTTTAAATCTTTTTAATCTACAGATATTGATGATGTGAAGAAGCACAAGCCAGGTTACCTTGAGGCTACAGTTGACTGGTTCCGATTATATAAAGTCCCTGATGGTAAACCAGAAAATCAGTTCGCTTTTAACGGAGAATTTAAAGACAAGGTGAAGATAATCCAGAATTAAAGATGCATTGTTCTGTCATGTGTCCCAGCATTTCTGGGGTTGCAAAGGTCTAACAAAAAGATTTTTTATATGAATACAATTTATTAGGCTTGGAATAAATAATGTTTGCTGCCTTCCATTTAATTCAGGGAATTGTGTAGGTTAAGTGAAGTCTGCAAAAAAACATTCAGTCATAATTCTGATGAAACTTACACACTCATTTAGGTTTTTTCATTTTCCCTGTTAGAGAAGTAAATGGGTTGTCTTTTCAGGTGTTCTTTCAGTCCTGATTGATATTTTTTCCTGACTTTTTTTAAGATTATGCAGTTTACGACAGACAGTGGGTTTTTCATATTTGATATTTACTCAAGGTATACATTTTCCTGGTAATTCTGTATAAAAACATTAGAACTGTTTTGAGCTTGAAATCTGAAAAAAAAAGATTTCTCCCTCTTTTTAGAAAAAATGAATGGCATTTTAAACTATCTATAGTAAAAAATGGCCAGTGTTTGAAAGGAGAATGGACCTGGGAATAGACATTGCTGAAGAAAATAACTCAATTTTTCCAGAGGAAATTGCATGTGATTAGAGTAAAAATGTTTTGCAAATTGTGTATTGCAGGTTCTCTGTAGACTATTTTTGGCAAAGAATGGCAGGTTTTTAATGAATTATGTCCATTTGTTGGCTAGGTTGGCCTTGCAGTGTGCTATCAAAGTTTTAAAATACCTTCTAACCAGCACAGGCAGCTTTACATGTTTTGTCTGGTTTAAGAGATGCCCTGCCTCTCTTGTACTAAAACTGTCTGTTAAATCAGTCGAATGTAGAACTGTAAGACTTAATGACCTGATCTCTCCCATACTCGCCCAGGAACTGCTGTTAGAGGTTATCCTGCTCTGTAAAGCCAAGTGGTCCTCTGTAGCAGCAGTTTGATGATATATCCCTGTCAGGCTATTGGAGTTCAGGCTTGAGGCATTAAATGCCCCAAGATAGCTGGTTAGGAGCACTTGAATAATTCTCAAGCATTTCTAGAGACCCAGGATATGGCGAGGCAGCTGTGGCTGTGCTCCAGCAGCTCTGGTGAAGTTCACAATGTTCCAGTGGCATTTTGCCAAGTCACTCCTTGTTAGGAAATGTGAACGTTCTGTTGGCAACTTTTTGCAAGCCTGTCCAGATAGCATCATCTGGGCACTGAGTGGCTTATTTTACCTCACTTTTTTTTAAGATTTTTCATCCCCACCCAGTCCCCAATAGTACTTTTGTTTTAACCAAACAAAACCTGTTAAGCAGCTGACAATGTTGCATTGTTGTGGATGCCTGTGGTTGGGAAATGAACGAAGTAAATGCAAATTCTGAGGAGAAACCTTAACTCTGACCCTGATGTGCATATGTAACAGAGGAGTCATACATCATACACTTTTTCCCATTTAGGACCTGGTACAGTGTTCTACAACTCTAGGTGTCTGTTTAGCATTTAGTACTGATTTAGGTTTTTTGTGCAGCCTTTGTGTTTTCTGGCTGGAGACTGAGGGAAAGTCATAAACGTGTTGCCAGTGTATTTGACAGATAGTGAAATTTGTTTCTTTTCATAAAAAGGATGTTATATTTTCCAGAAATTTAATGAGGCCTCAAAGGAGGGACCTTAAAATAACACACGAGACAGTATGTTTTAATAAACTAGTTCTGTGGCTCTTTTCCTGTTTAATAACATTTTAATTCATAAAACATTTCCTTGATGTAAACTAGGATTTTGCTGTTGAAATTATTAAATCCACCCATGAATACTGGAAAGCTTTGCTTCATAAAAAGGCTGATGGAGGTACTATTAAGTGGTAAGTATCCAGTCCCATCTTTTCCTCTTTATATTGGTGCCAGTACTGGTGGCATTCAACGTGTGGTGGCTGTATATGAACTGCTTAGATTATTTTGAGGTGAAAGGAATACTTGCAGCTTTGATAATTAATGAATAATAAACTATGATTGACTAGTTGCACCTTGTATGACAGTGATTTCTTCTAAATGGTTCAAAAATATATTAATTTTATAAAAGTGACATAGATTACTTAAACTTTTGAGAATTCCCCTTGAGTGTTCAGGAGCATTTTGGAAGAATCTCAGTATCCTGTGCAAATCTTCTTGTCACTGTTTATTCTGTCCTTCAGTGCTGCACACTTGTGCTGCAAGAGTCTTTTGCGCCTTAGCATTGCATATTTTTCGGGGTTTTTTTCTGGAGTGAGAGAACCAGATTACTGACTTTTACTAGCTTTTGTTCTGGTATAAGTTAAAATAGACTTTATTAAGCTCTCTGAACTGGTTTGTGTTGGCAATTGTGGCACCAGAGGTCCTAAGGAGAAGGCAGGTATCTCCACCTGGTGGTTTCCAAGCTCTGTAGATTGCCATTAGCTAAACGAGAAGGCAAAGGCTGTGGGGAAACCAGTGCTGAGATAGTCACTGTCTTCTACTTTATTGGGAAAATGTGATTTCTCTTGGAGCTGATTGAACACCTTGGCAGTTGGACAGGTCGTTAGCTGTGCTTCAGCATGGCAAGAATCTTGTAGGATAGTACTCAAATTTTGGTATTGATCATTTTAGAGACATTTTGAGCTTCGTGTTGATGAAATTAAAAAAATAATTAAAATTGCAGTCTTGCTTTGTGGAACTGAACTTCTTGCCATTTACTGTCTGGGACCTTTAAAACTCAGTTTTGATGTGAAAGGATATGTATTCATAGGGAATCATTACTGAAAAGTATTTGGACCCAGAGTTTATCTGCTCTCTGGAAGCAGTACAGATATCTATTGGTTTATGTTGGAGCAGAATTTAGACCTGTTTTATCCTTCTTGTTAGACTGCAAACCAAGGGTGGCCTGCCACAGAATCTGCCACAGAATCTGACCAGCCTTCAAGACACAAGAGAGGTGGATGTTCACATCACCTATGCTAGCCACTTAGATATTCTTCAGCTCCCTCAGGAAGTGCCACTTTATCTCTGCTGACTTCTGGAGAAGGATTTAGTTTCCTAACTGTGGTCCTCTGAACTGTACCCAAGTTAGCTGCCAGAAGCACTGAGTATGAGCACTGCTTGCACAATATAGAACACACAGCCTAAATAAAAATGCTCAAACCCAAAGAAACAGAACCCGTCTACACCTCTCTTCCCTCCCAGCATTACTTGTTACTTGGCATTTTTTACTTCCTCATTTCTTTGAGATACACATTTCTGAGTTCTATAGGTGAAGATGTTTGTTTTCCATAGCCACTTAATTGCATGTGTCTCTTCCACTGACTGATAGAAGATGTTTTAAATTTTCTCTTTCAGCACAAATGTTCTAGTGAGTGGCAGCCCATTTTGCTGCAGCGAGGAGGATGCCCAATCGATCGTGCAGTCGGTAAGGATAATATTTACTTTTTCCCTACAATTTTTTTAAGGTGATTAATAAGAAAAAAAAAATCAGTGTGTCAAAACTGAAGTAAAGTACCTAAGTTGAAATGGTCCTAAAACAAAAATTTAGGGTATAAAGTAAAAGGAAGAGCACAAAGGCGGTGGGGGAAATGTAATCATTATACAATAAACCTTTCATTGCAGTGGTCTAATTGTGTTTTCTGGCAGGTTCATTACTGTTCTGGTGGGGTTTTTTTGTTTGTGGATTTTTTTCCTCCCTCTGCAGTGCTGTTTCTTCTGATCCTGAATAGCAAGATGGACTGCTATTTGTATCTACCGTGTTGTCTTCCATCTCCCCTGTTGCCATGAGTTACCACTCAGTGTTAGAACTCATTGACTAGCTGACTGTGGTCCCTAATCACTAAAGGGATCCTTTGTTTGTCTTCTTGCATAATTAAATGCATTGCTGAAAGAAAAAGGGATGCTTTTTTGAATGTTTCTTAAAGAATGCCTGTCATATTCTGAAAATTAACATAAAATTAAAACATGCAGGTTTCCTGTTCAGGCAAGAAAAACGTCCTGCAGGTCTGCTGCTTTCATGTGCAAATGCTAGTGGAGGAAAATTTCTTCCATTTTCAGATATGATAGTTTGAATGCCAGAAATTAAGCAAAGTTATGAGAAATTACATGAAGAAAAGTGCCTCCAAGTATTAAGTTTTTTTTTTTTTAAACTATATACTGTAATTGAGCCCATGCTCATGACCACAGGTGGGAGCATGGCAAGTATTTCAACACTTCTTTAAAAGTACCTTTATGGTTGCACTTGTGAATATTGATTAATTGCACTGTAAGTTTTAAATGAAAGGAACTCACTTTGGAATTCAGATATGGTTTTAGATGTGTCAGTAACATCTATAAGCAAATATTTACAGTAACTTTTAGTGAGTATTTAAATACAACTAAAATTTCAAGTTTAAATGTATTTGGGTGGTGACAAACCTGCAAAGGACTATTTTGCTTTCTGTGCTGTTTGTGCTTTGAAGCATGTAGGATAAATACTTACTTGTTTAAATTGTCAGTATCCATTATTTTGACTCTTAATTACAAATAAAATTTTTTCATGATTTTTTGGGGGGAGGTTAGTAAAACCAGTTCATAAAGTAGGTACCTTGTATCAAACTGTTGTGTCTTTTTTATCATGAGCACTTGCCGCCTTATCAAATATTATCATTTCCTGGCTTTTTTGTGCCTCGCATTATTTTCTTTAAGTGATACTGATTTTGTGAAATTGTCATCACATACTTCTTTCCATCATTCTGTTTCAGTTCAGTCTAAGTATTTAGTCATGTCTTTGTAGGCTATTGTCTCTTGGTACGTTTAAGACAGGGAAAATACTGTTTATAATGCATGCAATTTCTCATCTACAATCACTGAAAAAAGAAAAATGCTCTTGAAATAAAAATGGTGGACAGTCAAACTCTTAATTGTAAACAAGGGGTTTGACTTACACGTTTTAAGCAGGTATCTTTTTGTCTAGTACACTACGCTGCCCACTTTGGTTGTCAGGCATTCATCTCTTTCAAACTGAAGTGAAAGTACGTGAGTGTTGGCTGCAGAATTTTAATGGCTGTGACAATTTTAAATGAAAGCTGCCTGTGTTTAGAGCTTTTAAAAAACAAAACAAAACAAACCCTAAAAGCAGACACATTTTCTTTGAATTTATGTCCCTCTATTAACTTTTGGATAAAAGCAGAAGAATGAAAGCCAAGGTAGAGATTTTCCTATGCAAGTACAGTGAGGAACATATTTCGGCTACTGCAAAATTTCTGAGCTACCTGTGCAGTGAGGGCTAGTTAGTTCCCTACAATTCTGTTTCCTACCTCTGACTCCCATTATGGAATTTTTGAGTGGATGATAATTGCTTTAAATCAGATATATTGAGTTCTCAACAAAACAAAAGGCAACACTCAGTATTGTTAAGAACCACTAATCAGAATTTCATATAGATTTTGATTGGGTAGTTCCTAAGATAGTCCTGTTGATTTCAGTGGAATTGATTGTACTATTATTCGACTTTACAGATGTGAAACTACCATGGCCCGTCTGTATTGTGGAATTTCCACTCCACTGAGTTAGGGTCTAGATGGTGGGCATGTGTACTGTCATCTGTATTGGTGGCAAACTAGGAATGATTCTGTAACTGGTGAAGTTGCCATGTGTAGTCAATCCCAAAGAAAGAGAAGGTAATCTGCCCTTGGGAACACACACTGAACATGTGAACCAGCCAAAATTACACCAGCCTCCTGCAACTACAAACCCAATTGAGTGTTCTCTAGCCTCTGAAAATTGTTTCATTTCTTTCTTAGCTCTTGTATTAGTATATGTTGACTACTAAACCCAGGAGGAATAAAGCATTGTAGCTGAATGTGTTAGTGCTAAGATGTACTGTTTATTTCAGGCTTTTAAGTGTTGCCATCTGTAAAACTGCCCGGCACAGCCAAACCTTGTTTAACATTAATCCTGAGAACTGCTTGCTCACTTGCTCAGTGGAGAAGCTACTGAGGACTTGGAAAGTTGGAAAATCTCCAAGACAATCTATGTATAGTTAGTAGAGCAGTGTTTCTCAGACTTATCGCATAATTCTTCCCTTACAGTATTAGAAAAGTGATCTAGCAAAGCTTTGCTAGATGAGGTCTTTTCTGATAAAATGCAGAACAGTATCTTAGAGGGGAAAATACTGGCTTTTCTTGATAATTTAAAAAAATCTCACAACTAAATTTGAATCTGTGTGCTTACTAATGTGTTTCAAATAATTCATATATAAGCAGGAGAGTCTGTTAACTGCCTTTCTGTCTACATGTTTTCTGTGGGGACATTTCCATTTGGGACTTGGTAGAAACAGAATGTTCTATTCAATGGCCAGTTGTGATACAGTGGATTGGTGGGATTTTTACCTCTCTCCCACCTTTTTGCAGGGTAGTGGGGGGGAGCGTGGGTGTGCATGTTTGGCAAATTGGTAACAACAGCCAAGGAGAAGGCTGAAGTACTCAAAAACTTTAACTCAGTCCTCACTGGCAACTGTTCTTCCCTCTCCGGTCAAGTGGATGGGCCTCAAAGAAGGGGCTGGAGGAGCAAAGTCCCTCCCACTGTAAGAAACAATCAGGTTCATGACCACCTGAGGAACCTGAATGTAGATAAGTCTACAGGATTTGATGAAATGCATCCCAGAGTCCTGAGGAAATTGGCAGATGTGGTTGCCAAGCCAGTCTCCATGATATTTGAACAGATGAAGTCCCTGGTGACTGGAAATGGCAAAATATTGCACCCATTTTTAAAAAAACATCAAGAGGAAGACACTGGGAACTAGCAACCTGTCAGTCTCACCTCTGTTCCTGTGAAGATCATGGAACAGATCCTCCTGGAAGCTGTGCTAAGGCACATGGAGGACAGGGAGGTGACTTGAGACAGCCAGCACACCTTCATCCAGGGCAAGTCTTGTCTGACCAACCTAGTGGTTTTCTGTAATAGAGTGACTGAATCAGTGGACAGGGAAAGAGCCATGAATGACATCCATCTGGACCTCTGTAAGGCTTTTTACAGGGTCCCCCACAACATCCTTATCTCTAAATTGAAGAGATAGATTTGATGAATGGACTGTTTGGTGGATAAAGATTAGCTGGATGATCACATCCAGAGGTAGTGACCAATGGCTCAGTATCTGGGTGGAGACTGATGACAAGTGGTATCTCTCAGGGGTCCATACTAGGACCTGTATTGTTTAATATCAGTGACCATAGACAGTGGAATTGAGTGTACCTTCAGCAAGTTTGCAGGTGACACCAATCTGAACTGTGTGATTGACACACCTGAGGGACAGGATTCCATCCAAATGGACCCAGACAAGCTTGATAAGTGGACCCATGTGAATGACGTGTGGTTCAATGAGGCCAAGAGCAAGGGTCTGCACATGGATCAGAGCAACGCCAGTAGAGGCTGGGGAATGATGGGATTGGGAGCAGCCCTGTGGAAAAGGAACTGAAGATATCGATGGATTTAAAACTGGACATGAGCTGCCAATGAGCACTCACAGCCCAAAAAGCCAACTGTATCCTGGGCTACATCAATAGAAGAGTGGCCAGCAGATCAAGGGAGGTGATTCTGCTCCTCTACTCCACTCTTGTGATACTGCACCTGGAGTGCTGCATTTCAGCTCTGGGGTCCTCAGCACTGTCCTTGAAATTGTTTCTTTTGTGCATGGTTCACCTAAGTGATTACTCCTGAGGTTATCTGCTTGGGTAAGGGTAGTTGGAGTGAGTTTGTGTCACGTAAAAGCCAACATCCGCTCAGTTTTTGGCACTTAATTTGTGTGTGAGAGCGAGTGTAGCAGGATTCCTTGTGCCGAGATGCTCTCTTTCCCATCAGTTAGGTCAACTGGAAAACTTGTGTGTGTTTGAGGAGCTGATGAAAAGGAAGGGGATTGTTGCTGTGGAAGTAACTAGCATCCTTACCATGAGGCAGGTTGCCTCCAGCTGGTGTTAAAACTGGATTTAATTGTGTCCTTTAAGTAACAGAGTGAGATACAACGTGTAATACTGCAACTGAGTAGCAGTGTACCCAGCTTTGAAATAGACCTGGACTTACAGACCGACATTTAAAAATGATTGTCCATAAAAAGTCATTTTCCACAGATCTTAATCCTACTCTGTCAAAATGTGGTTGTAAAAGGATTTAATTGCACGTTCATTTAAAAATGTTTGCATATGTGTAGTGTAAAATGTGCATGTATTCACATGTGTACCTTTACCTTCATACTGAAACACTTACAGTAACGTAATTGGAAAGGCGTTTTTATTCTTTTGTATGTAAACAGTAAATACTGTTATCCTTAAAGGCAATACAGTAGAAGAATCCCCTTTACATTAAGGTAAAATGTTACTTTGTCACACATTATTAATGTCTTTGTTTTGTCATTTATGAGCAACCAAGAAACTTGAGCTGTAGTTACAGGGAGGAAGAAAAAAAAAGAGAGGGGAAATACTCTTAAGTTAGAGAGGATTTATCCTGTGAGGGTGACAGAAAGTTCTGTTTTTGTTAATATCTCTTGACTTCAAGCAGTAAAATAGCCTTGAGTTTGGGTGGTGCCTGTGAAACTTTTTGACTAAATGCAGATATGTTGGGTTGATCTATTTATTTATTTATTTATTTATTTGTAGACACCAGTGCCTGTGAACGGAGATTCTGTTTCCCCAGAGGGTACGTTTTTCCCTAAATGCCATGCTATTTCTTTTATTGTTTGCTTTAAAAATTGACATAGAGACTATGGTGTTGAAAAGAGGTGATTTTCTACACATGAGAATGATAATAGTTACATTCTATCAGACTGCCATCTCTGTCTCATGTTAAATACAACATGGGCATAAAGTCGTGGATGGTTTGTGGGAGATGACTTTTGAGTGTGAAAATATAGTCTAGATAAAAGCATGGGAGGAGTTATTTTTTTTTCTGTCACTGATCATGGAAGGTAAATGCATGACATTTGTCCTTTTTAAAAGGAGAAAGGTTACTTTGCCTTAGTTTTTGTCATTCCCAGTAGCTAACTAACAAATAAACAGCCCATTTTCCTACAAGTGACATGACCATACTTAATTTTCAAAGGTAAGTTCTAAAGATAAAATCCTTTCTTTCGCTGTTGCCACTGTTTTTCTTGTTATGAGAGCACATGTTTTTTGGCAAGAAATGAGAAGAACAACCTTGAAACAGATAGGTTTTTTACTGGCAAGGACTATAGAACAGAAAGACATAGGGGCTTTTTGAGTTGGGGGATGTTACAGAAACACTGAGTAACTTAGTCATGAGTCAAGTTCCAGATTGTTTGCAAAGCAACATCTGTGTAGTCCATGTCATGGAAAAGCAAGTTGCATTCAATTTGCCCTTATGTGGTATGCCAGTAAATAGCATTTATTTATGAAGTATTACGTCTCAGCCCTCTGAGAGACAACTGAACATAATCTGTCTGAACTTTGATGTTTTTCCAGGGATGGTCATGACAGTGTTGTAACTTGTTGCAAGATTGTTTCAGCCAAACTGTTCAAGTGAACAGATACTATTTTGAGGCAGTGCTTTACATAGGCTGGGGGTAGAGCTCACCCCAAAATATTGTCATGAGAGGGGAGATAGCTGAAAGGGCAGAGTGTTGCTTTTTGAAATGTTTGTGTCTGGCTAGTTGTATGGAACTAATGTAATTCTTGCTGTGTATTTTTTTATTATTATTTTTTAGTTGATTCCTGGCACTTTTTTCCCAAGTGATCGATGAAGTGTTCTGAAGCTATATCATCAGATCTTAAAGTCGTCCCCTTTTTGAAGGCAGGCAAAAGCAGTAATTATTGAATTCCTGTTTGAAACAACTTGTGTAAGCTTTCTCTTGTGTAAATAAACACTGACATTATGAAATGACTGTTTCCTTTCTATGTCTGTCTTTGTGGAGGGTGGAGCAGAGGGAAGAGGAGAGTTTGCTTGCTTGTTTGTTTCTGAATCTCACAACTCCAGAGTTGCTCTTACCCACTCATGAAGTGGGTGTCAAATGAGATGGGAGATAAGATGTCTTCAACCTTGTTCTTCAGATTTTGGAACAATCCAGAATGGTCAGGTGCATAGAAGACTGTTAAGTTGTTATCTTAAGGCTTGTCTGTTCACCCTGACAATAATCTTTTTCCAATGGACAATAGTCTTTATGCAGCAGTTTACCATGTTCTTCACTATGTGTCTGTGCTTGGTTTCCTGAGTTGTGTTCACTTCTGTACTCACTTACGTCTGCGTACTTCGTAGAGCTGTGAGTAGAGCTTTAACAAAACAAATACAACTTCACTTCAAAGAGTTACTCAGCTAGGAAGGGCTAATACCGTAACAGCTGAAGTAAGGATGCACGTGTGCTCTCTGTACTGCGTCCTGTTTGGTAACTTGGGTGTTTCATCACACAGGAAGGGCTTTCCTTATTGAGAGCTTCTATTTTTAGAATTGTGTATGCCTGAAAGCTTTTAATAGTTCCTCATTCAGTGAAACAAGATTAATACAGTGCATAGAACTGAGTTTTGTGCTTTCATGGTAAAAATATCTGCCATTTTCTTCTACTGTAGGATTATGTCTGACCTACCTGTACTCACAGTGTTCGTTAAAAACAAAACAAAAAAAGCACCATCTGTTAGGTAGAAAGAAAGGAAATGACAATATATACAGGCAGCTTTATCCAGCTTGTTCCTGAGACCAAAGGTGGCCATTGCCTGCCGTGTATGATGACTGAAACAAAAGGATAATATTGCTGACACGTGATGGGAATGGAAGATGAAGAGCTGAAAAAGTTAGACAGTGGGTTGCCACAGCGGCTTGCCACAGAGGAATAAGTTTTCCTTACAAAAATAAATTATTAATAACAAAAATTTGGGGAATGTTTCTTTCATTTTAGGAGATTCTTTTCCTTGTTTAGAAATTTTCTTCTAGAGTACTGTCGAGTGCAGAAGCACCAGTCACTTGAGAGATGTCAGTTTGAGCCTTAGCACTTATGAGCAGCTGGAGTTCTGTCTGTATGTAGTTTTGCATTACTTCATACACAGAGTTTAGTTGTGGTATGAAAAATGCAACATAAACGTCAGGTATTAAGGACTACATTTTTTAAAGTAAAGGGATAAGTTATCTCCAACATACATTTAAACTACTGATTTCATAGAATCAGAATGGTAGGGGTTGGAAGGGACCTTTAGAGGTCATCTAATCCGATCCCCCCTCCCAAAGGAGGTCAACCTAGGTCAGGTCACAGAGGAACACGTCCAGGTGAGTTTTGAAGACCTCCAGAGAAGGAGACTCTACAACTCCTTTGAGCAGCCTGTGCCAGGGCTCCCTTATAGGAAAGAAGTTTCTCTTTATGTTTAAATGTAATTTTTTGTGTTCCAGCTTCATCCCATTAGCCCTTGTCCTGTCACTAGCTACTAGATACAAAAGGGAGGTCCCAACCTCCTGATATCCACCATTTTTATACTTGTAAATATTAATGATATTCCCACCCCTCAGTCTCCTCCAGACTAAACAGCCCAAGTTCCCGCAGCCTTTCCTTGTATGAAACATGTTCCAGTCCCCTGATCATCTTGGTGACCTTGCACTGGGCCCCCTTCAGAAGTTCCCTGTCTTGAGCTGAGAAGCCCAGAACTGGACACAGGACTCCAGATGAGGCCTCACCAGGGCAGAGCAGAGCATGAGGAGAACCTCCCTTGACCTACTCAGCATGCTCGTCTTGATGTTTCTTTTAATACTTTAGAATTCTTAAGTATGTGCAGCGTTATACCTACAGATAAAATATCCTTTTTAAAAAAGAAAGAGTAAATACTTCCCCGGTGACTTAACTTCACATACAGTCTCTCACTATGAGATTACTGCAGTTAAGAGGCAAATTCTTCCTTCTGGAGTGCAAAACAGCAGCTGTATTTGCCTGTAAGGTGGTACCTTTAAGAAGCTTTATGTTCTTCAGAGTGCTTAAGGACAGCTGAACAATGAAGGACTTCATGTAAAATCAGAGTCTACCCTTAGACAATGGTCACTGCCATCCTTTCCTGGTGAGGTTTTTTTTGGTTTTTTTCTTTTGAGACATAGAACGAAAGGTTGTATGTGTGTGAAAAGCAGGTGTTGGTTACAAACATACTCATGCTGAACTATCAAGAGTAGGTCAGAAGTTACTATATTTTTCTTTCAAATAATTTTAGTTGCATTTTTTAAATTGTAACTGTGCTGATGGTGTGTGGCTAGGAATTCAGAAGGAGAAGCAGATTTCTAGGTCAAATTAGACTTTGTGCAAGGAAATAAGGACTAGTACTTGGGAAAACTGAAAACTGAAGTGATTGGACATGCCTAACGCTATCATGAGTTTGAAAATGTTAAGAATATCTCTTACATGTGGAGTATACAGATGACCCTCTTGTCTTCAGACTGCTTTCAGCATGTGCTTGTGTACCTTTTTAAAGGTTTTTCCCAAGCAGAATAAAAAGATGCCATTCTATGATTCTGTGCAGTGTGTCGTGTAGCCTTACAGCTAAAATGTACTGAATGCTACTGACACAGACAGTTCTGAAACGAAGTGTCATGAAATAACTGCGGAGAGAATGTCTGCTAATAAGAAGAATGAGGGGGGAGAGGGGTGAGACAGAATATGTTTTTCAGGTCTCCTCAGGAAAAACAAATCTGTGCCTTAAACATGTAATTTATTTATTTTCTTTGGCTTTTTTCACTCTGTGTTTGTATGCCTGTATTGTTGTATTTAAAATTGATTTCATTGTAGTGGGAAGCTTAGTGGAGCTGTGTCCACTTCTTGGTAGTTTTCATATCTGATACTGATATCTCATGGTAAAATATTTTGATGAGAAATAATTATTATTTCCCACCTCCCCCTCAAAAAAACCCCACCATAACTGTATTCTGTCTGCTAAATATATACTCCAGATATGTGTATCTTGCTTTCAAGGATGACTTTGTATCTCAATATCCTCTTTTTGTCTGTTTTGTACAGAGTTTACTTTTTTTTTCCTCTCACTTGTGATGGCGAATGTTCTTTTTACATATGTAAAAAGCTGCTCAAACATCAGCTGCTGCTTAAAATAGTATCTTCTACTGACATGGAATCCCCACTTCGGTCCCCCAGTCAAAAAAGGGCTTTGAATTTTATTTATGTGGAAATAATGCTCATTCTTTAAAGCATGAAAATAAAAGGATTGTGAAAGTAGTATGCTGTTGTCCCTGGTAGAATGTAATGGTCATGCTGTTGATAACAACAGACATCCTCTGAAAACCTCCAAAAGAATAGAGAGTAATTCTGGATGTGTTTGGGCAAACTGTTCATTGGTGTTATGCAAGGAGAATGCTTTGCCTGTGGTTGCCACTTGTATTAACAATTTAGAGCTGCAGCATGAAGCAGTCCTAAACCGACCAAAGTATTTCATACCTGCCTTTTATTGGGATTAAGTTTTTTAATAGGTTGTAGTTCAGTTTTAGTTCAGTTAAAAAGCAAAACTAATATTGAGTCAGTAAGGTGCAAGTTGGTGGGTGTTTTCCTTGCCCTTGCTGTAAAGCTAAGGTGATTTCTTACCAGGTTTGATAAACCTGAGTTCCCGCCTCCTGAGGACACGAGATCTGGGATTTAGAGAACCAAAGTAAAAATTTAGCTGGAAGAGAAGACAGATCTGGGAGGTTCAGGCAAACGAAAGTAATGAATACAACATTAAATAGAAATGACTGAAATGCTTTAAAACAATTTTGCCTAAATATTGCAGCAATACTTAGTGATGCTGATTTCATGCAACTGGAGAGGTCAGTAGGATGCATTTACCAAGGGAGAACATTTACCCACCACACATGAAATTGCATCTCCTAAGTGCATGGGGTGAAAACAACAGAAAGCAGAAATTGTCTTTATTGCTGGGTTGACTTTGAGAGTCTTTTGGGTTGTGCAGAGATCAGTGAGTGATCAGCAGTGTTGTCTGATGCCTCCAAATAGTCTTTGATTTCTCACCGCTTTACTGTTCTGTGCAGTAGGATGCTGGAGGTGTGCAGTGCTCTCTTCCTGAATCTACTGATGGGATGGGTACTAGAAGGTGGATGAAAAAAAGACAAGCTCTTTGCAGTAGGTTGTCACTTTGTGATTAGTTGTTGGCTTTGGCTGATTAATTCTTTTCTAGTTCTTGTGGCAGAAGCTTCAAAGTGTCCTTCAGTGTCCTTCTTGTAGTGAGGGGCAGAAAGTTGTACACAGTATTTGAGTGCTCAGTACAAGGGGACAGTCACCTCCTTGGTCCTGCTGGCCACAATGTTTCTGATACAAGCCAGAATGCCATTGGCCTTCTTGGCCACCTGGGCACACTGCTGGCTCATGTTCAGCCATCTGTCGATTAACATCCCCAAGTCCTTTTCTGCAGGACAGCTTTCCAGCCACTCTGCCCCAAGCCTGTAGCATTGCCTGGGGTTGTTGTTGCCCAAGCACAGGACCTGGCACTTGGACTTGTTGAATCCCATGCGATTGTCCTCGGCCCATCAATCCTGCCTGTCCAAGTCCCTCTGAAGAGCCTTCCTGGCCTCAAGCAGGTCTATGCTTCCCCCCAGCTTGGTGTCATCAGCAAATTTACTGAGGGTACACTCAATCTCCTCATCCAGGTCATTGATAAAGATCTTTTGTATAGTGTGATATATATACAATATATATATGATCTTTTTGTATAATATGTTGGTAGAGGGGCTGACCAGAAGGATTCACTTACAGTCATGGTAATGTGGCCATTCCATATGTTAAACAGAACAGGCGCCAGCATGAAGCCCTGGGGAACACCACTGGCGACCAACCGCCAGCTGGATTTAACTCCCTTCACTACCACTCCCTGAGCCTGGCCATCCAAGCAGTTTCCCACCCTTCTCAGAATAGGTCCATCCAAGCTATAGGCAGCCAGTTTCTCCGGGAGGATGCTGTGGGAGTTTGTGTCAAAGGCCTTACTGAAGTCCAAGTAGACAACATGCACAGCCTTACCTTTATCCACAAAGCAGGTCACCTTGTAGAAGGAGAACAGGTTAGACAGGCATGTTCATGAAGCCGTGCTGACTGGGGCTGTACCCTTGATCGTCCTGGATGTGCTTCACGATGGCACTGAGAATGATCTGCTCCATAACCTTCCTTGTTACCAAGGTCAGGCTGACAGGTCTGTAGTTTCCAGGAGCCTCCTTCTGACTTTTCTAGCAGATGGATGTCACAAGAACAATGTGCCAGAGTGCTGCTGCCCATTACCTTTTACTTTAGAACATCTTCATAGTTTCAAGATTCTTTAGAGGTGTTACCTAGTTTAATACTAACTGGGTTTTTTATTGCCTTTGGAAGAATATTATATACATTAGCCAGGTATTACTGCACATATGCAAATGTTTGTGTTCAGTTGCCCTCCTTGTGGTTTGCTTTTGTATATGCATTAATGCTTGCATGGAAAGTAAGGGGATTTTTTCAGACCTGAAGATCTGCTTTTGTGTTGGTGCCAATCACAGAATATACGTTTGGAAAAGACCTTTAAGGTCATAGAGTCCAACCACTAACCTCACACTGCCAAGCCCATCATGTAACTAAACCACATCCCTCAGCACCTCATGTATGTGTCTTTTAAATATCTCCACCACCTCCCTTGGAAGCCTGTTCCAGTGCTTAATATCTGTCTTGGTGAAAATTTTCTTCCTAATGTCCAATCTAAACCTCATCTGGTGCAACTTGAACCCATTTCCTCTTGACCTGTTATTCGTTACTAGGGAGATCAATCCCCACCTCACTACAACTCCCCTTCAGGTAGTTGCAGAGAGTGATCGTGTCTCCTTTCAGCCTCCTCTTCTCTTGACCAAACGGCCCCAGTTCCCTCAGCCTCTCCTCATCAGACTTGTTCTCCAGATTCTTCACCAGCTTTGTTGCCCATCTCTGGACACACTCCAGCACCTCAGTGTCTTTCCTGTAGTGAGGGGCAGAGAACTGAACATAGTATTCGAGGTGCAACCTCACCAATGCTGAGTACAGAGGGACAATCACTTCCCCGGTCCTGCTGGCCACAATATTTCTGATACAAGCCAGAATGCTGTTGGCCTTCTTGGCCACCTGGGCACACTGCTGGCTCATGTTCAGCCATCTGTTGATTAACATCCCCAAGTCCTTTTCTGCAGGACAGCTTTCCAGCCACTCTGCCCCAAGCCTGTAGCATTGCTGGGGGTCGTTGTGGCCCAAGTGCAGGACCTGGCACTTGGCCTCGTCCCATCGATCCAGGCTGTCCAAACATACATCACTGACCAGTCCTGTAGGTTCTCTTTTGAGGTTAAAAGAGTAAGTGTAGTGTCTGAAATGTCTTCACTTTGTAGCCGTTACTAGCTTTGTGTTTATTTATTGATGCATATATCAGGACAGACATTGGAATGTAATGACACTGGTTTGTCTACTGTGTATCTGAATGCTATCTGCTGCTATTATAACCAACTGCAGGTTTGGGGATTTTCTTAAACATTTTGTATTTCACATTTTAAATACACTGAAGAATAAACATCTACCTGGTGTCAAAAGCCCTGGGTTGGAATACAAAAAATAACTTGAAATTCTGCTTTTCTGTAGTGTAACTTGTGGGCTTGGGCAGGTCATGTAATTTTTGTGCTGCATGTAAAACAGGTAGAAAAGTTTCTTCTGTGAGTGTTCTGATTTTTAGCAGAGACCTGACACTTCCCCAACACTGAGAGAGGAACTCCTTCCAGTGACTAGGAAAGGTAGGATACATTTGGCTTTGTTTACAGTGAGAAGATTATATATACTGGCAGGCTTTCTGAAGGATTTGACTGAAGATGCAGGCTTTCATAGTCAGACTGATCTGCCTGGGGTTGTCTGATGGTGTAATTATCATAAGAGTGAAAGGAGCATCAATGGTGGCAAAAGTTCAAGGTGTAAATTGTCATCTTGGGTCTTGTGACTTCTGCAAGAGACTGGGCTCTATTCTTAAACAGGTCTTTGGGTCCTCTAATGGCTTATGAGTGCCATTTCTGGAGTGCAGAAAAGCCAGTTTCAAAGTCTAACTCGTGACCACCTGGGAGTTCAGAGCATTTTAACTCTAAATCATAGGAGACCTGGGAACAAAGCAGGTTTAAGAGTCAAAGTGAAAATATCCTGCTAGTTCCTGCTATTTAAAAGGCCTACCATATGGTAAAAAATCATATCTAGCTGAGCGGCATTTGGCAGCCTGCTCTCCCTGGAGAGCTGGGATTGAGAGGGAAGACATGGTCAGGTGAGGACAAAATGCCCCTGACAGAGCCATTCTGAAAATTTACTTCTTGTCTTGTTACTGCCTTGCTTTAACTAGATTATTTATTCTTTGTATGTGATAATTGAGGAATTAAGAATTTAGGAATTCCTAGACCTTTATTTGGGCAGTTTTCTGACTTGGGCAAACTATGTAGATCTTTCGTTTTTTATGTCTATAAATAGGGACAGTATGTTACAGTGATGTTGTGGGCATTATTTACTTAACTTTAAACATCAAGGAAGCCTTATTGCTAACAGATGTCTCTCTGACCCTATAGGTTGACAGCACAAAGCTTCTAAGCTTTCAGACAAGAGGAGTTTTGGGATCTTGTCAAAGAAAGTTTCAATAACTCTGTGTGTGTGGAAGGAAAGTCCTGCAAGAGAAAAGGGGTCAGGGTACGAGCAGGGCACCTGAGCAAGGATCATTGTGTAGCACATATGAAAAGAAAGTTGTGGCTTGTGCAACTCACTGGGAAAACAACGAGAGAATGAGGGGACTCAAGTGAGGGAAAGGGAAATGACATCTCCAATCCTAATACAAAATTTGAGATTCATGTTTTTCTGGACCGAAAATGTCATCAGAACATCTTTATCTGTTATCTACAAGTCACGGTGTTGCTCCCTGATTATTATAATCTGCTTTGTAAAAGTAGCTCTCATTTATTTAGCTCTCTATCATGAGCTGGAATGGTTTGTGGGACCTCCAACTGAAATGTAAATCAGCCTTAGATGGTCTCTTATTTCAATTCACACTTCTTGGAAGAAGCAACACAGTTTTTGAAAATAGCATAATGATGTTTCTCTGACGTGCAAGCTCTTTGTTATATACGTAGTACAGCCAGTCTGAATCATATCAGTATGCTTAAGGTCTGCCTGAAAGTGTAATGTATGCAAGTTGCACAGCATGTGCTGTTTTTCACAGAATGTGTGATCTGGTGATCCCATGTGAGAAAAACAAAGAGTTATTTTTTCAAATAAAAAGAGGGGGGTGAGGGGGGAATGCCCTTTACGAGGAAGAGACCAAGCAAACTGTAGCAGTTAATGAACATATGCATGCCAGCTCCTAACACAAAAGGATTTTTTTCCTTTTAACTTAAAAAACCTGACCCCTTTCTAAATACAGGTTCTTTAAAGTAAGTGTATAAAAAATTATTTCTTTGTGATGATTACTTGCATAGTGAATAGAGGTAGCTGAATCATTGCCAATTCTCTTCTGTAATCATCGAGTTTTGCCTTCTGAGTGTTCAAATGGTATGTTTTTCCATTTAAAAATTCTTCATTTTGAAACAAAGTTGCACTGAAGTCTTCTGACCCATCAAAAGATACAAAGTATCCATAATGATGAAATGCTCATTCCATATAACAACTAGGAAGCTGTTTGGGGTTTTTTTCTGATTTTAAAGATGTTGTTTTCCAGAATATGAATAATTTTTTAAAAACCCTCATTTTGCAGCTATAACCATTTTCTTCATGTATTAGAACTTCTTGTAATCATGATCAGAGACCATTATAGTAGGTACATTGAAATATACATAACACCTTAAAGAACTAACAATCTAAGTAGAAAAGACAGGTAAAAAATGGAAGAAGAATCAAATGCTATTACTGCTCTGTTATTGAGAGACCTTGAGAAGCAGTGAGTCATTTCCTAGGTTACTCAGGTGCAGTATCTGATATGTGAAGATGAACTCTTACAGAGACTTATCGTGACCTTTCAACCTCTATATTATAAGATCATAGTGTTATTGTTTCACAGTTTTGTATTATATGGAGTGGAAGTGCCTGTTTGTAACACGATACAGTCATGTAAGCAGGATTAAAGTTTAAGTTATAAATGTAGCATACCCTAAATAGTAGAAACCTTGGATTATTGGGATGTTAGGTCCATGCTGTGGTATATTGATGTCTCAATGGTCTATGTACCACCAGTTGCTGAGGCCTAGAAAAGGAAGCCTTGTGTTCATGAAGGTGATAAAAGTAGACAAAGTGCGACTCACTTTGAGGAAGTATTTTTCCCTGGGATAAAACCTGCCTGTTGTGTCCTTTTGTCAGCTGAATCCTAGAGCTTTCATGAGTGACACTAGCCAACATGTATTTTTCTAACATGCAACCAAACTGTGAAGAGTTACTGCCTTCCAAGAGTTAAGGTAGCTAGCATCACTTAAATTGTTTTCACAAACCCTTTGAGTTAACAATTGGAGATTTCTGACTTACACCATGGTATTGCAAAACACTTGTAGAGAGTTGGCAGAGAACTGTCACCTCAGAGCTAGTGTTAGGGACAGGAGGTTAAAATCCTATTGAGGCCTTGTCTTTCTGCTTACTTTGAATCTTAGCATGTTCCTGAAATTGTAAGTTAGAAGCAGTTCCTTTTCCAGAGTGATTGAAAATATTTATGGGGTTGGACTGTAACCATTTAAGTTGGACTGTTCATACTACCCCAATAATCACCTGTATTTGTTAGTAGTTTTCCATCAGTAAGAAATTCTGGTGCGGGAGTCTGTGTATTTGGCTTTTTATTCAAGCTGATGATGTTTGTTTCAGAAAAAATGTGGTGTTTTGACCATATGCTCAAATGTTAACATGTTTAATGCCAGCAGCAGAGTATTTACATTGAAGGACATGGAGCCAAGTTAAACTCAACTGCAACTTTATTAACTGGATTACAGTATTATCAGCAAAAACCAGCTGTGATAATCGGGTGATCTCTTGCTTTTTTCCTCTTTAATTTTCTGAACAGGCTCAGACAGATCCACCCCTGTTGGAAGTTGTGCTCTAATTACTATCTTAAGCCCCAGTGCAGCAGAGTAGAGGAGGTTCCAAGAGGCATTCTTGGACCTGAAACCCTTGAAAGCGAGGGATACAAAGGTAAGTAAATCCAGGACTTCATTCCATACTTCCTCCTGTGAAGGCTCTAGAAAATGGTATGTGCTTTCTTTTGACAGTGCACAATTTAGCTATGTTTAAGTAAGCAGTAGTTCTGGAAGAGATATTTTACAAGTAAGTCTGAGACAGTTGAGTAGATTGTGCATCCACAGCCTTTTGGGGACAATATCTAACTGCAGAAAATGCCTCACGAGGTTTCCACCTCTCAGATCAGGCTTGCAAAGATTTACAGTTTTGATTGTGTAACTCAACCAAAGACATTTTGATAGAAATGGCTAATGGAGGGATAACCAGACTAAACAAGTCAGCAGATTTGAGGAAGTGGTAACTATGAGCAAGGCATGGTGTGAGCCATCAGTGATGGACTTCTCTTCTGCTCTGTTGCAGCCAGGGGAAATAGCCTGTTCATAGATGGTATCAGAACTGGGACTGCAATGGAGGAATAAAATCTCTGTGCTTTGTTTTAAATGGTAAAGAACAGGTTGTTACTGAGTGGAGTCACAGCCAGCAGTAGGGTGATGTGACCATGAAGCTCAGAATTTGAATAAGCAATTCAGCCTTAAAAAAAAAAATCTGAATCAACAAACCAACAACCAAAACTAACAACAGCCTCAAACCCTGGATGTTCATCATGCCAGTTTGGAAAGAGGATGAGAAAAGTCTTTCTTTTTACAGTTCCCCTTTCCATCTGAAAAAGAGAACTATCTGAGAAGCACAGAAAGGAGAAGTTCAACGACACTTTTATGGTTGTTGGCAAACACTAGGCCTTTTTTTTTCTTCTTTTTTTTTTTTTTCCCCTCTCCCCTTTCCCCTTCCAAAGTTGTTCATTCTAGTTAGGCTCATTCCAGATAATCTTGGAGAGGGCTGATAGGGAATTAGCATCACAGTATGATCCAGCTACAAGTGATTCCTGCAGAAGATGGACCTTTGGCATCCCATTTTGTATGTGATACAGCTGCCCTCTATTTTTATTGAGACAGCAGAAGGCAGCAGAAGGGAAGGAGTACACAGTGGAGAATTAAAATCTGAGGAACTTACACATAGGAAAAATTGATCTTCCACATAGGATTAGGCAGCAGGAGAGCTGCAGACAGTTTTCTCTGTGCTGAGCTGATGTTTCCAAGGCTGGAGATGGTCGATGTTTAGGCAAGGTGAGAGCTTGTACACTCATTTTAGGTGACCGAGAGTGTGTTGGAGCTGGGGTTGTCTGAGTGCTCAAGGTGAGAGGAGGCGATAGACATTATGGAGGTGATATATGTGAGTGATTAGGGTACTAAGAAGACTGCAGATGAAAGAAATAAGAGGATTTTTTTGAAGGATCTTTTCCCCATCTTGTGTGTTACTGCTCTAATTTTATACTTGTGAGCTGGAGCAAATGAAAGAGACTCCTCTTTCTCTTGTTTGCTTCTCAGTGCCCATCAGCTTTTCTATACCACACTCGGCAAACCCCTGTGACACACATTTTGACCACAGCAGCTTATTTCTCATTCTGAGAATATGAACAAACTGTGGTGATGCTTAGAAAGGGATTATACAGATGGTAGCCTCAACTTCCCCACTTATTTTAGGTCCTAACCACTTCTGAAAGGAGGATATGCTTGGGGGAACAGTTGATTCATTCACTTCTTAAAGCCATCAAGCTCTCAAGTCATCTTGTGTTATGTTCCTTGTTCCAGTGTCTTCCCAAGAAAAGATCCTGTGTGATGCAGGCACTGACCCAAGAAGGAAAACAGCAACTGGAAAAGATCAAGAGGAATGGAAGGAGTGCTTCCACGTTTGCAGAAATTTTGGTCATACATTTACTATGATTTTCCGATTTTCTTTTTAACACCATTTTTATTTCCCCTCCATTCAGTGACTTTGTCCAATTCCTTGTAATGAATTAGAACAATGTTTTTTTCATTAAGGTAATTGCATGTAGAAGCTGATTGGAAAGCACAGGTCAGTGGTGCAGGCAAATGAAGAGAAGCTCAGACCTTAAGGAAACGTTTCAAGGGAGGGAGCTGCATAAAGACAAGTTAAAATGATAACATTATCCAAAACAAACAGGGGGCTTAAATGATAGTTGTTTTTTTCCCTTGAAGTAGTTGGAAAATTGTCTCTTGCATTCCCGAGTGCAAATGTAAAGCAAAGTCATGCTTTGTGAAACTGAAGACGTGTTACAGATGTTGACTTCGATGTGTGATTTAGTGGTTATGGCAAGTGGCAGATTTACAGCATCAGGACTTTTCAAGTTTTATCCTAGACCGAGTCATTTAGTGACCTTTGAGTGACTCTTGGTTGAACACCTACATACGGAGCTTGATCTTGAGCAGTGGGAAACGGCTGCAGCTTCCCTGGGCTCCCCTTGAGCTTGGCCAAGACCCAGGCCAAGGGGCAGGGACGGCCGCCCCGCACTTCTGCCTGCTATCAGTAGGGGTAGCTAAGCGGCTGCCTTCTCCGTCAGTCCTCTTCCTTCCCTTTCCTCTCCCGTCCTCGTCTGGCAGATGGGGCCAAGAGAGGGACTGCAGAGCTTCTCGCCCTCGCAGCCCGCGCTGGGACGGGGCAGGAAAGGGGAAGTGGTGCGGGGTGTTAGCTCAGAGGGCTGCTTTCCCGGAAGCCTGCTGCTTCCTATGGAGCTGTGTATGGAAGATGAGTGTTACTGGCGTTGCTTTTTCTATCCCCACCCCCCCTGCTCCCCATGCAAGACTTTTGATTATGTGTCCTGAAGTTTGCTTTCTTGCTATTGAAAGGAATCCATGACAAATATTTCAATATCCCGAGTGGGGAACAAAAGGGCCATTTTAGTCCTTGGGGAACTTACAGGAGGTGAGGGAAGAGACTGAGCACAGCTGCATGGCTGCCCAGTCACATCATCCACATCCTCACTAAGTAGTCTGTTGGTTACTTCAGAGGGAAGAGGGGAGGGTAAGGCAGAGGGGCTGCTGGAACCCACTATCACGTGGCGCGGGAGAGTCTCTGGTGCTGTGCTTCATTCACATGTGAAAATAGTGAACAGTGAAATACCTTTGTACACAAAGCTTGATTCTGAGAAAACCCAGGCTTAGAAGGCACAGCAGTGCAAAAAATTCTTGGGCAGATGAGTAAACTCTCAAAGAGATTGCTAATTTCCCCTGTCAGCATTGACCTTTTTGTACAAGGAGATGTGGTGGCAGGTCTGGGGCTGCTGGCAGGCACAGGAAGAAGCATTCAGCTGCATGGGCAGTATTTACCGGCCCCATTTCCTCCGGAGAAACAGCTGTGGGTGGGTCTGAGTTTAGAGCCTATCTCTTGGAACTAGCTTTGCCCATCATGCGTGGTGTGCTTACCGCAGTTTGGGAAGTCCTGACCTAAATGAAGGGAAGCCACTGAATTGTTGCTCTCAGCCTGCTTGAAAGTACAGTGCCATAAGTGAACACTGCTTTGAAAAAGAGTTGTTACCAGGAAGGTGGAGCAGGCTGGTGGTGCTATTATTTATCTGATTACTAGCAGAACTGCAGAGTCAGACCTACTATTTGCGTTCTCTAAACTTAGTCCAGCACGGAATGTGAAAATCAGGTAGAGGAGGAAAAAACAGATGGAGGGGTAGCTAATTTAGTTCTCTTGCTGTAGTCTTTTGACTTCATGGAACACATCAGAAAAAGCTGGGAGAGGCACGTGTGGCTGAATATGGTGATGGAGCAACTCCTGGAGAAAGCGTGTGAATCTGAAAGCTGTGAAGTCATTGAGACATCAGCTTCATCTACCGTAATTTGCAAGGAGAAAGGAAACTGGAATAATGGGTCAGACCCTGGCTAAGGGCCAGTCCATCTTCCACAAGGCAAAGGGTATCCTAAAGAGATGGTGAGAGTGGGCTGTCAGTAGGTTCAAATGCTGCTGTACCACGACAGAGGTGGCCACAGCCCCTTCTCCAGAAGGACAGGAGAAGTGAGAGGCTCTTCACTACTGACTACACAATATTTCCCTGCCATTACGGAAATGCTCCAAGATTTCAGTACACCAAACGTATTTAAAACAACTTTGGTTATTTGTGAGGCTGTTACAACATGCCTATTCTGCTATTTGTCATGAAAGACTGCTGTTTTGGGAAAAGGGGAGTGGGTTTATATGAACTTGTTAGATCTCAAACTAATTGGTTGTGAGCTCTGCAGTTTTAATTCTTTCTTGAAAAAATCCACCACTCTCACTCCCCAAAACACACAAACACACACACACACAGAGACACACAAGTGAGAACAAAGGTTATTTTTTTCATTGAGGAATTTAGAAATGTTCAAACTAAGCAGCTGTTTTTTCAGCTGTTGCAGGTATTAAACGACAGCAAGAAAATCCTCCGCTATGACCTGTCACAGGAAAAGTAATCCTTTCTTGATCATGGTGAACAGCTGGGTTCGTTGCTTCTCCTGCAAGAGTAATCCTCAACTTCTCGACTTGTTACCTGCACAATGGCTTGTCAAAATTTTAAGCTAACAGTATAAAAAAATGAAATAATGAAATCTCAGATGTTTAAGTGCGTCCCTGGGATTCATAAATTACGGGAGCTACAGTGAATTGTTAGGAATGAATTAGATGTTTGGAATTGACCTACTTTGAAGATATTTTTCCTTTTAAAAAAAATGCTAAATGCTTTTGACCTTTCTCCCCATTGCAGTGCAAGAGACCCCCTAATAACACCACTTCAATATTTTTGCTTTTTTGGTGATAATAATTAGCATTTACTTTTCACCAGCGATACTCGAATTATGCAAATCAAATTCTCACTAATAGCTTTTTTCCAGACTACATAAATCTGCAGTGTAGTTTATTCTTCAGTAAATAGGTCAGGGGAAATGCAACAATGACAAGGGTGGGCAGATGCATTTTGGATCCTCTGTTTAACTATATCTATGCTGTGTAATCACTTAAAAAAACCCACACGACAAAAAGCCCACAAAATTGGCAGCGAGTAGAAAGGTTAAGAAATGGAAATCACAATTGGAATTGCTATTTTTTGTGCTGTTATTGTCAATAAAGGGGCTGCTGGCAATTTATTTCACTTAACAAATATCAGTGGAACGAATCCTGAAAAATCTTACCCTGAGAATATCCTGTAGGCTTCCTTTACTCGGAGATGAACATGTTTATTTCTGGCTTGAATCTGCTTATTGTTTAGATTAAAATCTGCTTTGCATGGTCAACATAGTTGAAAGGGAGCAGATTGCCTTCTGCCTCCTCTATTATCAACACAAGAATAATTGCAATCACAAACGAAAAGGCAGGAAATAACATGCATTGCTTGAAGAACAACACACAACTTTCCTGTTCACAGATTTTTAAGGTTAACAGTTTTTTTCCCTTCTCCTGCTTTCAAATCAGAACAGAACCCTAGCCTTGAAGAGCACCAAAACCTCAGGAATGAGCGAACTAGCCCAGAAGCTGAGCAGCAGGCAGCTGTGATCTGTAATTGCTGGGACAAATAGAAATGGACTTCTACTGTGTAATTTCTAGAATCATATTTTAGATTGGTATGGCGATTCAATTGTTGCTGCGTTACAGAACTAAAAGCAGAGGGACATACTGAGGCAGAGTTGCCAGACCCAGACAGCCTAAAAGCCCAGTGCTCTGCCGATATGTTTAAATTCAGTATGCAGCAATGCAAAGTAATTTCTGGATGATGTCTATACTCTCACATGTACAGCAGCCAAGGCTATCCCAGCTGATCAATAGCACAGGATGAGAGTCTGGAAGATGATACAAGGGGAAGTGAAGACAGCAGAGTCATGAGGAAGGGACTAGGAAGGAGAGTAGTGCTTTGCACTATCCTGTGTATACGTTGAGAGTAGTGTGATAGCCATAGTCCAAAATGGTGCATTTTAATAGAGAAGATTAGATGTTCTCCATGCTGTACCCATCTCTTCCCTTACTATAATTTTAACATTATAAGATTTTGTAAAGAAAATTAGGGTGTAAGAGCACGAGACTCCTTGAAGAATCAGTAGGTGAATACCAGTTCTTTGAAGATAAGCACACTCTATCTCAGAGGATTGTTGATTATCCAACAGCAATCTGATCCTGTGCTCTGGTTGTTCAGTGATTTGACACACAGTGTTGGCATTGTTATTTAGTTCGTTTTACATAAACCAGTATGAACTGGTTTATCCTGTTTAGAGTGTAAGCTAGTTCTCCCGTAGACACAACTGATCTAAGAATTTAATTGCAGTGAATGCTTTCCTTATTTGTCTCTGAACCCTTTAACTATGTTCACAAACAGCTACGACCTCCATGTTTGATGTGAGGTTGATAGACTTAATACATGACAGGAGATACTGCCTTGCCTTGCTTTGGATTGCTGTTCTCCATTATCTTTGGAAACTAAATCTGGTTTTAGGATAGTGGTATCTGAAGAACCTTCATTACATCAGTGTTTGTCAGGCTCCAATCCTGACTTGCTGGTCAGACATAAAATGTGGAATGTTATCATAGGGAGGACAGAAAGTAAAATACTCAGACTGTACCACATATGTGCTCTCACGTCTATCAGCAAATCAACAAAGTAGGAAGAAATAGGCAGAAAAAAAAAAGGAGATAGACAGAGTTTTAGTCTCACTTTTTTTGGCAAGGTAGTTTTAATAAGTAATAGGGCATCAGGTATGGCCTTGGATATTGTCTGACTTCTTCAAGGGGCAGATAGTCTTTTGATTGATTTATTTCTGGGTTGTTTGGAAGCATTGTGATAGGCTCTGTTCTGGTGGGTCTGATCATTGTAGACAAGAGCTGCCATCTCTGCCACCTCTGCTCTGGAGCATTGGTGTCACAGGCACTGGTTTGCAGGAAGAACCAGTTTCTCTCCCCTGCCCCCCCAATCACAGCCACTTGTGATCATTTTAACTTGGAAACTACAGGGTCCCAGTGTTTCACACCCAGATCCTCAGGCTTGGGCAGCCCTGCTACTGCCATTCTCACAGGAACCTCCCTTCTCTTCAGGACTCAGTAGGCTGGCACAGCTGCCTGCCCCAGCCACAGGCAGTCAGCCTGCTCTCCAGGCACTGCTCTGTGCAGGCAGCTTGCAGAGCAGTCTTCTTATACGATGGCTCAGAGGTTAGAGTCTTCAGGTCTCCATTTGCTGAGGAAATCCAGCCCTTGCGAAACTGAACAGATGGATCAGAGTCCCAGCAAGGAGACAGGGAAGTATGTTTCTTTCCCACATCCTGATGAGTTCTCTAACCACTGAGGAAGGGCAGGAAAACTGCTGCTTCCTCTGGCCATACTGTGTAGTAAAGATGTTGCCCTTCCTCATGCAAGCACAGGGGAGGGCAGGGTAGAGCTCAACATACTGAACTGCACATGTAAAGAAAGGCTTCCTCTCGCCCCACATGAAGACCCTGAGCTCCCAGAAGAGGTGAATTTAAGAAACTTCTCTGTCTGCCGCACTCTCTGGTGCTCAACCAGTGGAGAGAGGAGCTCCTTAAATCAGCTTACCACAAAGTGACTGAAGTATTGAGCCCTTTCCTGCATGTTGCACAGGGAACCTAACTGCTGGAATCACAACAGTCACTTCTACTGAAAAATCTAGAGACCAAAATAGTTAAATGCTTTTGTGTAGCACTGTCGTGTTTGCATAGTTCCTTAGGAGGCATTAACACCACAATACTCTTGAAGTATATGCTTGTACAGAGACAAAGGAGCCTTGGGTGCTGTTTTCTTCCCAGACCCTCCTCCCAGCAGTCTGCAGATTAAATATACATTAACCTCCCAAATAACTATGTAATTATGACAGTTGAAACAGAATTAGAGGAACTAACATAAAGCCAGGCCTTGTGTCCCACCTGCACTGCAGGCTGCTGTCAGAGCACCTGTCAGTCATGATTTGCATCTGCACGACAGTTTCTTTCCTGGAAAAAAAGCAAAACAAAAAGCAGGCTTCCTTCCAGCCTACTACCCTGATAAAGCTTATCAGCCACAGTGAAGGTATAGTGAGAACAGCTTATAACGCTTGCATTACTTTGCTCTTAGAAGCATAGATGACAGCACTGAAAATCAGTTCCTTGCATCTCATTGCACTTCTGCTGTTGGTGGGACATCTACCAGCAGTTTACAGAAAAAAACCCACCCAGCTGTAGCATATGCAAAGCCTGCACTGATATTTCTCTGGACCTAACAATCAGTTTTTCACTGTCTCACTTCTAAATAAAATACATGATAAAATATTTGTACAAGAAAAAAAACAACAGTATGGTTTCTCTAGAAAGCTCTGAGCTGCCTGGGTTGGTCGAACACCTGGAGTCCTGGTGACCATAATTCAAGAATGGATGGCATCCTTTTCTTGAATAAGGAGCACATTTAGCAGGGGAAATAAGAAAAAAAAGCACCTTTCCAAATGGCTGGTAAAATGCTTTAGTGTTTTCAAAGGTTGTTCTGGACTTTTAGCATTTATTGTGGCAACCCTGAACACTGAAATGTCAGTATATTACATTCATTGCTTTGGACTGATGCCTTCTTTCTTTCTAAGCTAAGACCAAGCTCTGAGGCAATTGTAGTTTCAAGATAATAATGCCTTCAGTTAAATAAATCCAAGACTGCTATTTTTTTTAAATGTATCTCTAACCCATTTGTTGCAAATTACACCTTTCTGTGTTTGCACTGCTGTGACTATGCTGGTTCCCGATGTGGGCTCATTAATAGATTATTTCCTCGTTAGCTGTAGGTAAAGCTTTGACCTACAGCTGATTAGGGAAAAGAACTTCTGTATCTATTATATTTTCTCTCTCATAATTAGTATAATTATGCTTCTGTGTCCTAGACAGAAATCTCAGCCTGTTCTGGAGCCACAGAAACCATTTGGACTACAGGAGTGGGGGTTCTGCAGTGTGAGGGAAAAGCTGAATTACAGCAATATACAGAAAGTAACCAAACCAGCAGAGAAATGACTCCCTGCCTCCCCACCCAGTTAAATCCAATTAACTGGGAGGAATGCATAAGGCAGGTTCTGTCATTTCCACTTTTTGAAGATAAATTGTCATGCCTATGAGACAGAATTGTTTCAGGGCACAATATTTCAGTTTGTGGGTGGAAATCCCAAGCAGTGTTGAGGAGGAAAGCATTCAAATGAAACCACTCTGGTTTTGACACCATACTATGGCTCTTTAGCCACATATTCACCTGCTCTCGGTTGACTCATTTTGGTGGAGAGTGTTTAGAGCTGCCCAGAGTGGCTGGTGTTCCTTCAGCCTGGGACAGGGGCTGCTACCTGCAGGTGTGGGCAGGCTTTCCCTTCCCAGCCCAGCTGCTTCCCAAGCCTGGTTGCAAAATAAGACCAAAGGAAAGGGGACCCTTCTTCAAGTAGATCATAGCAGCCTTTGTGGGGGGAACCAGTTTAAGAAGGGGAGTTCAGTTTAGTGCCTTTAGTGTTCATAAAGTTTTAAACTTAAATGGGGCACTAACAGCTGTCTTTTTGTTGACTTTTACCTTTCTCACCATGCTTATACCTCAGAGTGACTGTTGCTCTTCCTTGTAGTGCAACTGGTTAACCTGGTGGACCAGGTTAATCAGGAGTGTCGTCTTATACAGCCGTCTCAGGTATTATTGCTGCTCTGGTACTATGGAAGTGTCATTCCTTTCATAAAATGTCAGCTGTACCCATGTACTTCCCAGCAGGACTGAAATGCGAAGCTCAATAGAAGGAAAAAGATTACGGTAACCTGCAACTGTGAGTAAGTGTAACTTCTTTCTTGGCCATGGGGCTTGGAGCCCCTGCTTTGTGCCTTGCAATGGAGCTCTCTGGTGAGGTGGGAACAGGATGTTGTTTGGTGGGAGCAGCTTTCATTCATCCTTCTGAATTAATCTTGCAGCCTGAGAGACTTGTAGTCTGAAGGCCTTTATCTGAAGTGCAGAGGGAGGCTCTAGTGTTTCATGCTCTTCTCATAATGTAAAATGCATGAGCAGCCTCTGGAAGAGAGGGGAAAGCTCAGATTCTGGGATACTTTTATCTTAAGTGTTAGGATGGCTTCTTGGGAGCTAAGAATTGTAAATTTGGATCTTCTCCAGAACAGAGGGGGTTTAAGGCCTCATTTACCACAGCTAAATGCCAAATCATAGAATCATAGAATGGTAGGGGTTGGTAGGGACCTTTAGAGATCATCTAGTCCAACCCCCCTGCAGAAGCAGGGTCACCTAGATCAGGTCACATAGGAACGTGTCCAGGCGGGTCTTGAAAACCTCCAAGGAAAGAGACTCCACAACCCCTCTGGGCAGCCTGTGCCACTGCTCTCTCACCCTCACAGTGAAATCGGGTTTTTTTATGTTTAAGTGGAACTTTTTGTGTTCCAGCTTCATCCCATTACCCCTTGTCTTGTTGCTAGCTACTATAGAAAAAAGGGATGTCCCAATCTCCTGACACCCACCCTTTAGATATTTATAAATGTTAATAAAATCACCCTCAATCTCCTCTTCTCCAGACTAAACAGCCCCAGTTCCTGCAGCCTTTCTGCATATGAAAGATGTTCAGTCCCCTGATCACCTTGGTGGCCCTGTGCTGGACTCTCTCCAGCAGTTCACTGTCCCTCTTGAGCTGAGGAACCCAGAATTGGACACAGGACTGCAGATGAGGCCTCACCAGGGCAGAGTAGAGAGGGAGAAGAACCTCCCTTGACCTGCTGGCCACACTCTTGTTGATGCATCTCAGGATGCCATTGGCCTTCTTGCCCATGAGGGCACGTTGCTGGGTCATGGTTAGTTTATTATCAATCAGAACTCCCAGGTCTCTCTCTGCAGAGCTGCTCTTCAGTTCAACCCCCAGCCTGTACTGGTGCATGGGGTTGTTCCTTCCCAGATGCAGGACTCTGCACTTGTCCTTGTTGAACCTCATGAGGTTCCTCTCTGCCCAACTCTCAAGCTGGTTGAGATCCCACTGAATGGCAGCACAGCCTTCTGGGGAATCAGCCAGTCCTCCCAGTTTGGTGTCATCAACCAACTTGCTGAGGGTGCACTCTGTCCCCTCATCCAGGTGGTTGATGAAGATGTTGAACAAGACTGGCCCCAGAACTGATCGCTGTGGAACTCCACTGGCCACAGGCCTACAACTTGATTCTGAGCCATTGGTCACCACCCTCTGGGCTCTGTCATTCAGACAGTTCTTGATCCACCTCACTGTCCACTCATCCAAGCCACACTGTTTGAGCTTTCTGATGAGGATGTTATGGGAGACAGTGTCAAAAGCCTTGCTGAAGTCAAGATAGATGACATCCGCTGCTCTCCCCTCATCTAGCCAGCTGGTTATGCACTCACAGAAGGCTATCAGGTTGGTCAAACAGGATTTCCCCTTGGTGAAGCCATGTTGACTCCCCTTGATAACTCCCCTTATCCTTCATATGTTCAGTGATAACATTCAGGATGAGTTGTTCCATCACTTTTCCAGGGATGGAGGTGAGCCTGTCTGGCCTGTAGTTTCCTGGGTTGTTCTTCTTGCCTGGTGTGACATTGGCCTTTATCCAGTCCTCAGGCACTTTGCCTATCTTCCATGATTGCTCAAAAATGATGGAGAGATAAAGGAGTTGACTCCTGCTCTAAGAGCAGGGCTAGAGGTGCTTACTTTTAATCAGAGGATGTACATCGTGAGCCATTGATGCTGCTTCTTAGTAAACCCCTGAAGGCTCCAGATAGGCTGTAGGAATTTCTGCCAAGGATCCTGGACTATGCCCTTTGTTTGCCATTGCATCTCCTCTTGAGATTCCTTATTGGCCTTGAGTAAGCTCAGTGGCTGTGCTAACCCAGTCTCAAGTTCTGCTCAAGGCCTGGTGATCAGTTAGATCCTGCAGTGCTAGCTGTATAGCTGCTCAAGATCCAATTTGGGCTGAATTCCTTCCTGTTAGCCATGAGCCCTGCTGGGTGAGAAATCACTGAAACGTGTGAAAATACTTTGTGTAATGGGGTACCTGGCAACTGACAAGAGCCAGATGGATTTTTTTTTAGTTTGATTGTTCACTATATGACTTCTAAAAATAATGAATTTGTTAAATGAAAAAATAACCCAGCTATATTTAGGGAAAAGCCTCTGGGTTGCGCTGCTGCATCCTGTGGTGTAATTATCCACGTTCCATATGTGGTAAAATAACCTGGGAGAGAGTAGGGTGTCTGTGATCCCGTGTCCCTGGCTCCTTGCCTGGAGATGTTCCATGAGCAAAACCGGAGCTGAGCTGTGATTGTGGGTGTGTCGTGCATTACGGTTTGATGTGGCAGGGGAATGAATGTGAGGCTGTGATTAAGGCTCTTTTGATATGCCGTGAGAAAGTAAAAGCCTCCTGTGTTACTGGTGGAAACACAAAAGGAGTTGTGTGAGGTAGGAGGAGTCTCCTTCCACGTGGAACCATTTTTGGTCTGTGATTACATGGTCTTACACCTAATGACTGTCTTGATTTTTTTTTTTTAATTCTACATTAATAAGACTGTTTTGTAAGTGTTATAATTAACACATTTTGGAAGCATCTATGTGGTTGAGCACAAGAGCTTGTGTGTGTCTAAACTATGTTAATCTTGAAGCCCAAGAAAATGGGTAAAACCTCTTGTCAGGAGAATGATGCTGTTCAATCTCAGGTTATAGAAGAGAAACTTGAGGTAGTAAGCAAAAGATAAGCTGCCTGTATTTATAAATGTGTTGGGCTTCAGCTAGATTTTTACTTATTTTAAGGGACCAAGTTCTAGCTAAGAAGTATGAGTTGGTTTATTAACTGTCTGTTACTGGCCTTACTCTCTGTTTACTTACGTTGCTAATACCTTCTATGCATTACAGCAAAATGTCATAGCTTATACTTTCTTCCTGTGGAGCTTGGAAGCGTTTACTTTGCAGTGTGAAACCTCTCCCCTGAGCTGATAAGGAGCAGACTGTGTTAGAAGTGCAGCTATTCAAATGGGGACACAGCTCCCAGTTGCCATGAGTGGAGGTTTAAGAGTGCTAATAAGCAATGTTTGAACCGGCCTACCTCTAATGGGGACAAGCTGAGCGTGAACACGGCTGGCACAGAGCAGGTGGAAGAGCTAGAGGATCTTAACCCATTTAGACAACTTATGAACAGTTTACCACCTAAAGAAATAAACTGGAATGCTGACTGTATCCAGAACGAGTCAGGTCACTTTACAAGATGTCTATTTTGCTTACAGAAGTGTATGCGCCTTCTTCTTGTGAAAGACACTAAAAAAGAGTGAGACTCACTGACTCCTAACGTGTGTAAGGTCTAGCATTTACTTCTGGGGTTTCCTTACCTCTTGTTTGCTTGTTACCTCAAAATGTATTGTTACCTTTTTCTAGACTTTCTGAATAGAATTTCTTCATGCTAGTGCTCCAATCATCATACCATCTTCCAGCCTAAGGGGATTAGTTATCCCCGACTCCTTTTTTTTTAATCCTTTCTGATTTTCAAGGTGTCTTAAAATCAAACACAAAAATCCACAATTTGAGCGTGACTCCCATGTGAGAGTACTTGAAGTCATGGGATTGATTTGTTGTTCACTGACTTTCATTTGAAAGTATCCAAAGTGGGGGGCATTAATGTTCCTAGTTTTGTCCTTCTTTTAAAATGAAAGAGGTGAAAAAGTCAAAATCAATGAATTTTGACTGCTCCATAACAGCTTGGGTTAGATCCCATCCCTTGCCATGCTGCTAGAAAAGCCTTTCTATTAATTTTATTACAAGTCACAACTATTGTTTTTACAATGCTGGCTTCTGTAGGTATGGTAAATGGGTTATTGAGTTGCTAAAAAAGAGGGTAAAGAGGATTAAAAAAAAAAGTGAGAGAGAGAGAGACAAGAGGGAATAAAGAGAGACTGTAGGTATCATTCCTGATCTTCTGGACATGCTCTGAGTCACAAGCACCAAAAGCTGCATTTCAGTTGCTGCAGAACTGGGTAGGATATTCCTTTCCAGAGTCATGTGTGAGCTCCTGTCAATGTCCAAAGGGCTTTTTTTTGTTCATCTTCTGGAATTCGTATAGGTGGTCATGGTAATAAAGCTGTGTGGCAGGAAAATATCTTGAAGATGTAAGCAGGGGTTTTTCTGGACTGCTGGAGGACAGTGGACAATCATACACAGCGAGGCTTCAAAACAATTGACTGAAACAATCTACTATGAATAGAAGTAATATATTGATAAACAGAAGTCACCTAATAATTCTCATAATGGTGCTTTTTTTCTCTCAAAATTTCTTTGCCAGATGATGCTGTTGAGTCAGTCAGGGTGGTGAGCCTGGTAGACGAGTGGAGAGCTCTGGAAGGGTGTTGTGGTTCCTGCAAAGACGCAGTCAACAGATGGTGAGATTTAAAGTGCCAAGACTATTGAAGAATGAGGACAGCAGGATTTCTTAGTAGAAGAGGTCTTTTCATTGGTGCAGAAGAGTCTGGGTGTTTCAAACAGAAGTGACAGCTTGGGTAATGGTGCTTAGTAAAGACCCTGGTTGCCTTCTCTAGAAGGTGGGCAAATAGATTCCTTGAGCACCTGAAAATGTATATAGAGAAGCAAATCTCCAAATCCTTGGAGGAATTTGGAAGCTGCAAAAACTCATGTGTCCTTAAAGAAGGTTGAGTCTTTTTGCAGTCATTATTGCTGTCGTGGTAGTCCCATGCTGCATGTGGTGCCAGCTCTGTAAACTTTATTCTGTCTGTCCAGATCGATTTCTTTGCTATTCCTGTTGGATTCACTTTACAGCCAGCCTTCTTCTGCTCTGTTCCCAGGGGCCACTGTGTAGCTGTATTGTCTGGTCAGTGTTTGCATTCATGTCCCAGCTTGTGGAGCCTATCAGATGGAGGCCTGTGCTACAGAGAAGAAACCCGACACTGGGTAGATTACCTTTGCTGGGTAAATGATCTGCTTTGTCTCTGCCTGACTTCTTTCAGTATTGCAACAGGCAACTGTAAAATCCCATTCAAATCACGAAAGTGTTGCAATCTCTCTCTTCAGACCATCCTTCCTCTCCTCCCCCAGCTTCTGTATTATGCTGATTTTCACTATTTCTTGTCTGTTTGTTTTTTTTTTCTTTAAGGAGGAAATTGAATAAAACAGAGCTTTCTCCTTTTTCTCTCTCTCAAGCCAGTCTTTCCTCTGTTAAACATGATCTATTCAGATATCCTCAGTCCATGTCTTGCTTGGTAGCAGTTGCAAAATGGTGCTTCTTGTTCAATATAGCTTCTGGAGTAAAAAACTATGGTGAACTTGACTGGAGTCATGCAAAAATTGCTCAGTTGTGCTGTGGAAAAACAGGCAAGGGTGAGGTGCTTTTGAGTCACTTCTTACACCTCTGTGGTTGTTCCATAGTACTCAGAAGAATGGCTGCATTGTCTTGCTTTGAACTTTCCCCACCAGTCCTATATCCAGAGTAACCTTAGTTCTTTAAAACTTTATGAATTAATTGCCTTTTGGGAAGCATCTGTGGAGAATTAAGCTGTTGTGAGGATGTCTTGCGGATGTGGAGAGTCGGGACAGCATTGTCTTAAGTAGTCTGAGCTCAGTTTTGTAAGCAAGGCTCTGAGAAAACTATACATTTCATAAACCATCTCTCAGAATCTGTACTATGTATCCCAGGTTTTTCTGTTTCATGAGCAGTGGAAATTTGCATAAACAAGGGCTACCTTTCTAAATCTATACTTGAAGGAAGAAAAAAAAGATATTTTGACAAGCATGGAGGTAGATATTGCTGTAGTCTGATCTATGGTTTGCTGTACTCAAATACTTTTCAAAGCAACTAGCTGAGTGTTGGATAGTTCATGTGAGGTGTTTGAAAGAAGCTGAAGTGTCTGTCTATATTTCAATAATTTGATGGCTTTAAAAGGTTTCAAGCTGTGCACTCTGCAAACTTTGGAAGGCTCCAAGAGCTTGTGTGTTTGGCCATCTACTTTCTGTAGACTTCAAGATGTTGCCTCATTCTTTCCCTCAAACCACAGTGATAATGCCGGGAAGGGGCAGGGGGCTTTGCTTTTCACATATAAGGAACTAAACTAGAGGAAGAGAATTTAAGTATCTTGACCTCAAATTATCTAACCTGTCATGCATTAGAGAGTGTATTTGAGTAGAAAAGACCCTTTGCTCCAAGTCCTTTTACAACCCCCCAGCAGCACTGCTGATCATTTGGGATACAGCCCTTCTGCCTGCAGAGCTATAAAGCAGTGGGAAGATGCACTTCTCTGCATTACATTTGGGGAGGTTCACTGATGATGGCTTGGAAAAGGTTTTGCATGATGAGTTGTTTTGGTTGGTATATTGTACAGTTATGTCTGCACAAGGCAATGCAGCATGCCTGTGATGCTGAAAGCCACTCCTGGCCCATTGAACTTCCTGCCCAAGATAAGCAGAAGCATCCTTGTTGAATTGTGTGTCATTTCTCTAGCTGAAAGCTGATTCTGACTAGTGGGTTTGGGTTTTTTCCCCTTGCAGTTAGCCAGTACTTGTTGTGGTATGATTACAACTAGAAATGAAATCATTTAATGTGCAGTTTTACTTGGAAAAAAAAAGCAGTCAGCAGATCTGCACCTCTGGGGGGAGGTGTTTTCGGTGGTTTTGGTTTTTTGTTTCGTCCTAGATGTGACAGCATCTTTCTAGTCTCTTGATGATGCAAATAGGACTTTATGGGTCACAATGAAACGTTTTATTGAACATACTATGAAAAATCAATGCAAATTTGCCTTGGCTGTCAGTTCTGTGCTACTGACTATGCAGTGGCGGGTTTGACTGCTCACTGTTGTGGCTAAGAAGAGAATACCTTGGGGTGCCCAATTGCAACAGCAGCGGTGAGAGGAAATTCAGAAAAGTAATTTAGACTTCCTTCATTGCTTTTATGTTGGCCTCTGAACGAGTGGCCATTCCACTCCTTTCAGATTTCACAGCAGAGATTTCACATTGAGATGGGCTCAATGAACTGGAAGATTTCATAGAAAGCTGTCTCCTTTAATGCTTTCTCCTTCAACAGTCCCCACCCTCCCTGTCCTTTAAAAAATTTGTATGAACTGTAAATTGACAATGGAACAATTCTATGAAAGAGATACTTTAAGGCAAAGATGAGGAAAGCCAAGTGTTTTAATAGGGCTTGTATTTTAAGAGGTGGGAGTTTAAAGCAGGGAAGAAGAAAGTTAACGTAAACAGAACGAAACCCAGTTGAGGTCTCCCACTTCAAGGATACGTAATTTAAGTGCTCTTACCATAGTACCTGAACACTGAAATTGTTCATCTGTTTATTGCTCTAAAGATTCCATGGATTGGAGCTGGTCTTTCTGCAAGGCAACTGTGACCAAGAAACTCAGTTCAGGGACTTGGATGTCCATAGCAGGCTCTCAGCAGAGCTTAGATGCCAAAATCTGTCTATTCCTTCTTCCATCACTACTCGCCCCTGGAGGTGATGCATCTCCCTGACACCTGTGAATGCCTGCAATTTGCTTTTCTGCTGGCCTGGGACTGCTCTGAATGGGAGTTCCACAGCTTGTAGAGAAGCGTGACCTGACTCCAAAATGAAGAGGTCCTCTGCCTAAGTTCTGATCAAAGTGGACTCATTGCTCAAGGGAACCAAGCTCCTGACAAGCACCATATCTCTGGTTTTGCCCCTTTTAAAGTGGAGAAATGGGAATGAAAGAGCCTACTGGGCTCTGAAGAGGAAGGCAGACGTCCGGTGCTATCTCTGAGTACTGTCTTTTAATTTACTGTTTAATATTAATGTCACATCCCTAAACAGAAATGAGAACAGGCAGCAGAGCTCTCCATTCCCCTACTATAAAGTCACACTTCCCCTTAGGCATAGCTCCTTCCCTCTGGCCTAGCAAACACATCGTTATAATTTGGGTTGAGTGGCAGGAGGAAACTCCTTCCTTGAGGAGGGGCACGTCTTGTACTAAGGCCCTCATGCTCTTCCCTGCACTGAAGGTTTGAATCTCTTCTGGTAGTTGTTTAGAAATGGTGATAATGCTTCCTAACAGGAAGCCAGCTGTGTCTTTGGGAAATGCTTCCCTGCATGACAGGCAAGAGATCTCTTTCCAGCCTCCGTGGCAAGAGAGCATGTGTACTGTATAATCTCTCTTCTTAACTGTGATTGATTGATCAGTTAACTGAACAAGCAAGAACTTTGTTTGCTCTTTACCAGGAGCTGTTTGGGAACAGTCGCTGGCAGCAGGGCCCTCTGTGAATCAAACGGTGGCTGCTCTCTGCCTCACTGTGCTCTAGAGGCAAGCAGGCAGGCATTAAATATACAGTAGACCTCTTTGGTTTGTTTTTATCAGCACAAGTGTAGCATACAATCTCCTTGAAAGGAGGCAGCGTCTCTGCTAGAGTGACAGTCCATAAACTATCCTGTTGAGATCTACCTACAGAGAAATCTAGCAGCCATGTGTAACTGGTGACTATCAACTGGCAGCAAACTGCTTACTTAGAAAGAAAACTGCTGCTAACATTCCCAGCTAGTTAAATGTCAGCTTTACCTGACCATATTTATATTTTGCTGTGTACATGAGTAGCTCTGTGGCACCTTACTGCAAAAGTACGAAGAGAGCACGTGAGAATACTTTCTGGATTCACAGAAACCTGTCAGATCCCCTTCAGATTTTGTGAAGTTTTCTTCTTTCCCTCACACTTAAAATGTGGGGAGACTTTATAGGTCTAAGTATGTCTAAGTGGCTGCTTGCCTGCCTTTCCCAAGGAAGTAGCTGCAGCAATAGTGAACGTAGTGGAGGAGGAGGCAGCAGCACTGTTTTCTTCACATAACAGGCACAGCTGCAGGAGCTCTGAAACCTTGTGGCTACACTTGACCTGGTTTCCTTGACAAAAGCACATCTGTTTTTCAATTTGATTTAACCTGGAAACCATGCCTCTGCCTGTGCTGGGGCCAGGAATCAGGAATGACAAATCCTTCTCTAAAACACCAGTGTGTAGCTGCTGGAAATCTGCTACTGAGGTCGCAGATCTGAAAAGTTCCCTGTGTTCTCTTGATAAGCCTGTGAGAGAGGCTCACTTTTGTCTTGTCACCTTGCATGTCTGGGATTTGCTCCTGGCCATTAAGGGTGCTGCGGGAACTGTCAGATCCCCTCTTCCTCCTTGTACTGGTTTGTGTTGACTGGTGTCACTTGGCACGTCCTCGCAAGTGTCATTGTCTCAGTACTGATGAGTTTCCTCTGTGCTACCATTAGATTAACTGGTGTTTGTTGTCCAGGGTTTTGGACAGGGGGAGCCCAGGGTGTCCTCTGTGAGGTGTGCATGTTGTGCCACAGCCTTGGACCCCATCTTCTCTGGAGCAGACCGGCTGAGGAGTTTCTGCAGCTCACCTAAGGGTGCCATAGGAGGCTGGGTCAAGGTAGAAATTGGCTGCTCTTGTTTGCATCCTCTGCCAGAGAGGTTGAAGTGCTTGGTGTGAAGAGCAGCCATTTGCCTCTTAAGAGCTGGGAGAATAAATGCCTGCAAGCTACAGCCCGCTGCCAAAATGCACGCTTGCCTTTGATATGGAGAGCGTTAACAGCAGACACACAGAGAGCAGATTTGCCAAGGTTGCTGATTATAAGACTGTATAAATTCTTCAAGAGCAGGCAAGGCTGAGGTTTTAAAATTCTGCCTTATATGGTCCCTTCCAGTATCCCATCCTTCAGCCTTAGGAAGGCTGTGCCGATGCTGCAAGGCTTCAAATACAGAACCAATACGTGGAGCTTGGATGTTTTAAACCAAGGCCTGAACTGAAAGGCTGTCATGCAAAACAAATGCACTGGGGGTGGTGGTGGAGGAGGGAACAGCTAATAGATGTTTTCCCCTTGCTTGACATCTGTCACCTCCCCCCAAGCCAATCCTTCCTCTGTTTATAGCAAACCATTTGCTCCCATTAATTAGAGCTGGATTCCTGCCATCTGACCAGCTTTATGCCTGTACAAATGTCAACAGAGCCAGGACTACACAGGTGGAGAGGGAGGGCTAATCAGAAGAGATCTGTTGCATCTCTTTGAGAAGGGAGGTGGGTGGGGAGGAACACCAGCCCCCTCCAAATCAGGCACATTAGCTACAAGAATAATTGAAATGCAGGCTGGGAGCCCCAGGATGCCACTTTCTCTGTCTCTTTTCAGAGCAGACTGCACTTTAAGCCATCCCCTCCAGTTAAATCTCTTTACCAAAGTGGTCTGTATGGAGGCTTACATACAAGAAGATAATGGTGCTGTCATTTTTACAAATAATCACAACAGGGGCAGAAAAAATAAGAGGAAGATGATTACCCCTGAAAATCCAATGAGGTTCCAGTGGCTAATGCAGTGGGAGCTGAAAGGAAGCTGAACCACAATCCCAAGCTGCTCCTGCCAGGCACCGGGCTGGCTTTTGTGCCGTGATTTAGGAGTGTACAGCTGTGTTGCCATGACGTTAGAAGGAAACGTGCTTACCCTGGGATGGTTTTCCTTGTGTAAAATACTATGAAGACAAAGTATTTAATGTGCTAGTTGAAGCAAATCCTGAGTGGGAGAAACAGGTTAACCTTGATTAGCTTGGCTGAATTGTGAAAGAAAAAAAACCCCCACCTGCAAACCCCCTCGTGGCCTCCTCCTGCAGTAAGCGCTGCGTTTCTGCTGGAATTGTGAACGAAGAGAATGGCACTGGTTTTACACTGAGGATTAAACCTCATCTTAAAAGGAAGTGGAACAGCCGCCTCCCCTTCACCCCACTCCTTCATATAATGACTTGAAGTATTTTGTTATGTGTTGTGGGAAGGAGTGTGGGGGAGGCGATGTCCCTGTGTGTATCCCAGAGTATTTTAGGCGTTTTATGTCCTGTAAAATGGTGATCTGCATCTCTTCAGACAAGGAGGACAAGAATGTCAAAGTTGAGAGTCCTTAAGGCACAGAACTAATGGCAAAACAGTCTGGGAGAGAAAGTGTGGTGCCTTGTCCTGCATCTGAAAGAAATGGGTGCGGGCTCCAAACCTGGAAGGAAGATGGCCCTTTGAATTCAAGAATAAGGAGATTTCTAAACCAAAAGGCCTTGGGCATATGTTTATACCATGTTGTAGGAAGTATGTAATTACCTTCCGCATGGCGAGGCCTCTGGGGATCCCTCTGCTGTGTTCCCCTGTATGGACAGGGCCCCGTGGCACCTGGCTCTGTGGCAGGGTGGCTGCAGCGAGCAGGGCATTTGTCTGGGCCTTGGGTACCTCAAGTTGCAACATGCACCTCAGGTACAAAGCTTCTAGCCTGTTTTCTTTGTTGACTGGAAAGAGTAGAAATAATAGCAGTCTTTCACAGAACTTTTCTTTCTTCTTTCTCACTTTCTTACCTCAGTGCAAGGCTCTTTTCCCCTCTAAACACAAAGATGTGTATTTTTTTTTCCTTAAATCAGCAACACTTCCTGGGCTAACTTCATGCACATCAGTGCTAACCTTTGCTGATTAGAGACGAGGCAAGTAAAATATGGAGCTGACTGACTGATTTGTAAGCTCTGCAAGAGTCTCTGCTAGTACACTATTTGCCTGAATGAAACTAACTTAGGGAATCATTTACAGGTCAAAGTAAAGGGACTCCATACATAAACTTAGTTGAAAAACAAAATGTCTCACGCAGAGTGATGTAGGGAGAGCTGTCATTGTAACTCATGGGGTGGTGAGGGTAGAATTGTCATTCCTCTGAGACAAAACGATCATTTACTGAGTGCCTCAAAATTATTAGCTGTGTCTCCATTAGGTAAACAGGGCTGAGTGTAAAAGAAACTTGACAGATGCATGTTTTCCAGAAAAAAAGTTACTGTGTCAGTTCAATAGCAGAGCATCAATTTACTGCTGAGATAATGATATCTACTGATTCTAATCTCAGTGCTGCTGGACTATCAGCAAGCTCCACTGAGTTTGGCGTTAGGCTTGTCACACGAGCGCGGTGGTACCCAAGAGTGCTGCCCTGCAGCTCTGCCTGCCTGCACCTTGCCCTACCCTGCCCTGCCTTCTATGAGTGGGCAAGAGGATGTGCTTTTCTGTAGGCCCTGTCCCGAAGGTACGTGTAAACCACAGAGTTCCAAGGTCTTGCCTCCCTGTCTGGAGTTTTACTTGAGTGAAAAGATTCGATTTTACAAAAAAAAAAAAAAATCCCAATTGTTATTTGAAAGTAGTGGTGAAAACGTGCATGTGGAGAAACCACCATTGCCCATCGCTTCTTAAACTCTGCCTTCTTCTGTAAGGTGCTTTACTTCTCAAAAGGAAACACTTTTGTTTAAGTGGTTGTGCCTTTTCTCCACTCTTCCATGCTGGAGACTTTTCTGTATCTCTGAGCACAATCACCTGTTGCTCTTAAATTTTGTCTGGGGTTTGTTTCCTCTGGCTTGGCTTGTTATCACAGGCTTTTCAGCCATTCCCATGAAAAGGCAGCTGAGATGTCAAAACGCAGAAAACAAGAGAACAGCTGGGTAAGAGAAGAGGAAAGGCAAGGCAGCAGCTACCTCTGGGAGCCAGAAGCTCGGCTGAGCACTCCTAGTTGTAAGTAATCGATCAGGCTGGCAGCCTGTGGTTTGGGTAGTGAGAGTAAGCTGTGCCTGGGTCACAGCCACCTGGGGCACAGGAGCAAACTGGCCCCGTCTCGGGGACTGCCCGAGTTTGTGGGAGAAGCTCAGTCAGCAAGTGTGGTGTGACTTCCCCACGGCCTCGGCTGGGGACACGTCCCAGTGCTGGTGGCTCTGCAGCGAGAGGTCTGTCGGAGCACACTCGAGAAGGAGGGAGGGAGCAGCCCGTGTTAAGCGGCTGCCGGCGGGAGCGCTCCTGAACAACGGCGGGAGCGCACCCTGGGGAAGGCGAAAGGGGTGACAGACCTTTGTCAGAGCGAGTGCATCTGTAGGCTCCAGCTGTCTAATCCATTAAAGCGCACCTGCGCACAGAAAAGAGCAACACTTGGCTATGCAACGTGTCCCAAGGCATCCCCCTGTGAGACATATGCTGAGAGCCAGGGGTGAACGCCACGGATTTTTCGAGTTGTAAATGCCTGCTCCTGCGAGGTGTTGAGCTACACAGATGCAAAGAGTAGGAGGGCTTTCCCAAGGTTCGTGGCTTTGATGAGTAGGGTAACCACGGCTGACAACAAAGTCGGGGGCTTAAAAAAGAAAGCTTGAGGAGCCTTCAAGCACCAACTGTTGCAGAAGCACTCTGCAACTGTGGAGAGAGCAATTCCTCTCTTTTCCCATAGAAGAGAATATTTCAGGATTCGGTCCCGATATGCCTTTAAGTTAAAAGAGGGGATCATGAGAACAAGCTTTTGTCTGCTGCGTGCAAGAACATATTTCCTGGTATTGATTCAGACACGCTTTCTTACTGTATCTACTTTTCTCTAGATTACATGTGATTTAGGTGATATGTGAGCTTTTAGGCTTTTATGGTTTTTGTCTTTTCTTAATCACAATATAATTTATGTGGGAAAAGATCATCAAGTCCAACCATTAACCTGGCACTGCCATGTCCAGCATTAAGCCATGTCCCTCAGCACCATATCTGCATGTCTTTGGAGTACCTCCAGGGGTGGAGACTCCACCGTTTCCCCTGGGCAGCCTTGACCATCCTTTCGGTAAAGAAATGTTTCCCAATATCCCATCTAAACCTCCACTGATGCAGTAATACTATCTGTTGGAGCATCCCATTTGGGAGTTGTTTGAAATCAACTGAGAAATGTATAAACAGGCAGAGAGAAATCCCCCAAATAAAACAGTGAATGCCTAGAGACCACTACCTCATCCTGTCCCTGCCACGTGTGCATTTGTAGCTGTTACTCAAGCAGTGAGTAAATTCCAACAGTGAATATTCCATATTCATCTGTGTCCACAAATAGCAGTAGGAAACCAGCAATGATGCTCTGCACCCTCTTCATGCTGATAAAAATGCCTTTCTCCTTCATTGTAAACACAGATTTTACTGAGCAGTACCTTGGGCCAGGTAAGTAGCATCCCAACCCATCAGAGGCAAGAGTCAAAGCAGAAGAAGGAATAAATATGTCTTAGAGCTCCTGTTTTGAAGTCCCTACTGATCCTGTCTTTTGAGTGTGGTGCTTGAGGCAGGGAAGAGGTAGGTGGGCTAAACCTGTATGGGGGGATGTGAGTCTGCTTTGTTGGAAAGTTTATCTTTTACTGGTGTGTCCTGTGAGGCATTTAGTTGCAAGCTGCTGAAGTATGCAGCTTCCCCAGGCTAGCAGATTCCCCAGGCCCGTCACTGTTGTCCGGCTCCCCTGGGACTCTTGACCTGGGGCTGGCATGAGGGGCCACGTTTCACTGCATGGGCTTTGCTACTGGCTGATAAAAATGAGAAGGGCAAAGACAAGTTTCTGCAAGACACACTTAGAGTGCATTAAATAAATATAAATTTTATTAAAAACACCCACATCTCAGCGTTATCAGGAATGATATAATAAACAGCTTTCAAATAACCTGCATTACATTACAATACTTACAGTATTTATAACCATCCTCGGATTCTTTTTATAGACATACCAAACATTTCATGAAAATGAATGAAACTAAAGTTAAAAAAAAAAAAAGTAGAACATAAGCATAGAAAATGCACACAGAAGTTCATTACCTTAGTGTCAAACGGCTAAAGTTTCCTACACAAGTTAACCACTAGCTTTAGAAGTGAACTTTATACCACTGTGCGTCAATCAAGATGAAGAATTCATTCAAGTAAAGTTGACACCACTCAGAAGCATCTTCAAGTATGGCTATAGTCAACCTGATAATCCTATACAAGCAATTTTATGTCTGCTTTGTCATTCGTTCCAACTGAGGCAGGGTTCTGTACACCAAAAATTACAGATTGGGTATTTACAATACAAAACTGATTCACCGACTAATCTTCCTGCTCCTGCTGCCAGCAGTTTGGCAAATGACGGTGCACGGCACGTTAACCAAACACCTACCGCGGATTACATGAATAATACAAGACTTAAAAAAACAAATCACCAAAAGATGAAGATTTATAAAGGATTTGATTAATCTGACACATAACCATCAATTTCTTTTTAGAAAAGGTGAAACCTTTGTTTCAATGTGGTGGGTAAAGTCGTAGACTGAGGACTAAAAAACAAAATTGCCACAATAAATATTTGACCATCAAACCCATAGGCCTCCTTTGATTTGCTCGAGTTAGGTTGCGATTCTGTCTGAATAAAATTTCTCTCGACCAAACTTAATCTTACAGTATATTGCACAAGATATCTCTGGGACATGGAGGTTTGCATGTTTAGGGAAGCCCTTGTACAGACTGTACCTTTCTATATTTTCTTTTATTCATTACAGTATCCAAGAAGCCTTGTTTAGAGAGTGACTCGAACAACTCTAGCAAACAGTCACTTGCCAAACCCCTGCCTTACATTTTTCCCTTTAATCAGCTCAGTGCATTCTACTTTCTTTTCATTTATTTGTTTGAAACAGGCAAAACATTCTAAATCTCTTAAACGCTTTCATTACAATAAAAAGAGCTAACAAATTTACAAAATTAGTTTTAGTTACATCAATACATGTACAAGAGAAATTAGAGAAGGGATTCAAAGGAAAAGCACTAAATCCCTGAAAAAGAAATACCAAAACAAAACAAAAAACCCAAGAATAATATATTTAACCTACAACAGCTTTACATACACACAGGTGACATGTTGGCATAGGAGAACATGAGTTGAAATATCCCTGAATTTTTAGAACAAAAAATAAAATTAAAAAAAAAGGCTGAAGTTCAAGTTCTACTTGAGAAAAATGTCAAGTATTGAGAGAGTTTTTTTTGTTGGTTTTTTTTTTCTTTTCTTTTTTTTTCAAAGGCTATCGGGGGAAAAGATGGTATACAATATATAAACTTTCACACTCAGTTCAATATCCTATTGCCAAACTAGTGTTGAGGTATATGACAAGTAGGAACATCACTCAAACCTTTTAATGGATTTTTAGCTCACATTATGATATATTTGTAGCAGGCTGAGTAGCACCATGATGTGAATTCTGCTCAAAACCCAAATATATATAGATTTAATATTTTTTACAGTACTAAAATACTAAAGCATTGCGTTAAAAAAAGTTTTGTTTACAATTTAATTTACTATACAACTTTCCTGCGTTTTTCTTCTTCTTTAATAGAAATTAACGATTTAAAACCACCACAGCAAGCCAGCTGCCTATTTGTTTTTTTTTTCTATTTAATCAACGGAATCACACAGAACTAACCCTGTTTCATTCATCTTGCGTAGGCATTGGTCTGCTCCATCTTCCTGGAAAAAGAGGACACTTGCACCGAGAAATGACACACACCGCAACGGACATAATTATCGACACAAAAGCGATCTGCCATTCAATATTTGAAGAGCGTACGGATCCTTAAAAACAGCAGAAGCCGAAGCTAACTAGTTGTAGTCTGTCACATGCTGCTAATTATCACCTGTGGTTAATATAAAATTCTTTCCTTAAAACTGTACATATTTGAGTAATGAACTTGTCATAATAATTGTAGAAAACAGATTACAGTATAGCTGTGTGAGATGAGCACCAGAAAAATGTGTTTTGTGTACTAAAGTATTCCCTTATATCCAGTAAGCCCCATTTTTACCGTAACTGACTGTATTAAAAATGGATATGTAGCCCACTAGCAGATGTATGGCTAAACCGAAAGTATTTAAAAGCTTCTTTAGTTTAAAAAAATTATTTTTGCATTTTAAAATAAAAGTAAACTCGTTTGTTTGTTTTTTGTTTGTTTTTTTTAATGTCTTAGTACCTCAGCATTGTTCAAGTTGCCAAGCTTAGGTAGACAAAGTGCTTTTGAAACACTACTTAGAAAAAAATATCTCTCTCTCTATTTTATTGTCCTTTTCTCGGACTTGACTGGATGAGCAAAATCCAGAGGTCTTTGTAATTCCCATATGTTAAAAAGTAAGCTTATTTTAACACCAGGTAAATTCGATACACACATGAATGAAAAGGTCCTCCCTGTTGCTGAAGAACGTTTGACTACATCGACATTTTGTTATAAAGGCAAAAACTGTTTGACTGTTAAAATAAAGACACCGTTCTCTTAGATAGCACCATGGTTTTAGAATATCCAAACAAATTCAGTGTTTTGCTGTCTATTCATTACGTCTTATCTACTTTGTTAAATAAAATCAAGAGACTAATAAGATTACAGTAAAAACTGTGTGTTAAAAAGCCATAATTCCAGTATTTCAGTACATCGTAGATTCAGCACCAGATGTTATTTTAAGATTCCTGCAGTTGTAATACTACAGTATTATTTTTTAGGGTTCTTTTTTTTTTCTTTGCTCCTGCTCCATGACTACGCAAACTCGATGACATTAAAAGTGGCCACAGATGTGCAAAACTGTAAGAAGAAGAAAAAAATAATGAAATCCACTTGCAAGATTATCTCTTTCAGTAACAGAGCCAGTGTTTTCAAATGTAAATCGTGAAACACTTTGTTGTTTTGTTTTTGTTTTTGCATAGGATGCTTTGGTCTTGTTTCCTACGTGCCATCTGTGACCACTTAAAAACCAGTGGAAAATAAGAGCGCTGGCGAGATTACCTCTTTTTGCTGGTGTGCTGAGGCTTTTTCCACCGACGAGTTTTTTGTAAAAACACTGCTTTCTTCTCCACCTTTGCCTTCCCCAAAACCTAACGAAGAACCACCCTACTGACAAGGTGGGGTTTGTTTTTGTTTTTTCCAATGAGGTAACCAACAAAGGTGTGAAGTTAGATATATCGGTTGTAAGGCCCTGTAACCCGTGTAAAGGCATATGGAGATGTGGTTACTGTGGAGTCTGTGGTGACCGACAGTGTCCGTTGTGCGAGAGACTTGATGAAGCGCAGGTAGGTTGGCTCAGAGGGCTCATGGGGTTCCGCAGGCTCCCGCTTGGCTTTTTTGCCGTAGGATTTCTGAGGCACGTAGTCCGGACCGTACTTTTCACATTCCTCCTCCTTCTCTCTCGCCTTCTCAGCCATCTTCGCCTCCCACAGAGCCAGACCATGTTTTGGTTCATTCATACTCTTGTGCTGGTAAAAGACGAGGGATATTCTGGTGGGATGATTCCTGTTGGGATTTTTTAAGGGAGTCGTTGCGTGAAGCTCACGTTTTGCACACTCTATGAGAATTGACCCATGAGATGGAGCAACTGCCACTCCACCAATTTCTGGATCCAGAAAGTTCTGCTCACTATCTGACCAGACTTCATCGGGATCCTCTGCTTTTTCTGGATTCAGCACATCAGTTTTATCTAAACCAGCCTGGGGTGTAGTCCTATCATGGTTCTGACCTGGAAGCATGTTAGACAAACCATTAACTGCGTGTGAAATCATTTCGCTATCCTTTTTTTGGAGATGCAGTGAGTTAGGAGGACCACTAAACACACCCGAAGCAGAATGGTACTCGTGTGCTAAATGTGGAGCGGGTTGCATGTGATGTTCACTGGTTTTACTCATGGAGGCATAATCCATGCTCGGATTACTCAGATTGGATTTCAGCCTCGAGGCAACCTCCATAAAATGGCTGTCAGCCTCATGGGTAGAGTAAGAGGAAAAAGACCCTACGTGATGTACATTTGGTCTAGCGGCGCAATTACTGAAGGAGTCTACCTGAATATTTTGGTTTCCGTAATTCAAGTACTTGGGACCAAAACTCTGGTTATTCCCAAACCTATGCTGGTATAATGTTTGAATGGGTGGTAGGCTTAGTTTAGACACATGGTCTTGGCTCTGGCAACCATACAAGTCCACATGCTGATGCTGAGAAGTGTAGGAGCCCAAGAAAGAGGGACAGCTGTCCATAGGTACGTTTCCATTGCATTGGTAGGGTGGATATTGGTTATTTTGACTTAATGATCCCGAATAAGGGTTCATGGGACTGGAGGAATTCAAATAAGACCCCACAGGCTGTGATGAGGTTGTATAGAGGTTCATGGACCCTCCATAGGGATCTGAAGGGTATGAAGAGCTCGAATAAGCACTGGCTGGATTAGGCAACCTTACATAGAGATTTGCAGAACCTGAACCCGAGTAGGAGTTAACGGGATTTGACTGAGGGTTGTTAGGGAGAGTGCGCTGTGGATGTTGCTGCTGCTGCTGCTGCTGTTGTTGTTGTGTGGCTGGTCCTGAAAGATGTAAAAGATCTGTAGTTGTGAAAAGAAAAAAATACCCACACAACAAACAAGCTCTTTTTTTAAAAAATTAAAAAAACCCAAACCCAACAAACTACATACTTTATAGACTTTTCATGATACAGATCCATGAAATTTCTATGAAAAGACATCATATGATGTGTTAACAGAGCTTCCCTTTCTCCTATCTCAAATATCATCCTTTAAGAACATGAATAAATACTAAGGCTTCTCATCCTTTTTGGCTTGTATCCAGTAAGATCAGATGCTAGTGGCAATGGGGAAAAAGAACACAGTGCAATCTGTTCAAAGTCACGTGCACAAAATCCAAAGAGTTGAATCATCATTTAAGTAGCCCATGAAATGGAGCATCAAAGTGCTCTCAAACAGCCATGCACAAGGTGACCTTCTTTTCCCCAAGAATAAATAACTCTTCTCATCTATATTAACAGAACAATTAAAAAAAAAAGTGTCTAGCTTTATGTAAAAAAACAATGGTGACATTCACTGATGGAGAGAACAGTTCAGCAACAAGTGAGATTAACCAAAGACATAAGAGTGAAACCATCATTCACTGGAGTGAGATGGCATTGTTTAATGGTTAGAGCCCTAGCCTGGGTCATGGGACAGCTGACTTCTATTCAGAAATATTTCAGCAACCTTCTGGGTGGCCTTGGGTGTTTTGCTTTTTTCCTCTCTGACAAAGTTGCTGTAACAACAAAATTGTCAAGACAAATTCCTTTGCTCAGGACTCTCAAATCTACTGATGAAACCTGCCAGGGATTGTCAGGTGGATTTTTAAACTCTTAACTCCACTATGGAAAAACCTGCTTTGCTTTTGGTCTTGAAGCTGAGAGTATAAATACTGGAGAAAAGGTTAGGCTTCAGTCCCCTCAAATTACAAGGTTCTCTGCAACAGTGTCAGACAGAGAGTAATGTGTAGGTCACTCATTCTTTGGCAGCAGAGCAGCATCACACAGTTTTCTGTTCATGGCTTCAGCAACGCCTAGTCTTTCAAAGGTACTTTATGATACACCGTATGGCAAATAGAGTTTGCAAAAGCACTAAGTTTCTACAGACGTTAACTATTCAACAATAAAGGATTTATCATACCACTTTTTTGTTGCTTTTTTCCTGCTTCTCCAGAGTTGACCACAATTTGGCACTAGAGTATTTGTAAATACATGGTATTGATAGTTTCTTCCAAGAATTCTCTTTCCTTTTTAATTTAAAATGTTCTTGGGCTGAGAATAATGGTTTTCCTGAACCTCGTTGTAAATGGCCCTGATTTCTAGGAGGCTTACCACAGTACACAAAGATCCCGATCAGATTCACATGTTTACCTGCCAGCTGCTTTGTGTGACCTGCAGCCTCAGAGTTGCCTTGCTTGTTGCGTGATGCAGCAGACTTATCTCTTTCACCTTTGCTAGACCCATTCTCCAAGGAGGAAAGCTTTTCTGCAGCTGCTTTCTTTGCTTCTAGCTTCCTTTGCCGGCATGTCTTAACAGGCTCTGCCAACATCCTTACTTTTCGACGAAAGGAAGTAAGGACCTGGATGCTGCCATTCCTCTTCTTCTCCTCCTGCCCTTCAGTGCTTCCAAACTCATCCACATCAGAGACTTTGTATAACGGGAGCACGTGGAGCTGCTCATCTTCTGGTGTTTGGCCAATTTCACGATTGTCTTCTCTAGTTAGTGTGCAAACCTGTAGGGAAGGTGTTAGAGTAACTCTCTCAAACCAGTCTGAGACGAGACTTGAAATGCTAACCTGTGCATTTCACTTTGCCCTGCCACTGTCAGCATTGGCACCTGGCAAGCTATTTGAGAACTCTAAGTTTCTGTGCAATTTATGCATATCACAAGCCTGCAACTTCATTTCTTCCATTGCTCTGTTGGACAGCGTCAACACACATAGAAGTTTTATGTGTATATATATATATATTTCTTGCACTTGTGCTGAGACAAACACTATAGTTAGAGCTTACCTGAATTTGAAATAAATTGTGTGATCCACTGTACCATGGCCAAGCAGCTAAAATGGCAGAACCTGAGATTTTGTACTCACCTGAAGACTTTTTTTTTTCACTGTAGCACATTAGCTAGTTACCTATTAGAAAATACGTGCAATATGACGCTGTATTTCACACACCCTTACAATGGCAACTTCCAAGACTTTGTAAAGGAATGTGTCACTGTAATGTTAATAATAAGATTTAAAGAAGTTATCATTGTATCATGCAGCACGTTCATTGTGTTAGGTCCAGGTAAAATAGGCAATGGGAGGATCTTGGTGGAGAAAAATGCTGATACAGACGTATTCTGTAGCAAAATCATTACATCAGCCAGTTTAAGGAAGAAAGCCCAGGTAAAAATATATATTGTTTTGGTGGCAGTTGACTTGTCAATTGTCACACTGTGTAAACAGGAAAAAATTAGTTGGTTTTAAAAAAATAGATATTCTCTTTGGTTGTAATAAGAGTTGCAATGTGGATCTAAGTAGTTGTTTCAAATTACAACCGTGACGATTACTCAAAACTGAGGATTATTCTTTCTCACATTTACCACAACTGTATTGTCACAGAGAGAGCAGGCAGGGAACAGAATCCAATACAGATTGAAAAGCAGCTCACTTTTCTGGTATCCTTTACACAATCTTTGCAGTACATGCTAGAGATCAGAACCAAGAAAAGTAAAAGGTGTGTGTGCAATACAGAGGATGGTAAGGCATACAGACTTTCTGCTCATCTCAAGCAGGAATGAAATCCACATAATTCCAAAATTATCCTGGAAAAAACTTATTTCTTTTCATTTAAATTTTTTTAGAAGATAATAATTCAAAGTTTTTAGAAAAAGCTTTGGTTTGAAAGCACAAATACAAGCTATTTGTGCCAGGAGCACTGAAACAGATGTTTCAGCCCTGCTAGGACCTTCTTTCCATTGTGCTGATATTTTTTCTTTTACAAGGTCTATATTAAATCTTTCTTTAATACACCACAATTCTCATCCATTTGAATGAAAAATTGTGTAGGGGGTAATGAGTTAGCTCAATTACCACTTAATATTTCTTTTTTTAGCAGTCTATGTTATGCAAGTAGAAATTTAAATGGACAGGAGATACTGAATTAAATATATGAAATAAGAGTTGGAGTAAGGAGGCTCCAAGCACCGCAGACTTACCAGTGTGCTCCCATTCTGCATATTGTGCAAGTCTCTGTGAGCATGAGCACAAAAATCCAGGCAGGCAGTGACCCCTGAGAATGGGCGACCTTCTTTTAAACCCAGGCGACACTCAAGTGCTCTGTGTTCATACTCGATCTGGAAAGAGATGGCAGATATCACTGCAAGCAAGCTGAGTGCTCCAGTACACCCAATTAGCCCTGAATGCTCCACTGTGACAACATACACATAACACCTTCTAATATCTCGTAGGTGGCAACATACAGATCTTGAAGACAAATAAAATCAAGCAATTTGATGGCAATTTTGTGTCTGTCCTTGACTCCTTTCTGCTTTGTTTCCTATTACCTTCTCTCTCTGGAGTGATTGTGAAATTGGCCAGTAATACTTTTCCTTGGGTATTGCTTCTGATTCTGTGTCAGTGATTGGTGTTTTTCCATGGCAAATGCAGCATGTGGTTTCAGTGTCTGGCACCATAAGGGGGATATGTTTGTCTAGACTGGAAATATACCAAAATATTAAGGGAAACGGGCTTTACAAAACTCACCTCAGAATGACTTCATGAAAAGGAAAAATTTGCTTTTTCATTTGTGATCTTTTTGAGTGGTAAACATTTCTTTCATTAGCTTAAGTACAACTCCAAAACCTGACCAAAACCAGAGGTAATTGGTAATGACACTACTGTCTACCCATGTGCTCAATTATTAAGGAGATTTGCATAAAGGTGATAATGCAACAATAAATCTTACATGAAAAGAAAGAATTTTGTAATGGGAGATCAAGCCTTAGACTAACAACAGCTTCATATTTTGTTTACAAAATTAAAAATGAAACCCTATTTGTAAAATGCTGTGCTGAAATTCCTGAATCTTTCAAGTAAATGCAAAAAAATGGAACTTAATGGATCCCACTTTAAGGTGAAATTAGAAGCTTTGCCACATCTTGATCCAAGACCACTAAAAAGGTGTCTAGTTTGCTCACAGACCTTGATTTTTAAAATCTGCAATATTTACCTCCCTGGAGTCTGAAAAGCAGAACAAAAGTTTAAACATGTAGTCTTCTATGGAACTGAAAAAGAGTGGTCTAAAATGTTAGCCAGTCTATCATTGTCTGACTAAAGAACACTGGTGCAACTGTTCTCTGAGATGTTCTGCTGGATCCAGAAACCAACAGAACAGAAACAGAACACATGTTCTGTTGGGTCCAGAAAGCCAGACCCTTTCCTATTCTAGATTTTAATGCAGTAGCTATTCAGGCTTGGATTGGAATAAATCTGGAAACTTGGGATTTCTTTTCAGGATTCAAAGGGAAATTATTTGCAGGGCTTTTTGGTTTTAGAAAATAGAATACAGTACTCAATCACCTCCTTTAAAGTTACTGACAGTAGCTTGGTCAGAGTTTCCCCACAAATACAAGGTCTGCATGGAACTCCTAAAATGGGAGTTCCTTATGACAGAAGGTAAAAATTGCAGCCTGTAAAATATGTATTTTCAACAAGTGTTGGGCAGGACCACGGCTTACATGGGGAAAAATTCTTTTGCAGATTTTTGTGGGAAAGGAAAAGCAGCCTGAGTTAAGAACCATTTTACTGTTCACCACCTCCTCATTTTTTCTTCTTCCTCTTCCTTTCTTCTCTTGCAGAATGTCTCTCAGATATTTGGACAGATAACCACAGCTAGTGGGCATGCAGCCACAGTTTCCTCCAAAATGAGTCTCTAAACATTATCTGATCAGGTAAGTGAAACTGGGTAAGTTTGGACTGAATCTGCCTACACTGTCTAGTTGCTACTAAGTACACACTAAAGGAGTGAGTTTCATAGCAAATAAAAATGGCCAGATTTGTGTTACTTTACTGTTTTTGTTACAGCTGAAAAATCTGTCTTGTGCTGATTGCTACAGCATAATAGTGTCAACAGGAAAGATAGATGATGTCATAGTTTGCAGTGATGTTGATAGTTTGGAGACTGTAAGTTCTGAGGTTGTGAACCTGAGAAACGAAGGCCAACAAATATGTGTTTACAAGGGGTGTGGTATCAAATTCAGACATAAATAACTAAAAGGCACTTGATAAAGGAATGCAAATGAGAGAAAGCCATGCTGGGAACCTCATAAAAGCTTTGGATGGGCTAGTATCTGTAAATAGTTTCATGGAAAATGCATGCGCACTGTCTCTTCATGCAAGAAGGCTGGGGCAGGCACTCACTCATGTGCTTCTGCCCGCAGGACTGTGTTCAAATCCCAAACACTGCTTTGAAAGAATCTTTGTAATGGCTATTTTGGAGAAAACTAAATTAAGCTTCCACTTGAGAGAACAGAACTGAAACTGCAGCTCCGGGACATAAGTGCAATACAATACACTGCCTCTGGCACTGCTGCCAAATCTCACACCATCTTCATGGCTGCCTTGCTAGTTTGTCTGGTGACTCACGCTAAACCCAGAAATCTGTGTTGCAGAGATGAAGAGTTCTGCTCAAGTGTGAAGTAATTTTATTGTGTTGATATAGGTGAAAAGATTAGCCCTATCAAGTGGACCAAATTCTGCTAGTTTTACTTTTGAAAGCATTTTAAGTGGGACTTGCTCATTTCCATTTGTCTTTACCCCACGTCAAAGGAATGCTGTCATAAAACGTACACACTGGTTTGGTGGAGGGTTGAAGCATTGGGAAGAAGTCAGGTTATTTGTGTGACTGTCCCAGTTCCTTTTTCTCCTCAGCATACCTGGTTGTTATATGCATCAGGTGCAAGCTTCTTGTAGGTAGGTGCCATCAGGGTTGACAGATTCTGCAAATAGGATTCTAGTTTTTCTTCCTATGAGAAGAGGAAATAAGAGTTCAATGATGTTTCCATACTGTATGTATGGGATGTAAGAAGTGAGGGTCTTGACACAGTTCATGTTTACACTGATGGTTGTGTGAAGGCCTAGACAGTTATCATTCTTGTTTAGACAATTACTTGTGAATCTCTTTTTAATTTTATTGTTTCATAGCCTTTAAAGTAATGAAACAGTCAACTAGAATAGCGTGATCCTTGTAAGAGGACATCACATACTGTAACCTTAACTTGCTTTATATTACAAGGAATCACATTCTTCAACGTGGAGATGTTTTAGATCTAGGAGTGACAATCTTCATTATTTTCCCTGTTGGAGTTTTGAGGAAACAATGCTCTTCCAAATGCTTGAAAGAAATAATACCAGAACGGTCCATCAAATAAATCTAGCTAATTTAAGGGTTTTGAACATTTCGATGACAGCACTTCAACACACTGAAATATCTTTTAATGTAGCAATTTAAAATTATTTAAATACTTCAGACTTCAAAAGTTCCAAATTCCCAAGCAATGAAGAACTGTGAACATGTCTAGTAGTTGGCAACACAGAGGTAGGAACGTCCACGCTTCTTTTATTTTTTATGAGAAGTGCACACTCTCAAAATGATGGGCTCTGTGAAAATGAAGTACTCTAATAACATAGTCCAGAATTATTCCTCGCCCTCTCATGATCAGCTCAAAACTCAGATCCTTGATCATATGAGGCCCTTATTTTTAATAAGTGCATTAAGAACAGTGGCATACTGCAGTGGTATACTTGTTTTTAGGAGTTTGTATATTTAGCACTGTGTGAAGAGCTGTGAAAAATGTATGGGTTTGAGCGAGACATGTTTGGTGGAGTAGAAGCTTGTATCTCCTGTTATGGGACTATATCCTAGTTTGCGACTCCAAAATTATGTCATGAAATTGTTAAAAATGTCTTGCTGTGACCCAGTGGCTGCTGCCAGAACTTGGAGCTTTTGTGTGGCCCATAAGTTACCATTTATAAGTATTACTTCTAGTTTTCATTGGTGAGTGTCCTATTTGTGTTGTCTAGAAACTGCATCTATGCTACAGGACCCAGGCCCTGGTCTGGATGTTTGCTTTGGCTGACCCCAATTTTGTGTGGGAACAAGATTAGAGGAGAAAACTGTCTTGCCCACTCAGCTCTGGCTTCCATAGGAAGTAAACCAAGAATGCAAGAATGCCATCTCCTCTAATTGTGAAAGTCTGCAAACATGGTTTCAAGTCCTGGGGCTTTTACCGGCTGTCAGAATTTGGACAGTCAGTTCTGCTGGCTCAGTGACTGGAATCAATCTGATCTGACTGGTGGCTATTTAATTACCCTACGTGTACGCCATTCAGGCAAGACTCTGGCTCCTCGTCTCTTTTACTGTATCTCTATTTGCAGAGTGACAGAAAACATTTCCTTGCAAATGAGGCTCATTTTAGAAATGGACACCAACCTCTTTTGGGTCATCCCCCAACAGCTTAAACTTTCTTGGAATCTTGCTTCTGGCAAACTTACAACCATTGTAGTACATGCTCCAGGAGCAACCAAAGGAAAATGAAGCACCACAGGTTTCAGGGTCCAGCCCTTGACATGCGCAAGTCCGTCTGAAAAGCAAGAGAATATGGCTGTGAGGAGCAGGCAGGTCACCCCTGGGGCACTCTCGCAGCGGGCACCAGCGCTCTGCCAGAGCGCTGGGGAATCCGTGCTTTTGTGTTGCTTTCCATCATCAAATAACGAAGAAATGAAAGAGGGAAGCAACACATTATAACAGAAGAACTTATCTGAGTGAGTAGTTTCATAGTTGCAAAGCAAGGACTATGGGGGTTCGATGCTTCTGTGAGAAACCTGGCTTTGCTTGGGAGACGGGATGTCTGCGTGGTGCCTCGCTAGGCAGCAATATTCACAGCACCTGAATGGGGCAGGTACTGAGGGCCCTGCAAGAAGCTGGGAGCCCTCTGACAGAGGCCAAGAAATAATTCCTGAAATTTGACTCTGCCCAGGAATCCAAAGTAACATATAGTGATAACTATGTTAGTTTTGGTCTGAGTATTCTTCACTTTCAGAAAGACATGGGAAAACGATATAGTGCAATTTCTTTAGATTCAAACTAACTTCTGTAGGCTTAGACTATGATTTAGTACATCTAGGTTTTGTTTCAGGGTTGAGGTATCTGCTGGACTGGGCCCTGGCTGAGATCTCTTTCTTTAAATATACCGAGATGCCTCACAGCTCTGGGAAGATGTTTTGCCCCTAACTTACAGGAACATTCACTTTGCTCTGCTCACAAGGCTTGTGAGTTTTCAAACCGCCTGAAATAGCTGAAAGGTTACGTGTATTTCATGGTAATAGCACGAGTGGATGTGCTTGGGCTGAGGCTGAAGCTGGGGTTGCAAGTTTGGTGAGCATACTCTTTGCTCCACTTACTCTTCATTGAGGGCGCAGCGCCGGTTCGTGAGCGTGCCGTACTTCCTGAGGGTGTCAGTGAGCTCAGAGTAGAGCCTATCAGCCAGGCTGGTTGGGATTCCTTCCCAGACCAGGATGAGAATGACGATGACGGCTGTCTCACACGTGTGGCCCGCTCGCTCGCGCACCAGGCAGAGCAGCTTTTCCTCCTGACTGCTTCTGCGGACTACCTGCATGCACAGCAACACACACCCCCAGAGCCCCAACACAACAATGCCTTTCTTAATGTGAAGAGTGAGAGAATAGGAAACCTTAGCATCAGAGTGCATGGAGGGAAGTTACTTCTACTTCCACCTTTGTCTTTGCTTCTGAACAACTCTGTCTACTTTTCTCATTTAGTGACATTGGGCCAGGGCTACCTTTTCTGTTTAATGAAGCTGACTAAAAGGACAAGCTTGACCGTTGATGTGGAAAGACATGGTGGTGGAAAACAGCTTTGTAGAAGCATCCTCTGTGCTGTGATTCAGCAGGAATCTTCTCCTGAATTTGTGCTGTGGTACAAGTGGCCCAGTTCAGTCGCCCAGTGGGCAAAAGGAAGTGAGCAGTGAGATGCCTCCCTGAACAGAACTCAGTGGTAGACACTTGTGCTTAGAGCAGGAACCACATGCAGAAATGTAGGCAGATAAGGAAGGGAGTGAATAATCAGACACAGGAGGCTCGCTTTCTTTCCCTCCCAAACTTAAGCAGCTAAACTTGTAATCAGCCACTCAGTTTTGTGACCTGCCCTTACTACATAAAAACATTACTGTGATTGACAGGAAAGCAGTAGATACTGTTAAAATTAAACGTATGTCCTTGCTTCTCAGTGCTTGTGCTACTGTGGGTATTTCTGAATAAAAAGGTGCAGTCGGTCATGTGTAAAGGCCATCATCGTGTATCAGTTTTTTCCTCATCTTGTCTTTCCTCAGCCTACACAAAGCACTCAGCAATTTGTGCCAAAGTACGCCAGTGCTTGCTAAGAGGGTGTCCTAGTGTGCCTCTTAAATGGTGTATTTTACAAACATTGCAGTGCTGCACTTACTGGACTTATTTGTAAGTTAATATTAAACAGCAGTGACAATATCTGGTGTCATCAGATTGAAGCAAAACTTCCTTCTCAGGTTTTCATATCTTTAAGTCAAATTTTACTCTTGCTGTTCTCTGTGCAACAAGTAAATAGAGCATGAGAGGCAGGGGCTGGAGTAGGCTACATACGTCCTGTGGTACTGCGGCTGTTGAGCTATTTAAAGTTTCCACTGAACAGTGTCAACTAACAGAAGGACATGTCACTGCTATCTGCTTATGTGAATCATCATACTGAACTAGATTAGTCTTAACATTTGTGTACATCACTTACCCATTTAGCAATTGGACATCCTTGAGAACTTTTGCCTTCCTTCCCAGTGTAGACAACCCTCTCAATCCTTATAGCTTTACCCTTCTGTCCAAATCTTAAAACAAACAAAAATATGTACAATAAGCAGAGTCATTTGGTTTTGTGTGAACACTGAAAAGATGGAGCACATTTACCAGTCTTGTCTTAAAAAATAAACACTATGCATTACAGGGAGGGATTGACAGTGTGATTTAGCTTTCTGATTTTACTGTAGTGGTGGATCCATAATGTTAAGAAAGGCAAATGTCTTTTGATACATACATTATGGATGAGTAAAAATTATCCGTACCGCATGAGTATTCCCAAACCTCTGTAGAGAATTTGTTATAATTGACATTCTGAAAAGTGGACTTCAAGTCTCTTTATTTTGGGGAGGAATTTTACATTTTTTCTTTAATTTCTGGATTAAACAAAGTTATTACTCTGAAATGTACACAATTAAGTTGTCATGGAACAGCTGGCGTGCAGCAGCCACTCTATTAATTTTCTCTGCTTGTTTCTGGCTTGAATGCAGCCTGAATCAGTTAAGTCATGATTAATTTGCATCACAGCTATTTCCTTTATTTTATCATCCTCTCATAAATTGTTACTTATTCTGCCTGACTTCTCTTACTGAATTAAGGATCAAAAGGTGCCCTCAAATGATGCCTTGTGTGTGTGTGTCTTCATTACCGAGGTGCGCAAGCTTGTCTCTTTCTGAAGTATTTCATCAAGGTGATTATGCCATCAAGGCAGAATCTAGCCACACATGCAAGTAGTGCTGTAACTCAGAGCAAATGGGAACCACTTTCCATGTCCTCTGACAGATCAGGTGTAAATACATGTAGCTAACGCCAACATGAGCTAATAAAAAGAGTCAGAGCTATTAAGCCATTTCCAGGCATGCTTTCTGGCCAGGCCTCTCCCCAAGCTGCTGCGGCTGGGGGATGCCCACCTGCTGAGCCCTAAAGTACACAAGGTATTAAGTGAGGCCCTGTGTTAGAGACCTCAGGGTATGCAGTGTTACAGATCCAGCTACCATGGTCACTCAGTTGCATTTTAGAGACTGGGCAATTTGCAGTTCCATCACCATTTATTGAATTCTGCCACTCTCATTGACTTTGCCTTATTTTTATTTTTCTTTTTTGCCCGCAATAATAAAGTGTGGTGACTACAGCACGATCTCTTTTTCTTTGTTGTTACCTATAGAGCAATCAAGACAGCTCCTTTCTGGTTATGTAGCCATTTAATGATGCCTTGAGAACTTTTGACCTTTCATCTCTCTTGTTTCTGCACTAAAATCTTGGTGACATATTTAAGAGCAAATATTTGTATGTAAACTTTTGTTCTGCAAAGGAAATGAAAAATGCTTATTTTTAGATGTGATGTTATTGTGAAATTTCAGTGTCACAGGAAATCATACAAATAAAATCAAGTTGTACTACACATGTTCTGCAGGACAACTGTTAGGTCACTTTTTCCTGCATATGCTTGGATGTTAGTATAGATTTGCTTCCTGAACTAACCACATTAAAAAAACATGTAAAAATCTCAACATATTCTATCGATTTGCTAATCTGCATTGTAGGACAACTGTGTCGATGCTGCTACAGAATTATGTTGTACATTACACACTGGAAATGGAATGGACTTTGTCAAAAGTGTTTTCCACTGTCACAAAGGAATTTATGCCTGATGTTTGTCATGCTTGCTTTCAGGGCAAAGCTAGTCGGCTTTAAAGCTGGAGCAAATCTCACTGAGCACAAAGTAGGAATTGGGAGAAGGAAGAGGTAAAATGCATGTATCCACCACGGATTTGGCAAGAAATTTGTTCTGGCATAGCTCAAATATTCACCGTGAGTCTAAATCCAGATGCTGGTTTGTTTGGCAGTGCTGATACCTTAAAAGTCAATCCATATTAATGGGAAGCCTGTTTAAAAGTGCTTAATCTGTGATCAGTGTCACCAACGGCACACATGTGCTTGAGAACGTTTTTATAGTTAAGTATTTTTTCTAACTTACAGGTAAAAAATAAACTACTGAGGAGCAGTTCTGGAGTTCTTTTAGTCAGGGAATCTCACAGTTTATATCGTATGAACAGCTGAAAACTAGCCATTGCTTAAGTGGTTGCTCCTACACTCTTCTCAACCTGACTGAGTAGATGCATGTTATCTATAATCTCTCAGGATTTCCTTCTGCCAACGTGAAATGAAATTAAATGAAAAAAAAAAAAAAGATGAGATCAATATTAAGGATGAAAAATTACACTTCAAAGTAAAGAAATGAAAAAGTTTCATCTCTAATAATTGACATAATGAAATGAATGACTTTCTTCCTTTATTATTTTTTAATACTAAAGAATTAACCAGTCAATGAGAGCTCTAGAGAAAACAAATTGTAAGAAGCTTCTCAGGAGGGTCAGTGTTCACTTCTCTGCCACAGGAAGAAGCTGATTTATGTAGCTCATATGCATTTGAGCTGCTCACAAAGCTGAAAACAAGCATAGGGGCAGGCTCTTTACAGGAAGGAAGGAGATGCTTAGAAAGAGAAAGGACTTTAGGATTTTAGAGGTGATCTGAAGTGGCCCATGGGCATGCAGTGATGCTCACAAGCCCTTGCTAAGAAATGGTGCTCCTTAGCTCTGACACAGCACTGCAATAATGCCCACTTGCTTTTGGTTCTGCAATTAGTTGAAGGTCTGGTGTCCAGACTTTTAAAGTATTAACAAATCAAATTCCCAACTGTTTCTGACTTACTGGGGAGGTTTTCGTTTGCTTGTTTGTTCTAAGGGGAAATAAATTCCCAGGCACCTCTAAAAATCTGTCCATTCATGTCTACACATGCCAAAAGCTACAAGGGATGCAGAATTCCCAGTGCAGAAGTCACTTTTGTGACAGTTTTTAATTTAAATACCTTAGAAAGGCTGGTGGGTTTTGTGCTTGTACACATTTTTAATGAGCACAGATCATATATCCATTCTGTGCCATTCAGAATTTCTACTTTGGTTGGCTCTGATGTAACAAACACATCACGGGATGCAACAGGATACAGGGATCTACCCCAGTCAAGATAGGGCTGGTCCTGTGCAATATGCCAAGGAGGAAGAAGGTATTTTCCCAAGACTACTTATCAGTTCTTGGGCTGAAATCCTACCCAACAACTTTGTGGAACTCCTTTGGATGTGACTGTATTAGAGTTAGCCCTTTAGGGTTCTACTCCATACTTGGTAATTTAGGGGGTCATAACTTTGGAGTCTGGTAATCTGTGCTTCATCTGGAGTTTGGTATTCTGTTCTTCAAGCTTTCTTCTACCTTGGCATTCTCCTACCCAGAGGGAACACCAGGTCCAAGCCTGCTTTTGCAGCCACTGCCAGCTGTCTTGCTTGGCAGGCTGATGTATACTTGCTCCTGCTTGGGTTTGCTGGCATCTGTCTCAAAGTGTGCAGCCCGTGCCAGCCAGCCAACTATTGGCCCTGTCAAATATTGTGACTCTCCGGTGAATAGCACAGTGCGTAATGTTGGCAACACTGGAGGAGCTAAGCCTACAAGTAATTACTTGATTTGCAATTGTTTATTTCTTTATGTGCAAAAGCTGGAAAAATTCTGACATCCGCAAAAGGATAAACGTTAAACTGCCCTGTGCCTTTGCACTAATTACCTTTCTTCCATGATTTCTCTAATAGCTGCCACATTAGGACCGGCTCCTAGATGGGTATAGAAAGGGCCTTCATCTTTTTCAATAATTTGCTCTGTTTAAAACAAAATAAAGGTTATTACTGCGAAGTTTAAGTCTTTAACGTAAAAAGTCACATTGCAAAGCTTACAACTAGCTCATTAGAATACTGCTGGATGGTTCTTGGGTCAGGGTTTTCAAACACTTATGTTTAAAGTATGCCCATGCAATTTGTACAAAACACGCAAAGCACATGGCTAATCCTGTGAATAGCTGTGATACGGACTCTGTGACTTTTGCTAGCATAAACAGCTGTTTCACATCTTGGGCTCTACACTGAAATTCAGAAGGAGTTTTCCCATTATAACCAAACAATTGCTTCTCCTTCTCCCACTTCCTCCTCTCTCAGCATCAAGAAAGGAGGATAAATGGGATAACAACGGTAAATATTGACACTAGTGAGCTGTAAGGTACTTGTTTTTCAGCAGACATGTTACAGTGTAGGAACCCACAGGCTGAGAAAGTGGCCATCAAGGTTACGTAGAGAATTTCTGCCACCCACAGAAAAAAGATTCTGTGAAATGAAGAAAGAAAAAATGAGTTTACTGAAAGAAATCCTGCACAAGGCTTAGTCAAACTGCTTGTATGCTAAGAATGCTTAGCTTTCTGTGTGTAGGTTAGGGACATATCAGCATTCACAATATATACTATATGTTTGGTTGGATCCTGGGAGGTGGGCTCCAGCAGTGAGAAAGAAATGGTCAGGCTCTGCTTGGGTTCAGAAGGAAATGGTAGAGCTGTGCTGACTTGTCTGAGGGCTGACTTTCTATTTTCCACCATGCTAACTCCAAAGGCTGAGGTGATGATGAGGTGACGCCTCTCTTGACACACAGCCTCTGAAGGCATGATGAAGGCATGCTACAAACCTGCACGTGTCAATGGCTTCATTTAATCTTCCTAAGTACAAGTATTAGGAGAAAGCAACAAACTCTCTCGATTACGCTGTGGCACTGGGTTCTTCAAAGAGGACAGGAATTAAGTTTCCTGCTCCTTTATTTCCTAGTGGGTCTGCTAAGACTGAAGGATTAAAATGCTAGTGGAGAATAAGCTTTTCTTCTCAGTTATCAGTTGCAATACTGGCTAAAAAACAGTGAGAATAACAAAATGGTTGCCAGAAAAACATGCCAAATATGTTGGAGAAACAGTATCAAGACAAAAAACTCCAAACGACTTCAGTGTTTGCAAAAAAATCTACACTTTCTAGGTTTTTTTCTCATGAAACAAGAAGGAATGACAAAGAATTGGCTTCCAGTTTTCATCCTGGGAGCTTTGGAAATTTACTATTTTTTTTCTGTTGCTGTTATTCTCATGGATCATCTCCAAGACATAACCCCAAGTGTCTGAAAAGACAAAAAGGTCAATTTTGCACTTTTGGAGGAGTATTGGTTCAACTTGCTCTTTTATAGTTGGTACAAAACCCCAGTAAGTGAAACTCTAACAAGCATTTTTTTTTCCCTTTTTTTTTTTTGTCTTTCCATTTTTGGTGCTGAACCTATTGTGTCAACCTTAATAGTTTACCCAGTAGTCTGAAAGTGCCTGTTAGATCTGGCTATGTGCAGTGTCAGTGCTACATAGAAGTTCAGGCTACTTCGCTTCCCTCTGCTCTGTTCTTCCAGTTCTTGGAGGTTGGGTATGCCATGAAGAAACACTGAGGGCCTCCCTTGCTGCCTTTTTTGTCACTGATTGTTTAGCTTCTCCAAGAAACTGCTGATCTCTTTAACCTTGCAGAAGATAAGTGAGTGAAAGAGAGGAAAAAATCTTGCAACAAGTTGAGGAATAATCTGTCATCCCTTCTTTGCTTTGGCTTTACTGAGAGAAACTTCAGCAATTTCACTCTTAGAGAAAAAAATGGCATGAAGATCTCAAGTTTTGGATCCAGAATATATTTTACACATGCTATATCTAACCTAAATGAATAAATTTGGTTATAAAGTTATGAACTACTTTTTATCAGCATGTTGTCATTACATGTCTGCTGCTCAAGGAGAATGGATATGAGGGGACATGCTACTGGCCATAAGCATTTTGAGTGAAAAATCAAATAGGCAACTGCTCTATGAAATACTGAGAAAGGGCTGCATAACTGCAGTAGGCACAAGCATGTAAAATTTAAATTTTGTAAGTCTTCACTAATTACCATTCTAAAAAATAATCCACCCAAAAAATCCTTCAAAAAAAACCATCCAACTGACCCCGTGATCCCAATTTGAAAGCTCATTTCCTTCCTGTGAACTGGTACCTTTTTTGTACATCTCAGCACTTACCAACACAGCTGCAAGATGGGAAATCATACTGGGTTTTGGCAGGTGTGTCCAATAAATTTTTTACAGGAGTATCCAATAGCTTGGAAGGTGAGTCTAAAAAATTATTGAGAACAGTTCCAGCTGTTCTTTTGGTCGGGGTTTTCTCAGCAGGTAAGTTTGCTTGCTGATCTGAGATTGGGGTTTGAGTGTCAAAATCTGCAGCACTAGTATTTCTTGATAGGATGGTAATAGAGCCTGCTGTTTCAACCTTCACATGTTTAGGTGATTTGACAGTAAAAGTCTTGTGATCAAACAGTGATTTGACCTGTATCTGTTTCAGCTGCTGTTCCATAGTCTCAATGATGCTCTTTTGTTGCACGTTCTCGCACCCAAAGTGCTGGTTCTCTTGTTTAATTGTTTTTTTCCACATTTTGTTTTCCAGCTGCCCAGCTGATGGGCGCATGCAGACATTAGACTTTGTGCCGGCCTCAATTTTTATAGGCTTGCGTGCTGCACTGGGACCGGTCTCAGCTTTGGGTTGCTGGTATGCTTGCTGCTCCTGTTTTTGCAAGAGATGCCACCTTAGAGCAGCGTGCTTTTGAAAATCCTTAGGGGTCTGGGACTGCAAATGACAGCCTCTCTGGTCTACAGAGTGTGGGATGGTTTGCTGGCTGGGTGGTAAGTACCGCTGAGGAATCTGCTTAGCTTGTTGGCTCAGGAGATCTTGGTTCAGACTACTACCGTAGCAATGTGTTTGCTGGAGTGGTGGTAGCTGTATAACTGAAGCTTGTTGTGTCTGATGCTCTTGTTCCTGAAAACAATGATTCACATCTTGTTTTGCCGTCAAGTTGTTTGAAAAATACTGCATGTGTTGCAAGTCCTGCATTTTGTTGGCTCCAAAGCGTTCGGTACTTGCAGCATTTTCTTTCTGCCCAGAAATCAAGTGCACGTTGTTTGGGCAGGGATGCTGCAGGCTTGCATTTGCTTTCTGAGTGTAAAGAGGAGCTTTGCTGCTCATGCTCTGTACCTGCTCTAGACCTAGCTGAGGGTTATGCAGTGGGAATGCAGTTGATTTCATGTACTTATTCCCAGTTTGAAAACATTTATCTACTTTGAGTTGATTGAAGGATGTCCTGTCTAGCGGCTGCTCAGCATTGCTTTGGGAGTGGGAAATGGTTTGGGGCAGGTCTTTATTTTTCATTTGCTGAGTCTGTTGCTGATTTGGGGTTAGCTGTGGACCACGTGGCAGATGCACCTGCTGTGCCTGTTTCTGAAGCATCTGTTGCAAAATATGTGAATGCAAGAATTGCTCATTTTCCCCCGGCTGGGGATTCAAATGCTGCTGTTTCAACGGGGCCCCTAAAGGCTGTTCAGCTTGTTGTTCTGGTCTTTGCTGGAAATGGAGCTGCTGCAGAGGGTGTTGCTGTGCTTGGGACTTGAGCAGGGAATCCATCTTTGTGAGCTGCGGCTGTGGTGAGTGTTTCTGGAACGGCAGCTGCTGGTCAGCTGTGGGACGCGGCTGTAGCTGGGAGGTCTCGCTTTTGTATAGTGGAGGAATTTGTTCCTGATGCATCATCTTCTGGCTCTGGGGCTGTCCCGAAGGCCCCTTCAATGCATCAGGACTTCCAGCATACTGTTTTATATAGCTTGTTCCAGCTGTGTTTGCCTGGAACTGAAGAATTGATTTCAATAATGCTTCACTGGGCTTTTGAGGAGGCTCTCCCTGGCAGAACTGTGTGGAAACCAGTTCTATCCAGGCTGGTTTTGAATAGCGTTGAACCTGTTGCACAGGCTCTTTCACTTGGTCCTTTTCTTTGTAAGGAGGGATCTCAGCTGCTCTCTGTCCTGGGAAACGCTGATAGTGTTGCTGTAACTCACCCTCACTTCCACACGCTTGCAGGGTTTGGAGGGGAGGCTCCGGCGCTGGCGTTCCTTCTTCTGGGCACTGCTGAATGGAGGCGGCCACAGCAGCTTGCAGGTTGCTTTCACTGACATCTTGCTGTGATATTTGTGCCTGCTGCGGAAGTCTCTGGTGAGGGTGAAGTTGTTGTTGGCTGAGGCCAGGACTTTCTGACATTGGTCCCTGCTGTTGCCCTTCATTCTTTATTTTCCCAGGAAGAGTTTCATCACATCTGTTCTCATAGGAATGGTGTCCTTCTTGCACCACGACAGACAGTGCACTGTTCACTTCTGGAGCAGGAGGAGTGGAGGAATCTTTGTGAAATATTGAGTTCTGTTTAAAGAAAGCACCATTTTTTTCTGCTTGCTCAGAAAACCTTTCCAGAGCGGTGCTCTGAGCTTGCAGGTTACTGCTGGAACTTAGAGAGAGGTCTTGGTTGGGAACCTGCCCTACACTTCCATGAATAGTACTGTTTCCTACGGGTAACTGGTGTGGATCATAGCCTGGAATCTCTTGCTGTAGCTGTAGTTCTGGTTTCTGAAGCAAACAGCTACCTGACAATACCGGTGGCTTACTGGAGTCTTCTGCATTGTAGACCTCAGTAACCACTACAGCTGGCACTTGAGGCAGCTCAGAGTTTGAGGTCTGTGGGGAGGTGATCTGCCCTGAGGTATGGGATGAATGTGTTGTCTCATAGGACAACTCATTAGTAGCCTGACTGGTAATGGCATTGATATGAGATGTGTTCTTCTGCATTGCTATGGAAACATGTTCTGGATAATATTGAGACAGTGTTTTCTCCAGGAGTTCACCATGCATGCTTTCCATGGAAGAGGCAGAAACTGTAGCACCATTAGGCATTGGCACTGCCTTGTTCTTGAGTAGTAAGATAATGTCCCTGTTGTGGCAAAGAATAGTTTCCTGCTCCTGCTCATCCCGAATCAGGAGGTCATGAGGATTTTCTGAACCACCACTGTTGTGTCTTGTAGACAGCATTAAATCTGAAGCTTCATTCTCTTGCCCTGTAAAACACTCAGGTTTCTTCTCACTGTAACAATTGGAGACGCCTGGCTTTTCATTGTTATCCTCTGGCTCAGCTTTTTCTCCGTTCACCTCTTTCCCTTGTTTCACTTTCTTGCTCTCACAAAGTCCATGCAGAGAGGGCTCACTAAAAGTGCGTTTTATCCCACCATTTTGCAGATATTTGGAATACGCTTTCTTTTCTTGTAAAAGGTCGGGACTAACACAGTTATTTGGACTTCCCTTCGGGTGGGGCACTCCATAGTTGCTTTTTAGGAATAGCTGCTTATGGTCTCCGTTTACTTCAACTTCAGGCCCCTCTGTTGCTGGACTTCCATTCTGTAGCTTCACTGTAGAAGGTTCTGCCTGGCAAACGTGAGAAGATTGCGGTATTAGGAACGGACTCAATCTATTGCCGTCAACATGGTTGGTTCTGTCCTGTTCCATCTGGCCTGCTCCGGGGCCATCCACAAGGCTACCCTCTAAACTTATCTGAAAGAAAAAAAGAAATGAGAATCTAAGTCAATTTTAGTTTCTGTTGATGCACAGACAGTTACTGACAATTCCAAGCATCCAGTGTTCTGATCAGTTCCCAGGCACCATGTGAGCTTGCAAGGCACACGTGAGGAGTTTCACTGTCCTATCGCATTTTGCAGCTCCATATCTCCCTTTTTCTTGAAGGTTTGCTCTTCAAGATGAAAAGAGAGTGAAAATAAAGAGTGGCTCCTGACCCTTGTTTAACACACAAGCAGATGTTTTACAAAAAAAAGTCTACCCTATTGGTGCAAAAATATCTTCTGCTTTTGAAAGATTTGCATAGACTCCTCTATCATCACTTTTCCTTCTTGAAAAAACAGTCATGCTGAAACCATGGCTCCCAGACTTGGTGCTAATCCTGTTACTTGATTAAGTGTGCCAAGCCTCTTTTGTGTGACTTGAAGGATTATTGCCACCAAACTTGCCAATTAGAGGGGAAAACTTCCTTTTTTCTGTCTTCAGTTGTCTGACAAGGTCTTTTGAAACTGGCAGCCCTAATGACCACGCAAGTGGCACAATACACATGTGATACAAAGCCATGCTTGATTGCAGTCCATAGGAACTCTTACAGTCCATCAACATCTCTGGAATGTTGAGAGAAACAAATCAAGACATTTCAGAAAGGTGTGATGGAAGTGGTATCAGGTATTTGTATCCTTTCAAGTTTACATATAGACATTGAGCATGGCTTATAAACTATGCATATATATGGGTTTTGAACCGAGCCCCACAGCTGTGGAGCTAGGATTTTTTTCTTCTTTGTTTGGATGGAAACTTCCTTTTTTTTTTTTTAATATACTCTTTATATTTTATATATAAAATTAAGATTTTTTTTTTTTAATTGGATAAAAGTACTGACAATAGACAGTGAACAAATTCCATGTAATGACAAACTAATCCTTTTCATATGGATCTTCTCAGGACTCACAATCCCAGCTAACATAGATAAAGCCCTTATTTGACTCTGCTTGTAATTTATTCTTTGTCGGCTTTGTGGTTCTCAGCAAGTCACAGATGACAGACGACAGACTGACAGAAGGCCTTACAGATGTGAGACTGCACAGAGAAAATTTAGACTCATGCACATCTTTGTCCTGAAGCTTTTATTTTCAGTTTGCATAATGGGGAATCTGTAGGGTTCTCCATTACCAGGTCATCCCTGGTTGGATTGCAAAGCCAGGAGCAGCACTACACATGGTTGGTATTGCCACTACATAGGAAGAACTACTATATAGAAAAATTTCTCCCATCGCTGTTGCTTTGTTTATATATTTATCCTAGACTTTTTTTTTTTAACGTTAAAGAATACCTCATTTATACAATTTTCAATGCAGTATTGCCTTACTCAGTTGAATACGATGATTCTAAAATGCTTTTAAAAGCAAAATTAATTCATGAGATTCATTACATCCAGCAGAATCCCCTCTGCTTGCTGCCCTGATTTATGTATCAGGACAATTCAAACACACATTTTGACAGGCAAGCACCTGTGTAATGCCTTTTATACATTTCTTCCATATACCAAACATGGCTTTAGATTTACTTTTGACCTCCCGAGGTTTTTATCTTTTCTTTCTATATTCAATTTATGTTTTGTATGACAGAAGTTGAGAAGTTGTCTCTGCAAGTAATAGTACTTAAAAAAAGAGTTGTTGAAGGGAAAGCTAAGAATAGGGAGACTGAAAAGAATGTTTGTCCATCTTGCCTATTTTCTTGACAAGGTAAGATAGGGTCCTTCCCCTGTAGCTGTATTTCAGTATATTTCCCAACCACATTTGAAGTACCAAATGATGTGAGCCTTTGCAGCTTTCCCAGGGAGACGAAATTCCATGCTTAACAGAAAGCAGCCTGAAAGAGATTCTTTTGATGTGTCATTCTAGGCCAGGCAGCAGGATGATGCTCCTAGAGTATCTCAAAAAAAACTGTCACCCTAATTTGGAAACCATTCTTTGCCTTCACGTCTTTCATACCTAGAAACTACAGCTGAACCACAACTCAGACATGAGCATGTAGGCTGCTGTATTTTGCAAGCATGAAGTGAAATAAAGTGCACCGTAGTAATTAAAACTGTGCTGTCAAGATGTTCCTAAAATATTTACTTATTTTTGAGAAGTTTTAGTCTGTGTCACTGAGCTGTGAGAAATTTCCTCTGGCCCCCAAAGTCTGCCTTGCTGCTTGTGTTCTGGTGTACCATGTGGGTTGCAACTAAAGTTCTTCCAAGAGTTCCCAGACTATCTTTCTTCTCAAATTCTTACTGATATGTAAAAAACACCTTTTTGTCTAGAAGTGAGGGTTGCCCAACTCCCCTAAACTTAGCTTGTAGATCCTTCAAAGGAGCACACCTATGCTTCAGAAAAGAGTCTTAGGTTCATGCCATCCTCAGAAACCGTGAGGTTATTCTCGCTGTGTGACATGGATTATTAGTCACTGTATTCTCAAAGACCTCATGGCATGAGTCAGCCAGTTTCTGCTACTTCTGATCACCTCCAGTGTAAAAGGCACTGGTGTTAGACATTGCAAAGGACACGGGAACTACTTGGATCTTTAAAATACAAAGCTAATGCATCGACTAAAAGTGCCAGATTTGCATTCTTCGAAATGCATCTAGGATTGTGGTGACTTTGCATTATAGTTCCTTCTCTCTCCGTCTTACACTGTTATTCATAATCCTTGAGTCACACTTAGGTTAAAATCTTGCTCAAGCAGCTACAAATCACAGCAATTATTTGTAACTTAAAACTGGCAAAAGACAAGTGATACCTTTATTACTGTTTTTAACTGGGATACTGTGAAGATATTCTTGATGCTACTAGTAAGAAGACCTTGTTGTTCCTTACAAAGTCTCTGTGCTCTTATTTGTGTGGGGTGAACTGTCTACTTCTCAAAGTAAATCTACCTTTCCCTAAGTGGTAGCAGTTAGACTTTTTTCTCTTTCCCATAACTGTATTTTATCCAGACCGTTTAGAAGTTCCACATGTTTTTCTTCAGTTATAATTCATTAGAAATTCAAGTCACAGCAGCAGCATCTGTGAAACAATTACTGCATCTAGGACCGACTCTGCAGTCTAATCCATCATAATTATGACTGGCCTCTTTGAAGATGCCACGATGCGTGACTTTAATACAGCGCATTACCGTGCAAATGGATCAGCATCTCATCCCACCAATATGCATTCAAGTTATAATTCAGTCCACCACCGTTTTAGTTTTTCAGATGCAATCAATGTATGTACATTTATTTCTTGCCTCATATGGGGCACAAATTGGAAACCAGGTACTGAAAGAGAGTTGGAGGGGGTTTTGTTTGATTTATGTGCAAGTTTGATGTATTCCTGCCATTTCCATCAATACTGAAAAAACGAATACTGAAAGACCGGGGAAGCGCCACAAACATATCTGTGGCAACAAAAGCACTCTTGATTATGTAATTTTCTTTAATGGTAAACCTTTATTTTTAGCCACTTCTAGAGATTCAGACCTTATTTTATATAGAACCAGTATCTGGAGAGTTTGTGAATGCAGAGCAGCTCAGATGAATGAATGGACAAATATGGCCACTGCAGGAGAGTACAATCTTTTGCAAAGCTGGGCCAGATTCCCAGTAGAAAGAGTAGGTGGGGAGATGCTGTGTCAGAGTTCTCCTGGCCCTACAAGGACCAAAAGGTGGGATGTCAGATGGGTTGTTTCCCCTTATGAGGTTAGCTGGCATAGAAATATATCTCCCCAGAAGTTTTTTTCCCTGGCAGAGATACATCTTCTCAGATCATGACCTCAGCTGACTTGTGCTCGAGTGATTATTGGGATGAGACTCAAGAAAGCAAAGTCAGATACTAAGGAGCTCGTCAATGGCTTGCTGGATTGTTCCCGGAGCGCTGCCACAACCTCTATCCTGCTGACACCCTTCTGCCCCGCCAGACGACACAGAGGTCTACATTGCTCCCAGAGAAGAAACCTCTGTAGCACTTTCTAGACAGGAGGTGAATTTAACTATATGTCTTGCAAAACTCCAGATTGGTAAATCGTACTTTCTGCTTACATTCTCCTGCTCCTATCTCCTGGGTACAGTAATTGGCTTCACTTAATTTTCCAGGTATTATTATGTGGTGTTGTGCAGTTGCTTCTCTCCTCTGAAGTTCATGCTGATGGCAGATAGATCTAAACCCTGAACTTCCAACAAATGAAAAAGATTCTAAAGTGAAGGGACTTTTTTTCTCCTGTTTCAAGAATGAATGAAAATCTAAGAAAGTGCACAAGAGAATTATTCCTAAGGACACTTGTACATGGCATTATCAGAAAGCACAATTTCTACACAAACCCTTAAATCTTCTGGACTTGCATACATGTGAAATTCTTTCTGATTAACTCTGTGTCAAAGTTTTCTCTTTTTAAACTTTGGAACAAGAGATGTAAGCAGTTATGATACTCAACACTATGATTTATAGTCATGTGGTTATTGTGGGATGTCATTTTTTTCTCTGGCCTATCTAAGCAGCATTTGCTTCGGCTGTGCCTTGGGTTAACACCTGTAAGCAAGCTACAAATGTCACTAGAGGAGAAAAGACAGGCAATGTAACACATCAAAGCTCCTTATTAGTGAGACATTTTTGTTACTCCTGGGATAAAATGTTGCACACATGAAAACTCTGGTATAGTTTGAGGATTTCCTAGATGTTTCACACTTAAGGTGTATTATGTTTATATACCAAGAAACAAAGCAAGCTTTCACATAGAAACTAACGGGAGAGGCAAGACCAGGACTACATCTGCCCAGACTCAGGGTAGTTTGTCATTCCCAGAACAGCTTCTTCCCAAGCCACAGTTGCTGATAGTTCATAACAAATACAATACCATCAGAAACCAAACCCTGTGCGGACCTGCTGTTTAGATATGGATTTAATGTGCTTTTCTGAAGCCAAGCCACTCATCAGAGAGAATTTTAACCCTGTCATCCAAAGCAGATTCCAAAGAGAGACTGCACTCATGACCAAGGTGAATTGAGGCTCTGAACCTCAAAGCACAGCAAAAGGATTTGCTCTGCTCCCTGCCAGCACCACTGCTGCCTCGCTACAAGCATGGTGACTGAAACTTCAAGGCAGATGCAAAGGAGGCCCCAGAAGGACAAGGACACTCTGTTGTTAGCTGGGCTCTATGGCTTACAATGGGTCCTTTTGCACTGCATTCAGCTGTCTCTTCATTTGGATAGTATATTTATTCAGTGTGTTAGCAATGGTTTGGAAAAAACTCACACAAAGCTGCTGCACTTTCTCTGCCCCTTCAAGTTTTTAGGTTAAGGTTGTGTTTCTTTCTAAAAAATACGGATTGCTTTTTCATTCTAGCTTTAAGTAGCAGCTAAGGAGTTAATCTAGAAACTACTGGATGACACTGTATTCTGCAGGAGGTCATATTACATGAATATAATTGTCTTCTCTGGCATTTAGATCTACGAATAATCTCTGTCAAACAGAAAATAAAATGTGGACTAGCTAAAATTTGTTACCTAATTTATAGCTAATTTATCCTTAATCTACAGGGAAAATGGTGACTAGTGAATATTAGATATAAGAAGACATAAGGAAATGAAATAAGATTAATAATTCATTAAATCTTATCCAAGACAGAAGCCTAATAATTCATGCATTTTAAAAACAACTAGTGCTAAACTCTCCTCAATTTACTGACAGCAGTTCTTGCATTTCAGTGATGCAATGTTCTAATCGCAAAAGCACTTGAACCAGTTTAATTTTTTACCTTACTAGAGAGGGCGAGAGAGTGAAGCTAAACTGGTCTGCACAATGATTGCTACATTATACAACCATCAACAAGGCTGGATACTGCATAATATCTACCCAGACATGAAAAATTGAATTGTTTTAACAGTTGCATAAAATCAAAGTGGAAACTAAATGTCTTTACATTATGGGTGAAAAAAACAATTATGTGAAGGAAATGAATTCAGGAGTACAAAATGCAAATAAATAGGAATTATGTTGTTGCATCACACAGGTTCTCCAAGTTTTCTGTGGTTTATGTCCTGTGCAAACTTTGCACCAAACACGTGGCACTTTTGACAGAAGAGCTCAACTCTTGTAACATCACCATAGTATGACTAGATAAATGTTACCCAAAATGTTGAACTTTAGAATCAGGTTGGACTTTCCCACTCTAACAACCAGAACACTCACGATGAGGTTGGCACCTATGCTTGCTCTTTCTCGTTGTAAGCTCATTTCTGTGGTTTAGATTTGAAGTGTGGTAGATTCAGGTGGTTTATACTGACAGGTCATCACACAGAGTTATATTATTTCCTGTTAGCCTGTCTGACATTACCCTGAGTGTTGGTATCCTGACAGACTCCAAGATGAGTGTTGCTCAATTTCTTGAACACCATCTTGACTATTACACATCTTTCACAAGTACAAGGAAGCTGAACAAAAACACACTTTCACCCTTTCTGTTTTTGAGTGTCATTGCAGTTGATATTGCAACGGGAAGGCTACAGGGATGGGAGGGAGTTACAGTCTTAAATGCTTCAGATGCTGAAACAAGTGTGCACTGACATGCTTCTGTGCTTGGGTATACTTGAGAAACTTCTCCTGTGTGCCTCTGAAGTTTGGGCAAGCAAAATTGTTTCAAAATGATGCCCACGTGGGACATAATTCAGTTAATTCACCAGTGCCTGTGGCTTCAACATTGGGAAACATGAAGTCATTCTCTTTTTTTAAATTCATCTCACCTAGTTATCATGCCAGCTTAGGTGCACTGGGTAAAGGCTGACAAGGTATGGTGGGTAGTGCTATCAGGTGCACAACTGGCACTCAGATCTGGTTTTGATTTCTGGAGAAATGGTGTAATTTGAGGGATGATTTTCCTCTCAGACTTTCAACTACTTTGTGTGTCAAATGGTAATGATGATACTGGGCGCTGATTAAAATCAGCTATCCAAGAGCAATAGCTAACTGCTCATGCTGTTCTGAGCAAGCTCTGTAGCGCAGCATGTCTCTGTGTCTGCATGCCAGAATAAGCAAGTGTTGGTGGCTGAACCGTCCTTCAAGATACGCTTGATGTTATCAACCCTCCGCTTCGGTAAGGTTACCAGGAGGTCAGTGTCATCATTATTCCCACTTTCTGTGATGTTTGTCCATCTGGCTTCAGACCTGGATATGGCATGAATTTCTTGGGTTGATGACTTCCTGACACCAGCCAAAGGTCGGTTATCCGTGATGATTTCATCACAGCTGTTGGCAGAGTTAAGTAATTCACTAACTAGAAGCAGTGCAAGAGATTCTCTTGGCTCACTTCACCTCATACTACAAAGAATGGGAAGACCCAAAAGAAAAACCACTGGCAAGCTAAAGACTTCAGGGTTTCATCATGTTGGGACAGTAAGACTAGAAAACAGGAACAAAAATGGTCCTCTTCGGTGTGTGGGTGGAAGAATTGACAGAAGAGAGTAAAATGTGGGCTGCAGCATCCTCAGAAAGCCTATTTTCACAGGTCTGTTTTCCATTATCCTTTAAACTTCAAATAAGAAATCCTGTTGGTCTCCACTTCTGATGAAAACAGAATTTAGTATAAAATGCAATTTTCCTAAATGTCTTTTCTAAAAGTTGAAGGACATAGCAAGAGGAGAGCAGAGAGAACACAGAAACAAGGGTTGATGACTCTTGAGGATTACTCTAACTGTTGCTCCCTCATGCCTAGATGACAAAGCATACTTCCAGTCACTTTGCTGGCCTCAGTATGGTAGCTTTTACACCCCTCTACACATTCCTCTGTTTTTCTCATGCCTTTGTCACATCTAGGCTGGGATGCTGTAGTGAACTCAATTTTCAGCTGCTATTTCTGGCCACTGGGAAAGGAGAGGCAGAGCAGAGATAGCTCCCATGCCACACAGCGTGTGCTGTGTGTGCCGGCACAGCCACGGGGCAGATGCTAGAGACCCCTTCAGAGGCAGCCACGAGATATCTGTGTGTCCCTGCGTGAGATGCTGCATGTCACCAGCTTCTGCCTGGTTCCCTATGTCCTTCTGGGCATTTACGTCCAGATGGTGAAGTTGGAGGAGTTGAGCTACAACAACAGTACTTGCTTTGGAAAGATCTTGTTCCATTTTAATTGTTGCACGATGTGATTTTAAAATGTGTTTTCATGTCCACTTGTGAGGGTTTGTTTTTTTCTGTTTAATTCCTTCCAATTTGTGCCTTGCACAACTTACAGAGCAAACCAAATCATTCACAAAAACAGGTTTGTCAAGGGCCTGAGGAGATGACTGCCCTGTTCTTCAGCTCCAGGACACCATCTGCCAGACCTCTACCAGTCCACTCCAACCTGTTTTCAAAGGGTTGCATGGTAACCCAGAGTTACACACAGTACTTTGTTAACCTTACTTATTAGAAAGCTTCTACCATTTAAAATATAACGCTTGAATATCTCTTTCCATCTACCATAGACTTAATGAGCAGGTTTTTTTTTTGATTCTGTGCTATGGCTTCTTCCTCTCCATGTAACCGAAGACTGTTATTAATGCTCCCCTCTTAGACTGAATAAACAACTCAGTTTACGACATCTGATCTCCTCCCTGAGTGGATCTATATCCATACCATTTGTTCCCTGACCAGATGCACAGAGGTCACAAAGCAAATGCAACAGTCTGCTCTTCTGAGACATTACGCACATGCCCCATTCTGCTAGATTTTCCCTGAGTTCAGATGTTTGCTCTACAAGCAGCTATAATATGTGCCAATACAATATTTTATTTACCTCTATGAATTAACCTGGCTTCCTGCTCTGTAACTAAAATCAGTGTTCTACCCTCAGTGTGAGAGGGCCTGTATAAATTGCATGGAAATCAAAAGAAAAGACTTGTAACAGAGCTTCATAGGCAAGGTTGTTTCTTTAAAACCTGACTTCAGTTTGTTTTAAGCCTCTGAGATACTGGCACAGGCATCTCTTCTGACTTCCACTGTTGCTGGGGCACCACAGAAGATAAGAATCTAATGCATTTTTAGAGGTCTATTAGAAGATGCTCCCTGGAGCTACAGTTGCCATTCAGTTTCTTTTTGTTTTCGTGTGTGGTCTGCAGGAGCAGTTTTCATGTGGGTTATTGCAATCTACATGGAACAATGGCATGGATTATCATGCTGAAATCTACATCTGAGAAAATAGTTACAATTGCCTCTCCAGATGTACAAGAGATGAAAGACAAGGTGGTTTTGATGACCAGAGCCAGCTGACAACTGAAGAGCAGTTGAGATCAAACCTTGATAAAAGCACAATTCCGGGAGAGAAATGAAACATGGGATTTGGCATTGCTTAGCCACAGTTCTGAGCAACACAAGAGAGTTTGGCATGGGTACTATTGCCATCTCCTTCAGTTTTAGGTTGGAGATGAAGATGTGGGACTGCATTTTCATTTTTGAATACACAGCATAAAAGCTAGAAAGAACTTGGTCATGGACTAATCTTAGATGAAATGGCCCAAACAAATTGTAGGTCAAGAGACAACCACTTCACATCATGCCAGTAGTTATCAAGGAGTTACAGCCTAGCTTCTGAAGATTGGCTTGAAAAAGAGATTTCCTGTAGTTGCCATCTTGGCTACAGTATTTTTTCCCCCGCCTTTCTAATTTTAGGTTTTTATTGTTTGGCAAGAGACTTTTCAGCTTTTTCTGTAGAATGTCACTATTAATCTGGTTCTAAGGATCAAGCAATGGGCTTCAGCTCATGCTTCCACACAACTGAGGCCATGTCCAAGTTCCTTCTTATCTTGTTCCATCCCTGCTCACATAGGACGTGGGTTTTTATCTGTAGTTATTTAAAACTTTTTAACATTTAAGCATAAATGGTCAGTACGTGGGGTATTTTATGTATTTGCAGCAGGAAACAGTTACAGAGCTCCTAGAGCAAAAAAACCACCCCAATTTATTATAGGGAGACAGGAATTTATCTTTCTGTAGTATCTCCCTTCAGTATTTCAGGGAAGCTAAAACCAAGTAAAAAGTCTGGATTTTGTGAGCAGGGTGTTTGTTTAAAACCACAGCTCTGACATGAAGGTTTCTCCCTTTAACTAGATTACATGACTGGATAAAAACTCAGGATTGCTGTACTGAGAAAGTGTTGGGACCTAGAACAAGCTAGCATTCCGGCTTTCTTTTAATTTCCATCAATTCAAAGCACATTCTTTCTCCTGCTTATTTTTTCCTTTTTATAATGAGATGCAACATGAAGAGAGAGAAAATGTGCTGCTGCCAAGGTAAAAGAAGGGGGTGAGTGGAGGGGTGGATGTGGAACTGGCAGAATGTGTTTTAACTCTTACTAAGACTTTCAGACTCCCGCAGCTGACACTTGGAAGAGTAGTATTTGAGCAGTCCTGAAGGGAACTGCAACACTCCTCTCTCTGTCCTTCCTTTTCAAATATTTTCAAAGCTTTGAAAATAGTCAGTTGTTCTTCATCCTGGCAACTTGCCATTTGCTGCTGGCTCACATCAGTTTATAGTCTTCCAAGGTATCCAGTGGCCCACACGGATTTGAGAGAGTTTGAAGCTCTAATGAAAGATCTTTGGTACTTTGGCATATTTAAGAGAGATACAGAAACGGGTGAGTTAAAAGAGCTGTTGTGAGTACCCGCAAAGCCCACTTCATATTCTCAGTAACAAGACACCATTTCGGTAATTGATTATTGTCTGTCCATAACATAGTCATGCTCTTAGTACACAAAGAAGCAGCGTGGAGGAAAAGCTCACTATTGTAAAGTACATACTCAACTGTATTTAGAAAGCTGGGAACTATAGCCAAATCTAAGATCCAAGACTGCTTTAAATGAAACTAAAAAACTATGGCTGAGACTTTTTTCTGTTTAAGTAAATATCTTTACAACAGACAGTGAAAATTAATAGAAGTATTCTAACTGACTCTTGTCATTTTTCTATGGCAGGGTGGCAGGTGAGCTCTCTCTCCACAAACAGGTCAGGTGACTTTTCATTGTTTAAATCCACAACTCCAGCGAAGAGGACCTGATCCCACAAGTCCCACAGAACTGCTCCTAGCTGGCAATGTTATGCACAATGTTTGCCAGGCTAGTCCTTCAGCCAGGAGCCTAACAGCTGGGGTGGGCCTGAGCTCAGGAATGCAGGTGAAGGAATGAACGCCTTGCATTGTGCTGGGTGACTTCCTGTAAGCCTATATACATCCTTGTAGGTGAAGTGTGATTGCACAGTTCAGCCACTGCTTTTCTTGCCAACACAAACTTTTGCTCCCTCTTCCACTCCACCTCCCCCAAAATACATCAGGTAGAGAAGAGAGTTGAGGGCAAAACAAGGGTGATGTGGACATTAAGCTCTGACATATGCAAGTGGGCTTTCTCAGAAGAAAATGCAACACAGCCTGTGCTTGGTAGTATTACTTCTCTACAGCCTTTGGGGGCAATGAACATCTGCTTTTCCTTTCATAAAAAAAACAAAGTGGGAGAATTGGGAGGAGAAGACAGCTATCAGGACACTAAATGTCTGAATGCAGTTATTCAAGCTAACACACAGGACACCACCCAATGCATACAAGAACACTTAATTGTTTGTTAACAATTTAAGGGTCAGTCAAGTTGATTATGAGAAAATGAGTTAATAATTTTGTTGAGGGAAGGGTGGGGGATAATGATGAATGACAAAGTCTATCTGCTTATTACACCACTCAGCAAACAACTCTTCCTAACAGCCTCATCTAGCTCACAAAAGCTTTTGGGTAATAAATCAGAAGCATGCCTTACCTTCCCAAACCAAAATGCTCTTAAAAGTTTATGATAGGTATTAATGATTAAGTGCAGGTCCTGAAAAGTTAGTTACACCTAAAATTAGAACAAAAAATTAGATTGGTAGAAAAAAAATATTCTCGTTTACCTGCAGTTAACCTTTAAAAAAGCATCTGGAGGACTAAAGCAAATCAGGGGAGCAATAGAGACCGGACGGATACTGCTGTGCATCAACTGCAGCATGCCACATCCTTCAGAGGAATTACAGCATGAAGCTATTCAGAAGTTCAGCGTGCTGATGCCTCTCAGTGCATCCTGTTTCCTACTCTTCCTACCCCTGCCTTGTGGCACTGTTCATGGTCCTTTCACTGCCCAGTCACCCTAAAAATCATGCTCCTCTGTTCAAGCAGAGAGGTCATCCTGGCATAAGGGCCCAGGGGGCACAAGCAGGGCAGGGTGGGTGTCAGCACCACCACACAGGGATCCAGTCCCATCCAGAAACTGATGGAGATCTCAGCAGGTCCCAGTCTCTGCATGTCTGGACTCCTTGCCCCAGCCCCTGTTGCTGGAGGTGTGGAGCCTTTAGAGGGACACCTTCAGAGCTGTCAGAAGCTTACGACAGACAGTTTGTGTGACCAGAGTGCCGGCTATATAAATATCTGTTTGCTCTTTTTCTTCCCATCCTCCTTCCTTATACACTGCAACATAGCCAGGCAGCATAAAGTCTTAGTCTGTGCTTCAGTTTTAGTGACTTCATTGAAAAAATTCAATGTGTCAAAAACAGCTGCTCCTACTTAATGATCTTGTGGTAACTAAGGCCGATTTCTTTTGTTATGCTCTCCGAAGATTAAATTTTGCTCCAAACTCTTTTGCCTGAAGGAAGCTATTGTAAAACAAGATACTCAGAAATTAGAAAAAATATGTTAAAGCAAAAACAGAAAATCAAAGCAGTTTAACTCTAGCGGTGCTGCTGCCAATGAGTTTGAGGAAAGATCCTGAGATTATGCTAAAACTATTCTGGTATTGTGGACTTATATCTGGGGACCTGCTTTTTAACAATGTATACAGAATATCACATCCGTGATATAAGAGATGCTTCTTTGATGTTAGGTTTTAAATCCTGATTTGATCAAACAGGCTACCATGCAAATAACTAGATGCTAGTAAGCATTGCTATTGCTTTAGATTGTGAAGAGGGAAATACAAAGCTCAAGGATTTGCAATCCCTTTTATTAGATATCTGTTGGGGAGAGATTGCATCTACTGAATACTGAAAAGCTCCATCAAGATTACACGGGAAATTGCTACAGAAGATTAAAATACATGGTGGGCAGCAATAGCTCGCTCTCTGTTTGTTGTCTCAGATTGTATTGTGTTGGAGGAAAGATTGGTGTACTTCAGATAGCAGCAAGGAAGAGAGAGAGAGGTTTCAAGTGACATTTTCCATGACAAGGTTAACAAGAGGAAGTAGATGGGGGAATGTGCTCCCTAGACCTGCAGGAAGTTGAAGCTGGAGGAATGCAGTGCAGCGGCTAGAGAGTAGAGCTAAAGACTTTGACAAAAAGTATGAATACTGACAGTAGTTTTTGGAGATGAAATTATTGAGGATTGCCAACAGATCCAGTGTTCAAGCTTCTCAGTGTTGGGATGCTCCCGCAGCACTGTATCCCGAGGGGCTGGGTGTTGATTACAGAAGGCTTCTCCTTTCCTCAGCTCAGCTAGGAACCTACTGCAAAGGTTATGCCAACTGTGGAACTGAAAGTGATCACTATTTTTACTGGTTATAAAAAGCTTTCTTTTAAAAAACAGCATTAGGATACAGACAGAATACTCCTGTGTGCAAAGGAGTCAGAAGTGGGCTGTAATGAAATTCTGGCTGAAATGATTGCAGCATTTTATCTTCTGTACTCTGTGTGTCTGCTGCTTAGAATTATAATAGTGATTCAAGGGCCCAAAAAGGCAAGAGAATCAGGCAGGAGAATCAAGCCAATTTCTCCAGATATGGCTGATGAGAATAGTCATCCTTCTTAATTGAATGTTAAAGCTCATGCTTCACAACTATGGCACTTGTTTCCAAGTAGCTAAAATAACTTTGATTCAAATCAGTCTTTATAGGAACTGGCCCACATGACCATCTGTATCTCCCAGTGCAGAGCAACTTTGGTGTTTCCCTGACCCCGCTGACTTACACTGAAATCCTCTCCTCTGATCTAGCCTGGTACCAGGATACATGATTATATGACCTGAGATACTAACTGCGGGATGTGTGAAGCCACTTCTTAAAGGCTAACTGTCCCTGCAGAGTACCTCCTCCTCTTCCCTGCCACGAGCAGTGGGCTACTGAATGGTATTGGGGCTTGCATGTGATACCACTTAGCCTTCATTTTATGTTCCAGCTGAAAAAAGGTATCAGCCTTCACCAGGTATTTTGCTCATATGGGTCACCACCACAGATACACAGGGAATTACAGTAAGCAGTATGTAACAATGTACAAAAGTTAGGAAACACATTTTGTAAGCACTTTAAGTACTTGCTGTTCCCTCTTTATCTTAAAGGTACAGACATATTTTAATAGTATACAGAAACAGACTAAGTCAAGTACTGCCAATATTGTCTTTTAAGAGGAGATTTGCATTTCACTCATGGACAATAACTACTGCACATGTTACGCTGAACAGTAACTCTTCCTGCGGATTCAGGGTGGACTGACATGCCTGGGCAACCCTTGCACCTTTTGCATCCCTGGAGAATGCAGCTTGCAAAATGTTATTCCCACCTTTGGTTCCCCTTTGAGTAGCTGGCTCCATCTGCGTCTGCATCTCTACACAGTTCTTTATTTGAACACTTAGGAGACTCAGGAGCTAACTTAGAAGCAAACAAGTGCGAGGCTGTGAATCTGCCTGTGCCAGTCACCTGCCTGTAGAGCAGTGGTCGCAGGCTACACACTGTGTACAGCTTGGCATGGCAAAGTGCAGAGCACACAGTACAGGATATAGGGTGTGTTCTTCTGACCATAGTTCAGGAATGAACTATTCACAGGCATTATAAAAGAAATAGCTATACTTTTAAGTTTTAAATAAACTTCAACTTGAGATTTAGTAGCTTTTTGGAGCAGCTATAACATCAGTTGTTAACTCTGTAGCCATTTATGGCCTTATAGGCATTTAGATTCAGTTTTAGGTACAATTACTTCTATAAATGTAAAATGATTTTACTTTATTTACACTTTCATTTCTATGTACTATAAATGAAAAAAACCCACCATGAACTCTTGCATCCATTGCAAAATGGACAGGAAAACTGACATTGACTAGATCAGTGAGCAGATTTTACACATAAACATTAGAGAGTCTAGTAACTTAGAGGTGCTACTTTTGAAAAGATGAAAAGTAGAGAGTGGTGGGATTTTTTTTTATATTAGTCATGCTTCAATAAGTCCCACAATGCTCTTCTTTTGTAATACTGAGTCTTTCATTGCTTTACAGTGTTTATTTGCACTTTTTATATTTTTTGCTTGAAGGGAAACTCTCCTGTGAGCCTTTTTTAAAAAAAACAAAATCAAACAAAACAACAACCAAGCACTTAAATTTTGAAGTCTAGTTTCTATATTTCTCATCTTCTCAAAGGGAAAAAAAATAGATTTATGATATTTGAATGAAGAAAAGAAGACAGATAATATGAAGTACCTGACACCTCTTGAGAACAAAGATCATCAGCTTTTTATTTCAGTGTTATAGTTAGAAAGTGCATTTGAAAAAGTTACGTTGTCAAATAGATCATCTGCTGGGACGATTTACACAGTTCTCTCACTTGTTATCTTTTAGTCGTGACACATAGCTTAGTTAAATTCAAGACACTACAGATGACAAATGAGAAACCATGTTTCTTCACTTAAAATCACAGTTGCATTAGAGTTTTCTGCCTTGTATGATGTTGCTCCTGAATGTGTATTCCAAAATCCCACTCATCTGAATTGGTGCATTTCTGCTCACAACAGTTTAGCATCTGAGCATTTGAGCCAGAGCCCAGGGATGTCAAAATTACACTGCAAGCTCTTAGAAGGATATTCCTAAAAGACACCCCATACCTAGAAAGGTATGTGTTTTCATATCCCATATGTCTTTGGTCCATGTCTGCCTGTCTCACAAGTAGAACTGCAAAATGCTTTACAGTGGGAAACTGAATCAGTAATGGACAAACAGAAATCTCTTTCTGTCCTCAGTTCCATAGTCCACACAGTTGCTTGTTTTTATTGTTTTAATTTCAGTATTAAGTGTCTTTGTGAGCTGATGATTAAGGAAGAAAATCCAGGAAAACCTCATGCTTGTACTTTTTGTCCTACACACAAAGTTCTATATACCTTTTTCTTTTAAACTTCCCAAACGGAGCTAAGATTTGCTTGGATATCTTTAGGGGTGAGGGAAAAGGACTACTTCTCAGCTTTAACTGTCACTTTAGCAATCCAGCAAAATAAACCTTAGTCATAATGAAAAGCGGGTGATAATTTGTAGCAGGTGATACAAATGCTGTAGTAAGGTTCTTGTTTTTACAAAGGTAAACTCTAGTTCAGTAGTTAGGACACAGAATAGGAATCTTTCCAGGTTAGGAGAAAAAGGGGTTACAGAAATGCATAATCCTTGTCATAGTTGATCTTTTGTTTCCTTGAGCTAATGGGTGTTTTCTCAAGAAGTAGAAATCCTTGTTCTAGCTAGGCATGGAGAAGATAAGGACAATATCACAGGAGGAGGCAGTTGTGTTTTCCTAAAAGGTATGTTACTATTTAAAGAGGGAGGGAAAGAACAGACAGGAACTGCTTGAGGAGGACATGTTTTACCCAGGGGAAGGAAAAAATGCATAGCTGAGATCAATTACACTGAACAGACTGTAAGAAAAAGAGATATATAGAGAGATATAGAGAGTGTGTGGGGGATCCAAAGTTTATGGAAGAAAAAATGCATTCATGAAATGGTAGAGATCAGCATTGAAATGTGAAAGTCATGGTTTTTAGAGACGGAAAGGATTGGATGAGTTTGATTGTTGTTTTTTTTTTTTTTAAATTTTTAATCATCATCGAATGAAATGTATTTTGATAGAGAAGAAAAGAAAAATGCAAATCAGGAAATCTCCCTGTGCCTGGGTTAAAAAAGCCCTCAGAGTCACTAACACATTGAATATATCCTGTTTTAGGCAGGTAATGACTTGAAGCTCCCTGCAGAAAACAAAGCTGGTTCAGAATGATGCGTGACAGATGCAGAAGCATTATGACTGTGAGATGGCACAGTTATTCCAGCTTCAGGGTTGATGGGAGTTTATCTAAGGATAAAGGAGAGAGGGATTCCCTATGCAAGGTCAGTGCAGGGTAAGAAACCCAGGAGGAGACCAGCTGTCTGTACTTACTAACCTCTAATCCAGGAGGATGGCTTTGTTGTGCTGTTAGATTCAATGCAGATGAGGTACTGGCTATCTAGGAAGTCATTTTCTGTTTCACTGATTTTGGTTCTTGTTGTTTTGTTTCCCCTCTCTTTGTATGTAAAACAAGCCTTCAAGGAGTTCCTGAACAGAGGCTGCTCTGCTCCTCTCTAAGAGCAAATTTCGCCATGAGCAATGTGCTGCTGCTGGCTGAAGGGCTCAGCAGCGCTTCTCAAAGAGCCTTGAGAGTACATAAATTCAGATCTTCACCAGATAGATAATTTTATATGGCCTGTAGAAGAATAGGTCTTTGTCAGGATGAGATGACAGCTGACTTGTTTGAGAGGGGGAGGGAGTTTTCTCAGTTTCTGTGTATTTCTATTCAGCTGCTGCAGAAACATCCCCATCTGCTTTGAATCTAGATTTTAATTCCAAACCCTAGCAAGAAAGCAAGCTGGCTTGCCTGTCTGGCAAAGTACACACATGGCAAGTTTCTGAGCTGAGAGCCATTCCAAAATCCAGGTATGTAAAAAACTTAAAAGCCAAGTTACTCAGCTTTTTGTTCTGTTTAACCAAAAATTCAGACTCATTAAATTTCTCTGGTGAAAGCAGGCAATGAAACTTTGCTTTATCTCTTGCATGATTAATGGCTAGTGAAACAGAGGGTGCAAATTAAAATGCTGATTACCCTCATACATAACACCTATATCTCGATTCATGTAGAATTACATGACTTTTGCATATTTCATATATATATGTGAATGCCCAAGGGCTTATTTTAGCATCATGATCTGCACAGTTTGAGTTTTCGCTTGCCTTTCCTACTGCAGGAAATTTTATCCCTAACTGTCAACAGGTGTTAGAAACAGAAGCAGCTGGAGCCAGAGCTGAACATTTCTGTTCTGATCTGATAAACTTGCAAATAAACCACATGTAACTTCTGTTATGGATGCCCAGCAAAAGCTAATCGTGATGCAGGCTCTAAGTTAATTTCTGTGCCTGTTTCACAAGCTGTAACAGGGGATAGTGATATACAGGCTAACTTGCAGGCAGATAAGAAGCAGAACTGGCTCTTAAATTGCTCATGGCTGAAAGGAATCATAGAAATGCAAGTTATTTGCATTGCATTCTGGAGAGGGTATGATTTAAGGGTTTTTTTTTTTTTTGTAACGGAAAGAGAATAGACAAGAGAAACTGTTGAAGCAAACTTAAGCTGTTGTGAGAAAAAAAAGTAAAAAAGGGTTTACTGTGAGCTGAAAGAGAAAAGAATTGAAAGATGCCCATTCAAATGCTTCATCTGCCTTCTAATTTTAATTAAGACTCCTCCTTTGTAACTATGCCACAGAGCCTGAGTCTTTAAAAAAAAAAAAAATTGTCACTAGGCAGATTTCTGAGTCTCCTGATTGAATCATCATTTTAATCTCTTCACTGCCTCCCCCCTTCTTCTGAGTAGAAGCTACGGCTGAATTATCTGACAATTAACATGCTGAGAAAAGTTACTGCACTCCCTGGGGGGGTTCAGCGATGCAAAACACTATTTTGCTGTGACAAAAATGCCAAAATCTTTAAAAAATCCTATGTGGTAAAACATCCTGTGTTTTCTGAAGCCTAGATACACACCCAGTTTTCACCAGGAAAAACTATTCATCATGAACTTTTTCTGAAGAAGAAAAAATATTCCTTCTGTTGAGTTCTGCCCTCCCCCAGTATCCCCTCCCCTAGTAACCCCTCCAAATTTGGAGAACTTGTTAAATACAGTGGTCTTTGCAAAGAAATACTGACCAGTGACAAAACCTGCTGGTTGGCTTTGAATGTCCTTGCTCATTGTCCTTGTACTTTCTCAGATCCTTCCTTGTCTTACTGCTTCACGGTTCACCCCTCTTCCCTAACAAAGCACTAGAAACAGCTTCTTGCTGGGTGCCTAGTGGGGTCTCAGCCTGCTCTTCTGCACCATCCCGCCCTAATCCCATGGAAGCCAAGCCAGGTTTATTGAATTGGGTCACTGCTCCCAGTTAGACACCATCCACTCTATCAGCCTCCTCTCCTAGCAACACAAAGAGGAAGGGAGAAATAAAGAAAGCAAACAAATCCTTTCTACATCTTCTCCTGCTGCCACCTTTGTAAACCACAGATCAGTCCAAGCAAGGTCTGCCCACAGGGACATACTAATTGAGATGCTGTTTGGCAGCAGACTCTTTCCTTGCACAAATGTTCACAAAATGACTAATTAAAAACAAGCCTCTCGCCCTGCTTCCTTCCCTCAACAAGTTAACATAGACATGTTTTTCCTTTCATTATTTCATGAACAACAATAATGAACACACTAAGGAAAGAGCACTTCAGGGACAGTTTAGTTTGAAGAAAATGCCAAGGGTGGTTGTCCCTTTCTTCTCCCACTCTCTGACGGCTGTCTGCACTGCTGGGAAGGTACAAACCAGAAGGAAGTAATGGAAGAGCAGGTGTATGGGGAAAGGTGGGCCGTTCCAGGTAACTTTTAATTATAGTGAAAAGGAAGCAATATGCTTAAGCATAAGAGTTTTGTTTTGGTTGACCCAAAAGTAATTTGAGTATTTAATACAAGAATAAAGAGATTTTCTGTGAAGACAGGAAGGTTAGGTCTTAGTGAGGAAACCCTTTGAGTTCTGCTGCTCAGCTGAGCATCTGTCCTCCCACGGCCATGCCTGGAAACCAGAAGGCATTGAGTAGGAGTGCAGAGTGCCGCCTGACTCCAGAAAGTACACATGATGCCAAATGGGCAGAGCTCTTAATTACATCATATATAATCACGGTGTAATCACGGAAACATGCAAGGAATGGGAGTAGCTTTAATTCAGGAAAAATAGCTAACTGGGTTGTGTAATGGAGAAAAACAGCAAATGCAGGAGGAGAATGCAATGGTGAGGTGACTGTTGCATAGCGGGCAACAGGATAGTTTCCCTATCAATGGGAGATTGTGAAGCAACAAGCTGGATTTTTACGTAGCTGGTGTACATGACTAACATGAGCTTTGTGTGTATGTGAAATGCTGAGGAACTGCCTTCACTGTTATTCCGCTGCGTGTGCGCTCACTGTTGACTAAACTTGGGAATAATTGCTGTGAAACTTTCAAGCATATAAGAGTTTTCCTGTAGGCAGAACGGACAGATCTCCAAGGGAGAAATGAGTTGGCTCCTTGCAAGGACCTTGATCTCTAGACTTGGAGAGCAACAGCTTTGCTCTGCTGGAAAAAGCTGCATGTGCACCCACGTGCTTTGGAGGCAGCCTCCTGGCTGGGTCCATGCCAGCTGCCCGATAGGAACATGCTGAGGAAGCAGCTCTCTGCTCCACGTGCAGCCGGACTGCCGGCTGAGCGCCCACGACGCACAGGCATGGGAAAAGGAAACCACGTCAATCCTGCCAAGGCTGGGAAGGGACGTGGCGGGGCATAGGGCCCGCCTGTGCCTGTTGGGTGATGTTGTTCCGAGGAACTGCTTGGGAAACCTTAACAAAACTCAACCATGAGACTGAAGAAATGAGCAAAAGGTGCTGTGGTGTTTAAGCACGCAGACATGCAGATGAGCACCTCACGGGGATTTACAAAATCACTTTGGTGGTCAAGGTAATTAGAAACTTCATGGGAATTACCTAGAAATACTTATCTGTCTCTCTCAACATCTAAATGCCTCTGCAGAGATGATTCCCAAGGCCTGTTTTACCAGAAGTCAGGTATGCAGGTTTGGTGACCACTGTATGCAAGGGTCAGATGCTTCCATGCACAACTCTCCTGTTGGGTGCCTGAGCTCTGCTGTGTACTGCTGGTGTTTTGGTAGCCAGCTCTCCAAAATGCCTGCTTCTGGCATTCCATTAGTAGTCTCATATGTGGTTTGTGGAATTGCCGCTGACCTACAGGAGATCCTGTCAATACATGGACAGTGGCCAGAATCAGCCTTATGAAGCTGAGGTCAAAGTGTTTTGCAAAAAAAAGGAAAGTGCAGTGGCAATTCCACCTCGAGTTGTACTACTGGACCTTCCTTGTTAAGCAGGTAAATTAACTTAGTTACAAGGAAAAGCCAAATGCTGCAGGAAGTAGGGCTCATATTTCCATATGTAAAAACCACCCTCCCCTTATGTTTGCACCAAATCCTCAACACAGAAAGACAAAGTAGTTTGATTCACAGACACAAAAAACTGTCCTCCTCTGAAACAGTTAAATATATTTTTGTTCAGAGTAAGGAGAGGGCAGATAGTGAAAAGGATGATCTTTACAAGCTGGGGTTTTATTTATATAAACTATTCAGAACACCTTGACAATCTTTGGGATACACAGAGCTATATATAGAAATGTGAGTAACTGTATTAGTGAGCGTGATACTGTGTGCAAGCCAGGATATTCCCAAGTGTTTTCAGCCATGTGCTTTCCCTTCTCTCCACTAGCCTTGTACAGGTTAAATCACTTTAGCATCATCCAAATTATTTTTTTCTTGCCTTTTATGGTAATGATTTCTGTATGAATACTATGTAGTCTTGCCATTTCTACTGAATAATACTGAATATTATTAGGATCTTGTCAAGCTCTACCTCTATCCCATTGCAGTAGGTTATTCTGCAGTAAGCAAGGTATACACAAAACTCATCACTGGAGGGAGAAGCACAGGTATGACATGAGTCAGTAGATCAATAACCTCAACAGGCTGATGATTCCTCCAGAATTGATACATACCTGCAATTACCTTGAATTACTTACTAAGCTTCTTAGACCCTAACACTAACCTAAGAAGTAATGTCTTTCCAGGCCATGCAATCACACAAGGGGTTTCAGTATGGTTACTTGTATTTTCAGGTTTGAGAACACAATGCTGTGAACTAGGGTTTGTTACTCCACGGCTGAAATGCAAATGCTAAATAATCCTGACTGGAGAGGGAATTATTCCTGATTTGGGGCCCACATCATACTTTCCAAGCAGGTAGTTCTAGGAGCAGCAAGACTGAGGAAGCCTGGGAATCCCATGGGTTTGCTTTTCTTGGGCAACTGTGAGTTTCAGCTGATGCTTTTCCCATGACTGTATTGTGTATAAGGGCTCTCTCCCATGAGAGATCTCTGGCATGTAATGACATGTGAAGTAATGCATTTGTTGCTCCCTCACTTGGGATGTTCTCAGGGTTTTTCTCCTTTACCCAGCTTTTGATATTCACAAGTTGGAACACTAAATCTATCACACACGGCTGAAATCAGCCAGTTGGACTCATCCTCTCTTTGTGGAGGATGGATAGGTGCATATGCACAGTATCATCTCATATTATTCATTTTGCTGGGAAACTAGTTTAATATATATTTTTCTAGTCACAAGAGAGATGTATGATGTCGGTAGCTTGCAGAAAGCTGCCAGACATACCACCCTAAACAGGAGTCTGAGATCGCCAGGGAACACTATCTCTAAGAAGTGGAAGTGGAGAGGAGACAATAGAGAAGGATAATTTTTAAACAAGCCTAGACAGTAGTTGACTCCTGGACCCTGCAAGGTCAATGGGGATTACGCAAGGAGTTCCTCTGGATGCAACGCGAAGAGGTTCATGTTTGGGTTCACAGAGAGAAGTGAGAAGAAGTAAAATGAAACAAGCCTTTTCAAGCAATAGATTTACTGTACTGTGGGACTGGCTAGAGGAGAGTTTTTCTGGTTGATAGCTAATGAGTGTTTTGGGGAAAGCAAAGTAGAAATGTTTGACAGTTCACCAGTGGACTTCAGAAAGGGGCAGGGCAGAGAGGTGGTGCTGTTTAGAAAAATTCTGGGTTGGTTTAATGAACAGTAAGTCACGTAACTGCAGACTAGGAATTTTGTGCCAGTCAAAAGTTTTTCCAAAGAAAAAATTTGTACACATTGACACACATGTGAAAGGCTGGAGAGCTTCTGAACACAAAGGACAGGAAATCGTGAGTGTGTTAGAAATAGCCCCTTCCTAATTTCAAGATGGGAACTGTTTCAGGAACAGTTGAAGGTAATGGCAAAGTTTGGTGGTGGGAACTGAAGAGAGAAGTTTGCAGGTTGCAAAGGGAAGCAGAAAATGTGTAGGTGCTTTGGGAGCAAGCAGGCTGTAAAGAATTAAGGAAGAGTGCTGTGTGTATCCAGATACAGATGCAGACCTTGGTTAGACTAAGTGGATGTCTGTCTCTCTTTGGGAAAAAAAAGCAGTGAGATAAAATGAAGGATCTTAAAGCGAGGGCAAGAATAGATGAGCGAGACTGTGAAATGGGGCAGGCTAGATGTGAAAAAAGAGGTTCTGGATGAAGTGGAAGAAAAAGCTTATGAAAGCAAGTTTTGAAATAAAGCAGCAATGCTTTTCAGCTTGTAGAAAGTGAACAGAGCAAGCAAGAGGTGAAACTAAGTTTACACAGCCAAGGAAATTAGACTGTTTTCTTCCTTTCAAAGCCATGCCACTAACAAAATAGTGAGGTTTAGCTTTCTGTGAATGACAACTGCTGCTCTTATCTAGAGCTAGTGTAGAGTGACCAAATGGTAACAGTGATGGACATGATGAGAAAAGTCTCTAATGAACATACAGGCAAAAATACACGTGAGGATGAATCTACTTATCTAGCTTATTTGTAATAGCTGCTACAAATGTCCCATTCAAAATGATCAAATGGATTATATGATATCTTTCCTGTGACCCGTGGAACTGAATCTGTGTCATGGAGTAAGGTCACTACACTGTCAGCTGGGTGACAAACGTAGTTTGAGCATTGACTCAGGACTGCAGGCCATGGGCCTTGGGCCAAGGGATGTCGAGCGTGCTACAGAGGTGACACACGTACTCCCAGTGGAAGGCTCCCAGCCGATCGGCACACCGCCACACCGTCCCCGTGCCAATTCATGCAAGGCAATGGGCTGCTCCAAAAGGGGAGACTCCTATGGCTGTCCAGATGGATGTGACGCTGCGCTGGCAGCACTGAAAACCTGGTGGAGCTGAGGAAGGGAGTCTGTTGCATAGTCGTTGACCGTTCTTGATCTTAGAGCTTTCTAAGGAGACTGAACACTTGCCGAAGAGGCCCTGCTTGCTTTGGCCAAAAAAAGATCTAGATATTTTGCAATAAAAGGAGGGGACAAAAGCACACATCGTGCTGCCATAGATTGGCATAGCTTCACTGATCCCAGCAGAGCCATACTAGTTGACTTTCAGCTTCAGGTCTGAACAACAGCATTAACACAACGAGACTGCGGTAGCTACACTGATGTAAAACAGTAGTGTTCCAGATATTTCTGGTATAACACAGAGGTAAGTCTGTCCCCTCATGCATTACTGCTAAGATAACTTGCTGTTGAGAGTTTGTTTGGAGTTTCTGCATTGGTTTGAACAGGTAGCAACATCGTTGTTGTAGTTTAATCCTTCAAATAGTGCCATGACAACTGTGCCACATGGTGCCTGTCGGGTTCAAGCAAGGACATGGTGCGCGTGTCAACAGTGGAGCTACAAATGAGGTAATGTATTATCAGCAGACAGGTCAGGGCTCTATGTATCAACTCCTGGAGCACAGTGTGACTAAAAATAACTTTCCATTGCAAGTACCCATTTCCCGAAGAAGGAAATGCCCTTGTTTGACACCTTCAACCCCAAACAAACCAGGAATGACTTATCGCAGTTCCTGCATCCCTTGGTGTTCCAGTGTTCTAGCTGGATGTCTAGCTCAAATGCTCTGCTTTCCCTTCAGAAGGTGACCAGAAGTCAGGAGCCATATAAAGACCTGAGAAATCCCAGCCACATCCCCATCACCTGACCATCACCATGGATAATGTTACAGTTATGCACCAGCCTCACTCTCAGGAATGTGAGTGTCTGGAGCAAGTCTCAACTGAACTCACTCATCGTGCTTTTGGAGTGTTCATCACCAGATCAGGATCTAGATTACTAAATAACCTCACATGTCAATTTCCCACTTGGGCCTGAACCATGAACAGAAGCCTTTGGCATCTGTTATTAAGATGGACTTTATTCTTGTACACATAGACCAGAGAGATCCCAAGCAAGTAATATTTCTATTAAAAAATACATTAAAAATGACTCTTCATTTGTAGTTTATGGTGTGCCCTGAGAGATTTATTTTATCCACTAAATTGTAGTGGATGTTTTGGGCCTTGCATGTACAAAGTGGAGTGGCATGGGTTCAAATCAAGAAGTGAACTGAGTGAGGTACAGTTTCTCATGAACATTGTGCAAAAGAAGTTTTCAAATTTAGATGCTCTAATTGTATTTACGCTTCTTTACAAAAATCTTTTATCTGATTTCTATTGGGACCACATTTTACTACCTTGTCCAATAGCTCTAATGATTTTACTGCTGGCCAGGCAACTTCTATTCCCCTGCCCTCCTAATTATTAGTTTTCCAGATGTTTATATTAGTAAGTCGTGGAGTATGCTAATGAGAGTGGCAGATTTACAATTTTGCCACTACAGAACAATGCAGTCTTCTGCTTTGAGAACCCACAACAGAGAGCAGAACCCCACAGTAAATAAATAAGTAAATAAATTTAAAAAAAAAAAGTGGGTGAAAATTAAGGGGCAGGGTAATGTAGGTGATAGCGTTACAGGAGTTTGTTACAGGCCACCTGATCAGGAAGAGGAAGTGGATGAAACCTTCTACAGACTGCTGAGAGCTGCCTCACAATCATAATCCCTGGTCCTCATGGGGGACTTCAACCACCCTGACATTTGCTAGCAAAGCCACACAGTCCAGGAAGTTCCTACAGAACGTTGATAACAACTTCCTGTCACAAGTGGTCGAGGAACCAATGAGGATGGGTGTGTGCTGCTGGACCTTATGCTGACAAATACAGTTCAGGTTGGGGATGTGAAGGCTAGGGGCAAACTCAGCTGCAGTGACCATGAGATGGTGGAGTTCAAGATCCTGTGTGGAAGAAGCAGGGCACCAAGCAGGACTGTGAGCTGAGGCGAGCTGACTTTGGCCTCTTCAAAGATTTGCTTGAAGGAATCTCATGGGATAGGATCCTAGATGGTAGAAGTGCCCAAGGGAGCCGGTTGATCTTCAAGCACCACTTCCTACAAGCCCAAGATTAGTGTGTCCCCACAAGTAGAAAAGCAGGAAAAGGAGGCAGGAGCAAGGATATGCTGGGACACCTCAGGGAGAAAGCAGCCATCTATGAGAGGTGGAAACATCATTTTTGAACAATCTTGGAGGACAGGTGAGGTGTCTGAGGACTGGAGAAAGGCCAATGTCAGTCACTCAAGTCTTCAAAAAGGGTAGGAAGAACGACCCAGGAAACTACAGGCCGGTCAGCCTCACCTCCATCCCTGGAAAGGTGATGGAACAGCTCATCCTGAATGCCATTACTAAACATATGAAGGAAAGGATGGTTATCAGGGGGAGTCAACATGGAGTCACCAAGGGGAAATCTTGTTTGATCAACCTGATAGCCTTCTATGAGTGCATAACTGGCTGGGTAGATGAGAGGAGAGCAGATGTCATCTACCTTGACTTCAGCAAGGCTTTTGACACTGTCTCCCATAATACCCTCATCAGAAAGCTGTGTGCCTTGGATAAGTTGAGAGTGAGGTGGATCGAGAGCTGGCTGAATAGCAGAATCCAGAGGGTGGTGATCAATGGCACAGAATAGAGTTGGAGGCCTGGGGACAGTGGAGTTCCACAGGGATCCATTCTGGGGCCAGTCTTGTTCAATATCTTAATCAATGAACTGGATGAGAGGACCGAGTGTACCCTCAGGAAGTTGGCTGACTCCCCAGAAGGCTGTGCTGCCATTCAGTGGGATCTCAACCAGCTTGAGAGTTGGGCAGAGAGAAACCTCATGAGGTTCAACAAGGACAAGTGCAGAGTCTTGCACCTGGGGAGGAACAATCCCATGCACCAGTATAGGCTGGGGATTGACTTGCTGGAGAGAAGCTCTGCAGAGAGAGACCTGGGGGTCCTGATTGATAATAAACTAACCATGAGCCAGCAATGTGCCCTCGTGGCCAAGAAGGTCAATGGCATCCTATGATACATCAAGAAGAGTGTGGCCAGCAGGTCCAGGGAGGTTCTGCTCCCCCTCTACTCTGCCTTGGTGAGGCCTCATCTGGAGTCTGGTGTTCAGTTCTGTATTCCCCAGCACAAGAAGGACAGTGAAGTGCTGGAGAGAGTCCAGTGCAGGGCCACCAAGATGATTAAGGGACTGGAGCATCTTTCTTACGAAGAAAGGCTGTGGGAACTGAGCCTGTTCAGTCTATAGAAGATGAGACTGAGGAAGGACCTCGTTAATACTTACAAGCATTTGAAAGGTGCATGTCAACAGGATGGGACAATATTTCTTTCTGTAGTGTCCAGTGATAGGACAAAGGGTAATGTACAAAAGCCAGAACACAAGAAGTTCCACACGAAAAGGAGAAACTTCTTTCCTGTGAGGGTGAAGGAGCCCTGGCACAGGCTGCCCAGGGAGGGTGTGGAGTCTCCTTCTCTGGAGGTTTTCAAAACCCACTGGGACGTGTTCCTGTGTGACCTGATCTAGGTGGACCTGCTTTAGCAGGGTTGTTGGACTAGATGACCTCTAAAGCTCCCTTCCAACCCCTACCGTTCTGTGATTCTCTGCTTCTGTGAAAGTCTCAAATACTACTTGCATTAATACATGGGGAAGGATCCTCTTTAACAAAAAAGCAAAAGCATTTCAAAAAGGCATGTACTAATAGAAATAAGCTTTCTCTGAAGTAAATAGTCCATGGCACATCTAGTAACTGAAACCACAGGTGTTTTATTAACACACATAAGCAATGAGCTAAAATGGAGCTGTTGGATCAGGCAGGCCAAAACTCTTCTGTCTTTGCTTTAGTTGATTCGGAATGGGCTTTTTTTTCTTTTTTTTGCCTGACTACAGACAGTGCAGTGAGTATAAAAAGGACAATTAAGCACCACTGCTGAGCATGTTGCTTCTTCCCATGTTGCACACCCTGGCAACAAATCAATTTTGTCTTTTGCTGTTACGCTTTTTCTCTCTCTGCTGGCACAAAATTATTCTCCCAGAATCCTCTAGAGCAACTTTTTTTTTTCCCCTTTACAGTTCATCCTTCCAGTTGCCACTTTAGTATCTAGCATATAGCAAGCAATAACTTTACTTTTTTTTCTGTTCTCTCTAAAGGTTAACTATAGGTGAATGTTTTATTCTTTATAACAAGTAATTGACATGCACAAGCCAACTTTCTGTTCAAAACATAATTTGTATTCTTGAGAGATCTGTGCATATTCTTGTTCACATGCTTCTTCCCTGAAGGGATTTGGGAGGGGGAGGAGAAGGAGAAGCTTTTAAAGTTTGGCTCACAAAAGTTACAGAGAAAGATCTAGGCTTTCAGCTCCATCAGATAAATGGAAATGCAACTGCACAATGTACAGTACAGTGGCACGTACTGATAGGAAAAGAACAGAGTAAATAAGGGGGAGGGAGAAGGGGAAGAAGGAAAGTCAGCAGGCAGAGAAAAGAGAATACTCAGTGTCCAGGCAATCTTGCTGCTAAAATATAAATCATCAGAAGCTTTGATCTCAAAGGTTGGTGGGCTCATTGGAAACACAATTCAGGTGTGATTTTAACAGAAGCTTTCTAATGAAATGTCAATGCAGTTCTTCATATCCTTACACTTGGGACAGCATTGGCTTAGTGAAATGTGATGATTTGATCCCAAGATCACTGAAAGCAGTTTTGTCTCAATCACTTCAGTGACCTTAGGATTAAGTTTGAAGAAGCACTATTTTCACGGAGGTGTGATGCAGGCACTTTGGGAGCATACTTTTTTTTTTTTAAATTTATTTTATAAACTAAGAATGTTTTCAGATGGTTACATCTTCTGGTGAGGTCTTTTCAGAATTTATGTAAAAAAAGAGTGTCAGCATATATGCAACACCTGTAATTTAGAATATAGCTTGCGGGTTGTGGTCTCCTTGGTCAGGCTGGTAGGTGTGGTGGGTACAGCTGCATAATCCTTGCAATGCCGTAATCTGGCAGCTGCCACTTCAGGCCTTTAATTTTACCACACAATGGTGAATCTCTATTTTGTAGTAAGGACCTTCAGTCCCCTTGCTTCCTTTTTACTTTTTTTCAAAACCAAACAAACTTAAAGACTCCCTTTAGCAAACACAGAATGTATTTCAAAGTTAATGTGAAAGGGCATTTAAAGACTTGACATTCACACTTTCACCTATGAGGGCAGGTCTTGCCTATCAGAAGTAATGCCCTTAGCTTGTAATACTCAAATTTGTGGTTTTAGAAGAATGAGCAGTCTATTTTTACTCAAAATATTATTTACAGACAGAACTGAGACAGGAATATATATTACTTGTACATTATAGCAGCAATTTATGGGACTTAGCTAGTGCAGATTCTTCACACTACTTAGGTTACAGTATCCTCTTGCAGCCCCTTACTTGCAGGTGCCCACTGCACCCACTAACAAGTATTCTCCACACACAGATACCAGTTGTCTAGTAGAAAAAAATAAATATTAAGTAACTAAGGCAACTTACCCAGACATAGCCACCTATCTTTTACAATGAAAGCCTGAAAGAGCACCACAAGGGTTTTTTTTCCACTCACACTTTATTTCAAACAGGTGTGCAAAGGGAACGTATCAGAGAGATTTAAATAGAAGGTTAAGTAGACTGTAAATTTCCATCTACGCTTGGTCTAATTAAAGCTACGAACATACCTGAGACTGAGAATTTTGTTTAGAGTAATCCCCTTATCAAAACTGTCATATGCCAGGAAATGTTAGAAGCAGAGTTTCTTATTCCCCGTGTTCTTGAGCTACTGTGTCTGCCATTTAAATATCAACATTTCTCAACAGCTTTCAGTTTAACCCACAGAGGTTTCCCACAGTAACTACTGGCTGACTTACGAGCCCCTTACTCATACTGGTGATAAGTTAATTCCACAAATAGCTCCACTGACTGCAATGGGATCACATTTAAGTATGACTGCATCAGCATAAAAGATTTCCAGCCCTTTAGGAGGAACACAGTTAGTGCTATGAGATAACCACAACAGTACTCCCAGAGGTTGTGATCACCAGACTTTTTAGCTGCTTCTGCTCATGTGAACGATAAGCTCGTGCACCACAGACAAGTGGCAAAATGTTATGACTGCAAGCTGTGCTAAGCCTGGGTTTGGGTTTTTTTTTTTTTTTCCATTGTTACCCTCCTAGAGTGAGTGCTCTGCCTCTTCTGTTTCTTGTATTCTACCACAAAAGCAGTATTTTAAGCTTTAAGGGGCATGGATTTTCTCAACTTATAGCCTTACATGGTGGGGTCCTGAGATTTGCACCTCTACCCAGTATTTGCACTTACAAATAATTAAGAGATTATACAGAAAAAAAAACCCCTTATGTGCTATTTTTGTACCACAGCAGTGTCTTCAGGCCTTAGATGAGCTAGAAGCCTCCTTCTGTTAGACACTGTAAGGATATATAATGTGCTTTTGATTCTCCTCATTGTTATCTGTTTCTCCCCAAAGAGCTATATTTTGAGTTCCTTACATGGATGCACTTAAAACCACGTGTGATCTACACAGTTAATGACATTATTTGTGAGATTAACTAATCATCACTGTGGCAAAGCACTCATGTTCAGATCTTCATAGTCAATGAAGAGAAAAGGGTAAAAAAGTTTTCTAGTGCAGGAACTACACTCCTACATGAAGCAGCAGACAAAGGCTAGGACTGGAAACAGGTGCTCCTGCACCAAGCCAGCCTTCATGAAGCCACCAAGTGGGTCCAGGGCTAAATCTACATATAGAACACAGGGATGCCCCTAGGGGTACTTTTGCTGGTGTCCCAAGGACAGATTTCCCTGCTAAGCTTTTGCCTGCATGCTACAAAGCTTTCTTTTTTGAGAACTGCTATGTAATAACCTAAAATAGCCTGCCCCATCCATCCTGAGTGCAGCTGGGCAGAGTTCCTTCATAATATCTGTCATGCCTAAAAATATTCCTGTTATGAAAATAGAGATACTATGTCTCGTTTTGTGTCCTGTGCCTGTGTGTTTAGTGTATGTGTGTGGAGTAAGTCTGAGGGTGACTTCTTCATCCACAGAGCATGAATGCTGTATTGAAGAATTATTTAAAACAGTGAGCTTCATGAACAAGGGCTTGACACTTGTTTCAGTATTTGTCTATAGCACTACTGCTACATTATAAATACATCTATATCAAAGCAGACAACGTGTAAAGCAGGGCAGGGAATACCTCTGACTTCTAGACTTGCTAAACTTGCAAAGCTATGGGCAGTGCTGCTCACAGTAGTATTTTGCAGAGGTGAGAGAGAAAAATACAACTAGGAATGAGGCAGGCTAACTGTTACGAGTGAGATAGAATATAATATTTGAATGCTTCCAAGGAAAGAAATTAAAGGATAGTGCAAAGTAGGCAAGATGTACTTTGACTGGTGTGTAGAGGATGGTAATGGTGAGGACTAAAGTGACAAAGCAAGGTGGGAAGCATTTTAGATCATATGTGGTTTTCCTCCTCTGAAAGTTTTAAGTCATAGAAAAAGCCCACAGAGGAATCAAATATGACCATATAGAAACAGGAACTAATGAAACAAATTAAGTCTTGGGGTAGAGGAAAACCCTATTAGTTCAGTGTTTCTCACAGCTTTTTTCCCCTTCTTGCTTTTTATTTAAATGATGATGTGATCACCCTCATAAAAGAGGCAAACCCTGCAACCGGGCCTGCCCAGCTTAGGTTTTGAAGTGCAAAGAGAAGCAAAAACATGTAAGCACAAACACCTGCTGCATTTAGGAGAACAGAAAGAAACAAGACAAAAGATGAAGCAAAGAAAATGCCCAGGTTGACATCAGTTCCCTCTGAATCTGGTCCAGGTCAGCATTGTTGCTAGCTGTACTGCCAGACAGGAGATTCCAGCAGGATGCCCAGATTTTATGAAAGGATGGGTATTTCTCACAAGTACTATCTTTACATCAGGTTACCATTGCTTTGAAACTTTATTTGCTTCACAGTTTCTACAGCTCTACAAACAATATGTCTGTGTGCACATCCTCTGTGACTGCTGGAAACTACTTCTTAATTCCCCTGAGGGAGAGGCACAGGCAGATGAAGCAGTGCTTTCCTGCCCAGTTCTGCAGAGGAGAAGTGGTAACCCTTCCAAAAAACATTTTGAAAGGATTTCTAAGGTCTGTATCCTAGCCTATAAAACCCTTTGGCCCATGTAGAATAATTTAGCTACTTTCAGGTAAAAACAGTTTTGGCAGAAAAAAAGGAAAACTAGAAGGAATAATAAAAAGCCCAAACCCTTGAAAGTACACATTATGACCTTCCTCATACATTAGGCTGCAACAAGTCTGATAACAGGCAACGATGAAGTAAACAAAAAGCCTGAGGATTGTAAAGTAAATGTTTCGGTATATTAGCTAACTGTTTGTGGGTGTTTTGTGCTTTTAAATTAGTTTGTATTAATGTTTGAATGCAACTCATCTTCCAAAAAAAGTTAACTGAAATGCTCCCTCTCTTGCCCACAAGTCATCTCCTCCATCAATACTTTTGCTTATCTCTCTTCTCCTGTTTCATGTTGTTTCAAGCAGCTCTTTAGTGAGCCACAAAAATGTTAGCTATCCAGTTAGGTTTAAGTGGACCCCAGCTGAAGTAAATACTCCATGCAGGCATACTATCTTTCTTTTCCATTTCTCTTCAGGCCTGCTACACATAGATCAAGAGACTTTAAAATGTTTAGTGAGGAGATTATGGCATTACAGAAACTATTGCTTTCACAGTGCTGTGTTTCTATAGTAACCATCTTATTAAAGCACTGAAGCCATCTGCTTTAAATATTAGCTTTACTAGACCATCAGGGCTAGCTTAAAACAATATCACATGTTTATTCAATATTAAAACTAGAAATAAAAGAAAAGAACTACAGGAGAGCTTTTTCCTGTTCCTTCAATCTAATCTTTAAAAAAAACCACCCAGTGTTGGCTTGCTCTCTTTAGCTAATTTAACAGTTCATGCCATTACTTTAGAAAGAACTGTTTAAGCAACCATAGTGGCTGCTGGTGACATAAATGACAGCTTTCTGCATGTTGAAAGAAACAAACAAACGAAGAAAACAGCTTCTTGGGGAAGTGGTCACTTTGTGTATGTTCCTCCTAATAACAGATTTTCTTGACTCTGTTTTTGCAGAAGTATTCTCAGACCTGCTGTGCCAAAATCTTCAGAGGAGGGAACGCACAGGGAGAAAGCCAGCAGCAGCAGAAAAGTGCCACACTGGAGCACACAACTGTCTGTTTTTATCATAGTCTGCTAAAGGGCAGATGTCTCAGAGAAAGGTATCAATACCCAGTAATGCATTCAGCCAACCTCCAGCTTACAGACAAAACCAGGAGACTTAAAATCCCCTATAGAGTGTATCCAAAGGAGCAGGGAGCCTCAACATTGTCCCAATTCACAGAAATGCCTACTACTTACAAAAGAACCTGCAACAGCAACAAATCATAACAGCAAGGTCATTAGATTAAGTATACCCAATTGTATTTGTTTCCTTTCAGCAATGTGAAATACGTTGGCTGTACCTTCTTTAAGTACTCTCTTCAAACTGTGCTAGAGAGCCAAAGCTCCTGAGAGCCCTTCTCTGTCTTTAACATACGGTATCTAGCTCATTCTCCAATATTATTTTTACTGTGCTCTACTTCCTGCTCCCTTGTTCTGTGCTGCCTGTTAGCACAGGCCAATATATTTGGAGTCAGAATATATGGGAACCCTCATAATTTGCAAACGTCATTTGAAAATTTCCCTGGAACAAGAAGAGAATTCAAATCTTCCCATGGCAAAACCACACACGTCTGGCACTGTAGCTCAAGAGAAATCTTTTCCAATGTTTTGCATTCTCTGAAACATGCTTCTATCTCCATCCACTACAACTTAACAAAACCATACATGCTACTAAGATTAAGTACTGTATTGCATCTGGTTTTCCCACTTCTCTTTACTGCCACATTGAGCAAGTGCCTACACTGAGCTGTTTGTGATATTATCCAGATCTTCTTCTGTAGGACAGAATTCTTTGTGTTATGCATAGAACAGCAGCAGGGTGCCCAGGTAATGCAGACACAGTCTTTGTCAAAGAAATTCAGTCTAGTGAATCACCAGACCTTCACAAAAAAGGCATAATTGCTTAATTTTAAGATTCCTTCAGTATGCATTTCTTCCTTCCTGATGACACCAACTTCTCTGTTTTTACACACTAGCTTTTTTCTAAAGTAGTTCTGGGGTTTCTCATATTGGTAACCCAAGGGCAATATCTGAAAAGGCAGGAACAGTCGCAAGCACAAGCACTGAATGAGGAAGAGCAGTTCCCTGACTTACAGTGAATATCAAGCTGACAGTTGATTGCAAGCCTTCTGATAAAAAACCATAGTTTTTGCACAGGCTCCAGTCCTGTTTGTGTGGCTTTGTCAGGCATCAAGTTACCTTTCTTCTCAGCCTTGGGAAGGTTTCAGCTTGAATGCTATGTGGGTCCAAAAAGAAAAAAGTGATCAAAACAAGAAGACTCGGAGGAACACAGAAGGTCCAGTAGCAGATGACTTCTAAAGGAGATGATACAAGTATTTGGCAAAGTGACAGTTATGATTTATCTGGCTTGGGAGAAAAAGATGGATTAAATGGTCTCCTCCATGGCTATTTTATACAACTTTTTGGAACAACTTGTCTGATATTCTCACTACTGTGCATTGGTACAGGGAAACTCCACTTAGTATATCCTAGTGAGAATTTTCCTGGATGAGCATGCAAGCAAGTTTGCACAAGGCATAAAGGGCTTATGCAAGGACACTCACCAGTCTTACCCACAAAATTTAAAAAAAACCCCAGTTTTGCACATCAAAGATTTACACTAGAGCACAAGGTTCTTTTACATGGAGTTTTGTGATACTTGCTAGGCTTTAGACATCTATTCTCTTCACACTTGCGAAGCTATGGCAAGTTAAAATCATTAGGGGGAAAAAAGAAAAAGCTGCCAGGGTAGCAGAATATGAGTAGAAGAGAAGGCTTGACTTTGCAGCTTCTGGTTTATCTCTACCGAGTTCCTAAACCAGGGGTTCTGCCGCTTGCCTGTTGCATAATAAAGCCTGTTTTCTTTCACTGATGTGTAATTTGGCTTCCAGAAATAGGGGTTTCATCATATTTTGAAGCTTTGGAGGCTGGCCATGGCCAAAGGCAGCCTGGTGGCCATAGCACAATAGTGTTTCTTGTAGCATTGAAAGACATGGGAAGGAACATTAGCACCTCACTCGTTTAATCCTGTGAATATGAAGAAGAGCCATTGCCGGCATGGCTCCACCAACTTTTATTTTTTAAAACTTACTCTGTAACATGGGATTTTATTCCTCTACTAAGAACATCTCTGGGCATATTTTCCCATTTGTTTCCCTGCATGGTAAAAATATAAAATATCCCTTGTTTTTTTTTCATTATTCTTGTTCTCTTTCACACACATTTTAGTTCTTGTGACTCTCAAATTAACAGGACTCATTTTGGTTTTAAGTAGGGTGATAGGAAGCATTTTCTACCTGTGGTTTGTGATGAGAAGATATTCTGCAGACCTGTTGCAGGTTCCCACCTTGCCTTTGAGCGCTGTGGGCAGTTGTTAACGTAACATAATGTAATGCATTGTCCAGCAGGTGTTCTGTAGGTTTTTCTCTCTGTGCACAGAAGAATAAGCAGTTGGTTTGCTAAGGAACCATGTTCTGCTGAGAAAGCAGGGAGTAACAGAGAGAGAGGAACAAGGTGGTCTCTGTCTGTCTGCCTCCTGGGTCACTCCCAAGAGTCCTCTCACTGCCTCATTCAGTGCTGCAAGTTTTGGTAGTGCAATTGAGATACCATCCAATATTCACAGCTCCACGAGACATCAATGAAAAATCCCTCTGGTAAATACCACAGGCACTGCTTCATCTCTTCTGCATCTCCCCTTGCTTTTTTGGTAGATCGGATTTTGAAGGTGGAGAGAGTGGGGAAAAGAGGATTAGCAGAAAATTATAAATTGGTGAATAATCTCTTGCTCGCTGTCACACACACGTGACAGAGAAAGCTATGTCTGGGGATAGTCGTTTATTACGCCAAGGGATTCTTTCCCCCAAACTATGCACTGATACTTACTGATCAGCATATGTTCTGAGTATAAGAAAATATCAAAAGTCCCAAGTCTATTCTCTGGCAGTTGGGTAAAATTCTTTGGTAAGAATTGCACTCATGTATCTGAAGACATAATTAAACTTTAGGTGTGCCTTTTGCTGAACTTGTTGAACAAGATTTCCATCACTTTTTTACCCAGAGGACAAACCCATGACAGAGTCTGTATTTGTTTTGAGATACTCATCTAAACTGACACAATGGCGGTATTTACCCTGTAGCATACAATGGTAATCTTACACTATTTGCTGCCATCCTGCCTCCAACTAAAAGTTCTTGCCCTATATTCTATTCATTGGGTTACTATAAGATGCTTTTCATAGAATGTAAGAAAATATCATAAATCACAACAAGAAGAAGATTCAAACACCACCAGATCCAGAATTTGTGTCTGTATAGATCTTACACTGGTTAAGTTAAATGTCACAGTAAAGCCACCAGTCATCATAAATACTAAAAAATCAGTCCTTATGAAACACAGTATTTTCTGATTCAGAACACTTTAAAAAGCACTTCAGGATTTCTAGAGAAAGACTCTCAAAGACGTGCAATGATATACCCAGGAAAAAAGCTACATACATTTAGAGAAGATTTTATAGGAAGGCTCTAGTTCTCCTTTCTCTGAGTCTGCCAATACTTGTACAGTTTCACAATAAGGTGGGGATTTGCCTTCCTCAGGCAGAAGAAATGCCACAAAGAACTCTTAAAATAGGAACACAGCAGTGGCCTACTTCCATTCTTATTTCTAGGTCTATCATATCCAGTGTAATGAAGGTTCAGCAGTGAAAAGACATCAATAACTGACACTTGAACATCTGCTCACATTCCAAATGCCGCACTAAAAGTTATCTAGGAGAGTGGGCAAAACCAGTGATGGGCCAGAGTCTGACCTGCAGAACATTTCACCTGCTCACGTTAGAGCTATATGACCACATGTAATGAGCTAGTAGCGAGACCAGAACAAGCACATCAGCCTCTCCTGGTTTACTTTGTTTATACAGTGAAAAAACTCTGCAAGAGCTTTGAAAACTCTAATGTAGAGCCCCCATGGGTATGGATGGGAAAGGTGAAGGCTATTGACTAGCTTTATAGTTATGAAAGCTTTATTCAGTAATGGGATTAAATCACATTGGAGAAGAGGCATGAAGTGCCTCTTCCTAACAGATATCCTATGATATTTACAAACACTGACATGTACCATAGTAACTAGTATAAAATGGAACTACCATCTTTCTACCATCTCATTTGCTCCTGAAAAGTCAATCTTTCTATTTGGAAGGTGGAAAAAAAAATCCTTAACCATTTAGTAGGCTTTTGCAAAGCTAGGATTAAGTTCTTTGATTCCAAAAGTAAAATTGGAAGTTGTTTATTAACAAGTACGGGCTATTTTTGCTAGTATAGCAACTTTTTCAAGAAAGCTGTTTATCTTTCACAACTGCTCACAGTTATATAGCCTGTCTTACATACACGTATTTCTGAGAAAACTTCAAGAACACTAGAATCTCACAAAAACTAATTGTCTGATGACGTCCCTTCCATTTTACAATAAATTGCTAATTTCTAGGAGGGAAACTGCTATAGTGTAATTTGGTGTATAATACAAATTTCTTTGAAGAACTTTAAGGTTAGGAAAGCAACACTGCTTCTTTTTTTTTCCCTCCTTTTTTTAAAGTAGACATCTACTGTGTCCAAAAGTGATTTCTGAAAAACTTCTGTGAAGACAGAATGTGGACATTTGACAGTTGAGCACACAGCACCTGTATCGCTAAGGGGGCGTTTCTGCTCTGCATCTCTTTCTTAAGGCGCATGTCAAAAAACACAAGTACCACTGACTGGCTGATGGGTTTTTTCAGCACTTGTGTAATTTGAAACTATTAAGGTATCTTTTTCCTAAATGGATGGTCAAAACCTGACTATAAAAGCTTCATTTGTTCCCAAGTGCAAGTGTTAATAAAGGAACAAAAAAAGCAACCGCCAATCAGGAATCATACGATCATGCATTGTTCTGTTCTTTTAGCTAGAGTAAGCCAGCTTTGCAGTTCCGTCCCGCTTTGAAAATGTTAAGTACTTTGTGAGCAAGTTCAACGCAGAAACAGACTTACAGTGCTGAAGAACAGTCTCATTTCTACCCCTGAGTTGCTGAATGACTTTACCCGCCACTCCTGCTAGTTAATAGTGGCTATTTTTAGTTTACGGTGGAGAAGTCTCTCGTGGTGGCAATGATATTTCAAAACAGTTTGGAAGCAAAATCTTCTGCCTCAAACATCCAACGTGCTCTCAGGATCTGCATTCAGTACGAGTGCCTCGCTGCTCAGTGGTGCTCTAGGTCACCCTCACGCCCGCCCGAGGTGCGGCTTTCACTGTCTCTTTCATAACTACCTGTTAAGAGTTCTGGGGTCATGTTTGTAAACACTGCTGCCATGTGCGCATGAGCACGTGGTGAGACACCAGCATGACCTGGAGTGTGGAGAGCCAGTGAGTGGGGAGGTGAGCCTTGGCACCAGTGTTGCCGCCACAGCCAGCTCCCTTGCTGGCGCACACCCCTCACAGCCCTGCGAAACACCACGGTGGGTTATTTTGAAGGGCGAATGGAGACCTTTCTCCTGTGCATGGTGCACATGGATGATGGTGTTCAAGCAGGTTCCTTCTCTCAGCCATAAGGAAATAGCAGCACTGAGTTGTTCTCAGGAAAATCTAAACTCATTCCTGCCCTAAAGTCGCTGAAATTGGAGCCAGTGTGGTCCCACAACACAATGCAAAACTATGGCTATTAGGAAAAAGAATTGTATAAGGGCACATCGCCAAAGTTTTCAAAACGACTTCAAAGTCAGATAGCCGACACTTTGCATCTGTAATAGCTTTTTGCTGGCTTTGCACTGACGAAATTAAGACCACGTTTCAGGCAATTGAGGAAGTAACTCCTAAATTATTTCTGTTTACCGGTAGAGGTTGCATGAAGCTAGATAGGGACAGTACAAACAAAAGTCACAAGCCTTTCATTTCCTCTTAATGAGAAACTAGCAGATACAGCCACCCAAAGCCTATGGAAATTTTCATCTCGCTCTAGCCATGCACTTCATACGCTTCAAGAAAAAAAAAAAACAAAACTGCAGAAGAGTGGGGAACACTCAGTAGTCTCAGTTGCTCCTTCCTATAGCGGCTCCGTTGCAAGTGCAGCTGGAAGTCTGGTTTGCTTTGACCTTTGCTAGGAGAGCTGAGAATAGGACAAAGAGTTAAAGTGTTACCAGTCCCTGCTGAGTCTGCACTTCTCCGCCAGGCAAGCCAGAGAGGCGGCTGGAGGGTGTGCACACAGTAGAGGATAAGCGGGAGGGGGTGCCGGGAGGGAGAGTAAAACAAAAGAAGAATAAACAGTGCACACCCCGAAACAAAACAAGGGAACAAATAAGTACAGAAAAAATGCTTGTCTTTGGAGAACATGAACTTTTCTATTTGTTTCCCTCCATGTAGTTATATCTTGTTATCTGAACTCAAGGTATGGTAGATATATGGGTCCTTGAACTCTGAACCCATGAGGAGAGCTGCAAAAAGTAAGTCAATACAGCTTTAGCTGAGTAGCTGGAAATGCTTTGTCTTTTTGTGCCTCAGCTCTCGGAGGCCATTTAATGCAGCAACACACAGCTATTCAAACTTCTTTCTTGCTGTATGCCAATGGGCTGCTAAAGCAAAACCAAGGCAGACTTCTCCAAGTGATAACACAACTGTGGTTTCAAATTCTAACTGCTCCAAGCTACTTGTGTTTCATTGAGACCCGTCTCTTAAAACTGTACAGATAGCGGTCCTTTGGCTTGTTAGCGGAAAATGAAAAAAATGTGCCCATTCATTTCCACAGGCTTTCTGAAATCCTGCCCTACTGTGAATGTTACCCAATTCCCCAACAGCATCTCTGGAAAGCAGAAAAGCACCTTCCTCCGTGTTGCATGTACGTCCAGCTAGCGCTCTCCAGTGCTAGTACTCTATCGAGCAATAAAGTTGCTATTTTTGACTCGCCATGGATGGCCTCACTGCAAATCCCTGCCCTGAATATTGCTCAAATGTAAACCGAGCAAGCCCAAAGGAGGTAGCGAACTCCACCGGTTTGCCACTGCCCTGCCTCTGGCCATGACTGCTGTGAGAGGCCACAGAAGCAGGTGAAGAACAGGGGCTCTTGCAGCCCTCTTGCCTGTTACAGGGCCCCTCGGGGACACTGGGGAGGGTGTTTGTAAACAGTGTGGCCACGTGCGCATGACCCACGTGGGGACTCGGCAGCCAAACCTCCAAACTGCATGGGGAGAGGAGTAATGATGGGAAAGCAAGTCCAAATGCTACTGCTCCAGATTTTCCCAAAGTAGGCTGCAGTGCTGTCAGAAATCTACATGTGGCAGGGAAATATCCACCCGTCCTTCATGGTCAGCTACCTCTGTCAGCATCCAAAGATGCTGAACGAGATAAATTACCCATCGGATTTTATTTCCAAATACATTTCATCATGGATTTTATCACGAGTCTATGACTGTGCTGAAGTTACTCAGGGTAGGCTCTCAGTTAAATGCACTGCGTATCACATCAGGCTGGCTGAGGTATGACTGCCCACAGAAAAAAGAACTCCCAAAGACTGGAGTGAGACATTACAATTTACCATCTCCCATTCAGGTTGAGGGGATAACAGGTCACTGTTGCACAGAAACCTATGAAAGCTGCTAAGGTTGTGTCACTTGCATGAGTTTGTGCATCTGTCTCTAGCAGTGAGATTTCTGACAATAAATTAAAGTTTATTTTGTTTTGTTTTTTTCTCTGAGCTCTGCTACAAAGTATGACATCAAGGTGAAGGCTTGTGAACTCTGACAAATCTTTCATTGATAAAACAGCTCTAAACAAGAGTCGTGTGGTAGGCTGGAGCTCATGTACAGGAATGGTTTGCAGACTGTGGGAAATCTTGCCTGAATGAAAAGGAGGATCAAGGGTATTAAAAGTTAATGGGAGTTATTGGAGTACCTACTTATTGAAATGATATTACACAACTGTTTCACAATTCAACTGCAATTAACTGACACAACATACTATTTTTAATTAAAATTACCTCATTGTGAGATTTTGCTTATTTGTTTGGAGGTGTGTGGAGACATCCGCAGTGCTAGTAAAATGGACATTACATCTTTTCACAGAAGGGATGTTTTCCTTTTCTCCACCCTTTCTCACTTGGAGTGGAGGGTTTCAACACTGCTGCCGTCAAAGCAGTGTGCAAAAAGCTGTCCTTTTCCCTGAGGAGACAAACAACAGCATTTAATTTGGTGGGTTGTTCTGGATGAGCATTGCTAGTTTAAAGGTCTGAAGGCTTCTGAAGCAAATAAAGAATGTGTTGTCAATCAAGAGAAAACGCTACTGAAAAAAGGCTTCTGAAAAAAAAAAGTGAAAAGCTACTTGTTTCTGAGTCCAGTTTCTGTTTCTTAAAATTGATACTTCTGTTATCTTAGCAGAGAAAACTATCTGTAAACCACTGAATGAGCAGGAAGGAGGGTATCATGGGTACACCACTGGGCATTGAGATACCGGTTCAGTTCCGAACTATACCACAACTTTCCTGTATGTCACTTAGGGTTAAGGGGAAAACAAACAAAACAAAACAAACCCCTCAAAAAAACCCAACCCCAAGATTAATGGCTCCAGCAAGGTTTGTACCACATTGTGTGATCCGTGTGTGCTTCAGCTTTCAGTTGTTGCTTATTAATTTTGTACCCTTTCTCTTACTCTTTGCATGTTTTGCCTGCTCATTAATATTAGCAACTTGTAGGAAAAGGCTGAAGTAATACTGCTTAGGAACTCCTCTTAACATATGCTCTTAAAGCAGGTAGCAATAGAGGCTTTGCTTTATTTACTGCAAATATTTAGGAGTTCGGAAGGGAGCTGCCTGCCTCTGCTTTGCGTTATAAACAAGCGTTACTAACACTCTGGCTCCTTGTGCACTGCCAGACCCCTTCTCTCTGTCTCCTGTACTGAATTAAATAGCAAAGCCAAACAAAAATGGCTTATGTTTGTACAGCCCCAAGCACAGTGGGATTCTGTTCCGTGGCTGGGATATGAGGTGCCTCCTAATGTGCAATAATTAATTTCACTCTATCCACTCTCCTTATATTTAGAAGCATCAGAGTTGCCATCCTGAATTAGACTCAAGCTCCAGCTTGTCCAACAAAATACCTCTAACCAGCTAACAGCAGCTGTTTCAAGAAAAAGCAGCTATTCAGTAGGTAGTTACAGACTCACTCTTCCAGAGCCAGAACTTCTTTCCAATTCATCAGATAGGATTTCTGTTCTACAGCAAAAAATCATGTTAAATTGCAATTGCTTTGGGAAGCTTAGGTTTTTTAAAAAGTAAAAACTTGTTTCAGCTTCTATACCTGCCTCTTCTCATCCATTTTCTCCCCTTCCCGCTCAAATAAGAAAAAATACCCCTAAAACTACTTTTTTCAGCTCATATAAAGTATCTGACTGACTAGATGCCTCACTACTGCAAGTGTCTCTACATCACCAGACTGTTAAAACTCTGTGAGCCTAAGGAAATTGAATAGGGCTCTGTGAAAATGGCAAGGGCTGCCATCAGTTTGCAGGATCACATACGACCTGACAGCAACAGGAAAAAAAAAAAAAGAAAGAAAAATGAAAAGAAAAAAAAAAGAAATATACCTATACCAAAGATACTGTCAGCTGCACAACATAGGCACAATTTTCCTACCTGCTCTCTCACTTCCCAGGTGGTACATGTAGTAATAAAGAGAAAGAAAATAGCTCAGCACAATGCTTATTTTTTCCTGTTATTTTCTCACACCTACAAAAGCTGCTTCTTTGCATTAAGGATTACAGGGAAGCAGCAAGGTACAGGTCCAAACTTATTTGAAGAAAACAAATGTTCTGTGGAAAGTATAGAGAGCATCATAAAAACAGAGAAGTGAAAGACTGTATTTTTCTGTTTTCTGCATTTTACAGGCTTATGAATAGCAAGAATGCTTTTCCCTATTTGATCAATATTTTCATTTGCTCCTGGCTATGTGATGTGTACACTCCCAGTGTGGAATGGAGACTCATTAGCGTAAGCTTTCTTTCCCCAAAAATGTCTACTGGTTATATGAGTCAAGTGTTAAATCTGACCCTTTTCAGTTGCTTGGCTTTCATGTTTTTGTTTTTTACTGTCACCATTTTCATAATACTTCAGACATTTTTGAGCAGACAAACTGGAAGTCAAAAAGACAAGCAAGCAAAGAAGTGCAGTGAGAACAAAAAGTTGGTCAGTTGAAAAGACAATATGTTAAGGTCTTTAACACATGGACAAACATGCTCCCCAACTTCTCCAAATCCCGGGCAGAGATGAATCAACTGTATTTTCCAGCTTTCATATTGTCTTTCAGAGATAAATTCCATTAATAGAATCATAGAATCATAGAATGGTCCTTTCATTAAACTGTATATGTAATTTAAGCTTCAAGGAAATGTCTCACTTTTGTGAACTTCAGTAACTTTGGGGGAAGGGAAACAACTCCTGCTTTACTGAAACAGCTAATTTTCCTCATTTTACTGTGATCAGGACAGTAATGCTACCTACACACAAGAGGAAATATGCAATCATTATTTTCTTCTTTTTGCTTATATGAGAGCTGAAAAGAGATTTACATCCTTTCGCAAATATAAAAAATGTAGAACTTCAAAGTATGTGACTTCAAACACCAGTGAAGTAGCACTAAAAGAACAAGCATTAAACAAAGATGAAAAAAGTATCAGGGGCATGAAACCAGGGTGAGTGCTGCACAAACAGTTGTTGTCTCTCACGCTAAGGGACAAATACAGAAAGTTATTAAAGGACACTGAAGTTGAGGGCAAAATTATCCTGTCAGCATCAGGCTCAGGGTTAACATTTACCCTTTGATCTCTCTAACAGCACTAGAAGTGGCAAGAGAAGGAACAAACAGAAACTGCAAATTCAGAAATGCCTTTGTCATGTATTCTCTCATACATTCTTTATTCTTGTTTGCTACCTTCTCCTGCCCACCTGCTGCAAGACCAATGGGAACCGTGTGTCAAAATGAAGTCAGAAAAGAAGACGAAAGGAGGTGAAGAGCTTAGTGAAACAAGTAGATTCTGGATGTGACACAAATAATTGTGTCTCACAAGTGAGGAAGAAACCGCTGGAGTGTAGGGACAAAAACACAGTGATTGTAATCAACAGAAACATACCATGGAACTGACTAAAGAGAACACACAACAAATAGCATGTCACCTGTACAACAAGGTCTGAACATTGGCCTTTGTAGTCTGTTGTATGATGGTGAGCATCATGTCTCACCTACATAAATTCAGAATATGGAAGAAACACTTGTACCAAACTGCTTCTTCCCTACAATGAAAAATCAGCTCTTAGGATTCATTTTGGAAAGCAAGTGACGTGCTTTGCACACTATCCTAAGCACTTCCTGCTAAACTGCATGAGAAAGTCTGAAAAATATGCATGGGACTGGAAGATGTTTCTGGATGAGAAGCAGCACCTCTGCTAATAAGCCCTCACAGTGCATGGATAGCATAGCCTTCAAGTGTCTCTAGAGATCAGAACCTGTCTGACAGCTTTGGTTTAAGTCCACAAAGGGAGGCATGAAATACATTTTCAGCTGGGTACTTATGAGAAACTATGATGTATTTTCACCTGTGCTTCCTGAAACCATCTTAGCATGACAACCCCAATAATTATCACCACTTCTCCCCACTCTCCTTTTGCTTTTTTTTTTAAAGAAACCCCCAACAGATTGGTTGAGTAAATGCAGAAATCTCCACCAAGCTTCTTACATCTAATGGACATCCCAAACTTGCCTTGCAGTGGTATTAGCTTTCATAACAGCAATATTTCTTTGTGTCATTATGTCTCATTAAGTAATAAAGACTTTCAGCTATTTGATTTTACTTATAAAGTTAGTAGGATTCATGATTTCTTTTCTGTTCTCTTAAAAGGGAATTGTTCTAGCATTCTAACAGGCAGTGAGTCATGCCTAATTAAGGAAAAAATATATAACAATTTACAGTGGGACTCTTGTATTGCAAAGAGCTGTTTTATCATGAAAGCTTTCGAGGATTGAATTCCTTATAAATTTTTAAAAAAGAGGGGGCAGGGAAATCACTTGAAACCTTTGCAACAATTCCCTTAAGCCTTGTCATGTACTAAGGGTCAGTCTGTTCCAGGGAAACACGTCGACACGGCCCAGATTGCGCTTGAGTGGGACAAAAAAAATCAGATGTAGAAAGCTCAGCCAAAACCCAAACTACGATACATTTTCTTCAACACTGTGTTTTTTCTTTCTTTCTCCCTCCCCTGCCACCAGTGAGGATCAGGGACATTCCTAGAACTCTGTCCTCACTGGCTGCGTCAAGGCAGCTGCCAAGGATGCTGGGACGCTGTTTGTAAACACTTTAACCACGTGCGTGCAACCACATGGAGAGTCATCCTCCTGACCTAAACATCTACCCACTTGGTAAGCCAGGGTATTACTGCAATGGAGCCAAATCCTTTCCAACACGACATGACATAAAGCAGCCCATGCCAGGACATTTCAAGACAAAGCTTCATCAGTATATGCATTGCTAGAAAGGAGATTAAGCAGAATAGTTAATCAAATTCTATTCATTGAAACATTAAGTTTCAGGGTAGAGTAGCTCATGTAAAGAATATAAAAGTTATCATCCTCTTTATATGTCTTTGAAAAATTCAACTTCAGCCTGGAAACTTCTCCTCCCCTATACAATGGTGAAACCAGTATTCATACAATGGGAACACAAACGAGGTAATGCTGTAGAACACGGGAAGATTTCTCATACTGTTTTAATTGCATCATAGCAACTAATCAGAAAGTGCCAAGGTTACTGTCCTATACTCATGGAAGACATTTCCAAGGAGTGCTTGGTTATTTAGCTGCTCCTGGTTACCTTAGCTATCTCACCACTCACCTGCTTGCTTGCTACTTCTTTTAAATTGTCTTTAAAGATGTGCTCTACTCAATTAGCATGAAAAGGATGAATTTTCCTTTCTTGCTGAACTTGAGCAAAGAACAAGCCTATTCCTGTGCACACAAAAATAGAAATGCTGCCTTTATTAAGGAAAAAAACACACACCAGAAATTAGGTCAAACTGAAGCCTTGATACTGCAAACCTTTATTTATTTGTATGAATAATCCTACTGGGGCTTCTTGCCATTTGTGTGCTACAAGGCAACAATACTCCTACTTGGAATCCACACCTCCACCGAAAACTTTGGTTTTGAAGGACAGCCTGAGTTTTGCTCAGGTTGCTAAAGTGATTCAGCTTTTTGGAAGGTGTTTGACAGAGGTGTCAGAAAAGATAGACAGGAATCTAAACCTTTACAACTTTTAATTGTTAAAGTGTTTTTCAAAGCAGATTTCTTTAAATTGTCCCTAGATTTAAAATCCTTTACTATGAACAACTACATTGTTTCCGATTCTCTTAAAAGGCATTTTTTTCCTTCAAGAACAGTGTGAGACATGAGTGAAATGAGTTAGTTGTGCTTCCTATTTCTCAATCCTTGTTTTTCTCTACCTTCCTTCTTTTACTCCCCACTACGTAACACGAGGCATGTTCCTAGTATTCTAGTTCAAACAACTTTTTTGGGTCAGTCATCAGCTGTCCTTGGGACTAGTCCATCTGATGCTGGAGGTTCAGAATTTTATTCCTTAACCCCACCAACCTCTGTCTCCACCTACTGAGCAATTCCTTGGGAAAACTGGGGGTGGGGTGTATTTTTTTTAAGAGACTCATCTACCCTAAGGGAAGGCAGAAGTGACTTCTTTTCAATGGGTGACTGAGAAGATGATTACTCATGGTACTTTCCATTTGTAACATTTTATTACCTAGGATATTGGGACGAGCTATGCAAATGGAACATGCCAACAGTGATGATCTGAAAGTGTAACAACCGGAACTGTGGCAACTTGTCACTGGTTATTTGTTTGGTGTTCAAAAGCATAGTTTTCCTGCAGAATATCATTAAATGAGTAAGAAGGTATTCACTGTCTTACGGAGTATGAGATCGGAATAATGCTACAAGTGTGATTGATTCATATAATTCCCTTCTTGGCTTTCAGCCATGATGCAGTCATATGCTTTATCTCTGTTCAGTCTACTGCTTTTTTTTTTTTTAATAATGAATCATAGTACATCCCACTCCATTTCAGAACTAGCACATTGCCTTTCAAAATGATGTCACAACACTTACTGTTGCTGGCGGACTGCCTTAACAGCAATCAGAGAGCTGGACTAAATAAATACTGTATATTATTTGGCAAAATCATTTGTGGTTGTGTTCTCCAGCACAGTTTCCAAGATAACCACCAACTCTACTTGAAACTTGGCAACTTTTTTCTACCACTTTCAAGCTCCAATTGTGAAGCTGGCTTACAGATGCTGCTACCACACTTAGAGCTACTGTGTAGCACTAAATTGAGAGAGGTAGAAGGGTCATTCACTGCAACAAGCCAAATTTGACAGCTCGTCTGAAGTCCCACCTTGAAAAAATGGACATTTTTTTTTTTAAAAAAGGACATTATTTGGCTCCTGTAGCATCAGAAGACACATCTTCCATTCATAAAGAAAAAGAGCAAGGGATTTAAAATGACTGCTTAGGCACACTCTGGAAAAAAACACTCTACTACCCAGGGAAGTAACTTAGAAGTGAAGCATTCCCTGTAATCCCAAACAGAGTTCGTTACACTAGTCCAACCCAAACTTGGTGTTTTTCCACACCTCAGCAGCAGATTTTTCCAAAACATGGTGAGGTTTTGGGATGGTGTTTTGTTTTACATTGGTTTTTTTTCTTTAGGGCCATCTGTCTGTTGCTAGTATTTAAAAAAAACATATGGAAGACAGAGACCCAGTATCATCTGAAGTGCTCAGGGCAAGAGGGAAAGGTCCCTTCCTACTCTGGCAGCTGAAGTCCCCATATCAACAGCATCAACAGGGTCTCCTGATTCTGCATGCAGAAACCAAAACATTTCCAACCTCCTTATTTCTGTTACCCAATGTGGTACTGGTGCCAATAAGAGACCTTGGAAATCTGTCTGTCATAATAACTCCTCAGCAGGCACACGTTTCTTGTTCTTTAAACAATGTTGACATGCCCAAGTCTAGGACCCATGCGCACTATATCAAAACAATACCAGTTTCCCTGGCTAAAAGCCAAGAATTAGAACAATGCCAGTCTTCGTTAAAAGCCTTACTATGAACAGTGATAGCTGAGCAAATTTGGGAGCCTCGGTGTCTCCCATTCAAACTTTTCTTCTTTTGAAGATTTATTATCAATTAATTCTGAAATGGGAAATACAAAACCACTTTCTGAGGTTCCCTGGATATATTCATAGAGTTTTTTGATGTTGCTTCCCAAAGCGAAACAATTGTTTCCACTGAAAAATTACTTTTTAGTTCTTCATTTCATGGAAACAGCAGTTTAGTCCTACCACCTAAGCACCTAAGTGTTATTTTTCAAATCTTTGCCATCCCTTTTTTTTTTTCTCCTCCTTACACCCTGGTTGCTAGATTTAAATAATTTCACTGGCAGTGTCCTCTGTGACACCAAGGAAGAAAGATAAAATACTGCCCAACAGTGATTTGTTTACATTGGTTCCAAATTTTTTTTCTGTGGGATAAAATCCAAGATGTATACATTCTTTCCAAGCATTGTTAACAGCAGCAGATCTGGCAGACCGAAAGTTCTTGACTTGCTAGATTTACCAATGTTTTCAAGACATAATAGACTTAAATATAATAGAAAGAATATTATTTGGAAGCAGGAAAAGAAAAATACAAAACTGTCTTTATGCAGATTCAGCAAAATAGTATCAGTGTTTACATTCACTTTTATTTGTCTTTTGAAAAAAATCAGATACTCAGCAACTGAGAACAGAGGTGTCACAGTACAGCAGTAACCACAGTGACACGTGCTTGAGAGAGAAAGTAGTGTTTCTGCACAACAACCCAGTAAATACTGATACCTGACCATTGTTAGTCACCGACCTTTAGCAATGATATATAAACGGTAATCCATACAGAAACTGCATAGGCTTACCTGTACTTGGAGTGGTGCAAGAAGTTAATTGTGAGGCTATCAGGAAAAGAAAAAACACACCAAGAAAAAAGAAGTTTTGGGAAATATAACAACAGTAATTGAGGTGCCAGAAGCTTTAAAGGCTCAAAGAAAAATGCCTGTTTTCCGTGGCTACTCGTAAAAAAGGAGCTAGTACATTCATCACAGACCACTTAGGGAAATTTGTCTAACTCCCAAAAGATAAGAGATGAGATGATTTATAATCTATTGTCAGCCTGCCACACCGAGGGGGTCTCTTAAGAGTACACTGCATGTACCATAGTGTTGGTTTTGCCACCTTTTATTCAGTCAGAGCCCCCTCTAACTCGAGTTGATACATGACATGACCATTAACATCTCCCTGCTGAATACCTTCAGCAACCACGTCCTGTTTTGCACTTTAAAACCTCCAGAGAAAGTGTCGTGGTGGAATCCACGTGCAGATATACAAGTGAATATACACGTAACTACACTCACTCCCCCTGCTGCAGTAAGTCAACCTGCCATTAACATGCAAATAGAACGGCCTCATTAGTCGACAAACACCCACTGACCTGCTTTCACTAGCGACAGTATCTCCTCATCTCCGAAACTCCTAAACTTCACACTCAGAAAAGAAACAAAAAAAAAGAAAAGAAAAAAAACCCATGCCGAACTGATATTCAGAGCTGCCGATCACTGCTCCAAGCCTGCACATTTGCATGCTGCTCATAATGGAAAACAAATCTTGTGATGAGATCTTTGCAACACTTTGATGGAAGCACGCTAGACCACATCACTTCTCCCTTCATCTCGCTCTCTGAAAAGGAAAACTACTTAGCAGAAAAGGGTCTGCTAAATTTCCAAGCTTCAGACCGCGAGCCGAAAAGCCTCTCTCCTCATAATTAAGGACTATTGACTGCTGATGTCTACGGGGGCGATTTAACGCCAATGAATGTCACGATGCGAGCGTACAGTGCCGCGCGTCCGACTTACCAACGTGGTAAGGTTGTTGCTCTTGTCTGTCATCTGGCGGGGAACAAGTCTGACCTCGCCGACAGCGTTATTATAAGGGAACACGCACGAGAAAGTATTTTCTCTTTTTTCTTCCCGTGGCCACATTGTGCAAGTAGCCCCGACAGTAGGATTTGGCAAAGCGGGTGAAACGCGCGTGTAGACCGCACAGAAAAAGGCAGGCCTCGCAACGAGCCCCCACCCCCCGCACACACTTCTCCCTCGCCCCCCAGATATGGGTTTCGTTCCGCCCCCCCGCAAACTCCACACACAGCCTCCTCTCCCCCCGCCCCGTCTCCCCCCCACCTCCCCGCCTTCCCCGGGGCTGCGCCCGCCTTTGTGTCCGCCCGGGGCCGGGGAGCGGCACAAAGCCGGGGCCCGCTGCCGCCCCGGCCCCCCAGCCGCCCTCCGCGGGGCTCTGCGCGAGGGGCGGCCCAAGAAGGTGTGGGGAAAGCCGGTCCTCGCGGGGCGCAGCGCCGGCAGGGGCGCGCCGGAGGGGCGAGCGGGGCTAAGTCGCGGAGGGGGCAGCCGCCGGCCGGACGGCGGGGGCTCAACGGCGGCGGGGGCGCCTCCCGCCGCCGTCCACCGTCCCCTCGCCGACGCCGCGCAGACAAAGGCTCGGGGACAGGCGGCGAGACAAAGTTGGGTCTGGCCCCGCGGGGAGGGGGCGGCGGGGTCCCGCGGCGCGTCGCCCCCCTCCGCCTCTGTCAGTCAGCCATGTTGGGGGAGCCGCGGCGATGCCCACCCCCCCGTGGGCACCCGGCGGCGCGGCGCGGCCCCGCAACATCCCCAGGGGCGCGGGGGGAAGGCGGCCGGCGCGGGGGGCCCGCTCTGACCTCTGCCGCGTCCCTCAGCCTTGCCGACATCCAGCACGCACAGCCGGGCGCCGCGCTCCCCGCTCCTACAGGGCCGCCATCTTGCTTCCTTCTGCTCCTTGACGAAAGCGGCCGGGCCCCCGCATCAATATGCACGCGGCGCCCTGACGTCGGCGCCCGCCCCGCACCGCCCCGCGCGCGCAGCAGCCCCCTTTCCGCGGCACCCCGTCTCCGGGCGCGCCGCGCGCCTTCCCGCGCGGCGCGTGCGGGGGCGCCCCCGCCGCTATCCCAGTCCCACACCGCGGGCCGCGGCCCCAAATAGGGCCCTTTTTGTTTTGTTTTGTTTTGTTTTGTTGGGTTTTTTTCCGACTACTGACGCTTTTTGACATTTTGGGTTCCCCCCCGCCTCCCTTTCCCCTCTCCCGCCCCCTCCCTCTCGCCCGCCTTTTCTGCTTTCGCACCATTTGCCCTCACGCTACGCGGGTCCGTGGGGTACGGCGGGGTGCCGTCCGCCACCCGGGACACCCTCCTCCTGCATCCCCCCCGCCCCGCTCCCAGGCGCCGGTCGCGTGCTTTCCCACGGCCGCAGGAACCCGTCTGCCGTCCCTACGGGCCGGGAGGCTGCTCGGGCAGCCACGTCTGCCTGCGGCTGGGGGCTTGGGGGGCCAGTAACGTCTCTCGGCAGCCGGCTGACAGCTTAAAAGAAAAGCCAAAAAAAAGAGAACCCAACAACAACAAATAAAATCTCCCCAGATTTCCCCAAAAGTGTGTCCCGGCTGAGGGGGTGGTGGGGTGGGGAAGGGGGTGTCGCTCAGCTCGGGGACGAGGGGACACCGGCCGGGCGAGCGCCCGCTTCCACGCGTCTGCCGCACGGCTCGGACGCGTGACTCCGCGCCCGTCCCCAGCGAGCGGGGCTGATTACACCGCTCCCAAACTCCGGTTTTAGCCAAACTCCGAATTTATTACTCTCCGTTGGAGAAATGGTTTCGTGCGCGCCACAACAACAGCCGCAGAAGGAGGTCTGTCTGCCTGTCCCAGCCCCGCGGCCCCGCGAGCGGGGTTTGGTGGCCCCCGGCCTGCCAGCCCTCCCAGAGGGTGACAAGTTGTCTCAGCCGTCTCCTCCCTACGCCCCCCACCCCATGACTGTGCCCTTGCTTTCGCTGCACAAGCTGGAACCTTTCCAGCTCGGCGGCTGTGGGGAGCAGAAGACCGTGCATACACCAGCTGTGTGGGAACCAGCGCTCGGGATTCACAGCATCGAAACACGGCCCCAAAGTCCTGAGCGCTGGACTGACCAAGGGGCCTCCCCTCCACCGCACCGTCCCCCCTGCGCAAGCTAGAACAACCTCCGAGATGCTCTACTCCAGCCTGCCCGGGAGGCGTTGGGAGAACAGAGGGGGATTTTAGGAGAACATTAGCTTCTCAGTCAGACCTTTTCCCACCGGTGGATGTGTCCTTCACTCCGAGGGTGGCAGGAGGGGGTCTTGCAGGCGCTCTATTCATCAGCAGTGCCGGGGAGAAGACAAATCCCCAGCTGTCCCCTGACCGAAGAAGGCAGCCTGGTGAGAAAGGGCTTCAGAAAGATGCGAAATCTGGTGCGCTCAAGGCAGATTGGAGTGATTTCTAGGAAGTTCAGGTCATCACTGAGTAACTTGTTTTGCACATCACAGGTTGTTCTCTGGCTTTTGGTTTTGCTTTAATTTCTGTGAAACATTTCAGAAGCAGACTGAAGATAAAAGGTTGCTCTTGTAACTCGCTAAGAAACCTCTGTCTGACGGCAGTGTCACTCCTCTACCCGTGCCGGGCATTTCACTCTCCCAGCCCTTGGAAAGGTGCTGGCCTGGCTAGCCCTGTCCCGTAGGAAAATACATGCGTTTTCTAGACAAAGGTCTTTCTGTTTGTTTCTGCAGAACCGACTTCAGCGGGATCTCGTGAAGCCTAAACATGTGCAAATAGGCTCAGGGTCTCTCTCTCTTTGTGGAAAAGTAGATGATGCAAAGAATAGACAAAGTCTGTATCAGTTTTGTCTTTTTTTTTTTTTTTTTTTTTTTTGGTGTATGTTCACAGCACTTGCTTGGTTTCCAGCAGGCTTTAATGAGTATTTCAAACTCTTTTAAGTCTGCACGTATATTAAAGCCTAGGATTGCTTTTTCCCGTTGTGTGGCACATTCATCTGACATTACCAGGAACGAGCACGTTTCACTTCTTAGCACATGCACCGTGCTGTCTCCTCACAGAGCCGCTCACCTGCAGAGAAGCCTCTGCCCTCTGTACCGTTCTGTTCTGCCCGATCAGGGCACGTTCGGCGGGGCCTCTCTCTCTGTATTTGCATTGCATTGATCCTCTTTTGCATGGCTCAGATCTCTCCCGTGCCCGCGCGCCCTTCGCGGTTGGAGAAAGCAGGTGGCTGGTTTTGGCAGGACGTGGCTGTGCCAGCTCCTAGTTTCAGCACGAGCACAGTACTCTTTTCCCTTTGTATGGGCATGCAGCTGCAAACCTGGGTAACTAGGTGGTTAAAATGAAAAAAAGAAAGGAAAAAAACCGCAGCAAACCAATCCCAAAGCCGCAAGCAGGAGTCTTATGCTGAGCTGGGATTCTTTTATTTTCTTTTCCAACTGTGCACTTGTGCTGAAGATAAGAGAGAACTCACGCACGAATGTGAGAAGCATGCATTTTTAAAATGCTTCCTGTCATAGGTGTGGTTCACTTCTCTGTTCTTTTCTTTCTCTTTTTTTTAAAAAAAAAAAAAAACAAAAACCCTTGACTGCCCTAATGACAGCCTGTTGTAATCACCAGGCTACACAAACCCAGAAGCAGTCCTGCTGAACCAGCAGTGCTGTCTTCCCTCCCAGAGCACAAGGCGCATTTACAGAGCCTCTGCTGCTCAGCTGGGTTGTGCTCAGCTATCTTGACCTACAAGCCTTCTAATTGACCCTGTGCCCCCCCTCATAGCCCTGCCACATTTTGACGGACCACAGGATCTTCTGGCTTCCAAAACAACTGCATTCTGTTACACATGCCTCTGTCAAACGCAGCTTGCTCTACAATGTACGTTTCTTGGTATCCACTAGCAGCCTAATGAGAGGGTCATGGATCTAATTTCTCTCTTGGAATAGCCCTGTTAGCTTCAAGGTACTGCTTTGCAGTATCTCTGCCTATCGAAAAGGGAGAAAAAATGCCTGGTCTTGACCATACCCATGAGTGACTTAAAAAAACCCACACCTTCTCACACTTAAAGAGTTGGGGGAAAAAAAAAAAAAGGTTTTCACTTCTTGAACGTGCCATTCCCAGCCTGAGGTTGCATGCATATTTCAAAAGAAGTACCTACTGTAAAGAATGGATATGTAGCTTCCTTTCACTTAGCTCAAGTGGTATTTGTTTCTAGGGCTATCTCAGCCTTACCATTTTCCTTCTCGGTCGATCTTTGAATCTGTAAGCAATGAAAATGTAAAAGAAAAGAAAAACCCAAACAAACAAACCCAACAGATTAAACACATTGGCAATCCTACCAAAAACCCCTCTCTAGACTACGTGTCCTCTGCTATCCTTGTCAGGAACAACTTTTTCTCTGTTTGAGATCTACTGGGAACAGAATAATGTGCTTCGATCGAACTTTCTGAGCTGAAGGTTGATAGCAATAGAGCCAAGAGGCCTGACAGTCAAAAGGTGTGATTGCAGGACAGGCGCTTGGGGCAGTCACTGTAGGTTGGGGCTGGAGCAGTGTTTCTCATTTCCCCATTTCCTCAGTGGGCACTGCAGCCAGCCAAATATTTCACAGGCAAAATGTCAGGTAAAGAGCATCCCGTCACTTGACAGTTAAAGCATTTGTATGTACAATGCATAACTGCACATGATTAGATCAACGATCTAAAAGAACATCTGACTTATACTTCTGCTAGGGGGAAAGCTTTCTCCCATAATGGATACCAGAGTGGCCTGATGGATGGTCAGGAAATCAGTCACAGCCAAAATTTCCTCCCAACTCTAAAGCTGCAATGAGCAAACCTGGGTCTGACTATCTAAAGGAATATAATTTGCTTGCCCCTCTCAAAGCTCTGCATGAAGCATTCAGAAATATGTATGGTACAAATAATTTTTCATCCTTTACCTTTCATTGAAGAATATGGGGATTCATATTTTAACTATGCCCTTCATGTAGCTTGCTGGGCCAAATTCAGCTCTGACTCAAAATTTCCAGGCAAACATGAGTCTAGAACTGTAATTAAATATTTTCTATTGAGGCTGCAACTCTTCATGTTATTTTATTCATGTTTTCTCCCCTCTGTGATAAAATGTGAACAGCTACATGAGGTCAGGGAAAACGAATTTGCTAGATAGCCCATTTCACCTCCTCAAGCAACCACAAGGAGTCTAGAGAACTGTCAGCAGTGACATGATAGGCCTACACAAAATTTCTCATATCCTTTCTCCATGTAGACATTTATCTATGTCTTTCAGTTAACAACACTGATTACTCATGGGGCCACATCCAGATCACAGCAGCTCCCACCAGAAGCTCTACAGAAACAAGGTGTCGCACTCCTGATGTGAAAGACAATGGGGCTGGTTCAGTGAGCCATCATTTTGCTTTGGATTATGCCTTCAGCAGGGCTTTTTTGAGTCCTGTGATAGCTATCCATCCCTATGCTCAAGAGCCTAGCCTCAGAGCTGAGGGATTGGACTGATGCTGGGGCTGCAGCTGTGGCAGAGAGACAGGGGGAGTGTCCCTACCAGCAGGATTTGGAGGTAGCCCAGGACTCCAACATAATAGGACACTCCTTTCTTTTTTCCCCCACAAGGTGTCAAAGGTCACTATTTGTCATTTCTTAGTGTTCCTTCCCTGGTCAGGAGGGGGCTTTTCTGGGACCATGCAGATGAGATGGTGCAGATACTATGTGGAATTTGCGCAACAAGGTATCCTAGGGCTGGAATGCCTGCTGGGACATCAAAGCTGAAGTTTATTATCTGCCTAGTGCCATCATTCTGCTGGTGTGCTTCAGTGGTGAAGAAGAGCTGTAAGCGATTCAGCTTCTCAGCTCTTAGCTTTTTACCAATGGTTGTAGATATCTTTAAGTTGCTCTGTGGTGTTCATGGCTCTCAAAGTTACTGCAGCCTTGTGGTTGCTTGAATACTTGTTGCTGGAAAGCCTGGATCTGGGCATCTACTAGGCAGGACCATGGCAAGGATGCACACGCTGGGGCAAGAAAGCTCCTGACCTGGGAGCAGCAGTAGGGGTGGCTTAAGGAGGGGTGAAGCGGCAGAACCTTCTGTGTGCCTGAAGGTACAGCTCGTCTTTCTGGGGTGCCAGGTTTGCTTTACTCCCATAGCTATGGAAATAAAATCCCAAGTTCTTCATGCAAGGGAAGACTCCTCTCATGAGCACGTAGGGGAAGATGTGGGCTGAGGGATGAAGACTTTATCTCTAGTTTCTCCTGAGGAGTGTCATTGTAGTTTGTTAACTTCTGGGAATAATCTTCTCAAAAAAAGGCCAAAAGCTGACCTGCAAAGAAAGGGCTCTCAGCAACGTGTATGACTTCTGGATGCAACTGAGTTGGTGACATTCAGGAACAAAGTCGGCTCTCCGAGCTTTGCTCATCCCACTACTGTGCCCACCAACATCCCTCAGATGTTTCCACTCTTGGACCACAGGGCCTTTGGGAAGGCAACAAAGCCAAGAAAGCAAAGGAATCAACCTAGTACCACAGACCAACATATGCAGGGTGACCAGAGAAGTACACGTGGGAGCCCTTCCCTAAAATATCTGCCTCCGGGAGTAGAAGGGTTGACCAGTCTTCTCTGAGCTGAATGCTCTCCCACATATGAATGCCTGATGTAGCAAAGCATGATGAGCTGTGCTGTGTTTCCATCAATTACATTAGGCAGCCATCAGAAGACTCAAAACCCCGCTGTTACTATCAGTTCAGCTCTGGGGAGGAAAGCCATGCCAGTGCAAAGCTGTGCCACAAACCCTCCACAGTGTTATTAAAGCAAAGGTGTGAAACCAGGAGTGCTCCTGCCTGGTGCCACCAGCTCCTCAGTATCAGACTCGGTACATAACCGTGTGCATCTCTCACTGCCTTTCTGGGCTACAGCAGCACTGAGTAGCAGCAATAATTGATTTTTTCATTGGAGAAATTAAAATCCTGTGATAAGCCCCAAGCTGTGAGCATTTTACTACTGTATGAGTAGCTAAGAATGGACTGAGCAGAACAGACTGCCTACAGCTGCCAAATCCCTCTATCAAAATTTTCCCCTGATTTTTCTTAGTGACATTTGATTTTCTCCTCACCTTTAAAGCCCTCCACCACCCCGCAGTTGGCGTCCTGAGCTCATTGGTCTAACTGGCAACAGCCATGGTTTTGCAGTGGTACTGTGGGATCAGGCAGGTAGACAAGACTGTGGAGTCTCCTACATGCTCTCCCTGGCCTCTGTCAGTGAGGATGAGGTAGCCCTGGCCCGGGCTGCCTGGAGAGGTTATGGAGTCTCCTTCCTTGGAGATCTTCAGGACCCACCTGGACCTGTTCCTGTGTGGCCTGATCTGAGCGGACTTGCTTCTGCAAGGGAATTGGACTGAACGATCTCTGGAGGTCCCTTCCAACCCCTACAGTTCTATGATTCTATGATCCCTTGTGTACAGGCTGTCAGTAGCTGCACAAGCAGAGCTCATGCAAAGCAGGAAGGGCTGTGGGAGGCTTCAGCACTTGTGTTTCCAATATGGACATTGATAGCATTGGCTCCAGCCAATATAATGTTGGTCCTAGGCCCTGCCTTGTCCTTAGCTTTTCTGAAACGTGTATGGTGGTTTGTTTGTAGGGACCACTCTGTCCTCTGCCCCTGAACATGGCTTTTGGTCAACTATGAATCAAAGAGGAATGATGAAAGGCTAAACTCCTACAGCTGTTGGTCACTAAGATGTGTTCAGTGCCTTTTCTCCTTGGAAACCATTTTCCTTGGAAAACTGGGGTAGAAGATGAAGAGATGACCAAACATTTGCCTCTTGCAAACACATTTTCAAATTAAGTGTCTGAAGATAGGCTCCCTGTGTCTACCGTCACTTTTAGTCAGGCGTTTTCCAATACGTAGATTAAAAGTATAACTTTAGATTTCAGGAGTTTTGTCATTTTATATGGTTCATCTCAGAAGTAGAAGCAGAAAGGTCTTGCCATCGACTTGGACAAGGTGAGATGTGTTACTTTTTGTGATGCAGCCTGTGCTTTTCTGGAAGAAATGAAAGCTGGCTCCTAAGAACATCCTGCAAAGAGAAAAACACGGAGGGCTGGTGAAAGAACCAAACTGGGTGATAGAGACCTGGGCTGCAATACAGCAAATGCCAACACTTAGAAGCAGCCTTAGTGTTGTACTGACAGGTCTGGGAAAAGCAGGAACTGCATGGTTATACAGCTTATAAAGAACTCTACTTTTTATTTTTTAATAATAATTTGCCTTTTTAACAAGCTTAGTGGGACTTGGTCAGCTGGTTCTTCCAGTGCAAAGCCCAAACTTAACCACAGGAGTTGCTATCACCCCAGTGATTTGGAAACTCTGTTTCTGAACAGAAGTGTATGTGTCATGTTTGTTCATTCCTTAGTGCAGGCACAGTTTTCTTGAGTTAAATTTTGCTTAAATCAATTTTACTCCATAAATAAAAACTACATGCAAAGCTAATTGCCTTGCAGTGTACATTTAAGCAGCTAAATGGTGTTCAAAAGCAATGTAAATGCTTATGTACCCATGATCTCATTAGTGAAGGATTTCTAATCTAGAAGCAACGTCTAAAGAAGATAAACGTTAAAGTTAACTTTATCTTTTTTGATTTCCTTCTCTGACAGAGTAGTTTGTCTGCAGTCCTAGCTGAGCTGTCAGCTTGCTTTGATTTTTAATTCTATGTCTGCTACTGCTTTAGGCAGGGAGTCAGCACTGTAGCTCTTTGGGGTCAAGAGATCAGGGGTTCAGACACGACCTGGCAATAGCCTGGGGTTTTGCAGCTTGGGGAAGGAGCTACAAGCTCAGACTTTGAAGGATTTTTTGTGTTTGGTTGGGTTTCTCTTTTTTGTGAATGTGATGATGCTATATACTGTCCTTCCTCCTCCTTTTTTAAAAAAAGCTGTAGAAAAGCTCTACTGAAAGATGTAGACATGCAGTCATCACATTTTATGTATTTAAAGGTACAGTTTAGTCTGAGAATTTGAAGAAGGGGAATAACCTGGCAAGTCTCTGCAGCTGTGAGACACCAGCACGAGTCCTTGCTACCCTAAGCAACTTAAAATACCCTCCAAAATTCTATCTTCTCTGGGAGAGTTTGACAGGGGGGGAAAGCTGTCTGCCTTTCATGGCTCATTAGCACAGCTTTCACTCTCATCCTCCTTGGGTAAAATGTACCATCTTACACCCATTTTCAGCAGGTGGTGGGCTGATGTGGCAGCAGGTGGGACTTGTGTTTTGCTGGTGATGGCAACCTGCCCTGTCTTCTCCTTCCTTTCATGGAGTGTTGAGAGACAAGGTAAAAAAGATTTTATAAATCTGGCAAAAAGTGAAAAAAAAAATATTGTAGCTCTTAGGATGATCTCTGCCTTGCCAATTCAAGTTCTGAGAGATCAGAAAGTGTATTAAAACATGCTTGCTGTGGGAGAAGATTGGCTGTGGCCGTGGATTCTGACTACCACATAGTCTACAATTAATTTCTTTTATTTTCATCCAGGAAATAAATGTATGACATCACCCTCAGTTTTCTGCAGTGCCAAGGAAGTGGAGTGCCACACATCAGAGGTCCCAAAACTGAGACAGCTTAAGGGGCACATGTTTTAGAGGATAGTTAGTTGGCATTTCCATAAAATTTAGCTGCTGGATGCTTTTAGGGCATCTCAAATTAGAGGCCTGTTTTATAAGGTTTTTATTTCCAGTCTGACTTTGCCTTGCTTTTCTGTTCGTAAATAAGACTCTTATCAACAGCAGGATTTAGCAAAGATAAACAGATTTTGGTTTAATTCCTTCAGAAATTGTGCCAGGAGCACAGAAAATAAACAGGAAGTATTTGGATACCCAGCACAGAAACAAACCAGGATTTAATAGGCACCACAGAGATTCCAGGGGACAGATCACAGCCTGGAAAGATGAATAGAGAAGGGCATAGCTGATTTAGAAAAACTAAGCAGAGAAAACTGAGGGTTAAATTTTTCATTGAATACTAAGAGAAGCTGCTCTTCATCTGACTTTCTGGAGGAAGCAAGTGGAAGTTTTATTGAATGAATGAGACTAGAGATAGATTAAGAGGGAATAGAGGAGAGTGTCAAGAGGGACAACTGTTACAGCCCATTTGGTCAAAGGGAGGTGTTTGGGAAAATACTGCATAAGCAACTGCTAATCAGTCACCCACTGGTAATGAAGGACTTCACCTATCCCCTGCCTTCGAGGGGACAGCATCTGAGAGGGCCAGAGGCTCTATATGCCTGGGGTCACTGGGAATGTATGTCAGAAAAGGCTCCAAAGGCACCAGTGGGTGATGCTCTGGAGTCAGCAGCCAGACGGTGCTCTCCAAGGGCAAACTGTGCCCCGTGGTTTATTTGCCATGGGGAGATATGCTCTGTTGTTGACAGCTTGGTGAAGCTTCAGATGCAGAAATTCGGCCAGCTGGAGAGCCATGCTTTTGGTAATATATTAGACAAGGGAGTGGAGAGATGGTTTGCAGGAGTGACAGCTTATACAGCAAGGCTGTGCCCTGAACAGAAGGGTTTGAAACTGCTGAATCTGGATTTAGAGTGATGTATGTCATCTGCTCCTCGTTAAATGCTGTTAAAACATTGATCATCGACTGTCCTTCACATCTACTGGAAATAAAGCAAGAAAAACCTGGGGTAACCATCAGCAAAGCACATCCACAGCTACTATGCCATGACATTAACTTCTGACTGTAAAGCTAGTTCTGTGCTGAAACAAGTTACCTAGCGAAGAAACTGCAACAGAGGCTTAGCAAAGCAGAGCCTGTCAGGACCTGTCTACCCATGCAGGCCAAGGGTGGACCTGGAGACCACCTGCAATCCTCCTCTGACCCACATTTCCATCACCCTGTGAACACTGTGGACATTTTTAAGAATCTCAAGAAGAACTGACAGTCTCACAGCAGCACATCAGTTGAAGAACATGTAGAAAATAAAATCTGAGTGCTGAGAGTAAGATAAATAGTGAAGATGTGCAATTTGCTGAGCTACCTACACTCAGCATTACAGGTCACGTCACCACAGGTGAAGGAGGGGGCACAATTTATCATACTTGTTTCTAGGGAATGGACTGAACCTGCAACATTAAAATACATGAAAAAATATGACTAGTCATAAACTGAGGAGTGACTTGGATGCAAAACATTATTTTGTTTATAGAGACAGGAGTCCAACAAAGCCCAGATTCAGAAGTATTTTAAATGTCTTGAATAGAATAAAAATACACAAATGTGAAGTCAAATTAACAAAAAAAAAAATCCAATAGGAAATACATAAGGAAGTAGGGACTTTCAAAGTAATTACTGGAAGGCTATACCCGTTTGGGAGCAGGAAGGACACCCACAAATAATGCTGACACATTGGAATGGGTCTACCAGCTTTCTATCAGTTTCTGACCTTTTTTCTGAGGTCACTAAAACTGAGATGTAAAGAAGTTCAACTTATTTGTTTTAAGAAAGGCAAGGTTAAGATCACAGTCCTCAAAAATCTACTAAGGGAAACATTCTTGATAGCTGCAAGTTCTTTAATCAGGCAAAAAAAAAGCAAACCACAGTGGATGGAGGATAAAGCAAGACAAATTCAGTCCAAAATGTTCTTGGTTTTGAGAAAAAGTGGCATTTTTTTCTTAAATTGTGGAAAAATTTAGCAAGGGAAGTGGCAGAGCCTTTTCATCAGGGGTTTATCTAAAAGACACTTTGTGATGCTATAGCTTTTATATAAAGGCTGTGCTGTATGAGAGGTCTGGTGAGATGATCTAGTCTGTGGATCACAATTTTATGTCATTTATACTGTTATTGTGCTTAAAGCATGACAGGAACAGTTAATCCAAAGATGTCTTCCCTCTGGCAGGAGCTCTATCCAGTAAGCAGGTGCCTAGTGTTTGAGAGGAAAGAGGTAAAGCACAAGATGGCTTATGCAAAAGGATTGTGATGGCATCAATTGCACAGTTCTTCCAGGGCTTTGAAGCCAATGATTGCCAAAGTAGTCAAGAGAGGTGGCTGCTAGCTCACTAGTGAGCACATGAAGCTCCCACTTGTATCTTGATTGGAAAAAGAAACTTTGTGGACTATTGTTGTGGAGCTCCTGTGGCTTTGACCATTTTAGCTGTCTGTCCCTCCTTGACAGAGCTCTTCTCAATTTTCAAGCAACAAAGAAAAAAGGGTGTTCCATCTGAAGGAGGTCAAGAGAGCAACAAGTTTATGAAAAGGGCAGGACTCAGATTAACAAAAGTGGGTGGGATGGAGATGATGAGGTACATTTGTCTTTCACATCTAGTCACCCATGTTAATTTGTTCTAATTGCATTAGGGGGAAGTTCAGGGGATGTTCACTGAAGCTGGTGCTTGTAGCAGCTCCAGGCATCTGCTGGGGGATTTCACCGAGTCAGCTGCATTGAAGGCAAAGATGCCTCTCTCTGGCAAGTGTAGACACCATATAGGTACATATGTCACTGTATTAGTGACATGTACGTAGACATATGTATGCATACATGTTTTCAGGAAAGACATCTGAACATAAAACTTTGCAGTTCGTGAACATAATATTCCTTCACTTCAAACTTATGTGAGGCTGATGCTTTCCACATAGAAAACCAAGCTATTAACTTCTCTTTTGCTCCTCTTCTCTTTTGAATGCAATGTTTTCCCAGAAGAAAACATTCATCACATCCCCCATAATGGACTGGCTCTTTCATACTGATCTTTCATACTGTTCAGCACAGGGTCACCAAGATGATCAAGGGACTGGAACACCTGTTTTATGATGAAAGGCTATGGGAACTGGGGCTGTTTAGTCTAGGGAAGAAGACACTGCGGTGAGGATCTCATTAATATTTACAAGTATCTAAATGGTGGATGTCAGGAGGTTGGGGCATCTCTTTTTTCTATTGTGTCCAGTGACAGGACAAGGGGTAATGGGATGAAGCTGGAACACAAGAAGTTCCATTCAGACATAAGAAAAAACTATTTTACTGTGAGGGTGAGGGAGCAGTGGAACAGGCTGCTCAGGGAGGGTGTGGAACAGGCTGCCCAGGGAGGGTGTGGAGTCTCCTTCTCTGGAGGTTTTCACAGCCTACCTGGACACGTTGCTGTGTGATCTGATCAAGATGAACCTGCTTCTGCAGGGGGCTGGACTAGATGATCTCTAGAGGTCTCTTCCAACCCCTACCATTTTGCAATTCTGTGATTCTGTTTCCTCCTGGCCATGATGGATTCCAATGAGGGAACCTGCAAGTGTGCGGCTGCACAAAACCCCCATGATCTGGTCAGTAAAGTCCAGTGAATTTGGTTTAAAAACATTATTTTGTCTTTTGTGATAACTTTTGCTTTCTTCACATTGAACCATTTGGTGTTTGAGTGGGTTGTGACTGTTTGAAGCTTCTCCGAAACCAGCACGTTGAGCTTTAGCTTTCCGGTCTCCCCATTCAAAGGAGAAGATGCTGGTAAACCAGGCAACTTCAAAGCCTTGGCTCCTGGGGGAAGTGTGGGTCACAAGTAGGGCAAGGGTTGGCCCCAGAGTGGTCCAGTCATTCTGACCTGGATAAAAGGGAGAGGTTTGATGAAACTGAGAGGTGAAGGAATTGTCCTATCCTCATCTTCTTCTGGTCCTCCCTCCCTCCCATTCTCTGCTCCCTTTCCCAGTCACCTTCCTGGTCCACTTTGTGGTCCCAAAGAAAAGCAACAACCTTTTCTTTTTGGGGTAGCTGGTTGGCAGCCCCATCACTGAGGCTGTAACTGCATCAACAGTCTGCAGCCATGAAAAGTTGCTTTTTAGGACACATTTCCTTCTGCTGATGGGTTTTTATATTACACTTATAGCAGACCAGACCTCATCCCAAGAGAAGTGCTAAGTAGGAATTAACAATTAACTTCTATTTCCAAGCACCTCCCAAAGAAGTGTTTACACTTTTCCTGCTGTGAGGTGTCAAGCAATAGATGCCGAACTGTCATTACTTATCTCTCTCTTGCTAATTAGTCTCATGTGTGCCTGGGAATGTAGACACACGAGACGGCTATCTGCAGGTGCCTGCTCTATTGGGTACTGCTTCTCCTGAGGTGATGTTTTGGAACCTCTTTTCAAAGTGCCTCTGTGCTGGTGAAGGATGAACTGTAAGGGCAGAGCATCCTTTGGGGCGGGTGTCCTGAGGAAGGACAAATGCTGACTGATGAAACTCAGTGAGCAGTAAAACTCACCCCAAACACAGGGAAATGCTTTTAATTAAAATATATTGACTCTTTAAAGTCAGGGGAGAGATCTCAGAGAGCGACAGCATGACCAAGCCTGCCTGGGCTTTAACCCATATGATTTAAAAGGGCAGTGCTGCTTGCCTTTGTAAGAGAGGAAGTTTAGACAGAGATTTCCCACAGAGACAAGTGGCCCTTAGCAGCAAAAACTTCTCTCCTTTTGGTGCTTTTTGCTGGATTTCAGTGGCACTAAATCCTACTGAGTCCTACAGCTGTGTTTCGTCTCCCAAAATAGTGCTGCTGGGTAGGAAACTGCCTGTAAAATACCCGTCCTTTGGGCATGCAATCTGGGGACGTGACTTTTTTTGTGAGGGTGAGCAGTGTGGGTGGTGTTCATTTCCTCAATGTATTTATTTAGCATTTAGGTGTTGGCAATATGTATTTATGAGAAAACAGCCATCAGTCAGTAAAACCCCCAATGATCTCTCCCAGTTTTAAACAGAAAGTTGCTCTCTGCGTATCAAAGCCAACACAAATCAGTGCAAACAATCATTAAGTCATTAGCAAAGGCTGTAAATGCCAGTAGTCCTAAGATTAAGCCTTCTGGTGTTCTCCCTGGAATCATCTGATTTGAATGCATCCTGTTACACTTGCAATCTGCTTTCTGCTATCACAAATAAGCTGTCAGCCATTTAAGTTCTCATTTAAAAAAATCCTAGAGTTCTTGGGTTGGAGCTTCTTTTTTTTATTATTGTTCTGTTTTGGTTTTCTTCCTTGCTCTGAAGAGAATGTGATGGTTCCCAGAGGGCAGCCTGGGGAAAGGCTTGATCTCCTGCAGGGTCAAGTACTGTCAGCCCAATTTTGGGCTGGTATAGCCCACAGCAAGGGTAGCCAGGAGGGAGACTGAGCCTTACTCTGTGTGTGGGACATAGCCTGCTGTTTTCACCTGCCTCCTCATCCTCTGTCCCTGTCCCTTATCAGATTCCTTCTCCAAGGAGAGATGGGAGAAGACGATGCCTGCATTCATAAAGCCTGGGGAGGCACAAGCCTTTTTCAGGGGAAGATTCTGGGCCCAAAGAGTCAGCATGAGGGACATGAGGGGAGCTCACACCCATGGAGTTGGGAGTTGTGTCAGGCATGAGGATAAACTTAATTTTTCTGAGGAAACAGAGGCAAAGAAAAGTGACACAAATGAAGGGAGACAACCCCTCCTGCAGCCCTCACTATCCAAGTGGATGGGGCTTCTCTTGAGCCTCCCACCCCCCTCCCTGTCCTCTCCAGCTTCTGAGGGCAGCTCGGACAAAAAGGTTTGCTGGAGATGCCTCACAGCACATTTCCCATTGCAAACCTTCCCTGGCCACCTGACGTGTGAAGCCACTGGCTGCTGCTGGCACTGCCATTTTGGCATCCACAGGTGTGGAATGCTGCTGAGGGGTCAGCTACAGAGGCAGCCTTTGGTAGCGTTAACTCTTAATTCATTTACGTCATTTAACTATTGGCAAGGCAGTTTAAAAAGGTTTTAAAATGCACAGGGACATGAATTCCCCCCTGCATCCCTGATGCTTATGTTTAAGTCTCTCTCTCATTTGCACAGCTATGAAGATGTCAGAAGGTTTCCTGTAGGACTTGGCTGGGATGCCTGCCCAGAGGCCAGCTTTTGCATCCCTAAGGACTGCTTTGCTGGAGGGATCTGCAGGTGTGGGAAATCTTCATATAAATGCCATCTGCCTGGGAAACCTTGTCCCAAGGGAATACTTTATGATTTTTTTGGTCATGTCTCTGTGATGTGGCGAGCTGTAACCACCTCCTCTGAAAATATCTTGTCAGTGTGGAAACCCTGGTGTAACCATCTTTACACAAATCATTAACCTACTGCAAGGAGAAAAAAAAATGTTGCCCAGCTAAGTTTAGCTCCTTACACAGCAAAATCTATATAAGCTAATAAAACCTGACAACCCCACTTTTGTCTGTAATGAACCACAGTAATCCTACTGACTGCCTCCTGAGAGAGGCTGCACACATCCCTAGTTGAGGAGAGCCATTGGATGCACCTAACTCCAGCTCCAGGGCTTCAGGAGTGCTTTGGTAAGTGCATTTCCTCCATGGAAGACACTTTTTTTAAGGGGTTTAGGAAGCCACAAGAGTCAGATACACCTCCCCAGGTGGTGACAAATCCTTTGGACAGCTTCCCACCAAGACATAAAAGCTGTTCTGCCTTACTCCTTCAGCTCTGTGCAGCTGTGCTGCCCTCTGCACCACAGGTGAGCCTCCAGCTGTATGGACAGGTGTGAGGGCTTTACACCTGTGGCTGTTTCTGGAGACTGTCTTTGTTCCTTGCAGCATCTGTACAAGGAGGACATGGCTCCTGCCCTAGGGGAAAGGGCTACTTCACTACTGGTTCTCCTCTGAGGAAGTAAGACCTTCAGAGCACCACAAAATGCCGCTGAGGAAATGAATCCCCTGTGCAGAGTCGGGGACGGGTTGGGGGAGGCTGTACTAAGCCTTCTGGGAAGGCATGGAACAGAGAGGGGGTGGCCATGGGCATAGAGCATGGGCAGCCCTTTGGGGCCTACTGATAACAACAGATGGGTTTGACTCCTTTTGGAGTACCTTTCTTTTGGTCAATATGTTAGTTTTTCTGGAGAAAAATTATTTCCAAGGTGAGTATCCCATTCCCACCACAGGCAGTTAAAGTCTAGCCCTGCACTTCTGCTGACGGCTGCCAGATCTTCCTGCTCTTGGAGAGCAGCAGTGCAAAGCCACTTACCTGACACAAGGGGAAACCCCTCTTCCTCCCCTGGGTGACAGGTTTGTGACATGTGACTTAACAATGTTCAGTTTCTCAGGATTCACAAGCAGCACTCAGTGCCAACAGCTTACCAAATCATGCGTGCTTTCTGTGGGCGTGAGTGACTGTGCAAGCAGTCACACAATCATACACATGCGTGCATGTAGATAGATGGACACATGTGCATGCATGTAGCATGCATATAGCATGCACACCCAAAATTCGTATTAGTGAGCAGTGTCTGGCTTGGTGGCATGGAGGGGAAGTGAGCCATGTGCCCTGCTGTCTCTGGCTCCCTCCCTGGGGGGCTGGGGTGGTCCTCCCCATTGCATGGGCACAGGGGCTCAGTGGCACAGCCGTTAGCACCAGCTGCCTCCCATGGTGCACGGGTGCCTCTTCTCTGAGGCAGCGCAGGTGGCAGATGATTCATCTCTGTCATCTGTGCAATGCTCATCTGCACAGTCTCAGCTTAGGTGGACGTTTTTCTATTTTTTTTTTTTTTTATTCAATACCCAGATGATTCATCTCCTCGTGCTGTTGCTTCAAAAGCTTCAGTCCCAGGGGTACTCTCTTCTGTGGTTGGTCTTCTAGGAAAACAATGCCACCACTTCCCTCCCTCCCTCCCTGCTGAGCAACACAATCTGAGCTTTCTTTACTCTTTGCTCTTTGCTTTCTTATTGGCTTGCGGTTGGGCTTATGTGGCATCAACACACACCTATGTGTAAGAGACAATTTTCCATGCCATCTCACAGAATCATAGAATCACAGAATCTTAGGGTTGGAAGAGACCTCGAAAGATCATCTAGCCCAACCCCTCTGCCAGAGCAGGACTACCTAGAGTAGGTCACAAAGGAGCTTGTCCAGGTGGGTTTTGAATGTCTCCAGAGCTCCATCCAGTGCTCTGTCACCCTCACAGTGAAGAAGTTTTTCCTTGTGTTTCTTTGGAACCTCTTACATTTCAGCTTGTACTTGTTGCCCCTTGTCCTGTCATTGGACATAATTGAGAACAACCTCTCATCCCTTATATTCTAGGAGGACAGTGATTACGATGGCATCTTCCAGCCTCACTCTGTCAGGACTTGGCTGAAGGCATTGAGAGAGCCTGAAGATGTCTCACAATACCAGAAGAGTCTCCCCAAAGACCTTTACCTGGAGTTAGTGGGCAGAGACATCACTTCTGAAGGAAACCAAATCACTCATCCAGAGTGATGAAGCACATATTCAGCTTTTTGGTGTGCCAACTGCAAAGCTAGTTAGATGTTTGTCCTCTGCTGTACTTACTGGTTCATGAGGTGATGAGAAGGAGTTGCTGGAGATAGAGATGCTGGAGATAAAACCAGTGGGGGGCATGAGGGCTTTAAACTGGATGTTTGTAAGCACCAGCTGGAGGTGGGAGATGGTGGGAGATGATGGGAAGGTAGGTATCAAAGAGCCATGAAATCATTCCATAGAACAAGCAGACTTCAAAGGTAGAGATATGTCCAGAGGAAGGAAATATCCTTTCTTCCAGGACAGGAATATCCCTGTGGACATGAGTAGCAGGGACAGTGAGGGAGAAGAGGGGAAAGCCCCTAGCATGGATGTGACAGACATCATGTGGGTTTGTGGCTTGGATTTTCACTTTAGCATTTCCTGAAAAAGAGTAATAGTTTCTCACACAACTCTAGCAGCTGTGAAATGTATGCTTGCCACGGATACGTTTTCACTGCTTCTGGATGTGCCCTCTGAAAAAGCAAGGGCTGTAAAAAGTCTGGCATTCTAATTGAATGTGTGTGTAGGATGGAGAAGGTGCAATCTAAGGTAATTAAAGCTAATTAATTATTACATGGTCAAATGAGCAGGAAATGCACATGGAAACTAAAAAAAAAATATATATATATGAAGATAGGATAATCACTTGTGTGTTCAGATGCACATTTACCTGAGCAAGTGTATACTCAGCATTTTAAATAGGGTTACTATAGGAAAGAGAAAGCTATGAAGAGAAAACATTTCTTAAAATGCTCTCTACTTTTTTTTAAGAAAAAGAATCTAATTTCAGTATCACTTGCCTTCAAAGGGGAAAATATTGACACTGAACAGCCTACTGCACTCTCTCCATACAAATACACCTGGCCCGTGAATTTAGTCATTGTTCAAAAACACCAGAAAAGGCTAAACGTTGCTAATTGTCCTCACAGCATGCAGTGTTGTGTTTCAGAGTCATTGCAGTGAGGCTGGAAAAAACAAGGTGAGAAGGCTGGCTAGTGAGTGATTGAAACCAGTGGGATGGGAGTGTGCAGAGGCAACTGATGGCTTTTACATCTGCCTTGATTTGGCCCGGATAACCATTACAGCTGCAGTAAGCCAGAACCTGCTTTCCTTGCAAATATAAAAATACTTGCTCAGAATGTCTCCAGAGCTGTCAAAATGCAGAAATGTATCTATCCAGAGAACTTGAGATAGGGGAGAGAGCAGTACTGGAGAAAGAAAAATCAGCTCCTGTGAGAGAGATCTAAAATTTAGAACTTTATAGTCAAATTTTCTCACTTTCTCCCTCCTCCTCATCCAAAGATTCTGATTTTAGACATTTTCAAGAAAAAGCAAGCTTGCCAAATATTTGCAAAAAAAGGAAAATCTAATTTTATCGTAAAACTGTTTGATTCAGAAATCCATCCTAACTCTTGTCTGAAGTCTTGCAGAGCCAAGACACCTGTGTTTATCTGAGGAGTGGGCAGGAGGGAGATGAACAGAGCCTGGACCTTTCTCGAAGGATGAGCACTACAATTTGCTGTTGATGTACTGCAGTACAGACTTTCTGTCACCTTTGGGTGAAAAACAAAGATGGAGCAGACGTTCTTGGAAATGGATAATGATCTGAGCATTTTCCAGGACCTGCTCTTGCACAGAGAGTTGAAGGACAAGCTCAGCACTGCACCTAAAGGCATGATCAAGTCCTTGGAAATATGTAACAGCTAAACTCTCATCTCTGAAAGGCATCAGCAGCACAGATTTGGGATTCATCAAATACTTTATGAAGGCACGGGCACCAGGCTGACCTCCAGGAAGCGGGTGGATGAAGTGTGAGGGAGAGTATGTGATTTGTATTAGAAATAATCAGTTAAGACAACAGCAGTTCCAGGGAACCACAGCAGATCATTTCCAGCAATTGATTTTTTTGGAAGCCCCATGGATAGAGGTTTTTTTTTCCTTTTTGTATAATGGATCTGTCTCCCAATGATTAACTAAGTTATTCCTCTAGCAATTACATCCTCTCTAAAATGAGAAGTTACTAAGAGCAACTCTCATCCTCATGCTTGTGTGGTTTGCCCCTCTGAGCCAGTCTCTTCCACTATCTCTCCAACATGCTCATCTTTCTTATACCCAACTGTACCCCTGTGGTTCTCAAGCCCCATGAGAACCACATTGAAACATCTGTAAATGCAATATGAAGACAAAGTGAACAGCTCACACCTTGGCCCTGACACAAAGGCCATGCCTTGTCTCACCAGCTGCTAAGCCCATGGGGCAGAGAAGGAGGTGCCAGCAGATGCAGGACTTGGACTATAGGCATCTTGTTTCTCAAACAGGACCAGCAATGCTGTACTGTAGTTGAATCAGGAACAGTTTGTTTTCTCTCAGCAGCTGTAGAGTTGTGCGTGTTTGCTGTTGGAGGTGCAACAACTCCTGGAGGAAGGGTCTCTGACTGCCTGCAGGGACAGGTGTGATACAAATGGGTGGTCTGGATGTTTATATTGTATGCTGTCCATCCTGCTCCATTTCAAGATACATTTTGGGCATACCTAGGAGATAGCAGGCAGATTTCTTCTGTTAACTTTAAAATTGCCTCCTGAACTTTAATGCAGTCAGTAGAGTATGATGAGCCCCTTTCATCCTTGAGTGGGAGTTGCACAGGCGCAACTTTTCCCAGAAGAAAGGTGTAAACTTCAGGGCATAAGATGGAGACGAGTTCTTATGGCCACTGGCCAGCGGCAAATGATTACAAACTAGCAGTGGCACCCACTTCCTTCGGCTTCTTATAAACCAGATAATTATCCTTTAGCTTTTATGCTGGTGTCATCAGCGTAGCGTTGGCTTGTTGAGTTGGCAGGAACCCATGCAGTCTTAGCAACAGGAAGTTTCTTCTCTCAGGGCTTAAAACTTTAATAACTATTTGTTCAACGGGTAGTATGAAAGCCAAGGCATAGCAGAAACACCAGGAGTTTCCTGGGAGACCTCCCAAAGTCTTCAAGAACTACTGCAGGTTCAGTAGTAAAGTTATTAAAAGGAGAGAAAATCTTCTCTGAAGAGCTGGCTGGCTATTTTTCTTGTGCTCTTTCCCTCACTCATTTACCTGGCCAAATCTCTTCAATCTGCTTTTATTTAGTAAAGTCAAGGAAATAATTTTCTTTTATAAACTGAATCCTTCTTGAGTGATCTTGGGGAAGAGGTAGAAGAAGAGAATACAAATCAAAGCACTGAATTTATTCCTAACAATGGGAGCTGTTGCTGCCAGTCCTGAGACAAACAGATAAGTCCAGTAATTATAGATAAGTGCTTTTGTTTGATCTATATAACAATTTCTGCATTTTCAGGTAATTTCCCTTAGGCGTTCACAAGCAGGTGGGAAGCTATTCTTACACAGGCTGTATTTTAATCTATTTTCAATTGACTTCTTGATGAGCAAACAAACAACTTTCTTCCATTTTTAGCTTCCACTAAAGCTTTTCCTGAGACTTTGTATGAGCTAAAGTTATGATTGGTTTTTAATATGCTTTCTGACTTCTGCCCTTTCCCACAAGTAAGCTGGCAAATAAAATAAAATGCCCGTTGCTTTATTCTTGATTTTCTTCAGTAAAAAGAACTTCAAAATGATTACAACTTCAGAACTTATGACAATTTAGGGGCCAAAAGCTTTGGCTGAGATTTATCCTAAGTCTGCTAGTTGATATAAAAACTTCTCGAGAGAAGTGAGAATAGTGTATGAATAACTCAAACCCTTCATTTTTCCCAACCTTCAGATTCCTATGAAAGCCCACTGGGATGTTTTCCAGAGGCATAAACAGAGACACAGATGCCGTGCTAAACTCCATGCACTCCGCACGCTCAGCAATCCAGCATGCAACCAGGACTTCAGGACTACTCTCAGGAACATTTCCCTGGCTAGTGTGTTCAAAAGTGCATGTGAGCTGAAGCCAGCTCCGTAACTAAGCAATGAACTCAAGCGTTTGCTATCCCAGCTTGAGCTCCCTGAAACAAAGCCAGAATCATGGAACAGGTTGATAAGTTAGCAGTATGGCCCACACAGTCATTCAGAAAACACTCCCCTGGCTGAAATCTCCTCACTGTACTGCTGTTTCTAGGTGATTGTGAGAAATTTCAGAGGTTTCTGCTTGGAAAGGGTATCTTTTTTTTTGATGTGCAAAGTGAACACAATAGCAGGCTTCTTGTCAGCTTGGCTGAAAATTGTTCTTTTAGTAGTGAGAGAGCAGCTATTTGAGAAGGACAAAAGCAAACCAGATACTTTGAACACTGCATCTTGCTCTTCTTCCTCCTCTCCACTGTCCCCAAGAGCAGGAGTTTCTCTCTAGAACAACAGCATTCATCGATCCCACCTCCAGATGCAGTTTGGCCTTGATGGCAACCCCAAAACGGGTGGCCAGTCAGTCTGGCTGAAGAAGATGGTAGGTGAGTGGTTTGCCTTTTTTTTTTTTTTTTTTTTCTGAGTGTTGATATTGGGGGTAAGGATGGAGTGAATGGTGGTGCACAGAGACAGTGAGAGTGTGGATCAAGAAATTTGCTTTCTCTGAGGAGTCTTTGGTGGCCTTGTGGTAGCTTCCCCTTGACAGGCAGCAGTCGCCCTTTGGCAATGCAAGACTTTTTGTGATTGAAGGAAACCTCAGTCTTGGCAATGCTGTGGCCAAAAAACATACCTGACTTAGTTGCAACTCTTGTGATGAAGCTCTAAGGCTGTTTGAATGAAATTTCTAAGATCTGATGAGCCCTAGGATTTCTGAAGTGTCTTAGCCGTGTTTAGGTTACTGTTACCACCTCAATAAAAAAGCTGATGTTGAATGGGGTGAAGTGAGACAAAATATTGCTACATTTGTTGCCATTCTCATTGTAGCACCCAGCCAAGAGGAGGTTTCTCAGCTGCTGGGAGGTGGGGACAGGAACAGAAACAGCTGCTCCTGGGAGCACCTTATCCTGGCTGAGAGCCAGGGGTCTGAGAAGGACAGTCACGGCAATGTGGCATGTATCTGTGGCACAGATATGTGCCACATACATTCAAGCGGCACCACTCCCAGAGGGTGTTGAACTGCAGAGAGTTTCCTGGGTGCAGCCCTGGTCTGTGCCCACCTGCACTCTCCAAGATGGTGCCTGGGGAGCGGGCAGCCATGCTACCTGAGTGACAAGCTCTTCCCTTTAGCATCCTGGATGATACATCCCATTGCAAACAAGGTAGCAGAAAGCTCCAGCTCAATAAGAGTGACTTCGCTCTTAGTCACTTTTGACACTGACATTCCACTGATGGTTTTGGTTACCTCTGCATGTATCTAAGCCAGTTTGACCACTTCACATCATGCCTTCTCTAGTTTTCTTCTTTCCCAGACAGTTTCTGGGATGAGACAAATGGAGGACGACACATCTCCCCCTTAGGAGTAAACTAGTGGGATTGTGTTTGACAGTGTGATTGCGCCTGACAGTGAGGGAGCACTAGTGTTTAATTGTGGACCATGTTAGTGTCAGCTAGGTGTAAAGGGAACAAGTGTCTAATAAGTATTCAACACAGTTCATTATCAGTCATGGTAGATTAAATAACAAGACATACATTAACTCAATTAATAATTAGCTTCCATCATATCAACTTGATAAAAGAGTACTGTTAAGTAAGTCTGACATTGTATTAATATAGTCTTTAATTTTTAACACGAGTGATTAAGATAAAGCAACTGCCAAGAATCGCATTGTAACACCTTTTTCAGCTATGTTGGGATAAACATCTTCTTGACAGCGTTAAAGCTTCCTAGGAGTTGTTAATGTTAACTCCCACATCTGATATTTTTCTGAAACCTTTAGGATGTATATTAATTGCTCACTTACTGCCCATTCCTTTGGGCAATAGCAAACTGGGAATGGACACCTGATGCAGCAGAGACAGTTTCAGAGGAGGAAAGGCAATGACATAGTGAAACCATGCAGAGCTGAGACCATCCCATGCAGAGGAACATGAGGAGGAAGGAAAGCTGGAGGAGATGGCTCGGGTCTACCATGAGCTCCCTCTGCAGTGCTCAAGCTCGTCCTTTGCCTTTTTTTGTATTACTTTCTTATCTGTGTAAATATATGAATGTTGACCTTTTTTTTTTTGGTGTCATTTAATTTGCTCTGTCACTGCTAGCATTGCCATACCAAGTGTAGGTTTAACCACATTTCCTGGGCTGGTTTGAGAGGTACTGAGAGCACAGAGGTACCTGCTGCCTTGTATGGGCTTCTGTTGGCCATGTGGAAAGTCTGGGTTTATGCTAAAAGGGCAACAGGAATGAAGCGTGGTTTGTGAGAAGCTTAAGCTGGTTACACTTAGCAGAGATCCTCCTCATACTGAAATGCTAGTAGGAAGTGGGATGAGAAACAAGCATGGTTGCAAGCATGATGTATAAATCCGCTGCATTGTTTCCAGTGTTGCTGCTGTGCCTTGTTCTAGTGGTGCTTTTTTGAGCTGCATGGGTAGGACCTCTAGCAGGACCTTTGAACTCTTGCCTTCACTTTTAGCTTTAAAAACATGCAGGAGAAGATCTGCTGGTGGGAATCACACCCAGGAGTAGGTAGAGGTGTGGCAGCATCTGTGCTCTTGCTGAGGCACTGGTGGGCATCCAAGGGGGTCTCCCCACCAACGCTGCTGGAGGAATTTATTTTGTAGGGGTTTGTCTGACCCTTTTTCAAATCTCTAAGCTTTTTGCACCTATATGATGTGCTGCCAGCTTTGGCCAGCCACTGTGCAGATGAGTATCTTTCCCACTTTCACACTCTGCCTGCAGGTTCCTTTCCACTCCTGCTTAGCTCCTATGTTAAAATGAGAGTGAACAAACCTCACCGGTTGATGATGTAGAATCAAAGAATTATTTTGGTCGGAAAAAAACATTAAGATTATTAGGTCCAACCACTAACCTAACTCTGCCAAGTTTGCCACTAAACTGTATCTTTAAGCACCTCGTCTACATGTCTTTTAAATATCTCCAGGGACAGTGACTCTACCATCTCCCTGGGAATCCTAATATCCAAGCTAAATCTCCCCTGGTATAACTTGAATCCATCTCCTTGTGTCCTATCACTCATTACTTGGGAGAAGAGACTGACTCCAATCTCTCTACAACCTCCTTTCAGGTAGTTGAAGAGAGTGATCATGTCTTCCTTCAGCCTCTTCTTCTCCACATTAAACAACACCAGATCCCACAGATGCTCTTCATCAGACTTGTTCTCCAGAGCCTTCACCAGCTTTGTTGCCTGTCTCCGGACACACTCCAGCACCTCAATGTCCTTGGGCCCAAAACTGAATACAATATTTGAGGTACAGCCTCACCAGCACCAGTTACAAGGGGACAATCACTGTCCTGGTCATGCTGGCCACACTCTTTCTGATACAAGCCAGGATGCCATTGACCTTCTTGGCCAACTGGACACACTGTTGGCTCAAGTTCAGTTGGCTGTTGATTAAAATCCCCAGGTCCTATGTCTTTCCCCAGGCTCATTGTCTTTCCTGTGTCACTGGACAAGTTGCTACATATTAATGTGGGAGTTTTGGGGGTTGAATTTTTTTATAATTTCAGAAGTGAAATTTAAGTTGTTTCTCAAAAAAAAAACCCCAACCCTGCTCAAAGATGAGTATTTAGTTTACAAGTACATGAATATTAATATCTGTCATTTATCGTTTTGCTGACATGAAAGACTAAGCAACCACATTGTAGAAAGATTGCAGAGACCTTTATGAAAGGGGAGTGAGCACTGTTATACAGGTGCATTAGCTGTTAAATACTGCAGTAATGCCAGTTCACCATATTAAAAAATAAAGGTAGGGTCAGAAAAAAAAACAGAATTCAGCTTAAAATCAAAAGAATGAAAGGAAAACACATGCATATATATATATATATGTATCTTTATCTTTTTGGTTCTTAATTACCTTCTGTTTTTTGATTTTTTGTTAATGATTGCAAGGGCTTTTGTTACACTTATATGCTGTATTAACACTTTGTTATTATATTGAAAACCAGATTTCCAGAACATTATTCAGAAGAAGGGCCAAGGCCTTAAGAAAAGCAAATGTGATGAGATACTTGATAAAATCATGGAAAATGACAAGCTGCTCTGGATGGTTAAATCACTTTTTCTGGTGAAACAAATTGGCCAGGCAGCTGGAAAGAGCAGGTAGACTTATTCTGAAAATCACATTAACAGTGTGCACACAGGAAAGTGATGTCCTGATGGGAGGTGCTCATTGTTATTAATTAAACAACTTACAGATTGTATGATTAGTATTGACCTACAATATTAAATCAGTAAATTACTTACAGAGTGGGCAAGACTACAATATGGGGAATTGAATAAGTTAATACATCAAAATTAATGGGTGTCTGGAACAATTACAGTCATTAGTGTAACTACAGTCACTTTAAATATGTAAAGGGAAATCCATAAAAGCTAATAACATTACCATGGAAAGGGATTTCTTGGGGTGAAACACAGATAGAGTCTGCTCCTGAACCCATATTAAGTCTGGAGAGGGTGGGCATGAAGTCGGGGTGCACCTCCAGGTAGAAAAGACTTTTCTTCTCTGTGTTTCTGTGTGGCTTCTTAAGGCAGCTCAGATAAACTACTTCCAAGCTGTATGTAATATGCACCTCTCCACTTAAGCCAATGAAAATTAATGACTGTAAATACCTCTCAAGATCAGGCTTTGATGTAATGTCCTCCCAGAGATTAACAAAAAGTAAATGGTGCTTAATTTAATAAGCTCAAATCCTGCTCCATACTCATAAGAGCCTTTTAAAGTGCCTTGAAACTTGGGAAATCACTAACGGTTTAAAAGATAAACCACCACTCAGGGGCTGCTGATAGGACACTGGGCTTCCAATTGCTCACGTTGCTTTTGCTCTCTTATCGGACTGTGTCAGCACAGCTGCTTTACTTCTGCTGAGAGCCTGGGCCTTGGACCTTAAGGCTTCCCTTCCCTTCCTCTGGGCACAGCAACCATCTGCATGGACTAAAGATAATTTTCTGCACTGTGGAAACGTTTCACTGCACATCTCAAGCAGAGCGTTTCCTGGCAGGCACAATCTGGGAGAGGGTTGCAATGAGTGCTGAGGCCCTGGCTACAGCTTGGAGACAAGTCCTGAGAGCTCAGGTACTTGTGTGCAGTTCATATCTAGGGATTCTTGTGCAGGTCGCATCATCTCCCACACAAAATGAGCATTTAACATTGGCAAGCTGGTTCCTGCCAAACTCCCTTCTGAAACAACATTAGAGTTACTCAGTGCATCAAACATTACACAGGGCAGGGCACGTTCCCCAGCCTTTCTCACCACAGCCTGAAACAGAAGGGAAGGTGCCCTGGCAAGTTCAACAGCAAAGCCTTCGTTGACTTGAATGGAACAACAACGTTTGGTCTCAAACTGTGAAGACTCATGTATACCAATGAGGTTTCCACCCATGGAAGGGAAAAGGACTTGCACTTGTGCAATGAGCTATTACCATGCTAAAGATGCAGGAGTTTGTGTTCAAAGATGATCTTCTTGCACTTCAATGAGCAGCTGTGGGTCCTGGTCACCTCTGGAAGCTACGACCACCAGCTTCTGACACGCAAGGACATGTAGACACTTAGGGCTACTTTTGAGAAGAAAGGGATAGGAACATACTCTGAATCCACAACAGGGCAAAGGAGGTAGTATGTTATGGATTTGATCTCCCTTAATCCTGTTAGCTTAAGTGAAAACACAGCGAAGCCTTAACTCCCAATCACCAGGAAACTGAAGATCTCCAGCCATTTTGTATCCAGAAGCAAAGTTACACTCTATTATTAAGGCAGATTTAATCAACAGGAACCAGTGCTGGAGGGCAGTAACAGATAAGCAGAGAAATTAGTCTCAGAGTCATTGTAATTAAAAACATCTGGGTGATGTCAGACTGCGTAAAAGACCATTTCATAAGGAGTTTGTGAGCACTCCTAAAATCATCACGCTAATTGGCAGGAGCAAGCCTTTGCATTACACACCACACTTCTTTTTCTGTGTGCGTGTGTTCATGTCTGTGCAATATTTATGGGTTTGGATATTCCCACAAATGCTGTTTCCCATTGTTCAGTGTTGGAAAACCAATGCCACTTTGGAATTTACAAGGACAAATCAATGGCGAGGCTCCTCAGCAGATGGAAATGTTTAACAAATTTCTGTATCCACTGGAGAGACTTACCACAGATGTATCTTACCCAGAGACTTTGGCCAAGTCTTTATTTGTACATGGGGAGATGTTCTTTTTTTTATATATGAGATTCTTCACTGACACTGAGCAGACACAAAGAAGCTGTACCTATTATTCCCACCTCCGGTGCTGCAGAATTGGCTCTGGTGGATGCAATTCAGATGGAAAATGGGCAGAGTTCAGATTTCCTTCCTGGGATGTATGGCAAGACTTTCAACATCAAGACCCATCAACTGGAGAAAATGCCCTTGACTTTATTATTAAGTAAGGTCAAAACAAATAGGATACCTCAGGGCCAGCACCGGAGTAGAAGTGAATTTTCCACCAGGACACCGGGAGAGTTAAGCTGGGTGCTAGGCATATGAAGGACGGTTGAGCTGGTGCTGATAGGATCTGGGTGCTGTTCTGCTCTTCTCAGAATGGGAAAAGAAAGGAGTGGTCAAACTCTTCACCCTTCCTCCCTCTCCCCTACATCCAAACACCCGTCTGTCATCCTGAGGGGACAAATGTAACCTACTCTTCCTCATTTCTTGCTTTGCAGCTTTATTCCTCACCTTTGCCCACACCTTCAGGTGGCACCAAAAATCCCCTCTGTGTCCTTGGGTCAGAGGTGCAGGTTAGATGGGGATGTCCTTGTCAAGCTGCCACAGTGTTCAGGGAGTACAGCTTATTGTAGATAGGTGTCTGTGCTGCCTTTTTGGGAATGGGCAGCTTAGGAACATGCTGAGGACTTCTCTGCCAGAGAAGTCAGCCAGGGCAGGTATAGACACAGGAATTTTCCCCTTTCCAAAGGTCAGTAAGACTTTCTGATTAGGAAAGACTGAAAACCTTAATGTCCAAAAGGGCTTTTAAAAAAGTAAATAAATGAGGTTTAATTGACAGACGATGATGATGTTTATTGTTTGTAGGACTTGTGTTGTCCCCCACCAATATCTAAACTTCACAGCTTATTAGTTTGTTTTACAGTCTGAGTAAGAGTCACCCTGATTAATGTTAATGTGAGACTGTCAAATAAAAGAGAGCTCAGGCTTTTTTCAGATGCTGTCCTTGTTATTTTATAGGATTTGATGCAGGGGAATGGCTGCTTCGATGTAAACTTGATGCAGCTACAAGGACTGGAATGGCAAGGGTCAATGGGAGTTATTGCAAGACACACTATACAGTAAAACATCACTGACATCTCCATTAATGGACTGCTACAGGAAACTTTAACTGTGCTAAAATTAACCTGGGGTATTGTTTAAGCATTTTATCAGACTGATCTAATCTGCTTTTCCAGGTGTTTACAACATAACTGTACTTGTGATTTTTATGCACACTATGCAACTCTCTGAAACTCTGCAAATGTGTTATGCTAGAGATGGATTTTTCTCTCTATAAACATCTCTCTGGAGCAGAGTTCTTTGCTGCACTAAAGAGTGTAAGGGTGTTTTTTAGGATAAGGCCACTACAGCACATCCCAAGCTCGTTGCAACTGACATTATAGTTCTCTGCAATGGAGAATCTCACCGCTTTAGCCCTGAGCTCCTGGGAGCAACCTCTAAGAAGTGGTGCTGTGTGCACTGGGGACAGATGTTCTGGCACTGTCTCACAGAGGTGCAGAACTGGGGCTGCCCTCAGCCCTGATGGGATCCTCTGGATCTCTGAAGCAAGCCCATGGGCTGAGCATACCACAACCCATCACTTTGTAGATGTTCTAAACAAAAGGAAAGAGCCACATTCTCAGACCTCTTTGCTGCAATGTGCTCACCATATTGTTTCTCGCAGCCCAAAGGTGGCTGGGTTTTATGAAGTGCACAAATAGCTCTCCCAGAAGCCAGGGTTGCTTTGAAGACAGTTTTTTTTCCTTTCCTGGAACACAGTATCTTGAAAATAGCTTACAGTTTTTTTAGATAGAAAATAGATTTTCTTAAACAGATCCATATCCCAGGAATATACACAGAGGGAAAGCTTGCCAGGCATTAAAAATACCAAACTGAGCAAATTTGGTTTGTATCAAAGTGTGCCAGCAATTCCACAAAGCAGCAGACTGTGTTTAAATGAGGTCAGACATGCTGCCTTTTAACCAAGCTTCAAGATAAGCCACGTGTTGGCAAAGTGCACCTCTGCAAATCATTAAAAGCAAAGAAATGGCCAGCTGGAGGTAGGCTTGTTGTCAGCCCTGCCTTCTTCCCTTGCAGCCCCCGAAAGCCTCCTTTATGAAAGGGGTGAGGGTGTCCTGCCACCAATGTCATATGGAGCAAAAGCAGCAGGGTTGTTATGCCTGAGATAATTCCCACTACAGGTCCCCAGGCTGACTGTGATACATCCCAAAAAAACTGAGGAGGCCAAAGAATGCCTTTAGGATAGGCAAGGAGGACTCGTCCATCTGCATTTGCTGCCTTGCTCCCTCCCAAGGTGGATAAGAGGCACAGGCACCTGACTTTTGTCTGGCTCCAGTGCCTTGTAAAACATAATAGACCAAAGACCAAATAGATCAAAGGCCTCAGCAGCTTAATAGCACCTTCCCTCCTAGCTTTTTGCTAAGGCGATACTCGGAGTGCAAACCTGAACCAACAGGCTGAGAGCAAAATTGCATGTTTTCACAGGGAATCTCCCAGTTCAACAACTAATTGAAAAAAGCCCAAGACCAGCAATTTGCTGAATGCAATAGCTTACTAGTTATTAGTCATGTAGAAACCTGAGGAAATGGTTGCTCCCTCACACTCACACTTGGCTAGAAAGTGGGCATGGGGAGCTAGTAAGGCTTCCACTGTCCTTTGCATCAGTCATCAACTTCAACCCTTCCTGCTTCAATACTGCAAAGCAGGGGTACCTGCTGTGGTGGGATCCATTGTTTCTAACAGCAAAGTGGCATGGAGTCTAGTAGCAGTGTACCAGGAAAAAAAAAAATAAAAATCACACATTCTTGTCACCAGGATTAACTGGAAGCATCTGTGCTGGTGCATGGGAATCAAGGGATCTCTAGCAGGCATATCACTGGATGAAGGGCTGTCGCTCCTGCACAGCATGGCTCCTGGGAGTGACGCTTGTCTCACGCCTTACCAGTTTCTCTGGTATTTTTGAATAACCCAGACCCTTTACCAGGGGAAGTCAATTGCCAAGCAACTTGTTGATCACACTAGCTGATGCAGACACTGTTGACAATGAAAAGTTTTAAACTTTGAAATGTCACCATTATTTCTAGTTTTCTTATTAGGCTGGATTGCACTGGAAACAATGAGTGGAACTCTTAAACTGATTCTCACTGTAAGTAAAGGTGTGAGGTGGTTTGGTCCTTGTCACCTGCAATGCAAAGTAACAAATCGTGTCAGATGAGTGACATTAGAATTTATACAGACTTGCTCTATAGCAAGCAGGTGAATATCATGGAATTGTAGAATCATAGAATCATTTAGGTTGGAAAAGAATTTCAAGATCATAGAGTTCAACTGTTAGTCTAGCACTGACACCTTCACCACTAAACCATGTCCAAGTGTCACATCTACACGCCTTTTGAATATCTCCAGGTATGATGACTCTACCACTTCCCCAGGCAGCCTGTTCAGTGCTCCATAACCTTTTGAGTGAGGAACCTTCTCCTAATCTCCAATCTAAACCTCCCCTGGCACAACTTGAGGCCATTTCCTCTTGTCCTGTCACTTGTTACTTGAGGGAAGAGACCAATCCCCATCTCACTACAAAATGGCATGAATATTAATTCCCATTGAATTAATGTGAAGTGACTTCACATGGGCCGTTCTAGGGTATTTTGCGTCTCTGGAAAAGACAATTAAATGCTTAATGGATCCTGGCTGATTTGTTGTCCCAGAATTTTCTAAAAGCAAACCTTGCAGTGAGTTTTCCAAGTGAGCCTGTTTTGTTTTGTTTTGTTTTGACAGAGGTGGGAATAGTGCCTGGGTCAGCCTATAGAGTAAAATGCAGAGAAGAATCCCATCAGTTGCAATAACCCTTGGCTATTTAGGCAATGTTGGTCCTGACTTTGGTCCTAGGTAGCATGATTGGAGTAAATGCAGAGGTCACTGTTGAGGTTACATGACATTCCCCTACAGCCTTCCCCTGCCCATGTACCTATACATGCACACCCCCATGTACCCCCACCACAAGTGGAAGTTCTGTCAGAGCGCAAGTAGTTTTGGAGATATCATTTCATAAGCTGAGTCTGTCGTTTCACACAGGGCCAAGGGCTCAGTGCATGTAAGATGTGCAAAGCCCCTCCAAAAAATGGCTTTACTAGAAGCATTTCAGTGCCAGGTATTGATCCACTGTGGCCACCCTCATCCAAAAGTCAGCCTTATACAAAAAAACACCTCCGTGGAACCCTGGTCAATTTTGTGCTCCTACAGCTTGCAATGGGTCTAGTTGGGAGGAGGTGATGATGTCCTGGTGGTGCTGGTGCATCTATGTGTTAATGCCTTGTGCCCCATGCTACTCCATGAGACCCCTTCCCTCAGCCTGGCACTGTGCAAGAGTGAGCCTCCCAAAAGCTGCAGGCTGTGGGGAAGGCTTTTTACCATGTTAGAGAAAAGAACCATGGATGAGACAAATTATGGCTACTGCTAGCTTTCTGAATTTGGAAGGAAATTATCCTAATATCAGCTGATTTTTTTTTCAAATTCCACACAACAAAGTGTTTTTTTCCCAAACAGAGACTTCAGAGTTTAGATTGTCAGCAGTTCAGCTTTAGGGCTCAGTGCAAATACTCTGCTTGAGCTGAATGATACCCCTTGGCAAGGCAGGAGTTTTGCTCCTGACATTCTGGGGCATTGCACAAATGGAAACACACGACACAGATGAAACATCTGTCTCTGGAGGGAGCTGGATGCCAGCATGTAGGAAAGGCATCTCTATCACTCCAGAAAAGCTGTAGATCTTTAAAAGCTAGAGATGCTGACCATCCTCCAGAGCCTGCATCCTGCTTCCCTCAACTGCCTGGAAGGTGGTGACACCTCTGCTGGGAAAACCTAGGGTGTAAACATTTCTAAGCTGCCATTTAGATCCTTAACAGCCTATTTGCATTAGGACAAGATAAGAGGGGCTACTCAGCATACAAAAGAACTTCTGCAGAGCTTCCAGTGCTCTCCAGCTGGGCTGCAGGTTGGACCCTACAGAAATAGCCTCCAATGGTTTCTGATGCACCTTCAGGAGTTAGAATTGATGAACTTTTGGGATATCACTGTAGGCTACTTATTTGGGTTGCAATTTTTTTTTTTTCCCCAATGTTTGCAGCATTAATCAAGAACACTTTGCAGGGCCTAGCTTTTGAAAGAAAACCAAAGTAACTTTGCAGGGTGTTGCCAGCCCTACCCACTCAACTACTTTTAGCTTTAAAAGACCTTATCAAGTTGAAACACAACTGACAGGTCATATTTGGAGGAAGCAAGCCAAAAATGTTTTCACTATTCAGTTGGCTAAATTACAGTGCTGAGCAGCTTAACCCCTGAAGAACCATTCTCATTTGCTCCCTGTACTCCTTTAAAAATTGGTTTTGAAAAGGACAAAATGCAGTTGGGCTATTTGTGAACTGAAATGTGAGTAAAACTTTGTGTTTTTCACAGCATTGTAAATAGATGGAAGATTATTTGGTAAAAGGTAACTGTGGGAAGAGAAAGGGAGAAAACCCCCAAAAGCGATTTCCATCAGCATTTCCAGGCTCCACTTCTACTGTTGTGCAATAAAGTCCAATTCAGTTGATATATCAGTTATCCGAAATGGAAAGACAGAAGGTTTATATTACTTTCCACTATTATGGGTATGATGAAAGTACCACAGGACCCTATCCCTGATAGAAACCTCCATTGTCTGAGACACAAAGCTGAGTAATAAACACAATCCCCCAGGGGAGATTCTCAGCTAGTGTAAATTATCACAGCAATTAATGCGCTATTTTGATGTATGACAATTTACAACAGTTGATAATCTTCCTCCTGGCCTGGAAGAATTGCTGATTTTAGCACACGATTCAATAAAGCTATAGCTACAATTGCAAACTGCCATGATTTACATGCTCTACTCAAACCCTTCTTCTCTGTCACATTCCTCCGAGTAAAGAAGATTAAGTGCAACACTTAAGTTCTCCATCTTCCTTACAAAAAACACCTGTTGAGCATGCACCTTCTAGGTGCAGACAGCAGTTTTTAGGCACTGGTCTTCAGCACCTTCTGAAAGCAGCTTGACTCTGTCTCAGGGATCTCAACCTTATGCTCTCTCACTGCCTTGTGTCATGGGAGTCTGTGGCTCTTGAGGTGTTTTCCAAATGCTGCTTTGAGAAGTCTCTGAAACAGTCTTTGGAAATGGGATGGATGGGGACACAGACTTTGTAAAGCAACAGGCCAAGGTGGTGTGTTTCTGGAGCTGTGTTACAGCCTGAAGGATGAGGAATGATGAGGTTGGGAGAAATCCTTCCTGAGCCCCCTGCTTGGCAAAGTAGCTGTCACTACTGGCTTCTCATTGCCTCTCAGGATATTCTCATCCAGCACCTTATAGCATATGAACATTTATTTGCAGTGACTTTTTTACTCTATTTGGGCTTTAATGCATTTAGGACACCCGTGTGATCTCTGCCACGGCTGAAATTTTCGTGTCTCCCTAGAAGCAGAGCAGAAGGCTCTGAAGGAGCTATGTACGTTTTAGAGTGATGCATACAGAGCTTCCTTAACATCTAAAGGTGGAATTTCAGGATCTAGTTGTGCATTGATGCACCTAAATTATCTAAATCCCTCTCTAGCAAAATGACTTTTATTATTTTTTTCCTCCTTTGTGAGGGTTGTGCTGCTATTGTTCCTTCTGTACATGTATATCTTTAAACTTATGAATGATACTGTGCAAACTCACAAGAGTGAGAACTCCTCACCTGTACTTTACATTTAACACAAATATGCACTAGGTTGAATCCTGACTTTATTTTATTTTATTTTATTTTATTTTATTTTATTTTATTTTATTTTATTTTTTAGCCTAGAGGTGTTGTAGATGCCACTGCTGTTACACATATGCAATGAAAACAGGGTTTCTTTATCTGGATAAGCACTTTTGGATCCTGCAGGATGTAGACATTACTATTATAATAACGGTTATGGTAATTTCCAAGGCAGGTGATAAATCTATCGCTTAATCCATCTCTTCCTTAATTAGACAGCAAGCGTAACATCACTATCTGGAATAGAAGGAGACTCAAGTGAGATAAGTGTTTAAAACCTAAAATTCACATTATCCTTTCCTTTGTGAAGGAGGGGGTGGAGAATTATTTAAAAATAACAAACTCCAGTGATTTATGTGGTATCCTCTCATCTTATCAAAAAAGTACAAATTCAAATTGCAGAAGCTTTAGTGAACCCAATGGAGAAAAGCCTTAGGTTTAATCCTAAAAGACATTTTAAAACCATGAGAAGATACAGAGCACAGATCTTAAAAGGGAAAATGAAATCCTTAATCTTTATCAGAGTGAAAAAGGCCACTCCAATAACACAGAAGATTATGCAACTTTGAGGAAAAGGTTTAAGTAGTTACTGCAACTTAACTAAACTGGGATGGTAAGAGCTGGGAACAGGAGACCTGAGCTTTGTGTTTAACTCGAGGCTGGGTAGGTCATGCATGTGAAATCTGGACTGGAACATGTAAGTTGAGGTCCTGGTTCACTCAGGGCCCTCTTGTGTGGGAGCAGCCCAAAGTGTTTCAACAACTTGTAAGGAGTAGGACAAGTTGTGTATGTCCTCACGATGCTGAAGCAGGGGCCAAAGCATTAGCTTAGATGGTACAGTGATGGATTGTTGGCCTCTATTTCTGTAATATTGTCTTCCTTTTAATTTCCTGAATATAGTTATTTTGTAAAGGTTTTGCAGCTAACTTTCCTGGTTCAAGAAGCCTTTCAGGTGCTGGCTTAGACATCTTCTGCTCATGAGCTGGGGCCCTTGTAAAGAGATCTGCAGCCTTGCTTGTGGCTGCTGGATTAGTATTATCATTGCCATGTGCTTGGCATCAGACCCACATGAGCTGCTTTCTCTAAAGGGCTTAGAATAGAGAATAAATTACAGTTTTTGCAGGGAAAAGAAAAAAAAAAGGTGAGTCAAACAGTTTAAAATTTCACCCAGGGCTAGCTTGTAGACACTCTGCTAGTACTGTCTAACTTTTTATTCCACAATTTTTTAGCAGGATGCATTGTAAACTGGTCTGTGACTGCAGGTTACTCTTTCCTATCTTATTTTTTAGCACATTAAACTTTTTTCTTCCAATTGAAAAGATAAAAAAGTGTTTTTTACAACCACATCAGAGTGTTAGAATCTGAGTGTCTCTGCAACAGGTGGTTTTAAGAAGAAACAGGTTTGCATTTAGGGTGTTTTTAGCTGATTTGTAACATAATGAGTGTTTTATATCTGTGGCCTTAAATGTGAGTGACAGGGGCTTGTCACTCATAAAGCCTTGTCTGATGCTAAAGATTTCCTCCATCTGGAGCTTCTCTTTTCTGCCAACTTTTATCCTACTGTGGAGAGGCTGTAAGGGTTGGATTGTTAATTAATAATATCCTAAGGATATTGTCTTAAGCTACTGGAGTAAAACAAAGCACTGATTTATTGTTTCTTTTTTCCAGCCTTAAAAGACTTTAAAGACTCACAAAATAGTCCCACCAAACTCAAACAACAAACCCCAGAATGTTTGTTGTAGTGGTAAGATCTAGACATAGTGCAACTGCTGCATGTGGTAGAGGGTGGGGGAAGAGGAGGGAAACCCCCATCTTGCCTCCCCTCCATCATGAACAGAGTGTATGTAAACCAGTTGAGCTAGTTTACAATAAAGTCTGCAAACTAGATTGAAAGCAGTATGCATTGATGCTTCAACATCAGCCCCTGGCATGTCCTATGCAGCCTTGATGGGCCTGGCTGGGACAGACTTGTCCAGTCAGCGTTAGTCTCTGCAGAAGCAGTGCTTTTGAAGGAGATATGCAGGTTAATTTCGGCCATGGGTCTTTCCCCTCGAGTCACCAATTATTTTTTTTAAGGGAGCTACTTCTAATTTATATCAGCTTAAGTCAAATAAAAATTGGGAGCAGTATGTCAATAAACCCACGGACTGCTGTCTTGATGGAGTATGAATTGGTGCCCTTTTACTTAGGCCAGCTTGCATTCATTTCATATACCAACATAATCATCTGGCATTAGCATCTGGATGAGGGTATTAAAAGAGGAAAATTTACACGACACATCAGAAGTGACATTCAAATACAAATTTCCCATCATTTTCTTGACTCAAATTCTGCAATTACAAAAACCCAAGCTCATTACGGGCTGGGGGTCCTTTCAAACCGCAGGGCAGCCTCGCAGGCAGGGAGCGTGGCAGTAATGCAAGCGGCACTTTGTGTTCAAACAGTGCTTGACAGCATTAAATATAACATAGACTCATCTAACCTTCATGTCTCCATTCAGGTGCCTCACAAAGGCAGTGGCGTTGTTTTATTATAGATTGAAGTGCATTTTCCTCTTCCTTTGACTGGCTTTTCTTTTCCCTTCAGAGCACACTGGAAAGATCTAGACACGCTTTTTTTGGTGTATCAAGACAGCTTGGGGATATTTTCTTCTCTCTCTTGTCTTTCCCACTGCACAGGTTATCCCCCATTTTGAGGGCAGTGTTGAGTATTTGGTGAGTGGTAAAAGGCCATCTGGAGGGGATGAGAAACGAAGGTGCAACAGATCTGCCACAGTGATGCTATTTGACTTTTCACACAACCGTCAGCAGTGTGAAGGGGAGGGATGAGAGGATTCAGGGATCGATCTGGCTGTGGGTTAATCTATCTTGACAGCAGAGCTGTCAAGGTATCTTTGCTTAATGGAACCCGGAGATAATTTGATTTAGCAGTTGGGGCCAAGCTGTGAACCCTGGGATGAAGGGGCTACTGATTGGTATATCCCCCCGCGGGAGGGTCGGGGTGTCTTCCTGGCGGAGGACAAGTCCTTCCTACAGCCCCCCCCCCCCCCCCCCCCCCCCCCGTGCTTTCTGCAGAGCTTGGGGCAATGAGCCAGAAGCTTCCTCCTCAGGGCGAAATTCCTTTCATTATCTCCTCCTTTCGCTCCCCCTCATCTCGGTTGACTGCTTCCTCCCCTCAATGGGTAATCTCAAAGGAATATTTTACGAAAAAAAAAATCATATTGATATAAAATCTGGGTTTTTTTCTTTTTTAATTGTAGTCTTATGCAAAATCGGGAACCATCCTTAGGAAATAATAAAAGTGACAGAAGTCAAAGAGACAGGGAAGATGAAACGCAATTATACCAAAAAAGTAATTAAAAATGCAGATTCGCTGGAGAAACGGCAAGCCCGTAATTGCAGCATTCTCTCTTATCGCCGCTTCAAAAGCTCTGCGTGCTCCCTTCCTCCTCCGGGAAGGGCCTCAGCCGCGGCTGTGCTGCCACACTCTGACCTCTCCAGCGAAATACGGGGGACCCAGAATAAAACTGGGAGGAGAGAGGGGAAGGAGGTGGCTGAGGGGCCTTCACCCCCTGAAACTCGGTGCCCGGGGAGGGATGCCTGCCCTACAGGCAGGGGTGGGAGAGATCTTTACAGGGCAAAGGCTGTGAATGTGTAGGTCTGGAGAGTGCTAACCTGCTGTGCGCACCTTCAGATCAGTCTTTAACGAGCAGAAATACATAATTGCACTTTAAAATAAAAAAGTTCAGCTGAGAAATTTGAAGATACTCCAGCTAGTGACATGCCTTTGTGTGGCACCGGGGAAACAAAGACCTAACAAGAATATATTTAGTTCTTGAGCAAAATGTTTGTAGCTCTGGAAAGTTGTCCTTAGAGGTTGAAATTCCTGGTTGGGCTGTGTAGCAGGTGGCATGGACACACTACACGCACCACTGTGGCCTCCTGGTTGACACCACTCCTCCTCTGGGGCAGTCGGAGGCAGAGGGATCTCTTTGGTCTCCTCTTCCCTGGCTTGATGCACAGATGCTATCAAGTGTTAGGGTAGAGGTGCCAGTCTTTGCCAGCAGGTATGTGGAGATATGGCTGTGGTATGGCTGTCAAAGATGTCCTCAAGGCTTTGGGCTCAGTATCTCCCAGGGAATTCAGAAGAATTGGGTGCTTCTAACCCATTCAGCCATACTGTGGCCTTTTCTGTTCGTGGTCTGGGCCACTTTCTGTGTAATTATGCTTTATATACGAACTTGAAGTGCACTGAGGCTTTCTGATTACTGAAAGGCAGAGGAGTAATTTTGGAAGCACTAAGCACTGTGGCAGGGGCTGATATCTTCCCTGTACAGGCTGGCCAGGGTTGTGACAGACAGCAGGGTGGCATGGATCACCTGGCCTGTCTTCACCTGCCATGGATCTGTGAGATTTACTCCAGCATGAGAGGAAACAGCAATTGCAGATCTCTGCTCAAAGGCATCAAGCAGCTGGTGACCTCTGGGTAAAATTACAGAGTCACAGACAGGATTTGCTGGCCTAATGCTCACTGCAATCACGGGACAGGTGTGTTTCCCTTTCCAAACCCCACCCCATGCCGTATGACGCCGTGTCTTTGCCCAAAATTTTGGCAATGCACCGAATCAAAGCACTGACTTTGTCTTTTTCCAAGCAAGGTTTCACAAAGGCTGGGGCACAGCTGGGATAACTCATAGGATGTCTCTCTGGTGCTTGCCAGCATCTTGAGCTGTGGTATGAGGGTGCTGGGCAAGGAGGTTTTTCTGATGCCTCTAATGTGAGTAGTGGAAAAGCCTTGTCAGGGTACTACCTTTTTAACCATCCTAGCTGGGATACGGAAAGGAGTAGGTGGAAAAGGGGATGAAGTCAGGCACATGACATTTTTTCCTCTGAAGAAATAGCCAAATGGGTTATGCTAGTATAAATGCTGACAGAGTTCTGCTCTCTGTTTTGCCTCTTTCCCATTGTAGCATGAGCAGTAGACCCAAATCAGCCTGTTTGGTGCCTCGTGGCTGAGTTTAAATCCACCTTTGTCAGCAACGTGGGCTCAGATCTTTGGCTGAAGTCCCTGAGGTACATCCTGCCATGTTGGCATCCAGAGTGGGAGCTGCAGGACAATGAGGGGTTGTGGGAACAGCTTCTGGGCACTTGTGTTTAGGACCTACTGCTGCAGTGGCTGCTGATTACTGCTTAATTTTGCTTTATCATTGCTCTGCTTTTTAGGGCACAGCTGCTCTTCAGCAATATGGGACTGAATTCCCTCTGTGATTCCCCACCAAAGGCATATCTGAGCATGATGAAGCCTTTACAACCTCTATGCTGGCTCTTACAGCATAGATTTGTCCCTGTAAGGCATCAGGATGCTCTAAAGTGGTGAGAAGAGGAGGTCTTCAGGATGGCTTCTGGTATCTCCTCTGGACTTTCAGGCACTGGAGGACACCTGTGGCACAGCCAGCCCCATGCTACCTCAGATTGCAGTGAAGAGGAAATGGGACTTTGGAGGCAGGCTGACATGTGTATTGCTATCCAGTCTGCTTTGGATAAAGTGACTATTGGCACACGCAACTTCGTTTAACCATGTGAACAGCTTGCTTGGCAGGGACGGTGCCAGCTGGATGCATGGTCACAAATGTAGGCACAAGGAAGAGGCATCCGCATAATCTGACAATCAAAACCCGACTCTTAAAGACCAGAGTGTGTTGTTTTATTTCAGCTGGAGATAGAAATTGTGATCTTGAATTATTAACACAGCCTTATATTGGAGATACGTATCAAATGTGAAAATCTTTCACCTGTTGACTCTTTTTGAGTTGGATTTTGCCAGTCTCATTGATTCGATCAGTGCGTAATCTAACAGAGTCTCAGGTTTTCTCTGGAAATACTTACATAGCACAACTTACCTCATGACCTAATGACACGGTTTAATTTGACATATCATTATTATTGCTAATGTTACTGTGCCTCTAAAGCACCGCAGCCTTGCCTGGAACCCCCACCGTGCAAGGGCTGTCCAGGAAGGTGTCAACAGCAGCAGTATCTGGGTTAAGGAGCATAAAGCAGCAAATCAAAAGTTTCAAAATGAGCTTTGAAATGTTATTCCTGTCTTGAGCCTGGATTGGATGTCGTAGCCATTCAAACACAGACGTCACCCCAGTCCCGAAGCTTCTAATGACTTTCACCCAGAGAACGCAGAAAGCTAACCAAAAGGCACAAACACTAGCTAAAAACCTATTTCTAAAGCCAAAATGTGGATCATCTTTAGTTCACATAGATGGGTGAAGGCAGCAGGCACTCACTGTTGTGTTAGCTGTGATATGACTGTCAAATTTCGGAGCTGGAGGTTAGTTGCTCACACGCAGCCAAGTGAGCTGCAGCCACTGGTTATGGCTTGACAGTGTCAGAGCTGAGCAAAGATTATTTATTTCCACATAGTAGAGCCATAATGAAAAACTTCTTGCCTCAGACAGGCATGGTGCTCACCTGGCTCCTTTTGTGTTGATAGATGGGAAAGTGAATGAGATTTTACTTGCCTGCAGAAAAAAAATCTGCAAAGAAAACCATCCCAAGCTCACCTCGTTGGAAGGACTGCCAGGGCCTTTTAAAGATGTTTTTGGGGGTAGGGCAGTAGTGAAGTAATTATTATCTGAATGCACGCATACAGCAAAATGTTTTCTAAATCATCTCTTTTTAAAGCAAAACTGAGTGGTAAGTAGGAATACTTCCCTGCAGGCTGGCAGAAGGACACAGTTGGTATCACACGTTTTAGCAGCTGGCATGTTAATGAGGCCATTTTTATTGAAATGAGCTAAATACTATTAACATTGTGGACTCCCAACTGATTTCTGAAGCATTTATTGAACTTCAAAAAGTGCTTCAAGAATCAATTAAAAATAATTTTTTAGATTTGATAGAAAGAAGACCAAAGAAAATTCTGCCGTCACGTTTATGTTTATCTGAACAGATCTTACCTTTGTGTGACTGACTTTAAACAGTTTCCTCTCTTTTTTCCTTTCTGTGCTCTAAATAACACTGAAAAACATCTCTTTTGAGAAAGCGATAGGGTAATTTGTAGCCAAGATGATTTTGTTGGTGAGAGTTTTCTCCCTTGTGGGAAGATGGTCAGTGTATGTTTGAAAGTTAATATATGGCTCCATTATACACTTCACTTTGACCAGTGAACTTAAAGATTATTTAAATTATTAATTAAATGTTAATTTAAATTTTTACTCTGGAAAAGAAGAAAACAATGAAGAGCAGTCTGGTTTGGCATTGCAGGAGCGGTGAGTGGCAAAAGGTGCTTTCCATTTCTCCCCTCCCTGACAGATCTGGGAGGAACCTTTGAGCTTTGACTGATGCTTTTTGGATGCCCAAGCAGGCAGCTCTGGGTGTGTGGTGAGGAGCTGCTTACCATCCCAGCAGGGCATCTGCTTCAGCACTGCCAACCCCGTCACAGCACGGGGAGGTGAGGGGCTGCTGACCTCTCTTCTGCTTCCATCAGCTACGGGAGAGCTGCAGTTGGTCAATATTTAAAGTGTTGTGACAAGCTGTAGCATTTTCAAGAAAGAGTCAATTATTTGGTGCTAAGGGGAAGGGCTTGCTGCTAAAGACAAATGTTTAAAGGAAAAATCAAGCCACGTTCTTGAAAGTGACATTCATCTAAGCAGCGTGTCAGCCTGCAGATGCCAGTGGAGTCATTATCCCAACCTGAAACAACAACCTATGCAATTTTATTTCCCTCATTTTAATTTTTTTTGTCACAGTAGGTATTTGCTGCCTGCAAATACGTGTAACATTCATCAAAGACTGAGACTTGATGATGCATTGATGATGCATTGAGGGCAGCAGGAGCCAGGCATGCTGAGATGGCTGAGGGCACCCTCTGAGCTGACAGTGTCCATGCAGATGTTGCAGGTGGAGGTATATTTAGGAAAAGGGATGACTGATGGGTTTGTTGAAATAAATCTGAATCAAGATTTCCAGGCTATCCTCTGGCCTCCCCAGGAGGCTGCAGGGAAGTAGGTGCTTGCTGTCAGATGGGCTTAATGGCCAGCCCAGAAAACCTGCTTACCAGCAGTGCTCCCAGGAAACCAGGTTTATGCACTGAATGCTTTGGAGGGACTAACACAAAAAGCCTGGAGTGAAAATGTTAATTCTTACCCCGAGTACATCTTGGCCATTTACCAATGAATCCAGCCTGTGGCAGGGAAATGCTGTTGGAACCATTTAGCAGCTCTGGAAAAGAAAGGCAGAGTGTTAAGAGTATGATCTATGGTTATGTATCAAAAATATGGGTTGTTAGGTCTGTGCGCAGCCTGCGAGACCACAGCGTGCCACAAATGCGCAACTGTGCAGCAGTTCAAATGAGCAGTGTTTCTGTTTGTGTACGTGTTCCAAAATGGTATCATCACTTGTAGTTTTATCTCAAATCTAATGTGACAATTACTGGACACTAAGACTATATTTTTTTTTCCATTGGTTTCCTTTGAAAATAATAATAAAAAAAGACATCAAAACCAGCCCTCAAAACAAGCAAAAAGATGCCGCGATGAAAGTATAGCACGGGAGAAAATAAACCAGTAGGCTGAAAAAAGACTACTTGTTGTATAAATATGCCTAGAAGTGGTTGGATTTTTTTCTCATTCAGTTTTAATCCTATCCCAAACTTTAAAAATAGCCCTATCAGAAGGAAGGAAAAGGAAGCCAGAAGAAACAGCATGTCACTCTCGTGCCTTTAATCACAAACCTGTGCTTCCCCAAGCCACTAGGCAGTCATCCAGCCAGCACTCAGGTGGTAGGAGCATGACATGAAAGCAAAGGAGGCCAGAGCCTATCATACAGTGAAGGAAGGAAATTCTCCCACCCTTAAATGGGACGTGTGAGCCTGGCAGGTGGGGATAGCATGGAGGAGAGGAGGGGAGTGGTTGTGGTGCAGGCTGGTGCTGGGGCACCAGCATGGGGAGATGCAAGGTCATCCTGCTAGAAGGGAGTAAAGTCCCCCACCTGCTTCCTCTAACCCTCCTAGCTGACAGCATCCTCTGCGTGCTCCTGCTTCTGGCTGTGGGGGTAACAGCATAACGCTGGAACAAGCTTGGTGTACTCTGCATCGAGGTTTTGGGGACTTAGATCATGACTGGCAAAGTCTGCAAACTGCAGCTGATGTAGGAGAAATGAACTCAGTTTACACTTCTTCACTCTTCTGAGTCCAGTTTTGTCACACAAAAAAAGAAACATGGATGATGCAGTTGCCTAAGTTAATTGCTAAAACCTGATCTTTGCTAGATATCGCTGTGGCAAAAACTGGTTTATCTGCTTGTTGTCTCTGAGGATGCACAATTGCTTCAAGCTTTGTCCAGGGAGGACTTTTATCTTTTTACTGTTATGAAAATTGTGGACTGTTTCTCAGTGTGTGAGACACAGCATCCTCAAAGGCTGTGCTGCCTTAGTTTCTGTTAGGTGTGCGCGCGCACACACACACACATACACACACACACACACAAGCTATTTTGGATTTATTTAAAGGGTCCAGGATCAGTGTTCTGGCTGGTGTAATTTAACCTGTTTTAATGAGTACTGCTGTCATTCTGCTGATGTAGCAGAGTTGTAGATCTTGATCATTCTCTTCAAAATACAGATTCAAAATACTCTTAAAACGCATTATGAGTGCTTTCTGAATACCCAGAAATCCTCTTCCAACTCCTGTTTACTGAGGTTCCTATTATTCACTGAATTTACAAGACAGGGGCAGCGTGCAGGTAAGCCTGCTAAGGAAAGCTATGAGCATCACCATGGCAGAAATCAATCCAAGATGTGCTTGTGGCTGTGCAGCAATTTCAGCACACAAATAATTAACATGTTTAAATAAAAAGGCCAGCCAAGGTGTTTGGTGATAAAGACAGTGTTGAAAAGCTCCACAAGTTAATCCCTTGGGTAGGGCTGGGGCTCCCATGCCCAAGGGCTGCCATGGGGCTGCACGTTGGACAGGGGTAAGGCCTGGCTGCCTCCAGCCCCAGCATTGTGCTACCAGGAACATATCCAGTGGGTTATTGTTTGCTGATTTTTACATGGTTTAGACAACTTGCGTAGGTCTCTTTAGATGTTGAATGCTTTTATGGAAGCTGCTGCCTGGAAAGCTTCACGTGCCAGAACCCAAATCTTGAAATAGGTAATAACTTTTACTGAGATTAATAGCTTCATTCAACTGGGAGGGGATTGTTCCCAGTAGTCAACCGTGTAAGAGTTTGCTGGAAGATGAGACAGCTGAAGACCTAAAGTCAGTAAGAAGATGTGATAACCAATATGTCTTCTTACTGCCATACAGCTTCCCTCCTAAAGTATATTCTTTGTCCTATTGCTGAGTTGTGGGGTTTTTTTCTCACAGGTCTCCATTTTCACAGGTTATTGTTCAGGTAAATCCCCATCTTCCAGCCCCTGGCTGCCTCAGTGCTTTGCTGCTGCAGGGTGGCCCCTGCTCCTCTGCCCAATTTGGCCATAAATAAGGCTGGCAGTACCTCTGTGGGAAGCTCTGCAGTATGGATGCTATCTCATCGATTTTTAATTTTTAAAAATATCAGTGTGCAGCAGTGGTGGAGACCTTGCCCACAGGAGCCTGGGATGCCAAAATGAGTGGAGCCAAACAGTATTGGTTGCAGCTTTCTGTACACACTGTGTTGCCGGATCCAAGCAGAGTTTGCTGAAGCCAGGCAGGATTGTTGATTCTTACATGACACGGTGAGAAACATTAAAAAGCAGGGCTGGCTCTTGCCCACAAAGAAAGTACATGGCTGCTGCTGAGAGGCAAAATAATTAATTGTTATTTATTGCCTGAGAGGGCAAATAGCTGCTTTCTCTGGCAAATGTGAGCTTAGGGTAGGCATGGATAAACATTACCTTTCCCCAGTGCTTCTTGTGTGTGAGGCTGTTCCCTGGTGAAAGTCTGGGAGAGGAGGGTTTGCGGAGGGGGGAGTGACCTGTATAGGGATTTCAGAGGGGATATCTCAGAACAAACCCCATAGCCAAAGCCTTCTACTCCGGGCTTGGCTTTGTCTCCCTTTTTACTGGGAAGGCATCTCCCTTTCTGGGACAGTCAGCCCTCACCTGGCATGTGAGATGAGGAAGAGCTGAAAAGAGCTACTGAGATGAGTGAACTCTCTGAATGCAAGAATAAAAAATGAGTTCAGATGGGAGGTGGCATCTCCTTTATTACTCACCAGATGACAGCACCAGTCTCAGCTGCTGTACACAACCCAGAGGCTTTAACCGGAGGTGCCTTATTCAGGAAATAATGTTTTCCCTCCCTCCCCCACTAGCCATTCCTCTTTTTCAGAGGAGCGGTGGCCTCTCCATCTGCTGAGCCCTTCAGCACCTGGGAACACAGATAGCTTGAGCTTACCTCCCTTCTCAAGCCTGCTGGCGGCTTGCACGGGGCAGCAGCAAGGAGCTGAGGGCTTCCCTACAGACATGTGAGGGAGGCAACAGTCATTTCAGGGAGACACCCACAACCAAACAGCCTTCTAGATTTGACACTGCTGGGTTTGGCCACCCCACACCTGGCCATGCACACTGAGCCATGCTCTGTCACACCTCTCTGTCTCCCTAAAAAAACCCCACAAACAACTCCCACGCCCCCTGAGATGGAGAAAGGGTGTTTTAACTAAATGAGTCAAACGAAAGCATTTTCATCTGAGCTCTGCTCTCTAATGTAACACTGTGGTCAAAGAGAAGAAACAAAAGGCTGTCTGTTTTTAAGGCTTAAATAATTAATTTTTACTGCAAACAAGACATAAGGGCTGACACGGGACCAGATGTAACACTGCCTGCATAGTAGTGGGTGCCATTAGATGTGTAAACCCAGGGAAACTGGGACTCTTTGAGGAGCCGGTAATGGTCTGTTCATGGTAAAGCCATACACAAAATCGACATTCACACTCAAAATCAGTGCAATTAGTAAAAATAACTCTCCCTGCAAACTCAGCCCTTTTTGCAAAAACATCACCTCCCACTCATAATGTGGAGTACAAGGGGCCTTTTCTGAATTACCTGACTCAATTTCATTTATATCTAAACACTTTGAAATCACGTGATGGTGCCGTAGCCTTCTCCAGAAAAAAAAGCTGCTTTAAACAGAAATCTCTCTGCCTGGAGAACTATAAAAAATGTATGACTCTGTAAACATGAACTAAAAGGGCTGAAGTTATCCTTCCTGTAACTTCAATAAAGCTGATGCTCTGGTCTGTGTCTTTACGAATGAAATCAGCCTGAATGGCAAGCGAGATGACTTTATACTGGATTATTGCAAATGTTCGCAGGTACTCCACTTTGCTACATTGCTGTCGTGCAAATTTTAAGTACCATGTCTCCCAAAAAACCAGAAATAGGAAGCTCTGTTTTGTTAAATCACTGCATATCAAGTATTTATTGTGAGGCATTTGGAAATGGCTATCACATTTTAAGAGCTCACTTGCAGACCAGCAGTCTCTAGGAAAATACAGAGTTTGAACATTGATTTTGGAATGGAGTGGTTAAAATAGTTGGTTTTGGTGAATTTTTCCTCTTCTGGATTTTAAGGAAAGAGATTGTTCTGCTGTTGTCTCTTCAGGAATGGTGCCGCTATTTTTTACTTCCCTGTGAATGGCAAAAACATAAAGCAAGCTGGCATCAAAGATTGTGCTTTATAAGAAAGAAAAGATAAAACAGCTACATATGGCAATATGGACAGTTTCCAACTTAATGGAAATAAAAGAGTCCAATTTTTCCAGCATATACTGAGAATTGAACTGTATTTTTATGCAAATGCTATAGAAAATGCAGCTCAGCAAAGGCTGTTTTCCTAACATTGGCTGGAAAGCATTTTGAGAGCCTAAAGACTTATGTTTTCCACAACAACTCGGTGAGAGAGAATATAAAAAGGTAACAGAGTGTCTAAAAACATTATGCCTATGAGGGCTGGGGTTTTTTTACATCCAGGTTTCATCTCAAGAATCTCAGTTCTCCTCAAGAGGAGGAAATACTGCTGAGGCTTTAACAAGTCTAAGTACTGATTATTCCTTGCTATTTTGATTTCTTTTTTTTTTTTTTTAAATTTTTTTTTAATACAGGTCAGAAGCAATTTGTTTGTGGAGTAAAGCACGAGAAAAACAGTGTATGTCTGCACAGCATGATCCAGCCCTGAGGGCAGCCACCGCAGGTACTTTAGGTGCAATATAGCTTTGATAGCATAGAGTTTTATATATCAGAGGGGAAAGGCAGCACAGCATGGGTGCACAGTGCTAAATCATGTCTGCTACTGAGAGGACCCAGCTTCATCCAGGTAGCTCTGAGTTGAATGACACTGTGCTACATTGGCTGAAAAACTCACTGCATGTAGTGAATAAGATGGTACTGCTATCAGGGGAAACCCATTATCTAGAAATACCTTTGAGAGAGGGTAATTGAGGCACACCTTGGGGTATGGATGAGCGTGGTTCAATATGGGGATACTCCTTAGAAAAAGAGTTGAAGGACCCGAGTCCATTTACTAGCATGGGTGGGATGGGATGATTTCCCATGTGTTCTGCTACTGTGAAAAACATATCATACAGCATTAAGTCTGGGACTCTGTGCAGGGTATCCCAGGAAGCCTGTCACAGAAACATTTCTAGAATAAGTCTGAAGGAAATGAACATGCCATTAGGGTGTCCCAGAAATGAGAGAGAATGAGTTTTAGGCTGTCTGTCTGTCACAGTACCTTCTCAAAATATCTGTGTGCCTTTTGAATTAATTGTGACTGAAGGAGACTATTTCTCACTGACAAGCAGAAAGTGGCAATCTATAAGCATAAACCAGACTGAAAAGAGGCACACTAGAGACCTGCCAGGGACAGGGAGCCAAGAGGTAAAACACAGAGCCATAGTCAGGGCAGACACTTGTTTTATAAATGGTACAACAGGAAGGCTGAAGCGAGCAGGCGATGCCGGGGCCATCTGTGTAGGGGAAGGTGGCTGCGGAGAGGCGGTCGGATGGATTGAAGGAGCAGCAGGCTGGATTGCAGAGGTAGCATATCATTTCCCCTGTGGATGCCAGAGAGAGGGTTGTATCAGTCATATGTGCTCCCAAGACCCATGATGGGGCATGGATTTGTGGGAACTATAACGTCACTGTAAATCCTTGGATGCAAATGGATCAATATCCAATTCCTACATCATAAGATTAATTCACAGAAGCTTTGAAAAGAGAGGAATTTACAAACATGACATTAACCCTCAGAGTGGCCAATCAATATGCCACAGGATGAAGGGGGTGAGAATTAGCTGTTTTTTCAGATAATGTATTAATGAATGGGATGAGCTCAGAGGAACACTTCTCAAATCTGGAGGAGGTGTCAAAAAGATTGCAAATATATGGCCTCACTTTTAAAAGAAGTAAGCACATCTCACTTCACCAGATTTAATTGGAGCACCATGCAGGTGCAGAAGCAATGTGCGTATTAAAAGGCAAAATACAACCAACTAAGAATGTACCAGTACCACAGAATACGTCTTCTGATCATGTTTAGCTGTTATAGTTTAAAGGTTTGCTCCAAATATATTGGCTTTCATCAGCTTGATGTCTGGCTTGTTTGGGTGGGGTTTTTTAAAAAAAGCTTTGTTCAGAAGAGTGAAATTAGATATTCTGACAATTAAATAGCTTGAGCTCTTTGATACATTTCATTCTTTAGCATTAACATTACTACCTGCATTGGAAGGGCTGCTTTCTGCAATTTCAAACCTCTATTAAGAGATGAGTAAAGAAACCCCATACCATTATCTTACTGACCATTTTCAAAAACGGCCAGCATTCCTCTTGAACAATACTGCTCTGCCTCCCTCCTTTCACTACAAAAACCTTTTGTCCACCATTTGTGAATAAATGATAAAATGACCTGTTGGGATGAAAATATTGTCATCATCAATCCAAAACCACCACCAGAAGCATTAAGGCTGAGAATATGCATTTTTCTGCTGGACAAAGCCAAAAAGCAGACACTGAGTTTTGTTAGATAAGCATTTTACCAATATATTTTTTAGACCAGACCTTCAAAAATGCTTTCATGTACCGATGGGGGTAAAAGACCAGGAAAGCAGTTCAGTGCATGTTTTCTGTTCTACAGGTTTTTTTCTTAATAGTGCTAAAGAAATTGTTCTTCAAAAGAAGGAAACCAAAAACTGCACTTTGGTTATAGTTACACACTCTGGACTTTAGAGATGGCCACATTACATCACCGGCAGCCAGCTTAAGCCACAGTGCTTTTAGAAGACTGACGCTTTCCTTGGTTGCTTGCCAAGGGGGAATACTAAGGACAATAAAGCAGCTTACAAGGACACACAGCGATGTAATTACCTGAGTAGCACCAAGAGACTATTAAATTGAGAAGGTGGCAAAAAGTCATTTTGCGTGCCTGCTGCTTTACCGCAGGGTAGTCGCAGGCAGCAGTTTGTGTCCTCACAGCAGGCAGTGGGACTTGCCAAGGAAGGGCATGCTGTCACCAGGGGACATGTGCTGTGCCACCACATGTTAATTTCACAAGAAGAAAAGCATTGCTTTCACCGCTGGCTGGCGTGCACTGCTGGTGTCGGACTGGGATGTGCAGGACAAAAACTTGTACTGTAAAACTGTCCAAGTGCTTCATGAAGCAAAATTTTCTGAAACCAGACGCAGACAACCCATGTGCCGACGGCAGTCCTGGGTGGTCAGCCCTGCCAACAGGATCAGCTAAGTGCTTCAGAAGACAGTGGGAGAGACCTGCTTTGGTGCACTGCTACAGCTTCCCTTGGCTCACACAGGTCAGCTGTGCAGAAACACCCTCACTTGTAATATCAAGCAGACTCAAAATGTCTGGCAATGGAAAAAGCCTCCTATACAGGTTCCCACTTCCCCCATGTAATGCCCTAAGTTTCTGTTGAGGGCCACCAGTACCAGCATGTAATTGGATGCTACAGGGAAATCTGGGAAAAGACAGAGTACGCCAGATGCCAGTGACAGTGACTCATTAAGTAGAGGTTAAAGACACATTGATTAATTTTCTGGAGAAAAACTTAGAGCAAATGTTATATGTGGCTCCAGAAGTTAATAAAAATGGCTTCATTTTTACAGATTTTTCTTGTGTCAGAAAATGACAGCCAAGGAAAGAAGTGGATGGAAAGATCTGCCAGGTCCCAACAGGAAAAAGAAAAATCAGCCATTTGGTTCCTGCCCTCCTGCCAAGCACTGACCACTGTGAGTTCAGAGAGCTCCCCTGAGGTTAGGTGTGTGGTTTGTTTTCCCATGGAGGATGTCAGTCAGGTAACGTACAACGGAGAAGCATACTGTACGGGTAAGCTGTGTTTTAAAGCTTATGGTGCTGCTGATTTCCAGCTCACTGCGTAAAAAGCATCTGAGATTTTGTTCTTTGTTTCAACCTTGATTACGGCACAGTGGGGGCTGATGGTCCTTCTGTGGCCGCTTCCTTGCACCAGTTACTTTTTTTTAACTTCTTCATATATATCAGCTACAACATTTGGAAAAGGCCTATAGAAATGTCTATGAAAAATAACTGCAGCCATCTAAAAAAAAACCAGCTGGGTAGAAATTAATTGAAAAATTGAATTGTAATAATCTCCTTTAGATTTTTGCAACAGGCAAAACAAACTGCTTAAAACTGATAATGTTATTTGTCAGAGAGATGGTACAAGTCTCACACAGAAGATACAACATCCACATACCTTTAAGAAGCATGTCCCTAACAGAACATGGGCACCCATTCTTCACCACCGCTGTGTATGTGACCCCTCGTTTGGGCACAAGCTGCACTTTGGTCCAGGTAAAGGGATGCTACCTAGATGATGGCCCAAGGGGAACCTGGCCAGATACTGACTGTACAGTTTTGTTGACTCCCAAGTAAAGATAGGAGACGGTCTGTATTGGGTCCCCTGTGCTCCAGGTTTGGTGCATGAGCAGAGGGCTAGAGGGGCAAAAGCAGAAGGGCAGCCCTGCACTGCCATTTGCCTTTTTCTTTGACGGCTAAGCCTTGTGAGATATTTATGCTCCGGCTGTCTGTTTTTACAGTTGCCATGTTTTTCTCCCACATGACTTAAACAAGAAAAAAAAAATTCAGATTGTAATTCTCAGCTCACTCTTCCTAGAGGGATGGAAATTTGCTCTTCTGGAGGCTATTATTATTGCCAAAGATGACTTATTAAATGCTTATCTCTTATGGTCCACCTCCGTAAGACTCAGAGCTGTCTCACCTTTACCACTACCAAATCACAAGCAGAAGAGGAAAGAGAGCTTTTCTCCAAGCTCTAGCTCCAGGATTCACAGTGATTAAGTTGGTCTCTGGTTTTCTATTGAAAAAGTAGATTTCCAGCTGCCACGATTGTAAAGGAAAGTTGAAAGTGTAAGTCCATCGTATGTAAAGCAAAATATGAAGATTATGAGGTGGGTTTTTTTCTCATTTAGTCCTATATTTTGAATGATGACTCCTTTCTGCACAAAGCTGAAATGGATTGGGCTGGTACATCTTTTGAATGGATTTTTCTGGCAATATTGTATTTTTTTGCTCCCCGAGGGATAACTTCAGAGCTTTTTTTTTTTTCAAAACCACTTTGCCCAGTTTAGACATCTCTTGGAAAAACTAAATGAGAAGGAATTTGTAAGAAAAAAATAATGATCTGCTACATAAATTTTTCACAATTTCATACACGGATGGAGTGGGTTTGTAGAATTACAGAATTGCAGTGACTAATAATACTAATAAAGTGTCTGATTGTATTATGTGGTTAAAGACAGTCATAATACTCTCATTGTCTTTGTCATTCTCCCACTCCTTGCTGTGACATCAGCTCATCCTAGACCATCACATCCTGCTCATGGCCGTGTCTTTGTTTATAAATAATGAGTCATTATACACTCTGCTCTATGACTCGTACAGCTGTATTGCCTGATTTTCCTCCCTCCAGAATGAAATCCCCCTTTGCAAAGATTTGGTATGCCTTTAAAACAGCAAAGTTTATCTGGTGACAAACAGACACCTCAGCACGAAGAGGAATGGAAGAAATAATGTTCTTCCTGGGTATTTGGTACCTGGAGTAGGCTGACCTATGGTAAATTGTGCTGATGGCATAATCCGGTGCAAACTGAAGCCATGATTTCCACATGCGATTGTCCCTGCAGGGCACATTTGATCCAAAGAGCCTTGCTGTCACACAGGCAGCAAAACTCTGCACAAAATATTTGAGTGCTTACATGTAAACAGATACACACGGAAGTTACATGTTTTCTCCACAAACACCAAACTGGTTTAGTAATATTGAAGTCCAAACTCCTCGCTCTCCATCATGCTACCTACACAGCACACTCAGGAAGCTCTCCTAAAAAAAAAACCAATGGGGAACAAAATGTGTTTTAAAAGTATGAGAAATAATTGTAACATTTTCCAAAAAGACAAAAATACTTTGTTCTGACACCGAGAACATTGAAAACATACAGTGAACAGTCTGGCACTCTAAATAGCTGATTTGCATAGTTGGGAAGTAGTTGTTTTAATTTCAAAGTATGATCAAGCACGTGCCATAGCAAACCTCAAGTGCTACAGACCTGCAGAACTCATGAATTTCCTATCAACAGACAATGTGCAATCCAGTATGCCTACTTTGTACAGAGGAGTAAAGGGGGAAAATGCAAAGGTATAACAGATCCTCAGTGAGGTGAGGTATGTAGTGTGTCTGGTTTTCCTTCCTCCACTGTAATTAGTTATTTTGCAACTCACCTTTGCAAAGTGTGAGAGATCAGGTGGCCCTGGGAGTGACAGTGGCAGTATTCACGGATAAAGGAGGGACCACTGAAAACCAGAACAAAACATATGGTTCCTGGGGCAGATTGATGGATGGATGGATGGCCTGCCTTCAATTCCTGCTCACATCTCTGTTGCTATGCCTTCCCTTTTCTTTTTCTAGACTGAGGGCCTCAAACCCCAGCCAGTCAGCTGCCAGACATAGGCAGGGGTCTGGTGTAGAACAAACTCTCAGCCAAAATCTTGGGCATCAGTTTTACTCTGTTGGTGACCCCCTGTGCTGCAGCTGTGCCTCTCAATAGCTTTTTGCCTCACTTTCCTAGTCTGTAAGCGCAGAAGTGGTAACTCATCCCACGAACGCGAGGTGAGATGGTCAGGTATTGCACAGGTGTGCTGCTGTCAGACAGTATCTGCTCTTGAAAAATGTTGCATACTGGTGTTCAGGGGTGGTTGAGCAGGAGGGGTTTATTGATGCCCATCACCTCACTGGCAGAGCCTGTGTGTTGTGTTGAGCGTGCCCTTTCTTGTGGTCTGGCTTGCAGATCCTCCTTGTACTTCTGTCCCACTAGGTCTGAACTGATCTAGGAAAATCCACCTTGAATTTCTCCCAGAAGGATCCTGAGTGAAGCTTTCTCACCTATTCATCATGAGCTGGCCTGGAATGGGTGCCAGGACACTGCTATCACCTTGCTAACAAACCTTCTGCAGAAATGAAGATGTTTTGGCTACAACAAACCATCATATTTCACTGCAAAACAACTCTGCTGACTGCTCATGCCCCTGCTGCCTTCTTCCCCATAACAGTCTCCTCCTGTGGGTTTCTGGGAGCTGGGGGCACCCATGAAATCCTGCTTGTGGTGCATCAGGAATCACAAACCTTTGCAAGGCCCCCTCTGTTCCCTCACTCTATTTCTCAAGCAGAGGAGGGACTGGATTTGAGCAGAGAAGTGTCTCTGCAGCCATGCATTGGAGATGAGTCAACTGCTTGTTCACTGCCTGCCTCTCTCTGCTCCTTCTGAGGTATTTTTGGGTGGAGAGACTGCAAATTTGATTTGTTAAATACGTTTTTTAAAAAATGTAAATGATAATTATAAAATTCCAAGAGTCCTTTTTTTCCAAGATAAATTTTATGTAGCTGGCAGTTAAAATAAGTGATTGCCCCATAAATACCATTTTAATAGCCTAGTCAATGGTGTAGCCTCTGCTGTTCTGAGATTTTTATCTCAGAAAAGGGAGGAAAAAATCCTTTCCCGTGGATTTATATTGCTGTAGTGTCTGCTGCTGCCACTCTTTACTTGCTGAGTAATTTGGGGGGAATGTGTTCTTTAAAGACAAGCAGCCACAGATGAGAGAGCATGGGTGCTGGTGGGGGCTGACCACCCTGGAGGTATGCAGCTGGCCGTGCCCTGGCTGGTGGTGGCCTGAGACAGCACATCAAGTGCTCCAGTTGATGCTTTTTAGAAAACAGCCTTGATTTCCAAAGCCAGTAATTTCTGCACATAAGCACCATCCTCTTCCATCAATAATGTTCAAGTAGGCCAGGACCCTGACAATATCTTTGTCTCCAAGTTGGAGAGGGATGAGTTTGGTAAATGGATTATTTGTTGGACAAGGAATTGGCTGGATCGCTGCATCCGAAGAGTTGCAGTCAAAGGCTCAATGTCCAAGTGGAGATCTGTAACAAGCAGTGTTACTCAAGGGTCCCTGTTAGGACCAGTACTGTTCAATATCTTTAATTTTTAATTCCATAGACAGCGGCACTGAGTGCTCCCTCAGCAAGTCTGTGAATGACAGCAAGCTGAGTGGTGCAGTGGATTTGCTTGAGGGAGGATAAGACCTCCAGAAGGACCTTGACAGGCTGCAGGGGTGGGCACATTAAGTTCAACAGGGCTGAGGGAGACCATTTCGATACCTTTCAGTATATAAAAGGGGCTTATAAGATGGAGAAAGACTTTTTAGACAGACCTGTATTGACAACTAGCAAGAGTTTTAAACTGAAAGAGAGTAGACTTAGGTTGGGTACAAGGAAGAAATTCTTCCCTGTGGTGGTCAGGCACTGGAGCAGGTTGCCCAGAGAGACTGTGTGTGCCCCATCCCTGGCAGAGCTCAAGGCTAGGTCGGATGAGGCTTTGAAAAATCTGGTCTAGGGGATGATGTCCCGGCCCATGGCAGGGGGGTTGGACCTAGATGATGTTTAACGTCTCCTACAACCCAAACCATTCTGTGAGGGAGGCCTGGGACGCCCTCGGATTTCAGTTAAAAAACTGAGCAAGCACAGAAAGACGCACACTGTTTCCCCAGCAAAGAGCCGCCGCGGCTGTCTTGTCCCCGGAGGCAACCTGCCACGCCGCTGCCAGGCCGGGACAGGCCAAGCCGCCCTCTCTCCTCATGCCGCTGCCCGCGCTGCCCGGGTCCGGGCTTCCCGGCGGCCGCCACCCCTGCGCGGGGCCTGGCCGGCAGCCGCGCCGCTGGGGCGCTGCGGACGGGGCGGCGGCAGGGGGCGCTGCGGGCCCGCCGTTGCAGCGGCGCGGGGGCGGCGGGAGCGTTGATCCTAATTGGAGCCGACGCGCGGCTCCTCCATAATCCTCCGACATCCCCCCGCTGGCTCGTAGTTCCTGGGCGGGCGCTGCCGCCGGCTCCGCGGGGGAGCAGCCGCCGCGGCTGCAGCCGGTCAGGTGTTGCCGGCGGGCGGGTCGCGCCGCGCTGTGCCGTGCCACACTGCGCCGCCTCCCCGCCGCGGGGGGCCCGGCGGCCATGTTGTCCCCTGGCGCGGCGGAGCTGCACGGCGTGCTGTGAGGCGGAGTGACGAAGCAGAAAGATGAGACGAAGACACCCGCCGCCCCCGGGGGTTAATCGTTAATCGTTAAAAAGTGCCTTTATCTGGTTTAATTGGAGCACGTAGCGCGGGTGTCGCTACCCCGCAGGCGGGAGATGGCGGAGCGGCCAGGCAGGGAGCTACTTCCCGGTCCCCTGCTGCCTCCCGGCCCACCCGGCCAGCACGCCGCCTCTGGGACGGGGTCCCAGCCTTTCCATCTCACAGAGGGGAAGGGACAGTAGGGAGGACTTTACCCACCACGCTGATGCTCTCCCAGGAAGTTGGCCCTCACCTCCAGGGAGGGGCCATGGTACCCATAGTCGGCCAGTGGTGGACTCGGGGTGCTACAGGCGCTTTCATTACATAAACTGAAGGCTGGTCATGTCCTACTCGGTGCCTTACAGACCAGTTTTCCTGCTACGCTCTTTTGAAGTCAGTATTTTGCAGGAGAGATTGGGCAGGGCGATATTTGAAGGGGCAGTACTGAGCAGCTGAGTCAGGCCCTATGCCCACAGTGGCTCAGGCACCAGTACTTCCAGTAGTAACTCCAGTGGCTTTCCAGGATGCAAGGGAGCTCCTCCTTTGGTGTAGGTGAGGAGTTGCAGAGTTCAGCATTGCTGCTGGTCAGCTGGATAAGCTACCAGGTGCCCACTCTTCCCTTCCATTGCATCTGCCCACAGGCCCATCTGAGAGGTAGAGATTTTTGCTCTGTACATGCCCCGATCAAAAGGTATTAATTATGTTTTGCTGCTGGGCTGTGGGACAGCTCTCGACCTTATACAACTCATGAGACAGGAACAATGCAATGTGTGTGCATGTTTGTGGGGACAGGACAGATATACTAGAAACTACTGGCTGCTAGTCTTACTGTTCCTGGCTGATATTACCACTGTCTCTGTATTCGTGTAGATACTAATTTTTACCTCTCCACGTGAGCACACAAACGAGTCTTGCTAGGGACTGCATGCTTCTGCAGGTTTGCCAGAAGTGGAAATGTGAATTGTTCAAGCTCAGTCTAAAAGATTTGAACCCAAAGGTTGTTTCCACCCTCTTTTTATACAGATGTAAATCTAGAGTTAACTCTGCTGAAAGAAGAGCTATGCAGCAGAAAACTATTGTGCATGCCTGTGAGCAGATACAGCTGACTGTCAGAGAAATCCAAATAATGAAGTAGCAGTGAATAAGCCAGGCACCTTACTTTCAGCCGTAATAAGTAGAGTTTCTTGCAAGTGCTGGTCTCTCGCTAAACATGGCTGAGAAGGCAACCGAGGTCCCCTGAAGTCTGTGTGAGGCACAAATGCATATACAGGCTTTAATCATGTCTTAGAGGCAGAGTCCCTGCAATCTGATTCTTACATGCAGAATTACAATATTAGATACACTGCCAGACGGGTTACAGACATGGATTGGCTTTAGAGGGATCTGCCTTTGCATGTCTTCTCATGTGTGCCATAAGCTATTAAAGCAAGATTAATGGATGCATTCTTCTGCAGCTTTGTTCTCTCGGGGCAGATTTATGTCGCTAGGTGGGTCCTGTAAGCACTGGTGCCATACATTACACCTCTCGCTGATTGCTGGTGCTGTGGTGTAACTTGTAAAGCTCTCTTTCAGTCCTTTACAACAGGTAGTAGTAACATTTTTGACAGGGATGGGCAGCTCTGCTGCCCAGGACGTTGTTGTGTGTTAGGGGGACTGATGAATGTTTCTCCTGTCCTTTCCCTTTATCATGCTCTCTGATCCCAGAAAACAGCTGTGTACTGAGCTGGGACAATGCTTCTCTGACCTTTACATGAGCCCAGAACAGGCACAAGGAGAAATTTTGTTACCTAGTCTGCTTCTCTGTTGTTTCTGCATTTGTACTTGAGGTAAACCTAGGCTCTAAGAATACTCCATTCTCAAATGCTTCTGTTTTTCTTCTTGTGGCCACCTATAAAAGACTGCTTAGCTTATGTTTTAAAGAGGTTTGCTTTACAGGAGTTCCTAACTATTTTCTGTATTTAAATAGCTTTTCTGTTTCTTTGCATTGACTTTTTTCCCAATATAACACCTGCGTACATTCTTATCTGGTATCTCAGAGTCACCTAGAATGGAAAGCAAGGATGTATTTATTTATCTTTGCTGTTACACTGTCAAAGAACATCCTGCATTCTCCAAAAAGAATTTTATTTTTCACTTTTTGTGTGTTTACTACTGGATCTTCACTTGTGCTCCCAGCCCCTGCACATTTTAGTACCTTTTTATCTATTCTCTTTTCAGAATCCGTCAAGTTTTTGTTTCCTCTCCCCCAGCCCCCGCCTTTGCCTTCTGGAGTTCTTTTTGAATTTCTTCTTTTTCATTCTGTGTCTGTTTGAAGTACTGGTTCTACTTTGTCATTATGTCTTCCAGCTTCTTCATGTTGGCTGTCAGGTTCCTCTTCACAGCTTCACTTTTTAGCCATACCCCTTCTGTGCAAAGCTGCTGGTAAATGGTAAACTTGAAAGAGCTTACTGTCTCTCCTAGTTGGGCTTCTGGGGTGTTGCCAATGCCCAAACAACCTTTTCAGCTTGGAGCTGAGTATTACACAGAGTTGGTCACTGCAAGGTAAAAGATGTTTTATTCTTCTGTTAAATGTGTTCACTTGCAAATGTTGAATAAGCTGAATGTCATCATGGGAATGACACATCTTCTGTAGCATTGCTGCTCAGTGGTTTGGGCTTATACTGCAACTCATATGCAAGGGCTACACTGGTTTCTGTATTTGATAATTGTGTCTTGCCGTAGCTCTAATAGTTTGTCCCTTAAAGCTTTGGCTTTCTAGTGAAGGTCTGTGAAGATGGGTTGATAAACAGCAGTTTGCATTGTAATATTGTCATCCAAGACAGCAAACTGTTTTTTGGAGAGGAATTGGTAGAATATAGCATAAATATTGTACAGTGCCTCATTCTGTATGTAACACGAGTCTGGAGCAAAGCAGTTTCAACAGCCTGTCTCCTACCATCTTAAACAGCGACTTATATAAAGTGTGGGGGAATGGACTTTATGATTTGGGATTGACTTAGAGGCTTCCAAGTCTTTCCTGCTTTTGTCATTTTGAGAAAATTTGATTCCAACTTTGGCATATATGTACTCATATCTGTTTCCCCTGGTAAATAGTATTGCTTGTATTTACCAGCAGTAGTTTTAAAGACTTTGGATTTTTTTTTTCTTTTTGTCCTTCAGAACAAATTTCATTCCAATTTTGGTATATGTATTTATACAGTAGAGGGTATCTCTATTTACCAAAGTTGACTTGGCTTCAGAAGCTCCTGAATCCAATGTAGCTCATTCTGTGAAGGTAAATGAGCCAACTACCAACCCAACCAGTCCTCACAGTACCTTTTGTTTCACATAGGCACTGCAGCAGGGGAAAAAGAAAAGATCAGCTTCTGAGTGAAAAGCTGTGGCTGTGGTTTTACTTACAGGAGAAAAAAAGCCCCACAAAACAAGCTGGTCTGCCCTTCAAAGGATGGTATTTGGTTTGAAAGGAATGAAAAAAAAATCAGCAGTCACTTTCTTGATATATAGTGAACACAGAGTAGATCGGTTTTCTTAATAACTTCATTCTTTCTTCTAAACAAAAATATGGGCACTGCTAACTGTCTAGTTCAGACTGTACAGACTGTACAGTCTGAACTAGAGCTAGACCTCAGCAAAGTGTTTTAAGTAGTAGGTTTGTTGAAGAAAACACATTTTCCAGGGAGAGCAGATCTACTTTGGTGTGACACAAAATCTGTTGAAGGTTTATTACACCATTCCACCCTGTCCGAATCCAAGAAATGAAGAAAAGGAAAGGTTTTTAAAAATGGTTTAATTTTCTGGGGTTTCATGTTTTGGGGTTTTTTTTGCCTTTTCAGGTAAAAAATAGAGAACAGTGTATTTACTACTTTAAATGCAAATATTTTCTCCCTTGGTGTTTTGTTTTCTTTTTTCTTTAGTCAACTCCCCTTAACTTTTATTTCAAGTAGATTCAACTGGTTTTTTTTCTGCCCATGATTGTTTTTTGTTTGGCCGTTGAACCAGATAATCCAATATTTGCACAGCTCTCCCTGGAGCTGCACAAAGAGGTAATGCTGTCATTATGACAGGTAGACCTCTGGAGATTGCATGGAAGCACAGGGTCTCCTAGCAGAAGCTCCCTGGCCTTTAAATGTTCACTCCCAGATCTTCAGGATTTCCCTGCAGATCTCTGGACTGTGTTATATTAGAGGGAGTTGAAATGTTGAGGGGTCTACGCTTTCCCAAAGGAAGGTGGAGGAAAAATGTTATTCAGCAACAGGACACGGAGTTCCTGGACTGTTCATGGGTATTTTTCCCCAAGGGAAAGATAAGGCTTCTAGTGCTAAATGGTAGGATTTATTCCTGTATATATTTGGAATTTATTTTCTTTTTACTTGGTGGATTTTTATTGTTCTGAAAACATGGTGACATATATACCTCTTTCTTGCTGTTCGTTCTCGCTTAGGTCGATGTACCCTGTTCTGTTTGTACAATAAATACTTGTTCCTAATTAGACTCACCTTCTGTTTGTACCAAAATGTCTTGGGCTCATGAAAACTGTGTGACCCATGAAGCTGTCTGCTTGGGACAGACAGCTTCTACAGATCGCTCAGCTTGCATGTGGAAATTCAAAGTTTTTCCTGTCTGCCTTCGATGATTAGTAGTATAAATTTGCTAACCAAATGCCCACTGTTATAATCACCCATAGGTTTGGTGCTTGTGAAACCTATTTGCACAAATATTATAAGCCACCAAAGTCTCCACCCAAATCTGCCACAGCCTCTCAGATCTTCCAACAATTACAATCTAATTAGACTCGGCATTTAAAGTTGCCTCCAGCATTGGAAACAAAAGTAATTTAGCGGTAATAAAAGTGGTGGATTGACAGCTCAGGAGGCTGAACTCGGCTTATCCACAAAACTTACCCGGAGTGGGAAAGAGCTGCAAGAATCGCTGCGATAGCTTTCTGAAGGGCTTGACCTCTTGCCTCGAAATGACAACCTCCAAGGGATGAACATATGGGTAGTTTTCTACAGGTCCCTCTACTGACACTGCCAAGAGTGCTGCTAATTACTGACAGTAATTAGTATATTGTCTGTGGCTTGAGTACTTTTCCACTAGGAAAAACACCTGATTCATTGTATGATAACAAGCAAATGCCCATCATGTAGTGACGGTGCTTATGAAGTTAAGAATTATTCTGAATGTGAACTGCAGCCTATGAGGTGAAAGGCTTTATCCTATTACCAGTCCCCTGCATCATTCAGTCTACAGAGTGTGAGGCACAGGGCTGTGATTACCAATTCATTTCATAAAGGCCAGCCATTTAAAATTCTCTCAAACTAGCAGCTGCTTGAGGAATGAAAAAGCACCTGGGTCTGGACAAATATATTTTTCTTCTTCTGAGTTAATTTAAAAAGAAAACAACAGTTATTTTCCCTTACAAATGAGACTTTCAGTCAGTGTTGAGCTATCACAGCAGAAGGACAACTTGTCTTTGCTTACTTGACATGCAGGATTCTTTCAGGTCCAGAGGTGGACATCATGGTTAGGCTGAAGAGCACTTGAAAAAAGAAGATGCTTCATGTTGCCAGTCAGTAAGAGGAATTGTTTGGATTTGATGTGGAGAAAAGAGTAGGCAATCCACTTGCTCTGGTCTCTTACGGTGTTGGTGGATTCTTTTACTGCTGTTGCTTAAAACTGCAGGCAGAGACAAGAAATACTTTTCTTTCTTTCCTATCTGTTTTCTTTTCTCTCTCTCCTCTTTCCTCTATCCATTGGTTTCTGTGCTCTAGAATACGGTACTATAATGCAGGAGGGACCACCAGTGACTTCTGATAGCTGAAAGGTCTTAGCTTTCCTCCACATGCTGAGTTAACATACGCCTTACTGCAGCAGGCAAACCTTAATTCCATTGGCAGTAGGATTACAGCAGGTATATTTACCCTCAAGAATATTCATTTTCCATATCTAATTAGCTCTTCATCTGCTGAGTCAGGAGGAAAATGAAAATTATCCTCTGGTTTAGATTATGTTTTCCTAGGACTGACATGAGAATTCTGGGTGACATTCTCAAAAGCATCCAATTTATATCAGATCAAAAGACTGTGGCTTTCAGGGGATCATCTGCTCCTCAGATGTATTAGGGACATTAGAAAACAGTACCTTTGGTTTCTAACGTTGAAGATGGAGACACAGATAGAAGATTGCTGCTTTTATTGCTATCAGTATAGGATAAGAACATAATTTATGTTTTCAGATGAAGCTTCGAAAATGACAATCTTCTGTGTTCTAACTGGAAAGCAAGTTGCCCATGGGGTGTGTTTGAAAAGAGCATGAGCTTGCACTAATAATTCCACTATACATCTTTTTCTTTGTCCCTCTGTGGTACAATTTTCTGGCAGCCACAATCCACTTCGGAGGAGGAAGAAAAAGGTTGAGGGTTTTGTGTGTGTGTGTAAAAGGCTTTTGATTTATGTGAGGGGCAGCTGGAGAGTTTTGGTGGTGTGTTTTTTTTTTTTTTCTGCAGCATTCCAATGTGATCTGCAGATTACTGTTTTCTATTTGAAAATTAAGTATAAGGAAGATGCTTTTCTGCCTCCTTCATCTATTCCACTTAGCCTACAAGCAAATTCAGAGAAGCTATCTCTTATTCCAGAAATATGTATGCCTCGGATATCTATGCCTTAATGATCTAGAAATACTGTGCTATCCCACTCGCCAGCCAAGGCTGATGTGGAGCAGTTGTACCTAGGGACCTGCACTGCAGGTCCTTTTCTCATCTAGTTCAGTTCCCTCATCCCTATTTGAGAAAGGCAGAATTTCCTAGATATAACCACGTCTGTGAACAACTACGACAGCCAGCAACCTGTCTGTTTATCTCTGACTACCTATAGCTATACCAGCAATTTAGCCCAACATCTGACTTGACACCTGAATCTTGCCAAGATAACAATGCAGATGGGTAGGGTGTGGAAGATAATAACATGGATGGAAGCATTTAAGTTAGTGTATGTTTTTGTAGAGTAGTTTGGGATCCATTAGGCTGATAAACACTATATCGGTTTAAAGCAGTATTTTGTCTCACCCTTACATAAACTTACATTCCTTGGCTTTGCATTTTACTGTGCAGATTAAGTTATAGCAGTTCTGTCTGGAACGCCCATTGAAACTAAACAGTGGTGCATCTTCTGCTTCATTGTTTAATATCAAATGCTTTATTATGGAAATTCAAATAAAACTTGACCTAAACAAGGCAGGTCTTTCTGCTATTTTTAGAACATTATGCCATATCCCATGTCTGCATTTCACAGGCCTGTGTGTAATTAACGATGTGTGTCCTTCCTTCCCTTGTTAATTGATGCGCAAGCTTTTGGGAGGTATGTATCATTATCTAATGTAATCATGCAGAAACGTGAAAAGTGGAGAAGGGAAGAGAAGAAAAAAATCCCCACGCTTGATGCCTTGTCGCAGTTGAAGCGGGAGGCAGGGGGTGAGTTGCCCTAGCAAGTTCAGGACTGGACCTCCTCACAGTATTGCCAGGATCCATGAGCTTTGAAGTCAGGCTCCAAATGCCTCCATGATCCTGTTTAGAGAAGTTGTTTTAAATGTGTCTGTTCCTACTGTTGCCCCTTGCCCTGGTACCTGGCAAGAGGGCAGTGGAGCCTCTCCCTCCATTTTCTGCTCAGTGATCTCCAATTCTCCACCGTTTGCTTTCAGGTTGGAGGCAGGTGTGCGGGAGACCGTAGGTTCCTTTAATCCCTATTAAGAACAGCAGATCACAGTGGCCCCTCTGGCCTTTTTCCCTATGACTATGAAACTAGCTTTAGCAGCAGAGAGATTTAATCTTTCTAGTGGAAATGTAGTGCTGGTCAAAGGTCTGCACTGCATCTTTTAGGACAGTTTCTTAGCTGTGTGAAGTTAATCGTAAGGCAGGTTGCAGGTTTTGGCAGAAGGCTTGCGCTACAGGCTGTCCTTTCTGTGGGGCTCTGCTCTCTTCCCTGGGAGGCATCCCAAAGAGGAAAGCCACAAACCCTGCCAGAGGACTCCAGGCCCTCTTGCAGGCTCCATTTCTTGCCTTTTTCCTCTTCCGACCACCTATTTAGTGACTGAGAAGTGCACTATGAGCTGAGGGAGGATGCTAAGCAGCTCCATGTCTCTCTTTTGTGTTTAAAACCTACCTGATGCAGTCCATCAGCTGCTTCAGGCCATCTCTGAGGGCATAGACGGGGATGAGCTGAGGTGCCTATGCTACATGGCATTCTGGCTGTACCCCTGCCAGTACATACAGCAGATAGGATAGGCTGATAGGAAGCAGCCAGTCACTCCCTCAGCTGTTGCTCCCCAGTTTTGTTCCACCATCTTCGGTTAATTTAGATCATACCTAAAGTGCGTCCACAACTACGTTTAAGCAAAAGCCGTTACCATAGTAACACTGGAGATTTTCTAAATGCGGTCTATGATGTAAACAACTAAAATGACTGTCACCCCAAACAGCTGTTTGTTTCTTCTGTGTAGTTTATTGAATATTTAAATCTGTTGTAGCACACACAGATTTACCACTTCTAAGTATAACTTGGAGTAACACATTTTTTCTTATTGCTTCCATTTCAGCAGATTTGTTTCCATGTCAACAGCTCACATTGATAAAGAATTGACATTCTGACTGCATTTGGCAGTGTAGGGTACAAGGTGACAATTAAAATAAATCAATGTTTCTAATGATGCTACTGTTAAAACCGTGCCAAAATACTGGGATTCCCATGCACCGTAGCCAGAGATTGCTTCTTGAATCTGCAGAGAGCGAGGCAGGAATTCTCATGGGAACAGACTTTCTTTTCAAGGTTTTCAAGCTTTCCTGCTTACAGATGCAGAAAGACCGGGAAAGCAAACTCGCACTTGCTGCTTGTTACAGAAGAACGCACCTAGCACTCCTCTGTATGTGTGTATGTCTTGTGTGTGTGTGTGCATGTATCTAATCTAGGTGAAGTCTAGAAATACATAAAGCATGAAATAGAAAATAAAACATAATGCTTGGACTAAAATCTTGGTTAGAGTCAAGTTTCTGGCAAAAATTGTGTAACAGGAGAGCTTAATTAACACCTTCCCCCACCCCTTCCACTCTTAATTTCCTTGTAGTGAATATATGTGTTGAAATTACTGAGGGACAAGAAACATAAGCTTGCAAGCCGACTCAACAAAGACCAGCACTTCAAATTGTGTATTTGGGGGATGGAAGTAGACTGCTTTTCTCTGTCTGTATGAGCAGCATGTAGATACACAATTGCCACAGTTGATATGTCATCACCATGTTTTCCTTCAGTGTGTAGAGGGGCTAAGATCAGTGGCCCACTGTATTCAGCATTGCATTTACACACGTTAAGAGGCACAGTCCACAAGAACTCCCAGACTAAGCAGACAGCAAATATGGAAAGGACAAAAACTATTACCCCATTTGACAAGGGAAGAGAGGGTTTAAAAGGAGTTTTTCAAAGCTGCAAATGATGGTGGTGGCTTCCAGGTGATGCCAGCTCCTTGTCTACAGTTTGAAGGCCAGAAAATTCCTTATCTGATGTCAGCGTGGGTTTGCAGTAGTGTCTCGTGGCCAGTGTGGAAATCCAGATCAGTTTCAATCCTGAATGAAGGTGTGCTCACCTTCAAGGGTGAGCAAAGTTTGGGGATATATTTCCATGGAGGCACTCTGTCTAGTTGGAAGTAGGTTTTATAATTTCTCCTGCATCACGGGACTATATATACCTCCTAATGTTAGGCATCTAAATGATGTGTCTAGTGTTCTTCGTTACTATGGGTTCTCTTGGGTAGCCAATGGAAACAAATAGCTGTGTCCAAGTGACAGTTCAGATCACCTTCAGCAGATGTCTAGCACTGTCTGATACTCCTTTGTGAATGTGTAAATTTACTTGTTGTGTCTTTCATGTCATAGGATCATGTAAGTTTTGTGGGTCTGATGAGTGTGCAAGCTTCTTTTTCCTAGTGAGGCTACTATTTTTTAATGAAGTTCTTAGATATTGTTTTAGAGAAAAGAATACAAAAGCAGAAATACTACTAAGAGCAATGGGATTCCTGCTCTGAGTGATGTATACCAAAATGTGGTGAGTTTTTGCCCTCTGACATACACACAAGTGCAAACCCCAAACTCCGAAACCAGTTGTTTATGAAATGGAGAATAGAGATTACTATAGTGCATCCCCTCATGTGATAATGATAATTTTATTTCCAGAATGCATTCTTTGGAGGATCTCCGAGTGCTTCAGAAGGGCTAATGAATAGTGCCTCACGGCACCCCAAAAGGTGCCACGTATTATTACTGTAATTATTATTACTGTATTTACTTTGTAAATGTGAAAGAATTGTGGGATACTGATAAACAGAGAAATTTCCAAATCACTCACGTCTGTGGCAAATAACTTTTCCATGTAGAAAAATACCACCCTCTAAGATACAAGACAGGTACAATGTTACACATTTCAGCTAATGAGACATTGCTGAGCGACTTTAATTTGATTGCGCAGGGCTGAGACACTTTTAGGATGCATCCTCGGAATGTCACTGAAGTGCTGTAGCGTACAAAATAGACAACAGCTGAAAAGGGGTGTGCAACCTCTGGTTTTTGCTCTTGAATATTGGCTGTAGCTGACAGTAGAACAGCAGCTGGTTAGGTGAGTCTGCACAATAACAAGAGCTAAGAAGATCTAGCTGTCTCTGTTGAACTGCTGCTGGCCTTTGTTATCATATTACCTCATCTCCTAGCTGCAGGGATTGGCAATCTTTCAAGGAGGTGTGAGCAATGTTGCTTTCCCCTACCTTGAATTAGAGGTATGATAGTAGCAGAGGCTGTAAGTGCTGCTTCTCAGAGGCTGGGCTGAGTGAGGGAGGGGTCCTGGGAGGGGGCAACCTCCAGCACCTGTGGGATTTGGCTTTGGAAGATGCCAGGGTCAGGCAAGCATCCCCTCTTGGTGCCACAGCTTCCAGTACCTGTCTCAGCCTGAGCTCTGATATCTCCCATCAGAAGTCCCTCATAACAGGCTTGTGGCTGTTAGCTCTCAAGCCCACTTTCAGAACCCATAGCCACTGTTCCACGGAGATATGGGTAGCCATATGGTTGTGCCACTCCTACCCCCATTTTATTAGCTAAATTTAATTAACAGGCAATTACAATAACCAGTCAGACAAATATATTAACATACTGTCATACTTCATTGCAAATAATGGCTGTAGTAGCCACAGCAATATTATTTGGCTTAATATGAATGTGTTTGACGTGTGTCATAGAGAGTGAGATAAACACGATGCCTAAGAAAAACTGTGTGTTAACATGTGGTCTCTGTTATTCAAAAGCTCTGGAAACCCGTCTGCAATCAATAACAGTAAAGTAAAGTTCTGAAGAATGAAAGTATGGTCACAACCATTTATATACAAGTTAATGCAAACCAGAAGAAATTCATAACCGAATGCAGACAGGACTGGAAGAAAAGCTGTAACTTAGTCCAAGAAATTCTGTACTAAAGGCATAGGTTTTAACAGGGATAACAAGACCCATTCCTAAGACACAGTTGAGAAATCTTTGTGAGAAACAGAAGGAATATATGCAAAAGATGTCAAATTGTGTTTGTCTGTAATTTGATACAGCATGAATGCTGTGAAAATATTAACCTAATTCTATCCCAAATCTGAAACAAAACTTTGTTCTTGCCACCTAAGTTTTCTCCTAAGCTTTGCTAAGGTGCAGTTGTGGAACCACTCATTGAAAGGAGACTGTAGTAATAATTGAACGTGTCCTTTCATTACCAGTGTTGTCCAATATTAGAAAGTAGCAGATGAAAGAAATCAGTTACTTTACAGGAGGAGGTTGAAATAATAAAAAAAGAATTTTCTAATAAATCAGATATATTAAGATGTAGGCTTCTGCCCTTCTAAAATAAAAGGAAGCAAGTGTGTTGGTGGCAAAATACCACCTTGTGGGATTTTAAAGGATCATAAAACCCATCCCCCTACCTTCGGGATGATGTAGTGAAAAGTGCAAGGTGTTACTCACAGTTCTGCTTGGTTTCTTTCAGTGTCTGAGTTGCCTTTTGTCATCCTTGGAGTGCATTTCCTGTGGAGTGAAACAAGGCATACAGCATGGACTAAAGTGCCTTGAACCAGCCGTATGCTGCCTTAGGCAGTATCTCAATGGTTAATAGGACTAATGAATGTGTATACTAACAACAGTGAACACAGACAGTTTAAAGATCAAGACCAAGGGTTATTTTCAGGTAAGAGAAAGGAGATGGTGAAAATAGACAGGCATGCAAGACAACAGTTTTTTAGCATATTTAAGGTCATGGCACAAAGTGACGATTTTTATCCCATAACAAAGGTTGCAGCCTGAAACATACCTAACTGAAATACTGCTTCAGGATTCCTTAAACTCCACAGAGGCTCTATTCTTCTGGTGAGGGTTGGACAGAGCAGAAGGGAAGGATAGTAGCTAGGGCTTACAGAAAACTATTAGGGCTTCCTGACAGGGTACACATCACTGAGCACTCACCCTGATACCTTTTGAAATAATAAGTGTGCTCCCCCTAATCTGTCCATGCTGGTGAAGATAGGTGTGCAGGCACAGAAACCTGGTACGAGAGAGGATGCTGCAGTGATTCGGTGGTAATGGGGTTTTGCCCAAAACTGGAGTGAAAGAGCACACAATGACACATACAATGCCCCTAACTACCTCTGCTGCCCTGGATGTGCCAGGTACAGTCCAGCTCTTTTTATAGTCCATAGCAGAAGAGCAACATTGCAAATAATTGTCTGGTTGCTCCATTCACTTACACACCTGTAAGGTGAAGAGCTGTTACTGCCCACAGGAAGTGTAGGGGTGAGTTTCTGATGACAAGATAAGCAGGTACCAATGACTGGCAAGTGCTTACTGCAGTGAAAGGGGGGTAGTGGGTTTGTGTGGCCAAGTTTTGGTAGCAGGGGGCTACAGGGGTGGCTTATTTAAACAAAGAGCTACCAGAAGCTTCCCCTGCAGCTGACAAGGCTAATGCCAGTCAATTCTAAGATGGATCCACAGCTGACCCAGACCTGGCCAATTACTGACTGAGGTAACGCCTCTGTGAATAACGTCTTTGAGAAGTTGCTGCACAGTTGCTAAACAGTAGCACCAGGGGAAGAAGGGAGTGAGAATGTGAGAATGTCTTTGTCAGTAGAGAAGGAGGGAGCCCAGACATTGGAAGAGAGATTACCCTGCAGCCTGTGGTGCAGCCTATGGTGAGACAGTCCCTGCCTCTGCAGCCCATGGGCATCCATGGTGGGGCAGAGATCCTGCAGCCCGTGCAGGACTCCATCCCAGAGCGAGTGGATGCCCAAGGGAGGCTGTGACTCCGTGGGAAGTCCACACTGGAGCAAGTTCCTGGCAGGACCTGGAAGCCTGTGGGGAGAGAGGAGCCCATGCCAGAGCAGGTTTGCTGTCAGGACTTGTAATCCTGTGAAGGACTCAGGCTGGAGCAATGGGTACCTGAAAGACTGTTCTCCCAGTGAATGACCCCTGTTGGGGCAGGGTGTGAGCAGCTGCCCCTGTGGGAGGCCCCATACTGGAGCATTTCATAAAGAACTGTAGCCCATGGGAAGGACCCACGCTGGAGAAGTTCATGAGGGACTGTCTGCTGTGGGAGGGACCCCACAGTGTAGCAGTGGGAAGTGTGATGAGGCCTCTCCCAAGAAGAAGCAGAGGCAAAGTCCATCTGTAATGAACTGACCATAACCCCCATCCCCTGCACTGCTGAGAAGTAAGGAAGGAGAATCCTGGGAACAAGGAGGGGTGAGGGGAGGTGTTTTAAGATTCAGTTTTGTTTCTCATCTCCTTACTCTGTTCTGATTGTTCATTAATTATTCAAACCATTTCTCCCCACATTTAGTCTGTTTTGCCCGTGATGCTAATTGCTGAGTGATCTCCCTGTCCTTATCTCCACTCACAAACCTCTCCTTATATTTCTCTCTCTCCTGTCCAGTTTAGGAGGAGGACTGATAGAACAATCTGGTGGGCCTCTGGCACCCAGACAGGGCCAAACCACCACAAAGAGGCATCTCAGAGTGTCAGAATGTCTCCCCTCAGTTCTGTGTCTGGATAGTGAAATGCTGAGACAGCATCCCAATGCACTTTGGTATTCTGGAAGAAAGTTACTTCATTTACACCATAGGTTCCTGGAGGATTGCTGAGGTCAGAGCCTGGCCTATAATTGCAGCTGTCAGCTCGCTGTTAAATGGAGAAATGTAAAATACCTCCTTGCACATTATTTATTAACATTTAAAACCCATCAGGGGACATATAAAACATTCCTCTTTTTGTAACATTTATAAACTGCTGAGGAGCACAGACACGTTCCCCTATATTAATTACCTTAATTTAGACAATGTCCACAGAGGGCCCACAAGCATAGCAGCTATGATCCCCCCCTCCCCATTGCTTATATTTCTAGACATTGAGGTTCCCATGAGCCTGATCCAGCTGCAAATTCTACTGGTATGAAGCATAGCAGTGCTGTAGAGTGAATAGATTTTTAGACCTTATATACATGAGGGAATTGCATTAAGATTACTGGTAAACCTGCGTAGTTAAAACAATGCAAAATGTGACATGGACAGTCTTATTTCATCTGATCACTTCTTTAAGAGTTAGATTAGGTTTGAAATCAAGTAAGCCCCCATTTAACATCTTTAAATAAAGATGTATGAAGGCATTCACATCAGTTTAACTTGAATTGTTTCAGTCAGATTTAAATGAAACCAGTGAAACTTTCTTGTTCTGAGACGACCGCAGGTAAACACAGGTTTCTCTCTCTTCTACAGGCCTGAGGGTCTGCAGCTCTTCTGGCTTTTCACAGAGTATAATTTTAGTCACCTGTGGTAGGAGCTACTGGGAATTACAAGCTCTTCTGGGTCAGGGTAAATCAAATGAGGGGCATTTAGTGGTCAAGGAAGGAGCATGAAAGAAAGCAGCTTTACTTGTATCACTCAGTGAATGATTGTAGCAGCTCCTTTGAACTCTTCAAGTCTAGTGCTGAGTGGGTTGGTCCTGCCATAAATGCTCAGTGTGTTTGGTTACTGTCAGATAATCCAATGGGGCTAGCACATATGGGATAGTCCAAGTGAGGTATCTAACTGGGGAGGGTTCAGCCTGCAGCATCTTTTAATGGCAAATTCCCTTTAGAACATTCACTCCTCTCTGCTGGGCTTTGGTACGAGTACCTGTGTGTGAGAGCAAGAAAATGAGTAGGTACCTTTTCTGCTTGGATTATTTCAGAGAGTTGATTAAAAACAAAACAAAAAAAACCAACAGAGAAATGTGGCTACTTTTAGTTCATGAAACTTTTGCAGTGAGCATGTTTGTCTGCAGTGGTGTGATATTTGGAGAGTAAAATAAATTAGTTATACTGAATGTCATCTTGAGTTTCCCCCATGACATAATTTGAAGAGTGTGCTACAGCTGCATGTGCCAAGCTGTGAGAATTGTTGCTTTAGCACGTAACATTGTGCATACTTAATATTAAATGCCTCCACCATGGAGAGGTCTGTGCCCGTTAGAGAATTGCCATGTCTTGGAATGGTACAAGTTTATGGTTTTCTTCATCGAATAAAGCCATACATACAGTGCTTGTCACTTTCTTGCTATGCACTTGCTGTGTCACCTGTGTATGTTTTAGCCAGGGTCCCAAATTGATGATGGAAAAGCACTGAGAAATATTTATAGTAGTAGGGTTCTCATGCACAGGGGAGCTGATTAGGTCCCATGGCTGGAGGGGGATCCTTCTGCAGAGGTGTTCTTCCCGTTAGCCGTGCCACTAAGCCATATATCATAGGAGGGCTGAAATTTGTTTTTATCAATTCAGGAACAAGATCCTACATCTGTTCCTAATTACAGGTAAGGGTCTCAGAGGAGGTCTGAGTTACTGTATATGTGGATATCAAAATGCATCACTCTCATTACTTGAATAGGTAAATAATTTTATTCATCATCTGTGCAGGGACGTAGGAAGCGTAACCCAGGAGATGTTAACAATTAACTGCAATCTTGTTTGCATTACTGGCTAGCAATATCTTCAGCTCTTCTGCACAGTAGTTTAATATGAACTATGCAAGCCTCCTGAAAAGGGGTTAACTTTTTGTGTGTGTGTGAGAACTGGACATTTACAAATATGTTTCTGGTTTTTTTCAAATGGAATTTACATTATACTTTTCTACAGAGGATATATTTTTATGATTCTTTGTGTTCTTTTGGGGAGTGAAGGACCAAGTGTTTTCTGTAAAATCTGGACTACCACAGTTTATGATGGGCTTTCATTCAGATCAACGTACTAACCACTAGGCAGGACTGTCTCCTGCATCTGAAACACATAGTTTCCCTGGAACCAAGTTTTGGCAGAATCAGTGCTGTTGCTGATTCTTTTAAGGACAATACAGGAAATGCAAGGATTTGCTCTTAGTTTTCTAAAGGACTTGCCCTCACTTTCCACAGAATCACAGAATGGTAGGAATTGGAAGGGACCTCTAGAGATCATCTAGTCCAATTTCCTTGCTAAAGCAGGTTCACCTAGATCAGGTCGTTCAGCAACAAGTCCAGGCAGGTTTTGAAAATCTCCAGAGGAGGAGACTCCACACTCCCTGGGCAGCCTGTGCCAGGGCTCCCTCACTCTCATAGGAAAGTAGTTTTCTTTAGGTTTAAGTGGAACTTTCTATGTTCCAGCTTTTGTCCATTACCCCTTGTCCTATCACTGGACACTAGTTGCTTGCAAAAAAGTCAGATGTAAGAGAACTGCATCAACCCATAGTGACACAATTTATTGCTATAGATGCAAATAGTCTTTAGAAAAAAAGTATTGACAAGGGTAGCTATTTGCAAGCAACTACACTGTTATTCATATTTTTACCTTGAACTGGCTTCACTGAAGTACATTGGTGCCATTTACTGATGGTTGGATAGTATAGGCAAAAAATTGAGTTAATACTACACACCTGATGCTGATGTGACTCCCCTGTATAGCCAAACCACAACATTACAACATGGCTGTCCTCCCTGTAGTAATCCTAACTCAAGTGTTGTTAACTCAAGGGAATGCAACTGCTGGGAAGCTCTTTCTACGCTAGAAATTCCAACTGTATCCCAGGCAGTGCAAAATACTGTAGACAGGTGGGGTTTTCCCTCTGTTAATTGTGGTAGCAGAAATGCTTTGATGGTTTGTACATACAGGATTGGGAAATCCCTCTGAGGACCTTTGCATGTGCAGTAAAATAAAATGCACTGCTGCTGTCACTTGAATTGTTAGGTTTGCTGAAGTGAACAGCAGCTACCTGCAAATGGGAAGAGGAAAAAATCCTGGCATTTCAAACTGGTGCGTTTAACTTGAATTCAGTACTGAGCATGTTGTTGAAGTTATTAATGAAACAATCAGTTTGGAAGCAACTACAGCAATACAGGTGGTAAATAGATGGCAGCGTGGATTTATTAAAAGTAAGTCATACAAACTAACTTAATTTCTTTCTCTGATAGGATAAAAAGCTTAGTGGATAAGGTAAATCCACCAGAATGTGTCTCCGCTTCACAAACATTTTTCTTACGGTTCCATACAACAGTCTCATAAGGAAATTAGGAGGGTGGATAAGATATAGTTTTTATAAAATATGATGGATTGTAAGTAATTTTGAGTGACAGTAAGCACGTATGTCAAGGTATATCTATAGTGCTTGTCACACTGGTGCTTATATATGTATTAATAACTGCGTTTCGAGAGAGGAGAGCGTTGTCCTTCAGGAATCAAATTTGGTTCCGATACTAAGTTAATGTACTCTATTTTCATTAATTGCTTTGATGGTAGAATTAAGACTTCATTGATCACATGTGTGAATTATATTAGTCTTCTTGGTACTGCAAATACCATGCAGAGAATAGATATTAAAATATACTCTTCTCTGGATGTGTCCCTGTAATACACCCTGGAGCCTCAGGCAAGGAATATGTGCAAGGATGGGACACTTTGGAATTTCTCTCTACAACAAAACTCCCTCTGTCCTTCTAGCTGGGATCAAGAGATTGGCTCTCTATCTGCACTTACATTCAAAAGAACCCAAAACCTTGAAAAACTTATCTTAAAAGAACATTAAGGTTCTTGATAAAGCCAACCACCAAATAATTAAGAAATAATAGAATTCAAATGGCCTGTATAATTTTATTTCATCTTCTTAGTGCATATGTATTATAAGGCAGTCTTTAATTCCAAGAATCTATACTATTTTTAACTCAGGATTCTCCTTTGGTAGCCCTATGCATAGGAAGGAATTTCATGCAGACTGAATTTTGTTTCATGCAATTTCATTAGGAATTCCTCAGAACTTCATTGTAGGCCAGTTTGCAGCCCACTGTTTCTAATGATATTCTTGCAAAACGGAGATGTCCGTGCAGAAACGTGGAAGCACCTCAGAGCAATGCTTCAGAAGCACCAAGAAGAAACAAACTGTTTTGAAGGGCAACAATCTTATAAGGAATTGGTGAATCATAGAATCATAGAATGGTAGGGGTTGGATGGGACCTTTAGAGATCATCTAGTCCAACCCCCCTGCAGAAGCAGGGTCACCTAGATCAGGTCGCATAGGAACATGTCCAGGCGGGTCTTGAAGACCTCCAAGAAAGGAGACTCCACAACCCCTCTGGGCAGCCTGTGCCACTGCTCCCTCACCCTCACAGTGAAATAGTTTTTTCTTATGTTTAAGTGGAACTTTTTGTGTTCCAGCTTCATCCCATTACCCCTTGTCCTGTTGCTAGATACAATAGAAAAAAGGGATGCCCCAACCTCCTGACACCCACCCTTTAGATATTTATAAATGTTAATAAGATCTCCCCTCAATCTCCTCTTCTCCAGACTAAATAGCCCCAGATACCGCAGCCTTTCCTCGTATGAAAGATGTTCCAGTCCCCTTGATCGTCTTGGTGGCCCTGCGCTGGACTCTTCCCAGCACTTCCCTGTCCCTCTTGAGCCGGGGAGCCCAGAACTGGACACAGGACTCCAGATGAGGCCTCACCAGGGCAGAGAAGAGAGGGAGAAGAACCTCCCTTGACCTGCTGGCCACAGTCTTCTTGATGCATCCCAGGATGCCATTGGCCTTCTTGGCCACGAGGGCACATTGCTGGCTCATATTTAGCTTATTATCAAAATCTAACATTGATGTGAAAACTAATATTTTTTCATAAATCAAATAAAACTTAAAAAATCTTACTAAATCTGAATTTCGATGCAGATATTTTGCAACGTCTGTAATTAAAGTCACAATATGATCTATATGTACACTGAATCTTTGTGTCTGAAGGTTTGCACGGTTGCCTTAGATGCATGACAATTAGGCATTTTCTGTTGAATGCTCTGGATAATACCATTAGATGCACAATAATTAGGTGTTTTAATCTCATTAATATTCATTTTCATACATTTAAATGCCTCTCTTATAGCATTTGTTAATTAACATACATTTACAATGGTATAGTCCTCTTCCCCATTCACCTATTCTGACTAATTTAATGAGCTGACATATCAGATGACTTCTCTTACAGGATTCTGCTGTTGTATCTTTGGTGGGAACAAAGAAGTGGTTATCGTACTGTTTGCGAGTGGTACTAGTGCAGGTCTTTTTTCTCACAGGGAATCTAGGGCATGGAGAGTCTGTCCTCAGGGATGCTGTTGCAAAATAAAGGACTCATTACTGTCTGTTTCCTCTCATTCCTATTATTAAAACCTGCATCCCAGAAACAAAGTTTGGGCCCTGCTGTGTTTTGTAAATTGAGAGTGAATACAGTTTGTACCCCTAAAACTTTGCATTTCGTGCATGCCAGAGAGTTCAGCCTGCAAAACTGTAGTGAGGGACACACCAACATTAAAAAAAAACAAACAAAAAAAAATCTTTCCTATTTCTTCTAAGTAGGGCTAATTTAAAAGGTAAACGGAAACGTTCAGGGGAGCTGAAGGAAATCCCTGAAAATGTCTGCAAGGTGAAGTAGTAACTGAAATGCTGCTGTATAATTACACCTACTGGGGATATTCATTATGACTCTCGGGTTACTCTGGAGTCTGACTATTAGTTATTAAGTTAGACAGCTTGCCTGTGTATCGTACAAATATTTTACCAGACTGTGCACAGCACCTCCCACAATAATGTCTGTGGTTTCAGTTCCTGTGTTGCTGCTGAAGTACAAATAATGATAGTAAACATGTACAGAAAATAAACACAGTTCCTTCTGTAGGTTTAGCAGATTGAGTTTTTGTGACAACGCTACAGTTTTTTGAGTTTCATTTCATCAAAAATTAAGGGGAAAAAACTCCTGTAAAATTCTTCTTACTGCAAAATCAAAAAGCAATCTCAGCAGTTAACAGATTATTCAAATTCAAAGGGAGAAAACACTCCTGGAGGGGAATTTTCAAAAAGGCTCAGTGTCAACTTAATTCTGTTCCCACTGAAGTCAATGGGAGCTAAGCCAGTACAGAGCGTTTCTCAAAATCTTAACCCTAGGATCTGCATACCCATCTAAGTTCGATGAAGTTTATTCTTTAGGAGATTCCACGTTATTAAGGAAGAGATTTTCAGTAGCACCTGAGGGATTTAGAAGCACAGTTCAATTAGTCTTTCACTCCAATTTGTGCTTCTAAATACCTGAGACAGGTTTGAAAATTTCACGCTAAGACCCTGTCTCAGCTGTTGGTTAAAGCCTCAGTGCACATGTCTATTCCGATAAAAATAGGATTCCAGTCTGAGGCACATGCAGAATTTTGTGTGTGGTGAGATGGTATGCCAGGAGAATAGGCTGTCACATTATCGTTAACTATAAATGAAGGGCACTGTCAAGTGAGGAATGTTTGAACAACATTGCAAACACTGCCGCCGCAATCCTGTGGTGCGTTCTGCTTAATACCGAAGAGTCACGTTCTGTGACCTATGTTAGACTGAGAGGCATGTAACTCCCTGAAGATGCCAAGAGGGTAAGTTAGTATTCATTTCGAGCACGATGGGAAGATCTGGTGCCCCACTTTCTGGATTGGCACATCATTTAGGAGTGATGGATGCAGTTATACGTCAGTGAACATGATTTACATGGGTTTAAATGGCTCCTTTTGACGTGGTTTTTACACAGTGTTACTGCAGCCACCTTACAAAACCCTGCCCTGCCAGTGTAGTGAAAATGATCAGATTTAGGTATCTTGACAGCCCTCACTTTTTCTGCTGCCAAGAAGAGACATACCCCTGCTTTCCTGAATTTCATAGAAGAAGAAATACAATTCCTTTCAAGTGTCTGGAAAAGTAAAGAGGAGAGAGTTCTATCAGTACATTAGAAACTGGGAGACTTTTGGCTGTGGTTCTTACAAGGATGGGTTCGAAGCCCAGTTGTACTTCATTTGAGAATAGGTTGGCTGGCAATGCTGAGTTAACCCTCTCACTGTTTGGGAGCTCCAGCTACAACGTGCCTGTGGTTCTGAGTTTAGTTTACCTTTTTTCTCTTAGAATGCAATGTATGTTTCACAGAGAAATGGGTGAATGCCTCTTTTAATGCCTTTTTTTAGAGGTCAGATTCTCATTCAGATACCTCTGAGCGTTCCCACTGGCAGGAATTAGTTGGACGGCTACTGAACAACATTTTTGCCAAAAATGATGTTTTGTACCATACTGGTCCATCTCAGGAGCTCTTGTGAAGGTTCCTCACTTTAGATTTTTAACTCTGCTGCAGGGTAATTAAACAGGAATTTGAGGATCAGGCAGGAGGAAATGGGAGTAAGAAGCTGATAAATGTTTTCCTTTAAAAAAAAGGGCTAGAAAAGGATACTAAATTTGAGTTCTTTTAGTGTGCAATACAGTGCACAAAAAACCAAAGAAGCAGCTGGTAATTTATTACAGGGGCTGTCCTAGTCATGCTAAAATTAAGCCTAACAGGACAGCCAGTCTTGATCTTTACTTGGGTAAGCAGATGGGTGAAGTAGAGTAAGTCTGGTTTTGTACCATCCCTTCTTCTCAGCAAGCCTCGTACTCGTGTCACAGGGAGGAGAAGCAGGAACATTACAGCAGCATACCTAGAGAAATACCAGATGCTCTTCTCCTGTGAGCAATGGGGGATGAATCGTCAGGAAATGAAAGGAACCTCATCCTGATGGATGCAGGGAAGTAGTGAGCTCTGCAAAGCAGGATGAAATAACTCCCCACTCTGCAAAAGGAGCAGAAGTAACTGGAATTCACACAACCCATGCCTATGCCTATTCAGGAGACTACCATGCAGAGTGAAGAATTCCCATCTTTATACATTGTTGAACCTAAAACAAGCCTTCTGGGGCTAAACTGTGTCGTGGTTTAGGCCCATCAGGGAACAAAGACCACGATTAGCCTCGAGTACCAAAGTACCAATTGCTCGAGGGCAGGGAGGGCTTAATTGCCACTTAAGGTTCAGGACAAAACAGACCAGGCCACTCGGTTTGGGGAAGAAAACAGAAAAAAAACCAATTTAATGCAACATCAACTAAAACATACCCCCAAAAACCCAAAACATAACCAAAATGAAACAACCCAGAGTAATACATCAATGAAGAGTCCAACCAGCCTTTTTAAGAACACCTTCTTGCCACACCTCCCCTCTTCCCGGGCTCAGAGCCCTGATCCCGGGGTTTTTACCCTGTCCCCCCCTGAACGGTTTGGGGGGAGGGGGGGGGGGCGGGGCAGGCAATGGGGGTTTCAGTTAGTCTGTTCCCGATAGCTTCTGCCGTTCGTCCCTCCTCAGGACGGGTGAACTCCACACCAGTCCTCCCTGCAAGTCCGTGGGGTAACTCACACACATGGCAGCCCTGCACGGGCTGCTCCGACGTGCACTTATTCCAAAGGCTGCAGCTCCTCTCTGCCTCTCGTGTGGGGCTGCTCTGCGGCACACAGGCTCTCCAGCACGGCCTGGGCCATGGCCATCTCCCCACACAGTCCCTCGCCCGTCCGGGCTCACTCACATGGAGCTGCTGGTAACTCTCAGTCCTGCCACGGATCTCCACAGGTTTCAGGGGCACAGCTTGCATTCCAGCCACGGCTTGCAGAAGGGTCTCCGGTCTACTGCTCCTCCTTCCTTCCTCCTCCTCTGGCTGAAGAGTCCGCGTGGTCGCCTCCATCTTGTATCACTCTTACACCTCCCGACTCGCATTCCGAATTCCTGTCCCCTAAATAGTGATGGCAGAGGCGCCAGATTGGCCCAGCCGGGCCGGAGGTGGGTCTGAACCCAGGAGCCAGGGGAGGGTCCATAAACTCTTTACCAGGTCCTCACTGCAACCCGCTCCCCCTGTTACTAAGCCAAAAGCTGCTCCTTGCTAAACCAGAACAATTGCTTCATGGGAGAACACTAGGGCTTGCACCGGAATTAACAGTTAATGAATGTCTCCAGAAGGTTCAGATTACGTTAAGAGTTGAGATTTACTGTCTGACCGTGATATCTCTTTATGACAACACCTCTGTTTAAATATAGATAGCCTATTGGACCTTCTTGATAAAGGAAAACATAAACAATGATATCATGGGATTAGCCTTTGAGGAAGAGGAACTCTTGAAGAGAACTGCTACTCCTGAGGCCTTCTGAGTACACTAAAACAGTGAAGCTCTAGGCATTAGAAAGGTGAAAAAGAGTTCAAAGCAGGTAGCCCCTAAACTGAATGAGACCAGACAGTGTGGGTCTTACTGTTGGGTCAAATAATAATTGATTATGGGGATCCTAATGGCGTGGGAATCAAGGATAGGGCAGGAGGCAACTGAAATGAAGGTGAGAAAGGTGAATCATAGAGTTATCTGGGTTATAAGGGGGTCTTTAAAGGTACTCTAGTCCAGCCCCCCACAGTGAGTAGGTTCAAGTAGATCAGATTGTCCTGCCCAATCTGACTTTAAGTATTTCCAGGAATGGGGCATCTACAACTTCTCTGGGCAAACTGTTGCAGTGCCTCACTACCCTCATTGTAAAAAATGTCTTCCTTGTATCTAGCGTGAATCTACCTGCTTTTAGTTTAAAACCGTTACCCCTAGTCCTGTCACAACAAATCCTGTTAAAAAACTTGTCCATAACTTGTCCAAGTATTGAAAGACCACAATATGGTTTCCCTGAAGCCTTCTCTTCTGCAGGCTGAACAGCCCCAACCCTCTCAGGTTGTCCTCACAGGAGAGCTGTTCATGCCCTTTGACAATTTTTTGTGGCCCTCCTCTGGACCTGCTCCAACAGGTCCATGTCTTTCCTATGCTGAGGACCCCAGAGCTGAAATGCAGCACTCCAGGTGCAGTATCACAAGAGTGGAGTAGAGGAGCAGAATCACCTCCCTTGATCTGCTGGCCACTCTTCTGTTGTGTAGCCAAGGATACAGTTGGCTTTCTGGGCTGTGAGTGCACATCGGCAGCTCATGTCCAGCTTTTCATCCATCAATACCTTCAGTTCCTTTTCCACAGGGCTGCTCTCAATCTCATCATCCCCCAGCCTGTACTGGGGTTGCTCTGACCCACATGCAGGCCCTTGCTCTTGGCCTCATTGAACCACACGTCATTCACATGGGTCCACTTATCAAGCTTGTCTGGGTCCATTTGGATGGAATCCTGTCCCTCAGGTGTGTCAGCCACACCACTCAGCTTCGTGTCATCTGCAAACTTGCTGGGGTGCACTCATTCCCACTGTCTGTGTCACTGATATTAAATAATACATGTCCCAGTAAGTGACTCACTTGTCATTAGTCTCTACACAGACATTGAATTATTGACCACTACTCTCCGGATGTGACTATCCAGCTAACTCTTTAACCACTGAATAATCCGTTCATCAAATACATATCTCTCCAATATAAGGAGTTATTGGGATCCATGTCAAAGGCCTTACAGACGTCCAGATGTCATCCATAGCTTTTTCCTTGTCCACTGAAGGGATAAGCTGTTGTAGTGGTCACAGAAAAAATGTAGCATGTAGAGAAGGATACAAAGGAGTGAGAAGACAACAAAAGTATCCCCTTGAGCCCAGTAAAAGACTGAAGAGCTCCAATTATCTTTTCTGATTGGTGATGGAAAGGTGCCTGATGCGCAGAGATTCCTGTCTGGTGGTCAGTCTCTGAACAGGTTACTTAGGCAATCTGTTTTACTTTGATTTCTATGAAGAGCTGCAGCTTCTGATAAACAAATGTTAGGAATATCCTTTTGATTCTGCACGGCATGTCTGGCCTGTAGCATCAGTCCAGAATGATGTGAAATGGGAGCTTTATTGTGACAGGAGCTTTCCACAGACTGGTGATTTGGAGAGTAATGTTTCCTTCCCTCATGGTCTAATCTTGGAGGAAGTAAGTCACTGCTATCTTTCTTTCATTTGCTTGGAGGTTGAGCTGGTAGAGAGAACACATTATAGAAGAGTCATTTCCCACCCTTCCTTCCTATACACGTTTCTCTCTTGTGCTATACCCATCCCACATAATGTGGAAGAAACAGCTGGACTTGAAATGGAGTCCACAAACAAGTGGCTTTAAAAGGGACGGCTGAGCTTTTTAATTAATGACTTCTGTTCATCTCTGCAGCCCAGCCTAGTCTACTTCTGCCTTAACCTGGCTCAAGGAGAAGAGGTGACAAGGTAGCAGAGATGTACTGTTCTACTCCAGGCAAAACTTGAGAACTATTCAGCTTCATGGGGAAGCAATGAGCCCTCTGTGAGATGTCAGTTCACTTGTAAGGATGATAGCATTGCAGAGCTATTGTAGTGTTAGCAGGAAGGGCAGATGAGGTGTTGATATGGGTGGTACAAGAATTCTATGACATTTCTTGAGGCCATCCATAAACTGATGCAAATCCAGGGCCCCTAGAGATGCCTTCACTCCCTCACCCCCAGCTCAGCTGCTCTCACAGTGCTGAAGTGGGTGGCTGGGACATAGCGCATATACTAAGGTGAGGTGAAAATAGCAGCATACACTGCATTTTATTCTGTTCTCTTTCCTGACGTAATCAAATACTGTAAGTTTTACACACCAGTGAACAGATTACTGGCATTTACTAGGAAGCATGAGGAGAAGGCTGGCAACTGCTCACAGGCACACGGAATATACAGGCAATTGCTCTGGAGCATGGGGAACACACAGGCAATTCAATTCCCCACTGGTTTCTAGGCAGGAGCTACCAATTAAAATTAAAAGAATGAAAGACTGCAAGCTTGGGACTGATGATATGCTCTGGAGAGAGGAGTTGCCAACAGCTTGTGCTACAAAGATGCCTCTCTTTCAGTAGGTTTCAAATAGTGAAAGAAACTCAGGTAACAGATCATTCTTTTCTTCTGGCTTCCCTGATTTTCATGTACTCAGTCATGCAGCCAAAATTCCTACAAAGACAGACGGGGCTGCTCCCCATGAATTCCAAGCAGCGAGCCAGCCTTTTGAGAGCTGATGCAGTGAATATGCCAGCAGTCAGCTATACCTAGGAAGCAAGTTTTTAAAGCCAAGCGTCAGGTGCAGGAGCAGAGACTGTTGAATGATGGGGCTCAAGTAATCTACTAATGAGAGCATGGTGTTTATATATATATATATGAAATGATTTGGGATTAAAAAAAATCCATCTAACATGTCTTTCACATTAATTGTTAATGAATGAATCAAATCTCCCCGTCTGACGGAGAAAACTGAAGCCTAACTAGGTGAGGCTGTTAGACATACGTAGGATCTGCAAAGCCAGGATTTCTGCTTTACCCGTCACAGTGGTCCCTGAGGATGTAGGAAATGGGTAAGTTTTAACTGCAGTTACCAGACTGCAGCTACCATGGGGCAGATAAATTGGTTGTGAAGTCAAAGCATGCTTTCCTTGCTCTGACAGAAATTGTGGGAATGCTGATGGACTAATCAGGTGGAGGCTGCTGGACGGGAGAATTTTCACAAAAGGCAGTGAGTTCTACCAGTTTTTAAAATGATTTATACAAAAGGGGATTACGCAAGGACTATTAGTGCTTCAAGATGTGGAAGTCATAATGGTGGTGCAAGGCAAAAACTGTGATCTTACCAGAACTCTGTGCCACTTGGAGAAAAAGCTGTGCCCATGATACTGAAATGGTGGCACTAATACAGTCATAATGTGTAGAGGTACTGTATGCGTTGTTTTAAGATACATTTCATCACATGCATCCTTTACTTGGGAAGCAGAGTAAGAAAGTGAAAACCTTCCAGGCACTTCAACTCCGTGGAGTAACTTGGGAATCACCAGACTCCACATCACAGTACTTCAAAGTTGTTGTAGTACCTCATGTCAACACAATTCTGTTACATTAGGGTTTGCTTTATGAAGGATGAACTGTGTGGCTTTCAGATTTCTCTTCTGGAGAGCTTAATGCAGAAACTGATTAACTAGCAGGTTGGTATCATTTATTATTGCCCAGCTTAATAAACTGCATCTTAAATTACGATATGGATTGCATTGTTGAACGAAAAAGCTGAGCCGGTGTTACAGTATTTGACACAAGCAGCATTTTAAAATGTTTACACTGGTTGCATTGTGTATCGATATTGGTTTTGGAAAGCAATAGACTTAAAATATGGTGGTGAATAAAGTCTGAGCTGCTTCTGAATTCATTTACTTAAATATTGGTCTAAAAATCAAAGACGCTGCATGGAAAAGGTGCTCACCCAGAGTTCTTGTCCCCATTAACAAACACAGGCCAATATCTGCTGTATCAGATCACCAAATTAATGGCATTAAAGTACAGCAAAAATACATTTGCAACAGCTCTAGTAAGTGTAAGACACAGGGCTTACTGATGTGTTTGAAACCATGGAAGCACCTGAGCGTAGTCACATATGGGCTTCTGTCCCCAAAAATGTGGTGGGATCAATAGCCTGGCTGAAGTGCATCTACACTAACACACACGTCATAGGCAACAAATATAAAAGAATTAGAAAAATGTTTCTACAAATACATTAGCAACAAAGGAAGGGTTAATGGAGAAGAATCTCCATCCTTTATTGGATGTGAGGAGAAACACAGGGCCAAAGGATGAGGAAAAGGCTGAGGTACTTAATGCCTTCTTTTCCTCAGTCTTTACTAGTAAGACCAGTTGTTCTCTGGGTACCCAGGCCCTGAGCTGGAGGACAAGGACAGGAGACAGAAAGAAGCCCCATAACCTACGGGGAAATGGTGTGTGACCTGCTGTACCACTTCGACACACACAAGTCCATGAGGCCAAATGTGATCTATCCTAGGATACTGAGGGAGCTGGAGGAAGTGTTTGCTGAGCCACTTTCCATCATGTACCAGCAGTCACCAGGGATGTCTCAGCTGGCTGGAGGCTGGCAAATGTGATGCTCATCTACAAGAAGGGTTGGAAAGAGGATTCAAGGAACTACAGGCCTGTCAGCCTGACCTGAGTGCCAGGGAAGGTTATGGAGCAGATTGTTTTGAGTGCCATCACACAGCATGTATGGGACAAGTCTGCATGGGTTTATAAACGTCAGGTCCTGTTTGACTAGCCTTATCTCCTTCTAAGACAAGGTGAATTGCTTAGTGGTTGAGAAAAAGGCTGTGGATGTTGTTTATCTGGACAAAGCCTTTGACACCATTTCCCACAGCATCATCCTGGAAAATCTGACTTGGACAGACATACTCTTCATTGAGTGGAAATTTATCTGGAAAACCAGGCCGAGAGAGTACTGGTGAAAGGAGTTAAATCCAGTTGGTGGCCAGTCACTAGTGGTGTTTCCCATAGCTCAGTGTTGGGGCCTGTTTTGTTTAACATCTTTATCATTGATCTGGATGAGGGGATTGAGTGCACCCTCAGTAAGTATGCAGATGATACAAAATTGGGTGGGTGTGTTGATCTACTTGAGAACAAGAAGACTCTTCAGAGGGACCTGGACAGGCTGGAGCCAATTGTATGAGATTCAACAAGGCCAGGTGCCGGGTCCTCAGACAACACCACAGGCTTGGGGCAGAGTGGCTGGAAAGCTGTCATCAGAAAGGGACCTGGGGGTGTTGATCAACAGCTGGCTGAACATCAGCCAGCAGTGTGCTAAAGGTCCCTTCCAACCCTACCATTCTATGATTCTATGAAAAGGGTTGCCAAGCTCTGGAATAGGCTGCCTAGGGAAGTGGTGGAGTCACCATCCCTAGAGATATTCAAAAGACATGTAGATGTAGCCCTTAGGGACATGGTTTAGTGGTAAACACGGCAGTGCTAGATTAATGGACTACGTGATCTTAAAGGTCTTTTCCAAACTAAACACTTCTATGATTCTATCATGCTGTAGGATCTCCTGACAGGATAAATATGTCTCCTCTGCCCTCCTTTTTTTCCCTCCCCCCCAAACAAGCAATAAAAACATTTTGCATAAACAAATTCCAAATTACAACTAATCATAGGAAAGCTGACAAATGTATGCTGTGCTAGTCTGTGAAAATACTAATCAAAGCAGCCTGTCAATTGTTAAAGTTAATGATTTAGATATGCAAAACTCTGACTAAATTTTTGTGGATAATTACATAATTACGCCTGGGTTAACACAATCAAAAATAGCAATTGCATGCTCCATCTTGAAATCACCATAGCAGTTCCCTGCAATCTTTTAAAGGCTTCTTTATCCTTGCTTCCACTGCACAAAAAGTGCAGTAGGTGAAGAAAAAAAACCAACCTGGGCGCCACTTGGGAAAGAAAAACAACTATGATAGGTGCCTCCTGTCTATTTCATCCACTTTTTGCCCTCTGCAAAAACAATCCCCTGGAGAACAAAGCACCTGCTAGAGTGAGTGGAAGTATGGTGAAAGCCAGTCAGATTGGACTGGAAACAAGAGAATTGTTTGCTGTAATGAGCTGTAGTACTAGCACCTCTACCTGTGGATTAAAATATGTGTGACAATGAGCTTTTTCTCTGGGATGCCCAGAAGAGGTAAGAGTTTATACTTACTTTTAAAGGTCTTGCTATGACACAGGAACCCAGGACTGGTAAGTCTTACCTAAGTCACTCAACTTTTAATTGAATTATCAAATAATACAAAAATTCCTTTTGGTCTGAAACAGACTCCTCCCAGGTGTTTGATGTAATGTGTGCTATCAAGCTCTTACATCCAACCGCCACCCTCATGAGCTGTGAAATAACAGAATCCCAGAATCTTAAGGGTTGGAAGGTGTCGTGGTTTTGCCCAGCCGGAGCAAAGGGGAAGAAAACCGCGACTCCTCCCCCTGCCCCTCTCGACGGAATGCGGAGGGGATCGGAGAGGGAGGAAAAAAAAGTAGAAGAGCCCGCGTAAGTTGAAATAAGAACAGTTTACTGGGGAAATTGAAGAGTAACAACTATAACAAAGACAAGGGAATATTACAAAGAAAACTGGTGAGTGATACAGTTGCTCACCACCCGGGACCCGACGTGAGCGACCGCTCCCGACCGGCGACCGAGAGCCCGCGCCCCCCTGGAAGAGCTTATTCCGGGGCAAGAGCTTATTCTGGCCAGCCCCCAGCTGTGCCCTGGGCATGACGGTTAGGATGGTATCGAATACCTGCTGGCCAGCCTGGGTCAGCTGTTCAGGCTGTGCCCCTTTCCTGGTTCCTCACGGGAATTAACTCTATCCTGGCTCAAACCAGGACATTCCACCCCTTATTCTATACCATCTACACGTCATGTCTAGGTTTACACATCATAATCACCTACACATACATAACATAGAGCAACTATAGGAATCGTGACATTCAACAGCTATTATTATACAATTTAATTCACGGATTATTCTCACCCAGAATTAAATTCCCTTGAGGCACACATTGGGTCTTCCCATCCTTACACATCATCCACCAAGTACACCCAGGTAACTGAGCAAAAATAATCCCATGGATGGGTTTGCCTTTACCTGAGGCAGGACACACCCAGACTGCCTTCCCTAACATGTCTTTTATATGTACCACAGGGACTTTGTCCCCTTCTGCAATATGTAAGGGTCCTGATTGGGCAGGGCCAGCTCGATTGACAGATCCTCTAGAGCTGACTAACCAGGTGGCCTTTTCCAAGTGTGTATCCCAATGCTTGAAAGTTCCACCTCCCATCGCTTTCAGTGTGGTTTTCAATAACCCATTGAATCTCTCAACTTTTCCTGAGGCTGGTGCATGATAGGGAATATGATAAACCCATTCAATGCCATGCTCTTTGGCCCAGGCATCTATGAGGTTGTTCCTGAAGTGCGTCCCATTGTCTGACTCAATTCTTTCTGGGGTGCCATGTCGCCAGAGCACTTTCCTTTCAAGGCCCTGGATGGTGCTCCGGGCGGTGTCATGAGACACAGGATACGTTTCCAACCAGCCGGTGGTCGCCTCCACCATTGTGAGCACATGGCATTTGCCTTGGCAAGTCTGTGGCAGTGTGATGTAATCAATCTGCCAGGCCTCTCCGTATTTATATTTCTGCCATCGTCCTCCATACCATATGGGCTTCAGTCGTTTTGCTTGTTTAATTGTAGCACATGTCTCACACTCATGGATAACCTGTGCAATAGTGTCCAAGGTTAAGTCCACCCCTCGATCATGAGCCCATTTATAGGTAGCATCTCTGCCTTGATGACCTGAGGTATCATGGGCCCATCGAGCTAAAAATAACTCCCCCTTATGTTGCAAATCCAGATCTATCTGAGAAATCTTAGCAGCCTTGTCAGCTTGCTGGTTATGCAGATGTTCTTCTGTGGCCCGCTTTTTGGGTACATGAGCATCTACATGGCGCACCTTCACAACTAGTTTCTCCATTCGAGCAGCAATGTCCTGCCATAGTGGAGCAGCCCAGACGGGTTTGCCCCGTCGTTGCCAGTTGTTCCGTCTCCATTGCTGTAGCCATCCCCACAGAGCGTTTGCCACCATCCACGAATCAGTGTAGAGGTAGATCCTTGGCCATTTTTCCCGTTCAGCAATGTCTAAAGCCAACTGCATGGCTTTTATCTCTGCAAACTGACTGGATTCACCCTCTCCTTCTACAGCTTCTGAAATTTTGCGTAGGGGACTCCATACAGCTGCCTTCCATCTCCGATGCCTTCCCACAAGGCAACAAGAGCCATCAGTAAACAGGGCATACCGCTTCTCATCTTCTGACAGTTCATCATACGATGGGGCCTCGTCAACACATGTCACCTTCTCTGGTGATATTTCACCATCTTCACACTCTGGCCAGTTTGTGATCACCTCCAGGATCCCAGGGCGACTAGGCTTCCCTATACGAGCTCGTTGTGTGATCAGTGCGATCCACTTACTCCATGTAGCATCAGTTGCATGATGCGTAGGGAATGCCTTCCCCTTGAACATCCAGCCCAGCACTGGCAGTCGAGGTGCTAGGAGAAGTTGTGTTTCTGTGCCAATCACTTCTGATGCAGCTTGAACCCCTTCATATGCTGCCAGTATCTCCTTCTCGGTTGGAGTGTATCGGGCCTCGGATCATCTGTATCCCCGACTCCAGAACCCGAGGGGTCGGCCTCGACCCTCCCCAGGTGCTCTCTGCCAAAGACTCCAAGTAGGGCCATTCTCCCCAGCTGCGGTGTAGAGCACATTTTTAACATCTGGTCCTGTCCGGACTGGCCCAAGTGCCATCGCATGAACAATCTCCTGTTTAATTTGTACGAAACTTTGTTGCTGCTCAGGACCCCATTCAAAATCATTCTTCTTCTGTGTCACATGGTAGAGGAGGCTAACAATCATACTGTAATTTGGAATATGCATTCTCCAAAAACCCACAACACCTAGGAAAGCTTGTGTTTCCTTTTTGCTAGTTGGTGGAGACATGGCTGCAATCTTGTTTATCACCTCTATTGGAATATGACGACGTCCATCCTGCCATTTTACTCCTAAAAACTGAATCTCCTGTGCAGGTCCTTTGACTTTACTGCGTTTAATGGCAAAGCCAGCCTTTAGAAGAATTTGAATTATTTTCTTTCCTTTATCAAGGACTTCCACGGCTGAGTCACCCCACACCACAATATCATCAATGTATTGCAGATGTTCTGGGGCCTCACCCTCCTCCAGCATGGCCTGGATCAGTCCATGGCAAATGGTGGGGCTGTGTTTCCACCCCTGGGGCAGTCGATTCCAAGTATACTGCACCCCTCTCCAAGTGAAAGCAAACTGAGGCCTGCACTCTTTTGCTAAAGGGATTGAGAAGAATGCATTGGCAATATCAATGGTGGCATACCATTTGGCTGCCTTGGACTCCAATTCGTATTGGAGTTCCAACATGTCTGGCACGGCTGTGCTCAGAGGTGGCGTGACTTCATTCAGGCCACGGTAGTCTACTGTCAGTCTCCGCTCTCCAGTAGACTTTTGTACTGGCCATATAGGGCTGTTAAAGGGTGAGTGAGTTTTGCTGATCACCCCTTGGCTCTCCAATTGGCGAATCAACTTATGAATGGGAATCACTGAGTCTCTGTTGGTGCGATATTGCCGACGGTGCACTGTTGTGGTTGCAATTGGTACCTGTTGCTCCTCAGCCTTCAGCAAACCCACAACAGAAGGGTCCTCTGAAAGGCCAGGCATGCTGGATAATTGTTCAATCTCTTCTGCCTCCACTGCAGCCACACCAAAGGCCCACCTGTATCCTTTTGGGTCGTTAAAATACCCTCTCTTAAGATAATCTATACCTAAGATGCATGGAGCTTTGGGGCCTGTCACAATAGGATGCTTGTGCCAATTTGTGCCAGTCAGACTCACTTCAGCTTTTAATACAGATAGCTGTTGAGATCCCCCTGTCACTTCAGAAATACAAATGGATTCTGTCCCTTTAAAATTTGATGGCATCAGAGTACATTGTGCACCGGTGTCCACTAAAGCCTTGTATTCTTGTGGATTTGATGTGCCAGGCCAACGAATCCACACAGTCCAATAAACCTGATTATCTCTTTCCTCCACCTGGCTGCAGGCAGGGCCTCCCTAATACTGGTCATCGCAGTCATCATTTACTGTTTCCCAGGAAACACCAGAGGTCCCCTCGAGGGAATCAGAATTGAAATCAACCCTCCTATCTTGTCTAGGGGGTTGCTCACTGGAAACTGGAGCGACATTCCTCCAAGGAGAGTTACTTCTTTTAACCCTTCCTTTACGCAACTCCTGTGCCTGTGCTCTTAGAGTAGATGGGGTAGGTGGCCTATCACACTTGCTCATATTCTCTCCTTGGTCCTGTGGATAGGACCGCGAAACATCCTGGGGTGTATACTCCTTATGTTCCTGCTCTTGAGCACGGGGACGCTTATTCTTAAAAGCTGGAGTACTGGCAGGTGGAGAGCGAGATGTGAATTGGTCAATCTTCTGTGACATTTTCTCTACAGCTGAAACAACAGCCTGTAGGGGACAAGGCACATTTTCTTCATATTGCCGAAGTTGAGCGGCTAGTTGTTCCACCGTTTGCCTCTCATCTTCTTTCCAGGAGACAACTGCCAACGAACCTGCATAAAATGGTGGTGCACTTCGTAGGAACTTTCACCACATAACTCGTGTGCATTCAACTTCATCTGGGTCTGTGGGTGCATAGTCATTATAAATAATCTCCAGCACAGCTAACTCCCTCAAATATTGAATGCCTTTCTCCATGGTGGTCCACTTACTTGGGGGGCATGTAATATCTTCCTTGAAGGGGTATCTTTCCTTCACGCCCAACAAAAGTCGCCTCCAGAGGCTGAGGGTTTGTGACAGTCTTCCCATAGCCTTATCAATGCCCCCGTCCCGGGACAAGGAGCCCAATTGCCTGGCTTCTTTGCCCTCTAAGTCCAAACTGTGGGCTCCATTTTCCCAGCATCGGAGCATCCAGGTGATAATGTGCTCAATCTTTTCGCACTTGTCGCAGTTCGCTCAGGGACAAGGATCGGGTGATTATCTCTGGCTCTGGCTCTGACTCTTCCTCCCGTTCCCGTGATGACACTGGTTCATCTTCATCCCTCACAAGGCGAACTGATTTGTTTATGTTTCTTTTTCTGGACAGGAGCAACTGACACTGCCACAGGTTGATCCTCTGATTCAGGATCAGTGTCTGCTGTTGGAGTTAGGGCAGCAACAGCATCAGTTGCCTCAGTTTGAGTAGCCACAGTGGTTGCTAGGGTGGCATTCCTAATCTGTACAAGTAAAAAACTCTTCCAATACCTGTTCATATTCTTCTGTATATCAATCCCTCCATAGCTGCCCAACCTCTTAACAGTCTGGAAAACACATTTCACAACTCTACCCAAGAAAAACACCCTACCTAGAGGACAGAGCAATAAAACCACAATGGCTGGGACATACCAAGTGCATTCTGAATTGTCAAAAGCTATTGCAGTTAACTTGAATGAGTAAGGGAGGATGGAAAAAATGGAAAAATTATGTCCCTCCATTTTTCCCATGAACTGAGTGTCATTACTGTCACTACCTTCTGAAAATAAATGTCCAAGTTGCCGAAATGCCAACCAAGTCATGTACAAGTATTGGCCTAGCTCCACACCCAGTGATACAACCATACCATAAGCCAGTAACAACCAGTATATCAGAACGAGTGCTTTCGTCCCTTTTCCAAAGGACATAAACACTATCAGAGAGAATACATAGTGCATATGACAAATTACGGGCCAACAGCAGTTAAGCAAATACATCAACATTGTGACAATTGTTTCAGCCTACTGTGTCTTATTTCAACCCTGCGGGCCCCACGTTGGGCGCCAATAAGTGTCGTGGTTTTGCCCAGCCGGAGCAAAGGGGAAGAAAACCGCGACTCCTCCCCCTGCCCCTCTCGACGGAATGCGGAGGGGATCGGAGAGGGAGGAAAAAAAAGTAGAAGAGCCCGCGTAAGTTGAAATAAGAACAGTTTACTGGGGAAATTGAAGAGTAACAACTATAACAAAGACAAGGGAATATTACAAAGAAAACTGGTGAGTGATAGAGTTGCTCACCACCCGGGACCCGACGTGAGCGACCGCTCCCGACCGGCGACCCCCCAGAAGAGCTTATTCCGGGGAAGAGCTTATTCCGGCCAGCCCCCAGCTGTACCCTGGGCATGACGGTTAGGATGGTATCGAATACCTGCTGGCCAGCCTGGGTCAGCTGTTCAGGCTGTGCCCTTTCCTGGTTCCTCACGGGAATTAACTCTATCCTGGCTCAAACCAGGACAGAAGGGACCTGGAAAGATCATCTAGTCCAACCCTACCAGAGCAGGACCACCTAGAATAGGTCACACAGGAACTCATCCAAATGGATTTTGAATGTCTCCACAGAAGAAAACAACCCATCTGGGCAGCCTGTTCCAGTGCTCCATCACCCTCACAGTGAAGAAATTCTTCCATGTATTCCTTTGGAACCTCTTATATGTTCCAGCTTATACCCATTGCCCCTTGTCCTATCATTGGACATCACTGAGAACAGCCTGGCTCCATCCTCCTGACGCCTGCCCTTTATGTATTTGTAAACATTAGTGACGTCACCCCTCAGTCTTCTCTTCTCCAAGCTAAAGAGCCCCAGCTCCGTCAGCCTTTCATCGTAAGGGAGGTGCTCCACTCTCTTCATCATCTTTGTGGCCCTGTGCTGGACTAGCCTTTGCTGGCAGTACCAGAGGAAGGGAGGCTTTTGGTAAATGAAAGAGGATAAGTAAGCCCAGTCCTGTTGGGCACTGGTCTTTTTTCAGTTTCTTTGAAAAGAACTCCAAGTCTATTCTAAGCATCTTTGAAAAGCCTAGTTCTTGGAAATATTCAATTGTTCTTGCAGCACTGGGTTTTGTTTGGTTTTTTTTTTTTTTCAGTTCTCACCTTGGCTTCTTGCTCTCTTATTGTACTAGGTCTAGCTAACACAGTGTAGAGATTCCAGGCTCTTTCCTGAATGTCACATGGGCTGGAATGGGGTAATGATAGTGATGGAGATTTAAAAAGTAATATATCTCTTGTGTAATTTTTTATCATAATTTTTCTATACAGTTTCCATTAAATAGATAAATGACCTAAACGAAAAAGAGAAATAAAGTGAGAGCATAAAATCAGTCCCTGTCAAGATCTACATATAAAGAGTCAGGGTGCCAGCATTCTAAAATTGGCTGCCTGAACTCCAAAATCTGCAAGTACATGTTCAGGTGGATTGATTTGCTTTAGCAGTGGTTTACTAATACTTGTGGGGAAGCAAATGTAGATGTATCCCTTCCTGTGTCAAATATGCTGTCAAAGTCAGCTTCAGCTAATTGATTTTATGGACTCATTATTACTTATCTTATATTTTCAAGAGTAACTATTCTAAATCTACTTGATGGGTTGCTCAGGCTGTAATAAGGGCATGAAATTAAATAGTGGTGTGGTTGGATGTCTGAATGAAACCTGAAATGTTTTGGAAACCTCACAAGCACCTGGAGCAATAGTCAAGTTCTGAGGCACTATTCTCCAGTTTTACACTGCTTACTTCTGCTGCACTGATGAAGCGAAAATAAACTTCCTGTACTTAGACAGATTTTAAACATTTTTCTACAAGACAGAAACCAGATGGAATATTTTCACAGCTGACACTAAAATTCACAGTTTTTGTGACTTCTGTGATATTGTGATTTATACAGGGACTTTCTGTATCAGACAACCTCTTACCATTCAAGCTTTTAAATATATTTGGATTGGTAGGTCAAAAGACTGTGTTAGCTGTGTGAAACGTGAAGTAGCAGTGGATTTAAATGATAGCTCCATGGGCTGTTCTGTTTCTTCATTTTGACCATAAGTCATAAGAATAAAATATGTTAAAAGTGCCCTGCTCCAAAAAGGATGGCAAACTCTTAAATGCCTTGAAATTAATCATTTCTAGAAGCAAACAAAAAATTCTTATGTCAGAGCACAAGCACAAGGCAGGCTATTGTTTTCAAGCATTTCCTAGCCCTCTTAAAGGGAGAACATGAGTGGTAAAAGGCATTTTGTTTGGGGCTGTGCATTTCACAGGCAGTATTTTCAGATAAAGATACACCTGAGAAAGAAGTGTTGAAGGTTGGGTTTGGGATTTGTTTGTCTTTTTTTCTTTTCCCCTGCTGGGGACTAAGGAGCCAAGTTGAAGCTGCTGGAAAACCAGGTAGAAGGAATCAGAAGAGGTTGTGGGATCTGGCAGAGATGGACTGAGACAGGGGGTTTTCCCCACGTCCCATTTCCTTTGCTCTCCGTTTTTGCCTGAATCAACTTGTTCTTTCCAGTCGAGCTTCTTGCCACCTTTATGGGAATTCATGGTTTCCTGGGAAACTTCTGTTGACCTATGCCTGAGGAAAACTTCAGAAACATGTTGATTTTTCTGTTTTTACTGAGCTTTTTCTACAAGAGCAGTATTTCAGCAACCTTGGTGGCTGCCTGCCTGTTTCCAGATGCAGTTCCAGATTTTATGTTTTTCTTTCACAGTCTTAGGTGGTGTGGCTTTTGGCTGTGATATCCTTACGAATTTGGAGCAGCAGGTGTTCCTAGTGCTAATAGTACTGAAGAGTTCAACCTGCTGAGGGAGGCAGTGTTGGAGATATTCCTTGTGTGTGTATATTTATAGGATCCCATGCTCTGAAATCCACCCCTCTCCCCACCCAAGAGAGCTGCTTTGCACAGGGCTTCAGAGATCAGAGAAGTGCCTTGTCTTTAATCAGGTGTTTTCTTAGGAAGGGATGTGTTGTTGCTAAGGTATGTAATTTCTTTCTAGCTCTGAGAAAGATGGAGGTATATATAATTTTAGGTGCTTATAATACGTGCACCTTATCTTTATAGCAGGATTTATTGTGTAAACCAGTGCCAAAGTAAATGGTAACAGTGCCTAGGAAGCCAGGGCAGGGAGGAAAAAAAAAATAGAAAAAGCAAGTCTCTAAGGCATTCTTCCTGGTCAAGCAATTCCTAACGTTACTGGCACACCAAAGTATCCTTCAGTCTTCTGTAATGTATGTGCTAGTCTCAACTCCAATGTGATCGTCAAAGTAGTATAAACCCATATTTATCTTTCACAATGAAATGGTACTTGATGTTGTTTGGATCTGTTGTTAAAATCCCTTCCCCCTCCCCCCCCAAAAAAAAAGGTAGGAATATGGTGCAGAAGGGGATGATGGTTAATAATTTACAAATCTTACTGAATTGCACATTAAATAAGTGTTGATTCCAATGACATCTGTTGAAAATTGGCATACAACAAAGCATTTGGTGATAACATACGGATGGAGGTGAGGGAGACAGATAGAAGAAGCTTTCTACTTTTCCGTACATGTCTTTAATCCGATGTCCTCAAAGTTATAGACACTACATACTGCAACTGTCTGTATACAACTTGGCTTACAGAGAAAGCAGTGTTGACATGAGTAGAAAATACTGCCATTCTTAACATATCATTTCCCCATTTGGACCATTTTTGCCTGTTTTTTCCTGTCTCCTCTCTGTGCCATGCCTGCTCTCCCCACCGCCAGCTTCAGTGAACGCAGATACTGTATTATAAGTTTCATGTTGATGAGCAATTGTTTAGAAGGCTGTAGCACAAATCCACAATGTTCTGCTTCTACAGTCACTGAAATCCAGGAAACCACATTTTAAATACAATGCTGATATGTATCTAGTGCAGTTTAAACAAATGCAGTCACTTTTGCAAGATACTTCCTTTGGCTATGCTGATCTGGCAAATTACTTAAATATATGCCTAAATCCCATATGTACTTGCTTTGAAGTCAATGGTATTACTTACATGTTCATATACTTTGGTGTTTTAAGGCCTTAAGACATAGGAGGACACTTGGCATTTACAAAAATAGAGCTGGAAGAAGCCTCATGAAGTTTCCCTTCTGCAGGATTGGTTATATTTATGTCATTCCTGGCAGAAATTTTCTAGACTGTGCTTAAAAACATCTGGTGATGGAGATTCCAGATTCCATAGCTTTCCCAGGCTCTATCCCGATGCTTCACTATCTTAATTATTAGAAATGTTTTTCTCTAATGTCTGACCTGTGTCCATCTTGCTGCAAGTTATACCTGTTACTGTTTGAACTTCCTAACATGCAGAAAACCCTGTGTGTGACACACTTTGACAGATTCAAACTCATAAAATTGCTTTCTCAAGAATTCGTCTCTCTGAAGGCTCCAGAGCTTTCAAATCTTCTCGGACATATTTTCTGGACCTCTGGTCGCTTCTGTTGCCCTTGTTCTGAGTCTCTCCAATTAGTCCATCTCTACCTTGAACTCTTCCTCTCCACCCCTGGATGAATTTCAGCCTTTTTCTTGACACCACAGTAATTTGTCAACATATCTTCAAACTCTGACCCTCCATACTTGCAGTTGTCCTATGCACACCATTTGTGTAGTATGCAAGCATAGAAAGTGTGATGCTTCATGGACAAGTGATTCACAACAGTACTGAACAGAATCATATCCATAGGAGAGTTGTGTCCCCTTAGATGGCTTGCTTTGGCTAGCGGGCAAATGATCACTTTCTGTACACATCATGCCCAATGAGTTTCATACCTGTCTCGCAACCATTTCTTTCAGATCACATTTTGTTAGTGTACATGTGAGAGTGACATTTTAGATGGCACCAAAACCTTTACTAAATCAAGAACTGTGACATCTCTTGCTTTGCTTCTGCCACGAGGCCTGTTCCTGTATGGCAGAGGGAAATTAAATTGATTTGACAGAATTTATTCTCTACAAATCCATACTAGCTGCTATTCATTTCCATGTTATCTTCTAGGTGCTTATAAATAGTTTGATTATTTGTTCTGTTTTTGCTTTGAGGACTGAAGATTCAGCTCTGCTTTCCCCCAGGTGTAGAGCTAGATATTCTGGTTGGTTTATTCCAGTCTTTTGGCACCCCATCTTCTGTTCTTGCATTCTCAGAGGGGACTGCCCAGTGATTCAGAGCCTGTGTGACTATTTAAGAATACAGAGTTAAAATTAATTGTGCCTTGTCAATTTGAAGACCTCTGATTTATTTAAGGACATTTTAATCTACTCTTTTTAGGCCATTATCTTCCTGCTACTACAGCTTCTAGTCTTTGTGTGCAGTGGTATCTCTGTCATTTAGAAGTTTCTCAGTGGCACTACCAATTCTCCTAAATGTTTTATTTTTGTCTTCCATGATGTAGTGGTTTTGCCTGGGCCAGGTTTTTGGTGGTTGGGGCACAGGCTACAGAGGTGGCTTTTTTAAACAAAACCAAAAGCTTCTCCTGTAGCTGACAGGGTTAATGCCAATCAATTCTAAGATGGAACCACAGCTGACAGAGGCCTGGCCAATTAGTGACTGAGGTAATGCCTCTGTGAATAACGTATTTGAGAAGGAGAAGATGTTGCTGTGCGGTTGCAAAACAGTAGCAGCAGCAGAAAGGAGTGAGAATGTGAAAACATCTCCACAGACACCAAGGTCAGTGGAGAAGGAGTGGGAGGAGGTACTTGGCACTGGAAGAAAGACTCCTCTATGACTGTAGTGAAGAGGTTGTCCCTCTGTAGTTCATGGAGGTCCATGAGGGATCAAAGATCCACCTGCAGCTCATGGAGGACCCCGTGCTGGAGTGGGTGGATCCCTGAAGGAGGCTGTGACTCCATGGGAAGCCCACCCTGGAGCAAGTTCCTGGCAGGACCTGGGAGTTCATGGAGAGAGGAGCCTACACCAGAGCAGGTTTGCTTTCAGGGCTTGTGACTCTGTGAGGAACTCAACACTGGAGCAGTCAGTACCTGAAGGACTATTCTCCCCATGGATGACTCACATTGGGGCAGGCTGTGAGGAGCTGCCCCCATGGGAAGGACCCACATTGGAGAAGATCGTGAGAGACTATCTCCCATGGGAGGGACCCCACAGTATAGCAGTGGGAAGTGTGATGAGGCCTCCCTCTGAGAAAAAGCAGTGGCAAAGTCCATCTGTAATGAACTGACCGTAACCCCCATACCCCATCCCCTGCACCACTGGAGGGGAAGGAAGGAGAGTTCTGGGAAGAAGAGGGGGTGGGGGGGGTGATTTAAGATTTGACTTTATTTCTTATTTTCCCTACTCTGTTTTGATTGATTGTTAATAAATAAAACCATTTCTCCCCAAGTGGGGTCTGTTTTGCCCATGATGCTAATCGCTGAGTGATCTCTCTATCCTTATCTTGACTTGCAAACTTCTTGCTATTTCTCTCTCCCCTGTCCAGTTTAGGAGGGTGAGTGACAGAATGACTTGGTGGGCATCTGGCACTCAGCCAGGGCTAAACTGCCACACAAGAGATTTCTTGAGATTAGGTCCTGCTATCATCAGTGGTTTTGTTGCTTCCAGATCTAGGGCTTTATTGCAAACCAATTTCAGGTTCTTACTTGGACAGTAGTCCTGCTGAAGTGGAAGAGCCCTGAATGAAGCCAAGGACTGCAATAACAGGACCTGTGGTGTGTTGCAATTAAGATACCTGTTGACCAGCTTCTGTAAGGCAAGACTTGAACTGCTCTATATATATATACACAAAAATGAAGTAGGGAGCATCATTAGAAACTTACATTCATGACAATTTCCATAATGTCACTTCTTCCATAGTGCAAAGAAGTATGTTCAATTGAGATTACTCTTGAATTAGTGACAATTATCTGTATATAAGAAAAAACTTTCTGTGCTAATTAGAATGTATTTGTGAGTGATTTTAGTTTCTCTCCCATGGAAGACTATTTTCATAGAATCAGAGAATGGTAGGGGTTGGAAGGGACCTTTAGAGATCATCTAGTCCAAACCCCCTGCAGAAGCAGGTCAACCTAGATCAGGTCACATAGGAACATGTCCAGGTGGGTCTTGAAGACCTCCAAGGAAGGAGACTCCACAACCCCTCTGGGCAGCCTGTGCTACTGCTCCCTCACCCTCATTATTTTAATTCATATTACATTTTTGCGTAATCTTTTTTAAAAAATTATTTTCAGAAAGAAAATAATGCAAAAATTCAATAGTTGAGGTTGACATTTCAAGATGTGCGATGAGATAATAGGCTAAGTCTTCTAAGGAAATATGTCAATTCTATGGACGCTCTTATGGAAAAATTCTGATTTCACGTGGAGTCAGGTGAGAAGGTAAATTTCATGGGATTTCTGAAAATGGCTGGATTTTACTGGTTCCATGAAATCTATGACAGCCATGGAAAAGTGCACAGTTCTTCTTGTGGAGCAAATTCTTATTGCAATCTGCAGAACTTTTATTTTCTGTGTACATCTGTTCTTCTTGCACATATTATGCATTCCGGACCTCTTCCTCTTCTTATAGTCTCTTCTTGTGAATATTTTACAGTTCTTGATGGATGCATAGTGCTCTGATTCTAATTCTCTGATAGAAATCCATGACTACCTACAAAGGAGGTTCAGTGCGTGACTGTGTGTGGGGGAAGGGCATGAAAAATAAGAAATACTAAATACAGTCCTAGGGATTTAATATTTTACAGTAAAACCAGCTTATTTTATGCAATATAAGAGGTGAAAATAATCAGGACTAAGGAATGAAAAAGATTTATCATATTCAACGGGAGATCTAAGCAATGTAGCATCAAAAGCAACCTACTTGTAATTTGTAAAATCCTGACTTGTGCAGACGGTCCAGCATGAGACCACTCGAGGAGCATCTAAAGCTTCAGAGGAGAACTGTGTTGTGGCATCTCAATTTATCCTGTAAGCAAAGCCCTCGTTGACTAGGACACAAGTGTGACTGTAGCATGCTTGTATTGTTCCCTGTCTTGATAGAAGCAGCAGAGCTGAAATAGATCTTGCTTTCCAAGGAGAGAAATTAAGACACACAGGAGAAAAGGAAGGCATCCTCAGACAGGGCTTGAAAATCAATGAGATGAGGTGAAAACTCACAGGAAGGCTGTGTTGAAAGGGCATGGGAAAAGACAAAGTGATAGTAGATAAGTGGAGGAATCATAAAGGAAAGAACTGTGAAGCAGATTAAGCCAAATCTATGTGGGGTTTTAAATGAAGAAGTCGTACAGTGTCTCGAGATGAACAGGGAGCTGTCTGATTAGCTTTGATTTAATGATATTCTTGAACATCTTTGTGTGCCTGAGCAGCGAGAACTGAGAAGATTCTTGACAGCGGAGATGAATTCTTTTCCTGGGAAATAGCCTTCCCCTCAGCTTAGGGGAGACTTGGAGAAACGTCACAAAGTATGGCAGAGGCAGGTGGGCAGGAAAAGGAGAGGAAATAAATATCAAGGTCTTGAATGATGTCCTGTACCACTCTCACTCCCATGAGAAATGTGAAGTTGAGAGCCGAGACTAAGGCTAGCTGTTGATGTGCATTGAGGCTTCTCTATATTTAGTGAAGCCAAGAAGTGGTTCTAGGGGGCAAGAGGAACAAATGAAAAGTGGTCTGGTGTATGAAGGAGTTGCTCATGTTAGCTGCAATAGGCACAGGTATTTGTCCTGTGCATCATGTTGTTCTTTATTGCCTGCTACCCACTCTCTTCACTGAACCTAATAAGTTCCTAGGATCTGTATTCCCTTTTGCTCAGTTTCTGTAAACACTAAATAGAATTTTGCCATGTATAATGTTTTCCAGAGAAAACATCATCACCTTTTGTTATATTATTTTGAAAGAGTTTTTGGCCTGCTGCTTTTCCCCTTTCCTCATCATGCAACCTACAATTCAACTCTCCTTTGTGTAATCCCATTTGAAATATGAACAATATGAATCCTCCAGTTTATGCTAGCAAGGAAATTTGGGTGGTTATATTTCATCATTGCCTTAGAGAACAAGAACAGGGCAGCTGTCAAACTGTCTTTGTACAGTTTTCTCCTCTGAAATATAGTGAGGAAACTGTAGTCATCTTGATAACCTATTCAAGTTTTTTTCCTCCTCTTTTGCTACCTCACCATATCAGCGAGTTGTATCGGTGCATTTTTCACTTGCAGTAGATAACAATAGCCTGCCCACATCATCCCCAAAGGATACAGGTCCTACTGCCTCTTGCTCTGACTGCAGCTTCCTGTTACATCTGCCTCTGTCTTGGTGACCCTCAGATCACTGTAGTGATGCCTATATCACCTATAGGACTTAGAGAAAAAAATTAGGTAGTTAAAATATTCTACGCCAACATGTAGTGAACTAGTTGGAGGCCTACCTTTTGGCTTTAGTGAGCTTTTCAACATAGAAAAGGGATGTTCAGTTCAAGGAGAGCAAAGCCCAGAAGATGTCTATAATAGCATTGACCTATAGGTTAGGCAGAGGTGGGAGCTTTCATGAGGAGCTGAGGCAGGTAGAGGTGGTTGTTCTGCAACTGGCCTCTGCTGTAGTGACCCCTCCTTTGCCAGGGGGCTGAACCATGCTCTGCAAGGTTGATTACCAGCAGAGTTGCTCCAGCCTTGCTCTTCATATATGGATGGGCGGGGTTGGAGTTTATATCTCTTTGGGACTCCCATGCTGCACCTGGTCTTTGTGATGTAGGAATCAAAGCTAGATGTGATGTCTTGTGGGGTCAGAACAAGATGCATTGGTACTTCTAGTCAAGAGCATAGATAAGTTTCAGTTTTTGAAACTTTCCAGTTATTTCGTTTCCTTACACATAGTTTACACTTGCATTACATATTTTGTCAAGTCAGGTAAGAAGAAAATATCTATGCTATAATATGTTTTGGCAAATAGTTCCTTTTTCTCCAGAAGCAATTTGTGCCAACATCTAACTATCAACTAAATATGCATGGCTAAGGACTACAGACGTATTCATGCTGGTGGGCCCTGCTTGCTGAAAGTGTTCTATTCACACCACATGCTGCAACCCTGACCATACATTTGTTAGCACGCTTGATTAAACATGCATACAGAACTGGAGATCGCAGTACAAGGGCACAGACTATCTGAGCATTTAATCTCAAATGCACCCCATGGGTAAGGGAGATGGATTAGTATCATCACATGTAATCATATAATCTCACCTCTCAACCCCCTCCATTGCCCCCACTTTGGGAATCCCTAAAGATGTATGAAGAGTCAAGAGACCCTGAAACGCCTGAGTTCACGTAAGCCAAGATTTACTTTAACTTGATAGTTGTTCTTTCTACCAAGAGAGAGCTAAGTGGCTAGTTCTCTCCAGGTATTTGCATTTGGATGTCTGCTTTTGAAATGGTCAAAGGCAGTGGGACTTGGAGTGCCTGGCGCCTTGCTGTTTGCATGTATCTGTCATCATAATTTCTTCTCCAGAGTAAGCTGGCTAAATTAATTTGATTTTAAAGAAGTTAAGCACTGAGGCTGTGCCTGACATTTTCAGGATTCCAGGACGCCGTGTTCCCAGATCAATATGCTGCTTTATTAAAATAACTTATGCTGGGGAAGGCCATGTGACACTCTCAGACCCATCCATCTTAGTTGAGTGTTTCTATTAGAGCTGCGCAAATCCTTTCCAGGACAGCAAGTGAGAGTTTACAAATTTAGCATTAGAAAGGGGTAGTGTGGAATTACAGACACCTCCCTGTGTGCCCCCATCAAATACTGGATTTAAATATACCCCTTTTCTCACGTTTGAGCCTCAAGCAGGCCCTAACAGAAGCCCATCTCTGCATTGCTAGCAGTCAAATAGGCACGCATATACTTAGATGTGCAGATACAACAATAGTAACCTGCTGTCCACAAAATGTGCCCTTGCATATGCAGGTAAAGATGATCCATTTTTCAACCAGGCACTTATTTGGATTAAAAGATATTCTTGAAAAGGTAAAAAGGCACCTCAAGTACCAAGATGTTGTATAGCTAAAAATCAAGGAGAGATTTAAGTTCTTCACAGATTTAAATAGAATCAGAATAGTACACAAATGTAGTGTGAGTTTATCTACATGAAAACAAACCAAATATCATTTGGTAAGGTAGCTGATTTAATATATATTGAGAGTGTTTGTCTCTAGGGCACATTTATGATAGCCACGGAAACAGCACAGTGGAGTCAGTGACTGTTGTGTCACTCAAAGCAGACTTTAGGAAATAGACAATATGAGTGATATTCTGCTTCTGCGGGGGGGTTGGACTAGATGATCTTTAAAGGTCCCTTCCAACCCTACCATTCTATCATTCTATGATATTCTCACAAGTCTTCAAAAAAGTATATTATAAAAAATGCTGCTCTTATTTTCTCTGTTAAACAGCTGGCCCTGTAGCTTTCTTATACTACACAATGTTTAGAGTTTATACTTCCTTTACTTATAAGATACTGGCAGCTGAATCTCTTAATAGGGCTAGAAAAGTCTTCATATGTTGTTTATTTCAGGGTGCACAGAAACTCTATTTTAAATAATGAGACAACTTTCTCTTCTGAACAGAGCAGAAATTAATGTATCTAGTTGATCATTGCAGTGAAGTTGCCTGACTTCTAAACCAGTGCTACTTGTTTCTTTATTTGCCCGGCTTTGATTTGGAATATTTCAGTACCATGCTGTTTATCTGTAGGGATATTTGCCCAACTACAGCTCTTAAGAAGAGGTTTAAATTTATGCTGGAAAATGTCTGCTTCTTACCAAAGAGTACAATTTTTCTTCTAAGTGCCTTTCCTACTCCAGGTAGCCCAAGTCCAAGACTTCTGAAGGCATCACATCCTTTACACCTCAAGCAATGACTGACAGAGCCTTGTACATCAGAAGCCTTTGTGCTCTCTGGGGAATCAGGATTTGAAGGATCACTAAACTTAGCCATTTTGTGTAGCAATCCATGAGGGAGCACTTTAATCACGCATTTTCAAGGTCAGAGTGTTCATTTTCACCTCATACTTGATAAGTGCCATAGAGATGTTATACATGGTACATGGTAATGCTATAATCTATTGCTTTCTAAAAGGCACCCAAAGTACTGCACTGTAATCAAATAGCGCTTCTTGATGACATTGTGTGCTCCAGATGTATCCTGAAACAGACTGACACAAGTCATTTAAAGATGCACAGCCAATCCGGAAATCTTTCTAAATGGAAGACTTGTTCATAAGTGGTTTTCTATATTTTTAAATGATGGCTTTGTTCTAATGAAGTATTTGCTAACAATGAAGTTGTATATGTACTTACATTTGGCCTGTTGCTGTTATTCTGAATGAGGTAACTAATGTGGCTATATTCTCATCTGCAGCATGGGACCAGCCAGCCTGAGGTTAGTTTGTTCTATGAGGAAGAAAACAGGCCTGTTACTTCCTACTTCTTACTTGACTTTGGTTGCTGACCAAAAAATCATACTGTTTTTATGCTGGAAAATAACACCCAAAACAGAAGACTTAAACAGATGAAAGTTGTTCTCAAAGTGGCTATTTTTAACTGTTTTGTTGTGTTTTGGGTTTTTCTTCTTCTTCTTTTTTACCGCAGAATCTATGAATCTTCCAAAATCCAACTGCTTTCTGCCTCAGGTGGTTTTTACAAACATTAGCAGGTTTCTTTAGATAGTATGGAGGACACTAGTTTTTGTTGGTCTTGTGTCACTGAAAACATCTCTTTCTCTTTTGTTGTCCTCTGGATGTCACTCGAAGGACAATCTTCCTCCAGACTTCCACATTTTTTAGGAAGAGTTTCAAATTGCCACTTCCCATCCCATTCCTCTAGGAATCCCAGCTGAGCAAGTTCACGGTTAATAACTTCTCACCTCTTGCCTCTACTGATGTACTTCTGACTGCTCGAGTGGCCAGTCTTCTGCCTGCATTGCCTTCTTGGCTCTACCAGACACTTAGTGGTAAATGTCTGTGGCATGTATGACCCAGTCCGTGCCTACTTCCTACCACACTGTCCTATCATTCTCCTACTAGTTACAGGAACTGTTCTTTCATGCCTTAAAGTACCTTGTCCAGGTATCTTCGTATTCAGAAAACAACCTTAGTTTGTCTCACTCTTTTGATTATGCAGGGCAGATAAGTCTTGACAAATCTTTTGGCTGTATTTCTGACACTACTGAAGAGGTGTTCTGTGTAGGCCACCCTCTGCCCTTGTGTGTGAGATGTTTACAAAGTGTCAGATTTTTAGAGATATTTGGGACAAACATGCCTTTAAAGCCCTCTGTGGAATATAAAGCACAGACATCATTGCCACTTTGTTACCCATCACTATTGATAATAAGCAAGCGAAGTTCATCGTGTATTGAGTATTTCAACTAATTCTCAATGTAACATTGCTCTTTGTTTCTGTAGAAATATAGTCTCTATGTCAGGAACCAAAAGACCAAGTTTCACTTTGCAAGTATGGCCAACAGCATAAACACAACGGTTGTACCTTAATTTGCAGAAATGTAATATTTAGGTACATCTGAGATATTTTAAAATGCTTTTCAGGACAGTTAATTTGAAGATAACTTATTCTGTAAGAGAACTTGGCCACCGCTACGATTCTTGGAGTCCTACATTTTGTAGCATCATTAGAAGGTAGCATATTTATGCCTTCTGCAGCCAGTGGAAGTCTGTCTGTTGACTTTCATGGGGCTCTGGATTAGATCTTTAATGAACACCTCCTGATATCATTATAGGAGCAAATATTGAAACAGCATCATGAAAACTTCAGACTTAATCAGTGCAAGGAATTTATTAAATTTTTTTAGAATATAAAGTAGTGTGAAAATTGCCTCTTCACCTGCTGCTCTGTTCATGCCTGTCCCACAGTGACCTGAGCCACCCAAAAGAATGTTTTATCAGAAAGGAGCTGAGGCTGAGATTAGGACAAAGGAAGAAACCATGCAATATAAAATCAACCAGTTGCTTTGAAACAAATAGACAAGATGCAAATTCATAAATCAAATCTGAATGCGCCCGAAGAGATGTGGGGGACAATTCCTTGAATCTGAAATGAATTTCAAAAGCTTGGAGTGTTGAGTGGCAGAGTACCTGATAGTTTCAAAATGTAAACACACCATATGTAAAACATAAGCCACAGAATTAATGAATCATGTTAATTTCACACTGCCCCCGCTTTGGACTAATTACTGCAAATTAAATGCTGCACTTGTCAGGCAGAGCACCGTGTATTGCATTAAGAATTATTTTTTTATGCATTTGCACAATGTGAAAATAGTGTGAAAATATTTTTATTTCAATTAGTTGTAGTTTTACAATCATTAAAAGATTTCTTTAATAGGCTTAGGCTCCCATGGCCTCCACAGCTGCATGGGGTCTGCTTTGCATTTAAAGGTGGGAAAAAATGCAGTGGGAAGGCAGACATTTAGATGACTGGATTTACTTAATTACACCCACCCCATTCTAAAATGCCAAACCAGGCTGATCAATTATCTGTCCCTTCATCAGAGGCTAATTGCTTAATTGCAAATTATCCCTAATAATTACATAGTCAAATAACTACTGGATTTATTTTTAATGAATGTGGGAGCCCTTAACAAGGATTTAAATGTGCCCACCAGGATTACTCAAAATCGACAGCCATCAAAAGGGCCAGAATCTGCCACTCTTACTTACGTGGAGGAAAACCTCATTCTGCTCATTTTCTGTTCGTTTTCAGTGAGACTCAGGGAAGTAAGGATGCTGTCTCTGTGCTCGATAACATTTTCAGGGTCTAACATTTCCATTGTTTCAGTGAGACAGACTGCAAATGAGAGATTACCGGAAACGAGAAAGTGTATCAGAAAGTGGGATGCTGTGAAGCTGAGGCAGGATACAGGACAGAGCTCAGAAATACTGCCTTTGCTGAAATGAGATGGAGCTCTGCCAGGCAGCAAAGAAAAGAGATTGTCAAAACAATGGTGTGCTCCCCCTCAGAGGCATGCCCAGTGTGGGGAGAGGGGGCTCTGCCCGTAGTGGGGTGGGAGGCCTTCCCCTGGGTGGGATGCAGCGTGCAAAACTGGACGACAGCAGGGAGTTAATTAATGCTGACACAACACAAAGCTTTTGATGCTTGTTTTCCAGTTTTGACAGAGAGGGGAAACATAAAAAAGGTATGAGGGTTATTTATTTCTTTTTCCTTTTCTTTTTCCCCCTCCCTTCCCTCTCCCTGTACTTAAACAGCTTACTCTCTTCAAATTGCCTTGAATTGCTGGGTACATGGGCTCCGTTCCATGGCGCTGGCCACTTCTCAGTGCATTTGTCAGCCTGGAAACAAGAGGCACACTTTGTTGAAATACTAAACCAAATGAGAACGGGAATTTAAATATAATGCCGTGTCTGCTCACAGGCAGGCAAAGAAGATTCAGGACTTGAATAAGTAACGGAAAATTTGGAGTGTGAAGGAGGAAATAAACTGAATGCAAAGGAGCTTGCAGAGGAGAGTTAATCTACACACACTTTCTAAGGTGGTGTAGGTAAATTAAAGCAGCTAAACTGGTTTTGAAACAGAAACACAGCAACTGTCTGCTCTTCATCTTTCTTGTATTGATGTCCACAGGTCCAGTTTGGAAATCAGAGTCCCACTGTGTTAGTCACAGTAAAAACACTGTAGCTTGATGTCTCCCACCCCCATTACCCAGCATCTAAGCAAACGCACTCTCTCAGGTCTGATTTGCTTTTTAATCCCTGCTCTTTGTAGGTCATGTGTAAGCAATTTTTTCTGCTGCTTTTTCTAGGAGGTTAAGTAATTAACTTGGAGGAGAATGGAAAGCTGTGATCTCACCTCCCTTTGAAAAGGCTTTTCCTGAGATTTCTGCAGCATGTCTCTTCCTCTTCTGAAACTTCTTACTCTGGATTCTTGCGTAGGGAGTCTATATTCTTGACATCAAAGCCCCAGCTGGTATCCTTCTTGATTGTAAAGCATCCTATGGTATATTATACTCCTATAGAGATTTTAACATTGACAAAGTGAGGCATGTAGGCACATGGGACTGTTTAGGTTTGCGGGTTTTTTTTTTCAATGCCTGAGCATTGTCTACTTGTATGCTGCTGAGACAGGTTGCAAAGTTTGGTAACATGACCACAGCTGAAAACTTCAGATTGCACTTAATGGCTCAGTGTTTAGAAGACACAATCCTGAAGTTCCTGAACCATGACTGGATCTTCTGATTGTCACTATGTGAAATTGTGACCTCATGATGGGTGTCAACTCGTCTTGTCAACTAAAATCTGAATTGATATCAACCGCGGATGATCCCCAAAAGAAAAATTTGGTAGCATTCATAATTTTCATGTATGAATTTGAATATCTTCTCTACTCTGTGCTGTTGTCAGTCTGTTTGATTCATTCTTTATGGGATTAATTAAGAATGTACACATGGAATTAGCATATAAAAGTCAATGTGGATTTCTATCTTCACCACTTGTTCACAGAAAGGAAACCATGACCTTGCACTTTGAAAGCAGTTATTGGATTTATTCTCTGTACTAGATGCCAGTAATGGGATGGGGAGGACAAATCCTTCACCCATCCTTTTAAACGTAGCAGATCTTTCCTTTCTCATTTTTCTAATTGATTTACCTCACCTTTCAATGCTTTTATTATCATTCCCATTCCTTTCTCTTTTTTCCCTTAAATACACCTCCCAGACTGCACCACTGATGGCTCTTCTTAAGCTGTGATGTAATCTTGACTTTTATTCACATTAAGAATAATGTTTTCCAGTATTTGGACCCCTTAAATAAATGCCCGTAATGGTTGAATGCCAGAATCTAGGTCAATGTTAGTAAGAAAAGTCTAGCACTGTTGTTTTTCTTCTACTTGTTTTTGAATCTGTGGCACATAGTCCAGCTTCTTCAACGCCCTTGTAATTTGTTCAGCATGATCACTTTTCCGAGAGCAAGTCTAGGCACCATTTCTTTTTTTGTAAAGATTTTTATTTTCCATCCTATGCCTAACGTGGCTTTTTTTTCCATCAGAAATGTGTGTAAAGCAACCTTTTCCTCAACCTGGTTTGAAGCACATTTCTCAATGAATCTTCTTCTCCCTTGTTCTTTGTCTTGTCAAAATAAACAATCAACAGTTCTAAAGAATTCTGTAATTAAAATTTCCTCAAGGAGTAGCGGTTGTTAAGGATACTGGTAAGTATACTGAGAGATGAAGTTATTGAGAGAGAAGAAATGCATAGTCTTTTCAGCTTTATTTGACCTGGGAGGGTGGAGGAAAAAGATAGGTGAAATCCAGATACGCTGGAATAGAGAGCTCTTCGTCAGCATGCTCCTCTTAGGAAGTGTTTTCCAATGCCAGGAAAGCCAGCAGAGTGGCCCTCTGCTGTCGCAGCCCTCCTAACGTGTTCCTACAGGCACTGACCATGCTGGGTTTCCCCTCAGACATTCCTGCTCTGGGCACTCCTGAGAGTGGGCAGCTGCCACTGGGTGAGGGTAGTAGGTGCCAGCCAGGTGCCAGGACACCACCGTGGGCCTGCAGCACCACTGAACTCTGGCCAAATGTGAGCCTCCTGCACAGCTGGAGAGAGATGGCTCCCCAGAGCACTTGAGAGACCTTCCCACTTTAAACAGGTGAATCATTTCCTGATCCAAGGCTTGCAGTGCCATCTGGGCACCTGCACCTGACATAATGACAGCCTGAAGGGGAATTTGGCAAACAAGCCTTGAAAACCCAACTAATCTGTGTCACTTGAGTCTTCTCGACTTTCTCTTGATGACAGCTTTGGAGTGGCCTAGCAGACTAGATTCCTTGTTTCTCCTGCCTCCCTGTTTCTTCTTTCTCCTTGCTTCCCCAAAGCAGGATGAGTTTGTCCTTACTCTATTTCCCTAGCTATTGCTTCAATTCCTATGGCCTGTACTAAAATAAGGCTCCTTGTTCTGACTGTACTCTTAGCCATAGATAAATATAAATTTACTTCACGTTTGTTTTTAAAAAAATCATTAAAAAATCAACATAATAAATGTTTTCTGCCTAGCCATTTAACTCTTCGGATTTTTTTTAATATCATTTAATCCAATCCATCCACTTTGTTAATTTGGACTTGCTACCCTCTATTTTTACACCTAATTGCAGAGTAATGGAGAGTGCAGCAGGATTCTCTGCTGTGAATATACATTCAGAGAATTTCTTTGCCAAATAGGTACTGGTTCACCCAGGACAGAGAGTATAGCTTCACCTTTACACCTTATTGCAACATCAGTGCTGCTGGCATTGTCTCCTATAAAGGGCAGCGATCTTTAATAATTCTTTAAAATGCATAAAAGCAGATTGCAGGAAATAGAGGAAATGCCCCTGGGACATCCTAGAAAGCCCTGGAAAGACCTACAGACAAAAGCAAGAAAAGCCTAGAATGAGCTAAAGGAAGATAAAAGCCTGAAAAACACTTAAAATAGGGAAAGCACGGAATGGTCTCAAGTGCTGTGAAGGCCTCTTGTATTTGAATACCTCATTAAGCAGCTGCATGGGAATCGAGCACCTAAGTACCTTTAAAATCTGGCCCCAAATAACTAAGATTTTAAGCTGTCTGAAAATGGAAGTCATCTTCTGTTCCAGGATATGAAAATACAGTATGAGCAGTTACTTTCCACTTTCTTGAATTTAAGATTTGTCTCGTCAATCATAAGCCTAAGAAACAACAGTGAAGATTTAAATGATGTGCGGCTATGTACTGGTTTATTCTGAGAAATACAGAACAAGAAAGAATGCTAGAGGTCCTACCTTATGAATTAAATATCTTGTAAATGGAGATTGTACCCTGTGAAGTGTTTGTCTCTGAGTGTGTGCAGAGCTTCATGGGACTATCCTCATACTTATTTAGGTGGGTACCTGTGTGTCCCTTGCTAGATCAAGGCACATCCTGATTCATCAGTTCATCCTGGAAAAGCTCACAGTCTGGGGCAAAATCATTCAAGCAGTATAGAGCTACTGTTGTCCAACAGAGATATTTCAAACTTTTGTACTTTCACAAAGACATACCTAATCCTTTTAATTCAGTTCTAGGCATAACAAATTTGGAGACTTAGAAGAAAACTGCTTTTGGCTCATGATGGAGAACTAAATTAGGAAATGGAGGGGTGGAAACAAAAGGCATTCCAAAGGTACAATTTGAAGTAAACTCTAAAAAATTTCATCATATAGACAAAATTATAAGCAGCTAAGAATAGGAATTTAAAAACTACTGTGCCCTCTCAGCTGTGCCATAAGTGTTGCTACCATGACACTGCAGTAATTTATTGTTGCAGAACATTCCTTCCTAGAACTCTCTAAATATTTTAAAGAATTTAAATTACATATTGCAGGGGAATGTCTTTAAAAGCATTCAGGTTTGCTAGCTTTAGCGGTTGTAGAGGAATCCATATGCAGAAAAGCAAACAAAACCAGTGAGAAGCGTACACTATTTAATTAAAATGGTAGGGTTTGACATGTTCCTTTTCTTGCTATGACTTACTAAGGAAAAAAGCTCTGCATAAAATCCTTTACATGTACAGATAGATTTTTTTTTTCTTCTGAGCTTTGTTTCAATGGCTTGTATTGTCACTAAAAAAAAAAAAAAAGCAACCCAAAACCAAACAAAGTAGACCTGAGTGTATTTTTTGTTCTTTTCATATGTTAATAAGTTATGGACTATTTTGGACCGTTTATGCAATCAATAATTTAAAGGCTCATTGTCCTGAAAAATGTTTAATTCATTATGAGAGAGAGAAGTAAGAGATTCAGTAACTTTATCTCTGTAATCAATTTTTATGATAGATGCTCAATTACCATGGATGCAGGCAGGCAGGAGAGCTGCTCAGTCAGGAGTTCTGCCACCCTCAGTGCCCATCAGAACTTGCTAGGTCTCAACTTTCATGTGCAAACACATGGATTATTTTTGCTACATGGATATGTGTGACCAGAAGGTGTAGTTTCCAGACTGTTGCAACCACAGAGTTGATATTTTTGACACAAACCAACTCCCTTCTTTGCACTCCACACAAACCTTTAATGTTTTCAAGGAGTATGATTAAGAAGGTGGGGAAGGCTTGGATGCTTTGTTAAATTGTTAAGGGCCTTTTGTCATTCACTTATGTGTGGCAGTCTTGAACCACCTGTCTCTGCAGTGTAATGCAAGGTACTTCACAGCAAAGTAGTGCTATGTAAAGCACACTTCAAAATTTCAGTCTGGGACGCAGTAAGTAGAGTTTCTGTTTTCTAACTGGCTTTAGTTGGTAGCCAAAATTTTCCTGATTTCTACACGACTTTTGTTTCTAGATTACTGTAATGTTCTCCACTTTGCTTTGATGTTGGACTCTACTTTTGTCTGCTTTGTGAAGCTGCATAAGATAAGTGATACATCTCAATCCCTAGAAATAAATGTATGCTTCCGTTTAAAGTTCAAATTGAGTCCACTGCTGGTAGATTTCATATAAACGGAGTTGTCAAAGGGGGAAGCCTACTACCATGACGATAAGTAATGGAGGCCTTTTGGGGAGTAGCACGGATAACTTTACACATCAGGAAAAACGTGCTCATTCCTTGTCACTTTCAATTTTATCAGGAACCAGTGCTGTAGGGAACAAGGGAGGAAGGGAGGATCCTGGACGAGACTTGACCACATGGCTCATTGAGGCATTCCATCTCTGCTTGCACCAATCTGTCTTCTCCCACTGGATACACCAAGGGATATGCCCCGCAGGAGTTGGATATGGCCTGACGAGTGGGTATGCCTCTCTCTTACATAGGTATGATCAGTATTAAAAATTTGTTCCATGTTTTGCTCTCAATTACAGCAATGTTCTCCTGAAATCAAACAGCAATGAAAATATGTCTAAGAGCAGAACATAGCTATCTAGTCTCTCATTTTCTTCTATCTGTGGTCTCAGTGGTGGGACTCAATGCTATCAATGCCCTAACTCCGAGCATCTCTCAGCAGGCATTAAGTTCACCAGCCTGGACCGGGCTGTACAGTAGTAATTCATTCCAAGGAGGGCTGAGTGGGTATGGGGTGTGATACCATTAATCCTGAGGCAACCGAGTGACACACCAAAAGAATTTAAAATTGCTAGCTCAGTTATGAGCATAGAGGACTCTGGCATATTCTTTCTTAAATACTCTCTTTCTATATTCCCTTGACTGCAACTAAACTGCAGAATATTTACCTGCTTGATTGTTGTTTGTAAGTCTAGGTGCTTTCCTCCACCCTTTCTAAATCTTCCTTAGATGCCGAGAGGAAAAAATAGCATACAAGAAAGTGGCTGTAAAGCATTGCTTTTCTGTTCTGCCTCTCTGCATAGAGCTTTTTGTGGCACTCAGGGGTGCAGTAGGGCTTGAACAGTCCAGACAATGTGCCAAGATGTATTCCTTTAGGATATCACTAGAGATGCCTGCTTGTAAACTCTGCTTGCAGAGCTGTAACTGGAGAGAGAAAGAGAGAGGGGAAGAGAAAAGGAAAGAGGTGAAGCAGGGAGAGCGCATAGATGTGATTAAGGGCTTCCAGAGAAGGCAGAGAGGGAAAACTGAGAGAGACAAAATAGTGGACAGACTGGGGAGACGGGAAACAACAGCATTCAAGGGCCAGGTTGAAGACAATGAGCTGAAGCAGAGTAAAGGAAAAAAGATAATTGCAATCCTGGAGTAATATATTAAGATGAAAACCTGAGCCAGTCACAACTAGCATGTGTGGAAAGTTGAAGAGCTGGCTAGGAATAAGCCGGAAGAGGCTGTGAGAAAAAGAGAGAAGTGAAAGAAAAAATTTGGATGTGAGAGCAAGAAAATGTGCTGTGTTTTGTGAATGACTGAGAATTGCTCATCTGGGAAGGCCTGTTTGATTGTGGACAAAATGTTCTGAAACCTATAGGGAAAGATGGGAAGAGCCTTGTGCAAAGAGACAGTATGAAGAGTTTTGCATAATGATAATTTTAACAAAGTAAAAAAGGTAACGATTTCATTAAAAGCTGCTGGACACTTAGCACAGTTGAATCTAAGATCACTTATCTGAGTATCAAAATGTGGATTTAAGGACTCCTGTGATTGTGCGCAGCCAGCAATGAAGCACCATGACAGTCTCTTGCTACCTGCCCCTCATCCATCCCCAATCCTCATTAAGACAGTGGAGGCCCCAGCGAGATGGAAGGAAAAAAGATAATCAAGGACATCGTGGATTGAGACAAGGGCAGGGGGGGCTCACTGCCAATTACGGCTCCAGGCAAAACAGGCTCCAGTACTTGACTTGGAGAGGAAAGTAGGAAAGTTTATTCTACTACCTACAAGATACAGAACAGAACAAAAAGGAAGCAGGATGATGGGAAAATTACAACCAGCACTTTAAGATCTCCCTCCCCCATCCCTCCTTTCTTCCCGGGCCCAACTCACTTCTCCCGATATCTCTACCTCCTCCCCCCTCAACGACTCAGCGGGGCAGGGAATGGGGGATGTGGTCAGTCTCTCACAGATGGGCTCTGCCGCTTCTCTCTTCTCAGAGGAGGATGACTCCTTGCTTTTTACCCCTGCTCCAATACGGGGTCCCTCCCATAGGACACAGTCCTTAACGAACTTCTCTGGCATGGGCTCTTCCAAACAGCTACACTTGTGTGCATATGGGATCTGTATGGTCGCTTCTCTCTCTCTCTTCCAACTCCTTGCATCACCACCAGCTGGAAAAAAAGGACAAAAAACAAGAAGGAAAAGGAAGAATCCTCCTCTTCTGGCTGTGTCTTCTTAAAAAGTGATCATGGAAGTGCTAATTGACTCAGCCCCAGAAGGGGGTCTGGCTCAGAGCTGGGGAGAGTTGCAAGCAACTTCATGTAGGAGTCATCTTTACAGCCTCTTCCCCATTGCCAGAAATGGCTCCACACAAAACCATGACAAGGCACAACTTTATACATGTGAAATAGAAAGAAATGGAGTGGGAGGGCTTTATCTACCTTCTTTGCTGGTGTGGAGATTAGAAAGCCTACTTGGATGGCAGAAGACACAGATTACTGCTCTTATAATAGATGGTTATGAAATCAGTTTTCTATTCTTAAAAACAGAGAATCCAAGATAGTGGAAAGAGATGTTGGTGGAGCTATTGCAAGCCTTGCAAGCACAGAATCTGCCTGGATATTTTTAGTTATGAATCAGCTTAATCTCGGTTTCTAATGAATTATTTGAAAACTGTTGCCTGTTCATGAGAAGCGCTTCTGTGCTAGTAATATTCTCATCTGTGTTATCTTGTTAGTCTTGTAATGTATTTCTTCATTTGGCTAGCTTTCCTTAGGCATATATAGTCTAAAATTGAACAGAAACTCTATACCACCTGTTTTAGTTTCGACTGGGACAGAGATAATTTTTTTTCCTGGTAGCTGCCACAGGGCTCTGTTTGGGGTCTGTGTTAAAAACAGCATTGAAAACACAGGGATGTGGTTATTGCTGAGCAGTGCTTGTATAGACTCAAGGCCTTTCCTACTTCTCCCTCTGCTCTGCCAGTGAGTGGGCTGAGGAGGGGCACAAGAAGCTGGGAGGGAGCATGGCCAGAACAGCTGCCACCAACCAGCCCAAGGGCTATTCCATACCAAAGGGAATCATACCCAGTACATGAACTGGGGGGAGTTGTCAGGGAGGGGCGAATCGTTGCTCAGCAGGTGGTGAGCAATTGCACTGTGCAACACTTGTTTTTTATTGGGATTTTTGTTTTCTCTGTCTTTCTGTTATATTCCTTTCCATCATCATCATTATTATTATCATTATTGTTGTTGTTATTGTTGCTATTATTTTCTTATTATTGTTAATATATTTTATTTAATTTAGTTATTGCATTGTTCTTATCTCAACCTACAAGTCTTGTTTTCTTTTCCAGTTCTCCTCTCCATCCTATGGGGCCAGGGAGGAGTGAACAAGTGGCTTCGTGGTGCTTAGTTGCTGTCTGGGGTTAAACACTGACAATCTTGTTTGCTGCCCAATGTGAGGCCTCTTCAGCACATGTTCCCTCCTCCTCTGGTGCCATGACAAAATCTTTGCTTTCTGACCTGTTCATGATCACTTCTAAAATTCCTGGCTGACTGGGGTTTCTTATTTGAATCTGCTGTGTGCTCAGTGCAACCCATGTACTCCATGTAGCATCAGTTACATGGTGTGTAGAAAGGACCTTTCCTTTGAACTTCCAGCCCAGCACCAGCAGCAGGTGCTAAGAGGAGCTGTGCTTCTGTACCAGCAACTTCTGAGACAGCTCAATCTCCTTCATATGCTGCCATTATGTCTTCAGTTGAGGTATATCAGACCTCAGATCCTCTATATCCCTGACTCCACAACTATAGCGGTTGGCCTTAGGTCTCCCTGAGTGCTTTTTGCAGACGCCCCAGGCAGGGCCATTCTCTGGCCATTCCCTGGCCGCGGTGTAGAGCACATTTTTAACAACTTGTCCTGCCTGGACTGGCCCAAGGGCCATTGCAGGAACAGTCTCCTGTTTAATTTGTTCAAAGGCTTGTTGTTGTTCAGGGCTCTATTTAAAATTGCTTTTCTTCTGAGACATTTTATAGAGAGAAATTACAATCAGACTGGAGTTTGTAACATGCGCTCTCCCATAATGCCTGAGAAAGCACGTTTCCTTTGTACTAGTCAGTAGAGACATTACTGCAATTTTGTTGATTGCATCCATTGGGATGTGATGTCCATCCTGCCATTTTGTCCCTAAAATTAGATCTCCTGTGCAAATCCCTTAACTTTATTTTGTTTTACGGCAAAATTTGCCTTCAGAAGGATTTGGATTATTTTCTTCGCTTTCTCAAAGACTTCTTCAGTATCAGCCTATAAGATCATTTCATCAATGCATTACAAGTGTTCCAGAGCCTCCTCCAGTGCAGTCTGGGTCAGTCCATGGCAAATGGTGGGGATGTGTTTCCACTCCTGGTGCAGCCGATTCCAGGTATATTGGATGTCCCTCCAAGTGAAAGCAAACTGTGGCAAACTGCTGATCACCCCTTGGACAGGGATCAAGGAGCCTCAGTCAGAACGATATTGCCACTGGTGCACCGTTGTGGTCATGATTGACACCTGGTATTCTTTTACCCTCAGCAACCTTGCAGCAGAAGAGCACATCAGTAGACTGGGCAAAGTGGACAGCTGTTCAATTTCCTCTGTGTCCAAGGCAGCTACACCAAAGGCCCACTGGTACACTTTGGGGTCCTTAAAATATCTTCTTTTGAGGTAGTCTACACCCCAGGATGCATGGAGCCTCTGGGCCAGTCACAATAGGGTGTTTATGCCACTCATTCCCTGTTATACTCACTTTGACTTACAATACAGTTAGCTGTTGGGATCTCCCTGTCACTCCAGAAATGCAAATGAGTTCTGCCCCTTTAAAACTTGACAGCATTTGGATACATTGTGCACCAATGATCACTGGAGACTTGTACTCCCATTGATCTGATGTGCTAGACCATCAAATCCCCACAGTCCAATAAACCTCCCTCTGGCTGGAGACAGGATCCTTATAATCCTGATCATAATGTTCATTACTCACTTTTGGTAAAAATGAATTAGAAGTCCCTTCAAGAGGTTCAGAAATAAGATCAGCCCTTGAACTCTGTCTGGGGAACTGCCCACTGGAAACTGGAGTAGCATTTTTCCTGGACTAATCCCCTTTTGTGATGCTTTTTCCTTACAACTCACGTACCCATTCCTCTAGGGTTGAGGGAGATTTCCCAACCCACTTTTTCATGTCCTCTCTGTGGCCATGCAGGTAAAACCACAGGGTATCCTGGTGTGTGTACCTTCTATATTGTTTCTCATGAGCAGAGGAATTCCTGCTCCTAATAGCTGAGATATACATCTGTACAGATGAGGAGTGGGACATATTCTTTTTTAATTACAGGACCTCCCAGATCAGTTTCTCTGCAGCTGAGACAAGAGAGAAAGAGAGGCATTCCTTGTATTGCCAGAGTCAGCTGGCTAATTCATCCACTACTAGTCCTGGATCTTTCCAGTCCATTACTTCCATTGAGTTGGCATAGGAAGCTCACCCTAGAGCAAGATCCTGGCAGGACCTGGGAATGTGTGGAGAGAGGAAATCACACCAGAGCAGGTTTGCTGTCAGGACTTGTGATACTGTGAGCCACTCAGGCTGGAGCAGTCAGTACCTGAAGGACTATTCTCCCGGTAGATGACCCACATTGGGGCAGGGTGTGAGGAGCTGTCCTCATCGGAGGCCCCATGCTGGAGCAGTTTGTGTGGAACTGTAGCCCATGGGAAGGACCCATGTTGGAGAAGTTCATGAAGGACTGTCTGCTGTGGGACGGACCCCACAGTGTAGCAGTGGGAAGTGTGAGGACACCTCTTCCTGAGAAGCAGCAGAAGCAGCAAAGTCCAGAGTACTTTGTACTTTGGCTTACAAAGTACAGAGGTGATGGCAATGCTGAGTACAAAGACTAGATTAGTCTCACGACCAATAATTTTATCTTACAATAAACCAGTACTACATAGTACATCAAAGCCATAATCTTAATGCAGCTGCCATGGATGATAAACAGCAGCACAGGGAATATATATGGCAAATAAGGGGTTATGTACATAACTCTAAGAATGAACAACAGAACTCTAGGAGCAAATAAATCAACATTGTGACCAGCGATCATTAAACTACCATAATGAATGCTTATAACAACTTTGTTTTTACGTGCTCTGATCAGATCTGTCATTAACTCTACCTTTCAAGCCTCACATTGGGTGCCAAAAAGGATAGTTTTGGTTTAACCCCAGCTGGCAACAACTAAACCAACTCCTCCCGTCCTTCCCTGCCCCCCACAGGAATAAGAGGGGAATTCAAAAAAAAAGAAAACAAAACTTGTAGGTTAAGAACAATATAATAACTAAAATAAAAATTATAACAATAAAATATAATAATAGTGAAAAATAATACAACAAAAAGACAGAGTGAAACAAACCCCAAGAAAAACAAGTGATGCATAGTGCAAATGCTGAACCTCCGCTTGAGCAATTCCTGAGCAGCAATACACCCCTTCCCACCAGCTCCCCTCACTTTATCCACCAGGCATATGGTATGGAACAGCCCTTGGGCTACTTCAGGTCAGCTGTCCTGGCCGTGCTCCCTCCCAGCTTCTTGTGCCTACCTCAGCCCACTTGCTGGCAGGGCAGGGTGAGAAGCAGAAAAGACCTTGACTGTGTAAGCAATGCTCAGCAGTAACCAAAACATCCCTGTGCTATCAATGCTGGTTTTGACTCAAATATAAAACTGTAATTCACTGTACCAGCTACTAGGAAGAAAATTAACTCTATCCCAGCCAAAACCAGGATACCATCCATAATTATAAATACCAATTTTAATGCAGAGTTGTATTGTCTTTGGCTGTGACTGAAGAGAAACTAAAGAATCGAGGCAGTGTTAAGAGACTCTTGAAAATTTCAGCCAGTCCCCTTGTTATGCCTTTTAACATTGTAAGAAATTGGAAGTGGGATAAATGAATGGGACTGGTTAAGGATGTTCGAGGGTTGCTTTTCTTCTTTAATTCCTCACAACTTTCATTAAATTATGGATGAACTCTGAATAAGAACAAAAGAGTGTAAGAGTGACAGCTGAATTTTCATACTCTGATGACCTAAAAAATTACTTTAAAGACATAAGGAAACATAAAAGATTGAAATGTATGACTGTAAACATCAAGAGGCACATTATATTGTCTCAGATAGAATCAGCTTCTGATATTCATGTTCATGAGTAGCCAGTTTCATTGACATTACTAGGACAAGATCCATATGGGTACAATTTCCGTCACTTCACTAACATCGAGTCAATATCTCTAAACAGCTTTGAACTTGCTTGATGAATTTTGTGAGGTTTGTGTTAAACATATCACAAGATAAAGATGTCTGCAGTTACTTAATGGACTTATGGTGAGTACTATCATCATTGCTGTGCAGACAGAAGGCCACAAAGCGTAAGCAAAGTGGTCCTTGATCAAACAGCAAAGGACTCTGAACTGTCGTGTGTGAGGAAGAGTAGGAAGGAAGGTTGTGAGTGGAGAACATCATAGAACAGCAGCAAAGGACTCCTAGGGAACAGATACTCTAGAAAAGCACTGAACCCTCTTACGAGGTTGAATGGAGCTTCCAAAGGGTCATACGAGCAACAATGAAGTAGCTTTATTAACATGACTTGTTCTGCAAGGTAGCATTGTTTAATAAGCTACAAGAGGAAGTGGGAAACTGTTACCAGACTGTGGCAGAAATGTGAGGAATATTGCAATTGGAAAACATGAAACTCTGGAACTATGATTGTAGTTACCTGTAAGAGGCTGAAAGAAGGGGAGACACTCGAAACACTTATGACAGGTTTAAGACTTAAGAGTTGCACAAGTAATTTGGAATCTTTCATTCCAAAATAGATGGCAATGGGTGGTCATCAGAGACTCTAAGTGTGAACAGGGATGTTAGAAGATCCTGAGTCAACCTTAAAAATCAGTAAGGATGCAGGAGGCCATAGTGCAGAGGCAGACCAGACTGCAAGTCTGGAAAGGAATACCAAGGCTACAATACCCTGAATCATGGCCACAACCCATCACAAGCCCACAGGAGCACAGGAAGCAGAGCAAACCCAACAACTCCAGGAGGAAATCTGCCAAATGTACCCGGAGCTTTCTTTAAACCCTGCACTGACACGCTGCACTATCTGCATGTGATGGCTTTCAGTAGGCTGTGTGAAATGATTTGGTAGCCTTAGCTGAATCTCACCACAGAAACGCCAAGCTTCTTAAGCTGCTTAACAGGCTTGGCAAAGGGGATAATGATTAACTGTTTATTAAAGCCAGCCCCTCCAGGTCAGGATGAGGGATATTGGTAGCGAGAAACCTCACACTGCTCTTGCCTTTCCAGTGCCTTTTATGTAGATAGGGGACTTCAGCCTTGGGGGATACGGTTGCTGGTATTAAATTTACTTAAAAGTATGAAGTGGCTTCATTTCTGTTCTGAATACCACTACGGGCCATTGTAAACTTCCCCTGTGCAGTCTGAATCTCCTTAAAGGCAGACATGCACTGGTTTCTAAGAATAACTCTACAGAGAGTATGCAGTGTACATGTCAGCTTAATTAAATTAATTTGTTTAAAATACGATCGATGGTGTGTGAAATTATATAATTATTCCATAAATACACTTTGTTAATTAATTAATATTTTAATTAAAGGGTAATTGGAAACTCTTTGCATTACTACTTTTTTTGAAGGACATGAATGTGTCTTTCTCTCATATTCACTGATTAGATTCCCCCAAAAATTGTGGGTTTTTTTTTAAAAAAAAAAAGGGTATTAAACTAGGAATCAGGAGATTTGGATTTTTGTTTTTTTAAAAAAAGGACAGATGACAGCTCTGTCCCAGTTTGCCACAGGAAGAAATTTGACTGCCCTTTAAAATCTTCCTTCTCAATCAACCTTCAGTTTTTCTAATATCCTTCGTGTCTCTCATTCTGGGAGAGTGATTGTCTCTCTGGGAGGCTTGCCTTGAAATGTCTCCCTGGAAAACGAACATGGAACAAAGTGCTGTGGACTAGCTATTGGCTGAGAGAGCTGATATTAACAGTTTGTCAGAGCTAGACATAAATCCCTCTTTTCTTCTCATAATCATTTTCCTCCAGTATCTTTCAGTTTACCTGTTTATTTTGAAAACTATCCATATTAACAAACCCAGGCTCCCTATTACTCACTGCCGGAACAGCACTCCAATCCCCAGACCACTTTTTGTAACTGCTGGTGTGGAATAAATGAAAAGAAGTGGCTGGAAACCGAGGAGAGAGAGAGAAATGACTGTGGCCCTTATCATGTCCCTGGAAATTCATATATAATTCACACAGAAGCCAATAGGATCGGAAGGGCAAATTTGAGGCCTGTCTGTGAAAAAATTATCAAGACCTCCCAAATTAAGGCCCCACTTCGGTAAATTTTCACAGTTAAATGTGAATGCCTCCTGTGAAAGCAAGGAACAGGGTGCTGCTTGTAGGTCTAAAGTGAGCTCATGTTTTTGTTTGCAGCTTTGGGACATGTACCAATATGAAGGAGGAAATTCTGGACAGTACATAGTTATTCTGTATGTTTTGATCTTCTGTTTTCCTGGCAAAATTAAATTGATAACTTCTTTCAGCTGTTAACTATTCTGCAACTGCTTGCTACTCCTAGAAACATTAGGAGCTGGCAAGCATTGTGTGGCTATGATTGATCTGAAATGTCAGCGCTTTTGGACTCCTAACTTGTCCTGCAGTACCATATTCAGTGCAGACTCAGAAGGTTCTAAGAGAAATTATACCTCATCTCAGTGACAGTGCTTTAGTATGTGCCTTTACAGATTATAGAAGGATTATGTGAGGCTGGTGGAGAAAGAACAAGGAGAACTGTAGCTAGCATAGGGCCAAGCGAAGTCTAAGTTAGTCAGAAGTAGATTACAACACATCGAAGACAAGCAAAAGACCCTGTGTGCATATATTTGCACAGAAAAAGTTACACAGTAATTTACAGAAAACAGTTCTCCAGGGAATGTTTTTTAAAGAAAAATCTAATTTGAGATTTAAAACATTTTTTAATTCCTGATTTGACAGTTGAACTCACTGTGTTTTATCCTCATAGAGAGCCACTCTTAGTTGTCTTCAAATTTGACAGTGAATCACCAGCAATGCCTAACTTGTTCATGCGTGAGATGTCAGGTGCATGAGAGCTTACATCACATGCCATGCTGATGCATAAAATTTTTACACCTGCCCTTGACAACTGAACAATTCAGCAACCTGGACGCAAGCTGCAAGGATCAAAAAGTAGGACAAAAATTACAACTGTTTATACAGCTTAGCACAATGCCATGGCAATGTTTTTTGCAAGAAGAAATATTTACTGAGAGTAAACACAGTTTAGAATGAGATTTAATGTCTGTGTCTTCTCTGTGGGGATTCACACAGAACACTGGTTTTAATGCTTCTTGAAGAGCCTGAGCTTTTACCTTGATGAGTCCTCTGTTTTAGAAGGTACGGGAGAGACCAGGATAAGATAAAGTATCCACAATGTGAAGAAAAACTTACATAGGCAAAAGGGAAATTTAATGTAAGTGCTGGCTTCTGGGTTTCTTTTTTTCGTACTGAAGATTATTTGACAGGGATGATACCAATTAGTGCCAACGATAGTATAGTTTCTGATACTGACATCTGTTCAACAGAAACTGGCCTGAAAACATCAGACTTATTTTGCAGATGTCACTGAATAATCATTAGGTGGTGATAACTTTCAGTTGCCAGTGGGAAAAGACTCCAGCATATTAAATGGGCAAAAATTTTCTGCATTTCAAAAATATTGCAGTGAGAATTTTCACTTGAGACAGGGGGCTGAAGGTTCCCAATCCATCTTTTGCTTCCTTTCAAAGAGTAAGAGCAGAAGGAATAGTCTTTTCAGCAAGGCTGGAGAAACTCTTAAATATTTGTGGGGATCTGTGCTCTGACTGAATTTACCGGTCCAAATTTATCTTGCAGCTAACTCCACTGGCATCTCTTGAAGTTGTGCCTGTTTATCTCTGGGCTGAATTCTCACCAAAAGAAAACCAATTTCTCTGGCAGGACACACTTTATTATATTCAGAAACTATCTAAATGTTGAGGTGATTTTAGTTGATATCTGTTTCACATCTTTTTATATCATCTGCAAACATTCAGGCTTGCAAAACTGAAATTACAAACCTCCATCTATAGGAAGTCCCCCAAATAAATGCCTTGCTTTTCCTCCCCCAAGGAGTGCTGTGAAAAGACAGGGCTTGGCAAGGGCTGTAGCCACACAACAGCTCTGATCATTGAGCTTCCTCATTTAGGTGAATAAAAATGAGGCTAGGTGACAGTGGACATTCATGTGGCTTGCTTTTTAAGAACTGAGTATGTCTTCAGTTATATCAAGGACAGTATAAATTTACACATCCTTCTTGTTTGTTTACTTTAGAATTAAGAACAAAACTCCCTCATCTTTTTGAGACAAGGCCTTAAATTTGTGAGAGTCAAGTCCATGCAATACTCATATTAGGACCAAACTAAAGAGATGAGACTGAATAAATCTAAGATGCTATGTTATGTGCCTCTAGATACCTCATCCTCCTCCTGACAGTGACAAAGGGATTGGGATTCTTTTCCATGTAAATCTAGCAGGAGGACAGCCCAAGCCTGAAGGGAAAATCTCATCCCTTCTCATACTCCTATGTAGAATTTGCACCTTCTTACACATCGGCTCTGAAATTAATCCTCTAGGTCGGACTGAATCTGAAGGGATCTAGTATGGACTACTTTACATGATGAGAGGTTGAAAGAGACATGTAGAAAGAAAGACAGCAATCAGAAGGATGTAAGAGGCTAGAAATGAAAGTAAATGGTAGCTTACTTATACTGGCTAGCTTGCTTTAGGTGGAATACTTCTGATTCACTTAGATTTGGATGTGAGTTTGGTCCTTGCTGTCTGAAGGAGAAAGGAAGACCTCATGATTATTTTCCATGGCTAGATGAAAAAGATGTATCAATACCAACATTTTCAAATTCCTATATACCTGATTTTAGCAGGAATTATGAAGTAGTGATTCTTGGTTTATTCTCAAGATGTATGCTGGGAAAACAATGCACTCCCATAGATATGAACAGAAATCGTTGCAGCTTGTTAAAACAAATTAGAAAACATGCTTTCAAATCTTAATATAATTTCTTGAGAAAGGAGCCTCTTGACTTGAATGATAAAGGTCTGAAAAATGGTCAGAGAGGGTCATAGAGCTAAGTGGGAATCCCAATTACGGATTAGCAATAATGCAAATGTTGCTGCAGAGGGACCACTCAGCTTCTGCAGCTCAGGAGCTGTGACTGTGGCTAGAACCCAGGCATAAAAACCTCTCTTTCATTATTGTTTTTAACTATCTGCTCAACGACAGAGCTGGAATACCTGCTGCACACAGAGGCCCTTTGTGTGAACCCATCAACAGAGGCAATGCAGGCCAAAGACCGTATTTTCCGCCTTCTGGAGGTCTTTCAGCTGAATTTTGCTTTCACGCAAATGCCTTTCTTTCCTATTTACTCCTTATCTTCATTGACTATTTCCTCTGCCCCACTGAACATAAGCAACAGATGCAGCCTTATGTGACAACACCAGAATTTGGCTATCCAGTTGCAATCCTTAAGTTCTCATGCAACGGTAAGGCTTTTGTGCTCCCGCAAGGAAGTGAGAATACTCTCAAAGCTGGCCTCAGAGCACAGACCTCTTGGAAATAAACAGACTGTCTAGCCTCCTCCATCTTTCATAAGCAAGCTTGCAGGCTTGGATGGAAGAGCAGGAAGCTGACAAGCATTTTGTTAAATTTAGCAATGAGGTAGCGGCCCATGCTCTGGTCTTCTCGTATGTTAGACTAACGTTCAGTGTGCCCTCACTCTTGTAGATCATCCCTGTGTTTTTCCCATGTACTTAGCAGGCATAACATAGCTTCATGGGGAGGTTAAAGTAACCAGGAAAACTAAGATGAAAAGGTAAGAGCTGGTAAAGGGAGGCTCACTTTCTCAGAACCAGTCATTGAAACTAATCCCCTCGGGGAAAATCTTGCCAAAGTTATATTGTGAGTTATGTTTCCAGCTACAAGCTGCATAGTTTGAGACCATATGAAAATTTTAAATACTGCTGGCGTACCCGTGACTTGGACTTACTTGATCCTACTTGGGTGGAGATGCTAGGAGAAGAAAAGGGACTGACTGGGCAGACTGTGTGGGGCAGGAGGGTCCAGGCCAGGACATGGGGACAAGCGAACACAGGCAAAAGGAATATGCACTGAACACAAGGCAAGCAGTGATAATTGGAATGAGCTAGAAACAGGGAAGTACAAGGAAACCTGGCCGAGGTTTTTGTCCCCTTGGCAGTGCTGAGCTGTGCTAAGCGGATAGGAAAGAGACAGAAACAAGGTAGCTGAGCCCCTCCTCCACAATGAACCCCTTCCTGGCATTGCCAAGCCTTTGCCTCCAATAGCGAGCTTTTGTCTCATTGTGAGGACTCTGAGGAATGATTAATAGCAAAGGATACAGATGACTTCTGACCTATGCTGCCCAACTATCAGGGTTTGTGATAATGCAGACTCTACTTGTTCACCTTACCTGTTTCCCTGACAGCTTTGTGCCAGAGATTCATGTGACAGCAAATTTCTACGAGTTCTAGACACATGAAGGATGACTTGTATATCCGAGGGCATAAGGTACCTTTCTATCAACAGAGTAGCAGGCAGATGAAGGCAAGAGTATGTCCTGGAAAAAGCTGTGTGGTGGGTATGGGGAAGGAGTAGGAAGTCGGTTAAAGCTAGTCTGGGGAATGAGAATCAACTGTAATAAATGCATCAGAAAGAGAACTGACACTACAGAGAGTGTGTCCATTAGTAAGTAAGGAGGAGGAGGAAAGGAGTGATGAGTAAACTCATAATGACTCTAAACTTCTTTTAAAATAAGGGATGATTAGAACATAATGCAGACCTTGGGAAGGTAGCTTTTAGAAAGCAGAAAGGGAATAGAGGGAATAAATGCAAATCAACTGGCCTACATCATGTGTACCCACATGAAGGCAACAAAGTGACAGACTTAGTGAATTACTAATCACTGTTTCTTAGAAATAATCACCAAGAGCTGCGGCAGCTTTGGAGAGCGGTGGGGGAGATGCGAAGGTAAAATTCCACCCTGAGCCCGACAAGGCCAAGCAATTAAAGCCCAGTCAATCCAGCAGCAGTCCTCCGGGAAATAACGCAGCAAGCCAACGGAGGGAAGAAAAATCTTTAAGTAAAGGGGAAATGATGAATAGTGGGGGGTGGCCCTGCACAGCACTCCTCAAGGTGATGGAAGCGGTGCAAAGTGAATTCCTGAAGGTTAGGATTTGAGCCCTGGGCTCCCTGTTGCTCTCCAGGCAATTCGCAAAGGCAAAGTAGGGGAAGCTTTGTGTGTCTGATATATCTGCAAGACACTTCTGGTTTCTCTGGTGAGAAAGGAATCCTGTAGAGTGGGGCGGGGGGGAAGAGGGGGAGAAATTCTACTTTGAATAAGATATTTGAACATTAATAGTAATAAACATTATAATAGTATATGAACTATTCCATTTAGAACCCGAATGAACACAGAAAGAAAAGGAACAGAGTATTCAGGTGACAAAATAAGTGGTAAAGGTTTGACATGTATTTTCATTTCCTATCGTAGCTAGCCCATTTTTCGAATGTTTTCCTGACGTTATTTCATATCAAAACATCTACTTTACACAGCAAGGGCTAGATTTTCAATTAGAGTCTTCCTTTAAGTAACCCAAGGGTCTGCCCTGAACCTCAAAACCTTCCCGGCTTAAACACTGCTAGAATCTGGGATGTCTCAGCAGAGCTTTTAAGATTTGTTCAAATCCCTTTACTGAAATAGTAAATTCTGGTTATCTATGGGAGGATACATTTGCAATTAGATCTAGACCATGGTAAGAATAGGATATGGCTGAAAATAGGTGTTGTGTTTGGTCAGGTTTGATTTTAGGCTGGATCAGAGTTTAGGTTTATTTGTGCCATTTCATGACTGCTGCTCCCAGTGAGGGGGAACAAGTGGAAGCAAAGACCTTGGAGGGTGCAGGGTGCTATTGCCTGGGTGACAGCAGTGAGGACCTCAGTCAGTGTAAGGTGATGGTGTAGTTACTAGTCTGGTTACCATTGTGTGCAAGTGCTCTCGGGATTTATTGTACTGATGAGTCAGGCCAGACAAAAATTTCAGTTTGCTTGTCTTTCACTTTTTGGTTTTGCAGGATGTTGGGGGTTTTGGTTTTAGTTTGAGACTTTTTAGGGGGTGATGGTGGTGAGGAGAGGTAGGGAAAAGGGAAGGAGAGCTGGCTTCTTTGGGATTTTTTTAAAATTTTTGTGCATTAATGTGATGCTGAATGATTGCAATTGAAGCACAACAAAACCTGAGTGATACAGCAAATGTAACAAAGGAAGAAACACCAAGGTGGCTGGATAATAAAAGTAGAAAAAGTGATAAAAATAGGAATCAGATTGGAATAAGAATACAAAATACTGGATGTGAAGACAGAGCACTTGGGAAGGGAGGAAAGGCACAGAGCTCAGAGATGTCTAGTAGGTGTTGAGCCTGATACACACATCCTTTGCACAACAGCGAGTAGCTAAGCAGGGAGAATACAAAGAAGCATGACTGACATAAGCACAGTCACCATGCCAATGAGCACAAGTGTCTGTATATATTAATAGGCCAGAGGGAAGATGTGAATGCAACAGGAACGCTAGCTACCAGAGGTGAGCTCTATCATCAGCAATATGTGGACATAGGGTGAGAATTTGACATCTGATTGCACTGCTCGCTCTCTCTGGGGAAAAAAGACTGCTCAGGCATTTTGGAAAAGAGTCTCTGAAAGGCAACTCTGAGACTGGAGCAGGGGATGGTGGTGGTGGGACTAGATGACATGCAGGTACCATCACAAAAATGCACAACAGTCCTGAGCCTGTGCAGCAGCTGAGGAGAGATGTTAGACCACATCATCAGAGTGGCCATTATTAACTAGGATTAGAGATCAGCCCACAGTCAGAAGCCTTCAAAAGCTCTGGTTGTTCTCCAGGGCACCACAGATGGACCTACCTCTGGCCTCTGGGCTGCTGTGGCTCCTGGAGGGGCTGAGCCCAACCAGCCATTCTCAGTTCATATGACATGACTCAGACTTTCAGGATTTCAACTCCCTCGTTTGTGCTCTCCCTTATTTCTGAAATGTAGGGATGGATTTGAATACATTCCCTCTTTCCTGTCCTTCATCTAAACACCTGGATACCTTTCCCCATTTCTCTTGCAGCGTAGCTGTTCGCTTTCTGTGGGTTATCCTGGCTCTGCTGCCCCTGTGGTGTGTTAATCACTGAGCACAGTAAACATGCAAATGACCTGGGATGTTTTCGAGCTGGGGACAGCTATTCTCCTGCTGATTGACAGCCGGGCCTCCACTGGCACGTTGGTTTTCATAGTATGAATGGATATGTAGATAAACACTTGAGCTTTCCTAAACATTTCAGAAGCTATTGTGTGTCTCTGTGCATGTACCCACACATGGACTTCTGCTCCGCTTCACGTAGGAGACTGCCTTGCTCACTGAATGCATATGGTTTCTGCTTTAACCATGGCTCTTCATTTATTGCTGTGGCTTTTCGTGCCTTCCCTCCAGTGTTAAAGCCACCTTCTGCAGAATTTGGTCTCTCTCAGTAAGAGGACTGCTTTTGTGCTCCGTGCCTGTGCTATTTCTTTGCTTTGCAGAATACTGTCAAAGCCATTTGCCTGTTGAGACTGTAGTGGAAGCACCTCACCTAATTTTGTATTTTTTATTCAGTCCTTCTGTCTGATTGTGGCTTCAAGAAACATCTGCCTCCTGATTTTTTTTACCCCAATGAGGCTTTTATTCCCTTGCAAAAAGGCTCTCCCCTGTGTTTCCACACACATTACGTAGTACCTAGTACCTGGAACAAATCTGACAGGTGCAAAATGTGAAAACTAAATAGTTTCTGAGATATTTAGGAGCAAATCAAGTAACTCTGTCCTCTTTTAATATTTATATTTCTTTGGGGGAATTCCTGGCTTTGGTTACAAACACCTGAAGTCATCCTTGGCTGAATTTTTAGTCATTCATTTTTCAGCAGGTTTCTGCACGTTTTTGTGATTCCTATCTTTTTTTCTTTCCCTCACAGAGATGGATAACAAAAAACTTGCAGGAATTTGTTTTCTAAAAGGCAGTGCCAAAAAAAAAAAAAAAAAAAAAAAAAAAAGATGGGATATATGCCAGCATAATAGCAAGTAGTGAAGAGGGAATTTAGTAGGCTAGAGGAGTTTTTAAAGCTCTACTCAACATTTCATTTTATGATTCTTAATGACAAATGGTGATTGTGAATATTCATGAATTTTTCCCTGGGTTAATGTCATAACCTTTGCAGTAAAAAGGCTGTTTTCACCAGTAATAACTACCTTTCAATTTATTTGTACTTGTTTTTTCTACAGAGATAGACCCCAAGTTAACATTCAAAGTGTGAGAAAGTAATTTTGCATGTTTGTTTTCTGGGGGGAAGGGAAAACATAATGCAAAAGTCTTATATTGTGCCATTATGGAGACAATGCATCTCTTCACATTCAGACTCTTCGAGTTTTATCTCAGTGTTGTTACAGTGCTGGAAAAAATGTCTCAAATCAACTTTACTGAAGAGGCAGCTCAGTATGTTGTGTGAAGAATTTGTTTGTCTTTTTGAGCATGAAGAATTTGCCTTTCATTATTTTTCCCAGTTACTCTAAGCATTAATTTAGTATTTTCTCAGTAATTACCTTGTATCCTTTCCCCTGGTCAGTATTCCCTCTTCTCCTCCCTTTTTCCTGCCCGTGATTATATTTGGTGCCTTGCAGTCATTACATCTTACTTTGCTGAACTGAACTGGATGTGTCCCTTATCTGTCCATAAGCCTAATTTATTCAAATAATTTTAAATTTGCTTGCTCTGTGCACCAATTTACACTTATGTGCTATCAGCAAAAAAAAATCCACTTTAAAAATTATATCCCCTGCAGGCCATTTATATAAAAGTTGAACAAAAGTGGGTATGGTGCTGAAATTTGGGGGCACCACCTTGTTCCTGTCCCTCTAGTCACCCTGAACTGTGTCATTTTGCTGACATCTTGCTTCTTCTCCCACAGCTAATTTTGAAGCCACTTGCTATTGCACTTTTTCTACACCATGCTTTACTGATTCTACAGATCAATCTCTTTGTGAGGTGCAACACCAAATGAATCTCTTCCATCTGGATAAATTATGCCCGTCACTTCACTTTTGCCTCTCCATGGAGGAAAGTAGTGAAAGAACTTAAAGGACATTTGACAGACAGGACATGAATCCAGCTGCCTTTCCTTCCCTCAGCTGGCTCTTTCTACATGTTGCATAACCCTGTCCCATATTAATGTTTCTAATATCCGTTCTGTGGCTGCAGTTGGGATTACTGGTGAGTGGATTCCTAGATCCTCCCTTAATGTAAAAAAAGAAAGAAAGAAAAAACTTGTTTTCTAAGACAAAAATAATTTTCAAAAAGACTATTTTTTAAAAAAGCAGGAGTAGCTACCTTCTAGGTATCTCCAGATATACCTTCCTCAGGAAGCTATCAAGCAATATTACTAAAGGTTTGCCAATTTCCTTTTCTATTTCCTTCCTACTTCAGAGATGCAGTTAATCTAAGTCTCGGGTCCTGTCAACTTTTAATAGTTCTAATTAACTACCTACCTGTCCAGATTGGATCATAAAACCTTTTAACATTTCATTTTTCCCCCCTCAAGAAAATGGACTCTTGTTTCCGGGATATGACCTTCAGCTTCTTCTGTAAATACTCAGGCAAGAGATATTAATTCAGGCTCGGTGCAGCATCAGTCTCATCTGTCACTGACTTCTCACTTATTCCCTTTCGTGGCCACACTGATTCCTTCCCCAGTCCTCTACTTTTCATATATCAGATGAAAGATCTCCACGGAATTTCTTCACATCCTTGCCATTTTTTAAAAAGCATTTGCTACTCCAGTGTTTCCTGCCAGTGTTTATAATTGCTCCATTTCAAATGCAATGTCATCAGCAGACCTGCTAAGTAATATAATAAGAACGCAATAGAGGAAACTGAAACCATGGTGAGAGTCCAAGCGGTGAACTTCTCTGGGTCTGGGTATATTGAAGTGCAAGTGGCTCTCATTTTACAGTGTGGCACAAGACCAGAATATGGCCTTGTATGTGAAATAGATCATAAATTGCCTGAGCCTTTTAGCCTGGCGTATTGGCAACGCTGCCTGGTGTTAAGAGCTCTAAAAAATGGTTTGTAGGGCATTGGTAAGGAAACCTGAAGCTTGCCAGAGCACCTTTTGGAGGAAAGCTTGTTTTTCCTCAGGAAAAAATAATAATCTGACCTGGTTCTGAAATAAATCTCCTTTTCTTCCTAGAAGGCTCTTCTTGTGTATCTATGCTAGATTTTTTGTGGCAACTTCTCATGGTTTAACCCCAGACAGCAACTAGTGACAACAGTGAGCTGATTGCTCACTCCTTCTCCCTTGCCCCTCACTGGGATGGGGCCCAGCCCCAAACCAAAACCTTGTGGCTTGAGACAAGAACAGTTTAAATTGAGATAAAATAAAGTATTACTAATAGCTGTAATGTAAAGGAAGATAACAAATAGAGATGTAAATAAAACCCAAGAAAAACAAGTGATGCACAGTGCAATTACTCACCACCTGCTGACCAATATCCAAACGGTGATCGCCTGTCCCCACTAGCTTCCCCCAGCTTATACACTGGGCATTATTTGTTTTGTGGTATGGAACAGCCCCTTGGCTAGTTGGGGTCAGCTGTCCTGGCCATGCTTCCTCTCAGCTTCTTGTGCCTTCCCAGGCAACTCGCTGGCAGAGTAGAGGAAACAGGAAAATTCTTGATTTAGTTGTTGCTAAGTAATGCTTATCCTAAATCAGTGTGTTACCAACATAATTCTCATACTAAATACAAAATACAACACAGCATCCACTATTAGAAAGAGAATTAAATCTGTCCTAGATGAAACCAGGACACACCTCCTTACGTTTTTGTGTTTGATTACATGACTGTGTTTGATTTACTGCATCATGCTCCATCCCACTGTCATTATGAGCTTGAACCCCCATCTGATAAACTTTTTCCTTCTATGCATGAAGATGTTACACTTCAGAGACCTGCTGTGAGGCTCTCTGTATACAGGGAGGGCATGGAGGAAGTTGCCTTGGGAGGGATGCTTCTGATGCACAAGTGAGGTGACTCTTGACAGCTCTGTGACCCAGAAAGCACCTTTGAGAAGCAACTAAAACATAAACAGGCTCCCAAGCCTGCAGGCGTTGCTTGCCTGCTTTTGCAGATCATTAAGCAGATCAAGAGGGCAGAGGTGATGTAAAACTACCGTAGTTTATCTGTGAGGTACCCATAGCCTCCTTGGAAGTCTGTGTATGCAGATTTGCAGCCAGCTGCAGCGTGCACACTGCCTGTACCAAGCACAGCTGTGTGGGTGTGGGTCAGAGGCATCATGGGCCCAGTGACTGCTCCAGCATAGGCACAGCATCTCCTATCTCCACACACTGCTTTGGAAGGTACATACACCTTGTAGCTGGCATAGAGAATATTGCTGCAGAAGCTGTTTCAGTTTAAGCGGTCACTATCCCTTCTAATTTTAATTTGACTGGGGGTTTTTTGTGGGGTTTTTTATACCTTAATGTCCTAAATCATATTCTCTGTGTTGCTTAATATTGCATCTGGCATTCTTCCCTTCCTTGCTGGTTTATGTACACATTAAATTAGAAAGCAGTCCTGTACCAGATCAAGCTTTGCTTCCTCCGCTTAATGTAATCCACTCTGAGGTCCAGATAATTAAACTCTCCCACTATCTCTGCCATGGTCTTTTACATGTTTTGCTTCATATTTGCTGTACTTCATACCTCCTTCCTGGTCAAGCTGCACATAACTCATTCCTTTTAGTACATCTCCAGTGTGGGTATAAACCGTGTCACTCTACTACAAGCTTTTGTTCCAGGCTTCATTTTTCAAGATGAGACTGATTCTCTTTGGGGAACATGATTAAGACTTCTCTTAAATCAGCATTTAGATACAAGGGTTTACCTAGGCAAGAGCCTGGGTTTGAATCAGCGAAGATCAAGATAATGGGCAGAGAAAGGCCCATGGAACTTGTCCTCTTATCCTCCTCTTCTTCCACTTCCCAACTTCACTTCTGATCCCAAAAGAGCTTTCAGTTAGGATGATTTAAGAGGAGAGACCTAAGTCTGAGCTCAACCTCAGCCTCGAACTGAAAGCTAGCTCTTTTTTTAAGTATTTGATTATCAGGTTAAAGTCCTTGAAGTAAACCAGTACTCCCATGTTTGCCACCGGCTACCAAACCGCAGCAGCAAGTCAAACCAGTAAGGCTTGAGCAGAACCCTTCTTGCAGCCATGGTCCTTAGTGCAGCTCTGCCTAGGGCATGCAGTGCCATGCACCTGAGCAATATCAGCAGCAAAGTAGAATCAGATAGGTGGACACAGTGGTCCATGCTCTTACAAACCAGCTTTTAAACAGCATATACAAAGAAAATATTGAAAACTGTGGAGTCAGGCTCTACACATTCACCTGTGTGAATTCTGGTTTAAGTCCTGGTAAATGAAAGTCTTATTGTATGTCCTAAAGACGTTTGGAACAATTTGTTAGGATGAACATGCGCTGTTAGAGGGCTGTGGAAGTGAAAAGGGAAGGAAAGGAAAATCAGAAATATATTGCTGATTCACTACTTAGCTCTAGCCAAGTCTTTCTCAATTTAAGTTCAAAATGGTTCCAATTTCATTTCAAAATAGAAATAAGATGTTGTACTACTATACACAGTTGTTTCTCCAGCTAAGCTTTTTCAGTCAACAGAAGCGTAAATAATGTAAATTGTGATGTCATTTGAGGGAAAAAAAAATCTGATGCTCTTCCTCCTGCTCTGTAGTAGAAATACTTCTAGAGAGCATTAGCGATTTAAATACATTGGTATATCTCAGGACGCGACTTGCTTCCAATTTATTCTGAGAAGAAATATAGAAATTTTTATTTCAGTTGGTTTTAATTTTTCTGTCTGCATGTCTTTCTGTCACCCAGCATAGGTGGTTTTTAGTGCCTATGGGATATTAATATATTGGTATTTATGTTAAAGTGCAAGTCTTACATGGTTGCACTTTTGCACAATTTATGCTGCTTCTTTCACAAGTGTGAAGACATGCTGCTTCATTGGTAGTTTGGTTTTATGAAAGTGGCTAGGGGCCTGTTGTAAGCAATAACAGCATTTTCCTTCAAGAACTGATACTCTTTAGAGGCCAAAATAACAAACACAATTCCTTGGGGTTTGAATACACCCTGTTTAGTCAGGATTCCCAAGGAAGGAAGTACTTGGACTGTTGTGTGTGTAGAAATAACATTGCGAGCCTTCCCTGCAGCTCATGCTGAAAGCCCAGGTAGACAAGCCTACCACCACTGCAGCCAGAACGATTTGTGGTGGTCCTGGTTGTCTTGTATTACTCAGCTCAACACTGAAGTTGGAAGAATTAGCCTTTTTTACAGCTAAAGGACCTTCTCAAAGAGTACCCTGTGTCCTTCTTCCAGTGCAACAGACAGCCCATCAAATCATAAGCTGCATCCTTCCACCCCTCTTCAGTTGCAGAAGAGAGCCAGCTGCCTCAATACCCTTTTCTCATTGAACAAGTAAATGACTGTCACTGTTACACTTGCCAGCCCCCCTGGGAGGCTGACGAATGAAGCTGAGCTCTTGAGACCTGAACATATAATTTGCAACACGCAATTTGTGTCGCATCATACCTAGCTGAAGCTCTGGTTCCCGGAGTACCCAAAAGGTATCTACAAATAGATCATGTCATGTCAAAAATGAAATGGAAGGTGATAGTAATTGTGGACTATATAATTAGAAAGTAAGAATCAGAATGTCTAACTAATGGCAACACCTGGAATGTCTGCACAAAAAGCTAATAAAAAATCAACTTGAAGTCCAGGGAAGCCTATATATGGCGATTTCTACTCCTTTAAAACCAGCTCACAATATTGCAAATTACACATTGATCACACTTTGGCTGGTGTAAACCACATGGAAATCAATCATATGATGATAATCTGATTTTTCAAGAAGGTCATGTCCACTGGAATGTGCAAAGTTGCACACAATAGGTTTTTCTAAATGTAAACACCTGCCTATGAAATCATAGTGAGTACAAGTCTAATAAAGTTTGCTTGATGTTATGGAGCCCAAAAGTCTCTCAGAAGTACAGGGGAAGAGGAGGAGGGAGAAGCAGCTTTAGGGCCATGTGAAAACAAAGCCTTTCTTCTCTCCTTTTAAATATTTCTGCTGAGACCTGATTGAACATAGGATGAAAAGCTGCTGTCTTGAGATTTGAGGAAAACAAAGGATTTCTGTTTCCACTATTACACTGAAAAGTTCTTTATTGTGTGAAAGGTCGTTCCTTCTAAACTTTCTCAGATTCATGGCTTGGGTTTCAGGGGGGCACAGCAGATGGTACCACGCAAATCTATTATCAACAGGATGTAATATCTCTGGCTAGTCCATTTTGGGGTCAGGAACACTAGCTCTCTGTTCTTTGTGTCAATTTTGCATTGTATCTCGGGTGAAATATTTTGAGAATGAGTTTTGGGCTTTTAAAGGTACTGTGATGGCATAGAAGGGATGGTGTGTTTTGACCCAAATTCTCTGTTATTACGTAGTAAGAACAGCAGAGTAATGATCTGAGGTATTGTACTGAGGCTGGCAGTCACGATGGCAATATGAGCAACAGGCTCTTCCAGAATCATGCCCTAAGATTTGATGCTGCTTTTGAGCTGATATTTCTCTCTGTTATCTGGATTGTCAAAAACACCTCTAGCATCCATTAGAGCTTGTCATGACAATTGTTTGGAAAAAAACCTTCTAGAAAACATTCTTCTGTCAAAATATAGCATTTTACAAAAATACAAAATGTTTCATGGAAGTGTGTTGATTTCAATGAAAATTTCTCATGGAAAATTTCTCAGGGCTAGGCTGGAATTTTTAGGAAAAAGAGAGAAGAGAGAATGACTAACTAGGGGACACCGTAACCACCTGGGGCACTGATGACCCCATGTACTGTCCAGTCTGCGTGCAGAGATTATTTGTATTGCACACCTACCTGCTTGCCTCTCTCACTTTCTCTCAGCCTTGTCAGAAGTATTTTCTTGTGTGAATGGTTCACCACTCTCCAGTCCAAAGAGTTACTCTGCAGACCAGTGATTAGATTCCTGGAATCCACTGTAGGGAACAAAGATCAAAGTCCTGGTAGGGATAAAGGCAGGACAATGAATTTAAACTGAGCTTTTCCATTTCTAAGCAAGTAAATTGTTCACCTGGCTATTAGCAGTCTTGTGGTGGATGTGTTCAAATGTCTCTTTTAGCTTTTTCCCTTTTGAAAACACTTCCATTTGACACTGGAATCAAAGTCAGTTCTGAAGCCGGGGTTTCCCTCCTGTCTCTGAAAGTAAATTGTTATGTTCCTGACATTACTTCTCAAATACATTGTCCATCAAGTAAAACCAAAATGAAGTGGGATGTAGCCCAGTAGATGCTAAATCCAAATATGCACTATTCATACACAGAACTTACTAGCAGTCAAGATGAAGGCTTTACATGTTTGGATGAGCAGAGGGGGACATTGTGACTGCTAAGGAACATCTTCATTTGTGCTCAAGTTCTCTTCCACACAGTTTGAGAACAGTGCAAATTTTTATATGAGAAGTAGCTGCTATTGTGAGGTTTGTAACAGAAGTTTTGTTCCAGATACTTTTTCATGTGTAGAAGAGCTATATAATATTCAGGTATTAGTTCACAATTACAGTACTTACAGGAGAGCTTTATTCTGTGTTCAGCTGTCCAAGTCTAACAACATACAGACCTTTCTCAAGTGTCTAGCTCAATCATCAAAGAAAGGCAGGTTTCCAAATATCTCACTGCAAATGGCAACCCAGCCCCAAAACGTATTTGCTTGACCTGTATGGTGAAATAGATGGAACAATTTGCACAGGGAAGTTGCTTGAGTGGCTTTGGAATGGAAATGAAAAAACACTGTCTTGCACACTGGGTGGTTCAACCTATGGGTGAACTAATATGCAAGATTTCTTATTGTAACTCTGCATAGTGGAAAGGGCCCAGTCTGAGGAGCTAATACAGGAGAGATTTTTTAATTATTAATGATAAATTATTTCTTTGTAGCAACTGTACAAATGTGAAGACAATGATGTAAGATTTTTATTTATGCGAGATAAGAAAGAGAAGATTGAAAATATTGTGTTCCAACTAAAAATCTCCCATAATCTATTAGTATATCATAAAAATATTTTAAACTCAATTGGTTATAATATTTTATGAAAGGCTAGTTGTGAAGGCAGTCGTTTCCTACCACATGCAATAAAAAACATTTCACATGCATGAAAAACTAGTGTACCAAATTTCAGGCTATAAATAAGGCAATTGTAAAATGTAAATGCTTAAGAAACACTAGCAAAATTCAGCCAACAAAGCAGGGATCAGAAATTTATACCCTCGTTACAGGTAATTACAGTCACATTCTTTACTGAACTCTATTCCCAGACAACACATAAAAGTGTCCTGATGCATTACCTGCTTAGAACTAAGTCACCCCTAACACACATGTGCCAGCAAGCGAATCGGCAGCTATGTGGCCATGTTAGCACATAGAGCTCTGCATGTGTTGCTGTAAATGTATCTGTCTACCTTTTAAGCAAAGTAGCTGAAAGCCCCTCAGGGCTTTCTTACGAAATGTAAATTCAGTGACTTGGAGACCTCAGCATAAAATTGCTGCTTTTAGTAGATGACAGTTTAACACTCTCCTTTCCATGAGAAAGCAAGGAAAAAGAAATGCAGCTCCATGGTTGGTTTTATGAACATTCAGCAATCGTCTCTTTTCCTCTTCTTTGACAAAAATGAAAGTAGTTTAGGCATCAATAAAAGCAGTGGGTTTTTTGTTGTTGTTTTCCCTCAGAAATAAGCAATAAATTCTTAATGCGCTTGTGACAGATCAATCTCAACCTGTCAATAGTTCATATTTGATACTTCCACTATTTAAGAAGGAATTGCGAGGAAAGATGAGCCTTCTTTTGGGTCCAAATTGACACCTCCTGGCAAGATTGTTAATATGCCTAAGAAAAAAAAGTGCACACATGGGAGCTTAAATTATGTAGTTATCTTTTTGCATGTGTTTTGAAAATACTACATGAATCACATTTGCTTTGAAAGGTGCTCACACACACACTTTATTAATTTTTAGATGTCCAACTAACTATATTCAGGCAAGTGAAAATATCCTTTCAGAATGGTAGGAACTCATATATTTCAATTCAGAGGAACTGTTGCAGTTCCTTCATTTTTGAAAACTGGGGCCTTTCCGATGTAGAGTAGGGTGTCAGGTGCTCTCTGTCCAGTTCTAAGGCCACTAGACTATAGCCATGAAGCAAGATCAAAACACAGGTGCTCTCAGGAAAAGAGTTTGTTGTCTGGAAGACTGCTGTGACTTTAGCACCTTCTTCAAGAGTCAATCATTCAAGTCTTAAATGATTGTTGTAGTAAAGTTACATTCTTCACAGGATAGCAAGTCCAGACCGTGTTACAGAGGACAGTTACGAAGAAGGCACTACCTACCCCAGAGAGGTCAGATGAGCCAAAGTCCTCATTATTGCTAGCCAAATTCTGGATGCTCTCAATTTGTAAAATGGATTATCTAAGACAAATCACCCAAAAATTTTGCTCATGATCTTTCCAAGCACTTTAAGGCTTAAAAAAGGAAGGGTTATGAATATTTAGTGCCTGCCTTTCTTGAGTGAATAGACCCACTGTTGTAACAGTATTTTCCAACTTTTTCCAGTTTGAACATACCTAAACATTCTCCAGTGGACAAGCAGAAACCCTGGTTAGCAAGTACAAGTTTCCTTACAAAAGGCTTCATTCTCTCAGTTACTTTTTTCATCCCATTGAAAATAGTTAATGGAAAACCACCAGTCTTAATGTATTTCAATAAGCTGATTCTCTTTGGGATCTTTAAAGGCCAATGCTAAAACAACCTTGAGTGTTCCAGCATAGTGACACTTTATGTAGAAATGTTCTCCGTTTTCCTTGTATATGTTGCTAGTGATGAAAACCATCAGCTTTCTTCAGTTTAGAAGTTAAAATGCTATTTTTCCTTATCAATTTCTCCACTTTTGGCTGAGCTCTGATGCTCATATCTCCTTTTTATTTTTCATCATCAACTTTCTTTCCCCCTGCTTCTGCAGGGGGCTTGGACTACGTGATCTCTAAAGGTCCCTTCCAACTCCTAACATTCTATGATTCTATGATTCTAAACTATTTCATTTTATTTCATTTCAATTAATATTGGTTGCTTCCTGTCCTATATGCTCTACAAATATATTGGAAGAAACAGTCCCCTCCCTGACGGTCTTCCCTCATCATCTGAAACCGGAAAGAGCTGATGGAGCTCTAAAGCCAGTCCTGCAGGTCAGTGATATTGTCTGTAGATTTTGATTGGTGAGGCTGATAGAACAAGCTAGCAGAAAATTTCATTGACCGGATATACAGAAGCTGGAGAGACCTTCCTCATCATGTGCTAAGGGAACAGGTCACACTCATCCTGTTCTTAGGGCTCTGTATGAATTGTTTTGCAAATCTTGAAGGATATATCATAAGGCTATAGAAAGGGTCTGCTTGCCCCCCAGGTAGCTGCAAGAGAAAAGCCACTTCAGCCCTCCAGTTATATCATGTACAGTACATGATATCCTGATATACAGTAAACTCTTAAGTTCCCTGGGCCACTGTGGTCCTGCAACTGTCTTCCCTGAATTAATCACAGCTGGTTTCTCAACCCAAGGAAACTCTTATGGAAACTTGCTTCTCTCTCTTGTTAATTCATATTTGTTTATTTGTTTGTTTGTTTAAACTTAGTCACATTTCTGATTAGAACTAGATGATACAAGCACATGACACATCATTAACTAGGGGAATCTATTAATACCCATAATCGATAAATGAGTGAAGGATTGTTTCTTGTATTACAGTCACAAACTGATGTATAGTGTTTGCTAACTGCTGTTCCCTTCTAAATACTGTGTGTTACTCACTCATTAATTACTGACACAGTTTGCAGGAATTATTCCATAATTAATTGGCCTCTAAAACACTGCTGTAATTCTCACATTTGGGAAGCACTATTCAACATCCTATTTTTCATACAAGATTTTTTTGTACAAACTTTGCCAAAGCTCTTTGAACATGTCATCTTGGCAGATAAAAAAAAAAAAAGTTACAAGAAATGAGACAGTGTGAAAAGTTTCGGAAGCAATGAAGCATCACTATTAAATGTAAAATTAGTGTGGCATTCCTACATCATGAAATTCTTCCTATCAAACTGTAAGCCAGGCAATACCATAAAAAGTTTGAATGCACATTACTTAATAATTTATGTAATAATTCAGGAATTGGTTCAAATCTTAGAAAGACTAATTTATTTTAATTCATTTGTACAGTAAGGCTGACATAATGGTATAAAGAATAACCTACACAAACCCAGAAGCCTTCACTAGCATGGAAAAGATTGGCTGAAAAGATTGTGAGTGCTGATCATCAAGGCCCTATTGATCACACTGAGGGAGACCTGTCAGGGGCAGAAAGAGAGGCAGAAAGGAAGTTTTCTACAGGATGGTGTCACTCCATCTGCCAGAGCCACACATGCCACAAACTAATAACTCCTGCTTACTCTGTGCTGGTAATGACATCCCTGATAACTTGCCTATTGCCTGCTCTGGCAAATACCATCTTGCCTGAAGCTAAATGGCTTTTCATTTTCCTATATCTTTCTCCCTAAAAATTATCTCTCATGAAGCTCTCTTTGTCTTTGGTTACACCAAATAGCAGGTTAGAGACCTTCGGTTTTCCACTAAACCTTTTGGGTCTTACCACCTCTGATCTTCTGTCATGGTCAGTTTTGTCTATGCACTGAAGTGATGCTCAGAAGGCAAACTCTTCAAGAATAAAATCTTCCCAGGCACAAATCTCTATAATGCTTAGTGATGAGAGTTGCAAATTACTTCCTTGAAAATGAGCTCTTAAGTCATCCCTGTGATGTAGTAGATGTAGTCATGGCTTTTCACTAAAGAGAATTATTCTGATCTATATACTCATTACAAAATATGGTGGTGGTGGATATGGAGGACGTCAGTATTGTGCTGGTTCTATTTAGTAGAAACTGGAGATTGAAACAATTTGATGTGTCTTGAGCATGTTGATAAGAGTTGAAGATGAATAGATATGTACAAAATGAAATTAAATTGTAGCCATAACTAACATAGCATTGGCTTTCTGGACTCAGGACTAAATGGGTACTGGAGGTGGGGGTCAACCTGTACAAGTGGCATCTCAGAATAAAAAGTGATACACATTAAATGGTTAAATATGGTAGAAGGTTATATGGTTGCATGTTCAGCTACTGCAAATACGTTAGTGTACTTTGTTCTCCAGGGTTGCCAGGCCAGCTTCTGCTTTTGTTAAATCAGAAGCCTTTTTTGATGAATCTGCAGTGGATGTGGTAGGTTGTTGAGCATTACACTGAGCTAAAACTACTGAGACAAGCAATTGTGGACCATCTAAGCTGAAAAGCATTAACAAATAAGCTTTGGTGGCAGTATTTGATAACAGAAGACACATTACCCTAACTGCTGAAAGGACTGTTAATGTTGTAGAGTATTGGACATGACTATGAGAAGAGTACAAATGTGAACTCAGACTAAATGAGTGAAATGTGAAGGAAGTTAGTATCAAAATAAATATGAAAATGCTTGAACTGTAAGTTTAGCCTGGAAGTTAGAGATCTAATTTTTTTCCACAGTAACTGAGATTTTGATGGATGTATAATTGCATATAAACACTTTTTGTTAGAAACCAGTGGGCAACAGTGATCCAGAGTAGAAGAGAGAACAGAGAAAGGTACTGAGGAATGCAGAATCAACTGTCCTGTATGAGTACTGTGAGAGCAAATACAACTAAGCTATCAAGATGGGAGAAAGGCTTTCTAGTTGTAATACAAATTCCCAAGTTGTTTTGGCACTGAATTCAGAATTGTATAGGCAGATGCATAGGATGACTCTGAACATGATAGGAACACAAATAGCTGCTTTTGCTGAAACACGGAAAAGCTACCTTTAGAACTAAATGAAAAAAAAAAAAAGGGGGGAGGAGATATCAGTAAAAAAGACAAGTGTTGTCAGGTGGGAAAATGAGGTCAAAGTAAAATAAATGTACTTTCTTCTAATGTTTAAGGAAGTAGAACCAAAGCTGAGTTTCAAACTGGCAGAAAAAATCGAGATAGATAAAATGATACAGGAATCTGACTGAGACTGCAGCTAAATCAAAGAGGTAGAAATTAATGATCTACCCTGATGTATAATACACATGGTGTAGTTTAGGTGGCCCAGCAGAAGTAGCAAATCAAGGTCAGTGAGAGGTTTGGAATGCAGAAAAAAAATCAATTTATTGCAGAGGGAAAAAATGCAAAGGTACAATGCAAAGTGAATACATGGGATTAGCTAGATGTATTGTTTTCTTCTTGAGCAACATGACTAAAAACCAAAATAGATTTTATAGATAGAAAAAGTTGCAAGGTTTTGCAGGAAGAGCTTTAATGTCTTATGAAAACACGGTTGTTGACCTAGAACTTGAGGTGAAACACTGCAGTTGTCACCCCCTCCACACCAAAATGATACCAAGGAGACTGAGTTAGACCAGCTGATGCACTGTACTTTCCTACCAATGCACAAACATCTAAACCAAAAGCTTTATCTGTAAATAGTACCTCAGACCATGCATTTAATATTACTCGAGTCTCTTTGTCCTTAATCTGCCATATCTGTATGGCACTTAAGGGCAAAAATGAGTTTAGGTTGAATGGGAGGTAGTTCATTCCCTTCACTGATGTGTGTTAACACTGTTAGAGTGTACATAGATGATATCATATTGTATTTGATCTACCTGACTTCATCTCAAGTGTTTCAAAGGGTGGCCATAGTGATCAGCAGAAAACATCACAAGAAGCTTGAACCAAGATGAGAGTACAACTGCAGAGAAAATGCAGGTTAGAATTATTGATGCTTTTAACAAAATTACAGTGACTGAGTCATCTCTTCCCTCTCCTTCTGCTAACAAATCAAACAATGTGCTACCAAAACCAAGAGAACTGTCCTTTTGAGGTAGAGATAGCATGTGAACATTAATGTAGAGCTTAGGTTTTCCATGCTGTAACAAGCCACTTTTTCCTGAGTTATAACCAGCCACAACCTGGAGATAGACAGCTTCTTAATGAAATGGAAGCATGATGATATCTGACTTTTGTCACTATTATTGAGTCACCAGACTTCCTTTGGGGTAAAAAGCATAGGAGGAATTGGTGGTATCAGAAACATAAGTGTATATACAAATCCTCCATGTAGTCTAAGGCTTTTTGCAACAATTTGAAACACGCTTTAAAAAGATAAACCCAGTGTACAAAAATGATCTCCAGAAAGCCCTTGTTGGGCAGTCTTTAATAGTACTTCTTATGGCAATTCTTCTTCCGAGACAGGGACTGCAAGAGATATTAGAAGCTTGTTTGCCTTCGACTTAAATGTGTTCAGACTTTCCAACAATGCAAGAGGCAACCCTCTTTCCTGGTACTGTACACATACAGTACTGGGCACTTATGTTCAGATTGATCTGAATACATTATCCTCAATGAAGAGACAAAAGATGAGACTTTCAGCCCTTTAGCTCCTTTACACCAGATAAAAGGGAAAGAATAAATTGAAGCCACCCTTGCTATCCTATATCCTGGATGACAGAGAAAAGAAAAGAAAAGAAAAGAGAAAAGAAAAGAAAAGAAAAGAAAAGAAAAGAAAAGAAAAGAAAAGAAAAGAAAAGAAAAGAAAAGAAAAGAAAAGAAAAGAAAAGAAAAGAAAAGAAAAGAAAAGAAAAGAAAAGAAAAGAAAAGAAAAGAAAAGAAAAGAAAAGAAAAGAAAAGAAAAGAAAAGAAAAGAAAAGAAAAGAAAAGAAAAGAAAAGAAAAGAAAGCCTATGTGACAGCAAGCTTGAGCAGAGAGGAAACCAAAACTACAGACTGTAACAGAGGCAAGGTCAAACAAGAAGATAGGATAGAGCATTCAGTTAAGAATTGTGTGATCACATGTACATGACTAACAAATTGTAATATGTGTAACTAACAATAGTATAAAGCTAAGCAAAATGTAAGGTAAGTATAACCATAGTTGAGTGTGGGAGAAACTAACTGGTTGAGTGTGGGAGAAACTAACTGAAGGCCAAATAGATAGGGTGATATATAAGCACAATAAGGTTGGTGTTTAAGTTGTTACAAAAATGAAACTTTGAAGCTTTATGCATAGCGCGTGATCCTTAGTATTAACTAATTGTCATGAATTGTAGCACGTATACCGCATTTGGAAAAAGTATATAAGTGATGATTATGTGTCAATAAAGCTGGAGTCAGTGCACATCATATTGGTATCTGATAGTTCTCACATGATGAAGAAGAACCTCTGCAGTAATGAATTGTGAAAACCTAAGAATTACAGAGAAGATAAACAGTAAACAAAGAAAATTCAATTTAACCAGAGGAAACACTTAAAATAGGAAAAGTAGTTTTTCAGGATATTTTTCTGGAACCTGACTACTTTCTCTGACCATCAGATATGTCTGCCTGTTCCCCCTTCCCCTCCCTTTATTCCTCCTAAATGTCATGAGAAATATGTCAAGGTCAATGGAAAACACACTGTGGTTGTCCATGATGTGAGACTTACTGAAAAGCTGGTGCACAGACTGGACTAGAGTAATAGCAATAATTACATGTTGCTTTTAACGTATTTATTCGTCTTGGTGGCCAGATTTACTTTGAGGGAAATGTCAACAGGCAGTTGATGGAGGAAGTAAGACTTGAGTTCTAGAGATTCCTGGAGATGGGTAATACAGTCAATCTTACTTACAACTGGAGCACACTCTTCATGGTGACGGAGTTACCTTACGACAGAAGGAAGAATAGTGAGGCAAATTGTGTTTACCTTTCCCTCTCATGGTAATACTAATTTCCTCTCCTTCCAGAAGGATCTCTAATCCATCCCAGCTGCATCTGCCTTTCAAATCCTTCTTCAAAATCCACTTTTTACTGCAACACTTGAAGAAAACACTTTGCTAAAGTTACCCAATTTGATTGGTAATAGAGAAGGGATGATTTTATATGTAGTTAAACAGATTGTACATAAACTAGACCTAGTAGCAACTAAAACTACTTTGATACAAAACTACACTACGGCGCATAGTTGCCATGAGCATATGACTGTATTACTACTACTCTTATCTTCTCCAGTCTTCCTCTTTTCATTGCTAATCATATTGCTTCTTAAATTAAGTCTACTGTAAATCTGATCAGTATTTGAGTTCTGAGCCTTCTCTAAATCAGTCTTAGATTGTGTTTTGGAAGCCTATCAGCTCCCAGCACACTCTGACAGCACCTGATGCATCAGTCTCCTCATTGCAAACAGCTAATTTGGGCACTATGGGTTGGACTTGCATCACCCGTCTTTACCTTTTAACATCTAAATCTGAGTCAAGGGAGATAGATAAGAACCTTCAAGGTCTCACTCAGCCCTATCTGTGACGTGTACTCTGAAGTAGATTATGTTATTGACAGCTAAAGTTTGGTGTCCCTCAGGGCCACTGCACAAGCAAATAGCCATTGTGCATATATAAATGCACATAAGTATACGCACGTATTCATTTTGAAGTCTACCCTGGGAAGCAAAAATAATTTGGAAATTTCAAGTGTGTTGTTAGGAAAAATTAATGGGTTTGTTGAGTCCGATCAAATGCAGAGGAAGGTCAGGTGAACTGATGATGTTGAAGTGATTGCTGCAGGGTGCAGTGCCAAAGGAAGAATGTCAGCCAAAGTTAACAGTGAATTAAATTCAGGAGGCTTAGCATGGGTGTGTTTAAGCATAGGGTGTATATATTATCTATAGACTCATCTATCACACTGTAACAAGCAGAATGCAGGCAGATATTTGAAATACAGATTTGATAAAAACAGACATGAAAGATGAGTAACCCTAAAATCCCTAAATATAAAAGGATGTTTATCATGGCTGCAGCAGGAAGTGAACCACAGGAATGCAGACAGAATGATACACAGTGATGAACCTCATATGGTAGGAAACCATGAGAGCTTAGTACCCCTGTCAGTGTGACAAAACATGCATTCCTTAAAGGTCTGCTTCTTTTATGTACTCTACAGGTCTGCTGCAACTCCATTGTTTTACAGTCACAGCATGGCATGAACAGGAAGTTTGGGGGGTTCCTGTTGCATTGAACTTTCTCCGTTGTCCACAGTTTGCAGCAGATTTAACAGTGGTGGGTTTTAGCAGCTGAAATTCTCCAGACAAGAGAAGCAATGCTGGGGAGCAACAAAAACCCAATTCTGAGGCTGACTTTGGCAGAGAGTAAGGCTAAAAAAGCTCCAGTCATTAAAGTAAAAGTATTTAGAAGCTTTCCCAAAATATACGTAAAATTTCTGATTCAAAACAAGACTAATGCACCATTTAACCTACAAGTTTACATGAGACTTAAATGATATACAACAGGAACTCTCTCCGAAGAGATACAAAGCTCCAAAACTTGCAGAGTGAATTGAATGGTACATGAAGGTACCCATATTTTTGAGGTAAACATAATATCAGTGTTCTCAGTACCTTGCTTTTAAAGACCCAATACCTATTTTAGGCAACTATTTATTCACTCAAACTAGTGCTTTTACAATAACACAGACATTTAAAGAATCATAAGATAACACCTGCAATTTGTGTAGAACTACTAAAGAAAATAATGTATTGTTAAACAAAATGATCAGTGTCTGAGGTCTTTGACAACTGTAAAAACAACACCCTTTCACAGGCAACACTATCAAATAATTTTTAATTTGCAGTAATAGAGGGGTTCAGGTTCACTAATGATCCTGTGAAAACATCCACAAAAATATTGAGAGAACATTTATTTTGTGGTAATACTAATCCTAGGTGACAGACAGCATTCTCAAGGCTTTTTTTTGTGTGTGTTTAGATAAAGACAACAATACTTCCTCATAAATAGCTGTATAATGACTACAATCTGCAAAATCTAAAGTCATTAAAAAAAATCTACATTCAGAGAACACAGTCCTCGCTCTTTCTGAAAGACAGTTTCCTTTGTTATGACTCCTTCCATTTTGATCGAGCCAGATGCCAACAAATTTATTTGGGGGTTATTCTTTAAAAACTGAGAGCAAAATATTAGCAGAAACGAGGAGCAAAATAACAACAGAGTGCAGTTTTCAGTTTACAAACGTGAGAAATAATTACCAGACTCCTTATGCATCTTTACTTTCTCCATGTTTTTGCTACTGAAGAGCAGGATCATCATTTCCATGCAAATGCCAGGGCACAGCTCTTTACTCATAGCAGGACTTAGTCCAGCACAGCTACAATGGAGAGTGTGGATTCACACCATTTTAATATGCCAACTGGCATTTCCTGGGACTGCAGAAGACTGCCACAGCCTCTGGATTAATCTTGAGTGGCATCACTTTACACTCAGGACACCAAATACTGCTGACCTCTTGTAAGTCTGACTCACGCTTGTGATCAGGGACAAGAAACAAACATCAGTCTCAAATTAGCATTCTTCAGTGTCACAGTCCCATTAGAACTGACATAAACAAAAGCAAGAAGAAATACTTCCCACTTCCTACCTCCGAGCTTCCTCCTAAGGTGACTGTGGCCATAAAACAAAGATCATTAAAGCAGACTTTTCTATTAATGATTGAGTCTGCTTTACAGTAATCAGATAATGGCCCTATCAGCTTTCATTAGAAGTCTCAAGAACCCTGTATTTGCTATGCATGATAAACTAATTTAATCTAAATACTTTGACAGCATTCTTGATTAAAGTCTTAATGTTCACTTCAACTATAAGGGTAATTTGGTTTTTTGGTCAGTTTATTGCTTTGTGTAACAGCAAACCTGAATAGCAAATGAACTTGAGAGGTATTAAGGAAAAATGCATACCAAGTGATCTCTGCCCTGAAGTATTTGTATAGCTTTTTAAAATATGCTTACTTACAGTCCAGATATAAAGAAAATAACCTTGTTACTTGATCTCAATTATCAGTAAAATGTCTTGGGACATTAAGTACCAAGAGTAAAAAAATAATAATATCAATTAACAAAGAGCATTTCTTTTATTCTGCTTAGGACAACGCTTTGCAACTTGGAATTAAGCAGATGAAGTGAGGGAGGGACAACAGACAGAATTTCAAGACTGAAGGTGTGTTACTGGTCCTTGTTCAATTGCTTGATAAAATCTCCTGGTCTGTCTGTAGCATGTTTTAACAAGATCGCTGTACTCAAGGCCTTGTTTCTTCCGTTCTGAAGATGTGTGCAAAGCAGGTATGTGTCTGCTCAAGGAGGCTAAAGTTACATCCAGAAAGGGTTGAAGCATTAACTGAAAGGTATCTGTCATTCAGAACATGTAGCAAGGTGTGCAGGGAATTGGCTGGCACACAAGCAAGTGAGCCAGAGGTGAGAGGGCTTTCCCTAGGGGCTCATCCAGGCTGCGCAGCACTGGCTGCCATGATAACAACTCTCTTGCTGGCAGGAGAGAGACACTTAAAATGTTTGTGCGACCGCCCATTTGGATGGGACTACACATGTGAGAAAGGAGAGTTATCTTTCAAATAAGAAAATTTGCTTATGTACCTTATGGTGCCTTTTGTGTTATGTTCTTGCTGATTTTCCTGTTAAATCCTCACAATACAGTTTATCCACATTTCTTTCACCGCTCTTACCAGATTTTTTCTCCTTTCGCCTTGCAATGTGTTCATTCTTGTGCTTCCCAAGTCCGGTATCTCACATCTTGTCACCCTTCTAGGCAAGTACTGTATTCTTCCAATCACTCAGTGGCATCTGCATTACCATTTTCTTTCCAGCATCCTCTTTCTGGGGCCACAGCTGTGAGCAGGTGAATCTTGAAAAGCATTCAGGGAACTGGGTTGACAGTCATAAACTGATGGAAATGGTTGTTATCTAAAGCTCGACAGTTATATTTTTGGAGATGATACCTGCTGACGAATGACCCAACTTAAAAAGGAAGTGATTAGTTGCAGTCATCTAGATGACAGCCACTGTGTTGTCAGCATCCAGCTACTTGTAGCATCTTTTAAACCACTTGATGTGTAGAGCAGCCAGCTGGTCTCCACAGCCCTATTTGTCTGTGGATACCTCCAAAATCAGAGAAAGAAACAAATTCTAGGGACATCAGTAGAGGATCCACAGTATTTCACTGGGATCATCTGTCAGTCCTACCCTGTGCAGAATGTGGAGTCTCATTTTATGCCTTCTGACACTAAAGTGGAGGGCTGAGTAACATGACCTCAGGGGACAGTAAGGGAAATGACCATCCACTGCCTGCTGGTGCTTACTGCAAATCAGAATGATGGCCTGTAGAAGGATATGAGTGCTTCTGGCACCAAGACTGTCTTTGAGTCATGATTGATTGTCATTCTTGCCAATGAAGCCTTAACCATAAATAATAATATTGTATGAAATTAAATATTTTAAAAACATAAGCTTATTTCAGATGAGCCGGAACTTTTAAGAGTGAAAATGTGACAACAGACGAGGGAAGCAAAGCACTTACAAACTAGATAGTAAAATACACCTGTCAGAGTGTGAGAATGGAGGTGATAACAGAATCTCTAGCAGCTTCAATGAGAAGTTTACCAAAGCTATGTAACATCACTACTGCAGAGAACAGACTTCTCTCAAGAGAAAAACTTCACTCAAATTCCCTTCCTATACAAACCATCTGAAGCGGATACTATTTTTTACTTTTGTTATTTGATGTAGTAAAAAAGTTGGGTTTACTTATTATTTTGGCTTCAGATGCTCTTCCAGTCCAATAGAGCCCAGAAAAACTTGATGTACCTATCCTAGGCATCCTAGGCATCCCAGGGCTAAAATAGTGGTACAAACTTTGTTTTTTATTGGTATAAGCTACCAGAGGTGCCTGATAACAGTAAGATGCACACCACATGTAATGGAAATCTGGCCCAAAATGACTGTCATTCATCTGAAGCTAGTGTTAAATTGACAACACACTGCATTCTAATGACATCTTTACTCTCCCTGATTCATTAAATGGAACTCCCTCATTAAAAACTCCAGTACAGAAGTAAATTCTGTCACTGACAAGATGGATACCAAACCTCAGAAAGTAGCCAAGCCAAGGGGGTAGAAACATCCCGTATCTTTGCAAAGATCACAAACTGAAATGTTGAATAGCTAGGAAGTGCCTGAGTTGAGTTTATCCATGCAATCTTTATTTTACCAGATTGATACATAGGCCTGATCAGGCTCTTAATTTCCTGATAGCTCACTAATCTTCCCACAGGACTTCCTCCTCATTTAGTTCATGGTCCCTTTTCAGCTTCAGTCTTTTCTTCCTTCACAAAGTTACTCCAACTCCACACATCCATATTCCAAAATTTCTACAAGTTTTCTCTGTGGTAACTGTGAACTTCTCAAACATCAGCAAGTCGGTCTCTGCACTATGGAAGTGGGATCATCCTTGTTTTGATGACTTGATAAAAGAGATCACTGAATTTGAATGTTCTGTGGCTCTTTTGCTACTTATTACTTCCAGCACAGGGAATGCATTTTCAGAGGGAATCTTTTTCAAAGATCAGCGAAAAAGAGATACTTCAGAGAGTTTTTCCCTACTTGCACTCCATGTGATATTTTTCTATGACTCAGAAATTTGTGCAACTTGAACAAATGAGGAATGTTCACAATGACCAAATTTCACACTTTTGCTTGTGAGTGCAAAGGCATTAGAGCTCCTTAGAAGAGTAGTTCTCAAATAGTTTACATTTTAGCACAGAAAGTGTATTTGTTAAGAATGAAGTCTAGAAACCTGCAGAATGGTTTTAGAGATTTCATACTTCTCAAATGGGGAATTTCTAGTCCAAAGAGGTGAAACTTGTCAAATTGAGAATAATCTGAAATTAAGACAAATTGACAAATTAAAAAAAAAAAAAAAAAAAAAAAAAGGAACCTGGCAAGCATCCTGAACTGGCAGCAGTGATACAAACTTTTCCTACAGGTGTTTTGGGGGCCATATGCAAGCCCCACAAAAACAAGCAGATGCCACAGAGAAGCATTTGTCCAATGCTATTTGACAAAACTAGAGTACAACTCCCTGAGCAGCAAGGAGTCCAAAAGTTGATTAGGTGAAGAAGCCTAAGCTTGCTGCATACTAGTCAGTGAGTGCTTATTCTAAACCTCCATGTTAGCTGCTGGCATGACACTTCCGACATGTCATTTAGGTTCATATAGCATTTGCAGGGTAAAAGCCACTCCAGCCCCACTCCAATAATAAGCAGTTTTTCAAGAACCAGAAAGAAATGAAACTGTGATACTGACATGTGGGCCAACATTCAGGGAGGACAGACATCTGGAGATACTGAGGTGGTCTAAACAAACCCAGGTGTTTTTAGCAGCCAGCACTTCAGACCCGAGTTTCAGAGGTCTTGGTCTGCATCCCGTTAGGATCCCAGTGTTGAGGGATGAGGCATGAGGATCGCTGTGGGGTTTGTTTTTCCCGGGTACTGCTGTTTCTTAGCTGGCAGCATCTCATCAAACACAGCACTGCAACATTGACTTGCAACAGCGGTGGATCATGCCCTCTGGGAGATGGAATAATTGGAGATCAGTGTCCTGGACTCCTGCCTGGGAAGCAGCAGGAAAGTGGCTGTACTTGAATCAGAATCAAACCAAATTCGAAGTATTGGAAATATTTAAGCTGTGACAACTTTAAAAAAAATTGCTCTGCTACATTATTTTAGTAAATATTTGTAGGTATTCGTAATAGGGGGGGTAATCACTGCATTTCCTTTCAACCAGAAGCAAGGACAGTAGTTTTCAGTAATACTGGATGATAAGCAAGGCATTCTAATGGATGGTTTCAACCTTATTTTTGCTGGCAGATTAGGCATTACAGCAGTTCTCAGGCATCTTTTCTTGCAGCATACAAAAACTAGTTTGTGCTTGCAAGAACTCCACAGTAGCTGGCAAGCAGTGAGGCACCCCTATTTGGCAAGGAGCTATGATGGGCTGCATGTATGGAAAGCAGCAGGGGCAGGCAAGAGGGAAATGTTCAGGAGGTGCATGTCCACAAACACAAGAAGAAGGAATGGTACATATGTACCAGCAGAGAGGTGGGCATCTAAGAGAGGGTAGAAGAAGCATGCCTAGTACTGCTGAAAGTCACTGAGCTGAATCTCAGCGCAAAAGTGCTGGATTTGGTATCATGGCAGTGCAAACAGACAGCTTTCTGCTCAAATCAGATTCCAGGAAATGGGGTGCAAGCGTACTGTTGTTATGGATGGTGTACAAGAATTTCCATGTGCTTCTTGCACCAATTAAATAAAAAGGAAACAGTTTTCATCACTTCAGGAAAGCTCATGCACCTCTCCTTCAATTTACTCCCTGTCCCAGAAGGGTAGGAACCATTTGGAGTTACTACAACACTGGTGCTAGAAGAAAGGCTGTACCAGAAATGTACATCTTGAGGGTGGAGAAGAGCCGAACAACCATTTCCGTTTTCATCAAGGGATGAGGAATTAAGCTGAGCGAAGGTTGTACATTGTCCTGAATGAAAACCTGCTACTTCCAGTGCAAGGTGGTGGGCCCCCAAGGAGAAAGTGAGGGGAGCAGAGACAGCTGCTTTTCCAGTCTCCATTGGCAGTTCTTTTGTAGCAGAGGCACATGTCCCAAGGTTGGCCAGCTCAGGCACCCAGGGCTGAGTCAGAGGTACAGCACGTGCACTTTGGGACATTTTTGATCTCCTGGTCCCAATGGGAGGGAACCCAGAAGCAGCAGCTGAGCAAGAGTACAGCTCTGATGATGCATCTGTGGGCTTTAGGAGCCCTAGGAAATAGTGTATAAGAAAGGAAAGAGTAATAATATTAGGCAAAAAGAGCTGGCTAGCAGTCCGTAATGAACTGCTGCATTCCCCAGGGGCTTGCTTCACCTCCTTTTCTAATTCTGGTGCATTGCTTATAATACTGATGGATCAGGGTAGGTTTACAACAGCCAGTTTGCAGATACACACTAGAGCCAGCCAGAATGAACAAGAATAGAAAGGGAAGTTCGGTTTGTTTCTCTTTTTTGCAACTTTCTTTCAGAATAGCCTTAATATTTATAAAGGCAGGGTAGCTCCTGTGTTCACAATGTTGCAATATACTACTCTCACTGCATTCCTGCTAAAAATGAAATAAGAAGGTTCCTGGACAAAAAACAGAGCCTGTGATTTTTAACGTTCCGTCCCTCCTGTCAAAGCACAGATTATGGTGAAAAGGACAATCTGGATTGCTTTCTTAATAACTTTCTTAATAACTCATCAGGAAAAGTTGTAGCTGGAAGGTTGGCTACCTCACCAGTAAACACCTGTACATTTTCCACACTTCCAGTTCTCCTCAGCTCTCAGGCTCAGAAAAGACTGAGGGATAAATTAGATTCTTATCTGAAAACAAAACAAAACAAACCCAAAAAAACCCCAAACCAAACAAACAAACCAGCACTACTGAGCAAAAGGTTGCAAAAGGCTTCATCTGAACTGGATTTCACAATTCTTCCCTAACACCAGAAAAGTGTACAAGTTTTCCTTGCTGGGGCAGAAAGGTTATATATAGCATTGCAATTTAATTCACATGACAACTAAAAAATACATGAAATGATCTCCCTTATGCATGAGAAAAGATTATCAGAGTTTTCCCCTTTTCCTCTTTTGTGTTATTAAAAATGTAACTCCTTCAAGAGTAATAAATTATGTCAGAAAGAATTGCTTAAGTGAGACTCCGGTTGTGATTAAAGGAAGTTTGGAGTTCAGGAGAAGTCTGTGTTTGAAAAATGTCCTCAGTGTTTGGAGTATCATATATGGCTTTTGACAACTAATTTGGGAGAAAAGTGGTAGGGAATGAACCTCAACAGGAAAAGCGCTTGGTTTTTTTGTCACTTTTTGACACTACCGAAGCATCGTTTCCTCTCATTTGTATTTTTCCTCATAAGTTCATATTAAAATGTATCAACACAGAAAAGACTTTGAAAAAGGCAGAACTGTCATGAGGGATGACACTGGCTTTTCGGGGGGTTACGCTTTATTATGTAAATAAGTGTTTGGGGGTATTTTAAAACTCACATTGGGTAGTTAGAGGCAGATTATTAATTTGATAAACTGTACCAGTTCCAAAGAGAGTGTATGAACCCACAATGTAAATGTCACTGGTGTGACTTCATGGAGACCTGTAAGCTACCTGATCAACCATAACTGTCCCTGTTCTGTACTGCTCTCACTGGTTGGACTATTAGCCACAAGGCATCTGGTCTTGGCCAGATCCCACTGCCAATATCCACCTCTTCTTACTGCTCCTGGGAAAAGGTTCCTATGGTGCTTTCCTGCAGGTAATTCCCTAGTGCTGAGCACCCCAGTCTGAAATTCAGACTGGAGCAGAAAGAAATAAAACTTCAGTCTGCATATAAAGCCGTCATTTACTTAGATAGAAAGCCAATGAAATGGTACCACTGTCCTCCCCCCCCCCCCCCCCCCCCCTATAATTTACAAATGGCTAAAATGAGTTACCTGGCCTATCCATTTCTTAACTGCTTAGTGCCCATGCTGGCAGTGCCAAGCTGCAGCAACATCTCTTTTAAGTGCCAGCACTCACTCTGGAGGTACCAAGAGGAGCTGGAGGAAGAACTTGTGATGCATAATTTATTCAGTGAATGTAGGCCCTTTTCTGTGCTTACAAGAACTCCGGGGAAGGCAGGCGAGTCTGATTGGGTTGGTGGTTTTACACTTAGTTGCCGAAATCCTTTAAGGTGTGTTTGCACGCAATATCTGAATGTCAGTGGCTTGCTGAAAGGAGCGTTTCGGGTATTGGCAGCTCAGGCGGGAGAATGCGGCCTGCACGGCCAGCTGCCACGCACCCCTCGCTCCGGGGCACACAAACGGCTTACAGTGATGCCGAGGCACTTGCGTAACCCACGATTCTGCCGTCTCCATTCCGCCTCAATACGCCTGAAATCAGCAGCACCTCATGCGCCCGCAGAAATAATAGCGGTGGTGGCGGTGACAGTCATTAGGGACACAGACGCGTCGGAACAATTAAGGGCCGGGTGGCCGCGCGCCAGCCTGCGCGCTGAGCCCCGCTCCGGCGGCTGCCGGGCCGGGCCTGGACGGGTGAGGCGGGGGACCCCCGCTCCCCTCCTTCCGCCGCCAACTTCCCGGGGCACAAACTTTGCCGGCAGTTCCCGGCCCGCCCGCGGAGGTACTGAGGCGAAGCGGCCGGCGTGGCGCGCCTTCCCCCCGCCACCTCCCCTCCCTCCCCGCTGCGGCGCGGCGCGGCCCCGCCCCCGCCGGCAGCCCCGCACCGGGCGGCTGCCGGCCGCAGCGCAGGCAGAACCGCGGGGGACGGGGTGCGCTCCCCGCCGCGGCCCGTGCGCGCCGCTCGGCGGCCGCCCCGGTCCCGGCCCCGGCCCCAGCGGCGCTCAGCAGCGGGTGTCCGCATCCCAGCGTCCTCACCTCGGTGGCGATCGCCCCGCGGCCGCCGCCTCCTGCCCGCCCCCGCCCTCCCCTCCCCCGCACCGCCACACAGGCGTACACACACACACACACACACACACACGCACTCCCGGCGCTGTGTGCGAGGGCGGGCGCCGGGAGACGGGCGGCGAGCAGCGCCGGCGGAGGAGACCACCGCGCACACGCACGCACACACACACACACACACACTCCCTCCCTCTGTGCCTGCTCCTTCCTCGCCCCCTGCCGCCTCCCCGGCTCCCCCCTCCTCTTCCTCCTCCTCCTTTCTCTGCAATGAGCGAGAGAGGGAGAGGGGGGGAAAAAAGCCACTTACAGGTATTTGTTTAGTGGATCGGCGGCTTCATTTATCCCCCCCCGCCCCCCCACCGTCCCCACCGCCCCTCGCAGTTTGTTTACAAGTATCAAAGTTGTAATTGAGGACCTGCCAAGGCACATCTGGATATTTTTCTTCTTCTTCTTTGTGTTAGGGACTGATGTGCAACTAATTAAAGGCAGATAGGCTGGTAGCGTCTGCACGCTCAAGCCCCCCCAAATAAAGAGCCTGGTAAGTGAGCGGTTTGCTTTTTTTTCCCCCCCTCTCCTTTCCTTCCCCTCATCCGTCGTGGTTATGGGTTTGGGGCTTTTTTTTTGTAGGAGGAGGGTTTTGTTTTTTTTTTTTTAAATGTGGTTTTGGCGGTGGCTTTTTTTCTTTTTTTTTTGCAATTGTCCTCTGGGATTAAAAAAGTAGATTAATGCCAGACTTGGGCAATAAAAGGCGCCGCTATATGAATTTATTAATTAATCTGCACCCGCCCCTCCTCCTGAATGTTAAATATGACCTTTGATCTCTCTGTCTTTGGCAGAGCAGACGTGCAATATTGAACACGTACTGTCACATTTAGCTCAAACAGGGACAGAATCGTGAAGTCCGACTAGTAATTTCTATTTATTTATTTCATTCATGGAAATGAGGACGATAGTGGGGAGGGGGTGAGAGCGGGGAGAAATCAATAACTGCGTCTCGGGTACCCTTTTCATGCTCCGGAGATGCATCGATTAAACAATAATGACCCGGTTGGTGGGCACCATCATTTTCTCGCTCCTGGTGGCAATAAACCCCGAGAGGGGGTTGTGGTGAGAGAAAAGGTGGCCAGTGAGGGAGGCTTTTGTGGAGAGAAGCCACTTTAATGCTGAGGGAGGCGGGGGTGTGGGGGGGATAGGGCGAGAAAATGCGTATGTTCCTTGACTTCTAGCATAAAAGGCTGAACGCTAACGGTTTATTCCTTACCAGATGCGTGGCTTTCTTACACATGGCTGGCAAAACTAGTTTTATTGAGTAGTTGTTATCGAGAACATGCAGCTAGCTTTGCCTTTCTGGAAATGAGAGAGGGTTGTGGGTTTTTGTTGGTTTTTTTTTTTTTTTTTGCTATATGCAAATCCTTCGCATCCCTCCACAAGACGACGCTTAGCCTAGAGCTTTCCGGGGCAGCCTTTGTATTGCCACCAGACCTCTGAAGGCAGCCGGAGTCTGGGTTTTTCCCTGACGTGGGAACGCAGAGGTGGCTCCTGCGGGCTCGGGGTCTTTTATTTTTTTTGCCTATGGAAAGACGCCCGCCAGTCCCCGGTACAGCCGAGGGTGAGGTTTCTTCTGGAGATTTACGCTCCCTTCATTTGGATTTGTTTACGTAAACCCCGCTTTTTAGTGCACGACGTCGGGAGAAGACGAAGTTTTTGCACTCGGTAGGTTGGGCTGCAAACGGTTCATTAATCTAATTATGATAGTAATTACCGTAATTGATAACCATTTTGAACTAAACATACTGGAGTCGGGAAACTAAGAGGTAACCCCACGAGTATCTTCCAAGAGAACGATTCTGGTCGGTAGCCCTACATCAGAAAGGATGCTGGAAATATCAAAACTATTCAGGCAGAGCATCTGGAAAACAAAGAGGCAGTGTTCGTAAAGTGAGGGCTTTTTAAGTTATGTTTATGTTTTGCTTTAGTTCGCTCAGGCTGCCATAATGTACCTTCCTCATTGCCATAAACTAAAATACTCCCGGGGTGGGGGCGATGGGAAATAAACCGAGCCCAGCGTCCTTACCCTCGCCCTCTAAACTTTCTTAGCCCTGCAGCAGAAAGCCATCTTTCCCCGCCGAGGGCTAGTTCCGCGGGTCCTGCGACCTGCCCTACCGAGCCTTCTGGGGCCGTCTCTCCCGCGAAGCCCCTTTGCCCCCGCGGCGCCCGACGAGGGGCTGTCCCTGTGTCGGTGTGTCCCCCCCCCGCGAGCCCTCCCTGCCCAGCTCCCGGCGGCGGGAAATCCACTCGAGAGGCTGGGATGAACATTCCGTCTTTAGTACAGCTGCAGGCACCGGCATCACAAGCTGTGAAATTGCCCGCCTTAAGTATTTTATTTTGGTATTCTTCTTGTTGTTATTATTCTTTAACCTAGCCCCGTTTCCCCCCGCGGCCCGCAGGCAGCCCGCCTCCCCCACTCACCCCCCCCTGCGGCGGGTGGGCTGGGGGGGCCGGTACCGCCGCGACCAGCCCCCGGCGGAGCCAGCTGTGCCGGCAGCTAATGACCGCCGGGCGCAGAAGGACACCGTGGCAGCTGGCGGCTCCTTCCTTCTTTTCTTTCTTTTTTTAAAAATTCTATTCCTTTTTATTTATTCTCCCTCCTGCTTATTTCCCGCCCCCTCCCCCCCCGCCTTTTCATTTTCCCCGCCGGAGATGGTAGGTGGGCAGCTCCCGCTCCCAGTGCCGTGTCCCTCCCGCCCGCCGCCGGCGGCTGGTCCCGGGACCAAGGCTTGCTCCTCCTGGGCCACCCCCTCAAGCCCCTTTGCCCGCGCGTCCGGCAGCGCGTGCCCCCTCCGCCCCTGCCCCACGTTGTCCCCTCTCCCCGGGGTGGCCGTCGGCGGCCGTCAGCGCCCCCCGCGCGCGCACCCCCTCGGAAATGACTTTCTGTCTTTCACAGCTGCGGCAGCTCCCGTGAGGATGCAGGAGGAGCGCCTGCCCGGCCAGGCGACGACCGCGGGAATGCACCCGGAGGAGGATTAAGCGACCCCCACGTCGCCGTCCCTGTCCCTCTTACCCGCCCCCACCCCCTCGGCCACCATGAACACCAACGTGTGCGTGGAGAGCGGCCCCAACCCCGAGGCGCCGGGGCTGCCCAAGGACAGCCACCTGCCCGAGGGGGCCCTCAACAGCCTTGTGGATTACAACTCGGAGATGGAGAGGTACCGCTCCTTCGCCACCTTCTACAAGACCAACGGCGGCGCTTTCCCGCAGGCGGCCAAGATCGCCCGCATCACCACCCCCATCTTCCCCAGCGCCGCCGCCGCTGCCGCCGCCCGCATCGGCATGTCCCCCTGGAACTGCGACACCGCCACGGCCGCCGCCGCCACCGCCATGCTCTGGGGCAGCGGCGGCGGCGGCGGCGGCGGCGCGGCGGGCGGCGCGAGGAAGCCCTCCTCCGCCGCCGCCTCCGCCTCCGCGGCCGCCGCCGCCGCCTCCTCGCTGCACGCCGGCAGGGGCGGCATGCACCACCGGAGCGACTCGCAGCGGCTGGGCAAGCCCGGCTGCCCGCCGGCCGAGCAGCCCGCCCTGCCCATGGCGAACGGCAACTTCCTCTCCACCCTCTCCCCCGAGCACTGCCGGCCGCTGGCCGGCGAGTGCATGAACAAGCTCAAGTGCGGCGCCGCCGAAGCCGAGATCATGAACCTCCCCGAGCGCGTCGGCACCTTCTCGGCCATCCCGGCGCTGGGCGGCCTCTCCCTGCCCCCCGGGGTCATCGTCATGACGGCCCTACACTCCCCCGCCGCGGCCTCGGCCGCCGTCACAGACAGCGCCTTCCAGATCGCCAACCTGGCGGACTGCCCGCAGAGCCACGCCTCGGCCTCGCCCGCCTCCGCCCTGGGCGCCGCCGCCGGCGCGGGGGGCGGTGGAGGCGGCGGCGGAGGGGGGGCCGGCGGCGGCGGCGGCGGCAGCGGCGGCAGCGGGGCCGGGGCCGGGGCGGGAAACCCCGCCAAGAAGAAGCGGAAACGCTGCGGGGTGTGCGTGCCCTGCAAGCGGCTCATCAACTGTGGAGTCTGCAGCAGTTGCAGGAACCGCAAAACGGGACACCAGATCTGCAAATTTAGGAAATGTGAAGAGCTTAAGAAAAAACCGGGCACTTCGCTAGAGGTCAGAGGAGATGATTTCTTTTTCCCCAGCCTCCCGCCGTCCCTCCTCAACCCCCTGCCCCCTCCCCTCCAGTGCTTCTTGTCTAGCTTCAAGATGCAGCATCCCTTTTCCGAGGCCTCCTTCAGGCTCTGAGGCCGCCCCCCGCCGCGGGCGCGGCCCCCCGCGGCGCTGCCCCGCCGCCCGCCCCCTCTCCGCCCCGCAGGGACGAGAAACGCCGCCCTCCGCGGCGCCCCGCCGCCGAGCTCGGCAATGGCCCCTGCTGCTGGCCCCGCCGACGACGGAGGGAGGGAGGGAAGGAGGGGAGAGCCGCCCTGTGCCGCGGAGGCCGGCCGGGCGGCGCCGGCCGCCTTCCCGACAGCTCGTGGCCGGTACGAGACGCTGCTCGCCTGGTTTACCTGCCGCGCTGTTGCTATCAGACTGCTGGCTGTCTCTGGCTTCTTTTTCCCTTTCCTTTTTTTTTTTGTTTATTTGTTTTGGGTTTTGTTGTTGTTTTTTGTTTTGGTTTGGTTTTTTTAATGACAATCCCGACGATTCGGGGCGGTTTGCAGGGACTGGGAGATGGGAAAGGGAGAGTTTTAGCTGAACACCTGGCTCCCGCTGTCGGAAGTTGAGGGGAAAGTAATAGCGAGTTCATCTCCAGGTTGGCTGGTAACAGTTTGTCCAAGACAGACCGCCGGCCATAGAGCCCGGTAGTCGATGAAACATGCCCGAGTAATCTCTTTGGCAATATCTTTTATGAAACAACCCACTCATGATGTATAAAATCCAATGGGAAAATAGCGCAGGTATGACTGATTTCTGACTGAACTGTACATATGGTTGTTTTTACAATGTCTCCTTGTAGCTGAGGATGTATTGCATTTCCCAAAGCTGTAACGACAGGTTTCCAGGTGCACTAGACGTACGAGAGATGGGCAGGTCCCATGTCACGGGCGTTTTGGTTAATATATCATGTATGACAAACAATGGGAACCAAAATATGTGACCAGGAGGAACACGGCAATTGGTTGATATCATTAGGCACAGGAAAGAAGTGAAAGACTAATAATCATACTTAATCCCTTGTCATTATTAAAATTATAGTGTTGCTGGGTAGACGCACATATCAGATGTGTCTGAAGGTGTCGAAGATGATGGATTGAGCGCAGAGTAGTCGTGTATGCTGGGTAACATCGAGATTTGTAGTCACAGAAATTAGCAACTAAGTGAGAAATTGCAACTCCCATCCATCTACTGTGTGAGTGTGTGTGTGTGCCCAGCGATGTTGTCCAAGATGAGATGGGATGAGGGATTCCAGAGAAAAAGCAACACCAAGAGCCCATTAGTTTGACCTGTGTTAAATTAATGGAGTTAGTATTGATGCTGCCATGGGACAAAAACAACTTTGGGGCATTTAACTGCTGTTTGGCTGATACCATTAACTCTTTCCCAACCAGCATCATCAACTAATTCATTCCTCCTTGCAAGAGTGAACTGCCCTTGCTGCAAGTTCAATCGGTAGTTCTGCATCCCTGTAGCCTTTTTTTTTGTTGTTGAATGTATGGTGACCCAGCATCACTAATGTATAAACAAGGGTGGATGTCCCAGATGCTAGAAACTACATTGAGTTTTTGACTCTTGTTTTTTCCCAATAATTCGCCTTTGTTGGTTTCAAGTTCGCAAAGTACTTACTTAATGCCCCTGTCTGTTAACGATGGATTATAATGCTGAGTACAGCCCTAAAAGAGACTTACATGAACCAAAGCTGTGGAGAGTCTCCCTGCCCCACCACCAGCCATCACCAGGGGTGCCTTTGTGTGCCCAGTTCCCTCATTAGGCTTGCAAACAGGGATGCTGCTGGGATTTAGTGTTTGTGATAAATTATAGGTTCTGATGGCTTATCGATTTGTGCAGAAAGTGAGCTATCTCTGGAAGAAACAAATTTGTGCATTATCAGATCTTCCTATAGGCTTGTGTGCATCTCCAAGAGCATTTCCAGAACTTCCTGGCTTCTGACAGAGGTGTTCCACAGCCTTAAAACCGCTCAGGCTTGTTATGAGAATGCCGCCTGTTAAAATGGTTTAACCACTGTGACTAGTAAACCACATGGTTTTATTAGCCACCTGTGTACTCTCATAACCACCTGTCTTTGCTTCTTTTCTTCATTCTCTCTCTCTCCCACACTCTCTTTCCTCTTTGTGCTCCGTCAGATACATAAACACAAAAGCTTCTCTGCTGTTGTGCTGTGACTCAAAGGAAACAGGTTTCTCCTTCCAACTGTGGAGATGTCAGTAAGACACCGCTTCTCCACAGGTCGTGGCCCATCACAAAGTTTTGTCACGGGATGTGGCTAATATCTTTACAGGAATGTGGTTTGTCGGTAGGAGAGGAAGAGTGCCCACACCAAGTAACTTTCTTATATGGTTGGTTTTTCTTACATCTTCTTTCTTTTCTCCTTCCTTTTTAAAAAAAAAATGAAGTTAATAAAGCAGTGACAGCAGGGTTGCCTAGAGCACGTGCATGGCCATAAGGCCACCAGCTGGAAGGCTGTGGGAGAGTGCCAGGGACTGCGTGAGGGCACTGCAGCAGCAGCAGCAGCGGTGGCTGCAGGTGGGCGAAGCAACAGCTCTGCGGGGTGATCCCCTGTCAGTCAGTCCCTTCAGTCAGTCCCCTCGGTAGGCAGAGTCCCAAGGAAAAGCGGCACAGATCGAGGGGCTCTCATGTTTCACCACATGCCTGTGAAACTGGCGAATTGTTCGGCAGTGGCTGTGAGTTGGGGAGATGATTCAAGGCAGGGGCGGAATTCTGTCTGGAAATGAAATAAATGAAAAATGAGAATAATAACAATAAACAGTAAACTGGCTGATCCCACGGAAACCATTTCTCTCTTTTTCCTTTAAATCTCTTCTACTGGTGCAATGAAGGCAAAGAATATAACTCTCAAGGTTAGTTGAAGACAGCAGAGTTGAAGACAGATTCACATGAATGCTTTCTAGTCCCTGACCCTTGCATTTTTAATGGAATGCTTCCCTCCTGGCATTTTTTTTTAAAAACACTTGAACTATTTTTTTCCCCCTACTTTTCTTGTACTGTTTTCACCTTGAAAGTGTCCCAATGCTCTAGTATTTTTCATAGAATGTTATTACTACTAGGAAATTTTATGTATGGTAATAATAAATCTATAAAAATAAGATTGACGTCACATTGCATGCTGCCTACTTGTGTATGTATATTCTGTGCTCATTCAGATTTACAGTCAGTTTAAAGAGACATAATCTTTATTTACCCATAGAGACTACTTATTTTCCTCTGATTGGTATACACATCTATAACTTCTGCTGCAGGTTATGAAGATTAGGAGCCTGATGTTACTTCACATCCTCCTCTCTTTGAAGTAAACCATCCTGATCTGGCACATGAATCTCAGTTGCCCGGCTCCTCCTTTTCGTTAGTGTGGCAGCAGTCAGGTGGATGGGCCAACTCACGTTAGCAGGGTCTGAAGGGTTCAGCCTAAGTGTGAAGCATCCGCTGTTTGAGCATGCTGTTGTCATAGCCAGTGCCACTTGCTTTATTTCTAACAGCCCCGCAAATTGACATGTGCGCTACTGAAGTAAACATTTGCATGCTGTCCTGAAATGGTAAACGCCAGCATCCAAATCCAAGGCACCTCGCCGAGTCACATTTCGAGCCAGTGGGAGTTTGAGATGGCTTTCGCCAGGGATAGGGTTGTGATGATTGATTTCAACAGCAAGAGTGTCTGATCCTGAAAATCTTAACGCCATATGGCGTTGCCACAGGGGACAGAGGCCACACTGGCAACCTCCGAACTCACACTTCGTGTTGTGATAGCGCGTGTGAGTGCTGTTACAGGAAGACTGCTGAGCTCTGCGGATAGGGGTCAATTAGTAGGGGCCTCAGAGGAAGCAATTTCCCTGCTGTCTATCTAGCTTTAAATTGCATGCATAAGTTAAGCAACAGCACGATGGAATTGAGTAGCGCAAGGGGGAAGTGAAAAGCTTGATAAGGAGCAGGCAGCTAATACAATCCAAGTGGCTAAGGTGGAAAGAAAGACTATCTTGTATCCTGTGTTGTTGTTCTTCACTGAAATGTTCCTGTATAGCAGTGCTTCTCTCCTCCCTGCCGCTGCCTTGTAGCCCTTAGTCTGTCTGAAGCTTCCCGTGTGTTAAACATGGATGAAAAAGCAGTCCCTGTCCCCAGGCATTTACAACTGGAGCGAGAACTGTGGTCTGTTCCTGGCACAATTTGTATTGGCTGTTGGCTGAAAGCCCTGATCAGTCCTCAATGCTGGCTGTTTCCTCTCTCCTCCTCCTGCATACCCATTGTGGCCTGCCAGGGTGCTCCTGTTTTTTTCTGTTCCCAAGCCCAAGACTGCAGGGAGAGTCCGTGGCACTGGAACTGGCTGCTGACACTGGCTTTGCAGGGTGTCCATGGTGCTCTTGCTCAAGGCTTCTGACATGGTGCTGGCAGCAAGTGAGGGAGGCAAGAGACAGGGCAAGATTTGACCTTTGTTGAGTGTTTTGCAATATTTTTTGTTACCATCATCTGGATTTTACATGTCTGGGATAGACATAGGTTCAACAACGAGCTTTAATTTTGACCTCTGGAAGTTCTTGGGGACAACACGAGGCCTCCTACTGCCACCTCCACCAGAGACCAGAGCAGTTGCAGGCATTGTTGCTCATCAGCACCAGTTACCTGCCACTTGAAAATCTCTTTGAAGCTATTTGGCCTTCTGCATTAGGATCACATCTTGCAAGGCGGGAAGGCATTGCGGTTGATAGGAGGCATGGAGTTGAGGTAGATATTGAGAGCCCAGAGGAGTGGAGTCTTTGGTCTCTTTACAGTTCTGGCATATTACTGAGAGCAAGGGGTAGCCTCTGAATTGGAGTTGGATGTCTTCAGTTTTACTGTTTCATGTGGTGTTGTTTCTCTTTCATCCTATGATACTTACAAAGTAAAGAAAGTGCCCAAACCCTGTGGCATTAGCATTCAATTTATACATTACATAAACTGCTGTTCGATATAGTGTAGCTTGTTAAAGGGAGGCAAAAATGACGTTTCTCCCGCCTAAAGAAATCTTAGTGGTGGAATTGAGTACTGAACTGAACAGAATTTCAAGGAAATCAGCAAAATTGTTGGCCAGGCAAGGGCTTAATAGCCTCTTTCTACAAACACTACTTTCTACTTGTATCGGAAATTGCTTGTTTTAAATTGTGGAACTATGATTGTTTGCCAGTGAAATTGTCTATGTAGTAAGAGAGGTTAACTGGTTGTGGTGGTTCCGCATTTTGATTGCACTGAGTATTTCTTTGCACATTTTTCTAAGTACTAATATAAGTTATATACTTGGGGCATTGGGAATCTGTGCCAGTCTTTAAACTTGAGTGTTGTGACTGGTTGATTAGTCTAGTGTTATAAAAGTACATAATGAAATCTCTGTGTATTGTTTAGGCTGAATGAGTTGCATGTGTCAGAAAGATGAACAAAACTTTTTTTTTTCCCTAGAAAAGTAATTAGTACAATAAATACTTTTTTTCCCCCTCTGTTTTTTAGCCTACCAAATTGTCGAAATAGCTTTGGACTACATATTTCAGTTAGAGGTGCATAGAGCCATTATGACTTGGACTCCTATGCCATCTACAGCACTTTTAGAAAATCTTACTAATTCTGTGTTTGTACAAAATGTTGTGGGCTATACACATCATGCTTTATTCAAATACAGAGACTCGGTCAAGCTGGTAAATATGTGGCTATCATGTTATATACCTCTAATTCAGGGTGGATCACAACAAGAAACGGTCTCAATTTTTATCTGTCCATGTACATTCAAATTATTGGGGTTTTGGGCTACTTTCCATGCGGTTCTGTTTGCTAGATCACAGAATCATAGAATGGTATGGGTTGGAAGGGACTTTTAGAGATCATCTAGTCCAACCCTTCTGCAGAAGCTGGGCCACCTAGATCAGGTCACATAGGAACACATCCAGGTGGGTTTTGAAGACCTCGAAGAAAGGAGACTCCATACCCTCCCTGGGAAGCTTGTGCCAGGGCTCTTTCACCCTCTCAGGAAAAAAATATCTTATGTTTAAATGGAACTTTTTGTGTTCCAGCTTCATCCTATTATCCCTTGTCCTGTCACTGGGCACTACAGATAAAAGGGATGTCCCAACCTCCTGACATCCACCATTTATATATTTATAAATATTAATGAGATCATCCCTCTAGACCTGTCCAGACTAAACAGTCTCAGTTCCTGCAGCCTTTCCTCATAAGGAAGATGTTCCAGTCCCCTGATCATCTTGGTGGCCATGCGCTGGACTCTCTCCAGAAGTTCTCTGTCCCTCTTGAGCTGAGGAGCCCAGAACTGGACACAGGACTCCAGACGAGGCCTCACCAGGGTCTCATCTGGACCTGCTGGCTACACTCTTCTTTGATGCATCCCTGGATGCCATTGGCCTTCTTGGCCACGAGGGCACATTGCTGTCTCATGGTTAGTTTATTGTTGACCAGGACTCCCAGGTCTCTCTCTACAGAGCTGGTCTCTAGCAGGTCACCTAGATGGACACCTACTGAAGTCAGGGAAGACCTTGGAGAATTAATTAGGGTGTCAGAAAGTGGCTCCTTTTGAAGGGCAACATCTGGTGCTGCATTTTTGGTTTTAAAAGCAATGTGCTGTAAATACTTAAATGAAGGGTAGATATTAATTTCTGTACACTGTGTCACACATTTGCTGTACAGCAATGGCAGAGAACAGGTTCTTTCCGAATATCCTGAAAATTTGTATCTGTAAAAAGAGAACTAGTAGTCTTCTGACTCATACATGTATTTTTAGGATTTGGCTTGGTGAAATATTTCTAAGCAGACAATCTTAGAATGTACACCTTAAAGTCTCATCAAACACAGCATAATCCTTTCAATCACTGGTTAAAATGGGAAGCGGCTACTGACTGTGTAGGAAAAGGCTTTAAGATAAGCTTTTTGGATGTACCCAAGTGAGTTAGGAGCAATAAGAAACTAACTCATATCACCATTAAGAAAGTGCCTGGGACTTGGCCTTGGCTGCTAACAATTCCTGAATCACCGACTATGTGCTTAAAAATTGCCAGCAGAGACCATATCTTCTGAGGAGTACCACCATCTGAGGAAAGCATTTCTCTGTAGTGTCTTTATTTTCTGATAGCTCATCTACTTTGAATGACCATACTGAACTACAGTGTCTTGAAGCGTGCGGTTTCGTTTGACACTTTTTTGCTGTTTGGGAGCCCAGCCTGCTGTGTCTGCCTTCTCTCTTTCTTTTGGCTACCTTTATTGTTTTCCAGTCTTATCGTATTCAGTCACATGCAAACACCTGTCCTGAAATCAAATTACTCCTTGGCGTAATCTAAAGTCACCCCCCATTTCAGCATCCTGCTCTTTCTGTTGTGCATTGAGTTATGTTGCACCATACTTTAAATGCAACAGCCATTTAATAATGTTGAAGCCTTAGCTCTGCAGGGGCTAAAAAGATCCCAGCAGGCTTGTTAACTTCTACTCTCAGACATTATGGGAAATATTTTCTCCTCCTTGGAACTCCTAGGCATCCTCTTAATTAACACTATAAAAATCCATAGCCAGGTATGCATGAAGCCTGTCATTTTTGGTTGGGTTTTTTTTTTTTCAGTTTTCCAAGTTTCTCCATTCCTTCCTGTTTAACCAGACACTCCAGTGCCAAGTGAGATATGAGAATATAGAAGGAATAAAGACAGCCTGCGTCATACTGGATACTGCGTTCTTGGAGGGCAGCAAACTCATCAAATGCTTTTTCCTTATATGCCATGGGGTTTTATTCTTTTCTGGTCTCTATTCAGTATTTTCCCTTAACTGAGTCTGTGAAGTGTTGGACATTTTAAGACTTCGCACCTCTCCTGTCTCAAGACAGTATTCCTTTCAGTTCCAAACTGTTGTGGCTGGAGACACTATTGTACTGGTATAGAGAATCCTCAGTAGCTGGTGTCAGATTTCATTTGACTATAAGTTATTTGTACAGAGATGAGAGAGATTATCCAGTGGTTTAGGAAGTGGAGAAGCAGTATTAAAATTTGATGTGGAGAGAAGAAATGACATAAACACTGGAAAATTATGTGAAATCCTAGGGAGTTCAGAATGGTTATCATTTAGGATGAGGCCAGAGGTAGAGGAAAGAAGAACTGCAGAGCACTCAAGCAGAGAAGGAGACAAAAGTGGTTGGAGGTTGGCCATAACTTGCAAAGCCTTGGCAAAGGGATGCCTGCTGTTCTGTAGGAGTTACTCAATTACCATGGGGCACACCAGCTGAGCACTGGAAATACATTCTACTACTGCTGATCACCCTACCATTCTATGATTCTATGGGGAGGGTACATTAGTAGTTCTAAAGATGGCAGTCAGTTCTCTCCTGAAAGAGAGTGAAAAGGTGAAAGGTGAAAAGAGTATGGAATATACCTGCTGCAGTGTGCAGGAGGTTTGATATTAGTAATTCTTGTGGGGTAGTTGAAGAGCTCACCAGTAACCTTGTAACAGGGAAGGCCAAGACTTCATACAGCAGAAGGAGACCTTGATGAAGGATTTTCATATGCCCTTGTTGATAGAGTAATCCAGTTTCTTTAATTCATTTTTTAAATTGACTAGAATTTATGGATAGAATTTGATTATTGGGGCAAGCATGTGGTATGGGAGGAGTCGCATGATCTGAACAAGTTGTTCAAGAGCTAAGGAAATTATGAAAGCATATGTACAGACAAGCTGACAAATGCAACGGAGGGACTGCTTGCAAATGAAAGGCTGAAAATGATGATCTGTTGCACAAGGACTACTTGGGCTTAGATGTCTCTCTGGTGGTGTGTACTGCATGTCCTAGGGAAACTGGATCATGCTGACAGCATGTCAGTGTGCACTATGTTAACACAAAGCATTTACTCCATCATCATGAAAGAAATACCCACAAACAAACTGGGGTTCAGTAACATCCATCCTTCTGCACATCCTCACTCCTGGGTGGGAGTGTGGAGGTGGTGGAGCAACCTTGTCAGTTGCCAACTTAGAAGATAGCTTGAAGAGCTCTAGCCGTCTGTGTAGAAGGTACAAGGAGGACAGAGCGTGATTATTGTGATGCCGTTAAAGAGGTCAGAAATGGAAAAGGACAGGCGAGGAGTAAATGTTGTTAAATACAGGGTGTCCAGTATGAGTGATATCAGTGAAACAAAGGCTGTTTGGATTAGAGTGAGCAAAAGAGGAGAAAATGTATCGGAAGAGTCCTAGTCTTGAATAGCCAGCCACCAGGGGATGAGTGGGTAGGAGAGGACTCAATGCCACAAGCTTAGTAACAATGTAAAAGCCCGATCCCTCTAAATCACCAGTTCATCTGGGCTGTAGGAGGCAGAGATCACAGTTGGCGGGCTGCTTGGAAGCTGATAGAGGTCAAAGTCTAGTGAAGGTGACAGTGTCATGAAAATAATCACTGAGATGAGTCTTAATTGTCATCCTTGAAAATTTCAGAAGACATACCAGGGAATGGATGGGGTTCAGAGACATTTGCAATCTTTTATGTTTTCCCTGCCAGTGGGGAACTGTGGTGACCTGCTCTATAAAGAGTTTGTATTGCTGCTCCTCTCCCTGCATCTAATCAGACAATACATGGTGTTCATCAGCTGTGAGAGAGCCAAGCTGGCACCTGTAATGAGCCTTAGGCATTGGCTGAAAATACACCCTCAGCCCGAGTAACTTACCAAGTACTGCATTTCAGTGAATTCATCTTCCTTCCTTCCTTCCTTCCTTCCTTCCTTCCTTCCTTCCTTCCTTCCTTCCTTCCTTCCTTCCTTCCTTCCTTCCTTCCTTCCTTCCTCTTCTTCCTCTTTTTTTTTCCTTCCCCCCCAAGTTTTGCAGAAAAAGAAACAAGCAAGCGGAGCTCAAACCTGCAATAGATATATTTTTCCCTGGCTCTTATATCAACAGCATATGAAAAATCCCAAAGGACAGAAGCAGTTAGCTAGCCAATGGGGCATCATAGCTGATTTTAGGTTCCATGCAGGAGTAAAAGATGCAGAAGCCCCTACAGCTCTAGGGGAAAGAGATTAAATTTTGGTTTGGTACTGAGAAACATGCCTTCCCTCTGCTTGGAGACCTGTCTGTTAGAGATTACTGTACCCTAGAGCAAGAGTTTGGAGGATGATAGAGATGTCAGCCTGTGAGTGCAAAGACTTGTACCACTGGATGATGAACCAGCAGGGATTTCTCATTAACGGAATGAATGTTAACAAGAATAATTCTGTTTTGTGAGCTTGTGTGTGTGGGAAGGATAAATGATAGGGACTGATGGATGGTCTTCACGGAGATTTGATTAGCGAGAAGGTGAATGGCAGTGTGTAGAGGGGAGGTGTATGAATGTGGTACATCCATTGCAGAAGGCAGGCACACTTCTAGTTGATAATATCTGACAGGAGTCAGCAGAAGTAGCCACGTGGGTCATAGGTGAAAGCAGAAGCTGAGCAGTGCTATGGATATTTCATTTTTAGTGTCTTTTGCATTGTAGGGTCTTCTGTTTTATGTTGCATGGTGGTAACAAACCTGTATCCAAGAATTTCTCTATAAAACTTTTCGCAGTAACAGAGGTTTCTGCTTTATGCTAATAAAACATTTGATACTAATTCTCACTGTCAGTATGGGAGCACTGAGTGACAACTTTTCTGACCTGCTTAGCATCAGTCTTGACTCTGAAGTAACACTGTGTTAGAGCTTGTACGAGACCTTTTCCATCCCTGAAAAAGCAGGAGACAGGCCAGACCTACTAGTTGAGAGGCTGGGCAGGCAGAACCAACAGAAACAATCCCTCATTCTGCCTGAGGCCTTCCGATGCCACTGGAATGTAAATAATAAATTAAAAAAAGAAAGGCAGAACAGTTGTATAAGCTGAATAGGCACTCTAGCAGGCTTAGCAGCTGCATCCTCAGGTACAGGGATAGCTGAAAAACCAAAGGAGCTGCACAAACTTCTTGAGAGGGTTGTAGAAAGAGGGAAAGAAATGCGAATCCCTTTGGCAACGAGCTACAAGAGACCCCTAACCTGAAAATCCAAACCTCTGATATCTTCCCTTCTGCCTCTGCCAGAAAGCCTTTAGGAGCTGCGGTCTGAGGCTGGAGCGTGGCCAGCTGGAAGGCAGCTCTGGGGTGGCAGACGGCGGGAGGAGTTCCCAGCCACGGCTTGCCCGACGCTGCCAACCCTGAGCGCGGGATGCCAGGCACGGGGAAGCCGGTGGCCAAGTGCCTGCTCCCCTCGGGAGTGAGCGGGATGGCAGAGGTGGAGACTTGGCTCTGTCACTCGACTTGCTGGCCAAAGGAGCTGCACTGGCACAAAGGAGAGAGTGTGCTGGAAGGCGACCACAGCCAATTAGTCCCAGCCCAGGAGGGAAGGGCAAGAGGAGCTGTGTTCCTTTCCAGGGCTCTGCCTATATCCTTGCGCGATGCTTTTGCCTGCCAACCTTGGTGGCTTGAGCTACCTTCTTGGGAATTCCAAGGCCAGTGGTGGAGCATGGGAGCTGCTCTGCTGGAAGCCAACGTGGCTGCTCTTAGGTGCTCACTGGCACAGAGAAGGGCTCTGTCACTGACATTTCCTGGGACTGAGCTGGTTTTCTCTTGATGCCATTACTCTGAATTCCTTATGATTCTTGATCTGTATTTGTCATCTGTTTTCCCCAATGGTGTTATGCATTTATTCAGATAAAATAAGTGAAATTCTTTACCCGTTCCACAAATTTAATCTCATATATAAAGTGAAAAAAATTAATATATAAAATAAACTGTGACATGTACTGAATGTGTACAAGAGACACGTTTGCTTGTTCTTTCTCCCGTGGAGAAACACATTACTCCTCAGACTAATCCTATTGATTTAGTAGGAAAACTACTGCCTGCTGCTGACACCAAGTCCAATGGCAGGATCGAGCCCCACAGTGACAGGTCTCTGGCTCTCCCATGACCACGGCCACAAATCTTTCATTCCCCAGCTAGCCCTGCTGAGGTCTCCCAAGATTAACTCTGAGTGACCTATTTGGGAGGAGTTGGACATGACTCCAACATAGGGGTACAATTAAAATTTCTGTTTGCAATGTCCTGTGACAGAGGTTTACTTTTCAGTCGGTGGAACCGGCAGCAGAAAGTCAAATGAGTTTCCTAATCTGGTATGTTCTAAATCTGGTTTGTCTCAAACACGTCCTGAGAGATATGCAGCACAAGTAGAAAAATAACTGCCAGCACGCAGATGCATGTCTTCTTGGAGCAAATAAAGCTGACTCTTAAAATAAATGTTAAATCTCATCTTTGGTGCTATGGGAGACAGACCAGCAGCACAGGTATGGGGAGAGATATTTTAAGGTGGGCTGTGGAAGTAAACTCACCACCATGCTTCTGACCCAATGTACGTGTCCCTTTTTATCTGCTAAGTCCAATAATAAGCTCATTATTAGAGGACATCTGTTCCCTCCTGATAACACATACAGCAAGTGGAAGTGCAGCGTCAGGGGGCAGCCAGGGATTTTGGCAGTTTTGAGGATGATTTTGTGTCATGCATGGAGCTGTGGCATCACTCCCCTGGGCCTGTGGCTAGGTGGGACGATGCTGGTGCTTTGAGGTGTGACTGCTGCAGTGCAGAGGTCTTCCATGCTGGCTGGCCAGTGTGCACATGTGCCGGAGCTGCCATCACCTTGGCCTCCGCAGCCACAGCCACTCCTCTGTGTGGGCACAATGGGTTCTGGGCACACCTCTGGGGCATGGAGCAGAGCAGCAGGGAGGAACTAAAGGCTCCACACACTGCACTCTGCCTTTTCCTTCCTTCCTTCCTTCCTTCCTTCCTTCCTTCCTTCCTTCCTTCCTTCCTTCCTTCCTTCCTTCCTTCCTTCCTTCCTTCCTTCCTTCCTTCCCTGTTTCCAGGAGATGCAATTCACACACTGAGTTCTTGCCCCCAAGCCTCCTCACCTGAAGAACAACATTTAAGGAGACTCTGTGTGCGCTGAATCTGAGCTTTTGGAGGTTTTCCCCAAAGTCATTGCTGTAGGTAATGTATATTTATGAGCAGAACAAAGTGGGCCATAGATGCTTTCAAAGTCTGCTTTCATCTCAGGCTGACTCTGTATTTAGGCTCATAAGAAGGGAAGATGCTGTCCGGATTGTATTCAACCAGTGCAGGGGAAGGCAGCATGTGTTCTTCAGCTGCCTGTGGGTCAGGAGATGGAGTTGCTCTGTGGATCAGGAGGTGCTGTTACTCCATGGGTCACATCACTCTGCTGGATGCCAGCACATCTCAACTGCCTTCCAGCTATCAGGCTGGGACCATACCACCGTCTGTGTCCTGCAGCCCAATGCTTGGCTGAGGAAGAGTCTTTCCAGAGAAGGAATTCAGGGATGGAAAGGGAGTTTTGGAGCTCATGGGTTTGCATCAAGTTCTGCACTCTTTATGTATGAGTAATGTATATTCAAAGTAATTTCCAATGTTGTCAAGCTGACACCTAAATAAATCAGCTTGCAGCACCGGAAATACAATGTGTGACATAGAGGAAAGGCCAGTTTGCTTTCTTACTGGGATTTCTCTCACTGTTCTGATACTTTGCTCTTCTCAGGCAGGTGTGCAAGTTTTCTGGGACTGGTTGGATCTCTAGCCCGCATTCACCCAGACCTAAGAAAAACATATAGTCACTGTTTTGTGGCCAGTGTTTCTTGGCTGGGATGCTTGATCCAAATTGCATTTTGTACGGGGACTATGACTTTCCAGATGAACTTTTTGGCCATTATGTCACAGCTAATTTATATATCTCTGAAAATACATGCATATATATATATATGTACATATTTTTGTATATTGAGCTTTATACACACACACACATATATGTAGCACTTAGTGGGCCAAATTTCATGCTCTATGTCCACTGGCCAAATGGCCAAACTGCTCCTCTTGTACAAGGGATTTCAAGAAAGAATTGACCTCCAAGGTGAGAAGCTCATGTGGTGTTCAGTGCAGACCTTATTAAGGTCATTTTTCCCTGTGTGGCCAGTACCAGTCCCACTGCTTTGGAAAGTATGGGAACACCCACCAGTTTCATTTGTCTCACCATGTGAATTTTAAATTTATTAAGGACAAAGTTCCATCACCACTGTCCATTTCTGTGATTGTGTAGGTGATTGTAAAGACTGTCGTGTAGCTTGGATCTTGTTGAATGTACCTCAGCTGCAATATGCTTCCCAAAGGGCCTCTGTTGAGCTGGATTCTTACAGCCAGGACTCCTCAAGAGGAATGTGGAGTGCCACATCTGACCAATAATTTGCTGTAGCTGACACATGTGTTTGCTTCAACGAGAGCAGAATTTTTGCTCATGGATCAATCAAAGGACTCTTACATAATGCAACATCTTTTAATGTTGGTCATAATCATGTAGCACTCTGATATATTTTATTATTCTATTTTATTTCTGAGTGTGGCTCACCTCAATCCAAGTGATTCCCTAGCCTTAGAGGAAATAATGATATAGATCACTTACGGTGAGTCTTGATTCTGCAGCTATGAATTTGTGCTGCACCCCAAGCAACAGCATCCTGAGCAGGAGCGGACAACTTTCCTGATTCCTGGTCTCCATACTAAATCTTTCAGGCATCTGCTCAGAGAGCTGAGGAGAGAGGCATCTGGGGCAGGTTTCATAGGCATGAGCTCACCAAGGGCTGGGGCTGGGATGGGCAAGCAGGCGGCCCTTGGGCAAGAAGACCCTGCCGTCTGGAACCCCATGCCTTGCTCCATCATGCTGTAATCTTGCCGAGAGTTTGATTGCCCAGCTGTGACTCCTGGATTTATACAGCTAGGCAGTAGATGGTCATTGCACTTAAGCTTGTATGTTGGTGTGCTCAGCCACTAAATGGACTGAAGGTTGCCTTTTTATCTGGAATTAACCTTGGTTCTTGCAGCAGTAAAATCTGTGGATTTCATTGCATAAATTGATTTAGATTAAACTCGATCCACCTATTCAATTTTAAAAGCTTTCTTCTTTGTTTAAGTGAGGGTTAATAATTCATTTCCAAATCGGGGTTAACGCAATGGATATTTAATTGTATATGTATATCTTTAATTAAAACTTGGTACACAGATGCAAAATTCCTTATCTTGTAGTTTTTCAAAAGCTTTGCCCTTCAAAAAATATTATTCCGTGTATTTAAAGGTCTGAATGACCTTTTAATCAAACAGTGCACCTTTACTTCCAGCTGATATGACAACGTCTGACAGTAACTCAACCTGATGCTGCGAGAAAATAAATAAAGGCCATCTCAGTGCCTATGTCTTTAAATCTCTCTAGCCGTGGTTTTGTGTGTAGGCAGATGGACTCATAGTAGAGTTGTATTACATTTAGATTTCAGGTGAAGACGATCTATTGAGCTTAATACGTTTGGATGTTTGGCTGTTCTTTTGAGGTCAATTTAGTCGTGTGATTGTTTCCTGCCATTCTGAACTCCAGCCCGTTCTGCAGTCAACCTCTTTATAAATTATAAATCTGTATACCTTGCTCTCAGCAGCCATCTTACAGCCCACACAGACCGGTGCAGACGGTCTAGCAATTGCAGTAGCTCTCCTTGGGAGGAGAGTTGCTGTGCTTTGTCACTACTTGTGCTCATGCTAAGCACACATTAACGGAGCTGAACAGGGGCTGGTAAAGATGAGTATGTGCAATTCCTACTTTTGGACCACTGACACAAAGAAAACTCATACTGGTCAAGGTGATTGTATTCAGCAAACCAGCTCATTGTCTTTGGAAGTTAATTTTCAGATTATTTATTAAAGCCTAACATTTGCAGAGAGATGGGTAGGTATTGAATTGACTACAGGTCAGAATTCTGGTGACACGGCTCTGGTGTTATCCATGGGCATGAGCGAAAAAGACAACAACAAAAGCTTTTACAAAATGTACCAATTGAACCTGACTGTCATAAAATGGACTAATTATTCAACAAAAAATATTTGCCATACTAATAAGCAGTTCCCTGGAACTCAGAAATAAATATTCTGGCATCAAGAACAATGCACACTGTACACTGTACGGTCCATAGTTTAGTGGTTCATTATGGAAAAACTAGGAAAAACATTTCAAAGGTCCTCCCTGTAACACAAACGGAAGAATTCCGTCAAAAAGAGATATGGTATTTATACATGACACCAGCAAAATCAGTAACAAGTCTTTCATTACAAGTATTTATTTGCAAATTTCCAGCATTTTCCTTTTAGGGGAATTTCATTGGATACGATGCTACTATTTGTGGTCAGTTCCTAATGAAACAAGTACTAGTGATTTGGGACTGACCAAATCAAAGTCATCTCAGGGTTTGCTCCTGCTTCCATGGTCAGTGCATCATCATTTGTTCTGGAGGAGAGACATGGATCTACATATATGGCTTCAAGGGCACTTTCGGCATCTTTTGACTTTGAAGGAAACTGGGGGCAAGAAGTACCTCATGGAGATGACACAGCCCTTGCAAGCTCAGCACCTCAGTCCTTCAAGTATGTTGTACTTTAAAGTTGTGAAAGGAGTTTGCCTCTACTCAAATATGTATGGAGGCAGCTGAATGCAAGTGGATATACTTTTCAGGGAGATAGCAGGCAAGGGAAGAAGGGAAGGTAGCAGCTCTGTGAGCAGAATATTTCTATGTAAGCCAAGGTTCAGTACGGGTGCAAAAGAAAGCATGTGGGCAGTCTGGGCAACTCCCTCCCCACCCTCCCATCAGTAGGATGTGTTCCCTCGCTGAAATTAAGTCAAGGATGTGCTTAAGGGCTATCTGCCCTGCAACCCAAATGTGGAACGAGGTGACCGGCATGAAGTTTGAAAATGCCAACCTATTCCCCCAGAGCACCTGCAGGCACAGCGTGCTTTCTGAATGACAGAAATGCCTTCATTATTCCCCTGTGAAAAGAAGTGCTCTTGCCAAGGCAGGTCTCTGACCTCCAAACGCACAGAGCCATAACTGCACAAGCCAATACGCCAAGGCACGGCAGAAACCATTGTGCAACTGTGTGGTTATTCTAAAAACACTGTTTTCCAGGTTTTTTTTTCTAGCAATGTTTGCATTTCCATGACTACCTCATCTAACTAACTAAGGAGAAGACAGCATATTAGGTGTGTTATGTGCTGAGTAAGGTGTGTCGCATGTGATCCCAAAATGGTGTGTGTTTGGAGAAAGGATGTTTCTGTTAATTGTCAAGCAATGTGAGGCATCGCATTATTCCTAGATAACTGAAAGTATGCTTAAAATATAAAGGGAAAGAACAACTAGAAGAACTTGAGTGTGCCAATGCCGCAAAAGAAAGCTTAACTTGTTTTCTTGCTTTTTTTTTAGAGAACACCTGTTCCCAGCGCTGAAGCATTCCGATGGTTCTTTTAAGCAGTAGTGTATCTTATTTTCAAGGCAGTCCGAAGTGAATGGCAAGCTAAAGTCTTGTTTTAAGAAACTGCTTAGTCCACCATTGAAGAATATACTCAGATACTATTTTCACTTATGTATAGGGGTTTCCTCAAAAGCAAAAGACAAAAATCTGGGAGCCTGGGGAATTGGCCGTCTTCTTCATATCCAGTACACTGATTCTTTCTTTGATGTAACTTAGCTATACTAGTGAAGTTGTTGTCTATTTTTAAAGTGGCTGTTAAAAAAAAAACAAACAAAAAAAGTTTGGGTAAACCCCTGCTATAAAGTCATGTATCTTTGAAAAGTAACATATCTATACTTCATTTTCAAATATATGTGTTTCAGTACTGTAAACTGTACAGATAGCTGCTTGTATTTTGTGTGTTTAGACACGAGGAGACAATCATGTCTGAGCATCTATGGAGATTAACAGTTTATACCCAACAATGTGGTTCTGTGAGTTAAATCCAGAGCAATAAATTCTAGCTTTAACTATTATTTTGCTAGTTGTTTAGCAGCAGCAGCAACAGCACTGTTTTACCATGCATCCTTCCATAGAGACTTGATGCCAAGTTTTCCAAGATAAAAAAAGATTGTGACACATCTAGCAATTACCTTCTGTCATGGTGGTGTAAGAGGGGAAGACATAACGTTTAATCTTTCAAGCACTGTTTGAGATTAGTGGTCTGCGCACTTGCATTGCTTCCAGAGGAGCTTTACAGAGGGGTATCTCTCCAAAAATGCTGTCTGGTGTCTGATTTGCTTTTCACTGTGCTCTGAGATGGAGAGCCCAGCATAGGCAGATGTGCAAAACCTGTTGTCTCTATGAAAGTTTTTCTAGAATGCAAAATGAAGTGAGTATGAGACCTTACGGGGGAAAATGCTGACTCAGCTTACTTAATCTTTACCTATGAGTTCTGACATTTTCAGTCAATGGGGTAAATATTTTGTAAAGTGAAATGCCATATTTTTTGTCCAAGTGGAACTCTTCACAGTTAAGTGAGTTTTGATGGTTGGACTGGTTTGGGTCCCACTTGCACTTGTGTTTATTTCAGAGCCTGGATATCTTTGAGGTGTAAAAATGATTTTTTTTTTCTTTTTAAAGAAAAGACCACTTCTCCCTTCACATTTGCTGGTCCACTGATCTCGGCTTTGCTGAACGGCTGGTTCTTTAGGCCCCCAGAAGAATGCTCTGCTGTTCTTCTTTGTGCTCTAGGCTTGCAGAGGAAACATCTGCTTCTTGACAAAGCAGCACACAGAGGGTTATAACTCACATACCTTAAAAAATATAGAGGGTAATGATCTGAGGGATATTTATTATCAGTTCATATTGCTCATGAGTGAAAACGGCCATTCCATGAAAGTAAGTGAATGCTGTTGTGCCATATATGTGATAGATTTATCATTTTATAGAAGATAAAAGTAGTTTCACAGACCAGGTGCCAGACATGGAAATAATCAGTTAATGACACATAGGACATTGGAATCTCCTATTGTTTCAGCACTTCCTCTCTTTTTTGCTAAGTCCTTCAGCCTTTGGCCCCTGGTCACACTCACTTGTTAAAGTACATGGTTATTCTGCATATCAGGAGTGCCACGATGTGGGCCATGTGCAGGTCGGGGTGAAGCCAGCTTTGGAAGGTGAGGGATCTCATGGGACTGCCGGGTGTTTGGAACAGCCCAGAAAATGAGGGATGGAGGAGGAGAAACCTCCTGAGGTGACATGTCTGTGTTAGCAGGGCCAGACAGAGTGTGGGTGACCCAGAGTAACTGGAGGAGTGTGGGTGGACTGAGCGTACAACTATGTCCTCAACTTAGGATCGAGGCATGTGCCTATGGCTTTGCATTCTATGATGTCACATACATGACTTCAGAGATAGAATGTCACACTTGAAATGCTTCTATCATGGTGCCCTTCTTACAGGTTGTAAGAGATTCTCAGTTGAATACTCATCCAATGCACATTCAATGAGCTTTACATGTGTTTGTACCACAGCTATGTATGGATTTGTTTTGCGTTGGAGACTTTTTGGTTAGGGCCACTATTACTGACCACTAGACCAATATGAGCTCTGTAAGGTCTTCTCTACCAAAGTATTAATTGATTTACAAACTTAAGCCTTATTTGCACATCTGGCTGGTAAGCTTGTCTTGCTTTTTTTTTGGAAAACTGTGATTGCTTTTACAGAAGCAGAGGCAAAATTAAGTTCAGGCTACATTAGGTGTACAAAGATATTCATAGCGATGTACTTTCTGTCTAATACCCTAATGTTGCATGTCTTGGTGTGGTTTCTTTTTTTGTTTTGTTGTTTTGTTTTAAATAACTAATGGATTTGTATATTGTAATTGTGGTGTTTTACATGTCAATTCAAAATTGTTAAAGAAACAAACAAATGGGCAAACCTGTTAATTATTGAAAATGAACAAGAGTTGATTTTTCTTTGATTTACCCGTATGGTTTTAATTTCGGATGTTGTTCCATTGCACCATCAAAGTTTTAGATTGTGCTGAAACAGTATTTATATAATGTAGTACACATAGAGCATTTTAATTAGTGATGTTTGAAGAAGGAAATCCCTTTTCCAGCCTGTCTCTCTCCACTGCAGCCCTACCCCCCTGTTTATACACTTATTTGTCAACCAGATTATTGTCAAGTTCTAATTACCAAGTCTGTGCTTTTCACAAGGTCCAATACCATACTCCAGTGTGAAAATTTGTATTCCTCTGTCTTTCATTCTCACGATGCAAAAAAAAAAAAAAAGATAGAAAAAAAAAGGGAGGTGGGAGAAGGAGCAAAAAAAATTGCAGAACATACTTTTTCTATCTTCTAGGTGTGAGCACCAAGCCTAATGGAAGTGTTTTTGGCATACCCCAGGTAAAATTAGGAAAAATAGTGAGGCTGAAAGGGAGGCACATGTAACCATTCTGTCAATTAATAACAGACCCTCCCTACCAGGGAAAATACTCTCCTTTGTACGGAACCCCTGGTATGTAAGTCCTACAATTAATGTTAAATAATATAAAGTCTTTAAATGGGCTATATCTGTAATCAAATAATGAAGAAAGAAAGTAGTTAAATGAACATACCATTCAGGGTCGAATGCATTCAGCAAAAAAGCAGTAGTGGGTCTTTGATCATGGTTAGATGCATAGTGATATCAAACAGTGGGTTCTCATGTAACAGCTAAATGTTTCAGATTTTGTTTTTATTAAATTTGGCAGTTTCACGCTGAGCTCTACTGTATTCTTAGTGAATAAAAGACAGCTCCTATGTTAGAAAGTACTCCACTTTCACAATTGCAGAGAACTAGGAGGATTTTTTTCAGAAACACAGGCCACAGAAATGTACTCCTTTCACAGTGTTCTCCTATTTCTGAACTGTGCAGTTATCTATTAAATTTTCTAATAGATATTTGTGTAAGGTGTATGTATGCTTGTGCAATTATGGAAAAAAACCCCAGTTTTGGAAAACAGTGTATTTATGAAAAAAAAAAATAATCACTTACGGGGCATGTACAAAACTGTATAAAAACATTCAATTTGCCCAGTAAAGTTGTTTTTTGTGATATTTCTGTGTTGTTGAATAAAGGACTTTAGTATTCAAAATATCTCTCTTTTTCCATAAACAAGTTTTGTTTGTGGGATCTTAGCAATGAAAACCTCTTTCAAAAAAGAATCTTCAAAATTAGTGAGAAGGGCTAAATGCTGACCTCAGTCTTGCATAGGGGAATGAATGCTTATGAAATGACAGTATAATAGCTAAAAAATGAATTCCTTCTCAATTGGCAATCACTACAAACTCCATAAATTGTGTACCTGTACAATTTTTTCAAAACAGCAGAAAAAAATACTGCCTTTTTACAACTGGGAATGTTGCATTGAGATTCTGAGGCTATAAAAAGCCTAGTGAAGTAGGAGCAAGAGGGATTGCAGAAAAGCCTTCAACAGAGCATACCTCTGTTGTATGAAAACAGTGAACTGGTGAGGGTGATGGGCTAAATTAGCAGTTAGCTTCATAGGGAAAGGCATACAAAGGTGAAATTTCATCTGTACCTCTTGCAACAAACAGTAGTCCTGAGATTAGATCGTCTGTTGGATGATTGCTGTTGGATGTTTGGCATTACTAATATGGTTTGTGAGACAATGGCAGTAGAATCCTCCTTTTTATTTTGATGCTTCTCAGTTCAAAGTTCTGCCCTTTACCTGCCTCATAAACTATACATAGCGAATAGTTTCCTCTTGCCATTTTATTTCCCCATAATACCTGCTGACATTAAAGCAACTTGAGATAGGTGGGGAAGTTTGTGGCTGTGCCAGCAGCATGTCACCTGATTTTGGTGAAATTTGGAATGTCATTTTCCTGTGAATATTCCTTTAATAAACACAGTGTCTGCTCTTAGGTGCCAAACAGAATTTTGACAGGGTTTGAATCACAAGGTAGGTCCTTTTGTCTGTGAGATCCCTTCAATGCCAACTGGTTTTCCGGTGGGAGCTTTGATGTATCCTTTTGTTTTTTAAAGAAAGCAACAAAAGTGGAAGGAATAGAAGTGGATTTTCCACTGATCATGTCTGCTCTCATTGAAATCCTTAAGGAGATGTGTTCTTGGGAGACATAGATCGCTCATTAGACAATGCCAAGAGTGAATCTTGAGGTCTGTTTGAAGAGGAGGGAAAACGGCTGCCAGATTGCTCAAGCATAGTCAGTGATCTCTGTGGATTAAATACAGAATTCATGGGAAGGAAATATGCTTGTTTCATGAGATGGTCGATTTGGAAGTCAGAAGAGTTCCTATTCCTTTAATGCCTTCTCTTTCAACCTTTTTTCCCCCCCGAGTATTGTTTTATACTAGTCTGAATGAAAAATGTCCCTTAGCTCCAGAGAAATCCTCGCCCAGATATGAACCTTGCAGTTTAAAACTACCTCTAGCTTTTTATAGCTTTTATTTTTTAATTAAAAAAAACCCCTAAAAAAAACCCCCCTAGACAACATATAGGTAATTCTTCAAAACCAAAACTGACAAACTCATTATTGAGCCTGTTAAGAGGGAGGAAAATACCTTTTTGTGTGGTAGCACAATTCTTCTAGGCTGTGTTGGACTCAATTTGGTTGTGCCACTAGCCGTTTCAGCGCTCTCTCATATTTCTCCAAGGAGCAAGTCTGAAATTATGAACGATCTAGTGATATGGGGCAACATGCCTTCTGGGAGGTTCTAGTCCTTCCCAGATTCCCATGGGCTTTACTAGACAGCTCATGAAATTGGAGGATATTATATAGGTGACTTAGTTATAAGTTCTACCTTACTTTGATCTACTCAGTCACTAGTGTGTGATGAGCATGGATAGATGGCCCCAAAATCTATAAAGGTAAGAAATATATCTTCTTGGTAATAACTGTGGAACATACAATAAATTTGGAGACCACTGTAACTATCTGAGGAAAGAAAGATGAAGTTAAGCATCAGCAATGATGTTAGGATCTGCTTCCACCATAGCCTTGTTTCTGTTTGACATTTGTTTTTTAGGATGGACTGCTTGGCTGGGTAGCTGGCTCCTTTGGGAAGGCAGAATGATGGAAATGTGGGTAGCAAATGGTAGTTTGCCTAAAGAGGCTGTGATGTTCAAGAAGTACTTCTGTTGTTCTAAGTTTTCAAGTGATCTTAAAGAATTGTCACGTTACTCATAATTTAATGAGCAGGAATGGTTGGTCATGCTACACCCATTACCTGAGAAGGGTTTTTAGAAATTAACCATATTGGGTTAACTTCCCAATAAATTTTGAAGGTTCTTCGTAATCTAATGTGACTTCCCCGTAAGTGAAGACACAAGATGCTATAACTGTGGGTTTATTGGCCTGTATAAGGCTTCTTTGACTTGCAGAGTCAAGGGTCTTTGCTAGAAAATAATTCATCAGAGTTACTGTAGGAAGATCTGCAGGTGTCACAATATCAGCCAGATCTTGGATTAATTATTCAGTGTGGTTTATTAAATGAATAAGCATCCTATATCTGAGAAGAAAACACTTTTCTTACCTTACTCCTTTAAATCTGCTCTCTTTACAGTGTTAATAACACTAATCCCCTACGATTCTTCAGGAAAACCCAAAACATTAGAAGAAATACATCTCCTTTTGGCTAGACATTTTCCTTTGAAAAGAGAGAGAGAAAAGTTAGCCCAGATCAGGAATCCCCATTGCCTTCCCGAATCTCCTAAAGCGAATGTTCTCTGCATCAGACATAGCTTGTGAGCAAAATCCATACATCAGCTTAGCAATCGTACACAACCCTGCAGAAGATCAACACCAAGGCAAACAGGACCCCGTGGGGGATGTTCCCACCACCACCTCCCTGGTACATACGATACGCACGAGTTTGTGCCAAATGTCCAACACCTCTTTCTTCCCCTCCTAGGGGATCAGATTTGTTATGCCCAGGAGAGAGGTGAACCTCCCCCAGTCTGATGAGCGGGTAGCTTGCTGGAGGGGTTTTAAGGGGAGTGAAGGTTTACATGTCCAGACAGTGACTAGAATACCTTGACACATGTGTCTCTCATTAGCTTCTGATTTCTAACTCTGTGTGTCTGAGGCCACTAGGCTTTAGGAGAAATAGCTGGACTGTTGAGTGTAACTAGTTCTTTATGTGCCTACATTTTAATAGTCATACCTAGAGATCAACAGTGAATTTGACCAGGTGAAATGTTGACCAAGAATGTATTGCTTAATTCAAAATTATAACAACTAGCTTTCAACCTGTTTTTGAATAATTAGTGGGTAAATAACCTGATCTAAAGAAATCTGTCACCCACATTGGGAGCTGTGAACTAATTATTGCTTTCTGATATTCTGCTCTTACTTGTTTTGCCTTTTTATGCTGATTGTTTGCATTCCTAGGGCTGATTTGCCTTTTTGATGCCATGCCATGTGATCTGCTGATTAATTTTTGTAAGCAATCATAAACTCCAAGCTACGGCTGACTTGGTGTATTTTTATGCTACACTCCATAAACATTCATTCATTTCTTATGATTACTGTGTGGAAACAGACTTTTACAGGCTAATAAACTTGGATTTGAACTGGATTAAGAGCTTTCTGGTGTCACTTCTTTATTTTTTTTTTTTAAGAAAAAAAAAGTGGAGACATAAAGGTGCAAACCTTGACTTGATTTAACCAGATCTCTGTAACTGTCTCCACAGGTGCTATTGGTAGTAAACTTGGAAATACCAAAAGCTAAACCTTATTCTGGAGTTGATTTCATTGTTAGTGAGTAATACTCATCTTTTAAAATAAAACAAATGTTCAGGGTTTAGTGACAGGAGAGTGAGGGAAAAAAAAGAAATCTGGAGTTTTATATAATTGGTTACTCGCAGGTCTTCTCTCCTGTAGACCTGCTTCCTTGAACACAAGCACAGAGCAGCTTCCAGCTGAGCCCAATTAAGCAGAGCATTTGCCTCCAGTCTGGCTCACTGGCTGTAGCTGAGTAGTGCTCCATTGCAGGCTGTGTGTTGGTGCACGGGATAGTTGGAGCAGGCACAGGAAGGTGACCTCCCAGCAGAGAGAGGTCCAGGGCTACCACTGTCCCACGCTCCCTGGCCTGCCACACACAGCAAAAGTCTGGTCAGAGGTAACTCTGTGGGTGGCAGAGGTATTTTGTCTCTTAGGTGATTAGTTCAAGTCCCAGCAGATTGGGAGTGCTGATAGTAAGTGTAGTAAATGGAAGGAATATGTGCTCTCATGTCATAGCTGTTTAAGGCATCTTGATAGATGAGCAAGCTGACAGTAATTGGTAACCCTTTGAATGCTTCCTTCAAGGACACCCATTCAGATGGAGTAGCATCCCTCTGGGGAGAGGTAGCAAGGCTAGAAACAGGTTGGCTTGATGACTACACACGACTACATGTAGTCCTCTGATGTAAAGAAGTCAGCATTCTTTCCATTTGTCAGTCTGATGTGTGTCACAAACATTATTCATAAAAATTTTATTTTTCAGACCATTAGAGACCCAGGGCACACACGTGATCTTCATCTCGCTGAAACACGTACAGGAATTTGATAGCAGAAGGAGGGCTAATGCTTTGTCAACTTTCAGGCCTTGGATGAGCAAGTATCACTGAGCTGTGCAGCCAGACTAGACAGGACCCAGCCTCCATGCTCATTGAACCTTCCAGAGGGGTAGCTGTCCTAGCCTGGGCATCAGACTGGCCTCTGCCTTTCATTACCTAGTTCTGTTGGAAAGAGTGACTTTTATAAAACGAGGATGATCCTGAGGCAATCTCACCACAAAGATGACACATGAGCAGGATTATTAGCTGATAGTGGTTTTTTCCCTGTTGTGATCCAGCACATCTTACTTCAATAACATCAGCTAGAATTGCAGCAGCTCAAAGAAGAGAAGCCAGGGAAAACTGCAGTTCCTCCAAGCCAAGCAGAGGGAAAAGCTTGCTTGCTTGCTCTTTCTGGGGCTTTTTTTGCCCCTTCCCCTGTATTTCCTTGCTTCTCTCCTCCCTTTCCCAGAGGCAAGCAGCTTCAGGAGCTGCCAGCAGGTCCCCAGCTGCATGGTTTGTATCCCAGGAAGGCAGTAGGTCTGCAGCTGCACAGAAGCCTCAGCTCCTGGAGACCAGAGCACCTGCAGGGTAGATGTGGAGCAATGCCCCAGCAAAGTGTCCAGGGTGGGAGGTTAGCAGTGCTCTTCTGCCTGAAACAAGAGTTTCCATGGGGGAATAGTGGGGAGTATTGTCCTGAAGCAGTTGATGCTAAACTTTTCATATCCCCAGCATGACAGGACCAGAACCAATGCAAATTGCAATGGTAGCAGTGAATCCCAGAATCACAGAGTGGCAGAGGTTGGAAAGGACCTCTACAGATCATCTAGTCCAAAAGCAGGTCCACCTAGATCAGGTCACACAGGAACACGTCCAAGTTGGTTGTGAAAACTTCCAGAGAAGGAAATTCCGCTATCACCCTAGACAGCCTGTGCCAGGGCTCCCTCATCCTCATAGGAAAGAAGTTTTTCCTCATGTTCAAGTGGAACTTACAACCTTCCAGCTTGTGCTCACTACCCCTTGCCCCATCACCGGGCACTCCAAAAAAAAAAAAAAGACTGGCCCTATCTTCTCAATACCTGCCCTTTAGGTATTTGTAAGTGTTTATACAGTTCCTCCTCAGTCTTCTCCAAGCTAAACAGCCCCATGTCTCTCAGCCTTTCCTCATGAGAGGGATGTTCCAGTCCCCTGATCATCTTTGTAGCCCTCTGCTGGACTCTCTCTAGAAGTTACTCTGTCACTCTGGGGAGCCCAAAACTGGACACAGTATACGTAGGCTGCTTCTGCCCTAAAATGCTGGTGCTGACCAAATCTAGGGGGAATTCTAAGAGGCAGAAAGATGAGTGCTCAATCCAACACCGGTGTGTCCTAAACTTTCCACTGCCAGAGCTGAAGGTTCTGCAAAAGAGCTTTAAATAAGCCAGGCCCTAGCTATTTTTTTCCTGTAATTATTTTCTTGGAAACAGCTGCGTTGGTTTCGCTAGGTCCTGAGCTCACCAAGCTCAAGGCAGACACCTTGCCTGGAAGCTCTCAAATGGCAGAATTAAAGGTCTAAATAAAGCTAAAAACCGCTGAAGATGGGACCTTCTAATAGGCACTTTAGGTGATGTGAACTGCAGATGTTGCCACCAGCTTTGCTGGGAGTAAAGGAGGGAGGGAGAAGGCCATTAATTCTGCAGCACTGCATGGGGAGACCCAAGCAGGTTCTCTGCCAGCAAGGCTAGAGGCAGCCAAGGTGGGTTAGCACATCATGGATAGGCATCCCCTTAGCATAAAACACCGCATGTGTGACAGGAAGCACAGCTGCTAGACGAGCGGAGCAGGTGGCTGCGGCTCCCAATGCAGTGGCAGCCCCGGCCAAACAGCTTCCCACGGGTGCTAAATTGTGCCCGAGGGAGCAGGCAGGCAACATACTTGCACGGTATGTGCACTACATGAGCTATCACCATGATTTCTGCCTCTGGCTCGTCTGAGAAGAACCAACAGCCCAGCTCGTCACCTTCCTGCCCCAGCGTGCTACGCGCAGAAGTGTGTTGCATCCAGGATGGCTGTTTAAAGAAGCTTCCCAAGAGTGCTAGTGATGCTCCAGCAAAGCCGTGCCAGGGCATGCTGCAACCCCCTTCCCTCCCCACTGCCCTCCCCACTCCCCGTCACTTGAGCCACTGCCGGTTTTGATGTGATGCTCCACGCTGTTCTCCTGACACGTCGCTGCTGCCACCGCAGTCACTGCATCACTGCATTTCTCTTCTGCTTTACGTTAAAACAAGGAAGGTGTTTAAATATTTATTACCGCTAGAAACTCCAGAAGCCAAGTTTCATTTGTATAAGTGACTGGGATTTTTTTTTTCCAATTGTCAGTAATAATTAATTATTATTTTTAAGTGGTTGTTGTTCTCCCTGTGATGTATCACCTTCCCACCAACTGGGCAGCAATCTGCACAAGATGTGGGATGTACAGCACCATGGTTCTTGCTCCTGTAGATTGTCATTACTCCTTCAAATATCTTCCTCTTAAACAAAGTGGGCTTTGGCTTTTCTGGTGTCTGTTGTACAGAAGGAAGATGATTTTTTTTTCCCCTACTCTCCCCCAAGTTATTTTTTTGTGTCCAAGTGCCTTCTGCAGCCATTATCACACCTGCAGAATTGGGGTCTGCTTCTGCCTCTCTGAAGATGCCAGAGGCAAAACTCACGTGGCTGCTTTTGGCACCCAGGGGTGCTGCCTTTGGCCATTGCTGCAGGATGAGCATTTCTGCTCTTCCTGCCGGGTGCACCGAGCTGTGCCAAGCCTCAGTGGTCCTTAACACAGGCTCTAAGCATCAAAGCAGTGTAGCCTCGAATACAGAGCCTTGCAAAAGCAATCTTGGTGGTCATAGCAGGTTGGCTTTATTCTAGAAGCAGAGTTTTTTGTCTTTCCCATGCTTCTGCCTGCAGATGAGGGAGGAGGCAGCTGGGGAGAAGCAGACTGCACCCAAGGGAAATGGGAATGGGAAACTTGCACTGACGAATGCTTCTTGTTTGCTTTTTTAGCCCAGGACATGAAGTTTGTATCTGGAGTTGGGTTGTATGGGGCTTGGAGCAACCTGTTTTTGTGGGTTTTGTCCCTGCCCATGGCAGGGGAATTGTAATTACTTGATCATTAAGGTCCCTTCCAACCCAAACCATTCTAAGATTATATGAATTCCCTTTTTCCAGTGCCTTTCCCTTAAACATTGTTGTGTTTTTGTCATTTTTGCTGTTACAGGGAGCAAAGCCACTTCCCATCTAACCCTAATGCCATCGTTGCCATATTGCCATAGGTCTTGTCTGAGCTGAGTACCAGAGCTGCCAGGGGCCATGCAAACCAGGTGTCAGGCTACTTAAAGCCATACCCTAACTGGACTGTCCAAAACCTCTGCCAAGAGCTGTGGAGGAGACAAGGAAAAAGACACTGGGGTCAGTGAACCTGCTCTCACCTGTAGTAACTGCAGGAGCTGAGCATCCCCAGTGCAGCCCACAGGACTCAGTGAAGAAACTTCTCTGCTGGCCTGAAGCACAGAATCATAGAATCGTAGAATGGTAGGGGTTGGAAGGGACCTTTAGAGATAATCCAATCCAATCCCCCTGCAGAAGCAGGTCAACCTAGATCAAGTCCACAGGAACACATCCAGGCAGATCTTGAAGACCTCCAAGGAAGGAGACTCCACAACCCCTCTGGGCAGCCTGTGCCACTGCTCCCTCACCCTCACTGTAAAATAGTTTTTTCTTATATTTAAATGGAACATTTTGTGTTCCAGCTTCATCCCATTACCCCTTGTCCTGTTGCTAGCTACTATAGAGAAAAGGGATGTCCCAACCTCCTGACACCCACCATTTAGATATTTATAAATGTTATTAAGATCTCCCCTCAATCTCCTCTTCTCCAGACTAAACAGCCCCAGTTCCCGCAGCCTTTCCTCATATGAAAGATGTTCCAGTCCCCTGATCATCTTGGTGGCCCTACATTGGACTCTCTCCAGCACCTCCCTGTCCCTCTTGAGCTGAGGAGCCCAGAACTGGACACAGGACTCCAGATGAGGCCTCACCAGGGCAGAGTAGAAAGGGAGAAGAACCTGCCTTGACCTGCTGGCCACACTCTTCTTGATGCATCCCAGGATGCCAATGGCCTCCTTGGCCACGAGGGCACATGATGACGAGGACAGCCTACAGGGTCAGCGAAAGTTGCTGAGTCAACCTCTGTCTTGCTTGGGAAGGGCAGCAGCTGCCAAGCCTGGAGGTACAGGACTGTCCTAGGCTGTACAGATAGGGCTTCTCTGCTCCTCGAGCTTGGGCCAGGAATGCCTCCAGGCAGAGGAGCAGAGGCAGAAGGAGATAACTGTGTGGGCAGATGTTGGGGCACACGCTGAAATGTAAAATTGCAGACAGTGTGTGCGCACTGGGCACAGCCCAAAGACCATTTCTGCTGTCAAACCCATTTGTGCCACTGTGTCCCAAGCATTTGCACTTCTTTGTTATGGGTGTGGGCATGTGATTGTTTACAGGCAGCACTGGGCTGGAGATCCGGTTTGTTATTCTGACTCGACTTTTTACTTCTTAAAAGATATGCCATGAAATTTGGCTGTTCCCACTCCTCCTCTTTCTGTTTCTCCCTTCCTCTTCTCCTCCTGCCCTTGCCACTGAATGGCCCCATAACCCCCATTTCCTTATAGGGAGAAAAAGAGGGAGGAGCAAGAAAAAGGTCTGGCCTATTCTTCCTGGAAACCCATGCACCAATATTGCAGCAAGGCAAGGACCCCCTCCCCGGGTATTTTTGCTGGCACTCCCAGCTTGCTACTGGAGCAGCTGAGACTGCACTGGAGTAAATGCTAGTATAGCTGCATCTGTGCTTGTAATTTTGGAAGAGGGAAGTGTAAAATCTTTCCTCCTTCGCACATGATGGAGCTTCTCTTTTGCCACAGCAGCAGGTCATAGGAGATGCTTTTTGGGAGGCAGGGTGAGCTGCTGGAGCAGGGGTGAGCTGCCAGGGCTCTGCGGGATTCGCAGCCTGGATAATAATACACAGCCAGGGTTTAGCCTGAATGGCCAGCTCGCCATGTGTGGTCATAGAAGTGATTTGCTGAGAAGGGCTAAGATGAATTGTGTCGTTTCCTGAGAGGCCCAGGAGCAGGGGGAAGCCAGCCCTAGTCCCAGCCCAGCCCAGCCGTGTCTGTGGTTTCTGTCACCCCTCGCTGGAGGGCTCTGCCCCACAGGAGAGCTGCTCTCAGGGTTTTTTAAATGGGGAGCCCAGCTTTGGGACAGAATCATGAGTGCATCCAGTAGAGCTGCAATAGTGAAGGAGAGCTTTTGATGAGGATGCTTTAGCCAGGGAAGGAGTGCTGAAACACTGTTTAGAAAACATGCACCCCCACATATAAATGCACAGCAGCTTTGGAGGGTAACCAGGTTCAAAAAAATCCCTTAGAACAGCCCTAATCAAATGCATGCAAGCATCACTTGCTATGCTGGGAAATGTGCTGTCAGTCTATCCCCTGTCCCTTCATCAGGGGAAGGTGGCAGTGCTGCAAGGAGAGGAAATAGGAGAGGAAAAAAAGCCCAATGAGCACTGCCTGGGTGCACAGGGAGGAGGCAAGCATGAAGTGTGTGGTGCATGGCCATACCCCTGTGGGTGCCTCTGGGCTCCTGACCCTGCTGGTGACCTCAGCTTGGCTTTCTTCCCTTGTCGCAATTGTCCCAGCCAAGCACTCGCCTCTCCCTTGTCCCTCAAGATGTGAAGCTGGTCCTGGTAGCCCTTCCCAGTGGCTGAGGAGCCCAGCAGGGTGTAACAGATATGGACACATCTCTGGGAAATACCCTGCAGGGATGCCCTGCTCCAGCTATGGGACTGGCATGGGAGAGCTGTGGTGTAACACCTGCACTGCCTCAGAGGCTCTGTGCTATGTGGTACTACTCTGGGCTCTCTGTTTCAAGTTTTGGTGACATTTTTGCTTTGTTCCTGCTCTCATGGACACCTGTCACAGCCAGCTCTCAAGCCTATTTTTACTTTGAATCTCACTTGGTCCACAGGAATGGATGCAGCACATAAGCAGGGCACCAGAGGAGAAATTTGGGGAGCTGGAGTGGTGTCCAAGTGGCATAGTGGGTACTCTGCAGTAGAGTGGAAAAGAGGACCTCAATCTCCTTGAGGCAGTGGCAGCCTCTTTCCCCAGAGCATGCAAGGAGACCCCAAAGCTGTGCAGCCACTTATAGGGGGTGCTCCTGGGTGGTGGCTGCCTCCCACGCCAATGCCTCTTCTGAACCATGGGCTTGACTTCCAGCTTTGTTGCCCACATATCGACCCAAATAAGCACCACTATCTTTGCAGGGGCCGCTATGGCAAACCAGCACCCCTCTCCCACTCCCTTCCCAGGTCCTTGTGGCAGCGGGTTCTGCTGTTGCAGGCAGATCTGTGGACAGCAGCATCGTTGTGCCCACACATGCAGGGCTAGGAGCCACCAACCACTCCCAATGTAGAAACATCAGCCTGTGGGCTGGTCTGCAACAGCGTGTCTGTGCTCACCTGTGCTGTGTTACCTGTGCTTGCTTTAACAACATGACTGTTATGATTCCCACCTTTGAAAAGGTCACACTTACAGGAAAAGTGTTTTTTCTATTCAGGTGCCGAGGGTTCTATTGGGAATTGCACGTGAATATTGCAGGATGTACCTGTGGTCTGGGCTTGCTTCTGGTTCTGCCTTCATCCAGGAGTGTCTCCAACTCGACTGTATTTCAGATACTGACAGCAGCTGGGGTAGGAGTAATTTACTGGACTGGGGCTCAGCAGTGAGTGGTGGGTGACAGTCGTGATCAAAAGGGACATTTATTTGCCTTTAAGATGGAAGAGATGTGACACGTCTTGTCAAATCCCTTCTTTGACAATTTGGGCTGAGGCAATAAGGCAGAGGTCATGTCAAAAGGTCAGACTAAGCAGCACTCTGCATAGGCAGGCATTTGCCCAGGTGCTGCAATGCCATGAACGTGGCATGGGACAGTGGCAAGTGTAAGACTGGTTCACCTTGCACAGGCTGCTCCCCTTAATGGCTCAAATGGTTTTGTTAGTGATGACTTACACACTGCTGCGACATATGCACACTTGATTTTACACCTCAGTGCTATTTTACACCATGACAGTTACTCAGAAGACCAAGGGATGCTTTATGTGTTGCTCTTTGGTTTGATGGTGCTCCAAGTGGGTTTTTGCTGCTTTGGAAACCCCTTTGAGAACTGGAGATGTGCAGCCTCTCTGGAATGCAGGTATGGGTATAGATGTTTAAATATTGACTCAGGTCTGTAGTTGAGCTCTGGTAGTCAACACAGGCTGAAGCAATGCAAACTAAATGTGGCCATTAGCTGTGAGCTGTGATGGACTCCCAAGACCTGCTCTGATGCCTTAAACATAAAGATGGGTGTCTAAATGGATCAGGAAAACACAGGTGAGGGACTTCTGTGCCCTGGGAGGTGGATCATGCTGGTCTGCAGCCTGGTGCCTTGGGTCTCATTCCCACCTTTCCTGCTGCTAGCAACACCGTGGCTACCCTGCAAGGCTATGACACACATGCAAACTCTTCCCCTGTTCTTTACTTCTTTGGCCTTCCCTGCGCCACTGAAAGCTGCTCTTTTTCAGCATTCATGGAAAAACTAATTCTGCAGTTTACAAAGACCCGCTCATCTCCTCTTTTCCCATCAGTAAATGCATATAACCAGCACTTTGCACCATTACACCTCCTTAGAGATGCAGAAAACACATAGGCTGTTTGTTTTCACATATACCCACCTAATTGATGGGTTGAGAAAGGAGAGGCGGGAAGGGAACTTCAGCCCTATTAAACTATTGGGAATTGCGTGCATTAGATTAGAAGTGTTTGTACTATAAATACTGAGAGGAGCTGAGGCGGAGAGTGAGTTGATTCTTGGCATCCGGGATAAAACCACCGGCGATGGTGGAGCCCTTTATAAACATATTCACTTTTTCCAGGTACAAGGGATAGTTTACACAAAGTACATATCTGGAATCTAGTCCCTTTGGCTGGTGGCTGTGATAGCATGGTGGGCACCTGTGACGGGACAGTGGGCAGCAGTGCCGGGATGTCCACACATCTCTGCCTTCCCTGCCTCGTCCTGTTTGCCAGAGGTGCTGCTGGCAAGCTACTCCCTGGGTGTAATTACTTGCAACCTTTGCAGGTGGATTTTAAAGTCTAGAACTGATCTTTACAGCTCTCATATTTATAAACAGAGTGCAGGGCAGATGTATATTCGGGTGAAATTTTTCAGGGACCATAGAGGCTTGTGGCTTATCTATAGACCATTATAAAGAAAAAAACCAACGAAACAAACCAACAACTCCAAAAACCACACAGAGGGTTTTTTTCTTTCTTTTTTCTTTTTTTTTTCCCCCTTTCCATTTTATGGCTGCACAGCACACTAATGCTTAAACAGAAGGAACGCAGCTGACACAGATCCAGACAAGTGTCTGGAAAGCCATGTTCACATTTCTCAGGTAACACGGATGGGGTTTTGTTTCTGGGAGCAGGTCTGCATCCTACAGGGTCATGGCACCTGGGGAGAAAAGCAGTTATTATGGGAAACAGAACGAAAGAGACAGTACTCCAGCTTCTCCTCATTTCAGGGGGTTGCAGTGAAATTCAGATGAGCAAAAACCTCCTTTAGGAGCCTTTTGCTTTTATCCTGATGGACGGGCCTGACACCGTGCAAGCACTCTGAGGTTAAAGATTTCTCCCAGTGCTTCTCCCCAGCCCCACATCCTTAACTGTTGGCTGCTGGCCCCAAGTCCCTGCTCCAGCTCAGGCCAGACAAGAAGTTGAGGGCATTTCCGAGAGTTGTCAGGTGGATTGGGCCATGCTAAGTGAAGTGTGCAGGGAGGAAAGCAGGGGAAAGAAAAATAGCAGGGCTGCACACTGGTTCTTCAACCTCTGGTAGGGTGACAACCTCATAAGGGCGGTGGAGCTAAATGTGGCTAAAAGGGATCCTCTGGGGTGGTGACTCTCCACTTGTCATCTCCAGCACAGAGCTGAACTCAGCCTGGCTGCCTGTAAAGGAGCATATGCATGGCTTAGTGATTACCTTTCCCCTAATAAAAAAGGGAAAAAAAAAAAGGGGGATAGTGAGAGGTCCTTTAGCAAGTTATTGCTTTTAGACGCTGCACCTCTGTGCACTGAGCTGAGACAGCTTCCTCTGTGCATTCGACTGAAAACAAAGAGTGAGAAGGGGAATGAAAGAGCAGGACGCAGCCTTAGCTACAGCCAGCTCTCAAACCTGAGCCTCACTGCTCTGCTGCCTGCCTGCCCACCCACCCACCCACTTGAGTGGTGGGGGGGACTCACAGCCCTGGTCTGTGAGGGTCTGCAGGGGGTACTCAGCAATCTCTACTCTCCTGCCTGCCTCCCAAAGAGGAAGACAAAAGGATGGCTGGGTGCAATTAAGAAGTAACTAAAAAACAAAAACCAAAAAACCCCACAAACAAACAAACAAACAAACAGAAAAAGAAAGGTCTCCCCACACTCTCTAAAAGAGCAACAATAAAAAGACCCCACTCGGGCAATAATTTCAACGTGTATAAACCAGTCTAAAATGGAGAATGTTGCAGAGCCATGGTCTGGTGTCGCTTAGGTAAAATGGGTGCGTTATCTGCAGCAATATAGTGATCTCTCTCTTTCACCTCCACTGCTCCACCGGCATGGAGGCAATTGCACACAATATGCCATCCCTCACTCCCTCCACTTTTAATTCCCCCCATCCCTGCCGTGAATCTATGCAATTTTCTGTTAATAAAAAAATAAGAAAGGGACTAAGCTCTTCCTCAGAAATCTAGACATTAGCATACTCTCCCTAATACTTTAATCCCCATCATTGTTTATAATCGGGCTACACACAAGGTTACGTGCAGCGCCGACTGATTTATGAACACATGTATATATATATTTTTGTTTTAATTGAAACGGCAACATTTAGGTTCCACCTTAACAGTGCACCTTAAAAGATTATCTCGGTTATTTCACAGGCACCGAGCCGGCACTAATAGTCCAAGGCAGATATTGAAAAGCAGCACAGGGCCAGGCAGATCTATTAGAAATTCCCATCCACGCGCCTCATACATATTGATTTCTGACACCAAGCAGCAGTGAAAGCCCCCGTGGGAATAATATATTTAGCAGGGTTCGCTGCGAGGAGGTCACAGAGTGCATACAGATTAGCTACAGAGGACCAAGGCACTAGTGTTGGAGCCAAATGCTAGATTTTATATCATTTTAATCTGAACTTTTATAATCCTTTTAGTTCCTCTTTCTCTGGTTGGCAAAGGAAAGGCTCCTCCGCACGTATCATGTATCTTTCCTTTTTTTCACCCTTGATTCCTCCTATAAATGTGCAAATGCTGGTGTAATGGGGAGGAATGTAGTCCTAGCATTAGCCGGAAGATGCACAAACAGATTTGGGGATTATATATAGGTACGTGTGTGTGCGTGTATATACATTATATATATATATATATATATGTGTCTACTTGTGGATAATAACGGTCATTTCAGCTGGAGACATCTTTATTTGAAGGCTTCCTTCCATGGGGGGTGGGATCTCTAAATCTCAGGCTCCAGTTTTAATGTGCAGAAATAAAGAACTGCCGTAAGACCTTCTTTTATTTTATTTTTATCCCAGAGCTTAATTGAGCAGAAGTTGCATTTATGCTGTTGAGCCTCGGAAAGCAACAGCAACAACAACAAAAATACCTCAACAGTTTTAATTACGTTTCTGGCTGTGCTGCTGGGGAGGAGATGCCTGCTCGTTATATGCGGTGGGGTGCTGCGGCTGGCGGGGCGGGGGGGCGTTCGGGGGCTGGAGGGGTGCCAGCAGTGCGGAGGGGAAGGTTAGAGTTGACACACTTTGACACGGGAGTGAAATGCGCTCCGACAACAAAGAAAAAACGGGAGGTTGCAGCTACACAGACACAAAAGCTTCCGGGCGTCTTGCGGGCGAGAGAAACACACCGACTCCCCACTCCTGACTCCCATTCCCTCCCCCACCCCCCCCTTTTTTTTTTTTAAGGAAAAGTTTTCCATTCCTCCTGATAATCAGTCAATATTCCCCAAGCCCCTTCTCAAAGCCGTGAGAGATGCGCCCCTGGCCCTCCCCCGCCGCACTCTCACCGTAGCGAGGTGGGAACCCCCCCACTCGTCGGGACCCCTGCCCGCTCCCCCCGCACCCTCCCGGGCTCTGGCTGCTGCAGGGTGGCAACGAGCCGGTTCCCACCTGGGAGGCTAAAACTCATTTGAGGCTTGTTTTCTAATTTCCAACATGAAAAGGAGAAGCAGCTTTTGCAGCTTCTGTTGTCCCTGGAGCCAGCAAGGTGCCGACTCTTGGCCTGGCAGGGGCTGCAAGCACGGCTGGACAGACTGTTGTCTTTTATATGTTTTTAAAATTATTATTATTACTATTACTATTATCATTATTATTACTTGTAGCCCTTTGGATATTAGCTTCCCTGAAAGGAGTGCCTGCCCTGTACCTCAAATGGTGAAGCAGCAGTCGGGATGGGAGGAAACCAAGAGGTACTGGGGCAGCAAGTGGGGCGGAAAAGCCCCAGTGAGTATGAAATGATCCCCAGTGCCTGGGGACCCCCAGGGACTGAGGAGCTGCTCCCTGGGGAGCCCACCAACACAACTCCTCAGCTGTCAAGGCTGCCAGTGGAGCCCCCTGCTTCATGCCTCTAGTCCTGGAGCAGAGCTGTGAGAGGGGAAGGGCTGGGGCAGGTACCCCTGAGGCCTGCTGCTTAAAATAAAATGAAATAAAGTGTGCAGAGTCAATACCTTTGAGCGTATCAGAGTCCCTTGGCCAGACTGCCACATCTCCTGTGTGTTTAGGGAAGAAACAGGCTTTTCTTCTATTGGACAAGATATTTGAAGCTGGCCTGTTGAGGAAAAGGAGGGGAGGAAACTGGCTCACCCACCGCACCTGGGGACCGGAGGTCCCTGCTGCCCCTGGCTGTGCTGGGAACAGGAAAGGGGCCTCAGAGTTTCATGGGGCTCCCAGTTAGCTGCAGAGTACTGCAGGGACTGCCTGGAGGTGAGCTGGGTGGACAGGGGTGCCTGAGTCCCAGACCTCTGCCTGTGTGACAGCATGTGTGTGGCTGCAGCAACACAGATCAGGTGTCCCTGGGACGTCCCAGATAAGGAGTGGGATGTTTGATGCAGGGCAGAGGTAAGATTTGTGGGTTTGGTGCAGGGTCAGGTACCACCACCACCATCACCTTTCCAGTTAGTTTCTTTATGTACACCATCACTTTTCCAGTGTCCCCATGCACACTGGCTGCTGTCAGTGTTGTCATGCACAACTGTCTGGTCATGGGTCCCAGTCAAATGGCCAGAGCTTGCCAGAGGTCCTCCCCAGGAGAAGCATAAAGAGCAGCTCAGTCCTTCCCATCCAAAACTTGAATTTATATCCATTTCAGTCCTCCACATGCATCTTGAAGTTTTTTGCAAAGCATTTCTGCTTTGAACAGCAAACTCCAGTAAAGTCATATGTGCCATATGTACTACTGGAATCACAGAATCATAGAATGGTAGGGGTTGGAAGGGACCTTTAGAGATCATCCAGTCCAACCCCCCTGCAGAACAGGTCAACCTAGATCAAGTCGACAGGAACACATCCAGGCAGATCTTGAAGACCTCCAAGGAAGGAGAATCCACAACCCCCCTGGGCAGCCTGTGCCACTGCTCCTTCACCCTCGCAGTAAAATAGTTTTTTCTTATGTTTAAAAGGAACTTTTTGTGTTCCAGCTTCATCCCATTACTCCTTGTCCTGTTGCTATCTACAATAGAAAAAAGGGATGTCCCAACCTCCTGACACCCACCATTTAGATATTTATAAATGTTAATAAGATCTCCCCTCAGTCTCCTCTTCTCCAGACTAAACAGCCCCAGTTCCCACAGCCTTTCCTCATATGAAAGATGTTCCAGTCCCCTGATCATCTTGGTGGCCTGCGCTGGACTCTCTCCAGAAATTCTGTGTCACTCTTGAGCTGAGGAGCCCAGAACTGGACACAGGACTCCAGATGAGGCCTCACCAGGGCAGAGAAGAGAGGGAGGAGAACCTGCCTTGACCTGCTGGCTACACTCTTCTTGATGCATCCCAGGATGCCATTGGCCTCCTTGACCACGAGGGCACATTGCTGGCTCATGGTTAGTTTATTATCAGAACTCCCGGATCTCTCTCTGCAAAGCTGCAGCCTGTACTGGTGCATAGGGTTGTTCCTTCCCTGTCCCTTCAACAAGGACTCTGCACTTGTCCTTGTTGAAACTCATGAGGTTCCTCTCTGCCAAACTCTCAAGCCAGCCGAGATCCTGCTGAATGGCAGCACAACCTTCTGGGGAATCAGCCAGTCCTCTCAGTTTGTGGGATTTATTTCTGAGAGTGGATTGTCTTCTCCTTTCTTGGTACTTAAAAGTCACAGATCAGATCAACACAAGATGGATGACATTAATCACTCCTTTGCTCCCCACCTGTAGCTTCCATGGGCACCCAGTTGCTAACTCTTTGGCAGTGGGTGCTCCAGATCTCATGGGTGCTATGTGCTGGCCCCTGTGGTCTTCTTACAAACTGACAATGTTGGTCCTGTCTTTGAATGTCTTCTTAAAGCAAAGATATATCCACTTCTTCCTGGGTTTATGCAATTAGCAGAAAGATTCATAAGCTATGAGGAAAGCGCAAATCAGCTATGCCATGTCAGACATAGAGAACAGAATTCTCCTTTCCTTGTCCTTCAAAACCACAATGATTATGAGTTCCTCAGCGTCATGGTTTTGTCTTGTTCCCTGCTAAACTTTCCCAGGCACCTTCCTTCCAGGGACTGCTGTCTTGCACGAGAACCCATGTCTGTGGTTGGCTGTGCTAAGCTGGGCTTTTATCAGTAGTCTGAAACTACAGTGGCACAGGTCTCCTTGTACAGGCACACACTCTCTTAAAACATCCCTTTGCATCACATTTGTGCTTTCCAGGGGCACTCAGTTGCAAACACCATGGCAATGGATGCTCTCAGTCCCAAGGGAGTTGCAGTTAATGATGCAGTTGATGTCCTGAAGGTGAGCTTTACAAAAATGGCACCAATGGTCAAGTCTGTACCTGAGCAAGGTTGTCTGAATCCTCAGGTCATAAATCCAGGGCTGCTTTCCTAAGGTTCTTAATAAATGTCATATTGGCCTTGTTCTGTGATCCCCAGACCAGGGCTTAAGCTGACTCCAAAGCTTACTAAGGTATATGGGGTACATTTTCCCACCCAAGCATTTGATGGGCTACTGGCAGTGGCCAGTTGCAGTTATCACCAGTATGTCTACCTCCCTCTTATGAGAGCTTTGGGGGCATGACTTAACTGTTTAGCTGTGGCCCTCATAAAAAAAACCCAAAACAAACCAAAAACAAACAAACAAAAAAACCCCCTGTGTAACAAATGTAATCTGAATGCTCTCTCCAGCTTTGGGTTTGAGGAAAGCCGTAAAAATTGTTGCCAGTTGAGAAATATTCATGGGAGTTTCCACAAGAAGCTCTTTCTGGGCAGTCTCAGTCATCTCCATATCCTCTCTCCAGAGGGCAAATAAGCCTCTGGCAGGGAAAGACATTTGTAAGCTTAATCGTGTCAGAGTGTCTTTGGTTTCTTGCCTTCTGCTTTGCACTCTTGGCAGCATGAACAGATCTTACCATGATGGGCAAACTGTTTTTCCATTTCTTACTACTGCTAGTTAGTTTGTGATGCAAAAAGGCTCTGGTATTTCCAGTGTAGATTTAATAAGTTAAAAGCCCAGAGTGTCACTGTTGCACTGCACTAGCTGCACAGCCTCACAAAGTCTTAAGAACAAATGACTAGTCAAGCATTCAGGACACAAGCAAATAAACCAATTTTCCAGAAAAAAAGCCAATGGCAGATGCCATAGGTTGGAGTTCTTTTTAAATCAACATGGCTTGTGACGTTGCTCCACGTACATGCTAGATCCATGCCATGGCACAAGGAAATATCTGTTCAGATAATGAGACAAAAAGAGGATTTGTCTAACAGTTTATTAACAATAATATGGTATAGACAGCCCATTGCTACTCCTGCCTCAAGGAAACCTGCTGCTGAACACAATCAATGCACTTATTCCTGTTTCTTATGGTCATCAGCCTGAGTGACTGCAACTGCATCTGCAGAAATTCTACGCCTGCCCTAGAAGACTTAAAATGTGGTCACCATCCAGTCTTTGTGTATCTTCCAAATTTGATATCTGTTCTATGATACTGTGAAGTGGAATGATGCAGCCAATGTGCTCTATGCTTCTTGAAGGCTGAGCTATGATGGGAGCAACCTGCTTGATTTGAATCCCACAGCCACCATTGGATCTTTCATGATGCAAAGATGTGTCTTTCTCAGATTCAACCTCTCATACCATAAACCTTAACATTTCTTATGACTTGTGCTTGATTCAGCCAAGTGTTGGTATTTTGTAGAAAAATTTGGTGTGAACTGTCTGTGTCTGGCCTAGTTCTTTGAAATCTGGAAAACACTAGGCCCACATTACATCTGCACTGCTGGTGAGATTACTTAGCTGAGTAGCTGCCTGGAGTCAAGTCCCACCTACAAAATTTGTTCTTTGCTTGGGTACAATGCAGGTGTTGCCAAGGATCTCACTTGTCAAATAAAATATTTATAAACCCTTAGTTATCTTTGTCAAGATAAAAGATTGGGTTTTATCCTCCATTGTTTACTATTAGATACTTTAAATTAAATTACAACTGACAAAACCATATTCATTGACCTTAAAAAAAATGGTGGAAAGAGTGCCTGATGCAAAACTGTTGCCTTTACAGCAACTCAGCTTGATCTATATAAATAAGGGCACTGAATGGAAAGCATTTTAGATTTATATACTACTTCAAATACCTGGCTGCACTTTTTGGTTCACCCAAGACTCCAGTCCAGCACCAGTTCATCCATTCACTGCTCCAAAATTGAGAACCTGGGACCTAATCCTCTTCAGATTTTGATTTTTTGTTTGTTTGCTTGTTTTTGAAAATCTCCATCTAAGGGACAAACAAGCCCAGTACACTGAGGTGAGGTCATTGCTGGCCCTTGGCCAGTTTGTTCTACACAAGTATCCCATTTCCTTCTGTGTCTTGTTTCCTTGTCAAGGAAACAACTTGCCTTGTTCCTAAATTGTGATTGCCAAACTTCACAGTTTATTCTCCCACCTTGGTGATCCTTCTGAGCAGTCTTTGGACTCCTCGTCTTGGGCCACAACAACCCCCAGCAGTGCTGCAGACTTGGGGAGGAATGGCTGTAAAGCTGCCAGGCAGAAAGGGACCTGGGAATGTTGATTGTCAGCTGGCTGAATATGAGCCAGCAGTGTGCCCAGGTGGCCAACACGGCCAATGGCATCCTGGCCTGTATCAGGAACAGTGTTGTCAGCAAGAGTGGGGAGGTGATCATTCCCCTGTACTCGGCTTTGGTGAGGCCGCACTTCAAATGCTTCGTACAGTTTTTGGGCCCCTCTCTGCAAGAAGGACATTGAGGTGCTGGAGACGATGGGCTACCAAGCTAGTAAAGGATTCCTATGAGGAATGGCTGAGGGATCTGAGGCTGTTTAGCCTGGAGAAAAGAACACTCAGGGGAGGCCTTATCGCTCTCTACAACTACCTGACAAGAAGTTGTAGTGAGGCAGGGATCAGTCTGTTCTCTCTAGTAACAAGCAATAGAAAAAGAGGAAACGGCCTCAAGTTGCACCAGGGAAGGTTCAGGCTGGATATGAGGAGGAATTTCTATACTGGAAGGATTGTCAGGCAATGGAACAGCCTGCCCAGGGAGATCATGGAGTCACTGTCTCTGGAGGTGTTTAAGAGACAAGTGGATGTTGCACTTAGGGAAGTGGTCTAGTGGTTACTAGGACTAGGACAAAGCCTGGACTCCATGATCTTAAAAGTCTCTTCCAGCTGAAACAATTCTATGATTCTCTGATTCCTTGGCGAGAACTGTGTGACTCCTTGAAAGTGGCAGCTGTTTCATCTCCTGAAAGCTTTCTGTCGCTCTGAGGGCAAAAGCCCTATGCAATGCTTCCCTGGGTCCACTCTTGAACTAGACACACACCTGGAGAGGTACTGCAGGAAAGACTGATGGTGGTAGATGTGGTTAGGAAGCTCTTGGTACTTTAGCTCGGAATGTCAGTAATGAGAAAATCTGTATTCAGACCTTTTGTCAGTGGCTGTGTGGGGATTGAAATCTGCAAACGAAAAGAGACTGCTGAGGTCAAAGCAAGGTGGAAAGACTGAGGGCACGCAGGGTGGCCTGGAGAGCAGATAGGTAGCCTGGCTGGTGTTTGTGCCTGTGAGATTGTGTTTGGCTGCAGTGCTGATAGGCCAGTAGCAGGCATAGGCTTTGGTATGTGCTTGTGTGGCCAGTGCTGCAGGAAGAGCTGGTAAGTCAGCAAAAGATCCAGAACTGGAATATGTGTTTTTGAGGCCATTTCCATCAGCATCCTTCACACTACTGGGACATATCCTTGTGAGATCACTTTTCCTTGAGAAGTGCCTTCTGTCAGAGCAGCTCATAGGATAGCTGATGGCAGGGGACAGAGGTAGAAGTCACTCTTCAGTGAGCAACTGATTGTCTAATGTCAGGCACATTCCTGGAGTACACAGTCATGGTGTCACTCCTGATAGGAGCAACAGCAGATAGGCCAGCAGTAGGACCCCCAGGCCAAGGCCCACACCAGCTGCCTGCAGTTGTTGAGGGCCATTTCTGGCGTCAGGGTGGCTCCTGATGCCTGGACCAGTTTGAGATGGGTCATTGGCCATCCTACTGCCATCTCCCCTCTCTACCAGGCTCTCTCATAGCTGTGGTGGCTGGTACTTTGCTGTGAACCCAGACATGCTAGCAACAAAGAGCTGTGTCAAAAATTCTCATCTTTCTATGCTGTTGCATTTGATGTGTTTCCACATGCCACTATGTATTTTTTTCCCCTCTCTTTTTTCCCCTCTCATTGCCTCAAATTGTTAAAACCTAGAGGTCTGCAGGCTGTGCTGAGTGATGGATAGGTTGTGGGTGGCACACTAGGACTTACCAGAACTCGGATGCCTTGACAGTGACCAGATGTGGCATTACTTCTTGGAGAGCAAGGCCAAGGTAAAATAGGAATAAGTAGAGGGATGCAAACTAACCTTTGTTCTCAGAGGTCTCATTCCAGTGGAGCAGGAATTAATAAATTCTTCTTCGTCTTTTCTGATGCGGTGGTAGTTTGATACCTACTTCCTTAGACCACTCCTTCGGCAACTGATTTTTACTAAGATGGAAAAAAATCCTTCAACACTTGTACTGAGGCAACGTTTGTTTCCTATCCAGTACTGTAATTAATCTCAGATACAAGCGGCCTGAGCTTTTCTGGCATATAGATATGATCTTTTAAGCACCACATGCCTGAAAGATGCTTTTATTTGTCAAGGAGAGTCAACATTATTGAACAAAGCCAGTTTAGTCACAGCTCCTCACAAGTATGTTACAGTCTTTGAGGACTTCATGCTTTATTTTTGTGCAAGTTTTGTGGTGTTTGAAATGTTGTGGGTTTTTTTTATTTTAAATTTTTATAGTGCAGACATGAATACTGTTTGCATCATTTCTAATTCAACAAAGAACAGATACCATTAAAATTCCCCAAGCTGATTTTTCATGTCAAGGTCTTCGGATAATCTAGAGGTGTTCCTCCTTGGTGCAAACCATTGTATTGTTTAACACAAAATGCAATGGCCTAAATTTCTGTGTGGAAGAGTGGAACAGGCAGTGGGGCAGATAGAGCTAAGTTCCTGCTTCTCAGACCCTGGTTTTGGATGGGCTGCATCACAGCTGCACTCACATTTGCCTTATGCTTAAAAGCATCTACACACATGCCAGCTTCCTACTGTTTATACATCTGGGTTTTAACACACCGAGCTTGTTCTGGGCTTTTGTCTCATCTTGTGGTAAAAGCTGAGGCTCAATGGTATTTCTTTTGGCACACTCCCTCACAGTCTGGGATATCTGAAAATGAGCAGCATTGGCACTAGAGGAATACTCTATCCCCATGGGTATCCCACTCTTTCTGGTTTCAAAGTAGAAGGTTTTTTTATATAGTCATATATTTATATTTGTTATATATTTATACATTTAGATATATCCATAGAGATATGTTTTATTGAGCAGTTCTAAGAGAGGAAAAAGAAATGTCTTATTCCAATGCAGATATGTACACCAGCTTCCCTGTATCAACTCTACCCTGTGTGTAGTTTCAGCTCATATTTGAGCAACTAGTGAAAAATGGTGGAAGTTAACAACCAAAGTGTTGACCTCTGCTTCAAATACAGGATGATGCAAAATGTCCATGGTGGCCTTGGGTGTGCTGAAAAGAGGTGTTTGAGATAGCAAGTAAGGAAAACAAGTGGGTTTTATCAATAGAAAGTAGTTTGTATAAAATGTGAAGCTAGAAGTTGGACTAGGAAGCTGTCATGGTTTAGCGGGGAGCCGCTTTTGCTTGGTAACGGGGGGAAGGGGTCGCAGTGAAGACCCTGTAAAGAGTTCTCGGACTTTTCTCCGTCTCTTGGGTTCAGAACCACCTCCAGCCTGGCTGGGCCAATCTGGTGCCTCTGCCATCACTATTTAAGGACAGGAATTTGAAGTGCTTGGGAAGAGGTGTTAGAGTGATACAAGATGGAGGCGACCACATGGGCCTCAGAGTCAGAGAAGGAGGAAGGAAGGAAGGAGGAATGACAGACTGAAGACCCCTCTGTAACCCATGGTGAGAACGCAGGCTGTGCCCCTACAACCCATGGAGGGTAATGGTAGGACTGAGAGCCACCAGCAGCTACGTGTGAGTGTGCCTGGACGGGCGAGGGACTGTGTGAGGAGGCGGCCATGGCCCAGGCCATGCTGGAGAGTCTGCGTGCCACAGAGCAGCCCCACACGAGAGGCAGAAAGGAGCTGCAGCCTTTGGGATAAATGCATGTTGGAGCAGCCCGTGCAGATCTACTGGGTGTGTAAGGTATTCCGGGGAGGTGCAGGGTGGACTGATGCGGAGCCTGCCTGCCCTGAGGAAAGGCAAATGGCAGAAACCATTGAGAACAGACTGACTGAAACCCCCACTCCCTGTCCCCCTGAGCCATTCAGCGGGGGGGGGAGGAGATAAGGGCAGCAGGATCAGGACTCTGAGCACAGGAAGAGGGGAGGGGTAGGGAGAAGGTGGTCTTAAAGGGCTGGTTGGACTCTTCATCATTGTACTAGTCTATGTTGTTTTGTGTTGGTTATGTCTTGGGGTTTTATGGTTATGCTTTAATTGGTGTTGGATTCAATTTTTTTTCTGTTTTCTTCCCCAAGTGGAGTAGCCTGGTCTGTTTTGTCCTCGACCTTACGCGGCAATTAAGTCCTCTCTGCCCTTTGGCAATCCTCAGGTCTTTGGTACTTGAGCCTAATCACGGTCTTTTGTTTCCTGATGAGCCTAAACCGTGATAGAAGCATAAAATTTTGTGGTTCATAATTCATAGAAAGAAAAAGAACAGTGATGGACATCAATGAACAGACAGACTTGGTAGATAGAAAACCCTGTGAGAAGTAGGGCTGTAGTCAGTAAGCAGAAAAGAAATATCATTCACAGATGCACAAGTGAGGTTTAAGGCATGAAGTGAGATTCAATCTGTAAATGACATAAAGAATAAAAACATATATTCTATGTGTATTTTAGTTACTTAGTTATTTAGTTATTTGGTTAATGACCAGGAATGAGTGGCCCACTGTTAAATGAGGTGGGAAAGACAGCAATAGGTGATGTCAAGAAGAAACCACTCCATCTTTTTCTCTTTTTTTTTTTTTCCTGCAGCACTTATGTCATTACCAATGAACATTTTTTACGTTGACAGTGTTCATCTCAGCAACCAAGAGGTCAAATTCAGGGTGGAAGAAGAAGACAGCAGGATATTTTCCACTAGACTGGATCTGAGGGAACTCATGGAAACAGTCATTTAACTGTTGGCAGGATATTTTTTTTTTGAGAACTAGTGGCCGCTAGGGGAGGTTCCCAAAGCCTAGGAGAGGATAACCAGAGTGTCCATCTTCGAAAAAAAAAAGTAAACCAAGGGGACCAAGAAGCTGTAGACCAGTCAGTCTACTTAGTGCATGGGAAAATGCTGGAAGAAATAATCAAGCAAATTATTTATGAGCCTCTAGAATATAGCACTGAGATAAGTAACAACCAACAGGGATTTGTCAAGAACAAATCATGTCAAACTCGCCCTATTTCCTCCTATGACAGGGCAATAAGCCTGTGGAGAGGTGATGAATATCATATATCTTCGCTCAGCAAGGCTTCTGACGCCATCTCACTCTGCATTCTTCTTAAGATGCCATGGGGACAGAGACCAAGAGAGGCAGAAAGCCACTCATGATGCATCCTGTCCCTGTGATGAGATGCATGGCATTTTTGTGAATTCCTTTGAGGTGGGAGATAGAGGGCAGAGGCATTGAGAGAGGAGAGGCAAGGACCTCAGGGGAAGGTGATGGTTCAACAAGCTCATAGAAGGCAGTGGGGAAAGCTGAAGAAAATGTGATGTGGTTCAGTAAGGACAAGCACAAAAAACTGGTTTTAGGTAGAAATAAATGGCACATATCCTGAGTGAGGAACTGTCAGCAAAATAGTGGATCAAAGGGGAAAAGGGGATCTGCTGGAGTTGGAGAGCATCACAAGCTGAGCATGAAGCACAACTGTGAAAAAAGTAAACACCTCACCAAGTGAAGCAAAGGTGGGAGGCACAAGCAAATGCAGCCTTCTGCACCACTCAGTACTAGCAATGGCTCAGCTGGCATTCTCTGGACAAGGATGTGATTGTCCCCTGTACTCCACACTGATGAGGCCACACCTCAAATATTGTGTCTATAGAATCATAGAATACATTGAAGTGTTGGAGCATGTCCAGAGATAAGCAACAAAGAAAACAAGTGAAGAAAACAAGTCTTATGAGGAGCAGCTGAGGGAACTGGGGATGTTTAGCCTGGAGAAGAGAAGGTTGAGGAAACATCACTCTCTACAACTCCCTGAAGGAGAGTTGTAGTGAGGTGAGGGTTGATCTCTTTCTTTTCTCCAATAATGAATGATAGAACATGAGGAAACGGGCTCAAGTTATGCCAGGGGAAGTTTAGATTGGACATTAGGAAGAACTTTTTGATCAACAGGGCTATTAAGCATTGGAACAGGCTACCCAGGGAGGTGGTGGAGTCACCATCCCTAGAGATATTTAAAAGATGCGTAGATGAGGTACTGAGGAATATGATTTAGTTTAGTGATGGCCTGAGGTTAGTGATTGGACTTGGTGATCTTAAAGGTCTTTTCCATCAGTAATGATCCTGTGATTCTGTGATTGGTTTGAGCACTGCTGTTCAATAAAAATACAGATTGACAAGAGTTCAGCCAAGAGCACTGAGAGTGATGTGTGGTCCAGGGAGCGTCCTGCATGGGAGAGTGGAAAGAGCAGGGCTTATTTATTCTAAGGCTGAGGATTCCCAAATGGGGAGTGCAGGAGAGTGGGGAGCAAGGTGATATTGTCACTGCTGTAACAGGACTGGGAGCTGTGGCTGCATAGCAGGAAGGGACTGGGAGGTTGGAAATGGGAGAGATGAACAGTAAAGGTGCAATAGGCTGGAAGAAAGAGCATGACCTGGAGTCTGGGCACAGCTGATTCCCCTAGGTGAGCTGGCAGGACGGTGCTTAGGGCTCCTTCCAGCCCTTGTTTCGGGGGTGGGGGTGGGCACAGAGGATGGGCATTAGGGAGGGATGTGTTTTTGTTTTCCTAAAGTTTTGCCTTCAGCCTGAGCTTTATGCTGCACAAGGATACTCTCCTGAAATCAGAGCAGACTGCTGCTGCCTTGTCAGCATTCGGGATACTCTTCTGTTGACACGCTGAAACAAGACCTGCATTAATCAGCACAACGGGGAGATAATTAATTATTCTCAGCACTTTCTCAATGGAAATGTTAGAAAGGAGAGCTAAACCGTCCCTGCTGCCCTCCTGTAATCCTATGCCACGGCTGGCTTTATTGGCTCTAAGGGGAAAAGAGGCCCATTTGCTTTCCCGCTGATATGGCGTTAAGCATGCTCACTTCACAGGCGCGTGCAGATGAAAGTGTAATTGCATGGAAGGTGAATTGATTGCAATTAACCTCAGGCCTTGGCCTCGGGCTGGGGTGTTCCACCTTCCTCCCTGGGAGAGTGCCATCAGGGGCATAATGCGTGGCTGATGAATACGTATTTCATGGCATGAAACACATACGTTAGGGGAGAAAGTACATAAATCATCTAGGAAAACACGTATTATACCAAAATGATCAAATTATAAATGAAGCACATAAATCATGAGATTACACCATTGGATTGTATCAGGCACCATAAATTATATGGTGAAACCCGAGGTTCACCGGGAGGTTCATGGCATAATGAAATGTGACTCGTATAACTTAAGGAAAATGCCATTATCTTCATGAAATGCAAACGCAAATATCCAGCCTGACCCGCATGTATTTTTGCAACATCTTCTACCAGAAAGGCTCACAACAATAGGGCCAGTTAAGCACAGTAAGCCCCAAGGAAGCCTCCCCTGCTGAAGCAAACAACGATTACACATTAAAAAGCGTGTTCGAAAGATAAGTTTGTAAGGAAGATAAAAAGTCTCCAGCAGGGCTGATAGTTGGACAGCAAAGCTGCTCCGAAGGTTGGTGACATATGAGCGAGCTGAAAAAGCCTCGCTGCTAAGTGTGGAAAGTAGGAAGAGTTATTCTTCAAGCGGTCGCTTGATTTCCTATTGATGGAGAGCACGGGGTGCTGGCGCTGGTGGGGTGCTCAGGATGGTGGCTGGAAATGGGCTCAGCAAGGCGCTGCCTTGCAGCTGCAGCTAGGCAATTAAAAGTTAACATGAAAAAAATTCAAATCGATACGCTGTACAATTGGAAACCAATGGAGCTCTGGGAAAAAACGAGGAGAGAGGTATTGAGTGCAGTCATTTCATACCTGATCTTCTGCTTTTTGCTTTTGTTGGCCTATTTTCCCTTCCTTGCGCACTCACAAAAGCCATTTGCTTTTTAACCCCCTCCCCTAGCCTGGCTGTTCAAACAGATACAATTCAGCAGAAGGAAGGCCAGCCTAATAAAACACAGGCTTCTTGTTTATTTTTTTGAAATACAGCTATGTCGTTAATCAAACAAGCAGCCGTGCAAGAGGCCCACTGTCCTTTGGCTGCCACCACGATCCATTGTAACGGGATGAGTCAGTGTGCTAGGTTTTTTCCCCTAGTCGTTGAGCACATGAATGATGTTGGTGTTAGAGTATAACTCTGGGATTTACATCCATTCCCAGCATTGCTGAGCTGGGGTTATGGTTGGCATGTGTGTATGAAGGGGATTCCTTGGTCGTAAACAAAGTGTTTGACCCATTTCACTCCTCAGGGCAAGTGTGAGCTGGAGCCAATTGAATTTATGTACTGGGAACGTCTGGCTTACGGCTGACCCTAGAGGAGCACTGACTCAAACTATTTCTGACTGAAGATGCTAATAAAGATACAAAAGATGTCTCAGGTGGGTAGCAAAGCTAACATTTAAGGGAGAGTGCCTAAAATGTTTTTTTAGTATATAGACATTTTTAATTAGCAAGCACCTGCTAATCTGCACTAGCAAAATCTTTTTTCAACAGCAAAACCAGCTTCAATTCAGATGCTCAGCCCTTGTAAGAGAGGGCTTCCTGCTAATTTGTTCTCAGTGAGCTTGAGATGGGAACCTGGGTTTATATCATGGGAGAATAAATACACTTTCCAAGAAAGAATGGTTTTTAGACTGCTAATCCCTGGGAGGGGGAGGGCCCTGTGCTCAACCTCCTAACCAAAATAAGTAGGGTAAAAATAAATAAATGATTGTGGCTGCTAGGTATGAGCATAATCATTTTACTATATGATCTATGCGTTTCATTAGTTGAGGTACACGTTTCGCTATAATAAATGTGCTCCAGCAAATGATCTATGCATTTCTTTCTGGAATGTATGTGTTTCACTGGAAAAGGTATGTGTTCATCAGCTATGAGTAATGCTCCTAACAGCAGCGCATTATATTGCTCAGCTGGTATCAGCGCAGTGTTGCACATCCATTCCCTCATGGCTGTGGAGATGCCGATTCGGCAAGACAGCACAGATCAGGCCCTGTCACTCCCATACGGTGGTGCTGCGCGGGCTGTGGAGCCTTGGTGCCAAGGGAGATGGTGTGAAGGAGGGGAAGGGAAGTGCTGGCTTGCAATGCCTGCTTGCCAGGCCTGCATTAGAGGTGTGAAAAGCAGAGAGGGCTGCACAGGCTGTGGCAACACACACAAGGGGTGAGCCCACTGGTGATGCAGCATGCTTTGTCCTCAAGCCCTTGGCTTACTGGTTGGCTATCAAAGAACAGGGAAAACTCTTTCACTTCCCAAGCTCACCCAATGGGGTAACATCTGCCTGCAGCCCCAGCAGGTTGGACCTTGCCAGAGTCTCTGCAGAAGCTTCCCCATCACTACTCCAAACCTTGAATTTCCTCCCTATGCGTTTCTTGGCATTGACTCTGTCTTTTAGAAATGGCCCCTGCCAGCACCCAAGGCAACTAAAACTACGTGAATAATTGAGAAAAGCTTTTGTAACTGCTTGATAATCAATCCCCTCCCCCAGTAAGGCTCCTCACCCATTACAGCATTGTTATTCACTTGTAATGACATTGCTTATTACAACAGAATACATATTAGTCTTGGCCAAAGGACTAACGATTTGTATCTGAGCCTTCGTTTTAAAATCACTTTTCATCAATACATTCATTTTTATATGTACAATTTTATATAATCCATTACACATATTTCCCTTTACTGACCTATTTTGCTGTGCCCTGCATCTATCACTGCAGACGCTATCCTGCTCTTCCGAAAAAAAAAATCCTGCCTTTTCTACTTTTCATTAATATTCTCAGAAGCTGTGATTATATGTATTTTTGTATTATCTTACAGCTTTCTCCCTTCCATATGAAAAGAAATGTCGATTCTGGCTAGGATTGTAAAATCTGAATGAATCTGAATTAATTAGGAGCTCTATTAATGTTATGTAATGCCTGTTTCGGTTTACGCAGTATATGTTTTCTGATTAGTTCCACTTGCTTTCTCTTGCTCGCTCTCTCAAAAAATTTAAAGATTTCATAGCATGTCATTTGGTAGCAGCAGTTTTAAAGGAAACCATTTCTGATGGAACGAGTTCAGTGCTGAAATAGGACTGAGTGTAGCTCACACTCCAAACTGGGTCAGCCAGGAACACAAGAGACCATTAGGAGACCTGGAGTGTCTGTTTTCCACGAGGGAATAAATATTTTGGGTCAGCTGCTCAGCAAGTACGAGTTAGCATAGGTCACCGATTTATAAGCAGCTCCAGATATATGTTGTTACGTGCACCTCTTGGTAATGTGCCAGTCACCGAGCAACAGGATCATCATTAAGTGCCTCGTTAAAGGTGGATAATGATAGTCTGTTTTTACCTGCAAATTTGGGAAGTGACAGTGTCACGGATGAGTCTGCTACTTTGGATGCTTTCATCACCCCTTGGTGTTTCAAGGGAGTGAGAGACCCCCTGTGCCGAGCTGTGTATGTGGTCCCAGCTTGAAGGACCCAAACCAGTGAGAAGGGGCTGAGAACAGAACTCTGGGGCCAGAGCAATGAGCTCGGCGTCACAGTAGAGGTCCCATGGGGTGTCCCATCATTTTTGTCCACCGCCCAGCATTAATGGGTCTGCCTCTGGCAGGAGCTTCTCCATGATATGCAGCTCCATGCTTCTCTCCCCAGTGGAGGGGAATCTGGAACAAAGTGGACTCCTTGAAGCTGAACCTCAGGTCCCACCTTCATATGAGTGGATAGAGCATGGTTCTACCCAAGGGTGTCTTTGGAACTCACACTAGAGCTTTGGGCCTGTGGCTATGGACCTCAATGTGGGGTGTGAGGAGAGAGCGGGACTGAAGGTACTGTCGCTGCCACCCTATTGCAGCCTAACACTGAAATCTCTGTCCTTGATGGACACATCCCGGATCTGCCTCAGGTCCACAGTCCTCTCCTTCCCTCTCAAAAAGATAACAGAAGATGTTCTTGCTTCCTCCACAAAAAGCACAGCTCCTGGCTTATCTCCTCCTCCAGCTTTTTTCCCCATCTTATTTCATTCTGGTCTTGCAGGGTGCATCAGGATACCTGCCAAATACTTGCTGAATCGGGACTATGATTTGTGTACTGCCTTCTCCATACTCATTTGCTGACTGTAAATTTTTTGCGCAGACTCTGGACATGCTTTTTTAATTTGCTGCGAATTGCTGTATCCTTTTCAGATGTTTTTGCTACCATAGCATTATGGTTATGAAATGAAGTTCAAAGAACAATGGTGAGAAGAAGACAGACTGAAGCATAACTTTGGCTTGTAAAACATCTACAGGTTCTGAATACAAAAAAAATAAGGGGAGAGGGGCGGAAATCAGATCATACAACCACAAATCCTACATTACGTTGGTGTTTTGGTCACTATCTGCAACCCCAATGAGGAGATAAATCAATCTGCAGCAGTTGCAGACAGCTCTCTGAGTCAGGGCCAGAACAGCTCAGCTGGAGAGGCATAGTAAAAGTTAAGCAGCCACTATTACAGGAGTTTTCCCGAAGATGCAGAGGGATGGGGGAAGGACAGGGAGGAAATGAATCCATAAAACAATCTTCCAAGTTAGCTTGCCATCTTTTATGCAGTGCCTGACATTTGCAAACTTGTGCTCCTGCCTGTTCCCAATCTCTAAAAACTGCAGAACGAAGGAGATTGTGGTTGTCCGAATCCATTTTGTTTGTTACAGTCAGCTGCTTCTCATTAGAACATGATTTAATGTCCGTGGCAGCAGTATTAACTACTAGATTTATGTTCTTTTAATCTCAAATGGGAACTAAACTTGGTTTTCTAAAATGCTAAAACCAGCTGTGATCTAATACAAGATTCTTGAAGGCCACAATGCTGGGCTTTTGTCAGGGTAGATAAACTATAGTGATAGTGTCTGAGACTGTCAATGAGAAAATGTGTAAACTATAGTTGGTCTGCCTCTTGCTGCAGCATCCTTTACTTTTTTCCTTTATATGCAGTTAGTTTGGGAATATATCTTCAGAGATTCTCAAAACAACCTGAATTATTAGTGTATTGCTCTTATCCATTTTGCTTTTAATCTACAAGAAACAGCCCCAATTGGTTAATGATTGTCTAATATTTGTCACCAACCATCTTTTCTACAAATCTATTTTCCATGTGTGATCATCATACTCAGTTGTAGACCGACATTTACAAAAGGGTTGAACAACGTACTCAACGCATCCATGTAATGGGTGGCATTCTCATGCCAAATTATTTCAGAGTACTATCAATGCAAATATATTCCTGGCTTAAATACTGGTTTTCTGCTCATTGTCCATATAAGCTTTGCTTTCCTTGCCATAACTCAGTGTTCAGACTGGCTAATGACAGCTGCTGATGATACATTTTAATATATTTAGCAGGCCAATACATGTATAAGATGCTCCCTGCCTCCTATTCTTCTCCCCACATCAGACAGTGGACAGACAAAGGCAGAGAAGGATCTTCATTTTGTGTCTCAGGGTGGTGACTCAATACCAAACGTTAGTGGAGTTAAGGCAGAAACCTAGTGGGAGAAATTGCTTCTTGTCAAAATGTCTGTGGAGGTCCTTTCCAGGCACTTCCAGTGGGTTGAGGTCTCTTGGCAGAATTTTGGATTTTGAGGCATAAACTCAGAGAAAAGCTTGGAAACACATCAGCTAAATGGCAAATTCTGAGTGGTGTTTTTGAAATATGGGTATATACCCTTCAGGCATATGGAAGTGAGTGGATGGAGAAAGAAGGCAAGAGAGTATGTCAAAATCAACCATGTCCCTTCTGATACCATTGGTTTCTCTAATTTCTTTTACACAACATAATGGAAAGGATGAAGTGTTTCAGACCTCCTTTGTGAGCTACTCTAATACATCATTTATAACCTTATTGGTTGCATCTCAGATCTTGATAGACTAATGTCACAGCTGAAAACTGATCTATGAAAATTTCTGGGAGGTAATACTAATTAGGCAGGGTTGGTTTTGTTTTTTGGACAGGCCCACAGAAGAGTGGGAAAAATAGGGTTTTCTCTGGCTGAACCAAGAGTATGTAGGAAAAACACAGAACTGAGGTGTTTGCCACTAGAAAAGATTTGATAGAGCACATGTATACTGTTTAGGACTTTTACTGGTAGTGGTATAGGGATGGCCATGTAGAAAATATAGGGGAAAAAAGTGTTGTTGTTTTTTAAAAAAAAAACACCAAAAAAATCCCATTATAGACAAATATCTATGAGTCCAAAGCTCTCCTTTTGCTACCTGAGCAAGACAATGTGTGACCAAGGAAGCACTTATAAGGAGAATCTTCACTGCTTTGAACACCAGAGAGGGCTCCTGTTGGGAAACCAGTCTATGCCCTCTTGTAGTAGTTTGCTGATTGGCTTTCCAAAGGAAAAATTGTTGGTGGGTCATACATTTCGGGGTGGATATCTGAAAATAGATCACCCTGACAAAGAGATGTCCATAAATGCAGAGTCTCTGGAGGGTGGTAATGATTCCAGAAGGGGCAAAGTGGGGGAGATTGAAGGGCTTCAGAGGGCAGCAGCTACATCTTCACAGATAGAAGTTTCACTATGGACCTATCACAGACAGGTTACTCAAGCTAAACATTATCATCATCATCATCATCAATTTTGAGGCAGGAACTGAAGAGGTTACATGTAGGTACCCCACAATCAGGATTTCAACAAGATTTAATCTCTCAACAAGAGGACAAAACAGATTTCATTGGGCTTCTTTTCTATGCAGCCCCATATCAAAAGCCCTCTTGCATGTGATAACTAAGAATAGGGCTTCAATTCCAGGGACCTTTTTAAGGGTGGGAAAAAGAATCAGTTCCCAGGATCTGGTCATAAGCTTCAGGCTGCATGTTCATGGCAAGACTGGAGAGCTCTTCTAAAACTTCATTTAGTGTCTGAAATACCATATCGAGCACAGAGCTGCTCCAAAAACATACAGTTATGTCACAATAAGCAAGTACAATCAAATCCAAGCTTCCACCTCCAATTTGCAACTGCATTTGGATGGGGTTTTTCTATAAGCAACTGTATCATGCCAGTAATGCAGACTGATTAATTCAGAGGATAACACGGTGCTACGTTAGCCTTACAGCACCGCTGCTGCCTGGGTTTGCTCCAAGAGGAACCCCACATAATTAACACGACTCTCACCCTTTCACTTTTAACATGCTTCCTAATTAAGCTCTCCAGGATCTGAACTTCCGTTTCTGGCTGCAGTGGCTGCGAAATGATTTATCCCCTGATGATGGTCACCAGTGCCAGCCTCGCTGTCAGAGAAGCATGCTGATGCATTTAACTCTTTGAATTATTTTATCCCTTCTCCTCTCCCATGTAAGTATAGAGGTCTGGTACAAAGCCTTACATTTTGAAGCCAGAACGTAAATGTATCTATAGACCATCTCTCACCTATTTGTGTATAACGAATGTATACATAAGAAATTATAAGGATAAATGATATAAATGATAAGTATAAATGATAAGGCATATAAAAAGCCTTTGACCTGTAATTAGTCTATCTTGCTTTTTAAAAAAAATCTTTATGTCACTCCATTTGCAGATTAATTAAACCTAATAGATGTAATGAAATGCAAAAAGAGCCAATTGCTCAGTAGAGATTTAGTATTGATTTGCACGCTATACCAGCTTTAGTGGATTTTAAACAATTATTGTCAATAGATAAATTTCTGCAATAGCTGTTTTATGTGTAAACAGATCATATTGAGGTACAAAGTCTACCTATGTATACAGTAGATAATTAACCCCCCACGCACATCTCATTTGTATTTACACAGCACCTCCAGATCTTTGGCCGAAAGGTGCTGTTTACACAATATGATTTTAATTTCACATGACAAATGTGCTACCACGGAGCTAAACATTCATCATTACCCGGGCACACATTCCCCTTCTGTGGGGAGAAGTGCTGCCAACTCCTGACACGGGCTTTCTGCCCGGCAGGTAACACGGGCTGGAGAATAGCAGTCGCGTAGCAGAGATATCCAGTTTCCAAAATAAAACTCGCCGAGGACGTGTCCAGGGACTAAAGGGGCCTCAGGTACCGCGGCCCCCAAATTGGGCTGGGCTGTTGCCTTCCAAAGCTGTGATTCCCTGGCTGGTTTGGCTCACGGCTGAGCGACTGCGAGGGCAGGCAGCCCCGCCTGCCTGCATCCACCGCGGATGCCGAAATGGGAAGGACGTGGAGCCAACGATGATGAGGAGGGTTCGCATGAATCCCCCGAGCCAGCAAGCAGGGTTTCCTAATTGTCAGCTGCGCTATGCCGGGCTTGTTTAAAATAATTAGAGTGTGGCAGCTTAAACAGACTAGGGGGAGGAGGAGGTGGAGGGGGCTTTTTTTTTTTTTCCCCCCTCCCTTAATCCCTGTGTATGGGTTTTTATCGGTTGCTATCAGCTCCCTGCTCATTTCTGACACCATCACTCTGCTAGGCGGGGGGATGGGGAGAGGGGAGGGGGAGGAAAGGTATTATATTTTAAGTACATGAACGTAGTCTGAAGGAAACAGGATGAACCATCCCCAACGTATGCAATGGATGGAAACAATACACCCAATACATCCAAACTATATTATTTAAAGAAAAAAAAAAGGGGGGGGGGGGGAAAGAGAAAAAAAATCTGCTTTGTCCTCTTCCTCCTCTTTTTCCTCCAAGAGGACTAGCTGAAATCTTTCTTAATTACCGCTTATTTCAATGACAGAATTGTAATTTATCATTTAGTTGTAATTTGACATATGTTCACACCTTTGCCATTTCCAATTTCCTCCTTCACTCTAATTGTCTGCCTGGCTCGCCTGTCACGCGCTCCTCCTGGGATTAATTCGAGCTGTCTGTCTGCAGCAGGCTGCCAGCGCGCTCGGGGCTGCCGGGAGCGTGACAGTGGCAATGCGCACACCGTTTAGCCGAGGCATTACCCGGCTTTCGCGCTCCCGCCCCCTCCTCGGCCCCCGGTGTTTATTGTTTAGTCCGTTTTTGCATTTGTGACTTTTCGGGGATTTATTAGGCTCTAATTACGCTCCCGGGCTGACAGTGAAAGGAGAGGGAACCTTGCTGTAATTAGCGGGAGGAGGCCCTGGCAGCCGTGATGCGGGAACCGGTAGATGTCTCTCGCTCTGCCTCGAAAATACACACCGTCTCCTAATGCTCTGCCTTCTTTTCCCTCCGCAGCTCTTTATGCTCTTCTCTCCGACTTTGATGTGGCCTCGACAGAGCTATTGCATCCTCCTTCCTTGGCTTTTGGTCCCCCTTGTCACACTGCCTCTAATGCACTGCTTCAGTATCCACTTAAAACAACCTTTCATTGGCCAGGTCCTGCTCCAGCTCGGTGCAACTCCACTCACCAGTGGTGAATTTGGCCCATCAGGGCATGCTTACTTGCTGAGGATGGTAATACAGTATGCCCAGCATCCGAGTATACACCATGGCTAAAAACTAACCTACTTTGGTCAGCAAGGAGAGGCGTGGGCAGCTTTTCCAGTGGCTGGTCGCACTTGTATTGTGCTGATCTCCACCTCTCTGTGAATCTGCAACATATCAGACAGTCCAGAAAGGCTGATTGTTTTCCCCAAAGGGAAGTGAAGGGGAACCCCAGACTGTTGCAAAGTAACACGAAAAAGTCTGTTCTCAGCTTCTCTTTTCATGGGCAACAGCTGAATTTACATTGTGACTTGTTACCCAGATGCCTGCCAGGGCTCCCCTGCGGGCCTCTGATGCACATATGGATGCTATACATCTGGCTCTGGCAAGGTGTCCAGCATGGCTGCACCACCCCACTTCACCCATGGGGAACCACTCTTAGAGCTCCTCTTGTGCCTAAAGATGACCAGACAAAGCTGTTCAATGTGGCTGCTGCTATATTTCTTTTTAATTTATCATTCAATCTTTGCCTGAAAGGACAGGAAATGTCCATTCTTTTCCCAGTTTTCCTTGGGAATTTTTTGTCTGCAAGCATAGGCACATGAGAAAAAGCTGCTTGCAGATATTTCACAAGAGTGGGTCTAGCTCCAGCTACAAAAAAAAAAAAAAAAGGAACTTTTTTTCCCCAAGAGAAATCTGTCTCAACCAACCGGCTGAGCAGATACTTTGGTCAGTTTGAAGGGAGAAAGAAGACATTGCATTCTAGCTCGATTATCAGCATCCTCTATTGTGTGGCCTCCCCAAATCCCCACACCTTGATACCCAAGCAGAGAGATGATAAACTACCTGTTCCAGCTGCTAAGTGAAGCCTGAAAATGCTGAACACAAAGGTTTGGGTTTTGGTTTTGTGTTTTTTTTTTTTTTAATAGTAAAATATGTATTCATTTTCCAGTGATTTTATATATCTCAACCATCAGCACCTGCAGGCACAAAAGAGAAACTCACAGCAACCAGAGCAAATCAGCCAGCATTGCCCTTACCCCTGGGGATGCAGATGCTGGGGAGGGTGAGTTTTGGAGTCGTCTCATCCACACTGCACACTGCATGCCTAGTCCCCACACATAACCTCTATGGATTGCAAGCTCTGAACATTGCCTTTATTTTTGTCTGCTTTTCTTAGTGGCATAGCCTTAGGTAGATGCTTTAAGCCCAGTCTTGATGGCTCAGACTGCCTTAATAGATACCTTAAGTATATAAAATTAAGATAATGTCCTGAAAACACAAACCCATCCAACTGACACAATTCCTCCCTCTTTAAAATTAGCCAGAACCCCTGGCTCTGGGCCATCCTGAGCCTTTCCCCACATCACCTTGACAACACACCATGAAAAAAGACCAATTTGAGAGTGCAAGCTAGAGGTCAGCATATCCTGATGCTTTCAAATCCCAAAGGAATTCATTTCAGAGCTGAGGGACACTACAGAAAAAACCCAGCCTAAACCATCACCCTGGTTCAGCTGGGGACAAAACCTCAGCAGTTGGCAGCACCGTGCAAGCAGGAAGAAACACTCCTCGGAGCCCAGGTAGACAGAGCAGCTAATGCAGTGCTACTGGGAAATATTTAGCATTGTGTAGGAGGCAAGACTGAATGGATTTACATTTATTTAGATTTTTTTTTCATCGCTTTCAATGTCTGCTTCCTACTCCATCGACCTTTTAAAATTGTTTTGATACTTACTGACTTTATTTTCCACGTGTTGCTGTTGAGCAGGATATTTATTATCCAGTTTTCCACCATTTTCCATCTAGGAGGGCCAGCCTCCTCAAGTAGATTCGTTTGAACACCACTATTTTTTCTGAAGTGTCTATAAACTTGGAGCCAACTCTTCTGGCTGCCTTAGCTGCCAAATTATGAGCAGCTTGTGAAAACGCAAAGGGCTTCAAGCTGAGTTCTAAACAAGAAGGTCCTCCAAATACTTTGTCACATGCTCTAGCCCTAGTCTAAAGATTGGAGTATGAGGTACTTGTGATTTAGTATTCGATCTTCACTATATTTATGGCTTATTTCATATATTGGGTCTATTTCACTGGAAATGGTGTTGGAAATCAATGTGTTCATTAGAAGTCGATGGTAAGTGCTTTTGAAAATTCACTTTCTTTTTCATTTCTCCTAGCTATCAATTTTGGTTTTCTTTTAAACCTGACTTCCTGAGGCCTTATTCATTAATAGATAAGCAGTAATAAGTAGGTTATGAGCATACAGGAGGCTCATCTTCCATGACGACATACCCAGTGTACTTTCTACCTAGAAATAACTCTGATTTTTCAAGGATAGGGAACTCCTTCAGCTCACAGAAAGCCTCTGAAAACCACATGTCTTTGCTATATCTGTGATGAGAATGACAAACTCCAAATGGGAAGGAGGGAGTCAGTCCCAACTGCGGGTGGAAAACAAACTTACAGGTAGTTACTCTCTACATCTACAGTGCTCTGTACTATCAGTTAGGAGAATTAAAGAGATAAAAAAGATGGGACAGAACCCAAAATTCTGGGTAAGCAGAAAGAGATGCTGACTTTTGTAGAGAGATTTTTTTCTGTTTTCATTATGACTCTACTTTTGGGGCATTTATTGTCCTGACAGTGCTATTCATTCACTTATGTCACAGGAACACATAGATGCTTCAGTGTTGTCTCACCCTAAATGGTCTGTGGCATTTAGGAGGAAAAATTCTCACATGAGTAACTCAAACCACAAACCTTGCTGGTCATAGGGTCGAATGGTCATTGTGTTTACAGCCCACAAACATGCCCAGAGCTGTCAGGAGTTGGCTATGCCTGAGCAGGGCTCCCTGAAAACCTGGAATAGGCACAAGCTCCCCCAGTCTCACAGGAGAAGTTCAGGTGTTAATTGAAGGACCTTCCTAGAGCCATGTGAGAAAATAGGAGCAGAGTGCTACTGAAGCAGTTGTGGAGTCACTTTTCTTTGGTGCTCCTTTGATGCTCTTTTTAGATTTCAACAAAAACCTCTGTTAATCCTATTGCTGCTAATGAAACAAAAGAGAGGGAAGGAGACCCTAATAATGCTTGACTGAGAGGCCTTACAAGCCCTTTGCTGTATGCTTTCTGAGCCTGTAGTAGTTTAGTATTGCTCTAGCTCCTACTTGAATGTAGTATAGTGCTCTTATAGATACTTGCTCAAGAATGGATGAAGAAAACTCCTTGGTGTGTCCTCAGTTTGCAAGTTGAACTTGTTGAAGACCTATAAATCAAACTCACTTTTTTTTTTTCAAAATGAAAAGAAAAACCCAACCCGATCAAACACAGTAGCTGTCTGTAAGAATATGAAACACTTATAATTAATGGAGGAAAAACCCTATTTCATTCATGTGTGGAAGAAAAGAGCTGAAACAATTTTGCTTTGAAGAAAGCACTCTCCTCTGTCCCCTAACCTTCAGCATACTGATTCCTAAACATAATGTCCCGGGAAACTATGAGACAGAAAAATCAAGGCAGTGTCTTCATGGAAATTGTTTTTGTGCACTAAAATATAGTGATCACCATGGGTGCTCACTATAAAATTTTTGCATGTAGAAAGTGACGGGCTATCACACTTTTTATACATGCATATATAAAAGTGACAGGCAGAGGAATAGGATGCCTGAAGCTGTAGGATATGAGTGTTATAGGCCACGGTCCTCCTGTTTTCATTCTTTTTTTTCATTTCAATGGGAAAAGCTTTCTGTCACTAGCACAAAAACGTAATACAAATGTTTTTCTCTTTTGAGGCTTGAACACACACAGAGACCTTCCTGCTTTCATCTGGGCATTTAGTGCTGCCTCCCTGCTTGTTAGCATTTCAGGGTGAATTATGAACACAGAAATAGAGAAGGTAGAAGGAGGAGATATACCAAGGAATGTGGAAGCACCGCTAGCTGTCCATCTAGGCCAGAGCATCATCTCTGACAGCATTAACACTGGAGGCTTCGGTAGAATAAACATTAATCCCTTACATAGGAAAACCCACTGTACGAGCTCACCACTCGTCTTCATAGACATGCTCCCAGACACTTTATATCGAGCATTTGCTTGTGGCTAGTGGGTTTGTTGAAATTCCTGCTGTAGTCCTGGTACCCAGAAGTTCCTTGTTCCTCTTGGCCCAAGAATGTGCAAATGACTGTAGCTGTTGCAACACATTCTGCTGATGTGGTGGTGACAGTGCATGCTGGATTATGATGTACCAACATGGCTTCATGCTATGGTAAGAAGAGGACATTGCAGGACATAAAGCTATCCAATTGTTTTAGACATGCTTTGTCTTCTGGGACTGGAAATTATGTTTGTGTGGAAGCTGAGTGATTCAGGCACTAAGGCCAAGTGAAGAATGATTTGGGTTGGAAGAGACATGGAAACCCTAGAAGTCCCACAGCAGAGATGCAGACACTTTACTGATGTTTTGGGGATGTGCCTGATTTGCCTTTGTGTGCTGTACATACCATTCTTTGTCTAGGATACCTCAGGTAGAAGTGTGGGAGGTCTGCATGTGTGTACACGTCCATGAGCACATAGACATGGTAATAAATATACCTTTGTGTGCATACTCAAATTGAAACGGTTTCCAACCACCGCAAGCACAGCTGCAGCTCTGCCTCTCACCTTAGATAGCAGCTCATAGCTTGCATTACTGTATCCTGTGCCTGACAGGTCCATACCTTCAAGCTCAGTGCAGGACAATGTCTTCTGGGTGCAAAACATCTGCTAGGTATGGGGATAAGCAGGAAGGAAACTCAGAAGGATCTGCAAGGAGCATTCAGTTCCTCTGACATCTTTCACAGTGATAGTGCTGGATTTACACCTTACTATTTTTTTGGGGAAAAAAGTTGAGGAGAAATAAAGTAATAAGCTGAGTAGAAAAAGAGTTGTTATCAGAAAATTATTTGTAATGTAGCCCTTAAAATAAATATCCCAGTTATTCCTATTCTTTACAGTGTAATTTCTAACTCTAAAAAGTCAGTGTATAAATCTAATGAAGCAGCTATTCATAAAAGTTCAGCTTGAGTAATAAAAGTAACAATTTTCCATAATGATATTTTACAGATTTGAATAAGAGATATAAAATATTTTTGCTTTTATAGCATATATAAAGGGAATAAGTATACTATGCCTGTGAAACAGGGATTACTTTTGAATTTTTGAAATATTTCTAGAACAAAGTAAATAATACTCATTGTTTTTCTGAAAGATGGATTTAAGGCCACATAGAAAACTTTTCAAAAATTTTATAGGAAAACAGTTCTACTGCAGCTTCAAACAAGACATAACACACTTCCCTCTCTCACCTTTTAGTAAAGGAAATTCACAGGGTCTCCTTCCCTTTCCTACTGTGTAGATCTCCTTCTGAGCCCTTCCGCCAAGTGTGAGGTGTTATACATGAGGAGAACTTGGGCTTTTATCCTCTGTGATGTAATTTTCACAGATGCCAACTGAACATTGAAAAGAAGAGATTTTTAATCAAGTGTGGAGGAGGAGGGAAAACACAAATCTGAAAGGTAAGAGGCCTGGACTTCTAATTTGTTTTGTAGAGAGTCTAGGAGAAAAAAATAACAAGTTTTCATGAGTTATGACAAATTCTACATAAAGGCAATCAAGATCAGAGCCTAGCTCTTGGACCAATCTTCTGGCCGAGCAGCACCATGCTTAGTGCCACCCTTCAAGTCAGAGGGACAGTAGTGGATTGTACCTCTGGAACAAGCCCCTGGGAACCACACTGATCAGCCTTTGTGGCAGTCTCTTGACCGTGCTGCTATTTAGTGATGAGGATGTGGAGCACCATCATGCTCCACATCCAGCAGTGACACGGGGATGCTGGGAAGACTGGGTCTGCACAGTGAGGATGCCTACAAGAGGGAATGGGTGGGCAGCTGGGCACCCCTTTTCTTTACACCCATGGGAGAGCCAGTTCCCTGCACAGAGCTGTGACCTGTAATCCCATGGAAATGCAAAGCCTGGTTAATTGAAATAGCTCTAGTTTGAAAAGACTGATAAAAGAAACCAGAAAACGCTTGGCATACATGTGGTTATTGCTAAACCTCTTTCTATAGCATTTCTCTATGGGATCAATGAAGGCTAAATATTTCCCTCATCAATAAAATGTTTCAAAATTATTTTGTCCAAATGTGATTTGAGCTATCTTCTGTGAAAAGCAGAGGAGCACAATTTGATTAAGTGGATAAAATAAGCCATAAAATAGACAATCGGAAGGATGACCACGTGTGGGGTGGCAGCCTGCTGGCCTGGGTTGAGTCGGAGGCCCAGATGCTGACCAGCATGCTGATGTAGGGCCAGCCACGTCCCCTGTGGTTCAAGCCTTTCCACAATGAATCATGTCCTACTTGTTTTCAATTACAGCCCAGCAGGGTAAATTAGGGGCTGAGCAAGCCCATACAGCCATCGAACTCGGCCTTGCCACCCACTAGCATCTACCCCGACCACCTCTCTGCCGGCGTTTATTTGCCTCTTCCCTGCCCACTTACTGCTTGTGGGGCAACCCTCCTGCCTCTGCAGTAGCCACGGGCCTGCATGCGGCTCAGGGTTTGTACCCAGCTACACACACCCCCACACACGCTGTAACATATATAATGTGTAATTGTATATTGTCTTCTACCCTGCTCAGACATCTATGCACACATAGCAATGAATGTGCAAACAGGAATACACAAACTCACCTGCTGCGGGTTTATATACTCATACTCTCACACATATTTATTTTCTACAGTTACTTGTAGGAGATGTTTGAAAAGGACTCTTAGGTAAAAATAAAATGTATATATTTTCATTCACGTGCTTACATATACGTGTATATATATGTCCACTAGAGATGGTGTGCAGCTCTCTCTCAGTTCGCACATCCACTTGTTAGTATGTCTTTGGGTATGCAGCATATGGTACAGCCATAAATACATATATCTATAGGAAAGTGAAAACCAGTATGACTAAACACAGAGAGTTTACACATATTTCTGTTGACTTGTCTATGTATTTGCATCTACAGTTTGGCTCCTGTACTTGGCTCAAAAGCTGTCACCATCTCTTTTTCCTTCATGCAAACACAAAATATAGAGTCCTTCATGATGGATAATCTCCATACATATGGCAGGGCCATTATACCACCTTTTTAGCTTTTCAAATAGGAAAATCTATAAAACCTTTATATAAGACACATTCAGAGGCTGCCGGCAGTGGATCGGCAACAGGTTGGCCACAGACTAATAATTGTAAGCAAACTCTCTTCTGGGTCAAGCACTGCATTTTGGAAGTAAATCTTAAAGCAGCACATTTTGGGGGTAAATCTTAAACAAAAAATGTTGGTCATGTTGCTGATCTGCAACAGAGGCTGCCGTTCAGTCAGTGCCACTGAGGACTGGATGGTTTAAATATTGGCTAGGTCTGATCTTCTATTTTAGTTTTTTCTTTGACAGTTGGCATATTTTTAAAAAGTCAGTGCACATTTCTGAAATTTCATTGCACATCCATGCATCATTACTTGTTTTCTTAGGGCTTGAGGGAGATGATATTGTTGGGGGTTTTCTCCCATGTAGGGAGGCGAGGCAACGAGGCATAACAGAAGTGAAGGATGGCCTTTGCGAGAGCAGCATAGCTTTTCTTAATCACAAGTCTTTGGTCCAGCTGAAAGTCCAAAACAAAGGAGAACTTCTATCTCTCTCCGTCTCTAGCTGTACCTTGGTAATGAAAAGGAAAGGGAAAAAAAACCCCAATCTGGAAGCTTACTATTTTTAAAACTTGGTCCAAAGCTGAAGAAGCTGGTTTGCAGAAGCAAACATTCTTCAGAAATGCCTGACTGCAGTGCCACGGTGAAATATTCCAGAAAAAACAAGATAGAGGAATATTTTTACCAGGAAATATTTGAGCTGAACAAGGCTGGCTCATCTCAAAGAAAATGATGGACAAATGCTGCAGGGCATGCTGAAGAAAATAAAATACTTACCCTTTATCCCAAACCCATTCAGCTAGGGACCATTTTAGGAGTTGAATGAAGTTCTCCAAGGTTTTTTCCTTTGCCCTTGTTATTTTTCTTTTCAATAGCAAACCAAAACCATACTAGCATCCCTATTGTTGGCTCTTTCTTGGACTAAGAACTCCTGGTCTGGGAGAAAGCAGCTTTTCTCCTGAAGGGTGAGCTTTGTTATTTTGACAAGGAGTGAAGATGTTACTGAGCTCAGGGGTTACTCTGGAGCCTTCAACAGCGGTAAGACTTAAAGCTGGGGAAGACAAGGAAAAGACCCCATTTCAGTAAGCTGAGATCTGCAGGCAACTCCTCCACCAGCTCCTTCTCCCCAAGCAGCTATTCCCTCAGACTGATTCTAATTTATTTGATATTTTGGCAATGCTCTTTTTAAGCATGACTAAATTAGGTGTGGGAGGTCTGGGTGTAGTTTCAGGCTCTAAACTTGCATAGATTTTTCTTTGTTTGGGTGGGGGGAGGGAGGGAGTGGTGATGGTATCATATTATTCACCTTTTCTTTAAAATAGTTTTTTGTTCTGTGGTCTGGCCCCACATGTTCTATTCCTGACAAGGACCTAAAGCATCGTGGTAGAAGAGAAAAGCCATTTCCCATCTGGGTAATACTTTTGACATAGTCTTCTGAGTTCTCCAGATTTCAACAAATCTTAGAATAGCTTTTTTTTTTTTTTTTTTTTTAAACTCTGGATTGAACAGACGCCATTAACCCTTTGAGATCTTTCCTTGCTGCCACTCCAGGAGAAAACAAAGTATTCCTTCCCACCTGTCAAACCCCTCACTGCGCCCAGGTCCAAGTGTCTCCAGTGGTGCATCATAGGCAGAAAGCTGAGCAAGATGTCAGGTCATGCATGGGATGATGCCCACCCTCTTGCAGCTTTCCCGAGGATATGGCAGACAGGCAGCAGATGCATGCTGGCTTGGGAGGCTGCTGCAGCTGGTCCGATGTGGACGGAAAGGCTCCATGTGACGCTATCTGTGTGAAGGTTAATGCAAATCTGTGAGTTGCCCGGTCGCATCTGGCCCTTGTGTATGCACCTCTGTCTTCCCACCTTCTGATTTCCCTGACTGTGGCAGGAGCCCTGCAGTCCCTGCACTCCCCCGAGCGGCTGAGGTGCTGCCAGAGTTATGTTACACACACGCCGAAAGCCATTAATTAAATTAGAGATCTCTGACAGGGGCTGCAGAAGCAGCTGTGTCATCAATCATCACGCCGCAGGCTGACACGCAGGCCGCATCACATGGAGGGAAGTTTTGTCTTTCTAGAACTAACACAGGGCCATAACCAGGGGGCTGCCGTGGGAGGGTGGCACCCTGGGGGCTGACCACCCGCTGGCCCCTACTCACCCCTTCGCACTCAGTGAACAGGGGCAGGGCTATACCTGAGGTACCTGGGTGTTGCTGTGGTGCAAATTAATTGGCGTTATCACATGTCATCCTGTGGCTGCTCACATTCCCTTGGCATTAAAATGCCAAGGGGCGACTGAGCCTGAGTTAGGCAGTGGGCACGTGTGCTGAGCCACCACCAGCCCACTTGCTGAGCCCTGGCCCATGTGGACAGGGAGACTGCAGCTCTCAGGGCTCAGCATAGGACCCCCTTGGGCCCTTGCCAGTGTGCTTGGTAGGGCGGCATGAAATAGAGATTAGTGGCTCACAGTTATGCACAGAAAGGCAAATTTCTGTTATTTACATGCTCTGGGCCACTCAGTAAGGAACTTTCCACCCACCAGTAAAGAGCTATGGCTTTTAGACAGTTAATCAAATAAGAAAGGCTAAGGGTAGTCACTACACCCTTTGCAAATAGCAATCCAGACACAAGAGCAAATAATTTGTGTCAGCATGACAAGAGAAAATGGAATGTAGACTTGCTAAACAGCCAACAGATACCAACTTTTAGATATATGTTTTTCTGTCTCAGCCTAAGGAAAGAACCCAGGCAGGTTTATATTTGGATCTATTTGTAGCATCAAGTGGTCTCCCCAACTTGCCGCCATATCAGTGGGGAGGCAGGGGGAAACAGCCTTGCAATATCTTAACATTCCCTGGGCCAGCTTCTCCACATCCACATCTCACCATGCTACCTACAGAAGAAAGACAAAGCTTCAGCGATTTTACTTAGGCCTATTTCGCAGTGTAGGTCATCTCAACAGAGTGTGGAAACAATAGCATGTGTCAATCTCTTGGTACAAATACTGACCTACAAATAATGAACGCTCCTAGCAACTATCAAGAGAAATATCAAAACTTTTAACACAATTTTTGTTCAAAAAAAACCCCAAAGTAAAACTAATTTTGCACCAGTGAAAAGTGTCCTGAATGTAAACGATCTGCAAAGAGAAAATTGTCAGATAAATAATTTGTATTGAGTAATTTGATCATCTCTCCTTGGAAGTCTAATGAACAGGTTATTTTCTGCAATAGTTGCTGTTCAAACTCTGAGGCTTGAGTCCACATGGTCTGGCTGTTCAAAAGGAACTATTATGTTGCCTTTTTTAAAGTAACTTTTATAAAAAATAAGAGTAGGGACACTCTATTTGCCAACAGAGAGGAAACACAGAGCAGAGAAGAGTTAAGCAGGTGTTAAAAATTATTGTGAAGACTTACAAATTAGCAGTAAAAAGAGTAATTGTGTGAAGGCACAAATAAGTTGCCCCTGACTAGGACCAGAGAAGACCAAAACATCATGTTTGGCTATGATGTAGTTCAGATGTATGATCTGCATTTCACATATGCTGCTATGGAGAGGAAATGCCTCCCAGATGGGCTAATATGGGGACTATGCTGCTGGATAGGCTGTAACTGTGCAGTCACTTTGGTCTGGAGCTATTACTCTCTGGTCGTCTGTTTATATAAGGCTGAATATCATCTGCATGCATGTGTCAGTGGAGGGGTCTAGGAAAAGTAAAAGATCTTATAGTGGCTTGGGTGGGGGGAAGGGAATGGAAGGAGTTGGAGGGAGGGATTGGAAAGGGTTAAATGCATTCTGCATTCATGCAACAATTTGGTATTTAGTCCATCATCTGCATTTGTCCAGAGAGAGCCAGGTTTCCTGCTGCATTTGTGAGTGCATACTTGCCTGCGGTAGGCAAAGGCTGAGTTAAACATCTTTTATGGGTGACATTTGCCTGCGTTTTTCTCTGACTAGGTAAGCGTGATCTGCCAACCACAAAAACCTTCCATCAGCAGTGTGATATAAGGCACATCTCTGCCTGCCTGCCTGTCTTATTCCCTCACCCTGCATGCCCACTGCATGTGTCTGCCCTGCAGATGCTCCCTTCTTTCAAGGCACTTTGCTCCATCATCTTGCAGTTCAGCACTCAGTAGACTTTTTTTTACACCTAGGAAGTCAGATGTTTGGGAGGTTATGTCATTGTTCTCTGCATAATCTATTCAGAAACTTACTAGTTTACTTCTCTTGCTCTTTTTCTTCCTGGCCTTCTCAAGGTAATTGAGACCTACCATGTGAATAGTGTTAAGCATGGAGTACCTACTGAGGTGAAAAGTACCTAAGGTTGGAATTGTCCATGTGCTGTCTTTACCTTGTGTTTCTGCTGGAGTAGATTTAAGCAAACTACTGCAACAGGAGACACTGAGGGTGGAGGCATGCAGGCATTCATGTGTAAGGACAAGAAAACCACCCTGAAAAAAACCAGAAAACAGGCAAATACACACTAAATAACCAAGGAGTTGGTGATTCAAGGAGTGCTTACCACTGTGAGGACCAGATCATTCAGGATACTTCAGCACTGAGTCCAAGATGGACACTCCCTGTTTATCAGTCCATCTCAGTTTCCACTGGACAGAGGTTAGGAGTGCGGTGAGGGAGCCTGGAGGAATGATGCAGCTCTCCCTTTTGCCTCAGGATTGTAATCCTAGACTTCAGTGTCACCTTCCTTTTGGGACAGAGGCCAGGTCCCTTGCAGGGTGCAAACAGAGGTGAACACATCAGCTTTGTGCCTGCCACCACTGAACATTGTGTCTAGCCTCTCATGATTCGATCTGCCTGGATAGTATTCTTCTGTGGGACATGTTGTGTCCATCTCTCTTCTCATTTGGCTTGTAAGGGAGCTGAGGGCTGGTGAAAGAAGGGGACGGTTTGCATCCATTTTGCTTTCATGGTTTCTCGTGATGTTTGGGCTGATCTATAGAGAAAGTTGTGCTCTTCCCTACTAACTGACAGCAAAGTGAAACTGCACTCTCCCATCATTTTTGGGGCAGAATCTACTATGTTTTTCATGAAGATCCTTTGGTATATTGCAAGGCCATACCAAGTAGTTCACATTTCATCTGAATTAGTAAAGTGTGCCTACTGATTTCATGGATATTGCTCCTGAAAGTTTTCTTAATAATAAAAACTGTAAAACATTTTTTTTAAAAGTGTGCATTTAAAGTTTGTTCTTGTGATGAATTTTTAGTGTCTTGATCGCAATGAAAACATAGTCTTTAGTGTCATTTGTGAAAATCATCTTCCTGCCAGTTTCAGCGACTTCATCTTGGTCTGAGCACAGCATGACTTCAGCAGCCAAGGCTCTCTGTGGCCAATGAGGAGCTCAAGGAGCTCAAGTCCTGCTCTAACTGCTCACCCCTCTCTTCTCAATCATAAAATCACATTTGGTCAAATAATCTTTTGGAAAAACAACATCCCATCCAATCTTTTTTGTTCTCCTCCTGTCAAGTTATTGAATAAAGATATCAAGGAAGGGCTTCATGACCAGCTAACCCCCCAAGTCACTGTACGTTAACCAAGAGCCATAGGCACAACACAGAAAATACTGCAGCGCTGGCTTGAGCCTAGCACAAGCTCAGAAACCACCCTTAAAGACACTCCATGCTCAGATGTCTCTGCTGAGACATGCTGCCAACCCAGAGGTAGATAAACCTTAGGGCTGAATGAGTGGATGATGAAAATTTGAAGCAAGGCAATGTTGTGGTGCTTGAGAGTAAATACTGACACAGGAAGAGTTGTTATTTGTCACCAACACTAACTGATGTGTCCAACTATGAAAATGTGCGCTTCTGGGAGCCAAATTTAAAGATAGGCTGTTTTAAGAAGTGCCAGGACCTTTAGAGGGGTACATGAGATGCTTACACAGGCACTGTTGCAGATACTTGACTTATGTTTATAAATAGGTCATTTAGTATCTACTAATACCTGCCCTCCTGCTGACTGCAAGTGCAATGTGCTGAGTTTAACATTCACCTAACTGAGTCACCAGCTTGCAGACATTACCATTTGTAGGCTGAAACCATACGCAGATCCAGAAATCATGTCATCAAAATGAGGACCTGGATATTAAAGCAGCGTTTGGAAGTTACAATTATCATCAGTATTGGTACATATATGAGACATATAATAGCAGAAGCAGGTTGTAACAGTAGGTGGCACCTGACATTCTTTGTCACATCAGTCACGTTTTGTTTTTTCTGTGCATTTGGATTGAAAGATATATTTTCTAGATAAGTAGGATACTCTTTTTTTTAAGTGAGGAAGCAATTTGTACAATACCTTTCCTAGCCTGCTCTGTGTACAGGGCCCTTTTTTTTACCCAGGCTGATTAAAATTCATATTTCTTTCTTCCAAAGGTGCTCTCTAAGGTTCCTATTTACAAATGATACAAGAGCAATGGGCTAATGATCAAGACAGTAGTGTGATGCTATTTCAGGTCTGTTGCCTGTTTATTTGAAACAGCTGTCTACAAATGTGGGCTGCATGATACAGAGGTTGCCATGGTTAAAAATCATGTTTACGGAGTGCTTGGTAAATAGTTGCACAACTTTCTGTGTAAATGCCAGATAGTACATTAGAGTTTCTCTTGGGTGGTTTCACTTAGGTACAAGCCTTCTTCCCAGTTTCTCTATCCATATCAATCTTGTTGGCATGCACATACCTGTATGGAGTGAGGCAAGAATGAAACATGCCACCAAGAAAGAACTGAATCTGTTTTTATCCCAGATTGGTGAGGACTGAGAGGATGTGTGAAGACAGTCTTCATGGAGATGAAAGACCACCACAAGGGATCTGGGAATAATCTCCTCCATCTCTGGTGGCTACAAATGGAGCAGTGGTTTCAGGATGAATTGGGTTAGGCATCAAGGAGAGACTTTGTAGTGGTAATAATACTGGGACACTACTCTGCAGAGGCTGTCAAATCTTCACTGTTGGAGATCCTGAAGAATGGATTAGATCTAACTTTGGCAGGAATGGTATACTGTAACTAATCCAGCCTTAAATGAAGGAAATGGTCTGGATGACTTTGTAGTCTGTAAGTCTATTCACGCCATCAGTATTTGTAGGCAGTCTGATTAAAGTGTGGCATACAACAAGCATTGGAGCAACTGCTGTTTCTTCCATCCATAACTTGGTGGGAGAGGACTTAGTAGAGCTCTATGGGAAACAGGTTGCTTCAAAGGAAGATGGTACCAATATGCCCATGCGATGAAGGCCTCAACTCAGCTTTCCAGAGATGGACACTGAGTCAGGGGGAGCTGCTGGGCTTTCCCAAAGCAGTATCCACTGCACACTGAAAAAAATCCCTCTCCAATCAACCGCAGAAGCAGGTCCAACTCTCTTTGCGTTGTGTACCAGGCCAGTGCCAGCAGTGTGCTTATGCTCTCACTCTACTCAGAGGAAAGCAGGTGTCTTGTATCCTACTTTGTGTTTCCTTGTCCTACACTGCTACATGCTGACTCTTACCACAGCCATTCGTTGTTTAACATGCTCCAACTGAAGAATTTCTTTTATAAAGACAAAATGAGGGCAATAACAAATGTAAAAAAAAGGTGTGGTTTGGGTTTTTTTCTCCCTCCAAAGGCTCATGCTCTCATTTCCAAGCGTGTCTTATTTGTGTTCAGTTCTCCAGATGTAAAACAGGCCCATGGGGTCAGGAGGTACAACTTTTCTATTTTTCACATCACTGCACCTGCAGGAGGACTGAATTGGGTATCACTCACATTATATGGGGGGAAAACCTTTCTATTCATGCCATTTTTGAGAACGTAGGCTTTTCTTGCAGCAATGGTGAGTAAAAACCTCCTTTTCTGCTGCAAAGGGCTAGAGCAGACCTGGGCAATACTGGGGGATGTGAACAAACACACTTCCCCATAACATATTCTTCTCTGTAAAACAGGGAAAGCCTGTGAAAGGCAAAAGCAACTGGTAAAGATTGCATGCTGTAAAATGGCTTAGCAGATAGATGACTTCTTGGAATGGCAAGGATTCACTTCTCACAGGGGCCTGGATTTGCTTCTCTGCCGTGCAAGTATTTGCAATCTGCATATGATAAGTTAATAAAATAGATTTAAATATTGAGAAGACAAAAATAAATCTAGCTATTTCCCTTTATTTACTTCAGTTGAAAACGTCTGTGAGGAAAATAGTAACATTTACTGTAAGAGAAGTTTATGAGTGTGTCATGGATTCCCAAATTCTTTCTGTAGCAACTACATTTCAGTCATATCTCTCCTGAAACAAGAGCCTGTCCTGTTCACAGTGCTTTCCAGAGCTGGCTTTATATTCAGTTGTCTTCCTTTCAATATAATAATCCAAAGCTTACAGAGCTGCAAATAAAAATGCAACCTGTGTAAACCAGTGTAGAAATTTTTCCTGAGTCCACAGATGATCAAAATGATATTGTTCGAGAGCATTATTTAAGCTCATTCCTGTCAGCAGTTACTCTAATGCTCAGTATCTGTGGTGTAAAAGAGTTCAGGCAGATGCAGATGTGCGGGCCATGGCATGGATGAGCTCACTTGGATGGTGGGAGAGAGCAGGGTGTCAGGGCAGCCAGGGAAGAGAAGCACTCATATCCGTTCCTATCTCTGTGTTTCACAGCTTTCCATAGCAAGAGTTTTCAATATTGCCATCACTGCTGTGTTCCCAGATCCAGCATCTCAGCTGGCTAGTTTGTGCTAGTGCATTTGCACCTTTTATGGCAGTAGCTAGAAGCTGGCAGCAGACTCCATTTTCCCAATTCTCAGGTGGGTTTTGGAGTCTTTTTTGAGGTCCCTGCTGCAACGCGTGACTGAGCTGCTGCAGGCATCGCATACTCAGACTGGATAGATCCATCTATAACACTGCAGCCAATGCAGAGACATCTGAGCAGCAAAATACCAGGAGCTCATTTCTATCATGACGAGAGCCATACTGACGGCTGGCTGGACATTTCTAACCATACAGAGAATGTTGCTGCGTTTCTTTGCTCCATCTCTCAGACCATTAAGAAAACACCTTAAAAATGTAGACCTTTCATCCACAGGTGCCAAAAGATGTATCATTACTTACGTAAACTTCACATTAGCCCCATATGGTGTTGGCTTTGTAGCAAAACAAAAGAAAAAGGGAAGTAGTTGTTTTGTGGGATTTTTCCCCCTTCAGATTCATACTGCTGGCCAATATCCCAGGCTGGTGCAACAGCACTGACTGAGGACAGTGTTTTTTTGTGAAAGGCTGTGAAATTCTCCCTCTGGAGATTATAGTCTAAAAAGTAGAGCAGATAGAGGCAAATGAAGGATGGAAGAGAAAGTCCTAGCAATTAACTCTTGATGTAAGTGTCTGTACTTGAAAAAGATGTGCTTATCTAGTCAGGCAACTGACAAATCAGGTGAGCTATGGGCCTAAGGAAATAACATCTCAATTTTTAATGTCAAATACTCTAAGTAGTAATCACAGTGAGCAGCTTACCAGCAATTCAGTCTGGAATATGTTTGCATTGCTTGTCAGATAATTTTGAGCTGTGGACATATTCATGGAAATTGTCATCTGTTTCAGGACGATTCACAAGCAGGCAAAAAGAGTAAATTCAACAAATGGATCATCTAACGTGACTAGTTCAACCAGAACTAGTTCCTCATGATAAGGTATTGTGCATTTCTCATTTCTAACTCAAATAAATGTGGTCCTGTGCCATTCCATTGTTTACCACCACAAATTTTGAATTCTGAATACTGAAATACTGAATTGTGAAACTGAGATTGCATTGTATGAGGAAAAACAGAGTCCCACGTCACCTGAACCCCTGTCTCTACTGCTCTACTAGGTTGCCACACTGTTTCTTGGAAAGCAGACAAGGTGAGCTTGTCCTATTTGAAACTGCATCCTTTTCCACTTGAACTTCATGTCATTGGGGTAGATACTGACATTGATGGTGTGTCCCTTTCTGTAATGCTGTGATGTAATTATTTTTTGAAATTCAGATTATTTTGAAAGATATGAAAGAAAGAAATTTTTCCCCAGATACCTGCTGAACCCTGCTGTACCACCGTTGGCACCCAAGTAGTAACAGATACCAGTCATTAATCAAATACTTGTTCTGAGTTCAATTTCCCACGTCTGGAAGGAAAGATGTGCTTTGCAGAAGTAGTTACATGAGTGGTGACTCCTTGTGTTGTAGCTCACCTAGCCTATGGTGCCTCACTTCATGTTGAACCGAATGGGTTTTCCTATTTAGCAGGCAGTTTTGCTTTGAAACTGTAAGGTCATTTATTGGAGGGGAGCCAAGTCATATTCGCTGGAGGTGAAAGTCTGTTTTGGAGAAATGCAGTTGCTGGGCTCAAGTAGATTTGGCCAAAAGTGTGAAGAACTATTGTTGCTATCAACATCTTGCCTCACAGTGGAGAGAAATCATCATTCAGAGTCTGAGGGGATGAAAGGTACAGCCTCTGAAGCCATATAATCATGAACCTGGAGGAGTCATGTCCCAAGCTCAGGAGTCAAAAAAAATTGTGACACCCATGAATCATCCTTTCTTCTATAAGGCCAGCAAACAAAATTTGAAACACCATTGGACAATTTCAGGTGGATGATAACTTGTATTGCTGTAGGACTGAATTTTACCCAAGAAATATTTTGTTCAGATGTAGCACTGGCAGTAAGTGTCTTGGCTGGCCTAGTAATTGTACATAAATGCTTTCTCCATTAATATTTGCATGTTTCTAGACTACTGGCTGCAATCAAGTAGTCCTAAGGGCTGTAATATTGTGGGAAGGGATACATTAGCCAACTCTTATCCAAAAGTCAAGCTTAAGTCATGAAGGGCTATGATTTTTCACTTACTTTTACCCTATCTGATTCACCTGAAGGCTGTGCTGCCATTCAGCAGGATCTCAACTGGCTTGAGAGTTGGGCAGAGAGGAACCTCATGAGGTTCAACAATGGCAAGTGCACAGTCCTGCATCTAGGAATGAACAACCCCATGCACCAGTACAGGCTGGTGGTTGACCTACTGGAGAGCAGCTCTGCAGAGAGAGACCTGGGAGTGCTGATTGATGATAAACTAACCATGAGCCAGCAATGTGCCCTCGTGGCCAAGGAGGCCAATGGCATCCTGGGATGCATCAAGAAGAATGTGGCCAGCAGGTCAAGGCAGGTTCTCCTCCCTCTCTTCTCTGCCCTGGTGAGGCCTCATCTGGAGTCCTGTGTCCAGTTCTGGGCTCCTCAGCTCAAGAGGGACACAGAATTTTTGGAGAGAGTCCAGCGCAGGGCCACCAAGATGATCAGGGGACTGGAACATCTTTCATATGAGGAAAGGCTGCGGGAACTGGGGCTGTTTAGTCTAGAAAAGAGGAGACTGAGGGGACCTCATTAATATTTATATAAATGGTGGGTGTTAGGAGGTTGGGACATCCCTTTTTTTCAATTGTACCTAGCAACTGGACAAAGGGTAATGAGATGAATCTGGAACACGAAAAGTTCCATTTAAACATAAGAAAAATCTGTTTTACTGTGAGGATGAGGGAGCAGTGGAACAGGCTCCCCAGAGGGGTTGTGGAGTCTCCTTCCTTGGAGGTCTTCAAGACCTGCCTGGATATGTTCCTATGTGACCTGATCTAGGTGGACCTGTTTTAACAGGAGCGTTGGACTAGATGATCTCTAAAGGTCCCTTCCAAAGGTCCCATTCTATGATTCTATGAATCTGCCATTCCTTTTTGACAGCTCATGCAAAGTAGCAGGCCCACTGATACGTTATGGGCCTGCTTTTGGCACTCAGCATCACTTTTGGAAACAGCTCGCATTCCTCCAGAATTGTTGCTTGATTTGTTTCTTTTTTTCCCCCCTTGGCTCTCCAAACATACTAAAGTGTCATTAAGACAAATGGCAAACATTTCTCCTTTTCTCACATCTGTCAAAACTTCACAATCTACTTTCATGACATGTTGGGTAGCATTTTTTTACGTATCACTCAAAGGACACAGAATGCTAATGAGCCTTGCCTCCATGATTTTCATTTGTTGCGTGCTGCTGTCCCTGTATAACAAACTAACGAAAGAGAGGTGAGAAAGCAGAGGGGAGGGAACAAGTGATATAATCAGCTACGGGATGGGAGGACAGGGAAAGAGAATTGGATTGGTACCCATATAGCATTTGGAGACACTCTTTGAATGAAGTATCTATGTATAACTACCAACAGGACATACTCCTGAGCACCTAAGCAGAGCATTTCCCACCAGCAAGGAAGCCGAGCTCCTCAACAGTAAAGAAACCAGAGTCACCAAAGGAAAACTCTGTGAGGCTTAGGAGTAACTTCACATTTCCAGAGTCAAGAGGATGTCAGGAACTGAAAGGAGTCTTCATTTTTTGCCCCTTCATTTTAAATGTAATTGATTGTTCCTGGAGTTGCATACTTGGTCTGCAAATGTCAACCAATGTGCTTACTTTTACTGTCTGTAAATGTACTATCTGCTGTGTAATAGTTTCTAATGGGGGAATGAGAACACTACCTTTTCTTGTCAAAAACAGAATGAAAAATGTATCAAAATTGATTCGAGTGTCTCCTTTGTGGAGGAAAAAAGTGGACAGCCATTTATCTTAATTCAAGGCTGGGAAGGTAGTGGTGCTGATGGCTCAGGTTCTTCTCCGTTAATCACTACAATACAAATAGCAGCCACCTCCTTCCCATCCTCTGAATGGAGGAAGGACATCTTCAAATGTACTGGCTGGCCTGTAATAACTTGGATAACAGCAATGTAATTAATAAGATACCGGGTCTGTCTCAGTTTGTTAAAGGCCATTCATGAGAAAAAGACCTACTTTCAATATGAGAGATGCTGTGGAATAGTTCTGCTAGCAGCAGTCTGAAAGAACCCAGGAATTATGTAGGGCCTCTGCTGTCAGGAAAGACTATTTTACCTTGATTACAACATACCAACAGCTATAGTTGTTGTAGGCTGATTGGTTTTCTCATCTTCAGGATACAAACTGTTCCATCTGGATATACCCTGTACTGTTAATTTTGTAGAAAATGGGGAAGTTGGGGTTGATACTACACAAATAAACAGAAAAAAAATTATGACATTTGTTATCGGGATAGAGAACACAATCCTTGAAAAGTCCATTGCATGGCCTTTAGGTATTGGTAAACCATGTAGTATTTCTGGTTTAGACCAGAAGTACTATAAGAAAAAATCAAAAATATCAGCACTGTTTATGCTACTGAACTAGCCAATAAAGAAAGCTATATCTTATTAATTCCTTCTCAACCTGTTTCAGTTTTAACCTGGTGTGTTAAGACCCATACATATACATATACATACATATATATATATATATAGCATACTAATATATATATAGTGGTGTTGTACATACATACAGATATTTTTTTATAGTCTCATCAGCAGACAGTACCCCACATTGCACATCTGCAGTGTACCCCACTGCAACATGTTGGATGACAATATGGCTGTCACCCTTTATATTCCTTCACAGTAGGGAAGGAGACCATAATTTCCAGGTGACTTCCAGCCTGATGGGACTGCTGATACCTCACAGCCACCGCCTGAACCACCACAGCCCTTGTAAGTGGCCTCACAGGTCTGAGTTAGATGAGACCTGCAGCCTTCTTCCTGCCTGAGATGTGATGCACAGACCAAATTACCTTTTGCTGCCTTCCCTGAAGTCAGAGTTCAGTTTTCTCCAGCAGCATCAGCCAGCAGGAAGCCTAGATAATAGTTTGACATGGTAGGCGTCAGCATAGAGAAATGTGCTTCTGCCTCGATATGGAGCCTTGTAGAGGTTTTCTAATATATTTTCAGAAAGTTTCCAAATGAAGCAGGTAACAGCAGAAACTGATGAAAATTTTATTTCACTTGCAGCAGGAGAAAGAGAAGAGAAAGATGGGTTAATGTGCTTCAGAGAAGAAGATCTTCCAGGAGGAATGTTTACAGGTAGTCACCTGCCCTACTTTTACCTTTCATGTTGGATGCCATCTTTTACTAAACTGCCGAGATTTTCATTCACATCAATAAGACCTTCAGAACATTCAAACTTCAGGAAATCAGCATGTATTTGATGGGCCTAAATCTGAACTTGGGATAATAGTTTTGCGATTTCTCCTCCCACTGGCAAAATGTAAATGTTGGTGCAATGTTCACTCATTATCGCTGAATCAAAGAGCAGTCTCAGTTCCTGCTGGCATCCTATTTAACAGGAAAACAAAAGTCTCTTCCTTTGCAGACATACATTGCTATGTGAATGGATGATGCTGCCTCAATCTTTGTGTCTTATATTTGTGTTGATTAGCTACCCTATTTTAGGACTGTTTGCATTAGGCACTAGACTAGTAAAATCATTGATATACAAATAAAAGTAGGTCTTTAGGTTAAGAATTAAACACATAAAGCACATAATTAAGGTGTTGGAGGTTTGCAGAAACATGGGAAACCACATGAAATAGGTGAGGCACCATTGTTTGTGGCAGATGATTCAGTGGGGATAAGTGACAAGGCTGAAGTATACAAGTGAAAATAATCAGAACTCCAGTGTAAAGTGACGCTGATGTATTCTGAATGTCACATCACACTGCACAGTGCTATACTTGCTCCAAAAAGACTCTTTAATTATAGTTGCTCAATCCTTAAAATCACAGAACTCAAGCATAGTAAAGCTGGGGGCCATTTAAGCAACATAAATCACATTATCAAAGATACAGCACTGTCCTGGCTTCCTGGAAGATTCATCTCTTAGATTATTTAGCAAGGCTTATCTGTGATATTAAATTCTCTATAAGTCTTGTAACAATGGGAAAGTTTAAAGGAGAAGTTGTCTAAAAATGTTTATTAAAACAATTACCCTTTTAAAATATTTTTGCTTTATCTTTCCTTTTTAATGCTTGCATGGTAATTTAAGTTTGGTTTTCTTTTTTTTGCATATGAGCCAGTTACTTGCTCTTCCAATGCTGTTGTCAAGGGTGGCAACCTCTTCTGGAAATCTCTTCCTAATTATCAACCTTTCCCAAGGATCTGCAAATGAGAGCAACACCAGCAAACTGATCAGTTCAACAGTGCCAGAGGAAACTGAGCACATCACATGGGACTGAGGAGGCAGGAGTGAGGGTACTTTGGAGGCTTTACTGTAGGAGTTGGGATGGCTGTGTGTCAGCCGCCTATTGCAATTTGGCAGGCAAAAATGACTTTGGCAGTTTCATCCTCTCATTCCCATTGCCTGTCAGAAAGGGGACTCATCCCCTCAGGCATCACTAGAGCCATCCCTCACTTGGATAAGAATAAACAGGGGAACTGTGCAAGCCAAGGCTTAGTTCCTGAGTTAAATGAGAGAACTCTACTGGTGGTGGTTTGAGTGTTCTGGAGAGTGCAACCTAGGCCTTTATTGGCTTTGTAAACTGCTGGCCTAGCTATTTAACCTAAAAATAAATCTTTCCTTGAGAGCTTTTATTCCACAGTTTTCAGAACCTGGCACCGAATAAAGTAGCTTAAGACACACACAAAAATATCCCCCAACCAAATGGGTCAGAATTTCAGGCAGAAAAACTGAAAGGACTTCTTGAGCTTCGGCCACCCAGAGCGGCACACTCTCAGCTATCTGGGGATCTCTCCCTTGCAAAGTGCACTGCCCATTTTCTTTCTTTTAGGTGGTACTCATGCATTCATTAGTAGATTTCTGAAGAACAATTTTAGATGTGATACCAGCCGCCAGTTTGCTTTCATACCTTCCTACGCTTTTCCTGTGCCAGGCATTCCCAAACAAATCGGGTTTATTGGTGTAAGGCTGGAAGAGCTTCCTTGTGCTGCCAAAAGTGCTTTGGCAGCCAGGATCTCCAAGATTTATCTGTCTGAGCTGCCCTCCCAGATCACCTCCTCGGTTGTCCTGCAACTCTTTTCCTTTAACTGTTCTTTGTAAAGGAAGAGCTGACTAACCTCTGTACAGCTGAGCTAAAAAAAATTATTGCTGTTTTGGGAAACAGAAAAAAATCTTGTTGTCTTTGCAAAGCTCATCAACTGCTTAGGAAAGTTCAGAGGCTCAGTATATGGATTTAGAGGCATGTTGGCTTTGCAAAATATGTTTTGCAGTTATGAAGAAACTAATAAATATCACAAGTGATGGTTTGGCAAGCAAAAAGAGACAAGTTCCTTAAATAAGCTATTATCAGCAAAAATCTGTGATTAGCTCAAATATTTATTGAGATAAAAATGTGAATGAAAACATTAAAGGATATTTGTTCTACAGTAAAATGTTTCTGTGGCAAGTCCATGTGAAAAAATATAATGTTAGTGGTAAAGAATTAAAAATTAATCATTTTTCCTAAATAAAAACAAGAGATTAGTAATTACATGAAATGTAAGAGAGAAAACACTTTTTATCATCACAGTGCCCTACCTCATTCCCCACAAGCATAGGCCCCTAGACTTATGTTCTTAAGTTGGATCTATGTGCCATAATTTACTATTAATGAGCGAGAATGTGGTGTTTTAAGTGTATTATGTTACACGGAGGCAGACGTTTTGAAAATTGCATTGTAGCCATTGGAAATTAAATGAATGGTTCCCCTGCTCCTGCTCAAAAGGTAGAGCAACTGAACTGCTTGCTCCCGTTTGCAGTGATACCACTTCTTTGTGGCTTCTGATCTTTTTTTTTTTTCAGATGAGGCTCTTCTTGTGTCGAGAGAGAAAAGCCAAAACTCTTTCCCAAATACCTGTTTTCATAAAGCGTCAGCTTTGCTTCTTACGTGGTGACAGATGTTAAAAACTGATGAGAACCATTTATGTGTGATTGGCATCCCGGGATTCATCTGCACGAGTGGCTCTGTGATCAATGAATGCTATTTTTATTTTTACCCCAAAATTACTTATTTTAGCCACCAACCTTCTCTGTACCCACACCCAGACTGTTGCACAGCAGAGTGACACACAAGAAATGGCGTCTCTTCTGGAAAACCACCAGTTCATCTTAGCTGAGAAACCTGGAGCCATGCATAAGCGCTTATGCTCACTTGGTCTCTCTCGCTTCCTTTTTTTTCCTCTTTCCAATATCTTTTTGCTCTTATAGTGCCAAAGGAAAAAATCAGTCAGAGCTGAGTCTCGGCACAAAATACAAGAGGTTTGCTGGAGTCCCCTGCTGCGCAGGGAAGAAGCATCAGCTGATTGATCCACCATGTCATTTTTCCTGCTCCCCTAGGTTTTGCAGCCTTAAATGTCTTTCTTTGTCTGTAAATATCCTAAAGCAGGTGTAAATATGATTGAGGTTTTACACTGGAAGAGAGAATCAAATGTAAGCTTTAAGGGAACGAGGTATGTGTGTGGAAGAAGCAGTAGCTGGATTCATAGGTGTCATTTCTGGATCCAGGAACATACTTGCATTTTGCAATTTTGGAGACCTGGGAGTGAGAGTCTTTGAATGTCTCCTCCTTTCCTTCCAATGAGTTTCAATTTATGATGTTTACGTCCTTTTTGTTTGGAAAATGCTCTCTACTGTGTACGTCTCATATGTCATACTGCATCCTTGCAGCCCCAGCCCTTTGTGCTCGTCGTTTCCAGATGGATGGCTTTTTCCATCATACATCATGTCTGTGACAGCAGACTGATGATCTACAACTCCGAGCGCTGTAGCTCCAATGATGTGGCTGTGACTATAGTAATAATGTGGGCCTACGCCAGGGACAGCAGTGCTGCATGGGGTTTTTTTTATAGGTGAAGCAAAAGGCTTAAATCCCCTCTTGTTTCCTATCTGCCTCTCTCCCCAAAGCTGTTTCAAGTCCCAGATCAGTGAGGGAAAAGAGAAGATTAATCCATCTTCTGCAGAAATATCATCACTGGCACAAGAGAACTCTCTGATTCAGATGCTGAACAGGATATCAAAAAATCAAGCTTGGTAAATACAGAATTGGCCAGAAATGCAGAGGAAAGTCTGCCTTTCAGATCTCTTACCCTGACAGGTAAATATTGTCGAATTGGAAGCAGAGCAAACTTGTCTTCTGTGTAGCTGCAGTCTGATCGACTCTTGCAGTGTTTCCATAGGCTTTTAATTGTAGACTTCACTAGAATCCTAGCTCCTGGAGGCAAGTGAATTTGTAAAATCACATTTTTTCCTAAGGAAATAAACATTACTTTCTTCGAAAGGAAAGGTAAACTCTTCTAGATGGTGACATCAGTTACCCACGGAGCTTCAGATGTAAAAAAGTCAGGGAAAAAACTTGTGTGTTATTTTATTTCCTGGGTTTTAAACCATTCCACTGATTTAGGGTTGAGTCATGATGTTTGATTGCTTGGAGGTAGGAACGATAGTGAATTAAAATCCTTAGCTGGCAGTCACTCTCCATCTCGCTGGAGGCTGGCAGCTGGTGGTGCCAAGCCAGAAGCCAAACTCCTTTCTCTCCATCTCCCAAGTGAGTTAACCAGAAATATGCTGCCTGCTTTTAACAGGCTAGATGGCCCCAGCTCTCAGGCTGCCTGTTTGCATGCACAGCCTCAGTCCCACAGCTGTTCCTGCCAGCCAGGCTAGGTCAACCTCCACGGGAACCCATGCCTTTGTCCAAGTCCAAAGCCCAGAGAGTGGAAGTACAGGACTCACACCGACTTCAGCAAGATTCAGCTTAAGATTGAGCCTCATACATGGCAGAAGAGTTGAGACTGGTGCCTGTGCAAATTGATGGGAACATTGCAACATGCTTTTTTATCGGATTTTTTAATTGCTTCCTAAAGCATATATTTCAGCTAAGGCCAAGGGGTTTTTTTAAAAAGGTGAATTGGAAATCGGTGTCTGAAAGTGAAGTCATTCCACCTTTTTTTTTTTGTGGGAAATGAAACAAAAACCACAGACAGACATATCTACTAGTGTTAACTACATTACAACTGTCTGCAGAGAACCTTACACACACATGTGGCACTGAAAAGGAAGAAGCGCCACAGGTGACCTCTGGTACAGCTCTGGCTGAAAGAGAGAGGAACACCTTGCTCATCTTGTACACAAGCTCCTTCCTTTGCTAAGCTTCCATACTAATACTGCAGTAGTACAGAAAAAAGAATAGGAATTCATTTGCCCATAGAAAGCAAACTATCTTGTGGTAAATTAAATCAACAAAGAGAGACTGCACCAAACCTTTTCTTTGCCAGATTGCATATGGTCAAGATGAAATATTACATGTTGTGTGCCAACTCTATAGGGTTCAGCTTTCTTTCTAACCCAGCTGTTTTTCAGCTCCAAAGCTCCTTCACTATTGCCCACAGCTGGCCGAGGTCAAGCCTTGTCCAAAATGTTCACACACATCCTAAGAGAGTAATATGGGATTTACAGCAGCCACCTCATTTCCCTGTGCCATCTGAGGCCATGACAGAAGGACCAGGAACTGCCTAAGACTGGCAACAGTCCCCAAAAGTGTGTCACAGCCAGACACAAGCAGGATGAGCCTTGGGTCTCACTCTCTTCATCCCTGGTGAGAAAACCCAGTGGGGAACGAAGGACAAGGTGGTTTGACAATCCCCATTACTGCTGACCCTCTGCAGCAAAAGCTTTGCTTCATCAGTGAGATGCTCTTAGCTGAAAAGTTTCTAGCCCTTACACATAGTCTGCTCTTTCTGAGGTATCTTATCCAACTTATAAACCTTTCAAGTGAGCAGAGATCCTCAGTGAGTTGGCCGCGATCTCCAGTCCGGCTGCCGGATGCTTACTCAAATGGTTTCCCCACTGCCTTGAGGCCCTAGTGTCTGGTCCTTCCTGGTGTCTCTGTGGTGGTGGGCACTGTCCAGGCTCCCTTGGCAGATTTCTCCATTACTGGTTTGCTCTTGTGGAGTTTTCCCTAATATTTAACTTAATTTCTGCCTACTAGAGTTAAAAGCCACTAGTTTCTATTCTGTCCTCACTGACTAATGAGAATTACTCATATTTATAATATCCTTTAATATGCTTGTAGACAGCTGTTTCCCTTCAGCCTTCTTCTCAGGTCTGAGCATATCTTTGCCTCATAGGTCTTATTTTCCAAATCGTTTATCACCTTTGTTGCTTTCCTGTGAGCTCTTCCCAATTAATCTTTAAAGAAAATGTGCCCTGCACTGAAGAGTCTGCCATTGCCTCTGTTGCTGAAGGAGAGCAATATAATTAGCAGAATTATCCAGTCCACTTTTGCCACAGCTCTGCTATTAACTGATTTATTGTTGGGGCACTTTGTCTAGCTGCGGCATGCAAATCCAGCCTTCTCCTGAGTGCAGGCTGATGTAGAGTTTGACTGTTCACCTGGACTACTCCTAGGCTGGCTGTTCACCTAGCAGTCCTTCTTATGAGTTCCTGCAAAGGCAGATATCGCTTTGCAGGCGGTTTCGTCCCTTCCCTCAGGCAGATCTCAGCTTCAGAGAAAGATGTGGAAAGAATTGCAGCCTGGGAGAAGCCCTGGGGGATGCCTGCCCCAAAGAGTCCCAGGGTGATGTGTGACTTGGAGGAGCTGATGGCCCTGCTCCAGTCAGGGGGACACTGGCCATGTTGACTGCTAGCCCAGGCAAACCCAGTGGCTGTGCCAATGCCTCCACAGCCCACCTCTGGGGCAGTAGGGCTGCAAAGCATGATGGCTGCAAAAAGCATGCTGCCTTGGGCTGCTGGCAGGGAAGTTGGCTTCTAAGCAGCAGTATCTGCAAGGAAGGTTCACACACTTCCCAAAGCACTGCGGCCTGGTCACTGCTGTGTCACCCAGCAAAGTCCACCTGGGCCAGCTGAATGTTGTATCTGTCAAAAAGAAGTACTGCTTGCTTGCATAGCTCTTGGGGTTTTAAGGGTGACCTCTAAATCCTACAGCAAAACCACATTCTTCCCTGCTTTTTCTATTGCCATGCTACAGTGGTGAGTTTCATTATTCATTATACAGAACATCAAACTTGTTGAATTTCAACATATTTATCTACCAAATTTATCTACCAGACACCACATTATACTTTAATCCTGTCCTTGATATTTGCATAGCGTCCTTCGTTTGAATGGTACCTAAACAGAGGCTTGCTCTTAAAGGCATGGACAGATTTGCATGTTTGACTGTGCCAGGAGCTGCTAATGAAAATAACAACGAGCATGGGGGAATAAACTTGCCACCTGTGGCGTCTTGTTTGGCATCCTCATTCAGCCTAATAAAGAATCATTCATGTTTAATTGCTACATTTGATTGTTTAATTGCAGTTATTTTACACGCCATCTTGTAGTTTGGTCTTGGCTTCAGACATTATCTGCTACCTTACTCTTTTTGAAAAGTGAATTATACTAAAATAGAAAATTATTTTGCTCAAATAATTATAACTAGGCCTTTAAATTGTAATCAGGCTGAAAAAAAACCCACAAAAAACCAAAAACCCTGTTCATAAACCCCTTTCTATTTGATGTTTCTGTATAGATTAAAATCCATTTTTTTTCTGTGCAACAAGAATGATTCCAATAACTCCTTCAAACGCTCTTTCAGGGCCACAATATGAGTAGTCTTATCTTCTTACAGAGTTTTATTGAATTAAGTTTACTTTGTTTAAATGCCAATTCATTTTAACAACTGCAAGATTTTTTTCTACAGGTTTAACTTGGCATAAAATTAGTTTGTTGCAGGTTCACTTAGTTGGGCAATGTTCTGACTTCAAATCAATACAAATCCGTCCTATACTTCAATAAGGCAGTCTGCTTGCAAACCTGGCACCTGTTTAACTAAATAAATGGAAAGGAAACCATGAGAAATCCTCTGCTTCTTTGGTTGTGCCTTTTTAATCACACAGAATCACAGAACGGTAGCAGTTGGAAGGGATCTAGTTCAACTCCCTGTGCTCAAGCAGATTCACCTCCATCACGTCACACAGGAACACATTCAAGTGGGTTTTTAAAACTCCCAGAGGAGACTCCACAACCTCCCTGGGCAGCCTGTGCCAGGGCTCCCTCACCCTTAACAGGAAAGAAGTTTCTCCCCAGCTCAAGAGAGATGGGGAACTTCTGCAGAGAGTGCAGCGAAGTATTACAAAGATGATCAGGGAACTGCAACATTTCTCTTTTGAGGAAAGGCTGTGAGACCTGGGAATGTTTAACCTGGAGAAGACTGAGGGGGGAACTCATCAACACTTGCAAATACTTAAAAGGCAGGTGTTGAGACAAGGTGTGGGAGGAGTGTCTTTTTTTCTGAAGTGTCCAGTGAAAGGACTAGGGGTAATGGACAAAAGGTGCAACACAAAAAGTTCCACTTAAGGAGAAACTTTTTTCTTGTGAGGATGAGAGAGCCCCGGTGCAGGCTGCCCAGGGAGATTGTGGACTCTCCTTCTCTGGAGGCTTTCAAAACCCAGCTGCTGTGTGACCTGATTGAGGTGAATCTGCTTGAGCACGGGGATTGGGCTAGATGATCTCTCAAGCTCCCTTCCAACCTCTACTATTCTGTGATTCTGTGATGCATGCACATTTGTCCTTTCCTTTGTACACAAAGTTGCCTGGCATTTGGTCAGTCACCCTTCCTGGGGTGCTAGTCTCTGGCAAATTTGTGTAGATTTAGCTGAAGAGATCCCAGGCCATTTTACATCTACCCTTTCCATCATCTTTCCTTCAACTTTTTGATCTTCCCAAATATTCATCCCAATGACCGATATCCTCAGGCATTCTCCAGTCCCCTCTTCCCTTTGACAGCAGTGTTCTCCGATGTGACATCATCTTCTCTGCCACAGGAACACATAACTGCATAGTGCTTTGCCCCTCTCATATCCAAAAATAAAAGACCAGATGACTGCAAGTACCACACGTGGTGTCTTGGTTTGCCTCTCAGGCCAAACTCACCAGGGAGTAAATTTCTTGATGCTTAAATTCCCTCTTAGATGAGCAAAGACAAGCTGCTTTTTGTATGTCTAGGCAGCGACAATGGCAAAGGCTGCACCGATCCTCTTTGGACTGCTATGAAGCATGGCAGTGCAGTGAAACATACCTATCACAGATGGTGTTCTGCTCTTCAATGCTCATGTCTCTGAATTTTAGACACCTGAGTAATTCTTTGCTTGGCCCATTTCTGTGTGATCAATATAGGTACCAGAAGAGGAAAGTCTCTCTCTTGCCCCTGCTTTTATTCTTCCTTTGCTAATGCCTAAATATGTCTTTGAGCTGGTGGCCTGGGTGTACTGTTCCTTCAGAAGACAGGAAACTTTCTCAGAGTAGTCTTTAACTGCATTGCTCAATAGGAGAGAACTTGAGGATGCTAGCAACCAGTGCTCAGAATTTGGAAAAAAAATGTGGAAAAAGCATCTATCAAATCAAATAAAGAGCAAATAGATTCAGGGCATTGCACTGATTCTGCATAAGAAAGGAAGTAACAAACTCCACAGATAAGCAAGCCAAAGAGCTGCAGGACAGTTTAATGTTGTTTACCTGCTTGGAGGCCCTAAGACGTTTCCCTTTGGATGCATCTTGAGCTCATTCCCATTAAATTCTTCTCTTGCTTTTACCACTACCTTGCCTTTCCGCTTCTCACCTCATACAGCTAAGAAATGACATGCTGCCTGAGTGCTTTCTTTCAGGATAATTTCAGCTACTTCTTGCTCAGTTAAGATTTTTTAAAAGATCAAGCTCATGTACTCAAATCAGTTTAAAGTGCTTTGCAAGAATGCAGCACAGGAATACTAAATCATTATTCAACATTTGACCAGGCATGAAAATAATCCACACTCAAAACTAGTTTCTTAAAATGGCCAGTGTAATTACTAATACAGGGAACAAGAAGGTTGGAAACAGCTACTATTTCTACAGACAAGGAGCATCTTACTGAGACAAAGCTACAGCAAAGCAGGCAATTTTCAGTTCTTTTTCAGCAAGCTTTCTACATCCTTTCTTTCCTTTGCAGTCATAGAAAGCCAATTTTCCGTGTCCCTACTACAAGCAAAATGGGGCAAGATTTTAAAGATACAGTTCCACTCCATTTGACTGCGGCAGACTAAAAGAAAAATGAAGTTCAGCACTTAACTGATCCCTTCGCAATATTTCAGAGTAAATTAAAACTCAAAATGTCAAGAGGTTCAATATGTCACTGGGTCTTTTGACAGAGCAGCCACTTTGAAGCCTAAATGGGAACTGCACTCTTTTTAAAAACCAAAACCAAATGTGTGCAGCTGCTCCGTTTCAAAATGTGGCCCCTTAACTTTGTATTCATTTTATAAAAAATTAGTGAAATATTTTCACTGTTATTCTACTTATTCACAGAGCAGAAAGTTTCCAGTTCATAGAACAGCCACCTATTTATTAGGATGGCTATTCTTCATTATCTACATTAAGGTAAAGCTAGGAACCTCACAGTCTGTCTTCTTCCACCAAGCAAAACTATATTTACTGCCTGCAACATGTTTATCTTGCCCAGCCCTCAACAAATAATTTTTTTGTTTTACCATCTCAGTTTGTGTTTGTGAAACAGGAACGATAATGAATGATAATACTTACCTTCTTCACAAAGATATGATGAAGATTAATTAGTTCTTGTTTATACGAAGATTGGCAATAGTGATCTGCAGGTTTGCAAAACACTGGAGTGATTGCTATCAGTGCCATGCTTGACAAAGAAGCACAGTCAAGGACAGGAGCTGGTGCCACTGCAATCATTTACAGGACTGATGATGTATGTGGCCTTGAAGAAAACTCCCCCCAAATTGTCTACATCTGCACCTAAAACCAGAAGGAAATGCACATTAGGGCACTCAGAAGTTGAATTTGCAGAGTGGCGTTCACATGACAGCACCATTACAGCTCTATTCCTTTGCATCTCAACAAAAGCAGTGTTACCAACTGGTTGTAAGGGGTGATTTTGTCTCGTTGGAGCCTACAAGTGAAATCATGTGCCATCAGCACAGGACAAGAGGAAGAGCATCTGGATATCGCAAAGAGGCTTACCACCCTGCAGGGTTCATGCTGCCCCAGTCCCGCCACAGGGGCCACGGACACAGGGCTCAGCCCAGCATGGGACTGGTGCTCTGAGCGTGGGCATGAGGCAGAATTTGGTGAAGCTCAAAATTCACTCTGAACAATGCAGGCAGCGGCCAACTGGTTCTGAAGGTGCTTCCTGCTGCACAACAGAAAGCTCTCCACTCTCAGCCAGGCACAGACCTCACATTGGAGGCCACCTTGAGCAAGGTGCTCCTTTGCCACTCTGGCCATGACATCCCTGAGGTCTTCATTACCCACCAGCAGGCACTTCCTGCCCATCACTGCAAACCCTTCAGTCTGCTGGAAAGTCACATGGAAAGGCACTCCAAACTGGTTAGTCAGTAACCTCCTAGATGGTGTTAAACTTCCTCCCGAAGTTTGCCATTGATGCAGAGATAGACTTGGCCTCTCCCACTTTATCACGCTTTCCCTGCCAGTCACTGTGTGCATGTACTATGCTATGGCAAATTGACACCTTTGGCACTCAGCCTGCTGTGTTAGATACTTGCGGGCTGTCCAGTCAGCAGGTTAGGCTATTTTCATAGTAATGCATCTGCAGTGAAATGTATTTTTCCCTATAGCTGCCCAATTTGTTCTCCTAGGCACTTTAGAGTATGGCCAGCTTTCAGCCTGAGTTTGTTGCAGGGAGGGCTTTCTCTGTACAAAAAGATAGGAGGCTGTGCCAGCTTGCGTGCCTCGTCTTCCACCTTCTCCCCGTTCCCCAGAGTTTTCCATAGGCTCCAGCTGTTGCTTTTCACCTTCTTCAGCCATTCCTTCACACCCTGACAGCTGCCCCTGCACCATCTCCAGCAGGGAGGAGACGTGGCATGTCCAAAAAACCATGATACAGAAAATGGCAGACTCCTTCTGGGCAAGGCGGGAGCTGTGGCTAGGGATGGCAGTGACCAGCAGCTGGCAACAACAGGGTCTGTGAGCTGCAGGTTGCTGACACAACAGGTGGGATTTTTGTGATTGAAGCTTCATTCCTTCTGTGACCAAAGCGGCACAGGCAACCAGCTGGAGCCAGCTACAGGAGACACTAGTCCTTGATAACTTGTGACTGCCTTTGTCAAATCATCTGATGGCACCTGGATAAGATTTGGGGGGTGATTTTTCTGCTTTAGTAGAAACCATAACAATCTTGAGGAGAGGTGAATTTAGAAGAATATGTGTGAGATCTGGGACATTGGTACCACAGTGACCATGTTGACTCGCAGGTCTCCAGACCAAATAGCTACTCCATCCTTGACTGGATCTTACAGGGTCCCTTGAATGCCAAGATCTTACTTTGTGTTTCTTTACTTAGGGCTCTTACTGCATAGCTACATGCTTCTGCTGGTACTCTTCAGCAGTCTACTTGCTCCTCTGTTTAAGTGTTTTTTTCTCCTGCACACTTGTTTAAGTACAGACTAACAAGCCACGTAAAAAATGCAGGTAACACTAACTGTTCAGTAACTCACACTGTAAACAAAAGTAGCACTAATAAAACATCCCTGTTATATAAAGATAAATTTCTCAGCACCATGTTTTTTTAACAGCAGGGGTTCAGTTACTGTGGTCAACAGCTATGCATTAAGGTCAAAGTCTATAGGTTAGATTGTGTCTACAGTTTAGATTGTAGCCAAAAATACATTCCATGTGATTTCAGGCTATAGACATCCACTTAGTGGTGTAAGCTTAAAGGAATTATGTATTTGGGGCAATTTGCATTGCAAAGTATATGCAGGTGACAGTGCAATACGATGGGAGATGTTATTACTGAGATTAGAATTTACACTTACGGCTCAATTCGGGATTGTATTTGCCTGAGAAATGATGGTACCCTAGAAAAAAGTACTAAGCATCTGGTAATTTAATATTGACTGTGTCCAGTAAATATACTTTTAGTTTCCTATTTCAAGCTAAGATTAATTTTCTGATCAAAGAAAATTTGATCAGAACTGCATAGACAGTACAACAGCAGTGATATTACATGGCTTGAGGATATGTGTTGTACCTTTGAATGTCTACAGGAAAGCCAGCCAGGAGGGGATGATGATGGTTTGTGGTAGAAGCTCTACAAGAAATAATAACTCCTCTTTTTGGAAAGGAGTTATTTTTATGTATTTCTTTCTTGCTGTCAATCAGAGAAGTCCTTTCCTCACTTTGAAAGTACACATAATCTTTGTTTTGTGCTTGTAAAACTCTTAGGATGCTTTTGGTTGAATTCTGAGCTAATCACAATTATTGCTATTTTGATTGCTTTAAAAAAAATAGTCCAGAAGTGGAGACAAACAGTACCACATGAGTTGTTGTGGTGTTATAAACTATGTTAACATGATTAATCTCCATCCTCCCATGTTTCTGCCCTGTCCAGTGTGACAGATAGCTCCCTTCTCCTTCCCTTCCCACTTCCAGCTATTCCTGCTAGATCAGCTTTTCCCATCACAGGTGGGGCGTCCCACCCACACAAGCTCTGAATAGTTTATGGTTAGCCCTTCACCAGTCATTTTGCAATGTTGCCTTCCTTGCTCTTCTGCTACCATTACATTAAATATTCACTGCTTCACAGTGCCTGTTAACTGGGTGGTTTGCTACTAATAGCTGGCTCTGAATGGAGACATCTTACTCGGAGTATTCCCAGCACCATCTGCTGCCTTTCTTTATTTCTATTTCTAGAAAGGGTTTCACTGATATCTGAGAAGCAGGGGAGGAATCTGGATACGGTTGACACAAATCCCAGAAAACATTTGTCTGTTTGTCTTCTGCGCTAATTAGTGTAGACTTGGTCAAAAGTGTTCTTAACTTTTATTTATTTATTTTGCTCATTTCTATAACATCTATCACCATGACAGCACTGTGCTTCAACGGCAGGAAATTAAAACACATAATGCAGGCAGCTAATCAAATGCAGAAGCAAACAGAAACATTTTGCACAGAGCCCTCAGTGTCACTTCGGTCCCGCTTTGACAGACAGTTGAGTTTCTCTTTCTGCAGAAAAAGATGTTTTGTTTGTTTCAAATTCCCTTTTCCCTTGGAAGCATAAACGTGAAATTACTCTATCTTCCTCTGTTGGGATGTCTTATTTGTTTTCCTGCTAGTGGCTGTTAAAGTAGATGATGTTTAATTATTTCCTGGGTTTAATTTATGGCTTGCACAGTTCAGCATGAGGATTACAGTAGGACTGATGGGAACTAACTTGTACTGTTGAGACAAAGCCTGGTCTTAGCAGCTCCATTGCATTTCACAAACAGGATCTGTCTTCCCATAGCTGCCCAGGCTCCGCCAGCCCTCCCGTCTGTGGCATGCTGTCTCTTGTTAACAGAGCACTATTTCACCCTTTGCCCTTCTGGGGCTGTGCAGGGGTCGACAGGTCTCTGCACACAGGCAGGGACTGAATGCTGGCAGGAGGTATCCAGGGTGCAGCACATTTTTCTGGCAGAAGCAGGTGAAAGGGCAGCAGTCCATCGTGGTCTTGTGCACAGAGCTGCCTGTTCTGTCAGGTAGAGGGGCTGGTAAGAGGTTTCAGCAGCCAAAAAGACCTGCTGAGCAGAGGAGACAGGTTAAAGTTGCCTGGGTAGGAGGAGGACACCAAGCCAGGGAGGCTGTCTTTCATGGCTTTGCCTTCAAGGCAGCAGGTACCAGCAGGGAGGGATTGGGAGCTCATTTTGCTACTTAGGAGTCACTAAGCTCGTGAGTTAAGACTAAATCACTCACTTAATGAGGAAAGACTGAGAGACTGAAACAGATGAAGGCAGGAGGGCTGTGCAATGGGGTTGCAAAAGCCATAGTCATATGGATGAGCGACCCACCAACTTGCCCTCTCCTCTCCTTTTGGGGCAAGGACAGGGGCAAAGGAAAGCCCAGCAGGAAAACAATTCCCTGCAAATCTCTCAAATCTTTAAAAATGTTTGTTTTGCAGGATCCAAATTAGATCTCTTGTCTTAGCTTCATGAAGCTTTTCATTTTAGTGGTATTTGAACACGTGTTACTGCAGTTCGCAGCACGTCTTGATTTTTCTCTAGGTTTCCCTTTCTGGGCTGCAGTCAGTTCCCGTCTCTCCATGTTTTAGTGCATTTAGTGCCCAATGACAGGACAAGGGGTAAAAGCACAACCTGGAAGACAGGAAATTCCACTTGAACATGAGGAAAAACTACTGTGAGGGAGTCCTGACACAGGCTGCCCAGGGAGGTTGTGGATTCTCCTCTGGAGGTTTTTATAACCTGCCTGAACATGTTCCTGTATGGCCTGATCTAGGCAGACCTGCTTTAGCAGAGAGGTTGGACTAGATGATTGCTAGAAGTCCTTTCCAACCCGCACTATTCTGTGATGTTGCATCCTTTGCCATAGACATTGCTCACACTCAAACACAAATCCCCCCAAACCTCAGCCTGTGGCAGTAACAAGCGCTGAATCATCAGGTCAGCTGGTCAATGGCCACCTGTGACTAGCACTTAGGGCTAAAATTCTGCTCATCTGATGCCCTTCACCTTAGACTCCAGGCTATGCAGTGTCATGCTCATCTCTTCAGCATACAAGGTTTTTCCAGTGTGAAGTGGCTAGCCTACAGTTATGGCATATGTTTACGACTGCATCCACATATTCGGGTGTTCAGTACAGTTTGTGACGGGAGCAGTGTTTTGGGCTTCAGCCATTTAGATAATTTCTGTGTTTAAAATTCTAAAAAGAAAGTTCTTTTAGAAAAAAAAATAAAAATAATGCATTTCCAATAAGCCATGGAGAGAACCTAGTAAAAGGGTAACAAAATAATTTTGGGCTGTTTTTAACCTTGACAGGCACCCTTTGGACACTTTACATAAGAAATTGCATATGTCAATCACAGCCTCAACGGTGTTAAAGATTTGAATCAGAAGCTTGCTAACTTATCTTGAATACTTTCATCAACTCATTATCTTATACTGGATTCTTCAGGTGACTTGTTTCGGGTGCATCAAAATTTTATCAAAAAATCCAGTCTTTGTATTATTCCCCTTGCACCTAGATTAGTTTTTATTTATCATCTTTTGAGTCAGCAATTCAAACAGCCAAGTATACCTACCAAAGAGCATCCTAACAGACTGCTTTCCTAATAAGCTTTCTTTTGCGTTGAAAATGGAAATGCATTTTTCTTGATTTTCACTGATGAAATGTCTGCCATGTGAGTAACAAATTATGCAAAGCTCGAGTCCTTTTGCATCCACTGAGTCCATGTAGGTGGGTAGAGAGCTCTTCCCTGCATTTACTGAGTCTATATAGGTGGGTACAGGTTTTTTGCTTTGCTTCTAACAGCTTTCATCAAGTCATTGGGTAACTTGTCTCATAAATCCACATACTAACATTAATAGTCTAACTCCTCTCAAAATAATTACATTGCTTCCATCTCAGGTTGTAGACTTGGGGGGTGCTGTTAAACAGCTGTTTTGTTTCACTCTCCAAATGGTCAGAATGGTTCAAGGTGCAAAGCAACTGCCTGTTCTCCTAGGTGAGAGATGCTCCATAAATCTCATAGACTCATTATTTGTCTACCTATTCAGATACCTGTAGGATAAACTAATTTAGCAGTGGGGATTTTTCATCAGTGAATTACACTAATAAAAACGTTAGCTCCTTTTTTAGCTTTCTGTGTAGCCTGTTGAGTTATTTACTTTGTATTAATTACCAACAACCCCTCACTATTTTGAGGAGCCCTTGTACCCAAGTAGCATTCTTTCTTGCTGTAAGGACACAGCAAGGTTAAATACCAGATGCCACTTGATGTGTTTTTGCAGAGATTTTTGGCATATGGAGCCACGAAAGCGTCTGAGACCATCATCAGATCCACTTGGAATTCATAATCAGGAGAGCTGATTGTCTTTGCTTTTTGTAACTCTGCATTTGAGTAGGGACTCTCCAAACTGTTTTATCCAATAATGTCTTGGTGAAACTTTTGCAGACATAGCTAGGCAGCCTCTCCCTGCTTTGAAATACGATTTTACACCACGGCATTTTTCTCTTGTCTTTATTTTTGTTTGTAGGTGTCAGTACAGAGGTTACTATTTTAAAGTTTTTTCTTTGAGTGTTTGCTTTAAAACTATTTGCTGGTATTATGATGTATTTTAAATGGCTAAAATAGAGCACATTGGTGTAGATTTAATAGAAATTAATTTGAGACTGCAGCAATCATGGTATCTTCATATACTAAAATCAGAAGGTACCGTAATTTCTGAAGTAATGAATGGTAGCACCTGGGTAGTACACATCATCAGTCAGGTCCAGATTAAAGATTCTTTTCTTTTCTTTTCTTTTCTTTTCTTTTCTTTTCTTTTCTTTTCTTTTCTTTTCTTTTCTTTTCTTTTCTTTTCTTTTCTTTTCTTTTCTTTTCTTTTCTTTTCTTTTCTCTTCTCTTCTCTTCTCTTCTCTTCTCTTCTCTTCTCTTCTCTTTTCAGTGTAGGTTATTCTCTGGCTGCAGACACTTACAGCTTTCTGTACTTGGAAACAAATCAAAGCTTGTTTTCCAGTCGTCTGAGGAAAATAACTTTGCAAACTCTGCAGTGAACATTGCTTTGGAAACCTGTATGACTATAATCATGCAGTACTTTTTAAAAATTAAAGTAACCCCAAAAAGGCTTTTGCTGCACATGGAATAGGTGGAGCTTGCAAGTGCATACTAAAGGTAATGGGCTCTAAATTTCAGCTCTGTTTTCTGATCCAGAGGGATGATTCCTCTCAATCAGATCCCAAAGTCTGAGGCAAACTGTTGTATTTAAGAACTCTTGGGAGAGTATTTCATGGCATGGAGATTAGAAAGCAAGAACTGAAAACTGGAAAGTGCTTTATGGTGTCTCTCTAACAGCTTTGGATTGATTCATTTTAGTATTTGTGTCTGGGTTGTATTCACTGCTGCCTCATAGATCAACAGCATGACGGAGTCCCAGCTCTTGTTGATGCAGCATATGGGAACGGGATCCATTATCTTTAGTTCCCAGGACTATAAAATGTCTAATAAACTCAGCAGCAAGAGTGCCAGATTTGCACGGCACTGCCAGCTGCTGTAGCCTTGCTGTCTATTAAGCTATGTTTTTGGTTTCATTATTGATGGGGACTGCTGATAGTCAAGCATGATGTTGTTTGCAGATTCAAGGCACTTTTCTAAAGCTTCAGTGATATTAGAAGGTTGCAAGAGGCTAATGGTAAAAGAAAAACCAGTTGGTATGCAGCCCCTGGCACCCCACAGACTGAATTCATGGATCACCTTATATCTCCTTTGGAAACTAGGAGGCCTCCAAAATTGTATCTATGGGATTGGTATGTAAACACTCATCGCAGGAGACAGGAGAAAACAGAAATCATGTGTACCAGAAAATGAAGGAGATTCAGCTGCGGAAGCTCACAGCTCACAGCAACAGCAAAGTCATTTGGTGGAAATCCCGTTTGCTGTGGTGCTCTCCTAGCCCATCTCTGTCTTGCCTCCTCCTTCTCCTTTCATTTCTGCCAGACAGGATCTGGATCAAAAAGCAGGGGAAATCCTCAGTTCACCACCTAATTAAAAAATATTTGCTCATTATCTGATAAGCCTCTTTCTCCTGTGTCAGCATGACTTGTAAAGGTGACTTCAGCTGCTGTGCCTCCTCTTGCAGAGAGGGGGAGAGGGAGGGAGGAAGGGATTCATGCTGCAATGAGAAATCAATTTAAATTCACATGGGCATAGTCAATCCTTAATCATGTCAGCAAACTCAGGCTGGCTGCAGGAATCTGAGCAGGAAGTTCAAATGTCTCAGTCTCAAATGCACATCCCTGTTTCAGAACCCAAAGCAGGGTGTCCCTGAGCATTAGTTTGCTGCTCCAGCACTTTTCTCTGTCTCTTCCCTAGCTGTTTATATTGCAATGTCTCTCTCCCCTGTTTTATCTCACCCAGTGCTCTGTGGCTCCTGCTACACCTTTGGAATAAATTCCATAATCTCCCCAAAAACGGCGCAAAACACGATCCTGCATACAGGAGTTGCTATGGTGGAGTAGAGGAATGACTTCCTACTCCACTCTCCTTGCTCCTTGTGCATTTCCACTATAGGCATGTTGCAGTTCCTGACCAGTATTAGTTCTTATTGCTTTCTTTGCTCCTTGTGGAAATAGAGATCAAGCACAGCTAGGGGAAGTTAGGCAGCGTTTTCAATCTCTAGTGTCTTCAATTTAGGCATGGAAATCAGCAGCAGGCATTCAAATGGAAGTTAATATGAGCTAGCATCCACAGCTCCCATTTAAACCACTGACTACTGATGCCTTTGATTAGTCTCTTGATATTATTTCTTGAAAAGAGAATCCTGTATCCCACAGGCAGGATCGGTTTCTGTATCTTTGATACCTTGGATGAGGGAAAACAACATTTGTAGCATTAGTGCTGGCATAAATGCAGGAGAAAATGTTCACTTGAGTCATGGACTAAGGTTTGTAGGAGTGATGATTAGAGTAGCTGTCACCTGTGCTTGTAGCTAGGCTGCTCTTGGCTTGTAAGTCTGTTGGCACTGCACAGTGCCCACTGGCTCTTGACAGCCTTCCGAGGGCATTTCCGATCTCTCAGTCTACGCTGCCAGTAGCTGCAGCTGTTAAATGCTAGTGTGCTACTGACAACTTTCCTGCAAGTAAAAGAAAGAAACATGCATATGAGCCAGGAGTTTCTTTGAAAGAACATGGGTCTGAGTTTTTGTGCAAACTCCTTCTTCAATTTTTTAAAATCCACTATAATTACTGACTATTTAAAAGTATTCCAGGGAATAATTTCTGGGCCCTTCTGTTTTTTCTCTTTGCTTTACTGCTGCATAGAGTCTCAGTGTTTAGAAATGCTACAGATTTACTTTCATGAAAATGAGGGAGATGGCAATGGTGTATTTGACAAAAACATGACTTCTGCTGGGTGAAGCTGTATACCCTGATCAGAAGAAACTAAGAGGTGGAGGATTCATTACATCCATTGATACTTTGTTCAGAGCTTTTCACCTTTTTAAAAATGCATTCCTACCATCTCAAATTTGTCTGTCTCAAACTTTCAACTACTGAGTCTTATTATTTCCTCTGTTAACAAAGTTCCTAGTTCCAGGGTTTCATGAAAGTAACAGTATATTGCAATCAAGCCACCTCTCAGCCTTCTTTTTCAGAAGCTAAACAGACTGTGCTCTCTACCTTTCTCACTCTAAAGCGCTTTCTTCAGCTGTTAAACCATTTTTGTTACATTTGCTGTGGCTTTCTTTTTTTTCTGTGCAGTCACCAATTTTGCTATACCCTTATCAAAAAAGGTGAACTGTGGAGCTGAGCATGTTGTCAGGGGCCAGCCTCTCCTAGACTATACACAGCCTAAAAAGCCTGTGCCTAAATTTGCTCACATTTCCCTTTTTTGTACGCAGAGATTACTTTATCTCTTTTTAGTGTGACTTTACCCTGGCAACCTGAGTTCAGTTGCTTGTCCACTATGATGTTAAAACCTTAGCTGTTATTGTGGGATTATTCTGCTTCCTGTTTCCAGAGTGGTTTTCACTGCACATCCCCAGCTTTTCCACCTGCCTGTATTTAGATGTAATTTGTTTGAGCGAGACTGTCTTACCAAGTGCTGCACTATCTTCCACATGATTTACAGTTTCTCTGAGGGACTTGCAGAGAGATGCCTAGCACCTACAAAGGATGCTGATCTAGTGCCCCCTGTCCCATTTCCACAGCAGATCTGGCCTGGTAAGAGACAGTGGTCCATGGATGATCATAAAATTAATCTCCCAGGCCTATCTGCTTCAGGTAATAAAATGAAAAACAAACTCCTCCTCTCCATCAGCGTATTTGCTACTTTTGGCCCCATCTTTGTGACAGACCTGTTGCTGCCTGCCACATCTTTTAGATTTCATGATGATTCTTGGGTGGAAAATGTTTTCAATGTCTTGCTTACTTCTGACCTGCAGTGGAAATATCTCCATTTGAATCCCATTCAAATATATCTCGGTTTATCATCCATTTAATGTAATCTATACTGATATTGTGGAGTCACAATTTTTTAATCAGGATACTGTATGGTACCAAATGAAACACCTGGTGATGGAAGGAGGACAGAAGTATCACCAAATAAATCCATTGTCAAAAAGAGAAATATTTTTTGAGACAGAGTTTCTATTTATAATAATAATGCTGACTGACATTAATTACCACCTAAAATCTGTATCAGCACTTCCATTGGGTACAGGAATGATGACAGAAAGCTCCTCCAGCAGTAAGAAAAATGTAATGCCTCCACATTAGGTCCTCAGTGGTTGCTCTGCTGTTGCCTTCAACTGTGCACTGATGCTGCTCTGTGACAGAAATGGAAGGTATTGCCCTCCCTTTTTAAAGCCCCTTGTTTTTTCAATTGGGTTTGCATGCTCAGGCTTTTGCTTTGCTGCTCAACTCCACTTTGGAAGCACGGCAGGATGATTTATTAAGGACTTCAAGAGGGAGACATGAGGGCCACAGCCGCACCGCTCTGGCAGGGCTGGCCAAGCTCCTCTCCACCTCTGCTTCTAAAGTCACAAAGCAGTTATTTATATGACACATGGCAGAGGTGCAGTAAGGCACTCACCCATTAAAATGCTTTCAGTGCTTGCCCTTATGACTAAAACAAAGGCTTTTACTTTTCCAGGCAAGGGTTTTAGGGATGTCCATCTCTTCATGCTTTTTTTGGGTTTTTCTTGTCTTTTGTATGTTGTTATTGCTTACGGTTCTTAAAGCTCCACAAATTGTAAGCCTGTAGCTTGCAGTGAAGGCATGCTGGTAAATGATTTATAGAGGGTCTTACAAATCATGTTGCATAGAACTCAACCCCTTCCCCCACAGCAAGACTCATCATTTCAGAGCGGCAGGGTCTTCAAGGGAGCTAAGCTGTCCTTTCCCTGCTGAGATTTAGGAAGCCAAGCTGTAAAATGCTGCTAGAAGTGAGAGTAAACATGACACAATAACAACCTGGCATTTAAGTTTCAGCAGGGTTTAAGGTGGCCTCAGAGAAGCTCTTTGTTATCATCAGTATTGTATTATAAAATTAACATATAAACAAATAACATAAAAATTATTTTAATGCTTTTACAGATATATTTAAAAAAAAACCCAACTCAATATGTAAATATGTCAGGCAGGAGTTAAAATTACTTCAAGGATTACAAGGCAAGCAGAAATTTCTAACAGTTAAATGAACTGCAGAAATCCCCATTTATTAATTGTGGTCTCAGCTATACTAATCCAGTCAAACCTCAGTGTGGCTGAGTAGACCTGAGAGCACAATTTGGCTCTGTGACACTAACCTCAGGACTTTTCAGCCGGAAAGCCCTCAGCACCACTCCAGAAAGACATGTTATCTGCATAGAGAACTTGGCAATGCCCACATATACAACAAATGCTTAAAAATGGACCTCCCTAGTTCTCAAACAAGGAGAAGAGATGGTCTTACCTGACAGTCTATCCAGCAGCTGGTGCAACTCCTGGGCATTGATGTGCACTTAGGTAGAGACTACCAGTGTTGGAAATCTGGGGATCCTACTTTGTCTTGGCTGGCTCTCTTGTATGGTGAGTAAGAAGAGCTGGTGAAATCGACTCCCCTGCTTTCTCCTTCCTTGTTCTCTGTGCTGATCTCAAAATTGCAGATTAATTCAGTCTGGGAGAGACCTCAGGGGTCACGTAGGGCAATCCCTGCACAGAGCAGTGCCAATTAAATCAAGTTGTGCAGAGCCTTATCCAGATGGGTTATAATATGGCTCTGTGGGCTCCTGCTCCAGTGTTTCGAATGCTTTTCTTATGAAGAATATTTTTTTGCTAATATCTAATCCAAATTTCCTGCATGCCAACTTGAATCCACTGCCTCTTCTCCTATCCCACTGCACCTCTGGGAAGAGTCCAGTTCAGACTTTTTTATGCCCAACATTCAGGTAGTCATTTCAGGTGAGAAAAGCAGAGCTTCATGCTTTGCCAGTTCCACCAATTTTAGAAAAAGAGTTATGGTGCCTAGAAAGGAATGATTTGCCATGCAGTGAAACAACTGGATTAACAGATTGCAATTTAGACAAAACATTTTACCAAGGAAGATGCCACATAGTAGAAATTAAAAGATTTTTGGGCTTTTAGTAAATTAAAAGTTCCTCTGGGGCTGGGAGGGGGCTGTTTATCAGCAAGTTGTACCCTCTTAAAAATAATCAAAACATTGCTGGAGCTACAGACTAATGTCTCCACAAGATGCATGATCTCCTTAATGGAAAAGTGAATTCCAGTCACTGTGATACTCCATCTGATGAGGACACTTAGCTGTGATGGGCTGGAATAAAGTGCTTTATTATACTAAAGTGAACCACACTGCGAGTGTTGGGGATATGGTTAATGCAAGTACACAGAAATTACACAGTGTCTGTTTTGACATTCTGATTTCCTCTAATGGACACCCAGCCTGCAGGCCAAGCTCTCCAAGAGTTTTGTGCCGTGCCATTTTCTCCAATTATTAGCAACACTTTTCCTCCAAAGTACCTGGCGGTAGCGTCTCATTCACAAACCCAGTATTTACAGCTGGGAATTTAAAGGGCTCACCTCCTGCATTCAGGACCCCTCATTTCAATCCCATTTTCCTTTAATGCCACGTTAGCCGTTTTAATGCGTTAACCGATGTCACCTGTACGGTGCAGGAAACGCAGTAAAATCGACACCTCCCTGTGGGGTTTTGCCTGTGGGTTTTGTTAGTTCAGCACTCACGCTTCAACCATGGCTATTTTTCTCTCTTTATCATCCACCTTAGCTCCCTGTTGAGATGGTTTATCAGAGCAGTGCATGGTGCTGCCGATGGGCACTGCCACTCTGGTCCTGCCTGAAAAACTGCTTTCTCGGTGTCAAAGGCTGCAGCCAGGTGGGAGATGAGGCCAGTCCCCCAGAGGAAGTGCACACCACTGTCGTGGTTTAGGCCCATCAGGGAACAAAGGCCACGATTAGCCTCGAGTACCGAAGAGGCTGAGGATTGCTCGAGGGCAGGGAGGGCTTAATTGCCGCTTAAGGTTCAGGACAAAACAGACCAGGCCACTCGGTTTGGGGAAGAAAACAGAAAATAATTTAATGCAAAATCAACCAAAACATAACCAAAATGAAACAACCCAGAGTAATACATCAATGAAGAGTCCAACCAGCCTTTTTAAGAACACCTTCTTGCCACCCCTCCCCTCTTCCCGGGTTCAGAGCCCTGATCCCGGTGTTTTTACCTTGCCCCACCCCCGAATGGTTCGGGGGGGCAGGCAGTGGGGGTTTCAGTTAGTCGGTTTCCGAGAGCTTTTGCCGTTGGTCCCTCCTCAGGACAGGTGAACTCCACACCAGTCCTCCCTGCAAGTCCGTGGGGTAACTCACAAGCATGGCAGACTTGCACGGGCTGCTCTGATGCCCACTGACTCCAAAGGCTGCAGCTCCTCTCTGCCTCTCGTGTGGGGCTGCTCTGCGGCGCGCAGGCTCTCCAGCACAGCCTGGGCCATGGCCATCTCCCCACACAGTCCCCCGCCCGTCCGGGCTCACCCACACGGAGCTGTTGGTGGCTCTCAGTCTTGCCATGAATCTCCATAGGTTTCAGGGGCACAGCTTGTATTCTCGCCACGGCTTGCAGAAGGGTCTCCGGTCTACTGCTTCTCGTTCCTTCCTCCTTCTCTGGCTGAAGGGTCCGCATAGTGGCCTCCATCTTGTATCACTCTCCACCTCCCCACTCGCATTTCAAATTCCCGTCCCCTAAATAGTGATGGCAGAGGCGCCAGATTGGCCCAGCCGGGCCGGAGGTGGGTCTGAACCTAGGAGCCGGGGGAGGGTCTTCACTGCAACCCGCTCCCCCTGTTACCAAGCCAAAAGCTGCTCCTTGCTAAACCAGGACAACCATACACCCATGCATTCAGTTGGAAGGCTCTGACACTTTATAAGAAAGCTTTTCTGTTTCCGTACTTCTGTTGCTGATTTGGCCTTGGTTTTCTTTTTTGCTCATTTGTTTTTCCAGTTGGACTGCCTGGGTCAAACATAGCTAAGGGAGCAGAGGATCTGTCAGAGGTAAAGTCTTGGGTTAAACACTTGAGCATTCAACATCTTGGATAAGATCATGTTTTAATCTAAATATTCAACATATGTTCAAATATATGTACACATATACCTACACAAAGGGACTGCTTTGTCCCACAGTCTCTTTCCTGCTATTGCTTCCATTTTCACCACCTACTTTCCAGTCTCTGCCAGTTTATGTTGAAAGTCCACTAAATCCCCAGCCAATATAAGATACTTCACTGTTTAAATCTCTCTTCCCATCAATCCACTGACTGTTTTCCTCACCGCTACTGAACTAGGCTTGTTGTCTGGGGCAGAGTAATTGCAATGGTCTGGCTTCGAATTTGTCTTGGTCTTGTCCAGGCAACAAGGAAATGCATGCAAAAATAGTCTCCTAGGAAAACTGACCATGGAAAATTCAGCTTAGGGAGCAATAAAAGAATTTACTGCCATCACACAGAAACCAACAGGAGAATTTACATCTCTCACAGTAAGCACTCTCTGGGGGCAATTACGTCCTCAGGAGTCATCCTTCATGAGGCCACCTTGGAGGCCAGCCACTCCCTGCAGCGGGTGCCCGTCCTGGCCCACCAAACAAAGGTTCCCCTCGCCTGGCCCATTTGAGTGCAGCAGCATCTCCTGCTAAGGCCTCGCCTTCCAGCTTCGGGACGAAAGGCAGCAGCAGCTCTTTGCTGGGAGCTGCTGCAACCCAGCCCCTGTCAGGGGCTGAAGCGATTTTATTTACCTGTCAGACGTGGCAGTTCCCCCAACTGCATGGACCTTCTGTGCTTCCCACAGCCACACCACTCTGCATCCTGGGGGTTTCCCCTCTATCCACTGGTAATTTTGCGGTTGTTGCATTTTGTCAGGCAGAGAGCAGGATTTGCACTCCTTGTTGACCTGGAGGAGGCCTCAGAGGGCTTTTCTGTCTTCTTTCATCTGAGTACTTTTGCTGTTTCCTATCTTCCAGTCAAAACTCAAGGGTAAACCAACATTCAAGCCTGCCGCCTTTGAGAATTGACTCACAGACCTAAACTGGCCTTCCTTGTGTTGGTGTGGGCAGACAGCCTCCACCAGCCACAGGACCTCATCGTTGTATCTGCACTCTTCAAGCTGTGGAGCATGGAGGTGTCCCTGCAGGGGTTTTTGGGAAAGGCTTTCCTAAAAAAGTTACTCTTGTGTGCACAGCTCCAGGAGTGTGCACTGATGCTGGCAGAGCTGGATGAGGGCAGAGCACAGCGCACAGCCCTAAATGCCTGTTCTTCCCAGCAGCTGGCACATAGACAGCCTGAAGTCTTGACAAGTTTGTATACAGGCATCTTTTCCTGTGAGCCATTTCTCCAAAGTCTTTGTAATTTTTATTTCAGGTTTTTTCAGTCTTGAGCTTTTTCCTGCTTTACGTCATACTTTACACTTTAGAGATGTCAGAGGATCTGTGATAAATTGACAGTATGTACAGGAGCAGCAAGGAGACAAGGTCCATTTTAATGAGACTAACTCTAATGGGTAGTGAAAACTGCACCTCGGCAAGCCCCCAGATCTTGTTTCTCTTTGCATAGCATCTTAATGGTATAAAAGGATTTTTACACAAATAAGGAAAGGCAATTCCCAAAACAGATTTCTTTCAGTGGCCATTGAAATGGAAAGTTACCACCAAGAATTGTATGCTCTCCTTCAAGAGGTAAGCACAAACAGAAATTAGTATTCTCTTGACTCCTGAAAACAGGCTGAAATATTTCTGAACAAACAGTGTGTTTGCTTGGGGTTCACCACTCACCCAAGAGATCCTGCAAGCACCATGTGTTTCCTTTATGGTCCCTGTAGGAGTTTAAAAAACCAAAAGCAGAGGAGTGGGGAGAGAGCAAAAGAGAAAGAACACATGAGGGAGGACAAAGCTGTAGCTGGACTTCATTGAAGGGATCCTTGCAAGCGGATAGGTATAGAAATAAACACTCAGGATTATCATGTGTATGCTCTGACTTCTCTTGAGAAGGCTATTGAAATAATTCCTGCCCATTGGCACATGTATTTAATCACATGTATTGATTACAATGTTAGCTTAATATGACCCACTGCTTCAGTGGCACAGGCATAGTTTGGATCCTCATGAGGTAGGAAGAGTGGAGACATGCAGCAACGCTCAAGGTAAACACAGTGCTCCAGGAAAAGACTTGTGTGCCTTTCATCACCTGTCTGGCACTGTTATTCCCTGAGAATGAAGAAATCGAGCCAATAGAAAAATTCTGGTACTGTTATCATCTTATAACTAGCATGAAGGTAGGCAGCTAAATGCAAAGGCATTTGGTGTGCATTTCAGGGCTCTATTCATTTTCCAACTACCCGTGCAAATTACTGTTTGTTCTTACCTCCAATTAGACCCAAGTAACATGGCATGTGAAGTTGATCTTAACGGCTAGTGTTTTAGTCTTTTGAGGAGACAGGGCTCCTCCTTCATGCTGGTTGCCAATATAATCTGGCTGAATTTTGGGTAGGTAATCATAGTTGAAATACTGTCAGCTGTACAAGGCCAAGGCTACTGATGGCTATTTCACTGAGGTTTGTTGTGGTCAGAAATGCCTGCAGAAACCAGAAAGACATCTTCACTTAGACCTTGACGTAAGAAATTCCTTACCATAGGATAGAGGCTTGAACTGCAACGTGATTACACACAAACCTTCAGCAGTTAAGTGATACAGAATATAATTTATGCATACTGGCACTAGCAAAATGCAAAAAGACAGCTAGTCCTGTTCCAAGTGGCAAATAAAATCTCTATGACAATGGTTTATTTTTAACCTAGACACCACTAGCTTACTATGTTCTGGAGCATCTACTGAGGATAATTTTTTGAGGATATATTTTTTTTAATCTTGCTTTCCAGGGAAGTACTTTTTTATCTAGTACTCTTTCCTAAGCTATTTTTGGACCCCAATACCTGAATTCTAACGTTTTCTGGGCAATATTGTAAAAAAGTGAATAGATGAATAGGAGATGTAAAATACTCCAGACTGTATAAGAGTTTTCCAGTCCAGTTTGCCTGTTCTCTATTGAAATGTGAATTCAGTGATGATTTGTTCCTGCCTGCAGGAAATCTTATTTAGCCATGTATTTAAAAGAAAAATAAAAAAAAAAATCAAACATTCTGATCTTAACTTGTATTTCTGACTACAGTTGGCTCCTGGGTTTTTTGCAGCTAGGTCTGAAATATCTCCCCAAGGTAACTATGGTCCGTTCTTGAGTTTTGCTTTTTATTTGCTCAAGGAAGATCTATTTAAACAACTGTAGGAAATTCCATATAATCAGTGATGAAAGGGTAATGATAATTTTTTAAGGGCCTGATCAGAACAACTGTGGGAAAGAGGTTGACATTAACTTGATGGTCATTGCAAGTGTTAATTTTTACTTTAGCAACACTAGATACTGAAAAAGGTTGCCAGATAAGAACGGTAAATCTTGCATTTAAGAACAAAGGAAGTGTGATCCTAAAGAACAGATGCAGATTTCTCCACATCTCTGTGAGTGTCCAATCTTTACACATCTGATCGATAGCTTTAGCAGTGGGACACGTTTGTGATTTATTCACTTTCAGATCTTTCTAAGCAAAGCAACAAAATAATATTAGACTCTCCTGTTGCTAGTCAGTGAGTAGATGGTATTCGCTGTGGGAAGAGCAGTAAGGCTGGCTTACAAAGGCACAGACAGTTGTAGCTGGTATCTTTATAGATCAAGGTGAAAAGAGTAAGGTGATAAAAGCTTTGATTTCCATCCACAAAGTTGGCAAGCAAACAGAGCAGAGTGGGTGGGCATGCACCATGACACCAAGATGGGCCATGGGAGCATCAGCTCAGCATAGCGTAGCTGTGTGCATCACCAAAGCAATACCAGGGTAGTGGCAGTGGGACGGATGCTTCACTGCAGTGCTCCAATCCAACTGGTTGACCCTGGACTCCTCTCTTCAGACACCTAACGTAGATAGCTACAACTAGGGCTTTTTCTGCACTAAGGGCCCTCTTACTGCTCCTTTAGGGACCACAATTGTTTCTAGCAGCAGCTTCAGCACAAAAAAGCCCAAGGTCTTTGGCTACCACAGATCTCGTCTACAGCCATGAAACAGCAGGGAAATGCCAGAGGTCATATAGAGCACAGCCAGTGGCAGTTACTGCCCATGCCTCTAAAAACAGTTCTGTAAATGAGTTAACAGCATCACAGCAAATGTCTGCTTGTGCTTTCTGTGCCTCATTGTGGCACACTGCGCCTAACTTTCTGCTGCCTTGTACAATTATGCACCAGAGATTGCAGTTAAACCAGCTATTTGTCATCCCTTCCAAGGGAATCAGTGGGGGCACTGCCTCACCAAAGCAGCACAGCATCCTGGAATGGTGCCCTGGCCCCCACATCCCAGGGGAAGCCTCTGCCAGGTGCCCTCACACTGATGGACAACAAGATATGCAAAAAGCACCAGCAGCACAGAGATTACAAAGACACATAAAAAAAAAAATCTTCCCTGTCTGTATCCCTGCACAGTGGACCCAGAGGATCTTTGATGGGTTTGAAGCCCTAAAAGGCGATCTCTGTGTTCTAGTACTGCTTGAGTCTCCACAAAGGAGATGAAAAGAAGGAATAAAACATCTGAACAGCCCAATCTGGTCAGAACTACATGCATTCATTACGGCAAAGATGGATTTCTTCTGGTTCCTCCTCTGTATCCTCCTCCTCAGTGGTGGCAGGAAGAACCTTGACACTCCAATTACGGGATATTCATGTTAAACAGAGAAGAGGGACAGCTAGTTGGTGGCAGATGTTTAGGATAAGGCATCCAAAGCTCCACGCAGCCAGCAGACGCCTCGAGGGACAGATTGAAACTACTCTATTGGCCCAGCTCCTCACAACTCTTTGGCGTAGACTTAAATTAGCTCCTAGAAGTCATCGTTACCCATGACTTAAATAGGGTCCAAATGTACTCACTTCACCAAAGCTACTGTGAAATGGGTCTGGTACCCTGGAGACTGGAAGGAGCCTCATTATGTGGAGCTGCTGTTGGGACATACAGCAGTGAAGTGCCTTTTTCCACACTTTTTTACCCCATCCAGGTTTGTCATTTGGCTGAGCCTCCCAGCACAGGATCTCAGGCCAGGAGCATCACTCTCTCTTATCCATTTACAAAACCATGCAGATGAAATCCATTCAAAGGCTTGTGCAAAAGCATTTGATGTTTGTGGCTCTGAGACCGCTTCGTCCTTTCAAACTTGAGAAAAGTTTTTGTCTTTTTTCCCCTCTGATGGAAATGGTAATGCAGGCTAAGAAAAATGTCATTAATAATACAAACCGGGTGCCCTTGAGAGAAAACCTTAGTTGTGAAAAGTGACGACTATGTATGAATTTGTCATGCCATCAGAAGTTTATCTGGATTGTCTTGACTCTTCACATATGCATATATTAGTCTTCTGCCACACATAGTCCCTTTTCCTTATTTATTTAGGATGTAATTATAAGCACATTGTTAAATTGGAAGAAATAAATAGAGATTCATTCACTAAACAGGAAATTTTCTAGGGGAAAAAAATATTTTCCTTCAGACACTGTTTTTTTGTTTCAGGGGGTTTTTTTGCTCTATTTTTAATTTAAGGGTACTTCTCTTATGTTTTATTCACTTCTTTTCATTAGCTAAAGGAATGCCTTGGCATGAAAACCTGTCCTGAATCCACTGCCTTCTTGACAGATCGATACAAAGAGGCCTGAAACGTGAGAGTAAAATTGGATGGTTGGAAGAAAAAAAACCCCAAACCTTAAACAAAAGGAAGGGATTAAAAGCAGCACAGGGGCACGTATTAACACTGTGTGAGTGCCATTGCATGCATTGGTTCCTAGGAGCAACGTACAGCATCTTGCTTGACAGGCTGAGACTGACAGACCTCAACGATGAATCTCTACTGCCTTCTAAAAAGGTAGAGCCCTCCTTTTTATCTCTAGATTGATTCTGACCAGTTTGCTGCAAGTAGATACTGCTTGAATTTCAAATATTGAGCGCTGGTATCTGCAATTGGTGCCATGCTGTAAATCACATGCTAATGTTCCTCTGTCTTGACTGGATGAGAATAAACATAATAATCAAGAAGAGGCCTTGAAGAAGCCACTGTGGCTTTAAATCTCTCAGGGTGTAGCAGCAGTTTAGGAAGAAGTGCCTGGTAAGACAGATTAGGAAATTCTAGAAAATTTAAAACCCGCTCCTTTCTGGACCGCACAGGCTCGGCCCAAGGCATCACTCCTAGGAAAATTAGGCTGCTGTGAAAAATTACCAGGGTGCAGAATTTGACTGGGGGGTAGCAAATGTGACACTCATCTACAAGAAGGGCTGAAAGGAGGATCCCAAAAACTACAGGCCTGTCAGCCTGACCTCGGTGCTGGGAAAGGTTATGGAGCAGATCATCTTAAGTGCCATCACACAGCATATATGGGACAAGCAGGTGATCAGGACCAGTCAGCATGGATATATGAAAGGTAAAGCATGCTTGACTATAACCTGATCTTTGTATGACAAGGTGATCTGTTTAGTGGATGAGGAAAGGCTGTGCATGTTGTCTACCTGGGCTTTAGTAAAGCATTTGACACCATTTCCCACAGCATCCTCCTGGAGAAACTGGTTGTCCATTGTTTGGATGGATCTACTCTTCATTAGGTGGAAAACTGTCTGGATGGCTGGGCCCAGAGAGTGGTGGTGAATGGAGTTAAATCCAGTTGGTGGCCAGTCACCAGTGGTGTTCCCCAGTGCTCAGTGTTGGGGCTTGTTCTGTTTAACATCTTTATCAATGATCTGGATGAGGGAATTGAGTGCACCCTCAGTAAGGGACATTAAGGTGTCCAAAGAAGGGCAACAAAGCTGAAGGGTCTGGAGCACAAGTCTTATGAGAAGCAGCTGAAGGAACTGGGGATGTTTAGCCTGGAGACAAGGAGGCTTGAGAAGAGACATGATCACTCCTCCTGAAAGAAGGTGGGGGTCAGTCTCATCTCCCAATAAACAAGCAATAGGACAAGAGGAAACAGCCTCAAGTTGCACTAGGGGAAGTTTACATTGCATATTAGGAAGAATTTCTTCACCTAAAGGGTTGTCAAAAACTGGAATGGGCTGTCAGAGAGATGGTAGAGTCAACATCCCTGGAGGTATTTAAAAGGTGCATAGATAGGGTGTTTCGGGACATGGTTTAGTAGTGGACTTTGCAGTGCTAGGTTAACAGTTGGACTTGATGATCTTAAAGGTATTTTCCAACCTAAATGATTCTCTGATTCCACAATTTACATTTAAATTTCTTATATCACAGTCTGGCCTGCAGTCAGATCCTCTCTGTCTGCTGTAACTACTTCTGCACTGTGCATTCCTCTCACCCTGTCACAGTCCTTTGCAGTCCCTGGACCCAACCTGTTCCCCTGAGCTCTTTCCAGGGGTACTGAAGACAACCTCAAAGCCCTCTTCCAAAAGTTTCAGGAGAGCAAAGTTGTCTGGGAGGGGCTGCAGAGGCTGGTTGCTGTTGCTTTTCACTACATTGCTGCCCTCATGGCCAAGCAAGGGCCATGAAATTCAACGGAGTTAAATTTTTTGCATTTATGTAGAAGAAGTAGGCAGAAGCCTAGGCAGATAATTACTGTCCCTAGATCTGTGAGAAAGGATCCATCATCCTCTTCCAGGAATCAGGGGGACTCCACAGCCAGATAAGACCTGATGGGCCAGACAGTGCCAAACTGCTTCCAGCCCACAGGGGAGGACATGGAAGGAGGTAAGTCCTTAAGACATCTCAGGACTGAAGAAAAATAAAAGGAAGTAGAATATTTCAAAGAGACAGATTTGGAGCGAGAGGGAAAAAATAGTGAGAAATGGCAAAGAATGCAAAATAAGGAGATTGCTGATGATAAAGCAATTCTGGAGAGTATTTGGTTGAACTTTTTAACAAGGCCATCCCTATCCCTTTGTGCTCTGTGTTACTCTCCTTGGCAAAGAGGTCATCAGCAGGAAGGTTTACAGAAATGATGATCTTTATGTGGATATTCATAAACATCCATTACATTGCCAGTCACAGGACAGCAACAGGCTGTAGTAACTCTGGGCCTGACCAGAAATAACCCAAATAGCTTGAAAATAGAAAATTGTTTGTTTGCAGAGGAGTCTAAGTCCTAACACTGATGCCATGATTAGCTGATATTATGTTTAAAAGAGAAAAGAAAATATTCACAGCTTCCTCAGAGGTGTTTTGCAACTGTAAATGAGGCATAACTTGCATCACCTATGAACAATGATGAACTGTTACTAGCATTTGAGTTACATTTCCCTTAGAAAGCCAGATGGGGTTCTGACCTTGGGCTAAGGGTTGCTGCCGATATTTATATAGGAGGTGCATATGGAAATTGAGTGGTCCAGGGTGTCACCATCTTGAGGTGAACAATAGCTTGAGGTGGAAGGGTAGGGAATAAATGCTACTGCAAGAAAAGCTGCTGAATTTCCTTTTGAGAAACTGATAATCCCACAGGCTTCTGCTGAAGCAGCTTTTGATTATCATTGCTGATGATATTAGAAGACATCTCTGGAGTCTGTCCTTTAAAAAATATTTCCCTAGTGCTACTTGAAAACATATGGGTTGAGAACTGAAGTGAAAAACTAATGTTTTACTAACTCTCTTGGCATAGAAAATGATGTGCCTGATACCAAAGATGCATTTTTAACAGTAAATGAAACCAGACTGTATGACTGGTAAATGTAGATGAGAAAAGAAGTTGGAACAGGAAAAAGAGGCTGGTTAAAGAACCAAATGAGAAAAGATGGTTCAGACCTACAGTTGAGGTAAAATGGAGCAGTTCCACTAACTTCAGTGAATCTACTTTGTGTTGCATGAACTCACAGAAGGTCTAGACACATACTAGCAACTTATACATGGGATATGAGTAAATCAGGTCTAACAAAGTATTTTCAAATGCAGTGACTCCCTGAGGGTTTCATCAAGTAATAGGTTGGGCAAATAATTTGGAAGGTAACAATTTTGAGAGGAAAGGGACAGAATTAGGGTATTTTGCCTGCTCCAGATATTGCACCAGCAATGCTTAGTGAAGAAGTGGCCTCCTGGATTCAAAGGAGACAAGTCTGTATGGGTTACCGAAAGGAAACTAGAAAGGGAAAAAGAAGGAGAAAAAAAGAAAGAGGACGGCTCCTGATCCCAGCTGTCGCAGAGTGCTTCAGCCTAGTGTCTTGGGCAACTGGGCAACAGTTAACAGAATCTGATAAAGACGTAACACCTTGAGAAAAGTTCATGCCCCAGTTCTAGTGGCTCTTATCTGTACAACTTAAACCTCTTTCCAAACAACATGTACTAACCCCTAGAAGACATTTGTTTACCAGAACAAGCATGCCCTATGCTGAAGTTGTATTGGGTTATGTTTGTTGCTTTAATAGGATGTTTTAAAAAATAGAATTAAAAAGCATTATGCTGATATCACTTCAGGGTATTCATTGGGCAATAAGACTGACCTTCAACAAGGGAGAAAGCTGAGTAGACTTCATCCCATCAGCTCCATCATCTGTGGAAAAATTAATACATTTTGATTGCTGCAGAAGAGCTTGTGAGAAAAAGCTACTTTGCTGAAATGGAGAATCATTGCACCTCTTGATTGGACATGCAGTTTTGAGCCCCTGCCAGCAATTACATATTTTGTAAACATATTGAAGTGAGAAAGCTTTCCCTTTCACTGGATTTCTGCTCTACCCCTTTGTCGCTTTTAGATCCGTTAGTCACTACACACATATCCACAGGGAGAGTCAGATGACCAACAGATTTTCTGCCAGATAGGTGCTACAAAATTCCTTCTCCTTCTAAACTGATAGATAGTGAACTTCAGGAGCTGTCTGGGTGCTCTCAAGAGAAAATAAAAAAACACATTGCTGCTGAGGTTGGCATCCCTCTGTACCAATATAGGCAAGCTCTGGATCTGCTCCATTTACGTAAAGAGATATTTTTCCTCCTGGAAATGATTTTTAAAATGGCAGAACTCACATTTTTGCTGTGTGGTGGTTATAGTGTCTCTTGGAGCTATGAGGTTTTGCGGCATCCTAAAGAAATGGTAGATCCTAAAGAGAGCTTTCATCTTTAGTCACAATCAATTAACATAATCTATTTCTCAATTTTCCCAGGCCCTCTTTATACTCTCTAGCTAGGAGCTTAACCTTTTATTCAAAACATAGCTAAAAAAAACCCTAGTATTGCTCTCAGTTCTTATATATACTAGAATAGGGTTTGCATTTGACTACACAAAGAAGTTTTACTTCAGTGACTTGAAGTGCTAAGGGTTTTTCCAGATGTGACTCAAGCCATGATTTTCCATTGAAATCACAGAAACACAGAATTTTAAGGGTTGGAAGGGACCTTGAAAGATCATCTAGTCCAAAACCCCTGCCAGAGCAGGACGACCTAGAGTAGGTCACACAAGAACTCATCCAGGTAGGTTTTGAACGTCTCCAGAGAAGGAGACTCAACAATCCACTTGGGCAGCCCGTTCCAGTGCTCTGTCACCCTCACAGTGAAGAAATTCTTCCTTGTGTTCCTTTGAAGCCTCTTATGTTCTAACTTGTACCCATTGTCCTTTGTCCTATCATTGGACACTGAGAAGAGCCTGGCTCCATCCTCCTGACACCCACCCTTAGTGTATTTGTAAACATTACTGAGATCATCCCTCTGTCTCCTCTAAGCCAAAGAGCCCCATCTCCCTCAGCCTTTCATCAGAAGGGATATGCTCCACTACCTTCATTTTGGTGGCCCTGCACTGAACTCTCTCCAGCAGCTCCCTGTCCTTCTTGAACTGAGGGGCTCAGAGCTGGACGCAATATTCCAGATGTGGTCTCACGATGGCAGAGTAGAGAGGGAGGAGAACCTTTCTTGACCTACTGCCTACAGCCATTCTAATACACCCCAGGATGCCATTGGCCTTCTTGGCCACCAGGGCACATTGCTGGCTCATGATCATCCTGCTGTCCACCAAGATCCCCAGGTCCCTTTCCCCCTGTACTGGTACATGGGGTTATTCTTTCCCAGATGCAACACTCTACACTTGCCCTTGTTGAATTTCATTAGAATTCTCCCTGGCCAACCCTCCAGCCTTTCCAGGTCTTGTTGAATGGCAGCACAGCCTTCTGGTGTGTCAGCCACTCCCCTCCAGTTTAGTATCATCAGCAAACTTGCTGACAGTGCCCTCTGTTCCCTGAGCAAGGTCATTAATGAATATATTGAACAGTACTGGACCCAGCACTGATCCCTGAGGGACTCCATGAGATACAGGCCTCCGACCAGACCTTGCCACATTGATCACAGCCCTCTGTCTTCTTCCCTTCAACCAGTTAACAATCCACCTCACTACCTGATCATACAGCCCACACTTTCTCAGTTTGGCAGCAAGGATGCTGTGGGAGATAGTGTTAAATGCTTTCCTAAAATCAAGATAAAACATCTGCTGCACTACCACCATAATAGGCTATCAGGCTGGTCAAACAATACTTCCCTCTGGTAAAACCACATTGACTGCTCCTAATGATCCTCTTGTCCTTTAAATGCCTGGAGACAGCACCCAGTCTAAGTTATTCCACCACCTTTCCAGGCATGGAGGTGAAGCTGACTGGTCTGTAGTTAGCCGACTCATCCTTCTTACCCTTTTTGAAAACTGTAGTGACATTTGCTTTCCTCTGGTCCTCAGACACCTCTCCTGTTCTCCACAGCTTACCAAAGATGAAGGAAAGTGGTTTGGCAATGACTTTCACCAGCTCCCTCAGCACCCACAGGTGCACTCAATTGGGGCCCATGGATTTATGTACATCCAGATTGGGCAACGGATCCTTAACCCAGTCCTCATCAACCAAACTAAACTCCTCCTTTAACCTGACTTCCTCTGGAATCTGCGGCTCTGTCACCAGACCAGGTATCATGAAATTTTCCCCATTGCCAAAAAACCCAAAGTTGTGTTGGTGGCACCAGCCTCTGAGACATCTGTTAATGAGTTGAGTTTTCCTTATTTGTTTGATATTTCCCTCTGCCATGAGAGGTATGGACAAGAACACTACTTGTGCTCCTGAGCCATCTAGCACTCTCCCCAGTGCCCCAAAGTCCTTTTCAATACCTTTGAACTTCTCTCTGTAACCTCATCAGTGGATAGCAGTCAGTTGGTCGCACCAGACCGGGGGAGTTCCTGGCAACATCTCTAAGCCGGGCCCCAGTGAGGCAGCAGACGTCTCTGTGGGATGGGTCCAGTTGACATACGGGGCCTTCAGTTCCCTTTAGAAGGGAATCACCTACTACTATAACCTTCCTTTTTTTTTTTTCTTTTTAGTTGAGGCAGTCATAAGGCATGACAGTGACTGATTCACCCTGTGCATCTCCTCAAGTGGCCCCACATCTTCATATTCCTTTGCTTGGTCCTAAACTTCCAAAGTCCCATACCTCTTGTGCAATGGCAACTGGGGAGGCATGGGTGGCCAGGAAGGGATTTGCCTGCCTTCCCGAGAAGGGACCTGTATCCATTCCCCTTCATCTCTTAGGTCCCCTCTGTTAACCCAGCTAGAAGATGGTAGGGGATCCTGTACTTCCTGTGAAGGCACAACTTGTTGCTTACACCTCAGAGACTCTAGATTCTCAGTCTACCAATCTATCTCTCTCTCGCACTCCCTGATGCTCCTGAGTCTTTCCATCCCTTCCTTGAGTTCAAACACCAGGTTAATGGGTCATTCACCTGATCACATCAAACACAGGTGTTGTCTTTCACATCATCTGCTAAGAATGCCAGACCCCAGCACTCCCTACTCCAGAGACCTGGACACCTACCTGTTTACGGGACCTCTGTCTGGGTCATCACATTTCTTTGAGAAACGCATTTTGCTCATGTTGCTACCAGAGCTGCCTGCAGCACCAACAGCTCAAAGCAACTCCTGTCTCCCAGATGACACACTAATACACCCCTGTGCTCACGTTTGCTCTTGAGGTGTTTAAATCCCAGGCTGTGGCTGCAGCCGTGGCTGAGGCCTCAGCTGCCTGCACCTCCCTCACAAGGGAAGCTGGATCAGTGAAGAGGCTGGTGTCACTTGCCACATGTAGCCCGGCCCGAGGAAAACAAACCCTTCAGTGCCTGTTTTGCCACTCTGCTGACTGCCTGGGGACAGTCCGCTCTGGCTCCGAAGGCTGATCGCAGTGAGTGAATGTTTATCTTTGAAGATAGATTGTGTTATGAGAAAATTCAAATTATTTTATTCTATATGATGCTTAATTAAATTGAACAATAAAAAAAATGTTATCCTTTATGATTGCCAAGCAATTAAGTGTCCTGGTTACAGGAAATTAAGTCAGTCTTCTTTCAAAATGGCAGCTGAAATAACAGAGGTGCTGTTCTTTGTCTACTGTAGGTGTACTGGAGAGAAGACAGAGGTGGAAGGATGGGAACAGGACAATACACAGTCAGAAAAATCCTGACCCTGTTGCAGCTGCTGAACTATTTCCCATTAACTTTCCTAAGGGCAGAATTCCCCCATTGTGTCACACCTTCTAGGATAGATTCATAAAAAACCAAACAAACAAGTAAAAAGACCTAATCGCTTCTATTTATGATTTATGATACTCTCCAAAATGTTAACCTAAAAAGCTCTTTGAATGTGTTCTACTGCCTTTCTCTTTCTGTTTCTTTGACATACCTCAGTGTAAATGACAGTGGAGCAAGAAGAGTGAATGTTAGCTCACTGAAGATGTGTGCCAATGGACTTGTAATTTAAACATGTTAACGGTCGGAACTGGATTAGGGACATTTGGGTATAAAAGCGGGAGTATCTAAAGTGCAGGGCTGTGGCAAATTCACCAGCATTGTAGACTGGAGCCTCTGCATCAAAGATGGGAGACAGCCTCAAGGGCCAGGTGTCAATGTGGCTGCAAAGAAGGTTTTTCCCTTTTGTACCACTATGGTTATCTTAATTATAGGAACCTAATTCAATTGGCATACAGCTGCTTTCATTCAGTGATAGAAGTATCCAAGGTGACACAAACCAAGACAAAAAAGGCACATGTGTATGGAAATAAGTGATTCTGTCTGGGACATTATATTGTCATAACTTATTTTTTATAAATATTGTGCCCCATTTAATGCCTTTTCCAGGGCATCTGGTCTTTGAGTGGCTGTTGGTTATACAGCACTGTGTGATAGGACCATCATGTATAAGCATTAATGGGTGTTTGCCTAGCCAATAAAACCATATACAAAAATTAATTTTATGTGAAAGATCAATAAATTGGCTGAAAACTTGTAAGACAGTAACAAATTGACAAAAAATATGCATCTGTTTTGGTGCCACTTACCAGTTAGTGTTAGTTATTTCTTACCAGACATCTTACTTGCTCAGATGAAAGATTGTTCTGTTTCTTTCTCCCTAAACTGCCATTACTGTGATTTACCATTGGAGACTCTCTGAAAAGGAGTCACTATTAACTGTCCCTCTTATGTGGCAAAGTCCATTTGGAACAAAGTTTCTGTTAGCCTGCATAGATTTAGTCTAATTGTTAATTACTGTAATTAATTAAATTATAAGGATTGAAAAAGATTAAAACAAAAGCTAAAGAGCAAGGCAGTTTCATGCAGAAGGTGCTTCTACAGTAGCTGAATACTCCCTGCTTTCACACCACAGTTGTAAAAGTTCCTGGTTTAGGCTTGAAGATGATGATGGCAGAAATTTCTAACAGTGGCAGACTTCAGCACATCAAAAGAATTAGGGCTATAGCATCAGAAAATAGGAACATGAGCCTTGTAAACTGAATTTAGGGGGTTTTTAATGTGTTTAGATTTGAAGCCTTTTTAAGGGATAGCACTGCAGGCTTAAGTGCCCTAGCAAATCATTAATGATAATACAAAAACCCATAAGAATTATAGCAGCTATTTCACCATGAACTTGGCCATTCAACCATGTAAAGAGAGTCCTGTCCACCTGTGAGTCATTAAAAAACAAGAAAAGGAAAAAAAAGTCATCTTCCCATCAGTCTAGCAGGGTAGCCTGATCAGAGACTAAAACTAGAAGAGTGCCCCATACTGGCTTCTTCCATATAGAGTTAGCAAAAAGAATGATGGAACAAATCGATACAAGAAAAATTCTTCAAGGACTATGAGAAATCTTAAGAAGTTGGTGAGTTGCAAATAGTTACAGGCTGAAAAAGTCCTTGGAGGGACCATCTCTACATGCTTGTCCAGTTCTCATGCTTCCTAGGTACCTACTATTGGTTGCTGTCAGCTGCTTCTGGGCTTGTGTTCAAGACAGAGACTTCGGAGGCCGATTATAATCACTGGTCTATTTTTAGATGCTCTAATTTTGGCAGAAGGCCAAAGCTGTAATAAACCAGCTTCAGTATTATCTGTCATCTCCAGACATGGCAAAGGGCCATGAATTCAGCGTAGGGGTAGATAATGTAGATATATTAGAATGCATTATTATCTACAGCGTTGCCTATTGCCAGTTTCATTTTTATTGCATGACAAAGGTCAGCACCTTTAGGTAGTTCAGAGATCTTGAAGGCTGACATATTACCAAGAATTCATCTATTCAGCACATAGTGTGAAGCTATGAAAAAAGACTGTTGGCATGGTTCTAGCACACTCTGATCTACATTATACATTTGTTTTGGCAAAGCAGATTTCTCTGCCATTGATGACGGACAGGTACTGAGGGCTGAAATAACGTGGGACCTTATTGTTCTTCAGCTGAGATATAGGTCATGGTAACAAGATTTCTGATTCTCTGATTCCTGCTGGAAACCAGGCTGTGTTTGGTTTTGGAAAAACTTATGAATATTTTTATTTCAGAATGTCTCAGTGTTATTCCTAGGAAAAAAAAAATATATATCCATCCAAATTTCTTTTTTTTCTGTTAAAAGGAGGAAGGAAATGAATTAAAAAGGCAAACAATATGGAGGAAGAAATGGCACATTCATGCAGAGTTTGCTCTTATGGACAGTCTTTGCTTAATCCTTCAGGATAACTTAATCTCAGCTAGAGGAGATTGAACCTAGCCACTTGCTTAGTGATGCTTAAGTGAGCAAACTATTATACTAGTGCTGCAGTGCATTGGCTTGTGATTGGTCTGCAGGCTTAATTAAAGCATATTGCATATGCTCCAGAAGAATCTGTGTGTTCTAGATCCTAGATAATTTTGCCATCTGTCACATGATGGGAAAAGAGGAAAACTTCTACTAATACTCTAAGTTTTAAGAGAAAGGTGCAAAAATGTTGCCATTTTGGCCCTAAAGTTTTGTTCTGATTGACATTGTCTCACATTATAGCACCTCATTACTGTTGAGTCTTTCACTTTTCCTAAGGTTCTGGCCTCACTGGTATCCTGTCACAGCCCATTCCCCACATGAGTTATCCACTCTGCAAAAGAGTTTTTAAAGCTTGCCACTTTCTAAATATGTTGAAGTCTCTTTCTTTTCATGGGATGAGAAGCAGTGGCTAGGAATGTCCATCTGACCTTCTCTTTTGCCTCTCTCACTTCCTCTCTAGTTCATTTTTTGCATTGGTCTGACAGAGCCTGAGATGGCTGCACTTCAGACCACATTGCAAGACCCGTCTATTATTCTGTCTTTGCCAAAGAGGCTGATTTGAACGAGTGTGAATTTCTGTGAGGCTTTGGAAGTGTTGAATTGACTTCTCTGTCACTTTTGCTATATTTTACTTTCAGTGGGTTACAGCACTGATGGAAATATCCTTACAGTCTATGATAGGCACACTCTATAAATAGCATATTAAAGAAATGGAAATGTTTTTAAAAATTAAGAATCAGCCAAAAGTTTTTAAAATCTAGGTGTTGTATGTAATCAACCAAAAATAACTGCCTTTTTATTTTTGGCTAAAGATACGTAACAAGAAAGCAAACCATGAAGCTTAATTTGCTCCTTGGTATTAATTCTCATAGTATTTGCCAGTAATGGCAACGTTATAATTTGTAGAATTAATTAATGATCTGGCATCTGATTCAGATTCATTAATGCTTAAGCCAGCTAAGTCTCAATTATCCTTTGGACTATTTATTCCTTAACAAGCTTTTAGCTAATGTGATTTTTAAAATATGAAAATAGGTCTTAACTTTCGTTTAAGAAGTGGCAATATTTTAACATTCCTCTAGAAAATAGAGGAAGCTTCATATTTTTTGTTCTGTTATAGCTACATTCAAAATTAGACTTGGGGATTTGCAATGTGTTCACTAAATATATATTATATTTATATGTACCTGGAACCTGACTTCAATTTAGTCTTGATTAAAAAATGTACTGAATTGGAAACTGTGTAATAAAGGATGCCTAAATCACACTGACCCAGACTAGCTCTCTCATTCAGACAGTTAGCAAATAAGCGCACAAGCAAACAGATGATACGAGAATTCAAAATTAATTCTATTCTCAGAGGATGCATAGACTAGGAGATAGCATCTGATTCTATCTTCAGAGGTGTAAATCCAGAGTAACACCTTGGCTAAAGCCTCGTTATCCTGAGTTTGATTGCTTATCCTGCAAATGATCAGAATTGGACTCTTCCGTGCCCAAGGCTAGGTTAAAGTAGTTGAAATATCCAGTATTACTTCATGACATTTTTGTGATGCAACTGAAAGTCTCTACTGATTTCCAGGTATTTATTATTTATAACTGATCCATTTACCAAAGTAATTTAAAGACTCCTGAAATTTTCTCCAAATGACTGGTATTTTTAAAAGTTCAATCACCACATCGTTTAGGAAAATCTGCCTGATGCAGTTATGCCTTGTGCTGCAATTGTGTTATGATAGAGGGCATTCAGAAGCCGCATACCTTTGATTTGGGATTGTCAGGCACCAGTTTCAGAGCTGATCTGAACTGATCTTGGGAAGAGGCTTCTATTGCTGGGCTCTGGTATGATGCTTTTGTCTGCTGTCATTATACCATGTCCCTGCTCACATCAAAATTGAAATGCAAAATTGAATTACAAAGACAGGCAAACAAATGAACCGTATTTTTTTTTTTAACCAAATAATCTTAGTTAATCACTTTAGTTACCGAGACTTGTTTTGAAAGTACTTTCTGAGAGCTTTCAGGCATTATGTAAATGTTAGAAAATACAGAACTAAGCCACTGGTGTTGTAGTAAGTGTAATAACTCATCTTCTCCCAAAACCATGCTTCCTTCTCCTAACAAGTCATTCAGTGACCTCCCCATACCCGCATGTCAGTGTTAATACCACTAGTACTGATGTTCCTAGCTCATACTGCTGTAATAGCTAGAGCTTTCTCCACCCTTCTCATTGAGAAAAAGCCTGAGATGAACATCCAAGAGTATCTTCCTTCCCATTTTTAGATCAGTACATTCAGTTGCTTTCAGTCCAAGCTGGGAAGTCAGTCCACAATGGTAGGACTTTCAGTGGAGTGAGACATAATGCCAGTTTCTCTTGAAACCCAAGGCTCAGCCAGCTCCCAAATGCCCACCCCAAAACTACTGAGTGAGGGGACTGCTGAAGTCACAGTCTTTGCTTTTACAAAAATCAAACTCCATTTGTGAGTCAGATCCTCCGGTCCACTGAATCCACTCTGCTTTGGGGACACAAGATGGCTAAAAATCTAGCTTATGAGTCCAGCACAGAATTTCTGAGTGGTCACAAAACTAGGTACCAGAGATGTATTGGAACCAACAAACAAAAGAATCAATCTCCAGTTACTGAAGCATGAGGAAGGGTCCAAGGTACCCATGTTGATATGGCATGAGTTCATTTAGACTAAGAAGGAAATGGAGATGGCTGAGCTCCATCTCTAAACCTAGGGCTGGACTGCTGGAAGCACAAGCTTTCTCAACTGCTCAGAGATAAGGATTGAGTTGAGAAATCAGAGCAGCCCTGATCGCTTTAATCAACCGAATGAGAAGGAAGGAGGGGAGGTGGAGGCTTGGGAAGAAAAATATGTAAAGGTTTTAAAAGTTCCAGCTGCTGTTCTCTAATGGAGCTTTGGTTCCTCATGAACGGTGGAATAGCTAGGCCACCTGGTGGTAAACAGCAAATGAACAGCCTCTACAATTTCCAAGCCACAATAAATATCCTGAGGATGAGAGAGTGCCGGGACCGCCATAGGCTGGGGAGCCTTTCCCTCCCAGGTGGCTGGTGTGCAGCCGCCGCAGGGAGAGCAGCCAGCAATGGCTGGCATCAGGCGCTGGGCAGGTGCAAGGCAGAAGACACAGGCCTATCTGGTGTCTGGCCAACTTCTGACAGACACCTTGCTCCGCCACAAAATCTTCCACCACTGCCAGCCTCTCCTTCACAGCAGGAGGAGAAAGCAAATGAGAAAGCAGTCCGGGGACAGCTGAATGTAGATTCAGCCAAGCAGGAGCTCGACATGATGCCTGTAAAGCAGCTGAATGAGGCCCTCTGCCCCTTAAATGCAGCCTTGGGTCTGTGCAGCTAAATCAAGTGAGGCTCATGTGAGTGGTCACAACTACACATTTGGGAGTCACATTCTAATGAATATTAGTCTAGATAAGAGGAGACTGCAGGGGAGATCTCATTAATATTTACAAATATCTAAATGGTGGATGTCAGGAGGTTGGGACATCCCTTTTTTCTGTTGTATCTAGTGACAGGACAAGGGGTAATGAGATGAAGCTGGAATGCAAAAAGTTCCATTTAAACATAAGGAAAAACTATTTTACTGTGAGGGTGAGGGAACCCTGGCACAGGCTGCCCAGGGAGGGTGTGGAATCTCCTTCTCTGGAGTTTTCAAAACCCTCCTGAATGCATTCCTGTGTGACCTGATCTAGGTGAGTCTGCTTGAGCAGGGGGGTTGCACTAGTTGATCTCTAAAGGTCCCTTCCAACCCCTACCATTCTAGGACTCTATAGTTTTCATTTCTGTTTCTGCAATTTGTTTCTTCTAGCAAGTCTACTCACTAGAAATATTGAAAAGTATGAAATATAAATGGGGAGTACGTGGAAGATATAAAATCTGTTGGTGAAGTAGTTCTTCAGAAGTACTCCTAAGTACTTATCTTTAAGAGTAAAGAGTTTAGCTGAGCTGGACCGTAGTATACTGCCAGAGGGCATTCACATATGGGTTCAGTACAGGTAAATGACTATAAATAGAAATTTGTTTGAAAATCTAATTCCTCTTAAATAAAGAACCGTCAGTTGTTTTGCCCAATTCTGTCCACTGGAGCTTTATTCTGATCTTTGTGAAAACAAGTGACTGTGTCCAGCAATTGCTGTATTGCTGAGTGATGCTCCTAGCTGCTCTCTCCTTGCTGTTCTTGCCCAATTCCCTCCCTGCATTCCCTAACACTTGAAAACTCACCAGACTTGTGACTCACATTTTAATCTTATCCAAGTCACAATGTTTATTTCACAGGATGCCCAATTAAACAGTAATTCAATCTGCTCTGGAGTTGTTTCCTTCCCCTCTGGTGATTAGTATAACCTGAGTAATGTAGGAAACATAGGAAAAAAAAAAAAAAAGTAGTAAACACCTTCAGTAACATCAGGAGACCAAGCTGAAGAAGAGGGGCACGCCCTTTTGGGCATGTACAAAAACATTAACAAGGGGTCATAACTTCTAATGTTCTTTGACTCTAAAGAATGGAAGAGAAAATGATGCTATGATGTATGTCTTACAGATTCCCTTTAAGCCTGGGGAAATATGAGCAGGTGTGGGGCTGTGCAAATCATACAAAGTGATAGAAAATCTCTGGCCACGTTTTGCCCATCCTTTCAAGCGCCTGCTGTTACACTTCCTTGAAGCTAACGCAAGTATGCCTGTTCCTTCCATCCTGCCTCCAATGCAAGTGCTGGAGCTCCACACTCACTCTCAAAATTCTTATCACTCACTGAATAATAGTGTCCAGATCTCCTAAAAACTTATTGGCTATCAGCTTGACAGTCAACTGAAGGGGATTTTTATCATGGCACAGACTTGCATACTTTCATGGGGCTCTCTTTTCATCTTCATACAGGCACGTCCAAGTGCCATGTGATGTAAATGTAACTTTCCTCGTTACTTGCTCCATCGGTGCTCCACAAGCAACCTTCTGCAGCACCCCAGGCTTGCAATGGAGGCATGGAAATAGAGGAAGGGCTCTGCATAAAAAGAAGAGGCTGTTTTTCAAACTAAGAAAGACAATTCAACCAGATTGTTCAATGTTACCTGGTCTTTAAAAAGCAAGCAAATGAAAACCTCTTGGGAAATGCCAAATGTGAGAAGCTGTGTAGGAACGCAGCTTGGAGCTGCCTTTCTTTCCAGCTCACACAACTGCTAAGCCAAAGGCAGCTGGGAGTTGAATATCACTAATTACTCAGGGGAAATACTCTGGTTTCAGAAGGGCCCTTTGCTCACTGGAGCAAGCTCAATGTTGATGCAAGCACAAGCAAGTCTACAGAAGACACCTCTTTAACGCAAACGCTTAAAACAAATTGTGCCACCAGTTCCTTACTTTACTGAAGCATCACATGCTAATTACTGAGTAGAGGCCACGTTCTGCCTCTGGGCTTTTCTGTGCCTGCATGGAGACAAACTGGGCAGGGGCTGGCAGGAGGCAGTTGAGGGGTGTCAGGAGTCTTGCTACAAAAAACTACCCCGAGTTCATGGGAAGGTTGTGGGGCAGCTCTCTGGAAATGCCAGGTGTTCTCTACAGCTTGCAAAGGGAGCAGTTTTGTGACTGGGGAAGAAATATTTCCATTTCAGCTCCTGTGGTGGTGCTCGTTACTCTCGGCTGTGCCTAAGTAGCGTTACACGGAGCTCCTGACACAATGTGCCCTGTGTCTGTCTGCCTGGGTTTTTTTCCTCTGAGGAGGGAGAAGTTTGGCACTTGACTTTTTTGGTGATAACATTATATAATTCTTCCCAAAGACATTTTCAATGTGCCTTGCCAAGACTTTCTAAAAAAATATAGATTAATTGTGATAATTAAATTTCCCTCTGAGTGATTTCTTTGATAAATGGGTCTAGTTAGGACTTTCAATTAAGCACCAGACCCTGCTGTGAAGTCAGACTGAGCTTTGTGTTGCAGGCATTTATTGCCTCATTTACACAGAAACAATCTGTATTATTTTACATTACATTGTTTTCTTTATCTGTCTTTTTTTACACAGGTATCAGAATTCTTATTAACCCTTCTATCAGGGAGTCAATTAAAAAGATATGGTCAAGCAATTTTTAATTATTTCATTATGGCTTAAATAGGCCTCCTCAAAGCAGGGGACCTGAAATCTTCTTCTTGTCCATGCTGCAGTCCTCTGGAGCATAAATTCAATGGTTTGTTGCTGTGCAGATTCTCATAGACTCCAAGGTGGTGATAAAAGAATATGAAAATAATATAAATAGGAGAAGAAAAGACACTGACCACAAAGGCAATATTTTGATGAATGGTAGTAATATGCAACAATTCTGGGAGCAGCAGCTTTTACGTTTTGCCTTGTCCGAAACTGTGAGTAAATGGTAACTACCGCTTGGAGAATTTCAGTTATCAGGGGTGCACTCCACCTTTAAGGTTGCTATGTTTTAAAATTATATCCATGCACTTGAGCATGGTTGCACGGTCATTTTAAGTGTGGACTGAAGTATGTAAGATACATAATTTCCACCTCTTATTATTAAATTGAGATTATTTGCTTGTTTTTCTAGTTACTGGTATCAATGGCTACAGAAAAATATCCATGTGACTGTCAATCACCGCTGTTATTCATAAAGAATGAGAGGTCCACTAATTTAATTTAAAAGAGCGAAATGCATCCAGAATAAAGCCTTTTTTTCAATGTACAAAATCCACATCTAGACACCGGATTCACTGTCATTGATAACAGAGAAGAAAAAGTCTGACTTAGAAAATGGTTTTAAATTTTTATGAGTTTTCTGTAAAGCCATCCACAGCCACTCTAGCTAAGATGAAATTGTAAGGTTTACCAACTGATGTGCTTTGAGGTATAAATCAGAAACTAATTGTCTGTCATTAGGAAGAAACATGCTTTTCTCTCCTCTCACAGTACCCGACAAAAATTTATTTCTATCTCTTTTATACTATGTAGTATGTTTGAATCTATGTAACAAGAGTATATAAATTTCCGATTATACTTTCGAGCTTGATTTTGATGCAACCAAAGAAACTGATACACTTCCCAAATGAGAGTTAGTCAGAGGCATACTTTAAGTCATATTAAACAGAGGCAGGAGGATTTCAAGGGAATCTCTGCTGTGTAAAGAAATAATATTGTCTGTCCCTATATGAATCTAAGCACAGTCGGACCTCAGATTGTCTACACAGAGCAAGAGATATTAAATGAGTTGTGACTACTGAGAGTTTGAATAATTGACAGAAATTTCAATGCAATTAATGTGACGCAAAGGACACGAACTCACTGCTGAGAAATTAGGGTTTGTAGATTATTCAGGTATGACAGTAAATTCAAATGTCAGCCCTCCCTCTCCCTCTCTTTTTTTCTTCAGCATAAAACAGCAGACTCCATGCTTCCAATGCGGATTTGTTATGCTTCAGCATATCTAATTTCTTAACCTGGTAAGACAAAGATGACTGATACCAACTGATACAAATGTACATTTTTTTAAATCCAAATGCTGTTTTAAATTTAAGTTAACAAGAGAACACCATGTGGTTAATATTTATCTAGCAGTCTCTTTGAGGCACATCTTATGTAGGACTATGCTGTTAAAGTGGTTCATGGGAATGACGTGCGTGACTCCTTTTGCTAATGGGAGCTGGGTGCATAGAACAATTTAGCTGTTAGTGCTCTGAGGAGAAGAGAACTTGAATAGCGGGGGCTTGAAGAGCAAAATAGAAAGAAAGCTGCTAAGGGCATTTGAAAATACACTCACTATTCTTTTTCTTCCTAAGCATTGCAGCAGTAAACAACTGCTTCAAGATTCCACTTTAAATAAGTGACATGAAAAGGAAAAGAGCGTGACTTTGTATCAACAGTCATTCAAAATGTACCCAGGGTCCCAAACTAACCTTGGGGGTAGGAAAGGCTTGTGAGGGGGAGGGTGCTGCCGGGGTGGTTGTTTGGGCTGATTCCCTTCTTTGCTGGCCCATGGTTTAAAGAAACTATCCCTAGTGGGAGCATTCTGACCCAAATATCAGAGACGCTGTATTTCCTATGGGGAATGTATTAAGGCCTGGATTTTAAAAACACAACTGCCTAAAATTAGACTCCCAAATCCATGTAAAGCGCTAAAGACATGGCCTGGTTTTCAACAGAATCAAATATTCACAGACTCCAGGTCAGGGTCCTGACCTAGCAAAGCAGATGAATATTCTTCCCAACCCCCCACCCTGAGGCAACATGATTGCTCATGCATTTAAGGCTGAAGTGCTTAAGTGCTCCCTTAGGTTGGGGTTAGAGAACTTAAACATGGGTGTAGAATCAACTGAACACCATACACTCTTCTAGATCTTGGCCGGAGGGAGGTTTTTTCATTTGATTGGTTTTTTATCACTTTCCTCGTATAAAATTTGCAAACCTTGGTCTCAAACTCTTCCAGGACAATTTCCATTGAGGGGATGGGCTGCAAACACATAAATTGTCATAGTGTTGTGTACAACTTCTAAAGTCGGAGCAAATGTGTATCACAATTGAAACAGCTTATTTTAAAGGCTAAGCTAATTGTAAGCTCTTCCCAATTATTAATTGGGACCAGAAGAACCTGGGATATTAAAAAGGCCAAAGAACATTACACATCATCCAGCCCTTTCCTAAATGTTATGAAGCAGATCTGTTAATGGGTAAAAAGATGGCTTAAGGTACTGGACCAGAAACCCTGACTCCAAGACCCACTTGCTCTAAAAGATTTACATATGACCCTGGGCAAGTCACTTATAAATCTGTAAAATGGCAACATATTTTTCTGCCTTTGGAATGAAAGGAGGCTAAAATCCATTAGCAATTGTGAGGTGCTCAGATATTAAATACTTATGTGCTTAGATACATTAGTAGAGGTTTCTTCCAGGGAGACATTACTGAATAGATCTGTGCATGCTTTTTGGAAATATTTGTCATAATGTGCTGTTGTGTATCTTTGTTCCCAATGTTTTATTTATTACAAAGTATTAAAGGTTGGGTTTCCTTATGGGGGTGGATTGACTTGGAGGAGTTCCACAGGGAAAGAAAATGTTTTCCATGTTACAAGACTAATAACATAACAGGAAAAAGAAAAAGCTTATGTTGCCATTTGACTGAGACAATAAATAAATGCCTTCACTTTGGCCCATAGCGTACCGTCTAACAACTACGTTCTTATGCCACTTCAGTCTCACTAACTGCCCAAACAACCTAACAAAAACCCTCACAACCAACCAACCAACCAACCAACAAAAACAAGCCCTAAACCCATCCGAAACAATCATTCAGGGCATACCAAATATAATTCCACATTTCCCAAATTGAATGTCATGGTGAGATGATCCCTGTGACATCAGCAAAAATGATGTATTACTGTTTAATTGTCAAGTCCCGCCTAAGTCTGCCCATTAGTGATAATAATAAAGCCATGTTACAGACACTAGGGTCAGCTTAATGCTGAGGAAAGATACGCATATGACAGGAAAAAGAATTTAAAACAGTGACTTCAAGTAAGTTGAATGTTTCTCATACTTAAGCCAAGGCTATACCTAAACACCATGCTTAAGTTGGCACAGAAAGATCCTTTGTTATGTTTTCTGTTTTCTCATGTGTTTCTGTTCTTTCAGGCATGTAACTTTTGGTCACATTTTGGCAATCAACATAAACCTGATGATCCTCCTATGCCTTAGTTCAGACTAGTTGGCAGAGGCTGTGCGGCTTTAAGGTCTTTAGTAATTTTGGTTCTCTTTCTCAAGATGAAATCTTCCTTGGACTCCTGGCCCCACAGAGGATCAGTACCAATGAGCAAAACATTCTCACCAAGGATGACCCTGACTTTACAATCCAGTGTCTTGTGTTATAGCTGTCTACTGCACTATGCTGCCTGTCCAGTTACTCATCCTGGCTTCTCTTATGCTCATTGATGGTTGTTTCCTAGGGTCTTATTTCGCAAGTCTTTTTTTCTTTTGGGGAAACTAAATTCAACAACTGGTACTATATCTAGCTTTTACAGAGAGAACAATAATATGTTTATATTTTGATACCATCAGTGACCATATTCTGTCATACAACAGAATGTGTTCATTTTCTTAATCACTGTTCTGAAAGTGTTTTGGGAACTTTGAGATTAAAAGGCATTAAATCAAACACCGGGCTCTACCATCACTCTGAGCCTAGCTCAGCGTGAAACTTCATCTTTCTGCAGTTTTCCTACAGTTGCTTTGCATCCCACTAGATACTTGCCCTGTTCATAGAAAACTTTGATGCAAAAGTTGCACTCCGCTTCAGTAGTCCCAGTAATTCCTACCTGTCTGCTCTTGGCTGGCACTGTAAAATACACAGGCTGAGTTTCTGTGGTTTTTTTGGGTGTTGCAAAGGTTCTTTAACTCACTTTCTCGTAATTTGGATTCTGATCTGATCCCAGATACTGCTCACTTTATCAATTATATCAGCCTAATGAGAGCTCTCTATGGATAATTCCGCAATTCAGAGGCACAGAGAATCCTTTTTGAGTGTTTTGTGATACAGCCGTATCCCTCTTTAACAAGCACGGTGTATTTCTGGAGGTTGGTCAGAGAAGGCAGTAGAATCAAATATGCTTTAAACCCATTTTGCTAACAAAACCAAACTCAAGTTATCACAGAATAATAACAATTCATGACATATCCCTGTTAATCTTGAAAGGACTTAGAAAGAATGGGTTACAGCCCCTGTGTTAGTTAAAGCAAGAGATTCTCAATTTACAGAGACTCGGTTTATTACTGGCTATGAAGATAGCTAAGGATTAGGCTTTCAAAGTAGTTTTCTATCAACTACATAGGGCAAAAGGTGAGGTCTAAGGACCTTCAAATGATCGGGATTTTTTCTTCCTCCTGCTGTTTATAGCTCTTCTGTTGTATTTTCCAGAAAGAAACAAAAGCCCATAAACTTTTGCCTTCTTCCCCCCGCCCTTTTCTGGCAGAAAATGACATGAAGCCGAAGGATTGTCCCTGGATCTACTCTACACTGCTTGACAAAAAGGTAAAAAAAAAAAAAAAAAAAAGAAAAATAAATAAAGGGAGCGTGGTGGAATAGTGGTGCTGTTGATTAAAGGCATTTTGGTCAACAGTTAGAACGGAACACATGGCATTGCTCTTCTTTTTCTGCCCTTTGCTCAGTTACCCACAAGACTCAAGACACATTCATGCAATTTGTTCAGCCTACAGCCTGAAATCAATGAGGTCTATGCAAGAAGGGAGCACCTGCCGCAGGCTGTTACTGGGTTTATTTATTGCCTGTATTATTAGACCACGCAGGAACCCTAACAACAAATATTGTCTGAAGCACTGTGTAAACACTGAACAAAATGATGGCCCTGTCCCAAAGTGATTGCAAACTAAAGCATGAGACACTGCAGGAGGATACAAAAGAGGGAGAATAAAGGAAATGAGAATGCTCAATGTGGCTGACAGCAGTGTTACCTCACTAGCAGTCTAAGGGTTGTCATAGCTTTTGTAGACATCGTGGCAAAGGAGAGCTCTAAGTTGATTCTAGAGAGCTACCAACACAAATCAGAGGGCATTTATGCAGAGTACTCTCCAAGCATGAGAAAACACAGAGGAGAAAACGAGAAAGGGCTTTCTTTGAGATGGAACACAAGAGGATGACAACTCTGAACAAAAGGAGATGGTTCATTTTAAGTTTTTAACAACATTTAAATGTTGCAGCTGCCTGTATTCCTGACTGCCTTTAACAGTGACCCCTTTTTTATTGCTCCTGACCAACCCTGTTCACCCATATCCTGCTCTAAAGCAGCATATAAGGACCAAGCACAGCAGAGCTGGAAGTCTGCTCAGGGAGGGCAGTTATTGGAACTGCTCTACTCCCTGTTCCTGCCTCCTGACAATGACAGATGATAGGTAGGGTCCCAGGGGGCCTTGAAAATGAAGACAGGCAGCTTATGTTGATGTGAGATAGGAGAAGGGGGAGGTAGCCCATGGATGCCAAGAGAGGAGTGACATGTTCAAAGAGACAGGCTAGGAAAATGATCTTTGAAGCAACAGCAGTCACATACAGTATACTTAGGAAAAAGGCAAGCCTGTATGTGTCAAGGCCAGAGAAAAGGATGTTGCAGCAACTGAGCTGTTAAATAATGAGAACTTAGGCAATCATTTTAGCAGCATGGAAAAGTGGGAAAATACATATCTTAAAAGCTGGAAGATTTAAAAATTGGAGATAGGCTGGTATAAGCAGCTGAAAGATTGAGGTGCTCCATGCATGAAACAGAGATCAGAGCTGATGCTACAATATAGTCATGAGTGCCAGATAGCATGGTATGTTGTCCACAAGGAAAACAAGGTGGTACAAGGACTGGGGGCACAGAGAATAGTGGCAAGTAAGAAGTCGAGGCATTTTCGCCCTCCCATCTCCTCTTCTGCTCTTCTCTCTGCAGCTATTAAATACAGTCAACTACAGAACAGCTGCCTAGAATAAGTCAACAATTCAGCAAAGAAATGCAGTCCCATTAATAATTCTTTTCCTTGTTTAATACACCCATGAGGTTGTCTCTCTCATCTAAGTCAGAAATTATGAATCTTGTCCGCTGTGCTCAGTAATAAACTGCACAGACCTTGTGCAGTTTTCTGCTGGACTCCTGGAGTAAGATTACCAGCAAGATTAAGGCCTCTGGTTGTGAGGAGGGAAGATTTCTCAAGATTAGATGTTACCCAGTCTGCTTCTGAAACAGAGGATGAAATACAAGAAAGGACAATGAATCGTATTACTGAAAATATCGCAGACCATGGTGGTGGTAAAACGCATAACGAAGGGCTGAAAATTTAAATCATATGCAGAAATAAAAATCAATAGGAAAAAGTACTGCAGGGCCTACAGTTATCATTTGTTGCCAGAAGAGGGCACTCGTGGCTTTCTTTTATGACTGAAGAGATTTAAATCAAGATTTCCCTTGGTAGCATTTCCCAGGCATAAATCAAGCACAAATGAATAACCTTTGATTTATCATTCCTAATGGAGATGTACATCATATTGGCGTGTCATCACATTTCAACATTGGCCATTATGATGCCAATCATATAGTAATTTTCTTCCGTGTCATAATCAGCGATGAAGACGTACATTTCCATTCAGTACAATTAGATTTTCATGTTTCTTAATGGTAGCTGAGGGCATTAGGCAGAATACCTGCTTTTTCTGCCTCTAACTCTTTTGTGCTCGTATTTTTTCTGAAACTGTATCCAAACCATTACCCAATCATCACCTTCCTGTAGTTAAACACCACCTCTGTTCATATGGCAGAGGGCGAGGAAGATTTATACTATTATTCCAAGCTGCTGAGGAGCAGACATCAAAACCCTGGGCAAATACATGCTGTTGGAAAATACCAGACCTTAACTATTTGAGAGCTTTTTGGCTATGCATCATGAAATCACCTTGAGCTTGTGACCTAGCCCACAGCACAAACCACAGTGAAGGTGTCTGGCTGGGCCTGATGTCCAGCTGGCCAAGCTCAGTGATATTGTTAGGAATTATCATGCAGAGAAGATGAAAAGAAATGTAAAACTCTTCTGTGAGCAGAGGCCTTCCATGGGATGAAGGGATGGATGTGTTACTGGCATTTGGAACAGCCCCTGGCTCTTATACTGCTGCCCAGGGCCAGTGAAACATGGGTTCATACAACCTGAACAAGTGAAACGCAAGAGGTGGCATTTTCAAAACACTCGTGAAAAATCCCATCGTGCCAGATATTTTGATGGTCTAATACCTCCTTTCCTAAAAGGATGCTATTTTTTTGGCACTGCTGTTTCTCTGTCCGGCCGTAGGGGTGACAACAGGACGCACGGCTACGCTCGGGCCAGACGACAGTGAAAGAGCAATCTTACCAGTTTTATCGCTAAACCCCTAAATGCACGATTACAAAATGACCAGGCCAAACACAACGCGTCCCGCCGCGGAGGTAGCCTTGGCGGGACGGACGGTGGCCCGGCAGCCGGCGGCGCCACGCGCTCGGCTCGGTGCTGTCCCCGGGAGGGCACGCGGCGCGGCCCCTACACGGCCCTCGCCTCCTCCTCCTGTTTCAGGCGGAGGGACGGCGGTGACCAGCCTCGCGGCAAACCGCAGCGCAGACGGCGAAGCTGCCGCACCTGGGCAGGCGTAGAAGATGGCTCCCGCGGGGCGGGGGGGCGAGCCCTGGCTGCGGGGGCGCTGCGGCGGCGACAGGGGGCGCGCTCCCCACGGCGCGGCGCGGCCGGCGGGGGCGGGGATGAGGCGACCCGGGAAGCGCGCCCCGCGCAGGCGGGAACTCCAAGGCGGGTCGCCCCTGCTGCAGGCTCTCACGCCGCCTCTCGTGGGCTGCGCTCCGCGGCTGCTCCCGGCCCTGCGCGCCGCTGGAGGAGGAAGGCTTTCCCGCGGGGCGTCCGCCCCCGGCGCAGGGGCCAGCGCGCCGCCCGAGGGTCGAGCCCCGGCGCCGGCGCGGAGCCCGGCATGACATCCCCGGCCTGGCGGCGGCGGCACGCCCTCTAGCGGCCGCTTGCGCCGAGAGAGCGCGCCCGCTCGCCCGCCGGCGGAGGCCAGCGACTTGGGCAGCGGCGGTGCCAAGGCCGGGCGGGAGTGGAGCTGGTGCTCCGAGAGGTGGACGGAAACACCTCAGCAAAGAAGAGCTGAAGAGCAGGTCTGGATCCGTGAAGTAAACACACACGTGTAGCAGCGAACTGCGCCTTTCTCCTTCCGTTTCTCCTCAAAATGCATGCCTGGGCGCCGGCGCTCTGGCTTGGCAGTCATGCTGCATGCACGAGCCTGAAAGGGGCACACCGTGACAAACACCACCCAGACACAGAACAAGTCGTCACATCTCTCTTGTACATAAAGGCTTCTTCCTTCTCATACAGGTCAAAGGCAAATCGTTTTCTGTGGTCACCCTCAACAACAAATGTCTGCTCGCTGCAAGGGCCAGTGCTTGCCTGAGAGGGCAGCCCGGCTTTGCCAGGAGACCAGGTCACGGGCCAGGCATAGAGTTGAGCGAGGACAGGTACAGTGTGCCAGGCAGGGATGGTGGAGTGGTAGCGCTGCCTACATCCTGGCAGCAGTAGCTTTCTTATCAAACAAATAATAGCCCAAACACCCGTCAAGGAAACAAGTTTGCATCTTAGCAAGGCAAAATGTGAGTTTTTTGCTTGATCTGGCTAAAACTTCCCACTCACATTGTTATCAAAGCAAGCCCAGAGGTTTTACCTATTTATGAAATCTGAGAACTGCTTTCTTCCCATGTGTGGCAGAACTAAGCTGTAAACTCAGGTTGAACTGAAAAGGTACTGCTTTGCACTTGCATTTAAATTACTGCTTTAAAATACATCTGTTGATGATACAGCAAACGGCTTGGCCTTTTCTGCCTCTCTGTCCACAAGCTGCAAAGGTTTGTAGTCTGCCTTCTTGCAGTGGGCAGACCAAGGCCTTCCAGCTATAAATCTACTCACCTGAGTCAGATGGGCTCAAGAATTGATGTGGCATGTGCTGTGGCTGGCTGCACAGTCACATTTGACCTGTTGGCTGGTGAAATAAGCTTTATGTAGTGAATTTGAAAATGCACTCAGAGTCAAACTGAATCAAGGCAGTGTCTAAGAAGTCTGATGGCAATCCCAATTATTTTCCTGGCAAAACGTGTTCTACAAAACCAGGATACCACATGACTAAATATAAACCAGAAAATGTACTCAGCAGCCAAAAATACAGTTCATTGGTGATACATTAGGCCATTAATTGCTTAAAGATAAAACCTGGGAAAAATAAAAACTTTTTGTCAATGAAGAGAGAGCAAATGAAAATTACTGCTGCCTTGGTTCCAATTTTGAAGACAGAACTTTTTTCCACTTATACTAGGGTGAGTTAGGGATAACTCCAGTGAAATTAGTAGTCACAACAGTGCAGAAGCAGACTGAGATTAAAAAATCAGCTCTTTTTGAGTGCCTACTTGATATGAAATGTGTTACTAACGAATGGCAGTAGCTGCAAATGTCACTCTCGGTTTCCTGTTCTGACTTTCAAATTTGTCAGTAGTGTCCTGACAAAATTGTACAGTTCTGTAGCTGAGCCTTAGATTAAGGTAAAATTATTAGGATTTGAAATGTTGTGAAAACCAGAACCTCAGATCTGATCCTCTTTGAATTTCTATGGGAAGGAGTTTGGTTTCAAATCCCCAGATGCAAACCTGCTTGCAACGGTTTAATTCTGGGTCAGCAAGATCCTGAATCCCTAATCTGGTTTTGTGTGGGTGTAATCCTGCAAGAGCATTTGATTGTGGGATTTTATGGGCTTTATGAATGATAGAAAAGTGAGAGAAAGGAAGCATTTAATGACTGTTGATGAGACCAGCTTCCTATTCAGAGTATGGAGAGAGAAAAGATAGTTATGCTGTTTTTTTATAAATTGCTGGTAATACAAGACGTGGGGGAAACAGTGCCAAAGATCAGTCTGATGACTAGAGGTTCAACATAAAGACCATTTCTACGCAGTGCTAGCACACTGAAGTAGAACCTCATTTTTTGTTTAGCCTTTAGGCATTGTTATAACAAACATGATTAATGTTTTAGAAAGGAGTCAGTTTTGCAGGTTGACTGCTTTAGTTGTTGACATTTAAATCTAAACAAAAATTTCAACATAAGTGAAGTGACACTGTTACTTTACCTAAATCCAGATTTTAGCCTGCTATGGAAGATGGATTGAATTTGGCTGGAGAAAATAAAGAATGCAGAGGTACGCACAGATGGTGTTTGGAGAACTGAGAAGAAGTAGACAAACAAAAATGTGATATCAAGCTAAAGATAAAAGCCACATCGGGTAGAGGAGTCTCAGACAAGAAGGCAGAGGATGAAGAGAGAAGTCAAAGCATTTAAGAGGAGTTCCTACAGTGTAAACCACAACTTACTGCTGCTAATAGATCTATAACCACTTTAATTTGCTGAAGTCCAGGCTGTTTTATCTGCTTACACTAGAAAAGCTTCTGGACTGCAGTTACTAACGTAGGAGAAGTATTCTGGGAAGAAAAGTATTACCTTATGTAAGCTACAGTTATGTGCTCAGCATGTCAGCTGGTCCTAAATCACTAACGCCTCATTCAGCTTTGTCTTTGTGCATGTAAAATTGCTTTCTCAAGAAATGAAGTTGGATATTGCTTATTCAATACTGTAATTAATTTGTGTGATGCTGCAAGAACGTCTGTATCCTGTGGTTGGTAAGATTATTGTGCATTCTCATTTTCACCATTCCAGAAGAGTGTGATCTCTCCTTGTTGGACTAAAGCACATGTGTAAGCTTTCCCTTTCCTTCACAACATCTCCCATCACTGACTAGGGGCATCACCATTATCCTGGAACAGGGGGAGTCTTGGATTGGATCAGCCATTTGACTGCCTGTGTGTGTCTGTGAGATAAGGACACAGTATTCAATCTTTGAAAAGATTTTGTTCTGAGTAGCTTCTATGTTTTCCTCCGTACCTTTCATTTATTAACTTTCGCATGTGACACGTATGTCTAAAAGCCAATATGCTATATTAGGGCTCAATCCTACACTACTGACGTCAGTGAGAGTGTTATGAATTACTTCAGCGAGCACAGGATTAGACCTTTGTGATTATACAAAGAACCAATTATTGGATTTTTCTATGAACGTACGTTAAAACCTCTTTACAAATGTTACTCGCGGGGTGTGAATCAGAGAAAACATTGCTTTCCTCATTCAGTTTAAAATTGACTTTGGTACTGAGGGTTTGAAATGCAGTGCATCGGCAGGAACAGACACATTTTGCCCTCTACTTCAGCTCTCAGTAATAAGGCATTGCATGGTTTGATCTATTCCTAGGCGTTTCTTGCTTGAGGACTCAGTACTTTCACAGCCTCCATAGTAAAGGAGACTTTTAACATTTTGCAGGGTGAGACTCCCCCAATATATTCTGTTTGACAGATGGTTTTTACATAGCTCCATTGTCAAAAAAGCAAACAAATTTAAATTAAAATGAACAAACCTAAGCTAGGAGGAAGCCCAAGCCTGTGACTTACTGTGATTTATTCTTCTTGGTTTTATTCACAGTTTTGCAAGTACGACAGCTGTGATGTAATGACCTGGACTACATATTGCACAGCAGAATGCTGCTATGTTTTTATTTTCCTGTTGTTCCTAATCATCATTTATTATCTGCGATGACTATCAACAATTTGTTGTATGTACAGCTCCAAAGAGAGCAAGCACATCCTCCAAGCCACATGCTTTTTTTTTTTATTTGAAGCTCAAAGAGTGTCTGACTTCAGTTTAGCTTTCTGAAAGCCATTAGTCCACAGTGCAGGTGAATGTAATTTCCATGTAAATATAGTCTCTGCATCAGTAATTTATGCTTAAAATCAGAAACACTAAAAGTGAACAGCTGCCTTTAAGGCACAACATGTGATGGGGCTGATGCAGAGCTGATGTTTCATCCTTTATTACTGCACCACAAATTCACCTTGGTATTTCACTATGTTCTTGCACATCCACATAAAAAGGTGGAGTTTACAATCATTACCTTTATTTCTTGTCTCTAGAAGTATTCTGCAGATATAAGCCGCATCATATTGTATCTTGGAATAAAAGTTTATGGTGTTATTATGGTGGGGTGATCAGAACTGAGCCTTGCTGGGGCAGGTTATTTTCCTTTTATTGGCATGATAGGGAAATACTATATACAAGTTATAAAAATCACTGAAAGGCACAGTAACAGAACCTTACTGTGTGACAAATACAAACTAGAAATAGTGTCATGCTCACCCTGGCTAAAATGCTGTTTCCTACAGTAGGTATTTCATGTGCGTGCAGGAGCACATCAATCTTATTTTAAGCTGAGGAAACATTAAATAAGAAAGGGGCTTGTATTTTGGGTCATCAGGATTCAGTACAAAGCTCCAGAGTAATCTCATGAAAGCAGTGGTGTGATCTATGGGAGAGAGAGCGGCTTAGGAATCAGGAGGCTTTGGATCTGTTCTAGCAGAAAAATGAAAGACTCTCCTTTAACTGGGTGAAAGGAACAATGTGATGATGCCAGAAAAATAAAGGGAGGAAACTAACATCTGAATTTCTGACACAAATCTTAAATAGAGTAGAGCTTTACTACACGGTTCAAATGAAATTATTCATTAAATGAATGAAGCCAATTTCTCATTGCTCAAAATATCCACAAGTGTTATTTCTGCATTTTCTCTAGCTGCTGAAATACGTTACTCAGATTTACACCAGGAATGTTCTCCTATGGGCTAATGACAAATAAGCCCAAATTGACCAAGATGGCTTGGTTGCAAGACATCAGGTAGGTTTCCGATACCTCTTTAGGTCTTTTCTCTGACAAGCACATCAACAGCTGTAGTGTCAGTATGTTGTCCTTTGCATACAGAATCTAGTTCCCTGAAATACTTTCAAGTCGCAGCTGATTCATTTCTTTTCTGTTGTTTTCCTTTTTTTGTTTTCCAAAAGTAGTTTAATTAAGCAAACAGTTTTGGTAACATACATAAATGAGGCAGAAATGGGGCAGAAGGTGATTGAGACTGCAACTATTCAAATGAAGGTATTCTTCATTATTTTGCTACCTGTAGGTTTAAGTTGGAGATTTCACAAAATGTCCTCTGAATAACTTGTGCTGTTGTCAGACAGAGAATTATTGGGTGCTACTGTACACTAGCCTCAATGATTTCTTCTTCCTTCTCTTTAAATTTCATCTTGTTTGTTTGTTTTCTTTCCTTATTTTACTTTGATTCTCTCAGATTATTTCTGTGTTGGTCGTTTTGCAGTTTCCTTCATTACATCTACTTATGCATTTATACATTTTAGTGTCAATCAGTGATCTTTGGACGCTATCCCTTTCCAGAAGGAGGGCTAGATCTAGCTGTGCTTTTAGCTACTTTGTGCTGTTCAACTGATGCAAAGCATCTCTAAAGCCATCATAATCACTTAAGCCTGATTTATGGCTACTTGGCTTCGCCAGGGTAGTGCTAAGAAACCAGAACACGAACTTGGCCTCTATGTTTTTTTCTCATTTTGCTTGTTTTTTAGTATTCTTCTCTCTGTTTTTCTTAAGTACATTCCCTTGTTCTTATGCAAAATATAGCCAAGTGTTTAAAGAGTATTCAATAGTTGGAAATAATTTCTACAGTTAATCAAATAACATATTCAATTAATAGTTCTCTTCAGTATTTGAACAGTTCAGTTATCACTATTCCTTACATTTCTCTTGTCCTGTTTTACAACTGATTCTTTCTTTCTTTCTTTCTTTCTTTCTTTCTTTCTTTCTTTCTTTCTTTCTTTCTTTCTTCCTTTTCTTTCACAAAAATTTTCTTGCTCTCTCTTTATAACCACTAACATAGAAGCTAAAATTATAAAAATAATCATCATCAGAGTAAGGCAGTATAAATTATCTATTTTCCAAATTAACCACTAATTTCTTCTCTTTCCAGTACTTATGCCACATATCTTTGCTTACTGTGTAACAGGCAAGTGCTAGCTAAAGCCAGATCTTCATAGCCTCCTGAGCTCACGCATCATCTTGGAAGTGCCTGAACTTGGTCTCAGGGTTTTGTCAGTAAGAGGGTGTTGGGATGGCTGTGTCTCTGTGAGTGTGTTTTGTGGGGACCCGAGCCTGTGGGCATTCTCAAAGACCTGCTGAATGCCACATAGCACGTGTCTGATGGTGTCATTAACATCACTGAGATATTAGTGACATCTCAGTGATGCCTTCATCACCACTTTCACAGCCCACAGATCATTTAACTGACACTTGGGAGATGTGAGTGCAGTGCTCTTGAAGGGATCTCAGTCATCACAAGGAACGTGAAACAATGCTAATGTGCAAACCATGTTGGGATGAAAGAGGACAAGGGCTGTTCTTCTTCAAAAGGCAGTCTGTCTTCAGAATAATTATATAAAGTCATTGATGCCAGTAAAAGCCTAATGTATTGAATACTTCTCTGGGAGAAGGCAACAGAGGGGTCCAGCATTTTTGTTTTAGATGTTCAGCTGTGCAAGGGCTAAAAACCAAGCCTTCCTCTTCAGCCCAGCACTCCAACTTTTCACTGTAGCATTGCTCTTGCTCTGCATTTGTACTCAGGCTATGTGAGATAGAGCACCCTCAAAAAGAATGTTGAAACTAGTCCTTTTCTAAACCTGGAGTAAACTACAGGCTTATAGGAGGGGTGCAAACTGTAGGATTCAGCACACATCTACTAAATCTAGCATTAAGAGTCTTACCATTGATTTTAAGAGCCACTGAGTTTAAAAGAAGAAAGGAATCTAGCTGTAGACTGTTCTGTAGATATAGGAACCTCAAGAAAAAATTACTACTTCCAAGAATGTTTTCCTTAATGAGCAATGTTCAGAAAGAATTTACTTCTCAGTGACTTTTCTAAAATAAGAATCTTTTCCATGGAACACTGATAACCAATATTCTTCTATGTATGGATAACAGACGGCAGTATTGTGACAATATCTCCATCACGCTCATTTTTCTGCAACACCATCAGCTCTGGTGTCTTTTTCAGATACAGTTTATCAGCCTCTTAATTCGAAGTCAGTGATCTATATCTGGAGCTACCTGTATGTTTCTTTTTTCTATTGTCTGTTTCTCATCTTGACTCATAAAGAATCATCATTACCACTTCTTTCATTATCCACCTGTGCTGTGCAGCTTGCACACAAGATTTTGATGTACAGTGTAATCTTTTCTCATTTTTTCTCTTTATCCCTTCTGCACAGATTGCATCCATCTATATTAACATTTCAGCTCTCTGATTTATCTCATTACATTTTCACATTACCAGCCAAGTAATAATTTCCTTCCTGTACCTTCACTTTGAGTTCATTTCCCATACACTTTGCATGTGTATGTAGACAATTACTGGGTTTATTGCTCGCTTCCTTCCTACTGGCCTTGGCTTTTCTTGTTTGTCTTTATCTTCTAGCATTCAATATGTGTATAAAAAACTCTGCACTGAATTGTAACATCCCAGTCCAAGTTCACAGCTGCCTCAAACAGCATGACAGTACTAGTCTCCTGTATTTTCTGGACTCCAGTGGCTGGGTTTTAAATGTGAACTGCTCACCCTTTCCACAAAGAACAGGATCCGGATATATTTCCATTTCCATGTACTGTACAAGGTCTTAACAGACCACTGGAGTCATGGAACTGTGCAGAGGGCAGTTAAACCATCACCTACTGGTTAAGGCTTGCTAATTCTGCAAAGGAAGAACACAAGGAGGTATGCACTGACTTTGCATCACCAGTTTGTGAAAAGACGGTGTTCATAAAGAGTCATGTCGTGATGCTTTGAAAGGAAAGAGGTTGCAAGGAGGACAGTTTTTTCTAAGGGCAGAGAGCTTTCTCTCTCACAAGGTCACACACACCACACAGGCTCCCTGTTAGGAAACAACTCTCTGGTCCTCGTGGCTAGAGGGGCAAATGTGGCACATAGTCCCCTATCCACAGGTGAATTACTCCCCAAAACTTCAATACCATAGTTCCACTCAAAGAAAATAAAGGCTCAATGCTCTCTTGCAGCCCATCTTTTTTAAAGAAAATAAAGTGGAGGTGCTTGTAAGTATTTCATTGTTCACTAGAGGGCAATGTTGACCTAAAAATCAGTTTCTTTGCCCTCGGAAGGAAAGTGGCTTACTAGAGACACGACCAGAGAGAAAATACACAAGAAATACCCAATATACAACTCCAAGGGTAGAAAAAGTACAATATCTATTGCAATGCTAAGGAAATCTCTCAGACTGAAACAGGAATAAGTGACTGGAATAGAGATAAACGAAAAAAATGTATGTAGATTTTCCTCATTTAGTGAGGTGTTTAAACGTTCTTTATTAATCTGAAGCAGGGCTTTAGCTCTGTTGTCCTCAGTCAGACTAGAAATGTCTAAATAATGATTTAGACAGTACTTTAGATATATGATGTAAAATCTTTCCTGAAGGCTGAGGATTCAGGAATGGTTCTTGACCTGGAAAAAGCATTCAAATCACAGAGAGATTGTACATGGGCTGCTTCTATTCTCAGTGAGACCAAGAGTGAAAGGAGATGTGCACGCTGGAACTGCTGGAAGCTTCCCCTGTATCTGACAGGGCCAATGCCAGTCAATTCTAAGATGGACTCACTGCTGACCAAGGCCTGGCCAATTTGAGATGGAGGTAATGCCTCTGTGTGAGAACAACATCTCTGCAGACATCAAGGTCAGTGAGGAAGGAAGGGGAGGAGATGCACTAGGCCCCAGAGCAGAGCTTCCCCTGCAGCCTATGGTGCAGCCCATGGTGAGGCAGGTCCTGCCCCTGTAGTCCATGAAAGTCCACAAGGGAGGGGAGACCCCCCAAACCAGAGCGAGTAGATGTCCAAGGGAGGCTGTGACTCTGTGGGAAGCCCACACTGGAGCAAGTTCCCAGCAGGACCTGGGAACCCCTGAAGAGAAAAGACACATTGGACCAGGTTTGCTGTCAGGACTGCGACCCCATGGGGGATCCACGCTGGAGCAGTTTGTTCCTGAAGGACTGTTTGCCCTACGGATGAAACCCATGCTGCAGCAATTTGTGAAGAACTGTGGCATGTGAATGAGACCTGTGTTGGAGCTGCTTATGTAGCCCATGGGAAGGACCCACATTGGAGAAGTTTGTGGAGGACTATCTCCTGTGGGAGGGACCCCACACTGTAGCAGGTGGCCTCCTCCTAAGAGGAAAGGGCAAAGACCATCTGTGATGAACAGACTGTAACCCCAATCACCATCCCCCTGCCCCACTGGTGGGGAGGAGGTAGAGACCCAGGAAGGAGGGAGGAGCAGGGAGAGATGTTTTAAGATTCAGGTTTTTTCTCATTTCCCTGCTCTGTTTTGATTGTTAATAAAATTGTTAATAAAATCAAACAAATTCTCTCCACGTTGAGTCTGGTTTGTCTACGATGGTAATTTCTGAGTGACCTCCCTATCCCTATCTCAACCCAGGAGCTTTTCATTATATTCTTCTTCACTGTCCAGCTGAGGAGGGGGAGTGATAGGACAGCTTTGGTGGACAGCTGGCACATAGCCAGGGTTAAACCACCACACAGCTTTTACTTGTCTTTTATCCCTGCTGAGGGAGACAGCTGCTCTTGTGGATTACCTCTGCTGCCACAGTAGGATTGTTATCCCTTCTCCCTCATAATGCTGAAGTAATTATGTCCCGAGAGCTGTAACTGCAGGCAGCAGTGTGCCTGCTGAGCCTCTCCCTGTCAGGAGGTGCCATGTGCTCCTGCAGCTGCAAACTGCTGCTGCCCACCCTGTACGTGTTTTAGATACCCCTGCTGAAGGCCACAGGGGAAGCAAACAGGCTGTATGCGCACTTAGCAGCTGCACACTGCTAAATGAATTGGTGTCAGAAGTACCTGAGGACACTTGCTAACAATAACATGGCTCCGTGGAGGTTTCTACTACAGTTTTACAAGGGGATATGAAAGAAGAGGCTAGGTTCACACAGCCCTCTGTGGGGAGCATCCGTCCCTGCTAGGAGCTGTGGGAGGAGTGGGATGTGTGCATACTGTGGCTCAGGGGGCAATGGTTAGCTGTAGCTGCTCAGATGAGCAGCAGTTGTACCTCATTTGCAGCCTCATTGATCCTGCCACAAAGCTGTGATGGCTGTGACCAGCACTGCTCAGGAAACAAAGTGAGCCTGTTGTGTGGCATATCCTGTGTTAAAATTCATACTTGGCCTCTGCCTCACTGTGCTTCCCTGTCTGCCAGTTTCTCTCACCTGCTAAAACCTGCAAAGCATGGTGAAACTGCTCTGAGCCTCACTGGAGACGGTGCTGTGTGAGAGCTGCACACGTAGCAGCTTCCTGGTCCTGCCTGGATGCTGCCTCCCTGCTATGTGGTCCAATGCCTGCACCTGCCTGCCACGCTGCATCACCTAAAGCACCACATGCCTGCCAGCCCCCTGCATGCCACCTGCCACTTGGAAACAGGACTGTTTAAAGTAGGGTAAAACAATAAAAAATGTGATAATGGCTCAGCTGCTACTGTAACGTCCCATTCAATTTGACTAAAGAGTCCCTAATATCAGAAGTGCCAAAACCTTACAAATCTGGGAAAGCCACTCTCCCTTCTTAAAACTATCTAGTCACATATCCTTCCACAAACATCTCAGAAATTTGGAGTTGAGATGCAAAGCATGCTTAGTCCCATGTAGAAATCAGAGATATAGCTCCCTAAGATAATATATTTAGCAGCATCAAACTGTACCCTGTATTGACTCTTCATCCATACTCCCTTGCTTTTTTTTCTCTTTCTTTTCATGGACTGGAGAATGTAGATATCTCTTAAAGCCAAAAGCTCATGCTTTTCCCACTGATGAGAAAAGATGAATCCAGACGCCTAACAGCTGCCCTTGCCGTGTTTGTTGTTCTGAAAGTCCGAAGGGAGCATATCAGCACCATGCTGCTGAGAGGGGTGCCAGGGCTTGAGTCATAATAGGGAACTGTTATGTTGAGGAGTAGTGAATTTGATGGGAAAATGTAGCAAAGGAATAGTTCTTGGGACACACTGATTCGGTTCTTGGAAGGCCAAGTCCTCATTAACTTGTCTACTAGCAATTCACAGCCTGTGTAGGATTTTGAATACTAAGTACCTGCTTATTGTCTGAGGACTGCCAGCAACATATTCAGTCAGTAAACTGAATACTAACTGTTAGGGTGAGTGTTTCCCAGTGTAGGAAGGTGGTGGGAGGATGCTGCCTGCTATGGGTGCCCACGGCCTCCTGCTCTGCAGAAATGTCACAGAAAGGGTGATCATGAAAACAAATTTGCCTTTTCAACTCTGCCAGCAGTGCAAATGGTGCAAATGGTGCCATCCCAGAAGTGTGACAGCTGTTGCTCCTCATTAAAAGTACAGAGTTTGAGTGGCCAGTAACACTGTTTTGAAAGGAATCCTGAGAAAAATACTATTTACTCTGAAGCTTGTAAAAAGCTTGCAACAGCAAAGCAAGCCAAGCAGTTCCCTATACCCTGCTTGTAAGCAGTGTGGAAATGCTTTAATGTACACAGATGATTTATGCTATTTGCTGCCAAACTATTGTGGCTGATATTAAGTACTTCTAGGGTATAATTTGTAGGTCAGATAGCCTGTGTAATAGCCTATCCGTGAAGTCTGATCACTTCATCACTGCCGAGAGAGACTAATGCACAGGGATTATGCTTCCGAAGCCAATACATTGGGCTCTCAGATTTGCATGCATACTGATTCTCTGGGCTAATAGCTGTCTACGTACATTTATTCCAGTAATACCAACTGCTTATTGTTTTTCAAATCCTTAGTAGCAATATAAAGATCAGTCAGTTCAGCTACTGTGGTGATTTCCCCAAAAACCAGAAGTCTAAACCCATAAATGTTATAACAATCAGGGCCAAGATCTTTGGTTACTAGCAGGCTGCTGTGAAGCATCATCTGAATTTATTACATTTCCCCTCCATTTCTCCCTACTCATACTCTTTTCCTTATGGTTGAAGTAAAATCATATCATCAGGAGTCTGAAATCTGCTTTTTTGCTTCCCTCAAAGTACACATCAGCTAGTACTCTTGACATGCACGTCAACAGTTCCCAGAAGCTAACTGGAAATACACATTCAGCTGATGAGATCAGAGGGCAACAGGGCCAGCAGTCTGACTAGGGAGGAGGCAGTAGACAGAGAGAAAGCTCTCTCCACCTCCCCCAGTCACCTCCAGCATCTCTCCTCCCCCAGCAAAACCTTTTCATTTGCTGCCTTGAGTGTGGCAAAGCTTTGTAATGGTAGTTTCAGTCAACATTTTCAAGGGGGCTCAGGGGCATTGAAGTCAGTGAAGCCAGAAGGGAGGTATAACCTATGGAAACCAAACTGACATCTGCCGTGGCCTTTCACATCATGATTTTTTGGGCTTCAGAGAGGAAACGTCTCATAGAAGATAACCATGTATGTCTATGTCTGGAAGGTTTGAGGGTGTTTGTGTTGCAGGCAAGATATTCTCAGCTTCTTTATTAAGAGCTGAAAACAGGATGGATTCACAGAAGCTGTAACACCTAGTCATCTCATGCTTTGCTCTGGTGACAAAATGCATGACAGAAGGACAGAGGCATGCACCCTGTTACTGAAGAAAGTCATTTTCAATTAATACTGGTTCCTATTTCAGATCTGGACAGCTGTCTCATAAAGTGGTGTTCATTCCTTTGAAATATAGAGTTTTATGATACATGTGCTCAAAACAAGTTAAAAATGCTACGTGTGCTCTGGGAGGGGTCTTGTTCTCTGCTTTCCAGTTCAGATATACTGCACACGTCACTTACAGAAGGAAACCTTTTTCATTTTTATTTTTCACAAGAAAAATGACAAGGTTCTTCAAGTAGACATAGTGCTATTTTTTTCAATTCATTTTACACAGAACAAATCTGTTTCGTATAATGCCTAGCTGCTTTTTTTTTTTTTCCATATAATTTATGACACAATGGGACAGCATTGACCAAAGTGTCCCCTGCCTCAGGGGGAGATTGCCATAGCATATATTTGCTATGGCCAAGCAAAGAGTATTTGATTGATTCTCAAAATCCTCACTAGTAGAAACGTTGATTATGTTGATAGTAGTATCAATTACTGTACTTTAAATAGTATTTCTACCAACTGAACTTGTGCTTTTTGTCAAATACCACAATGGAACACTCTTTAACAAAGTTTTGTCCATAAGCCTCAATTCCTAAGCATAGGTTAGTCTGGGTGACATATTTAAGATTTGGGTTTTTAAAACCAATTGTTAAATATTAAAGGCAAGATTTACTAAAGGGATACAACTGGTTTGTCTTTCCTAACATCTTGTGGCTGTTGCCAGTAATCATAATGATGAAGGACTTGGAGTCAATTCTGCATAACAGGACTCTGTATGCCTGACACCGATAAGTGGGGTACCTAAGGTGGGATACAATATAGATTGAAAAGTTTGAGGTGCTAAGGAACATGGTTTAGTGGTAGGCTTGGCAATGTTAGGTTAGTGTTTGGACTTGATGATCTTAAAGGTCTTTTCCAACCAAAATGATAATATGGTTTTTACATTTCCAAGTGCACTGTCTTTTTCAGAGAATTGAACTGGCATTGCATCCCCAAGGTTAAATGCAGGCAGAAGGAGACCTTCCTGGGCAGCACAGGCAGGGACACACTGCGTGCCCTCCGAGGCTTTCCCAATTGTATGCCTTGTAGTTCTTTCTGTTTGTCTCTTTCTTTTACAGTTGAAATGAAACAAATTTGTTTGGGAAAGTCAAAAAATGTTTCAAACACATATTTCTCCGACAGCAGGAGGAAAAGTGAAGTATAAAAGCTGATTTGTTTTTCAGAAACTCTTTTGCTGTGAAAGCCTGTATTTTAAAAACTAGTGCTAGGCTACATTCACATAGAAGGGAGGAGAGTTTGAGCATACTGTTTTCTGCTCCCTCAAACACCTTATTTTTGTGTGAAATAAGGAGTAGGGTGATGGGTTTACTAAATGTTTCTAGCTGACTCCTGCATTTGCTTCTGCCTGAGCCTAGCACCTTCCCTGAAGGCACCTGAACTGTGCCCCACACAGCCTTTCAGGCCCCACACTCTACCTGCCCACCCCAGCTTTGGCATGGCCTGAAAAAGGCAACGGTCCCAGACACCATGGGGATGACCCCATGGCCTCCTTCCCACTCAGGGTACCATGTCTCCCAGGGTCCATGGGGCAGGATGGCAGGGAGTGGACCCAGAGGCAAAGCAGTGTCATCTATTGTCTCAGGGCCCTAGAGGGGGCTATTGTGGAGAGCACTGAGGAGCCAAGTGGATCAGTTCCGCCTGAGCTGGACATCCACTGTAGGCACCAGTTGGAATTCATCCCCTGCAGCAGCAGGAACTGCTCTCCCAAAGGATTTTTCTGTGACTTTGCTGGGGACACTGACAACAGGTAGAGTTTAATGTAGATTTTTTTGTGTCATACTTCATTTCTGAGAGCCATACCCAAGAAATGCAGTTGTGACACAAGACTAAGACACTTTTCCATTCCCTTTGTCTTTCTGCAAGTGATATGATATCTCTAGGTGATAAAGATGCTAAAAATCATTTACTCTGCTTACCCATAATGAGCCTGGAAAGCATTCACACCAATTTCTTCTTTTTCTCTCCTAACAAAAATCCACAGTGACATATGTGATTCGTTCAGTAAAACAGCTATCTGGTGTAGATAAAGTCAGTATAGCTGACATTATCAGCACAGGCCACAAGTAACTATTATTAGGATATCTGGCAACTCAAGTTTCTCCCACCTTGCAGGAGCAGCTCAGTGTAAATAGCGTGTTTACTCATTGCACTCAGTGAGTCAAATTTTCTAAGCCATTGAGCTTATGCAACATAATAAAACACAGAAGAAATACTGAGAAATAAATTGTGGTGGATTTCACAGATAATTAACAAAGACATTTCTGATATGTTTTGAAGCACCATTACTGGAATAGTGAGACCTCTGGGCTTTACAATATGGCCTTGTAAAACGCCATAGGGGACCTAAAACCTAGAGGACGCGATTAGGAGAATTTCCTTGATGTTTGCTTTCCCAGGCAATGGCGAAATTGATGTTGTAATTTCCCAGGGATGTTGAACCCCCTGCCTTCAACAGTGGCTTTACTGGAGCAATGATGTGACCAAGTCATACAACCAAGCAGAAGTCATCATGAAGGAGACTAATTCTGTTCCCTCCACAGTACACTCAACTTTGAAATGGATGCTGATGTTTTGCATTTTGGAGATTTGTTCCTGCCTCCCAAATGAGATCATAACTAGATTTTGTCAAGAGCAGAAGTATATTTTCTTAAATGTTCAGCTATAATTGTAGTATTTAGGATATTTTTTGTTTAAAAAAACATGTGGACGTCTTAGTCACCAGCTCGATTCTGTTAGCAATTCTGTTAGTAATATTAAATTGAAACTGTCACTGACTTTTCCCACTTATACACTCAAATGACTGGAGTGGAAAAGCATCTAGGAGGCATCACAAGACTGAAGGTTACAATAGGTCAGAAAACTTCTTTTCTGTGATGGAAATGCAACATTGTGATTTTGGCTTCACTTTCCAGACTTTCAATGTACACTAAAAACTGGACATATAAGAGAAATAATAGTAATAACTAAACCAAAATATCTTCTGCAAATGCTTGAGCCAAAGTTTTGCACTGGCTCTCAGAGCTGGTCTGCCAAGGGTACAGCTGGGTGAGCAACTCCTTACAGCAAGTCTTGGTTTGACATTTCCAGTTTATGAATGCAGGATGCAGAGTAAAACCTAAAGTGAGTTCCCTAAACTGGAGAGGGCTGCATGACTACAAATGTGCCCCCCTGTTCCTTCAGTATGAACCCTTGGCATGGCAGGAATCGAAATCCCCCTTTCCCCCAGTAGGCCCACTCCCCATTGTGCCCAGTGTGGGAGCCGAGGCAGCACACCCTCAGTTAATGACAGTGCCAGGAGTCTCTACTCAGTGCCGAGACGCTGGAAAAGGCAAGAATGAATAAAAGGCTGCAATGCACGGGAACACAAAATCCCGTGCTTTTATTTCTGCCATCTGCAATAACTGCCATCACAGTTATTTAGAGGTGTCAGGCCACCAGCCTGGTGCAGCCCCTGTGCAGCCTGGCCAGAGCCACCATGAATGCTGCCAGGCAGTGGCAGCCTTGGTGTCATGGCCATGCCGCTTCAAATGAGGCCTGCAAAGCCATTTCTTAAGTCCCCTACATTTTCTTTTCCTGTTGCTATGTCGTCCGAGTGGGCCAAGGATAGCATATACACCAATGCCACTGCCTTCTCCTGCCCCATGGCAGCAGGAGGGTGTCCCTGCCTGATGGAGATAACCAGCGCCACCGCTCCCCTGCCAACAGCAGGTTTATGGTTTAATCTGGGACAGTGAAGGCAAAGCAGCAGTCTAAATCAAAGTGCTTGCCTTTGGCAGTAAATCCCAGAAATAATTTAGGACCATAAACATGGTCAAGAAGTTGTAATTTCTGAGCCTTTTTTTTTTTTTTCACAACTTTGTTCACAATGTGATGTTTTACCCACAGATCTCAAGCTGTGCTAAACCAGGATTTTACTTTACTTGTCACCTTGATGCAGGCAAGCAAGCAGATAAACAGCGAAAGAAGACTTCAGCTGACAATGAATTACCAACTCTGTTTATTTTTATCCTTTACTTAGGATTACAGAGAAATAAATCTCCAGTTTAGAGTGTTTTCACTGCTTTTAGTTAGCAGAAAAAAAAAGGTGGGAGGTTTTAGCTGATTTTAAAGGCAAAAAACACACCATGAAACACAGTGCTACACTTGCAAGAAGTGTGGGGGAATGAAAATTAATTGCCTGACATGAAATTACATACTCCTCCATCGTTTTCTTAGCTTTACTCATAACATTAAGTAATACTTTTCCAAGATCTTATTAAATACATCTCAGTAGGTCGTTTCAATGCGTTTGAAGAGCATATTAGAAGATTAAATTTACAGGACATCACTGTCCCTGTACTTACATCTCATTCCACTCACATCAGTGGATGCCCTTCACCAACCTGGGGAAGAGGAGAGTTGAGCCCCTGGTGTATTTCTTGGAGGATTATTTCCCTAGGGCTTGGTAGTACACAGCAGTGCAGTAATTTTTTCAGCAGGTGCTGGCATAAGGTTAGATGTCCCGTGCATATATCAAGTTGCACTGGGCTGCAAAGTTCTTGTACTAGAGCAATTACAGCCACTTAATGTAGCTTGAACCATTTGAGCAAGTGTGTGCTCAATCCCTACAGTATGGAGGCCTTCACTCTGGCTTTGTCCCTGCTGAGCTACAGGAGCAGATCTGGCCCCATTCCATAGACTTGATGGTTAAAATCACAGTAGAGTATTTCCAGTAGGGGCCACCTCTGCACCTGCTCCCATCCCTAGACCACGATGACTCCTTTTTTTCATACCACAACCACTTCCACTGACTTCATCCCACTGTAGTCAGGTGAGTGAGAACACCACCAGAATTGGTTTTAACAGCTTTTGTTACCATCAGCAAAGCAAGCAAAGGAGACTTGTATTCAGCCAAATCACTCTTCTTATCTTAATGTCATCTGAGACATTCAAAGAGAATTACCTTTCATCTACTGAAGCTCCTGAAGATGAAAAATATCTAATTTGTTCCCACTCTGTTGACTGTGAAGGGAGGAAAAACCTGCAGAGTTAAATGCAAGCTATGGAGTAGTGAACCTACTGTTAAGAGATATGAGATCTGTGATATGTTTATAAAGAGGCTAAAATAACAATGCATTGTAGAAATAGGATGTAATCTGAAAATAAAACAAGTTGATTTCTGTGTTTGATTGTCTTTACTCTTTGAAAAGAGTGTTGCTTTTTATTGTTTGGAGTATTTTCTCCATTTACTTTGATTTAGTTTTGTTTTACAAATTCACTTTGAAAAGGTGAATGGTTTGAAAACCGTGGGAAACCTGTTAAATGCTGAAGAAAGCAAAGGCCATGCTGAACCACCCAGGAGGCTGTAGGAGGAAAGCAAAAGATTCCTAGGGAAATTATCAAAACATATAGTATTAGAGATCCACTTAATTCCAACTAATAACAAACAGTAGAAAAATAATAAAGCTTCATGAAGTATTTCCTAGTTAAGAGATCTCAATGCAGATGCTGAGAGGTATCCAGATAGTCTTCCAGGGAGAGACTGGAGATGACCAGAATTGACATTTTAATGTCCAGGGGGCAAATTCCAGGACAAATGAATTCCCTTTTTAAGCTACTTTTTACACACTGCAAAGAAACTAGTAAGGTGACAGGCTCAATTAACAGAAAAATCTTTGCAAATCAACTTTAAGACTCAGATTATACTTTTTCATCCAGGCTATTTGTTCAGTCAAATCACAATATCATTATGCCAAGTAGGGCAGAAGAGGTCCATGCTTAGCCTCCTTTACTACACCTTGTGCATTTTTAATTTTCACTGGGGGAAAGGAAAGAAATCAAATTCAGTAGACAGGCTTAAAAATGTCAGAAAGAAGCACGTGGCTATAAAGTGACCAGGAATACCATTAAACTGCGAAGTGGATGATTTCTAACCGTGAGAATCATGGAGTTAGGGAACAGCATCCCAAGAGAAGCAGACAGGTTAAAAAGCTAAGTTGTGTTAAGATGGTGCTTGGCTGGTTTGTGAAAGGGATGATGTGGTGGGGTAGGCTGTTAAGAACAGGTACAGGACTTGGTGATTCAGAAGGTTCCTACAGGAAGTGATTATTGCCTTGCTATCCCCCAGAGAGTGGTTTAGTCTGCTATCACTAACTGACAACTACTGCAAGAAATAGCAGGGCGGTGGGAGACAGGGCATCAAATGCCAGTCAGATCCAAAGAAGCCCTGCTGAACTGTGCTGGGAGAAATGACACAAGGTTTCTCATGGGCTGTAGTGCCTGACTCTAGTTTTATGCCGACTGGCTGAAGATGTTTTAATGTTTGACATGTAATACTATGCTTCTGAGACAGTTGCAGCTGTGAACATTACTAGCAGCACATGGCAGCATTCATGCCAGGTTGTCAGCCAGTCTGCCACTGTTTTGGCACATAGATGCTCCCGCTGGGATGCCTGACTACGCATGTTTCTGTGGCTCAGAATTGCTTGAACTGATGTTAATGTCTGCATTCTGATAAGGTACCCACCCCGTGTTACCGTTTACAGCCTTCTGCCTGGCCTCACGACAGGGGCAGCAAAAGCAGAGCTGCATCCACTGCACCTCAGTTGCTGCAGTTGCAAAGTGTTGTTTTCAGCTAAACAGCTAAAGAAAAGTGTGTTGGAACAGTGAAGGTGATGTCTGGGCTCACAGTTTTGTCCTGCTTCCCTTATAGAAGGTGTCTCCCTTTTGGGAGGTAGACTGTCAGAAACAGCCATGTCTTCAACTACTTCATGGAGGTACATGATTGCTTATCCCTCACGGCAGCACTCAGCTCTGCATTGACTTCAGCTGCAGGACAGTGATAGGGAGGAAATGGGAAAATACCAAGTCCCTGTTAATTTGGCCATATACCTCTCTGAGACATATGGAAAGGTTTGGAAAACTCTCAATGTCAACACTCTTGTTCCAATAAACAGATTTTTCTTACTGTAGGCCTTTTTCATGCTGAATAGCTCCATAAGGTCAGCTCTTGACCCTCTTAGCATCTCTGAATATTACTTCTGTGCAGAAGCAGCTTTACTGTGTCACTGAGCCCATTTCTGCCCATGCAGAACAATGGAGGGAATGCGTGCATATTAATATCCTATTTCAAGGTGAGTGTTTGAATAAGATTCTAAAATTTAATTTATTTGACTAAAGAACAAAATCTGCCAAAGTAAATGGAGCTGTAACAGTTTGCCTCAGAACTGAACCAACTGAACCTCTGAACCACAGTAAAATTAATCTCAGAGTGCTATGCTAAGAGCAGCACCAAGAGATACCACCATCTGAAATACATTCCAAATACTGTGGCATCAAATACTAAGCAGTCTACTAAACTGGAATACATATTGCTTGAGAGTTTGATTCATCTGCTAGTTGTATTGGATCGTAAAAGCCTGGATTACCTCTTAAGCAGTCTCTGCTGGCGGAAGAGGCATTCAGCCATGAAAGCAGGGATTAAACATGAGTTAAATAATATAAATACAAATTTGTTAGGCCAGAAGCACTAACATATGCACCTTCCTTAATACAGATTAAAGGCCTTAGTTTCCCTGATTCCCAAAGAATTTAGCATAATGACTACAGTCCTGGAACTCTCAGTTACACAAATGTGAAGGGATCATTGATTCTGACAGTTTGAGCCTGCCTAATTCAGAGTTCATGAGGCTGTGTTTAGGAGGTGTGGATGTTAAACTGTCCCCTTAATTCACTGTCAAGTTTGAATACTTTAGTGCTCAAGCTAGAAAAAGCTAATGGCAAAACTGAACATGCAGCCTTATAGTTTGGTACAGACTATATTCTGCACAGATCCTTCTCCAAAGGCATATTTGATTCTCTAGTTCTGTAGCTCATAGTGTTTAGAGGCAGAAAGTTTCGTTAGGATTACCCAGTTAGGCTTTAACTCTGATGATGCCTCAGCTATGGATAGTTGCCATAACATTCAACACTTCCATTCCAGCTCTTTTTAATTAGAAATGGATTATTTCTTACAGTAGAGCTACTGAGAGAAATCTGTCTTCTCTTGGCACTTAGGCCAGAAATTATATTGCCACTCCTGCTGTAATTGTCTGCTAGTCTTTATTAGTTTGTATCCATCTGACACAATCCACATTTTTTGATGCTTTCTAAATCTCTGTGTTAGGATTCAGCCTAAATGAAGTAGATTTTACTCCACCTTTTTTACCTCCAACGCAGCTCTGAACTATATAAAATATCTTCAGCTCTTCTACAGTTCAGATTTCTCTCTGTGACAGACTTTATGTTAGTTTACTGCTACATACTTTTAGGGCCAAGACCCCACAGCACAGCTGAACAGAATAATAAACACCGTGGGATTGAAAAAAAAAAATCATAGTACAGCTACAACTGCTCATTACAAATTTATCTCTGGTGCTGCTTATCTGCTGGTCTCAGCCCTCTGTCCCAGACCAGCTAAACCATCTGCACACATAGCAGCAGCAACCACCTAAAATCCTTGGCTTCTGTGGCTGCTGTGATGAGATCTGAACTGCACACTCCCATATCATGCCTCAGAAGTCAGGGGCTAGCTAACTTTATAGGCTGCTTGCTTTCCTCCCCATTTGTCTTCAAGGGGGCAAATATGCAACTGGTTAACTGCAGGACAGCTAGATGTTACAGCTTATTATCAAACTCCCTTAGACTTTGGACTAGTGCTACTTTACTATCCTTTTCAGAAACATCAGTGACATACATCGAATCTGTAGGCACAGTACAAGGCTGGAAATCAGGAGACAGTAGCTCTGCCACTGACCTGCTGCACAGCCTCAGGTAACTGATACTTCTTATTCAACTTTCATCTCTGCACTGCTCTTCATTGACTGTTTTTATAAGAATATGATCTGGGACAGAGATAGCTTCTTACTTTACTTATAAATGGCATTAGATGCACATGACCAGCACTTTTTGAGTGTAATTTAAATAAGGAGCAATGAAATTAAAGCTCCATCCTGTGAGTAGTATTAGTTCATGTAAACCAAGGAATGACTGATAACAAAATGATGTTGAGGTGTGTGATATCCAGCCTCAGCTCATTACCTTCAGATTAGCCTGAACTACAAATAATCATTTGAACTCAAAGTACTTTTAACTTCTAGGGGCTTGAGCCAACAGTACTGGAAACTATTTCTTCTCCAGAAACATGCAATCTCCAGATGCTGTGCAATAAATAGTTGTCTCCAGAAATGTTACTGGAAAAGAAGAAAATCATTCCTGGGCTACTAGAAGTATGTATTAGTTTTCTGGAGCATTTTCATAACTCAGTATGTTACAGCCATCTGGACTTTGACAGTGATGGATCTAACATGACTATGCTGCCTTCACCATGTTTCCTTTTTCAATTCCTTGCACAGATGATGGATTGCCAAGCCAATCTGAGGCATGCTGGCTTCTTTGGCTGACCGAGAAAATAAAGGCACCACATAAATATTTGGACACATTGGCTTTTATGGAGAGCATCCCATCATTAGTCTGTTTTAACCCCTCTGAGCCACAAATGCCAACGCCATCTACTCGGTAAGGTTAAGTGGGAAACCTCTGGTAAACTAAGGGCTATTCGTAATCCATTTCAAACTGAAAGGCCAATCAGAAAAGAAGCAGTACATGCTAACTTTTACCAGCAGGCTCCTGGTTCAGTTTTCAGGCCATCCGTGCTTTTGCCCAGGGTCTATACATACTGTGCTGTCTGTATGATTTCACATGGACTTAGTTTTCTGTGTGCATGAGGTTGACAATTATGTATGACCTATCTTTTTTTTTCCCCTCTAAATACCTACTTGTTTTCTTTCTTACTTATTTCTGTTTAATCTAAACTTCCTTTGCTAGTTGCAAAAGCACAATTTGGAATATAATTGGGCTCATTCATTATAGGCTTAACTTTGATTTTTCTGTTCAGAAGCTTGTCCCAAATCATGTGTATTTATGGAAGAGGCCAAAGACCCCTGGCATATTACTGTTAAAGCCCAAATTACCAAAAAAAGACCAACTCTTTTAATTTTTACAAAGAAAATCTTTCTAAGTGCTAACACTTAGCAATATATATTATCAATTTTCAAGTGTAGCAGTCCGTTCGTTCTACAGAAAGACCACTTGGTCCACAAGCATGTTAATGACAAAATGTTTTATGGAGCTGTTGCCCGGTAAAACTGTCTCAAAAAGCTCCCTGTCAGTCTCCTGCTATCTGCAGGTTCTCCAGTCCATGTTAGGTGAATTTGTTGATTTTCTGTGAGTTCTCTGTCTGGCCTTTCACATTCTGTTTCAGCACTGGTGCATGAAGGCAGAGCAGAAGGCAGTACTCGCTGTCTGTTTCTCCCAGCCTAATGACGGTGAGTTGCTGGGGCATAGCTGTAAGAGTGGACCTGGGAGTTTAATATCAGTGCTGGGGAGTTGGCAGATGCTCCAGCTGAGCTTCAGTGCAAAAACAGTTGGACACATGGTTCTGAAAGAAATTTACTCTATGAAAAATCCTCAGAGGTGACACTGAAGTGATGTTCCTTACTCACTTTTAAGTTCTGCATTTGCCTGAGGGCATTTTGTGTCAGAGAAGCATATCTCTTCATAAAAGCAACAAAATATATAGGAGATATTTTCAGCTATTACAGCTTTGCCATTGTGAAGATGTCTTCGCAACATACATGGGAAGTTCTGAGCAAAAATTTTTGTAATGATCTCTCTCTGCCTTTTTTTTCTGCTGTATTTGCAGCTTAATGACTGACCTGCAATGTCCAGGCTCAGAGACCAGAGCGTTTTGTTTTTCCTACCTGTGAAAAGAGAGTGAAGAAAAAGCTTGCTTTCTAGCCAAGTCTTTGCTGTCTGTGTTTTCTGCACATATTGTTATGGAGAAATATTTGGCATAACTTGCCTCATGTATGTAATAAACCAAAAAGGTTGGTAGGACACAGTGCAGGAATACATAGTTGCTTGACATATTTTAACTTGAAAATATTGGGAACTGATTCCAGGGACTGTTAGCCATCATCAGCTTGACAAAAAAATTGGTGTTAATCCATACTTCCATCCCTGAAATACACCCTGCTCAGTAGCAAAAATGTAAGCACTGCATGATCAGGGCAATCCAAGTTGAGGCAGAGTTTTACTATCTCCAGTGATGGCCAGTATCAGACACCTGTGGCTATGTGACAGAAGAGGGACAAGGGAGAGTGATATTTATATACTCTCTGAGTCCTCAATGATTTTTTGGTCAAAATCCCTGTGCCAGATATAATATCTTTTTACATCATATCCCACAGTCATAGCAGATCATACCTGATGCTAATAATTGTAAACAGAGGCAGAGCTTAATTTCACAAATTCAGTTTATAGAGAGAAGACATTAACAGTTTTTTCATGACAGACCTTATCAGAAATAATACGTTTGTAAATTTTTCCAGTGGGTGGATATGAAATGTGTTTTTTACCAATTTGCCATCACTGTTGGCTGCAATTGGCAGCATTTTGATCCATGTTTTAGAGAGACACTAATGAATACTGTAATGGTTTGATATGAAGCCATTTCTGGTAAAGGGGAAGGGGCTGTAAAGATGGCTCCTGTAGGAAGTTGCTTGAAACTCTCCCCAGCTCTGAGACAGACCCACTGCTGGGGCTGAGCCTATTAGACACCTCCACAATCACTTTTTAAGAAGAAGCCAGAAGAGGAGGATTCTTTCTATTTCTTTCTTCTTCTATTCCTTCTTCTTCTCTGGCTGGTGGTGGTGCAAGGACTAGGAAGAGAGAGAGAAGCAACCATGCGGACTCCAAGGTCAGTGGGGTAGAGAGGAGGAGGTGTGCTGGAGCAGAAGCTCCCCTGCATTCTATGGAGAGGACTCGAGAAGCTGAGATTTGTTTGCATTTTGTTAAAGACCGCACATCAGGAGCAGTGACTCACTTCATTAAAGATCCCACATCAGGGGCGTTGATTCTCTTTGTTAAAGACCCTGTGCCAGGGGCAGTGACTATGGCCAGAGGAAGCTGTGTCCCATGTGAGGGATCCAATATTCACAGAAGCTGTAACTGTGGGGAGGAACCCAAGCCAAAGAAATTCATAAAAATTGTACCCAGAAGAGGCTGTGTCCTGTGGGAGGGATCCTGTATCTGCAGAAACTGCAGCCATGGCAAAGAACCCACGCCAGAGATATTCAGCAAGGACTGCGTCCCATGTGAGGGAACCTGTATTGGCAGAAGCCACAGCTGCTGGGAAGAACTCACACCAGAGAAGTTCATTAAGGACTGTGTCCTGGGGGAGGGACCCTGTATTGGAGCAGGGGAAGAATGCAAGGAGTTGTCCTTCTCTGAGAGTAGGGGCAGAGCCCATCTGTGAGAGACTGATCACATCCCCCATTCCCTAACTCCCCCTGAGCCGTTGAGGGGGGAGGAGGTAGAGATACGGGGAGCAGTGAGGTGGGCCCAGGAAGAAAGGAGGGATGGGGGAGGGAGATCTTAAAGTGCTGGTTGTTATTTTCTCGTCATCCTACTCCCTTTTGTTGCTTTTATTCCGTTCTGTTTCTTGTAGAATAAACTTTCCTACTTTCCTCTCTAAGTCGAGTATTGGAGTCTGTGTTGCCCGGCATCATAATTGGCAGTGAGCCCTCCCTGCCCTTGTCTTAATCCACAGCAACCTTGCTTACCTTTTTCTTCCTATTTTACTGGGGCCTCTGCCATCCTAACAAGGGTTGGGGTGGATGGGGGGCAGTGAGCAAGAAACTGTTATGGTACTTCATTGCTGGCTGGGCCAAACCATGGCAATACCTACCACATTCCAAGATTCAGATGTTTCTTCTGTATTTTTAGCTTACACATAGAATCTCATAGAATCTCCATAGAATCATAGGATCTTTTTGGTTGGAAAAGATGTTTAAGATCATTGAGTCCAACCACTAACCTAACACTGTCAAGCCTACCACTAAACCGTGTCCCTTAGCACTTCATTACAGAATGACAGAATGGTAGGGGCTGGAAGAGACCTCTACAGATCATGTAGTGCAACCCCCCTGCTAAAGCAAGACCACCTAGATCAGGTCACACAGGAACCCATTCAGGCAGGTTTTGAAAACCTCCAGAGGAGACTCCACACCCTCCCTGTGCAGCCTGTGCCACGGCTCCCTCAACCTCACAGGAAAGAAACTTTTCCTTAAGTGGGACTTTTTGTGTTCCAGCTTTTATCCATTACCACTTGTCCTTTCATTTGAGACAACAGGAAAAAGTGCTGCTCCATCCTCTTGACATGCACCTTTTAAATACTTGTTTTAGCAAGATGTCCCCTAAGTCTTCTCTTGTCTAGGTTGAATAATTCCAGGTCTCACATACTTTCCTCAGTCCCCTGGTCATTTTGATGGCCTTGCACTGGACTGTCTCTAGAATTTCTGTGTCCCCCTTGAGCTGGGAAGCCCAGAACTGGACACAGGACTCCAGATGAGGCCTCACCAGGGCTGAGTGAAGGGGGAAGAGAACCTCCTTCGACCTGCTGACCATACTCTTCTTGTGACTACTCTTCTCACCTACATGTCTTTTAAATATCTCCAAGGATGAGGACTACGCTACCTCCATGGGCAGCCCGTACTAATGTTTAACAATCCTCTTGATAAAAGAGTTTCTACTAATATCCACTCTAAACCTTCCCTAACTTAACTTGAAGCCATCTCCTCTTCTCCTATCCCTCATTACTTGAGAAAGAAGACCGGCCCTTACTTTGCTACAACCTCCTTTCAGGCAGTTGTCAAGAGAGATGACATCTCCCCTCAGCCTCCTCTTCTCCAGACTAAACAACCCCAGTTCCCTCAGATGCACCTAGACAGTTTACTTCTAAATGCATGTTTTCATTAGCCTTTCATTAGGGACAACAATTTCACATTATTGTTTCTACTCATATTGTCAACTTAGATGCCAGAGTTACTGATAATTTTATAATTCTTTGATTTAAAGTTTTTGCCTTTCCAAACTTAATATTCAAAACATCAAAGTATGTAAGAATAACATAGCGTGTAAATATAAAATACAACAGCTATTCTTAAAGTAATCTATATGTAGAAAATTATATCACAAAATACATTTAGCAAACAAGTTGAACTAAATCAAACTGGAGTCAAGAGCAAAAATTATTAAATATAAGTGTATACACACAGTGGAAGTTATTCAGGAATGTCTGAACAGTAATTTCAAACTAATTCCATGCTTCTATGTCATATCTAAATGAGTTCACTTCCCAGGAGTCAGGTAACAGAGCTAATTTACCTAGCTGAGCAGCAGAACACCATATTAACACAGCAGTGGTGCTTTCAGTATCAAGGCAAACTCATTTAAAGTTCAGGTATTTATCTTTCTATATGGTACCCTGTGAAGGTAAATGTTTAATAGAACATGAACAAACAAATACAAGCATCAAAGTAGTTAAAAGCCCTATGCTGGAAGGTTGTTGTGTCCATGGGTGAGGCGTGGTAACTGTCTTTACTCACACTTCTGATCTTTTACAAGGCTAAATTAGGCAAGTTAGTATAACCACCATCACTCTGAAGAAATGTTGTTTTGCTGATCTTTGTGGTCCACCCTACATGAGGTTCCAGATGTCAAGCATCCTGGATTTTAACACTAGACTTTTCTGATGTGGCTTTTGCAAATCATCTTCTATCACAATCAGTGGTCAATGGTGTGAATCCATTTTATTTTGCATTGAAACAGATAAAGATTGCACATCCATAGTCAGTTAACTGCCTGAGAAAAATCTACTGCAGGATAATGAATTGCTACATTATCATGACAAACTCCCTAGTGATTAATAATCCAGGCATATGTATGCTATGGATCCAAACACTTGTCACAAGTTTGCATCAGAAATTACCACCTTAAATGGCTTCTGAAGAAAAGTATTTCTAGGTTACTTTTCGAGAGGAATTTTAGATGCCTGCCAGTTTCTGGTACTAGTTTTCCTGCTCAAATTTTCCTAATTAGCAATTAGTTGCAAAATATCAAACTGGCTGATAGAATTATTTAGCACTTAAATTCTGAATCCTGACGAAGCCATACGAAAATATGATCTACTGACTTGTTTTGAATTATAAACCCATAAACCTTTCTTGTATCCATCATTTTCTGTTTAATATTCATTGTCCTGTTTGTATCATCAACACAGATACTCTGCCAATGTATTTATTTTTAGAAATAATTAAGTGATGATTGCTTTCTCAGGTTCTTTTCACCACTATAGAAGACTGACTGTGACAAAAAGTAAGAAGAGGAGGAATATGCGGGTGGGCACAGGGTGTGTGTTAACCAGGACATAGAAGAACCAAACATTTTTGTGACCAGTTCTCACAGGTTATTGAATGATATTCCTCTCAGATTTTATTCTATGAACTTAGCCCTGTGAAGCCAGGAAGTTGCAACCCACAAACAATAGCAAAGGGAAGATAGAAAACACAAAATATATCTTGTCTAAATTTTAGTATCAGTACCACCCTTGCAGAGGAAAAAAAATGAACTCTGAGAGTCCCTGGTCAATGCTAGCTCCACTGATTTCTGCAACAACTACTAACAGACAAATCTAATTTTGCACCTGAGCTGACTGAAATTTGGAACATCAACTAGTGTGAAATGTGAAAAAGTGCTTTCATAATCAAGAGTTAGTGCTAGTAATAATTTGTTCAAGTTAAAAGTCTCTAAATTATTTGAGCTTCTCTCCAGTAACTGTAAAGTTGAAACACAGCTTCAATTCTTGCAAAAAAGTTTATTGACAGCTGCTCTCTAATTATATTTATTTTCTTTTGGAATTAAAAGACTGTGGGCTTTGATGAATGAGTATTGATTAATCACACCTCATGAAAATCACATATGGCATAGAATTTCTCCTTGACATTTGGCTGATAATAAATTAGACCAAGGGTGCCATCAATAAATAAATGTTTGTGTCAACATCCAAACTTCATGACAACAAATAAGTACTCCATAATTTACAATGAAATAACTTTGGAGAAAAACTCAATTACAGAATAGAAGCGCTAACTCAGAAATTAGCCTTTTATCAATGAAGATTGAAATTAGCCTTTTACTAGTGAAGTTTCATTACTAGCACACAAAAGGGCACATGAAGCACATTAGATGACCTGTTGTCATATACAACATACCTAGCACTATCTCCTCCACTGTCATAGCACTTTGCAAAGGCTCAGGCAAAACAGTTCAGGCAAGGTAGCTGACACCAAGAATGAAGCACCTTGGAACCTGATGACCCAAAAAAGCAGTGCACTGCTTCATAATCTACCCTCCAGTATCCCTACCAAAACCAAACATGAAGCATTAACACCTGTTAACACACACAAACAAGGACTACAAGGGGAAAATTCATCAGTGATTTCATTAGCAACAGGCAACAGTCCTTGTAAAGAGAAGTGACGTGCACATAGTGGGTGACTCCCTGTTAAAGATCACTGAGAGATCAGATTGTCAACCAGGCAAGAAGTCACACAAGGTTTGCTGCCTGCCAAGAGCCACAATCCAAGATGTGGCTGAGAGAGTGCCAAGACTTGTTAAGAATGCAGGCTACTATCCACATTCTACAGAATGTTGATGAAAACTTCCCGTAACAGATTGCTGAGAAGCCAACAAGGAATAGTGTTCTGCTGGACCTTGTATTGACAAACAAAGAAGATCTGATTAGGAATGTGAAAGTTGAGGGCAGCCTTGGCTGCAGTGACTATGAGATGGTGCAGTTCAGGACCCTGCATGGAAGAATCATAGAATAATTTTGGTTAGAAAAAAACTTTAAGATCAACAAGTCCAGCCACCAACCCAATACTGCCAAGCCCATCACTAAACCATGTCACTCAACGCCTCACCTATGTGTCTTTTAAATATCTCTATGGATGGTGACTCCAGCTGGGCAGCCCATTCCAATGCTTAATAACCCTCTTGGTGAAAAAGTTCTTCCTAATCTTCAATCTAAATCTCCCCTGGTGCAACTCAAGGCCATTCCTCTTGTCCTATCATTCATTATTGCAGAGAAGAGACTGACTCCAGCTCACTGCAATTTTCTTTCAGGTAGTTGTAGGAAGTGATTATGTCTCTTCTCAGCCTCCTTTTCTCCAGACTAAACAATCCTAGTTCCCTCAGCTGCTCCTCATAATATTTGTTCTCCACATCCTTCACCAGCTTTGTTGCCTGTCTCTGGACATGCTCCTGCACCTCCACCTCCTTCTTGTACTGAGTGACCCAAAATTGAACATGGTATTTAAGGTGCAGCCTCACCAGTTCTGAGTACAGGGAAACAATCATTTCCTTGGTCATGCTGAACACACTATTTCAGAAACAGGTCAGGATGCCATTGGCCTTCTTGGCCGCCTGGGCACGCTGCTGGCTCACATTCAGCCAGCTGTCAATTAACACCACCACACCACCCCAACCCCCAAGCACTTTTCTGCCAGACAGCTTTCCAGCCACTTTGCCCCAGGCCCTTAACATTGCAGGAGGTTGTTGTGGCCCAAATACAGGACCAGACACCTGGTCTTGTTAAATCTCACACAATTGGCCTCAGCCCATCAATCCAGCCTGTCCAGGTCCCTCTGAAGAGACTTCCTGCCCTCAAGCAGGTCTATGCTCCTGACCAGCTTGGTGTCATCAGCAAATTTGCTGAGGGCGTACTCGATCCCCTCACCCAGATCCCTGATAAAGATATTAAACAAACCAGGCCCCAGCACTGAGCCCTGGGGAACACCACTGATGACTGGCCACCAAGTGGATTTAACTCCTTTCACCACTACTCTCTGGGCCTGGCCATCCATCCAGTTTTCCACCCAATTCAGAGTATACCCCTGGGTCAGAAGGATACTGTGGGAAACTGTTGAAGGCCTTACTACAGTCCAGGTAAACCACATGCACAGTCTTTCCCTCATCCACCTTGTTGTAAAAGGAGGTTAGTCAAACAGGACTTACCTTTCATAAACCCATAGTGACTGTGCCTGAACCATTGATTTTCTTATATGTGCCTCTCAATGGTGCTCAAGATGATCTGTTCCAGAATCTTCCTCAGCACCAAGGTCAGACTAACAGGTCTGTAATTCCCAGGATCCTTCTTCTCGCCCTTCTTGTAGATAAGCATTATATTTGCCATCTTCCAGTCCCCTGAGACCTCATCGGTGAGCCAAGACTGATGGTACATGATGGATGAACTGATGGTAGGTGGTGGAAATATGGACAGCAAGCAAGATTGCGGCCTTAGACTTAAGGAGAGCTAACTTTGGTGTCTTCAAAGACCTGCTTAGAAGAATGTTGTGGGCTAGGATTCTAAAAAGTAGGGGTGCCCAGGAAAGCTGGTTAATTTTCAAGCACCACTTGCTCCAAGCCCAAGATCAGTGTATGGCTAAGCATAAAAAGTCAGGTACCATAGGTAACAGGCCTGCATGGATGAACAAGGAGCTTCTGGGACAACTCAAATGGAAAATAAAAGTCTATGCAATGTGAAAAAAGGGAGTAGGTGCTTAGGAAGGATATAGGAATGTTGTCAGAGTATGTAGAGAGAACACTAGGAAGGCTAAAGCATTCTTGCAATTAAACATGGCAAAGGATGTAAAGAAAAACAAGAAGGGCTTATTCAAGTACACCAGCAGCAAAAGGAAGACTAGGGAGAATGTGAGCTCACTGCTGAATTAAGTGGGTGCTCTGGTGATGAAGGATACAGAGAAGGTGGAACTACTGAATGCCTTCTTTGCTTCAGTCTTTATTGCTAAGACGAGCCCTCAGGAAGCCCAGTCCCTGGTGGACAGAGAGAAAATCTGGAGAAAGGAGAATCTTCCCTTGATTCAGGAGGTTTGGGTCAATGATCTATTAGGCTAGCTGGACACACACAAATCCACGGGTCCTGATGGGATGCACGTACAAGTGCTGAGGGAGCTGGCTGATGTTTTTCCTAAGCCACTCTCCATCATTTTTGATAGATTATGGAGCACAGGTGTCTAAGGACTGGAGAAAGGTCAGTGTCACTCCAGTCCTCAAAAAGAGCAAGAACAAGGATCTGGGAAACTACAGGCCGGTCAGCCTCACCTCCATGTGTCATGGTTTAGTAAGGAGCAGCTTTTGCTTGGTAAGAGGGGGAGAGGGTTGCAGTGAAGACTCCATAAAGAGCTATTGAACTCTCCCCCGGCTCCTGGGTTCAAACCCACCTCCGGCCTGGCTGGGCCAATCTGATGCCTCTGAGATCACTATTTAGGGACAGGAATTTAAAGTTCTGGAGGGAGTGTAAGAGTGATACAAGATGGAGGCAACCACGTGGACCCCACAGTCAGAGAAAGAAGGAAGGAGGAGCACCAGACCAGAGACCCCTCTGTAAGCTGTGGTGAGAACACAGGCTGTACCCCTGCAACCCATACTGGGCAATGACAGGACTGAGAGTCACCAGCAGCTCCGTGTGAGGGCACCCAGACGGGCGAGAGACTGTGTGAGGAGGCGGCCATGGTACAGGTCATGCTGGAGAGCCTGCAGGCTGCAGAGCAGACCCACACAAGAGGCAGAAAGGAACTGCAGCTTTTGGGATGAATGCACATTGGAGCAGCCCGTGCAGGGCTGCCGTGTGTGTGAGGTACCCCACAGATGTGCAGGGAAGACTGTTGAGGAACCCGCCTGCCCTGAGGAGAGCTAAATGGCAGAAGCCATCAGGAATAGACTGACTGAAACCCCTATTTTTACCTCCAGGGGAGGAGGTAAAAACATCGGGATCAGGATTCTGAGTCCAGGAAGAGAGGAGGAGTGGGGAGAAGGTGGTCTTAAAGGGCAAGTTGGACCCTTCACCATTGTACCACTCTGTGTTGTTTTGTGTTGGTTGTGTTTTGGGGTTTTATGGTTATGATTTAGTTGATGTTAGGTTAAATTATTTTCAGTTTTCTTCCCCAAGCCTGGTCTGTTTTGTCCTGGACCTTAAGGGACAATTAAGCTCTCCCTGCCCTTTGTCAATCCTCAGGTCTTTGGTACTTGAGACTAATCATGGTCTTTTGTTCCCTGATGGGCCTAAACCACAACACCATGCCTGGAAAGGTGAATGGAACAGCTCATCCTGGATGTCATCTTTTAACACATGAATGAAAAGATAGCAATCAAGAGGAGTCAACACAGATTCACAAAGGGAAAAATACTGTATGACCAACCTGATAGCTTTCTATGGTGACATGATAGTCTGGGACGATGAGAGGAGAGCAGTGGATGTCATCTACCTTGACTTCAGCAAGGCCTTTGACATCGTCTCACATAACACCCTCATAGGAAAGCTCAAGCAGTATGGGACAGTGAGGTAGATCAAGAGTTGGATCAATGACAGAACCCAGAGGATGCTGATCAACAGCATAGAGTTGAGTTGGAAGCCTGTGGCCAGTGGAATTCCACAGGGATCAGTTCTGGGGCCAATCTTGTTCAACATCTTCATCAAGGACTTGGATGAGGAGACAGAGTGTACCCTCAGCAAGTTGGCTGATGACACCAAACTGGGAGGACTGGCTGATTCACCAGAAGGCTGTGCTGCCATTCAGTGGGATTTCAAACAGCTTGAGAACTAGGCAATGAGGAATCTCATGAGGTTCAACAAGGACAAGTGCAAAGTCCTGCACCCTGGAAGGAACATCCCCATGCACCAGTACAGGCTGGAGGGAAACTGGAGGGGAAAGCAATTCCATGGCATTCTGATTGACAGCAGACTGAACGTGAGCCAGCAATGTGCCCATGTGATTAGGGGACTGGAGCATCCTTCTCACAAGGAAAGGCTGAGAAATCTGGTGCTTTTAGTCTGGAGAAGACAGAGGGGATTTTCTCCATGCTTATAAATACTTAAAGGGTGGGTGTCAAGACGATGAGGTGAGTCTTTTTTCTGTAGCACCCAGTGACAGGACAAGGGGTGACTGGCACAAGCTGGAACACAGGATGTTTTACATGAGGATAAACTTTACTGTGAGGGTGATGGAGCACTGGCACACACTGCCAAGGGAGGTTGTGGGGTCTCTAGAGGTTTTCACAAACTTCCTAGACACATTCTTGTGTAACCTGATTGAGGTCAACCTGCTTTAGCAGGGAGCTGGACTAGATGATCTATAGAGGTCTCTTCCAATCCCTGTCATTCTGTGATTCTGTGACAAAACAGGACTTAAATGGTAATTACAGACAATTCACTTGTACAAAAGATGAACCTCAAGTAGATGTAATTTCAAACTTCTGTGTGCTGGCTAAAAACATAAAGGTCCATATTCTTCAGTTGATTAGACAGCAATGCTGCAGTTAGAGCTTTTAGTCTAGGTACATGCCCCCTCATTGACTTCCCTAGGCCTTGCCCCCACAATGTAGTGTTTTTCTCTCCAAGTCCCACATTCTCTTATGGAAGGAGAGGACTTTTCTTGCAAACCTTGAAATTAAGATGATAAAAAAATCATTGTGAAATTTTCCTCCCAATTGTAGATAACACACTTCCAAGTACTGTCTTACCTCTGTCACTGGAACCTATAAATCAACTGCAGAGATAACTCTGCAAATCTGCTTGAAGGTCTTAAGTATGGCAATAAATTTGCTCTGTCCTATCATTACAGAACATTCACCATACGGAAGCATCCCACTTCTAGCAGTTTTCTGCCTTTAAGTGCAGGGTTATGCTAGACACACACATAATTATATCGACAATAACTAGGGTACAATTACTCTTTTGGCTTTTAAAATTACGCAGTTTTCAGTAAGCAAAAAAATGCTAGAGACCTAGTCCAAACTGGCCTGGCATCTACTGACACAAAAGTAATCTCAGCATTATTACCTATATGGCAAAAGAAAGGCCCAATTCACTCATCACCAAATGGACAGCATCATTCAGACCTAATTTTCCTGTCAACTAAAGTCTCTTCCACCTATTGACATGGCGCACTGGGAACATAAAATAATACTGACAAAAATAGATTGCTAAATGCCTCACAAAAACATCCCTGGTCTTGTATGGCATTATTTAAGTAGAGCTTATGCATCTGGAACTTCTTAAGCAGTTCTGCATCCATGATTGCATGTGCTTCAGGACTCCACTTGCCAAGCTCCAGGATCTCTAGATAGAATCACAGAATGGTTTCTGTAGGAAAAGACCTTTAAGATCATTGATTTCACTCACTAATCTAACACTCCCACATCCACCACTATATCATATCCCTAAACATCACATCTACATGTCTTTTAAACATCTCCAGGGATGAGGACTCCACCATCTTCCTGGCCTGTTCCAGTGTTTAATAACCCTTTTCAGTGACGAAGTTTTTCCTAGTATCCAACCTAAACCTCCCCTGGTGCAACTTGAGGCCATTTTATCTTTCCTCTCCTTAACTGGGAGATAGGACTGACCCCTCACCCCGCTTTTCTACAACTTCCTTTCAGGTAGCTGTAAAGAGTCTCATTTTCTCTAGGCTAAACAACCCTAGTTCCCTCAGCCACTCCTCATTTGATTTTATGAGTTCACAGCCTTGTTAGCAAGGAAAATGGTTGAATACATGCTGACTTTTAGACTTTTGTTTATGACTTTGTTTATGCATGGAGATGACTCACTTTTACCTCTCCTCCTCCTCTGTCTCCCCTAACTCATGCTCCTGTCTCCCCAGTTTCTCCTTTCCAGCTTTCTCTTGTTTCAAACACCTCTACTTTGTACATTTCAAGTTGATTCTTTTGGATCTCTAATATACTTGTTGATGTTCGAGGGAGGTAACCTCATTTTTCATTGATCTTTGAGCTCACAGTTTGAGGTGGGTAGTCAGCTATCAGCAACTACAGGGACTATTAGAACCATCGATTAGATAGCTACTGGCAGCAAGTGGGAGTCTTTTTGCTGTTGTGGCTTAGGACAGCATAAACAAAACCAAAAGACAAGGCCAAGCAAAAACATGCATGTAAATAGCCAAAGGGGCTTGGGAAGCTGCTAGACGGTGGTCAACTCTGCTTCTGCAGTCAATCACACCAGGAAATCCAGTTCTGGTTCTGTCCTAAACCTGGTGCAAATTGTTACTGTCATTCACCTTGAATGTCTCCTCCAAAACTGAGCTGCTCTAACATTAGAAGAAGGATTCTGACTTCAAGTGTGGTCATTTTATGCACATTTGTTGTTGTGACAGTGTCATATTTCATGTTCTTCCACTCCAGCAGTTGCATAGATCTCCTTTTAGTTGTAAGGACAGATCAATACACCCTTTCCAACAGAAGCTTAGGCCTTCTCTGCCATTCATGTGTGCTGGTGAATGTGTGTGAGTACATGTTTCCATAGTAACTGGTCATTACACTTTATAGAGCACTGCATATCATAAAGCAAAAAAAAATATAGTTGGTTTAAATGATTCCATCACGTATTTTAAAGACATATCCCTCTCTTTTCTTAAAGCCACGGTGAAAATAACACATTCATTTCCTTTTCTTCATTATACTGTGGTTAGAAAGGCATCCTCACGTATAGAAAGAAAAATATTGAAGGATAAACATAAAATCCTTTAAGCACAGGATTTTTGGAGGGGTCAGGAGAGTTAATGTGACCTTTTTAACAGAATTATATAGAAAGTCTTTAATAGCGAACGTAGCCTTCCTATACTTACAAATTGGAGTAAAAATTGGTGCTATCAAAAGTTACATTCCTGACAGCTTGGAAGGTACAGTAAAGGGTATGTAGCTGTGATTCTCAGGAGACAGGAAAGGGAGCACAGTGAAGCTGTGAATCCTTTCCTTATAACCTCTAAGATAAAAAGACCAATACCTTTGCTTCTCTAATAAAGTTCCTGGAATAGAAATGTTGTAAATTCAAGCCCCTGGGAAACCAAAGTCATAAAAAAACAAGAAACCCTCCTGCATCTGAGCCTCAGAATGTTTACTTTCTTTTTTTTCCATCAGACTGCTGTCTCCTCTTAACTAGCGCAGAGCTCTTCTCAGAATTAAAAATCCACTCAAATCTCACTGAAAGTAAATGTCTCTCAAATAGACTTACAAATGATTTGAAGATTTCAGATAACCATTTCATAAGTTCCTAAAAATGTGTGGCATGATTACATGCAGCAGTACAGGTCAGGGCAAACTAGAGAGCTAACAAAGCCCTTAGCTCAGAAGAACTGCTGCTTAGGAAGGCATTCAGCAGGAGGAATAAAGATTAATAAGAGATAGAGTATGAAAGCGCAGCTGACGTGTTGCCGGATCAAGAGGACCATTGTGTGTGTGTGTGTGTGTGTGTGTGTATGTGTGTTTCCAGTCCTTTTGTATTTATATTAGTTTGTTTTTCTTTTGAGGAAGCAATCTGCTGTGTAATTAGAGGATTTTGGATGTTATTTATTATTCATTAGTCCCCTTTGGCTCATTGGACCACTATATATTTCTCCAAGCCTTCTCCATGCATTGGGCATTGATTTTATAGTGTTTCCATTAAGTAGGCATAAAAAGAGACAAAATTTATTTTTCTGTTATTTTTGCTCACCTTTTCTGCTGATGATATTCTCCACCTACTCCTACTTCAACTTAAAAACTATGTCATTGTCTTTGGTTTCATCCTCTCCCTCAGATCTAAGATAGCTATCTTGTCTCCTAGTTTTTCACACTCCTGCTGTATTCCCTCTCTCCCAGTGGCCAAAACCCTCACCTTGTCATTGACAAGGTTTCCTTGTCTAAATACAGCCAGCTTAATTCTTTATTCCAGTAAATTGCAGGAATTATTTGATGATCATCCTATCCTACTGATACACATCATAATTCTCACTAATGTGTGTTTTAAACCATATACTGTACAATGATTGAGGAAATGAACATCCAGGTTTGATCTGCTGTTAAACAACTATTCATTCAGGTTTTGATTACTCAACTCTCCATCATATGAGCAACTTCTAGAATATTTTACAGACATAATATTTTCTTAAATATGAGATAAAATGAGCAAAAATAAAATGGTCAAGTAGCAAAACTGAGGAAAAGGGCATGAGCTTCAAGTTCTGAAGAGGAGATGAAGTAGTCTTGAAGATGAGAGATATGATCCTATTTAAATGGGCAGCAAGATAAAGGAGAACTATTAACAGAAGGAGTTCAAGAGAGTTGCCAGACTAAGTGCTGTACTTGTTATTGTCAGTTACCTCAGTCTTTTCAGTGGTTCTCACAGTTGTTAAGGAGGTGTCAGTATTTTTCCTTCTTAAGCGTTGTGTATTTCACAGCCTAAGGACAATTCTGATAAATTTGAAACCTTTCTTCAATCACTGTATTAAGATCTCATCCTTACACTTTCCAGCTTTTTGCAGACACATCCCTAGATCCAACTCTTCAGATTTTTTTTTTTTAAACATAGCTAACAAAGAGAGTAGTTTAGCTCAAGCATGACTAGCAAAGCGTCTAATGAACAGTATCTCCAAGGGGTTAGGGTGCTGTGTACCACCACCCATCTCTCCTCAGAAATAACAATTCATTTAAAACTAATTTACAAATACAGAAATTTATGTAAATATAGATATTAATTCTATATAAATTATGTGCAGTTCAGAACTTATTTCCCTACCTTTATAACTGCCATTTAGGCTAAAATGTAAAGAAAATGATGGTCAGGAGATATTAATCAAAGTGTAGAACAGCACAGTATTTTGATCTCTCCCAGCCCAAATTAGCCAGTACAACTCTGCAACTAAGTATTCAGTTTGCTAAAAGGACTTCAACTCTTTTTGTAACAGCCTAGAGGGATGCCTAACTGCTACATTGTCATCTGTCTTAAGGTCTCTTGCTTTTAAAAAAATCAGTCTACTGTTAGAAGTTACAAGTAGTCCTAAAGAAAACTGTATGGAGGCATTTGACCTCTGAACAGCAGCATAAGTGCTTGCAATAGCATCTTAAAATCCATCAAAACAACTACATTTGAAATGAACAACAAACATTCAAAAATAAAGAACACTTTAAAAATATGAATAATGAACCACTTGCTGCACAAACTGATGCCTTTCCTGAAGACCCGACAGCTTTCTGAAGCAAGTATTTAAACTCTGGCTAGTTCCCAAAAGACAAATGCCCTTATACCTGGACAATACTGACAGTTTAGTTATGGCAGTTGCCTTCAGAGAAACTTTGTTTTGTGCTGTCAGCAGAGTCAAATGTTTAAATATGTCATGCTGTCATAAGATTTTCCATTTTCACACAAGACATATATACAATAACACACCCACAAAGGACAAGGATCATATCTAGATTCACAGTATCTGGCTTTGCCACTTCAACAGCCTAGAAGACTCCAAAATCACAGTTATGGGTTTTTTTCCTCCATTATAAAAAAATCTCATGTGTTCAAAGCATGACATGTCTATTTTTGCTATTTGGAAGGAAACATACTAGGTCTATTTGTCTATATGCCAAATTGAATGTAGGAATCCTATACTCTTGTTCTTGAAACAGTACTGTTACAGAAGGTATAAAAAATCAAGTAATTTTATTAATAGTTATTTTTAAGTAAAATGTATAAGTCGGCATAACTAAGCAAAAACTAGGCCTCCTTGGTGAAACTGCTCCCAAAGAGAACAGGCATGAGAAATCAGGCACAATGAGCATAAGAGTGATAATGAGGGGGATTGTTTAAATCCATGCACCTACAAGCCTTAAAACTTCTAAGAACAATGTTGAGAGTGATTGTTTCAGAGGGAGAAAAGTGTTTCTTATATTAACCATTAGGCTGTTCACTGTCCTGAACCCCCGTAACTTTCTTGTCCAGAGCATCAGATAAATTCTGGTCCAGAGCATCAGGTAACATTCTGGCCAGAGCGCCAGATAATTAGTACCATTCTGGTCCAGAACACCAAATAATCAGTAGCCTAAATCAGTTAGTTGGCCAAGTGATTTTGAAGTATATATGAATTTGTATACCTTCTGTAATAAGGGACCAACCGATAAGAGTGATGTAATGTGTAAAAGTAACAAATAACCAAGAAAGGTAAAGGGCAAATTTAACGAACTATTATAAGCAGGATTTTATGCATAGTAATAAAGAACAAAAGAATGTTGGGTATAAATATCTGTTAATTTTCATGCTTCATTGGACATTGTTTGAGGATGATCCCATGTCCCCAGTGCATCATCAAATAAAGGACACCTCTGCTTATCTAACTTTTGCGTAGATAAGTATTCCTTCCCCAGTAGATTTGTAACAGTACCTCTCTTCAATAAAAGTATCACATCTTTACACCAAGAAATATTTTTTTTTACAATAAATGTGCCAAACGACCTTTCATTGTTCACAACGTATATGAAAGAAGAGTATCCAACGCAAAAACATGAAGTGTTTGCAACAGGTAATACTGTCAGTTCAATGTCCAAGGAAAAGTTGCAGAGTGCATTAATGACCATTTCTACTAGGGACCATCAAAAATGAGAGCTTTGAAAGAGAGGAAACCTGAACAAAACCTACAGAGCAACTTGGATGCCAAAAGTTACAGAACTCTAAACTCTAGTGTTGGCATGGTTTTAGGTAAATCACTAACATGCATGTTAAGCCTGTGTTTTGACAGATTTTTTTTTTTAATATAAAGAGTTAAATATGTATTATTTCTGGGATAGGTTTCCACAAGACATTACAAGATCAAGTTATTTAAAAGTTATCATAGGTATCACTTCAGCAATAAGATATTAGTTATTAGCTCTTTTATTCTAATTTGTTAGGAAATTCGTAAATGCACACATAGTTTAATAAAAAAATAGTCTGTTTTCTCATTAATCGTTTATGACAGCACCATTCCTTTCCTTGTATTCAGTGGTGTTATAGGGAGATGGCTACAGTGTACCCCAAGTTCAAAAGACCTATATGTAAGAAAACACAGAGGTGCAGATAGAAGGCAGGCATCCTCCTATACCAATCCAGGTGTGGAGACAAAAAGTGGAAAGGTCAAAACTTCCTGGAAAATACTTTACCAGCACAATTTGAGCAACAACAGAATTATTGCTTCCCCAGTTAACAGGGCTGTGGAAAGTTCACAGACTGAGCTGTTAAGCTCCAGTAGTCCTGAGAGAGGAGAAAGCAACAGCAGTACTTGTACTGAGCTGTCCTGGCATGAATTTGGGCCAATTTCTGTCTCCACAGGCTGTAAGTGTTTTGGCTCAGTGACGGACTGCCACTCTGTGCAGCTTTGGGTTTTCCTGCAGCACCAATGGCAGTCAAGGTGGAAAAAATGACATGTGGGTCCAGTTACCAATTTCCCTTACCTTGCCAAGCCTAAAGGCATGTGGTGGTGCATAAATACTAGGAAGGTTAAAGTGACTCATAGTCATAAGACATTTAGACTTTAGAAGAGTATTGGGACAATTTCTCTTCAGTCACACATCTCAAGCTAGGTGCAGTGCTTTATCCTTTGCTGTAGGGTCTCACAGGCAACTGAGAGTTACACAAGGTTCTGAGAGCCCTTGGTAATACATATGACAAGCAGCATTGGATGTCTGGTGAATGCCTTCTGATGAAATTCAGGAACTATTAATACTTGTCCAATGTTGACACTTCTTAAAAGGAAGATGCAGATTTTGCCCTTCCTTTGCCTCAAAGGCAATCCCCAGTGAACATATTCCCTGGGAAATTGCTGCAATTTTTTGCTCAAATACAGACATCTCATCACTTCTGTTTTAATGCTTTCCAGACTGGGTTATGTGGTAGTTTGAGCCTGGCTGGATGCCAGGTGCCCACCACACCGCTCTATCCCTCACCTCCTCAGCAAGCCAGGGACGGGGAGAAAATAAGATGGGAGTCTTGTGGGTTGAGATAAAAGCAGTTTAATAAAGAAACAGCAAAGTCATGCATGTGGGAAGTGAAGCAAAAGCAGATAAAGCTGTTACTCTCTACTTCCCATCAGCAGCGATGTCCGGCCACCTCCTGAGAAGCAGGGCTTCGGTACCTGTAGCGGTTGCTTTTGGAAGGCCAGAAATTAATCTTGCCTCCCCTTCCTGCTCCTCTTCCCCAGTTTATATTACTGAGCTGACATCACATGGTATGGAATATCTCCTTGGTCAGGCTGAGTCAGCTGTTCTGGCCATGGTCCCTTCCAAGAATGTACCCACTCACAGCTATTGGTGAAGGTGGGGGAAGGAATGCTGGAGGGACAGACCTGATGCTGTGCGAGTAGTAGTCATAATATTGGCATCAACAGTAAGCACAGCACTGCAAGAGCTGCTGTGGAAAATCACTAACATCCCAGACCCACTACAGGCTAGATACGTAATCTAACATCAGAAGAGATCTGTAGGAAAAGCTGAGAGTGGAAGGCAAATGCTATTTAGCCCTCATAAAGAATCCATATACATACAGTACAACAGAGAATTATTATTTTGTAGATCAGTCTGCTTGACCTCCGTGGTTCTTTCATCACTGGTCTCATTTGCATTTCAAAAGAGCAAGTTTGACAGATTTTATTGCAATTCTCTACTCCTAACGTGTAGCTACTGCAGTTTGGTTCCCCACTATCACATGATCTCCTTCCTGACTTTACCCAAAATCATGATCTCCTCCTTTTGAACAATTAAAATTACCCTGCAAAGGTGAAGCACATTTATAATTCAGGATTGCTTGAGAGCAATCTGTTAAAAGATGATTCAGTAAAAAGACACCTCAGTATCAGGCCTTTGTTGTACCTCATAATTTATTTAATTGCTGATAAGTATTATGTTCTCAGACAAGCTGACCAATGCTAAACACAGAGTTCAAAGTTCAGAGATTGTGGTGTGCACTTTGATATTCCATGTGCAAGTTCCCCTCTCCCATACACACTAAAATTTCTTTTGAGGGCAGTAAACAAGTCTTTAAATTGCTTTCTCTTGAACCTCTCTGAAATTCCTGTTCTATATTTTTTTTAAAAACCCTCTAAAATTAAAACCCAAATAACGTGGTTCTCTGCCTGCAAGTTCAAACAATTCTTGCATCTATTCCAGTGAATTTCATCAACAGTGGGGTATGGGGAGCAAGCTTGTCAACAACATTCATTTTCTTTTCATCCCCCTCCTTCTCATCTAGTGTTTTAATGAAGGGTTTACAGTCACACACACTGTGAAGGAGGTCTCAGCAGAGGAATGTGATGGAAGGAAGATGCTCACGGAGAGCTTTATGGTTACAGTCTCTCTTTATGGCTCAGTCTCTCTGCCTCAAGATGCAAAAAGCTCCAGTAAAGGAAGGGGCCGATCTGGGCTAGAAAGAAGGCCTTAAAAGTCACCAGCTCCGTTGTTAGTCTCTGATAAGAAGATAAGTTGGTGGGACCAAAGAGAACACTAGTTTTGGTCCTAGAACACCAGCTCCATGATCAGCAACACTTGAAGGAGACAAAACTTGTGGGCAGCATGTATGGCAGAGGAAGAAGTTTAGAGTTCAAAGTTAAACTCAGATCTGGACCAGGCAGACTTGAAAGATCTGGGAGCTGCTACCAACCTATTCCTTGTCCAAAACCAGGCAGAACCTGGTTCTGCCTGTAGAAGCTGAAAAAGCTGTATCTTCAGCCTACCTGTTGCAGAAGCAGTTGACACACCCTACTTAGATTTCTTTTTTACTACTAACAGCCTGATTCCTGCCAAGGACACCCACCCCATTCAGAGGTACGTGGAATACCCTATTGACAGATACATCAGAGTGCTCAGAGACGCACAGGTGTTGCATGGAAGACAAGTTCACTTCCAGTAGCTTTCCTAGTTACAAGAGCGGTTGAATCATTTATCTTATTAAGGTAAAACTACCTTGCTGTTTTTAGTGCTGTTGTAGGTAGGATTACAATTACAATTTAAATTACAATTACAATTTAAAAAGTAGTTGATTACAATTTAAATCTTAAATCTGCAATTTTATTTGTGTTTAAACTTATGTACACTGCATAGCCCAATTATTTAGTAATGAAATTTAATATTTGCTTCAAATCTGCTACTCAGTGCCCTCAACCTTCAGCACTATATTTCTTTGTGAGTTCCTGGCAGTTTGGCTTGACATTTGAAAGGATCTTAGTAGTAAACAATCTCTTGATGCTAATATCTATGTGACTCTTTATATCAAGTTGTCAATGACCATCTGAATGATTAAATCCCACCCCAGGAAGGAGCCTGTGAAGTAGTTCATGGGGATTCTGGAAAGCATGTGAGGCACCCAGCCCAAGTTCTCAAATCTGACCAGTGTTATCCTCCACAGCAGTATTTTAAAAGCACATAGACACACAAGTATTTCAGTCTACATCGTAGCAGTGGTTTAGGTTGTGAAACCCATTTTCCTAGAAGGACGTGAATGTAGAAGCACCAGAAGGTTAAGAGTTTTGACCTGGGTACATAAGCACAAGGCTGCCAGAGTCAATCTTCTGCAATCTCTAACCACTCCAACAAGTTCATACCCAGCAAAGTTTTATTCACATTTAAAGAAGTGCTTCCCAAGGTGTCACCATTTACATATATGAGGCCTCATCAGCACTGAGACCAGAGAGACATGAATGCTGATGGCAGAAGAGATATTAAGTTGCATGGGTCCAGGCCTGCCAGAGTGCTAAACTATGATTATCCTCAGCAGTGTAAGCAAAGACTTGCCTTTTGCTTGAGGCCTCAGCAGCTGTGCAATCCCACCATCCGGAGTGGCATAGCAAAACCCATAGACAAAGGGAGTAGCTTTCCTAGGGCAAGCCTGTCCGAGAAGATGGATTTCTCCATCCTCTGTGCCAGAGGAAGCTTCTCTGCAACAGTCCCTGGACAGCAGCATGCAGAGCTCCCTGGGATATTGCAAGGGATTCCTCTGCAAGGAAAATTCTTGGCAATTCCAGAAGGTGTTTTCTCTCCACCTCATGGAATGGACCAAAACAGCTTTGTTGTAAATGCCAACTCTTCCTCTATAATAAATCCCCATGCAGAAGACAAGTTCCTTTTCCCAAATGCCTCATGCATAGCAAACAACAGCAGAGCAGCATACAGAGGTCATTAGAGAACTATTATATTTAACTGCTGGGCAATCACCAACTGCACATTGGAAATAAACTAACATTAAAAAGAGTTCCTATCAACAGTTTTTGGAAGGAAATGTCACTGTTGTGGTGTCTAGACATCACTAGGCTTCCCTAAATCAGATTGTAAATACAGCCTGTCACTATGAAGTCTTATCAAAGTGGCTAAAACGGTGGCTTTTCATTAAAGGGGTTTTGGCAATAGGCAGTTTCCCACTGCTCTCAGCACAGCAGTGCTCAAGTTAAGTGTTGCTTGGGGATTGCACCAGAAAAGCAGTTTGAAAAACTCAAGAACCAAATCAGAGCTCCACAGCTTTAGTGGCAGACTTCTTAACATTTCAAATATCTAAATGGAGGTTGGGACATCCCTTTTTTCTATTGTAGCTATCAACAGGACAAGGGGTAATGGGATGAAGCTGGAACACAAAAAGTTCCACTTAAACATAAGAAAAAGCTATTTCACTGTGAGGGTGAGGGAGCAGTGGCAAAGGCTGCCCAGGGGGGTTGTGGAGTCTCCTTCCTTGGAGGTCTTCAAGACCCACCTGGACATGTTCCTGATGTGAGCTGATCTAGTGAATCTACTCCTGCAGGGAGGTTGGACTAGATGATCTCTAAAGGTCCCTTCCAACTCCTACCATTCTATGATTCTTACTCTGGCCTTGTCATGGGCACACAGAAGATAAATCAATAGGATGAGGATTTGCCTCATTCTGGCCCTTGTGAAATAAGAATCTCTTCTGCAAGGGATCTGCAGAAGGGATCAACTGCTGTTATTGCACCTCCAAGCAGGTTTCCATCCTTCCTTCCTCTTGGCCACAGAGCCTACCAAGGCACTCGCTGTACACAGGAAAGGACAGCCCTGCTACAGGCATTGCTGCAGACTGATGAAGTCCACTGAAGTATTTCGATGCCCAGTTACTGCAGGAGTGATCCTGGCTCCCAGATCTCCATCTTTACATCTTACAAAGGGTATTCAAAAGGCACAAGGTGGCATTTGGGCAGCACAAGTGAGAACAGATGCTGTAGCAAGCATCCATAAAGTCAACATTTAAAAGATTTCCTGAGCTGGCAATGGGGCAAGTAACTGACAGTGCCACCAGCAGAGGCAATGTGGTCAGTGACTCCCAGGGCCTGTGGGCAAAGCACAGTGTGGCATGAGGATGGCTGCTGCCATGCTAGTGCCATGCTGCATGGCTCAGCAGCAGGCTGTGTCTGATGAGACCAACCATCTCCACACAGTGAGGCAGCACCTGTGAGCTTGCAATAGCTGCCTACAGGGAGGGATTTTCCTCCAAGGAATTTGTCTTGTAGTCTGCTGCGCAAGACTTTCCTGTAGTTGCCTGCAGACACATTGAAAGATTCAGGCAGCTGTGTGTAATTGATAGCTACTGAAATTTGCCAAGTCTTTGTTTATTACAGGATCAACAATAACAGCTGTTCCCTCTCCCAGACAGAAGTATAAAGATGCTGAGCGGTAGCTAGTGCTCAAAAAGTACACCTACAAGTCAGCTCAGAGCCACAGAGAACCCTTTTACAGAGTCTGGAGTTAAATAGGAGGTATGGACCCACTTGCTGCTTAATTCATTTTTGAACCACCATAACCATGAAAACTGCATCTCAGTGCAGACCAAAAGTCATACTGGATTGTTTCTGCCCACAGTACATCTTTTTTTACAAAATAAATCACTTAAACACCACTCTGTTGTGCTCAGAGGACTATGTGCATGCAGACTGGAGGAAGCCAAAGGAGAACACTGGTACCTGTCAGAGAAGCTGCTAACTCTGGCATGGCTCAGAGCAGTGACTGCAGAAGTGCACCCATATTTAAGCAAGATGTGACTTTACAAATTACTAAATGAATAGTTTTTCTGTAAGGTACTGCTGTTCTTTCCTCTCATTTTCAGTTTATGTGCTTTAGTGTCCTGTGATTCCACTCCTGAACAGATGGATTAATAAATGAAATTCTACAGTATTTTGACTCCGCTCTAGCAAGCAACTGACAGCAGAATCTTACTCCCCACATGGGAATTAGTCTGCAAAATTTACCTGTGCATACATTATCCATTCTACAGTGAACCAGTAGTTAACCTTTTAAAGAAAAACTATACAAAAATGAAAGAAATAACAGAGGAGGCTGTATGATCTATGTCAATGGCAAGAGTGCGTGCAAAAAGACAAGTAGACCTTTCAGTCAGGAGGCAGCTGAGAAGAGGGTACAGTTTCCCAGTTTCTCCTTTCACACTTAACACAGCGTTATTTTCTTGTGTCCTTGCATGCTGCAAATGGTGACAGAGCAGAGAGTACCTCCATCACTGTGTTTTTACCACTTGACACCGCACATATTCATGCCACAACTCATCTTCAGCAGAGGAAGCTGAACAGTGATGAGAATCTGTGCTCTGCTTCTGCTAGTGGTTGATGGGGTATTGTAGATATCAAGGTACGCTAGCAGATTAAAAGATATTTTAAAAAAATAAGCCAATGTACTCTCAGAAGAGAAAAGAAGCCTGAAGGGGAGAGACTGAACTAATTTAGCAAGATGGAGAACAGCTTACACAAGCGGGTCCACACCTTTGAGACATTGTGCAGTACTAGCAACGTTCTCCACTTTGGAGACTTGAATATTCAGCATCTTTCCAGTACACATGCAGGGAAAGAAAAAAACACTGTCAGGCTCTAAACAGTTCAAAACCTTTATGTTGCCAGACGTGCTCTTAAAAGTAGAAGGAAAACAAGGGGAACTAGCTCTTTCCCAGCAGATATGCCCAGGCTGTGCACTGTGACAGAGGAAAGTGATTGATTGATTTTTTTTTTTCTTTACGTGCTTAGAATCTTTACTACAGAGCAAGTTCTCTGTCTCAGAGAAGTGGTTGTCATTTTCACCGTGGAGTATGAAATTTGGAGGACAGAAGCACTTTCTGGGAGTCCTTGCCTTTGTTCTGGTGAGTCTGAAGAGGAAGGAAACAAGTCCTTGAACAACCATAACATGTTTGTTTAAATGGTAAACTATGGTTCTCTGCACAAGAATAATTCCCCTGGTTAAATCTATTTGCTGCTGCTTTCATAAGCCTCCAAGTTGCTTCCTTTCAGATCTAGAAGATACTTTCTGTTTCAGCCTGTGTGAAAATGAGCACGAGGAGTAGCTGTGTGCCGCTCTTCCTACTATTTCAACAATGCATGACTTCTAAAACTACAGGCAGAGTCCCTTCAACCTTGTACACTTCACTAACAAACATGCAGCTCAGCATGGCTGAGGAAGGCTACAGTGTCAGCACTGGAGTATGCACTGGGGCAGGTTGGGTCTCTCTAGAGCAGCCTGGTCTCATCCACTCCCCATTACACTTTGCCCAAGTCACAGGCAAGCGCCATGCAATGACTCTGAAACAAATACTATTTTACAGTATGTTCCCACATACAGAGAGACATTCCTGAAGCATCAAGTCACACCAGACCAGAGCTCTATTCCATGACCTAAAGCTAGTAGTCTGTGCGGCACATTCTGGGCAAGGGCGTAAAGTCATATGGATTAATTGAGGGTACAAAGACTATTGAAAGGATACCAGAAGGCTGTATAGGGGAGAGAAAGGCTGAACTGTTGTAGTCTTGTCCATAGTGTCTAAAGAGCTATCCTGGAATGTGTACTCCAGAGATGAAGTAAAGCTGCCTTGAATTTGGAGATTTGCTCCAAGGGGGCAAGACCTAGGAGCCAACCAAGAAGTAAGGGTACAATGATACTTCAGGTATGACTGAAGCCATCTTTGGAGCACAGAAAGTGGGAGCACTTTCAATTTCCCTGGTCTGGCCATTTACCTCACTATCAGACTGTGTACTGGGGAAGATGTGTGTATCCCCTCTCCACATCATTCCTGCAAGCATTGACACATGTGGGAAACAAGCGCATGGGCATGGGTTGGGAAAGACCTGTTCTACCACAATCAGCCATAAGGTAAACACTGTGTGGGCACCTTCCTTGAGGCTGATACACAGATTATTAAATTTGCCACATAATTTTGAAATATTTCTCCTTCATGTTATTCATTAAGTTAATACCTAGGGAACTGGTCTGTGTGAGAGGTGACTACACAGTGGCTATAACACTGATTACAATAATGACAGGTGGAAACATCAGTAGAGAAAGAAATATATGGCAGTTTGACACAGTTTAGCCATATAGTCATTACTTACATCACAAGAAAATAAAAAGCAATGATGAAATAAAAGAGTAGTTAGAATTTGCCATTTTAAAAACAGGAAATAAAAAGCACCACTTCCAAAAGCCACCTCTTTATAAGATTTTAAGAGAGCTTGTTAAATAGAGACACGATTTCAGACTTGTATTTACTAATGTCACCAATCCTTTGGCACATGCATTTGTGCTCAGACTTTGAAAATAAAAGCAAAAAGACTAAGAAAAAAAAAATCCAAAAACTTGCCTTGGTTTGGCAGTTTTTTCACAAGTGACAGAGACTGAAATAACAGTAAAGTAGGGGATCTGAGCAAGCATTTTCACTTGGGGAAGCTGTTTCTGTTAATAGATGATGCATTTTAATATATTTATCTTTAAAAGGGTTGCTCTAAGGTCTTGATATTCATATCTGTATTTTCCCTGGATCCTCCCTGAATAACAAGACATTCAAGCATAGTCCTGGGAGGTAAAAGCTGATCAATAATCTCAGTTCTACGCTGATTTTCTCTGCAGGAAGACAACCCTTCTATGCTGATTTTCTTATCCACAAAAGCAGAGACAATAACATCAATCCATTGGTAGGTAAAGCTATTCCAGTGATTATTTCAGTGATTAATTCATGTTTATAAAGTGGTCTAAAGGCAAGCTCTCAGAGGGAAAACCATTATCATCAGCAGCCTCTTTCATTTGAGATGCTTATTTAGTATGCTGGAAATTACAAAACAGCACTGTTGCAGTTAACCCCAAAGGCAGGGCTGAAAGTGGATGCTCCCTGGCATTTCTCTCAATCAGTAGAATTAATTGCTATTTGTCTGATCTCAATTCAGAGCCAGCAGTGAGCTATAAGCACTAATCCTAGTTAATATAATCATACTCGTACAATAGAAAATTAACATGCAGAAAAAGAAAAACAAAATTTTGCTTGTAGAGAGGCATTATTCTGCATTTTAAGTATGGTGCAACCTGACCAGAAACAGACCAATGCCCAGAGTAAGTCAACAAAGTACATATTAGCCAAGCACAGAACTTGCCACTTTTCATTTATAGTGCAGATAGCTCCAGAGAAGCAGGCAGCAGTTAACAGTTTAACAGGAGTAAAACTTCACACCTCTCATTTAGTTTTTTAGCTTTGTGTGCTGAGGATGTACAGAGAGCTAAACACTACAAGGAGCTGGGATGCTTAAACATCATGTGTAATGCAATAAATAAAACCTGAAAATGCAGTGTACTGTAATAACTGGTACCCTCTGTCAAGAGGCCTAGGAACTTGCCACTGCAAGAGGTAGGGTCATTTGGTACTAACAAGCCATAGATGTGAGCAACACAAATGTAGGGTGTGTATGACTCTCCTGCCCCCGTCTCTCCATGTTTCTATGTTAAGACAGAGAGACCTTATGCAGGTTGTACCTTCCCAACTTTTCTTTGCACCTGCTCAGATAACAAGTACTTTGTTAAAACACTTCGTGAAGTTCATTCCTGTTAAGATTCCAGCAGAAACACTGACTAAAGTGTAGCATTACGAGCAAACAACTTTAGGAAGATTCCACAGGTGAAAGAGAATCGTAATTGGCAGTGTGCTCTCCCTGCCCTTGTCTTAATCCACAACATCCTTGGTTATCTTTTTTTCCTCCCATTTTGCTGGGGCCTCCACCATCCTAAGGAGGGTAGGGGTGAATGGTGGGCAGTGGGCAAGAGACTGTCATTGTGTTTCACTGCTGGCTGGGCAAAATCACACCACCATTCTACGATTCTATGAAATCAGGATAATAAGAAGGTCATTATTGATTGACGGTATTTGGCCCAAGGTAGGAATGTGACTCTCTTCTTTGCATGCTTCTTGTACAGAAAATAAAAAAAAATAACTTTGCATACTATTTCAGCTTCTTCAGGATCTTTAGTAACCTTACCAATCTGCTGACATCTCAAGGCAAGTTACTTGAACCATACACTCCTCCCAAGGCACCTGTGAAGCACCAAGCAACACTTGTTTCCCCAGCTCAGGGCTATCCCACAGGACCCCAGAAGCAGTCCCTCCAGGTGCACCAAATAGCCCTCATCCACACAGCCCAGATTGCCATTAACCCTGCTCTCCACCTTCTGCTTTGGATCATCACCAGGCAATTCAACGTGTTATACTGAAATCCACAGATGCTAAATACAAAGAGAGAGAAGATGCCTTTTTTGTGTTTGTTAAAATAAAGCAGCATCTTCTCTCTTCACTAGTAAGACTTACTCATCTAAAGTATCAGCTCAGAGCTGGTAATGCTCAAGTCGGGTTTCTTGTTCTTTGGAAAATTCCCAATACTCTGAATGCTCTATTTTTTCTTTAAGATTGAACTGAGGAATTGTGTTTTGTCACAAACACAGCATAAGGAGCTCCAACTAAACTGGCTTCATTTATTAAACTCATTATTAAACTACTAGCAAATCAATTTGCAGTGTTTCAATCAATACAATCTGAAGACTTTCTTCTAGCATGTCTGCAAAAACCTATGCTTGCTTCTCTATGAGTAGTATCTGACTCACCAGCAGGAAGGTAACCAAATGAGAGGAGGCAGCTCTGTCACAGAGTTCTCATTGAAAGAAAGTGGGAAACTCACAGAAAAAAAAAATAGAGACATGGTTTGAGATTCATTTGAAAGTGTTCTCCTTTGCATGATCTTTCTCTCTGCCTCCTCTCGTCCTCACCACATCCCTACCCAGATGGGTATACAAATCTCTAGATTTCCTGTTCTCCTGTATCACACTCAATATCAGAGGACCCTGGTTAAAGAGAAACTTATCCCAAAACAGTAGGTTCTATTGTGTACTCTGCCTCTCTTCCCTCCTCCACGCTAACTCCGGATCAAAGCAAGTCTCCTCATTTTACATTATTTTGAAAAGCAAGACAGGTCTTTCTGCTGCCTTACTCATATCCCTCTCTAGTATTGTTTGCTTGTCTCCCAGATTACAGTCACTTCCACGTAATTTCTTCCATTCTGTCACAGCCCTAGTGATTCATGTTTACACAATGTCTCCATGGAAGCAGCTTGCAGGGAGATCTCTGCTAATTATTAAAGATATTCTGACTTTTATTAATCTCGTATAATCACTTCTCACTTCAAAATGCATCTACAACTTGCTATCCTCTAGCAAGAACTTCAGTGCTCTCTCACAGTCCAGTTTGTGCTCCCATAGCTACAGTATCCTCAGGACATACATTAACTCATCTTTGAAGGACTAAGGGACTCCTTGCCAATTCTGGAGTCATTGCTAGTGGCAGCAAATGAGCTGAGAGGAGCTCTGTATGACTGCCTATCTCTCTCACAGCTAATTAATTCTGGGCTGGAACAAACCAAGTCTCAACACCAAGGGAGGGGTACTTTCTGTTTGAGCTAGTTCTGCAGTAGAGAAGTCTAATCACTTTGGCATAGCAGAATACTTGTTTTAAGGCTTCAATGAAACTTTCATAGTTACATTTTTATTTATGAAACAACAAATAATTCATCTTGTGGTAGTTAAGCCAGGTGTCCACCAGCTCATAATATCACTCCCCCTCCTAAACTGGAAAGGAGAGAGAGAGAAATATGAGTGATTATCACTCAGCAATTAGCGTCATGGGTAAAACAGACTCAACTTGGGGAGAAAAAGGTTTGTTTTATTAAATGAATACTAAGAACAGGAAGATGAGAAATAAAACTGAATCTTAAAACATCTCCCCCCACCCCTCCCTCTTCCCAGGACTCTCCTTCCTTCCCCCTACAGTAGCACTGGGGATGGAAGATGAGGGTTGTGGTCAGTTCCTTACAGATGGACTTTGCCACTGCTTCTTCTCAGGGGGAGGCCTCCTCACACTTCCCACTGTTACACTGTGGGGTCCCTCCCACAGGAGACAATCCCTCATGAACTTCTCCAGCGTGGGTCCTTCCCATGAGCTGCAGTTCTTTATGGACTGCTCCAGCATGAGGCCTCCCGCACAATCACACCCTTCTGCAACATGGGTCATCCACCAGGAGAACAGTCCTTTAGGAATCAACTGCTCCAGTGTGAGTCCCTCACAGGATCACAAGTCCTGACAGCAAACCTGCTCTGGTGTGGACTACTCTCCCCCCACAGACTCCCAGGTCCTGTCAGGAACTTGCTCTAGTGCGGGCATCCAACAGACTCACAGCCTCCTTCAGGCATCCACCTGCTCCAGCGTGTGGTCCTCCATGGGCTGTGAGTGGGTCTCTGCTCCCCGGTGGCCTCCATGGGCTGTGAGTGGGTCTCTGCTCCCCGGTGGCCTCCATGGACTGCAGGGGCACAGCTGCCTCACCACAGTTCATAGAGGAGTCTTTCTTTCAGGGCCTAAGCACCCTCCTCCCCCTCCCTCTCCACTGACCCTGGTGTCTGCGGAGATGTTTTCACATTCTCACTCCCTGTTGCTGCTGCAGTTTGGCAACTGTGCAGCAACTTCTTCTCCTTCTCAAATAGGTTATTCTCAGAGGCATTACCTCAGTCACTAATTGGCCAGACCTAGGTCAGCTGCAGGCTCTATCTTGAATTGACTGGCATTAGCCCTGTCAGCTACAGGGAAAGCTTCTGGCAGCTCTTTGTTTAAAGAAGCCACCCCTGTAGCCACCCCCCTGCTACCAAAAACCTGGCCCAGACAAAAACACTACACATCTCCATCAGAAAAATGCCCTTCAGGCTTGAATCTCTCACCTGAATTCAAATCACTGGGCACAATAAGCAACTCCTTGTCCTGGTACCAAAACAATTTGAGAATGAAAACAATGGTTCAGTGTGTTTTGAAATAAAATATGTACAGGTCTTGAGAGAGGGATTCTTCTCCCCCTTTTCCCATTATAGATATATATGCCTATATATAGATATCTCTACATACAGAAATATCTATATGCACATACTACCCATCTCAATAATCTACAGAAAATATAAATATTAATTTTTAACACAGCTTTTCTCCCATTCTGAACAGTTACTTAGCAATAGATTTCAAAGACATATCAGAACGTCACATTTCAGAAAGACAGGGTAAATTATATCCTTCCCATGTTTTGGTTTCATAGAGACAAAATCTGCACAATAGCCTTCGCCTTCTTAAACTTATGCAGAGAAAAAAGCAACAGTGGAGTGAGATGTCCTATTTATTATCTTTTTACAACTATCATTCCCCAAAGGTTGAATTTTCCTTTTTACCTTCACCACATTATAAATTCCACATGTTGCCTTCCTTGCTAAATCTTACTCTTGGTGCAGCAATTTTGTTTATTATAGATTTTTAGACATATATTTCCCCTTAATAAACAGAAAGTTAAAGAAAAAAAATGGACATTTGCATGATACTAGAAAATAAAATATGCCCCTTTTGTGTTTTGTTAGTTTAGCAATGTCTTGTAGTTGCCCACTACTGATATCCTTTCCCTTCTACATTGACTCATTTCCATACCATTAGCTTACAACTACACAATGATGACACGATGACTGCTTTATATTAATGTTAGATTGTCAGTGATGAACATCCATACCAGGTACATGGGAGACAAAACCAACAACCTAGGGATGCTTTAGTATTGCAATGAAAAAAATGCTACTACATCCAACCAATCATAAAATCCTAGAATGGTAGGGGTTGGAAGGGACCTTTAGAGATCACCTAGTCCAACTCCCCTGCAGAAGCAGGTTCACCTAGATCAGGTTGCATAGGAACGTGTCCAGGCGGTTCTCAAAAATTTCTAATTTCACGAAGAAACCTTTGCAGTCAGCCATATTGTCTTTAAATCACAATGCTGGCTCTGTGCTGCCAGATGCTCTGGTGAGATAACAAGAAAAGATCTGGGTATCACAAGACCAGCTTCTGATTTACGGACCAACACTCCAGATACAACCATGTCCAAATAATTCCAGTTTTTGCCAACTCATTTCCTCATCCATCAATGGAAATCCTAACAGATCACTTACCATTGAAAAAAGGATTATGTATGATTTATGTTTTGAATAAATACAATTTCAGTATCCTAAGATCAATTATTACTTCTCAAATATAAGCCAGTAAAAATTTGTCTTGTCTTTTTCTGAAATGAAAAAATAGGTTTTCTCCAACTATTCATCATTCTGTAGTTTCCTTTGAGAAGCTACTCTTCCCATTGTTTTTCACTTGTTATTATGTGGTGATGGTGGCACTAAGTGATGTTACAGGGAGAAAGTCCATTGCCATTTATCTTGTACACTGCTTTGAGACAGATATTTTTTCTTAGTGAAACTAATGAATGTAAATGATACCATGAATAGGCAGCAAATCCTTCAAATATTTTAGTAGAGCTGCTTTGGGGCAGTCTAAAAGCAGAAAGCCAAACCTTTTTGTTGAGTTTGTCACTTCATCATTGATTTAGTAAGCTTTTTTATCAGATCATGCAGTAAGTGTCACAGAGCGGAAACACTGTCTTCAAAGTTTTTTAATGTCATCTATATTTTTTTAAATGGTGGTAATGCCCTACAGTCCCTACATAGATACCTAATTTTTGTAACCTGTAATCTGTAATTTCTGCATCTATGCATACTTTGTCCTATTGTACCACACCATCTGTGCACAGCCCATATGACACACAGCTCCTAATGGAACTATAGGCTGCAGAGTCAATCTCGGGTGCCTCTTCTCCAGTGCTCCTGCAACAATCTTACTGTCTCATCTGTTACTGTCTCTGTGGCCACTTCCTCTTCCTTCCACTGCTCAGAAGATGGAGAGCACCTTGTAACCCTCCTTTGAAATGAGAGGGAAACTTTCCTCAGAAAGGCAGGCAGACAAGAGGTTGTCCGCAAGCAATAACAAGGCATGACACACTATTTTGGTGAATGGAATTACAAGGAGAAGGATGGCAGAAGAGACCATTCAGGTGAAGATTACCACAGAAGGGTGACACGCCTTGCCCAGCTAGAAAATACTTTATTTGCAAATACACTGACACTGCTATGGGGGGGTCTAATGACTGCAAATAATATCAAAGAACAGGTTAACTACTGCCAAGTACATAGAAACTATGGGATCCACGGTCAATACAGGGAAAGTATTAGTAATGATACTGGTGTCTTTTAATGGAAAAATTTTCGAATTTTACGACAATTAGGAATTTAGCAATTGTTTATTTAACCTCATTCCTGCTATGGTGTCCGAAGGAAATAAATTTTTACAATCTGAAGTATTTTGTCTGGATATGCAGGATACATCAGACAAAATATCATTGCCTAAGGTAAAGAAGTACAAAGGGTAAAACTGCTAGTTTAAAAATCAGTTTAAGAATAATACAGAGTGAATAGGCATAATTGCTAACATTAGAATAACAAGCAATTTTAACAATAAACAACAAGCAATTCCAAAGGTTAGTTTTGACTGCAGTTGTATTAATATTGCAATTAATCTAAATCTAATTTACAAATTCTCTAGGTTCTAACAATGCTGATTAAAAAATGAAATGTGGGATTTGACTTTATTCAAATCAAAATAAAGTCTCCAAATGACTTTAAATTAAGCAAGAAATAGAAGTGTTCTGCAATAGGTTACAACAAAACAAGGAAGAAACTCCAGGTCTTTGAGATAAGCTCTGCACCCTGCTTGTTTCATTTATTTAGACAGGTACATTGTCGCTGAAGCTCTCTGCTCTCTGTAGGTTGGCCACAAATATTCACCAACTTTAGTGGGAGTAGCATCAAGTTCGGTTTCCCAGTCAAACATGTGACACTTTGTACTGTGTCCCATGCCTGGGACTTGCATGTCATAATGGATGGCCAATAAAAGATGCCTAAGCGGCTATCAAGGAACACAACAAATCTGCAACTGGGACTCCAGTCAGCAAAGAGGACAGCTTTTCGAAAGTGCCATGATTCAATGTTCCATTTTCCTTCCAGTTGCATAAGCCATAGTTATTTAATCCCACGCAATCAAGCAAAAACTTTTATTTTTCCTTTTTCTTGAGGAAGCAGGTAAAATGAATCTGTTTTGGTGGATGTCAAAGAATAACTAAAAACTATACAATCTTTTTCATAATCAAAACATGATGATGGTTATGATTGGCAATTTTTTTTTTTTATGAGATGGAAAGCTGTTTATTCCTAACTAATATTCCCATTTATATTCTGCAGCTTTGTTAGAACAAGGCTGATGCTCTCCAACAATTTACTCATTACCTGAAGCTCTCTTTCTTGTGCTTGGGTGTGCAATTGAGGGAGATTTTTCCAGCTGTGAAAGATTCATTCCATGAGTTCACACCTGTTATAACTGCATATAAGTTTGACTAGCTTTGTCAGTGTTTGTGAGGTTAAAGATGTTAAGCAAAATTCTAATGAATTTTTACATTTCTGTATTTTCATTCTCTTACTATTTTACTTTAAGTAAAAAGCCAAGTTGCCTTTCAAGGAGGAGCTGTGAAGCCACTTGTGCCACTCATTTTGAGTATAGTAAAGGGCTTTTCTTCTTTAGGAACAGTACATCTTGCTCTAACACATTTGTTGAATAAGTAATTTTCAGCTCAAGAAGAACAAGTGAAAGCAATTCAAGCTAAGCCAGCCACTCTATGGTAATATCCACTCATATGGCTCAACTGTGATGAAGACTTAAATGATCACTATTTCTGAGTAGTCATAAGAATTGGATCTCAGTTTGGACTTGTCTGTCTGAAGCATTGAAGTTATTTTTTTTATTTGATGGATAGTGTTGTGGCAAACTGCAGAGGAGTCTCATCTTTTGCTACTTGCAAATTAACTTCTCCAGAGAAAGAATGCAGAGGAGGCTTGAACCTCTGACAATACAAGAAAATCCTGAGGATTTTCTTCTCTGAGCTGAATGTCATCTTATTTCTTGTAAGATCTGCTTTCACAAAAAAAGACTCTGCATGTTTGCCCATGTTTGCAATGGACAATGTAATATAATCCTTAGATACAAGCACAAGGGTGGGAAAAACTACTTTACAAGATCCTGATCATTATATGTCTGAAATCTAGTTATGTACTAGGAGATTTACTTTAGACATTACGGGAAGAAAATACAGTGGATAATGCATAGAATGTAATGTTTAGAAAAGTTGACTAGTGATGTTAACCCATTTTGAATCAATTTCAATTAATTAAGCATTGCAAATGCAGCCCTCTCTCCCCATATAAATAAAAAATAATTAAGTCAACAGATATTATTTCATCAGCTGCTTTGTAAGTGATACTTTTCAAGGTTGTTTTATCACATGTAGTGAGGAATGAAATGCAGGATTTGGCAAGTTTATTTATATTCTGAGACAGCATTATTGATCATAGACAAGACTGGCACATTACATGTCTTCCCAAGCAAAAGATGAAGGAAAACAGCCAAAAGTTTAAGCAAGAGAAATTCTCCCTGCGGGAATGGAAAAATAAAATCCACACTGATGATGGTCAGCACTGGATTAGGAGCCCAGAGAAGCTGTGAAATTTCCACCCTTCACTATATTCAAAACTTATCTAGACAGGGCCCTGAGCAATTCCCATATAGTTTAAAATTTGCTCTGGATTGCAAAGGGGATTAGACTAGAGGTTTTAAAAAAAAAAATCCAAATCTAGAAAAGTATGCCTAATGTCAAATATCAAATTTTACATTCTGAAGAATAGCTGAAATTTTCTTACACACACAGAGAGACACACAGACACACTGAAATTTCTTAGTCTTATCCAAGAGACTGACAAATTACATTAGATTATAAATTGAAAGAACAGCTTTCATAGTTGGAAATACATCCATACCCAATCAAAAGCATAAGAAATTGAAGAGTGGCAAAATCTACTCAGGGTAACTTAGTTCTGTATTTACGTAAGTATTTCTACTAAGTCCAGCACTTTTGTTCGTCTATTAACAAGAATATAGACCTGAGAAAACATGAAACAACATGCTAAATTTCAATATTTTTCTCTCTGCCCTAATTCACAACTGCGATTAAAAAAGTCACATGAGAACACATAATAACTACAGGCGAGAAAAATAATTTCCACCAACTCTGAATATTTTGAAATCAAGCAAAACTAACCTGACAGTAACACAAACAAGCCACATATCATTTACGGTCTCTTCTAGGTCATTCCACAGAAAGCATTTAATGTGGATTCTTTCTGTGAGATCACAACAGCTGTGCAGAATCCCTCCTTTTCTGACAAACTAACATCAAAGCAAATTATTTCCTATATTAGTCTAAAACAAGTAAATTAAACTTCTGTCTTTGTTGAATGCTGATAAATTCTGCTGCCTAGGTGTAAGATTTTATGAGAATAACAATAGATGCTCTTGACTAAGTATGTAGTTATGCTTTAGTCCCTCATGCAAGCCACAGCAAAGATTTGCTGCTGAAAGATCAACAAAAGCAGCAAAATCTAGCTGAGAAACTGCATGGAATATAATAAAATTCTTGTCAGGGCAAAGAATTATATCAGAACAACAATGGTTATTATGAAGATTACATTATACAAGGCAGAATGGACCAACACGGTTACAGAAGTAAAGTTAAAGCAGCATCATACAGAAGAATAATGTTTACAGCTATAGGTGCAAAATGAAAGAAGGTAAAACTGAAATAAACTGTTTCTTGCATACTTAATAACCAACATAAAAACAGCTCCAGGTGTTTCTGAATGTTTACTTAAATAATAGATGAAGGTGACAAAGCAAGCAATAACAACAATTAATAGTGCAATCAACTAACTTGAACAAAAACATCACTTCAAACTTTGTTCCTCTCAGTAACTATCATACTAAAACAATTGGAATTATTATGCTTATTTCTGAACAAAGTATGACTTTTATTATTTTAAAAATTAAATCAAGTACATGATCAATAAATCACTTGGGTTAGTAGTCAAATAAATGGTAGTTTTATACTTTTTCACCAGAGTCATTCTCACATTCTAGACCTTCCTATGTTGCCTGCAATGCATAATCTTGCCAATAGAGTTACTACTGTTGTCTCTTCACCCATATTTCAGCATTCTACAATGAAGAAATCCTATGGTATTATCTAAATAAATATTATACTCATGTCTGAATTCTTGCAAGACTGAGCCAATGCTACAAACTTGAGTAATGAGACAGAAGATTCCCCCTTTAAGAGGAAGAGAAACAGTAGTCTACATTTAAGTTCAGTTCATTGAAAGAACAACAGTCCCTACTTGACTGTAGCTATTTCTAAAGACATTCTCTGTGGAATCAAACTGCAGCAGCAGGTTTCCCTTGGGGATAGCTCAGCTTCAGGATTAGCACTCCTCTAACTTGGCTAAATAGGAAGCTTAGACAACTAACTTAGATGTAGAAATTCATGTTGTAGGTTCCTGAAATCAACCAAGATTGTCTTTACTGGCCACAGTTACTAAATGAGCAGGAAAAATATGTTTTGCATCCCATTCTGGAACTAGAAATGCATTTTTTGCCCATGAATATGTAAGATTGTTCTTATATGAGTAAAGTATTTTCACTCCCTGTGATAATCTGCTACACAATCTGCATTTAGCAAGCATTTTTGGGACAAGCTTCTAGTACTTGCTAATTCCATGACTGCTTTATTTTTTTATTGAAAACTGGCTATCATTGATACCTGGCACAGTGTAACTTATGCCTGGTAGCTCACAGAGGAAAAATAAAGAAAGCATTAATATAAATTTAAGCACCTGAGTCATTGACAACATCCAAGACATCACACTGTAAAAGTGTTAAGAACCAGCTAAATGCTGCTTAAGGCTCTGATTGTATTAGCTCTTTCATTTCCACCACGCAGAGTCCTATCAGTCATTCAGTGTCATGGCCACTGCTCCCATTTTCAACCACTTTCATGCTTCAAGTACAACATCTGGGAAAACAAAATGAGCCAATATCAAAAGGCTCAATTTTTTTCCTTTCATGCTAAACTAAACTCACTTATTCCCCTCCACAAGTTACCTATTTGCTGGGTGAACCACACTGCAGAGTTCATTAGGATTTAAACATAAAATGTCTTAGTATAGCATTCTGTATAGATGATCTCACATACTTTGGAAGCAGCTCTTGAAAGGACTAAACAGATTGTACACTACTGGTAAAGTACTTTCATGTCAAAGTGTGTTATAATGTTTATATAAACATTTTTTCTCTTAAAATATAACAAACTGAACCCCTCTCTAGCACAAGCACATTAAGCACATCTGTGTTTGCACATGTATTTTTGATTGTGTACTTCACAAGTTCATTAGCAGGAATTGCACAAAAACAATTTATGAATTTATTATGAAATTCATGCTTAGTAATTAAATTCATTACTACGGCTTTATTTCTGGTTTGGAACTAGGTGTATATTAGTTCTGTTTGAATTAGATAAATATTTTCATTTTGTTCTTTAGGACACAAACATGCTGTTCATTTGATGTAGAATACAGAACAGTATCCTGTGAATTGCTACCATAAAAGTTAGTTCTCAGTGTATATCACAGCACAATTGCTCTAATTTTATGCTTTACTTGAACAATGGTTCAGATAATAGTATGCACAGCTAGGAAAAGACAACTTTTTTTTTACATATTTAGTTGATTTAGAGATACTGCAGATTAATCAAATTGTTTTAGACTATACCAAAATAACAAAGTAGCTTTCATGAACCCCAGTACTTAAAAAATTCCAGTTGTGCCTTCTGATGTTAATTAGACACAATCAGTAGAATGCATCTTTGTAATTACATCTAAAATTAGCTGAGATCCTGTAGGGAGTCTTGTCAATTCATCACCATGTCAAGCTGACAACATCTACAGCATTGAAAATTTTACTCAAATCTCCTGTGACTTTCCTAGGAAAGTAGTATTTCAGCACAAGTGCAGAATGGAATCAATAACACCTACAGAACTTCAGTTCTCAAATTCATCCATATAAAAAGTTGTTTCTAAAACATTATTTCAGAAAATAAAACAGACAAGATATTTGCCACGGCCAATACCTCTACAATGGAGTCAATTTTAAGCTAAGGAATACCTATGGGAGTCTAGTATATTGTAGTAATATTAAAATTCTATCTATCTGAAATGTTTGGAAGGAACACAAGCATCATTAGAAATCAATGGAGAATACTCCTATGGGTGGGCAAGAGAAAAAAGCACACAATTTTGAATCGACCACGTTAAATTTTGTTCAATTCATCTGTCAACTTTGTTCTCCAGACTTCAGATGTAATTGTCAGAGACTGTCAGCACAGTAGGGAAAAGCATTAAAAAAGAGCTTTCTTACTTATAACAATAATTTCACAGTCATTCAAACAGGAATAAACATGAGTAGGTAAATCGAATGGTTCTGTGACAGCAGCCTCAACCTTCAGAAACAAATAAAATACGCATGTGAAAAGGAGAACTGATAGGTAATTTATTCTTATTATGCATTTATGTTACAGTACTTTTTTGCATCATGACTAATACCTAGCTTAACTTCATTATTGAAATGCATGCATCATTTTAATAACTGTTTACATTTGTAAGTCCAAGAGAGCAAGACATATTCTCTTGGGGTGAAATGGAAATCTGGCTTCAGCATGTCAACTTTCTCTCCCCAAGCTCTGTTTCATTTTCTACTGGAGGTGAATAGTGATGAATTATTGAAATTTTCATCAGAAATTGTATTAAAAATACCATGGTATATTAAAGGAGAAGAACAAAATAGAAAGAACTTAATCTCAAATTTGACATTGATTTCCTGAGAAAATAGCAAAATTTTTACCTATATTATAAAGGAAAAAAGAGGGAACAGTTAGATGTTTCTGATAAATGGGGTCATGCAGTGGTCTGTACATGCAAAGCACAAATGGCCTCTGGCATTAGTGGAAATAGAATGCAGTGATTTGTAACAGTTTGGAGCTATAAGTGGACAACATTCAAAATCCATATCAGGAGAAAGACTTAGCTTACATAGCAATAGCTTCACCCAATCTCCAACTATTCTGATAGAGGCAAATGCCTAAGAATGATTCTAAGAAAGTAAATGTATTTATTCTTCCCTATATAGTGATCAGTTGTGCAAGAAAGTCTGGGCTTTGAGGTAATATCTCTATGATTAGCAGCTCTTGATAACAGATGAACACCTTTTCATCTATGAAGCTTTCTAGTTGCTTTTCTGCACCCAGAAAATCCATCTGTGGCAGAGCTCCCCTGCTTCACTATATAAGACACAAAGAATCATCTGCACTATTTTAGATCTGCCTCTTCATCATTTTGTTTTATAGTCCAAAATTTCTTGAGAGAAAAACTAATACTTGGATGCCAAACCCTAAAATAATCATTTTGTCTTCATCTTTTTTATGCATTCCCATCACCTGTCCCTTCTGTCTTCCCTTTTCCATCCAGAAAATTCCTAGCCTTTTGCTTTTCCTTTTCCTTTCACTCCTTTAGTATGTGAATGGTCTTTGCATCCCAGACACATGGGATGTCTGTATTCCAGTGTAGGATCCTTAGTTTAAGTGGTGAGCTCAGAGGGAAACAGTCACAAATGGACGAGCACCCTGTTTCCTTTTGTTGGAGATATACTTAGATGTGTAACTATTAATGGCTTGCTTAAATTAATGCTTTCTAATTAATCAGCAGTCTCAGGGCTTAACAGTATCTCTTTCTGCCATACAGTGTAAATTGTAACTTTCCAGCACAGATAGAACTAACATTTATGAGCATCAGATGACCATCTAGCGACAATGCTGCTTGTTAACTTTCTGTGATTGTTCATTTTATGTCATCATCCTCAGAGACCAGTGGTGAAGGAAATTGCTTGGGATGATGTTTGCTCCAAAGTACAAAGGAACTCAGCAGTCCTTATTTGCCATCTTGCATATTCAATCCTTTCCTCTGCTCCATCCTTTTGCAAACCAACACACAAGCTCCTCTGCAGGAGCAGAGCATTCATGATGCAGTCCACGCTGAGGAACCCACTCACATGTACTCAGCCAGATCTACCTCCTGGGTCACTCAAAAGGGACATTCAAAAGTGGCTGCCCTAGGAGTGAGAGAGGGAAGAGTCTGACAACTATTGAAGATAATTATTTCCTCTAAGAGTTCAGCTTTTGCTAGCCTAAGTGTGTTTTCATATCACAATTTTCTACGAAAAATACAACTCACAGTATCTATTCCTTACTACTGGCTAGACTGAACAGCTTCAGACAGAATGTACCTTCCACATTCAGGTGGATCTCTTGATTTTTTTACCAAAGTGGATTGTCCCTGAAAAATCAATTGGGTCTGTAGGGGTTTTATTCCAATCTCCCCATGGATCTTTAATGGACACTTGAGAACTCTTTAGGTGTTTAGACACCATTAGAGAAACATTTTTCCTCTTTTCCACTACCTCTCAATCATTGTTTCCATTTGAATTAACTTACTGGAGAGATTTATTTTAGCAGTATTTTGAAGGATTAGAATATCACAATTGCTACTCCAGTACAGAGCAGTAAGGAAGGAGATTGTGGGAGTGTCATTATTCTAAAGCATTGTCCTCTCCCTGATTGATACCAGATTTTTACCTTTCTGTATGGAATCTTCCTTGACTGCAGAGAAAGATTCTTCTTTATCCACCAACTAGAAAGTGATGTATTCCCTATTCCAATGTGATCAACAATAAACAAATGATATTTTCACTCTGAAATCTTTTAACCCTTACACTACTGCATCAGTTTTTAAATACATTATTTTGTATGTTTGGGACTACTATTGCAGAGATAGATTTTGGGTAGATCATCTTCTTAGCACACAAGAGATCAGAATTTAGGGTTCCCTTGAAATTTCTCCAATTGTCCAAAACTGGAATTTGATCTATACATCTATCTTCATTTTCCTTAAACATCCTTCACTCTAGATTTCAATTAAATTTAATTGAAGAGTACCATGTAAAAAGAGAATACAGGTTTTGTAATACTACCACTAAGCTATTAAAAATGAGCGAATTTTTTATTCAAATGAATGCTAACCTCATAGTAGGAAATGGTAAAATTATGTCTTAAACCAAAGGTATACTAAGACAATCACTGTTTCAGCAACAAATTCCTTCTCAGGAAGTTCAGTTTGATTATTTTTCATTGAAAATACAGCAGACCACAGCCAGTTCTGTTTGACCATCTGAATAAAAACATATAATTATTTGCATTTCAAAAAGAAACTGAAGTTTCGCAAACACATGACACAGTCCAGGCTAAGGAATTTGAGAAAACATACACAGGCATAAAATTTTAGTCTAGTACTTAAAGTCTATCCATTTGTCCCACTGAGTGCTCCATTTCTATCAGACAAATCCACACTAACTGTTCAGTTGAGCTCTTTTTATAGCTTACCTGAGTTCATTTTTTTAGAGGAAGATCATATTCTATTAAGAAACCAAGAAGAGGAGTTGCTGACAGGATAGAAATCTGATTGTAACATGCCACAACAGTTGAGGAGGGACCACAAGAGTTAATCTAAAAGTTTACCAACTTTATTTTCTTTCATGAAAGTCCTGAGGACACAATGCTTCAAGTTTGGGTTTTTTTCGTTCTTGTTGTACTAATACAGGTGGAATTGATGAAAAATAAACTTACGAACTACAACCAAGTAAAGAAATACGTGAAATAATTCTGCCAAAGATTAAAGGGCAGTTGTGCTCTACTGATTAAAAAGAAATTCATTTTCCTAGGAAATTGTCTACATTTGATGCATCTAAATTTATTTGGAAAGCAGAATGTTCTCTGCATGATGAGAATTCATATGCATTCATCAGAATAATGCTATTTTCTTCAAAAAACACACTATCCTTAATCAATACCAAGGCCCTAGAGACCAGCAGCCTTTTTTTAAGTCCTACAGTTTCTAGAGCTACTTCCAGTACATTACTCTATGTTAAGAGGCCAGGAACACAGGCAAATGGAAACTTGCAAGGAAGGGATGAGCAAAATGTCAGTATAATATGTATTTTGGTTGCCCCAAAATGTATATTAAATCAAAGTCATCTTTGTTTCTTTACAGTCCTATGCTTCCCAGAAAAATGTCTTCTTTTTAAATAAAATGATTTAGTGAAACACATGTCTCTCATTGTCTTATGCATCACATGGATTCAATGACCACAAATATAAGACCTGCTGATATTTCTTGGTAGGGAAAGATTTGCAATGGTGAGGATCATTTACCATGTTTCAATGAAGTAACAGCTTTAGGTTTAAAAGATTCCATGAGAAAATGGGACCAACCATAAAACATCGGTCTAGTTCATGTGCTATGCTCTGTAACAGTCAATAGAAGATTCCAAGGGAGAAGGAGAAAGATAATGAGAGAAACATGTTTCCCTAGAATTACCTCCCAGCTTTCTGCTATTTGTTCAGAAATAGCTGGCATCTTTTTTTTTTTTTTTTAATAGCCCTAGATAATTTTTTCTTCTATTAATATATCCAATCAGTTTTGAACATCTGCAAAATTTTAGCATCTGCAGCAGCCTGTGGCAAGGAATTATATAGCTTAGCTCCATATGTTTGCAGTGTTTTACTTTGTTTAGTTTCGGCCTGCCATAAGCAATTTCAATACATGCATGTCCATATTAGAGTAGCTGTGGAGAACAGTTCTGACAGATTTAGGGGGTGGGTTTTTTTTGAAAACATTCTTAAACTTCAGTCCTATTTTATGCACTCTTGAATTCACTGAACAGATTATTTTAGAGTCTTTGAACCTAAGTTATCTAACATAACAGATATTGAGATAATCTATGTCCTTAGACAAGGAAAATCCTCTTGACAGATTAATTACTTTGAAATTTCTATCATTTGTGCAAAATTGAAACTATTCAGTAACTCTCATTACATCTACACAATTGAGGTTCAGCTGTAATTAGCTGTTGCTCTTATAAGGTTGGTTAGAGTAATTAGACCAGCCCTCTTCAGTTTTGATCTTTATCACTGTTAAACTTTTTTCAATAGCTAGCATGAGTTTTGACAATTATTTCCTGGAAGAATACAGAAAGTTATCTAGCTATTTTCATTGTTACTATTTGGTCTTTTTTCCTTTTTCTCCTAAATGTACATTCAACTTCTAAACTTTTCTGGGAAAATTTGTTCTTTTATTCAAGTGAATTAGTTACACATATCTCCCAGTGGGTTGCTTTCTTCTAATTTAAAAATCTGCCTATACATCTGTGTAACACTATGCTGGTTATTTAATCTGTCACCATGTCTCAGAATCTCAGGAAATGGGTTTGGATAATTCATGTAGTAGTAGTGTTGCCTTGATAATCTAGAGTTAAGCAACTGTTTTTGTTATAAAATACACCTCTCCCTGCAACTCTTGTTAAGACAGCCCAAGTAGTAATATATAGTGCACAATACAGATGCAAATTCTGCATACTGTAATCAGCAATCTGGTTTGGGGAATGAGGGGAATCACAGTAGGATATTGGAGTAAAGAATTCAGTAGAAAAAAAAAGAAACCTATTCCTGAAGAACCAGACAAGACCTTTTCAGGAACTACTGATTCCGGCAGGTGTCAAATGGTTGCATACAAGACTATTGAGTTAGGCTTAGTGCATATTGGCCTACCTAAATCTTTGAGGAAAAAAGGCTAAGTCTTAAATAAAGTATTGTAATATTGGTTATGCAAAAAGTCATTGATCCAGGCTTTTTTGCAGGTTTTTCTACTGAGGTTAATATGAGAGCTGTACTGTGTTGGAGGAAACTTCTGTGTCACTGCAGTCTCTCCAGACTCAGTTTTTGAAGAAAAGATCTGTAGATAAAGTGCAGGGTTAAAGGCATTGTTATTTAGTGCACTGCACAGTTCTACATGTGGAATAGAAGAGAACAACAGAAATATTTTGTAGTTTACAGAGGAACTATTAGATGTTTCGATTAATATTTTTCACATATTGAACCACAGTGAAAATCAGTACCACTGAAGTCTTTCAGAAGGTAATGCATCATTTCTGTCTAGATTTTGAAAAGTCTTGCTGGACTCTAAAGGTTAGACCAATTTTAATAAAATCATCCTTAAAGTTGACTTAGTTGAATCTATATATAATGAACTACAGTAAGTGTCTCAAATGGCTTTGAACCTGTTTCATTACAATACTTTAAAATTCCATTGTAGTTGTAATAAATCTATCAACTACTCTTTCTCCTTTCTCATCTCTGTGTTAAATAATCATATATCTAGGCCTTCTCTTCCTCACTTAGGATCAGTCATCTGATTCTTCCACTCTTAGATCAGACTCACCCACAAACTGCCTGGTGTTCAGCCATCTGAGTTCTTGTGTTTCTTGACAGTTCAGTTCAGCCAGACTGTTTGGTGGAGGAGAACCCAGTGACAACTCACATATCAACTTTTTAAAATCAAACTTATGTTTGATTTCTCTTGCTTCCAAAACCCAATATCTTCATTTGGAGATCATCATGTGAAATCTCTTGACACTTTCAGAGTGGATTTTCCTACAAGAGGAGGATTGTCTACAGGGAATTTTGTGAAAATGCTGCCATTCATTTGTTTCACTGTCACACTCTTCTGTCATCAATAGACTGTAATAATTTTCTGTTGGCTGTTACTATACTGTAAAATATTTTGATAGCAGAGTATATGAACAATAAGTTTTCTTTGTTGTTTGACTCGTGTTATTTTCATCAGAGGCTGGACTGGATGGCCTTCAGGCATCCCTCCAACTAATATTTCTATGACTCTAAGAATGTCAACTTAGAATTGAAGCAAAGAATTATATATTAACTTTAGAAATCGAAACATACAACTGAGAAAGATTCACCTTTAATTCAACCTGTATAATGATAACCATGATGTCAGCCTAACCATCCAGAAACAACTTCCTCTTTCCTTTCAAAGTAGAAGAAAGACTTTTCTGCTAGGAACATTTATGACAAGTGAAGTGAGTATGAGTAATCAGCTTCCACAGGCCAGCATTCCTCAGGTCCCTTCAGAGCGTCAAGTTCAGGATCCAGTGTCTGAGAAAATAATTGTGAGGATTTGAGTCATCAAGATGATGGGATTGGGACAGTGATTGCAGATTAATTCAGTTTGGCTTCAACCCCTATCTCTAACCCTACCTCTTACCCCAGTTCCTTATTCATTTTACTAGTCCCTAATGCAAGTCCCTACCCTGAAACTGGTAAATCCCATCCCTTTGCACTAACCTCTTAGCTCTAGCTCCATCTCATAGGTTTAACTCTAGCTTGTTTGGCCATTGGGAGGCACAAGTGCAGGGATTTTGAGGTGGTGGGACAAAGAAGATATCCCTGCTGTCCCAATTAATTTCTAGCAACGGGGCATACCATTTTTATTCAAAATGGCCTTATTCTCTTTGGAAGTATGAACAAATAGATATAGCTTTCCAATGTCAGCGAAAGACTTTTCTTACATTGTGGTAAGAGTGGGACCTAGCATTTAATTTCTCAAAATTCGGTGACTGTGTCCAGTTCCCTTAGCTTTCCATCTGTCACATGTGATTATATTTTCTCTACTTATTCTGTGTTGATGGAAAATAAGGCATGACTGAGTTCAGTGTTGCTTCAGTGATTACACTGCAGAAAAAGTTATGTGTTTGGGAAATAGCTGCTAATGGCACTGTGTTATATGGAGTTTGCAGTCAGGGATTAACACAGTCAGATGTGGATGAAGTGGTCTATATAGTAATTTTATACATTAAATTTATACAATGCTTTTAAAAATCAGTAGTTAAGCTACATATGATCAGGCTTGTGATGTGAAATGGTTATAAAGCAGTAGCTGTTTCTAAACGCATGCGTTTACTTAAATGCTGAAAATACTCTTCTCTCCTCAAAACAGACTTGAACTTCAAAGCACAATTTTGTAATATAGCTACCTTAATGGACAATGCTCTTATCTTAACATGGTGATGTATCTAAGTAGGAGAAGTAGCTCAGAGAGATCTGCCAACAGAGCAAGTCATCAAGAGTCCTTCTCATGGGACACTGGTATTCTTGTTAGATAAATTAATATGCAAGCTTTTCTTCACTTTATCTTAAAAAAAAGTTCTTGGAACACTAATCTAGACAGAATTTCTGATATGTTTTGTAACTCTAAGTATCTATTTTTTCAGTGCCTATAACTCTAAAAGACAAAAAAGTCTGAAGGAACATGTAGGAGGTCTGAGTTAAAAAGGCTTAAGGAAGATACAGTGTAAAACAAGTCAAGGGTAGAAACTCCTGGCTAAACCTTAGATTTACTCTATGACTTCAGATAAGTCAGTAAACAATCAAATATATGGAAGATCACCTGCAAATGAAAGCTAGCTCATAAAAATATTACAAAAATAGCAATGAATATGTCATGTAGATAGATGCTATATAGCCACCATACTCATAGAAAGTAAGAATTTTTTAAAACATGTAAAGTTTATATGTTTTCTCTCACTATGTAGTGTGATCTAGACAGTGACTTGGCCCATTTAATCAATCAAGTTTGTGTTTTGACATATCACAACGACTATCTACAATATAAAAGACAGCTAATATTCAATAACCACATACTTCATATGTGTACTTCAGAAATTATATCTATTTCATGGTTCAGAAGAATAAGAATAGGATTCTTTTCTTAAGCTGTAAGGAATCTAATAGAGTGGATATTATCAGTGTATACCTTCTAAAGAAATAATGACACCCAGGCATGGCAATGAACATTGCTTAATGAATGAAAATTCTACTTTCTATTGACATCCATTTAGTAAACAGAGAGAATGCGCAGTGAAGATGGAAAGAGAAATACAGAAGCAATGCCACCAAAAACATGTTGAGAATTCTAGCCCAGTCACGATTTATAGTTACGGACTGTATGTAAATTACAGTCACTGACAGTAGTAGAGGTGCTTTGCTTTAAAATATGCAAGGATCTCATCTTTTAAAAAAATAGTCACAAATTTCCAAATTTTTCTTAGCAGTATCTCAACTTTTTTTTTTTTCTGTGAAGATTAGTCTCCAAAAGATCCTTTAGGAAGATAATTATTTAAAAGAAGTAAGAAATAGAGATAAATAAGCCACAGTCAGTCTGAGAAATTTTCTAGATAGTAAATTCATGCTGCAAGAAATAGGGGTAAAATTAGTAAACAGGCCTGTATGACAATCAGATGGTTCTGAGGAAGAAAATCAAATCATTGTGATCTTTAGAGGACTAAGACACCAAAATAATTACTTCAATACATCAGTGGTACATGTATCCTCCCCTCCTACCCCCCAGCACACTTTTTTAATATGTGCACCATTTCATCCCTACTCAGAAATTCTACCAAATCCTTCTGATAATGAAGCATCTTAAAGAGAAAACTGCAGCAGCACAGCATGATTTCTGCCATAATAACACTTCCATTTCCCAAACTCAGTCCCATCCAAAGACTGACTCCTCTCCAGAAACACCCATATTATAAGCAATACACACACTCTTGGCCTAATCCCACAAACATTCAACTATATGTGCATCTGCCAGCTTCAATGAAACATGAATTAAAAAAGATTATGCTTGTGTGCATGTGTTCACAGGATCATACCCTCACTGGTAAAATTAGATTACTGTCATATTATGCAGTGATTAGTCTCAACTTTGGATCTTTTGAGAGTTGCAGGAGTCACTGGGGCAGCTTTCATGGAAGTGGCTTGGGAAAACATATTTTGCCTAAGCTGTTTACTGAAAATCTCTAACATCTCATCAAGCAGAACAAAGCCTTGAAATTTGGCAGCATTTGTGGCTTGCTACAGTTCCATAGGGTCACAGGTCCCACATGTTCCTTAAACACTTGATAAAATTTGACAGTAAATGTATCCAAAAATTTAACTAGGGCTGTTCAGGTGTTACTTCTGGCTGCATGAAGTTACCAAGACTGATAATGCAAGATGTGAGAAGAAAGCTCTCATTTCTCATACAGGAAACCACAATGTAATGCAAATGCAGAGGAAATGAAGCGTGCAAGTTAGTAGAAGAGGCAGTTGGACAGATGGAAATAAGTCTATAAATCAGAGTAAAATCCAGGATTTCAGCTTAAATTGGTTTAAAAGGAAAAGAAGTCAGCAAAATATATTAAAAACTATGCAAAGACTTGGAGAACAGTAATAAAAGAGCAAACGGTTTGATTAAGGACAGAATGGAAACAAGGATAGAAGAGAGACATTAGGAGAGGTGCTGTGGATTATACAATCCCACAGCAGACGGTAGAAGATACTACAGTTTCACATAACTGCAATGCTGACTGGAAGACAGAGTAGAGTTTTTTGAAAGCGTACACCTAGGTAACACCAACAGAAGTGCTCAAGGAAATAAATATTTGCAGCAGGTTACCACAGGATATAGTTGAATTTGGAGCTGTTGAACTGAAACTGAACATTTTTCCAAAAGAGGTGGTCCTGCCAACTCAAGGAAAGGATCTCGTGTCCTTTCCTGAAGAAATTCCTGGGTAGAATTCTGTGGCTTGAGATACTCAGAAGAAGTACAGACAAGTTAATTCCAATTCTTCCTTCAGGCCTGGTTAAGGGGAAAAAAAAAAAAAAAAAGGATACGGTAAGTATTTAGAGGGTTGGTTTTCTTTCAGAGCATTATAAGGAGCATCAAAAGGCCAAAGCACACCTGGAATGCCAAAAATGTTGTAAATGGCTCTCAATAGGAAGTATCAGTTAGTACTACCTTCAAATATGCTTTTGGCTGTATTTATAAAAGTATCGTCAGTTAGATTTTAACAGCAACATGGAATATTATCAAAACATTAAGATTTAATAAATACTGATCACAGCAAGAATTTTCAATTGCCATAATCACTCAAGTAAAGACCATTAGTGCTACTTCCTCTTAGCTAAAACATCAAAGCATCTTTTACTTAATTTCATTTGATTCAGACGCTAATTATTGTAAGCAGTTTGATTCCTCTTAACGCATTTGTCCTTCTCTGTCCAGTTTTAAATTGCCATTTCCATAAATTAATACCATATTATCACTACTCTTTTTTGTTGTTGTTAAATTTCAGAACAGCAATGCATGCAGCTTTAGAGCGCTAAAGATAGAAGGAGTGTGGAAATATTCAGAGAAACTACAAACATTAAAATTTCATACTTTCACAGTCTCCCTTAGCCACCTGTCAGCTACTCTGCCATTTTTCCCCCTATATCAGGTCAGGTTTAGGTCCTAAGATAGTTTTGTTACTTAAAGTCTTAAAAGCTTAAGGATGTACTTAGTATTAGCTTCACGGACTGGTAAGCCTGCTCAAACTGAAACTGTAATTTATTTGAACTCCAAGCAAGGCCAAATTTTTTTTAAAACACCTTAATCTAATTCTGCTGGTGGCAATGGTATTAGTTTACGTCAGTAACAACCACATAAATATGTTTTGAACTCTTCAGCAAGTCACACTTTTAGAGGAATTATTCTGTACAAGAAATGCTTGAGCATTGACACTTGCTAGGGTTCACATGTATTCTTACTTTAAAGACAGAAAAATCCCTAATGCTCATGGAGACCAGTTCAGAAGCAGAAAAAACAAGGTTACTGAGCAATGGCACTTTTTTTTCTTCACCTGACGCAAAGTCATTTCTCCAAAGAATCATTTTTATTTCTTTGGTTTGAAATCTAAAGTCAAGCCTCGATAGCAAGGAATGTATTAAATGTCAGAAATTGCTGCTAGTGTTCTATAAGTTATAAAACTCAACGTGATGAAACAAACAAATGTGTTCTGTTTTCTCAAAACAAAAGATCCATCACAGGGACTGATTTGATAACAGATACAAAAATTGCAGTTTTACTTGCCAAATCATGTCTGAATACTCCTAGATAGAAGTAAGAGTCCAGACTCAAATGAGGGAACTGAGCTGTGAACCCCCTGGCATAACATATCATCTAAATCTCTGACTGGGTAACAGAAGTGAGCCTGTAGTTTGTGGCTATTGGAAACACTCCATCCTTTTCCTGATCTCATAGGTGTCTAAGTTGCATGTATGTTTCTTGTCAGATTGATATAAGGCAGTAAATATTCCATGAGGAGGAAGAATCCAGTGATTCCAAATTACAAGAATGAGAGCAATCCAAACTACCCATCTGTTGCTGGGTATGGTGGTCAGTGAAAATCTTGATACTCTGAAAAGGAGGTATAGACTTTAATTTTTGCAATTACAGACTGTATGAAGATTCAGAATCTACTGAACTTTCAAGAAGTGTTGGCTTTGGGCTTATTTTTCACGTTCCAAAGAATAAACCCAGCTCTATCACGAAATCTACCCAACTGCACCAGAAGGGTGCCAAGTCCAGAGCAGACTTGTGGTCCAGACCTTTAGGAAGCTGGAGATAGATTTGATTCACTACAGCAGCCAGCAAGATACAGGATTTCACAGAGATTGCACACTTGCAGATGAGGACTTTGTGCCAGCTGGCTATAACATACCAGCAGTAACAGCAACATGACTGAAAAGCATAAATGCTGTTACAGAATAATTAGAAACATTATTTATGATACATTGAGCCTCAGGATAGCACTGTGGATTGTAGAAAAGAGTATTTCTCTGATATTCTGTGGCAGTCATATAAGTCCTACAGAGGTATAAATTTACACACACACACCATTTAACAGCTCTTAGAGTTACCTTTACACTCTTGGTTGTTGTTAACGAGTCTCTAAACCACAAATCATGTTTGCATCTGATGGAAATCACACTTGTACCATGCAGCTGCTTTTGTTCACCCAATAGTGTCATGGAAATAGGAAATCTTCAAAATACTACTGGTGGTAATTCTGGGTAAGCTACAGTAGGAGTCTCTTAATCTTCCCAACTGTAGAGGTAGATGAAATAATAGCTTCACCTTAACTGTTATAAAGAGCAGTAGAATTGCAGTACCTTTTGCTATTGAAAGTACTTCTAAATCTACCCAACTCAATATCAAACTAATATAATTCTAGTCATCGTAGAACTTGCCAGACAGTAAGGACACACTCGCTTTGAAAAGCTCACATTATTGCTTTTGACCCTTCAAAAATAATAAAATCCAGCCACCAATGCAGACATAAATTCAAGAGACCAATGACACTACACTTTTGCAACACCACAAAAAGAGAAGGGGTAAATTGAATTCAGATATCCTCTAAGTGGAAAGAAAAAATGTTTCCATTCAGAGCATATCTGTATTCAAGATTTTTAAAGAATAAATATCCTAGCTAAGCATCATCATAAATAGAATAACAAGAAATTACAAAATAAAATTAAAGTCTCAGCACCAGTGCAGAGGCACTTTTGATACAATATAGTTCATGCAGAGGATGAGACCTTCAGGTGCAGTGCACATCACATTCCTATTCTAGGAACTATTACAATCTAGCCTCCATGCTCTCCTTTGAAAGGAAATCAATACACATAAAGAGATGGTGCCCATATAGCTCTTAACAGAATTCACCAGGAAGAGTGCTAATGTGTTTTTCTTGGTAGTCCGGCTTTGACACTCAGCATAGACCGCAAAGAATTTTTTCAAAGAAAAGTATCAAAGACAAATAACTGCCCAAGGTGAGTGGGTAATCATATGGCAAAGTTTCAGAACAACCCTAGGCTCCTAGCTCTACCTAGCCAATAAATTTTGGCCCACTCTACTTTCCTTACATATTTGATTCATGTAGATCATTTATCTTCTTGTCCCTCTTCTCAAACACCAAGTTGCTCAAGTACATGTCTGTTTACTTTCCTGGCAGCATCTATGTTGCTCACACTTTTCCATTGGAGTCATTAATCACTCTTTGACTTCAAAGCAGAGCTAAGGACTTAATGCAGCTTCAGCTGAAACAAGAAGCAAAACCTGTCTTGATCTTTGCCAGAATAGGAGTTGTGTACAAATTAGTACAGTTCTTCACCTATAGTTCATCCCAAAGGAGAAACAGTACTGAACAGAAAAGAAACTAGATCTTATAGCAACACTTTACTCTCAAGTGGATAGTAAGGCACTGGGGAATCACTAGACAATCAATTCCAGCTGTTTTTCTTTTCTCTTCTCCCTCACAGCCATTTTCTATCTATACTCATAGGCTCCTCCATATATATCCTCATATCCACAAGGCATTGGTGTAGTATGCGGACTAGTGACAAGAGTTAAGAAGGACACATAAGGTAGCACCTCTGAATCACCTCTAGGCTGTGTTTTATTAACTCCTTAGCAGCACTGACAGGTGCTTTTATACTCTGCTCCAAGCTCTTCTGTTTCTTTTTCAAGTCCTTATTTCAACTTGACAATTTTTCAGTCAATGAATTCAAGGAATGAAAGTTGTGAGAAGCAAATCACTTCAGCTGCAACAGCAGCATATTATGCTATTTTTTTCCTTTGGCCGACAGTGACAGGAAATGAACATGAACTTGGCTTATTTCTTAAACTTTAAAAAGATATTTTATTTTTGCTTCCACTTTCATTCAAAGTTTCTGTATCTCACCTTCAGTATTTGTTGTTAGTTGTGTTTCTCTAAACAAATGTTATACACCACATTTCTGCAAGTAGTTCTGTTTGCACAGATTCTCACCTCACAAGCACAAAAGATCATCTTTACTGTTGAAATAAAGGTCAATTCTAACAATTAGTTTTATAACTTTTAACTGAATGGCAGAAACAAGATAAACAGCTACCATAATTTCATCACCTTGAGGGAAAATTGTTTCATAAGAGCATTCTTCATCTCCTATTTTTAGAACAGGAAATGTTATCAATAATTTATACAACTGTGCATGGTTGTCATAGATGGCAGTTTAGCATTACTTCATTTGCATTTGTTACCAAATACTAAATATTTTTTGTGCTCTGTACTTTGACTCATTGCTCTTTTTCACTGGTCTCAATTCCTCCCTAATTATGTATCTGTGGAAACAGACACCAGAAATGCAGCTCCTCTTCGATCCTGTGTTATTCTGTGATTAGCCTGTAATGCATCGTTTCAAATGCAAGACACAAACCTTTTCTTTAAATACAAATGTGTAATTTGAAATCTTATATCTTGAACATGAAACAGGCCAAAACTACTGCCAAAGTAATCAATGACTGATAAAAGTCTAAGATCCTATTATCTTGACTGGACATATAAATGGATAGGTGCTAAACCAGCAAAGCAATTTGTTTTTAGAAATTTTGAAAGATTGTATATTCTAATACAAGTCCTTTAAAATTATACTAATTTCATGTCAAATTATTTTCAAATCACTGCACATTTTAAAATTTTACACCTAAAAAGTGTTTTTATTTTCATTTCCCACCATTTTCTGTGAATTCAATTAAGAATTTCTTAAAACCCTACAAATTCAGTATCAAGCTTTTTATGGTCCAGAAACTAAGGGAGTTTTGTTTTATTTCATTGTTTTTGTTTATAAGCAAACTGAAGTTAAAAAAACCAGACTTTGTAAAGCAATAAAGATAAAATTATTTCAGATACTGCACAGATATCATTGTCAGTATTTTATTCTTTATACATAGCAGTATATGGAGAAGTGGAAAAAAGAGTGAGGAGACATAAGTGTATTGTACAATAATCTGTTAGAATAAATTTTCTAACAGCATTGTCACCAGCTTACATCAACCTGGAAATCACAGATCCTTCTGTCTAGTCTCCCAGTTGTATTCTAACACAAGACTGTTCCAGGCAGCAATAGCACAGGAAAGGTGAGAAAGGGGAAGCCAAATTTTTCAAACTACCAGAAAAAAAGCCTATGTTGCTGGCTGAGCGGAGTATAAATAAAACAGAAAATGGCTTCAAAGGTAGTATCAAGACATATTTAGAAAATCGAGGTTAAAGGATATTTAGGCTCAGGCTTGGCTGTACCACAGAAAGTTGAGTATAAATTCAACTGCTGGCTCACAGGTAGCAAATGTCCATAGCACAAAGCATACCAGGGAAAACGACTCAAACAAGTTACTTCAGACAAGCATGACAGTTGTTAACATGTGCACACAAAGACTCTTACCTCTCACCATAGCTCCCCGTGCCACACACATGTATCTCTTATTCAGTCCTACAAACTTAACAACAATGCTCTAGGTGCTCACTGATACTATACTTGAGTGAAACACTTGGTTGAGTATTCTTGATACTCTTCTACATGCTACTGCAATGAAGGGAAAAGACAACTAATGCTCTTGAAATGCAAGCTTAAATCACAAACATTTTGCATGGTTTTGCCACACAGCTTAATGAATGCCACTTAACTTTCCTGTTCATGAATGTTAAAATTACCATAGCTAATAGACACATTTATAAAGGAAAATGAATGCCTGCTAAGAAAAGAGAAACAAATTATATAGCACAGTGATATATAGCAAACATCAATATAAATTGTTGTACACATCAGACTGGGAAAGTCAGAGAAGCACTCTACTAGCTTTTAGTAGAACAAATACAGATGATGTGAACACATCCCTTGCTGTGAACAAGTTCACAGTGATGTGAACACTTTTCATTTACTGCTGACGTCCATCAGAAAACAATACGTTAAAATAACCTTTAGAATACTGTAATCCAGCACTGCAATTTCAATGCATATTTATGATTCTTAAACACTGTGGATGTGATACAGAAAAATACATATACAGACAATGTCCAAGTAGGCTTATGCTATGAATATAGGCAGTGTGAATAAAATGGATTATTTAAGAACTTAGTATTTTCCTCTTTGCTAAAGTTAGTTCCCTCAAGTATTTCTCCATCTTGTTTTCAGTCACTCACCTTCTGCATTGAGAAAAGTTTTGCAGTATTAGCATTTGCATTCCAGCATACCTTTAATGTTTCTTAAGCCATGAAACTTAAGAAGGTTCTGTGTTGCACCCTTTTCTGTACTACTGCAACAACTGGCAGAAAAGACAAGAAATAAAGCTCTGTTAAGATGGATTTCTACAGCAGTGAATATTTCTGACAACAGAAAGAGTTGAAAAATGGGATTATACAGCCTTCATGTATACTTGAAGCAGAACTGAAAATGCAGAAATGTATGCAATTATAACCAAAATTCACAAACTGAAGGGATATCTATTAAAAGTTAAAGCCATGATTTCAGTACTCGGCAATAACAATGTGAACTAGCTGTGGAATCTACCTTTGAGTGCAGGTAGGACATTTTGTTACTCCTAAGCTAATTGTCTGTATTAGAAAGACTGCACTTTTCGTTTTATTTCCAAGTCAACTATTTTTTTTTTTCATTGTTTGAATAAATTTGATTTATAGGACTAACTATTACATATAAAGAAAAAAGGCATGGAACTCCTATTAGAGTCTCTGTATATAATGATAATGTTGGGAAAGAAAATGTTTTTCTCCCTAAATGACATGGAAAAGTCAACTAATTTGTCCTACTCATTAGCCTAGTGAAAATACTTCCTGTAAGGATTGTGAGCTGGATTGGGTCCATAACTGAGTGATTGTTGTTCTTAATGCAATGATTCATGTGTAATAATAATAATGAGCATTTCCACAGTGTTTCTACTTATATTTTCCAAAAAGCTTTATAAACACTAGTTATTCAATTCACAAAACAGTCTTTCAAAGGAAGTGATTATTAGGTAAATGCCTAAAGAATGCAACCCAGAGATATTTTCTTTAACCTCGTCTCATGCTTTGACTTCCACAGACTTCTAACATAAATCTCTACTGGAAAATCATTCAGATAATTACTGTGAATTATTATTTGTGAGCTTATTTTTCTACTTCAGCTGCAGAAGTGAACAGTTTAAAAGATGGTCTGTCTTACCACATTTGAAAAGATCTCCCTATAAACTAGGGTCTTTGCATTCAAACAGCATCAAAGGACAAGCAATGGGTGACCTTGTGAAAGGTGGCTATGCTTAATTCTGAATGCTGTTGCTATCCTAGCTGGCCAGTGCACAGCCAATTAGTCATGAAGCTAGACCTTATTAACAGCAAAATGAGATGTTTCTGGTCTATGTTTCTCTCTTCTCTCAGACAGCTAAATATTTTCCTATCATAGTATTTGAGGATAAAGATATTGTCATTTTTTTCAACAGGGGATAGCGAGCATCATTAGTGTTTAGTAAAAGCTTAGTTTGACTAATAGTAATAAGAGCTTGGTTTGGGGTGGGAGTCCATCTTTGAAATTAATTCTGCTAGTTTTACAGAGGCTTGCTTTAATGGACAATGACTACAAAGTGAGCTCTATCCTTTGTGCTTCTGTATATGCACTAGCTGCTTCTTCCTCAAGTCCTTTACATTTTCTCAGCTCTCCTTCTCTCTAATTAGTACCTATCTTTTAAGTTTCTGCAAGGAGGTGAAGATGCCTCCTCCAGCAAAGAGGCACTGGACATAAGTCATTATAAGAGCAACAATGAACCCTGCACAATTTATTTATGGACTTCCACATTAGAGGCTCCGAAAGAAAGAGTTGGGGTATATTTCCTCAAAGTGCAAAAACAGATTAACAACATCAAAATATTTAATCACCAAAAATGCAACATTCTCTTCCAAGAAGTACAATTCTGTACCTCTTATTAAAGTTTGCAAGTATTTCTCTTCTTCTATGTTTCCATTGACTACCTCAACACCTCCTGTAAACTGTCACCATTCTCCTTCAATGACATTGTATATTTTGTTAGTGTTTGATGTCTTATTGTTATATCATTTATTTATTGTTTTCCGTATAGGGAAACTATATTGACCTTTAAGAATTGGTTATGACAGGAATAAATGCAAACAGCTCTCTGCCTTTCTGAAGCAAATGCTATTTTTTTCCCCCTTGTCATTTATGCTGTCTTCAGTTTTCTCTTACGTCAGTGTAATTCTTAGATATTTTATCCCAAGAGAATAACATTAAGTTATGCAATCGGGATGTTTCCGACACAGACTTTGTTTTTCAGAGACAAGGCACTTTAGAATATCAGATTAATCAACAAGCTTAATTTTCATAGAATCATTTACGTTTCCAAAGACCTTTAAGATCATGAAGTCCAATCATTAACCCAGCACTGGCAAGTTCACCACTAAACCATGCCCCTTAGCATCTTGTCTACACATCTTTTAAATATCTCCAGGGATAGTGACTCAAATACTTCCTTGGGCAGCCTGTTCCAATGCTTAATAACTCTTTCATTAAAAAGTTCTTCCTAATGTCCAATCTAAACCTTCCCTGGCACAACCTGAGGCTATTTCCTCTTGTTCTGTTGCTGTTACTTGGGAAAAGAGATCAACTCCTACTTCACTGCAACCTCCTTTCAGGTAGTTGTAGAGAGTGATAAGGTTTCCCTTCAGCCTCCTTCTCTCCAGGCTAAATAATCCCAGCTCCCTCAGCCACTCCTCATAAAACTTGTTCTCCAGATCCTTCAACAGTTTTGTTGCCCATCTCTGGACATGCTCCAACACCTCAATGTCCTTCTTGTAGTGAGGGGCCCAAAACTGAGCACGGTATTCAAGTTGCAGCCTCACCAGCGACCAGTACAAGAGAACAATCACTTCCCTGTAGCATTGCATGGGGTTCTTGTAGCCCAAGTGCAGGACCCGGTACTTGGCCTTGTTAAGCCTCAAAAATTGGCCTTGACCCATCAATCCAGCCTATCCAGGTCCCTCTGTAGAGCCTTCCTGCCCTCAAGCAGATCAACATTTCAACACAACTTGGTGTTATCTGTAAATTTACTGAGGGTTCACTAGATCCCCTCATCCAGATCATTGATAAAGATGTTAAATAGAGTTAGCCCCAACACTAAGCCCTGGGGAACCCCATCTGTGACCTCATTATGCCTAAAAAGAGATTAAGTTTATATTCTGTCTCCTTTTTTTATGCTAATTTTGCCAGATAAAGGGTGCAATTATACATTTTGTAATCCATAGACTTAGCTGTTTGGAGATTTATTACTGAAAACTATTGTTTGTTTTTTCTCTATCACACTGCATATTCTCTATAGAGACAATCTATGCATTTTTCAGATAATGTTAATTTCCCTCTGGAAACTTTCAATCTACCAACATTATTCAATAGTTCTCTTTTACATGTTGTGATTTCTTCAATTTTGAAAGGCACTGCTAAAAACTCTAGCTAAAGCCTAAAAGAATTTCATTTAAAAATTCAGAATACCATCCCAATCAGAAAAATCGTGCAGGACTTAGAAGAAATGAACTCATTTGTATATGAGGTAAAATGCAAGTAACATGTAACAGAGAGTAGTATTTTTCTATAGGTTTTGACCATCTATTGTTGTTCCAATTCTTTATTTTTAATTCTTAAAAAAGCCCTATAAGACTGCTTTTATTTTCTCTTAGTACTCCAGGAAAATATAAACAGGTCAGGTCATATTACTGCCTCAGATATAAACAAACAACTCACTTTACAACAAAAACCTACCCCTTCATATCTTATTAAATGGTACAAAGATAAGTCTAAAAGAAATTCATTTTCAGAAGACCCAGCTCTCTTCCAACAAACCAATTCTTGTCTCTTGTTTATTCTAATCTATGCCTTCCACCAAGGTGAGACTGCTTCAGAGATTTCTACAGCCAGCTTGTCCTATCCCATCTTTCTGGCCATCCATTCCTTCCAACTCTCTAACACAAGAGCAATCATCTCAAGGATCCAAGAATAAGGATTCTGACTTTAGAAGGCAAAACAGTCCACTGAAAATCCTCAGCTTCGAGAAGGAAGACTAAAAATGGACTGAGCCTTCTCATTTGCCTTCTGGTTTTTCAGCGCCTGTATGTAATTTTTCAAATTCTCTTCTGCGACTGTGGGTAGCAGATTTTAATGAAAGAAACTTAAAATCCTATAATAACAACAATGCATATATATAAAGATTCTTTCCTACCGAGTGAGTCGGTATCAACTCTCATGGAATAAAGAGTTTTCACTATGTATCCTTGTGGTTATGGGCTCACCATGTTAGATTTCATCTGTCTGTCTTCACTTAGAGACAAGATGGCAGGATCAATCTAGATATTCTCAGAAATCATTGGCTCTCCAGCAACTAAAATTCAAATAGGATATTATTAACTGTTAGAAAGGGTATAACAAACAAAACCCAATTATACCACAGTATGAATCTATAATGCAACTATAACCATTCAGACAAAAAAAGATAGAGGTAACAAGAATTGCAGCTAGAGGTGCAATTGTTAATAGAAATAAGAGATATGCTGTAGGTTATACATATAAGAGTTTAAAAAAATGGAAATTTTCTTCTTTCAAAAAGAACAAATTAACACATCTTAACTAATTCGGAGAAAATGAATACAGAATGGTTATTTATTGTGTTTTAAAAGTAAAAATATCAGAGAAATTCCAAAGAAATAATCAGGTCACCAATTTAAGAGGCAAGATGAAGTACTTTTTGGCACAGGATAATGTTTAATTTTGAATCTCACAGCCAGATAATATATATCAAAAGTATAAATAAAAATACTTTTGCTATGTCTCAGTATGACTATTAAACATGGTAACCAAAATCTGATTTCCTCAGTAAGTTCCCAGGACACCAAAGACCAAAATGTTGCATGGCACACCAGGGGAAAGACAGTCTTGAATGCCTCTGGTTCTCTCTATTGCTGACATAGAAAGCTGAAGCTGTCGACAGTAACATAGAGGGTTCAGATTTATCCATCTTTTGTAGTTGAAAAGACCTAGTGCACAGGTCTTTATCCAGAAGCTCACCTTTACGGAGTCATCACAGAGTCATCCTGTACTTAGCTGGAACTACCAAGACCTCTTTTATTGCATGAAAAAAATATCAGGAGCATAACTGTATGTGAAACTCTCAGTGGCTGTTGAAAAACATTTTCTTTGCAGATGGAATTTAGGAGAGTAATTTCTTCACTGAACTTCCTTTCTCTTAAAAGTTGAAGACTTTTATCTTTAAATTTAGTTTCACAGATTCTGTGCTAACCAGGAAATAATCTATATATACATTAGACTTGGAGCTTTTGGATCTGTGGGCTTTTCGAGACTTAACATCATAGGACTGAAGAAGGTACTTCCACTGAGACAATTGCTCAGTTAAGTCAATGGTCAAGTTAGACAATCTTTTAAAAAATGTATGTAGATAGTGACACCATACTGTTTGGATTCAGAGCTAGTGATGGTAATGATTTGTAATGATAAAATTACATTCTAGATCTATCTGAGAGTACATGATTCCACCATAGACAAAAGATGCAGTGCGTACACAGTGAAAAAAAAGATTATTTCAACTTTCTGTGATCGAAGATGATTCCTGGATTAGCTGATTAATTGCATTAGAAAAGTGGCTTGCAAAAAAAGCCTGTTGGAGGCAGAACATTCTGACAGGAAAGAGCATGGCACAAAGGTGACAATACGCAGTGATTAGCATATCAATATGAATTTGTCTGTCATATAAATTTGGAATGCCAGGTTGCACTTGGCTTTAAAAAAGAATAGTTTGCTCTGCTCAAATAAGAAGTGACAGAAGTGAAAAACAGGTGATTTCTGTAGATTGATAGCAGCTGGGGGAAGGGAGATGCAGCTGGATAGAGAAAATATTTAAGAGAAAGGTACTATTTTCTTTCCACAGTTTCAAACTGCTGTTTTCTGATGTCAAAGCTTTGGGCTGCATGTAAAGCAATGGAAGTAGCTTCATAGTGTGCAAAAAAAAAAAACTAGCCTCCACTGTATAGCCATGAGAAATTCCAATGCATATTTTGGTCACGAATCAAGACAAAAACATCAACTTAGAGCTTGAGATTAATATTTTCCCAGGTGTAAATTCTCAGAAGTTTAGATTTAAAGGAAAGTAAACCCCCAAAACACAATAAAACGCACACAGGGACACACAAAAATAAAAAAACCACAACACACACACACAAAGAAAACCACGACAAAATGATTTGCTGTATTTCACAAAAAAAATCATTTCCATAGTCCACAAGTCAAAAGTTTTCATCTGAGACTTGGAGACATGAAAAGCATCTAGATTCTGTGGAAATGGGAGCTGATGCCAATGAAGGACAGGAGTCTAAACAAAGCTGTTCTGTTTTGACAGATAAAAATACAATACTTTTAGGCCTCACTATGAATGTCTGACAAAATGTGTTATTATGTGTTAACACAAACACAGACAAAAACAGTGTGCTTTTCAGTCCTTCCTCCTCCCTTTTTGCTCTACCCCCACCTCACTACCCCCCAAACAATTTGGTTCAACTTCCAATTATCTTCAATGCTCTCTTTCCAATCTTCTGTTTCACTGCTACTTATTGATTTGCCTTTTACCCTTTTGTCCTTCCTTTGGATTTCTTCGCTACAGTTTTCTGTCTTTTTGTTCTGAAGGAAAGTTGGTTTTAATAGCTGTTGTTGTCTACTGCCACAGCTAGAGCCTCCAATTTTCCTTTGCTTTGCTTTTTTAGGCATCCTACGCACTACCTCAGTAAAAAAAAGAATATGAGGCTTAGCACAGAATCACAGAATGGTAATTCTCAGCAGCAAGGAGTACCAGTTCATCTTTCTGGGACAGCAGTGTTTCATTTAGGGCAATGTTAGAATTCACCTGAAGTCCATACACCAGCCCAAGACTTCCCTGTCTTCATCATCCATCAAAGAAAATGTGTGCTCTTAGCAAGAATGATGAAGATCTCTTTCTCTATCAGATTAATCTGGAAGTAAATCTAGACACTCTGAATTCATGAAGTCATGAAGTCAGTTTCTTCAGTCTAGGAGTGCTACCTCTACACAAATCCTTACTACTACAGATCCTACTTGATAAAATTAAATTATCTGAAAAATTTAGTGAGAGAATAAACATTTTATCAACATCTATCATCTGTGTTGTTTTTAAAAGAGTGAAAGATTTATAAAACATCTTCAATTCCAAGTGGTTCCTACATGTATAAGAACAAATTATTTTCAGACAATAGCCTGAAGGGAATATGGGAGATTTAATCAAAAGATTCAGGTTTCTTCTGACTGCCTCAGGAAAGCTAAGAAAGTCTTACATTTTCATTTTTTAAATCACAGTTCTCTGAACTCTTATAGGACTTTTGTAGCTACTCTCCTATAAGAACCATTGCACTGAGGAAGGGTAGGTGCTTCTATTGTTTTTTTAGAGTAAGGTTTAGTTTGTAAGTTCACAATACCAGAGAACTCATTTTCATTTGTGACTTCATAGAACCATAGAATGGTAGGGATTGGAAGGGACCTTTACAGATCACCTAGTCCAATCCTTCTGCAGAAGCAGGTCCACCTAGATCAGGTCACACAGGAACATGTCCAGGCGGGTTTTTAAGACCTCCAAGGAAGGAGACTTGTTTAAGTAATTATTAAACTACAAGTTAAAACCATTCACTTTAGGACATCCATGTTTGTATTAGTTTATGTCTTTGAACTGGGGTACGTGTGCGAGTGAAAAAAGTCAAGCTGTTAGTCATTTCTTTTGATGGTTACATTGAGAAGAAAGGAGTTTCACCTTTATTTTTGAAGTCTAGTAAAGCTAGAAGACGTTTTTAACATGAGATTGTTACTTGGTGCCAACTGTAAGTGAATGGTATCCTTTAAAGAGAACAATGTTGTTGATAGATTAATATGGTTAGAGAAATTGCCATATGATCAGCTATCATCACTGTGGTGGCAATTGCACATACAGTGTCCATCCACCTGTCTGTGATCAGGAAAGAAGTAAGCAGTGTTATTTACTAACTTCCTTTTTTTAACATTATTTTCATGTAAAAGTTGCTTTCTTATTCTGAAAACACCAACAAGGATCAGAAGTAGCTTATTAGCTGTAAATTATGGAGTTGTCATAGCCCCTTCATCATTAAACTTGCCACTGTTTCAGTTTTGCTTCTGACTAAACTCTGTATTAGGGAAAACAAGCTATCTGACTAATAGATTGACCATAAGGCCAACTTAGGTCTACGAAAGTATAAGTGAATTAGTTAAAGGAACTTAATTTGTTGCAATCTGCAGTTGTGGGAAAACATTTCTAAGCCTGAAGCAAGTGGGGGGGGAAGAGATCTTGCATCAATTTACTGATTACCAGATTTTGAAACTGAAAATTAATGGTAAATCCCTGAAGATGTCTGGGATTTTAGGACACATCTCTGTGTGTCTCTATCAGTTTCAGAGCAGAGATGATAGTCCTCATGAAAAGAAGTCTTCTCTGAAATCTTCTTTTCTTCTAATAAAATATGAAACCATATTAAAATATTATTTCTGTGTTTTTCCAGTATTCAAAAAATATAGCATGTTTCCTTACTACTCACTTTTATTGTACAAAATGGGAATATTTAAAATATTTATTTGAAAACCTACTTGTTGGATAAGAGTTTCTTTTCAAAAAGATAAATGACTTATCCTTGTCCTTTATAAAGAAAAAAATACATTTTTATAGCAATTTGAAAAAAAATATATAGTGACATTACTTCTTACAAGCTGTTTTCTGAGGGAGTGACATCACTCACGCTAGCAAGACACAAGAAACCAGGTACATATACAGCTATTTGTTGGAGGGAAGTGGTTGATAAATACTCTACTTTTTTCCAACTCACAGTTTCTTGGGGTAAATAAAGTATCAGATGGTGTCTTTTCTTGCCAAGAATAAAGTTTTTACGATTGCTATCCCCGTCAGCAGCAGCAAATGAAAGGACGTCTCATTTTACCTTTGCGTACTTTATTTTAAAAGAAATCCAATCTTAGAATATATCATTGTTCTGGTTTAGCAAGGAGCAGCTTTTGGCTTAGTAACAGGGGGAGCGGGTTGCAGTGAAGACCTGGTAAAGAGTTTGCGGACTCTCCCCCGGCTCCTGGGTTCAGACTCACCTCCGGCCCGGCTGGGCCAATCTGGCGCCTCTGCAATCACTATTTAGGGGATGGGAATTGGAATGCGAGTCAGGAGGTGTAAGAGGGATACAAGATGGAGGCGACCACGCGGACTCTTCAGCCAGAGAAGGAGGAAGGAAGGAGGAGCAGTAGACTGGAGACCCTTCTGCAAGCCGTGGCGAGAATGCAAGCTGTGCCCCTGAAACCTATGGAGATCCGTGTCAGGACTGAGAGTTACCAGCAGCTCCATGTGAGCGAGCCTGGACGGGCGAGGGACTGTGTGGGGAGACGGCCATGGCCCAGGCCGTGCTGGAGAGCCTGTGTGCCGCAGAGCAGCCCCACACAAGAGGCAGAGAGGAGCTGCAGCCTTTGGAATAAGTGCGCGTCGGAGCAGCCCGTGCAGGACTGCCATGCGTGTGAGTTACCCCACGGACTTGCAGGGAGGACTGGTGTGGAGTTGGCCCGTCCTGAGGAGGGACGAACGGCAGAAGCTATTGGGAGCAGACTGACTGAGACCTCCACTGCCTGCCCCCCCGAACCATTCAGGGGGGGGCAAGGTAAAAATCCCGGGATCAGGGCTCTGAGCCCGGGAAGAGGGGAGGTGTGGCGGGAAGGTGTTCTTAAAAAGGCTGGTTGGACTCTTCATTGACATATTCCTCTGTGTTGTTTCGTCTTGGTTATGTTTTGGGTTTTTTGGGGGTATGTTTTAGTTGATGTTGCATTAAATTATTTTCTGTTTTCTTCCCCAAACCGAGTAGCCTGGTCTGTTTTGTCCTGAACCTTAAGCGGCAATTAAGCCCTCCCTGCCCTTGAGCAATTCTCAGCCTCTTCGGTACTTGAGGCTAATCGTGGTCTTTGTTCCCTGATGGGCCTAAACCACGACAATCATCTATTTTTCTAGTCTTTTAGCTATTGTCAGGAGTTAGAATAGCTTCTTGGTATAACTACCAAGGTAACTGCTCATTCTACAGTACTAGAGATTAAAAGGAACAGTTAATGGAAAGTGGTAAAAGTAATATCCTTGGGTGGTCCAAAGATGCTTTTACTGAAGTCTGAACATCCTTACTGAAAACTGGATATTGTTATTGGATGTTGTATTTCTCTGATTAAATACATATCAAGTGCATAAAACTCAAATCCCTGCTGAATTATTTGAAATTTTTCTCTTTTATTCAGATAAGCCAGTGTTTGTAAAGCAGCAGGGAAGAAAAACCTCATATCAAAAATGTAATTAGGAAATTCTCCAGATCTAGGTTTCCCAGTTCATTGGTTGTCTAGAACTTGTCTAACCTCCTGCTTGCTCAGTTTAAAGAATCAATGACAAAAACAATAATCAATAATTTAATAACTTTTTGGGAAAACATTTTTGGGAACACAACAATGACAAGTTTAAGATATTCAAAATTTACTCTGTTGCTCAGATTACTTGTTACCCGGCTGTTTCTAAACTATCTAGAAGAGAAGTAAAAGAAAGTGAACACATAGAGAAGTTTACACCTTTATATCATAGCCTTAATTAGATGATATCATCTCCAATTTTTATTTTAATCTTGGAAAAAATGAAGATACTACAGAGATATTTCCAGAGAATTACTCTCATTAAGTATTACCTGACACATATGGTCATGATTTTGAAAATCTTACTTTCTGTTGTAAGAATTTTTTATCACTTGAAAACCTGTATGTCCTTTACTATGGTAAATAACAGAAGTTACCTGATCAAATCATGCTCACACTAGTGAAAATAATACAAGAAAACATTTGCCATGCAGTTTCTACTTGCATTGTGATTTATGACTACAGCCCAGTCAATGAACATCAATCATTAAGCTGGACAGGGTAAATGGAGAAATCAATCAGTGATTAAGCAATATGGTAATTACACCTCTCAGAAATGAAAGATTGTCATCTCTTTATAAACAGTATACAAGGAAAGCAATTTTGCCATCAACTCTTGATATTAACTATGCTATAGTATTATGCAGTACAGCACAGTTTAGTATATTACAACACAGTTTAGTATATTACAGCACAGCAGAGCAGAGCATAGCTAAAGAGCATTCAAGATCTGTCTTCACATAAAATAAACTGAGTCTAAACTGGAAAACAATATATAACACATTGTTACCTGAGAATTAATTAAAAAAAAAAAAGATGATACAATGATAAAACCCCTTCCACAAAGTTCCAAAATAATTGGTCACCAAATGTGAATGCTGATGTTTGGAACTCGTCTAAATAAAAAAGATGCATTCTTTAGAAATTATATTTAGTTTCCTTCTTTTGCTTTTGTGCCTCTTCCTGCCTTTTTGCTACTACTTGTTCAAAATTCACCTGGTGATATATGTTGTAGCCACAAAAAAGACATTAGTCTAAATCATTTCTGCTCAGAAAATTAATTGCTTTCCTCTCTGTTGCCTTCATAATGCCCCTCGAACATGCTGAATTATTGAGAAAGGTCAGCTCATTTGCAACAAGATCCTTTTTCTGCCAAAGAAGCCTGTCCAACGCTAGAATAGGAGAAAGGTTTTGTGATTTAGTACATAAACCAGCAATTAGACTTTTTTGCAAGGAGTGACATACACAGAAAAACTTGGGACAAAATTACCATGTTTAGTTTCCAGCCTTAACAAGTTGGTAATCTCAGAGCACTTTACAAAGCAGATTAGGAGGATGTGAATTTTGAATTTGAGAGAGGAACTGATTTCTCCAGGATGGATTATGCCACAGCCAAACTAGAATGTAGCTCTCCATAAACGCAGTTCAATACTCTTAACACTTCACAACTGATTATCCTTTGCCTGCCATTGTTCTATGAAAAAGCAGATTAACTAAGAATAATCTTTTCCATGCTTAACTTTTCAATTAATTGTAACTCATTTCACATGTTCTAAAATAAAAACTGCTGGTTTTAAGCAATGTCAAGAATATTTGACAGAGCTGATGTAGCACAAAACCATGTAGCAACCAGGTGATTAATTGGTCATCTCAATTAAAAGAAAAGACAATAAGAACACCAAAACATGCTAAGACAAGACTAGTACAAATTTGCTCTCTTTTTTTACAATTTACAGAACATATAACCTGAAGAACTTACGGCACTGTAGATCAGCCACAAAATAAGCAGTATCAGAATACCTAAAATACTGTGTGCTAAAAGAAGCAAAAAGTGAGAAATGCCCCTTACTCTTCAGTCCCATCTCCACAGTACAACTGAAGTGAAATCTAAGATGAAAAATTAAATATTTTCACCAAAAGCCCAAAAGAAGTAACTCAGGAAATAGTTTTCAAAATCATTTCTAATTAGAAGTTACTTTTAGTCAGTTTTCTACTCATTAGTTGCCACGTTAGCATCACAGAAGCAGTAAGAAAACACTTTGTTGAACTCGTTAGTTTTCTAGTAATACTCATGAGAGAATAACATAAACCAGAAAAAAAATTTGTTTAGCATATAGGAAGAGAAATCACTGAGAATTAGAGCTTTATGGATCAGATCCCATACGGGAACTAGCACATACTATGACACAAAATGATCAAAGCAAGGAAAATATATTCAGCACTACAAATTATTCCTAGAATTACGGTGAACACAGAAATCGTGGCCTCATTTACATCTAAATTGTATCTGCCATTCCTGAATTATCTCCAGTATAACTCATTTTTGGTGGGGAACTTTTAAGTATTTTAAGTGATGGCTAAGATAAAAAGAGAATCTAATGTTTGGATCCAGAGTTAAAAGCTGACTTTCCTCTTTAGTTAGAAAAGCAGAAATTTAGAGCAACTCTGCAGAAATCAAAGTAATTTTAGATCAACATCAGTGTGAGACTGGAAACTGTCATGAGTACCTAACCTAGCATCAATGTGTCCTTTCATTCTTCCTTACAGTGACTTCTGTGAAGAGTTCAGAATGTACCCTTTTTTAAGTAAACATATTTTCTGTAATAATCCACTATGCTACAGTGCTTTTCAGTTTTATTCTTACTAATATTTGTAATGTTCAATTTTTCTTCATTCCTTAATGTGTTCTGGTTAATCTATTTTTTTTACAGAGGTTATGGATATTAAATATGATGTTTTACTTTTCCTAAAAGCTTCAAAATGTTAGTCTGCTTTTCCTTAAACTCTAAGCAATATAGAAATATGAGTGTAGCAGGAAAGCTTCTTTGACCCTGTGAATAAATCTAGAATGTTAAAAAAAAAAAAAAAACAAAAACACCCCAAAACAACAGTTTACTGAGCAGCCAGAAACCAGAGTAGCAATTTACAACAAACTTATGGGGAAAAAAATAATTGTTGTCTGGAAGGCTTGGACATACAGTTAGCATTTTTCCAGGAACTCTTCCATTAGAAAAACTAAAAAAAATACCCTCTTCATTACTCATCCTCTTTTTTTGCTTTTCCTATCAAAGATTTTGAGTGTCATGATGAGTTAAAAATCTCCAAGTCAATTTGTAATCAGTCATATTCTCACATGCTTTGGACTGTAATGCAGCTTGCTGAATATCAACCAAGTAGGCAATCTCCAGCAGCCAATAAACAATTGACCAGTCAACTTCAGAGTGTCATTCCTTGGGCTTGCTACATTCTAATTCTGAACGATGAAAGGCAAATGCCAAGTACTCTTGTTCTTATATCAAGAGTCTTCTTTCAACATGAATACAGGAAATCAAATTATTAAGATTTTAAAATATATGTATCATAGCAGAAATAAGATGATCCAATGTTTTGCAGATGATCAAATGGTTTGTAGAAAAGTTGCAAGAGATTTACTAACAAATTGAATTTCACTGATATGGTCACAGAATCATAAAGTCTTAAGAGTTGGAAGGGAGCTCAAAAGATCATCTAGTCCAACCCATCTGCCAGAGCAGGAGCAACTAGAGTAGGTCACACAGGAACTTGTCCAGGTGGGTTTTGAATGTCTCCAGAGAAGGAGACTCCACAACCCATCTGGGCAGCCTGTGCCAGTGCTCTGTCACCCTCACAGTGAAGAAATTCTTCCTTGTATTTCCTTTGAACTTCTTATGTTCCAGCTTGTACCCATTGCCCCTTGTCCTATCATTGGACATCATTGAGAAGATTCTGGCTCCATTCTCCTAACACCCACCCTTTACATATTTGTAAACACTAATGAGATCACCTTTCCATCTCCTCTTCTCCAAGCTAAAGCGCCTCAGCTCCCGCAGCCTTTCATCATAAGGGAGATGCTCCACTGCCTTCATCATTTTTGTGGTCCTGTGCTGAACTATCTCCAGCAGCTCCCTGTCCTTCTTGAACTGAGGGGCCCAGAACTGAACACAATATTCCAGATGTGGTCTCACAAGGGCAGAGTAGAAGGGGAGGAGAATCTATCTCGACTAGTCATGGTGGTTTTGCCTTTCATTCCAATTCCAAATGAAGGAGATAGATCATACAACAGAGAAACAGAAACTGAGCATTAGGAGAAGAAATGGGAAAAGAAAACTTATATTTAGCAACAATGATTAACTTTTATTGAAGAAATAGCTCTTAAGACATGCGTATTTCAATAACGAGTTCCATAAACCCAGATCATATTCTATTTTAGAAAAAAAAATTAAATTACTACTTCTGCTGAAAATCAGCTTACTAGGAGATCTTTTGGCTTAAGAAACTCTACAGTTTAGAATTAGAATATTTGTTATAAAATGTCATAATACCATGACCCTTATGCATCAGTTTTGACAATTGTTTCTTTTCCACTGACAGTCACATATGCAAATGCAAAAAACGTGACAAGGCATTGTCAGCATGTAAACCATAACAGTGGTTTAAGATGCAGAAAAGCCAAGTTAACATCCCCTCTCAACCTGCACCTCGGCCAAAAAAAAATTTAAAGAGGTTCTGAAGCAGATAGGGCACAAACCTTAGATAACAAAATGCAGACCACGAGAGAGCAATCCTCTTCCCAAATTTGACACAGTAGCTGAGAATATTTTCTTTTGATTCTTTACTTCCAGTTGATAAAGATACATTTCAAAACAGAGAATTTGCTATGTAGACAATAGGCTTCCTCTGGTATTTGATGTACAACTTTCAGATACTGCTTTTCTACTAAGTTATTATGTGCTTATCACATAAGCATTTACAAAATTCAGTCGACATTGATCCTGCTCTAGCATTTAGAATTTAAAATAATGTTTGGCCAAAAGGCATGGTAATGTGGCAATACTATATATCAACCTATACCTTTTTTTTTTTCTTGTACAACAAGGACAAGGGTAACAAACTATTTCTATGCTGCCAGAATATGGTCCTATAAACAAAGAAATGAAGCTAGTAACATTGAATATATTCTTGTTACAGCAGTGATAGTTAGATAATGTCTTCTGTTATTAAGAAGTAAAGTTAAGAAGGGTCTGTGTTTACTTTCCATGTAACAGTGAAACACATACGCATCACCAATGGTTTATGAACAACATGAATAGTTACTTTAAAATCTTATTTCCTGATTTCACTCAGCACTCTTACTATGAATCCATTCACACCTCCTCATCTTACTCAAGACTTTCAAATGTGCATTTTACTATATTTGACTAAGTATATATAGTTTATTATATATAACATATATTCAACAACTCCAGGAGACAATGAAGTCACCAATAAAATCCCCATGAATTTGGATGTTTAGAAGGAAACAGATCGCTGGACAGACTCCTGTAGGAGACAGATGAAACTGTTTTGTGAGTGTCTTTTTTATTGATTTTAGTGGACTTACAAAGAGTCTCCCAGGAATTTCAAATGGCAACAGCAGTTACTCATTACTTTCAAGTCTGTGGGTTCAGAATCTACAAGACCTAACAAAACATATTCTCTTAATCTCCAGCTTATGTGACCTTGTAATTCTGTTGGTAAATGTAGCTTAAAAAAATAGTAATTTAAAAGAGAAGTATGGGGAAACATATATGAGTGCACACATACACATAAGTTGCTAGTTCATATCACCAGTGCAGGCACTTGAGCAGTGAAAAGGCAGAAGTACCTGGAATTACATCTGCACATAATTTGTCTCCCACTGGAGAACATAAAGAATGTATAGGGAACAGGAAAAAAAAATAACATTCAGAAAGAAGATTTCACTCTAATTTGCATTAGAGACTACAATAAAGAATTTAAAGAGGAAAATAATAGTAACAGGAGCAAATACTAATCACAGTAGCCCAAGAAAATGTTTATTATTTCACATCTCATTTCATTCTGCCCTTAGCTCCTCTCAATATATACTGCTGTCAGGTACAAGAACCACTTGAATCAATCCACTTAATTTTTTCAAAAAAATTGCTAGTATCACACTTTTTGTAATGTATTTTCCTCTCAAAGTCCTAGCTGACCAGGAAAGCAAATGAATATGAATTATTTTTCATAGAACAACTGTGCCCTACAAATTACATTTTGACACAGGCACCTCACTGTAGCAGTTATTCAGCCCCTTCAGTCATGTCCTATGTACGGCAGCTAAAAAACAGAAGACTAAGCTACACTGGTGATGATGAAGTGTATTTATCCTTACAGGAGGATCAGAAGATGAAACTCTCAATGGCTGAGCTCATTCTTTCTTCACCAAAGAAGAAGAAAAGTTTTCTCATACAAAATACTTTGTGAATATTATGTATGAATAGTCATTGTTTCTACCTAGGGTAAGTTCATTTCCTATAATTCATCCATAGACCTACTGAATTTTACTTTACTCTAGAAGTGGTTTAAGCATAACATCATATTCCAGAAGAATCTCTGTCTCTGATCACTTATTTGTCTCTGATTGTCCCCACCCTTCTCTTCCCCTTCTAGCTATGGTGACATCACATACAATATTTCTAGGTTTAACCTATCCCTGTGATGCATCATCTTTACTCACATACTTGTGAAGATGTCCAGTATCCTACCAACTCATTTTCAGCTAGAGTCAGGAAGAAGACTTTTGTATTCATAAGTGATAATCAGAAACCAAGTTCAAACTGAGTTTGCCAACTGTGTTTTAAGCTAGACAAATCAAAGCAAACTGTTCAAAATCCAAGCAGGCTGACATTGTCATGATAGCAGCACAATGCTAACAAACAGTCATAACAAACATGACAGTGTTAAGCATCCTTTAATTGCAAAAAATCTCCTGCCATAGCTAAAGTTTTGCATGACTGGCTGAGGAGATATCAAAGCTGAAAAGAAAAACAAAACAAAAAAAACCAGTGCTGCTGAAGAATCATCTCTTCCAGTTGAGGACTGGATGAAGGAAGCAGGGTATGAGGTCGTTAGGCTAAGACAAATCAAAAAAGCAAATACACATACAAATGCAAATTTATCAGTGCCCTCAGTACTATACATAAAAGAAAGGAGCCACAAAGTACAGGTCTTGTGAAACAGAACTGTATTTAACAATGGTGTAGTTAGCACTTATGCTAAATAGATGTGCTGTGCAGGCCTCTATTTTACTACCAATCACTACTTGTGAACTATGGTTCTCTGGCTCTCTTTCCTGTAGTGCACAGATGAATATAGCAGAAAAGTGACTTCAGATGAAAACTTCAAGTAAACCAGAAGACCTGCAGAACATTAAATCATAGTCTCATAAATAGCAAAGAACAGAATCATTTCTAAATTTACCTCATAGTCAAGATGCTAAGTTAAGAGCTTAGCTTCTGCTCCGGGTTCAATAGGAAAGGTTTTGCTGGAACTATGAAAAAACAGCTTCAAGGTATATAACACAAAGGAAGAGCTACAGACAAGCACAGTTACTTTCCTGATTGTGCTTGTCTATTTCTTTCACATTTCAAAGTGTTTTTGTGAAGCTGGGAATGGGGAACTGCTAATAGCTGCAAGTTTGACCATGTCTGACTGCACAAGCGCAAAGTAGCAATCAGAAGAAAGGCAAAAAAGAACAGTAAATAGCAGATGACCAGAAAGCACTCATTCTAAAATTGAGCACAATCTTACCTAGAGGAAAATGAAACATTCACACCAGAAATATGCATAAGCTGGAATGGCCAAAGAAATCATGTACCCGTAACAATTTCAGAAGAAGATGCCAAAACAGGTACTCTCTACAACTACTTTCTTTTTCTACAAGAGGCCAAGAAAAATCACAGATCTTTGGTTTTTATACTATCACTTTGCATAAGTTTCACCACAGTCAGGCAGATTTTGCTGATCTGAAGTTAGTAATACAGATGTTTTCTCCAAAGTTGCTGTGGAACTTATTCAAGAAACTGAATGCTGATGATTTTCAGCTGACCAAAGGTCAGTCAGTATATGTGTGGCCAATATAATTTTTTCTAGAGGCACAGCTGTCTTCAATATACAAATTAATTTCCTATCTAGGCAAGAGCCAAATACTGTCTGCCTAATCTCCTTCCTTAACTAGTTAAACAAAATGCTAGCAAGGCAGGTGCTTTACTTATTTTAGGCCTATTATTTATTTATTTTAGGTCAATTTATTTCTTTCCTCTAGTCATTTGTATGTAGGAGGACCTAGCTTTGCTCCAACTGATTGTACCAGACTGCACCTGTAGGGTTGCAATAGAAATGAAAAGCAGAGTACAGAGAATTTATTCTAGCAAATTTTTGAATTCATCTCCAAAAGGAATTGTAAGTGTTCCCCATGGGAGGCTGATCCAATCGCTCAGTATTGGCTCTGTGCTGTTCAGTGTTCTACTTCTCAAAACGGAAAGGCTAAGGGTACTCAGATACCTCTTCCCCCAGATTTGGATACCTCCTGTAACACAGCAGTTAATGTCTAGCAAGTTAACATCATACTGAGCAAGACGCTAATGAAAAATCTAGGTAGTCTCTTATGCTAATGGTACCCTGCAGTTTTTCTTCTCATGCATGGAGGGGATGGGATGGAGAATAACGCAATGTATAAAAAAATCCCTATGAGAGCAGAAAATTTCCTCAGTTTACTCAGGGTACTCCTGAAGAGAAAGGCAGGAATCAATACCTTCATTTCCACACTGTAAAGCTGACACTTTTGTTCACATGCTGTGTTAGTGGTCTGTCTGACATTTCACTACACATATTACAAAAAGCCTTACAATTTTTGTTTCAAGTACAGATCAAGGACTTGATTTGCCTACAGCTTTCCTTGTGTAATGGGATGTTGACACGTACTGACTTCTCACACTGTGATTAGGAATGCACTGAGAACAATTTCCCTTGGGAGCACTGTAGAGGTTTAGGGAAAGATACATGGGACACATTGTATCAATGGCAAGCAATTTTCCAAGCCAGGGAGTAAGAATAAGCTCAATTCCTGTGAGAAAAGAGGAGCAGGAAGATAGACTCCTGCTCTCAAAGTCAAAGTATAGCCCCTAGTTTGAAGCATTGGTGCAGAACTACTGCACATTGCACATTTTTAAGGGAACTCAGCACAGAGAATTTACACACATGAACAGAAATGTGACTCCATGAACTATACAGAGCAAGTAATTCAAACACAGATCCTTTATGTTTCTGTACAGAAGAACTTACTGCAGGTGTCACAATATGTTACTCCTGTATGTTTGCACTCTGCTGCATGTTAGGCAGTACTGTGTGCAAGAAATAAGGTCCCTGTGCTTTGCTGAAACTGAGGAAAAGGAGTAATAGTGCTCTGATTGGGAGTTGTGTGGAAGCAACAGAAGAACATGGGATGCAAAGACTCGGGCAGCTGGCATGGTAATGTGAAAAACACATCAATGTAGTAAAAGAATGCAGTCTGGAGTTCCTAGTTTGCGTATAATAGTGGAAAGGTAGGGGGTTGGGTTTGTGCTTTCTGCATTATAAACCTGTGAAAATCTCGAGTGAAGTTTCTGGAGTCAAGAGTTGAGCCTCTGCTACAACCGGCTTGTCCAGTATTCCTCTCATTGAATCACAGAGTCATAGAATAGTAGGGTTGGAAGGGACATTTAGAGATCATCTAGTCCAAGCTCCTGCAGCAGCAGGTTCACCTAGATCAGATAGCCTAGGAACATGTCCAGGTGGGTCTTGAAGACCTCCAAGGAAGGAGACTCCACAACCCCTCTGGGCAGCCTGTGCCACTGCTCCCTCACCATCACAGTGAAACAGTTTTTTCTTATATTTAAATTGAACTTTTTGTGTTCCAGCTTCATTCCATTACCCCTTGTCCTGTTGCTAGCTACTATAGAAAAAAGGGATGTCCCAACCTCCTGGAAACCACTATTGAAACCACTATATAATTATTTCAACACTGTGGTGGTTATAGCCCTGGCTGGGTGCCAGGAGCTCATCATCACTTCCCCTCCTAAACTGGGCAGGGAAGAGAGAAATATAATGAGAGGCTCATGAGTCGGGATAAGCACAGCGAGATTGCTCAGCAACAAGCATCATGGGCAAAAGCGACTCAGCTTGGGGAGAGGAGGTTTGATTTATTAATGAACAATCAGAGATGAGAAATGAAAAATAAAACCAAATCTTAAAACATCCTACTCAGCCCCTCCTTCTTCCTGGGACTCTCCCTCCTTCCCCCTCAACAGCACAGGGGATGGGTGATGGGGGTTGCTATCAGTTTATTACAGATGCCGCTGCGTCTTCTCAGGAGGAGGCCTCCTCACACTTCCCACTGCTACACTGTGGGGTCCCTCCCACAGCAGACAGTCCTTCATGAACTTCTCCAACGTGGGTCCTTCCCATGGGCTGCAGTTTCTCATGAACTGCTCCAACATGGGGTCTCCCATGGGGACAGCTCCTCACATCCTGCCCCAATGTGGGTCATCCACTGGGAGAACAGTCCTTCAGGGACAGGCTGCTCCAGCCTAAATCCCTCACAGGATCGTAAGTACTGACAGCAAACCTGCTCTGGCTTGGGATCCTCTCTCTGCACAGACTCCCAGGTCTTGCTGGGAACTTGCTCCAACATAGGCCTCCCACAGAGTCACAGCCTCCTTCAGGCTCTGGCATGGTGTCCTCCACAGGCTGCAAGTAGTTCTCTGCTCCCCGTGGACCTCTATGGACTGCAGAGGTACAGCTGCCTCACCATGGTCTTCACTACTGTTCATAGGGAGAACCTTTCTTCTAGTGCCTAAGCACCTCCTTCCCCTCCTTCTCCACTGACCTTGGTGTCTGCCAAGACTCCACTTCCTTCTGCTGCTGTAGTTTAGCAACTGCACAGCAACTTCTTCCCCATCTCAAATACATTATTCACAGAGGCATTACCTCAATCAATAATTAACCTGGCCTTGGTCAGCATCCATCTTAAAATTGATTGGCAATGACCCTCTCAGCTACAGAAGAAGCTTCTGTCAGATCTTTGGTTAAAGAAGCCACTCACTACCAAAATCTGGCCTAGACAAAACCACTAAAAACACTCAGACTCAGAGATTTTCTTTGCCACAGTTAATTCCAACTTCTTACTTGGATTTTGCCTGGATTTTATTTATTATTTATTAACTGGATAATATTACAAGTCAGACTTCTTTGCCCAGCTATGGGATTCTCCCAATCTATCCCACTGTCCTATTTTGTCCTATTTTGGACAATATGATATAACAAGGAGCCCTAGTTACTAACCCTTCAGCCACCACCTCAGTGATTTTACCAGAAGAGTGCACCTCTCATAATTACATATTTATTCTTTGCTGCATTCCCAAAGTCCTCTCTATACATGTCCAAAAGGCAGAGAAATGTGTCCCACAGTTTGCTGGGGAGTTTGAAGAGAGGTTCAACTCACCCAGTGCTACTACACCCTCTCCTGACTCTGCTGCTTTCTACAGGATCTCTTGAGAAAGTAGCACAAAAGCCTGTTGAGTAATCAGCGTATGAACTACCGTTTCCTTCTTCAGACTCACCTCCTGGGACAGGATGAGAGATGATGCAGATGGAAGATTTGGGATTCAAAATGGAACTGTGGGATAAACTCCAGTGATTTTCCTGTGACAAGGACCTGCAGTACATGAGTATATTCTAGACTAAGCAAAGCTTCTAAGCCTGGGTTGGGCTGCTGCTTGGGATGGTGTCAGCTGGTAAGAAGAGAGAAGCCTATAGATAATGGCCATAATTGCACTCATTCAAATCAAAACTGCAGTGAAGACCTGACAATTAAAGTGCAGACACTACTTCCACTGGGTAAATACAGCAGGGAGGAAGTAGCACACAGGAATATTTGGTGGTTTGGTTTTTTTTTAATGAAGCTTTTGTTTAAAAAAATGTAGAATGTGTCATTGCTGATAGGGGTATTGAATAGGTCCCACTGCTGTGATACAGTTGAAATCTCTGCTGATGACAAGTAGTAGCTCTAAATTGTTGAAGCATAGAGCAGATCAACCCTAAAACACATTTTCTCCCTAAAGACTGCAGGCTATTGAATAACAAAGGTTTATTTGTTGAAGTCCCTTGCAATCAACCCATAAAGCATGCATTCCAAATGCCAGCTGTCGTTAACATATTAAAAAGAAAGCTGATTTCTTGGATGTGAAAATGTCACATGTTAAATTTCCTCATTTATCCTTTTCTATCAGTATAGAAATCACTGCATATAAAAATACTGTTTGCTCAAAATAATAATAGCACTAAGTGTGAAATAAATGCAAATAAGTAAAAAGAACTAAAAAATTTTCAAAGAAAAGGAAAACCATTTTAGCCATATTTAAGGACATGTATGTTTAAGGCTGCCTAGTGTTTCAACAAAAATCAGTGTCTGCTTAACATGTAAATAGCTTTACAGGCACCAAAGTTATTGTTGTAAGAAAAATATAGTCACATTTAAATTTTATAACCGTTTCTTGGTGTCAATTACATATTATAGATTGAAAAGTGAAATTAGAGAGCCACTGGATGTACTTATTTATCTGAAAGAAGATACTATTGCAAATCTGTAGCTGACAGAATGGTTAAAAGGAAAGTACGTACTAAGTGAAAAGGCAGCAGCAAAAAAAGCAGATTTGAATTCATCTGAAATAAATTAATCTGGAAATGGCTTTAATAAAAAACAGTCTTGGTCCGGGGATGTTCAACTAAGCCAGGCAATTAGCCTTGCAAAGACAGGGCAAAAAGACTATTCAAAAAGGAAGCACAAGAATGAAACTTAAAGAAAGGCAATATAAACCAAATCTCTCAACATAAACGAGACCAGAATTCATTTTCCCCATGATGCACTCCACAGCTCCTGAAAGTGCCTGCTGCTGGCAATGAATGAAATAAAAGGGGAGGAGGGGAACAGAGAGAAAGAGGTGTTATCTTACCAGCCAACGAAGATTATCGCTCCGCTCCCTTCATGACGCTGGGAACTCACAAGCCTATAAAATGTGCCTTGGCTCCCAGTCTCCTTCTTCTTCAGCAAAATCAAAAAGCAGGAGGCGGCTGTACAGAGGAGGAATGTGATGCTGTTCGACACACAGGTAGCTCTCCTGACTCAGCAGGCACAGCATTTCTAACAGTTCGAACACTGCAGCCAAAGCTTTTTCTGACAGATCATTCCTTCCCAGTATCTCCTGCGCTGCCTTATTTCCTTTTTTCTTACTTTCTTCTTCTTATCAGCTAGTGTGGATTTTGGAGGATTGGGAGAGGGAGGTGGGAAAGGACATAATTCCTGGAAGAGAGAAACACCCAAGATGACTTCTGATCCCACAGCCAACTGGAACATGACTATGAGCAGCAGGTGGAACATGAGTCTTGCTGGAGCAGGCGATCTCTGGGGACAGGTGCTGGGAGCACCAGCTGGAAACAATTCTCTCCCTATAGCAACCTCAGCAGCCAACTTCTCCAATCAGTTTGTGCAACCCTCTTGGCGCATTGCCCTGTGGTCTCTGGCTTATGGTGGGGTGGTGGCAGTGGCTGTTTTTGGAAATCTCATTGTCATCTGGATTATCCTGGCTCACAAGCGCATGAGGACGGTGACCAATTACTTCCTGGTGAACCTAGCCTTCTCCGATGCCTCCATGGCTGCTTTCAATACTCTCATCAACTTCATCTATGCATTGCACAGTGAGTGGTACTTTGGAGAGGCTTACTGCCGCTTCCACAACTTCTTCCCAATCACAGCTGTCTTTGCCAGCATCTACTCCATGACAGCAATATCTGTGGAAAGGTGAGAAAAGAGAGGAAAAGTTTAAGAGTGAGAGATTGAGATCAGATGCTTCACTGAAATAAAAATACAGAGATAACAATCATTAAACGATGAGAGGCAGAGCCCTCAGTAGTATATCAGTTGTGCTCCTCTATACTTCTTTAAGATCTCTCCGTAACACAATTTTTCTCCCTGCCTTTCATCTTTCTCCTTCAGCCTTTTGTTCATTTTACTGTGCAGTTTTTTTTACAACAAACAATTTCCTCCATTTGCCTTCAGCTGCTCTCTGTGCTCCATCTTTTAATAGTAACTGTGTAGCAGCAGCCATTGCTCAGGGTTTTACTCCTCCGTCTGTGAAAACAGTATCTGTCCCCGAGTCAATGTCATCTCATTCATACTGATAAGGAGTTGCAGAGGTTGAATGTGAAGGGAGAGAACTTCAAATTTCCCTCCTCTTTGGATTTCTGCAGCTGGCAGAGGCATTTGCTTCCTCCTCCTCAGAAATCACTTCAGACTCTAATAGCTTGCCTCACACACAGCTCTAAACTGCATGCTTCCTCCCGATTTTAACTAATGAGACTTTTTGCATTGCCATCTGTGCATATCTAGGGGTCTGATAAGAACATGGTTACAAAGTGCTTGATTTTTTTTTTTCCTGATTACTTGCAACAAAACAAGCATTTGTGAGTGAAAGAGAACAGGACAAAAAACTTCACTTTTGTGCTCATGAACATAATGGAATAGATAGCTGTATTCCCCCAGTGTAAAGGGGAGATGTAATTGTCAGAGTTCCAACAAATATGCTTTGATGAACCATCTTTCTCAGAAGGTGTTGTGAGTCTCCTCTAGGAAATGCTGCTTTCTTTATGGTTATTTTCACATTTGCTGTCAGAGAGAACTTGCCCTATGCTTTAGAAATCAAATAAGTTCCTGAACTTTTATTCAGAAAAACAGAAAAACAAATTGCTATGTACTTCAGACCTTTTATTCCTCTTAGAAATCCACTGAAATTACTCATAAAACTTCTTTCTACATATTCCAATCACACTATGCATCTTGCCTCAACTGACCTGGCAGAACTGCAGCATTTTCCAGCCATGGTAGTTAAGATCTTATAAGATTCAATCCATCTTATGAAATGTTATTCTTCTTATTTCCGGGTACACAGATTGTGCAATGTTGTACCTTTTGTCCATGCTGTGGACAGGTTCATAATAAAGCTTTTCTGTTGGCCCTACTGATCACAAATTTTAGATGGCATTCTCTGCCAGATGCATTTCTGTTTCATAAAGCTAAAAATGAAAGGGAAAATGAGATTCTTAGCAACTCTTCTACCACTCTGCTCCAGGGATGGCTGAAGACAGAAGATCAGTACACTTTTCTCCTACCAGTAACGTCTCTTGTTCCCAACTGTTACTTCCCATGAATAATAGAGGGGATGCTGTAAAGCCAGTGATACCATTTTTAACTAGGCAAAGATTTCTTGTGTTGTCAGTTTGGGTTTAGGTTAAGATTTTCATCCAACTTGAGGTTTTCAGAGAGTTAAAAGGTTTTAAAGGGTACATTTCCAGAGTGAGTAAAGAATAACCCTGACTAAAGTGTAACAGTCATATAAAAAAGATATTGGAAATATTTGCCTTGGTTTAGCAATGTGAGACACCCATGCTCAGAAATGAGGCACTTGCTGCTGTTATTCACAGTGATCTACTTCTTGTCTGAAAATCCCCTGAAGAAATCCCAATTTCCACCCCACCGCAACATCTTCCAAGCTCCCCTGCCCCAAAAGACAAATTAAAATCTTCCCCTGAGGGGAAGTACAGTGAACAATGCCATAGCTGTGTTTCATTGAACTCTGTGTAGTATCAAAGAATATTGTGCAAAACAAATGGAAGACCAGTCTTTCTTTCCCAATTTACACTGCTATTCCTTTTTCTTTTATAACAAATCACATCTGATGTGCTCAGTACCTTTAACCATTTCCTGTCTAACTCTGCAGAACACTTGTGCAGAGTCAAGAGGAAAACTTAGAGTCAAAGTGAATCCCAAGGAATGTCCTTAGATGTGCAGACTGCCTTCTTCCAGGACACAGATCTGCTCGGTTGACAGTTTTTAAAACTTTCTTTTCCATTTCCCTTCTGTAAAAGCTGAGGTAGTGCTTCAGACAGGGCACTCTGCTTTAGCTTTGCTCTGTTTCAGTTAACTCAACCTTACACATTCACATTCATTTAATTATTTTGGGTTTTTAAAGCTACAAATTAGAATCACAGAATCATTATATTTGGAAAAGACCTTTAAGATCATTAAGCCCATCACTAAACTAAACACCATCCCTCAGTAACTTATCTATGCATCTTTTGAATATCTCTAGGGATGGTGACTCCACTGCCTCCCTGGGCAGCCTGTTCCAATGCTTAATAACCCTCTTGGTTAAAAAGTTCTTCCTAATGTCCAATCTAAACCTTTGCTGGTACAATTTGAGTCCATTTCCCCTTGTCCTATCCTTCATTTCTAGAGAGATCAACTCCCACCTCCTGCAACTTCCTTTCAGGCAGTTGTAGACAGTGATTATGTCTTGCCTCAGGCTCCTCTTCTCTAGGCTAAACATCCTCAGCTCCCTCAGCCACTTCTCATAAGACTTGTTCTCCAGATCCTTCACCAGCTACATTGCTCATCCCTGAACACAATCAAGCACCTCAATATCTTTCTTGCAGTGAGGGGCCCAGAACTGGACACAATATTCAAGGTGCAGCCTCACCAGTGCCGCATACATGGGGACAATTGCTTTGCTGGCCCTGTTGGCCACAGTATTTCTGATACAAGCCAGGATGCCATTGGCCTTCTTGGCCACCCAGGCACACTGCTGGCTCATACTCAGTCAGCTGTTGATTAGTATCTCCAGGTCCTTTCCCTCCAGGCAGCTTTCCAGCCACTCTGCTCCAAGCCTGTAGCATTGCCTGGGATTGTCACCCAAGCGCAAGACACTTCTGGTACAGGAAGACCACATCCACAGCCTTTCCCTCATTCACTAAGTAGGTCATCTTGTAGTAGAAGATCAGATTGATCAAACAGGACCTATCTTTCATAAAACCATGTTGACTGGGCCTTTATTAGGATAAAGCTACTGAGGGAACTGAAGTAGTGGGATCGTATTGGATTATGTCATCCCAAAATACTGAAAGATCGTGGGGTTGCAGCTCACTAAAAAGTATGTAATGATATGCTCCATTGATCATTTTAGAACATACAAATGTTCACTGAGTAGGAATGAGTCACTGTGATTCTAGATGTCACTAAGCAGAGGTCACAGGCAGTACATGTTTCCTTTCACGTTGTGATTCTGTAAGCTGTGATGTCTAAGTTGTATGCACTGTGAAACTTCTGTACTGATACAAAGTTCTGTGAAGTAGTTAGTTCCTGCAGTGAGGTGTGCTGCATCTGGAGTGCAGGATGAAGGTATACAAGACTGCTATATGGCCATCTGGACATCAAACATAGACACCAATTTATGTGGATTTATTCACATTTCTCACCAACTCTTTCTGCTGGTGTTTTTGCCTTTTCTTCTTCTTTTCCAATAGCTTCTTTGCAGTCTACTGCAAAGATACCACAGGTAACTTTAACCAAGCTAGCTCAAGCATCAGAAGCAGTACAGATTTTACATCATACTGCTTCATAGGCATTCATTCATTCATTCATTCACTCACTCGTTCTTTCTTCTGTAGCTCATGCTGTACAGTGCCACAGTGACATTGTTCCCAGTGTAATAGTTCCTTTAGCTACCTTATGGGGATAAACTTTTTAAACAGCCCAAGATAAACAGGATAGGGGACAGCAAATGGAACCAATATGCCTTTGTCACTGGCCAGTGCATGATCCTAAAGAGTTACATGTCTTAACTCCATCTGTGACTAGAGTTCTTGGAGATATTAAAGACAGTAATTTAAGCAGAATTTAAGTTATTAGGCCCTGGCAATTGAATACTCTCTGTCCCTTCCAAATAGTTCTTAGCATGCAAAAGAGGTGGCTTATATATGCCGGCAATCAATTTCCAAACTCAGGATTGCCTCTTTATACAATCAATTCCATATGTAGGTCCAGAAATTCTCTGCAGACGTCTGATCGTTAAAGTGGAATTCTGGAGATGTGGCGAAATAGCATACAATATCATGCCTTTACTAAAGCACTTAGTATTATTAGCACATCTACAGTATGACTTTCTCAGTTGATGGTTCTCTCAGTAATTCCATAATCATTTCCTCATTTCAACAAGTTTAAATTTTTGTAACAGTAACTGCTCTGGAATTAAACAAGGAATTCTAACAGTGATGGTGAAGTAGCTGCTGATCTTAGTCACACCTTACAATTTCTTTTCTTCCTAGCATGCAAGTAAAATTTTGTCTTTTGAAGAACTACTACGTTTATATTAGATTACATGTAAAAGTAATTGAAAAGAGTAAGATGTTTATGCCAGTATTTCGTACAAATGTAAAAAAATTATATTTATGGTACATTGATGTTCTGTATTACTGCAGGACAGCCTAAAAGTTTTACTGCTGCTCAGTATAAGTCAACATAATAGCATGAAAAAAAACTATGTAACATCTTTCAACAAATTATAGGAAAGAGAAAAAACATAGATTTGCTCAATCCTTTTTAAAGATCACATTCTGGTAAATGTTACCTATCTACCCTATTGTACTCTACAAAAATCCCAGCCCATTTTTCAGAGCAGCTGCTTACACAGTCAAAGGTATTGCAATAGAAGAATGACAAAATAAAGTCCAAAGTTTAAGAGAATTTCAGTTTCATGTACATTTTTTAATCACAAAGCTTTCCTCTCATGTTGTGTTATGTAAACTCTGGAGCTGTTAAAATCTGGTGCCTCAGTGAGCCAGTAACAACGAAAGTTCAATAATTACCTTCAAATCAGGAGATAATCAAAGTAAATAGTCATACTTAAGCCTCAAAAGTTGATCATGTCCCAAATTTATTACGATGATTTAAAAAATAAATTCATCTTTCCCCCCCCCCTTGAAATGCCCTTTTTTTTGACCTACTGATGCAGAAATTTATTCTATATTTGTCTAGTTAAACAGAGCTGTGATGAAACTTCCTGTTTGTATTTATTTTGGAGAGAGTCCAGCTCAGGACCACCAAGATGATCAGAGGATTGGAACATCTTTCATATGAGGAAAGGCTGTGGGAACTGGGGCTGTTTAGTCTGGAGAAGAGGAGGCTGAGGGGGGATCTTATTAATATTTACAAATATCTAAATTGTGGGTATCAGAAGGTTCGGGCATTCCTTTTTTCTATTGTATCTAGCCACAGGACAAGGGGTAATGGGATGAAGCTGAAACACAAAAAGTTCCATTTAAATGTAAGAAAAAACTATTTCATTGTGAGGGTGAGGGAGCAGTGGCACAGGCTGCCCAGAGGGGTTGTGGAGTCTCCTTCCTTGGAGGTTAAGAGTTGCTTGGACATATTCCTGTGTGACTTGATCTAGGTGGACCTGAAGAGGGGTTGGACTAGATGATCTCTAAAGCTTATGTTCAATCCCTAACATTCTATGATTCTATGATTCCACCGAACTGTATTGTGACATTTTTTTGGAAGGCCATTAAAATTATAGCTACAAGGTATATCAGCTGTCTTGTCTCTGGTGCCCTAGACAGCTCACTGAAGTATGCCTATATTGTTGATATGGATAACATTGATATCAAGATGGATGTTTTAAAATATTTGACTGAAAAATCAAATAAACAAACAATTTGCAGCAGAATCCAGCAGAATCAGAATCCAAGAGCCATAAGACCAACTTTCTCTTTCCCCATACCCCTACATTCACTTTGCTGAACACTAGACAAAAATCAAATAAAATCACTATTAAACAATTAGATAATTAGAGAATTTCCATGTTTCAGAATATGATAGGTTCTTTTTAACAGTCTCTAGTTTGTTTTAGTTACCCTTCTCACTTCTTTTTAATAAGCTTCCTCAAGCTTCTATAGTTCCCCCTTTTTAAACAAAACACTTGCATACCAGCTTTTTGGGGCTTTTATTGTTTCTGCAGAGATGTTAAAACCAGACGGATTCTAGATTCTATTCAAAGAATAACATTTAAGCCTGACCGTAGACACTGTTCAGGACCAATTCAAGAGCTCCTTGCTTACTTAGGGCTTCTTGTAGATGCTTCATAGAGTAGTCATTAATGTTGGCCAAAAATATATTTTATGTCTGCATAGAAGTCACTGTTATCTTCTCTTATTATTGCATTACCTGCTATTACAACCTTTCTAATTTCTTCTGACACGTCATCATCATTACTGTGAATTAGCTGACTGTATAATCCTGAAGTTGATTGTTTGAGATTCATGCTGGGAGTTTCAAACCATAAAATTCTATTTTATTCATGAATACATTTGTTTTACTTGGCTTGATTTTAAACTATATTTACCATTCAGGAACTGAGTATTGCAATATTACATTTCTCCTTCTTAGTATCTAACATGCCTGTTATATCAATATATTTATTCAAAACTTGTTCTAATTTCCCACCTTATGTCTTAGCCTTCTATTATGTCCACAGAAGCACAGCTTATACCGGGTCAGTTTTCTGTTTTTCTATGACATTGTTTAGTTGATGATGGCTGTTAACAATCCCTTTATACACTTATTAGACTCCAGAGTAAGTAAGAATAAACAAGCTTCTAACAAGACAGTTACGAGACATGAATACATAATATAATTTGTGAAATGAAATCTAAATTCATCACGTGTACACACTCAGATCCTCAAAATATTGCCTAGGCTCTTCATTCTCTTCAAGTGTATGTTGTAAAGCAGTTATTATTGTCACAAAGAAGTACCACAAGCCCTGTAAATGATCTGTTACTGAAATCCTGAAGTAAGCAATTGAAACATTGAAAAATGTAGTGTCTTTCCAGCAGAATACATTTTGGTATATGTCTCTGCATGAGTTACTGTTCTGGGAGCAAATTGCTCAAAGTGCCGTAAACTGATACTCCTGTCAAACTATAGCTTTGATGTAGAGCAATATTATCTGAATTGGGAGTTGAGTACCTATCCTGTATGCTCAGAAACACTGAAGTATAGAGAAATGTGTATGTGAAAAGATGATCTCAAATATGTCTAACAGGTTGGGATATGGAGTGCACGGGGCATGACCTTATTTTGTGCTCATAGGGTAGCGACATCAGCAAAAGATACACACCAAGACACTGTATACTGGTACTTGCATTCTTGTACATGTGCTTGGTACCAAATGTCCTGCACTTCACTCACCAGTAAATAGAGAGGGTTAAAGTAATGGCAAGCAGGAAACCTGTATCACCCAGTCAACTGTCATCCCCTGCACAGAGCTCAGCCCAAACAGAAATGTAGCCTTTGTCCTCTCTCTCACTCCTCTTCCTTCAAACTCTGTTGTCTCAAAGTAAATGGTTTCCGTTTAAAAGAAGAGAGAGTTTGCACTGAAAACTGGAGTGAAAGAGATGAACATAGGAACAATAAAAACAAAAAGCCAGAAACATTTCTTCTCAGGTTTCTTGAGTTTCCAGGCTATTTTCCACAGGGAGATCTCCTCCTCATATCTGAGAATATTTTCATCTGAAGAAATGGATGAAGGTTTTTTCTGTAGATCCACTTTACTATTTTTTTCCACAAGATACCATCCTATTATTTGTTAGCTTTATCTGTCTCTAGTGTCACATAACTGCACAAAACACTACCTACCCTACATCTTTTTTTTCTGAACTGAGAAATGACTTCATAATCATGAATTTATGAATCAGCTTTGGTCAACGCATATCAGGAAGGAAAAAAAATGCAAGATATGCTTTAAAATTATCATGGTCGTTACTATTATTACTTTGATAGTCAATTACAGAATTCAAATGGGAAATTCCTTACCTGTTTCTCTGTATTTCCCAATTTGTATTTCAAGATGAAGCACATAAAATTTCTGCATTCCAGTATCTAGGCTGCCCTCTGAAAAATACTAGTCCTCAGAAATGGAGAGAAGAAGTTGAACAGGAGAGAATTCACGGTTTCAAAATCAAGAGGTGAAACATAAAGGACTCTAAAAGTACTCTTTCTGACTTAGAGGCCTAAAGGATTTTCTGGGTTTGACAATTCTCTTCCTTGTCTTTCTGAGAAATAGGTGAAATAGTTTCTGCAGAACATCCTGATGCCATGGCTAAAAGATTCAGATTGTCAGAAACACAGGAAAATTAAACCTTTTTTTGGTATAGTTCAAACTCATAGTGATCAGACAAAAAGAATCGTTGAGGGTATTGGTCAAAAATCATGTCAGAATTATGTTACTGATAACACACTGGAAATAAATAAATAAATAATAATAGTCTTTTTTTTCCTCTTTGTTTTGTATTGACTAAATCTTCTCATGAACAAGATGTTTACAAAAGATGCAGTGAAAAAAAAATATAAAGAAGTTGACAGGCCAGTATCTTGAAGAGTATAAGCAACATTTACAACAGCAACTAGCCCCAAGTCTTCTTGTTCCAGTCAGGAAACAACATCTGACAAGTTCAAACCATCTGTTCAAAGAAGAAGGTCATTTTATACTGAGTCTTAGCTTTAAATACCTTTTCTCAGTGCCTTTATTTATAGCTTAAGGAAAACTACTAAAAAAATGTATCTTTGGTTTACTACGTAACATATCCTGCAGAACTTTTCAGAGATAGTCAAGGGTTGGGTTTCTTTCTTTTATTTTTTTAATATTATTGCCTATATGAATTTATTTCTGCCTGATTTATCAACATGAGTGAAATTTGTATTGTTCACATACCTGTGAACATTAAATTTATTTACCTAAAATAAATTTAATTCAAAATAACTGCAGATGGAATTCACCTGTGGGTGCTGAGGGAGCTAAGTCATTGCCAAACCACTCTCCATCATCTTCAGTAAGTCATGGAGAACAGGAGGGGTGCCTGAGGACTGGAGGAAAGCAAATGTCACTCCAGTCTTCAAAAGATTAGGAAGGAAGAGCTGGGTAACTACAGACCAGTCTGCCTCACCCTGGAAAGGTGATGGAACAACTTATCCTAGGTGCTGTTTCCAGGCATTTAAAGGCCAAAAGGGTCATTAGGAGTAGTCAATATGGTTTTACCAAAGAAAAGTTATGTTTGACCAATCTTATAGCCTTTTATGAAGATACAACCAGATGGATAGATGGTGGTAGTGCAGTGGATGTGGTTTATCTTGATTTCCACAAAGCATTTGACACCATCTCCCACAGTATCCTCACAACAAAACTGATAAAGTGTGGGCTGGATGATCAGGTAGTTAGGTGGGTTGATAACTGGTTGAAGGGAAGAAGGCAGAGAGTTGTGATCAATGGGGCAGGGTCTAGTTGGAGGCCTATATCTAGTGGAGTTCTTCAGGTGTTGGTGCTGGGACCAGTACTGTTCAATATATTCATTAATGACCTTGCTGAGGGAACAGAGGGCACTGTCAGCAAGTTTGCTGATGATACTAAACTGAGGGGAGTGGCTGACACACCAGAAGGCTGTGCTGCCATTCAACGAGATCTGGACAGGCTGGAGGGTTGGGCATGAGAATTCTAATGAAATTCAACAAGGGCAAGTGTAGGGTCCTGCATCTGGGAATGGATAACCCCATGTGCCAGTACAGGTTGGGGAATGAACTCTTAGATAGTAGTGTAGGGGAAAGGGACCTGGGGGTCTTGGTGGACAGCAAGATGACCATGAACCAGCAATGTGCCCTTGTGGCCAGGAAAGCCAATGGCATCCTGGGCTGTATTAGAAGGGCTGTGGGCAGTAGGTTGAGAGAGGTTCCCCTCCCCTTCTACTCTGTCCTCATGAGACCACATCTGGAATATTGTGTCCAGTTCTGGGCCCCTCAGTTCAAGAAGGTCAGAAAGCTGTTGGAGAGAGTTCAACACCGGGCCACAAAGATGATGAAGAGAGTGGAGCATCTCCCTTATGATGAAAGGCTGAGGGAGCTGGGGCTCTTTAGCTTGGACGAGATTGAGGGATGATTTCATTAATATTCACAAACACATAAAGGGGAGGTGTCAGGAGGATGGAGCCAGGCTCTTCTCAGTGATGTCCAATGATAGGACAAGGGGCAATGGGTACAAGCTGGAACACAAGAGGTTCCAAAGAAACACAAGGAAAAACTTCTTCACTGAGAGGGTGACAGGGCACTGGCACAGGCTGCCCAGATGGGTTGTGGAGTCTTCTTGTCTGGGGTCATTCAAAACCCACCTGGACAAGTTCCTGTGTGACCTTCTCTACGTGGTCCTGCTCTGGCATGGGGGTTGGACTAGATGATCTTTTGAGGTCCCTTCCAGCCATTAAGACTTTGTGATTCTGTGATTCAGGTGACAGAGACAGAAATGTAAGTAGTAACAGAGTGGGTTGCAGTCTGCACAGACAGAATTGGTTTTGCAGAGTTTGCCTCGATAATGATCCTTGATAGACCAGGTAGACCATATTCAAAGAATAGGAGAAGCAGAAGCCCTTCTGTTAGGAGGTCAGTTAGTCCATCCTTTTATGAAACATAACAAAGGAAAATGATATCCCTTTATATCACTAAGCATAGGTATAGAATACATTGTATAAAAACTGTTACATGCTTACAAAAATCTAGCTCATTGCCAGTTACCAAAATGTTTCTCAGGTAGAAAGCATTGCACTGTTTACGAAAACTCAGCTATTCTGAAGAATTTCAATATTCCTGTTTTAAGGCTTCTGTTAAGAGTTACTCAAAAGCAAGGTATTGTATGCTAGTTAGGATTTCAGAAAAAAAAGTAGTTACCCGCTTCCCAAAGCAGGACAGCCATTCACCAAGAGCAGCACCTGTGCCTCTAAGTAAATTGAGGCCAAGTAATCCCTCCCGGATATCGTTCACTGATCTCCCAAATGTACAATATGTTTGTTTAAATATCATACTGTCATATAGTCTATGCTGTAAGCTTTAAGATGATCACTGCATATCAGTAACATTGCTCACTGTCGATTCCTTCTGATCACCAAAACCAATCTTATTCAACAGAGTCCTATGAAAATGCCCATAGCCACTCAGCCACTTTTCCTGCAGAGAAAGACAGGTTACTGGATGAATATACACGACTCCCACAAGAAAAGACAGAGCCTTCAACTAGTACGTAGAAGATGAAGACTCAAGAATGAAAAAGTTTAAAATTTGATTTTCATCATTAAAAAAATACCTCTAAAATCTCACAGTTCATTCCATCCCCTTGAGTCTACCATATCTACCTCACAGAGACATTTTCTAGGAATTTCCACAACAATGTTTTAAAGAAGGGCAGAGAATCACAGCAATTTCCCTAAGTTTCTTAATTACCATCTGATTCCAAATACAAAGTTTCAAAACCAGCTTCTGTTTTAAGGAAATAACAGCATCTGTACATTCATAAGGGAAGTACACTCTGCTGTTTGCTGTTGACAAGCCACTTATTTGCAAGCATTATGATTTTCTTTCAGTCTGTTCCTTTGTCAAGTCCTGATTTCCTGTTACAATCTGTGTCTGAATTGATTTTTTCCCAATTCAGTGTATAAACACACTGTTTACAGGTGAAACAAGTCAGTTAGGATGATTAAAGAGTTCAAAGTGTGTCTCCAGATGGGTATTTTTAGCATGCAATTTTGAACATCATTTTGTTTTAAAGACATCTTACACAGTTTTGCTATAATTTTCTAAAGCATGTGCTAAAGAGGCAAGATATTCCTGCCTGTATTAGTCAGTGTAAGCTGTTTTACAGAAAGATAAGTTTGGATTATTTTTTAATCTTTTCTGCCATCAAGACCATAACACATACATTCCAAAAGGTTTTACTTACCAGCTATTTGTCTCTTTTGTTAGTTGCAAACTGTAAGAGAGCTGCATGATTATGATGTCATTATAACCACTGGTTTAAAGAGTTAATCAATGTCATTTAAATGACAGTCTCTATTATGATTTCAGAGAAAACAGATTTTCTTGATTTGATGAACCCCAGAAACAAGTACCAAACAGTAAATTGTAGACTGCAGCCAAACTGAGCAGTTCTGAAGGAAACTGGGTTCCCAGTAGATAGGAAAACAGACTTGAAGGAAGAAAAGTGCTGCAGCGAGCACACCATGATGCATTATCCATTAGATCTTGTAACCTGATTGATTTATCATTAAATTCAACAGAAAGTCTGTTGCTGACTTCAGTAGTAACAATCTAGGGACACAAACTAATGCAAGCCAAAGCTTGAAGAAAAGTGATGACCATGAGATATATCAGAGCAAACAAAAACACGTGCTACTCATTCTGGTGATAAATCCTCCTTTAGCACAAATGCCTACCATTTTTTGGTGTTCTTAGAGGCAGAGGTGTGGGGAGGTCCAAGCTCTGTGTATAAATATCAGAACACAGTGGACTTAGGAGAGCCTAAGCACTTGCCAATCTAACTGGCTTCAGAGCTGCATAAGTTCAGGCCACTTGAAAGAGCAATGGAGAAGCAGAACAGTCATTAAGAGAGATGACATCAAAACATCAGAGAAGTGTTCCCCTTTCATGCAGTTTATGGTTGGCTGAGCACAGAGAGAACAACTCTTTGGGAGTTCTCCCCCATACACCCACAGAGGCAAAAGGACTTGCCACCACAGAGCCCTACTGTCAAAGCATTGTGTTGTTCTACAAATTATACTTACCTTGGAATATCTAGTCCACTAGGGATGATTTTTCTCATATGTCTCTTGCCTTTACATCACACCAGTTTCCTTTCTTATTCTCTCATCTTTTAATCCTTTACTATCTGCTGTTATTCTTCAATTCTCCTTTCTTTGCTTCGTCTCCTATTAATTTCTCATTATTCTTGTTTCACTTCTATTCCTATTTTTGCATTCTATAAACTATTCCACAGTCTTGGTTCTTTTGCTTTTGCTCCAGATCCTGTGTCTCATCATTCTCCCTTTCACTTCTGGCCTACTTACAGATTCCCTTTTTCCTGCACTGTGTTCAGCACCTTTCAGTGCACAATTCAGACATTATGTCTTCTGCTCCTCCTTGTAACTAATACTTTGTCATACAAAATAAATGTAAAGATATGAAACAGAGTAAGGAAATGATCCCTAATGACAGAGCTGCACCATGAAGGATGACAGACAGGTCAGCCATGAGTAAGTGGAATATATAGGGACAATATCCTGCATCATACATATACATTATCTCATACTAAGCTGCATCACCTCACTGATTTTCTGAGCAAAACCTAAGCATGGAATCTCTATCCTGGGCTAGCAGGAACATTCATGGAAACACCTTGGCCAAAATGGACAGAGATCAAAAGTAAGGGCAATTGAAAAATTACCTACCGCTCTTTCAGCTTGACAGTCAACATGCAGACAAACAATTTACAATCATAGAATAGTTTTGATTGGAAAAGACCTTTAAGATCATTGAGTCCAGCCAGGAACCTGACACTGACAGGCTCACCACTAAACTTTATACCTAAGGGTCACATCTACACAGCTCTTAAACATCTCCAGGGATGGTGACTCCACCTCCCTGAGCAGCCTGTTCCAGTGTTTGACAACCCTGTCAGTGGAGAAGTTTTTCCTAATATCCACTGTAAACCTCCTCTAGTGCAACTTGAGGCCATTTCCTCTTGTCATTTGTTACTTGAGAGAAGACACCAACCCTCATCTCACTGCAATCTCCTTTCAGGTAGTTGTAGAGAGCAATAAGGTCTCCTCTGAGCCTCCTTTTCTCCAGGCTAAACAATCTCAACTCCCTCAGACATTCATCATAAAATTTGTTCTCCAGACCCTTCATCAGCTTAATTGCCCATCTCTGGACACGTTCCACCACCTCCATGTCCTTCTGGTAGTGAGGGGCCTAGAACTGGACACAGTACTCGAGGTGCAGCCTCACCAGTGCCAAGTACAGGAAGACAATCACTTCCCTTGCCTTGCTGGCCACACTATTTCTAATACAAGCCAGAATGCCTCTGGCCTTCTTGACCACCTGAACATACTGGTGGTTCATATTCAGTAGGCTGTTGATTTACACCTCCAAGTCCCTTTCCTCCAGGTAGCTTTCCAGCCACTCTGCTCCAAGCCTATAGCATCATATGAGGTTGTTGTGGTCCAAGTGCAGGACTGGGTACATGGCCTTGTTAAATGTCATACAACTGGCCCTTCACTCCAGTTTGTCCAGGTCCCTCTGAAGAGCCTTCCCACCCTCAAGCAGGCCTATACTCCTGCCCAACTTTATATCCTCTGATCAATCCCCTCATCCAGATCATTGGTAAAGATATTAAATACAAAGATATTAAACATTTACCAGTCTTTGGTACAGTAATGGCATGATACATTACCAGCAAATGAAATTATAACAAGGAGTGGCTAAGCCTTCTTTGCAAACAACAGCTAGCAGTGCAGGAAGGGCTTAAGTCCCTTCTGTGCCTGTTTTGATTACAGACATTGACATCCAGAGCCAGCGCAACTACAAACGTGTTTTTAACCTGCATCTGAGAGTGATTCCACATTTTCCTCTATTCTTAATTATGGCAATAACAGTTTCTTTAGGAAAATGCTATCAAACTTCAATGACAAATTTGAGTGAGTGTAATAATTGCAGCTTTAAAGTAATATCTCACTGTGTTAATTAAACAACTTTGATTCTAAGAAAAGCCACTTAGGGAACAAGTTAGACACTTCATTGTAATTGTTAGTATACTGGTGAATTAGAGTAAATTAATTTGTTAGTAGGCTCAGTAGTAGAGAAAGTTCAGTACTCTCTGGTCACCTAAGACTTTCCTGCATAAAGGTATAACTGAAGGAATAGTCTAAGTTACTCCACCTCCTCCCTATCTTGTTTGTTATAATGACTGCCTGTTACATGTTTGTAATCCATCTTGTGCAAAATCTAGGCTGTTGACTTGTTACTCAAAGTTCAATAAGAAAGATAAGTAGTCTATATTTCATCTGATCCTTGTCCTTTGACTTACCTCATTCAGACAGCAAATAGTTAACATTTCCATCAGTACAGCTGTATGAGTCATTTCAAACAAATAATCCAATATTTAAAGAGCAGTCATCAGACAGAAATACAACAACAGAATTTTATCTTAACCAAAGAGAGTTACTTCTGGTATCTATTGGGAATAATATAACTGAGAATAAGATTAACATGAATGCAATAGAAATCTGAAAATAGCACATAAAATAATGTCAATGTGAAATCTGAAGAAAACTAGCAATTTAAAAAAAAATTATTCCAGGCTAGGAGGAAATGCCTTAAGGGTCTCACAAACATGTGGAAATGATGAATTGATTATGGGTTATGACCTACTACAAGTAAGCATTTTGGACAGTATCTGGCAGTCCACATTCAAGCTAGCTGTGTTTGAAAGATGGAACTCATGACTACAAACTTATCTTAATTACCAAGTTGTACTTTCTGGAAGTAGAAGGGAACTAGTGGATAGAGGGCAACAATCCAATCAATGTATATTTTCATGAATTCTGCTGATCTGTCAGGACAAGACACCCATCACTCAAATAAAGTTATTTCACAGTCAGTATGTAATTCCAAAAGGATCAAAAGCTTATCTGGGGGCGGGGGGGGGGGGAAGTTCAAAGAGAGGGAATTAATTATCCCGGGGGAAAAAATTATGTCAATAAAAACAATATAAAATAAATAGGCTTGAAGTTCTAGGTATGGAAACTGATGATTCTGAAGTTGGTTTAGATCACCGTTTCTGACAGCATTTAGACGGTTTAAGGTATTGGCACAGCTATCACATCTACCGAAGGCTGAATATCACTGTGATGGCAGATGTTAGATTTATCTCATAGAATCGTAGAATGATGGGGGTTGTACGGTGACTATAGAGATCATCTAGTCCAAAATCCCTGCTCAAGTAGGTTCACCTAGATTAGGTCACATGGGAAGGAATCCAGGCAGATTTTTGAAAGCCATCAGGGCAGCCCTGGGCAGCCTGTGCCAGTACTCTCTGTTGTAGGCGCCTGGAAGATCTCAGGCTGTAACGCGAGAGGTGGAGAGTACAGAAGAGGCGGGCATGGGGTGGAGTGAGAGCTGCTTGTGTGAGTAGATAAAAGTGTATGGCGCAAGCAATAAGATGGAATAAAGCATCATCCACACTGAGTATGCAGTGGTCTTGTCCCCTCAGCGGTGGGTGGGCTGAGTGATTCATGCGAGTGGCCTGGTGATGTTGCCTGTAATGGCAACACTATCTCTTCCAGTGAACAGTTTTTCCTTATGTTTAAGCAGGACTTTCTGTGTTCCAGTTTCAGTCCAGCTTCTGTGTCTCAGTTTTAGTCACCTAACAGTATAAGAATAGTTCTCATGAGCTTAAACCAAGGCAGAAGTTAGAACACAAAAAATAAAAATCATGAATGTCTTCATTTTTTTTTAATTAAAATTGTTGAAAGGACAAACATAGACAAGAAAAATAACAATAATCACACATCAGTGTCACTTTGGAATAGGATCCATTTATGCTTGCTCACCTACAAACTAATTAATAGTCTGTGAGTGTAAACTGACTTTTTAACTTCTAAGTCTCGTAATAACACTTAAAAATAGCACCAAATCTACAAACGTTGACGACATGAAGTGAATTTTTCCCACAGTCCTGCCATACAATAACTATTATTGCCTATGTAATGTTTCATACAGAAAATAGTCTCTGAATGTATCTCAATCCATCTTTATATGACAGAAAACTAAGGAGCAGATGAAGAGCCACTATACATCTTTTCCTTATTGCAATTCTTTTAGAAAGTACGAAAAGAGAGAAGCAGTACTGAAAAGTTCTCTACAGACCTAGGCTGGAATAGAGGTGGTTTATATTTCTAACTATATTTAAAAACTGAAACAGATAGGGACAAAGGCAGTTACCAGGCATGAAGATTGGAGACCTACAATAGAAATAAACAGGACCTTAAGGAAATTATTGATATGCTTCAATAATCTTGACAAAGATGATGAGATAACTGGATGTGCATGCTGTGAAAGATAGTGAAGCACACAGGCCATAATTATTCTTTGTCAATGAGTTCGTGTGTCTTCCATAATTAGTACTAATCCCTGAGACTGACAACAAACCATTGAAAGTGATCCAGACATTCTCCTTGAAATTTGGAAAACATTAGTAAAACATTCAAGCTTGTTTTGGTATCTGCTTCAGGTGTTTTCAAATGATATGGAAAAAAATAAACATGAGGAAACACAGAAAATAATATTTTTATTTTGATAGCTTCATTTTGCCCTGGTTATTCCTGAGGAGCTCCTAAATCACTGCGATAGTCTGGGGAAATCAGTGTAGAATATCAATACTACCAATGACTGCTGAATAGCATATCTTTAGTTTCCTGAATATGCACAGATACACTGAATATTTCTATGGAAATGTTTTGATTAAATTGCTCATCCAATAGCACCTAAATTAACTCACAACCATCACTGTGAATAAAAGAATATTTTAATGTACTTTGGGAACTCTCTGGATCTGAAGCAAAATATTCATATAATATTATTATATTGTAGTGTTTTGGAAAACTTTAGGATGTCAGATTACAGAACATTAAGTTAATTATTCAGTATTCTATGCCTGCAACACAATATGGATATACCTGCAGGCAGTATCTCACTGATTTTACAGAAGCACAACAATTTATTTAAATATTCTGAATGATTCTTACCAGTATCCTCCCTAATAGTGGAGTAAATTTTGAATACTGTTTCTGTTTAGAATCATAGAATCATAGAATGGTAGGGGTTGGAAGAGATCTTTAGAGATCATCTAGTCCAATCCCCTTGTTGAAGCTTGTCGACCTAGATCAGGTTGCATAGGAACACATCAAGCAAGTCTTGAAGACCTCCAAGCAATGAGGCTCCACAACCTCCCTGGGCAGCCTGTGCCACTGCTCCATCACCCTCACAGTGAAATAGTTTTTTCTTATATTTAAATAGAACTTCTTCTGTTCCAACTTCATCCCATTACCGCTTGTCCTGTTGCTAGCTACAACAGAAAAAAGGGATGCCCCAACCTCCTGGAAACCACCATTTATATATTTATAAATATTAATAAAAGCCTCCCTCAGTGTCCTCTTCTGTAGACAAAACAGCCCCAATTCCCATAGCCTTTCCTCATATGAAAGATGTTCCAGTCCCCTGATCATCTTGGTGGCCTGCGCTGGACTCTCTCCAGAAGTTCTCTGTCGCTCTTGAGCTGAGGAGCCCAGAACTGGACACAGAACTCCAGATGAGGTCTCATCAAGGCAGAGTAGAGGAGGAGCAGAACCTCCCTCCACCTCCTGGCCACACTCTTCTTGATGCATCCCAGAATGCCATTGGCCTTCTTGGCCACGAGGGCATATTGCTGACTCTTGTTCAGTTCATTATTAACCAGGACTCCCAGGTCTCTCTCTGCAGAGCTGCTCTCCAGCAGGTCAATCCCCAGCCTGTACTGGTTCATGGGATTGTTCCTTCACAGATGCAGGACTCTGCACTTGTCCTTATTGAACCTCATGAGATTCCTCTCTGCCCAACTCTCAAGCCAGTCAAGATCCCGCTGAATGACAGCACAGCCTTCTGGGGAATCAGCCAGTCCTCCCAGTTTGGTGTCACCAGCTAACTTGCTGAGGGTACACTCTGTCCCCTCATCCAGGTCATTGATGAAGATGTTGAACAAGACTGGTCCCAGAACAGATCCCTGTGGAACTCCACTGGCCACAGGCCTCCAACTTGACTCTGTGCCATTGATCACCACCCTCTGGGCTCTGTCATTCAGTCAGCTCTCCATCCACCTCACTGTCCACTCATCCAAGCCACACTGCTTGAGCTTTCTGATGAGGATGTTATGGGAGACAGTGTCAAAAGCCTTGCTGAAGTCAATGTAGATAACATTTGCTGTTCTCCTCTCATCTAGCCAGTCAGTTATGCACTCTTAGAAGGCTATCAGGTTGGTCAAACAGGATTTCCCCTTGGTAAATCCATGTTGACTCCCCCTGACAACCATCTTTTCCTTCAACACAACATTCAGGATGAGTTTTTCCATCACTTTTCCAGGGATGGAGGTGAAGCTGACTGGCCTGTAGGTTCCTGGAGTGACGTTGGCCTTTCTCCAGTCCTCAGGCACCTCGTCTGTCCTCCATGATTGTTCAAAAATGATGGAAAGTGGCTTAACAACCACATCAGCCAGCTCCCTCCGCACTCTAGGATGCATCCCATCAGGATCCATTGACTTATGAGCCAAAAGTTTGACCAAAAAGTCTTTAACCTCTTCCTCTTCCACCCAGGGCAAGTCCTCTGCTGTCCAGGCCATCCTACTATCCTTGCTGGACTGGGCTTCCCGAGAGCCAGCCTTGGCTGTAAAGACTGAAGCAAAGAAGGCATTCAGTAGTTCAGCCTTCTCTGCATCCTCTGTCACCAGGGCACCCTCTGTGTTCATCAGCAGGCCCACATTCTCCCTAACCTTCCTTTTGCTGCTGATGAACCTGAAAAAACTCTTCTTTTTTTCCTTAAATTTCCTGTTTAATTAATATGATTAATGATTTTGCAAGTCTTTATTTGGTCATTTTTAAATGAAACAAAACAGTGTGATCAGGCAAGTTGGTAGAAAATATGTTGGTCCAGGACTCAGCCCAGAAATCAATGCAGTAGTCATGCTAAGAAAAATGTGAAATACATTATACAATATGGAGTATATCAAATACAAAAATTCTGTCTTCCTTGTTCCTTGCATCTATAACAGAGATCAAATATAGGAAACAAGACTTGTTTTTCTTTTACCGTCTTGATGCATTATTGTTGCTCTTTTTCACTAAGTTTTTTGCATGTTCTTCTAAAGTTATCAACATACATGGATTGGCAATATAAGTATTAGACAGTAAGAAGAATGCTATGCTAACTGAGAACAGAGCAAATGAGATGTTTTCATGTTTTATACATCTATTTCTCTTGGTGTTTTTATCAATTCTAAATTGCCTGAGGAAATGCTCCTATGGCTCCTCTCTCAATCTCTGTATGAACCAGTTGCAGTCTGAGGCTCTTTGGCAGATAATCTAAAGTCAGTCTATGTTTACCAAAATAAATGATTGCACACTTATCACATTCCTGTAGCTTTTAGACAGACAACTAATCATCCAGACAGCTTGGCTGTTAATTTTTTTATTAGAAATAAACCCTGTATTTTGTAGCAGAGTAACAGGATTCAGCTGTGCCATTGCTTTTCACTTGGATTGTGCAGTAAAAGGATTAACTACCTCTTCGAGAAACAGGTGCTGTACTGGTATACATATGGTTAACCGGGTGTCCCATAGCTTTAAAATAATCATCAATGAACCTTCTGTTTCTTCCAGCACTCAAAGAATATACTGCCATCAGAACTCTGGGAAGAAAATTACTTTTATCCTTCTCTCTCTCCTAAGCTTTGGTTGATTCTAGATATATTATAATCTCTGAAGGTTTCTTATGCACAGGTTTTTGTTTTCTTTTGCAGATATATGGCCATTATTGATCCCTTGAAACCTAGGCTCTCTGCAACTGCTACCAAGGTCGTCATTGGGAGCATATGGATTTTGGCTTTCCTGCTGGCCTTTCCCCAGTGCCTCTATTCCATTACCAAGGTGATGCCTGGGAGAACTCTTTGCTATGTAGCATGGCCAGGTGGTCCAAAACAGCATTTTACGTAAGCTTTTGTTCTTTTAAACTTGTTCATGGTAGTGCCTCCACTTGCAATGGAATTGACAAAAGTTCTAGATTATCATGTAGATGCTCTACATGCAGAGTAACTAACAGCATTGATCATTGAGAAATGTAAAGCAAGTTTTCTAAGCTAGGAAGATGGAGCATTATAACTGATAAGTGGAAAACATTTATACTCACTTCTATCATTGTTTTCCATCCCATGCTGCATGTTAACCATCATTGCTTCACTTAAGATAGCTACTTCTATACAGACAGAAATGGTCAGAAATGTGGACAGAATGTGTAATTCAAAGCAAACTTCCTTTTCATCCTAACCAGGAAAACAAGTATTTCCATCCTCCCCTTGTCCTAATCAGATTTTTTTTCTCCATGAAAGGGTTCAATTTTCCTACTTCATTCTTTTACACTCCTACAATTACTTATTAACAGTCCAAACAAGAAAACTGTAAAACTGTAAAACCTGTAACTGATTCCAGTTTCTGAAATTCAGAAAGAATAATAGTCAGTTAAACTGAATATATCCTGCTTGTCCTTCTGGCAAAATTAGGAATAAGTGTGTTACCTAGCCATAGAAACATTAGCTGCCTTTTCAGGTCTTCATTGGCATTCAAGATGAACTGTGTGTTCAAGGCTGAAAGCCTGTATAACCACTCAACATCAAATTCAACCTTTTGCTGTCTTTCAGGCAGGTAAAAGAGATCCTGGTCAGATATATTTTTAAATCTTTTTATGAGCCATGCTCAAAATTTTTCCCTTTAGGGCAGTAAGGTTACTCTCAGTGATGGTTGGGGTCTCCTCAATGATCGTTCACTGTGATTTTATCTGAAGATGACATTTAATCAGGAACTAACAGGAAGCAAGATAAGTTATCTATTTATATTTTTTTCCTGTCAGGAGCAATGTGGCATATATCTGTGCTGCCTATGTCCAACAGATCTGCCATACGGAGTATGTTGGGTAACACAGGACACTTATCACAACCTTTATATAAATACACTACTTAAATATTTATTTTCCTCTTTCATTACTGTCCAAAGTGGAGCTCAAAATACCTAGCTTGCCCTTAGGACATTTGGCTGTGCAATAATTAAATCACTTCAGCTAACTATGGACAAACATACCTTACTCTGCAGTCACTAAGCATGATAACTATAGTGTCATTCTTCATTTATGCTAGTGCAAGTTCAGAATCAGAACTAGAAACCCCATAAAGCACATTCATTAAAATGTAAATAAATTTGCACTGCAATCCAGGACTTTCAAAAAGGCAGTGGAAACACCAAGGACTACCCAGTCAATATAAGACATACTTTGTGCTATAGTAGAGCTCTTGACCTCTAGAAGCCCAGTCCATTGGCATAGTTCCTCTGAAAGCACTTCTCAGCTTAATGCTTTTTCATTGCAGGTATCATGTCATTGTGATTGTTCTGGTCTACTGCTTTCCACTGCTTGTAATGGGCATCACTTATTCCATAGTGGGAATTACCCTCTGGGGAGGAGAAATACCAGGTGATACATCCAACAAATACCATGAGCAGCTCAAAGCTAAGAGAAAGGTACTGTTCCATTAAATCTCACTAAGTGAGTCCTGATAACGTCATCTGCAATTGTGTTGCAACACATCAGAGTATATTCCTCAGAAACACCAAATTATTTGAAATAACAGTAGTGAGAGATCTACTTAATAAAACTACTAAGTTTGACAAGTTGTCTTGTATGTTCACTAGTTGTTCTTTTTGTAACTTTAGTGATCATTATGAAATAAAGGTAAAACTTGGATTTTAACTTCTTGCTTCACAGGTAGCAGCATATATCATGTCTGATATGTCAAAATCAACCTCAAATGTTTAGCCTTTACAGAGCTGAAATATTGAAATTTGAACAATGGGCTAACAAACCATTAGCTCTTCCTGGGGCAGGTTCTCATCCTACTGAAAGTAAAGTGAATCTTGTTGTAATTTTCAGTAGAGTAAGGCCCAAAGATCTTTGATACAAGTGCTGTTCACCCTTTTCATATTGAATAACCTAGGTTTTTAATCAATAACTTTCAGTGAGAAACACAAATTATTTTCTCAGTTATTTTCTTTTAATCTTTTTCACTCTAAACATTGCCTACTCTAACAAGATTGTTAATTGCTTATGAAGTGATTATTTTACTATTTCCAGATCAGTTTTCATGATGTTGTAGTGCCATGAAGGTTTCTTTCTTATAACATTCTTTTTCTTAAGCTAACTTTTGTTCTTTAATAACGTAACCTATCTGTTTTTTATTTCTGACATCTTTGTCACATTAAAATGCATTTAACCTTTCAGATTTGAAAAAATGGTAGCCAAATATGGACTTCCCACTCACAATAGTGAGCACATTTTCAATTGCTTAGTTTGCTTCCTGGTGTTGCAATGCTGTAGAAATAGCAAAAGTGCAGCACACTGAGTCATAGAATCATAGAATCATAGAATGTTAGGGGTTGGAAGGCACCTTTAGAGATCATCTAGTCCAAACCCCCTACAGAAGCAGGTTCACCTAGATCAGGTCACATAAGAACATGTGCAGGTGGGTCTTGAAGACCTCCAAGGAAGGAGACTCCACAACCCCTTTGGGCAGCCTGTGCCACTGCTCCGTCACTCTCACGGTGAAATAGATTTTTCTTATGTTTAAGTGGAACTTTTTGTGTTCCAACTTCATCCCATTACCCCTTGTCCTGTTACTATCTACTATAGAAAAGAGGGATGTCCCAACCTCCTGTCACCCACCCTTTAGATATTTGTAAATGTTAATAAGATCTGCCCTCAATCTCCTCTTCTCCAGACTAAACAGCCCCAGTTCCTGCAGCCTTTCCTCATATGAAAGACGTCATGTCCCTGATCATCTTGGGGGCCTGCGCTGGACTCTCTCCAGCAGTTCTCTGTCCCTCTTGAGCTGAAGAGCACAGAACTGGACACAGGACTCCAGAAACATTGCTGAAGCAGAGGATATAAGAAAGGAAAGCTTAGTATCATTTTCTCATTAATACATCTTCAGACTCATAACAGTCAAGTTCAAGTCTTTCTATGGAAGATTTCAGTTGTCAGAATAATAGGCATGCCTAGACATCTTTATGGCATGACGTGCAATGCTTCCTCTGAAATAAAAGGTGTATTCTGTTTTCACTTTTGCATAGTTTTTTTTAAGAGGGGAAAATGCTTACATCTCTCAAGGAAGCAAAATGTAGTTTGACTAGTATTACAGCTACTGTTGCATTGTAACAGTTGAAAGATTATTTGGAATGTGAACTGAGAGGAAATGATAATGGAAAATCTTCATGGCAAGCTAACGGGCATGCTTTCCAAATTTATTCCAAAGTGAAATTTTTTTACTTAATTCTTTAAATGTTGAAAACATTTTGAAAGATTATCATTTCATTCTTTAACATTAGCCATAAAAGTCCAACATTGCCATTACAGTCTCTTCCATGCATGTTATCACTTACCCAAAAGTATGTCTTCAAAGTTTCAAAATCACCTTTCCTACAGAGGATACACAGAAAAAGATTTCACTGGTCAATTAACTGTGCTGTTACCAATACTGCCCTTTCCAGTGAAGCCATTGGGGGAAAAAAGGAAGCAAATATTACATGGAGGGTGCCCGGGTCTGACTGTAGAGGTAATCTGAGGTATTACTTTCTCAAATAGACCTAGTTTGCAAAAACAAGTGTGGAAAGAAAACTACTAAAAGCTAACCTGGAGGATCAGTAGACTCCAGAACTTCAGCACTTGTTGTCACCATGACTAAGTAAAATAAACATCTTCTGTCATAAAAATTGAAGGTCTCAAGAGAAAAGCTGTCTTTTATTATAAGCTACAAAGGGTCCAATTGAATCCCTTGAGCAGTTTAAAATTAGAACTCTAAATATGCAAGAGACAAGAAGTAGCATCCTTAAATGAAAGGATTTTAAATACGAGAGTACTGGAATGCACACAACATGGAGATTACATTATCTGCAGATACATTGTAACTGCATCAGTGCCTTTATTGACAGAGCTCTATGACAGCTCTTCAGTTCCACTGCTGTGCTCTCTGGCAGGATTTACGACATAACTGATATTTGGAAAGATGAATCATAATTGGTCATTCATGGAGATGAACTAATAGACTGAAATCCAAATAAAGCTATCACTCAGCCTGCCTCCAATAACTGAGCTGCTGCTTTTCCTTTATTCAAAGAAATTATCTGTTTTCCTTGCTATTCAGCACATAGAGATTTAGACATATGGAAAGTCTACACTGGCTGCACTTAATGAGGAAGAAGTATAAAATAGCTGACTGTCTGCTTCATATTATGCAATGATACAGTATAAAGGATGTTTGATTAGGATTGTTTGAAATGGTATTTAATGTAAAGGAGGTAATGAACAACTCATGTAAGAGCATTAAAAGAAACATCAAAGAACAAAGGATTCAAAGAATTTCACAGAATACACTACAGACTGGGTAACACAAAGTCATACTTCGTATCTTTATTGGTCAAATACTTTAAATTTTTAGAAATTCAGGTCTGCATGAGACTACTATCACTAGTTTTGGAGTTTAGGGGTTTTTTTGACAGATGTCTCAGGGACTCATCAATTTAAATTTGCCTGACATTAGTCCTTTTAACTTCTGAACATTGATTACATGTGGAGACTTTGAAGCCATTATGCCTTCTTAAAGCTGCTGGCATGAGACTGACTGATGTGCATCCAAAAATAATTTATTTCCCTGCAATTTCCATTTTCACAATATGGAATTATAGTTTCAGTACTGTCATATATAACTGAAGTTTATATAGATGGCTTATAATGTTACTATCAGTTTTACAAGACCAAAATATTCTTTATATTCAATGCAAATACTTAAAGACATTCTCAGTTGTTGTTTCCACACTCTCAATTTTTCCTGTCTAACCTTCTCTTCTGACTTTACTTAATCTGTAAGAGAGGATAATCATGTACTGTAAATAAAATCAGTTACTGTTGTCTTTATCAAGAGGCACAGTTCTGCTACAACTGTCTTCTGAAGAAATAGTGTGTCTCTCAACAGAATATGCCATTGCCTAGTACCAATAGGAAGAATGCAGAAGAACAGAAAATACTCTCCTTAAATATTATATATTTTCTTTACAGTTACTCTTACCTCTAACTATTAACTTTATGATACCTTATTGTGCATCTTTTTCATCAGCTTTCATGATTCCTCCATGCTTATGCCCCTGCCTCTATACTTCGCTTCTCCTAACACAGCTTGAAGTGTCATCTCAACTTCTTACTGCAATGAAGATTAATTAAAAGTCACATTTTTCCATTATCAAAATTTTTTTGTGAACTTTCATGTAAAACCAGAAAAAAAAAACGCTCATGCATTTGCCAGTGACTCACAGTATTACAGGAATCATTACAAATATGGTCAGGTTTAAAAGCCTAACTACATAAGGAAATTTTCCAAGTTTTATATATATATATATGTATATACATATACAGCAAAAGTACAAATCTCATATCTATATACAGTCTGATGCATCTATTTAATTTAATATATGCCACATAGTGGAGGAGAAAATGAAAATGCAGAAAACTTAAGATTTACATCTACAAAGAAAAAAAATACTAAAAACAACATGGGACTGTAGGAATAATGATATCACAAGAACCACTTTGGAGCATGAGTTTAAAACATTACATAGTGTGAGAAGACAAATCATATAAGATGTCAGGGCACACTTTTCCAAGTCAGGGTCAGAACGGTTATGTGTAAGTTCAAAAATCACTGAAAATTGCTGTGGGAAAAGCTTTTAATAGATAAACAGAAACATCCAGGTGAAGTCCTAAAGGATTACAAGTAAATACTACAAAAAGGTACCATAACAATTTTAAATAGTTTTCATAAACACTTTCCCTTTTTTTGTAGACTAGAAGTAAGTAGCAGGGCAGGGTCTGAATAAATGGTCTTTGTAAGAACTTTTGCATGAACACTTCACACACAGATGTATTTCTCTGTTTTGTTCTCTCTTTTTCTTCTTCTTTTCTGTCCTTTCATGGTTTTAGAGAGAGTTCAAAGGAGTAAATAAAATGATCAAAGCTCTTACAAAGAGCTGGATTTCGCACTTTGGAGAGGAGGCCAAGGGATGAGATTATCAAGGTTTATGGAATCATGAAGGTGATAGACAAGCTGACTAAAGGACTATTGGTCACCAAATTCTGAAATAATAGGAGAGCAGTTTAAAACAGAAGAGTAATTTAAGAGAGTACTTTAAAAGTTGGTAAAGAGTTTTTGTGACTCTCTTGCCACATACTAGGTCTTAAATGGTTCAGAAAGGGATTAGGTAAATTATCAGGCAATAAATTCATAAATAGATACTGAAAGGATGAAGCAGGGATACACCCCAATTTTGAATGCTGGGGCAGGTTCATGGGATTTCCCTAAACAGTACCTCTTACTATCACTGTCAGAGAGAGAATAGCAGGACAGATTGACTTGCAAAAATTAATAACTAAAGATAGCTTTCATCTGATTCTGTTTTAGGACACTTCTTCCTATGATATGCTTACCTCTGACAACTTATAAAAAGTATGAAATGCCCTTGTTAAAATGGCAAATGTAAACTAATCCTAATAAAGCTACAGTCTGACTTCACAAACTGTTTACACATACCTAAAACTAGTTTTATAACACTGTAGATGAAGGTACCCAAGGAGACGTAGCATATTCCTTAGCATGCTTTCTCTGAAGCACTGATGACAATTCTGTCCATTGTTCTCTATGACTCTGCACAGGTGAGTTAGCACTGGTCATTAAGAAGATTATTGGACAAGAGTGCAAACATTAGTATTCCACTAACGTTTTGAGCAGTTGTCCTGTACCTATAAAGACAGATACTCTGCCAGACTCACTGAATTGCTATTAGCACAGCAGTGAAAGTCACTGTTTGGAATTACTATCACAGTTAAAAGCTTGCAAAATTGGGATTTTTTTTTAATCTTATTTTCTCAAAAGCTTAACAAAAGCTTCGAAAGGGTAACAAGGGCTAAAATATCATATTCAATTCTATCTGGTAAAAACACTACCAGAAGAAGTTATATTTTCCCATCTTGATCAGTAATATATTCCCATGACTATTAAAAATCTCAGTAAGAATACAGAGTATTGACAAGAAAACTTTATTTGGGCATTTTTATTTACCAATAATTAAATTTTTAAATTTAATCAGCACACTAACAACAATATATGACCTCCCTCCCTAAACACATTTTTAACAAGTTTTTCTATTGAGTTATAAATAAAGTCAGATGTCCTGATCATTTACTGATCAGAATTAAACCAGTGAAATACAATGAAATTACTGGAGGCCTCTGCTCTCTACCTGCCAAACAGCCATAGCATGCTCAGCAACAGTACCAGTTTCCATCCATTTTCTCCGGTTCTCTTAAAACTCATCTATGATTTGTGAACACATCACTCCACACTCATCCTCTGTGTTTCAAGCAGCTGCCACAGGGAAGTAAAAGAATAGTAAATTCTAAAACTGTCTTTATAGTGTATGTAAACCTTGCACAGTGTATTTACTGACAGACTGATGCAAGTTTTCCAGTTAAAACCTTCTTATGGAACGGTCGACAAGAGCACCAGGCCAGAGGTAGAGTTAACAGAGTGGTTCTGCCTGATCCGTGTGTAGGGTCAAGATTGCACACTTAGAATTTCCATGATGCTTCTCCTCTGTATATCTCTGTTTCTGATCACTTGTGGCAGAAAATTTATGTGAAGTATTATAGTCACAGTCTTAGGGCAAAAAATTCCGTTTAGAATTGCCTCATATTTTTAAGAAGGGAAGTAATATTGGGTTAAACAGATCACAGGTTGGACTCACTAGGACATAGGTTGGTCATATTTGGAAAGCTCCATGGTGAAATGGTGGCAAGAACAGAGCTAGAGATTAAGCACAACTGAATTCAATGATTATCTGGTTTGCTTGCTGTAGGAATGTTGCCCAATGCACAAGAACAAACCCTTATTAACAAATCTATACCACACAGAACAGAGGAGAAAGCAATTGAAAAATGGTATATGTCCAGAAAAAAAATAAAGCCGACAGACTTATTAAAAGGAAACAAAATATCTTTCTATTGTCAAAGCCACAGGTCTAAGTACTCAGAGAAAAAAAAAAAAAGTGCCTTGAGGCTCTCTTTTATAATCTGCAGTTGAACCTGCAAAGTGAAGCATCATTGGAGATTTTTTAGCGAAAGATCACAATGATACTTGGAAAAGACAATCAGGCTTTTGGGGAGAATTCATACTTGGACTGTTTCATTTATTTTCCCTGGGACCTAACTGAGCTTAACTGCTGCTGGCACTCATTCATGAGTACTTTCATTTGGGTTTATAGACCACGAAGGCAGATTCTGTTCGTAGTTATTGATATCATCAAGAAATTAAACAATACTGGAAAGACTAAGGGGATGGACATGAACTATATCCATAAACTGTAAGGTATGGTTGTCTCTGAAAAAGGAAAGTAAATTAGAAATAATCTCCCTCATTTTCAGTTTAATCTTCCTTTATTTCTCCCAACATATACTCATTCTTCGCTGATAAGACAAGGATAGAAAAGTGTTTTGTAATTTCTCTTATTACTTCAAATTCAATAGTAGCTGCCCTGTGTTTCAAACAACTTCATCCTACACAGACTTGCAACATCTCATCTCCTTAGGTAATATGTCAAAGAGTGCATTGTACTACATAAATACTCCAAAGAATGACAGCTTTGATTTTCCTTAAATATCTCTTTTTGGAAGAAAAATTAGCACTTTTTGTCTAGGAAAACACATTTTACAGATTTATAAGGAAACTCTGTTGTATGTCTCTCCCTACACATACATATCTCAGTGTATTACTATTCACTTCAGATTGATATATCCTTATCTGAGAGAAAAATAATATTCTAAATTTTAGGTAATTTTTGTTACTTAAAAAGAACAGCTGCAAACGTAAATGAATAAGAATACAGCGTGCTTCACTGTCAGTCAATCCAGTGACTTGTTGCTTTACAAAATAAATCAAATACTAATTTCCACATAAAATAATTTTTTGTTTGTTGTCTAGTTTAACCATTTGCTTCAGAAGTTTCTGATTTCAGGATGATGACAGTATTTCACCATGAATTTCTGGACAGAAACAGCAACAAGGAAATTTTATGCCAATTTCACTGTTTATGAAGACGAACTGTTTATTTTAAGCAAAACAGAAACCTTGCAGAAACAGAAAACCTTGTACTTTTCGGGTGGTAATTTGTCACTTTTTGTCTCAAAACTTTAAAGATAACTTATTAAAAACTTTAAAATGTTTAAAATAAGAATCAAATTGCCTGAAATTGTGACATTGCCTGAAGTTGTGGATTTTATTTGGGTCATAATAGAAATAGTTAATCTGGGATTTCTATTACCCTGGAAAAAAATTTAAATACTGTAACCCAAAACAATTCATTTTATGTTAATTTTTGAGTGCAGCACTTGAAATCAAGAAGCTATTATTTGTATAGCCTGTGAAGGTTTATTAGTTTTAAGAGACCTTTAAGTAAACTCTTGAAGCACTGCTTGCCTTCCCCTTCACTATGATCCGGAAAGGCAAACAACTTTCTGTTGAAAATGCTAAGACAATTTAGTAGGCCAGGCTGGCAACCTGCACTTACTGTGATTTCTAGTAGCTCTGGTGCATGAGTAACACAATGTTCAATCAAATTAAACTATATTTACTACTGGAATGTGCTACAGTCTCAGTCCTCAAGCACTGCACAGATTAAATTTTCAGTATGAATATGATTTTGCCTGATTATACTTTGAAAATTTGGAGACAAAAACTCCTTCCATTAAGCATCTATAACATTTCAATAATAAAAAATTACAGGAATAATTTCACATGCACAGATGTTATTGTAAGGCTTGCTAATCAAATATCAAGGCAAGTAATTAGACTTTGAAGTGTTCTGAAATTATAGAAATGCTGAATGGTGTTGGATAATACTTATCATTCCTGCCAAGTAAAAAAAAAACACCAACAAGAAAAATGAACCTCTAAATCAATGGACAGAGTACTGTGGTAAAACTATGGAGTTAAGTCTTCTATCTGCACAATATATATAAAGCATAGGTGTAACTGCCCAGCAGAAGAATAATAAAAGAGTAGGAATGACATGCCATTTATTGATAGCCTGTGATTTGACAACTTATCTTTATGGCATCACTTCAGATATATTATTTGGTCCAGAAATGTTTATTCACATGCAAGTCACAACTTCTTCCCTCCCTCTAAAAACATTTCACATACAGTTCCATATACCTCTACATGTGTCTATATATAGACACACAGATGTACACTCTCCAAAGGTGAAAATGACACTGTTTTGGTCCATTAACTTCCCTTATAATCCTATTGATCTTTTACAATAATTCATAGTTAACTGATAAAATGTGCTTTAGAAGAATGAAGTATTAATAATGTTGTTGTATGTGTGAACAGGTGCCCTTTTTGTGTCTTTAAGTGATGATCAGTGTTTGTATCAGTAATTATAAGTATTCTTATAAGCAAAATCCTGTACAGTACAATCCCAGACAGCAGATGTGCTTGTAAACTGGTACCACATATTAAATACTACTTTCTGTTTTCCACAAGAAGTTGTAATACAAGTTAAGGATGACATCATGATATTTATATGTAAAATGATTTAATTAGCTGAAATTTTATAAAAATACCAACCTAAGATATGTAGGTTTGGGAAATGTCAGCTCTTTTTTTTTTCCCCTGTTCAAACTGCAAACAGCAGGAAACAGTACCTTTTACAGATAAATGAAAGGAACTGTTGATAGAAATGTCTATTTTTCTGCAGTATTCACAATATAAATGAAAAAGACACTTCTCAGCACATATCATGTCTGGTTTCATTTTACCTACAAAAAGAATATCTGTTGTGTAAATGTGTGACATTGCGTTGAAAGGCATAGCTGAAGAGGGAAAGGAGTGAAAAATTTATGTGTCTTGCAATTTTTGTTCTTGTTTTCAACCACAGAACAGAGCTCTTCTTCATTTGTACTCAATGGAAAATATGGTAGCTCAGAGATGTTACAGTACTTGCACAAAGAAATAAATAATGATCACCAGCCAATGAAACTGTTAGCCTATGAAATTAAACAGGATACTGCTGTTGCTCACTTCCTACAATCTAGTGTTGTAGGAATTACATCTAAAAATTGGGGACAAGGAATATGTTTGCATACTGAAACAGAAAAAGACACTAAGGCAGATAAAAGCCAAAATTATGTCTCCAAATAAAACATCCTGTAGCCTTATTCCATGATTAGGTATACAGAAAAAAAGTAGTATTTTTAGATGGTCAAATATAAGTAAGCAAATATATTTCTTGGAAGAATCAATATAAATTTAGTTAGAGAGGATTTTCATGTAATTTTTCCTAGGAAAATGAGCATCTCCAATGAAAGAGAAAAAAAGAAGAAAAAACAAAAACACACAGACGTTTAGTAAAATTATATAAGAATATTTTCATCTGTGTTTTGATTTACTTTAATAATGAAATGCAAGAAAATTATTAATGGATACTGAAATGGTAGTCCAAATAATAATTTTAAAAACCTAATGTGTATTATAAAATAACATTATTACTTCTTTCAGGTGGTAAAAATGATGATTGTGGTCGTGCTGACATTTGCCGTCTGCTGGCTGCCCTACCATATTTACTTCATAGTTACTGGGATCTATCAACAATTAAATCGGTGGAAATACATTCAGCAAATCTATTTAGCCAGCTTTTGGCTTGCCATGAGCTCTACAATGTACAATCCCATTATATACTGCTGTCTTAATAAGAGGTAAGAGAGGGTTATGAAGCGGTTGGTATGCATAACTTCAATGGCATTATAAATGGTTTAAATGGGCTGAGGGACAAAGACTTTTCACTTGAATAGTTTTCAGTTAGTGAACTTGAAAACAAAACTTCCTTCATGTTTGTACATGAAACTCAAAAAACCAAATGCATACTTCCAGTAAATATTTCACTCTACTAAAAATTTCAGAGCAAAATTCAGTAATTATAAAATCTCATTTCCATATTCAAAATTTAAAATCTATAGAGTTTATTATTTTCCAGCTTGCAAAACATTAAAATGAAGAAGATAGTCATTAGCGATGTAAGGTGCAATTTGTATGTTCACGACTTGCAGCCACAAATTTGTTTTCAAAAGCTCAAAGATTATGATATAAAATAGGATTTACTGTGTATTTGGTATCTCACCATTATATTTCTACTGAGCTCTGTATCAGATTAATAAAACAAATATTTATATTCTTATTACTCAATATTGCATTACAGTACTACTTGAGCAACACATCATACTCTGAATGTCAAAGGCACTGCGCTTGTTGAGTTTGGTGAGATTTTTCAGATATTTAGCAGCTTGAAACTACTGGCTTGCAGAATGAACTCATGCTTTTCAATTCAGTTTGTAGGACTGGGATCCAAACAAACATCATCCTGGCCAGTATTCAGTATTTCTTCTAGGATTACTGGATAAAGTCCACCAAGAACAATGAATCAGTTCACAAAATCAGTCAGTATGCATCAGTATTGAATAAGTAATCTTAAATATTACTTTAAATATCGTTTGGATGAGCAGTTAGTGTTAATTTTAATTGCTGACAAATTTTATGCTAATTTTGTATTTATAAACCCCCCTAAAAGTCATGCAATATCTGTCAAAAGGAGTCTAACAAAATTAGTTGGCTAAATCCTGCTGAATTTTTACTGGTAAAGAGACACTGGAGTCTGCCACCTTGATAAGGATAGCTTATAATATTTAACATTCGTAGTCTTTTTAAATGTCAGGGTAATGTCCGTTTTCATACAGTCTTCCGTCCCTTTTGCTCATTACATCTGTTTAAAGAAGAGGTAAAGTTTTAGTATGCTAGAACAAAATCCTAACTCAAACGGCAAATTTCCCATTAATTTCAACAGAATCCAGATTTCACTGTGTGTCCAGTATCGACGGAATCAAAGGTGAGGAAGAACCAGGCCTTGTATTTTCTCAATTATCACCATAAAACCTCTAAAACATTGCCATTTACTTCAAAAATCTTTTATGACAGAGTTAAAAAAAGAAGTTATTCATTAAAAATTAATATCTCTGATGTGGCTGATATTGAAAATCATGCACTTCAAAATTAAACATTTATATTGAAAAAGGCAAATTGACAAAAAATTGTAATTTTGAGACACACTAAAGGTCACATTGTTCAGAATTTATTGCAACAATTTACTACAAGTGAACATTTTATTGCAATTAAGTTCCATATTGAAATCAAGAAGCTGTAACCTCTTCTTTTTATTCAGAAATATAGTCTGTTGAGGAGACTCAGATCAATTCCTTAAGTATTGTTAGCTCTGCTGGGTCCAATACCAGGCTGAGTTATAACATCCATTCCCAGCCTCATCTTCCAGGCTGAAAAAACATAACTTACATATTATTTACACGTCTAGAAAAAAAAGAGCATTATTTCAAGATGAAGAATATTATGCTCTCAATGAGAAAAAGGACAGAAGGTGAGATTAAAAAAATATCGTCTAAAGATGTTTGGATTTTACACCTTCCTTCACTGAACCTATTTCCATCAGCGGTTCTTTCAATAGTTTTTTTATAATGTGGACAATATCTAAACAGAGGAATGTTGAATAGCAGGCTACCTACTTGTTTGGCATTATGTGAAAGGCAAACTTAAGAAATATAGGAGGAAAAAAGTTATTTCTGTGAGATAGTCAGCTTTCACTGAAAATTTAACCTAAGTTTTCATCTGTAGGCATCACTGTGGCAGCTAAACCATTCCTCCAAAAAGCTTGCAGAGAAAATAAACAATACAGATGATTGTTGAAACAAACACAAAAGAGGAGAGACAAATGAGGAAATCTCATTAAGGCTTAGGTGAAAAGTTGCTGTTTTCCAGGTTAAACATAAATATACATCTAATTTTCTAACATATTTAACTTCTATTCTGGAAATGTATATACACAAAAGGTTACAATAGTCTTTCTAGTAAATCTCTGCCTCTTAATTGAATTAAAAACGTCATATGGATATTGCAACCACTAAGCGCTACAACCTCAAAATTTTCATTTGTACATAGTTCATACTCAGTTTTCAGTTTTCATAGGATCATCTTTAATTCTTTTAAATTATTTTTCAAATATTTTATATGAATAATTATTAGCCATTGCATCATTCGCATTTAAGCATCTTTGTTAGAGAGGGAAACACATTGGAATCTAGAAGCTGAGAGGATATTTTAGAGAAAAGAATGCTACAGTTTCTTGCTGAGATAAGACAAAAACATAGGTGCAAATTTCCTCATAGGTCAAATCAAAAGACAGTACTATGACGTGTTTATTTAGACACGGGCAAAGGAAGGGAAATTGAGTATCAGAGAAATACCAATGTTAAAATGCAGGGAAAGTATCTAGAAAATAAGAAACAGAAATGAGCTGCTACAACTATCTTTTTCACCCTAGTCAGACTTTAGTCAAGAAAACTGCCACTGACTTCAACACAAGCAGGATTACAAGCAAGATAATTAGCCAAGGCACTGTCCTGCCAGCACAGTATATGTTTTCAGCCTGTGGCTGGCTCTCACAATCATAGGCTTTAACCAAGCATCTTTTCTCCCAGATTTCGAGCCGGCTTCAAGCGAGCTTTCCGCTGGTGTCCCTTCATTGAAGTGTCCAGCTATGATGAGCTAGAGCTCAAGACAGCCAGGTTTCATCCCACCCGGCAAAGCAGCCTATATACTGTGTCCAGAATGGAGTCCAGCATGACAGTAGTGTTCGACACTAATGATGGAGATAATACCCATGCCAGCCGTAAGAAAAGAGCAGCTCCAAAGGATAAGAGTTTCAATGGCCATTCACAGAGGAATTCTAAGACCGTCTCCACAACCTCAAGTCTCATCAGTTCACTGAACACATCAGTAGAAGATTATTCCTAAGCACCTCATTGACGACAGTTGCTAGAAGAGCAGCATCAGACAATGCTCTCTTACTTTGGGACTAGATATTCATATCACAGGAAAGCAAACGTAATTCCACTGATGAACCCTAGCTATAAATATCATGGGACTTTAAGGCATCAAGTATTTTCTGCTTTGGAGTGAAAGAGGAACTTGAAGACATATGTACACATTAGTCTGAAAGTGCAATCATACCTTATATCTGGCAACGTTTGTTGGGATTATCTAACATAAGCTAATGGCATTTAAAAAACCCATTGTTTCAGGTGTGTCTGACCTGTGGCATTTACTTAGTAAGTGGCACTTGCTGAGATGTAGCAGGTTTCTTTCACTTATCCAGGCAGAAACACATGATGTTTTCTGTTATGACTGTATTACTTCTACAGTAACAAAATTATATAAGAGCTGATTTTAAAAATTCTTTACAGTGAAGCCCTAAATCTATTTAAATGGTTTACAATTTAGTCCTATTCCCAGCAAACAGATGAAAAGAAATTCCTGTGAAGGAAGTTCAGCTGTTTGCAACAGTACCATTTTTCAAACGTATAAAAAATATTTCTTTTTAAAAAGGAGAAAGTCTCTAAGAGACTAAGCTAAATTCCTCTGAAGTTTCTTTATTAGTGAACATTACACACAAAGGGAATGTATTCTTTCAAGAGGATGCATTGCTTAGATTAATGTCCTATAGCTTAGCATCTTAGTGCTAAGAGTTAGATGTTCCTCCAGTGATCCTAATGGGAACTTTATGTTGGAGATTAGAAAGGTCAAAAGATTTTAAACTGGAGATTCACATATCAGAAAAATACCACTGTGGCAATGAACTCTTCTCTGCAGAAGATATGGCAACATGTTTCACCTGAACACCTTCACCAGCAAAAAAACCCCCATATTTAGGCTATTTTCCCAAATTTGCTATAGCTAGATGCATGTAAAAATATTCCTCTGTCTGCATCTGAAAACATGTTAGGCATTATTATATAGACACTTTCCCACTCAGTTCAGTCAAAAGCTACTGACCATCATTGTTGCAAAGAAAGATGAACTTAAAATAAAAGGGACCAGACAGCTAAATAGCTGTATCAGTTGCATGGATAAACTGCTTCTGTGAATATTTGCTCTTGAACAGTTAATCAAAACTCAAGCAAAAGAGTGTGAATGCCTGAATTAGCCAGCACAGAGGAGTGTGTACCTCGCTCTACCCAACCCAGTACCAAAGCTGAGCAATTAACAAAGAGATGTTTGAGGACAGAAAGGCTTGAGCTGGCTTTAGCCCACATTCCTTCAAAATGACTGGTGATTGAGACAGTGAGCATAAGTGACTAGTAATGAGAATCATATTTGTATTGTGATTCATCTATATAGTCAATTGCTATATTCTACTAAGTGTCATTTGTATTTGTAATGTGATTTCAGTGCATTGCTGTATCACTCTGCTAAATCAAAATACTATGTAAGGTGAAGTAAATTCAAATAAGTAAATCTGCTATTTAACATTAAACCTTCCACGTGTGGAATAACTGAAGAACCTAGTCATAGAGTACTGTACCGTTTTAAGAATTTTAAATCTTCACAGATCTTCACAGAGCTTTACTGAGAAGACTCAGGATAGTCACATACACATACACACATACAAAAAAAAAATAACCTAAGCATATTAAACTGATGGTGATAAGATACAAACAAACATACTGTAAAGTCCTCTGTCTGCTCATGTATAAATTTTAGGGAATGTAAATATCAAAAAGAAAAAAAAAAAAAGTATAGTTGTCAAAATATCTTTTCTAATCTGGCTGTTACAAAGTAAGTGCTGACAAATGTCAATACAATAATGTAAGTTTAAACAATAAGATTGTAGTGAGATTAATTTATTGTTTTTAAATGTAGAGTATAAATCTTAAAAAGCTGTATCTAGAAATACAGCATCACAAATATACAATACATCATCCTCAAGTAACTTTTATGGTCCTTGGTTAACAAATAAGGAAGCAATGATGGCTTCTTCACATTGGTGTCTTTAATCAGTGAAACAATTTCACTTTACTACGTGTTTTAGGATATTACCTACTGAACAACTAATCCATTGATAATCTCACTATATTGTGGTGGGGTATCAAAACCACCCACAACATTCCTGTAACCCTCCTCTGAAGTTAGAGGGTATCTCTGTGCACCAAATGAATAAACCTATGCTCTTAATCATAGCATTGCTTTAACAAAACATTACCGTGACACATGGTGCAAAACCATCTCTGTCTCACACTCAGAAACCACAGAGGGTTACACGCTCATACAAGTAGCACAGCAAAAGTTGTGGCTGATAGTAGATTTCATTTGAAAGACTATTCCTGAACAAAGATTCTCAGTAAGTGTCCTGGTGTGGCATAATTACTTAAGTGACCTGAAAATTAAAACTTATATTAAAACTTATATAAAAAATCAGCATTGTTCACCATTTAAGGAAAGGTATAAAATCGGGAAGGCTTACAGGGTGGATACAGCTGCTGCTGCTATGTGAGGAATGCACAACAAGCAATTCCCTGCAAATACCATGCAGTGTGGAGCAGAGTGGAGGCTCTGCCGACACACTCTGTGAGGATACGCAGGAACAAGATGGTCCTCTAGAACTGATAAGCAGCACTTTTGGTACCCTGAGCCAATGGTCTGTCAAATCTTGACAAAATGCTATCCTTAGTGCAAACTCTGCTCATTTTAATGTCATTTTAATACTAAAGCACACCTCCATCCCAAGACTACCTGTCTTCAAGGTGAAACTACTCCTCCCTCAGTCTGTGCCCTGAATTGTTTGTAAACTGTACCTTTAAATGCGAGGCAAGAGAATTTCACACCAATTGGAATAAAGGTATTTATGACTAAAGTCACTCTAACTCCACCTTGAAGGTGAAAAAAGGTATAAAATGGTTAAAGAAAAGGGGGATGTGTGGGGAAGACACCATCACGAACAAGTCAGGGAAGCAGACTGTCTCTGACTCCTGGGATCAACTGACGGACTGAGTCTCATTTCCTCCCACCTTGGGATGCCTTGGGTGAGACTTAAATTAAGTACTTCTGTCAGAAACTTAGAAATCTCTCTAGAGAGTTACTCTTTAACTTTTTGTAGCCAGGCTGTACTTTGTAACTTCATGCGCTGTATTATTTATGGATCTATTTTTGCACATGCTTTCTTTTGCAGATAGTGACTATCACTGGCAATCCATAAGAACCTGTATCTCTGTTGCATGAATAAAACTGCACTGTTTAAGTAGACAGTCGTCATTGTTTCTCACTGAACATGACCAGACCTGCAGTGTGGCCATGCTAGTTCATGAGCACGACTGGACTGAAGGTGAGTTCACTGTCAGTGAATCCAGAGTCATGGTAGTTCACAGGAGGTGAACATGCCTGGACTGGTCATGGTAAACTGGGCATCACTCAGAATTTCAACCTAGCCACACCTAACCTCCCACCTTGGTGAGTACAGTTAGAATGCAAGGGGGTTTATTTTCTGCCAAATCACTCTGTCCCCTTTTAATGTGGCACCTGGTCACCATAAAATTCATCACAGGCTTCCAGACATCCCTCACTGAAGGTAATGGAAACCAGGTCATCCTCAGTTTGTGCCAATTAAGACTGCTCAAAGTGGCAGTCTGTACGCAGTGCATATGCTTCTGAGGATTATCCGTGCAGCAGGGTAGTAGTCATATGTCTGCACTGAAACCTTCAATCCATATTTTTATCTTTGCTGAGAGGTAAGTTAACAAAAACAGGCAGAGTTAGCTTCCTGATGAGAAGGCCATAATAGTACTCTAAAACAGCTAAAATTCAACAGTATCAGGTAAGATCTGATCTTGAAGATCTTGTGAAACATAAGCCCTCATATATAAGAGTTCCTTCAGTCCAGGCTCCTACTGGAGTCTGGCTCTAAAATGTTTAGCTGATGAAGACTTCATTGCTCCCTGAACTACCATTTTGCAGTGAGGTTCCCTTGTTATACAACAGGGAACACCACACCAGAACCCAACAGAGTGAAAAAAAGCTGAATGTGACTACATTTAAACTCTTTTCATGAATAAACATTTGAACACCCTTGCCTCAATTTATGTGTATAAAAGCATGATGTTCAGATGAAACTAAGCCCAGAGTATCCAGAGTACAAGATGCATTCAGAAGATTGCAGCCTGAAGCTATTTGGCTGGAATTCCCTGACATTCACCCTTCCAGTCCACTTTAGTCTTATTGTCAAGGTTGGGAGGCATTATCTGAGGTTGGGAGAAATGCACAGCATGAGCTATCTGAAGCACGTTTATGTCTGGTAATTGAATGTGTCCATTGAGGAAGGACATTTAACGATACTAATATACATTTTTTAAAATAATATACAAAAAGAACAAGTATACAAAAGGAGAGCAAAACAGGAGTTTTAGAAGTTGTGTTTTTATCTACATAAAACACTCCAGTCTTTTGGATGTGGATGTTTCTCCTTTAATACCAGTGTATTTTGCGCAAGAACCTTCTATTTCACTGGTACAAATTTCATAACCTTTCAAGCTATTCTCTGAAGGAACTACAGAGTTATAGGAATACTTGTTCCTGATGCATTTATTTCAATACTTTTGAAGCTGCCCCAGCTCAGGTAGAAATTTAAATCTGCTATAATGCTTCCTCTAGTTTATGTTGAGTTTCAAATTTAGAGTCCAGATGACTAGGCGCTGACTGTTAGTGAATATCTCCACATACTGCTACAAAAGATGCAGGAGATATTGCTTAGGATACATCACTGTTTACAAGTATTGTGTGAGTTCCTTGTATTAAATAATGTATTCAGATCATTTTAAGTCCTGTTCATGAGAAGATTCATGTGGATCTATGTTCATCATTCAGATTGATTTATTGGGTGCAGTCAAAGATAATTCTTTATCAGTCCAGAAGCAGTTGCTGTAGGTATTTAAATTCAAGTTGTTTCAGATGGGTTCATCACATGCTATATTGTTACTGGGTAATTGGATTGTTTCTCTCCTATCTATAAGGTTGAAATGTGCATATCACATTACAACTGGAATCCAATTTCCCAGAGAAAATGGTTACATTTACAAACACTGAACTTGCCTGTTGTAAGTACTCTGTAACATAGCCTCTACATTACCATTTCCAAATCACCAGCATTAAGTTTTTCACTGCAATATTTGTGATACAAGCAAAAAGAGATACCAACATCAGTCACATGAATTGCATTTCCAAAGCACACTCACTTTGAAAATTCATGTTGCCCAGCTTGCTTGCATTTACATGCTTTAGGTTATTAAAAAAACTAAAAATTTAATCAATGGGCATTCACCGACTGAAAGTTACAACTCTATGAACACTTAAAATACTCAGCAGCTCTTCTATAACGTTTGCCCACAAACTCATACGCAAATAAGAGTAACAACAAAATAACTCTGTAGATACTACACACAGTAAGATTTGAGGCAAGCTCTTTCCTGAATCATAGAATCATAGAATGGTAGGGGTTGGAAGGGACCTTTAGAGATCATCTAGTCCAACGCCCCTGTAGAAGCAGGGTCACCTAGATCAGGTCGCATAAGAACACATCAAGCAAGTCTTGAAGACCTCCAAGGAAGGAGACTCTACAACCCCTCTGGGCAGCCTGTGCGACTACTCCCTCACCCTCACAGTGAAATAGTTTTTTCCTATATTTAAATGGAACTTTTTGTGTTCCAACTACACCCCATTATTCCTTGTCCTATTGCTAGCTACTATAGAAAAAGGGATACCCTAATCTCCTGACATCCACCATTTAGATACTTGTAAATATTGATGAGATCCCCCTCAGTCTCCTTGTCTCTAGACTAAACAGACCCACTTCCCGCAGCCTTTCCTCATATGAAAGATATTCCAGTCCCTTGATTATCTTGGTGGCCCTGCGCTGGACTCTCTGTCCCTCTTGAGCTGAGAAGCGCAGAACTGGACACAGGACTCCAGATGAGGCCTCACCAGGGCAGAGTAGAGGGGGAGAAGAACCTCCTTTCACCTGCTGGCCACACTCTTCTTGATGCCTCCCAGGATGCCATTGGCCTTCTTGGCCACGAGGGCACATTGCTGGCCATGTTTAGTTTATTATCAATCAGCACTCCCAGGTCTCTCTCTGCAGAGCTGCTCTCCAGCAGGTCAATCCCCAGCCTGTACTGGTGCATGGGGTTGTACTTTCCCAGATGCAGGACTGTGCACTTGTCCTTGTTGAACCTCATGAGTTTCCTCTCTGCCCAACTGTCAAACCAATCAAGATACTGCTGAATGGCAGCACAGCCTTCTAGTGAATCAGTCAGTCCTCCCAGTTTGGTGTCATCAGCCAACTTGCTGAGGGTACACTCTGTCTCGTCTTCTAGCTCATTGATGAAGACTTCCTGCAGAGCATCTACGGATTGGCAGAGTTCCTGCTAGATGAAGTCTGACAAGCGGAGAAAAGTTACAGTGTCAAAGGACTTCACTGAGTAGCCCAGCCAACAGCTCTTTCTTGTTTGCAACACTGAAACCTACCTCTTGGATGTTAACTGATAAACTTAAGGCAGACAGCAACACCTTAAGGATCACAGATACTGCTTTGCTTGGCCTGAAGATCTCAGTAGGGCCTTACGCTAGAGAAATCAAGCTTTGTATACAGAAGTGTGTTCTACTACGGTCAGTGTTTGTTCAATTTGTTCAGATATGGAATCTTAAAAACATTTAGACAAGCATAACACCAAGAAGTGATGGTCCAAGTGATGCTACCAACCTGGAGCTGTTTTCTTGGGTCTTGGTGACTTCAACAGGGCAGAAAAGAAGCGATTTTTACTTCTATACCTACTCCCCAGCATCCTCAGGGCTACTAATCAATGTCACTCTTTTCACCTAGTCATCTAGTTTGTATGGGGCAGTAGGACCAGTACTGGCAGAGGAATGAGACAGCAAGCCAAACAGTTTGTCCCTGAGTCCAAAATTACTTTTCATAGCTTGTTATGCATGTCATGTTCCTAAAACTATTAGAGTGCAAAGACACTTTGGAGCTAGCAGCAGACAAGCTTAGATACAAAAAAAAAATAGCACAGACGTGTCAATATATTGCTCTATGAGGACTGAAATTTACCTTGAAATTGCCAAACTACCACATTACAATAAGTAAACTTACCCAGGCTCCCAAGGCTGGACCATTTCTAGTATCCATACTAACATATAACACCTCCACTCCCTCCCCAGTACATGTAGTTAACACCACATTACAAAGCAGTTATGGGCCTAGTGTACCCTAAGGAAAAAAAAAACAGCGTAACTATCTGACATGCTCTCAAAATCTTCCAACATTTTTCCCTAGTACTGTCATAGCAAACATTACTCTAACAAAATACCTTCTCCCTGACTTTCTTTAAGTGAAGTACTTCCTTTTTCACAGTGTTCAGGTCATCCTGAACCCAAAACAGTTCATAAAAAGAGCACCACAGCAGTCTGGTCTTCAGGTAAGCCAAATGAACAAGTGGAACCCTCAAATCCTCATTTTCAAGGACAGCTAAATAGCCTCTTATTGTCTGAACAACATGAACAATTGGGGAGAGCCTTGGGTATAGTTATATTTCATTACTGTGACCTTGTATCACATAAAATACATATATTTCTCCTCCCAGCAGACATTTATAAGCCTTTTATTTTTTTCCCTACCAGATCTAATAGTTCCTCCTTAGGTTTCCTAGAGTAACCTAGGATCCCAGCTCCTAATCTCTTCCTTCTGGTTTGATTCTGAGACAAAACATAGGAGGGACCAAGGAGACTCTTCTTTGAGGTAGCCTCCATTTAGCACAAAATTTAGCTCAACTTGTTCTGTGCCAGTTTCTCAAATCGTGTGATCATAGCACTCTGCTTTCTGACAATGTTGAATGATTTCAGGAGGCTGCAAATGTTCCCTCATCACAAAAGAAATCAGCCCTCAAATACTCTGGTGTCACTGATAAAACATGCCCTTAACACTTCTTCACAAGCACTGATCAGGCATCACAGAAAGATGAATTATGTCTTCACAGAGAAGTACATCAGAATCAGAGGATGTTCTCCATTTGACTTTAGTCATCATGGCAGCATATCAAACCATCTAAAAGTAGGTAACTAGTGGCAAAAATAATGATCAGTTTGGCTATAGGTTTCATCTGCATAATATTGTCCAAGGAAGAGATCTGTTTTACATCCCAAAGAAGAAAGATCCCCCACTGAGACTGCAAAAGTTCAAAAACAGCTATTCAGGTAAATGGTTTTAATAGACTTAGTCTGCAGGTTTAGTTTTGCAGCTTCCTGATCAATTCTGTAATATCTCCAACTAATTCTGTATGTTGAGTAGAAATTTTTAAATATTATCAAACAACTAAGGTGTGTGTATGTGAAGTTTGACTCTTTGGCCCTGAAAGGCTAAAAATGATTGAGCAGAAAACAACCATAGTTAATTTTCTCCTTGGAAAACAATGTCTCTGTCATTCAGAGTAGCCAAAAATGAGTGAAAATGCAATAACCGGAGATATCTATTTATCTCTTCCACTAGAAAAGGTTGGTGGTAACACTTGTTCAATAGCACTTAAGTAAACAGCATAAAAATTAATCATATAGTATCAAGTGAAGAAATTTTTTAGTTGAACTATATCTCACTCTTGGAAAAATCTATTGAAAAGAAAGCAGCTGAAAATAAATTAATTTCATGTAAATAAACAAACTTATCTGAGCATGCGAAATATCTAACAAAATTCAGAGCCCAGCTTCAGAGTCCAGATTTAGCAGAGTTGTAAGTGAATTTTGCTGATAAACAGAATTTTTCAGAGTTACACTTATAGTTTAAAAAGAAATGTCTTATGAGCTGCACTACTTGTTATATGAATACTGAATTCACAAACCACAGAATGGTCTGAATTTTGGCACAAACTATTACATGTCTAAAAGATCATATCAGAAGTATGTTTCCATGCCTATATTGTGCAATAAACCAGTCACAATGAACATTAAACACCAACTTGTTGAATCAAATTAAAAACATCAGTCTGCAAGTATATTACAACACAGAAAACATGATTAAACAATTGTTTTAAAAAAATATAAAATAGCACAAACAACTGAAGAAAACAGAAAAAATCCAACTTCCCCAAAAAATGTTTATAAAGTTTTTTTGTTATTTATCTTTCAATGTATCTCCTTTTCAATCAGTTTAAGCACCAGTGACTTCTATTCCTGAGTATCAGACTGGCTAATTAGAAATTTTTTTTTAATTAAGTGCCCATAGCAAGGCTTTTTGTTATATTTTCTCCTCGCCATGACAGCAGGCTACAAGAGTGAGCAAGCAGCTGTTTATTGCCAGTTGGACCTAAGCCACAACACTGTCCTACTAGGTTAATATGATTAAGTTATGGCAGTTTCTGTAGACAGCAGCATACAAAGAAGATGTGTGGCTAACTTTACATCTGGCCAGCTCCCATTCCCAGATGATTATGTCAACCAATACAACAGTGGGATCAACTGGAAGTCTCCTTGTTACAGCTCTATACAAGGTGTAAACTCATATGTCAGATCAAGACAATTTAAACAACTTGCTAAATAGCCTGACTATATATGCAGTTTTTTACTGGTTTCCTTTTAAAATCTTGGTAAAATTATATTCCAAAAACTATGAATTCTAGAGTATCAATTAGCCTACTATTGGAGGCTATATAGGAGCTAGAGGAAATACCAAGGTAAGCTACAATTTATTAACTTTCTGAGGATGTGCCTATAGGCACAAAGGGAAAGGTTGAGTTGTGAATGACAATACAATGAAAGTCAGCAAATGAAAGGGCAGTTAAAGTCCACAACATAAGTTATTATTGAACTATCACATTTAACATTTACATTTTAGATGGCAAAACACATCACACACCCTACCTACATCTCTTCCTGCCATAACAAGGCCTTTGGGCAACAACTCCTTGTTTCAGCTCAAAAGAAGTCTGACCCTGAGAATATGTCAACGATTGACCACGAAGGAGCTGTGACGCAACCTGACCGGTTTCCCAGCATGACTGCATTTTTGCAAGCTCTGACTCTCTTCAGACTCAGAGTCAGAGAGCTGAGATCTTTTCAACTCTCTCCTCCCCTCCGTCAGATGAGTATTTCATCAGAAACCCATGGGGATGTGTCAGGTTGATATGATAAAGTATGCTAATCATATAATTTTGACATACATCTTTGAAGGGATCTAGGTCACCTCTTTCCTAGGCAGTGTAATATGATCTTCAGCCCAAAATGGATGTTCCTCTTCTGAATAAATATGGCTTGGGGACAAATAATTGAAGAGGGACTTAATTCTTTTGAGGTCTCTGAGGAGGTGATAAAAGAGCTTGCAACTCATGTACCAAAATACCCTGGAGCCCTTGGCTTTAGGGGAAATTGAAAACAAAAGACAATTAAATTCTTCATATACAGGCCACCAGGTATTTCTGGATATATTAGGACAAGCCTTGATGTTTTAGTTGATAAAGCACAATTAACATTACTTCTGTTTTTCCAATCACTGACAGAACTATGAGGAATTAAGGTCAAATACGAAATCAGCTTTTCTGAGGAGGCAGAGTACGTATCAGGACTATTAACTCTGCAAGCCTCACAGCTCCTTCCTGAAGATGAGAGTAGAGAAAAATAGAACAGAATAAATTGGAATAAGAAAATATCTTTTACCTGCCAGCTGTGAATTTGAAATTTTGGAAAGCATTGCCTCTAGAGAGATATAAACTGATGTCGGGAAACACCAACTGTAAACATACTACTAAGGCCACAGAATGAGGAGCCTGGACACTGATGTGATGCAGTGTTAAATCATGAAGTAGAGACAGGTTCTGCATCATGGCTGAACCTCAGCTGGAGCTACTTGTGTCTCCCTAGCAGAGGCCCAGCAATCACAATGCTCTAGCTGGTGCTTTCAAGCCATTCTCCCAGTCTGTACGACACATTTTATCTTCATTTTGATGCAATATAGTTTCTCATCAAGCTAACAGTAAACTTCATCTGCTATCTCTTCATGGGAGATAGACTGAAGAGGAAGGCACAGAATTTGGTTGCCTATGCTGGGAATAGCTCCTACAAGCCAGCCAATCCCCAAACATGCAGCATAACTATCCTGAGAGCAGCTGACACTCGTAACAACTGAACATCAGCTGGATGCTTTTAAAAACCCAGGACTGTGCACACAAATTAAATTAGCACATGTAATTAACTTGTTATCACAAGTTACTGATGCATAAGGTCAGACTTTGCCATGATATGAATAATCAAAACTCTGCTTTGCTCTCTTCTTCCACAGCTTGCCTGAGTGCTTCACAAAATCACACTACTGTAGTGTAAGAAACTGAAGAAACTCTATCCCTTGCAAATATCTGAGGTTTCTAATCTTTCTGCAACAGATGAAATGGTGTTAGAGCCATGAGTTTCATGTTTCTGCCCACATATGTAAATTCCACCGCTTTTATCTTACTTCTCTAGTTAGTTATTACATGTAGACTATATTTGTAAAGCAGCCTGAAAGTGGTCTTACTCAACTGCTGTGACATCCATAAGAAGAATATGCAACTGCTAGGTCACTGTCCTTGAGAAACATTAGTCTACAGTGCAACACAAGAAATGACTGGCAGATGAAAATAGGTTTGATGATAATGCTAGTCAACTTGATTAAAAAGGGCTTTCAAAATGTCTCTTGATTCTTTCATTGGAAAAGTACAATGCCTCTCTCTCTTTTGCAAGGTTAACATTGAATTCACAAGATAATCTGTGAGAGAGTATTTAAGACCAAATACTGTACTCCTTTCAATTGTATGCAACAAAGTTAATTAAATTTTTCAGGATTCACTCTGACATAAATGAGCAAAATCCACTCAGATATTTTCATTATGGAGTTTCATTTGTATTCATTCAGGCACAAAGAAGAAAACATAGAGCACTGATTTTCTTAGATTTGCTCTTCAGGCATCCACTTACAGAGAAATAAAGAATTTGTTAACATTATAGAACTATAAATGACAAGAGGTTTTTTTAAGAAATAAAAGAAGAAGGTACTGCTAGTATGAAATCATTAATGAGAGTTTAGGTATTTCTGCTAAGCTATTCAAAAGATCTAATTTACTGAACGTAAGAAGAAAGGCTTTCCCTGGTATGCCACAGTAGGTGTTTGTACAGAAAACTTAGAATTATCAGAAATGCTACAGACATGGCCTGTTCTGAAAACTTTGTGACATTTTGAAAGTATGATGCATATTAAGGGTGGAATCAAACTTTACCTTTGGACGCAGTGCACCAGTTCTGCAAGAACAATTTGGTCTTTGTTTCATCCTGCCTAAGTCCCTTGGAACTACTGGCATTTAATACACTTGTTTACTTTTATTGACAGAGGCTTTAACATCTTTCTCAAGTTGCTTTTGTTCTACAAGTATCATAGAATCATAGAACAGTAGGGGTTGAAAAGGAGCTTTAGAGATCATCTAGTCCAATGCCCCTCTAGAAGCAGGTTCACCTAGATCAGATTGTATAGGAACATGTCCAGGAGGGTCTTGAAGACCTCCAAGGAAGGAGACTCCACAGTCCCTCTGGGCAGCCTGTGCCACTGCTCCATCACCCTCACAGTATAAAGTTTTTTCTTATGTTTAAGTGGAACTTTTTGTGTTCCAGCTTCATCCCATTACCCCTTGTCCTGTTGCTAGCTACTATAGAAAAAAAGGATGTCCCAATCTCCTGACACAAGTAAGTATCTGATACTTAGCCTTCAGTACATACTAATGCTAGCATCATGCATGGAAATCTTGACTGTAATGCAACACAGCCACAGTCCTAATATTTTTAAACCATAAACTGTGTTTCCTAGCTGCGTAAAAGCAAAAACTTGTAGTAGGCAAGTGCACTTATATAGACAAAATAATTCAAAAAAGTTGAATGTATGCAATTGGTCTACAGTGTTTTGATTTCAGGATGTCAAAATTATTAAGAAGATAGAGAGCTTCTCAAAGTACCTCTGGTATCACAGCTAACATGGGAGGGCAGTTTGTTGAGTTGAATGATGTGAAGCTACTACGGATGATCTCAAACAGAAATCCTCTACTATTAGAAGATTTCTCTACTATTAGAGGGGCTCACTAGCGTCTCCTCAGCTGAGAAACCAAGCTCTGAAACAAAGGGTCTAAACCATTACAAGCTCATTCTCTTCTGTATTTGAATCATTTGGTTCATACCAAGGAAGGTCTTTTCACACTACAGAAGAGCTTCATTCTCTGAAGCACTGGAAAGCTCTGATTCCTACCAAAGTCAAGAGAGATGCTTGTAAAGTAGTTCAACATCTTGCCAAAAATGTTCAACATTGCACAACCTAGGTCTGTAAGTTGTCTAAGTGTGACATTATGAAATAAAGATGAGAAAGAAAACATTTCATATCAATCTACTTCTTGCCTATGGAGATATTGCTCAAATATGAGGCAAAGGCACAGAAAGATAGCTATTACCTCAGTGACTTAGCTGTAGACTGGAAAGTCATAACATAGTTACTTTAACTTCTGTGAAACAGGTTTCATGTGTATGTGTCAGAAAATGGATTCAAGAACAGTTCGGTTTTTATTCTCATCCATATAATTGTTCCTCTGAAAAAGTTTCTAAACAGAAAGTGGTCTGAATAAGAGGTTTTCTTTAAATATGTATTAAAGCCTCCAAAATGGCATGTCTGAATATCCATCATATAACTGGAACATTCCATTTCAGAGGAAGGAAAAAAACCCCTACTACATGTGATAAAACCACTAGCACAGCATTAAGACAAAAAGAATTCATCTAACGCTACAAACTGGAAAAGTACTCCTGTCTGAAGGATGTGAGAGTCTTTTACACTTGTCTTATCAGATAGTCATGAAAGCCTCGTGAAAATAAAGTATTTGTTTTTTAGAGAGAGCAAGAGAAATTAATTTAACAATTAAAAACCCATTGAAGCCTGGTGCTTGAATTATCTATTAATATTAATGTTTTCGGGGAAAGGAAAGGGAAAGGAAAGGGAAAGGAAAGGGAAAGGAAAGGGAAAGGAAAGGGAAAGGAAAGGGAAAGGAAAGGGAAAGGAAAGGGAAAGGAAAGGGAAAGGAAAGGGAAAGGAAAGGGAAAGGAAAGGGAAAGGAAAGGGAAAGGAAAGGGAAAGGAAAGGGAAAGGAAAGGGAAAGGAAAGGAAAGGAAAGGAAAGGAAAGGAAAGGAAAGGAAAGGAAAGGAAAGGAAAGGAAAGGAAAGGAAAGGAAAGGAAAGGAAAGGAAAGGAAAGGAAAGGAAAGGAAAGGAAAGGAAAGGAAAGGAAAGGAAAGGAAAGGAAAGGAAAGGAAAGGAAAGGAAAGGAAAGGAAAGGAAAGGATGAGCTTCTGAAAAACAGGATTATTATTTTCCAAGCAACACTTTCAGGTCACCAAGAAAATCACTAATTTTAACAGTGGGGAAACCTAATATTTTAAACAAAGAGTATGAGAAGTTTAGAGGAAAAATGTAAGTAGGTGGGAAAAAGAATGACACTACTCAAAAAAACCTTCAGTAGTTTTGTTCCAGCCCCCATTGAGTCAAGCTGTCAATCAAAAATCTTGTCAAGATAAAAATCTCTCCCTTTCCAAAAACATATTAATAGTGCTTAGCCAAAAGGGAAAGCCTCGCTTGACACCTTTGAACAATTTTTGTATCTCTTATCAGATATTAATATATCTAAATAAAGTAATTTTGATTTTTAAAAAGTAATGTTACTTACAGAAATATCTGTTTTACACATTTCAAAACTTCCTGTTAACATTTTAAAATGTGAATATTTAGGAGGAATTGTTTTCTATAAGTACTTTTTTGCCATAAAACTTCTGATCTTCTCTAGCCAAAAGATTAAAGAAAAAAAAATTAATCTGAAATTCTTGTGACATCTAAAATTTCAGCTGATGACATAAATTAAGCTTCTTAACCTCTTTAACTGCTTGAAGCTTCCCCTGATTAAAAATTATTATTCCTCAAGAGGCACTTTATCTACATAACATGGAAGCATAGAGCTGTGAAGTTGATTGGTAGAGAGAGAATTAGAAAAACTTTGAAAGGAATCCTTCTTTTTCAAACAGGAAAGTCTGTGTGCATGAAAGCCTGTGCTAGAAAAATCTAAAGAGGATTAACTAAACTGAAAAAAAAGCCACATGCACTTTTCCATAACATGGTACTAAATAATTAAATCTGGCTATTTTGTTAGGAAGATGAGGGAGTTTGGAAACACACTAGCACAAGCAATGGCTATGTGCTCTGCCCTGGCATTGGTGGCCTTGGTGTCTTGGGGGAGCTATCTTGAATCATAGGATCATAGAATTATTTTGGTTGGAAATAATCTTTAAGATCATAGAGTCTAGCCACTAACCTAACACTGCCAAGTCCATGACTAAATCAGGTCACTAAGCACCCCATCTACATATCTTTTAAATATTTCCAGGGATGAGGACTCGACCACTTCCCTGGGCAGCCTGTTCTAATGTTTGACAACTCTTTCAGTGAAGAAGTTTTTCTTAACATCCAATCTAAATCTCCCCTGGTGCAATTTGAGGTCATTTCCTTTTGTCTTTTCACTTGTTCCTTGGGAGAAGAGACCGACCCCCAACTTGCTACAACCTCCTTTCAGGTAGTCGTAGAGAGTGATCTTGTCTCCCCTCAGCCAGGCTAAACAACTCTAGTTCTCCCAGTGTCTCCTCATAAGACTTGTTCTCCAGACCCTTCACCAGCTACATTGTCCATCTCTGGACATTCTCCAGCACCTCAACATCTTTCTTGTAGTGAGGGGCCCAGAACTGAACACAGTATTTGATGTGCGGCCTCACCAGTGCTGAGTACAAGGAGGCAATCACTTCCCTGGTCCTGATGGCCACACTAAATACATACTTGTTGACAATATACGCTTGTGGGTAGGATGAGGGAATACATCTCCCTCCTTCTACCAAGTATTGATGCAGATGGTTTTATTATGCAGGTTTCCAAATTCCTTGTTCACCTTTATGTGACCAATTGGCAACACAAGGCTGTTTCAATCCATCTGGGCTGCTTTCTGTCCTTTACTTGGCAGGATATTACTGGCCGGAGAGAAAGCATGAGCCTAAAGGTACATCAAGTGGATGCTCACATGCTCAAAGCCACACCTCTGAAGAATATCAAAACAATGAACAGCAGACAAGACTCTCAAAACTGAAGTAGCTTGGGTGGACTGAGAGCATAAGAGTGAGCTAATTGTAGCTCAATGGGCCCACAAAACATCAGGACATCTAGGGAGAGATGCAACAAATATACATGAACCTGATTATGGAGGCCATTACAGAGGTCACTCATGAATGTGAATCGTGCTGCAATCAAAGGAGCCACAGGAGTAAAGTCTCCCTGGAATAGAGGGTGTTGTCTGGGCTTTCAGTATGGCAACACCTGGCAGAACAACTGTATTGGGCCACTGCCATCAACATGCCAAGGCAAGCACTACATACTCATTGTGGTGAAACATGTAAACCATGCCACTGCCCAAAACATCATCTTTTGTGGCAACATGATACCCTAGAAAGAACCAAATTAGACAATGGGACTCACTTCCAAAATAATGTCATAAAATCCCGGGCAAAGAAACACAGCATCAAGTGGGTATATTGCATCCCCTATCACTCATAGGCCTCTGGAAAGACTGAGAAATATAATATCTGACTATGAAAGACCATGTTGAAAGCACTGGGCAAAGGGGCATGGAAGCAGCAGGATATAAACTTAGCAGAAGCTACTTTGTTGGTTAACACCAGAAGAGCTGCTAACCACCCTGGTCCTGCCCAAACAAAACCCCTACATACTGTGGGAGGAGGTCAGGTCCCCATAATGCACCCAGGGAAGTGGCTAGGGAAAGCAGTACGGACTGTGCCTCCCATGGGGAAAGGGAAATCCATCAGTGGGATTGTCCTTGCTTAAGGGCCTGGGTGTACTTTGTGGGTAATGTGAAAGGATGGGGAGACCCACTATGTGCCTGAAGGAGATTTAATCTTGGGAGAGAAATAATCTGTGATATTAGTTGTCTGTTATAAGAAGTAACATAGCAAGAACAACCTTAACTGATGAAGAATGAGTTTCGCCAGGGACCAGATAAGTGCAACAATGACCCAAACAATCTAACATAGTGCTCTGTCTTGAACATCATCTTGACAGGTCGATCCCAAGTTATAGCCTGTTCTTATTAACATCTGGAGGAAGCCCATGGAATGTGAAAGTAGTATCTGACGTTAAAAGATAGGGGACAGTAGTTAATCAAAGTTTATAAATCTATATGTTAGGTATAAAGATGGTTTAAGTATGTAGTTTAAGTGTTGATAAGAACTCCCAGTTGATAAATAATGAGAATTAAATAAAATGAAATGGTTAGAAGATATATGTATATGTATTAAATTATGTGGGACCAGAGTACGATGCAAATTGTATGAAATTAAGGGTAGAGATTGTATTGGGTGTGGCTGAGATGGAGCTAATTTTCCCCATAGCAGCCTTCATGGTGCTGTGCTTTGTATGGGTAGCTAGAGGGGCATTGATAACACGTCATTGTTTCGGCTACTGCCGAGCATCAAGGTTGGCTTTCCAACATTGCCACCGCACTACAAGGCAGGTAAGATCTTGGGAGAGGACATAGCCAGGACAGCTGACTCAGATTCACCAAAGGGATGTTTCATACCATGTGATGTCTGCTCAGCAATAAAAGCTAAGAGAAATGAGGCAAGGGGAGGGAAGGATTCATTATTACGATGTAAGCCTTCCACAGCAACTGTTATATGTACTCAAGTCCTGCTTCCCTGGAAGTGACTGGACATCAGTTGCTGATAAGAGGTAGATAAAAAATCTTTTCCTTTGCTTTCATGCATGGCTTTGGCTTTATTAGACTGTTTTTATCTTGACCTATGATTTCAAATCTTATTTTTTACCCCTATAGAGGAGTGATAGAGCAGCTCAGTGGGCACCTGGGATCCAGCCGAGGTCAGCCTACCACAAAGGAAAAAAATATTCCTCTTTTGTCTGCTCATATTTGTGAATGTCATGCATGTATTTCATTTGCCATGTCCCTCTGGTCTGCAATATTTTCATATGGCAAAGTATATAGCTGGTAACTTAAATGGTTTTCAGAAAGTTTGAATAGTTTACTCCTTAGACCAGACAATACTTATGAATAACTTAAGAGATAAATATTTTATCAGATACAAACCTGCCCAATATGTTGTAGGCAGAGATTCCTAATCTGCATTTTTTGGGTTTTTTTATCAACATTTCATCCCCCCTTTCTCTCACAAGACCACAGACAGTAGACTAAAACAATATGTCTCATGCCTACGTCTGTACCTAAAGGTTTTTGAGAACCTCAACAAATGTCATCTTTAAAAATCAGAAACTTATAAATATATGTAACGGAAACCATTACATCCCACAAGACAGAAAGCTATCTTAATCTAAATGTGAAGCTTAAGGAAGATAAACAGTATAATGCACATTCCCTGAGCAACTCAGGTACTGAAATGGATGAATCACAGGCATAAAAGAAAAAAGCTCTCTAACAAAAGTATCACTGAAAATTATTCTTGAGCAGATATCATACAAAATGCACAGACACTATCATTACAAGAACAAGAAGTACAGCAATCACTCACTTCCCTTATGTACCAAGAGTTATTAGTTAACACCTGTGTGTCTGGGACATACTTCTCTATCTAATGAGCATCAGAGAAAGCACTTATTCAGCCTCAACTATTCTCTTGTGATTGCTAGTTTCACCATTTAGGCCAGGACATCATTTCACAACTAAACAAAAGCCAAAAAGTCATGATTAAAGAATATTATGTAGCAGAACACCTTACAATTACAATGCAACTAAAAGACCATGAAAGAAACATAAGGATCAAATCGCAAGCCATCTTAGAGGTACAAAATATCCCTAAGGAATTGGATACTTAGACTTTTCCATGTTTTTTAAGAAAGCTTCAACTCATCTACTAGCTAAATGCATGTGCCTATGTAGATATTTGAGAACACAGATAGGTGCTCTGAGACACAACCAAGTGGCTAGATACCTGAATAGGAGATTATCTTCCTTCTTCCCAGTGCAATCAAAATTTTTTGGCCTCAGTACATTGTGGATAAAATTTCCCGGAAAATTTATAAAAGCCGATCCCTTCCTCTTTGGAGCTGGTGCAACATATTCAATATTCAAAATAGTGTTTTTAATTAAAATGACCTACCTCAGGCACATGCAAAAATGTCATAGTTTTGAACCAGTGGCATCCATTAAAAGTTTTGTTAAAAGTTTTCTTGTAGCAAGTAAATTACTTTCCCATAGCATTTGATTGAAGTAATATAGAGAACACCAGGATTCAGAGAATTCTTCTGAACTGTACATTACTTTCACAGACATCTGTAAATGTAAGCATATAATATGAAAGACAAAAAAAATCCGACACACATTGATTCATAGAGCACAAGAAAAAAACTTGTAGGAATGCCAAAAAGCCATTCTTCTCAGCTACTAGTTCACCCTCTGCACTTCCTTTGTTCTCCTGCCAAATTAATACTGTCATAGTCCACAGGAAAGAGCACCTTGGCAGGCTCCCTAGCAATAACAAGTACTGTAGTTTTATCCAATGCATTACAGATAAACACCCCTGGTTTTCTACCACAGAAACATGTCTGAATCAGGTAATAACAAATCAGAAAAATAAATAAATCCTTAATAATCTTCTTTTTAGTTTCAGTTCTATACAACTTAGTTGGATTGGTTTACTTTTTTTTTTTGACATGTAAGCTACAAACAAAAGGGTAATAAGGACTTTTCATATGCACTATATCAAAGCAAGACAAAGAACCAGAATTAATAGTACAATGAAGGGTCATTGATTTATGAATACATAGTCATTATTAAGCCATTAAATCTCCTAGCCTATAGCTTTGATAGAATAAAACAAGTTCTTATAACCTTTTTTGGTTTTCATACTATCCTTTTGAAAATTAGAATTGAGAATCCTGCATTTCCCTTTAGAAATTTTCCATACTCAGTGAAGTTGTTTGTCAGATCTTTCCTGTTGGTCAAAAAGTTGCCCTTTCTTGAACTGAATCAAAGTAACCTTAGTTATAACCCATTCTGTCTCATTTATATACAACATTTTAGTGACTAATCCTACTCCAATAGTTTCTCCTTCAAATATTTTATACCAGATTTTTATATTTTATTTCTTTTAAAACTTAGTATTGTCAAGTTTTTTCCTGCCTCCTTCTAACATTACTTTCTAGCTCCAGTTACAAGATGTCTCAGAGTAACCAGATGATTCTAAGCCAAGGTGAAGCTTGCACAGAAAGAGTAGACAGTTATTTCTTTGTTTTGTCACACGACACTTTCAAGGAAAGTACAGATCTTCCTTGTCTTTTTCAGTTCATCTGTTTTATTACATTTCATATCTATATAGACATTCCCAGGGTTTTACAGTGATAAGCCCTCCTAAAAAGATAAATTCATTTTTCAAAATAAGTTATTTTCTCCATTAATCATCTTCAGTTTTCTTCTTTCTAATTTCACCTTTCTTCTTATATATTTGTAAAGATCCTTACTCTTTCTAGTTTATTTGTCCAATAGCAAATCACTGTGTTTAAGTTTGTTTATCTCTACCAAGTTAAAGAAAGCAAGAGAGTAATGGAGCATGAAGAATTCTGTGCACTGCTCTTCTGCGGCATGACCCTCTGCTAGAGCACCAGGCATAGCAAAGTCTCTAAAATGAACAGGAATGGGTAAAAAAAAACCCATTGCAATAACTTACAGCAGTGATCCTAAGACAATGAGCCAAACGCTGACATCCCCTTGACATCCTTAAGTGTCCACAATTTGTGGTGCATTCAATTTTGCAGCACTGTAAGTAGAAAGTCTCATAATAAGGAAATTGGTTGCTTTGCAGATGCTTTTGAAAGGAAAAAAGTGTCTGTTGCCCTTAAATATTTAAGAATATTTGTGGAATATGAGACAGGATGTCTTTCAAACTTCTGATATTATTTACTTGTTTCTAAAAGAAACCTCTAGGCTTATTTGTAATTCCTACTAAAAATGCATATCCATGTAATTCATTATTTTCTAAACATTCAAGAATGATGCCTCTGCAAATTGAGAAATAAACTGTTCACCATGATGAGGTTTATTTATGATCAAACATGTCACAGATTATAAGACATGTCATCAAGCTGTTCTGATTATTTTGCAACAGGTGAACCAAACATTAGCAGATTTGACAGTGGTTTACTCACTAAGATGTCTTTAATTGTTAATGTGACAGATTTCAAGCTGTCATTGATGTCTGCTAAAATACCATTCAGAAATCAGCATCAGGCACTGCATTGCACTCCACTTCAAAGTGAATCCTGATATTCACTGATTACCACCTCTGGAAAACTTCTATTTTTAGATATTTAACTTACAATCAGTTTAACATAACTTGCAGCAACTGAAAGCTTTGCTTGAGTCATTAATCTCATTAATTCATAGACAGGGGCTACAGTAAACATATACTATTGTAAAAAGCAGTAACTAAGATATCTGTGTCAAGGACTGTCATTCTGTTATGATAAAGAAATTGGAAATAAATCAGCTGTTGGCCCACTCTGAGCAAAGCAGAGTTACTACTGTATCAGCCAGTGTGAAGTAAAACAGTACACCATAAAAATCTCAAGAGTAAATGAGAACAATGTCCATGTCATATTTCCAGTGTACATAATAGTGAGGTTCCTATTGATAGCATAGTACCCTAGTACCAAGGTAAGAACCCATTTCAAAAACTTTTTGATTTTCAGGTTAAAGGATCTGAAAAAAATAATTTAAATTCTTAAATGAAAGAGAAGGTTTTCCTTGTCCAAAGGAAACAGTCTAATAGTCAACACTTTTGGCAGGATACTCAGGATGAAATGTTTGGTCTGGGGTTTCTCTTATAATCTGTCTTTGGCAAATAGCAAATCAAAATGATCCTCATTTTACGGCTTCACCAAGGGCACTACTTGAGTCACTGTTATTTCCTTACCTCTTTTTCATTTCTGTGCTAATAAAAGGTTAGGGACTTCATGTGACATTACTTAATGGAAGACCATTGACTGCCTCCAAAAAAATTTATACTGTCTCAATGTCTATAAGAGATGCACAGAATAAGAACTCTAGCTGAACTGTACCTTCCCATCAGTATGTATTCACATTTTCGCTAGCAGTATTTGCTTTTCTCTAGTCAGTAAAGTGCCTTTGATTGATAAAAAGAGGCTGAATTTATCTTCATTGTAAACTAGATAGTGAAAGAAAGCCATTTAGTGTCCAAAGGCTTATTCAGAAGATCTCAGAAATTGTCATCTGTTTCTAACTGATGATGTGCACTTGCTCACTTCTTTAAAGACTACCCCACACTCACACCTGAGTGCCAAGAAAATCTATAGACAGAAAGCTTACATTGTACCTAAGCATCTGTCCAGCAACTTCCATTACATCCAAAAGAAGAATGTCACTTCTTCCTGTGGGAACTTAAACATTTGAAACTGGGAAAACATATTTAAGGTTTGTTGCCTATATTTCATACCTAAGAGAAAAAAAAGCAATATACACTTAAAGTTTGTTAATCTTACACTCTTTTTGAGAGGGTTTGTGTGGCTTATCATGTCCAGCTAGATGTGTGGTAAGGAAAGATAGTCAACAAAAGGAAGACTAGTTGAACTAACTGAAATAGTCTGTGGGAGACAGGAAGGGTTGGTGTGTATAGAAGACAATTGTTTTTCTCAGGCAGATTTTTAAAGGCTGTCTGGTGTTTTCCATTAGTTCTATATGTTGTACCTATTTTAACATATTTAGGTAATTACACTAAGATTGTCAAAAGGTGACACTATTACAGTGTATTGGCTCTTTCATGCTTTGTCAATATACATATTTAGATGGTTTAATGTGAATCAAAGGGGACAAGAAAAGTATTTAAGCATTAACAAGAAATTTCTTCCTTTCAGCTGAAGTCAAGATGTAGATATGTGAAGGAGAGCAGGAACTGTGTCTGAATAAAAAGGTCAATTAAAAATTAAGATATTTGTAAGAAGACAGTAGGCCAGGTCTCCAGTAGACACAGGAGCCAATTGATTCTTGGGAGAAAACTAGCTCACTTCATAGGTGATAATGATTTCAAGAAGGCTTGAACACTGCCTACAAAGGGTAGGCAATTAAGTAAATGATCAGTTGCCTATGCATAAGTAACTTAGTGCCTTCTTCATACCTGATATCTCAAACAAAAGTTTTGCAAATTACTTTAACTTGAATCTGCAGTGCCAAGTGAATATTCCCAAGTCAGCTTGAACACAATGGGGTCTTTTTCCTTAGTCAATATAACTGCAGAGCGATATTCAACCCTGGCTGCTGGGCAGATGCTTTACTATAAACAGCAAAATACACAATTGTAATGCTGCCAGGAACTCAATAACATATTCAGAGCTACCTCAGAAGTGAATGGTATTGTGTTGACATACTTTCAGTTATATTCTGTGCAGTACTTCAGAGAGTGAAGTATTTAGAACAAAAATGAACAGAAAAATCCATTTTATTATGCTGCAATGCAAGCTTTTCCCAAGGAACCTGGACTCATTAATCCCCATTCAATAATATCTCATCACTTTTTGTTTACCGGCCTTCTCCTGCCTAGTCTTCATGTATCTTTTCATTTGGTTGTGGTTGACTTGCATAAGTCGGGGTATTTTTAAATTGGCATTGAGAAAAGTCTATGTCATTGCCACCATGTACCATTTTTAAACCTTTCCTATCAGCTGTCTTGAATGTGACATACTGTTAATAGTAAACAGATTAATAGAATAATAAGGAGTTCAAAGTATATCTGTGCCAGTGGGAAAAGGTGCAAGGCTGATATGTGAACAATATCTTGGCAGTTTTAACTATAGAGCAGCTCTATAGAACAGTGGTTAAAAAATATTAACAGCAGTCACAGCAGAGCAGAACTTCGGTGACAGAATAATCATGTTGAAGGAGGAGAAAATACCTTGATTTACTAAAAAGAAGTTGAGTTCTACTGACTGCATATCATCCAGGATACAAGACCCTGTGGAGGACACAAAGAGATTTCTATTCATTTCCCAGCTTGATGAACAATTTCAGCAAACAACTTACCATGTTTCTGTGAAAAAGTTTTTATTTCTCTATCTCACCAGAGGATGTGTGTGCACGTGTGGAAATGTTTGTCAGATTCATTTTGTCAATGTTTGTAAAATGCTATGAAGAGATGCGAACTGTTTAAAGTGCTGAGTGAGGGCAAGAATCTATCAACAACTCGAAAATTAAACTTCTGTCCTTTGAAAATGTTTTCATGAGTTGACTTCCCTGTTTGGTTTCAGAATAACCCTTCTTTTACATTCTTTGTGCGATAGGCACAAATCTGTGCCTGAGATCTCATTCTTACCTGAATTTTACTGCTGAAAGTTGATCTTTAAGATCATTCTTAGACCTGCCAGAGAGCAGTCCTGTGGAGAGTGACCTGGAAGTCCTGGTTGATAATAAATTAAACACAAGCCAGCAATGTGCCCTCGTGGCCAAGAAGGCCAATGGCATCCTGGAATGCATCAAGAACAGTGTGGCCAGCAGATGGGGGAAAGTTCTCCTCCCCTTCTACTCTGCCCTGGTGAGGCCTCATCTGGAGTCCTGTGTCCAGTTCTGGTCTCCCCAACTCAAGAGGGACAGAGAACTTCTGGAGAGAGTCCAGCTCAGGGCCATCAAGACAATCAGGGGACTGGAACATCTTTCTTACGCGGAAAGGCTGCAGGAACTGGGGCTGTTTAGTCAGGAGAAGAGGAGACTGAGGGGGGACCTCATATACTTCAATGCTTATAAGTATTTGAAAGGTGCATGTCAAGGAGCAGGGAGGTCAACACTTCTTCTGTAGTGTCCAGTGATAGGACAAGGGGTAACAGATAAAAGATGGAACACAAAAAGTTCCACTTAAACTTAAGGAGAAACTTCTTTACTGTCAGGTTGATGGAGCTCTGCCACAGGCTGCCCAGGGAGGTGGTGGAGTCTCCTTCTCTGTAGGTTTTCAAAACCCTCCTGGACGTGTTCCTGTATGATCCGATCTATGTGAACCTGCTTGAGCAGAGGGGTTGGACTAAAAAGTCCCTTCCAACTCTTACCATTCTGCGATTCTGTGATTTAATAAGGTCCAAACATGGACATCATAAAGCAAAACTGTCAGCAATGATAAAGCCCAAGTTAACACTATAGTTTGCCGCAATCCTTATTAAAGTCATAAAGTAAAAGGTAAGCCTTGAATATTATCAAATGGTTATGTAGAACAACATGGTCTGTACTTATTTAAACTAATAAATTCTTTATTCTTCAGGACATAAAATGATCACCTTTAATGCCTAGGAAAGTTATTAAAACAACGGAATGTTACTTATGGATTTTCACATAACTACACACACTTATTTTTCTCTTTGGCATCTGTACCTGGCTCTGTCTGCTTCTAAAAAATGGTATGAGACTAGAGACACAGCACATTTAATCTCATGTGAATACTTTCATGCTGCCATATCTCATAAAAAGATTATATTTATATATACACACATATATAAAGATATTGATTCTTGCTACAATAGGTACTCTGAATGTTCTGTCTCTGAGTCTCATCACTTTAAAATTTTCTCCTGCAAGAACTCATTAAACAATTATGATTTGTGTTCTAATTTTAATAATCATCATTAGAGTTTAATATTATTTATATGCAATCAAACAGAATAAAATTCAGATGTAAAGCTTGATTAATACTTATGTTTGCCTACTGCTTCTACCTGAATAATTATTTATCACTCCCTGTGACTGGCTAATGACAATTACTGTATCTTTTCCTTCATTAGTTAGAGAAAATGAATCACATTGAACACATAATAAAAATTGATTCACATACTGCTTTCAAATTGGGGCACCTGAACATGCAGTATTAAAGCAGAGTTTTTCTCTGTCATGATACAATTTCTATGAGCATTTGCATAGTAAATATATTAAGGGTTTTTTTCTGCTTCAGTCATGTATTGCATATAAACTCCCAAGAAAATGTATTTTAACTAGTTAAAGTCAGGATATCTTTTCCCAGACTTCTGATATTGCTAATTAGACCAATTTCAAGTCACACCACACATTCAGAGAAATGTTTGTCCCTCCCAGGATACAGAGGTGAGATTCACAATTCTGGTGTCAACCAAACAAAAAAAAATAAAAACTAGGATTTTTTTACCAAATAAAAGTTTGTGTCTTTGAGGAAACATTAGTCCTATTAATAAGCAGGTGATGGAAGAGGCATGAACACAAGCTATGGAACAGCAGCCCAGGGTTAAGGCAGCTTAAGTAGCACTGTCACCAAAGCTGAAACAGCAATCCCCAAGTCAATGTTCCTCACAGTTAGCCTGGGATAGCTGCTGTCAGAATCTTCTCATGGATACATACTATGCTTCCATTAAATCCCAAAGACTGTCTTCCCCACAGATTTTTCTCCAGGTAAAAAGTACATCTTTGAGATATGAAATTATTAAAACTTATCCTTTTGCATAATTCTTGAAATCTTTAAATACGGCATCTTACTTCTGAGGTTACTTCAAGTTGAGTTTGGCAGGCATTTATACACTAATCAGTGAAAAAGATTAGAAAGAAAGAAATACTGATAAGTCAATTCATTGAATGAATAGGTACCACTGTTGTGGTGCTCTGACTGACTGGCTATATATTTATTCTTAAGAATCTGCTTGCTTTTGGAAACCAAAAGCGGGACTATTTTTTAAAGCCAATTTAAAATATACTTTTCTGCTAGAAAGTCTTGTTATTTGCCAGCCCTAAAGGTAACCCTGCAGATGTAAAGCCCTGTCTGTTTTGTTACCAGGTGCCACTGTTAACCCTCAGTTCAGCATCTAGCCTCGATAGGGTTTATACAGCTGCAAGAAAGATACCAGGTTTAGAGCACAGGCAGGACTACTTAAAGACCAACCGGGAACCAGCAGTACAGAAACAGGATAAAATAAACTGGGAAATGGGACTGGAATGGAGATCTCTTCTGAATGGTGCCATGTGACTGCAGTGTCTCAGAAATAATAAATCGTCAAACTGCAGGAGTACTTGGCAGGGACAGGTAGAGTAGTTGAGCACTGCTAAGACACATGGGGGAAACATCCTTTGAGCTCTTACTCATCAATGCAGATATAATTTGTGTTGACAAGCATTGAGGCTTTGCACTGCCTTGAGATAATGTGTTAATCCACTTCTGTCATCATGAACCACATAAAACAGATGTATAATAGTTCACGTCTGGCAAATGAGGCTGACATTGCAGCCTCTGGTCAGCACTGCATTGACACGATATGGTGGACAGATTAAAAACTACAACATTGTTTTAAAAATATACACAGCCTCTTCACATGCCTCTTGGCTCCTCAAATTCTACCCAATTTACTTTTCCTTGAAAAGCAATTTGGGAGCTGGTGACACTCCTGACTTCATTTGAACTAACATATTTGATCTATTTGGGCATTGAATAGGGCCTGTGCCCTTGTCTTATGATTTTATTTCTTTAAAAAATTTCAGTACTTGGCCTGTTCCATTCCATGGTGCATGCTGCCTATACCTTTCTTCTCTGCTTCACATATTATTTTCTGGATTAGAGTCCCTAGAGATCCATAAATTTTTCTTACCTTCTATAAACTGATAGAAATAATTACACTGCAGTCTAATTTGTGCTCAAGGAGTTGATATTGGCACATTAACAACGTGAATGAACACAGATGCTTATAACAAAGATAGCTGTTTGGTAGTTTGTCTGGAAAAAAAATTCTCAGAAAGAAAAAGACTAAAGAAATTCCTTTAGATGTCACCTGCATAATACACAGGAGAAAATGTTACAAATCATCTCCATGAGAATAAATTACTTCCATAATCTTAAGGTGAGTCTTCAGAGAAAATACAAGTTCATTGACTGAAAGAGTAGCAAGTTCTTTCTTGCTCTTATTCCACAATTGTCAGGCAGGTAACAACTTAAAAGACAGAACAATGATATTAACTTGACAAAACTTTCTCCAGAATGTGCTGTCTTCGAAGCATTAGCAGTAAAAAAACAGAGTTCAGTTGCAGTGCTTTATCATTTAAATTAGAAGAACTTCCACCAGGCTGTTAAAAGAGGCAAAGCTTAAAATAATTAAGTGAAAATGAAGTTTAAAAAAAAAAAAAGCCTGCCTTTAAACTTATCATAGCACAAAACAAGGGCTAGAAGGCTGTCACAAAATCTGCACATACAAACACTTTACTAACAAAATTATTTTGTGTTTTCATGAGTTGCTACATCAAGTGTTTCAGACAAGAGCGTAAAAGGCAATTACAGAAAGAAAAACTGAGCCATAAAAGAAAGCCTGTGAAAAATTGGTTTGCTGTTGCTTACGAGATTTTTCACAAAGATGCTTTAAGAATATTTTTATATGCACTTGGTTTAGATACAAACACCTAAGACAACTACATCATATGGTTATGAAAATTTTCCCAGTAATTTTAGGCTGATTCATTGTCACAATAAATGTTACATTCAGACCCAGAAACATTTTAAGGTTTGTTATACAAGTCCAAACTCTTGTAATGCCGTTTGGAATGGAAGATAGCTGGAGAGCATAGTTTGACAACATATGAGTATTTGCAGTGGGACAACAGCAGTCCTCAGTACTTTATGTGTTCCTGTTCTTTAGCTGGATAATTGATCTAGAAATGTAACAGGCTTGCCTTGATGCTGCATGTTCTTTGCAGGGTTTTTGCACTCCCTCACAGTTCCCTTCTTTCAATTAGTGCAACACTTTATATGATGTTGACCGTTTCCCAATAATGGTGCATACACAAGAGCTCCATGGTTCAAGACTCAAAGTGTCAAGGCTGAAATGAAAACCATATAGATGTGAGCTGATACCAAAAAATAATAGGTTATATAATATCACTTAAATTGACATCCCAGGTTAGTTTACTTTAATTCTGCATTCTGTGCACTTATATCATTTACAGTTTAAATCCATGGACTTCTGTCTGTACCATTATAGCTAACATTATAAAATTACTAATTTAAGTCATTATTTTTTTTCTGTCTGAAGTTACTAAAACTGTCAAAAAGTTATATTCTGAAAGTCTTCCAGTGAATTACCTTTCAATAATTAGCAATTATCTTTAATAACAATTCTCTTTTAACAACTAACAAGGTATCGGTTCTGGTTGGAAGGGTCATCATGATGAATGAAATAAAAACAGGGCACTGTCACAGGAAGAAAGTTTCACACCTATGGTACCTATATGTCATTTTATCTCTTTGTACACTACTCAAGGAGGGTAAACTACTGACATAACAGAAATTAAATTTAATATTGCAATTTCTTCTCTCAAGCTGCAGTGACAAGTGAGATGGAACTCTGTTAACTAGCCTCCAGCACCAGGAGGGGCTACCTGGTGAAGGCTCTATGTGAACTAACTTCACTAGCCTTACCTCGACTTCAGCTTCCATCTGTATTCATATAAACACTTTTGAATAGAGACTGCTTTGGCCAGAGTATTTTCTGGTGTACATGACTAATTCCCTTCTTAATTTAAAAGGGCTGCAGTGCTTTGTAGTAAGAGGGATTTTAGTCTTTACACTTTCAGCAATATTAAAGTATTGTTAAAAGAAGGAAATAGAGACAGTTCAAAGTTTTGGAAAGCCTCTCTATATCAATTCTCTCTTTCCCTGTTTCACTGTCTGCAGCAGAACTAGGAACAAGACCTAGCTTCAATCAGCTGTTCCTTGATCCACAGCCTTTTCTCCAACCATCCTCTAATCAGTACAAGATGCTTTCTTGATCTGCCTCAGCCTTGCTGCAAAATACTGTTAGTTGCCGGCATGTTTGGAACAGAATTCTACAGTATAGACATCCAGAAACAAAACAGATGGTTAAATATGATAGTTTTTTATGTGCTGGCAGATATATTTGGATATAATAGCAAGTCAAGGTTTACAGGTGTCATACACATGTACATACTATTGCTGAATTAGGGCTTGAAATACTTCTATTTTTATCTCTGATTTTTCTAGTATCATACTTAAGGTATTTGGTACGCAAACACATCATAGTCATCTTTATCAATAAATAGTCTGTACAATTGTTATGCAAACGTGTAGCAAAACCTATTTTGTCCTACCTCAAACTTCAGAAACATAATTGTTGAGATAGCTATTTAAATACAACAGCTATGTACACTGTGCTGGGAAATGCACACAATGACTGAAAATCAGAAAAATATGTTTGTCTGAAGCATTGAAAATAGTGAGATGAAGATAAGGACTAACTTGAAAATTAACAGGAAGGCAGAAACACAACCAATACAAGAGGCTTCTGAAATGTATACTACCCTACACCAGAAAAAAAACTGATAACCAGAAGTCACATAGCACATAACAGTTACACTCAAAAAAAAGAAGTGTGATAGTACATCAAGTGTAATGTATTTTCATGTCTGGTTTTGCCTCTTAGCATCAATTTCGCTCACAATATGGAACTTGACACATCTGTTTCTTTTGCTGTGTGGGGTTTTTTTTGGGTACAGCAGATCTATGATAAACATTGAAAGGAATACTATTGAATAAACTTTCTGATCAGAATTACTTTCATGAATTTGGAGTTTCATTTCTTGTTTTAAATAATTTGGTTTATGTTGCTTCATTTAAAATGTGTTTGAATTCAACATTGATTTAATAAAAACATTGTAAAATCACTGCGACCTACAGGCTTTTTTTTTTAATGTCATTCACCTTTATATCATAATTAGCAATATAACTTTAAAACATATAAATTTTACCCTGCTAGGCTAATCTAAATACTATGACACATGAAGAAGTTATCATGAGATAAAAAGCTTGCCAAATTCACATTTGAATTCACATTCAAATTCCTCTGTACATTTATTTAGCATAAACAGTAAAATAATTTAAAGTAGATTATCCTACAATGAAAAAATGCTAGAGCACTTTGCAGGTGATCCCTACAAGATACTTTAAACGTGAAGAAAAAAGTATTCCATTGTATAAGATGCTGTAGCAGTTTTCTAAAGAGAAAACCTAATGAATTCTACTTTAGTGGAGCTATTGGAATGAATAAAGAGTAGAATGTATTCATGAAGCCCTTTTCTTACTAATTTCTTATCTGAATTATAAACTAATACTTTTCCTTCTGTTTGATGTGTGTTTTTTTCCACCAAAGACAGCTGAGATTTGAAGGCCTTTAAGACAGACTGGATGTTAGAAATGGTAATTATTGCTATTTGAAGACTGAAGGGTCCCCCTGCTAAGGAGCTGCTCTTAGGTCTCCTGCTCTCTTTGCTCTTCCTTAATACCACAATACCCAGAACACTTGCATCTTACAGTACTCTAACAACTTTTTACTTTTGAGTGCTTGAATAGATGCGTAAGTGCATGCTACATAAGCGCTTTAACTTGAATTGAGAGTGTGCTTTTGAAACAAATCTTTCAGTTATTCCACTCCTACCAGCCAACGCTTCAGATCACGCCTCCAAATGGTTTTAGTTTTCTCTTACAGAGGAGGTTAATCCAAGGACATACTTCAAAGATCTGCAGACATCTGCAAATCTCTTGCTAATGTAGACATAAGAAATCACCTGCTGAATGGCAGTCTACTTCCTGAAAGCTGTGACCAGTGTTACCTCAAATTTCTTCTGCCTCTGCAAAGTTATCTGTCCTCTGACCTTTGCATAAGTTGTGCGACTAAAAATCATTTGGTAGAATTTAGCTTACAAATAGATTGGTGATAAACCCAGACACTTTCAGGGAGAATTGCATTACGGCACTCTTGAAAAAGGAATATTGAACAGTTCTTTCAAACTTTTGACTGTGTAGCATTGCATCCAATTATATTAACTCCTGCACTGTGCATGGACATGAAGTTTTACATGGGTTCAAATTTTTTATGAAATCTAAAATGGAGAATGACAAAGTATAGTCAGACAGGATTGTAAAGATATTTGCAGCCTGACAGTCAACTTTACGGTGGAAAGCCAGAAAGCATTTGTGTTTCTACAAATGGCTCCGTTTATGCAGAAGCTGCAGTGAAAGGGATATCTATTTTTTTAAAAAGTAGACTGTAGAATGGCTACAGGCATACTACATTAATACATTTCACACATTAGACAAATAATAACAGGTATTCAGGCTCAAACGCTAGGATTTCTTTTCCTGGTAAAAATGGATTAAAAAAAGAGTATGCTGAAAACTCTTTATAGTGCATAGCAAGTAATGAGTCTACTAATTGTTCAGTGCTAGTTTTCAGAAATCAGGAATGAATTCTATCTGTCTGAATGTAATTCTTTTAACATGCAATGCTTTATTACATTGTGCTGATCTCTACTAAATTTTTAATATTAAAATGCCAAAACAAGTAATTTACATTCTCCATGTAATTTTTGATAAGTACAGCATATTTTGCTGTAACATCTGATTATTGGCTTATTTAAAAAATTATTATAAGAGTTACAACAGGTGTCAATTACAGTAAAATCTAATGTTGTAATATTAGCGAAAGTAAGTTTCCTTTTCCAAAGAAAATGTCTTTGTTATCCAATTTCTTTACTTCATACCTGTCACTTGATTTCAAAAATAATAATTACTTGTTTATATATTCTAGTGCTTAGGAACCTCAGCCAAAGCATTCATTCAGTACGTTACAGTATCAGAACATTGTTATATCATCAACCTGAGAAAAAAAGAACTCTTCTGAGGCCTTTCTTTCTGCAGGGAGAATGGCTGAGGAAGCAACTGCATTTCCAGAATGGTGTCACACTACAAATTTCTTTAATATAGGGTTGGATTGAAAGATTCACAACCAAATTATCCTAACCCATTACATGTTTAGAGGAATCCAATGTTAAAAGAGGAAGTTAAGTTTTTTCCCTTGGCTTAGCTAATGGAAATTCATAACTCTCAACGTAAGAAACAATCTTCTGATACCTGTGTCACAGCTGTGTGTAGTGGTAAAAAATAGGCAAAGGCTAGAGCAAACAGGAAAATAGGGAGGTTATACTGTCTGCCTAATCCATAATGCTCTTCACAGAAAAATTCTGTAACAGAACACCTATATGCTGCCTCACACCGATAGACGTTTGGTGAAGGAATATGCAATGCAAAGCACTTTGAATTGGGAAAGGAGAAAAACTCATACCCTCTATTTATTTTAAGATTATTAAAAGTACCAAAAGAAAATAGTTCTGCCTTTCACACATCCATGCGTTTGTTATCCTCATTGTGTTACACCTAAAATGAGATCATATGACTGAAGCGGGAACCAGGTTCTCTAGATTTGGACAGCTTCATATCTGAGAGTACAACATAAAAACAATAACCACCTCTGAAGAAAGTTACCCTCAGAATCACAGAAGATGTGCAACCAGGCATAAAGAATTTGAACAGATCTTTTTCTGAGGTTTATCTTCCCTTGAAACCATACAAAAGAACTAAATCTGTCTCTAACTGGAAGAGATAAAATTTACTAATGCAACTAAAACGTAGCATAAGGTTTTATTTATTTCTGTGAGCCAGAAAAGAACAAATTCACATTCTCCCACCTGAAAATACTCAACTGGGACAAACAACTATTAGTAAAGGCAGTCTCTTCAAATTTGAAAAACTAGAAATACATTTATCCTACTGTTAAACAGTGGGTGATGTTCAGCTCTGAAGTTTGACCCTGTCCTTAAGTATCTTCCGCTGAAGCTTCTTCTCCTCCTTTTCCAGAGCTGTACCTTACACAGTAAAGTAGACCTCAAAGAATCATGGCACCCTACTCTCTCCCTTCCAGGCTTGCCTACTTCCCTTCCTCCAAGGAAGCATTGATTAGAACAAAATGCAAAATAGAACCATAGGGCAACATTATTCTTCTTTTTCGTTAACCAGTATCTCAGGTCTTCATTCTAGATTTTGGAATTTCACAAAATGCATTCCTGACTATCTGAAATTAGCAGATATTAAACTAGTCACACATGTAATCCAAGAAGCTTCCTGATAATGTTCTTGCTGCTCTCAGTATTTCCATAAGGAGCAGAGCATTCTCAACACTTATTGATTTTAGCAGAAACTGAAGATGGAATAGAAGTATTAAAAAAGTGTTACTTCAGTATTTCATAGCTGTCACTTCTGCAGACTTGTATGAGCTTTGAAATTGCCACAGTGTTCATTCATCTACAGTGAAAGACTGAACTGGTCACAGACAAATCTCAGACACATCACAGGTCTTTACATGACACTGAAGATCAAGAGAATCACAAACTTAACATAAATTAAATAGAGCAGATTTAGGATAGACATGTCCTACATCTGGGAAATGGGTAGCATCATAGTGGTATTCCAACACTGGAATTAACAAATCATAGGAAATTAAGATAGGATTCTGCTTCTGCTCTTGTCTCCTCAAAAGCTTTTAAAAGTTACGTGATAAAATAGAGTTGTCAAGGTGAACATTTAGTCTGCATTGGATCTTCACTCCATTTACACTTCTAAACTACAAAAACACTTGAGAGATGGCACTCCTATTCAGCAGTCCATAATACCTGAAAAGGATCATACTGTCTAGAAATACTCTGTTGCAAGAACTACTTGTTTCCCTTAAAAGAAGTTCCTGATAGGACATTCATAGAATGACAGGTTCATCTTTGTCGCTGTTCAGTTGGAAATAGATTTGCCTCCACGGTCAGGTGATCTCCAAAATCTTCGAAATAAGTGTCCAGTGTCACAAAATTGTACTTTTCAATCTCATTACAACAGAAACTATCTTCAATTGATACAATCACATCTTGTTACTATAAAATACCACTGCATCACTCTCAAAATTAGCAAAGAAGCACCTCTGCAGACACAACTTTTTCAGTGTTTTGTGAGTGTGCAATCTGGCAACAAAGCAAATGTATATGTTTAAAGTTTGCAAGATGCTTGGTACAACAACTTAAACATTGTGCAACCTCTTATTTGTAAGGCAATAAATCTCTAGCAAATTTCCATTTACATATAACTAGATGAATGAAATGGCAATCCTCTTCCACACACAAGGTCCATTTTTAATTAAAAAAAAAATGTTGTTACACTGCATTATCAGGAATTATCTTATGGCCATAAAGTAGGAATACTTGTATTGACTACATTAAAACCGCATTTCTCCAACAGCTTCCCCTGCATTCACAAACATGACATCTGCGTTTAACAACACCTATCTGTATCTGTGCATTGACACATTGATTGTGCAGCTATATTGACGGAGTAACATCCATCAGTATTTGTGAGAATATTATTATCAGCAGATCTACCAGCAGTAAACCATTACTGTTGATAACCAACAATATGGTAGTCACCTTCCAGGAAATAATTGCTTTAAACTATTTTCTCTTAATTCAGCTTAGAATTCTAGAAACACAGAAAGTTTCACAACCAGTTAACCTACAGATTAGATTTTTTTTTTCCTCAAGATTATGTGTAGTATTTTGTCTTCTTTTTATCATAGTTCTGGTAATCTCAGTAATTATGCTTGTATCTTAAATATCCCACTTAAGACTGTATATTCTTTGAAATGCAAAAGCTATCAGTTTGGAGATTTCATGGAGCTCATGATGCAAGAGTTATCCCAGCCTTTCTCACCAGCATCTTTACACAATTCTCTCAGAGACTTTCAGTTTTTTCCATCTCAAGGCAACAGAAGACTGAATCCACTTGTACAAAAGTGGAGTAAGGAGGAGTGGCAAGAGCTGTCATTACGAATAAAAAAAAGATATCAAATAGCTTCAAATATTTAATTATACTTGTAAGAGGTAAAGAGTCATCTTAATGTTGATACTGAATTCAGGAAGAAAATTCTTCAAATAGCTGCAATTTGATTAACTAACCAAATATTCAATTCTGGAAGAATGTAAACTTACCTAATCTACTGATATGTTATTATGTGCCATATTTGAGTTAATGAAATACACAGGACTTGGAGAAGCCCTGAACAAGCTACTCTCTCTGTTCAGTTAGACACTAATGACATCAGTTTGTGGTTTTGTCTGTATTAGTACACCACACTTCATTACTCCCATAATTTATGTGTAATTTGCATCCATTATTACTACTAGATTATGCACAATGTGACAACCTGGCACTGAAAATGCAGCATTTGCTCCGAATTCAATAAATTTCCCTTAAGAATGAAGTTTGAATCCTGGTATGCAGATAAGTACCACAGAGCGTCTCACTCAGTCCCCCTCATTGTGATGGGAGAGAGCACTTGAAGGATTAAAGTGCTAAAAACTGTAGGCTGAATTGAAGACAGTTCAGTAGGTAAAGCAAAAGCCATGTGCGCAAGCTAATAAAAGACAAAGAATTCACTCACTACTTGCTATCAGCAGGCAGATATTTAGCTATTTCCAGGAAAGCAGGGCTCCATCATATGTAACAATTATTTAGGAAGATGAACACGATAACTCCAAATGTCTTCCCCCTTCCTTCTTCTTCCACCAGCTTTTATTACTGAGCACAATGTCTTATGGTCTGGAACATCCCTTGGGTCAGATAGGGTCAGCTGTCTTGGCTGTGACCCCTCCCAGCTTCTTGTGGTCCCCCAGCCCACTCACTGGCAGAGCAGTTGAGAAGCAGAGAAGACCTTGACCCTGTGCAAACACTATTCAGCAATAATTAAAATATCCCTGTGTTATCAACACTGTTTTCAGCACAAATCCAAAACATAGCAGTATACAAGCTACTGTGAAGAAAATTGGCTCAGCCAGAATCAGTACACAGTACCAGTTTCTAACTGGTAGAGAGCTAAAGTATTGGATTTCAAAGTTAGAAAGGTTTTCCTTTTTAAGTATTAAAAGCTTGAGGCAGTCACTAAATGACACTAGTTCTACAGTGACACAACACCTTTTGCTGGTCAGTCTCTAGTCAGTGAACTCCTGTGGGATTCTGTCATATGTTAACATTATCTGACAACCAAGGTGCAAGGACCGACCTGTTTTTTTGATATATCCCAATTTGATTGTACAAGACTGCACCAGCCATCATTTGGACTACAAACAGATTGAAATGAAATCAGACTACTGTTACTTCAATTTCATTTCTTCTAATGAAAGATATTTAAATTATTTCATTTTATTATTTCTCACAAAATTATATAATATAGACTAAAACCAACGGTATCTCTTTTGAAAGGGATACCAGACTTCAGACTTTTTTAACCTTAAATCCCTTTCCTCACTTGTTACTTTACACAATCATAATTTGAGTTCAAATTGCAAGCAAAGAGTCGAAAGTGCTTAAAAGTGCTAGTACCTGCTTATCTATTGTGCAGACATCTGGAGCCAGAGGCCTTTGGAATCAGCCTGAGAAGGGATCGAGGGAGGGAGCCTCAGAAGAGGCCAAATGAGAGAGCCTGACAACAGCAGTCAGTTATGCTTTGACTATAGGTTGTGAGACTGAGCAGAAAAACAACTTAAAAAATAGTTCCAGCAAGGCCACAGTGTTCAAAAATAAGATTATTGCCTCATTTCTTCATTTCTATGTAATATATATAAGTAGTGTTCTCTCATTTTTCAGTGTGCAAATTAGGTGGATCAATGCCCCGTGCACTCAGCACTGCAACAAAGCAATGCTGGTTCTTAATGCTACACCAGTGTTAAGGAGTTTATTTCCCGATTTCAGTGACAAAAGCATTGAGCACCTCACTCTCTTCTCCATGGAAGCCACTTCTGTGTAGATACAGTTTTATGTTAGCATGAAAAAAGGCAAGGAAAACTTGACTTGAATATGTTATTGTTAAATAAAGATGGAAAACTACTGTCTTCTGGAATATGAGATTCTGTACTTCTCAAGGGAGTTTTTTAGATTCAGACTGAATTAGATCAGTTAGTAACTGAATTATATTAATTAAGATAATTCTATATTCTTTCTGATTAATTCTGACAAGTTTTCATTTGAATTACTTTGATTTAATTTGAATTACGTTGTTTGAACATCCATAATTTTTTTGTGCAAATAACCTTTGAAAAACATTCAGCACAGTTGTCTATGAACAATTTAGCTGTAACCTCCAGTCTATCATTTTAAATTTTACCATTTTAAAAATCTTAGCTTGAATACTTATGATTCATCTATTGTCAAGTTTTATTAGTCAAAAATATAATTTCTAGCTGTGATTGATTAGTGCATAAAGGCTACATTGATACATTTGTGTTCAAAGGCAGTTCAGAAAAAAATCCTTATCCAGCAATCATGAAACATTTGTTACTACAATATCCAAAATCTGTAGTCTGCCTCAGCTTTATGAAGTTCTTCCATATTCCTACTTTGTTACTTGCTCAATCCTTTTTCATAAACACTATATTTGAAAAGTCACACCTGTTAAATTTGCAGATTGGGAGTTCTATTGACATTAAGTTCAACTCTGTAAAATAAAATGACCTTGGAAATAGAGAAGGAAGGTGAATGTAAGAAAAGCAAAAACTCAGGAGGGATCCTAGAGAAAATGCACCACACTATTTATGTACTAAAACCATTGTTCCATTTACCTAAGCTACTGTACATGTTTCACAGAAGAGTTTGCACATTTCATCCTCTATTGTTACGGAATAATCTCATCTCTATTTCCCTCCTGAAGAAAAATAGCAGAGGTCCAAATATAGAGTTTCCAAAGTATTCTGAAAACAAATTATATGAATGTAAGGACATGAGTTGGACATTTATTTGCTTCATATTTTCAAAGGTGTCCACTTTTCTTTCTACAGAGATTCAAATATTGATTAATTTTCCTGAAGAAAAATCTCTATGCATACCTGATAAGCAAAACACTTTTCACATAAAATCTGATTTTCAATGTCACTCTATGTAGTGGGTCTGGGATGGTAGTGATTTTCCACAGCAGCTCTTGCAGTGCTGTGCTTACTGTTGGTATCAATATTATGACTACCGCTTGCACAACATCAGGGCTGTCCCTCCAGCATTCTTTTCCCCACCTTCACCAATAGCTGTGGGTGGGCATGATCTTGGGAGGGACTATGGCCAGGACAGCTGACCCAGGCTGACCAAGGAGATATTCCATACCATATGACGTCAGCTCAGTAATATAAACTGGGGGAGAGGAGCAGGAAGGGGAGGCGAGATTCATTTCTGGCCTTCCCAAAGCAACCGCTACGCGTACTGAAGCCCTGCTTCTTGGGAGGTGGCCGGACATCGCTGCTGATGGGAAGTAGAGAGTAACAGCTCATCTGCTTTTGCTTTGCTTCCCGCGCGCGCGGCTTTGCTGCTTATTTATTAAACTGCTTTTATCTCAACCCACGAGACTCCCATCTTATTTTCTCCCCTTCCCTGGCTTGCTGAGGAGGTGGGGGATAAAGCGGTGTGGTGGGCACCTGGCATCCAGCCAGGCTCAAACTACCACACTCTAAAAATACTCTAAAAGAGTAGAGCCATGTGAGCAGCACTTAAAGCAATAATACAGAATATTTCTACTGTATTTTTGCATAACAGCACACAGCTTCCTTTTTCATATTTGTCAGATTTCTATCTGCAGCAGATATGTTGTGTTGTTGTTTTAATTAAAAAAAGTAAAATTTTTGGTATGATAACATTCAGAAAAAAGGCTAAAATGATGCAACAAAACAGATCACATAAAAGGGCATAGCTTTATAAAGAATGTTTCAATTACAGAAACTCAACCTGGTACTCTAGCTCATGCTTCCTGAGGAAACTCTAATGAAAACCACAGTTTCACTTTTCCTCTCACCTAATACATCCTTTTAACTTCTGCAGAGCTGCTCCTGGCTGCAAGGTGAAATAGTAGTGAGGTAGATACTGCTGGTAAAATTTGCATGGATTTTAATCTATTTGGAAGATGTTGGGATCGTTTGCTAGTTTTTTCCACTGTTCTGAGTGCCCATTTCCAGAACTTCTAAGGATGGAGGATTCCCATGGATTTCTACACCTATTTATTGAATAGCAAACTCTTTCATATAGTATTCTCTGTAGAGAGTGAAGTACTCTTACCTTAAGCAAGTACATTTGTCTTTTACTAGCTTATGCACTGATTTGAAACCATTCCTGACATATATTGATGTAAATTCTCAGAAGAATTTCTTCAGTAGTTTCAACCAAGACCATTTCAGTTATTAGCTTATGTGACCACGTATATTTCTGACATGGTCATTACACTGCATAGCCATCCTTAAGGTTTATATAGTATATGGATATAAGACATGACAAGTTCTTATAGAAGTAGTCTTTACATTATGACCTGAGTCATCTCCAAATACAATTAACTCATTACATCTGCTAAAGATGCTTTGTGTTCACTCTGGGAATACGAGTTTTAAGTAATCATTCTCAGAATTCTTTCTGTTGCATGACTGTTATATCATCAATATCAAGTGATGAACAGACAATTATATTCTATGTTGACTCATTTTTCCATGACAAATTCACAAAAACTTATCATGAATACTAGCAATTACCTAAACATTAGTTTATCGAGAATAGAAAAAAAAAAATCTAATTTTCAGGTCAACAATAATTCATTAGTTTGGGGATTTGTGGGGCAGGTAGTGCTGGTGGTGTTTAGAGGAGTAGTTTACACTAATGAGCCAATATATTATCCATGTTAGTGTCAAGGCTTGAATTTTGTGTGTCTGCCTGTTTGCTTCTGCAGTAGCCAGATGGTCTGGCTTAAGTTATCTTATCCATGTTTTAGGCTTGAGTGGACAAAAATTACTAAATATTTTAAATAGATAAATCCTCTTTCATTCCCAGATTGATTTTGCATCCTAAAAGACAGAATAAACTTCCAGGTCTCTCAGATTAATATGAACTAAAACTGACTTCTATTTTCAGATTCAAAGGAAGGAAAAAAAAAGCAGAAAACATTTGTAAGTCACTTCATAAAGTCAGTTACTACATCTGGTTTGAATTTTTAATTTGCATTTTCTAACAGAACATGTCAGATATAGGCAGGAGTGGTTCTTACCATTGATCAATTGTTATTTCAAGATGCAAAGCCAGTAGGAATAAGACCGAAAATAAAAAGTGAAGTCACAACAATTTCTTATGCAGAACTCCTTGCTGACATTCAGGAGAAGCCTGCTGAGAAGTTATTGCGTTACCAGTGTACATTTCACCGCGTTGAGCATATGGTAAACTGTATTCTCTTCCATGTTGATGAAGTAACCTGAAAATAAAAATTTGAAGGGGATGTAGGCATTAAAGACAGTACTACATACATACTACTGTAAGAAAAAGAAAGAAAAAAGGAATATAGGCAAGTACTCAATAAAGAACACATCACTGTGTAAACAGCCTCTTAGGATCCATTCAAAACCCTGTTAATGGCAACAGGATCACAGTTAGATCAACATGCTGCTTGCAGCACTGCAGATATTTTTTTCCCTCTATTTGCCAGGCACGTGAGACTGCAGAGTGCACTAGTCTACACTAAGCTTAGTGTTACTAACAGAGGTAGGAATCTAACCACTCTCTCCTTGGTCATCCAGAACTCTGGACAATAGTCATTTTGTGTTCAAATTCTCCATCCCCACTCTCTTACTGAAGAATACATCTGAAAAAATACTTAATTCTAGAGTCTCTATAGAAACAGGAAGAAACAGCTCAGAAGAAGCTGCTTGGTGTGGAATCTATCATTAATTCTATTAATTTTTTTATGGTTATAAGAGTGATATGAAGGGGACATTTATCAGACATGGACTTATTTTAAGCCTGAAGGGTCATATTTGGAAGGAACTGAGATAAGTTACTTTGAACTTGCCTGTCTTCCTCTCTATCTCCTCTTTGTGAAGACAGTTTTTCTTCAATCATATCAGTAATCTTTGAAAAGTAGGTAGATTTTTTTTTAATTTAGCAACTTTAGACTTATTTTTAGATTACTATTATTGTTGTTGTTGTTATTATCATCTGTCAGGGTCTTTTAGGCTTTGTGTTGTCTTTCAGCATAATGGCTGAACTTTCATTTTGAAGTTTTTCTATTAAGCTACTTTTGAATAAAATCCTACTGAATGCCTTTGAGATGTGAGCAGGCTCCACATAATTTAAAAAGTAAGTAGACCACATGCCTTCTGTTTGGATCCACACTCAGATACTAATTCAAACCTCTAGTTATAAAGTCAGTTTACTTAATAATCTTTCCCTGTATTTACAGATGCAGTTAGATCAATTATTTTCACAGACTAAATTGACAGTGAGAAGTATTACAGCCTATAGTAAGGATACTCCTATAGCCCACTTAGGCAGCAGTAATAGATTGTATGACATGATCCTAATCATAATTTAAAAGGCATGTAGAGAGAGCTGATATGCAAGGTAAAAGCTGGTGCTGCTGTGGATTTCAGCCAAGTCACTGCAGCTTCCACTAGCCAAAGATCTGTCCTTAGCAGATGAGAACCCTAGAAGAACAAAAAAGAGTTCAGAGTGAATTTTGAGGAATTAGGATTTGACATATACCAATAAGTAAACCTTGAGACATAAAACTTTGTTTTAAACAGGCATTCAAATTTCAGTACTAATGACAAGCCTCTTGGTTTCTAAGGATTTGACTAACAAGTCAAATGACTGCTAACAATAGAACAATCATCAGCTTTTGTGTTCCAGTACCTGTTCTTTGTAGACCAGGTAACAATTGAAGGTCTATTCCTTCACTATATTTCAGACAGGGGTCAAGAAAAAGAATATGATCCCAGATACCACCACTTGAGCTGAAAAATTAAAAATTAAGAATTAATTATAATTGTGAATCTGTTATGAGCTCTCAAGTATAGTCAAATATTTAAGTATTAGCTATATAAGTATCTTTCACTTTAGCTCAAACATGGAAATAAGAAACAGTATTCCCCTTGGCTTCATCTGAGGACTGTACCTTAGGTATTTTGTAAGTCTGCTATATGATCAGTCCTAAAAGTTAGCAGCAATTAGTCATACTGACACTAAAGTATTACATGTCACCGAGGCTAGATCAGTATGTGCTGTCATGCAGCTATTATTCAATAGTTTACAGATTCAGACAGAGCATGTTACATCAGTGATTCATATTGTAAAGATTTATGCACAATCACAAGTATCATACAGCTGTCTAAATAAAGACTATACTCATCACAAAATATCCACTCAAGTGCTATAAGATGAAATACTTCATTAAGCAATAATCATTTGGGGTTTTTTCCTCTCTCCAGAAAAATTAGCATTCAAGCACTGTTATACCTTGAGTTAGAAGGAACAGTTGTTCTTATTCACAACAGAACTATGCTATTTCAAATATATAGCCAAGCTTTCAGCCTTTACAAAATACCCACAAAAAAACAAAACAAAAAACCTTGATACTTGATAGACACGTGTAAAATTTCTCCCAGATACAAAGTCCCTCAAGCTGCCTCAAACAAAATAATTTATGCCCATAGTGTCAACAGTCCTGAGAAGAAAAGGAAATTTAACCTTTCTTGAGAAAGCAGAATGAAAGAAAAAACTTATTTTAGTTTGTGAATGTAAGCATTCACAAAAGTCTTAGCAAAAAAAAAAAAAAAAAGTGGATCACAGTTCTGAGCCCAACAAGAAGGTAAAAATATGCATATTTCCATTGCTTTCTTCAAAATAGTTCAAGCATAACCATCAAAAGTCCATTGTTTCAAGTTCTAATGCTAGGAGAATATATGTGCTAAAGCTTTTTCTTCACAAATAAAAAAGAAAGAATGGACAAATAGATACAGAAAGATAAATTAGCAGAAATAGTTTGTTAGAACTAATGTGCTCGTACCTGTTGCCATTCTTGTGCAATTAAGGATTTGGGTGTTTTCCACTTTAAAGCAAACACTAATAGTAGTTTAGAATTAGATCAAGACTGTCTTTATTAAAAACTCAGGAAAAATTCCTTCCACAGAATGCTCAGGTATGAGAAATGTCAGTATTTTTCTGATTTTAATTTTATGTTCTTCTAAATCACCTTTTATAAACATCCTACTTCAAATTGTCAGCATTACATTACAATAATAATGTGACTTATTGCTGATCTGTTATTTTTTAAATTCCAGAATGACACAAAAAGGCTGAAAAATGGGTGTTTATTACATGCAGTTGTCTTCTGTGAGAACAGGTCAGACTTCTATGACTTATCTATTCTTTTGGGTTTTTTCAACATGATTGTATCATTATCTAACTTAGCTGTTCACAAATCAGTTCATGGCTATTTCATACTAAGCATATATGGGGAAAAAGTCTATTAACAGATAATAAGAAAAAAAAAATTTAAATGTGTGTCTCACATGGCATAAAACTCTTTATCTGAAGAAGGTAAGCAGAAACAAATTAAGAACAGAATAAAACCCCAAAAATTAATCTATATATGCATACGACAGAAAATCAGATTTCAACTCCAAATCAAAATTATAAATCTGTTATCTCTGTGTTGATATAAATTTTGACTACTGAACCTTAGGTATTAAAGGGTAGTTTAATGCAACATACCTTCAACCATATCTAGTTGCTGTTGAGATTGAGCAGCTTCCTCTACACAGCAGTGTAATGAGCACCACACAATTTCAAACCCCTACATGGTTAGTTATAGTTTGTACATCTTTTGGACATGTAGCTCTTTATAGGTTATGTGTAGTGCATTTGAGAAAAAGTTAGATGATGTAGGTTCATGTGGTTTCAAATCCTAAAGTTATACTAGGAACAAGTCTAGACTAAAATAGTAACTTTTGTATCAGTTTTCATGCCTGAATTCTCCTGATAAATTTTCCAAAAGCTTATTAGATAGCTCAAAGAAATTCCTCTTGAACTTGGTCCATAAAGGCTCCAGGGCTTCACTTCTGAAAACCACTACTTGGCCAAATTTTGCATATGACAATAATATTCCCTGTATGATCACATTCCCCAGATATTTAGTCATATTACCCAGCTGGACCTTTTGGATGGTAGAACTTTGTAGTTTCCCCAAACTTTTTAGTGTGATATTGCTAATTGAATTAGTGTATTTCCAGACATTCTACAAAACCGGGCTCTGTTTTCTCCACTGTATTCCATGGATCTCCTAACAATCCCTTCAATCTGGATTGTTATTTCCATTCTGCCATTCCCCCTGTTATCTTACTTTGCCCTCCCATTCCAGTACTTTTTCACCTTGCTATCAAGACTAGTACTAATACTGTCATTAATAGACACTATAAAAATTAAATCACTCTTTAGTCTCCTGCTGACACTGTTGCTTATTTTCCAGTATTAATTGCCAATATAGCATTTCAAAGACATCTTTAGAGGATGACAGTCATGATTAGACCTCACTATGAACAAGTTGTTTAAAGCCTTGACACAACTGAATTTTGCACTGTATATAAATATAAATATAAGCAGTTGAAATGGATAATCTGCTCATTATGCACAGAAACCTGGTCAGCAGAGTGCAAGAGAAGGAAAAGCCAAAAAAACTTCAGCTGCCATCACAAACCATGAAACTTAGCATTATACATCATGGTTTTGACTCTTCTAGGGAACTAAGTGAAGACTCCTTTTGTATACTACTATTTTATTCCTCCATTAATAAATTTCTGCTCTTGCTTTTGAATGGGCATTGGTATTCTACTACCTTAACGCTTCAAGGCTACCTATTAGACTACTACTTTCAAGTAGCTTCTCCATTCCCCACAAATGAAGGGTTTCAGCCCATAAGCTCTGAGTCAAATTGCAACATTCTGCTGTTTGAGTCTTTAAACTAAAGCTAACACAGAATGTAAGCTGCACTGGAGTCTTTTGTTCACTTTCATCTCCAGAGCAATGTTCAAGCTGATTTTATATATAAAAGCTGTATTCTGATTTTCAGTTAGAGCAAAATTTGCAAGAGAAAATATCCTCTCCATCAAGTAATTTACAATTAGACCAAACACAATCAATGTCTTTGCTAAAAGATTGTAATTAAATATATCAGATATTGCTTCATTGCTTTTAATTAGAAGATTACTTCCATTGAGATATTTACTTATACTCAACATGCAGAAATAAACATAGGCCAAGCTGCTAGAACATATCATTGACAGAATGATTGCTTCAATCACTGGTTTAGTTCACAGAGTAGCTTCTGGCTAGGAGTTCTTTTACACTACATCTCTTTATCTATAATTTAAATCAGACAATATTTATTGCTACACTTCCACGGAGGAAATTAGTTTACACTACAGCAACAAAATTGGCAACAAGTAAGTTTATTAACATAGATTGGGACCGGAGTTAGTAAATTGTCTTTCAGTATTTCTCATAAAGCAACATTCTGCAATGCAGAAGTGTTCTTTATCTTTAATTTTTAGCTCATGGGATTAAATTATTACTTCATTTTTTCATTGGCCTGACCATGAAGCATAAACTATAGACAGAAAGAAATTATAGCTTCTTCACTCAAATGAAGCCATATACCATACCTGTCGGTATTTGCAACACAGTATAAACAGCTACAGTGCAGTAGCAGCCCACACTAACTTCAGATTCAGATTCACTTCTCATGCTCCAGGTTCATTTCTCATAATCATTTGGGAAGTCTTTGAGGAACGTGAGGATGTTGGCACTCCAGAAACTAATGCATTTTGAGCTTTCTAACCCAACACAGCTTTACACATTTTGACACCAAGTATCCATTCCCTGAAATGCAGGCTGAGACCATAGCAATGGAGCTATCATCTGTCTCATTTTTTCTGACAACCAACAGACATCACTTTGTATAAATTAAGGTTTATCATTTCCAGTGGGTTGGCCAGTGAAGAAAAAACTGATCGTCTGAACTGGGATTTAAAAGTTTATTTCGGCTGGACTCATCTTCAATTGCTGCTTCATGTCATGTCTGGTTTTCAATTGAATGCTTTCATGCTAATAATTTGTGAGGCACATAGAAAGACATGACAACACTTTCAGCACTGCAGAAGTAGCAAGCCCTCCACCCTAAAGCTAAACACTATGCTTTATCTGTAACATTATATGCATGATCTTTAGCAACAGAATTTGTAAAGGGACACAGCCTACTGCCCAAAGGCAGGGGATAGAAATGGCTTCATTGCAAGGAAGCAAGGCTTGTGGAAACCAGTCTATCTTCACAATAAATAGTCAGGGTGTGAAAGTGAGGTGGAGGAAAGAAAGATTCATTATTCTTCTGCTTAGTAAATCTCCTACATCCTACTGGCCAGCTTCTGCACAGTCTATGAACTTGCATCTACTAAAGGTTAAAAGAGACTCAAGACACACAAAGTGAATACATATCAGTTTATTTCATTCAGATTCAACCAAAGGGAAAAACAGTAAACAAATAAACCACAAATTAAAAAATCCTGAGAAGATTCTGCTTGCTATTTATTAATCACTTACCTTAAGTTTTCAATAATTTAGTGGACTTTAGATCAGGATAGGCTGCAACGTACCCAGAAGCTAACAGAACCTTGAGAATGAAAAGTGAATCAAGTCCAAGATTCAAAATTCTACTCTTTAAACTTTCTTTCTGTCTTTGAGCAAGTCACTTCAAATTTTATCCAGGATTCACTGCAAGATTTAAAAGTTAAAATTCAAATATAGAAGTGAAAGGCTTCAGAGGACTAAAGAAAGCTGAGACAAATAGAAATAATTCCATACAGAACCTGATCTTTGTCACATCGAAATTCGTTCACCCCATGAACACCGAGATCCATGCAAGACAAGTAGAAGAGCTTACACTGCAAATTACAGCTTCATGTGATCATCCTGAATTACATCTGCTTCTACTCAGCCTTGTCATGCACATAAGAGTCCTGAATGCCTAAATTATCCTTATCCAACAGAGGATACCCTTTTGTCTTTAAAAATTTAGCTTAAACATATTTCAACTAATAATTTCTTAGTGCTAATATAGTTGAACACAGAGAGGACACAGTAATTCAAAAGCTGTCATGTATGAGTATTTTCAAAAATAAGTTAGTACCACACAGCAATTCCTCCTTTTCTTGCAGCTTATTCCAGAATCAAATTCTCTGTGGCAGCCATGGGATTTGCAAACCTCTTATTAACTATGCATGTTTGTGAGCATATCTCCTTTCTACCTTTTACAATTTTTTTTACTAAGATTAAAATTTTAGGGGCTGCAAAAGTTATTCTTCTTTGAAGGATATCAAATATCTAGATGGAGTGAGGTCCCTGGCTAAGTTAAGATAGATGATCATACTTCAGAGTTCAGAGGAAGTGCAGCACTGTAGCTGGAGCAGGGCTCTAAAAGAACTGCAAAAGGTCTGCCGAGTGCATGTAAGAGCTGCTTGAAGAATGCTCCAGTAAGAAACACTAAGCTTGTGGCTAGGGTCTCCTGGCCTAATGACCAGCCCTCTCAGGGTTAGAGCTACAAATAAAGAAAAAGAGAAAGCACTGAGCTGGATTTAGAGGGTTGCTGGAAAAGTGCTTTCAAAGGAAACTGGAGTTGCAGTTTTCCTCTGTGGATTACTGTCCCTGTAAATGGAGTGGGGTCAGTAGTCTATGGTTCCAGCTAGGGCTCAGTTTAGATTTGAAAGAAGAGTGCAGAATTACTAGCTGAAGATGATTGAAAGAAGATTAAAAATACTGTTTTGCCCTTAGAGGAGTATTTCTTTAGATATTTTAACTCTTTTTATTGTCTTCTCCATCTCTTGTTGGACTGGAGTACTGGAAGAAGATTAATACCTTTCACTTCTAAATAAAATGGCTTTCACAAGAGAAGATAAAATTTTTTAAAAATATATTAAAAAGGGTTAAACTTATTACTCTTTTGAACCTGTAAAATAACACCTGCACATTGCTAACTACTCTTCTCAGCCAGTGTTGAAATGACAATGTTGTATCTGCCATTTGTGAACAGAGAAGCACAAAATTTGTCTACTGTGTGACTCAAATGTCAGGTCTTCTTCCAGTACTACATGGCTTAGTGCAATCTGTTTAGAGCATTCTTACTCTTAAATTGAGGTTCGATATGAGAAATTAATGATTGAGAAGTAAAAGACTGAATCCTATTCTGTGTTCCCTAGTTGTACTTGGACCATTATTATTATCATTATATTTGTCGTTATTATTATAGGGAACATTCATCTAAATTCCCTGTATGTTATTGTAAAATAAATAATTTATTCAAGAAATAGGCCACAACATGAACATTTTAGGGAAAAAGAGAAGCAATAAGTGTTATATATAAAATCTAAATTTCTACATTTCTACATTTGTATGTGTGCAAATTTGGAAATTATAACATTTGACAGAACACATTTTTAACGAATGGCTTTTTAAGTGTTACAATAATAAGATTGTTGCAGCTATTTAAAGAAATAGTCATACAAGTACTAAAGTATGCCTTTCAGACTCAGGAGACCTTGATACAACACCCTCTTCAGCCAGAGGCTTTCTGTATCCAGATACATAAAGCTACTTAGGTAAACACTTTTAATGAAAGAAAGATTTTTAAAAGATAATGAGAATATGAGCTTCAATGTGTCAATTCCTCACCTCTTTGTCTGTCACAAATATTTTCCTACATCACAAGTGCTGAGAGAGGATAAATATATCAGGGAGTAAAAAGTGTTCATATTGCTGTTAATGTATAAATAGAGAATGGAGGTGTTGATTCTGTAATTATTTATGCACAGCCATAACTCTCAAGAACATAAGTAGTGCACTGACTGAATTATGATTCCAACAAGTGTTTCTGCAATCAAACACAAATCACTTTATGACAGACAACATGTGGATGTACCATCCAGATAGGGAAAAATAATTTCTGAGTCATATCTGAAGTGAAGTACATTAATAAAACTCCATTGAAAACACTTTCATGATTATATCCCAAAAGACCATGAAGTATTTATGTACCCTGAGTATAATTTTAAAGGATTCTACCAGCTAGCAGTCTTCCAAATGCAATTATGGAATTCTCTAGCATAGAAATTAATTATCCAAAGTACTGCTAATTTTTACTCTTAGTTATGCTACTGCTAGCCAAAAGGATTTGTACTTAATTAATGTTTCACTGGACCTATCTGCACATAAGTAATGAAGGAACAAAGAAGACTTGCTACTCAATGACTAAGAAAGGAAAAACGGCGTCCCCAGTTATTCATCCAAAGACAAGCTCTGCTTTTCAGGACATGATGTTTCATGGGGATTTGTCTGCTGACACTTTGTTGATAACAGTCAAGACTTTCCACTAGTATAAACTTTATGCTCCACAACTGATGGTCTGATCTCAAAGGTTATCAAATCTCATAACAAAGAAGCTTTCTGGATTTCATTTGTATTACACTTTTTTGTACGTGTTCTTCGAGCTGCCAACTTCTTTGGACCAGATCTCTATGATAACACAATAATTAACTCACTAGTATAAGTTCCTGCCATGAAGCACAGAAGTATTCATGGAGTGATCTCTCTTGATTAAATGAACACCCTAAACAGAAATTACTAGACTACTTTTCTGTAGTGATCCCCATTAAGAAACTTCAGCGTCAGCAATGACATCTAACAGTTGTGTCAACGTAAAGAGTCTCTGCAGCTGTAAGACTTTGATGATTTCAATAAGGAACTTCATTAGAAATAGTATTTATTGCTCCATTATAGTCAATCAAAAAATAGTGTAATCACTAATTTGCAGGGCAGGCTTTTTCAGTATGAACATTTTAACATTAACATATATTCACATCATATAAACTACAATCAGTCAATTTCATAACTTTTTAAATGCACACATGTTTCAACATTTGTCAGGGGAAATTGTGTTAGTGGTTTAGTTCTGCCTAAAGAGACAGCTCAAGAAATTCTATAGTCAGCAATTATCCAGTAGCTTCCATGTACAGAAACCACATGCTTGCTTCTTTCCTACAGGCTGGTTCATATTATCAGGCACAAAGTTTGAATTTAAACTAATTAAACTGTTCTTCCAACCTTCCACCACCAGCCCCACAACCCTTAGTTTCTTTACCTTTCAAAATACTGTTTACACAAGCCCTAACTCAACCTTCCACTTTCAGGTATTTCCTTGCTTTCTCTCCTCTCCCTCTGTTGAGTTAGGATCTTCAATTGCACAAACCACTTTTCTATGACTTTATCCTAATTCATCCTTTGTTTTTGTCCCAGTGAACATACAACAGAACTCCCAAAAAATAAGATTTCCAGACTTCCATCTTCAAATGTAATACTTTTGAAATATAAGCTAACTCAACTTCTGTTGCAAGGCACAGAATGGTTTGTGTATTTGAAAACCCACTAAAGATTTTTTTTCCTTTATCTTTTTTATATAGTTGCTGCTTTCCATATACATTGGAGCATTTAATTCCCAAATTCACTCTTTTCAACTAAAAGAAAAAAGAAGGAAGGATAAAGACTCGGGGATGGTGCATTATCATACATCTGAGGATAGCATTTTATGGGCACCTTTTGGTGCAAAATAAGAAAACAATTAAATGCAAACAGCTTACTTCAGAGTTAAGTGCCTTGGCAACACAAACACATCAGGTCTTCTTGCTATGTTTTCCAGATCCCTATTTAGCAACTCTAATGTACAGACTGCTACAGTACCACATCAATATGTAGTGCATTCACTGTAGCAACTGCTTAGGTCAGTAAAAAGGACTCCAGAGACATGACTTCATGACTGAGATGCTTCTGAACTCCAGGTAGCTTTTTCCTTTCTCACATCTTCTCCTGAGCCATAATCTACAACCAAGTGAATCCAGTCTATGCATTACTGGAAACCCAATTAAGCACAATACTGTGCTTATATGAACCTTGCTGAGACTGACAGGTTCATTTCTTATATACCTCAGACTCAGGGATGAGACCTATGAGTGCCAGTGGCCCTCAGATGTACTAGCAGCATGCCAGCTATAATTACATGGAGGAAAACATTTCCAGGTACAGAGCATAGACTGTTACAGCACTCAGTCTAGCAGACAGAGCATAGTTAGGAACTGATCTCTATAGATTTGAAAGAAATTCAGAGCATGGAAAACTCTGCAGCTGACCAAGGATGTGTTCATAAAAGACTAGAAAATTTTGGAGAGATCATTCTCATACACTTTCTAACTTTAAGTTAAAAAAATCTTTGTGCATTTAGGTAGCAATGTCTTCATATCAAAGGATTAAAACGTGTCAAAATACTCTGAGGAGAAAGAAAAAACAGAACATGAACTATGTTAAAATAATTACACCCAAAAGCATCAAAAGTATAGCCTCTTGATAACACAGCCAAAGTTTACTACATCAAAAATATTCACAGTAGTTTTTCAAAAGAATATTCTTGAAAGCTTTATGAATTAAATATGTTTTCAGATAAAAAGTGTCAGAAAGCAAAACAGAGCAGAAGGGTTATAAAAGACTAGCAAAGTAAAGCTATAAATGCATGCCATGGAGTAAAGTTTTACCAAGTGCAGCTAACAGAACATCATTAATGTAGTTCACAATTTTTGTCAGATTTCTGAGATTTCTAGTAGGGAAGCAGAAAGCACTACCAAGTCTGGTTGTTTCAGAGCTCCTTGTTCAGTTCAGAGTAGATATCTAGTCCAAGTAATTAGTCCATCCAAAAATCTCAGTAAGTACATATTCTGGGAATGTTAAATTCTAAACATATCTCCCCCTCTTCCAGGCAGACAAAAAAGCAAGGGCTGCAGTAACTAGTTATATTTTAGGAACTTGCCACACTGAAAACTAACTCCTTGCAACTCACCTTAAAATACCTAACCTTCCAGTAAAATCAAATTATAGTAAACTCCAATTTTTGTCTGCTATCCAACCTCTCCTAGTGTGACCATAGACAAGCAGAATTCTAACCTTCCTCACGAATCTAGTAAGAAAAAGATTACACAAAGCCACAAAAACTGTAACTGAAAAACACTTCTTTACTAACATTGCTAATTAATCACTGAGGAAGACCTACATACAATTTTCACATTGTCCTGTAAATGGACAAATATATATAAATAGACCAGATATACAGCTATATAGCTGCCTGACAGTATACCATAGGCACTAATATGTCACTATGCACAACAGCTTTAGTTTGCAATAATTTAGTGGACTCTGTATCAAGACAGGTTTCAATGTACCCAGAAGCAAGCACTGTGCACAACATTTAACATGCAATCAATACAAAGTTCCAATCAAGTATATTGCATAATCTGACTGTTATGTTAATCAAGCTGAATTGAGGCTTTAAAACGTGAGAGGAAAGCCTAACCGCTAGTTTTCACACACTTCCATCTCCTTGCATATTTATCAAGGCCAAGATCTGTTAGGTAGTCGCTCAAACATGGAAATGTTGCTCAAACATGGAAACGCAAAAAAATCTGAGCAGCAGAGTCAATGCTCTCTGCTTTGACACTCCAAAAGTGAAGCAACTGACTCTGGCTTAGGAGACATCTTGCAGAGGAATACGTTTTGCTATTGTTTAGTTCAAAGTCTGAGAAGTCTGATAAATAGATGATATAATGTCCACGACTAACTCAAAACTAAATGGAAAAAAATCAGAAGCCAAATTAATGTATTAACTTTACATTCATGCTTCAAAGCATAATACAATCTGAAGCTGACAGTGCTCATCTGACACACTTTTAATGTGTCAAGGGGAACACAAAAAGATAAATCAGCATATTGATTTTTCAAAATGTGTAAGATACCTGTCTGCTCCTAATAACTTAGTTCCATGTGGCATTTTAGATGTTGGAAAACAGTGTTCTGATGTCCCATCCCCCTGTACCCCAGGGAACTCTACAAAGACAACATACAGTAAAAAACTACTAAATTTTCATGAGTCTGGATCAAAGCTAACAAGATTTTAACATTATTTTAGTATAGACTCCACAGAGACATTTCTAGAAAGTCAAGGAACAGCAACAAAATAGTTTTCTTAAGTGCTTAGTAATCAAACATAGCAGCACTAGAGGAGCACTAGAGAAAGCAGTAAATCGGGTTCTGTGCATGAGCACCGAGTTTCACATAGCTTCTGACATCCCTTACTCTCTATTTGCAGTGCCAGGCAACAGCATTCACAACGGAAGCTAGGGATGATAGCAAAATGCAGTCATCTTGATTGGATTCTGGCAAGACCTGTTCATAGCCCTTTTCTTGTAGACTTGTACCAAGGTTCAAAAAGACCTCTTGGGTTTATATGTGCTCTTTTGAGAAATTGCATATGTAAATTTGCAGACTTGACAAAATATTGTGCCCGTATTACACAAGGTGATTTAGCAAGTACAGAAACTGCAAGTCAACAGCAAATCAAAGCACGTTATCATTACTTGGTATAGAATCACAGAATTGTTTTGATTGGGAAAGACCCTTCAGATCATTAAGTCCAACCACTAACTGCCAAGTTCACCATAAATTATTTCTCAAAGCACCTCATCTACATGTCTTCTAAAAATCTCCAGGGATATAGACTCCACCACCTCCCTAGGCAGTCTATTCCAGTGACTAACAACCTTCTCAGTGAAAAAAATATGCCTATTATCCAATCTAAATCTTCCTTGGCACAACCTGAGACCATTTCTTTTTGTCCTATCACTTCTTATTTGGGAGAAGAGACCAACCCCCACCCCACCACAACCTCCTTTCAAGTAATTGTAGAGAGCTATAAGGTCTCCTTTGAGCCTCCTCTTCTCCAGACTAAATAACCCCAGCTCCCTCAGATACTCCTCAAAAGACTTGTTCTCTAGAAATTCACCAGCTTTGTTGCCCATCTCTGGACATGCTTCAGCACCTCAATGTCCGTCTTGTAGTGAGGGGCACTGAACTGAACATAGTACTTGAGGTGCAGCCTCTTCAGTGCTGAGTACAGAGGGATAATCACTCCCCTGGTCCTGATGGCCACACTATTTCTGATACAAGTCATGATGCCATTGGCCAAGAATGGCCACGTGGGCACACTGCTAGCTCATGTTCAGTCATCTGTCAATCAACACCTGCAGATCTTTTTCCGTCAAACAGCTTTCCAGAAACTCTGCCCCAAGCCTGTTGCATTGCCTGGTGATGTTGTTGGCCAAGTGCAGGACCAAGCACTTGGCCTTTTACCGTTCTACTGAGAAAACTCATTTTGTGTCTTCCTTGCCTCTCAGTAACATCTCATTTTATTCTGTGCCTGCAAATTACCAATAACCATCAAGTCTCTTCAGGAGGTTTTTCCTGGAAAACAAAACATCCCTTTTCAGAGTATTTTTAAGGAAAAAAAAAAAAAGAAAAACTGGATGACATGCATTTTACTTACCAAGCTTTTTTATAATCCTAACTGAGGCCCAGCCAAACCAGATCTCAATTTGCTAGTGAACTGAAAATCAAGGATATCTATTTCTTCTCTTCCTCCTCTCCAAGACTCTTTGATGACAGTTTTCCTCATGCTTCCTGTTCTTCAACTAAGTGGGTACTCTATGCTAATTAAACCGCATACACACATCATATGCTACTGGAGAGCAGCAAGGTGATCTATCTTTCCTGACCTGTAGGAAAAAATAAATTATAATGTATAGCGTATAATGGATAACAAGTACAATTTCCCTATAGCATTTCTATCTCAATATAAGAAACAACAACAACAAAAATAGATCAAGATTCCTGGTAACAGAAAATATGAGGCTTTATTTGGATAGACAGACTAGCAAATAAACATTGATAAAATTTTTACTTTGCCTGCTCTTTTGACAAGTAACTATTTTCTGCAAAAGGTTGACTAATTTATTTAGAAAAGGGAAGGAGAGAGTAGAACTCACACACACAAAAATGAGCTAGTCACTGGAGAATGACCCTACTGAGTCAAGTGTTCTTTATGACCGCTATAGTGAAACACTGTCATGGTTTGACATGACAGCCTTTTCTGGTAAGGGGGAAGGGGTTGTAAAGATGGCTCCTGTAAGAAGTTGCTCGAAACTCTCCCCAGCTCTGAGCAAGATCCACTTATGGGGGTGAGCCAATTGGACGCCTCCACGATCACTTTTTAAGAAGAAGCCAGAAGAGGAGGTTTTTTTCCTCCATCATCTTCTTTTTTTTTTTTTCTTCTTCTGCCCCTTCTTCTTCTTCTGGCTGGTGGTGGTGCACAGAGTAGGAACAGTGAGAGAAACAACCATGCAGACTCCAAGGTCAGTGAGGAAAGAGAGGAGGAAGTGTGCTGGAGCAGAGACTCCCCTGCATTCTATGGAGAGGACTGGTGAAGCTGAGATTTATTTTCATTTCTTTAAAGCCCCTGAATCAGCGGTAGAGACTCATTTTGCTAAAGCTGGCCCTGGACCAGGGGCAGCAATTCACTTCATTAAAGGTCCCGAGCCAGGGACAGTGACTATGGCCAGAGGAGGCCATGTCCCGTGGGAGGGACCCAATCACTTTATCACAGACCCCAAGCCAGGGGCACTGATTTTCTTCTTTAAAACTATGGCCGGAAGAGGCTGTCCCCCGAAGGAGGGATCTTTTATCACTATGGTTGGAGCAGGCCATGTCCCAAGGAAGGGACCCAATATCCACAGCTGTAACTGTGGGGAGGAACCCACGACAAAGCAGTTCATTAAACTTATGCCCAGAAGAGGCCTTGTCCCAAGAGAGGGACCTTATAACTGCAGAAACTGCAACCGTGGTGAAGAATCCACACCAGAGACATTCACCAAGGACTGCGTCCCGTGTGACTCTGTATCGACAGAAGCTGCAGCTGTTGGGAACAACCCACACCAGAGAAGTTTGTCAAGGACTGTGTCCTGGGGGAGGAACCCCGTGTTGGAGCAGGGGAAGAATGCCAGCAGTCGTCCTCATCTGAGAAAACAGAAGCAGCAGAGTCCATTTGTGAGAGACTGACCACATTCCCCATTCCCTGTCCCCCTGAGACGTTAAGGGGGAAGTAGGCAGAGATATTGGGAGCAGTGAGCTGGGCCCGAGATGGGGGAGGGAGATCTTAAAGTGCTGGTTGTAATTTTCTCATCATCCTGCTCCTTTTTTGCTTTTATTCCATTCTGTTTCTTGTAGAATAAACTTTCCTACTTTCCTCTCTAAGTCGAGTACTGGAGGCTGTTTTGCCCAGAACCGTAATTGTCAGTGAGCCCTCCCTGCTCTTGTCTCAATCCACAACAACCTTGCTTATCTTTTTACTCCCATTTTGCTGAGGCCTCCACCATCCTAACAAGGGTGGGGGTGAATGGGGGCACCAAGCGAGAGACTGTCGTGGTGCTGCTGTGCTAGCTGGGCCAAACCACAAGAAACACTCAAAACCTATATTCATGGTGGTACATTATGTGTTCATTGCAGTATACTGCTTCAGTGGAATTATTGTTATGCCTAAATTTAAGTGAGTGAGGGAGTGTCTAACTGGTCTCTCACAGGCTGAGATTCTACCTGCTCTAAGAGCAGCTCAGTTTACATGCAGTCATTTATAATATATGTAAATGTGTGGGTACAGCTTTTTATCTTAGGCAGTGTACTCACGAGCAAAGGTTATTAGCTCAGGCTGAGCCATACTCAATGAATTATATTGTTTCAGACAGCTTGAAGTGTACATGGAGTCAGATTATATCTCACGGCAAATGGTGTCACGGACAGAGTATTGTATTAGCTTAAGTCCAGAGCATTTAGCATCTTGGAAATCTGAACTCTAGTTTTCATATACCCTGTTCCACAGCCAAAATTGTACATACATTTAGACCTGGATGCAAAGCCTTCCTTAAAAGTTTTGACGAGTTATCTGCCACTCTTGAGACAGAATTCATGATGTTCTTAGCTTCCTTGCTAGAAGTACTAAACTTTCAGTTGGCCATAAATTACATCTTAAAAATCATTACTTATTAAAAAAAAAAGTTCAATGCTCTTCTGTGTTATTAGAAATTACATACTGTACCACCATATGAAAAGCATTAAAACAATATATGTCTCATATTCAAGTAAGCAACCAGAAGGATAAGCTTACAAGCTGTTCAACTAAAGAGTCTCCATGATCTACCACCACTAAAAACCTGTCTATGTAGCTCAGGATAAATTTGAACTGCAGAAAAATCCATTACTAAAACAATTTCCCTAAACTAAGAGGGGGAGAACATAATAGGCATAATGTAAGAGTTCAACGTTTAAAAAAAATCAAGAGGATTAAATTATCAAAAACTTTAAAATCATACAACAAGTAGTCAAAAGGATTAGGAAGGTCAAAGATTGCATTAGTGAACCTTGGAAAAATTTAATAAATGGTTTCTTTCAGTGTGTTCATGAAAGTTCTGGAACCATAGTGCCAAAAGAATAGAGCTAAAAAGAGGGCTCAGAGCAACAGTGTACATAGAAAGAATTTAAACTATAGGTGAAAAATATCACAGCAAACACCTAATGCTACTAGTGCCATTTCTCAGTGTGAGTTTCAGCTTACTGTCCTGTACATGCAGAGAAATGAGCAAAGCAGTTCAAAGTGTACTTTCTATTAATTCAGCCCAACTGATAAACGTATTTGTACGTTCACTGAAGTCCTCCATGAGATCTCACTAGAAAAAGTGTGAAAAATAAAAGTAAAAAAAAAAACTGTTCTGTATATGTTATGGGAAGAGGGTGTTTTCTTCTACATTGATCTTCTGTAAAAGTTCTTGTATGCCAATTTAGAATCAGGATCTCATTTTAGCTATGCCAGAGTTGACTATAATGGAGTTACACTAAACTCATTGCCAAAATTCATAGTCACAGATAAAGTCCGACATTTAAAAAGCAAAACAAAAGGTAAGATTCTTCAAGCATAAAGGCTGCAGGACAGGCTTGGATTTCAGAAACAACCCAAGCTCTCTCAGTCGCTCCTCATAAAACTTGTGCTTTGGACCTTTCACCAGCTTCATTGCCTTTCTTTGGACACGCTCAAGAACCAAAATGTCTTTCTTGTATTGAGGGTCCCAAAATTGAGCTCACTATTTGAAGTGCAATCTCACCAGTGCTGAGTATGGGGGCATGGTCTGGAGAAGAGGAGGCTGAGGGGAGACATGATCACTCTCTGCAAGTACCTGAAAGGAGGTTGTAGTGAGGTGCAGGTTAGTCTCTCCTCCCAAGTAACAAGTGATAGGACAAGAGGAAATGGCCTCAATTTGCACCAGGGGAGCATTAGGTTGGATTTTAAGAAGAATTTTTGCACTGAAATGGTTCTTAAACACTGGAACGGGCTGCCCAGGGAGGTGGTGTAGTCCCCAGCCCTGAAGATATTTAGAAGTCGTGTAGATGAGGTGCTTAGAGACCTAGTTGAGTGGCTGGCTAGGTAGCAGGAGGTCGGTGATTGGACTCTATGATCTTAAAAGTCTTTTCCAACCAAATAATTCTATGATTCTATAATTCAGTCAACATCCCAAATACTCATAAAAGATACAGAAAAACTTTGGGGAAGTACTTCATGTAACCTGCAGGTTAGAATATAGATTCAACTTTATCATGAATTAACTTGATGTGTGGCCAGAGTCCTTGTTCCTGAATGAAATGAAGCCACTGCTCAGAGACTCCTGAATAAACTTCAAATCCTTCATTGTAGAAGAAAAAAAACAGAAAAACGTGGAAAAATCTTCTCCAGTATTTGACAAAAGGAGGTAAAAAAAAAAACTCCTTCAAAGTATCTGGAAAAAAGAATTACAGGTGATGTCCCCAAAGAGTGACAAGATATATTGCCAGCCATATACACAGGTTAACTTTGCAATGGAAATATATCTTGCATTCCTAGACCACTCTCAATGTAAAGAACTGACCTCCACTATAAGTACTGTGATGTAAAAGAAAAGATAGTAGGATCTCTAACATACAGCTAGTTCTCTTATTTCTTGTACCACTTTCATATTTACACCACTCCAGTGACTAGATTTTATTCAGCAAAAATTGCTTCAGATTAATGCCTGGGCAGATGTGTGTAGAATTCGACTTCAATATTTTAGGATCATCAGACAGCTGACAAAAGATATTTCCAACTCATTCCCATGTACCTGAATGTTCAGTTATGAAACTAGGTGAGTGCCTCAGTAACTTCAAAACTACTTGATTAGCTTACTGAATCCATTTAGGGCCTTTGTTCTTATTTGATAATTTTACCTATCAAACCTTTAAGTATTATCTTTTTTTCTTCTTACATAAGCAAAGCAGAGAAGTTGAGTTTGCATTAGGATAAAAATGTGAAATATCTGCCTATAAGTTGATCTCTCAACCTCAACAAAATTTCTCTCCTTGTCTCTCCTCTCTCCTCATTGACTCTCAGCTCTTGTGCAGAATTAGGGCCTCAAATTATGCAGAGACTATAATCAACATAGGTAAGACGAGGAAATAATCATACAAACTTGAAACAATTTCAAATATTAGAAAGTTACCGTCTGGTCACTCACATCTGTAATTTTTGTGGGAGAAAAATATTTTCTTTCCCAATACTCTTTCCAGAAAGAACTGTGCTCGCATCTCTTTTAACGTTGAACTGCTTCTTTTATGTTCTTGTACAGTGCTCAATATTTGTACAGACAAACCCAGGATCCTTAATATTGGATTAAGGGATTACGTGCAGAGGGTTTTGCAGCCTTTTCCATTTTCTCACTCCTATCACACCAGTATTTACGGAGCTGAAGTGTGCTGGAGGTAAGTTCAATTTCCGTCTCTGCTCAGGGGAGTGATTAAATTTAGCTGACACTGAGAAAAATAAATGCAGTGTGGTGAACATAGCAAGACTTGACTGCAAAGGTGATGAGAAAGGATTAGTACCACTAGCAACACAGAACTACTAAAACATCCCAAAAAAAATTGCTTACATGTAGAAAAGGAAAAATTAGGAAGGAAATGGAAATTTAAACTTTTTCTGAAAAAGCAAAACCAAAACACTATCATAGAATCTTAGAACTCTAGTGGTTGGAAGGGACCCTTAGAGATCATCTAGTCCAACCCCCCTGAAGAAGCAGGTCCACCTACATCAGGTCACATAGGAACATGTCCAGGTAGGTCTTGAAGACCTCTATGAAAGAAGACTCCATACCCTCCCTGGGCAGTCTATGCCAGGACTCCATCACCCTCACAGTAAAATAGGTTTTTCTTATGTTTAAAAGGAACTTTTTGTGTTACAGCTTCATCCTATTACCCCTTGTCCTGTTGCTAGATACCATTGAAAAAAGGGATGCCACAACCTCCTGGCACCCATCATTTAGATTTTGTAAATATTAATAAGATTCCCACTCAGTCTTCTGTTTTCTAGACTAAACAGCCCCAGTTCCTGCAGCTTTTCCTCATATGAAAGATGTTCCACTCTCCTGATCATCTTGGTGGCCCTGTGCTGGACTCTCTCCAGACGTTTTCTGTCCCTCTTGAGCTGGGGAACCCAAAACTGGACACAGGACTCCAGATGAGGCCTCACCATGGCACAGTAGAGGGGGAGAAGAATGTCCCTTGACCTGCTGGCTACACTCTTCTTGATGCATCACAGGATGCCATTAGCCTATAAGACCACGACTAAAATGAATTAAACTTAATTGTATATTTAAATACCAAAGAGCTTTCTAACAGTACAAGCTAAGCTTCATTAGAATAATCCTTAATTTTGGGAGAGTTTGGAACATAATACAAGATTTTGATTTTGTGGCTAATATGTATCTTTTAACAGAACTAAAACTAAATCTTAAATTTGAGTTTCACCAAGTTTGGAGTTGATTCAAATTTTGCAGCCTTTAGTTATTCTTGACAATAAGGCATCGAAGAGCTGCCTCTGATAGGGAGAAGTAATCGAACATATGCTTCTGGCAAACTGGAGTAACTTTTCCTATAACCAGACACCTTCCAACAGACTGAAACAGCAGTCATCTCTTTGCTCAAGGCAATCAATGAACACCATTGCACATAAAAGACAACTGCTCATACAGAAGACTGAACACCTTGGTTTAGAGTTACACATTAGTGCATTTTTTTTTCTGTAACATAATTAGGTTTACATGACAGCACAAGATCAGGAAATATATGTGTTCATCTAGCACAATCATATTTCAGAATTGTCTACATTTTTACCATTTAAAAAAGGTGTGCTGTCTTCTCAAAGGCATAGTGTCTCATGGTGTCACTCCTCTTTTCAGAATGAAGTATTAAAATGTGCTTTCCAAGATGAGGGCAAATATATAGTTAGAGAGAATTTTTTTAAACCTGTTTCTCCTCAAAAAGGAAAACACAAAGGTATTTGAGGGTTTTGGTTTTGTTCTCCTTTTTTGTTGGTTTGGGTTTTTTTATTTTGGGGCAGGGTGCAGGTGGGTAAGGAAGCAAGCAGATCCTCTAGGAGTTCTGCTAACTTACATAAAAACTAAGGAATAAAACAGGCCTAAAATTATCTAGTCCTATTTTCATTAAATTGTGGTTTTGAAAGCACTTATTTTTAACTAGGAAAAAAATAAAAATTAATTATTTTCTAATTAAGCTGAATTACTCATAACTATGTCAGACCCAAGCATATAAATATCAACAAAAAAAAAAAATTAATCACAAATTGCACAGGACCATTTTATTTAAAAGCATCCCTGTTGGATAAGTTACCACCCACAATACATGTCTGGCTTTACCTCTGCTTTAAAGAATTATTGCATACACAATTAATTTACCATTAGCTCTGAGCACCTAGAAACCTTGGAGCTGATATATATGTACTCTGGCTTTAGCAAGGCCTTTTAGATACCCCCAAGAGTGTTATTCTTACCAGCTTATTCTGAAGTTGTAAAACGACTCCCTGACACTGTCATCCTTTATGCCTTGAACACCTAGTAACTGGAAACCTACTCATTTCCTATGCCAAGTGGCTCATACCAGATTTGGGACTGTTTTGTCTAAAGATTGTATCACTGATGACTGGTCATTTATATACCTAACAGCCACAGTGATTCATGACTAAGGAAACCAGTAAGCTTCAGGCAACAGCTGCTCTTTATGGGCAGGAGCACACTGCTACAGGAAATCAGTGCAACTCTTGCCTGGTATTTATGCAAGTATTTCTATACATATAAAATTATTCTCAAAAATAGTTTTTACCAGTAAAACTATATTATTCCCTGGCCCAATTGCCTAAAACAGTATAATGGTTTGTCTTTTTATTGGTTTATTTAAGAAAATTCATACAATATTGGAAAAAACAGAGAATAGAGTTCAGTCCAGTTGCCCTTTCCAGAGGATCAATTCTAAGATCACCATACAAATACAAAGATCTAAGAGGCCTCTGAGTACTGTCTCACTTTGTTTTTCCCCTTTAATGTCCCCTTAAACTATCATGACCCTAAGTAGCATTGCCACATCACTTTGATACATTTAAGTAGATTTGCGTTAGTATAACTGTACTGGTAATTACTTATTTGCCTATTAAAAGAGTTATGATCCAAAACAGTTCCCAGTATTGGAAGTCAATGATTCAGGTTTATAATCTCTGGGTGATTGCCATGAGTAAGATTTCAAGCTTACTCTGTGAGTTTTAAAAAGCAAAAAAAAAATTTAAGCTGGAAACTAAAGTCTTGATCCTTTCTCTTAAAAAAGAGTCTGATGAGATGCTTGGACACTGTTAAGAAATGATGCTATTAGATTCTCATCAGGAAGACTGAAAATCCAGGACTTGACAACCAAAAGACTTTTCCTTCTTTCACAAGAACTGTGAAAGCCCAGCATGAGATCTACACTCTTTTTTACCCCATAAGAAGTGATGACTGGGAGTTGTATTCCTTCCTGGCCTGAGCCCCTCCTAAAACTGGCCCAAATCACTTCTGTCATAATTACACAAGCGAGATGCAAGAAAATCCCACACACTAACACAGCTGCCAGACACCTCAGCAGCTATTGCAGGGATGAATTCCTGCCCTCTACAAGCAAGACACAGGCTGGTGTTCCCCTTTGCTTGCACATTATCATGAAAAAATAAAGCAAATATAACTGTAATCATGAGACTCAGTTATTTACTGACAGAAAGAATTCCTTGATTTTATACACAGAGCCACCTGAGAAATAATGTTTGTTCTTTTAGCTCCCCAAGAGCTTTCCTAACAGCTCTCTAAACAAAGTTTAAAAGTATATCTTTAAAGAAATGTTACTAACTTTTGTAATTCAGCTTGTTAAATATATATATATATATATATATATATATTTAAATAGCTCATTCACCTGCTCTTTCCTCCTTTTGTTTCTCATCTCTTTATCTTATCAGATGGCATGTAGATTATATGCCATAAATGTGCAACTGCTGTTTCAGAAAATCCTATCTAATCTTTCTAGGAGGTTGATTCAACTGTCCACTGGTGAGGCTTTTATAGTACAAACATTTCTGACACCTACTCCACTAGTGAGCAAATGCTGCTACTGGTATACCTTATTTACAACTGGGTGAAGGATAGTGCTTTTAATGTTCACTTAGTTTCAGATTTGGTTTTGCGTTACAAAACTCATTCAGCCATAGTAGAATCAGCCCACATTTTAAAATCTAGAACTAATCTTCTACACAACTTCATCATGTTTGGCGATTCCAATCTTCCATGTAAATAAAGCACAAGATTTGCTACCCTAAATACTCTTTCACATAAAGAATGAACAAAGATACCCTTTCACATGAAGAGTTTCATGTAAAGGCAGTGCCTAATGTTAGAGAAACGCGAAACAGTGAATAGGATGAAGTCATGGGTAGACAGCATAGGCAAACATTCTAATTGGCTAAAAAAAGTGTATGTAAAATCTAAAATAAATGCTGTCATACAATTCATAACAAGTCAAACATTCTTTCATGTTATATTTATTTTTGAGTATATTAACTGAAAATTGAATACTTTAGATAAGCTGATTCATGGTGTTTGAATCTTGAGACTTATGTGATTTACTTAATATGCATTTGTTAAAGTATTTTTCATTCTATCCCTCAAAGGTATTAGCAAAAAAAATCTTTCAAGAAAGAATTTTAAAGGCCCATCTTTTAGATGAAATGAAAAAGCTCCATCAGCACAAATATTTGATAAATAGGAACTAATGAACTATTATTTCACTTCATCGCAAGTGTCAGAGGCCTAAAACAACGTTTAATTAAGATAATGTATGCCTAGAGCCTTCTCCCAGGAAACTGGTGAATCACAGTGGACTCCCTTCATTGCCAGATATTCACAGAATTAGCTGAATACATCTGTTAAAAATATATGAATGACACAGTCTCCCAGCGATAATTCAGGTTGATTGGTTATTAGACATAATTAAATGAGACAGGAGGGAGATTAACTGATGTTTACATTAGGATATATAAAATAATAGGGAAAAAGCAGTTGTGGCATTTAAGAAAAGGTTGGAGTATTATTTGAAAAACAAAGTTTATATATTTCTGATGAAACAAAAGAAATACCTGTAAGAAAACCAATGTTTCCCTTTCATTTTTTACTCTTGTGTACCCTACCAATTTAACAGATTTCAGTGCCTGACTAATAAAAAGCAGGCATGGTGAACTCTTTATTGTTTCTGACAATGGAGAAACTCTATTCTTTCACCACTGAACAATGATTGCTTCTAAACCCTATTACTTCCATTTACTGCCTGTTTACAGAAACAAATACATTGCTAGACAAAATTCATTGTCCTAAAGAACATTGCATCTAAGTAGAGAAACATTTTCTACAGATTTTGCCTTCTGTATACATTGCCCTTCCTTCAAAAGTCAGAGCCAGAGTCCACTGGTCAGAGCCACTTAGTTTCAGGTGGTTAAAAACTAAGTGTAAATCTGAAATTATATGGTTAGACCTGGACTTTTTCAATTTTTTTAACTCAGTCTGATTTGCCCTGTTAAATGACTGTACATCTTTCCGGGCTAGAACTCACCTGCCTACCAGGAAAATCTCAGCTTCCTCTCTTGTAACTGTTGTTTGTCCAGAAAGCTCTGATTCAGGAAATTAATTTTAGGAACACAGCTATTGTTACTGCAACTCCAGCCTCTTTCAAGGGTGGTACCTCCATAAGTAAAATTAGTATTACATTTAACTGTTGGATTTTAGGCATGAGGTTCTTGTGTCTTCTGGCACATTATTAGCCAAAACTGTGTCTTTCCTTTCCTGATTTAAAACTTATAGAATCCATGTATCTATTTAGAAATCTTTTTTTCCCCATTTTTGTTTTACTTTATTAAGCAAATGAAGAGAAAGATAACATAAACAATAAGATTTAAAACTGAACCTGATTTTTTTAGACAAATTTCACAATAACACAGTAGTTTTATTACCAGCTTTAATTGTTCATAGTTAACTTTCTAATCACAAAATTATTGAATAAATACGCGGAGTGAAAGGTTGATTAAGGGTACATGGCAAGAATTACTGAATTAGTTATCACACAGAGAGGAATACAAGGTCTAAAAATTTTAATAAAGTTCAAATCTCTGGATTATGTACTAAAAGAAGTTTAAGAGCTATTAGAAGGGTTGGAGGTATTCTAAGATCTCAGGCTGAGGAAGTGCCTCTTTTCTAATAGGTATAAACCTGGTAAAGAAACTAACTGGATGCTATTTTAACAGAAAAAGGCAACACACACAAATCCATGGGTCCTGACGGCATGCATCTAGAGTGCTGAGGGAGCTGGTTGTTAGTACTAAGCCACTCTCCATCATTTTTGAATGATCGTGGAGCACAGGTGAAGTACCTGAGGAATAGAAGAAGGCCAGTGTCACTCCAGTCTTCAAAAAGCGTAAGAACGAGGACCCAGGAAACTACAGGACAGTCAGCTCCATCCCTGGAAAGATGACAGAGAAACCCATCCTGAATGTCATCTCTAAACATATGAAGGAAAGGAAGGTTATTAGTAGTCAACATAGATTCACCAAGGGGAAATCCTGCTTGACCAACCTGATAACCTTATAAGAGAGTATAACTGGCTGACCAGATTAGGAGAAAGCAATGTATGTCATCTAATTTGACCTCAGCGAGGCTTTTGACACTGTCTCCCATTACATCCCCATCAAAAACCTCAGGCAGTGTGGCTTGGTGAGGTGGATCGAGAACTGGCTGAAAGACAGAACCCAGAGGGTGGTGATTAATGGCATGGAATTGAGTTGGAGGCCTATGGCCAGTGGAGTTCCACAGGGATCGGCTCTGGGTCCAGTCTTGTTCAACATCTTCATGACTGACCTGGATGAGAGGACAGAGTGTACCCTCAGGAAGTTGGCTGATGACACCAAACTGGGAGGACTGGCTGATTCACCAGAAGGCCGTGCTGCCATTCAGCGGGATCTCAACCAGTTTGAGAGTTGGGTGGAGAGGAATCTCATGAGGTTCAACAAGAACAAGTGCAGAGTCCTCCATCTGGGGAGGAACAACCCCATGCACCAGCACAGGCTAAGGGTTGACCAGCTGTAGAGCAGCTCTGGAGAGAGACCTGGGAGTGCTGGTTGATAAAAAACTAAACATGAGCCAACAATGTGCCCTTGTGGCCAAGAAGGCCAATGGCATCCTGGGATGAATCAAGAAGAGTGTGGCCAGCAGGTCAAGGGAGGTTCTTCTCCCTCTCTACTCTGCCCTGGTTAGGCCTCATCTGGAGTCCTGTGTCCGGTTCTGGGCTCCCGAGCTCAAAGGGAGAGGTAACTTCTGGAGAAAGTTCTGGAGAAACTTCTGGGACTGCAGCATCTTTTTTATGAGGAAATGCTGCTGGAACTGGGGCTGTTTAATCTAGAAAAGAGGAGATTGAGGGGGGATTTCATTAACACAAGTCTTTAAAAGTTGTATGTTAGGAGGATGGGGCAACACTTTTTTCTGTAGTATCTAGTGATAGGACAAGGTGTAATGGACAAAAGCTGGAACACAAAAAGTTCCACTTAACACAAGGAAAAATTCTTCACTGTGAGGGTGAGGAAGGACTGGAATAGGCTGCCCAGGAGTTTGTGGAGGTTTTCAAAACTCACCCAGATGTGTTCCTGTGCAACCTGGTCTAGGAGGGAGGTTGGACTTGATGATCTTTAGATGCCCCTTCCAATCCCCACCATCCTATAATTCTGTGATTCATATCTTGACAAAGGAATACAAATATATTTGTGTTTTAACATGAATGCTTTGAACATTTATGAACATTGACAGCAAAAGAAGCAGTATTCTTCAATACAGAAGAGAGGAGCAAGTTTCAGATGCAGATTAGTAAGACATCGTAAACAATGGTTACACAAATATTTCTCAAGGCAAACACAGACTAATAGAATCTATTTTACTATGTATATTCATAGTATATTTTCTATGGAAAACTAATTTGTATGTAAAATAAGATGGAAATTGTTGCACCAAGAATCTAGTGATACTGCAAAGTTACTAATATAAATAGGAATATATATAAATACTACATATATAAATACTAATATAAACAGGGAAACATATCTTCGAGACACTTCATAGGTACTCCTGTTTGCTTCACCTAAATATAGTCTTTTGAGTGTTGATGCAAATTTTTGCCTTGTTTTTGGCATGCTTTTCATAGATAGAAAAAAGACTTGGGGACTAAGTGAAAACAGAAGCCTTATCCAAAATAATAAAGAATAAAACAAAGAAAAATAAAAATTAGTTTTCAAGGGAGCATGTTTGTTCCTATGATGTGGTTGTCTATGGCAAGATCCACATCTGCGGAAAAGGAAAATGGGAAAAACTTATCTGTAAAGACAGACATTGAAACTAGATGTCCAATTCACAATGAAAGTATTTGAACTTAAAGAAATAATTTGCAGAGAAAATGGTTGAGGTATGTTATTTCATGAAATACAATGATAGAGATGGATTTCTCTTTATTGGAAATCATCACAGAGTGAACTTCATAAGCTTTCTTTCTCCATTACACTTTGGGTATTATTTCAAATGAAAAATGCAATTGCCCTATGAACTCAGGAAATACAATTAAACATTTTTTTTTCTTAGCATATTACTATTCTCAAACAAGTCAATTGTTACATATTACACAGTCAAAATAGCATCATTTAGGACAACTTGCTTGGACATTGCTGAAAAAACATGGCCTGAAATCTTGTGATTTTTTAAAAGTGATACTCAGTAGTATGGATTTTCTGATAGGATTGGAACATAAAGATGGATTTCTGAGTAGAATTTCGTATTGAATCTAACATGGCAAGCTCCTCCTATAAAGAATTTGAGAGTGAATTTACATGTACGGCTAATCTTAGTGAAATATTGAAATAGTATATCCATAAGTTCCAGAAAACCCCCTATTTCCAGAGTCTCTAATGAAACAAATACTGTCTACACTTCTGAAGGACTTTGATCTTAGAATACTTATTTTCTAAGTATTTGATAAATAGCAAAGAATATGTTCAGATAGTCCTTCTACTCATTTGAAAGGGCAAAATATCAAGCCTGGTTCTCTGTTTCCTCATGTTTTATATAGTTTTGTAAAATACTGCTGAATCATTATACCCTGTGTCACACTGCTGATGCAGATTAGAGGGTGAATACACTACAGGGTAAAAAGTGGTTGAATCCATCCTCTCTATGTTGAGAAGTGCTCTAACAAACACTGCTAGGGAGAGCAAAACAAGAATTGACTGGAATTTATTATCTCCTTGAAGTGATTGGACTTGTTCAGTTTCACATAAAAAGAAAATCCTTCCATATAATTACTGTAAATTGAAAGCAGTACCTAATGAATACAAAAGTTTGTTTTACCACTCAGAAATACAGTAAATATTACAGATCTACAAAGTAAAATGTGAACCTCTCTTTTATTAATCATGATAAATCATTGCTCTATTTTAACTGACAATCAAATATCAGAGAGAAAATCCCCAATATTTTCTACATTGGAAAAACCCTCTCTTTCACCCCCTGCCCCTCAAGACAGGAGAACTTCAGATGTACAGCAAGGAGAAACAAGCGTATTAGGATTTCACATGCCTGCAACAAGTCAGAGCAAATGAGGGTATTTGAAGCTCATTCCACCACACCACTGCCAGCCAGCATCACTGTTGCAGCAATCAAAGCTCCTGAACTCCCAACAGCCTATTTGGCTGTTGCAGCACCACAGTAGTCAAGATCTATACAGCTCTGAGGAACAAGTTTGGATATCAACATATAACACTGATATAGGTTCAATCAATGAGGACAGTAGAGAGATGCACAATTATGAATAGTTAGAACTTTTAAAAAGATAGCCATTATCTCACACAGACATTCAGATTTCTCTGCATGTCAACAAAAACACAGAATCTGAGCTGGCCCAACGTATATCCAAAACAGGCCTACTCAAAGTTCTGGGCTCCCCAGCTCAAGAGGGACAGGGAACTTCTGGAGAGTATCCAGTGCAGGGACACCAAGATGATCAGAGGATGGGAACATCTTTTTTATGAGGAAAGCTGTGGGATATGGGACTGTTCAGCTTGAAGACTGAGGGGGTATTTCATTAACATTTACAAGTACTTAAAGAGTGGATGTCCAGAGGATGGGGCAACACTTTTTTCTGTAGTGTCCAGTGACAGGACAAGGAGTAACGGACAAAGGCTGGAACACAAAAAGTTCCACTTAACCACTAGGGAAAACTATTTTACTATGAGGGTGAGGGAGCCTTGGCACAGGCTGCCCAGGGAGGGTGTAGAGTCTCCTTCTCCAGAGGTTTTCAAAACCTGTCTGGATGTGTTTCGGAGTGACCTGATGTAGGTGGATGTGCTTGAGCAGGGGGGGTGGACTTGATGATCTTTAGATGTCCCTTCCAACCCCTACCATTCTAGAATTCTATGAACACAGGTGTAATATGTCAGCAAGGATCACCACTGCTTTTCATCTTACTCTGACAAGTAACACACCACACAGCCTCCAAAATCTGGAGTTGTGATCCAATAGACATGTAGGAAATAAACAGTTCTGAGCATCAGCACAAAGTATCTTGACTGACACTGGTTAACACCAGCATGTATTTAAATGATGAGCTACTGTAACAACGTCTTTGAGAGAAAACTAAGCTTTTTCGGCATAAATAGCAACCAAAAAACAACACACTCTCATGGTACTGACAAGTAAGAAATTATATACGGACATCAATGAAAATAATCAGGGTTAGTCAGAAAGCACTAATCATGCCGTCTGCTGCAATTTTTAGTCAGTCAATGCCCAAAAAGTACCATCACATTCAGTAACAGAAATCGTAATCGCAAAGACATTACATTCCAGTACGTGAAAAGTCACCGACATCAATTTCCTGCATTTCTTCCAACAAAAATCCTCACTGTGTAACAGAAATAACAGTTTGAACAAAAGCTTTGTTTACAACACAGGTTTAATGCTCAGGTTACATAGTGATATAAAATTATTTGCCCCCTTGAAATTTTGCAGGTCCACACCAACATTGCTGCCACTGCACAGTTATAGTTAAATTTCTACTGAATATTATGCTTTAACTTGCAGTGATTTTCTGAACTCAGATGATGTAAAATACAGAATTCACACCTCAAGATGCAAATGCATGCTCAGTCTTAACCACAGCAACTCTCCACTCTAAGTCAGAAGTATTATCAATTTGTCTCTTAGCATATAACCTGCTCTATGTCAAAAAATTACAACTCAATGACAAAGGATCTAATCTTACTTCCACTGAAGTCAGTAGCAGAATTCCCACTGATTTCAGTAAGAGCACTAGATGTCCAAAAATTGTTATTATTCTTTTCAGAGCACCATATGCATTTCCTATCAGCCCCCTGCAGAAGTATGACAGTCTTTCAGCTTTCCAATATTATTACTTCGTAGAAAGGCATCTCAGACTGTCAGTACTAATCTAATATCTATGACCACCTGAAGGAATATAGTTTGACTTAAGCATATGACCTGAAAAGAACCAAGCCTCTGAAAAGAGGCACACCAGCAGTAATGACTCAATGATAACCTTGTAAGTTACAAAAAACCCCACACTGCCATACTTTAAGGAGATCTTGTACGAGCATTTATTCCTCTCTGCACAACAAACATCTAAGATTCACAAAATATTTTCTATATACAAGCACTTACCTAGATATTTAGCAGGAAAGTGCTATTAGAAGTGACATAACAAAAATTTCTATCAAATGGAAAACTATACTCTGAAAGTAATGTAGAAATACATTGAGCTTCTCCAGGGTAAAAAAAAAAAAAAAAAAACCAACCACATTAAAATAGTAAAAGAGAAGACTGTTACACAATTAAAACCACCTGCTGTATGCTTAACTAAGCCTAAAAATTACATGTGGCTTTTTTGGTACTGCAAGAGAAATTAATGTCACTGGCTCTGAACAATAAAAACATTAGAAAGTAGTTATATAATTAATAGTCTTTTAATGGCAATTAACAAAGGTAACAAGACAGAATCTGCACTTTCCAAGCACCTTTCCCCTTAAACTCATTTAGAAGTAGTCAGAACAAGCATAAATATTTAATTCATTAATACATTAGAGAAGAAAAGCTAAAGGTCATCTTCATATGCTCAGGCACTTCATTATTGACCTCAGTATGCAGTTTGAAACCTATGCCATACCAAATCCATTAAGAATATACTAATTACTCCCTTTAAGTGAGCTCACAGCACACCTGGCAGCCACTCACCAGAAAAAACTTCCCACAGAAAGCAAAAAGCACCCAATTCCTAGTGTACAGGCCAGATTCCAGTTAAGGTTGCATTGCGTACTACACAGGAAAAAGCAACTTCACCTCAGGAGTTTCAGGTGGTACGTACTGGCCTGGTGATGAAGGCATTCTTCCAGGAAGACACACATGGGACCTGAATCTGGGCTTTCCAAGTCAATACTGCTTTGCACAGAAATCAACAGAGCATGGAAGGATTACCACTTGAAAGGGGAAGTTCTCTTCAGTTTTTCTGTCATTCCCTTCCCAGTGCAAGCATGTTCAAAATTTATCAATGAAACTAAGAAATGCAACAGATGGCCAGTTCTGCATGCAATATTTTATACCATCTTTGGATCTTCACTTGGAAATAAGCAACAGAAATCAGCATGATAAAACATTCATACTTTTGTTACTGCTCATCTAACTAACCCACACTTCTGATGGTGTTTATCAGAGTAAGATTCTGCAGCAATACTACATATAACCATTTTCTGGTGTTCTATGTCAACAGGAGATCATCACACCACCTTGCTGAGACAGCTTTCTGTACTCAGGCACTCATTGCCCTGAAATACTGTATATGTGTGCTCTAGCCTATAAAAGTACAATATAGGTGCTTCTACTTTTCCTTTGCTGAAAAAGATTCAAAAGGTAAAGTCCTTTCTTGAACACTTAGTTCATAGGACATAATCTGTAGGAAGATAACTTAATTCCACACAATTGTTATAGAAGTGATTTACTAAACAAATCAAGTTTTTCCTTCAAACAGGAAATATGGATATGTCAAAAAAAGAATACACAAGTAATTTGCAAATACTGTATCGCCCTCTGCAGTCAATGTGTAAGTTCTGCAAATATATTTGCAAAAAGAACTTGTGAATGTTCCTTGCAAAGATCAGTAGGTCAATAATAAAACCTCTACAAGCTGAAACCCAGCAGGCAACATTTTTTATGATACTGTCTTACTCATTGGAATCATAACAGCACGATACAGAAACTTCAGTTGCTCATATAAATGTTCTGCCTATCAAAGGATGTGGAAGCACATGTTTGGCTGCTGTTTCAGAATAGCTCAGATTTTTCAATGATATTTCTGGCATTTACTCTCTTGGAACTTTATAGAAATTTGCAACATTCCATCTAATAATTTTTTTCTGGTTATTTCTAACAAATATCCAAAAACTGCTTTTTTTAAAAGTTACATTAACTAATCCATCAAATACAAGAAATACATTTTACACTGTAGGTATTGCATTACTTTATTTAACATAATTTATAATCTTGATAGGACATTTTTCTAAGAATTGTACAGCAATGTGGTGGGTTGACACCAGCTAGATTCTAGGTGCCCACCAAAGCATTTCCATCACTCTCCTCCTTTGCTGAACAGGGTAAAAATAACAACTAGCTCATGGGTTGAGGTAAGGACAGGGAGGTCAGTCAGCAAGTCTCATCACAGGCAAAACAGACTTGATTTGGGGAAAGTAGTTACACTTATTACCAATCACATCAGAGTAGGATTATAAATAAAACCAGATCATAATAACACCTTCCTCTTCCTTCCCAGGCTCAACTTTGCCCACCACTTCTCTATCCCTTTCCCCATCAGTGGCACAAGGGGACAGTGAATGGGGGTTGTGGTCAGTTTGTTATAGAAGGTATAAAAATTCAAGTGATTTGATTGAATACGGGGGGGTTATTTTTGTAAAATTCATAAGTCAGCAGAACTAAGCAAAAACTAGGCCTCCTTGGTGAAGCCACTTCTGAAGAATATGCATGAGAAATCAGGCAAAATAAGAGCGATAACCTGCAAGCCATAAAACATTTAAGCACAATGTTGGGTGAGATTGCTTCAGAGGAAAAAAAGAGTTTGTTATATTAACTATTATGCTGTTCAATGTCCTGAACCCCTGTAACTTTCTGGTCCAGAGTGCCAGATAATTAGCAGCATTGTGGTCCAAAACACCAAATAATCCATAGCTTAAATCAGTTAGTTGGCCAAGATTTTGAAATATATATGATTATGCCACGAAGTTTTCGGCTCTTGGCCTGAAAAAACAGACTCGAAGTCTACAAACCAGACTCGAAGCCTGAAACACCAGCTCCAAGCCTACTTCATGCGGCGATCAACCCAGGGTCCGATTCTCAGCTGGGTGGGAAGAAATCAGTCCTACTCAATGTGAGTGATAGCAGAAATCTTCTTTATTGAGAGCAGGCTCTAACTTATATACACAGCAGCTTCAAAGCTAGCTCAGCAACAGCAGCTAATAGATTACATTCTCATGTTCATCCTGCTTTGCGGTTTCTGCGATAAGCAAGCTCCCTCACATTTTCCCATCTTGTTTTTCTCCGAAGTTGTTTTCCACCTTGAGCTGTTAGCTCGTTAGCTGAAAACAGCCCGACCTTGAGGGAGCAGAAAGCGGCCTGCTGACTACGTGACAGCAACTGCTTTAACCATGGCTCTGACTCTGGTCTTGATTGTGCATTAAATTCATGTAACTAGAACTCAGATTGCCTTGCCCCATCAGGCCTAACATTATACCCCGGGATCCATGTCCATGCTGCCTCATTTTTTCTCCACATGATTATGTATAACTTCCATAATAAGGGACCGATCAATAAGAGTGATATTATGTGCAAAAGTAACCAAATAAAAGTAGACAATTTTCATACAATGCACCCCTTGTCCCTTCACTACAACTACAGGATAAATTTCTCACAATCATCCCACTCTCTAACATTGTTCCATCCGTGTGTTGCCCATTACCTCTCCCAATTACTATCCTTATCTTGATTTCTTCATACCCCACCATTTGGCAACAAAATGGACTATTTGGCTGACTCTGGCTAGATGCCAGGTTCTCTTCAAAACCACTCTATCACTCTCCTCTTCAGCTGAATAGGGGAGAAAATAATAGAAGGCTCATAAATTGGGATTAGGACAGGGAGATCAATCAATTATCATCACAGGCAAAACAGACTTGACTTCGGGAAAAGCTTCTAGGGAGCTTCTCACAGAAGCCAGCCCCAGAGTACCCTCATTACCAAAACTTAGCCACAGAAAATTTCTTCACATGAATACCTTAAGACAGTAATATTTTCCCTGATTAATTTAGAGACCATTTGAGAGATGACTTCGTGTCAGCTGTAGATATTTTCTAAAATGCCACTCCTTAAGAGGCCTTTAAAAAAAAAAAACACACCTCATGCTGTATTTTTGTTTCATAACCTCCCTGTTGAATACCAAGTATGTGCTCAACTTTACTCAAATAGTAAATGTTCTTCCCTAATTAAGAGTAATTAAGCAACAATTCATGTAAGCAAGTTTTACACATGTGACAAAGACTCTATTAACATAACTTCCAATATCTGTTCAAGTAGATAGTACTGTAGCACATAATACTCAATGAGACTAGAAATGCATACAGCATCATGCTACTACATTTCCATAGAACAAATCTCAAGTAACCAAATTAAGAGTTGACAGGTTCTTCCTCTGTGAGAGTTGTCCACCACAGCTTAGCATCTGAATACCACTGCAAACAAAAGCTACTCATATTGTGGCCAGCTGTCTCTTTAACACCTATAGCAACACATGACAAGACTATTTTCTATTGAAACACCTTAACTTCATCTTAATTTACATATTTTTTTTCTTGGATCTGTTATGATCAGATTTTATTTTTTGTCCTTTTAAAAAAACAAAACCCTACTTTGTAGCTTATGGCAACAGCATGATATATCACCACTAAAATGCAGATGATTAAACTGCATTTTCTACTGCATGTGAGGAAAGCAATGAAGGCAAGTGGATGCTACTTATTTTTTTTAATTAAAATTAAGCTCCTGAAGGTCCATTTTTCTGCTCTCAGCAGACACCTAAAAGATCCTTGTACCACAAGCTTTCCAAACTAACAGCACGTCATGGTCTGTGTGTCACGATGAAAGTAAATAGAGCCTGAAAATCCCTTTACAAAAAGCATCGGCACCAGCTGCACGGGGCTGTGGGAGGCGAGGGCGCCCGGCGCACCCTCAGCCCCCTTAGTGAGGGCGGTTTCCTTGGGGGTCCCCCAAGGACCCCCCTCGAGGAACCGTTGCGTTGCCCGCCTGGCGCCGGCGGCCCCCTCAGAAATCTGGCCTTCTCTCAGCTGTTCCTCGGCGTGCGGAGACGGCAGCGGGACGCTGCCCTGCCGCGGGGAACGGGAGGCGCCCGGCCACAGCAGGAGCGGCCGCAGCTCCCACGGCCACCACTCGGCGCGCCCGCGCGCGGTGCCTCCAGCAGTTCTAACGGCCTCCTTCAGGACCGCCGCTCCCCGCAGCGCCCTGCCTGCACCAGGCGCAAACACCGCACCTACGCGACCCACCACCACTTCCAAAACGCAGACACAACACTCTCAAGTCTCGACATAAAACCACCTCCGGACCCGCCCCTTTCCGGCACCGCCCCGCCGGGCGGCCTCAGCAACGGCGGACGGCTTACCTCGGCCACGCTCCTCCCCGCCGTTGCTGCGCAACGAGGGGAGACGAAAGCGGCTGAGAGGCAGCTCGGTACCCCCGGCTCGGCCCGCATTCCCCGGCTCAGGCAACGGCCGCGCCCTCCCGCTGAGCTCCCTCTTCAAGCTGTCCCTCAGGGAACCCCTGTGGCCCGGACGCGGCCCCGACGGGCCCGAGCCGTACACCTCCCACCCGCCTCGGCGAGGCTCCGGGCAGCCGCCTTTTAAAAAGCTCTGAGTCTCGGCAGTCGGAACCGGGACTAGCTTTCTGTGAATACCAGGGAGTAATGCAAAGCTGTGATTAGCCACAAGGACCCGACCGCGACTCCTACCAAGCACAAGACATATAAGCACAAAGAAGGGTCGGCCAGACCCCTGCACCAGAACGAGCACCGTATCACTCACGATCACCCAATTCAACACCTCTACCAGCCAGAGGGAGCAGAACAAGCCTCGTACAAACTACAGGTGCCAGAAATAAACATCAGCCAGAGATACGCACGGGAACTAGACTCTCACCAAGCACAGGCGGGAAGGAAAAACATGTATCAGTCGTATGCTGTAGGATTAGACGAAACACAGGAGTCAAAAAGTGCCTATCAGACATATGCAGTAGGACAAGATGCCTATCAAGCCTCTGAAAGTGGGCATGGTCCCTATCAGCCGCATGAACCAGGTTATGGTCTTTATCAGCCAGGATACGGTCCATATGATGATCAGATACCCGACCCCAAATCCCGAATGCTGGCAATTCAGAATGCAAAAGCCTATTTACTGAAGAGCAGCACAACATCTGGCCTGAACCTGTAAGTCTGAAAAATTAACATAATTGAAAGAAATAGTATGAGCAGAGAGAAAAGTAATGTTGGTGAAAGGGCAATGGGTCATGTTAAGAAAGGGAGGGATATCAGACAGATGTATATAGAATGGGAAAATGTTATAAATGCAATAGTTGATTGCTCTCTGATACTCGTGTGTGTCCAACATCTTTCAAAATACAAATTCCTACGGGAATTCTTAAGAGTTCAAAGGGAAATTATTTGATTAACAGTGTTTAAATTCAGCTTCAGCTCCTGAGGCAGGTGTGGTAAATAACAAAAATTGAAGATAGGACTACTCCTAAGTATATTAGAAACAGGCTAGTTTCAAGTCTAATTTCCCATGATGCTCCATCGTCCTCTTTCATCTAACTATTCCAATGATTTCTCCAAAGCTCTGGGTGATTAGCTTCTACTTTTGATATCAAAACCATCATATTCTAAGGCTTTTGTATATAAAAATAAAATATATAATGTTATACATAATATACTATTTCTATTGTAATATTTCCATTTTAATATTCTATTTCTGTTTATATGACAGATATGATCATCTTGCTAATGTGCTGACAAAGGTCCTGGATGAACAGCCCACAAACGCAGCAGACATAATTGAGAATATCAGTAAGGATGTGAAGTGGGCTCAGTTTCAGAAAAAAATGGACACTCTTCAAGATGAACATGACATTCTTCCAACATTTGAAGCTGCAGAAAAGCGTAAAGCTTTGTTCCTCAAGGGAAATGGCGAAGATGAAGAACTAGAAGAAGAGATAGTGAGTTATTATCAGGGAAAAATAGACCTCATAGTTACCAGGGAATGGATGGGAGGATGGTGGGAAGGGAAAAGAGGAAGAGAGAAAGTTGTGGTCTCCTTTGTAGTATTGCCTCTCACAGTACTATGTACCCTCTTTATAGCTGAGTTGAACCCCTACATAATTGTGAATAAGAAAACCCATCCAGTTACTTTGTTAGGATTTTTTTCTATACTAAATCTAATATCCTGAGCCTTTAAAATCATAGATGTTCTCAAGATCGTGAACAGAAAGTAAAGCTTACAATATCTCCCATATTGCCAGTCCAGCAGGGAACATTCCATCTAAATTTCTTTATCTAAAAGTGATGTTTCTTTACCTACAGTGACCATAATTCTGGACACCAGTTCGACAATATTACACACAGGTGCTACTGTAAAATGGTGAAGGGAAAATTTTGTGTGCTTCCAGCTCCAGCTGTGGTTACAATCTGTCTTTTTCCAACTGAAAACAAAAAAAATGTTTTAAATTAAGAACTATGAGAACTGAAAAAACACATCTTAAAACAGCGGATTTTTCAAGATTCAATTATTATAAGTAGAAGCTTTTCTATCCAAGGAAAAAGAATTCTTATAATAACCAAGGGAAGCTAATCAACAAGATGTTGATTTTAATATTGTTACCAGTGTATATTCAAATTAATTGCCATTGCAGAATACAAATACTAACAACAGAAGAGATAGTCTTTGACTTTTTTCATAGCCTGTTACTTATTTTACAGTAACAGTAAAAATATGATGGTAAAAATAGAAAAAAGGGTATTTCAGAAAGGAATTCTGAATTTTTCATATACCTGTCTGTCTTGCTTGGAAATATGAAACAGGTGAGGGCCAAAGCGATTCCATACAAATCTAGCACTACTATACAGAAATATTGTTGGAAATAAAATATGTATTAAACTGTCCCCAAATACATCTGACACAAACACAAGGAATCACGGTGATGCTGTTTGCAGGCATCAAGGCCTTTTACATAGCCGACAAGCCCTAGCACTGAAGTCCTTTGCAAATCCTGGGGACAAATTCTGACCTTCCTTATTTGGCAGTAATTGGGAGTTTCATTTCTGAAGTCCTGTATTCTAAAAGATGCAATTTATCTGTGTTCTCTTCTTTACCCTTAAAATGGCACTTTTAATTTTTCAAAATGATAGTAGGAGATGTAACGAATTAATGTCTGCAAAGTACTTTGAGAGAATGAGTGGCGCTCTGGGAAAGTGAAGTATAAAGTTCAGTGCATAACATGTTTAATTTTTCAAATAGATACATATTCTATTCTTTAGCTCTAACTCCTGATTTCTTTCCCAGGGAGAGACACCTCTACCTAATGTGATGGAAATGGCCTTTTATTTTGAACAGACTGGAATTGGCTTGAGCAAAGATGAATTCTATCACATATTCCTTGCCCTTAAAAAACTAATTAGTGGTCAGCCAATCCAGAGCTGCCGCTTCTGGGGCAAAATTTTGGGCCTGGAGATGAATTATATTATAGCTGAAGTACAGTACCTTGAGGGGGAAGAGGAAACAGAAGAGGAAGAAATTAGTGAGGAAGGAGGGAAAGAGATGGGTGAGATTGAAGCTGAAGATGAGGATGAGGAGAAAGAAAAAGAAGATGAACCACCAAAGTCCACCTATCAGCCTCCACCTGCCATCCCCAAAGAACAAAATGGAACTGGGGCTAATAAATACGTCTACTTTGTCTGTAATGAGCCAGGCAAACCCTGGGTAAAGCTTCCTCCAGTGACACCAGCCCAGATTGTCTGTGCCAGGAAAATCAAGAAGTTCTTCACTGGTAGGCTGGATGCTCCTATTATGAGCTTTCCTCCCTTCCCTGGAAATGAGGCCAACTACCTGCGTGCACAGATAGCTAGGATCTCAGCAGGAACCCATATCTCTCCCATTGGATTTTACCAGTTTTCAGAGGAGGAAACAGATGAAGAGGAGGAAGGAGAAAGAGCTACATATGAAGAAAACCCTGATTTTCAGCCTCTTTCTGTGGATGAAATGGTGGATTCTCTCTCAACATGGGTACACCACACACAGAGTATTCTCAAGCAGGTACGTTCTGGCATAGCTCACACTGGCCTTGGATACCAGTCACACTGTAACACAGGTTTTTGGAATGTGAAGGACACTCCTCATCTGTACTTTTGAACTATTCACCAGAAAGAGTCTTGAACTGAAATATCTTTCTACAGAAAATATATCTGCTCTAGTATATAATATGTAAATATGTTGCACATATGTACACCTAGCATATAATTATATGTATTTATATTTAAGAACCACCTAAACATGAAAATGAAAAAGCTTAAAAGCTTGGGAAATCAGGCTAGTGCTAGAAAGAGGTATTACTAATTTGACAGCCATCGCTGGAATACTTGCTGTCCAGTCCACCAATTCAAGAATTTTAGTCGAAGATAACAGCACATGGTAGAAAATAAGGTTTATTACCACCAAGACAATAGTTGTGAAAATAAAATCTATATGCATTAGAATCTTAAGATCATTTTGATATGTTCCTCTGACTGGCACCTGAAGAAAAAGGCAGACTGTAAAAGCAAGTGGCAAAGTACCTAAGTTAAGCATCTTAGTTTGCAGTAACTAGTAATCTAGCAAGGATGTAAACCCCATTTGGAAGGAATTGAAGACTACAAAATAACAAAAAGCTGATGACAAAGGTATAAGGTTGTTCTGAAATAGTAAGAAGGGATGAGGGAAGAATAAGGGATATAGAGAACGCTTTGTCAATATTCTGCCAACAACATACCAATTATGGATTATAGACTTTTCTTCCCTCCCTCTTTTAACTCTGTGTGTGTGTGTGTGTGTGTCTGAGACAATTATTTTCATTGGCTTACATTCTTTCAGTGATACATGTTTTTATTATTGTTGCATATCAATTACAGGGTCGCTGTGCTTGGTTTAATCCTTTTCAAAAATCAGAAGAAGAAGAAGAAGAAGAAGAGGAAGAGGAGGAGAACACAGAGGAGCCAGATGAAATACAGCAAGAAATAGGACCACCTCTTCTCACTCCACTCTCTGAAGATGAAGGTATTCTTCATGGAATATGAAGGTTTTGAGAGAGAGAGACTAGGAATGTTGGTATTTAGGTAATAAATTTTTGAAGTTACAGGACTCTGATGCTTCGTGCTGTTTGGTCCTTGTAAGGTAAGCACATTGTTTTACAAAATTGAACAAAAGCAATATGGTTAACAGTATTGACATTAAAACTGAAATAACTGGGTTTACTAATAAACCATCGTGTTGCGAATAAAGAGAACAAACACCTCAGACTTGTCAAGCTACTGCAAGTTCAAGACAGCTTACTACATGAAATACATCCGGCTTCTTTTCCATCATCTTTTTAGGGAAAAAGAAGTGTGTGTGCATGTGCAAAGAAATATACACACATACATGCATAGATATACTAGTAAAAATTTCAATCCTGTAGCATATTAATGCAACAAGTCATAGGAATATGGGAACCTAAACAGTAGATTACATCATCAGTAAATTATTTTTCTACTCTCCATCCTCTGATCAAGGTGAAATGTAACTATATAATGTATCCCTAAGTGATAAAAAGTCCTTGACAAAAGAAACAATGGTGGTTTTATTAGCATTCCTGTTTCCTCCCCATACATGCAAACCACCTGTTGGAATAAAGCACCTGCATTTATTGTTTCTGCCTTCTGGCTCTTCTAACACGTAATTTAATACAACTGTTGCTTGAATACTGGGAAAGTCTTGTCGTTCAGCCTTAAATAGAGGCTCCTAAGTCAATTTACTAATAGACTATGTGTGTCTGGCTGCTTCCAGGAATCCAGAACATCCCTGCTTGGACAGCTCAGCCCTCTACAAACCTGATCCCGCAACATGCCGTTGCAGTCCTCCGGTCTAACCGGTGGCCTGGAGCCTACGCCTTCACATCTGGCAAGTGCGTAGCTAGGTGACGTGGTTACAACACAGACTGTACATGCTGAATACAGATACCTGTCTAATGAAGTCAGGTTGCTTTATTTCATTGACTGAACTCTGGAGACTGATAGGAAAGGCCCCTTAAATGTGCACAGCAACAGTAAATATGTTCTTTAAGACTGAAAATGAGTAATCATTGCAAATGCTAGTATATAGTTAATGGATGCAAATGTTCAGTTAGTATTGGGGCACAGTCCTTGATTTAAAATCTAGATTCTTGAGTCTCTGGTACGTTCTACAAAACCAGCTACATTTTGTTTGTGTCCACTCCCCATGGTACATTTATTACCTCTGTGTGCTTTTCAGTGGGCACTGCAGGAGGTGTCAGAAACAGTGCAGTGTTGCCAACATGAAGCTGGACTTTTACTGCAATGTAGTGTAGTGACAGAGCATAGCCTTCATCATTTTAGCATGTGGAGGTTTTTAAGAGGAAGATGTTATGGTCACAGCAGTTAAAAAGAGGTGCTATCTTTTCAATACTGCTGTTAGAGGATACCTGCACAGCAGTGACTTTTTCTACAGCAGGTTAAGGAGGCCTGACAGTATCTCCAAGAATGTTTTGTCAGGGGAAGAATATGTGACCTTTGACTTTTCTTTCTCAGGAAATTTGGTAACATCTACTTTGGCTGGGGACACAAATACATCCCAGGCAATCACAACCCCACCCTGCCTCCGCCAGTGCAAGGAGAATACCCCAGCGGGCCAGAAACCACTGAGACCAGAGACCCCACTCTGGAAGAGGAACTGGCTTTCAAGGCTGCAAAAGAAGAAGCCTTAGCTGCAGCTGAGGAAGAGGAAGATGAGGAAGACATTGAGGATGAGGAGGAGGAAGATGATTAAAACATGGCAGAAAACAGTTTTATGATTTTAAATTAGTCATTAATTAGTTGACCTTAAATGCAATTGGAACAATCTTTTATGATTTCTGTAGGCTCCTCTTTGCAGCACCTTCCCCTCCTTCCACCCATAATGGTGTGAAGACAGCGTTGCCTTTGCCAGAGACAGAAGCCTTTGCCAGAGACAGGAGAAAAGGAGCCTTTATTCAGCAAGCAGGCAAACCTAGCCTGGGCCTGTTCCCAAAAATAACATCCCTGTCAAGTAACCACTATCTACCAAACGTCCATCTAGTACCATCTAGAACAAACGTTGTTGTTCTAACTTGCGATTCAGTACCTATACAAATTTTACTTAAACCTAAAAAAAAATAAACTTAATTGCCTTCGCAACTCCGTGTATCCTTGTGAAGGTGTATTGGGCACATTCAGGTGTAGGCCATGGAAGCACCAACCCGCCACGCTTCCCCAGCGCACGGGCCGCACTCATCGCAGCACGGCACCGCAGCGCTGGCCGGAACCATCGCGGGACTCTCAACAAAAGCGGGGAGAGCTCAGGGGCTCTTCAGCCATCTGTTCCTCACTACGCTTCCCGGCACCCCCCGTTAGCTTTCGGTAAGTGGTACGCTTCGCCGTGGCGTCTGCCCTGCGCGGGCCAATAGGAAGCAGCCTCGACAGTTCAAACTCCAGTGGCGGTTGGGTTGTTCTGTTGGTCGCTCTGCCTGCGGGCGGCCTGTGCTCAGCGGCCGCAGCGATGGCAGACGAGGGGGCCGTGACTGTCTGCGTGCGGGTACGGCCACTGATCGCCAGGTGAGGCTCCGCTTCAGCGAGAGGGCGCCGCCCCGGCCTGAGGGAAGTCTGCGGTGCTGTCCGCGGCCTCGCGGGTCCCTCGGCGGCCCTGGGTGTTGCTGTGCTCCCTGATTTCCAGCCAGGCCCCCGGGAGCGCCGCTACCTCCCTGCGAGGAGGGGGAGGCGGGGGCAGAAACGCGGCGTCCGGCTCCGTGGAGGATGGAGAGAGCCGGAAGAAACAGGGCTGGCCAGGGGCTGCGGGGAGCGGTACTCACTGTGACGGGGTAGACCCCCGTATAGGACCTGACTCCTAAGTTAATAGAGTTAATGGAATATTTCTTCTTTTAGGGAAAGTGCTCTAGGAGATAAAGTGTCACTCCACTGGAAAAGTGAAAATAATACTATTTCTGAAGTGGATGGTACAAAAGCATTCAGTTATGGTAAGAGTATGAAAGCAGTTGTTTCATTTTGATACTTACGTGGGCATTTGTTATTGTACTACTTCCATGTATCGGCTAACGTTAGTGACTTTTGCTTTTTGCAATGTCCATGAACCTTTTTTCCAAGTTAATAATTTTGAAGCTGTGCCATTGGGGCACGTGAGATTTCTGGTTTAGTCCATACCAGGAGTGTGCTTTTGAAATCACCTTCCTGACAGGTGTTGCATTGTCTGCTCTGGTTGCTGCTGCAGAGTGGGTTTGAAACATATTTGCTGGGTTCTTTTCATATGAATAATGGTTCCAAATAGACTAGACGAGGGAGAAGGGGATGGGGAAACCCAAACCAAAGTGGAAAAGTGCTGATGAGCAAAAGCAGACATACAGAGGGTAAAAACCTAAGAAATTAGAAGGACTCAGTTGACTGTAAACTAACATCATAACTCAGCTCACTGGAATTCGAACTGTTTGTCAGAGAAGGCCTTGAAGGCCCTGAATGTTGATAATGAAGAAGAAGCTGGTGTGCAGATAATTGCAGATAATAAGGAGTTGGAATGTGGAAAACAGACTTGTTTGCATCCTGCTCTGTGGCATGGAAATTTACCAGGAGACACTGTACAAGCGCAAGTTTGATGAGGGGATAGGTCATGAATATGTAATAGATGCTTATACACACCCCTACCTGTACATATAAGTAGCCCCTTGTTAGACAACAGGTGTGTGAGCTGGGCAGAATTACGTGCCTTGCACCCACTGGCACAATACATAGCTGCTTTATAACCCTTAACTGTGTTGTAGAGTTTGCTCCGCACGTCAGTGCCTAGTGGGGATTTTAGATCCTCATTGAATCTCTTCCTAGTGATACACTCGTTAATATGAACATGGCCACTACAAAAAGTTTTCCCAAATTATAGGTTCAATAAAATCATGCTTTGTGCCAGGAGTTTACCAAGTAGCCTGTCTTACCAGGCTTGCAATTTCTCATAAACTAGCTATAACAGGCTTTGTGATTAGATGAGATGACTGTTTAACTGTGTCCATTGTTCTTAGTTTTTTTACTCTGTTCTTCATATTGGTTCTGGGTTTAATATTTCATTTAAAAAGTAAACAAACAAAAAAGCCTGTGTTAGTAGTGTTTAAGTGATTGTACAGGAAGTCTAGTGTCTGTTTATTGGATCTGAAGTCAGTAATATGGAGTAAGATGACAGCCTAATTTTGACTTGCAGTACAAGGGATTCATGTGCTTTATTTTAATTTTTTTTTTAAGATCGTGTCTTTCACTCAAGTGACAATACTCAGCAGTTATATGAAGGTGTAGCTGTTCCAATTATACAGTCAGCTGTGCAAGGTTATAACGGTAAGTTTTAAAACTGTGTTTAAATCCTATCTGTGATGTTATTTTGTAAGTAGTTAGTAAAGCTTCACCATCTTTCTAGGCACAATTTTTGCTTATGGACAGACTGCTTCCGGGAAGACATACACAATGATGGGAAATGAAGATTCTGTGGGCATTATTCCTAAAGCAATTCAACACGTTTTCAAAATTATTTGTGAGGTGAGCAATTCTGTAAAATTTAAGTGGCTGAAAGCACTAATAATATTTTTGTTACATAAAAATTAATTTCAATGTCAAGGAGCTTATGAAGGAAATGAATTTATATTGGACTATATGTTGCAGTTGCTTTGCTAGTCTTGCAAAGGTGAGAGATTTTTTAAAAAGTGATAATTGGACTCTTAATTGGAATGAAAACAGAACAAAACTGAGGGGAGTTGTTAAACTTGCAAATATTCTAAACCTTGCTCATTGATGTGGTAGATAAGTTTATGTGAAGCTTGTGTTTATTTTGCTATTTTAACTTTTTTGAAAGTTATCAGTATTAAAAACTGTTTTAGTGGAATGAATATGACACTAAATTTACTTATTTCAGGCTTTCAAAAGAATCATAGGCCAATTGCTAAGCAAGGAAGTAAGGAGAAAGTGTAAGTTAAAACAGTGATTTCCAAAATATCATCTGCAGAGCACTTGCTTCTGCCTTGAGGATTTCAGGTAATTGTCATGAGTTACATGAAATAGTGTTCCTTTCAGGAGGTGCAGGGTACCTTAGAGGAACTATAAAAGTAACTAAACACAAGGAAACTGTCTCTGATGCTGTAGTCTTTGGGTCCACTGTACAGCCTTTCATCACCTGAGTATTCTCTACCAGGGAGGCAGAAGAAGAAGCAGCAGCTGCAAAGTAATTCTATGCAAGCAGAGAGAGAAGACTAGGTAGAGAGAGGAAAGAGCCTAAGCAGGAGAAAATTAGGCCCAGAAAAGGCATCTAAGTGAGAGAGCTAATGTCACGCTTATGTAGGGCAGTTTTGCTTTTTAAACTACTAAGAGTGGTACACCATATACACACCTGGAAAGAGGTGGGACAGAAGAAAAATTATTCTCTATTAGTAGATACTAACGTGCAAAGAGGATGGGGGAAAGTAATCTGGAAAGAAGTATCCAACCTTTGACTTTAGAATACTTGCCTTGAAAGGTGTTTATTGGTTAGCCTGTTATTTTTTTCTTTTGTTTTATTTTTGTTCTTTGAACATTAGATTCCAGATAGAGAATTCTTGCTACGGGTTTCTTACATGGAAATCTACAATGAAACCATTACAGATTTGCTTTGTGATATCAGGAAAAAGAAGCCTCTGGGAATTCGTGAGGATGTTAATGTAAGTGGATGTTATATAGCACAAGTATTGTAGCTGCTTGGAGTAAAAAGTTGTTTTTAAAAAAAGCTTTCAGGGGCATCTAGCTGAAAACTGTGTCTGTTCAATTGTTACCTTCAAAAATAGCGTGACTTTTGATGTAATACAATAAGGACAGTGAAGTTGGGCTTGCTGATGCTGGCTTATCTTTATACGTGTTTGTAAAAATAGACGTAATCCTTTAAATATGTTTTCCATGATAGTGTATTTGAACTTTAATAATGAATACCAAGAAGTTGTCTAGGTAATAAAACTGGTGCAGGTGTAATGTTAAGTCTCTAGGTCAGTGTGTTAGAAGTCTTCAACAGATACACAGTTACTTTAATAACATCTTCATTTAATCTAGAAAGTAGATATGCTTTTCTTCTACTGTAAACAGAATACCTTTTAGACTAGAAATATTCAGTAGGAAGATTGGTAGGGAAAATTAGATCTATATTAATACCATCTTCAGTTTGTTAATATAGACTATTGTAGCAAATCATAAAAATCAGTGGTTTGTTTGGGTTTTGGGTTGTTTTTTTATTTCAGTGCCCTTACTACTCAATGATTTTGTAACATGAGAAGAAGGGAGATTCATCAGTTGTACAACTAGGGCCTTGCAACATTTATTAAGAGTGGATTCCCTTAGAAATGTCCAGAAGGATACTTCTATTACCAGTCTTATTTTTAGAAACTTGCTGCATCTGTTTGATTCTTCTGCATTTAAGCTACACTTCTCATAAAGGTCTAAACGTTCCTTGTCTTGTGTTCAGAGTGAAAATACATTCAACTGATGTTTTTTCCTTTCAAGAAGAAAGCAAACTAGAACAAATACCATTATATTTGCTGGCAATGTTAATGTATCAAAGTGAGGTTTAAAGTTCAGTAGAATTTATTACTGTTTTTGTTCTTAAGAGGAATACTTATGTAGAAGATCTAATTGAAGAGGTGGTGGTTGCCCCAGAACAAGTTATGGAATGGATCAGAAAAGGAGAAAGTAAGTTATTTAGCCAATGTCAGCTGATATTGTAAAAACTCTGATGAATCAAGTGTATTTAAAATGGTAGGGTTTCTCTTTGAGCTGCTATTCAGAAATCCATGTTTTTCAGATAGTTTTAAAGTTGACTTTTGATAAACTGGAGATAACAGACAAAAATATAAGCAGAGGTGTTTTAATATTGTTTTTTAACAGAAAATCGCCATTATGGAGAAACAAAAATGAATGAACACAGCAGCCGTTCTCACACTATCTTCAGAATGGTAAAAAACATTTCACTGTTAGGAGGGGGTTGATTCTTTTTGAAGAGACAAAAACTTTATTTTGCCTTCCTCTTCTAGATTATAGAAAGCAGAGAACGAAGTGACCCTGCAAATGCGAACTGTGATGGAGCAGTGATGGTATCCCACTTGGTAAGTTGTACTGTTACTAGAGGTTACTAAATAGGCATTTTAGCCTGGGGACTTATCTAGAGGATATCTTTTCACCAAAGGGAGTTCTGGCATGGGAATAGTTCCTAGACAAGTCTTGCTGTGCTGGGGAGTGTTATGCCTGTCCCACGAGCATAAGGGGCTATTGTCAGAGTGCTCTTGCATTTCTCTACAACTGTTCCTGACGGCCAACAAGTCCAATTAAATAACTCATAAATTTGGTAATGATAAGGCTTCTCTTATCTTCCCATTTAATTGTTGTTAAAAGAAAATGTTGCCTATACCTGCAATGGCCAGAAAATCCTTTTTTTTTTTTTCCAAAAGTAACCCCACTTATCTCTTTGGATTCCTAGCATATGAAATATCTCGAACTGAAGGGAAGCAGCTGGGAGCTGCTGATATCTAGGAGAATGTTTTGGTTTCTGAAGCCTCTAGACACCCTTTCCTTGATTCTCAGAAAATAATCCAAATCAGTTGGAGGAATGAAATCAATGTGAAAGTATTAAGTGTTGATAAAGTCTGCATGAGCACTCTTATTCAGCATTGGAAATAGCGTTAAGTCCATTGCATGCATTGCGTAAGGAGCTTTCTGTTCTGGCTTCAGGAGGAAAAAGCTCTGGGATCTGAATGCAAATGCTGTTCATGTATCTGAGCAAACTACTGTCCAATTTTTTTTCTTTTTCCTTGCCACAGCTTATGGGATCTACTCTTCTTATACCACCCTCTGCCCCTTCTCTCTGTTCCAACCAACTTTGTAGTAAGCTCTGCTAAGGGGTGCAGAGGAAGAGGTGGTTTTGGCCTTTTTGGTCTGTTGCTACTTGGTGGAGTTAGTACAGGATGTTATCCTTCTGAAACAGAAACCAATTCAAGTGAGAACTACTTGCTCAGGCCAGTCATTGTAGGATGCTATCAAGTTCTATTTGCTTTTAAACCACACTTAAATTGAGGGTTTTCTTCCAGCTTTTTACTTTCTTTGACCCCACAATGACAGGCAAGAAGAGACATATGACTGATTCAGGACAGGGAGCTAGATTATTTAATCTAGGCTCTTTCCCATGACAGATTTGACCAGATCACATATGATTCTATGAATCTTTCTATAGCTGGAATCTATAGCTAAGACTTCTGTATTGAGAAACAATGTGTATCTGTTACTGTTGGGAAGGGGGAATTGCACTGCAAGTTTGAAATAGCATTCAAAGTGGCATAGAAGAGGTCATATTTCACTTAGACTTATTCCATGTGCTTATGTACCTTGAACATATTGCTTGGCATATGTGTGTGTAGTAACATGGGTTACTTCCAATAATGAGACATCTCTTGTATTTTTCTAAGTGTAACTGGCTTATGAAATTCTTAGCAGAGATTTAGAATGAAGGTCTGAAATTAAATTGCCTCAGAACTAACCTGTAAAATATTTAATAAATTTCCAGAACTTGGTAGATCTGGCAGGCAGTGAAAGAGCTAGTCAAACAGGATCTGAAGGTGAGTGTTAAATAAAGCTCTCTTGATGACCACTTCTGTTAGTTAACCCTTGGGAAAGACTACAATGGAAAGGAAGTGATTTGATCTGTGTCCTATCATGTTACTTATAAACAATAAGTTCCCTCTTTTCCCCTTGGTAACTAGTATCTATGAAAGAAAATACTGAAAACACTGTAAAGTGCAAACAATTAGACAGTAATACGGGAGTCATGCCCTAAACTAAGAACATGGAGATGAATCGGTGAAGATTTACTTGTAAAGAAATCATGAGAACCTTGTAGGGACTCATGTAAAGGTGAAAAGTAAATAGATGGTTCACTCTTTATCTAAGAAGATTGCTATCAGTGACAGCATGAAGCTGCATATAAATCTCTTTAGCATTTTTTAGAAAGTAACCTGAGAACACAACTCATCTCTTATAAGGAATAACACAAGTTGCATCTAAGGCTGGTTTGTTATGCTTACAGATGTAAATATGGGCGTTTGCAAAATGGGAAACAAAATTAAAGCTCTAATGACCTCCGCTATGTACTATGTAAAAATTAACGTTGATTTGTGATAGATTGCTATCTTATTTTGATGTACTTCAGCATAAATGATTGAATACTGACTACTGATGGGCCATAGTGCATTGTGGAACCTGACACTTAACTCTTGGATAATCCCTGTAAGCATAATGTAGCCCAAGAGCTTGACAGGTTGAAAACGTATCTTAATGTTGTTTTAAATTTAAAAGATAAATAACAGAAAAATGTACTGTGTGATACCCAGGTGTCCGACTGAAAGAGGGCTGCAATATAAACCGGAGCTTGTTCGTTCTGGGTCAAGTTATCAAGAAACTTTGTGATGACCCTTCTGGGTAAGCACTTAGACTTGTACACCTAAGATAAGTCATCAAGAAAATAAATTGAAATCTTTTTTGTGTAATCCTATCTTATGTAGGTAACTATTTCAAGTAACCTATTGCCTCCAAAAAAAGTGTTTGTGGGTTTTTTCTATTGGAAAAAAAAAAAAAATCTTTTTTTTCTTCCTGGTTTTTCTTCAGCTTCATAAATTACAGAGACAGCAAGCTGACTCGAATTCTGCAGAACTCACTTGGAGGAAATGCGAAGACAGTTATCATTTGTACAATTACTCCTGTTTCTTTTGATGAAACACTCAGTACTCTTCAGGTAAAACTTTGCAGTCATTTCAAGCATTATTCAGACTCGGCTTCATTGTAGACAGGCTGGAGGGATGTGTGATCTGCTGGACCTCTACTCACTTGAATCTTCTAAAGGTCCTCTACGGACCTCGAATTTGAAATACTTGTTTCATACACAGCATCTTTTCCCAGTTGTCATCTTGTGCTAGGTTGTCTCACTAGAGCTTTCTGGCAGTTGAAACAAAACTCTTTCACCTTGCATGCAGCAGATAATTTCTGTTCTCTCACTTGCCTTTTCCAAGTGCAGTTAGAACTAAAAGTCTTTGCTAACACAAGATGTTAGGTCCTACGGGAAAGGAGGGTAACAAAACAATTCACAAAATGTATTATTTAGGTAGGATTATCCTCGGAGGCTTCTTGCTTTTTTATTTTTTGATAAAAAATAACATGGTCTATTTTTGCTTAAAACTTGGGCTTCACTTTCTAGGTATTAATATCAAACAAAAACCTATTCTCTTTTCAGAGCATAGAATTTGTGAAAAATAAGGAAAAGTAAATATTTGTATTTGTTATGTTTTGTTCTTTATCTAATAAACTGTCCCTTTAATCTACTGAGAAATAGTAGAAAGAATAAGTCTCTTGATATATTTTCCAACTATTACCTATGAGAGAATATTCTTCTAGTTTGCTAATACAGCTAAAGGAATGAAGAATACTCCAAAAGTCAATGAAGTACTTGATGATGATGCCCTCCTGAAGAGATACCGCAAAGAAATTCTGGATTTGAAGAAGCAGCTGGAGGAAGTATGTACTAACCCTATTAAAATTAATCCTTACTAATGATAGCTGTTTTGAAACATTCTGTTTTAAACCAAAGCTGTTTAAATTTAGAGGGTTAAACAAACAGTTTCACATGATGCTTGTCATTTCTATTGAGAGAACAGAAAGTAAAAAGGTCATGTGACGAACTGATATCACTGAACATATCTGTGAGAGATCAATTAACTGAATTGCTTTCTTTCTGTAGATTAACATATTTATGAAATAAAAATTTATCATGCCTTATAGCACATCTTAATTATTCCTTTAGATCTGAGCAATATTAACTGCAATACCAGAAGTTATTTGAATGTCAGTTCAAAATTCATACTTTTTCTCCTTATTGATGTTTAATTTCAGTTTGAGTTGAAAGAAGTTTAAATTGCATAAGATCACTGTCAAGAGTTATGTCTTGTATAGGCAGAAGATGCACATAGAAAATGAACAATCTTAACTTCCTAACAAACTATGTAGCCTTTTGTGTTCATCTTTCTCCAACAATGTATGGAGCTGAGCCATCTCCTAAGTCTTGTTAGAGCATAGATCGTAAAAGAGAAAGCAGAGGAAAAACTGCAATTCTGTACATACTATTTGTTGAATTAAATCATCCAGATATGAGGATTTTTTTAAATAAAAAAGTCATAGGAATAGTTTACATATAAAAGATCGTTTATTTTGCCTTAAGGAGAACTAATTTGCAGTATAAACTTGCATATAGAAGTGTGTTTCCTATCATCTAAGCTAGTATGTAGTGAGGAAAGTACTTGCATATAGAAGTGTGTTTCCTATCACCTAAGCTAGTATGTAGTGAGGAAAGTACTTAAGTACAGAAAACTTTGCTGAAAAATCCCTTGTACACTTTGAATTACTCTGAAGTGTTCTAAACTTTTGATAAAGTGGGCCAAAAAAACTAGCTACTGTAATGCAGTTGCTTTACAGCAGAGTAAACTATCAATTCTTCATATTTTTAAAGAGACTACATGTATTAGAGTAGCTTACTGTTATTTGACAGTTCAATCATAGTTCTCAAAGAGCTTCAGGCTTCTGGCATAATGAGAAGGTCATCTTAAACTGCTTCACTTGAAAGAATGGGGTTTTTTTTTTAGTCTCTGGAAAAAGAGGGTAGGCTGTAGTGTTTTGGGCAGATTTGACCCCTTCAAATACTAAGGCTACAAGAAAATTGTAGACTAAATTCTTCATTTCATTGTTAAAGACAACTGTTCTAGACTTAAAAGAATATGTGTAGTTTTTAAATATTAATAATTGTGTCTTCTGTAGCAGTAGTTTATGCTCTTAAAATGTCCGTTTGATTAATATTCTCTTTATGGAAGGTGTCTTCGAAGACTCAAATTCATGCAATGGAGAAAGACCAATTGGCTCAGCTGTTGGAAGAAAAAAATTCTCTTCAAAAAGTACAGGAAGACAGGATACGAAACTTAACTGAGATGCTGGTGACTTCTACCTCCTTTTCCTCAAAAGGAAATACTAAAGTAAGCATCTGTTCTAGAGCTTATAATATTAAATACGTAGGGTTATATTGACAACAAAGAGTAAGTTGGCTAAGCAATTTTCTCATGTTTGTTCTTATTGTTAAAGGGGAAACTTCCAAGATAACTTCTGAGTATCATCTCAATGTTGCCTTGCAGTGAACAGACTCTGCAGAGACTTTTGCTTTCAAATTGTTATGCTGTAGTTTAATTTTGAAAAAAATTCAAAACACTGTCTAGTTAGGTGTGATAGTGTTATAGCATTAGCCTAATGCAGTATCTGCTCTACTTACTGCTTTGGTGGTATCACTTTTTTCTGTAAATGCCTTTTTTTTTTCTTTTTTTTTTTTAAGGCCAAGAGAAAAAGAAGAGTTACTTGGGCTCCTGGTAAAATAAACCAGGCAAATGTGAGCTATTTTGAAGACTTTGAAAAACCAAGGCCATCTGAAACAAAAAGAATGAAAATGTCTCTGTCCTCACTACCAAACATAGAAGACTGTAAGTATCTCCAGGAAAAAAATAAGGAAACTCTGCAAAGCAGCTTTGGGATGAGAAATAATCCCCTCTTAATAAATAAAAGTTAAAAAGCAAATTCATTTGCTGTCAATACAAAAGGTACAAATACTTGGCACTGTACTACTCAAATTATGTTCCATGAACCCAGTTTTAAAATAATTACCTGTAGCCCATAAAGAATGTACTTTTCTGCCAGCAAAGAATGCTACCTGGAAGGGAAGTACAGGAAGGAAGAACATTGGCAGTTCTTATGCTGGAAATAAGGTCAATTTTGTTTAAAAAGTGGGTGAAGTAATGTTTGTCTCAGATACTTTGCAAGTGTTACTTTAACTTCTGAAAGGCCACAGGTCTGGTAGCACAGAAAACCTAAAACCAAACAGAACAGAAAGACAACACAAAAAACAATAAAACCAAATGTACCTGTACGCACTGTCCAAGGAGGTTACTTTTTGTCATTATCACCTCCCACCCTGTCCTGTTCTAGATATTAAGCTTTAAACTTGTTAAAACGAGAGGTAGGAGCCATGGCATGCAAATACCTCTGCCATGCAGCCTGCCTCAACCCCTCACTTTTGTAAAAGTAGTGAACAGTAGAGACTGTCCGTCCAAATCACGTTCACCCCTAAGAAAGGATGTGTGGGGGAAAGGTGGGAAATGTGACAGAAGGAAGTGCTTGTGAAGTTTCCAAGTCCTAGACAAAAATCAAGTCATTGCTGAAATAATTGGATATTTGGAATCCAAAAACATTCAAGGACTTACTAGAGGTGTGAAAGACAGGCAAAGTAAGTTGAAGATGTGATAATTGCACAGTATTGTTGCTGAATTTAATCTTCTTACACTTTTATTGCCTGTCCTCTCATTTTTTGCTTATGTATATATTGTCAGGGTTTTTTTTTTTCTTTAAGTCTTGATACTCTTAAGTGGCTCTTTCCTTGACATTAAACACTTTTCCTAGTCTGTAATTAAGGTTGTATTCTTGATTTGGTTTAGTATTCATTACCTTGTGGGATAGCGGTCAGCATAAGTGTAGGGACTGGACTTGTGTTTTTCCTGTTCGTAAGAGAAAATAATGGCAGTCAGAGGTCCTGCTCAGTGTGCTACATCTTTGCCATTGAGTGATTGTTTCCAATGGTATAAACTTTAACAAAATAGTTCTGGATGTCCAGCTTAAAATCTACTGCTACTCTGTATTTTTAAATACATTTTTCTTTTTCAGCCTTGTTAGAGAATTCTGCAGACGACAACCAATGTCTGAGGGTTTCTGACCACATTTTGGATACAGAATGGACTGCTGGACCTAACATGAATTGGGTAACATCAGAATCTATTTTGGTCGTCTAATACATGCATATACGTTACATACTTCTCAGTAAGATCAGCTCTACTCTTTTATAGAACACCATTACTCTTCTAGAAGTTTTATATACAGTCTGAAGAATTATTATAACTAGATAGGAAGTACATCTCATGGTCATCTCTCTGAACTTATGGAGAGGATCTATGATACTATGGTTTTATAGCAAAGGATCCAGTAAGCTTTGGTATTTAAACAGGACTAGTGGTGAAAAGACAAGCAACAGAGGATGTAATACTAGACTTGCTTGATTGTGTAGTCAGTTAATTGACAGGGATGTTCCTTTTTTTTCCTAGACTCAAAGAGACTTTGAAGAATCTGTGCAACTCTGTGAAGCGTTAGCACTAGAAAAGGTAAGTATGTTCTGTGTTGTTTTGAAATAAGACTTAACATTCCAAGAACAACTTCTAAAGTTCCTTGTTCTGCTTCTTTAGGATATTGCTGTAAATGAGATCAACGTCCTGCAAGTAAACTTTGATAATCTAGTATTGGAAAATGAGCAGTTGAAGTCAGAAATAAATGAACTGAAGGATAAACTGAAGGAAAAAGTAGAAATGGATGAATTTGAAGCATTGGAAAAAGAAACTCAAAAAGATCATGAGGTATGCTGCATTGAAATAAATAGAGGGATAAGAGTTCTCTGTGCTCAAATGTTTCCTGGAGTTTGTTCAGTGTACGTATACTTGGATGTTGATTCACAAACTGATGGTGTTATAAACTATATTCAGTGACAGATTGAATGAACCCAGGATTTAAACTGGATTTACTCAGTGTAAAATTCAGACTTACAGTTTGGGAAAGTTGGATACTGAAGTCTGCCTAAACATATACTTGTGTGTATATATGCATCTCTGTTTCTATATATGCATCTCTGTTTCTATATATGCATGATCTGAATTTCACTTTAGATTTCTGCAAGAGGGTGTTGTTTTGCTGTGTAAATACATTTTAGAACTGTTTTGAAGTTAAGTAGTTTGCAAAACCATATTTCACATATTTAAAGAAAAACATATTTCCCATATTTCTTGTGCAGAACATCTTATTTTAATATTAAAGACAGCTCCAGTTTTTGATACTCCATTGAAGTATGTGAACATTAACTTTTAACATATTCAATCTGGTAATTCAATATTTGAAAATAATAGTGTGAATAGTAATATCTGTGGAAAATGTATTTTGTGTCAGGAAGTTGGAAAAGGTGAACCTACTTTCTGGATAACTTCTGATATAGGAAATGCTGACTTTCATTTCTGTTCACCTCCCTGTGCTTTTAGCAGAGGTGTACCTTGTTTGCCCAAATGTTTTATGCTCTGATTCTGTAACCTAAAATTTGTATTATATTGGGCTCTAGCTGCCCAAGAGCCAGAGCATGAAATAAGTCACAGCACAAAAAAGCACTACCAAAAAAAAACCCAAACGCCAAAAATAACAGCTCAAGATATTGTGATATGGATATATTATTCCATTTCTTTCCTGATACCTTCTCTGAGATTACTTGTACATGCTAGTCTGTTTATCCTCTGACCAAAAAACTGACGTTGAAGCTGAAGTTACATCCTTTGGCAGTGTTTCAGGCTACAATTTAACAAGATTTTTGTTGTTGCGAAGATCAATGACTCTTAAATACAAGCTAAATCTATTTGGGATCCATTTGGTTTAAGATGCCTTTTAGAATACCTTTTGTATGCTAGACAAATTGTACTATCTTCCTTATCAGCCAACATTTAACAAATACTCAGTTTTCCCTGCATAGCTGTTGTGTATCTAATAACAGATGCAATGTTCTGAAGTAGTTTCTATTAGAAGAATTGCTTTTTGAAAGATTCATGTTTTGAGATCTGTTTGAAAACAGTCCATAAAATGTGTTGCTTGATACCCATGTAGCAGATTAATTACAGCAATACTGAAAGATCATATACTTCACTAAATACATTAGTTGAAGTCCATCAACTTATATCATTGCAAATATATACAGGTCAACTCTATTAGTCTGAATATGACATTAAATTATTTCTGACAGTAGTATTGTACCATATCTTCTACAACCACCCTCTGATTTTAAGATTGTGGCTACAGAGACCAAAAGAAGAGAGTTCTTCAATTTTAGAAGTCTACTACTTGTGCCTCCTTTCAGAGGAGGGCACGGAATGTGCTCATGGCTTGCTTTACCTCAACTTTGGCTCCTCCTCATTCTTATTAGTGACAGATTAAATCATAAATATCTCCACTGTGTCAAAAAGCTGCATAACATGACTAGGATTTGAATTGCCGTATCTGTACAATTTCTGCGTTACTTGCTTTTATCACATTGCTCTTGCTTCTCAAGCTGTTGCAGATGAAATTGTACTTGAGTCTTTTCTAATTAATGGTAAACTAAACCAGAGCTTTGCATCTCATGAATTCATATGAGAGAATATGTTGCAACTTGCTGTTGTGTTTGTCTAGATATGCATGTGTGTATATATATATGGTTTGCCCACTAATAGAAAAGACAACATAAAATAGACCTTCCTTATTTTCATGGTGTTGGCAACTAAAACTACTGGTGTTGGTGCTTTCTAACATCCTCTGCAATTTTGCTTCAATTTGCCCCACAGATACAGCTAATGCATGAAATTGCCAACTTAAAGAATGTAGTTTCAAATGCTGAAGCGTACAATGAGGAACTTGAGGTGAGCCTGTCCGTGAATTTACATGCAATAAGACTTGTATGAAATGTGCTTGGTTTGTTTATCTTTTTAAATACTGTATCCAGTGAGGACAACGTAGACATCATTGGGCTCTGATTAGTCTTCCCAGTTAACAGAAGAATATCTAAAGCCCATGAGTGCTTACCATGTACAAAGCAGGTTTTAATTCTTACCTGAAAAACCAAACTGGTTGCTGGAATCTTCCCCTTTATTCTCCAATCTTTAGGCAGAAATGAACTCCAAATTGGAACAGCTGAAAGAGAAAGAAAACAAAATAAAGATATTGCAGAATCGTGTGGAAGAATTGCAGAAAGAAAGGACTGAAAAAAAAGACACATCTTTTTCAGTGGTAAGTTTGAGTCTTCTGCTAGGTTGAAAGATGGCTTTGGTTTTGTGGAAGGTGAGTTAGATGGAAGTCTGCTTCCCTACCACTTTTAGGAAACTTCTTTTATGAAGCTAATTTTACAATGGAAACTGCTACATTATCATGCAGAAGTCTTCTGAAGTAAAGCTCTCTGTCTCATCTCTCAAACGAGTCTGCTACTATTCCTCTCAGAGTAAATTTACAACATTTTCTGAGCCTGTATTTAGATTCTAACATAATGAACACGTTTGCTCTATTATTGCTTTATATGGTTTAAGGTTTTTCGAATGTTCGTCTGTCTTTTTCAGGGAGATTCTGATAAACTAATTGAGGAAATTCAGCGGCTGAATAAATCACTCTTAGATAGTGAAACCATAGCTTTGGATGCCAAAAAAGAAGCTGCTTTTCTCAGAACTGAAAATTTGGAGATGAAGGAAAAGATGGCAAGTACTTGTTAAATGGCATTTATACCTGTACAAAATGCTGTTAAGGGCCTGTCTGCTCCCAGAGTAGTGAGGAAGGCAATCGATAATAGACGAGATGTAGAGTATTTGAAGAAAGCTAATGATTTGTGCTCCAAGTAATGTTTTATTACGGAATTCGTGGGAAATGGATCTTCAGGAGAAAGACAAAAAGAATACAGAGCCTTCTTCCACAGAAGTGAGTGATTTAGCTTTAAGTTTACCAGTCGAGAGAGAGAGCGAACAGTCTCTAGAGAGTTTCTAGGGCATAAGACTCGAAACCTTATTTTAGCAGAGAGCAAAACACATTAAGAGATGTGAACTCAAAAATGGGATGGAGCTTACTTTGAGCTTTGAAGGAGTAAAGAAAAAAATCATGAAAGCAGTTATGGCCCTGACCTCTAAGGTTCTTTTATTAAAGGATTCTGACAGGAAGGGAGTTGTTAATTTGTGGCTTTGGCCTTGATAAATATGGCAGAACAAGTTGTTCAGAGTGACAACAGGAAATGTGACAACTGCAGTATTTAAATGTTCAGCAGGTAGACTTATTTTGTGTGTGAATTGCATGTGTTTTTTGTTTTTCCAAAGAATGAACTCTTAAATAATTACAAGCAAATGCAAAAAGATGTTCAGTTCTATCAAAACCAAGTAGAAGAAGGAAAAGCCAGTTACAAAAAAATGCAAGCTGACTTGCAGAAAGAGTTGCAGTCTGTATTTCAAGAAAACACAAGGCTAACTTCACTGATGGAGGGTAAAGTTCCAAAAGGTACTGTTTCAGGTGGTGTGGAAGGATTTTTTTTGGTTAATTGGCTGGCTTTTTTTTTTTCTTCCCTTTTCCCTGTAATGGTGAGGGAATAGAGGGGATTTTTGTCTCTTGTTTTCTCAAGTTTTCAGATCTTCTGTCTATATAAATATCAGAGTATCTGGTATTGCTGGCACACAGTAACCGCTTTAGCATTGTCTTGAACTATTTTTGGGAAAATGTAATTTATGGAATATGTTGTCCAAAGACAGTTAATGAAGGCTGTCAGGGAGAATCTAAAATAAACTGGATGTCAACCTAATAAGTGATGACCAAATTCAGACCTGTACTTTCCTCTTTTAGTTGTTGACCATAGTAAAATATACTCTTCTAGAGTTACACTGACATCCAGAAAGCATTATAAAGCTGATTAATCTAAGACATGCTTTTCTTCTCTCACACTCTCTTATTAATTTAAACTTGTTAATTCTCTAGATCTACTCTCTCTGGTGGATCTGGAAAAAAAGGCAGATGACTTAAAAGGAGAACTAGAAAATGCATGGAAAGAGAATGCACTTCTGCAAAAGCAAGTAAATGAACTATCAGAACTTCAGTCTTTACCAAATACTGTTGAGATACAGCAGAAAGAGGTAAGAAAAAAAATTTTCTTTGTACTTAGCTGGTAATGTATTAGTGGAGACCTGGGTGTAAAGTTTTAAAGCCAAAAGTTGGCTTGAATCAAATAACCTGAGATTTTACAACTGAGTGAAGTGTTTGCACCGAGGAATAAATTTGAAGTTCATATGTTTAGTCACAAAATCTAATATAACAGATCAGGAATTTCTGCATTTCCCTGCTGGTTTGCCTTGGTCACCATTTATAACTTTATGGGTATGTATAATGGTGGTTGATCCTGGTTTACTGTTATAGAACTGCTTTTGTCTGATCAAGCAAAGAGAAAACTTCAAGATCTTTTAACAGAACTGCTTCTTAACAAGTGAGAGATTTAACTTGCAAATTCTTGAAAACTTGTAAGGAAACTTTACTTATTTCCTGACACGTCAGGGCTTAGTAGACTACGTTGGCTATAACTGCATCTAAAGCATCTGTTTTCAAGCATTTTCTAGGTTTCTTTATTCTTAAGTACTTGCTGAGTATGTGCAGTGAAAATTAGCCAAGGCAAGTAATATCACAAACACAAGAATGCTTTGCAAGACGTTCCAAATGCTTCCAGTAGTCTACTTCCACTAATAAACAAAACTTAACGAGATGTTAACAACTCTGTAAACTCTGTATCATGAAGAAAGTATTGATGCACCTAAATATTCAGTTTAGGAGTTCTAGGTAGAAGTATAAGTCCGGTCCTAGATCAAATGTAGGAAAAAGGAAATATTTAAAGAACATGCAACGAGTTAGAGGAAAGATGTTAAGGTTTCGGAAGAGGCTTGTCTGTCTTGCTTTTCTTTGACGGATTGTTTGCTAGATAGCTCCCTCCCAACAAAGCAAAACCTAATGTACTGTGCTGTGTGTTTGCCTGTACTTTATATCCTATATCCTGCATATGAACATGTTTTTTATTATACAGCTATGACAAATACTGATTCATAAAATGCTATTAATATTGTTTTTCTCTTGCCAGATTCTTGAAAAATGTGAGGAGCTACGTTTATTAAAATTGGAAAGAGAAAAGCTGTTTTCTGAAGTAGCTGATAATGAAATTAAAATTAAACACATGACTGAAGAAATTGGAAAATCTAAAGACAACCTAGCAGACACACAACTTAAATATATGAAGTCTGATCAAGAATATGTAGCGCTTAAACAGCTCCATGAAGAACTACAGCAAAAATATGTAGCTGCATCAGAAGACAATGAACAAATGAAGCTCCAAATAGATACTCTATCTAAAGAAGCAGAAGAGTCTAGAACAACTTTGGACAAAATGGAATTAGAGGTCAGTGTCAGGTTGCTCCTGTTTACAGATAAGACACGTGGAATTCATTCATAGTATAGGAAAAAAACCCAACTTTTTGAGTAGTCTTAAAGGTATAAATAGCAGTGTCATGGAAATTCCTCTGGCATAAGTAGACATTCCTTATTCTATACTAGGTATATAAGGTTGCACGGTTATGCAGCTCAGTGGACTCGTTCTTCATTGGCAAATAAATGCACACATTTCTCCAGGTTATACATTCTCCTGTACTTGACCTTTTCATTCTTTTCCCCATTGAGTTATATTTTTATTCATTTTTTTTAAAATATGCTGTTAATGACCCACTCTACTTAAAGTCAAAGTTTCCTCATTTAGAATAGAATATCTTTAAAACCAGAAAGAATCAATGCATAAACTGAATTGGAAAGGGGGGTGGAATTAAAAGAACTAGAGACACATACTTGGGCAAAGCTTTTGCCACTGATTTGTCTGCCATATTCCAGCTGTAGATTTGATAACTCCTAATTTGATAATTTCTCAGCTAGGCCACAGTTCCATCTGTGGTGTATGTTTTTACTGTGAAGGACAAACCACAGGAAGGTTCCATAAACATGCTTATTTAATGAGAGCAAGAATATAAACAGTCACCTGAGGGAAATGCTGAACTTCCTAGCCTCTTGTTGAAAGCTAGCATCTCTCTCATAAGATTCTGTGAGAACATGCTCACGTTACACAGCTTTGCATTACAATGAAAGTGTCTTTTTTCCTTCACGAACTCAAGCTCTCTAGCAAAATGAAGGAGCTGGAAGAAAAGACAGCAGAACACAAACAACTTCTTGAGGTAAGAGAAGATTTTATTCGGACTCAGCAGAAGTTAAATGAAATGGAGCAATTGAAAGAGCAAGAAAAGATTACAGAGTTGAGACTGGAGGCCAAGGATTCTGAGATCCAGGCAGTTCTTCAACAGCTTACTGAATGTCAGGAAGAAATAAAAACTCTAATCCAGGAAAGAGATTACCTGAAGCAAAGAGAGGAGTCTCTGCAAACTGAGAGAGATCAACTCCAAGAGGATATAAAAGACACTGTTTCAATGGTAGGAATTCTACTTTTATAGAAATGGACCATACACGTTAAGGGGAAGAGTGTAAGAACTATATTGAACAATATAGGGAAGCAGGGGAGTGAGGTTTTGTGTGGGTTTGGTTGTATTTTTGGGCGGGTTTTTTTTGTTAATCAAAGGGTTTACTTCTGTTGCCAAAAAAAATGAATTCTCTTTTGTGAATTTTCTTTTATTACGAAGAACATTTTGGCACATGAAGAACTGAGAAATACACAGAATTCTCTCAAGCAATCCCAGGACACTGTCAAGAAGTTGGAAAAAAGTATTTCTGAAAAAGAATCTCAGATTCTAAGTGTTGAGGAGACATTAAGTAAAACCATTCAAGAATTCAAAATACAGGTAAAACTTCACGTAATAATTGAGAATAAAAGTGCTTTTAGTGTATTTTTCAACACTGTGAAAACAAGCCTAGTGAGTCTGCTTACATTCTCTTCTGTTTGTCATTAACAAATCGTAGAATGTCTAGGTAGTCAGTAGAATGTGGGTAAGAAAGTCTTAGTGTCTGATCAAGTCTTTACCCGTTACTGATGTATTTCTGTAGAGCTTCAAGCTGTAATATGCACTCTGATAAACCTTTGCTTAACAGGTTGTAAACCTGAGTGGTAGCATTAGATGGCAAATGGAAGAAGAGATTAGGGTTACTTATAGGTAGGAATGAGGCTGATGGTTTCTAACACTCAGTCCCCAAGAAGGTATAACAGAGTTGCAAATTGCAGCTGAGTTCCTATCATACAGCAGAAGGCTGATACACTGTTTATATACCTGTTTTTTCAAAATATGTCAGTTTTTTCAAAAACTGACAAAGGGTGCTGAGAATAGTTTGTTACACAGTTGATTTAGTAGGGCAGGTTCTCTGGTGGGAGAATCTATAGTATGTACGAAGAGATTTTTGTTGCTGCCAGACCCTGTAAGTCAATGGCTGTCAATTCAGCGTTTGCATGTTTTGAAAGGGATGCATAAAAATAATCCAACAAGTGATTCTTATTTGGCTTTTTCTCTCAGGCTGTTTCTAGCTAAAATCTGGCCCATATTACAGAAGAGACTGCTAAAAAGTTAGCATTTCAAACAGAACAGGAGACAAAGGCCAAAGACTTGCTTCTGGAGTTTTTCTAGTTTGGTTTACAGAGGTTTGATGTTAAAAATACCATAGTAGAATGAATAAAATGAAGCTTTGCATTTAATTTGGGTTTGAATTGATAGAAATGCTGTCTCATCATATTTTTTAATAGTTATCACAAGTGGCAGAAGAAATAAAAATTATCACATCAGAGAGAGACCGGCTTGCTGAGGAAAAATCAGAAAAGAACTGTAGAGAAAATGATCAGCTTCAGCTGCAAAAGGAACAAATATTTCACCTTACACAAGAGAACAATTTATTGAAGGATAAGCTGGACAATTTACATTTGAAAAGAGAAGAGTATGAGGAAGGAACTTTGGTAATTATGCTAAGGCTTTAATGGAAAGAATGCTTATTTAAACTTTTGATTGAGTGGAAATAATTTGCAAAACAAATGGGAGAAAAGGATCCTGCTACTTAACTGGAGACCATTAAACACCAGAATTGTTATTGATAACTTGAAATGTATTCCACTTCTTGTATAGAGACATTTTTCTGTACATAAAATTTCAACTTGATACAGAATGATGGTGTTCTGAGTTGATCTGCACACAGATGTGGTTCTATAAGTAGCTGAAGCTTAAAAATTCCCTGTCTGGGAAGAGTGGTTCTGCTTTTTCAAAGCATAGATAGAACTGACTTTTTTCCTGGCAGTGAAAAGGATGTTGCCGGCAACATGTTCTGTAATTAGACATGCTTGATTGCACGTGTGTTACACAGATATATAAAGTGTGTGTGTGTGTGTGTATGCACATTGCAAAGTTTTATTGGGGAGTGTACGCAAATTTCAATGAAACAGTTGTCTTGACACCATTATCTCCTGTTGAGACTAGAAATATGCATAAACTCTCTCTAGTTTGCTTTGTGGGGCTTCTTTTTTGTTGATTTCTTTGTCTTGAGGTTGTCTGCTTGGGATTTCCCCCCTACCCCTGCCCCAGGCTTAAACTATGGCTATGAAATTCTGTTTCTGGTAACTTCATAAGTCCTCTCTTCAAATTTTACTTCTACTTGTCTCTTATTTGAAGAAACTTAAGTTGTATAGAGTTCAGTCAAACTTATTAATCTGAAAAAATTACAAATTTCTTTAAAACTTTGCTTCTGTTTATGTAATCAACCTGTCAAGGGTCAGATAATTCCTTATAAAGCTACTTCCTTAAAAGTGTTGACTTTTCTCTCTCTGTTAAATAGACACCTCAGATTCAAGACAAATCTATGGAGCAAGAATTATTTCTTCTGAGAGAGAAGTTGAGTCAGGCACAAAGGAAACTGCATGAAATGGAAGAAGAAAAGGCTAATGAATGTCAAAGAGAATCTGAAAAAATGGAGAGAACAAATTGTATTACAAAATCGCGTGACTGTCAGGAAGTGAGCACAATGACAGAAAGAGAAGATGATAACCTTAAAATGCAGCTGAAAAATCTCCAAAATGAGCGAAACCAGCTAAGAGAAACCATACAAGAGACAGTTAGCATGGTAAGAAACATAATCCTAGTCCTTTAGGGTAATAGCTGTAATGAACTTTTATCTTGAATTTTGGAAATATTGTTGAGACTTTAATGTCCTTTAACTGTGTTGTGTCCAAAGAATTCAAAGATGCAGGAAGAGCTGAGATATGTTCATGACTCTCTTGAACAACATCAGGAGACTATTCTTGAGCTGAAAGGAAGAATTTTAGAGAGAGAAAATCAACTCTTGAAAGCACAAGAGACATTGAAGGAAACCAGTGATGAACTGCAGCAGAAGGTCAGATGCAGTTTTGTCAAGTAAACTAAAAGTTCTGTTAGGATTGGCAACCTGTGTCCTCTGCAGACTTCAATTTGTAAGGGTTCAGTAAATGTAATCATGAAACTGGAAAGTTTTTTTTTCCCTTCATCTTACCCTTTCTCTTCTTTTTTCCCCTGTACCACTTCTTGAAAGAATTCCATGGAAACAGAGGCAGTGAAAAGATGATGAAACACAATTCGACCTGGAAACTAGAAACCTTACTGTCGTACAACTAAATATACCTTAGTGCTGAATGGTGGAATCCTATTTGGAACCAATACTGCTCTTTGACCTCAATGCATTTTCTAAGTCTTAAAGCTCTTTACATTCTAATAATATGTATTTTAGCCATGTCACTGAAGATATTTGAGGAACTCAAAGATCATTCTTTAACCTGCCACATTTGTAAATTTCTTATCTACTTGTTTTCATGTCTGAAGCTATTGTGGATTTTGGATTTGATTCTACCAAGTGTTAGTCTTCTATCAGCTTTGGGTACAACAATGGAGTGACTTTTGTGGAGTTGTAATGGCGTGTAGGTTTTCACGCATTCACTTTTTGTCTACCAATGAGAGAAGCACTGAAATTTGACTTCCAAGCAAAAAAAAATTACTACAACTTTAGGATTTTTATTTGCTTACTATAGGAATAAAGTAATGGAGGTGTCTTCTGTAAAGTAATCCAATTAACGACCTATATGTACCGATAGTACTTGTGAAATATGATCCAATAGCCATCTTCTTTAATTGCAACCTGATTACTGGGACAACAGAAATTAATAAATTAGAACATTACTGTTTTTGGGTTTTTTTCCCCAAACTATCAAATTACTTCTGCCCACGCTAGGGATTACAAGAAATATTGATTCTTATTTGTTCTTTCAGCTCACTGAAGTAACTGAAAAGCTGACTCGTGTCTCCTCTGAATATGGCACACTACTGGCAGAAAAAGAACAAATTGAAAGAACAGCAAAAGAGCATATCTGTCAGCAGCTCGAGCAAATTGCTTCACTTCATCAGGAGAAAGATAAACTACAGCAAATGGTAGATGCTTGTAAAGCAGAAAGAGATCGGTTAGAGGCTGACTGTCGGGAGAGCAAGGAGACGGTATGTATAAAATCTTTTACATAGTTTTAAAGGCAGGTTGCACCACTCTAAATCACTTTAGTCATGAAGCCTTCTGCTATTCAGTACCCCTTACTGTCCCTTCACATGTGTGTGGCAGCAATAAACAAAAACCTTAGTTTACTAAGGCAATCTGGATTTTGGAATCTCTAATCTTTTTCTTCTTGCTGTCCCTTTCCTGCCCTTTCAATGACCATGCCTCTTGGGTTAGGCACAGCATCTGCCACCTGCCAGGCAAACACTCCCCAAGTTGCTGTTAAGTCTTTCATCTGCAGTGCCTGAATCAGAGAGGTAATTCAGGTTTTCTGACCTCCAAGGGCTTAATTCTCCTTCAGCTCATTCTGGATTGACAAAGAGAAAGCTAAATCCTGTTTCTTCTTCCTGATACCTTTATTTCCTGGTAGAGCAGTCACTTCAGTGTTCCATGTAGTTACATAAGTATGTTTATGGTGACACACTATTTCTGCCAAATACATTCGGTAGGAAACAATAAAATAAATAGTAGAAATTAAGCCACAAATTTCGAAAGTTAAAAGGAAGTCTAGTAAATGTTTTTCCGAGGACAAGCTCTGCAATTTATTTTGATAAATGGAAAATCTTTCATAGGAACTTCTAGCAAATCTCAGGTACAACTACTGATCTCTTTATAAGTACGTATAGACTACCTAATTTTAAAACTAAAATGAGCAAAAATGGAAATCTAAAGATTTTTATAATTGGTAATTATAAGCAATTTGAGCATTTTGGTTTTTATGTAGCTGGTGGCAGTTGCCACAAGAATAAAGAGTATCTTTTATAGTGGGCTGTCTTGTGGTTTTCTGCTATTGGGGGGTTTTTTAACTAGTCATCTACATAATCTGTTCCATCACAATGTTTTTCCCTTTTTTGTTTACTTCTGCCTCCTTTTTTTATTGATAGACTACTTCTAAATATTACCTTTGTAGTTTTTAAACTAGGCATGGTGGAATGACAACTGAGGGGTTTGAGTTTTTCTAGTGAAAGACTGATTATTCTGATAGCTTTTTCTCCTACAAATTCAAATGCTTTGGCATATTGTTCTTAACTCCTGATAAGCAAAACGTAGTCATATTGAGTGAACATCCCTGTAATACTTTTTTCCACAGACCTTAAAAGTTCTGACAGAAATGGAAAATCTACAGGAAGAACTAAGGCACCATAAAGAGCAAGCTAATATCCAGAAGAACATGCTAGCAAATAGAGAAGAGAAATTGCAAAACACTGAAGAAAAGCTAAATGAAGAAATAAACAAACTGAAAGAAAAGGCAAGTAGAGTAATAAGAAACCTTAGAAATAGATTAGAGGATGTTCCCTGACAGACTCATTAGAATAATGGGTATTTACCCATGATAACTTCTGCTGTCTTATTGGTGTCCATAGATGATGTCATGGTAACAGTAACTGAAGGGGGAGTGTTTGCTAAGAGTTCTGTGTTGATTTTCATACTTCCTAAAAAATATTTTTAATAGGTACTCAAGCTGGATGAGGACTTAAATTTGGCAACAAAGGAAAGGCAGCAGCTGCTGCAAGAACTGAATGAAAAGACTCAGAGTGAAAGCAGTAAACTTCAACAGCTGCAGAAGCAGTGTGACTTATTAGCACAGGAGAGAGATCAACTCCAAGAAATGCTGGAAGATATTCAAGCAGAGAAGAATAAACTGCAGATTAACCTACAGGAGAGTGTTGATAAGGTACTTCATCTTTAATCGAAGTGTAATAACTACATGCTTGGAACAAGAAGATGGTTAATTTTTAGACCTGTCTTGAAAAATATTTTACCAGTATTGATTTTATGTACCCAGACTGAAGAATATTGGCATCTTTTAACTTCTGTCTAGTGGAATGGTATTTGAAGATGTAGGTAAATTCTTTTGAAAATGCTATCTGAGGTTAACAATACATGTTAGTTATGTAGGAATAAACGAGGAACCAGAAAATGCATGAGTTTCATTACCAAAACACTTAACAGGCACTTTTTAATGAATGTGATGAAATGGTAGGTTTTGAAACAGAAGTGTCAGAAACAAATCCTGACTCTCTTCTGGATGAGGCATATCTTCACAACAGTGAATGGAAGTGAACTGAGTGGTATCCACTGAGCAGCAGTCCTTGGTCAGATATTGAATAATGGCTTCAATATGTGTAGTTAACTATGGTGGGAGGAGAATCTCCTGACTCTCACTACCAATATTTTTCAGTTTGACTGTTTCTGAATATCAATTGTCTTGCTGTAAATCTTGAACTTCAATGGAAATTCAGAAGTTTAGTTAAAGAAATGCAAGTTCTATCTTCTGAAAATAAAAATCTGAAAATTTATTATAATTTAACAGCATGGACAACAGTAAAACTCATAGAATTGTGTTGAGTCATAATTTCTAGATAGTTCTTGACGTGAATCCTACCAAATTACATCTCTACTTTGTGTTATTCAACTGTGTAAACAGTGTATAAACAGGGATTGCAGAAAATACGTAGAAATGTGTTTGTAGTGTGTCTTTGTCTCCTTGTTTACTAAGGACTTATCAGTATGCTAATTGGCAAGCTTTGCTAAGTGAAAGGAGAAACTTGACAAAACTTGGGATTTCTTGTATTCAAACCAAAGGTACTCAAACTAAATCAAGGGGTTTTTGTGCCAAAGTATTCGGATTTCAGTGAAATAATAAACGGCCTGATGTGTGAGAGGTAGATTTGCATGCTGCCTCAGAGCTTAGTTTTATGTTGCTCTATTTTTGCACCAGATTCTTGAAATTGAAAAGGAATTGAAGTGGCAACAAGAACTCCTCAGCAATGAGAAAATCAAAGCTGAAGAAAGGGAAGAACGTTTGTTAAAGGTTCAGAGGAGGTCAGAGATTTTGGAGGACAGCCTAACAAACAAGGTGAGGAGGTTTTATTTTCAGTACCTATTCCATCTTCTGATGTTTTGGCACTTATGTGCTAAACTTTTGCTCAAGACAAGATCCTATTTAATTTTTCATTCTCAGCACATCACTTTGCCCATGTTCATGCTTGCTTAGCATGTATAAAAGAATTTTGTACAAGTTTCTTTAGTGATTTTTATAAATAGCATCCTCAACTTGGCCTTGTAACCATTTAGGGTAGTCACTCCATTAGAATGGACACCAATTTATCCAACATATGTGGGTTTAATATAATGATCAGTAATTAGACATTTATTTATTCAGACTCTAAAAGGCACTGTGTAGACAGTATCAAGTGGGTTTGGAATCCTTGGTGGTTTGCACACTTTCAAACTGTATGTGTTAATTAGAAAGTCTTGCACTTAGCTCTTGTCAACTCTTTAACAGTTTTCACTTTCTACCTGTCAAACTCTTCCTTTGTCTGTAGATCAAAGAGTAATTAAGGATTACTTCATATTAGCAAATATGTTACTGTTCTGTTCGTTACAGCAGATAAAAAGACGATTCTATTGCTCATCTCTAGGGCTAGTCTATACTTTGATTGTCTTGTGATGTGGACATTATGTCAATTGCCTTCTTGTTTCCTCTTGCTGAAAACTGACTTAAAGTAGAGCTCTCTTGAGTGTCATGCTATTCCTCTTCCTTTTAATTTATTTTTCTGGGTGATTTTTAAGACCAAAATTATTTTTAACCTTTTCCTGCTTTTAGTGTGAACTTTAGAGTTACTGGAAACTGTTTTGTACTTGACACAGCTGATTCGAGTACTTCCTGGGGGAGTACAAAGACCAGCACCACATCCTAATTCTTGTTTTTTCTCTACTGTGTATTTTTAGATTCAACAGTTGACTGAGACTCTAAATAGTGTGTCACGTGAAAAAGACCAGTTATTGGCTGAAAGAACTAGTCACTCTTTCCAACTTCAAGAACAAATCTCAGCACTCAATCATGAAAAAGATGAGCTACAGAAACTTCTCCAGGATGTCAGGACTGAGCGGGACCAGCTCAAGACAGAATTGCACAAAAATTCTGAGATGGTTAGTGTTGCAAGTTGCATAATTAAGTTATTCATAACTTCCTTTCTTGAATGGTACTTAAAAGGTGTGCTTTTATTTTAGTGTGTTGAAGCAAATTCAAAGCTGGAACATGCTCTAGCCCAACTGAAACAGAGAAACCTGAATGATATATCCATTCAGGTGAGCCCACTGGATAACGCACAGCAGGTGGTTGATGACAGCCTGAAGGAAACAACCTTGAAAATTAAGGTAAACTTGCTTATTTCAAGGATATGTGTAAAAACCTTAACCCACTTGTTCTGGAGCATAAACCTTGCTTCTGTAGATAATTTATAAAAGTGTTTGCATATCTTGCTAAGATGCAAGAATCATGAGATCATTTGGTTTGCTGTTTCTGTTTAATGACTGTGCATCTTGTTCTGAGAACATAAATTGAACTCAGTTGAGACATCTCACTTTATTTTGTTACTGTCCAGGGCATATTTCTGTGGCAAGTCAAAACTGAAGTCTTAGCCCTGTTAACTTTTCTGTTGTAATACAGAATACATACTTAACTGTGACTGAATGAATTTGTTTCACTTGTATTTAGGAGCTTCTTGAGAAATTCCCAAATATGGGGAAGAGATACGAATGTCTCTCTACAATGTCTCTTAAATTAAGGGATGAACTGAACAGTCAGAAAGCGCTGATAGCTGGGGTGCTGACTGGGCTTTCATCAGAACAGAGTAAACAAGTCAAAAGGCTTCAAACTGAAAATGAGAAAATAAATGGTCATCTCCAGAGTTTGTTGAACAAACTGAAGGTACCAACTTGCAGTGATGAATATGTGGATGCTTCATATTGTTTTGGGGTGTTTTTAATAAGCTCTCTACATTAGCAACTATGATTCTATGTACTCTTACGGGGTTTTTTTCAGGGTTTTATTGTGAATCTATCTTGTGAAAAATAAATGGATAGTAAATGTTTTACAATCCTGGGAAACTGTAACTATTTAGTGAAGTTAATCAACGTCTTACTGTGGGGAGGGGAAGGCCCAGGAAGAGGGCAAAGTCCACATATAGTATTAAAAAAAAAATACGGGATATGATCTTCAAGGTCACTTGTGTCTCAAAATATACATTAGAAAAGAAGCTTAGCGGCTATGCCAGGGGAGCTTTTTTCATAACTTCATGTAGTGTATTTAGGTGTTGATGTTTTTCTTTTTTTCCATAGATACCTTTTAACTTTATTCAAATCTCCGACTTCTATGCTTAGTGATCTCAACTGGAATAAAGCTTTAAATCTATGGGAAAAATATCACAGTGTTGATCACCTGCACTTTTCACAACTCTAAGACACGATAAATACAATAAAGAATACTTAGCTTTTCAAAGTCTAGATTCATGGAAGGCTATTGAGAGCATTTTTAGACTTTTGGGCCTTTTTTAGGAGCCTACAAAAAATAGCACACTTCAGAAATGCTTACACAGCTGAAAGTCTCATGCCGTTGCTGTACAGCACATGTGACCTCGATTTTCTTAGTCATGTTTTAGTTATCCTGGATAGCTATGGAGAGTAAAGATTGAATTATATGAAATTTTAGGTGGCTTCAGGGTACCATTTTAAAGCATACTCACTGATAAATGCTTATTGTGCTTCTACAACAGTTTCTGTTTAGTCGTGTTTGTTCAAAGAAAAGAGAATATCATAGTACTGTTAACAAGCATGAAATGGAATTGCTTGAAGAAAAGAGAAAACAAGATCAGCTGCAAGCTCAAATTCAGTATCTCAAGAAGATTTTTTTCAACCAGAATGAAATATCCTCTCAAGAGTTAAACATCAGTGAACTGCTGCAGAGTTTGCATTTGGATGCAGAGGTACCATTTGAAACAATTTTCAGACAGAAACACTTGCATATTTCAAGGCATGGGCTAAAGGGATGGTGCTAATCTTATAGAATTGCTTTTCTCTATTAAGACTTCACTTAAGGGGGTGGAAACAATTCATTAAATTTTTTGTGCTACTAATTCTATAATATGAAGATTCTGTTTCAGAAAGTGGCTCAACGTGGAATTATTAGGTTATAAAATAGTGGGAATGTTATTTACTCATTTGCTCTGTAAAATATGTACTACCTGGTACTAAGATGGTTTTTAAAACAATGAGAGAATTTTTACTAACGTGCATATTTTTTCCCCTTTTCCCGTCCCACCAGCCCCAGGAATGTAGACTGTCATCTCATTTTCCAAGTAGGGTGTAATTAAAGTGTAGCAAAATTCATTTTATACAAGAATTCAATGCTAAAACAGCTTTCTTGCAAATATTAATAGCTAAGAGGGCAAAATGTATATTGAGATGTGTAATTATCCAAGGTAGTCATAGAATCATAGAATGATAGGAGTTGGAAGGGAACTTTAGAGATCATCTAGTCCAGCCTGCAGATATTTGAACTAGATTGCCATCTTTTTTTTTTTTTTTTTAAAGAACATTCTCAAAGATGTATCAGAAATGGAAAATGAACTTCTCTGCATAGAGGCAGAGTTACAGCAGGAAGAAAGTGCTAGAAAAGAAACTACACAGTTCTGGGAAGCGTTTTCAGGAACTCAGTGTGATACAGAGGAACTTAAAGAAGAGTTAAAGAACGATAATGAAAGGCTTTTGCAGGTCATTAAATTCTGGACTCCTAAAGTAAAGGTAAAGTTAAATCACCTTTAAGAAATGTATTTTGTGTAAGCACTCTGTAAATGCCTCTGAAAACAAAAGATGCAAAAAAGGCTGCTTAAAGATTATTCATTATTACCAGCACTCACTTTGTTCATACTTAACTTTAGATGTAGCAATACTTAGATGATTTTTAAAGTCTTCTTTCCTTAGGCATCCAAACTTGGAAAATTGCTTAGTAAAAGACTTTGTAGGTGATAATTGATGAATGCAAGGTTGGTTTGTTTGCATTATTCGACTTAATTGTGGAAACAGTAGGTTCAAGCTTGTTCTAGAGCTTTGCTTGCCGAACTTGGCACTTTTTCTAAGCTTTGTGCCCACAAGATTTTCTATGCTCTTGAAGCCAACTTTATCAAAACTACTAAGCCATTTTCACAAGTTCTCTAATTTCAGAAAGTTAAGTTACTCTAGGGGTGGTTCAGCCTTTCTTTTTTCCCTTTCTTCTTACCTCTTGCCCTCTTTGGTAAAGACGACCCATATGTTTTACAGAGTTAAGTGCATCATTAGGAGAATTCAAGAGATTTCATCTTTCTGGCTAAATTTATCAAACATATCTCAAAGCACAAGTTATAGGAGAGAATGAACCACCTTCTGATTAGCCTCTAGGAACAGACTTCCTAATAGGTGTGTCTTGAAAGTTCCTAGTCCGTTTGTACTTCAGATCAATACTAGTAGAAAGTAGAATAATATGAAGAGCTTACCACCATCACTCCCCCAGTGTTGTGACTCAGTTCTGTCCTGTTCAGTTTAGCCTATTTTTAAAAGTTCCTTCTGTATAGTCAATAGCCAGTCGTGACTGCTTCAGGATTTCTCGATGTTGACAGGCTTTTTGGAAGAATTCCCTGACAGACCAATTATGTGAATGAAAACTTAAACCAAACAAAAAAAATCTGGTATAACATTGTTATTTCCCGAAAAGTGTGAAGTTTTCCTTTATGCATAACTCATATGTTAAGCATATGAGTTTCTAGAATAGTCCACGTGTCACTTTTGTCAAAGAATATATTCTAGCAAGAACCTTCTGCAAATGATTGTTTGTTTCTTCTTACTGACATTCAAGAAGTCTGTAATGATAGTGTGTAAGTTACAGCAGAATTACTGGTAATTTGCAACGGGTCACCTTCTCTTATGCCCTTTCCTGCCTCCCCCTCTCAGAAATTATACCAGTCCTTTGAGTTTTAATGATTCCATCTCTGGTAGAAAGCATCTTCAAATGGGACACTGAAACAAGAAGGTGAAATTCTTGCAGGCCACAATGCTCCCTGTTCCTTGACTTACCTTATTTCTAGATGATTCCAAAATTATTTTAAATCTGTCTATACAATACAACTTATTTTCAGGTACTCTTTCAACTTTCTTCAGAGCTGGATGGCAGAACTGCCCATTATCGTGAAAGTGGGGGTGTTAAACTGAAACAGATGAAAGAGAGAAGTGAGGAGCTGCTTCAGGAGCTAAATACTCTAAAAGAACAACTGGCTCCTGGTGGCTCTGCCAGTCTCGCCTTGAAAGAAGAAAACTACAGGCTTCATAACCAATTAAAGGCTGCAGGTCAAGATATAAAGGTATTGGTTTCACATAAAAACTTGGTTTTGATGCTTGTTTTCTAAGTGAAAATACTTCAAACTGAAAGAAAATTAAGGTTGATGGCAACTGTAAGTCTGCCGCATAGTACATTGGCTCAGAGTGCACTTCATTTTGTAGCCTTTCTATTGCCAAAGTGAAAGTTTGAGCTCTTGCCTGTAATGTGATTATTTTAATTACCTGTTTTCTGTACCTGTTGTCAGTTTAGAAATACATATGAAATGTTCCCGTTGGTTTTTGAAGTATTGATTTTTAGTAGTCTGATATCCTTGATGCTTCCTTTAAGTATATGATATTTACTATGTTAAAGTGGAACCTGAAGAATTCTGTCTTCAAACCTAGGAACTGAGGACTCTTTCTCCCTGTCCTTTTTTGTCGTTGTTGCTGTTACCCTTGTTCAAAGTCCTATTTTTTTCTTAGACTTGAGTGTTCCAGAATACTAAAAGACGTCAGAAACCAATGTAGGCACCAAGAGCTGCCCTAGAGCCTGTAGTGTTGGATTCTTTGTATGGTTTGGGTTTTTGTTTTTCATTAAGAATAAGACCATGTGCTGTTACTATGACATCTCTTGGCATAACTACTCGTAACTGATGGATATATCTTAATAGGCAATGGAAGTGAAAATTCAGAAGTTGGAAAACGTAATAAACGAAGTAGGAAAGGAAGTCAAAGAGAAAGATGACAGGATAAACAAACTAGAAGCACAGATAGAAATAAAAACGGCAACAAGTGAGCTCACTCAACTTCAAGCCAAACTGAATGAGACACAGAAGTGCCTCAAAACTGCCTTAACAAAGAATCAGAGTCTTGAGGTATGATCAAAAACCCTTTACTCTTCTCATTCTTCTCTGATGTCAAAGACAGCGTGCTCAGGAACAGCTGTAGATGAAACGTGGGTCTCTAGAATATTATATTCTTAGAGTAAAACACTCTACTCTGGCCTATTTAGCATGCAGTTTCACATTCTACAAGTGCAGCCTTCAGGGGCGAAATTAGAAATAGAACCCATGTTATGGTGTAAGCTAAACTTATCCCTTGTATGTGATGCACTTCTAAAATATTCTAAAAAAGTATAAATCTTGAAACTGAAGCATGAGTTGATTTTTTTTCTCTATTATATATTTTTCATACTAGTTGAAAAATTCCCAAACTTAAAGCTGCAAAAAAGTCAGGAAAACTTTCTAAGATGTGATTGTATGTCATATGCCAGAGTCAGGATGCCAAGTAAGGCAATAGTACTAGTTGGTAATGTGGGCATTCTTATTCAAAAATAACTTCCTGCTCCCAGTCTTGTCTGTCCTACAGAATCCAGCAGATCATAGTAAAGATACAAAGTAAGCAACTCTTAATGATATCATTAAGTAACGAGCCTTTTTTCATACCAAGTCTTTTATTTTCAGGCAAAGTTAGAGAAAGGTGCTGAGTTGTACAAAGAAGAAATTGATCATTTGAAAACACAACTGGTAAAAAAGGATATGGAAAGAATGAAACAATCTAACTCTTTTGATATGAAGTAAGTTCAAATTTTACCTTGTTACAGCTCTCAGCTACTTATTTCTTAGGTTCTATTTCTCTGTTGTGGGTTTGTTTGGTTTCTTTTTTTTTTACCCTGCAGAATAAGAAGTGACTATTCAGGTTTAGGTGTCCTAGGTTTTAGCTAGATTCCAGAAAAAGTAAAAATAATGTGTAGCTTGGGTTGATTACAAAACTCCTTCCCTATATAGTCACCAAAATTTCTTAACCAACCCATCTTCAGCCATAAATGAAGTAACTGTTCTGACAAAAGAATGTGAGGGGAAAGCAGTAATTGAAAGCATTTTGTAATTCACTGGAGAGAAGGAATACACAGAGAATTGTTCTAATCTAGCTTTTCATTTTCTGCACTTTACCTAAAATATAAGTGACTACTAGGTTTATGTAGTTTTGCCTGTACAACTTAGATATGTTTTCTATTTGATAGCTCATTTGGAAGTCAAGTTAGGTCTGCTGCAAGTGTAATCATTTTTATACTAAGGATTTCTACTTTTTACTTCTTCCTCCCTCCCTAACCCATATAGGCTTGCTAATTATAAAGCTCTTGCAGAACATCAAGAACAACAGTTAGCAAAGCTAAAAGAAGAACTGAGAAGAGCACGGCAAGAGCAAGATGTTTCTGGTAAATTCAAGATAAATATATGGGATTCTCACGTTTAAACGTGTAACCTTAAAAATGAATGTTTAAGTCCAGATGCAAGACTTTTACCTCAAAGAGTGTGAGGAGGATTGTATGCATTGGAAGATGAGATGGAAAGTAAAATGCTAGCTGCACATACATTGCAATAGAATCACAGTAGTTCTTGTGTTTCTTTCTTCAGCCATGTTTGCACTTCTAGTGGGATGACTTGCAGCTGGAGTAAGCTTATGTTGCAGTGTTTTACTGCTCTGATTTCACATACGAATAGCAAGTTCTACTCATAACATAACTGGAACTGTAACTTATTACTCTAAATAATCCAATGAAGATTTTTTTAAAATTTCTTAACTCTCCCTGCTAGTGTGAATTGTGGGAGATGTGTTTGTTGATGAAAAAAATAGCTGTTGTAATGACATTTGTAACCTAGTGAGGTTTTACATAAGACCATAGGAAGGAAGAGGCTAAAAAATATATTGACTTGATTTTAAGCACTCTCCAAATTATGTACACATCTGTATACAACTGTTTTCTAGTGGTGCTGGAAGAAGCAGCTCCTCAGCAAGTACCCCTTACTTGTGGTGGTGGCAGTGGTATTGTGCAGAGCACACAAATACTTGTTCTAAAATCTGAACAAGCTAAGCTACAGAAAGAGAACTCACACCTCAAGAAACAAAATGACCTCTTGCTAAGGTAAGTATAAAGCTGATCAACAACGTGTCAAATAAGTTGTTGCTACTTAACTATGCATGTCGCTAATGTTTCCTTCTGGGAGACTTACAGAAGCAATTGTTATTAATTTTGGATTTGTTCACATCATGGACCTTTTATTTAACGCTAGTGATTTTTTGCGTGTAAATCTTTATGACTTTTGAACTTTAAAATGCTTTCTTTCATAAGAATCTCTTAAATTGCTGAAGATGTACTTAAATTGTATGTTAGATGGAATTTTAGCTTAAACTTTTTAAAAATTGCCTCTGAAAGGAAGACATACAGATATGGTCTTGCATTGCTATGTCTGTCGTGCAAACATAGGAACTGTCTGTGGAGCGGAATTGTTCCTTACTGAAAGGAACCAATTTAAATTTTTCTTAATTAAATACTAGTTGGGGTTTTTTTGTTTGTTTTCAGCAATGAGCTTCAACTGAAAGAAGAACTTAGAAAATGGAAAGAAAGAGCACTAAAATGGAAAGAACGATCAAGAGAAACCACTCGAGACACAGTACCAAGGTCTCCAAGGAAGATAGTGTCATCTTCACTTAAAGAGCAAATGCCTTCACCCTCCAAGGAACTTGTTTCTCAGGAAACTGTGGCACAGGACATATCAAAGCCACTGCCACTGACTTGTCCAACAAATTTCTTTGATAATTCCAGCTTGGGTACACTAACGGGTATGTAACACAGTGGTTTTGTCCGATATAAGATTTAGAGAGGCAAAATATAAGAGGTGGTCTGTGCATTGAGGGTAAATGCTCTGTAGTTTCTGTATTCAGGCCTGAAACTTGCATCATAACACAATTTTCCTGAATGATTATTCAGCTGACTGTTAAAGGGCTTGACCACACAGAGTCAAGCACCTTATAGATGTTCTACAGAACCTAACCACTTAAGTCCTTCACACCCTGAAGATTATACAACTTTTTTTTTCTTGTTGCGGTGGAAGTATTGATGACTGACTTCAAAAAATTAATTAGATGAATATCATTACTAGATAGATGATGCTCTAAACTGATTTGCCTTTTAACTTTACATTGGTTAAACACAGACTTCTGCCAAACTATTCAAAGTTAACTGCTGGCTAACTTTTTTTCTTAACTGCAAGATGGTAGACTGGCAGATTCATCGGCATCTGGCTCCAGCTGCAGTAGTAGCTGTTTTAATAACTTCTGTTCCTCAGCCCTCCTTGGGACCTGGCCTGGTGACTTCTGGGGAAGTCTCCTAGTGATCTGTGCTAGCATAGTACTGCTACTGCCCCATTACACTTGCTTTTAAAAATTTTCATGGGGCTCCAGCAGACATGTTGAAGTTTTCCAGGTATCAGTGCCAGACTTCCAGAAAGAATGCAACTCAGTGCTGTATGCCTATTACTTGTCTGACTGAGAAGGTTTAAGTGTTATTTCAATGTTCTTGTCTGCTGTCTAGATACCGGACCTGCAGGAATAGAACCCTCTGAAGAACATCTGAAGCGCTGGTTTGGATCTGCAGAGAAAGATAAAGCCCCTGATTGTAGCACTCAATGAAAATGCCCTGTTGTAAACTGCCTTTGCAGTGTCTACAGCCAAAATCTGAGCATACAGAAGATTATTGGTCAGGTCAGAAGCCATCAGCCTTTTCCACAAACTATGAGAAGCTTTGGTGGCATGCAGATCCCTTCCTGTCTTGGAGTTGGCACTTCCTACAACTGGAAAAGCTGAGATACAAGAACAAAAATGGAGAAGCCATTGTATTGCCAACAACTTTCTGATCTGATGATATTCTGCTTTTGTGGATTTTTCTTGGATGACGAAGAAAGACGAGATAATGTGTCGAAGGGGAAAAAAAAAAAATCTGTGAAACTGCTCAGTCCTAAACTTCATTCTGTCATTTCTAAAACAGCCCTCTTCTCGATGGTGGATATTTGTGTCTTCAGAATGCTGTTGAGTGGGGAAGAAGTATACTTTTTGTTTCTCAGCGGATGGTTTTTATACCATGCTCTACAAAAACTCTACAAAAACTGCATTTACACCACAATTTTTACCTCTCTCTCTGCAACTAAAGTTACTGATCTTCTGTTAATAGGGCACATAATGGACTCTTCTTTTTCATCCTCTTACAATATTTCTGTAGCTCAGCCAATTATGGTGCCCAGAGCAACTTTGTAATTTTAGCATTCTCTTTCAGTATACTTCTCATTCCTATCTGAAGTTGAGTATTGGATTTTTTTTAATAGTGAGCAATGGATCTGACACTCTTCTGCCACTCCAGTGAATGGAAAATAAACTGGATGATCAGGGCTGCAAGATGGACTATTTTACTAACCTGCTTATGTGCATTGTGAGACCTATTTTCTTTTTGTTTTGTATAAAAAATCTGTCTTTACAATAAACTTTCATGTGCTAAGTATTTAAAAATATTTTTGCCGATCACTTTATTTGTGCTGAGATGTCACTGATGTCTTGTTTAATTCTTCTGAGCTGTTCTCTGTGAAGAAATGTTTGAAGACTCAAAGAAGTGAAGACTCTTCACTTTCCACATGCCCTCCACTACCAAGTAAATGGGAATTTAGCACTTATAACATAACTCTCATAATTTGCAACTAAGAATTAAATCATCAATGTGAGATGAGTGTGTCATACCTAAGAAAGATATCTGCATCAAAAGCGTCATCCTTGTTTTATAAAATAAAGCTTTCAATTATGCTAGTTCTCTTCAGTACTCCATTTTGGGTTACAGAACTTGATAAGCAACTGATTACATGGATGTGTTCCTGGATTTTGAGCAGTTGCTGGAATTGGAAGAGTTACACAAGCATTATTTAGTTGGAGGTACATCAGAGGTCTTTAACAAAGAATAAATTATTTATCTTGAATAGCTGAAAACTCTGCCAGCTACTGTAACTCTACAATGAAATATATTTTGGCAGCTTTTAAAGATTTTGCTAGCCAAAACTATACAGGTTCTAAAAACCATTACTAAGTTCAGCAGTGCAGTGTCTCCTTTCCTACTACAGCCCGTAGGCATGTAGAAGCAATTTATTTCCTAACAGTGGTAAGTAAAGAGTGCTGGTGTTTGAGTATTTTGTTTTATTTTGGGGTTGGTTGGTTGGGATTTCTCACTGTTATTAAAAGCTATTTCCTTTGGCTGCCAGTATTTGTCATTAGCTCCATTTTGAAGTTCTAATCATAGAATGGTAAGGGCTGGAATAAATGAACTAAACTGACTTGTTTCCCCCTTCTGGAAGAAAAAAGGTGTATATGTAGATCTAGCTCTTTTTATATCAATTTCAAGTTCGAGGGTTGTTAGTTATTTCTTGCTTGGAGCATTTCTTTAGTAGGAGAGTTTTCTTGTGGTTGAGCTGAAAAACAGGAGCATATTCCAACAGGTCTCTGAATCCAGTGGGCAAAAAGATAGGGAAAGAAGGATAAAAGCTTTTAGAAAATCAAGTACTGCAAGGTTTTGTTAACCGGTGAACTGATTTACAGAGCCTTAGGAAACTATTCTAGTTTTGCAGAAACACAAGATGTATGAGAAGTTCAGTAATCTTAAGATTGTGTGAGTCCCAGTTTCTTCCCAGAAATGGCTTTTCTGAGCAAAATGTGCCCAGGACTCCCTAGTTCTTTACGAATGTTATCAGGGCAGCTTTAGGTCTGATGTGAGCTTATAACTAAATTAGTTTGTCCTAGAGTTTTCCAGTCCGATGATATTAACTGTGCTTTAATAAACGTAAGCTCAACTGCTAGATTAAAAAAAAAAAAAGTGCTAAATCAGCAGTTTAAAAGATGAACTCAAAACCCAAGCCAAACAAAATGCATCATGCCAGCATTATCCTAGTTTAGAATTAGACAGGCATGTATTGCTGAAGAGAGATTGTTAAGGAAAAAAAATGTGCGGCCTTTTTTGTTGGAAAACCTATTGATTTCTTGAATTCTTTAGGGAGAACTAACAGCTGATGCTGATGGTCGGTTTTTTGTCCTCTCCTGCGCAGGAGAAAAATCACACTTTGGACATCTCGACTTTCACTAGATGGCAGCATCTCAATGTTTCAACAGGAAATTACGTTCCTAAAGAGAAGCTTCCTAGTTGGACGAAAAGTCCCAACAGGCACTGTAAAAAGAAAAAGTATAGAACTTCCTTTTGTACAAGGGTCAGTATACAAAAGAAGTTGTGAAATCTGTTGGTGAGTGACTATATTAATATTGATTTTTAAATGTTTCATAGAATAAGTGTGTAAATGTTCATAAAAACTGATTGTTACACTGAAAAACGTATTTATAGTGTGTTTTGCTTCCAAAATGTTAAGGTGATTTGAGGAAGTACATAATCAGTTGATCAGGGGGGTTTTTCCCACTGAAAAGAAATCTGGGACAATGAAGAATAAGAACAAGCTTCCTCTGCCTTGAGAGAGCACTTTGAGTTCATTGTTGAGATACTCAGGACTTGCTGCAAATGATAGAACCTTTCCCAGAATTTCGTGTTTGAGGAGTTCCATTTTGGAAAGCTTAGTACATTAGAGACAGTGCAGCCTAGTTGTGTGTGTAATCTCATCTTCCTCAGTTGACTTGGTATTTTTCACCTGTTATGCAAAAAAGGTTATGCTAAGACAGGCTCAATAGCCCACCATCAGAGGCATCTGAAAAGACACCTTTTACTAGCAAACCTAAAAAGTGATGTTGAGGTATTGTGCTTTCCCCTAATTAGACAAGTGCATGTCAGTTAAGGTTTGTTTAGGAGGGTGTTCTTTCTGTTGTGCTGTGTTTATTTGTGTGTGTGCACACATGTCCCAGTTAGGGAGAGGAAACCCACAGTAACACGTTTCAGAGTCCTGAAACACTGTCTGTAGTTCTGAATTCAAATCAGAAAATTTTAAAATATATATTAGAACAGAATTCATTTTTCAGTTAAATTACTTAAGAAGACCTGTGATTTGTTGAATTTCAAAGCTTCAGGGAAACATTAGTTTTGCTGCAACTTTTATTGGGAAAAACTGCTGAGAAAACATAATTTCTGGTCAAAATCAGATAAATGAATTAACGAGTTCAAGATGCAGGACACAGTAACCTGAGTCACAGCATGGATTTGAGCATCTCTAGATGATAGCATTGTCTGCTAACCTAGGAGAGGTCATGGCATCTTTATCTTAACTTCCCAGTCAAGATTTAATATATTGGATTCAGATTCATGTACCTATTTAAAGGCTTCGGGTTCTTTTGACATCTTTTTACAGATGGAGCTGGGAGTCCAAGATGATTCAGAGCAGACACCAAGGCCAGAGTGTTGTGGGGGATCTATTGCAATCTGGGAAACTGAATTTGTAGCTTGAGAGATGCACAAGGCAGACCTGCTTCCTAAGAACATAGTAGACAATGGAAGTACTGGGTTACAAACTATTGTACTTCTGTTTCATCTTGACTTTTTCCCCCGTTGAAGGAAAAATAAACTCCAGTTTCTGTTACAATTAAGTTTGTCTTCTGAGCTCAAGTACTTTTTGATCTTTTTGAGGTCTTTTACCTGGGGGCTGGGGGGGAGGAAGTTGAGACATTTTCCCCCTCAGAACCTTGGATGACTCGGGATCACACAGCAGCCAAACAGGACAATCTGTGGATTTGATGACAGAGATACTCTGAATCACGTCTGGTTTTTGGAACACGTTTGCATCTTATTCCCAGGGTGTGGTGTTGGCTCACCTTTTTGTTGAAGACCGTGACACCTTCTGTCTGCACAAGTCAGCAGTATGGGTCGGCTTGATGGGAAGGTCATACTACTGTCTGCAGCTGCACAGGGGATTGGACAAGCAGCTGCTATAGTAAGTTGGAAACTGTTTGTTCTCCTGTACCTGAGCTTGGTCACTAATGCTAGCTTTTCCAACAACACCTGCACCAACACGTTCCTGAATTAATAAACTACAGATGAAGCCAGAACTACCCATTGCAAAACTGAGGGAGTTGTATAGTCACTATACTGCATCATACGGCTTTTGTGCTGTTTGAATTTCTGAAGGTCATCAGCTCTGGAGGTAATGTTAGGCAAGGATAAGGGCAAGATTTGACCACAGCTGCAACGGCTCTTCTAACAATATATGGCTGTACTGTCAGTATCTTTAATCCAACATCTCTCTGCTTTATTCTGAAAGAAGACAAGGCGAATAGAGGAAATGTTTCCTGTTTAAGGCAAAGATCCCCTACAGCAGAGCCAAGAGGTTTTATCCACATTAACAGTTGATGTAACCAAGTCTGTGTGGTACTAACAGCAGAGCTACAACATTGTACACAATGAGCAACTGTGAGAAAGCCTTTACAAACTTTATTTAACTGTTAAACAGAACTCAGCATACACATTAGCTTTCTCTGAAGTGTAACCAAGAAGATGGGAAAAGCTCTTGTTATGCCAGACAAGTTAGATTCTCATGCGTGCACTTAAGCATGCACAATTCTGTGCATCTTGGCACTCACTCTTTCGACTGAGTGTTTTAATATAAGTAACCTTCCTGATGATTTCACTTTGTTCATACCCAACAAGCCATGGAAGGCTGGCATGTTTAATGCTCCTATCCTTTTAAAGCTGCCTTTGCAACACTTATTTTGAAGGTTAGGGGCTATGCTCTGATGTCAGAATGCTTTTGACATGGAGCATAGCTGTTGTTAGCATGGCTGTTGAGTCAGTGATCACAATGCAGAAAAAGCAGGTTTTGTGGGGAGCATCAAGAACGAAGGAATGTCTCTGGTTAAGCATCAAAGGAAGGTTGTATTGCTCTTAATATTGCTCTGTTCCAATGGTTTGGATGCAAAGAATTTTCATAAAGTTTATGTTCCACCATTATATTTTTGACTGGTGCCTTTACCTGTCACATCCTGTGGTTTCATTTAAATCCAACAATACAGAAAATTCTAGCCCTATGTGTTTGCAACGTGCTTGCCAGTGCACGTGAAGCTGTGAAGGCCCAAAAAATAATGCCAGTTGTCTTAGTCTGGTTATTATCCTCATACTTTATTTATGGATCCTTTACTTAAAGTAAAATATCTTTAAATCTATCGTATCATGTATGTAACTTAGTTGTTGCCAGGATGTAGGGTAATTGATGCCTATTGCTCTCTGACATGCCCAGAACAAAAAGTGAGGGATCATCTGTTCTCAGCCAACTTTTCTTTCAAGCTAAAAAGCAACTGAGAAGAAAACAGATTTTATTTCCTATAAGATCTGCAATATCTAAATACAAACTGCTTCCCTTAATTGTGTTTTTCAGGCTTTTGCTAAAGAAGGAGCCCAAGTCATTGCTACAGACGTTAATGAGTCTAAGCTGCAAGAACTGAAGAAATATCCAGGTAAATGACCGGCAGTAGTTCCCTTCCTGCAAGTTTTGTTCTAGACTGGCTGAAATATAATTTGATGATAGTGTGGAGTTCAAAAGGCCAGGAAAAAAAATGATATCTTTAGATGTTAACATTGCTTTATTCTGTGGTGTGGAATGGCAGAGATTTACCATGTAAAATACTGCAACATCAACATATCAGACAATATTATTCCAGGCACGTGGAATAACTTTGAGTTTCTTGTGCCACAGAAGTAGTTGATTTCAGCTTCCCAGAATGGCACTAATTTCAGTTAACTTCTGCGATCACTAGGCTGATTGTCAAATGTATTCCTCTAAAAGCTATGGAATGCTTTTCTCTGATCACGAGAGCTAACATCCAGTTACATGAAAAGTAGATTTAGTGTCTTGTATTTCCATGTTCCATACTTACTAATCAATGTGTTGAAAGGAGAACTCTTAGAATTCATATGTCTTCAGAAACGTAATTCCACCAATGCTAGATAAGCCTGTTCTGTCTGTACAAATGCTCAGGCCTGAAAGTTGCTTTCCTACTGATGTCATAGGAATGTACTTCAAGGGGCAGGTTTTGCATAGCTCTGTTTCTTTATCGTATCACAAGTGTGGGACGTCATATTAAAGACTTGTTTTTTCAGTCTTGGAATAAAAAAAAATAAGACTCATATATTTCATAGCTAAAAATACTTTCAACTTAATTTGATGGAAGTGGATTTATTGAATTCCTATTACAGGATGACAGTCAGGTACATCAAAACACCTTGTCACAGCCTTCAGAGTGAACGTTGGTCTCTGCTGTCTGGAGTTCACTGTAAGCAGTCCCTTTGTAATTCTTTAGGAACTTTAGGATTTTTCAGGTTCATTCTGGAAGTGCTTAGAAAACTTATGTTTTTAACTGTGAAACTGTTTTCCCATCTGCTAGTGTGTTCACCAGGAAAGAGGTGATGTTTCATGTACTCAGAGCCATTTCCATCTTTCTGACATATGGTTAGATAAGCAATAATTTATGAAGGCCAGGGACGTTGTGGTCTTGGAATTTTATCCAGGAAAGGTAATTCCAGTGCTGATGTTAATCACCAGCTTGTAGTCTAATTGCATCGTTACACACAAATCTCTTCAAAAGTGTCTGTATCATTTAATTAGGGCATTTAAAGCTTCTTCATGGACTTGTCAGTTTGGCTTCAAAAGAAACAGGTTTTTATCCATTTCAAATCAAACTCTCCCATAATTTAGACATCACTCAGTTGCTTTACACACAGCTTTACAACTTTTTATATGTTGGCTGAGACCCCTGGAGACCATTTAGCCCTGCCTACTTCTCAAAATGGCTCTAGCTAGAGCAGGTTGTCCAGGGCTGTGTTCAGTCAAGTTCTGAACATCTCCAAGGATGGAATTTCCTCAGCCTCTGTAGGTCTCTGTTCCAGTGCAATTGTGGTTTTAAAATAACCATGATAGTATAAAAAAACTAAAAAAAAACCCCAAATATAAAAACCCCACCAAAACCCAAACACAGCTCATATTCAGTCAGACTTTCCCCTGTTTCAATTTCTTTCTGTTGCCTTTAATTCTTCCACTGTGGGCCTCTGAAAAATCTTCTCTACAGTCTGTCAATAGGTAGTTGTAGATATTTATTACACTGCTACTAATTGCATATGACTAAATTGTAAAAAAAAATATGGTATATTCTGCACTAAATGACCCTTCATCCTAGATGCAGGATATGCCATGACCAGGCTGTGGCAAAAGGGTGATGAGCAGCAAGTCTTCAGTGCTTTGGGAACCTAACTGTAGCCACTAAGGGAACTACTGGAGTACACCTTGACTCCTCCTTTTCCATTCAGACAGGTTTCCCTTGCATGGAAAGTTCATGTACTGGAGAAGGAGGCACAGCTCAACCTTTACATGCAGCATAGACTAAGGGTACAGGCAAAATATATCACATAGACCTATCCTATAGCAAGGATTCAGCCTTGACATAGGTGAGAGAAGAGAGTTGTGAGAAGCTACTTAAGTAAAATGAGATAAAACAGCTGGTAGATTATATCATATCATATTACAGCTCACCTGGAAGAGTAGCTCTTTTACTCTGCTCTTTTTACTTCTGGCCAGGAGATGGCAAGGCTGTGGTTGGCCCTACGGCAATTCTGTTAGAAGGGCTGGTTCTGTTAGATGGGCCAATTCTATTGAAGTGCTTGGAAAAGTCGAGCCTGGCCCTGTTTGGCAGTAACTAAGTTTCTCAGTCTTTAGAGAGAACTTCTCTGAACAAACTAAAGGAGTAGTGGGCTTTTTGTGTAATCAGAAGCTTTCTTGAAGGTATGGCACAGGCATGGCTAGTGCTGTGACAGCTGTCAGAGGCTGAAATACATAATAGCTGATAGTGAAAAGTAACACATTTCCAGCCCTCTTTTGTTTGACAATAAATAATCACAAAAGCTAAGCATCGTATTTTTAAACTAGCCTTCATGATAGAAGCATTGAATTTGTTACACTTCATTTCTGTTATCATGGCTATGACATCATTCCAGGTTATGTAAGTTGCTTATGCAAAATCTTTTTTTCTCATTAATGAAATGGTATGAAGCTTATTCATCATATCGTCAGCTGCACACGGATAGATGGTATGTAATAAGATTGTGAGTATATAGGACACATGCTACTATTTTTGAGTAATCACTATTCTATGACAATAGGCATGAAAAGTTGTTATAATTATCCAGACTCTGTAATTCTTCAGTCTGAGAGCACAGTGAAACTCAAATTTATTGGAAATATGTTTATGGAAAGTGACGTTCTGCCATCTGCTTGAGTGGTGCTGTATGACCATTAATTTTTTTTTTCATTGCCTTCTCTAATTTTAAATAGTCTGCCATGCTGTCCACTGCTGTTCTGATTTAACTATTGCACTAACCTAATCAATGTGTAGATCTTATTCAGTGAGTCTCCACATCATGGTGAACCACCAAGAGGGGACTGTTCTTGGCAAGCCACTGACTCCAACAGTAGAGGTAGTCCTCAGCACTTCAGAAAAATAAAGTTGATCCTTAGCCAAATGTACTGAAAGGATTACCGTGTTTTTCTAGGCATTCAAGTACGGGTTCTGGATGTCACCAAAAAGGAGCAGATAGAGAATCTGGCCAAGGAAATGGAAAGGATTGATGTCCTCTGTAACATTGCAGGGTAACCAGCTTCTGTCTGATCCTACATTTTTTTTCCAGTTTTCTCTGTGCTCCAGAAGCAGTTTCTTTTGCTTAAATATATTTTATTTATTTTAGTTTAACACATTTTATATCTTCAATATAAATATTCATGTATTTTCACTAATACGGAACCTTTTGTGCATAACTATGTTACCCAGGTCAAGATAGAATGGCTCTGAAACTTCTGTTTTACCCACTCTGTGTGCCCTATACTGATGGCTTTTGCCCTCCTGGCACAACAGTGAGCAAAGCTGATGCTCTGCCAGTGCTCCATCTTTAATTTTCCTATTACCAAACACTTTGTGGTGCATATCAGATCTGTTTTGCCCCCCTGACACTTACCAGAAGAAATACACTGTTGCCTGGTTTCTTCAAAATAGTCCTTGTCCCTCCTTTTCAGGGTCAGAAGGGTTACCTGATACAAAATGGCAATGGAAAAATATGCATAGGAACTCGCAGAAATGTGAATCATAGACAGTAATTTACTTCATGCACTTACTCTAGCTTTGTTCATCATGGAACCATTCTGGACTGTGAAGAGCAAGACTGGAACTTCACTATGAACCTCAATGTTCGCAGCATGTATCTAATGATCAAGACATTCCTTCCTAAGGTAAGGCTTGGATGTCCATCATTTTTAGCCTCAGCTGCACTGGGTGTAAAGTGTGCGAGGTCTAAGTTGTTGCCACTGCGACAACATGGGGTTTGAGATAAAAAGGCCGGTGTGCAGCTTTGTTTGGGGGAGGCCCTTAGATTACAGCAATCCTGTTCTAAAATGTTCTCTGCATTGTGTACTCCTCCTACAGTAGACAATCCATCTAAAGGATATGATAGAAGAGATTACATAGGGCAAAATCCCTGAACGAATTTAGAACTAAAGTCCTTCAATGGCAGAGCAGCAAAGGAGCCATTGCAATAAAGTGCTACCATGTTATACTATGGCACACAGCTGCACCATACCACTGCTATGAAATGTTTATAAAATATGTATATGAATGTGAATTATATGCAAATCTGGAAATCATCTTGTGAAGCAACTCAGTGCAACTGATGCCAATGTGCATCAGAACAACAATCCCATAGAGTCTAGCAGCTTGAGGACACTTGTGTTTGATCACAGTAAGTAGGTTTGGGCCCACAAAAATTTGTGGACTGAACAAGGTGTTTGTATTCGTATAAATGTAACAGCCAGAAGTGAAAGCTGTGACCACGACTGGATGCTGAGTATTATTTTCAGTGTTATTCCAGTCCTTTTAGTTTGGCTGGGGTTTATTTGTTGTTTGTTTTTTCTAAGCTGATCTTCATTTTCAAAGGTTCGTTACATCCAGGTTTTGAGATTGCTAAAAAGGTTAGGACTGAAAGAAATTCAGCTACAGCTCAAAGATGCTAACAAGTTGTGGCTTATTCTTCTTCAAAGCAATGAAGTGGACTAATGCAGTAGTAGATGGCATAAGCAGATGCATACGTAGGATATCTTACTGTGGTGAAAGAGGACAATTATTTGGAGGTGGCTACATAAGAAAAAAATCCTTTCCTATTCCTTTTTTTCTTCATTCTGAGATGATTTAGAAGAACCTAGTGAGAATTTCAGATTCTGCATTCAGTCAGTCAATCAAAAAAAGAAGTAAGCGCCTATTCAAGCTAATTAAGCTTTGTTACCCTGCATATCAACTGCATGTTCTGAGGGGTGTTACAAGCTCTTTTACTGGACCTGCAGGTGACAGAATAGTTTGCGTTTGAATGACATAAGTATTCTTTTGCAGATGCTTAAACAGAAGTCTGGAAATATTATTAACATGTCTTCTGTGGCATCCAGCATTAAAGGTCTGTATCTTGCCAGAGTTCCTTATCTGAATCTTTAAATTACTGGAATGCAAAATAAATATTTCACTACTTGAAATTTAGAGGACAGTGCCAATGCTGTGGAGAGATGCAGTTAAAGTGAATACACAACTTGTGTGTACATGCAGGGACACGGAGGAAATTGCAGAAACTATAAGGTCCTTGCCTTTGAGCTTCTGAAACTTTCCAAAATGCTTTATAGCATCCTTTTTACCTGCTTGTATTAACTAAAAAGGAATTACTTCCATTGATAACCAACTATATCTATTCTTCAGAGAAACAATGAACAGTGCAACAGGTAAGCACTATAGCCACGCTTCCCAAGGACACCTGATGGTGACCATAAGCTGGGTGTCTGCTGTTCCTAAATCTTTGTCTGCTTTGTTAACTATTGAAAGATCCAAACTTACACTATTGAAATATTGTGTGCTTTGCTCTGGTGTGTGCCTGACTAGACTTCTGGCAGTTAGCATTCTAGTGATGGAGAGACTACAGATGCTACAGGAAATGCTGGAATCCGGGAGCAGGTGCATATTGAACAAACTTGTCTCTCTCTCTTTTTTAATTTTTTTTTTAAAATACACTCTGTGCTGCTTTCACACTGACCTCTTGTTAGGAGTTGTGAACAGATGTGTATATAGTACTTCCAAGGCAGCAGTTATTGGCCTAACAAAGTCCGTGGCTGCGGATTTCATTGAACAAGGCATCAGATGCAACTGCATATGCCCTGGTAAGTGTTCTTACGTTTTTTTGTAAACTAGGAGCATATACTATAATGCTCAATTTTGTTAATCACAGAATCACAGAATGGTAGGGGTTGGAAGGGACCTCTAGAGATCCAGGAGTCCAGCCTCCCTGCCCAAGCAGGTTCACCTCCATCAGGTCACACAGAAACGTGTCCGGGTGGCTTTTGAAAATCTCCAGAGAAGGAGGCTCCAAACTCTCCCTGGGCAGCCTGTGCCAGGGCTCCCCACACTCACAGTGAAATAGTTTTTCATTATGTTTAAATGGAACTTTTTCTATCCCAGCTTTTGTCCATTACCCCTTGTACTATCACTAGACAAAACAAAAAAAAAAAAAGTGTTCCCTTATCCTCTTGACATGCACCTTTCGAATACTTGTTAAGTATTAATGAGGTTTCCCCCTCAGTCTCTTCCAGGCTGAACAGCCCCAAATCCTGCAGCCTTTCCTCACAAGGAAGATGCTCAAGTCTCCTGATCATCTTGATGCCCCCGTGCTGGACTCTCTCCAGCAGTTCCCTGTCCCTTTTAAGTTGGGGCGCCCAGAACTGGACACAGTACTCCAGATAAGGCCTCCCTAGGGCAAAGTAGAGGAGGAGGAGAACCTCCCTCGACCTGCTGGACAATGAATAGACTTGCAAGTGGCACTGAAAGTTACTAGCAATCACAAATAACGGGACAGGCTTGAAATATTCACTTCTGAGACTTAAAATAGAAAAGTTGTTGCATTTATAGTAAAGCTGTTCATGCTGTTAATGCAGCACATGCACATCCCATATGCACTACACAGCATTTCAGTGTTTGTTTTCAAAGACATAGTGTATAGTCTGGAAGTCAGAAGCGGACAAGGGCTGGCTAACTGGTGAGCCAGTATTTGACCATATGAAAAGTACTGAGTCCAGTTCTCAGAAGAATTGCTTTTTATTGAAATGGAGAGTACTGTGCTATATTGATAATGTTGCAGTTTGTCCTGAATCATATTATGAAGTTACACGGAAGTGTAAAGACACAGAAACGGAACCAATCAACAATTTGGGCTGGTTTTTTTTTTTGGTCACTGCTGTTGATACAAATGACTTTTAACATTGAATTTAAAATTTTACTTAGGAACTGTTGACACACCATCTTTACAGGAAAGGATCCAAGCCAGACCTAACCCAGAACAGGTGAGAAAACTTTTAGTTTGATTGTGTGCCTATGTATATTTCACTTGCTTAAAAAATTGAAAATAAAAAGGCAGCATTTCTACACAGATTCAAGCATGTCTCCTATTTCAGCGTACCAGTGGTAACAGCAGTGTCTTCTTTTGAGAGTTTAGTCAGTTTGTATTCAAAAAAGAAGTCTTAAAATGCCTCAGAAGGATATTACTGCTTAGAGGGTCTGTGTCCTACGGTATGGGAGTATTTGCAACCATTGGCTACAATATTCTAGTGCAAAAGGAGAAGACGTTTTCTACTTTTGCACGTGGCAGCCACAAACTAGTGCAAAACCATGACAGAAAAGGGTGTCCTGGCCTATGCATTCCAAAATTATTTGGGATCCTTAACTATACTGTCTTGAAAACCTTCATTGGAAGGGCCTGAGAATATCTACCACCAAAGGAAGGAGGACTCACATTAGCTTTACTCAGGAATCAATGATTTAGGTCCAGTCTCCTCATATCTTTCAACCTGAAATTCATACTACTCTTTATCTTCCAACTTCTTTTTCTAGTATAAATTCCCTACCCACTGTACTAAAGGAAGCTGTGACTCATGGCTGTTTCCAGTATTGCTTTGCATATGTCAGACTATTCTCATAAAAAAACCCAACACAATTATTTTAATACACCAAATACTCTTGTGTATCTAGGCATTGAAAGACTTTCTAGCCAGACAAAGGACGGGTAGGATGGCTACTGCTGAAGAAGTGGCTCATCTCTTTGTGTACTTGGCCTCTGATGAAGTAAGTATGGAACAATAAAACTTCCTGTAACAGAATCCCATCCTACTTTGCTGCATCACACTACAGAAAATTTGTTTTAGGAGGATTTATATTGTCTTTGAGATGGATGATGATCTGAGTTCAAGCTGAGGACAAAAGGTACTCTGAACGTTGACAGTGGCTGTTAAGGCGTATTGTATTTTTTACCACAGCCTGGTGGTTTTATGTCATCTGAGCAAATTGACTGACCCCCAATCATCCTGAATGATAGAAGAGATGGGTTTGTCTGCTTTTACAAGTCTGCACCATAGCTAGATATACTTGAAGGAGGTAGAATTAGTAGTCATCATCTACCTTTACTATTCAAGAGCAAATATTTATGTAGAACTGCTGGAGACTTTAGCCAAAAGGCCTAGTGCTCAGAGTGAATCTACCCTTGGAGCAGAAAGAATACAATAGACTCACTGAGGTTCTTACAAACCAAGGTCTTAATGACCACTGCAAATACCACCAACACTAATGAGCACACAGCAAGGTTATTTCAGATGCCATAACTTTACTATGAATCTTAAGTTGGACTATATTCCTCTGGACTTGTCCTAAGTGTAAGAGCATACTTTAATGGAAAGAATTCATTCTTAATGTTGCTGTCCATCAGTAATCTGTTCCTATTTTCATCTTGTTGTAGTGTTTCTGTAAAGCTGCTGATTTTTTTTCCTGTCTGGTCATAGAGTTTTTAACAATTTGTAGACAGAATTCCAGGTTTCAATATATATATTCCAGTATGCTTCAGTATTGGCATACAGAGAAAATGTCAATAGCTTAGTCGCTTACCTCACTTTCTGTACCATCTCAATTTTCAATTCAATCCTCTTATAATTATTGGCTGATCTGGTCAACTTCTCCTTAGCTGAGCAGAGCTAGTAACATCATAGTGTGAGGTATTATTCCTACAGGTGAGAGACCTGACATCTAGCTTATGCGAGTTTATACACTTAGGATGCATTCTCACCTTAATGCCTCTCTCAGTACTTTTGCAGCACTCCTCTGAGTTAGCTGACAGAGTCCCAGTTCAAAGTTTGTTTATATTCTATTTATTCAAATATTTCTGTAAAACAAAGTGTGTGTATAAAAAACAAAGCTTTTTTTTAATGTAAAGAAAAGGTGTTTCCCTGTACTTAATAGCACTGCTAGTTATATATAGAAATAGTTAAAATTATTATTGTCTTTCTGTCATTTCAGTCTGCCTATGTGACTGGTAATGAGCTAATCATCGATGGAGGATGGAGCTTGTGATTGACACTGCCTGCAAATGGAAATTCACACTATGAAAGCCAAAAACTGAGCATCATGTGCCTTAGTTAATATAGCTTGAAAAGATTTACATCACTTGCCTGATGTATCTCAAAACAAATTTTGTACATTCTTACTGCTGTATGATCTCTTTCTAGATTGATCTTACTGATTCACTTTTCTCTAAACAATGAAACACTCAAGTAAAATACACTTCATGTGCCTTCACTTTATGGTAACTCCAAATCATGAAAAAAAGCCATCTCACACTTTTCTCTGAAAAGGACTGTTTCCACAAGAGTTTGTGTTGATATTTTTACTGTGATAGCATATGCTAGCCTTCATTTATGAATCCAAATCCTATTATCTTGAAGTCTCATACTCTGGGGGGAAAAAAAAAAAACCAAACATTGATCCTGACCCATATCCAAGGCAATGAGTAACCTAAATTCCAAAACTATTTGTTTTGCTGACACAGTTAAATTTGACGTGAATGACATGGGCTGACTACCTGTAAATATGGTTACCTTAAATTTCACACAGCTCCATTAAGGTAGTTTGTCAATGAAGCTGTACCCAATTTCATGTATATTCATATGCATTCAATACATATATATGAGGGGAGGAATTAAAGAATAAATCACACAGTCTTAAGGGTTGGAAGGGACTTTGAAAGATCATCTAGTTAACCCCCACCCGCCAGAGCAGGACCACCTAGAGTAGGTCACAAAGGAACTCGTCCAGGTGGGTTTTGAATGTCTTCAGAAAAGGAAACTCAACAACCCATCTCGGCAGCCTGTTCCAGTTCTCTGTAATCCTCAGTGAAGAAATTCTTCCTTGTATTTCTTTGGAACCTCTTGTGTTGCAGCTTATAGCCGTTGCCCCTTAAATGCTACCGAGTATGCCCAGTAATCAGAAAGCACAGGGAAAAGATCTACAGTATTTTGTTTCTGTACCAACTGCCATGTTTTAAAAATTATCAAGCTTTTGAATATTATCTGAAGCACTAATATAAATTATTTCTAGATAACAAGATAATAGAATATGTCTAGTTAAAATCAGGCTTCTTATTTATAAATGTTACATTTACTTATACTTTTAACACAAGAAAATATTGTGGATGTTGACTTCCCTGGGCTCACTGTGGGTTTAACTTTCACCTTTAATCATGGCTGGAGCACTCTGATCTTGTGTAGTTTATGGGGTTTTCAGTATCTAGTATTCCAATAAAGTGATCCTGGTAGCAAAGCAGGATTAAGTTTGGATTTCTGCTCCTAAGTTATCTAAAATGCCTCCACCAGTGTTCACAATACATTCACATGCTAAAAGTTCAGGCTGGCAGGCTCTTGTTTCAGTGATTTCAGTGGATAATAGGAAGGCCAAAGTCTTTCCTCGGTAGTAGATGTAGGTGGCTTATCTTGAAAATGCAATCTCTCCACTTCAGTCAAGGGAAGCTTGCACTGTGTATTCTGAAAACACACTGAAGAATCTGAGAAAAAAATCGTTATGCATGTTGCATATTTAACTTCATTAGTTAGCATTTCTGAGTTTTCTGGTGACACTAATATAAAAGTGCTACTCGAGTATTGCTTCAGTCAAAGCACCACTGCCAGAAAAGGGACAGCATCACCTTTTAAACATTGTACTAAAAGCACAGATACAGATTTTTTTTTCAGCATGGGTGTGCAAATGAACAGCTGCAACTGAACTGTGTTGTAATGTCCAAGAGTTTTCCAGCAGACATACTGGCATTATTAGAGAATGCTTCTTAATGCTCTTGTAACCTCTCAATAACATGGCTTGGTTTTAATGCAACTGGCTAACTCTGCTTGTTTTCCTTCCACCACCGTGGCAATATAAAGAGGAAGTGCCATTATAGCTTGCAAAATGGCACTGAGGAGGTCTGTCCCCTTGCCTCACCTGCACTTACAACTCAGCTGGTGACACATGATTCTTCGTTAAGAAGCAGAAATGTCTTGATGGGAGCACAACCATGGGCTTTCTTATTTTTTTTTTTTCAAATTCCCTGCCCCAAGCTCTTCTGCGAGCATCCACAACACCAACCGCCCCTTCTCTGTCCCTAACGCCTGCGAGCAGCGCTGCGACGCCAGTGTGCAGCTTCCTCACGTCCACCTCTCACAGCAACGGCCTGCACCCATTAGAAACGCTGCTCTCCGCGCTGCCTTTCCTGCGGGTGCGGTTGCAGTGAAATGACGTGGGCGGCGAGAGGCTGGTTATGTGAGACACAGCTCACCGTCCTGGGCGGATGGATGCCGCGGGCTCAGGCCTGCCACGCCTCACACGATGCAGCCCCCTGCCCGGCGGCGCCGCGCTCGCAGTGCCCACACACCTAGGCTGCCAGGCCGACCTCCCAGCCTCCGGTCTGAAGCTTTCCTGGCGCTCTGGTGAAGCGGCGGCTGTAGAGGAGGGGCCGCGGCGGCAGCGCGGGAGGAGGAGCCGCAGCCGGAGCCGGAGCGGGACGAGCTGTGAGGAGCGGCGGCGGGAGCAGGTCCGTCTCCCTTACTCCTGCCATCCCCCGGGTAAGTGTCCTGCCCTCTCTCAGTCCCCTGAGCTATGTTAGCTGCCTTTGCCGGCGGGAAGCTGCTAGGGCAGGTGGGGGAGGAGATTGCATCAGATCTTACCTAACTTCTTTTTGTGGAGAAGGATGACGATGCGTGACTTGCATTATCTTTTATTATTATTATTATTTGTTTGTTCTGAACATTAGTTGCTGTGGCAGTGGTTGTGGTATTTTATCCGAGTTCCTTTCTGTAGCATATGTGCAAAAAGCAGAATGCTGACAGTCATCAGTGCAATTAGAGCCAAAAATAGAGGCATGCAACATGCTGCCCTGTCACTCATCTCTTCAGCTCTCCTTTGCTTTCCTTCTCCTTGCCCGTTAAAAAACAAGTAAAATGAGAGGATCTAATAAAAACTTTGCTCATTTCAAAATAAAGGAAGTATGTTTTAGAGGGAGGTACTAAAATCAGTCTGCTACTGGCTGATTTCCACGTACAGGCCTTAACTCTGTGGTATGGAATTGTGCTCTGTGATTTCTCAATCACTGATTGGTTGTGTAGGGGGTGAATCTTAAAAAACAAACCAAATACACAAAAAAAAAGAAGCCCAACCAAAACCTAAACCCAAACCACCCTCATGTAAGTAAGCTTTCTTCTCATTAATCCAACTGTCCGTTGCTTGAGAGTAGCAGTATCAAGAACCTAATAGGGTGAAGACCTGTCACAAGATAGGTGAGGACAGCACATACGCTGACAGACTCCTCATTCGCACCTTGAAACCATTCCTGCTAAGCAGAAGATCCAGTTTCCTTGTTTAGTCAATTTTTTCTTTCTTACGTGCTATTGTGAACATTCAGGAGCTGAAGTCATTGTGAGGTGGATTTGAGTTCCTATGCTCTCTGAATGGAGAGCAATATCCTTCTGCCCTTTACCCACACTCACCCCTTCAGAATTACGTGTACCCTGGGGAAGCAGTCAGTGAAGGGAAGGACGGGTAGGCACTGGTGGCCCATACTTTGTGTTGCAATTAGTGCACTGGCATTTGTGGGTTCCTAGCCCTAATGAAAGGATGATCAATCCTATAAAAAACCCCAAAAATATCAAGTATTTAATTAAAAACTTTTGAGCCAACAACTATTGGGTTCCATAAGTAGTAATTAAAAATATAGAAAAGTACTGGAATTTGAGCAAATTAACACTTTACCTTTAAAAAGTAAAAAAAAAAAACCTGCTACCTTAGAACACATTGAAAGTGTTTGCCAATGTCTCTGTATTCTTCTCCTGTGCTTTGGCCATGTCTCAAGCCAGTTTGATAATCGGAACAGCTCAAACAAAACTAGCCAGGTGTTACAGTAGCTCCTGTCTTTGTTCATGGTATCAGTTGTTCCCAAACATTAAACTGAAGGCTTAATAACTGTGAGAATTGGCTCCTTGACTTGTATCCAGCAGTTCAGCAAGGAAGGAATTTCTTGGCTCAAAAGTTCTGGCCTAACTAGAGTGGTATTTTATATGGCCAGGGCACTGTAAAAGACTTCCAGAAAATGCTGTTAGCACTGAAATGTAGCTGGTGGAGAATCTGTGCACATATTTGCTGTAACAGAGAAGAACACTAGCAAGCCTTGTCTTCACATATGTGCATGTGACTTTCTAGCTCAACCTTGTGAAACTACAGTAAATATTTTTACAAAAAAAAACCTGGGAATGGTACACTGCCATATCTCTTGTTAGTATCTATGGGACAGGAAGGGGACTGAGTAAATACAACTATTATCTACTGACAACTTTGACCTTATTTCCTATTCCAAGAAATACCTCTGTGGGATAGAAGCAGTAACAGAAAGCCACTTTTATCAGCCTCACCTGAATATAGAGTGCAAGTTGTGCATGGTTCTGATATGTATTCAAAGGGGTATGTTCTGTTTCTGAACTACACAGTCAAGGTGTTTGTGAATAGTGACATCTAACAGAACTATGTTCTTGAAAGTTCCCCTGAAAATCAAGCTGGATCTGGTCAGGTTTAAATTAGAGGAATGTGTCCTCTGGTGTGTATACTTGAGAAATTATAGTTGTTGCTCTTGGCTTTATGAAACGGTCCGTTGTACTGCCAGGCACACAGGGCCTAGGACGATTTCAGAGCTAATGGTCCTGGTAAGTGGTGTTAAGAGTAAATAACTTTCATCATCTGCTGATAGGAGGCACAAAGAGACAGATGTGTATTACATCCCTACCTTTAAGGAGGGAATAATAAGTTAGCACTGATGACAGATTTTTTAAATTTTGAGGTTATTTTAGTGATTGACTTTATAAGATTGATGCTGCTGTTCGGTTAGTTTCAATCTCATGTTCTTATGTGCAACGTACATGGGCACACAAAACTGATTATATTCCAAACTGGGCTAGGAAGGTTTTGTCATCTGATCTATGGGGAAGGAGACAACATTATTGTGAACTCTTCTAGCTGGAAAATAGTATTATTTGCTTCTCTAACTTTTTTACCTTTATTGCTTTCCTTAGGTTTGTAACAATGGTAAACGACAATGAAGATCGTGAGCCATCAGTGTATGAGAGAAACGGCATGATTCCCATGCATGAGCAAAGTGAGGTAATTAATCAGGATCTCAAAGTACAATTTTAGTCACAGGGAACCCTACTTTTTCTTTCTTTTTAATTCCAACAACTGTTAAAATCCCTATATCTGAAGGGGATACAAAGAGAAATCTCCCAAGTGTGAATTTCTTACAATTTATGTTCAGTTTTTGAAAGTCTGAGGTGTGTTGGATTGCTGGAAATCAGTGGTTGCAATTTCAGCTCGAAGTGGAATCAAGTGTACATTTTACAGTCAGCTGTGGAAGAGAATTATGTGAACTCAAAATTGCCCTTTGCTTTCAAATTGTGCCTGTCAGTCCACTTGCTGAAAGTTGGTCATGCGCGTCTTCCTTTCCATATCAACGTAAAACTGTGGGGATTTGTATTTTTTACTTCTGTATGTATCTTTCCAGCATTCTTGGAAACTCCTGCAGCTTTAAAAAAGACCTGTAACAAATGCAAGTAAGAACAGAAAAAGCATTTACAGTAAACATATAATATTGACAGTAAAGGTAAGTAGCATATGGTGTCAGCCACACACAAGTAGCTGGTGATCAGAGTCACAGGGTAGATAAACAAATAACTCCATGCTTAAAGCTCACGAGATTTGTGTTCCAACTGTGACTCTGAATAAGGGAGATATATATATACATGTATTCTAGAGATGAGACAGAAAAATAATCAGAACTGTGGAACTGTTACTGGATGAGGGCCAAACCACAGTACATACAAGAATTCCATGTCCGTGCTATGACAGGGAGCTGACATGAAGGTGAATAATCACAAGGGAAGATAGATGATTAACTTGTCAAAAATAAGGACCCTAAAATAAAGTGAGACACATGTCCAAAAATGGTCAAGAAGTGCCTTTGGCTATGAATATGGATAAGTAGGTGAATCAGTATAAGAGAACAGCTTCAAGGAACAATTATTCAAGGAAATAACTCCCAGGGTGGTATTTCTCCATCTCTGCTTTGACTTACCAGCTTGAGCCTTCCAGCAATGGATCATGTGAGTAATACTTGCTTGCACTGGCCAGCTGTTCTCTTTCTTTCATCTTTGTCTAATCATAAGTAGGGATTTTTTATTTTGGTTCTAGGCTTTGCAACAAAAGCTACTGAGGAGTTTTATTAAAGACACTGTCTTACTGGGATAATGCTAATCATTTATTGTGAAATCTAGCCTGGCAGCAGAACCTTATCAAATTGTAGAAAATATGAATAAAAATTTAACTTGTCTGCAAGACAAGCTGAACCTGGCCTGTTAACACTACTTCTTCATCAAATATGCTGAGATCATTGCTGAACAGGTGCTATTTGTATTGGGAGGGGAGATCTGTCAGTTGGAGATAAAAAAGCAAATGTCCTGCAGCCTCTCATATGCCGTTCTTTGTCCCCTGCAAAAACAAAGACATCACCAGAAATCCCCAGTATACTAAAGCTGCAACATTCCTACGGTAATCGTTTAGTTCATGGAGACACCTGTGGATAGTGTGGATCTAGTACGTGCCAGCTGATTTCTCATCTTGTGCACTACTACCTCAAATGTACTCGGTGCTACTTCTGAGAGAACGTCATTGTTTTCATTCAGGAGGGACCAACAGTAGATGCCAAAGGCACTGATGGGAATACACAAACAGAAGAAACTGCTCTCTTGAATTGTGCTCAGCAACCTCCAGAACCAACAGCAGGGTCTTCAGTACCTGCAAGAACATGGAGGCAAATATGTACTTGCCCTCCTGAGGGTTTACTGGCCCGAACAGTGACAAATGGTATGTAAGAGGGAGCTTAACTAAAATAAAAAATGACAAATGAGATACTTGTTTCTCTGGAAGTGACAATACCTGTTCGTTGTCCTTGAAAATAATTATAGGAAATAGCTGTGTTTTACATATCACACTTCTGTTTCAGTGTTTTAGCAGAAAAAGAAGTATTGAGGTGAAACAAAGATTTGAATGTATAGTTTTTATCCCTCCAACCTCTCCTTAGTGTTTAACATGGTAGATATGTTTTAGCATTGCAAATTTGTTTCACCAGAATAAACATCTCCTAATTCTCATGTTGATAGTTCCTTCTGGTGTGAGAGCATGAAGGTGATTATAATCACAGTGGCTACTTCAGCTTTCTATTAGAAACAGCAGTTGGCACTTTTTTTTTAATTAAGTCAACAAATATGAGACTTTGCAATGATACCTTCTTTTGTTCTTAATACCCCAGGCTTACAAAGCCAAGCATCCTAACTACCCCTTCTGTTTAAGGTTTGCCCTACGCTGAAGGCTCACAGAAGAGAATGCCTAGCTAACCACTTATTTCAGACTTTTCCTAGCAAAAGGCATTTCACCTCCATTCTCTCCCACTTGGGCTTCTGAGGCTTTTATAGGAAATATACTGGTCTTCCCTTTGCCACCTCACGCTCTCAAATAAGATTAAGAACAATAAATCTGAAAATGCAGTGCATTTTCTTATGAGAAGAGAGATTTATACAACACACTCTTCCTGTCCTTCAGTATTCTGTTTTTATGTCTATACATGCCCGTTCTTCTTGTATAGCTGTAAGAACAGACTGGGGAACCTGGAATAATCATAATATTTTCACATATTTTATAATATTTTCACTTAATATCCTTGTAATATTTTTCAGGAAATGTTTTTTACCTCGTGTATTCTCTCTGATTGCTGTAGCAAGGAAAGTATCTGTACTACTTCAGGCTATTCAGAGACATGACCTTTAGATTTTCTTCTTTCAATTCTAATAGCAAAGTAGTTGCCGAGAGATGCTTAAATGTGACTATTTTTTGTTTTGTTCCAGTTGCATTCGTGGTCCTGGTTTGGGCTGTTGTTTGGTCCATCACTGGGACCGAGTGTCTCCCAGGTGGGAATCTGTTCGGGATTCTGTTTCTTTATTTTTTTGCTGTCATTGGAGGTAAAATCTTTGGATTCATTAAAATACAAACACTACCCCCTCTTCCTGCTCTTCTGGGTAAGATATCCTTCCTCTTTTCTTCTTGTATTGTTTAAATCTCCAAGTAGTAGCTGCATGGTAGGTATGTTTGTATTGGGAATAAACAAACTGCATCACACTCCAAATCTCTTGCTTTTCCTGGTTGACTTTTATCTGATCCTCTCTGAGAAGGTGCTAAATTCCCCAGACAGGCTCAAGTGAGATTACCTGTATGTCACTGCAGCTCTCTTTTTAACTCTTTGGGGGCCAGAGAACCATATACCTACAGGTTCAAAGCTTACTGTCCTTCAGCCCCCTGTGCCACAATCTCTTAAAGGTTGGGTTTAATATCAGCAAACAGGAGACCTAATGTACACCTCCTGTTACAGTAGAATAATTAAATCATAGAGAAATTATTGCTAAGCTGTTTCATGGGTATCTCGCAAAAAGAAAATGTTTTACTCTCAAAACACTACAGGAATTCCCTGCTACCAGTAATCCAAAGCAATTTCTTTCTTCTTCCTTTATCTCAAGATAACTGAAACCAAAGAAAATAAATTCACCACAAGGAGTAAGTTGGAAGAGAGTTTGAGTCAGTCATAGAATCACAGAATGGTAGGTGTTGGAAGGGACCTTTAGAGATCCTCTAGTCCAATCCCCCTGCAGAAGCAGTTCCACCTAGATCAGGTCACACAGGAACGCATCCAGGCAGGTTTTGAAGACCTCCAGAGAAGGAGACTCCACACCCTCCATGGGCAGCTGATGCCAGGGCTCCCTCACCCTCACAGTAAAATAGTTTTTCCTTGTGTTTAAATGGAACTTTTTGTGTTCCAGCTTTTTCCCATTACCCCTTGAAATCATAACGCTGTCTTTCATATCAACATTTTATTTTATTTTACATAATAATACAAAATAGAAATGGGAGATGAAAATCAGATTAATTCTGACATCATCAGACCCTTTTCAGACTTCTTTTCTAGAGGACGTTTTGGTTAGACCAAAATATTGTGAAGTGTCATGATGTCATCGTCTCTGGGTTCTTCTCACCAGCTGTATAACTTCCTCCCTTACCACGCTACGTGCGTAAACAAGCTGTCGAGAGACAGTAAAACTTCATGACAGAGCGGGCTACAACTACCTGCCTGTAGTGCATAGATATGATTTTGTAACCTGCATGGTTGGTCGTGTGCTTCACACAGCAGCGCTGCTTCCAGCAGGGCCAGGGAGCTTCATCTAAGGCCCCGACCAGGCAGCACAAGCGGTCCTGCACCGCTTAGTTCCAAAGGTGAGAAGAGATTCAAAGGAGGCAAGTTTTTCATATAGCGTGGATGCATGCAATAATATGGATGCAGAATGTAACACACAGGGAGTCTACTCTCTAGAGGTAAACAGCCTCCCTTTAAAAAAAAAAAAAGTTTCTGACCATTTGTTTTTTTTTAATTACACCTATACCTAAAAGTTGTGAGTTGAGTATGGAACTGCTGGTCACACACTGAAAAACAGAAGCATAAGCAGGACAGCGCATGTCTGTTAAGTTGGCTAGGGTGGAGTTGTTCAGATCCCCAGTCTTAAAGGAAAACTGGAGAAATCCATGAGTCAGAAGAAGAGACAGACAAATATCTCAGAATGTATTCAAATATAGTCATAGAATATTTTCAATGAATATATGTCTTAGAATATTATTTTGTACACTAAAAATGCAAATCTTGTACTCTTACGTCCACTTGTGCTAAGTGTAGTTGACCTTATAGTGAGTCTGTCTCAGGACAAAAGGAGTGTAATTGCTACTGAAACAGTCATGTAGTATGTTTTAGGTACCCATTGCAGAGAGGTTTCTGCAGCAGACAACATGGAGCAGAACAATGAGGTGTTTTTTGCTTTGTAGATTGCTAGATCTAGGTCCAGGGACTTGGGGCTCACACAAGCACTGCAAAAGAGCATGTGGTCATTGTGCTAAGCTGATACCATTGTCATGAGGCGGATCAATCAGGCCACAGTTTTTATTTCTGGGAGGTGGTGGGAAGAACAACGTCCAAAAGTTGAGAATGTTCCAGGACAAATCAAGTCCACAGCCAATGCTCACATCAAGCTGGGGCCAACCTGAGCACAGTGTTTGTTTACTTTTTGTCTCTCTTGTCTCCCGTTTCTTAACATGGCTAATACAAAGTTATACCCCAGAAATATATTGTTAAATCATTCAGGACCTACAATGAACCTCTGCAGATCTGTATTTGAAGTCAACCTTTCCTGTACTTCTTTGTATCCTTCCAGAACTACAGTTCTGACAGCTTTGCAGGAAGTCTCTGATTAGACAGTTTTGCTAATATTTGCAAAAGGTTGGGTCTTGCAAGTAGCTTAAATAGACAATAAGATCAAGTTACTGATTCTTTTTCCTCCTTCCCCCCCCCTCCTTTGCATAAGAATCACGTTGCCAGGGCACTGTAAAACTGTGTCCATAATTAGCTGTTTTAGGTTATATTTCCCAACAAATTATGTATGGTTCCTGGAATACCTTTGTCTCTTACACCTAAGAGGACTTGTAACAGTTTCCAAACTTCTTTAATAAGTGTGCAATATTAGACAATCTTTCTCTTCTCATGTTAAAACAAGCTAATAAGAAAAATACGTTTAAGGATGAAGAGGTGCCATTGCTTATGGTGAGTATGACCTGCCCCTGGTGAACAAAGCTGAGTTCTGTTGACTTGCACTAAAGGTGTGTGTCAGCATCCTAAGGACTTATTCACTGGCGACCTGGTGCATTCTTAGGCAACTATCATTGCTTTAACTGTGCATCTCTCTTGCCATGCCTCAGGCTCCATTGTTAAACATGGCTAAGAATTCAGAACATGGCTTGTTTATTTGTCTCTCGTGAACAGATAATGTGGGTATCTATTTTTAAGAATGCTATGCATTTTCCCCATGAAATATAAACCAAATCATTTGACAGGAGCTTACTTGTTTTCATTTAAGGGATGTTACTTGCTGGTTTCCTAATCCGGAATACCCCATTCATTAGCGATATAGTCCAGATAAACCTCCGCTGGTCTGCAGCACTGAGGAATGTTGCGCTTTCCATTATCTTGGCACGCGCAGGACTTGGCCTGGATCCAGAGGTATGGCACCAGCCGTTTGTGTGAGGCAAAATGTACAGCAGCTATAAAAAAACCAATCGAACAATTGATTCTGTTAAAGGTATTGAACTGTTCAGTCTTAGAGGATCTGCAAATTAGATCATTACGGAAAGCACAGTTTCTGTTGTATAGTCATGTACGTTACTATTGGCAGCTGGATTTGGAGAGTAGGCAGCAATTCAAAGAACTGGGTTTTATTACTCTTTTCACCTCTCGCCTTAAAGAAACAGAAGTGAGCAGAACATTTTGAGGACATGTGCTCCATCTTGGTCTGTGAGGAAGAGTTTACAAAACTGTTGACAACCACCCTGTCATTTTACACTGGCAAACTAAAACAAGTAATGGAAGGGACCTCAATCCTTGAAAAGTAATGTTGTTTTTGTTGACACAAAACCTTTAACCAGGTTTTGCTTGATCCAAATCAGCTGGCCAAAGTAAAGCTGTACCATAGTGGCCTCTATCTAAGTTAAGGAACTGCTTAAACTGCTTAAAGTTTACATGAAACTTAGGTCAGGTGTAGCTAGTTTTGAGGAAACTTCATCTTTGACTCAGTTTCCTCCCATGTGGCAATTGAAACTGTCATTTGGATTCTGTATGTAGCAATGCTTTGATGCAGTTACAGTTGTTCCACATGTAATTGAAGCTGTGAAGACAAAACATTTCAGTTGCTGTGGTGATTCTCAGCCCCAATTATGCTGGGCTAAACTGAGCTGGTAATATGTGTAACTCATTGATCATTTTCTTCTTATCAGTATCTAGTCATGTTTAGACTATTAAAGGCAGCTGTTACAAATAAATGCTCTCTTTTAGATATTTTTTGGTGATAATTTGCTGAGCCAAATGGAACTTAATCTGCTCTGGATAACAAATAGGAGACAGCTGAATGAGAGAGAGGCTTGGCTTCTTGTGCCAAGTTTATGTAGTTCTACAAGTCTTCATGATTTGTCCATGGATTTTGGTATAGTTTTTAGAAAGGGCTCTTGCAACTTGAGGAATTATAGCAAAATATTTTGTGTATAGAACAAACGTTCTCATTATGCATGTGTCAGCTGTGTTGAGGGTGCACTTTTCAAAGGGATCCCAGCCTCTCACATGTAATTTGCTCTGCACAAGAACCTGAGCAGAATTTTCTGCCCCTCCTTCCTGTGACATGCAGGAACCTTGTTGAACCTAGATTCAGTGGGTTTCACTGCCACACTTGGAATTTTATATTCCAGTCCAGTTGTGTGTGAGACTATCTCTGGCTTAGACATAAAGCTGTACTGCATCCTGTACTGCAGCTCAGAGAGGATTCTTCTAATAAATCATATTGGATTGTAAATGTATTTCCTCTCTGTAAAGCAAAGGTTACTTACTGATGATAATGTCTGCATGTGGTTGTATCTTGCAGGCTCTGAAGAAGCTCAAAGCAGTCTGTTTACGGCTTTCTTTTGGACCGTGCATTTTAGAAACGTGCACAGCTGCTGTTCTTGCCTGCTTGTTCATGCACTTGCCATGGAAATGGGGATTTATACTGGGGTAACATAATCTCTTTTCTCCTTTGTGACAAAGGTGCTTGTTTTCATACTACAGTTGAAGGATCCTGGTACAGTTCTTTGCCAGTTTGCCAAGTTTAATGCCAGTTAGGAAGCTGTGCTTAGTCCCCATCGTTGTTTGCTTACTATTCATGTCTGGCTCTGTGGCTAATTTAAAGGTGACATTTCTGGGCTGTGGCGGAGTAGGTGTATCGTTACTCTTCTGTGGTTTTTTTTCCTCTGAGCACATGAAGAAGGATGATGCAAATCCTGAGACTAACCACAACACAGTGGGGCTTTTAGGGACAGAAAACGATACCACAGTTTGGAGAGTCTTCATGCAAGAATTCAGAATTTCCTCCTAGGGAGGTGCATGTAGGACAGTCTTCCTGTCACAAGTCAAGGATAAGGATATGTGTGGTAGTTTGACCCTGGCTGGATGCCAGGTGCCCACCGCGCCGCTCTATCCCCCACCTCCTCAGCAAGCCAGGGAAGGGGAGAAAATAAGATGGGAGTCTCGTGGGTTGAGATAAAAGCAGTTTAATACAGAAACAGCAAAGCCACGCGCGCAGGAATCAAAGCAAAAGCGGATAAAGCTGTTACTCTCTACTTCCCATCAGCAGCGATGTCCGGCCACCTCCCGAGAAGCAGGGCTGCAGTACGCGTAGCGGTTGCTTTTGAAAGGCCAGAAATGAACCTTGCCTCCCCTTCCTGCTCCTCTCCCCTAGTTTATATTACTGAGATGACATTGTATGGTATGGAATATCTCCTTGGTCAGCCTGGGTCAGCTGTCCTGGCCATGGTCCCTCCCAAGATTGTGCTCACCCACAGCTATTGGTGAAGGTGGGGAAGGAATGTTGGAGGGACAGCCCTGATGCTGTGCGAGCAGTAGTTATAATATTGATATCAACAGTAAGCACAGCACTGCAGGAGCTGCTGTGGAAAATCACTACCATCCCAGACCCACTACAATATGTTATGTTCTGGAGTAATACCCTTGAAGAGGAAAACCTTTGTATCTCATTCTGTCTAAACTGCTAGACTTGGTTCAGACCTATATACTGGAGCAAGACAGATTAACTTTTCCTCCTCTGATGCATACTGATTTTTATGAGAAGAAATTGGGCTACTCAGTCATAAGCATGTCTAGACTAGGTTCCTAAATGGGACAATCAAGGCATATGTAAGAGAGCACAACTGGCCTGCAGTGTCTTACTCTGTGGAACCCTTTACTTTTAATACTGTTGAGTTGAACAGGAAGTAAAAGCTGATTGCAAATCTACATGGAAACATCCCTGCTTGTAATTAGCAGGGAGGAAAGGTAAGGAAAATACATCATATAAAGGTCTGTTTATTTATACTTTGAAAGAATTGGGGTCAGAACATTTTGAAGTTTAGTTCAGTGCTTTCTTTTTAGGAGAGGCTGAACCTACGTGTTTTCAGTTTTGTTCTAGGTGCAGTCTCCCCTGCTGTGGTGGTTCCCTCAATGCTGATTTTACAAGCTGGGGGATACGGGGTGGAGAAAGGTGTCCCAACTTTGCTAATGGCAGCCGGCAGCGTTGATGACATTCTGGCTATCACAGGCTTCAACACTTGCCTCGGGATGGCTTTCTCTTCGGGTATGCTGGTTAATCTGTATGTGGTGAAATCCAGAACAAACAGTGATATTTTGAAGAACGTGTGCTCTGTAATGACTGACTCATTTGTTACTTTGCAGTATCTCCTTATAAAGTTCATGTATGGACTTGAATAGTGAGAGGGAAATTACCAGTGATCAAAAGCCTTGATTTAACGTTCTCTGCTCTGAGTTGTAGGTCACAACAGCTTTCAGGGAACGTTTTTCCCTGTATGATCCCTGAGCTGCCAAGTCTGGTCCCTGCATGCCCAACACATTTTCAAATTTCCCTGGATTTAGCAGTGTTCTCACAGTGGCTCTTTCTCTGGCCTCTCTGGTACGCTTTCTTGGCAGGAGCATTCAGAGACAGAAGATTGTACTGTCTAGTTCTTTCAGGTCCATAGGTTCCCTCCTGAACCCCTTTGCCCCCAAGTAATTTAAAGCAGACACTGTCCTGGAATTACGCTGGTAAATCCAGTGAGGTTTGTGTGTGAAGTCTCTGTGTATGGCTTACTGAACCTATTTTTCCTTTGCCAAATAGGTTCTACTCTGTACAATGTGCTCCGTGGAGTGCTGGAGGTTGCTGTTGGAGTGGCAGCTGGGGGGATTCTGGGAATGTTTGTTCGATATTTCCCAAGCCATGATCAGGTAAAAAGCCTTTTCATAAAATAGAAATTCTTTGCTAAGGTTTGACGTTCTGAAGTTACTAATTTCCAGGTTTCATTTGAAGCTGTTTTTGAGGAAAGGTGCGTATACAGCGCCAGGTGCTTCCAGATGGCAAAGCCTATCAAGTGAGGGTGTGTTTTATAGATGTTTGCTTGTTTACTGCAATCATAACAATGCATGACCTCCTGGTCCTTCATGATGCAGAATTTAGAACCCAGGTCACCATCATGCTCTTATTGAAGGTGGTGCAAATGTCCACGTGTGAAGGAGAAAAGGTCTGATACGCATTTCAGACAGCAAAATCATCATCAGTTAGATTGATGTGTGACTTGTTTACTTCTATAAGATGTCTCCAGGAGGTCTAAGATTAAAAATGAGTAAAGTGGACAGATTATAGGATGTAAGTGATTGGACATATCATTAGCACTGGTTAGAATGTGTTACTTCCAATAAAAATGAAGCTTAAATAAAGTGATAGATGAATTTACGATCAAAAGCCAATTAAGTGACCAGAAAATCACATAAGAAAGTAGATACACTCTGGACTACTGCAGTCAATTAGCAAAGCATCTATTTTCCTCAGTGGGATCAAAGCTGCTTTTTATTAAATAAGGTACATAGAAATGTGGAACAATGGCAGAGACATAACTGCCTGCTGTGAAACTGGATCAAAGAAAACTAGACTGTCCTTGGCAAATGTTTGTTTGAGATCTCCTTAAAAACATCTAGCGGCAAGGATTTCACCTCTCCTTGGGTAGACTTCTCGTACTTGACTGTACAGGTAGAAACTCCTGTTACCACAGTGTTGAAGCAGTGTTGGCTGTTAGAGCATCGTGTTCCTTGTGATACAAAAAGCCTATTGGCAATAGATTTTGGATGGGCAGAGAATTTAAATCTCATAGGAATCAAAGTCCAAAGAAACCACCTCAGTGCAACTGAGCAGTTCTAGTCTCCCTTGGAAGCTTGGATTTTTTCGTAGTGGTTACTGACATTTTGTTTTCAGATTCTTATTTTCAAAAATAACTTTTTTCCTCCATTTCTAAAAGAAACTTACTCTTTTGTTTGTCTCGTTCCTTGGCTGCAGGCATCTCTGGCATGGAAGAGAACATACTTTATACTTGGGCTGTCCGTGTTTGCCATCTTTGGCAGCATCTACTTTGGCTTCCCCGGATCAGGAGGGCTCTGCACATTAGTCTTAGCTTTTGTTGCAGGTGTGGGATGGTCTGATGAAAAGGTGAATGTTTACATAAAGAAGCATACCATACCAAAACTCCTTTGAATGTACAACCTGACAGGAGTTTGAATTTCTGCCAGGACTGGTAATGTTGCGTTTATGAAGCTTTAGGAGGTGTATGGGTTAAAACCAAAACATTCTACATTTACTTTGGAAGTCTTTAACATTTAGCATGACAGAAGGTCACCAGTACTTGACTATACACGGATACAGAGCCTAACATACTGACAAAGAAAAGCTCACAAGCTTTTGTTAGACATCTTAAGCTGTATAAAGGAGATTTAGTTGTCAAGGCACTCAACTAGGAATCCAAAGCTTTATGTCCCAGCTTTGGGTGAGTGTCTGTAACCTTACACAGTCACTTTATAGCAAGGCTTACAAAATATGGTTGTGCATATAGGCTGTTCCCTGTAGTTTTGGGGAGTGAAATGAAAAACATCCTCTCTCATCTTTTCCAAATTCCAGCCAGTGTATTCTGCATGAATTAGTGAGCAGGGTGCCCGCAGTAAATGGTGCTATATGTCCTTACAAAAAACTTTAAAAAGACTGCTTTTTAGTCACTTTCTCTTCACCTGCTGCTACCCTGCTGCATTTCTGTACCTTGGCATACCTCACAGCCTCTTTTGCTGGATACCTTGTGCACTTCATGTTTTAAGGGCATCTTTCCCTCCACAGCTGTAGCTTTGTGACATGCAGTGGGAGAAGAGAAAAGAAAGGGGATTAGATGTAGCCAAGTCCACATTGTTATCTCCATCTAGACCCTGACTTCAATAAAATCTCAAGGTTTGTTAAAACAAGGACCAAGAAACCATGGTTTCTATTTAAAACATTACATTATTGTCCAATTTTAAAAGAAGAAAAACTTACCTTGGGACTTAGCTGTTTGAGGGCATAACAACTGATAAAGCTCTCTTTTGAAAAGCTTTTACATCATAAATGAGGCAAATAAAGAAAAATGTTTAGAAGTTTGCACATTTCCACCTAGTTCTCTCTAAGCTTACAGAAGTTGTTGTATTACAGTCATCTACCATTCCATTGACTGAAGAGCGAGACATGCTGCAGGGTCAGTCCCAGAGAGAACAGCAATGTCTAGGCCCTGGGCTGATGATTAAGTAACACTTACATAATCCACACAGTCCAGCCTGAAGGTGCATTTGGTGTTGTAGAACTCAATTTAAAAAGAAGTGCTATAGATGTGCTATGTGTACCTTGTCACTGAATTGGGAGATTCCCATTTATCCCAGCAGCAGTTGTTTTAGGAACATTGTTAGATTTAAGGTTCAAACATAAGGAGAAAAGGTGGCTTTGCCCTTCCATGGTACCTCACACAGTGATGTTCAACACTTTTTACTAATATGGGGTTTCAGACTCGTTCAGTCTAACTTCGCTGCTCCTCACATGGAGATAGGCCTCTGAGTGCAGTGTGAGTGGAGTTAGGTTGTGACTGAAACTTTTGAGGGTCTGATTCTGCTTAGATACAAATGGAAGAACGTGTTTAAGCATGCAGCTCCCAAAGGCTCAGAAACTTCAAGGCAAAGCTGTTCAAACTGCATCTTCCTAAATACTGAAAATCACTATTTTCCTACTCTTGTCTGCAAACTGCTTTCTTACTGTTCAAACGTCAGTGATTTTTTTCTTCTTGAGACAGCAATCATTTGTTTACTAGAAGAGCTAGATACACTCTGACCTTCAAAAGGTGAACAACTGATTTTGAGTCTTTTAATACTAGGTGAAAGAAGGAAAAGCAATTCTGGACAATGATACACTTTCACTTTGTCCTGCAATTAATTAAACGTTGTGTCTGCTGGGACATGTTCTTGTGAATTTACAGATTATTTTTCGTTTCAGAGAGAAGTAGAAAAAATTGTTGCAGTTGCATGGGATATTTTTCAACCTTTCCTTTTTGGTCTAATTGGAGCAGAAGTGTCTGTTACGTCTCTTAGGCCTGAAACTGTTGGTAAGGTCATTTACTAATTATCCAACTTTCATTACTGGCTTCCAAAGAATCTCTATAAAGAAATCTAAAGCAAAGGAGACTATGTCTGATTGCCTCCAAAAAAAAAGAAAAACAACCCCAAAACAACCCCACTGTAAAGCTAACAGTTATAGGATGGCTTATTCTCCCTCAGGCACCTATGCACAAAAGTTCTGTTTGTCTTTGTTGCAGGCCTCTGTGTTGCTACATTAGGCATTGCCCTAGTTGTGCGAATTGCAGCAACGTTCCTGATGGTGTGTTTTGCTGGGTTTAATTTCAAGGAGAAAGTATTTGTCTCATTGGCATGGATTCCCAAAGCCACTGTCCAGGTAAACGGTCCAACATCACTTAAATTGCAAAAAACTATTCTTCTTAGCAAAGCTCCTCATAACTAGCACAGCAATAAAGTGGGAGAAGATCAAGCTCAGTAACAGCAGAGTGTAGTATATAGATAGTTCTTACTCTAAACCACCCTAAGACTGATGAAAAGTACGTGGAGAGCCTTCTGTGAGAAGATGCTTTGCTTGCATACTGGGTCATACTCTTAATTATGACAGCATAGCATAGGAAGCTGAACTATTTCTCAGCTATTGCAGATTCTTGTGCCTTTATATACAGATTCCAAGAACTCTCAAGAGTAAAAGCGTTTCCCTCTTACACATGAGGTGGCTGCAGGAACAGACTGACTCCTGCTTCTTTATTTCGGTGATCGTTAAGTCATTTGGTTTCTTGCCTCGATGGCATGATTACTTTCAATCAAAAGTTAATAATCTGAACAGGCAAGGATTATTGCAAGACTTGTGAACTAAATTTTCAGAAGCTGCTACTGGGTGACTGCTGTCAGAATGCATTCTCAAAGTGTCGCATTTTAACAGCTGCAGTATATAATATACTGGCCCATTTCATTAATCACACATCCTCCAGAAATGTGGATAAGACGGCAGCTAAGCAGTGTTCCTCTCAGGAGGGAACCACACAGATAAAGCCGCTAGCTTAGGAAATTCAAAGTGTAGCCAGGTGAAAGTTGTTCTTGTAGGTGTACCGTAACATTTAATTTTCTATGTACTGCCCAGAAACGAATGGTTTGAATATACTAAACATGTCAAATTTCTGTTAAATGTTGACTGATGACTAGTGCCTTCATTCATCTTTCAGTGCTAAAGGTTAGTTGCTCCACCTAGCAATGTTTTCTTTCCTGCAGGCTGCGATAGGTTCCCTTGCCCTGGATACTGCAAGAAGTCATCAGAATGAGCAACTAGAAAAGTATGGAATGGATGTACTGACTGTAGCTTTCTTGGCTATCTTGATCACTGCTCCAATTGGAGCCCTGGTTATTGGCTTGGCAGGGCCCAGACTTTTGCAGAAGGCTCAGACAGATTGCAAGGAGGATGAGGAGGGTGCTGATACCGGAGCAGAGGCCTGTGAACCTTCGTAAGACAGATGTGCACAGGAATATGGTCCTTCAGCTCTTACACTTCTGTTGAGTAAACACAGCGTGTCTGTCATCTTTCTGGAGGGAATCAAAGTATCAGTTACATCTGCTATTTTAAAAGCAGATGTGGTGGAGTTTTATAAAATACTTTTATGTGTTGATGGTGCTTTAAGAGATGAAATAGCTGAACACACGGTGAATAGGCTGGCCTGGCAGTTGACTCATGGAGAAGTTAGCAGTCAACAGTTGCTTGAAATGTGTGGGTGAGAGGCCAGGGAGTGGATCAGAGTTGTTCAGGCACAGAGTGAAGTCATGAGGTGGAATATAAACAGAAGAAAATGGAGACTAAGGAGAAAACATCTTGATGGTTGAAACTGGGCCATGCGATGGCAAGTTCAACTGCTTAAAGAACGCAACTACTGAATAAGAGACTGCTGACACACAGTGAACAAGTCCTGCTGTGGGCTGCTGATTCCTTCTCCTTCCTCATTTGAGTTCTAAAACTTGCCTTTTCCTGTCGCTGTTCTTCCTCACAACTTGGGGACTCATTTGTGCCTTCAAGGGACTGTCAGCTCTCATAGCAACAAACAGCAAGTGGCACTTACGCATTGAAAGAAAACAATTGGGTCCATCACAGACACTGGTAGAATGGGCATTGCTGGAGCTGGAAGAAAAAAAGGACTGATCTTGAAAATGAGATGAGGGTTGTAAGGAGCATACAAAGACTGGGAAAGGGTTATATGGGATTGGGATGGCTGCTTCTTCACCTCAGCCTTCGCACAACATGATGCCAAAGGAGGGAAAGCCAACTCTTTGGCCACTGAGAGTGACTATATTCTGGTGCTGGCTGCTGTAAGAGAGCAGGGAGAGCTCTTCTTAGGTGGGGTTTTCTGACAAGGCAAGTCAAGGTGGCAATGAGTTGTCCCCCTCCTTTTGGGGAACTCAGCAATAGCAGACCTCTTCCCAAAACAAGATTTATGGGTCAGCCAGGATCTCCTGTTGTGTTGTCCTAAGTTAATACTCATCTGTCTGAGAAAATGCCACGATCAGGTGGTTCTCACATCTGCATTTGGATAACCGCAGCAAAGAAAACCAGGTATTTGTTAAAAATATGGCCAGTTAGTGCTGATTTTTCTTAGAGCTGGCTGACTGGGTTGACCAAGGGAGAGTGGAGGCCTCTCATATTTTCAGTATAGCGTCTCTCCAAAACTGGAGGTTTTCTTTTGTTGTTTTTTAGTCAGGATGCTAGATTGTAATTGAGGTCGACAATGTCTCCCTGCAGTTTTCTGCACTACAGTTCACTGAACTCATTTTACAGGTGTAAAATATATTGGATGTATCTAAATATTTTTTGGTATCAGTAGGAATTAATCAACTTCATTTCAGCTTTTACACTTTAATATGCAACACAAAAAACATTTTTAAAGGAAAACTATCTGAAACTGTAATATTTGCAGCGTCCACATGTTTGTTGGTGTACAGGTTGATTACAGCTCAGTACATGTGCCTTTGTATATGTATTCCTCTCCAAGGCAAAAAGACAGCTTCCTGAGAAATTTAAGGTCCAGAGCCTGCAATTCCAGCACAGTGATAAAAAATACCAGGAGATACTTTGGCAAGTTTCCCCATAACAGTTGTCAAGCACATGAACGTTCTTACTATATACACTGCTGTTCTCTCTGCTTCCTTGGGGAATGTACAGTCTTTAGTTCAGTTCATGTTTGTCCCCTAACCAGAAAAGAAGATGCTTTCAAACTGTGAACTAATGAATGGTTAGGGTCCTGTGTGTAGTGGTTGTTGTGTCAGTCATTGACTTTTGTGCCTGTTCTGCCTACTTCACACAGCTACAGCAGACACTCTAACTCAAAGTGGAGTAGTTTTAATAGGAGGTTATTGTACTTGGAAATTGTACTGTCTGTAAACCTAACTGATGAGACAGGGAACGTGGTGTTCAGTTCATCAATGATTGCCTGCAAAATAATTCTACTTGAGTACAACTTACCAGAGTGGAAACTTCATATAGTTCACTTTAAGTTTTATAAAAAATAGAATCCTCGTGCAGAGATGGACCACTATGTGAAATTTGGAGTCTTTTCAATACAGAAGCGTGACAAGTGAGGATTAGAGCCCTTTAAATCTGAACACAACCTTAAGTATGCAGGCAGTCCTCTGACAAACAGCCCTTGTTCACGATAGCTTCCAATACTCGCTCACCATCATGACAGCATCTCATAAATTGGATTGATCATGTTCCCTTAAACTTAGTGCACTCTAAATTTATTCATTGGATCACTCCCTTCATTCCGAGTGCTTGAATAGCTACACCAGTGAAAACTGTCATCTTGTTCACCAGTCTAAGCAAAATGGAACACATTTTCCTTTCCTCGCTACCATATGTGGATGTTTCTCACAAGTCTCTGTCCCCTAGTTTTTATTAGATCTTCAAAAGAATCAAGTCAAAGCTATTACACAGACCTGCAGTTCTAAAGTGAAAACCGTTAATGCTGTATAATCCTCTTCTCCTTGCCTCCCAGAAAGGAACAAAACACTTGCATCTTGTCATAAAAAGTTCTGTGGGGGTTAAGAACCCAACATTGGGGTTTTTAAAGAAACATCATGACAATTTCAGCTGATTTTAACCAGCAGTTAACTTTGAGGGATACGATTTCACTTTTTATCAGTTTGGGTGAAGTTGGGACATTTAAGACTGTCTCCCTGTTAACAAAACATCCATGAGTAATGCATAAATTCAAGCCACCAAAATCTTTATGCCCTGCCAGTCTCTTATTTGCAGTAACAAAAATGAGAGCACAATGTGCAATAAGCTGTAACCAGGAGTCCTTGTCATGTGGACATCATGAGGCATAATCCGTGTCACAGTTTGACATGAAGCCTTTTCTGGTAAAGGGGAAGGGGCTGTAAAGATGGCTCCTGTAAGTAGTTGCTTGAAACTCTCCCCAGCTCTGAGCCAGACCCACTGCTGGGGCTGAGCCAATTAGACGCCTCCACGATCACTTTTTAAAAAGAAGCCAGAAGAGGAGGCTGCTTCCTCCTTCTTCCCGTTCCTTCCTTCTTCTGTCCCTTCTTCTGGCTGCTGGTGGTCGTGCAAGGAGTGGGAAGAGAAACAGCCATGTGGACTCCAAGGTCAGTGATGAAAGAGAGGAGGAGGTGTGCTGGAGCAGAGACTCCCCTGCATTCGGTGGAGAGAACTGGTGAAGCTGAGATTTATTTTCATTTCTTTAAAGACCCTGCATCAGTGGTAGAGACTCATTTTGATAATGAGCCCATATCAGGGGTAGAGACTCATGTTGCTAAAGCTGGCCCCAGACCAGGGGCAGCGATTCACTTCATTAAAGGCCCCAAGCCAGGGACAGTGACTATGGCCAGAGGAGGCCGTGTCCTGTGGGAGAGACCCAACCACTTCACTGCAGACCCCAAGCCAGGGGCACTGATTCTCTTCATTAAAACTATGGCCAGAGCAGGCTGTGTCCCAAGGAAAGGACCCAATATTCACAGAAGCTGTAACTATGGGGAGGAACCCACAACAAAGCAGCTCATTAAACTTATGCCCAGAAAAGGCCTTGTCCTGAGGGAGGGACCCTGCAACTGCAGAAACTGCAACCGTGGTGAAGAATCCACGCCTGAGATATTCACCAAGGACTGAGTCCCGTGTGAGGGACCCTGTATCTGCAGAAGCCGCAGCTGCTGGGAACAACCCACACCAGAGAAGTTTGTTAAGGACTGTGTCCCGGGGGAGGAACCTCGTGTTGGAGCGGGGGAAGAATGCCAGGAGTCATCCTCATCTGAGAAGACAGAAGTGGCAGAGCCCATCTGTGAGAGACTGACCACATTCCCCATTCCCTGCCCCCCCCCGAGCTCTTGAGGGGGGAGGAGGTAGAGATATGGGGAGCAGTGAGCTGGGCCCGGGAAGAAAGGAGGGATGGGGGAGGGAGATCTTTAAGTGCAGGTTGTAATTTTCTCATCATCCTGCTCCCTTTTTGCTTTTATTCCATTCTGTTTCTTGTAGAATAAACTTTCCTACTTTCCTCTCTGAGTACTGGAGTCTGTTTTGCCCAGAACCATAATTGGCAGTGAGCCCTCCCTGCCCTTGTCTCAATCCACAACCTTGCTTGTCTTTTTACTCCCATTTCGCTGGGGCCTCTGCCATCCTAACGAGGGTGGGGGTGAATGGGGGCACCGAGCGAGAGACTGTCGTGGTGCTGCTGTGCTAAATCATGACAATGTGGGAGAGCACTGAGCACAGTATGTGTGTGCAATTCCAGAAGATTCACGAGAACCTCTGCAGAGGAAGGGTCTGATGGCACAGCACCTTCCTGGCAGTTACAGCAGACACCAGAGGGGAATGACAGGAATTGGCCATCTGGAAGCAGGGAGTGGCACAGGCCAGGGGATGCAGTAATCATGTCATTATAATCCTACTTTTCTTTTTCAAGCAAATGGAGCATTATAGGGAATCTAGACTGTGGTCTAAAATTAACTGAGACACATTCATAGTGTAATACAGCTACAAAACAATATATGTATGATACAGTTTAAATAAACAAAGGGTAAGATGTCAGATTTTATGCCACTTGTGCTTCCATTACACTTACTTTGTCTAGCAGTTGCCACAAGTCAGACACTTTTCTCTCACTTTACAAGTGCCTTTGTATTCTAATTATTTTTCAAATTCATCATCAAAAGGTAAACATTACTATTCTTGTGGAGTAAAAAGGCAGGGCATGAAATGCCAAGTTCAACTTCCCCTGATTTTGCATCAAGCCTCTGAAAACCTGCTTTACTGCCTCAGTCTAGGTCTTCATAGCATTTGGAGCAAATTTATCCCTTTGTGTGGAACTTCAAAAATAGGTTAGGAAAGTCACCCAGCGGCAAGACAGGACCAAGCACAGCCTAGCAGGTAATTGGTTCAACTCTCTGTCGTTGGCCAGATCCAGGGCTCTGCAGACAGTCCAGTTCTTAGCTAGATCCGTCTCTATAGATTTTGGGTAGAGAATTTGAACCAATCAGTAATTTTTAAAATTTTTTTTCTATATAAAATTCTGTGGCCATGAGAAACAGTATTACCCTGACACACTCTGAAATGCAAGGAATGGCCATTTATCTTGCTTGGGATCTTAATTACTGTCTGGTGGAAATTACTAAAATGTCTTTTCTATAAAGGAACCGTCTTTGAGTGCTGCTACTGCAGGCACATACTACAAATGTGTTCCATTTCCCTATACACATAAGCAAGAACAAACAAACAAAAATACCCCTCTTTGTTCCCTCCTCCCATTTGTTGATTGTTTAGCATCAATCTCATTTAACAGCAAGCAAGGAGAAAAAATTACCTCATCCAGCCATGCTAGAGGTGGAATCAAGACATTAAACCTTACACCGTCATTCTCCTTTTAGGGGACCTTTGTGGGAGAAACAAAATCAATTTTGCTGCATTATTTACTCTAACAGGGTTTGTCCAAGTAGAGTAACAGGAGTGAGAATAGGATTGACAGACATAGTTTACTTCTCAGACTCTGGAAGAAATCAAACTATTTGAATGCAAAAGTGTGCTGACAAAAGCTGGAAGCTCATACAGACTTGTATATAACAGTCTGCTGCAATAGGCTGTGGATTTAAAAACTTGGCAAAAAAAAAAATCCAAAGACAGGCTTTTGCATTTCACATAGTAATTTTTTCACTGAATCCAAGAACTGGGGAGTGGTGTTCAATGTACTACATCTTTCAGTGAAGACTGAGTACAAGCCATTTAGCAATAGTAAGGATTCTCCTCTGTTATGTTACATCCTAATGTAATGTTTATGGGTTGCTCATCTGTTAAAAACTAAGACCACCATGAAGCATTTAAGCATTAAAGATTGTATAATGGTTCTATTACACTTAACATACAATCATACCTCAGTCTGCCATCTTTTGCTACAAGGCAAGAGGTTTTGGTACCTAAAACTACAACTGTTACAAATGCAGGGGGAATAAACCTACGTTAGTTCTGCTGCTGCTGTGAGAGCTCTTACTTGAGAACTGTTTCTGACTTGCTTTCTGTTTCAGCCCTGTGGTGATCAGCTTTGGAAATGGCACACCACTCTAGGGCTTCCCACCTGCCCAACAATGACTCAAACAAAACACTGTTAAGCAACAGCTGAAATCTGCCTTAGTACAGTTGTTTACAGTTGTAGCATGGATCAAATTTTTGTATTTAAATTGGTGGATACAGTCATTCATTGGAGAATAAAACACTTCAGAAAGATTAATTAGAAGTCTGTCAGTTAGCTAAGTAGCCATTATTTACCTGCATCTGAAATTAAGCCACAGCACAGCAAAGTCCTGACTTACCCAAACAATCATTCTGAAAGTAACGCTCAGAAGCCCAAAATGAAGGGATGTTAGTGGGTGACCTGCTCAATAGCGAAGTTGCTATGGCCTGCTACCACAGAACTCCACCTAGGATGCTGTAGGAGACTTTCCAGCTGTGTGTGGTTTATCTGAGCTGGGCTGCTTTGCATGAAGCTAACAAACTGTTCCCTGAGGCACCGCACAGGCCAGACCTTCACCTACTGTAATTTAACATCACGGTGCTGCCTGCCCTCAGTTGTAACCCCTTAGTTATATTCACAAAGGATGAATTCAGGATCTTTTTCCCCGCACTTAAGTGCACTTAAATTTGCTCCTGAAAAGCAGAATAAAGGCTTAAGTGTAGGAAGTAATTTTATTGTCGAAATAAATGCCTTATTTACAGAGATAGTTACTTTACAGTTTTACAAAGCAGACACAGTTCTTCTCAGAATAAAATATCAAAACAGTGACAGATTTAGCACTGTCGAAATGCAGTTTATTCCAAAAAGAAATCTACAGCAATCATTAGACTAAATCATACCAATCATAGAATAAATGCTGTCCTTTGCAACTACAACAGTATAAAAAGGCTTTATCAGTCATGACCTAGTGGATGAAGTATCCGCTATACTTCTTTCTTCTTGAGTATTAGTGGACCTACATTATCTCCTGTTAATTCATTGTGCTTGTTGTGGGAGCCATCACAGACAGGGAACTGGAAGAAAACATACATGAGGAATTAGTGTAACTGTACAGCAACTACACAGTGATTTTTATACCAATAGCAAGGTACTCTTGGCCTAGGAAATGTTGCTAGTTCCTCCTACTATGTCCTGTTTCAACACAGAATCATAGAAGCGTTTATGCTGGAGAAGACCCTTAAGAGCATCGAGTCCAACCACTCATCTAGCACTGCCACATCCACCACTAAACCATGTCCCCAAGGGCCACATCTACGTGTCTTTTGAATACCTTCAGGGATAGTGACTCCACCACTTCCCTGGGCAGCCTGTTCCAATGCTTGACAACCCTTTCAGCGAAGTTTTTCCCAATCTCCAATCTAAACTTCCCCTGGTGCAACCTGAGCCCATTTCCCCTCGTCCTATCACTTTTTACTTGGGAGAAGACACTGACCCCCACCTTGCTAAAAACTCATTTCAGGCAGTTGTAAAGAGTGATAAGGTCTCTCCTTAGCATCTTCTGCAGGCTAAACAACCCCAGTTTCCTCAGCTGCTCCTCATAAAACTTGTTCTCCAGACCCTTCAACAGCTTTGTTGCCCTTCTCCGGACATGCTCCAGCACCTCGGTGTCCCACTAATGGGACCTAATGTCCTTCTTGTAGTGAGAAGCCCAGAACACAGTACTTGAGGTGTGAGCATCAAACAGTCTCCTATCAGACATAGGACACATGTTACTAAGGAAGAAAGATTGCTAACAGATAACTCAGTTTGTAAGGTCCTAAAATGGTTCCTCTTAGACACAAACGCCTTAATGGTTGCTCTTAAATGCCTTTTCTCTCAAAGGATGCAATGTATTTCCAAATACTAAATAAGGCTTGCTTGGTCTTAATCTACTCACAGGTGGTCACTGAGTGTTTCTAGAAAAATCCTTATTGTGTTTCTTACAAGGTTCTACAGTTTCTTTCAGTATGGAGACAGGTTCACAGAGGAAAAAAAAAAAGCAACTGTGCCATTCTTAAAAACCAGGAAAGTAATCTAGGTTGACCTGCTTCTGCAGGGGGGTTGGACTGGATGATCTCTAAAGATCCCTTCCAACCCCTAACATTCTATCATTCTATGTTTCACTTCCAAGAAAAAGCAACAAGTCAATATGTAGCAATTGACCACCACAGCACTGATAAAAACACACAAGTTTCAGTCTCTACTCCTACAGTAGCACAAAGTGTCTTACCGTCTTAGAACGCCAACACCTGCAGTAAGCTTTAGTGAGGCAGAGATCTTCAATGTTTATTTCATTCACTACTTTTGGATTTTCCTTCTGGATCTTGAGGTTAATCAAGCTATCCTTCTGCTGTTTCTTCCTGGGGAGGAACGGACGAACAGCGAGGTAACCAAGCAAGGCCAGCACGCCCAGGAAAGGCAGCAACCGCAGCCATTCTGAAACTAAACACAGGGAGAATGAATGGCACCGCTTCAGTACGGCACAACATCAGCTACTCTCAGATGACTTAGGGCAGGGAATGGGGTTGCTCAGTCAGCAAGGCTCTGAGGGAAAACAAGACTCTCTGGTTAAGTCTCAAGAAGAAGGAAGGCTTGGATTAAAACCTGAGGTTTTCCTGCAGACAAGGTAAAAATTTGAGTCCTAGAATTTCACGCAAAGTTTTATTTCAGCGCTCAAGAAGATGACTCAATTGAGAATAAATCCCAAACAAATAAAAGACGTACTAAAATTATAAGGGTTCAGCCTCCCCGAGGTAAACCAGCACCATGTACCGGCAAACTGGGCGTGATTACACGTGGGAAGTAGATTCAATGCTGGTCTCTTAACATTCTGCATATAAAGAACTATTAAGCCTATTTATAATTCCATTTTAATTGCTTACTTCACATTTTTAGCTGCTTGAAATTGTCATGGGTTTATTTAAGGTTTTTTCAGAAACTTCTAGAAGTTACACCTTCAGAAACTGAGCTCTGTTTGTTCAGGGATCTGCAACCATTTAGTACAATGCACAGAGAAAAAAAGAATCCTGAGATCAAGTAGGTTAAGCCACAGAAAATTGCTTTTTACCAACCTGAGAGACTTCTTTTAAGTACAATTAAGAGATTCAAGTATCCTCTGTAGATTTAGCTGCCTTGCTACACCACTTTATATCTTCTAGACATACTGGTGAAAGACTTACTAGACCTTTTAAGAAATTCATCAGCATCTGGCATAAGATCTGTATTTATTAAAGGTGGATCCACTTTTCCAGCAGAACACGCTGTGACAATACTGCAGTGTAATTTAAGTACCGCGGTGTGATAAAGGAAAAAGCATTTTTCTAAATTTCTGGAGAATACAATAAACCCAAACACTCAGGTAGAGAGAGAAGAGAGTTTTAAAAGTATTTTAAAATGAGAAACAAAGATGTGTAATGACCTGGAGCACAAATAGCTGCACAAGCACTTTACTTTGCAAGATAAGACACTGTAGTCAAGTTCCTCCTTTAAACAATTCGGGATCAGACATAGCAAAATTTTGTTCTACAGTTTGTTCTTTGAGGTTAAGATGTATAAGAGGAAATGCAATGGAGCAGGTTAAGGATGCTAGGTAGGCTGTAGCTCTCAGAAATTACATTGTTCTGTATAGCTTGATTTTATTTGTAATACTAGAGCATATGTTTGTACTAATACTTTTCCAGTTAGAACACAACAGCTTTTTCTTAGTAATTTTTATTTTCTGGAAGTATACCATGTAATGAAAATACTTTGTGGGACTAGTTTTATGTTCTTTGAGCTTTCTGTAGCCTTTGACACGAAAGTGACATGTACTGCATTTAGCTGAGAATGCACCAAAGCTGTTAAAGGCACTAAGGTACTAAAGGCACGTACCTTTCCACACGTTTCAATAGTCTTGCCACATCTGCACTTATATATATAAGAAATGACAAAACCTGCTAAGAGTCACTGCAATAGACTAACCTCTGTTGCTGTTTTCTCAATTCCTCCAACAAGCTGTAAGCTCTGAATAATAATATTAACACTGAGATACTTAAATTCAGTTACATAAAACACCAAGTTCCCTCAATAGCAGTGCCTGTCTGTCTCTTCTGTCGTAACTGTCCCACAACACCCTGCCTATAGGAATCCAAATGCACTTTTTGACCTTACACAAAGAGCCAACTTGAAAGGTACTTTGGCCAGTGAAGAAAATTTGCCAACAGCCAGGTTAGATCACAAAATGGTAGGGGTTGGAAGTGACCTTTAGAGATCATCTAGTCCACTCTGCTGCTAAAGTGGGTCCACCTAGATCAGGCCACACAGAAACAGATCCAGGCGGGTGTTGAAAACCTCCAGAGGAAAGATACTCAATTTGGAAAGAGGTGGATCCCTACTACAAAGCTACTCTGAACTCTTGAGACAGTACAAACATTCCGACAGGTGCACCACAATCAGAAGCAGGTCACCTATCAAGTGCATCATGAGTGCGACTGGGCTGAAATGGACACATAGAAAGAAAATGTCTCGCATAAGAATTAAATGTAATTAATATGGACTGGCAACTAAACAGCAAGTGGCATTTCAGTGCTGCTTGAAACTCCCTGATATGACATAAAAAAATCAGAACAGCGGTCATGTCTATGGGAGACTCATAACCAGTTGGGTTCATCCAAATGAAACAGGAACGTGACAGCTGTAACCTCTGAGAAAGGAGGTTTTGCATCATGCTAACTGCTGATAACAAGTCCCATCTTCACTAGCCTGTGATTTCTTTACATATTTCTAATGCAGGAGTCTCTGGAAAGTCCTCCAGTTGCCCCATGTACAGTAATAATAAACTGACTTGTTATTGCCAAAATACCGCCAGAGGCTCATCCTTTTAGTCTCAAAAATCAACACAATCATGTTTCTAGAGCATGAGAGACAAGATACTGTCACAAAGTTAAAAAAGTGACAGATCTTCAGACTGGACAGGCAGAGGAGGGAGAAGAGTTTCATCCAAACCAATGCAATGATGAATTCCTAACAAATGTAAGCTGCTCTTTGGTTTTGAAGCCATTCATACCTTTCTGAAGCAGGTGTAAGGCAATTCACAAAGCTGTTTATTTTCACAGATGGTAAGTCAGAATTCAGCAATTACATTGATTCTGGAGATTCTTTATCAGTTCTGCTGCATGGGAAGAGGCAGTCTTTGGAGTCAGAAATGGAGAGTAGAGTATCGAAGAGGTTAGTCTTCAAACTTGATTTGTTTTAGACAGAGACCAATCCCAAAGATAAGTCCTGGAAAGTATCAGGAACATCACTGAAACAGGAATGCCCAAAGAATTCCAAGAAGCTGAGGTCATGGACCATAAGCCACAGCTACATTTTTGAGAAGAGGTTCTCTTAACTTTTAGTCCATCAGTAACAAGTCCAAAAAAAGGAGCACATCCTGTGAAGAGAGAGAGACTGGCCAACCCCGGAGGGTCAAACCAAAGCAAGTGGTCCCTGTTTGCCTTTCACCAACTGCTCCTTTCGTATCTTTCATTTTTATTTATATTCAGCTAATTTCTGTGGAAATAACCCTATGTAGACACAAAAGCAGCTTCTTACAGTAACAGCTCAATTGCAAGCCAAAATTTTAACAAGTGTTAGCTACCAGTCAAAATAAAGATTTTTGAACTCTGACTACATCTAATCTCAAAATGGATTCATACAAGTTCAAATTACTTACTCAATTACACTGTCTTCAGACTAATAAGCAGTTCTATCCCATTTTCTGTTGTTTGCTTGGGTCTTTTAAAAGGGTGTTTGTTATCATGGTATCACCCTTCTTTCCCTCAGTACTGTAAAAGATGATCCACAAAACTGTCCTATTCCTGCCTGGCAGCCTGTTACATTAAAGTCATTCTTACCACGTAGGTCAAATGTAACACAGCCCACACAGGACTGTGTCATGTTTATGGAAAGAAGCCCAGCACCTAGATTCTTACACAAACCTTGACATTCTGACCACATGCTATTTTGAGCTGACATATACCAGGATAAAGAGCAAGGCCAGCATGAGACAACACTGTTCATTTCAGCAAACACGAGAAGAGAAGGGTGAAGTAGCTACAGCAAGAAACTGAAAGAGGCTTCTGAGCAGCAGCAGCGCAATAATTTAGATATCTATTTTCAAACTCAAGGTCAAACATTCTTTCCTTACTCCCTCACTGCTTTTACCTTCAGGAGTTTTGTGTTGGACACTAACAGCCTTCCTCTCTCCAAGCAAGTAGTTTTCAATTGTGATTTGGGGAGGTCACAACAGACAACACATGACTCAAGATTTTTAATCAGTACACTATACAGTATCTGATACAAAAGGAAAGGCTGCAGGAACTGGGGCTATTTAGTCTGGAGGAGACTGAGAGGAGATCTTATTAACATTTATAAATATCTAAAAGGTGGGTGTCACGAGGTTGGGACATCCCTTTTTTCTGTTGTAGCTAGCAACAGGACAAGGGGTAATGGGATGAAGCTGGAACACAAAAAGTTCCACTTAAACATAAAAAAACCCTATTTCACTGTGAGGGTGAGAGAGCAGTGGCACAGGCTGCCCAGAGGGGTTGTGGAGTCTCCTTCCTTGGAGGTCTTCAAGACCCACCTGGACATGTTCCTAGGCGACCTGATCTAGGTTGACCTGCTCTAGCAAGGGGATTGGACTAGATGATCTCTAAATGTCCCTTCCAACCCCTACCATTCTATGATTCCCTATACTTTTGGTCTACTGTTTATATAACTGATGCACTATAGGAGCCGAAGTTGCATCTGCCTGGCAGCTAACTAAGGTTTACAGAAGCAGGATTGCACTGCTCCAGATTTGGCTTCTGGCCTGCCTTTGCAAACAAGGTCTATGCTAGTGAGGGTTTTATAGTGCTGACCCCTAACTAAATTCAGTAGATGCTACCAGAGGACAAATACTAAAGCACTTTAAACATTTTCAGATCTATATTAGTTCTCAGTTTCCAAAAATAAGCAAAGGAAAATGCTTGATATATTTGATACGTCATTTGCCAAAAAATACGCTCCTCTGTAATTTGTAGGAGTAGTAAACACAAAAGAGAATATTAGGCTAATCCTCTCTATTGTCTAATAGTTTTTCACTAATGGAAATTCAATAGATATTTTCCAGCAGAAACTTACAGGATGATAACTCTAGGAACTGGGAACTCCTTCCTTTTAGAGGCTTATGACATTAGGACAGGACAGATTAAGACCATGACAACAATATAGAAGAGGCAGCGATGGCTGAAGCAATCTGGTTTTCTCAGATGAAACTTAGGACTGAAAACAAGCTCTGAATGAAGGTAAGCAAGACTCTTCAAAGACCAACAGGCTTTCGATAACTTTCAATAACTTTTAAGCAATAAGAGATCATTTCTTAAATTTAGGTGCCTAGGATGTGACTTACTATGATTTCCTTTAGGAAAACTTCACCGTGCTGCATTTACCCTGTGTCATAACTTTAAGCACCTTGTACAGTTTTGCTGGCTTTTGTTCATTTAATTTCCATTTTCATTTGTATCCACCCTAAGATATATCAACTTGATAGTAGATATGAGTCTAGTCTAGCTGACCGTTGGAAAAAAATGAAAGGAGCATTAATGTGTTGTCTCCATAGCTATTTCTTTTTAATTATACCTCTGTTGCCCCTTTTTAGAGTGTTTAGCAAAAGATTGGTCAAAGAAATCAGTAAGAACTAGAGGCAGTGGATTTTTTTCAGGTATGCTCATTAAATACTCCCAGGTTTCAATGCAGTTTCTGACTTGGATCTTTCTTCTACCTTTGTTTATTATTTTTGGGACTGATATTTCAGGTTTGGTCTCCACTTCAAGTTTGTTTTTTGTTTCTTGCCCTCCTCCCAGATTCAAGGAATTACCTCTCAGTGGGGTAAATACCATGACAACAAACCAGTTCTCCTCCATTTGTCATTCTATTCTAAAAAGTTCTGACTAGAGACTTTCAGAATAGACATTATTATTACTATGCAATGTGAACAAACACAGAAGCTGCACAAGTAATCTTGTTACAGAAATGTACATGTGGACAGGTGAAGCAAGAAGATATTAGACTCAAGCATTACTAGACAAATTATAAGCACAACTTAAGTAGGAAACAGCCAATTGCAAGGACTATCAGAAGCTGCACTGTTCTGCAGCTTACTGCATTCCCTTCCTCCCAGCTTTGTAGCAGCTGAATTTCTCTATTTGGTTAATATCATTCACAGTATTTTTAGATGACAGAGTAATTCTGGAGAATGAAGACCATTTCATTTAAAATGAGTTTCTTTGTCAAGGGAAAGACAACTGGACTAAGTTTACAAGCAGCATAAACACACTGGGAAAAAAAGTGACTCAAATTTGTTTTTAAATAATTTATGTCTGTTCTAAATCGATCCATTTTCCAGCACTGTTAAGTTATATAGCTTAGTGCTGCAATATAAACATTGAGGGTTGATTCTACACTTTGAAGACTTTTTCTAGTTCCAGAGTTTCTGATAGAGCATTCCTTATTATGACAAAACTAATCTTGTCATTTGAGGTTCTGCCTGTTATCACAGCTGAGCCTGGGCTCAGCCAGTTCCAGTTTACAAGGCACTAGAAGCACTGAACACCTAAAGAATTTGCTAGTATTTTGCTTTCTCTCTTGTTCACTTTGTGACTGGTCTATGATTAATGAATAGCTACGTCCACTCCCTCAACCAGAAAATGCCTATGAAAATGATTAAAGAAACCCTAACTTTGTGTATGTTAGCAGGCTTCCAGAAACCTTTTTTTAAAATCGGTATCTCCACCCTCTATAACCTTGTAAACAAATGAAGAGGCTGTGTTTCAGGCCTTCATCGTACGGCCTCTGACTTGCTGGTGCTTGCACAGAGAAGAATTTTAAGCACAGTGTGAATGAGCTGGGGCCGAGGAGTCTGGCACGTTTCACTCTATTATGTTACTCTGACCGTTATCATCTACCTCACTGGGTATCTTCCATGTCTTGCCGGATAATTCTCCTGCTAAAACAGTTTAACGTTTGAGGTGTCCCCTCTTCTGTAACAGATAACTTGTTTAGCAGAACTTGCAGAAAGCGAGCGATGCCCGAGGCGAGCAGTGGAAGTCGCAACACAATACGGAGCAGGCCCGCGGGCCGCGCCGGAGCCCAGGCCATCCCCGGCCCTGCCGCGCTCCTCACGCCGCCCGCGCCCCCACCTACCTGTGAGGCGGAGGAAGCCGCCGACGCTCTCGGGAAGCGGCAGGCGCTTGAGGTACGCGGGCAGCTGCACCTTGACGATGCGCGCCAGGCTCTCTAGCACCATGGTACCAGCCGTCAGGGAAGAAGTGGAGTAAGCTACCGCTACCCCACGCCGCAGAGATCGGCGCGCTTCCTCGGCCGCTCCCGCCCCGCATGCGCCGCCCCTGCCGGCCGCCGTGTCACGCGTGCACCCGCCGCCTGCGCAACCGCGCGAGACGCTTTCCTGCCGGCGCCGCGGGGGGGCGCCGAGCCGAGCCGAGCCGAGCCGAGCCGAGCCGAGCCGAGCCGAGCCGAGCCGAGCCGAGCCGAGCCGAGCCGAGCCGAGCCGAGCCGAGCCGAGCCGAGCGGAGCGGAGCCGAGCGGCGGGGGTTGGGGGCTCTGCTGCCGCGAGGGGGCGCGCGGGCGGCGCCAGCCGTTAGAGCTGGGAAGGAGCGGCGGCGGGAGCGGAGCCCGGTGGGCAGCGGGGCCGGGCCGGAGCCGCGGCCGCGAGGCACCTCCTGGGTCGGCTTCGTTCCTCTCAATTGAAGGTACAGCTGGAGAGGTGAGGGACTGCGACTTTAGTAACATGTGGCGTGTGATTTATACGTTATCTGTCACCTGTGGTCACCCTCCTGTGTTCCAGTTGCGTTTCATGTCGACGGTCTTAGAAACACTGAAGTAAAAGACTGAAAAATTTTCTTCATACGAATGATGGTTTTCATATTGTAACATAGCTCTTCTGTGAGTGCAGGATACTGTGAGTGCAGGGAGTCTGAATATTACAGGGAGAGGTCCATCTGTTTGGCAACAGTTGGTGCAGAACAAGTTCTATCTCTGAGCGCAATACCTAATTTGATTTAATTTTATGTCAAGGAGAGACTCGTCATTTTGGCATAGAAAATTGCCCCTGTATAGCCTGGTGAAAAAATTGGGAAATATACAGCCATTCTGGGTCAATTTAGACAACCCAGACAGACCTGAAATCTCTTGTGTCACGAGTCCAACACCATTTCGTTCAGGTGGTTTACTACTGTCAGTGAATCCATCAAGTGCAATGGCATATGGCACAGAGCATGACCATCTTCAGGAATGCTGAATCCTTCTAGAAGATGTATCTCCTTCTTTATTTGGTGATGACTGGAGCGTAGTTCTCTCTCTTCCCACAAGGTGTGGAAAAGACACCATATCTGCCTGTATCGACTGCGGACTTTTCCTGCTGGCCCAGAACTGGTAATTAAAAAGTTTTGGGATGAATTAATAGTTAATAGGGTTGAGCAAAGCAACCATGCAACAAAGCAAGTAATCATAGGTGTTTCTTGAGTGAGAGGAACCCGCTGGTCTGTCTGAATCTACTCGGCAGTACTGTTTGCCTTGTATTGACTGGGATATACAAACCCAGTGCTAGAGCTCTTTCACTAGTTTCTATTAATGAGAATATTCCTGTGATGTCAGAGCATCTTAGTTCCCTACCTCACCTAAGTTTATCCTTGTAATGACTATGTCTGATGCCCTAAGATGACTCCTTTTTGTGTAGGCAAATGCCTGCTATTAGGCAAGGTAATGAAAGAGCAAAATGATTATTCTGACACATCAGATGTCATGATGTAACCTTGTTTGTTAGATTTTCTGAGCAAAGAATACATAAGGCTGAAGACAAGATAAGGTAAATCCTCCAGCTCTGGATCAAACAACTTCACATTGAAGATGAGAGCCTGTGGCCTTCCTTCATTCTCCCTTTCTTGTCCTCCTCCAGCTTTTGGATGCCAGCTGTGATACCGGGAGCACAGCTGACACTTCACTGAAGCTTCTGAGCCCTGCTGTGGTGCCTTTGATCAGTGCTGCCCTGAGCAGACTGTGAGACAATGCGCAGCCGCATGCTGCAGAGAGGAACTGTTATCGCTGTGCCTCGCCTGTCTACGTAGGTATCCGTTGACATAACTCCTCAACAGTTTTGGTATCTGAAAGCCTGAAGTCATACACTGTGGGAAAACTAGAAAGGATGAAGCCTGAATGAGATTCTTAACTGAAGAGCAGGCAAAAGGTGGGTTTTAGAAACTACAAACTGTAGTTTGTACTGGGGCTCAGGAGATGTTTGTTCACTCTAAAACTTGGCCCCAAACTTCCTGTTTGAGTTTAGGGGAAAATGCAGGCTCCAGGCCTGCTCAGTCCCACAGAAAAGAGGGTTTTATGCAATAGCCCATCTGCAGGGACCACATTACACGGTCAGAATCAGTAAACATGCAGAGGTTTACCAGGAAGGTGTGATATCTTCCTTCTGTTACACATGTTTAACACCCTATGTGGGTGTTCTTATTTCACGGGCAGATTGCTTCATCAGGATTTTATCAGCATTCTTTTTAGATTTGCCTCAAATCTCAATGCTGTTGGGTATTTGGAAAATTTTCTAGCTTTTTTTTGGAGAGATGAATATGCAACAATTTATTCTTGCACATTTAGCTTCAGTTTGTGAACCATTAAAAAGCAGAGATTGGTTAGGATATATAGGAGTTGCTGTAATAAAAGTAACAACACAAAATGCCCAAGCATAGATACATGACCAGAACCTAGACCACTGATACTGAAATACAATTATTGCTTTGAGCAGTAGGTATCCTCTATCACTGGGATTATTCATCTAGCAAGAACATTACAGGTAAAATGGAACATAGAGCCCTTAGTACTAGCTCAGGTCTTTTACCTGGAATTCCCAAAACACAGCCAAGAGAAGCAGCCTTATTAACTTACTGCCGGGCATGCATTGATGAGAATGGCAGAAAAGTTTATGATGCAGATGCAGATCACGGTTGGCAGAATTTATTCTGCCAAGCATCACGTCACTACAACATAGCTGCATTGCTCCAGCTGGCAGTAAAAACAAGAGTTGCCTTCAGCATCCACAAGCTGGTTGGTCCTGGTCCAACAGACTGAGCATAGGTGAAAAGAAGTTGGTTGTGTTCCTCTCCTTGTTGCCCTTCAAAAATTGCTTAATTTCCAGGCTGTCTAGGACACTTAAGGTTTGCAAAGGAAAAGAACACTTGTGAATTATATTTATTTATTTTGTTACCAAGCACACACTAGTTAAGGATAGAAGATGAAAGGTTCTGAGGCAGCAGACACACAGTCCTTCCATCTCTAAAACAAGCCTATGTAGCACAGTAATTTGCTCAGCACTCTTTTTGTAGTAATGTGCTTTTCTATCAACAGGATATCTTATGGTGTTAAAACCATTTTCTTGAAATTAGCATTGCCATTCTCCATACTGAGCACCCAGAATAATCTCTGCAGCAAGGAAGAGTACTGTGTGCCACTAAAAACTACCCTGTCACCAAAGAGCTGGCTTCTGTGACCAGCAAACCCAAGCCTCTGTTTAGGAGGAAGCTAGATCTCTGCCTATGGATCCCAATCATTTCACAATGAGGTGTGATTCGCTGCTGGCCCTGCTGTATGCTGCCCCACATCCTGACCAGTGTTTTAATCACTTAAAGAAACATGGTCAAAGGTATTAGCAAAGGTGACTTAACAGACTTTGATAGCAAAGTTCACTCTATTACTTAGTACATAGAGGAAATATATAAAGGAAAATCAAGTTAGAATTGATTCACAGAGACTGGAGATACAAAAAGGTAAGGGAGACCCTCCTGTTGAGTCATGAGGTGCAGAATGGACTCCCTTGCTTTCTAAACTCCTTCTCAGGGCTGAGTCTAGGTGCAGATGGATCCAGACTTTGTCCCAGACTTGGTCATTGGTTTACATCTAAAGGATTATATGTGCACACTTGATCCTGCTATCACTTAACTAAGGTTTCAAAGTTTCAGCATGTTTATTTGCAATTCACTTACCTGACGAAATAAGGGGTCTCTCTGCGTCTCTGTCTGGTGTTAGTTCACTCTGAAGTTGAAACTCTAGCTTCCCCAAAGCAGAGTCTCAGGTAAAACAGTACTGAAAAATTACATCATTTAATAGTACAGCAAGATCAGCTCAAGCTGGGTGCCTCCAGAGAGGGACCACCTGAACAAATGCCTGGACAATTATACCCTTACAGACTATTCACCCACTCCTCACAGGACAGTTTGGTCCAATTCTGGGCTACAGAATCACAGACTCTTAAGGAGGTCTTCTTGTTCCTCACTGGACCCTTTCTCTGTCTCGAGACAGACTGTTACTTTGTCAAGTTGCAGCTGCTGTTATCTCCTGGTTTGGGTTATCTCTGAAGGCCATGTTTAGCTTAAGTGGGTACATGTTCAGTAAATAGTGAAAGTTTAAAGCTTGCAGCCTAAGGCTTCAGCAAATCTCGCGACCCACACTACGTCAGTAAAGCTAAGCAAACGACATACTAAATCACACAACATTATAACTGTGATTCATTCTGTGAAAATTTATTTAAGCTAAAATGAGAAATATCTCAACATTGAGAGACATCCCTGCTCAAGGGCACAGTTGCCTGCCATGCAGTCCAGTTGCTGTCCAGGAAGAACTCAAATTGGGCACATCCCACAGTCCATCATTGATAAAATATCTTGTTTCGAGGAGCAACCTTGAGAGGCATCCCTGCTCACAGGGAGATGGGTGCCATGCAGGCACGCAGCCTAGCAGGGAGCGCTCAGAGAAGGCTCACTTAGGCTGTCATATTTACGGGCTAAAGCAGTTGGCTCATAGTCAGATTGCACACAATGGGAGAAGTATGCACAAAACTCCTTGTATCCACGGCTTTTTCTGTATCGGTGCTCACTGTGCTCTTCCTTTGTGGGTTTCCTAGAGGAGCTCTTTACCCCTTTTGGAGCCTGTACCAAACTACCGAGAGTTTGGTTAAGGTGGGATTGAGTACATCCGTCATGTATGCAAAGATCTCTCTCTCTTCCACTTCCCCCAAAAGCAAGCAAAATCATTGTACCCTGGAAGGGTGGTAGGAACTGTCACTCATTTCATGTGATTCTACATCAGTTAAGCAGCACTTTCAACACTCAACTATTAAATAACTGAACCTCAACAAATATGGAGTCTGGCTTAAAAATATAAACCATATGATCACATATATAAGGTCATTTTCCTCAATTTTATGCTTATGAACACTGCAAGCAAGTTGCAGTTGCATTGCATGTAGGTTAGGTTTTCATTTCTTATTTTTACATCCAGAGGTTTAATTGCCTTTAGAAGAAAGCTGCAGTTATCATGTTTTCACTTGACTCTGTCACTTGGCACCTTAAGTGGCTTCTGCTCGTGTTTATTGAAAATATCTAGTATTCTGTGGTGGACAAAGCACTCGAGAAAAATGAGTGAAGGAAATAAAACACATTTACAATAGAATCAATAGGGTAATTTTATGATGGCAGCTTTGTGTATGACAGAACAGAGCGGTAGACACTGGTTTTATTTATTCAAGAAAAATACCATGCTTTGATCTCTCAGCCCCAGGTTTAGCATTTGAATTTCTTCTTCTGACTACTGCTGCTGAGGAGTGAGAAATGTTATCTGTGAGTTGGGTATGAAACAAAGTTGAAGAACACCTCAACTCAGGAAGAATAGGTGTGTTCCGTGCTAACTTCCTAAATATCCACAGATATAGTTCGGTTACTGTCTACTTGCATTGTATGCTTTTTCCAAGCTGGAATTGTTTTTATGCAATGGTTGACGCTGGTCCCTGGTAGTGGTTTCTACGGCTACTGTAGCATTTGCAGAAATAGCACAAGAGGAAACTATGAATAGCCACTCGGTTACAAGTTACTGATCTCAACTGCCTTTATTTAAAGCACAGAAAGTACCACGTTGTGTGACACAAAACTATTGTAACATCAGCGAAGTAACACAAATGATGCACAAGACAGCTTCACGTTTTGACCCATTGCATGAATCATCCAGTCTTTCCATCCACATTAGGCAGCTGATCTGATATGTACCACATGTGGGGATACAGACTGAGCTGACTGCTGGTCGCATACAAACTTGCACAGATTTAGAACTTGACTGGCTTCCAGGGAGTTGCTAATTCACAAGAGTTTTACTCAAATGAGAGTAAGTATCCTTAGGATTCACCACTATGTTCATGAAAGACCTGATACATTACTGATTTGTGGCAGGTTCTGCCTGGTTTGTTGCAATAAACCAGATTGTCCCTTGGGAGGAAGCTGCAATGGTGGAAAACAGATACATCTTCCCCTTCTAAAGGACCTAAAGAGGCGAAAGCAGACATCATCTGTGAAGTACACGCTGCTAAATGAACAGATGGAAACTAAAACCATTATCAAAACACTGCATCACTCTTGTGATGGGAATTCCAGGGAAAAGAAGCTATATATATATCAATTATAGTCTCAGTAAGGGACCACTCACCATTCCCTTTTAAACTGCCTTGATCTTTGCTGTCAGTGAAGACTCTATATCCTTGGCCGAGCAACTAAGGGTGTATTTGTTCCCTTAATACTTTACTCCCTTGGTGTAATAGTTGTGATTGAAAGATATTTCCTTCATTCTGGAAGGCAAAGGTGAGAATGCCACAAGACTAATTCCCATGACGCAACGTGCATTTGTTGGCAGTGGCTAATTATAGCACAGAAAAACTACCAGCTTCCCCTGCTGAGCACAGAGTACAGGACCTCTGCAATACAACTGTGCTCTGCTTTTAAGTCCTTCCTCTGCCACGATGCCCACTGACACTGCAGTAGAACAGCAGTTTATCATTCCTTCACAGACTGCTGTGTAACAGCAGCACTGTGGAGATTTCTGAGCCAGTCTACCCTGTTCAAGGTTCACCAGGTCTGGCATCGACAGCAACCCCTACTCTTCTCTGTCACCTCACAAGAAATAGAGAAAAAAAAAGAAATAACCACCCCAAAACACCATGCCTTTTCAAATTCCAACAACAAATACATGTGTAACAGATGGAAATGAAAGCAGGGGAAAAGTGGCTATCCTGAGTACAAAGAAATTGTATGGAATAGTACTATAGCAGGTAAACATGATTAACAGCCTTTTTTTATGCCTATCTTAGTAACAGGTTTTCATATTTTTCTCAGAACTGCAGGTCAGCTATAGCACAGCGCACTTCCAGATCTAGGTAGCTGCCTATTCCCTAAAAGATTTGCAATCTACTTCCTCATTTACTTTCTAAGCTATTGACAGAATTTTATATAAATTCTGTACTTCAGTACATGGAGTTGTAAGGTCTGTAAATACATTTTTTTTAAAAAAATAAGGGGTTTTTTTCCCTTTGAATCAGTGGAGAAAGTGACCAACACACAGTCAGTCTCTAACCAATGAAGATGCTTCAGAATATTTTAAACTGCTTCCCGAAGAGGAATTAATTATTCAAGTTTTTTTTACACTTTCACGTGCGTTACTTTTTACAGCTCCTGGGATAGAAATGTTATAATTATTCGGAAAACAGGTACAGTAGAAATGGATACTGCACATGGTCCCTCAAAGTGCCTGTCCAATACGATTTGACAGTGTTAAAAATTCCATCATTTAGTCTCCAAATACCTCAGCCCTCCAGGCCTAATTGCAGCAGTATTTGTTTTTCTAATACAGGACCTAGACAGAGGCCATAAAATCATTTAACACAGGCCACCAAATAGTCAGGAAGGTCTACAAAATTATCTTTTTCCCTGCTGAATTAAAATCATTATGACTGGGAAAATCTTGGAACCCACTACCAACTCCTTAACCCAGAATTTTTCAGTGGAGTTTTAAGACGACATCCTATTATCAAAATAAGAGAATAAAATTGCAGCCTTCATTATCATTTAAGAAATGAATTAACATATCTCCCTTGTAAAAGTGACAAATGTATGTAATATTTCTTGAAAGGCTGAAAAGCATGCTTGACCTTGAAGAATAAAAGTCACCAGGAATACAGAAGGTTGCCTTTGCTTTATAATTTGCAAAATTTCCAACAATTTGCTGACACCTGACAACGTTTCATGACTACCCTGTGTGTCACAACCCACCCTCTCAGAAATATGGCCCTGATCCATTCCTCTAACCATAATGATGAACAGTGCAATAACTGGCTAATTTCAGTATTGGTGATTTAGAGTAATCAACAGAGTTCCCTGAATTACAATGTGAGAGCAAACAAGAATAATGTTCCTTCATTCTGAGAGATATATTTGAATGTAGTTACCTGGCTATTTGGGGTCTAAGCAAGCTCTTGGACATCTTAAAGTTAACTGGGACATACTAAAAACTGAAAAGATCAGCCAAATCTTTAATGATGAGGTTGCTCAAAAGGACAAAAACAAAAGCTAAATGACTCCTAGTACCACATGATAGTTGGCTTGCTAAATCCATTGTCTAAATACATGGCATTTACTCCTGTCAGTTCAAAGACAAACAAAATGAATAAAAAAGACCCTGAAGTATTTCTGTGGATTTTCTTATTTACTTAAATAATTATTTCAAATCAAGTAAATTCACCATGAAAAAAACAAAACACTGCAATCTACAAGACTACGTCATCATTTCCCCAGGGAAACATAGAATTATTTTGTATAGAACAGAATGGGGGGGAAACAAAAAAAAAGAGACAGAATGTTCTGCAATGACAAAAGGAAAAATGCTTCTAAATGAAGAGCAGCAGAAAGTCAACCTGATACCTCTGCTCAAGTGTAATGTTTATTTAGCTAGAAATACATGAATGATTCGCCAGCAGCACTGCCTCAGAAAAAAAGGGGAGCGACCAAGAAAGTTAGTTTGCTGCAGGCCATTTGGGAAGTCAATGGTACTAGGACTCTTAACTCAGAGATAGTCCCTGCCCCAAGTCTTCTGGGAACACCGGCTTGTCTCTGGGGGGAAACCTCCTAAGCTAAAAGGTGGTTTATACTTCAGTATGAAGTGCACCATCAGTGTCCTCATTAGCTCAGGCTAATTCCCCCATGAAAATTATGCTTAGCATGTAGCAAGCCAAGTAAATGGAAGCCTACACTTCAATCAGCGCCACATGTTGTGAAGTCTGACCAGCTTTGCCGGCATTAGGGACCCTGTAAAATATGTTAGATATCCTATTTGAATTAACTTTAATCCTTAACATTTTACCCGGGTATCAACTTTTCTAGTGTATTAGCTACACTGTACAAATAATTTGTTAAATCAAAACACTCCTCAAAAGTTGTGGTTTGTTATTACATTTGCATCTTGGATCAAGCTTTGGAGGAGCAACCGAATTAGGATGGTCCAAATCTGATTAGTAATCAATTACATCATGGTATTAAAAACAGACATATTTTGAAAACACTTCAGTGAGTCCTTTGGTATCTCCTTTAGTAAACATAATAGGCCAAATTAAGTATTGCTGAAAATAACTGTCAGAACTTGGTCATTTTCGCTAACAGTGTAGCTCCTACAGACTTAGCATGCAGTCTGATGGCAGCCCAAGGGGTCAAAAAACAGGTACAGCAAGGACAAGCAACCACCTACAAAGGGACGAGGTAAAGTAGGTCACCATTAAACACCTTTTTGAAGACATCTCCAACTGATGTACCCTAGCTAACTGAAACTGATAAAACTCTGAGGTGCTCCAGAGAGGCGTTTCACCAGCTGAACTCAGCCTGTGCTAACCTTATTTTTTAGCAACTGTGACTAATTGCTCAGCCCTACCCATTCCTATTTTAAGATGTTATTTTGCCATGTATGTTTATATTGTCTGTGTTTATTCAGGAATGTAAAGAATTCATATGAAAGGAGAAAACAAAGGTAGTAACTAACTGAATGACAACAGAACTTTTCGTTTTTCAAAACTGGCATCATAATTATGCTGTGCATGTGCTCATCAGACTTTCATGCTTCAGTAGCCATAGGGCTGAGTCAGCACAGAAAATGAACATTCTTGTTGACACAAACTGCTGCTGACTTCGAAAGGAGTATCTTTTTCATCTAGATCAAAAGGTAGTTTTGCTGGGAAAAAAAATCCTGAATACTTTGTATGAATACTAATAAATATCCTGTAGCAATTTTCAGTGATATTTGTTGTTTGAGTCGGTGAAAATAACATCATTAATATCATGTTGTCAAAACTTTCTTCTTGTAAAGTAGCTAAAGAAAATAGCTGAAAGAGGATTAAAAAGTGCTGAACAAAATTCTGACAACTCTAAGATTTTGTGGGCAACTTTGATTTTTGATCTCAGTGTAAGTTACTGAAGTATTTAATATTCTTACGAGTGTTACATGATGTTGCACAAGCCATGAAACCTTAGTGTGCCACTATTCAACACAACAATCTTTTCACTAGCACTTGTATGTGGACTTACACGTTAGATCTCATAACTCCCTATGCTGAGCAGCAACAGCTTAGAAAAGGGTTAATGTCAGGATTCAGTGTTTTGCCTCATGAACTAGCAGTGAGGTAAAAGGCACCACTATACAAAGGAAATGTGGAATAGTTTGGAAATCATTTCAGTGAAAATGTCAGAGAAGCTGTCAAAGAGACAACAGGAGATTAAGAACTGCCAAGTTGGAATACAAGACAAAAAGTTACCTATTATCCAATACTCCTTAGAAAGCTAACTGCTGCAGCCTTAACACACTGACCTTGGGCTGGGCTCTAGATGTGAAATGGTTTTGCTACCTCTTCTTCCTAACAGAGGGAGAAGTAAAGGTCCCCGATGTAACAGCAGGGAACTAGGCATGAAACACAAAAGCTTAACTATGACCTTGACATCCTTCTTGAAGGGTAGAAGCCCCCAGCCACGAAGGCAGGGCTCTTTGAAGTTAAAATAGGCATCAGGTAGAATCCAATGACATCCTCAAACCTGTTTTTCTTCTGTCATGTAATGGCACTTGGATTGGCAAATTCAGCATTTTTTTGTTTGTTATGTTAAAAAAAAAAAAAATCCAATCTTATCAGCTTTCTTCTGTGATCTTATTTTTCAGGGTCTCAACTGAACCAAAAGGGTCTCCGATAAGGTGAGTTTTGCTCAGATTAAAGAGGGATTCGACTGCAAGCTTGATTTATGATAATTAAAGGAAAAACAAGTTGGACAGGATGCTGAAGAGAAAATTGGGGCCTGGTAATACATGCAAACAAAGAGAAGCTGTTGTTGTTCATCTTAGTGCTTTGTTTTCCAGCAGCAGAAGCTGTTGTGTTTTGTCTCCTCCAAACAGGAACTAATAATGATCTGGTGGACAGACTAAGAAAACAGATATCACAGATATCTTGCTTTTGTGGAAGCAATTTCTTTTCTTTCCTAAAAAGTAAGATCTTTTTTGGAGACATTTTGCATTTTCCTCTCAGATATATGAAGCGTCCTGTATGGAATGCTGCTTGGTGTTCAGCCTGCTTGGTTGCTCCACCTGTTCTGAAGACAGGTAGAACAGCATACTCAAAATGTCTCAGGCAAGTGAAAGTGAAACACTGACACTGACATGCAAGCAGTTTACACTAACCTTTAAACTAAGGCTGAGACTCTTTCCCTTCCTACCCTCTATGGTGAGGGGAAGCACTATAACAATATACCAAAGCAACCCCTATTCATGCTCGTTCTACTGGAGCATCCCAAAACACCTGACTGGCAAATTCAGCTTCCAGGACTAAAATTCAGCTTTTGTGGACCACTTGGCTGTACAGTGTTCTGTAACATCATACCCGAAGAAGCAAACAAAGTTCCAAAATGAAGTTCAAGTCAGCTGCTCTAGTCTCAGTTTTCTTGTGCAAACTGTTTATTACTGTGCCACATCTACAGAGCTATTTTGCATAATAAGCCTCTGAAAATCTAATCCAACTCTACTACCTTACAAGGACTAGACACAGGAATATCTCTCTTCAGCCACTTCTGAGGATTAGCTTCAAAAATCAACTTAAAATGAAGCAAACCCAAATAGACTGAGTAGTTCCACAATAAGTTGCAACATCCATATTCAGTAACCATCACCTGTGCCTCTTGCATTTTATGTAACTATATGAGGTATCTGTGCAAGTAGCATTATAGTACACCTGCTGCAGATGGTAAAGGTGAGAAACAATTTGTGCATGGCACATCCATATATTAAGGTTACGAGGCCTTACCTGCACCAGTATTCCTATTGAAGTAAAAAATCTATTTGAGTTTATTTCCAAACACTGGGGAGAAACACATGATTGTTACATCACAATTTGAGGAAAAAAGAGATCAATGTGAGAAGTATCATGTTCTCCAAGCAGGACTATGTGCTGTGACTTGCAGAAGTGGCCACAGAACTGTGAGTCTGTACCTGGTTTTACATTCCTACACAAGCCATTATTTTGTAGTACTTTGTCACCAGGAAGGCATTTATAAGTATTTAAATTGAACAATTTTTAAAGAAATTTAAAAAAAAAAGACCAGTGCATGTAATAAAGTGTTTGTCTAAACATATATAATAAAATAAAACGTGGAAACCTGTTTCTGAGCAATGGCTATAAACAAGAGCTATCCAATACATTTTAAATACTCTTTGGGGTCAAATGCTAATACAGATATGGTTTTTAACACATAACTGTTGAAAGCCACATAAACAAAACTGGATTTACCAGAATAACAATTCCTGTTGCCTTAAGTTAGCAGGGAAAATTACACACAGTCAACAGTATGTTTGTGCTGTTCTTCATTCCTTTGATCATACAGTAAGATGGGAATTGCAAGCCAGACCAAAACTCAGAATATTTTAAGTCACATATTAGAGGTCATTAATCTCAAATAATAACTTAAAATGTAGCACTGGAATACTGTTAAGTACTTGAATCTCTTGTGATGACAAACAATACTGAAAAAGTTCTGGAAGTTTATAAGCAATTCACAAGGCAGAGGAAGATGTCTGTGACCATAAGTTAGATACACTGGTGATTTGGAGTTTAATAGCATCCATAATCCAAAGCACACAAGGAATGGAAAGGTGATTTTCAGCAATATTCTTGAGTAAGATGATAAGAATATTAGTAAAATAGTTTGTGACTACACTTCCCAAATATGCTGTTCAGTACAATTAAAATAACCAGAAAAGGGAGACAACATAAGGAAATTTCTAGGAATGGTTCATGTGATCACAAAAAGAAACTGGACTGTACAAGGCATTGTTTTGTCTCTAGCCTGTGCATGATTTGAATGCTAAAAAACTATGGCAGTCCTACTACAGTACTGTTTTTAAAAGGAAAAGATAAAATAATTGCTCTCCTAATTGCCGCTGGCTAACCTGAAGCATTCATATTGAAAGTGTTGTTACAGAATCAGTTTTTTGAATATGCTGCCTTCTCCAGATAAACAATAATTAGCATCCTAGATAGCAAGAAAATGTAATAGTAGTGCAATAAAGGCACTACAGTGAATGCAAACTCACTTCAGTGCAAGGAATTTAGCTAATTCTGTATCTATAGTCCCTGGACAGCAACTGCTGTGTTTATTAATACAAAATATCCCTTCATTACAGCAGAAAGGCAGTCTGGCAATCTATCTCTGCTTGTTAGGAGTCCTTCCCCCACACACTGCTATGCATAAATCTACACATTTTATTGCTGTGATTAAAAACAAAAATAAAAAGCCTAGCTGGGTCATTTGTTGACGTATACATCACAAAATAAAAAGTCTCCAAGGAGACAAAGTGTCACACAATCTATCACTGCAAACTAAATAACTATTTGATGACTCTGACCTTTGTGCTGACAGTCTGTGTTACTGTGTCCTCCCCTTCGATCTCTTCCCCTGTACTGAGAAACATGGGTTTGGTTTACTTTTATGTGTTGACACTAGTAAAGAGTTTCCAGGCCTGCTACTCTCACACCAGGCCTGCACTTCTCCTTGCTGCTGCCTCTCTCCCAGGCCGCAGACCCTTTGCCACATCTCTGGCACCACAATGATCGATGCAAACGCCTTTGTCTTAGAGCTCCCTCCGAGGCACTTTCGCGTCCAAGCACCTCGAGCCTGCGGCGGCCCGGGGTGTGAAGGCGCTAGTGTTACTTCTTGCGAGGCGGAAGAAAGCCGGAGCCTCGTTCTTTACCAGGCCGCCGCTCCTATTAGCCCCTTCCCAACCATCCACCGAGTAGCCATATGGCAGGTGAGGGCATAGGGCCGCGAAGTGCGAGAAATGGCCTGGGCAGACGATGCCCGGCCTCCGGCACGGCCCAACGGCACAGAGCCCGCGGGCGATCTAGGTCCACCCGGCCCCCTCCCAACAACACACGCCGCACACAGCTGGCAAGCGCTTAACGCGCGGAGGAATACCGTTCCGCTGCGTCAGCGCGCCTATGTAGATCCGGCCATCGGCGCCATTTAACGGGAGGGTGGGGCGGGGGGAGTTGTCGTCAGCCGTGCGCGCCGCCGCGCCCCGGGGACCGGTACCGCGCCCGCCTCAGAGCCTTCCTCCCGCGCCCATCCTCCCCCGGGCGCCGGCGCGCGACGCTGGCGCCTACCGCTTGCGAGGTCATCCCCCTCTTTCCGCGGGGCTGGGCCAGGGCACGCACGGGCGGCGCACGCACGCGACGGCGCGTCTCCCGCCCCTTTTCCCCGAGGGGGCGGTGCCGGTCAGGTGTGTGCTCCGCCCCGCCGGCTCCGCCTTCTGCCCTCTCGCGGCGCCCGGGCCCGGCCAGCAGCTGTGCTACGCTCTCGTCTTTTCGCTCGGGCAGGCGGCGCCTCTCGGCTTTACCCGCACGCCCTTCCTACTCCCAGTGGTGACAGGACGCGGCGAAGCGGCGCGGCGGGCGGAGCGCTCCCCCGGCAGCCTCGCCGGTGCACGGCATCGCCGCTTGCAGACAGGCAGGTCTTCGGGCGGCCGCCGCGCTCCGGTTGGGCGCCCCCCTCGGCTGTTTCCGGAGGAAGGAGAAGCGCAGCTGCACCCTCCCCCCTCTCCGCCTTCCTCCCCCTCCTCCTCGCTTGCTCCCTCCCTCCCGGCCCCCCCTCGGCGCGAGTCGAGCGCGGAGTCACCGCGGCGCACAGACGGGCCCGGCGGCGGCGGCACTCGCACACAATGGCGCTGAAACGCATCAACAAGGTGAGCGCGGCGGCTCTCCCTCCGCCTGCCTCCCGCAGCCCCGCTCCTTTCCACTTCTTTTTTTTTTTTTTTATCCCTCTTACCTTCTCCCCCACCCCCTTTCCCTCGGCCCCGCGCCCTGGGATGAGAGGGTTACGGCTTCGGAGATGAGCCAGCCAGGCTCGCCGGAGGAGGCCAGAGGCTGGTGGAACGGGGCCGGGCAGCGGCCGTCTCCTTCCGGAGGGGCCGCGGCCCAGCTGGGGCGGTGAGGCCGCTCTGTCTACGTCTAGGCCTAGGACCTCGGAGATCGGCCAGAGCCCCGGAGAGCCGGTCGGAGGGGCTCGGTTGGGCCTGGGGCGCGGACGAGGCGGCTCCTGCGGGCAGGGAGCCGCGGTTCCCGGGGACGTTCAAATGTCAGCGCAACCCGGAGCCACCCCGGCGCGGCTGTGGCGTCGCCGCTGCTGCCCCTCCGCCGCCGGCCGGCCCGGATGGTGCCGGTCCGTGTGTGCCGAGGGGGCTTTCGGTCCGATCGCGACCCTCCCTGAGGCAGGCAGCCGGCCTCTCGGGCCGGGCTCTCCCCACTGGCATGCAACTTCTTTCCCGCATTGTAAGATGGCGGCGGGTTCGCCTAGTTCGAGCTCTTTCCGGGATCTCTCGCTTTCTGCAACAACATGACACACACACACGCACGTCCGCGCTCCCGTCGACTCCGGGGCAGCTGCCGCCGTACCATCCTCTCCTCTCGTTCCACCTCCTTCCACCCTGGTGCCGGCTCGGCCATCCCGCTGCCGGGGATCGCCTCGCCTCGCCCCCCGCGCCGGGCGGGAGCGCGCACCGCGCCGCCGCCTCCCCATTGCACAATCGGAGCCGGGTGGAGTAACTTCGCGGCTAACTCGGAAAAAATGCCGAGGTGATGAAAGGTTTTTTTAGAGTGAGATTTTTTTGTTGTTGTTATTGTTTTGGTGTTTTGTGTTGGGGTTGGTTTTTTTTTTTCTTAAAATCTCTTCCAGGGAAGGAGATTCCCGACGTGAGGTTGTGTTTGGGCAGCTTTACGGTTTCTCGGCGGTAGCGCTTCGGGTTTGGGAATTGCTGAAGATGTAATCGTAAACGCGATGAGAGCGCAGTGGCATTACTGGGAAGTCGCTGTTGATCTGTGCTCCTATGCGAGCTACGTGGAGTGTTTACGTATCTCAAGAGCTGAAAGGAGTTTCTTGGTCATCTTGTATCCTGCCAAGATGGCAGAAAGTCAGGGTGTCCTGAATTCGGCAAACTAGGCTTCAGTACACAGAACAGCTTTTACAGATGAGGTATGGAGGTTGCTGCATTATTAGTCTTGCTGTAGTTTCACATCTCTTTGTAGCCATTGTGGGCATATTTTAGTCGAAATGAGGTTTTTTGTAACTTGTCACAGAAAGGATGGTTCTATTATCCCTCAGAATTTTGAATCTGTTCTGGATTAGTGCTAGCTAGATGAATTGTCTTCAAATTACAGCTGTGTTCTCACAAGAATTTCAAAACAATTCCTTTTGAATCTGCCATCAGAACTTGTTCCCCTGTATTGGTGGATGATATCACTTGAGTTGAAACACAGCTAGGATACTCCCTGGTATGCTTTGTCATCAACTCATGCTTATGAAACACATTCAGGCGCTGCAGGTAAGAATTTATTGTCAAATATAAACCAAGGCAAACCCCCACTTACTTAGTAATCTAGTGGTCAGAACCTTAAAAGGACTGAGCATGACTCCTGAATCAGTAAGTCATCTCTGACTTCAGGGTTTGGCCTGTTTTCTGCAGTTTCTTGTCCTGTATTTGTCCTTATGTTCTATGGTACTGTGTACTACCAAACTTCTTCCTTTATCCAGTACTACAGTTTAGGACTGGTGAGACCTTGCGGTTAGAGTCTGTTGTTTTGGGGTACAGCTTTTGTTTACTTGATTGGTTGGTTTGTTTTTAATTGTGGGTTTTTTTGAAGGTTCTATTTTAAATCAGTTCCACTCTGCTACACGGTATGCTTCCAAATTTACGTAGAGTTTACAGTTTTGATATTTCTTTTATGGTTTGTTGGGTTTTTTTTTCCCAACCTGGAAAGTGGTGTTTTGTTAGACTGAAAGCTTTGCTTGTGAATTGCTTTCTTCCCAAGCACTGTTCTAATATTAATATTTACAGGGATCGAGGTTGAAATCCAAGGCCAATTTTGCAACAAGATGATTGGGAATTTAATTCTTATCTTGCCAACTGGTAAAGCCAGAGAATGGCATTCTGTCAGTGGTCAGTTGGGATCCCCTGTCTTCCAAATATAAGGTCACAGATCAGACCTTGAAACTCTCTGCTTCCTTATAGTGTGTTGTTGGCACTAGATCAGAACAAGCTACAGAGAGACCAGCACCTCTGAACATTGTAATCACAAGTAGCTGATTTAGTCTGACTTGTGGTATTACCTGTCAGGACTAGAATTCATCGTCTCCTGCAGCAGATGACATCCCAGATACACCAGCAAAGTTACTTTCAGTCTGTTTGGCTGACCCCTTCTTTGTGGGCTCAATGTATCAAGCAAAATAATTTTTTTATTATTATATTTGGTAAATCAGGCTTTCAGACTGTCAGCATGTATATATCTAATCTGAAGTACATTACACATTCAGAATACAGCAACCCGTACTTAAAACATAACCAGCAAACTGTACTTTTGGCTTGGAAATGAAAGCATGGGAGTATTCGTGTTACATGTTGTCTACTTCTAGAGCACCCCTCGTAAAGTTCTTTCCAAACTGAAGTAGTTGTCCGGTACATAGCCAGTCCCAGAAGGATTACACTATGCTGGAGCTCATCATGGCATCTGTGCCATCTGCTCTGAGGATAGGCTGCATTGGATTGGTGACACTCTGGTTTTATTGATATGACTTGCTTTACACGAGAGTGGCTGTTGTTTTATTGCAACAGGCAAGTGCCTTTGCCATGGAATACTGTGAACCTACGTCTTAATTTTAAACTGATTACTTTCCTCAAGATGACCATTTTTTTTTTTCCCCCCTTCAATTTAGAACAATTTGTGTTGATTTATGGACTTGCATGCAAATGCTTAAAACACGCTTGTGGCTCATTGTCTTGATCTGAAGTGTCAAGTGATACCTGCTAAACACGCATCTCGTAATTGCTGAAACATGTTGTCGCTTCCGCTTCAAATCATGATGATCTGGCTGCAGGGAAACATTGATGCAGGAGTAGGGAGTTGGGAATGCATAAAACTTGGAGAACTTGGCAATATTACATCTTTGATGTACATCCATTTCATCACTGCTTGATAGGTTAAAATCAGAATTAATATGTATGTGTAAAAAGTCTGGTCTGTGAAATCCCAAAGAAAATGTGTGCCTACTGTGTTCTATGTCCATTTGGTTAAGTGTAGCATATGCCAGCATCATCATATCGAGGTATTTTACTAGAAAATCTTAAGTGGAGTTGACATCCTGGAAGCTAAAGGCTGAATGTGGACAAATTGTTTGTTGCTAGTTAAGTAAAGATAGAAGGCTTTCATTGAATTTGGTAAGACATTTTTAAAAAATAGCTTAACTAGAAGAAGCTGTTTGGAATTAAGTTTTCTTCCCTGATGAAACCTACAATACTTTATTTTTGCAGGCAGTCTTGGATTTAGTTTGCTGGGCTTACTCACATAACTCAAATAACTAGGCGTACTTAAATAACTTGAAGTTATGTGGTTAATGTTATACTTTGAATGAATGTCTAGAAATAAGTCTGGATTTGTCTATTTAGGGGCTCAGAAAGTTAAGATTAGCCAATGAAATGCAGTTGATGTAAGCTTAGTGAACGTGCTTTAAACCTTTGTGAATACTCTCTGTATGTATTCAATTACCTTTTTTACTTCAGTTAATTCACCTTAACTATTTTGAGCATCACGGGGCAGACCAAGTCCTGCCTCAAGTAGATAATGCATTGCGACTATGGCACTTGGTGGTTAGAAGGGTCATGTTGAGCCAGAAGCCGGTGGTTGACTTTTGCATCGCGAGGTTTCAGTAACAAAGTTTGAGAAGCACTGGAACTGAAAAACTTCAGTGGTTTTTAAAAGTTCAAATACAATTTTTCAGCATCAGATGAAAGCTGTTGTCACTTAAATTTAAGATTTAGTTCATCCAAATAGTTAGAAGTGGCATTTATACTATGAAGTTCATATAATTAAAATGGAAATAATGCTTACTTAATATGAGTATCAAACCTACATGATTCAAGTCTAGCGTTTACTGTTGAGGTCTTGGACATGTTTTAAGAACTGGTGATGCTTCCGTAACTAGAAAGTTTGGACTGCAGTAACTTAAAAGATGTCTCCTGTTAATTGAACACTGTGCTTGTGAACCAAATTCCGAGTCAGCATAGATCTTTAAGTGTGTACATTGGAATAGGGAGAGAAGGAGATTGTAATCTTACTTAAGATTACAGAACCTCAGAGATCAATATTCCATTAGATAGGTACCACTTGTATATCTTAACCTACTGGAGAACTCTGTTTTTAAAGCTTTGGGTGGGATAACATACAGGCTAAAAAGGTTGACCAGCCAACATTTTCTTTACAGTTGTTCCAACTTTTAAAAACCTGCTTCTGAAAGTAAGGCAATGCTCGTGCTATTATATCCCGTGTGAGTTTCTTCTTTTCTAGAAAAGCTGATGTAGAACTCAGCAGAATGAGCTCCCTCCAGCCACCTTCCCAGTCTGTGACCAGTTACAAAGTACTAATGCCTTGCTTTGCACTCACACATTAATGGGTAGAGAAGGGGGGAGGATGTAAACAGCTGTAAGTAACAGCTGTTGAATACAGAGTAGTAAACAGCCTCTTGCCAAAGGCACCTCTGTTCCTTGTGAAGCCCACCTCTAGCCTGGCATCGTCCCCTACTCGTGGATATTTTCTCTATATCCACTGGGTTGAACTGTTAAAGGAGAGAGGAGGGGATGGAAGTTCTTAACCTTGTCTGAGATGTCAAGTGACAGCTGGTAAGGAGGAGTGTAAAAGAGAGAGCTTTTGTGTAACTCAGCTTAGGACACTGATATGCAATCTCTGATAAATCTTTCTGTTGCAAATATCAAATTTTTGCCATTTTAACTGGGAATGCCGTGTTCTTGTACAGGTCCCTCCCCAGTGCTTCAGAGCTGGCAGATGGGAACGTGTGGTTGGCATTTCAGCATTAGTCTGATATCTCAGTATAAAGCTGACTTTTGTTGATAGTTTAAGCGAGGATGCTGTAGCTTACACTGAAAAGGCTGTTACACATATGCATTTTCTCCTGTGACTGAAGTGATACAGTAACCTGCTGGTCTAATACACAGCAGAACAAAAAGAAATAAGAAATAAATGCAGCAGTGAGAATGTATATATGTTTGGAGTTAATGCATTTTTATATGCAGTTGCTTTGTTTTCAAGTTGGCTTTATCAGAAGAGAGCTGCATGTGCTGGATAGTTTTGTAAACTTCTTGAATCTAAATGTAATGCCTCAAACCTTAAATGGAAATCACAGGAACTTTAAAAAAAAAAAACCAAAACAACAAAATCCTTTCTCTTCAGTGAGCTTTTATGGGGCACTGATCTGATATGTTAAATGTGGCAGGTGACTTTGGAGAAGCCTTTAAAAAAATTTAAATTACATTCACAAGTTCAAATTGGTGTTTATGCCTTTGCCAGCTCTTTGTAAAACACTTGGATGTAGACGAAATTTAATAGTGAAAAATGAGCCAAGTAGAGCATTGTAGGGTTCATGACTGAAAGCTACATAGATTTAAGGGATTTTTTTTTTTTTAACATTGTTCAGAGCCTTCTTATACCCAATAATATTTAGTATTAAAGTTTGTGTAAAGGAAACCTCTTTTTTTAAACCTCATCCCTTTTGATATGCTAAACATCTTCAAGATCTCTGGCAGTCTTTTCCAGTGTAATTGTGATGGGTTTTTTAATTCTCATTTTAAGAAAACAAGATGAGAGAATTGCATACTGCTTTGCAAATGTTATGGCCCGGTAAATAACAGAGGAGGAAAATACTTAATCCTTTCACAAGCATCTGGATGCCAGAGTTGCAAGCTGAACTGAGTGTAGATGCTGAAGTGCTTTAGGTTTGCCTTGATGGAGGACATGAAAATTGTGTTAAGTGCTCAGTTAACTTTTCTTTGTAACCTGGAGTTAGGCTGTCCAGGTGCTCACCACTTCTGTGATCTCTTCCAAGAAAGAGTTTGTTTAGGTTCCTGGTAAATACGGGTGTCCTGCTCTAAGGTAGTATTTCCCAGCCTTTACTGTATTGTTTAGATAATAATACCAGATAATTCTCTAAATCAGATAACTAAAAACTTTTGCTTTCCCTTTAGGCTTAGTTTTATTTTCTTCTTGCCTTGAGTAAGACAGGAGAATCTCTTTAAGTTGTGATTTGCTAGATGAACAATGGTCCCTTCCATTCCCCTAGTTCAAATTGCGGTCTGTTCATAAATATGCTTTTAAACACTTTTTCCTTTGTCTTTTAAGCTCTTTAAAGACCTTTGTGGACATCAGTGTTCTCTAGTAGCTGAAGTTGAACTCAACTGTAAGAGCAGCTGCACCACAGAAACAATTTCTGATTATTTTTCTTTATTCTCTGTTGGCTCAGTGTCAGCTGATTTTGTGTGAACTGTACTTAATCCTATAGACAGGCCCTTAGTTTTGTATCTCTACCACTGGCTGTTCTAAACACAGAGCCATTATGAAGGGCAGTTATAAACAATAGCATAACATGATAGGTTAATTGTACAGCTATGGAAAAGCTAGCGTAATCTTCCCCACATAGTTGTGTTTGTAGACTATATCCCTATAGTGTGTTGCAGTAGCTCTCACATGTGTCTTTGTACAAAATACAGTCTGGTAAAAGTCAAGACAGTTTTTAAAAAGAGAGCTGATTTTCATAGTTCTTTAGGTTAAAAAATGACATTTTGGAACTATACGTCAGATTACATCTAGACAATGAATTCACCACACTGATTATTTAAGTGCCCAATTAAGGCCACTTGTGACTTATAGGAAAAAAAACTTGTCCTATATGCTGTCAGGCTCCAGAGTTGTTGTTTGTGTAGATTTGGCAAACTAGGAGGCCTCTGTCACATGAGTCCAGGACAGCAGACATACAGACACTGCTTCAGTTTCAGGTTGATGTGTGAAATACTGGTGGCTGAGGCTCTGCTGTGTGTAACTGTGTCCTTGAGAAGCTGTGGGGCAGCCTGTTGGAAGGCTTTCACAGAATGCTGCCAAACCCCAACATCTAATGAGTGTTAAGCTAGTATTTGTGTGAAATTGTCTACCATAATGCCAAAATCCCGTTCCTCAATGGTAGCCATCGGACCAGAGTGCCTTACTTGGAATATAAGTGTCTTTCCAAGTGCATCACTTCACTTTGGTCTGTATTGAATTTAATCTGTCTGTTTCCCAGTCATTCTGTTTCATTTAGCTAGATGCATCTTGCTGTTTGTTACACATTTACACTAGTTACTTTCTTCTCCGAGGGTTGCATTCTAGTCTTGGGTTACAGAACCAAAGATCAGTGTGGTTCTTGTAGGGAAAACCTCCAAGTGAAAGATACGCTAAGTTTCAGAGTCCAAAGCTTAAAAATGGCAGAATTAAAATACCTGGTTATCACTAAATGGAAAGGTAGGCAAACAGTGCCTCATTTCATGCTTTTCTCTTCAGCATACTTTTGTCAGTGTACACAGCTCTGATTCTACACTGAGCATTTGTGTTTTAGTAGCTCTTTTCAGGTAATGGTAATTGTTATAATACCACAGAACTGATGTGTATAAAGCAGTCAGATTTTCTTCATCTTGATTACACAGCTGCTGTGTAATCAGTTTTGATTACTTTGAGGGAAACCTTTTAATTCAAAGCACAACTATAGGCACAGAGTTGCTGTCTTGTTCCTAGGTTTACTCTGAATGCCTTTACTGAGTTGGTGACAGAACTCCTTTTCCAGTTGGATCTGTCCAGCTACAGAAGTGAACTCGGCAAAAGGTTGGAATAAATAGAGATCCATTTTAGATCTGAAATTTTCTGAAAAACATTACCTACATTGTACACCTTCCAAATTTGAGAACAGATAAGAGCTGTAGATAATAGCCTTGTTCACAAAGGGCTTATGTACTGAAAGGTAGGTTCTCTGAAAAGATAGCATGTAGTCATCTGAGTAGGTTGTATCACAGCCCAAGCACACAAAGTGACTTAATAACAGTTGCACAGCAGTCTGGCATTTCCTTCCTTGAGTGTGAATCTTGAAACATGAATATTTATGTATTTGTCTTTTAATATACCATTATGATATTGTTGCTAGACATTTTACAAATAATATGTGGTTTACAGCCTAAAAAAATCTAGTACTAAAGCCTTGAGAAAATGGAACAGGATAATCTTGAGGGGGACAATCACAACTATACATTCCTAGTCATGTTTTGGGTTTATTAAAAAACATTCTGTGCTTTTTGGCCCTTGCTGTTTTCTGTGACTGCTCTTTGTGAGTTTTCTCTGTATGTTTGCTCTAACATATTTTTTTAAGTGACAGGAACTAACATCTTTGTATATTATGCACTATCATTATACATTGTTTTTATCCATTTGTTGTTAGCCAGAAGGCTAGCTTGTTTGAAACTGATAATTTTCTGCTGCTTACACTTGTCTTGTGCTGCGTATTTTGCCATTACTTTCTTATTCTACTTAGAAATATACATTCAGTGTTTTTTTTAAAACTGTAATTTACTGCTTCTGACAGTAATTAATTTTCATGCTTAAACGAATGCTGCAAATGCAGGTGTGTGGGATGAGACAGTAGTTCTTTGCTGGTTGACACTTCTTAATCTTCACACAGGCTTAAATGTTCTTCCCCTCCCTTTATAGCTGCTTCCAGTCCTTTTTTTAAAGCTGTTTTCAGCTGTGAGCTAATGAGCAAGACTAATGCAGTGATGAATTTTTGGATGTTTAAAGTTTGAAATATCCTATTTGACACTGACAACATTGGATAAGCACTCAAATGAATAAATGTTGATTTGTTTCTTTGGCTTAAGTGGGCTTTGGTTTTTGTTTTATTTATTTAAACTTCTTATTTAACTGTGTATCACCTTTTGTGCCCTCCAGGGTAGAAAAAGTTGTTATCTGGAAACTCAAAGCAAGTTAACACTTTATTATTATTATTATTATTATGCTTCATTGACTACATTTATTGCAGCTTTCTGGTTTGATTTTTAACAAATAATGGTGTTAAAAATGGATACTAAATCTTTACAAACCAGTATTTAATCTAACTGTGACTTTATGCCTGTGGAGGCAAATCAGTGATGTTCTGTCACACTGTATTTAAATCAGCTGTTTCTACCATTAAATTGGAATTTGCTAAGACCCGAAAACTTGGGGGAGAAAAACAACTAGTTCCTGTAAACTTTTTTTTTTCCTTTCACTGGTCAGTCATCTGTATGTGATATCCTTTGTCATTCTTTGAATTCTGTGGGGTTTTTTTTATCTTTTAAATGACTCTTGTAATCTTAAATAGCTGGTAGAGAAGAATTGTTTGAGGTTTTTTATTGTAGCTTCTCTTCAACACTACTTTTGTGGGTTGTGATAGGATCGTAGTTTATTCACACTCACATGTCAATATTTTGAATCATCACTTGATGAGTGAACTATTTTCTATGATTCTTATGATTATAGTTGTGCAAAACAAGCAAGTTAGATTTTATAAGCTTTTTGTTTTAAAATACTAGTGGGGTTTGTTTTGTTTTGATCAATTTATGTAGAATGAGGCTGTTCCACCAATAAAACTGCATCTTGATACAGACTTAATGTGAAACTGGCAGAAGGCCATGGTGTTGAATTGGTTCTAGAGCAGGTCTGTCTGTTGCACTGTTGTAGGATATTGTTGCTATATGTCCAGTTATGTCTGAGTTTTGGAGAACTTGTAAAATTATACGTATATTGCTTCCTATATGTGCTACATTGCTTTTGTCCTCTAACAGCAGAATTGATGCTTACTCCTCCAACAGTGTTTAAATCTGTAAAATGCTCATCATTGTGGAGAGGTAGGAATTATCACAACTTTATATTTGGAAACTGGGACACAGAAATGACAATATGCTGGAGCTATACCGGAAACCTTTAGCAGTGCCAGAGACTACTAGTCATGGTTGTAATTCAAGACTAATCCTTTCCGATAGGCATGTAACACATAACTCTGAACCAAATTGACCCTATTGTTTCTATGTAGAGTCTTTGGAATTTGCTTCTTGGGAACTCTTAATTTTCTTAAGCCACCTGTAAAGTGAAAAACTGTAGCAACTGACTCCAAGAAAATGCTCATGTGAGGAAATTTAGGAAAGTTTGGGATGTAGCTAGTATCCCTTGACCAAGGAAAGCACTACTGAAACTGAATGTAAACAGAAAGAAGCAAAGTTGGAGACAGTTAAGTATTGCAGCAAGAAGGAGTACTGGAAGCATAAAGCCCTTACATGTAGAAATTTTACAGAGCAATGCTTGGGAACATTTGTTTAGTTCTAAAATAGTAGTTAAACTCTGCATTCTAAAATGAAACTTAATGCACTATTTACCTTTTTGGTGAGAGACGGGAGAAAGCAGGGGAATAATTATGATCTGAATTCTTAAAAATTATTATTTTAATTGACTCCTGGAAATGATGCTTAGTTTTGATGTCAAATATTTTTCAGATTAAGTATTTTACAGAGTAGTTACTTTTGACTGCTAAACTGAGAAGGAAGGTCAGTTTGTGTTTCTGTTGCTGAGCGGGAACCGTTTCTCTTTTCTAAAAAAAAAAAGCTTTTCCCTTTCCTTGAATGAAATGCTTCAACTGCCCTCCAAATCTCACAGCCCCTGTGCCTCTGCTTGTTTAGTTTCCAGTTATTCCAGTTTACCTGTTGAATTCAGCAGTGGCAGCTTTCAGGAGGAAGTACTTTTTAAAGTTACACAGAGAACTTTGCACTCCCTTGTTGTGGAAAGCCCTCCTTTTGTGTAGATGTGAAGTGTCCACACTTAACTGAGGGGAAATAGGTCTGATGTTACTGTAGGCAGGCAAAGCTTGCCAGTGTTTTTCATGTTTACCCCACAACACTTCACACTCGGCTGAAGCAAACAGCTTTACTACAGGCTTTATTTTCTGACTATAGTACCTAAGAGGAGCTGAAGCAAACAGCTTTACTACAGGCTTTATTTTCTGACTATAGTACCTAAGAGGAGCAAATACAAGGATGTTTGCCACCTCATTACTTTTTCTTTCTTTCTGAATTTAGTGGATGAATTACCTGCTCTGTGATTGAAATACCAAGTGCTGTATCAGATGTTTCTAACTTTATATTTTCAACTGTTTTGTTTAGCACAGTTAGGGTTGGTGTTTTTGTTTTTGTTTTTTTTACTGAAGTGGTTTGGGCCAGACAAAACATTAGTCCTTCATCTTAGGAAAATCACTACTTGTTTGTTCTTCGGAATGGTTCCAGTGGTTAAAAGGGGTGACTCTGTATGGACATGTATTTGAAATGACTGAAGAATGGAATACTGAACTTCATGTGTTTCAACTTGTAAATTATTTTTAATACTGCTGAAGACTTTTGCACAAATTTTTCACCACACTTACTAACTTTAATAGTTGTCTTAGATTTGCAATACCACTTACATTTACTTTTCCTAGTTGAATTCTTGATAAACTCTTAATTTTCCTGTTTTGTTAAAATGCTTTGGTTTTAACTTGAGTACTGATTTGTTTCTCTGAAAATAGTAGTACCTTTTGAAAAGCTCTTTAGTCTAATGTACATACCTCTGACTGTTCACTTTATGTTGATCTTTTCTCATCTTTGTCGTCTTGCTACTCATTTTTATAATTTTCTTAAATTGCATTGAGCCTTTTTGTAGTTCTTGGTTCCTGTGGTAGCTTTTCAAAAATAGGATCTTCCCCAATTAAATCAGAATCCACTAAGAACTACGCAGCTACATTATTTTAGCAACCTTTATATTGTTCTGCTTATTATTCTATTGCTACAACTTATTGTAATGGACAAAATATCTTTTTTTCACTCAGATTTTGGAAGTGATCAATCATCCTTTGATCTAGAAAAACAGAGTTACTTTAGAAATAAGCTTGGTTAACAAAGTCTTCTGTATTTGTTAAATGGACAAAAAAAACCCTCTAGCCTGAAAATTTAAAAAGCTTTCCATCTGAAGGTTCTTTTATGTTTCTATTTTTTCCTTTATATGGATAATATAAATCTAACTTAGCAAAAATTTCTGGACGGTACTTGCCAAGATATGAACCTAATAAGTAATTTTCTCTGTCAGGAAATAAATGTCACAGTGACTCTCTGTAACAGCTGGGGAGTGTAGAAAAATGCCCTCTAAATGCATTCACTGTGATGATCTGGAAAGAGCTGTTTCCCAACTTCCAAATAACAGCAGTAGTGAAATGAACGATAATATTAATTTATACCATTGGTTATCAATATTGTTACAATTCCATTTTACAAAAATAGTCTTTATTCCAGTGCAAAATTGAAATCTACTTAATGGAAAAGTTAATCAAAATTAGCATGTATAGGGAGGGCAAGTTGGTAACTAAATTTTCTTTTGTTTTTTTAAGAGAGGATTTTTTTTGAATGGATGGACTTCGTGTTAAAGTCGTGTTATTTTTTTGTGCTTTGATAAGACGATAGCTCCTTGAAACACAGTGTTTTAAGTTACAGCAAATGTATTCTTTTTTTATTAATTTTGTATTGGCTCAAGGCTGTTTTAAATTTTTATCAAGTGCGAAGTTTGTGAAACTTGAAGGACTTACCTTAAGATCTTCCCAGACTAAGCAGTTAGCTGTCTAGTCCAAATGTGCATGTGTTTCCAGCATAAAAAAGTAGTGGAAAGCACTTGTTTTAATGGCTTGTATAGGCTTGTAGCAAAAGCACTTGGGAGAAGGACTGAAGATTTTCTCTTTTCTCAGGGCTTCTAGACGCCTTGACAAATGCAGATTTATAGAATCTCCTGAAGCCTTTTTTAGATTCAAAAGAATGGGGAAGAGGGAAGGCATCTCTTACATGCTTGAACTGTAAAAGTATAAATTTAATTTTAAAAGACAATGTTCAAACAAGTAACTTGCAGAGCATTTAAACAAATTAATGCTGAACTTTTTTGACCACAGTAATCTTGATGCTAGACAAGGAATCGACCCTTCATCTGAAGGTTTTTGTTTTCATTCCCTGTAATGGGGGGAGGGAACTGTTTCTACATCTCAGTTATTCATAATTTTAAAGACACATTGTCCTAATGTGAAGCTTAAAGTTAAAACTACAGATATTTTGCCTGCTTCCAACACTTCAACTTTCCTGTCTACTTTAAGCTATGCAAGATACATCTCTGCTGAAGGTAGTGAGGAAAATAAAACCGAGTTTCTGTGTTGTTGGGGTTTTTTTTCTTTCTCTCCTGAGTCAGACATTATTACGTACATAGTGCTTTCTGATTCATGAAGAGTCATCAATAGCTCTCTTCCCACTTCAGAATTCTCTAGCTAAAGCTGAATCCTTGAAGGTCCTCCTCAGAAAGTGAAGACTTTGCTCACTTCTGGTTTTGTGTCCTGCTCTCCTTTCTGTCCCTCCTTCAGCAAGGGTTTTGTTACAGTATTGATATTTGTTTGGAAAAGCACATTCATTGTAGCTGTTTAGCTTCATAACTGGTTTTGGTAGTCATTGTCTTTTATAAAGACTTTCTTTTTATACTGATCAAGTAGTTCCAATAGTTGTTATTGGACATTCTTCTGTTTCTATATAGAAAAACTGAAATATGTTTTTCTCGGCAAAAAGTGAAAATTACTGTTAATTTGCAGTCCACGTCTGAGCAGTTTTGTTTGTTCTTTTTTTCCTAAAGGAACTTAGTGACTTAGCCCGTGATCCTCCAGCTCAGTGTTCAGCAGGTCCCGTTGGAGATGACAGTAAGTAACCTTAAGTTTCATGTTTTGCTCTGCTAACTCAAAGCATACTATGCAGAGATAATAATGCGGAGTTTTTCTTTTGTAGTGTTTCATTGGCAAGCCACAATTATGGGACCTGTAAGTATTCTAATTCTTGTGACATAATATTAAACTAATAGTTTTTATTCAGGAGGAAACTAGTTGTATTTTTTTTGTTTTACTGTTATTTTTTTGGGGATTTTTTTAGCTCCCCTTATCAGGCTTCAGTTCTAAAGGTACTCTGTACAGTAACAGAAAATGAAAGAGGATTAAAAGTTATCTGATTATTTTATTGCCGGAACATTTTATGAGGACACGTACTTCAGCTGAAATGATCTCTAGAGCAATGTTAGGCATTACCACTTAAATGCAAGCAAAATTTTTAGTTAATAATTTTTTCTCAAGATTGAATCCAGCATCAGCTTTGTACTATGAACTCAGCTCAGGGCCAGGAACTAGTTGGGATGCTTTTGTGTGGATTTTAGAACAGGAACTTTAGTTGGTCTGGTGTCATGTACTGAGGTCTTGATACTTCTTGGAATAGAAGAGGAAAAAGTCACAGAAATATGAGGTTCCAGTTATAAGTGGAGGAAAAGTGTTCAATAAGTATCTGAAACCTGAATGTGACTTTTTCCTTTTTAAAGAAGGCATATGTTGGTCTTTATTTGAAAACGTAACATGCAAACATGGGACATCTGGAGTTCTCAGAGTGGTTATCCATATTTATAAAACAAAACCTTCTGTAACTTGAGAAGACAGGTATGATGCCAGGAGACCTGTAGCCACAATGTGATGCTTTTGGTGAAGCTATGAAGCAGGAATTAAATCTCAGTGATGCTGAGTTACACTGAATTGATATGTAGCCCCAAGTGTGGGTTTAGGAGATCGCTGTGGAAAATGTGCTTATTAGAAGTTCACCTGACTGGAAAAATGACTTTCCATTCCATAGTTCCTGGTCCTCATTGAAAGTAACCAAGTACCTGAAAAAGATAAAATTGTTTAAAAGCTCTGTTCGTGCTTAAATGGCAAGGAATGTTCTGCACTATACTGAGTATGATTTTATTTGGCTAATGTCTGCCTGGTTGTAAGGCATTAAATGTCTGTTGAATTAAAATTTGTATTATTATTTTTAGCTTCCCCTGCTGGTTTAACAATGTACAGCTCCTTTTTGTCACCATATTGTTCTTTTGGTACCTAAAGGTCTGCATTCCTGTTTAAAGACTGGGCAGTATCCTGACAGAAGTATGATGTTAACAGTTCTAGTGCTCCTGTGGTGTTGCTTAGTGGCATTAATAACAGATGAGGATTGTAGAGCCTTCTGCTTCTGCAATAGGATATTATCCAGGCTGTGATTTTTCTCAGATAGGTGTAAGAGAGCTTGCATTGGTTTAACACATTCTAAGAGGGATTTCTGTCATTGCTAAAATATATCCCCAGAATATGCCCAGTAAAAGAGTTGCTTTCTGGCTCTTCGGGGCCTCACATATCTATTGACCAAATACAAGAGGTGATATCTTGATTGCTAAGTTTTCAGAAGAGATTGGGTAGCATAAGAACCTATGTGTTTTCAGATTTGAATCCCTTGTGTTGCAGAATTTCATCTTCTGGTATTTAACTAAGTAAGATGTAGTTATTTCCTTACACTGGTAAAATGTTCTTGCAATTAATGAGACAAGTAAATTTACAAATAATTCATAAAGGTACTTGGTGTCTCAAATTCATTTTCCCTAGCCTTGAATCCAGAATTAAAAGCATTGTAGTCTTGAGGTTAAACAAATTGTTATCTCTACTTCAGAAATTTAGTTGTAGTTTCAAGTAGTTGTAGTTTCAAGCAAAACTTCTTACGTCTTTTCAGAACTGGTAACTTATGCAATCACTATTTACTCATTCCATTAGCTTTACTGCTAACAGTTTATGCCTGAATGAATTACCCCATGATTGTTTCCTTGGAGCAGGGAACCTTAAAATACTGATCCATACTAGGTTACAGTGAATTTCTAAGACAGAAAGAGAGGAACAATTCAGTTTAATCTTGATAATTTTGGAGTGGTTTTTTGTTTGTTTGTTTGATGGTGCTGGTAGGGTGGGGATGTTTTTGTTACATTTTTGATTTGGGTGTTTTTGCAAAGGTCAAGCACTTAGCTGTGTATTTGTAGGTATTCTGCAGGACTAAACACCACCTAAGCAAAGGATAGAACTTAAGAGCAAATGGGAGACCCTTAGAGTTGTCTGTGGCCACTGTAAACTTGGATGGTTGTAACAAATAAGTTCCAAACATATAATCTGAGGATTTTTGAACCTGACAGGACTCTCACTTTGTTGACATTATCTTGGAGCTGTCTCAGAGGCATTGGAAAGTTTTTTGCCAAGTCATCCTGAGTGGATTGTCAGATAAGCTGTTTTCTGTGCTTGGAGAGGTGCATGCAGGAAGTGACCTGTATGTGTTCTGTATCGCTTGCCTTGGGAAGTAGTAATTTAATTGTAATTACATCTCTCTCATATTGATGCATTAAACAGTTCTGTTGTTTAAAACAATTTCCTCTCCTTTTATTTATTTTAAAACATCTTCAGTGATATTTAGTCCTAAAGATGATAATAGGAGAATTATTTGTTTGCTTTGACAGAATGACAGTCCATATCAGGGTGGCGTATTCTTCTTGACTATTCACTTTCCTACAGACTACCCTTTCAAACCACCTAAGGTAAGTATTGCTTTCTCATTTATGAAATTAGTGCTCTTTGAAGAACCAAGTACAGGGCAGAAATTGATGGCATCTGTGTTGTGATATTGTCAAGTTGTCACTTCTTTTCATGCATTCTTACAGTGTACTGGATGACTACGTCCTTCTGTGACTGCCACAAGGATGGCTATGTTAGCATGTATTTTAAGAGCAAGTTAATAAAGGTGAATTATGAATATCTTGAAAGCAGGGAGGGTGTGGTGTCTCCTTTTCTGGATGTTTTCCAGACCCACCTGGATGCATTCCTATGCGACCTGATCTAGGTGGACCTGCTTTAGCAAGAGGTCGGACTAGATGATCTCTAGAGGTCCCTTCCAACCCCTACCATTCTGTGAAATTCTGTTTGGTTTTATTTCTGTTTTTCTTAATTGATGGGAAAAGTCATTAGCTTTGTGTAACTACAATAGAATTATTGATGAAGGGACTGTTAAGTATTACAGTGTTGCTGTTTGGGGTGTTCTGTAGGAACGTGACACTATGTATGGGAATTAATTTGCTGAGTGCTTAAAATCAGTAAAGACAATATCTATTAGAATTTGTCAGTAAATGCAAAATACACTTTTTGTTTTGGTAGCCTTATCTGCCATTAGCATTTTCTTCCAATTTTCAGTGAATATGAAAGTGCCCACTTTGAGTGATGGCACTTGAGCTCTGTAACAGCCGGGTTACTGTGGTTCAGGTACTTCTGTTGAGTGTGGTGCAGGCACCTGGGATTAAAACACAGCCTCATACTTGCCCTCTCTCTGTTGGAAGTAGAATGCCTGGTAATGGGAGACAGAGATTGTGGCTTGGGTGTATTTCCGTGGATTTGATGCAGTTTGACTGCTTAATCCTTTTCTTTTGGAGTAAATTGAGTTGACTAGTAGCTTTACAGAGAAGAAAGGGTGATGTCATTGCTGCCTTAGACCAAAACACACTCTCTTTTTTTTTTTTTTGTTGCAGGTTGCATTTACAACAAGAATCTATCATCCAAATATTAACAGTAATGGCAGCATTTGTCTTGATATTCTAAGATCACAGTGGTCTCCTGCTTTAACTATTTCTAAAGGTAACTTTTTTGAAGGAGAGATGATTCCCTCTTGTCTTGAATATTGTGCTTTTAACTCTGATTGTCTTGTTCTCACCCTTCTCTTGATGTCCCTTGCTCATTCTAGCTTGCATTTTACCAACTTGATAGTGATATCTTACTGCATTTTTAATGGATATTTGTTTTTTCTAACACCTTCTGCTACATGACTGTTTAAGGCTTTGTCTGGCCACTTGTTTGCTTCAGTATCCTTAGCAGAGCTTACTAGCTTAGTCTCAGAGGAATCTGCCAGCATTTGGATGGAAATAGGCCTGTAGTGGTATATTTGAGCTAATGCTTGTTTGCAAACAAGCTTATTTGCAGCAGTCCATGTATATACATATTGCATGTTAACTTAAAGATTAAAGTAATTTTTTTAATAATGAAATCTGCATAGTTTTTTGACTGAGTCTGTCTAGAATTATGTGCAGAGTTATATTGGCATATCACTGTGGTAGATGAATAAGGGAAAACTGTTACTGATACATGTTGCTTTCTGGCACTGTGCACTGGCATTGTATTACATTACTTCATGAGCTAGGCTTACTGATTCTACTTCAGAATAAATTGATGCTATGCTACAGTAGAAGCTTTATAGCTTTCTTCATTTTACTTCAGTAAATAACAGTTAATTCTCAAATATTTGCACAATAATCAAATTTTGTTCTACCTCAAAGCCAGTAGCCACTGTAGCTTCAAAAGATCCATCAAAGTGCTCCTTTGTCTATAGAACTTGTAATTCCTATCTGTCCAAGGAGTAGATTTGTGATTTGAGTATGGATTCCCTATTTTAATGCTGTCACTTGTTTTTCTTTTAAAGCTACTGTGAGAATAGAGCATTAAGTTCTCATAGCTTCCTAAAACAGTATCTTCCTTTATTTTACAATGTGTAGTTTTATCAGTGCAGACCAGGATATTGTTACCTTATACACAACAGAGAGAGAACTCAGTCTGATTTCTTAAAAGAAATAATATGAAGAAGGTCTAGTTTTAGTGATTAAAACCATGGAGTATACTGGTCATCACAGTAAGTGGTGTGCCTTTGCTGGCTGCTACATTGCATCACAGTGCAGGGAACCACAGTGCAGGGAACAACAGTGCTGTTTCTCATGTGTGCTTACTGACAGCTATAAGTATTAGGAAATATGAAGCAAACAGTTCTTACAGGCTTTTAAGTCATTGTGGGCATTTTATCTGTAGTGGTTTATAAGTCTGTTTTTTCTGTATCAGGAAAAGGCTTTTTACATTCTCTTCTGTACTGGCATTATGCTTACAAAGATTTGTGCTCTGTTGTTTCTGAGATTGTTGCTCCTGGTTTGCTATTGAGAATTCTTTTTTTTTTTTTTCCTTACAGTTCTCTTATCCATTTGTTCACTGTTATGTGATCCAAATCCAGATGACCCACTAGTGCCAGAGATTGCACGTATCTATAAAACAGACAGAGACAAGTAAGTACAGAGTTGCATAAGACTAATATTTTCAAAAAAACTTCCTTAAGAGTACGTTGTCAGACAGCAGTTGTGTTTAGTGAACCTTTTGTGGAAATCTGGGATGGAAGAACTCGTGTGTCAAAGAACTTCCTATTGTTGGTAGTGCATAAGTAAAAAACCAAACAGGCTTAGTATCTTTGAAGTTGTAGGGGAAGGACACTATCTTTTTTTCTCACATGTGTGGCAGTATTTTAAAGTATGTATTGCCCAGTTTTTTGCTTACCATTGTTGTGACTTAACCCCAGCCAGCAACTAAGCACCATGCAGCTGCTCACTTACTCCCCTCCCTGCCATAGGGAGGGGAATCAGGAAAAGAAAAAAAAACAAACCTAAAAAGAATCCCACATTCATGGGTTGAGATAACAACAGCTTAATAACTAAAATTCAATAAAATAGTAATAACAATAATAATGAAATACATTATTATTGTAATAGTAATGGAAAGTAATCAACAAAATAAAACCAATAAAACATAAAGGGAAAAAAAGAAGTGATGCAACAATGCAGTTGCTCGCCACGTGCTGAGCAATGCCCAAGTAGTGATCTGTCCCTCCTCACCAACTCACTCCAGTTTGTACACTGGCTATGATATTCTATGGTATGGGCTAGCCCTTTGACTAGTTTGGGTCAACTGTGCTGGCCTTACTCCCTCTCAGCTACTTGTGCACCTCCTTGCTGGCAGAGCATGGGAAACCGAGAAGTCCTTCACTTAGGATAAGTGCTACTTAGCAACAGCCAAAATATCAGTGTGTTATCAATATTATTCTCATACTAAATCCAAACCACAGCATTGTACCAGCTACTAGAAAGAGAATTGACAATATCCCAGCTGAAACAAGGACAACCATGCATAAACAGAGGGTGGTTAAATCATCATGTTGAGGAAAAGATAACTTTGTTATTTTTATGCTTTCTTTTGGTAGCAACTTGGCCTTTGTTTTTGATGCTCCCCTTGAAAAAGGCTTTTTTTTCCTATCTGTGAAAAAACTTTTTCTTCTTGTGTTTATAACATTTTACACAAATAGAATTATATGAAGTGAACTTGGGGGTTTTTGTAAAAAAAAAAAAAATGTATAATAATGCTGAATATACTTGTCCAATTAGGTACAATAGGTTAGCAAGAGAGTGGACAGAGAAATACGCTATGCTGTAGGGTAAGAATATTTGCACATCATGGTGCATTTAACAAAATGGAAACTTGTCAGCACTTGGTGCTGCATGCTCTAAGGCACTGGATTAACTAACAGATAATGGGTGCACCAGTTACTGAACTTAGATGCTTAACAGCTTGATCTGTGGTTAGTGTGAAATGTATTGGCTAGTCACCGTTTCTCACAAATATTGCTCTTGCATGGCAAAAACAAACAAACAAAAAAGATAGTATGAAACAATCATCGAGTTTCGAGCCAACTTGTCAACTTGTTTTGGTAAGTATTTACTCAGATTTTGGCAGAATTTCAATGAAAGTGATGTCCCATAGCGAGAGCTCCTGTGTTCACGTGGGTGAATTTAGACAATCCAAATGTCAACTTTTTTGTTATTCATCAGTGTCTTCTACATATAATCTTGGAAAACGTATGGGGATTATATTCTGCTTGTATAGTTGAAATTTAACTTCTTACTGACAAGCATGGAGTTAAGTGTAAGCTAATTGTGAGCTTCCTGTGGAAGCAGTGTACTTAAGTATTTTTTGAATGTCCTTTTAAAAAATTGAGCAGTATATTCATGCAGAAAGGGAATATTAAGCGTGCTTAGTGCTATTTTACTTTACAATGGGAAATTGACATTCTGTTTTCAATGATAAAATTAATCAAGTAATCTTTACTTACAGCATGTGGTACTCCTGTAATCTTTAAGAACAGTATTTAAACAAAATACTCTCCTTGTCTCTCCCAACCCAGGTGGTCTCTATTTCTTCCTTCCTCTTTCTAGTTTTATACAGCAGACTTCTAGCAAATCTGCTTGTCTTGAAGTGTTTTGTATATATTAGATTGTCCTTGTTCAGATCAAGTATGTCTTAGTACAGAAAGAGATTTCTCTTAATGTGAAGAGAATAGGGAGATAGAGATAAAATGATACTTAATGATTAACTGTTAAGGAAATTGGCATTTTCATGCTGACGCTAATCGAATTCCCGGTTTTGTTTGCAGGTACAACAGAATATCTCGGGAATGGACTCAGAAGTATGCCATGTGATGCTACCTTTAAGTCAGAATAACCTGCATTATAGCTGGAATAAACTTTAAATTACTGTTCCTTTTTTGATTTTCTTATCCGGCTGCTCCCCTATCAGACCTCATCTTTTTTATTTTTTTGTTTACCTCCTTCCATTCATGCACATGCTCATCTGAGAAGACTTTAGTTCTTCCAGCTTTGGACAATAACTGCTTTTAGAATCTGTAAAGTAGTTACACAAGAACAATTGCCCAAGATTCAGAAATTTTTTTTAATGGAGCATGTGTATTATGTGGCCAATGTCTTCATTCTAACTTGGTTATGAGATAAAAACAAACATTCCTCACTGCTCTAACAGATACTGAAGATATCACCTGAAGGGGGGAGGGGAGATTGATGTTCATTTTTCTCCCATCAAAGAAGTAACATTGCTGTAGCGACATCCATCTTGTTCCACACCTTCCAGTGTTAGAGAACTGAGGTTTTACTATATACTTTTGCTCATAACTGATGTGTCTGGAGAATTGGTACTGAATCTATAGCATCAGCAGAACAGAAAATGTGATGTATCTTATGCATGTCAATAAAAGAATGACCAGTTCTTGTTTTACAGAGAATGGAAATTGGAAGTCAAACATCCCTTGTATTCCAAAATAGGGTCTAAGAACATTTTTGTAATTCATTTAAATTTTGTTAGGAGGCTTGGAGCTATTAGTTAATCCGTCTTCCAAAACACTGTTTAATATAGCACTGAATAAATGATGCAAGTTGTCAATGGATGAGTGATCAACTAATAGCTCTACTAGTAATTGATTTATTTTCTTCAATAAAGTTGCATAAACCAATGAGTTAGCTGCCTGGATTAATCAATATGGGAAACAAAATCTTTTGTAAAAGCAAAGCTGGTTTTTGTATATACTGTTGGGATTTGCCTCATTGTTTAACATCAAATAATGATGTAAAGTTCAATAGAGTGACTCTTTTGCCATTTTCAGTTATGATGCTCAGTCCGTTGCAGGTTGACACATTGTTCGGCCTGGCGTATGCAGGATTAATAAGCTAACATAGTAGTGTAGCCTTAGCAGCGTGCTACACATGGTGCTGGCAGCCCAGCGTTCCGGGGTGGACTTGGGGCCTGGCAGATCTGAAGTGGTGTGTTGTGGAGATCCTTCCTGATGCACCTGTGTTTGCTGACTGAGAACCTTTTCCTTCACCTTGTACACTTAACAGCTGAAAGATCTCAATCTGGAAGTAATGATGAGGCAAAAACAAATATAAAATAAAGTACTGTTTTGATGTGGGAATTGTCATGAGGCTGTGTTGAAGTGACTTTTACTATGTGGGATGTTCGTTACCATTGAAAAGGACTTGTTCAGCCACGTTGCCATTTACATTGATGACTATTTTAATGCAACAGACACTTTCCTCATGTCAGGTAACTAAACGTGAATAAAGATTCATTGCTATTGGATTTTTGTTCTACAAGAAACACTGTCTTGTGCCATTAGTTATCTTTGCAACAACAAGGACATTATTAAACATCATCTCTCCCCTTTCCTGCCCTGCTCCTTCATATTTCTCTTTGTTTTGGTTTTGTTTTTTTTTTAGTCTCCATTCTTAACATCCATAGCTTCATTTTCTCTAGTCTTGTACTATCACTTTGTTGTGCATCTGTGACTTCGCACTGGCACCACTTTTGCACTGCTTATAGTTATGTACATTCTAATTCCTTGTCCCCACATGGATGTGGAAAGCTAGATGTAAAATAAATGTTAAACCTTAATTTTTATAAAAATTTGAACATGTAGTTTGGACATGTTTTGTTCTGGTTCTAAACTATTGAGAGTGGACTGATTTTGAAGTGTAGTTGGCTTGGAATGCAGAAGCCTGGGCTCTTTAACGGTGCATATCTCCCTGAAATGATGTACTGAAATTTGTTGATGAAGTTGCAGTTCATGCAGTATTTTTGCTGTGCTGACCAAAGATTTTTGCTTACACCATTTTGCAGGAAAGTTTGATATACTTAAAATACAGCTGCCAGTGGCATTACAACTGAAGTAAAAGTTTATATTTCTAAGCTTACCTTACCTTGTATTTCTGAGCTTACCTCGCTCTCACCTTTTTGGTAATTGTGTTAATTTGATGTTTATTACTTTGTCTTGGAGCTATAGCCACTGAAATCACACTGATAATGACAGCGATGTTTTGTGAGATGTAAGGCACCAGGCTTTGTAAAACTCGAGGTGCTATGGATGGAGGGGAACGGTTAGGGAAGGAGAAGACAGTAAAATATTACATTGAAGGTGTTAACCTTGTTCAGACCACTGTATATTTTTCCAGTACATCTGTAAAGGTCCTTCTGTAATTAGAAAGTATGTATTTTGATAAAATAATGATGGATGATGATTTGTAAATGTTACATATGCATGCTAGAGGCCATGCTGAGACTTAAAATCTTACCCTTGTGAAGTAGGAAATGGCAGGTGTTTTGTCTTTTAAGCAATCTCGCTAATGTCTGTGTAGACTTCCTGCAGAAGTTACTTTTGGGCTTGTTGCTCGCTTTGAGGGGCAAGGGGACGAGCTGGGTAATCAGCTAATGAGGAAATGAAAGACTTTAAGCAGTCTTACCAAAAAGCAAAAGTTTAGTTAAAGGTCACCTCAATGTGTAGCCTACCTATGAAAACCACAGGTAGTCCAAAAAGTGTGTAGTAGATCTTGATTACTGCAAAGCATGTGGAGGGGTAAAAAAAAACCTCTCAGTTTGAACTTCTGTGTTGAAAAGGAAGGTTTTGGAAAACACTGAAGTGAGTTGTCCAGTCCAGCTCTGTTAAAATACTTAACTCAGGATCACAAATCCAATAAGAGCTTCAGAACACAAGATCCAGCTCCATCCAAAAAGTCTTGGATTGAGCAAAATATCTGGGGTTTTTTTTCTTCTTGAATGGCTTTTATTTCAGAGTATTTGTAGAGCACAAAGTCACAAGCCAAGGCACTTAGATTTAACAAACATTTAAGATGGAAATAAGTTTACACTTCTGTTTTGGTTCTGGAATCATCAAGATTCCTTGCTATGTTTAAATGGGGTTTGAATTTGACAACACTATTCCATTCAGCTTATTTATATTTCATTTGAAAAACTTCCAGTGGTTTTAAGCACATTTTTGAGTCTCTTCATGATGCAAGAAAACCTTAATCTGTCTCAATGGTCAGGGATGTTTGTTTTCTTTCCCTGTGTGCTCATGCACACAGCATCTTCCATATTGGTTGGGGGAAAAAAATAGAAACATATTTTTTAATGTGTGCCTAAAAAGCATGCTGCTCAGTTGCACTGTATATAGTTTTTATATAAAGGTTGTAGATGCTAACTCTTTCAAAGAAGTCTGGCTTTAAGAAGACCACAGCAGTAAGGTCTGATTGCTGTGGTACAGTCTGGCAAATAATTAAAAGACAACTCGCTAGTATATGGATGTACGGATGTGTTACACCAGTCCTGTTAAATTTGCTTATGCTAAAAGGAATTTACACTAATTAGCAGATAACTTAATGACTTAAACATTTACAGCCAGAAATATTCTGGTATTGTATTCTTTTCTGCAACCTCCCATCAACTGTCCCCTCCAGTCATTTTATTTCAGATCATTCATTGTTACAAAAAACAGTGTTTTACAGGCATCATCATCTAAAGCAGAGACCATAGATCCATCAGATGTATCTAGTGATTTGGGAATCTTCAGTCTGCAAAAATAATAAAACTTAAAGTGTAGTAGAAGTTGGAATTCAGCTGAAGATTGCTTGCTGTGTTTCTAGGTGTCAGAATCTAAATTCAGTTTTATATGTGGAAACAAGGCTAAGACAGCAGTCTCTGATAGTTACATGAAACAAATTAGTGTTAGAGCAATGAGATGAGATAAATAATCATGATCAATAAAGAATCTTGAGGTGCAAGGACACAGCCTACACTAATTAAAGCCTGAAAACCAGAAAAACTGCTTCTTTGAGGAATAATTTTTCTTCACACAGTTCAGTTCTCAGTGTCATTGAGTGGATGCTATTTTACCCCAGTGCCATCAAAGTAAAAAAAAAAAAAAGGATAGAAATTGGAGAACTCTGGGATTCAGATCCTGATAGGCAACTATTGCATATTTAAAAGGTAGCTGGAATATTTCCAATGTAAGGCTGAGGGCTTATATACTGGCAACAATGCAGGACCAACTCAGAGAAACCATGGTAACATAGGAAACAAAACTGGGTAAAGGTATGATGTAAAGGGAAGGTGCGAAAGGGGAAGACCAGTTGCCCATACGGTGATGAAGTGAAGGCAATCTGAATAAGATTGCTGATAATTTGCTATTTTAAGTGTCCAGGTTAGCCTGTCAAAAAAGTGTCAGTTCAGACATAACCTTAGGAAGACAGAATTTAGACAAATGAGTTTTTGCAGGTGTGTATTAAGTTCCTGTGTTGATGCTTGTGATTATTTAGCCAGTGCCCATTTACCATTCTCCTTAGTTAATGCTGCAGTAATTGGGTCTCCAGTGTCATTTAGAAGCAAACACTCAGTGTTCTGCAGGGTAGTTGAAACCTACCAGGTTTGGGGGTTTTTTTGTGCTGCGGTGAGGTCATGTGTTACTGTTTGTTTAACTGTAATCAGTTGTGGGGGAAAGAGTTCAGTAGTTTCCAGGTGGGCAACAGTAACTATTGTAACCATTTCTAGAGCAGCTGTCTCAGGTTAGAAGATGTGTCAAGGGTAATCTTTAGTGACAGGTGCCAGAAATGAAACAGTGCATTTGATAGGGTGACTGTGTGAAATAATACTTTTTTTTTTTTTTTAAGGCTGTCTAGTGAACATCACTGTTTGCCCAAAATAGGGGTTTGGAGTTTTTTTGTCTATTGGAAATGGTGAGAATTCAGTATCTTCTTCAAACAGGGAAGATTTTTTTGTTTGTAGGAGGAGAAAGCTTTGCCAGGAGTCATATAGTGTTGATTGGAACACATTGTTTTTCTACAACTTCTTTGATCTGGGGTTGTACCTGATTGACTCTGGGAGAGTTGGCTGATCTGTTTAAATAACTGCTATTGAGATTCATTCCCCTTCAGGAACTTCAAGCAGAAATACTCAAGCTGTCTCCTTAAGAATCTTAGACTTCGCAAATCATCTAGGTAGTTCTGGCTTCTTTCTGAACTTCTTGTTAACTATGCATCATCCCATTGCAGACGTAATGTGCAGAGGATGTTCAGTTTCTTAGAAGATGGTGATACCACTGCTAGCTGGGGAGCTGGGTGGCTAGTTTTGCTCCAGCTGCTTTGTAGAGACGGAATTTGGAAGTGCTTTTATCTGGGATGGAAATTTTGACTCAAGTTTAGTCTCTCAGATGTGAAGTCATGATTCATTAGAGGGAAGTTGTTTCCTGTGTTTTTGAACTGCTTAATTGTTGATGTTCTTATCTTGGAAAACACTGATAGACACTGAATATGATAGTTTCATCTTCGCTGATGAAAAGAAGTCTATGCTTGTTTCTAAATAAGTCCTGGGGAATGGGTTCCCCTCTCTCTGGGTAAGCCTCAGCACTTCTTATCCCTCAATATTTAAAGCAACTCTGAAAAGAATCTGTGTTCATATAGTTGTGAGTTCTGTCTCGTTTTATTTTTAAGGGGAATTTTCTGGAACACACCTTTTTGCTGAACATGCAACTCAAGATTCTCTTGGCATTTAGGCAAAGAACTGCAGTTTACAACCATATGTACAGAGGATAGTGTGAGTCTGTAACCCTTTCTTCCTGATAAATTTGTGAAAGTAAATGGCAAAGGTGTGCCGTAGCTCTGGCAAACACCACCATTTCAGTATTAAGTATTTTATTAAGCTATTTATTTTTTGAGGAAGCATACTCGTGCTAAAACAAGGGTTACAGATTCTTTGCCATGATATTACATCTGCTGTGACAGTGAATGCAGAAAATCTACTAATTAATTCACAGATATCTTAGAAATTGAAAGATCTATTCAATGTAACCGTTACTTTATTTTTCCTACTGCAAGGTTTTGTAATGCTCTTTCTGGAGCAAGAAATCCGGATGACTTTATAAGGTACTAGATTTTGTGTAAGTACTTGGAAGAGCATCGAGGAAAGTATCACTGGTAGTGACTGTAGGAGTTCTCAGGTAACAAACCTAGTGGCAGGAAACCGACATTGAGAGATCCTTTTATTGAATGGATTAGTGCTGGCTGGAGAATTGACTTTAGTATTTGTGACTGAGTTCAGTATGTCTATGAGAAGTCCCTCAAGATCATTGACCACTGTCAGCAAATCTGTGTGGTCTAATTGACATACATGCTTTGACAAACTTAGATGTGTATGTTTTACTGTTTTGTTTGTGTGTTTTTCTCAGTTTTTGTATACCTCTGTTTTTGCACTCCACCCTTTCTTGATTTTTTTTCTCCTTGTTGTGAAGCCAAGTGAGGATTTTGTTCTGTAGTGTTTCAGCAGACTTCTGTTAGAATCCACAGTGTTCCCCTCTGAGAGGTTTGGGCTTGGCTGGGATTTGAGGGTTTTTTGGTGGTGTTTTTTTGGTGGTTTTGTGGGATGGAGTTTTTTTGAAAGGCTAGAAGACAGACCATATAGAAATACATGAGCTAGTTCAATGAAATTAGGTGCAAGTGAGATGTATGATGTTTGGAGAAGGCTTTCTTTCTTCAGAACTGCGAATATAAAATCTTACCACATGAGCTTATTATGAAGGCAGCACGTCATTGGTGCGTATTAAGTCCCTCTGTGATTCTGCAAGTCTGTTAAATTTAGTAAAAATAAGAGCCCCTCACAAGAGCTTGAACATGGCTTTGTATAAGCTTCTTTTGCAAACTCTTACGGTTTGGGGTTTCTGGGTAATAGCAATGCTATAAAATCTTTAGGATGCAGTAATTTCTATGTATTTGAGGTTCTTAATACTGTTAGCTTTGCATAAATAATAATGGGGCACTCAGAAGATGGAAGTTTAACATTGGTAAGCAGCAGTGCTATAAAAAGCAGAACAAAAGTTTCTCATGGTTTGTCTACAAAGAAAAGTCAACTGAAATATTTAAGCCAGAGTGTGCAGTTACACACAGTAAAAGCCCTGTTTTACCCCAATTGTTGTAGGATAAAAATCCCTTAGTTTGGGAGTTCATAGTTTGCTTGGTTACAAGTTCTAAGCTCAGTGACAAGTGCAGATGTCAATAACCAGCCTAAGAAGGAGAACTTTCTTGTGTAAATGAATCAGGACCCCATTCACAGAATCTCAAGGGCTGGAAGGGACCTCGAAAGAACATCTAGTTTTTATAGTTTGGGTTGTATTTCATGAAGACCTCTCTAAGTCTTGCTTACGGAATTATTCATGTTTTCTGAGAGTCCATTCCAAATTGATTGAAAGTTGCACTTTGAGGTATCATGACATAAATTACAAGCAACTGGATTAGAGCAGAGGAAGGTAGGTGGCCATTAATTAATTTAGCTAGGCATTTTTCCACTCCCACTTCATACGTGCGACACTTCACACTCAGAATTACTGTTTCAGTGCCAAGGATGGGGAATTTTCATAGACTTAACTTTTTATTTATGAATTGGGAAACAAGTAAAAAACTCACAATCTGTTTGGATAAATTATATGAGAAAACACAAGCTTTAAGACAATGCAGGTAACATTGAAGCATATTTTTGCACATAATATCACTGACGTGACTGATACAAGAAAATAACTTTTCAGAATAAAAAACCAAAAAGACACGCTTGTAGGAATCCATTGGCCAGTCTCTTGGATGTAAAGCTCTTTCCTTGAAATGACTTCTCTTTAATGTGACTGACGTGGCATTTTACTAGCCACACATGTATTATGCTGTGTTTGGGGGGAGGATTGAAGAAAAAAGAGGAAGATGAAAAGAGAAGTTGCCATAGCTTTAGCTAGAACATCTCTGGTTCACAGGGCAGGAGACTCAATACAGAAATAGGTTATAGTTGACCAATCATTCCTCCTAACCTTGTTTGGTTTTGTTTTTTTTTTTTCCACAACCACCCTGCAGTGTTTGTTTCCACTTCAGAGACCTGAGCTATTCTTTTCTTGTTTCTTGCACACATACCTACTCTGCTAGATGGACTTCTCTTTGCCGCCTTCCCTGGGCTGATGAGGAATCTCTTTCACGTGACTTAGCTAGGCAGTGTCTGGGGACTTAGTGCTTCTAAATTATGAATCAGAGGTTTATGCAATTGCTAGGGCAAGTAATGACTCTTGAGGTGCAAAGCATGACAAAAGGGGGAAGGAGTAACTTAGAAAACAATCTTTTTTTACTCTGTTAATTGTGGTAGTGGTCCTAGATGGCTGGAAATCTTGTACTGAAAAAAATGGGTTAAAAACATTCTTAATTTTTTAGATTAAATGAGTATGGGTGAAACAACTGCCATGTTGGAATCTAGAGCACAAATCTGTGGGACAAAGAGTGAAAGAGAAGACCTAAATGTGGTCACTCAGTGAATTTTTAAAGAGAAGTTACCATGTAGCATATGCTGACACATACATCATGAATAATTTAGGGTGTGGACAGTGGAGAGGGCAGCCAGCTGTACCTTCCAAGCCAGCTGCAGCTAACTGATAAGCTCTTCTAGAAGAGTTGTGCTAGGAGGAAGTAGCAGTAATCATAGTTTGTGGTTACAAGATTACAGGTCATTGTCGGGAAGCTGGAAGGATAAACAGAGGATCAGCCTCCTTGGTATTAAGAGAACACAACAAAACAGAAGAGGTCTTGAAAAAAATCTCCCAAGTTCAAACTGCTACCAAGATGTTTGCTAAACAATGAGTGACCTTCAGTCATGTAGTGCCTTTCTCGTGTCAGTGTTAAGCTGTCTACTGTTAACTGTCAGCAGGAGATGGCAGAAGGAAGCTTAGCTGTACCCATCTGCCATCCAAATAAATCTTTGTGGCTGTGACCTGGTATGGAGGACTGCCAAGGGAATATTGAGGAAAAATTATTTGTTAACTTGCTGGACATACTGAACTACTTCATTAGACTAAATTGCCTTTTTTTTTTTTTTTAATTAAAAATTTTTAAAGGTTTTTTTTTTATGTGTCTGAAATCCCTCAGAGCAGAGTTCCAGGCCTTTAAAACTGTACTTGTCAGTGCAACCACTGCTGATAAACTGTATTCAAAAAATGCTGAGAGAGTCAATATAGTGGAACCTTTACTGACAGATAAGTTTTCAAGATGATTTTGCATCTTAAACCTTGTTTTTGGAATCATGACTGCTTCTTGTGGTGAAGTCCATTTAGCAGAAAGCCATACCTTTGGATATTATTATTTGCTGAATACTGTTTGTTGTGCTGGTACGTAAAAAGTGCCAAAAATGTAGGTGGCTGTTCACTCTTTTAACTCTCACTAATAATTAAAGCTTTACCTTCAGAATAGTATGGCACTTTTGTAAAATGTTCTATAGACATCAAAATGCATGCTGAATATTTATAGGGTTAAGTGAAGTTACAGAGTAGCTTTCCTCCTTTCAGTAGCTCTATACCAGCTTAGACTAGCTGAACATCTCTGCACTTGCTGAAGCAATCTTGGAGGATTCCAGGCAGTGATCTCTGGTGGTTTTTAGATCCTTTCTTGCAGGCTGCCACTGCCCTTGTGCCTATCTGCAGGCTTTGTGGCAAGAAAGCAGAGATCTTCTGCAGAGCTGTGCTGCTTGTAGGAGCTATGGAAGGTATAGGCGATAATTTGAGCATCAGATTATTTGCATCCACCAGGCAGAGGATTTAGCTGTAAACAAAATGAATGTGAGTAATATATTAACGTAGACACTGGTTGAAGAAGCTGGGGCCTTTTGCTAAGGAGTGAGCTGAAGAGACGGGGTTCTTTTCAAATTTCTAAGGCTATTTGTTATGTTTCTAGTCATAAAACTACAGCATGCCTTCCCTCCTTCTAGTGCAAGTATCAAAATACTAAAATTTTTACTAGTACCAAAACAACAGATTTGGATCCAGACAGTAAGAGAGTAAAACAGGACACGAGGAGATGAAACGAAGCCAAGTCAGGGGAAGTTCAGGTTGGAAATGAGGAAAAGACTTTTCACTGAGAGGGTGTTCTGTCACTGGAACAAATTCCCCATGGAAACGGTCACAGCACTAAACCTGTTGAGTTCAAGGAGGATCTGGATGATGCTATTAGTCATATGGTTTAGTTTGTCCTGCAAGAAACAGGGAGTTGGACTTGATGATCCTTATGGTTCCTTTCCAAGTTGAGATATTCTGTGATCAATCTAGTACTCCTTGTTCTCTTTGTTTGCTGGAGTAGTCTTTCCTTTTTGTTAAAAGGTGAATCAAACACCTAATGCTTTTTTTACACATGGGCATATATAAAGTATTTTTAGTGCTGTTTATGTACTAAGTCATTTGGGAAAAAAGAGCCCATATTAAAATGCATCTACTTGATGAATGTACATGAGTCAAGTTCTGTAACTCTTACTCCTGAGACATTTGTACCAGTGCAGTGAGTGATGTAGCATGTAGCATCCTGGACTGCATGAGGATGTAGTTCTGTTACTTAAGAGGCTTGCAGTGGTATCATTCAGACAAGTGAAGAGTTTTTGTATGTAGGCAGGCTCTTGGCTTATGCTGTTGCCTGTGTGGGGCTTGAATTGATTCAGTGGGAGCCTCACTGTTTAAAAACTCTGGCAATTCTTGTAGGTGCTGATCTCTTGGGGGGGGGGGGGAGTGTCACTTGAGTACCCAGTTTTCAATAATTTTGAATATTCCATGATGCTTGTATTAGGGTCACATTTGCAGAAATGAATAGTCAGAGTTCATCCTAGTGCTGAAGTCAGGGGCATTACCTCCACGAAAGGTTTGAGAAATAGAGGTCTTGACCTGCCCCAGTGGTTTGTCTGGAGTGACTGAGCAGAAATGCAGCTCCCAGCTGTCTTGGCAACTCCAAATCCATTTCAGTTTACTCATCTAATTGATCGGCTATAATTTTTTTGTTGACATTCCAATAGTACTCGCTGGCATGGCAAACATTCATTAAAACAGGAGGCTGGATATATGTTTCACATGGAGAGTAATCTGTTTGGTATGTCCTCTGCTCTGCCGGCACAATGCCAAGAGAAGTACATGGCACTGAGTAAGAGCAAGAGAAGCCTCTCAAACTTCCGTCGTGGGAGAAACTGTATGTGCCATACCAGATTTGGAGGGATCGAATTCTAAGTGTTTTAGGAGGATGAGTCATAGGTTCTGTGGTGGTCACAAATGACTGCCTAATGTTAGATCTTTAAGAAAGGCTAAGCAAGCTGTTCTGTAATGTCCCTGTGTGTACTACTGATTTCCTGTTAAGTGCCAGCGAATCAGTTTTGATTTTAGGTATATTTTAAGTAAATTTTAACAAGACTTCATGGGGAGCTTGGGCAGCACCATACCTAATCTTAAGACAGTGACTTTGCTGCTGTGAGACAAATGGCAAATGACAATGGTCAGTCTTACATAACCTTAGGAACAGATTAGGATTGTTTCAAAAATGTTTATAAATTGAAGAAAATAAAAGCTGTGGGAATTCCTCTTTCTAAAGAACCTGTCCTTAGGAATCTGGTCATGCTGGCTCTGAAGATCCTTATCCTTTTTGTATCTGTGCTATGGAAGGTGGCAACCTGAAACCTGAATCCTGTGTTTTGAGCCCATCTCAAACCAAGGTGTTGTGTGGAGGTGTAAATACCAGCTTTTGCTCCAGCATACCTGATGAAGTTTAAGGGTATGCTGAAGGTATTTCCTGTATTTCTGCTTATGCAATTTTTAATTCACTGTCACCTAGTTTATTGCATTTCCCCTCTGTATAGCATTTGCTTGGACCAGTAGCTTCCCTTCCACAGATCGTTGTTTTTTTATTACTGGCAATTGTTAGTGTTGAGAAATTCTGTTTACTGGGGAAATCCCCTTGCCTACAGACTTTACAATAATTGTGAAAGAAACTTTAGGCCTACCATTTAGATCATCATTTTGTATTTTGCTCATGATAAATTAGTACAGCATTCTCTTCTAGTGATGTATTAATACTGTCCTCAGCTAAAAGCAATGTTAATTTATTTCTTCATGTTATTTTTAACATCCTTTTGGGATGGAGTTCAACATAAATACAGAGTAATGCCTGAAATGTGTTCTTTCTGTCTATCTTTTACAATTGTCTAGCTGGAGGGCTCTCTGCACTGTATTGCCTTTACAGCAACCCTGGGGAGTAACTATTTTGCATAGCAGTTTTAAGTTTTTCAGAGGCAGTCAAGAAGCACAGGACAGGTGTTAGCGCTGAGGAGCTGTAGGGCTTTCAGGCAGATGTGCGATCTGAAAGTATTCACAGTCCTGCAAACACCAGTCCAATTTTGTGCCAGTAATTTATCCAACTTGTCTACATCGATACTGTTGCATTTATGCAAAACTCTCAAAAGCAGATGATCCTTTAGTAGTTTTGCATCTTTGACAAATGGTCTGTTGCAGCGGCAGCAGCATCTGCGGAGATTACCAAAAGAGATAGCAAGGCTGGATAGGGACTAGAGTGAATATAAGTCTTGTTTTGCTTCAGAGGTGGTAACCTCCAGCAGAAGACCAGTTCAGGCTGGACAGGTGGGGGCACTAATATCTTAAAGCATCACGGCCAAATCTGTGAGAACCTGTTTGTTTCAAAGCTTTGCATGAACTCAATGAACATGAATTTGAAAGAGAAAACAGCAACAGCCCATCCTGATGATAGAAATTGCACAGCAATTGGAAACAAAAGACTTCACAGGCAGAATTTGGACAGCTTCAATGGAACTAATCTGAATTTATTCTAATAGCATGGTAAGTGTGGTTTTGCCTTCAGCTTTTTGTCTTAGTTGATAAAGAATATCCACTTGCTGTAAGAATTGTAGTAACCTCCAAAATTTGTGGCATTTCAGAAAGAAATGAAGTATGGTGCACAGTAAAAGAAAGCCACACAAAAGACCTTGCTTTGTGTCTTAAGATTTTAAAAGATAAAACCACAGCCTTTAAGACTCTTGTATCTTTAAACAGCAAAAATGTCATTTGTTTAAAAATACCCTCAAACAAACAAACAAAACACCCTTAAAACTGGGACATGAAAATGAGACATGATTTAACTTAATTATAAGCTTTGAACAAGGAAACAGCGTGTTCTCAGAATACTTAATTACAGCATTGTTTTTAGCTTGAGGTTTTTTGTATGTGTTGCCCCTGTCAGTCTTCAGCAGAACGAATAAAAGGCAAAGAAAACACGGAAGTACAGTAAACATCTTGAAATGCAGTTTCCTTCTTACTGGGAAGCTATCACATGACTTGCTGAAAAGATTTAAAAAAAGAAAAAAGGCCAGATTGCAGATGTTCTTTGGTAGCATTAAAACTTAATTATCTGTAAATCTGCTTCTTGAGAAATAATATTCTACAAGGTCCCTCAATCAGCCCTACAATGTTTAAATGCATTTAGTGTTGCATGAGTGAATTTAAGGAAAATACATTGAATTGCTCAAATGTCCTGAAAGCATTACTCATTGACAGATGAGGGCAGAAACAGAACAAGGCTTTCTATTATTAATGTATAATGATTTTACAGTCTGAACTTTTACAGGTGAGAAGATACTAATTCTGACTGACTTTACTACACTGTGTGAAGCCAGTTGCAGTAACTCAAATCTTCAACGACAGTCTCTTTTGCCAGTCTCACTAAAATATGGCTGGGAAGTTGAACTGAAATGGGACCTGCATTTCAGTTAGTCAATATATCAAATGTGGGTTACTCAGTCTTAAAAATACTCACAGAGTAACTGTTCCAAGAGCTAAATTTCTGCCCAGACTCCTGCTGCCAAACAGTGTGAGTCTCAGCCATCCCTTTCTGAAGTTGGAAGTTGGTTTTTTTTTCAGAGTGACAACAAGATCAGCTACTGTTTCTCTCTTTGGACCAGTTATTTCACAGAACTGTGCCACCCCTGTGCTCTTACAGGTGAAAAAAAAATCACCTGTGGTTGTATCATATACATTTTTCTTTATATGGTAGATGAATGGAAGGGCTGGCATTTTTGTGTTGTATTAAAATAAATAGTTGTCAGCTCAAAAGAATTCGGATCAAAAAAATAAAGGCACATTGACCATGTTCAGCAATATTTTAAAGACATGTTTAGGGTGGGTTCTTCTGGTGTGCTGAATTAGTTGTGTGAAAGCCAGGAGCGAAACCAAATCTCCTCTATCCCTATTCTTCTCTGCAGTCTGCTATATGCCACACACCAGGAGCAAGAGCATGTTTTTCTGTCAGTCACATGTTATTCTTATGTGATTTGGTGTATGAATTGTCTTCAAATGTTGTTAAAGCAATTAACTCTTTAGCATTCCAAGGTGTTTTATGTATTCTTTTTCCTCATCCACTTTTACAGTCTGTGATTAGAGACAGGAAGAAAACATACAGCAGAAATGGAAAAACTGAATAAAGTCCTGCCATTTATTGAGGTTTCTTTGAATGCTGTTGGTTGCATTTCTGTGCAGATTCCCATGTATGCAACTACGTGTAGTTACTACTTTCATTTCTTTGTAGGCAGTGACCTGACTCTTCTGTTAAAAGAAAAAAACCAAATCTATAGTAACAGGGAGATAAGTGGCACTACAGCTAGTATTGCTTCTTTAAAGGAATTTGTATGATTTTGTTTTGTTTTTTAAGCATATCTCACCTTCTCCTATAAGTGTATTCTCAGACAGCAACCCACCTGACCAGGATTCTGACTTGATTCATACAGGAAATAAAAATCACATGTATCCAAATAGAATAGTGACTTGATCAACTATACTTTAAGAATAAACAATAAAAAAAGCCCTGCCTGCCCCCTCCCCCCCCCCAAAAAAAAGAAAAGGAAAAAACCCTACCCACCCAACTCCCACCCCAAAATGCTACAACCCATAAGATAAGCTTATGGAGTGGATACTGAAATGAGCATTTTCAAGTTGAGCTGTGTGAGGGAATGACATAATTTGTATCTGAAAAAAACCCAAATTAACTGCTTTCTAATGTCCTTACAGCTGAGCAGGCAGACGGTGAATCTAGGTGTGAAAGGTCTGAGATACTCTGCTTTATGCTATCACAATCCTCAGAAGGTACAGAGGTCAGTCATTCTTGCAGGTGCCAAAGTCTTTGAAGTCTGAACACCTTTCTGTATGATGAAATGAGGTTCGGGGGATTGCACACCTGTTTTCCACCTGCTGCACTGTGTCAGCTGGAGGAAGAAGCTGGATGAAGTGCAACCTCAGCATGGTGTGAAATAGCTGCAATTTGTGGAGATGATCTGGGTCTGTTTGCACTGGAGTTCGGTGGAAGCTGAGCTTTGAAGTCGAGTGACTGACTATCTCTAAAAGAGTAGCTCAGACCACTGCTTTCCTTTTGGCTCCTTTCACTGAGCCATTTAAGAACTTGTTGCTTTAATTCCTTTTTTGGGGTGGTGGTAAAGGAAGGGATTAAGCTAGAAAGAGGACACAGGAAAGCTACAATGGGGTTTGGAAACCATACTTCAGGTTGTTTCAGTGGAGCTGACCCTTCTGCTTCTTTGCCGATGAACATACTCCATTTTTAGAAATAAAATCCACAGCAACAGAGCTAGTGCTGCTTTATGTGAAACAAGAGTACTTTTTAATGAGGTGTTCATGATGTTTGTTCTGGTTTTATACGCCTCTGAAATTTTAGGGGAAAAAAGAGGTGGAAGTCTGAGGAAATCTCATGACTCGAGGGAGCCAGTACTGTCAGTACCTGTTGCACCGTTCGTTGTCACAGCTCTTCCTCCGCCCTCCCACTTTCACAGCGCTTTACCTGGAGCTCTAAAAAATTTGCTACATCTGAAAAATTTGCAACTTTACTCTGCTCCTATTAGCAGTGTTCGGCTGTGCCTCTTCTGGCAGCAGAAAAAACAAACCAAACCGCGCTTTTTCTTCTTTCTTCTGCTGTTGACGGGTATGCCCTGCTCGGCCAGCCTTTCTCTCCTCACGTTGTGCCGACATGCTCGCATAGGGGACCCTTCTCGCTTTAGCCGGGGAGGGGGCGGTAAGGCGGCCGCCCGCGGGCTGTCGAGGCCGGCCGACTGCTAACGCTCTCGGGGGCCGCGCTGCCGCCTCCTCAGCCGCGCCCTCTTTCCTCCCCCTCACAGCGGGGCTGGGCAGTGGCCCTCTGGAGCCGCTACCTTTTGGCAGGAGGAGGTGCCCGCCCGCCCCCACCCCGAAGCACCGCCCCGTCCCTCTGAGGACGCGGCCGTACGGACCGCTTGCTGCCACGTCTTGCCTGTCTGTCCTCCCGTCCCGTCCGTCGTCCCGGAGCAGCGTCTCCGCGGGCCATGGCGGTAAGGCGGCCGCGGCGCGGAGCCGCCGCCGTCCCCAGGCCTCCCGCCGGCTTCTCCCGGCAGTCATGCTGGCTTGCTGCGAGGCGGACGGGCGCCGCCGTGGGCCGGCCCGCGTCGGTGCTGCCGTTGCTGCTCCTTCTGCTGGTGTTAGCTGCAGGCCGGGCCGGCGTGTCGGCCGCAGGAGGCCCGGAGGTGCATAGCCTGCGGGGGAGCTGGCGGCTGGCCAACGGGAACGGCTCGGTGGTGCTCCGAGGGGAGGTGCCGGGCTGCGTGCACACCGCCCTGCACCGCCGCGGCCTCATCCAGGTACGGTAGGCAGCTGTACCAGCACACCTCGCCCGGCTCCCCCTCACCCGCGGCAAGGCCCCGGCGGTGGGGCCGTGCCTGGGCCGCAGTGGGGAGAGCCGGGCAGAGCACCCGGAGACAGGCCCTCTAGCCGCCGTGCCGCTACTAAGCGGGCAGCCTGCCACAAAGGAAAAAAACCCAGCCCCCTGTGTGAGGTGTCCAGAAGCATGGTTAGAGGCAAACTATGCACCCCCTAAACACTACTCCGACCCGGGAGCTGCCTCCACTTTTACTGGTTTTGCTAGTGTTGCTGATGTAAGGAAACTTCATTTCCTTAGCCACCTCAGCGGCAAAGGGTTTGGTGGCGGATGTATCCTCAGGTGGGTAACTGGAGGTTATCCACGGCAGAGCAGGCCCAAACTATGCCAGGGTTATAAATCCAAGCCTGTGCTCTGTAGCATGTGATGCTGTGGGTTTGATAGGGAACCAGTGTGCCGACACCAGGCTATACAACACGTGAGTTGTGTTTACCTACAATGTTAACCTCAGAAGAGTGAGACGCCAAACCCACTCTCTTGAAGTCTGACTTGCTGCAGAAAGTCTAGGGATTGTGTGCATTTCAGTCGATTAAAAATCCGTTTTAACACTCAGAGGGTAAGTCAGAACAGTTGAGATTGTATACTGCCATGCTGCCCAAGGGAAGTGCATTCTGAAACATGAATATAAAATTGTAACATTTAAAAGACTAGTTCCTAACTTAACACTTCTAAGAAGCTTTGCTGTTTCAGTTTACTATTGCCTCTTTCAGTTTTTAGAGTTATGAAAACAGTGACCACTTTCTGGGACAAATGATCACAACTGCAGTTGTAGGTTGGTAGCAAAGTACCATGATAACAGCATAAGCTGCTTGTCACACAGACCAGGCATGAAACATGGCACTAGCTGGGTCATCGTTATAACAGGATGCCTTTTTAAAAGGAAATATTTGGAAAATAAAATGTGTAGCTGGAACAATGAAAGCAAAACATAATGAAGTAAACAAAGTAATCTACACTGCTGTACTAGAAAATGTATTGTCATATGTTGTCTGAATGTGTCAGACAGATCTACATGTTTATTGTGGGCCCAATGTTGGATTTCTTGTATAGCATCTATTTGAAAAATACATTCCAGATGCATACTCAGAGAGGTATAAGGAGAAAATGATGCCACTTTGGGTAGGATAATTTTAACATTATTCTGTATTGGCATGAGTTGGGAATCCCAACACTAATAATAGATTCCAAAGCGTGTTGTTGCCAAATAGAAGAAACAGTCAACATCGGAAAAGTAAATAGTCAACATTGGAAAAGTAAATACATTAAGAAGGGATAAGCTGAGCTGTGATGGTCTGTGGTTTCAACATCTGTGTGCTAAGTGATGTGACATTTTGAACATATACTACATTACGTTACACTACATGCATAAATTAAGTCTTTAAAATGGCTTTTCTTTGAAAGTGCAGTGAGTAGACTACAGATGGATGATCAGTCAAGAGAAGTGTGTCAGTTTCTCCCATGCAAAATTGCATAAGATAAACCTAAGGTCTGTGCTCGCAGGTGGTGCTGTTAAGTGTGAATAATCAGGAGAAACTGTGACCAATGCAGAGACTCACACATGCAAGATAATGACGTAATGGAAGGCTCACATTTAACTATTCACATTTAGTACTCTTATGAAGTAAGAAACTGATTGCTAATTTAGCTGCGTTGCTGCAAACCGACTAGTAATTTTAAGTCATTTTAAGCAGCAGTATGATATTTGGAAATGAGGCTGTGAGCATGAGCTCCCATGTGCCTGGCCAGAATCCCAAGCCTGCACAGAGGCATGAAAGCTTAGTCAGCCTGCTGGCCAGAAGCATGGGGCTTGTTAATAGATGGGTGATTGGCTAATGAAATTGATGATAATTGGTTGTGAACACATTGAACGTGTTTATGTGAATGCAAGTACGAGCTTGCTCCAAGCACGTGCTGGTGTGGCCGGGTATGAACCCCCTGTAGTCTGCAAACTTGCCAGGTTGGTGGTGTGAGGGTTCGTGTTCTCTGCTGCGGAGCTGATTTAACCAGAGTGCTTCCCTGCTGCCGTTGCTTGATTTCTGGACTGGACCCGGCTGGTGTCTGGTCAGTTCCAAGCTCAGAATGAGCTCACTTGTTTCTGTGTGTGGGTGTCTACGGGTAACTTAAGATCAATTCAAACCTATTCTCACTCAGTGTAGCAAAGGCCAGTTTACAGAGAAGCATTGACTCAGTTATTTGCAGCAGGATAACTAAATAGTTTTAAAAACAGATTTTTGTTTAAAAGATGGAATGGAGAGCATACCAAAATACAGGAGCAGCCTTGGTAGATTCACCACAATATTTGTGGCATTTAGCAAAGCAGCAAACTTGTGTTGTTTGGAGGGTGTCAGGGACATCACTCTGTTCTGTGGCGCATGGCTTCATGCTGCAAAGTGAGGGTCAGCTGTTTGTCCTGAGGTTTCTTCATTGTGGTGAAAATGTTTATGACCAAAGATTTTCAAATACCTAAAGTAATATTCCTGTATTCCTATTTGTACAAAGCATGCACATACCCTGAATTTTAGAGCCACGGAGCACTGGTTGTTACATTTCTTCACTGCTCGTTATCTCTGGACACTGGCCTTTTGGGGAGTTACATCAAGTGTAGAATTAGGAGTTTTATTATAGTTGCTGAAATACAAAAGCTTTGGTCTTGAGTATTTTTTTTCATTTGTTCCTTTTGCTCTTTGTTGTAGAATGAGGATTTTTATACATCTCACTCAAAATGTCACTAGACCAACAATCTGAAAGCTTACTGCTTGCAATCAAAAGCAAAGATTGATCTGAAAAGCTGTACCAGGAAACAGGAGAACAAAGCTGATGGGAACTAAATTCTGGATAGCAAGACTCACATGTTCAGTGACCCAGTGAAGTCTATGCCCCGTTGTTCTCTGTGATTTGCAAATGCTGAACAGCACTGTGTCCTTTGCTTCTGTATCCTTGGGAATTTTTAATGGGTTAGCAACCAAAACCAGACATCTAAAACAAAATTTGTGAGGGTCTACTCTGACAATGTAGCCTAAGCGGGCACCTCACAAATGAGGGGAAGAAGGGCAGCAGGAATAAGGTGCTGGATGGATATTAAGCCTGCAAAATGTGGCTTAGGTCGCAAGAGTAGGCTGCAAGCAACTTATTTATCAGTGTGTGATTCATTTAAAATTTACCTTGATGTAAAAACTTTTTGCCCAGGGAGTCTCTAGCTGACTGTGTGTCTGTAGCCTTAATCTGCTGTGCAGGCCATACATTTGAATTGAAAAGGCATCTCTAGCAGCGAGGGTTCGTTACTCATCTCTCTGGATCCTCTTAGCATTCATTCTAGAGATGTCTTTACTCTTTGGTTTATCAACTATAAATTAGATAAACACATCTTTCTGAGTGCACTGAACACACATATCATAGAAAATACTTTTGGGAAAGATACTTTGGAGTTTCCTACTGAAGTAGTGTTTTCTTCCATGCTCAACCAACATAGTTCAAGTGCTGGATTAACTGTGATAAAAGCTGTCAGAACATGTGTTTGGCTGGGTTGTTTTAATAGCACGTCACTAGGACTCTGTAGCTCTTACAATTGTTTAGATGTAAAATTTAAGACATTTGTATTTTTTCTGTTAAAACATACGTGCTCAGCTGAGTTGCACGTACACATGCAGAAGCATTCAAAAGCCTTAGTGAAACTTAGGGTAAATATTAAAGGGCACTCAATTTGTCTTTTGTAAGCTTGTGAAGTTAAAATTGCTGAAAGTTATAGTGGCCTTTAAAATACAGCAGAGTATTCAAACAATAGTAATCAATGAGTATTGATGTCTTGTTAACTAACTCTTTAGCAGTATTTGTCTCAGTGTTCAGCTGTAACACATCTTGAGCATGAGGTGACATTCAGTTCACTGCTTTGTCAGAGCAACTACTGAAAATTAATTACTTTAGGATGAACTTCCCAAACTCCTATTCCAAGAATATGATCCATTCATCACTACTATTAGTTCAGCTTGACTTCAGCCTGTAAATACGTGAAACTGGGCTTGCTAAAAATTGTATAGATGTCCTGACTGCTATTGGTTGATATATGAAGGAGTGCATGGATATAGGTAAGTATCTTAACTATTTAACATCCAGTCTGCAGTTGGCAACAGAAAAAAAGTCCTTGAACTGTAAATCACAAAACATCACTTGCAAGTCTTATTTCAGTAATGTTACATCAGCACAATATTCTTACGTTTTATCAGCAGAATTGGGGTTTGAGCTTCACTTCTGGTGTGTTCATGTCTCATCAGTTTCCTGCTTAACAAGAGATGCTCTTGGTTTATATGACTGTAGCTTTTTGATACTCTCTTAAAATCTCTGCGAGGAGGAGCTTCCATCTCACCATTTTCAATGCTTTCGGTTTAGTGCTGCCAGTGCTTGTGAAGTCTTGATGATGTCCTGTTATCCAGACTGGAAATTGCTTCCTTTTGATGTTCCTTGCAGAGCTTTTTTGCCTCATCATAGCAGGTGATTTGCTGCTTGCTTACAGTATTGAAGTTGGTAGCAGAGACAAACTGGCAGGGAGCTTGAGTGGTTGAGAATTTTTCCCCAAATTGCAGGGAGCAAGAAAATACAAGGCTGTGGTGGGACCTCAAAATAGCTGCAGTTGACTCCACTCCTCTATGACTTGCTTCCAGGAACATGTTAAGCTAGTGAATGTGAAGTACATTTAATATATGTGTAATCTATTTCCTACAATCTTTCATATTCTCCCAGTGCCCTTAAGAGTTCTAAATTTGTCCCCTTTTAAATCCAGGTTTCTGAAATAAAGCTTTAATTTTCATGTTGGCTGATTTAATGTGGGGTGCAATTCTGTTTCAGATAAATCTAAACAATTTGTCTTCTATAGGTGCATCTTCCAGAACTCAAATCTGTTGTATTTAATAATGAAAAAAATCAATAATCTCACAAGCATATTGGAAAAGTAATTTTCTTTTCTTACAGAACTTTGTTGAGGTTATGCATTTGTCCTGAACCTTTAGAATTGCCATAAAAAACATTGCTTAAACATTGCCACATGACTGATTTTACAAGCAACACTTGTCATGCTTAAGATGACTAACCAGTATTAGCATTTAACAGCTTTTGTGTGTGATATATAAGCTGTTTTACTAGTTACGTAGCAATTATAGCAGTATGCTCTGAAGTTTTACATAAAGGTACAAAGAACTAGGAGCTTCCCATCTAAAAAAAGATGGATGCCTGTGAAGAAGAAAGAGTATTTATTTGTGCAAATCAGAAGGGGCTAATAAGCACCTTCTGTGACACATATTTTAGCAGTCATGCATTTCTTGAAGTTTAAAGGCGTTAGACTAATACAGAAAAAGAAAGTCCCTTCAGGAAAAAGGATCCCAATATGCTCTGGGGAGATTTAAACAAGCAGCTCCCTTTGTAAACTGCTCTAAGAGACCATCTGATGATGTAATTTCTGCCTTTGATGAAACATTCCTACGTTTCTCTCTGCTGCTAGACAACCAGTTTTGTGTTCTCCAGACATCAGGTCTTTCTTCATTAACATCTCAGTGTCCATGCTTTTGTGGAGAAGCAGTTCAAGCTTATTTTATGCAGGGGCCTGATCTTTGATGAGCTGCTAATGTCAGTTGTTTGACTACTAACTACATTGGTTCTGGCTTTACAGTCTGCTGTTGCTACTGCATTGAAAACTTGCATTTTATGCCTTTTCTTACATATTTCACATGTACATGTGGCAATGATTGAAATTTAACATGCACACTTTCCAAAGTACGACCTAAAACAGTAAATAGTGTTGAAGCAAGACAAGTGTTAAAAATGTGCTTTTTAAGGACATATTGTAGGCTTTCACAGTCCCTAACATTTGACCTTGCCTTCCATTGTCTCAGTACAGTGATCTGAACAGAGTTTCCTTTATGAGCCCAAACTTTGCATTTTAGTATGCATTTATGAATTTTGCATCTTACTAAAAGTCTGAGATATATTCCCCAAACATTTTGCATTTAAAAGTAATGGTGTGGATATCTTAAAATCCAATAATTGTTCCGGTAAGCTCATGATGATTAAACTGTTAGAGAATACACTGTATTACCAATACAGAGGTTATGGTTTTACTGAGGTAACAAGACCTTTCCTCTTGTTTCTTATTTCTTTTTAATGAGAAATTTGATTGATGAAGTGTAGCATGTAGAGGCAAGGCATCAACTTTCCTTCTATGTGGGCTCAAGGAATGATGTTTATATTGCTGTGAGACTTTAGAAGAGATTATACTGCTGAGAATGGTCACTTAGATGTTAGGGTCTTCCTCTGCTATGTAAATGTGTTTATACTACAGGACTTGACCCTATTGGTTGTACAATATTTTTCAGAATATTTTTCAAAAGGTTTCAAATCCAGAGATGTTGTTAGTATGTATCTTGACTCCTGAAATTGGGAGAAAAATGAAGGTTCTGCGAGAAGAGGGGAAAAAGAAAGCTAGGGAGATTTTTTTTCAGCATGAATCTGGACATTCAGGGCAGATAGTTACTATGCTGGTACTGTAGAAGACACGTATCAAAGGGAACCTTAATGCAACTACTCTCTTGGTTTGGGAAAGCAGTTCAGCTGTGCATCTGCTGAAGAGGATAGAACTGAACTTACAGTCACTAACCCAGGTACCTGCACTTGGAACTGTCTGATGAGGGTGTAACACCATACCTTTCTCCTGCCTGTTGATGAGGTGCAGGGCAGTAGGTTGTCAGGCCCATGTAACCGATTCCTTCAGTCTAGGTGAAGAACATTATGAGCGACAATAAGAGGTCCATCATGAAGCCTAAAACATTGAGAATATATCTGAGACCAGCTTTTTTCTTGCTGGGTAATGTGACTGCAGGAAAAAGAATACATTCATTATAAATGCAGTATTGTTCTCTAAAGTAGTAATTTAATTTTATACAACAAATCACAAGAAATTGTTTTGCTTCTCCTTCCTACCTCTCTCCCTCCAATTATAACAATTTCATTTAGCCTTACCACTCAGAAGTAGTTGACAAGAAACAAGTGGAGTATTTGCAGTTATTTTAAATGGTAGAGTTTTGTACACTGTTATCTCTAGAGGCCTAAAATGCTGTTTCTTTGCCTCTTAAAATCCTATTAGTCTTACTTTCTCCGTCACTATGATCATGTTTCTGTTCATTAACTCACAATCTATCTTGATTTTTTTTTTGTGAAAAAAAATACTGCTTTCTCTAGTTTGAGTATGAATATTATAGCAAACACATTTTGACCTATATAAGTATAGTCAAATACTACCCAAGCTTTACTTTCACATATTATTTCAAAGGTGAACAGCAATATCAAGACTAACTAAGGTGAATTTTGTATTTGCAGACTGTCTGAAATAAGAAGTGCTAATCTAATAGATATTCTGATGCATTTCATGTAACACTATTACTAAATAAGCCTTGCCATTTTCTTTTTGTTGGTCTGTTATTAGGATCCATACTATAGATTTAATGACGTGATGTACAGATGGATCTCACTGGATAACTGGACTTACAGCAGGACATTCAGAACTCCTTTTGACATCGGGTATGCAGTAAAGATGTGTCTAAAATAGTTCTGTGCCATTTTTCCTGCAGAATTGCTAGTTAATCCTTCAGCTCAAAATCTACTTAATTCTTTTGTACCTAATAAAACAAATTATGCAGTAATGTTCAGCTGTAAAGCTGTTGCTAAAGAACACTTTGGTAGTTGTTTTTTTCTTGTTTTAAAAAATTACTTACGAATTGCCAGCTGAGGCAGTATATTGCTTAGCCTAAGTGGAAGCTAGCTTGTCTGATGTCTGCTGAAAATGTGAAAATGCTGTGTTGCAGTCTTCAGCCACTTCAGCTGTCATCTCAATTTGGCTAGTTAAAGATATAATGTAGCCACACTAAGTCAAACATATTTGGAGGTGGTTGAGACAACTGCTGCTAGTGAAAATGGTGACATACATTTTTATATTGTCTGTCTCCTGTGTGTTGTTAACTCCAGGTGTTCTAACAGTTTTTTATGCACATGTTATCTTCTGTAGAAAGTGGCAGAAAGTGAATTTGGTTTTTGAGGGAGTAGATACAGTAGCACAGATCCTAATCAACAATATCACCCTTGGGAGAACAGACAACATGTTCAACAGATATGTAAGTATTGTTTATTTCTAAAGGTGCTGCTTTTTCTTGGAAGCCCTTTTGTGGCTTAGCACTTTCAGTGCATTCAAATACACATGAAAATAAGTTCGTGTATGCAGAAAGTGCATATGTAAGCAGATAACCATTAGAAAGAGAAGTGTACTTACCTTTTCAGTCATAGCAGAGTCAAATCTAGAGGTAAATGTGTCTTGTTCTAAATGAGTGGACCCATGCGAGAGGATCAGTTCAGCTAGTAATATAAGTCTTGCTTCTTGGGATCTGTCACAGCTCCAAGAAAACATAAGCTTAAATCTGTTGTATTAGCAATAAATCTGATTACTAATTGGTATTAGAATGGTTTACATGTGAATACCGAAATGAAAATGCATGTGTTGCAAAGCCTTATTAAGTGTTGCCCTTTTTTTATATAGGGTTTTTGATTTTTAATTACATTGTTTTGCTTTTTTGTGTTTAGCCTATGTCAGCACGAGAGTATGATCATCATGGAATGATCTTGAGAGTGGCAAAATCATTCTGACTCATTTTATAGCTTTAAAATATAAAAATATTCTAGGTACTAGTATAAGAGAGAAGTCTTACTTTTCTCTTAAAAGAATAAAAAAATGAAAAGGTAAAGGAAGAATACTAGTGGAATACCTGAATTACAAAGGAAATCTGATGTCTTCTTATCTCAGTATTTATCATTCAGGCAGATTTTATTGCAGAGGTACTGGCCTGAGACATGATAACTAGATTCTGCCGCCTGAGTCTGTGTGACCTGGGACAAATCACTTAGTTCCTGTGACTTAGCTTTGCCATCTGTAAAACAAGAAATTTCACAGATCTTTTAAATTGTAATTAAATTGTAATTATTTACTATTTGGAGAGCAGCTAAATGATTGCCAGTAGCAGGCTCTGTAGAAATGGGAAGTGATACTATTTTGCCCTTATTTCTGCAACTTCATTCTGACTTAGGTTGTAATACTTTATGAAATGGCCTTCACTGTAAAACCGGAGTGAATTGTACTAGATTGAGTCTAAGATTACTGTGACCCAGACTTCTGCTTTGTTCACCTGTTCCACATGGCAACTGTGTCTGCACGAAGGACTCTGTGAAGGCTCTGTATGGAGGATACTATTTGCTTTGTAGTTTTCTGCTGTGTGCTACAGATACGAGCAGCCCAGCTACCATCACTTAGAAGCTGGAAAAAAATGCCAAGACCTGGCTTGTCACAAGCAAACACTGTGAAGAAGAAATGGGTGTTAGCCACTGGAAAGATATCATCTTGATAGCACAGGATCATTCTGAAACCAAACGTTTATCCTTCTGTCGAGCCACACTGCAGGGTATTTTGTGAGCCAGTGAGGAAGCCCCCAAATGCTTTATTTGGTGCTGGCATAGAATGTGTGTCTGCACATTTTGGGGATGGGAGCGCAGGTGGCATGAAAGCATTTGCAGCATTCATGCCAAAGACAGCTCATTGCTTTGCAGGAGGTAAGCTGGCAGCAGAGTGTGAGTTGGAAAGACTCCTGTACCTACCAGATTTCTGAGTTGGAACAAGGTGCCCCTCTAAAAATGCAGGTGACTTCTGAGTGAGGAAAGAGGGTAAAGATTCTCTTACTGTCCTTACCCTTCAAACACTTCTGTGTGCAAGTGCTGCAGCCTGCGATGGAGGGCTCAGTGTGGGGAAAGCGGTTTGCCCAGAAACATCTCCTTGTATCTGGGACGTTACTGTGTATTTTCCTTTTTCAGTTTCAGAAGTAGCTTTTCTTTTCCTTTCCTTCAAAACCAGACCGTGTGGAGACTGTAGTTCAAATGCCTTTGAATAATAATATACGTACGGTATTTAATTCCCACTGTAACCATGATTGTAAATCTCATAAATAAATGTCAGTGCTGTAATGAATTTGTTCTGTTTTCTTGACATAGAGTTTTGATATTACCAGCGTGATCAAGGAGATCAGTTTTGTTGAAGTCCGTTTCTTATCAGCAGTTTCATATGCAGCAGAGCAGAGCAGATGTCACAAGGCGTACAGCATCCCCCCGGCGTGCCCTCCACCTGTGCAGAAAGGAGAGTGCCACGCTAATTTCATCAGAAAGGTAGGAGCAGAATTGTCTGTCTCTGGCTTCAGGCTTGGAAAGAGGAATGGACCGCATGCTGTCCTTACAGATGTATTCTGAAACCTGCAATGTCATTTTATAAGTAGAGCATATTTTTCATTGCAACTTCCTTCTCCTGTGCTCCCCCAGAAACCTGTAATCTTGCACATTGATAATACAAGAAGCATAAGAAGGCCAAGTTTCATATCTAGGTGATAAGAATGTTTAAAAGGCTGCTTTCATCAAGGAGTCAGCAAGGAGACTTGCTGCTAAGTGAGCAGGGTAGCAGTGAGAAATTCGTAATCATTACATTTTGATCCACTGGATGGGTTTAGCAATGTATGCCGACAATAGAGTTCACTGCTGCAAATACCAGTGTATACTGCCAAGGCTGTAAAAATCTCAGCCAAGCAGCTTTGTGAGTGTTTGCTATTGCTCATGTGCTGTGTGCTATTTATATTGAGCAGCTCTGGCATGTCCTGAGAAGTGTTACCTAATAGAGGACTTGTTCTCATCTTATTATGGTGTGGCAAAGTGTGACTTTTATAAGCATATATCTTAAATCAGAGTTTCTGAGTTTCATTCGTTGGATATTACATTGTTGTTTTCACCGAATACCTACTTATAAGATATCACTATTAAAACTTACTCAAGGCAAACTATCATTTGAGCAGCATCTCACATAGTTCTGATAGCTGTGCAGCAGCTAGAGGCAATGGCTAAGTGATCTTATTTTGGAATGTCTCTTTTGAGTTTTGGTTTTTTTGACATGTTGGACTTCACTGACTTTCTTTTCTTGTTAATATTTTTCAAATATTTTCTGTAAAGTTCTTTTAGAGCCTTCTAAAAAAACAAATCTGGAATCCTATTCATCTAAACCTGGATGTGATTTCCTTTAAAATTTGTTAATGGAAGGATGGACTCCGTGTTGTCTTGCTGCTCCTTATATTTTCACTACATTTTAGAAAATTGATTAGTTCGTCTGAGTCCACCATGTTTCTTAGAAGTCTTTGCATGGAGGAGCTTGGGAGGAAGAAGGCACTTCAACAGCTGTAGACTTATTTATAGTGCAGAAATGGCCAGGAAACGTTTTATGCTTTACTGAACTATACCTTTACATTTTTAAGAAAGTACCTTACAACTTTTCGTCCAAGAGTTTGACTGTACTTGGAAGCTGCTCCAGAAGTTTCCAGAAAGATTTTTAGTACCAAGTATGAGGCAGCAACATCAGGGATGTCATATTTTAAAGTAAACAAACATACCAGGACCTTGCTAAAGTGAACTGGCTGCTAACCATCTTAAAATAATGAAGAGCTGTTAACACGTCTGAGGTTTTGTACTAAGTGCAGTAAACATATATAGATCTTCACAGGAATTTGTGGCAAAACACAAGCCTTTCACTGGTAGTGTACTTCAGGGGTAGAAGCATGTTGTTCTTATGGCACATTGTTTCTGATAATGGTTTTTGCAATATTATTAGTGAAACTTGACAATCTGTCAGTGATTTGTTTGTTTTCTATAAAGGGAAAATTACTATCAGTCTGACTTGTTTTCTAAGAATGTGTTGTCCCTGTTTTTACACTTGAAATAGGTACAGTGCTACAGTGCTTCCTGGAAAGCTCTTTTGCAACTCGATAGGCAGGCAGGCTGACTCCAGCGATGCAAGGGATAGGCCAGACTTGTGCGATGTGGTTTCCCAAAATTAGTATGCCTCGTCTGTAAGTTATTAGGCTCTAAATTTAGAACTGTAGATCACTGTACAAGGCTTTAAGGAGATCTATTGTATTTGCTTTGGGGGCTGGGGCTGTGTGAAGCTTGGAGGGCAGCTGAATAGATGTCTGACTAGGTTTGAAAACAGCTAAATGGAAAGTGGTGTAGGTACTTCTCTGTCTGACTAGCATTTTATAATTCTGACAGTTATTCTGATGTTAGAACCAGAATCTAAGCTATTTTGCAACCACATTTTTTGTTCCTGTTGTTTCTGTATGAGAACCCTAACAAGGAGAGAAATGGTGAACATGACTGAACTCCACAAATGCACCAGATGTACGCATATCTTTCCTTGTTCTAATCTGGGGTGTTACAACAAAAAATAGAGGATAAAGTGTTTTGGATGTACCTATAGTTTTTAGCTTTATATTTTTCTTTTGGAATACATCAACATTTGTAACCATCAGTTTTCTACTTACTTTGTCTCTTAGGTATACAATTAAATACCAACAATGCAAACTAAGATAATAATTCATAGCTGAATTAAGAGTAAACTACTGCCTTGGGTTTTTGCTACAAGTGAATGTTTAATTCAAAATTGTATTCTGTATATACTATAGGTAGGAGGAGCAGAGTTCCAGTCAAGAAATAAGGGAAAGAACACTGTAGGCCTTTATAGGTTTATGGAAATTGGAAAAATCATTTCAGTGCATGGCAATATTTTATTTCTACATAGCCAATAATTTGCTCAGGATCAGTGTGTGCATGAAAAACAGGCACTTGTAACACATTCATTCTGTATTCCAGGAGCAGTGTTCATTTAGCTGGGACTGGGGCCCTTCCTTTCCCACTCAAGGAATCTGGAAAGATGTTAGGATTGAGGCCTATAACCGTTATCACCTGATTTACTTTTCTTTGACTTCTTTCTTCGGTAAGTTAGCTTTACTACTACTTTTTATTGTTTTTTTACCTTTGGAATAAAAAACATTTAATTGTTAAGCTCAGTTAACTGTCAGTTTAGGAAAGGTTATATTGTTTTATTATGACTTCCTAGCTGTGGTTAGCCTCCTCTTGTTTTGAAAAATGTCTTTTTTATTGTCATGTATTTTCATCAAGACTCCCAGTAAATATGTCTCACTTTTGTCTGGCCTTCATTTAAAACAAAGGCAAAGCTACTACGGGAATTTTGCTTTCCTGGGAAGACAAGTGCACAGTGAGCAGCATTTCAAGAATGCTGAGTTTTCAGGACACAACATGAAGCCTGAGAGAGAAAAGCAGTTGTGCTATGCAAGGATAATTTGTTAAGGCTGCAATTTGAGAGGATAGCCTCTTGCATTCCTGCTTTCTAACTTACCGAACCGGTTTCCTCCCTTGACTTGGTCTTTGATTTTCCTCTCCTTTGTCCTGAAGATCATTGCAGCTGAGCAGAAGTAGATAATTTTCTGCTGAAACTTTCTGTAAATGGTAAAATGCTCCATTGTAGACCACCCACGTGCTTACTTTCACTGCCTGTTGAACCCGGTCTTCAGTGGAGTAAAGGCTAGCACTTGAGTCCTCTGCACTGGGTTGAATTTCAGCCCTTGGAAACAGAGTTGTTGTGTATGAATAAAAGAGGAAGACGTCACTCCCTGGCTGCTTTTAAAGCTTCCTGAAATAGCTACAGGTCTTTGCTAGAATTAGTGTGACTGGAATTTCCATGGAAAGCCCAAGCAGACTCAGTGCGCTTTAAAATTTACAGTAAAATATCTTTTCTGGTCCCTCCCACATTCCCACAACTCCACCTTCTGGTAGGTAAAGTCTTCTCTCTGGATAAAAGGAGAACGCAAACTTTCATTCAGCAGAATGATTTGGAACGAGAGCTTATTAGTATTCAAACATAGTAACATCTGAAAAATAAAGAGGAAATGAACAATTTAAATGTAAGATGCCTGTGCAGTTATATTGCACATCAATTTGATGTCACAGCCTTTTGACTTCTAAGTTGATAAAAGACTTATTGTTCTTGATTTCTGTGCCTGAACACCACAGTTCATGCAGTTAAGAGTGCGCTGGAATTTCTATAAGCCCTTGGAAAGGAGGAGGAGCTCACTCTAATGGCTGGCCCTTGTAGGGTGAAGTGGGTGTTTTTTTAATCCCTTCAACATTTCTGGAAATTGGCCTTCCCCAAGTAATGCTGAGTGTAATATAAACTTGGGAATACATCCACTGCTTTTCATTCTATGGAAGATGGTGTAAGTCACACCAGGTCTGAATGTAATTCTTTGCTTTTGGAGGGAGCTGTCTTTCTCTCCTGGAAGGAGAGCTAGAATACATACATGAGAAGAGAAAGTAAATGATTGGTAATTTGTTCGAGTTTTCCTTATTTTTTGTTTTATTTGCTTTTGCTTAGATGTTCATCTTTAGTATCTGAAGTCTAGGATTAGCCAGATTGTGTTTGTAGGTAGGTAATCTAATTGCTGAAATTAATGAGAAATTTACACATTGATCTTGAGTACCCTTGCCTTATTCACCAGGTTCTATAAAGGAGAGGACTGTCTGAGGTAACTGTAGAGAGATCTCAGAGAAGTCATTAACTTGTTTCCTCCACCACACTTCTATAGCAGAAGGGACATAAAGACCAGCCTATGAAGTCTAGACAGAATGGACTCCAATTCATCCCCAGCAAAACTCCATTCATTTTGTCTAGCGACTCTGGGATGAATTTGACTTGTTTTCTGTTAATACTGGTTTTGTTTCATCGACAAAAGTAATTGTACTGCCCTGTGATTACGATCTTTCCAAAGAGTACTATGTTCATATGAATGCTGACTAAAAGTAAATATCATGTCCATGGGAGCTAGTGAGAAAAAACATCCTTCCTAGAGAAGTGTCATGGTCTCTGACTTCTGTACAGAGCTCTGAAAACCCCTGGATGGCTTTTGAATGAAAAAAAAAGAGTTGAAAAACATAAATCGTACTGCGTACTTCGGGGTCAGCAAATGTAAACACAGATAGCAAATGTGCTACACAAGATTAACCTTGTAGGTCTGGCTCAAACACAGCCTGGAAATTCTTAAATTTGATCTGAGATTTTTGAGTTATGTCTTTGATGAGATATCATGTTAGGTATATAGGTATATAAATGCAATTCCTAAATTCTGATTTCTTTTCTCCCACTTCACTTAGCAAAGAGTGCTGAGCAGTGGAGTCTTGAAATAGAGTCTGTTTTTGATGTAGTCGGCTCCAAGCCAATTGAAGGTCTTGTGACTGTGAACATTCCCAAATTGCAAACAAACCAAACATTCAGTGTGAAGCTTCAACCTGGAGAAGGCAGCATTGTGCTGCATGTAAACATCAACAAGGTAAGGGGGTGTGTATGGAGCCCTAGCCAACTGCATAATGTTTCCGCTGTTTTCCAGTGTGCCTTTCTGCCTCCGTGCTAGCTTAAGGCCTCCCTCCCCTTCCTTAGTGTGTTTCTGACTTTATCAACAGTTCTGTACCCCTTACCAGATAGGAGGACCCTTCTTTTCCTGTCCAAAAATTGATGTCTGTGGGGCTGCATAGCTCACTGTGAAAAAGATTATGAAGCCTTTCCCTTGCTGCAAAACAAAAAGATCACATAATCACTGGCCACTGTTAAATGAGCTATTCAGGTAGATAACCTTTGGATAGCCTGGGTCACTTTATTTAAGTGGCAGCAGGTATCTTGTCTCCTGTGCAATTGTTTACTGGACTGGGACTAGGAAACATTTATCAAACCTCTCAGTAGATACTCTTTCAGGGATATGAAAACAAAAGAGCTCTATAAAGCACTTGTCTGGCATTAAGGTTGGTGGAAATTTTCTGGAGTAATACTTCCTTATGTTGGCTTGTAGTCCCTTGGATAGACAAAACTCAGGAGGAATTTTAGAGATGAAAAAGATGCTCAAATGAGGAGACAATTCAATTGGAGAACAATAAATTTGTTATACACCTCAGTGATGAAAGAGGAAAGAACTGGACTGCCTACCTTCAGAGGGTGTTGGGAAACCAGCGGGTGGCAGACTTAATTCATCAGAATTTGGTTTGTTTGGGTTTTTTAGAAACTGTTGAGTTTTATCACAGAGGTGCAATTAAGAAAGGCTTGAGATGGAGAAAATGCGTGTGTCTGTTCTAACTGACAAATAAGAAGGCGTTTTGAACTAGGCAGTGAGGCCAGCATGGCAAAAAGAAGCGTACACTTTCTCTTGGCTTCTTGCTCAGAGAGCAGGGCCCGCTAGTAGAAGTGTGTGTGCAGAACTGAACCTGGAAGCGGTGGGTGCAGGCCAGGGGGCAGGAGGGAGCTGGACAGGCACAGCAGCAGTGCTGCACATAGTGGCCTCCACTCTGCTTCAGTGCTGCAGGGCACGGTTAGATTTGTGGGTAAGTGATGTGCTGTGGAGCCGGAATTTGAGGCAACAATTCTGGCAGTGTAACTCTGCATTTGTTTCCCCTGTATGAATGTATTATCCGTGTATTCTAAAGTTCTCTTGTCAGTTGTTTGAGTGGAGAGAGAGCAAGTGTTAAAGGCAAGCAGGGTATTTATGTTCCAGTGTGCACACTCAGTGACTTGCATACTTATGAGCTTTGTTTTATTTTGACACAAAAGCATACAAGCATACGATTTTTGTTAGTCCTGGCATCTGACATGCAAGTTTCATGAGCAATTTCACATACTTGGTTTCATTTAACCAATTAATAGTATCTACCTAGTCTCTTCAAGGATTACATTAAGCAGGCACTGTGTTGTGAAGCTTCAAAAATTATTTTGGTTTAATTGCCCCAACCTCAGCCTCCGAAGAAGTCCATTTGTGGAGCATGACTGCAAGTTTGTGAGGAAGCACTTCCTTCAGAGCAGAGGCGACAGTATTTTATTATTCTTTGTGCAGAAAAGGCTTTGCTGTGTGAATTCACATCAGCTGATTTTAAAAGAAGTCCTGCAATGTGTTCTCATGTGTCGATGAGCCTAAGGGAGCCTTTCTTCTGTATGACAGACTTCTTGTGGTTCTTACTTGTAGTTGTGAGCTTAGTTGTTGCAGATTGTGTGGCGAAGTCAGTGAGTGTGGGAGTGGTGCATATTGCCTGAGACGTCCTGCTGTTGCCACACAAAGTGCTGTGTTCCTAACATGACAGACAGCGTTTTACTTATCAGCTAATGGCGAACATGGGGATGACATCATTAGCGGCCAATGAGCCCCTCCGGCTGGGCGTGTGGGGTGGCTGTCAATGCTCCCTCGTTTGTTGAGGCACGAGCTGATTTTGTGCTCCCATTTGTATCTGCGCAACAGAGATTAGTGCTTCTGCACCAGCAGTTGTGATAATTGTGTATCAGGGAAGCTGAAATGTTAGACACATTCATGACTGTGTCCAAGTATGGCTACAGCAAAACGTATTGTTGGGCTGCGCTCTGGCATCATTTTATTTGAAAAGTTTGAGGCACTCCTTACATGAGACTATTCAGTGCTGAACCCTCCATTGTTTGGTTGCATGCATCATTATTGCTTTCTTTCCACAATTTCTGTGTTGTGCACTCAACTGGCAAATGTTGGCAACAGCACTGAGCAGCAGAAGTAGGCTGCTGGAATGAAGATGTAAATACTACTCTGTGACTAGGAAAATGAGGAAATGAAATAATTTATCTCATCCTAGAGGTAGTTTTTTATGTTTGTAAAAGTTGTGGAGTATTAATGATGTGATTAGAAAGCACAGAGAAAACACTGAAAAGAGAGAATGAAACTTGTAACTTGTCTTAAAAGCTTGACCTAAGTGAAGCAGTCAGTATACTCACATTACCCAGGTCACAGTTGAAAAGCGTCACCTCTACATTGAACGTTTCACACAATAGGTAAAAGAGTCAATGAGAAGAAGAGTATGATACAGAGGCTAGTGATCAATGACACAGGTGTTTGAGTTTTGGAGGAATATTCTGTCAGTGAGGGGTAGCAGCCAGGTGTGCGTGTATATGTGCCTGTTGTGGAGCCAAGATGAAGTGAAGGCCTGGATTTCAGTAAAAGAAATCATACTTCACTCTTTAAGTAATTTTCACCTCAGAGATGCATCTGGAGAGATACCAGTGATCATGGCTCAGCTGAGACACATAAACTCATTAAATGAGACTAGTGGTAAAGGCTGTGCTGCCATTCAGCGGGATCTCAACTGGCTTGAGAATTGAGCAGAGAGGAACCTCATGAGATTCAACAAGGATAAGTGCAGAGTCCTGCATCTGGAAAGGAACAACCCCATGCACCAGTACAAGGCTGGGGGTTGAACTGCTGAAGAGCAGCTCTGCAGAGAGAGACCTGGGAGTCCTGATTGATAATAAGCTAAAGATGAGCCAGCAACATGCCCTCATGGCCAAGAAGGCCAATGGCATCCTGGGATGCATCAAGAAGAGTGTGGCCAGCAGGGCAAGGGAGGTTCTTTTCCCTCTCTACTCTGCCCTGGTGAGGCCTCATCTGGAGTCCTGTGTCCAGTTCTGGGCTCCTCAGCTCAAGAGGGACAGGGAAGTGCTGGAGAGAGTCCAGTGTAGGGCCACCAAGATGATCAGGGGAATGGAACATCTTTCATACGAGGAAAGGCTGCAGGAACTGGGGCTGTCTAGTCTGGAGAAGAGGAGATCGAGGGGAGATCTTATTAACATTTATAAATATCTAAAGGGTGGGTGTCAGGAGGTTGGGACATCCCTTTTTTCTATAGTAGCTAGCAACAGGACAAGGGGTAATGGGATGAAGCTAGAACACAAAAAGTTCCACTTAAACATAAGAAAAAGCTATTTCACTGTGAGGGTGAGGGAGCAGTGGCACAGGCTGCCCAGAGGGGTTGTGGAGTCTCCTTCCTTGGAGATCTTCAAGACCCACCTGGACAAGTTCCTATGTGACCTGATCTAGGTGACCCTGCTTCTGCAGGGGGGTTGGACTAGGTGATCTGTAAAAGTCCCTTCCAACCCCTACCATTCTAACATTCTAAATTCTCTCAGAGATGTGTGAGCCCCTGGGTGCATGTTACTCCTCTTTTTGTACACCTTGCTCTGATTTTCTTTTGTATGTTCAAGAGTTCTACAGTGGAGGCTTGGTGGCCAAATGGACATGGAAAGCAAACTGGATACAATATGACAACAACTTTCATCATGGAGGCAGGATACCAGATTGAGAAATTTTCAAAGGTGAGCTCTTTAGCTTGATTACAGCTGGTGTTGCACTGATACTGTTAGGACTTCTGCTCTGTGTAGCAGGTATTTAGAACTCTTAAATATTCTGTTGTTTTGTAAAATACATGTGGAAATGCTATTGAGAAACAAGAGGGTTTTTTATGTCACAATGTGTGTTTACTTGTTTTCTGGTAGACTTAGCTTGTGTGAATGTCTTTAAGCCATCTTCCAGTCTGAATGCAAGTACAGTTGGAAACTTCAGAAAGAAAAAGATGTTTACTTTTTAACTTTTCCATCTTATGAAGAAGAGGTTGTTTAAACTTGATGTATGATGCTGATTTTATATTATGCACTGAAAGGCCCTTTTGGATTTCTATGGATTATGTGAAGGTTTACTATTGAGATTCTTCTTGTTAATTCAATTTTAGAAAAAAGTGTGATAGACACATTCTAAAATTCATTTAATATAATGAGAGACGTGCTTCAAATAAGACCATGAAAGTAATATTTATGTAGAGGTTTCTGCAGCACACTGGCTGTTTAACTGTCTGTTCGTAGGCCTTTGAAAGCCTAGAAGAGGTAATGTTCAATTGTCCATTGGGAAAAAAAAATCATACAAATTAGGCTGGGCTCATTGTGTCATCAGCATGTGGAAACAACCAAGTAAACTTACATGTTTATTAGGCGATTCTGATGTGTATTGTTTCACTAAAAACTAGTCTGTTCACTAGGCATCTAAAACTGGTATTTGCTGTAACGTTTGTTCATGTGAAAAATCCTACAAAATGCAGTAGCTTGAGTAGTCCTAGCCTTTGTAAGGTTAGCCCTTAGTTGGATTATACAGTTGTAGTAATAATTCTCTACTATTATTGACCACTTAATTTTGAAACAATTAAAAACCCACACCAAAGAAACATGGCATTTATGCTTGGAAAATGTGTTTTTAGGAAATACGGGTATAAAGCCTATAAAAAGGAAGATTCTGTTGTTATTGTGTGAAAACTGCACAACTAATTTAATTTCACTTGAGTAGTGTGTCAGGGTATTTTATACAGCCCTGTGGCATATGATCATAGGGACTTCATGGTCTCAGAAGATATTCAGAAGCCTCTTATTTTTTTTTCTCCTTAAGGAGAAAGGAGAGGAGGGGAAAGAAATGTGCCACATAGTGGGCACTATAAATTAACCAGTATATGAAGCCTTTACATGTTTGTACTGTAAAGTGTAGCTTTCCTTTATGTTCTTTGTGAAGCTGTCTTGGATTCTGTCAGATGCCCACATCCATCCCATCACCACTACCCCCTGTCCTAAAGCTGTGTGAGTGGAAAAAGGCTCCATATGCAGTTTTTCCATGTTTTAGAACAATTTGCTTTCATGTCAGTGTGACTGAATAGCAATATTCATGTGGGCTTAATAAGAGTTTTGGGTAGTTCAGGAGAGACAAACAGAGATAAATGTTCCTGAGAGTTGTTTTATTGTCCATCTAGTACTGTATTCAGATGAAATACATTTCTCAACCCTCTATTCAAAAAGAAAATAAAACACCCATAGGGGTGAGACATTTCACAAGTGGTTTGTCTCTATGTATCTACTTAACTTTGGACAGAAAAAAAGAGTGAAAATTATGTGTGTGAGAAAGCACAGCTTGGTCTTATGTCAGATTTGGCTACTCTTAGCTTGAACTACTCTGTTTTCTAACATGTTGTAGTAATTTCCAAAAACATTAACTAATCCTTTGTTAAATTTTCTGGGTAGCCTCAGTGTGTACTTGCCCAAGCTCTAGGCACCTGTGCTGGGAACCTCTTTGGCTGAGGGAAGTGCCTATTCTCTCTGGCTGAGAGTAGCATAAAACCAAAACAGAATAAAGCCAACATCCAGGACGGGGTTGTCTTTAATTTTGTTTTGGTTTTCTGTTTGAATACTCATTGATTTAGAGTTTGGGAACATAATGGGAAACAAAGTCGTAGCCAGAAATTATCCCTTAAATTGCTTTTCTTGAGGAAAGGTCTATTGGTAAGTTTCTTCTCCTCTTGCCATGCCTACATCAAGGGATTTATCGCTTCTTTCATTGTCTCATGAATAATTTGTGTACTTTTTGATTCCTTTTCCCCATCTTCATGTATGCTTATTTCTTCAACACTGAAATCAGGGTTTTTTTGTTTAATGAGGCTATTTTAGTACTTGGAAGATCTTAATCTTCAGCTGTCTTTCCCTCCATCCTCCTCCACCCTTTCTTTCCCCCAGGCCTTTTAGCATGACTTCCAGAAGTCCTTCCTTTTGGCTTTGTAGTTTTCACACCGTTTTCATGCTGTGTGCAAATTTGTTAGGTTGCTGGGATGTTTTGTGATCTTATTTCAGCTCTAGGCATCTTCATGCTTATTACTTTCCCTACAAATAAATCTGTGAATGCCAAATGATCCACAGGTACTGGGTACAAAGCCTTTGTATGTAGCTTAAAGTATCTGTTTCTTAATTGCATACAGCATCAGCTGATTGGTCTGTGCTGGCTAGAGAGCCTCATCTGTGTGCTCCAAGATTGGGAGAGAATTTCAGTCCTCAGGCAGCAAGGCCTTTCAGACAGATTTCAAGGTGGCCGTGATCTCAGTAGCCAGAAAGTCATGTACCAAGCATACGTGATGGTAGTTGTCTCTCCTTGCCCTTCTCTTACCCCACAAGGCAGAAGGAAGCTACTGTAGGAACAGGAAGAGGTACTGTGTTATTGGGTGGGCCTCTGGGGAGCAACAGAGTGGTAACACAAAGGTACTGAATCCCAGAAGCCTGGGAATGTGATATGGGGCAGAGGACCTTTTGCCCTTGTTCCTACTGTATGGGTGGTCCTGGCTGGGTCTTTCAGCCTCTCGGGTTGCTTCAGATTTGGCCAGTTGAATGAATTCCACTTGAGTATGAATAAAGCAATATCATGTTACTTCTGCTAGTGATATAAATATTCCATTACAAATGCACTCTGAGACAGTTCCAACCTGCCTGATGACATCCATTAAGAGGACCTCTCAAATATTTCAGGAGCCTCAACTATAAATCCCATTCAATTTTGTGCCACAAAAGAGCTACACTAGAGACTGAGGAGTTGTTCTCTGAGTAATTGAATTCACTGGAGGAAGGTTGGGATTTTTTCGCTAGTGTAGTACCCATAATGTAGTTTTGTTTTTGTAGCCTTGAATAGTTAGAGTAACCGTGAAAGTTGCGTGAAATGTTGGTTATTTTTTTTAAAATTCAACTTCTCATGTTAAACTAAACCTGTAAAATTCTAGGAATGGGTGTGAGATTCTTGTCCTGAGGCTAAATTCATCATCCTGGTCTATATTACAGAATCATAGAATGGTAGGGGTTGGAAGAGACCTTTAGGGATCATCTAGTTCAACTCCTGCCAAAGCAGGTCCACCTAGATCAAGTCACACAGGAACACATCCAGGTGGTTTTTTAAAACCTCCAGAGAAGGAGACTCCACAAACACCGACCCTGGGCAGCCTGTGCCAGGGCTCCCTCACCCTCACAGTAACATAGTTTTTCCTTACGTTAAATGGAACTTTTTATGTTCCAGCTTCTTCCCATTACCCCTTGTCCTGTCACTGGATACAACAGAAAAAAGTGATACCCCAACCTCCTGACAACCACCATTTAGATATTTGTAAATGACATCCCCCCTCAGTCTCCTCTTAATCCAGGTTGAACAGTCCCAGGTCTCTCAGCCTTTTCTCATAAGAAGGATGTCCCAGTCTCTTGATCATGTCGGTAGCCCTCTGCTGGACTCTCTCCAGAAGTTCTCTGTCCCTCTTGAGCTGGGGAGCCCAGATCTGGACTCCATATGAGGCCTCACCAGGGCAGAGTAAAGTGGGAGGACAACCTCTCTCAACCTACTGGCCACACTTCTCTATTCAACCCAACCCAGTGTGCAATGAGATGTCAGTAGAAACAGATACTGAGCTCCACTTCCCACTGATACACTCTTGTCCCTGGGGCAACACTGTAAAACACTGCAGGCTTTGAGACAAGTCCACATTTTTTATTTGTTCCATTTCTGTGTTTAGGTCATTGCCGTGATACAGAGGGGTTTAGTGTGAGGTCAGCGATTTGTGGCCTCCACTCATGCATCTAGTTTGTCATGTGCATTGTCTCTGTCTAGGCATTTAGTTAATAATTGTGCAGTTGACTAAGAAGAACCAAAGAGGAAGCAGAAAGAGCAGTGATTTTCTTGGTCTTCTCTACCACCAGAAATAATTTTCTGTCTATGTGTATAGTTTTTGATAAACTGTAAGTTTACAGAACTCAGTCCCACAGTTGGATTAGTGACTTCCCATTTGAACTTCACCCTTGTCTAGCCTGTGAAATAAAGAATTAGATTTTATTTTAAAGAGAGGTGTATGTGTATATATTTTAGCTTAATTTACTGAGAGGACTTGTCTCAACTGTAGCGTGTGGCAGAGAGAGAACAGGCTATATTCTACAAGCTGACCTTTTTGAAAGAGTATAGCAAATAGTCATCTGATGGAGGAGTAGATGCTGTCTTAGGGGTAGCCAGGAAAAAAATGAGGTTCCTGTCCTCCTGACCCAAACTTGTCGCTTGGTGTGAGTTGGCTGAAATTTGCCATTAGCTTTCCTTAATTTTATTTAATTTCCTAATTATCTCCCTATGACAATGAGCAATGGGTACCAGGAAGAAAAAGTTTTATTTCTGGCCTACATAAGTTGAACTGGAACAAGGATGCAGGAGAAAAAGAAGTCTAAAGCCTCCCTGAAAGAGATGTTTTCTGTAACACTTTGCAGTTGTGTAGGAGCGTAATGTGGTAGCTGCTCTGCAGCTGCCTGATGACAGGTGGAGAAGATACTTCTACAAATAAGGGGTCAGTGCAAAGTGTTACTGCAGTCAATTAGCTGTGCTCTCATGACTGTAGAGTTGACCATGTTTCTCTCAGTGCAGTCAGGATACCCCTTAGAGCAGAACTGTTGCTTTAACTGAAGTAAAGTCCCAGAGTGTTTTCTTGAGAGATTTTTTTCGACCTGGAGCAGGAAGGAGGTATTTTTTCTTGTTTCAGAGTCTGCAGTACACAATACCACATGTTAGGCTGAAAAAGCAACCGTAAAAGATTGGCTTCTGCTTGAGGTGTGCTTTTATCTGGAATGACCTTTAACACTCTGTACAGACTTAGGGATTATTTAGCTGAACTGGTCTCTCTGAAACCATATTGCTGATTGTGCTGTTCAAACACAGCTGCAATGGCCAGAGGGCCCTTTGCTTCCAAATCAGCATTTGTGTTTGCATGCTTATCTTCTTCTCTTTAGTTGCTACACCTTCTAAAAAGGCATTTTGGGGCAGCAAAATAAGGTTTTGCTTTTATTGTATGAACCTGAAGCTGGGCCTTCAGGGATAAGACTTAGATTTGAGCTGCTGCAGTCTCCTTCTGTAGGGAGAAAATCTCAGATTTAACAGTGTGTCTGATCAAATGCAACTGCTGTGTTCCTCTCACTGCTCCTTAGCTGGACTTTTGACTGAATTCTGCAGCAAGCAAACATGCACCTGTCTCATACATTTATATACACGCATGCATTTGCTTGCACATGCTTTTTCCTCTCTTAATATGATAGTAATTTAAAAAAGTGAACAAGTTTTTTGGAAACATTCTTTTTTAGCTCTGTTACAGTGTGCTTTAATCAAGTAGGAATTTAGAAATGAGACCACATCTTTTGACTCCTTGACAAATTCTAAGCTGTTAGGGTTCAGTTGAATCCCTTTTGTAATGATTTTCTTAGATTCAAAGCAGATAAAAATAAATTAAACCAAAGTTTCATGTCTTCATAGGCCTATTTTCGGACAGTGGAACTTGTTCAGGAGCCTATTCCTGGCTCACCAGGTCTGAGTTTCTACTTCAGAATCAATGGTCGACCCATTTTCTTTAAGGGCTCAAACTGGATTCCAGCAGATTCTTTCCAGGACAAAGTAACCTATGACACGTAAGGCACATTTGATGTTTTCTAAGTAGAAAGGGTCATGTTTTCCTTCTCCTGATTCTTTATTCACCCTCTATCAAAGGGTGTCATTCGCAAGTGGAACTCCTTTCAAGATAGGACCCTATTTCTTGTGGTTTGGAGGCCTGAGAATTAGGACTTAATTCGCATTAAAAGACATGAGTCATGTTCAGGGAATGTAAGTGCAATAACTGATGGGAAGGTGGTTGGTTGCTGTCCACAGGTCAATGGCCTTTTGGGGTATTTTTAAGGATGAACCTGTCTGTCTGATCCTATTACTTGGAACATGTTCATTGGTACTCAGAGGAAGCGCATGTCAGCCGTGTCCTAACCTATCCCATGCAGGGAGGTCTAAGTGCATAGTAGCCTTTCTCCCTTTTTCCCCCTCTGGTCCAGACTTCTTGGATTTGAATGACAGAGCACTCCAGAGATGTAGGTGGGTGTAGGCCACACTGTACTTTGACTAAGCTTTGCTCTAGGTAATTGGGAACCAGGACAATAAAGCATGTTGCAGTGTGCATTCTCATGCAATGTAGAGACTGCCATCGTGGTTAAGTTAAAAACAACAGAGCCTGAATCCCTTAAAATGAGATTCAGAGTATCAGTCTTTCTCTTCTCCCTCACACTCCCTCCTTCTCACTATGTATTGTGAAACTCAGGAAGAGAATAGAGATTTCTGAACATGTTTAAAAGAGGATTTGAATAAAAGTGATTGATATTTAAAGCAAGTAATAGCTAAGGAGCAACCTGATTAATAAAATATGGGATTTCTAAACCTGGTCCTGCCAGTACTTCTGTAAAAGCACTTACTTGCATCTGTCACTCTATCTGTTTCACAAGTGTTAACAGGACCAAGTAACTTCTGCACAGAAAATTGATTTTTGAGAGCTCTGTCCAGACATGCAGGCTTAGAAGGTATCAAAATAGTCTGGTTTCTATCTGAGTTAAAAGTCTTGGATTGCCTGTTAGTGATGAATGTTTGGGGTTTTTTCTTGGTATAACCTTAGAAACTCCTGATACATTTTGACAAAACTTATATAAATCTTCTTTTTGTATTTGACAGACTGTGGCTACTCTTGAAGTCTGCAGCAGATGCTAACATGAATGCACTTCGGGTTTGGGGAGGAGGAGTATATGAACAAGACGAATTTTACGATATTTGCGATGAAATGGGAATAATGGTAAAAACAATAAACACAGGACACTTATTTAAAAACAGAGAAGAACTGGTAGATAAAAATCTACTCTAAATGTACAAAATGAGGGAATTAATAGGTAAGTTCTAGCTGTCCTTCCAAAGGCTGTGGCGGAGTACCAAGCTGAGAGGTCAGATCAACCTAATGCATGGGAGGGGGGTTCAGAAGACCAGATCGCATTTTTCTACAGTCCCTGTGTTTAGGGCATACTCACGTGAGAAGAGCCCTGCTGAAGAATCTGAGTACTTGAGTATATAAGCAGAGAGCAAAGGCCTTGCAATCTGTCCTCAATGAATATTTAAGGTCTGCTCTATTTGAGTTTTGTGCTTTTAGCCAAAAAAAAATATTTTTTAAAAAGTGTTTTCTCCTTTAGTAGCAAAAGCTGAAAAGGTGTTGGCTTTTTTTATGATTCAAACTTTTTAAACAAAAATATTTCACTTTGCCTGAAGCCAAGCATGGAAGGCCTTATCCAAAGGGTTATTTTGAACAAGCTGTAATTGAATATAAATGCAGCTGTAAGGGGAACACCTGCTGCAAACACTGATAATCCTAGATGAGTACCTTTTGATTACATGAGCTTGGAGGCACATGTTAATAACTTGTGATGGAATAGTGACTAGATGAGCAAAGGCCAAGTTGCATCTGGTATTAAAATCCCAAGAAGTGTGTTTGGTCTTCCTCTGTAGCATTAAAAAGCAGGGAAACAGAATAGATACCTTGCTGCTTTCTGCTATGTGTGCTTGGAAACAAAAAAAAAGTTACATCTATTTTAGTCTTCTGCATGAATGTCCTGATTTTTCAGGGCTTCTGAGCACTTACAGTTCTTTCATTTTTGACACGAAGCACCTAAGTAGGCCACTTAGATCTGTGCTTTTACAGTGCTCAATGCAAGATTTAGATCTTATTTAGTAGCCAAAATAGCAAGTAGATGCAGAAAATCAGGCCCTTATTCTAGAGGGGGTGGTGCTGGCAGCTTTTGGTTTTGTTTCTTCTCATGGTCTTGCAAAGGCTGAAAGGTGCGTTTAAAGTCAAACTGTGCTTAAGGAAAAACAGTGATAGCTCATTCAGGGAAAACAAGTTTAGTTCAATAGAGAGTTTTGACTCTACACAATCACTAAAAGATTCTGAGGGATTCTTCATCAATAGCTTTTCTTTTTTTATACAGTGCTAGGAGTGTAACAATTTTTAATGGACCCATTGCCTCCCATGGTCCCGTTCCCTATCTTCAGTTTTCTTAGGAAATGTACACTGAAAAGAGTCATGGAAAAGCATATTCTCACTGCAAGGAAAATGCAATGGCATGAGTCTGGTGCTCTCTATTGTTTTTGTGGTGTAGTATTCAGAAAAGTGTCTCATAAACACTCCTGTGTGTTAATGTGCTCCTTCAAGAGATCTTTTCATTAATGTTTGAGATAGTCTATCAGGAGTCTCAAAGTTACAGCAATTTAAAAACAGAACAGATAAAGCAAGAAATATCTGTTTCATTGGACTTCTTCCTTTCCCTTTTTGGTAATTCTTTGAGGTACAAATGGAGTTTATTGTTCAATTGAAAGGCTTGCTGTTCTCTGGTGGTATCTCCTTGATCTTTCTTTGAAGAGAAAGAACACTGTTGTTACAGGATCTAGGTAATCTTACTGGGTAAGATTTGCTCTTTTTAACATCAGTTTGTGCATTTGGTAGGGAAGTGTTTCGTCACAAGAACATTTGAGCATCTGTTAAGTGTGCTTGATGCCTCCTCAGAAGGATTATTGTCTCTTTTTAGTAAGTGATGGGGATTTGGTGTTGCACCTGCAAAGAAGTAAATACAAAATTGTTTTGTTCAGCTGGAGTTTTCTCCACATGTATATCTGAACAGTGCATGGGTTCCAATTATTCCGTTGAAACTGAACTCCCATCTACTGAGCAGTACTGCACTCATCAGTGAAGGCTGTCATAATCTGCTTCCTAAGGGTAAATATTTTGTAATGCTGATATTGAGGAAAATCACAGTGAAGTCTGCAAATACTGAACCCCATGGAGGATGTGAATGTTGTGGTGGGACTTTCCAAGAATAACAAATAGAACATTTCAGTTCATTTAAATTTAATTCTTTTTGAGAGAAATAACTTCTGCCTGAACAACAGTTTGTGAATCCCAACAACCATATATTTTTCAACTACGTAAAATGATTTGCTAACGGTTTGTTTTGTTTTTTTCCTGTATGTGTTTTCTTTCCTTTTCGCTGTAGATTTGGCAGGATTTTATGTTTGCATGTGCACTATATCCAACTGACCAGAATTATTTAGAATCCGTAAGAGCTGAAGTTTCTCATCAGGTATTTTGTCCATGTGTCAAAACTCTTTTTCCCAGTGCATATTTTGATTGACTGACTCTGTAAGCTTTCGAAAAATGCTTATTTGGAAGTGTTTGTTAGTGTACCTTCATGTAGCAGACACTAAATGTAACCTTGCTAAATCCTCTTTAACTTCAGTAGTAGGTCATGCAGAGGTACAGTTGTTCCTCACGTCCAAACTGTCCTCTTTTCAAGGATATTTAAGAGCATTCACTGAGAGCAAGCTCTAATGATTGCAACATGTCTTAGCATATAATTTACGCTTCATATGAGTAGATGATGATGGGGGTACACATGTGCATATGATGGTTGTATGTGAGCATGTTAAAAGTTTATCACTCAGTGTATGTTACAAATTACAAAAGTTTGAGCCTGGTGTAGAGCTGAGAGAATAGGGAACAGTGCAGGTAAAATCAGGAATTGTAGGCTCAGCATAGTGATTCAAGCAATAATAAAGTGATTGTTTATTGTTGTTGTTATTATTTATAACAGAATGATTTTTTTTTTCTTGATTTCTGATACTGTAAGTTGTATTTCAGGTAAAGCGTTTAAAATCCCATCCGTCAATTATTCTGTGGAGTGGCAACAATGAAAATGAAGCAGCAATTGCAAGCAACTGGTTCTCCATACCTTATGCTGACAAAGAAGTCTACATCAATGACTATGTGATGCTTTATGTGAAAAACATCCGAGAAATTGTTCTTACAGTAAGTGACCTCAAGAAACCGTAGGGAGATACGGCTTGGCAAAAGGTTTTAATGTTTGCAGTTTGAGCAACTTGGGATTTTAATATATAATTTTTTAAAAAATCTTTTTTGGGAAATGGAAAAAAAGCACATTATTGAGGAATTGCACTTGCTAAGCTCTTGTAAACACCTCTCTAAACTCAAGGGTTGTCCTGAAAGTAAAACAAACAAAAAAATTACTTATGTGTTCAACACTTTGTGGTATGTAGAGGAAGATCTGAAAATGCAGTGGATGTTGCTTCTTTTTTCCTTCCTATTTTCCTACCTCCACAAATGCTTTCACTTCCAGTGGACAAAAATCAACTCGCAATGATCGTATTTCCTTTATCCTGATTGTGTTGAAGGATACTGTAATAAGGATTTAACAACACTCAGGCCTTCAATTCCAGTTGAAGAAATGAATAAAGATGTGCTCTGCCATATTTGCATTCAATTTTTCACGTTAAGCAGCTTAAACAAAAACTATGCTAATCATTGCCCTCATGCTGAGTAATAGTTGTGTGTTTTAGAAAAAAAGACTAGTGGTATTTAACAGTATATGAAGACAAACTAAAGTATTTTGAAATAAGACCAGAAGCACTCGGAATCCATGAAGAAGTCTGCTGTGATCTGGCATTACCCGTTTTGCACGGCTTTTATAGTTTTATATCTCCTTCTAGAAGTATCGCAGTTCTTAATTATTTAATGGAGTCTGCTTTTAACTAACTTCTATGAGTGTATGTAGAATGAAATTCATTTAAAAGTCCATGTATAGAAATTAACTAACAACGTTTGAACCACAGGTGAATATTTTAAACTCCGCTGTTAGCTAATCGTTGCAAGAGTTTCGTCCAGTTAGAACTTCCCTCCTCAACAAGAATGTGAGCTTTGGATAACCTAAAAATGCTAATAATCTTTTCCTACTAAGTTATCACTTGCCTTGAATCGTCTTCGTGACTTCAGGATGTGATAATTTTAGTGTAATCTCTAATGAGATAGATTTCACGTTATAAAGCTCATGACCTGAAGTTTCCCCGTGCTGAGATAGGCACCCAGTATGTAGGTGACAGCACTATTGTTGCTTGCTATTGAAAGCTACTGGCATTGTCAGAATACTTTTCTACTTGAAAAGTTGAGATATGAGGAAACAATAAAAATAGGCCAGGTTTGAAAGAACTTGCTGAAAAAGATCTTGCTCTTCAAGGGCAATTATGCATTCGAAATGGTAACAGTGTCTTATATCCCTGCTTGACATCTTGATTCTAGATCTCTGTATACTTCAGTTAGAATTTTTTTTAAAATTAAAAATTTGAGGCTTTTGGAACTGAGTTGTTTATAAAGGTGTGCTGTGTGGTGGTTCTGTGATTAGCTACACGAGTTGGATGGCCAGAGCATGTGCAGCAAAGTGAAGTGTTGTCATTTGAAACTGTTTTTTAGTTACAGTTCACTTGTGTGGTGTTGCTGTCCAAGATGGACCCTCTTCTATTTTAAACCTGTAGAATAACTGTTTTGAGTGCCAGAAGGAACCATAAGGTGAAATAATTTCAGGTCATATGTAATATAAGCCAGCTGAGGAAACACGTAACTACTAGCAGGACTGGACTGTATAACTTAAAAAGACTGTATAACTTATAAGTTTGAGCTAAAGACTTCAGGGAATCCAGGATATCCTGTAGTAAATTGTTTCAGTTAATTATTAATTACACATATCAAAAAAGCCCAACCCAAAAAGACAGGGGAACAGGACTATTTTTTAAAATGAAGCACATGTCTAAGTGCTTTGCTGTATCCAAGCCAAATGCTGTAATTAGTGACTGGTGACTAACTGAGGCCTCTGTCTTACTACAAGTATGGTGCTAAATGAATTATACCTGCAAAAGGATTCCTTCAGTACTTTGTAGAGTACTGCTAAAAGATTTAATAAGCTTAATCTGAGGCTGTAAATAAAGACAGTTCTGAACACTTTGAAGTGTAACCCTTCTTATAGTCTCACCAATATTAACGTGCAGAGCCAGCCAAAATGACAATAACCTGCAATGTTCCCATGCAAGCATTAGTAGCAGAACAGCTTGGCTTTGTTAGGACTAAATTTAGGTGACTGCTTCATAAGAAAGGGGAAAATCATGGCCTTGTTCCTGAAAAAAACACTGCAAAAGTAATGATTTTCCATAAAGAAGTCACAGTATTCAAATATTAATGTTCCTTGGGTTTATTTTTCACAAGGCACACTTTAAATAGCTTTCATTAAGAATTTAGAAGCATATAAAGATAGAAGATCTCTTGATGTGAGAAGAGAATCCCTTAGAACAGCAGAGCAAGCAATATCATGCCTATCTGTCCTCCAAGAACATAAATAAGAAGTTAATTAAGCAAGTAAAGATGATGAATGTCAGGACACATAGGGGAATGTTTCACAGGTGGTGACTCAGAAATTTGGAAAAGGCATGTTCTCCCTACCCCTCTTCCCGCTCACCCCCTTTCAAAATGTGGTCTGTGTATTCAGAGGATAAAAGCCAATCACTTTATGAGGGGGTTGTGGGTTTTGTTGTCTGTTTTGTTTTTTAAATCTCAGGAAGATAAGAGTCGTCCTTTTATTGCATCCAGTCCCACCAATGGCTTGAAGTCCGTTGAAGAAGGTTGGGTCTCCCAGAATCCGTATGATACCCGTTATGGTGACACTCACTTCTATGACTACAGCAGTGACTGCTGGAATTGGACAGTGTATCCTAAAACTCGTTTTGCTTCAGAATATGGATTTCAATCCTGGCCTTCCTTCAGTACAATCGAAAAGGTAAGGCTGGGTTTCCACACCTTACTGTTCCCTCTGCTGTCATTTAGTGAGAGCAACGGGTCTCTTCCCAGTCTTTAGTTTGGAGAAAATATTATTGGGTGTGGTATGGCACAGGTGGGACAGAGGTGTGTGCTGATATGGAGGGAGAGGATGAAACTGGACTGTTTCCCTCTGTATTTACTTTGATGTTGCAAGACTAATGAAATTTAGATGATATTATAAGACTATTAATTCTAATGGTAATTTTATTTCATATAGAGCTTAGTAATGACTGCTTAACATCTGTTTCCTTTTGCTGTGTCTAAGGATACCTGTTCATTTAAAAAAAAAAAAAAAAGACAAGTGCTGAATTGTGCTGAATTCTTAAATGTATTGTTGTTTATAATGTTTACCAATCTCATTTACTTAAACAATTTGTACCTTTATGTGTTGTGTATAGTAGGATTTGATTTTGCCCCTTGATAAATGTAGATATTTTATATTCTATCCTATTTATCCAGTTGGAGAAGAGATGTATCATGCTGTTTGTCCATTTGTTCAGAGAGAGATGAATATCACGTTAATACCCATACACGCAACTAAAAAGAGTTCAGAATGTTCTTTTCAGTTTTCCAGGCAAAGTATATTATCTGAGACATAATCGCTACATTCATCCATCTTAATAACAATGAAAACTATTCAATTCAGCCTAAAAAGGAACAAATAAAGATTTAATAGATATTTTAGCGCCAATTAAAGTTTGGTAGTAGTAACTATCTGAGCTTTGCTGCATTGTTGTCTTTAGCTGAAAAAAAAGTGTGATGATTGATTGTTTTCAGAGGCAGGTTTTGAAAATATACACATCATTAGAATGTGCCCTACTAACTTCTATAACTTTCATACTTATTATGTTTGACTGGAAAAGTACATTCTTCAATCTTAATCTAGGGTGTTTCTGATTTACTATGAATGTACACAAGCCTATGAGACCCCTTTGGCCAAACTGAACCTTAGGACAAACAAGTTAAATGCCATTGAGTCAAAAATTGTTCTTCTGGGTTCAGCAGCGATGTCTGTTTTCATTTATTTGTACAAGGAGTATAAGCAAATGGTGTTATTCATTCAAAATCTTTCATTACTGTATGAGGTGCTACAGAAGTACCCTACCAATTTTACAGGCTTTGGATGATGTCAGCAGGCTGGAATGGATATCTTTTCCTGACTTCTCTGTCAGTCATTAAATGCACTTTTTGCCTTTTCATTCTCATCTCTTAGTTCTGTGTTTTTTAAAAGATTTCCTCCACTGAGGACTGGTCCTACACAAGCAATTTTTCTCTTCATCGACAACACCATGAAAATGGCAATGATCAGATGCTTCAACAGATTGCATATCATTTCAAGCTTCCCCAGAGCACAGATCCCATAAAGAAGTTCAAAGATATGATTTACCTCACTCAGGTAACAGGATGTCTTCAGTATAAATAGCTGTCAATACTTGTTCCATTAGACACCATCAGCATTTCAAACTGGGCCTATCGTTAGGTAACATTCAGTCATACAGAAAGTTTCCGCACTAAAGTGTTGGAGCATCCAGTTTAATTTTGAACTGGCTTATCTCTTGTTTATTGGAGAAGGATTCCATTTTTCATCATAGAAGGGCTGGAATAGTTCTCGTGGAATTTCCCAGAAAATGGCTCAAGTGGGAGAAAGTCCCTGTTGGGGATGAAGGGATGTGCATCCTTGGTATATGTTTATTTCTAGTGCTGTACTGTTCCTTCCTGCTCTGGAGTTGGGTATGTTTTGTGTAAGCTCACTGCTTTGAATTTTGCCACAAACAATATGTGGTTTTTGAAACAAGATTTTCTAGAGAATGCGGTTACTCACAAATGAAATTATTAGTAGCTTTTATTTTGTTATGGATTCAGATATTGATAATTTTAGACAAACTGTTTTTAACAAATTGGTAAGTTATATTTTGCTCTTCATCTGTAGCTGTTTACATCATAGGTTTCTTGCTTCATGATTTGTATGTGACTTTTAAATGATGTTAAGTAACTTTTAAATGCTATTAGGCAAGTTTCAAGTGGTGTTACGTTTTGTTCCAAGAATTTCAGAAACACTGTTGATGGGAATAGCTGCACATTCACTAACTTTTTAATGTTTGAGAGCTGCTGGCAACAAGTTTTATATAAAACAAAACAGCTGTAGAATTTTAGGCACTGATGACAAGAGAACAAGGATAGATGGTGCTGTGAAATTGAAAACAGGAATAAAATTTGTGCAATGAGGTCCTGACTTAAAAAGCTGTGAGTGTTTCTGTGGGATTAGTCTATCAGGGCATTATTATAAGGTTAAACACTTTCAGAATACCAAAATAAGGATAGCAGAAAAGGTTAAGGAGAGTAAACTTGGCTAGAGAGGTTAACTACAAGTGTTATCTTTATCTTCTGAGCTGTCCTAAAGAATAACTTTTTCCTTTATTTTGAGACTCTCTTTTAATACCTCCCTAGCCTAGTAATATACTGTGTTATGTGTTCAGAGTGTAGGTATGTGGACATTATGATGATGTATGTTAGAAGATAGTGAAGCATAACATCCTTTTGCAAGTCTTAGGGATGGTATTTATTTTAATATATATTAAAAAAAAAATCTTTCCCTTGTTTTGCATTTACCTTTTAAAGACCCCATTATCCATTGGTCTTCACTGAATGGAAATCAGGAAGTAGCCTGCTCTGTAGTAGTAGAATTTCTCTGAAGACATACTACTTGTAAAGTTGTTGGGAGCTGCTAGGAATAGATTTCCTTCAAGCAAGGGCCCATTGTGCTGCAGGTCTGTGTTCTTGAAGTCTCAAGTTATATGCTGTTTCTGTGAAGTCGGTGTTGTATGTTAACATACACACATATGCTTGGAAAGTGAAGTGAAATATAAAATAACTCTTTTTTGTTTTGTTATTGTGTGTGTTTGACCAAGGTGATGCAGGCTCAGTGCATAAAGACTGAAACTGAATTCTATCGCTTTAGTCAAAGTGAAATAATCAAGGGAGAAGGACACACAATGGGAGCTCTGTATTGGCAGCTCAATGACATCTGGCAGGCACCTTCATGGGCTTCCTTGGGTAAGTTTTGTGGCAGTCTGATAAAAAGCACTATCTTTTTTTTTTTCCCCTTGCCTCCCACAGTATAATGATCCAAACTTCTCTCTTCAGTGGGCAGTAGGGCACTGTCACACAACCTATAGAATCGTGATCCTGGCCTGAGCAGGATGGAGTTCAGTATGTAAAGGCTAGGCAACTAGATTTCTTCTGTAGTCAGCTGAGAGAGGTGGTTGTTTCCAGAGTGTGATTCATTATGTCCTTAGCTGTCTAATAGTGGGATGAATTACCTTCTCCATGCTGAATTTGTTTTTCATATGACATGTCTCAGCGTAGCTTCTGAGAAGCTCTTCATAGGAGAACATGACTAGCTGAGGTTTGGTGTCTGACTTAGTGTCGGGTGAGGTGAATCACACTCTGTGACTAAATTACTGTGCTAATATGCTATTTATGCACATGGTATCTCCTTATATATTGTATATATTTTTTCTGTTTTCCTTTTAGAACATGAAAATGGAGTAATTGGACATATAAAAAAGACAAGTCACTCTAGGCAGTAAGAAACGGGAGGAATGTGTGGTATGAGGAAAGTGGCCATGTTTCATGTTCTGAACATTTGGTCTATTTCTGAAAAGGAGAAGCTGTTCTAAGGCAGCTGTATAGGATTTCAGTGGATTCTCTTTCATTTTTAGTTATTTCTCTCAGACTCTATTTTCAAAAATCTGTTAAGAATTTTATGTGTGAAGAAATATGAGCAAACTAGAAAAAGCTAAGAGTTAGTATAAAGTTCTTCATCCATTCTTGCAAAAACTGCTGTTCTGCCTTGCTTTAAAACAAAACTAGCCCATCCCATCCCCCACCTCTTTTGTTCTCTTTTTTATTTTTCCTTTACTTATCCAAGCAAAGCAACTGCAACCAACAAAGGAAAACAGTCCAGCAGAAGAAACAGGCACTTTTATTTAAATGTTAAGGCAATGGTCCAATTATCATGCTTATCTTTCTGGACTTTCTAGATTTTATTGGGAAATGGAATATCCCAGTGTTAATTTTTTACGATTCTAGCAATGACTGATGGTCTTGGGCTTTAAGTGCTTCAAGAGAAGAAAAATGCTTGGAAAAATGTCTCTTTGTGAAGAGAGGTGAATTGATAGATGAAGTGATGTGGAGACCATAAATGTATTTTTAAGTACAGAACTGATGTCACTGTAGAAAACATATAAAATACTTGAATTATTCATACATTGTTGAAGTTCGTTTACAGAAAAAAAGCTCAGCAGAGATACAGCTGTCCCTTTGTTTTGCTCTATCCCTAGGTGGAGCGAGGAAAGGTTTAATATTCATTTAATTAGGCAGTGCAGTAGAGGGATTTTTTTAAATGCTAATGGATGAAATTATGCAAAACTTCAGAGAAATTAGTTTTATTTGCACTTCAAAACCACATTTCTGCATCTTGTTAGATGGCACAGTAGTATCACCACGGAGTGCTTCTTATTTAAATTTGTTATTTCACTGAGAGCTGTGGAGGGGCTTGCATAATTTCCTGTACAAAGAGGAAGTGTTTCCTTGGGAAGTGGGGAGGGCAGAGGGTAGCAAATGTTTCTCCTTTTAACTTACCTTCAAGGTGTTTGCCTGAGCATGAGTGAAAATGCAGCACAGCACTTCTGCCTTCAGGACTAAACAACGTTTACCACAATGGGGTTTTGGAGCTGATTTTGGAGCTGTTTGTGCCATGTTGGGATGCTTTAGCGTACATGCAGTGTGTTTTGGTGATACATATGGCAATTCACCTGATTCCCACACAAGTGTCACCTTGAGGTACTCAAATTTGCTGTCATGAGATTCCATGGAACAGATTACTGGCTCTTACTGCAGGTTCAATATTTAGAGCCCCTGGTGAGCTGAAACCACAGGCTATTACAGAGAATAATAGATCTGAATTGATGAGGCTGAGGTGAGGAAAGGATCAGCAGCATGTTTCTCATGTTGCATTTATTGGTGTGAAGTGATGAATTTAAAATCCATTTCGGGGAGAACTGTTTGTTTTCACTCCCGCTCTCTTGTAGGTGGCTTTGGAGAAGGGTCAGAAAAAAGGGTACTAGGATCTCATTACAAACCTAATTTTAGTTTCCTATTCTTAAGTTTGATACCACTGAGAGTGCAGACCTTGTAATCAGGAAAAAAAAATAGAGAACTTGGATTTATTTAAAAATTAATTTAAATGAGGGAGGAGGAGAAGAAAACCGCCCCAGGGCCGTTTCAAATAACTTTTGACTGCTGCCTTTGGGTGTGCATGTCTGTAGTAGCAGGAAAGTTTAAGACCTGATATTTTTAATGATAACTACCTGATCTCTATATTTCTTAATCTATTTTTGGGGATGCAGGAGTATTTTATATCTAGCTTGTCTATTTTTAAATCAAGAAATATCTTGATTTCCTTAAAGACCACAGTCACGACAGATGAGCTGAAGAATGTGACTTTTTTTAAATCTGTGAGCTTCAGTTTTCTGTCCTGTCTGAAGTTACTTTGACAACTGTGTTCTCAAGATCCTGTTGGTGGAAAAGTTACCTTTAGAAGACCCTTCTTGTGTGAAACTGCTCCAGCACTTGATCTTTGGTCCTCAAAATAGCTCTGTGATTTTTGGGAAGGGAAATACCAACTTTAAAAAGCTTATCTGTGGTAGGCAGACTACTGATGTTTTCAAACATTCCAAAACAATAGCTGTAGTAGTTGAACTCTAGAATGAGTTTTGAAATGCCACAGACTTTTAAGCTGTGGTTTGCTTTTGTTTGTTGGTTGGATTTTGTTTATTTGTTGGGGAATGTTTTTTCCCCAATGGAAGTAAAATGCTAAGTTTAGTCTGAGTTGTTTTCTCCACTGTACAGGTTTCTTGATCTCTGTATCTGCTGCCTGGCTAGCGAGTCTTCTCTCTTCCTCCAGTAGCCACTGCAATGTTCATCCAGTTGGAAAACAAGGCACAACAGAAACTGAGGGTAGAGCCCATTTGAAGAAACGCAGGCTTTTGTGTTGCACTAAGGAACAGAAACTGCTTACTTTGGTTGCATTATTAGCTTTCATATTTAATATAAAGTTGAAGGCTAGATTTTCATCATGTAGATTAAGCTGAGGAAAAAAAAATTCAAGTGAGGGGGCACTGAAACCTCAGCCCATTCTGAGTAATTTGTCTGAGCTGGTGGTGGCCTCTCTCTGAGGTCTGCACTGAGCAGCAACTATTACACTGACAATTGAAATTCCTGCGAGTCTTGTGGCAGTCTGGAGAGCTTCAGAGAGTTCAGCCCCGCCCAAAGCCTGAAGTTAGGCACAGTGCCCATTTCTCATACAGGCCCATTGCTTTTAATTTTTAAATCAGATGCTGCCTCACAGTTTGATTTGGTTTAGATGATCTATCCCCAATCCAAGTCTCTCATCTTCTCAAGTTTCATAGCCTTGAAAAGTGTTTTAACTCTAACTGGTTTTGGCAGAATTATCCTTGAGACCACCAAGGTTTTCTGCCAGGAATTGTCCTTGGAATGCAAGTACATGGCTTTGTTCACATACTGAGCAGTGCCAATATTCTGAATATGTTCAGCAGTTTATCAACAATCTGTTTTGAAGAAACTTAGCAACCTCTCCTGAAGTTTTGTTTCAGACTTCATCTCTTCATCTTGCTTCAGTGCTATTAACTTGATTTCTGGTGGTGTTTTGTTGGCACGTCTGATCTCATAATGTGGTTGAGTCTTGTGTGAGAATTCCAGGCAGATAGGAGCTTTTCTTGTCTGTTCTCCAAGCTAGCCAGTCATGAGCTTGCTGAAAACACGATGTGGGCAAGGTGCTAAGCTAGAGCTAATGCACTTGCTCTCCACAAAGTTCATTCACATCGATGTGGAGTGCAGGCAGAGCATGTTCAGGTCTGCCTGTGAAAGCCACAAGCACACCCTTTAAAGAGTACATCACTCTAGGTGAAGTTCTTAATTATGACATATTTGAAAGTGCTAAGAGCCTTGTACAGGCACCAAAACATAGACAAGTTATTACTTATAACAAAAATGTAGTACTCAACATTTTTTCAGCATCTCTGAACTTTAAACCAGTTGTATGACACAGAGCCAGGACCAAGACTAAAACCTGAATCTAACTTTTCTTTCCTGATGATTTGATGAAGCTGACTTGCTACTTCTTTTTAGAGCCATTTATTTGACTAGACAATGGTTGATCAGAGTTAAAATGCTGACAGTGAGCACTAGGTGGAAAACTAATAGAGAAAGAAATGGAAGTAGGCTCTCAAAATGGTTGTGTCAGTGTTGCATCTGGCAAAATTGCGTTTTTTTTTGGTGAGGACACAATGTTTGATGGCTTTTCCAGTTTTTTAATGGCAGACTTACAAAGTATTAAAAGTAGTGACATATAGCTTTCCATCAAATAGACAAAGTTTTTGGCATATGTCTACATTGTGTGCCTACTAAATCCCATCTAATAAGTGTTGTCTGTAGATCTTGGCAAATTCATCCTTTCCTAACTCAGCTGCCTTTGATTTGAGAACTTGTTTGATTTTGTGTTTTTTTTTTTCTTAATTGCTACTGATGTTCCTCTAAATAAGAACTGAAAGAGGAGGACTGAAAGAAAGGGGAAAAGGGTGCTTTGTGTAAGCACCCAAATTCAACTGTCTCTTTACAGGGGTGGTAGTTTGTAGCAATTCCACTGCTCATGTGTTGGATTGATCTGAATTCTCAACAGCATAGATGTTCCATCAGCTTGCTTAGTGTGTAGTATGCTGTGCCAGTTTTGCTAGTATCACTTGTGTTTAAGACTTTTAAAAATTGAATAACAGCATAGAAATGAAAGGACCAACACTTTAAAAATGTGACCTTTTGGTGAAAGAGAAAGCTTGAAAGAGCATCAGATCCCTTCCAGAGCAGAGACTTGACTCGAAGAAAACAAAGACAACTTCAATCACTCTCTGCACCTGACAGAAGTGTTGTGTTGCCAGAGCAGGCCCAGAGAGCACAGACAGGGATTGTGTGCCAAGGCAGTCTCTGATTCAGTTTGAATCTTTCTCCCTTTTAACCCTTTTCAGAGTACGGTGGCAAGTGGAAACTGCTTCATTATTTTGCCCAGAACTTCTTTGCACCGCTGCTGCCTGTGGCCTATGAAGACAAAGGTGTGTTGTACATTTATGGTGTCTCAGATCTTCATGAGAATCACAAGCTGACTTTGAGGGTAAGTGAGACCTCTCTCACCACCTTTGTGGCCCTCCTGAAAACATGCCAGAAGCTGAATGAGCACATCTTTGTATAGACAGGCTTCAGTAAGTCCATGCTCAAATACAATGACATGCCGTTCTTATCTTTAATCTTCTGATAGGTGACACTGTCCTTCATTATTAGCAGCATGTATTGCTTCACAGATCAAGGAATTAATTGCCTTGCTTTTAGCCTGTAGGTATAGGCCTGTTGAAGTAGTAAAGGGATTGGTGGTCAAATAGAACAAAGTGTGAAAAATGGTACCTTTGTATTTAACAAAACTGTTCCTTAGGTATTAGAACTAGATTAACTGATTGAGTCAGGTAAGGACCGGGAGAAGCGGTGTGAAGAATTGTGCCATTGCTTGCCAGTACTCAAACTACACTGCTTTGGAAAAAAGAACTAGAGTATTTTCTGAAATATCAACAGAATGATTAGATGTACTTTAATTGCAAGGTTACCCATGCAGTGTCACCATTTTACAATTGATGCCTTTAACTATTCTCTGATAGTGCTGTAGAAATTGATGGGATTTCTTATGCAGTATTTGGGCTACTTAGTTGACCTGTAAAACACAGTCTTACTTTTCAGTTTATGTTTGGTTGCTGTTAATCATATGGCAAACAGATCCCAAATGAATTTAGGGCTGTTTTGTACAATGAGATACTATTCCTGATATACAGGGTGTCCCATGTGAAAAGACTGTGAAGGGTGGAAAAATAAACCTAGAGACTTGGAATGACTCACTAGTTGTTTCAGAACTGGTAGTATGAGTATGTTAGTGCTCTGGCTAGTGGACTGCTGTGAATTTTCACATTCAAAAGGTCACTTACTTATAGTATAGAAAATGGTTGCAATTTCTGGGTAGTCAGTTCTTAGTTTAGGACTGCACTTAACTGAATTGTTCCTTTCTGGACTGAATTACTGTAACAACAGGTTTAAATCCAGGTTTTCTGATAACATCAGAGAAGCATTAGCAGTGAGGTAGTTCTGATGAATACTGTATTTCACACTTGAAGAAAACTGGTAACTTAAAACTTTTGAAAGGAGCCGAGATCTGTTCCTGACTGCAGAACCCTGTTAATGTCAAAAATAACCTAAATTGTATGTGGACATAGGCACTTAATGAGATTGCAGCATTCTGTCTTCCAAATTGTGGGGTTTATGTATTTAAAATAATATAAAGGCACATCCATAATGCACATGTGATCTCTGGGAATGTGTATTTTACTAAACTAATATAGCTTCCGTAATCCTTTTTAAGATGATGCAGCTTGCTTCTGTTTAACAGTGGTTGTGCAGAAGCTCTACGTTACCCAGTTGGGTTACATCAGATAATACTGAGCAATCTCAAGAAAATCTCTTGTTTGACTACTTTTTTTTAAATAAGGGAGGAGTGGAAAAAGAGTCAACAAATTAGTCACTCCTTAATTCCATTTCCCAGCACTCCCTTGGCAGGAACTGGCAAGCCCCTTCTCTCAAGCGGCCTGGAGAAAACAGAAAGCTTTGCAGATCACGAACAACAGAATCCAGACTGTTGTCTTGTTTATCTAATCTAATTATTATGCCATATTGAATTTTGGTGGAGTTTCTTGCTAGGTGGAAATCAGCCGGCACTATCAGGACAACATCTCTTGCAATGAGCAATCCAAAACCTAGGATACTGGGTTGTTTTCACGGATGTAACTTTTCTTTTAAGCTCTGTGCTTTCTCAACATGCTTGACAGGTGGTTGTGCATGCCTGGAGCTCTTTGGAGCCAGTGTGCACCCTCGCCAAAGACCGAGTGACCGTTAAAGCGCAAAGCGCTGTCCCTATCTACAAGGAGTCTGTGAATGACTTGCTGGGAAGATGCAGAAATTGCACCAGGAGAAGCTGTGTTATTACCTTCTGGCTTGTGGGGGAAGGTGGGCTCCAGAGTCCTACGAACCAGCACTTTCTTTCATCACTAAGGGATGCCGAAGGATTAGAAAAGACCCAGCTTAGTGTAAGCATCAGACATGCTAAATTATTGTATTTGCTTTTGCTAATCTTACTGGTTTGTTTGCCTGCTATGCAGTGTGTAACTCCACTTAGTGTTATTTCTTGTTAGCTGTTGCAATTCTAGATTCTATGTTGAGTTCAAAATCAGGTATTTGGTTTTATCTGTGTCAGTATATCCACCCCACTGGTATTTTTGTGTGGTTTGTTTTCTTTTTTTTCTTTTCTGTTTTGTTTTAAATAGTGTAGTCTCCATTTCTCTCACCTGGCTGCTGCGGCATTGCTCCTTTCATTCTTTTTGTGCCTAGATATAGCAAAGAGCATCTCGGGAAGTGTTTTGGCTTGCAGGCAGTACTGACTGTCAGCGCTAGATGATGCTAATTCAGCTGAGTGCGCAGGGGAGTGTTGTCGGCAGCGTTTCCTCTGGAAGCACTCAGACTTTCAAATCAACCTACCACTGCTAACATGCAATATCGCATGCTTCTTTCCTCTGCAAATCGCTGCCCTCCAGCTAAGGGTTCCGATTTCCATAATAGTGATGATTCCTTACTATGTGGCGTGTATCTCAGTCTTCTAACAGGCACAAAAAGCGTATTTTGTAACACTGTCCTTCATTCCATTGGCTACTTTTCTCTAGACTTCTGCCCCTAGCAAGCAGTAAGCATATATGTATATAGAGGCAGTAAGCATGCTTTGGATGTATGTACATATGGGTTTTGCTAAGCCTTACTTCTTAGCTTGTAAATCTTATTGCAAAATTATCAATCAGGAAATTGGCAGGATGGGGACCTGTATGTTCTCATATTTGGCTTCCAAACTGCAGCTTCACTTTTAAAAGCTAAACTAAACACAGAAGGAATAGAGATCTTTAATCTCTTTGACTCTAGACCAGCATAATTGCTTTACAAATGAAAATAGGCCAGATTTTCAGGTCTTGTCTCTTTCACAGCAGCAGGGTCTACTTCCTGAGCATAAAAAGGCAACAAATTAGCCTGGTTTTTTTTTTTCAGCTTGTGACATAATCTGGAGCCTGAGTCACACAGGGGTATTTTTTTTTGAATGACATCATGAATAATAAAAACTCTGCAACTGGACCATCATTGGGAAATTTTGCTCCTTTTTCCCATGGTTGTGTTGTCCTCACAGTACTAACTAATAGGGATAGCTAGCAAGGATAAATGCCAAGTGGTTATTTTAAGAAGGTATGCACCTGTGATTTAAATTTTGTTTCTATTTTAAGAGAAGCTGGTGCTTCTATATACAGTTACTGATAACCTATCTAGGCTTTCAAACCCATTGCTAATCCAAGTACCACTCTTCATAGCATTGTTTTTTAAAAAGCTGAAGATGTTAGTGTTTCCTCAGAAAACACAAAACATAAGGAATGTGTGCTTTTTCTTAAAAAACATATAGTGGTGTTTTTCTTGTAAGTGAGGCATGATTTCTGCATCTAACGTGATTTGTCTGCTTTTTTATATATAGTTAATTGGTATTTGGAAATGATGTACCGTGATTTTTTGTGATGTTGAATGATGCATGAAAATGCATCCTGGTTGTGCTTTTAAGCCTCTCTGCAATAACTACTAATGGAACTTAATATAAAACATTATAACTGGTTGTGATACTTCACAACATAGCTGCTTTCTACATGTAGTGTGAGGACTTAACCTGCCATGTTCCGTTAAGCTGAGGTGACCTCCTGTGTTACTGTGATTTAAACCTGCTTCTGTGTAGTTGTGAATTTATAGGCTACTTCAGGAGCTGTGAATTTATAGGTTGAGTGAAGTGTATTGGTGAAAGGGCAAATCTCTTTCACTGCATAAGTACAGGACAGCAGTTCTATGTGCTCAGCTTACCATTTTATTCAGTTATTTTCATAAGATGGTACAGTGCTACCCTTCCTGGCATTTTCCCCCAGTCTGTAGTATTTTGTAGGAAGACTATGATAACACTTGTATTTTTTTCATGATTCTTACATACAAATCTCTTGGTTTGACCTTTAGTTCCAGAAGAGATTACTAGAAGAGAATAGAGGAATTTTGACCAAGGGTTATTCGATCTGTTTTACTGATATGCAGGTCTTTACTAGTTCACCTGTAACCTGATTCTTCCTTAACATATGTATTTTCTTTTATTTATTTACTTCTTTTTGTTTCCCTTCCAGGCCTCTGTATCCCAAAGAGATGACATTTATGTGTTCGTCCTTCACACTACTGCAGTTGCTCCTTTTGTTTCTCTGGACGTAGGGAGCATAAAAGGCAGATTTAGTGAGAATGGTTTTCTCATGACTGAAAAGAAGAAAGTGGTTGAGTTTTATCCTTGGGAGCTCACCAGCGTTGAAGAACTTGAGAAGTCACTAACCTTGACCTCTCTAGTGGATGTTGTCTGAGGACTCTTCGTTTCCTTCAAGATAAGGAGTGAAACAACAGGAGAAACAAAAAATTGAAGACTTTGACCAAAGTTGAAGGGATGTAAAATTTGAGCTGACTGGAGAACATACTGTCTATTCCTGTCATGTGTGAATTTTATCTGGTGATTCAATGTAAAGAAAACAACAGCAAAGCTTGCATATAATGTGTGTGATGTATTGAAAATAAGGCTTTCTCAGGTGATGAGGAAAAACATATCCCATGTATGAAAGGGGAGGGGTGCGTCAGTGTCAGAGAGCTAGTCTGAATTCTCCTGTTCACATGAGATTGGAGTTGTGAATTTGTCTGAAGAGACAGCACATGTATATACCTCCAGACTATGGTTGTAAAAATCCATATTTCTTCCAGTTTCACCATGCCATGAGTGTAAATTCAGTTTAGGATAACAGCAAGGCAAGGGGGAAGGGCAAGGAATGAAGCTGGGACCACTGCCACAGGTATGCCCCCACTGGGAGTTGTTTGATCTCTGCATCAAACTGATAGACCACTAGTCCTACCCTTCCAGATCTATGGCTGTCACTCTTGACAGGTGTCCTGCCTGCCTCCTGCAGGGGTAGGCTTCCAAACAGACGTGAAACCTGGAGATCTGTTCTTCCTTCTGAAAGACAAATCGAGTACGAGACTTGTTTTCTTTTCTCTTTTAATGCAGCACAAGCAATATCTCTGAGCTCTGCATCCAGCTTTGGCATTTCACACAAAGAAAATCAGGTTGCTTCAGCATGGGGGAGCTGCTGAAAGCCTGAAAGTTTGTCTGTCAGGAAATCTGGGTCACTGAGCTGTGCCATGGGCAGGGGGCTGAACGTTGGGCTTGTCTGTCAGAGGTGGCTGGAAGTGCAGCTGGGATCTTGAAACACAGCTGGGATCTTACCAGGGTTCAACAAGAGTCCTCTTACAGTCCAAGCAAGTATTAACTCTCTTGTACAGCACCTGGCAGAATCAGCACAACAGCAGGTGTTTGAACAAGCTTTCCTGATGATGTCTAAAAGCACTGATGGGGGCTGGAGCACGTGTTGGGAGAGTGGTTGCATGTTCCATTGGTCAGTTGGAGAGCCCGGAGCTGGGACGTGTTTTCTTGGAGTGGCTGCAGTTTTAAATGGGCTATGGTGGTTTAGCCCTGACTGGGTGCTAGGTGCCCATCAAGTAGTAATATCACTCCTCCTCCTAAATTGGACAGGAGAGAGGAAAAAAAATACAATGAGCAGTTTGTGTGTTGAGGTAAGATCACTCTGCAGTTAGAGTCATGGGCAAAAGAGACTCAACTTGGGGAGGAAAAAAAGGCTTTATTTATTAATAAACTACAAGAACAGGGAGATGAGAAATAAAATGGAATCTTGAAACACTTACCCCCACTCCTCCCTCTTCCCGGGACTCCCTTTCCTTCCTCCCCCAGTGGCGCAGGTCAGTTCATTACAGATGGACTTTGCTGCTGCTGTTTCTCGGGGGGAGGCCTCCTCACACTTCCCTCTGCTACACTGTGGGGTCTCTCCCACAGGAGACAGTCCGTCACGAACTTCTCTAATGTGAGTCCTTCCACTGGGCTACAGTTCCTCATGAACTGCTCTGGCACGGGGCCTCCCTCAGGGGCAGCTTCTCAAGGTCCTGCCAAAACCAGGCAAAACCACCTCAAAGGCAGAGATGAGCATGTTGATGGATGCTCTGCAATTTCTGGTGCTTTTTGAGTTCCAAATGTAATTTTGAATTAATTTGAATAATTTGGGTGTTAACCAAAACTGACATTCACCTGAGCAAGAGGAAAAACATAAAGACTAAAGAGAAAGGATAAATGGAAGTGGCTTACAAATGCTTTATTGGGTCACCAAAACAACTAACTGCAGTTGCATAGGAGGGCTTTTCTGATTCAAAACTTGTCCTAGTTGTAAGGAAACATGCAAGCAACAAAATATGTATGTGTGTGTCAGTGTTATAGGTTATGTAAAATACATAGGGAAAATGGTAGTTATGAATGAAACGTGACAGAAAATGCAGACACTCATAAAGGAATTGAAAAATTATCCAAAAGGCCAACGATACAAGAATAATCCTTCAGCTTTTTCAGGATCCTGGAATTGAAGCAGCAATATAAGGTATGGATGAGAAAATGTGGATAGAATATGCATATGGAAGTATTGCTGCAGTGTATTAGGAAAAGGGCAGGTTATATCTTTCCTGCATTGATGTAGAAATGCCTCTTCCAGCAACATCTAGATAGGATTTCAAAATGGCACTTAATAGCGTTAAATAAATAGATCTTGTTTCAAAGACAATGAAGACGACTATTGGAAGGTGGATAAGAATTGTTTAGTGCATCTAATTGCATATAAGTGAAGTTTCAGGGCTTTTGGATTGCTACAAGCTGTAGACCATAGATTTTCCTTGTTTAGCCTGTCACAAATTTTTGGCAGAATCATGGAAAGAACAATGGTGGCATATGATCAGTAATTGGTGAAGTGGCTCTGCAGCTACTGCCCGTTGGCACTGTTATGCAGAACAGCATTCTTTTATAGTTGGTTTTTTTTTTCATGATACTTTCTGCAGTTACCAGATTGGCATAAAAAGGTTTGGGTGATTTTTAATGATTGCTATTTTTGGAGCTCAGAAGCTCTCTAAAGATTGGACCCATTCTTTCTCACTGAAAAGTTTTAATTCAGTGCTTGGTGCTGTTAGAAAGATTAGCAATTGCTTAAGCCAAAATGCTTGAGCTCAAAACAGAATTTAATGGGGAAGGTTCACTTCCATTATATTAATATTCTTAATATATACTTTTTGCTTCCTAGTATAGTAGCTGTGTATTTATAGATGCTATTTTTTTCCTCTCTCCTGTGCAACAGTGTCTGTAATCATTACATTACATGGTTAACTGTTTTTCCCTCAAAACTTTTGCTGTTCCATACTATGTTGTGTTCGGTTTTGTCCTTGTCTCATATCAGGGCAAAGATGGGAACACAACAGTGAAGATCTTCAGCATGTCCCTTGCTCCTGTGGGCATACCTCTCTGTACCTGTCTCATTGCAGCTACTCAGTAGCTCCTATGTTGCAGGTTGTATCTGACAGGCTGGATGGGGATCAGCAGCCAGGGGCCAGGAAGAGCTTTTAGTGTCATGGTGCTTGTCCTCAGTGCCATTAGATTATTGGTGGCAGCAGCAGCAGAAAATAGCCTCATCAGTATTCTTGCAGGGTGCAGCCTTGCAGTCTTTTGTTGAAGGGATCACTGGGTTGGTTTGTGCTGATGGCCTTTGTTGTCTTCTGGGCTGTTGTCCACAGATGGCAAAAACAGCAGTGTTCCCCTGAGCAGGAGCTATTCCAGAACAGGATTTGAGAGCAGATTTTAGAAGAAAGCTGTATGACATTGGCTAATTTGTTGTCCTAAAAATGGTCTCTGGCAGAGATTTGGCTCTGAACTCGTTCAGGACCTGCAGAGACCATTTGGAGCTTTAGAAGACATCTCTTTGTTGGTGTTTTCCATCAAAAAAGGAAGACTGTTTTTGCTTCCATTTACTAGAGCACTTCCTTGGAGGCTTTTCAAAGTTCTACATCTTTTCCAGAAAAGCAGCATGTGAATGTATCCCAAATTCCCGTCTTTTTTTTTTTCTTACCTGTTGCTTGCATACCTTGGGACTTGGACAATTTTTCTGCCTTTGAGGCGTTATCTTTTTTCAATACTTCTCTTAGTCTCTCTTTGGCTTTGGAAATCTCAGTTTCATCAGTCCTGTCTGCAGGATGCAGGAGAGTCTCTGCTCCAGCACACCTCCTCCTCTCTTTCCTCACTGACCTTGGAGTGTGCATGGTTGCTTCTCTCTCTGTCTACCAACTCCTTGCACCACCACCAGCTGGAAAAGAAGAAGGGACAGAAGAAAGAAGGAGCAGGAAGCATCCTCCTCCTCTGGCTTCTTAAAAAGTGATTGTGGAGGCGTCTAATTGGCTCAGCCCCAGCAGTGGGTCTGGCTCAGAGCTGGGGAGAGTTTTGAGCAAGTTCTTACAGGAGCCATCGTTACAGCCCCTTTCCCCTTACCAGAAACAGATGTCACGTCAAACCATGACAGTCTGTCAAGCTGGTGGTGTGATGGGGAAGCGTGCTGGTGTCAGATGCAGGAGCTGAAAGTGTGAATATTTGTTGTCACAGTGGTGAGAAATACTAACCTTCAATACCAGCCTCTGATGTCCCTTTGCAGACATTGTGATCAGCAGGCTTTTGCCAGCACTGCCGCTGGCATCTCTTCTTGTGTCATAGCAGTGCTCCTTTGCCTGTTGTAAATAAACCATATGGTAGTAATCTGGCATGCTGGCCCTGTCTTACACTGGGATTTAAGCTTTAGCTCATTTCCACCACAACTGTAAAGGAGTGATGATGTGAGCAAACCATCAGCTATCAGGTGAGTTCCTGTGAAAGGGGAAAGCTCAGTCTCTCCTTAAGAGCTGTTCCATGGTACTTGAAGGATGGTAGGAAGCTGTAATTGGGTTGCTCAGCCTGATCACCGAGGACAGCTGAGCTTCCATGAAGATGCAGGCCCAGTGTTTAGGTCAGTGACATGGTTTGTGTGTCTAGCCATCTGCTATCCATCTGGAAGTGTTCTGGCCACAGATTTTAGTTTGTTCTGTAGCCAAATGTAGTTTCTTGTCTGGGATGCTGAAGAAAAGAAGATGGTAAAGTGACTGAACATCTGAAAGAGAAGTGAGGCACTCAATCATGCTCCTGTCTTTGTGGCAAACTGTGTGTGAGCATGCGTGTGTGCCAGCTCAGCTGGACTGTTGGCAAGTGCTGCTGCAGAGGCCACAGGTTCACTGAGGTTAAGTCAGTCACCAGTGTGTTCCCTGACAGTGTGTAGTGAAGGCTTCTGGTCTGCTCGTGCTTTTCTGTACTGTGGAAACGGTGAGGGTAAAGAGATGTCTGAAAGGGCTCTGCAGGAGCTGCTGTTAAATGAGTCCATGGGGAAACCTCTACAGGCTTTGAATAATGCACATACTACAGTGTGGCTCTAAGGAAGGCCTCAAACTGCTTTAGAGCCCTGTACACAGACAGCTCCTGGGTAATTAACCTGGGCTGCCATTGTGCCTGCAGCTCCAGGAATCTTGTGAAGCCAGCAAAAGTTTGGGCCCCGGCCTTGGCAGTTACTGCAGAACCACTGTACTGGGAAGGATGGTGTGCTCTAGAAGAGCTGTGAGCAGGGGGTGAGGGGTGACCACTGGACCTCACGCTCATGAGTGAGCACCGCTGTTCCTGTCACTTAGTTGGAGGGATTGAGGAGAGGTGTGGTTGGTTGGTTGGTTTTTTTCCCCTTAAATATAGGAAAACAGCATTTCACTTGCCCAGAAAAGGGAGAAGAGAAACTTCATACAGCACCACTTGCAGGTAAGATTCTTGTTCTTCCTGCAGTCCACAAAATCTCAGAATGCTGCCTAGAAATTCCCACTATCAATCACATTGATTTCCAAGTCTGTTAATTTATCCACAGATGACACCAGAGACTTAACAGCTGTGATCTGAAATCAAAGGCAGTTTAACTTTCTGATGAATAATCCTTTTTACATCAAATGAGGAGATCTGTGCTGTTCTGTTGTTGCAACTAACTTTTGCTGCATTCCACAAGTTTCTGGTGTTTTATACTGCAGTACAGTAACAAAATAATATAGCAAATACCAGTTACTGCAAGTGCAGGTTAAGTTTAGAATTATTTCAGATTTTGATCCTTGCTGTAATTAATTTAAAATTTAATACTAAACTTGCCTGAGGATGCCAAAAAGTTACACCTCTGTCGTTTCTAGGGGGAAAAAAGCTTAGTTATATAACCTTGTTTTAATATTGATGCATTTGAATAGGGCAAGTGTTTCCAGATACATGTGTGCAGCATCAAAGGGCCAGGAAGTGTGACTAGTGTTGTAAAGGGCGGTTAAGGAGGAGGCAGAGCGGGCTGGCTGTTGCTTTTGGACCTGTAGCACCAGGCTCAGCACTCCACTTGCTCAGGGCAGCACTGACCAGGTGTCTCACACAATCAGGCTGTGCATCAGAAAAGCCTGGCCTAGGCTGAGTTCGCCCTCCTCTTTATCCAGCCCCAATGCAGAGATACCCTCTCTGAGTGAGTAGGAGCTTGACAGCTTGATGGGGAAGTTTTACTAATACTTGCAATGGAGAACAACTACAGAAACCTCTTTTTGTTGTTCATGCACGTACCTTAAAACCCTCACATTCATTTCTGTTTTTTTGAGAACTCAGTGAATAATGCCCTTCTCAGTTTTGCTTCCTTAGAAGTAATATGGGATAGAATGGAGACAGCACCTGGTGCTACAAGATGTAGTGAGGTCTACATGCTAACTTAGCGTGCTGAATGAAAGTGGAACTGAGTTACACCATGTCTAACCCTCATCTTAGCACTGAAGTGGGCCTTAGTACTGCGTGGTTTCTCCCTGAAAGCCAGGTGTAGACAAGAGCTCTCAGGCAGCAGATCCCTGCGTCCTGCAGGACTGTTCTTGACTTTATTCCATTGCACTTGTGCACCGTGAATGGCACTTCCTTTCTGGGCTGTTTCGTTATTCTTACACCTTTCTGAGGTGTAAGCATAAATCTCTGTCTGAGGTGAGCAGACAGGGGGATGAGACACATAAAGATATTTTGACAGTTACCGGGTAGGAAGAATATCCCTGCTTTGAATGTTTCTGTTCAGACTGGTCTGCATTGCTTACACTTTCTCTTGTTCACCCTGGTCACTCTGAATGCTGCCTTCATCCTCCTACTTGCAAGGAGCATGACCTTCTCCAACATGCCCTCCACAAGTGCATCATACAAGTGCCATCAGTACAAGAATCGGCATGCCCTCTAACAGAGTGGCCACCCCCTATGACGATCAAAGGTATAGCAAGAAGAGTAAAGGTGTGTGTTTCAGCATTTTTATTTTAACTGAGCTGCTTGAGGTGAACCTTAGCCTCTCCCTGCACGAACGATACCAGACAACACCAGTGTGTCCTGAGCTGTCGTGCCCTTCTGTCATGCCCCTGCCTTATTAGCCCACGTGTCCTACCTCCTCCTCTGGCAAAGGTCTGGCAAGCTACGGGCTGTGTCTCCCACACCTACTGAAGATGCTAAGGGTTAATGCCGAGGGGAAAAATTGGCCCATTGTGGGACTGCACTGTAAAAATGTAGTGTTCCTGTTTAATTGTGTGAGAAGAACTTTAAATTAATATTTTTCCATTTCTAAATGGGGCAGGACCAAAGCTGCTTTTGTTAAATAGGCTGAAGCGGAGCTGCTGCAAGGGAACAAGCTGCTGGGCTGTCCTTCAAAAGCGTTTCATACCCATGGCCTGAGGGGGATGTCCCACAGTTCATCCATCATCACTAGCCTATGAATAGCCAGTACCTTGCATGTGGCCACAAAGTGCTTATGGAAACATGGATCCAAGTGTCTGCTGGTGGTTCAAAAGCAGAGCTGGTCAGAAATGCAGCCGAAGGGTGCGAATCAACAGGCAGGAAGTGCCCTGGTTACCTGGCCAATTGTAGCAACCTCAATACAAGCCTCTCCCCTGGGCTGAGCTCTGCCAGGGCTCAAAAAGGTCCTCCACTCTGAGAACATGAGAACTTTTACCTGCTTGTGTTCCATCTGGGATACAAAGAGAGAGAACACCGCAGGAGTACATTAATGGAACAAAAATGCATATGCCTTTGCCACTGCCTTTGTAGATTTATAGATACAGTAACAGAAGGAAAGAATAGTATTGTAACTGTTACGCGTCCTCTTTCTCTGGAAGTAACTAATGTTCTCCATTAATCTTCTATCAGTGGGATAGAAAATTACTTCACAAGCTTTTTTTTTCATTACCTATGGTTGAATTAATTACAGGAAATACTGTTCTAGACGCAACACCTCTCAAAGTTTATCTCGATTCCTTTTCTCAGGAGCGACGTCCAGGTTAGTGAGGACTGAGCTGAGCCAACACCACCACTGCCACTCTCCATCTTTGTGCCAAGAACATGCGCTACAAGCAAGTGCCAATGGCACCATGCTTCTCACTGCTTTTTCATCAGGGTCTGCCCTCTGTATTTGGGGTAGGGCCAACCTCTTTAACTGTTACATGCTCACTTTAATGAACGTGCACCGAGGAGTAGTGCTCAGGAACACAGTTACTAGAGGAGTTTCTGGATATCCCAAAGAACAACAATCTTGGCAGAATTTTGCTGACACACTAAATAGTTGGTTTCAGTGTAAATGATTCTCTGCTGCCATAATTACAAGAACTAAAACAGACCCTGAATTGGAAGCTTTAGCTCCAAAGCAGAGACAGTGCACAGCAGCTCAGCAGACGCTCCTGGTCTCTCACCATACTTAGGCTTTAAGGTAGGTCACTTGCAACCCTTTAATTTAGTACTTGGTAATGGGCATAATCTTGTATCAATGCCTAAACCTTCACTAACTCTACTTGAAAGTTAAGCAAAAATTACAGCAAGTGTAGGCAAGAGGTTTAATTCTGGGTTTTTATTATAAAAGTAAAATAAAAATAAGCCTTTAAAAAGCACATTTTGTAAAAGGAACAGATATTAAAAAAATCTATTTACAAACAGGAAAATGCCAAACTTGAATTTCTTTTTGAATGAGGCACCGAAGTTAAGTTTAAATACATTATTATTATTTGAAATATACAAGATTAGTTTCCTTTAGGATTCTCTTTTCTCATGGAGTTGTCATTGTGATTAAAGTCATGATTTTTCTTTGCCAGCTATTTTGAGCTTTTTTCATGCAAATGTGCTGCAAAAATTATGAAAAGAGTGGCTAGAAACTGTATCCTTTGATTGCTCAGTGTGCCTTACCTTGTTTTATTAAGTGAGTCAGTATTAGGCATGAACAAGGAGTGACTTTCATCTATGAAAGAAAATCCTTCCAGCCCTCAGCAGCTCAGTCTGTCCCTCCCTGCGCCCAGCCCTGCATATGAAAGCAGCAGGAGGGCCCTCCCTGTTGGACAGGGCTTGTAAAGGAATAAAGTGAAGGGCAAGTGAAGGAAGCAAAGGCAAGGAGCCACAGGCTGAAGGCACAGCTGGTTCAGGGCTGTGGATGATCCCTGCAGTGTGCTTTTGGTTGCGGGTACACTTCCTTCCATCCAGGATGACGCCAACAGCACGTTTGTTCCTGTAACAGGAATAGGTGAACTATCACTAGTTGCTGATATAGTTGCTTTGCACTGAACCCTCGTGTCCGTAGACCAGGGTCATTTTGCTAAGTGTCACTGGTGGCTTGCTGTTCAGAGAGTCTGAGTATGTGAAGCTCAGTTTGCGGAAGGAGGTCTCCACACCGCTGTCACATGTGCTTTCTGTGTCTTGAAATTTGCTATTATAAAGCTCACCTGAAGGAGAGAGAAAAAGGAAATGTATAATCTATATATGCATAATAACTGGAGTTGCTTCAGGAATGTTGCTTTTGGGAAAGCCTATGGGAATGCAAACCCAGAGGTTAAAGGTCTTCTACAGGAAAATAACTCAAACTCTGGATATTACAATAGAAAAGCTGTGCCAAGTGTTTGCAGCTGGCCAAAGCACAGGATCCAATGCTCTGCTGGCAGAGAGCAGCTGCAGGTGAAGCCTGGACAGGCCCAGAAGCCTGGTGCTCTGCTGACATGGCCCTCAGCATGACTCTGTCTGAGGGGGACAGTAGCAAGGCAAAAGGCTCTCTGGCTCTCAGCTTCCTAGACTGCACCAGTATACAGCTCCAGGATGAGCCTCCTAAAACTTTCTCCTGTTATTTCATTTACAGATTTATTTTTGAGACTTAATATTTGAATGACTTTCATCTAGTAAGTGAGCCTGAAGTACAAGGAAGTCAGCAACAACTGCTGTCCGTGCAAGAGCCACAAAAAGGAGTGCCTGACTCCAGGGGAGCAATATCTGAGTTGCAGGTAGGATGCAGCCTCAGTGTGATTAGAACAGTGGTCAGTAGGTTACAGTTTGGGATTATTTTTCTAAACAACCATCTTAAAACCAGTGATGTGCTGCAGTCCTTTCACACTGCAAAGCAGCAGAACCTCTCTTACCCTTCAAGATTAATCTAAAGAGGCAATCTGTGTACAAGCCCATTTTTTGATAGATTTGAAGGTTCATTTCTCTTTTCATAGAGAGTAACTGGTGATGTTAGACCAGGAAGGAGTTACTGTGGGTTTATTTTTTTCTTTCCAGAAATGCCTACATTATCTTTCACAGAGGGTGTTAATTTTCCACCCTGCGGCTGTTTGAACAGGGCATTGGGGAAAATACAAAGGTCTTTTACTTACTGTGGCCAGGCAGTGATTGAACATTCCTGATGATTTACTGCCTTCCCACAATCCCTGTTTTTCTGTTAGTAGGCTACCCTTCCCAAAACCACTGCTGAAGATGCTCAAAATTCAACTGGCCATGACGTGGACAACTTCATGGAATATTCTACTGGTCCTGCTCTGAGGAGGCAGCTGGACACATGACTGCTGGAGGGCACCTGACCCCTAAGTCACCTCCCATTTCTCTGCCTGCAGAAACATCAGGGGCTGTACAGGAGCACCACGTGTTGTGGAAGGAGAAATTTAATACCAAAATCTTAGTCAGAAGTTTACAAACCTGAAACATTTTTGTTTATCCAGATATGTAAGTGGGGAGAAAAAAGTAGTCAAAAGGTAATGGCACTTGTACAGGCCTGGGAGACCAGTGCCTGGTTTATCTTTTTAACTTCATCTCCAGAACACCCAAGGAGTTACCATCAATTAGGTGGCAAAACCTCCCTTGGTTTTAGAAAAGGGAGACAGTCTAATCAACACACTAACCCAGGGCTACTGATTCCAGTGGGCCATTTTCCCCCTCTCTTCTAGGCCTAGCAACTGCCTGTGAAGAGAAAGTTATGCAGTGGTAAAATACTTGTGAAACAGCACTGTGTGGAAGAGAGTGTGCAATCTGTCAGCAGCTCAGGGCAGGGGGATTGAAAAACCACCTTCAGTAAAGCTCTTAATGTTTTGCCTCAATTTTACCTGTCTCTCCCTTTGCAAAGGTTGGCGGTAATGATGATGGAAAAGCTTTTGCTGTACTGCCCTCCAGGTGCGATGGGCTTTCTGAGATAGACAGTGCTTTCTGAATTACTTCAATGGCTTCTGTGTGATCCATCTGTCTTAAAACAGCCATCAACTCATGAACTGTACCACCAGAAACCTAAAAGAGAAGACATCAAATACCATCATCCAGGCTGGCTAAAACCAAACGACTGCACTGTCTCACAGTGCAGGAGGATGTTCTCTACATGTTTGAGTGTTCTTTGTAACTCCTTACAGCTACATTACCTCATAGTTGTCCAGCAGAGTTTTTGGTGGGGAGGGGCTCAACCTGAAGGCATTATTAAGCATGCCAAGACCCAGTTTTTGTGCTAGAGTGGACCAGTTTTTCTTTGGATCAGGCAGTTCTAGTAGTTTGTAAAGCTGTATCTTGGAACTTTCATTCAGCTCCCTCAAATGCCCTTGGGAATACGAGAAACGCATTAGTTCGTTATTTATACAAATTGCACACCAGTTCATTTCTAAGCAGAAACAAAGCCAATTTAAGAGTATTTTGGATTCATCCATCCCTGAGTCTACTAATGCATTGCTGTAATAACTGAAGATGTACTTGTGACCCTGTGAATTCTTAACCACATCATGCTCATTCCATGAATGGAGAGGGGGAAAGTTCCTCTTCTCCCTCCCCACTTCAGTTACAAGCTGCAAGACAATGTCTTCTGCAAGTACAGTCTCAGTACTCAATTACTAGAAAATATTGCCAAAAGTAATCTTTAAGATATGTTACCTTGTGTCAGTAAGTCCTCTGAAACCACTGCTGCCTTGTAGGGTTTCCCATTTAGTATATCGTACACCTAGGAGAGCACACTCAAGTCAGGATTTTGCAGAAAGGTGGGTGATGTCCATTATCTTGACAAGTCTCAGCAGTATTATGTAAAGCTCTAATTCCACCTGTAAATGGGCAATTTTTTTTGGCCCATGGTCAGTATGACTAAAGCCACTGTGGAACACTTGTCTGCAAAGCTCGAGGGAGAAACCTTGAGCAGTTGATCTCTCTTGTGCTTTATCTCTGTCATTTGGCAACTGTTTTCAAGACAGAGAGGAAGGCTTTGCAGTACCCCAGTGGCAGTAGCAGTGGCTAAAGTGAGGAGTTACTGCCTGCGTGTAAGGAGCAATTTAAAACAAAGCCTGGGCTCTATTTTCACCTGGTACTGCTGCTCAGCCCCATGGGATTAGAGAGGCTGATGGGCTTCTACCTTCTACACCAAACCAACTGCATCTCATCACTACTGCAGGGCAGGCCCTGCAGCCCTCAGCACTGCTGGGGTAGGACACGGGTCCATTTTCCCTGCACACTCACTGCAATGCTGAAAAACACGCAGCAAGGAAACCCCCCAGGAAGCATCTCTGCATGGGGGCCTCAGGCACCAGCTGCCCAATCGCAGAAATATGTTTGCATTTTGAAGACTGTCAGTGCAACTCTTTTGTGCCTGGTCATTCCTGTTCAGTACAAGCAGGCTGTGTAGCAGAGCTTTCTTCCAATGCTATTTCATGGGAGTTTCATTGTGGCTGAATTAGTTTAACTTTTGATGGCAAATCAGCAGATTGCCATCACCAAAATTAACCGTGGATGCAGTGAGAGGAGTTGGCTAAAAGAGCTGAACTATCAACTATTATTAAGAAATGCCCAGCGACAAGCCCAGAGCCCGTACCTCACAGTTGGCCGCCATATCCAGCGGGGTTGTTCCAGGCACAATCCCTTCATCGCCATCTTTCACATCATCTAGATCAAACAATGGCTCAAAGTTCTCAAGGTGAGGGTTTGCACCTGCAGAAAGCAAGCATGCAAAAAGAAAATCCTAAGAAAAAGCTTCAAGTTGCTTTCCAACAATGACGTGTATTCTAAATGCTGAATGACAAACCTAATTTAACCACTCGAGCTGAATTACATTTTAAGTCACCAACGCATTTTTTTTTCAATTAAAGTGAAATGCTGTCTGTCTCTGTAGAATGCTACTTTCCATTATAAAGAGGGAAAAAATGACAAGGATAGTGTTAGGGCCCAAAGAGAGAGCTACGATTGTATCCGCTGCCTTCTGGTCCCAGTCAGAGTACAGCACGTGTGTGACGAAGCGATGGTGTGGTGCTTCCTTTTATAGTGCCACAGAGAGCAGAGAGGTTATTAAAAGACCAGGCCCAGTGCCAGAGCAATAGGAGGCTTGGATTTTTGTTTCAAAGGAGAAAAATCAGGTCTAACTACAATTGAAAGAACGTTACCATAAATATTCAAAACTAACTCTTCCCCGGTGATATGAAATAGGAGACACTGACAAGCTCATGTTTCAGTGACCTTTTTTTTCCTTTTTTGTTTTAAAGCCGTCCCATACTTATCTCAGGTATGTATCAAGGTCCCTGCTTCTTCAGCTCTAAAAAACTACAAAAGAAATATGTAAAAAAACCCTTCCAAGGGTGCTTGAGATTTTTCTCACCTAATCCGATTTGCTTTTTTAGCCATTAGATGGTGCTAGAGTGGCGCAGCACCTGCAAGTAGGACTTTCCTGAGGAAAAGCAAACCTTCGTGCCTTTAACATCTGATTTCTTCTGCTCATTAAACAAGTTCACTGGCACGTTCTCTTCTGCTTGCAGCCTCCTATCCAGAATTGCCACTGTGAAAGAAAGCTCTCCAGCAAAATAACTGTGTTCATACCTGCTGCTTTGAGAACTGCTGCCAGCTTTGGAGAGCCCCTCGCAGCTGCTATGTGAAGAGGAGTTGTCCCATCATACGTAGTGCTGTCCACATCGGCATCCCCCTACGTTGTAATTGAACGGCACAAAAGAAAGTGCTACTCACGGATACAACACATCCCCATAGACTCATGTCTGTGTGAGCACTGCTACTGTCCAAACAAACACCATTCCACACCTCTTTGTATAAAACCCCCATCACTGTCTGGAAAGAAGGAATGGGAAAGCAACTCCAACCGTCTGCATTGGAGAGAGAAGACAGTTGATGGGTGTGTGCTCCGGTGTTGGGGTACAAACCCAATCAGGTCTGGTAGGTAAAAGCCACTTTGCATCCCTTGTCACAGTGGTGCCCTCTGACTGGGGGCATGCAGGGAAGGCACCGCAGCCATCTGGGGCCACTGGCAATGGATCAAGGTGTTAAAGAGGCAACACAAACATCTACCGAGAGACCCAACTCTGTCTCCGCACACCTGTGCAACGAAGCGCTAAGCGTGCTCATGGCTAGTTTCAGTGGCAGCAGAGATTAGTCTCTGTAAATCAGACATGGCATACGTAGTCAGGTCAGGGTCCCAAACTAAATCCCTCACCTTGGCAAGAGATTCACCAGCGGCGCTGAACAAGTCATGATCATCGACGTTAGCAATAATTTTGCCGTTATACCAATTTAAGTAATCAAATCAATAAACAGGGAAACCCCCTTACTTCTGATCCCAAAGCACTTAAGGATTTTCAAAAGTTGTAAAATATATGTAAGCAAGAAAGCCTGCCCTTACCTCAAGCAAAAGGCAGCCTGCCAAAGGGATGTTCTCCTGCTCAACAGCTAAATGCAACGCAGTCCGTCCAGATTTTTGTTCCTGAGCATTGACGTTAACACCAGCAGCAATGAGCTGTTTGAGGCAGGTCATGCTGTTTGCCATCACCACCATATGAATTGCACCGAGACCTACACAGAACAAAACATGCACTGATATTTGACAAACACTGAAATGTCAGAGTAATGAGTTTTGAAGTGGCTGCATATCTGTGAGAACTGTGAAGTGAGTGACAGTTACTGTAGTTATCTGAGTAGAAGTGACTTATTTTGCCTGCTCATACGCTACAAGATGGTGTTAATAAAAATGTTCTTTGTGCATAAATCGGAACTAGTTGTGTTACTGATGGTGAGTCAAAGCCATATATATATGAAAAAAACCCAACAGATGACAAGGTGGATCAGAAGGCTGGAATTAAAGGGCTCACCTAGAGTAGCCTCAAAAAGAAAATCTGCGTCTTGGTACGAAACAAGTAGGTACCCTGAGCTGGCCATATCTGCTACTGATCATCTCCCCTAGAAACAGCCTGGGGAATAACTGGTATATTTTATTGTCATCCCCCTGTGAGGTCACGCTGCCCTATCAAGATTACCCGTGCCAGCTCAAAAAGAGAAGAATAAAGCCTTGTATTTAACAAACAAGCAAGCAAAAAACAACCTCAAACCAACCAACCAAAAAAACACCTCTCTCTGAGGAGCTTAACACAGTTTTGACATTCTTAGGTCAGACATTTGTCAATTTACTAGAGCAGGAACACTAAATTCAAATGTTGCAAAATTGGGGTACTGTGTCTTTGTGGTTGTTTTATAGGGACTGATTCTATACGGTCACAAAGCACCAGATACAGAACACTGGTCCAGAAATTATTTTTGAAGGGTTTTCTTTCACTAGAGGGGAAGAGGAAACATTTTCTTCTTGTGGGATTTGTTTTAAGCACTCCTGGTGGTTGCAGTCGGTATGCGAGGGGGAACAACACAGCACTGCAAGTACTGTGAGATTAAAGGGAACACACTGCAACACACACTCAGATCCACACTGTGTCACGTGGCCGTTACTGATCTCCATGTTCCATATAGCCAGAAACCCCACACATCTGTGTTCTCTCATCTGTGACTGCAGGCATATAAAGGCCACAGACAGCAGGTGCCAGAGGGGGAAAGATACCGTTTCTCACGTCTGTATCGACCTGTGTAGAAACAGTGTGTTTGCATCAATGGAGGCACTGGAGTGCTCCTCCTGTGGGCAAGTGTAACGTACAGCTAGCTGGGATACAGCTTGCCGGGAGCTTTCCATACCTTCACCGTTGGAGAGGTCAAGCATCGGAGAGACCTTCTCATGCCTGAGGAGCAGACTCAACATCCTGTCGTCTCCTTGGGTAGCAGCTAAATGTAAGACAGAATTACCATGGCGATCCAGGAGGCTGACATCTGCTCCAGCCCTCAGCAGGTCTTCTGCCACCTCTGCCTGTTTTGTGATTACTGCCAGGTGCAAGGGGGTCTGGAAGTGACAGGAACAAGCCGTGAGAAGAGAAGCAATAGTTACATCATTTGTACAGAGGTCTCTTAAACCCATAAAAGCTCCTAGTGTGAGAAGATGTGACTCTGCTTCCAGGCTAACAGAAATGAAAAGCTTGTGTATGTGCACTTCTTTTTCCTACTTAATACAACAAACAGGGTTTCTACTTACTGGAAAGAAAACCTGCCTTGCCAGTGTCAGCATCTGGACTCTGGGAGGAACAAAGATATTGCCTACTCTACACGCCAGAGCACTGACCTGGCTATTTGAGCATCGTGGTGCAAGGGACTCAGGGAATGAGATAATCTCTGTGCCTCTCAGACACTGTAACCCCGCTTCCAGATGCCCCATGGCCAAGGCCATCCCACAGATGGAGCACACGCCTGCTCCAGTCTGCCTTTGGCACTAAACTATGCTCTCATTTTGCTCCTTAATAGGAGATTTGCAGCCACGGGCTTAGGATTCCTGCCTCAGCCCTGAAAAGGATAGCAGAGAAAAACCAACAACCCTGCTGCTCCGTGCCTTTGCCAAAGCACAGCAGGAACAAGCACTTCCGCAGCACCTCTCCACCCTGCTGACTCCCTTTGCCTCATCTCCATCTGGGTGCAAAGGCACCTGCAGCACCTTGAAACCTTGTCCCAGGGCATTCAAGCATTTCCAGAGGTTGACTGTACACTCCATTCCCGTCAGCCTTGCCAGCAAGCAGCATCCTGTACAATAGACTCCAAAATGTATGTATTTGAACAGGAAGCATTCCAGGAAGGTTTGGGAAATCATATTGCCAACACTAATCTAAAAATTGCACAAGACTCCATCTCCCTGCCATTATCCTTGTATTAACAGGGGACTATATAAAGACAGACTAATTCCAGCTGTGTGCAACAACCTTGTGTTTGTCAATGGGGCTGTCAACATATTTGCAATGAATGACTGTATCTCTACGGTACTGATATGATTCTGCTTTCAGGGTATCTGCACAGAAAGAAAATTCTAACCCAACCCTGTCCCCTCCCACCAGTGGTTTAAGGTTTAAGTAGGAGATAGGAATAGCTGCTGTGGAGGTCCTGGTAGGTAGAGATTTACTTCTTGTGTGGAACACAGCTAGCTTTCCTCCCTGTTTCTGTTCAACAGAAGGCGAGAATTGAATTTGGAATCTGCTTGCTTTCAGCAGCGTCCACATTTCAAACTTGCTTTATGTGAACATGAAATGCAAAAGAGAACAAAAAATAAGTCAAAATAAACCCTGTGGGACTATCTGTGTAGAATAAAACCCCGCCTTTGCTCTTCACAACAAAAGAAAGGACATAAGAGAGACTGCTGCCGTGTAACATCCATCTGGTTACACCTCTGGGACAGCCCAGTGGTGTGCAGAGCTGGAAAGCCATTCTGCTCTGGGCAGTTCTCCACAGCTCTTGTTAAAGCCTGAGTTACAACACAGAAAAGCTCAGATTCCATCGTAGGTGAGGATGAGGACACAGACTTGTGCATGACAGTTACCTGAGTCCTTTTCCTAGGAGGTAAGAGTCATGGGGATGGGCTTTTTGTTTTGCTAGAATGTGAATTTTGAAATGAAAGGGCAAATTTGTTGGTTTTGTGGACATAAATACCAGCTGGGCTATAGGAAAGGCATAGTTTGTTACAGCTTCCACCTGCCTATACGTAAATGACAACTGACTTAGGATCCCAAATTATCCTCTGTTAGCAAGGTGGGAAAAGCCTGGAGCTGGCACACTGTAACCCACACTGCTGGCTTAAGAACAGAGAAGTCAAGTAATGAAGATGTGAACTGAAGCATTTTGTACTTTTGGCCTGCTCTACGATTAGTCTGTGGGGATGTTTCTGTTAACATCAAGGGAATTACGAACTAAACCAGTGAAAACATGCTCTTGCTCCTCTACCACCTTACAAGATGTTGTTGTTTCCAGACTGGTTTGCATTACAGTCTGATCAGGGCTCATTCCAACAAATGGAAAAAAAAGAGGGCAGCAGGTAAGTTGCACAGTTTCTTTTTACTGGCTGAACAATCAACCCCACTTCTATGATACAACTGCACACCTGATAGAGATCGTTTCTCATGTTAATTGTGTCATCATTCAAAGCAGACATCACTTCCAAGAGGTTTTTCACCAGCTCTCTGTGAAGGTGGATAATTGCTAAATGAAGGACACTGAAACAAAAACAGATTAACAAGGTCATGTTATTTTCAAATGTATTATAAACGTTTTTAGGTTTTGCTGTAGGTCTGTGTGAATTCTGATACTAGCACGTGACTATTAGAGGTAGTGATTTGAGCACTAAATAAAAGAACCTAAAATAAATCCCGACACTAGAAAAAGCTCGTCAGAGGGTAACTGTGTTTAACCCTTCAATTGCAAAAGCATATTCAGGATGGCTTTTGCTGGTCCCAAGCAGAACTTTACTACTGGTCTAATAAATACAGACTTTGTAACACAAAGTAATTGTTTCGGAACTCGTTGAAATCCCCAGATTCTTTGCTTTTTTGTTTGTTTCGTGTTTTGAACTATGCAGGACATGAACACCTCTTACTGTCAAAACCTTCCTCCAGAATTTCCACAGGCCTCTACCACCAAAGCAGATTTTCCCTTGGGGGTTTCCCCAGATCTGTGGGTTTTTCTTGTCTTCGTTTTCAAACAGAAAAATGACTAAGGACTCAGGCCTGGTGACTAACAGCCACAGGATTTACAGCAGTGGCCAGAGATGTCATACCAAAGAAAAAAACCTGTTTTGGGACACGAGTGACTCTGCACAGCAAGACACTTCAGCACTTCTACTGGGTTAATGCAATGGCTTTTCCCATGCTCCCCTCCAGAGCCAGGACCTTCACCATCAGCCAGAGCAGCTGTACTTGCAAAACAGCACCAGGAAAAAAGGAGCTTGTGAATCCCGTCACCCCGCTCCAAAAGAGCTCCATTTGTCTTGCTCCCTGGAGACTTCCTTTCCAAGTCACGCCCTCTGCTTTGAAGCACTTCTTGCCAAGCAATCCCAGAACAGATGCTGGACAACTTCTAGACTCATCTTTTTAGCATGCTGTTGTTGACACACAATATCAACACAAGACACGTGGCGTGTTTGTTATGCTGCTCCAGAAATCCCTGAGCATACTCAGATCTACACTTGCATCAGAAAAATAAAAAGAAGCTCCTTGCCATTGGGGGTGTAGAGTCATCTTGAAATTGAGACCGAGAAGACTCAAAACCAGAAGATATTTTAAAGGAGAAAAAAACAGATCTCTAACCCAAAGTGCTCCTCGAAGGGCCTTTTTTATTGGCTCAGGACGCTGCCAGCAGCAGGGCCACAGTGCTTTCCCTCCTTCAACTCTCTGATGCTGTTCAAATGGTCTCACCACTACTGTAGAAGAGCTGTTCTTCTGCTCTCTGGCAGATGTTTCTTATTATGCTTCATCATGCTGAACTTTTTATTTCCACATCTCATTTCTGCAACAAATTTGCTCTTCTACTGCCTTTAGTTCTCTTTTCTGTAGCAAGTATTTTAATTTTACCCTGCCACTACTCGTGATGCTGTAAAGATGTGCTGACTAGACCACCAAAGGGCAGTCGGTTCCATTTCTTAAACAGTCCAACACCAAAAGAGCCCTGTGGCGAGGCAGGGTGCCTAACACCCTGGAGAGTGGTTGTACTGGTATCAATGCAATAACAGCCAGTGCTACTGGGTGCCCACTGGAAATACACACTCATCACAGAGTCACAAATTTTGTCTCAAACCCATAAAAACCCCACAAAGGGTCTAATTAAAGGTATTTAATTCCCTAAAGGTATATAATTCCCTACATACTGCTTTGATGAAAGATGAGCAAAATTGTTGACAGCAACATTTCTCTGAAGGCTTAAACAAAAAATAATTATTTATAAATAAATTACATCCTGATCAAAGTGAAAATTTGGAAGATTGATTTATGAGTTTTGACTTTTTTTTTTCAAAAGCTCCAGGGTAGTTTAGATGTAAATCAGATGTATTACACGCTCACAGACTAAAATCAGTCCCAGGAGAAAGATGACACAGTGAGTCTCACATATTTGCAACTGCTTCTTGATTTCAGGGAAAAAAACAACCATTTACCACTATTCTGAAAGGTACTTTGGCTCTGTTGAAGTGCACTGCAAATCCACATCTGAGGAGCACCTTATCAGCATTTAAATGCAGGTGCTACTTGTTCAATACTCCTCTACCTCAAGTAGTTTTTGTTTAAAGCCCAGAAGCTGTACTGTCCAAAGCACTGGCAGGTTTTATTGCTAGCTCTTGCCTCATTCATGTTCTTGATTTCCTCAAAGCAGACATTAGATTGCCAGCTGGAAAGCAAAGCAAGTAAAGTAGCCATCTCTGATTTTGCAGTCCTTTATCAGTAACCTGAGACCTCACTGAAAGTAGAGTGAAAGTAGTAGCCTCTCTCAGAGCAATCCAACACTGGGATAGCATGCCTCAGGCACTTGTAGTTTCCCATCTAGCTGGACACCTCAAGGCTTATAGGTCTTCTACTGTACAACATACTGCAATTTAAGAAAACATAAGTGATTGCACAGGGCCTGCCCAAAGCCTACCAGCTAAAAAGTGTGGATGTGATAATGCCACTTGCTTGTTCAAGAGATCACCTTTGCATGTGTTCAGAGCCACTCTGGCTGGATTTGCCTTTAAATATGACTAGTAAGTTAGTTCCTCGCAGCAGTTCATTCTAGTCCCATAGAGTCTGTACAGCCGGAGGGGAACAAAATGGATTTCTACTCCAGCTCATGTCATTGGAGGACTAATAAGCAAATGTTAGCAGCCGAGTCTGCACAAACATCTGGGCAATCTCTTGGAAGACAATGGTACAGTACAGATGTGAGAGCAAAATGCCATCCTCTGGGAAGAACTCTGTGTCAGTGGGAGAAATGTGGCACGGACCCTCCAGCTACTGTTTCTTCGTCTCCCAGTGCACCTCTAACTTAAAGCTTCCTATGAAGCCTTAAGGACTTGCATGGAATAAAAAGCAGAGCCCTCTCCGGCACAAAGCCGAGGATCCCCATCAACTGTGCATCATGAAGCACACACAGCACTTCACAGTCAGGAAAGATTTTAAGTGAAAAAAGGCAAACAAACTCACAACATCCTCAACATATTCTCAATGAACTTTCTGACAGATCCTCGATCAAAGATCTCTGTGGTGTGGCTTGTCTGCAAATGCAACAGAATGTCGAAATCACAGCTGTACCTCTCCCAGACTGCCCAAAGGAGAATAGTATCTGACTAGAGCAGTGCTGCAATCCATGACTGGCACCCGCTGAGGACAGAACAAATGGGCTACACCATTCTGCCACCAAAAAAATACCAGTTTCTCCCCAGTAAGCACAGGCCAACTTACTTGTCTCCATTGTCATCCTGGACAACAGTGAGATGGCGCTGAACAGCCAACAGCATCTTCACATCTCCAGTTACAGCGTAATCAAAGAGAGCATTGCAGTGGCGCTTGGCAAGCTGCATGGCCTTCTCCAGGAACAGACTGTCTGCAACACAGAGTTTTGCCTGCATCAGTTGGGTTGTCTTCCTTGCAACACCACTTTCTTTTGACAGGCATTTGTGCTGCCAAAGACATACAAAGTGCAGGCCACAGAGTTCTATGCACTGAGACAGGTTGCTAGTTACTCCTGAGAGGTAGTGGGAATGGGTCCCTTGGAATAAAAACTAGGTGCATGCCATGCATTCAGGCAGCAGGAATACTGAGAACAGTCAAACCCTGGAAGCTGCCTTTAGTTTGAGTGGCAGGGAATTGACTGTATGGAGTGCACTTGACTGTAACAAGACAAAAGGAGCAGGAACTTGGATTTGCTTAGATACAAGTGACAACTAACGACTCTTGTCCACAGAGCACTTAAAAGAGCCTCTCATGCAGGTCTGAGTAGCCTAGATTTGAAGAAACTGAGGCATAAGAAGCCTAAGTGACAGAAACTCACAGAAAATGCAGGGCTTTGTGGCCCCTCTCCAACTCAAGTCATATGATCTCTGTTTTACAAGAGTAACACAGAAAGTCTGTTCACCTGTTTAAAACATTCCTGTGTTTATAATGCTTAGTATTTGTAGTATCCTGATTTCAGATTTACAAAACGTACAACCACTGAGATTTCAAAAAGCAGAATTTGTCATGGTGGGGAGGTAAAAGGAAGAAAGGGGATGAAATAAACTCATTTACGTAAAAAATGTCACTCTAGCTGCTCTATCAATACCTTTGTAGTTCTGTCTCAGGAAGAAACTGAAGAAAATGAAACAGATGAACTTTGAAACCCCACTCATCATTCTGGGAAGCAGGATCAGCTGAAAGCAGCCTGTATTTCAAACAGTTTCATGTTTCTGTAAAACCTTGTAAGGTTAAAAATTACTAAGAGCAAACAGACTTTGTCATTTAGAGCGCACATAGGGAGAGAATCCTCAGGATTTGCAGCTACACAAATGCAGGCATTTTGACTGGGGCAGAAGCATATCAATTATCAACATGAATGCAACACTTCTGAATGACAAAGACTCAGCTGTCCACAAAGCTTATTGTTCTAGCCAACACATCACTGGGATTCCTATACTATCTCCCCAGGCTGATGCGTTCATATTTGCTATTTACCTCTTCACATTAAAGAATAGCATTAAACGCATGTTATGTTCAGGATATACATCCAGGGTAAAGGATGTTACACAATTCAGTCTTTTCTCATTATAGGCCTTTCCAAAGTCCAAAATCAAGCACACAGAAGAAAATACTATAAAAGACAGCATCTTTCACAGTCCAATACTCAAATGTTCTGACCTGCAGTAGCAATTTCGTGGAGCCTATTCTTTTGCAGATATTCTTCATAAAATCTGGAGCTTGAAATTACCTTTTTGCATGCCATTATCAAATATAAAAAAAAGAAACAGTCCACTTATTGCCTACAATGTTCATTACCTGGAAACCAAGTCAACAGATCAGGCCCCAACTGCTAAATGGATGTTCTTATTTCTTCTGCTATCAGCAAAAGATTTTGCTCTCTGCATCAGTCACGGGATTTGTCACAACCAGAACTGCAAACAGCAAGTTCTTCAGGTTTACTTGGGCGCACAGTCTGTTTCTCAGGTCACAACAAGCTACACCTTGGAGGTTTTTACAACTGCAATCCATCTACTACGTGACTGATTTGGTTTCACAAGCCACAGTTTCTAGTGCTGTTAGTAGCAAGTGTCACACGGGGCTGACAGACATGAGATAACGTGCCCTCTCCCTGGCCAAGGAGAGACCAACAAAAGTGGTCTAGATCACACCAAGCTTGGCAGAAGTCAAGAACAAAAAACTCTTCACTGCTCAATCCCTACTACTACCATGTCTGATTTGTTTTAAATTTGCTGAGAAGTATGATTATGCAAATCCTTTAAAAAAAATGACCATCAACTCTTTTAAAAAATGACCCAGGAAAAGGAAGTCTTACTGTCTGGGAGAGGTTGATTTGTAGTCTTCATACATTGTACAACTCTGCTGCTAAACCACTTCTACTGACTACTTTGTTTGATGGGGAAGACTTTACTACCCAATAGTGTTATTTTACTGTGTATTTGTCACATGGGAATAGATATGTTTACATTTTAAATTCACACCTTTAACACTACTTTTCATGCAATTCAACAGGACAATTGCAGGGAAGAACTACTGCGACAGTTGCCAACATCCATTCACTCATCCATCAAAGGCTACGAAAGATCAAAAGCAAAGTTAACTGCTGAACTGTATTCCATGTACCTTCACTGCTTTCAGAGTTCCTCATACAGATTTAGTATCGGGCCTGAGAAATGTGCCCAGCAGGGTAAGCCATCTCCTTGCATGATGAGGTGAAGCTCAGTTGCCCAGTGGCAATACAAAGGCGGAAGATTAGCTATGAGATCGTAGACTTAGGGGAACCCAATCCCCCTCCTGTTTCCTCCAGAAGGCATTACCACATTTTGAAAACAGCAGTCAGATGTTTCTGGAGTGCACAGGCCTTTATCAGCAGCCTTGCAGACACTGCAGTTTGGCCTACCCCAAATACATTTCCTTGTTCACTTACCCTGCCACCTGCAATCTGCTTCATTTACTTCAGTTTTAGAGGAAGAAGCAGTATCTTCCTCCTCACTGTCACCAGAGGTTCTGCACTCATTCCTCTGCACAGTTTCCACTTTCACATCATGCTTCATGTCCCAGCTGTCACTTTGTTTGTCACAACTCTTCCCATCTTGTTCACCTGTGCTATTTGATAGATCTTCAAATAAAAATCAGTATTATTAGTCTCCAATACTGTTGCTTGTTTTATGCAAGTGATAAAGTTCAGCTTGTCAAAACCAAACCCTAAAGAATTCAGTAAAATACTTACTCTGACATAGGTGTTGTCATTGAAAACCCATGAATTGTAATACTCCAGATGAGTATTATTATAAGCAAGTATTTAAAGATCAACTTTTATATATAACAATAGCTATATCTCTCTTTTTATGGCACAAGAACACACAAGTCTGAAGTACTCCCAGGAAACCGGGCAGAATTACTCAGGTTTATTTTCATTTTTCTGACACCTAATTAATCCCCAAGCCTTTGGAAATAACTAACTGCAAGGTATTCAACATGGAGATGGGAAATGACTTCTCCATTTTAGGAAGCTCAGAATGCCTTTATTAACAACTTCAATCTTTTCCATTAACTTTTACGTTACTTTTCTGGTCTACACCTTGGGTCACCTGCAATCAGCATATTCAAGCAAGTGAAAGCGCTTGTGCTCGAAACAGACACTGAACACAGAAGCAATGGAGGGGTATTGGTGACTCTCAGGAGCTACCAGTCACAAGAAACATGCTCGGTTTTGAAAGCAGACTTGAAGAAAGCTAAAGAGAAGCAGGGCAGTATAATCTACACAAACCTCTAGTCAAGAGGTTCTAGAAAAGAGACTGATTCTAGGGAAAACAACTAGCCCTCCCCAGCACACTTAGCTAGACCTGCAGGATACTTCAGCTGATATTGTAAAAGAAAATAAAGATGGTCAAAGTCAATTTAACTGTTGCAAGAATGACATTTTTATTGTTACCGTGTTTCATTCCAGCATTGGACTTTGTTGGGCCAGGGTGGAAATGCATCCCTCCAAAAGCAGAGTATCCATATGAAGGATAACTGAACCCTAAAGAAAGGAAAAAGGTTGAAAACTATTAGAATTATGCTCTAAAGCAATGAAAACCCCACCTGGAAGAACACTGAATCTAAAGAACTGAAATTTTGTTTTCTATATACCTTCAGCTTTATTCAATCTGACAAAAATAGATATTCCAGACTGAAGGTGAACTCTCCCCCACCCCTTCAAATATCCAAAGCAATTCTAGATGGCTGGCTAAGTGATACTCTCTATTCCAACACCCATAAGGCCACACAAATGTAGTACCACTAGTATGCTTCACCTAAAACTCAGCTAGGACTTCACAAGCTACCCCTAAGCTTTTGAATCTTTGGGATTACAACAGATTTCTACCCTGGTGTTATATGTTATTGATATGCTGCTAGCAATGGATGCCATGGTTTGAAAACTGCTGCTCCGTCCCTTGTTCTAAAAAAAAGGGTTCCCAAGGTATTGTGGTTTGGATGACATTTGCTGATCTACAGGTTTTTAATGCTCTGCTGAAGGAATCAAAGCAATGCTCTTACGATCCTGCATCTCAGAAACGCTCTGGCTTCAACAGATAGAGCACAATAGAAATTTTATTAAGTAGAATATCATTTTTTTTAAATAGTTCTTTGCACTAACAGTGTTAATTTGCCAGATTTCACTCCTAGTTCCAGAAATAATTAAGGACCTGTTTAATTTTAAGCAGCCGACATGGTACTTAGCTGAGCCATTGCATGAATTTCGGTGCCTTTGAGGCCCTAGGAATCAACAAAGCTAAGGTGTCATGGATTGCTGACTCAAACTCCCCCAACTGGAAAGGTATTATCTATCACTTAAAGCTTCAAGGAAGAGAAAAAAAAAGTCACCAAGAGCCTTATATCTAAGTAGGAAAGCAAAGGAGCTGATGAAATATTTAGGAAACAAGGAGATGCTTGACTGAAATGAGTAACGCTGGCACAAAGACAGGAGTGTCAGGTCTTATCTACCTAGAAAATGCAGAAATCCTCCTCACAGTTAAAAAATCACAATAAGAATCTGTCCTGCTCTCAAAGTAGCAGCTCCTCCCATCTCTGCCCTGAACTGCTGCCTTACCAGAGCCGGCACCGCCACCTCCCCCTCCGTACATGCCACCGCCTCCCACACCGCTGCCGCCACCATAGCCGTCGGAGAAGTTTGGCATGAGCTTCTGCCGCTTCCTCTGCACTTCTTCTTTATCTGGGTGAGAAGGAACAGGCAGGGTGAGGAGCCACTCTCGCTGGTGGCCACGTGCAGAACACGCTCTGTGCACAGGAAGCATTACTCAAGTCTACTAGCTGATAAAGGAAAACATAGAGTGCTGCAGAAAGAGGTGCCTTCTTTTACCTCCAAATAACGGAACAACTTTATAGGTAATGGAGCAGTGAGAACTCCTGTGAGAAACAAGCTAGTGCCAAGTTCCTTGCCGGAGCATCGGCATTGCTCGGGCCTGCGTGGTTTCTCCAGTTATATCAGGTGCCTTGTGCTCAGACTGGCAGGGAAATGTGCAGAGGTGTTGTAAGGGGCTCAGAGGTTCCTTCTGAAGTGTCTGATGTAATTAGAGCCTTAGAAATTTTATGCTGAGGCATAAAACAGCACAGGCTGGGGAACGTAAGCACAGGCTCTTCTAAGTAAATCTACTTCAGAGACGGACCCTTATCAAAGGGTCAGCAAATCTCAAGGAACTCTGATTTCCAACAGTGCAGAGCACCTGCAGCGCCCTTTGCACTTTTGTTTAAGGGGACAGATGACAAGAAATTGTGAAACCAACGTTTCCTTGAAATGATATACTTAAGATATCATAGAATCATTACGGTTGGAAAAGACCTTTAAGATCAAGTCCAACCACTAACCTCCAACTGCCAGGCCCATCACTAAACTAAACCACATCCCTCAGCACCTCATCTATGCATCTTTTGAATATCTCCAGTGATGGTGACGCCACCACCTTCCTGGGCAGCCTGTTGCAATGCTTAATAACCCTCTCAATGAAAAAGTTCTCCCTAATGTCCAATCTAAACTTCCTATGGCACAACTTGGGCCCATTTCCTTGTGTCCTACTAGAAAAGCCACCAGAATAAAGATAGCTTATTTCCAGGCAGGATGGAATACTATCTGACTATGCTTAGGCACAGTAGAAAAAAAGCCTAAGTATTCTATAGCTAAGTGCAAAATAATACTTAGCCTCCCTGGAAAGCAAAACACAAAGATTTAAAAGAAGTATTCCAGTGTCTGGGGAAAGTGAAAATGTCATGCCAAGAGCTACAAAAACAGGGATACAAACATTGCAGGGGTTAAAATCCAGAAGAACTGTTGAGGAAAGAATGAAATATCTTCCATTCATTAAACAATCTGGTAGTTTTCAACAGCTGTGTGACCAAAGGAAATTTCATGCACAGGCACATCAGTTAATGCATCAAATGAGAGAGCTGAATACAAATGAGAGAGCTGAATACATGAAACAGTCTCCTGGAAAGTACAGGTACATTATTATACATATACATTTTTTATATATATATATACACACACACACACACATGATCTGTAGGTATGTAGGCATGTATGCACCAGGCATACTCATGCCGACAAGGGAAGAAAACTCTAGAGAGCAATCTAGTCAGAGAAACAAACACAAAAGTGCACATACACCAGTCTAAGCTTATGTGAACATTTGCAGTAAGGGAAGAAGACGAATCCCTCAATTCTAATTTCACTATTATGTTGTCCAGGGGATCCAGACTCTGCAAGTTTTTGCAATTGCATGTTTTCTGCTATTTTATTGCAACAGGCGTAAAGTCGATTCACTTGGACATCAACTACCAGTCATCTCTCTTCAGCTGTCCTTAGTCCTTTACCACTGATGCAGAAGTATTTTACAGACTTTGGCAGGGTGTTGACTTCAACAGAGCTCTAAGTTAGGCACTGAAAACCTGCAAGATTAGGACTTAATAGTGTAACCTGCAGGCAGGTAAACCTCTAAGCAGAAAGATTGTCTTAGTACAATGAAACACTAATTCTCACTTGAGCCTCAAGGCATTTCCGTAACATTAACTTTATTGGTATTTTAAACTATGATTGCTGCTGTCATTCAAGTAAAACAGTCAAATGTAGACTTCAAAGGGCACAGATTTACAACTTTTTACTAACAACTTAGGAAGCAGGTCTGATGACAACTATTCTACTTCTGCTAAGTGGCCAACATTTCAGCACAAGAGACTGAAACAGCACTTTCCTTGCTCGCAGAAGCATCTTGAGCTTACCTAGCTGGTATAGACAATTGAGAAAGTAAAAAACATCAGTGAAACTGTGAGGCATGATGGTAAAGGAGAGAACAGCAAAACAGGTACTTTTTCCACCAGACACTAACCAGTCTTTGGTTTAAGGACTTACCTGAAAATACTGACAGCAAAACCTCCTTGGCTACTGTTTTGCAGAAAGTCAGAGCAAAAGAGTGCCATCTACTGCACACACAGAGGCAGGCCTGCACAGAGGGAATCTGGTACAGAGGGAGCCTCACTGGGAAAACACTCATCTGTTTACTGCCTACCGGTCCAACAAAAACCTACACACCCATTACAGAGACACCACTTTTTCTATTAGCTCTGCATAAACCACAGAGGCAAAGAGCCTATTTTCTAAAATTAACGACTACAGAAAAAACTCCAACCCTAACCCTTTAACCAACAAGTCCTACCTTATTTAAAAACATTCCTAGGGACCCTGCAGCTTCTGTTCCCAACATACAAAACAGGTTTCATGAATTACCTTTGATTTCCGGATAGTAGAGAAAAGGCTTTGGTTCACTTGTTTCCAGATCAGATTTTCTACGCAGTTGTACAAACACAGATGCTGGCTTTGTGATATTGATATCTCGATACTTGGGTGTTTTGAACACAATAGCAAACTGTGAAGGAAACAACCATAAGCTCATCTATCATGGAGCATGGGTTTTGGCAACTTTTCTTTTACGTGTGTGTTATTTTGTAGGAGTTGGTTCTTAGCTTGGGAGGCAAAAATTCTTAGCAGAAGGCTTCTACAACAACCAACTTCCATTTTGGTTTTAAGTTGCATTTTTGAGTTCAACCCCTAAAGCCTTTTGGGAAAGGCAGAACTGCCACACAGCAAAGTATCACCACCTCACATACATTAGTACTGCATTGTTTGTCATTCAGCACGTATCCTGTGGCTTTCTCAGTGTGTTCACAGGAGCTCTGAGACTTTTTTTTCATATATCCTATGCTACTTTACACTGGTGCATGCTACAGCAATCAGTCTGTCTCCCAATCTCCTTGCACTGTATTTCTAACCTGTCAAGGTACCTAAAGTACACCTTTAAAGAGTAGTTAAAATTGTATTATTGTAGGAAGTAACCAACAAAAGATAAGGTTAGTAAAGGATACTGATGCTGCCACCCAATTTACTAACTACAATATAATCCTATTTTATGGAGATGAACCATCAACAAATCACAAACGCTGTTACTTACCTGTCTATGTACATCTGTAGGAGAGAAGTCTCCAAAACCTTCCCACATACCTCCATTCTCATCCTCTTCATAGAAACGTATTTGAATATCATCTGCAAAGAGGGAGAGAAACTCTTTGGGACATCTGTGCATTTGTTTAACCTTCAGTTAAGTTTATTTTGGATAAAAGTCAACACAGTTATGTTTCGGCCGGATGGTAACATTATATCAATAACACATGAATTCACTTTATCTTATTCATTTTCCAAAAACACCACAAATAACCCATTTTTTACATCAATTGTTGATCAGCCTACTTCTAATGACCTCACTGAAGCTGCTCTCTATTTACTGAGCAGTGAAAGGAGAACTAGGTTCACTACCTCTTCCTATTCTATGGCTACAAAACATTCCAGAGGAGCTTTATTTGGAACAAACATGTAGGGAGGGGAGAACTTGAAGCATGAAATGTAGAAACCACTCTCTCTCCTCCAACAGTTTCAGTTCAAAAAACCGTAGCAAAACCTGAAGTGCCGCAGATGAAGTTCCGCTTGGCGTTGGCAGAGTGCCACTCTGGGGCTGCGGCCCGGAGGCGGCAGGAGCGTGAGCGAGCGGCACGGCAGCGGTGATCCCTCACCCCCCAACACAGCCTCAGCCGGAAACACCACAGTTGGCTTCTGTGCCTCTGAACAACTTTTCTTTGCTTCTCTTTGTAGGTTTTTATGGTTTTAGAAGCTGGGAAACACCACCCTAGCGTATTCCTTCCCCAGAACTTCTGGTGAGGAAAAACTAGAAAAAGCATATTGTCTCTTGGGGCGACTGATGCAGGACAAGATTTTGGAGCAGACAGATTGCTTCCTCTGATCCACTACTTGCTAGTCTCAGGACTGTGAACCACCACTTCCAGTCCTGCTGTCCTGCATGTTCAAGTTCCTTTAGGCAGAAGGCTTCTGAGAGCAATGAGGTCAGGGGAAACCCCATCTGGCTGAGGGGAAACCCCACTGAGTCAGACATTTATTTATTTATTTATATTGTGCACAGGAGTTAATGTTTCATCTCAGCCCTCTGATACCAGAGGCTATACACACTACTGAAGGTAGACGGGGTTTTTTAATAAAGTCCCTGAAAGTCCTCAAAGCCCTCTCTCTTTCCTAAGTAGTAGAAGAACATTTGCAAGAAAGAGGGGGTGAAAAAGGACAGGCTATATGACAGAAAATGTCAGCATGACTTTAACACAGCAGGGACTGATTCCAAACATGTGAGAGAGAACAGGGCACCCACTCCACCATGCAATCTACACCGGGGAGTCCCAGGTATGACTTAAAGCTGGAATATGCAAAGGATTTCCCTCACTCTCATTTCTTTCTTTTTAGTTCAGACCAAATACTACAACCAACCGCATTAACTATTATCTGCCTATCCAAAACCAAAGCATCTAAATCCACACTGCCCAATCCTGACACATTCATAGCCCTGAGCAGAGACTACAAAAATGAGTCTCTGAGAAGCAGCTGTTTACACTGAGTAATCATATTCTTAAAACGAAGTTACAAGCAGCAGTGCTGAACACATTCAGTTCCCATTGGTGGTTAACAGAGAATGCTCACACTTAACTCTTTATAATCAGGTACTCGGTAATCAGAAATGTTAGAATAATTCTGAGCAGGTGCTAGTTAATGGGAGTCAAACATCACCCAGGACCCACCAGCCACAAAAACCCCAGAACTTCTGCAAGGGCAGAAATTTGAGAAGAACATAGATGATTACATGGTCTCTGCAGAGGCAACACAAGCTGAATTTGCTTTGCAACAGACTATTTTGACTGACTGATTTTTCTGGACTGCCTTCCAGAAAGGCTGAGTGCTTTCAAATCCTGCTGAGCTACCTCAGCAGGAGAAGGCTAAGGCAGCACAGCAGGCTTTGTGTGTACTCCAGATGAACACCTTGGTGTGCCTTACAATGCTCATAACTCTTACCTTTCTGAACCTTGTCACAGAGAAGGTAAATCTCTTCCCCTCCTGTTACACATCCTGCTGTTCTGTCCATTCTTACAATTTTTAAGTTGGAGGCATTGGGAGCTTCTGTTGAAAAGAAAGATTAAAAAAAACCTCACTTTCATAAGCCATTTAGATTTCAAAAAACCCCAAGCACAACACACAGACACGCAATAGAAAGACAAGCTTTCCATAAAACGTCACAAATTTATCTTTTTTTAAACAAGATCAATAGTTTTTCATCCCAAAACCATAATTTTGTATCCTCTCAGCTTTGACCAAACTGTGAACTAGAAAATAAGGCCATTCCAACACCATTACTGCACTAGTAAAGCAACACAGCAGTGAACTGCATCTGCACTAGTACTAATTTTATGACCACAGTGCATTACAAGAGGATGTATTTTTTTTTTCTCTCCTTTCTTGACAGCATGACACTCTTAAGAGTTGTTCCCTGTGTCTCACTATTTCAGTGCAATATGCAACTGCTTGACATTGGCTTACTTGAAAGCTTTGTCCGTCCCTGGCCAACATACCAGACTCTGATAAACAAGCCCACCTCCACAGATCTTAGTAGAGGCATCAATGGATACCTGTTGTCCTGAAGACAGAACTATTATCTGATAAGTAAATGCAGCTGTGATAGATAGTTATGCTTACACAAGTTGTGTCTGCTCTGTGGAAAAGCCCTGAATGGTGCCAACAAAGAGTATCGGAAAAAAAATCAAAACCCGAGAAAAATATTTTGGAATCAACAACCAAGAATTCAACTTGGGAGCTCAGAAACGAGTAACTGACGTGTATGTTGCAACCTAAACCAGCAGAAACATGCATACAAAATTTCCCCTCTGTTTGTCTCCTTAGCTGGAGTCAAAATTTTCATGTTCAGATTCAGAAGGCTAAGATAACTTCATCTGGTTTTATACATATGGCTTGATACATGCTCTACGCCTCTGCTGATGCTTTGTCCTTCTCTGCCTCACAAATATGCTCCATAATTGTGCAGGAGTGAGATTGAGTAATGAAAACAAAATGGAATCCATCACTCTTTCTAACGAAAATCAGGATTCCTTAAAGACACTGCTCGGTAAGATTGTGTTTTCTCATCCAGAAAAGGCAGGTCATACCATAAGAACAGTAGATATCATTTCACTCCGTGCACATATACAAAATGCCTGCATTGCACTCCTATGCTCCACAATTAATAGCAAGCAACACGCTATATTACAACAGTTGCATTTAAAACCTTTTCTTCTAGACTTTGTCCTTAAAAGGTGATGACATAGACATGACTGTTTCACAAAGAAGATATAATGTTCTGAGTCATTACAGAATGACTATCAGGAACGTGGTAATCCACAGCTACACAGAGGAAAATTCAGGCAGTAGAAAGGGTGCAGGTAAGACGAGTAAGTATAATCGGAAGGCACGAGAGAAAACATGAAGTGAGAAGATTCACTTTAAGAAAAACTACTGACAAGTCTAAAGGAAATGGATTGAGAACTCTGGTTGTGTTAGTCTCACAAAACACAGACAAGCAGCTGGCCAGCAAAATCCAAAGGTTTCAAACTCTCCACTGGGTTGAAGCAAAGGAATGCTTTCCTCGTATCTTTTGTGGCAAGGCTTTGTCATAGAAAGCAATTGAAGAATTCAAGCGCTACTTATGAATGCAACAAGAATTTATAAAAATCTTTGTAATAAGTGTGGCAAGATTAAACACGTTACCAGCAAAATAAAATCTTCCTTTATGACTTATATCACCATCTCTTAAAAATCATAATGATACCACATGTACTTGGATAGATGTGGGACCAATTATCCATAGGCCACCTTACTTGTTATTGATCAAATAACAGGCAAGCAGCAGGGCTGGATGAGTCGTACATAATACCTATATATCATTTGTGAATGTACAGAAGCTCCTTATGAAAGAGGTAATTAAAGCCAAATATACTTACTGCTGTCATATATCGCATCTGATATAACAGGATCAAGTTTCCGTGTGAAACTACCATTACTGTCAGGGAGAAAGGCTGTAAACATGAGACGCACCACACTGAGATCCATTTCTTTAGTCTGCTGTATGGCTGCCTGACGAATGATTTCTCTTTCTCGTTCTGGAACCGATAAGCAGACAGAAGAATTAACACAAGGAGTAGGGGACCCATAATAAAACAGAGTATTTGCCAAACATTACTATCAAAAGGCAACAATAGCGAGTTTTCCTTTTGATTTAGTATCCATCAGCTTCTCTCATGCAGACAAGAGCAGCTATTTACAATATACTGTGTTCACCTTGCAGTCTGGGCATCAGTTGTTACTTAAGGTAAGGTATATAATTATAAAGACATACAGAAAAATCATAAAATCGCAGAATGGCAGGGGTTGAAAGAGATCACAGCAGGTCCACCTAGATCAAGTCACACGGGAACATGTCCAGGTGTGTTTTGAAGACCTCCAGAGAAGGTGACTCCACACCCTCCCTGGGCAGCCTGTACCACTGCTCTGTCACCCTCACAATAACATAGTTTTTCTTTATGTTTAAATAGAACTTTTTGTGTTCCAGCTTCTTTCCATTACCCCTTGTCCTGTCACTAGATACAACAGATAAAAGGGATGTCCCAACCTCCTGACACCCACCCTTTAGGTATTTGTAAATATTAATGAGATTCCCCTACAGTCTCCTCTTATCCAGACTAAGATGGCTGTTCTTTGCTCTCAATTTATAAAGGCTGCAAAAGGACAAAAGGCTGGCACCTCTATACAGTGCCTGAAAGCAAAGTAGACTACAGGCTTTATAGAGATATGGGTGAAATGCAACTCAATGAAACAATTTTCTCAAAAGAAGTCCCCAAGTTACTTAAGGATATCATATTTTGCAGCAATAATGCAAAATTACTCTATCAGATGTAGAAACAGAGTAAGAACAACGAAACAGAAGTGCACAGGTGGGTCCAGGCAGCTATGGAAAGTGGTTGCTCCATTCTTATGTGTGTGTTGACAGCAAAGACTCACTCTTCCAGATTCCCTAAAAACGGGGCAACAAAACACCACTTCCTAAACCACGGTCATAAACTGTTGTCTTACCAAGGCCTTTTCCTGGCTGAGAATCTGTATTTTCAGAAGCTAAACCTGTTTTTAGTAAAAAGACCTATTAAAACTGGGCCATGTTTTCTACATACCAGTTAGCTGTCTCTCTCCACATCCTTCTGCCTGCAGATAGCCAAGTTCAGGATGCACCAGGAGTCCTGGGTTGTATCCTTTTTTGCAAGCATCAATCATGCGTGTTTCCAGGGTTTCAAACACTTTCTTCTTTGTGACATGGAGTATTCCAAGATTTGAAAACCTGACCAAATTTTGATTGAGAGAAACATTAATTCTTTATGCTCAACCTGCAGCAGATGGTCTCTCTTCACAGAAGCAGTTACACAACTGAAGTCAATGGAAGGGCTCTATAGGCTTACTTAGGCACCATTAATTCTTGAGGGAAAATTTTGCTGCAAGAAAAATTCAGTCAAGCTCATAAAACATGTAAAATGTGCAAAATTATATGGCAGCTATCACAGGGGTGCACAGGAATTTCCTGTGGCGTAAGTAGCAATCTGTCAAGTTTCAGACTCACAGTGTGGAAGCAACCTCAAAACACCTGAAAATCTGTTTGTCAAACTTTGTTTGCTCTGCCTTGGCAATGACATTAGTATATTAATCTACATGACTACTGTGCAGAGCAACTGTTCAGAATAAGCTCTATCCATTTAAAATTACTTGGAGAGTAAGCTAAGTAGTTAAAACCAGTGCCTTTTCCCAAGGAAATGTTTTAAACAAGGCTCTGGACATTCAGCAAGATTCTTCAGGTATCATTTGAATGAGAAATTCCATAATGTAAGATCTGCTTTTGTAAAAGTCTTCTGGTACATTGAAAAATCAATTAGATCTGGAAGTACAAAAACAAGACAATAATTCAATTTTCATGTGGGTCAACTGAGGATAAGAAAGCTGTTTCTAAACATCTCATGAAAAACAAGACAAGTTAGAAAATGAGCCAAACTTTTCAAGATGAAAAGCAGCATTTCAAATAAAGCTATTAAAATTGTTGTGCTTGGTAAAGTTAGTGCACTGGGCTTGGACATCAAAAGTTACAATTTAAAAGAATCTTGCTCTCCCAACCTTCTCAGCTTTTTAAACTTCATCTTCTTCACCAACAAAGACATTCTTGAGATCACAGAACTGAAACTTGCAGCCAGCATGAAACCTGATCTAAGCCTGAAAACGTAGACAGGAGCCTCAGCTCCATTTACTGATATAAATAATTATTCTTTTAAATTAAACAAAACAGTCCAACTACAATTTCACTACAATCTTGCTGCTTTAAACTTTAAAAGTTTGACTCATTTGATACTTTCATGTTCATACATGTCTTGCTTTAATTTCAAATTTACTAACTCTATTTTCTTAATGCTTTTCTCTTCACTATATTCTTATTGGTAGATTTCAGTCAGAGCAAAATATTGACCAAAATGGTAACAGAAGCTTGTCTTCAGTGACTTTATAGTCCCCTTCTCTTTGCTCAAAACTACCTACATTTTAAAGAACGGGCTTACACTATAAATTTGGACTGTACACCAAGAGATTGAAACTCTACAAATTCTAAGTGAAAATTACTTGCTTAAATCCATTTAGCTTGCTTAGGGCAAATTCTACAAAGGTAAACAGAAATCCCATTTACTTTTCTATTTAACAACATAGAAAAAACCCACATATCAGAGCATTAGGACTAGTGTTCCACTTAGCAGCCTCTCTGTAGTATTTCTGTATTGCTTCTTACAGTGTTTATGCTTGATTCTGCCTCCCTCAGTCCAGCTTTACAAATGGGCTGGCAGACTTACCCTACAACCATATCTTTCGGTCCTGCATTAACTGTGCATACTCCATCTTCACAAAATTTCCCCACCAAGCTGTGCGCGTGTAAGTGGACGTATTTCCCATTAGTAACTAACTGGACGATTACTTTTGCGGGTCCAACATAATTGCAGATCTGTAAATAAATAGATGTATTTTTAAAAAGTGGTATTGTCTCTGAGGCTCTTAAAAAATGGAACAATTAATGATTCCAGTTAAGTATTTTCCATCAGCTAAGTACAATTGAACTTACATAGGACAAATGTGTATGTATTTCCCTGTGACATACAAATGACAAATTAACTGTACCACACCATCACAAAGAAAACATATATATACATGTATTTATATATATTTAAATGAAATTTGACAGAAATGTCAAGAGTAGTGACCAAAACAGAAATAAAATAAAGCTAAAGGAAAGCAACCTTCTATTTCCTAAATCATGAATCTCAGTTTTACATTCTGGACAGTTAGTCCACATTCTTCTCCTTACACTGAATTAACGATAACATTGTTACATGTTAAGAAGGATACACAAAAGGCATGCATTTAACAAAAAGCCCTGCATTATCCGGCTCAATTTGAAAACACTTAAAAACATTAATACTATTTTAACTAGTTTAAAACATCTTCGCCTCATTATGATGACTCTTCAGATAGAGACTTTAAAGTGAAAAGGTATTTTTTTTAGTTCAGTATGCTACACCAACATATATTACCTAGTAGTAAATATTTCCCTTAGCAAATATTACCCTTAAGTGTACATCAGGAGATATGCTAAATCCCCACCTAAGGTTTTGCAGGACTGAAACTATGATAAACTGGCTGCCTTTGTCTAGCCAAGCCTGGAGGACTACAGCTTTTCTCTCCTGTTATAGTTTCTAATCACCACATATTTTTTTCATAGCTTTCAAAATTGTGATGTCAAGTAATGGCTCAAAAACAAACGTAAAATTACTAATAACATACTGTAGTGCTAAGTTATTTGCTTTACATATATTACTTGGAATTTTATTTTCTTTCCTCACAAGCAATACTTTTCAAGTCAGTTACCGGTTATGCACCATTTTCAAACTAATCTGAATAGAAAATTGCCCCACTTTTAAAAAAGCAAACATTACCTTCTCCTCCAATTCACTTAATTAACCCTTTTATCAATGTTGGGGTTTTTTCCCCTCCTCCTCTAATTTTTCTTCTAATTTGCCTTGGGCAAAGTTCTTTGTATTACAGTAACTTATAGATCTAATCAACCAAGGTATTAAAGAATCAGTATAAACATTAAAGTGATGAATCAGTGATGAACTGAATACTTAAGGTTATACTGCTGATAAAATGCTGATAACAAGGGATTGCCACGATTGTACCACATAACTGAATACTGCTAGCTTCCTTCACTCCAGTTAATCCCCCTCTTGAATGCATTCCATCACAGCTGAAACACTCTGAATATGTACAACACATGCCCTCCCTGTCTTCCTATTCACTGATAAAAGCAAAAAAATCCCCACTATCAAAAAGCTGTTCCAAAGGAACAGGTGTGCAAAAGCCCTCTCATTACTCACTGACTGCTACAGTTAGCTGTGTGATACTGTACTAACAAGCATTTTATAAGCAGTAGTTTCTAAAATACAAAACACGGGGTACTCAGGCTCCCCTCCCATCTCCAATCCTGGAATGAAACAATACAGAGATGAAGAGTAATCAATCACTGCTTCACAATTTCCACCACTTCCCATCAGTGAGAAAATGCATGTTCCCTATCTAACTTTCACAAAGTCATTTGAAAAAAAAATACTGCATTTGGTGCTATATATCACCACCACTACTACAATTAACTTTTCAAGAGGGGGGTTTTAATAAAATTATTTTCATTTTATCCCTCACTAAACAAACTGCTCTGAAGTTCCCAGTACATTCGTTATGAGTAACATGCATGTTCTAGTATCACATCAGAAAAGTTCATGACAATCCCTCATCAGCTGTCAAAACCACAGTGAAACTGTAGGTAGGACTGCTGCACGTCAAGGACTTTCCAGCCTCTGAAAGCAGAACATATAACTGCAGCGGTAACCAGATCGCAATCTTCCCCTGTTACTCAGCTCAGCATGATCTTTGTAGTCTCTCTCAGGGGAAAAGCAAAAGAGTTCTTAAAACGTCATACCTTATATAGGTCATAAAGCAGGAAAGGACTATTTTTGTCACTCAGTCTGATGTCCTATGCTGAAAATGCTACACAATGTCCCTGAACTGTTTCCTACCTATATTTCTTATAGAGAGACTTTCCTACTTGGTTTTGAGACATTCAAATTATCTTGGTGACCAGCGAAATAACCTCAGTGGTTAAATATCCTTATGTCCCATAAATTAAGTCTGAAATAACTTTTCAATGTCTTTGAATCATTGATGTCACAATTCCAGAATTACTTCAGATTTATTCTGGCACTAACTATTAACTTCTAGATAAGGACTTAAAAAGCACTATCAGAGGCACTAAACGGTAGACAATGGTAACAATGCTGAATATCTTTATAGAAACCTAAGAATTATGGTGTTGACACAAAAACATACTCAACATGAGAGGGAGACAGCATGTGGGTGCTGTACTGCTCAAAATCAGAGCTGCGATCTCAAAGAAATAGCTACTGAACTTCAAATTAAAGATAGGGGAGAAAAAAGAAAATAAGGAGTTCCTGGGAAAAGCATAGCTGTAATATTTGATTACATCCTGTACCGAAGTAGCATTCAATTGATCTAATCTGATAAAGTTAAAATGCTGCAGGCTCGCATTTATCTGCTGTTTCTGTTTGAGAGAGATTTGTCTGAGAGATTAAAAGGACCCTGTGAACTTGAAATCCAGTCAATTTCAAAACAAGAGTTGAAAGCTTTTTCAGTTATTTCACATCCTCCTGCAATCCAGACTCCTGACGATTTTTTATCAGTTATGAAACTTTACAAAAACTTTATAAGAACATTTTCCTACTTCAAAGATGTTTTTTCCAGTTAGTCTTACAAGCAAGAAGTGAAACTGACTTGTCAAGGATAGCGAGCAAATGATGGAAAAGCCCATGCCAAATCTACAAAGCCAGTAACTACCAATATACCTCTTTCTATTTCTAAATCACTTTGGTATAGCGACCATAGCCCCAGTCCTGCCTAATCTTTAGAGTGTGACTAGTGCTTTCTTCAATACACACGTGCAAAAAAGTTTTCTGCAGATGGAGCATCACTCAGTCTTTACAAAGAGCATGTTTTCACAGAGCAGTATCTTTTCTTTTTTTTAAGTTCCTAGTTTAAGATAAAATATTTCAGATGTGGTACAAATCATTTAGGCAACTGAATACCTACTTAGAGGTCCAAGAATAAGCAATGCCAAGTAATTTAAACCAATTGGTGCTGAAGATCTAATCCTCTGAATGTGAGGTCACTCTCATGCCAAAAAATATGGAGTTAGGTGCTCTGCTTTAGGAGCCCAACTCAAGGGACTCGGTGCCCCATATTCTGGCAAATTAATGATGACAGTGGAAAGCACAAAGCTCACTCAATTTAGTTTTGGCTGAATTTAGCTCAGTACAGGTTTTTAAGAGGGGTAAAGATTTATTTTACCAAGTCTACTCATTCTTATCTTACGTTTATTCTTAAATTCAGCTGTTAAGTGATTTTTTAACCTATGATCAGTGACATCACTCTACAATTTAATCCCGGGGCAGGAGGCAAAAGTAAATATGCCGCTTCTTTCTTCACTAAGAAGGCTTATCAATAAAGTAACTTGACTAATCTTCCCTAAATTCCCCTCCTGAACTTGAGGTATTGTGCTGAAATCCCCAATATCGATAAGATAGCTTATCTTCCAACTGAGGTACAATTTAGGCTAACCTCAGGACACATCTGGATGGGCAGTTTCCCTGTTTGGGTGCTGCCTGGGTTCAGGACTGCCTAACTGGTATGCAGCTTCATTTTGCAAACTGAATTGCACGATATCCAATCTCTTCTGCAGATAGCTCAGGCAAACCTCTGAGCAATCGGTTACTCAGTCTCGGCTGGAGTTGATTTGCATCCAGCTCACAGAGCAACTTGAGCTTGCAGCCACCCGCATAGATTTGCCCCCAAGGAGATGAAAATTCAGGACATTTCCTTCATGCCACTATTTCCAGCAAATTCTTTTCACACCCAGAACTGGATGAGGTACTTCTGTGTAAAACATGAATATGCCTGTGTTACTTACAGACAAAAATGTTATTTAAGAATTTTAGGTAGCTTTCTACTGTAATCAAGAGACTTTTCATGAGACATAACTTCATTGTAATATGTTCAGTATCTACAACTTCTCTGCTCTCCATAACTACAAGTTATATAAAATCCTCTGAAAATGTAAGATATTTTGCACAGGATATTAGGATTACTGTCAGCAAAGACAGAGCTAAACAAAAAAATCGAATTCCATAAACAAAAAAGATCCATAAATCTCATTTTTTATATTATTAAAAAATGTTACTGTCCTCTTGATTCTGTCATGACTGTGCTGTTAAAATGAGGTTTTACATCAGTTCTACCGTGCTGGCCAGTGCTTGTCTTAAGTGTAAAGATTGGCATTGCAGAACTGCTACACTAACTCCCAACCTACAACATCTCCTAATATGCTACACAGGAGGTTGTTCAACATATAATTAACATATAATCAACCAAAACATTTTGCTTAGAGACTAGCAAAGTCTTCAGCACTCAAGCCTTTAAAAGAAAGATACATCTTGATGTGTTCCAGCTCAGATCAAAATTAGGGACTGGGGGGTTGGGAAAAAAAAGGTGAAGTTCAACAGTCCACATTACGCAAGTGGGTATACCAGATAAAGGTGTTTTCTTTTGGCTTTCCATCCATAATCCTACAAAAAGGGAATGGGGAGATTGCAATCCTTTTTTTTTTTTTTTGTGTGCACTGAAGATGTCTATTTTCAGGACATCTCACAGTAGCTACTGGTAAACTGGATCAGCTTTTTCTATGCAGAGCTGGCCAAGCAGAAGAGAGATCCCAATGTGAGCTGTGCCAACCATAGCATGGCCAGGGTTTAAAGATCTGTCCCAACATCTCCTTCTTACAGCACAGTCAAAGCACATGGTACTGTCCTTTCACAGGAGGCTGCTCAACTATGGAGGTTTTATGGTGAAAGCCTTGGCACAAGAGTAAAAAGAACCAAACAAAACCCCCAAAACAAAACAAAAAACTCAATGCAATAGAAAAAAAGAATCACAACCTTCAATTTTGCTCACCTCAGTTATGACAAGGTGAGCACCCTTTGACAAAACACAGAACAGAGTTACAGGAAAAGGTGTGAAACATTTCTGTCTCTACTGGCACTACTTGAATCAAGAGCAGGCACTAACAAGCAATGGCCTTGAGGAATTTACTTGTTGTGTTCCCTTGCCAACCTCTCCCAGCAGGTGTTGCCATGTGAGGATTTGTACTAGAAAACACCCAGATGCACATAGTAGGATGAGAGAGAGGGAGGGGAAAGGACACACGTGTGTGTAACTTTTAGTTGAAATTAAAATCTGATGATCACTGAAAACAGAAGGTTTGATGGAAAGCCAAAGAACATTTTCCTTTCCAGTCTACTCATGGAGAAATTCTGTTTCCTGCATAACTCCTTGTAACATATCTCTTTGTCATGCTATTGTGTGGCACATTACGACTTTATAAAATATTATTTGTATTATTATAAATATAGGAATCCAAAGATCAGGCTCAATTCAGGTAAAATGTTTTACATCTCAACATACCAGTGAATTTTCATTCACTGGCTCATCATTACCATCATAATAGGAAAGGGAAAAGCAAGCAGATCCTTTGCCTGGGCTAGTAATTTTTCATAGCAGTTTTGCAAGGCTAGATGAACTCGGCTTTCCCATCCTCTTCTCAGTTCACAGGACTAACACCCTAGGCTATCTCAGCCAAAGTTGATTGTTTTCCATTGAGTCATGCTCATACTGATTCATTATGGAGATGCAGCTGTTCCAAACTGCAGCCTTTCTCAAGAATTTCAGAACTACACAAATGCTGCAGGGAAAGCTGAAGAGTGGCACGCACCAAGACAGAGGCTGACTGCTTGCCATTCTTCCCTTCCCTTCTCTCTCTGTAAAGGAGAGTGTAAGAGAGAACACTGGGATTAACATCCATTAACCCTGCTCCTCATGAGACAATCTCTAGAGCAACAGTCCAAACAGGTAACACAATCCCCAGACTTTAACTAGGTTAAAAAACATACTGAAGACACACGATGTATCTTTTCATCACTTCCATGGAAGAAGAATTTGCTGCAAGAACCATAAGCAAAGATGGTTCCTCTCTAATCCTAGAATGATTAATTACCACTGTTATAATCCTCATATTGTGCTAGCACAGAATGTTTCTTTGATTAACATCTTTGATTTTTTTCCAGGAAAAAAAACCAACCAAAAATGTTCAGAGAATACCTGAACATAATGCTGCTTCTACTAAAATGAGAAGTTTTCAGTCGACTTTAAAAGAATCAAGTCTTTAAGAACTGAGTATCCTAGAGATACTGAATAAGGGCTAACGTGTACAGAAGAAAGAAAACTTTGTAAATAGCATCTTAGAGTGAAGTGGACTGACTAGACTCACACTTTGCAGTATGCTAGAAGTGGAGTAACTCAGGAACTCGGGCCTTGCTTTATGCTGAAAACCGCACCGTAGGAAAGTGCTCCATTCCTCTGCACCAGGGCAGTGAGGTGATAGGGGTGGCAAAGCTCACTGCTCAACTGCTGGCAGTAAATATGGTGCCACAATAACTAGACAAATATGAAGACAACTTCCTTTTCAAAATAAATTACATTTTGAAAGTTGGGACTGAAATGCAGTCAGTCTTGAGTACAAATTTATGTTGAGATATATATATAAATGACATTTGCATTCAGTTTGTAAAATTAATGATTCATGTACTTACTTTGACCTGAGGGTAGGATTTTTTGTTCTTTTCACTAGAAGCACCAGGAAGTCCACCATGTGAAGGCCCTTCACATACGTATCGGAAACGAAACCCTCTCTGTGGAAATAAAGGAAAACTTGAAAGCTGTTTAGGAACAAAACTTGTTTTAAAAAAGCACACACATACATGGGTGCATGCACACACATACACAATATACTTGAAATTTGCTCAAACAGCCCACAAACAGAAAAGTTACAACTGTTCATCTCTGAAACGCTGTCTGACATGTAGCCCTGGAGAAACTGTTCTAGATTCACTCTTACACATAGCAGCAACCTGAAATGTTCCAAAGAAATGCAAGGAAGAACTTCTTCACTGTGAGGGTGATGGAGCACTGGAACGGGCTGCCCAGATGGGTTGCTGAATCTCCTTCTCTGGAGACGTCCAAAACCCATCCGTACAAGTTCCTGTGTGACCTACTCTCGGAGGTCCTGCTCTGACAGCGGGACTGGACTAGATGATTTTCGAGGTCCCTTCCAACCCTTAAGATTCTGTGATTCTATGAATTTTTTCTTTCATTCTATGAAGATACTTTGAAGCAGAGATGAAACAGAAATGCTTCTTCCTCTGGGAAAAACATGTGAAAACTTTATCTCCAAGTGGACTCCAGAAACAGCACAAAAGCTTCAGGGGTCTTTGAATGGCTGGATTTTCATCTTGGCTACATAAATAGATGTAGAGAACTGCAAAAGCTTCAGGGGTCTTTGAATGGCTGGATTTTCATCTTGGCTACATAAATAGATGTAGAGAACTGCAAGATATTAGCAACTACTCTAGACTACAGTTGTTCATTTATTCCATTTTTATTTATAGGAAATAACATTCCCTTTACAGGGTAATCTGTAAGGCACAAAAGATGCAAATCTTAAGCAAAAATATTTGGTAATTCTAACCCTACTTAGCTATATTATTTCATGTGGCCTCCAACTTTGAATACTTTCTGGCAAAGTCCCTGTCTTACACAGAGCTCCCATCATCTGTTCAAACAGCACCAGGTAGTGTTGTATCCTCTGTCAAGAATCATTCTCTTTCTTTCTAACAGTAGACAATTCTGAATTGAAAGCCTATATTAGCTGACAGTGACAAGCACGGTTCAAACAGTACCCTGAAATCATTAGCTTCAATACTTATTTCACTAAAGCCTTTTCCACTTAAGAACATGTTTCCCAGGCAAATGTAAAAATCTAACTTTTATTCAGATACTGACCAGGCAATGTAATTTATTCTTAACCAGGTATTTACCTTCCAACGGTGAACTGAGTGACTGAGTGTATTGCAAGTGATGTGCCCAGCTATGAGGAGCTTGAACTCAAGTTTTCCAAAAGGCCACTCTATTGCTATATTTTCACACATGCAGTCTTACTCCACAAGGCTGTCTCTTTGCTCCAAAAAATGAGCAGGAGCACAGCACTCTGCTGATGGAGGACCCTAATCACACCGTTATATACCACTGCTCAGTTTGCCACATGGGTAATCCACTACAGGAGCTGCTTCTTGAGAAGTCATGCACTGAAACAATGGTTTCCTCTTAGGTACTGCACACTGTAGGCTCCATCATGCAAAGAAACTACCTGATTTGGGATGAACTAAAACAACAAGAAGGTAGTAGTGTGTTCTTCCAAGAGTTCACAGTACAATGTTGTTTCACTTAAGACCACGAAGTGCTCCTATTCCTATTCCTGGAGTGACACTTAAGCACAAAAATGGCTCTGGTGTGTAGCTGAAAGAAATGTTCTCTACTGCCTCCTACCAGCAAGGCTGGATTGTGACATGCTTCTGCAGAAGACCAAGAAGAGAGTAGGATGGTTTTTAGTTACCTTCTTCCCTTGTCTACTTAAAAGCTCCATAAAGCATGATTTTATGTAACTAATTGGCAGAGGCAAGAAAGGGTTCTCCATACTGTAAATAGATTCAGTAGCAATACTTGCAATTGCTGATACCACCAGTTAAAGGAGAAAAACACCCTGATATACTTGAAGGCAATCTTCACCCAGAAATTTCTTTGTACATCAGTTGCATGAAAACTAACCAGTGCTTGAGATGACTTTCATATTGTCAGAAGAGTATAAGTGAGTGCTTTCTATATTTATCTTCATTTTTCTTGGGTTAGTCAAAATAGCCAACCGTGACAAAATGAATCTCAAAGGACAAGGAGATTTCTTTACGATGACAAAGCATAAGTCAAGAGTTCCTGTAATTTGGGAACAGAATTAAATGTTTCTGTTGTTTCACGTTTCTTGAAACACATGAAAAAACAAATATCTAAAAACCTTCCATGTTTTTTCTAATAGTTATGTTTCCAAACACTGGGGTACTGTAAGTCACTTCTAAGCTGAAGAGTCTAAACTCAGCAAGACTTTTTTTTTAAACCCTCAAGGTCTTTTTTTTTGTCTTATGACACTTCCAGAGAGCCACAAAAACGAAAACAGAACAAAACAGGAAACAATTTAACTACAAAAGTGAGAGGATCAACTGCTCATGGTTAAGTGCTGTATTTGTTATGAGAGTTCAACCTCTTCAGTACTCTTTTTTCTCATTTTAAGTCACAATTTTATTCAAAGCTGAATACAGTGACACAGCTAACTTAAAAGATTTTAAAAACGTAATGCTGTTCTTACCTGTTTGGGCTGTTCTATGATCTGAAGATACGGTCCATCCGCTAATATAAAAGAAAGGAAAGTAATAATAAACATTATATTTCTATGACATAGAAATAGCAGGGGTAAAATTGACGTCTCTGAATGTCTTGACATAATTTCTTTTTAAGCACCAAAGCATCTTCAGAACATAAAATTTTACGTAAAATTTATTTCCAACGTTCCCCAAGACCAATGCGTGAGATGGGAAGAATTAACTCAAAAAAGTTAATTCAGCTGGATTAATTCAGTTAGCTCAGAGGGACTAAGTAGGCAACTCTGATCACTCAATGAAGACTCACAAGGGTGAGTAAGAACAGCATCCTCCCCTTGCCACTGACAAGCAGCCTGGCCTTCCTGAGCTTAATGTTAACTTTATATTTAAAACCCTTAGGCTCTAAAGACTATACTCACAAGCTTTTGGCCCTAGGGCTTCCTATTGAATAGGTGCTTTTGAAAGTATAGAGACAGCCAATGGGAAGCGCTGAGGTATGGGAATATAGGAGGAATTTAAACTGTCTCAACATGCCCTAACAGCCAGAACTGCTTTAAAAAAACCTCTGGAATGGAGAAGACTACACAATTTACATTCCTTTAATAATTTCAAATACACTTTTAAATATACTGTTCTGCCATGCCTCTAAAAACACAGAACACACTCCTGTCTAAAAATGCAAACTCTATAATAGAAATCCATCTTTGAGCACGATGTCAATGCACGGGATTATGTTTTACTAAAATTCTATTTTTGTGTGCCAAAGAAGTCTTCCTTACACAACTTTCTGTCTTGCACCAGTCCCTGAACAGTGGCTAACTTCACATCATACACCTCCTTCAAAATTTACCAGTTTAAACAGCCTTTGAGTAGGCCCTAAACCAAATCAGAACTCACTTCCACCAGAGTTAAGAATTCTTCCCCTGATTAAAGCTTAGCTCAAACTCCAATCATTTATATTATCGACATCAAGAAGGAAAGCTCTTTAGGTGGATGGCTGTGACAATCACAGCCTGAGTCAGAAAATGACAGTTCCGAGGGGTGTGATTTCTTCCCTGTCTCTTGCTGAGCAGAGAAGATTTGGATATCAATAATAAAAATTCAACTGTTATCAAAGCAGATCCCAAACAACAGCTTCACTGTGAATATTTATATTTTGTCAGCTATATTCCTGTTGAAATTATGTATCATCATTTACACTTTATTAAATGTATTAATGTCAGAGAATTAAGAAATTTCAGTGGGACATGTGAAATCTCCAAAGCAGACAAGCCACAGCTATGTGGCAGACCCTGCAAGCATGTAAAGCATACCATATCCTGCCAACATCCAGGTGTGATCTGCCTCTGAATGCCTGTACCATCAGCAAGCACCACATCATTCAGCTACCTCAACCAGGTTGCACTTGGCTTCAGCACGAACTACATACTTGCATCAATCTTAATTTAACAATAGGCCCAATGTTGACTGATAATTAAAAATGGAAGTGGTTTCATTAATTTAGTTTGTACTATGACTGCATGTATCCTTCTCAGCTCCTCAATACAACTTCACTTAATAAAACAGATCTTCATGTCTTTAGTCAGGACAGGTCTTAACTGAATAGGCTTCTCTAAACACGAAAGTTTTGGTAAAGATGGTGATAGAATTAGTATTTTACTGTTGAAGCTAGTCACAGCAATTTCACGTACAAAGATCATTTAATTCCCAAGTCCAACACTCTTCCTGGGAAAAAGTAAACAGTGCTACAATTAAAATCTTTCAGTCATGCAAAACAGTTGCCTCGAGATCATATACTCTTCACCTAATATTAGAAAGCATGAAAATCAGTTTGGACTCCAGAAACATCAGAAGACACAGAGCAGTACTAGCTTTGCTGTGCCTTTACGTTTCAATCTTTATCTTTAACACGGAGTCACTGCTGATATTATACAATCATAACATTATAGAATCATAGAATGATAGGGGTTTGAAGCGACCTTTAGAGATCATCTAGTTCAATCCCCCAGCAGAAGCAAGTCCATCTAGATCAGGTTGCACAGGAATGTGTCCAGGAGGGTCTTGGAGAGACCTCCAAGGAAGGAGACTCCACAACCCCTCTGGGTAGCCTGTGCCAGTGCTCCCTCACCCTCACAGTGAAATAGTTTTTTCTTATGTTTAAATGCTGTTTAAAAATAAAGCAATGGTAACTTCCAAGCATAAATGGTGCATTATTTTGACTATAAAAAGGATTTCACTCAGTAAAAGGTCTCACTCAGTAAAAGGTCTCATATATCCATCTTCACTAAACTTTGCAGAATTTCACAGAAATTCTGTGAAGAAACATTGGCTATGTTTGGTTCCTTCATTTGCTCTCTCACCCTTTCCCATGACAAAAAGATGTTTAGTATTTTGCACAGGGAAGTTTTTAATATTCTGTTTCTAATGGTAAGCATGTCTGGTCTAAGCAGACAGACAACAGGAACCTGAAGATGTACACCTTGTATGAGGAACTAATAATTATGAGATTTGTGATGATCTTTTGCACCTCTATTCTAGGCTAGAAAGTTGCTTGCTTCAAGTTTTTGTTAAACAAGCAACATCCTTTTAAGTGTTAAACAACCACAAGACTGAGCGCTACTCTTAAGTTCTACTTTTGCCTCACAGAGAGGCTGAAGCGGCATGTAGTCATGGAGATGCCCTCTACACAAAGATGACTCTCATGGTTGCCAAGAGACAAGTTTTGACATGAGCACTCCTCACGATTTGCCTGGCACTGCTGCAGTCAGGAGGGCTAAGAACTGCAATTAAAACATGTAGTCCTTCAGCCTGGAGGGGGTTTGCTGCAGACTGACACATCCTGGGTATGCTTCAGTGCTTCCTTTTCTGTCTTTTTGCCTCGGTTGCCACAGACCAACTTATATCCCACTGCCTCTCCTCCAGCCTGAGTCACAGTCCCACTTCCCCACGTCATCTTCAACTACTAGATTTCTTAATTTTCCTTCCTGCCTGAGTCAGAGGCCCTCCTGCATCTTGACACTCCCACCACTTACACTCTTTCTTTCTCTTGACAGGTCTCACCCTGCACACACACTTCCCAAAAGAGCATCCATTTTAGGTTCCTTCTTGGTTTCTCCTTCCCATCATAGGAAAGTTAAGAAAAAAGGAGTTTGTGACGTTTGTGGGATATCCCTGCAAGCCTGGCAGCACCACAGGACTAATAGAGTCCTTTATCTAACAGCCTACCTAGTACCTGAAGTCATCCAATTTAACCTACAACCAGCTGTGGTCAGGTGTCTGCCTGTAAATCAGTCCCCCAGAATAGACATCTCAGTCTCACTCTTGTAACTGTGTACTGTTTTACTCTGTGGACATGGAAGAAAATGCTCATAGCCTCTGTGAGCACTGACAACCTCATTGAGAAAATCCTCCTTCTGACATCTAAAAGGTTTTTTATTACTCTAAATATTAACAGCATAACATCTATCATCAGAAAGTCCCCAAATTTCCCAGCTATTTGTTGATTCAGCTATGCTGGCATGATATGGCAATCCAGTTATACATTAAACCTGCCTGCCAATGTCCTAAGTCTGACATTGAGTTTTTACAAATGCACAGACTGGAAGATGTAGGCACCACAACAAATCAGGAGGGCTAACTAATGTCTTTGCTTCATTCTGTTTAAATTACCCATTATTAATAACTGTCCTAAAGAAAAATCCTTTTTAGAACACCCTCTCTCCGTATCTCAGCTGGAAGTATTTTTTGAAAATTTCACGTGAATTTTTAACTGTCTTTTCTGTGTAGAAAAAAATCATTAGTTCCTGATTGGGAAAAATGAAAGCGTAATATATAAATTATTACATTGCCTTATAACTGAAGATCTAGTCCATAGTAATGATACAAGATAATTTCAAGCAGGGCAGAAGTAAGCATTATAGTGATACTACCCAAGAAACAAAATCACTACGACATCATGAGGTGTCATTGCAATGAAACCTTTTCTAAAACTTACAATTAAATTTCTGTTTGTGATAACCTGAAATCCATGATGCCTTATTAAATCCTATTTTGTACACAGGGAACTTGTCACCTACAGTACAGCAGTAGACAAGAGCAGTGCCACTAAAATAAAATGAATTAATTAATTGTAGAGGTAGACTTAGCCTAGTAAGAGTTTCCTATGACTGCAGAACTTGGTGAACTCTTGACTCCCCCACATGGTTTTAAAAGCAGCCGTTTTCTAGTTTAGACAGGACACAGATATCTGAAAAATCAGTTTTATATATCTAACTAATTTGTATGGAATGAGTCTGGCATTATGAGTACACAGTAGGTTTAAAAGCTATGTGTAAGAGATCATTATGGGGAAATCAAAATTCCAGTAACTTTGTTCCACAGAAACTTCGGGAGAATGGTGAAAAAAACCCCTTGGTATACAATGCACAAGCCTTTTAATCCTGCACAGATGAATCTTACTGAACAATTTTATCTAATAAAAACACCCTGCAAACAAATGATTGCAACATTAATTTGTTGTATGTTTGTCAGTAATTGCCAAGAGCTTTGTTCATCATAACATTTCATCTTGAAAGAAAATTATCTGTACCATATGTGCTTTTTGATCCTTCCTCACTGCTATTCAGTCAAGAAAACTGAAATATGGTTTAAACCAGGAAACAGTGAAACAGTGTGCATGCCTTAACTTTTATTTTAAAATCAACAGTTACTGTTATTTTAGGATGGAATTTTACCTATGAAGTAAAACACTAATTGCTTGTTTCATTTTACCCTTCACACTTTCACTGCTGTCAAGTGTATCAAGTATTGCAAACAAAAGTGGTTTGTAGTTTCAACAGAAGTAAACAGAAAATATCAGCTACATTCTGAGTCAAACAGATCAACAACAGAAAGTTGTCATTTAAAAAGACATTAATAGTTATAGTGGAGTTATATTACTGGAGATACACATTGAGAAACACCTCATGTGATTAAACACATTTTTATTTTCTTCCTCCTTTCATATTAGCCATTCTAATAACCTAAGAAGGAGAAACAGAATTTTCTAAAATCAAGCAAGAGATGATACTTATAAAGAAATTCAACAAGCAAAATCAGATCAAGTTTGATCAAGCAGCTAATACTGTCTGAGATAATACACTTCTATTTAATATTCCTGTTCTAGAATCATCGTGGAAGAACTGCCTATCAGATCTTTGCAGAATACTATTTGCTTATCTTCCATGGTTGGTTGCAAAATTTGACTCTGAATTTTTAAACAAGGGTTATTACTCAGGAAATTATCAGGTGCTTTTAATACCAAACTGATGCTTTACAGGAAACAGAGAAGTCACCAAGAAGGAAAAGCAGATTCAAATGATACAGGAAGTTGAATGTACTCTACATTTTATTAGTGAAAAACAAGTACCTTAAGAATTACAAATGAAACCATTCAAAAGTAAAAAAACCGAACAGGTTGAATTCTGAAAACTAGCAAGATAAACATGTAGGTTGCTGAAGATGCAAATGTAGAAAAAAACATACAAAATTATTTAGAAAAACAGGTCACTCAAAGCTCTTTGGTCACTCAAAAAAATAATCTAAGTAATCGAAACTTTCAGTTTCTGACAAACAAACAAACAAACAAATTGGAATTGCCCCACTGTTGAAAGTTTCATAACGGTACAAAAAAGTTACATAAGCATTTAGTTGACAACTTTCGGATCTAGTATTACGGAATAGAAAATGAGAGTGTATTTAAAAAAGCCTCTGAAAAGAACTTAACATAAAGACAACATGGAAGAAAGAGCAGGACAATAGCACAATCAAGTAGCAATGTTTCCTACCTGTTCGTAGTGGTAAGTCTGAAGTGATGTAATTTGTACTATTAAATAATGCATTCATTCCCATGAGCTGGTCCATTGCAAATATCTATATTGAAAGAAAGCATACTCATCATTGCTACATATATATATAATTTCAGAAAGTATCCATCAGCAAATAATTTCAAAGTTCTCTGCAAATATTCAGACTGCAAACACCACGGTGCAGTATGTAAACAGTTTATATCTCTTTTTATTTTTGCTGGTAACAGCAGTGCAAGCAAAGCTGATAGCACTGACTGAGTTTCACCAGTATCATGAGACCGCACTGAGCTCAACACAGTTTCTAAGCATGCATTTTGCTTACGTGCGCTAACAGCTATATATTCAAAAGAGCTTATATGGTAAATTCTGAAAATCTGACCCTAGACGTCTTGCTGAAGGGCTTGCTGAGAATCTGTGCAGTTTCATTTCCACTTCTGTGAGTAAACCCCACCAGACTACATTCCTCATGTAAATATATTTACAAGCTCTAATACAAGAAAACAGTATACCCACGTCAAAGTTGCATTTTTTGAACACTAACATGTCTAAACTCACTGTAGTTGTCATCAGGTATAAATCTATCACATTCCAAAGTGGAGCAAGCACAAAGGAGAAAATAGTTTCTTTTTTGAAATTCAGGTGAGTAGAAATGATCTGTTCTTCACTCAAAAGTTTTCACTTAAGCACCATTCTCATGATTCAAATTAATCATTAAATGATCTGATGAGATCAGGAAGACTTTCTGAATAGCTAGGCCTACTGACACATGTGAATGAAGGAACATTTTAGTAAAGTCGATGCAAATTCCACAAGAAAAACAAAAACGATAAAAGGGCCTTTTAGGGAATAAGGGGCTTTATTTTCAGATAAAGTCCAATGTCCACCTCAGAAGAAATTTCAGAGCAAGGGTCACAGGCAGACAAACGAGTACGCAAAAAATGAGATTTTTTTTTTCAACAGCTTCTTTCAGTAGGCCAATCTTTCCTTTTCCAGCTATTCACCAGTAGCAAGGCACTTTACCTTAGAAAAAAAAAAACAAACCCTACATTTTCCCAAACTTGATTTCTGCCAATACTTAGGATGCTTTCAATATCTCCATGTTGTTAAGCCTAGGAAATGACAGGACAATACGACAGCAAGCCAAAACTGCGAGCTAGGCGAGAATATAGGAATACACAAATCCACTTACTTGGGGATCAGACACTCCCATAATATAGGAATCTTCTGCCATTTTAAGTCCTGAAACACAAAAACATGATCAGAACTCTCGATTTTATCAATGTACAGCAACAAAGAAACTTGAAAAGTGTTAAAGTCCTATCTCTGATCTTTCGTATTTTACTCATTACATAATGATTTCTAAAATACTCTTAAAATTCCTCATTATTTGCAAGACACAGGCTAAGGAAAGGATAGGCTATAGGCAGGATTTTCCATTGCCATCTCCTAAGTAACTGAAAATTATGGTCAAAGTCCTGAAGTAAAAATTTACTTGCAATTAGACTTCAGACAATAAATAATCATAGTTTAGAAAAAGCAGGACTCTGCATTTTTATGAAATAAAGACTTAAAAACATTCATGAATAAATCATACTGTTTTCTTGTGAATTAATACTAAATGCAAAATAAAGATGCCTGAGAAAGAACATCCAGTACTTTTTTCCATTAAATTAAAACAGCAGTTAAACTGACTTATTTTGTACATATTGATTTCCAGAAGCCCACAAGTGCTTGGCAACCACAATACCTCACTGCTGACAATTAGGGATGTAAAACACACCTAACTGTCTCTCATAGGTCTACATATAAATGCTGGACACTTGGTAAAGTTTTGCCTTGCTTAGTTTTCCTGGGGCCAGTAGCACAGCATGGAAATTTTGTTAGAAATTTATTAGGTCTATTATAAAAGATTACTGTTATTTCCTTCCGTGTAGATGTTATTGAAAAAAATTACAATTTCACTTATGTTGATCTTACTAAAAAAGGCTCTCCAAAGGAGTATCTGAAAATACAGTGATTATGATTCTATGATTACTTAGAGATTCATGTCTGCATGTAAGCAGACACTTTAAGTAAGATTAACAGCTAACAGAAGATAGAAACATGTCACCGGCCCTCATATTCCACCATGATGAACATGAGCAATGTTTTCCAGCAAAGTGAACTGTGAAAACCTACTGCCCTATGAAAGACAGTGGCAAGTGATCAACAAACAGTAAAGAAAAAGTGAGTCACCATGTACCTCCTACATGAACTAGAAAGGCAAATATCAAAAAGAAAATTGGAATACTCTGGTAATTCACTTTGATGGAGTTTGAAGTCAGTGGATTAACAAGCTATAAAGACAACATATAGCCTCTCATCCCACAGAAGTAGAAAATGAAAGAAAATTTTAAACTGAGAAATAGGAGACACTTAACACCCAGATAGCTTCCAGGAAAACGAGGTCCATGGGAAGACAAAATTTATTTTTTAGCCTAAAAAATAAAAGTACTCATCTGTTTGCCATTCAACTTTAGAGAAAAATATTTATTTGCTAATGTTTCCTTGCCGTATTTAAGCAAATATCAAATAATTGGTCATGAGATTGAAGCCAAAAATGAATAACAGATGTAACAAGCATCCAGAGCCACTCAAGCTCTACTTCATCACCTAATATATCAGGATTTCAGGAATATAAGAAATATTCCATGTTCCACAAATATGCACATTCCACAAAGCATTATTTAACCAATAATTTTCTATTGTTATTGCCAGTCTTTACTGAATAACAAATACAAAATTGTGCCCAGATAGCAAGGTAAACATGCATGTTCAGAAAAAAATGATTCTAAGGAGCTAATACAAATAGCACCTGGCCACTTGCCCATTTGCTAAATGTATAGTTCTTTGCAAAACTTTCAATTTTCAAAGAAAGTGTCTCTCAGTTTTTTCTGTAAGCCCGATAGACAAATTCAACAGCATAGTCTATCATTTTTGTCTTAGTATAGTTTGTCAGTCTGTATCACTCTCACTCCAGCAGAATTCCGGGGGAGAAGGGCAGTTTTCTCACATCTGCTACGTTTCCTGGTCACATTTGCAGTTGTATAATACATAACTTCAACAAAATGTAGGACTGCTGCAGAGGCAGTATTTCTGTAAACTGTTCATTTAAAGTAATTGGATATAAAAATTAGAATCCATACAGAAATAAAACCTACATCTATCTGAACCAGTGCCCCATCAAAAATGATAATTCAGCTTTTTGGCTGATGCAATGAACAACGTCAAGAATGCACACCAGCAATCATTAAAGACAAACCTTGCACTCAGAAGCAACAAGGTAACTACTCGTGTACTACCCAGCTGCTGTAGGTATGTACTAATTAATTTCTAACCAAGTATGAAACACAACCTCTCTCTCCCACCAAAAGTACAGGTGTTTCTTGAGATCTGTTGTGTTCAATAGTGATCTGCAGTGTTTGGGGGACAGGTTAAAGACATTGTCTCTGGCTTGAATGCTAAGCCAGTTTACAATAAATGCAAAACGCTTTAGATGTGCAAACATATGCCTTTGTGGATGTAAACTGACACCTGATTGCCTTTTCAGGGCTTAGACAAAAATTAACCCAGCAGTTTAAGATGACTCCTCTAAACGACTGAAAACACTCTCAGTTTCACTGTTTTCCCTCTTTCACAGCCAAACAAACAACAAAAATTTTGTAGTAGTCCTGCCTCCAAGATAGAATTTGTTTCCTTAGGATTTATTTAGTTAACAAGTACCTAAGCTTCCTCTTCTTACAAGAAAATTGGGGCAAATCCAGGGAATCAATAACCTGATTAAAAACCAAAAACATACTTGCAGAAAAACAGATCCTAACATTAATTGTATGACTTTTAATTGGCCTCTTCCCTTCTTGCTTGAGTTTCTAAGAATCTTTCTTTCCTACATGCTTTAAGTGGTAAGATTAGCATCTACCATGAGTAGCTTTGTTCATTCTCTCCTTATATGAGATCTATTTTGCGGTAAAGATTGTTTTTATCCAACCTGCTATATGCACCTTGGAGAAATCAAGTCATACATACTTCTTTTTCATTTGAAGATGACTGGGATTAAAATTGTTTCATGGAAGTCCATTTTAGCATATATGCCTGCTTCCCACATAATTTCTGATTCCCACAAACTGTACTGCAAACTTGCATCTACAATTAAAAAAATACCCCTACACCTGCAGACCACAATCAATCACAGCAGTCTCCACCCTGATCGTCTGAAGTCTTTCAGATAACGAGGCACAGGAAATTAAACATTTCAAATCAACTGTATTTTTTTGGTGTGAAAATTCAAAGGTCAGTGAAGAAAAATCATTTAGCTGTTGGTGCAATGGGAAAATGTAATATCCAGCTAAACTTGTCCAAAACCACACCGTTGTGCCTACTGAGGGACTCTAAGTGTGTATGCATGTACACGTGCACACAGTATTCCTTTCTTCCCACAGTGGTTCATTTGCCATTGTGAAAAAGGTTAAAAAAACAAGGAGAAAATAAAAAAGAAAGATGGAAGACACATGCACATATATGAAAGATGATGGAATTACGTCAACCAACCAAGCAAACATAATGGCAGTTAATTTGCAACAGTACTGCTCTTTAATGACCAAATAATACCAGGTACAAGTAGGCACAGCTGGAAGAACATGAGTTCATTTACTGTATTCTAAGTAGTTGTTTTAAAGTTTCAAAAGGATTGGGCATTTAAAATGGAAACAACATAATTAATGTAGGAGTGCTCTCATCCTGGAACAAGAAGTCTTATTTCTGTTTACTGTGATTACTTGATTTCAGATTTCTCCCCTACTGTTTTCCAACATCCACTGTATCTGACTATCTTCTAAAAACAAAGACAAGTTTTGCTAATCAGTTGATTAACCCTCTGATTTTTTAATTCAGAACCTTCCCTTTACTGTTCCTCTTCAATTTTCAACACGATTTTTTAAAATGAGATAAACCCTCTTCCTCTCTGATACCAGTGTCCAATCCAATACCTACAAACAGGAAATGGGACCTCTTCCTATTACCTCTCTACAGACAAGTACAACACAATGCGAATTTCATCATCTATAAGGAATCAAGCTTCAGTGTTTGATTCTGATACTAATAGTCCAGTTATTTCTGCAAACATTTACAGACATCTCACCTAGCAACTGCATGCCTTTAAAAAACTAAGACTTTAAACATAATTCTTTTTCTTTCTACTTTTGTTCTCACAATGGCCTGGGTAAAAACTTGAGGTATATACACTAACAAAGTAGGAAGACTTCTTATTCCTCCAAGAAGGAAAGAAAATAATTTTAATATTACCATAAATAGCTGAACAATTCACCCCACAAAAAATTATTTGAGCTTTAGTACTCCAAATCTATCTGTTCATGTTTTAAAGCGCACCAATGCACTCGCTGATGAAGCTAACATCTCAGATAAGACCAGACTGAAAAAAACCACCAAAACATGACACATACTTCCTTTCTCAGACCTTCAGAGAGAGACATGGTAAGCAGGTCTTTACTTTTAATTTATGTTCTTTGAATATAAGTGCTTTTTTGAAAAACAATTTGGAGAGTTGAAGGATGAGCAGTAGGCCACAAAGATCTGCTCAACATAAAAATGTACAATGCCTGGTGGAAACTCATCAGCTACTCATCTCTTAAACTGTCTGTACTTTGAGCCAACTAAATAAAAGCATAGGAACTGATGTGGCAGGATGCCCATTATATTCTCAGAAAACAAATGCGAGACTACCATCAGGGGATCTGTCTGTTGTCCTGTTTTAAAACAGAAAGAATCAACTCATCTTTTCTGAAACTTGTACATTCTTTTTTAATTAGTTTGATACAAAGCCTGAGTTCTGGACAGATTAGTATTTTATGGAAAAAGCTTTGGTTGTAGCACAGATCAGTTTAATGGGATGGAAATTAAGGCATATTCTGTAAAAGGTACAGTGAAGATACGTTAGTGAATCATGAACTTTATTACCCAGAGTTTGTTACACTTCCAAATGGGAATTAGTCTTATAGTTTAAATAAATTTCTGTGTTGAAGAATGTTTCACTTTATGTTTTACATTAATTCAAGGCTAGGATTCCAAAAGCAAGCCTCAGAAACAATTATACTTTGGCTGACTCGACATACAGAAAGCAGTTCTTCCTGCAAGTTCTCTAGCAGAGTGTTTTTTCTCTTTAACTTGGCTTTCACTGGAAATTACCTGTTAAAAATCAACTTCTTTAACTAGACACTGAATCAAACTAATGAAAATCACCATGATTATGCTTTTAGCCTGTTTACTTTTCTTATTAGAAGAGGAATAAAGATGAAAGAGAGGCAAAGACATTTGTGTTTAATATATTGTAAGCACATTTTTGCTACACCAGGGCTATAAAAAACATGGTAAGACTATAAAGATTGCAAAAAACTGTTTTCAGGACAGCAACAAGTTCTCCTAAATCCTGTGGCAGCTATGAAATACTGGGGTACAAATAGTAACTGCTGTACTGTACAATGTGTTTTACCTGGTATTATTTACTTCTTTTAGTGGCAACTATCCATCCTTAGCCTCACCTGCAAAACAATCTGTATCTATATAGAGACAATTATTTTAGGATATGAACATTGTGTGACCTACTCTAGGTGGTCCTGCTCTGGCAGGGGGGTTAGACTAGATGATCTTTCGACATCCCTTCCAGCCCTCGAGATTATGTGATTCTGTGATTTCCCAAGTGGAGATGCTGAGAAATGTATTGTGCAATAGATGCTGAGAGTTGCTGGGTCAGGGCTGGAAGCAGGACAAGAGCTGCTGAGATTATTTTGGCCAGAGGACAAAGAAGGCTGCTCTGACAGAAGAGATACAAGATGTTTGATCTCAAGCCTCCATCAGTGCAGTGCCCGCAAAGTCATGATGATGCCCATCCCTTTCACCTTAGCTTTGATCACTCCTTCTCAACTTCATCCATCACTTCTTTTCCCTTTTGACCTAGGTTTTTTTCCCCCAAAATACTGGGAGTATGGCTTATGAGAAAAAAAAAAAAAAACTGGTGCAGAAGACATTCTCAGAGATGCACTGGGAGGAAAGAGAGGAGGTTTGAAAACTGCTGTTTTCTGCCTCTACACAAAAATGGAAGCCATATATATCTATATACACACAGTCTTAGGTAATCCAGTGCTTCAAGGGACACACAAACTGGGTCATGAACCCTCAGCAGTTACACGGATAACCCTGAGTTTAAGATATGCATTGCTTCTAACCACTTACTTTAAGGCTGATTAAAAGATGCTTTTTGTCCCTTACAACCCTTAAGATTCTGTGTGATTTTTGCTAAAGGCTACATAACAACAGTGGAAATATTGATCAGGCATCATTCCAAACAGTTGCTGGCATTTTGAACACATACTCTCCAAACCTGCTTACAGTGTGTCTACACAACTAAACTGTAACAGTTGTTAGCTACCAGCACCTTGTACTTCCATTGCTGTTGCCATGAAGCTGCTGCAGAACAAAATTTTCTGGAGAGAGAGAGAGTAGAAAGATGGTAAGAAAGACATCCCCCAAATACTAATCAAGCAAAATCTTAACACAGAATAGGTTTTAACAATGGTTATTTTGTTTACGCTGTTCTCAACTACTCCTGTTGATTGCACCTATTTTAATAAACTACACAGTTTCTGAAGGCCCCAGGCAAAGGTTAATCATTTAGATAAATACTGTCCTTATGTACTGTCTGGAAAAATTGGGAAAATACAATCTATACACATATTTTTCTTTTTAAAATAAGAGGGAAAGAAAAAAAAAAAAAAAGAGATGTCCTACAGACACCTCTGTATCCCCGGATTATTGAAAATAAGAAATTACAAACTGCTATAGCATTCTGAAATACACAAACTAAACACAACCAAAATATTCCAGGAACATCATGCATACTTTCATTTACACTATTATCATAGATCTATTCGACACAAATCAGAAAGAAAAAGCATTTTAAAAACCATGAGAGGTGATAGCTAACTCGGTGAAGCTGACAAGGAGCTTCAACAACGGGGACTTGAAAAGAGACTTGAAATTTGAAGTCTGCCTTTAAATGTTAGAAAGTTTACTAATATTTCTTCTCCTGTGATGACTTCAATACCTGGTGGTGTAGGGGGCTGTTTTAAGGAAAATGTAGCCTCATAATAAAACTCAACAGTGCTCAGTTTCCACAAAAGCATCATGTGGAAGTTGTATTTTTAACTTTCCCTCAGCTACGAAAAAGATGTAGAATTGTCCAATAAAGATCTGAGCATAATTTCTCAGTATGCAAGCGAGAAAAGATTTGCACAGAGAGGCATTTTTATCCAAGATACTACTTTCCTCTGCAGACTTTTTTGCCATCTGTAGGCTGTTGCAGCTGCAATAACACTATATAACCCTAAATGACACTGTTTGTTTTTCTAATACAACAACACAAATTGTCTCCTCTTGTTATTAATTAAGTCTGCTTCTTATTTCCTGTTGGGTGGGACCTGGGAGTTCTGGCTGTGTATTTTTAAAGTTAAAAGACTGTTTATTTTTTCCAAAGCTTTTCAGTCACGAGAGTACATGCATTATTGGACAACAGTATAACAACTGCAAAACATTTAGGAAATCAAATTAATCACAAGTATTAGAAGACACTTCAGAAGTGTAACGTTCTGAATCTGAACTGTTGGGGTGCAGAATGACTGCAGGAAATCTAGACTAAAACTTATTACACCAGCTAACAACCAGATTTGAAGAAAAATTCCTAGCATGAGGAAATTCACTTGGCAAAAAATACTGGACTACCTTAACAGTTGCTTTATTAAATATCTCTACAAACAGAGCTTTTGTCTAAGTGCTTTATTCCTTTCTCAAATGTCAAAGTAGAGAACCAATATGACAAGAGGAAACACTAACATGCCATCAACATATAAACTGTTTTTACAGGATATTGTTAAAATAAACTTACAACGTCTTTGTTAAAACATATTCAAAACAACTGAAACCAAAGGAATAAACAGTATTCCAATGTATGCCAAGTCTACTCTGGTATACATATAATGCTGAGCATATGTGAAAATACTGAGGTTCAACACAGCAAAACAACTCTAGTCACTATGCTGTATTTTAGTCACGTGGGATGGTAATGCTACTTGAACTAACCTGACTATCATATTAAAATGCTGATACCTTTTTTTCCTACAGGTTAAAAAGAATCACCAAATGTTCTTTAGAAATAGTTCTAATTCTTACAAAGTTGTTCATCAAAGCCAAATTTCAAACTAAGATGACACACATACCCATTTCGCAAACCTTAAGTGTAATTAATCATCAATATTAAACAACAGACCTTTTCCTCTTTGGGGGGGGGAGTCAGGGGAGAAGAACAGTACTTCCTGGAATCCAAGTAACAAGCAAACCCAAGATTTCAGAAGTTCAGCTCACATAAGGTTTGCTGTATTACCAGGTACTTTCACTTAAGGGGTCCTACTGAAGACAAGAATGCCACACACACACAACAAGAAGTGGGCTTGGAAAACAGCAGGGTTGTTACCATCACAGTTACAAAGTGAGCTAAACGATTATTTGTGTTCTTTTGGTTTCAAAGAGCCACTGAAAATGCAGCAGGACAGAAGTGGTCAGTTAAATAATACCTATAAGTGGAATCAAACAGGTAGAACTGAGTCCAGAACCATTACAGTTCTAACCTAGATTTCAAATCTACAGGTGCGAAGTGGTTACTAAGGCTTATTTTGGGGGGTTATTTTGCATGGTGTTTATAGGTTTGGCTTTTTGTTTTTGTTTTATATAAAATGGTAAAACTCCTGCAACCTCAATTTTCTACATTAACCTATGACACAACAAAAATTTACATTAAACATCACATAAACATTAGCTTCTGAGACCCAAAAAACATCTGCTCACACTGTTTGTACTTCGTGTGTTAAAATTCCTCCACAACTGTTTAAACAGATAGAAATATGATCTTTAAAAGAAACAAACAAACAAACCCAAACAACACATAACTGAAGATCTACTTTGCTCTTGATCTGTTGATACTGGTACAGTTTGCTTGGAGGATGCAATGAAATAAAAACATATTTCATCTTAACTAATTCCGCATTTTAAGTGAAGAAAAAATTATGTATCTGGCACTAATTTTCAAAAGAACATGTAAGTTGGAACAAGGAAAAAATACCAGCAGTAGCAAAAGTAGTTTCTTCCTCACCCATCGTGTGTCAGCTCCACCTAAACCCTAAACAAACGATTTTACTTTAGAATAATTTGAAGCATCTTTTAAGGCCTTATTTTTGAGTGCTTCAGCAAGACATGCATTTAAATGAAAGTCCAGAAGGCTCACTGAATTATTTCTATGCTCAAAATTAGATGAACACGTAGTGTCCAGCTGACCTAAGGGCACAGTTTATGACAGCTGTAATTATGATCTTATCAATGCAGAACTTCATAAAAAGTTCACAACTTATTTAAAGGACATCAAATTACAATTCCCACTTCTAAAATACCTATGTTAGAGCTAAAAGTGACCAAGACCATGAATTTATTTTTCATTATTTGCCTGAAACATTCTTTCCTCTTTGTTTTATAATAGCTGTATTGTTTTGCATCTGAGAACCAAAGAAAAGCTATTTTAAAACTGGTGTTAGTTTTCATTAGTTACTTAAGGAAATGAGTAACTATTTCCTCTAGACTAATATTTCTGAATTTCAAGCTGGTAAACATTTAAAACACCAAAAGGTGAGAAGATTTTAGCAAGTACATTTGGAAACGATCTACGAAAACACAGACTAATTATCCAGAATCTCTTAAAACCACAGAATTTTCTCATCACTAGCTACCACAGAAAGTCAACTGTAAGTTAGTAAAAAATACATCGTCTTTCACTGTATCTTTGCAACTCCAAAACCACATTTACTTTGTATGCATTTAACTCTTGAGGGAGACCTGAACTTTCTAGTCGGCAAGAGCATCCTTCATAGTAAAGACTTACAGGTCTTCAAACTTTGCTGCTGTCGTTGCAGGCTCAGAAGTGAGGAGCACAATAACGTGAATTCCTAACTTTACTTATTTCTGGAGTTTGCATGTATTCATGAGCAGCAGCAATGGAAGATTTTGGAAAAAGGCAATGATGAAAAGGAGTATGGTTTTCATGAGAACTCGAAAAACTATTGAACAGTCAATCTGTGAAAGTAGTATTTATTTCAGAGACACAGAATTTGTAGGTATCCTTTACTGAATTTGCATAATGTCATTTCAATGAAAAAAGTAAATTTAAATTTACTATTGAAATTGATTTTAAGTGTCAAATACATAGCAACTGAGAAACAATTAAATTGCTCTTTTCTAATAAATGAGGCGGGAAATTTTTGAATATGCATATAACTGAAGTGTTATTATCTGCTTTCCACCTTCTCACCCCTTTCCAAGATTCCCTTGTTTTCTCTCTCAGCACACTTAATTTTTTTCAGCAAACTTTTCTGATTTCAAAATACATATACAAAACAAGGTGCTGACAGAGCTAAGAAAATACAAGTATGAAGTTTATCTGCTACAACATTGTTTTTTCAAAAACACACATGACACAAAGTGATACAAAGTCATTCTCAGTTTTACAACCTTAACCCTAAATGTATTCATTACTTGCATGAGAAAATAATTTCATTTTTTGATGACTACCACTGATTGACCCTTTTTTTTTTAAAGAGACAAAGCATAAAATTAAAAAGGCTTTTTCCTTTCTGTTTAACAATTAGATTAAATTATTTAACAGATCTTACTTGTGTTTAAGTATCGAATTTTCTTGAAACCTACACACACTGTGGCAGATCCCGACCATAGTATTTTGGTATATCCGTCATTTAAATTCTTGAGCCAGGGAAGTTTACAGAACAGAGAGGATCTGCCTCTGGATAGTTACAGGCTGCTTTTTCCTCTTTCATTTTCTCAATTAAACTGTAGATTACAAAACAGTGCACACAGGATGACGTCTTATGATGACATCTTGGTTAATGGTTTCCTAGAACAAGCAGCTACATTCTCTTCCGAAAGAATAAAAACGCTTTGATTGAAATACTACTTCAAAAGTTCACACTTCACAGTACAGAGCACAGAGACTCTAGATGTCAATAAAACCAAAGTGCCATGTTTTGAACCCTGCTCTGTGACCTTGAAAGTGGTGGTATAGCACTTTATAACATATAAGGCACAAGGTGATACATCAGAGAATTCACTCAATACTATTTTCTCTGTGAACAGAATAAATGAAAAGAGAACTTCTGAAAGATAAAACATGTTGAACACAATTGGCACTTTAAAACCATTAAAAAAAATCTGTATTTCAAAATGTTATTTGGAGGATTTTAAAACAAAAAGTTGAACTGTAGATGATCCCTTGTATACAAACCTGACTCTGCAAATGCTGACAGGCACTTTTATTTAATTATTTTAATAAAACTACATAGCAGCACATTGCATTATGATAATGGCCAAATAATACATAGCTGATCTGTACTACGGTTCAGAAACAACACTCAATTTTAAGTTCACATAAAGTCAGTCAATAGTGCTTCTTTATCAAAGTTACCATCAAAGGAGAAAGTGTTAACAGCTAACAAAACAATTGCCATGATGAAAAGTGAAATATTCTTGAGGTCAAATGTAACAGAATAATTGGTCTAATAAAATTCCTTGTGAAAACTTTTCAGTCTCGTCACTTATTACTAAATTGCCTCTTTACCTATTTACTCAGCCCTGAGTTATCTTGTGACACTTAGCAAGAATCAGCCCCCGCTTCGAAACCACGAGCGTATAAAGCAGCACCTCGTTTGCCTACGATCATCAGCAGAAGTTGGGCTTTCAAATTTTTTCACTTTAGTTGACAGCCCTTCCCAGACACCCCTTCCTAGTTAGGCAGACCCCTGTAATACATCAGCAGATGCGCCTCCTACGTGCTTAAAAACAAATAAATCACGGAAGAGGCGCGAGGCGATTCGTGCACTAACACAGGGCGATTTTTCAAACTCGCAACCGAAAGGAAAGCGAGGCGGCAATCACCTTTCTCGGAAACTCCGCACCGGGAGGAAGGGAGCGTCCGCTTCCCCGAGTCACCCTCGCCGGCGGGCCGGGCCGATACCAGCACGATCCACAGACCCCGCAAGCCCCCAAGTTCCGCCACACGGCACCGGCCGCGGCCGCCCGCGTTCCCCTCTCGCTCGCTGCAGCCGCCCCGGCGAGCGCTGGCAAACCCCGCGGCGACCGCTCCCGGCGCTTCAGCGGGAGGTCCGCGCGCGGGTCGAGGTCAGAGGCGAGCGGCTGCCCGGCGTGGCGCCTGGGGCTCACGTTTCCCAGTGGTAAACCCGTCCCCCGGGGGCCCGCGGCGGCTCTCGACAGCGCTCCCCCACAGCACGAGCAGGGCGCGGCTGCCCGCTCTCGTCTCAGTCTCGGGCCGCAGCGGTGCAGGAGGGTGGGAGCGAAGCAAGCAGGAACGGAGGTAAGGGTAGGGGAGAAAGAAAGCAGCGCGTGGCGTGTCCGGGGCTGCGTGGAGCTCACCCGAGGCGGCGGAGGGCAGGGCTGGCGGCGCCTCCTCCTCGTCGTCGTCTGGCGCTGGCGGGTCCGGGCCGCGCGTCTCTCAGTGCCGCGCCATGTAGCCGGCGTGACGCCGCCGGCGCCGCCCGCGCTCCGGCTCCGCGCGGACTTTCCCCCTCCCTCCCGTCCCCGCCTCACCGCGGGCCCGCTGGCGAGGCCAACCGAGCGGCACCGGCCTGCACGGCCGCCTCCTGCGTAGCCTCCGCCCCCGCGGCCGCTCGCCCGCTCCTGTCCCCGGCCGCGCCGCACTTCCTGGCTGGAAATTCCCGCTGACGCTCCGGCGGCACGAACGGCCGCGCAGGAGGGGCGGGACAGGAGCGGGCGGCCGCTGGGAGGCGGGACAGGGGGCGCCCGCACAGCTCCGAGCACCGCTGTCGCGCGGCTGAGGAGAAGCCCGGGCGGGCCGGGAGCGCCGGCGGTGAAGCCAGAGGCGAAACCAGCGCCGAGCCGAGGAAGTGCCGGCCACTCCCCCCGCTGGCGACGAAATCCCTCTGGCAGGGACAGGCCTTCACGCCTGGAGGAACCGCATGAAGAAGACGTGAGCTTTCTCATCCTGAGGCGATTGCGACCACCACAGGAATAATCCTGTCGTTGTCCAACTTGCTTGGCCCACAGCGACCTTCCCACCGCTTCTATGGAGTCAGGCCCAGCCTGGTGGCTGCCAACGTTTTCTTTTTAGTTGACACCCAGGAAATGTTGAAGGGAAGAAAGACTGCACAGAGTGAATTTAAACCTGCTTATATAATACCTGACTGTTGCCTGGTTTTCTTGGGCACTTTGTAAAAGGACCTTTACTGATTGGTGACCACCTGATGTCTGAAAACAGCACTGAGCAGTGACTACAGGAGATACACCACCATTTTTTCAGTGGATTTATGGCGCTTGTGGCAGAGCAAAGTCCCAGGTCGGTTAACATCTGTAACCTAGTGACAACTGTCAATAGCATTCACTGAAATCCAAGTTTGTTGTGCAGTAACCAAGTCTTCCAGACTCGTGTAACCAAGGCAGAAGTCAGCTAGTGCCACATTTAACTGGCACAAATATTATGTGAAATGTAATTCATGTTTGCACAGAGTCTTAGTGTCTGGTTTGCTAAGGGTGAAGAAATGTCAGAGCATCAGCCACCTTGTCTCACTTGGTGTGTGTTAGCCCAAAAAGTCATCAGCACACCTGAAAAACATATATAGAGAATTGTTACATAAAGGCCGCACGATGTAGAACTTCATTAGTTGCTTATCTCAGAACTGAATGAGACAAACAAAAAATAACCACCATTTATAAGGAGGATTAAAAAAAAAACAACCCTGTAAATGAATAAAGTGATATAACTGTTGCTTTTTATACTGAAGCAAGGAATGTAATCTAGAACAAAAATGGAATCAAAAGAAGTAGGATCAAATACTAAGCCACCTATTGACTGGAACAAGAGGAAAAGGGTATTTTACTAGAGAACTATTACAGCCTTATTTTTAACACTGTATAGGTAGTCCAGTTATGTTATCAAGAGCAGACTGTTCTGCTGTACACATCCATTCTATACAGCTGGTAGCTGATTTCATTTCTGGAAAGGGAGAAGTTTGGATTTTACGCTTCATGCCCCATCTCTGAGTTGCAACAGAGATGTACTCATTTAAAATTAGTGCTGAGACTACAAAAGAGAGCTCAGAAATGCAAGGATTTTTTCCTGTCTCTTGATAAGAGAACCGAAATCTCATGCAAGTTACACATACATATGTTTGAAGAAACAGTCATTTCCTTTATTTGAATTGTTACTTATGCTCCATGATGCAGTTCTAAAAATGCATTCCACCATTCTTTTCCCAATCCAAATTTGGAATTGAAAATGACTCAGCATTTCTGAATAAAACAAGTTTTTTCCATATTGAATGGGTATACTTTCTAGACACTCAAGGCCCAATACTAATCTTTTCTGTGGAAACAAGCACAATGAATTAAGTAGAGCAATTGAGGAGAGAATCAGGCTCCACGGCCCTTCCAGATGGATTTACAATACAAGAAATTTCAAGATAAGATTACTTTGAAAAGAAAGGTGTTATGTCATAGCTAATCAAAGGCATGTTCACAGGGCAAAACCTGTATGAACAAGTACCAGGAAATCAGACAAAGTGGAAAAGTCCCAAAACTCAAGGAGACTACCTGACAGAATAGTTTTAAAAGGACATTTTATGAAGGACTCGGACTCAGCTTTCCCCATGAAATCCTAGGAAACTTCCGCAAACTTCTAAGCTTTAAAAGAAATCTTCTTCTCAATAGTATTTAAAGCATAAATTTGTTTTTCTTATATTTTAACACCATAACAGAAATGTCATTTCCACTGAAACCCATGGTAATATCAGGCTATAAGCCTACAGTTTGGTCAAATTATCATCCCAGGATACTCCAGATAAATGAACTGCTTTAAAGAAGACGATTCTCACCTGATGAGCCAAATGAGCAATTAGTTCTCTAATCCTGTTTCCAACCACTAGGGAAACTGGGCAAATAATATAGACTCAGATGTGAGTGGTTTGCAGTAGTGCCTCTGTCCTGGATAACATAAATTTGTACTATATCAAGATACTTCAGGGCCAACTTTGTCCTTTTCAAGCAATTGCTAGGGGACATCCCATGGAACAGGGTGATAGAAGGTAAAGGGTTGGTTGGGATAGTTGGTCTCTATGTGAAGATCACTTTTTCCAGGGTCAGGATCAGAGAAATCAAGAAAGGGAGGAAATCAAGAAAGGGATTCAGGAGATACTTATGGTTAATCAGGGGAAGAAGAGATTCTACAGATCGTGGAAGGAAGGGATGGCCACTTGGGATGAATATAAGACGGTCATCAGAGGATGTAGGGTGGCAACTAGGAAAGCTAAAACCTTATTGGAGTTGTACCTTGCAAGGGAGGTCAAGGAAAACAAGAATGGCTTCTTCAAATACATTGTGGTCAAAACTAACGCTAGAGGCAATGTAGACTCGCTGTTGAATGAGGTGGGTGCCCTGGTGACAGAGGATATGGAGAAGGCAGAGTTACTGAATGCCTTCTTTGCCTCTGTCTATACTGCTGGAGACTGTCCTCAGGAGCCCCAGACTACAGAGGAAGCCAGGCTAAAGAAGGAGTTTAGTTTGGTTGATGAGGACTGGGTTAAGGATCAGTTGCCCAATCTGGATGTACATAAATCCATGGGCCCTGATGGGATGTACCCACAGGTACTGAGGATGCTGGCAGAAGTCATTGTCAAACCACTCTCCATCATCTTCAGTAAGTTGTGGAGAGCAGGAGAGGTGCCTGAGACCTGGAGAAAACCAAGTGTCACTCCAAAAAGGGTAAGAAGGAGGAACTGGGTAACTACAGACCAGTCTGCCTCACCTCCATCCCTGGAAAGGTGATGGAATGACTTATCCTGGGCACTGTCTCCAGGCATTTAAAGGGCAAGAGGATCATTAGGATCAGTCAGCATGGCTTTACCAAGGGGAAGTTATGTTTAACCAAGCTGATAGCCTTTTATGAGGATGTAACCAAGTGGATAGATGCTGGTAGTGCAGTGGATGTGGTTTCTCTTGATTTCAGGAAAGCATTTGACACCATCTCCCACAGCATCCTGGGAGCAAAACTGAGAAAGTGTGGGTTGCGTGATCTGGTAGTGAGGTGGATTGTTAACTGGTTGAAGGAAAGAAGACAAAGAGGTGTGATCAATGGGGCATGGTCTAGTTGAGTCCTGTATCTAGTGGAGTCCCTCAGTGCTGGGGCTGATACTGTTCAATATATTCATTAATGACCTTGTTGAGGGAACAGAGAGCACTGTCAGCAAGTTTGCTGATGATACTAAAATGGAGGGAGTGACTGACACACTAGAAGGCTGTGCTGCCATTCAACGAGATCTGGACAGGCTGGAGGGTTGGGCAGGAAGAAATCTAATGAAATTCAACAAGGGCAAGTGTAGAGTCTTGCATCTGAATAACCCCATGTACCAGTACAGGTTGGGGAATGAACTGTTAGACAGTAGTGTAGAGGAAAGGGACCTAGGGGTTCTGGTGGACAGCAGGATGAGCATGAGCCAGCAATGTGTCCTTGTGGCCCAGAAGGCCAATGGCATCCTGGGCTGTATTAGAAGGGCTGTGGTGAGTAGGTCATGAGAGGTTCTCCTTCCCCTCTACTGTGCCCTCATGAGACCACATCTGGAATATTGTGTCCACTTCTGGGCCTCTCAGTTCAAGGACAGGGAGCTGCCGGAGAGAGATCAGAGTAGGGCCACAAGGATCACGAAGAATCTCCCTTATGATGAAAGGCTGAGGGAGCTGGAACTCTTTAGCTTGGAGAAGACTGCGGGGTGACCTCATTAATGTTTACAAATATGTAAAGGATGGGTGTCAGGAGGATGGAGCCAGGCTCTTCTCAGTGATGTCCAATGACATGACAAGGGGCAATGGGTACAAGCTGGAATGTAAGAGGTTCCAAAGAAACATAAGGAAAAACTTCTTCACTGTGAGGATGACGGAGCACTGGAACAAGCTGCCCAGATGGGTTGTTAAGTCTCCCTCTCTGGAGACATTCAAAACCCATCTAGATGAGTTCCTGTGTGACCTCCTCTAGGTGGTCCTGCTCTGGCAGGGGACTTAGACTAGTTGATCTTTTGAGGTCCATTCCAACCCTTAAGATTCTGTGATTCTGTGATACTTCTGTACTTGGACAATAGCAGCTTACAAATGAAGAGCAGGTGACTAAAGCTGAACCCCCAGGAGGAAATGTTCTTCTTGTTGAGCTGAGGGAGATATTATCAAATTTTTCTAGCCATATCAGGCTAGAAACCAGGTCTCCATTTGCCAAAGAGATGTTTTGGAGGTAAGGCTTTCTACTGGTATGCTTACTCAGGCTGTTTCATCTGAGTAAGGTTGTGTACATTTTAAGTTTCCTGATACATAAATGAGATCTGGGACCCATGTCTGTTCTTTGCTGGGTTTGCTCTGGGAGTAGAGATACCTTTCTAAGGTCAGAAATCTTTGTCCTCAGTACTTTTTAATACTATTTCTCCTTAGCAGCAAAGTGTTATTCCCAGAGAGTTCAGCTTTATTTCTCTGGGGATGACTGGAAACAGATAAATTTGTAAAACTTGCAGAGATTTTTAAAACTCTCCTTCACTTTCTTTTTCAATTCAGGCACACAAATTAATCACTGGTGTTTCCTAATTTATCTGTTCCCTGTTTCAGAGGTATTTACTGGAATCAGTACAAGATCTTCTCATTCCCTTTGACGTAGTAGCTTTGATACTAAATTGGGAAATTATGAGGGAAAGGCTAAAATAGCTACTGAGATATACTTCCTTTTAAAGCTTTCAGCTACCTCTCTTAATTGGCCTACTAGTCCATACTATACCAATCTCTTTTTGATTAATCAATTATTTCTTTATCAACTAGAAGATTTAACTTAAAAACTGATTTGCATTGGATAGTAGCCTGTGTCTTATGCACATTCCAGTGTTTATGTTTCTTAATGTTTAGCCAACATTTGCTGTTGATGCTGCTGCTTTTTCTGTAACTTGGATCATAAGATAATATGCTTAACTTTTTTTAAGACTGTGCCATCATTCCAGGATAGATTATGTATGAAGCAGATGGTAGAAACTGTATAAAGCTCCTCTAAATAGCTGAAGTTCTTGTGCAAAGCCAACCAGCCTAAAGTGCAGTTACAGCAGGGTCTGGAGTTCAGTGATGCTACAGGATCTCCATGTTGCATCATTCATGAGGAGTACTTTAGTCTTTGCTGTTTTCTGATGGATCATAACCTGGTCTGAGTTCATCATATATTTCATCAGTACTTACATGAACACAGGAACACCCTGAAAACTCAAAACAGTGTGGTGTTACCTATACTTAACACGGCTTGCATCATAAACGTACATTTCACTTGCTTCCTACAGAACTGCAGATCAGGTATGGCATCTCACATTACTCCAAAGTGGTTCAAACCTATTCCTACACTAAAAGACTATATTTCTAGTGGATTAGGTAAAAGTGCCAGAGCTGAAGCAGATTTCTGCAATGAGTAGCTGTTGGCAGGGGGGAAGGTGAATAGATTTAGTAGATTTAAGTAAGAGAACCATGAGGCTGTAGATTTTCTGAGGTACGTAATTAATAGAGAAAAGGAAACTTCTGGAGAGAGCTAGAAATAAACAAGAAAAGGATGAGTAAAGAACTACAAAAAATACAGAAGTGGTCATGAAACCTTGAGTAGGGTATTACTAAGGATAGGCACTAATCTCAGCAATCTAAACAGGAGTATTTCTGTGTGGTAGCTGACCTTTGTGCACGAAATACAGATTAAATGTAAATAACAGGTTAGTTCTGTCAACGCTTCAAGTGGGGAGAAGATGTGAATGGGTAGAAGAGAGTGTATCAGATTGCCTTTTCTGTATTTTCTCTTCCAGAGTCTTATAGTGTTGCCTAGTCTGGTCATGCTTACTGGTCCAGGTTTGGAGGTTGAGCTGTGTAATACTGTACAACAGTATGTACATGTATTCTCAGAATATAATTGGTTATGTTTACAGAAACTATTTATAGGACCATTAGTGGTATGTAGCACTGAAACAATGTGAAGGACGTGCACGTTGGAGCCAAAAGCAAATTGCTGTAGCAAGTAGAGTCACAGTTAAGAGTTGTGCTTTCTGGTAATAAATCTAATAATCTACCAGTCAGTTCTTCAGAATCTGGAACTAGTACAGATTGTGAGTCATTCACTCACTTATTGCTTAGCTGCCTAACACGTTGGCCAGCCACTGAAGGTAGAGGGATGGGATTTTGCCATTTGAGTGCAGCTGCTGCAGGTCTTACCAGTCCACTGCATTTGCTCCCTTCTCTTCCCACCTGCTATCCTTGAGTTATGATTAATAACTGTGCTGTGGTCAGTATTTCTTATATGAGTGGGTCGGTTTCTCTTCATAGTCTTTTTGCATATCCAAATGATATCTACTTCTAACTTTTTCTGATAACACCCATCAGAACCCAGTTCAGGGGCCCAATTATTTTCCTGAGAGACATAAGTTCTTCCCATGACATGACTGCAGATTTAAAGCCTCAGCAAATGCAAACAAGAACAACTGTTTGATTCTTGCTGTCTTTGTCACTTTTTGTTAATAATAATTTTCATGTTCAACTCAATTTATGAGGTCATTTTGGATGAGATGTACTGTATAGTACCAATGCTAACACTATAGAGAAAGCAGAATTTAGCTAACTTGATTATATCTTACTGCTATTTTGTGCTATAGCAGCTCTTTAAGGCCCCAGTAAAGGAAAGAAGTTCCAGGAAGCTAGGCACTGCACAAATGTATAGAGACTTCCTCTGCCACAGAGCATCAACATATGTAATGAAAAACAGAATATGAAAGCACAAGGTGACACTCTTGTTGATGTTTGAACTTGTGCAGTGATTCATGTAAGTCTTCTGCTCCTCTTTTGCTAGAAATTCTGATTTCCTGAACTATTTCTGTTGCAAGTTCTAAGCCTTTACCACATTTTGTGATATTCTTCTAAAATTCCAGTCCTGGAATCTCTAGATCTGTGGCTATTTGTCTGTCAGGTTTTGATGAAAACTTAGAAGTTATGTTTAAAAAAATCCAAGGGTATCTATGTTTTAAAGGTATCTTTTTAAATTGTTGTGATTTTTTTTTCCTTAGGCAAATCCTGTTGGTTTAGAGGACTTTATAGTCTTTAATGATGGAGGATTAACAACCATAAGTGGTGAGCTAAGACAAATGTCTAGTATAACGGATCAGACCTTCTAAAAATGCAAGATTATAGAAGAATATTTTGGAAGGCACTACGAAAGGCAAGTTGTCTCATGGATGTGGTTTCCTAAAAGCTTGCATTCTCAACCTTTGCTTCAGAGCTGTGAGGGCTTGAAACATTTTTTAGAGAAGTATTCTGTACTTAAAGTTGCAACATTAGAAACAGTACAGGTGCTATCTAAGATTGTGATAAGATGCAACAGGCTGATGAAAAGCTAAAGGATATGCTGTAACAAGAAAGAGCCCCGTGGCAGAGCAGGGTTTCAGGAAAAGAGAGGGACCTCAGTCTGTTTTTCACTCCATATGAGAAAAGCAGTTGATAGTAGTGGAGGAAGCAATGTTCTTCTTACTCTCTTTTTTTCTCGGCTCACCTCTTGATTTACTGATTCGAAATTGAAGCCTGGGTGATAATGGGATAGAGTCTTTTATTCTTTCTCTGCCTTGTAAGATCATGGAGCAGAGGCTTTTAAGCTGCAAAGAAACATCCCATCACCAAAGCCAAAACTGGTATGACCATGCAGTTCTGTTGCTGTTCACATGTTACATGGCCTGCCTTGCTTTCCAGGGCTAAGGTTCTCCATACATTAGGTAGGTATGTGTGATTGTACAGGCTCAGGGTCTCTGTGCTGCTGAGACCTGACCTGAAAGTGCATGTGACTTCTCACCTGAGGGTAAGGAAATGAAATTGCAGACTCTTCAAGCATTACTGTTTACCTAGGCATCCAAATAAGAATATGAGACTACTGTTGGCAAGTATACCCTTGGGTGTATTTGCAAGAGCTCTTCCCAGCTTTAAGTATGCCACCAACACTTGCATGCACCCAAAGACACTCCCTTAGATAGCATAGTGAGAATTCAATTCTGCTTGTATTCAGATCACCAGCAAACTCTTGTTGACCTACCTGGGTATAGGGCTGGTAGCTGAGGGAGGGTCCCTGCCTTCTCTGCAGGCTTGCAGAGTGTTCTGACAGTGGGCTCATGACTGTAAGTAGTAAGACTGGGCAGCATCTCCAAAACTGTTCAAATATTTTCTTGAAGTATTTTCTTGAACTTAGCTTTGCAAGTTGTATATTGGTCTGCAAGAAGGTAAGGTAGGTGTCATGGCAACTTTAAGAATGCTTCTGAGGTCCAGCTGAGTCTCCCAGGAGTTCTGACTGTGGTCTAGACTAGTTAGAATGACATTTTTGTGATAAAAATGCTATTCTTATTCTAAGGATATAGAAGAAAAACCCAGAGACATGAAGATTGACAATATGAATGTTAGAATGATTCTGAAACACTGAAAATGTACTTTTCCCCACAGTTCTCATCACTTAATGGATGAATATGGCCATGCTTATGATCTGTATATGCCGCACTTGGATGATTAATATGGCCCCAGAGCCCACTGCATCTTACTCCATCCAAGAAGAACAGTTGGAGGAGGTGGTTGTGCCTTTAGAAGCAGCTCATCTGTCATTGGATGATACTAAAGGACCTGCCTGACTAGAAAAGTTGGACACACTGGTATAGTACTTGCAATTTTCAAAACATTTGCTTCCGTTGACTTCAGTTGCAGATGTGAGTGGTTTTAGTACTTCTGCAATCAGACTTCAGTGTCCAAGTCAAGCACCTAGAGAATGAGGAACACTGACTACCTATGCAAAGTTTAAGTGATGTGACTAGCATTAAACAGTGCTCTGGCACAGAGGAGGAGACATTGATGCTCGCTCGATCAGGATTAAGGATATACAACCGTCTCTTCCAGCAGTTACCTGCTTGTTTCTTACAGTCCTCTCAGCTTTTGCCAGGAAATTCATGGAGACCCTATGAAAAGCAGTGTCCTTAACAGACAGCTCTTCTCTAGAGCAGCCCCATCATATCAACTCAGCTTGATACAGATACACTGGAGTGGGAACAAAGCAAAGAAATTTTGCTAAAACTGTAAACTGAAAATTATGTCTTAAGAAGTTTTTATCACTAGATTGTTTGTGCTGGTAATATACTTAGCCCCATTCCTAATAAAAAAGACAAACTTACAGTTAGAGCAAAAGTCTCAGAATCTGAACTCTCTGTTGGCTTCTAGTGTAACTTCAGAGAAGAGAAACTGTGACTATTTTGTTAAAGGATGGACAAAGGTGGGAAGAACTAAAATGAAGGTATTAGCCAGTGGCCAGTTCTTTAGTATTGCAAACAAATGAGTGGTGTGTCAAGCAAACAAATCTGTGAATCCTGGTTTTGCTGATTTGGATAGGAAAACACTTATATTTATTTTGGTCCTCCACTGACATGTAATAGTGTGATTTCTCTGGTTGCATGAAACACCTGTGGTGTGAATCACAAGTCAATCTCCTGATCTGTCAATAGTTCCACTAAGCTGTGCCTTTTAGAAGAGTGGCTTTAAAACCTTGAAAGAGTCTTAAACTTGAAACTGGAAGAGATGGAACCAGATTTAATTGAAGTATATATGACTCATCTTCCACTCCTTAACAATATTTTGTGTGACAAAGCCACACAAGCAGCATATATAGCTAAAAAATACAGGCTCCTTGAAAATGGAGCTGGTGATTTCCCTCTCTAGAAGATGCGCTGCTCGTGAACAGCACAAGTTGAACCAGAAATGCTGAGCGGGAAGGTAAACCTGAAAACTGGACCACTGAGCTATAAAACGCTTGATGACTTTTATCACGATGACCTACATAAAAAGTCCACCCCCACTAACTTTCATTTAATGTGATGTGAAACTGTCAGGCACTGTTGCAGCTCAGACATTTATTAGTTCTTTGATGTTAGTGAAGTAGAAGAATTCTCCTTGTCATAAGTTACTGTGAAATTATGAAATAATGAAGTAGCACTGCAAACGAGGATGCTATCATCTCAAACTGACAAGAGCCTCATGGTTTTTGAGAGTTCCAGCAGTGCCTCTCGGACTGTGATTCATGTCTTTAACAAAACAGGTCAGAGATTTCAGTAGAGAGGCCTGATCACATGCAGTGCATGCCCAAACCTGTTACAGTTCTTTACCCGGGGGCCAAACCCAACCCCAAGTGTTTCTGTTTCGTCACCTCACACCTTAACAGAAGAAACAGCTATTGAGATTTATGATATTTGTTATTAAGTTCTGTTAATAGCTATGCAAAGTGCCTCTTTTTCCGTGCATATATCAAAGCCATATCATCATGAAAAAAAAAATTAAAAATCAGTTCTGACTCCTTTTAATCCCTGCATGTGCTTCTGTGCCAAGACTGCTATAAGGACCTGAGCTAGACTTTGCCAAATTCTCACTAGCCATTTTTAGAAAGGAAAATTCCCGTTGATTTTTGAGTTCTAGATCTTTTCCGTTTGGCTTCTGTGCAAGCACTTAAAAGATGTGTTAAAGAGCAGACACATGCACATGAGTGGTGCATACAGAAGAGCCATATCTAATTAATGAGGACCACCTAAAACTTAGTCCTGCCCTGAAATCCATAGAAGAAATAGACATACTCTGTTTTTAACATCTAGCTTAAAAAGGCATTTGACAATTTGAACAATCTCCAAAATTTCCAGATTTGGTAATATTCACGTATCAGACATTTGTTAGGCAAGTACTTCTGAGCTATGAACAGCAGCTCTGGAATCTCCAGATTTGCTGAAATAGATCTTAAAAAACCTAGGTAGCATGTCAGACTTTGTGCATCAATCTCTAAACTTGTTTAATGAAGAACAGAATGAAAAAAATCAGAGGAAATTCTGAGTAAATAGACTCGATATTTATCAAAAAAAGCCTCAGTGGATTTCCATCTAATCCATTGCATTAAACGCTAACCCACACAGACAACTGGGTACAGTTCTTGCCACTGCATGAAGGTTTTCCACAACAGAGCTAAATGCCCAAGAATTTAGTACGAAGAGAAGGCCATAGAGCTAAGGAAATTACTTTTAAAATAACAGCTTTCTAAACATTAAATAGATTACCACAGAGAAGAAATGATGTGCTTGCAGGTACAAGTAAAGGTGTATTGGCCTTCAAGTCACCTGATGAAGATCTCATCACTTGCTAGGAGGGTGCTTCAATAATATGACAGAGGCTGAAGAGCCCTGATAGGAGCTGAAAATTGAGTTTTCTCTAGCTGCTACTGTGCATGATTTATCAGGAAGACAGTAATAACAGAAAATACCCTGTTTTTTTTCATTACATGTGGAATTTCTAAGACACTTGACAACAGGGTGAGTCTGAGTAAAGATGCTAGTTTTTAGGGGCTGTGCTTTTTTATATTTATTTTTCCTCCTTAAGAGCTGTAAATTACTTTTTCAGAGAAAAAGAGTGGTGTGATCAAAAATCTTCTGCAAAGCATTTCTGTTTCAGAAGAACTCGTGTACTTTATGATTGTGTGAGAAGGAATGTATTTAAGCTCCTCAGGGATTTAAAAGAGCTAGGCTCTGTGGAGAAAAACATTGAATTGTGAGTCTGACTCCTAGAAATGATTGGCTGTACCCTGTGAGTGTTTTTAGGCTGTGTCCTAACAGGATTCACCAGAAGTGAAGAACTGCCAACAAACACGGCAAACTTGTGTCCCGGGAAAGCCTCAGCCCAGAAAATGAGTAAAACAATAGAACTAAGTGCACCTTTAGGATATTTGGTGCTAACAGGAATAATGTGACGTAGATTGATGTGATAATCTGCTTGTTGGGGCAAATGGAAAACAACTGACTTTGACAGTCAGGAAAAAAACTATATTAGGAGTTGCCCATGGGTTGCAAAGGTGGGGAGTCTTCTTTCTATATGGACAGGGTTTTGAGAAATGCTAGAGAGGAAGTGACTCTTGTGCTAAAGTGGGTAACAGTGACACAGAGAGGTTCTGCAGTCAAATTTAGGATGTGATGTAGAAAACCAGAAAGCAGAACCTCCATAAATCATTTTCTGAACTGTACTTAATGCGACATGCAGTGCCAGTCAGATTTGCAGAGCTAGCTTCAATAGCCAATGAGAAAATTACATCAGAAGGAAAGTTTGAAAGTCATTGGGAAGTGACCACACAAAAATGTGAGAGGTTATAGTAAATGCGGACCACACCATGACTAAGGTCCTCCAATTTACCTGAGGACCTGCCCAAAATCTTCCTAACCACAGAAACCAATATGCCAGAATCTAACAGATTTTGATCTTTTGTTTGCTGTGGGGTCAGGACACTGTGTAGGATGTGATCCACCATCCACAAATTGGGCTGTAGTCAGCATTGTACCAGTGTGTTTTTTTCATAAGCTTCTACAGAGAAACATTCAGACTTTTACTTTAAGAAGCTGAAGGCCACAGAGTTGTTCCTTTATAGCTCTTAGAGGTAATTGCACCTCTCTTTGTTGTTCTGAAACAGATATTTATTATCAAATTAATACTATTAAGAGATCTTACAAAACATGAAATGCAGCAAGTTGATGAGACCTACAGTCCACCTGTTAGATTCATTGTATAATTCACTGCATAGCTCTTACAGTAAGCGATAACCCTTACAGACAGTTTTGGTTCTGTCTTGTTTACAGGTACGAGATTTATCTTCAGTACTGGATGCAGCACTGGGTTTGATGCAAACTGCTTCACCTTTGCCAGTACAGGTACAAGTGTCTAGCATTGGTGACTGTTTTATTTGTGGTAAAGTCAGGTTATTTTGTTTGATGCATTGTTTTTCCTTGTGTTTTAATATAACAGTGGTCTTTCATAGAATCATAGAACAGTAGGGTTTGGAAGGGAGCTTTAGAGATATATAGCCCAACACTCCTGCAGAAGTAGGTTCACCTAGGTCAGGTCGCATAGGAATGTGTCCAGGTGGGTCTTGAAGACCTCCAAGGAAGGAGACTCCACAACTTCTCTGGGCAGCCTGTGCCACTGCTCCCTCACCCTCATAGTGAAATAGTTTTCTCTTGTGTTTAAATGGAACTCTTTGTATTCCAGCTTCATCCCATTATGCCTTGTCCTGTTGCTAGATACAATAGAAAAAAGGGATGCCCCAACCTCCTGACATCCATCATTTATATAAATATTAATAAGATCCCGCTCAGTCTCCTCTTCTCTAGACTACACAACCTCAGTTCCCGCAGCCTTTCCTCATAAGGAAGATGCTCCAGTCCCCTGATCATCTTGGTGGCCCTGCGTGGGACTCTCTCCAGAAGTTCTCTGTCCCTCTTGAGCTGGGGAGCCCAGAACTTGACACAGTACTCCAGGTGAGGCCTCACAAGGGCAGAGTAGAGGGGGAGGAGAAACTTCCTCAACTTGTTGGCCACACTCTTCTTAATGCATCCCAGAATGCCATTGGCCTTCTTGGCCATGAGGGCATATTGCTGGCTTATGGTTAGTTTATTGTCAACCAGGACTCCCAGATCTCTCGGCAGAGCTGCTCTCCAGAAGCTCAATCCCCAGCCTGTACTGGTTCATGGGGTTGTTCCTTCCCAGATGCAGGACTCTGCACTTGTCCTTGTTGAAACTCATGAGGTTCCTCTCTGCCCAACTCTCAAACCAGTTGAGATCCCACTGAATGGCAGCACAGCCTTCTGGGGAATCAGCCAGTCCTCCCAGTTGGGTGTCATCAGCCAACTTGCTGAGGGTATGCTCTGTCCCCTCATCCAGGTTGTTGATGAAGATGTTGGACAAGACTGGCCCCAGAACCGATCCCTGTGGAACTCCACTGGCCACAGGCCTCCAACTTGATTCTGTGACATCGATCATCACCCTCTGGGCTCTGTCATTCAGCCAGCTCTCGATCCACCTCACTGTCTACTCATCCAAGCCACACTGCCTGAGCTTTCTGATGAGGGTGTTATGGGAGACAATGTCAAAAGCCTTGCTGAAGTAAAGGTAGATGACATCCGCTGCTCCCCTCATCTAGCCTGCCAGTTATGCACTCATAGAAGGCTATCAGGTTGATCAAACAGGATTTCCTCTTGGTGAAGCCATGTTGACTCTCCCTAATAACCATCTTTTCCTTCATATGTTTAGTGATGACATTTAGGAGGAGTTTTTCCATCACCTTTCCAGGGATGGAGGTGAGGCTGACTGACCTATAGTTTCCCAGGTGGTCTTTCTTGTCCTTTTTGAAGACTGGAGTGACATTCGCCTTTCTCCAGTCCTCAGGCACCTTGCCTGTCCTCCATGATTTTTCAAAAATGATGGAGGGCAGCTTAGCAGCAAAATGGTCCGTAAAACCCTGCTGTCAAGGTCAGTTCTGATTCCTAACAGAATAAATCAATCATGTCTTCATAAAAGATGTTGATATTAAGCCTAACCGTTACTTAAAAAGCAACATCAAATATTTAGTTAAGATGTATGTGTATATTGGTTGGACTCGATGTTCTTAAAAGTCTTTCCAACCTAAACAATTCTCTGATTGATTCTATGTATAGGAGAGAGGGGAAATGTTGGTGCTATCTTATTAAGAGTTACACATAGCTATACTGCAACTTTCAACAATGCTGTGCTTTGCCCTCATCTTCTGTTCTTCAGGGTAGGACCAGCTCAAAAAGTAATTGTGAGGTTATATTAGAAAATGTTGGTATTGGGGGTTTTTTTACTTATTGTAGGGAGGAGTAACAAAGGAGGAAAAAAAACCCAAACCACTCATGGCCAAATCAATACTGCCTCCAGCCCAAATCCTTACAGGTTTCACTGAACAAAGTATACATATAGAATATAGGGAATACATATAGAACAATATATTGCTGCTCATTTGAGTGATTTTTTTTATTGCTTGTTTTAACTCTTCCAACTTGTCCAATATTTTAAAAAATACCAAGTAGAATGATATACTTTTATGGGAAAACTGTAGAGTATTGCTTTTAGACATCGAAATACCCCTATATAACTATTAAGTTACGTTCTGAAGAAATTACAGCACATCTCCCTCCCCTCTTTCCAGCATGCCTTGAAGAGGACAGGCTTTCCTTGCACAGACTCTAAACGTGATCTGATTCCTGAGGAGGGAGGAATCTTTGGAAATCAGAACATTTTGCATCTTAGAATTTTGACAACTGAGGGAGGAATGCTTCACTTTTTTTCTCTTGTTTCCGACTGTTCTCCCGACATCTATTTCACAAGAAAGGAAGGAAGACTTTTTTTTTTTTCTTGTTTTGTTTTGGTTTTGGTTTCGTGAGTTTTTTTGTTTGGATTTTTTTTTCAGTGAAATGATGTTTGCAAGAGGGAACTAGGAAAAATAAGCAACTGTAGAGCTACTGCCACCTACAGTCTGCTGAAAAAATGTCAGCTTCGGGATACAAACGTAGTAACTAGGTCTTAATGTCTACCCAGAGAACACTACAATGAAATACGAATTATTTAAAGTACGTTTAGGATTCACCTAAGGATCTTTAAATGTCTTTCTGAAGGAGCTCTCAATCAGGTCCTATTTTCCTAGCCTTCATTATGTGATAGCTGATTTTTCTTGCAAATGATAATGAATGGTACCCTAAAAAATCCTCATTTTTTCTGCCAACTACATTATGCAGTAAGGCACTTTAACAGACACCAGGTGTGAAGAGAAATAAGTTACTGCTGATACCACAGTGATGCATGCTGTTGTACCAGCTGAGCAGAGATGAGATGTGTCCAAAGAAGAGTGAGGGTTCCAAAATGCTTGCAAAGGGATCATAGTTCATTTTGCAGTAGCTGTCTGTGGTCTTCCTCACACCGGGAAAGCCAAAAATTGAAGCAGAACATAAACCAGAAGTAGAGTTCTAGTAGATCATGCAAATCAAAACCCCAAACAGAGGGAATTTAAAGCTTTAGTTTTTGTCAAGTGCCTTGTTGCTGCCAGTAAAGAACAGGGTCTTTTTTCTCCTTCTGTTCCATTCTTTCTCCGTAGATGTCTACCAGGTTTCAAAGAATTTGGTTGCAGAAAGTCAGGAAACAGCATGGCTTTTGGGAAACTGTCACGCACCTTTAGAAAAACAAAGGTACTGAAAACCACTCAGACCAGTTGCATGTTTCTGCCCTCACACTTCTCTTTAACCAGCCAGCCAATGTGGTGAAGAAGTGTTCAGTAGTGGTGTTTGTATCAGTCTGTTCTGGAAGCAAAATGGGCACTTGGACCTATGTTTAGTTAGTAATCTGACACCAAACAACTTTTGGCAAAGCCTTTTTATTAAACATGTATTTAACAACTATTCTTTTGTCATGCTTTAGGCTACAGCAATAGTATGTTTAACTCTGCTTGATGGTGATATTTAGAAAGTATGAGCTAGTTTTCTATTAGTTATAGGAGCTCTAGCTTCAGCTATTTTAAAAGTTTATTGTCAGACTATAGCCATTTTTTTGTGACTTAAAAATCATAAATTCAATTCACATGGTCCTAATTAGTCATGTAGGCTTAAATTTGTTATTGGATTTGGACAATGATTGTCTGTATACCTGTGTTCTTTGCAAAGTAAAGGAGGCCTTGCATATAAAACTGGCTGGATGGCCATGCCCATAGAATGGTGGTGAATGAGATTAGGTCCAATTGGTGGCTGGTCACTAGTGGTGTTCCCGAGGGCTCAATATGGGGACTAAGCATCTTTGCTCAGATAAGGTTTAGTATCTTTATGAGTTATCTGGACAAGGGGATCAAGTGCACCCTCATTAAGTTTACAGATGGCACCAAGGTGGGTTGAAGTGTTGATCAGCTGGAGGTTGGGAAGGCAGAGTGACCTGGACAGGCTGATCAACAGGCTGAGGCCAGCTATATGAGATTCAACAGGACCAAATACTGGCTTTTGCACTTGGGCCACAACAACCCCAGGCAACACTACAGGCTTAGGGATGTGTGGCTGGAAAGCTGTCCTGCAGAAAAGGACCAGAGTGTGTTGGTCGACAGTCATCTGAACATGAGCAAGCAGAGTGCCCAGGTGGCCAAGAAGGCCAATGGCATTCTGACTTGTATCAGAAATAGTGTGATCAGTGGGACCAAGGGGGTGATTGTCCTGGTACTGTACTCAGCACTGGTGAGGCTTCACCTCAAGTACTGTGTTCAGTTCTTTGCCCCTCACTACAAAGGAGGACATTGAGGTGCTGGAGTGTGTCCAGAGATGGACAATGAAGCTGGTAAATGGTCTGGAGAAAAGTCTGATGAGGAGTGACCGAGGGAGCTAGGGATGTTTATCCCAGAGAAGAGGAGGCTAAGAAGAGACATGATCACTCTCTACAACTACCTGAAAGGAAGTTGCAGTGAGGTGGGGGTCAGCCTCTCCCAAATAGTGATAAGACAAGAAGACATGGCCTCATGTTGTGCCAGTGGAGTTTAGATTGCATATTAGGAAAAACATTTTTTCACTGAAAGAGCTGTCAAACATAGGAACAGGCTGTCCAGGGAGGTGATGGAGTTATCATCCCTGGAGATATTCCAAATACATGTAGATATGGTGCTTAGGGACATGGTTTAGTGGTAGATGTTAGGTTGGCAATATTAGACTAGTGATTGGACTCAAGTTTTTATAGAACTTTTCTGACGGAAACATTTCTATGATGCTATGATAATGAGAGCATACAAATTGGAAATCAAAGGTAAGCCAACAGGACACTCTTCTGGCAGCAGCTGCTGGTGCTGTTATCTAGGAACACATGCTGCAGGTTTGTGAGTCACTCTAGATGAATGAAATTCAAACCATGAGAATTCTAGCATTGAGACATCTATGGCACTGAAATGCCTTACGGTTCTGGATTTGATAGGAAGTTAAACACTTGGAAAATGTAACATCAGTTGGGAGTTTAGGATGCTTCAGAGATTGGTTCAACCCATGTCCTGTATCCTCTTTTTGTAGCAATTAAATAATTTTTGAGGTTGTATATACAAACACAGGGATGGTTCTGTGTGGTTGATGTGCTATAGAAGAATTTCGATAGCATAGGTTCATCTCCTAACTGTGACAGTGTGTGTGACCTGGGATATGCAGGCCAAGGCAAATAAACATGCTTAGACACACATCCTTTTAGGGTTTACTGAGTTAGGGTTTTTAATTTCCTAGCAGATTTGTCCCTTAGTCTGTGTCCAATTATTTAATCTGAAATAAGGATAGTATTTCTCTACCATGCTGTAGTTTTGCCTCTCATCTGTGTAAGCTGTTCATCAAGGACTGTTTTCACCAATATGTAGTGTTCTGGTTTAGCAAGGAGCAGCTTTTGGCTTAGTAACAGGGGGAGCGGGTTGCAGTGAAGACCTGGTAAAGAGTTTGCGGACTCTCCCCCAGCTCCTGGGTTCAGACCCACCTCCGGCCCGGCTGGGCCAATCTGGCGCCTCTGCGATCACTATTTAGGGGATGGGAATTGGAATGCGAGTCAGGTGGTGTAAGAGTGATACAAGATGGAGGTGACCACGCAGACCCTTCAGCCAGAGAAGGAGGAAGGAAGGAGAAGCAGTAGACCAGAGACTCCTCTGCAAGCCGTGGCGAGAATGCAAGCTGTGCCCCTGCAATCTATGGAGGTCCATGACAGGACCGAGAGTTACCAGCAGCTCCATGTGAGTGAGCACGGACAGGTGAGGGACTGTGTGGGGAGACGGCCATGGCCCAGGCCATGTTGGAGAGCCTGCACGCCGCAGAGCAGCCCCACATGAGAGGCAAAGAGGAGCTGCAGCCTTTGGAATGGGTGCGCGTCGGAGCAGCCCGTGCAGGTCTGCCATGCGTGTGAGTTACCTCACGGACTTGCAGGGAGGACTGGTGTGGAGTTCACCCGTCCTGAGGAGGGACAAAGGGCAGAAGCTATCGGGAACAGACTAACTGAAACCCCCACTGCCTGCCCCTCTGAACTGTTCAGGAGGGGACGAGGTAAAAACCCCGGGATCAGGGCTCCGAGCCCGGGAAGAGGGGAGGTGTGGCAAGAAGGTGTTCTTAAAAAGGCTGGTTGGACTCTTCATTGATGTATTCCTCTGTGTTGTTTCTTTTTGGTTATGTTTTGGGTTTTTGGGGGTATGTTTTAGTTGATGTTGCATTAAATTGTTTCTCTGTTTTCTTCCCCAAACCGAGTGGCCTGGTCTGTTTTGTCCTGGACCTTAAGCAGCGATTAAGCTTTCCCTGCCCTTGGGCAGTTCTCAGCCTCTTCGGTACTCGAGGCTAATCGTGGTCTTTGTTCCCTGATGGGCCTAAACCGCGACATGTAGAGAGACCAGTAATATCCTAGTCTCAGTGGACGGTAAGATAATTCACAACAATCTGTAGGAGTAGTGATAATAACCACACCCAGACACAGAAGGGAGTTAAGAGCTTTCTGTTTTGTGCTTGAAACATATTTATTTCACTGACAAGAGGTGAAGGGGAAACTAGACTGACATGCTTTTCTTGGAAAGCAAGGCGTTCCTGTTACAAACCTGTTGTAGCTTTTGATGGTCTTTTAAGTGTTTAAGTTCTCTCAGGTCTCTATGAAATGATAAATTGTGGAATACAAGGAAACTGGAAATGCTTTTTGAATTCTTATGGCTTCAAATGAAAGGAAGATAATTTCAGATGTTTGGATTTTTGTGTTTCATACTGTAAGTAAATCACTCAACATTTTATTGCATTGTTTCCATATAAAAAAATCATGATTCTCTTGCTCTTACTGTAACACATTATTTTTTGCTGAGTGAAAAGTTGATGAGAAAAAATCCCACATAAGGCTTAAATCTTTATTAACTCTCGTTTTGTTCAAAAAACATCCATTTAAACACTAATGATTTTTAATAGTATCTTCAGGATGGAAACCTGCTGAGATTGGTGTCAAGGGAGAGTGTGACTGATTCCTGTAACAATCTCTTAGACCATGTGTCAGAGACCTGTATCTGACAATGCTCCATTGCATAAATTACTCTTTAGGTCATTAGGGTGTCCTTTGAGTGGCTGTAGCTTCTGCCAAAATTGACAAACAAAATATAATTTAATGACCTCCTATTTTAACATTCCAGAAGTCAGAGTCAGGCTTTTAATATCACTACATTTTTTACTTTTCATTAGGCCTACTCTGTATATGGATGCACACTACAAAAGATTTGGTATCTTGGTCGAGCTGCTAATGGAACCTTTATTCAATGATTATTCAGGTGTTAGCAGCCTACTATTGCCAGCTCTTATTTTTCTTCAGATGTGTAAGAACAAAGCATGCTCTGAACCTTCCAGTTTTGCAACAACTGAGTAGAAACTATTGAGTCATTCCATTGGTCTACACAGATTACATAGTTTAAGGGGACAAGCATCCTAGTATATGCTAGTCACCTTATTGGCACTGTAATCTTAGCCGTTTTCTCAAAAGGCTGTTGAAAAAAAATTGGTTTTGTTTGGATTCAGAACTTAGCTTTGCTATAAACTTGTGAATGAGAGCCAGTATGTGGTGAGATTTGCTGAACTGAGTTCTGAACCTGGCCTGCTGGAACTTTTCCTTGGGAATGTAGTGTGCTGTTCTTCCTCTAAGCTCCTTAAGAAGGAAGGGATATCTGTTTCAGTAGTACTACGAACCACCTGGAAATGATACCTACCACAGCTTCCCAGTTGTTGGCACAGCAAGCATCTCATGCTCAGACTCCATTCTGTTCAATTTTAATGGACTCTAATAGGTTACAGGCTAGTAACATTTTGAAAAACACAGAAGTATACGTTATGTCCCTCCTCAGATCTACATCATAAAGAGAATTCAATTTTACTCCTTCAGCCCAGGTGAGCTACTTAGGGAAGAAAGTATGAAACGCTTCCCCTCTTTAGGTGTGCTTCAAATGCTGAATTTATTCTGCAGAAATGTAGCTTGCTACAGCTTCACCATGATTAGCTACATTGACTTAGGTCAACTGGCTGAATTGTCAAGAGTCTTCTGTCTCTGGCAAAGTTTTATACTGACAACCAGGCTAATACATGGTCCTTGATGCAAGAAATTACTAGAATACTTAAACCAGTGCAGGACTGCAGACTTACATTGAGAAGTTCCTGGATTTTTTTCATGTTCAGTTTTAGAAGCTAAATGGCAGACTGTAATTACTGTAAATTTAGTACTTGTAAGCTTTGTACTTGTAAAGAAATTCCAGAACTATTCCACAAAATTTTACTGGATAAAGAGATCTTCCAGAAGAGGCCTTTTGTTTAGGAAACTCACAGTAGTCCACAGACTTTTCTTTCTGAGAAATTTTCTCATATCTTCAGAAAACCTGTGGCAGATAAACCGAGTCTTTCCATCTGGGCAGTGAGATGTTAAAATAAAAAAAAAGATAAGTCAGATATATGCCAAAAGTTGAAAATCATACGAGGACATGAGCTTATACCTCACTTTATTTCCTGGGTAAGTATAAAGCCAAACACCTGAGGCATTCACTCACTGCAAGTTTTCACAGTAGTATGTTTTATCTGAAAAGACTTTAGTAATGTTACAATTCCAAGCTATATACTGGAAAGTGAAGTAGTTGTACTAAGTTGTTGCTGGCATTATGTCTTAGCAAGAGGCTGTTAGTACAATGCTTGAGAATAGGACTTCTCTCTGAACCGAAGTCATTTGAATGTATCCTAATTGGTCAGCTGCAAGTGCTCATATTTCTTGGGATTGTGTCTCCGATATGCAAAAAAAGACGTATTATAAGAGCTCCTGTGATTTTATAGACTGATACAGGACTTGTTGAAAGTTGTAGATGGACACAAAATAAACTGCAACTGTTGCTGATTTATTTCACCTGCTGTCTGTAAACTGAAGTATCTCATGGTGCTACTTTATGAGCAGCTCAGGGGTAGGCTGTCTGGGGGCAAGATAAAGAGCTGGGGCAGGATACTGCAGTTATCTCATCGTGCCTTTCTATCAGTCATAGCCCTCTGTGCCTGCTCACAACTACTGATGGTCCTTCTAAACAGAGAGAAGACCAGAATCTGGAGTCTGTGTGGAATGACAGGCAAGCGTGTGCTGATGACAGTGGCTTTCTGTGTGTTTGTCCCATTTTTATATTGCCAGTGCAGCAACTATCCATGGCTCAAATGTGATTTTTGAGGTAGGAACTGGCCTTGCTCTGCTAGTACAATGTGGTAAATGTGGGAAAACATAACTATCAGAGGACAGCCTGGTATAGCAATATTCAGAAGTAAGACAAACCCAATAACAAAGTAAAAAATAGAATATGTATCACTAATGATGTTGAAAACAGAGCATTTTTTAGGGGTGAAGGGATTAGCCAATGGTTGTGATACAGCCACATTGGTCAGTGCTCCCTATCTTGATGATATACTGCACATTTAATATCAGTGAAGTGAGACTGTGACTTCACTTATTCTTGGATTTCAAGCCTGATGCAGCCAGACCTGTGTTGAACATATAACTCTGTGGAAAAAAAGCCACCTTAAGAGCAACAGAGCTGTAAGAAACACTACTTTGCTGTCTTTAGCTAACCTAATTAGTTTAGTAAACTTCTCCCATGCTGACAGGAAAGTTGTATAGGAATTTTGTGTCAAGGAAATACATGTTATTGTTTTAATGCAAATCTAGTTACTCTGTGGGACATCTCACATACTTAGTAAGTCCTTGGCCGGGGATGATTGTCACAGCTTTAACTTTTGGGAGTATTGCAGAGAAACTGTTACTGTTGCTTGAATTAGAAGACTTCCTTATGTAAAACTACCATTTCATCATAATTGAGCCCTGATTTGAATGAAATTGATGATAAAGTAATAGAATCATAGAAAGTACAAAAGATAGTTGGAGACTCTGGCAAGTGTCAGAGGAACTCAGAAGTGGTGTCAGCAGAAACCAGTTAGAAAAGGCCACAGATGGAATCATAGAATAGAATCATAGAATTTTTTTGACTGGAAGAGACCTTTAAGATCATGGAGTCCAGCCTTTGTTCCAGCCCTATCAACCGCTAGACTATTTCCCTAAATGCAACATCCAACCATCTCTTAAATACTTCCAGGGACAGTGACTCCACCACCTCCCTGGGCAGCCTGTTCCAATGCCTGACAACCTTTTCAGTATTCCTCCTAATATCCAGCCTGAACCTCCCCTGGTGTAACTTGAGGCCATCTCCTCTTGTTCTATTGGTTGTTATTGGGGAGAAAAGACTGACCCCCACCTCACTACAACTTCCTTTCGGGTAGTTGTAGAGAGCCATAAGATCTCCCCTGAGCGTTCTTTTCTCCAGGCTAAACAGACCCAGATCCCTCAGCCATTCCTCATATGAGATGTGCTCCAAATCCTTTACTAGCTTGGTAGCCCACCTCTGTATCCTCTCCAGCACCTCAATGTCCTTGTAGAGTGGGACCCAAGACCAGACACAGTATTCGAGGTGCAGCCTCATCAAAGCTGAGTACAGGGGAATGATCACCTCCCTCCTCCTGCTGACGCACTGTTCACGATCCAGGCCAGGATGCCATTTGCCTTCTTGGCCACCTGGGCACACTGCTGGCTCATGTTCAGCCGCTGTCAACCAACACTCCCAGCTGCCTGTCAGCTTTCCAGCCAGTTCTCCCCATGCCTGTAGTGCTGCTGGGGGTTGTTGTGGCCCAAGTGCAGGACATGGCACTTGGCCTTATTGAAACTCACGGCATTGGCCTTGGACCAGCCATCCAGCCTATCTAGATCTCTCTGTAAAACTTCACTACCCTCAAGCAGATCAACATTTCCACCCAGCTTGGTGTCATCTGCAAACTTACTAAGGGTGCACTCTATCCCCTCATCCAGATCATTAAGATGTTAAAACAGGAGTGGCCCTAACACTGAGCCCTGGGGGACACCACTCGTGACCAGCTGCCAACTGGATTTAACTCTATTGACCACAACTCTTCTGACTCGACCATCTAACCAGCTTTTCACCCTGTAAAATGTATGCCCATCCAAGCCAAGAACAGCCAATTTCTCTAAGGGAACGCTGTGGAAAACAGTGTCAAATGCTTTACTAAAGTCAAGGCAGACAACATCTACAGCCTTTCCTTCATCCGACAAGCAGATCACTCTGTCATAGAAGGAGATCAGGTTTGTTAAACAGGACCTGCCCTTCGTAAACAGGTACCACTTCTGCCTCCTCCTGGGTGCACAAAAATATTTTCTGTGCATTGTGTATGTTCAAATACTGTTTCACGTGCTGTAAATGATTTTTGCCAATGCATTTAATTATTTGTTCACTTATAGCACTGCAAGATATATATTAATAACTGTATTGGTTATTGCATATAGAGAGCTGATTAGAAAGAGCAAGAACAATTGGCAGTGGTAAAGGACATGTTCTGTGATTGTGCCATCCTTTGCAGTTGCATCATCCTTTTGCAATTATTTAAAAAACATGTTGCATGCTGCTAGGGATGTAGGAATATGAAGCACTTATCATTGAAACAGTGGTAAAACAAAAAGAAGCCAAGAGCTCTCAAAAAGGATAATTATCTGAAGTATTTCCTGTCTCCTAAGTATTTTCCTTACTTCTGGAAAGCATCTGTAAGTTTCTTTCTCATGAAGTTTGCTAATATCCCCAACTAGTAAAAGCCCTTGAGGGTATGTTGGGTATCATGCAGAACATGCCATGGCATGTTTTTGTGCCATGAAGTAGTAGTAAGCCTGATTTTGGGTGGTCTATTCAACACCCAATGCATCACAGAGTCACAGAATCTTAGAGGTTGGAAGGAATCTCAAAGGATCATCTAGTCGAACTCCCCTGCCAGAGCAGGACCTCCTAGAGTAGGTCACACAGGAACTGAAATGAAAACATTAATCTTGAACATAATTTTTAAAATATTAATTCTAATTTTAAGGACAAGCCACACTTCTGATACTGAATTGTATGCATGACTTAGGTGCTCGGATATTACTTTTTCTGCAATATCTATTCAAGAATCTCAAATAAATTCTGAACTCTAATAAAAACTGTCTAGTAATGACTAGTTGATATATTTGCTGATTGGTTTATAAAGACTGGAACCTAGAAGAATTTTTAAAACTGCCTAATGTGGAGACTGGCTTAGGTGAATTGAAGACCTTCCATGGTTTTATATGTAATAGTTTATTGAAAACTATCTTGTGAAGAGAAATTGAATTATTTCAGTTACAGAAAGAAGAAATTAAATATCCATAGCTGCTTAAATTCAATTATGCTGTGCTTCCTAAGAAGCAGAAAGTAGCATTGGCAGTATATTAAAAAAAACATTAAAGATGTACTATCTCTTGGAATTCCTGTAAGAATTCCCTGAGGACTGAAATAGGTGTGATAAATAAATAATAATGGAAATTGCATTGTTGATAGCAAAAATATTTTCAAAGTGTGTGTCCTGACTTGGATTTGCTACAAATTCTGTTTGTTAGTATCAATGAAACTTCAGAAATTGCTAAATATAAGTTTGCTTGTGCTTGTTACTAGGAGCAAAGCTCTTATAGTCTAGTTTTCAGTAGTTCCTATAAAATGCATGCTTTGATATGCTAAAATGACAAGCACATAAAAGTAATCTTGTAAATTAACTGACTGCATTTTAATGAAATTGTTGTGCATCCACTTTTTAATAATATATTTTTATTATATTACATACAATATATTAGTATATATGATATAATACATATTGTAGATAACTGTACTATATATTATAAACATATATTTATATTATTAATATATATAATGTAATATAGTACATTTTTATAACTGAAAAAAAAAGTCAAGGTAATGAATATAGCTACATGTCGTGGTTTAGGCCCATCAGGGAACAAAGGCCACGATTAGCCTCGAGTACCGAAGAGGCTGAGGATTGCTCGAGGGCAGGGAGGGCTTAATTGCCGCTTAAGGTTCAGGACAAAACAGACCAGGCTACTCGGTTTGGGGAAGAAAACAGAAAATAATTTAATGCAAAATCAACCAAAACATAACCAAAATGAAACAACCCAGAGTAATACATCAATGGAGAGTCCAACCAGCCTTTTTAAGAACACCTTCTTGCCACCCCTCCCCTCTTCCCGGGTTCAGAGCCCTGATCCCGGTGTTTTTACCTTGCCCCCCCCTGAACGGTTCGGGGGGGCAGGCAGTGGGGGGTTCAGTCAGTCGGTTTCCGAGAGCTTCTGCCGTTTGTCCCTCCTCAGGACGGGTGAACTCCACACCAGTCCTCCCTGCAAGTCCGTGGGGTAACTCACAAGCATGGCAGACTTGCACGGGCTGCTCCGATGCCCACTTATTCCAAAGGCTGCAGCTCCTCTCTGCCTCTCGTGTGGGGCTGCTCTGCGGCGCGCAGGCTCTCCAGCACGGCCTGGGCCATGGCCATCTCCCCACACAGTCCCCCGCCCGTCCGGGCTCACCCACACGGAGCTGTTGGTGGCTCTCAGTCTTGCCACGAATCTCCATAGGTTTCAGGGGCACAGCTTGTATTCTCGCCACGGCTTGCAGAGGGGTCTCCGGTCTACTGCTTCTCGTTCCTTCCTCCTTCTCTGGCTGAAGGGTCCGCGTGGTGACCTCCATCTTGTATCACTCTCCACCTCCCGACTAGCATTTCAAATTCCCGTCCCCTAAATAGTGATCGCAGAGGCGCCAGATTGGCCCAGCCGGGCCGGAGGTGGGTCTGAACCTAGGAGCCGGGGGAGGGTCTTCACTGCAACCCGCTCCCCCTGTTACCAAGCCAAAAGCTGCTCCTGGCTAAACCAGGACACTACACAACTTCACAAATAGCAGAGATCTCTCTTGTCAAGAAGTGTGTCTCCAGTTCACACATCAGAAAACCTTTGATCATATGTCCTGTTGAAGGCTGTGATTAAACAAGGCAACCACCTTAATCATCAAACAGACCCATATTTGAACAGGTTGAAGAGTTCTAGTGGAGGATGCTGTTTTTCTGAGTTTTTCCATGGCAAACCATTAGCCTTGCAACCATGCATGAATTGGTGCTACTTGTAACTTTTGGATTGTTCACAAAGAAGAAGGGAATGAAGAGGTATTTGTCATTCAGATATATGTCTGGGGAAAAAACAATATAATATGGTAACACAAAATCTTCCCCTGTGACTTCCTGTGTTTTGGTCTCTACAAATTCATTAACATCTTCAAAGATGTACATCATCAAAGATGTATGAACATCTTTCATACAAGGAAAGGCTGTGGGAACTGGAGCTGTTTAGTCTGGAGAAGAGGAGATTGAGGGGTGATCTTATTAACATTTATAAATATCCGAAGGGTGGGTGTCAGGAGGGTAGGACATCCCTTTTCTCTAGAGTAGCTGATAACAGGACAAGGAGTAATGGGATGAAGCTGGAACACAAAAAGTTCCACTTAAACGTAAGAAAAAAACTATTTCACCATGAGGGTGAGGGAGCAGTGGCACAGGCTGCCCAGAGGGGTTGTGGAGTCTCCTTCCTTGGAGGTCTTCAAGACCCACCTGGACATGTTCCTATGCGACCTGATCTAGGTGACCCTGCTTCTGCAGGGGAGTTGGACTAGATGATCTCTAAAGGTTCCTTCCAACCCCTACCATTCTATGATTCTATGATTAAGTTTTGAGGGCTTACTGTTCTTGAGGGTCTGTATGTCAATCAACAAACTCAAATACTTTGGATTCTCAGCCTGAACTTCTCACTTTCACTACTATTTGACTGTGTTTCCCACCTGGCAACATACAAAGAGTAGTCTATTTCCATGAGGAAAGACTTGGCTGTTCACTATTCAAGCTGTTGAAGGAGCCAGCTGTGTGCTTCACAGGACATTAGGTGGCTTTGTCACTGAAAAAAATACGTCAGGTTAGATTGTCTGAAGTGTGAAGAAGTAAAAGGCTTGAGGGTGAGTATTGGTAGTAGCAGAACGAGATGAACAAGTCAAGACCTTTCTCCTTTCTGCTGCTACTTCATTGATGCAGCTTTCTAGGTTCAAGTACATGCATCTCTTTCCTTCACCAAGGTAAATGCAGTATAAAACTGGAAAGCTGTCTGGTCATTTATAGCAGGACTAGAGGAAAATAACAAATTGGGATCCAGTATTTAAAATCTAGGTCAGTAGCTTTAGCAGTTTAAGCTCAGTCCTTAAACCGGGGGTGATAAGTAATAGAGAAGCCAGGTCTCTAAACCGTCTAGTAATGGAGACTCTTTGAAGTATTGAAATTGTTTGGAAAGCCTCTTACCAGTAATTGTAACTCTTTTGTTGACTGTACAAATTAACTGGCTCATTCTGTCTGTCCCCATACATCTTTACTGGTATCTAGCGCTTGATCTGATAATTTTTCTTTTAAAGTAGCCATTCTGTAGTTAAGAACAATATTATTTGCGATATCTTTATAGGGAAGGGGGAAACAATAAAGTTTTATTGTGTTTGCAAACATGTCCATTGCGACCCTGTGTTATAAAATCAGGAGCACAGCCTGACCCCTCAGTGCAGCAGGACAGTGATGAGGTATGAAGTGTATGGATTTTTCTCTCTTGCTGACAGTCTAGAGAAGAAAGATCTGAAACCCAGTTTACTCATTTGGTCCTTGCTGCCTACTTTCCCACATATTTTGTAGTTGATTGTCTGCCAACAGTATAACATGAAGAAAAGTTCCTGGAGGTAGTATAAATAACATGGGAATATAGGTTTATTATCATCACATGCCAAAAAAAGCTGAAAAAGCCATTACCTCAGAATGGTACCACTCTGAAGCTAAAGTTTCACCGAGGTTTGAGTGCAGTTGTAGTATTAGAATGGCTGGTAAGAATTTAAGTATGAACTGTCGAAAGCTTACTTAAGCTAGCAAAACTACCTCTACTAGAAAATCCAGAAGCCTTAACCTGGAAGGAATTATTTCTAAATGTGTCTAAAAGTGATGTTTATGCAAGCTCTAAAGTATCTCCCAATGACTGAGACTTAATCATGTCACAAGCAAGACAATCGTGGCTTGGAGCCCAGATGTAGAACTTCTGGTATACCTTTACTGGCATGTGCAACTAAGAGCATAGCATAGACAGCTGAGAAGCTGTAGGCTGAGTCTGTTTGGATTGTCAGTTTGGTCTCAGTGTCCACAGTTAGAGCTGGAGGACAGAAACAGCAGCAGAAGAGAGGAGATGATGATGGTGTGAAGCAGAAGCCCTGTTTGGGTTGGAAAAGGATGTTGAAGAAAACTCAGGAAGGGAAAGCAGGTGGGCTGAAGTAAAGAGTGCAGGGGAACTGAATCAGAGGATCACAGCATACAGCCTAATTTCTCAAGTAAATCTTCATAACAGAACGAAAATGCCTGCTTTATAGTGTCAAAATAATTTTTCTTCCTCCTCAGAGTTGCTGTGTTTGTGCAGAGGAGGCCACAATAGAGATATCCAAGTTTTCAGTTGTCCAAACAAATCAAAAAGTTTCAAATTGTCCTTTTAACAGCATGTTTCTTATAAAACATCCATTGCAGTCAGATTATATCACTAAAAACAAATATACAGTCAGGCATAAAGCCACAAGATTAGCTGCAGTTCTGGTTTATCAAGAACAACAGTACTTGTAGGAGAGCAGGGGGAACTCAAATACTCTTGCACTTTGATACATGGTAATTAATGGCTCCTTAATAAGTACTTGGTGAAAGGCTGACGTACTGGGTGTTCCCAGTAAATGACTAAAAGACACATTGTTGATGTGGCAGAAACTCAGATCTGGATTCACAGCTGAATTCTTTCCTTAGATGCTTAGTTCCTTACCAAATGCCTCTGTGCTTCTAATGCTAGTACGTGATGTGCATTCTTAACTGTGTCTAATATGGGGATAAAATGGTAATGCTGAGGCCTTGTGTACCCCTGTCCCTCACCAAAGGGCTTTAACAGATTTTCTCACTAACATGCTGGTGTGAGTAGTTAGTTGTGTTCTGTACATATGCTTTTAGAGCTTTGGTTGGGATTTAACTTCTTAAAATCAAATCTATAGACTGCACTGAAAATAAACCAATGCTCTGCTCACATTTGGCAACTTTAAGGTCCTGGATTCTAATCTAACTTTATAGTGTGGTTACTCTCTAATTAAGCATAGCTTTCTGTGGGTTAGACTATGCGATGTCTAACTCCAATGTAAATAAGATACATTAGCTCTTTACCCAGCAAATGTTGACTGTTTTTAGTGTATTAAAAAACCAACACAAACTGCTGTTTGGTGTCTATACTGTAAAAAAGAACAACTTTGCCAGGGTGAAATTTATCTTTTCACTGCAATGATAGACTTTCTTCATTTACTTCCTTAAGAAATTTTTGAATTTAGTTTGAGTCCATCAGTGTTTGACAAACTGACTTCAAGATATATCAAATATAATCTGCATTGATAAAGGGCCTACCTGATTGTTATAAGTTGTGACTTTACTTTGCATAGCTAAGGACAAATATTACAAATCTGTCTATATTTACCCTGATTTCTTTTACAGTTCTGTCCCATATGCTATGCTATAGCTCTAAAGTACTTTAAGACTCAGGAGTCTCAAGTTGTCTAAGTCAACAAGTCACATGTTTATACTGCCCTAAAACTCATGTAGTTTTTACATTTGTGCAAGGTGCATGTAGAATCTTGGAAGAAAAGTGTCCATGTTGATCTGTATATCTTAGAAGGACAAAATCATTCTGCTTTGATGAATCTTCTTAGAGTTTTTAAGTAATTGCAAATAATTTAGGATGGTTCTGACTTAAGTATACAGTGCTTTTTCTGACAACAGTATGCTGCTTCTCTGTAGTGACCATTTTCTACAGTAAATTCCTGCTCAAGCAGACAAAACTGCAGTTGAAGTAGAATGGCAGCATAGTGACTTCTTAAAATGGATTTTTAAACAAATTTTTCTGAAGAATTGACTTGTCTACAGTTTAGTAGGCTGCATGCATAGGTCTTTGGGTAAAATGACTCTATGTATAGTGTAAGGTAAATAAGCAGGAATAGCATCAGTCCAGGAGAAGATGATGTGCCAAGACCAGATAAAGTTGGCTGAGAAGACATGAAGTAACTTCACATGACATCTTTCCTTGAGTATGGTAACCAAGCTTTGAGCACCACTGCCTATGTTTGATCAAGAACATTAGTTTAGTAAGCTGAGGTACAAAGCAATTTAAATGGATAACTATCCTTTCTTGCTTAAAGTTAGCCCAAACTAAGTAACTGAAAACTTGATGTTCTGGAAATGTGTGACCAGGGAGCTAGGGAGGGAGAAAGAGAAATAACTTGCCCTTTTGCTCTGTGTATTGGTTACTCATAGAACTCTCATCATTTAAACACAATGAATTGAAAGAAAGCTCAGTCTTGGATTATCTTTAGTATTGTTAGCCACTTCAAGGGAGTGCTATCTGATAGTATGTCACTAGAGATGTAGGGTCACAGTTGTTAAACAATGGAAGCAAAACAGCCCTTGCAGTTCCAGAAGTTTGTGGAGGGCTGGTGTCTGATGTTGGAGGATGGAGAGGCTAGATTTCATTAGAAAGGAAGAGACTGTAGCTGTATTGCTTCTAGACAAATCTGGAGCTACGACTAATCCAGACAGCATAATTTGGGCAGCTGAAATAATTTAGTGTATCATGAGCTGGAAGATGATGAAGAGCTAAGGGCTATTCTCTAGATTTTCTGGTTAATATTTGGCTGTGCTTAATGTCAACTGATTTTTTCATTGTTGATGTTCCAGCTTCTGTACACGTGCCTGTAACTGCTGGCAGCTAGAATAGTTTAGAGCAGCCTTTGGCTGTTCTGGGACAGAAGGGGTTTAACACCCTTGCATCCTCCAGATCCTTCCATGGTTTCCATAAGCCTGGCTTTCTGACTCACAGCCAAGTCTTCATATCTTTGCCACTGTCTGCTTGCTGGGACTGCAGCCAAATGCCAGCACCTGTCAGAGCAGGACAAACTGCATGAGCACAGCCCTTGCTGTTGATCAGCAGGGTGCTGGGATTCAAGGATGAGAGGAGTCCAAGAGGACAGCTGTGAATCTCCTCCTCTTGGCAGGAGCTTTGCCATGTATTCTCTGATACTGTGGGTTTACAGGACTAAAAGGTAATTCCCTAAAAAAGCAAATAAGTGTTGTATAGATTGAAATAAAAGTGCAATATAATCATGAGCCATTATTGCATGAAATATGTTCGATTTTGTACAACTTGATAGGGAGAACAGCAGCACATTTGTTTATTGGGTCTTTTGTTGATGTGCCTGCCTGACTGTTCTCTCTGTCCCTTTGTCTTCTAACAGCTCTGTTGTCCATATCCATGCCTGTGTGCTGTCTCTGTGCATCTGCTAGAAATACTGAAACTCATTTAGGCCTTATACTGCAGCTCTGTTGCTTTACCTAAGCTACTTTATTTCTCCTTAAAAATTTAAGAAGAGAAAGAACCCATCTTTGTCCAGTACTTTCTCTATAAGATAAGCTACAAGATTCTGTCTCTGCTTAAGTTTTTCTTTGTTTTTAGTGAGGCAAAGCCTTAGTCTGTTCAGTATTAAAACAGTAGTGATTAGTGATAGTAAATGAAAATAATGTAAAATCTGAAGTACAATTCAAGAATGTGAAATGGCTTTTTTAAGCAGAGCGATTGCTCATTTTTAGCAGATAAGATGAATAAGTATCTGTAGTTTATTTTGGATAAATAATTTGGAAGTGTTTCAGTTGTTTAACAGTCTTTCTTGAATATTGACAGTTGTTTTCAAATATAGAAATATCTTCACAGTTAATAATGTTGTTTATTCCTTGAATCTTGGAGCAGGAGATTTTCTCCTCCTTCAGTTTCCCATGATTATCAACCCCCACCTGCTTCCAGTTTGTGTATAGGACCATATTCTTGTCAGATGTTGCATAATCAAGGAGTCAAATCCTTGCTTCATTAGAAAGATCAAAAGGGAAGTTGTGTGTATGTAAAACCATTGCCAGGCAACATTAAAGTCACCATTGCATGTGAGTAGTGTTGGGACAGCTGTTGGTCATTGCATTTTGCCATCATGCAATGGTTTACACCTCTTTTCTGTATTTATGATAACCATGAAAATGTCTCAGAGAAGTGTAATCTAGTTTTGAAAAATGAAGTAACTTTCACTTTTCAGTACACTTGCTAGAACACTCCATAACAAAGTGTGGAGAAGGAGCTGGAGACCAGAGACCTAGAAATAGCTGCCCTTGAATGGCCTCTTCAATGTCTTGTTCTTTGGCTTTTGTCAAAGCAGGTGGCATAAGGCACTAAGAACAACCTACTGCTCTAGCTGCATCTTCCTCCACCCCCCTCAAGACAAGGAGGTTTTGTTTGAATTTCAAACACTCTCATATTACTTACTACCAAGTCAAGTGAAGGACAGAAGGCAGGCAAAGGTTTGCTTTATAAACAGTAAGGAAAACAGTGTGTCTGAGAAGACGGAAGTACTGTGCAATGCAAATATCTAAGTACGTAGTCACAAAATGTAGTAGCTGGCACTGTGACAGAATCTCTTCTCTGTACATAAAGGTACGTACATTCATTACTGAATTATCTGAATTTTATTTATATTACTTTCAATCATCCAAGTTAGGTATAAGCAAATTGCTTTTGAGTTTGTATTGTATGTTTAATAACTGAACTATAAGTCAAACATTGTTTTTCATCAAACAAATATTTTAAGCATTTTAGTGAAGCATAGGATGATAAAATGTCAAAAAAATACTCTTACAGAGTGAAGCATGTGTGATGTTTCATGGCACTTTAAGGGTTTAGGCCCTGGAAAGTCCTAAAATCTCACAGAATTGTTGATTTAACAACACAAAACTTGTGTCTATTGTTGGGTCTTTACTGATGTAATGCAGGATATTTTAGCAATACTGTTCAAAGTCCCTAAAAATGTGAAAAATGAAAGTGCTAGAAGATGTACCAGTACAAAGAAATGAACTGGTTCTTAATGATGTTTTCTATAAATCTGAGAAGAAGAAAGTGATGCTGATCTTTTTAGCACTGAGCTGAGACCTCTAATGGGTACTGCAGGAATAAATTGGCTGGATTTGCTCTCTTAAACACTGTGGTTTCTGACAGCTGCTGATGTTACCAATCCATGTGAGAGAGTATTTGAGAAATCTGAAACAACCTTAAGTGGCTGTCAGGACTTGGTATCATTATGTTTCTTACAGTGATAAGTATGTCAGAAATTACAAAAGCATGAAAAAATTAAAACGCAAGACCATATTTGAGATCTATTTAGTTTTGTATTTCTCTGGTAAGGTAATTACAGAGTCAACACCCCCTTCTAGCCCCTTTAATACCTGATGCTTTTCAAATCCTTACCTTCCTAGTCCTTCTCTGTAAAATCTAAAAATCGTTTTTTGATGCTCTGCTTCAGCTGGTCTTTGAAGAAAACTTGTCTGGCCTCTTGGCAGTTGCCACTTGACCGGATGACAGTATTTCAGTGATGTGGCAGCTTTGCCATTGCTTGTCATTTGTCTTACAGGTGTTGGTGATGAATGCTTTCCCTGCTAAAGAAATCGGCTGAAAGTTTGGAAAAGTTAAGGAGAGTCATCTCTTACCCCCCAGTTAAGTAATGTGCTTCTAGAAATAGGAATACTAGTGCTTGTCTCAGTTATTGTGAACCCATGTTTAACTTTGTTTCCTTGCTTCTAAGCAATAAAATTACAACACATTCTTAAATAACAGGATTCTTTGTGTCCTAAGGTGTTATTTATTTATTTATTTATTTATTTATTAAAAAAATAGTCTTGGTAAAGTACTTAACATGCCTCAAATTTTGAGCTCAACCCTTCTGATTCTATTGTTTAGCAATTTAATCGTATAAGCAGCCTTGCCCTTGTTGAATAGCATTTGTACAAGACATACTCTATAGAGCAGCAGTGTGATGTGCAGTAGGAGTTAAAAAAGTGGGTTCTGTGTACTTGTTTGCATTTAAATCACTGAACTTCACTATTTGTAGTTTTCCCATTCACTATTTTTAATTTTCCTAATCTGTAAAAACTAATGTAGTATTTCCTTTATCTACAGGTTTTGGGGAGATGAACCTGTTAAACTCAGTGTTCTTGAGATTCTCACATGAAGGTGACACTTGAGGTACCTATTGCTACTAAACTACTGCTTTCGTCCTTTAGTCAGGATTGAAACTGATTTTACTTACAGGGATTAGATGTGACTCTTTCTTTCCTAAAGAATCATAATTAACCCATCAGCAACTATGTTAGGAATCTCAACTACTAGGTGGTGTTGAGCAGCAGGTTGATAATTGTTTACTTATGAAGCTTTCTGAACAGTTGTGCTGTGCTTGTGTATCCGGCAGTGGTCTATAGCCCCTCCCAAAAGAAACTATTTCTAAGGCAATTGTTTAAGCCATTTCATTCTTAAAAAAAAAAAAAAAATCTTTTGTTACCATTCGCTTGTGAAATTTTTAAGTTCTTCTCATATTTGTGTGCTAAAAATAAGAATCACTTTGGGGTAATTTTGGCTAATTTTATAATCTATTCATGTTGATATACTTTGACAGCTATACATGTGGATATAGAAAGGCTATTTCCTCATCTATAGAAATCTGTCTGCTTTTGCAGCGTGGAGCTTGGAAAAGTGCTGTGTCCACACATTTGCCTTACAAGTTCACAAAAACGGGGAACAAGCTGACCTGACCTCTTATGTTTCTTTTCTCCTTGCTGGGCTTGCTTGAGAGGACAGCTTTAGTTAGGCCACACAAATAGAGACTGTGAGAAAAATCATGATTCAAAGTCATTCCTCTATTCTGCTTTGCCAGAGAGATTCTACTCTGATTTATACCAAAAAACCATAACATGACTCAAAGGATTTAATATATTCAGTCTTCAAAAACTTTTAAAATTTTAATTGACAATAAATCTTCAACAGCATTTTAGAATTAGGATGCTAAGAAACCAATGTGTGAATTAAGATGATAAATGATTAAATAGTTCTGCAGCCATCTGCCTTAAGTTAATGGTATTAAACTACTTCTGCAATTTCCTTTGTGTTTTTTTTCAAGTGACCTGCAGTTGCAAATCTGTAACTTTTAAAATCTGTAACTTGTTCAGAAAGTATTCTCTAACAAGTGTTTGTATTGTGTTATCCTTTAGCCATTTTAACACTTTCTATTCCACAACTGATAGGAAATATGCTTTGGAAGGCTGTGGGTTCTTGTTTGTTTAGAGTTATTCCTATTGATTTTATTTTTTTACTTTTTAAGGCTTGAGTCATTCATTTCTATGTTTGAGTTGTGATAGACAAAGGTGATGGTTTTGTGGAGGCTTTTTAGTATTCTGACCTACTGATAAGTTAATACACAGCTTCTGAAACTTTTTTAAAGCTTTTTTTTTCCACTCACAGAACCTTTCTGATTCTGTAAACTCTGAAGATCGAGTTGCGTAAGTTGAACATATTTATTGATTTACACATGTAACTGAAACTAGTGTTTGTTGGGTGCTTCTGCTCTAATTGCTCCAGGAAAACTTAATGTCAGTTTTACTCTTTGTCAGGGCTTATTCCACTCTACTGGTTTTTAGCACACCACAATTAAATCTCTGAAGTCAGACGCGCTTTGTGAAAAATGTACAAAACATTGAAAGCTCTCTCCATTTCACTGAATTCTGTGTATTCTTCTTCTAAGGGACAAGCATTCTAATGGTACTTCAAATATGTAAGCTGCTAATAGCTTTCAGATTCCTAAGGTAATTTTTTGCAAATTCTATTTACAATAATGCTAAATGTAATCTTCTTCTTTCTTTCTTTACTAAATCCTTTACATACCAGGTTTCAAGAGCTGTGCATAGCCCATGAGTGTCCTTGTACCTCTGGCTGCATATATTAAAGATTTCCCTATAAATTATTTAGTGGTAGAATATTCTAAATGCCTCTTATGTCTATGCACAATCATATTTTGTGAAATAAGCATGCAAACAGATTCCATTGTTGTGTGAACTAAGCCCATAATAATTCAAACATGTTATGTTTCAGATTTTAATAACCTCAGGATGAAATAGGAGCAGCCTTTGATTGATTTAGTGTGCTCCTTTTGTGTATGGTATTAGAAGCTTCATCTTGGCATGAATAAAATACGAACTTGGTAAGGTTGTCTGTGGGCATCCTCATACCTAAGCATTATACCTATACATAAATGTTTACACCCTTTTCTCGGTCACTTTATAAAGTCCTTTCGGATGTACCTGAATGCTTTGGTTATCAATATGAATATTCAGTCTTGTTCCAATCCTGTTTAGTTCTTATCTATCCTCAAAGGTATCCCATGGCTGTACTCTACAATGTAGTTTTGAGTTATCAGAGTTTTAGAAACCTATTTTCAAATACTTTTCACCAAAACAAAACCTGTTTTCAGGCCAAGTCCAAATATTAATCTAGACTACAAATACATGTAACAAGTTCATGAAAGAACTTCCATTCACAAAGAGTTCTAAAGCTGTCATGAACTGCATGAAACTCTGGTGCTCCATTGTGATAATGCTACTTACTGGTCTTCCACCACAGTGAAACCAAATATTTCTGAAAACATATTAACACACTTAGTTATTTGGAAATATCTGCAGTTAGGTGCAAAAATATACTCAGGACGGAGTTACAATGGAGGTGCTTTCTCTGCTTAAGTATTGTCTCCCAGATGCCTGAACTAACATTGATTGAGAGCTCCATCTCAACTGTAAAAACTGTGTCATTTGGGGGCTATTGTTTTAAAAGAATTTAGCCACAGTTACAAATATATTCTGATTTTAAACTTGGCAAGGCAACAGTGCTTAAGAATTTAAATGGTCTTGGAATACTGTCAATTACAAGTTTTAAAATTTGAGTGTTGAGTATGTAGAAGAGCAGTGACCTGAGGGCCTGATTCTGTATGATAACCCTCTTGATCCTAAACTAGGAAAGTGTCAGATGAAACTGTGGTTTTCCTCTGAAGTAAGATGTCTCATACCTTGTAGCATCTTTTCTCCCCTCTCATATTAGTAGTTGTTGAAAAATTAAGCTGAGTTTGTCAGGTTTGTCAGTCCCATGAACCTGTGCAGCATCTGTTTTTGAGATGTGCTAAGCATACTGATACGATTTGCAAACTCAAGAGCTGAGTTTTCATGTTTTCAGAAAGAATTCATACATTTGAGCATGTTTAGCAGCTGTATTTCCAGGAAACTAAGAGAGCAACCGATGTATTGGAGGCCACTGATCTGGAAAAGTGTCCAGAACAATTGTTTTCTTCCTGGGTCCTGTGAAGTGAGATAGTAAGGCTGTTCTGATCCCTCCCCAGAAAATCTGCTTTACTTTTTCACCCTACTAGATTATGAGGAAAATACCTAATTTACTCCTGCAGCTGCTTTAGCATTGCTGTCTCGCAGGGTTCATCTTGATCCCTGCAGAATCCAGCCTGTAAAACACAAAGCCAGCATGTTGTGTCTCAGACATCCTGCTGACTCAACTCTGCTTATCTAATCATACTAATATTGACATATGACTGCTTCTCCTTTATTCTGTGGTAACCCTTGTTCTTTAGATACATACAATTCAGTGCAGATATGCCAATATAATCCAAGTTTGTAACTTTCAGCCATCCTCTGGCCCTCCTCTGGGATCATCTGGTGGATTTAAAGGTCATCACCAGGTAAGAGGTCACTTACTAGGCCTGTTCCTACAAAACATGAATTGTTCTGTCAGTGATTTTGAGACTTTAGCGTTGTTTTTTATCCAATTTTAGAACAACATAAAATTTAAATTTAACATTTAAAAATTAAATTTCAAAATAACGGAACTATTTTACTTGGAATTTGTAAATGTGAAAATTATTTTTTTCTAGTGCTACAGGTCAAAATAGGACTACCTTGAAAAAGAACTCGAAACTGCTGAACTTCCCTTATCTTACAAAATGAAGTGTAACTGGTAGGAATGTGTTGTGTCTTTTTGCTTTTTTTTTTTTTCCCAAAATTGCAACAGACCTGTATTTTTTCCAGAAGATGCCTCTTCTGGTAAAGATTGTTTGAGCAATGTGAGGCAATGTGAGCAGTACTTGTCTTCATGGTGAATACTGCTCTCTTTTTAAGAAAGTTTATTACTTCCTGTCTCTCTGCACTCCTATCTTGAGTACTTTGTTTGAGTCATGATCGACAGCTGCTGGTTCAGCTCTCCAGGCACTATCTCACTTTGTACTATCCAAAGCTGTAGCCCACTAGCTACTGAATTTTTAAGTTAGAAGTGTGTTTATCAACTGAAAACTAGGGATGGCCCAAGGCCAAAACTTTAAATTCAAAACAACTTTAAGCTTTGACAGTAGAAATATGATCTAAATAATCTTGACTGTACACTAACAAGGTCAGGACAGATAATATTTATAAAATGTCAGTGGAATTTTATTAAGCTTAGTTTTCTAAAGAACATCTATGAACTGAAGAGAATTCAATCTGCATGTCTTCATTAAAGAAGACTCTTAATTCTTGTTGTGATTTAAGTTCCTTAAATATCTCTATATATTAGTACTTGAAAATGTAAGCAGTGAAGATTTTAATCTGATTATTATGGAAATTTTGTTTTTAAAGATACTTGTTTAAACACCATTTACTCCCAAGGAGCAAATGGGTGACATTTCTTATCAGGAAAAGGGTATTTTACAGTTTCACAGAGAGTGAGCTAATGATTTGGCTAGTGGAGGGTTGTAGAACAAGTAATACCTCTTGCTGGGTGAAATGTATTGCATAATGTTAACCTTTTGCGGGAGCCAAGCTTCCCAGGAGAGTAAACAATACACAAATGGGGCAGCCTCAGAAAAGCAGCAAGTTACCATTGATTTACCATAGCAATATCATTATACCTTTCATACTTTGAGATCCACGTCATGCTCCTAGTAGTTGAAATTCACTATTAAAAATACAGAGTCTATCTCTTTTATAAAAAACTTGAGATACCACTTTTGACTTTGAATGGTTTACTGTTCTGATATGAGATATTTTGACCAATGTGCCTTAAATGAAAGATTCCTTTTAATTCTGTAATTCCAGAAACGTTTTTACCTTACATATGTATATAAGGAAATAGTTCTGTGAGCCTAAGCTTTCAAAAATGAGTCAAGATCTGCAAATTGATGAGGTTTTCACTTTTATATCTTAAGTTTTTTTAAGCCAAACAGTATGGTTTTTATTTGGTTTCTGTGGTTTTGAGTCATCACAGTACCCTTTGACTGTGTTCCTAGAGTTCTAATCCCTGGACTCCCTTTCAGTATTTGCAAGAGCACAGAATTGAGAACAGGAAGATTCCTCAGATGGCAATATCGAAAATGGAGTATCTATCTTAGCATACTATTAATTTGTAACTTATTTGACTGTGAGGCTCTGGAAGGTAAAATAGAGTGGCTGTGAATATTTGAGTTTCTCGTCCAAGTTAAAAGTGAACTGCTTGGAATTAATTTACCACAATGAAGAAAGTTACCAGCAAAACATGTGGGAAAAAAAAAAAAGTCAGTCCAGTATTTTAATCTGTAACAAGATATATCCCCTAAAAATATCCATTGCTATATGTCGTTACATTCAAGGGTATTAGTTACAAGATACCCTTTTAAAAAATCCTACTTAAACAATTAATCCAAGTATGAGTTGCAAGAAAAATGGTGCAAATATTAATAGAAGGGGGGATGGGTGTGTCAATTTTACTGTCAAACAACAGAATTATGATTGCTATTTTCAAATGGATTTATTTCCACTGGTTTGAATGACAGTAAACAGGGTTCTTCTGACTTTGAGATAAGCAAATAACACATATGATTACAAATCATACCAGCTTTGATGTAATTACGTACAGCTTCTCTGAACTTCCTAAGAGAGACCCACTTCAGAGAGGATTTGGCCTTTTAGAAGATTGGAGAAGCTGATTACTTGTAGTTTTCGCACTGCCAGTCACCACCTGGTGTGCTGGCACCTTGTGGGGGTTTAAATGAGGCAGGAACATCAAACAGGTGTAAAAAGAACAGGAAACCAAACAATAGGGAGTCAGACCGTGAAGTACTGTTGGGAAAGACTTGGTTTGCAGTGTACAAACAGATTGTTCTTTCATTTTGGAGAGAGAGAGAACTTGGCTCGGTTGGCTGAGCTTTGTCAGACTTGATATGAACAAGATCAGAATTTCTGACTGGGTCTATACATCATGAGAATATATGCAAAACCTGGAGTACTTTGTCAAATGCCCCGTATACATTTTGAAAGGTACATGGCCTTGCTGTTAGAGTGCCCTTCTAGCTCTTGTGGGCTTTTTCAGTAATACTTAGTTTAGAAACTTTTAAATTTCTTTTAAAATACAGCAATATGAATGCAGCAGTCCTTAAGGAAAAATTTTGTCCATCTCTCGGAAACAGAGAGGGATTTTAATTCTGCAGAGGATTGGCAACAGAATATTTTTGAAATGGAATTATCTAGGAATTCCTTTAACTTCTCAACATTATACAAATATAGGCCTAAAATTAATGCAAATATGAATTTAATTACACTAATTTAAATAACCCTTTATTTTTCTGTTACTGATAAAAACAAAGTCTTAAAAAAATCCATGTTGAGATTAACCCTTTGGCTCTGCACAACAGAGCACCACCAAATCTTTTTGATGCAACCAGCAACCTGTTCCAATTTACCTGTTTTAACCAGTCTGCAGTTGTTACCAGTTTATCTACTGGTTCATAAGGCACTTTTCAAATACAGACTTTTTAAAACTTCAGAATGCCTTCAATGCTCATCTGTTACTAGAGTAGTGTCTAGAAACAGACAGACTGAAGAAGAAAGTATAGGAGGTGCTAGTTCTGATGCTGACACAGTTGCTACCTGAAGAAGAATGTTGCGATTGCCTCAGCAGCAAAGGAAGTCTTCTGTCACTTTCTCTGAAGGAGACCCCAAATGTGCACGTAAATGGAGAGGTTGGTAGAGGGGAGCATCTTCAGCCAGGGTTGATGGTGTAATCAGTGCAGATAGGGACTGTCCTTTAGAACAACCTGCAGTCAAATTGTTCAAGGGCTGCTTTAGCTGCCACCAAACAAGCATGAGGGAAGCACGAAAGAATATTAACTATTCAGGCTCTAATTCAGAAAGTGTAACAGGTTTTCCAGTAGTAGAATTTATGTGACCAGAGCTCTCTCTAAAATCTGTTTTTTCCCCTGTGAGTGGATTATGCTGCTTGGCACACACAGTACAGAATTGTGTTTTCAGAAAATGTGGAACAGTGTCTCAGCTCATATAATTCAGCACAGTTCCACAGAGGTCTAAATGAGAATCCGCTTTTTAAAAAATATACATATTTTAAAATACCGTTTCTGCCCACTACAGGAATATGTAAGAAATTTTGTAACAGGCAGTTACAGAGTAACTTGTTGATAGCACAAACCTCTTCTGAGCAGGAGTCACTGCTACAGGGCTGCTGTCCTGAAGCATAGGCATTTTCATCTGACTTACTTGAGTGACAACCCCCAGGAGCGTGCCGGTGACCCATCACAATTTTGTCTATTTGTTAAAAAGTATATGTGACATAATATGCTTTTTTTTTTTTTACATTAAACCTTCTTAAAAAGGTGTAGATTAGACATAAATCCATGTCTCAACCACCGGCAGGGAGGGGGGCCTGGGAGAAGCGAGTTGCCTAACTGTCTGCCAGCCGCACGGCCCATTCCAAGGTCCAGGGGCCGGACTGGGGAGATACTGCTGGCGAGGTGTGTGCGGCGGGGCCATACCTGCCAGTGTGCCGGGCCTGCGCCTGGACCTTGGCCTCCAATGCCCAACCGGGTGCTTCGTGGGCCAGAGCAGGTGGGCTCGCAGGTGTGCGGCCCCAAACGGCACTGGAGGCAGCTCAGGGGGTGACTGTGTGCGTCCCTCCGTAGATGCGTGACCCTTGGCCGCCGGGACGGGGCTGGCAGCAGCCAGGGCTTTTGCAGCCTTCTGCCTGTGCCTGCCCGCGGGGCCCTTCCGTCGTGACCCAGGGTTAGGAGCAGGCCCTGCGGCTGCCCGCAGCCCCGGGCCGGCGGAAGAGGGCTGACGCTCGGTGACAGCACACGGGATAGTGGCGCCTGCCCCGTCCAGAGCCGCGGGACATTCCCCCCCGCCGCCCTCCCGCCCGCCCCGACTCCCCACTACGCCCCCCGGGGAGGGGCTGGGCCGGGCCGGGCCGGGCGGGAGGCCGCTGCTCCCGCCCCGCAGAGCTCGGGCGTGCGGGCAGAGGCGGAGGGGCCGGGCCGTGCTGCCTGCTCAGTCTCAGTCGCCGCGCACCGCGGGGATGGAGATGCTCCCAGGTGCGGCGGCCGAGGCGGCCTTCGCCGACGATGTGCTGCGTGTCTTTGGGGCCAACAACAGCCTGTCGGCCGGGCAGCTCTCCGCGCTGCTGCACCGCCTAGGCGCCGCGCCGGCCCTGGGCGCGCTGCTGCCGCTCACACACCTGCACCACAACCAGGTACCGCGGGGGCGGCGGAGCCGGGTGCACCCAAGTGCCGCTTTGGCTCCGCGGCGGCCGGGAGGGCTGGGCAGAGCTAGGCTGGGCTGGGCTGGAAGCGCACGTCCAGGAAGAAGGGCGCCGAGCCGAGTGGGCAGCCCGGGAGTCTTGTCGCCGTTGTGTTTCCTCATATTGAAGCTGGTAGGGAGAGAAGGAAGGAGCAAAGGTCTGCTGAGGTACTGGGCCCGGGATTCGGGCAAAGGTACCGGTCCACTGATGAGACCGACTTGCGGCGGGGAAGAAACGGTCATCCATCAGTCAGCTGCTGCGTGCGGCAGGCGGTGCGGGGCTGCCTGTGGGGCTGGCTCTACCCCTTCGTTGCTCGGTTTGTAAACTGGCACTTCTCCTGGATAAATAACATCTGGAAAGTGTATGAGAATGAGCTAGTGTTCCACTCCAAGAGCTGTATGAGCAAATCTTCAGGACTTTTAAAAATGCAGTTGTCACTTGGTGTGACACGAACTTGATTGTAGGCAGGTCTACTTGTGTGTAGGAACCTTTTCAGAAATGTTCACCCTAGTTCAGTGCACAGTGTGCACTCATCAATTAATCTACTAAAACTGTTTAAAAAGTTTTAATTTACTGACTAAATTGGAAAGATTTTACTCTATTTGGTGTCTCCATGCAAAACTCAGACCTCATTGCTGCTTCTGAAATCTATGTAATTTCACGTCTCTGCAGTGTCTTAGTCTGTTTCCTTGAGGAGAGAGAATCTTGAGGCTGGTGGAGATTTCCTTGTGCTTGGGAATCAGGGAGGCAAATCAATCACAAAAATAAAAGGAAAGCAGGGATGACTATTTGCCGTGGTTCAGTTTTGCTCCCTGAGAGACAGAAAAGGCATGGCTCTAGGGACCTCGAGAATTTTTTTTTTTTTTGCGCTTGGAGAAGTAGCTCTTTTGTTTGCTCTGTGAAATTTTGAATAAGTTCCCTTTGATTTATCTTCACTTTTACCAGAGGTGTAATTGGGAGTTAATGCCATTGAAATAAATGTAGTATTCAGTGTAAGCATAGCAATATCTGCCAATGGTTGCTTTCAGATCTCTGAAATTGAACACTGTTCTAACAGTGTATTAAAAGCATAAACATTCCCAGCCACACATGCTAAATACAAGTTTACAGTGTTGAATATGGCTATGAAAAGGAGCTTTCTTTAAAAAGCCCTTCAGGTCTTCCCTCTGCAAAAGCACGTAGCGCTCGTACAGCCCTTGGCGCAGGCTACAGAAGAGAAAAAAAGCAGATTTTTTTGTTAAAAGACTATAATTGCATGATCTTCGTAAGTCACTTGAAGTTTAACTGAAATTTTTTTATTGGCCTGTTCTAGCTACATCTACTTTGAATAAAATCTAGGGTACTATACTGAAATGGATTTGCTTTTTTGCTGAGTTGTATTCTTTCTTAAAATTGGCCATATGATTGCTCCATCAGTCAGTACCACTTCAGCAAGTGCATTTTACCTCCTGGCTTTTGATCCCTCATAGATGTTAGTTGTATCAATGACTTTGGACAGGTGATGCATTTGTATGCATCCTCATGCTAAGTAAATTGTACATGCTCATTTTCAACCATTCTGACTCTATGTTTACAAGTTGATAATTCAGAGCATCTACTGGTTATGATAGAAGACATAGAATGGCTTAATCTAACTTTGTGTGTTGGAGGGCATCAGAGGCATAAACTTTATCTTTCTATACAGGGGAAATTAAATACCTCTGGAGAGTGATTCGGGTCTTTCTCAGGCAGGCAGAAGCCATCCAGGCTGCATAAGCTTCTGACTACCAGGAGGAAACAAGGTTTATCATAGACTTTCAGTTCTTAACTTCAGTGTCCAGACTTACTGGGATGACTCCCAGGCCTTTCTTCCAATCAAGATAACATAACCCTGCTCTATCAGAGAGTCCTTCATCCAAGCCTAAAGTAATTTTTAAGTGGAGAGCTGATCTGTAAGGGACAGGTGGTAGAGCACTTCAAAAACTACCAGAAAGAAATAGTTTCTGTTAGTTTTATCCCAGTATTAGTGTTAAGTTTAATTTTGGTAATCACACAAGAGAAGATTCACCGGAAGCTGATCCATTTTCTTGCAAGTTTGAGAGTCTGGATGTGTAAGCCAGAAGAAGATGGATGCTTGGCTTCACTTTGATACTACCTTGACTTGAAAAGATAAAGGGGGAGAAAAAATGATTTAATTTCTTAATGATGGTGTTTGAATATATACTCATGTAGACATTTATTGTAACTTAATGCCATATGATATCCATGAAGATACTTTTTTTTTTTTTCCTGTAAAAGACAAAAAATCGAACAAACTTTTTGAGTACTGTTTTGGATTTTTTGATTGAAGTGTTTCCGGTTCATTATGCTTTGGGCCTTTTTTTTTCTTTCACTATGTATTTTTATAATTGCCTTTATTTGTGTTTGTATTTTCTTTGCTCTTTAGTTTTTCTGTTGTCACCTTTTCTTATTAACATACAAGGTAGGACTTTCTGTCAGAGAAATAAGTAGTAACTGAGCAAACTCAAGTACTGGTCACTGCTATTTTTTCACATTTTACTGTGGAATTCTGACACATTTTAATCCTACTAATAGGGATAAAATTTGCAATTTCAATATAACAGATGATGGCTTGTTTACTCCCTCTGTATTACACATTATTAGCATAATGTAAAATCATGAAGCCTTCTGTTATTTGGTTAATTGTAGTATGATAGTCATACATACATATGTGTGATGAAGGATTAAATTACATGCTCTCGGTTTTGGTCAAAAAGTACATGGAAAGTAAGTGGACATTGGGAAGAAAGCCTGTTAACATCACCTTTATTTTGTTCTTTGACATAATTAATAGGTGCTAAAATCACACTTCAGTTTCCTTCTTTGACTTTTCTAACTCTTATGTTTCTGCCAGTCTAGATGTTAAGCCTGAATACTCTTAATGTTTTAATTTTTAACCAAAAAATGAAGTTAAAATGAAAGGACAAAATTAATTTAAAATCTTAATTAGAATTAACGATCAGATATAATTCTTTTTCACCTCAAGATAAGTGAAAAACCAATGACTTTAGTGTTTCAAGTAGATTATAACCAGACTAGTATCTGCTTTGTTTTGGTTATTCTGTTAGTGTTTCAACAGTTTAAACTTATGATTTTTGAAACAAGGGGGAATGGTCTGACAGAGTATGTGTTATGGTCTTGATCCAACACAATGGTTTGATGTTGCCTGGTCAGTGAGAAGATAAATAGGCTTAGTTATTTGACTCTCTGAGTATGTCTTATTTCTACCATATCTTCAGCAATTTTCAGCATTAGTGGACAATTTTCAGCTCCCAGCATGAACAACTGCCTGTCAATGTGTGTATATCTTGGTACTTCACATGTGGAATGCTATAGATAAAGCAAAGGTAGAGCAAAGATAAGATATGTGGCAGAAAAGCAGGACAGGGACTGAAGCATTTACAAGATGGTTGATACCGTAGCATTTTTTTGTTAATTTTCCAGTTAGAGATCCTCTTTTATTTTTGTCTGAGAAATTATCCCATCCTTTCCTGCAAAAGGTATGACAAGTTGGCATTTTAAAAATTATTTATTTATTTATAAAGATACTGCTGTGAAGAGATGGTGGGGTGTCACTTAATTTACCAACTAAAAAAAAAATTATTCCCATATTGGTCAATCATTTTTGGAAGAACTGTACCAGGAGAAAAGCAAACATCTGTTTAAATAACCCAGTTGATGGTTTCATTTTTTTTTTAGAATTTTCAATAGTTTGTAATTGTGTAAATTCTAATGATTTCAGTCCTCCTCAGTTTTGAAGAAAGCGTTTTAAAAATTTTTTTTTAGCAATTGAGGGACACGATCAGTTATGCTGTATCTTTTTTGCAGTTGTTTATTAAGCACTGGGTGATGATCACATTACAGCCAGTCCCCTCACCTAATTGCTATGACAAGGGTTACTGAATAGCAAGGGACAGCTAGGATGGTAGTCTTGGTGAGCCAGGACATCACTGTCAGTCCCCTATTCCATGAGGCTGAATTTCCTTTCTGCTGAGATAGTCTGTCAGTCTTACAAAACTAATAGCTTATGTTTTTACAGCAGTGTGACCACCTTAATGCATTTACCCTCCAAACACAGATGCAGAATTTTGCAGTGTGCAAATATGAGTTGCTCCAGTCCAAAGCTTCTACCAGCTTTAATCTTTTAATTAATCCTTTAGTTGTGTCAGTGAACTCATGAAAGCTTACATTTTAGCTCTTGGATGTATGTAGGAGTTTTCTGTGAGAATGAAGTCACTTATAACAAGGAATTATTTATAGGAATCATTATCCTCTGGGCTTGCCCCTGATCAAAATAATAATAGTAATTAAATGTAATGCTGTTTCTCAACTTCCAATAAAAGAGCTCTTGTCCGATGGTATTTCTCACTTATTTGTTTGTATGTAGCCAAATTACAAGTCTCAACTTTACCAATTCAAGCTGTATCTGATTTATTTAATCTATTTTTTTTTCTGTCTACAACGTGGTTTGAATTTTTGTGAACTAATGCTAATACTGCTGTGAACTAATGTTAATAATATTTAATATTTTAAAATACTACTAATCCATTCTTGATTTCTCGGAATGAGATAGTTGAAGATGGTTTCTCTTAGAGATAGTTTTGTTATAAATTCTCAGCTCCTACTGTCTTGTTTTTCTAAGGGCTTCTCACTGTAGACTTGGCTACAGAAGTGGCTGTGTAAGACAGTAAAACAAGAAGCAGAAATGGCTATGTAAGACACTAATACAAGAAGCACCATATAGGAACTCTTTTCTTTAGATCACAATAATCCTCTCTGTTTTACACTGGACATAATAGCCACATATTTTCCATTATTCCATAGTGCACAGTTAATGGTAACACGGCTAAGGCACATAGCTGATTTAGAAAGCTCCAGAGGTTCATGTATTGGGCTATATCTTCAGTGTTGATTTCCTAACACACTACTTCTGTTGAGATTAAATGGACAAATATGCTTTACTCACCTCCCCTGGCTTCTGTTATCCAGGTATATTTATTTTATAGGTGATACATTAGCATTGATGTTGAAAGATGAAAGTATATGCAAAGTATATATTTGGGGCATACTAATATATATTGCTTATCAGAGTCACCCTCTTTGGAGATTCCAAAACCTGTCTGGATGCGTTCCTGTGCAATCTGATCTAGATTAACTTGTTTTAGCAGGGAGGTTGGACTAGATGATCTGTAGAGGTTATGTTCAACCCCTACCATTCTGCGATTCAGTGAGTCTTCAAGGTCTCATTCTCTTAACAATATTTATACTTATATTTAAGTTCAAGCATATACTTAAGTGCTCTGCTGGACTGCATCATTAAAGAGGAAGGACAGAAACATTATGGATGTAATTTAGTTGAAGTCACTTGAATTGGCCTGCATGCTCTCTTCCTCCAAGCTAAATCAGAAATAGTTGCATTCAAGTGATATGTGTATGCCTTTCACCTGCTGGACGGTATTAGAAAAATATTTATTAACGGTCAGTCGGTAGAGGCAGCTCCGTTGAAGTAAATGACAGTTGCTTTAGCTTATCTATAGAAGGAATTTGCTTTATAGATAACAATCTTGAGTTACTGGAGAAGTGCTGTGAAATCTGAAGGCTAGCAAAACTGAAAAGAGCAGGGAGTGGCCATTGTTTTTATTTTGCTAAAGTTCTACTTTTGCAACCACACTGAGATTCGCTACAGGGAGAGTTATGCTTTAAGTTTGACTAAGTTTGACTTGAAAATGTTTGACTTTTTTTTGGCTTGAGACTTGGTATTGGTATGTGTTTGTTGTACAGCAATAAGCCAAATCACTTTCCTTGTGAAAGAAACAAAGAAAAGGAAGAAAGGAAAAGAAAGAAAGAAAGAAAGAAGGAACTAACTTTCCTTATCGATCGTTTATGAAATAATGAATGGGAATAAATGAAGTGTCGCACAAAGTCTTAAGTGGTATAGAACATATAATTAAAAACACACTTTTTTCTGTAGATGTATATGTTAAGATATTTCATGGTTTGTCTTTTATCTTTTGGTAGAAAATAACAGAACAATCAGCCTGTCCCTGACCTGATTTAGAACTAAGTATATTTATCCTTGACCTATTAGAAACTATTATGTCCTGAGCTGAAGGCACAGTGAAGATCCCAAGTAAAGAGTTTATTTCATTGGAGTAAGGGATGATTTTACAAAACAATGTTTGTTGTTAGCAATTACCGCTATAAAATGAATGAAAAATTATGAGTGCTGCTAATATTTAGACTATTTTTTAACAGCTAATGGGGAGATAAATAAGAAGCATTGTTGTAAAGTAGAAGTGGTCATTTACATGAATAAGCAGATTTACCATTCTTCTGTCACTGAGACTTTAGCTGTATCTAGCCTGCTCTTACTTATTTTATAGTTGCATGATATTTTAATTACTTTAAAGCTATTCCTCCAAATATATTCTAAGATTTAGTTGTCCTGGTTCATGGGGCATAAGATTTGCAAATGTCTACTTAAAACATGTTTCACTGATTTGTGATTTATCTTGCTTAAAATATTTTGAATAATTACTTTTGCTTTACATTAAGCAATCACAATGGTTTCATCTGCAGCATACAAATACCGTGTATGCTTCCTTAAAAATGCCTTACAGTATTTTCTTGTTGTAATTCTTGGATTTCTCAGTGCATGACTTATTTTTTGTTTTGTGTTAATTGTATTAAGTAGGCAAAATCTTTTTCTCTTCCAGTGCTTGACTGGTGAAGAAATCTTTTATTTGCATGGGATACCGAACAATAGTCACATCTCAAATTCAAGCTTCTCCACTATTTGTCCTGCTGTTTTGCAACAGCTATTTTTTCACCCATGTGATCATCAGAAAGACTTTGTGGATACCTCTAAACCAAATTCTTTACAAGGTTAGTTAACATTAAGTGCTCTAATACTGCAACCAGAGTGGGATTTTCTTAGTAGAATAGTAGGCACTTATCTATAAGTAACAGGAGTGTCTTGTTTAAGACAACATATAGTTGTGCAGTGGGAATGTAAAATGCTGTTTCAGATCAGTGAACTATCTAAACATGTATACTTGTTGTGGTTTAGGCCCATCAGGGAACAAAAGACCACGATTAGCCTCAAGTACCAAAGACCTGAGGATTGCCAAAGGGCAGGGAGAGCTTAATTGCTGCTTAAGGTCCAGGACAAATCAGACCAAGCTTGGGGAAGAAAACAGAAAATAATTTAATGCAACACCAACTGAAGCATAACCATAAAACCCCAAAACATAACAAACATAACACAGAGTGGTACAATGATGAAGAGTCCGACCAGCCCTTTAAGATCACCTTCTCCCCACCCTTCCCCTTTTCCCCAGGCTCAGAGCCCCGTGTTTTAACCTCCTCCCCTCCTTGAACAGCCCAGGGGGGCAGGGAGTGGGGTTTTCAGTCAGTCTATTCCTGACGTCTCTTGCCATTTGTCTCTCCTCAGGGCAGGTAGGCTCCGCACCAGTCCTCCCTGCACGTCCATGGCGTACCTCACACACACGGCAGCCCTGCACAGGCTGCTCTGACGTGCATTTATCCCAAAAGCTGCAGCTCCTGTGGGTCTGCTCTGTGGCATGCAGGCTCTCCAGCATGGCCTGTGCCATGGCCACCTCCTCACACAGTCTCTTGCCCGTCCGGGTGCACTCACACGGAGCTGCTGGTGGCGCTCAGTCCTGCCATGGCACTCCATGGGTTATAGGGGCACAGCCTGTGTTCTCACCATGGGTTACAGAGGGGTCTCTGGTCTTATGCTCCTCCTTCCTTCCTCCTCTGACTGTGGGGTCCGTGTGGTCACCTCCATCTTGTATCACTTTTACACCTCCTGCCAGCACTTCAAATTCCCATCCCTAAATAGTGATGGCAGAGGTGCCAGATTGGCTCAGCTGGGCCGGAGGTGGGTGTGAACCCAGGAACTGGGGGAGAGTCCAAAAACTCTTTACCGGGTCTTCACTGCAACCCCCTCCCCCTGTTACCAAGCAAAAGCTGCTCCTTGCTAAACCATGACAATACTGTCCTTTGACAATGATCTATTCATAATACTTTAGAGAAAGTTTAAAGAACTGAGTAGCTAGGTATGGAATAATTTGCCTGTTAAAAGAAGACTCTTCCTGGCCTGTTTTATTTGGATAATATTTTGTACCTTGAAGCATAAGGACTCTCACTAATGGGAGAGAAGGTAGAAGTATGGAAGAGAAGTTTGTAAAGGAGATTTGAAATGGGAAATCAGACTTAGTGGGATGTGCGTGTATCAAGGCAACTCAAGTTAAATTATTAGGGGAATTATTTGCGTGTGGGACTCAAGATGTTAGGGGAGCCAATGACTCATTTACTAAGCATAAATACTCATATTCTTTCCAAACTCTGACTCTTCCTTTCATACCACCTGCTGTGCTGCCCCCTCCACTTGGAACAGGGATCATAGAATCATAGAATGGTAGGGGTTGGAAGGCACCTTTAGAGATCATCTAGTCCAACCCCCCTGCAGAAGCAGGTTGATCTAGATCAGGTCACATAGGAACATGTCCAGGTGGCTTCCTTCCTCCTATTTTTCTTAATATTATTTCTGTATTTATTGTGTGCACAACTGTATAGTGTAAAAAATGTGGGGCAGGAAAGATTCATCTGATTAATGAAGTCCCTTGCTGTATTGATATGTAATGGCTAATTTATTTGACTCAATATTCCAAATAAATTTACTGTATTATAAAGTTAGGATATTGGATGAGCAGATACCTGATGTCAGTATTTATAAGCTGAGATAAGGCAGTGTTTTTAATAACTTTTGAAGTATCAGTATTAATAACATTCTGATTAATACAAGTGATGATATTTAATTAAAAATATAGATAATTTCTAAAACTTAACTGTGTCAATGAATAATTAGAATGATATTTAAATAATCACTCAAACCATGACATCAATTTACCGTGATTGTTCTAGATTGCTTATACCATATGAAGGGTGCATGTTGTGAAGAAGTCCATAATGTCTGCACCTAAGGGTAGCATCTGTCTTTTTTTGGTTGTTGTTTTGGGGACGTTTAAGCAGGTTGTACATGGAAAGCTTGACCTGTACTTAACCTTCTAGGCTCTTTAGACCATCTCTCTTGGTTTAGTTTTATCCTACCATTTCAGAAATAATGTCCAGTAGCCAGATAAGCAAGGCAGCCCTCTCCCTGCCCCTCCCTTGGCTGCAGAGGAAGAAATCTGCAAGATTCATGCTTGGGGTATTTTAAAACCAGACATGTATGAGACTGTGACACGTAGTGGTACCCATTTTGAAGGGAGATTCACAGAAAGGCCCAGTGCCAAATGCAAGTGTTGATTTATGCACATACCCCCCCATAATGTGTAGAGGTTGTCTGTGTACTAAACCGAAATAAACTTAGACTTCTATAGTTATCCCAAACTGTGAACAGGTGTTTGTGACTCATGATGACCTTGGAAGCCCATTTGTTACAGATTTGATTTCAGAAAGATATTTACAAGCTTAATTGTCATTTACTGTAATGGAAATCGATCTCCTGTGTAGCTTAGTGAATCTACCCATGTCTAGTTGCGTACTTTTCCCTCTTGCTCCTCCCTCTCTCTCTCCAGAATGGGAAATGAGTGTTCTAGTTTGCATTGATTCACCTTCTACAAATGATTTAGATGTTTACAATGCTTTTTGATCTTGACATTACATATAAAAATTGTGACACTGCGCAAACTAGAGCCATGCCAGTTGCAAGTGAGGAATCTAGTTTATCGTGTTTTCTGATTGTGCTGCAGGAAAGTTAGGCTGCAGATCATAATCTGATCTGTTAGTTTCTACTATGCAGAAAGGAATTTATGGTCACTTCTCTATCTACGTATTGTAAAGCGTATAATGATGCAACTTTCTGGATTATACCAAATTGTTATCATATAGCCAACATTGTGTTGGCTTTGATTGTTATTTGTGGTCAGTTTTTATAGACAAACCCACTGTCTATGTGGATAACTTTGTAGTTTTGTGGCATCACCTGAGGCAATGTTGTAGACCTCTTCAGTGCAACCTTTAAAGCTTTTCTCTGTACTCACAAGGACTTGAGATGTCACTGGGAAAACCAGTAGCCAATGCATAGAGGCACAACTTTGTGATGCTTGTGAACAACAAAAGCAACCCCACTCCACCCAACCTATAATTCAAACTCCAGAATAATTATGATATAGCTTTGTACAAGGTCTTGATGTCTGAATTCTAGAAATCCAAGACTATGCTTATGAAAAAAGGGAAGTTATGAAGGAAGCTGTTATGGTGAATGCTGGTGCATTTGCCACTTCTTAGGAAAGTTTTTCCCCACATGTAGCTAAATAACACATCCCTTTTTTGAAACTAGAACTTTTATTTTATATACTTTCGCTTCTCTAATATAATTGTCTCTACTATCAGCTATCTGCCACCTCACCTGTTGGGTAAGTAGTGATGAGGAGCGTTACTTGGAATTAGAGGAGAAGGAGAAGAGTTAAGGACAGAAAGTTACCACCTCCAGATGATTTGAAAGGGTCATCGTTTATCAGGAAGGTTTTTTTTATCTATTACGGCCAAGACAGCAGACTTCCTCTCTTGGAGTTCTTTAGGAGTAAATGACAATTGAATCTAACTCTGTGACTAGTAAGAAGCTTTGTCTTACATCTGTACTATAGCTATTTTTGACTATTGGCTTAAACCTTTATTTTTGTTCTTCATTGACTGTAGAGAGAACTGATTTATACTGGCAGCAGGTAGGCTATCCTAGATCTTACGATAGTGTGGTTTCCATTTTTAATATGGTAGTCCCAGACATATTTTCCAGAGATTTCCTTTCCATAGGTATACACCCTGGTTATCTATGCATTTCACGATTTTTGTATTTGTGAAGTACAATTTCAGCCAGGGAACCACTCTTTCCCAATGCATGCCAATTTAGCTATTAGAAAAATCACAAACAGCCTGAAGTGGATGTTGCACTAAAATCTATTTCCGCTTGTTTATCCACAGTTTGGGGATTTGGGTTCCTGGCTGTGACTATTATTAACTTGGCATCTCTTCTGGGATTGATTTTAACTCCTCTCTTCAAGAAGTCATATTTCCCTAAGGTTTTAACCTACTTTGTGGGCTTGGCCATTGGTACTCTCTTTTCTAATGCAATTTTCCAACTCATTCCAGAGGTAAGCAAGAGAAATCATCATTTGGTTTGCATACTAGTTTTTAAAGTGTATTAATTTTAGAAGCGTGCTGCAGTGAGGTTTGGTTTGGAGATTGCAACCCACACAGAATTGTGGGTGGGCTTAGGTGCTATTAGGTACCATTTATTTCTGGCTGGGTGAGCAGAAGCGTCAAAATCTATGTCTAGTTGCACCACGGGAAAGACCAAGGGAGAAAGAGAAATGCACTGAATAAAGTCCTACTCAACTTCAGTAGCCTATAGGTTAGATCCTCCTCGTCTTGCACTTTACAGCTACATTCTGCTTGTAAAGTTCTACCAAATGAAAACACTTTTAACATTTAATTCAAATTTTAAAAAAATCTAGAAAGATTGGGATCTTTTGTAAAGTCAGCTTCATGGAAACTATATTCAGTAGAGAGAGAGTCTGTATTTTAGTATCTCTGTGTGTGGCATTTATTTGTTTTTCTGGAAATGTACTAAGATTACAGACTAATTTACATTACTTTTTCCTTCACTGTTAGGCATTTGGGTTTGACCCAAAAGTAGACAACTATGTTGAGAAAGCAGTTGCTGTATTTGGTGGATTCTATATTCTCTTCTTTGTGGAAAGGATTCTCAAAGTGATACTGAAGATCTATAACCAGGTAATGAAAAGTACCACTAACTGGACGAGCCTTGCCTTAAAGTGCTGGTGTTTTCTGAGATAGTTTAATAAAATATGTTTGTTTTTTTTGGTTTTTTTTTTCATTTTATCAGATGAATTCAGCCTTACCATATGTTCTGATAAATCTGTTTATAATCCGTATGGACAGGGAAAGCAATTTCATTTCTTTTGAGGGAATTCTCAAGCAGAGCCAGGGATAGTATCCAGATGTGTGTAGTCTGCTGTCACTGGCACGTGTTCCAGTTGCTCTCAACAGCCAAGTCGTTGCCATTCTCACTAAACACATCAGAATAAAGTGGAAATGTTTAAGAGCTCAGGAGAATCGAGTCTGCTCCAGGAGCTCCCATCCAGATAGGAGAAATCAATGTCAACTGTGCTGATGGTGCCTGAATCTCACCTTCAGTGACTTCAGCTCTGTTTTTCCTCAGGCTCTGGTACACAGATTTGCTTTAGTGACAGTGCAGCTATCCGTATTGCACAGGGGTTTTTACTCATATGTCCAAGTACTTGTTTTCTGTGTACTCACATGCGTGAAACTGAATTTGTCTTGGACAGGGCCTCTCAAAAATTTTGGACCTCTCTGCTCATGTCTTAGAAAGGAAACGGTCCTGTCTACCTACCATTACCTAAGGTCCACTCTCCCAAACTGCTGCTGATATTAAAGATTATGAAGCTCAGCTGTCCCTTGTTTGTAGTAACTGCATAAAAAAAAAAAAAGAATTTGTTGCCTTTTACTTTTGGGAACAGTTGACAAAGGTTAATAAGCTTTATTTGACAAGCAGCCACACATAGCAAACAAATAGTGGTGTTTGGCTTTGAAAGTTTTATATAAAAGTCCAAAAATTAAAAGTCAGCACATTTATTCTGAGTAGCTAAAAGTAAGAGAGCAGTTAGGAACTTAGATGTGTTTAGAGTTTATTTAAACCTTTATTGTTGCCCATTTAAACATTTGCTTGGTGCTGAAAGCTAGGCAGCATGAGTATGATGCCTCTACCTTTTCTTTTATGGGTTCTGTTTTTTTATGTTTGTAACTTTGCTTTTGTTTTAATTAGCTACCTACTTACGTATTTGTCACCTAGGCTGACCATAATGATTCCGAAAGTGGTGAACAGAATCATTCTCAGGATAAGAGTAACGCCCCTAAACCACTGTCATCCAGCAATGGGGGGACATGCTATGCAAATTCAGCTGTCATAGAGAGCAATGGAAGTCTTGGTTTCGACAGCATCAGTGTGGTCTCCACACAGGTATGAAAATTGTCTCCATCTACATATTTTACCCCTACCAATGATATAACAGTATCTGAGGGGAGAGTTAATATGAATTTTTATTACTTTTATTGTCAAGTTTTTATAAACTTACAGTTTATAACCTGAGCTCTATGGGGGAAAAAAAAGTGGGTTTTGGGGACAAATTTAGAAAAGATGCTGCATTCAATTTGTAGCCAATAAAAAAGGCTAATTGATGACAGTATTGGAATGGTTAGGACAGAGACATATTGTTGTTGTTGTTGTTGTTGTTACTGTTTTGCTTAAAAAGTGATAGTGTGGTTTAGTATAGTATGATCCATGTTATGTTCCTGACTACATAAAGTCGTGTGAGGACCTGATTCCCCTGGATCAATGATTAATGAGGAAAACTAATACAGTAACTTTCATGCAGTATATTGTGAGAATTGCTTCCAGTATATTTGGATTCTGTGGGAGTTATGGAAGTAGTATGTTGAGACAGAAACCTTTCTTCCTGGTTTAAGTAGTACTGTCTTTCAGATTTATTATCTGTATTTTTCTCTGTCTGTTTTCATACTACAAGTATGACTACCTTCTGTCTGTGAAGAAAATGGAAGCAGGAGAAGAAAGTTGGTGTGCTTCTTTGCTCTTTTCCCTGTACAAGACACAGTACTGTCCCTTATTTTTAAAAAAGGAAAACACATAGAAACAATCCTCTGATTGCAAAGGCAATTTTTTCATGGTACAGATTTCTGGTTTACCACTTGTATTCTTTAAACAGTAGGTTGTTTGTGGGAGCAGTGAGGGGCAGGAAAGGAAGACAGAGGCAATCTCCTGAAGGAAGAGTCGGGATTCCTTCTTTGTCTAGTGGGCACTTCCAGAGAACACAAAATGACGTGTCTTGTTCATGTCTGAGGGAGTCAGAGACGCATTAGAAATAACAATAGTAACCTGATGATGTATCTTGAGTTTGAGAACAAAGGAGAGTCCATTACTTTTAAAGAAAAACTTGGGTTCAGAAGAGCAAAAATACCAAGAATGTCTTTGATTTACCATAAATGATGGAGATACAAATAGTACAGAAGTGCTAAAAGTCAGACCTGATAGTCCAGCTGGGTATTACAGAGCTCCTTAGCTGATATCTCTTCTGTGACATCTGCTAAACTACCATGACAAAGTGGAAATAGTCCAGCAGAGACAGATATTGTTCAATTTTGCCTTGAAATCTTATATGTTTGTAGGGTAAATGTGTCAGTAGTCTGCTTTATCTTAAATATCAAGAATATGTATTAGTCGTTCATCTACATCTATCGGACATACAATCTAGTAAAGTTCAGAATGTAAACCCAGACAAGCAATGTCATTGTACATTGTACAGAAGTCTCTCAGAAGCTGATTCCTAGCTTTTAAACTACAATTGTTTCTGCATTTTGAAAGATTGGGTCAAGAAAGTAGTTTTTGGAAGTACATAAATACTGTTCTCCTAAATTATTTGCCATTATTTTAAAAAAAGAAAAGTACATTGCTAAACCAACCCAAACCTCATCACATTTCTAGAGTCTGTTCCATTCTTGATGAGTTCAATGGCTAATTCTTAGTAGCACCTTCTTAATGTTAGTTTTCTTCATGCACACATAGGAAGTTCAGCACATGTATTTTTAAATTATTCATTTCCACAAAAAAGCCCTTTAGACCACATTATGATGTTTGGCATACATATACAATGCTTTGAACCATCATTGGATTTTTTTATATGCACAAGTGACAATTCTGCATGTTTGTATTATCTACTTACTGTTTTCATTGCTCTTTGAGGAATTTTCATCCTAGTAAACTTTATTCGTAAAACTGTTTGGTTTGAGGAGATGCTTGGCATTCAGTGTGAGAATCTTTTGGTAATAGCAAGTTTTTACAGAATAAAACCTGCCACCACCTCTCTTTCTCATGTGTAGTAGAAGTTGCTAATATACCTTTTCAAAATACTGAGAGTAAAATTGTAGCTTATCAGAAAACACTTGCTGCTGTTGTTGGGCTTCGTGTGTGTGTGTGATTTCCAAAAGAACAGTGTTCTGTTTTAGTAGAAAAATGAATTATTCAAAATGAAAAACTGTGCATTATCTCAAACTCCTTTCCTCAGCAAAGCTAGAAATATGTCCAAGAAAGAAGGTATGCTTTTGGCAGAAATCTACAAAACAATGTCACTATCAGTTATTGAGTAGCTTGAAGCATGGTCAGAAGGGAGCAGAAAAAACAGGCAAACAGAACTCAGGGAACTAGAAGAATTGATGGATGAGCTTTGCTAATTGTACTTGGATTTTTTCATACTCCAGGAAAATACCTAATATACTTATTTTGTGTGGCTTACTTTGTAATATCTCTTTCTTAAATTGAAGTTCAACTTGCTTTTGTGGTTTGGGAGAGAGGTCTATTCTTCCTAAGTGATCCTATCCTAAACAGAATTGGTACAGATACAAATTAATCACCCCAAAAATATATCAGCATTTCTCCTGTGTTAAATGTAATGTGGAGAGGAAAACCTTTCAAAACTAAATGCAGGCATGTAATACAATTCTAAAAACTATGTGTTAGAGTCAGTGGAGAAACTCTCAATATTTGGATACCATTGTTCCTTTTCACATCATAGTATAGTACCAGGACTTCCTATGCAATGAATAGGAGCCATAAGTGTGCTTTGTGCCAGTTGTGGCACTAGTCAACCAAGACTTTGTTAGCTAAGAGTTCCAAGTAGTGGCATCTGACTCAGAAATCCCTGACATGAACTTTTGTCCTGTCCCAAGGCATCTCCTACCTACGAGGATGTAGTATGTCAGATAAGCGTATGGTGAGCAAATTGTAAGATAGACCTTACTGCTCTGTTTTTAAAGATTTTATAAGAATTTATTAATCACTGTATTTTCATGAAGTTCAAAATTCATTTGCCTAGTAGTGTTTGTATTTGATGTGGCAAAACTAAAACAATTTGCAATATTGTTTTTAATAGCTAAGGAAAATTTCTTGGAATAATCTGTAACCTTTTCATACAGAGGAAGAAGTGTTCCTCTACACCTTTTCCTACAAGAGTAGAGGTGTGTAAATATGCCTGTGGGCACACAGACTTACATATTTCTGTTTATATATTGCAGTAAGTAAGCACTAGTTAATGCTTAGATGTAAATCCTCTTTTTTCTTAGGACAGAACTACTAATGCTTGTGAATATTATGTAACTGCATTTTATGTGTGTATAGAAATTCGTCAGAGTGGATCTTCAGGAATTTTTTAGGAGAGATTAGTTTGTGCTCCCAGCTAAAATGACAGTTCCTCCTATTGCTTCAAATTTTTAATTATTTCATGGCACCACATGTAAACTACTTCTGCTTCTGAGAGGAATTATTGAGATCCCTGGTGTGAACGTGCATTGCAGTTTTACATTAGCCTGTTTTCAACTTGTGCCTTCAACTTATACAGTCAGAATTGCCCACTGCTCTTTTTATTAAGTGTGCACTTTGTAAAAAGTAATTTGAATAGCTGAACTTGACTATCATTGCCCAAAGTTAGAAATAAGGTTCATGGAGTACCTGGATATGTGTCTATGTTTCCATGTACCTGGCTTTACTGTGGTGGATAAGTGTGTGTCTGCAAGCATGAGGTACCAGCGGTACGTAACTCTCCCAGATGTGTTTTAAGTAGGAAGTACAGATGCTGTCAGTCACTGTGATCAGACCAGATATGCCTAAAAAAGGTTACTGAGGATGCTGTGGGGAGGCCTGGCACTCTCTTAATCTGACAGAGTGCAGAGACGTTCAGATCACTATGGTCTGAGCTGCTTTCTATCTCAGCTGAAGGGCAGTCAGATAAAGCTTTGTAGTCAGAAGGGCAATGGGCCCCTGCGTGTTAACTTCTTGAAACAGAGAATATTTGCTGCTGCTACTTGTGTCTTTGGCTTCTTGGAACATGCATTTTGGTCTCCATATACAGTGATGCTTTGTTTTATACTTGACATTCATTTAAAGGCAGAAGTGTGATATGATAGTTTCTTTATTCGATGTTTTATGTAATTGCTTTTTTGTGTGTTTTTTTCCAGGAAGGCACACAAGGCAGCTTATGCAAGTGTCTTAATGGGCGTCCACTGTCAAAGATTGGGACCATTGCTTGGATGGTAACACTGAGTGATGCCGTACATAATTTCATAGATGGTTTGGCTATTGGTGCTTCTTTCACTTTGTCTCTGTTTCAAGGGCTTAGTACCTCCATAGCCATCTTGTGTGAAGAGTTTCCTCATGAACTGGGTAAGGAACTTTATGTAACGTGTTGTTTACTGTGGAAATCACTGCTGTAGGAGATTGTGCAGGTCAAAAGTTGGCATAGGTTGAAAGAAAATTTAGACATAATAATGGAAAAAGTAGTCATCAAAAACTTTCCAAACACCAAAACACATATCTAGCACAGCAAGTTCCCAAGTGCAGGTGGGTGAAAGCTGGGAATATATATCAGAGAGGTATTACTTGCCCTGTTCATATATGCTGCATACACTATTGGTTTTGACTTGCTTTTTAAAAAAAAAATATTATAGGTGACTCTGTGTTCCTGTGCTCTTAGCTCAATTGTGCACCACCTACTTGCCTTAAAATATTTCAAGTTAAGGTAATATTGAAGGGAAATGCTTAGCATTTACTTGAATGACAAAAACCAGCAGGGGGTAATAGTTTGTAATACGAATCATGTCTTTTCTTCAGACTTTCTTTGAAATCAGAAAATAATCACAATATCATTTTCTTAAGATGATTTTTTTCCCCTTCTTTTCTTTTAGGGGATTTTGTCATCTTGCTTAATGCAGGAATGAGTACTCGACAGGCTCTGTTTTTCAACTTTCTATCTGCATGTTCCTGCTACATTGGGTTGGCTTTTGGTATATTAGTAGGTAACAACTTTGCTCACAACATCATTTTTGCTGTAGCTGGTGGAATGTTCCTGTACATCTCTCTGGCAGATATGGTGAGATACAATTTCATTTTCAGTTATTTATTTTTCTGAAAGAAAACAAAACTCTATTGTGTCTCTACAGCACAATTTAGTGTTTTGTCCCTCTCATGCCAAGTGTCATCTACTTATTATAATAATATGTTAAATCATCGATTATACCCTTAGTGGAGGTGCACAAAGTTGCACTTATTTATGAAACATACCACTTCACAAATAGGGCTGATCTGATTATTGTTGTAAAGGAGTTTTAGAGAGACAAGCTTTTCATTAATTTTGGCTGGTTTCATGAGAGAGTAAAAAGTGTGTAAATACTTTGTTTCAGCATGTTAAAGTGGTGAAGTATTTCACCTTGTTATTTTTAAAAGGTTCATTTGTCTGTTTAAACCATATTTTGAAAGAAAAAAAGGTAAAGTGAAGCAAAATATTTAGTTTTGAGTTGAATGAAAGATGTTGTGTAACCACAGTGATAATTTTGGGGTTGTTTAGGTGAAAAATCCGATATTCTATTCTGGTTTAAATTAAACAGTGCCAGCCCCAGTTTCTTGGTTCAGACTAAAACATTTGCTGAACTCTATTCACAACAATCTGTCTGTCATTTTTTTAAAAAATGTGCTAGAAGATATAAGCCAAAGAAATTGTGTTAAGATCCAGATCAGATTTTGATGTTGTGAAATAAAATCTGGATTCACATGAAGTCAGCAATTCTATGATTTACTCTTATGATGATGTTTTATCTCAAAATGAGGGAGATCTTTCAAGAATGCTTAAGTTTTATTACGTTTAATTCAGTGATGTACACACCTCTGCAGATATAGCTGATCTTACATCTGCCACGTGTGAATGCACTTGAGTGTAAAACTGTAACAGTGAGGCTTGAATTTGAAGATTTGAGACAGCAGTTTGGTTCTAAATGTAGTTAAGAGTTGTCGTATAGTTATAGTGTCTATTTCATTGAATACGATTATAGTTTAGGCAATAACATAGGATTTAATAACTAATAATACTGTGATTAAATGAAGAATGTAAATATCTTATTTTACAAGTTTGAAATACCGTAATGCTAATGCTTTCTAATTAGTTTCACTCATATAATGAATAGTAGTGTCCTAAACTATGATGTGTAAAACCGATGACGTAAATTTAGAGTGACTCACCTTAAATTTGTTGTGAAATCCATCGAAGTAGGTAACATTCTTTATATATACAAAGAAATATTCTCTATATGCTCTCTCTCCTTCTGTCTCTCCATTCCCCCTCTCCCTTGATCTCTCTCTCTTTTTGTAGGTTTTTGGATTCTATCAGTTACCTATCTGAAATTTTTCTTGCCCCTGAAAAGTCTGAAATAGGGTATTCAAGAGCTCTATACAGAAATCGGGGTGTCTGCTTTCTGTTACGGTTTTCACACGTTTCTCCTTTGTTTCTTGAAAAGCAGGTAGGATCAACTAGGATGCTTTACTTCCTTTTTTTCACTCTTCTTTTTCCCACCAGTATTGGCATAGTCTAACCTCTGCCAGTAAGATCACTGTGTGATGAGACTGTGGGCATGTGAGAATGTGTACACTGAGGTGTGTGCATGAATGAGCCTTGCTGTATGGCATGAAGTTCATCTAGTTTGTCTTTTTTGTCTTTGCCTCTTGTGCAAGAGGACTCTGGAATGATTTCTGGGAAGGTTTGGCCTAACTAACCTTAGTCTGTTCTTGAAGAATTGCTGTACCGTCAATGGCTGTTTTTTGCCTTTTAAGATCAAACAAAGATACAGCTCTTGAGTCACTCAGTCTGGAGGTTTCTAAACTAACACTGAATATACAGTCTTCATTGCCTTCTGGCTATACAACTCTCAGCACAAAAGGAGAAGGGTTTAAGGTTTGTTTGAATATGGTTGTCCAAATCCACTGCAGTTGACTTTATCTGCAGCAAAAAGTACCCTAAATCACTCCACACAGTGAACTTTATTGGCAGTGCTCATCTGCCATCACCTCCAATGTCTCTCAGAGGAAGTATCTCTGTTTCTGCAGTTAACAGCTGATCAGTCATCCTATGGTATAATGTTGCTATTGAGATGTGCATCATGGAATGAAAAATCACTTTATTGCACTCTAATGTAACACTCCATGTGTTCCCACCAGTTTTAAAACATTCTTCTTTCTTCCTTGCTTGACTGCTACCTCATCGCTCCACCAGACACTCTATATGTAACAAATTTCTTATTTCTAAGGGCCAACTTTGCTTCATTTTCTTACAAATAAAGCAGAAGAATGGTAATCTTCTGTTTCCTGAACAGCAGTTTCTCTGCTTATACTAGTGAAGGAAGAAACACGAGATTTAGCAAAACAAGGGCAGCAGCTCCTAGTGACATAGGACCAACAGATGGACCCTAGGAGACTAATGGAATCAAAAAGAGGAAGTTTGTATGAGAGACAACCATGAGGGAAACCACAGTAGATAAAACACCACTTCATTTTACCATCCTTGATGCAAGGTTTTCCAGGGTAATTAGGGTGACCTGTTCCCGTGACTGCCTTCACCTCTGTTCCAGTATTCAGTCTGAACAGTTCAGTTCTTAATGCCTCAAGTTCTGCACGCTACCACGAGGTGGCAGTACTTACCTAAAAAAATGCCCTTTTTTTTTTCAGTTCCCGGAGATGAACGATATGCTGCGAGAGAAAGTGACAGGAAGAAAGATGGATCTCACATTCTTCCTTATTCAGAATGCTGGTTTACTAACGGGGTTTACTGCTATACTGGTGATTACCTTGTATGCAGGAAATATTGAGCTGTGATAATGCAAGTGAATATGGAATCAGTACTGAAGACGTCAAGTAAATTACGAATGGAAGACACTTGAAATCTTTAAATGGTCATTCATTTAGTCTACTTGGCTTTGAAATGGTGACAAGTTGTGTCCTGTCCCTCTTGCTCCAAATACTGGAAATTCTTCTTTAGGACTTGCAGTCAATTGAAATAGTAGGAGCTGCAGCTTCAGTACTATGCCAAAGAAGCAGCTCTAATGTTTTTATTTCTACTTAAAATTATCAGACATATCTGAACTGTCACAGAAAAAGGATGTTACTTGGCCAGTAGAATTATGCAACACACATAACTCAAGACCAAAAGAAAACTGGGATCTCCAAGGAAGATGCTTATGTAAAAGAAGATAAGCGAGTCTCATATCCTTTTAATTTACATGACTTTAGTTACAAGATTTGTCTGTGTAACATCCCCTGCCCCCAACAACACCAAAAAATTTTAAACAATTCAGACAATTTCAGATTATGTACTAATGAAGCTAAGAATTTTAATTACTAATTAACACTGGAAGGAGAGATATCAGTTACCGCTTTTGATCTTTTCATAGGTGCACTAGGGAATTGTTGATTTATTTTGAGAACCACTTTTTTAGTTAGAGGGAGCCTTTGTTAAATTTGTCACAATTTATCTACTCCGTAATGCTTTAGAAACATTGAGCATTTAAAAAATATTTAAGCATTTTGTATTTTATAAAAAGAATAATGTTTTATATTGAAGTTCCATGAATATCCCCTTAAAAAAAAAAATCACTATTTTGGGTTAAATTTTTTAGAGACTAATTGTTATTTTTACAGAATTTATAAAAAACTTGCTAAAATCAACATCTGAGTAAGCTTTTTTTGTATTTTGAATAATTTTATTGTGTGCAGTTGGGTGAAAATGGAACTAAAACTCTTTATCACGATCCATTGCATGTAAACATTTTAAAATCATGCTTATATGTATGAGTTTTTCTGAAATAAACAATTTAGTAATCCTGATGTTTTAAGATGTATGCAAGGCAATTAATAAAAAAATATATTCCTCTTCAGTCATCACTAAGCTTTGAGGGAAGTGTTGTCATTCTCTAGCACATTACATTTTTTTCTGTGATTTTTAGGCACCTTTTACAACTTCAAAGAAGATACTGTTCTTTGATGTATTTCCTGGCAGTTAGAAGGGACAAATCTTTTATTTTTACATCACTATTAAAATATATTTTCTATTGGGTAAAAAATTCCTTGTAATATTTTATTTGAATCTCATCTGTAATTAGATTAGAAAAAGTAACTAGGTGTCTCGACAAAATCTTTAAGGCAAACTGCACAGAAGTTGTAAATGATACTTGTTTCAAAATGCGTTTAAATGTTAAAATGAAATTGTAGCAGTCTCTGGTATATGCTGTTTGGAAAAAGGATTTATTAGTCACTTTATAGTCTCAAAGTTTCTGTGAAGAGGAGTCCACCCTCATCAGGGTCTTCTTTTATTTCTTTATTTTATTGATTTATTGACTATAAACTGTAAATCCTTCTTTTGTATATGACAAGAAAGTAACTATGAATGTTGATTGACTTTTAAAAATAATTTGATCATTCATAGTTTAGATGATATCAGATAATAATAACACCACCACATTTTAGTAATATGCCTACATGGTACTTTTCACCTCTAAATCCAAAAATTTGTAAGAGAGGTTTGATTTTTGTTATCTCCCTAAGCAGGAAAAACTGACAAACGAGTCATTCAAGTAACCTACTTTTAGATCACAGAGCAGACTAGAGATGGAACAAAGTGTGCTTTTCAGGGTAATGCTTTAGTCAGACACCAAATTGCCTCTTCTGCTAGTAGAAGATTTAATAGGTAAGAAAGACTTTTGACTTCTGAATGAGTTGGTTTGTCTGTATAATCTTTGCTATTATGTTTATCCAGAACATACAAAATAACTCTGTTTCAATTCTAGGACTGCCAGCGATTTCCTAAATTTTATTGGTATATCCAGAGAGGAAGAAACATGAGTTAAACACTCAAAAAAATTGTTGTTTTGTGACTGCAGTATGTTACTCCTAAAAGTTTGGGAATTAGTTGAGGGAAAGATTTTCATATTCTTTTTCATGTTAATGTCATGTCTAACACTGTTCACTGTCTGCAATCTCTTCAGGCTGCTTTTCAACAGTTGTGCAAATTCTGTGTATAATGTAATTTCTGAGATCTCTTATATGCTTTTGTATTTCTAATTTCCTTAGGACACATTATGTAACATACACTTGGGAAGATACTCTATGTTAGCAATACTGTCATAGATATTATACTGTTGTAAATAGATCACTGTCTTAAAAGTTTGGGGTTTTTTTAATTATCTGTCCATGACCCAAGATACACTTAAGTAAATTTCACTAAAGGTGGGGAAAAAACCCAACACCACAAACCCCACACCCCTGTGAAAGAACTGAAGAAGAAAGAACAATTGGTTTTGGAGCTAAAAGCGTAGAAGGAGCAAAAACTTGTACAAAATATAAAGCCTAGAGTTCTTCTGATCCTTTGAAGAAGGGATATGTGGAGAACTGAAATGATCTATGGGGGAAACCTGTCGAAAATATGATATATAATTACTGACTATTATTTCAGGAAAAAGAATTGAAAAATTAAGTTGGTACTTGAAGTTTGGTGCTATTGCTTTTGACGTTTTGATGAGTTCTTTACAGAATAAGGATTAAAAACATCAAACTAAACATTTGGTCTCAACTTTAACCAGCTAAATGAAATATTAGCCCCATTCCAACAGCAGCCTTGAACTCATGGTGGTCTTCTGTATATTGAAATACTTACTGACTCTGCTGCACCAACAGGTTTTGCAGCCTGCCTTAAGCTTTGCTTAGTTAAAAGAGCTACAAAACCTGAAGTAAATAGTTTAAAGATGACTTGAACATTTCTAAATGACATTCAGTTATGCTAATGATAACAGTAGAAGCATATCCTATTTGATACACATAGAGAATCAGTTGTGTGTGCTGGCTGTATCACAATCTATAATTTCTTAAGAAACCACTGGATTTTACCTTTACATAGCTGAACAGATTTACATGTTTGCTTGTTGTTTTGTCTTGTACTGTAGCATGTCATCTGTGTAAATGTGAAGATCCAGGGAGGAAATGGTCTTAGATGACTGTTTTTCTACTCCATACAATTCTCATGAAGCCATTTAGGAGGCAAACAGTGTTGAGCCAACTTTTAACTTATCTGAATATGTAATTTGTTGCTAAGTTTAGAACACAGATTAAACACTTTTTTCCTTTAACTCTAGGCAGTAATGCTAAGCAGTAGAAGTCAAGAAATCTTTCAGATCCCTTAACTTGGGGAAAAAAAAATCCCCTAGTTTTTGTGAAGTGAAAACTGCTTATATAGAAATATGATTGTAAGAGCAACAACATATAATGAGACATAGAGTCCTTCTCTCTACAGTTGGGAGAGCTAGTCCACCTTTGAGTGTATTGCAATAGCTTCAGGTGTTTGAGCTTTCAGCCTATGTGATAGATGCAACAAAACACAGGTGCTGTGAGGCCATTTCTGAAAGGATGAATGTTGTTCAGAATTTCTCAATGAAATTTGGAAAGATAAGATTGTCTCTAGAAATGTATGCTTTATTTCAGAAATCAGAAGTACATATGATAGAGGGCGCTAACTTTGGTTATCCTTCTGCAGGTGGTTATTCTATATAGATTGGTAGATGCCAGCAGACTTTTATGGATGCATATGCACCAAATGCATATACTCTTGACATTTATTTTACTGTAATATCCCAAAGTTTTCAAGAGTGCTGTAGCTACCTTAATTCTTAAAATGCTTGATGCACAAGTTATCTTTCCAAGATTTGAGAAGAAACTTCTCCATTTTGCAATTCGATTCAAAATGTACAGGTCTGACAAGCTGACAAAGTTCTTGAGAAAATGAAAACTAAACAGAAAGTCTCTGCTAGCAGTAGATATAATGGACCTGTCAAAGATCAGATTATATTGTATTTTTAGGGCTTAATCCCTACTACTATTTTTTTGTATCTGATACATTGTTTTGTTTTGTTTTTTTACTTTGACAGTGCTTTTAAAGAAGATTATGAAATTTATGTGTTTTGTATCCCTATTATGATTATAATGCTTTATTATAATTTTAAAAATGAGAATATTTTCTCCTTCATAATTTCTACATCATCTTCCATTTTAAAGTTAAATGCTACAGCATTCAAGGTTTGGGGCAAAAATAGGAGGTACTGAATGGTATAGGAAGGTACTGCTGGGAAGATGTAGTTTGAATTTATGGACAGCATGTAAATTTAGGAGATAATGTCATTCTCCATAATGTAGCTATATTAAGTGCTGCTCTGGGTGAAAGCACTATGAAAGATTCGTAGGACCCAAATTTGATATCCTTTAGAGTCATAATAGTTCTTGACTCTAAGAATGAACAACTTCAAATAAAGATTGTTAGATTCTTCAACACAGAAGACTAAATCATAAAAGCCGAATATAAGCAACTACAATATCTAAAGAGAGTCCTGAATGTCTACCATGCTCAAAAAGCTATTCTGGCTTATGACTGTGATGTTTACAGTCTTTGTAGGTGATAAAAGACTTTGGGAGAATCATTAATGCAGATGAGTAATGGCATCTGTAATAGTGATATGGTGGTCTCCATGCTGCTCCATATTCCACTTGCTCTTTCCTCTTTAAAAATTAGAGAGAATGGTGGGTCAGCATATTTGGTGAGCAAGCTTTTTTGTGTGTTTCTGTTTTATACAAGAAAAAGAAAGGCAACATACCTGAAAAGACATCAAAAGCTCTGTGCTGATGAAAGTGCTCCAAGAGGTAATTCTTTACACAGGACAAATGCAAGGAAAGGATATAAAGTAGAATTGATTTGTTAGAAAAACTGTTTTCTTCCCAAAGCTGCTTAAAGGATCTCTTGGAGAACAACTTCTTTAGACCAATCTTGAGATCAAAGAATTTGGCAAACATTTTCTCTAAACTGTTAATTCCCGTTTTCTTCCTCCAAATCATAAACAAGGATTAGAAAGTCTTATGCAGATGAGCAAAGTCTGTCAGTTATTTCAGTCTATTTAATTCCAGTCTGATACTGTTTTTCCTTATCTTGACTACCTCCACAAATAGTTGTTAATTTCCTATTGGTTACTAGCTATCTTACTCAGTTGTTTAACTTGCAAACCTAGCTTGTGTTAGGGGAAAAAAAGAGTCATATTTACTTAATGTAAAATCAGCCCACCCTCACTACGATGTACTGCCCTTGTTCCTGTGCTTTATTTGATTCTTCTGTGAGTTTTGAACATAAAGTATTTCTAGTATCACTTATTACAAAATCCAATGCATGATAAGTTATTGTGTTGACTTCAGATGGAACTGTTTAGTTTTCATTATTCATTTCAGATCTAGATCCCAAATTGTCCCATAAAAGAGAGTCTGTAAATAGGAAAATAAGGAAAATAAGTAAAAACCATGCAGTAGCTATGCAGAAGTAGGCAAGAAACAGAGTTAGTAGAATATAAGTTCTGACTATATTTGTTATCTGTCCTTTAAATGATTTGAGAAGATTGATGACATCTCAAAAGCTACTATCATCAGGAATTCTCCTTGATTCTTCATTGCCTTTGATTAAAAAATATTTGTTACAGTCTAGCTGTTGTTTTTCTGTAGCTTTTGTGTATATACAGTTCTTTGTAGTAACACTGGGAGAAACACATGTATAAATGTAGTTTAGTTTAAAGGAGGAAAAGATGCTATTCTCCAGCAATAAAATCCAGACCTGGAACACATGGAAAAATACAACATATATGAATGGCTCTTGCTTGAGATAAAAAATGTGCTGCTTCACAGAAACTCCAAAGTCTGATTGCCTGAATTCTGCTGTCTCTGTTTTATCATGGCTTTATCTCATCATTCACGGCCAGTATCTCCTGATGGCAGATAAATACATTCCATTCCATGTTAGTATTGTACTATCTTAAGCAAGGGACAGGGAGGAGCCTGTCATGATTTTGTTTGCTAAGGAAAAATAGATGCACCTACAAAGTTACTGAAATTAGCTACGTGATGTCTTGTGGAGATAGTCTTGGCAATACCTGAGTTATTAAAAAGAAAATAATTAATTAGTAATTCTGATCAATAAAAGCTATACTATACTGGATATTTTGTTGTGTGGACAGTAGTGGTATAGACAAAGAATGAAAAGAAGATCTATTTATATCCAGCTAGCCTTAGTCAATTGGAGAGACAGCAGCAGTCATAGAATCATAGAATGGTAGGGGTTGGAAGGGACCTTCAGACCTAGAGATCATCTAGTCCAACTCCCCTGCAGAAGCAGGGTCTCCTAGATCAGGTCACATAGGAACATGGTTAGGCTGGTTCTTGAAAAGAAAATATGCACAGTGGCATTTCCCTACTGCTAAAGAGTGAGAAAACCAATTTAATTAGGAAGAAAACTGAGACAAGATGATGGTAGTGAGGCATATTTAGTTAGAGAATACCAAACGGCTTTGATGTCATTGGCCTAAGGGAGGCAGAAACTGCACTAAAATCTGCTTTTCCAATTAAAGGAGATTTTGTATCACAGGAAATATTGGAACAAACCACTATCTAGAGAAAGGTAAATAATTTCCAAGTTGTTTCTCTTAAGACAAAAAATTGATTCCTAAGTCACTAATTTGTATATTTTTTGTCCTTGCAATGACTTGCACTAAGCAGAAGTAATTGTAATGGAAACTTGGTTTAGAACATTTCTTTTATCTTTGAGAGAATCCTACTTGTGTGTGATGCTGAGAAGATTTTGAAATTATTACTCAGGTTTTCATTTACTTGTGAAGTTTATCACAGAATTTTTAGTGTCTTTCTTCCTTTTAAATTTTCTGTATACTTCATATAGTCTACAAGAAACTCTTGAACATTGAAGTAAGCTATTGGTAAGATAATTCACATCTCATTTTGATTGTAAAAATGTTGATACTGGTTTGCAATAGGTAAGTGTTCATTAGAAGTAAGTTATGGTGTGATTTGTTTGAAATTTCCTTTTACAAACAGCAAACTGAAGTGGAAAAAAAATGTGTACTATTGTGATTTATGTTCTCATATTAAAAAGTAGGGTTCTTTGTGCTAACAGACAAATTGTCCTCCCTTCAGCAGAGATTTTGTAATTTTTCACCTCATTGCTATATTAGTGAAATCAAAGCTATAGCTTCTGCTGAATTAGTAACTAGATGAAGTATATAATGTTCTCTGACCCTTTTTTGTTTTTTAAAGAGGCTATAAAAATTACTTCTCCCTTTTTGCCTTTTTATTGCTCTTCCAGTCATAGCTAAATCTATGGTTGCTTGTCTTACCATAATGAAAAACCACTTAGCAGCTCAGAAGAATGACTGTCATTGATAACAACAAAGAGTTTTTTTCACTGAAGTACTTATAACTTCAGGGAGAAGTATGCAAGAGGCATAAAGCAGATTTCTAAGTACTCACCACGCTGTCCATATTTCCTAACTGAAAATGTATGTCTTTGAGGATGTCTTCTGCCAAGATTTTGTTGTGAACTTAGAAACCAATGTCGTACAGTTGGACTTGCACTCTGTACAACTTCTTGCTTAACATGTTGAATGAGTATGTCTGTGTTGCACAATGAAGAGCTGTGTCAAGAGAGCTCTGTACTAGCTCAGATAAACAGAACAGTATGTGTTTGTAAGTAATGTATGCAGGAAGGACAGCCATATTGATAAGGCAGTCAACCCTAATAAAAAAAGATGTACTGTGTCATGAAATGACAGTGTGACATATCAGTAGTGTATCTCCATAAAGTGATAGTATTAAATATTTGCATAGTAAATGTCAAGCGCAGGATTTTCTGTCTTAAATGGTTACAGTGCTGGAGCTTACTGCACTACAAACTTGTTCTGTTGTAACATTTGGGATAAAAGCTGCCTATAGACCAACATCCTCACTCTTTGATTCGGTTTAGTATACTCATCTTTTTTTTTTCTTTTCTTTTGTCAGAGTAGTATATGTAGAATGCAGCTACAAGATAATATGAAACAGCTCTACAAAACAATGAAAAAAGATGACATGAGGAACTTTTTTGCATGTTCACAGAGAGTAAAGCTCATAACATGAAAGGCTAACAATGGTCACAGCAAGCAGAACCTGCATTTTGCACCTTATCTGAAAAATGATAAGGTACATTTAGCACTGTGATGTAATACAACATAATCTCTGCAACATCTTAAAAATCATCAGTTCTTGAAGACTTTTTAATTACTTGCTGGGTTGCTTCCTCACTTCTAAAGTCCTGTTTCTGAGTCTGCTTAACCATGCTGAGGAGAAAGCTCATAGAGAAAACACAACAGAGAGATGTCAATCTGTTTACAAGGTGCATGTCACCAGTGCAATTTGGGAGTACTTTTTAGCTGGTAACTGAATAGGTGTCCAGATACATCTTGATGCTGTATGCTCAGGTAAGTTACATCCTTCCTCCACCCTCTTCTGTGGCCACTGTAATTTCCCCTGGAAGGAAAGTGGCTTGCTGGCTTGCCAGACAACTGTTGGACTTGGAACTGTGGCTTACTCTCCAGAGCATACTTGCCTTGTGATTTAGACACAAACTTAGTACTAACATCACTGTAGAACAATAATTTCAGTTGTAACCACATTTGACTGGTAATTACTTGTCCTGTGTGGGTGTAAAATACCTGCAAAGTTTCCAGCCTAGAGGGTTCAGGGAATGTGCTCTGTTTCAGAAAAATTATCCTTTTGGGTCTTCAAAGAGAAACTGCATCCCAGTATGCAATTTATGAGAAACTTGAAAATACTGGTAGGAAATTTAGTATAAAAATGCATAATAGAAGGCACTGCATGAGCCACAAGTCCTGCATTTCCCCTGGCCATATCTGCTTTATTTGTGTCTTGAACAACTAAACCTAACAAGATTAGTAAATCAATACTAGTAGATCAGAACAGGATACTTTGGTTAGATTGCTGATATTAATGTTGTGATGAAATGCTATATGTCAGGGAGGAACCTTCTTCCTTTTTTCTGAGGAGGAAAAAATATATGAAGACATAGCTGATATCAGAAATGCAAATCAGGGGGATCATAATTTGAGAGGGCACAATTAGTAATATAATTGCACCACAGTAGCAATAATTATTATAATTACTTTTATTTACATAAACTTAATTCTGTACTAAATGCTATAATTATTGTTATGGACACAATGTGATTTGTGGCTTATGAAGTGAAAGATGATTCAAATAGAGCTTTCCCCTTGCATGGTGAGCAGTGTCTTCGTTTTTGAGGCTAAGAAATGTTTAGTTTTATCCTTTAAATAACAACAATCAATTTCTGAGAAACTCATCCAAGGGTGGGAGCATATGGGAGGCACTAGCTCCCCTAGGCGTTGTTCAGCATTCTCTAAGGGCAAAGGAGAGCAGGAGGTACAAGGATGGGAAGAAGATGACATGTCAATATGGGAAGGTAATGGCACAGCATCTACTATTTCTGTTGTGGGAAGAATTAAGAAGGAGTTGCAACTCTGCTGAAAACTGGAGGTTGCCAGAGAGTGGATCTTGGAACAACTGATGAGAAACTAATGAGGAGGAGCAAAGGCTTGGGTCTGGCACTGTTGCTGCTGAGAGAATGGAAGTACTTCTTAAGGAAGACTCAGATGGAGGATTTGGAGGCAGGTATATTGAGAAAGCAGAATCAGATAATGTGAGGTATGGATGATGTCTTTGGAGAAGAACAATAGCAAAAACTGCTGACGTTTTATCTAGGCTGGAAATGGGAAAGTAGAATAGGTGAGTGGCTGTAGTCTGTCATGCCTATTCTATGATTTCTGATAAGCATGCATGAATTGGAGCATGTGTTGTAAAGAATTTAAAGGAAGTGTTGAAGATCCCCTATAGCGAGAGAAAGATATGGGCTGGGACACATGAGAAATTTACCGAGTTGCAATACATCAGTGAGGTGAGATAATTTTATATATATATGTGTGTGTGGTAGTATGTATTGCAAATGTCATCAATACATAGACAAAAGAGGCTTTCTTTGGTGTGAATGGCAAACATATGTTGAGGCAGTGCCTCGGCCCAGGTGGTGTGCAGGGAGCCATTAGCTGCGATAATTAACCTAGCAGCTTCAATCAGGTGAGTTCAGGTGGCTAGCAGGGCTGAGTGAGGCTTTTGTAAGGCCAGGAAGCAACCTGCTCTAAAAACATTAAATCTATGGAATTGATGATGATGTACCATGAGTAGATAAAAGAAGCGCTCTTAAAGGTGTTTATAACAGAACAGATGGTTCCTCCTGGGCCTTGCTGATATTTTACTGTCACACATACTTATGCTAGAGTTGAACGTGTGTCAGAGAGGCTTTGCTACCTGTAGGCTTCTGAGGAAGCAAAATGCCTGGGCTTAAAAACGGAATGATGAGCCTGCACCACACTAGGATACCTTGGAGAGGAGGTTAAACTGCTTTGGACTTCTTGTTTTGCTCTTCAGACTTGTTATTTTAAACTACTGGAGGGTGAGGGCCTTCTTGGAGAGAGAGGTTTAGGAAACAACTTTTTTCACTTCCTCTCTGCTCACTGTTGGGTGTGAGGAAGCAGCAAGTCACTGAGAACTAATTATCAAAGAGAATGAATAGGAAGGGATATATATTGTATTTAAGATGCAAGAAACAAGGACTGTTGAGAGCTCTGTGCTTGTGTTTTTGATGCATAAGCTGAAAACTTCCTGCCTGTTATAAGACAAATTCATAAATATGTACATGTTACAGTGATGGCTATGCAGAAAGTCATGTGTAACATTTAACATTCTCCTCTGGAAGAAGGGAGAGTAAGATTTAATGACACCGCAGATAAACAATCAGCTTGTCTTATAGCAGTTTCTGAATGGAAGCATAGAAAATACAGTACAGTGATGCCCAAGTTCCCTGGGTCTACAACAAGTATGTGTCTGTAGTAAGGCTGCTTGTATGCGGTAATACAGACAGTATCTGGTTAAATTAGGTATGAACTCATAATGACTTGGCTGTGCTACTCACCAAATCATACTGGTGAGTCTGCTTGGTGGCATATGATCCCGCTTGTGCATTTCTTGACTTTTAGACAAAGGCAGCATGAGGTTTTCAGGTTGTACCTGAGTTTAGTTGCTGCTGTGATTTTTGTGTAGATCACTTAAATCTACCTTCCCCCTTCGTTTCCTCTGCTTCCATGAAATGGCAATAATGGTCTGTCTTTTCCATCAGTTCAGAGCATTGCTAACTGCAAACTGTTAATGGTTGTGAAACATGGAGAAAATGAATAGCCATCTTGAGTGAAATCAAATTGCCACTCTGTTATTACCACAGAAATAAAAGCATGTCCATGTCAACTTGCCTCAGATCTCATTTTGACCCCAGGTCTGACAACACTGAGACCTGGGCCCTGGGGAGGCAATTTGTGACTCATAGAGTGACAACAGAGCTCCTTGCTGACTATTCTTCAAAAAATACACAAATCAAGGAAAGATGTTTCCAACCTTGTAGGTAAAACACCGCTTTGTGTCTGTATTGCCTCTTGGCAGGCAAATTGCAGGGAAGTTTCTCAGGATTCAGGAAAAAAAAGAAAAGAAGAAAAAAGTTGAGTCTTTGTGAATATTGTTAGGAATGGCAAAACACTATGCAATATGCTGGAAGCCAACAAGTAGAGGTGTGTGGGTGGTAGTAAGAAAAGAAGTTCCTAGAAAGGATACTGAGTACTATCATAGTCCTGCCCTTCCGTATTTCTACTAGAGAGTATCCAGTCCTGTCTGTTGAAATTCATAAATCTGACTTACAACTCTCCTTAGCTACCCGAGGCAGGAAATTTCCCACCACAGATGTGGCACAGTTCTGCAAGACAGAACCCAATGTTTGCTACTTGAGTGAGCAGTCCTAGTTAAATCCTGGGTCTTCCCACAGGAGCAGGATTTAGCATGGCTGATTGCTGCTTATTCTCAATTAGTTTGTCTGGCAAACTAACTAGAAATGTCTTTTCTAGTTCCAAATGCTAAGATCCAAGATGACAAGGTGGCAACTATCTAGACACATAAGTAAAATGATTAGCTTAGGCTGAATTTTCAAGCTCTCAATTCTTTCTCAATTCTTTCAAGGAAGACAATAGAAACTCAATGTGAATAGACAAATGTAGGCTTTGCATAATTGGAAGGATGTGCAGTCTGTGTAGATCCCTTTCCAGATTTATGATTTAGTCCATATCATGGTCAGAATAAATAAGCTAATATTTCTTTCTAGCAAGGCCATGTATTTCGGAGCTGAATCTAGTCAAGTTAAAATGGGGGATCTTTTTCAGCAGTTTCTGTTGGCTTCCTTGGATGCCTCCTGTTCATAGAGTAGACCAGATCTTGGTTGTGCTATCTCTGGTAAAAGAAAATTGGAGGCCCAGTCTTCCTGAGTGGCAGTTGACATCTGCATGCTGGGATAACAGAGCTAGCTAGGCCCTTGGCAACAGAACCTGCATGTGTGGACTGCAGGTCAGAGCAGCTTCTGAGTACTGAGCCAACATACTAACACTAGAGGAAATGCAGACGTGGGGAAATGACTGCTGAGTCACACAGCAGTAGATAGGGAAGGAAGGGGAGAACATATTGTTTAAACTATGGAATAACCCAGAAAGCTCAGATCCCAGCCAAGGCCTGTGCACTGGGGTGTTTGTGATAAAGGGCCCGGGCTAAAATGGGGCAGACAACATGAGACTGTACTGCTCCCAGCTGAGAGCTCAGACTTGTTTAAAGTCAGTGATTTTTTAGAACAAATTGGAGAAACAGTTTGGAGTCTGGCAGACACAGGAGACATAAAGCAGAGAGAGATTTTACTGCTAGTTTGCTGATGGTTGCTTAGGCTGTTTCTGAGTAAGAAAAGACAACTCCTCCTGTCTTGCCTTAGCAACTGTGCTTTCCTAGAGAAGGAGCTAAGGCCATATTCGAGCCCTGCCATATTACATCAATTTTATACTTAAGCCTGCAAAAAAAGATATTGCAGGCTCTTTTTTTTTCTCCATTAAAAAAACCTCCCAAAGCTGTACTGAACCTTTGCAAAATAATTGGGAGTAGAGAAAATTGGAACGAGCAATCTATTACTGAAAATTTATGTACTGTAACTTTATATTTGAGTATCCTGGAGCTACTGATGTCACTTGCCCCTTTGGTATATAAATAAGTTTTTTCTTGATGACTTATTGGTTTGTTCCCTTTGTGGAACCTATTTGATCTCAATATTGCTGCAGAAGGTTTTGTTGAAGTCAACAGTGCCATACTTGCTCTGTTTATTCTTAAAATTGAATCATGAACGTTTTGCTTGAAATTAAGATAAAAAACCCTGTATCGACCGTGGAAATATGTCTCAGGTAACAGTACCATGCGCTGTAACTTATTGGTGTCAGCTGAAGCTCTTGAAGTTCTTGTTTGTGGTATGGGCAATAAAAAAAAGGGAATCTACAGAAGCCCAAGACCTGAGCATAGTTGAGAAAAATTACTGGAGCATCTTAGCAATTTCTTCCATTCAAGGTGTCTTTCCCAAAGCCCTTTGTAAATAGGATCAGCCATGTGTTCTTCTCAAAAATCAAGGTGTGCTTTTGAAAGACAAGTTCTCTTTAACCCTATAACATGAAGGAAAGAAAGGGAATGTGAATTTTACTTATCATGGCAAACTAAGAAAAATGACTCTCTGTATTCCCTTGATAAGCTTAGATTGATTCTGTTAAGGTAAAAATTCCTTGCTCACGAGACACTTTTTAGCTAGATAATACAGGAAATAAAGTACAACATTGGGAATTTTTATTTCCTCCCACAGTTGGCTGTTTAGCTATGGTTTCCAAGGAATGTCAAGAGGAAAGGAGCAATTATGAGCTGTGGTTGAAGCCTTTCTGATCTTGCTGGTTGGTATAGCAGCAGCTGGAGAAATTAGTTTCCTAGCTTTGGAACTCTTTATTCTTTGCAATTTTCTTATCGTTGCTACTAACAAAGAATAACGCTTGTCTGTGTTACAGATCAGCTGCTTCTGTTGTAATTTCTATAGCGTTTTTATTGCCTTTAGTGCTGCTGGCAACTCAGCTGATGATTTCATGGGAGAATTGCAACTGAAATGTCTGTTTCATGTCTGTAATGTCTGCTTATTTTGAATTTACATACGAGGTGTTTTACAGAAGAGTAATGCTGATTATGCAACTGTGCATAATATATGGGCTGAGGGGAGAGAGCTCCTCACTTGGTTTAAATCTGCCTTGATCTCAAAGCTACTCAGAGGTTTTGTACAGTATCCCTCCTATAAATACTGCCTGTATTGGAGAAGAGTAACACCCCCCTCTGAATTGCATCACTCCAATTCTTAGGCATAAGTATGTGTTTCATAAACACATGAGGGATTTGGTGAGATTAGACCAGTAATCTTCACTCCAGTAGTCTTCACGCCTCTTGTTGGACTGCTGTCTCCATGGGGCTGTCTGCTTTCATAAAGTCTGCTTTCATTCTTCCCTTGGCAGATTCCCTGTATTGTGACTATCTCCCTCCTTTCAAAACGAAATCATATACAGAAAAAGAAATGAATTATCTTTGCATGTATGATAAGTTCCTGTAAAAAAAATACCCATTGGAAATGGATTTATTGTCATAATATGCACCACATTACAGAGCAAGGAATTAGCCAGCAATTAAAACACTGGCTAGATATGTCACAGAAAGCAATTTTTCATCTAGTAGGCTGCAGATTCTTGGTGCATGTGTACTGCCTGTTCCTCATGTTTGGAAGTAATTTTCCCCTCTGTTGTGGAAGAATTAACAACAATGGATAATTGCTAACTACACAACTTGTAAATTGTGTGGGTTATTCTAAGGCAAAACCGAGTTATTGAGTTGTCCGAATGCTTCCCATCTCAGCATAGCAACGTTGCTGCAATAAGGTTCTTCCTGCACAAAAACTGTACTTAGTTGTAGGTTGTATAATTACACACTTGGCTTTAAATTGTGAAATAGCAAACCAATTGCTAGTGTCCAGCTGCTGTCTTCAATGGACAGCAGTACACAGCAGATCTTTGAGACACTGAAATAAGCCGAGTGTACTGGACCATGGTGGAAAAATTCTGAGAAAGTTTTAGGATGTGAAGAGTCCACATTGGTGTGGCTTAGGGAGGCACTTGATTCCTTTGCCTTCCTGTCGTGGTTTGGCCCAGCTAGCACAGCAGCACCATGACAGTCTCTCACTCGGTGCTCCCATTCACCCCCACCCTCGTTAGGTTGGCACAGGCCCTAGCGAAATGGGAATAAAAAGATAAGCAAGGTTGTTGTGGATTAAGACAGGGGCAGGGAGGGCTCACTGCCAGTTACAGTTTTGGGCAAGAACCATACTTTGGCCATTTCCATACTTTTCATATGACATAGATGCTTAAGAAAGATATCTATACTAGGGAGAAAAAGCTTGAAATCTCTTGCAAATCTGAAGCAGTTTTCTTCCAATTGTATGAGAAGAGATCACAGTTTGAGAATGAAATGAAGTCAAATCCCTTTGAACTGCCGAATAAATAGCACCAGCCTTCAAAAGGATGAAAACTGACAATGTCTATATCGTACTGACATGTAAAAGATGTGTCGTTAGCTATTGGAGAAAAGATTGATGTTTAGGTTTGGGTAGGTTTTTCTTTTCCTATGTTTCTGCTCTTTTTCTTCAAACTCTATCCTGCCATGACCTTCAAGTTTTTCATATGATAAAAAGCATTTTTACCACTTTATTTAACTGGACACCATGTGACCAAAGAATTCTGTGCAACCCTTAGAAAACAGCAGAAATACCTGGATGGACTTTGATCTCAAGTCTACCAATAAGTGAAATGACATCTCAAATAAGTAGAGGTACCACTGCCAATGACTATTACTACTGTGAATAATTCTAAGCTTTTGTGCAGCTACATTTATTTCTCCTTTTCTAATCTGTAAAGCATCATGTACAGTATAGAAATGGAGACTTTTATGTATCAGGACTGAATAATAAGTATGGTGAAATCCAGCAGCTAGAAAAAAAACATCTGTAGGTATGTGTGGGCAAACTTTAATTTTGCTTAGAGAGTGTAACTTTCTATTTTTTAATATGTGGTGCAGATACAGCAAATCTGCAATTAAGCCTTCTAGCAGGTCTGTAGGACTGGTAATTGTTTTGTAATCCTTCCTTGGAACACAATAAATCCAAACAGTAATCATGGGTTTAATGAGTATAATCTGTCATAAAATACACACCAAAACACTATGTGCAATATTATCTTCTGGTTCATGCTTCAAATATTCCAACTGTATTAAAGGAGTGCAGCAATTGCTGTGTATCTACCTAGGCAGCAAGGAGATAACAGACTTCTAAATAAATAAACTGTATGTACTGGCATGACAAACAAGAAAACTTACTCAAAATTCATTTTGGTGTTGTGGAGGTGAGTGGAAGGACCTTACTGATGGCAGTTTCATGCCCTGCTGCTAGACTAAGGCCTAGTATATCTAAAACCTTTTCTGAGAGTTCATCCTGAATATACAACAGGATATTTAGAAAAGATTGCTGAATCTTGAACTATGAGACTCAATATTTTTCTTAACTGTGTCTCTGTAGAAATTCTTATCCATGCCTTTGTTCTCTTTTGTCTTAATCACTTCAGGTTTCTCTTTTGTGCATTTACCTGTCAAAAACCGTATGGAATACTCAGTTTATAACGTCCTGTGAACCAAGAGGGGAGTTACTGCAGAGCTATTTATACAGGCTCTAGCTCTACACTACCTATACACGGTACTCCTTCGTGAAATGCATCTTTAGACCAATATGAAATTAAAATGCTAGCTCTGTGATTCTTTTGGAGAAGCTATTGATACTGGGTAGCACTGAAATGTTTTCAAACTGAAGTTTCTGGACAGAGTTACTGAAAGGCTCAAAACTTTTAAACTTGAAATTGGTAAACCTTTTTAGCTTGACATTAAACAAAACCTGGCACTACCTGTGGCTTCAGGCAGACCTTACTGACCTTTAGGTTAACTGAAATCTATTTCTTACTTTTTCACTGACCTGAAATGTTAGGTGAATTTGTTGCTTGAAAAGCAAGTACTTGAATAAATAGTGCAAATGCAGTTCTTGAGGGATTCATACTTTCTGGTAAGACAGATGCATAAATGTAACATGTTTTCCTAGTTTCTTCCTGGGCATATAGAGTACGATGCTATAGGGGAAGCATCTTGCCTTGATAGAAAGTTGGCTTCTGCATATAAATATGTTCCGCAGAACATATTTATATGCTGTGCCTTTTCTGTATTTATATGCTGTGCCTTTTCTTGTGCTGCCACCAGAGAGAAATGCCACCTATTGAAAACCCATGTGTGGCAGCTGTTGCAAGCAGTCTCTTTGCCTTTCCTTTGGTTTACATCATTTAAATCCATTATGGAATCAACTAAAGGAACTGGCTATTCAAAAAGCTTACATGAATGTCTTTCCAGCTGACTTGCAACACAGTGTTGTTTCCAAGTGATCTGCTAATCTTACTTTGATATTAAATAGAAAATCACACCTCGTGGATGAACCATCTGATTCATTGTGACATTTTTTTTTCACTAATGTCTGAAGTTGTAATTAAGGGAGGAACATGTGGGAGAGAGAATAAAAATCAAGAGATAAATTATATTGCAAAGGCAAGGAAAAAACCTTGTAATTTACTCTCAGAGAAATATGGGAGCCATATTAACTGCACAAATATTTATACATCCTAGTTAAGAAAACCCAGTTGTATATCCTGGTTAAAAATACCTCAAATCACTTTTTCAACTTTTTCATAAGCTGATAGAAATTTAGACAATCACTTAATATGTGCAAGGAATAATGCTTCTCATAATTCCAGTGGATAAAAACTCTGGAGTGCAAGAGTGTGTGTGTGCGTGTGTGTACGCACATCTCTCTGTGTGTTATACCAAGATGAAACTTTAAAAAGTGCTGAGCGTACCAGCACTCTGAGCCTGTACATGCTGTGGATCGTCTGAGTTGGCCTCAATTAAAATAAATCTGCAAGTGACATCTGCCACGAGTTAGCTTATGTTTTGTAGTCACAGGGCATTAGTCAGTGCTTGTTACAGACAGATGAATTTTTGGAGTAAATCGGCTCACTGAAGAGCAGTGTCAGTGGATTCAGTTTCATTAAACTAAAGGTTAATTTGTCTCTGAAAACTAGTAATTTCTCTGGAAACAGTAGCACTTTCAGTTACAAGTAATTTTTAAACTCCAATGTGAAGCCATTCCCTGTAAAAACATAATGAAGCTGTTAAAGACTTCATTTTAATATCAGTTATGTTTTATTTCATTTATAGCTATAAAGTCAGAGAAGTTCTTTTGTGTAGATCAGAGTAAGTAGGTTGTAGAGACAAAGGGAGGCTTCTGACATGCACTTGTTTTCTATCCTTTTCAGCTTTACAGTGTCCCGTTGCACAAAGTAATCTGGCTTTTTATGGCAGCTGCTGCTCGTGTGTGGTTTGTATCAAAGATATTTAGACCTTTTGACAGCCATGGCGATAGATTCAATAGCCACCTTTCTATCCCTGCCTGGCATGACTCAGATAGTAAGGATCACTATAAATCATAATTATGAAGTACATGAAATCCACCTCTCCAATTTCTAAGTGTTCTGAACATAATAATTTATCAAGTATAGCACCTTTCTTGGTAACAGAGTTTGGCACAGGGACTCTAACTTCAGTGAAGTCCTTCTTAAAAACGAGTTGTAACTTGGTGTACCCCCTGCTTACTTGGCTATGTAAGTAAGGTCTGAGAGACCTGGGAGTCCTGATTGATAATAAGCTAAACAAGAGCCAGCAATGTGCCCTCGTGGCCAAGAAGGCCAATGGCATCCTGGCATGCATCAAGAAGAGTGTGGTCAGCAGGTCAAAGGAGGTTCTTCTCCCCCTCTACTCTGCCCTGGTGAGGCCTCATCTGGAGTCCTGTGTCCAGTTCTGGGCTCCTCAGCTCAAGAGGGACAGGGAAGTGCTGGAGAGAGTCCAGCACAGGGCCACCAAGATGATCAGGGGACTGGAACATCTTTCATATGAGGAAAGGCTGCAGGGACTGGGGCTGTTTAGTCTGGAGAAGAGGAGACTGAGGGGAGATCTTATTAACATTTACAAATATCTAAAGGGTGGGTGTCAGGAGGTTGGGACATCCCTTTTTTCTATGGTATCTAGTAACAGGACAAGGGGTAATGGGATGAAGCTGGAACACAAAAAGTTCCACCTAAATATAAGAAAAAACTATTTCACTGTGAGGGTGCGGGAGCAGTGGCACAGGCTGCCCAGAGGGGTTGTGGAGTCTCCTTCCTTGGAGGTCTTCAAGACCCGCCTGGACATGTTCATATGTGACCTGATCTAGGTGACCCTGCTTCTGCAGGGGGGTTGGACTAGATGATCTCTTCCAACCCCTACCATTCTATGATTCTATGATTCTTTGTGAGGAGGCTTGGAGGGAGTGTCACACCAGACAGGCCCATACTATTTCCTGGGACTGATGTAGACAGCAATGAGCAAACCTGCTGAACATATCCCAAGTGATGTGCTGTTGAGGAATCGGCTATTTTTTTCCACATTATTCCACAGATCATCATTCTTCATCTACACAAGTTTAGACAGTTTTTCAGAGCCCTGTCTTCTAGTCTGTGACCATAATTTTTGAAGTTATACCACTGTGGCTCATGTTGCTCACAGTAGATCGTGGAATTAGGTTTATTCATTGGTAATCTCAGCAGAGCTGGTTGCCTTCATCTTTGAGTAGAGCTATGTGGGTAATAGGGTCCTAGTATGTGGCCTAGGGGGACAGTTCTGTTTTCAGTTGTTGTAGTGCACTGAACTCACATGGGATGGGATCCTGGGGAAAAAGAACTTGTCTGGGAACTGTTTTGTTGAATCTCCTTTCCATTACGCCTACTATTATTTTATCCAGCCCTTTCCTACCCTTCTCCAGTGGCTTCTCTTATCACTAGTGCAGACAGGCTTGGAAAACCAAAAGGAGAGAAGGGAAAATTTGTTTGCTGAAGAGCTCAATGTTGTTCTTAGGTGCCTGGGAGCTCCTAGGAGCTGTAGGATCTAATAAAATTATTCATTCCAACTTCCTTTTCACCCTTCTCTTTCACCACCTAGCAAGCAGGGAGAAGACCTGCTCTTTAAGGCCTATGCTTGTACCGAGATATGGCCTCCTCCAGATCCAGTCCAGTCCAGATCTCTGAAATGCAGCCAGCAAATCTGCTGCTTCTAAGAGGATGGCTGTGCAACAACTTTAGATTTATAGCACGTTGGCTGTTGCTCAGTAATTATTCTGTGTGGGCTTTACTGCTTGGCAAATGAAAGATCACTTGTTCCTCTGTTACTGCTGGGTAGGAGCTGGCATGCAGCAAGTACTATGGCTTTGGCTGAAGGACTGTGAATCTAAACGAGAGATGGCTTGCCCTCTGGGCTGCACGCTGTAGTCTCAAACAAATGAGACACATTCATACAATACAGGCATTTTCCTGTTTTTCCAGACAGGAATTTTTCTATTGAATCAAATTTCCTTTCAGTTACACTTCCAATGAGAAGAATTTGACATTTCTTCTGGTAGGACATTAGGCATGCTTGATTTTAAACCTGCTGTGCTCTTCTTACTGTGAGGAAAAAATAAATTGTGAAAGAAAACAACTAGTTGCATGGAATATTTTGTGAGAATATGCATCTACATTTGCAGAAATGGTCTGTGTTTTGATTATTATGTATATTATGTAGATAAATGCTGTGTTCTCTCTCTGGTTTTGCTTTTTTTTTCCTGAAGGCAGCTTATGTGAATACAGAGACAGCACCTCTTTTCTCCCTTCTAAACTGCTGTAGGCACAGATAATTGTGATCCGGAAGCACAACTCTTTGTCAGTGGAGTCTGATCACAGTAGTAACACTTCTGTAGTATAAATTACTCTTTTCCTTCCAAATATGTTGTGTGTAGAATGATAGTGAGACTTTAGTCACTTGCCTAGATGAAAAAGCAGCCTGTAAAAGAGGTTTGAAAAGAAGCCCGTCTCTTTGGCAGGTTATTGGAAAAGAATCATTGGAGTCTTCTGCTAACACAGTTAATACTGACCAGTAGCAGAATGGTCTTTGAACTGAAAAGATAGACTTGAGGTCTGGACCACTCCATCACTGCTGGCTTTGCCCTGGTTGGAGATTTTGGAGATTTCTCGTCTTTTAAAGAGAAGCTCCAGAACTTATTTTTGTCTCCTTACAGTTGCCAGGATGTCTTGGTAAAAGCCTTTTCAGTGATTTTCACAGTAGAACATGCTGAAAAATATTTTTTTCTTCATTAAATCTATGGAATGAGTGCAGGCATAAAAAAATAGCTTATACAAATCTGTGGCAAGTACAGTCTTCCTTTAGAAACACATCCTAGCTGTTAGTAAGATATGGATTGTAGCATTTGTTGTGACTGACATAACTGCTTTTCCATAATCTTTGGAACTCGCTGAGCTGACTTTTGGGGCTTGGGAGAAGGGAGGGAGAAGAAAGTAAGGGAACAACATGCTTTGTATTTTTCACCTAAAGAATGACTGCAAGGGGGAGGAAGGACCAGAATACCAATTACAATGAATCAACCAACTCTCTATACCACCAGTTTAATATGTATAACTATTTTCTTCTCTGTATTCATATGGTTCTAAATGACAGTAAAATTTTCCTGTATTTCATCCTATCACATGTTATTCCTTCTTCTGAGCGTAAACTAAATTGCCATTCTCTGTAGGTAATAACTTACGATAGCAACAGCACAACTGCTTTCAGAGAAATCAGTGAAACTAGTTATATCCTATTTCCAAAGCAACTGTGAGGCAGAGTAACAGAATCTGCCAGTGTAGTTTGAATGGATAACTCTTCTCCAAGTAGACTTTCACTCTAGTGGTGTTAGCAGGATGTTTCCTCACCCTCACTTCTCCACCAAGGGTATCGTACAGCGTGCATACAAAAATGCCCTGTGTTTTGAGTTGGGAAGGTAAATAAATGGGGGGAAAAAGTGATTCCAGTATTAAATTATTGGAAGGCAGAGCTGGGAAGGAAGAGTAGAAGAAACAGGATGTCCTGATTTTGGCTTGGATTCGGTTAATTTTCTTTCTAGTAACTGCTACAGGACTCTGCTCTGAAAAGAATGTTGGTAACACAGGGATATATTGGTTATTGCTGAGCAGTGCTTGCAGAGCATCAGAGCCTTTTCTGCTTCTCCCTCTGCCCTGCCAGTGGGTGGAGGGGAGTGTGGGGCACTAGAAACTGAGAAGGAGTGTGGCCAGGACAACTGGCACCAGGTAGCCCAAGGGCTGTTCCATACCATCGAACACCATGCCTGATGTACAAACTGGTGGCAGTTGGCAGGGAGGGATGGATTGCTGCTTGGGCATCAGTCAGTGGGTGGTGTGCAGCACTTGGGTGGTGTTTTGGGTTTGTTTTTTTTTTTCCCCCTTTGGTTTTATTTTTCTCTCTGATCTGTTTCCTGTCATTACTATTACTATGCTATATTATTGTTGTTATGATTATATTTATTTTAATTTTAATTAGTAAACTGTATCTCAGCCCATGAGTTTTACTCTTTCTGCCCAATTCTCCTCCCGTCCCACGAGGGGTGGGGGAGACAGTGAGTAGCTGCATAGTGCTCAGTTGCTGGCTGTGGTTAAACCATGACACGGGAAGGATATCAGTCTCTCTTGTATATGGTGAGACCTGAATCCCCACCAGTTCAAAAGGCAGGTAGAAATCAGGAATCTGCTTAGGAGAAGCACAGCAATCTCCTGCTGTGAGTTACATATCCAAGACACAGCTCATTAGTGTAAAATACCTCCTCTCATAGTTCTTGAAGATCTAAGTTTTCACGTTGTTATGAAACTCAAATGTTGTAAGGACCATCTCCATACAAAATTTGTTCCTATGCTGAAATCCACAATTGTCACTGAAAAGAGGCAAAGTCCTCCAAGTTGTCATCTTCATGTAAAAAAAAACCCAAACAAACCCCAACACTATGGCCCTGCTGTTGATATGTAACAGTAAAAGTAAAGAAAAACAGGAATACTTTTTATGCCAGGTTGCACAACTGCAAATGAATATCCAAAGCATAAGATGGGAGAATTAGTGTTTAGATGCTTTCATATATGTACTAGCTAGAGCTTGACAGACCCTTTTATAAGGAAAATATCCTTGCAGTGTGTCTTCTGTCGTTAATGTGTTGTCATAACATCAGAGGAATAAATGTAATATTGAGGTGAATGAAAAAGCAGAGATGGCAGGAAAGCTTTGACTAGTTGCAAAAGCTCGATGGAAGGAACAAAAAATGAAAACTTTGGAGATGGGTTAAATATTTGTATGTGATAAAAATAATACAAACATAACTGCACTTTTGTGTGTATATTGCATAATTAAAACTTTTTTTTTTGTCAAAGGATGCTAAAATGAGTGTGAATTACATCAACTTCTACTGAAAGCTTACACAAGTAATGCAGTGGTCTTTCTACACAACCAGATTCTGTATTATAAAGAGGGTAAGGTTTACTAATCTGTCATAACTTCCTATTGAGGATTTTGTTGGCCTCTGGTATAGCAGGCATGATGTAGAGATGCAGAATGAAACACTGAATTTCTTCAATGCCTCCCTGGTACAATCAGTTGCACTAATCTGGTGATTTATCTTCTGTTAAATGTCAACATCACATGCATGTGTATGTATCTTTAACTATGACTGTTAAATACCTCACATCCTAACTAAAAGGAAGTTGAAAAGGAAGAAAATGACATTTTTTTTCCATAAAGAAAGGGTATTTGGAGATGTCTTCCACTCTTGAAGGGAAAATACCACCATCTTTCTTTTTGTTTTAGTGAAGAGAAAGGGATCTAGATACAGCATATAAAAATAAACAGAAGATCTGTCAACAATTCCATTTTTACCCACAGTAAATACTCCTTTTCCAAACATGCTTAACTTGGAGATACGACAGGAGTACACTTCCATGTAGTACTGGACAATTAAGGGAGGGGTGAGTAAGAGTGCATCACTTAACAAATGCATAAAGTCAATTCAAAAGAAACAGAAGCCTTAATATTTAACAGGTACTCGTAACAATTAATTTGCTTCACTGCAGTAGTCTATCAATTCTGTTTGCTTCTAGGGCATAGCCCATAAAATTAGGTGGCCTAGAAGTTCCAACGTAGGCATTTTCTGACCAATAAAACAGCCAGTGTAATGTACAAATAGCCTGGTAAATCTGTATTTGCTTTCAGTGGGACCTGCTTGTGCAGTTCTGCTAAGGCTTTTCTTTGGCTTCCTATCTGTTGCTTTTGTTGTTGTTGAGAAGTTCAGTAGCTGATGCACTATTTCCAAAGAGCAGAGGTGGGCATTCCAGAGCCCTCTGTGGTACAATGCCACCACCCTGCTTGTTTTCTTTTGCTAATTCAGCAATGACAGGAGGAGATAACAGAGTGGTAGAGGTTGGAAGGGACCTCTAGAGATCATCTAGTCCAGGTCTTTAACTCCTGTTTTCAAGATGTTTCTCCCAGTGCTGATACCTGGTAACAGTGCCATGTGTTACTACTTACCTTCCGATGGATTTCAAAAGAGAATCTGAATACTTGCATTTGTTACGAGGGCTTGTAGTCTTCTGTCTCTATTTTTTTTTCATTTGACTTTGATCTACAAATGCTGTTTCTCTTACCTTTAAGAAACTGGACTGAAATGTTATGTATTTCATTAATAATCTCATGGTTGAATTTAAAAAGATTTGGAATTCCTTACATTTAAATGCTTCTTTTACTACATCTGGTTCTAGAACAAAATGAGAACAGAGTATGGCAGTCCCTGTTAATAAGTGTTTTTTCCCTACCATTAGCTAGGGGTTAGCATACTGTGAGGTGGGGTGATAGCCATAGGTGAATCTCCTGATTGCTTTAAAGGATAGGCAGGAACATAAGAATTGTGATGCAAATAGGTATAAAGTGTCCATCACAGATGATTTTTTCCCCAAATCCAGTGGCTGAGGTATGTTTTATGAATGTGTAAAATTAATTACATATGAATGTTAAATATTCTTTTAGATTGGTGAACTCCTGACATCAGCAGTGACTAATTTATACAGATTTCTTTTTGTTAAGTTTGCCTTTTAGGCTCGTTCTTGCATTTTGAAGGTACACTTAATGGACATGTCAAGTTCATTCTCTCTGTATCTTTACACATATTCGGTGTTATCCTTCCTTATATTACTTTTTGATCTTAGAAGTAGCAAACTCTTCTCAAGCTTTCACAATTACCAGCAGTGCAAGTCATTTGTATGTGAAAGATGTGGAAAAGAACAACAAACTTGGAGAGAGGTATGTGGAAGTGGTTTAAAGCACGTTACCCAAAAAGGAAACAACTGATGGTTTGGTGGCGGGTTTTTTTTGTTTTTTAATTTTTAAAAAATATAAATAGTGATGTGTTTTCAGCTTTATTCTTCATAATTTTCAAACTTCAAGTATTAGATCTGTGTTGATGCTTTAGCAAAAAATGCAGATTTGGTAGAATCTCTCGTTGACCTACTCAAAGTGATTGCCAAGTGTTCCTTCCAAATTACTCATCTGAGCTCCTGGAGAATGGATGATTTATTCAAACTGGAAAGAAAAATGTGCCTGATTTCAGAACCTGAAGTCAACCTGGCATCATCTTTCTTTTGACTTCAGTCCTGAAGCTTGTCTTTCTTCCAGGCTTACTCAGAGACTTGGTTTGTCAACACATCACACCTCAGTGCTGGTCAGAAGTTACCTGAGCTGGTTGGGGCTCTGTAATTAGTAGTCCTGGACTGCCTCATGTAGTCTAATTAGTTCTACCTGTGTTTAATGTATATGGAATGATGAATTTAGTGTCTGTAGACAGGATGTGGACAAGCAGGGGAATCTCTGAGTTTTGTATTCTAGGCAGGCATTGCAAGCACTTTGGAAAAGAGGTGTAACTGGAGGAGCTCTCCATCCCAACACAAATCTAACAAGAAGCTGAAGCTTATGGTGTGATGCCAATTAAGAACTGGCTATTAGCAAGAATGCTATTGATCAAAACCAATTTACCAAAATTGAAAAAGAACGTTGAGAAGATATATTATGTGGATGAATACAAAGACTAACAAAGAGTGCATCAGCTAAAATGTTAATTGTAAATGATGCTTTCACATCCAGTGTCAGGATGAGTGCAGTGCTATCTGCTGAGTTAAGCCTTCTCCATTTATTCATAATTTAATAATTTTCTAGGCTTTAGTTTACAAACCTTAAGATTAAGAGGACTTCTTGCACCATCCATTCTGGTTTTTGCTCCTGCTGCTGGAGCACTGCACTCCCTAACGCATTTTAAAAAAAAATCGCCTCAGACTCCCTCCTCCCCTTCCCCCCAACCCCTGCCTGAATCTTGCACATCTGAATTCTCCTGATTAAAATGGCCTTCAACTGCACAGTTTTCTCCAATGAGGCAAGCCTCTGCCAGTTTTATTATAGTGCCGTTGTGTGAGTGGAGGGAAGAGAAAGCAAAGGGTGTCTTTGACAATATGATTAATTATAAAAGAGATTGCTAGAACAGCTGCTGATATTTCTCTGTTAATTCATATCTTGCAGTGAGCACAATGACAAGCCATTTCATCTAATGCAAGGTGCTAATTTAAAGTCTGCTTTCCTTACTTTGTGGATCTATAAAAAAAAAAGAAATAAGAAAATCCATTTACCTTGGACCTCTAGAGACTCTACCGAGTCCCAGAGTAAGTTATGAAATTTCAGTTTAAAAATGATGAACAAACAGTGTAGGTTAATGTAATGTTTCTTTGTCTGCCCCAAAGAGATTAACAGAAGGCTGAGTTGTTAGAACGTGTTAATCACTGGCAACAGCAGTTTCAAAATAAATGGCTTTTAAGCCTCATGTATTTAAATATCTTAAAGCATCCAAAGAGTGCTTTCCCCATTACTTACTTCCCCTGCTGCTGCTAAGAAATATCTTATATTTGCTAGATGCATTTCACAGTGAAAAGTTAGACTCCAGGAGGTTTGCAGTGGTTATAGCTAACATGCATCCACCCATCCTTGCGGCGCAGTCAGCTGTGGAGCCATGTTTCAGCAACAAGTAAACAATTTAAGGTAGCATAGTCAAAAAAGGAGCTTTTAGCCCCCTTAGGCCAGGCTCCCTGGTATTCTCTATCCCAGAGGAGGCATCTGGATACGCTGTAGTGCTCTTAAGTTTTAGCCTTGCAGATATGTGCCTTCTAGTTTAGCTGCTTTGTGCTTCTCAGAAGTTAGGTGAAAACTACTGGTTGTGGAAGGAAGTCTGAGAAGGCTAAACGGTCATAGGCCTTACAATGGTCAGCTTCTCAGCACTGAACTTGTAGGTGTTACATCTCTAATTTCTCATAAAGAGGCATTCAGTCCTTCCTACAGTACACCTGGAGTTCAGTGCCTTATTGTGGGCTTCAGTTGCTACTTTGTGGCCAAAGCACTCAAGTTAGAGTACAGCTGTGTCCTTTGGGCTCCAGGTGCATTGCTGAGATTTGGGATGAATCTGTGAGTGTAACCTCCTTCACTGATCACAAAGACAGCACCTTCCTGGGTGTTACATATACGGACCTGTGGTGGGGTGGTGGCAGCTGCAGTGACTGTGGCTCCCCAGAAAAAATGCAGTTGGAAGCTTAAAGCTACAATATAGAATGAAGCTACAGGCAGTAGCTGCTATGCTGGATAATGCACCCCACTGCTCAAGTCTCAGCTGGTGCTTTAACAGCAAGAGCATCCTTCTCTCTCCTCCTCATCTCCTTAAAAATGAGAGTGAATTTTGCAATATAGTGCTAGCAGGTAATCACCACATGGGAAATTGGTGTACTTATTTAATGGCCTGTATAATTTAGAAGCTTAGTTTCATGTATTCAGGGTTGAAAGCCTTCTCTTGATCATTATTTTTCCATGCTTTGTATATCATGCTGCTACACAGTCTTTTGTGTTCCCTGCTGGTTATCTAACTGAGTTGTAATCCAGCCTCTCTGCCACACTGAGACACAATGATTCAGAAGAAACCCTTATCAACTGAGGAAAAACAAATAGATTTAAAACGGCAGTTTCAATCTGTAGCAGCAATGGGGCTTGTTACAGTCTGGTTGCTGGAGAATTTACTGTATGTAGTCTTTGTCACTGCAATCAGCTCTGTGTCACTGCAGTCAGCTGAGCACATCAGCTGATAAGAGATTGTGGATTTTGTCCTGAAGACATGGTGAACCGTCAAATAATGAAGACAAAGTAAGGAAATGATGCCATTCCTGCTGTTATGCTCCATGCCCGTGCCCCATCATGTCATATTGGTAATGCCCAAGTCCACGAAGTGGGTTTCTGAGAGTTTGAAATGCTGCTTGCAGGGCTATTTGTGTAGCTGAGTGCTGGTTCAGGCTAGATTCTTTGCTGTATGAGGCAGAACTGTACAGTCTTGAAGCTTGCCTTGAACCCTGAGGGAAGAGAAAAAAATGCTGCTAGAAAAACATGCCAAAAAAGATATGGGCCCAGATGTGCAAAGTTCTAATGGTGTTTGTAGAAGATGTTTGCTTTGACACCTTCAATTTTGTTGTATTTATTTTTTTCAGTGATAACCCTTTATTACAATGTGAAGTGGAATGTATGGAGAGGGGGATGCCTGGGCCTAGGTCTCCCTCTTTAATAACACAGGGTTTTTCTTCCTGTTCTGGACAATAGAAGAGCTGGACAATGTAATGTAAAAAACAAAGGTTAGCTTACCTTCATCTCTCATCCCCGTTGGATTCCCATGCAGAAAGTGTCAGCTGTATTGCCTGAGGATGCAGTGGCAAGGAAAAGCATATGCATGTTTAGTCTGTCGCATGGGTCAGGAGTCTTTTTCTCTCAGGTGATGTGACTAGGGATATCGCAGAGAAGATGCACTTAAAAGGAAAAGAGGTGACTGCTCCATTTGTCTGCCCCTATTTATGCGTTTGGCACGTTAAAAAACAGAATCCCTGGAGCTAGGGTGGAGGCATGTCCTCGTGTCTGCCCTGGAAAGGGCAAGCTGTTCAGCGTAGTTCTCGGCTCAGCAGTAGAAGGCTCATGCTCTTTGCAGTGCTAGTGAGGCCACAGGTATTGTTGGCCTACAGCTGAGCACACAAAACCTAGCAACTGCCTTTGCCTCTGGCAAGGACAGCGTGGTTTGTCTCAGGGTCTGCTGGGTGGGCAGTGGTACCTCCAACCTGGAGGTACTAATGGGGAGCTGCCCTTTCCATGGCTATTGAGGCTGGGCTCTTCAAGTTCAAACTCTTGAATTTCAGCTGCCTGCAGCTTCTTTAAAAACCCTCTTTTCCATGTTAGACGGTTACTGATGCTACCTCTGGATCTAGGCTCAGCAATTACTTGCTCTTGCAAATATCTCCTGGGGACTGTTTCAGTGACTTTGCATCAGTTAGTTTGAACACTGGCACATTTACATGTGTGATGTAAACCTGTGACAGTCCATCTTGTACAGGCTTTCAGACTCTTCTCTCCCCACTGCTTCTCTTATTCTCTCAACAGCAGAATCACAAAAGCTCTTACTGTAGCTCTGAATGCATCTGTGCAGCTGGGCTGTCAGTAAGGAATATATGTGGGCGAGTGGCTGAGGGAGCATGAATGAATGATTGAACAGAGGTAAATGCAACAAAAGCTGTGGGTGGAAAGAGAAGGCTTGAAATTGGCTCACCCACCACTTTAATATGTTCTTTACAATGATGTGTACAAGTGAAAAGAAGATGGAGGGATCGTTACTCCCCCAGCCATTTGAATTCAATGTGATTTTGTCTTGGGCATATTTTTGTTTCTATGCTCTCTTTAGGAATGGGGAAAATGCCCTTACTGCCAGTGTTCTTAAAAGTGTGCTTGAATTTCCTGAATAAATAAGCTGCAGCTCCTGTGGTGCAGAGAAACTTGTTTAACTTAATGCTCCATGGAAAGCTGCTAGATAAGGAGAGTTTTCCAGTGTGAGACTGAGCAAGCAACCGACTATGGGATTTTCTGATATCCTAAACCGCAAAGTGTTTAGCAAACAGATTAGGTCAGTGAATCAAAACAGATATATGGCTGTTTTATTAGTCTCTTCAATTTGAAGACATCTGTGACCTGTTTGTGGAGAAAAAAGATAAAATAAAAATGTTATCCACCATTGGACTGGTTTCTCTCTGGGTCATGTTGTGGTTTGGCTGTAGCTAATAGAAATTGAAGGGAATATAAAGAAACCTTCAATCTCTGAGTGGCTGCTAAAGGTTAAGCTGGCATGCTGTGGAGAAAAACATGTCCTTTATGGCCTTCTGGGTAAGCAACCAAGTAGAAGGGAGAAGCATGTGGGTGGGATATCGGCTTTTGTTCCTCAAGGCATGTACCAAGCGAAGGTGGGAGGGAATCAAGGGAAGAGGGAGCATTAGGCTTGAGCTGTTCTTACAGATGCAGTAAACATTTGAGCAAGGTAGAGCAGGAGAAAAACACTTTTTTATGTGGTTTCCTTTGAGCTAGGGGACTTTCATGCTTTCTGATAGTGTGTAACTTGCTCTAGCCCTATGTAATCTCATTAGCCTTGGTTTGTCATTTATGCTAGTTTAGTATCCTGTGGAAAATGGTACAGTATCTCAAATACCTTCTGTCAACATGAGCCAGCATTGTGCCTAGGTGGCCAAAGAAAGCCAATGTCATCCTGGCTTGTATCAGAAATAGTGTGACCAGTAGGACCAGTAAAGCGATTGTCCCCCTGTACTCGGCACCAGTGAGGCCGCACTTTGAATACTGTGTTCAGTTCTGGGCCACTCACTGCAAGGACATTGAGGTGCTGGAGCATGTGCAGAGATGGACAACAAAGCTGGTGAAGAGTGTAGAGAAAAAGTCTTATGAGGAACAGCTGAGGCAGCTGGGGTTATTCTGTCTGGAGAAGAGGGTACTGAGGGGAGTCCTTATCGCTCTCTACAACTACCTGAAAGGAGATTGTAGGGAGGTGGGAGTTGGACTATTCTCCCAAGCAATGAATGATAGGACGAGAGGAAATGGCCTCAAGTTGTGCCAGAGGAGGTTTAGATTGGAGATTAGGAAGTATTTCTTCACTAAAAAGGTTGTTAGACATCAGAACAGGCTGCCCAGAGTGGTGGTGGAGTCACCATCCCTGGAGGTATTTAAAAGACATGTAGATGAGGTGGTGAAGTTTAATGATGGACCTGGCAGTGTGAAGTGAGTGGTTGAAATCAATGATCTTAAAGGTCTTTTCCAACCAAAATGATTCTATGATTATAACTGCCTGTAAAAAAATATCTTGTACTCTTGATGGTGGTTTGCTTTGTAACCTTGGTTATTAACTTGGTCAACTAAAATAGCCTCCTATTTTAGGTTACAAAGAGGCTCCAAAGCGCTTTCCTTTCACCCTGTTGTTGATGCCACAGGATATGCATGCATTTTTACTCATGTAACTAAATTCACGTGCCTCAGCAGCAGCACTATTGAAATTTGTTTCAACATTTTGCTGAAAGATTAGGAGGCTGCTTAAATTAGCTGGATAGATGGATGTGGTAGTTTGAGCCTGGCTGGATGCCAGGTGCCCACCACACTACCGTCCCAGACCCACTACAATGGAGTTTGCTATAACCATGCAAAATTGGATCAAACTTTGCTTTGACCTGAACAGTGACCAGAGAGGCTATGCAGGTCAAATTGCTGCTTTTTATTCAGTTGTGCCATAAAAGCTTTAAACTATGAGCTCTTATAACCTTAACTATTAATCTGGCTTCCTTGGTGCAAGTCAGGCATTTTATATTCAAAGGTCAATTAGAGAGCAGTTAAGAACCTCAGTGTGATAATGACCACCAGGCTTGGATAACTGACTGACAGTACCGTGGTTGTGCACATGACACTTGGAAGAGTCAAATCTCACCTCTGAGGTATCAGCTGATCTGTGCTGCAAGTGGGAAGTGATGTTTTTCTTACTGTGACTAATTTCTGATGTTTAGATGGTATTTCTGCCTTCATCTAGCTAACCCTGCTCCTTGTTGAGGACTACTGACAGCTCAGTCGCAGCTGTGGATGACTGAAAGGGAAGACTTAGAGAGAATGGCACAGAACGAGGGATATTTGAACAACAACTCCCACCCTGGGGTTAAGCCATTTTGCCTCATTTGGGAGGAAGAAGGGAGCCTGCTTTGCATCCACAGAATTATTTACTTACCTTGTTTTATAAAACAGTACTACAAGTGCTGTCCTTATAAGGCAAAATAGTCAGTGTTTTACACTTCCCACAGCCCAATGCTGTCACTTACTCTTTCAAAACAGCTGATGCTTGTTGTGGGGTAGGGAAGGTAGGAGCAGAAGTGTAGCTTTCTCTAAGACTATTTTGGGAAACCGACCCATGCTCTAAAGAGCTCATTTTGTTACAATCCTGATCTCAGCTTAGTTTTGCAAACAGTGTGTGTTTTTACTCTGAAATGCCTCCAGTGTGTAGTTTTGTTTCTCTTACGTGTATTTGCAAGGCACACGATCAGACACAATCTGACATCTAGTATGTAAAACTCGCAAAAGAAATAGGAACTGTATTTGCATCAACAGTCAGAAATAGAATACAAGATGTTGTTAACGACACTTGTGCAAAACAAACAAAAACCACATGAAAACTGAGGCTAACACATACTGGGTGATGGGAAACTAATTCAGCCTTCAAGCTCACTTAGCAGGAAATACCAACAAAAAGTATCCAGAAAAGAAGGAACCTTTTCTGAGAAGTTTTAGGATGTGTCTTTCCTCTGAGACTCTTTTCACAGTGTGTCCACATTTTGTAAATTTCTATTTTAGGTGGACAGGAGGAAATAAGAAATGATGTGACAATGATAAAATGTCAATGAAGTTATCAGACCAGAGGAATGTTGCTGCCTCTTTCTTTTTCTCCCTACATTCTGCTGTTACCCCAGGTGACTAATACTGAGAAATAAAAATGCTTCAGTCACTCTTCCCACAGAAGATTATATTGGTGTGAGTTTAGCCTCCTCTTAATAAACTAAAGAAAGTCAGGTAAAGGCAACTTAAAAGTCCCTACATGGATCAAAGAGAGAAGGACCCTCTGTAGAGCTGAGGCAGAGGTTGCTCGCCTGAAGAAGTCTATAGAAGTTGTACAAGATGAAATAGGCAGAGCAGTTTGTGCATTTCCCTGTCATACCTGTCTGTCCTCTGTGTATTAATATTACTCCAAAAGTTCTTAGGACTGGAAAAGTTTTGTTTTTAATGGTATTGATATTAATGAAGGAGCTTGCTTGGCTCCAAAGGGATTTAGTTGATCAGGAACTTCATTTGTTGCATCTTGTGGCTATAGATTGACTGGATCCACCCTAAAATAGAAGGCTAATGTAAGTTGTTGTCTGTAGTGGCTGTGATGGAGTTTTTGAAGATGTACTTTAATGAAGGCTTCCCTCTTGCACTAATGCAATTTACCCCTTTGCCTAATCCTTTCCTGTTCTCCATCACCAGAGCAGTATGTGTCTCTCCATATTGCCTTTGTGTGCTGGGAGCCCAAAACTGACTTGAGAGGATGACAGCAATGGCTCTGTTTTACAGCCTGGCACTTGCTGGTGTTTGCTTGTCTAGTTAACAGCAGTTGGAGAATTGCTAGGCTAAGCTGCAGGTTGCATTCGTAGCATAACTCACTGGTAGTGAGTTACAGATTGCCCACTCTTTGCTGAGGTGAGCGGTGATGAACCAGTGAAACCTCTCCTGTAAGGAGGCTCCTCCTGAAAGATCAGCCACGCTGTCCACAGGATCCTGACTTGAGTTTTGGCTTGCTGATAACTACTGTCACCGTTAATCTCTCAGTATTGTTTTCTTTCTTTTGGCTGTCTCCATGTTTAAAATATTTATGTTTAACTGGATTATCAGTTAAAAGTTTAGTAGAATACAGACTGGCAGCTGGAAAGGTAGAGCGGTGTCATTTTGCTGATTGGTCAGTTTCTCCTCTGGTGCCTCAGAGGGTGGATGGGTAGGAATTCTGTGTGTGTATATAAAACACAAATGAACAGGAACCTTGTTCTCAACTTATTGCTTAGCTGTTGTGGAATTTCACACCACAGAAATTACACTGTAGTGGATTATATATGATTTATCAGAAAGATTTTGTATTCTGACAAAAATTGATCTGAGATATAGGACACAGGAGAGACTGAAAGGGTTTTGATACTGTGGTGGTGGTGAGTTTTTTTTGTGTTCTACATTAAAATACCAGGAGTCAGAGGAGATACTGAACTATTTGTGTCAAATCCATCCTCAGCTGAAGACTCCAGTGATAAAAGCAAGCCAATCTGTAGTGTACCAAAAGTATTTCTTCATTAAATTGACAATACATATCTTCCCTGTTAATTCTTTACATCCGAGACTATCTGCACTCTGTACTACAGCTGTTCTGTCACACTGGCAAAAGTAGCTGTCCCAGCTGCAGGAACTTAAAGTACTATTGATTTTTGTACACCAGGGCTCAGGAGTAAAATTGTTTCAGTGACAGCTTTAGGTAGCTTAAATATTTACTGTTATTATACTTCTATTGTGCAACAGTGAAACATTGTGTCTATCAAACACTAGGTGCACTTGCTGCTTGAAAGAACACAGCCTCAGAAAATTGCAGGGAGATTAAAAAAGAGGAAAAAAAAAGAGAACATGTTGACTGGGAGAGTGAGCCTGGAACTTGGTGTCTTCAGTGGCTCAAGCTTGCGTAAGAAAATTGCCTACTAAGTAAATGCTTCACTCATGAAAAATATGAGTGCCTCTACTTGTCCTGTCCTACCTTTCCCATTCAAGGATTACTGAAGTTCTTTGCCTTTCAGATCTCACTAATGTTGCTGGGGCCTGAATTTTGCCTTTGAAAGTCTAAAACTCTCTTTGCTGTTATTACCCTGTAACAAAGCAATGGTTTCTTCTGTGCCTTGAGATTTAGCAAATGAGAAGTTCCTGGTCGTGTTCCCACCTGGAACTGGTGCTGTGCTTGGATACTACTGGACCCGTAACCTGGTGCTACTGCCCTTGGTAGGCTGAGTGCTCTGCTTGAACGAAGCAGCAGAAGCAGAGGACAAGATCTGCTTGGCGATGAGCAATCCAGAACTGCCCTGGGCTGGAAGCTGTACTGTGTCACACCATGCATTACAGATGCAAATACTTGGCCCTATATAGAGCACATCTCTTCTTATTTCCTATGGGAAACTACAGTCTACTTCCAGCTTGTGTATTTGGCACTGTTGGTATATTGTTTCACTCTTTTCCTTTTGAAATCCATAATGTTTCCTTGATGTAACTTATAGTGCTTTACTAGTGTTAATTTCTGTTGTGTTACAACAGAACTCAAATCTCTCCATTTCCCAGGTGCCCTCACACAGGGCTACAGGAGCTGCTCGGCCACCACCTCCCACTTGGGAGCACAGAGAGCACCTGGATCCTGCCTGGAGGTGAGTGAGGATTGACCACCCCCCAAGGAAAGGTCCTTCCTTCTCCTCTGCTACAGAAACAAACAAAAAACTTCAGAACAGAAAGCAAGTACTGACACCGGGAATCTTTTCTCATGATTGGTATTCTCTTTCCAATGTACATGTCGGCTCCTCAGGACTGCATGCCAGGGGTTACACTGACTAGGCAGGTTTAGAATACAAAGGTGGAGAGGGGGAGGCATGGAAACCTATTAAAGGAAAATAACAGTACACATTGAGATTTCCAGGTAATTCCCCCCCACCATTCCATTTCCACGTATGGCCAGGTATGCCTTAAAATATCACAGCTCCTCTCCTACAAAACCTGACAGATTCAGGTCCCTCAGTTCATAGACAATGACTCTATGTCTAGAGCTAGGAGGCACTGTACATTTCAAGGCTTTGCTGTGGTTCAAACACTCAAGAGAAGCCTTTGTATGGAATATAAAGCTAAGCTGCCACACTAATATAGCAGCCACTGAATATTTATGACTGCACAGCAATATATCTGCAGCATTTGTGGGAACGTTTCTAACAGAAATAGGGGTTTTCCCCAGAGGAGAGATAATTTCCTGAAAATGTTTAATCATCCCACTGTAGAATTTTAATTAGCCTATAGCTACATGTGGGATACAAAGTTGCAAGATTCTGTAATTATTTTAAAATCCCAACATTGTCTTTTTGCATCTTTTTTTTATTTCTAACAGTTATTGGCACAATAATTTCCTGAAAATGGAAAAATAATATGACTCTCAAGGCTCCTAAGTCTGAACATCAAATTCACTACCCTCCCAAATTTTCATAGAATCATAGAATGGTAGGGGTTGGAAGGGACCTTTAGAGATCATCTAGTCCAACCCCCTGCAGAAGCAGGTTCACCTAGATCAGGTCTCATAGGAACATGTCCAGGTGGGTCTTGAAGACCTCCAAGGAAGGAGACTCCACAACCCCTCTGGGCAGCCTGTGCCACTGCTCCATCACCCGCACAGTGAAAATTTTGAGTGTCACATGAACATGTAGTTAAGAAGTAGCATTTATTTAATAATTTCTGATTGTAAGTAAACTTCAGCAAAAACTAAAAACAAAGTGCAAGCATCTTTTAGTACATGTAAAGTACATTCAGCACTACTGAGTGCTTGAATGGAGGCTTGCTGTGAACTGCTGAGGTTCCTAAAGATGTCTGTGAATAAAGCGCAACTAAGAGGTTCATAAAGATTAAGATCTCTATAGAGGCTAACAGCACGTTTACCTGTTTTTTAAGAAGGCTCATGCAAAGCTCAAATAACAAGAGTGGGCAAAGTCTACTTAAGCTCCTACTTACTGAAAGTTCAAATATGGTCTTATACCTTCTGCAGGTTGCCCTTTTTTTTTTTTTTGTATGAAATAGGGCAAATCTTCTTTCATACTCCTATATCGTCATGTGCTCACTTAAATTTTGGAGCATATCACTGCAGGAACACAGACCATTAGACCCATTAACCATATTTATTCCTTTACTTTTGCCGTATAAATGCAGTAGAGATTCTTTTGCTTTTAATCTGGACATATTCGCTTACCCTAGGGCAACTTATTAAGCAAAACATAATTTCCTTGTACAGCCAATTCTTGTAATCACTTTAATGCATTAGTAGATGATTAGTACCATTTTACAGAGTTTGACATGGAACTTAGCTTTACTTTGAGTACAATTATTTAAACTAGCGATGGTGTACAATTATTATTCCTAGGAAAGACAAATTTATACACAAAGTTTATGTAAAAATGTCTTAACCAAAAAAACCCCCCTAAATGTTATGTATTGTAACTTCATAATCTTCATAAATTTTCATGATATTCTTCTTTTGTGCATCAAACAGACTTTTAAACAACTACTGAGCATTACGGAGGAATTGAAATGAGTTTAAAAATAATTAACTAAAGCACGCAATATATCTTTATATAAATCTTCAGCTGTCATCGTGGGGGAGAAAAAAAAAAAGACTAGCAAAGAAAAAAACTGTAAACTTCAGACTTTATAAGAAGCCTTATTAATCTGCTTTAGCGATCCTGGACTTGTTCTGAGAGATGCCAAGTGCAGCAATGGGCGCAGGGGCCATGTCACAGACGTGCAGCTTAGGGACTGCGAGAGGCTAAGCAGAGGGAGCTGAGGAACTGCACTGTAAGACATAATGGAAACAGCTCAGTAGTCAGTAATCGCTCGTGTTTCTTTAGAATAAAATCAAATGCTTTATTTGTTGAAATCAGCATGAGATAATCAAAACCAGTCTGCTCCTTGAGATCCACTCTGTTACTCTCCTCCCCTATTGCCTAGTGATGATCTATGGGTAGGCATAACAAAGCTAAGAACTTTGTACTGGAGTTGGAGGCTCAACTGTTTAGAGAGGTAGAATACTAGCAATAGAAATGCATTCTTTAATGGTTTATTTGGGTTTTCTTCTTCTTTTTTTTTTTTTTTCTTTTTCTTTTTTTTTGGTAATAATCAAACACCCAAAAACATCCCTGTAATTAATCATAACAAAAATAGTGATCTGTCTTCAGAGACACTTTGTGTTTTTTTCCAAGGTGCTATACACGGTGTTGTGTACACCATGCAATGTATTTCAGCACTTTTAGAGAGAATATTAGAATCTTTTAAAAAAAGAAAAGAGCAAAGGCTTCATCGTGTTCATGTGTACTGAAAGCACACATTTCAGACATGTAGTTAGTTTCTCAGAGGATTTTAGAATTTCACCTACAATATGTGTTTTCCAGTGCATGGGAGTAAATGAACATCCCCTTTCCAGCTTGGTTATTTTTCTGTTAATATGATCTCCTTGAAAGTGGTGTAAGAAAGAGAAGAAAAAAATCTCAATCCCCAAGTTTTTAATCTTGCCAGGACCATTCTGCTACTTTGCAGCTGTGGCACATAGGCCTGTACATGCACTGTTTGCTTTTCAAATACTAATATATTTAGTGCTATGGTGTTGTAAGGCCTTTGAACCAAACTGAAGATAGAAAATAGCAACAAAGCTATGGACAGGCCATACTTTGCAGAACAGGAGAACCTTGGAGTTTGGTGTGGATAATTCACAAACACAATAGATTGAATGTGCTGGATAAGTTGTATTTTGGAGGTTCCCCCAAATCTAATTCACCATCTCTCTCCCACATAAAAATTTTTAAAAAGTGACAGAGATAACCTATTCTGATCCGGGGTTAATCCCCCCCCCGCCCCCCAAATGATTCATCTGGCTTTAGCAATCTGCAATTTATCAACAGCTCTGCTATTACCAAGTTTATCATAATACTTTTCTCCATTTTCAAAGCTTTTTTTACCCATTTAGTGTAGGTGATTTCAGCTCAACTCAAGGAAACAGTTCTACTAGGAAAGCCCATGTAGGACCTTAGCTGACTCTTGAAGAAATAATAATATTTCATTTTTAGGTCATGCCATAAGACTCCTTTTTTAGGTCTCATCAGAACTTTGGTGGAGGGGTGGCTGAACAAGTGTTGTAGAGGATAAGCAGCAGTAGAGGTACTCATTTTTTTATGATGTGGGCACTGTACTCCAGTGAGCAGGTGGGCAGCTGGCTCCAGAAATGAGACATGGAAACACAGTGCTTACAAGGAGCATCTGCCCTCTCCTTTCCATGAGAGGGAGGTGACAGAAAAGACCTCACTGAAGAGTATCCAATTTCCAAATGCCACAAAAAAATATGCTACATCAGATTAACACATCATTTGCCCCCTTTTGGAAAAGTTGGAGAGGCAAATTGAATCAAAGTAACTTAGCTATCCGAGCCATTTGTCTGCAGGAATCAATTATTACTGTGAATATACAGTATTTAATCCCTTCTATAACACTAAAAATGCAAAATTACATATACTGCTCATTTCTAAAATGGTGAACTTGAGTTTAGGACCTGAAAGTTTTAAAATTTATCTGAAGGAAAGGAAACTGATGAAGAAAATCTAACTCTGACTTTAGGATCTGTTCAGCACAGACCATTCTTGCAAAGATCAACAAACTGAAGAAATTCAGTGCCTAAAAAAACCAAGAGATTGGAAATTTGTTAAAGATCCCAGGGAGAAGATTGGCACACATATCAAGACAATACAGACATCCTTGTTCTTGGCCTTAAACTCTAAATGGCAGTCATCCTTCCTGTGCATAAGAAAGGTTGCATGACTCCTTGATTTTAAGAGGAATTAGCAAACTAAGAAATTTTCCAGGTGATTATTTCACTATACCTTATTCTCAGAATGAATGCAAGATCACCTGGTCAGGTGGTGATCCAAGTTCAGTTCCTGGTGACCTTGTTCTCAGTATGCTCTGGCGCAGGCCCCGCAGGGATGCTGCCTGCGCTCCAGTGGAGCCCAGCCCAGGGGGAGCCAGGGTAGGCCCCAGGGGTGAGGCAGAGCAGGCCTTGGGGGTGGGGGGCAGCCGGGGCAGGCCCTGGGGGGACAGAAGAGGCAGGCCCCGGAGGGTGGTGACAGACTGCCATGCAGCACCTCAGGAGTATGGGGGACAGTCCCAGGGAGTGGCTGTGGACGTTGAGGCCACAGGAGCTGAGGGCTGGACCGCTGGGACAGGGGCTGCAGCTGGAGAGTGTGGCTTTAAAAAGGACCTGAACTAGGTGAACCTGCTTCTGCAGGGGGATTGGACTAGATGATATCTAAAGGTCCCTTCCAACCCTACCATTCTATGATTCTATGAAACTGAAGTGGTTAACAAATCCCCTGCAAAACCCAACCACCAACCACAATGAATGCTGTAAACCAGATTTATTTACTTTTATCTCCTAGCAGCAAGCCTAACGATCCAAGTTTCATTGAAAGGTTGATATATAGTTTTAAAAATTGCTATGAGATAGACATGTAAGCACACAGGTAGCAAACAGTAATCAAAGCACCCAGCTATTAAAGATTTCAAGATGCCTAAAACCAAGAAACCCACAAATGTCAGAAAATTCTGCTATCTGTGGAGACAGTACCATCAACTGTAAACTTTTTGTCATTTATATGACCATTGGTCTCTTGGTTAATCAACATTTCTGGACATATCCTTGCATCTATGCCTTTCAACTTCATTTTGATATTGAATATGTTTGAATACTGCATGTGTGATCAGTATGTAGGGCTACACTCTGATACAGGTTTCAGTTGCAATAGCTAATGGGAACTCTCTTCAGCTGCATCCACAAGTCAGGTAAGTGTCTAACTGCTTGAAAATCTGCCCTACAATAACAAGAATAGGTTGACACCTGACAAAACATAAATTCTACTATAAACCAGAGAAGGTGTAATGATTACAGTTTATGTTGTGAAACCAGATCTCTGAGATGTACTTCAATTCTATTGATGGAAAGTACTTCCACAATGGTTAGTTTCCATGACAAATAATGTCTCTGTGTGTGTTCATACACATGCTCTTACCTCTGCTAATTAGGCATCTGTTCCTTGTCTGTTAGGTTCCTAGTTGGAGACTAAAAAGAAATAGATTCAATTAATAAGTAGTCGTGTGTATCTATGATAAATTAGACTAGTGCAGAATGTCTTTCAAAGTTGAATAATTCACAAAATACATAGCTAGGGTGAGTCACTTTTAATGTGTTTTACTTACATTGTAAATACTTCAAGTCCCTGGGAGCAGGGGAGCAAGAGACACCCACAAAAATAGGCAGGTGTTGTGTGGGAGAATGACATGAGGTGGATTTTGTACTAATCTTATTCTAACAGCATGGCTAGTATTTATTGGTGGCAATTAAGAGAGGCTGAGGGGTACGTGCATACTTAGTTGTCTTGGTGAACTCCTCAGTCAACAGTTTGACTGTGGGCTTGCCTCATGAAGACCTGATTTGGTGTGAAGTGGGCAGGAATTTTTTTGTCGTTGTTGTTATTTTCTTGATTTTAATTTTGAGCACCAAGTGTTGCTGCGAAACTAGAAATTTAAGACAGGCTAAAGATGTAGTCTCACAAGTCCAATGGACACTATTATAAACTACCAACAAATAAGTATTTCCAAGACTAGAGGTCCTGACTGAAATGCATACTGTTGAAGTTATGAAGAAAAAATGTCTTTTTTGTGACTTCCTCACTCATCATACATATAAAAACTTGCAAAATCCTGAGTTATTTCAACTTCCATAACTGGGTTGGGTGAAGTTTGAGTTGCCTTGGATCCAAGTGTCAAATTGTAAAATCATTTCAGTTGGAAAAGGAAGGCCTTTGAGTCCAACCACTACTGTAATGCTGCCAAGCTCACCACTAAACCATGTCCCTCAGCACCTCATCTGCACGTCTTATAAATGTCTCCAGGGATGGTGACTCATTACCCCCCTGAACAGCCTGTGCCAGTGTTTACCAACACTTTCAGTGAAAAAGTTCTTCCCAATCTCGAATCTAAACCTCAACTGGTGCAACTTGAGGCCATTTCCTTACTTGGGAGAAGAGATGACCTATCAGAAACAGCTGAAACTGGTGAATGTGCTCAAAATTCAGTGCTGGTTTTTTTGTTTTGTTTTCAGGGAATTCTACTTAGACGCTACCTGCAAGCTGGAGGGGCATCAACTGATGAATAAGCAATCTGCTAGCAACTTGGACTAAAAACAAGGTGCTGATGAGGATTAAGGAATGAAGCCAGACATTTAGGATAGCAAACATAATCAATAACTTGCCAGTTTGTGAAAGGTGCATAGTGCTCTTCTGAGTGTTTTTTGGATGAAACCGAGGAAGAGATTTGGTCTTTGGCAGCTGGTTGAGCAAACTTAATTAAGTGAGACCTGCTTTACTGTCAGAGGCATCTACAAATCTGGAAATCCAAATCTGGAAGAAAAAATTCTGTGGAGAGGATGCCTTTACTGCAGTGGATGACCTGGTTTATAGTGCCTTACAAGAGTAAGTCAGTATTAAACAGTCTCTAGCAGTGATAGCAAAACTGATTGAGGTGAACCTCTTTTAGCAGGGGGGTAAGACCAGATGATCTCTAAAGGTCTCTTCCAACACCTACTCTTCTGCGATACTGTGAAAGTTGTTAACTCTTTGATTATTCTTGGATATGAAGGGCACTTAACACTGAAGGTACCTACTGATTTTTAACAGCTAAAAAAGAAATGGTTTCAATTGAGTTCGCCTTGGATAACGCTTTTGATTTTTCCACAGCCAGCCACCTACCTTGCCAGACTTGCCAAGGAGCCCAAGACTGGAACAGATACAAAGACTCAAATTGCTCATTTGCCCCACAGGTATATTTATCACTGGAGAACTATTAAGCATGTTTCTCATTACCTGCCTTGATTTAAAACAATTATGTAAGTTGCTGGCATTTAAATAATAATAACAATTAAAACCAAAAAGTCAAGATTAACATTTGCTTAATGCAGCACTAGTCATCTGAAGTCCAGCTGAGTTACAGTTTTCCTTCTGCAGCCTCTGTGTTGCACATTACCTAGCAATGAAGCAGTGACACCTACTACTCAGTTCTTGCTGCTACGCCATGAACAGAAAACAGAATATCAGTCATTCCTGGTTTTGATGAGGAATCTTATACTTTACTAGCTGTATCCCTAGCGACCAAGTTCAAGGTTCTACAGAGATTGGCTATAAGAGGATAACTAAGTACAAGCAATTCAAACCATCTTATGTAGTTTCTGCAATCTTGAACTTATTTTTAGATGCTGGATGACTAAATCTGTGGGATGTGGCACATAAGGTGCTATAATGTATCTGCAATAGAAGGCAGTTTTTGAAATCTCACTTTCAGAAACAGCTAAATTAGATTCATGTAGGTAATTCAAATGTCCAAAGATGTAAATAGGCATTATACAAGTTTTAAAAAAATTCCTACTTGCTATAAAGTGTGGACATGGGATGCACATGATAGCTACATTGTCTTTTAAAACTTTAAAGGAAACTTGTCCAGTCATCCTTACATAAAGGCTGTGTAAGCTGCTGCCATTCATTCTGTTAGTGGACATGCACAAACCTGAGTCTCAAGCCTTATGCTTAGGCATTTAGGCAAGGAATGTGTTACCATAGAAGTCCAACTGTAGTTGTGTGACACATGGAGTTCATCTGTCTCAAAGGGGGAGAAGGATCCTTGCAAATGAGTTAGTCAGGCTCATAGAAAGGGCTTTAAACTAGTTTTAAAGGGCAAAGGGGATAAAACTAGGCCTACTAGAGTTGAGCCTCAGGGTGGCAAGCCAGTGCCAGGGGTGAATCCTACATGACTCGCTTCCTTCTTGAGATGCCTGTTAACCAATACACACAACATGGGGAATAAACAGGGGCAGTCGGAAGTCAGTGTATGGGCAAGGGACTTGATCTGGTGGGTATTGCAGAGACATGTTGGGACAGCTTGCATGACTGGAATGTGGTCATGGATGGCTATGTCCTTAGGCCAACACGGCAAGGCTGTGGAGTTGCTCTTTATGTGAAAGAGCAGCTGGAATGTATTGAATTCTGTCCAGGTGAGGATGAGGGGCAACTTGAGAGTTTGTGGGTTAGAATTAAGAGGCAGGCTAGCCTGTGTGACACTGTTGTGGGTGTCTATTACAAGCCATCTGGTCAGGCTGGGGAAAGTGGTGAGGCCTTCTACAGGCAGCTGGGAGCAGCCTGAAAATCACAGGCCTTAGTTCTCATGGGGGATTTTCAACTACCCAGACATCTGCTGAAAGAACTACATGACTAGTCACAGTCCAGGTGGTTCCTTCAGTACATCGATGATAACAAGCAGGGTCTGGTTGAAGCAGTAAAGGTTGAGGGCAGCCCTGGCTGCAGCAGCCATGAGATGGTGGAGTTCAGGATCTTATGTGGTAGGAACAGAATACCAAGCAGGAACACAACTCTGGACTTTAGCAGGGCCAACTTTGGCCTTTTCAAGCAATTGTTAGGGGAGATCCCATGGGACAGAGTATTAGAGAATAAAGGGGCCCAAGATAGTTGGCCTCTATTCAAAGACCACTTTATCCTGGCTCAGGATCAGAGCATCCCAGCGGGTAAGAAATCAAGAAAGTGAGCCAGAAGATCTGCATGGTTAAACAGGGAACTGTTGGGTGAACTCAAGTGGAAGAAGAGAGTCAATAGATCACAGAAAGAAGGGATGGCCACTTGGGATGAATGTAAGACTGTGTCAGAGGACGTAGGGTGGCAACTAGGAAAGCTAAAGCCTTATTGGAGTTGTACCTTGCAAGGGAGGTCAAGGAAAACAAGAATGGCTTCTTCAAATACATTGCAGATAAAACTACTGCTAGAGGCAATGAAGGGCCACTGTTGAATGAGGTGGGTGCCCTGGTGACAGAGGATATGGAGAAGGCAGAGTTACTGAATGCCTTCTTTGCCTCTGTCTATACTGCTGGAGACTGTCCTCAGGAGCCCCAGACTCCAGAGGAAGTCAGGCTAGAGGAGGAGTTTAGTTTGGTTGATGAGGACTGGGTTAAGGATCAGCTGCCCAATCTGGATGTACATAAATCCATGGGGCCTGATGGGATGCACCCAAGGGTGCTGAGGGAGCTCATGGAAGTCATTGTCAAACCATTCTCCATCATCTTCAGTAAGTCATGGAGAACAGGAGAGGTGCCTGAGACCTGGAGAAAACCAAGTGTCACCAAGTGTCTTCAAAAAGGGTAAGGAGGAGCCTGGTAACTACAGACCAGTCTGCCTCACCTCCATCCCTGGAAAGGTGATGGAATGACTTATCCTGGACACTGTCTCCAGGTATTTAAAGGACAAGAGGGTCTTTAGGGGCTGTCAGCATGGCTTTACCAAGGGAAAGTCATGTTTGACCAACCTAACAGCCTTTCATGAAGACATAATCAGGTGGATAGATGCTGGTAATGCAGTGGATGCGATTTATCCTGATTTCAGGAAAGCATTTGACACCATCTCCTACAGCATCCTGGCAGCCAAACTGAGAAAGTGTGGGTTGCATGATCAGGTAGTGAGGTGGATTGTTAACTGGTTGAAGGAAAGAAGGCAGAGAGGTGTGATCAATGAGGCAGGATCTGGTTGGAGGCCTGTATCTAGTGGAGTTCTTCAGGTGTTGGTGCTGGGACCAGTACTGTTCAATATATTCATTAATGACCTTGCTGAGAACAGAGGGCACTGTCAGAAAGTTTGCTGATGATACTAAACTGGGGGGAGTGGCTGACACACCAGAAGGCTGTGCTGCCATTCAACGAGATCTGGACTGGCTGGAGGGTTTGGCAGGGAGAATTCTAATGAAATTCAACAAGGGCAAGTGTAGAGTCTTGCATCTGGGAAAGAATAACCCCATGTACCAGTACAGGTTGGGGAATGAACTCTTAAGAGAGTAGTGTAGGGGAAAGGGACCTGGGGGTCTTGGTGGACAGCAGGATGAACATGAGCCAGCGTTTTCCCCTATGTGGCCCAGAAGGCCAATGGCATCCTGGGCTGTATTAGAAGGGCTCTGGTGAGTAGGTTGAGAGAGGTTCTCCTCACCTTCTACTCTGCCCTAATAAAACCACATCTGGAATATTGTGTCCAGTTCTGGGCCCCTCAGTTCAAGAAGGACAGGGAGTTGCTGGAGAGAGCTCAGTGCAAGACCACAAAGATGATGGAGTGGAGCACCTCCTTTATGATGAAAGGCTGAGGGAGCTAGGGCTCTTTAACTTGCAGAATACGAACTCAGGTGTCAGGAGGATGGAGCCTGGCTCTTCTCAGTGATGTCCAATGACATGACAAGGGGCAATGGGTACAAGCTGAAATGTAAGAGGTTTCAAAGAAACATAAGGAAGAATTTCTTCACTGTGAGGGTGATGGAGCACTGGAAGGGGCTGCTGAGATGGGTTATTGAGTCTCCTCCTCTGAAGACATTCAAAATCCACCTGGACGAGCTCCTGTGTGACCTACTGTAGGTGGTCCTGCTCTGGCAGGGTGGGTTGAACTAGGTGGTCTTCCAAAGTCACTTCCAAAGTCACTTTCAAACCTAAGATTCTGTGATTCTGTGAAGGAAAACCTTAAATACTGTAAAAAATCTAGGCCACTCAGATTTTGTAATGGAGCTTGTGTCCCTAAATCATTTATGTATTTCCATTAAATTTTATTAAAGATATTTTTTGTCGTTTTGTGGGTGAACAACTTCCCTCCCTGGAAAAAAGAGAAGATGTTATCAATGTCTATGGGCAAGATCTGATATATATTAATGATGAGATAAATCACTGTCTGCGACTGTACTTGCTGCAAATGAATGTTCCACTTGCTTAGTCCTTATTTAGTTGTTCTAAAAATAGTTTTTTGTAGATATTTCATTGCAGGAGTGACTTAAGTTTTTACTTCATAGTTGATTTTTTTTTGGGGGGAGTGTTGTTCAGTCGTCTATTATACTGTTGCAAAAATGAGACATGAACTTTTAGATAGCATCAACTGATTTAATAGAAGACTGAACTGAGTGCTACTGTCATTAATCATTTCCATTACACTGGAAGCAAGCTCAAACTTACCAAGAAACTAAAAATTACGTTCCATACTGATTTAGAAGAGATATTGTCTTTTCTCATTAAAAAACATCAATTTCCTTTCTAACAAGCTTCTGCTGTGATCTCTTTAAACCCTCAATCAAGTCCTCAAAAATCATTTATGAAAAAAGCTATCCAAATCCAGATTTCAAACATGGAATCAGGACCCATGTTCTTTAAGGTACAGTTAGAGAGTCTGTATATAGATGTAAAATCCAGAATTCATTAAACAAACCCAAGAACTGCCAACATTCATACATACCACTTTATTAAATGGCATGTGGAACAAAAAGTCTCGAAAAGAAATGCTCTCCGGTCTGCTTTCCTTAGGGACTACAAAAGAGAAAATAATATGATTGTCATTTTTGTTTCAGGCAGTTTATTTCTGTCTGGACTTACATATTGGTCTTTCAAGACCCTTCTCTACTCTTGCCATCAACCTGCCTCCAGAGAGTTCCATCTTTCAGAAGTTTTTATTTTCAAGAATTTAAATCTTTGATAATAAAGTGCAGTGTTGGACAACACAGAGTCCTCATTCTTCCCTTTGCTGCAGTGCAAAGCTGCTGATTTACATGCATTACAGGAGATAAGATAGTGTAACATAACAGAACACAGCGATCGTTATCCAAATTTCTGGATAATTTTACAAAATCTTCAATTCTGCTGCTATGATTTAATAACTGAACTCGGGAGAGAGAGGACGGCTACAGAAACATGACTTCAAAGAAAACCTTGCAGACAAATACTTTCTGAGAATCACCCTCATGTCATCACAAGCTTTGACTTGCCCATAGAAAACAGGTCTGTTGAACCAAGCCTGTTCACACCCTTGGGGCACAACATCCCCACCAAACACAGAGAATACGAAAGAGGACATAGAAATAGTTTGGATTGCAACTCTGCTGCTGGGCCAGTGGGAATTTCCCTCAGCTACAGTATCTCACAAGTCCACACAAATACAACACTGTCTAATGTAATAATGAAAGCAATTCTGTGAATTATTTTGCTCTCTTACTGTAAGGAAATAACATATTTAGGTAATAATTTTAAATAGTCAAGTATTATGTCCAATGTGAAAAAAGAAACGCTAAATTTCCCTTCCAAGAATGCGCTATGTACTGGAATTTACAGAAGTCATAGGCCTATTGTCAATACCACCTAATACAATCTTTTCATAACAACAAGAGAAAATAATTTGCAGGAAACAGCTGATTTATCCTGCTGCAGATGACATTCAATCACAAAGGGGGGAAAAAATGGCTTAGAAGACCAATGGTATGGCTTTTATTAATGACTCACAATGCTAAATTGCTGTAGCAGTGAAAAATTCATCAAGAATTTGTCAGTGCAAATTGATAGGTGATTTACAAATAAAATACTGAAGTTGCCAAGTAATTTTTTCCAAAGCACACGTCTAACTGAATTAGGACGAAGCAGTAGGAAATGGGCTACAGAAAAGCTGAGCCACAAGGCTTTAGTAAATTTTCTGCCCCATTAACTCTCAGTGAGCTCATCTTTGGGACAAAATCTTGACCCTGCTGAAAGCCTGGTGACACTTAACTGTGGTCAGATAAAAAAGAGTGCTCATTAGAAATTCAGTGCCCGATATAAAAGTCTGCTTATGCTTTGGGTCAGACCTTTGCAGTGTACTTACATTTCAAGGCTTGTTCTGAAAGGTAATGGAAGTGCAACTTACCGTTCACATGTTCCTTTTCTAGTCTGTTTCCAACAGTGGTATCTCTAAGGTGGTGCACTTTTTCCTTTAAGTAAAATAAATCACAAAATCAGCAGCAAAAATTAGTAGCAGAAGTTTACTGCAGAAATAAGGAATAACTCTCAAAAGCTGGGTAGTTTAGCATTCTGAATACCAAGCTTCTCTTCAGAAAAATAATTTTTAAAGACTGAAAAATGTCTAATGACATGCTACAAATAGATGCCAATTTTAGCATTTAGCATTTACTATTTAGCATATACCTAAAAGAGTCTTCTGGAGTTTTTCCTATCAGTAAGTTACAGTGATTCTGGCACTGGATTATGGAGGCTTGGCAGTTTATGTTTTGTTTTGGACATGCGCTTTTTCCTCAGAAATCCCAGTGAAGACCAGACAAACATAGTGATATCACAAACTAAATTCAACATGTTCACGTTGGGGTAACGGACAGACTTTTCTGTGACCAAAGAAAAGTCATGCATGCAATGCAGGCTATAAACCACCACCAAGTAGATTTTTCCCTGAAGCAGTGAACACAGACCAGGTAAATCCTCCTGGAAATACAGGCTCATGACTTAGTGCTGTGGTCTTTGCAGAGATTAGAGATCATCTTCCTCCACAAGTACCTGCCCTGACTGCCAGAGCAATCCCAGCCATTCCCACCGGTGTGCTTGGCTGCAGAGGGGTTCAGGAAGGGGCACCCACCGCACCTGCGCCCTGCTACCTGAGAGCTGGTGCGGTGTGGCTGCTGTATGGCCTGGGCACCACACTCCTAAACCCTTCCAAGCCCTTGCACATTTCTTCTTAAGTGTTCTGCTGTGATGACAAAGCTCATACTATCTCTTCAGTAAATGGAAACGCCACAAGCATTTGATCTCTTTGGCAGCACCTGATGGCTCTCCTCTGTAGAGCAGCAGACCAGCTTTGCTTTTTCTCTTTCTCCTAAATGCACTTAAAGGACAATAAGAAAATATTTTTGTTAATGCATGACCTCATATAAAATGAGGGCATAACCTCTTCCTTCATCTGTCTTATCAGAAGTAATTAACAGGCCTCCTCACTGTGTCTTTCTCCTTAAGCTTCTAGCTCTGATGCAGTTCTCGGAGTGACTCGGTATGTGGGCTTTTGTAAATCTTGTTTTTGTGCACCTCTATTTACTCCATACATTGAACATAGAGGAGCTGAAGAGGACTGCTAACAACTGTGAATTTCTGAGTGGATTCTGTGCTTTCAGACAGGCATAAAACCTGATGCAAGTCAATATATATTGATGATGTATGATTGATAGAGTTAGGTTTCTGTTAGCTGACACTGTTCAATAGCACATTCGGTTTGTTCAGCTATAGAAGGTTTCTGGTTTCATAAAAGATGTACAGACCTCAGCATCACCTAGCAGTTTAGAACAAAAGTCTTACGAGATGAACATATTGACACCAAACTGGGAGGACTGGCTGATTCCCCAGAAGGTTGTGCTGCCATTCTTGACCGGCTTGAGAGTTGGGCAGAGAGGAACCTCATGAGATTCAACAAGGATAAGTGCAGTCCTGCACCTGGGAAGGAACAGGCCTCATCTGGAGTCCTGTGTCCAGTTCTGGGCTCCTCAGCTCAAGAGGGACAGGGAAGTGCTGGAGAGAGTCCAGCGCAGGGCCACCAGGATGATCAGGGGACTGGAACATCTTTCATACAAGGAAATCCTGCGGGAACTGGGACTGTTTAGTCTGGAGAAGAGGAGACTGAGGGGAGATCTCATTAACATTTACAAATATCTAAAGGGTTGGTGTCAAGAGGTTGAGGCATCCATCTTTTCTATTGTATCTAGCAACAGGACAAGGGGTAATGGGATGAAGCTGGAACACAAAAAGTTCCACTTAAACATAAGAAAAAACTATTTTACTGTGTGGGTGAAGGAGACCTGGCACAGGCTGCCCAGGGAGGGTGTGGAGTTTCCTTCCTTGTAGGTCTTCAACATCTGCTTGGACATGTTCCTGTGTGACTTGATCTAGATGAACCTGCTTCTGCAGGGGGATTGGACTAGATGATCTCTAAAGGTTCCTTCCAACTTCTACCATTCTGTGAACTCAGGATTTTAACCAAATGCAACAGCACCTGAAGTTAGGCAAAATAAATTCAGGAAGCCTCTCAAGTAACCAAATAACAGTTGAGATGGGTATCTAAAAGATTCAGAACTAGCAAGTTCCTTGGGAGCTGATGGATCTATAAATCATGGTTCTTATTTCTGACCTCACATGTAAGAGCCAAAATACAAGAGTTTGTTTTGGGAACTTTTGATCAAGATTCCTGTCAAGAAACATAAATTTCAGACTCATACCTGTTGAGTGGACTGTAGTCTCTGTTTTTCATTCTGCCGCTGTTTAAATCTGTCAAAGACCTCATCCACAGAAATTGTCCCTTTTTTCACCTGCTCTTGCAAGTGGATGAGTTCTTCCTGTTCAGCAGGGATACTGTGTTTCACAGCGCTATCAGTCCTTGTGTCAGTGTGGCCTCTGTGTGCTGCTACAGAATGTAGAAAGATTGAGACAGAAAATAATATTAATCCATTTCACTCCTTTCTCTTTATGATGCAAGCACTTTTCTGAACAAAGGCAAGCAGAAAGTGATTTTATAATGACATCAGCAAAACAACATTGTCTTTAGGGTGGCTCATTCTCTCCCTTCTTTCTATTTGGTTTTGGTTATTTTGGTGTTTGTTTTGTTTTGGTTTGGTTTGGTTTTTTAATGAGACAAATGTATTGAATTAATGAGGATTCTTACCATTACTCTTTGGCAGCAGAGCAGTTTCTTAAACATTCCATTTATTAATATTGCCCTGATCCATGGAGTCTCCACTAGTGTCAGTTCAAATAAGAATTTCCTTGTAGAACTAAGGCTACGTTCCTGACATTTTAAAGGAAACTGTTACTACATTAAGACAAAAAGTATCCAATGTCACTTTTCCTAAGTGGCTGAACATTTGTGAAAAGTAACATCAGTAGTGCTGCAGACAGCAGTACCCCACTGCTGAAATAAATAGGTGATTATCTGCTGTTCCACATGCTTTAATCCTGACCTGCTACTTGCTAACAAATGATGGAGGAAAAATCTTAACTCGATGTTCATTTGTTTTGTACACAACATTGTTAATTATTTTAGGGTACCATTAATGGAATTGATGGTAGCAACATTTTGATGTGCTACAACTGAAATAACAACTGGACTGCCACAAATAATTAATTTTATATGGATCTTAGGGTACCCAAGGGAGAACTATTGCTCCCCACACCGCTGCCTTTCTATGTCTGGAATCAGTCCATGGCTGAGCCCTCCTGTCCTTCCTTTTCTTGCTTTTGTTCACAAACGAGAATAGGAACAGAGAAGTGTAAAGTAACTCTGACTCTTCAAATCTTTCCCACAAGACCGTAACTTTTATTTTTCTTTCTTTAATCTGATCTCTCAATGCTGCAATACCATTAAGGACATAAATCACATGTGGGAAAACAGATGCTAAATCAGTCAAATTCAAGTTACAGCAAATCTCTACTAGTTCTACTGAAAAGCTTCAAGGCAGTTAAAGAGCTAAATTAAACTATGTACCAGGTTTCCTGGCATTGCAGTACGTCCTGTCATTGTCACTGGGCGCTCGAGTGGCCTTCTGCTGAAACACTACAACAAAATAAAGAATATAAGCAAGTTAGTGAAAAAGGGCAAGAAAAATCATCAAGCATTCTGAATGAAGGAAAGAGGCTCATGAAAGCAGGCTGGAATAAATTTCTTATTCTAGCCTAGGAGCAACTTCTCAACCCATTTGACAGCCTAATTTTAATTACTTGAAAAACTGTTCTTTTGCACAGGATGGCAGGATTACTGATAGTACAGATATCATGACAAGAAGGTTTGAAGAAAATAGTATATAACTTGTTTGGAAAAAACCCAGCTAAATCTGTTCTTCACACAGTACAGACACTTACTGTAGCCCATGTCTTATTTTATGGGGGAAGCTAAGGCAGCAAAACCCTAGGTGAGAATAATAACACAACTTAAGAAAGAGTATGTGTATATTTTTTGTCTACTTTGGTCAAGCAGTAGGAACAACAAAGCATGCTCACTTAGTCTGTTACTGTAGTGCATCAGCCCCATTCCTGTGAAGTGCTCAGAGTACAGCCAGACTGGAGATGCCTTGAAATGCTGCAGTCAAAATTTTGCTGTTGGCACGTGTAAAACCCCGAAGGTGGGAAACATTTGGTTTCTGACTTAGCTACTGCCATGTAGGCTTTCTCTCTTAGGTCTCAGTTCTGATTTTAGCTAAACAAACTGATAATCTAGAATAATTCCTTCTGATTAAGTAATCTTTCTGACATGACTGCAATGCAGCAAATGTGCCAGTTCAACAGAGCCAATGTTTGTGTGGGGACCAAAGCCCTGCACGGCAGAGCTGTGCTGAGGGGGCAGAGCCGGCATGCTCCATGTGGTACCCCTGAGCCCTGGCTCCTAAGCTCAGGCTGGCCAGGGAAACCCAGGGGGCCCTGGTTAGCTTGTCTACCTGCTCAGGCTGCTGTGTATGATGCATCCACTTCCCTCAGGGAAACTTATAAAAAAGATTATCAAGACCACTGTGACATCTGAACTGTGCAAGTTACATGCAGAGGTGAGGAAGGAGCAAATCCTCAGGGTGTATTTTCTAGACTGCAGAATAAAGTCTTTATGCTAACTCCTGAGTAGGCTTATATGGAAGGTGATGATGAATGAAAGCAGCTGGGGACTTGATGTTCTTTAAAATGCTCTCAAGGTAAATGGAGAGAGTAAAAGAACCACACAGGCAACACAATCTGCTGCTTCAGCCTAACAGTGATAGACTTTAACTTTTGTAATACTCTTCTCAGTAATTCTCAAAGAATCCTGCAAAATATGGTTGCAGTGTTTTCTTCTATACTTGAAACGGTATTCTCTTTTTAAAGCAGAATTGAAATAACCAGAACGCAGAGGTAATGCAGGCAGCCCAAATTTTACTGCATGAGGAGGAGAAAGGATATACTCAACAATGTCCCTGATTGGAAAGCACTTTAATTGATAGACTTTGAAATTTCTGCTGAGTTTTGCAGTGTTGGAGTAATCAGAAATGGAATTGCTCTTCCAGTTCAAAGTAAAATTGTTAAAATCACTTTATGTGCCGCATCTTGTTGAAACGATTTTAGTTGGCAGCAAGTATTCAGTGGGGGTGAGGTCAATGAAAGCAAACGTCTGTTTCTGGGATGCTTGGAAAGATGGATGCACGCACCACTCTGTGACTACCACGGGCTTAAACAAGACTCCAGCAGTTTACTCTTTCATTCCCACATTCTAATTACTTACAGACTGCTGTAATGCAATAGTGGAATGAAAGAAACAGGTAATCTTGCATTATTTCTTATGGAAGATAAAATGAATATCCCTTCAGTAAAGTGATATTAAGATAGCAATTTTTAAAAGTGTCAGAATGTCACAGTCCTTCATCTGAGGAGTGATACAGTTTTGTATTTTCAGAGCCTCTCTGCTATAAATAATCTGATTAAAAAGTTATGGTATTTCTAGTAGGCTTTTTTACTTAATGTGCACTCTTCAATAATATCTGTATGATCAGAGAGAGTCTTTTTGAATTTTTAATCACTCTGTGACTGGCTAAAGTACCCATAGATGCTTGATGGTCAAAATCTACTAATTTAATATCTCAATTTGATATATGCTATATATATATATTTTTTCTACGAAGTATCTCCTGTCTTTCAGTTTTTCAGAACTGAGAGGACTAATAAGTAATTCCACCTTACTCCCTCTCCTCTCTTCAGTTGCTACAAGACATAGATGAAGTTCTTTGCATGCCCTAAATACATTTTTTATGTCTTAGGTAGTAAGATTGCTTTTTAGGAATGAAATGTAACCTCAATATTTCTTCAGGAAAGCAAAATCAGAGAGTAAGAAACCACTGTAATATTTTCTAGTTGTGTGGCAAAAATTCCTAAACAGAAGGCCCCAAAAGTGAGTTAGGGTTCAAGGAACTCTGAATTGCCTTTTTATCCTAATCAGACTAACTACAGACACTACTTCAGACTGTCTGGACATGCAGGTAAATAACGCTATGAGGCTTGAAATGTGGTTAATATTTTCATGGTTTCACTCACAAACAGAGGGGCTAGAAACATTTGAAATCTAAGTGTCTTATGTATGATTCTGTACCAAAAAGACCATTTTATAGTCACAGACTGTGCAAGAAACTGCAATGAGTATGGAGGGTCTAGAAAAAGAGAATGATTTTTCTTTTACTATAGCTGCAGGTTGCCAAAAAAAACAGGAATTTGATTTTCAGAGATAATTGAGGTTCTAAGACAAAGCTGTAATGGTAAGGAATAATAGATGCACTATGACATTTCAAAAATTGCTTGGTGATAGGGCACGACAAAGTCATATAATTAGAAACATAGGCAATCAAAACATGGAGAGCTACATTATGGGAGAGAACTCATATCAGTAAAGAGGCAATGATACGGTTTCTAACTCACATTTTACTTTACCCATCTAACCTATCATAGATGTTGCCTAATTTGTTGTATTAGCAACCTTACCTCTAAAAATCAAACAACCATTTGCCACTATACACTAGTGACTCAAATAGGCTAGATCGATGAACCTACCCTCCAGAAGAATACTTGAGATCATCACACCTAACACTTACCTATAAAGCAAACACTTCCAGCAGAACAAACAACAAAGTAGGAAAGGCACAGTGAAAGAAAAAAAATAAATTCAATCAATAAATATCACTAATTTGATTTCACTTTGCTTAGGGAAATTCAAGATGCATTTATTCATCATCTTCACTGAGACGATGTTCCAAACAAAATCATCTATCGCGGTGATTGTTTTATTTAGGAAACATTCAAAATTAAAATCCAGGGGAACAAAATCTGTACAGAAACACATAGCTAACTGATAATGCAAATTAATTAATACACTAGAGTTGCACTTAATTAACACATCTCAAATCAGTTGTAAATTAGAGTGAGTTTGTAAGCTTCCTCCTTGGTCCTTAGAATCATAGAATCATAGAATGGTAAGGGTTGGAAGGGACCTTTAGAGATCATCTAGTCCAACCCCTCTGCAGAAGCAGGTTCACCTAGATCAGGTCACATAGGAACTTGTCCAGGTGGGTCTTGAAGACCTCCAAGGAAGGAGACTCCACAACCCCTCTGGGCAGCCTGTGCCAGGGCTCCCTCACCCTCACAGTGAAACAGTTTTTTCTTATATTTAAGTGGAACTTTTTGTGTTCCAGCTTCATCCCATTACCCCTTGTCCCGCTGCTCAATACTATAGAAAAAAGGGATATCCCAACCTCCTTACATCCACCTTTTAGATATTTCTAAATGTTAATAAGATCTCCCCTCAGTCTCCTCTTCTCCAGACTAAACAGCCCCAGTTCCTGCAGCCTTTCCTCATATGAGAGATGTTCCAGTCCCCTGATCATCTTGGTGGCCCTATGCTGGACTCTCTCCAGCACTTCCCTGTCCCTCTTGAGCTGAGGAGCCCAGAACTGGACACAGGACTCCAGATGAGGCCTCACCAGGGCAGAGTAGAGGGGGAGAAGAACCTCCTTTGACCTGCTGGCCACACTCTTCTTGATGCATGCCAGGATGCCATTGGCCTTCTTGGCCATGAGGGCACATTGCTGGCTCATGTTTAGCTTATTACCAATCAGAACTCCCAGGTCTCTCTCTCTGCAGAGCTGCTCTTCAGCAGTTGGACCCCCAGCCTGTAGTACTGCAACTTCTTATGGCCTTAGTAGGTTTTTGCTTCATTAATTTTACATTTTTCAGCAATTAAATAATGAATAACTGAAGAATGAAGAGGGAGAAGTGAATTGCTAGTCTGGATATGTTGCAGGGAGAGAGCCCTGTCATTGCCCACTTCTTTTTTTCCCCCGTTATTTAAACATTTTAACATTTAAACTATGTGTGCCTAGTACCTAGACAAATAAAACTTGCAAGTTCTTTTTTCTGGTTGGGATCAGAGTGTAAATGAGATGTAGCACAGCAAGGGGTGACAAATACACAGAGAATACTAAGGAAGGAATATAGTAGAATGATGCTTATTATTCAGGAGATGAGGGCTCTGCAGATGTTTGTTCAGATCTTTTTAGATCTCATTTTCTTTTTGTCTGTTTTGTTTGCTAACATTCTGAGCATCACTCAGCATGAGGACTAGACAGGTCATCAACGCAATGCTAGCCAGTAAGTTTTCTGAGAGATGATTCAGGACCACTCCTAAAATTCACACAAAATATTTCACATATTTAAGATTAAGCCCAAGAATTCTAGTGATTCATAACATGAAATCAACTAAGGAAATGGGACACTGTAAACAGTATGGCCTTTTTAATTTTTCTGAGGCAACACAGCTGAGCACAGAACAAAAGTGTATAAGAACATCCCAGGACTCTGGTCTAGTTAGGTCCAAGCATTGCGGAGAAGGGATGGCTGGGCTGTCCTGTGCAAGGCAAGGAGGCTCCTCCCAAAAGCTGCCCTGTCATGGTAGCACAGCTGTCTGAGAGCACTTACGCTGCCAGAAGGCACAGGGAAAAAGACTGGTCAGTTTTAGCCATTCTGATGTGAGAAAACCAGTGACCATAGCTAAACTAGTAAAGCAGTTCTTATCTGTTCTAAATGTGCTTCCTGACACATTTATGAGTTGTTTCATCAGAATAAAGACTAGGTGATGTCAAACACACCTGCAGAAACACCAAACTGCCACGCTGCTTTAGTATTTGCAGTGGCCCAATGCACGCTGCCCAAAGCACGCTGCCCGAGCTTTCGGCTACAGCATCCCATCCACTCATCACAACTTATACAGGCTGTTGTCAGTCTCTACCTTCCACAGCCACATAATTAGTCAGTAGAGATTGAAAAAATCCATTTTTCTCAGATCAAAAGTAAAATGACTTTAGAAAGAATCACAGTATAATGACAATGTGAAAACATTAATCCAAAAATATACACACGCTCACCAGTAATTCTCTTCCCAATTTGCAGCGAGATTCTGAGCCTGTCAAATATGAGCTCAAATCTGTAAGAACCCCAGCAACCTTGGCCAGGGAAGGACCTGAGGAGACTACACAGAGATGACTCCCCTATACCGAGGCAAGGTAATAAAGGAAATACCAAAACATATTCTTGCAGAAGGGGTAAAGAGTGAGAAGAATAGGTGCTGGTGGTTAGTTTAGGGTGCTGTTGAGAAGGTGGTGTCAATGTACTTGCTGTCCCCCACACACAATGAAGAGAACTATCCTGCTGTTGCACTTGTCAGAAATTTAACTTAGTAGGTCACAGAAACTGGAAGGACTCTAGTGATATACTCGAGAATATTTGCTCCAGCACATAATACCCAAATATACTTCTGCAGTCCTATTTTCTCTTCAGTAGAGAAAAGCAAAAAGGGGAAGACTATATCTGTGTTTATCAGAAACATGCTATTTAGAACAGTTTGCTTTTCAACCAGGCAGCAACCTATAAATATTTTCTCTCTGTGCACCTTTTATGGTGCATTTCAATCTACCAAAGTTGTTATAGCAAAAAATATGACTGACTGAACAATGTGGATGAATCCAGCGTACCACTTCCCAAGCAGGTCTGTAAAAACAGTCTAAGTGCTCTAAGACAGCTGAACAGTGGTTCCTAGTATTTTATTCATGGAAAAATACCCTTAAGCTGGGGATGCATAATGAAATTCATCTGCAGTGCAGTACTTTATACTCACTGTAGGAAAGTACTAAAACATCCCTCTGTGGGACATAAATGTTGTGCAGCTTGCACGGGCTCTGAGGCTTCGCTTTAGGAAACCCCTGCTTTAGAGCATCTAAACAATCTGCATAATAAGAATTATCAACTCAGGATGTGTTCACTATAGTTCCCAGTAATCAGCCTGATAAGCTTCCGAGAAACTAAGAACTTTCTTCTGATTTTGTTTCTTCATTACATTTGTGTTTATATTGTCTGTTCTGTACATGAGATATTCTGCCTTCCTAAAAATATCCATTAGCTACTTTTTCTGCATACCCTGTGATTTCAATGAGCAATGAGAATGCTGTTCTCATCTGGGAGAGTAACTGGGAAACCTGTTTTTCCACTTCTGACTTTTAAACTTGGTGTGAAGTCCCACAGACAGCTATCTTTAAATAGAGAAATGTTTTCAGTGCACAGAGGGGAAATGCATTCCCTCGGGGATTTATGAGAGGTTTGCAAAGAAGCAAGGGCTACAGCCTATGAAGTTTTATTTATGCTGTTGTAGGACAGGTGTCCTTGCTGCAGAGAATCCCTCTCACACTGGTGCTCTCTGATAAAAGGTAAATGATCAGGACAATAATGTTATCTCTAAGCCCTGAGGCAGTTTTGGTAGGTCAGACATTACAGACATTTGGTAGGGAGGCATTACAGAAACTCAGGCACCAGTCCTGAGAATATACCGGGGACTTTGGTTTTCCACTCAGTTGTATCTGGTATCAATAGGGAACATGAAAATTGCACTGTAATCTCAAAACAACATTTTCATACATTTATTTAACAGTTGTTTTGGCAGCACGCAATTGAAAAAATATCTACAAAGGAATACTAAGGACTTGAGGAGCAAAAAGGAAGCACACTGAGGAGTGCACACCATCTGGACAAGAAGCTATTTGGCACCAATTTGCAGCTCCATCAGTTGATGAGCTTTTCACACAGAAGGCACAATTCTTGCAGGGGTCTAAATTAAAGAACAAATGCACTCTGTTCAAGATGCAGGTACTGTTAGCAGCGTTCAATACAGTAGTTTGCATGTTCATTAAAATCTGAAAACAGAATAAATGAAACTAAATAAAAGTGATTAGAAAACTTATGTTTTAAATCTCTCAAGTAATTTGTATTTCTCAGAATTTCTTTATCAGCAAACTCAGGCCAGATGATCAAATTGTAAAGTTGCAGTAGTTCAGTCATGACAACATGCTTCACTGTCTACTGCATAGGTTTCAAAGCAGAGATCCTGGTCTGAAAGTGAGCTTGTGAAGCTCCATATTTGTTTTCTAGAGATCAACAGTTCCACTATCCTATTCTGCAGACCACCAAGTGGTAATCTAGGAGAGTAACCTTGAGCATCCATGCATTTGAAAGCTACTTATTACAAAGCCGGCTCATTTGCTTGCATTCCTTGTGCTATTCTCATGGAGACACCACCACTGTTGCTTAAAGGAGAAGATACTTTTTTGTAATGTCAGGGACTTCAATATGTAGTGAAAGGCCTCATGGGACTTCAGTTACTTGATTTGTCCTGGTGGATAAAACCCCATAAATTAAAAAGGTGGCATCAGCAGACAATCCAAGGGGCAAAACCCATTTCTGCTATGCAGTGCTTACAGGGTGGTTTTTGCCAAGAAATGAGCACATAATTTTCCATCACCTCTGTGGGTATAAAAAGGGCAAAAATAAATCCTCTCCTCTTGCATCTCTGCATGGCACTATCACAACAGGCCCTGCAGTCCTTGGGGCACAAAGGCTGTCCTTTCCATGAACTCCCAAAGTACACAGGGATGCAGCTGTGGGTGACCGTGCAGCCTTAACATAGCCCTCTTCTGCACATCTTGGTCCATTCTCAAATCCCTGTAACTAGAGGATCTGTGCCTTACTAAACACCAGAAGGGAATGGTTTTGAAGATCAATCAGAACTATGTGGTGAAGACAACTTCTATCTTACAGGAATATTATTTGTTTTAGAAATTAAAAGGTATTTACTGAATGGAAAGAGAGAACACAGGACGGAAGGATGCCTCAGCTAAGTGACTAAAAGCTGCTCTGTGGGATAGAATCCCTCTCTCCAACAAAGTCCCAGCATAACTCCAGATAAGTCATTTAGGCCATCAATCAGGCAAGTGTATTCCTGACATTAGGGTACTGACTAGACACACTAATCAGGCATTGGAACAGGCTGCCCAGGGAGGTGGTGGAGTCACCATCCCTGGGAGTGTTTGAGAGGCAGTTGGACGTTGCACTTAGGTAAATGGTCTACTGGTTGATAGGGCTGGGACAAAGGCTGGACTCGATGACCTTAAAAGTCTCTTCCAGCTGAAATGGGCTGGCTGCTGAAATCAATGTGACCTCTGCTTTGAAGGAGTGAAGTATCATATAATGCTGTTAATCTCAAGAATGACACCTTAGTAACTTCATATCGGGCATCCAAAAACTCGGTATACAGTGGATACAGAACAACTCCAAGGGTTCATCACAGGAGGAACTGAAACAACACACCAGACCTAGGGCAGGCACAAATTGTATTTTAACAAAAATAGGAATGAAAAACACTGAAGCATTGTGCATCTTATGCTCTCCCACTTTAAATGCTAGATTAAACAAAATATCTGTGATAAATGGCAGCAGATGGCTATATACTTGACTGTATTGGAAGTTTATGGCAGGGAAAAAGAAGTAAACCAGCAAAATCATCCGACTTCTAACTTTTTTATTATCTGACTTTGCAGCTTCTGCAATATGCTTTAAAATATAATATATGACAACAAAACCTGAAACTATCATCATGTGTATATGCACTAGCCAGGGTAGTTTTATTTTACATTGATTACATTAAATTATAAAGTAATAGCTGCAAACACATGCAGATTTTAGTGATGGACTGGAACAAAATCTTTTGTTTCTTATAGTTGAAACAATCTTTTTTCCCCCATTTATAAGCAGTTTTAATATAATAAACCGTAAACTGAGATACTGCTAGAATGGATGAAGAATTTTTTTAACCATCGTGGAGAAGGACAAACATTGCCAATTCGTGTAGCAAGAAAAATCTTTCAGCTAAATATATATAACTTCTGTCTAAAATTTCACTATCTATCTCAGGAATCCCTGCACAGAACAGGACAGTGAGAAACTCCAGATTTGGAACTAGAAGCAGATGAAACTGAGGCCTGAGTAGTCAACTGAAGCTTCCTTGAAGTGCTTTCACTTTTCTCATTTGTTGTATAAGTAAATGAACTTGAGCCAGAGGCTGGTTTCACAGAACCACAGGAAATTAATTTGTCTGCCACTACCTGCTTACATAAACAAAGTTAGGAACGTGTGTGTGTATTGATATATCTCTATCGATATATCTGGTATAAAAGAACCAGTTTCATGAAAGCAGTTCCTCCAATACTCTCTTCCTTAGCAAACAGTTAGGGTGGAAAAAGCAGAAATACTCTAGTGCAATAAAGGACAGTAAAAGCAATCTCTCAAATAATGCATTAAGAGGTTTCAAATCACTGGCCTGTCTATGGTGATGCAGGTCCAATATTTGAGACACTTCTCTAGCAATCTCAGTAAAAGCAGCCACTTCAGGACTTTTGTAGTTGTAACAGGCCCCCTGTACACACCCATTCTTGGATTGCACTTTGTACTACTGTAATGATTCAACTTTGTACCTCTTGAACATACCAAAGAAAAAGTGACTAAATGATGAACACGTCAGCCCATGCATTCTGGCCCTCACCTGGAGTTACACAGCCTGGAGTAAGAGTTAGCTAGGAAGAAAAAAATAAATCACAGATGGAAATAAGCATGAAAAAAGAGGTGCTTCTCTGTATTTGATAGAACAATTTGGGTAGCATTATTCTCGTTTTAGTGCAAAATGTGTTGGATGGAGTAAGCAATCTATTGGTATCATTTCTCAGACTGGTTTTCTACCATTTATTCTAATGCATATTCTTACACATTGACAGGTTTTTGTAGAGGATGTTGGAAATGCAGGTGGTATGGATTTTAGGGCTTACAGAGATCTCTGCAGTAGGTTCACAGAAATTCCTTTTATTATTTTGCAATTAGACTTCACTCTGAATTGGACTACAAGACACCTGAAATCTCTGCAGGTCTTTCATTGCCAAGAACAACCTCAAAAAGGTCCCCCAAGTTTTCACAGAAATGATAAAAGGATAATATTATTCCTGATGTGGCCATTTCTAGCATCTCGCATTGAAGAAAAGCTATTTGAAAACAGAATTACTATGGAGACATTTCTCCATACTGTTCTCATCAGAAAAAAATCAATTATGGCTAAAATCTCTTGGAATTAAGCAAAAATTTTGATAAAGAAATGGAAAGGTGATTCAAATAGCACATGGTGTATCGCACAGTTAAAATATACTCACTTAATTTCCCGCCATATTGTCAGACTTTTTTAAAAATTAAACCAAAAAAATGATGCTGAGACACAAATTGAAAACTAATATTAGTCAGTGATGTTCTCACCTCATTCGAAAGGTGAGAATAGGCTGACTGAATCAAATAATTTATTGATTTGAAAGTAACTGAACAAGAATCTTAGTCTTAAAAAAATTATTATTCAAATAATAGAAGAGACACATGTATATTCTACCAGCAAATATTTACAAAGCAGGAGCACTGACCTTGTACTATATAGGGAGTGCCGACCTCTCTGACCGGTGAACATATGGGACGAGGGGCAGGGGCTGGTGGCCTGTTTGCGATAAAAGATCTGAATTCTTTCCTTCTCTCCTCCTCCACCTCAGCCAGTATGAAATCATACACAGAGTCATCCAGTTTTGCAAAAGCATATGGGTATTCCTCCTCATCCTCTTCCTCATGCATTTCTTTGTCTTCTCTGTAGCATGCTGTTAAAAGTCCATCACCATGTTCTCTTTCACTTTGGTCCTCTACAAAATTCCTCTCTGAAAAAGTAACGAATTGTGTTCCACATAAAGGATAAAGACAGCAGATTAGGATTCCATTTAAAGCTTTTAAGTTTCCTAAAGTAACTCAGAGACCTAATTACACTTCTAAGCTCCAGTGCTCTGATTTTCAGAAGCTTCTGATCATCTCAAGTCAGTAGAGAGGATGTCCCAAAGGAATAATTCCAACTTCAGGGCCTCCTCATGATTTCATATCAGATTATAAAAAATAGATACTTAGCTACCAGCCTCCAAAGAAATGGGCTTACACAAACATGTTCTTTGATGGTGAAGTCAAGTAAATGGTACTTGCAGCCATTTTGCATTTTGGAAAGTCAGGCTGTTTGTTAACTGTTGCAACAACGTCTTAAGAATTTAAACTTATTTTAGATATCATTGGGTTTTGTCTTCCCTACATCTTCAATGTCCCACTCGTTTTTGAGGGTTTTACTAAGATGTACTGTAGGACAAGGTGGAAAAAAAAAAGAAATCCCTTATAGTGTAGATGAAATTTATGACCACTTATGATATATGCTCACACCATCCAACCCCATCCCTATTCCCCCCGCCAACTTTCCTGTCTGTCTATGCTCCCTATATTTTAGACATTTCACAGTACGACTCCTCCGAACTTGATTTCCTGTAGCTTTTACATTTTACAGCATTACAAGGAAATGGTGAGTTTCCTGATATCCGTGTTTGTTTTATTTTTAAAACCCCACAAAATGCCAAGGGCTGTAAGCTCTTACTGAGACTGGTGTTCCCAAAAATGTTTATAACTTCCTTGTGCTGATTACCCACCTTTCCTGCAAAAACACTGGACCTGCCTGGAATACTTGTACTGAGTCATGTTTTCCTTGTGTTGTAATCTCCTGACCGCACTTGTGTATCTGCTAAACTAGGTTGTGGTCACTACTGGCGTTTTCAATTCTTTGGCTGCTATTTACAGAATAGTTTTATCTGTTCACGGGTTCAGAGGAGATAAACCTTCTTTGGAGGTAGGATACATTTATAAATGAGATGTGTAATTTGTAAATGGGATGGATTATTAATGCATGTATCCTGGTTAAGACATAGAAATGTTTTAAAACAACAAGTAGGATTAATAGACTTGCCATATTTAATATGAAAAATATTTTGTTTCCATGTCACTATAGAAGTTCTGTTTCTTTCTCTGTAGAATGTTCTTTCTTCTACCTCCCACAGGGGGCACTCGTGCCACTGCCAAAACAAAGACTTCACGAAGTGGGGACTTGCCTTTTAGGTATTCCACAGCAACACCTAAAGCAAGCGGCTGACTAAAAATACGTGGCAATGACTAACTAGAGCTCCTCTTTGAAAGCAAGCATCATTCTCATTTAAATGAATTCTGATACTCCCCTACGCCATTCCCCAATGGCGAAACCAAGGCTAACACCTCGGGAAAATTCACAGCACATAACTATTCACACAGGAATGTTTTTAGACAAACTTTTACCTTGCCAGTACAGGATTCAGCACAGCACATCACATAGCCAAGAAACTGCTGGTACCCGCATAGAGACAACTGGCATGTGGCAGAGAGGGTCACTTTGCTACTTGATGGTATAGACATCAGAACTACTCCAAGGCAGCCATTTATATCAAACTTACATTAACAAATCTGGCACACCAAACCTGACCCCTCATTTATGCACACATACAGCTGCAGTTGAGTATTTCATGGCAAGCAAAATGCACCTTTAATATTAATTTTATTCTGACTCTCTTCCTGTTAGAGTTGACCTATGACTTCCTGCATATAGCCAGCTTTTCCTTTCACAGCAGAAAACAGGTAGAAAATCTACCTATAGCTGGCTATAAGGCTAGAAAGCTATTTCTATCTACTTCTCTGAACTTCAAAATGCTTGGTAATTTAAGACTAACTGCATCTAAATCTAAATCTAAGACTATGCTGCATCTTAAAAAACAGAGATTATGGTACTAAGCAGTGGAGAAACTGAGAAGCAATTTGTGTGCACACTTGTCAGCAGTGTCCATCACAAATAAGAGGTGTTTTTTTTCTCTGACCGTGTGACTATTTAAGCTTGAATTCTTTTACTCACTTATGTTTCCCAACTAGAAAAAATGATAATCATTCCTTCTGAAAAGATGCAAACAGTATTTTGGGTTTCTCATCACTTGATTCACATTACAACAGTAAATTTTAGTTTTACTCTGAAGCAAAAGTATTTTTTTAAAAAAAGCAAAAAACCCAACAATCCCAAAAACCAAACCAAAAGCATTTCATTAAAGGCTACAATTTCCTCTCTCTCTTTTCCACCTGAGTTTTTATTTCTAACCAGAACATTGGCTAAAATGTAATAAAGTACCATTTTACTTCACAGAGTCACTTTCTAGTAAGTCTATCTGTGAAATTCCAAGTTGTATTAAATTAAGATAATATTTAATATTTTCAAATGGTAAATACTTAAGTCAACTGAACAAAACCACAAACTTAATCTTTTCTTTCAAGCCTCTCTGGTAAGTCCAGTGGATTGTGGATTATTTGGCAGCTTTCCGAGACTGGCAGAGTGAGGAAAATCTGAAACCTGAACTCGGCAGCCCATACCACAGTATTAGCTGATATACTTGGTCATGAATATCTTGACACAGCAAAGTTTGTATGCAGATCCTTGCTTTGCAGAATTAGGGTCATACTGCCTAGCTGCTGCTTTTAGAAGAAATTATACATAATCTTTACAGCAGCACCTAATCTGCACTTGTACATGTTTGTATCTGGGGTTATTTTCTTCTCAAGATCATACCTTGTGATGCATTGTGCAGATCATCCTGTCTTAGGCTGCCAGGCAGATTTCGAGGGGGAGGAGAAGGTGGCCTCTTATAGAAAAAGCAATCTCTTCTGTTCTCTTTGAGATCTTTGGGTATGCTGGCATACAAATCGTCAGGACTGTAGTAAAAGCTGTTTGAATCTTCCTCTTCTTGATCTTCATGTTTTGTCTCCTCTCTGCTGTCTTCCACATCATCTTTCTTTTCTTCATCCGTCTCTGCTTCCTGTTGGCATCTCGATCCAATTCCATATTGATCTCCTAGGTTCTGCTTGGCTTTTAATGATAAAGAATGCATTATTTCACTGAAAATTTGCCATTTGGAAACATTTTCTGTTTCAAGGATTCCCACAGAAGCAATGCAATGGCTAATAAAACTTTTATGAACTGATACAGTAGGAAAGCCGTCAAATACATACTCTCAGTGAACAGCTTTTAAAATATTTATCAAATCATCAACAGTGAAAGTTTTTATTGTATCTTGCTGCTCTGATACACACCATCTTCATGCACGCAATGTTAAACTTTTCTACAGTTGCTGTCAGAAAGAAATCATGCACATTTACCTTGCCTTGAGTAATTTGTATTGTTTGACTTTCAATGTAGCACAGTGCAACGCTTAGTAAAATAAAGCCAAAGCTCACACAGCTCTGTAACTTGTTTTTATACAATGGGCTTTAGCTGCTTATTTAAATATCTCTAAAATGAAATAAACATTGCTCCTGGGACACATGGCTGTACTCCTATGGAAATGGAGCTCTTCTGTTTTTAGTGGCCCTCAGACCACAGAAAAAGAATATAGTGTGGAGAGATGTGAAAGAGTGCATTTCAATCAGTATGTACAGCATCAAGACTTGGGTCATCAAACTTGGTGACACATCTATATAACTCCATCAGCAAACTTACAGTTAGTGAACCTATAGCAGGTAGTACTCAGCCCTTGAGGTAGTTTCCATTCTGAGTCATTCTTTAGTGATGTCTTTCTTGCACTACTGATTCAAATGGGACATTCAGCTGACTAAAATGGTCAGCTGCTACCATCCATGTTCTTCTTCCATGTGTCCAGCCCAAGGTGTTCGCATGTACGGTGTGACAGAGATGGTGAAAATGTATCAGGGCTAACCAAGTTTCTATCCCACTTTCTCACATCTGCCCAGATGTACTAAAGCAGATGGTTTAAACTTAGCAAATAGATGATATAAACTTAGCAAATACATGGTTTAAACTTAGGAAATAAGAAACATCCTTTTCATACAGAATATGAGACACTTGAAAAAACTGTCAACAAACAGGTAGATAGAAACAAGATAAAGTTTAGCTTTATAGATTCATGAGTGGATGAATGGACAGCGAGGTGGATCGAGAGCTGGCTGAATGACAGAGCCCAGAGGGTGATGATCATCGGTACAGAATCGAGTTGGAGGCCTGTGGCCAGTGGAGTTCCACAGGGATCGGTTCTGGGGCCAGTCTTGTTCAACATCTTCATCAACAACCTGGATGAGGGGACAGAGTGTACCCTCAGCAAGTTGACTGAGGACACCAAACTGGGAGGACTGGCTGATTCCCCAGAAGGCCGTGCTGCCATTCAGTGGGATCTCGACTGGCTTGAGAGTTGGGCAGAGAGGAACCTCAGGAGGTTCAAAAAGGATAAGTGCAGAGTCCTGCACCTGGGAAGGAACAACCCCATGCACCAGTACAGGCTGGGGGTTGAACTGCTGAAGAGCAGCTCTGCAGAGAGAGACCTGGGAGTCCTGATTGATAATAAGCTAAACATGAGCCAGCAATGTGCCCTCTTGGCCAAGAAGGCCAATGGCATCCTGGGATGCATCAAGAAGAGTGTGGCCAGCAGGTCAAGGGAGGTTCTTCTCCCCCTCTACTCTGCCCTGGTGAGGCCTCATCTGGAGTCCTGTGTCCAGTTCTGGGCTCCTCAGCTCAAGAGGGACAGGGAAGTGCTGGAGAGAGTCCAGCATAGGGCCACCAAGATGATCAGGGGAATGGAACATCTTTCATACAGGGAAAGGCTGCAGGAACTGGGGCTGTTTAGTCTGGAGAAGAGGAGACTGAGGGGAGATCTTATTAACATTAATAAATATCTAAAGGGTGGGTGTCAGGACGTTGGGACATCCCTTTTTTCTATAGTATCTAGCAGCAGGACAAGGGGTAATGGGATGAAGCTGGAACACAAAAAGTTCCACTTAAATATAAGGAAAAACTATTTCACAGTGAGGGTGTGGGAGCAGTGGCACAGGCTGCCCAGAGGGGTTGTGGAGTCTCCTTCCTTGGAGGTCTTCAAGACCCGCCTGGACATGTTCATATGCGACCTGATCTAGGTGGCCCTGCTTCTGCAGAGGGGTTGGACTAGATGATCTCTAAAGGTCCCTTCCAACCCCTACCATTCTATGATTCTATGATTCATGATACTGTAAAACATATGCAAAACATATACCATCAGGAAATGCAAACAAGCAACTTCAATTGCAGTTTTCAATGGGAATGCATATTACTACAGAGATTATCAACAAGCTTGTCGTCAATCTATGCTGACTACCCCCTTTCTCCTAGGACATCTGCCCACCCTGGAAGCTGCAGCAATATCTGGAAATTGAAAGTACTAAAATAATTTGATGCCTAGTTTGTCCATAATCCCACTCAATTAATACAGTGTGTGCTTTGTTACTGATAAAGCTAACGACTTACTCATGGCTGGTGGAGTCTCTGAACCTGACATAAGCACATAAGTGTCATCGTCTTCTGCTTCCTCCTTGCAACTGGGGAAATTATCTGCTGTATTGATCTAGAAAAGAAAAGGGGAGGAATGTTGTTTTGGTCATGTCATCTCCTGTCTTCACATTGTGAAGGTAGGATATAAGATTCAACATTCTGCTAATGAGAAAGTGGAGACAGAAACATGAATGTGCAACTATGTAGTGGTGTATGTACTATAGGCAAAATGAATGTGTATATCTGGGGATACAAAGTTCTGCTATGAAGCAATATCCAAGTTTGCACAGCAAGGACTGAAGCTAATTGATGTACCCTTAGTACTGCACTGGGCTGTCCAGACAGTTCCTAACTCTGCTCCCAACTGTAAAATACCCACAGATAATGAGAAAGATCAGTAACTGAAAACCAGAAAGTCTATAGGACGTTATTGAATAGCTCAAGAGTGCACAGAGTGCAAGAAATCTCTGGAGAGCTCATTACAAACAGCTCCTGTATCCTGGTACCAAAAGCCACGTGTGCACTGAAAAAGCAGAACTGGGACTGCAAGGCGTGTTGCAGTTCTACCTTGATGCTCAAACATGGCAATTCATTGTTTCTCGTTCCTCTAGAAAGCTGTTACATTCACACATTGCCATGCAGAATTAGCCTCAGGAGGGTCAGAACAAATCAGTTCTCTAAAAGGTTATCACTGTATTTCCTTCAGGCAGAAGGGGTACAAACCTCTGCTCCTCCATAGCTGTTAAGAGAAAACTTGTAATGCAGCTGCAGACGGTTCTGTCATCTTAAAATACACAACAGTTACTTGCTGATTTTCAGAAATAACTGGAATTTCAAAAGTTGGCAGTTTTTTCAAGGAACCCAGCAGCACCTTGATTCCCACATAAGCATAACATGAAACTATTCTACATAGGCATAATGGAGCCCTCAATAATTACTCAAGAGTTTTGAATCACAAAATGTTAACTCTGGGAGTTTGAATATACCAACCCCAAAGCAGGCAGGGCAACAGCATGGTCCATATATCACCTGGTGTGCAAGATTAATTACAAGCTGATTACTGGAAAGTGAAGAAGTGATGAGTGGTTACACCCTTCTGCATGGCACAGGAACTGATTCCCATGAGCTAATGTCAGAGTCTCAAGAAGTTGGTTCCTAATATCCTGCTGCCTTGCTGTACCCACAGCCCCTGTCTCATGGACAGAGTTCTCACTGTGTGAAAGGGGAAAAAAAATGGAGAAATAGTGTGTTTTTCTGGGGAACCGAGAATGCCTTCTTCCTTGCTGCTCTTGTATGTTCACGAATACCAGTCTCAAAACAGTGCAGCCACCAGAGTGTGCATCAGGTCATTAGGTGCCTCCCTGGCCCATTTTGATTTGCTGCTTTAAGAATGTATCTGTATCTCCACAAAGCTATACCTGCCTCCAATAATCAAGTATTTAGTTTGTTTCTCTCTACTTCACAGAAACAGGATACCTCTTAAAAGCCTGGAAGTTAGAGCTTTTCAGAATACTTATGTTCAAAAGATTCAGGCCTGCATATGCTAAATGTGAACTGTACAGTGGGCAGGGAGGAAAGGTCTTCTGATAAGTTCCATCCGTGTTTCTCCTGTAAATAGAGGATGTGTGCAGAAGAAATCAAGCAAACAGGGCTCTAGATGCATTAAGGTCTCCTGCTATCACAGTGGTATATCACAGAAGATAATTTTTTTTTTAATGTATTCACTTCTTATCTTTGCAAACATAAAGATGATAGAATGAGGTCAAAAGGGTAATTGGAGGAAATGAATGACACTATCTGATTTTCTTCTTTTGCAAAGATACTTCTCAGCTGAAGGAAATCTGTTGACTCTCAGGAAAACAATAGAACAGATACGATTAATATGTATCTTTAAAAACCCAGTGTTTCAGAATATTGAAGGTTCCCCTGCCCTGCTAGCTGATAGTGAGTGGCTCCACTGATAATGCTGAATCTCAGGGAATTCAGGATGCAATTCAGAAGTTTAGCCCCTGCCACTTCCTAAAAGTCTCCTGGACCTGGAAGACACAGAAAAGCTGAAGAGACGGAAACAGCTTTAACTAAATATGTTTACACTTGAAAAAGATTCTATATAATGAATAATTTATTGATAAAAGCCTCCTCTGAAACTAGGTATGATGACACCATGCATTTGAAAACAGTGCAGTGTCTCCAAAGGCAGTGAAGAGGGTCCTTTTTAAGAGGTTTTAAGAATGCAAAGCATCACAGCTAAATCAGAATAATGTCATGGCTCAGTTTGCAAACTTTTCCATGATGCCCTGAACCAATGCCCATTACTTTTAGGTTTGGAGTGGCATTTATGTGGGCTGGCTCACATAATTTGAATGTAATAGCACAGCCAGCATGATGTTTCTACAGTAGAATTCAGAATGTGGTATACAATATGCACACAGACCTGAACTTTAAAGTCTTTTGAGGATGGATGAAAATGGCTCTTTGATTTACAGTGAGATTTCTTACAGACATCAAACCATCTTACAAAGAAAAAACTACTTTTATTGGAAACTGGTACTGCAAAAAGGCATTAAAAAGTTGTCACTGTCAGCACAGAACTGCTCACAACAGACTACTGAAAAGGGCTCTGAAGGCTTGAAACTCTAGTTTGAGAGCTAGCAATAAAATTTCTTTAACTCAAGATGCAACAGGAATGTTGGAATAAATTGAATGTCCTCTGAGAGACTGAAGACGTTTCAAGTTATAGAATGCTTTGGGTTGGAAAGGACTGTAATGATTATCTTGTTCCAAACACCCTGCCCTGGGCCGGAACACCTTCTAGTTCCTTTGAGCAGGCTGCTCAAAGTCCCATCCAACATGACTGTGAAGACTGCCAGGGATGGGGCATCCACAACCTCTCTGGGCAACCTGTTCTAGTGCCTCACCACCTTCACAGTGAAGAACTTCCTAATACTCAACCTAAATCTTTCCTCTTTCACTGTAAAGCCATTACCTCATGTCCTATCACTACATGCCCTTGTCAAAAGTCCCTCTCTGGCTTTCCTGTAGCCCCTTTAGGCACTGAAAGGCTGCTAGAAAGTGTCCCAGAGCCTTCTCTTCTCCCGGCTGAACAGCTCCAACTCTCTCAGCCTGTCTCCATAGGAGATATGCTCCAACCCTCTGGTCATCTTCATGGCCTTCCTATGGATCTGCTCCAGCAGGTCTATGTCTTTCTTGTGTTGTGGGCCCCAGAGCTGGGTGCAGAACCCTAGGTGGGGTCCGTCAGAGTGAAGCAGAGGGGCCTTCCTCTCCTCCCATGCCTCCCTCAACCTGAACTAAGATTAATTGCCACATTTCAATATCAAAAGGTAAATACTTAGTTTTCTTTCAGTTATATTTTAACTGTTTAGATTAAGCTTTGTGCCAAATAACGACTTTCAAAAAGGCCAAGTTTTTTAATATCTTCACTGCTTCTCTTATGCAAAACCTGAATTGATTCATCTCAGTTATTTATTCAGGAATTCCAGGAGTAAAATTGTTATAACCATTCTTGTGAGCATTTTTTGCAATGCTTTTCTGAAAATCCATCCTTTTTAAGGTGTATTTTCTGAAGATTTTTTCCTTCTTATACAAAGGATTTTCTTATCCCTCAAAAATATTTCTCTAAAGTGAATATACACTGAGAAGGAATCCTCCTGCTGCTCATTGAAATTTGGTGCATTGTACCTTCTTGTACAGGGAGTGAAACATTAAAGAATACAGAGGAATCTAACCCAGCAGTGACATTGTATCAAGTTATAAGGCAAGAATGAGAAGCACTTAATTTATAAACAGTAATTCACAGCTAAATGTATTGCAGATCACATTAGCCTTTATGTACAAGAGATAAATGGATATAGATATTTAAAAAATCAATATATTATATTCCTAGCAACAAAGTAACACAGAACTCCTTAAGGTAAATTGCTCAAGAGCTTTCAAAATCAGATCTTCATTATTCTTGGGCCTGTGAAAATGCTTCATAGAATCACAGAATGGTAGGGGTTGGGAGGGACCTTTAGAGATTATCCAGTCCAATCCCCCTGCTCAAGCCTGCTCAAGCAAGTCGACCTAGATCAGGTCACACAGGAACGTGTCCAGGTGGGTTTTAAAGACCTCCAGAGAGGGAGACTCGACAATCCCCCTGGGAAGCCTGTGCTTAGGGTAATAATCGTGTATTGATGTGATTCTTATGTGCTTGATTCCATTGTTTTCCATAAAATTGGCACTTAAGTTGAAATTAAACTCTCTGTACATCTGTTTTTTTTTTCACTGAAAAATGACATCCTTTGTGAGTCTAAATTCAGACTCCCATCTCTATTTCAGCTTATTGTACTGGTATTTCTTTAATAAAAGTTAAATGTATATAACAGAGGCTTCTGTGTCAGTGTTATAACTTGGGAATTTATGTTTTCTCCTATGTTTCCCTGGATTGCAGCAATTAAGAAAACAGATGGATAAAATCCTTATCCTTGCTTGTAAAATTCTCATTGATCCTTTTGACAGGACATTCTCTATAGTTAGGGCTGAATTTAAAAAGAATTATTGTTCCATGGAATTTAGCTCCCTAAAAAATCACAGGCCCTGGTTCTTAATGGGGGATTTCAACTATGCAGACATCTGCTGGAAGGCCTACATGGCTAGTTACTTACAGTCCAGGAGGTTCCTTCAGTGAATTGATGATAACTTGATGCAAATGGTGGATGTGCCAACTAGGAGATGAGCACTACTGGGTCTTGTACTCACAAACAAGTAGGGTCTGGTTGAAGTAGTAAAGATTGAGGGTAGCCTTGGCTGCAGCGACCACAGGATGGTGGAGTTCAGGATCTTATGTGGTAGGAACAGAATACCAAGCAGGAACACAACTCTGGACTTTAGCAGGGCTAACTTTGGCCTTTTTGAGCCAAAGTGTTTCCTAGGGGACATCCCATGGGACAGGGTATTACACAATAAAGGGGCTCAAGATGGTTGTTCTCTATTCAAGGATCACTTTTTCCTGGCTCAAGATCAGAGCATCCCAGCGGGTAAGAAATCAAGAAAGGGAGCCAGGAGACCCACATGGTTAAAGAGGGAATTGTTGGGCAAGCTCAAGTGGAAAAAGAGAGTCTGTAGATCATAGAAGGAAGGGATGGCCACTTGAGATGAATGTAAGACTGTGTCAGAGGATGTAGGGAGGCAACTAGGAAAGCTAAAGCCTCATTAGAGTTATCCTTGCAAGGGAGGTCAAGGCCAACAAAAAGGGCTTCTTGAAATACATTGTGGACAAAACACTAGAAGCAATGTAGGCCCACTGTTGAATGAGGTGTAGAAGTGTACTCAAGTATTTAAATTGTTGTATGAATTAACAAAGAGTTGCTTGTTTAGGCTTAGATATCAAGTGCAGCATTACAATGCACATATGGACTTAGCTTTGTGTCTCTCTTGACAAATCTGTAGTCCCTTCTGTTTATTATCCTCACATCTCTTGCAGACTTTGTCTTCTCAAGTTACACCTGTGTGCTCTCCAATGTTCAGTGCCATTGCATCTGATAGCTCACATTCTGCCTTGGTAAATTCTTTGAATTTGAATAAGGCGCATTATTACAGAACCATTTACAACATTAAATGAAATGTGTTTTCTTTGGGTTTCTGCAGCAAAACTTACCCTTAAACCCTGGAACTAAAGTCTATTTTCTTTCCTACATGTAAGTCAGACTCTGGTCAGGCCTATCAGGATATACTTCACAGCATTCCCCCAGATATAATATGCTTCAAGATGAAATGATTGTTTTGCATCCTGTGTAAAAGATGTCTGAAGAACATCATGTGTTCCTTGCATGAGACAAGTTTAAAGTCAGTGTATTACTGGCTGAGCTAGGTGATCCCCTACTCATTTTCAGTTCGAATCATCTTTCTCGTAGTCCGTATATTGAATAGGAGAGCACAAAAAAGGCAGCTCTGTGCAAAGCCCATAATTTATAGGTTTACAACAGGCCACATCAAAACTTTAATTCTAACCTTAATTCTAGTTTTCACACCTCAGACAGTTTGTCTGCCTATTAGTTTTTTCATTAAGTCTTTTTTTTTTTCCAACATCTTTGAAAACTTGGAAGTAGATATGAATCAGGAACTTTTCAAAGCTTCATATAACTGGGTATGAATAAGCCCACCCATAAATCATTCAGTGGATTGTGACGTTGGAAGGAATTTGGAAAATCTTTCTACAACCTAAATTACTAATAGGGTACTGAACAGTACAGGAACCAGGATGACTCTCATCAATAAGCCTTTCTATCTTGACAACAAATTGCTTGAAAACTAGCCTTTTAAAAACACCTCTTATTACTTCTGATTTCTCTTGTTAGGTGCATTTCATTTTGTGCCTTGGTCTTTCTCATAACATCCATAAGCATCTGTGCTACACTTCTGTCTTTGACCTTAGTAACCTGATACAGTTTCTACTTGCTATGGACTTAATTCTCCTATTTGCGGTTGTTGTCTTACTAAACTTTCAATCTTTCCTCCACAGTGAGGTAAGTTTGCACTTAAATATAAATTTTTTTTAAAACAAAATCCACCACCATTATGTCATCCCCATAATAGGAACTGTATATAATAACATAACTTAGATGACTCTCACCAATATTATCCTGTCTGGAACTTCTATTCTTTGTTTACAAAAGAAAGAGTCCTGTAGCTATTTCCTTCACCTTAAACATCAAAATTTTATCAATGCATTTAAAAACTTGCTGGATAATGACTCCTTCTAAAAAGGTATGCTGGATTCTTCTAAAAAAGGTCATCTTATTAAAAAAACCCAAACCAACCCCAAACACCAGTTTCTTCACTCTCTCTAGTGCAAAGTCTCTTCCAGTTGCTTTATAAATAAAACTATCAATCTGTTTTTCTAAAGTGACAAAACTTTTCAGTAGTTTAATGGTCTTTTCCGTGTTATATCCTGACCTAATGGAAACCTTATTGATCTCTTCACAGACTGCACAAATGAAAACCAGGATTATCTTTGATTAAAAAAATCCAACAGGAATTCATAAAAAAAATCTCAGCTGGTCCTCCCACTACATTTACATTCATATATATGCTGTAAAGATGTAGAAACAGATTAAATATAATTCAAAATACTGTCACACTTCACATTCTATGCCCTATGCTTGTGTTTCTGATAACAGGAGCAGAAAAATATTTTCTCAAATGATTCCATCAGTTCATATTTTGTTACTGAATCATTTGCCTGTTTTGACCCTAATGTGCTCATTTGGAAACTCATCACTCTTCTTTACCTAGCAATAAAGCATCAACGTAACATATTTCTTATACCTATACTGCTTCCAAGTGCCTTCTACACAGCCAACTTTGCATTTTAATGTTAGCTGCTTTTGGATGAATGACACATCCACATTTCATTTAGAAAAGACTTAAATTCTGCAAAAGTAAGACTAGATTCCAACTCTCTTAAGTCAGAATAATGATTTTAAAGCTAACTTTATGGAGTACTTCAGGGGAGTTTGACAGACAAGCATTTCCACTTTCGTGACAATGAAGATAACATTGCCTTCTAGTAAGAACTAGTTGGGATGAGTGTGGAAAGCTCATCCCAAAAGAAAGGATTGTCCTTCTGGCCTACATGTAAGACCTAGCCTGCTCCGTGCCATCTGCTCCCAGAAGACTGGAGCAACAATAGAGCCCCTTTCCTCTGTTACTAGATATCAAGTGGCATAGTTGGCAGGTTACTTATTTCCATGGGAGATGGACTGTGCTGGCAGAACCAAAATACCTGTCCTCTGTCCCAAGCAGGGTACTGGGTGCCTCCCAGGGGAAGAAGTCCTTTCCTGTGCTCTGAAGACTTTATTAGCCAGAGGGCTTCAGTGCATTTCTGGCCGATGTGGATACCAGACAGGGATAACAGCAGGGAGAAACTTGTGTCGCTTAACAGACCACAACTATAGCTATAGCATCCTGTCACTGGGAGCGCACTTAACCATGGAGGAAAATAGGATGTAAATAGGGCAAGTCATCTCAGAATCTCAAGGCAGGAGAAATTATTTTTCTTAACTGGATGTTTCTTCCATTTCCTTGTCACATGCATACCAGACTTGCTTTCTAAAGTACTTGTTTGTTCCTTCAGAGAAACCAGATTGAAACACAGTGGTCAGACTTTTTTTCCAGCCCCATTTGCTCTTACCACTCTTTAGACTTGCCAGCGCTGTCTGCATAGACCCTAGATGTAGCAACTGAAGCGGAAGGGACCTCAAATATACTGCCATTTGGCATCTATCTTCACAGTTACTGCTTCTTTTGTCTCACCCTTGCTACGGTCTAGCCCATACTATAGCCTCTGCCACTGGGCCTGCAAGAGCTTTCCAGAATGCAAAAAATAAGAACTACATACACTCTACAAAATATTTTCCATTTGCACTCTCGGTACTTCATGAAATCTAAGCAGACAATTCGGCGCTTTCATTCATTCAGTCCCACCCTGAGCTACAGCCTAGTGACCAGCCATTCTGGTTATAAAAGTTTTTCTGACTCTCAAGTCTGCATTAATGATGCTAATATTCACATTTTCTACAATATAAATTATTCATCAAAGTATTGGAAGTGTTTAAGTATTTATTACTCATTTTTCCCAGGGCCCTGTATGAGCACCTGGAGAAATGACTGAAGAAGTCAGCTTCATAAAATTGATTGCATGCAGAGGACAGATCCAACATTACTGTTCATTAGTTTTATTAATGTTAAGCACTTTTACTACCCTATTACCTTGCTTGATAACTCATGCTTGCAAAACAAGAGATAAGAAACCACAGATTTCTCTAAAGCACAAAACATTCAATACAGTGTTATAATCAAAGACAAAAAACATTTGGGAATTTAACCTGGTTTTAAAGCTGGGCAGATGGGAAGAAAGGAGGTGGAGAGAATTTTTTTGCACATTTTCTGACATAAAATGCTGAAATGCTGAAAGAAAGAGCAATTTAAAGCAGCGTGGGCTGAGTAGCCCAGGGGCTGGATCAAGTCCTTGAAACATTTGAACTTGGTCTCCTGATCTAAGCAAGACTTGTCTTGGAGGAAAACCAAGAACAGCATATATTATCCTGCCAGCCAAAACTGCTGCCTTCTCCTGCTTGTTCCCCATCTGTCAGAGAAAGCTGTGGGATGTGCATTGCACTCTGTCTTCTTGAAAAGCGTGCCTGAGCCATGCCCAATGTATTCCATGCTGCTGTATAAGATGGGCCCTCAGCTTCCTCCTTCTCTTCTGCACCACAGATAAGAGAATGTGTGTGCCCCAGTGCCTCAGCTCTACAACATGTCATTGACTCATTCATGCGAGGAGCTGCACACGCAGCATTGCTGAGCCAGAGAGATCAGACCACCTGACACCTAGGAAACGTTTAGAAGACCCTTCTTTGCTGTACTTGTTTACAGGAAAAGTGCAAGGGCATAAAAAGTTCCTGGGATTTTTCTCACTTATACTGTTCAGTGCTATGTTTCCCACTATTTCCTTTCAGTTTGCCGTGCCTTATTGAGGCCTTGTGATATCAACACAAGATGACAGCATCCTCAGTGCCATTAACATCACTAGGCAACTGGACAAGAAGCAACTGACACAAACGTGTGTGTCACACAAGTCAGACCACAAAAAGAATGAGTATTTACGATCAGTAACTGTATTTTTTAATAAAGCTGCTCATTCTATGAAAAAAAAAGGTAATGATTGCTGCGTTACACAAAATGAGTTCTCAGAGTAGTAAGCAATCACAATTTATTGCAAACTCCTTGTGTCTTTCTAGTTTCTTACGCAGCTGTTTACACCATGTGGCATTTTATCAGGTGTCTGGACATAATAAATGCAGCAGTACTGATGCTTCTAAAATATATGACCCCCTACACCCATAATGCCTTTAACTCGTAACTCTTGGAAGTAATTAAGGTCATGTTGATGGGGCTTTGAGCAATGTGATCTAGTGGAAGATGCTCCTGCCCATAGCAGGGTGGCTGGATTAGATGATCTTTAAATTCCCTTCTGACCTAAACTATTCTCTGATTCTACCTCAGCAGCACACACAATTTTAATTCAAAGTCTTGTTCCTGTTGTGTGGAACTGTAGCATCATCTTTCCCAAAGCACAAATTTATCTTTTTGGGTCACAGGTATATACAGCTGCTTTTTGCACTGCTCGTATTAGTTAAAATCAGGAATATCTTGTGATCTAATGGACAAGCACATTTATGTTCTGTTTAATCTAACCTTAACAAATTGAAAAAAACAAACATCTACTGAATTAGATAGAAAACTGAGCAAGGATACAGAATGACAGTAAAAATAATATTGTAACATTCACAATAATTTGCAAAATTCCTTCTGCATGCAATTTGCTAGAAGTTCCATCAACTACCATATTTTTTGCAATACCAAAAGATAACAAAGTATTAGAATTCTCACGTGAATGTGCTGAGAGTATATAAATGCACATAACTACCAAAGATAGATGATTACATAGAATAAAAGAAACGAGAGATGGAACACTCCACTGCCAAAATCTAATGATTCTGAGATCTGTCTGGAGTAAATGTATGATTGAAACAGACGATTTGCAGTATATTAAGAAACAAAACAAGTGAAATTGTCAATGAATGCCCAAATTTGGGCTCAGATACTTTAATACGAGCAAAAAGAATTGTTTCATTTCAGATAATCTATTGTAATCTTAAGAAATTTCCTTCTGGCCTCTCCTACTAAACCATTTATTTTGCATGTCTGCCTTTAACTTCATTATAAGCAGATGTACTGAACTATGTACCAGTCAACGAGCATCCCTGAACTGATCTGTATTTGCATCGTTATTCTGTGTAACTTCGCACTTACCTTGTGTGTCCGTCTATCAAATCATAGAAAACTTTCTGCTTTTTTTTTTCTTAACTTCTGCTTTTAATTGAATTTCTGGAAAAAAAGCCCTCTCTTTGTACAAACTCACCACCACTGAGAAAAAAATCCCAAACCATAAGCAAAATCCAAACTTAGTAGAATATTATTGTGTCAATAACCATATACCCCTTTGTGTTTCAAATGTCCATTTAGTATTATACAGTCCACATGACTACAGGTTTGAGAGAAAATATTACTACTGGAGAAAAAGCAAGGGACTTCTAATAACAGAACTTAATTTACTGGTATATGTATTTTTTAAAAAAATCATTGCAGTTTTCATTTGAATCACTTGTGCTCACTCTCTCTGTTCTAAGCATTTGTACTGTTCTCTAACTACTGAGTATCAAAGGATTTTTCTTCTGAGCATTCAAAAATAAAATTCCTCCTCAAAATCATTTTAGCTCATTTCTCCTTTAACAACAATTCTTGTTATTTCACTTTTCACACACCCACACAACTTTTTGAAAGACTTTGAAATCTTGTAGAGTACCCATTCTGCTGAACAAAATATCCACTGCTGTTTGACAGGCTGTGTAATCACTGCACACTCCACAAAAGCACTCTCATCTTGCCAACAGGTTAATTTTTCAATCTAGCAAGATAAGATTTTTTGTTGCTTTTCTTAATTATTTTTGGGCAAAATGATAACCATTCTCCAGAGAGTTTCTCTTTCATTTGATGACAATTACACTGTTTAAACTTTCAGTGTAGTTACTAAATTACTGCTCACTTAGCAGACCAACTGGTAGCAGAGAGAGGTGGAAGATTTATTAAGCAACATCTAGGGTTTGTATACGCTGTGATATGAAGAACCCTTTCCATAATGATTCCCTGTGGGAATCTGAACAGGATTTCTAAATATAGATGTACTGAGTCTGGCTGGGATGGAGTCAACTTTCTTCACAGCAGCCCCTAAGGTGCCATGTTGTGGATTTGTCACTAAAACAATGTTGACAGCATTGGTTTTGCTTGTATAGCCTCAAGGCCTTATCTTTTTCCTCCTCCGTCCCTCTCGTAGCAAATTAGCTGAGGTGGGCAAGAAGCTGGGGGGGAAGGCAGGCCAATGGGTATTCCATGTCGTATAATGTCATGCCCAGCATTCAGGAAGAAGAGGGTGGGCTTTTTGGCTTACAAGGTGGTTGTTTGTAGACTGGCTGGGCATCAGTCTGCCTGTGGGAGGTGGTGAACGATTTCCTTTCATTCAGTTATTTTTCCCCACCTTTCTCCTTCATGTACTAAACTGTACTTCAACCCACCAGTTTTCTTACTTCTGCTCTTTGTATTCTCTCTCTCATCCCACTGGAGGTGGGGTAGAGGGTGTGAGTGAGCAGTTGTGTGGGTGCTCAGCTGCCAGCTATGGTCAATTCACCACATTAGGTAAGTATAACCCTGTAAAAAGGGCCACGTGTGGCACAGCATTAATTTATAAAGCTTCTATGCCAACTTCAGCATCAGCAGTGAATGCTTCCTCTCATCAGTTCATGACAGTTCTCCAGAAGCTCAAAACTCCAGTTCTCCAACTCAAAACTGCTCTGGCATAGCTTCATCTAGATGACTAGGCACCTCTAAAACTCTCCCTGTAATGGAACAAAAATGCTATATCTACTATAGAGGTTCCACCACTCAAGAGAAAGATAGCATTTGCAGTGCCTGACTGACAAATAGGGAATGAGACAGCATTTTAGATATCACACCTACTTAATTCTGCTTTTATTTCTCCTAGATGGCACACATGAAAACACTTACTTTTAATCCAAAGCAAGAAAAATCTTATTAGTTCTGAAGAGCTCTTTGATTCTCTTATCAATAATATGAACAGGTAAGAGTTTTGGCTACGTAAAGCATAGTTATGTTTGAGATGATCACAATATCATAATAATATTTCAAATCCTGTGAAGGCACAGCAACTAAATATTGAGTAAATAGAAATTCATCTGAAAAGGCAACTAGCTAGTAGAAGAGCAACACTTGTGGTAAACTTAAGATCAGCACAACTCCACAGTTCATGCTTAAAAAATAAGTAAATAACTGTCATTTAGCAAGGTTTTGGCACACTGAAATAATCAGTAACTACCTGGATGGAAAGCTGGAGGATGAAGAAGGTATTGAGTAAATGCATCAAATATGCCCACAGGCCATGAGTTGTTCAAACTCTTTCAAGGTTAAAGAGGACAAATATGGTCTGGCTGAGGAAAAGAACATGCAGTTTTTCAGTATGGTGTGTTCCAAAGCCCTGTGCTCCGTATTACTTAAAAGTATGTCATGGGCTAGAGTCAGAGATAGCTGCACATACGCTACTGGCAGAACATTTATGATTTATCACTGGGCTCTAGCTCCGCAGCATCAATAAATTATTCACTTTCAGCCCTGTATTCTATGTAATATGCTGCACAGTGTTACTCTAATGTGTTAAGCTGATGCTGTATTTTAGGCAAGAACTACATTTTAGATGCTGATAGTCACATATTGTTTGACATTTGCAATGAAGTAACGGAAATTTCTATGCTCTCTGATGAACTCTGAGATTTCTATTTCCCCTGATCCTGGTGTATGACCAGAATTTTTTCTTCTTTCACAGAAATCAATGAAATTTTTTCTCTGTCCAGACAAAACTTTGGTTTAATATTGAATTAAAGGGGAGTGAAATAAAGTGCCTAAATCTGTAATATGTTATGATATTTCCAGAATATGTTCTACATATGTGTGCTATCAACAGTCAGTTTTCTGATATGGGTTTTTATATTCAAGTTCTTAAAATCATCTTTACATTCATAAACAATAGGTAAGATCAAGAATGAGAAGAGCAGTTGAAATAGCAGTTATTATCTGCTCTGCACCTTACTGCATCTATTAAAAAGCTACTATTCACAGACTGTGCATATATACACCAGCAAAGACTATCAAACATTTCTTCTGTGAGGAAGACATTGGTATATCATGTAGTAAAATCAGGCATTTCAAGAGAATCAAAAGCAGGAAAAAAAGTAAACCACAATTTTCCCTTTGAAATGTATATTATGTAAATAATACCTCTAGTGAACCAGATAAATAATTAGCCTTTGTAGTATTTAGTTTTCAAAGGCCAACCAAGGTCCTTCTCTTATTTTTGCTTAAATCTGAATGCATGTATTGGCTTTCAGGTTCAACTATTATAAAATTGTTGCTAGCACCCTGGCCATTCTGCATTACTGTTTTAGTTCAGGTGCATCTTCAAGTAAAAACTGAAAGATTGTGATACTGTAGTCAAAATCAACAGAATGCAAATCAGAAGACAGGCACTGCTAGAGACTTCATCTCTTTTTGTAAAATGGAGATTGGTTTTTTTTTTTTAGTTCTGTAAGCACGTATCAAGACTTGGTAACAGCTAAAAGAGGAAAAAAAAATCAGTCTAATTTGGGTCCATTTTAGATACAGCATGTAAACAATATGAAGTTCTTCTGGTGAAAGGTTTAGCACACAATTCTGATGAGGAGCAGCTGAGGGAACTGGGCTTGTTTAGTCTGCAGAAAAGGAGGCTGAGGAGAGACCATGTCTCTCTCTACAACTAACCAAAAGGAAGTTCTATTGAGGTGAGGGTGGGTCTCTTCTCCCAAGTTACAACTGATAGGAGAAAATGAAATTGCCTCATGTTGCACCAGTGGATGTTTAGAGTAGATATTAGGAAGGAGGAAAAAGGAGGAAAAGGAGGTAGGAGGCCTCCATGGATGAGCAAGGATCTGCTGGGACAGCTCAGGCAGAAAGCAGCCATCTATGAGAGGTGGAAACAGGGGCTGGCTTCTTGGGAAGAGTATAGGAACATTGCCAGGGCATGCAGGGGTGCAGCTACCCAGGCTAGAGCCCTTCTAGAATTAAATTTAGCCAGGGATGTTAAGGACAGCAATAAGGCATTTTTCAAGTACATGAGCAGCAGAAGGATGGTGAGGGGTAATGTGGGCCCGCTGCTAAACGCTGAGGGTGCCCTGGTGTCTGAGGATGCAGAGAAGGCTGAAGTACTGAATGCCTTCTTTGCTTTGGTCTTTACAGCCAAGGCCGGCCCTCGGGAAGCCCAGTCCAGCAAGGATAACAGGATGGCCAGGACAGCAGAGGACTTGCCCTGGGTGGAAGAGGAAGAGGTTAAAGACTTGTTGGCCAAGCTTAAGGCTCAAAAGTCAATGGGTCCTGATGGGATGCATCCGAGGGTGCTGAGGGAGCTGGCTGATGTGATTGCTAAACTGCTCTCCATCATTTTTGAACAATCATGGAGGACAGGAGAGGTGCTTGAGGACTGGAGAAAGGCCAGTGTAACTCCAGTCTTCAAAAAGGGCAAGAAAGACCATTTGGGAAACTATAGGCCAGTCAGCCTCACCTCCATCCCTGGAAAGGTGATGGAACAGCTCATCCTGAATGTTGTAACCAAACATATAAAGGAAAAGATGGTTATCGGGGGAGTCAACATGGATTCACCAAGGGGAAATCCTGTTTGACCAACCTGATAGCCTTCCATGAGTGTATAACCAGCTGGCTAGATGATGGGAGAGCAGCGGATGTCATCTACCTTGACTTCAGCAAGGCTTTTGACACTGTCTCCCACAACATCCTCATCAGAAAGATGAGTGGACAGTGAGGTAGATCGAGAGCTGGCTGAATGACAGAGCCCAGAGGGTGGTGATCAACGGCACAGAGTCAAGTTGGAGGCCTGTGGCCAGTGGAGTTCCACAGGGAAGTTCTGGGGCCAGTCTTGTTCAACATCTTCATCAATGACCTGGATGAGGGGACAGAGTGTACCTTCAGCAAGTTCCCTGAGGACACCAAACTAGGAGGACTGGCTGATTCCCCAGAAGGCCGTACTGCCATTCAGCGGGATCTCGACTGGCTTGAGAGTTCGGCGGAGAGGAACCTCATGAGATTGAAAAAAGGATAAGTGCAGAGTCCTGCATCTGGGGAGGAACAACCCCATGCACCAGTACAGGCTGGGGATTGAACTGCTGAAAGGCAGCTCTGCAGAGAGACACTTGGGAGTTCTGATTGATAATAAGCTAACCATGAGCCAGCAATGTGCCCTCGTGACCAAAAAGGCCAAAGGCAGCCTGGGATGCATTAGGAAGAGTGTGGCCAGCAGGTCAAGGGAGGTTCTTCTCCCCCTCTACTCTGCCCTGGTGAGGCCTCATCTGGAGTCCTGTGTCCAGTTCTGGGCTCCTCAGCTCAAGAGGGACAGGGAAGTGCTGGAGAGAGTCCAGCACAGGCCACCAAGATGATCAGGGGACTGGAACATCTTTCATATGAGGAAAGGCTATGGGAACTGGGGCTGTTCAGTCTAGAAAAGAGGAGACTGAGGGGTGATCTTATTAAGATTTATAAATATCTAAAGGGTGGGTGTCAGGAGGTTGGGACATCCGTTTTCTCTATAGTATCTAGCAACAGGACAAGGGGTAATGGGATGAAGCTGGAACACAAAAAGTTCCACTTAAATATAAGAAAAAACTATTTCACTGTGAGGGTGAGGGAGCAGTGGCACAGGCTGCCCAGAGGGGTTGTGGAGTCTCCTTCCTTGGAGGTCTTCAAGACCCGCCTGGACATGTTCATATGCGACCTGATCTAGGTGAACCTGCTTCTGCAGGGAGGTTTGACTAGATGATCTCTAAAGGTCCCTTCCAACCTCTACCATTCTATGATTCTATGATCTGAGCAAAAAAGTGTACAATATGGAATATGAGTTAACTTGAAGATTCTACTGAAAGAAACAAAAGTCAATTTGTCCTAATTTTATAAGGTTTTCTCTCTGACATGCTCCCATATCTGCAGTCCTCTTAGTTTTCTCTGTTCTATGAACAGCAACAAACCAACATTGGGCAGTCACCTGTGTTATGATAGTTCTTCCAAGAGTAGATCTATGTGATTTGTACTGGGGGCTATATGTACTTCGACTCTCAATTGTGAAACCTGATGTGGTGGCATGTGGTCTCTGCCTCTAGACAAGAGCATCCTTCTTGATTTACGGTGTTGCATTTGTTCCATCTGTATCACAGTTTGCCATCAGCTGCAACTGCTTTCCACATAAACTCAATAAGCATCTATGTTACCTGTGGCACTGCATTCCCTCAGAATGTTGTATGAACAAATAAAAGTTGAACAGCACTGAACTGTATGCTATACACCATAAAATCTGTCACAGCTGAGGAAAGGTTAAACAAATGAGTGTTTTGCATAAATCTGAAATATATACAGTCTCTGACTGATGTCTGAAAGAATTAGTTGCTACTTCCAGGAAGTAACTGGATATCTGCTGAAAGTCATAAAAATTACCTTTGATCATATGATGTGTTGAGACTTACTTCTGCTCTCAGAAGAGACAATTTATTACTTAAGACAACAATCTATGTCATTTCTCGTAAAAAAAGTCTGTAATACTTTTTCTTCTTAATTTAAGGGAGGGGAACCAATCCAACTTGGGTAATCAGCCTTTTTTTATGCTAATGATATCAGTATTAGAAAATGCTTAGTAAGCACAGTTCACTAAAAATTTTTTGACAGCCATTTGAAAGGCAGCTGCTACTAGATTAGAACTCGATATGAATACAGATCTCAAATATTAACTTTTCAGTGAGAGTTTTCAGTTCTCGAGACCAGAAAGAAGGAGTAAAGAACCAAATAAAAGCCAAACCAGAATGAGACTATAAAGTAAGAGAGAAAAGGGAGAAAGCAACTTACATCTGACAGTCTGCGTGTGGTTCCCTACAGCATCACATTCTTATTTAATACCAGCAGTGTTACTCTCCTGCAGTTACCTTTTCTGTCACATTTTTCGAATTCACAGTCAGGATTCAGAAGCTTAGTTACTCATCTTCATAATTTAGAGCAGTAGGCCAAGTTTTGCATTTGGCAGACATACCTGTTGTATTAGAGTAAAACAAGATGCTAATGATGTAATACATTAGTGGATTGTTTTTTTTCCTGCCCCCATCTTTCTCTCAGGCTCCTTGTAGCCACTACTATCAATAATACAACATTGTATAACAGAAAATCAGTATAAGCAAGTGGAGATATTGGAGTTACAAAGCAGTTGGATTCTACCTTTTCACTTGATTTTTTTTAAGAGTTTTCGTTTTTCCCTTGGAGGACATACAGCAATTTTTAACAAACTCTCTCCTCCCCCCTCCCCCCAGCATCACACAGAGAGTATCTATTGAGTATAAAGACTGGGTAACTTTACAGCAGCTCAGGAGCTAGAAGGACCACTGAGGGGAAGAACAGTAGCAGCCAGTTACAAAAGGAGTCCCATTTAATTAATTTGCCTGGAGTCTCTTCCTGCCACGTTGCATCCACTTTGCTGCAACATGTGCATGTATGCTAACACTCTTGGGGCAGATCTTCATGTGTAGTAAAATGTATGCCAACCTCAAAGGGACTATAACACTTTACATGAAACTCTAAAGCCTATTTTTTGTCTACATGTACAGCAGTATAGAAAGAATGTCTGAATCTAAAGCTCTATAAAATGCAACTTTAAAAATGAGTCTGTGGAAGAAAGAGTTCCAGACAAATGGACTACTGCTATCAGCTATCACTTCAAGGTCATTTGTCACAGCTAAGGTCCTATTAAATGTGGTTACTCTGGCAGACAGGAATAAAAGAAACAAGATAGACATGGCACTGTAAAATCTGTTGCCCATAGCACTCTGGTATTGTTATTCAATGGACTGCTGAGTGTCCTGCCTTGACTTTTGTTTCTCTGTTACAGTGTAAATTCCCTTCAATGGAAATCTAATAATGTATATAAACTCCTATATGCAATTCCTGCTACGGGCAGATCTTCAATATTCACGTTTCACTGAACAACTCACAGTGCAAGTAACTTCATTCAGCACCGTATGATGCTGAGGAAGTTTATAAATTGAATTTATTGTGGAGAGTGGAAACTTTAAAAATATTATCTAATACTGAAGATGGGTTATTTATTGTCACAGTAGAAAATTGTGGAGCAATCAGAGATATAATTTTGCTGATTGAGGAGTGGGTGGATAGGAAACCCTAAAATTCAATATATTTTTAAATTCAAAAGCTTTAGCAGACACCATAAAGAAGAGACAATGCTATTGCAGGGGAATTACAGTTGAAAGAATATGAGAAATAGCTTAACCCAGGTGTATTTCATATTGGTATTTCCATTCCTGTCTAAAATGCTTGAAAGGTTCACTTTCCCATGAGTGCTGGATGAACTATTATGTTGTTGAGTGTTGAGGAACTCAAGAATAACAACAAAAAAATAACATCATACCCAAGGGGCAGGAGGGATATATCAAGATCTAGCTTTAATGAACTCATTAAAAATACTCAAGCATTCCTGAAAAATAAGCAGTCATGTTATGGATTAATACGAAAATTCCAATTTTGCTCCATTTCCTGCCTGTCTCTACTTCAGCAGCTATACAAACAGAAGAGACAGCTAGAGATAGACAGGTAAACAAGGACTTCAAGCCCAAGTCATGAATTCATTGACTTACCACACTGTGGATCACCAGGCGCTAGCTAACATACTGAAACAGCAAGTAGCAAAAAATCCACACAGGAACAGATAATCAACATGAAGATACATGGCTTTGATGCTCGGTCATGCCTGCAGTTTGGTGCTCCTTTGGGTAACTATAGCACTCATGTCTATTATGCTTTAGATGAGTTCAGGTTAAATAAATGAAAACCAGCTAACAAGTACTGATCGGACCTCAGCTGATTTCATTATTGCTTTACCATCAATTCAAATGAGATGCCTTCTCTTCAGCACAACAGATTCTGTGGTCATACAAGTGTTTTGTATGGCTGATGCAATGGAAATACCAAAAGAATACAAACATTACCTAAGCTTTCTAGCAAAAAGGTAAGAAAATTTTGATGCTTTACTAAAAAACATTTCACTAATAATGACTGTGGTTTGGCTTGTCTGGAAGGAAAGGAAAAGGAAGTGAAATACAAGTAGATTCTTTTTCTTGGGATCTTCCTCCCAAGAATTGAACGAGACTCATGACCTCTCAATATGATGCCAGAAAGCAAATCATGGAACTGGACTCTAAAGCCCAAGGGATACACATCTCACATAAATTTTCCTTCCCGTAAGAGAAGAAAAAGTAGGAAAAACCAACCAAACATATCCTCACAACTCTCCCGTCCAGTTTCAGTTGCACAGTTTAAGAAACCATGGGTCCTCTCTGCCCTAGATTTGTCTTTTAAGTGTGTGAGCAGGGACAATGCAATAAAATGTTGAGAATGAGAGAACAGATGAACACACACTATCAATATCACTGACTAATAACAACAGATTAAACACAAGAGACTGAACTGAGGTTTTATACTTCATCTGTCCTCCAATGTAGAAACTCAGGGTAGTTATTTAGTGACTCAATTAAATTCTTAATAGATAAATGACAACCTTGTTTCTATCACAAGGCACTGATGTTTCAAGTGAGAAGAAGTTTTAGTACTTAAAGTAATACTACTTTTACATCACAGTAGACCAAAGGAATTAGTAAAGTCAACGCAAGAGATTAATATTTTAGAGGGAAAGGTTACCTGAAGCAATTATTTCAAGAAAATATGGTGTTCTTCATGACAACTCATCTCTACATACTGAAACTGTGACTATGATTTTTCATCCTAATTTAGTCAAATAGGCAATTTACAAGCTTTAGTGACAGCTTTAATTCACATTTTTACATTTAATTTTGTTTTGCTCTACATGTTTGTCTGTTTAACCAGTCAAGACCTTTAGATTTCCCTTTTTTTTTTTACCAGATTAATCAATATGAATATAGATATCACAGGCCAGAATACTGTACATCTTCAGACATAATCCAAAATAACACACAGAATGTATTAATGTAATATAATTACAGACATTCATCTACATCCAAACATCTTGTAGAAGACCTGAGTCACACCCAAGTCTTTGTAGGGTGTACATGAAAACAGTCTTTCACTGAATTACAAGGCAGAAATAAATTGAGCAGCCTGATTTTATTTACAGTAGCAAAGGTGTCACCGTTACCAACTGTTGCAATGTTTAAGCATAGAATTCCATACTTGAAAGGCATCTAAAAACCAAAACAAACAACCAAAAAAAGAAACAAAACAAACCTAAAACTTTCATAACCTTAAAAAAATGTACCACAAAATTATATATAGCCACCAAAAAGAAAAAAAATCAGAGACATGGAGAAGGAGAGTGAGAGAGAGGTAGAAAGAAACTAATAAAGAGAAAGTAAAATTAAACTCAATTATGGTGCTTTCCAAAAGAATAGTCAGAATATTATTCTTCTTCTTCAGGCAGAAGAGATTATACTCATAAATCAAATTTAGCAAATAAGTTAATGTCCTTCATATGAAAAGAAGGTTTTGTATGTACATACACACATGATATTAATGAAGCTTGTTTATGACATTTGTGGCTAGAGGTAAGTAGCTGTTACATTACAAGCACTAGTTTGCAAATGTATCAATTCCTTCGATCAGCACAACCATCTCCAATCTTTTATACTTTGACCCATCTAACGACAAGGTGTCTTGTTTCTTTTGTGGGCCCAAAAAGAAAAATAGAATCTGTGAGTATCTGGAGATAACTAGAGTGACTCTTCTGAAAGAAATGGAACCAACTGAAATGAGAAGATCCTCTGGGAGCTCTGGTAAGAGAAATGATCCTGATATACTGACTAAATTTCATGGAGAAGAGCAATACTGTGCACACAAAAGAAGGGTAGCAGCTGACCTTCCTTGACCAATAAAATAAATAGTGGTATATACACAGGGAGGCAACTTTCTACCTTGACAGAGAAGTATACAAGCCATGACTCAACACCCATTGAGGCAAACAAGTTTTGCCCTGGCTGCAGTAGATCTCATAGCACTGATGCCATTTTTACCTCCTGTCAACCACAAACACAACAATTTCTGCCTCAAAATCCCAAACTAGCACTGGTCAACTTCGACAGTGGTGACAAAAACATGTTACCTTCTACTCAGACTCATAGCATAGAGAATATTTTGCTGGACTTTTACCATAGCAGATGTAGAAAAAGGATCTGGCAGACACAGATATAAATTGGCTTTTTGTACTCCTCTCATACTCTGAGATGATTAAGAAAATAAAAAGCTGAAGCTGAAATGTGTGGCATTTAAAAAGAAAAATCAAATTCTGCTCCTTTTCTGAAAGCTAGAGTCCTTAGCTATCTACACAAGGTGCTATGTAGTCTTTATACCTTGCCACTCTACTTCAGTTCCCTATAATGCTTTGGTTGTTTCATTTCATTTTTCTTAGATGTCTGAAAAAACACCAGTTCCTTTCCCTAGTGCTCTTGCTAGGTAGAGACTGATTACCATGGCCTTCGCAGGAGTTCAGTAGGAGGGCTGCAGGAGCAGTGTTGGCTCCTGAGACCTCGTAATTCCTTAGGCATTGACTTGTCAAGAGCTCCAGCCTTGGGCATATAGCAACAAGGTAAAATTCATACAGTCTCTAATTTTTTTCCAAGGAGTCTGGATTCCTTATCTAAAGTAGCAGCATAAAAAAATACAGATATCAGTGAGACAATAGATGCTTCCATGCCATACTACACTTCAAATTCCTTGCAATATTTCAGCACTCCTGACGTCTAGGTCAGAGGTTCAACACACAGCTTTTCTTGAGAAAAGGGAACCAGTTCCCCTTTTTTTAAAGAGATCTGTTTCCTTTTCTTCTCCTCTACAAATTTCCCTATTGCAAGCATTTTTCTTTTATAATCCCCATCCTCTTCACCTGGGGACTCTTCCATCAACCTCCTGTCATGGTTTCAGCTGGAATACAATTATTTTCTTCCGAGCAGTTGGTATAATGCTGTGTTTTGAATTTAGGATGAAAATAATGTTGATAACATATTGATAATTTAGTTTTTGCTAAGCCGTGTTTACGCTAAGCCTTTTCTGCTTCTCACACCACCCCACCAGCAAGTGGGCTGAGTGGCATAAGAAGCTGGGAGGGGACACAGCCGAACTGACGCAAGGAATATCCCAGACCATATGATGTTATGATCAGTATATAAAAGCTAGCCAGAGGTTGGTGTTCAGGAACTGGCTGGGCATCGTTTGGCAGATGGTGAGCAATTTCACTGTGCGTCACTTGTTTTGTGTATATAATTCTTTTATTATCATCCCTTATTTTTTAGTCCTATTACATTGTGTTTATCTCAGCTGATGAATTTTACTTGTTTTTTTGCAACTTTTTCCCCAATCCCACAGGAGGAATGGTGAGTGAGCAAGTGGCTATGTGGTGTTAAGCTGCCTGATGGGTTAAACCACAAAACCTTAGGTGATCCAAGACACACCAGCCAATCTGTTGCTTAGTTACTACTCCTGTGTTTCAGACTCAAAAATAATCTGTCTGGGGCAACAGCCATCTTTTTTGTAAAATATCCCTTTATTCAAATACATGTTTATTGTAGTTTAAATGACCTGTTATTTTTCCTTTCTGGCACTGCAGATACTCTCCCTTCTCTCCACTGTACATTTTGTAACAATCCAGGAAAACAGACTGCCAAAAAAGAAATGAAGCTCCATGTTCAAAGTAAAGTTTGCAGCTTGATGCAGACTGTTTGCGGCACTGAAGAGAAGTCCCATGCTGCACAAAACCTGAAAAAAAATCCCATTATATTTTAATAGCATGGGAAAAACCTGGAGAACATGCTCAAAATAGGTGTTTTTGTTTTACATGGAGCTAATTGTACCAGCTCCATTTTGCTGTAGTAAAAGTACAGAAATTCACTTACAACATTCTAAACCCTGTGCTGCTAGATGATGTATGAACTTCTGCTATTTCCATCACAACTCCAGTACATTACAATTTGACCTTCTTACACAGCAGATTTCAAATTTCCCCAGATCATGTCTCTCTCTTCCTCAAAATCTGCATACAGGCCTGCTTCTTATTTCCTAGTTGTTAGTGGTAAGCCATGTAATTCCACCTCACATCCAGCTGAAATAATCTAGATTCCCTAAGCATCCATGAGTGGAAAATGAAGAAATTGAGAGAAAACAAGACATTTTTTTTCCCTTCTTCAGTTCTTGCAAACAACTGTCTATAGCATGAAATCTGATTAGAACTAGACTCATGTCTCGTGTGTTCTTGGAGAGGTTGTTACTGTTTCTGGACCATGACAAAATGTTTCCCAAATTCCTCCCATGTCCAGCCATGAATTTTACAACTGCAATACAAAATGTTGTTTTGCTTTGGTTTTGGATTCCTCAACTGTTTTCTAGCTCAGGGTGGTATGAACAGTGTTGGCCATGAACATGCTGCCAGTTTACTCTGCAGGTGCACCACCCAACACACATTCCTCACAAAGTCACTACCTTCTTTTCTCCAACTAAGCATATGGAATAAGCACAGCAGACTGCTTGTAGAAGACATACTGGTAAGAAGACATACGGCAAAATCTTGCTTCTGCATTCATCTACCAAAAAAGTTAATAGGAATAATGTCGCAGTCTTCAGCGGGAAATTGATGTCAATCCTACAGTTTCAGGAGCTGAATTTTGCAGACAATTTAGGAGAAAATAAGAACATCAGGATCTTAAAAAAAAATGATAATTTAAACAGGAAAAAGACATTTAGCAATCATCTGGGCCACAACATTGGTGCAAGGTTCAAAAATTAGTATGTTTACTGTAGGAACTATCTCCAACAGCCTTATTTTCATTAGATAACATTATCATCCTGTGCTTTGCAATGCAAATGCTTGCAAGATAAGGACTACTGACAATGAATAAAGGCATGAAAACTCCATCCACAACAGAGTTAAAACCAATGTAGCTAATAAACAAAAGTTAACTTAAAATCGTTAAAAAACTGGAAGAACATAGAGTAAGCTTACACAGGGAATTGTTTCAAGATTGCTGTTCTAAAAGCCATTTCTGTTCACCTGTCTAGACCATTGTCAATAACCACAGAGGGGACCTACAAGAAAGCACAACTGCTCCCTTCCCACAGGCATGTGCACATTTCCCACCAAAGGGGCCTTCCAGAGACCCTGCCTGGGAATCCAGTCTGAGGGACATCCTGCAGGGTATCTGCCTTGCAATGTAAATACAGCTTTTATGCATTTTTCAGATGTTGTCTTGTAAGAGACTCTTATTGTGGCAGCCACGTATTTGCCACTAATGTCTTTACAGTCATGGAGGAGAATGAGGCCTGTGAGTTGAGTGGAAAACCATTTATTGCCCAGAAGCAAATTGCCACGAGGTGCTGTGCTCTGTGCACCCAGGCACACCACCACTGCCATCAGCAGAAACTGTGTGCCATGTGGAAAATCAAGAAAAGGCTGGGATGTTTATACCTAGAAGTGTCAAGATTCTTGGAGACTATCAAAAAGGTGATGACATTAAAAAGGGTGGTAGGATGCCACAAAGTATTAAGCTCAGCTTATGCCAAGTACAAAGCTTGCTCTCCTTACAAAATCAAATTCCTTTTTTGTGTTTATGTTGTAGCATTTGACATACTTTCATTATGTATCTGTTATACCTGTGTTTCCATCCCTCAAAAATCCTACCTCACTTGGTACTATGAAACAATAATGCAATTGCAATAACAAAAAGAAATTAAAACCAAAAAGAACCAAGATTTCACTGAAAAAAAGACAACGGTTCCACAAAGGACCTTACCACTTGAAAGTAGGAACATAATACGGTAAGGAATAGTAATATATAAATCTAAATTATAAAAGCTCTCTCTAAGGAACAATTATAGCTTAAAGATGTTGAGTATTTGTGACTGAGCACACAACCCTTGACTACATGAAATTCTGTGGGCTAGATCCTCAGGTAGAAATTTGGTGTCCTGAAATCAATTTATGCCAGCTGAGCAGCTGCCTTATGAGAGTCTGAAGCTTATATTAAATTGAGAATACCAATGCAACAATTTACTTTTGTAACCCTTGCCCAGAGTTCCAATTATTATTCGAGGGATTTAATTGACTATATTAATGACTACTTATACTGTTTAGCATGCTATTTTAACTGGTTCTATACTGTGATGCATAATGTAACTTCTACAGGCAGCTGTAACCCACTGTTCCAATGCATTATTATTTTCTTGACTGGTTATATTAATTCCCTTGACACACACACTCAAGACTGCTAATCCTGACACAGGAGAGTAACATTCACATTGCCATTAATATTTTCTCTTCCCTGTGAAAAATGCATTTTCACCTTGAATTACTCTTTATATTACAGAAAACAAGGGGAAAAAACCACAATGTCTCCGTGGAAGATTGGTATGTGCATCTTTCTTGGAGGCAGCTAGTCTCAGAGCTGCATTGAAGCAAAGGCTTTGTGTGTAGTTTTTACAGGTTTTGACCAACAGGAGTAATTTCAAAGCCTCATATTCGTTCTTTTCTGATCTCAGTTTTTCTTTGCATTCAGCCTATATATTAAGCTGTACCACACACTCATAGTCCTCTCTTACCGAAATATTAATTTAGTATGTGAGAGGAAGAGTGGCATCCTGGTTAAAGCAGGAGAGTAGGAATACTATCTTCTTCTCTCAATGTTCAAAGACACCGCAAATATTATCTCTAACATGATATAAAGCCAACACTACTACTATGCTCTTGCTTTGTCTACAATGAAGGCCATTTACAACTTTGAAATCAATGTGAAGTAACCACAGATATGGATACGACTATCACACATGCACAGAAACATCTAAATCAGCTTGCAGGAGAATGATATGCTGCATAGTCCAAAACCCACAGCCAACGTGCTTTCCCTGTCCAGCTGGTGACCAGAAGCGGAAGACTAACACAACATTGCCAAAGCCATACAAATGCAGGATGAGGTTTGCCTCATTTCCCTAAAATGGAACTGCCTCATTTCCCTAAAAAATTGCAGTCTGAAGAAGAGTAAAATGCAGATAAGAGCAGACAGACATCAAAGACTGAAGCCTGCAGAGAAGAATCTGGAGACTGTTAAAAGAAGAAATAGGAATTAAAAGACCTTCTCCCATTTTGAGGTTAAGAGAGATTAAATTGTAGCTCTTGGTCTGTATTTCTGCAGAATAGCTGCCTCTATGACCACTTTGATGTGCAATGGAGGCTATGTTTTGCACGTCTCTCATGGATTGAAACAATTTCTATTCAACACACCATAGTCCAATTCAGCTTTGCTAAAGCAAACACTGGAAGAAAACAGTAAAGCTTAAGAGGTGAATGTATGTGTCAAGCACACGTATACCCACATACCCTATTTTTCAGTGATAGATCTGCCCTGCACTACTTTAGCACCAGCTCTTTACAACAAAACACTATACTCCAAACAATGTCCCTTTGTTAAATAAAAATCCACCAATTACAGGGCCCCTGTTTTATGCTTTCTCCATTAAAATGTAAATCTCTGCCTTGACACAATGAGACCCAAAATGTAATTCTGTACAAGTAATGCAAAAGCAGAGAGCTTATGTCATCTGCTGATAACAACGACTTCTACAATGATTTTAATTGCTTTCATGTTTATAATTTTACACATAAATTTCCTTATGGAGGGAAGAATTATTAATGTGAACTAAGAGATGAGAGCTTAAAATTAAGTTTTCTGATCTCAGACAATACATTCCATGATAAATTAACAGTACATGATAATAAACAATACAAGTAGCAAAAGAAGATTAATAGAAGGATTCTAGCCAAAATAGGCTTTTCTAATCTGGGGGTCTGACAGTCCAATAAAAAACAGCAGACAATGACAAAGGCATGATCACAATAATAGTTACATATAATCAACCATGTCTTTCAAAAGATAGTGCTGTGAGTGGGAATTTGTACCAAAATTTCTTCAGCAAAAAACGGACTACCTATAAAGTTATCTTTCACTTCATGTTCTGATATGTATGCAAATGAGAAAAGCCACAGATGTTAAAATATACAGCAAACTGGCCCAGTTACGGAATTTATGTAGCCATCTGAATAAAACAGGAAGAAAGTGTAACCATGGGAGACTATAAACATAGTGGTTTATGAAAATCCACAACTAGCACTCATCTCTGTATGACTGTCAAAGAATACTGCTGTAAATACTGAAATGGTATTTTACAAAAGGAGGAATAATTTTGCACTCTTCTTAGAAATTGAAATGCTGTTAAGTGTCTTTGCTTCTTTTTAGTTAGGGGATTGAGAGATGATCTTTATGAAGGTAAAACTAGACAGGTAAATTCTACTGTTAGAGCACGTGGAACAGAAAACATTAGTGAGTCTGAACCTAGTTTACCAACAAATCAGTCAAGGGCCAATGTTAGAGAGGGTTTGATACCAGCTCCAGTTCAATGTCCTTTTTGTAACAACCTAATGTTGTTCCCAGGTACTGCTCTGTTAGAAAATACTATGACATTAGCCACTACTACTACTTACTAAGTTATCTGTAATCCTAAGGCAAATAAACTGCCTTACAACATTTAATTCCTTTAGAAAACAAAAATGAAGCTACTGAGTCAACCCAGTCCCAACATTCAACATAGGGTAAAACACCTTAGAAGTCAATACCTCTCCCCATCAACTACTTTCAGCTCAAGAAATTTCCTGAGCCAACCATGGTTTCTGTCTACTTATTAACTCACCATTATTTTCTCTTCCAACTACTAACCCAAGCTCCCCTTGACCTAAGGGAAACACACTGTGGCAATGATTTCCAGGAGTATATGGCCTGCTTTGCAACAAAAATACAAAAACCTGTCTTCAACTCAGCTGTTACCTGATGCTCCCTAGCTCTTGCACCAGAAGAGGTGCAGATGGAAGGATGCCTACCTCTCCATTCCATGTCCCACAAGATGCCTCTCTCCCTCCTCTCTTATATTCTCCACCTAATGATGCATTGCTGAAGAACACTGCTGATGTAAAGCAAATCCTTCCGTAAGTATACATTCTAACAGAATTGCATAAGTCCTGGTCCAAGACTGATAAAGAAATCCTAATTTTACCTATACTCACTGTTTTTACTGTGATTGAAAATTAATTAAAAGATACAGCTCAGTGCTCATGTAATAGTATCTCCTTTTCCAAAGTAAACTTTCAGCTCCTTAGCTGACATGAATAGCAGCCCTGAGAGCTGCTCCTTTCCTAAGTAAATTGCACCAAGCAACTCAAAGATCTGTAATTGTCAAGTTCTTGACAGAACTGTATTTTATTCTTCTCAACTTCAAAAAAATGTAACAAAAATCCTTCTAGTTGTCTCTGAATTATAAAATATAAACATGCAAACAACATTCTTTAGTTCTATCCACATTAAAAATTATTGTTCAAAAGATTTAATATTTTCTTGAGACTGGGGTTATAAAGTAACTTTTTCTAACAGTTGACATGACGGTTTTTGGTCATCTAACTGAAAATTTTCTCATTATACATAGCACTAAATCTGTCATACATTCCTTCAAACACTCTGCTTATTTTAATATGGTGATGTGGAGCGATAGAATCATAGAATCTGCATTCAGCTAGACATGAGTTTATGAATTTTGCATGATTTGTGCTCAACTTCAGCAGTAACTGCTGCAATGAATTCAGGACAGAGACCCTTTGCTGAATCAGGACTCATCATTTTGCAGGAACAAATGCTTTTAGAGCTGCCAGTAAGTAAGGTATAACAAATTCAGCTAAACAGACACAAATTAATTAGTTTGTTCTAAATATCGTAGAAAGCTAAGAAACTTCAAGGTGCCCAGCTGATTCCTGTGTCACATCAAGGTTTTGAGAGCAACATATGAAAACATGCTAGACAGTCAAAAGGTTGTAAATGAGGTCAGTGAAAGCTTACAATTATGTTTTCATTTTCTCATAGCACTATCAACACATTGTGAAATCAGCCTCATCAAAAACCTGCCAGATTGAGGCCTGCTGTGACCCTTAGACAATGCCAGTGAGCTCTGAACTAAAGAACACTGTGGGCAATGCAGCTGTATTTTGGTCCTGGTATGTTTCCAATTCATTTTTCTCCTGAAGTACACAAAACTATGTGAAGTATCATTCCATAAGATTGGAGCACTGCATTAATTTAGCATTTTGTTGTAAAATCACACCCAGAGAGAATTAATTTACTACTTTTTGGCCCAGGAGGGCAGAACAATTAGCAAATGGATTTCATGGCTAGGAGCTTCCTGAATCCAGAAAATCAGAAGCCTGAGTCTTTGCCACCCTTCAATGAAGTCAAACACTGTGATATACAATGAGCTCAGAAATCAAAGTAAGAAGAGAGGTGAGGACAAGTATCGTGAGGAGTGGGATGGGTAAATGTGCTTTCAGAACCAGTCCCCTTTTAAAAAAAATGCTGTTAGTTTTAACCTTTGACAACTACCTTTGCTCTTGCAAAGTAAAAGAACGAGTGTTATGGCTTTCCAGTAATTAGACTAGAGTGTATTTTCAGAAAAAAGGTGTAATGAAAAAAATCTCTTAACTGCATGGCGGTGAAACTGGTGATTCTGAATGTTAACTCCAAATTAATACACATGATAACCTTTCTTATTGCACTGTTTCCCAGGATAGCAAATCAATAAAGTAACTATGTAGTAATTGGGAGTAGACTATTCTAAGCTTGTCAGTTGTTCACAATTTTCTGATAGACTAACAGTCTTAAGGGCAGGAATTCAAACTGACATTTCAAACTGACAACATACACAGTCACCATGATCACAACACCTGGCAGATTTAGCCATCTGAATTAGTCTTTGGCCTGGAAATGTCAATATTTGACTACTCTTTATTTTTATTTTAGTCACCTGGGTCACATTAGAGATCACTTGAGAAGCATTACAATTGCAAACTTGTTCTGACATCAACTTAGCTTTATGTTTTGAAGCTGCACCTAATTTGAGCTACTTTGCTGAAAGCAGAAGTGCTGAAAAACATAAGGTCTAGTGAAAGTAACTTGTGAAAAGAATCAGGCTAAAATCCGTATTGCTATAAATGAAGATAGGAACTGAGTAGAAAATAGGTGTGAGATGTGTAGCCTTGAGCTAATTTAACATTCAGGGGTAAGAAGGTAAAAGAGGAGAAAAGAGGGCCATCTGTGACCAAAATCCATATTTGAATTACCTGTTCAAAGAGAATGCTGCACACTTCAGAGCTTGATTTTGATTCCCCACCTATGCGCACACACACTAAATGCACAATCAGTTCTAGTCATAACAGCCTTCTATTGCATTTGCTTTTGAACAACTCAGACCTAACATCTGCAGAAAGCAGATGTTTTTAAAAGAGAACAATAGTTAAATTCCTTTATATGAAATACTAACTCTTTCATCACAGTGAATTTGAGATGCACCAATAAACCCAAGCCCAGGTTTGCTTTTAGAGTTATGGCAAAACTCAGATGGAAAAAATTATGCCTGTGTATTTACTGGTGATTATCAAAACTTCTGTGTTAACTATTGCAAACAATCAGAAAAAGCACTGAATATCCTGAAGACCCTTAAGAAATATACATAATAAAAAAACAAGAAGCGTTTTCAATCCATTATATGTTTCCAGATGAATGCAATAGGATTCCTGACATACATATTCCCTAGTATTATGTTACAACAGCATGACTAAAACCAGCTTCTTGTATTACATTCTTGATGTGCTACCTTTGCAAATATCTGAGTTATTGAACAGTTCAGTTGTGTGAATTTCTTTCTCTAAACTAATATCTTAAATGTAGGGGTAGTGGGCAATAATGATGTGAGATGTTTATTCAGCTTTGTATTTTACAACACGAGAAAAGGTTTATCATGGTATCAAGGCAAATAATGCACATCACATTAGCTTTCTTCTGTCATAACTGGTTATGCATGCTGCAGCAGTCTTTCAAGCACTAAGCACAAAGAGACATGTCAACACAGTGACTCCTTCTCCAGGCCTAGCTTTTAGGATTTAATTTGACATGGAAAACTATCACGTTGTACACTGTGGAAGAAACTAATTCACAATGTTGGTACTTCATGTATACTAAAAATCCTAACTTTTTTGATAGGTCAGCATTGCTTCTCCAATGTATAGCTTCATCCCACAAGTCCTGAAGATGGTCTATAATTTTTAACTTGTTCTTGTGGACTTGTTTTTCTCCTCAGTATTGTACAATGGAACTGCTTGCCAAAGAAGTTTAAAACATTGAAGATGTGGTTTTGTTAAAAACTCTACTTTTTTAGATTACATAACACTGGAGAAGCATTTGTCTTTCCACATAATAATCATGCAAAACAGTTCTGAGAAAATCCATCTATAGGTACTATTTTCCTTGTGACCTGCAAGTTTGCTATTTTTGTACAATACACATCCTTAGGTAGGTGTAATTAAAAACACTTATTTCAGTCTCCTAAGACTTTATTCTTCTGTCTTTCAGATTCCAAGTAAGCCATGCAGCTACAATCTATAAGCATCTGACACAAGAAACTATCTGCTGAAAACTGTGCAATTATTTGGTGCTAGGGGAAAAAAAAAGATGTTAAATTCTTAAGTCTTGTTTACATCTTTCAAATGAGTGTCACCTCAAATTTTTTGGTAGCTCAAGGGCTTACAACAATGCAATTAAACTAACATATGTAGAGATAGTACTAGTTCACACTAAGCAGAGCAAAAGGATTGTGTCAATGATACACATGTTTCATGGCAGGCTGTTTTCCACACAGCCTTCAAATAAATTCTACAGACTATAAACTTAGACTCACCTGTCATGTCAACATTCAGGAAACACAGAATTCAAAGGACATGAAACAAACAAACAAACATGGTATTAAAACTACAAATCTAGGAGGAAGTGTTCTCCTTCCATTCATAGATTATGTATTGCTATCTGCTGTGTACAGGCAAAAGGAATTCTCTATAAACATTAGGAAATCCAGCCAAATGGATGTCTGGTCTCTAGGATGTTCTTGAATGACCCCTTGACATAGATTACAACAAAAGACTGTATGTGTTCTGTGAATGGTTAAGTTCTGAAGTTATGGTTAATTTGTTTAAGTATGACTGGAAGTACTCCATTTTATATCTTAGAACATAGCTCACAGAAGTAGTAAAAAAAACAACAAAACCCAAATAAGCAGATAAATGACAAATGGTTAACTCAGGCATATTAATACATTTTTTTTCTTTTGCTTTACAATACATACTTCATTCTGACCTAGTACATGGGCAGTTAGCATCCTGCACAAAGAAACAGGATCCACAGGGCCAAAGGTCCCAATTATACTCTGAACACTAAACTGTTGCTATGAATTTTTATTAACCAATGATCAGAACTTTCTATTATTTTTTTTTCTTCTTTTCCCATGTTATCTTTGAGATAACAGTACAATGCCAGTATTGGGATCCACTGGGATTGCTACAGAGTTGTTTATCTAATCAGCTTCCTTTTTTTACTGTTATCACTTTGCCAGTTCAGCTGATGTAAACAATATAGACTAGAAGACAGAATGGAAAACTGGAAAAAAATGATTCAATCTAATCAACTCCAACATAAAACCATACCATGTGGAGAGTTTGGTGGTCAGTGAGCAAGAACAACAGGAATAGTCTTTCTAGCAGTCAACTCATTGTTCACTGCTCATGCATAAAAATCAATGCCAAAAAGCCTTCCAAATACATGGAAGATGAAATTAAAGACAAGGTTGACATTTAAAACCCAATGGTATCTAAGTGAAATGTATCACCCTGAAATCTGACTCACATCCTTCTGATTTGAAGAACATTACTTTCAATATGTTAAGTTACACTTGTATAACTAATGTAAGGTTTGCCAGACACAATAAAATACTGGAATCATACTATCACTGTCATTTTGTCAAGCAGTAATAGTTCTGGGTGATTCTGGAAGAGAAAAGATAACTCTGGCAAGCTGCATCCATCCCCATGTCCAAATCCCACAATTTTCAAACAAACCATGGTCTCAAATTTTGTTCCCTTAACCCATTTGTCAATAGATGCTTTAAATTCTTTTAAGTCTGCTAGTCTTTGACAGACTGCAGTTCAATGGTCTTTTTTCTTCCTCTAATAGATGGAGGCAACACAAGTTTCTTCACTGGATTGCTTTACACACCAAGTAAACTCAGAATAGCAACCACATCAATGTTGACTGGAACTAGCTCATCTAATCACTTCCTTCTAGACAAGCACATAAGTGCTTTTCAGGTGCAGTTGCTTCATTTCACATTCATGGAGTTCTTCAGAGAAGGATCCTTCTGATGAAGTTTTGTTCTGAGTCCTTACTGGAATCATGGGGACCATCTGCCCAAACAGTAGCATACTTTATATTGGAGTCATCTAATTATGGTCTCCAAGGAGTAGCACACTCCTCTGAGCCTGGCAGTCAGTCTATATTTTGATACCATAGATTCCTCCTTTTACCATTGGATAATTAGCAATAATACTTTGTTTGGATGCATCATAGTCTCCCACTTCTGGCAGGTGTTTAAAAAAATACAGATATCAAAACTCCTTCCCTGTTGCTTCCCCCCAGCCATGAACTGCATTACACTTTTGCTTTATGATATGTTTAATAAACATTAACTCATTTTAGGCTAAGTACTATACATTTGTATTTATTACTACTTGCTTAATATACCCCGAAAATATTTATAAGCAGAACTGAGTGTGCAACTGTGGATGTGTGTAACTTTATGTAAACAAAGGCTCCAAACTAGCACACAAAATTCCAGTCAAGAAAATCAAAACGAAATAAAAGCCCTTTTCTACTGTATATCTGAGATTGAATAGAAATAATTTCCATAAAAATTAATAATGAATTAATCCAAACTATTGACGTGTATTACTGCAAAGCCCTCATCATGGACAAGAACTCTAGTGCCCTACATGCTGTTAGAGTAAAAACATTTATCTGCTCTGTACATTCTTATATTAATAGAAATTGATTACAGCATCCCAATGTAGCTTTGCTTACAGTCTATTCAAGTACTGTGATGGTTTCCAAAAAGAGTTGGAGGGTTTATTCTTTTTACATTTAAATAATATTCAGTGCCTTCCTCAAAGATAGTAAATTCTTAGTTGAAGGCTGATTTGTTTGTTTAGCTAGGAGACAGAAACTGTACAGATTTCCCATTCTCTTCTGCCTGTAAACTGGCTCAGAACTCCATCATCCAAGAGAACATGCTTTGGCCTTTCCACTGAGACAGCCAACAAAGACATAAAGAAACTGCAGTGTGACAGTATTCTGCAAAAGTAATGCAAAGAGCAATAACTAAATTAAATTCTAGCTGTCACCTTTCAGTCTCTGCTGACATGAGTTGAATGGCTAATTTAGACAGATGGCACTGCAGATAGGAACCATCTAGTTTCCACACAACAAAGAAGAATTTCTACATAAACCTGCTTAACATGAAGTAAATCACTGAGGAATTTACTGTTCGTACAACAGCCCTCATTTTCCTTCTGGTTTAATTAGGCAAGGAAATTAAATACCTTGCAAAGCAGATATTACTATCCCATAACAGTGCAGAAGGATGGCTTGATCATAGAACATCTTAACCTCTTGGGTAATGCACAGCCAATCTCTATTTAAAGTAAGCAGTTGGTTAGCATCTCAAAAAGTAGGAATAGCTCCCACGTTTGGTGGACTACATTTTTCTAGTGATATATATGCTATTCTAGTAATCATTTGTCCACCCCCATCTCTGCTGCTGTCAACACTGATGACGACTGCCCAGCACTGTGGTGCATAGCTTGACTAGTACAGAGATTTGAGCCGCTGCTGTCCATCATCTGTTCCCTCTCCACCTACTGTTAACTCACAAGTGAAGGAGAAAGAAACCTGCTGCCAGCACACATTTTCAAAGATCAGAAAAATGAAATCTGAAAATATCCAAACCAGTTGCAATCCTCCTTTCTGCCTCAACCTTTGTCTTATGAGTCTTCTGATTTTTAGATGACTTCCTTTCTGTCACAGCTAGGACCTACTCAGTCCTCTATGGATCTAAGAAGAGAATGGCAATACAAACGCAGACTCATTAAATCTAATGTGACCTTGTGTGGAACTTGTGCACTCAGCCCATTAACCAAACTTGCAGCAGTTTGGTACAAGATCCAGAGGAGGTGAAGGTCTGAGCCATAGTCCAGCCCAAGAACTTTTCCAGTTTTGATCTATTCTCTAAAAACTCACAAAGGAGCAGAGTGACATGGTGAGCATTGATGCATGCAAGCTTGGAACACTGCTCATCTGATTAATACATGAATAAGGGGTGGCTTTTCCAAGAGTCATTTACCAAGCAGCAAAGAAAGTTGTGTGTACATGGAGTCTCATGCAGACCTTTCCCATCACATGTAATTTACCTGTAAGCCAATCACTTTATTCCATAAATATGACAGCCTTAGTGAACCGTCTTTGAGCCCTCCCTGCAAGGCAGCAGGGCTGCATAGTGCTGGTTTCCCCTTGAGCAACAATGCCTATTAAGGTTGTTCTTTGAGGCAGAGACACCTTTTACTGATGGCAGATCTTTGGTAAACAACTGACATTACGTTTGCCTTGTGCCCTGGTACCCTTTGTACCTCAGTGTGTTTGATTTGTGCCTTGATATTTTTAAATCACTGTTCAAATGATCATGCTGTACAGTAATAGAGTGAACCTTGCCATCAAACTTTCTTAAGTTGCACTTTTACAACATTGTATTAAAAATACTTTTGATAAAACTTTTGACAGTAGTCCTTTCAGTGACATAAATCACTCTTTTGCAAGAAATTGGCATAGTTGGCGTGACAACAAGTAGTACCACTGATTACTTATGTAAGCATGGAATAAGTCTGAGTCTCAAATTCTACGAAGAATGAGCTTGTGACCACTGTCATGGCTGGGCTATTATTGAAGAACAGTGAAAATTAGCAAGAGGAAATAATAAAGATGGTAAAGGAAAAGGAATTATTTGTAAGATGCTAGGCACCTGCCTGAAAGTCACCTGTGAGGATAGGAAAAACAAAAATAGAGAGAGACAAGATCTGAGGGAGGAAACAGAAGTCAGGAAGACAGCAGAGTTATTACCATCCCTGCAAACTGAATTGCTACACAAGCAGGTATAGGAAGAAAAGGAGAACAAACAAAAACTGTAAGAAAACAAATCCCTTGATTTCTTTAGACTCCTCTGAATAGGATGCTAGACCCAAAGCAGAATACATTCTGATTCCAGTTGGCCCTCGATGACAATTGGTTTCTAATAGATACAGGTACACAAAGTTCAATAGTAACACAAGAGGATGCCAAGAAGCTGGGTGTGTGACCTGGATGGCAGACAAGTAAAGTCACCACAGTAAACAGAGCACATGTTATTTGCCAAACCACAAAAATTAATTTATGGCTTGCTGGCGAGAAGCACGTGTGTCTACTCACTTTGTGATTAAAAAGCACAATGAAAACACTTTGGGTTTTCATGTTTTGACTGGATGAATCCAGTGCTTGCCAGATGGGACTGTGGGGTCAGTACAAGTACTGACCTCAACCTCAGTAGAAATTGAGAAGCTATAGTGCATGTACCCCACACAGCCCCTGCACTCTCTGACTCAAAAATTGCCAACATACCACAATATCTAATTTCTGCTGTGTAACAAAATGAAATTTCTGATGTAATAACAGACTTGTGGAAATGGCACATTATTTCCAGAACCCACTTCCCAACACAATTCAGCTGTCTGACCATTCAAAAATCAGATGACAGACTGCACCTGGCAATTGATTATTGGTGCCTAAATGTCAGCACAGCTCCGCTAGCAGCTGCAGTACCTAATATTGCAACTTTGACATACACACTACAAGCAGCCACACATCCTTGGATGACAGTGCTAGATGTCAGAGATATGTTCTTTATGGCCCCCTCTCAGGACAAGGATAAACAGAAATTTGCTTTTATGGAGGAAAGTATGCAACATACCTTTACCAGACTCCCACAGGGGTATAATCACTTTAAACTGGAAGAGGGTAGATTTAGATAAGATTTTAGGAAGATCATCACTGTGACGGGGGTGAGGCACTAGAAGGTTATCCAGAAAGGTTGTTGATTCCTCATCCCTGATGACCCTGCCTACAGTGGGGGGGTCAAATTAAATGATCTTTAAGGTCCCATTCAACCCAAACCATTCCACGATTTTGTAAAGAGTCACCCACAATTTGCTCACTCTGTGCTTGCTGAACTTTCAGAGTCTCACATCCTCAGGATATGAAACTGCATCAATATATAGATGATACTATAATTGGAGGGAACTCCCCTAAAAAAGTGAAAGAAGCATCAGCAACAATGTGTCAGGCACTATATAAAGTAGAAATTGAAGTTCCATCTGAAAAATGTCAGGGACCACATGGAGAAGCAAAATTTTAAGGTACTTGGTGGATTGCAGATAGTACGGCAATTCTTCTGGACATCTTAAGCAAAACAGAACAATTACAGCTATCTCGATCTAGGAAAGAATTACAACAACTTATGGGTACTTTAGGATACTGAAGGAAACATGTATCTGTATTTTTGATCATTGCTTGCTCCCTCTACTCACTTTTATTAAAGGGAAAACCACAGAAATTGAAGCCAGACCATGAAAAGACAGTCAAAACCCTAAAAGAGGAATTTAAACTACACAAGGCAATGAGGATCTGCGACCCTACTATAGCAGAATAGGGTTTTGCAGAATATGCTGCTTATTGCAGTCTTTATCATACCAGGTCAGGCAAACCAAAAAGGCATTTAATGTTCAGCTTGACTGCATTTAAGAGAGACAGAACAGAGACATTCTGAGTGAGAAAGGGACCTTTCAGTTCAAGCAGTGAAACAAGTTGAGAAAATACTTCAGGGGCAAACTGTTCATATGGGAGGGACATTTAATCTGCTAGAAATAATCCTAAAAGAAAATGCTACCCCAGAAGGAATTGCACAGAAACCTACCACCAGGAAATATTATGCCTACCTGGTGGGAGTATCTGATAAAATGCATTTGACTGAAGGACTTGCAAAAATCTCAAAATTACAAATACTTATCAACACTGACCCAATAGCACTAAAACTGTCATTTAAACATTAACAAGTTCTAAGTGCACCTCCTTTCACTGAGGAAACACCAAATAAAGAAATTTGTTTTAATGATGCCTCAGTAAACAAAGTAAACAGCAGACAGTGACACAAAGCTGCCACATTAAGAAATAACAACCTGAAAACATCTAATAGAAAATGAAGGCAGTAGGAGAATTAAGAGCAGTTGTTCTACCAGCACAAACTGGACCACAAGTTATCTAAGTTATAGACTCCTATGCTATGTGGGTAAGCGGCACATAATGACTGTCAATCCCTGAAACTGGGAAATGAACAGATCTCCAGCTGCAGAAAGATTAGCAACTATTACTAAATACAGACAGATAACTACCATTCAAGATAAGATGGGTGAAAGGTCACACCAAGAACAACAAGCCAGCCACAAACTGGAACAAAAAGGTGGATGAATTGACTAAAATTAGGGAAATAAAAACAGGAAATTCCTTAAATCCCAAGTGGCATCATTTAGGAAAATGGCTGCATCAAAAATCAAGTTATACAGCTAAAGAAGTGCTTTGCTCCACAGAGCAAGGGCTGGCCTATGAACAAAAAAACTTGTGAAACTATTCTTACAGAATGCCCCTAGCATATATTGAAATTACAAGCAGATCATTCTGCTAAGACACAACATCTATACATCAGTGAAGAGAAAAAAATATGGTTTACATGGCAAAAGGATCATATTGGGCTATTCAAACCCTCTGCAGGATATCAGTATATTCTCACAGGAATGGAAGTAGTCTCCGGCTTGATCATGGCAACTAAATGCCAAAGTAGAAGAAATACAGTACAATGGCTATCATTTTAGTTCTCAAATCTACCTCCTTCTCACATCATCTGAAGCGATAATGGCTCACACTTCTCACATAAGGAAGTGCAGAATGGGCAAAACAAGAAGAAATTCAATGGGTATGCCACATCCCATATTATCCTCAATCAAATGGGATGGTAGAAAAAGCTAATGGCTTATTGAAAAAGAGCCTTAGGCCACGTGACGCCCAGTGGGACACTTGACTTTCCAAAGTATTTCATCAATTGAATAATCAGTATGGGTCCACTGGGAACCCTGTGAGCTAAGTATTCTTTGCAAAAGTTGAGGTTGATGCTTCGCCTTCCGATAAAAGAAAATATCCAACAGTGTTACAGCCAGGACAATTTGTCATGGTAAATTTACCACAAATTGGAACTGTACCTATGATGCTAACTAAACCTTATGGCATACCTGTCTGGGAAGCTATTGATAGCAGTGGATAGCACAGTGGATTTTTCCTTTGTTTTAAGGTCGAAACTTGTTCAGACTCTCCCCACCAAAACAAGTCACTATTTTTCCCTCACAGCCCATGACAGAATGGCAAACAGAAACATTGTGTTCATAGTACTACTATTTCAATCCTAACAGTGCTGCTTCTCCTAATCTGTGGTCAAAGAATCCTCAGGCAGCCATGGTTTCAAGCTTGTTCATATTAAGTGTACCAGGCCTATGGGAACACTCCTTAGTTAGGAAGAATTAAATCTTTCCACTGTGGTCATGCACAGAACTGAAGTATACTTAGAAAATTAATGGAGTTGGGATTAAAACGAAACTGTTAGTAAACTAAAAACAAAGTTGATGTTAATAAAGATTCCCAACTTTGGGAATATCAGGGAATGCATACTTTTCCCATCACATGCAATTTGCCTGTAAGCCAATCACTTTATTCCATAAATATGACAGCCTTAGTGAACCGTCTTTGAGCCCTCCCTGCAAGGCAGCAGGGCTGCATGGTGCCGATTTCCCCTTGAGCAACAATGCCTATTACGGTAGTTCTTTGAGGCAGAGACACCTTTTACTGATGGCAGGCAACTGACATCATGCATAACAAAAGTACCATCATGCACACCATACCTTTGCTTTGTGCCTTAATAGTTTTGAGACACCATTCAAATAATAGAACTATAGAATTAGTAGGGGTTGAAAGAGACCTCTAAAGACCATCTGGTCCAATCCCCTTGCTAAAGCAGGTCCACCTGTGTCCAGGCAGGTTTTGAAAACCTCCAGAGAAGGAGACTCCAAACCCTCCCTGGACAGCCTGTGCCAGGGCTTCCTCACCCTCACAGTAAAATAGTTTTTCCTTATGCTTATATGGAACTTTTTGTGTTCCAGCTTCATCCCATTACCCCTTGTCCTGTCACTGGAGACAACAGAAAAAAGTGCAGCCCCATCCTCTTGCCATACACCTTTTAAGTACTTGTAAGCAATAATGTGTTAATGATTGTGCCACACATTAATAGAGTGGACCTTGCAATCAAATGCGGTTAAAAGACACCTTTACAACACTGTAGTAAGACTAGTGTTGCCAATACCTTTGACAATCCTAAATCACCCATTTGCGACACCTTGATCTTCCCCTTCTACCCACAGGCTCTATAGCAAGCACAAATATTTTTGTAAGTCAATTGAATTTGGAGAAAGTATATTGCTTGAAACCCTGGGGAGCATATCAGTTCCAGAGCTGAAAGGTCATCACAGCAGCACTAATGGAAGATATATAAACAATGGAGTCTACTTATATAATGAATGCTATCTGTTCTGACCTTCAAATGTGAACTCAGGCTGTATAGTCATACCAATAAAATTGTCTACGACATAAACCATGAAGTTACTGCATTGACTGGATGTTGTCTGACTCATACCCACTGAGAGGGGAAAAAAAGTCTCCTTTCCTACAGTACATTGCATATGGCTCCCTGACAGTTGTATCAATGTTTCATAGAAAGTATCAACATCTGCAAAACAGATCACCTGTACATTCTTCAAGAAACAACTTCTGTGCATGAACTAGACTGAGTAGTTCACAAGTCCATGGACAAAGGGCACGTGTAAACCTGTGCCTTAGCATTTCCACAGAGACTCAAGAGAACTGCGCTGTAGCCCAATGGATGCACGGCTCTCAACCCAAATAGGCTCTGATTCCAAACACTGAAGGATACAGATACCTAACCTATCTCTTCTACAAGAGTTCCTACTCATGGGTTTAACACTATCAAAGCAAACATTTTCTTTCAAGAAACAGACTCTCTAGTCTTATCTTCAGGTATTCCTGTAGCAGAAAACAGATGTAATGCAGTATACAACTTGGCTGTCTCAACTGTATGCATTGCTATATACAAAAGTACATTAACAAATAAAAAACAAACACGTCACAAGACTACCTCTCCAGCCATGTGTACAGAATATTTATGATAAATCCATAGATATGTGTATATGAACAGAACACAGTTTAATGAGATGAGACATGAATAAAGCAGATAAGATTCTATCTGTACTTCAATACCGTGTTATGTAAGTACTAGAAATACTCTTTTTTTTTTTCATACTGTAGCTTCTACAAAGGTGTGAGAAAACTTATTATTCAGATAGCTTCTGGCCTAGGTCAGGAACTTCCTCATCTCTGAATGAAAAATATCTTCAGTTAATGTTGGAAATTTCTATGCAATCCTTTTACCTATAAAACCACCAGGAAGGTAATAACTTCACTGCTTTACTAGAATATTAAAATAAAAAGAATGCATATAATGGTAATCTTTTAGCTTGACAGAATGAAAAGAACTGCATTAACAACATTAGTTCCACAAATTAGGATTAAATTAATCAACACTTGAGCTGCAAAAAAGGCGACAATTCTTTTCAATAAATTATAAAAATAAAAATGAAGGGGGCTTTAAAGTTGCGTGACATTAGCACAAAGGCCAGAAGGTAAAATGACCATTTTTTTTTTTTGGTCAGAAAAATTTTAACACACCTTTCCCCTATTTTTCTCTTATTTTAGAAAGAATAGAAATTCTTTTAAAAATATACAAGTAGAGGGAAGTGATAAAAACAACAGATGACACATGTCTTCTGCCACGTGTCAAGCCAAATTAAATCCATGCTCTAAAATGCATTTCAGCCATCAATACTGATGGCTAAATAGTGACCTGCTGTCATACACATCTCTAGAACAATCATGCTCGAGACATTTTGACAAAACTACTACCCACATACATATGCCATCTGAACATATTTGCACCAGTTCAGATTGTGTTGCTAGAACTAAGATGAATAGTATTATAAAAGTTGGAAACATCTGCTTAGAAAACATCATCAAATCCTGTGAAATCAGACTCTGTTCCTCAGCAGTATTTTATCAGCCAGACATTATTTTAGGCATGAACAAGCATGCACAGAACTGTAAACATTAAATTATGCTCTAATAATTTAAGAGTATTTTAAAAATATGCCAAATAGCTTTAAAATTTGAAAACTCTCAAGTTTTATGATAGCTTGTCTATTCCATGCAAGTTCACCTTTGTAATTGTCTATTCCACGCCAAGTTCACCTTTGTAATTGTTTTATTGAAGCCTTGCAATGTTTTGCTCAAAGCCTAGGACAAGTAAATAAATAAGCAATAGTTAAAATAAACAAATAAATAGTCAAGGACTGGGACTGACATTTCTCAAATAGCAATTATTAATGTATTTAGAGAAACGTTAATTTTTTAAATATTGTTCCACATTAAAGAGGGAGAAGAAGGCTTTACGGAGAAGAGATTCCTGGCTAGCCATATTTGCCCTGGTTGTAATCTCTTATATCAGTATACAATGAGAGTCACTACCAAAATCTCTCATGAAGGTGACATAAGAAATAATGCTCATGATTCGACAATAGGATATTTCACTCTTTGAAAGACTTACTCTGCTTGCATCAAGTTCTAGCTATTTCTGATATCTCCATTAGAAGACTCACAGAAAATTTATTCAAAAAAGGAGAAAAGAACAGAACTCTTCATGGAAAATAAAACAGTCTCATGTTTTGTGAATACTTATTTTTGATTGTTAGGTTTTCAAAAATGTATCTGTAGCATATTTGTATGCCTAATATTTCAGTTCCCTTAAAAAATATCTTCTATTGAGGAATTTTTCTACTAATGCATAAGCCTTACTGGAAAAACAAAAAATAATTCTTTGTTACTGACAAACCTGTAAGAAATTTCTAAAAGGTGTGCAGATCTCTTGAATATAGTGGGCTAAGGACAAACTAAATCGAGGAGCAGGGCAAATGAAATTAAAAGAAATTTCCAAGGGATTAACTTGATTAATAACAAGTCAGCAGAACAATATCATCACCATCACTAATGTTAGAGCATATGGCCAATGATTAGGTGCAATATGGTGACATTTCAACTAAAATTATGGTGTGTTAAGAACTAAATCTCAGTAATAGTTACAATTAGGCTAAAAAATATTAATCTGCATTTAAAAATCTTATTTGTCAAGGCTTTCTTTTCTTTCAGGCTCTTAATTCTCAGCCATTAAGTGCTGCAGCTTTTTCCACAGGCAATTGAATTAGAGACAACTAGTATGCACCCTTCTTATCAAATGACTCTGCAAAACCTCCTGTGTGATTTAGTTCCACTTCCAGTTCCAAAACAGTTTAATAGAAGAAGAGTATGACTCACTTCTGTTTGTGGAGTGGGTAACCCAGAACAGAGTGTGGAATCCCAAATCCTGAAGAAAAGATTAGGAATCATCAGATTAGCAAATTCAGAGAGGCACTGGTCTCTAAATTTGACTAAAAATATACACAGTAACATGCAAAAGTAGAGCCAGAAAGAGCCTTCTGCACAAAAGCCCCAGCAATTCTGACACTAATAAATTCCATGTTATTATTCTGAAATCCTCAGTAAACATCTGCATATCAATCTGAGTTTTTCCAGCTGTTGCAGTTTAAAAATCACAATGGGAGTCGTGCAATTTATCAGTGTCAAAAGAAGGTGGTGAAAATCCCACTGGTTTGCCTGCAGGCATCCATAAAGTTCTTCAGTATTGATATGTTGGCCTTTTCCTGTGATCCCAAAACAAGAAGGAGGTTCAAAGCATGCACTGCAACTTAAGGGAACCTGGGTAGGATAACTGTGCACAAATCAATATCAAACAATTCCTCCCCTCACATTCAAGCAGGAACAGGACAGGGAGACTCCTCTCTCCATTGCTCCATTTATAGGAGACATGGCAGATCCACAATTTCAGAAATTAAAATCCAAAATATTATTTAAAGTCAAAATACCTTCCTTATCTGACAGTTTCACCAGAGAGACAGGCCTCCTGCATCAGTTACAAATCTTGAGCTCCTCTTGCACGATTCCCTGCCAAACTGAACTTTTTCTATCTCGTATGAAATATATAAATGATACAGTAACAGTAGTGAAACAGCTGTAAATGAATCATCAGCTACACTAAACACCATTTAGAAAGCCCAAATGAAAATCTCTTGGTAATACTTGGTAATTCTGGGGAATTGCAGACACAGAAATAGACCATTCCTAGACTTGCACAATCTGCTGCTCTCTGGATCCTTCAACACCATCCAGAAACGGAAGAAAGAAGGGGCAAGACAGATAAAGTGGCAGGCAAAGGAGCTCCTTTCCTTTGCCTTTATACAACTCTTGTAGCATGGAGAGTGAAAACAGACATAACCTCTCCTTAAGGTCCTCATATACAGTCTAGCTTCTCAGAAAGTATTGCAATCTCACCGCATATGTGGCATAACACACTGGCCACTTCCCCCAGTTTTTTGAAGAACAGTCTACAGTTCCTTATGAAAAGTTTCCTTATGTAGGAAAGTAGGAAAAGGAAGCAGGAGGCCTCCATGGATGAGCAAGGATCTGCTGGGACAACTCAGGCAGAAAGCAGCCATCTATGAGAGGTGGAAACAGGGGCTGGCTTCTTGGGAAGAGTATAGGAACATTGCCAGGGCATGCAGGGGTGCAATCAGAAAGGCTACAGCCCTTCTAGAATTAAATTTAGCCAAGAAAGTTAAGGAAAATAATAGAGTTTTTCAGGTCCATCGACAGTAAAAGGAAGATTAGGAGAAATGTGGGCCCACTGCTAAACACAGAGGGTGCCCTGGTGACTGAGGATGCAGAGAAGGCTGAAGTACTGAATGCCTTCTTCGCTTCAGTCTTTACGGCTAAGGCTGGCCCTCGTGAAGTCCAATCCAGCAAGGATAATACAATGGCCTGGACAGCAGAGGACTTGCCCTGGGTGGAAGAGGAAGAGTTTAAAGACTTGTTGGCCAAGCTTAAGGCTCATCAGTCAACGGGTCCTGATGGGATGCATCCGAGGGTGGTGAGGGAGCTGGCTGATGTGATTGCTAAACTGCTCTCTATCATTTTTGAACAATCATGGAGGACAGGAGAGGTGCTTGAGGACTGGAGAAAGGCCGGTGTCGCTCCAGTCTTCCAAAAGGGTATGAAGGACACCTGCGAAACTACAGGCCGGTCAGCCTCACCTCCATCCCTGGAAAGGTGATGGAACAGCTCATCCTGAATGTTGTAACTAAACATATGAAGGAAAAGATGGTTATCAGGGGGAGTCAACATGGATTCACCAAGGGAAAATCCTGTTTGACCAACCTGATAGCCTTCTATGAGTGCATAACTGGCTGGGTAGATGAGGGGAGAGCAGCAGTTGTCATCTACCTTGATTTCAGCAAGGCTTTTGACACTGTCTCCCATAACATCCTCATCAGAAAGCTCAGGCAGTGTGGCTTGGATGATTGGAAAGTGAGGTAGATCAAGAGCTGGCTGAATGACAGAGCCCAGAGGGTGATGATCAACAGCACAGAATCGAGTTGGAGGCCTGTAGCCCATGGAGTTCCTCAGGGATCAGTTCTGGGGCCAGTCTTGTTCAACATCTTCATTAACAACCTGAATGAGGGGACAGAGCAAGTTGGCTGATGACACCAAACTAGGAGGACTGGCTGATTACCCAGAAGACTGTGCTGCCATTCAGCAGGATCTTGACCAGCTTGAGAGTTGGGCAGAGAGGAACCTCATGAGGTTCAACAAGGACAAGTGCAGAGTCCTGCATCTGGGAAGGAACAACCCCATGCACCAGTACAGACTGGGGGTCAAACTGCTGAAGAGCAGCTCTGCAGAGAGAGACCTGGGAGTTCTGGTTGATAAGAAACTAACCATGAGCCAGCAATGTGCCCTCGTGGCCAAGAAAGCCAATGGCATCCTGGGATGCATCAAGAAGAGTGTGGCCAGCAGGTCAAGGGAGGTTTTTCTCCCCCTCTACTCTGCCCTGGTGAGGCCTCTTCTGCAGTCCTGTGTCCAGTTCTGGGCTCCTCAGCTCAAGAGAGACAGAGAACTTCTGGAGAGAGTCCAATGCAGGGCCACAAAGATGATCAGGGGACTGGAACATCTTTCATATGAGGAAAGTCTGCGGGAACTGGGGCTGTTTAGTCTGGACAAGAAGACACTGAGGAAGGATCTTATTAACATTTACAAGTATATAAATGGTGTGTGTCAGGAGGTTGGGATATCCCTTTTCTCTACTGTATCTAGCAATAGGATAAGAGGTAATGGGATGTGGCTGGAACACAAAAAGTTCCATTTAAACATAAGAACAAACTATTTTACTGTGAGGATGAGGGAGCTCTGGCACAGGCTGCCCAGGGAGGGTGTGGACAGGGGTATTCCTTGGAGATCTTCAAGATCTGCCTGGATGCATTCCTGTGTGACTTGATCTAGGTGGACCTGCTTCTGCAGGGGAGTTGGACTAGATGGTCTCTATTGGTCATGGCAGCACAAAACCCAAGCTGGAGCCTTGTCATGTTGTTTCCAGTGGATGCAAAACACAGTTTACAGCACTAATTTAATTCTGATGATTTTTCTTCTGATATTTTCTTCTTTTTTTTTTTTTTTTCTGCTTTTCATCACCTAAATCTAACTACTCTTTGCCATGAGAAAAAGACTTGGCAAACTGCAAAATATAGGAATAATCACCTAAATGTAAACAAATGGATAATATTTCAGTTGTCATTAAAGTTACTTTGTTCCCTGAATATTGTTGTGAATTTTTTGACTGTAAACTTAATGACATAATTCATTTACAAAACTGTCACCATAGTACACAGTAGTATCTCATTCTATAGGTCCTTAATTCACTTAAACATCCACAGACTTTGTGGCAGGGAAAAGCACAAAGAGAAATTGTACCAGGCACTTAACAAATCCAAAAGTCTGTATAGACTTTTCCTAAGTTTCAAAAGAAATTTTATTTCTGTAAAAATAGTTTTTACTTCTTCAGTCCTTCCAACTTAGAGGCTTTGAACTTTCCACCTCTCTGAGTCCATCTGCACATGTATTCCCTTACAATACATTTGATTTGCAGAGCAATTTTTGCATAAGCATTTTTATATGTGCTCATCTCTAGCTGTTCATCTCCAGTCTACTACTAGACTTAGAGCAGGCCTAAGACTGGAAAGCACTTCAAATATACTGATAGTCGGGTAATGCTTTCCTGTCTGCCAGCTTTTACTACTGCAGATTTATCTACAGTACTTAGAATTAATTTTCTATTTTGTCATGCATGTGCTCAAGTTTTCTTAAGGGACTCATTCAGGGTACATACAGAGAAATATCTTGCACTGCTAGCTACAACATCGCTGAGATTATGTAATGTATACACTCTGTTTATTCAGCTAAGCCAAGATTTGAAGATACAGAAGTTTAATGTCAAAGCTGGTGTGTGGAACAGCTACCAATTGTTCAAGTCTGTATACAAAAAGGAACAAAAATCTCTGGAGAAAAAGGCTACTTTTTTCATGAATTCACAGGAAAACAAACTATGCTTGATTTTAAATTTAGCAGTCATGTCTCCCTTCTTATAAAGCTGGTTAATCTTTCTAGTTATTTTCTTGTAGAACACATTTATTTGCTTGGAGAATGCCTATAGTTGCAAAATTTTAAACAACTCCCATATGGACACATAGAACTGCCACAAAAGGCCCTTATCCTTCTGTGTCCACTGCTATTAACCTCAGGATCTCTACTTTTCTTTCTTTTCTAGGATAGCTGCATTACTTTCCCAGAGCATTATCTGTTTTGTTTTGTTTTTTTTTCTCCACAGAAAGATACATATGACGTGGTATACAGACAAATTTCTTCTCAAGAAATGCTCCAAACAGATAACTGCCTAGGTCTTGTTTTCCAAAAACTATGAAGTCTCTGTCTGTGATCTGAACATCAAAAGTCTGTCTGCCTTAATATTCCTTAAAGTGTGGAAAACAGACAAAAATATAGCTGTTCTTTTTGTAGCAGATCACTGAGGATTGCTATCACTGAAAATGTCAGGCAAAGCTATGCTTGAACCTCTGCTCCAGCTATTTCTTCTCTTCTTTTTGTATGCTGATAAACAACACAAACAGTATTGGATAGGGTAACCTGTAATTTCAAAAGGGCAGATTTTATGCCTTTTTTTCCCAGCCTCGAAGTTATTTCAAGGTACTTCCCAAGCATATAATCATTTATGTGTACTGTGAACCCCACTGAGGGCAGTTAAAATAGCAAAGAGTGAGAGAGAGAATTCAGAGACACATACCTCAAAATAAAAGAGACTTCTGATGTAAAGGTATGAAACATTTCTCTATGTGGAATAAGAACACGTAAGGCAGAACAACAGCTCTACCATGCTCCAGGTCCACTAGTCAGCACACTACTAGGTCAGAGAAAATTATCACTAAAGTAGCTTTACACTTTCTTAAGATAACAACATGCCATCTCTACATTCTGCCTTCTGCTCAACATTGCCCCATACTTTGCAAATAATGTTAGAAATCTCACCTAAATATTGCTTTGCTTCCGTTTAATTCTTTTACTTACATCAGTCCTCTATGTATAAAAAGGTTAGGAAACAAAGCTTATCCTGAAGGACTGAAGAACTCTTCTGAAGAACATTTTCTCCTTTCCAAAGGCCTAGTGGCATCCACTGACCCTATGAGGCTTCAAGGGACTAATACTCCATTTGCTGAATATTCTCAAAACCTGATTAAGTCTATAAGAGATGGAATGCAAAGCACAGTGCACTGTGTGACTAAGCCCAGATGGAGGCTGGTCTACTGATGCCTGACACATTTCTTTCTTTCTTTTTTTTTAACCAGCTTTCTGTGCATGCAGATAAAGCAATAGTAAAAAGAAGAAAAAATCTGACAAAGAAAGAAGAGTCAGTCTGAGGAAAAATATTTATTTCACACAGATAAAACTGGAATCTCATCAAAATACCATGTTACCCCAAATTATATTTATTAAAGGCATCTTCCAGAAGTTAAACAGTAATAAAATTTAGGCCTGTTCCCCCACAGACTAACCATCTTTATAGTAATAACACCTAACCATCATGTACAGCCTGGACAAGGGAAAGCAGATTCACTGTTACAAGACAGACACATAATTTTGTGTTCCTATTGCTGTGTTTACTGCTCAAAAGCTACACATCACTATCATGATTTTGATTATTGTTGGTATTGGTTTCTGGGTAGAATAAGTTGCTTATTTATGATGTTAAAATATCTACAATCTTAGTCTTAATGGGAAAAAACGTGTAGTGAAATTGCACCTCATCCCTAATCAGTACCACATCTAAAAAGTTATTATAGTTAGAAATAGATCAAAATCACAAATGGAATCTGACATTTTGTTGAGTTACACATATTGTGGTTACATGGCTCTGGCCTGATTCAGAGATTGGCTGTGATGGGAGTAACAAAAAGCTAGAACTAGACTCAGAAGTCTGCAAATACCAGGAAGGCTGAGATTCTGTAGGTCTATTTCTTATAAATAAATGGCTTCATAGGTAGTGTTTTGACATTCACTCCTCTCAGTAGCTAGAGACAGTTCAAATGTAGAGTAACACATGTAAAGTCTGTGACTCAAATAGTTTGCCTCTGTTCCTCTTCTGTATCCAGATATAGAATCTGAGTCTAAGGGGTCTGGGCAATGATTTTGTCAGGATTTATGAACCTAGATCTCTAGTTGGTTTTGCAGACCATTCAAGGTGATGGGAATAGAAGGTGTCTAATATGTATATGTATAATGTGTAGGTTTACGAAATAAACTCAAAGCTTTAAATATTGAAAAAAAATCATACTCTGAGCATACACAGTGTAGAAAACGTGGTAGGTGGAACAAAAACTTATTATATAGTTTGGTAATTAACTAGCAATATATAGAATGATGAATACTGGCAGATTTTTGTAATGTCAGATAATTCTATTTCTTATTCATAATATCACATTTTAATGCATGATTTTTCATATGTCTGAGCTCTAGGAAAGATCACCACATACTTTTACACACAAGGTACACTGATATGTGAATGTTACACATCTAAAGCAACACCTGAAGAATAAAATCAAGAACATCTTTAAAGTTCCATGTTTTGCTAAAAACATAGGACTGCAAATGTTATAAGCCAAAGATTATAAAATTAATTTTGTTAAATCACACTATTTACACTGACTTAGAGATCAGGATGTTCATATACATCTTCTCAAACTTCTAAGACCAAAAAATTGAAGAATTCAGTAACCATGGAAGCATTTACTCCCTAAATCACTCTGGAACAATTCTTAGCCACATTCCTATACTATAGACTACCATGTTATGAGCTTGGTGTAGCACAATAGAATCAATTACAGTTATAAGACCATTATACTAACACAAACTCCCTCCCATCAGAAAAATGTACTAATTAATCTAGAGTCATTATCTAAACTAACTAGCAGTATTCAATTAACATTTCATTGTGAACTGAAATATAATGAACACAATAAAATGGAAACATCTGTAACAATAGAAATCCAAAAAATAGGTCACATCGCAATTGTCAATATCAAACATGACTCATTAACTTATTGAGGCTACGATAAAGTCAAGTCTCACAAAATATCAGGGAAAGTGGTTAAAACAAGCACCTTGAAGCTAAAGTTCTCAGCAAGTAAAAATCTTAGAATCAATTTAATAACTAAATAAACTATTAGGATTCAACTTTTTCATGTGACACCTTGTAAATGTGGGCAGATTTACAAGTCCTCTAAAATATATTAACACTGCTGCTGTGAGGTAGCAACAACTCATTTCTTTCTTCTGGACAGGTTAGATCCTGAAGTTCTGATGCCTTAGCTTTTTATGCTAATCTCCTATTAGTCTGCAAAATTGCTCACCATTCTCTGTGACAACATTGAAATCTGTGATCACTGAGAGCACTCAAAATACAGTCTTGTATAGAGAGCTGCTAGGTCACAAATTTGTGTTGAGTTCTGACTGCTGTCTGTTGCTGTAGCCCTCACATTTACAGCAATTGTCCTCTGCTACGAAGACCACAACCTTTTTGGTTCCATTTGGCTCCAAAGCATGATTTGGTTTTCTTTTTTGGTTTTGGTCCATGATTCATTTGCATTATTCTGCCAACTTACAGGATTTAGTACAGTTCCAAGTATAATTCTACAACATGTTAGCATATAGCTACTTTTTAGTATAATTTTCCACTAGCCTTTTAGGAATGAAAATGATGAATAGCATCACTTTAATGTTTAAACTTATATCTAATTGCACTGTCTTTCACTCTTGTCCCCACAAACATGGTCATTTTTCATATAGTATTAGGTGAAGTATAGTGTTTTCCAGCAAAATATGATTTGATATATCTAATCTCAGGTTTCTCTACGTTTGCCATGAGAACTACTGAAAGATCTTTTGAAGGTCTCTTAGGAAAATATGAATAAAAGTACAGAATACATCATTCCTCATGTCCTCAGAAACATAAACAAACCTATGACTACTTTTCTCTAGGGAGGCAGTTCTACATAAACTATCAACAATGATGTCTTTCACTTGACCTGGCCTATATTTCTGACGCATATGACAAGTCTTAGCTGTGTCTCCAACCATAAACAGTTCATTCAATGTAAGCATAAAGTATCTCTGCCTCCCTGTTGATTTTTTTCTGTTCTTAAATGCATTCACATTCTTTTGTGTCCTTTCTAATGTATTGATCCAAAACATTACAAAAGTTTCCAGCCTCATCGCGTTAAAGAGAAGAAATTCCACCTATATAACAGAAAAACTTCTCATTATAGCAATAAATGGGAACATGCAACCTGTGTTGCTTTGTACTATTGTCATCATCATTATCCACAAATCTTCCACAGCCCTTTTAGCAGGGGACCAGATAGTTCACTTTCTTCAAATCCACTACATATTTTAAAATTTTTCCTTTATAACCAGACTGCGACGTATGGTGTTCAGAACACAAATCCTTAGCTAGCCTTCCCCTGAGTCCTCACAGACTTCTTAAGAAAGAGTTAGGGAAGAGTAATAAATCCATTTATGATCCATTTAATTTAATATAAGTTTTCAAAAGGATACCAATACTTAAAAATTCTTGGAATCCTGTTAAATCTCTCTCATTTAGTTGGTATAATGGTATTTATTTTTTGCTAGCAGTCATATTACAAAAGCCACAAGCACCAAATTTTGACCATGTGCTTATAAGAACATGGTGCTGCACAGTATAACTTAGTTTGATGCTCACAGCCACAGTACTTGAGGACTCCAGACACTTCTGTGATCATTTTTTGCTTCTCCATCTCTCCTTAAATCAGCATATCTTGTCCAATGTTTATTTTCACACCCGACGATCTTCAGCTTCTTGTGGAAAAAGCCAGATCACAAAAAATTCCCCAAGTACAAATTCTCAAATACAATTAAGTGCAAATCCCTGTATGTTCCTCTGTTCCAAATTTCTTTACTTTTTTTCCACCTCCTCTGTAGTAGGTAGAGTGTTAATAGTTAAGTGGTGCCTGAACAATGTGCTGAATTTTGCTCCTGGCATTCTGTTACTTGTTTTTTCAGTAATAATTCACAATCAATGTCTGATAGAAGCTTGTTTCACAGAGTACCGGAGTTCTAACTAAACACATAGTATTTCCTGACCACAACACAATGCAGTCTCAATGTAGTGTACATGCACGCTTGCCTCTCTTATTTTATTTACTAAAACACTAGTAAGAAATATCATCTCTTTGGATTACCTAGGTGCATTTAATATGCACAAAAGAAAAATTAATGAAAAATAATCTCTCTTATCCTTTATTTAATAATCTGGAAAAGACAAAAAGGAACAGGTCTCACTAATGACCTCAATCATGGTTGTTTTCATAATTCTGAAATTTTTTTTGGGGGGTTTTCCAGAAGGAGCTTTTTTTTTTCCTTGTTCTCTACATGCATGACTACCTCAGGCCTGTCCTTAGGTCTGTCTTGTTTAACTTTTCTAAAGAAACAAACAAAGGAAGCTATAAAAACCCACTACTTTTCACAGCTATAACTTCACTGATTATGTTGTCAACAATGGCAGCTGTCCCTAGGACAAGCTAGCCAGAACTGAGTGCAGATCTATATACCAGTACTAGACTTTGTCACCTTTAATATCTTTTCCTTGCAACACAGACTTTAATTCATTTGGAAAGCACCTTGGAGTCATATAAAGTCTCCATGGAAACTTTTGTTCTTTCCTTTGACCCATTTATGTAAGACAGTAAATGCCATCAACTGGCAGCATTTAAAAAAATGTATCTCATTAAAAAAGATCTTTGAAGGTTTGATTAAATGATCCAATTAGGAGACACACTTACACTACTTCCACATCTGGTATAGATACTGGTTTCTTTGTTTTCTAGGTAGACTGTCTTCTGTATGGGAGGAAACTTTCCTGACTACTTTCATTCCTGTGGATCTCAGAAAGTGGTATTCATTAACAGCAGATGAAGTCAGATTGAATTCAGAAGGCTCCTGTAAGCAGTTGCTTGAAAAACTCCACAGCTCTGAGCCAGACCCACTTCTGGGGCTGAGCCAATTAGATGCCTCCATGATCACTTTTTAAGATGCTGGAAGAGGAGCATTCTTTCTGTTTATTCCTTCTTCTGTCCCTTCTTCTTTTCCAACTGGTGGTGTTCAAGGAGTGAGAGAAGCACCCATGCAGACTCCGAGGTCAGTGAGGAAAGAGAGAAGGAGGAGGTGTGCTGTAGCAGAGCCTTCCCTGCATTCTATGGAGAAAACTGGTGAAGCTGAGATTTATTTGCATTTCTTTAAAGACCTTGCATCAGTGGCAGAGACTTATTTTGATAATGGCCCTGTATCAGTGGCAGAGACTAATTTTCCTAGAAACCCCGAATCACGGGCAGAGACTTATTTTGCTAAGAACCCCAAGCCAGAGGCAGAGATTCACTTCATTAAAGGCCCTGTGCCAGGGGCAGTGGCTATGGACAGAGGAGGCCGTGTCCAGAGGGAGGGACCCTTTATCACTACGGCTGGAGAAGGCCGTGTCCTGTGGGAGGGACCCAATGTTCACAGAAGCTGTAACTGTGGGGAGGAACCCATGAAAAGAAGCTTATTCAACTTATGCCTTGAAGAGGCAATGTCCCAAGGGAGGGATCTCTATCTGCAGAAACTGCAGCTGTGAGGAAGAACCCACATCAGAGAAGTTCGTTAAGGACTGTGTCCTGTGTGAGGGACTCCCTGTTGGAGCAGGGGAAGAATGCAAGGAATCATCCTCATCTGAGAAGAGAGAAGCAGCAGAATCCACCTGTGAGAGACTGACCACATCCCCCATTCCCTACTCCCTGAGCTGTTGAGAGGGGAGGAGGTAGAGATATCAGGAGCAGTGAGCTGGGCCTGGGAGGAAAGGATGGATGGGGTAGGGAGATCTTAAAGTGCTGGTTGTAATTTTCCCATCATCCTACTCTCTTTTTACTTTTATTCTGTTCTGTTTCTTGTAGGTAGTACAATAAACTTTCCTACTTTCCTCTCTAAGTCGAGTACTGGAGACTGTTTTGCCCCGAACCGTAATTGGCAGCGAGCCCTCCCTGCCCTTGTCTTAATCCACAACAACCTTGCTTATCTTTTACTCCCATTTCACTGGGGCCTCTGCCATCCTAACAAGGGTGGGGGTGAATGGGAGCACCGAGTGAAAGACTGTTGTGGTGCTTCTGTGCTAGCTAGGCCAAAACATGACAGGGGCCAGGAAGAATAGAAGGCAAAATAAAGACTGTGCCTTCTGTGTAGGGTCCTCAGAATTATAAATTGAGACCATGCATGGCTGTGTTATACAGAACTAACACTATGCAGGGCAGAAATGGATTTTGTTAAGCAGTTTCCATATAATGGTCTTGGTAGCTTTGAGAAATGCGTTTTCCTAATGGTCATTCTATTGATGTAGAGCCTAAAGACAATTTTTCTAATTAAGCAATAAATTACAGCTGTAGGATAGTCTAGTAAGTCACTATTAGATCTATGCAGAGCTCTGAACCTTTAGATTGTTAAGGATACAGCAAGCCTCTTACCTAATTTTTCTCATTAATTCTTGCTTCTCCACCTAGTTTCATAGAGCTTTGAGATAAAAAAGCACACTTCAGCCCTCACAATGTCACTCAAAAGGTAGATGATTGTGGCTCAGGGATTATATTTACCACAGTAACATTAACAGTTCCTTTCCCCTCCTAATTTTCCTTCATTTCCCCCATGAACTAAAAACCCCTTGTTACAGTTTTGCTCTGTGTGATTTTCTGTTTCTGTTTTTTCCATTCCAAGGAGCCAGAGAGAGGTGTGTTGATATGCTATCTTTCTTTGTGCTCAACAACTTGTAAGATATGACAGATGTTTGATTGCCTCCAGATCACTGGCAGCCAAAGGGCATACTCTAGATGGTCTCACTGAGAGCATATCCTATATCAATGTAAACTTGCTTTTTGACAGTTATACATATACCTTCAAATTACTTCAACTGAGAGAGGCAAGACACAAAACTTGCTTCCAGGCTTTCCATTGGAACTTCCCAGCAATCCTTCTGTCTGTAGTAAACCTGGAGCTGGGAGATGGTTTTAGATCACTTCACCCTTTCCTTTGCATTTGTAAGGTCTTCTGAGATTTCTGTATTTGAGGAAAAATAAATTAAAAAAGCAACCTTCTCACCTAATAATACAGCAATTGGAACAGTCAGTGCAAGAAAGGTAATGGAAAGGTTCAAGGAACAGTTGTTTCAATGGACAACTCTGTGGTAGCTTCTCCCTGGGAAAGTTTTTTCTTAACCTCATGTAACTGGTTTTCAACTCAGTAGAAGATTCGTGCCCTCATGATGAAAATAATGCACTACAAAGAGACTAAAAGTTCTCAACATCCACAAAAATCTCTAGCCTGTTGAATCTTTCCTATGCCTCTTGCTCCAATGTTATATTAAGTAGCTGAATAGAAAAATTACATCTTACACAGAACAGTATTTAATGTTGAATTCGTTGGCTCACGTACAAGAGAGGTTAAGCAGAAGCAGCCCATTTACTTTGAAAACAGTCATTATTCTACATATCTTTACCATATATCTTGTAACGCTTCCTGAGGCTAGTGTAGAGTCTTCATCTACCTGAACATATTTATTTCCACACTTATTTAAAGATGAAGAGGCCAGATTTGACATAGGCATGCCATTGATTTCTACAACATGGTCACTTTTATTTTCTCTCACTTCTGTAAAGTGTTGTATTTGCACTTTTCATTAACATAAACAGTTTGACTATTTTTTTTTCACATGTTCAAACAAATTCAGAACCTAGTAATGCAGATGAATTATACAGATGCTTCCTTTCAGATAAATACTACTTCTGAAAAACTGGACACTTCCCATCCCACCCTCACAAAAAGCCCCTTATCTAATATCTTTGCTGGAGTTGCCCTGTCAGCAAAGCAGTCAGAAAAACCTCCTGAAATTCCTTTGTTTTACAATCTTAAATACTTTTAAGAACAGTGATATCATGTTTTCCTTTTCCTGTGCTTCTAATTCAAAAGCATTTTACCTGAAATTCCATCAGTATTCACCTTAAAAGTTGTACAAGCTTTATGAAACTGAATTGCAAATATCTGATTTCTACCATGTCACTGCTATAGTTACTGAATATCAAAAGATAAGACAAAATACCAGACAATTCGTTGAGAAAAAAATCCTAGCTCATTTTAAATTACACATATTTCAATAGGCATCTCATACAGAAGTCACGTTTCAAAATCTGCAGTTCAAATTATCATTCTTTTATAGCAAGAAGGTTGTACTCAGTTACAAAGTTATGACAGAAGATTTAATCACAATGAAGGTATAAGATTCTAGCCTGAATAAAAGTCTACCTAGAAACATTAGAAATGTTTTTAGTATAATGAGTGATTATTTTAAAAATGAGAAATCTAACCCTTTCTCTTAAGGCCAAGTTTTTCCATGCTCAAGTCTGTACTTTATCTCTTCACTAAAATAGAAATTGTCTTACCAAAGGGCAGTACAAGTCAGCAAGTTACTATTACAGGAAGCATGTACCTCTGAGAACATGTAAAAAAGAGAAGGAGGAAACCTTTTTGGCGAATAAAAATAACAATCTTGCCACATCAAATTTTAAACATAAGACATCAAGCAATGGGAATTCTTTCCACAAGCAATTTTGGAAAAGAAAGAGAACGCAGTGAACAAATATTTGATGGAAATCATTGGATAACATTTGCATATTAGCTGGCAGAGGCCCAGAGGACTTAGCTCCAATTCCTCAGGAAGTTTAAGAATTTGATTTGTGAATACCCAGTCACTAAAAAAGCATCAAAAAATATGTTCACTTCTTTATTTCACTTAAGTAACTTCCAGTGTACTAAAGCACGCATGTAACCAACATTTCTGAACATTAAAATATTGTGGCAAGAATAAAATTTCAACAGGCTTCACCAAGGAATCACTGGTGGATTAGCACCAGTTTCAGAAACCAGACTATTTCCCTTTCATATACTCTTCTAATCGTTTGAAAGTCATGAGCTACAGGACAGTGTAACACTACAGGAGCATTTAAAGTAATTAAACAAATGTTGATTGCAATCAGATAAATTTCATTCATGATCTTTTATATATATATCCATTTCCTCTTTCTGCACATGGTCCTTTGCCTGCAGAAAATAAATAGCTGAAGAAGAGAGATTGCAACCAAATTAAAAAAGATAACAGTTTAATGCTGAGGAGCTCTGCCATATCCTATAGTCTTTTATAGAAAGACAAAGCCAAACATAAATGTAAGAATAATGCTGCTGTGTTCAAAAAAAGATGACTCCTGATGAGCTTCTAGAACTCCCTTGAAAATCATGAGAATCCTTGTTGAAGGTACTCCTGCCATCAGGTACTCCTGATTTATTGTCACTTGGTGGTAGTAGCTAAAAAGCCAGGTAAGATACTTTTTACATAAAAGTCAGGGAAAAGGTTGCCTCAACAGACTGGTTTTGTAGGTTCTTTTCTCTTTCATCAAGTTGAAGATACTTGAAGAATTCTGAGTTCTAGTTCAACCATTCACTACAAAGTAAGACACAGATGAGAAGGAGAGATGTACAATGATGAATTACTTGCCAACCTACTTTATGACCTCCTGTATGATTATGTTTCTCTCAACTACTGAGGGAACCATTTACAGCAGCTAATTCGGTAACTATGGATGTAGACTTTGCAGAATGTACCTCAAGAGTTAGAAAGGAATTGACGCAACTTCCCTTTCTAGAAAAAAGGAAGACTCTTGTGAAAGGCCTATCCAGGGCACTGTATCAGTCTATGCAATTCTAAAGGAATTTCACCAATATGTACAGAATTAAATATCTATTTGTAGTGGGATGGTAGTGATTTTCCACAGCAGCTCTTGCAGTGCTGTGCTTACTGTTGATATCAATATTATGACTGCTCCTCACACAGCACCAGGGCTGTCCCTCCAGCATTCCTTCCCCCACCTTCACCAATAGCTGTGGGTGGGCATGATCTTGGGAGGGACTATGGCCAGGACAGCTGACCCAGGCTGACCAAGGAGATATTCCATACCATATGACGTCAGCTCAGTAATATAAACTGGGGGAGAGGAGCCGGAAGGGGAGGCAAGATTTATTTCTGGCCTTCCAAAAGCAACCGCTACGCATACTGCAGCCCTGCTTCTCCGGAGGTGGCCGGACATCGCTGCTGATGGGAAGTAGAGAGTAACAGCTTTATCTGCTTCTGCTTTGATTCCTGCGCACGTGGCTTTGCTGTTTCTGTATTAAACTGCTTTTATCTCAACCCACGAGACTCCCATTTTATTTTCTCCCCTCCCTGGCTTGCTGAGGAGGTGGGGGATAGAGTGGTGTGGTGGGCACCTGGCATCCAGCCAGGCTCAAACTACCACACTTATATTTTCAACAGCTGCCTAAGGGCTGCCTGAGGCAGGCAAACAGAGAGTTACACTAAACAAGAAATCCAGACAGTTTTGCCAGTGGCAGAGGAAGATTCTTCCATCGGTCCACTGTTCTGCCACAGGTTGTCACAGGCCTGGCCACAGATCCTGGACAGGTTAAAAAAGCTCAGTCAGCCTGTACTTTCTGCCTTAGATGTCGGGCAACCAATTCTGAAACATTGGAAATTTTTTAAAAATACAAATGAATTTGTGCTGTCTTGGCTGTGTGATAACAACATGAAATAACTGTTTCAATTTTTATATTTAACATTTATGTCACCCCAGGAATCTGCTTTAAAGGCCAAAGCCAGCAATCAGTAGTTCTTTTTGCATTAAACAACCAATAAAACACTTTTTGAACTGTATTTTTTCTAGAAACTGTGATGTATACTAAAAGTGGTACTCAGTAATCTTCCTTACTACGTCACATTCAGCAGCACAGTTCTTAGTAAAAGAAAGGAGAAATTAGCAATGAAAAGTGCTGCAATAAAGAATTATGCCCATACCAAAGAATAAATTCCTTAACTGGCTATCAGCCTGACCTCCAATTTTAACTGGTTCGGTTATAAATTGAATGTACTCCCTTCATTAGTCATTTAATGCCTGAACATTTTATCTCCTCTATTTTTTGTGTCCTGAGTAAGAACTCCATTTGAATGATTTCTTTATTTTCTGTAGGTCAAACTTTTAGGCAGGCTTAGAAGACCTGCTGGCAATAAGCTAATGTCAAAGTAGGTTTCAGGGACAGAGTATATGCAAAAGACAAACACATGAAATGGGGTGCTGAATCTGAGAAAACTATTGCAGCTTTAAGAAGGTATGACAACTTACAGGTACTTTAACAACCGACTGCAGGTATGTTTTGAGCCTGTAGCTAATGGAAAGCAAAAGTACTTTGGCCAACCATATTGGCATTTGAGCCATCAGCTGGATCAACTAAATTCAAAAGGCTCATCGTTTCCCCTGTTCAGACACTCTGAGACAAGGATTCCTGCCAGTATTTGTACTGAATGTTTTTTATTAGTTTTAAATTCACACACTCGATTCAAGTAATTCAACCTAAAAGCAATTATGGAAAACATTCAAGTACTTTGTTCTATTGAGAAATCAAATCGCAAGACAAAGTAACAATTCAGGATGTTATCGCAAAATGTTAAGCACTATCCTTCTTTTATGCTATACAACAGGGAATTACTTCATCAAAACTATAATGAAACTTGTAGAAATTGGAAATGAATGTCCATTTAAGTGGCTTTGTGCTAAAATGCAAGAAAAATACAGTTTGCTTAATAGGCTGCTGGCACATTTGAAACTGAGCTTTATTACAATCCCCATTAAAGACTCTTTTAGGGACAACTCCATCAATTTAGTACCTTTAACACAAATGGATCAAGTCTTGCATTATTCCCTCAGCACAAAGATGACATTTTTCAAAGAGTGTTTAAAATGCAGGATTTCTGACAGAAGGCAGACACTATAACTTGTGGAAGTGTACATGTATTCTTAAAGGGTATGATGTTTTATCATTTAATGATCTTGAATATAACATTGATAGTAAAAGGAGAAAAATCTCTCCCCTGATCTTCATGCAGCTGTATCAACAAAAGCGTGCCACATTTCACATGATCCTTCCCTTGTGCTTTATTTTGACACAGATCAGGAGATTAGCTTCTAACATGCCCACCAGGCACTCCAGATGTGCCTTCTGTGGCCTTCTGTGACTCCCCATATCAACAATGTCAGTGTCCAGTTCCAGCAGTTCTCCCTTTAAACACAGATGGTGAATTTGTACCCTACAAATGACCCAGTGTTCAAATCAGCCAGCTCCTACAGCTTTCTTTTGCCAACAGAGCCCTGAGCACCTTCCTAGTAAGCTTGAGGGATGTCAGAACTGAAGGGCCCTACCAAAAAAGTTGCATCACCAAAAAGGCCTAAGCACAGATCAGCTCACTGGAAACCAAAGAGGGCTGCACAGCAACGCCCTAGGCTGGAAGGTAGAAAGAGAAGCTGTGGTATCGATACTTATTCTTTTGCCGCGTTCTCTCTCTCTGACCATCTCAGGAAATCCTTTTTGCTCTTGACTCCTCTTTTTTGTCATTTGACTCCCCTAAGGATTCTCTAGCACAAAAGGCAAATGAAAGACACTTAGAGGGGCACTGGAAAAGGCTTCCCAGTGAGGTTTTGGCACCCATTCCCAGAAATGTTCATGGTCAGGTTGGATGGGGCTTTGAACAACCTGGTCTAGGGGAAGGTGTCCCTGACCATGACAGCTGGGTTGGAACTAGCTGATCTTCAAGGTCCCTTGCAACCCAAACCATTCTATGATTGTATGATTTTGGACAAATTGAACATATGTTTTAATATACTAACTTTTCTAGAACACTATGCCTCTAAAATAGAAGTGAAGAATTCCTGTGCATATTTTGGGGTTATTCTTAAAGGAATAGAAAAACACAAGTAACAATTTTAAACCAGTCAGACATATGCCAAGTACAAAAGTACTTCTACTGTAACAATGAGCAATTTCAATACTCCAGCTGTAACAGGAAGTTCCTGGAATGTGGTTAAACTAAACTCTGTTTGGCTCAAATCCATTCAAATATTTCTTTTCCTCATTCCCATCAATTACTGAAGTACAGTAAGTGTTTTTGTTCCTAAGTGTGCTATTACAGTGGACACAAATAAGCCATTTTTCTTCCAGTGGTTGGAGCTAACATTTCTAAAATACCATATTACACATTTGGCAGTCTTGAAGCATGCTCCAGTTTTCACTTGTGTTGCATTAGTAAAGCCACGTTGTCTGAATCAACTGAAAACAGGTAGTGCAACCACGTGTCCTAACCAGACTACACATTCTTAGGTGGGTAGTAGAGTTGTTTTTACTTCAGTACTGGTATAAGTAATCAGAACTGGGAGAGCAGTCATCATGAGCGGGGAACAACTGTTGTTAACTGCTGAAGTGCAAACAATAGCAAATATGCACTATGAAAGAACTATTTTAAATTACATTGTGTAAAGTCAGAGTTGACATTACAAATCCATATTTTAGACGGACAATTAATAGTCTCACTAAAAAAAGAAGAGCTAATCAGAGGTATGCACATTGCATGCTTTTTAGAGTGCCAAAATGTAAAAAGACTACAGAATTGCAGCCTGCTCTCTCAATGTCAGTTGTAGTACCCCAGTACCATGTGCGCTTATGTCTCCTCTTACAGAAGCCCCAAACTACAATATGAAGTTAAATTTATTTCTAAGGATAAAAAGAAAATCACCCATTTTCTGAAGCCTCCGCTACAATGTGGGGTGCTCAACAGACACACATTTGAAGTGCAGTTGGATGAGTTTCTACAACACTAGTATTAAAAGTCAATATCTTACAGAAATAACCGTTATCACTAAATGTGACAAATTAACCAGGAAAACCACATTTCCAATTTCAACTGACTCATATGACCATCTTAGAAAAGAAATCTAGGCATCTCACTGAGAGTTAAATAGCTCCTTATTCACATTCTGCCTAGTCTTACTAATCCTTTGCATATCTTGTCACTTCAGGAGAGAGACTAGACTGCATCCTCAGTAAGGTATGAGCTTTCTTTAACACTGTTAGAAAAGGAAAAATATCTGCTTTGCAGATATTTTCTCACTCTCAGTGTTTTCAGAGCCTGTATCAATAGCTGTTGAACAACAAAAATGTTAAAATAGTATATTCTCATTCAAGCATCTTGACCACTGCCAAAATGTTTTCCTTTCAGGTTCTAGGGTTTGCAGTTTACTTCCCCTTGAACTTACTGGGAAAAAAAAACAAACTCGTAAAACACTGCTGAAGTCATCTTCATGGTTCAACACTGATTACAATAAAACTGTCTTGTTTTCCCAATGTCTCTCCTTCACCTTTAGTTGACATCAACTGTATCAAAGAAAAGCTTTATTAGTCACTTCTTCTAGAACTTTAATAGCTAACTTCAGTGAGCCAGTTTTCACATTCCTGGTGATCTCTCTTTCTACATTAAACTACTCTTAGGTTTCTTGAATTCTTCTTCTTAGTCATGCAAAAACATTCTCCCCTACATAATCTACACAGCTATTAGCTTTGGTCTCACATCTACACATCATTACATCAACATGACTGGTTAACAGAAACATGAAACTTCTGTCTTTTTTACTCCTTGTATTTCCTCCTCTTACATGTCCATTTTTACCATGTATCTGTGAACACGGTGTCTGATGCTCCTCCCCCATGCCCCTCACCCCCCCTTCCAAAAATAAACAAACTAAAAAAATTTAAAAATCACAACATCAGCAAAGGTACACCAGGTCTTCACAAAAGGCTTACTTGTGCCAGTGGTCACATCCTGTCTTTCTTTCCATGTATGATTTACCTGCCTTGTTCTCTAGGCTTAGAAACCTCTGGGGCAAGAATTATCAAATCTGCTTATATTATAGTTAGCACAATAAAGACTTAAAGTAGATTAAAGCTCTCAAACGTTACTACAGTATGCTGCTTTTTATATGAACAATTCTGGTAGATTTTATTGGCAACACTTTGCGTGGTAGAACTATGCACTTTATTCTATTATTACCTTTCAAGTGGAAAGGCAACTATTGTCCAAACCTCCTCTTGCATACCCAGTTGAAGAAAGATCTAACAAAGGGTGGTAAAATTTAGCCTTCCTTCATAGTGGAGTGGATAGCCAAGGCAAGACAATCTCTCTTTGTAGAATACTGAAGAGTGGCAATGCTGGGAGAATTGAGTCACTTTTACAGTATTTTTAAAAGAAGTCTTTATCACCTACTTTAGATGGTTGGGCTAGCCTAACAATATAACGATTGTTTGGGTGTTGAAAGCGTCAGACTAGCTAGGCTCCATGAGGTACTTCTGATTCATTGTTCTCTTTTCATTATATGCCTAAAATTGAAGCAGTGCAAAATCTCTGATCTCCATTGTGACAGTGCACAAAGAAAGTTGCAGTATCCCATTTTGAGCCCTCTTTCTGAGACAAGAGAAATACAACATTTTCAGACAAGCAGGACTACAACATATTACGCTTTACAAGAGGTGATAATAAGGAATTTGAGTAGTACAACATCATAGTCCTCTGGTTATAGATGACATGAAAAAGCATATGGACTTACAGAAAAGTCTTGGATTAATTTTCTTAGTTCCCTCTGCCCATGTTTCTCAGCGATACTTGCCGGATCGTCTCCATATTTATTGGTTACTTTGCAAGCCCACGTGGCCTCAGAACGAGTAAGTAGAAATGCTGCAAGATTCTTTAATCCAAATCTGGCTGCACAGTGAAGGAGAGTACGAAATTCTTCCGAATGACTACCTGTATATGGAAATAAAGTTTTCATAAAGAACGGTTTTGCTTTTATAGAACACCTTCAACCTTCATTTACAAAAGTCTTTGAATAGTAGTGCCACAGAATCAGAGTTATCAAACTGACAATACAGAACTGTCATCCAAAGAACAATTCTTCCAACTAATAGTTTCAAAAGTGCATATACATATTTTAATAAAGAAGCCTTTTGCATTACTGAGAAATCTCATTCTTTTCTGACAGAGGGATTTTAAAGCATCTTAGTTCTATTGAAAAACATGTTTTCTCGCGAGAGGAAGAAAATTCTTCAGCTAAGATATGCTTTTGCTTAGGTGTATATTATTCAATGTTTAATTTGAGATATTTGAAAGGGATATTTTAATAGGTTTATGGTGCTAATGTTTTTGTATTAAATGACATTTCTGAAAACACACACGACTACCAGACACTTGTAAAGATTTGTTTATCCCTGTAACAAAAAATCAGAGAATTTAGAAATGAATGCATCAGATAACGGTTTCTAGATTTTAATTGAAATAGTGTATTAATTTCTATCCTGGATTTTATTTTTCAACTTGGAGGACTGGCACAAAGATAAACTGAAGATAGTTTATTATTATTTCAGCACAGTCCTGTATTCTAACTCTATGAGTGGCACCAACAATAAAAAATCAACCAAACAATAAAAGTCATCAAGCATAAATAATACTTCCCTCTGCTTTCATACTCTACTTTCTAATAATTTTTGGCTTGTTGTGTAGTAATTTGTCTATATTTCATTATCCAGTCTGTTCCAGGCACCATCAACTTCTTACACCCTTGAGGTCTGTTGACAGTGCCTTTACTACCCAGTGCATGAAGAGTGATTCCTTTAGTTTGTTCTGAACAGAGGTCTTGCTAGGCTCAATTGATAGTCCATAATTGATCTTATTCTTCATCCCTGTATGCCGTCTCTGCACTTCCAGTTATTTACTCATTCCCAGAATGTCTTTCTTGAAGGGCTCCAGTTTTACTTCATTGTGCCTGAGAGAGAAACAACTCCATCACCCCCACTGCTCTTTCCTGAACCTTTTCCAGTCTTCACTATTTTGAGATGACAGGAGAAAAGCCGCACATGATACTCAACTTGTGGGTGAGCCATGTAATTTATGCATTGTCATAATTATGTCCTGTTTTGTTCTCTGTTCCTTTTCTGATAATTCCTAGAATTTAATTTTCTTTTTGATCTGCTGCCTAGCAACAAGTTGATGTTATCATGGAACTGCATAGTCTTATTCTTCACTGCTAATCGCCTGCTCAAAGCCTCTCATTTTGTATGACAACATACGATTGCTTTTTCCACTTGCTACACTTTGCTATTACCCACAGTGAATATAATCTGACATTTTACTGCATAATTACTAATTCTCACAAGGCCTTTCTCCCATTTTTTTTCCCCAATTAGCCCTCCTTCTTCACTGTCCTGAATACTTTTATCACTAGTGTAATTTTTTTTTTTCCCTAAGTCCCTGCTGCCTGGCTTTGGCCAGCTATTTATCCATGCCCAATCGATTACTGACTTGATCAGGTTTGCTGACTCTTACAAAATACTACAATCAATCTATAAAGAAAGACTTCACATGACAAGAAATTTATTTTGTTACAATTTCTATTAATTTGTCTCATAGAGGGAACACATTAAGCAGCTTCTAGTTCTTAAAGTTCTCAGAGAAACTGGATTTTGGCATCACACTCAAAACTTACAGGACTACACAACTGAAACAATATCATTAGAAAACCAGCTACTTTACTTGAAAATTTTGTCAGATATCTTAATGGATACCAGTTAGTCATGGCAATTTCTTGATGCTCAACATGCCTCTTTCTGCTATCATTTTATGATTCCTTCAACTCCAGACAGTCTCTTTCCATGTTTCTCCCAACCAGGCCTACATCTTTGGAATGTACATTAATTTCATGAATTCTCTTCTATATCTCACTCATCAGTTGTTAGGAAAATTCCTGACTGCATTTTGGAAAAATAATATTCTATCGCTATCCCACTCTAGTAGAGAGGATTACGTTTTAGTCAAAAGTCACATTAACAACACTAAACTGATTTTTTAAAACAAATTGAATGTTCCACCAGACAAATCTAATATTCAACCAAGGTGCTGTAAATACACAGCACCTGTATAAATCAAGTCACTTATTTCAGAAGTCTTGGCAGTTGAGGTTCTGTTGACAAGAGTATGTTTTAACTTATATTCCTTTGTAATTGTAGTGTGCTGTAAAATCCTTTGAATTACAATAGGTTATCTTAAAAGTGTATAGCAGACAATAATCCATATCACTCAACTTTTTAACTGAAGTTCCACAAACTGGACTTAATTCTGTAATTAGAATAACTATAAATGTTATCCCAGAATGCAGCCATTTTACTTATTTTTGTCTGTGCTTTGCTAACTGCAGGGAAAAGCCAACACATGCACACCTCCACCCCCTCAACTGAGGCAAATATATACCAATTTAAAGAGTTGTCACATAAGCAGTAAAAATATGTGCAAGTAATTTAAGGCTGGGATGACAGCATCAAAGCTAAGTGTACTTCTACACATTACAAGGTATTGTCTTAAACAAAATTGTTCAAGTCGAAGCTAATACCTCAAAAAACCTCCATATATCATTGTGAAATTTATATTCTTAATGTTTCTCTCTTTTGCCTTTTTTTCTTTTGAGATGTCCAGCAATGAAATAGGTGTTGAACAGTAACTTTGAAAAACAAATCACATGAATGCTAATCAATAGTTTGCAGACTGTTAGCAGACTCTAGAAGGTCAAATATAGTCAGTAAAAAGACTGTTACCAAAGTATTAATAACATGCTCTAAAAGATTTTCAATTCATGCTAATGAAAAATGAAACAATTGGTTACAAATCCAAAAGGGGAATCTGGACTGGATGCTATAGCTTATTCATCAATATAAAAAGAGACAGTGGTATTCTTGAGCCTGTTCTGAGAATATACCTGAGTTTTTGAAGTAACACAAAACAAAAGTATCCCTGAATCAACTTTAAAGTCCCTTCAGCTCCTTTGCAGTTGCGCTGTTTTTTTCTAGTCACCACTCAACTTTTCCCAGCTATATTTGATGTTCAATCAGGACTGCTACACTTAACCTTCTTTTGGCAGTACAGAAGACTGTATCATTAACAAATTAAATACCTCAGCTAGTTATGGAGGATGGCAAAAATCAATAAATCAATTTCCTAAAACAAACTTTTTTTTTATATTACTCCTTGCAGTAAGAGAAAAAAAAGGCTGTCTTCAGGTATGAAAACTTAAACAAAAGCACTGGTAGTGAGATTTCTTACTTAATACTCAAAAAGGATATAAATGAAACAAATGTTTTTAACATCACATAAACAATATTAAAGCACTTTCACCAAGAACTGGAAACAGAAATAATTTCATTTGTTTCTTATTTTGACAATGAGTATTGAGATAAATCTGACCTGTAAACCTTCACAACTATTTAGTCTACATGAGCTTTATTATAAAGCCATTCTGCCTCAAAATGTTGGTTCTAGTTACGACTGTAGGTGAAGGAGCCATTGAGGACACTGCTGCTGCTACACGCCAACCTACCAATCAGGAACTTTGTGCAAGAATTCAACAAAATTCCACACATACATGCAGTTGCAAGGAGAACATTTTATTCAACAGCAGAGGGATTTTCTTTTTGTACAAGAGCCAATGAGATCCTAGATTGAAAAGCAATTTCCAAAAAGCTTAATTTTGGACAGGTATCAACATAGCATCACTATTACATCTCAGAATAAAGAAGCTACAAGGATTATATTATTTCCTTGGGAATGTGTTAAACCTAAAGACTGAACTTAATTATTAAAGTCTTAGTTCCAAGGTATAAATCTTGCTCAAGATATAAATCTACTTCATCTTCTCTATCTTTTCATGGCATCTACTTCAAAAAAGAGCATAGAAGGGCAAATTCTATTCACAGAGTAATTCAAGCAGCTTTCACAGTACACGTTTCCACTCCATGCTTAAAACAGCTACAACAGACAACAGTGTCATGAAAGAGACCTCAAGTCCAGAGAGGATAAATGACGTAAGTTGCATCAGGATGACAAAATTCTTACAATTTATCTCTTAATTTAATTCAAGAGCTCTCTCTGCAACATCTTTTGTTACAGATAAATTTAAATATTATGATGAAATACATTTCTAAGATAAATATGGCTTTATTATCTATAAATAAAGGAATAACTGTCCCTTGAATTGAAAGCCTTTTAGCAGTACAAAAAATGATGGCATAATGGCAATTTTGACAGGAATTGAATGCTCTGGGGAAGAAAATAATCATCACATTTATATCATTAGTGGTACACTACTATTACAGGTAATATAAATTGTCTGCCTGAAATATTTTGTTTCTAAATGTGCAGTTTGCACTTTCTATAACTCGTTTTTCTTTTAGCCATGAGCCTTCCACAAAGTTAAACACAGTTCTCTTTTAGTAGCGTAACTGTATGAATGCATTCTTCTTTCCAGGGAGGATTTAGCAAAACACAGTATTGACAATACATTGGAATTTTGCCAGGCCACACAACATAATATGTAGTATCATTGCTAGCTAGTGGACATGATCATAAAACACAATACATGGCCACATTCAGAAGTTTCCAGTCTACATGTTCAAGAGAGACAGATGTGCACTCATTTTCCCTTTAGTTAGGTAGATCACCAGCTGGGATTAAGAGGCCCCTGACTTGTAACCTTGTCCCTTCGCTCACTAAATGCCTTATAAATAAGCCTCTTCCATCTACCAATATATTGTGGTATATTGGTAATACAGAAAATAAGCAAGCTCTCAATCCATGGGCACTAACCTCATGCCAGCCTTGCTTTCAGAAGGGAGGATCTCTTGTTTCTATGTTGCACAGGGTTGTTGACACATGCAACAGCTTTATTGAGTGGTTCAAATGGAAAGATTTAAGTACTTGTGTTCATGAAACAGAAACCAGGCCCTAAGATACCATCAAATTGTGCTGTTGTGAGGAACATCAGACACTTATGTTGAGCTCCATCAAATTCAGAGAGCTTGAAACACTCAGATGTTACTTCTACAAGTAAAATAACTGGCAGCACTTATACAAAACAGACTGTATTCTCCAAGGGCTAACCTTTCCAAGTCTTGCTGACAAAAACTCTGAACTATTGAACTACATAAGGCCAGCCTGGTATAACCACTCTATTAGTAATTGTTATACCAACAGCAGAAACGGTTGCTGACACTTCAGCAACCTCAGTAATACTTCAGTGTACAGCTAAATACAGCTGTAGTACAAGCAGTAATTCTCTGCCCTCTGTAAGCCAATGGCTTTGCCAACCATGTAGTGAAGGGAAAACGATGTTGTTGGACTTCACTTCTCAGAAATCTAACATTACTGTATTGTAGCATTGTCTCAGCCTGCAGGAATTTCCATAAAATTGCAGCAAGCAAACAAAGAAATCAACAGTGATATTTCTACAGACCTTGTAGGACTTAAAAGCAAGTGAAATAGACATTTAAAAGTGTTGACTTCTACACTATCAACAGCAATTTAATCAAATAAATACTTAAAGCCTCTTTTGTTTCTTCTCCCCTTCTTTTCTTCCATTGTTTTGCTAGCAGCTTGAAAATCCAGACTATTTTTTTCTTTTGGGATAGATGTTTCAGCTTGAGTGACAGAATTACAGAAATCAGGATAGGACTTGTTAGGTGGCTAGCAGTGGTAGGTGACAAAAAGCAGTAGTTTCTACAAAAAAAAAAAAATCATGTCTTTTCATAACCCTTGATGATTGATTAATCAGAACAATAGTAACATTCCACTTGTACAAAAGAGAAAATTCATTTATAGTGGAAAAAAACACACCAGGTTTTCCTCAAGTAAATTGCCATCTCTTGGACAGGAACTGATGTACCAAGAACTCCCAAACCTAAAGGATTCAAAAGCTTTCTAAGCTCAAGAAAACTTCTGACATATAAGTGTTGGTTTGTTAGTATGCCATGACTGGATTCTATCATCAGGAAATAAAGAAATAAAATATATACAAGGTACTACCCTGAAATCAGTATGGTACAAAATGTACAATATTCAAGACAGTATCTCTATCTTTAGTTACATGCTTCTACAAGGAGGGAGGACACCACCACTGAAAACCCCAGACATGTCTGAGCTCTATCTTTCACTTAGTGCTGCTGTTAAACACAATCTTTTTTTCAGTGGCTTCTATTCTGTCTGGGTTTAGATTTCCCATCAGATTGGGCTTCCAGTATTCCACTTCAGAGTATGTAGAGTAATCTCTTTAAATATCACTCATTATTAAGACAAATACTTTTTTTCCCTTGATAAGTTGAATTCTTAATATCTTAATTCTTCCATACAGCTGGTAGGTAATATCCATGCATAATTCTAAATATATTTTAACAATGTTCAGATACCTTCAACTTCTTTAGAATGACATAAAACACATCATGCAACCACAAAAAAAAGCAATTAAAAAAGGTACAGTTCAGGCCTGAAATGTGCACTTTATTCCTGACAAGCCTTTTTATAGACAACAGTTCCAATTTTTTTTCTTTTTTTTTTTTTCTGGTAGATGCTCATGATTTACTTTTTGGTTACTACAATAACTATTACAATAGGAAGCTTCATCAAAAGCAAGAAACTGAAGCTCATCTTATGCATGGCACATTAAATTTCAATGGCTCTCAATGGAAACCATGATTTGTAAAAACAAAAAAAAAAATCAGTACAAATTTCTATTTTTACCATTTCCAACTGCTGCCTTTTATGAATTAATTTCTGTTGAATAATACCAACAAACTTCAGAGGTGGTCAAACAACTATAGATACAGCATCATCATTGCCTCCACTTAGGTAGTGTTGTCATTTCCTTCCTGCACGTAGTCCAGCAAATGAGCTTGCACAAAGAAAGACTACTGCATACGTGTTAAAATACTTGTAGGGCTATAGCCCTAGGTTTACATATTGTGAGGAACCCAAAGTCTGATGTGCTGCTCAAAGAATTCTCCTTGCTTAGACAGCAAGAGATTAAAATTTCCAGAATATTTATCTTTGATCCATGGCATCTTTTGAAAAACTTCCCTTATCAGAAACTGTTATATCCAGTGATATATTTAACCTGAGCAGGTAAAGTTCTTCTGTTGGATATTAAGGTAACATAATAAGTTTATCAGGAAATCTTACTTTCTTCATTAGTATTTAAAGGAAAGAAGAATACTGAAAATATCCTAGTTGAGTCCACCCCAGGGAAACAACACTGGATTCTTTTACCCTAGGAATATCTTATAGGTATGTTTGCATATCCATAAGTTAGTATAGAGACAGATAACCACACAAATTTACAAGACCTGGTTATATTGATTTAATAGACTAGGTATAATAGACCAATAATATTATCTTTTCCAGATGAAATAAGGAACTAGACATAAGGCCTCTCATCAAGCACTCAAAGTCTCCAGCTTAATCTGAATAAATGTAAATTGAAAGACAAGTGAACAGCCCCAGGGTTTGCAAGAAAAAAAATACTATAAATATAATAATGTATGTACATGATAAGAAACACACAGTGAGAGCTATAGTAATACCGTGAGCATATTTTTGTTCTTATCACATGAAATGATGAAATTGCATTTCCAGTAGAGATTCTGCATACAAAATAAAGACAGGCATGTTGACAGACTGTCAATACAGTCAAAATAAATTAGGCAATCTAAAACTATGCAATGAAGAGTGAACCAAAGTAGCAATGGCTGAGAAGATTATTCAGACATTTCTAACAGATATATTGAAAGTAATGTGGTATCAGAATTGCCCTTTTGCAACTTTGGCATCTATCTTGACTTTGCCTGTCTAGTCATTGACTTATTGCATATATTATATTCATCATACTAAAAAATTGTTAAACAGTCATTCTTGAAAAACAATGTGAGGGATATCTGGTGATGTCTTAATTGAACCCACTGTTAATCACATTTTTCTTGGATTACATCACAAACATTTTTCCTCCTAGATTTTATATTTAGTTTTACACTCCTAAGTTTTCATAACAGAATTATGGAACGGTAGGAGTTGGAAGGGATCTCTAGAGATCATTCAGTCCAATCTTTCTGTTAAAGCAGGTTCTTGTCCATCAGGTCACACAAGAACACATCCAGGTAGGTTTTGAAAACCTCCAAAGAAGGAGACTCCACATCCTCCCCAGGCAGCCTGTGCCAGGGCTCCCTCACCCTCACATGAAAGAAGTTTCTCCTCATGTTCAAGTGGAACTTCCTGTGTCCAACGGAACTTCCTGTGATCCAGCTTGTGCCTGTTACCTCCTGTCACTGGGCACTACAGAAAAAGATTAGGCCCACCCTAGTAGGTATTCATAAGCATTGATAAGGTCCTCTCTCAGTCTTCTCTTCTCTAGGCTGAACAGCTCCAGGTCCCACAGCCTCTCCTCATAAGAAAGACGTTCCACTCCCTTGATCATCTTGGTAGTCCTCCACATGACTCTGTCAGGACATTCCCTGTCTCTCTTGCACTTAAGAACCCAGAATTGGCCACCACACTCAAGATGTGGCCTTAACACGGCGGAGTAGAGAGAGAGGACAACCTCTCTCAAACTGCTTTACACACTCTTTTTGACATACCTCAGGATTTCATTTGCCTTCTTGGCCATGAGGGCACATTGCTGGCTCATGGTTAGTTTATTATCAACCAGCACTCCCAGGTTTCTCTCTGCAGAGCTGCTCTCCAGCAGACCAATCCCCAACCTGTACTAGTGCATGGAACTGTTCCTCCCCAGGTGCAGGACTCTGCACTTGCCCTTGTTGAATCTCATGACGTTCCTCTGTGCCCAATGCTCAAGCCAGTTAATATCTCACTGAATGGCAGCACAGCCTTCTGGTGAATCAGTCAGTCCTCCCAGTTTGGCGCCATCAGTGGACTTGCTGAGAGTACACTCTGTCCCCTCATCCAGGTCATTTATGAAGATGTTGAATCAGAATGGCCCCAGAGCCCATCCCTGTGGAACTCCACTGGCCAGAGGCCTCCAACTTGATTCTCTGCCATTGATCACCACCCTCTGGGCTCTGTCCTTCAGCCATTTCTCAATCCACCTCACTGTCCACTCATCCAAGCAGCACTGCTTGAGCTCTTCATTAACAATGTTATGGGAGACAATGTCAAAAGCCTTGCTGAAGTCAAGGTAGATGACATCCACTGCTCTCTTCTCCTGTACCCTGCCCATCATGCATTCATAGAAGGCTATCAGGTTGGTCAAGCAGGATTTCCCCTTGGTGAATCCATGTTGACGCCTTCCGATAACTATCTTTTCCTTTATGTGTTTAGAGGTGACATACCTTTCCAAAGATGGAGGTAAGGTTGACCAACCTGTAGTTTCCCAAGTCCTCCTTCTTACCAATTCTGAAGCCTGGAGTGACAGTGGCCTTTGTCCAGTCCTCAGGCATCTAACCTGTGCTCCATAGTCAATCAAAAAATTATGGAGAGTGGCTTAGCAATAACGTCAGCCAGTTCCCTCAGCACTTGTGGGTGCATCCTGTCAGGACCCAAGGATCTGTGGGTATCCAGCTTACCTAGTAGATCCCTAACCAAATCCTTAGCAGTAAAGACTGAAGGAAAAAGGTATTCAGAAGCTTCACTTTCTTTGTGTTTATCATCTGTACCTTGATGTGTTGGCTATAAAGTTAAAATTAAGCATCATGGTAAAACCCTACAGAGAAAGGTTGCTCTTATCTATACCTCATGCCGCAAGATAGACCTGCTGTGCTCATGCACCAATCTCTGAAGGGTAAGGTTTAAACTTTTTTAGTGTTTAGGTTGAAAGGACTGCACTTATGTTTTGGAAACATCTAGCTTCCAAGGAGTGCAGCTACCTTTCTGTAGAGGTATTGTGTAGAGGTATTATTACTAAGCTAGACCTAATACTACCAGACTTGAAAGCCATTAGATGGTAGATGCACAACAATAAGGTCACTTCAGCTTTTGGAGGAAAGTTACAAATAAAAAGCTTTATGAACTAAGCATTTTATGCTAACTGTAATCAGAGGCTTTACTGAGTTCAACAGCCTTTGAAGCCTTTGAACGCTATACGCATTCTGACTTATTGATGTGCCTCTCTTTCAAGAAAGTATGTCTCAATGCAAAGTTTCTGTGTTCCCCCTGGAAAGAGACAACTGGATTTCTGGCATAAACCTTTTTTGACCACTAGGAAAAAGCAGCATATATAGTAATTTTGAAATAAGGTCTGATTCATCTGCCTGTTCAGAGACAGTAGAATAACTCATCTCAGTCCTAAAGAGCTTTTCTTTCCATAGCTTCCTATGCCAGGTTTAGGCCCATCAGGGAACAAACGACCACAATTAGCCTCAAGTACCAAAGACTTGAGGATTGCCAAAGGGCAAGGAGTGCTTAATTGCCTCTTAAGGCCCAGGACAAAACAGACCAGGCTACTCCACTTGGGGAAGAAAACAGAAAATAATTTAATGCAACACCAACTAAAGCATAACCATAAAACCCCAAAATATAACAAACATAACACAGAGTGGTACAATGATGAAGAGTCCGACTAGTCCTTTAAGACCACCTTCTCCCCACCCCTCCCCTCTTCCCAGGCTCAGAGTCCTGATCCCAGTGTTTTCATCTCCTCCCCCAATGAATGGCCGAGGGGGGCAGGGAGTGGGGGTTTCAGTCAGTCTATTCCTGATGGCTTCTGACATTTATCTCTCCTCAGGGCAGCTGGGCTCTGCACCAGTCCTCCCTGCATGTCTGTGAGGTACCTCACACACACAGCAGCCCTGCATGGGCCACTCTGATGTGCATTTATCCCAAAAGCTGCAGCTCCTTTCTGCCTCTCATGTGGGTCTGCTCTGCGGTGCGCAGGCTCTCCAGCACAGCCTGTTCTTCACACAGTCTCTTGCCCATCCGAGTGCACTCACACGGAGCTGCTGGTGGCTCTCAGTCCTGCCATGGCCCTGCACGGGTTGCAGGGGTACAGCCTGCATTCTCACCACGGCTTGCAGAGGAGTCTCGGGTCTGGTGCTCCTCCTTTCTTCCTCCTTCTCTGACTGTGGGGTCGCCTCCTTCTTGTATCACTCTTAAACCTCCTCCCAGCGCTTCAAATTCCTGTCCTAAATAGTGATCGCAGAGGCGTAAGATTGTCCCAGCCGGGCCGGAGGTGGGTGTGAACCCAGGAGCTGGGGGAGAGTCGAAAAACTCTTTACTGGGTCTTCACTGCAACCCGCTCCCCCTGCTACCAAGCAAAAGCTGCTCCTTTGTAAACCATGACACTTTCCTTCCTTCCCAAAAGCATTTAATTAGTTTTCATTATTTGATATTTTCTCCTTGGAAGAAAAAATGGTGCTTGGAATGAAATGCTACTAAAATGGCTAAATGAGGAGCCTCTGTTAGACCTGATATGTCTAACGTCTGTTTGAGATGCTCTTAGATAGAGTCAAAGACAGAGGTATCAGGAAGGAAGGAGATAAGAGCCTAGGATTCTCATATTCCGAGTGCTTCCAGCTCTGCAATAACATCTTTCTTCCATGAAAAACACTAGGCTTTAATTTTGTACTTTCTTTTTGTGCCATATATAAAACCAGTTCATTTTAAGAAGGTCACTACTTGGCTAAAGCTCACAGTCAACTTTCTCTTGAACTGCACAGGCCTTTTGGGGAGGGACTGCAGGCTGGTAAATACTGTTCTCAATACTAAAAAATGTGCCCAGATCTGTCTGGTTACTAGAGAGGCAGAAAGTCTTTTGTTCACCAGAACTAACATCTCACATTGGGAATGACTCTTTATCATGTCTTATATACTCCCATCCTGCAGTCTTGCATGGGAAACATCAAGGACAGATGCCTCACCTAACACCCTGTTTCTCCTCCCACTAACCTAGACTCACATTGAAGCTCATGTTTCGAACACAAGAGGAATCACGTTTATCTAGACCAGAGGCATGAATTCCATCAAAGAAACCTTACTGAAAGAAAAGAAAAGGAAGTATGATAGTGATCACAGTAGAGCTACCTTCAAAACTTGCTATATCTGGTTATGAGAAGTAAGACTTATGTTGTATTTGATTGCAGTGAACTTATTTTATCTCAAAATCATGGTCCAGCTACACAAAACAGGAAGCAGGCAACAACTCAAACACATCTTTCTTAAGTATTTCAGAAGGGAAATAAATTTTCTTGGGTTTTCTTTTTCCCCAAAAGTTTTTTAGAAAAGCTGAGGTCTAATGTGCATCTCAACTAACATCATAATGACACTTTCAAAACACAAGCTAAACAACCACACTCTTAGCTTATCGCAAATTACTTGAATCCTTAAGAAGATGGTAACGAATTCAACCAGGACTCTCCATTTGGTACTCAACAGTAGCTTCTACTGATACACTATGGAACTGTGCATATAGCATGTCTGCTTTACAGACAAATCCTATTTTAACTCAGTAGGATGCCTTTTTAAGGAAAATCTAAGAAATTAAAATCACCTTTTGTCCAGAAGTAATGGAAGCTATTAAGTGCATAGGTACCACAGTGAATAGAGAAGTTTAGTGCTGTTCTAAGTTCAAAAGTCATCCATTCTCTTCAGATAAAAATATCAGGAAACTGAGAAAGTGAAGTTTAAGTCGCATTGCAGAAGAGCAATTAGTGAAAATATATATTGTACAGGCATCTCCTCAAGTTTCTTATTGCTCATTTTCTCCATAAGCATAAATTTGTTCAGCTGTGAAGCTGTCAATTTGTAGTTAATCCAAAACTGATCAAACATCCAGACAAATATAAATATGTAGTACCAAGTCAGGAAGTAATGATTTAGAGAAATCTTTTCCCATTTTTCCTGGTTATGTTGTCTTTATTGAGGATTCTTCCATTTCACCAGTGGCTTTAAATACTTTAAGAGTGTCTTATTAATAAGTCATAACCATAGCATCTGTAATAAAAATCAATCTATACAAAAGCGACTCACTAGCTTGTTGAAGGTATTCTTCAATTTGGAATGGGCTGAATTCATAAGTAGATAGTTTGCTTTTCAGTAACAAAGTCAGAATATTGTCCATCTTCTCCACAGAAGAAAATTTAGAAGTCTGTTTAAAAGAAAAAAAAAATTCTAGTGCATTTGTTGCCTAGGTATTTTTAACTTTATCCTCAAAATGTTTGTGAATCAAACTACTCAGAACAGTATCATTACAAACTCACTCTTTGTAAGAGCAGCAGTTTTTGAAAGTGACAGAAGAGATAGTCTAATATAGATGGATCATGAAAACATCACCCAACTGAAAAAAACCCCAGCTATTATAACTTAAGAAGTTTAGTCATGAAGGGTAAGGACAGAAAGATTTGTATTATCAGCTCTGGATTTAGCTACAATAATGTAGTGTAATAACCAGGAACTGTTCTAATATAGGCAAGCTGTCAATAAATCCAAAGTCTCACTACAGCAGTAATTCAGGATCAATTTAGAGATAACAGTAGCTTTATATTGCCAAAAACCTTTACATTGGGATTGCATAATTTGCTAGGTAGAGAAGAGTTTCTGTTCCATCAACCAAGGCATAATATTGTTGATAGATTAAGAAACTGATAACAATCAGTTAGATTACCTTCCTACTAAATACATAGTCTTTAGACAAGGAATCTTCGCTGACTGCCATGAGATCCGTTTTTGGTTGTCTCTTTCTGGACAGAATATGAAGATCTATTCCTAATGACTCTCAAGGTAGCTATAATTGTTTCATTGCATGTTGTGAAGAGAGCTTGACTACAGAGCTTTGCTACTCAGAGTATTCTACACTGACTACTACAACCCTAGTCCAGTCTGTGCTGCACTGGGTACCAAAAGATGCTTAACCACAGCAGAGGAGTTGGTTTGCTCCGCTCAGACCCCAGCAGTTCTGCATTAGTTTGCCTTCTTGTAGCTGAACCATTTCTGGTCAAGACAATTCTGGGGTAACTATCAGGAAATACCTACAGACACACTTAGCACATAAACTTAAAAGGATACTCTGCAACCAACACGCTGAGAATAATATAACAGAAAGTTCTACTGAGGAAACATGAATTTTAATTCCTGAGGCTGTCAAAGGGAATAAGGAAATAAGTATGACAGAATCACACAATGGCAGGGGTTGGAAGTGACCTCTAGAGATCATCTAGTCCAATCCTTCTGCTAAAGCAGGTTACATGATCAGGAAATGTTGAGTAAACAGATAGTACATAATTTTCATCTGATTACTACCCAGAATTAAAAGCCAAGTTTGTGCAGGTAGGGATGTACCAATAATAAAATGTTATTGTTTATTTTTCCTATAGTTAATCATAGTCCTTCCAAGATTGATGATGATACGTAAACTCCATTATATTTAGTAATTTCTGATATGTTTCTTTCCGTAATTCACCCTTTCTGTACTACCACATTACATTCTTTGCATTTGTTACTCAGGAATTTTGAATACATAATTTAGTCCTCAATAACCAAAGCAATCAGCATTAAAAGTCTGTGTAGAAAAAAAAAACTTTCAGACTTATGCTAAGACCTAATCTAAGTACCAGACTTACTGTGTGAATTGAGAAAGGTTATGCAAAACCTCACAAGTATCTATAAAATCCCATGCCCTATTAACATGAATAACTATATTATATTTTAAAATCATTAAGAGGAATAATATTAAAATTCAGTTAGGAAACCATACTATTCTCTTATTCCAAGTAGGCTTTCTTATATATGAGATGAAAGGCTGAGGGAGCTGGGCTCTTTAGCTTGGAGAAGACTGAGGAGTGATCTCATTAATGTTTACAAATACCTAAAGGGTGGGTGTCAGGAGGATGGGGCCAGACTCTCTCAGTGATGTCCAATAATAGGACAAGAGGCAATGGGTATAAGCTGGAATATAAGAGGTTTCAAAGAAATACAAGGAAAAATTTCTTCAATGTGAGGGTGATGGAGCACTGGAAGGGGCTGCCCAGATGGATTGTGGAGTCTCCTTCTCTGGAGACATTCAAAATCCACCTGGATGAGTTCCTGTGTGACCTACTCTAGGTGGTCCTGCTCTGGCAGGGGAGTTGGACTAGATGATCTTTCGAGGTCCCTTTCAACCCTTAAGATTTGGTGATTCTGTGTGATTGGTACTACCTTAATAGAGTTCAATCTAATGTAGGACGAAAATAAGTAATAACACTGGAATCAGCTGAGTGTATATGCAGATATTGTGCCATGAAAAAAGAGTGCAATTTGCTTGAAGTTTTCCACTTCTTTCTCTAGGGATCTAAAATCTGAATACTCAGGCAATGATTTAGCAAGTTATCTTGTCAACTAAAGTTCCTTTGTTCTACTACTCTACAACAGTAAGGATATCTAATTTAGGTGTTTGGGTTTCTTTTGTTAAAGAGAAAGAGTCTATACTAATATTTTTTATCTCACATACAGGAAGGCCTGTTCCAGTACTTATTTGAAGATAATAGCAGAAAAAACTGTAAAATAGAGCTAGCAATAGGACCACTCTGCACTATTTGGCTCCACACCACCACAGAGGTCACCTTATCCAAGAAGGAATTCAGTTTAGAGACTTTTACTCTCCTGCTCCAGAGCACTCACAGACTTATATGCTGCATTTATTTATTTTCATGTAGTCTACACACACCCCTGTAGGCCCATCAATTCTTGCCAAGAAACCCCATCAACACTATGCACCTAAATTCATGCCGAAGCTTCACCAAAGCTGACACAAGTAGAACTGCATTTAAAGTTAAGAGCAGTGCATGGGCACAGTGAGCCAGTCAGGAGTTTGAGAAAGCTCACGTTTTATCTCAATCACAGAATCACAGAATCTTGAGGGCTGGAAGGGACCTCAAAATATCATCTACATGACAGAAAAGAAGTAAAAGCCTTCATTTCCCCCAGTGTCCTTGCAGATAAGTTCTTTTCAGGTTATGCTCAGAATTAAGTTAGTGAGTTTGTAGGCAGTTCTTCACATGTTCTCTGAAGACCAGCCAGCTCCTCTCTTCTCTCCAGCCTTCAATCTTGGTCCTGCTACTCATCACCAACAGCTCATCCTTGCTCAGTGCTACCTACTCAAGTGTATGCACTATCCCCATTCCCTTGCTCCCTTCTCAGAGCACCAGGACACAGCTGTGAACAACAGAGAAACCCCAAGTGGTGACCATCACACCTGAGCTTGCAAAAACACCCTTGAAAAAGGAGAGCACCAAGCACATATTTTGCTACTTTTGTGAATGAGCTGATCTACATTCTTTACTGCTAATAACGCCCTGAAACACGTGCCACTGAAGCACTGCATACACAGCCAATAAATTAACATATTTTTCACTGGCTTTATCAGTGCTAACAAGGTTACATTTTACATAAATATGAACTTCTTCAGTAGCTTTTAAATATCAGGCGTTACTTTATATGCAGTTCAATATCTAGATTACTTCTGCCAAACAGAATGGGCTAGGCTTAAAAACCACATAGGCACTTCTGATAATTTTAGCCAGTGAGAGAATATTGAAGAGTTTTCATATTGAAAAGAAAGAAACATTTTAAAGTAATGGCTGCTGATGTGGCTTAGAAGATTCAAATATTAATAATAGCTTCAAATTAAGTATTTTTGGAGATGAGGTAAATGTGCATACATAATATTACTGCGTAATTCATGTAGCTATTTCTTAAAAGTTTTCACAGAAAAGGCTATAGTCATTCTTTGCTTTCAAAATACACTGTAAATGGACTCCTATTTGATGACTAAGATAAAAACATTCTTTAAGATACCAGGTCTCTCAGAATCACAGGGGTATTGTTCAACAAAATTTGTCTTGAAGACTTCCCGAATCTCTACAGATATTCTAAATCACTGAAATTAACAGGAACCTGTCAATTTCAGTAATAAGGATATGTCTGTAGTTTCATATCTGTACCAGGAAACACAACACTAAATAACTGAATCAATAGTTGCATTTGGTAGATGGTCTGACAGAAAAATCAAGACAGCATGTAAGTGCAGCAAAATGTTGAAATGAGAAGTTTGATGAAAAGGAAAGAATGAAATATGGAAAAAGTTTAATTATGAATTATAAAGAACGGAAAATTCAGTCTGTACACCTTGTTACTATAACAACACAAACTTGCTAGGAGAGTTTTTTTAATGGAGAAATATATGAGAGAAGAAAAAAATTCAAGGCCTTTAGCTATGCCCACATTCATATACTCTGATAGCAAGTTCATTCACTATTATGATTCAGTTATTAAGATTTTAACTTTTCCTACTGTACTATAACATTTCTTTTTATTTTGAAACTTATGCAAAAAACTTTTTGGTTTTTTTACTCTATTTCCTTAGATTTTAAATAATAATTTGGTTGTTTAAAATGACTTGCTAACACTGGTAAATCCTTTTTAAATCCAGACAAGTTTGGAACATTGAAAATTACAGTCTATCAGATGTAGCAAAGAATTTCATTAAAAAAAAAAATTAAGAGAAATATTAGAATACATTTCATCTAAAATACAGCTAGTATTAATTTTTAACTCCTCTCTAGAACGAGGAATTCATTAAGTGCAGCAATACCATACTTTGTTGGTTTCCTGCTAAGATAAACAAAGTTACCTGATGTCTGTAAAAGGAATGGATAGCTATAAGTCTATGTGTTGTGTTTTGTTTATCTGTTGGCTTTACTGAGAGACAAAGCGAAAAAGTGGACAATAATCTCAACTGTTATAGCATCTCAAAGTAGCTGAAATGGTTGGCAACAGAATACATGATACAATGAAAGCCTTTTACCAAAGCATTATGTCTTTGGTATGCATTACTGTATCAATTTATTTTCATCACAGAATTTTAATGAGGAGATGCTCAGAGTGCAAGCAGTTCTGAAAATCTTGAACATTTTTTGAATCACAGATATTGCCTTGATCAAGAAGTGCCGTAAGCTTCTCTATTTTATTTTAGTTTTGTTTTCCATTGTGTTTGATTGTTACTTTGCATAGACCAACAACTCTTGCCCCAGCATACTTCTGCAAATAAGATGTTAGTCTGAAAGGTTTTAATTATACCAGTTAAATAGAAGTTACTACTACTTCTCCTGCTTGATGGGAATTCTGATTAGCATAACCTGTTTTGTTTTTTCTTTGTGTAAATATATTTTAAAAGATTAAGTTGAATCATATTCTGTAAATTACATCTTTAGGATGTATCTTAGTGTTACTAAATCAGATTTACATGAGAGCTTAAAGTATTTTACAATTCTATGGAAATAGTTTAGGTTCTTAGTGTACCTCACTCTGTGGCCCAGCAGGTACCATTAAATATGATGACAAATCTTGACATACATACGTGCAATTTCAAAAGAGTTACCATTACTATACTGTCCCACAGAGCAGTTGTGATATTGTGTGGACTGGAAAAATTACCTAATCATAAACGTGGTGTTGGCATTAATTTTTCAATTGCCAAAACAACAAAATTAAGAGCAGACAAATTGTGTCTCCTCATTTAAACCCTTGCTTATTATCCAGATGAATAGAGGTAAGGAAACAAACATACATCATAGTTACAGCACTACAGCTGCACTTCCTCGTGCTCTGCACAGAACTATTTTTGCATTTGAATATAATTTGAATTGCATGTTTTAATATTAATCATGCTGGTTAAATGAAGGGTCAAACTCCCAAATAATATAAATAATGCTCCAGTAGAAATACCAGGTCTGTTGTAGGTAGATACATGGGTGACCATGTTAATTATAATTTTTTAATCATTATGACACACTTCTTATGCATAAAGTTTTAAATGAAACCTCCTAGAAGCTTACTTTTATGTCCTTCAAAATACAGACTGGAAAAATTATGGGTACTATAAAGATATTAGGAATGCTCTTGTAGTTAGTCTTGCACCATTTTTCTTGTGCAACACCCTGTTTGCTTAGAACAGAAGTGACTTGTACTTAGAAGGAATCTACCCCCATCCTTAATAGAACACTAATAATGCAATACATCATTTTTTATTAATCCTTTTGTTATGAGTATAATGCCTTAGGTGGTAGATAAGGTACATTTGTCACAGGAAAATGAGACTGTCTGCACTGGAAACACAAACGATTATTTTTGTTCTGGCTTTGCAATTACAATATAGACATCATGACAAGTCTGCTTGGGCTAGCTACCCTTCAATAAAGGATATTTGAGATTCTGTCCTTTCTTAATAGATGATTTCTTCTCTTATTATTTTTTATGTGCCATTGGCAAAGGACACGCTGCAGAGCACTGCAGCCTGCTGTGCTGACTTGAAACCCAGCTCAAAACCTGTATTCTTCTAAATATATGCAAAGAATATGCATGGAAACCAGCAAAGTACATGAATGATAATTCAGCAGCTGTAAATGGACTCTATATGAATAGCAACCTACTGTCTTTCACAGAAGCTATGACAGAAAAATCCCATTTACTGGTGAGTAATAACTCTCCAAACACAATGTGATTTAAGATTACTTGCTCCTATTGGTTTCAGAATATACTAAAATGAATGCTTTAAATGGAGAGGGACATCACTCCTGTTTGTTATTATTTTCATCCTGTAATGCAGGATGTTGTTCATTGGGTATATACAGCACAAAGAATATTTATATCAGTGCCTATACAAAAACAAGTAAGGGAGAAAATTTGTTTTCACTTGCCTGACTTGCTTACTAGACATCTGAAGGACAGGCCTCTATAAACCTGAGCCTGTTATTGAGTCATTATTCATTACTGTTCAATCAAAAGATTATGTATTATCTTGTAGCTCATAGGCATGTGTAATCTTTTTTTTTTTTTAATTAAAAATACAGAAGTCAACTTACCTGACAGGTGAAAGCTATTGGATTAGCCACTTTCTTAAAAATGTGTTCAATCTCTTCTAGGGCAGTATAGTACTCTATCTGTGCTATGGTCTTAATGACTCCTCCACAATAGACATTTATATAGACAGGGCCAGCAGGAAAATCTTATAAAACACAAATCAGAACAGTAGGTGAAAATATTTTACAGTTCCAGATCAGAGGCCTCACAGAATGAGTAAAAGAACAGGAAAACATCATAGAAAATGCTTGGAGTGGATGATTTGGATTTGCATCTTACAGATGATTCAGTGTAATCAGTTTTCATGTCAGTCTTTCAGTCTAACATTAAAAACCTCACAAAAGCAAATACATATGTGTATAAAACTAAGCTATTGTAATGCTTTACATTAGAAAGCAGATGAAAACAGTATGCTTCAAATTTCTAACTTCCCTTTAATGGATTGATGATCTATAATCAGATTCCTTATGACTAAAAATTAAGGGAAAGTTCATTTATTAAAATAGTGGAATTGCTATTTATCTTTCTTAATTGCAGGCAAGGTTCTCAAAATTGGATTTGAACTAGGCTACAGAAATTGCAGTATAATTACTTCCATTCCAGTTGTTTACCTAGCAAAAGCAGAGGAGAGAGGCATTTGTACAATCTGTTACTTAAGTATGACTTGCTCTGTGTATGCAGCATGAGCCCTCTTTATGAGCACATTTTATAATTCATCAGTATTCACTGTGCCAGGCATCCTGCTGTAGCATATCAGCACAAGCACAGTTTTGTTAAAATTCTAACTCTGCCCACAAAAGAGTGATAAAAATGGGCAATGCTGAAAATGGAGAAGAATAGTAGGGCCAAAGAAACTAAATGAACAAAACATCACCTTAAATCATTTAAACAGAAGCTGCTTAAATGTTGTGGGGTTTTTTTTAAATAAAAAATAAACATAACATTGGACCCTTGTGAAAAAAGAGTACTCCCAAACTTCTGACTTTTCCAGATTTTGAAACTAAAAGCCTACTAAGAGGAGCATTAAATTAAATGGTCTAAGAAACATAATTAAACTTGGGATTCATCTCTCTGTGAAACTTTTCATAATATTTCATTTACTGTTCATATTTTATTTCTTCATCCCATGTAGAAACCTTCCTGTGATCAACAATGCTCTCACAGAATAATTCTGGAAGAGTCTTTTAAGACTTGTGAATGAGGATTTCAGCTTTCTTCCTCTGAGATCCAGTTACAGGTGAAAGTTTCCTGTTGGTCATGTGCTTCCTAATCAGGTTTCTAAAAAAAACTCTGCACCATCACAGTGACAAAGAACTCCCAGGCCATATGTGGCCATCGTTTCAGGTTAACAGCCAGGACAAATATCAGGCCACTGAATTACCCAAATGTACATCGAAGAAGCTGCTGTTTAAAATTACAGCTTATATGTAAAAATCTTTCTATCTGATGTTGTATTGCAATGGTTTTAGAACAGAATATTATATAAGTTCATTTGAGAATTCACAGCATGCAGTGCAGGAGCAAGCTACACTGAATACTTTAAGTGAAAATTTTTTTAAGTCTTAACATACCATGTGAGTGGGGATAGCTGTGGCCCTTCTATCTGCACAGGTCTCCTGAGAGACTGTTGTTACATAGTTGAAATTGTTATGGATGGAGCAGTTGAAAAAAATCATAGTCGTGACCAAATAAAATAAATAATTGTGTGTTGGTAAGAATTATAGAGAGGAGTATAATCAAATTTACCACATTAAATATAAAATTAAACACTTTAGTAACAGAGTAATAAGAAAGGAATATTAGCTTTGCATTTTATGGCAGTGATTTTGAAGAATGTTAATCTGTGACTAATCAGTGACATTTTAAGACTGCCACCTGCCATTCAACCACACAAAAACAATTTAGTAGAACCTAGTTTCCCATAAATCACAAGATCTTGCTTCTTTCTCTGCATTATTAATAAGTGTTCTGTGTGCAAAACCCATGTACAGGAAACACCTACAAAATAGTAGGAAGTGAAACTACTTATCAGAAAAAGTGAAGGAAGTAAAAATTTTTCTTTCTACTTAAAGATAAAGAATGCTTTTCTTACTCAAGGCTTTCACGTACTTGACCTTCTTACTCCAAGAGGCTGGCTTTGTCCTAATTCGTTGATTATCTGCTATGAATTCAATTTCTAAAGTTTCATCGTCTATTTCATCTTTCAACAAAATGAATATTTCACCAGGGTTCTGTAAAATTAAAATATGTTCCTATTAGTCCTTCAGAAAATTATACTGAAAATGTAAAATGCAAATGAAAAAATAAGTCATAGGGAAACATCCTTTACCAACAATTTCACACAAAAAAAAGTCACAACACTAAAACATGCTGCCACCTCAGTGCTAGCCTTCAGTATTTTACTGACATAAACGTCGCAACTCATACAGTAGTTCAAATTCAGCATACCTAGCAATATTTTAAAACAGTATTTTAAATGCATATATTGGTGAATTGCTATATTTTCTAAGACCGTTCTACTTTAAAGTCTAGAACAATGACATTCAGCCTAAAAAGAACAATCTAAGATACTTTAGTCTCACTTAAACTCTTACAGGGAGCTGACAGTGAAGTAAGACAGAGGCAGCAGACAATACCTCTCTAATGCCTCTTGAATCAGCGGGAATGTTACTCCCTTAGAACTGTATGGATCTCAACAATGAAATTATGTGTGTAAATCCTCTTTGAAAGACAGACAGCAAGTAAAATACATGACATCCCACATACACTGCAACCTCCAGATCATGGCCACCTGCTTATGAAAAGGAATGCAGTGCTGGATATTGTACTTCTGTTTACATTTTCACATATTTTCCCACTGCAACTCTAATTAAAACCAAACACATACGAACATTTATGCCCATCAAATATGCATGCAGATATGGATATATAAATACTTCTGATTTAATTTAAAATCAGATCAAGTATTTAAAATCAGATCAATGCTCACATAAGCACTTGTGTAACTCGTGGTATGGGCATATATGTATGTACCCACACAGCCATCATGGGTTCTTGCCAAGAGACAACCCGTATCTCTCAAGAAGTGCCTGACTACATGCTTCCTCTAAACTACAAGGGCCACATGGCACTAATATCTGTACCCAAGCTGTTAAAAACTTCTATTAGAGATAAAATCCCTCAGAGCCCATCTCAAAACTATTTTATTTGCAAAACTTTTGGCTGCAGTGTAAATGTGACACAATGGCAAAATAAATCCCCCTGCAGTCTTGATGTACTCTCATTTTGGCCCCTTATTGGCTTTTTTTAAAAAATGTTATATTATGAATGAGATTACAGAACAAAGAGAAAAACATTGACTGTTATCCCAAAGATTTTAGCATCCAAAAACCTTACCTCACATGATATTCTTCCTGGAAGCACCAGTATTGACTGCTTATTAGTTTCTAATGTTTCAGAAAGTATCTCTGTTTTAAAACTGTCTGTTTTTTTCAATGCTCCCTTGACATCTGACAAGTTAACATCAGAGCTAATCTGGTGATCTGAAATAAACAGTGTGGAAAGAGGACATTGTTAATAAACCCACATAAACAAAACATGGAGCTGATGTGGTTTCCAATACATTACTCATATGGCACATTGAATCACATTAAGGGCTCCTGCCCTTAAGCCTTGCAAAATTCCTTTTCATGCAGGTGAGGTTTCCACCTTTGATAAAGAGCTTGCCTCTGAAGTTCTGATCCTGCAGCCTTTATTTACATGTTTAAGCGCTGTTCACATGCATCATCTTAATAAAGTCAAAAAGGACACGGCCTTTAGACCACAGTCATCATGAACAACTAGATCACAGAGATCAGACAGTTTTGTAGTCTCAAAACAAACTTTCATACACAGGCATAAACTGGAATTTTTACCACTCTTACTTTCCTTGCATGTAAACACGGACATGCTACATGTTCACAATATCAGCCTGCCTGTCTACAGGAAGGACTTATGTGAGGGCAGTGATACCAGTGACCAGATAACTTATGACAGCAGACACAGATTTCCTTGATACAGACTCCATAGTTGTTGCCATTCTCCATGGACAAAATGACCGAAGGCGTACTTTTTCTTTTTTGTGGGCGGGATATTCTGGGTTTGGAAACGCTGTGCCAATCATAAAGATAGCTTCCAACCAGTTTCTCTTCTGTTTTGCTGTACTGGTAAAGGCCCTAGAGCCACAGTGAAAACCTTCAGCAAATCACAGAATTTTAATGGGGAAATATAAAACAACTGACAAGTGCATCTACAGAGCTCTGACTAAGCCTGAGCTTGAAAAAAAAAAGCTATTCTTCACACCTGCTACTTCTCAGTTGCATCATTACTACTCCTTTCTAGACACTCTATTACCCTGTACAAAATGCTTTTGCCACCCATCTCAAAGGACTGCAGCAGCTCTTTGTCAGGCAGGGATTACCCAGCATATTGCAGTCACCTAGTTAGATTAATGATATCATTCCAAGCAGTTCAGAGTTAAAAAATCTTGACTGCCTGGTGAGAAAATATCCTGACACACATCAACAGTATCTTGTATTACTGTAAATTACAGAACACTCACAGTAAATTACATTCAACAACATAAATAACTTCTCAGGCACATCTTTTCCTTTTAAATAGATGTAGAATATTAATATAAATTAGTGATGGGCAGAACACAGAACAGTAGAAATTTGCCTTTCCTCAAACAAGTACCACAGCCATTCTGATTTTTTTTTTCAGAAATGCTAGGTGACTTGAGGCACAAAAACCACACAAGTGCTCCAAAGTGGTACAGCACTCTTTCCATTCAGCATCACTATTGGTAATTCACAATTAGTTTTTCAACTTCTTGCTTGCCTTTATTTCCCCATATGTACCAGTTTGTCTAATACAGAATGTTCCCTTTCCTTACCAACCCTGCCTTGCTTAAGGCAGCACAGAATTAACAACCTTTAAGTGTGCCTGCAAAGTGAAGTTCTGCCAGGGAATGTAGTACACAAATTAGGTATGCTGACCTTGATGTAGATTTTTTTTTTTCCCAGAGATGTGCTTTTGATTGAGGGGAGAAGAGAGCACCATGTTTCGCTGAAAAAGCCAAAGGTTCTTTGAACATATAAGATGGGCGGGTTCAGTGTTCCTCACCAGCTTGTAACACCTTTCTGGCCTACTCCTGCTTATATCCTCTACCTTTAAGGCAAACTAATTCTGAATTTAAGCTGTGAATTCAATGTAGATTGGTAAAATTACACTGCAACTATATGTAAACATAGTTACTGAAGTACTTTTGATTCTATTTGCTTTAATTTTTTTTTGGAAGATAATTTGCTACACTGAACAAAGGCTATTTTGATTCTGAATGGGAATCTACCCACAGTTCAATGCAGTTTAAATAATCCAGCTCAAAAAATAAGTGCATTAATTTATCTGACTAGACTTTATTTAGCATCGCCCTTCAGAAAAAGGACAGCCTGAATCCTTGCTGAGGAAAATAGTTACGTTACTGTATGCTTGTCATATGTACTTTCGGAATAGAATGTGTTCATATTTTAAGTCACTCATAAATCTTAAGCACATAGAATCTACTTCAGAAGACAACTCACGTGAAGTGCACATTTCTTCTGAATTTCTTCTGACATTTTATGCAAAGGAGTCTTGTAAAGGTAAGAAACATTTAATTATCAGACTGACAGCAATTCTGGTAGGCACTGGTTTCTCAGATGTCAGCCTTCTGTCTGTGGCTATTCTTCAGGGATCATGAGGATGCATTCTAACCTATGTGAAGTTCATTACAGCTTTATCTCTACAATCTGAACTCTAATTATCTAAGGTGACTGTCTACACCTTTAGACACTAATGGTGTAATTCATCTGCTGAGAAGGTCAGTTTAATGTTTTCCCCCACATCAATTGCATTTTAATATTACTGTGCATAGTGACACATAAGTACAATATCAGCACTTCAATCAAGTCAGTATTGGAATTGCACAGCCACAAAGTTTAGACAATTTTTTATGAAATGTAGCTCTTACATGAATAACTTGGAAATTTAAAAGAATGAGGGATTCCCCTGCTGACTGTGAAAGCAATTTATTAGCTAAAAACCATCAGGCAAGACCTCTTGCTCTAAATGTCAGGTCCACATGACAATCAATGAAAGTCAAGTGCAGCAGTTCAAGATTAACAGGGATCTATATTATCACTACTATATATTTAATAACCAAACTCCAGTGACACTATCTCCAGCACTCAGATTCCTACTAGTAGTTTCACGTCTGTCTTCAAACGTGGAACATAAAACAACTGTGTGAAATGTTACTTGTAAATGCTGAACAAGTAATATACCAGAGATTAATCAAGCCTTGGCTTGGTGGCATTAACTAAAACAATGTAGCTCATAAGGATTTAATAACATAGCAATGAGTAACACGTGTGGGCAGAAGGTGTGGCCTGACGTACAGGTTTTTTGAACACTTACATTTTTGACATCTTTACTGTGAATCCTCTTCACAGTCTTGCTTATAACCTGAAAGCAATGGCTAGCAAGCTCCACTAATTGCTAAGGTTTTCAGAAAAAATATTATTTAATAAGAATTTACAACTGTAGGTGAAGATTAGCTTAAAGGAAACATAAAAGAACATCATTAAAATGCTGGAATATCTGAGAGAGAGGATTTATTAAAGGGTATTTGCTGCTTGGTGAATGTGTTCTTATTAACATTTTATACAATGGTGGCCTATCTGTGAGGGTCTTAAAATGTAGCAGTAATGATCAAAATAATAGATGTGTAAGACCAGACCTTTTCTTGTAAGATCGAAGTATAAGAAATTATTAACTATATCTAATGATGCTTAGATAGCACTATGAGCTGGAAGCTAAAACAGAATGAAAATCTAAGATAATCTTCCCTCGAGTTTTTAAGGCAGTCCGGCTGGGAATTACTATCTGTTACAGAGGGTAATGCTCCATTTCTATCAGGTAACTTTCATTGCCTTACTTTTCACAAATATCTACTGCTGATGGTCACACTGAAAGGGCTGGTCTGAAATTAAAGTTCACATTTAAATAATAAAATATTACACACATTTACTGTAGCAGTTATTCACTTAATTTGGCACAGTGCTGCTGTTTCAATGTTCTTTGTAAATTCATGGAACTTCAATACATCAGTTTGATATACTCTACACAAAACCTTTTGGAATGCATTAGTGCTTCCAATTTAACATTTGAAACTGAATTAATGAAATTGCATGAAATTGCATTCCTTTGCACAAACTAAGAAATTTCAATGAATTTTCTCTAGTTTTTGTGGCTTCAACAATTAATGCCTCAGTATGGCTTCTGAATAACTTCATGCCACATCCAATCTCCTGCCCTCAAATTCTAACTTTTAAAAAGATAATCTTAGCTATCCCTATTACAGTCTACATAAGGATTATAAATTGTCTCTGTCTTTGAATACTTGGTACTTGCTACATGCTTTGAGGCAACAATGCATGTGACAGAACTGGGGTATTAAAAATAGCAGAAAACATAAACTTATGAAAGATTTATGTGTTTTCTACATCTACCCATGGAATGAATCTCACAGATGAAATTAAGCTGGTATTACAAAAGCAAAGTGCCTACTAACTTGACAAATTTCAGTTCTTCCTCATGCTTTGCTAAAGCAATACCAGCTGAAGAACTGAAATTGCATTACAAAAAAGGTCCTCAATTATGCCTGGATCACACCATATATAAGAAGATGAGAAATATGGACAAATCAGGTTAGGCAGATGACAAGGAATGGAAAAGTAATTAAGCACATATAGCCAACTTGTCACATGGAAGAAAAGACACAGTGTTCCAGTGTCAAAGATGAAAATAAAAATAAAGAGAATTATAGGTAGAAGCACTTAGGCTAAATTCAGAAGATCGCTTAAGTGCAGGAGGCATCCCATATAATATGGTAGGACTGCTCCCCAGCACAATGTGTTGTAAAGCAGAAGCAGTTCCATTGAGTTTTGTGAGATATAATCGAAAAGGTGCTCTTGTGTAAGTGACTTCCTTGTAATTTGTTGCTTAAAAGTCAAACATATCTGTGAGTACTCTGCAGAAATATGGATGAAAGTAGAGCCATCCAGAAAAAAAACAAAATAACCTTTTGTAATGTGGAAAAATTGGGGAAAAAAAGACTGATGCACATCATACTCCTTCTGCCATCCATCATAAGTTTCATAGACATTTAGAAAAATAAATTATCTTAAAGTATGGGTATTTGTAAATGTCCATATGTAAATGCATGAACTCAGCAGAGAGTGCAGCTGAGTGGGATTGAAAGGCAGTGTAAATTGTTCTATAAATGATCCAAGAAAGGCTGAAAGAAACATGGAGTCAGAAAGCATCCACCACATTGGGCTTTGTTCAATGAACCTCTTTTCATCAGCATGAAAATGGGATTTATTCATTTTTACCATAAGCTCTTTCCAAGATATGATTTCGAAGCAAAAGTTTTCTTTTACTGATGGTGAGAAAGGGCTTAGGAAACCCAAAGTTTCTAAAAATCACAGAAAATTATTAAATATATACTTAAACATATAAACATCCAACTTCTATCTTCATTTCTTTCATTCATTTTCTATCATGTAGAAATACCAGACCAAAGTAAACATATTCATTATCAAATAAGCTCTAAATATTGTTTCTCTCTATGCTGAATCATTTATCTTTTGCAAATAACACTGACAGTTACCTTTCTCAAAAGCATTCTCAGTCCCAGTTTATCTTGCATGGTTGAATTCTTCCATCAAGAACAGTACCTTTCTGCAAGTTGGCCTATTTTGCCCATGTTTCTAAAATGTTTCTATTACTTCATTTATGGCGAACACTTTTTCTTGCAAATAAGCATCAGATTGCCAGTTCCTTTAAAAGCTATGAAGAAGAGTTTTTCTTTTTCTGAATATTTGGAGTTGGTGTTGATGTCATCTCAATTTTCTGTCTGCAATTTTTGTTCACATTTATTTCTGTCCCATAAGAGAGAAATCCCTGGAAACCCCCCACACCTATTGATTTATGCATTATTATAGATATGTAAACAAAGACTGATTTGATTGCAAAGGTGCATACTTATCTGCTCTTGTATTAATGGATATGTTCTTGTACACAATAATTTACCACTGATATAACAGTAGACTAAAAGCACCTAAACACAATATAAAAGTTGCATTATGTGTACTCGTATTACTTCTGACAGTAAAATCAAAATATCCTGCCTGCAAATAATCCCAGAACAGTGAAAAGCCATTTACCAGTAATTTATCAATAACCCGTAAGGAAAAAATTGCATAAAACTGTAGGTGTTTCTTTATATACATTTTTTGTATGATTTTAACTGTATATTCAGAGGAGATCTAAGTTTATGGCAATTAACTAGTTCCTAACTGGTCTGTGGCTTGGAAGAAAGATTTGATTTAAACTTAGAAATCAGTGCTTCGACTAGAATGCATCCATTTAGTGGCTTTTTGGGACTAAGTATATTTTTTACTATATATTAACCCACGTTGTTATTTTTACTGCAATCGAATCTAAGATTTTCAGCTGCAGCAGCAGCACTAATAATATGACCACTCTGCTGCACTAATAATATGACCACTCTGCTGAGCTTTAGACACATAGTAAGACTGTTCCAAATTGTTTCTAAACTATTAGGCACACTGATTAGTTTAGAAATAATAACTACCTGCCTGAGATAATTTAAATGCTGAGCAGAACTGTTGATGAAGCCCAAGCCTATTATCTCCAGTTTCTACATTCTGCATACTTTCATCCTGCCTCTTCTCCAGAGAGAAGTAAACTGAAGTCTGGTCCTCTGCATGCACCAGTAGTTCTCAGTTATTAAAGTCTCACGTTTTATTAAAGAGTGCATCTATCCAGCTCAGAGCTACTGGAGCTCTACCACAGCAAGAACATTTTTGCAGCTTCGTTCCATTCCTCTGTGGTATCAGCTCATACATATCTCACCTCTGTTTCACGAAGGTTAATAGAACACTAGACATTGGCCAAAATCTGAAACATGCTGTTACAACAGAGACAGGTTATCCTCCTGCTGCTGACTCAAATTACCACTGAAGACAAAAGGAGTGCCAGCAGAGACGTCCAGGGTTGTACGTAGACTTGCAAAACTTGTTTGCTTGATCAAATGGTCCTGCAACTTCCTTATTATTCCAAAGGGCTGAGCTGCAGGTGTCTAGTGGCTCCATTATCTCTAAACTATAATTCAAGCCTCTTATAACTGGCCTGGTACAAATTGTGCACTGTGCTTGGTCACAGAAGTGGCATGTGGCTACATTCTGAATTACATACATAAAAAAGAACACAGAGAGGAACGTTTTAGAATCAAGTCATACTACAGGGAACCACGCTTAGCAGGCAGGCCAAAAGCTCAGATTTCAGGCTGGAAAGGCTGTTAGGTTTTTACAGACATCACCCTCGAGGAACCACTAGTGAGTTGCCAAACCTTCCCCACTTGGCCTTGTCTGAAGCTGTTCTCTTGAAGACAAATGTTCTTTGAGTCATCAAAGTTCAAAAAATGACATGGCTGGAAGCTCATGAAATTCAACATAACTGAAAAGTCTCTTAAAGACTGCACTGAGAGACAAGGAGAAGAGACACTGATAGCTGGCATTCTCAGCCTTCACCCTAGTCAAAGGATAGGATACATATCATGACTAGTACAGAAACTTTTACTGAAGCAAGACAACATACTCCATGTTATAGCATCCTTTAAATCAATCTGGTAACAGAAACTAGCTTGAACTGCAAGCACTTCATTTACCAAATAGTGTCTTAGTCTTAGTCTTGTACTCAGTCCGAGTATGGCAGTAGAGCTCCAATACTCACACAGGGCTCTTATCAATGCCTGGATGAAATTTATGATGCTGTTCTTGATCTGTACAGCTCTAAATTACATGGGAATTGTCTATCTAAGAGACCAACGTCTCCCCATGCCATGCTGCCACAGCTGCTGTCAGCAGAAAGACTCATGCCAGACACATTTGAGATTAAAGAGTAGAAAAAAAAGTGAGTTGTCAGCAAGACTGACTCACTAGGGGACAGGCTGCTGTGCAATTTACTCCCACCTTTGGTTTGAAATAACTAAAATTTATGGACCCTTAAAGTGGTGTAAAAGGTATACTATTTTCTCAGGAACACAATCAAGAGTGATATTTTTAGATATATCAGAGAATTACGCTTGCTTTCTAAACCCTTTCATTATGGCTATGAATAGGCTGGTAGTCTGAGGTCTTTATCTTTTAAGACGCTGTCCTTTAATCCAATACCTAGATCCCAGGATAGGTACATTTTGCTAAAATAGGATTTCAGATAGGATTACAGGGAGCTATGTCTCCTTAGCTCAGAGAGGAGGAGAGCGAGGGGTGATCTCACTAATGTTTATAAATACATAAACGGTGGGTGTCAGGAGGATGGAGACAGGCTCTTCTCAGTGATGTCCAATGACAGGACAAGGGGCAATGGGTACAAGCTGGAACATAAGAGTTCCAAAGACACATAAGGAAAAACTTCCTCACTGTTCAGGTGAGGGAGCACTGGAAGGGGCTGCCCAGATGCGTTGTGGAGTCTCCTTCTCTGGAGACATTCAAAACCCACCTGGATGAGTTCCTGTGAGACCTACTCCAGGTGGTCCCGCTCTGGCAGGGTGGTTGGACTAGATGATCTTTCAAGGTCTCTTCCAACCCTTAAGATTCTGTGAATTTGGAAGGAATGCGGAGACTGCATTCTTATAGCGTTCTTCATCTTTTTCTATTTAGGAAAACCTCTTAAAACCCCAAGGAAAACATCCATCTGATCAGCCAAGTGACTTTTATGGCCCTGTCTGTCTGGATTGGAGTAGATAATCTTTTGAGGTCCCTTCTAACTCTTAAGAGTCTGTGATTCTGTGAAAGAACAGCATAGCAGAAGTAGTCTGATAGACCCTCTTTATCTGCAGACAGGATGCCATCTATTTTCTTATAAATTGCTGGCCTTCTCCAGTTCAGTTTGGTAAAGCACATCAGAGTCCACATATATTTTAGTTTGATGGAGACCTATGGGCAGGAGCAAAAGATTATATCTGCTGTTAATAGGCAGTCAGCTATTAAACTATAAAATTATCTTTTTGTGCTCTGCTTGCCCATCCCTAATTGGTTCAGTTAATTACTATTAGGATCCAAGCTTTAATGACAAACATTAAAAGAGACAAAGCTGTTTCACAGCAAGGGAACAGCCTTTTCTGTACCTGAATATCACCTAATGAGTATTTAAATCTGAGGTTCTGTTTTTCAGGTGAAAAAAATGAAAGCCAGGTCCACATTAAGGCATTCACATTTTATCTGTATGGTTACAGGGCTGTATACTCAGATCCCAGTAAGATTGTTTCACTTTTCCAACTTTAGTGTCATTATATTATTACAACTAATGATTCTTTGGGAAGCAGAAAATTTCCTGAGGAATCACATTAGAATTTATCAAAATACAGCCTTCTGCTCATAAATATAAGCCTTTTCTTATAAAGAAACCAGAAATCAACATGTAACATTTGTGAGTGGCTAAAGAGCTGACTTGCTCAGCTATCAGCTACAGGAATCAGTCCTCATACATTCACGTCATGATGATCAGCATTCCGCAAGTGGATCTTTTCTAACACTCACTAGCAAATCAATTGCTTTCACATCTGCTTGTAGCTCACAGTTCCCCAAAGGATCTCAGCGATCATATTGTTTTTCCATTTTCCGATGTACTGTCTGAACTTTTCCCTCAAGGCTTTGCTCAATTTACTGTAGTCAATCACTTCTTATTGATTGCTAGCACTTGCTCATTCCTCATCTATCTTTTTTTATTGGATATAGCTTGTTTTGGGTTGTGTTTTTGTTTGTTTTTTTTTTTTTTTAGTATGTCCCGTCATGCACTTGCTGCTCTTTCCAGTCTCATTGGTTTAGATTTCTCATTTAGCTTTATACTTCCAATTTGTTCAAGTTTCATTTTTGTTCAAGTCTAAATTCCATGTTGTCTCAGCTTATCCTTTTTTTTGTACAATATTCGCATGCTCAAAACAAACTTCAGCTTTTGGCATACAAGTCTCCACTTGAGACCTTACATAAAGCACTGATCTTCGGTTAATTTACAGAGTTCTACCAAACATCCTTTCTGCATTTATAATTTCTCCCGACATTTCAATTTTGTGTCATACATACATTTCTGCACTGCATACACTTCCTTCTTATTAGGAAGAAGCAAAGAGAATAGAGAGACCCTGGAAACAATTTTTCACAACTAATCCAAAGCAGAACCCTGTCTGGTTACCTGAAGATTCACCTGCTTTCTGCAGGGCACAAACACTGGCTCATTTGCAGCCACTCTTTTTGACTTCACAAAGGCTGACATCCTGAATCTTGGAAGCTACAATCATTTTACTTCCTGGGCTACTTTTCCCTCCAAAGTTCTGCACTGGTATAAGTACTCCCTCTTGCACCAACACAGAAGAATGCTGACCACACATTTCCTTACACTATTTGGGAATCAGTCTTATCCTCATATGCAAGATGCAATTATTAGAATTCTCTTTTTCTAGTTGGACCTTTCAGTCATCACAGCAACTGAGAATCTCTTTGGTCCTCTTAGCAATAACATCATTAGCCAACAGAAGCTTACATACAACCAGTGTCATCAAGACAACTGCCAAAAGTTGACTGTGAATTTTGATCTAGGCAACTTCAGCAAACATTTCAAGCACATTTTTTGCTTTTAATGCAAAACTGTCTTAGCTGAAAAATCCTCAATGCACTTTATTACAACATCAATCATTCATATGATGAGAAATTTGGACTTAAAGCTGCTCTTCAAGTCCCCATATAAAAGCAGGAAATGATTAATATAAAAAGAGTTGGGGTTTAAAGTAGGAGTAACTTGGAGGAACATCTCCCCAGTCCTTTCTTTTCCTGGGATTCTCTGTTTTCTCTGACCAGTCCCTCTTTTACTGTCTCATTTTTGGGACAGCATGATCACGAATGAGAGGAACAGTGATACCAGCTTATTGAGCACCCGGACAATGAGCCAGTAATGACAAAAAGCCTTCTTTGTACCAACAAACTTATTCAATGCATGGACCCATGGCCCATTAAACACAAGACCAAAAGAGACATCCTTATAAACCTTGGAAATAGGTCTGTAGGGATAAAACCGTGCAGCTTTACAGTGGCTTTCTGCTTGAGATCATACCAGTACACCCGGGATGCCAAGAGAATCACAACAGTCCCTGCCAGAATGAGGGTGGACTAAAACGAGGAGACTTAGTAGAGAGAAACAGATAGCACCAAGTTCTCCCTTCCACACTCTACGCATTTTAAAGGGGCATGTTTCCAACTAGCTCTGGTCTGGACCTGTAGAACACACACATTTTAGTGTCTAAAGTGCACTAAGTGAGCTCCCTGAGTGTGCTGTTTCAGTTTTATCTGAAAGGACTCCAATCCATATGCTCCAAGATTATTCGGCATTGTGAACCAAAGCTTACTAAGTGGGAATGACTACAGTATTTAAAAGCACATAGGTTGATGCTCATGTCTTGAAATTAACTGAAGAAGCTACAATTCTAAACTCTATACATCACTGACACGTTTTGAATTTGTGCCAGTAAGGAGGAGACAGTGAGCTTGCATCATCCCTCTGCCCTTAATCTTGCCAGCAAAACAGACCTGCAAAGCTAGTAATCTCACAGTCCATTAGCATAGAACAACTATGCCAGGAATTCCAAAATAACTTACTTGTTCTTTTCCATCAGTCAGCATGTTGGTGCTGTTAAGCCAATTACTTTGCAACAGTGTCAACCCAGAAATAAAGTTGTTAAAGAACTGGAGACAAGAAATGTAGCTCTTTACTAAAAGCAAGTGGAGATTCTGCCAGTATGTTTTCCCTACTAAGACTCTTTACAGGATTTCACAAACACAAAGAAATCAAAATGGCAAATGTCAACATGTGACGCAGTTGTGATGCAGGGCTTCTCCTAACCACTGGCTGCCAATGAATGATGTTGCAAATGTAATGAGAGTAGGACTCTTCTATCTGAAACTTCAGGTCAGCTCTCTCTCTATCAGAAGCAAAAGTCCTCAAGCTGGGAAGACAAAAGGAAAGCTCTCCATGTCCCCCTTTTCCTCCATATCTCCCTTTTTCTCCACTTTGAAATTAAAGGAAAAAGGAAACATCCCTGTTGAATCTTCTGTCCTTTTCACACTCCTTACAAGAATGTGTGAGTATAGATGTGTGGGTGGACATTTGAGAACAAGGCTTATTCCTCTACACAACTGTATGCTCTGGGAAGGTTAGTTTATTGCCTTTCATGTCTGACAAGATGCCTGAAAACAAATCTAATTTTCTGAATAGTACTGGCTTTATTTGAGGAAATGCAAGAGGAATTCAACTCACCATCTGCAAGAACTGCTTCGTAGACATAAGACAAAGGGTATCCAGGATTTTCTTTCTGTGGCTTACCTAGGAAAAAACAATAATTCTTTAATGGTAACTACTTGCAAATACCTTTAACTGGTCACCAAGTCTGATTAAAGTGATCTTGCAGATCACTTGTTTTTTTCACAGAATATTTAGTTTGTTCTAAGGAAGGCCTTAGCATCAGAAATTAATCCGTGACAAGAAAGAAAGAGGCAAGATAAAACAGAGTTAAGAACACAAATGGACAAGCAACTCAAACCCTCAGAAATAAGGAAATACCGTGACATTGATTTCCACTTTCTTTTTTTAGATGAAATTCTGTATTTTATTCTAGATGTAAGATAAAGCAATCTTACAGCTACAGTTTTGTAGAGAGAATTAAAAAAAAATAAAAAATACAAGGGTTAGTGGAGAGGAACAAGTCTAGATAGATCTTTAGATGGAATTGCATTTATCTTTCTTCAGTAAACATCCCCGTGACTGATCTTTTCAATTTACTACAGCAGATAAGAAATGTGGGCTTGAGAGAGAAGTTTCAATATAGCAAACAATGGGAGCGGAGCTTGGCAAAGGAAAGAGGAAAGTGAGAAATGGAAATTGGATGTAGGCACTGCGGTTCGGAAGACAAGACAACTGTCCAGGGCTGTGTTTGACAATACAATAAATCTGGCTATGGAGTTCCCAGCATTGGGTAAAGAAGTCCAATGGCCACAACATGTAAAGTATAGGTAAAATATCAAAAAATTCTCTGTCAGTTCCTATTTGTTGAAATGATTTTGATGGCTTAAAAACTATCCCAGAAGACTTTCTGCCGTATTACACAATATCTGTCTATGCCACTTTCTTTCTTTTGTTGCTTTTTTCTTTTCTTGTTGGATCAAGTTATCGCTTAGTTTTCCACATCTGAGGCAACACTGACATAAGGCCTGCTTGAGCTACACATTGTGAGTTCCAGCTAATCCAAAAAGCATCCTGTTGTGCAGCATCTGTGGGATCCTGATCAAGATCCTATGTATATTGCTGAGTGCTGGAGAAACGAATAATGAATATTCCTACAAGGGACCAAGACTGTAAAATAAGAGTCACTGGGCAAAGACATCAATCCTAGGATGAGAAGAGGAGCCTGGGAAAGCTACAATGACTTTATTAAGGCTGCACAAACCCAAACACTCAGTCTTTCTCCTTTGCTGCGTATTGTTGACTATTTCTTTTATATTGCTCTGTACCATGGATAGTGTGCAAGTTAGACCTACTCTGGCATTGACTTGTGGTTTTGTACTTGAAAAAGCTGTTGTTTACTGTATTCTGGCTCAGTTATTCTTGTGATAACAAAAATCCGGTGAATGAGGAGAGGAGCTGACTGCTGCTTTAGAGAATTTAGATTATTTCAGATTCCCATCCTGAAGTTTTGAGGCCAAAAGCTAGAAGGCTTTTAAAACATGGTTTTCAGAAGTGCTCATTAGTTCTGTATTACACTTTCTGTGAAAGACCTTACATCTGACCTGAAGACATCTGAGTAGTCACAAACACATCTGAAAGGAAAGGCAGTTTGAACGTGGATGTAAAAAATACTGTACACTGAAAAATGTTATGAAAAGTAATGTCTCAGAGTGGTATGAGAAGTGGAAGAAATGCTTCACCCTAACCTTGCTAAATACTACTATGCAAAATTATGAAAAAACACTGTTTGGACAACACTCAATACAGAAAGGAGTTCTACAGGAAAGCACATTATGAAATTAATAATTCTGTTTTCTCAACAGGATTTGAATGGCATTCAAGACATACATAATGCAACCTCAAACTGAAATACAAAACAAAGTACCAAATAACTAATTAACTGAGCACTATTTCTATTTATCCTGAGTACTTATGAGGGCAGGTTCTTAGTGGGGGGTGGGGAGGAAGAGTGCACTTACATAATTAAAGGCAATCCATGCTATGAACAAGAGTCCTAACTGAAGTTTAAATAGGCTACTTTGTACCCGTAAGTTTTTTACTTTTGTATACCTCACTCTGTAACTGACTTAACATTTTCTGGACCAAGTTCTGTCCTTATAGCCATTTAAGGAAGTACACAGAGACTCTGTAAAGAGCAAAATCTAATTCTATACAAAAGATGTTGTTCTTTTGCTATCCTAATACTGAAATATTTTTCAGTATTTAGATAGGTGCTATACTTCATTTTTTGCAGGGATAAGTGTTACAACTGGGAAATCAACATGACCCTTATATATTCCTGCTTCCAAGAAGCTGATGTTAACTCAACAGAAGTATATCATGGTGAAATTACAAATAGCAACTTTTTTATAGCAACATCTGTGTGACAAAAACTACACAAAGCATGCATTTCAGAAGGACTTCTCTAGACCCCTTACAATAATAACTTTTCAGTAATTGTGCTTGGTAACCACAGTGCAAAACCTAAGGAGAGTCAATGATATATGAAGTGCATGCAAAACCATAGAGTCACAGAGCCATTTTACAGTTCTAGCGGCAACATACTGCTGAAAATCTTAAATTATTTGTAAGCTTTAGAAATAGTCTCACAACTGCAACTAAATTCTGACTGGTAAGTGTTGTGCCATAACTAAGACATAAATTTGGATGGTGTCTGCTTGCAACCTTGAAAAAGCAGACTAATGATGATAAAACCATTAATTCATTTTAAAAATAAAAAAAATTATAATCTAAATAAACAACAGTAAAATCACAGGACATTAATTTAAATTGCTATGTGCTGCTTCATGTCCTAGTCATTTGACTTTTACTACTTTATTAATAAAACTTTTTATGAGCTTGTCCTCAACGTTTTCAGTGACTTTAGATGTCAGTGCATTTACTTCTTCAGGTAAGCAATTTTCATTCAATTAGTTTCAAAAATAAGAGGAAAAAATATCACATATATGCATACTTCAGAATCCAAGGATACGGGTCACTATGTTGATGGATCAAAACATGAGTTTCCAAGAAACCTTGATTATATACCAAATAAACTCATCTCTGGATTCTGTAGAAATAAAAGAAAGAACAAAGAACAAAGCTGAAGCAGGAGAAGGTGGCAGTCTCAACATCATATCTCTGGTTGTCATCTCCAGGCTCACCCTCCAGTTTCCCTTATGGTTTGAAATAGCCAAGATCACGTGCCAGATGAAACAAGTTAATAACATTAACCACAGTTTTTTGCTGACAGTCATCCCTGTTACAGATCCCCATCACTGCATTGGCATCCCAGCAATCATTCTGTGTGGAGATGGAGAAACAATATCTCAAGAAGATTTAGTAATGTGGTAATGTTAGCAGCAGTCCCTGCATAGCAAAGACTCAAAGACTCATGGGCAGACCAAAATGGAAATAAAGACTATACCATAACACACTTTTAGCTAACAAATTGCCCCTTCTGCTTACAATAAATTCATACAGATCATTTTCATTTTAATAAAAATAATTAATTGGCATTTAAAGTGTTCCTCAATAAGCAGATGACCTCACTCCCTTAAAGTGCTTAAACAGTTGTATACACTGTCTGAATGTATATAGGAAGCACACAGCCACGTGGTCTCACTGCAACCTCCTTGTCAGTATAGGTGGCCATAACCACCCACCTTACTTCCCTCTGTTTTCTTGGTCTTTTGTGTCCATGAAGACAGTGGGAAAGCTTAAGGAGTTTAGTTCATTAGTACAAGTCTTACTGACAGCTTAAGAAAATCCACCATCATTAGGTAGTCGTATATGAGTACCAACATGAGGAAAATTTTACAGAACACCAAAGCTGTGAATTCAGTATGTGAAATATTACCTCACTATTTACTGTTATACCCAAATTTCTTGCACAATTCCAATAAAGTTTATGCCACTAGACTAAAATGAAATAGAACACAATACCATAAAAGCTTATTGTAAAAATATACTGCTTAATTTCTCTTTTCTGTGACACGTACAATGGAAATTGCCCTCATATTTGGAGTGGGCTGAAAATTTGCATATGCTAAGCCCTATTTTAAGCTCACAGCCTGTTTGTCCTATATTTATTTGAGACAAACACCCAGGGCTAGTATCTCATTAATTCAGACGTATACCTTACTAGTGACTGCAAAAGTAGTTTTCTTAACATTACTTTTTTTAGTGATTAAAATTGAGTGCAGGTACACTGAATACTTTCTAGGCAACAGTCAAAACTTAATGGCATATTGCTGTCTCAGGTAAAATCACTTTTCCTGGGCTGTCAAAGATGGTGGATACAGTTTCCCAGCTGGCTTATATTACTTTATGTACCTCTTCTCACTTTTCAGTACAATAGCTGGTAAGGAATGGATACATGTGGGTTAGTTGAGCAGTTCTCAACTTTAAAATTCTATAGAAGTAGATACTCTATAAAATTCTATAGAAGTGACAAGAGTTGTTTTGTTGTGCTGTAAACAATGAAACCTAATAAAAATGCAAGCAGAGTAATGGATACTTATGACTCCTGAGCTGTACTGAGAAGTCCCACCAAAAGGTCTCATGAAACTGTCAGCACACTTCACAAACGGTAACACTGAATATTATTTGTATTACATAAGAACTGCTATCTTTGTGCATCGTCAATACCAAGGCACAAATAACTATTAGAGGAATTAAGGTCATCTAAAGATCGAAGCAACTACTTCCAGCTGCAAATAGCTATATCTACAAATGCACTGATTAAACATATGGCTAGCCTGATTTAAAATGGAAGTGTTTCAGGACTAAACAAAAATTCCAGTTCTGTCTAGGTTAAAAAAATCCAGGGTACTGAATTAATAAATTGAAAGTATGTCAATTTAATATAAAAAAGAGGTACACAGTTCAGCAGACCAATGATAAGTTGTAGAAAGAAAAAGGGAAAGGAAGAGATAGATGCAGACAAAATGTGTCTCCCAGTTCTACTTGAAGCAATATTAGGGAAAGCTATTAAAAAAAAGTCACAATTCTACAGTCACCCTGGGCCATCTTAGACATTAACATAGAATAATAAAAGTTCTGAGTGTTCTACTCTTTCATAGAGATTTGTCCTTTTTTATTTCAACAGGCCCTTACACAAAATTCAAAACCACCTCTAAATCCAATTGTAGTGAATAGTGACATTTTTTGTGATCAAGTCCTCCTAAATGAATCTTTTGACAATATTAAAAATATTTGCATTCCACTTCATGCATAAGGTAAATACAACAAAATCTGTCACCATTCAGGAAATATATGTTAGAGTGTCCAGTTTCCATGTCTTAGTTCTCCTTTTACTCCTCCAAGAACATGTTCAAACAGGAATGACAAACCCTTCAGATTTTGCATTAGAACCACACTATAGAGCAAACAGGCTCTACGCTGCGTACAAAAAGCCCTGCATCTTCCATTTTATTTAGTTTCACTGAGCATTTTACTTAGTATTGGGTTTTGCCTAGAATTTTTGCCATGTATATTACTTTGGAGTTAGAAGGAAGTTTTAACAGATGAAGAGCTCTAGCTGCTCCAACAAGATGAAATTGGCATCATCTGGTAGGTGAAAGGTTTTAGCAAAATTATGGGAGGGGAGGCATATCAACTAAGATTTGATTTATTTTGCACCCTCTCAATTTCAGACAGTAGAGACTGTACAAAGATAATACAATCTCAAGGAGAAGAGACAGCTGAGAACTTACCTTGTCTAGGAACTCTGCAGGGTAAGGAGAAAGCTTGGTGGAAAAGTGATTATTACTAGTACCTAAGCTACATCATTATTAACATTATGAGGTAACAATCTGATTTCGAATCCATCTTCAGTTGTTCTAACTGACCACAATCCACTCCTGAGTCCTGACATCAATTAGACTTAGTATCTCAATGGTCCATTGTGCTAAGTGATTAACAGAACTCAGTTGCAGCAGTGCACATCAGCATCACGTGGTGGTGCCATGTAATCATTGTAATTAAAGCACATCACTAACTACTTAAGACTGATAGAGTGACAGCTCGTGTTAATAGCGAAGAGACAATAAAGTAGAAATGCATGAAGGAAAACATTAACAGCAATGAATGGTTTAAGGAGAACATAATGGAATGAAAAAGCATGAAGAACATACACAAAAGTGTTTTTATCACTATATCTAGAAGTAGAAATATAAAGGACAAGGGATGAGCACTGAAAACAAAAGTGACAGAAGATGATGATCCATATGGAGATGGGAAATCTTGTGAGTACATAGTCCTGAAGAAAGGCATAAAAAAAATATTGGGAAAAATAAACCAAGTTTATTTAATAAGCCCTTAGCAAGCTATTTTAAGTATAATGACAAAATCTTTTTCCAAGATGCATAATCTGTCAAAATCCATACCATAGATATCATAAAACCTAAGAGCTTGATAGGATGCTACAAAAACATATCATAAACATAGGCACTGCAAATAGTCACCCTTATCTTTATGCAATGGTAAATAGTGATGTAACATGCACATCTTCATTCTTCAGAGCTTAAAACATCTAGTTGACAGCAAATCTCTCAGAATTCTTTCACTGTGCAACAGAGATCTCCTGGCAAGCACTGATCTCGGCTGGCCTGCCAGTGCACACCAGTACGTAAAAAAAAAAGGCCAGAGCAGTTCTCAGCAATGTCTACAGAGCAGGGCTTACTCCATGAAGCACCAGGCAGCAACACTACCCTCAGTCCTGGGTCTAGTTCCATCAATTGCATTTGTCTGATCTCAGACACAGTCTATGCATCCCTCATAAAGATGTACACACTGAGACCCAGGCCTTCAACAGCTATTCATTAATTCAGCTTTGCATTCATCTCTGAAGTTGCCAATATTGACTACTGACAAAGAACAGATAATTTGAGCACCTATTAGTCACTTGACATTACAATGTAAATGAAATCCCAAGGGCAGATGCAATAAATATTTTTGTGAATGCACAGACCTAAGCAAAGAACCAACATCTGCCTTCTAGGAAATAGTTTGCAGTTTCCTGTGCATAAGTCAACAGTCTCTGGGCCCAGTTCCTTCTTCCTATATACAGACACACACGTATAACATAGACTCACTGTTTTCATTCCACTGAAAAGCTGCCAGGGAATTTCAGTCTGAAGCTAGATATCAGACACAGACAAGAAATCACAAACACACTCTAAACCAAACCAAGCAACTGTAATTAGTCCTCAAACTTAAAGCCTGAGAGATGCCCAGAAAAAGATACACTGAGGAAAAGGTTAATAAATACTGAACAACAAGAAATGTGAGAAAAGAAGATGGTTGGGAAGGACAGTTTTGAAAGCAGTGATCTGATAACAGCCAGACTGTGCATAGACACATATTGGGCAGGTATGAAAGCCCTATGTTATAGAATCATAGAATGGCAAGGGTTGGAAGGTCCACCTAGATCAGGTCGCATAGAAACACATCCAGGTAGGTCTTGAAGACCTCCAAGGAAGGAGACTCCACAGCCTCTCTGGGCAGCCTGTGTCACTACTCTGTCATCCTCACAGTGAAATAGATTTCTCTTCTGTTTAAGTGGAACTTTTTGTGTTCCAGCTTCATCCCATTACCCCTTGTCCTGTTGCTATCTACAATAGAAAAAAGGGATGTCCCAACCTCCTGACACCCACCCTTTAGATATTTATAAACGTTAATAAGATCTCCCCTCAATCTCCTCTTCTCCAGACTAAACAGCCCCAGTTCCAGCAGCCTTTGCTCATAAGGAAGATGCTCCAGTGCCATGATTATCTTGGTGGCCCTGTGCTGGACTCTCTCCAAAAGTTCCCTGTCCCTCTTGAGCTGAGGAGCCCAGAACTGGACACAGTACTTTAGATGAGGCCTCACCAGGGCAGAGTAGAGGGGGAGCAGAACCTCCCTTAACCTGCTGGCTACACTCTTCTTGATGCATCCCAGGATGCACCTCATGGCCTTCTTGGCCATAAGGGCACATTGCTGGCTCATGGTTAGTTTATTATCAATCAGAACTCCCAAGTCTCTCTTTGCAGAGCTGCTCTTCAGCAGCTGTACTGGTGCATGGGGTTGTTTCTTCCGAGATGCAGGACTCTGCACTTGTCCTTGTTATGCTTAAGCTTATCTGCTCAAGCATAAGGGAGCAGGGACATCCAGCTAGGTCACTCTGATTCAGCTGGGGTCACTCTACCCCATGTTCAAAAGAATATTCTTGGTTGTTCATCTTCATTAAAAAACAAGTTAATTTCTAAGTAAAACTCCTAATCTGTAGGATATATTTCTCAAGCACAAGCTCCCATACCAGTAAAATGGCACCTAACAAAGACAGAAACAAAATATTCTGCTTGGTAGACAAAATCATGACAAAATAGCAACTGCTGAGAGTAGGTAAGAGACCTAGAGACTACAAAGAATCAGTAGTCAATATGCTCTCAAAAGAAAATACATAGAAATGTACTTGAAATTTGTGCATTACTTCGATTGCTTTTCCAAAGTGACCCATGCATCTGTTTTTCAAAAGTTATCTGTTGTTTTCATTTGTGCAAACCATGGCAAGGTTAAAATTTGGATTAAACTATACCACGTGCACAGATTTTGCTATTTCAGTACCTCTCTTTTCTCAGGAGAGGGTTTTTTCTTACATTCCAGAAGTGCTAATCTTTACATTAATGCTTCATTGTAGTTTCCATGGACATGCAAACACATATAAACTGGATGCTTTTAGTCCTTCCAGTACAGATTTATTACTTGTTTTTGTGAAAGCAAGAGGGAACTTGTGCTCTTACAGCTTTTGTGTGACACACAGGAAGTGATGCCATCTATGTCTTACTCCATATTTATTTTTCACTCTGTCTGACTTACAAGAAATACATATACTGCCACATTAAGGTAATTTGAAGAGATGAAACATAAACCCATAGTTATGTAGTTTCTGAGGTTTGTAAATCAAGAAACAGAGAAACAAGTGTATGTCAACCCTTCAATCTCACCATGAAGTAGTGAAGGTAGGTTAACTACCAGTGGCATCTTTTAGACTTTCCAAAGCCTCTTCCCCACAAAAATGAAGCTAAGAGTACAAACATTTCATCACATATCAATGATATCAAACTAAAACTGTTGAATTAAGTTGAAGAGAGATGACCTCTCCATAAAATCTGAATTACTGCTTTTTTCTCTTCCAAATTATAACAGCTAAAAAAAATTTTAATAATTATACAAAGTTATCACTTTTAGATTACCTGGTTGAATAATTCCAGTAACAACAGAGAGATATTCCTCAGGTTCCTGATCAGCGGAAATTTCTTTGCTGCCTCCATCCAAAGTCAGTATCTCATAAAGAATCTCCGAATTCTCTACCCCACAAAGTAGAATCACCACATTATCTGGAGGTTTTAGAATTTGCTCCAGAAAATGACTTCTCTTGCGATTCAGGCAGTTAAGAAGCCCACATGACAGTATCAGGACTTTACATTTATAACAGGGTAAAGAGAATAGCTTCTGGTGCTTGAAAGATGAAGTCTCTAGATTGTTGTGGTAGTTTGAGCCTGGCTGGATGCCAGGTGCCCACCACACCGCTTTACCCCCCACCTCCTCAGCAAGCCAGGGAAGGGGAGAAAATAAGATGGGAATCTCGTGGGTTGAGATAAAAGCAGTTTAATAAATAAGCAGCAAAGCCGCGCGCGCGGGAAGCAAAGCAGAAGCAGATAAGCTGTTACTCTCTACTTCCCATCAGCAGCGATGTCCGGCCACCTCCCGAGAAGCAGGGCTTCAGTACGCGTAGCGGTTGCTTTGGGAAGCCAGAAATGAATCTCGCCTCCTCTTCCTGCTCCTTTCCCCCAGTTTATATTCCTGAGCTGACGTCATATGGTATGGAATATCTCCTTGGTCAGCCTGGGTCAGCTGTCCTGGCCATAGTCCCTCCCAAGATCATGCCCACCCACAGCTATTGGTGAAGGTGGGGGAAGGAATGCTGGAGGGACAGCCCTGATGCTGTGCAAGCGGTAGTCATAATATTGATATCAACAGTAAGCACAGCACTGCAGGAGCTGCTGTGGAAAATCACTACCGTCCCAGACCCACTACAGTCTCCACCCCTTATTCCATACCATTTATGTCATGCTCAGACAAACCATCTTAACAATCCATATACATTCTTATATACTCTCATTAACCAGTACCCCCACTCTTCAACAGACAAACATCATTCTTGTATTCCCTCTTGCATCTTGCATCAAACAAACAAACAACATTCTTATATCTTTCATTCTCTGTAGATGTTCACTGGAGCAGGTCATAACTTCTGTCTCATCCATCAAGATGAATATCCAGGCCAGGGGAAACAGTATGTTCAGTGTTGGGCACCAGCACCGGCTTGGTTTGTCCACTTGTTCGGTTTTTCTTGCAAAGTTCATCTACAACAGATAACTCACGTAACAGGTTATTTTTCCCCCAAGGTTAAGTCTCCTTGAGGTACACATCGAGTTTCCCCATCCTTTCTCATCACCCACCAAGTACAGCCAGGCCCTTGAGCAAAGACAATCCCACGAATGGGTTTGCCTTTTCCCATGGGAGGTGCAACCCATACTGCCTTCCCCAGCCATTTCCCTGGGTGCACTACGGGGACCTTATCTCCTCCCACAGTATGTAGTGGTTTTGTTTGGGCAGGACCAGGACGGTTAGTTGAACCTCTGCTATTGACCAGCCAAGTGGCTTCTGCTAAATTTTTATCCCACTGCTTCCATGCCCCATTGCCCAGTGCTCTCAACATGGTCTTTAGTAACCCATTATATCTCTCAATCTTTCCAGAGGCTTGTGGGTGATAGGGGATGTGGTATATCCACTCAATGCCATGTTTCTTTGCCCAGGAGTTTATGAGATTATTTCGAAAATGAGTTCCATTATCTGATTCAATTCTTTCTGGAGTGCCGTGTCGCCACAAAACTTGCCTTTCAAGACCCAAGACAGTATTTCGGGCAGTGGCGTGGTTGACAGAGTATGTTTCCAACCAACCAGTAGTTGCTTCCACCATGGTGAGTATATACCGCTTGCCTTGATGTGTTCGTGGTAGTGGTCCAACATAGTCAATTTGCCAGGCCTCACCATACTGAAAACCCAGCCATCGGCCTCTGTTCCAGGGAGACTTGATTCGTGTGGCTCGCTTGATTGCGGCACATGTTTCACATTCATGGGTGACCTGTGTGATGGCTTCCATGGTCAAGTCCACCCCTCGATCACGAGCCCATCTATATGTTGCATCTCTTCCCAGATGTCCTGATGTTTCATGGGCCCATCGAGCTATAAATAGCTCACCTTTACGCTCCCAGTCTAGATCTACCTGAGCTAGTTCAATTTTAGCAGCTTTATCTACCTGTTGGTTATTCCATTGTTCTTCATTGGCACGGCTTTTTGGCACGTGAGCATCTACATGACGTACTTTCAGAGTCATATTTTCCACCCGAGCAGCAATGTCTTGCCATAATGCAGCAGCCCAGATGGGTTTACCCTTGCGCTGCCAGTTGGTCTTCTTCCATTGCTGTAGCCATCCCCATAGAGCATTAGCCACCATCCAGGAGTCAGTGTAAAGATAGAGTACTGGCCACTTCTCTCGTTCTGCAATCTTTAGAGCTAGTTGGATAGCCTTCACTTCAGCAAACTGACTTGACTCACCTTCTCCTTCAGTGGCCTCAACAACTCGTCGTGTGGGACTCCACACAGCAGCTTTCCACTTACGATGATTTCCTACCACGCGGCAGGATCCATCAGTAAACAAAGCATAATGCCTCTCATCTTCTGATAGTTCATTATATGGTGGTGCCTCTTGGGCGCGAGCTACTTCCTCAGGCAATGCTCCAAAATCTCTGCCTTCTGGCCAGTCCATGATTTCTTCCAGGATTCCTGGGCGATTAGATTTCCCCAGCCGAGATCGTTGTGTAATCAACGCCATCCACTTACTCCATGTAGCGCTGGTTGCATGATGTATAGAAGGGGTTTTCCCTTTGAACATCCAGTGTAACACAGGCAGACGTGGTGCCAAGAGGAGATGAGCTTCTGTGCCAATGACTTCTGAAGCAGCTCGAAGTCCCTCATATGCTGCTAGTATTTCTTTTTCAGTTGGGGTGTAGTGGGCTTCCGATCCTCGATATCCTCGGCTCCAAAACCCTAATGGTCGACCTCGGGTTTCTCCAGATGTTTTCTGCCAGAGGCTCCAGGTGAGACCATGCTCTCCAGCGGCAGTGTAGAGGATATTCTGCACATCTGGTCCTGTACGGATGGGCCCAAGGGCGACTGCACGAGCTATTTCCTGTTTAATTTGTTGAAAAGCTTGTTGTTGCTCAAGGCCCCACTCAAAACAGTTCTTCTTTCTGGTGACTCTAAAGAGAGGGCTCACAAGCTGACTATAACCTGGGATATGCATCCTCCAGAATCCCACAAGGCCCAGGAAAGCTTGTGTTTCTTTCTTATTAGTCGGTTGAGACATAGTAGCTATTTTATTCACAATATCCATAGGCACATGCCGACGCCCATCTTGCCATTTTATGCCCAAAAACTGTATCTCTTGTGCAGGTCCCTTTACTTTGTTTCTTTTTATAGCAAAACCAGCTTTCAGGAGAATCTGTATTATTCTTTTCCCTTTCTCAAACACTTCTTCTGCCTTGTTGCCCCATACAATTATGTCATCAATGTACTGTAAATGTTCAGGGGCATCACCCGTTTCCAGCACAGTTTGGATTAGACCATGGCAAATAGTAGGACTATGTTTCCACCCCTGGGGCAATCGATTCCAGGTATATTGGACACCTCTCCATGTGAAGGCAAATTGTGGCCTGCACTCTGCTGCCAATGGAATTGAGAAGAATGCATTAGCGATGTCAATCGTAGCATACCACTTGGCTGCTTTTGACTCCAGTTCATACTGGAGCTCTAACATGTCTGGTACAGCAGCACTCAGTGGTGGTGTCACTTCGTTCAGGCCACGATAGTCTACTGTTAACCTCCACCCTCCATCAGATTTTTTCACAGGCCATATGGGACTATTAAATGGAGAATGAGTTTTGCTAATTACTCCTTGAGCCTCCAGTTGATGAATCAACTCACGGATGGGAGCCAGGGAATCTCGGTTCGTGCGATATTGCCTCCGGTGCACTGTCCTGGTAGCAATTGGTACCTGTTGCTCTTGAACTTGCAGCAATCCCACAACAAAAGGGTCTTCTGAGAGGCCAGGTAAATTAGAGAGTTGTTTGATTTTCTCTGTATCTACAGTGGCTATACCAAAAGCCCATCGATACCCCTTGGGGTCTTTGAAGTACCCTCTCCTGAGGTAATCTATGCCAAGAATACAAGGGGCCTCTGGACCAGTCACAATGGGGTGTTTTTTCCATTTGTCCCCTGTTAAGCTCACTTCAGCCTCTAATACAGATAATTCTTCACATCCCCCTGTCACTCCAGAGATCCAGACAGAATCTGTGCCTCTATACCTTGATGGCATCAATGTACACTGTGCCCCTGTGTCTACTAAGGCTTTATACCTTTGTGGGTTTGATGTGCCAGGCCATCGAACCCACACAGTCCAGTAGATTCGGTCATCCCTTTCCTCCTCCTGGCTGGAGGCAGGGACCCTCTATTTCTGTTCTTCATCAGAGTATTCGCTATCTGATCCTTGCAATTGCAGACCTGAAGTCTCCTCATCGGCTTCGAAGGAAGTAGTTGCAGTTCTTCTATGTCTTGGAGATTGTTGATTGTCCTCTTTTGTTTTGGCAGCCACTCTGCTGACAGCCCTCTTGGGCGGTCCTTTTCTAACAGCTGCCTTCCCCCTTAGTTCACGTACACGCGCTTCTAGCTTAAAAGTGGGTTCACCATCCCACTTCCTCATATCCTCTCCTTGGCCACGCAAAAAGAGCCAGAGTTCATTTCGCGGTGTACTCCTGCGTCTGGGACTTCCCTTTCCCCTGGTCGGGACAGTGGATGACTGAGTTCTTGAGGCAGATCTAACAATCAGGCCATCATCCCACACTGATGAGGAGGTGCAGAGGCTCTCTTCATAGTTCTGTAACCAAGAAGATACCCTCTCCACTGTTGGTATGTCCATGTCTGGATGATACACCATTGCCAGGATATTAGAATATGTAGCTGGGGCACTCTGGATCACTTTTCTCAACATGGCCCGTGTACACTGGACATCGTCTGGATCTGTGGAGGCCTCGACATTATCCAGATCACCATAGATGACTTCCAACACAGCTAATTCCCTTAGATATTGGATCCCTTCATCAGCTCTAGTCCACTTTCCTCGGGCATTTACAAGGTCTTCCTTGAATGGGTATCTTGCCCGTACACTTGAGAGGAGCCGTTTCCAGAGACTACAAACTGAGGTTTTCTTTCCAATGCCTTTATCAATTCCCCGGTCCCTAGCAAGAGATCCTAGCTGTTGGGCTTCTCTGCCTTCCAATTGTTGACTGTCAGCCCCGTTATCCCAGCATCGGAGCAGCCAGGCACCAATCCGCTCACCTGGCTGGCGACTGTAATCTTTTCGCATATCTCTAAGTTCTGTTGAGGTGAGGGACCGAGTAGTTTCCATTTCCTTTTCGATTTCTCTCACTTCTCCTGATCTCCTTACCGAAGGACCAGTTTCTTCTTCTAGCCTTTCCTCTTCCTCCTCGTCTGCCCTTACTAATCGATGATATGGACTTGACCTCCTTATCCACTGCTTCTTTTTCACTACTGGGGCAACCACTGTGGTTGTTGTTTGGTTCCCTGACTCAACCATGGTAGTCTCAGGTATAGTTTGAATTTCCACCTCGGCCATAGTTCTCTGAGAGGGCTGGACTGCGACTGACTCAACTATGTTGGTCTCAGGTATAGTTTGAATTTCCACCTCGGCCATAGTTCTCTGAGAGGGCTGGACTGCGATTGACTCAACTATGTTGGTCTCAGGTACCGTTTGAGTTTCCATTTCAATTACAGTTTTCTGAGAGGACTGGAATGCAGCTCGGTAGGCAGAGGCTAGGCCCCAGTATAATGCCTGAACCTGATGGGCCTCATTAGGGTAGGTAAGACACCCTTCTATCAGGTAGCGTGTCAGTAAAGCAGGGTTTTTTATCTGTTCAGATGTAAAATCCCAGATTACAGGAGGTGATAACCGTCCTAGGAATTTGCCTAAATTCATCCACATACCCTGCCACCCAGGGACTGGCCGCTTCAGGGGGCATTTTAACATGTTTCCATCGCAAATTTGTACTCTCTGATACCCAGATGACTCCAGATTCCACAAGATATATAATATACCAACCATGTTAATTAGTAATATTAAAACTCTCGTATAAGGGTGACTAAGGACCTGGGAAGTCTGTGTAACAGAATTGTCTAGATCAGTCCGAGCTGAGGAGAAAGAGGTGCTTTGCCCCATGGCCTCCACAAGATAGCTCCCACAGCACACTAAATTCATCAGTAACAGAATGAGACTTGCTATTATTATTTGGGCCATCATGTTCCCAGGCCCTTTCATCCTCTTCACAAAATTATATAGCCAGCTTAGCAAAGCTATTAAGGTTAAAGCACAGCCGAGAGTCAATGTTAGGAGCATCATGTTCCCAAACATTAGAAAGTGTAAGATAAGCTGCATAACAGCAAGGCTCCGTGACCAGCACAGGAACTTTGCTCTCATTGGTTTACTGTAATTGCAATGCAGTTAATGTAAATCTGCTATTATCTCGCCCCACGTTGGGCGCCAAAAGGGCTGTGGTAGTTTGAGCCTGGCTGGATGCCAGGTGCCCACCACACCGCTTTACCCCCCACCTCCTCAGCAAGCCAGGGAAGGGGAGAAAATAAGATGGGAATCTCGTGGGTTGAGATAAAAGCAGTTTAATAAATAAGCAGCAAAGCCGCGCGCGCGGGAAGCAAAGCAGAAGCAGATAAGCTGTTACTCTCTACTTCCCATCAGCAGCGATGTCCGGCCACCTCCCGAGAAGCAGGGCTTCAGTACGCGTAGCGGTTGCTTTGGGAAGCCAGAAATGAATCTCGCCTCCTCTTCCTGCTCCTTTCCCCCAGTTTATATTCCTGAGCTGACGTCATATGGTATGGAATATCTCCTTGGTCAGCCTGGGTCAGCTGTCCTGGCCATAGTCCCTCCCAAGATCATGCCCACCCACAGCTATTGGTGAAGGTGGGGGAAGGAATGCTGGAGGGACAGCCCTGATGCTGTGCAAGCGGTAGTCATAATATTGATATCAACAGTAAGCACAGCACTGCAGGAGCTGCTGTGGAAAATCACTACCGTCCCAGACCCACTACAATTGTAAAGTAAGATTCCTTCTTCTTTCACTATGTGTCCAAAAAGAGATTTCAAATACATAGCCCACTCTTCTGCTTCATGTTCATATATCACGAGAATATCCTTCGTATTTTCTAGAGAGAAGAAAACATTTTTTAAAAAATAATTTTAAATGCATTTTGTATCTATTGTAAATATCAGAAGACAGATCATTTTCCTCCCCTCTTAAAAACTTGAGAGGCTGAAAAAAAAGAGAAGTCATCACCTTGAAATGACAACCATCTGCTTATTTCTAGATCAAGGCAGAAAGATTGCCTGGTAAAATAGCTCAGAATGTTTTATGTTTTGAATAGCTTCAACTAGTATTTCAGAATAAATGCAGAAATCTCAGTGTAGCAAGCAGAGCATATTCACATTTCCTGCTCACTCTTTGATTCTTGACAAATAGGTGATTAACTATTAAAAAAATGCAACAGTTAGCTTTTAGTGGCAGAAGTATAGAATACATATTTAAACACCAGACATGATCTGACTTCATCATGTTTGGGACGTTTAGGATATTTTGGCAGCATGGTATTAGGATAGTCGGTGACCTTCCTTTAGTGTCCTTATTCTAACAAAATTACTTACAAACCTGGCAAAAATAAATCTAGAATTATATCTTTTTAAGTTGCACTTTCCCTTTAAAATGTAAAACATGATGCCAGTAATAAGACTGATACTCTTCCATATTGTTACCACAGTGACAGTATGAAACAGAGACAACAGACACAAGCTGAAACACAGGAGGATCCCGCTAAGCATCAGGAAGTTTGGGGTTTTCACTGCGAGCACTGGCACAGGCTGCCCAGTGAGGCTGTAGAATCTCCCTCCTTGGAGACGCTCAAAAGTTTCCTGGATATTGTCCTGGCTGTAGGTGGCCCTGCTGGAGCAAGGCGGTTTTACAGTTTGGCTTTTGAATGTCCCTTCCAACCTCAACCATTTTGTGATGCTATGAAACCATAAATAACTCTGATTTGCTGACCAATGCAATATACATTAAATGCCAGAGTAGCTTAACAGCCTTGGAGTAGCTCACAATCACATCCCTGTGGACCAACAGTTTGAGACTCAGGAACAGATACAGCTGCTGCCCTTTAGCTCCATTAAACTTCACTGTATCTCCAAGTTTCCTGATGGGTCAGGCAACCTAAATGACACTTGTCCCCAGTGCACCAGAGCTTCTTAGCAGGTAAGCATCTACATTTCTTCTTTGTGAACACCAAGAGACATGGAGATGGTGGTCATAAACAGAGTTAAAATGCCTGTCAGAAGCACAATGGATCTGGATAGTGGGATGCAGTGTTGGAAGCACAGTACAGATGAATAAGAATCTTGTCAAGGATCTCACGTAAGTCCTTGTACAAAAGAAGAATCTAAAACTAGTTCTCCAGTCCAGGATTATTGCTTTAACTGTTGGATTTCCCTTCTTTTTAGAAGAAATTGTTTCTAATTTTTTTTCGTCAATTCTTTGCTCAGGAGATTTTTCAAGCAAAGTTTACCAAGCTGAAGGCTGAAACCTGTAGAGACTCTATAGCTTAGTCTGCTGTGTTCATTGCATGTCTATAAACTTCTTGGAGGACAGCTCCCACCTTTTAAACATCTGTTAATACTCATCATAGAATCATAGAATGGTAAGGGTTGGAAAGAACCTTTAGAGATCATCTAGTCTAACCCCCCTGCAGAAGCAGGTTCACCTAGATCAGGTCACATAGGAACATGTCCAGGCGGATCTTGAAGACCTCCAAGGAAGGAGACTCCACAACCCCTCTGGGCAGCCTGTGCCACTGCTCCCTCGCCCTCACAGTAAAGTAGTTTTTTCTTATGTTTAAGTGGAATTTTTTGTGTTCCAGCTTCATCCCATTAACCCTTGTCCTGTTGCTAGCTACTATAGAAAAAAGGGACGTCCCAACCTCCTGACATCCACCCTTTAGATATTTATAAATGTTAATAAGATCTCCCCTCAGTCTCTTCTTTTCTAGACTAAACAGCCCCAGTTCCCGCAGCCTTTCCTCATATGAAAGATGTTCCAGTCCCCTGATCATCTTGGTGGCCCTGCGCTGGACTCTCTCCAGCACTTCCCTGTCCCTCTTGAGCTGAGGAGCCCAGAACTGGACACAGGACTCCAGATGAGGCCTCATCAGGGCAGAGTAGAGAGGGAGAAGAACCTCCCTTGACCTGCTGGCCACACTCTTCTTGATGCATCCCAGGATGCCATTGGCCTTCTTGGCCATGAGGGCACATTGCTGGCTCATATTTAGTTTATTATCAATCAGGACTCCCAGGTCTCTCTCTGCAGAGCTGCTCTTCAGCAGTTCAACCCCCAGCCTGTACTGGTGCATGGGGTTGTTCCTTCTCAGGTGCAGGACTCTGCACTTGTCCTTGTTGAACCTCATGAGGTTCCTCTCTGCCCAACTCTCAAGCCAGCTGAGATCTCCCTGAATGGCAGCACAGACTTCTGGGGAATCAGCCAGTCCTCCTAGTTTGGTGTCATCAGTGAACTTGCTGAGGGTACACTCTGTCCCCTCATCCAGGTTGTTGATGAAGCTGTTGAACAAGACTGGCCCCAGAACTGATCCCTGTGGAACTCCACTGGCCACAGGCCTCCAACTCAGTTCTGTGCCATTGATCACCACCCTCTGGGCTCTGTCATTCAGCCAGCTCTTGATCTACTTCACTGTCCACTCATCCAAGCCACACTGCTTGAGCTTTCTGATGAGGATGTTATGGGAGACGGTGTCAAAAGCCTTGCTGAAGTCAAGGTAGATGACATCCGCTATTCTCCCCTCATCTAGCCAGCTGGTTATGCACTCATAGAAGGCTATCAGGTTGGTCAAACAGGATTTCCCCTTGGTGAATCCATGTTGACTCCCCCTGATAACTATCTTTTCCTTCATATGTTTATTGACAACACTCAGGAGGAGTTGTTCCATCACCTTTCCAGGGATGGAGGTGATCCTTTCAAAAAGTTTTCTGTCACAGGATATCATATGAGGCTATGCTCAATATGGTAGTGGGTTTTGATATTTCAAGATGACTGACCCTGACCAATACATTAGAGCAGGGTAATACTTGTCAAAATATATTTGGACAGGTGACTGCTATGTTTTCTGTTCTGAAAAATGTCTCTTTCTATTGAAATGCTGAAGTTCAACTGTAAAAATAAATAGTAGTGTATTTTTCATTTAACTTGGAGCAAAGTTATGTATTTTACAACACTAGGATAAGAAACCTACTTGCTGCAATGTTATTTGTTTTCTGTAACATTCATTTGACTTTCTATAATTCCCACACACAAAAAAATAGAAAGAAAAAGGTATGATGATTTCCGTGCAGTTTCAAAAGAAGAAATTATATTAACCGAGCTGTAAAATCAGAAGTTTTTTTAGTCTGACCACACTGTTTCTTATCACAGGAAATGGAATCATCAAGCATCTTCTACTTTCAGCCTCTATTTACTAAAAGCCCTGTTTTGGTCCTTTAAAAATATGGATTTAAAGAGGACACAATCCATGAAGAAGATTTAAGTTTCAACTTCCATAGATTATAATTTTATCTATTCCTGCAAGCTTAAAGAAGTATCCACTCTGAGAAATACGTCCCCTAATGTCTTTAGACTCTCACAAAATGAATCTTAGCCTCACCTTCATTACAGTTTGTAAACTGGAATTATTACTCTTCCCACTGCGAGAGGTTTTGTAGAACACCCACCTTTTTTTAATTTCTGCTCTTTTGTTAACTCTCTATCTTTTAATTTTTTTTTTCAGGAATCTAAAACTGTATACAGGGTAGGAGTTCCTTGATAAATGTGTGGGAAGAATAAAATAATCACACTAGAGATTACTTCAGATATGCATAGAAAGCTCACATTCCATCATTAAGCTAAAAGGACTCATTTTAAGATAATGTTCAGATGTTCTTCCTTCTATTAAGATGGACTAGGAAAGGATATAATGAAGTAAAATTGCAGGGAGGGATATAAAAAGCATGTTTTGACTTAATGGTAAAACCACTCTTTTATAGTTTCACAAAATCTTGGTGTCATGATTGTGCAGACAGTGATTTACTGGTGTCTTTCACAGCATCCACTTGGCCTAGAGCCTAAGTGTCTTCTCCATATAGAAGCAAGTCACTGGTAAGGAATGGTGCACAACTGGTAACACCCAAAAGTTATTCTCACATCCCAGAAAAGGAAAGAACTGCTGGACCCAAGCATTCAGGCACAGTTGAAGAGCCCTCTATGTGCTGGATGTGGAGTAAGTCCTTTGGTAGAAATATTTTTAAAGAGCTGATATGAATAACCATTATAAAAATACACACAAGGTAAAAAGTTCACCTCTGTGCAAATGGGCAGTATGAGACTTGAGTAATCAATAAATTCTAAAGATAAAAGTGAGGAAGTTGCATTGAAATAATAAAGAAGATGAAGTAATATCTGCACCTAAGTCTATAGCTTTGATCATCGCTAAGTGTGAATGAGAAACGGGTTTTAAGATGTTTATTGAAGGCTCGACTGCATTTCTTTTTAACTATATTGATTTTTATATAAGAGAAAGAAAGCTTTATTGGTATAAGACAAGAGAGTGAAATATATTTAACACCACACTTGATGGAGGAAAGGCTCTGCAATGTACATCTCATAAAACTTTCATTTAATACAGCTGCCATATTTAATTTGTCTTTTCTATCCACACAAAGAGAGAAGAGTCATACTGTTGAGGGAAGACTCATATGAGTGAGGTACTTCATGCTGCAGTTTGGTGCAGTGTTTATTGGTTTGAAAAAAACAGCTAATACTATCAAGTTGCCTGTGGGAAACCAAATATAGGTTTGTTTTGAATTACATGCTTGGTTGGGTTTTTTCTGCCATTGATCTGCCTTTCAGATTGAGAGTTAACTTCAATATTAAGCAGGAATGCAAGACCTACATCTTACTTTCCTAAAACTAGATTAAAAGGTGAAATATTACTCTTTCGAAATGCCTGCCAGATTTTAAACGTAGAGTCAAAGTTTACCCTAGGAATATTTATGAAGACTCCTATCTAAAATCCATTCCATGTAACTTTAGCTTTTTCCTGTTTCACAGCATTTTCACCTCCAGACACTTTGCTAAGACATAGATGCTTGAATGTAGTTTACTTGAAAATTGAAGCCCACACAAAGCTCTGCATTCAAAACAGTATCATCTCAACCTGAAACAACAAAAGCTGAAGTCGAGCTTTAATGCAATACTACCCAATACTGAATACACAGCAACAATGCTTAACTTCTCAACTAAGCCTTTCCCTCTTCATTATTTTCATTTCTTACTAAATATTTCTTTGAAGTTACTGCACTTAGAATATAATGTAAGCTGAGATGAATTTCATTCCCTTGAAAGTTAATGTAATAGAAACTATCATATCCTGACAAAATTAAGCTATGCTTCAACTACTCCTACTTGGAAAGTGACTCAAATGCAGAAATAAAATGTATTATTAGTTGAGCAATGAGAAACAGTAAGAGAATTTATGCAGTCATCCATAACCTGAAGGGTTCTTCTGACAAGCAAAACTATTCTCTAGTTACTGGTGTGTGGTTGCCTAGAAAACAAGGATCGTGGCCCAATGACAAAAAGTCAAGCATGAGAAACATAAGGATGTGTATGAGATCCAGACTCCCATTTTTCGCTCAGAGGTTTGCAAAACTTTTCTTCTAATCTCAAGAAGATTAATTTCCTTTTTAGCTGTGTGTAGGATGAGAATGGCAAGCATACGTACTAGTTGAAATAAGACTCAAGAAACAAAAAACCTTTAGTCTCCTGGCCCTTTTGTCATCTTTTCACAGAAACTGAATCATTCACCTCCTCTTATTGCTTGCTCTTATAACTTAAAATTATATAAGGAACTATGGAAGAAGTTTCACTTTCATTTCAAAGAACCTCTGCAATTTACCATTTGGAAACAGAAGGAGAACATTTAATTCAGCACTAATCAGTGGCCTTAGTATAATGAGCTGCCCCTCATTCATCCAAAAGCCATCGATTTTCCCAGCCACCACACCTGACACACATCCAGTAAATGCATCTTAAAATGCATCTCTAGCTCTTGGTTGCTGGAATTCTGCAAGGCAAATCCCCTGAAGCAAGCCAAAATGCATTCATCGTGGGAAGGACAGCAGAAAGCACTTTAGAACTACTTGCAGATAATGGAAAATATTTTGAAGTCGGTCATGTTGCTTCTCAGAGATGTTCCACTAATGGAAATGAAAAATCATAAAAGCCTGCTTGTAAACTTTAGAGTGAGATCACGAAGCAGCTAAATTGCCGCAGTGCTATGGCACACCTGTTCCAATTAAAGCAATTATCCTAAAGCATGGGACATTCCTGCCATCACTGTGTCAGCCAGCAGAGTGACTGTGCTTCTGTTCTCATATGCCTATTTGACTAGCATGCAATAAGAACATCTTAATCGTTTATGTACCTTCTGTTGCTAATCGCTAATCTATGTGTGAAAACAAATACTTGCTCTGTCTGTATAAGATCAAGCCTCAGGCCTTCACCATTCTTCTCACTAAGCTCAGTGAAGTCTGGAGTGGGCAAAATGAAGTTCTGTGGAGAGTGACAGTTTTCCTGCAAATGACATGAGTTTGGGCTTGACCTTGTGGGCTTTCTCTGTAAAACAATTCCATTGAACGCCCCTACACTGACAATGGGAACACGGAGCCAAACAAATTCCTTTGCATTTGTAATGTGGTCAAGTCACTAAATTAACCATAGCTATATAACAAACTATTTTTATTTCTGACCATCAGACAGAAAGAAATTGAGTTAGTCACATGAGTGCAAGCCTGTTTTCTCACAATTCACCCACATGACTGCAAAATCAACAGCAAGGTCCAGCTACCGTTAAAACTTGTAGGAGATTCAAAAGACATTTTTCCAGCAAACACATCTCCTAATTTTAACACATGCAATTATTTTTCCCTTCCACAAAATATAAATAATCAAATTATTACCAGTCTTAAAATAGGACCAAATTGAAGGTTATCTAGACATTTTTGTGTCAGCCTGTAGAAGACAGCCCTCATACAAAGGTTTACTATGACCACTACTGTCTTTAACCAAACGGGTTGCTTCCTGGAAACGAACCAACTGGAAGTTACATATGTTCAGGTTCTTGCAAACAGTTATACTATACTATACCCACCTACCATACTTCACTAATGTTGCCATATATTCTCACCGTTTGATAGAAACTGGAAAACTATTTCTACATATTTACATAATTATGTAAACTGGAAGTATCTCACCCGTACCTTTAGCTTTCCAAGCACACGATCTTCCATTTCTAGTTTGAAAGGTATAGAACTGAAAGTGAAAACAAATCCTTCCCTGACCATTTCTGAGACCAAACTAAACTTTACCTCACTACAGTCAAAGAACCTATGTAGTTCAAATACAATAAAACTCAGAAGCTTGAAGGGAACAGGACAAGACCAAGGAATTATGAAGCATCCTGCTTTTTACAAGATCAAGCCCCTCATTGTTTGACCGAATCGATATAACCAAATTTTTACTTTCCTCTAAAATATCCAAAAAAAGGAAAAAAGTTAAAAGAAAACAGAATGCTACTGTCACAGGTCTATCACCATCTTCTTTGGACATACATTTTGTTAGCGTTTAATCTGACTCCTCAAGATACCACAATTTAACATGCTAATGCATGCCAACTACTTGGCAATAACTGATTGTATGTTTGGTATAGACATGAAATACAATGTGCAGTCTTACACTTCCTTCTATGAACTTGATACTGCCCATGCTCCAGCTTTCATTTATTGCAGGTTACTGCCATTACTGCACAAACATCTTAGAAAAAAAAAAATCTCACTGCTACCAGGAGGAGCAGTCCTACACATCTCTACTGTGCAGTTGCTTACACTCATTCTGGCAACTTAGGTTTTCATTTGCTACTTAGATCAACTCGTCAGCTTATTTTGCCTTGCAGTTGCTTAAACACTTCAGTTGACAAACAAGAAAGCGAGGCATCAGATAAATCCAAGCCTCTAAATTTAATGGAAGGGGAAGATTACCACTCCCAGCAACAGCTACAGCTTACAGTGTCAATATTAATTTTCAGTATACTTTTGAAGCAAATCATTGTATTGTCGCCACTTACCAGGCTTTGCTTCATCTTACTGACTGGCCCTGGATCACAAAAACTACATATCTTTCAGATAAAAGTAACGTAAACCATGTGCTTCAGAGTCACACCTATGCACCATCTGCTATTGCTACGTCCTAATAGCATAGGATCAGACTACAGCAAGTTCAAAATAAGCTCCCTTTGATGTATTTTATGTACAGCAGGACAATCCCTTCCCTAGTCCTGAGGACTGCATCACTTCTGATACAAGCCAGGATGTTATTAGTCTTCTTGGCCACCAGGGCACATGGCCAGTTCACATTCAGGCAGCTGTTGACCAACCAAGAAGTTGTACACAAAATTAATAGTAATAATCATTATATGTCATCCACAATGAACAGTATGGACTTAAGAGCATGTGGGAGTACAAAATTTATGGAATACACTATTTGTTTCCAAGCTAAAATACAGGGATATGGATTGTCATTTTAATGAATTCTATGAGCTTCTGTGTTGAAATACAGGCTGCAAGTTTGCCAATGAAACAGAGCTGTTTTGAAACTCTTACAGAAAAACAACTGAAAATACCTTGGCAAGAGCACTAAAAGAAAATTAAAATGAAACTGTCCTGAATGTACCCTCTAAGCAGAAAATACCTGTTTCCAGATAAATGTAGGATCTGCCTTAAGCTTTTCACAGACAGTATATTTTCTCCAATTCCATCATTACAACCTGTTTCATGCATTCAAGGCTGAATTAGATTTTGCATCCTTTAAAATGATTAATCTTGAACAGGGAACAGAACTGATAAGGGAAAGAAACTAATTTGCATGGTAAGAATTTTGATGGTAAGATTATGGTGTTACAAATCCAGAATGCAAGTATGAAAACCTTTAAAAGTTTTGATTAAAAATACTGACAAAATTTCCTCTGATAGCATGCAGCAGCAAGGATTCATTGATTAAATAAAGCTATTCTGACACACACTAGCTGGGTAATGAGCCTTACATTTTTAAAGGGAAGGAGTCTAAAGCAATTGGAGAGTTGGTGACATGCCCTAGTAGAAAACATCTCAGAGGAGTAGCGGGAAAAAAGGTACGTGGAGCTTTCTGCATTTTTATTGGATTTTCCAGATAATATTGAACATCCTTTCTAAGCAAGATTTTTTTCTGTTCTGTGAGTCAATCTTTATTCAATTTCTGGTAATGTAGCCCTAATTTTTAAAAATACTATTTAAAAGATTCAGATAAATTTGAAGTATTTTATCTTTAGCCATTAAAAGTAAGATTAAACAGCTAGAAATTGCTTTCTGGGCTCAGCCAAAAAATCATATAGACACTCATAAAGATGTTCTGTGGTCAATCTGGTTTACCTAAAGGCCTAATCATGAAATAAATGTGAGTCAAGATTCATATCAGTTCCCTGAAACACAAGGCATTTGAGAAATAATGACGATCCAACAGGCATTTTTCAGAGAGTTTTTTTTAAGCCAGCTCCAAAATTGTAAACATGTTAGGTATGATTGAGCCAGCCTTTCTTCAAATGCTCAGCTAAACTGAGCTTATAATGAGAAGTAGCTGTAGGTAGACACAATCTGCTTATACACTGTTAACTACCTTGGACACCTCCTTAGATTTTTCATACGTATGCTCAAGCACACACTCCTGCCTACTGTTACACGTTTATCTGAATTATGTGAATACTATTCTGTGAATACACTTAAAAAAAAAAATCTTAGTAACAAAAACTACTATAAAATGTACAAAAATCATTACATGATGAAGGATTTTATAGTGAATACTGCATATCTATCAGTTTCCCACTGTATTACATGTTTTTAAAAAGAATATAATCCAAGAAGATATTTATGTTTTGTGTTTCCATAGTTTTGTTCATTTAAAAAGTTGATTTGTGTCAGACATGCATATTATAGCTTAACAAAGAGCAAGTGCACAAGCCTTTTCAATCACATAAATCTTAATATATATAAAAGGAACACCACACTTGTGGCTTCTGATTCAAGGGCTACCTGTTTTCATTTAGTGTCCATTATCACATTAGCATTAAACTGCTTTAAAGCCTGTTCCATATTTAGCCTTTTGTTTTTACAGAAGACTCCATCATTACTTAAGATGAGAGCTTTTATTTTTTGGTCTTCAAACGGCTCTAAATTGTCCTTGTTCATTCCAGGCACACTGAATTTGTTCCTTTAAGCTATTTAAACCATAAATGTTTCATGAATGAATGAAAATGATGAACAATAGAAGGGTGCACTATTCTTAAATATGTTTAATATATGTATTATTCAATTTCTTAAAAGTTTGATTTTTAAAGGGTATTCCATGCATTTTTCTGTTTTTCAAAAGCTTCTAGATTTTTTTCATATTTTCTATCAGAAAATAAATGATGCTTACTATTTCCATCATACCTCTAATCTAATATAAAAAAACCCCAAAACAGCAAAAGCTCATCATTTTTTATTGACTACAGGAAGCAAACTTGAATTATTCTTCATGACTTAACATTCCCCCTTTGCCAAAGAGAACTGAAAAATGCAACATTTGGTGTTTTTTTTGATTCGTAAGAAAGTGTAATGATACATAGTCTGTTAAAAGATCATTACTTCATTATATTTTGACAGGAAAATAGCTTTCATTGCTTGAGAGACAGAACACATGCATGTCCCTGACACTGAGAAACTTGGGAGGCAGTAAGGCATACATTAAGGCATGAACTTAACCGTTTGCACATTCTCACACAAGGACTTGAGTGCTTTAGAGAGTCTTTGACAGGATCTAAATCAGGTGTGGGGGGCAATGCTGTTTCTGTTTTAGTCAGACATTATTTCTTTTAAGGAGACTCTTTTGTCTGGTTAATAGAGGCTTTGGGATCAGTTATTATCTCCTAGATCTGGCTACACCTTAACTTAGTGCCAGGCCAAAATGCAGCTATCCGTGAAGATCTCTCTTCCTTCTCAGCTGATGCTGGTTTCCACAGAAAGGAAACCCAAGAATGCAGGCTGGACAGAAGCTGCAATACAATTCAGCAGAAAGCCCAGACAGAGCCGTAAAAGTCACTTGGCTGATCAAATGGATGTTTTCCTTAGGGTTTTAAGAGGTTTTCCTCGATAGAAAAAGGTGGAGAACTGAATGCAGTCTCCACATTCCTTCCAAATCCACAGAATCTTAAGGGTTGGAAGGGACCTTGAAAGATCATCTAGTTCAAATCCCCTGACAGAGCAGGACCACCTAGAGTAGGTCACACAGGAACTCAGCCAGGTGGGTTTTGAATATCTCCAGAGAAGGAAACTCAACAGCCCATCTGGGCAGACCCTTCCAGTGCTCCATCACTCTCACAGTGAAGAAGTTCTTCCTTGAGTTTCTTTGGAACCTCTTATTTTCCAGTTTATATCCATTGCCCCTTGTCCTATCTTTGTGGCCCTGTGCTGAAGTCACACCAGCAGTTCCCTGTGCTTCTCCTGTGCAAAATCAGGAACTGTTGGAGGATGTCTCACAAGGGCAAAGAGAAGAACAAGAAATATGTGCAGGACCTATGGACTTCAGAGGGATTTTCTAGTAAGGCTAAGGAATTAAAAAATTAAGACATCCGCTATGACATATTAGTGGAAAAGTGGGAAGACATTTGCAGTTCTTTTTTTTCAGCTGTGAAAACATGCAAGATTCAGCAACTCACTTGAGCTAAGTTTACCAGTAGGTACAGAGGGAAAAATATGGAACTTCACAAAGGTATTACATTTCAGCTTCACAGCTTTACATGAATTGTAAAGTTCAAAGTTCTTTTGAACAAAAGCCACAGCAGCTATGAAAACCTCCATTCCATTTTTCTGTAGAACATCCTTATACACTTTCACACAAACACACATGTATCACGCTTCCACATGTAAAGGAAATATTTTAAACACCAACAGATCATCAACGAACTTTGAAAAATTCCTCACTGATTTTCTTTTGCTTGCTTTTCTCTTTTGATTTCTTGATTTTAGTATTTATCAGTAATATCAACTAAATATCACAGTATGAATCTTTGCTTGATACAAACATAGCTCTGTGGTGCAGAAATAAAATTATGAGGTAGTGTATTAAGACAGTTGGATATGCTAGAGACAGCATTTCCAAAAAAAGCTCACTACTCTTAATACCTGTTTTGAGGAATCCACTAAAGTGTTGACCACTGGGAAGGTGGAAATTATCCATCTAAAATCATCTCTTTTCTAACCTTGGCATCCTCCAAGAGCTTCTCTGGAGAAGAAAGCTAAGCCCTGCATTGCACATTGCAAACCACTACTGTGTCCAAATTCTGCAGGGATGCTCAAAAAGAACTAAAAAAGTTGAATAGGTTTTATTTAAAACAAAACAAACAAACAAACCCTAAATCAATAATACTTGTAATAACAAAGAGTCATTAGTTGGCAATTGGTCATATAATAAAAATGACTGCTCATCACCTCTAAGCTTACAAGAAGCAATGCCCGGCAGCCACAAGCTGTATAGTTTCAAGTAATTTACAACTGTTAAGCATCTGATCTGAAAGAAAAACGATTCTTTCCAAACTCAGCTATAGCTCTGCTTGAACTATCTGTAACTCAAACTGGTGTAAGCCTTATTTAATTACAAAGAATCACAAAAACATTGAAAAACAAAGTAATGATGGGATCCCTTAATACCAGTTTGCTTTAACTGTCAGACCTGCAATAGCATAAATTATACTCTGCAGCTTAATACAAAGCTTTGCTTTCTTACTGTGCTGGGAACTGATAAACACTAAATAACAATCAATATTATCACATGAAACAGATCCCAGTTTAAAATTCAGATCTTGTTGCTTGTGACACCCTTCTTATCTTCATGGCACATGTAAAATACTATTTTGAACTTACTATTTTTGTTTACATTTAATAAAACCTAGTTTTTATTACAGATCATGTTGTAATAGTCTGGTTTTAATTTATACAAAACAGTAAGGCCAATTTAATTTTTTTTTAATGATAGCCATAAATGACTGGACCTCTGAGGATGATATACTTGTATCACAAGTTATTGCTATTTGTGTTGTGGCACTGAAGATTATTATGGGAGTTTACACATTCTTTACTACCTACAAGCAAATAAAGGAGTAAATGTTCAAGGACCGGCTTCAAGAGATATATAGACAAGAAAACAGTGGCACTGCAGTTCTTGTGTCCCTAAACACATATGTTCTTGTTTTCAGGAAATGAGATCACTGCTCTTTCTTTCACCTTTACTATGGCATCAGTGATATCATTTTTTCAAATGTGGGTGGTCAATTGCTTGTATGCAAACTTCAGTAATCACTGCTTGCAACAGTGAGATGCAAAGGGAGATGGGAGAGGATTAGCATACTGAAAAACATCTTGTTAAGACTAACTTCTGAATATGAATCAGCAACCCAACACTTCTGAAGACAAATGATAGCTTTGTGTTAATTATCAGGTACTTGAGTTTCAAAGCTTAATGGATCTCGTTTTTTCTTTTCCCTCATCTAGTATTTTTCAAAACGATAAAATTTCTAGCCAACAGGCTCACCTGAAAATGCTGCATCTCCAGTATACATCAGAAAAATTTCATTATCCATGGTGAAGATTTGATTTCCACGTCTACATTTTAGGGACACAGAACTCAGCTTTAAAATAGCTGAATATTATATTTCTGTTTCTCAGTGCAGAAATATCAAAATGTTTCATCAATAATAAAAAAACCAGGAACATTCTGTCAGAATAATAAGACTGTAAACAGATGACAGCAGCTTTTGAAGTACTGGTTTCTTTGATACTCAAATTACTAATACATTATTAGTAGTAACATTAATTATTCATGTTATGATGTCATTTCTGAATTTGCCTCAAAACTCCATCACTAGACTCCATAGATTTTGAATCAAATCATGCCCATGATTTTAATTTTTTTTAAATATTTTAAGAAAAAATTCAAGCAATCCCTAATTCTAGAGAAAAACAAAAATCAAGTATTGTTTTCACTGACTAGGTTCCCTCGCAGAAGGTCTGTCATGCAAACACTGTCCCAGAAAAAGTTGGAGGCACAGAAATGTATATAGTGAAAATAAAGAGCACACAATTAAAGACCTCAGTGATGATATATATGTTCATGAGTGTGGCAAGGAGTGATAACTCAAAGATGACATAGCCATTAACAAGTTATCCTGTCAATGCCTGCTGTCTCAAGTGAAGACAGATGTCATCAACAATCATGCATCATTGATGTTTTATCTCTACTAGGTACAATATGTTTAATGGAATTTGCTTGAAGAAGTTAGTCTAGGCTAGGGTTTCCTACAAAGTACTGATAAGTAACAAGTCTCACAGCATCCCTTAGCAGTTTTCCATTTTGACCTAGACTAGGCCTTGGGTAAGCCACCCATAGCAACTTCAATACCTCACACCTAGTGTTCCACCAGGAGAAAACGGACCTCTTATCACAGCAGAAGGAAAGGTTTGGTGCTGTCGCAAAACTGCTTACAGTTACAGGGGTCTATGCATGGAGTTCCCAGGTGGATGAGGATTGTGCAGAGCAACACATGAAATAGAGACACAAATGATGACAGAGTAGAAGGCCAGTCTATTCACTGCTGGCTGACTCTACAGTTACTTGCTTCCCTGCCAATGTGTGGAATTGGCTGCAAGCAGTTGGGAAATCTGCCATCCCTCTTTGGTGCTCTTACATATTTGCTCAGCAATTACTCCAGCAATTTCATATGCATAGTCAGGATATGACTGCCTTTATTCAACAAGGCCAGACTTTAAACTGGACTTTAAACAGGCCATATACAATTGTATACTGTCATTTATAGAAAATATCAGTAAGCAAATGTCTGTGATTGTCAGAATATAACTGATAGTTCACATCTAAAAAGACCTGTTTACCTAATAACAAGAATGGTAGGGGCACATTTTAAAATACATATTTAATATAATGCTGTTAAACATATGGTTTTGCTCATGCATACTACTTTTTTCTTTCCAGACGCTTACAATACTGCAAGTCAAGTCCAGATAAAAATCCTATCACAGACCACGTACTAGTAAAATAAGTATGTCTGGTTTACAATCAGCCTTGGGTAGAAAGCAAAGCAGTCCTGAGTTTTACGGCATTTTTTCTACCACTAACTTATTACTACATAACAGCTGTGAAAGTCACTTTGCCTTTCTTCTTTAGTGTCTTCATCTGTATAATGAGAATACTGAGATGGCTTTCAATGCTAATGTCATTAGAGTGCTGCATTTGATAATTACTGTCTATTGTAGTTAATCTGAAGTTATAAAACCATACAAAATATTAAGTACTCTTGAAAAAAAAATCCTGTCTTTACATCTGAAGTAATCATTTAAAATGATGACTCCGAACAGTAAATCAAAGCAGAGTCACCTTTGCACAGTCCAGACTACAAATCTCTTTCTTGATTCCTCATTCATAAAATGAGGATAGAATATTGACCCAAATAATAGTAGAGGCTTGAAAATAAAGCTGAGCTCCTTGCTGCAAGCAAGTGAAGCCTCGTGCAGCATCTGTCTGCACGTCTTTCACTTCCCCTTTATTGAGTGCCCAGCTTTGCAGTCACTGGTTTAAGTGTAAATACATGGTATTTCTGTGAAGAAGGAAACATGACTAGAAAGAATGAACATGGGATCTAGGAACCAGGAGTTCCTGGTTTGGATCCAAGGCTACCTCAGATTTACCTGTGACTTTCCATAAGTAATTTTATGTTTTCATCATTTTTTTCAGCCAGTAAATGGGATGGTAATACACTCCAATACTACCAAGGGAGTAACAAAATATACAGTAACAGTTCAGAGGCACACATCTAATGCAACAAACACCAATCCAAACATTGAGACATTAATAATTCCATGCAAAGTCTAGCAAGGCTCCACTGGACAGTATAAAATAAGGCTGGATCCCATACTGAATGCTGAGACTGAAAAAGGATGATCAATTTTTAATTAAGAACACAACATGTGATTAGCTAATTAAGACTATCCCAGAGTGGATATACACATAGGACAGAATTAAAGTTGCTCATACAACTTTCACCCTTTCATCTCCTAACTTTTTGGTGCCATATTTCCCACTCTTCAAAAAAGTTATGTTGTGTAGTGCAAGACAATGAAAGGTACATTGAATGCCACTTGCAACTTATTTACTATTTTCAAGCAAGAGTTACCTAAAACTGTCTTGAGGCACTAAGAACAGCTGCCTCAATAAAAACTCTAGCATAATTTGTCATGAAAGCATGCAAACAGGTACTATGAATTGAAATAGCAAAAGGAAAAAAAAAAGTAATTGGAGGGAATAGCCGTATTAACAGGGCATGCAGCCAGTAAGCACCCAGCCTTAACAAGGAAAAGCAGAGAACATCTCATGTAGGTTTCTGCGCTGTCCAGCACAGCATTTGGACAACAACCTGGGGAAGCAAAGGCACTTTCCGAAGAGCTGCACACCCCATATCTCCAAAGGAACACACCACTGCTTCCACGACCAACCGCCCCCTGAGCCTCTGCGGGCAGCATTAGAGAAAACCGTTCCGGCAGCAAAGCCCTCCTTCACACCTAGCCCTAAAAAGCCCTCCTCATCCAGGAGGCCTACCCGCGCACGGCTGGAGCCCGGCCGCAACCCTGACTCTCCGCTTGCACCCCGCTGCGCCCCTCCCCGACCTGCCGGGCTCATGGAACCAGCCCCGCCGCTGCCGCTCATTCTTCCCCCGGGCCAGAGGGCTTCCGCGGTTCTCGGCGCCAGGCCGGATGCATGGGGCCGGCCTCGGCTCCTCCCAGTCTCGGGGCTCGGCCGCCCGCTCCGGCCCCACCACAGGGCTCTCGGCGGGAAGCATCGTCGCCCGGCTCTGAGATAGGAGTCTGAGGGGAGTTCCCGCTGAAGCCCCATGCCCACCGCGTTAGAAGCGGTAAGAGCCGTCGAGCGCAAAGTCGGTCGGCTATGGAGAGAAAATAAGGAGGGAGTCGAGCCTTTCCAGCTCTGCAGAGTTTTTGATTTAGTTCGAGGCCGCAGCAGGGAGCCCAGGTCATCCCAGGGAGCCACCATGTGTGGAAAGTCCAACAAGGACAAAGGGTGCCTGAGAGATAGTCGACAGAGATTCCTGTCACAACATCACAGTTTCAGTTCTCTGCCAGGAAAGTGTTCTGATGCAGCACGATTCAACATTTCTGTGATATTATGCCCCATATATATATTTATATATATATATTTTTTAATGTGGCACAGAGAAAACCCAAAGCTTAAAGAGTGAGACAAAACAGCCCTTGAGAAAGACTGCTACAAGCACTTCACCTCACTGCTATGATGGCCATCAAATTTAGACAGGAGCCATTTATCAAGGTAGCATCTTCCAAGTTCAAAATAAAGGCCAGACCCACCACAAAGAGCCACAGTTTCCCCTTAAAATTGTGTTCTAGGAAAACTCAAAGTACCTTTTGAGTGACAAAAGTGTTAAGTTGCTTTCCAAAGGAAGAAAAGCTTGTCTGACTGCACTTCAGGCACCAAGTGTGTGCTTCTCACCAATCTGAACTTCCGTGTTTTCCTTCCCAAACAGAACTTGTGGTCAATGTTAGTGAAATTTGTCAAAGGTTTTAAAGATCTAAGAGGTGAAGTTGCTAAGTATCAGCTTCAGGAACGTTGGTGTTCGAAACAGAGAAGACAAATGCTCAGCTCTGCGTAAACTGAAAGAAAGGTTGCAGAGTGAATGCAAGCAGTATTAGAGAAAGGAAATCCCACAGAGGTAGTCTTTATAGATGCCTCAGTGTGACAAAACCTTCACAGTCTGCAATCAACCAAAAACTACAAATCTGCAAGAGGTTGGACTTCAAAGAACTACTTCTGTAAATCCCTTGCATGCTGCAGGGACCCTATCCAACTGAAATATATGGAAAAATGAACCATCATGAGCTGGTCCTGTTTCTGTATCTGTTTCAGGTACAGAAACTTGTTTTTTGTTTGGTATGTTTCTGTGGGTTGTGGGGGTTTTTTTCAGTATACTTTTGCTAATGAATGGGCAGTTTTGGTGAATCTCTGGCTTGGCCTGACCTACCACACAGAGGAAACATCTAGCTTCCTATACACAGGGAAAATCCAGACAAGATACGATCACTTCAGTCTATGTGTGCACTGGAATACCTCCTGTTGTTCCTTTCTCCTCATTTTTTCTTTCAGATTTCATTCATTGAAGTGACAGGCAATACCACATTCCAGTACTGAATTTTTGGACACAGGGGTTGCAGCACTAGAGTGTCAATGGTCTTGTAAGCAAAATGAACAGGAAAGAGATATCTTACAATAGAGGCAACAATATGTCAAAGATGAAACATTTGGAAATACTGTATCTGACTATTCTGTCAAGGCAACAATAACAGTTGTTTCTTAAAAGACAGGTTAGATAATGCTGTTAGATATGAGTGGGGTGAGTTAGCAGTCTGAACTGTGACAATCTTCACTGTAGAAATAAGAATTCATAAAAAGAAAAAAAGATAATTAAATATGAAGATATTTAAATATAAAAATTAAAAAATGGATCTTTTCACTCTCATTTCAGTAAAAACAAAACAAAATTAGGTGTTTTTCCGGGGTGTTAGGATGAGGGACATAGTGGAATTGCAATAGGAAAATTTTTTACATTTTGAGAAGAAAAAAAAAGTAAAAGCCAGCATTGTGGAAATTGATCCTAAAAGGAAGAATAAGATTTGATCTACTCAGATTTTAAACCAAACAACAGACAGGCTTCTACTAGTCTTTGGAAGATAAGCCTTCAGCAGAGTCCAAAAGCAAGAAGCTCTGCTCCACATTGAGGCCTTGCTGGAGCATTGATCCATGTGCGTGGCACATAAAAAGACTTGCAATTGTATGAGCAAAATGTCTGTTTTCATCCAGGAGGGGAGAAGGAAGCATGGTGCTAGAGGTAGGGTAGGCTGGATAAAGCTGGAAAGAGACCATCTAGAGCAGATTTCTGAGAAGATGAAGAGAGATATGAAACATAATGCAGGAGTTATGTTGTTAGATCAAAGTTTAAGGGAAGGTAAACCTGGGAGAGGATTGTGGCAGTTTTAAGGACTGCTTGGTGTAAAGCAGATCATTTGTCATGGTATGTGCACCCCATGATGTTTAGGCTGCATGGGTTGAGTCTGTGCTCTTAGCTGAATCTGACTGAGCCTTTGTTATTGAGCTGAACTGGCATTCACTTGAACACTGAGTTTCCTGAGCCGTGGTGCTGCCTTCACAGCTTTTGGGACAGTACCAGCCTGTTCAGGACAATGATGGGAACAACAGGGGTGACAGTGAGCATGATGCTGATCTCTGACTTTGGAACTCAAGATAGTATTAATACAGTGAGGCCTACAGCCAGAGCTTTATTTCTGGGAACAAAGTAGCTAAATTTTCAAACTGCAGGGTCATTGCCATCAATTTATACTTCGTCCTATACCAGCCCAGTCATGAAGATTTTCTCTGATGAGATGTAATGTCTGCATATGACTAGCTATTACTGCCAATGCTATTTCCAGCAAAGACTCTGGCTGACAAATTAAGTCTCTTAGAGTGAGGTCTTTTCTGCAAGCCCAGCAGATTTAGGTTTCCCCAGTTCTTCAACCTCTTAATGACTGTGCTTTGTATACATCATAAAATCAAGGAATTTATAACTCATGCTGGAGGTGTAAGAACACTCACTGTTTCTAGGCAAGGAAAAACTAGTTAAATTATTAAGCAACTTCTCCTCTTGTCATGACACGCTGCTATATTAGAGGGGAAAGAAACAAAAAAAAATCCATGTTAAAACATGGTTTTGGAATGAAATCAGTGTTGTGTTCAAGTTGTCTGTGTGTGGTCAATATGAATTTCAAGCTCTAAGTTTAATAAATTCAATTATAAGCTTACTTCCAAACATCCTAGATTCATAACACTAATTTGGGCATGATTATGTACTTCTGTGATGCTTTTTAGTTCCTCACTTTTTTAGTTTCTCACTCACAATTTCGGGCTAATACTGTTTTTGGTTTTGCTTCTGTGAATATATTGCTGTTGTTGGAATAGTGGCTTCTTGTTTAGATATAATTAATATTCAATATATTGCCAGTATAATTTCCTACATATATTAAATCTTTGTTTCCTACTCACTCTTTGGGCTATACTCTTGCCTGATGCAAGTCCAGTTTATTTGCTCTTCACTCTCCTCAAAGTCCGTAGACATACCGTCCTATACATCTCTCTTCTTTTGTGTTATGTTGCATGTTCTTTCCAAAGTAATGAATTATCTGCCAGTGTGTCAAGCAAAGCAGTGACTACTTGAACCGCACAGGAGCAATGCTTGGCTCCTCTTTAAAATCAGTTGCTAAGAATAATCTGGAAGATAAAAGGAGACTTTTGTATTCTTGGGAAATAGCAAATGTGCGTGTTGCAAACAGGGAAGGACTAATTTAAGACAATTTAATAGGATTGTGGCAACATCTGGAGATTTAAAAACAGTGAGACTATTGACTTCAGTGTTTGAGATTGCAAAGAGAGATATCCAATCATGAAACTAGAGGAAAGGTGATGTACAGTTCCTAACCGATACTCAGCACTCGCTTTTTATTGATAGTATGCACCTAAGAGACTAAGGTGGCATTTACAGCCTCTTCTTGCTAATATAGAAATATGCATACCTTTGACCATCGACCATAAAATTTATTTAGTGCGGAGTTTAGTCGTTATTCTTCAAGTAAGAAATTCCTTTTCTGATACAACTGAAGCAATGTGAAGAAACTAATAACATGTCTATTGAGGAACATTTTCTAATAGCTTGAAGTTTAAGTACTTTGTGGTAGTTTTCAATGACAACTTGTCAGGTGGCAAATGAATTATAAAGAACCTTTCACTGCGATGATCTTATTAACTTTTTAATTGGAGTTACTAAAAACCAGATTGTAGAAAACACTTCAAAATGAACAGCTCAGCCCCATCAGAACAGAAGTAATAGACCATGTGACCTAAGAGTTTTTCAATGACATTATGGTCTTATTTGCCAATATTTTACTTTTCAACTAATGAGAAGATCTAACAGTTCCTGTCGCAGAAGCAATTTCTGCATACATGACACTGCCATTTGCCTGCAGTTAACTACTTGCAAAGACAGAGTTCACTTTCATATTTGCTGCAGCTTGAGTTTTGGCAGGGCTTTTTAAAAGCTTTTCTTAGAATGGATGATAGAGATGGTTTTCTTCTCAGTGTTGTTTTTTCTCTTACTGATTTCATGTCAGAGAAATACAACTCTGTAGCATAGACTATCACACAAAAACTGTCATTAGAGTCACATAAGGAAAAACATATGGAATAATTTAAAATATCTGGTGATGCAAATTTACAGAATAGAAATGAAAGATTAGTAGCAGAGATTTTAAAAAAGATAAAATTAGAAACTGTTCACCACCAGACTAAACAGTTTATAAGATTAAGAAATAATATTTTGAAACTCAAATAGAGGTGGATATGGATTGCTATGTTTCAGAGTTCTGTGGTAACTGCCTGCTGATTCCTACACTGTAATATTCTAAAATGTTATTATACCAAGAAGCAGATGATTATGAAGAAATTCATTGAAGTCTAATTACTGTAATCTTCAATGTAACTGCCAAGAGCTAGTTGGTAATCCTAGTTATTGAGCTACAAATTTTGAAGGAAAAACATGCTAAGATTTTATATTAGCCAAGTTAAATATTCTGTTTGATAACACCTCAGTCTACTCATAATAATGTCTCTCAAAAGCCTGTCTATCCCCAAATGTCAACTCTGAGAGGTGATAATTTTATTTGTACATACTGCTCAAACTGGTTTTATTTTGTGTTAGGTAGAGAGAGAAAGAAAGCCTTGACCCTAAAATATTTATGACTAGACTTTTTCCCCATGAGAGACCTCCAGGAGCAGCTTAATGCTTGGTTCCTCTCATAAAGGAAAGCAGAGTATATGAATCTCAAGTAATTATGTTCTTCTAGATTGTTTGCTTTTAGGTCACATTGAACTGTTTCATTTTGTTTCTTCCAAAATATTACTGTACTGAGTAAACAAAATTCAGATGGCAATTTTAGATTAATATTTTTAAAAATTATATTTTTTATGTCTTCTTTCTGTGTGAGCTGATGCTCCTTTTTCATTTCACTGAAAGTTGTGAATTCTGATCTCCTATCTCATCGTCTCACTACAAACAAATCATCATACATCCACATGCATCACATTAATTAATCATCTCTTTTTCCTTATGAGATTGGAAAATATTTCTTATCTCAGTTGCACTAAAGCTTTATTGAGGCTCGATTATCTCAATACTTTAAGGAAAAAAACCAGAGAACAGTTTTTTAGGAGTATAGAATCTGGAAGAGGGGAAAATCTGAAAATAACACAACTCGATAGTTTGGTTGGCCCAGCATCCACTGTGGTGGAGCTGCAGCCAAAGCAAGTGTAGATGTGACTCATTTCCTTCCTTCCTGGAGTAAATAAATTCAGACAATCTGTCAGGTAGCCTGTCAGGTAGTCTGTCAGGACTCTCAGCCACCCAGAAATGACTTGCCTCACACTTGAGGCAGGAGGCAGAGCTGGTTTGATCCTCCTGGGATCTTATCTATGTTGTTTTACACAGAAAAGTGGTATAACAAAGACTGAGATGTCACAGAGACAGACCTTCTGTATGTAGCCTCATATCAGCATTTCAGGCTTTGCAGCTTGATAGAGAGAAGCAGAAAATACAGCATTGAAAGCAAGTTTTAAGAGTTACATGTTTGACATACACAGTATGCATTTTTGTACTTTTCCTTTTTAAAGTGCCCATAAGTAGGTGGGTGCTTGGAAACTAGAACAGCATGATGAGAATGACTGTTAATATTAAACATGCTTTGTATGCAATAGGTTTGTATAAACTTGCATTTCAAAAATATTTTTTCTTCTTCTATTTTGCAGGATTCTTGTGGTATGTTACCACAATCAATTTTTCTTAAATCTAGTTTGGAAACCGCTTATTATTAAATCATTTCCTTCTCTTTTTATAAACTTATTTTTCTCACATTATCTGTCCCTCTGTGGGTAAATTAGCACATATCCAAATGTCCTGATCATTTTTAAAAGCCCATCAGATTACTCTGTCAGTAATGCTGTTGTACATTCACCCTCTTGTAGCAAACAGAAGCCAGTGGAACCTTGCATTTTTGAGAGCTGTGAAGCTCTGAGTAGCGCTCATCCATTTTTGAGGTTACATACTAATATCTTCATATACTTTTTATTGAAAAATAAAAGGAAGATAATTTTCTGTCTGAATATATAATGTATGACTGACTGCTTTTGAGACACCAATACATAAATTATAGATAGCATTTCAGATTCTGCACCATGTATTATTAATTAAAAACTAAATATCTTCATCTACATCCAAGTTACATCCTGGTATCTAGGCCACTGGAGAACATATTATAATGTTGGGGACTATATAACCCAGGCACAGTGCAATAAAATACTACCTTTTTGTTGTTTATGGGTAGCATTTCAGTAGTTGAAATACCTAGAACCTTCTGCTGTTACAATGGACAGCAAGGTTTTGGCTTTATGGAGTGGAGGCATGAACGAGAATGAAGCTCATATTCTATTTTCCTTCAGACACACATACAATAAAAAGAAGAAATATTTGTATCATACTTTACCTAGATTATACAATTTCCCACATGGCACAGTGTGTTCCAAGAGGTCTCACTATCCTTTACTCCCTCTTCCCGTCCTCTCTCTTTACAAGAAATTTTCATGTTGTTTGATGGATACTGTAGTTGCCTGTTAGGTTCTTAATTACAGGTTTAGAGGGCAGATGATGAAGACAATTCAAATTCCCCAATATTCGTAATGGCCAAGCTTCTAAATTGAAATAAAAGAGATACAAAACAAAGCACATAAGGCCAGCAAACCATGGTCAGCAGCAATTCCTTTTATGTTAAAATGAAACAGCCTGTTATAGATGTCTGAGAGGTTAGTTAGTGGTTGTAGTTTCGTACTGAATGTAGTCAAAGAAAGACCATTGCATGTTTTGTGTAATCTGAGGAGAATGTTCTGTATTTGACAAATAGCCTTGAATTCATTGTGTAAGGTAAAATACAATAAAAAATATAGTAAAAGCTGGGTCTACAATCATAAGCTTAACAGCAATCAGGATATGTCTTCCCTATTCCGCATTTAGGTTTTTGGGGTTTTTTTTTACTAGTTTTACTGGAGACCTGCAGCTGGTTGCATGTTTGCTCACATTCTATGAATCAGATATAACTTTTAAAGTAACACGTTTGTGCAGTTTTTCACTTTTGCTGGCAGAATTGTTCATGCTGGGACCATTGTATAAAGAGCTGTGAATCTCATGCAAAAGGGAGACAATACAAATGAAGATAAAAGCAAGCTACAAAAAACAGACTAGAATGAGAGCTTCACACATCATATAGCTCCTGCACTGGAAGCAGACACATCATACTTTGAGGAATGGACCTTCTTCAAAACCTCTACAGAACTGAGGTGTTTATAGTCTCACAAACCAGATCCTGTCACAGTTTCCTTAAGCAAAGTTTCTGAAGACTCCAGGGGAATTGTCACAGAAATATTCAACTCTCCAAAGTGCATACACAATAAATCAAAGTAAAAATTGATATATCTCTTAGGATTTCTCCCAGAGAAACTCATCTCAAGCAGTGAGAGTAACAACCATTTATTTTCTTTTAGAGAAGGTAAAAGAGATGCCATCTGCTGATGATGCAAACTAATTTTCCCCCATCATCTAGCACTCTTGGGCTTGGAAGTAGCTGCCTTACTGAGCTCCTAGTTTTACAGAGTCATCTTGTGCATAAATTGGAGTCCAGCTACCAAACAGCCCTCGTGAATATTTGAATGAGTTATTTTCTGATGAATAATCTCACTGCATTCATTGCTGACAAAATGTAAATGGAAGGCGGGGGGGGGAATAGTTGGGTAGCCTGTGAAATTTATAGGTTGCCTGGCTTAATTTTCCTTAGAGAAGGAGCTGATTCAGCAGTTGCTTCTGTGGTTTATGCCAATGGCCATCTGCCCATGCAATCAGCACAGTCAGAGCTATGTACTCACTCTGTAACACTACTTCAATTGTCTTTTAACTTTGACCTGCAATGTAACCATATGTTTGGCTGCTTTGCAGCAGTTACAGAAGGTGGGTCCTACATAAGCAAAAACCTGTGATTTCCAAGACCTCCACAGACCAAGCACAATAGTTGTCTACATCTATCACTACTCTCCTCCCCTCTGCATCACCTTCTTTACTGCTGCCTCCTTCCCATGCCTTTTAGAGGAACTGGTAGGTCATGGCCCACCAGCATTGACCTACCCTGAGTATTGCAGTGCGTTGCAGTCTGAAAAGTGAGAGCAAGCTCTAATGGACCAGGACATGAGTATATGAATGGCTGAAGGAAGAGGTCATGGTTTGGTCTATGCCAAGGCAAAAAATGATATGGCATTGTAGGGGAAGGGATGCCACTGACCTTTTTCTATTTACAGGCTCTGGGAAGCCCACATTGCCAGAAGCTGTTCTTGTCATACCCTGCAAGGAACCCTCAGGGGCACTGTGATTCAGAGCTAAACCACTGAGTCATAGTTCACTAAAAGTGACTTTCATTAAATACTTCGCATGCAGCTTCTAGTTAAACAGAGTGATATGAAGGTCAAAAATTATGCAGATCTGAAGAGTAATGGGAACATGTCCAATGTTACAGTACTTAGAAATAAAAACTTTGGAAGTGAGATTGAATCTGTGATACTGAGTTTAGGATAAAACGTGAGATCTATATGATGGAAGGTATCTGTCACCTTTATTTCAAAATATTAATACTAACTACTATCAGGGAGAATGTTCTGGATTTTAGTAAAATATAGAATTAGAGTACCTTTCTTTCCTGCTTCTCCATGCTCCAGGGGGAGAACAGAAATTAGATTTCCTCCCTTATCAATAATACATCGTAACTTCTTCCATCAGTTCATATATGCAGCAATACATACGTGCTTTCTTACATGTAAGTCTTGTAATTGAATTGTAATATTTCTCACCCAGCTACTTCAGTGTCCTATAAGCAGTTTATGCAATCATATGCATTTTCAGCATTGTATGCTAAGTTTTGTGGTGCATGTGTTAATACAAAATCAAAGGATTCAGGCAATTCTGACTTTCCTATCGTGTTCTCATGCTTCAGAATAAATTGTGCTATGCTTTCTGTTAGTACAGCGTGGTTCTGTGGGGCTTGGCCTTTAAATAAACTGTTTCAAAACAGGTTTTTGGAAGTAACTGTTGTGGCAGCAGGATGTGGAGTGGTGTGTGGGTTGTGTGAAAGTGTCTCAGAGATGTGAAATTCCAGCATCATGGCTCATAGGGATTATTGGACACCAAGCAAGTGATGCAATAAAAGCTACAAAGTGAAGGCAGTCAGCTGCTTTAGAAAACAATTGTTCCTCTGAGCCATTTCACTCATTATGTTTGTGCAGAAGGGGAAGATGAGACACGATGCACAGCAGCAGCTGTATGCAATATTGTATATTTGAAATCCTCAAAGCTACAGCCAGAATTTTATCACCAAAATTAGAATTATGGTACACACTGAGGAGTCATTTAATCATATGGGGTTTTGACTCTGGTTCTGACTAGTGCTGAGAGAAATAATAATAATTATTGTTGAGGTAGACAAACTAGGTGGAAGCTATGGTGCAATGTCTGTTTCCTAACGTTTGACTAAAGCAAGTAAAAATGAAAGATTTAGCTTAAAAAGCGAGGCAATAGTAAATCTAAAAACAATGGCATACTTATGTTCCAGACAACTGTTCTTTCTGGAATTTTGGTGTGCTTTATTCATTATTCGTTTTCTATACTTTTAAAGCCAATTTAGTTGAAAACAGCGGAAATATTCTTGTCAGCATTAGTGGTTATTGGATCAATCTTTTGATAGAATCACAGAATGGTAGGGGCTGGAAGGGACCTCTGAAGATCATTGAGTCCAAACCCCTTGCTCTAGCAGATTCACCTGGATCAGGTCACAGAGTGTCCACCCAGGCTTTGAAAGCCACCAGAGAAGGAGACTCCTCACCCTCCCACGGCGTCCTGTGCCAGGGCTCCCTCACCCTCACAGCAGAAGTATTCCTTATGTCTAAGTGGAACTTTTTGTGTTCTAGCTTAAGGTTATTACTCCTAGTCCTGTTGCTGGAGACAACAGACCTGTAGCTCACTGGCTGTGGATGCAGATGGAAGGAAAATTAAACGTCAAAATATAAAAATATACATATGTACGTATTAAAAATACTTAGACAGATATACATATGCATATATATATATATCTTTAAAAAATCCTTAAAATATTTCTGAAACAATTGTGTAGAGTAAATGGTGTTTGCAGAATAGTGGTTTTAGTGGAAGCCACTTCTTTATGCTTTAATTGCTCTGCTGCTCATGAATAATTTCGTGTACTTCTTGATAGATCACAGTACATATACTACGTATTTTCTATTTGAGCCACACATGTTTGGGCAGTACCTTGAAGGTGTCCAAATCCTGGTAACAGATTATTCTCATATTTATTTGATTAAATAAAATCAGAGCAGTTCAGGAATGAAATATATTAGATTTTTTTTGTTTTTTTTCACTTGACTCCTTCTAAGTAGTTTTGCCTGTTAATTTCGTTCCTTGTAAAATGTTGACACCGTGTACATAATTTTGTGTGTATCTGTGGATACTGCATAGGTGTGTTGTACATACATACTGATTTTATGTCTTTCTATTCTCTAAAAACTGAAGGGGAAAATGATTTTGGGTTGATCAGTTAGAATTATGTATATGGTAGACTATTCTGTTTGAGTAGAGATCTAAAACTGAGAATACATGAAAGCTATAAATATTGGCCATATTTTTAAATGAATAGGCATAGCACTCCTTCCCACATCCAAAGCTGCCACTTTGTATTTGGAAAGAAAAGTGATACCTTTATGAAGCACACAAGTGCATTTCCTTTGCTGAGTTACCTCCTTATTCAGTGAAGATCGTATTCTTTCTACTTTCCGTTCCAATCAAACTATAGGGGGAGACTCCTGTATATTTTAAATACAGTGGGCAAGTTCCTATTATTAGAATGTTGTAATATAACCCAGCAGATGTTCCTATCAAGAAAACATTGCATTTCAGTTGGATATTGTTGTTCATATGCGACCTGATCTAGGTGAACCTGCTTCTGCAGGGGAGTTGAACCAGATGATCTCTAAAGGTCCCTTCCAACCCCTACCATACTATGATTCTATGAAATACATGCAAATATAATTTGATTTCAAAACATAGCAGCATGTTGAAATACTTAGATCACAAATGGTGTGAGGAGTTTAAACTTGAGGAGTTTAAACTTAAAGAGTTTAACTTAAATGGTTAGAAACTCCAGCTGAAGTACCAAGCAGCAGTACAATTTATATCATGAGGCTACTGCAAGCCTCAGGAAATAATATGATTATTGAAATGTTGCAGTTAACAAAGAATATTAAATTGAAGCTCCAAGTTAATAAGTTTTTAAATTAACTTTTTGCTGTTTTTTCCTATTTTAAAAATGCTGTTTTTGTTTTTTTTTTTTTTAAAGTGGGTTGCATGGCTGTGGCAAGGCACATGGGCACAGAAATCTTCAATCAGTTACGTTGTGTGTTATGTGAGACATTGTGATACAACATTTTGTAGTGCAGAGAGAACAAAAGGAACCCATAGAACATACTAAATGGGCAAAAAAGCATCTCGGTGAAGAGAGATGAATGCCTCACTGCAAGTGGCTTGATGTTGAATCCCAAACACGCAGGCTTATATTCCAGTGATTTAGGGCCTATAAAATACCTCCTTTACTAAAACTTTCTGTGTTGTTTTATTACTTGGATTAGGAAAGTAGGTACTGAAGATACTACTGGCTTCTCTGAGGCAAATCTTTTGTTTGATCTGAACCGCATAAGGTTTTCTGATGCAACAACTAAAATGCTCAGTGCAAATCCCATGCCCTTCCAGAAAGTTTTTTTTAATGCTTTTCTTCCATTTATAAATTGGCCACTTGAAATGTTCATCAGAAGTCAGAAAGAAAAGGTCAAAGAAATCTTCTGTGTGGTGTTTGTCACCCCTTTGAGGCTCCAAACCCTGGAATGCTTTGGGTAAAACACAGCCCATAAGGCTGTCAGTGCTGTATCAGTCCTGTATCACCACCTCCACCACTGAAGACTGGAAAATCATCAGAAAATCAAACAGGCAGAGAGGAAACTCACACCATGTGTCTGGCCCCAGAGAATCACATGAAACTTAAAATGTACAAGAGATGTTTTATTCTTTCTAATTACTTCCTGATCCTAAACACTCTTAGAGGTCCGAACTGCACCATGAAGAAACCAGTTTCTTTAGAAGTGAAAATTGAGGTTCTCATGGACTCTACTGACTGCAGATGACCCATCAAATACTATGAGATTTTCCAATAATGTAGCAAAGTTGTAGAAGCAATTAAACAGAGGCTGTTCTAGTCACTGCACAAGGAATGGCTTGTAGTTAGGATGAGGTAACGTTAGATCTTTTATATATATTTTTTTTTTTAATAGAAATTTCTTAGCTCTCTGTGCTGCTCATTCAGACAATCTATACTGGTGTAGGTGGTGAGAAAGATATATGTTTGAATTATCATTTCCCAGCAGATTGAAACTCATACTGTCAAACTGTCCCAAAAATGTAGAAATGAGAAACCAAACCTTTAATTTTTTTATCATCGGAGGCAATTTTTCCAATTACCTGAGACATTTCTAGTGTCGGATGATGTTGGGAAAAATATGTAAAGGAGTTGAGGACTTGGGAAAAATTGTGTAAGCAAGCATAATTTTATGGCAGCCTACTAGTGGCTGGAGTCAAAGGTGTGAGTGAAGACACTTGACTGGAGGATACTCCTTCCCACTAATTGTCAGGCCCAAAACATATTATATCTTTTGACTTTTGCCATACAACCAATGGTTACTGGATTTAACAGAAATCATAGCCTGGCTGTAGACCTCTAATGATCTTAATTGGCCTCTGAGACAAGTAAGTAGGGAGTATGTGGCTATCTATTCATATTACATCTGTTGCAGTCAGCAAGAATAGTCTTATTGGCACTGAAGTTATAATTCAAGAAGACAGCAAGCCTCTCTGGTGAGATGTCAGAAGTCACTAATAGTTTCAGTGGTGGATGTGGTGCAATAAGTCAAATTCAAGATGCAGATATCTCACATGTGTGTTTTTTTGCTTCCTTTTTTACCCCTACTTGTTGTTTCTGGTCAGCTCGATTACTTCAAATGGCTCCCTTGCCATTTGCTTTCATTTCCATTCTTCCTTTCTTGTCCCCTTTCTCCCTTTAACTTTTGCTGTTTCTTCATCCTCATTTCCTACAGGAAAGTACACAGTTACCATCATAATGTTGTGGTTTAAGCCCAGCAGGCAACAAAGCAGGACACAGCTGCTCACTCACTGATCCCCTCTGGTGGGATGAGGATGAAAAAATATCACAAAGGACTCGTGGGTTGAGACAAGGAGAAGGAGGGTTCATCCTCCCGTTATGGTCATGAGCAAAACAGACTCCTCTTGGGGAAAAATTCAATTTAGTTACCAGTCAAATTAGAGTAGAACAACGAGAAATAACCCCAAATCTTAAAAACACCTTTGCATCATCACTTCCTTCTTCCTGGGCTCAACTTTATTCATGATTTCTCCATTTTTCACCCCACAGCAGCACAGGGTGACAGCAAATGGTTTCTGTTGCTCCTTTCTCTAAGGAGGAGGACTCTTCACATTCTTCCCCAGCTCCAGTGTTGGGTTGCTCCCACAGGAGACAGTCCTCCATGAATATCTCCAGTGTGAGTGCTTTCCACAGGCTGCAATCCTTCATAAACTGCTGCAGTGCAGGTCCCTCTGTGGAGTGCAGTCCTTCAGGAACAGACCACTCCAGCACAGTCTACCCACAGGGTTGCAGCCTTCTTTGGGTGCAGCCATCTGCTCTGGCATGGGGTTCTTCATGGGCTGAAGGTGGATCTCTGCTCAACCATTAACCTTCATGGCTGCAGGGGTAGGGCCTGCCTCACCACAGGCTGTACCATGGGCTGCAGGGGAATCTCTGCTCCAGCACACTCTCTCCCTTCTTCATTGACTTTGGTGTCTGTATGATTGTTCCTCTCTCTGCTGCAGGTTTTCCCTTTTAAAATATGTTATCACAGAGGTGCTATTACCATCACTGATGGGCTCGTCCTTGGTCAGCAGCAGGCCCGACTTAGAGCTGGGGAAGCTTCTAGCAGCTTCTCACAGGAGCCTGCCCTATAGCCCCTTGACAACTACCAAAACCTTGCCACGTAAACCCAATGCATATAAAAGCATCAATATTATTAGAAAGATGTTTCTTTGATCTTTTTCCAATAAAGTAAATTTCTAATTTGTTCTGAAAGAGTGTTCCATAAATCTTACCACTTTCATAAACATCAACTTGGCATTTCACAGGGTTGCCTGAGAAGAAATCACTGAATGTGTTTAGAATGCTACAACTATAAATATAAGGTGTCCAAAAAGACAGTGATCTTCGTCAGAGAAGCAGATCTGGCCAGTGAATTGTGGAAGATGTAAATTTATTCTCAAGGCCTATTCAATTTTCTTATTTTTCAAGACATTTGTAGAAGTACAAGTGCAGAGAATCTGTTGCTTTGTTTTTTGTTAATTATAGCCATATTGTCCATACCTGTGCCTATACAAAATGAGAGAATTAGTTTTCTGAAATGACTTCCACTATAGGCAGATTAGACCCTACACTGAGCAGAGACAGGAATATAATTAAATTAGTGTTATAAATTATTCTTTTCCTATTTTACTTGTTCTATATGAAGCTGAACTAGTTAGTTGTTTATTGTCCTCTTTCTCACGTGATTACTGCAACTTTTTTCAGTGTCTCCATTTACTTTGAAGAACTTCCTATCTTTTACACACTGAGAAGCAAGATAATGTCACAAGAAGCCTGAGTTCTATATTAGATGCTTCTGTGGAACCTGAAAATGTCTTTACTTGTCCTCTTTCGTCTCTATACAGGTAACAGCCATTTCTAATTCTCTCCATTTGAGTGCCTTTTTGCAACGTTTGAAGCTGTGCAGGCTCCCTCTCGTGGCCAACCACCACTGACCAGCCTAGAAATATCTTTAGTAATAGGAAGGTACAAGACAGGAGTCTGAGAGAGAGATTATTTCTTACATTTGGCTTTTTGTTTATGTGGGTTATCATTAACAATCTAAATTTATGTAAGCATAGAAATAGAATAAAAACAAGTATTAAATCTAAAAATACAAATTTGTATTCGTTGTGATATTTAAAGAGTCGTTAAGTGAAGACTCCTATTTCATTTTAGAATATTTTGGTATCTTAGTTATTGACCAGAAAACCAATCATGATTTCTTTCTTTGAAAGATTGCAACATCAGGAAAATTGATTTTATCAATCTTTATCCTAATATCAGAGTACTCAACACCTATAATAAGGCTGGAAAGGAAACAACAATCTTGCTACTGTTTCATGTTTCCATCTTTCCAGATGCTGTTTTCACTTAGAATCATAGAATCATAGAATGGTAGGGGTTGGAAGGGAGCTTTAGAGATCATGTAGTCCAATACCCCTGCAGAAGCAGGTCAACGTACATCAGGTTGCATAGGAACATGTCCAGGCAGGTCTTGAAGACCTCCAAGGAAGGAGACTCCACAACCCCTCTGGGCAGCCTGTGCCACTGCTCCCTCACCCTCACAGTGAAATAGTTTTTTCTTATGTTTAAGTGGAACTTTTTGTGTTCCAGCTTCATCCCATTACCCCTTGTCCTGTTGCTAGCTACTATAGAAAAAAGGGATGTCCCAACCTCCTGACACCCACCTTGTAGATATTTATAAATGTTAATAAGATCTCCCCTCAGTCTCTTCTTTTCTAAACAGCCCCAGTTCCCGCAGCCTTTCCTCCTATAAAAGATGTTCCATTCCCCTGATCATCTTGGTGGCCCTGTGCTGGACTCTCTCCAGCACTTCCCTGTCCTTCTTGAGCTGAGGAGCCCAGAACTGGACACGGGACTGCAGAAGAGGCCTCATCAGGGCAGAGTAGAGAGGGAGAAGAACCTTCCTTGACCTGCTGGCCACACTCTTCTTGATGCATCCCAGGATGCCATTGGCCTTCTTGGCCACGAGGGCACATTGCTGGCTCATGTTTAGCTTATTATCAATCAGGACTCCCAGGTCTCTCTCTGCAGAGCTGCTCTTCAGCAGTTCAACCCCCAGCCTGTACTGGTCCATGGGGTTGTTCCTTCTCAGATGCAGGACTCTGCACTTGTCCTTGTTGAACCTCATGAGATTCCTCTCTTGAACCAGTCGAGATCCTGCTGAATGGCAGCACGGCCTTCTGGAGAATCAGCCAGTCCTCCCAGTTTGGTGTCATCAGCAAACTTGCTGAGGGTATACTCTGTCCCCTCATCCAGGTTGTTGATGAAGATGCTGAACAAGACTGGCCCCAGAACTGATTCCTGTGGAACTCCACTGGCCTCAGGCCTCCAACTCAGTTCTGTGCCATTGATCACCATCCTCTGGGCTCTGTCATTCAGCCAGCTCTTGATCTACTTCACTGTCCACTCATCCAAGCCACACTGCCTGAGCTTTCTGATGAGGATGTTATGGTAGATGATGTCAAAAGCCTTGCTGAAGTCAAGGTAGATGACATCTGCTGCTCTTCCCTCATCTAGCCAGCCAGTTATGCACTCATGGAAGGCTATCAGGTTGGTCAAACAGGATTTCCCCTTGGTGAATCCATGTTGACTCCCCTTGATAACCATCTTTTCCTTCATATGTTTATTGACAACACTCAGGAGGAGTTGTTTCATCACCTTTCCAGGGATGGAGGTGAGACTGACCAGCCTGCAGTTTCCCAGGTCCTCCTTTGTGCCTTTCCTGAAGGAGTGACATTGGCCTTTCTCCAGTCCTCAGGCACTTTGCCTGTCCTCCATGATTGTTCAAAAATGATGGAGAGAGGCTTAGCAACCACGTCAGCCAGCTCCCTCAGCACTCTAGGATGCATCCCATCAGGACCCATTGACTTATGAGCCTTAAGCTTGGCCAACAAGACTTTAACCTCTTCCTCTTCCACCCAGGGCAAATCCTCTGCTGTCCTAGCCATCCTGTTATCCTTACTGGACTGGACTTCTTTTACATTTGCTATTATGCCTTGCAAAACTTGAAAGTTTAGCATATTTGGTCATTTAGACTTCATATCACCAGTTTTGAGCTTTTGCCTTTTTGCCTGTACAGCAGCTAAGGGGACCACACGCAAACCTTTTTTTTTCTTTCCTACTCCAGCTGAACTGAGTGGGAATAAAGCTGACCCCGCAATTGTTCACAGTTTGCTGTACAGGTAAGACATGCTTTGTAAAGCAGAGCGTGTTCAGTACTGACCATTTACCACAGTAAAGATATCAGGGCATTTTGAATGCTTTTGTTTCTACAAGGCATTTTCTAGTATTTTGATATTTCTGTCTTGTGTTACATAAGTTTTAACAGCATAGTTCAAAAACTGAATATAAACTATGAACTACTTCTTTTGTTATCATTAGCCTAATCCAGTGTTTCTTAACATCAGTGTTCTTCAACCATGGTCATCACAGCTAAATCAGGCTCTTACTTATATTCAGAATAAAAAAGACAAAAGATTGCCTTCCTTCATGATTTTAGAATTAGAAAATAGGTTGTTATTTTTTTCTTACCATAATTTACTTTCACTCTTTGTATTTAGTAGAATAAAAGACAACAGATTGTATTAATGGATACTTTGTTAACAACTATAAATGCTGTATTGGCAATTTGAACTGAAATAAAATTCACTCTTTGCAGGGAGTAGAAATTATTAAAAAAAAAATGCCAGGAGTCCAAAGTCCAAGAAAAGCAATGTAACTCCATGAGAGGTATTGTGGTTGATTTAAAACAAAGAAAAAAAATCTGTAGAACTGATGATATTACTTCAATGTCCTATTAAGCACATGCTTTTGCTGCCTTTGCTGCAACCAGCACAGCCAGTGGAAGGAAATCTGTACTAATGCACTGCTGGCAAAGAACGCTCAGTCTGCCACAGGAGGGGGATGAGTGGAACAGACTCAAGGGTGTGACACAACTGTTAGTGGACAACTGCACTCAGGCACTGTACTCCCTTTAGCTCTTTCAGAGCAGCACAAAATTTATGACTTCTGCTCTTATTCAGTGGTATTCACCCTAGTGGTTGCCTACAACTCAGGATCAGCATGTTGAGTCTACAAGTTGGTATCGTACTGCATGCTGGATGTCTACACTTGTGTGAGTATGAGGACAACTCAGCTACCTTTGCCATTATAAGCATCTTGCCCTTTTCACTCTTTTGTTTAGAAAAGTAAAAGGGAAAAAAACCCAAAGTGCCAATTGTCTCTTTTTTGCAATTATCTAGTATAGTGCATTAACGTGAGTGATTGAAGCTGGAACACAAAAAGTTCCACTTAAACATAAGAAAAAACTATTTCACTGTGAGGGTGAGGGAGCAGTGGCACAGGCTGCCCAGAGGGGTTGTGGAGTCTCCTTCCTTGGAGGTCTTCAAGACCCACCTGGACATGTTCCTATGCGACCTGATCTAGGTGAACCTGCTTCTGCAGGGGGGTTGGACTAGATGATCTCTAAAGGTCCCTTCCAACCCTACCATTCTATGATTCTATGGTTCTATGATCTGAAAGCACATTTTGTTTTCGTGTACACTGATACAACTTCAAAGAGTTTATTGGTGAAATTATGCCAACATTCTGATTGTAGTTAATCAAATTGAGGTAAGAACCCACTATAAACCAGACTGAACAATCCTTAGGGTTTTTTAAAGCATTCTTTAACAGAAAAAAACCCCAAAACCTGACAAAGTATAAATAATGTTTACTTTGAGTTTGTAAATGCTGTGGTGTTTCTGTAATGTGTCTAGGTTTTTAAAATAAGAATTCTGCTTAGCTCCTTAATCTCTAGTTTGAATTAAGCAGAGAACTATATAAGAACTAGAACTATACTGTTTTAAAAACTTTTGATTCATATTTAAGCTTGTGGAACAGCTCTTTTATGTACAAAGATGAGACGTAAACATTGCCAAAGATTTTAGAGTGTGTTGGCTGAGAAATTTTTGTTTTCAAGAATGTTAAAAGGTCTCATGTTGGTTTCCTGACTGTTTTGAAAAACATGACTCTATGAAGCAAATAAGGCCCCAGTGTGTCCAGCTGTGTCAAAAATAAAGGAAGAACTTTTGATCTCCTCTTTTTCTTTAAACAATATCTTTGTGTGGCAAAAGATCATCTCCTGGGACATTCATCAACACATTCCTATATGCACACAAAGTCTGATCTGTATGTCAAAATCATTCAGGTGACTTCTACCAATTTCAACAGCTTCAGGATAGATCCCAAACTTTCTCAGTGAAATTTGCATTTTCAAAATCAAACTGATCTCCTGGTATTTAAAAGTCTGTTAGGAAACTGAAATCTAACATATTTACTTCTCTATTCAAAAGACTTAAAGAAAATGTCTGTCACCTCCTGAAAGCTATTCCGCTAGGGACCACTTGTAGTTCTGTTTGTAGCTCTTAGGCCCATAAAATCTAATCTCATAAAAAATGAGCTGGTTTGCCACAGCCAAACCAGAAAATCTGAATATGGTTCACATAGATCTGTTAAAAAGTGAACATTTCCAGTAAATTTTAGTCTCTTCCACATACTGAGAGAACAAAGAGATCTCTGAAGGATTGTATCTAATTCGTACTCTTTATGAAAGTGAGTGCTCTCAGCTCCAGCTCAGCTGGGTGCGGTAACTTACTTTACTGCTCTTCCAACACAAATATAATTCAAATCAGAGTCCAGGTAGAGTGGGTGTGTCTTCTTTGATGAGCTGGTATAAAAGTAATTCTCTATGGAGATTATAAAAAACTATATCAAATTTAAACAGAAGAAAAACTCTCCTCTTATTTATACTATGTAGAAACCTCTCAGGGAAAACCTACCTGTGGCCGTAGGTCTTCACTCTGAACAGAGATATAGAAAGAAAAAAGTAGGGAAAGTCACAACAAAAGCGTCGGAACAGCAGAACTGAGAGTTTTGAAATTAGTTTCATACATTCATTGGTCTTTTAATTGCTTTGATCTTTTGAAAAGTCCATGTTATGCACTGAAAAACTGAAAGAGCACTCACATTTCTACATGAATTTAGCAGCTGTGCTGGAGCTAAGATAGATAAGCATGTCTGTTGGTGTGGATTTTATTAACAGAAGAGTAGGAAAAAGTGAAAAATAATATATATTTTATTAGAACGTTAGATTTTGTGGTTTATGCTGCATTGTGAAAGGTCAATTTCCTCACTCTAACGGGAATGTGGGCTGTTTGGGGATATCAGAGCAGAGATGAGAAAGGGACATAAATGCTATGCCATGCTGGTCCAGTAGTATTTTCCCAGTAACATAACAGCATCAGTTGGATAGTGTAACTGTCAGGGGGAGAAAAACTCCTGATCGCTGCACAGCCTCTGGAGTGGCTTGGTTAAGCAGCTTGGCTGAGGGTACTTCTGAGGAGGGTCTGAGTTGCTGTATGGAAGATCCAAACATACATGATTTACCAAAAATAATTGCTGTCATAGTGTCTTAATGCTTGTTTGCTCTATCCTCTAGTGTATCCAGGACTTCATCCTTCTCTGAATTAAAATTTCATGACAAGAAGGAAAAGGTGTCACCTAATAGCTGGAGCACTGTTTATCATAGGGAAAGAAGAGGCAGACCTCGGCTGTAGTCCCTCTACCCAGGATTCTCTATCATTCAGTGAACGTTTAATAGAAAACTGCAGAATTAATCATTTGAGCAGCAACTTGGCCTATAACTGCTTCAGGATTGTGTTTGTTGTGTATGCTCTTTCTCTCTGTATTTTGAAAACATGGCACTATGCAGAAAGCAATCAACTGCCCAAGTGCCAGAAGCTGTCAATAGCATTAGGGCACTCTTAGGAGAGGAGGACAGCTGACAACCATATCAGACGTGTTCAAGAACGTAGGAAGTAATCACCAAATTTCCAACATGCAACGAGGCAAACATGGGAGATGAGGTTGAAGAAGTTTGCCATGCAGATTGATGGCAGGCTTTGGCATATTCATAGAAGAGAAATTTTTGTGCTGACAGCACTGAAACGTCAGAAGTTCAGGAGTTTGTTGACAGGCAACGAGGTTTCAGGAACTATGGCCACATCCTTCTAAGTTCTGTTTATGAACCTTATGTAACTGTATCTCTTTCATTTAGTATATTACCCTTCTTCTCATTTGTCTTTCTGTGATGTCTTCCCTGTCCTTCCATCCTGAAAGATATATTTCATACTGCCTAGAAAACATTTGGATGTGGCAGCAGGGACAATAAGCATCCAGGCAGCTGTAAAGGAGTATAGCATAAGAGCTCTCTGATTATGACAGCTGTATGCCCACAGCAGTCAGCTTATTGTTATGAATGATCTGTCCTAGGAGTGTATTATTTTAAAAAATGGACTTGTAGTAATGTCAATAAAAGCCTAAAAAAATGGAACAGAAGTATCAGACAATACTTTGTCAGGACTCATGATAATAGCTTTACAGTGCACATCTTACAGAAATTAATAATGACCATTGAAAATCTTTTTCATCACTAATGTGAAGGCATTCTTACATCACCTGAACAAGTGTTTTTTTCAAATGCTAAGCACTGACAGAAAGAATATAATCATTCAACATATTTTTAGGTGATTGCAGGGACCAGTAAATCACAGCTGATGGTTCGTGTGTATTTTTTTAATAGAATCACAGCATTTTCACTTCATATAAATCCTCCAGCCACATGATTCCTGGCCAAAGCCACAGAGGCCGCATGAGCCAGGCTTAGCAAGCAAAAAATATGAAGGATCCAATTTCTTTCTTTAGGATATAAATGAATAAGCCAAGAAAACAACTCAGCAGGTTGCAGGAGAGTGGATCCTGGAGGAGTTGCCACCTGTCAGCAGATACCTTGGCTCCCAGTTAGAAGTTGTATTATATGTGCAAGATCAGCATTTGGTAAGCTAGCCTGGAGACCTCCTCATTCTCTGTCAGCAATTAGATCACTTGATTAGCACAAGTAATTTAGCAGTAGTACTTAAAAGGATTAACACTTAGGAAATAACACTTAGAGGAGCCTTAGATCAGGAAAGAAGAACAAAACAAGGTAAAATGGGGGTGTTATTTGGCTTTTAGAATAAATACTAAAGATCTGTTAGCTTGTAAGAGGTAGTCTGTGGAGCATGCTTACCTTTCAGGCCAAATAGATGACATAAAGAGAATAATCCTACAGGGAGTGGACACTTTCCTCCAGAGAACAAATGAGAAGGCAAGGACAAGACAGTTTCTGAGGCAGTATAAAACACTTTTCTAATGAACAAATAAACCCAAAGATCTGACAATACCTCAGGTTGATATATAAATCTGTAAGGCTACTCACAGCTTTATGTAAGAGACAGCAGCATGAGCTAGCTAGAAAAAGAAGCCTTTCTGTCAGAAGGATGCCTCAACCACCTCTTGAATCTGAGAGCACTAAGGGGGAATATTGACAGCTAGTAATGTTGTCACCTGCTGCACATGAGGAAAGGTTATCTTAAGCGCTGCTTTGCAATGACCATCCTTTTCTTATCTCTTGTTTGGCTGTAGTAGGATTGACTGTGAGTTCTTCTCCTTGAGCTCATGCTGGAAATATTTTAGAGCAAGGAATGCGATGTTTTCATGAGCTTAAGTTTTTGGAAGGCTGTAGTGGTTTTCCTCTCAGTAACCTGAGAGAAATTCAGGCCCTTGCTAAGAGTTTTGTGTCAAGCTATGTTGAGGAGATGATGATGCAAACTGGAAAGTGTATTGTACAGAAGGTTGTGAAGAGGTGTTATTTTGGTGTTGCATGAAGGGTGGGAGAGTCCAAGTTTGTAAAGGTAATTAAAACTGCAGCCTAGCTAGGCCTTGGTTCCCTTGTTTTCTTCCTCCATTTGGCAAAATGAGATTTGCGATACTAATTTGTTCCAAACACGCTAAATGTGCTTTGGTGTTTTGGACAGCTGGGCAGTTCCTGAATTAATGAAGGCACTGAAATGTACTTGTTGCTGTATTCTTTCTGTACACTGCCATGATCCTGCATACAAACTCTTGCATGATATTTCAGAGACTAGCATGCAATACACAATTTTATCCTGGAAGGAACAGAAAGGAATAGTTCCTTGTGTATAACTTTAAATATATTGGTCTATGTTTCCCAAGAAGAGAGGAAAAAAATGAAATAAGTATGACTAAATCAAACTAGGAAGAACTATTTCATGTTCTCTTATTAAAAGGGAAAAATTAAAAAGCATCCTGTCTGCAAACTGGTAAAATTATGTGATAATTTACCATTCATTATTAGACTAGAAACAACTGGGATTATATTAAACTTCATAAAGTAATCCTACTGGAATCCTGCCACTGTTTTAATTAACAAACTCATCATACATTTTGGTCGTTTATGTCTGTTTTATATATCAGGAAAAATGGGCTTCATCTCAAGTTGCATAACTGATGGTTGTTTGGTGTAATGATTTATAGTAAAAACGAGTAGCAGGTAGCTCCAGTCTGTGATTACTGTAAATCAAATTATTTCAGCTTGCACACGTCTTGTTCTTGATACCTGTATTTGAGATTAAATTGTGTTGTGATTTTTTTTTCCAAATAATTTCCAAAAGATAAGTTTGGAGGAGGGCATGAAATAATAACCTGACTGTTTACAGTTACGAAGAAGTGTCAATGTTAAAGCTAATGGAAGAATTCATGTGATTAAGATTTTAATAATTGCAGTTTACAAAATCTATACAAGAATTCTTAATTATGCTTATAAAAGTCCTCATTCACCTCTAAGTTTATAAATACATCTTACTCTGATGCTGTGATGTTTACTGACAAAGGTTACTCGAAACCTGCAATATTGGGAAGATCTTTGTTGCTGTTCTATGGCTTTCAAGTACTTAATAAGGGTAGCCGTTATAAATAAACATAGTAGTCCTTATGCAGTGGTAAAGAAGTAATTTCAAATAAATACCCCAATTCTCTTATAATATGAAGATAAAGTTTAGATTCATATAATAATGTGGTTAAGCTCATGAAGTAAGGAAATGCAAAGCAGAGCCATCATCTTGTGAAAGAGTCAGTCAAGCCAAAGAGCCTTACAGACATAAGCATGTGGACCTCTGAAAAATTTTCAAGGGTGTGACAGCTCCTTGTGGGCTTGAACCTGACCTATTTCTTTCACTGCAATTTAAAGCAATTGAGACTGGCCAAGGTTAGAGGATAGGTTAGTGTTTCTTAAATGATAATATCTCCAGAGTTGCTGAGACCAACAGTAAAAAGAAGACCCCTAAGACAGGGGTGATCAGGCTGTGAGAGGTTTCTTAAGGAGGCCATTTTCATTTTAGTCTGTAAAGTTCCTTCTGCTGCTTTTACTTCCTCACTCAGCTTCACCAGCTCTCACAGGCACACAGATTTTTTCTGTTGTAGTAGCTAAAACAAACTCCACAGCTTACCTTTTCTGAATGTAAGTATGAATGTGTGGACGCATGGCATTAGACTGTATATATTTGCTTTACAACTGTGTTCAAAAATAAGTGTGGGGATGCAATGACAGATATGAAATAGACATATCAGCCAGTACAACCATCAAAGAAAAGGCAGTTTCCTAGGAGGTGCAAGACAAAAAACCCCTTTATTAATACTATGCATGCTCCTAGGTAAATTAACCATGGTTAGTTGGTTTGCTTGCTTTATTGGAGCTAAAGGTTTATCGAAGTACTAAATAATGTGAGAAGATGGTTTCCCCAGCAGCTGTGGCTCCAGAAAAAGGTTTTGGCTTATTCTCTTACTTGTGGGTTTTACAGCATGTAATCAAATGGTATGACTAGCAGGAAACAGATACCTAGCCCTAATGAACTCTGGTGTGAGTCCTGTTGATGTTAACTGTGGGACTTTAGGAGGCAAAAGCAAAAGTCCTGTTGTACTCAGTGATTCCAGTTCAGCTCAGATCAGTGCAAGCTGGCTGCCTGAGCCAAAGAGTGTGATCCAGGAGGACCAATTTTCCATTTCCTTTAAACCTCAGAGAACATAGCCCATGGTGCTCAAAAGGGCCAAATGTTGCCTACCGAGAACCATGGTCAGAGTTTAAGGAGAAGGAAAAGTGTTAATGCATTGTTTTTTTCTGTAGCAGTATAAGTCAGTCTTAGTAGTTTATTATAATTGAGGAAAATTGTTTTACAATAGCACTGTGATGCAATCTAGGAGAAAGAAATCCTGAAGTGTTTGCATTGTGAGTATAAGTATTTGGGGCATATATGGTACATATGCTGAAATATTGAATATCTATTCTGCCAAAGAGAGACAGAGGACCTGGGATTATTTAAATAAGCAATGTATTACTCACTCTTATTTTTGTTTATCTAGCCTACTGATGTAATAGCCCAGTCAGAATTCTCTGATTTTAAAGATTTGGTGTGTTTCTAGATTAAAATGTTAAACTAGAATGAAGCAAACTACATGCTCTAATTGCAAATTGACTGAGGGCAGGCTATTGCAAACAGATTGCAGGTCTGTTGTTCTGCTTATCCAGTCAGATGAGGGTCTGTGCATTTTCAAAGGTTGGAACTTTGTATACACAGAGTAGGTAGGGACCTATTAATAATGGCAAATAAAACTATCTTCAATTTGTTAAGCTAATTCTGTCAAACACAGTTCTGATCAATATATTTTTAATTCCAAGTCTGGGGCATTGATTTGTAGTTGTATGATTATACTATAATAGCGATTAAACTGTGAAGCCTCAGTAACTCATGCCCCATTCAAAAGATGGATGATTTATCACTGACATTGCCTGGCACATTGATTTGGTGTTCTGGTTTCCAGTGTACCCGAAGACAATGAAGTCTAAAATTTTACTATGAATCTTTAAAAAAAAAAAACAACAAACCAACAAAACTCCAAATCAAACCAAAACCTGACTCTGTGTGCAAGATATTGCAAGCTGCCTCTAGCCATGCCATGAAGAAGGACAAAACTCATTAATGGAGTCTATATGTATCAGGGTGTTTTTTGCAAGAGAAATGACAGCCTTCTGTAATGCCTTCAGGACAAATCTTTGGCCTCTGTAACAACCTTCTTGCAATAATGAGCTGTAGTGGAGAGAGGAAAAAGAATAATTCTTACTCATTGCTGAAAAAGGGAAAATTTGGTTTGTACCAAATCCAGTTTCCCACTACAGATGCCCACTTCAAATACCTCAAAGTTTAGGTAATTTATCTATGTGCAGATATGTAATTTTATACATTTGGATGGATGAGTTATGTCACCAACCCACAAGGGCTCTCTATTCTTCTGGAACAATAGCTAAATGCTAGGGGGGAATGAATATCCTAAAGCATCTAACATGGCAAAATGTATCTTTATATTGATCCTCAAACCTCACTGTAGTGATTGGGAAACTTCACTAAATCAAACAGATAAACACAGAACTGTTTGTCACTGATTTTGGATAGTACCTTATCCAGTGCACTCTCACTCCCCAATATGTTTGGGGCAGGAATTGTTTCCTTGTTTGTTTTCATTTTAGCAGCAAAAAATAGTATTTGTAGAACTGCCAGGGGAGACTGGCTGTTTGGAAGCACTGATGGCCTTTCTACTCCTTGACTTACTGTTAGAATGAGAGGTGACAAGGTCTTTCCTCACAAATATAGTTTATTACTATCTGAAGATAATAGTTTCTAAACCAGAAGTACATGGAAAACACTGAACCTCTGTGCAAAATGCACTCTGTTCTGCTTCCTTTGAAAAACATTTTCTGCTCTGCATAATTAAGAAGACATCAGAGTGGAAAGAAATTATAGGATTGAGTTCACTAGTCCCCAGTGGTATAAACTGTATTCCATCAGCCAGTGTAGTCAGGGCTGTACTGTGAATCTTTACCACGTAAGGGTACAGTTAATCCTTTCTCATAGTCTCCCTTGTGTCAAAGCAAATCAAAGGCTTTGTCAAGATAAAGGTCTAATTCTGAAGTGTAAATCTGTACCAAGGTGTAAAATGAACATCTGCTAATTTGTGGAATATTCAGGGCTCTGATTAAATAAAGTTCAAGTTGCCTAAATGCTGCTTGATTTGCTTGGAATAGACAACTATGTCTCTGAAAACCTTTATGGTATAGACTAAATTGGAATAAAGGTTATTTTGTATATTATTTTTTTTTCTTTTCAACTAAGTACACATTAAGAGTGTCATCCTTTGCACTTACTGGCTTTTGTTCTTCATAGACTTCATATGGTTATTGACATTTTAGGGCTCTGAATCTCAAAGCATGGCCTTCGTTGTTATGTAGTCCAGTTGAAATCTAGATAGATTTCCTGTTCTGTTGCTGATGTTTTAACAGAGCTAGTCATGTATGCATGACTGAATCCATCTCCTTCCAGGTGAAATGAACCAACATCACATAAAGGAACCGATTAACATCACTAGCAGAGGGAAAAATGAGGAATGCAACTTTTTAATTTAATTACTTTGTAATACACTGAAGTTCAAGATAATCTGTTTCAATGAAGTTACGTTTGAACAGATCTTTTTCTCCAAATCAGTAGGTGAGTTCTTTATAGGAATTGCAAATATATTTGTCCTATTTAAATAAATTAATTTTAACAACGCTTGTATTTATGCTTCACTGGCTTACTAAGCATCATTATCTTGCAGTTCAGTGACTTTTGGATGTGCTTTACGCTAAGTCACTTAATGATACAATTTTGTTCAGTGAATTCTGGCACAGTCTTTTATAAGACTTGCATACATGTAATAACAACAGCCTTACATAGAACATGTCAAAGAAATGTGGAACGTTGTTGCCTGGAATGGATATTGTGTATGCCCATGGTGTTCTGCAAGAATAGCCAAGAGAAATTAACACATCTACAATTAATACTTAGGTATGTTTGTCCCAGTACATAGTGGGATGACAATGTGATGTTTGTGCCAATGCCGAATCACAGAATCATAGAATCACAGAATCACAGAATCACAGAATCACAGAATGGTAATAGTTGGAAGGGACTTCTAAAGATCATCTAGTCCAACCCCTTTGCTAAAGCAGATCTGACTAGACCAAGTCGCACAGGAACACAACCGGGCAGGTTTGAATGGAACTCCACTGGCCACAGGCCTCCAACTCAGTTCTGTGCCATTGATCATCACCCGCTGGGCTCTGTCACTCAGACAGCTCTTGATCCACTTCACTGTCCACTCATCCAAGCCACACTGCTTGAGCTTTCTGATGAGGATGTTATGGGTGCAAAAGTCTTGCTGAAGTCAAGGTAGATAACTTCTGCTGTTCTCCCCTTATCTAGCCAGCCAGTTGCACTGTCATAGAAGGCTCTCAGGTTGGTTAAGCAGGATTTCCCCTTGGCGAATCCATGTTGACTCCCCCTGATAATCATCTTTTCCTTCATATGTTTATTGACAACACTCAGGAGGAGTTGTTCCATCACCTTTCCAGGGATGGAGGTGAGGCTGACTGGCCTGTAGTTTCCCAGGTCCTTCTTTGTGCCTTTCCTGAAGACTGGAGTGACATTGGCCTTCCTAGAGTCCTCAGGCACTTTGCCTGTCCTCCATGATTGTTCAAAAATGATGGAGAGAGGCTTAGCAATCACATCAACCAGCTCACTCAGCACTTGTGGGTCCCATAGATTTATGAGTGTTAAGCTTGCCCAACAGGTCTTTAACACCATCATTATCCACTAAGGGAAAGTCTTCCATTTTCCAGACTATTCTACTCTCCTCCAAGGACTGAGCTCCCTGAGGGGTGGCCTTGGCAGTGAAGACTGAGGCAAAGAAGGTATTCAGTAGTTCCACCCTCTCTGAATGACCGAGACACCCTCCTTGTTCATGAGTGGGTTCATATTCTCGCTAGTCTTCCTTTTGCTGCTGATGTTTTTGAAAGAGCCCTACTTGTTTTCCTTTACTTTCTTTGCCAGGCTTAATTCCAAAAGGGCTTTGGCCTTTTCAAAGACATGTTTGGAGAGATCTCATGGGACAGGATTTGAGATGGTAAAAGTGCCCAAGAGAGCTGATTGATTGTCAAGTTCCACTTCCTCCAAGTGCAGGATCACTGCATGCCCACAAGTAGAAAATCATGAAAAGGAGGCAAGAAGCCTCCATGGATGAAAAAAGAACTACTGAAACTACCCAAGGAGAAGAAAGAAATCTGTGTAAGTTGGAAAAAGGGCCTGATTGCTTGCCAAGAGTATAGGAACATTGCCAGAGCATGCAAGGACAAAACCAGGAAGGCCAAAGCCCTTTTGGAATTGAACCTGGCACCGTCTCCCATAACATCCTCATCAGAAAGCTCAAGCAGTGTGGCTTGGATGAGTGGACAGTGAAGTGGATCGAGAGCTGGCTGAGTGACAGAGCCCAGAGGGTGATGATCAATGGCACAGAACTGAGTTGGAGAGCTGAGACCAGTTGAGACGGTGGTTAGTTCTGGTGCCAGTCTTCTTCAACATCTTCATCAACAACCTGGATGAGGGGACAGAGCGTACCCTCAGCAAGTTTGCTGATGAAACCAAACTGGGAGGACTGGCTGATTCCCCAGAAGGCCGTGCTGACATTCAGCAGGATCTCAACCAGCTTGAGAGTTGGGCAGAGAGGAACCTCATGAAAATCAACAATGACAAGTTCAGAGCCCTGCATCTGGGAAGGAACAACCCCATGCACCAGTACAGGCTGGGGTTTGAAGTGCTGAAGATCAGCTCTACAGTGAGAGACCTGAGGGTCCTGATTGATAATAAACTAACCATGAGCCAGCAATGTGCCCTCGTGGCCAAGAAGGTCAATGGCATCCTGGGATGCATCAAGAAGAGTGTGGCCAGCAGGTCAAGGAAGGTTCTTCTCCCCCTCTACTCTGCCCTGGTGAGGCCTCATCTGGAGTCCTGTGTCCAGTTCTGGGCTCCTCAGCTCAAGAGGGACAGAGAACTTCTGGAGAGAGTCCAGCACAGGGCCACCAAGATGATCAGGGGACTGGAACATCTTCCTTATGAGGAAAGACTGCAGGAACTGGGGCTGTTTAGTCTAGAAAAGAGGAGACTGAGGGCAGATCTTATTAACATTTACAAATATCTAAAGGGTGGGTGTCAGGAGGTTGGGACATCCCTTTTTTCTATAGTATCTAGCAGCAGGACAAGGGGTAATGGGATGAAGCTGGAACACAAAAAGTTCCACTTAAACATAAGAAAAAACTATTTCACTGTGAGGGTGAGGGAGCAGTGGCACAGGCTGCCCAGAGGGGTTGTGGAGTCTCCTTCCTTGGAGATCTTCAAGACCTTCCTGGATGTTTTCCTATGTGACCTGATCTAGGTGAACCTGCTTCTGCAGGAGCTTGGACTAGATGATCTCTAAAAGTCCCTTCCAGCCCCTACCATTTTATGATTCTATGATTCCGTGGTGGTCTCCATAGAGTGCAGAGGCACAGCTGCTTCACCAAGGTCTTCACCACATGTCACAGGGCAGTCTTACTTTCAGTGCCTAAGCATACTCCTCCCCCTTGTTGGTGTCTGCAGACATGTTTTGCCATTCTCACTCCCTATTGCTGCTGCACTTTAGCAACTGCACAACAACTTCTTCCCCTTCTCAAATACATTATTCACAGAGGCATTACCTCAGTCACTAAGTGGCCAGGCCTGGATCAGCTGTGGGGTCCATCTTAGAATAGCCCCGTCAGCTACAGGGGAAGCTTCTGGCAGATCTTTGTTTAAAAAAGCCACCCTTGTAGCCCCCCTGCTACCAAAACCCGGCCCAGGCAAAACTGCTGCAAGTTACAAGAGTTAACAATGCCTTCTAGTACTCAGGACATAATTTATGCTTTTTTTTTTTTTTTTTTTTTGTGACTAGGCCATGCCATGCTGATGATAGAACTTAGTGTATTTCTAATTAAATAGATCCTGGAAAGAAGTAGATGACTAAATACTTGAGATTTTGAATAGTCCTTTGGAATTTCTGCAAGGAGGGGAAGACTCCTTTGGCCCTATTAATATTTGAGCATAACCGATTCTTCCTCTTAGATTTCCTACTGGTATTGTGCAGAGCTGACATATCAAGCCCATAGAGTTTGGCCATATTGTTCCAAATCATTATTAGTAACTCAGATAATTTTATTCAGATAAGGTCAGTTGTGTTATTCTGTCTTTTCTATTTTCTTCCTCATCTTTCCATGAATCAGAAGATGAAGATACTCAAATGTGGTTTTTCTTTTACTTTCTGAATTGATTTTTGCAATCATCTTATAGGATAGTCTAACAGGGAAACAAACAAAAGAAAAGGAAGGCAAATCTTCTTTAAGCTATTTGAAAAAGTTATTAGTCCACAGCTATAAGAAAGTAAAGCCGATGTTTAAGCATAGATGAAACTAAAAAAAATAACTTATGAGGTATTTAGTATATTTAAGCACCAAAACCTTAACCAGGGAGCACAACTACTTGTCTTCTGTTTATCTGCAAAATGCATACCAAGTAACTTCTCCTACAATTTCAAGTGAAAAAGAAATGCAAATGTTGTTCTCTTTGAATAAATTTACAACTAGGGAAAGGGTCTAGAAATTATATTTTAACCATTTGCCTACTGTGAAACTATTAAAAATTCTGTTCAGTTTCTCACATGAAGGTAACATTAAAATAATTTTCACCTGGTTTAGCTCCGTCATTGTCTCTATTCTTATCGTTTCCAAAATTATACTCTTTCATTTTTTTTTTTTTTTTAAATCCATAACAAGAACTATAGTTTTATGGATGTACTGATGTGTCTAAAACTTGCCCTAGGTATCAATCCCAGGTGCCATTTTTGGTTGTTGTTGGTTAGCTCTTTTGTGTCATTCACGGGTATAATATCTTCCATGTTTTTTCCTATAGCAGGATGTTTGACTTGATCACCAGAAGCCTGAGAGTTCTCTCCTTTCTTGTTTCCCAGAGATTTAGAGGAAGGAATAATGAAACAAAAATCTAGGCCCAACAGCTCATATGGAAAGCTGACAAGTAGAAGGTCTGAAGATATGCTGAGCATTCATCATATCTGGATGGATAGTGACAGGCTGTTTCCAGAGGTACATAGCTCTGCAGAGTAGCAACTGAAGAACCTGTCTCATTCTTCTCTCTATTTTGTTCCTTCTAGGGTAGTTATTTGCCCATTACTCATAGATCTGTCATGAAAGTTGAAGTATTGCAGTACTACCTGTGTTGTTCAGTTTTCACAAGGATTTGAGAATTTGTACAGAAGCTGTTTCTTGGGTGATTTTTGGTATTTGTGGTTTTTTTTTTTTCTGAAAGTCAGTAGAACTCTGAAGGAACGTATTGTTGAATATTGCATTACTTCTGCACATCAGGAAGCAAAATACGGTGGGAGGCCCATGATTGTGCTGCATGAAGCATGTAAGTAACCTCCTGCAGGTTTCAGAACAATTGTTAAAAATATGAGCTGCACTCTGCACATACTCCTCATCCATCACATGGTATTTAAACAGTAACTAAGGAGAAGTCCTTGAACAAATCCAGTCTCCTGTTTTTGCCAGTTTTGTTTTATAGTCTTTTAGATAAGGTTAGGATAAATATCGTCTAGTGGGTTCCTGTAACAGAGTGGGGAAAAAAACAGGTATTTTGCAATGCCTTTGATTGTAATTCTCCTGTAATTAGGTAATTATTAATCTTTCTAACATTAAGAGTTTCTTCAATTTATATCTGGGGGTGAGATTACTTTGTGCTTTATATATCAAATCTTAAAAAAATGTATTTAAAGCGTACTTTTTGAGGGAGTCTTTAAATGTTGCAAGAATCTGAGAATATCAGAAATGTCAAGCCCCTAAAGGACATCATTGTATCCTTTTAGGCAATGGGTTCCCATGATTGAAAATGAGTTCCTAAAGCAAAGGTTGAAACTGTGCCACCTTTACCTATGTAGTTCCAATCCAGTCAAGCATTTAATGCAAGAGTTTTCAGTTGAACAAGGCTGACAAAATCTGGCCTGTGATGGTTGTGATTGAACATTGGAATGATCTCATCCTATGCAGGTTGTGTCCTGATCCCACAGTGATTCTAAAGAATATGCTAAAAAACTGCACTCAGGCCTCACAATTTGTCCCTGAGGAGTTTGCAAGTCCTGGGAATCAAAGGAGAAAAAAAAAAAAAAAGATATATCTACCATATTGGGGAAGAAAAATAGATTTTATCAGAAAAATATTCCTAAACTTTATTGATTTTTCTTTTGTCACTTAAGCTTTAACTGGAATTCATCTCTTATTTTGTCACATCATAGAATTTCAGATGATCTTTAGGTTTTCTTATCCACAACCTACTCAGAAAACAGTTCTCTTCATAGACCAGCTCCTCAAACTGATATAGTCAAATTAAGAGATTACCTCTTGAGAATTTAAGCTAAGAGGTTCTGTTCAGATTCTTTGGCAACATTTGAACATGCTGAAAAAAATTCCTAAATATCCAAGTTAAGAGTTACTGGAATAAATATCTCAAGTTGAGCTAACATTTCTCAAGACCTTTAGATGGAAAATTAAAGCATAAATTAATCATATTGCCAGTAAAGTTATTCCCTGTCACAGCCTTTCCGTTTCTCTTCTCCTCTAAACCACTAATGAACACTCTAGCTGTAGAAGAAGCAAAAACATTGTACTTCCTAGTTTGTACATTTGGCAGTTCATAATATATCAGTGTCTGTGCTGTCAGATTCTGCTTCAGATCAGATGGCCACAGATCTGGCACTAAGACAAATATGTTTAAATCTCACACAGCTCAAAAAAGTAAGGAAGTCTCTGCAGGTTTAGGCATGAATACAGCCCTTTCTTCAGCCAGGTGTTTTGAAATGAGAAGTTTTCACTAAAATTGCTGTCATAATCCCTGCTGCAAATAGTCTTTATTTCCTCTATGTACTAGTAAGGTACTGCTCCCAGTGTATAAACAAATGATGATTCATTACCGCAATGACATGGAACAACAGATGACCTTGCATATGAATGACTTATTCTACTCCGTCAGTTATGGTAATGAATCATTTTGCTCTTTCGATCCTCCCTTCAATTCTACTTGAATACATTTCTTATTATTCATAATTCTCTTCTTGAGAGAGCTGTCCCTGGAGGTCAAGAAGGATCCTAACTTGTATAAAGCACAGAGGAACACAGCTCTGCTGAGTTATCAGGCAGCCTTCTAGTTTATTAGGCAGCCTTCTGGTGATTAGTGCCTCTATTTACTATTTTGCATTGGACCATACGTTTCTCTTAACATTTTGTGTCCTCTTAACATGAGGCATGTTTCAGACATGCAAACATTACTTGTACATGAAGATTCTTGTTCCTTCTGTAGAGATCTCATTGAAATCTGGATGCCGAGTAAATGTAAAATCTAGGTAAGAACTTCAATATTGTTCGTTGGAAAAATCCTGTTGAATAAATCGCTTTTGGCAGTGTTTTGAAAGCAGCTAGCATGTTTCGATTTTCTTATTCTCCAGACCACTTGAATACAGGGAAGCCTTGTTCTGAACTTGCTACACCTACATGAATTTAATGTTTCTGAAAATACTTCAATATGTGGATTTCCTGAGGGGCTTCCACGAGATAGTATTTAGGAGCCTCTGGGTGTTTTTTTTTCTGGAAATTGCTAGCTTAGGTAAATCTTATGACCATAATCTCCCATTTAAATAGTCCTTTTGGCACTTAGCCATTTGTCCCTGTTGCATATCAGCAGTGAACAGCAGAGTTGGCTGACTTTTAAATACCATAACATTGTGTTCTAGCTAAAATTGTTAATGAAAAGATTTCTGAAAAGACTTGGTGGAAGTTGGCAACTGCAACAGGCCTGTTCCTAGAAATACAATGTCTAATATTAACAATGACTTTTAAGATTTGAACACTCCCTTTGGCAGGGGGATATGTGAGGTGCACTACTCAGCTAAGTAATTTCTGAAACATGAGTTTAAACACCTATACTGTTTACATAGTGCTTAAACAAGGTGAGAAGAGTGAAGATTCACTGACATTCTTCAAATGCTTAATAACTTGCTGCAAAAGAAGGAAAATATTTTTTAGTCCATGGTGGATAAGGCAAAAGTAACAAGCTTAAATTGTATTAAAGGAGGTTTACGCTAGACATCAGGAGAAAATAAAAGTCCTCCTAAAGATAAGGATGAACTAATCACAGAATTAAACTGCCCAAAGGGTCTGAATGTTTAAGAGCAGTTAGACAATCCTTGACAGACATGCAGCTGATCCTGTCTCAGGGCAGATAGATAGACATAACCTTATGAGCTCTTTCCTAGCATAAGCTCTATAATTCCATCCCTGCTCGAAGTCATACCAGAACTGTGTGGCAAAACAGAACCATACCTTCTGCACTGACTCCTGCTACCTTTACTGCAAAATCAAACTTACTTTCTAAGGAATGGCTTGAAAGGCCTCAATGTGCTTTTTCACTTTCACCAAGATACTGTGTTATTCCTTACACTCTTAGTGCTTGCATTTGCCCTGAGCTGAAAGTGACTTTTCATCAAAAGACCAACGTGATGTGCAACTTATATCCTGCATGGGATCTGTGCAGCTGCAATCAGGAGTAGTACAACTGCATGAGTAAATATAGACAAAGATCTCTCCTTACTGCTGCACCAGAATATACCAGTTATGAGTGGCAATAGTAACAAGCAAAGAGAAAGTTGTTGTCTCTGCTCTGCAGACACAATAACCATAATATTTAATACAAATGTGAATTATAGTCAGTTGTCCACACCAGCAATGAAAGAATGGCCAAGGGGCTATGTAGGTCAGCACGATACCTCATGCTGACAGTATGGATTTGATCACTGTATATTTTATACAGGCTTCCCAAAAAATAAGAATATGTGAATTGTCATCAGGACAACTTAAAAAATGTTTTGATTCTGGTGTCCTGACTTCCTTTTTCTAGATGACTGTTCTCATGAGAAATGAAAAAAAAAACAAACTCACAATGATTGGTTGTTACTGTGGGTGAGTACTTGTCTATGAAAAATCATAATTGCTGACTATAATGCAAAAATTAGAAGAAAAAAATAGTTCTTCTTTGCTATATTCCATAAATCTAGGGTAAATGTTATGGATTTATGTTGTATATATTGTAAACATTTTCCCAGAGTACCAGGATATCATTCTACACAGCTTAAACATGTGGCTACATAAATCTATGTGATTCTTCTGAGAAGACTAGAGGCTACAAGTTTTTGCTTTTTAAGCCTCATGTGCAGCCTTTCCAAATAAGAGAGTCTATTTAAATCAATGTGACTTCTTGCATTACAGGATTTCTCTGGAGAAAAGTACATGAAGAACCTGAGAAGAACACACTAAACAAATACTGCTTTTATTGCCAGTACCAAGTCCAAATTCACATTGCAATGGTTTTGTCATCATTTAAAAGTTTTGATGGTCATATGGAGAACCTCTAGGCAGCCGCTTAACCAGAGATGTGTGACAGAGAGTTAGACCAGTGGGTGGACTCTGTCAGAAGGAAGTTTTCCTGGTGATACATATAGTTTCCTAAAATATCTGCATCACTGTCTAGAGTCAATAAATCCTTAAGAGAGAAATTCTAATGCATTTGGGTAAACAGGAAAAAACCAGAAAACCTGTCCTAATGACATCTCATAATGATCAATAAAAGGCAGCCTCTGACCCTGACGTTCGCCTCATTTCTCATGAGGAGGGATTGATGGAATAAATTACAGACTAGACTGAAATTATTGACACCACTATGTTTTTTTTTTTTTTTTCTGCAAAGTCATATCCACAGGTATCTAAAAGAAGAAAAAACTTAATTAAAAGTGAGGGAGCAGTGGCACAGGCTGCCCAGAGGGGTTGTGGAGTCTCCTTCCTTGAAGGTCTTCAAGACCCGCCTGGACATGTTTCTATGCGACCTGATCTAGGTGACCCTGCTTCTGCAGGGGGGTTGGACTAGATGATCTCTAAAGGTCCCTTCCAACCCCTACCATTCTATGATTCTATGATTCTATGAAGCTTGGAAAGCCACTGGCGAATATAATGCAAAATTACAGAGGCAACACAGAAATATCTCTGTTCTGCTTTTTTCCTTTGTTTCTTAAGCTTCTGTTTTGTACTCTGTAGCAAAGATCACCTTCAAAAGAGAAACACTCTCTAATAAGCATGGCATCGGTTTAAAAATGAGCTTGACTCATAGTTTTAGTTTTAACAGGCTCCTCATTTAAAGTGATTTGACATTTATTGTGTTTCCAGATCAAATATAACTATAAAATTATGAGATGCAAAAGAAGAATTACTATAGGCGTGTCAACAAGATCTGCTACCTTTTTGAGGTTTCACAGTTTCATCCAAACCCTGCTTACAGTTAAGCAACATTGCTACATGCATTCCTTAAGGTAGCTTGTTCAATATTCAAACTCTCCTTTTGGTTTTTAAATGCTCTATTCTTCTTCCAGTTTCTGTGACTCAGTCCATCAGTTGCCAAGCCCATGTTTTCACTCCTTTTGTACTTGCACTTTCATCGCTCTTTTTTGTGAATCAAATATTCACCAAGTCACCTGACTCTTGTCAGAGTACAAGTTCATTACTTGTAGGATCAGTTGAGTGTGCAAATACAGACCATGCTACAGGCAAATTGAAAAACTTCAGATGTGTGTGATTGGGTACATGACAATTGGAGAGTGTGCTGAGTTAGGAAAAAAGCATGGCAGAACAATGGTCAGCAGATCAGCGTTCCTATCTTTCTCCCATGATAGAATGCAAGTTGCTGCGTCTCAGAAGAAGTTCATATGGAGTCACTAGTCATATGGAGAATTTGTATCTCTGTCAAATCTCTAGGAAGATAATTCATGAAGTTATACCACCATCCTTCTGCAGACCAAGCATTAATATAAGAAAATGAAATGAGGAAGGGGGAAAACCAGCATGTTATTGTGACAAAAGAATTGGAAAAATCTGAAGCAGATAAATATAGAATCAGTGCTGCAGTAGAATAATAAGTGTCATTCTAGGATGATGAACAGCTTCTTGCAGTGCTGCTTAAGCTCAGAAAAATTAGAAGAAACTTGCACTGTGTTTGTCATATCCAAGTGGAGATCAAAGTATATGCTTGGATGTAATCCAATCAGCAATAAAATCATTACAGTTCTTTTTCTAGCGATTCCAGTCAATATGTCGATCATACAGATTAACACTCCTACGGTAGCAGATGACAAATATGCAGTTGATGAGTTCTATCAACAGCTTGAAGAGGCATTCATATAAAAATTAAGTAAGGCTACCATCCTTACAACTGGAGACCTAACTGAAAGTTTGGCTGTCGAATGTATAAGCTCTCCAAAAGAAATAGTGGGAAATGACTACTTGTCTTGGTTTGCTGAATGAAAGAGGTGTCTGGTTGACCTTTTGTTGCTTTCTTGTTAATTCATTTTTTTGTCTAAGATACTTGTACAGATGAGTATGGCATCACAACTAAGCGCCAAGCAATGCTGAAGGATGAGCATGCAGCAGGCAAAATACATAGAGTTGAAAGATCAATATTGACTTTTAGAATGTCAAAAGATAGGTACTAAGCAGCCTATTGCTTCTTGTCCAGAGGCAGAAAAATCTGTGTGATATCTGTCCTGAAGAGATTGATGATATTGGCATGGAGGAGTAGTCAGTTAACCCAAATGGACTATGGAATAAAACTATGAAGCACAAGCTACCAATAAACACACCTGATAACTCAGTACTGGGATCTGAAATCTGTAAACTGCAGCAACCATCCGTTTCATTAGATAGCACTTGAAACAGGAACACATGCTGCCCAGAATTTTTCAACCTGTATAGAGAATTTACTTTGAGAGAAACTCAAACCAAAATGGAAGGGAATGGAATGTACCAGTCCCACCCTTCTTCCCCACATCCTGGTAAACAGGTCAGATGTGCTGATGTGATAACAAGAAAAGCTGCAGTCCTAGATAATAGGTAGCAAATGCTGGAGTTAGTGAAAACTATGGGTGAAAAACCACATTAAGAACCTGCCTCTGTACTGACTCAGTTACCAGGGATGGGATGTAAGCAGACATTACCTAGTGATCAATGCAGAAGCAATAGATAAATTCCGTTATCTGGAAACTTTTATATCCAACCACAACAATATTCTAAGGGAAGTGGAGGCAGAATTCCAGTTCAGCTGTATCTTCTCACAGAGAAAAGCATGAGAAACCCTAGAAACATTTAGAGAAGTACAAAGGTTCAACAGGTGAAAGGCTTCATTTTTTTTCAATATTGGCTTGGAGAACCAAACTGTAGGAAACTAAACCTAATCACAGAAAGAGAACTGCTATACTTAGACTTTATGCATATTGTAGATAGAAAAGAATGAAAATGATTGTTAGAAATATTGAAAGATCATAGAATCATAGAATGGTAGGGGTTGGTAAAAGTGATAAAAGTGATAAAAGTTGATAAGAGTGGTCTCCTGTAAGAAATCAGCAGGAACAACTTCAGTATCCTGGTGCTTCAGACATAAAGAAGAGAGAATGAGAGATTTACAAAGAAGGGAGTGTTTTGTACCAGAAGGGAACAGTGAGAACAATATAGAAAGGTGGTGTGTACTGTACTGTACTCTGCATTTCAACAATGCATTCTCTCAAGAAGGCTTCTAAAAATTCTGTCAGAAATGTTCCCAGACAAATCCATTGCTTTTTTCTTTTACCGTTCAATCAGAGTTGCCCAGTCCTGAATTCTCTTTCATTTCTTGTAAGCCTCCTGATGGCTTACTTTAAATCCCACCTTTAAAACTGCTGTTTACAGATGAGCCTTCTTTGAGCAAGACATATAGTCAACTTGACCATATAGTGGTCTGTAAGTAAATGAAAGTAAGAAAAGCAACTTATTGCTACTTTGATTGTTTGGAACAATGAAATATTAGTGAATGTTCTATTTAAATTTTTTTTGACAGATTTTATAAAAGCAGTTAAAAGCTTATTCTTCACCTATTTTCCTTCCTATTGTACATGGATCAATACATTGTTAACTTCACCTGTATTCCAGGCTTTTCATCTAAAGTATCAGAAAAAGCACTGCTACCAGCAGTATCTGCACATAATTTATGTAGAACTCATTCAAAATTACTTAGACTGTTACTATAATGAGGTATAAATGTCATCAGTGTGCAGTATCCACCTTTTGGCAACTGTCTTCCCTAAGAAGGTCCGTTTAGTTATATGCTACATGACTCTAATGAAGTAGTACTAAGAGACAAACAGTAGTTAGCCTTAATAAGGATAAGTCTTTAATTATAGATCTTTGAAATCCAGTTATTCTGTCCTTTTTACCTCGCTACTTTCACAGCCTTTCTATATTGCCCACTTGTATTTTTCTGAGTCATGCCTGCAGTAATTGAAAACTAGTTTTCCTTACTTGATGGAAAATCTAGACAGACTGAAATGAAGTACATTGTGTCTCTGCTCTCTGCTGCTCTTATATCCAAACTTTGAACAGCCACATGGTTTATAATGCTGTTAAGGTTTAACCCCAAACAGCAACTACAAACCACACAGTGGCTCCCTCACTCCCCCGTCGTGGGGTGGGAGAGAGAATCAGAAGAATAAAAGTGAGAAAACTCATGGGTTGAAGGTAAAGCAAATGCTGTTCAGGAAAGCAAAGCAAAACAGGGAATTAATTCACCGCTTCCCATTATCAGGCAGGTGTTCAGCCATCTCCAGGAAAGCAGGGCTCCATCGTGTGTAATGGTTACTTGGAGAGACAAACACCATCACTCCAACTGTGCCATGCTTCCTCCTTCTTCCCCCAGCTTTTGATCACTGAGCATGACACCATATGGTCTGGGATATCCCTTGGGGCAGTTGGGGTCAGCTGTCCCAGCTGTGTCCCCTTCCAGCTTCTGGTGCAACCCCAGCCCACTCACTAGTGGGGTGGTGTGAGAAGCTGAAAAGGCCTTGACTGTGTACACGCTGCTTAGCAGTAACTATAACATCCCTGTGCTATCAACACAGTTTTCAACACATATGCAAAATGTAAGCCCCTTACTAGCTACTGTGAAGAAAATTAACTCTACTGCAGCTGAAACCAGCACACATGCTCATTATATTTTATCGTGTTTACTGCCATGCAGTAATTTTCTTCAAGACTTGTAACATTATGAGAAAATGTGGGCTATCTAATAGTTTCCTGGATCAACTGCAAATACTAGGCTGCAAAATACTATATGTAAGTGCAACAAACCACAAAGATAGCTGCATAAGAACAACAGATTCAGTAGGATAATTGGATCTTTTAGTACTTTTTTTCAAAACAAAAACCCAACTCCCAAACCACCTGTTCTTCCACTGATTCCTGCAGTATCTTCATCCACCATTTCTATCTTTTATCTATTTAATTGTCCTGTTTCCTTCTTTCTGATGCACAGAAGGATCAAATTAAACTGGTCAGTATCTAATCAAGATGTTATTCTATATGTTTCAGTTAAGGCTGACCCTATATTCAATGCTTATAGTCTGATTTAGATAATTACTTTAAAAAAAAAAATTTCATGCTGTGAGGAAGAAATATGAAGATTACTATTCTCCCTTTCAAGACTTATTTTCTACATCCTAAATTACAGGTTTTGAGCTAACATTGCAGAAATAGTTAGAGAAGACTTCATAGTCTCCAGAACCTAATGCAGGAGATTTTATCTCTCATTTATAAATTTTGCAGTCTGTGAAATATAATGCAGCTCTGCAGTCATGATGAGGCTGTTCAGCTTTCCCCCATGTATATTTTATAGGAAAAAAGAAAAACAAACCCAACTTCTCTTTCTGGATTTGTTCTTAAACAATTAAGAACAGCATAAGACCAGAAAAGGGAAAAAACGATGATATTTGATGAGCAGATCAAATGCACAAAATGAAAACTTGGAGTTTGTCCAAAGGACATTTTCCTTTACCCAGACATGTTTTTTCTCCTTGTTGCTGTCATGATTGATTAGTGAAGCACCAAACAATCCATGTAATTATTCACCAACTGCAGACCATCTGGAGTTAGGAATTTGCAGCCTCTTTCTAGAAATGTATCTGCGTTGGGTTTGCTGTACACTTTTGAGACTAGTACTTAATCACCACATGTGGGAGGTGTTAACTAGGGAATTGCCTTTCCAGACTAACTACATTATCATTTATATTGTGCTGTAAATGTCTATAGTATTTAAGATGCTCTACAAAGGGCTAGAAGTAGAACACACATAAGAGCTCGCACCCCAAAGAGCATAGAGTTGAAGTGCACAAGTGGGTACCATAAAATAAAAGGCAAATGATGAGGGGACAGTGGCTAGAGAGCTAAAGGAACAGATGTCTGAAATTTTTTGGAGGAGGAGGTGAGTGAGGAGGAGGGAAGCTGTTCCCAAGTGAAAGATGATCTAAAATGGGGAGTGGGCGAAAGAAACAGTTTAGAGTTTCTTGCAAGTATGTCTTCTGTCCTATCAAGAATTGTTTGCACTTTTGAAAGCACAGCTGAATTTGACAGGAAAAATAAACCTTTTAAACATACTACTAGCATAAAAAGAAATGTAAAAACCTCACCCATTGCATGCTCTGGGCATACTATGCATACAAAAGTAACTCTACATGTCTGATAACCAAAATCTCTCTCAAAAAAAATCATAAACTCATCATAAAATGCACCTCTCTTCCCCCAAAGACCAGCCAAAACAAGCTTGCCTGAAGAAAGACCTGAATGTCACCAACTTGGACAGGAAGATCAACATTTGACTCTGTGGATATGAGACAGGAAGTCAGGAGGTTTGTTCCTCACCTGGGGATAACACAACGAGTACAAGACTTTGGGTATCTTATAAATAAACCAAGGATTGCCTACATTTTTCACTGTGATGCTTCACATATGCCCATTGATGACTGGGAATGACACCTTAGCGGTACGGTCTTTTTGTTTGAGATTAGAAATGTATTGTTTCAAGATCCAGCAGAAACAGCTACATCATTATTGCTGAAGCTACAAACATGTAGTCATAAGAAATCACGAAATATGAAAAGACATCTATGTTTGGGATAATGTCTCCTGGCTCAGGGAACATCCATACTGTTTCATGCACTAGTTATCTTTGGCAGAGCTAGGTTTTACAGCTTGTATGAGACATATAGTGAAACTGTTGTCTGTATATACAGTCTGAAGAGCTAACTCATTTCAATATTTCTGTACAATATCTGACCCTCCTTCAAAGGCATAACACTTTGTTTTAGAAATAAGAGAAATAGATTTGTTGCATATGCTCCAAAGGCATGCCACAGTGCAAACATATGGGCTGCATCTCTTTGTGCTAATAACCATTGTAATGCCATGGCCTATTCTCTGACAGAGGCATGCCAGAGCTTATAACTATATGACTAAGGTCTTCTCTTGATATAATCTGTCCTTGCTATTTACAGAAAATGGACCTAGTCTAACGGCTGAGCCATTCTGTGGCATCATCTGGGGGACCAATAATTGGTATGGATGAAATTCCTGCCAGGCAGCATGCTAACAATTACACAATATACATAATCATAAGCTACTGCTGAAATTGATGCCATGTTTAGATACACAGTACACTTATACAGACATAACAACAATATCTAGATCATTCAGAACCATTTTGAGAGAGCAGATAATGACCAGGAAGCCTCCCTAACACACTGTTAACACACTTAAATAGTTTCTCACAAATTGTACCTAAGGAATGGGAGCCACAGAGTATGCTGGACTACTCCATCTCCTATCAAGATATCAGCTACTACCCATATTTTGCCCCACTTATTGTTTCTGGTTCTCACATTCATTCACTGTGATGCACTTTAATCTTATCCTTAAATAATTTGCCATTCCATCCCAGTTTACAGAATCTTGACTTTGTTCTTAACAGTCTCAATCCTATAAATAGTCATTAATATTAATCAATCCTAAAAATAGTCATTAATATTAATCTCAATTCCCTGTGGAGTCAGTCTTGGTGCTGAGCCACAGACCCACAGACAGTGAGCTGATTTTTGTAACCAGTTGCATATGGCAATGAAGGGACAGGAAAATTAGGTGACAAATGATTCTCTCTGCTGATCCTGTAATTGAGAAAAGGTGAGAAGCAATAAATATGACAGAAGTTGTCATATAGACTTAGCAACGATTTACATTCTATCACACTTATTCTCATTCTGTCTCTCTGAGCAGGCAGCTGCTAGACTTAACTACAGCAAGATAATGTCAGAAAACAGAAGCAAAATATTTTGATCTGGGGACTGCAGAGCTGTGGGTGGTGTAAACTGTGGCCTCCTTGTAGATCAGAGACGAACCAGGAAGCACTTTTAGAACAGCGAGAAGCTAAACTATGCTGTTACCAAATTAATGTGCTATTTCCTTCTCAGTACTTAAAACTCTACCAGGTTAACAGAAAAAGACTCAAAAAGTCACTTGTACATTTTTAAAGGCTGGATATATGTAGTTGGTGTATTCCACTTAATTCCATTGGTTAAGACTCAAGCATTTATTATTTCTCTGCTCCTTCATGCTTTGATTTGCACTAATGGGAATTTTGGCATAAGAAATGGATAGAAATCCAGGTCCACTCTGAGCTTGTCTCTAATCTGGATGATCATAGGACACCTGCGAACAACATGGCACATATCCACACATCACTTTAGATGCGGCCTAAGATATCTCTGTCTTCACATTGAAACAGGTAGGTACCAATACATGGAGAGGCAGAAGTACTTCCAGAAACAATTCAGGGTTTTTATTTGGAGATAATGCTGCTTCATGAATGGCCTAATAATGCTCAATGTCTTAGATGTCACAGAAAAGTATTCATTCAACACATTAGGAAAGTGCTTTAATCAGGCTGGAGTGAACAGTAGAATGAGGTGCAGTAGAAATATAGTGCAAATCATCTGGTGAGACCTTCTGTGATTCAGACCACTCTTCCTTTGCAATTTATACTATTTTTCCACTAACAGAGGTCCACCACTGAAAGGGAAAACAGGAAAGAGAAGGGGAGCAGAAAGGAAGGGGAGTCTACGAGGTCAGAGGAGTCCCACCTCTGTTACTTACTCTCCAAGGTGTTTCTTCCCTAATGCATTTAAAAGTCCTAGATGCCAGGAAAACAGACCACAGTTTACACCATATCTAGTTGTGTATCTGCCGAGTTGTAAGAAAAGGGATTTTGTAACCAGCTCAACTAAAAACGTGTTTTAGAGGAAACTTTTATTCCAACCAACTGTGGTAATGAGGGGGAAATGCTCTCATTTTGTTTTCTTTTTTCAAGAAGCACACAACACACTTCTTTAAGGAAATCTCATAACTTTATATTTTTCATAAATGAGAATTTTTCTTTTCACAATATTATATTGACATGACTGGGGGTAATGGACATAAGCTGGAACACAAAAAGTTCCACTTAAATACAGAGAAAAACTTCTTTACTTTAAGGGTGAGGGATCCCTGGCACAGGCTGCGCAGGGAGGATATGGAGTCTCCTTCTCTGGAGGTTTTCAAAACCTGGCTAGATGTGTTTTTTTTGTGACCTGATCTAGGCAGACCTGCTTGAGCAAGGGGGTTGGACTTAATGGTCCCTAGGGGACCCTTCTAACCCCTACCATTCTGTGATTTTGTGATACTTAGGAAGGAAGAAAAGTCTGTAATCTGACCTAGAGTTATTTAGGTGTATACTGCACCTTTTGTGTACCCAGTGAGATATCCTGTCACCTCAGCAAGCTGTGGTGAAGCTGTACAAGCACTGACATATTGCCTGTGCAGTCTCTTGTAGGACTCTGTAAGTTTTCTATGCCATGCTGATACAGACCATCAGAGATGTTTTCATGAATAAAGGGGCAAGAAGAGTAAGGCAAGATTTTTTAATTGGTCCATTTTCCTGCTGCAGTCCAAACTTAGATTAGCTATCCAAGTAATTCATAAACAGCACAGGCCCTGACAGTTCTTTGCTGCTTTACGATTAAACAACATTCAGACCAGTGATCAAGGTTTTATAGGAATATCAGGAAATACACAATAGTTGTGGCATGATGTATGCTTAAAATGTTAATGACCTTTCTAGCTTAAATGTCTTTGAGTTACTGTAACTAGACAGCAGAAGACTGTTTAAAGATGCACTCCTGTAGCAAGTTAAGCACTTGTTTCCGTTTCATGTCATTCTTCAAAGACAGTATCTGAAATATGTATCTGAAGTGTAGCATCTGAACACTGTTTAGCTTACCACAGACTTCATTGTAGGAGCCTTCCCTGAATTTAATAAGGCTGCATTAGAATTACTGGTGCCCAGGGTAACCTGAGTCAATGAAAAGCTATTTAATTTCATTTATGGAAGAGGCAGATGGTTGCTCTCTCCCCTGCTCCCCCAAAGTAGATTAAATCTAAATATTTCTTATGTATCGAATAATTTATTTCAGGATTGCATATCAAATTATGTTGTCTATAAAATCTTGTGGAAATTTGTATCTTTGAGTCACTGTGTGTTTGATCTAAGATGCAAAGACTACCTGAGCATAAGTGAATACACTTTTCTAAACATACATAGAGACAACTATTTAGTTAACTGATTTTTTTTTTTAAAGGAACAAAATAGCTGAAGTATAACTGTTCTAAACAAGATGGCTGTGATAGTCTATGCATATATGCTTTTATTCTTTCCAGTTCAGTAACATGTTCAATGCCGTATGTACAAGGCACACACACACTAGGAAATTCAGTGACTACCACATAGAATTTGTCCCTCTGGTGTCATGGCATAGTGAAGTATGCAGATCTAGAGTCCAAAAATACAAAAGGGCCATGTCCTGTGCCATTTGCTGGTTTGAATTTCACACTGATGCCAAGGGCCAGTGTATGTGATATGTTGGTAATGTGGAAAGTGATAACGTCCCAGAGACAGCCTAACCTCTCAAGTCTAGGACACATTAGGCCACAGAGGAAAACTTATAAAAGACTTCTACATCAGGAACAGAGTCAATTTAGATACGTGAGTCATGTTGCTTAACATAACAGTAAATACTGTCTTTGAATGCTGTGCATTAATAAAGACACTGTACAGGCCCATGGCACAGCACAAATTAGTGTTCACAGCAGTCACTAAGAGAAATCATCCTTTGCCATAGGTACAGAAGCTGTGTGTGTTAGGCTCCTTCAAGCTATAAATACTCACAAATTGCATCAGGATGTATGTTTTACATTTATTTCATACTTGTATTTGATTTCATCTTTCATGTCCATTTCTCATGTTTTTGGTTTTATGGTTTGGTTTCCGCTATCAGTTTGAATATTCTTGAGGTGTAGATGTTAAAATCAAATGCCTGGGTGTGGAGGTCAGCATTTTTTATTCTCTGTTTTGTGTTGACATTTAACAGCGAAACTTAAGTGTAAAGGATGCTGCATTATTAGTTCTTCTTGCCTTCAGGATATCTGTGCTTCAATTTTTGCTACCAAGGCAACAGTTTAGCTTCAGGCAACAACTCATAAAGTAACTGTATATGCTAATAAGAGATCAGACTTCTTCAGAAAATAAAACTATGTCACCCTGTGATTAGTTATAAGAGTGAATTAATACCAAAAAGCTAAACTTAATCTCTGTAACACCAAATTTACTTCTGTCTCTGATAAACCGAGTTCGTGTTTGAGAGACAAATGAAAAACCAACAAGCTTAACTTCTCTGGCAGTAGGAAAAAGGTCAGGAGAAAAGTGAGAGTTATTCAAACAGATGTCCATGCTTTTCTTATAAGTAGGCTTAGAGGGACAATATAACATAACTTTATTCAATGTTTGTTCATCAGAAATTATCTCATGATTCAGAGTACATAATTCCAGGTGTTATTAACATCTGTATATGCTATAAATAACTAATCAGTAGTTTAATGATATCTTCTGCCGTTTGGAATTATTATAGATCAACTTTGATCAGCCATTTTGGATGATATACAAGTTTCAGGCATCAGATGTGTCTGGCCTGATTCTCCCTTCTGCCATATAATTCACAAGCAGAAAATGGCCAAAAACTGTACAATGCACTGAGAAAAGGTAAATGAGTAAGAAGTAATATGAAATAATGGGCTGAAATACTGCACTGTGTGTATGTATGATAAAGATAGCAGTACTGGTCTGTGGAAGCAAATCCCAGCAAGCATTTATTGATGAAATTGGTTTGTTAGTTAGTCAGAGCTTTTATTGCTAGCGTGACATACAACCACACTGCTCATGACTGTTTACTATGGGGTGCTTTTTTCATTTTATTTGTGAAAGTGACCTTCCAAACCAATCTTGACTATCCTGTGCAGGACTTGAGCAATGTCTGAGAGATGCTGTGAGCATCCATCAGTGAAGCCTGAGTACTGAGGGGAGGGCAGCAGTGTTGATGTGTTTGGTGGTGGTCGTATGGGGCTGCTTGTTGTGAGATGTGGAAGGTTCCTGATTCAGGGACAAAATCCCATTGCTGTACTGGTGGGGACTCTGAGCTGTTGCTATGCACTGACTGGACTGTGGAGACAGCAGGCTGGAAGGCCAGGGCACAGCAGGGCTCTGGGCCATGCAAGATCACAGTGTAACATGGAGAGCTGCAGGGAATGGAGAAACAAGATGGAGATGTAGCTTTATGGTTGGTCTGCAAAAAGATACTTTAAATTCCTGTTTGGTTTCCATGAAGGAAAATATTTCTCATCCCTGCTTTGAAGAGTGTATTTCCATGGCTAGACAGAACTATTAATGAAGAGCTTTCAAATTTCTGAAGCCTATTTAAATCATCTTTCTTAGAGCCATCAAGGCATATATTAGCAGCTATTCTGTGTGATGAAACAACTCTGAGGAAAAAGCTCTAGTACAAACACATATCTAGCCCAAATTGCACGTGAGCATAGCAGTGACATCCTCTCAGCATTAACAAGTTCCTCAAGAGTTGGAAGGCTTTTTCTGAGTGCAGATTTGGTGGAGCTTTCTATAAAAAGAGACCTGTAAGCTGTCATCACCAAGTTTGATGGTACAGTAATTTCCTAAGACTCCTCGGTCTTTTACTCAACAATCGCAGTGCCACTGCCTCTTATCCCAGCTGTTGCTTCCTTTTACATACCTCTGGCTGCATATTCCATAGAAGGAAATCTTTGTCACTTGTATTTGCCTATATTTTTTTCAAGTAGATCTAGAAGCACAGATAACAGTCATAACATGAAAGAACATTGCTGCATGTATGTGTATATACACACATATATATAATGTTTTCTTTTTAGACACTGTATCGAGCTGTTGTCTACAACTAGTATTCGGCTTAATGACTCCCGTCCTCTTGCTTTGCTCCGTGTCTTCTGTGATAAAAGAGTAAATTCTTTCAACAATTGGGGCTACTCTTCAGAATGCCCTATTCTTACCCTGGTTTACTGGCCACCAGGAAAATAACCCAGGAAGATAACTCCAGGTCATCTTGTTTGGAGCTTTTTTCTCGTCCTATCTTATCTAAGAAACCTGAGTCAAACTTTACAGGTGTATGTAGACAGAAATAATAAAACTTAATAGCACAGAAATAATAAAACTTAATAGCACAGATACAACAGGTACAGATGATACAGAATGTGGGATGGATGTTCATATTCCCATTCTTCTTTGTGAGAAGATCCTTAACACTCACCAAATAATAGAAAAGTACTAAGAAAGTTCAATGGCAAAAGAGAGGCAGACAACTTTTGAAAATACACTTGAAGTTTGTAATTACGTTCAACCAGCATCTCAGTATACATACTCATCCTAGGAGCCCTACCATTTTACTTTCTGCATAATCATCCATCTCAGCCTGTCCTCTGCGGAGTGATCCAAACCATGAATAATTCACTTTCTCTCCACATTAGAGACTGTGCTAATGTTTTCATCATGATGTTTATATGAGAACATCTGTATAGAAGATCTACTACTCTTGTCACCATACAGAGAGAACCTTCTTTAGTCAATTCAGCTTATAAACATATTTTCCAACTCAGTATCAGAAGCCTATCCTAATTTGATTTGTGTTTCTTTCTGGACAAAGAACAATCCTAGGAGAGATACTTATTAAAGACTCTTTGCACTGAATCATGTCTCCATTCCATCAGACACAACTCTATGGAACCTACTATGGATAATTTTTTTCCATGTTCCTCCTGCTGTCCCTCCAACCTTTCCTTCTTTTTGGAGTGGAGTTTAAGCACCACTATGTAAAACATGTGTATGTTACATATAATGTATTTCTCTCTCATTTTTTAGGTGAAGGGGAATGATCTTCCTCAGTCTTAAAAGATCTTTTCCAATGAAAATGGTTCTGTGATTCTATGATTTAATTCTTTATCTGTAAATTTCTCTTAATATATGATAACATACGTCTTCAGTTTTTTTTTTTTCCAAGAGTTAAAATTTCTTGTGATATTAAGTGAGTGTCTTGTTTTTTACATCATTGTCTGGTTCAGAATTGGGCTAGTGCTGAGAAGTTCTGTTTAGAGATGAGAAGAGTGTTGAATTTTGGACATAAAGACTTTAGTAATTTCAGTTGCTACTGATTTACATGCAGAGACAAGTTTAGTAGAGAAATCAAAATTTGATATTCATCTACTCATATAAACCAAATGGTTTCTTATATAATTCTAACTAACCTACTTTGGTTACTTTTAAAGCCTTTATAAATTTTTTCGGCATCTATTTGAAGTATTTATTTCTTTAGCAAAGGAATTTTATGTTCAGGGAGTTCACATTTACTCTGTCCTGACCTTAGAAGCTGCAATTTCTGCCTAGAAAGTTACGTTTCTGAAACTAAAGGTTCACTGCCAGTAGAAACTATGGGTAAATCTTAACGGATGGCAGTATGTGCTGCAATTTTATGAAATTCCCGTCCATGACTGCAAGTGCAAGTTATTCTGCATAGTTGTTAGCATCTGTGCAATTTAGTATAAATGTATATAATGTGAGATTAGTTCTGCCTAAAAAGAAGAGCTTGTGTGAACTGACATGATGACACTAGTGCATGTTTTCTCACATGTTCCTGAACCTTGGACAAAATTTCATCAAGCCAGATATTCAATATAAGCAGTGTAAGTGTCCAATGCTTCCTGATGTGGCCCTAGTGATAGGGGCTGACATGTCTCTTAGATGATTCATGTACACATGTACATGAGCTGAGCCCATTGTAAAGGTCATTTATACTGAGATATATACACAGATAGACAGAAGCATCTGTGGAAAATTTGGTCAACAAGAGAGCAAGCAAAGACTAAGGGAAAATTTGATACTGCGTTGTTTGTGCTTTTTGAGGAATGTGACTTGTTCTGTACTCCTAGGATTCTGTTGTATTCTTTGTCCCCAGCACAAGGTTGGGGTAGTGTAAAATTAGCTTATGTGGCCTCTTAAAAGATTCTTTTGCAATAACTCTGCTACCTGATTTGTTGGGAAGATCCTATTCTACCAGGTATCATGGCAGCTGGACCAGAACGACTATTTCACTCACTTTTGTTCTTCAGGAATGATTTCTGGCCAGCCGTGGAAATAGTTGGATCAGACTTGCCAGGCTGAACCATAACCAGTCTTGAACTCCAGAGGAAGCTTGGGTGGATTTTCAGAATATTGTCAATTCAGCAGAGCCAAGTGTGTCAAACTTATTTGTTTTGTGAAAAATGAGGGAACACTGAAAACAGATATTAGTTGAAGATAGCATGAAAATTCTAATGTATACAGAGGAGAAAAAGGTTTAAAGTTTTAAAATAACCCCTTTGCAAACTAAATAGTTTCTGACTAGCATGGAAAAGATAATTACACATTGCTTTCCAGTAAGCCCTTTTTAATACCTGCAGGTGTCCAGTAGATGCTTTTGTATCAGCTAACCATAAGGTGTAACGTGATCCTCCACCATTTCCTTTTGAATGGTAGTAGACACAGTTTGTAAGGTAATAGAGAAGATTAATAGCTAGATCTTTATTGAAAAGAGAAAGAATATCACACTGAAATAGCTTTCAACTTTTTGGAAGTTCAAACTGGGCTCCAGTAGGGCTCTAATCTGCCTTTGAACTTAAACACTCAGATCAGAGTCACTTTGTATGTCTGGATCATTGCTTTACAGCTGAGATTCAACCGCATCCTGTTGGAAATCTCCATGCCCCGTTACTCTCTGCTTGGTGAGGTCAGATGTGGAATCCTCACTGCTAGATACAGCAATCAACGTTTTCTTGCCAGCTCTCAGTAAAAGGCAGCTACCAGCTGTTTTCTGTGAGTGGATGAGGCCAGTGCTTGCTACTACTGCTTTCTTTTGAGCTTTAATGCCTTTTATCAAGAGTTTTCTTTTTATTAAAAGTGCCTCTATGGCAGTGCACATGAAAAATTAAAAAAATTTTAGGTAAGAAAAAGACTTCAAATGTTTGAACTGTCTGTGTCATAATAAGGACAACAATGGTCAATGCATTCAGAGGCTACTCTGAGGTAATGCTTTTGCTGTTCTACTTGTGAATCCATGAACTGAGAGGGAGCTGCATTCCCTCTGCTGTATCCGCACTTAACACTTTTAAAGAAAGGAAGGGTTGGGTGAAAGAGGTTCTCCCAGTTACACTTTCTATGCTAAGATATCTCTGATCATTTCTTTTGTAGACATTTCTGACCACAGGAAACTCTTCTTGAATCTTAAGGTGTTCAGTCTTCTTACAAAGTGGGTTAAAAGCACTAATTAAATGCTGCCAGTGCATTTCAATCCAAATATATATTCAGATATAACATTGCTAAATTGGGCTATAAGATTCAGTTTGAGAACCTTCTGTCAGCAAGTGGCTTGATGTAGAAACCATGGACCTAAAAGCTACAAAAAGTAGTTTTATCAGTCATTAGCAACTTCTAGGAAGTGATCACATAATAAAAAACCCTTTAGTAATGGAAGGGTAGCCATTCTAGGAAAACATGCAGAAATTATTAAATTTGTTCCTTATGAAAAGTGCAAATTGAAAGCCAAAACCAGAGGTGCTCTTTTACTTTGTGGGTCTGCTATCCTTCTGCATTGACTTTTTTGGCCTTCTTCAGGCAAGATATTGTTAATTGTCTTATCTCTAAAGTATATATTGAAATTCAAATACTTGCAGAAGCGTTTCTTAAAATAAAACATTTAATTTAATCAATACCCTAGACTTACATAGGCTAACGCTGTGTGTATACATATAGCCATTGTGAAATGCTTCAGTAAAAGTGGGACCTATGATCAATACTCCAGGTGTGTTCTCTTTATCAGCCTGAATATCTGCCATGAAAAATCTCCAGACAAGGCTAAAGCAGTGCTTCCCTATTGAATGTTGTAGTACCATCCAAAGACAGGAAACCTGTGAGTAACCAGGACACAACTTGCAGAAGACATCTAAACAGAGGCATACAAAGGTCTAGTTGGTTCTTAAAAGTAAACACAATGATCTCTAGATTACAACACTGGAAGCAGTCACAGACTCCGGCTTGTCTTCACTCTATCATAGTAGTCTTTTCTAAAATAATTACTATTAGAGCCAAAGCATAATTTAATGAAAACCTCAGCTTCTTTTTCAAAAACTACCAGCCATGGAGGATTCACCGCATCCATTGACAAGTTGGTCGAGTGTTTAACTGCCATCACTCACAGAAAAAGCACTTTAATCTCCAGTCAGACCAGTCCATCTGCACATTTTAGCAAGTTACACTCATGTTTGCCTTTTATTCCTCATGTTAATACTCACAGAGAGGGATCGAATTGCTTCTAAACTTTTACCATTGTAAGCTAAATAGACTAAGCTTTTAGTTTTTCACTGATGCAAGACAATTTCTCATCCTTTAAGCATTCTCATGGCTCTTCTCTACATTTTTTTGCATAATTTTCGTTATCCTTCTTGAATTGTCAATACCAGAATTGGAGATAATCTGCCCGTCGTTGCAGCAGGAATGCCAAATAAAGGAGTTACGCAAGCTTTCTACTCCTACTAGCTTCTCCTTATTATGTATCTGTTATTTTGCATCTGGTGATGCTTTTTGACAAAGAGAAGCTATGGAGATTTGTGTTCTGTCTGGAAGATGTCCCTCTTCCATGTATACTGAAAGGTCTCAATGTGCCTCAACTGCAGCTACTTAGAGCTTCCCCACAGTTACAGCTTCTGTGAATATGGGTTCCCTCACATGGAACACGGCCTCCTCTGGCCATAGTTACTGCCCCTGGCACAGGATGTTTAATGAAGTGAGCCACTGCCCCTGATGCGGGGTCTTTAACAAAATGCAAACAAATCTCAGCTTCACCAATCCTCTCCGCAGGATGCAGAGGAGTCTGCTTCAGCACACTTCCTCCTCTCTTTCCTCACTGACCATAGAGTTGCTTCTCTCTCTCTTCCCACTCCTTGCACCACCACCAGCCAGAAAAGAAGGAAAGGACAGAAGAAGGAAGAATCAGGAAGAACCTTCCTCTTCTGGCTTCTTCTTAAGAAGTGATTGTGGAGGCATCTAATTGGCTCAGCCCCAGAAGTGGGTCTGGCTCAGAGCTGGGAAGAGTTTTGAGCAACTTCTTACAGGAGCTATCTTTACAGCCCCTTCCCCCTTACCAGAAATGGCTTCATGTCAAACCATGACAAGTATGTATTAGGTACCCAAGGATCTGATGGAGATTTGATATGGTCTCAGACTGAGCAATGAAAGGCAAGAATGTGAAAGGTTGAGCTTGAAAGCAGACAGTGAAGAGCAAACACTGGAGCTGGCCTCAGTTCACCCCATCATGCAGAGGGCAACTGGGCAGGCTTGCTGGACACAAACATCCAGAGTGCCTGCCTGCAAGGATCTTGCTGCAAGATACGTTTTCGGTTTGGCTGGAGTTGCCCCAACTGAATGTACGTCTCTCAAGGTCAAAAATCACACATGGATTCCTAACCATGCATCTCAAATGCACAAGCTTGCAGGCCAGCTATGCTTGCCAAAAGTTGAAAGATATTAACAGATAAATGTCACACATGTAAAAACAGGAATAACATGCATACTGTGCACCACTATGCTTGGTAATTAGCCTTGGAGGCAGCCTCTACTGCTATCCTGGAGCAGCCTATATCACAGAATCATGGAATCTTAAGGGTTGGAAGGGATCTCAAAAGATCAGCTAGTCCAACCCCCCTGCCAGAGCACAGGAACTTGTCGAGGTGGGTTTTGAATGTCCCTTGAGAAAGAGACTCAACAATCCATCTGGGCAGCCCATTCCAGTGCTCCATCACCCTCACAGTGAAAAAATTCTTCCCTTTATTTCTTTGGAACCTCTTAGGTTCCAGCCCTTTGTCCTGTCATTGGACGTCATTGAGAAGAGCCTGGTTCCATCCTCCCAACACCCATCCTTTACATATTTGTAAACATTAATGAGGTCACTCCTCAGTCTTCTCCAAGCTAAAGAGCCCCAGCTCCCTCAGTCTTTCATCAGAAGGGAAATGCTCCACTCCCCTAATCATCTTTGTGGCCCTGGACTTAACTCTCTCCAACAGCTCCCTGTCCTTCTTGAACTGAGGGGCCCAGAACTGGACACAATATTCCAGATGTGGTCTTATTAGGGCAGAGTAGAGGGGGAGGAAAACCTCTCTCAACCTACTAACCACAGCCCTTCTAATACACCCCAGGATGCCATTGGCCTTCTGGGCCATGAGGGCACATTGCTGGCTCATGCTCATCCTGCTGTCCACCAAGATCCCCAGGTCCCTTTCCCCTACACTACTCTCTAACAGTTCATTCCCCAACCTGTACTGGCACATGGGGTTATTCTTTCCCAGATGCAACACTCTACACTTGCCCTTGTTGAATTTCATTAGAATTCTCCCTGTCCAACCCTCCAGCCAGTCCAGATCTTGTTGAATGGCAGCACAGCCTTCTGGTGTGTCAGCCACTCCCCCCAGTTCAGTATCATCAGCAAACTTGCTGACAGTGCCCTCTGTTCCCTCAGCGAGGTCATTAATGAATATATTGAATAGTAACATTCCCAGCACTGACCCATGAGGGACTCCACTAGATACAGGCCTCCAACTAGACCCTGCCCCATTGATCACACCTCTCTGCCTTCTTTCCTTCAACCAGTTAACAATCCACCTCACTACCTGATCATCCAGCCCACACTTTCTCAGTTTGGCTGCCAGGATGCTGTAGGAGATGGTGTCAAATGCTTTCCTGAAATCAGGATAAATCACATCCATTGCACTACCAGCATCTATCCACTTGGTTACATCCTCATGAAAGGCTGTTAGGTTGGTTAAACGTGACTTCCCCTTGGTAACGCCATGTTGACTGTCCCCACTGACCCACATGTCCTTTAAATGCCTGGAGACAGTGCCCAGGGTAAGTCAATCCATCACCTTTCCAGGGATGGAGGTGAGGCAGACTGGTCTGTAGTTACCCAGCTCCTTCCTTTTACCCTTTTTGAAGACTGGAGTGACATTTGCTCTCTTCCAGTCCTCAGGCACCTCTCCTGTTCTCCATGACTTACTGAAGATGATGGAGAGTGGTTTGACAATCACTTCCTCCATCTCCCTCAGCACCCATGGATGCATCCCATTGGGGCCCATAGATTTATGTACATTCAGATCCTTCCATGATCTATAGACTCTTCTTCCACTTGAGTTTGCCCAACAGTTCCCTGTTTAACCATGCAGATCTCCTGACTCCCTTTCTTGATTTCTTACCTGCTGGGATGCTCTGATCCTGAGCCTGGAAAAAGTGATCTTTAAACAGAGACCAACTATCTTGGGCCCCTTTATCCTCTAATACTCTGTCTCATAAGATGTCCCCGAACAATTGCTTGAAAAGTCCAATGTTGGCCTTTCTTAAGTCCAGGGTTGTGTTCCTGCTTGGTATTGTGTTCCTACCACATAAGATCCTGAATCTTCACCGCTTCAACCAGACCTTGATTGTTCATGAGTACAAGATCTGGTAGTGCTCCTCTCCCAGTTGGCACATCCACCATTTGCATCAAGAAGTTATCATTGATTCAGTGAAGGAACCTCCTGAATTGTAAGTGACTAACTATGTAGGCCTTCCATCAGATGTCTGGGCAGTTGAAATCCCCTACAAGAACTAGGGCCTGTGAATTTGAAGCTGCTCCCAACTGCCTGTAGAAGGCCTCAGCAACTTCCCCAGCCTGATCAGGTGGCCCCTCAGTGCCTGTATATACCCTTAAATTTCAAATTGCACTGATGCTTTGCAAATTCAAAGCTTTTAGAAACATTTTTGAAGCTCGAGCAGAGACTGTGGTTTGAAAGGAGACAGTGGAAAACTAAACAAAAGATGGAATAACGTAGATTTTTGGTTCAATCTGATGGTTTGGTTTTGTTTGTTGATTGATTCACTCTTTTTTGTGGACAACTTTTGCCTTAATTACATTTTATACCACCTATAAATGTGCCATTTTTACAAAGATTAGAGAAATTATGAAGGATTACACAGCAAATCTATATGACAGTTTAGAAATTAGAGAAGGCACAGAAGTTTAAAACGCTAAAATTACTCATTTTGTAGCACATAAACATATATGTCAACAGAGATATACTAAGTGTGTGTGTGGGGAGTGTGTTTAAACAAGATCCAGAATCTTACTTTTATCTTCCCTTCTATTGTTTTCTATAGAAGCATGATTATTTTAGCAATATTTGGGAAATGTTAACTTATGTTATTTGGGAAGAAACCACAAAAACAACCTGATGCATCTAGAGGACAAATACAAAGTCTAGTACTCCTCTGCAGTTAAACTGGGTTGAGGTGATGGGCTGAGAAAAAAAGTTTAAAAATCCTACAGAGATAGACTAGAACATCTAATCCCTTCAGTAAAAGTGAAGTGATACTAAATTTGTGGAGTGAGACTGTAATGGAAATCAAAAGGGTAGTTTCAGTCTTCTAAGAGGATGATACTCAGAAGCTGAAATTAATTAAAATAAACTGATCAGGTGGGAATTAATTAAAAAGAGAGATATGGATCATATTTATGAAGAATTATGGCTTTATAAGCAATTTAGAGGTTTCTATTTCTCTTTATAATAGGAATGAACCCAAGTGATAATGCTGCACAGTGCAATTGCTCACCATCAACTGACCAATGAGCAGCAATCTGCCGCTCTCTGCCAACTGCTCCAGTTTATATCCTGGGCATAACACTCTATGGTATAGAATAGCCCTTGAGCTACTTCAGGTCAGCTGTCTGGGCCATGCTCCCTCCCAGCTTCTTGTGCCTGCCTCAGCCCACTCACTGGCAGGGCAGGGTGAGAAGCAGAAAAGGCCTTGACTCTGCATAAGCATTGCTCTGCAGTAACCAAAACATCCCTGTGTTATCAACATTCTTTTCAGTGTAAACCCAAAACATAGTCCTGTAGCAACTACTCAGAAGAAAATTAACTCTATCCCACCAGAAACGAGGACAATACCCATACTTTCCAGTACATCCCAATTAATCACCACTATCTTTCATGTTTCTTATTATATACACAGACAAAGATTCATTCCCACAGTCCATGAGTCAGTCCTATTAAGTCACAGTTGAGTTCATTCAATTCTTGAGTTTGAGCACCATCTGTTACAGCAGTCTGTGTGGGCAGGAGGGATGGTGAAAAGCCCCCTCAGTAAGCAGAACAGATCCGACCCTGACATTGTTCTCAGTGTAGTCTTTAACAGTCTATAGAATCATAAAATCATTTCAACTGGAAGAGACCTTTAAGATCATGGAATTCAGCCTTTGTCCCAGCCCTATCAACCACTAGACCATTTCCTTAAGTGCAACATCCACCTGTCTCTCAAACACCTCCAGGGATGGTGACTCTTATCACCTCCCTGGGCAGCCCGTTCCAATGCCTGACAACCCTTTCAAGTAGAGAAAGTCCTCCTAAAATCCAGCCTAAATCTCCCCTGGCCATTTCCTCTTGTTCTATCGCTTGTTATTAAGGAAAACAGACCAACCCCCACCTCACTACAACTTCCAGCCCCAGATCCCGCAGCCATTCCTCATGTAAGATGTGCTCCAAATCCTTTACTAGCTTGGTAGGCCACCTCTGTATCCTCTGCAGCATCTCAATGTCCTTCTTGTAGAGAGGGGCCTAAACCTGAACACAATATTTGAGGTGTGGCCTCACCAAAGTTGAGTACAGGGGAATGATCACCTCCTTCCTCCTGCTGACAACACTGTTTCTGATACGGGCCAGGATGCCACTGGTCTGCTTGGTTTCCTGGGCACACTGTTGTCTCACATTCAGACAGCTGTCAATGAACATTCCATTGTATCATTCAATTTTCCTGAGGCTGATGCATGATAGGGGATATTACAGACCCTCTCAATGCCATGATCTTTGGCCCAGAAGTCTATAAGGTTGTTTTGGAAATGAGTCACATTGTCTGACTCGATACTTCTGGGATGCCATGCCACCATAGGACTTGCTTTTCAAGGCCTAAGATAGCATTCTCATGCCCATGGTGGCATGAGTTGTGGGGTATGTTTCCAGCTATCCGATGGTTGCTTCCAGCATTGTAAACACACAGCGCCTGCCTTGACACATTTGTGGCAGTGGGATATAGTCAATCTCCCAGGCCTCCCCATATTTATATTTTAGCCACTGTCTTTCATACCACAGAGACTTCAGCCACTTGGCTTGTTTGATTGCAGCACGTCTTTCACATTCATTAATATCCTGTGCAAGCATCCATGGTCAACTTGGAGGTGAACACCTCTTGATCATGAGCCCATCTATATGTAGCATAACATAAACAATTCGCCTTTCTGTTGCCAGTTGAAATATACTGGGTCACTTCAGTCTTGGCAGTCTGGTCCATCTGGTGGTTATGTTGATATTTTCCAGTAAACTGACTCTTGGATACATGGGCAACTATGTGATATACTTTCACAACCAGCTTCTCTAGCCGGGCAGTGATGTCTTGTCACAAAGGGGCAGCCAAGACGGATTTGCCCCGGGATTGCCAGTTTTTCTGTTTCTGTTGCTGCAACCACCCCCACAGAGCATTTGCCACCATCCACTACAGAGTCAGTACAGAGATAAAGTATTGGCCATTTTTCTCGTTCAGCAGTGTCGAAAGCCAACTGAATGGCTTTCACCTCTGCAAAATTGACTCAATTTACCTTCTTCCACAGCTTCTGTAACTCATTGTAGGGTACAATGCAACAGGAGCCATCAGTGAATAGGGCATATTGCTTCTGACTTTCTGGCAGTTTATTATACAGTGGGGCCCCTTCAGTACATGTCCCCCTTCTCCTCTGGTGCCATGCCAAAATCTTTGCTTTCTGGCCAATTCATGATCACTTCTAAAATTCCTGGCTGACTGGGGTTTCTTATTTGAATCTGCTGTGTGCTCAGTGCAACCCATAGACTCCATGTAGCAACAGTTACATGGTGTGTAGAAAGGACCTTTCCTTTGAACTTCCAACCCACCACCAGCAGTAGCTGCTAAGAGGAGCTGTGCTTCTATACCAATCACTTCCAAGACAGCTCAATCTCCTTCCTATGCTGCCACTATGTCTTTTTCAGTTGAGGTATATCAGACTTCAGATCTTCTATATCCCTGACTCCACAGCTATAGGGGTTGACCTCAGGTCTCCCTGAGTGCTTTTCGCAGAGTCCTGTGTGGACTGGCCCAAGGGCCATTGCATGAACAGTCTCCTGTTTAAATTGTCCAAAGGCTTGTTCTTGACTGGAGCCCCGATTAAAATCATCCTTTTTCTGAGACATTTTATACAGTCAGACTGTAGTTTGTAACATAGATTTTCCAAAAACCCATAATGCCTGAGAAAGCACATGTTTCCTTTTTACTAGTCAGTAGAGACATTGCTGTGATTTTGTTGATCACGTCTCTTAGGATGTGATGTCCATTCTGTCACTTTATTCCTAAAAACTGGATCTCCTGTGCAAATCCCTTAACCTTACTTTGTTTTACAGCAAAATCAGCTTTCAGAAGAAGTTGGATAATTTTCCTCCTTTTTTCAAAAACTTCCTCAGTGTCAGCCTGTAAGATGATTTCATCAATGTATTGCAGGTGTTCCAGAGCCTCTTCCAGTGCAGCCTGGATTAGTCCATGGCAAATAAGTTTTCTCTTGAATTTTGAAAAGATGGTCTTTGAAGAAATATCTTTAAAAATGTTGAAGTAGGTGTCTGACTGCAGTAAATTAAAAAAAAAAAATGTGACATGAGAGACACGTGCAGACAGAGCACCCTCCTTATGTACGTCCAGTTTGTCATTCTGATGCTAGATGTCTTTTAAGAAAGATGTTCATTAAAAATAAATCTCATTCTCCCTTTCTACATCCACAGCAAAATACATTCTTTTGCTTGTGTATGTGTGCTGAATGTGCCTGACTGAGCATTACTGAACGAGTGCACAGCCTTTGGGAGCTCCTGCTGCAAGGAAGATAGATCTTTAATAGTTACATTGTAAAGATAGCCTGAGCGTGAGCTTAGCAGTTGTTTCATGAGGTGAGTTCTGCCTGCCCAGAGTAGAAGTAGGCTCTGCAAAGGTCAGCATGGGGAAAAGTGAAAGCAGCTACTGCTGCTGCTGTGGAAATCTTGAGGGGATCCATGTGCCTTGGCTTCAGTGCATTGTGGAAGGGCTCCCCAGTTCATCCCATTCCCTATCTGTGCCGGAGGGCTCCTTTGACTCTCTTGCTGTATAGAAATCCTTCTGGACTTACCACTGAGGACTTTACACTCAACTTTTAAAAACAATGCCTCTATTAAATGAAAATGCAGACAGCAAGGATGAGGAGACTGGGAACAAAAGTCCTGAAATGGCTTCAACAATTTAATTTTTTACTTGTTCCAGTTCAGATTGCAGAGAAGCTGTTGACATACTTTTTTATAATTGGTTTTTGGCTTTTGAAAAATGAGTGAACTTCTGCAGCAAACTACCTGATTGCATAAAGCCCATTAGCCTTACTCATCTAGGTGTTTTGTTGGTGGCCTCAGTGGGAGCAAAGCTGCAGTCTCAGTCTCATCACGGTTCTTCTGCAGATTTGTCTATGTGGCTTGTGTTGTAGGCACTTGGTGACCAGCATTCTCCAGTACTTTCAAACCAACCTCTGTGAAAAGCATTTTATTCAAATCTAAAAATTACATGGAATTAAATGCAATGAAATTCCAGCACTGTACAACATATATGCTCTCATGTTTAAAACCCAAACCATTCCAGATGTGTGTAAAGTTTGATTTTGATTGGTTATAACTTCAAGAAAGTTGGTTATATTATTTTAGAAAACAAATGCAAAAAACAGTTCTGAAACTTGCCTACTATAACCCATAATTCTCTTCTATTTTTAGAGAAACACTTTTAGACCAGACGTCATGAATGCAACAGGTTCTACGTAGCCTTCTGTGGTTTCTTAGCACAAAAATAATCTAGGACTAAACAAACAGGGGAAAAAGAGCAAACAAAAGCACAGAACAGAACTATTACTACAACTTGAAGAATTATGTCATGCTGTTAAAAAAGGTTTGTGCTTTCATTTACTTGTCATATGAAACTTTTCTCAGCAAGGCTTATCTAATACTACTAAAACTAATGTACCATCTTGTGTGTGTGATATTAAAATACCCTTGAGTAGCTAAATACAGCTACTTCTCCGATATTCACAAAAAACCCCAAGTGAATCCTTTATCCAACTTCATGCTTTTTAAAAATTGGACTTTCTCGCTTGAATAACAAGAATATCTAGCAAAATAAGATACAAAATTATGAAAACACTCTCATTGCCTATAATGCCAAAAATCTGGAGATGCCATCAATAACTCTGTCATCACTGGCATGAATCAACAATTCAGAACATTAAAAGAGTCATTTTATATGTTTCTGATCATCAGTCTTCCATGCCATGTTATGTATTTTCCCTTTTTTGAAGTTTTTTGTTCCTTTCCCTCCTGCTTTGCAGCTCTGAGAAGTGACCCAGTCATCATAATATCTTTTTTTTTTTTTCCCTAAACCTATATTTCTGCTACAAGTCTTCGGGACCCATATATCCATGTACTTAGTTGGAAGTCTCATTTTTCACTTTTGAATGCAACATGATGTTTCTACTCATTATGGTTTTCAAGGACATCTTAAGAATAGAAAACACAAAGGCTTTAATTCACAATAGAATATTTAAAAAATCCCAAAGTTCAAGAATTCATATGTTTTTAAGCCAACCTCTGTGTGTTAGGCACTTTTTACTCGTGTTGAATGTCCATATTTAGTGGTATTATGCTCAGAAAATTAAAGGTAATTAGAGGAACATCTCTGTGAGTAAACGTTTTAAAAAATGGAATGCAGAAGCATTTTGATAATATTATAACACCCATGGGACCTGAAAAGGGATTTCTTTTTCTTCCCACAGTTTTCTGTTTGGAGATGTCTATCTTTCAGAAAAAAAAAAAAAAACAAACAGGTGTAGAAACACCTCCAGCTGTAGGTACTTTATAGCAAAAACAATTACTTTCTCATCTAATAAAACTATTTATCTTTTGTGAATTTAAAAGCTATGAAAGGTGTGGATCAGCACATACTAATACAAAAGAAAATCCAGTAAATATCTGCTCCAAAAAGAGAGTGGAAAGTTTGCCTTTGAAAATGGAAAGTATGAACAACTTCATCAAATCTGTAGAACTGAGAAATTGTTTTATTACTGTCTCATCACAGACTATCTGCATAGCAAAATATGTATCTATAAATAACCTCACTTATATTGCTGTTGTATATTGCCTACTTATGTTGAAATCTCCCTAGAATAGCCACACAATTTTTCTGCTTCACTGTCCAAACCAGGGATGATTTCATTGTTCAGTAACATTCACAGTTTCTGTTATAAAATGGGCCTAATATATCTCTAATTACAAACTCCAGGTCTATCACATGAAATGCAGTGAAACATTTTAATTTCAAGTAAAATATGCAAGAATGCAATTGTAAATTAGGATTAAATACAAATTAAAGGCATAGAAGAAATCTTAGGTAGGATGATCCAATTTTTACGTGGCTCCAACATGTTGAGGGTGTAGAGGCCTGTAACATAGCAGTTGGTTAAGCTGCCAGTGCTTCAGTGCAGTGCTAAGCATCTCAAAGAACTGTAAGGTGCTTCACAAGATAATAATATTCAAAGACCTAATGAAATATACTCCTATTGAGTATATATATAATGAATATACTCCTATTACTGTGAGATTCTGGTGGCCTAAGTCAAAGATCAAAAAAACCCAACAATGTTCAGACATTTTTTTCCTTTGTGTGATGGTGACTTTGCTGCATAGATCTGACTGACTGTAGTAAGAGTTAAGCAACTCTGGGGTGTGGAGCTCTTAGAAGCGATATTTTACAGTCTCTCTTGAAATATATGTAGAAATATATGCGACAGAAATCTTGCTTTTGTTATACAATTTTAGTGTTAAAATTCAGCCGTCACTTTTCTCCCAAATGCAATGTGACTGACAGTTCTTTGATGCCTACAGACCATAAGACAGACCAGTGTACTCACATGCTTTGTGTGAAGAATTTCTTGCCAAAGATGCTTCTGAAATGAGTGCCCCACAGTAAAATGAGATTGTGTACACCTGTCTAACATGTGAACCACATACAATCTTATTTGACTTTTCTACGCCCTGATGAAAAGAGAGGCACATAGAATCATAGAATGGTAGAGATTGGAAGGGATTTTTAGAGATCATCTAGTCCAACCCCCCTGCAGAAGCAGGTTCACCTAGATCAGGTCATATAGGAACATGTCCAGGCGGGTCCTGAAGACTTCCAAGGAAGGAGACCCCACAATCCCTCTGGGCAGCCTGTGCCACTGCTCCCTCACCCTCACAGTCAAATAGCTTTTTCTTACATTTAAGTGGAACTTTTTGTGTTTCAGCTTCATCCCATTACTCCTTGTCCTGTTACCAGCTACTATAGAAAAAAGGGATGTCCCAACCTCCTGACACACACTATTTAGATGTTTATTAATGTTAATAAGATCTGCCCTCAGTTTCCTCTTTTCTAGACTAGACAGCCGCAGTTCCTGCAGTTTTCCCTTGTATGAAAGATATTCCAGTCCTCTGATCATCTTGGTGGCCCTGCGCTGGACTCTCTCCAGCAGTTCTCTCTCCCTCTTGAGCTGAGGAGCCCAGAACTGGACACAGGACTGCAGAAGAGGCCTCACCAGGGCAGAGTAGAGGGGGAGAAGAACCTCCCTTGACCTGTTGGCCACACTCTTCTTGGTGCATCCCAGGATGCCATTGGCCTTCTCGGCCATGAGGGCACATTACTGGCTCATGTTTAGCTTATTATCAATCAAGACTCCCAGGTCTCTCTCTGCAGAGCTGCTCTCCAGCAATTCGACCCCAGCATACTTCTACAGTTCCCATATCTGAAGAATTAATGAGATTATTTAGTGTCATGCAAGTTATGATTGATCAGGAAAAACAGCATAAAAGCATCACCTTATTTTGCAAGGAATGGTAGAGCAGTAGCCTGGCTTGTGTTTAGAAATATTATCTTTATTCTGTTGGAAATTTTATTTCATATATTGATGTGATAAAGATGAAAAAGAAGAACTCTGACCTCATTAATAGCTGTAGTGTGTTTGCTTTCATTATGAAAAGGACATGACTAAGGGAGGCATGACACAGGTCTCTAAAATGATAGATGGTTCAGGGAAAGATTAGGCAGTGATTACACACTATTCTTTAAAGGGCAAGGTTTCTGCTATACTCACTATCAAGTGACTTCAAAACAAACAAAATGAGCTAGCTGTGCAGGCAATGCAGAGTGATCTGGTACAGTTTGTTAATTCATGACATTGTGAAGACAGAGAACTAAGAGTGCCAAAAAAAGGGCTAGAAATTCCTGTGGGAGATGGATCACTCAATGAGTATAAAAAGTTTTTGCAGGTGCAGTTTTCAGCTTGAGAAGAACTTAAATGACTGGTTAGGAAGGTGGTTGAGTATGGTTTCATATTTGTTTTTCTTGCATTTCTTCCCTAGGTAAGCGCTAATGGCCCATGGCAAGGAGTGGATAGTGAAGCTGGAGGGATTTGCAGCCAGATATAGTTACCTTTATGTCCCTTTTTCCTCAACTTTATGGTTTTCCATAACATAAGTTCTTCACAACACTGAAGAAACTGCTAATTTTCATGGCATTTCTTGGCTTTTATCTGATGGGATTCTTATTTAGACCAGCACATCAGTCCTCATTTTTCCTGTGCACTGGCATTTATGATGAGATTGAGGGGTTGCCTTGTCAAGGTCACTCTCACTTTGAGCAACTGTTGGATACTTCCAGTTCTAGATTAAGTCTTCTCATAGAGTGAGAGCTGTGTTTAAGAAATATTGATGAGATTAAAAAAGCCTACCAAAAGCAAGATGAAATACCAAACTTTCTGCAGAGAGAATTTAAAAATTTGTACTATAAACTGAAGTTGCTTTGCTGTCACTTCTAATCCAACAAGGACTTCATGTTTCCCTCCTGTGATGGTGAACCTCTAGTGATGAATACATTTTCTAGAGCTATCTTTCTAAAATGGATGGAATATTTCGCCACATTTCTAAGGAAAACTCTGTTTGCAGCTTAAATAAAGGAACTGAATCACTTGGCAGTTAATAACAGCTTGGCAGTAGGTAGTAGTATGTAGTAGTTTTTAGAATGAGCAATATTGGCAGAAAAAAACGAGGGGCAACTTGTTTTCACCTGTAAGGCTTCTGCTCCCTGCTCCTTAATTTAGGTACAGAAATTAAATGTTGATTGATCATGAAAATCTATGGTACAAGCTAAATATCATGTGCAGACTGGATAGAAGGTATGTTAAGTACTTACTTCCTGTAAGGTTGATTTTTTGGTAAGTATGCATGCTTAGATATGAAAGTTAATTTTGTGGCATCATGCACTTTAATGCATGGCTGACCTGCCTCAAAGCTCTAAAACCAGCTCTGAGTAGCTGTATTATATACGCATTCCTCCAGCCTCAAGGTTTAACGTGAACCCAACATATGATAAATCTATGTAGTTACATAAATTTTGCATGGACATTAAGTGTAAGTGGATATGAATGACTATAACTCATTTGCTGCCCAATTTATAGACCATGTATACAAAGTCTTTTACTGCACTTCTGTCATCACTGTATTTCTCCAAGTTTATGCTTATATTTCACCAATTTCAACAACATGCCAATAGAACAGATTAGGCTAGAAATATCTTTGATACTATGCCTGAGAGTCTGAAGACATGTTATATTACAAAGCCATGGAGGAAAATCAATGCTGTGATCAGTAGCTATACACTACAGATTAATTAAGGCCAGAGGCAAGAAATTAAGCCCAGTGCAATCAATTTATGCAGTTTTATTGTGAACACAGTTGTAAGCAAACTTTTATAAGAGTGCTGAAAGTTGAAGGTCATATTGAATAGTATTGGCAAGGCTTTCTTTTCTCCCAAAATTTCAGAGAGGACTGAAACCTCTCTCAGCCTTTCTATCTAACAAGATACTGGTGACACTGTGGCTATGTGAATGAAATCTTCAGTGTTCTTGGTGCTGCCATAATGTGGAACGGCATGTCATTTGTTTAGTCATTTGCTCCAGATTGGCAATTACATTTTAGATTTCCACACACACACACACCTTACCCCCCCAGATTTCTATCATGATAAATTATAGTTGTTGATACACAGATTCCCTATGAAGGAACCTTTGCCTTCTGGAGTAAGTTCTACATTATTGCTTGTCTGTATGACTTCTGATGATAATCAGGAGAATAGTGATGATTAAGTAGTACCAAAAGTGACAGAGGGATTGGTCTGGTTCTGCCTTGAACTGTAATCAACATAATCTCTCCTTCTGCACCCTATATGAAGTATGCTATTCTCATCTCGCTGCTCAGACGTGGCAAAACAACTTGCAGCATTGTAGCCCAAAAATCAATAATATTTTTAGTAAACATAGCAACTTGAAAAAAAAAAAAAAAAAAAGAAGAAGAAACAAGTGTTGAAGACTTTTCCCAACTTTAGTCCCTTCAAAGCAACGCTCAGTTGGTAGGGTGGCCATAGTCACTAGAGGACAGAAATGTACATAGTGAGAGCATGAAAATTCTGATACAGCAAGTAAAATCCCAGCTGCAAACACATGAAAAACCCTTCATTACTGACCCAATCATCTTCATTTAATGGAAAACACCAACTGCTACAAATCTAATTGGTGATTATTACGGCAAATTAAAGTGTATGAAGTCATCTATTGTTATATTCCCAACAAAATTAGGAGTAACTCCTTTTTGGTGTTCTGTATATGTAACTGTCTCACTGAAAAGGATGCCTCTCAAAGCAAATACAGTTCCTTAATGCTTGAAATGTGGCTTTACAGAACTGTCTTCTGAACTGAAGGTTTTCCATAGTTGAGTAACCAAGATCTCTGACTTGAAGAACTTTATCAGCACATCCCTGTGCAATATTAGTGCATTGCTCTGCTTTCAGATGAAGTAGAAGCATCTCTGTCTACCTACTATAACCCAAAAAATCTCCCAATTTATAGATCTTCTGTAACAATTTTTCCTAATACAGTGTTTTCCAGTCAAACAATGCTTTAAAAATAATTAATTAGCTCTGTTTTGGTTAAATGATTATTCATGACTTATTCTCAGTTTCTTCTGTATTTGTAATTCTCACCCAGGTAGTCCTACTAAAAAAACTACAATTTCTTTGGGAATCACTCACCTTCACTTTTTTGTTATCATAGCTAGTCACCTAAATCTCATGGAATTACTTTTGTTTTCTGCTTAGGTAACTGACAATTTTTATGCATGGATTTCACAAAAGAGCTTTGCTGTGAAAGATGGGGATATAATTATACTGCTGTAACTATGGGGAGGCTAATAGTCACAAGCATTTAATTAGCATCCAGAAGTAGCTTGGATGCTTCAAAATAAGTAATTATTGCAAAGCTTACTCCAAACAAAATACATTCTTTTGTTAAAAATGAATTAGCAAATTAAGGATTAGATTTGTGTTTTTAGGGGGAGGTTAGGGCTGTCAATCAGACCTGTGATAGACACTGGTATCACAACATTACTGTGTTGTCCAGTGATGTCTGAGGACAACACAGTGAGTACTGAACAAATTGTACCTGCAGCACAGAAGGTTCCAGAAACCATTATCAGCATAACTAAGTGCATAAAGCCATACATTCTTGAATATACAGGAAAGGAACAGCATAAATAAAATGTTATTTCCTAAGAGAGAAAGTGAAATACGTTAATCAGACTTTCAGTGAGAAAGAAACAGTCATACTGTGGAATCTCCTAGGAAAAGAGGTAATTCAGCTTCCCAAGATTGTTCTAATATATGATGTTAAACTTTTATTATGGTACATGTTTGACCCAGCTCTCTTCACAAGTGAAACAGCTCTCTGGCATCTTAGGATCTGGTCTGACTGATCTAGAAATACCAGTCTCCCGCACTTTGTCTGTTTTAGTTACACAATGCACTTGGCAGTAGTCATCTTCATTTACAATAGCTCACTGGAGATCAAACACCGTTAACATCACTTCGTGGTTTGATTCCTGAAGCCAGTGTCTGTCAGTTTGGCTATACAGCCTTTGCTGTTACTTTTACAGTTTTGTTGATCTGTGGCTCTAGGAGCCTCTCCATCTCTCTTCCCCTTTGCCTTTTGAGTCTCCAGCCACTAGAAGCCTCTGGACTTCAGAATTAACTTTGCCATGCCTGATTAAATCCAGTCATTCTATCAGTCTTGTAAAGTTTTTATTCTGTTTGCAGCTGAGGCAGAAAGATCTCTTCACATACTTCCTGATTATGTCCTGGTAGCTTTTGGTGGTTTAAGACTTAATTGTAATGTCTTGTCCTGGTTTGAGCCAGGATAGAGTTAATTCCCGTGAGGAACCAGGAAAGGGGCACAGCCTGAACAGCTGACCCAGGCTGGCCAGCAGGTATTCGATACCATCCTAACCGTCATGCCCAGGGTACAGGTGGGGGCTGGCCGGAATAAGCTCTTGCCCCGGAATAAGCTCTTCCAGGGGGCGCGGGCTCTCGGTCGCCGGTCGGGAGCGGTGGCTCACGTCGGGTCCCGGGTGGTGAGCAACTGTATCACTCACCAGTTTTCTTTGTAATATTCCCTTGTCTTTGTTATAGTTGTTACTCTTCAATTTCCCCAGTAAACTGTTCTTATTTCAACTTACGCGGGCTCTTTTACTTTTTTTTCTCCCTCTCCGATCCCCTCCGCATTCCGTCGAGAGGGGGAGGGGGAGGAGTCGCGGTTTTCTTCCCCTTTGCTCCGGCTGGGCAAAACCACGACACTTATTGGCGCCCAACGTGGGGCCCGCAGGGTTGAAATAAGACACAGTAGGCTGAAAGAATTGTCACAATGTTGATGTATTTGCTTAACTGCTGTTGGCCCGTAATTTGTCATATGCACTATGTATTCTCTCTGATAGTGTTTATGTCCTTTGGAAAAGGGACGAAAGCACTCGTTCTGATATACTGGTTGTTACTGGCTTATGGTATGGTTGTATCACTGGGTATGGAGCTAGGCCAATACTTGTACATGACTTGGTTGGCATTTCGGCAACTTGGACATTTATTTTCAGAATGTAGTGACAGTAATGACACCCAGTTCATGGGAAAAATGGAGGGACGTAATTTTTCCATTTTTTCCATCCTCCCTTACTCATTCAAGTTAACTGCAATAGCTTTTGACAATTCAGAATGCACTTGGGATGTCCCAGCCATTGTGGTTTTATTGTTCTGTCCTCTAGGTAGGGTGTTTTTCTTGGGTAGAGTTGTGAAATGTGTTTTCCAGACTGTTAAGAGGTTGGGCAGCTATGGAGGGATTGATATACAGAAGAATATGAACAGGTATTGGAAGAGTTTTTTACTTGTACAGATTAGGAATGCCACCCTAGCAACCACTGTGGCTGCTCAAACTGAGGCAACTGATGCTGTTGCTGCTCTAACTCCAACAGCAGACACTGATCCTGAATCAGAGGATCAACCTGTGGCAGTGTCAGTTGCTCCTGTCCAGAAAAAGAAACACATAAAAAAATCAGTTCGCCTTGGGAGGGATGAAGATGAACCAGTGTCATCACAGGAACGGGAGGAAGAGTCAGAGCCAGAGCCAGAGATAATCACCCGATCCTTGTCCCTGAGCGAACTGCGAGAAGTGCGAAAAGATTGAGCACATTATCACCTGGATGCTCCGATGCTGGGAAAATGGAGCCCACAGTTTGGACTTAGAGGGCAAAGAAGTCAGGCAATTGGGCTCCTTGTCCCGGGACGGGGGCATTGATAAGGCTATGGGAAGACCGTCACAAACCCTCAGCCTCTGGAGGCGACTTTTGTTGGGTGTGAAGGAAAGATACCCCTTCAAGGAAGATATTACATGCCCCCCAAGTAAGTGGACCACCATGGAGAAAGGCATTCAATATTTGAGGGAGTTAGCTGTGCTGGAGATTATTTATAATGACTATGCACCCACAGACCCAGATGAAGTTGAATGCACACGAGTTATGTGGCGAAAGTTCCTACGAAGTGCACCACCAAGCTATGCCAGTTCGTTGGCAGTTGTCTCCTGGAAAGAAGATGAGAGGCAAACGGTGGAACAACTAGCCGCTCAACTTCGGCAATATGAAGAAAATGTGCCTTGTCCCCTACAGGCTGTTGTTTCAGCTGTAGAGAAAATGTCACGGAAGTTTGACCAATTCATGTCTCGCTCTCCACCTGCCAGTACTCCAGCTTTTAAGAATAAGCGTCCCCGTGCTCAAGAGCAGGAACATAAGGAGTATACACCCCAGGATGTTTCACGGTCCCATCCACAGGACCAAGGAGAGAATATGAGCAAGTGTGATAGGCCACCTACCCCATCTACTCCAAGAGCACAGGCACAGGAGTTGCGTAAAGGAAGGGTTAAAAGAAGTAACTCTCCTTGGAGGAATGTCGCTCCAGTTTCCAGTGAGTAACCCCCTAGACAAGATAGGAGGGTTGATTTCAATTCTGATTCCCTCTAGGGGACCTCTGGTGTTTCCTGGGAAACAGTAAATGATGACTGCGATGACCAGTATTAGGGAGGCCCTGCCTCCAGCCAGGTGGAGGAAAGGGATAATTGGGTTTATTGGACTGTGTGGATTCGTTGGCCTGGCACATCAAATCCACAAGAATACAAGGCTTTAGTGGACACCGGTGCACAATGTACTCTGATGCCATCAAATTTTAAAGGGACAGAATCCATTTGTATTTCTGGAGTGACAGGGGGATCTCAACAGCTATCTGTATTAAAAGCTGAAGTGAGTCTGACTGGCACAAATTGGCACAAGCATCCTATTGTGACAGGCCCCAAAGCTCCATGCATCTTAGATATAGATTATCTTAAGAGAGGGTATTTTAACGACCCAAAAGGATACAGATGGGCCTTTGGTGTGGCTGCAGTGGAGGCAGAAGAGATTGAACAATTATCCAGCATGCCTGGCCTTTCAGAGGACCCTTCTGTTGTGGGTTTGCTGAAGGCTGAGGAGCAACAGGTACCAATTGCAACCACAACAGTGCACCGTCGGCAATATCGCACCAACAGAGACTCAGTGATTCCCATTCATAAGTTGATTCGCCAATTGGAGAGCCAAGGGGTGATCAGCAAAACTCATTCACCCTTTAACAGCCCTATATGGCCGGTACAAAAGTCTACTGGAGAGTGGAGACTGACAGTAGACTATCGTGGCCTGAATGAAGTCACGCCGCCGCTGAGCGCAGCTGTGCCGGACATGCTGGAACTCCAATACGAATTGGAGTCCAAGGCAGCCAAATGGTATGCCACCATTGATATTGCCAATGCATTCTTCTCAATCCCTTTAGCAAAAGAGTGCAGGCCTCAGTTTGCTTTCACTTGGAGAGGGGTGCAGTATACTTGGAATCGACTGCCCCAGGGGTGGAAACACAGCCCCACCATCTGCCATGGACTGATCCAGGCCATGCTGGAGAAGGGTGAGGCCCCAGAACATCTGCAATACATTGATGATATTGTGGTGTGGGGTGACTCAGCCGTGGAAGTCCTTGATAAAGGAAAGAAAATAATTCAAATTCTTCTAAAGGCTGGCTTTGCCATTAAACGCAGTAAAGTCAAAGGACCTGCACAGGAGATCCAGTTTTTAGGAGTAAAATGGCAGGATGGACGTCGTCATATTCCAATAGAGGTGATAAACAAGATTGCAGCCATGTCTCCACCAACTAACAAAAAGGAAACACAAGCTTTCCTAGGTGTTGTGGGTTTTTGGAGAATGCATATTTCAAATTACAGTATGATTGTGAGCCCCCTCTACCGTGTGACACGGAAGAAGAATGATTTTGAATGGGGTCCTGAGCAGCAACAAAGTTTTGTACAAATTAAACAGGAGATTGTTCATGCGATGGCACTTGGGCCAGTCCGGACAGGACCAGATGTTAAAAATGTGCTCTACACCGCAGCTGGGGAGAATGGCCCTACTTGGAGTCTTTGGCAGAGAGCACCAGGGGAGGGTCGAGGCCGACCCCTTGGATTCTGGAGTCGGGGATACAGAGGATCCGAGGCCCGATACACTCCAACTGAGAAGGAGATACTGGCAGCATATGAAGGGGTTCAAGCTGCATCAGAAGTGATTGGCACAGAAACACAACTCTTCCTAGCACCTCGACTGCCAGTGCTGGGCTGGATGTTCAAGGGGAAGGCATTCCCTATGCATCATGCAACTGATGCTACATGGAGTAAGTGGATCGCACTGATCACACAACGAGCTTGTATAGGGAAGCCTAGTCGCCCTGGGATCCTGGAGGTGATCACAAACTGGCCAGAGTGTGAAGATGGTGAAATATCACCAGAGAAGGTGACATGTGTTGACGAGGCCCCATCGTATGATGAACTGTCAGAAGATGAGAAGCGGTATGCCCTGTTTACTGATGGCTCCTGTTGCCTTGTGGGAAGGCATCGGAGATGGAAGGCAGCTGTATGGAGTCCCCTACGCAAAATTTCAGAAGCTGCAGAAGGAGAGGGTGAATCCAGCCAGTTTGCAGAGGTAAAAGCCATCCAGTTGGCTTTAGACATTGCTGAACGGGAAAAATGGCCAAGGATCTACCTCTACACTGATTCGTGGATGGTGGCAAACGCTCTATGGGGATGGCTACAGCAATGGAGACGGAACAACTGGCAACGACGGGGCAAACCCGTCTGGGCTGCTCCACTATGGCAGGACATTGCTGCTCGAATGGAGAAACTAGTTGTGAAGGTGCGCCATGTAGATGCTCATGTACCCAAAAAGCGGGCCACAGAAAAACATCTGCATAACCAGCAAGCTGACAAGGCTGCTAAGATTTCTCAGATAGATCTGGATTTGCAACATAAGGGGGAGTTATTTTTAGCTCGATGGGCCCATGATACCTCAGGTCATCAAAGCAGAGATGCTACCTATAAATGGGCTCGCGATCGAGGGGTGGACTTAACCTTGGACACTATTGCACAGGTTATCCATGAGTGTGAGACATGTGCTACAATTAAACAAGCAAAACGACTGAAGCCCATATGGTATGGAGGACGATGGCAGAAATATAAATACGGAGAGGCCTGGCAGATTGATTACATCACACTGCCACAGACTTGCCAAGGCAAATGCCATGTGCTCACAATGGTGGAGGCGACCACCGGCTGGTTGGAAACGTATCCTGTGTCTCATGACACCGCCCGGAGCACCATCCAGGGCCTTGAAAGGAAAGTCCTCTGGCGACATGGCACCCCAGAAAGAATTGAGTCAGACAATGGGACGCACTTCAGGAACAACCTCATAGATGCCTGGGCCAAAGAGCATGGCATTGAATGGGTTTATCACATCCCCTATCATGCACCAGCCTCAGGAAAAGTTGAGAGATACAATGGGTTACTGAAAACCACACTGAAAGCGATGGGAGGTGGAACTTTCAAGCATTGGGATACACACTTGGAAAAGGCCACCTGGTTAGTCAACTCTAGAGGATCTGTCAATCGAGCTGGCCCTGCCCAATCAGGACCCTTACATATTGTAGAAGGGGACAAAGTCCCTGTGGTACATATAAAAGACATGTTAGGGAAGGCAGTCTGGGTGTGTCCTGCTTCAGGTAAAGGCAAACCCATCCGTGGGATTATTTTTGCTCAGGGACCTGGGTGTACTTGGTGGATGATGTGTAAGGATGCGAAGACCCAATGTGTGCCTCAACAGAATTTAATTCTGGGTGAGAATAATCCGTGAATTAAATTGTATAATGATAGTTGTTGAATGTCACGATTCCTATAGTTGCTCTATGTTATGTATGTGTAGGTGATTATGATGTGTAAACCTAGACATGACGTGTAGATGGTATAGAATAAGGGGTGGAATGTCCTGGTTTGAGCCAGGATAGAGTTAATTCCCGTGAGGAACCAGGAAAGGGGCACAGCCTGAACAGCTGACCCAGGCTGGCCAGCAGATATTCGATACCATCCTAACCGTCATGCCCAGGGTACAGGTGGGGGCTGGCCGGAATAAGCCCTTGCCCCGGTATAAGCTTCCGGGGGGCGCGGGCTCTCGGTCGCCGGTCGGGAGCGGTCGCTTACGTCGGGTCCCGGGTGGTGAGCAACTGTATCACTCACCAGTTTTCTTTGTAATATTCCCTTGTCTTTGTTATAGTTGTTACTCTTCAATTTCCCCAGTAAACTGTTCTTATTTCAACTTACGCGGGCTCTTTTACTTTTTTTTCCTCCCTCTCCGATCCCCTCCGCATTCTGTCGAGAGGGGCAGGGGGAGGAGTCGCGGTTTTCTTCCCCTTTGCTCCGGCTGGGCAAAACCACGACATGTCTTAACATTGGGCCATGCAGATGGTGCAGGATTGTGTCAGGATAGAAAGCTGCAGAGTCTTGTCAAGCTGGGGTGGTGTGGCCTTTGCAGCCAGTGAGTACAGCTTTCTCCTGGGTCTGTCTGCAGCTGCAGCAACCAGTGCATATGTGCACCTGGGTATCTCTGTGTAAGGCTTAAAGAACATGTGGTCTTCCTAATAGGGCAAAGGGCCCTTTTATGCAGTGGAAAACAGATTTTGCAGCATTAGGGACTTGTCAGAAGCATGAGAACGAGACCCAGTTTCCATGTTCATCCACATAAATGTGCACACGTTTTCTACTTGTATGTATATTAATGGGTAAAAATTAAAGCTATTTAAAATGAAAGCTATTTAATCATTTCCTTTGGAAAGTGCCATCTGCTTCCATGTAATATTTAACATTCAGGATTCTATTTATAAACAGAACGAGGTGTAGACTTCAAAGCTGGATTTGCTCATGCCAGCACTATGGCCAGCTCACAATCTATATATATATATATATATATGTATCTGTATGTTTAATGTGATACAGATCTACAAACCAAGCCTTGTATGTTTAAGTGAAAGAACAGAATGTGAAGTGAAGGTTTATATATCCTCCTCCCCAAGCTTAAACTAGAAGCAATCAGTGGGCGATAATTCTTCTTATCATTCTACTTTCATTAAATAATCACCAGCACATGAGAATATATCAGAGAAATAGAAATTGCACAACTGCTTTGCAGTGATACAGATGTAATATAAATAGATAGTGCAACAAAACCCAAATACTATTAATATTTTATACTTTAGTATTCTTTTATTTCTTTTTTTCCCACTAAAATTGTTCTTTTCTGGTCAAAAGATAGAGTGCTGAGCCATGTCATGTTTGCACATATGGTATTTGGATATTGCACCAGTTTCTGCCTGAATCAAGTAGCCAGACCCAGGCATGTGAAAGGGTAGAGGAACAGTCCAGAGAGGTTTGTGGCTATTGTCTGAGCTAACTCGTGAAGCAGAGCAAGCCAGAGTTTGTCTGTTTTCTACATGAAAGCAAGAGTGGAAGTGACTTAAAGCCAAAAGTTATCAGCTGTAGGTTTGGTTTTGTATTACGTCTTTGTATTCAAGTGATAAATTGTTCTATGAAGCAAGGACCCTTAAAGGACACAGCTGTGGTGTTTCTTTATTTTGGGAAAAGTTTTGTCAGGTTAAAGAGAGTGTTACAGTTAAAGACAGGTTAACATATCCCCTGAAATAGTTGGCAAATTCTTAGGTTTTTTAGTAATAATGATGATTTCTCAGAATCCACTTTTGTTTTTTTTTCTACACTAGCTTTAAATTGGGTGAAGTAGCTGTAAATTCGTGTTTCAAATATGATCAGAGAAAAATCAGTAACATGTAAGACAGGTTTGCAAATAAAAAGTTGAATCTTTCATAATCATGTTCTCATGATTGCCAGGAGTATCATCTGTCAGCAGCATTGATTTCAACTGTCTTTAGTCAGACAGAACTCCTGGATCCATTTTAAGTTTAAACTGTCTTCACTACCAGTTCAAATGTGTTGCAGATGTGAAAAAGCCCACCTTTTTGATACACCCATCAATAAACTTGAGTTGATATCTAACTGCAAATAAACCTTTAGAAGAGGCAGGAAACTCCAGAGAACTACAAAAAGGTCATGAGGTTATGCAGGGAGAAAATGAGAAGGGACAAAGCCGAACAAGAACTTAATCTGCCTACTCCTGTAAAAGATAATGAAAAAATGTTTCTGTAAATTCATTAGTAACAAAGGGAGGGGTAAGGAGAATCTATATTGGATGTTAGAGGAGATATAGGAACAAAGAAGGAGGTAAAGGCTGACATACTTAATCTCTTCTTTGCCTCAGTCTTTAATAGTAAGACCAATCTTTCAAGATCCCTTTCAGCCCCTGAGATTCTGTGATTCTGTGATCATATGGGACAGCTAAGTGATCAGGCCCAGTCAGTGTGGGTTTAAGAAGGTGCTTGACAAACCTAAACTTCTGTGACAAGGTGACACACTCAGTGAGGGGCAGGCTGTCGATGTTGTCTACTTGGATTTTAGTAAAGCCTTTCACACCATTCCCCCCAGCACTCTCCTGGAGAAAGTGGCTGCCCATGGTTTGGATGGGCCTACTCCTTGCTGGATTAAAAACTATCTGGATATCCAGTCCCAGAGAGTGGTGAAAAATAGAGCTAACCTCAGTTGGCAGCTGGTCACCAATAGTGTTTGCCACAGCTCAGTGCTGGAGCCTGTTCTGTTTAACATTTCTAACTGATCTGGATGAGGAGATCGAGTACACTCTCAGTAAGTTTGCAGATTACACCAACTTGGGCGGGAGCATAGACTTGCTTTAGGACAGGAAGGCATTGGGGAAGGACTTTTCAGAGGGAAGCTGGAGAGATGTGCCAAAGCCAATTGTATGAGGTTCAACAAGACCAAGTGCTGGGTCTTGCACTTGGGCCACAACAACCCCAGGCAACATTATAGGGCTGGGACAGAGTGGCCAATGGCATCCTAGTTTGTATCAGAAATAGTGTGACCAGAAAAACCAAGGAAGTGATCGTGCCCTTGTACTTGGGTCTGATGAGGCTGTGCCTTGGATACTGTGTCCAGTTGTGGGCCCCCCAGTACAAGAAAGACATTGAGGTGCTGGAGCATGTCCAGAGGTGGGCAACAAAGCTGGTGAAGGGTCTGGAGAAGGAATAGCTGAGGGAACTGGGGTTGTTTATTTGGAGAAAAGGAGGCTGAGGGGAAACCTTATCACTCTCTATAAGTAGCTGAAAGGTGGTTGTAGAAAGGTAAAGGTAGGTCTTTTCTCCCAAGTAACAAGCCATAGTAGATGAGGAAATGGCCTCAAGTTCCACCAAGGGAGGAAAAATTTCTTCGTTGAAAGGGTTGTCAAGCATTTTAACAGGCTACCCAGGGAAGCTGTAGAGTCCCTATCTCTGGAGATATTTAACAGACATGTAGATGTGGTGCTTAGGGACATGATTTAGTGGTGGACATGGCAGTTCTGGGTTTAGGGTTGAACTTGATGATCTTAAAGGTCTTTTCCAACCAAAACGATTCTATGATTCCACGATCCTATGAAATGCAGTACTTTTTATGTTAGAGAATATGAAAGCACAACTACTCAAATTGTAAATGTATTTCTTTTCAGAACCTATATTTGACATTTTGAGCTGACAATGAAGTCATTTGACATTTCACATTGAAAAGCTACATTCGCTTGCTGCCGTCAGCATATAGTGCATTTTTCCTTAGGAGGCAAGGTAGACTGCAGACCTTCTGCTCCAAGCCTTCATTAGGCCCATGAATCTGAGCCTTTATGTGGTTTTGGAAATGGAAATGACATAGAACATCTTTGTTACAATACTATATTTTTATATGTGTTTTATCAAAAGCATTACATGATGTCTAATCAAAAGGTTAAAGGAGAGAAGGTGGCTATAAACCTACTCATGTGTGTGCTTGTTTTGAATGTTGTTGGACTACAAACCAGTGAAGAACAGATCTGTGTTCCTGGGACTTCAAATGTTGAGTAATGCAGAATTTACTTATTAAGATGAGCAAGCCTCTCCACACTGCATATACTGTCTGTCCTGATGGAAGCATGGTATTTGACCAGGAACACATCCAGCTGTAAAACTGATTTCCTTAAGCATGTAAATAAGGTGTGTATCTTAAAAACAATTGTGACATCATTAAAGTCTATAAAATCATTGCTAAATGCAAAGAAAATTACCACCAAGCTAAGACGCCTAAAAGACTTCAAACTTGCTTTCCATACATTTGACAGCACAGGTTATTTATCATGTTTTATATGCCAGAATCATGCATGTGCTTATGTTTACAGGTAAGTATGTTTATGAAGAATGAAAATTATTGATTATCACTAAAATGTACATAAATAAAGATGAAATCTCTGTTAAGTGTATCATAGATTTTATCCTGCAAGGGTTTGAATGTACATAAGAGGAGTGTCTCAAAGTCCCTCCCATAGAGTCAGCGTGAGGTATTTTTTTTCCTATCTTGGAATTTACTCAAGATGTTGCAGACCTAATAGGAAAGGCACTGAGATGCATTCAGTTTAATGGATGTATTAAGCCTGTAAACACATTGGCTGAGGAATAAACCTTTGCACAGGTTGTTCTTTATTTGTCCACATTAGTGAGACAAGGTAGGTGGTTGACTGGACTATGACAAATAATTTCTGAAGGAGATTTGAGTCTGCTGAGTAAGAACAGGGTACATAATTTTCTTTTTGGGAAAACATTTTTCACACTATACATAATTTTGAGGGAGGATTAGAAGTGCTCTTTTATTGAAAAAATAAAATGCAACAAAAAATGTTGATTGTGTTTGGATAAGACATTTTTACTGCCTTTGCTTTGTCATTACTAGAAACAGTGAAGAGGCAGAAGGTTTCATAGAATCATAGAATCATAGAATGGTAGGGGTTGGAAGGGACCTTTAGAGATCATGTAGTCCAATCCCCCTGCAGAAGCACGTTCACCTAGATCAGGTCGCAGGAACGTGTCCACGCGAGTCCTGAAGACCTCCAAGGAAGGAGACTCCACAACCCCTCTGGGCAGCCTGTGCCACTGCTCCCTCACCCTCACAGTGAAATAGTTTTTTCTTATATTTAAGTGGAACTTTTTAAGTGGACTCTCTCCAGCACTTTCCTGTCCCTCTTGAGCTGAGGAGCCCAGAACTGGACACAGGACTCCAGATGAGGCCTCACCAGGGCAGAGTAGAGGGGGAGAAGAACCTCCCTTGACCTGTTGGCCACACTCTTCTTGATGCATCCCAGGATACCACTGGCCTTCTTGGCCATGAGGGCACATTACTGGCTCATATTTAGCTTATTATCAATCAGAACTCCCAGGTCTCTCTCTGCAGAGCTGTTCTTCAGCAGTTCAACCCCCAGCCTGTACTAGTGCATAGGGTTGTTCCTTCTCAGATGCAGGACTCTGCACTTGTCCTTGTTGGACCTCATGAGGTTCCTCTCTGCCCAACTCTCAAGCTGGTTGAGATCCCACTGAATATCAGCACAGCCTTCTGGGGAGCCAGTCCTCCCAGTTTGATGTCATCAGGGAACTTGCTGAGGGTACACTCTGTCCCCTCATCCAGGTTGTTGATGAAGATGTTGAACAAGACTGGCCCCAGAACTGATCCCTGTGGAACTCCACTGGCCACAGGCCTCCAACTCAATACTATGCCATTGATCACCACCCTCTGGGCTCTGTCATTCAGCCAGCTCTCCATCCACCTCACTGTCCACTCATCCAAGCCACACTGCTTGAGCTTTCTGATGAGGATGTTATGGGAGACAGTGTCAAAAGCCTTGCTGAAGTCAAGGTAGATGACATCTGCTGCTCTCCCCTCATCTAGCCAGCCAGTTATGCACTCATAGAAGGATATCAGGTTGGTCAAACAGGATTTCCCCTTGGTGAAGCCATGTTGACTCCCCCTGATAACCATCTTTTCCTTCATATGTTCAGTGATAACATTCAGGATGAGCTGTTCCATCACCTTTCCAGGGATGGAGGTGAGGCTGACCGGCCTGTAGTTTCCTGGGTGGTTTAGACTTGAAACTCTTTTACTAGAGAGAAAACAAGTGCATGGATGTACAATTTAAAAAAAAAAAAATGTCAAAAGTAAGTAGATGAGCAGATGAAAAAATTTCAGTTCTCCTGGCCAAGGGGTGAGTGGGGCTCATTGTAACTGAAAAGTGTAAATGCAGAACTGATGGAAAGACTATCCTTTCCAGGTAAATAATATTGGATTTAGTAGGAGAAGCTACACTCGGGGTGAGCTTCTTATCTGAGTACAAAGGAGAATCTTTTTAAGTACTTAAAACCCAAATATATCCCGAGATATAATACTAAATATAAAGTACATAATTATTTCTCAAGTTTCAGAGAACTAATTAATTTCAAATAATTACATTTTGGGAGGTATTTTTTTTTCTGGAGATGTTTCTTAAATTGCCCAATGTGTAGTTTTTTCCTGTATTAACAGCAAAATCTTAGATTATGTGGATAACAGTATGTCTTGATTTCTTATGGCCTAATGTTTTGAAGTAGATCCATGCCTTAATGTTTTAAGTATTTGGGAGTCTAAGACTCTACAGAGATTTATCTAAACTGCTGGAGCACTTAGCTAATACCACAATCAACAAAAATAAAGTGATTGTTTTCTACAGGTCTTAATGTTATGCCTCTGGGAATGCTTAAAGACAGATTAAAATCTGATGTAAATTACCAATATACTATAAATTGGCCATGATTCCTGCTGGAGTTTATAAGTTACTATTGTTTGTTCATGGTCCTATTGTACCTAGATTTAAGCTAAAGGTATCCACGTCCATACAAATACCATCCATCGTTTTACTTGATTCAGCCCTTTTCAAATGCTTCATGAAATCCTTTCCCCTTTCTGAAGACTGTGGAAAATTTCTGACACTAATAGTCAAGGAATTTACCCAGTTCATTAGTGCAGGATTGCTGCTGAATGTGCAAGTACCATTAAAAAACCCAAAGATGGAGAGCACTTCATCTCATCTGCAAGCTTAAACCAGCGACTATCATCTCAACTTCACAGGCAGAAATATAAGTTTCTTAAGGGTAGAAGCAAGAAATTGGTATCCAGATAAAATTCTAGGGTTAAGGAACTGTATCAATGCTGTGTTTTTTCTCCAGTGCTACTGCCAGAGTGAGCTTCTGCTCCCTTCCAGTCTTAGACGTATACATGCAGATAGAAGTATCACACAGGTAGAGGTACATGCGTATAAATAAGTAAAATTTGTCTAATTTGTTTGTATATCCAGTCTTTTCTCTTTTAATTGATACTTGATCATGAGTCAATTATTACAAAAGTGGTATGGTTGTAAATCATTAGCAATTTTTCTCTGTTTCACAATGATTACACTTCTAGTGTCTATATGCAGAAAGTATGTATCATTTCTGTCCATAATCACTTTTTCTTGCATCCATAGCTATCCCTTTTTGAAGCTTTGGCAGCTGGGTAGTTGGCAGTAATTTAAAATGAGGACTAAGAAAGAATCCCATGTGAAAAGAGAACTTTGGTAGAGATTTAAATCTGGAACATGAGCAGAACAATAGATAATTCTGGCCATTTACAATTTCTTATTTTGAAATTAAATCACTTGCTAATTCTGTTTGATATAATAGATACAATCTTACCTTCCTTATTTATCCTGTAGATGTGTAATATGAAAGCTGAGTAGCAAGGAACGGAGGAAGGATAAGTTCTCGGTGAGATATTGGGCAGTGTTTCAGTCCATCTTTGCTTGAGACAGATGGTTATGAGTCTTCTATGGAATAATACGAATTTATGAACAATCTATAGTTGCATTTATAAACACATTCATATGGTTATAAACCACATGAATCAGTTAGCATGTTTATGAGCCATATTAATTGGTTAAAATGTTCCCTTGGGACAATGTTATTTGGTCAATCATGTAGTATGTCCAGCTCTCACTCATGGCTTATTTGAGCAGTTGACAGTCACTAGCCTGGAAGTGCACTATAGTAGATGCCCATTTAGTTTAGTGTTGTAGTTGTACACTCTTTGATATACAGATGATGAATCTCCATTAAAAACTCCTAATTACTAAAGTTATAATATCATCTGATCCTGACAACTATTTTTGCAAACACTGGCCCTTGAAACCAGTCAACCTTCTCTGTCCTATCCTTTCTGGCTGCCAAATCCCTGTTCTTTACAAAATGTTGACAAAACACTGGTGCTACTGAGTGTCTATTTAATTTTTGACTGATTTTCCTGCTGCATGAGATCACTGGCAACTGCTAGAAAACACTCTTGCTTTCCCAAACTTTATGTTTATTTCCCTGAAGATCTTGCCATCTGCCGTGCTCAGCTGCCCAAATACATAAAATTTTCCATGTCTTATGATTTTTTTTTCCTGAAAACATTTATCTGTTCCCTCAGTCTTTCCAGTTTTCATCAGGTTCTTTATGATCACTTCATTTCTAAATAACATGTATCGTAACAGGTCATGTTACCACAAATCAGAGTATTGATTTTGGCAGTAGGACAGAGGTTACTGAAGCAGTGAGTAGCATTCCACATAATACCTAGAGGTCAGCCAACAGAACTATGGACAACAGATTCATACATGATGCTCTTCTCACAGTGTATATTTTGTTGGCCTTCCTTAGCATTTACACCTCATTTGTTCCAACTTGCTTACTGTTGCCAACCCCAAGTGTTCAAAATCACAAAATTGGCTTGAAATTGATACTGTTTGAAGCAATAATACATTTAGAAGTTCTTAATCCAGAGGGTTTGTACTTTCAAGTATTTTCCTGTAGCTAGCAGGAAATGTGCTCTCTTTGTGTGGAGGGCAAAAGTGACAGAAATCACACAAAATATTGTGACCCTATCTGAGTTGAGAAAACATCAGATATCGCACTTACTGTATGAGTTACTCTCAATTTATACTAGCGTAAGTAAATGAGAATGCTGCATAAATGATGTAAAGTGACTGTGTGCAACAAAAATAATGTATTGTTTCACCTGTTAGAACTTATACAACCACTGCTTCTACCCTTCTGGTTCCATATTACTTCTCTTTAAGAATCAAGTAAACAAAGCTCTTGAAGACAGAAGGGCATGCAGAGGACTGAAGCAGTGAAGACATCCATGCTTCCAGACTGGTTGGTTCTCATGTTAATCTGTTTATGCCTATCATCTCTACTACTCTATAGTATCACAAGATCAGTGTATCTTGGGTCAGCGGAAGCCTTGCTAGAAGTCATTACATTATAAAATGGGAATTGGTCATGATTGTATGAAAGCACTCTCTTTTCTTTGCCTTGAAACTTGATCTAAAATAGAAATGTGTCAAAAAAACCCTAGCTCCCCACTCAAAAAAAACCCCAAAACCCAATCCAGAAGTTTGAATACCTCACAGTCAACTGTTTGAAAACTCAGACTAGGACACACATGGGAGATTTCTTGTGGATTTTAACTTTAAATCTATTTTGTCTATAGTTTAACCAAGCAAGCTCTTCACATTCTTATACCCATGTCTTTATTTATTTTTCACTCTTAGGTGATTTCTAGTGGGATGAGAGTGGGAGGTTGAGGGAAAGAGTAGAATGAAGAATGAATGAGTGTTGTTCACATGCAAATCCTGGGGACTCCTGTAAAATCTAAAACAGTAACAGTGGAGGAGGATGTGGCTGGCTGGTGAAATGCTCTGTGGGCTACATCCTGCCTGTGGCTAGGCAAGAACTCACACACCATTTTTTATTTGTATACGCACACTAGGTCCTTAGAAGGTGCTTAGCACACTGGTGTATGCATCTAATAGAAAAAGAGAGACCATGCCTTGACACCGCATCCTTACTGTTGGTACTCACATACTATGCATGCTTGGCTCGTTAATTGTCTGCTTTTTACAGATAGGAAATGAATGTGAATGGGCACAATGTTACAAGGATGAAATTTCCCTGTGGGAACCATGTTGGAGGTGTTTCTCCAACACAATCTGAGTTTTCAACCTGCAGTGTAGTGTTTTTCCCTAAAACTTTTCTGAAATATCTTTGTATCGCTTCATGTAGTTCAGCGGAGTATAAAATAACCTTGGCATTTGCTTTAGTTCTGTCATTTTCCGTTTACAAATTAAAAAGGGCCTAACATAAATAGTTGTCAACACTTACATATTACTCTGATTCATTGACTTCACCACGAGAGTTTTGGTGCAGTGGCAGAAAAAGCCTCAGTATAAAATTCTTATCTTGAAAGCCACTGCAGTTGTTCATTTCTCAGTAAGTACGCACAGTGAATCTAATTGTGCTACTTGAGATATAATTGCACAGTTGCCAGAATAGGCTATCAAAACGGTACCTCAGTCTGCATGTGGGCCTGAACCACCTAGGGTGAAGGGCTTCTTTTTTTTGTACTGCGACAATAGGAACTGCTTTGATCATTTAGATTTAAAAACTTGTGCAAATAGGAGAAAGAGAGAGAAAAAAAAAGAGATGAAAACAGTAAAATCAAAGCATGTATGTCTCTTCCTCTTCTGGAAGTTTTGTTTATTCATAGATCAAAACTTCCTAAAATTCTGTTGTACTTTTGAGGAAGGATCAATTCTGACAGAACCCTACTACACTATTTTCAGGTCAATTTTAAGGAAAGACTATTAGGTCTCTCATTTGTTATAGCTATTTAATATCTAGCCATAGACTAGGAAACACTTGCAGCACTAGCAGCTAGTATCTGCTTACCTGTGGTCCTGTGGCCCATGACAGCTCAAACCTTTCATGTGAAAACAAATCGGTACACAGCAAACATAGCAGACTGGAATTTAAATCATCCCTGCTGTGCCATGGAAAAGAAGAAGTAGAGAGACTTGTTGATCCACTCTTACATAACTGAGCAGTGGATAAATACACATCTGGCATATATTACATTTTGAAAAAACACTAGGCTCCAGGCTTTCCTTCTTAATTCTTGAAGTAAAAAATACAGAAATACTGGAGGAGAGTTTATGTTGCAAAATTGTGAACATCTAGCTCATTTATGGCCACGGGAGGTCTATGCAGGCAGGACTGTGGTGTCCTCAGCTGGTTCAGTTTAATCTCACTGCCTGGAAATGCAGTCCCAGGGACCTTAGTTTGACATCTCACCTAAGAGGTCTGTTTTTTTTGTGAGACCACCATTTTACCTTGCTTCAGTACTGGCTCAGGAGACTCTGAATTTCATGAAGACTATTCTGGGTGGTAAAAATATCCTAGGAGAAATATTTAGCTCTTGTGGAAGCTTGTGCAGTTCCACTGAAATAAATGGACTAATTGAGGAGTAAGGTAAAACCACTGGCTTTAGTGGTTTTCATGCACAGACTGAAGGGATTGAGTGTTGTCGTCCCTTTTTTTAAAAAAAAAAAGAAAAAGAAAATTGTAAACAAGGTGTATTTTAGGGCACAGTTCTGACTAAAGTGTTCCATCTAGTTAGTCTGATTGATGAAATTCATCTAGCAATTAAATGAATAACTAGATAAAGTGGAGCAAAGCAATGGTGGACTATGAGCTAGTGTGAATCCCTAGAAAGATGTCCCATTGTGTCACTGCCATGATGCAATCAGGTGAGAGACTTTGTCACTGAGCTTCTAAGAACAGTTCTGTGTTTTCACACATAGTGTATTTTACTTTCCTACAGGTATTCAGTGTGGAGTATTTAGAGAAAAGTCTGACATAGTCAGCAGGCTGGATTTATAAATTTACTGGCATAAATTGCCATGAATAAATTTCTGAATTAATTGGAGATGGCAGGATGACACAGGGCATCCAGTGCTCAAATATGTGATTCCTAGGAAAAGCTGCCATGGATTATAGCTCTTTGGATAGAAGCCAAACTTTTATGCAAACCAGCAAGGCATAAGCTGTAGGAACTGTCTCACTGCTTTCTTGCTGCCTAGTCTGGGTGACCAGTGCTTGAAGGGAAAACTCCATTAGTGGAGGCTCAATTCTGGCAATGGTTGGTGAGAGTAGAGTGCAGTTTTTCTCTTTACTGTCTCTGACAAAGATTTTTCTCTGCAGGAGGCTAAAGACTGTCAGACAGAACTGTAATTACACTCAGGTTTACTGTGGCTTCTACAAATTAAATAATGATGTCATAGAGGTATATCAGAAGAAACCCAGACTGTGGTGCCTTTGGAGTCTCAGCAGCTCAGCCTTGGTCAATGAAAGGTTAAGCGATGACTAGTGAGCTGCTACCCTTTTGTTCTCTAGTTCTGGTTGGTAACTATGTTATTCTGCTGGAATAGTATTCTTCATTTTCAGGCTATGAAAAATAACTGATTAAAAAAATGGAACAGGTGAACAAAAATGTGCAAACCCGGGGTTCAAATTTTATGGGAATTTTTGGCTGGTTGCACTTGATGCCACACTCTCTTCCAGTTTTACACATTGTCCAGTCCAGTATGATTACTGCACCTACAGGAAGCTAATTTTAACTTCAAGTGCTTAATAGTCTCAGCAAAAATGAACTCAGAGATAGCGTGCATTACCAGGATTTGTACAAGTTGTGTTTCATAGAATCATAGAATGGTATGGGTTGGAAGGGACCTTTAGAGATCATCTAGTCCAACCCCACTGCAGAAGCAGGGTCACCTAGATCAGGTCGCATAGGAACATGTCCAGGCGGGTCTTGAAGACCTCCAAGGAAGGAGACTCCACAACCCCTCTGGGCAGCCTGTGCCACTGCTCCCTCACCGTGAAATAGTTTTTTCTTATGTTTAAGTGGAACTTTTTGTGTTCCAGCTTCATCCCATTACCCCTTGTCCTGTTGCTAGCTACTACAGAAAAAAGGGATGTCCCAGCCTCCTGATACCCACCCTTTAGATATTTATAAATGTTAATAAGATCTCCCCTCAGTCTCCTCTTCTCCAGACTAAACAGCCCCAGTTCCCGCAGCCTTTCCTCATATGAAAGATGTTCCAGTCCAGTTTCACACTTGTCTGTGTTTCTGAGTGTATTTCCCAGCCACTAAAGCCCATGGCACTTAGTTGAACTTTCTGCATAACAAAGCCAATGGTTTCTACTTCAGGTTCAGTATCTTGCAACTGAAGCAGACAGCATCTTTTTGTAGACATCCAGACTTGATCTAAATTCTCCAAGTATCACAGAATATTCCAGGGCAATCACTTCCAATGGTTAATTATCCACACTGTTAAAAATGTGCCTTGTCTCCAGTTTGAATTTTGCTGAGTTCAGCTTCTAGGCTCTGCATCTTTGAATAAGAAATGTGAAACTCTTTTGTTGTTGATTACTTATATAGCTTGTCTGCACAAGGAAAGGGAATGGTTCTCTGCAGTTGGTGAGCAGGGTGAACAGAAGGGTCTTTTAGCATTCTTGCCCTTCTGCATAAGCAATTGTGAAAAATGTCGAGCGGTGGCCTGTAAGCCATAAAAGCATAAGCCCTAGCAGAAAGAGTGTCAGAATCCATAGGCAAGACTTTCAATTAAAATAAATATATGCTTGTAGTCTAATATAAAGTAAGTGAAAGACTACAAAGCATCTGTTACTGCTAAACGCTAAGAAACAGTCTTCGTCTTCCTCATTTAAGAGTTCAGCATACTCTTAGGAGAAAGTAAATGGAATTTTTAAGCATTAATTCATGTGAGTTTTCCTATGTGATCTCATATAATGTTAACATCATATATGAATGATATACAAAATACACAGAACTTCAGACTAAAAGGCTGTTGTCTGTCTCTGGTGGGTCAGCAGCTTCTTCTTCCTCAGTTTTACGCTAATATTTATTTCATTGGCCCACCTGATTAACTTCATCCAATTTCCCTACAAGGTCTCCTCACCAATCTTTTGATAATTGCCAAGGCTTAGCAGTTTCTGGAGTGATATTGTACAACTTGTCTGGGGAATCTCAATGCAGATGGAAGCTGGTTGCTATGTGTGTTACTGTAGTAGTAACTATATAGTTAGAGCAGTATTAGCAATTGCTTCTTTTTTTTTTTTTTCAAATGGAAAAAGCAGTAGACTTACTAAGTTCACCTCTGTGAGAAGCATATTCAGATTTTACCCTCATGTGTTTAGGTAGATACTTGAAAGATAATGGCTAGAAAAACAATGAAAGTATCCAGACTAATCGCTCTGATGGGGAGAAGTTAGAGGCCGCTTGCAATAATGGAATTAAGAGTCTCCAGAATATTTTGGAAAGTGTTTCTGGACATTATGAGAGTATAGTTGGAGAACTCGGTGAAATGGCTCCTTCCTGGGAAAGACTCATTGGAAAATGTCCCAGTGGCGACTTACTCAACCCTCCCCACCAAGGACTACAACAGAGCTAACAAGATTAGGGGAAAGAGGAAAAAAAGGGTGGAGGGAAGACAGGATGAGGGAGAGAAGGAGAGGGATAGACCAGAAGCTCTAACTGGGTATTACAAAGGCTCTTCTAGGAGAAATGGAATGTGTATGGTACTGCAAGGTGCAATCTATATAATTAAGAGGAAACATGTTATAAAACTTTTTTGAAATATCATTCCAAGTACTTCTGAAATGAGAGGGGAGCAGGAATAAAAAAATCTATCATAAAAAGAGAGAAAAGAAGAAAGGAAAATAAAGGAAGAAGATTTTGAGGACACAGAAATTGAAGGAGGTGAACCAGTCATTCCCCGCTGCACATTCTCCACTTGAGCCCATGAATATGCAAGTGAATATCAGAGCAAACATTATCACTGACACAGATTCCCTTCCACAGGATATTTGTGTTGCCATGCATATGAATAATTGCATTAGTAAGGCAGAAGCTCTGGTTCCCATATTTTACATGCATTTATATTTTGTCTGTGGCCATGCTTTGCACTCTAATGATATGGTGCTGGAATAATCCATTTATCTTGTTTCTTTCCAATATGAACAAGATCTTTTTTCAGTTGACCCAACACCTCAAAGAAATTGGACCAAGAACAAAAGATGTCATCTCAGGCTTAGTCTGGACAAGACAGAGGCAGAGGGTAAGAATTTTAGGGGAGTGACGGATGTTAAGTCATCTGCCATCTGATAGGATCTCAGTGTACTGAGATCACGTTTAATTGTATATCTGCATAGCAGCAATCACTGTCTTCTCTCTTACCTCCCACCCATTTCTTTTTGATTTAAGCTTCATTACTAAAATAGATGGATACATAGATGAGATGACATGACTACATCCTCTAGTCCCCTGCTTCCCAGCTGTGGGGGAACATGATGGTAGTATAGTGCTACCACTCTCTCAGACTCTTACGTTTGGCACCAGTCACGGTGTCAGGGCTGCTTCTGGCCTTCAGGTCTCCAGGGACCAACATATGGCAACAGTATCCAGATCCTCCACTGATATAGCTGTGATCAGTCCTCTGCCGGCTGATGTATTTAAGTGGAAAACCCTGAGAATCTGGCAAAGCATGAGTTTTGGAAGTCTCACCAATCACACTCTGAGGTCAGGATAAGTCCTTGATAGTTTTTAACTCAGAACAAACCCATTTTTGCAGATATTAGATGAATTCACTGCTGAGCAGAAGGCCAGCCCTATCTTTAAATTTTAATGGGACTTATTGGTATATGATCTTGGCCTGGCTTTGGCACAAGGGTTATTTTCACCCAAAGTGAACTACTGAGAGGTTGACAACATCCCTTGGAAGACAACCAGCAAGAAGTCATTACTCTTGGGATAGCTGTGAACTCCAGGAGAATCAGAGAAATATTTCCTTCTTAGGCAGAAGCCAGTGTTATATAAAGCAGCTAACACAAATGCTGGGCTTATTGGCAATGCTAAGATAGCAAAGTAACTGAAAAATATTTACTTACACTCAGTAAGCAATATCTTCATTAGTTTTGAATAATGTTAATGTCTGTCCCTTGTTTATGGTTTAAATTATTTTCACAAATCATTAAAGTCAAGATGATGACATTGTCCCATCCTGTAGAGCACATCTATTTATAGAATACATGTGTTGTGTACCAATAAGGAACTTTAAAAAAAGAAAATATATTATCTGAGTGCTCTTCAACCGCATTCTCCAGTCCTGTGCCATCATCTGTTGTCATCATCTAGAGTCTCTGGGTAGCACTTTTTTAGCAATTCAGAAGATTTATGTGTCTCTTGCTGTACTAAATGCCATTCTTTGAGTATGCAGAGAGCACTGAAAGTTTCTTTTGAGGAGTGACCGAGGAGATATTAAAGCAGCTCACGTGCTTTATGCATAAAATTTGAGAAGCTGAAAAGCAATTTGATTATAATATGATTGAAAGGATGTTCTGTGGCATGCTTCAGTGATGTTTCTAAGTGACATAGGTGCATAGGCAAGAAGGGGGTAACTTGACTGTTGATACTTCTGTTGTTTTTTATTAAGAATACTTAATCTTGCAAGCTGCCCAGAGGGAAAGCCTTGTAGAGCTAGTAGGGCACTGCTATAGTGAGAGAGTCCCTTTGCAGCAGTTGCTTAAGATAGTAGCCCTGAATTTGCATCCCTGGTTGAGAATGTTTGTAGTCAATTAGAAACCAGGTTCTGCCTTATGTTAGGGTTGCTCTTCATCACTCTCTGAATATGAAATGGATTTTAAGTGAGTGTAAACTTAAGTTATAACCATTATAAGGCAGCTTTGCATCTTAGATCAGTTTAAAGCCTCAAAGTAAATGAGAATCTGGATTCACAATGTATAAATCATGGACTGCCCGACTAAAACTTAATTGAAGATTTTTATGTTTTGTAATGCTACCACTAAGACTACTTGAATGTTTGTTACATTTAATTCAATATAGCAACTGTAGTCATTAGAGCTCCTCAAACTGTGTGGTAATCTCCAGGTTTCAGTGTTTTGCTTTGTACATATTTGAGAATTTTACAGACACCCATTCAGCCATGAGACTGTTTTGTCTTTTTTTTTTTTTTTTTAATTCTAAAGTTCTTAGGAAAGGACATAGCACAGGAGGTCAGTATGGGAAAGACCTTCTAGTCCATTCATCCTTTTCATATTTACTATGCTTCTTTAAATAATTTATCACAAGACACTTTGTATTCTGAGAATTTCTGACAATTAATTAAAGTTTTCATCACTTGTTCTTTGGGAATTAACTTACCGTGATAAATCATCTCACCCTTAACACTGGTTATGGTCTGTTTGTTACCACTGTGTCTTCAGTTGGTACAGATGGCACTTGCATAAATCGTTTAGTCCGGGATGTATCCCATGCATGTTACCTTTAAAATAGCAGGGATTCAATCTATACCCTTTTCTGGCCATAAAGGCAAGGGAAAAAAAAAGAAAAAAAAGTGGCATCTTTATGAGAACAAATAAAGCTCTGCTCTTGCAAAAACAATTGTACACATTCCTCTTTCTTCTTGTGCCTCTAACAATGGCATTGCTTCTGAGAAAGGAGGCAGAAAAGCATCCTGGGCGTTAAACACACTGAATATCATGTCTTCGTGATCTCTTCAGCTGCTCCTGCCACTACCACACCAGAGTTAAATTAGCTATGTAGATACTCAAAATAAAAAATTAATAGGAATCTTGTTATTTTGCTCTACCCACTTCTTTCAAATATTGTTCCATTCTCTCTAAGCAGGCATTGGTCTGTCATGATGTTTGTTACTGCAAGAACTTCTTAAAGAAGCAGTGAGATTTCCTTAATTTATATTTTCTGGAAGATTTTAATATTCACCGGGATAACATCTTAAGCCTCATTGCAAAATCTGTATTCTGTAGTCTCCCATTAAAAGCAACATCTAATTAAGAACCAAAGCCTACAAGATGAACTCCCTGGGAGCAAGTGACTAATTGTCGATAGCAGGACTGAATTTAAGCTGTTGCCAGCATCTTGAGTACAGTTTGGTGCTGGAAGCTTCTCCCAAGGGTCCTTTCTTTCAGTTTCACAAAGTACTGGAATAGGAAAAGCTGGAGAGGAGATGGTCCTGTGGCTCTGCAGAGGCCTGGGGCTGTGCACACCAGCAGGGGGAGATGAGGTGATGTCTTTCCACTTCTGGAAACCTTGGCACCTCAGGTTTGTAGTCAATTCTTCTTCTTCTACATCGAGTCATTTCCACTGTACAAGCTTGGAGTGCTTAATTAAAGCTATAATTTAGAAGCATCAGTGCGGTGCTCTACTGGATACATAAGTTGAGTTAAATCTGCTTGCTTGCACCTGTAAATTTATAGAGGCAAGCTACTCCTGCAGGTTGAATTTTAAACCAATGCATGTTTGTCCACACTGTCAGGCTCTGCCTGGGCTACTGGCCCTGCAGCTGGATGAAAAAGGGCAACTGGGACTGTGGCCCAGCTGTGCAGGAGCTAAGGCTTGGGTAATTTCCTCTAATAGCAGATGTGTCAGGCAACTCCACCAGTTGCTCTTGGCTGTCTGCAGTGCCATTTGGCTGTAGTTTTGCTTCTGACTCTCTTGCTTTTCATTCTTGTTTGCTTAGTCTTGATTCCTGGTTCCTGTCTCCTTTCTGTTATGTTCCTATACCTCACTGTTCCAGCCCAGACTTATAATAGGGGCTCTTTGGTTTTCAAACTTCTGGCTTTCAGTTTGGTATGACTCTTTCTATCTTGGGCGTCTTGATTTATTCGTATGCTGGCTTCAGTACTTGTCACCAAATATAATTCTAACATGGTCTTCATCTTTGGGCATACTGGTGTGATGATTACTCTTGAGAAAATTGAAACTGAAGTGGAAGAAACTTGCATTGGTTTGCTTTTCAGCTGCATTGGAAAGGGGGCAGATGTGGAAATCCATTGCATGACTTCTCTTGAGTCTGCATACTACTAGGGATTTCAGGCATGACTTGTATATCAGTTTTGCACCAGAGGCTCAATCTGAATGCAAGTATTCATTCACAGCCTTAGATGACAACAGTTAAGCTTCTATCGAAACCTGTTCTAAGCAGGCTATTTTTGGCAGGGGGTATAACTATTTCCAGGGTTCAAAGTTATTTTCTTTCACTTGTGTTCTCTTCTGTTATCTGTTGACTTTTAAAATGTCAGTCAAGCTCTGTATAATTGCTCAAGGCACCATTTATCACTGTTTTCCATGTTGATTCAGCATCTTGGAATTTGGAGCTAACCTGCTTTCCCTCTCCAGTGCTCCAGATGCCATGCATGTGTTTTATTCCAATGCAATTAATTTTGGTATCATTCATTACATTATTGTCTATACAATTATCTATTTTGCTTTGCTTTCTAAACCAGGCACAGTATCATTAACAATGTGTATAAACTCTGCTAAATGTTTCAGGACCAAGTCCAGAACCTGTACAAATAGCTGAGCCACCAGCCTAACAGATGTGTGCAAGGGGAAAACATGCAAAGCTCCAGAAAGGCACACTGTGGATGCACGAAGACCACAAGTGGGGAAAGTAGAGAGTACATTTGGTGATAGATTAAATGGCTATGTTTTGCAACCTGAACTTTCCATCATTTGGAAAATGTAGCCAGAAAGCATTTGGATGATACAAACAATTGTTGCCAGGCCCTTTATGTAGCTCCTTCTTGTGTACTGAGGTAGAATAAGGGCAGGAAACTGTCAAGAAAGTCTTCAGACAGTGCCCCTTGATGGTGGTCTAAATTGGTATACCGTCTTTTGTATAGGCTCTCTACATGGGAGTGAATTTCCTCTCTAGGATATGATGGAAGCAAATGTCACATAGGGTACTAATAAATCACATTGTCTCTCCGAGGCTAGTATACAGAACTTGCTATCAAATTTGTTGTGGTCAGATGGAGATTAATGCAGTTCCTTTAGAAGTTTTATGTGCTTGTAGTCAGAGCTGTGAGCATGGGCTCTAATGGAACATTGATCCACTAAGGAGCATCTCCTGAAGATGCACTGTCAACACAGACTAATAAATAGTGATTTTAATGTTGTGGACAATTATGTTATGGAGATTATGTCCTATGTGCTAGGCTTAATTACACAGATATTAAGAATTCATTTTTATATTGAAAGGAAGTAAATTGAAACAATTATGGATCTCTTTTAAAAGAAAAGTCAGGAAAATAACCAGTTAAGACAGAACCAATATCTAGCCTAACCTCGTTGCACATATTTATCATGCAGCCATCTAACACTCAACAGCACTCTCTAACTGCCCTTTAATTCCAAGAACTGTCAAACTCACATTTATTACATGTGAAGCCAGAACTTCCAGGGGCTAAAAGCTAATGTGTGAAGGACAGGCTCCCTGTAGCTAGTTTTTCCTCTAATAATAATGATTAAAATTTTAAACACTATCTCTTACAATCAATACTTTAAAACAGTATCTTAATTGGCTGAGTCACCGTGCAAACATACGGTTACTTTTCTGAAGAGAATCTTCATCTTGCTGCTGAAATAAAGTCTAGGCAACTAGATTGCTAATTTTTCATTGAACCTGTGACAAAGTTTAGATACTACTAGTCTGAACATCTTTATGAAACTCTGGCTTAAAATGACTATCTTCTCATTGTATGGGCATTTATTCCTCCTCCCACTTCAGCTGGATGTTGCTGCTTTCTGAAGCCACTGTGTGCTTAAAAGAATTTTCATGTCTCAGCTAAACTAGAAAAGAACCACTTATCTGAGGCAATGAGGTGGGGACTAACTTATTTTGAACTTGAAAAAATTCTCTCTCCCCCCAGCTCTTGCAGACCTTGTCTCTAAACTGTGTGATCAGAAGTGACTGCTCTTCAGAACATCAGAGCTTCTAACATATCATGCTGGGCTTCTATTCTGCTAGAGGATGAAATGACTAACAATGGTACTAGAGAGTGGTGATGCAAGAGGTCAAGTGTGTTAAAATTTTCCCAGAATCCATGGACCATTCGGAGATATGCTCTTCATGTTCTCTTCTGACTGTTAAATGAGGAAAAGGAATCTAACAGGACTCTGATTTGATGAAAAGAAATCTTTCCATGATGAAGGAGGTCTTTGTGAGAAAAAGCTGAAGGACCACCTGTGGAGATGGGGGGAAAAGGACAGATTTAGGTAATAAGGAATAGTTATACAACCTTCACTACTAACATAGATCTGAAATACAGAATTTTTCTAGTCTGTTACCATTATGAAAGAACAAAGAGGGTGTTCAGTGATTTATATCTATTCCTTTCCCTCCCTCGCTGCAAATTCTCCTAAAATAAATCATGGGGTTAAGATTGCACCACACTATGGCAAAGTAGTCATGGGATCTTATACCTGTGATCTGAATCTTAGCTGTTATCATACCTTGCAGAAGTGTCATGATATGTGGTATTTGGCAGTGGTACTCACCTTTGTCTTATTAAAGCTTATCTGAAAACTCATAAGGAAGAAATTGCCTGAAATAGGGATTCTACCTTGGAAAGGAAGACAAAATGCATTCAACAGATGAATAATCAAGACCTTCTACCAGATAAAATGAAAGAACTTTACCTAGGCTGGATGGCATATTATAATTGCAAACGTAGGAGCAAAAGAAAACTGTTAAAAGTAGCTTTCAGAACTCAATAGCTTTCAGAACCAATGCAAACATGCTGGATTTGTGATAGTGAATGTCCTTATATAGCAGCAACAATTATTAATACTTTTTTGTTAAAAAAATCAGAGCTGAAGTCCTGTCATGTGACTAATGGGGGAGCAAGTGTAAGCTGGAGAGACACAGAATCTCTGTTACTGCAGCCTATCAAGAAGAATCCAGATGACTCATACAAACAGCCTGCAGTCACAGGAGAACAGATCCAAACTGGTCCTCAGCTTCTCATGAAGTTGTGGCCCACGACGTGTATGTAATACCTGAATTTACTGGCCATACTGCATTCCGAATATGCTGCTTCTCCTGCTGTGTCCAAGCACTGGGTGCTGCTAAGCACAGCACTTCCCAGCAGTGGGGATGAAGATGTAGGAGTTTTCTATCCAGATTCTTCAGTGGACTTAGTGCTTCCTGAAGTATGACTAACATATGGGGAGCTTCCTGCAAGCTTGTATAGGCTTCAGGATTTGTTTGGGCACACATAAAAAGACCCTTGCTTGAGCGCTAGCTCTGTTTCTTATTCTCGTGTTACCGTTGCAATTGGAATCTCAGATGGGAACTTTGTTACCCAGCTAATTTGTCCTCGTGGGACAAAAGGATAGTCACACCACATGGAGCTCACCATGGTTGTTGGAACAAGCTGAGAACTCATGCTGTTGTTCTGAATGTCAGTTGCATACAATGTCTCCCTATGTTCAGTGAAAATACCACAAGGACAGCCGACAAAATAGTCCCTAAAAATGTTAGGCAAATCAAAGCAGAGAATATGTGTCATAACTGCCATCTTATTTTCTTTGTGGCTTTCTAAAGCAACAGGATCTGCTAAGCAAGGGACTTGTACATCACCCTGGAGGGGAATGGAAGCCCAGGTTAGGTGTCTGTTGATTCTTGGCTCATCTACACAGAAGCTATTCATCAACAACTCTGTAAACATCCCTCTTCCAGAATAGGTGTGTCCTAGTTTCCTCTTTAATTAAAAACTCACAGTGTTAAACTAAACCGGAACAGCTCAGCCTTATTCTGGAAATTAGTCATGAAATTAGTCAGGAATAGCTTCTCCTGAGCAACTACATGCATAAACAAGCCCTAAACAATATTTATGTTGTCTGGACAGATGGGAGACACCATCACAGGTGTAACTTTCATTCCCGTTGTCAAAGAAACATTAAGTAAGAGCCCTTAGCTTCCAACTGGGGACAAAGAACACTTCACACACCACCTTTGACGATTTTGTTTGTCCTTGCTGGACAGTTTGAGAAGCCACTGGGGCTGGACAGGCCCCAGCAGTAAGGCCAAGCGCTGCAAGCTGTGCCAATCCTTTCAGCTGGCAGACCTGAACCAGGTGAGCTAGGCAAGATAACACAGTCAGGGAAGACGGGCGCAGGCATTCCCTCGGGGCAGGCGGCCGGAGCCGCCGGAGCTCGGCAACGGCCCACGCCCCCCGCAGCAGCGCGGGGCGACCCGACACGCAGGCGCGGCCACCGGGCGCGGTTCTCCGGCGTGCGGCCGCCGCAGCCACTGCGAGTGACAAGTGGCGGCCGCCCCCGCGGCCACACGCGGGCCTCCCTGCTCCGCCTGTGGCGCCGCGGTTCCGCCGCGGTTCTTCAGCGCCTGTCGAGCCGCGGCCCTGAGGGCAGCCGCGGCCCCGAGGGCAGTCGCGGCGGGGCGGGGCAGAGCGGAGCGCGGTGCGGTGCAGCCCTGCCGGTCCCCACGGTGCGGATGGGCGCAGGCGGCGCACCTGGGCGGTGCGGTTCGGGAGGGGCGGGGCCACCTGACAGTGATTGGCAACTCAGTGTGAGCCAATGGCGGTGCGGGGGAGCGGGAGCCGGGAGGGCGGGGCCGGGCGGGGGGGCTGCGCCGAGGAGCGTGTGCTACGCCGCGGGGCCGCGGCCGGTGTCGGTGCGAGTGAGGGGAGAGACCCTGCGGGGGGTGGGGGGGAAGAGACGGATCCAGATCCCGATCCGGTGCGGCGGCAGCGGCCCGTGGCGGCGGCGGGAGGAGCCGGAGCAGCCAGCGACGCGACGCGCCGTGCTCTGCCGTGCCGTTCCGTGGAGGAAGGAAGCGCAGGGCTGGCCGCTGCGTGTGCAACCTGGCTGTTCCTGCTGCCCGCGTCCACTCGCGGCTTTTCCTGTCGGAGCTGCCTGACAGCCCCCCGCCGCGGGTGCCGTCGCCAGAGTCTTTGGCCGCGGGGAGGAAGAGCGAGCCCTCCTAAACAACCCGGAGGCGTGATTGAAAGCGAGCAATAATTAACTGGAGGAGGACGACAGGAGGACGGGGGTGGAGGAAGACGAAGGAGGAAGACACCGCGCGGCAGAGCCCAGCCAGCGAGCGGCGGCGGGACGCGGCAACTTCGGCCGCAGCGGAGGACCCGGAGTCTTGACTGCAGCGGCGGCCGCCGCCTCAGCCCTCGCCTGCCCTGCTTGAGGGGGGAGAGCCCCGCCGCCTCCCCGGCCGCCGGACATGTCGGAGCATAAGGCCGTTGATCCCAAGTTATCGACGACGGACAGGGTGGTGAAAGGTGGGTGCTGCGCCCTCGCCGCCCTTTCGGCTGGGTCGTACCGCCGTGCTGAGGTCGCGTCCCTGCCCCCCACCTACCCCACCTCGGGCAGGTACCGCGAGGCTGCAGGCGGTACGGCCGAAGGAAGCGGTGGGTTCGGCCCGGGGGCTTGCGCCGGGCCCCGGTGGAGGGTTTGCGGCTTCCCTCGCCCGCCCGCCCGGCGCTACATTGCAGCATTTCCCTCCCTTCCTCTCCCCCGCCACCTCCCCCTCTCCGCCTTGAAGGCGCTGCACAGGGCTGGCGTGAGAGAGAGGGGGAGCCCCAGCTTCCTCAACCCGCCCCAGTGCCTGGGGGAGAGGGGGGCAGGGCTCAGCCCCCTCCCTCAGCCCGCCTGCTCCTCCGGGCATCCCCCCTTCCTCCTTCTTCCCCTCCTCCGGACTGCGCTCCCTGGAGCCCCCCCCGCAGGCTGCGCCGCCGCTTGTCACTGCCATTCGGCTCCCCGCATGCTGCAAGGATGCCTGGAAACCTCCTCACACCGACAGCCGGGGCTCCGCTCCCCACCCCCTCTCCCACCAAGCCAAATCTTGATGCAGGGGACACGCTGCGCTGCCTGGCTTCCCTCATCCAAATCCTGCACTCCCTGTAGGGCTGCCCCCGCGGCACCTGCGAGGGGGATTGCCGTGACAGTGGGCACAGAGGGGGCGGCGGGCCGCGGGCGCTATGGGAGGCGGCGAAGGCTGCTTCCTCCTCCTCCATCGCCGTCTCTTACTGACGGCCTGGCCTGCGTGGATGTGTAGTTATCCAGCAGACGTACCGTGGCCGTGCACCCGCGTGTGCATGCAGATGTGCGTGGGGGTGCTCGGCACAACCACGTATCGGCTCCATGATTTTTGCTCGGTTTCGAAGGTATGTGTGTGCCGAGAGCCTCGACTATATAGGCAAATTAGACTTTGGATTAACAACACATTGAGTCCTGCAGTACAAACCAAGGTCTTATTTACTGAGGTAGTGCCTGATTTAAATTGCACGTGTGCATTTCTCGGTACGTGTGAAGTGTGCCTGTACGTCGTGATTCGGGTTTTTGGCTCTGTTTTTTCCTTTTTTTCCCTTTTCTACACCGGCCATGTAGCTGGATGCACTTGGATACAGTGTATTTCTTCTGGTTGGGTTATAACCGGTATATCAATACAGAGTGGCAAGCACAAATCGTAGATACAGCATGCGTCTTTCCAGAACCCAGGAGGCTGAAAAGGCCTTGGAATGGATACACTTTTGTATTTACACCAAAACTGGGCACTCAATGTAAATAATATGCAGGAAGACATATTATTTATGTTTTTGTGTTTATATTTGCATGTACCATCTTATACCTTTTCCCCTAATTTTTTTTTCCACTCCACATTAAATTGTTAGTCTTCAGTTGTTATAAGAAACATAATCACAAGCACGATAAATATTTATTTTGAAAATATTGTGCCAGTTCACCTTTACCTTCTAATATGTGCAATATTTACTGCTCGTTTAAGTAGACAGTATGTTATATCATACTAAGAGTGGGCTTTAGAAACCTGAAACAGCATGTTTAGCTGATGCGTATCTTCTATAGAAACAACAAATGATCATCCCATTGGGAAGCCTTCTTCATGATTGTGAGATGGCTAACTTTTGTTTTGTTTGGGTATTTTTTGTGAGGTTGTTTTCTGGGGTTTTTTTTGTTCGTTTCTTTTTTACATCTTTCTTGGTCCTAATACATGACCAAATGTCTTGATCTTTGCTGTGTCAGAACTTCCTTTGGTTTAAGGTTATGTTCATCATTAATAGGAATTGTCTTAATATTTAAAAAAGCCTCAGTGGTTTCAGTGCCTCTTAGGATGTCTTGTGAGTAATAATTATTTTCATTTTTCTAATGTCTTAAACATCTGAAAGCACCATTTCTAAGCAAACTTAGTAGCATGTGTAGCGAGGTATTTTTATAATGCAACTAAACTGAATCAATTCAGTTCAACTGGGTTCAAGTTTTGAACAAAAAAACAGAACATACATGCTGCTTAGGTGTCCATCTCAGCTGGTAACTGTTGTCTCATAATGGCAGTGTTCCACTGGACATGTCAAGATCTGTTTAACTGGTTCAGTCCCTAATTAAATATTGAAATCCTTTTAAGGTCTTAAACAGCGTCTGAAGAGTGCAGTACACAGCAAACATTCTTAATAGGATTATTCTTTTCTGTATCATAGGGACTTCACACTGCCTTCCTATAGACGATAAGGAACTAGAGTAAGAAAATGGTAGTAATAATAATGAGATGAGAAAAGATTCATTTGTTCCTTTCCTATAGGAATTGATTTGTACCTTCTTGACAGGAACAACTGAAACAGGCTTGCAGTGTTAAATGTATAAGGAATAATTAAAATAAAAAGGCACCTTGTAAGCGCCTATGCAAATAGTTGGAGAGCCTTGGTAGTCTGGAGAGGAAAACCAGATATTCTGCTGTTGGTGGGATAGAACCTGTGAAAACAGCTTTTTGGTTTTTTAATTTAGAATATCATATAAAGCCTTACTTAGAATGGAAATGTTTTTAGCGTATGAATATACGCTCTAGGTTAAATTCTTTCTTCTGTTTGCATGTTCTGGTTTTTTTTGCTTGTTTTCATTGTGTTTGGTTGGCTTCTTTTTAATTTTTTTAAAGCCTTCCGATTTGCTGGTGTGTGACAAGAGATGTCTCCTTCTAACAACAATTCTGGGCTAGCTGGTGAAAATCCTGTCTCAGCACTGTTACATAATGATGGAGTGGGTTTGGGGAGGTCACAGTTCCAGCAGCTTCGTGCAGATGGCCTGTGGCTGAGAGATGTCTCTTTGGGGGGTTGCTGTGGGCACTTTTTTACCTTTTTGCGTTCTCATGCTTAAAAAACTCATCTATACTGAGAAGTCAGTTATTTCCATAGGTGAGGACTTAAGCAACGCAAAATGCATGAGAGATTATTGAATTGTCTGAACGGTGCTTGGACTGATTTGAATTAAATATTAAACATGCTTTCGGCAGAAGGATAAAAAGGCATAGGAGGCCCTAATGCTTATAAAGTCCAGCTTGTGTACAATTACATTTCACATTGAAGTTTTTTCATCTGACACTGTTGTGCAATGACCAGTGTAAAGAAAAAATTTGACTACATGGGTAGTGTTAACTTTTCAGGAGCAAATCAACTCTTGTTTAGAGTTTATAAAACTGTATTTTGTTGAGATAAAGGAGAAGTATGGGAATCTAGAAGATGCACTTATCATTTGAGAAATACTTTTTTGTTTTACTCTTGTGATTTCCTTAAGATGGTACAGGTGTTATGTTGCAAATCAGACAACTCACCGTTACTCTCCAGATTTTGTGATTCTGTAGAAGAGCAGCATTTCAGTCAATTGACTGCAAATACAATAACCGGTATGTTCAGAAGTTTATCGAGATCAAGGCTCAGGATAACATACTCTTGCAGCAAATGTTGACTTGACATACTTACAAATTTTAATTTCTTGCTCTTTTTGCTAGAGGTATGATGCAGTCTTCACCTGGATAGACATGTCTTAAAGTTCTTGCTCTCCTTCAGGACTGAAGAAGATACCTCTCATCAACACTGCTTTTAACTCCTCAGACTAGCCAGCCAGAGTGTGGGCTTGGTTGTTTTTGTGAATTTAGGAATACCTGTCTAGGAAAAACTGGACTGAGGATACGAGCTCATTCCTCATGAGTCACACAACAGCTGTCTAATGTCAACAGCTTTTGATCACTACTGACATTAGCAAGATTTGAACCCCACTGACCCAGAGGGAGAAGCTGTATATCAAGTTACTTGATCGCCTCAAAATATTCAGTGTTGCATTACTGCCTTCTAGAAATACTGTTCTAAAGCAGAGTAATCCTAAGTAAAAACTTTGAAAGTGAACTGGAGCAGTCATACAAAGAAATAAAGTCAGTATTTCTTGGAAATCTTGCTGTTAGCTAGGTACAGTGATTGTTTTGATTCGTATGGGCAGCCCAGAGGGTTGTGTACATTTGAGTGGTTTTCTTGTCTGTTGCTTTTGGTTTTCTGGGTCAGGTTGTTGTTGTTTGTTGAGTTGGTTGGGGTTTTTATTAGCTTTGAAGGAAAAGAGAATTTTAAAAATCATACCATCTCAGCTGTTTAGATAGGCTACTGCCATGGTCTGTGAACATTGGCAGTCTCCTTTCCTCTTGTGTGTTGTGTGTGGAAGTGTACACATTTATATCAATGATTGACAATGCCCAAAGAAACTAGACATCCGTCTCTGCTGTCTCTGATTTTCAAACCATGTCATTGTTAATGGCCTTCTAATGTTCAGGATGTCAGTTGTTTGTAATACAATATGAATGCCAGCTCATGATCAATATGTTAGCCATCAGTGTTAATTTCAGATTCGTGAGAGGTAAAATTGCTGTCAATAATGGGAATTAGCAATGAAGTTTTGAGTTCCTGATAGTCCAGAGAGACTTGTGTCTATTCACCAAAGGCTTGTGCTCCACTCTGAAATCCAGCATTAGTATATTGCAAAGCCTGCTTCTGTCTCTCTGGGAATCAAGTTCAATTTTTCCATCATAGTTATATCCTGCAAGTTCTGGGATCCCCTTCAGTGGTTTTTGAGTAATTGTGTGGTGACCTGAAATGTCAATAGTGTTGACGAATTTGGTATGTATTGGATGTAAATCTGAGTGTTGGGAGATGTATGACAAGGACCAGTGTTACTTGTGTTGTTACAGCTATCTAATGACAGTAAATAGTTATGTGCCCCTCTTCTGAGGGTACTGAAGATTCAGTATCTGCCTGTTCCCACGAGGGAAAGGAAGGAGTTGCTTTATAGCTCCTTCTGTCAGTTTAGGAAAGCCGACTTTATTTTTCTTTTGATTAATTTATCTTTATATTACTTAGGAATGTACTGGCTTGCTCTGAGGAAGCCTGCATCTGGATTTAAGGAGTATTATTACCTGGAGAATCCACCTTCAGCTATGTCAGAAAGGTGGCAGTGGTACAGCTGGAGGTCATCTGCTCTTCTCTGTCCACTTTTACCTTTGTTTGAAGGGATAGATGTTCCTATACCACAACTTTGGTAATAGCAAAAAGTCTGTAATTGCAGATTCCTGGAACCTTTGTGAAACAAGCTGATATGAGATGCAACTGAGAGCACAAAACATCTGAATATGCTTGTATGGGCCTTACGGTTACTTAGGAAAGAAAACTAGGTTGTTATTTTCTTGTATGTAACTGCTTTCTTCTTGTCTCCTCATCAAAATTAATACTTGTAAGACTGGTGGATTCTGTCAGCTTCGTGTACGTTACATGGTATAAACCTGTATATACATGTGATAGTTGTGTAACACTTGTAAAGGATTGTGAATGTAGTACCAAGAAACTGAAACAGAACCAAAGTACAATGCTTGCCAGTAATGCTTGTGTAATAAAGCTGGTAGTTTATTTTGATTTATGCACTCACTGACCCTCTTAGTCATTAAGAAAATTTTGTAAATACATTGTAAAATAAACCTTTTGCAGTGTAGGCATAGGGGAAGAATCGTGTTGATACTGAAGAGCACCTTCCTGTTGTAGTTATTGCTGCATTGCATAGGTGGGAGGCTTTTCTCATGCTCTGTATTATGAGAGTGGCTTGCTGAGTCTCAGGACTGATATCAGGTGAGGGGCAAAATTGATGAGGACTGATGAGGTCACATCTGGAGTACTGTGTCCAGTTTTGGACTCCCCAGCTCAAGAGGGTCAGGGAACTTCTGGACAGAGTCCTTTGCAAGGCCACAGAGATCACAGAATCTTAAGGGCTGGAAGAGACCTCGAAAGATCATGTAGTCCAACCCCTCTTGCAGAGCAGGACCACCTAGAGTAGATCACACAGGAACTCATCCTGTTGGGTTTTGAATGTCTCCAGAGAAGGAGACTCCACAACCCATCTGGGCAGCCTGTTCTAGTGCTCTGTCACTGGAGAAGTGAAGAAGTTTTCCTTGTGTTTCTTTGGAACCTCTTAGGCTCTAGCTTGTACCTGTTGTCCATTGTCCTAACATTGGACATTGCTGAGATGATCAGGGGATTGGAGTATCTGTCTTATGAGAAAAGACTGCAGGACCTGGGTCTGTTCAGCCTGGAGAAGAGGAGACTGAGGGGAGATCACATGAATACAAGTATTTGATAGGTATATGTGAAGAGGATAGGACGATACTTTTTTTTTGTTCGTGTCCAGTGACAGGACATGGGGTAATGGACAAAAGCTGGAACATGAAAAGTTTCACTTAAACTATTTTACTGTAAGGTTGAGGGAGCCCTGGCACGGGCTGTCCAGGGAGGATGTGAAGTCTCTTTCTCTGGAGGTGTTAGAAATCCATCTGGTTACGTTCCTGTGTGACCTGGTCCAGGGGAACCTACAGAGCAAGTTGGACTAGGTGATCTTTAGAGATCCCTTCCAACCCCTACCATTCTCTGATTCTGTGAAAATTGCCTTGTTTGTATATCTTTTGTACACTTGTGAATTCCACATTGACTAAAGCTGCTTTCTGTTCCCTGTTCTTTTTGACTGAGTCTAGAAATAGAGCTGTTGCTTTTGATGCTACTATTGGTGGTGAGAAACTTCAAAAAGGAGTTCAGGCTGGATGTTATCAGCGTTTAACTGAATTGGAAAATATGAGATGGTTGAGGTCATTTTCCATAGGGCGATGTTATATAGAACAGGTGTTTCCTCTCTACTATCCATTCCCTAATTGAATGGTGTCTGCTTCCATCACATACATCCCACTTGGAGATGATAGATGTTGCTTAGTTATGTGTACTTAATGTCAGTAAATAAATACCTGTGGCTTGGATACTCCAAAGTTGGGGTTTTTTTTAGTTTCTTTTGTTTTACTGAGTGGCTCCTACCTAACAGTTCAAAAGCAGGACTATAATTTTAAATTTGGGATTTTTTAATTTAAATTTGAATATTAATTTGTCCAAGTCTTCCCAGCAATGTTGAAGCAACACGTAGAGGGGGTATATAGCTCTGTAGCTTTAAAGAATGTGGAGAAAAATACTTCCTTAAGAGTGTTTTAAGATACAAAGATACTGCTTAACACTTTTCTCAAGCGTGCCATAAAAGAAGCCACAAGTTTCTGAAGTAAAAGCCACTTCAAATCATCTTCATGAAGAGGTGCCTTCTTATATTCCTTTGTATGTGGTTTTGCAAGTCAAATGCGAGTTACAGTTGTAGAATGGTTCTTCAGCTGAACACTTAAGTCATTTCCTTTTCTGATAATCAGTCATTTACCTTGACGTTCCCCCATAAAAGATCATTTTATGGCTATTCAATCAATAATGGTGAAAAGTATCATCTCAGGTCTGAAAGACATTATATCACATGTGCAGCCTAGTTCACTGAATGCATGGCTCATTGAGCAATCTGCCACCTGGGTTGCAGATTCAGATGTATTATTGTTGGAGATTGTACCCCCGTACTTTCTTGTTTTTTTCATTTAATTATTGAATGCAAGAAGAGATAGAATATTGCATGTGGAGAAACAGGGAGAGAATGAGTGCTATGGTGGTAAATGTTTCTTTAAAAGATAAAAGTTTGAACTACTTATTTGTACCCTACTTACTCTTCCACCAGAAAGCTGCTACTGTTGAAATAACACCTCTAGAGTAGTACCTTCTTGACAGGCATTTACGTGCATGTGAAACTGACGACTATGATATCTATATTTATAAGTGAGGTTAGGCACGTTTATGTTGATATGGCAACACTACTTTATGAGGAGAACATGACTGTGTTATTTAAGATTGAATTATGATGCCAACACAGTCTCCAACTCATTTCCAAATAATATAATTTGTGTTTAGAGCTGGAGGGGGGAAGGGGCAAAGTGAAATCGCACCAGAGGTCAAAAATAGTGTTTTTAGCTCAAAGTTAATTCCTGGGTGTCTGTGGGATACATATGCTTAAGATGTAGATGGCATTATTTCATTTTAGGTTGCACTTCATTAAGAATGTTTTTGAAAACATTTAGTTTGAGGATTGTCTACTATTCAGACTTCTTTCTACTTAGAAATAAATCAGTGCTGTACTGAATTTGTGTTGCAGCTTCCTTTTGGTTTGGCCATGGTTCTTTTTTAATACTGTCTCCCCTTTGTCTTTCAACGTCCCTTTTCTTTTCCTGTCTATACCTTTCCTACATTTCTGCAAACTCTCCTGTCATTATTGCTTTTTTACTCATTGCTAGGTATGCTGAGCAACCTTGATACTGCCTGGTAGTTGTGATTTGGGTGCGTGTGCCTGAAACAAGAGGTTCACTGAACAATGTGTCTTCTAATACCTCTGTAGGCATTTGTAGGTGCTTGGGGGAAGCGCGTGAGAATGAGTAGTTTAAGTATATTCTCCCTCTTCCTCAGACTTCTGTTGTAATTCTGCAGGCACCTGCTGACTTTTCAGTGAATAGCTCCACTATCAGTGTGCTGCTCAAGCTCTACCCTTGTCACAGCACGATGTCTCTATTTTGCTGTTCAGCTGCAGCTTGCAGGTTGCTTAGTAGTAATATGGGAAACTCACAGTGTGACTGTTAATTTCGACTCTCATAGTTTTCAGAAGGCTCCGAGGGCCAGGATACAGAGTGGTGTGTTTTTGTTTAACTTGAAAAGACAGGTGATATGAACACTCTTTCTTTGATATCTCTGCAACCAGACACAAAAGATAGTTAGCAACAGAAGGTAACATTTGCTGAAGTTGGTAATACTTGAAAAAAACCTGAAGTTCACCAGGGATGAGTGACCTTTAAACCCTCCACCTTAACTTCTGAGCATAAGTGCAAAACCTAGTTTGCATTGAGATTATACAAAATTTTTGTGGTAAAGAAAGGAAAAATTATGCCAAAATATGGTTCTAATAGCAGTAGCTCTTTGTCCTTTTGTGTATATGTGTGTGTGTAGGCATACATGGCTTAAATTAAGTCTGATGCATTACAGGGCTTTCCAAATTGAAAAGTGCTCAAATGGAATTACATGTACTGATGGAGACAGGTATTGCTGTAACAATGCCAATATTCTATATCATATTCTTTTTCTCTATCCCATCTTTTTTAGAGGCATGCAGCTTAGGCATTTTATTGCATCAGATTTGTGTTGGCCAAAATGCTTTCCTTAAATTGTCCTGAGTGTTGCACAATAGAGAACTGGTGGAGCAGAGCAAAGAAGTATAACTAACCTATGGAGCAAATTGTGCTGTAATGTTGGCTCTGATACTTGCTAATTATACAAAAATATCAAGCCTGCACTGTGTTGCCACAAGAAAGGAAGTGCACTTTGAACTTCTGATTGGAATGGTGAAAATAACATGTGTTAATAATGTTTTACGCAGATGTGATGCTGCAGACAGTCTTTGACGCTCGTTCTAGGCATTGTTCAATAGGCTTAATTAATAGAACCCAAACTACAGGTTTTTGGCCTAATTTAGTGTGTGATTAGATCTTGGTTTTTAATTTAAGCTTTTGTGAGTGTCTTTGAAGGTAGGTTGTACAATTTTTTTTTTTTTCATTTTTTTTTCTGTACTTGCTGATAGTGAGAGCTCAGTAATTGTGTGGCTGGATAAAGCAAAGTTCCTGAGTTCATGTTTAGAAGTAACTATCACTGGAAAGGAAATCCTTTGCAGTCTGCATAGATGGCCCAAAGGCAGAAAAAGAGTCTGAGCTTCTAACCTGTTTTACATTGCTGTTTTTGGTTATAAGTACACATTTGACAATTATCTTTCTCTTTGTTTGGATAGGGATGCTTAATTTTTACTGTTCTTTTGCTGTGGCTGTATTTGTAATCAAGACCCTATGAAAGTGGGTGTGTGCTGGGTATGATTAAGTGGTAGTCTTTCTGAAGTGTTTGGAATTCTCTGGATTTTTTGTTTGTTTGTTTGTTTTTTAAGTGGAGAAACTGGTAAAATGAATGCTAGTTTTATTAATAAATTAATGCTTTCCTCAGTAACTTGGAGAATTAAAAAAAAGGGCAGTGCAGGAGCTTGTGACTTCTTTCTGGTCTGTAGCTCTTTATGGATGATTTTGGAGGAGAAGGCACATCACTAGAGGGGAACATATACTCGTGTGTTTTCCTTAGAAATGACATTAAATTACTTGAAATAGTATTTTCCATGTTCTGTGGAGATTTTATGCAGGAATAAATGCTTTTTCTTAGTTTTTTCTCCACCTGTTAAGGAGTAATGCTTGGGTAGACAGTTGTATATGAAAATCTTTTCAGCATCTGTAGATGTGGTATTTTCTATTTGAACCTTTTCATTGCGTTTATGTGTTTCCATCCTTATGAAAAATCTCATTTGGTTCATGTGTATTACAGTTAAAAAACAACAACAAAACTTGTAGATGGAGCAGCCCACCCTGTTCTTTGCTCCAGAGGAAAGATCCACCCTCCACTTTGGACTTGAGACAAATTTACTCAGCACATCTCTCTTCAACACCAGATTTTGGATTTCTTAAATGAATTCTATTACTGGAAAAGACAAGTTAAGTAGTGTAATACCTTTATTTACTGTCTTTTTTTCAAGGAGTTTAACAATTGATAATTTGCATGCAGATCCACTCGTACAGAATCCCTTTCTATCAACCCAAACACAAAACCCAAACCATGAACAGAAATAATAAAATAAAATCAAACAGTATTGAAATAATTTTTAAAGCTTTTTTTTTTTCCCATGGTGCTTGCCAAGTTTCAGTTTGATGTAGATTACAATGGTCATACTGTGTTACAATCTTTGAAAAAGTGCAACTGGTCATTAGCTACAATGACACGAACAGCTGTAGTATTTTATGATAACAGCTGGGAACAATCTAGTTCTCTTCAATAACTTTCTTTTATTGTTCTTTTCATGCCATTTTTAAAATGAGAGAGTGAGATTGTTGTATTTATTCTCTATTTCACACCAGGGATTTCTTCATAAGCAGTGGTAGCAATTAGGTAACGAAATACGGCATTGCTGTTTATGACTTGGAACATTTACCTCCACAGGACCTGTTTCATAACCCACCAAAATCTGTGGGAGTTGGAGTCTTTTCATTAACTTGAGTAAACTGTGGATCAAGTTGTCATCTTAGGACTTCTGATTTTGGCCCTTGTTTTCAGGGCATGATTTCTCTTCAGTTTAAACTGCTTTGTTATATCTGATCTTAACACAGCTTAGGACAGGATGATGTTAGCTCTGAGCAAAGTGTGCTTCTACTTTGCAGTGCTTTCATTTAGCAAGTGAAAAGGGACGTGTCTGTTGTAGGTGGCTGGGTTCCCAAGAAATAGTTTGTTGTTCTGTTGCTGTGTCTTCAGAAGTGTAGCGTTACATATTTTCTGTTAGGTATCTATGGTTGATTTTTATTGTTGGAAAACCAAATAGGAACCTTTCTCATATATCTTTTTTTTTTTCTCTATATTCCTTACAGATGAGTTTTCTTCACTAATGAACACATCTGTGTTATCTTAAAATCTCTTTAACTTATTTTTTGGTGTAACAGAGTAAGTCTTAAAATCACACTGATAGTAGTACAAAAGACGTACATATCAGATCTGCATAGAAGCATTGTTTTCTTCCCTGAGAGACCTACTGTTCTGTGTCACACAAGTGGAGTCCTCATTGATTACTGGAGGGGGGGCCGAATGGCACAATGAGGTATATTGGGCATACAGCTGCAGAGTGTGGGAAGAGGAAATGTATGGAGCAAGGGTATGTGTTTTCAATGCTACTTAAGGATTCTTATCCGGTTTATAAATCAAAAGTAGAGAGCTGTTACAGGACATTTTTTGCCTAATGAATTGTGCTGGGTCAGGCAAGTATATTAGCTTCCCACTCTGCTGCACAGACACCGATGTAAATGCTGCTAGGGAGCTTGACTCTATCAAAAAGCAGAGAACTGTCAAAGACAGTTGGTGAAGTTTGATTTGCTCATATAGTCTCTGTATAGCTAAGTTTCATTTAGATTTTTAGTGAAAGATCTTTTTGCACTTTTAAGAAAAGTTTCTGTTAGCCGTAACAACTTTTAACCTGTTTGTCCTCAAACTGTCAGTAACAAGGAGGGGAAAATGACTTTAAGGTGCTCTCTTTTAAGCATACTGAGGTGAGGTTACTTTTGGTAGAGGGGGGAAAGAGGAGTGAGCTCAAACATACAAAAGGAGGCAAACCTGCATTCATTTCAGTTGAGAAATTAGTTTTAGCTCCTGTGCTGTTGATTACCTTAGAAGGTAAGGGAGTGTTTTTTTCTTTATCGTTTAACCTTCTGCTCCATTGCTGCACTGGAGAAAGATTGTATCCTTATTTTTTATGGATGGTATATTGAAGTCTGTTTCTCAGTCACAGCTAAAAAGCATCAGCTCTGACAGCTTCACTGAAGCACAGAATAGTTGAGGCCAAAAGGGACCTTTGGGGGTCACCTGGTCCAGCCCCAACTCTCTTAGCCTTTCATCATAGGAGAGATGTCTCAGTCCCTTTAAATCATCATAATGGCCCTTTGCTGGACTCTCTGCAGTTGCTCCATATGTTACAGTTTATTTGAAATCTAAATGTAAACAAAAATTAATTTAGACATATAAAGAACGTGCACATTAGAGTAGCACACTTAACCTTTTTAACACGGTACTGCTGCTTCCCTGGAGGTCTGAATCTCAGGTGACACTAACCTCATGCAAATACTATTTGTTTACCTCATAGAAGATGGGGGAAATGACTGTCATTAATGAAAGTCTGAAATGTATGTGACAGTACAGTATTAACTTCACATCTTTTAGCCTATTGTCACAAACAACACTTTAGTGTAGGATATTGTTTGTATAACCTAGGTTGAGCTTAGAAGTACTGCCAGTCGGAAAGTTATTCTGCTGATGTATTTTTGGTTATAATCCAGTTGCTATGGGTTCTGATTTGTGGGAGTTGGAGACAAAGTTTTTAATAGGCCATCTTAGAGAATTTGCTAACAGCCTCCTGGGCTTCATTAGGAGGAGTGCTGCCAGCAGATCGAGAGAGGTGACTGTTCTCCTTTCCTCAGCACTGGAAAGGCTATACCTGGAGTGCTGGGTGCAGATCTGGGCTTCCCAGTTTGAGAAAGACATGGACATTCTGGAGCGAATCCATTGCAGGGCCACAAAGATGTCTGTGGGACTGGAACATCTTCCATGTGAGGAGAGGCTGAGAGAGCTAAGGCTATTGACCTGGGAGAAGAGAATGCTGAGGGGCGTCTCATCTGTTTGGGTAAATACCTGGTGGAAGGAAATGAAGAGAAGGAAACCAGGTTCTTTTCAGTATTGCCCAGTGGCAGCGCAAAAGATAATGGACACAAAATGACAGCTCTCACAGTAAGTGAATTTTCTAGTTTGTGAAACACTGGCATAGGTTGCCCAGGGAGGTGGTGGAGTCCCCATTCTTGAGGACACTCAAAAGCTTTTAACCAAATGTGAAATAAAGAAATCTCCCTTAAAAAAATTAAAGGTTATGTCTGCTAAAGAGGTATTCTACAGGAAAAATGTTTTGTGTGGTTATGAGGATCCACCATACAGATACTTGTTTTGAAATAGCAGCAAGATCTGTTGCATTGGGAAATTGTATATTTTTTTAATTGATGCAGCCATGCGTAGCTGATAGTGTCACTGGCAAAACACTTTTACAGATCACTCTTGAATAATTTCAGGATCTCCTAGGCATGTATAGCCCTGGAGTTTGCTGTACCTTGAGAGTAGGTACAGAGAGCATCCCCACTGTACTTTGCACAACTATAAGAAAAATGGGAAAAAGTTTTTATATAAACCTTTCATAGTTATTACTGATGTTTCTGGCTGATGGCAATTGTCTTTCAGCTCCAGTAATCTCTGCCATAATGACTTTTTCTTCATAACTTTCTCATGCTTTTTTATTTCCTTCTGAAGATGTACATTGCTCTGTAAAGCTAATTAGGAAGTACCTGAGTATTACCTGTGTAAAAGTAAAATGAAACCCGAGATGAGGGAATCTCTCTGTGGGTGACAGGGAGTGAAGATAAGTGTCTGAAAGAGTTTGAGTGAAACAAAAGTATGCCGACTGCTTCAGAAAAGTTAGTAGGGCTAACACTCCAGAAGTTTTGAGCAAGTTCTCTAGGTGGGATCACCTTAAGAGATAATTAACTTGGATAATGGAGATACCCTTTTTTTTTTTTTGAGTGAAAATGCAGCTTTCAGACTTTCTCAGCTGACTAGATACATATGAGGAAAATGGTAAACACATAATATAATTTAATATATGGTTTGCCTTGGTGCTCATATAGATCATGTTGTATAATAAAACCTGACAAAGCACACATCCCTATGAAAAGTTTAAATCCGTTTACTGTCTTTACAACATACTGAAAACAACTAGGAAGAGGACTTGCTAGTGCAGCCACTAAATCTTTGGCCTAATTATTTGTAATTGGAATAGTGTATGTCAAAAGATCCCTTGTTCTGGAGAACTTCTGTCTGCAAGAAGTCAAGTAGAGTGTTGAAGTGTTACCTTAAAGATACTTACAGAAATAAAAAAAAAAGACAAGTTGAACATAGATATTGTGACCTGGAATGATGTTCCTTGTAGTTAAACACACCAAAGGAGCTGAAGAAGTGCTTTGAATAAATGAAAATGAAGAGCAAATGAGAGAGCTCAACAACCTGCAGGTACTGTTAATAGCATCTGTTCCACCTACCTGAAGCATTAATGGCTATTCCAGGAGTATCTCTTTTAGCCATGCTATAGGGCATTTCTTCCTAAGTGGCTCTGAGGGTTACACAGTCATCTCCTGCTCGGGTACAGTGGGCATCTGTCATAGTCACAAATAAGTCACCAGAGGAAATTATTTCTGTGGGTTATATTCATGAAAAACCTCTTGAGAGTGACCATAGAGGAGAAGTGGTTGTATAGCTTTTAAAAAATGTCTTTCTTTATGAAGGAAGATATATGATACTAAAATTAGTTGTTGAGAATCTAGTGTATTCTTATGCTCTGATACGTTGGGCATGATTAAAATCTGAATTCAGTTTATACCATGTTTTATCTGAACTGATGTTACAAGCTGCTTCTAAGAAATAATTTTATCAGAAAATATTAACAAATTACCATGATTTCACAAGGCTTCTATTTTTTTTCCCCCAAATTCTTAATATAACAAAACTGACCAAACCAAAGTCTAATTCTGTCATGAGTCCTGGAAAATAAAGGGTGTGTGGGCAATGGATTCTTCTCGTGCCTTGATGCAGGGCAAAAATTTTAACTGCCTTCCTAAAAGTTTACCAGAAATATTTTTGGCTTATAAAAAAAGCAAGTTTTATCTTTGAACAAAGATAACTGGTGGCAGTAGTAATATTTTTTTCGAATGTGCAGAGCAGCTGAGTGTTGAAGAGTTGGTGAGATCAGATGGCCTATCTGTCCAAAGAATACTACAAAATTTTTTCATAAGTATATTTTAGCTACCAAGTGAATGACCTTTGCCTGAGTTTATGTTAACCCAGCACCCTGGATTATTTTGGTGAAAATTATTCCTTTCAAATTGTCCCTCTTGCCTCCTGAAAAGGTACTGCTTTTAAAAAGCACAACAGCACTTATAGACAGTAGCCCATAAACATGGAATAAATAATACATGGCAACCAATTCATTGCTAGAGACCTTGTTGAAAACAATGCTTGAGTTTAAGTATATTTTTCTTCTCCTGGACATGTGAAATCATATCTCTTGATGAGTATCACCCAAGCTTTGGCGGATTTATTTTAAGTAAGGTGAGTCTTACTTTTTCAGGGTAGTAGGGACCTAGCAAGGAATGGACTGGGTTAGCTCAAAAACTTTCCTTGTAGTAGGAGACTGCAAAAGTAACAGACTGAATTATTACTGGTGCAGTGCACACCAGCAGTCAGAAAGGATGCTGCTCAGAGGTAGAGAAAAACACGAGTGGAATCTGGATTACCTTTCCTTTTTCTGTGTGAAGCTTATCCTCATGCCTTCCATCTCCTTTGCTGCTATACTACTAACAATTCAAATATTTTCTACCAAGTTAAGAGGCCTTTCTTTTGTATTTTTGAGTTCAAGAAGAAAGTGACTCTGTAGAAGCTTGCCCTGAAGCATTCTACTTGAAGATTGTATTATTTAGCGTAAATTTCACATTTAAGTAATTCAAAGGAGAAATGTTCTCATTTGGTATTAACCTTGACTAGTGAGGGGTGCCAAGTGTGGTAAATGGACCAAAGAGGATAGTTAGTTATTCACATCTATGTATCAGCTGCACTGTAGAAGTCTCCAAAAAGGGCTAGTTTCTCTTGAAAGAAACCACTGGAAAAAAACAGGTCAGTATATGTGGTGTGTTTGTGTGTGGCAGGACTACTATCCTACAAACCTCTTACTGCGATCAACAAGTGCTTCCAATCTATACTTCAGAACTGGGAACAGAAAAAATTTGGATGTTTGCTATTTGAGGGTAAGTACTGGGCATGTTACTAGTTTGTTTTTGATAGAACAATATCCCCACTCTACGTGTGTGTGTGTATCTGTTTCTGATTCACTGACACTGCAGCAAAAGTGGATTTGAAGCAGAACCGGTTTATAAGGGAAAGGCAGATGTTGAAAGTTTTCTACTTGAAACCTCACCAATTCCCTTTTCAGCCTTTAACTTCCTGTTTAGATGGGGAACACACTGTGGGTTGTTGTGTGGCCAGGCAGGTCTTTCAGAGGCAACAGCGTTCATATTTTGTGTAGTGTACTGGCTAGATTTTGATGCTTTAGAAAACTTTTTGCCTTTTGTTTCCTCAGAAAAATCTTAGGTCCCACTTGCTAAATCTTACTGGAAATGAATGAGTTTATTCCTGAGTTAACCCAAATAAATGGCTTTCTTAAAGAAATGAGACAATCAACAAACACCTTAGAAAAACTTATGCATCTCTACATGACTCTCTTTTTCTTCTTTATATGCAAAATTGGACTTTTAATGAAAAAGAAGATGTTTTCTTGCTTTGGTGACCTAACTGCTATGAAACTTGTGTTAATGTAGCCTGTCTAATGTCATACTCTTCTTTGCTACGAAGAGAATTGTGATGACTGGAATGCATGTCATCAACTTCTGTAATCAGAGTACTTGAAATATTTACAATACTGTGATTACTGTAAAACTTACACACATGCACACACTGTAGCTTCCTTAAACTTGAAAGGCAAAAACACGTATGTCCTGGTTTGTCTCCTGTTCTTGTTTTATAGTTTTTTAACTTAAAGTGTTTGGCAAAAATGAATAAAATACAAACTTCTTGATCTCCTGTCTGAAGTTGGTCATGTACACATTTATAAATTATTGTAGTGAAATAAACAGGAGGAAGGAACAATTGTGCAAAGTTTGAGGTATTTCACTGGCCAAAACCAAAACCTCAAGCACTTACTGAAGCGGCCAAGTTCTGTGTCAGGGTGTTGTCTGTCAAGAGACTCATACCTTTCCATGGATCCAGCAAATGGAATTGAGCAGCAGGGAGATAAATCCTGTAAAGGATTTGCTTGGAATACCTCTGTGTTTGGAAGGCCACTTCAAATGGCCAGGACCAGCCTACAAATAATTACCCACCCAGGTTACTATCAGGAGGCCTAAGATGTGGAAGAGCTCCAAGCCAAGACTTATCAGTCTGATAAGTTTCCTTTCCATTGTGTGCAAGAGCTGTGAACAGTTGGTGCAAAAGACAGTTCTTTGTACAAGTAACTTCTTTTTCTTGTTTCAGACCCTGAGAGTCAATCCAACGAGAAATAATAAAGTAGCCCAAAACTATTACAGCTGTAATATTTCCTATCTGACAGGTAAAGTTCACAGAAAACCATCTAAACTCTGATTACAGACTCATTTAATTGAATTTCATATTTCAAACTGGGCATATCTTGGATTGAGTCCAGGGCATGAAACCGGAGAGGATTTGGTAGCACTACTAGACAAGGTTCTCCTGTAACAGGATTGCCAGGCATCTATTGCCTGCCCGGGAGGAGACAGCATGAAAGAAGGTACTTACCTAACGATGGGCAAAGATCTTTCCTCTTGGATTGTTCCTTGCTGGGGATCTCATAGAATTTTTTATGCTGAAGACTCGAGCTTCGAAATGAGGCTTTTGTAAGTGGTTTTACTCCTCTGACATAAGAGAAAATCCCACAGCAAGAGGATGTGTATTTTGCTTTATTACTAGGCTAAAATTGTGAAAAAAGTCTCTCTTTTCTTCTGGGATGGAGGATGGGCCTAGATGGTTGGCTCTGTGCACCTGTGTAAGTTATCTTTGTCTGTGACCTTTCCTTTTCATAGGCAATCTAATGTCTGTTTAAAGTCTGTGTGGTTTGATGTAACTCCTAGCAAAGTGAAGCTACTTTTAAAAAAAAACATTGGTGGTTTAAATTTTTTTTTTTTGGTATCTCTATGGAAAGTCAGAGTTCAGAGCTCACATTGCAGATGCTGCTTGTTGGTTCAGAAGCTTCCACAAGGATGATGTAAGAACAAGAAGTGAAGAGAAAACAAATACTGATAGAAACAAATTATGCCTGCATATGTAGTCATGTAGTTTTTGTCTTCCTTCAGAGCTGAGGACTTCTTTGTTCATTCCTAGCTGACTCAGCTGGCCTGCACTGTCTTCCCTAATAAGTTTTAAAAGTTTGAGTTTGTATTTTTTTTTAACTTCTGTCTGAGGAGTTTCCATTTTACAGGCTATTTTTTTATGAGTCTAGTCCCGTCTCCAAAAGAGTAATCTCTTGTGTGTTGATGTACATAAAATACCTCAAAGTTTTCTTAAAGAATAGTGGAAGAATGGCTGCTAGCCCTCCCAGGAGGAAAGCACAGTGAGGTCAGTGGTATTCCTTTTGCTTACCTTTTGATTTTGTTCACTCCTATGCCTTGTGAAACAGCCATGAGCATTTGTCATGAACCCCTTTTACTTTCCTCTTGTGAAAATACAATCCAATATGGGCTTTTATTTTTCTTACAATTAATCTATCAGAAACTAGATTTTTTTTTTGTGTTTGATTGATTTTGTTGTTTTTTGTGTATATCATTTTTGGGGATGTTTATTTGTTTTAAATAACTCAAACCTTAGAACTGAATATAAAACCAAAAAGCCACCTCAAAACCCCACCTTGCTGTTACAAACTAGTCTTGGGCATCAGTTGACTCAGACCATTTTATTATAGATGTCTCATTTGTTTAATCCCATATAGTTAATGGTTATTGACTCATAACTAAGATTCACCTTGCCTGTATGGGCTTCTATTCTTTTGACTTGTGTTTAAAAAAAACCCAAAACAACCTATATTTTAAATTAATATTTTTCCTCACATCTATCTGTGGACTATTAGTCATGTTTCCTGGTGTTGGAGAGTTTTATTGAGGGGGAACATCAGGGCAATAACAGAAGTGCTGCAGGGAGGGATAATCTCCAAAAAGGGAAAAGAATGGAAAGAAATGTCAATATAATATTTTGGTTTCTACCAGTTTATTTTCTTTCCTGATGCTTTTCACTTGAGACCAGGCCAAGAATGAGAAATGTTATGGTGATTTGCTGTTTGGTTTTTTTGTTTTTCTTTTTTTTGTGTGGTTACTCTTGTGTATTAACATCTTCCTTCTGTTCTCAATGCAAGTTCCCCAAAGGCAGAAATGGATCAGGTATGTGGGTGGGAGTTTCACATGTGCTGTGATCAACAGCAAGTTTTCTCTCTGAACATGCAGTGTGAGTTATTGGGGTTTGTTGCATGATATTGCATGACAAAGTAAATGACAGCAAAAATGATATATTATCTGTACTATTACTCCTTTTAACATGTAAGCTGTGGGTTTTTTTCCATTCTTTGGGAGAGAGAGAATAATTTAACTTGCCTCTCTGAGTCTACAGCTGCTCAGTGTTTTTTTCCCATGGTCTTACAGGAAGCCAACAGTGGAGTCAGGAATGGCGTTTTTAATTTCTCGATTTGGAATCGGTGCCCCAATCTGTTATATCAATATTACATGCAAAATAGTGCCACCTCATTCTACATGTGTGATCAAAGCATTTGGTCTGGCATATATGACTGCCTTCTCCTTGTACTGCTTTGCCTTTTAAGATAAAGCATGTATATTCCCCCCACAGCCAGGTATATGATCCTTCTCTCTACTGCTGGGATTCCAGAAGAAAAGCAAGGATTGATCTTTAAATGAGAATATGAATCATTACTGTGAAGCCTGGACTTTAAACACAGTCAGTTGTCCTTGTGTTTTCAGTAGCAAATCTGTTCTTTATCTTCTCCATAGCAGTCACAGTTTTAATAACTTTACTTGACTTCTTATGGATAGGAAGTAACAGAGCTGCTTGCAGCACAGTGTTTAAAGGTTTACAGTGTATATTAATGGTCTGTTGCTTTCAGGACACGTTTTGGTTTCAGTTCCTCTCTCTCATCTATCTTCATCAAAATCGAGAGTCCCTCTGACACTGGGAAGTAAATGTGAAAGGCCAAAATGTCTCTTTCAGACAGCGACTCAGGTGTACTGTCACATAACTTTTCAAAGGCTTTTTCAGTCTATCTCAAACACTGAGGATGTTCTTGGGGGCTTGGCCACATACAGATTGTCACAACCCTTGAAAATTTTGGATCCCTGTATAGTTTGCAGTAGTTTGTTTCTACATAGTAATCACTATTAAGACAAATATCCCCTGAAAAGCCTCTTAAAATTGTGGAAAGAAAAGGTCTATTTTTTTTCTAATACTTGCTTTTGTAAGGCAAAAGTGATTATTCTATAAAATCTAAATCTCCCGTGGTGATTTTTCTCCACCAAGAAAGTCTATGTGAAATTTGTATAAAAGCTATGGATGGGGAATATAATGACCTCATATTCTCAGAGGGAAAAGGTGTTATTGGAAACTGAAAGTATAATAAATTTGCAGCATTAGGGAGGGGCATTAAGGAATAATTTTTGATGTTTTTACCTTGAGCAAGTGGCAACAATTAAAAAGCAGTTTTGCAATTCAAGCAAATATTGACATTTATAATGGCTTTTGACTTGCGCATTTAATGAAAACAAGGACCATGAAGATGCTTGTTTGTCTGCAGAAAAGCTCATTTTGTGGGTTAGAGATACTGGCTTGCAGGGGGGCTATGTTGTCCAGGAGAGAATCTCTATCCCTATCCCATTTTTTCTTCCCTTCCCTTCCCTTCCCTTCCCTTCCCTTCCCTTCCCTTCCCTTCCCTTCCCTTCCCTTCCCTTCCCTTCCCTTCCCTTCCCTTCCCTTCCCTTCCCTTCCCTTCCCTTCCCTTCCCTTCCCTTCCCTTCCCTTCCCTTCCCTTCCCTTCCCTTCCCTTCCCTTCCCTTCCCTTCCCTTCCCTTCCCTTCCCTTCCCTTCCCTTCCCTTCCCTTCCCTTCCCTTCCCTTCCCTTCCCTTCCCTTCCCTTCCCTTCCCTTCCCTTCCCTTCCCTTCCCTTCCCTTCCCTTCCCTTCCCTTCCCTTCCCTTCCCTTCCCCTTTTGTTCCTTGCCTTTTTTTTTTTCTTTCTTCTTTTTAACTGAACTGTTTTGATTTGTGACGTGATCCAAAAGACAAAGAAAACAAAGTGTGCTGACAGATTGACATTCTTTGAGACTGGTGCCAGAAGGCTTTTGGAAAAATATCCAATTCTTGCACATAAAGTCTGATCAAATATTATATGGGAAAGTGTGTTCATTTTGTTCATTACAAGAGAGGACAAAACATCTTATTACAGTCTTCTAGCTCAGGTAGGCTGTCAGGAGTATCATACTTTTGAGGTCATTTCTATACAAAAGTGAAAAAGGCAGGTTGTAGTACTAGAATGGGATTCTCTATCTATACATGGCTTTTAAATTATGGTTATTTTTATGCATAAACTGACTTTCCATCTGAACTCACAATTAGCTGAAGGTAAGCAGAAGGATATGTATGTGGACATTTGTCTAAACATCTCCTAGTTGTTCAGCGGTTTTTCAGTATTTAATTCTGGAACTGTAGTCCTATACCTCCATGTACTGGCCTGGCAATGGACCACTCTCTTTAGTCTTGTCTAATAAAGTTCAGGTATTTGCTCAATCTACGTGGAAACTGTGTTTTGCCTCTAGTCAAACTGATGTAATAGGCAGTGAAAGCTGTCAGGGAGGTGGATATCTGTGCAAGAAACAGTGGTCTGGCTGCTGAGCGTGCTGAGCAGTTGGTAGGCAGAATGGCTTAGTACAGCCCTGATGGCTCACCCATGCTGTTTGCAATAAAGCCTCTTCAGGGAAGGTCAACCAGTTTACAGCTGAGTCTTCTCAGTTCACAGGCTTGTTATTGAGCCAGGTTATTATAGTGGCAAATGTAACCACTTTTTTCGTTTGGTTATTTGCTAAGGCTGTTTTGCAGTATGGCTTGTGTGCTGTGCATTGGAACTGGCTCTTGAGCTGGCTGAGGTGCTCCCTGTTGCGGCTGTCAGTCCTGTCTTAATGTATCACATAAGCATAACAGTTTATAGAGGGCTGAGGAAATTCACTTAAGGACTGATCAAAACTATTTGACATATCTCTATTAACCTAAACAGTTTCTCTAAATGGCTGGTGGTAAAAGATTTTGCCGAAGTTCTATGAAAAGAAAGTATTTAATTTTAAATTAGTTCAAGAGGCCAGCCAGGGTTTACTTGCCCATGATGGTAAGTTCTCATATCACAAAACCATCTATGGGTGGTCTTGAGACAGACTAATTAAATATATTAGGGATCTTAAATTCTAATTGAAATATCACAATTTCTCTTCATTGGTTTTTTGTTCTTAAAAGTTTAGTTATGATTTTCTAGTATTATATAATCTGGTATTTTATGGAAATTGTTACCAGAAATTTTTAAGGTTTCAGTATCCTCTCAGAATGATTAGAAGAACAATTTAAGTGTAATGCTTTTTACAAACATCTGGAAGAGGCTGGAGTTTGTCACTTTGTCATTTTGTAGAAACAGGGATGAATTAAAAGACTTTTTCCTGCAGACATCTCATTTGTTGCTCCATGGTCAATTGAAAGAAAAATAAAAAGGCATGGCGTCCTGGCTGTGTGGGAGCTTGAAATTTCCTTGCAAATGCTGGATGATGACCTGTTTTCTCAGGGTCTTGCCTAAAGCCAAGTACGGAGCACTTCTTCAGTAACCTAATGATGCATTTTTGATAGTGTTGCCAGGTCTTACTCAGCTCATGCTGTCTTGGTGAGTAATATAAAAGTTACAGTTCTTTTTAAGCAGTCATCCTCTTGCTTTACTTTTGTGGTGTAAAACACTAGGAACGTCTCTGAAATCTGTTTTGTCTTATTTTGCTTGACCTGTGAAAACCTTTCAGTTTTATAATTTGAAAAGGTATGTTTTGAAGAAATTCTACTGCCAGTTATTTTTCTGTGGGGGATGGAGGGTTACTGCCCAGGGTTTCTAAGTGACTAAATACCAGTCACCTCTGCTTGCCAAGGGTGTCTCGGTTGCTGTTGCACTCCATATGAGAGGAAGAGATGCTGCTGGTGGCCTGCTTTCTTTTGCAATCACCCACCATCCAGACAGAACAAACTTCAGCATTTCTGGTACTGTTGCCAAGATTCCTGTAACAATGCAGGTCAGGGAAAGGATCCTCTGCAGTGTGTAGGGTTCTTCAGAGCCTCTGTGCCAGTTTTTCTTTTCTCCTTCTACAGAAAGAGAGAAGTTAAGCGTCTTCTGATGCTTCTTTTTGCTTTCCAACATGAAAAAGCTCATTAGCCAATTGATAAAACTTAAAATGGTTTCGTCTATGATGCAAGGTAAAAGTGACAATAACTAATTACCTAACTAACTAACTGAAGTCACCACTAAATATCTATTCTAAAATGAAGACTCATAAGACAGATTTGTAGAATGTCTGAAATCACATCTGAAGGTCATAAAGTATAACTAGGAATCTGCTGTTCCCTTTTTTAGGGGCTTTTGTGTGTGTGAAAAACTGCACTAACTTGTTTAAAGAATTTTTGGGCTAAACATTTTAGCTTTTAAAATTACCAAACACAATATATGAACTATGTTATTCTCCGAAGCTGAAGTGCAAGTAAAGTTATAAACATTTTCTAAAATTGCTAAAGTAGTAAGTGGGCTTGCAATAATCTAAAATTACCTTTCAGGTACTATATTTGATATTTTTTTATATTCATGCAAAAATCTCTCCTGTAGCTAGAAAGTCCTGAAGTCACACGGGGCTGACACTTGCACAGAAACATTTGTCCCTGAGTAGGGAAATTTCCTTGCAAAGCTGCTTACTTGTCTTGTTCTAGCAAGCTTTTCTCTATCAGTGTGTGAAACATAGAATTATTTAAAAAATAATTCTTTACTCTTTATAAATGCAGCAATGAGAATGAGACCTCTGGAAATAGAGCCAAATCCATATTTGTGGGTGGGAGCATGTGAGGTTTAAGGTGTTTTTGTTTTTAAAATCTGATGTCTTGAGACAAGCAGCTGCAGTGCCTCTAGCATTGCTCAAAGGGCTGCAAAATTAAATTAACCAGACATGCTGCTTTTACTGTTATGTGGAAACTCATGGCAGCCCTGCCACTGTCCATGGTCAGGTGAATTTCACCCAGTTAGAAATCCCAGTGCTATTCTCTGTAGTGGAAAAAGCTGAGCCACTGGCCTGACTGTTGTCTGTTGACCCCCACCATAGTGATTCCCACTTCCCTGGGGAAGATTTTCCTTCTCATTGACAGCTTTGGATTTGCTCCCTCTGTAGGAATCTTGTGTAATCCTGAAGGTCTTGACTTAGAGGTTAGAGAGTGGAATAATATAGACTTGGGCTTCCAGGTTGAGCTTTTCTGCATCCATCTGTCTTCATGGGACCCAAATAATATAGACTGAAAAGTTACATTAGACCAAATGATTTGTGCCTCATTAGAATTGTCATTTTTTTATAATGCAGAGTCTGTGCAATTCATTTGTTGGAAATATAGCAAGGGAAACTATAGAACCCATAAGTGGAAGAACCAAAATGAAAATGTTTAGCTATTCACTAGCCAGCTGACCACTCCTGAGTTCTACTGGAATTACAATGCTGGGAAAACTTACCATTATCTAATTTTTTTACAACATATTTTTTTAATGATGCCAGTACTTGTATGTCTACTGGGGCACCTACTAGATGAATCTATTTCATGTATTTTAAAAGTCTGCTAGGTTTCCTGTGGTAATGTGTTATGTTTGGGAGGTTGGCAATTAGAGCTTAGAAGACATGAATCTGATGGATAAAGTGCCTGTCTTACTCTTTTACTTATTTTTATATCTGATTGTTTATAGATCCATTGGGCTGTACTAACAGCAAAACAGAAACAAATATGTTTATCCCAGGCTACTGTGTCACCAGTGAAATACGCAATATTCTAGATCAGCATGAGAAGCGCAGAAGGCCTGAAGGGGTGGAGATGTTGTAGCAGCCACACTCCTCTGTGTCCTGGTGCTCAGTGCCAATCCTGCCGTGGGGTGGGAAGCTCTTCCAGGGATGATCCATTGGCTGTCAAGGGCTGCTGAACTACTCCCAGGCATCTCTCACTCTTCTCTGGAGATGTGCATGCTCTGGTGCCTGAGCAGTTATTCATTTCACGCTCATGAAGTCAGAAGGCAGAGGTTTTCTCCACTTTGTTTTTCCATCCTTATTTTCCTTTTAAATTTGGAGATACTTGCCCTGGTCAAAGAGTTGAAACTAGACCATGTGATTTGGCATGTGGTCCTATATCTCCTCCAGCTCAAACTATATGGGTTTAATTATGGTACAGAAGTAAAAGTGAGGAAGGGAGACATGCTGCTCACATGCAATGAAACATTGCATACTGGCTATCAGTGGTTCAAGTAAGGTAGATGTGTTCTGCCTTAGTTATTTATGCCTTCATCAAACTGAAGGCTGTACCCCGCTATAAAAGGTAGCAACATGGTGACAGGGTTGTGTGGTCCTCCTGCCAACTTAGCAGAAGGATCTTACCGTGCTTGAGGATATTTCCAGTTACTTGATCTGATGAACATTTTGTCTTTCAGGCTCTTAGATTGATGCAGATGCTAACTTGATTTCAGGGCAGTTTTGAGTATTATTAGCTTCAGATTTGTGAAACCCTTCTATTTGGTGATTTTTTTTTTTTTTTTTTTTTTACTGTGTGCTTTTCACAAATGGAATGTAAGGACCAGGCTCTTATAGTGACAGCGTGAGGAAGCCTTGGCACGAAGCACGTAATGAGCAAAAAACTTGGCTTGATCCAGAAAGTGGGGTTTACATTTATTTTGGGATAACTCTTTCGTTTTTCAGTCTGAATAAATATCAGATCTCTTCTTTACTCTGCTCAATGAAACCTGAATAATTTATGCAACTCTGACTAGGAGCTGACAAGAAGAAGCAACAGTGCTCTTGCAATTTTTATGATGGCCAAGGTGGCTACTTGTTAAGAATTAAAATGAAGTTCCTAAAAACTGAGAGTAGAAAAACTATTTCATCTGGAAGCATGCTATTCTTAGATATTTTTTCTTTTTTTGCAAGTGGACTTGCAAACCTTGTTAAACAGAAGTGCAGTGATAAGAAATAGAAACCATTGAAAAGGAAGACAGTATTCATGTGTTTCCTGTGTTATCATTCTTTGTGTTTAATTCGTCAGTGCAAGATTCACATGACCTAAAACAGCCTTTAGAAGCAAATTTGCCAACATATTTGACTGTTGTTAGTTCTGCATTTTGAGGAAATCTTGAGTGCATTCAAGTTAACTTTCAATATTATCCAGGATATTGTGAATTGTCACGTAGTGCTTTATTTTACTTCACTTATGGGAGATGTAGTATGGATGACCTTAAGTTATCAGTAGTAGACAGTCCTTGTACTTCTTGGAATTGAATTTATAGGAAAAAAAAGTGTCAACTGAGTGTGGCAAATGTTTATTTACACAAGAAGATAAATGTACAAGTTTTTAATTGCTGCCCGAGGGAGTGGGATATAGTTTATAAATGTGTCTCTACTTTTAGAATGTAAGAGTTAAGTTACAGTTCTTCCCTGGTGATTCTTGCATGAAACAGGAAAAAAGATGCAAAGCTTTCCTTCAAGTGACTAAAAAGCTACACTGTTGAAAGCAACACTGTGGCTTGTAAATTGATGTTTCCTGTTACAGTTTCTCCGAGCTGTCTCCAAAACTATGGAGAAGGTTTAGTGGTGAGGTAGAAAGAGATTGATTATGCTGGGACTCCTTCAAAGCAGTGAGATCAAGGCAACTTCCTAGGCTCACATACACATCCCAGTTACACCATGACTATCTCAGGATGAGAGATGATGTCCAGCATCCTTTTCATAGGCTCTCTTCCGTTGTATTTTCTAATACAAGCAAGCTTGTGAGTGCTGTTTGGCAAAGTGCCTGGGTGCTGTGCAGCCTTGACCTAGCAGGGGTTGCAGGACCCCAGGTGGGCTGCAGCTGGGCTTCCTCACCAGCTCTCCTCATGGAAGAAGAGGTGCTAAAGTGCTTTCCATGCAGGAAATGAAGGGTGTTAGGGGATTTCCAGGTAATGTGTTGAGCTAAGGGAAGGGTTATTATTCATCAGCTTCTTATTTTAAACTTAGAAGCAAATCTGGGTGGTTGTAGAGTTAAGATATTGTAGCAGTATTGGGCATTGGAAGGAAGAGCTGAGCATTTGTGTGCAGAATAGAGCAACAGGAAGATATGCGTAGCCTCTGAAAAGGTTGGCAGTTGTCCTACTGAAGAGTTCTGTATAATGTTACAGCAGTCTGCTGATGCTACAGAATTTTGATAGATTAAACTGCAGTTTGTTTATATGGATTTTTTTTTTCTCTAAGGTTCAATGTTTCCAATTGAAGATGTAGATCTTTAATTAAATAAAATTATTTCCATCCGTATTTAGAAAGCTTGCATGGCGTTCAGGCTGAATAGTAGCTGCTATTTTGACTTAAACAGTAAGTGTTTTTTTCATATAACTTTGCAAACATGAAATAGCTCCCCAGTCAAGTGAATAGTCTTCTATTCTACATAGATACGTTCCTGCTTTATTTGAAGTAGATGAATCATTTAGTATGGTTTTATTATCTGTGTCTTATGTGCTCAGGAACGGTGGAGTGATTTTTGTTTTGTGGGTTTTCTTTCACTCATTTAGGGGAGCATATGGTTTAGGGAGAGTTGCCTTATATCTGAAAATTTGGCGAGGAGTCTGCAGATTGTATAATTAGCTCCATTCCTAAATAGTGACTTCTTTTCCAGGTATTGCTTTGGCTACATACGTTTGGAAATGAGTATGGTTTTTAGGGCAGTAAATGGGTATATGTATAAAAATAAGCCCTGTTCAAACTTGGACTACCAAACTAAATGTTAGCATTTAAAAGCATATCAACAAACTTGGTAAGAGGAAAGAAGCATTCACAGTGACGAGATTAACTTGGTTAAAGCAGATGCTGAAGAAATGATTTCTTTCCGTTACCTGGATGATGACGGGCAATGCTGCAGGCCACTGAGAAATTGACTGAAATGTTGAGCTATGCTCGATTGTTTGCTGTCAGATTATTAAGTTAGTTCCTGGAGGAGTCTGGCTTAAGTTGTTTACTAGTTGATATCCTCAGTATTCATCATCCATTTGTTCCTGTCGAAGAGGATAATTTGAGCATTTTTGGAAGACAAAGCAGGAGGGATTATAAACAGATTTAGAATTTCAGATGATGAACTGTAAAAATGGTCTGAAATCAATGAGGTGAAATTTAATAAAGATGCTTGGAGAAATCAAATGCACAATTATAAATGGGCTAGGTAGCATGCTGGTCAGGAAGGACTGGGGTATTGCAGTGGGTCACAAACTGAGTTTGTCAGAGGTGGTGTGCATAACACTGAGATCTCATAAGGGCTGTATAGATGATGAAACATGTCAGATAAATAGCAGAGGAGGTAATTATGCTTCTGTGCTTAGCATTCTGCTTTTAGCCTAATCAGAGGGATGTTGTAGCTAAAGGGAGCGGAATCTCAATGGCACCAACAAGGACAGGACACAAGGTTTAAAAAACTCAGTCTTCAGGGAAAATCTGAAAGCTTTGAGTTTCCTTAGTCTAGAAAATAGAAAGATTAGGGAATGCCTAAATATTCAATGATATGAAAAAGTGGTGTAAGGAAGGTAGAGATCAACTATTCTTTACTGCTACTGAGGCTAAACGAAATTATTTTAATTTGCTGCACTGAAGCTTTAGATTACATAATATAGAAATTTCCCAGTACTCAGAAAGAAATTCTCTAGAGACTTACAGGAGGTAGATGAAACATTGCAAAAGCACCGTTGCAAAGATACACAAATGAAAACTGGCCTAAGTAAGTAGCACCCTGAGAAGTGCTGTGTACCCTCTAATCATGGTGTACAGCATGGGAAAGGAGATTGTAGGTGGACTCTGAAGGCAGGAGAGCAGTAAGTTAACCCTAGGGACAGCCTGTCAGCTCAGCCTTAGAGCTGCACTGATGTAGCCAGGGATATCTGGTCCTGTTCATGTAGCTGCCTGGAATGCTTCTGCACAGAAATTATGCTGTATATGGTGGAGAGGACTTAAAGATGTCAGTTTGTCCTGGAGGCAAGCACTGGTATTAGGGCTTCATAGCTTTTCTAATCCACATCCATTTTTTTCCTACTAATAATTCTCATCTCATTGTAGTATTCGATTCTTGAAGTGGAGAAGGGTTTTCATGCCTCACTTGTGGTTTTGGTGTGTTTTTTTTTTTTTTTTTTTTGTAGTGTTTCAACAGTGAGTTATACGTTGCAAGTTGGGAAGAACAGGCCCAGATGACTGCTGGGCGCTATTTTTTGAATTCTGCTTTTCTATCATTTGCTGTTAAAATGATTAACTCTTTGTGTAGTTCTAGTCTGTAATTAATGGAGCCTGAAACATCTCTCATTCAATTTCTTTTCTCTGTACACTAGTTTCTTTTAAGACACTGTCTTTCATCTACCTGGTATTAACACTAGTAATATTGCTTTTAAGATATCTTTAAGATCTACTTCTGTGTGCAAGCACCACGTTAACTTTTGTTTCCAGTTTATTAAACTACATTTGATAAGCTAATGTGATGCATACTTAGCTATATACTCAGTAAAGTTAATCTTGTGTTGAATTTATCCAGGAAAAAATATGCTTTGTGGGTTTTTAAAAATTTTTATTGTCCAGATTCTTTAGTGTTGAGATTTCAGGTTGCTGTGACTTGAGTTATCTTTTTAGCTTTGGTAAAGGTGCATATAACTATGGAATGAATTTTATGTTCTGTAGTGAGTATAGTTTTATTGCTTCTCTTTTTACTTCTGAGAAGTACAGAGTGTACTTCTGGATTCTTTCTCTGTGTGTGCGACTACTTTAATTGGATGGTTTTCATGTTCTCTAAATAATACCAAGTGATTATTTCTTGGATCTTTTTTAGCTCTATCTAAAGGTGCATTTCAAAGTTAGGAAAATGGATATACAAAGGTTAGCTTGTGACTTTAAAACAAGTCTCAGATTCATAAGAAGCCTTTAGTTTTGCAGGTTCAGAAGCAGGTAAAATAACAGAGTAGGCAATAGTGTACACATCTGAGTCAATGTAAGATTAGCTTCTCAGGTGGGAAAATTTATCTGCAAGAGATTTTGTGCCATGAGGGCTAAATTGGTCCTTGTACCTGAGCTAAGGCATTGAGAAGTGGTTTGGGAGTCTCTGTAGCACTGACCTGCCCAAGTCTCAATCATGTTCCCCAGCCCCATAGCTGGGAAAAACAGTCTTTCCTGTGCTCTGTGTTTGTCAGAAGTATTGATTTTGAGCCAGCCTGACTATGCTAACTACTGTGTTCGGAGAGTTATTAGGTGGTAGCTAGAGCCAAAATGTTTTTCTTTTCCTGTCTGGATCTATCCAGCTGCACAGAGCACTAGACTGTATAAATTGTTTACTTGCATTTTGCTGTGACTTGTAGTACGAGCTGCTTGCACTGATTAATGCGAGATGATAGTTTTTCTTTTTATTTCTTTTCTTTTTTTTAATTTATTACCCCCCACTTGCCTTGAAAAATAGAGCATTAGATTAAAGTGGTTATGCTTAAATATAATGAGGAAAACCAAATATCCTGATTACAGATCCTAGTGACATTTGTGCTTTTAAAATATGCCTACTATTTGTGAAGTTAGTGCCTTAACCCTTGTACACAAAACGGAGGATGAGACTGTTTCAGGGAAAAGGAAATTAACAGCTTTATAGAAGTTGTGGAGCTCTAGTTTGGGATTTCACTGGAGATCAGCTTTTGAGTTCAGTGAAGTCACTTAACTTGAGTGCAGTTGCAAATGAGAATAATGTTTATTTAGGTAAATTAGGAGGGACGATTAACCTGAGCCTTTTGTGAAACAATTTTGAGAGTAGAGGAAAGTATGTGAAAGTGAAATTATGATACTTATTCAGACAGACAGTAAGGTGGCTTTTTTTTAATCCTGATTGTGTAATTTGCAGAGGTTAAAATTTTGCGACTCTGATATTCATGTAAGTTTATCAGTTTATAAGGGCCTGATTTTCAAACTATTCCAAAAATGAAATTCTTACTTTTCTATATTATTTTATTTTGGTCAAGTGGAAGCATGCAAAACTGAAACATTGGCTTTCAATGTTTCTCTTCAACTGACGCCTTGGTTCAGCAGCTTGCATTAGCCTTGTCTGTTTTAATTTCATTTCCTTCCTTGACAGAATACCTACGGAAGTTTGTCATACAGTTTTTCTCAAGTGAAAATAGCTTTGTTAATGGGCTAACAGCACCATTAGGGTTCCCTGTGCTTCTGGTCAGTTCTTTTTTCTTCAGCATGTGAAAGTATTAGCTTCACTGTTTGCCATAGAATAATAATGTTTTTTCAGAAAAACTCAAATATTTAAACAGCTGTTTCCTTTATTCAGTACAACACTAAAGAGGATATTTTTACCATCCTGACACTGTGCTCTTAAACTAATTCATTAATTTGTTTGTCTTGTTGTTTTGCCGTCTCTGTCCTAAGACAATTGGTTTAGGATAGTCTGTTCTCTTATTTGTGACACTTTCGTTTCTTGCTGTATAAGGCATAGCAAGTATTTCATCAAGAGGTTTGGCATGTGTGATGTCAAATGGTGCTGGAGACAGGACTCTCCCTAAAAGCCTGAAGTAATAATATTCAGTGTTGTAAATTCAGTCTTTCTAAATATTTTGTACTAATCTGGCATAGGCTTGTTGTACTAAAATGAGACTAGTGTTCTCATACCAGTCTAGGCAGAGCTCGGCATCAGTTTTCACACACAAGCACTTCTTAAAATCCACCCCTAAACACTCTGAACGCTTTCCATATTAGTTGAAAGGCATTTGTTATTTATCATCTGACAGGATTTTATGTACCAACAGTACCTACTTCTTTTGCAGGATGTAAATATACTACTTAAATATGCCACACACTTTAATATACTGATTTAAACTTAATACATACTTGAGACATGTTTTGTATTTTCTACCAGTGTATCTTTGCACATCCTAGAGTCAGATAAATCTGGGGAACCTTCTAATAGAGGTTTGCTGAACTTCTTTGTAGGTTGCATTTACTGTCAATCCTGCTTTGAACATCATATACTTAATGACAATTTGTAGTCACTAGAGAAGTTGCATGGGAGGACTTTTAAACCTGTAGTTCTGTGTAGGCTATATAATTTTCTGCAGCATGTATTCCAGGCTTTCTGGATTACTAAGGCTTTTCATATTTTGAGAGAAATTTCCCCATGTTTATAATTCTGTAGAACTTTTTTATGACTTGCAGAAATAGCATTTTAAATGCATGCAATGCTGGAAAAACAGTAAAATGCTTTCCAAAATGAGAGTTTTGCAGTCTGCAGCTATTTGTGTTGCAGGGTTGTGAAGCATGGAGTGATGTTAGTCAGCATGCAATATCTCTGTTTGCCAGAGATCATTATCAGTAGCAGATTGATATGACAGAAGCACATTTATATGAATATAACCTTGTATATGTCGGTATTCTTTTTCACTCCTCGAGTAACTCTTGGAACAGTGGCAAATTTGGATAGTGGGCTTTGTAGAGTTATTGCGTGGCAAAGATGGTGTTCTCTCATTGGTTATCTCCCTTTCATAAGAATCTTAACTATTGGTGTCCAAAGATGAAGAAACAGTGTCTTCTAAAATAATTCTGTTAAGTCGTCCTTGTTTCTTGTTTTGCTCAAAATTCCCTAGCTGTCCTTGTTTTCCTCAGATAACTATTTATAGCCAGTATCTCTTACTGGGAGGACTCAGCTGGCAGGGCTTGTGGGGGGATTCCTGGAGGTGACATCATCTCATCTGCAGAGCAGCCTCCTGCTGGCATGGCAAGGAGGGAAAAACCCTTTACTACAGATGAGATAAGAGCTTGCAAAATGCCTTTTATAGAGAATACATGCAAAGCCGTAATACCTTACCTGCCTCTTACTATCTGAAGAAATAATCTCTTGAAACTCATGTTGCAGGTTTGGTCTTGAATTTTTAAACTGTCCACCCACTCTTTTTTGTCCTGAAGACTCCTTTGTATTTCTTTTCAAATGGAACTTAAAAGCTCTTTGAAGCAAACAGAGGAGGGAAGAGATTTTCATTTCCTTGCCTTCCAAGTGGTGGAACACTAATGAAATAGCTCCATTCTGATAATAAATGCCTTCAATGGCAGGTAGGGATAAAGGGGATATGTGTTCTATTGTCTTTTTTGTCCTCTTGGATATTCAGCATCCCTACTATCCAACAATTAGGTAGTATCATCAGGAGAAGTGAATGTTTGTGAGATCCATATGTAGCTTATTTACCACTTCTTTATATGAGGAAGAAAAAAGCTTTCTATGGTGAAAATGGGAAATTGACGTTTTCTCCTAATCACAATATGCAATAAAATATTTTTTGACGAGGTCTGTATCTATGGACCTCATCGTCTTGGAAGTCCAAGTACCTGAGGAGGGAAGATAAGCCTCATCCCATCTTGCAAACGAGGACTTGGAATGGACATGGACTCTTTTTTTTTTTTTTTTTTTAAAAGAATAATTCTAAACCACCAAATGTCATAGTCTTTCTGCATTTGAGGTTTGCCTTTGACAGCATCCTTGAGCCCAGGTAACATAGCTGAGCAGAAAGACAGTGACCATGTAGCAAAAGCAGTGCTTGGGCTCCCCAGAACAATTTGATTTGCAGCAGGGCAGGTCTGGAGCAGCAGCTGATGAGGTGTTGAAACTTGAGCAACTGTGTCCCTGCTTCACTTGTTTGAGTGACAGAATATTTGAATGCCAACCCACCTTTCCCTTCGTTTTCCCTCAGTGGTCCAGCAAACTTAAGTTTAAAGTGATGCTTGCTCTAGAGATTTTCGTTGCTGTGAATCAGGTTTAGGGATAAGGCTGTGGCTAAAATGCAGAGGAAACAAGTCCAATTAAAAATATACCTATGGTTATCTGCGCATTTCAGACATGTTTGTGTGAGAAGAAAGTAGTTTGGGACAGGTGCTTTTTCAAAACCAAACTGTTCGCTGATGTGGTTGATGTTATGATGGTTATTGTCACTGGCAGGACTAGTAGAGGATAGAGAGATATAAAATGATGGAAGTATTTAGGAAGTCCCTTTAAATGGCCAGTATGACTCCGTGTTTCCCTTCCATTTTGAGGCATGAAGGGATATACTTAGCTAGGTCAAAAAAAAAAAAAATTATGTTCAGGATGTGTTCTCAAACTTTTTTACTTCAAAATGGCAGATTCTTGCATCTTGATTCTTAGCAGGTCTCCCAAGTAGACAGCTAAAGGTGTGTAGGGGAAGAGTTGGTCAATGGAGCAGTTGGAAGGGCCCCTCCTCCTCCTGTCTTTCACCTACAAAACCAAGGGGGAAAAGGAAGCCAATTTCTTATCTGAAACATATACTGAGGTTTTCTAAAGGCAAAAAGATTTCAGCCTTGGCTGTCAAAAACCAATCCTGAGATACTGCTGATAACATGCCAGGTGACAACTGACGTACTTACTCAAGCCTGGCTGAAGAGCAGTGGCCAGTCCTGGTGCCTGTGAGCAACTGGGACGTGTCCCTCCTCAGGGACCTGGATGTGTGGCCTCTCCTCGGGGACCCTGCCCTGGCTCTCTGTCCTACAAGAAATCTTGTGTCTCCTCCATGTAATTAGTGGTAGTGTTTAAACCAGCACACTGGCAACAGTTTGGCACTTGTAATAAAAGCCTGTACCCAAGGGAGGAGAGATAAAAGAAGCAGTTTGCAAAATGCCTGTGTGGTTTAAGCTTTTATAAAAGGAAGGTATCTGGTGGCTGAGAGGCTGTAGAAGGAAGGAGAGCTTACTCTGTAGATTATACCAATGAATTTCATGACTTGCACATCCTTTAAAATATATATATATTTTAAAGTCAGATGGCTTTGCTTAATCCCTTTTTAAACTCTTCAAGAAAAGATTTAGTCGTTTAAGGTGAAGTGTGTGTTCAGACTCTTGTACTACCAGTCATGATTAACTCTCCTCTCTTACCTTGCTAATTACTTCAATGAATATATTAATTGCTATCACATTTTAGCAGAGACCTATCACTCTGGGATCCTAATTTACTTTGTTTTCAGAATTGCATTGGGAGGGAAGGAGAAGGACCAAGTAAGCATGTCAGTAGGGGTTTTGTTACAGCTACTTGTGTGCCAGTTGTTTAAGTCAAATGAAATTGGAAATGTATTGTATGCCTTGTACTCTCTGACAGCCATCCTGAGGAAGGAAAACAATTAGTTCCTCTTCATACCACTGGGACTTGAGTGTGTGATTTGGGGCTGAGTGCATGTTGGAGTGTTCTCTTCAGCTGAGGCCATTAGTCATACCATGCAGCCCAGTCATTTTCACTGTGAAGAACTGATGGTTTTAAGAACCTTAAAATAAAGGGAATAATGGCCCTGTGCAATGTGGCTGCTTAGTTTTCTTTTTCTTTTTTTTTTTTCATTAGGCTTTTATCTTGTTTCTGCAAGAAGAGTTAAAGGAGCAAAGAGAGGAGAGACAAATGCAACTGCCCAAAGCATAGCCTTCATCAGTGCAAAGGCCAGCATTCCCTAACTGGGGCTTGTAAATGTGTGGGAATCGGGTAACATCAGGCATCTCTCCGTTTAAAAAACGAAACCTTGATGTTTATATGCTGGTAGATCTGAAATCTTTGCTTCATTAAAAAGTTCTGCTAAATGTTTTTATGTCCTTGATGGCAATTTTGTGGATTCAAAATTTTGTAGGTTTGATCATCTTGAAAGCAACATTAACATAAGGCAGAAGAGGAACCTATTTGATGGTTAGAGAAGGAAAAGAAAGAAGGCTGAATGTTTTCAACACCCCCAATAAAGGGAGCTCTTCACTGTAGTTGCTGCAGTTAATGAAGATATTGTACCATGTAAAGTGGCTCTGTTGTCCAGATGCAGACTGCTGGTCTCTGAATTCAGTCCTGATATGACATATTAGTTTCTGATTATTGAAAGGGTAGTTTCCAAGTTTTGAGATAGTATATAGGAGGATTTAAATTTCTCAATTAAGAAAGTAATGGTGTGGGAGTGTTTTGTTTTTTATTTTCCAGCGTGATGTTGTGGATTGAATGATAATGGGAAAATGAGAATAAAACAGACAATAATGGTCAGCTTACCTGAGAATTAAGGTTGCTTCTTCATTGCCATATCAAGTGGAAGTTAATATTTTGGTTTTATTTTAAAACAAACATCTGTATGTTGCATCAGGACTTCAGGATCATATTTTGTGGCTGAGAAGTATGTCACAGATGTGATGCTTGCATGGTAGTATGCTTCCTTTGTTTTGGTTGACTCTCCCATTTAGCTGCCTGTCTGACAATGTGGGAATGAACTGAATATCTTCATATGCAGGTTAATTTAACACTGGCAGTCTCCTGGTTCCCTGGATTTCCATGACTGACAAGATGTTTGGTGTCCCAAATGCAGAGATGTTCCAATGTCCAATATGATGAACACAAAGCTGCATCAGAGTTTGCTTTTAAGCATCAGAGTGTGACTGGCAACAGAATAATTCTTGAGGATGAATTTACTTGCACTGGATTCCCAGTGGGTCTGGACCTCCCAATGCCTCAGGAGCTAGTGGTGGTTTGGTAGGTGTGAGAGGCCATATACTCCTGGTTCAAGATCAGTGAACCAGTGACTGCATCTAGATTTTTCTTCATAGTGACTGCAATCACGAGATTTAAGAGACAAAGAAGAAAGTCCTAACCAGTCCTGTCTCACTCAGTCACTCAGAAGCTGCGATTTTCTTACATAGAAATGGAATGCCATGTGTAATATCCAGTAGATGTGTTTGTAGGGGTTTTGGGAGAAACTTTGGATAACCTAGGGTGTTGCACCCTCACTGTTCGCATCTCTGATTTCCCTTTTCAATAGTGGCCTTGTGTCATGAGGTCTATATGCCTTTGAATTCAGTGTTTGATTGCTTCAGGTTCCATGTATGCAGTGCAGCACTGAAAACTCCAGAGCTGTAAAATTGTTAGATCTTAACATAACTTTTCTGTCTCCCTCTTCCTATCCTATTTCTTTGAAAAGCAAAGAATACTTTTTCTGCAGAGCTGTTGATTACAAAGTTGTATAATACGGGTGTAAATAGTTACCAGTACTAAGTGAGCTTTAAATTTTTATTCCTAAGTGTCACTGTACCATCTGTGATATTGAAATACAGTAGCTAATGTCTGACCCTTCAACATGTTTGTAGAGGTGGAATTTTCTGGGGGTGTATGTGAGTCAAGCCTACTTTTAGTCAAATAATAGCTATATTTGAAGTCCTGTAGTCATTGTTGTGGCATAGGCTTCCAATTTTCCACATTCTGTAATATTATTAACCTTGCAATTTGTGCTGGAAGGTGGAGAATGTACATGAAATTTCTGGTAATTGTTAACCCATACATTTTGAGCCATCACGAGTAGCCTTCTCACCTTTCAATAAGTATGATACTGCAGTTTTGAGCATATTACTGAGCATTTACTAATCTATAAAGCATACTATTTTAAGAAAGAATAAATAACTAAAAAATAGTATTCTAATTACAATTAAGTTACCTCTACTTAAGTTGTTTATGATTATTCTATAATGAGTTTTGGTTTGGTTTAAATATCTTATCAAATTGACAGTTGATGGTGTCTTAAAGAGCAGAGCCATAAATGTTTAGTATTTTCTCTGTAGCTGGACAGAATTGGGCTTTTGCATGCAGGGTGGGCAAGGCTGGGAGCACCTCTAGAACAGTACTAGTGCATGTGGCCCTTTTGGAGATCAGGTTTTGGGATTGTTAGGACAGTGGCTTCATTGACAATAAAAACAACTGTAGGGAATGCTGTTGCAATTTTAGTGCAACTGTTTTGTACTTGAGGATTTGCAAATATAACATGGTACATCTACAGTATTCAAGAAAAAAACCCCAACAGAACACCAACAAACAAAATCAACCAACAAACAAACCCAGTTTCTGGAGATTTTTTGCAAAGCACCAGGTTTCACTTCCCCAAGGAGTGAGTGCTGTTCCAGAGTGTGTTGTAGTGAGAAAGAGGATGTTGGAGACCAGCGACTGCCGCGGCTGCTGCCAGCAGCAATCTTGAAAAACCTACACAACTCTACTACCAGCAGTTAAAAATGGGCAGAGGTGAGGGTGGAGAGAGAGGATATTGCTTACCTTGACAAGGACACGAACGTTGTCTCACAGTGCCACCCAGTGATGTCTGCCATAACAGCACGGGAGAGCGAGGCGCTCAGGGTGCCTGCGGGAGCGGGGCGGGATGGGGGCTGAGCCCCTGGACACGCGGCGCTGAGCCCTACACAGCACCAGGGCTGCTGGTGCTTGAGCCATCGTCTGTGAGCTGTTTGTGACATAAGGGAACTCGAGCCAGCTGTTGACGAGATACATCTACTTCTAGCTTGAGGGGAGCGTTTTCTTTAACTATGCATGTACAGGATTAAGCTTTGTAGCAAGATCTCAAGGGAGATTATTTTTGGAGTGCATAAAATGCATTCAGTTCAGTATGCCTCATTTGTATGTGGTAGTATTACGCTAAAAGTGCAGTCTTGTTGCTCTGTGGTAAGAGTTCAGTCTAGCTCTTTGACCCATTTCTAGTCCATATGTATTAAAAACACAATACTTTTGAGACTTGGTTAACTGGACAAATATGACAGTTAATTGAGCATTAACTGTGCTATATTGAATCAGATCTCCACTGAGTACTGATTTAAACTATAAATCTGTCTTTTGCAAGCACATTTATCTTTCATATTTAGAAAAGACGTGATTTTTGAAGTGTTATGAGAAAGATAGACTTTATAATTTCACCTTTAATTGGCATCAGTCCTTCTTTGTCTTGTGCTGTGTCTTCCCAGATACAACACTGGTGAACAGCAAAATCCTGAAAGTTGGAGCTCAGCTTCCAAGTGCTGAGTCCAAGGCAGGGATTAAGCAGAATTGTAATTTTTAACCTCTGAAAGCTACTTGGAAAGGTGGAAATATGACTGGACTCTGCACGGGTGGGCTTAGCATTTTAAGACAGCATTTTTTTGGAAGGTAACATAGATAAATCATACCATCTTCACAAACAAACTATTTGTTTTCAACACTGTAAGTGGAGATTACATGAAATAAAAGATTAATATGTGTTGTGGTCTGAAATTAAAGACGGTGAGTTTTATTATTATTCAGTATTACTTGAATTTCAAGCCAGATACAGTCGATAAAAGTCACTGCAAGGCTACAGAAGATAAGCCACCTTCTTTTATGGTTTGCACTTCTTAATAGCATTTGGTTCCAAAACATTTTGGAAAAAAATGAAAGAAAGCATTCAGAGTACTGATTATATCCTTGTTTAAACTACATTATTTTGCATACTTTAAAATATGAAATTAATGTGTTATTGCTTCACACTAAAAAAATTATAAAATGCATTCTAACACCCCCAGTAGGAGCTGAATGTTCATGCACCACGATTCCTAGAAATACTTTGAGGAAGAGGGGTTATTAACCTCTCTCCAGAGGTCAGCAGTAAAGTGGCCAACAAGAATATAAACTAGCCATGCTGGTTCAGAATGTGTTTGGCTTTTTTAAAGGGAGTAGTGTGATAATGTTGAAACAGCTAAAAGAAATATACTTGAGAAAAGGAGTGTTTTTTTTTTTTTCTATTTTTTCCCCTATTTTTGTTGAGGGAAAGGGGCTTGATATATATATATTTTCTTTAAAAACTTTGGAAACTGCAGTCTGAAGTCAGGTAAGTTTATGTACATCAGACTTTCGTGCATTCATTAAATGTGGTGGCACTTGCACCTGGTCTGCAAAGATTGCTTCTTTATAAAAAAGGACTAAATCCTCAATTTTGTTTTGTAAGCTCTGCAGAGTGAAAGTAAAAAATTGTGTGTAGTCCTTTTAAAACTGTCTCACCTTTCAAATTTCTGGACAGTGATAAAGACCTAAGGAGATTTCTTTTGTACTCTTGTCTTTGAAAATCTGCACATATAAACTGAATTTGGCTGTTGTGCTGTCTACAGGGATTTAGTCAAGTCACTCTACCATTTTACTGTCCTACTTTGTGATTAATGGGGTTGGAGCATGCATATTTATGAACTCCTGGTGTGTTCTTGAGGAGTAGTGGTACCAGAGAATATTCCCCAACTGCACAGCTGCAAAGCACTGTCTGAATGTGAGACTGCCAAATCTACTGGATATGTACGAGGAAACTGGCACTGTGTGACTTGCAGAGAGCTGCTGTGAACCTTTGTGTACTCCAATAAGCAGAATTTTACAATTTCCATTTAGTGCTCTTCTATGGCATGCTGTTGTGTTAGGGTGGAAGAGAAGGAGGAAGAGAATGTTAAAGTTCTGTACTACTTGAAAATCTGAACAGATGACTTCCAGAAAGCCCACAAGCCTTTTCAGGATGATGGAACCTCCTCCATACCATTACTGGTTTCTCTTGATGTCGACATTTATTTCTGGTAGTTGATGTTGAATCTTTGGTGTATGGACACTCAGTGGCATTTTGCATTGGTGAAGTCTGAAAAACATACCACATAGAACATTCACAGTTCTCTCTTTCATGTTAAAATAGTTGGACCTGTTGCTTGTAAAGGAAAATGTACTGAGCCATCTATGTTCAGGCCTGTGCTTTAACTACTGGATCTATGCAACAGTCAAGATCTAGTACTGTTTTCTCCATAGCAGGTCTATTAATCTCTACACTTTCTGGAGTCCGGTATTAATGTGCGTACATGTGCAAACACAATGAGTTCTTTTCTGCAGTAAAGACAGGGTTTTTTTGGTTTCTGGTTTGTCTGTTTGTTTGTTTTTTAAAATGAAATCTGCATGAATGTATATTAAAATTTTAAAATATTTCCACAGCTCACACAAATCATAGCTCTTTGTGCTGTAAGAAAAAGAATATAAGTGATCTGTTGATAACGTGTTTTTTTAGAACAGTTTTTTTAATGGGATCAAATATTTAGACTTGGAATTGCTGTCTGAATTCTGGTACTTAGCTTTCTTTTTGGCACTTGTTCTAATATGTTCCCTAACTAAAGTAAACTTCTTTTAAAAAATGTTATATATATTTTTTTTTCCCTTGGGTTTCTTAATGTCAAATTTGCACAGTAACATGCTGTGCATGTACCAGGCCACGAGTGTGTGTGTAGGTGTTTTGGTCTGTGTTAGTTCTTTACTCAGATAATTGTTAGCACTATTTAAGTATTTGCTTTCCTAGCTTAGATTTGCTTGTTCCTGTTGGGTTTGAAAAATGCAGTCTGGTGCCATCTGTTAGTTTCAGACTGCTGTATAGCTTGACCTTTGTAATCCCTGTCAGATGTAGCACAGTGCTGCCTTTGCTGGAAAGTATTTCACAAGGGAAGCCTCTTCTCATCCCTACCCATTTAAAAACAAACCTGGATGATCTCACTATTTTGTGAGGTTTAATTATTATTGTATATTTTCCAAAGGCTTTTCCTGTGAAATGAGTGTACAGGCTCCAAAACTACATCTGCTTACTGTTTGCTGCTATATGCAGGTCATCACTTAGGTCTGTCATTTCTTGTCATTTTCAACAGGACTGTTGAAAAGATGAGAATATATAGGAAACCTGTTCAGTTTGATCTGTAGAAGTGTGGTGTGTTTTCCTTTTTAACCATTTAAACCTTAACCCAAACCATGAGAAATCTTTTTTATTAAAAGTTCATATGTATTCTTCCTTCTGAAAAGAGAAGTAAAAAAAAGGTGTAAAAGGAATATGTTAATTGTAAACACCAAAATTATCAATCTATTTTCTGTGTTACTGCCTAAGGGATCAATTTCAGTCTTTTTGAAAGGTCTGAACTTCAGTTCAGAAAATGAACTCTCAAATCAGAAGTCTATGATGTAGATTCAAATATACGCCACCATTTAAAACTTGCTTACACTTAGAAATAACCTGCTTCTGCAGGGGGGTTGGACTAGATGATCTCTAAAGGTCCCTTCCAACCTCTGCCATTCTATGATTCTATGATATTTATGATGATGACACTACAATAGCTAAGAAAAAAGTAGATGTGGAAAAAAAAGCAGTAGAAAAGTCCAGTTAAAGAGATAAGTCTTAAGATGCCTGTATTTTCCAATAGGATGTATTTGGGAACTTAAAATGCTTGTACGTGGGGAAAAAACATTGGCACTTGTTGTCTTTAAATACTTAATACTGCTGTTTCATAAACCAAAGGTATTCAGCATGCTTCAAACTATTTAATGCATCTTAGTGATAAAAATGGAGATGGCAACCAAAGCAAAAAAACAACTACCACCCCCCTTCCCCCAACCCTCAACCATCCATTCTCTCAGAAATGTGGGTCTACATTTTGCTGTCCAATTCAAAGCTCTTTATTCTTTCCTGTCAAATAATGGAATATTGGACTTGTTTTTCATTTAAGTTTTTTACACTCACATTTGTTAAAATGTTCTTTGTTTTTACAGCTGAGTTTTATCTTTTTTTTTTTTTTTTTTTTTCCCCAATACGTTTTAAATTATCACATTTGTTTCGGTAATTGAGCTGGGAATTAGCAAGACTCATAGTTAATTGTGCATTTCTAAGCAAATGTGTAAGCCTCTGACTAGTACTAAGTTCTTTTGCCATTAGTTTATTTTGAAGAAATGAGGTTGAGTAAAACAGTATGTTAATTTTTCTTGCTGAATTGCTTTTCAGAAACATGACCTGTCTATTAATTAATTGCATTGTTGGGCAAATTAACTGAAGAAGTTAACTAATTATTATTAATAATAATAATTTAGAAAGTCTTATGCATTAAGCATTTGATGTTTTAATGCATACAGATGTGTCTCAAATGTCATTATGTTTCATATAGACTTGAAGAATATGAGATCAGCCCAAGTGATGTGTAAATGTGACGAGAATGTGTATTGGTGGAAGAAGAGAGAAGTTCCGGAAGGTAGACTTAAAGACAAATTGGAAGTATTCTAGTTGTATAGCTAAACATCTATTAAAAAAATGCTGGTTTTAAAATGAGAAATCTTCCCTGCATCTGCATGTTAAATCACAGAGATAACCTGTGTGATAAAAGTAGCAACAGTTGTCATAGAATCATAGAAATGCCCCTGCAGAAGCAGGTCAACCTAGATCAGGTTGCATAGGAACATGTCCAGGTGGGTCTTGAAGACCTCCAAGGAAGGAGACTCCACAACCCCTCTGGGCAGCCTGTGCCACTGCTTCCTCACCCTTACAGTAAAATAGTTTTTTCTTATATTTAAATAGAACTTTTTGTGTTCCAGCTTCATCCCATTACCCCTTGTCCTGTTGCTAGCTTCAATATAAAAAAGGGATGCCCCAACCTCCTGACACCCACCCACCCTTTAGATATTTGTAAATATTAATGAGATCCCCCCTCAGTCTTCTCTTTCCTAGACTAAACAGCCCCTCTTAAGCCAAATGAGTTTTGTGAAGTGGAAGTGCCTAATAGGTACCAGGGACTCACAATGGAAACAATTGCAAGAGTATCTCTGAGGATAACACATTATCAATATGGGAAAGAAAAAAAAAAAAAAAGACAAAGCAATGATTAGGAAAATTGTTCCAGCTTTTTTGAGCCAGAAGAGACCTCTTGGCTCAAAAAGCAAGAGCTTCAGTCAAAGTGGATTGTGTTACAGGAAGCACTGTAAGGTAAATGATGTGGAAAAGTACACAGGACGTAATGTTATTTAAACTACATACTAAAATTATCCATACTTTTATTTATACTTGTATATCTAATGTTAGGAAATTTATGTATTTTCAGTGAAACTGTATGTGAACAATCTTCACCCTTATATTTAGTAGAGATGTTATCATGCAATAATACTTTCCTAAGTATTTATCTGAAGAAATTTTTTGATAGGAATGTTGTGTATAGATTAAGAAATATCAAGCAATCCATTGTATGTTTATATGCATTATAAAATTAATGAAATCATATGTATGACATACGTTGAAATAAAAATAGTAGAAAATATCTCTTATTCATAATGGCCACTGAGTAATGCAGATAGAATGAGTGCTGTGTGAGTTGTCTGTGCAAGGCAGCATTGCCAAAAGCAAAACCCTAACTATGCTATTGATCTGTGAAGACATTCCTGCCTCCAAATCAGGAGCACATGTCCTCTCCCTGCTGTAGCAGCACTGCCTTATCACCGTTAAGGCTTTTCCCTGCGTTTCTGCATGTGTAAATGTTTGGTTGATAATGAACTAGCAGTTGCTGCTTGGTTGGGAAGTTGCTTACATGAACTGTATGGCTTGTTCGTAAAAGCAGACCACCATATGTATGACACCACTGACAAAATTAGCAGAGCATAATGGCAACTGATTTGGAATCTGGAGAGATTATTTTAAAGTTGCAAAAGGAGGAACTGCAGCACCAGGAGGGATCTCTCCCGGAGCATTGAATCCCCTCATCTGTTGCCTCCCGCATTCTTGCATCCATCTCCAGAAGTGATTCAATCTCTACTTTCACACTGTTGAGATTTGTTTGTGTCTCTGCCTGGATTCAAAGACTCTCTGAGATCTTTTCAGCACTCATGTCTGGAAGGTTTCTTACTCATAACCCAATTTATACCCACTATGCTCTGGTGAGCACTGTCAACCAGTTTCTCCCCAGCCCATCTTTCCCCTTTACTGCCCTGATATCCCTACAGCAGCCGTCTCCCTCCCTTCTCTCGCTTTCATTTTGCTGAACAGTAGGAGGCAAAGTCTTTCAGCTTTTCATAAAACAGACCTAGGGTTGCTGTGCTCATCTTCACAGCCCTGTTCTGCACCTGTTAAGAGCCTCAATTTATTTATTTGTCTCAAGTAACCAGAGCTGTATAAGGTGTTCCCAGTGATCCCTCACCACAGCCTTCCTAATCACTGCAGCTCAAACTTGCCTCAGGTGTTCCAGGGTTGTACATATTAAATAATTTCTGCTGTTAACTGCCTCTCTTTCCTCTCTCTTAAATAGAAACAAAAAGACTGAATGTATGTAGCTAACTTATGCAAGGAGTAACCTGATGGTGAGCATCTGGAATCAGGGCACACTTTGCACTTACAAAGTTTGTGAAAGAGAAATTAAAAAAACCTTGGAACTAATAAAATTTAAAACTTTAGTGGAGTCTTTCAGGAAGAAAGCAGAAGGCTCTCAGATCTCTGCTGATAAATAGATATCAATGACAAGAATGGTTTAAAAAAGTTATTGCTTGATATTTTTCAAGTTGACTGTGGAAAACATCTGAAACTTACTAATTTACCAATAGAAACAAACTCCTGCTTTGTCAGGAGAAAGTTCTGGGTGATGCAATCAGCATTTCCTTTTTTAACCTTAATATTTCTGTAGTATATCATTGATATTTGCTTCAGGAAATCACGCACAGAGACAGCCTGACATAAATAGGCTGCAGTGGAAACACAGCCTAAAAATGGTATTGGATGTGATACGCTAAGTCTCTAAGTACAGTAACCAGCTTGAGGGAAGTCATCATCTGATTCTTTGCACATAAGAGACTGCCATGTTGCAGTTTTGATGTTCACAATGTGATACTGGAGACTATGAGTACTTGTCTTTGGTACTGTGGGAATACACAGCTCAAGGTTTTTTTTTTTTTGTTTCCCTCCCCTCTCTTGGTGGGAGAGGAGCACATTTGGAAAGCAAACTAAACTTGTTATTTTTAATGCTCTTGTCATGAGACAACAAAAAATCCTTGAATTCAAAGTAGTTTTTACCTGCTGAATGCCTAACCTAGCAAAGACTACAGAAATATTACCTCTAAGTTCTGTTACTGTTGTTACTGTGGATGTGATGTATTTGATTTTACATCAAACAAAACCTGTTTTTCTTACCCCAATTATCTCAACCTCCATGTAATCTCTGCAGTAATGGTAGCAATAAGCAATGTTTACCAAACAGAGGAGAGGGTCTGGGAACCCAGAGGAGGGAGGGTGGGATTCCAACATGGGCTGATCCTTGTGGAAGTGGCATGATAGATGTAGACTGGCCAACAAGGAGGTAGCCCGCTACCAAAGTAGCAATGAAAGGAAACTGTCAGGGTCATCTCATTCTTCATTCACTCCTACTTAAATATTGATTGCTTAAATATGTAATAGAGGAATATGTAAAGGAATAATTGATTTTTAATTGTGTGATATTCAAATGAAATGTGTAGTGACCTACAGGTGAAGTATTTTGTGTATTTCAGATGCTAGTAAAGGATGGTTTTTGTTGGTTGCAGTGATGCTTCTGAACTCCCTGTTTGTAGTAGCTGAACACAAAAAGATGAAGAAGGGATCATTAAATGCAAGAGTCCCTTTTGAGGTCTAGGGGGAGCATGATGACTCTAATTTTATCCAGTGGAAAGACAACAAATTTCTTCTGTCAGCTCTGAGGAAAGCTGAAATTGTAGACTATTGTCTTGACAGCATTTCTAAAAGCTCTCCTTGGTTACTGAATATTCGTTCTTCTCTTTAAAATAAAAAAAATATAAACACAAATTTAAAAGTAGAATTGAAATATTGAGAAAACTTGACCAGTCACTTGTCTACTGATTTAAAGGTAGTTAACGTGTAAGGTTGGTTTTGCTTTCTGTTTTCAAGGCATTAGTCTGTAGGCAGTACAACTCTCAACTTTTAAATTATACTTGCAGCAATTCAAATGTGGGGTTACATCAGCAGGTCTCTGTAAGGCAATGGTTTGAAACTTAACTGTGTGGGCTTGACTGTATTGCTTCTAAAGATGGCCTTACTATCCTCTTAATTAAGGGTCATTTGGAGTTCCATGCCTGGGAGATGCACTTAAGAAAACATGCAAAGTGGGGGAGGAAATGACTTTTGCCTTTTTAAGACTTTGTGTGATTGTAGAAGCTGGTTTTGTTTGGATCTTGTTTAATTATTTTTTTTTAACCAGAAGAAATTTGCCCAGATTTTTATCCCAGGAGCAGAGCCTTACAGCATACATACAGTTTAATAAATGCACAATCAAGCAAAATGTGTCTATGGAAGCAACAGACTTAAGGGAAAGAGAGGGGAGAAAATTAATAGGTTTTTTCTTTTTAATCCATTGTCTATATTCTTTGGTAATATTTTATTAATGTTTTTTTATGGCTTCTTAACTTTTCAATTCTATTCTAATTAAGTTTGCATTTAGAGTGTGCCCATTACCTCTAACTAATATTTGTCTTGCTGTCAGGATTTTATATTTATTTTTGCTATCTAGTAATAGTCATGTGGAAAGCTACATCTTGAGTATATGGGTTGAAAATGAAGGCAATATTTTTACGTTCTTCACAGATTGGTCTGTTATGTCATTTAAAAAAAAAAAAAATCTGTTTCCAAAAGAGCTAGTCACTCTGAGCAATGTACTCGTGCTTGGGGAGTGCGGGGAGGGAGGTGGGAGAAGGGATTCCTGAAAGAGAAGAGGTAAAACGTTTAGCTGAGTGTGGTTCAGGAGGTTAGTTGACTGGAATCAGATGAAACCTCAGAGCTCAGATGGTGTCAGTTGTGTCAGCAGGAGGCTGGTGGAAGTTGACAGTTTCTCTTGCTGTAGGTATTAGGCATGTGGGTAGTGTGGTTGCCATTTTCAAGAGAAGTTCACAGAAAGAGCTGCATATAGGAGAAAAACCTTTTCATTTCTGATGATTATTATGTAAACATTCAAAACAAATAGGGGGACAGTTTTTACATTTAGAGGTATACTCCTGTCACATTATATTTAACCAGAAGGTGGTCTGTGACTGGTGGGGTTTTTAGTGGTTTTTTGTTGTTGTTATTAGTAATTTTTTGGTCTGTGAAGTCAAATCTTTTAACTAACTGTATTGCTGAAACTGTGTGATGATAGACTTAGCTGCAAAGGAGAGGCCATTTTATGAGGTATGTGTAGCGACTTGGATTTGGATCCATCTTGCTTCATGTCTCCATTCAGCCCATTGCCTTTATCTCCTTCCCTCAGCAGTGTAGAGCAACATGCATGTGGGGCAAAAATCGAGCGTATTTTAGGTTCATACTGTAGAATTAACTCAATCGTGCTGTCAAAATGCTGGTAAAGGGAGTCTGAAGATACCAAGTTGGTCTTACATGTCTCTTGGTAATCATATATTAGGGATGAGATTTGCCCAGATAGTCTTGTAGTTGAAGTCTCTGCACTAGCAGTATGTTCATCTTTAGGACAATGTCTCAGTGGTTGTTGTATAAATGGAAAATTGAAGTGGATTTGAAAAGGTGTTTAATGTAGTTCTGTCTGGGATGGTCACCAATGTGGTTTTGTGGTCTAGATTCTCAGACAAAAATGCAGAGTAGGCAAGTAAAGACTATAAGAAAATGGTGAAATTTGCTTGCAGTCATGGAGCAGATTCACATTAGACCCAGAAATGTTTTAGCCCATCATCTGGACTGAACTTCCAGGTTGACCTAATAAAGCATTAAGAAATTATGTTGTCAAGCTTTGATGGTCAATATATTGACTCATTTCTGGAAGTCTAAATATTGCCCATCTACAATTTTATAACTGGTTTAGACAGAATTAGAGGAGTTCTCTTTTTCATCCTTGTTTTAGGATGCATCTTGAATGTAAAGAGGCTTCCATAAAAATAAGGGAAGTCCAATGTTTTGAGAAAAAAAACCTGATGGCATCTCCATAGTCCTCTTTTCTAAGTAGAAGAACTCAGACCAAAACGTTACTTCCTTCTATTTGTAAATGAACATATCTGATACAGTCATTTGCATTTCAGCTTTTTTCTCCTGAGTGTTGTGAAAAGATGATTATGCTTCTTATGCTAATCTATAGATTAGATGCATAATGTCCTATATTTTGTCTCCCAACAAACAGGCAACTCTTTCAACTGTTCGACATAATCAAAACTGGAAACCTGCATTTGCAAGAAAATCATGGGGACACGAACAAGCTAAACAGATTTACAATGACAAAAGCATGTTGAAACCAATGTACAACACTAACTTTTAAAACGTGACATTTAATTTCTGCTTTATAAATCCTTGTCCTTAATGGGGGATAGTAAGAGATTTAAGTGATAAGAAGACTTCTTGGTTGTGGATTCAGGCATAGCTGGGGTTTGGACTAAAACCTTATTTTCTCTTAGCCTGCCTTTCATCTCAGTCCCGAAAAGCCATGGAAAATAGGGCTGGAGTTAACACTGTGTAGATGAAATATGTTTGTGCTTTTGTATTATATATCTAAAGCTAATTTTGAATTATGATGTTTAGCAGAAGTTTCTGATAGAATTGGGTTGTTTTAATCCCTTGTCTGTAGGAGTGTTACAGGAGTCCTTAGCAAACCCTGACAAACTCAAACCCTGTAGGAGTGTAACAGGAGTCCTTAGCAAGCCCTGACAAACTCAAACCCTGATGTCAGGGTGCAGGAGGTAGCAGATAGGTCTATCTGTACAGTAAAACCACTTAAAGATCCAGAGATTATCTGCTTCCAGTATAGTCTTACAGTGGCAGGAGAGAGGCAGGTAGTAGTTCATTGCTATTTCTGTTACCTTTTAAGTTTGGCTTTCTGTGTTTGTAACCCTGTTGGGTTGTGCACAGTGGCTTTATCTTGGCAACTGTTTTGTTTTCTGTAAAGCAGATATGAAAAGCTGTATAATCCTCATGGCTGTGCTTGCACGAGATGTTTAAAGTATAATGTGAAGTGGCTGCCTGAGCAAGTGCTGCCATTGCATGGCAGTCCCCCGGGCAGCACGTTCTCCCTTTCCCTGGCTGCTGTGTTCTGAGGAAGAGGCGGGCATGCTGTTCCTCAGTTTTGCAGAGATTTCTCCTGGTGACCAAATGAAGGACACATGCAGGGAATCATTTTATTGACTGTGAGTGAGCTTGGAATTTGTTCTTCCTTGCTCTTTTTTTCTGGTGACAGTAATGTCAGTGCTCAAAGGAATGAAGTTTCTTATGGCTGTCTGTTCCATATAAAGAGATGTTAACAGCATATGAGTAGAATGGTCTGTTGATGGTAACCATTGAAGAACAAAGATATCCAAGGGACTGAATGTATAAAGGCTAAATATTCAAGTGGTAGAGTACTTCTGTTGTGTGTGCGTGCATTTTTGTCTGCTCATTTTGTGAATGTGTGGCTGGAGAGAGACATTTTGGAAGACCGTGTTTTATTTTCTTGATAACTCCTCGAAAAAAAAATGTTAGGAAATTAGGGCAGTAGGGAATACAGTTCAGTGAAATGACCTCATACATAATTTTGTTCTTGATATAACTGATTATAAAGATACGTTGAAACAATGAATGAGGAATGCTGACTGGCCTTGTTATTCTGGAGGTAGCAGTATCACACCTGAAACCTGCCATTAGCTAATTTTAAGGTCCAAGAACATGCTTGTAGGTTTCTTATTTTAGTGATATAGATACTTTAAGAATAATACTTCCCTCAGTCCATTCTTCTGTATGGATATTTCAATGAAGACCTGTTTCTTTTTACAAGAACAAAGACAATTTATCATGTTTTTAAGGAAACTTACAAATTGATTTCTTCCTCTGCATTATATGCTAGATATAAAAGGATATTGTAAGTATTGGTAGCCAATTGATCAACATGTTGACATATGCCCTATCCAGTTTGGCTGCTGCTACTGATCTAGGAGTTTTGGTCCCCTTGGAATGAGAGCATGGTAAGCTTTAATAAAAAATCTCTGGTATTTTCTTTTGTTGGAGAGTTATTGGAAGAATAATGGCATGGTGACAACTGAGAGTCTCACAAACCAACTGCTGCTTCCTGGTAAGTTTTGTTTAGGTGGTAGGTAGCCCTGTGTTAGTTAAATTCCAATAAAATGGAAAGCTTTCTCAAGTTGTACCATAAAATAATTGCCTGACAGGGTCAGGCCAATGCTGCAGTTTTTGTGTAGTTGCGATGGGTTTTGTGCCAGTTACTAGCAGATTAATGCTTTTTTCTTTTGTGTTGGTATTCCATTTGCTACTTCTTTTAAGAAGTCTTTTATGGTCTTACATATAGTGAGGACAAAGCAGTTCTAGGTTAATTGTTAAGTTTGTGTATGTGGGTTAATGTTTGTGCTGAGGGAAAATGGAGTGCTGATTTAGTGTCTTGTTTATCTCTTAGTGATTTTAAGCAACATTTTTTGTGACAAAAGAGAATTTTTGTTGCTTAGAGGTGAGGTGGTTTTTTTTCTAACATCAGAGAACTTTCTGTTGACATATTTTTGCAAATATGCTTTTTAAAGCACAATTGATCATGATTAATTTATCCTTTCTTCTAAGAGACTCTCCAGAACAAACTTGCTCAATCTGCAGGTAAAAAGAAGACTTTTTTTTTTATTTTTATTTTTTTCCTCAGTTTGTAATTGTGGGCTTTTTGGTTATAGCCTAGAGCATGAAAATGTAAAAAAAAACCCTATAATATTTATTTTTAGTTCCATACATTATTCCTGTTATGTAGAGGTTCTGCAGTTAAATTTAAAGAGCTCTTTTAATGGTGCATGAGTGAGAAGAGAACCTGACATCTACTCCTGTAGGTTTCAGCTACTGATTTTGCGTTGTACATAAAGATAGTAGGACACAGGCTTGTTACCAAGCAAATGCTGTAAAGTCAGTACAAAACACTACTTTACAGAACAAGCATTCCTAAAGTGTGAATACATGTTCAGCTGCTGTTTTATATATACATCATGGTACTACTGTCAGTTGTGCGATTGAAACGGAAGTGTTCCCTGAGAGCTTCTTCTTAATCTGCTCTGGCCTCCCACTTTCATGTGTTCTTTTTTCTTCTATGTTTTCCCTTTTCCTCTGAATTTTAGCTCCTTTTCTTATGCCATCGCGTTCCATGGTTGAGTAAGCAAGGTACTGTTTTGCAGCGTTGATCTTCTTCTTGTGGCTTCTCTTCTTTTTATTAAGAAAATATACATATTACTTGTTTCCCCATTTCCTTGGGAGGGCAGTTCTTAATGTCAGAATACCAGTATTTCTGTGTGTCAGAATAAGCACTGAGATAATTGAATCAGAGTACAAATGAGTGCTCTGGTTAGATTATAGCTGAATCAAATTTAAATCCATATTTGTTACTTTTCTTTTTTCATGGATATTACCACTTTTTGATCAATTGTATGTACTAACTCTCAATTTGGAAGTTTAGTTTATTTGTCATCTTAGTTTGTGATGACATTAGTCTATTTGAGTAATATTAAATTGCTACATGTTAGTAGTACATCAGATGACTCTTGCTGTTGGACAAACTGTAGAAATCTGAAACTATGCTCACTATTAAATATCAATTGATATCTTTGTACATGATATGAAACACTGTTGGTTTTCCACCAGCATCTCAGCATGTGTTGGGATATCTTGGCACTAGCAAGAAGTGGTGAGTTACAGGACCTATCCTACACAGCACTGGTGAGGCCATACCTAGAGTACTGTGTCCAGTTCTGGGCTCCTCACTACAAGACATGGACATACTGGAGTATTTTACTGTGAGGGTTATCAAACAGCGACATAGGTTGTTCAGAGAGAGGCTGTAGAGTCTCCATTTTTAGAGATGCACTAAATGCAACTGAACACAGTCCTTGACTTTCAGCACTTTTCCCTTCTGTGAGATTATAAAGATATAATGGGAAATAATACAGGATTAATGAAAATGGTAAAGAGATTAAGAAAAAAAATACTAGTAGTACAGGTTTTTGCTTTAGATCAAGTTACTCGGTCATGTTCATCAGTTCGTGCTGTTGCACTGGCTTCTCTGCAACCACTTTATTTGGAGTGACAGGAGACTGTGGAGCGCAGGCAGCTGCCTCTTCTTGTTTTGTCTTTCCTCTTGGTTGACCTCCGTGCATCCTCCACTGCAGTCTGCCTTAGCTGATCTTCCCCTCGCTGCCAGACCAAAGTGGCAGTTTCATTTTGTGAGGGCTGTCACAGTCCCTGTGCAAGTGAACTGGCCTCACTGGGCAACTGTCAGAAGCCGTGTACTTTTTGAGCAAAAAGGGAGAGATCCGTGCAGGCACTGCAGCTTCGACAAGCCAAGGCCCAGAATACCCAGTGCTGCTTGGATCCTTTGTGCCATATACTTGTAATTCTCAGATAATTTCTTCTTTTCTCCGAGTCCTGAGGTGCTGAAAATATACTACCTAGGAAGATGTGCTACCAGTGAAAGGCTGTAAAAGTGTGATGTGTAAAGCAATTATTAATGATATCATGATGAACACGTTTCAATGGGTTGGAAAGTCATTAAAATAAACATTTTGGCAGCCAAATATGCAGGCCTCTGAAATGCTCATAAGTAGGAGTCTGAGCAGAAAGAGCGATTAAGCAAATGAAGAAGGGCACACAGAGGTATGGTATCACTTCTCTCTTTTTGTAATTAAGGATAGGAAAAAAAGGGAAAAAAAAAAAAAAAAAAGTTACTTGTGTGAAGAAGCCAGACAAAAACCAATCTAAAATTCAGAGTAAGAAGAGAAGTCTCCCTCAAATCCAGTCTTTGATTTCAAGTTGATGTCTTTCGCCGTGTCTCTTTCATTCTGCTACAAGCAGTAATTTCTGTTAAAATCATAAGCCAAATGCCACTGAAAAACCACTAAGAAAATCACAAAAGGAAGAGGTTTTTCAATAACAATAACAATTAACTAACTTCAGCTCACTCTGATTGCTTGTATTTGGTTGCATTTACCTTCTATCTCACATTACCATTATCTTCCTCTTTTAAGTATTTCAGGAAATCTATGCTAATGAATGTTGCTATATGGCTACAATGCAGAGATGGTGTTATGAATAGAAATTAATGTTTCTGTCTTCAAGCCATTTTCTAGGTACTAGAAGTGTTCTTCAATATTAGTCTCATATTTTCTTCCGAAATGTTTGATAATGTGTAGTGTTAAATGTGCATAACAGCAGGAACAATTAGGATATTTCACTGATAGGGAAAAAATACTCCTTTGACCCCTCTTCCCATAAGCTTTATAATCTTAGCGTCCCGACTCAGGCAAACATCTAGCAAGATATTTACTTATTTGATCAAAATTTGCCTTTTCTCAGTTGATCCGAGACCTCTTTTTCTTATGGCTTAGTTATTAGAGCATGTTATACACACCTTTTGGTTTTTTTGCTTTAGGAAGACATCTTACTCCTATATGGATTACAATTTCACATAATATTTTTATAGTTAGACACAGATTTTTGTTTGTACTTATTATTACCTAAAAAAGTGTCAGCTGCTGAAACTGACAGGCACAGAGATCAACTCATTATATTTTACTGTAACTATGTATTGCATGAAAACAAAATATGTTCACTGAAAGTTTTATTCCTGACTTTTGGGACTGTTGATTTCCTCTTCCATTAGGTCTTAGACATTAATTTAAACTCCAGCCATGTACTTCAGGTTTATGAGAAATTCCTCCTTTGTTAATCTTTATTAACTTAATCACAAGTGCTGCACTGTCTCCTTGTTAGGCAGAAGATACTAAGTTTAGATTTTTTTATTTTTTGAAGAATAATCATCAAATTGTTTCACTGCTTTTCCTGTCTCCTACCTACTACATTGCTAAAATGTATGAAGTCTCCCTAGGTCTGCCAGTCTGTGTTTTGTTAACTCTTTTCAAAATTCTTTCCCCGTGCTTTAGAGGTCATCAGAGAAGGACATCCACCAGATTATTCATTTTGCAGTAGCTAGCAGACTTGAAATTTTATGAAATAGTTTGGAAGATCTGCTGGTAAAAGCTAAAGTGTGTATTGTAGGCATGGAAAAAGATTTTTCTTGTGCTGATATGACATTTAACCAATCTTACTCTAAGTAAGAGTTTTCTAAGTAGCATGGCTCAGTACTTATCCTGTAGTTGCTGTTGCTTATTTTGCATTCCCTTTGAGCCAAGTCCCTGATAATTAGTCAAACTCTTATTCTTAGTGGAGTCAAGAGCAATAGAATAAGGACAGAGTGTGATGTGTTGTAACAGTATGAAACTGGAATCAGGTCTGTTACTGTGAGAGACATAACAGCAGAAAGCTCATTCCTGCATGCAGGCTGCATCATCTCAGGATAATGATCTCTGTGATGAGACAAAGTGTTTCTGAGAGAGACTGCCAAAAATGAAGAGTATGAATAAGACAGTGGTTTGGTTTTTTTGTTTTGTTTTGTTTTTTTCTTTTCTTCAGCAGAAAAGCACTGTGTTCCATAGCCCTAAATGTCAATGAAACAGTAACTTACAAGTATAAATACACTTTGGAATAGGCAGTATCAACTGTGGAGAGCTGGAAACCTTGTACTAGGAAAAATAAGATGAGATTTCTGCTCCCTGTTGTGTTGGCTGTATAAATGATCTGGAAGTGCAGGTGAACATTGAAGAAGTACTAATTTATTCAAGGTAATTAAAGGCCATCTCTAAAAAATTATTCAACTACCTTACAGTCCTGCTGAGCTAAGCCACAAAATTGTAAATTAAGTTGGATGCAGAGAAATGTGAGTGTGCACATGGGAATGGGAAACATGAGAAAATTAGAGTTCTACTATGTTAGTCTCTGACCTGGCTCTTGTCACTAGTTGTTGCTCCAGGATCATCTTCCCATGGGTTACTCTGGGAAGGCAGGAGTGTGATGCTCAGTATTGCTAAGTAATGCACAGCAAATGGAATGACTATCCCCTATCACTAGGGAAAAAAATGAAGAATAAGATGTGGTTGTACAGTGGTGTGACTACATCTAAAATGTTCAGAGCAGTTCTGGACTACTGTGAAGCATAGTTAAGCTATAGGACTGCCTGCCACAAGCCATTCTGAGTGCTGTGGTAAGCTATGGTGGAAGTTTCCAAGAATTCAAAAACTAAATGAAAAGAAAGAAGAAATCCAGCGAGAGCAAGTACAAAATCTGAATCTGGCTCAAAGTTCCTCAACTCCAGGTTCCTCTGTTTTTAAAAGTAGGAGTTGATTCAAATCTAACAAAGAGCTTGGTTGTATTATGCTGTTGCTGCTTGCCGATACAAATACTGTGAGATGTTAAGTATCTGTTTTGATATTATCACAAAAAAACCCCACAAACTCCAAACAAACAAACCAGCCTGTAAACAACACCCTCCCCCCCAACTCCAAGTATCCCCATACCATGACAACTACAAAGCCCTGCACGCTAATATGGGATGTTACAAATGCTTGTTCCTAGGAGGAAAAGAAATATTCTAGTTGGAAATCCTTATACTAGGGGGAAAAACGGATAGGAATTTTCTTGGTGGAGTCTCTGAGGGTGAATGTTGGCTGACTTCAGTGGCAAACCTTGGGGAGTTGAGCTAATGCAAGGTGTCAGGTTCAGGGGTTATTTTCAATTCTGGAAAGGAATAAACCTTTCCTTGGGCCTGAGGCTTATCAAAAAGCAAATAAGAGAAGGAAAAAGCCCATCAATAGTATAGAGGAAAAGACGAGTCATACAGCCTCCTGTTTGGAAGAAAGACTTTTCTATGCATTATTAATAAAACTGTCTTAAAAGAACTGCTTAGTATTTACACGAAAATAACTGTTTGGAAATAATGTGTTACTGGTTTCTGCTGCAGGAGAGGTTATTTGTTGTTTCTGGATGTAGTTTGATTTTGTCTTTTCATATTTATAATTAACTATTCCAGCCTGTTATTCAGAGAAACGTGTGCTCCAGTTCTTTGATTGCCTCATAGAAGCTTATAGTTTGCCATTTGGATTTTCCCAATATGTGCTTCTGAATACTAGATAAAGGAGAGTATGAGTTTCATGTGTTGTGTTTGGAATGTCATTTCTCAAGTAACCAGCTAGAGATAGATATTATGGATGACAGACTTGATATTGTAGTGCTGGAAAAAGAAAACAAAATGCAATGTGATTGCATGTCCTGGTTCATTCTGAATTCCAAATGAGAGAGTTTTAAGATATGTTAACATATATTTATATGTAAGTACATGTTTTACTTTTTGGTAGTGATTTTTTTCCTCCCCCATTGGTAAGATTTTTGCAGTAAATACATCTTCAGCATGCTTCTGTATTGTGTTTGACTGGAAAAGGTATGAAGATAGTTGAACTAAGTGAACTGTTAGTGCTTTACACTATGAGAAGTAATACATTATTATCAGTTTATAGATCTGGTGCACTGGGAAGCAGGCCTTTTTCTCTTGTGCTAAAATGTCTACCTCTAACACAAATCAATTAAATCTAACTTATTTTGAAGTTGCTGTACGTGAGCATTACTGGAGTCATGATTTTGATACATTCATCTCTTTACTGAGGAATCTCATAGCCAAGAGCAAATTTGGATGAAATTTAGTGAGCATCCCAAAAACTTCAGGGTGAAGTTTGAGGAAAGATTGCCATGGAAACTAGATCAGTCCTATTTAGCAGGATTTCTGCCAAGATCCTTCATTTGTAGAGGCAGGCATAATGTATGTTATCTATGTTGTGGCATTATGAAATAATGTCCCTTGTATGGAAAAGATGGATATACAGTGGGGTTTTTTTTCCCTTCTCTGGGACTCTGTAAACCTCAGGAAACCTATTAATCATCCCCTGCCTTGCATTTGCTGTGAGGAAAGGCATTTAGCCCAAACAATGTTTTGTTTTGTTTTGTTTTTTCTTGAAAACATAGCTTCATATGTAGCTTCTAGCCAGGAAACATTCTGGGATTCCATTTGGAAGGTTTTAAGCATGGGGGGATGGAGGGAATAGACAAACAACTTAATGTGGTTGACAGCTGCTGAAGTTGATGTGCGTAAAATGTATCAGATCATTTTGGCTGCTTGCAGAAGAGGAAAATACCAAAACCATCAATTCAGTACTGCTTTGTTTGTCCTGTCAGCTGAGGTTGCCAATTCAAGCGATGATTTACCAGTTAAGAGTTTGTGATTCCATTTAGCAGATCTCCTGGTGTATCTGCCCCTGATTATAGACAGGGGAGATTCTGACAGTGATACTAGCAACATATGAAGTGTAAATATAGGACCTGAGCAATTTAGAAATAGCATTTTTGTAAGACTTGGGAATTTAGTAAGTAGGATTTTTTTTTCCCCCAAAGAAGTTGTCAGAAGCTAGTAAGCTTGACCATAAAGCTTTAAATGTAGAATTCCTTCTTTCAAATTTGCCATTAAGTGTTCATTTTAATATTTAAGTATCTTTTAATGATTAGGACAATGACATGGGTTTTAAGATATTCAGATAATGAGAAAAGACTGGATATCCATGTACTGCGATTCTTTAATGCATTCCACAGGGCACAACCATAAAACAGGTTTGAGTTTCAACTTGAAGGCCGTAAAAGCTTGATAGCTACTGCCTTAATGCTGCTGAGTGTCTCTGTTTTCAGGCTGATAGGCTTTCTATAAGTTTAATTCTATAAACAGTAACACCAAAGCAGGGATCTGAAAAAGCCTGATGATGATGGTGATGATGCAGATTTTGTCAAAATGAGGGTGCCTCAGGTACAAAATGTGAGCAATGCAAGAGTCAAAAAAGAATATTGCAAAAATTGAAAATGATTCTTTTGTTTAGAAGATTTAATTGTGACATGGTTTTATGAACTAGTATGAGGAAGAATGGCAATTATAACCTTATTTGCATCTAGGGGAGCATGGGTTAGTTTAGGAAAAATCTTTCAGATCCACCTTACCACTTTTTGGGTGATGGTGCAATTAGTCCAATAATCTTTGAGGTTTTTGTTGGTCTAATCTTTAAATGAAGAAAAATGTGGAAGTTATTTCATGACAATATGATCAACAATGACGACATTTGAGAAACTGGAGTTAGAGCTTTCTGACTTGCCTGCATCTGGGTAAGGAATGAATTCTCTGCTGCTTTGGGAAATTCCCAGAGACAGTGTTGGACTTTGTTAATACATGTTCAAGAAATTAAGCACAAAGAACTTTGTTTCTTGTGTGCTAATTCCTACTTAGTGTAAACATTAGTATCTTTATTTTCTTAATGCTGAGATAACATTAATCTTAGAAAAGCTTTTGTGTCATACCAGTATAATACACAATACATTTGTACTTGTCTTTAACTTGACAAGACAGAAGGGCAGGATTTTCTACTCTTTATCAGGTTGCTGAGCAATTTGAGACTGCTTGATTCTGCAAAAAATTATTCAGTTGAAGTGCACTTAATTTAATCTCCTCTGTTTCACTGAGTATTTGATAGAAGATAATTGAAAATGCCTCAACTTGTGCTTCAGAAAGTTGTACTTGCAGTTGAACTAGACTTTGGTTTGCTCTTTTTTTCTTCTGCTCTGTCTTAAAGGTCAGTGGAGCTTTTTTGTAATGTGGGTAATGCTGGAACGTAAGCCATTTATGGACTCAGTCCAGAGCTGATGGAGCAGTCAGTTAAACGTGCATCTAAAACATTGTTGCGTTATTCTGTTTTACAGTGGGAATACTGAATTGGTAATCTGAGGAAGTTACCACTGGCTGTGAAGTAGTCAATAATTGATTCAATATCTGATGAGTTATAGATTTTTCTAGCAAGCCCTTTTTGTTCATTTGTGAAGGTAACTCACGGTGAGGGAAAAGCATTAAATGTTGGGATTGCTTATTTTTCAGACAATAGTTTACTGAAAGGTGCTATTTTTGTGAGTTCCTTACCAGTTATCGCAGTCATTATGATCAACTTGACAGTGACAAGATTAGAAAAGGCAACTCTTTCTGTGTTACTTGCATGTCTCAGTTTTTCTTTTTAAATAAAGGGGAAAATGCCCCTTTTTTTACTGACTAATTCAGTGTAGGGTGTTCTGCGTTTTTCCCCAGAAGACAGTAATAGAAGTACTGCCCTATCTTCAACAGAGTGACTTCCCTCCCCTTCTTTCACCATCCTTTTTGTCAGAAAATAAAGTTTTCTCCTTCTTGACTAATAATATGGTGATATTCTTAAAATGTGTTCTTTAAAGCTATTAAGAAAAACAAAATGGTTTTGGATGTCAGATATGGTTTATGATCAGAGCAGTCAGATTATTAAAGTTTGAAGAAGATAGATATGAGACGGAGAATCTTTTAAATGCATAGTTATTATATCTACTATTTTGTAGTTTAAGTGACATCTGAAACGATGCTGAAATGCTGATGTGAAATGATATTGCTACTGCAATATCGTGGGTAAATGAACTACTTTGAGCTGAAGTACACTGTGCTGTGCCTTGTTTGCTTCAACCAAAACTTCTTTACTGGGTTCTGCAGGCTGCTATAGAGGGAAATCAGCCAAGCTGAAATGAAGAGCAACACACCAAACTCTCTGGAGCTTGAATAGCCATTGAACCGAATTTCAATACTTATCTGAGAACATCTCCCATATGATGAAAGGCTAAGGGAGCTGGGGCTCTTTAGCTTGGAGGAGACTGAGGGGTGACCTCATTAATGTTTACAAACATGTAAAGGGCAGGTGTCAGGAGGATGGAGCCAGGCTGTTCTTGGTGAAGACCAATGGGCAATGGGTGTAAGCTGGAACATAAGAGGTTCCAAAGAAACATAAGGAAAGACTTCTTCACTGTGAGGGTGACAGAGCACTGGAACAGACTGCCCGGACGGATTGTGGAGTCTCCTTCTCTGGGGACATTCAAAACCCACCTGGACAAGTTCCTGTGTGACATACTCTAGGTGGTCCTGCTCTGGCAGAGGGGTTGGACCAGATGATCTATCGAGGTCCCTCCCAACCCTTACCTTAAGATTCTGTGAATATATATGCTTCTCCAAATAGGAAAAAAAAAACAGAACAACCAAAGCTCAATCACCAACTTTTTCCATAGACTCCAAAAGATTAGGTGGCCACCTATGTGTGATAGGCAGAATGCATAAAACTTAGACTTGGAGGGCTAACTGGGTTTTGGAGAGTATTAACTTCACCCACACCCTTCCCCTACTAAAGCCCACAGTAGTTGACTGTGTTATAATAAAAAAATGTGAATTAGGCTTAAGTGTTCAGAAGATACACAGTGACATGTTTTCAAAAACAAATTGGATGCAAATCATTTAGGCCTTGGCAGCTCTCATTGAGATTTTGCATGTTGGATGACACAAATGAGTTCTGTTAAGTCTTATGCAATAAGGTATAAGCATTGTGAAAAATACGGTTTTATGCTTAAAGTACAATGGAGATAGGTATATATTTTTAGTATGTTTTACTGTTTGAGGGAAAGGGGGGAAAAAGCAGAGACAGATTAACTGCAGAGACAGATTCTGCAGTCTTTTTAGACATGTGCTGCTGGAAAAACAGGAATTGAAAGGTCAAAGATAGGTTTTCTTCTGTGTCAGAACTGAAACCAGATTAATGGATTTTGGAGTATTCTGGCCTGAAACAGAACTTTTCTTTTTTTATTCTGACTTCTGCATCATAGTCTATAAGAAGCTGATTTTAACAAGTTATAGATAAATGCTTTTATATGTTTGGTTATAACATGTTCTGGGAGAAAACGCAAAGTTATTCCTATTACAATTGATCTCTGTTGACTATTTATAATTTTACTTATCTTTAAGCTATTTTCTTTTTATACTGGAATGTTTTTTCCTTTTTTTTGGTGATGTGCATATGCTGTATTAATAATGCAACTCTCAGATGCTCTTACAAGGAAATACTGTAGGCTGTTCTGGAAAGCTGTAGTTAAGTCAGGAAAAGCATCTGTTCCACTCAATTACATTACTAATATGAAAAGACTATTAAAAAGTGTGACAGCAAGTTTAAATATTGTTTCAGGTCTCCAGTGGTATTCCATAGGAGCAGTTAGCAGAATGGGAGGTCTAGGAACTGTTACCATCTTTCTGATTTGTTCTGTGGTGGAAAACTTATTTTTAAAAAATAGATTATTAAATTGGAAACAAAGGTATTCTGTACCTTTTTGATTGTGTTTTGGAGACCTTCATAATAGGGCAAGAATTTTATGCCTGATAAAAAATTACTCTTTAGGGTAAGGAGGAGACAAGCACCTGTCCCTCAGTTGAGCACTTACACTGTCTGACTGGATTTAATTTGTTTTTACAAGCACTTTTTCTGAAATGGGGAGGGCTTTTGAAAGGCTCACTTTCTCCCTTGAGTTTTCTGGTGATAAAAGAGAGTACTGCAGTACTTCAAATGTGGAGCTACCCACTGACTGCCCATAGAACATGAGAGACTCCTTTGTGTTCTCTTCCTAGAGCAATATTGCTTCTGGAGATAATGGCTTAGCTGAAGATACTCTTTGAACAGAGGTGAGGCTGCTGGAGTGATTTAGGTCAAAATGAAAGTAGCCTATACTGAGGAGTTTCTTTCAGTATGCACTTCAGGTATAATTAATTCTTTTAAAAGGATCTGAAGGGTCCAAATTATTTGGGGTACTCACAGCCCCAGGATGCATTTCTTTTTACCCTTTGACCAAAAAACTTGTTCAAATGGAACAGATAGTAGTAATATGCATTTGGGGATTTGTGATTGAATATGTATTGATCAAGAGGTAGTATAGTTAGGCTTGCAGCTGGTCAGTGTTTGCTAGCTATGATACTTGAGACTTTTGGGAGAATGTGGATTAGGGTTTGAGTTCTGCAGAAAACCTAGAGAAGCATTTTGAATTTCTCAACTGTGCGTGATGTGGAGTTTTGCGTGAAAGGGAAATATAAGTTGTACATTGAAATATAAGTACAGCCTTTGAGACTTCTTTCTAATTCTGTATAGATTTAATAGCTAAAATCCATAGTCTGTGTGGGTTTTCCTTGTGTACCTGAACATACACACAAACACAGGCACGTGGGTGTATACGTTCATTGCAATTTCTGGTAATGGTAATTCATTTCTTTATTGTTAAACATGTAAGAGTGTGTTTTCAAGGATGTCAGCAGTATATCTTGATACCACTGTAATGTGCATTATTTCCACAATAGGTTATCAATCAAATAGAAAACACACTAATGTCTAGAATAATTGTGCATAGATAAGTGTTATATATACTTCTCTATCCTCCATACAGGTACTTCTATATTCACTGCAGATGGTGTAGAAGTTAAAAAATTGCTTCAAGAAGTATAATCATTGTAACTTGAAAAAAAAAATGTAATTATGCAAAACTGCAGGTATCAAATAAAAATATCCAAACCCAGAAAACTTCTTGATTTTGAAAATGCATAGGGCAAATGGCTTGGTTTGGGATACCTTTGTTGATGTTAGAGGTGCTTCCTTTTGTTACACTGTTCCATGGAGTAACTGTTGCCTTGGTCACAGCATATCTGGAGAAGTGATGATGAGGTACTGACTATGCAAACATTCATGTATCTTTGAGGTAGGTAAGGAGTATATTTTGAATCCACTTTCCAGTTAATTATATTATGCTCACTTTTCAAAATGCCATTCTTGCATATTCTCGCATATATGGTCAAAACTAGACAAGCTTTGCCCTTTCTCTGAACCACAAATCTTTGCAAAAGCATTAAACTTTTTCTCAAGGGGAGAAAAAGAGCAAGCTTTGCCAGGAATGATTTGAAGCACTCATATTGCAAGTAAATACTAGGCATCTGCAGTATTCTCACTGGAGGCTCAGGTGAGAGGTGTAGCAAATACTTTGTTCCTTCTGTGATGTTTTCACCCAGCCTGGCTGAGGTTGCATCAGGGTGTTAGCATGCATCGAGCACTGGAGATTTTCTTGCACATGTATAATCAAATGAGTTTACAACATAGTAAGGCCATGCCAGGGATTTTGAGCATGTGGTACGTCAAAAGTTTTCCTTTAAAACAAGTGAAAGATGGGATAATTTCAAATTCTAAATACTTCTGATTTTTTTAATGCCATGGGAATTATAAGGTTTTATGTTGGTATTTTTAGAGGCCAGCTGTATACCAGAATCTCAAAGATTGTTTTGTGTAGGGTAAATAAAAAGTGTGAGGGGTAATTTTGTTGGTTATCGTTTCCTAAGGCTTTATTGAAACAGCATGAGTACATATAAAATAGGAGAAAGTCTTCTATGTGTGGTTATACTTTAACAGCTTGAGTTTTGGGCAGAGAGGAACCTCATTAGTTTCAATAAGGAGAAGTGGAGAGTCTTGAACCTGGGGAGGAACAACTCCATGCACCAGTACAGGCTGGAGGGTGACCTGCTGGAGAGTGACCTGGGAGTTCTGATGAAGAGCAAACTAAACATGAGCCAGCAATGTACCCTCATGGCTAAAAAGGCAAATAGCATTCTGGCATGCATCAAGAAAAATGTGGCCAGCAGTCCACGGGAGGTTCTCCTCTCCTTCTACTCTGCTTTATGGGGCCTCATCTGGAGACCTGTGTCCAGTTCTGGGCTCCCCAGCTCAAAAGGCACAGGAAACTTCTGGAGAAAGTCCAGCACAGAGCCACCAAGATGATGAGGAGACCGAAGCATCTTTCTTATGAGGAAAGGCTGCAGGATCTGTGACTGTTCAGCCTGGAGAATCAGAGACTGAGGGGGGACCTCATTAATACTTTTATGTATTTAAAAGATGTATGTCAAGAGGTTAGGGCAACACTTTTTTCAGTAGTGTCCAGTGATTGGACCAGGAGTAATGGACAAAAACTGGAACACGAGAAAATTCCACTTCAGGAAAAACATTCCTGTGGGAGTGAGGGAGTCCTATCACAGGCCGCCCAGGGAGGATGTGAAGTCTCCTTCTCTATCGGTTATCAAAAACCCACTGGACATATTCCTATGTGACCTGATCCAGGCGGACCTGCTTGAGCAGAGAGTTGGACTTAGATAATAATAGAATCATAGAACGTTAGGGGTTGGAAGGGACCTTTAGAGATCATCTAGTCCAACCCCCCTGCAGAAGCAGGGTCACCTAGATCAGGTCGCATAGGAACATGTCCAGGCAGGTCTTGAAGACCTCCAAGGAAGGAGACTCCACAACCCCTCTGGGCAGCCTGTGCCACTGCTCCCTCACCCTCACAGTGAAATAGTTTTTTCTTATGTTTAAGTGGAACTTTTTGTGTTCCAGCTTCATCCCATTACCCCTTGTCCTGTTGCTAGCTACTATAGAAAAAAGGGATGTCCCAACCTCCTGACACCCACCATTTAGACATTTGTAAATGTTAATAAGACCTCCTCTCAGTCTCCTCTTTTCTAGACTAAACAGCCCCAGTTCCTGCAGCCTTTCCCTGTATGAAAGATGTTCCAGTCCTCTGATCATCTTGGTGGCCCTGTTCTGGACTCTCTCCAGAAGTTCCCTGTCCCTCTTGAGCTGAGGAGCCCAGAACTGGACACAGGACTCCAGATGAGGCCTCACCAGGGCAGAGTAGAGGGGGAGAAGAACCTCCCTTGACCTGCTGGCTACACTCTTCTTGATGCATTCCAGGATGCCATTGGCCTTCTTGGCCAAGAGGGCACATTGCTGGCTCATGTTTAGCTTATTATCAATCAGGACTCCCAGGTCTCTCTCTGTAGAGCTGATCTTCAGCAGTTCGACCCCCAGCCTGTACTGGTGCATGGGGTTGTTCCTTCCCAGGTGCAGGACTCTGCACTTGTCCTTGTTGAAGCTCATGAGGTTCCTCTCTGCCCAACTCTCAAGCCGGCTGAGATCCCACTGAATGGCAGTACGGCCTTCTGGGGAATCAGCCAGTCCTCCCAGTTTGGTGTCATCAGCCAACTTGCTGAGGGTACACTCTGTCCCCTCATCCAGGTCGTTGATGAAGATGTTGAACAAGACTGGCCCCAGAACTGATCCCTGTGGAACTCCACTGGCCACAGGCCTCCAACTCAATACTATGCCATTGATCATCACCCTCTGGGCTCTGTCATTCAGCCAGCTCTCGATCCACCTCACTGTCCACTCATCCAAGCCACACTGCTTGAGCTTTCTGATGAGGATGTTATGGGAGACAGTGTCAAAAGCCTTGCTGAAGTCAAGGTAGATGACATCTGCTGCTCTCCCCTCATCTAGCCAGCTGGTTATGCACTCATAGAAGGCTATCAGTTTGGTGAAACAGGATTTCCCCTTGGTGAATGTTTGTTGACTCCCCCTAATAACCATCTTTTCCTTCATATGTTTAGTTACAACATTCAGGATGAGTTGTTCCATCACTTTTCCAGGGATGGAGGTGAGGCTGACCAGGCTGTAGTTTCCTGGGTCATCCTTCCTGCCCTTTTTGAAGACTGGCGTGATATTGGCCTTTCTCCAGTCCTCAGGCACTTTGCCTGTCCTCCATGCTTGTTCAAAAATGATGGAGAGAGGCTTAGCAATCACATGAACCAGCTCCGTCAGCACTCTCAGATGTATCCTGTCAGGACCCATTGACTTATGAGCCTTAAGCTTGGCCAACAAGTCTTTAACCTCTTCCAGTCAGGACAAATCCTTATTTCTGCCTCTGTTGCACCAGTGGGGAGATCTGCGTGAAGCAAGAACTAGTGAATTCTCTGGGCTCATGCCACCTTGTGCCCCCTCATTGGAGTTGTGAAGCAAGCCTTTTATCTGCAGGTCTTTATTGTATGCTTAATGCAAACTCATTTTTCAGTGTGAGAAGCTACTGCGGTCTTGGAAAGATGCTTCTTTCGTTTACAAGTAGTAGGAACTAGTTCCTTGATATTTAAATAAAAACAGTCCCATGTTCCACTTAAGTCAGAGTTGTTTTCCTTGACACAAGCTGATAGGCTGAAATGAAATAATGCATTGAACAGAGCAACATAGCATTCTCTTTAAGGGAAAAAACAAGTGCTACATTCATAGGCTGTATATGCTGTATGGCTTCTTGGTGCTAGGTTATAATTATGACTTGCTTCCCTGGGTCATGCTTTGCTTTATGCTGCTTTGCTTCATTGTGGTAATAATGGAGTAGGTTGCTATATTAGTTAGATCAGTAATGTCAGTATAGTAATGTTTCAGGTGGATAAATTCCTGTTTGTTGCTAAGGTCATTTAATAAAAAATTTCTGATGAACCTTACAGATAAGCTCATCTCCTAATATGACAGTGAGCAAATAGTCTTCAGAGATTAAGAACCAGTGAAAATGTGTAGGCTAGCTTTATCCATTGGTGAATGCTTCTGGTTTTGTATTTCTATGAGAAGTAGCATCTGTGAATTTTTCTCTGGCTATTAGTGCTTACTTCATATATAAGCACAAATCTTACAGGAAACCTGACTTGAGATCTATGCTAGACCACCTGCATCCTGTTCCCCACTTCTGTTTTTTACTGTTCCTTATATAGAAAACATCTTAATTTTAGTTGTCTTAATAGTCATTATTAATAAGCCCTATAAATGTATACACACTACAGTCCTGCCATGCTGCATCAGTAACTTGCAGAGTTGTCCTTCCACTCTTCTCCCCCTTTAATCTTGTAGTGATACCTGCATCCCAGTCTAATTAAAACTTTCAAGTTCAAGGAGGAGTAAAATTTCTCACCTTTTGGGAAGGTGCACTAACAATTTATTACTTTCCTGTAGGAAAAGACAATTTCCTCAGCTTTTCTTGAGAATTTAACTGCTTAGCATAAAAAACATTCAGGTTCTTTAGGACCACAGAAAATTGTTCATGAAGGAGAGGAATGCTGCCATCAAAATTCCTGACCCTAGGACAGATGAAGCTATCTTTTCTGTCCAGCAACCACTGAACATTGAATGTGGACGCAATCTGTGGAGCAGAATGCAAGAGTTGAGTTTCCCTTGTGCCTGCATCTGCCTAGGCTGCAGTGCCACATTTCCTCCCCTCCCATCTGATCTTGGGCTTTTTAGTCTTCTTTGGAAAAATATTGTGGACTTGTTCAGGGTTGGGGAGAGGACAAACCTCAGCTTGGACAGCTCTGTAACTGATATGTCCACCAAGAGAAGGGGATATAGTATTGACCTAAAGTGTCTCAGCCACAGCACTTCGCTGAGGGAAGTGAGTGAAATCTCCTCTGATCTTAGCTTGAAATAATGGTGACCTGTTCTGCTTGAAGGGATCTGAGACCAGAGATGTGATTGAAACGGCCTCCTTCCATGTCACCATTATCAGATGAGTCTTCTTGTAGTTTCTCTCTGGTAACTGCTTATTTGCTTAATTTTTTTTAAAAAAAAAAGCTTTAAGTCCTACTGTGTTGTGCTGGTCCATGCAGGCATCCTTCACAGAGCCACTGTGCTTAACAGATGCTGGTGGATGACAGAACTGAGCGCCCAGCACTAAGGTCTCTCTGTGGGTGTAGTCATCAGCAAATGAAAATTAAATTGCTTGTACACAAGAGACATGGGAATGAAGCACAGATCTTTGATTCTCTCATAGCCTCATAAAGCTGCTTTTTAAAACTCTAGTGTTCTGCTTAGGAACAGGATGTTTCAGAGAGTATCAGCAAAATGGTAAGTTTAGACAGATTTATTTTTATCCGACACATTTATTATGCAGCAATTGAGATTTGAGGGAAGATATGATTTACAAAAAATATAAAAGCTTCTTTAATAAAGAAAAAGAGGATTTGGATTAAATATCCTTTTAAATACAGGACTAGAAGCTTAAACTGAGGGCTTTGAAACTCTATTGCTGCCACATATACCCAGATAAAACCCAGGACAACAGTTAAAAAAATAGATGCCTATTAAAGTATGTAATGGTACAATGAACAGAAACTTGCCTTTTAATAGTTATTTTTTTAATAATCCTGTATGTGTTATTTTTGAAATAAAACCAATTTTCTACAGCAGTCCAGGTTAGCTGATGGAAATAACTATGCTTTGGAGATAAGTCCAAGACAGAATTTCCAAGCGCCAGTGGAGGCGAGCCATGAAAACCAGACAAAAATACCAGGGCTGATTCACAGCCATGTTATTTCAGATTGATGCCAGTGTCACTGATTTTGTCAAGTTTTATCTAGACATCGAGATAAGGCTGAACCCAGTTTCAGAGGTCACAGTGTGATCTGTTAATGCTGGATTAGAAATAACATTTGTTTAATGGCATTACAGCAGCATAGCGCAGTGGTGAATGTGGTCCATAATCTTTAGTATTGATCTATGAGAACTGTAGTCACAAGAAAATTAGTTCTTTGAGCATGTTGTGAGAAGAATAAGTTGTTGGGAATTGATTCATACAATGTATTGGGGGGGTTTCAATACTCTTCATTGTGAGTGAAAGGCAACATCACTTACAGGGCCTGTGGAAATCTTACGTACCCTTTGCCTCCTGCTTCATCCCCTTTCTGAAAATGACAGGCTGAATTTCTCTCATTTCAACTGAAGCATTAGTTTGAACTGGCAAGCAGTATCTCCAGTATCAGGCAAGATGAAACAAATTGTGCGGAGCATATTCTGAGTTGATTAAAGTTCAGTTTCAGGAGAAGCCAGTGATTTAACTGTCTTTGGGTATTCAGTGAAGATTGTGGTGGTTTTGCTTTTTGATTTGTGAGTTTTTTTCAAATATGACTGTGTAACATAATGTGTACATCCCTAAGTCATAATCTACATAAATTCAAAGTGAAGACTGTTGGTGTCTGTCCTTTAAATTGCAGATGGAAAAAACAAACAAAAAACCCCAAAATGACTAGTGCCTTTCTGTGTTGCTATTTTTCCAGATATATGACCTGACCCCTGAACAAGAAAAGGCTCTTATAGGATCAATAATAGGTGTAACTTGGCACAAATAGGTTTTCTTACAAAATTTAGTGCCTTTTTTAATGCCTATATTGTATTTCCTGTCTATATGATTATGGCTGAATAAGCAGATTTCAGTTTTAGTGTAATTCTGAAATTGTTTCTCACACTAGCATGTGTAGACCGTGGCCAGTTCCTCATACATCATAAACCAGTATGAGTCAGTATACATTCACTTGTGCAGAAGTTTGCTGATTTAAAACTTCTGTTGAAGGCAAAAATGGTTCTAAAGGAAGCAAAGCCATTCAGAAGGGGAAAAAAAACCAAACCCCAAACAACCAAACAAAATCTAACCCCAGAAAGTCCCACCAACTGCAATTTTCAACTAGCTTTTGAGGTTAATTTGACTCGTGCTGCACTTACTCCATACACATATTTGTAAGACTTTAATTTATACAGCTTTGGCTTAGTGTGACTGATTTATGAAGTGCTGGAGTAGATCTGCTACTTACTACATGTGTCATGACCAGTAAAATAATAAAACAGGTTTCTATTTAGAGATCAGCATGATTTTTTTATTTAGTTCACGTGGAATAGGTCAGACACTAATGTTTTAAATGTTCTTCACGTACTGATTAGCTTAGGTAAGGTGTTTGGGTTTTTCATTTGTTTTTTTCCCCATGGTTTGCTTTTAAAAACAAAATTAAAATAAGCTAAAGCTTACATAATTCAAAGATACTACTTACAAGTTCTTTGGTCAGCATTAGCAGCTTAGAGCTTGGAAGGTACAGGCAATAAAGTACTGAGCTCTGGTAGTGTCCCTTTTCCCTTGTTTTTTCCCTTGTAAGCTGCAGGGTCTTTGGGTAGTTATTTGATTGCCAGATGCCAACACATCCTAAACTTAAAGTGTAAGATGTTTAATTTTTTATTTTTAAAGGATTACTGTTTAATGCTATCAGGAATTTCCATTTCCTGGTGAATAGCTTCTTGACTTTCTTTAAGCAATAAGAAGTGAGTTGGTGTTTCTTGTTCCAGGAAGCAACTTCTGCAGGCTGACGTTTAAGCAGAGCAACTTCTTTAATTTGACATTTAAGCAGTGTTAGAAAACAGATTATCTGCAAATAGAGGTTGCTTTACCTGCACTGCTTCTTCTCTCCTTTGAGGGCTTAAGAAATTTGTGTGACTCATATCAGACTGTGCACAGAAGTCAATTTTTGGGAGCTAGGTCTTCATTATATGTAAACCTTGTCCTGATTGGAGCAACTTTGGAAAGGAAAGAATGTTTGCTTTTCTGCCCTTTCACTTGTCACTGGAGACTTTGAGTAGAGCTCAAAGCTTAGGTGATTTCTAACCAAACTAGCTAATGGTACTCAATTATACTTACAAGTATAAATCACAAGGTGTGAGAGCGTCTTAATTAAGACTTCATTTTCTAGGTGAGGAACTGTCTGCAGTGCTCCTTTTAGCTGTTGCCACATGAGACTGAAATTTGGTAGTGCTGACTGAAGTAGATTGAATCAGACAGCCAGATGAAAATGGTGCTATAAGCCTGTATTGATACTTGAAGGTATCAAGCAGATCCTAGAATCTATTACTTTCAGATCTTAGAATTGATTATTTTTTCCCATTAGATAAAAAATTATTTCACATGCAATCACTTTCTAATTGCCTCCAGTTAGGAACAATAGTGAAATTTTACTGTAGAAAAGAAATTATCCATCACTCAAGTATTTTGGGGGATGGAGGAGTGTGCCTGATTCCTTATCTAGTCTTGGAAGACCTTTGGTATTTTCCGTTGTTACAGGTTTTTTTCCCTGACTTTATTTTTTCGAAATGAATTATTCCTATAAAGGAATTTAAACTCTGGGTAATTATTGTTCTCTGTTCCAAAAGCTAATGAAAACAAAACTTGATAGTATGCAGTTGGAGGCCTATGGAAAAACTTGGGTGTAACACACTAAGTAGGAAAACAAACTTTGCCGATGAGGCCGGGAAGCTACGATCATATTTTCCAGTTTTAACTGTATGTGTTGGGTTCTAACTGGGAATGTTTCCTGTTAAACTGAATTTTTCCTCTCTATTTTATTTTGCAGTTGGGTTTGTATCCACAAAGTGTGGACAGGAGAGGATATTAAGGGTCAAAGATACTTGTGTGTGATCTTAAATGCAGGGAAAGAGTATACTTTTGTAATATTTTATAGGGACTCATGTTGCATTGTGCTATGTGAGACTGGTAGAATTTGTTTGCTTTTTTTACAGTAGCTGGTCAAAAGATACTCTGGGAATGCTGTTAGTAAATAACTTACAATTTAATGTTTCAAATGGACCCATTTCTTTGAGTTATGAAGCACTTCTTTCATGCAAATCACTTAAAGTATACCTCCTTCCCTTCCCCTTTTTGACCTGTACCTCTTCCTAGGTTCTCTCAGGGTGTGCTTTCTAATGTATCTGCTGTCTGTGAAAGTTCTTCTGTAAAAGCCGGGTGTCATTGTTTTTGTCAGATGTTTTTGAGAAGCTGAAAAACATTTTTATTACTGATTGTTTGATAATGATTAAAGATTAGAATTAGATTTGGTCAGTTAATGTAATCCTGTAAATTTTGTGTGTTGCTGAGATCAATGCTTTAATTTATTATAAAAGTGTTCTTAGTAGTTAGGATGGATATTTATCAGTCTAATCACCAGATGAAAATCAAACTACCAAGGGAATCCTGTGTATTTGTCCAGGATTCTGTGTGTTTTATTACTCATCACTTGAACCCATAGTAAGAATAATTTTATAATAATGTTTTAACTCATTTGAAGAACTCCTTTGTGTAAATTCTTCTTTAGGGTTTTTAAGGTTTCCTGTGATAAATATAAAGAACATGAAATTCTGTACTGGTAGGTATTTTTTTTAGTTTGTTTTCCTTTAAATGGATTTGTGTATGTGTGGTGACCTAAGAAGACATAGACACTTATGGTTGTTCTTTTTGAAATATAATTTGACCTGAGTTTATGAAGAGATTAGTTATGTTCTTTTAAAGGGTGAAAGAAAATTGTTACTCAACAGTTTTGAGAAGGCCAAGGATGTCACCAAATGACCATAGTAATCTTGAAGTGGTGGGAATGTGTAATATTGTGACAATTCTCAGAGAACAGATACTTTGTTGAAAAGGCACTATTAGGAATGCAAATTTGAGGATACTGAAATAATGTCTTATCACATGTATTGGCTTTGCATAGCAAGGTTTTGGTAGTGAGGGGCTATGGAGGTGGCTTCTGTGAGAAGCTCCTAGAAGCTTCCTCTATGGCTGATCGAGCCAATGCTAGCTGGCTAGAAGACAGACCCACAACTGGCTAAGGCCAAGCCTAGTAGTGATAGTGATACCACTGGAGCAGAGGTTTCCCTGCAGCCCATGGAGGTTAACTGTGGGGCAGATGTCCACCTGCAGCCCATCTGCCAGGGCAGATGAATGTGCTTGAAGGAGTCTGACTACATGAGAAGCCTGTGCTGGAACAGGCTCCGTGCAGGACCTGTGGAAGGAACCTACAGTGGAGCAGTTTGTGAAGAGCTGTAGGCTATGGGGAGGACCGATGTTGAAGTTTTTGGAGAATTGGCTCCCATGGGAGGGGCCCCAGATTGGAGCAGGGGAAAGGTGTGAGGAGTCTTTCCCATCTGAGAAGGATGGGTGTGATAAGCTGACCAAAACTGCCATTCCTTGTCTCTCTGCCTTTGGGAGGAAGGAGATAGAGAAATGGGGAGTAAAGTTCAGCTCAAGAAAGAGAGGAGGGGGAGGAAGATGTTTTAAAATTTAGTTTTTGTTTTCTTAATATCCTACTCTGATTTGATTGGTAATAAATTAAACTAATTTCCGCAAGTTGAGTCTGTTTTGCCTGTGGCTATACTTGTTAAGTGATCTCCCTGTCCTTTATCTTGAGCATTTTGTTAATTTTTTTCCTCTCTTTTGTCTGAGGAGATGAGTAATAGAGTGTCTTAGGTTGGCACCTGGCATCCAACCCATCGTACCCACCACACCTCAGGCAGGTAATGACAGAATTTCAGCCCAATTCTGTGACTCCAAGATAATGGTGACTTTTGCTGCCCTTTGTCTCTGCTGTGCAACTCATCTCTTTGCAAAAGATCCCTGTATGCTCATTGAAATGGTGGAGGTAGTTGAGACGGGATGATCCTGTCAAAAATGTATCCACAGTGTTGAGAGGTAACGAAATAGCTCCTGGCACAATATGCAGTCTGGCTTTGCAGCCAGTCGGATGCAGTCTTCTGTGAAATAACAAGATGCTACACGGAGTGAGACTTAATCTTTACTTTGCAAGTTTGAGGCTCAAATCCTGCAAAAGTGATCTGTGTAAAGAATTTGCTTCCCTTAAGTGTCACAGTTACGCTCCATAAGGACTGCTTGCGGTGTGCAGGAATGGATTGGCTTTGTGTTGGGCATTTCACGTGAAGAGTGAAGGGGTGAAGCATACTGATTAAAAGGCCTCATCAAGTACCTTAGCATGTGGAAACAACTTGACAACATGTTGAGGACACTTCAGAGTTGACATAGCCCTTCCTTTGAGAAACACCTTCCTAGGATTGCTTCTGTCCAAAGTTAGAAGAGCTTCCCTAAGGCCTTTCTGTCTCTGCTGTTGTGTTCTCCAGTTCCAACTGAAATGTCAGAAGATATTACAAGTAGTTACCAGAGTGGAGATATTTGATCACATGTATCTTGATTTTTTTTTTTTGTTATTTTTTTAAAAAATTATTTTGAGCCTTCCTACTTCAAGAAATTGTTAGCAAGGCTCATCTCAGTCTTCTATGAATCAGTTTCCTTGCTGACTGGTAATACCTTCTGGTGATGAGACCAAGGACTAGAATCCGTTAACAACTTCAACAGCAGTTAAGCAGCTCTGTTGTAATGGATTTTATTGCCCCCAGCTGTTCTTTGAGAAAGATAGCCCCCCATCCATTATATGAAGAGAAGTCAGTGATCTTGAGTAAATATCATTTTTATCACAAGTCTATTGATAATGGTCGTTTCTGGGTTGCAGGTGTTACTGTTGCTTCTCAAATGGCCTGTTTTCTGTACTGCCATCTGAGATATCTGTCAAAACAACTCACGACTGTTTTCTCTCTAAATTTGGTATATGTGGGCTTTGTTGAGGAATTACCCTTCTGTCTCCTGACTTGGTTCACAGATGCTATTCCTAAGGTGACTTCATGCAACAGCATGTTTGGTTTTTTGATTTTTTTTTTTGCTGTACTGTTTTTTATGCAGTATTGACTAGCTTGCCTAGTGGAACTCAGCTTTCTGTGAAGCAATGGATCTTGCTCTTGAGTGACACTGATTTGATTATGTCTTCAAACAAATACAGTTGTGAGCACTTCTGATTACATTGCAAGAACATCTTGGCCATGGGGAGAAGTTAATGCTAAATTTCTGTAGGAATCCTGCTAGTTTCTCATTATTTTATATTGTAGATTTATTTTCCAGATTTCAATTTCTGACACTTTGACCATCCAGTGAGCAGACACAGTGAAAACCAGTCCTCAAATGCATCATGTCTTAAAATGGCAGGAAAAAAGCGTGGCATTTTAAGAAAGGGGTTAATAACTCTGATGATGTTTCAGAGTCAGGAGTAGTTTACAGGCAGGCTCTGTATGGCATGCGCCTATTCTAATGACAGTAGCTAATGTAGAATGAAACCTGATAGTTTTTTGTTAGGGTGCATCAGAACATGACTTCCACTTTAGTTACACTGAGAAAATTTTGGTTTGAGCCTTATGCTGACATATAAATAGTTGTTTGGTTTGGTGGGGCTTTTTTTAGCAGGAATAAATATATTTTCCTGTAATAAAATTTAAGTTGACAAAAAACCTAAGTACTTGTATATTATAAATACTATAGTACGTTTTATTGAAAGGACATTTTGTCTTCTAAATAACTCTCACTTCTAAAAAATACCTGCTAAGAAAAAAAAAATGTGTTGGTTATAAAAGGTACCAGTGATACAACCTGTTTGAATAGTGAATCTGTCACTGAATAACTTGTGTGTGGAGATGAAAGTGTCATCCACATGCTGCCTGAGGAAATCTGTAGGGGAGGCTATTTGTCACTGAGAACTCCATGTCCTGTGTTGCTGGGTGTTTTTGTCAGTGCCTTTTCCTTTTCCCACCGCATTGGTGAGCACTGCACTGCCTGGGAGGTTTTGCTCTCTTCTCCTTAGCAGATGTGGATGACAGTGACTCATCCTCTTGTTCCTGTCTGTCACCTGAAATACATAGTGTTCTTGAAAAAGAAATTCATCATTCCTTCCCTTTTGGTTCATTGTAACCCTGTAAGGCAGAAATTTGTAGGCAGGAACATGCTCAGAGTTACATAGTGTTCAACTATTGCCATTAGGTCAAAAGGTTAATCTTTGACTCCCTCTCTGTACACTGGACCTTAGCTTTGCTCAGACATGACATGGTACAGAAACATATGACTGATTAAATAGTGAGTACACCAATATATGGATGTTATTGTTCATTAGAAATGCCCAACAATATGTCATGTGTGGAACCACATTGTGAAATGGGAGTAGAGTTCTAAGGTCACACTGCTATTAAAAATATAAAAATGTTCCTGTCTTTCAGAAATAATGGTTTTGATGGAGTTTCTGAGATATGGGAAAATTTTATGTGTACCAAGTCTGAAAGTTATGAGTAAGCAGATGTAATAAAACAAAGCCATAGAGGGACCTGACTTTTTTTTTTTTTTGTACCTGTAGATTAAGTGTCAACCCATGTAGAAATTTGTGCTCTGGTCACTGCTGTAGTGCAAATGTTTCTCAAAATGAAAAAAAATAATTACATTGTGTTATTGATATGATGACAGTTACTCGTGTGTTCTCCTTACAAATAAAGAGAAAAGCATTTATTTTTGATCAAAGTGTGGTGTGCTATAAACAGTTACATACAGACATACAGCATAAGTTACGTGAAATTACAGGGCAAGCTTTACAGAGGGAGATGATATGCAATGAACTCGAATATTGATGAAAGGTAGATTTTCTTACAGGAAGCTTCCTCTGAGTATTAACTTAGTGTACAGCTTCATTTTAAATAATTATAAATAATTATAAACAAAATAATGCTTGCTTTGCCACATGCTTGTATTTTATTTATGTATGCACACATGGTCCACTCTAATTAAGCACAGCTCTTTATGATTTATTTATTTGTTCTAGAGAAGCTGCTTAATATTTGAGAGAAACAGTAATGATGTGTCTGACCTTTGCAGTGGCTGTGTTAATGGTAAGATGGATTTTGCAGGAGCTTGTGAGAACAGTGAAATAGCAGGTTGATCTTTTTCTCCATTTGCTGAAACATGCTCAAAAGACCTTAAGTCACAAGGAAATAAAAAAAAAAAAAACACAAACAAACCAGTAAATGGTGTTTTTAGATCTTGGGAGGATGCTACTGACAGGCTGAGGTAAAGGGTTAAAAACTTTGATTCTTTGCTCTGTGTTGTGGTCCATGTTTTACTAGCAAACCACCAGGGTAGTATTTCACATGGTGAAATACTGGTAAGGTGTAGTTTTGTTTTTTCTTTTTTAATGCCAATATAAAGAAGTAAGTGTAAATGGAGTTAGAGAACAGACTAGGCTTTAAGTTTTACAGAGTATGGATAACTGTGGATGTCTTTCTTGTTTGGTGATCTTGTAGTGGGATTTGTCACTAAGCTTCCTAAAAATATATGCAAATTTTATTGTCTCTCCCTCTTTTATGGCCGTTTCTTAATACACATTCCCACCTCTTTTTCCAAAAACATCCTTTGAGCATGTGCTGTGATGAGAAACTTGATGCTAGCAGTTCAATCTGCCCTGCCACTCCTCCTTCCTCCTGCTTCTCCCTCATGGGCTCTCCCAGCTCCATGCTCTTCCCTGTTGTGTGTTCAGTGTGCGGAGCTGCTGTCTGATAAGACCCTGTTTTATTTCTGATAAAGGCAAAGCCACCGGGAGGTGAAGAGTTATTTGTGGCAAATGCTTATAGCATAGGTTTAAAAAAAGTGAGAAAGCAAGCAGGTGTGGAGAAGCTGATGGATACCTGTGTATTCAGATGGTAACATTGTTACGTAAAAAGCAAATTAAGTTAAATGTTTGTTATATTTATGAAACCATTTTTGTTGATATTTGTGGGTGATACCAGGAAAGAACCATGTTTAACTGACACATGCACATGACCATTTATGTTGCTCTTCTGTGGAAGCTCTCTTTATATGTACATACAAAATTAATGTGCTCATAATGGAAGATGCAATTTGTGGTCTATTCAGTTGCTCATGTTTTTGCTAATTAATCATTAATCAGCTTCTGTTGGAATAGTATCATTTTTCTTTAATTAGCCACTAGTACATATTTGTTACAAATCTGCCTGCAGAGCTCTTACAGTGGTGCGGTTTAAGTTGTATGTTCCTCTTAATCAGCAGGTAGCATTTCATGGCTTCTTTTTGTTTGATTGCTTGTATATCTTTATAAATGTAAAATCACCTTTCAACATACATACATACATATATGGAAGTTACCATAGTAACAGTCTACAATATAATCTATTGTGACTATAGTATAGTCTACTGTGATAGTCTATTGTCAATGCACCCTCAGTAAATTTGCAAATGACACCAAGCTGGGTGGGTGCATAGACCTGCTTGAGGGCGGGAAGGCTCTTCAGAGGGACCTGGAGAGGCTGAATTGATATGCCAAGGCCAACTCTGAGGTTCAACAAGGTCCTGCACTTGGGCCACAACAACCCCAGGCAACACTACAGGCTTGAGGAAGAATGACTGGAAAGCTACTGACAGCCAGCAGTGTGCCCATGTGGCCAAGAAGGCCAATGGCATCCTGGCCTGCATCAGAAATAGTGTGACCACCAGAACCAAGGAGGTGATTGTCCCCTTGTACTCGGTGCAGTGTCCAGTTCTGGGCCCCTCACTATAAGAAGGACATTGAGGTGCTGGAGCGTTTCCAGAGGTGGACAACAAAGCTAGTGAAGGGTCTGGAGAACAAGTCTGAGGAGGAGCAGCTGAAGGAGCTGAGGGTGTTTAGCCTAGAGAAGAGGAGACAGAAGAGACATGATCACTCTCTACAAGTACCTGAAGGGGACTTGTAGTGAGATGGAGGTCAATTTCTTCTCTTCAGTAATGAATAATAGAACACGAGGAAATCGGTTCAAGTTGTGCCAGGGGAAGTTTAGATTGGACATTAGGGAAAATGTTTTTACAGAGAAGGTTATTAAGCATTGGAACAGGCTGCCCAGGGAAGTAGTGGAGTCACCATCCCTAGAGATATTTAAAAGATGCATAGATGAGGTGCTGAGTGACATGGCTTATTTTAGTGATGGGCTTAGCAGTGTTATGTCAGTGGTTGGACTTAAAGGTCTTTTCCAACCATAATGATTCCATGAGCCTACATTAGCTCAAAGTAGTATTATGCTGCATAGGTTTTTACACTGTGATGCCTTTGGGGAAGAACAGAGCTGATTGCCCTGCAAAGACATAAAAGCTAATTGTACATGCTTCTTACAACAAAACTTATTGGAGATAAGTAACAACTTTTCCCTGTCCTTCCTTCATGTAGGAAATGAAGGATAGCCTTCTGGGTTTTTGTTTTTGCAGGAAGAGGGTAGAGGCCTAGAGAACTGCTGAGTTCTCATTGAGTTTCCTTTTTATTGCAATAATTGTTCTTTTTCACTGTTGCATAATGAATCGTTTATAGCTCACGAACATCGCTGTCTTGCTTTTAAGGGTTTACTATAGATTCATATGAAAGACTGACAGAGCATACAGCCTCATTTTTGTGACTGTCATGGCATAAGCTTAATGGCAGTAGTTGTGAAAACAGCATGAGGTTTTGGTCTTTAACAGTCTGCCTATCGTAGAAGTACCGTTCCAAACAAACTAATTTAAAGCTGTCTAAGAGTTCTAGTCAATTGAATGAGAAAATAGTCATTGATCTTTGGCAGGGCTTGCCAGAGCTGAGGGCTCTATTTTAACTTCATTGTTGGTTGTAGATGCCATTGCTTCAGGAGAATCGTAGTGGTATCAAGGGCATAATAAACTTTCACCCTCTCCCCTTTTGTCACATGTCTAATTCTGAGACCAGTTTACAATACACTGAGCTTCAGTGTATTGTAAAGACTCACATTCATTAGTGTTCTCCACACGATTTCAGTGAGTGGACTACTGGACCTGGAAAAGCAAAAAGAAATTGAGCCAGAAAAAAACCCCAAAACAAACAAACCCATTTTCTGAAGATGTTTTTATTTAAAATATCAATGGAAAATAACTGCACAAAGTGAAGTTATTACCCACTCTGTTACTCCTGGTAGTGTAAGTGAAGGGTTCTTTTCTTGGACTGTAAATTATGTGTGTGTTTTGTGGACTGTATATCGATGGTGAAATGAGAAGAAAATTGAAGCTAGCATATGTTGATCCATTGTGTTAGGGTTTTGTGTGTCATCATGTGGGAGAGCTGCGAGTCAGACGCTCTGCAGGTGACCAAGCCCTTTGTTAGGGATGGGGTTGCACTGCAGATGCAGCCAGCTGAGACCAGCCCTGTTGCCCCCTCTTCTTTCCACTCAGAGCTCCCAAATAATGTGACCCTCCTGCAACTGTGGCAGGGGATCAGTGTAAATTACCTTGTGGCTGCTGGGCCTAATGCTACTCTTATTGAACTGCAAGGGAAAAGGGGGTTAATCTGGGATGACAATCCAGCCTCATCCTGACAGCTGACAGCATCACTTCTAAGCCTTCTCACACCAGCTGGTTACAAGAGATTCAGAGCAGGAGCACTGAAGTTTGCTGTGTGCCTCAGAGCTTACATGAAGGTAGTATGTAGCTCACTAGTCGCTACCATGTTGCTAGGGCAACCTACCTATTTCTTCATTTATTTCCAACTTGAGTCTGATACGTCTTCTGCCCTGCCTTTGCTGGAGTAGTCTGTTTGGTGCCCAGGCACGCTTTGGTGGGCTTCAAATGTATCTTGCATAGGGAAGGCATCTTCCATTCCCCACCCCAAGTCATTAGAGAGAAGTCTGTCTTGGATTTTAGCATTTTAATTGGAGTGTGTCTATGCATGTCCATGCATGGTAATTAAATATTGCACTTGTTTGTGTATTTTATGCTCTTAATGGAAGGGAGTGTTAAATCAATGTTCTCTAATGCTCCTACAGCAGTTTAAGCTGCATTCTCTTCTTTCTCTATTATTCCATGCTTTTTTAGGGGCCTGTTTGAATGTATCTATCTGTAAATATGTTCTAAATCATTCTCTCAATTTTTTTGGAAGCATAAGTTAGTTGTTCTTGTATACCTGGATCATGTAGTCTGCAGAACACATGCTCTTTAATGGTCTTTTTTTGCTGTAAGAAGTGACCAGATTTTATTTCTTTTTTCCACTCAGCTGTCCCATTTCCTCCAAGTCACCGGCTCACAGCTAAGGAAGTATTTGATAATGATGGAAAACCTCGTGTGGATATCTTAAAGGCACACCTTATGAAAGAAGGGAGACTGGAAGAGAGCGTTGCTTTGAGAATAATAACAGAGGGAGCTTCGATTCTCCGCCAGGAAAAAAATTTGCTGGACATAGATGCACCGGTCACAGGTTAGTATGGAGTTATGATGATGGAGGGGATGGCTGCTGGTTTGAGATGTTAAATAGTGCATTAGTGTACGTGGCTTCCTGAGGAGCTGAAAGGCAGCTTGAACGTCACTTGTTCTCTCAGATACTTGATTCTCTCTGCTACTATGAGGATAGTAGAGGCCACCAAGAAGCTTGTAAATTAGAGGAAAGAATCACATCTGCTGAGCCCTTTCTGTTTCTAAGGCAAACAACACCTTTAGTCTTTAGGAAGAGAAAACTTTCTTGAACTTGAAAAGTTATCTGGCCTTTTGTACCAGGTATTAATTCTATAACTTTATAGATGTAATTTGCCATGGTAGCACTGTTTAGCCATACAGTGTCAAGCTCTGAAGGAACAATGGTGTCAGAGTAAATGGAAATTTTAATTAAATGCTAAGGAAAATAACAAGTGCAGAATAAAAAAAAAAAAATTAGCAGAATCCCCAGTTTGTGTTGCCTTGGGGATTAATGAATTGTGCTAGCTGCAGAACCCATCCCGCTCTTGACTATCAAACACTACCACGCACTCATTAATCCTCAGGAAATGCCTTATACTTTGAATTTCCTTCTCTAATTGTCTCCTGCCTCCGACTGCATTCTGAATGTATGAATGCATTTGCTTGCTGTAATGTGCCTTCTCCCCTGTTTTGTTGTTACCAGATATGAATGCGTTTATGGCAAGAAATAAATCTGTGGCAAAGAAAGTTAGCTATGGGGCAAAACATAACTAATTCCAGCCCTCTTAAACTATGAAATCAAACTATAAAACTTGGTGTAAGAAGGCAGGTCTTTTTTGTCACTGCTGTTTCTGGAGAATCCTGAGAGAAGTAAAAGAAATAGGTTCACCTACTGCAGAAGGGTTATCAGTCTTTTTTATCAGTACTGGTAGCATTCACCAAATACTACATAAAAGTAACAAACCCTTCATTTTCAGGAAACTTTCTCTGAAACTGAAAAGCATAGTGTCTGGACTAGAATGATGCACGAGTTTTTAAAGCTTGTAATTTTGAAAAATTTACTTTAAATAAGGGATTGTAACTTGACCTGGAGAGGTAATGTACATCATTTTTTATACAATAATTAGCTTGTCATGCTGGTGTACAGTTCTGATGGAAAAGATGTCAATCATGTTGCAGCTTATGGATGAATAAAGGAGACAAGATGAATAACAGGATCCCCTGAGCAGACTGAAAGTGAAGTCTTACAGACATTTTTCTTTGATGCGTCAGTATAAATGAAAAAAAGTCATAGATGTGCAATAGCATTGTCCATGACTGAGTGGCAGAAATTCTACCTTTCTGTGGATTTTCTTTTTTATTATTAATGTGATCTTGGGGGGAGGTGGGGTTTGGTTGGGTTTTTTTATATCCATTGGGAGAGGTAGTCTGTAGAAGGACGCGTCTGAGGTGACTTCCATTTGTCCATGTTTAGTATTTTCTCTATTTAAAAATTATTTCTTAAATGCTTTTGAAGGTAGGTATCAGAATTCTTTGGAATTGTATTTTGGACATTAATCTCCCAAAGGTTATTCCATTGTGTAACACTGGTATAATTTAAGTCTTTGGGTTTTTTTTCAGTTGAGTCTACATCTTCCTTTGTTCCTGCTTTTGAAATTGTTCTCACGCAGGGATTGTGATACTGCAGCATTCTTGAGGCCAACTGGTCGCAGGTTTCTTTTAAGCTAACATAGGAAAGCTGGGCTCCTAATGCTTGTTAGCAGGGTAGCTGAGAAGTGCTAATGTTCTGTATGAGTAAACATGAAAGATGGAGTTATGAAAGTGATTATCAAAAGAAAGGGAAAAAAAATACTGTGATGGGGAAGTTGCGAAAGCTTGTAAAGCATGTTGTGGGCCTGACAATTTTCTTTGTATGAGTACTATGACAGCAGGTGACTAGATAAAGAGAATATCAATTGACCGATGGTGTGGTGAAAGTGCAAGGTATACAGACAATCAAGAAATAACTGCAGAGTAGAGGAAAGCTTTTTTCAAACATGGAAGAAGAAACAAAACCACTAATAGAGAAGCAAATAAATTTTACATTTTAGACATGGCTAGCAGTCTTGTTGAAGAGTGACAGTCATAAATCATTAAATGAGATCCTTTGTAGGAGATGCATTTATCTTTCAGAAACATATCCCTGTAGCTGGTTAATGAGATGGTGATTATCAAAAAGAAGAGCTAGAAGAGCATAACTGTTAAAGTAAGAGCACGGTGGATTAGTACAGTGGTATAGTTGGTAAATGTTAAAGAGCATGAAAAGTTGGGGGTTTTAAGCCTTGTACAGTCATCCCTCAGTTAGAAATTTCTTTTTTTTTCTACTTTAAGGGATATAATTGTCCTCAGAGAAAAAAAATAAACAACAACCCAGAAACACAAAACAGGATTCTGATTATAAGCAAAGTCATGTGAAATAAAGTGGGTACATAGAACACCTGGATTTTAAGAAAATGATTTATACAATGAGGGGGAGGCATGCAAAGAGCCTTAATGTGAAATGCACAATCCTTTATTTTGCACTTATGTATAAAACTTACTCCGTGTCTGTCGTTAGTTGGAAGCACGGCTGGGATTCTCCTTTTGAGTTAGTGCATTTTGTTTTCAAATTTGTCAAGGTTATAAGCCTTTTGAAGTATTACTGATGAATGTATTTGCAACCTTAGCTCAAATTCTCCTTGTTTACTGCATACATCTGTACATGTTTGCATAGTTTACAGCTCAACAGATATCAAGGAGTTAGTTGACACTGGCCACTTGACTTCAAGACAAGGGTATGGGATAGAGTTGAAAAGTTTGGGAGACAGGGACCAAGGAACTAAGAAAACAACAGAGATTGGCTGGGCAGGCAAAGCAGGAAGATTAGCAAGAGGTTCACAGAATATTGGGACTTGACAGGCAAAGCATCCGGTCTGCGAGGTGAAAGGGGAACATGGTGGAGTGGGCCTGGCTGCAGAGTGACAGCTGTGGTAGAAGCAGTAACCTGTCTCGTGACTGGCAGCAGTGAGGGGCTGGCACAAGGATTGTAAGGTCATCTGATTTCTAGTGTGGAAAAGTGAGCTAGACACCCTGGTCTACCAGGATGCTTTTAAGTTGCCTACAACACCTTGAAGAATGTCCATGACACTCTTTATTCACTGGGGAATGTGCAGAGGGTGAGGGAACAAGGAGCCAGCTTCCACAGATTAATTATTCCCAACTTCTTCATCTATATCCTCTTGTTTTGGAGGCATGTAGTCTTAAGCTTGTGGGTTTAACAAAGCTGATGTATCACTAAAACTCAGCTGTTCGTTGCTCAGAGGAAAGATGTCTCTATGTCAGCCTTAGAATTTCCAGCCCTGTTTTACGTTCATAACAGTATGATGACACATGGAGAAATTGGCTCATTTTTAATTGGGTTTTTTTAATAGAAGGCTAAGGAATTATATCTCCAAACCTTCCTAGTGCCAATATTTACCGGAGGCATACTCCAAAGAACAGTTGCGTATGCCAGATTTCTAATTGCCTGAGTAGCTTTATGTGACCTTATTATATAGGTTCATTAGTATATAGAATGATTCTGGGCAAGTGATGTACACTACCCTTTGCATGATGACCGACTAATTAACTGCTTGTTTTCATAAGCACTCACTTCCAGATCTGAAATCTGCTGTCCTTAAGTAGTGAATGCTCTTAACTGCATGCCAGGCACATGTCCATTTAACTTCAGTGCATGAGTAACTTTGTCTGCATGCACTGTATGTGTATACTTCTGTATGCTACAGAGTTATCTATAAAATGAAAAAGTCTTTGAATTTTTGAATGTGTTATGTCAGAAAAACAAATTTTGTTAAAATTCTTCATGGGAATGTTGACTTGCTTGGCTTGGCTCACAGTTTGTAAAATGGACCTTTTAGCTTTCTAGTGTTTTGTAGCAGTTTTGTAAATAAAGCAGATTTTGCACAAGTGTAAAGAACACAACTTGAAAGTTGCTAACTGCACAAGTATCTCTAAATAAATAAATAATAAATCTCTAAATAAATAATCTCTAAATAAATAATCTTTAAAGGTCCCTTCCAACCCCTGCCATTCTATGAACATCTTAAAAAATTGCTAGCTACAAGAGGTTAAAAAATGTTATGAGTCTGGAGATGCCGCAATTAACATACAAGAGCCCAAAGATCATATTGCAGAGTTTGATTTAAACAGTAAAGTAGCTGATGACAGCAGCCATTTCCAGCTTTGAAGGTAGATCTAATTTTGAAGTTGTCACTGTTTTGAGTAGAGCAGGTTGTGCTAGGTGACCTTCCCACCTTAACTTTTTTGTGATTTTAATTTATACCTTCTTAATTTACATACTTACCTTACAGGGTAGACCTAGAATTCCATGTGGTATGTTTGTGCAATATCCATCATTGTGTGTCTTTGCATGTTTGTACCTTTGGGATTTTTTTTTTTATGATATTCTTAGATTTACAGATCATAAATGAAAATAGTTTGGTATCTCTTGCATATATGACTGCATAAGTGAATAATCTTGTAAAGGATGTGTGTTTGCACTTCAGATAAGTCTTTTTTTCTGTTGTTGATATCTATTTTAAACGTAATTAACATGAGTTGTTTCTTCTTGTGACAACTGATATCTCTCATTTTGTGTGCTCAGTATGCACTCCTTTTGTTTAGTGTCTTTCCATTATTAACAAGTTTCCTCTGGTAAACTAAGGATACAAAACCCTAAGTCATATAATTCTTTATAAATCTGTGCTTTTTTAGCTTGTGGTACTTTTATGTAACATATGAACATTACCGACAATGCTGCTTATGTACAGATGTTCTTCATTCTGTCTCTGTGGTTGCCACCACCAGCAGTGGCAGCGATAACGGTTTCTGCAGGCAAAGGAGCCAGCATCTGTCAGTCCCTCATTTGGGAAAAAAAAAGGGAAATAGGTAAAACAAGCACATATGGTCTTGTTCTAATCCTTCACAAGCTTCCATGAAAAAGCCCCGTGCTATCCTGTGTTTAAAGCCTCTAAAATGTAAGATGGGTGCAACTTGGTATGTGAAGATAGGAGTGCACTGGATGAAGAAAGAATAAAAGCTTATTGTCGCAGTGTAGAAAGTGTTTCAAGTAGCTGTAGGTCTTTTCCTTGACCTCTAATGGTCCTGTTTTTTGCAGCTCCTGCATTTGCTAATGAAGTAGATGCAAGGAAACCACTGTTGCTTGCAGAGCCTTCCTTGCTATTCCCTTTGCATCACATAATGTAAAGTAGGGTGTGTATGTTGTTTCCATATATATAAGTACTAATCTTGTGCATGCTAAGGGGGGAATACACCCTGTTGCAATTTCATTGTAGTGTCTTTAGGTGGGACACTACAATGTGGTGGGAGTGGAGAGATGGTAGGCATCTGGGGAACAGCTTGTGTGGGAACAACTGCAGCAAGTCTGGTGACCTTTGTAAACCTTAGGTGCATTATAGATCCATAAAAGCTACAGAGGGGAAAGCCTTTTCTTTCCAGCATGTGCATTTATGATCTCTGAGGCTTACAGATTTCTCTGGGTACATTATCCCATGGGCTGACAACTTCTGGGCCTGAACATTTCCTCATGTTTCACATAAATTTTTCCTTTGCTCAATTTTTCTCACATGATAGCATAAAATACTATTAGTAGGTTGCTAGTGTTTTGCAAGTTTAAACTTTGTAAGCATCAAGAATTTCTAGCTAAAGTGATCCATGCTAAGACAAACCAGTAAAAGTATTGCTGCCCACATTATAGTAAAAAGACAATAATATTTAAAATTGCATTGAGCTGTGGCACACATGCAAATGATATGATGCAACCGGAGAGTTAAAACTAAAACAGTTCTTTATAGGTTTTACCTTAGAAACAGTTTGAGATAGAATTCCAGCATGGAAAACAAACAAGATTGCTTATTAGAGACCTGTAAGATCTATCCATATGAGCACAACATGAAAGTTTGTTTGAAACTAACATTTCAGTAAAAGCAAATTTAGTTAAAACTTCTCTGTTTCACACTTAAATAATTTTATATTCCAAACCTAATGTACCATGGTTACTGTTCAGGAAACTACTGAATTTCCAGAACACTGTTATAACTAAAATATTTACTAACGTGTCATGAAAAAAGCAGTTACATCATAAAGTTTTAATACTTCGTTCTGAGTGACTGGTGCCTTCAGACTCCCAGATCTAAAAGCTTTAATGCTGGCTTGAAGTCTAGGTGCCTGCAGCTTCTGATAGCAAGTTTTGAACAGAAGAATTATTCTTCCTTCATTGCCATAATGCATTCACTAAAGTTATCTTTAAAAGCATCTTAAATATTGTTTGTAATGTTAAGAGTAAGCACGTGGTGGGTTCTGCCCTCTGAACAGAGTGTTGTTTTCAGTACAATGCTTTATTCTGTATCTCTGTCAAGTAGTGATAGCTCTCAGTTGTAACTTCTCACCTGCTTTATCTGTATGGCTAATCATTCTGAAAACATGCTGATATTTCGTTAATTCTAGCCTTAAAATGCCTGAGAGTCCCAAATGTTCCTGGTATAACTACATCAGTCTCAGTTTGTGTTATACCAGTATACATTCCCTGTGTGGACCAGTAACAAACAGGAACTGGACACATTTCAGCAAATTATTCTTACTTTGCATAATTTGCCTGCAGTTAATTCTCCTTCATCATGGAAAAATTAACTTTGACTGCAGTGAGGTAAAGGCTAGTTTGAAATAAACTTCAACTTGTTTCTTAATACCAATTCACCATCTCATTTGTGTAAATGACATTTCAACAGAACTGACTGAAACTGTGAAAGAGGAGGAAAGGGAAAATATCAACAGCACCATCTACTCTTGCATTCTTCTTGAAAACAAATGATACCGCAATATTTTTACTTGCCTGTGTAAGGTAGATATGTTCTCTGACTTAATAAAGCAAATAGAATTTATGAAAAACTATTTACCATCATTTAAAAAAAGTTAGATATCCTCTGTTCTCAATGGATGTATGAGTGCAGTTTGCCATTGCAACAATTATTTCCCTTTACGTATTCCTATTGAATGTTATTAAAATACAGAGACCTGCATGTTAAACTCCTGTTAAAAATAAGTTGATATAAACATCCTGTTGAACAGCTAAAATGGTCTTGATTGAATCTTTAAATTGTATTGCTGATTAAAACTGACATTGCTCTAGCTATTTTGCATGCTTTATTGAGAAACTCATAATACATCAATGACTTGTGAAAGGTGAAGATGTAAGACTCTATGTATTTTTTTTTTTAATCTGTTCCTTCCCTAAATGTTTCTGTCAGTTCTGATTATGGATTGAAATATGCTTGCATCCCTGGTAGAACAAAGTGATTGAGTCTTGTAGCTTAATTGAGCTGCTACAGACATTAGCATTGGACATTTTGGCAGAGCTGATGTCTTCTAGTAGCAGCTGCTTAAATCTATAATTATTGCCAAGACAGTGGGTACTATAGATTGTGTTCTTTACAACTACCTCACTTCTTATACATAATCCGTCTATAGTTGACTTGCTATGGTGCAAAAATCATAGTCAAATAAGCCAAAGTGAAGTTATGGAATCTGAGATGCCCTTTAGATAAGGAGCTTAATTTGATACGGTGAAATGGAGGATCAAATATATGTTGGGCTTCAAATCATCACAGAAATTGCATGGATTAAAAAATAACCACCAGCAAAAATACAAAACCAACTACTTGCAGATATCCAAGTCTTTAGGACTTCACTCTTACCATCTGTTATTTATTACATGGTCGCTGCTTCATCATGTAATACTGATGGCACAATATAGCGTGTCAGCATTTCTTCTAGGGCAAATAGCCATGGTGTTTATTGTAGCTTCTCAAAGATTTTTCAAAAACTTGTATATGGGTTATTATTTGCCTTACAATTATGTAGTCAGTGGCACAAATTGAGTTAGAACTGAGTCGTTCTGGGTCTTTGACAATTGGATTCTTTTTTTGACACCAACTATGATGTTTGCAATGTGTAATCCTCATTAGAAAGAGATACTTTCTTCTTCCCTTAGCTTTGCCTATTTGTTTCTCCTTTTGGTTCTGGCCTCAGGTTAGCTTAACTTCAGGTTATAGTTTGTATTGGCAAGAGGTGTGAGAATGCAGTGGGATCACTACTGAAATTGCAGCCACCCACGTTCCTTCTTCCCCTGTTTTGGATGGAGGAGCTACTGAAATGAATAAGACCTAGAAGGAGGCAGTGGGAAATTCCAGCGTGTTTGCCTCCCCACTCCCCTCAAGCAAAAGAAAAATTTACCAATCATGCATAACCTGGTATTCCCCACTTATGTGTGTGAAATAATAGATGATTGTGATTTATATATGCTTGAGGCTTGGAAGGGGGACTGATTCTGTCTTAATCACACTGTACCTGTAACAGTTGCAGAGCAACTGTAGTGTAGAAATCAAGCTAGGAACAGCTATGGGAGAGAAAGAAAGAAATTGGAGAAGTGTGAGGGAGTGGTCTTGTAGGAAGACAGAGACAGCATTTTACGTCAGTTGCTTATTGCTATGTGGAGGCATCACTGCATTCATCTGATTTGGGAATCACTGCATAGTTGTTTAGAGTCCAGTTGTGCTTTTGGAGTAGACTCCATATGTCTCTTGCCTTCATCTGTGCTTTATATTTCACCAAAACTTCACTGTGAAGCACTGGAAAGTGCAAAGGAGATAACTATCAGGTTTATTCTGAAGAGCTATTATAAACATTACCTGCCATCACTTAGGAAGAGCATAAGTCAGTGTTAAAAGTTGAAAATTATACTTAAAATGATGTAATACTAGGATGAGTGGTTCTTCCTGCCTTTAGATGCTTTTTAATTAGTATTGTAATTGTTCTAATAAATACTACCTACCAGCGCTAAAACAGGTACTTTCTCTAGTTGCCTTTCTGCAGTTTATCTAGATAAAACAGTGAATAATTTCTGAGTATATATAATATCTTCTGTGAAGATAAGGACTTTAAATAAAAAAAACCCAAATCTTGCTATAGTTCAAAATGTTTAAATTAGTTGAAAAAACCCCCTCATATCTTTATGTTATCTTTAAATACTGTGAAGTCCAGGGAAGAACTTCTACCTTATATCTGATCTAAATCTCCCCTCTTTCAGTTTGAAGCCAATACCCCTCATCCAATCATTACAAAGTCCCTATCTGGCTTTGTCATAGTAGCCTTCAGGTACTGAAAGGCTGCAAGAAGGTATTCCCAGAGCCTTCTCTCCTCCAGACTGAATAACCTCAACTCTCTCAGCCTATCTCCACAGGAGAGGTGCTCTAGCACCCACATCATCTTCATGGTTCTCCTCTGGATTCACTCCAACAAATTCATGTCCTTACTTTGGGAGCCCCAAAATCTACCTCTGCAAGAAATTCGACCTAACTGCCGCAAGAGTATTGCTTTACTCAAAATTGGTTGAATTCAGAAATCAAAGTGAACTGCTTGTGAGAATTCACTGCAGGAATTTATATAGCCAGAATAAAGTTACCTCTTTTTTTCCTGAATAATGGAGAAGATAAAATTGAGTGAACTGTGTAAGATTTCTTCTCTATTAACCTGTATTAATAGAGAACACCTTAAAGTATAATTTTTAATCTATAACCTTAAAAAGACCCAAAGAAAACAACCCACAACACGTTTCAGCTCATCTTTTGTGCATATTCTCTCCTGTGTTTGGTGCCCTCTGTACATACAGCCCAAGAGCTGCAAGATGGCAACATGGATTGGAGACATTGCCGATGTAATCATGGACATAGAAATCAGTCCTGTGACTTCAGCCTTTGATGAAGTGGCAGTGCAAGAACACTTCCATTTTTTTTCTGCTTGGCTTCCTTTCTGTCACAGACAATAGTTGGAGTTGTCTAAAACAACAAATTATGAAAGCAAATGTTGCTTCTTTGTTCCACTTAATTTCCTTTGGCTCTTATCAGACTTTAAGAGGAGAAGAATCTAGCCTCAATTAAACAATTAAAAGTGAAGATAAGTAGACATAAGAGCTGTTTGTCAGATCAGCCCACATACTTAAAACTAGGTTATATTTTTCCCCAAACAATTTCAAAAACTCCTGTTGAAAGTGTAAAACTCCTTTCATAGAATCATACAATCACAGAAAGGTAAAAGTTGAAAGGGACGTCTAGGGATCATTTAGTCCAACCTATTGATAAAGGAGGTCCACCTAGATCAGGTCATGCAGGAATGTGTCCAGGCAGATTGTGACAATCTCCAGAGACTCCACACCCTTCCTGGGCAGCCTGTGCTAGGGCTCCTTCATCCTCAGAGCACAGAAGTTTTTCATTACATTTAAGTGGAACTTTTTGTGTTCCAACTTTTGTCCATTATTCCTTGTCCTGTCACTGGACACTACAGAAAAGAAGTGTTGCCCCATCCTCTTAACATGCACCTTTTAAATATTTGTCCCCACTCAGTCTCTGATTCTCCAGGCTGAACAGCCCCAGTTCTTGCAGCCTTTCCTCATAAGGAAGATGCTCCAGTCCCCTGATCATCTTGGTGATTCTCTCCAGCAGTTCCCTGTCCCTCTTGAGCTGGGAAACCCAGAACTGGACACAATATTACAGATGTGGCCTTATGAGAGCAGAGTAGAGAGGGAGGATAACATCCTGATGGCCACACTCTTCTTGAGGCATGCCAGAATGCCATTGGCCTTCTTGGCCATGAGGGCACATTGCTGGCTCATGCTTAGTTTGCTGTTCATCACAACTCCCAGGTCTCTCCAGCAGGTCACCCCCAGCCTGTACTGGTGCATGGGGTTGTTCCTTCCCAGATGCAGGATTCTGCACTTTTGAACCTCGTGAGGTACCTCTCTCCCCAACTCTCCAGCTGGTCGAGATCCTGCTGAATGGCAGCACAGCCTTCTGGGGAATCAGCCAGTCCTCCCAGTTTGATGTCATCAGTGAACTTGCTGAGGGTACACTCTGTCCCCTCATCCAGGTCGTTGATGAAAATGTTGAACAAGACTGGCCTCAGAACTGATCCCTGTGGAACTCCACTGGCCACAGGTCTCCAACTCAGTTCTGTGCCAATCAACCTCACCATCCACTCATCCAACCCACACTGCCTGAACTTTTTGATGAGGATGTTATGGAAGACAGTGTCAAAAGCCTTGCTGAAGTCAAGGTAGATGACATCTGCTGCTCTCCCCTCATCTAGCCAGCTGGTTATGCACTCATAGAAGTCTATCAGGTTGGTCACACAGGATGTGCCCGTGGTCAATCTGTGTTGAGTCCCCCTGACAACCATCTTTTCCTTTGTGTGTTTAGAGAGGAATCACACACAAAATCACAGAATCTCAAGAGCTGGAAAGGACCTCGAAAGATCATCTACTCCAACCCCCTTGCCAGAGCAGGACCACTTAGAGTAGGTCACACAAGAACTTATCCAGATGGGTTTTGAATGCCTCAGAGTAGGAGACTTCACAACTCATTTGGGCAGCCTGTTCCAGTGCTTTGTCGCCCTCACAGTGAAGAAATTCTTCTTTGTATTTCTTTGGAACCTTTTGCATTCCACCTTATACCCATTGCCCCTTATCCTATCATTGGACATCACTGAGAAGAACCTGGTTCCATCCTCCTGACACCCACCCTTTACATATTTGTAAACATTAATGAGATCACCTCTCAGTCTCCTCCAAGCTGAAGAGCCCGAGCTCGCTCAGCCTTTCATCATAAGGGAGATGCTCCACTCCCTTCAGGATGAGCTGGTCCATCACTGTTCCAGGGATAGAGATGAGGCTGACTGGCCTGTAGTTTTTCATTTCCTCCTTCTTGCCCTTTTTGAGGACTGGAGTGACATTGGTCTCCCTTCAGTCCTCAGGCACCTCACCTGTGCTCCATGATGGTTCAAAAATGATGGCAAGTGGCTTAGCAATCACATCAAGCTGGTTCCCTCAGCGCTTGTGAATGCGTCCCATCAGGACCTATGGATTTGTGGGTGTCCAGCTTGCCTAATAGATCTCTAATAAATCTTCATTCATCAAGGGATCATCTTGCATTCTTCAGAATATCTCACTGTCTCCCAGAGCCAGTCTGACTTCCCAATGGCCAGTCATGAAAGTCAAGACTAAGGCAAAGAAGGCTTCAGTAGTTCCACCTTCTCTGCATCCTCTGTCACCAGGGTACTCACCTCATTCAGCAGCAGGCCCACATTCTCCCTAATATTTCCTTTTGCTACTGATGTACTTGAAGAAGCCCAGCTTGTTTTCCTTTACTTCCTTTGCCCAGTTAATTTTCAAAACAGCTTTAGCCTTCTTGGTTTCATCCCTACATGCTCTGGCAACATTCCTATACTCTTCCCAAGCAGCCAGCCCCTTTTTCCACCTTCCTTTGAGGAGGAAGTAATTGTTCGATTTTAAATTAATAAGAAAATACTTGTCTCTAAACTGCAGTTAGCTATTAGAGCCTATGACAAGGGATAGCCATTTCACCAAACTTTTACTTGAGATAAGATAAGCATGGTAAGCCAATGCTGAAGTGAGACTAGGTTGCTCTCTAAGTATAATAAAACAATCATTAAGGATTTTATTTGTATACTATGCATAGTTTGTATGCTATGCTTGTTATGTTAATAAGTGATTGCAGCAGATTAAAAATAAGTTTGTAGTCTGTTGAATTCTCTTTGAATTACTTGGGGTTTCAGGGGTTTTTGATTTGGTTTTTTTTGATTGTTTTATTTTTATTAAGGTATCTGATACTAAAAATAGACTCGCTTATCGTAGTGAAAATATTGGTTTCCAAACACACACAGATGTTATTTATGGCCAAAACCAAATCTTAGTCTTGAAAACCAACATCAAATGTACATAAATCCTGTGTAAATCAGTAGCCCTTCTGTGGAAATTCAAAGGCACTTCACCTAGATTTTATTGTAAAATTAGAGAGGAAGCGTTAAGGCGATACAGGGAGAGGACATGAAACACGGTGCAGAATACACCTATGCTTGCCTGAATCCTTGTTGAGTGAACAAATGTATTGTCCATAAACTGATGCTTTAGCAATGCAAAAATGACTTACAGATTATTGGTGCCAATCTTAGGTGTCCAGAAGTGCTTCTGTATATTGTACTACAGAAGCTGAGGCTTTGAAATACGAACACTGTATCATACATCCAATCTCACTCTGAAGGAAGGAGCTGTTTAAAACATAACTTGTTGAGGATGCTATCAGATGATATATGTTTGATGTGTTTGAGAGAATAATTTAGGTTGTCCAGTACCCTTGAAAAACACATGGTCTTGCCTCTTCTTCAAAGCAGGGCTGGCTTCGAAGATAGATCAGGGCTAAATTCCACCACTTCTTTTCTCAACTAATCTTTCTTCCAACTTGCACACATTTCTCCTTCCATCTTAACACCATGTTTTTGAACAGACTCCTTAGTGTTCCAATTCTGTTTTGGTGGGACCGAGGTAAAAGTCATAATATTCTTCGAACACCAAGACTGTCTCTCTTAATGTCTGCCCCTGTTTTACCAATTATCCACATTGCTTTGCTCCAGGAACTGCAGTGACTCATCTGAATTGTTTCATGCAAAGTCTCTGAAACATTTCTTTGACTCTTCATAGGAGGACCTTTTTGACACTCTTCTTGACAAATCTGGCCTTGGAAGAGTTGTACTCTGAGCACTGAATTATCTGTCCTTTTTCAAGATCAAGTCCCAAGCCCTTTCATATAGGCTTCCTGGAATGGGCAGTTTTGACATTTAATCTGTTGTTAAGAGCTATTACTCTGCAGTGCCTGACTAATGATTATTCCCCATTAAACATACCAAAGTACATGGAGGAGAGCATGGTGTTCAGATGCTGAGTACCTGCAGCTGTCTTCTCTGTACCTTCTTTGACTGCCTACTTTCTCTGCCTTTGGACACACAAAGTATTGCTTATGAAAGACTTTAAAGAAAGAGTAATAACGAAGAAGATCCATCTACCTGATGTGACACCTCAACTGAAACCTTGGCCTCAGTGAAAGGTAATATTTAAAACATGGGTTTTGTGTCCTCAGGATTACCTGGGCATAGAATCTTGCATGACTTGCAAAAAATCTGACTGGTACCTTTGTTCCATTCAGAGGTGGCCCAAATCTCTTCAGCCTTTGAAAATGAAGTGTTTGGTTCAGCTCCTGTCAGTATTCTGGGATGTACAAAAGAACTCCCTGAAGTATCTAGCTAGAGGGAAAGCATGGGGAAACATATTTCAGTAAGAAGGGTATGTTTTTAGTTGCAATAAATTAATTCTTAGTTACAAGAATTTTGTGGAAAATACAGATGCTAATGGTTAGAATGTTTGATTCAGTGTCTGTTCTGCCATGTTTTCTTTTTTGCTTGTGAACTGCAAACGTTTTCCTGTAAATCACTATTTATATCTAGAGTGTATACCACATGTGATCTCAAAGCACAATTGTTACAGCACTCATACAGCATACTTATCAGCTGTATCAGTTGTGAAGTTCTGGTGTATTTGCATGCATACAGAGAATGGTGTAATTAACCACATTAAACTGAATAACACACAGCTGCCCCACTGTTTCTCTTTATGGGTATAATTAGATGCTGAGAGAGCTATAGCAGGAAAAAGGAAGAGTTTCCTCCTGCCACCCCTCAAACAAGTTTTCAGTTCCAATTAAAATAAATTACATTTTCAACCAGAAGACATTACTCATGTGATATCTATGTCATTTAGAAACAGTCACAGAAAGCCTGGTGCAAAGGTAAATATTAGAAAGGAGAAAGTGGAGGGGAATGATTTAGAAATCATAACTAATAGGAAGTTTTTTAAAAAAATATTCTTTTAATTGCTCAGTTATTCTTCAGTGAGAAATTTCTACTAGAGGTAGAATAATGAAGATTCCTCACTAGATTTTGGCTGCTAGAGATTTCTTTAGTTGTACTGTGTGATGTACTTTGACACTTTGAAGAGTAATTCTGAAAAAACCTTCTATCTTATGAGACTACTTAAGAAATAATATATGACACTTTCTGCCCAGCACCTTCCTATTTTGATTTGGATGCTATCAGGTGCTCCAAGAGTGTATCCTTTCCTGCACTGCTGTGGCAGTAGGACTTAAAAATAGAGAGGAGAACAAGATGCTTCATTACAATGCAGTTAGATGGAAAGATAGGATTTAAAAATTATTTTTACTGGAACACCACGTGTTTCTTGTCACTAATAAATCAGTTGTTCAGTTTTAAAAGTATCCATAAGAAATGAGCAGAAAAGCCACATAGTGAAAATAGCATGAAAAAGGAAAGTCCTCATCTTTTTGGCTATGGTGAAGTTTAAAACTAAGATCATATTTTCATTCTTCATTAATTGAAAAAACAGCTATCTACTTAGTTATTTGCTAGGATAGGAACTTTTCATTCAGTGACTTTTATTCCAGTGACTTTGAAATCTTTTGATAGACATTATGACAAATGATGGCTGTCTTTAAGCTAAAGCTTAATGATGCAGAAAAATGTATGTTACATTGCAGGAAAAAATGCTGCTTCCTGTCCTTTCCGTAAGTATTGTGGCTGTATAAAATGGTTTAAATATAGTTGTGAAGAAACATGTAATTAGTGTATTAATATCACTGCTTTCTTTATGTGGAAAGTCTTCATTTCAGTGGCTACTTAATCTAGGTCTCCATGTTACCTGTTATGTATGTTATTTCAATATGCTTATCAAACCATGAGAAGGAATGTGATTTGGGGAAGATTCTTGGATCAAACAAAAGGGAGTACCTATATTTTTAAAATACAGCACAGGTGTATGTTTTTCAGGAGCTTTTATTTTCCAGATGTAGTCAAGCTGTGTGAGTGTGTCTAGTGAAGGAGGCTTTTGATGATGCCAGTTCCTGATGATCTTTCATGGTTATCCCTTCTTGCTTTCTTTTTCTTGGCTGCATAAATATACTTTTCAAGACAATTATGCAATGCATCTTTGAGTCTAAATTAGTAGTGTTTGATACTTCTTACACGAGATAGAACTTTATTCTCAAAAAAATAATGCCATCCACAGCCTGACAAGTACAATATTTCTAAGATCAGGGCTGATATACTGAGTATCTTGACTTCAGATACAGAAAAGCAAGAAATTGTAATTTAGCCCAGTTTAGGGGTAGATAAAGCAGAGACTTAGAGAAACGGATTGATCCATGCTTGTTACATTGGGGGTTGGAACAACCTCGCCTTTCTGTGAGTTTTCAGAAACAGTTTATTTTGTGAACTTTAGTGTAAAGATTATAACGTAGCTCTAGACTGAGAATCTGAGCTGCATTTGGAAAATATGACAATGGTTCATGTCTCTGCAGTTATGTGGTAAATTTCGAAGTAAAAGCATCGCAAAGACAATTCAATTGGAAGATTTCTCCTGCTTCCTTCCCATCCTTTAATCTGCAAAAACAGTGTAATTCCTGGCAATCTTCTTATTTCCTGTGCAATTTTCTAGTGTCCTTGGTGATACTGGAAAAACTAAAAGCCTTAATGTCTTCCTTTTTTGAGATACATAAAGGGATTGCTGTTCATATGCATATATTTTTAATACGTGCTGTCGCTTTTTTGGTTTAAAGTTATGATGCTGAGAGCATTTTGTAAAATTGACTGTAATAGTAAATTCAGCTTATTGCATAAGGAATTTAGAGCATGTTCTTGTACTGTCAATGCTGTTATTTGCAGTGCTGTGGCTGGCAGCCTATACTTCACTGAGTTATTACAAAAACAACATGGTACGTATTGTTGGTTCAAGAGACGGAAACAAGTCCTGCAGAAGATGCATTCTCAGGTGAACAGAGATGGTCATCTGTATCCTCCATTTTCCTTTCATCTCCTGAAAGATGCCAATGTGAGTGATCCTGTCCACCAGCATGGCTATTGACCTCTTAAGCAGCACTTATGGTCAGCGTGGCTCTGTGGCAGCAGCCTGACCCGCCTGCTGGCATCTTGGCCTCCTGGCCTTGGGAGCTCCCCTGGACCCATGTCACAGCTGTTCCAGCATGCTGAGCCCACTGAAATCCAACCTGGCAAAACTTACATAATTAAATACAGAGCTTGGCTGTTTCATGGATTTAGTATGCTGAAACGGTTAATTTTGCTTGAGGATCTCTGAGACCAAGAGCTGAAGCAAGGGAGTGAGGGAGGTGGCAGTGGGCAGGAGCATGAGTAGCTGAGACTGATGTGATCCTGAGGCTGAAATGATATTTTCTTATTAAGGAAGCTGAAGATACTCTGTCATTTATTTGAAATAAAGTGTTTTCCTAAACACTTGTGAAAGAATAAATACCAGTACCTGGTAAAGTCAAGTCAAATGTATAATCTAGGCATATTTAGTATACGTAGCCAAAGCATGTAATGCTTTCTTCATGTTCTTATGGTATGATAATTAAATTATAAGAGAAACGCAATATTTCTTGAAAATTAATTTGCTATAGTAAGGTTGAAATTTTTCAGAGTATTGCAGAATAATCCTAGACTCAATATTTGAGTCATCCTGTGTCAAATGAGCTGTGATGCATTTGTCATCAAGAAATCCTGTAAAGCAGGATACTTTTTTTGCTATGATTTGTATCTCGTAAATGTGCCTAAAATGTGAAATTTGCTCAAAGGATGAAAAGGTTGTATTTATTTTTATTGAAATAATTCTCTGTGGAACCAGTGTAGAAGAGGTCAACTGTTCAATTCTAGGCTTCATGAAAATCTGAAATTGCTACATGTGTATGAACAGATACAAAGCTTACGTTTATTTTCGGTTGATTTTCATGCACTTATGTCTGTATGTGCACACTCACTGCATTCTGTCCTGGTGATGCATCAGATAGTGTATATCATTGTCATGGTTTAGGCACATCTGGGAACGAAGGACTATGATCAGCCATAGGTACCAAGGGCCTTGGAACACCATAAGCACAGGAAGGGCTCAAGATCCACTTAAAGTCCCAGGCAAACCAGACAAGACTACTGGGGGAAGAAAAAAAAAATAATCTACAACCCACAAAAAAACCCATAAAATCCCAAAACATAACAAACAGAAAATACCACAGAGTGATACAATGAGGAAGAGCACAACCAGCCCTTTCAGACTACCTTCCTCCCACCTTACATCTCTTCCCAGGCTCAAAGCCCTGATCCTGGTGTCTTTGCCTCCTCCCCACCTGAATGGCTCAAGGGGATTTCAGTCAGTCTTTTCCTGATGGCTTCTGCCTCGTCTCTCTCCTTAAGGCAGATGGACTCCTCACCAGTCTTCCCTGCTCCAGCACAGGATCCCTCACACGCTGGTCATCCCTGCATGGGCTGCTCTGACCCTCTCTGTCTCCTGTGTGGCACTCCAGCATGGCCTGCACCATGACTGCCTCCTCAGAGTCTCCTGCCTGTCTGGGCGCACTCACTTGGAGCTGCTGGTGACTCTCAGGCCTGCCATTGCCTTCCATGGGTTGCAGGGGCACAGCTGCGTTCTCGACATGGGTTGCAGAGGGGTCTCCAGTCTGTCCCTCCTCCTTCCTTCCTCCTTCTCTGACTGTGGGGTCCACATGGTTGCCTCTGTCTTATACTAGCTGTCCACTTGCTCTTCCAGCTCACATTTCCCTTCTTAAATAATGATGGCGGAGATGCCAGATTGCTCTGGCCAGGTTGGAGGTGGGTCCACCTCAGAGCCAGGGGTGTTTTGAGCACTGCTTAGTAGGACAGCATTGCAGCCCTCTCCCCTGTTACCAAGCAAAAAGCAACTCCACATAAACCCATGACAACCTTTGATATAGATTTTAAAGATAGTTGAGGTGTTTACAGTAAATAAGCTAACATTCATGCTCAGAAGCAGCAACAGTGCTTGTGTCAGTGCTGAAGATATTTTTTGGGGGTTGTAATTGTGTTTGTTACTTATATAATTGGGTGGTATTTATTATACACCAGATATATCTCTTGATGAAGGATACCTGTACTCCATTTTGCTGCAGCCTTCCTAGGATTTTGAATTCTATTCAAAAAAGTTTCACTTTGTTGTACTCCAGGAATATAAATGAAAAAGTAATTTCTAATGCCTTAGTACCCACTTGCAATTTTTTCTCCTTTTCAGTCATTCTGTTTATAAAGAATTTTGTTCTCTGATGATAAATGTTTCTTTTCTTACTCTTGATTGTATTCTCTTTATGCCATATTTAAAAAAGCTATCTAACATAGTATAAGGGGTGCCAATATGTATTTAAATTTGTATTTAGTTGTGGTGGGAAGATTTTGGTTCTATTCCTCATCTAGGCTGTGGAGACCTGAAGTGTTTTGAGGTGGTTGTTGTTGTTATTGTCTTCTCCTTCCTCTATATTTTCCTTTTGCAGAATTTTAAGTGGCTGGGACAGGCACTCAACATCAAGTCTACTTCTATTTCATATTTGGGTAAAGACTGCTTGAATACTGGGACTGAAAACTACTTAAGTCTGCTTAATTTTCTTTGTTTTTAATCCCATTTTATTTCACCAGAACCTCTTGCTGAAAGTATGGTGGGGGAGGGAAGTTAAACTTCTGTGATTCTTGATTTGTGGAGAATGTGCCATGTTCTATTAGATTAGAAGAGAGTCACTCTCAATCAAGAAAAGAGGAAGCTCAAAAGTCTAAAGTCAGGAGCAAGGCAGTAACCCCATAAAATGAATTTGACCCTTTAGTTTCCCTTTGAAGTCCAGGGAATGTGTTAGAGGCAGGATGGAGGCCAAATGGCTCAGATGCCCTTTCTCAGGATGTAGGCAGATGTCTTGTAAAGCCTCAAGCTTTGAAAACCCCTCCAACTACTGATTCTCTAGCAATTCCTGCCACCAGCTATGGCTTGTCCCTTCTTTTGCAAGGCAGCTAGTTTTATTTACAACAATACAAATTCTGTTTTTTCAAAGACCCACTATAAATGGAGTTGAAAAGACTTGCATTATAAAAAAAAAAGAAGAAAATCCATTTTAGTTCCATTTTTAATCCAGATCGCTTGAATAGGTTCATTTACAGCCATGTCATAGACTTGCCTTAGCACCTGTTGAATATCCATCTGCATGCAGAAAAAACAAAATTTCAATTTGAAAACAAGCTGTTTAAATTGCATTCTGGGACATGAAGAAATGTGAAGATGCATTAGTTAATCACATGTATGTTTGTTAAAAAATTTTAATAAATTCTGCAAAAAGATGAAGCACTGATTTTTTTTTAAAGGGGGCAAAAACTTAATGCAACAAATAATGTGTCTCAAGGAAAATGGGATCTGCTTTAGATGTCTCTGAGTTGGAGGTGATTGTAAAGGTTGTTGTAGGGTCTCATCTCAGACTTATGAGTTGTGAAGCTTTGGAATTTAAACAGGTAAACTACATTAAAGACTTAGGTTTTTTGGTGTTTTTTTTTTTTTTTTCTTGTCGACCCTTGGTATGAAATATAGTTTGCCTACATTTGGTAACACTAGTAGTAACACTACTGTGAATGCTCTAGTACTGCTATGTAGTGATTTTAGACACTACATCTAGGATAGACTGCAGTAATGGATATAACGCTACTGAAGTACCTAGTTTAATATCTCATTTTAAAGGATATTAAATGGTCTTTTTTTTTCCTCTGGAATTGGATATTAAAAACCTTCTTTTTCTCTGGAATTTGACATATGTGTTCTCTGTTCCCAACTTAGGAACAATCAAATATGAAATATGAATGGCAGCAAGTGCCACTTGCAGTGGTTCTCAAAGGAAATGTAAAGCTTGGCCCTCTGCTTAACAGATGACTGCCATTAATACTGAGCGATGATTCTCACTGTAGTTAGTATTTCATAAGTAGGCAGAGTGTTTACTGAAGGGAATTTTAACATAGTGGGCTCTGGTCTCTGGAGCTGCTTCAGGTCTCTATACCCAAGTGTGTTCTGACATAGTGGAGCACAAATCTTCTCACCTTTGCAGAGCTTTCAGCTGTGCGTTTATTTGTTTATTAACATTCCGTTTCAAATATTTTGTCTGGCATGCACCTTTTAGGTGTCTCCTAATTTTGTAATACCATATGTGCAAGTAAGGTTGAAGTAGGTACTCTTTAGATTGCTAGTTCTCCCAATGTACCATACAGCCTTCCTGTTTTGGTGTTTCTAGAAGCCAGAGAAAATTATACTGAGTTCTATTTAATCTTTTATTCCATGAAGTAGCTACAGTATTTAGCAATAAAGATCACAGGGAACTAGGTGTTAACAATGATTTGGTTCCTGTATTAGTAGTAACTTTTTCTGAAATCTAATGTGCCTTTTCCATTCCTTATTTCATTTGTTAGCTCATTATATACTGCTTGGGCAGACTGCTCTTGGCAGCTATTGGCTGTTCTTAGCATAAGCAGCCACTTTTTGCTTTGCAACATTATTGACTGCTTATATTGGTCTCTAACACAACTCAGAGTAGCTGTAATTCTGTAGTACTGGATGTCTTGCTTGTAGTGATATTTCTATCACTAGATTGTCTGTAGAAGGAGAAGAAAATAGTTATTTTTGCTAGGCAGAGTTAAGCCTGTGGTAGCTGGATTGAGCTGTAAGCCATGAGCCTCAGAGGTGGTAGGGGGTATGATGGCTGATCGCTGTTGTGATTGCGCCATTGACACTGTATCTTCACACAAGAGTTTCCGAGGAAGGGCAAAAAGACAGGTACACAGTAATTGCTGGGAAAATTGGTTAATAAATTGACTGTAAGTTCTCTAAGGAAAGCTACTTCTAAAGAGCAGTTGATGTGGGAAGAACATGGGTCAATGTGTTTATTCCTTAGTCTAAACAAGCCTAGTGGCATTGCTCTTTGGCATGTTGCTATTACCCATCCTTAACATTGCGGGTCAAGCACAGTCAGAGATTGCAAATGCTATTTTACAATGTTTAGTACAGTCACTTCAGAAGAGATGAATTCTGAGTGGTATTTAACAACTACTTGTGATTGTGTTTGTTATAGTATGCATGCTTATCTCTCTATGTTATTAGTTCTGTTCATTTGGGCTACTGTTTCTTACTGGCAGAGATAAGGAAGAGGTAAAGAACAACCTGGTCCAGGTACTGTGATGGAAATGAATTTGGAAGAAATGCACACTTACAGGATCAGCAGGACATGTTTGCTCTATAAAGTGGCTAGATAGGTTGTTCCAAGCATTGTGACAAAGACTTTAAACTGGGGTTTTTTTAAACAGTGTTTTTAAAAACCTTGAAAATGACGTGGTATGGCATTTTACATTCTCTTGGAGTACATGAAGGTTTGATGCTTTGTTCTTCAGAAAGGTATATCAATTCAATGTTTGTCAGAAAGGTTTTGTCAGTGGCTAGCTCACATGGAGTATTCTGTAAATGTGTAACAGGAGCAGAACACAGGTGAAATGTGTGTTTTGTTTATTTGCTATTCAGAGCATCAAGCAATAAAAAAAATAATGGTATCATCTCAGAAAATACAAAATTTCAAGGATTATAAAGGTAAATTGTGATGGATTATGAACAACAACCAAGCAAATAGTAGGATTTGAAGACTGAGAGAATTTCTCTGTACCCTTCCCTGCCCCATGGATTTGTGTATGATGATGCACAAAGTGAAGCTATCTATAGCCAAAGGCTTTTAGAAAGTACTCTGCCTAGGTCTTTGTTTCATCCTACTGAAATGAAAAAGGATTTCTAAGGGATAGAATTATGCAGATGTTAAAAGATTTTGAAAAGTTCCCCATTCATATATGCTGACTGGATTAATGAGGCACTTTCCAGTTCACAGCATAATTTTTATAAATTGCTTATGATTTTCAACTAAAAAAAAAAAGGGTTAGTTCTCTTTTTAATTTCTCCTCTTTGGTAAAGCTATTCTGTTTACCTGTTCAAATGTCACTATTATCTATTCCTTATGAATTTTAAATTAATTCAGAGCCTTGATATATGTTTTATCTGCTCAGACAAGAAGTCAGTGGTGCTGGTATGAAAGGAGCCATCAAGTTTCTGGAGTTTAAGGAACTGTGGAAAAACATACTAACTTAAAACAAAATAATACAACCAAGAACTTCTTAATTAATAGATACTGTAGTAACTAGATGTAGTGGTTTTGCCTGGGCCAGGTATTTTTTGGTAGTGAGGGGAGCTACAGGGGTGTCTTCTTTAAACAAAGATCTGCCAGAAGCTTCCCTTATAGCTGACAGGGCTAATGCCAGTTAATTCTAAGATGGACCCTCAGCTGACCAAGGCCTGGCCAATTAGTGACTAAGATAATGCCTCTGAGAATAACTTATTTAAGAAGGAGAAGAAGTTGCTGCACAGTTGCCAAACTACAACAGCAACAGGAGTGAGAATGTGTAAACGTTTCCACAGATACCAAGGTCAGTGGAGAAGGAGGGGGAGGAGAGTGCTTAGGCCCTGAAAGAAAGACTCCCCTGTGACCTGTGTTGAGGACCATGGTGAGGCAGCTGTGCCCCTGCAGTCCATGGAGGCCACGGGGGAACAGAAACCTACTCGGAGCCCATGGAGGACCGCCGGAGCCGGTAGATGCCTGAAGGAGGCAGGCTGTGACTCTGTGACAGACCTTGGAGTCTGTGGGGAGAGGAGCCCACACTAGAGCAGGTTTGCTGTCAGGACTTGTGATCCTGTGAGAGACCCACAGTGGAGCAGTTCATGAGGGACTGTCTCCTTGTGGGAGGGACCCCACACTGTAGCAGTGGGAAGTGTGAGGAGGCCTCCCCCTGAGAAGAAGCAGCAGCAAAGTCCATCTGTAATGAACTGGCCACAACTCTCATCCACTGCAGGGGAAGGAAGGAAAGTCCCGGGAAGAGGGAAAGGTGGGGAGGTGTTTTTAAGATTCGGTTTTATTTCTCATCTCCCTGTTCTTATTGTTCCTTTAATAAATAAAACCCTTTTCTCCCCAAGTTGAGTCTGTTTTGCCTGTGACGCTAATTGCTGAGCAATCTCTCTTTCTCTAACTCACAATGCAGTCATTATATTTCTCTCTCCTGTCCAGTTTAGGAGAGGGAGTGATTTTATGACTTGGTGGACACCTGGCTAAAGCACCACACTAGAAAAGATATATGTAAAATATTTTTTTAAAGCAGAGAATATTTTTGTTAGACATATACATCCTAAGTGGGAGTACTGTTCAAAAGTACCTTTTTTTTTTTAATATGAAATTGATTCCAACCAGGTGGTCAGCATCTAAAACCTGTAGAGCAGATGGTTCTCTTCAGGAGAGTGAAGTGTAGAACTGCAGAGTGCAATCTAATGATGCCAGATCACGCCAGACAATCTGCTGCCTGTGCTTGCCTTAAAAGCAGATCAGGAACAACCCAGAATTCACAGACGAAAATTAGTCACTGGTCTAAGTGGAGCAGAACATAAATTACTGGATTGTTTCTTGGAGAACACAAATATTTGAATAGCAGCAGACAAGAATGGATTTTAAATATATATTTGTGTTTGAGGTTAATTCCCTGCTTTTACCAATCGAGTTGCTAAACAGTACAGTGAGGAAAGATGACCATGTTTAAAAGCCATGGACCTTTTCCTACACTTAAATAGATGGTTTGCTGAGCACCTGGCTTGTGAACAGATGTAAAAGAAATCCTTCTATTCTAGGCCTTACAGCAAGCTCTGTAAATCTCATTTTCTTCACTTTCTCTCATTCTCTGAAAGCAACATTCAGTCATGTTTGCAGTCACACATTTATTTGCTTCAGGGATTTATTTCCTCTTCTTTCTGTTGTGCCCTTCAAGCTGCAGAATTTCCTGCAGATCATATAACTGTACCTTGTATCAAAATGGTAGTGGTTCCCCTTCTCAACGTAGAAACAGCTTTTTCTTTGGCCTTGGACGAAATTTCCCCTCTCTTTAGCAGACATATGAGGATAACTTAGAAGGCCTGTAAATAAGAAATTTAGGCTTGCATGTATGAACAACTTCTTTCCTCTTCTTCAGCATATCTACTTCCTATTTACCCTTGGGACACTTACAATACCCTGTCTGAGAGAAAAGATGGGTTTGCATCTCAGACAACTGGCTACAAAGGCTGGAAAGTCTTAATTTAATATCTCTGTACTGAGTAGCTAGGTTTGAAAGTCTGGCAGCAATTGGAAACTCAACTAAGAATGAAAGTGAGAAGGTATATGTCTTGCAGTATCCCTGGTTGGAGAGGATTATTGCAAGGATGCGTTATGTCAGTTCTTCACGTGATTAATGGCTGTTGTTCATCCTAAAATTTAAGATGAGTGAGGTAGTTTTCCTTTTTAATGAATTCTCTTTGCAGCAATAAAAATGCTGGTGTATAATATGCTTTGATCTATGCAGTTGTCCTTTTCAAGCAGCTGACGATTGAAACAATGTAATTTATAAGCTTCTGCAGGGGATTTGGACTAGATAATCTCTGAAGGTCCCTTCCAACCCTACCATTCTATGATTCTGTGATTCTAAAATGGAGTTCTCGATATAAAATGAGAGGGGTTTTTTTGTTTTTTTGGTTTTTTTTTTAAATAGGGAGAGGAATGGACAACCTACCAATAATCTCCCTCAACAAAATGCATGTATTTAAAATTTGCTTGAGTGATTTCTTGAAACTCAAACAATAAAACACTTTATTCTTGGAAAACTATCTAAGAAGCATACCAAATGGTTGACTTGCCATTGCAAATGCATGCTTTGAGAAGTACTATTTAAATCATAGATGTCTAGTTGAGATTTCAGGAATGTCCCAGAATATCAGTAGCTTGTCACTAGGGTAGGATGCTTCTTTACCCGGTGCAGATCTAGATGGGGAGTTTTTGAGAGACAGGCATGATATTTGCTGAAAACCGTAACTGAAATGCCAACAGAAGAATCTCTTGTCCACAACTGTACCAAAATGCTGGCAGAAGAATCACTTGTCCACAGCTTTACCTGCCATAAAGGTCAGGTGTGCCTAATTGCACATTGCCCAGCAAATCTTATGAAACAATAGGGTTTAAAATATCGTTGTGTTCACTACAGAAAGTGTTAGGGTTTCTTGACAAGAATATTGCCATATCTTTGTACTAAATGGTATGGAAGAGATGCATCTTGTAAGTTCTGTATCTCAGTGCAGACTTGTTTCTAGAAGGGTTAAACTTCTTTTAAGGTATGAGCTTAGTGGTGTGGGTGGATGACCCATGCTGCTTACCGCTGCTGAGAGATCCTCTGAGCCATGGGGTTGCTCTTGCTGCAGAGTGGGGGTGAAGAGAGAATCTCTGCAATGCCTTACCTGAGTATCAATGTCAAGAAAAACAAACCAACCCATAATTCTGTTCTCAAGTCGCCTACGGAGATGTCTGACTCATGTTGTGTATCTGGTGCTTTTGTCAAATAGGTAACGGATTGTTGCTGGCAAATGGTACTCGTCCTTGCCAGGTTAATCGTGGGCAGTACTTTGCTGTGCAGATGTTTGCCTTGTTTCTGTGTGGTGGCTGTGCTATGCCCGACAGCTGATGTTCCATTAGGGAACTTGACCTGCACTTTTGGCTGTAATGTCTGCAACATCATCTGAAATGGCACCAAAAAGAAAATAAGGTTAAAATAGACAAGCAATTGTCAAGAGTTATAGTCATCTTACCAGACAAAGCCTCTCCCCTGTGATTCCCTGCTGGAGCACGTGAGTTACAAACATCTAGAATAACCAGGGACTTTTCTCTGCAGATATTGAAAGAGCCTGCCCCGAGGCATTGTGGCAGTGTGAAAACAGGAGACCACATTGCAGGGTGTTTGAAAGAAGTATGTGGCTTTTGCTGTCCACCTGGACTTTTGCCAGCTGAACTTTGGCCATCCTAATGAACCATTAATTAGCAACCAACTGGATGCAGACATATTTAATCTTTTTGTAGGAGCTTTGCCCTACTGCTAAGAGGGTTGTGTCAATGCACCTTTGAGACCGTGCCAGTCTTCAAAGTACAATCAATGATTTTACATGTGGTTTCTATCAGTATAACTGAGGTAAAGCAAGCTGTATATTCTGGGATAATGTATATGCATAACTCATGGCAAGCAAATAATAAAAAAGAACTTTATTGTGTTTCAACATATCTGCTGTGTTTCACCAGGATTAATACACACTACTGAAGTTTAATTGAGACTTGCTTTACTTTTTCCTGAATGTATGGCACTTAGTCTGTATTACCAAAGCTAACTAAGTTTTTTATTGAGCTAAAGATGTGACAACAGTGTAGTATGCAACTTTCAGAGTCAAAGGGAACTGGTAGTAATTGGAAGGCTTGAGGCTGCCAGTTGTTATGCACCGGAGATATTACAGCTGTACAATGTTTCTAGAGCAAATGGAAGGAGAGCTTTTCTAAGCGTTTAAGAGGCAAAATTGTAGGGATTTCTAAGATGCTTAGAGCATCCTGTGAAAAATACTTTCACTTAAATGACTCTCACCAGGGACATATTATCACAGAATGGCTAATATTGGAAGGGGCCTCTGAATGTTATCTGGTCCAAGTCCTCTGATCAAGCAGGTCCACCTAAAGCCAGTTATCTAAGACTCTGTCCAGACAGCTCTTGAATATCTCTGAGGTTGGAGACCCCAGAACCTTTCTGGGCAACAATGTGCTAGAGCTTGGTCATCCTCACAGGGAAAACATGTTTCCTGGTGTTCAGAGGAAACCTCCTGTGTTTCAGTTTGTGTCCATTGCCTTTTGCCCTGTGACAGGGCACCACTGAAAAGAGCCTTCCCTCCTCCAAGTTCAGGAGTCCCAGCTCTCTCAGCCTTTCCTTAGTGCTCAGCTCTCTTTGATGGATTGTCTCCAGTAACTCTGTGTCTGTCTTGTACTAGGTAGCCCAGAATGGGACAGAGCATTCCAAGTATGTCCTCATCAGTGCAGAATACAGGGAAAGGATCACTTCCCTTGACCAAGGAACCATTATCTTTCACTGGAGCAAGGGCACGTTGCTGTCTTATGATAGCTAGCCCCTGGGAGAGTGATTGAATCCTCTACTATTATAGAAATTGTTTATTTATGATTTTAATTTGTATCATGATGCATAGTTGTTCTTTCTGGTTCTATTCACATTTGTGGATCTAAGGCTGTAACTTAAGACACAGTATCTGATTAGTAAGTGTATTGGCAGTTCTGCAGGCAGTGCAATAGTGACTCCTTCAGAACCAAAGTGCATATATGGAAGAAAGCTAAACAAAGCCAAGTTATGCACAGCCACATAACCATGGACATGATTGATTGTGTTGTGTTGTGTTGTGTGACTGGGACAGCCTTCGCATCTCAAAGGAATGAGAGAGAGAAGGCAAACCTGTCTTGTAATACCCTATAAAAGAAATACATCCATCTATAGTGTATCCATACGTATAGTGAAAGAGATTGATCAGAAAGAAGAGGGGAGCCAGGCATAGTGGTTGATAGATTATATTTTTCAAAATTGTCTTCTCAATTTTCTCCAGATGCAAGTGCAGCTGCTGGTATGTGTATGCAGGTGTTGGAGATGGGAGATAGCTCTGAGGAAGAGCAACAGCAATAGAAAAAGTTGCTAGGTTGCATCATTCCAAGCTGGAACTTGGCACTGGGGATAACAATTCCAGGATAAAATCACACGGTGCCATAACTTTGGATAAAGGTATTCTCTTTGTAGTATTGCTGTCAGATTGTGCTAGTGCTGATTGACTGCATGAGAGCTTGGGTGTAGGCTGGATATCTAGATAATGTGGTCATCATTGAGGGAAGTCACTAGGCTTGTCATTCTCACCAAAACTCTGTCAGCCTTGTAATGTAAAGGTGAGGTGACCTGAGTACTGCTAAAGGAAGTGCCTTTTTCCAGAAAGCTTGGAAGTTGATCAGGGGACAAATTGTATATAATACTTACAGTAATTTTCTTGGTGTAAGAGAGTGGGCATGTGCTAATAAATTTTGCTGAAGACACTCTGTGGGAGGCATATCCAATTGAGAAGGACCGGAAATGAGGGAAGAAGTGGAACGTGCTAGACGTTGGAGTAGTAGAAATGGGACTACATCCTTAGTTTTGTATGTGAAACTGAGAGTTTCTGTTGTGAGCAGGTTGCTTAGCTTGTCTGTGGAGGAGGTCATAGCTTTGATAGTTAATTGCAGAGTGACTGTAACTGTGAAAAGAACAAATTCATCCTGTCTGAAAATGCATTTCTAATAAGCACAGAGAAGTGTGGAGCTGATTTTGATCAGTGTGTGGTTCAGAGCCCTGGTGAAACTTGTCTGAAATAACACACGTAGTTCTGATTGCTTGTATTCAAGAAGAAATTAAACAGAAGCAAGTATTAAGAAAATATTCCAAGGATGAAGAATGTAAAAGTCATGGAATAAGGCAGACTGAAAACAAAAAGTTAGGGAGAAAAAGCTGGAGGGAAGATGACCTATTTTCTTTAAAAGACAGTGTTGATACAAGAATGGATGGTCAGCTGTTAATATAACAAGTGAGCTGTGACATAGAAAAGTTCTCTATCTTCAGAGCAAAAATTTTTCTGGAAAGATTCTGACAGAATAAGTAAGGACAAAGAATGAACTAGCTTAAAATGGAACTGGTTCATTTGGGGTGGTTTTTTAATGGTTTTGTGCTTTTGGCTTGTTTGTTATTCTTGCTTTTTTTTTAAGGATTCATAAGCAGAATTGTCAGCATGTGAGAGGACTATGGACTTTGATTCCCTTCAATTCTTTATTGCAGTGCCTCTGAAAAATCATACATGAGTGTTTACATGTGTGTTTTAAATAATATCTTGACTGATTAAACGTGGGGGATTTTTTGTTTGTTTTAAAATCTATAATCTAGTTATGTGGGTTGTGGCTGTAACTGGCACTGCTGTAGGAAAAAGCATCTGAGTTCTGATGAGAGGGCATAGATCACTGAACTGTTCTCAGTGCTTGAATGAATTCTTACTATGATATGGTATCACTGTAAGTGCTTTAGGTTTTTTTTCTGTGAGGGCTTCAGGAAGCAATCCTAGGGCAGAAGTAACCCCATGGATATTTTTAATGCACGAGACAGAATTCCAACTGGTAGTTTGTGGTCGGATTTTCATATTACAGTATAGAAACAGAAGTGTACACAGATTATAAGAAAGAAATTCAAAGGCCCATCTTATGAGTAGCTCTAAAATTGCTTTAGAGTGGGGTGAGGAAAGGACCTGTTGAAGAACAACAACAAATCTTGAAAGGAAAGAAGAAATGAAAATTTAGAAGCATAAGTCTCTTCTTGTAAACACTTCAACTTTCCTGTGCTGGTGGGAGTTACTGCTTCTGCCTGATTTATAGGGATTCACTGGACACTGAGCAGAATTAAGTAGACAAACAACAGATTCAAAGAGCTTTCTATGTCATTAAATTGTATTTTCTTTACAAAACATTGCCGGCATAGTTAGAGGTTTGAAATTTTATTGTATCATACATTGTAGTTCAAGCTATTGGAAGTATTACGGAAGAAGTCCAAAAGGAATTTTGTCAGATTTTGCAGCGTGGAGGCCATAAAGATCAGACCAGACATCTCTCACTACACTTAATCTCTGCAGTACAGCATTGGTACAACTGACAAAGAAATCAACTTATGGCATCTGGGATAACGTTAGCTGTAGAGTTATCTTTAGGCTTCATTATCTTATTCCAATTTCACTGGTATTGTAGAAACTACAGACCTTCCACTGATGCTGTTAAAATCACAGCATGGATAAGGTACACATCTGTGCCTAAGCTTGTAATTGTAGGGATTGCAATTTAAAGTCAAATGGCCCCCAATAAGGGACACAAACACACAAACTAGGTGTGAATTTATAGTTCCTCTGCTGTTCCTGAAACCTTGCTGCCTGTCCATGCCTCTCTCCCTGGCAGAGCTAGAAGCGTAGGCTGCTTGTCAGTGTAACCTAGAAGTTTTACAGCTGGCTCTTCATTAAGTTTGTCTCATTATATGAGTTGAAACCCTGGGTTATGATTTCGCTGAATTGCTGATTATGTGGTTTGGCACATGAAGTTGCTGGGGTCTGTGCTTGAATTCATCACATGCTGAATGCTTAGTTGTTTGTTTTGGGATTTTTTTTTTTTCTGGATAGTTTGCATTAGCCTTGTGAATCTCAAATTGATATGCAGAGTTGATAGGTATTTAACAGGAATCCAGCTTCTGTGAAAAGATTGTTGTGATATCCACTTGAAGGCCCTCTATGCCTGGTGCTGCAGACATTGGAAAGTAAGCAGCTCTGTGTGTGAGGGGAAAAGAGTGCAAGGCTTCAGCATGGAACCATATGTTCAACACTGCTCTTTGAATATCCCTACAGTCCATTCTTCACACTGCATGTTGCAAAATTCCTGGAGAGAAAAGAGATCACACTGTGGTCTCTAATTGAAGATAATGATAACACATATGGAAAGACGGCTGAATTCTGATACTGAATACTTGACTTCAGAACCTTAAAGGGTTCTTTTAACTCTTTGACTATGCCTACAATTTAGTACTGGTGTTTTGGTTTGTGCAGACAAGCATACAGGTTTTTTTTTATTTTAATGAGATAAAAATAATGACGTTGTATACTTTTACTTCAAACAGAGAGGGAGAAGCTAATATTAAAAGACTGAGTTAATTGCATTATTTTTGTTTACTCTTATATATTTTGTCAATATATATCCAGTGACAGAATAGTAGTGTATTTTCAGAATAAAAAGATAGCAGCTTGAATATCATAAATGACCAATACTTGGCACCTGTGACATGACTGAGCAGGCCATTCTGCAAATTTGCACTCTGCAAATTGAGCACATGGGTAGTAGTGCTAGCAGCCAAACCTCTATCCTACCATTTAAAAATATCAAATATGCTGAGGAGACCAGTCTGGGAGCACAGGAGACTCTGTTGGGAATATCCATCTGTTCTCCCTGCTGATGAAGTTACATGAGAAACTTGAGTAAATAATAAAGTAAGAAAAACTTCTGTGACTAATAACAGCAACTTGTGCCAGAAGAGGATGCTATCAATTTGGGAGTTTAAAACAAAAAGAAAGTCTTTCCTGAGATCATTCTACATCTGTGTTAAATGATTTTTGCATTTTCCCACTAAGGTCTTTTAACACTTTAGTATCTTATTCAAACCAATAATTGCATGTTTTGAATCTGCTAATGCACTTGTTCTTGTAGCTACTCTTCCCATGTGGGAAATGTAGTGCTATTAACATAACCTCCTGCTGAGGATATAAACCTTGCTATTACATGTTCAAGAACTGAATTGCAGGGAGCCAATTTGAAGGAGATATAGATTCATTTCTGCAAAAGTGTGCTATGCCCTTTTTTTCCTTTTGGCACCATACATCTGTCATGAACCAGATAGATACAGAGTTATCATAGCTGGAAAGATATTCATTTTTCTGTAACCCATGAAGTAGTATGCATGAAGTAAATTACAGGTCTGGTAGCTCATTTTATGAGTTCAGCAAGATGGAAAATAGAGGACAACGTCCATTGCAAGTTTTCTGACTTCTAATTAACAGTAGTTACTTTTATTTAAGAGTACTAAGAAGATGGACACTGATATTTCTGAACTGGCTTTATAGGATTTCCAAAGTCACTATGTGTTTCTAGAATCTGAAAGTTAACGAAAACAGGTTTATTTCCTCCTCTTGTGACTTTCAACATCATAAGGTCACAGAATCACAGAATGGTAGAGATTGGAAGGGACCTCCAGAGATCATTTAGTCCAACCTACTAAAGAAGGTTCATCTCAGTCAGGTCACAAAAGAACGTGTCCAGGCGGGTTTTGAAAACCTCGAGAAGGAGACTCCACACCTGCCCTGGGCAGCCTGTGCCAGGGCTCCCTCACAGGAAAGAAGTTTTTCCTCATGGTCAAGTGGAACTTCCTGTGTTCCAGCTTGTGCCTGTTACCCCTTGTTGTGTCACTAGGTGCTACAGAAGAAGACTCACACCATCCTCTTGACATCCACCCTGTAGGTGTTTACAAGTGTTGATAAGATCTCAGTCTTCTCTTCGCTGGGCTAAACAGCCTCAGTTCTCACAGCCTTTCCTCGTCACAGACATGTTCCAGTCCCTGATCATCTTTGTAGCCCTCTGCTGAGCTCTGTCTGGAAATTCTTGGTCATTCTTGAACTGGAGAGTCCAGAACTGGACACAGTACTCCAGACATGGCCTTAGGGCAGAGGGTGCGGATAACGTCCATCAACCTGCTGGCCACACTGTTCTTGATGTATTCCAGAATGCCATTGGCCTTCACAGAGACTTTTTTTACACTAATACCAGGAGAGAATAAATGTTTTCTTTAGTACTTAAACTTTTTCTTGTTGCTTATGGTGGCCTATTTAGTCATCTGTTTGAAGTCAAGAGGCAGCATGCTGTCATTTGTGACCTTTTGTTGGATCTTCTAGCTTTTGTTTTGGAAAGTCAGCATAGCCTACCCAGCTCTCTCCAGAAGTAAATTTCTGCATGGATAGCTGGATTAAGTATTAGAAGGGAACAAGGAATTGCTAACATTTTTTTATGCTTCTGCGGAATTTATAGTTAAGAAATATCATCAGGTGCGCAATAGCTCTTTTTATTTACATCTTTCTTTAATGTAGGACAGTTTAGTTTTGTTATATTATAATTTGTGCTGTGTGAATGTCTTAATGTTTTAGCATGATCTTGATGATGGAGAAATGTCAGTATCAGTTCCATCTGGTGGCTTAATCATTTTCTTTCCTGAGAAAGTACATAAGGAATACTCTTGAAGAATAAACTCTGCAGCAACATACCATACAGTGATTTTACTTCTATGTAAGTGCAAATAAACGAACGCCTCCAGAAAGATGTGGAGGCATTAAATTATTAGAATAATTTGTTATTATTATTTCATTTGCTGTTAGGGAAAATAGCAAGAAAAAAAAGGTAAAACCCTCCTGGGAAAGCCAAAGCTTTTTAGTTGTGTTTTGTGGTTGATGTTTCACGCTTGTTAACTCCAGGATTTGGTTTCAAAACCCTTTTAATAGAGATGCTAATGGGATTCTTCTCCATCCTGCAGAAAGTGCGGTGAGAGATTTTTGAGTGACAGCAATATGAGCTGCAGAGAGTAACTTACCTTTCAGTAACACTGTACAGATTTCCATAAAACTAGCGTTACTCAGGTAGTACTTGGTAAGACAAGGGGGGAACGTTTCTTCTCCAGCCATTGTTTCTGTGCTCATTTGGTGCTTTTCAGTTTCCTGCCAGTCTGCTCTGGACTTAAGCTTTTGTTTGTTCTTTAAAAGCCAAAGTATGGTTAGGAATGAAAGCTAAACATCTCCCCATACCAAACACTTCAGCTAGATGCCTCCCTTAGCATGGGCCTCCTCACCTGTTGCATGAAAGCTTGTACCTAGAAACCTTTTTCTTCCCACCTGGAAACCTTTTTCTTCCTACCTGAAGTTGCAATTATCTGCTGTAGAGAAACCAAAAGTCATTTGCCAGACAGATTAGCATGGATAACTGCATTAGCTTGACTGCAGACCCTGGAGCATCATGTGAGCTAATTTACCTTGTTTTTCAAGGAATTTCCCTATTTCTCTAGGTCAACTGCTGATAATCTCTAATGTGGCTTGGATCCATGGTCTAGAGCATCTGAGACACAATGTCCAGATACTTCCTATTGCTGCCCGTTCCCGAAGGAAAACACAAAACAACCGAGGTCGTTTTATGCGGTGCTTTATTGAGGGCCCTAGGGACCTGAGGACTAGTGTCCAAAGTCAGAGCCCCCACTAACAGAAAATTTCACAGAGTTTATATACTTTCCACAAATGATTACTTCATCAGGTCCCCGTGATGTTTACCAGTTTTCTTAGACATTAGGATTATGTTGTGCTCTTTCATGTAGTTACTTGAGACTATGCTTATCTGAATCCACAACAAGAAATTTCCATAGATAACAAACAGGTAAACATTCGAGATAACGATTTCTTTGAGAAAAACAAGATTCAGCGTTCAGTATTCTTCACTAATCTCTTTGCTTTGTTTAAGCAAGAATGCACAAGCTCAGCATGCCCCACTAGTTCCCTAGACTGCTAGGTTACATCAACATCCCACACTGCTCACTAGGCCTCGATACAGACCTTAGCCTAACTATTTCTAACTTTCCATATACAGTAATGCTAACAAGTCCCCCCTTTTGAGCATTCTTCTATCTTGCAAGGATGCTCAACATCATCTGTCTTTATTGTCCGTGTCTCAAGTAGTGATTTCCTTATATGATGGAGGAGGAGACCCATTTCCAGTTCCATTTCTGGTCATCGCATTCATTAATCTGCAGGTGTTGAGCTTTTCTCTGGTAATGGTTCCTAAAATACACTTGTAAACTATATAAATTATCATCAATAGTATAACAAACATAATTACATATTGGATGACTGAGGAAATCCACCCAGAGACCTGGAGCCCCAATGAATCAAATATTGCTCCTATCCAATTATGTTGAGCTTCTTTTTCAATTTCTTTGGCTTCGGTTTTAACCTTCTCCAATTGTAAAATATCTTTTTCTACTTCGATTGTCATGTTTGGAATATGGATACAGCAGTGATCAATTCTTTTGCTCAGGTAACCACAGACCCCATGTTCCCGCAGCAGCAACATATCTAAGGCCATTCTATTCTGCAAAGTCATTCTGCTAGTTGCCTGTAGCTGCAAATTCATATCCTTAAACCCTTTCTTGGTGGCTGCTGCTAATCTTTTAGTCTGGCCCAGTAGGTTATACAACATTTCCCTATTACGGTAAGATGCAGCCTGTGCAAACAAAGACTCTAAAGCCCAGCCAAATTCTACTCCATCACTTGGTTCATGCCATTCATCTTCTACCTTGATATCATCACCTATTTCCCTTTTCTTCCGAGCTATCCTTGTTTCTAATTTAGATTGTCTCCAAAATGGGCATAATGTGGGAACTCCCAAGGTTATTTGAGTTACTGGACCATCAATTGGTAAATGGGTGGTCCATTGCCCATGACCCATAACCCAAACTAAGTTTCCTGGACTTCTGATTGTAGTGGATTTGCAACTAATGACCCTTTTTCCATACATCCCTTTCTCATGTACATCTCCCTTTATTTAGTCTTTAATCGTATGATTATATCCCCGACATTCACACCCCCATTTCAGCAGAACTCTAACAGGGACTAAACCTATCTGACTCTCTGGGGAGTCACAAGTAAAAACTTTCGTACAGTTCCATATTTCTTTCTGATCTCTGGATGGTCTCACGGAAGTGTATGTAGCCATCACACTATCGTGAGTCTGATCTTTCTCCCCTGTCCATTGTATACACCATTGTACTGGACCTAGGTAACTATATGATTCCAACAAACCAGGTCCCCATACTGTGTCCCATTCATCTTCCAAAGTTTGTTGTTGTGTAACATTCAGGCAGATCTCTTCATTCCTAATCTTTTCGACTTTTATTTTTGTGCTACTACACCAATATCCAATTATTGGAATAGTACTATCTACGTACAGCGACCTTTAATATTGCCACCTCTCCCATAAGGACCTGTTCTAACCCATCTATAATACCCCGGCAATGATCTACACTCCTTTTCCGTTAAATCCCCCTGTATTAAACACCCATTTATCCACTCTTCATACTTTATTGATACTTGCCTGCAGTTCCAAGTAAAATTAACAGAGGTTTCTGGCATGGTTGTTATTGGAATAATTCCCCAGGGTATAGGTTCACCTGCAGCCTGAGGTAGTGGCAAACATGCTGTAATCTTAGATACATTCTGAATCATTCCAAAATCTCTAATCAACCCGACCACTAAATTTTCCCGTCCTTCATCTTGATGGAAGTTTATTGTCCCATTTCCTAGATCCCGTATTCTCCTTCGGCTATATTTGCCTCTAATTAATGATACTAACATCCTAGAGTGGGCCCACCACGCATCTTTGGCTATCCAACACCAATACATCCCTTCATCATCTGACTATACGTCATTTATTATTAATACTATGGTGCCGCCTAACCTTTTCTCTATCCGATATTTCCTTCCAGGCTATATACTGCTATCTCCAAACCACCACCCAAAATCTGAAAAACTCATTCTGGGATTCACTTTACATGTTAAAATAACTATTTTCCCTTCATTGGCCTGATACACCCCTTGTGTGGCCCTAATTCCTTGATTCAAATGAGGTCGGCCCTGCACATTTCTTTTTCCATAATTAGAGTAGGGTCCACATACAACTACACATAGATATTGTCCATCCATCTTACCCAACAGAGGTTGAGTATAATTCAGCCATCCTATCCCTCTGTTCCCCACATTCCACCAACTGATTCCTTCCTCGATCCTGTCCCACAGTCCTTGAGGTCCCATTTTCCACCATTTAACTTGAACCAGGGCTTCACATTCTCTTTGTGAAGTAAAAGTGCAGTTTTATCCTCAAGGGCGGGCCATCCCACATATCCATTAAAGCTATTTTTGGTATTAGTTCTACTCCCTCCTGAATCGGGGACCAAGGTATTACTCTCAAATCTATTCGCTTATAATCAAAATTTTCCCGAATTAACACCAAACACATGTATACTCCTGCTTCTCCTAACGTTAAATTAGTCAATTGCAAGGTAACACTTCCTTTTTTTTGGGTATCCTTATTCCAAACAGTAACAATACTTGCAGTCAATCTGGTTTGTCCTTGTTTCCAAATCGCAATTATTTCCTCGGCTCCAGCTCCTTGGTCATCAGCAATGTCACAGGTTAAATTGACATCCATCCCTTCCATGACAGTAACCACAGGTTCTATAACAGTGACAAATACAAATCCATTGACCGATACCATTTTCAATAATATCAACAGTACAACAGTTAAGAATGCTGTTTGGCTCGAAATATCATTCGAGTGGGGGATACCACTTGGGTTTCCCATTCGGTTGGAACCTTCTTGACTCGAGTGTAGTGGATCCAAGCGTCGATTCCCGCTACCTTTATGGCTGTGAAAGTTGTCAAGATCACTTGATGGGGACCGTCCCATGTCTCTCTCAGTGAGTCTGTGAACCAATTCTTCACATAGACCTGATCTCTCGGTTGAATATCATGCACTGGATTTTCCAGCGGGAGCGGCCGATTCCATTGAAGGGCACCCCGTAAGGCGTTGAGAACTCTGTTAAGTGACATAACATAGTTAAAAATCACCTGGTCTCCCAATACATGCGGGTCTCCTTTTAACACGGTGGCATGATAAGGTTTGCCGTACAGTATTTCGTACGGACTTACTCCTATCCTTTCCCTAGGTTTTATCCTAATTAAACACTAATGGCAAAGCTTGGGGCCACTGAAGTTTGGCCTCCTGTCATATCTTTTTGATCTGATTTTTCAATGTTTGATTCATCCTTTCTACTTGACCACTAGACTGGGGTCTCCATGGAGTGTATAAATTCCAGGTAATGTCTAACGTCCTAGCCACCTCCTGAACTATCCCTGCCACAAAATGTGGGCCTCTATCTGATGATAATCCCAGTGGTACTCCAAATCTAGGTATTATTTCTTTCAACAAAGTTTTCACCACTTCCTTTGCTTGGTTTGTTCTACAAGGGAAGGCTTCTGGCCACCCCGAAAAGGTGCACACATACACCAACAGGTATTTAAGTCCCTGAGCCCTTGGAAGTTCTGAAAAGTCAACTTGCCAATAATCTCCAGGCTCTGGTCCTATTTGTAATTTTCTCAACTGCACCTGTTTCCTTACAATAGGATTTTTTTTTTTTTTTTTTTTTTTTTTTTTTTAATAAAACAAACTGGGCACATGGCATTCACCCTTTTCGCCAGCGTTAACATTTGGTTGGAAATTATTTCCTTTTTCAAAAATTTTACCAACACCTCTGCTCCCCAATGGCATTTATTGTGTTCAGTCTCTAATATGGACTTCATAACATTTTTGGGCACCACCACTTGTCCCATTATCGTTACATACCATCCAATTGCATTCTTCTGGGCCTTTAGATATGTCGCCAATTTCTCATCATCGGCAGAATAGCTTGGTCCCCGAATCATATAACAAGAAACAGGGCTCACCTTGGTTGGTATTAAAGCCATCTGAGTCCAAACCTGTCGAGCAGCTTCTTTAGCAGTGATGTCTGCTAGTTCATTCCCTCGATATATCTTTCCTTCTTCTTTACGATGTCCCCTGATGTGCATTACTGCTACCTTTTCTGGTTTATGTACCGCATCCAACAGGGCGAGAACTTCCGATCTGGTTCCATTTTCCACAAAGCTAGATCCATCGGTAAAGAGATCCCAATCTGAATCTTCTAACGGTGTGTCCTTTAGGTCTGCTCGGCTCGCATACACCTGTTCAATTGTTTCTACACAATCATGAACCAGCTCCCCTTCTTCCTGTTTGCTGTGAAGAAATTCTGCTGGGTTGACATGGTTAGTTATCTTAAGTTCCACATCATCTTGTTCTCTTAATATAGCTTGATATTGTAACATTCTGCTGGATGATAACCAGTGACCCCCCTTTTGTTCCAGGACAGCCAAGACCATATGGGGCACAAAGACCTCCATTTTCCTTCCCAAAGTCAGTTTTCGGGCTTCCTGTATGAGGATCACTGTGGCCGTAACTACTCTCAAGCATGACGGCCAACCAGCACTAACATTGTCCAGTTGTTTTGAAAAATATCCCACTGGGCGTTTCCATGACCCTATTTTCTGGGTCAACACTCCCAGAGCCAGATTCTGCCTTTCATTTACATAAAGCTGAAAATCCTTATTTAAGTCCAGCAACCCTAAGGCAGGTGCTTCTTTCAGAACTTGTTTTAGCTCCTGAAAGGCTCTTTTCCTTTGTGAACTCCATTCCAATTGGGGCTCCTTCAAAGCCTCATACAAGGGTTTGGCTAACAATCCAAAATTTAGAATCCATAGTCTACACCAACCAATCATTCCTAAAAATGATCTCAGTTCCTGATGATTCCTTGGAAGGGGTATGGCACATATTGCCTTAATTCTGTTTGTGCCCAATCGTCTCTGACCTTGCATTAATTCACATCCCAAATAAAGAACACTCTCTTTGAGGAGCTGAGCTTTTTCCTTAGATACTCGATATCCTGCTTGTCCCAGCATATTCAGTAAGGCAATTGTAAGCTTCAGGCAAACTTCCTTTTCCTCAGTTGCCAACAGAATATCATCCACATACTGCAAAATCACATAAGAGAATGGAGATTCTCTTACCTGTTCGGTCTTCCATTCCTCCAACTCTTTGGCTAATTGATTTCCAAAAATAGTGGGGCTGTTTTTGAAACCCTGCGGAAGCCGTGTCCATGTCAGTTGTTTCTTCCTTCCCGAATTTGGATCTTCCCATTCAAATGCAAAATACTTCCTACTTGGTAATGCCAGCGGGATGCAGAAGAAGGCATCTTTCAAATCAATTACTGTAAACCATTTAAACCTTTCCGACACAGATGTTAACAGAGTATAAGGGTTAGCAACCACTGGGTGAATGTCCTTTACAATTTCATTTATGGCCCTTAAATCTTGCACTAGCCTATATTTACCATTAGGCTTACTTACAGGAAAAATAGGAGTGTTATACTCAGATTCACATTCCTGTAAAATTCCTTGAATCACAAATTGGGTTATCAGTGGAGCCACTCCTTTCCTAGCCTCCAACTTAATTGGATATTGTCTAACCCTAACCGGCTGGGCTCCTTTTTTTTTTTTTCTCTTTTTTTTTTTTTTCTCCTGTTCTACAACAACAGGCTGGGCAGCTTTTGACTTTCCTGGGGTCCCTGTTTCCCATACCCAGGGTACAACTGCCTGATCTATTTCTTCTGGAATGGGAATAGGTTCTATTTCCTTTATTACAAAAATTTTCCCAATTTCTTCATTTGGAATCTCCAATTTTACTCTCCCATTTTGAAATATTATTTTCACGTTTAACAAAGACAATAAATCCCTTCCAAACAGGGGCTTGGGACAATTGGGCATATAAAAAAATTGATGATCCAATTCCTTTCCCCCAAATTTCAAATTTAGAGGCTGCAAAAATGGTCTTTCTTCCAGCTGACCCATAGCCCCTACCACCTGTACGGTGGTATCACTTATTGGTCCCAGTCTTTTGTTGAGAACTGAATAAGTAGCTCCTGTATCAACTGTGAATTCCTGTTCTTTACCATTTATTTCTAACCTTACCCTTGCTCTAGTCAGCTCTGATTTTGGTAATTCCCCAAAACCAGGGCTTGGGCGACATCTGCCTCAGGCATAGGATAACTACCCATTGTCCCGGCGCCACCCCCCATTCCATTTTTCACAGGACATTCATTTTTCCAATGTCCTATCTGTCGACAAAAAGCACACTGATTAAAACCTAACTTTCCTTGATTAATGTTTCCCATTCGAAATCCCCCTCTTCCCTGACCATAACCACCTCTTCCTTGGGCAGAGCCTCCCCTACCAGGACCTCGGCCCCTTTGTCCTCCTAGTTGTTGAATTACAGCCAATATACCTGCTTGTTGCCGCTTAGCTGATTCTTTTTCCCCTACTATTATAAACCTTCCATGCAACTTCTAACATTTTATCCAAGTTCCTGGTGTCCTCATCTTCATCCTCTTCTTCCTCCTCATTATCATCGTCCTCACTATCCTGTTGCATCTGAGGTGGAACATAGGGTGGAGCAGAGGGACCCTGTCCACTATGAGCAACTAATAACGATAAATCTTCCTCTGGACCAGAGGAGGCAGCTAAACACTTAACACACATAGATCTCTTCTTACATTCACTACACCCTAATTCCTTTGTTTCCAAAACTAAAATACCACATTCCTTCTACCAATCCAGTTTTCGCCCTAAATAATAAAACAAATCCAAATACGGGATCTCATCCCCATTTCTCATTGTCCCATAAATACTGCATCAAAGGCGATATAATACCCGGATCGACAGTACCGTTTAGGGGCCACGCAGGTCCCCCTTCTGACTCATATAAAGGCCACCAATGATTACAATAGTTTATCGTTTTACCCTTATTCAAATCCTGATAAAAATCCAGCACTCCTCCATCTTCCCAGCAAACATCCTAATGGGGTGTTTCCTGGGATTTTACTATTAGACTGAACTAACGGCTTAAAAGTTTTAAGCGGCATCATTTCAAGTATTCACGAAACAAAATAACAGCAGACAAAATAACAGCAAACACAAACACTGTAAGGATACAAACAAAAACCACAAAACCAATAACCAGTACCAAACCAACTTGCCACTTCTCGACGCCGCGAGGGGCAAGTGCCGGACCTGCGCAGCTTTCGCCGCGTCTTACAGCCGGCGCCTAGGCATCCACCAAGACGTCTTAGCCCAACTCAGCGAGGATCGCCGCCTCGTCTTATGAGCAGGCACCCATACCAGAAAATAAAGCACCTATGGGCTTACCTTATAGCAGTCGTCCGCCAGGTGCGGGGGTCGGGCAAGAACCGATGACTCCCCGAGAAACTCTCGGTGCCGGCGTGGAGTAAATCAGCACGCGAACCGCCCCAGCCACCTTCGGAGTCCTGCCGCGGTCGCCAGAAAACTGCTGCCCGTTCCCGAAGGAAAACACAAAACAACCGAGGTCGTTTTATGCGGTGCTTTATTGAGGGCCCTAGGGACCTGAGGACTAGTGTCCAAAGTCAGAGCCCCCACTAACAGAAAATTTCACAGAGTTTATATACTTTCCACAAATGATTACTTCATCAGGTCCCCGTGATGTTTACCAGTTTTCTTAGACATTAGGATTATGTTGTGCTCTTTCATGTAGTTACTTGAGACTATGCTTATCTGAATCCACAACAAGAAATTTCCATAGATAACAAACAGGTAAACATTCGAGATAACGATTTCTTTGAGAAAAACAAGATTCAGCGTTCAGTATTCTTCACTAATCTCTTTGCTTTGTTTAAGCAAGAATGCACAAGCTCAGCATGCCCCACTAGTTCCCTAGACTGCTAGGTTACATCAACATCCCACACTGCTCACTAGGCCTCGATACAGACCTTAGCCTAACTATTTCTAACTTTCCATATACAGTAATGCTAACACTATGAACTCTCATTTCCTTTATTTCAAATATATAGATGTTGTTTCTAATAATGTTTCATGTCTGTCTGTAAATTTTAGTCATCCTCAATACAAAATTGTTACTATTCTAAGTAATATTGCTGTTCTAAAGCTAGTTTATTATGCTATGCAGCAGATTTTACTTTCAGCTGTGGGCTTCTGCTCTCTAAACAGATCTGTTTTCTCTTCATTTAGTTCTCTCTTGCTGTCACCTTACCAAAGGCAAATGCTTGAGATGAACAGGTGATAAAGGATACGGATGTAATGCCACTTGTTAGAAATTATTTGTAAAAATAGGTTGTACTATGGATATCTTCCTCAATTCTTATTCATGCCCAATCAGCTTGAAAATAGGCTTTGTTTAGATTTTGTTATTTATGATTTACATTGCTTCTTTTCAACTGGGAATGCAATAAATCCTTTTAAAATAATATACCTTACTATCCCATGTGTCCCCATCCCAGTGATACTAACATCAGACACACTGTCTCTATACCTCATACAGCAGGAACTGTTTCCCCCAAATGTGCAGAGAAACAGAACTTGGTTTGAATAGAAAAATCAAATAAAGCCAAATTGAGGGAAAGAGTTGGCATGGGTTGAACGTTTCCTATTGTAGGCTCAAAAATTGCTTAATTTAGTGGCTAATATAACTGTGGCTACTCAGCATAGCATGATGAATACCTCTGCACTCTATCAACACATTGTCCTTTTGACAATTCACTTAAAATGAATTTTATGTGCTTACAGCAGATATTTACTTTTTTGTGCAATATCCACCTAACTTTTGACAGCTGTTCTGCATTGTGATTGCTATGCATTACAAAACAAACAACATAAAATCTTTCTAAATAAGTATTTTTATGGTTTTACACAAAATATAAGAAATGCAGATAGTTCCTGGGAAGGAATACCACCTACTGTTCTTCAGCAGTACTTGAACTTACTGGTCGTCTGTTCTGGTCCTTGCTCAGCCTGGCAGCATGAGGCAGGATGACAGCAGTTGGTGCAGTGCCATCTTTAATGTAGCACCTGTGATGCTAACTTTGAAGAAACAGGCTGCAGCCTAAGTCCAGTGAAAGCAGAGGTGCCTTCATGATGATGAGGCCTTCATCCCGACTCTTACACAGGACACTTGATTCATACCAAATCAAGAGTCATAACAGATGCAACTCAGGTAAAGTATGAAAATTGGAGGACTCCAGCAGAGTTTAAAGGCTCAAAGAGTTGATTAAACTTTAATCAACTTTAATGTTTGGCAGCCTCATTTTTCTTGTGTTGTGAAGCTGTGATTTGCCACTTTGTTTTCTTGACTTTCAATGGAAACAATGACATGCTTTTCTTTTGTCTTCTGCTTTTGTCGTCTTTTTATTTCTTCTTGAAACAAACTGTCTCTAATAATATGAAGAAAGCGATGAGGGATAATTGTTTTATCTGGAATGCAAAATCTGTATACGACCCATGCTCAATGGTGGCATTACACTGACAATTAAAGAATACTCAATTTCTGTAGAAAATGCATTGAACTAAGTGTGAAACTTGATTCTAACTTTGAATATACACTGGTTTTGCTTACTCATTCCCTTCAGAATGGCAGATTTTTATTTTTATCTTATATAATTTTAAAAATAAAACGTAGTGGATTTTTAGATGACAGCTTTTGTCTCAGAATTCTCTTCAGGATTTTTTTTTTCTCATCTGCACTTAATTTATTTTTGGCCTGTCGTTTAAGTATGGACCTGTTCCTGCCTTGAGACTCAGAGTTGATTCTCATCGTCACAGATTTTGATATAGTCCAAGGTTCAGGACAGGCAGGGACCTTGAAAGCCATACTCTCTCCCTTCCCCCCTGCTGTAGCTCTGCCATCTTTGTCCTGATGCATTGAAAAATAGGATGAAACAAGTACAAGGGAAAGAGCAAAATAAAAGTGGAAATTGAGAGAGTTTTAAAACATGTATTTAGAGCAATTGTAACAGTGGGCCTGTACTTTATTTCGGAAGTCTCTTGACTTTTTTTTTTCCTTAGTGTTTCTGTTTCTTTAATTTCTCACTAAGTCTGCATCTGCCACACTGAACCCTTTGAGGTTTCCATTTCTGCTAAACTGTGTTGTTAAATCAATATATTTTCCCTTGTATTTAGACAGCCCTTGTCCTCCTGCAATGACTACCTAAGTAGCAGAAAGAGATCTTTTTGCGTGAGTTATTTTGATTTTGCTCAGAATCTGACTTTCCTTGGAACGAAAATGTTGGTTGGTTGTTTTTCTCTTGCATGCAGAAAATTACCATTCTGTGTGCAGAATGATCACTCTGGGACAGAATTTTGGGGGAAAAGTAAAGTGACCTCCATTGGCTCATAAGGTGCTCTTCTTGTACCTTGCAATTTCCTTTATTGTCCCACTACGTACACCATTTCTCTAGTGTGAGGAATGTATACTTCAGTAATTCCAGAAGGTGAATTTTCAGTTCCTACAGGTTACTGAATTTTTAGAAACACATTTTAAAAAACACAGGATGGTCTCTTACATGAAGTAGCTTTCTGGTTTTTTTTAAAAGTGCTAAATTATTTCATCCTGGTTAGCAACTCATAAAAGACATCAGCCAATAATGAATGTTACACTATCGTACATAAGAATGGTAAAAAACTAATATGAGATGGGCATTTTAAGTTACCCAATAAACTCTTCTAGTGTTGCAATTTGTAAGGGAGAAATATTTCCTGCTTTCCCAGCAAACTAAAGTAGCAAAAGAGGGTGGTGTCAGTTCTACTAAATTTTTGATTCAACAGAAAAGACAAGTTTTGCAGCTTATCAGTTGCTTGCACTGTCACTAATTGGGTTTTAAATGTTGCAATATGTTTCCTGCTGTAATAATGGTTTATATAATTCTAGTTAATGAGCATAGATCATTAGAGCATCCATGTTCAAGGGCTGCCTTGAAAAGCACAGCAACCCCGCAGTCCACTCAAAAGCTATCTGAAATGATGGATTTTGATCCTTTTACTTAAAAGGGAATTTCCCAGAAATACTGTTGGTGGCAGATCAAAAACCTCTGATAGAGGCAGAACCTCCATGTGAAAAGCTATTTTGGCTAGTCAGGTATGAAACAATCTCACAAATCATTAATATGCATTATCTACGGAGAGAACACAGTGTTAATCCAGTCCTTAATGGCTGTATCTTGTAATGCTTCCTCAGGGGCCTGAGACTCTCTTGATGTTTCACAACATCATCTTCTATGCCTAAAATGACACCATAATTAAAGACAAGTAAGATAATTGTATTTACTAAGTTTTGAGTACCAAACCCACTCACAAAACAAGCAGGAAGTGTTTATTTGGACTTTTTTTTCTCTTTTGTAAATATTTCTGGTGGTATATTTTTCTGAAGAGAGACAATAGTCTGTAAATGAGATCTACGTGAGTCAGTTTGTAAGTGGATAAAGATTTTAATGTGAAGGGACTGCTGAATGCTAATATGTTTCTTGGGTATAGACTGGCCACCAATTTGTTTAAATGGCAAAAATACTGTTCTTTACTTGAGATAATTTTGTATGATAGCTATTTATATTCAGTTACATACAACACGACAGCCAAGGAACAATTTTGACATAAAGAGTACAGAATTGTTGATCCAATGCAAATCACACCTGATCCTTATCCTTTACCCATGCTACTGGTGACTCGCTAAGAATGTGCAATTTAAACAGTTTGTTTTTAGCAGAGATATAAATGCCTGTAGTAGAACTTTATTGTATCAATTTTTACAAGGGGAAAAAAAAAAGTGAAAACTACTGTCTTGACTTTTGCAAGACTTGTGCCTGGTGCAAAAGCCTTGCTACATTGCAGAAGCCTGTTGCAGCTTTATTCTTTTAATGGCCTTATTGCTACTGCTTGTTTTAAGATCAATGAGAGGTGCTCAAAAGAAGTCTGGAGCTGTTACCTGTTGAAGCTCAGGTCTGGAAGCTGCTCCCTGCTCTCTCTGGGAGGGACAGATAAGACTCTTCCTATGTTGGAGGAGGATCTTCTAGATCCTGCCCAGATTCTGGGATCTCCTGATGCTGTGATCTTGCTTTGTCAGTCCTTGATGGAAGGGATGACAGTAAACGTTCTTCATGCCGAGTTTTTAAGCCTTTGTCCTCTAAGAGAAATTGTCACAATAGCTCCAGTGTTGTAGATCTTTTTATGTGGCCCAGCTTCAGTGAGTATTTAAATAAAGCTTTAATCAGCTAAACAGTTATTCAAGACTACTTTTTTTGTGTCTTTAGTTCTTACAATAGTCTTTTAGACTTCAGTAATTCTTAAGCAAAGTCCTAACGTATATGAAAGGTGAAGCTGTCTGTTTTTAGCAACAATTGTAGAAATCAATTTAATCTTGTCTACTCTCAATAAGATGCTATTCCAAAGAAAAGATACTTACATATCAGTATTTTCAAGTGTAACTGGCTTTTTGTTATATAGCTGTTTACTTTTGTTGATGGAGAAAGTTAAATATTTCCTAGCTGTACATGCATTCCTTTGAGTTAAGAATTGTAACACTTTTTCATTGTATTTTAGCATTGTGTTTTGTCTAAGACTGCATGGAAAAATGAGAAGAACAGGTTGAAATCCCATTCTTTTTCATTTACATTTTTTAATAATGGATTCAGCTCTACTTCCTGTGATGCGTAGATATCTCTGCTTCTCTTGGACACCAACAAGACACTTTTTTGATCTTGTGAAATCTGGTTACCTTACTTGTATGTTTTTTGAAGATAAGATCCTGTCTACACTGACTCATTTTTAGTCATGGTGATGTGTCTTCTGTTTTTTATAAGAAGCTACTGTTGATTTGGTCTTTTTGTTTTCCTTTTGGTCACATGCTTTTCCACTTTCTTGCAGGCTACTTACAGTAGATAGGCTGTTGCCAGTTGAAAGTCTGTAATGAATTTTGTCTTCAAACTTCAGGAACAAAAATATTTCAAATTTGAATAGGTACACACAAGAAAATAATATAAATTTTTCAGTGAAAATGTATATTAAAAGTTTTAGAACACATGAAAACTTTTCGATTTAACAAATACTGATTTGTGATCTAAGAGCGATTTTTTTTAATTACATGGCCAGATGTAAGAGGCTAAAAAAGAAACTGCCAAGCAATTTCTTCAGTTTCAGTTAAGCACAAACAAGTTCTAACAAACATATGAATACATTAGAATTTTACTATTTCTATATAGCTGAATGGTTTCTGCTTTGCGGTCACTTCAAATAACTGTGCTATTGCAATCCAGAGGGAGTAGCAAGCAGCCTGAAAAGTCACTGAAGTGCAAATAGCGTGTTTTTTTTCTTAGCACACATTTCTCACTTGACAGTAACAAATCCATGAGAGAACAGTTTCCCTTGAATTACTGGACTGCCGAGAATCAAATATGATCAATCAGTTGTACTAACCAACACAAGGGAGATGCAGCAGTAGCAATCTGTGCTTCATAAAGGAATTTATACCAAGGGCAGAAGATTTTGTTTCATAAAATCAAGGCAATGTGTTCTTGGGAATAAGACTTCTTGCTGGCTTGCAAGCAAGGAATATAATAGCCAGAAATAGGCATAAAAGAAAAAATATAAATTCCAACATGAAAATTGTCTTCACTGTAAAAGATAGCAGGCTTTCCTGGCTGACAACATATGAATGGTGGTGGTGTCAGCTGTCTCAGACATTAACTGCTGATTTTTACTCTCTTGAAATATTATGTTGATGTTTTTTAAATTTAGCAACAATTTAAACTTTAAGCATCCGGAATTATGAATTGTCGCATAAAGACTTATAAACAATGGGTTAAATGCAGATAAATACATTTTTGCTTGAAAAAGACAATGGAGTTTTGTGTGTTGGCTGTTTTTCTTACAAAGGACAGCAGTTTGATTACAAGAAAAAATGTAAAAATGCTATGTTTAGTGCATTTGTCCTGAATGTGTGTAAAAGTTGACACTTTTAATTTGGCTTTTAGGTTTTTTGAGGGTTTGGGTTGTTTATAGTAGTAGGGGGAGGCTTGTTTTGTTTTAAGGAGTGATCAGCTTCCCATGATGACTGACTACTTTAATCGATTATTTCATTATTCTAGTGAAGTAGTATGGTCAGAGTGACTCCCATAGTTGCCTTGATAAGGGCCTGTGGTTTTGAGCACTTCCTTGGGTTTTAACTTGTCTTTGATTAGAGATTGCACAGCTTTGTTGAGCAGAAGCTCAACAAGCTGTAGAGGTCAGCTTGTCACCAGCCCCCATGGGAGAACGGAACTTCACAGCCTGTAATAGGCGACAGAAAGTGGCATTTATCTCTGAAATTTATTATTAATGAGGAGTCACAAACACTCCACTGATCAATAATACTCTAGGTAGAGCCTTTCAAGTACAAAAAATACTCTGTAGCTGTTGAGCATTTCCAAGTGTTTCCTTTTGCCAAATAATTTTTCACCATAAATGTTTTTGTGGTTCCTTGTTTTCTACAGCTATGTGCTGAAATCAAAGCATCAGGAAGGGCTTGCTAAAGAAATAGATGAGAAAAATAAATGCAATTGTTTTAATATAGTGAAAATAATTTTTCTTTTATGTGCAGGACAAAAGTAAACTCAACTACGGCTGGAGTTGGGATTAGTATTGTAGTAGCTGTAAAGAATATTTTCTGAAATGTACTCAACTGATTATATATTTGAGCTTAGGCAAAAGTAGACAGTGTTCTTTCTGGAAAATGACTCATTCTGCAAAGTAAGAGAGTTAAAGAGGAAAGTTTTCTGAAAGAAGAGTTTATTTTCTTCAGTCACTGCATGAACGTGTTAAAAAAATGTCACTAGTACTCAGCTTGCAAAGGAGAAGAAACAGGGAAACGGTCATCTCTTAGTGCCCCTGTAAAGCATTATTTTGTGATATGCTCTGACAAGGTAGTATTACATAAAACGTTCAAAGGAGTGTGTGCATTGTGGCCTAAAATAATGATCACAGCTTTTGTTAGCCCAGTATGTTGTGGAAGTGCAGCTGATATTAGCCCAGAAAGGTTCAGAAAAATAAACATCTCCTGCTAAAACATGGATTTGACTTTTTGCATTGGAAGTAATAGTCATTTAGCAATACTCTGCCCCTTAGATGCCTAATGTCTTACAGAGCTGGAGTATTATGCTTGTACCTAGTAGTAGTTCATATATCGGCGTTCCAAGAAGAGCAAGCCCAAGGGACATTGTTTCAGAAGTTATTTCCATTATTCAAAAAAGGGAGGGAAAAAAAAAGTGGATTTTTTTCCCTTGTTTGTAATACTTATTCTTTCTATCACCTCATTATTAAAACTAACAAATGTAAGAGATTGGAGTTTCTTCCTGAACTAAGCGGACTTGAACTTTAGGCAGTCCCAATGCTCAAAGAAGTGTATGAGCTACAACATTAATACAGATAAGTAGATCTAGAGAAAGGGAAGTCAAGAGGTATTTCCCAGTCTTTTGACGATAGCCAGGAAACTTTACTTGCAACCCAGATAATACCAATTTACTCATCAAATAGCTTTTTCTTGGTAAGAATGATTTCACAAAATGCGAATTTAGGAAGTAACTTGTTTATCTACTTCATAGCAGTTTGGAAATGCATGTAGCAGAAAGTCTGTAACAGCAGCAGACAAGATTAACTGTTAACTGAGTGAAGCAGAGCTAAACTTGGCCTAAGCAACGGATTGAAGTAAATGCCAGCAGTTACACAGTGCAGCTATGTATCTTCAGATCTTTGAAATCAAGGGCTAAGTAAGCATGAGGAAAATGGGCATTACATAGCCGTAAGTTGGCCCAAACTCATTCTGGCTTAAGTATTACAGCAGTCAGCAGAGCAGTAGCTTCCAAAGCCAGGCACTTATCTTTAAAGTCATGTCAGACTCAAAGCTTTATTTGTTTTATCAGCAGTCTTTTGGTACAGCCATACAGGTATGACTACTCTGCCATCAGTAATGCACACCTACAGCTGCAGTATTGCATTTTGGAAAAACCTGTATTTAATGGATTTTATGTGCTTGGTTTTTGATTTTTTTTTTTTTTGGTCATAAACTTTGTTTGGTTTTGCATTAATGTATGGTAGTTTTTTTCTTCTGGTATGTGACTGATGTGATTTACTCGTTTTATGTTCAGCATTGGAATTGTGCTCTCAGAAAAGATCTGATATTTTAGAGAATCAGTTGCTGGTCTCACATCTTTTATTTTTTGTTTAAAAGCAGATCCTCATTAATGTTGCTGCTTTTAGAGGAAACCATAGAATCATAGAATGGTAGGGTTGGAAGTATTCTCAGATACTTTGTTTATTATACGTGCTTCACTTAAACAGATGTACAGGATTTCATAAAGTCACATAAACAGTGTATTCCATATTTTTTGAAACAACATAACCTACGAAGTTCTGTGGAAGTAGTAATCATGTAGGGCCTATTAGAATTAATGAACTCCATAGCTAGATCCTCTGAGCTTTCTGAAAATCTTCTCCTTGCAATATAAAATGCTGACTCAGGAGTTTAATTGATACCTGTATATTTAAATTTTTATTAAAATCCCAAGTCTGTGAGATTGTTTTTCTCACTTGGAACTGTAGCCAGGGATATTTTCAGGCTTTGTTGTCCTTTTTTTAAGCCCATCAGGAAACAAAAGATCACAATTAGCCTCAAGTACCAAAGACCTGAGGATTGCCAAAGGGCAGGGAGACCTTAATGGCTGCTTAAGGTCCAGGACAAAACAGACCAGGCTACTCGGCTTGGGAAGGAAAACAGAAAATTATTTAATACAACACCAACTAAAGCATAACCATAAAACCTCAAAACAGAACAAACATAAAACAACACAGAGTGGTACAATGATGAAGAGTCCAACCAGCCCTTTAAGACCATTTTCTCCCCACTCCGCCCCGTTTCCCAGGCTCAAGAGTCCTGATCCCGGTGTCTTTATCTCCTTCCCCCATGAACGGGGGCAGGGAATGGGGATTTCAGTCTGTCTATTCCTGATGGCTTCTGCTGTTTGTATCTTCTCAGGGCAGGGGGCTCTGCACCAGTCCTCCCTGCACCTCCATGGGGTACGTCACACACACAGCCCTGCACGGGCTGCTCTGATGTGCATTTATCCCAAAGGCTGCAATTCCTTTCCACCTCCCGTGTGGGTCTGCTCTGCGGCGTGCAGGCTCTCCAGCACGGCCTGTGCCATGGCCACCTACTCACACGGAGCTGCTGGTGGCTCTCAGTCCTGCCATGGCCCTGCATGGGTTGTAGGGGTACAACCTGCATTCTCACCACAGCTTGCAGAGGGGTCTCTGATCTGGTGCTCCTCCTTCCTTCCTCTTTCTCTGACTGTGGGGTCCATGTGGTCGTCTTCATCTTGTATCACTCTTACACCTCCTGCAAGCACTTCAAATTCCTGTCCCTAAATAGTGATGGCAGAGGCGCCAGATTGGCCCAGCCGGACCGGAGGTGGATCTGAACCCAGGAGCCGGGGGAGAGTCCAAAAACTCTTTACTGGGTCTTCAAACCCGCTCCTCGTTACCAAGCAAAAACAGCAACTTGCTAAAACATGACATGTTTGTTCTGATTGTATAATTTGCAACTGTATAACCTGTTTGGCTGAGACTGATTCAAGCAGTGAAGGCCTTTCTCCCTTAAGTATAAAAAGTAAAGTGGTAGAGATCCTTGGATAGAAATTCTGAATTCACATACACATTCACACATCAAATTTAACTTAACCAAATACCAATAACATACTGTTTGGCTGATTGGTAAGATTTTAAATATTTATTTACCTCCCCTTGGAATGTTTGGGTTGTAATTACTAAAGATGCATGTGATAACTCTATATTAGAAACCTGGAAGGATGTCATATTTGAGGTTACTGACAGACTATAGACCAGAAGATTGCCGTAAATGCCATTCAATAAAATATATATCCAGATATATAATATGGATTTTTATTCCTTTTTTTTTCACTCTCTCAATACTCTCTTTGCAAGCTTTTTTTTGATGGTGGCCTTTTCTTATCTGTCTCTGAATAGCAGTACTCTGTTACCACCTCCAAGAACAACTTATTGCATGTGATGTGGTTGGTGGCTGTCTGCCAAAAGAATATTCCTTCCCTGTCCTTCTCCTCCTCTGACTTTTTCAGTGTGATTTCCCCCGCTCCTCCTCGCCTCAACAACCTTTGCAAAAATAGTTCTCAATATAGTGGAAGAGATTGGTTAGTGTGCTTGAGGAGCATGGTGCAGGAGCTAGCCCAAATCTGCCTGGGTGAGACACCTAATGCTCCCCAGAGTCATATGTTAATTGCATGCACTTTTTATATGCCTAATAGCAATGTTATGCAAATAAACATAATTAAGGCTATTATGTTCATTAGTGTGACTCCTTTGTGTTCCTTATCATAATTGTCATTAAGTGATAGCAGGTTTCTCTGGAACTAGGTGATATTTAATGTCCTTTCCAACTCAAACCATTCCATGATTCATGTGGATTTAGGATCATTATGAATTTAACAACTTACTTGTGTGTATGTTTTCAGAAAGAGGAAATTAATCTCCTCTAGTTAATTGCATATGAGATTTTACCAGGATATAAATTACTATGGAGAGCTTTCTCTTAAAAGCACTTTTCTCAAAGATTTTTTACTGAGAATTAAGATTTGTATAAGATGTTGGTTATGGGGTTTAGATTCTGTAATTTTAAGAACTCATGTGATTTGAGCTAGAATTAGGAAAGTTGTACATTATTTGCTTTCATTAATCCTATACCCATACACTTGCGCATGAACACCTGTACTACTGAAAGGTTAGATTAAAATAATAGCTCAATCCTTTTAAGTCGTGAGTGCAGAAGATGAAGTTAAGGTTCAGTAAATCTTCACTGGTGATTCTTTTCTCTCACAGGTGTGAATGTAGACCATTAAGCCCAAACTCTAAACGTCACAGAATTTCTTTAAAACTACTTATACTGTCTCCTTCTGCTCATGGTGCCTACAAGTGGCCATGTCAAGACTGTCAGTTGCTTTTTAAGAGCCCAGAAATTTGAGAAATAGTGGTTTTGTTTTCTCATAACATAGTTTTCTGTAAAATGTAGGCAGAGTGCAATAGATCAAAATGTAATAAACAAAAGCATTTATTTCTGTTGAGCAAATGTTAGTTTTTCCCTGGTAAGACAAATTCTTGTGCTGAAGCAACGAGTACTGAATCACTGAATCATAGAATGGTAACAGCTGAAAGGGACCTCTAGGGATCATCTAGTCCAACCCGTTGCTAAAGCAGGACTGCCTATATCAGATCACACAGGAACATGTCCAGGCAGGTTGTGAAAATTCCAGAGGAGACTCCACACCCTCCCCAGGCAGCCTGTGCCAGGGCTCCCTCACCCTTACAGTAAAAAAGCTTTTCCTTAAGTGGAACTTTTTGTTTTCCAGCTTTTGTCCGTTACCCCTTGTCCTGTCACTGGAGACAACAAACAGAAAAAAGTGCCACTCCATCCTCTTGACATAGACCTTTTAAATGCTTGTGTTACTGAGGTCCCTCCCTTAGTCTTCTCTAGGCTGAACAGCCCCAGGTCCCACAGCCTTTCCTTATAGGAGAGATGTTCCACTAGCCTGATGATCTTGGTGGCCCTGTGCCACCAAGAATGCTTCAGATTCTTCCTAAAATATTGAGTGTGAGTGGGATGGAGCATAAAGCATATTTGCGATGGCATAGAATGAGGAAACTGTGACAACAAATGTTATCCTCAGGTGAAAATGGAAAATATTTTACAAGCCAACATGAATGTCCGGTGTTTGTGGTTAGGTTTTTAGATGCCAGGCACTCATGTGCTGAAACTTGACATGCTAATGCTGCTACCCATAAAGTCTTCTAAGTTTTTGGGACTTAGAAGGTAATTGGACTATAACCTGTTAGGGTAATGTTGCTCTAAAATTCTACTGTAAGAAGAGCAAACAAGGATGCTATCCATCACGCCATTGTAAATACCAAGGGCATCTTGGGGCTTTATATAGCTATTGCTATATCCATGTAGTACCAGTGCCTTTCTTTTAACTTTAGTGGGGTTGGGATTTGTGCTGCTACTGTCAAGAAACCTGATCCTAAGAGGTGAATTAAATCATTAACAAAAAAATTATCACATTAAATTGTGAAGGACTGACTGCAAAGTGCTTTTTAATGTCAATTTACTGACTCTGGAAAAATATTGTATAAAAAAAATAATGGAAGTCTCTTCAATAAGATGTAAACTGAGCAATTCTAGTAACAAACCTGTGTGTTATAGATGGGTAATGTTACAGTCCGATCTATGCATATATAACTAATCCCAGAATAAAACACAGCATTGAATTTTATGCTTCTTTTTTCTAAAGATATGAGCAAATTTGGGTTCCTCTTTTTCAAAAGCCCTTTTCCCATTTTGCCTAATTTCATTTTTCATAAATTTCATTTGGAGCATTGTTTAAAGCCAGACTGTGCCTGCTTCTTATGAAAGCCTTTTCTTCCTCATTGAAAGGGCTCTCTTCTTCTGATGTGTTGAATTGGATGGAGCAATGGGAATGTGTTCCCACTCTGACTGTCCCTGCCCTTCTACTGACCGAACTCATGACTGTATACGTTATTAAATTTCCCCAGGCCTTTGTTTTTCACATCTGTAAAACTGAGGATAAGAGAATTTCCCTATTGCTATAAATAATCTTGATCTAAGGATAGGAGATGGAAATGGTGACCTATATACCATTGAAGCACTTTCCTCACAAATAATCCTTCTGATAGGGTTATTTCTGGAATAAGCATTGCTCCTTGGATCTAAAAGTGTGTTAAAAGGAGATAATGATGGTGTATTTGTTTTTCCATTTGCTACAGATGATGCTCAGAGGCAATGCTGACCTGGGAAGGTGACAGGGAGAGAGCGTATTGTTTCTTTGATGTGTAAGGGAATTAATGCTGTTTTACTCTCATCCTGTTTTGTTTAGGGGGTTTTGCCTTCTGCTTCACAGCAGAATATTAATTACTGTTGTCCTGAAGGTCTTTTCTGATCTGATGTTTTCCCTTCCCCACACTTTTTCACTCTACCTCTTCAAATCAAGCGTCATTAATTTGTTCTAGCCTGCAGGGGATGGTGGGAGAAAACCAGCTCCTGTTACAAGGAGTGAGCGTGGGTTGATCTTTACAGACACCAGCGTTTCAAGTGTTGGCAGAGCAGAACACAGTGTAGTGTCCTTATGTGTTGCACAGAAAACAGCTATTCTCAAGATACTGGTTTTTTTGCTCAACACAAAGAAAGAAAGTCAGCAACCACACAATGTTGTCAAATGTAGCATTGACGGTCCATTTGCAGTTTCCTTTGCTGTAACCTGGATGGCTTAACAGTTTCTGGCTTTTTCTTTGGTGAAGAAGGCCTCTTTATGAAAATATGTAGTTGCAGTTTTTTGTTAATGCCAATTCACTCTGGTAGTATAAACTCATCAATTTGCAGGCAGTGATTGAAGGGAAGAGATAGATGAAAGCCTATTATAACCATGTTAGATAACTAGATATGAATATGAATGAGATTGTGCTTCTTTTGGAAATAGAGCTGTGTTATTCAATACACTTAGTATAACAAACGTTCATATGAAAGCCCTTACTTTGAGTGTACTATGTGTTTTCTTAGGGTAAGTTATCTAATGAATTGTATAAATGATTCTGACTTTAATTAGAGTGAGTAATGAAATCTACAAGTTCTTTAAAAATTTTGCTTATAAACAGAAACAGTCTATAAATCAACACACATAACAATTACTGACTTCGTGTCTTGAATAGTGCTACAGTGAGCGGCTACAGATGAAAACGGCTGGAATTTCTTCTTTTATTTCTCCTTCCTCCTTGTTCTTCAAAAAGCAAGGAAGAAAATGGCCCAGTATTTAGTGATTTTAAAAGAAAATAAATTTTTGGAACAAAACTAGCATTTCAAACATTTCATATCACTGTGGCAATAAGAAACAAAGCTCATTCAAGCTCAAAGATTGTGTAATCAAAGACATATGACTCTCTTATATGACTTTGTTCATAAATCTTGGGGAAAATGAGAGCCTTCTGGCTAATAGTTGAGTCCTACAGGAGCAATGCAGTAGTTTTTCTTGAAGCATGTGAGAATTTCATGCATCTAGGTCTTTCGGGTGTTTTCCCTCATGTTTATCGACTAAGGAAGTCCAGTCTTTGACTTCTCAGCTACAGAAGTTTGTCTAGTTGTTTCTGCTTTGCCACTGTGTGGCCACTGTTGCTTGTAAGAACTCCTTCCTCACTTGGCTTCTTCATTCAACATTAGATGACTCTTTATTGCTCTAAACTACTTCTCTGGAGAAATGACTGGGACGTAGTTCTCACTGGAGTATGTAGACTATAGACACGGACAAATGAGCATCCACCATCTAGGAGTCAGCTCTGACATGTGCAGCTTTGCGAGATGCTTGTTACTTTATCAGTAAGGCTTTGCAAGTACTGGATGTCCTTGCGAAATGGTAGGCTCCTGGAAGCATGTGCTAACTAGTGGAATGATATGAAGATAAACACTTCCAAAACATTTTACAAAGCAAAAAACCTTTTGTGATCTGCAGCCTGCATTCTGCAGTGTAATTCAAGAAGGTATTTTTTCTCCGTTAGGTTCCGAAGTATTGTGTGCTGCTTTGCTGAAGTACAGTGTCAGTCCAAAGACATCCCCAGCTCAGTGAATATAAAGAACAAGTTGTCAAGCAATTGATGATATTCCCTTCACAATATTAGTTTCTTCTTTAAAACGTGTCTTTTCTTCATTATTGCTAATTATCATACATTGTGTGAGTTTGTTTCTTCTGAAGCTGGTAATGGAATGTGGCATATCTGCTCCTATTGTCTCATGAAATTTGAAGATGGGAATATAATCTTGTGATACATGGAATGTAAATTCACTTGAAGCATTAATGGTGTTTTATTATCAGATTATAATGTTACACAGATAAATACACACCTTATAAATAAGAAAATAAGGGCAGCATTTTTTAACTTTTGCAGCTAGAAAATTTTTGAGTTGATAATGTTTGATATACTACAAATATAGATTTTGTTCTTATCCGTCTGGAGAGAGAAACCACATAGAATAATCTCTGGGCTGAACCTGTATGTAGTGAAGAGCACTTAGTTATCCGAAGGAAGGTATCTGAAGAGCATTTCAGACTTCTTCTCTGTGCCAATAGTCATTGCAATCTAAATCACTGTTCTACCACTTTGTCTTCTATAAATAAATTGTCAATACAACTGCTAAGCTTTGGGTTTCCTTCACTGCTAGTACAACTCTTAACTTAATGGTTTCTGTTTTAATATAACTTTTTCCTTTGACATAAATTGGAGGAAGCCATCAGAAACATAATTTAATTTGTATTAGGATGATGGTCTTTAAAAACAAACAAAAATCTCCCTTCTCTCCTCAATGTCCAATTTCTATTTTCACGGTAAAATGATATTTTATAGATAGTTACATGAGGAAAATTTTTGTTCTATAGTGTAAGGTGGTGTAGAGGATCTAAGTACTCATCAAACAAGTAGGAAAAGCAGCTCAGAAACATTATTTCTCAGTTAATGCATGGTTAGCCCTGTGAACTTGAATCTTTTGGATAGGGCCATGTCTTTCTTCAAACCTTTCTCCATACAGAGAAATTTCTAAGAAGTCTACAACCAACCAGTGTTTCTTAAACCTTCTGACTGCACCAATGGATTTAGTAGGGCAGTAGTTTAAAACTGCCTAAAACAACAGACCCAATGGTAAGGCTTGTGCAACAGTACACATGAATATATAATAAGTTGTGTGCTTTCAGACTTTCTTCTGTAACATGAAGGAGAAAGTCAGTGAACTCTAAGAGGTTTGTAGAGGCAGCATGGAGTAGATGTGGAACACTTTCTGCAGGCTCTTGGTGGGACAGTGTTGCAAGGCTTTTTGTTAGTGATGGGAAACTGCAAGACAAGACATGAAGGCTCAGTTCTTGACTGCTGTGTGTTTAGAAATATAATGCTGAATCTCTTGTGCTACCGCCTAATGAAAGATAAAACATTGATCCACCTGTCTGTGAAATACTCCATTTTTAGGACTCGTAAGAATTTAGAGTTGGAAAATAAATGGCAGGACTGTAGCTTTAAAAGCAGTTGCTTTTAAACTATAGATATAGTACTGTATACGTAAAAAATGAACCTTTAATTTATTTGTAAACAAGGCCATCCATCAGAATGTGAGCACACAGGCTTTACATTGTAAGGACATTTCAGGTCTATATACGCAAACCTGGAAAGTGTAAGATCCCTAGGCTATTCTGCGCTATTCCAGATAAAATACTAATTGGATTAACTCTATGTAGCATTATATATAGCATTATTTCAGTAGGGATTCTAGAATTTGACCACAATAAATGAAATCTCAATGTTAACAATTAATTTTAGCTGTCTTCTTCCCACAGCTTTTACCTGCTGATTTTAAGCCTCTTTTTTGGAACAGCTTTAGTTGGCAAGATTGGATTGGAGTGCTTTTTAACTTTCCATCTATTGTTTTTTTCTTTTTGTCTGGATACATTTCTGCATCTGTTGTCAAGTACAACAAGAGTAGGCTGCTGTGTGCAAAGTTTCTGGAATATCCATCAAGTATGTACTCTCAAGTCCAATTCAAAATTTTGCAAGTCATGGAATTGCAGGGCTCTGCACTTTTTCTTTCTGTCCTCTTTACTAGTTCGCCCTCTGCTTTTCTGACTTTTGGCAAATTCGTGGACATAAAACTACTTGGAGAAAGCTCCATAACCTTCTTGTTTTCTCTGTAATGGCCTGAATGTATTTACCTGTTGGCACACATCCAAATAATGACAACAACAACAAAATCTGGTTGCTTGGTGCTTTAGTGAAAAAGTTAAATCCATTTTAAAATCTTCCAGTCTTGTTCAACTTCACATTTTGCCGTTGGAGCAAATGGGGGCGGGCGATAATTGGTAGAGCTGTACAGTTATGTAACTACAAGCTTTTCTGCTGGAAGTTAGGAGAGCAGATTGCTTGGCCATCAATATGCAACACGTGTTCTTAATCTTCCCACAGTGTCCATGCAGAGGAGTACAGTGAAGCAGCATATATTGGTTTGGTAGATAAGCATGTTCAAATAAAAATGCTATCAAAAAATTTCATTTTCGCTACTTTTTGGGGTTTCTTTTTTAGAGAAAAGGAGGTGGATTTAAATAGTATTTATTTTGCATAATTAATTGCAGATATTATTCTTAGATAGAAATTAAAACTGTTGATAGCTTTCAACGTGAAGGCTGTCATCTAAAACTCTTGGCAGGGAATGGGGATCAACTAGGAAAAAGAGTATGCAATGTAACACAGTGGTCATAGGAGTACAATGTGCTATGATTCTGTTACTATCACAGAAGAATGCTCATCAGCATATCACTCTTGTGATTTATTTCATAGAATCATAGAATGGTAGGGATTGGAAGAGACCTTTAGAGATCATCTAGTCCAACCCCCCTGCAGAAGCAGGTTCACCTTGATCAGGTCGCATAGGAATATGTCCAAGTGGCTCTTGAAGACCTCCAAGGAAGGAGACTCCACAACAAAAACAGTGACTGGGACATTGATTTTTTTTTTTTTTAATGTACCTAAGGGAATGTTGATTAGTTGTTTCTGGTTTGGGTGGGGATTTTGGGAGAGGTTTCATTCTAGTTTTTGTATGGAATGACAATATTATATTGATCCTGTTGTTAGTGATACATTTGGAAAAGTGATGCAAGTAAACAAAATTACTGTACTGAAATGAAAGACAGTTATATATGAACACTGTTTGCACTGCAAGATTGTTGGATTTGTTGTTACAGCTCTTCTATATGATTCTTTTGCATCTTTGGAAAGATTATGTTTATCTGTAATAGAACAGGATCTCTGCATCAACTTTGAGATAAAAGCTCAAATGAGAGCATTGCTAGAGTACAAAAGCTTGAACCATTGCATTGGAGAGAGCATCTGAAGTCATCTGAATTTAGAGTTAGCAGTAAATAAGAAGCTGTGCTGCTGTTGCAAGATAAGGTCTATCTTAGACCATTCGTTTATTCAGTTTCTCATAATCACCCTTTCAGTTTGCAAATCAGAGTTGTTGGGTTTTTATTTTGAGTCACTGAAGGAACAATCAATCTAAACTGACCTCAGTAACAGTCAAAGCCATTAACATTTTCTTTGTTAAGGATCATTGCCAAAAAAAAGGTCTGGGCTTGGCCCTAAATTAGGGGATTCTCCCCCTCCCTTAGGTAGAAGAAACAAAGCAAGGCATAAGGAAGCAGGTTTTAACACAGCATAGGTAGCTAAGCTTCCATGAAGGCCTCCAAAAGGGTTGTCTGTGAGGGCCTGCCTTCCTGATGATGCTTGAAATTGCCCACCATGGAGTTTGCAGTTTCACAAGATAGCCAAGCCAATCTCTTAACTCTAAAGCACAAAAAGAGGAATCCCTATGTGGCCACAGCTTCATGTTACTTGTGCTCTGTCACATTTATTAAGAACTGCCCTTTCTAGAGAAGATGCTTGTTAGATTGACTTCGTTGCAATGAAGTGGAACAAAACATATTTATACAAGGTTAAATGAAGTGGCAAAGGTTAATGCATGGAAAATCAATGACCTCTTGTGTAAGACATGCTTTAGGAAAGCAAGCAGGCCATTTTTCTGTACAGAAATCAGAAGTCAAAAATTTGTCAGTTTAACCAGTGACATAGACAGAATAGGCACACTTTGTGTTTTATAGGAAGACTGTTGGTGTTCATCTGAGTTTAAGATTTGGAGAAACCGAGGAGGGATGTTGAAAGAAGGAGTAACCTTGCTTGAACATGTTCCCATTTTCAGGATGATTTTAGTTTGTCTTAATACTATTGCTAGTATTGGGTAGTCTACGGGGCAGTAGAAAGAATGGACAGATAGCTATGAAAATAAGTATAGGTCATATTTGCTTAATGACTCTCTTTTAATTAGTTGGTAGCCTTTGGTATGTACATATATGAATGCAAGTCATAGGAAAACAGTTTCTATTGAGCCGTTGCCAGCTCTTACTGGTTGTTTAACCAGAGGATGATGCACAAAATTCTATAACACATTTCTTACAAGATAGTGATTTCAGAATGCATGTGCCTAAGATGATTGTTGCACAGTGAATCTGGATATTGTTGTTTTTCTCTTCTAGTTTGTGGAGACATCCATGGTCAGTTCTTTGACTTGATGAAACTGTTTGAAGTGGGAGGTTCTCCTGCCAACACACGGTATCTCTTCCTGGGGGACTATGTGGACAGAGGGTACTTCAGCATTGAAGTAAGTTTCTTATGTCTGCTTTTGTCTGCAAAACTGCTTGCAGCTTATCATATATATTTAACATTGTAATTTAAACAGTTTAGGAATACTGAAGCTATTCACAGATACTACTTGTCAGCAGAAGTCATCCAATTAATTTCACTGTTGCTGTTTTCATAAGGATTGCCAAATCCTGCTATATCTGTGCTGGGAAGCTAATGGAACTAACCAGTGGCCACCCAAATATAACACAGAAAGCAGTATGCTCTGCAGCTTGTGCAAGCTAAATAGGATGCATAGATGTAAGCTATTATGAAAGAGAAAAACTAAATGAACAACTCATAGTTTAGTTTGATTTTTAGGTTTCTTTGATCTAAGTCTCCTGGATGAAAAATTTTACGAAAATGGAGGGACGAGACAGGGGGTAAAGGAAACAAAAAGACAGCAGATAACGTGCTGTGCTGGAGAGAATGCATGAATGAGTTCTGCTTAGATATGGCATGCAGGAGTGTTTCATCTCTGGCTTATGATTCAAAGAGTGGGGGATGTGGCTTCACAGGCTTAAACTGTTGTGCAACTCGATATTGACCTACCATTTTTCAGCTGCAATAATGTAGTTTGTGTCTCCTATAGACTTCCACCAAGCCAAGTTGCATCTGGATGAGGAGAGTTTTGCTTTGATTTCTGTATGTGTTTTTAATGTAAGAAATAGAACAAGTGAATTTGTTTTGGCTTTCAAGTGCTTGTCTAACAGCAGATTTTGACTTGCCATATAACACAAAGCAAAATAACTTATGGGTGGAGAATATGCCCCTTAAAATGATTCATTTAGCAACCTGCACTTACATATTTAGCAAATTATATTCTGAATTTAATTTTTCCATTCTGGAACACTACTTTTTTCACTGGAAGCAGTACTAGTTTCTACCAGTGCCAAGGAAATATCTGAGCTGTCACTTATTCTACTTTGTATGTAAGATTCTCAAATTACCAGATTTTTTTGTGACAAAACTGATTCTCCCCACCTGTCTTCTTGATTAGAGAATGCCTTTGAAAGAAAAGACAGTTTTCTGTTTCATAAGTGTATTTGGATGTAGAACTATGCATTCAAGCATGAACTCAGCACAATAAGTAGTGACAAGGAAAGGAAAAAGATGAAGGATGCAACTTGGCACGTTTGAGGGGTGGAGTGATGCATGCATTTGGTGGAGAAGGGCCACTGGGCATATCTAGCAGGCGCCAGCTCTTGCCAGTACCTTGTGCTGGAAAAGTTGTGGTGGTAAAGAGTTCTGGCCTGATCCTAATGTATATTTCTAACATGTCAGTCACACCACCATCTTTATTCCATCAATCTGTTGGTTCCCCTTTCTGCTATGTTGACACAAAACTATTCCAGTTCTGGGGTCTTTCTAGAAGATTTAAGTAGCTAGTCCAAGGTACTAATCACTTGTAATATAAACTTTTTTTAAAAAACCCTTTGATTGCTGTGTGATATCTAGTGTAAAAACGACACGATTGAGCCTAGACCTAGCTCAGCTCTGGTAGTGGGCGAGATAATCCTTGTCTGTGGGCTGCAAAGCATTTGGGATTCTTCTGGATGAAAGGTACTATATAATGTAAGCTATTATCATGAAGAACAGAGGAAGAAATTGCATAAGGTAGGTGGAAGGCGTTTGATAACGCAGCAGGAAAAAGATAAAGGTATTTGTATAAGGCACTCAGCAGAAATGACAATTCTTGCCCCATAGAGCTTTAGATCTAGGAACTCAGTCCTCCACGTGTGCTCCATTTTTACCAGACTTAGTTCCACCGTTTCCAGGGGGGATGGTCTGCGTCTTGAAAATTAGTTCTAAGCAAAATGTCACAGGATGAGACATTAATAAAGGAATTACAATAGATAAAAGAAAAAATTGTAGGTAGGATGAGATGAGGTTTCTTGGCACAGACAAAATCTTTATCCAGTAGCTGTATTCTCTTTTCCATTTGATCTTTCGGCAGAGCTTGAGCATTTCTTCACTTAGAATAACAAATTTCTTCAAGTTACACTATCTGATATGGCGCACTTGTTTCCTTGACTCCATAACTGATAATATTTCCCTGTTGTGCTTGTGCACTGTTCCAGGACTTTGACTCTGGAGTAGAAACCTCTCAGTTCTCACTTTCAAAAAAAGTTTTATGGTCATAGAGAAAAGAAATCCAAATGATCAAAACAGAGGGCTATTTTAAAATCCAAAGAATAGTTACAGCATAAGTGGTTTTGCAGGAATGGGCTTTAAGGAAGAATGACTAATCTCTACCAGAGTCTGAAAAGTCTCTTTCGAAAGGCAGATGTAAATGCCACGTGATGTAGAGGGGAGTATACGTATAGACTGCTCTTCATCACAGTCTTGGAAACATCACAGTCACAGTAAATACTAAATATGATGAGTTATTAACATTATGTAGATGGACTGTTGGAATTATTTTACTGTTCAATCCCACATGAAAACATCCAGGCTTAAATGTCAAATTAATAGCATAAGGTATGTACTGATCACTTTCAAGAGAGCAGATAGTTAAAATATGGAGAATTAAACCAATATTAAAAACTAATAAAAGCAAAGTTGTGTTTTAAGGTTCGAAACATTCGCACATCTTCATTTTCCGATTGCAAAGAATGAAATCCCAGAAGGAGAAACTGGTTTTGTGTTATTTTTAGCAAGAACAAAGTGAGATGTTTGAAGTGACTCTGGAATTTGACCATTGGACCTTGCATCAATTAAAAAGCATCTGGCTCTTGAAATGCTTCTAACCTCAGTGAACTGTTTGAAATTATTAACTGGTCCTTTCCAAGAAAAGAATTACATGTAAATAATTTTGTGTTAGTAAACTATGAGTGAAGTTAATTCTGGTGAAGCCATATGTAAGTCATCTCTCAAGCCTCCATTCACTTTCTAGGACTTCACTGGAAGAGTAACCACCTTTCCATTTCCTCCATTTTTTTGTTTTTGCTGGTCAAGTCAATGAGGGTTTTTATCATTTCTCTCATAGCAAAGAAAATCCTAATACCTTAATTATGCTGAATTTCTGTGCCCTTTTCTGTGTAACAATAGCAAATCTGTTTTTGCTGAAGCAAGAATTTGCTCTTCAGAGCTGTGAATATTCAGCAAATTCAGATTTTTTTTTTTGTCTATATAAGGTTCCCAGACTGGAACATCTGTTTGTGTCAGGGCTCTTGTCACAGCTTGCCTGATCCTATGCCAGCTCTTCCCAGAGCAAGTCCCCCAACATGATCTTGACTGGAGGTCACTCACACTGGTTCCCCCACACTGCTTCCATCTTTCTGTGGGACCTCTCTCCACAGAAAAGAGTTGGGGCCAAGGTCCAACAAGGAGAGCTAGGAGCAAGCACTTGGATACCTATTTAGAAAGTACTAGATATAAGAATTAGGGAACCATTTAAAAAAAAGGATTTACTAGTGCACAAGAAGTCAATTTCCACAGCCTTTTGAATTTTTAAGCATACTACCTCTACTTACATGAACACTAGTTTTAGAAACACAAAGATACAGGGAGAAAGAGCACACTGGCAAAAAAAAAAAAAAGTGGCAAAGACTAAGTTGTCACTGAAGATGTGGTTGATGCAAATAGCACTGCCTTGCTGTCCCTGTTCTACAGTCAGAGTCTTAAGAAAAGAAATCATCTTTTACGTCCTAAAAGTTGTGAAAGTAATAAAATTCTGGTTGCAATAAAGACAATACATATTTTTTCTTTATTTTCCCTAGTGTTCAGAGTTTTTCTTTCCCTGTGCTTGAGGGATGGTAGTTAGAAATGGCAAGAACTAGCATCTCTTGTATTTTGGTTACGCATGCAATGTATCTTTGTCTATGAAATAACGCTGTAATAAATAGTCATTCCCGTAGTGTGAATGCCATTATGTTTGTAAAAAGGTACATCGTTTCAATTGGAATAGTTATTGCAATTTAGAAAGCTGTATTTGTTCTAGGCACTAGATCGTAATGGTACAATTATTCCAGTGCAGTCAAAGTAATGCAATTTTTATATTTAGGTAAGGAGTGTGTTAGTTACAGAGTGAGAAGGTTATGCCAGTATACTGCTCCACAGTTCACAAATCATCAGACCTTAGCAACGGTAGCTCAAATTATCCTTTTGAATATGAATTACCTTGCATTTATTCACACAATTTCATCTGCTGGGAGAGCACCTGCTGCTATCAGTCATTTGTAGGGTGAGTTTATCTTTCATCATCCATACAAAGCCACATAGCTTACAGAGCAAGCTGTGTCTCTTGTCATGATCCAGTGAAAGAGTACCCAGAAGTGAGTGTACTGTGTCACAGGTGTTGCTATGGTTGTAATCTAGTGGTAACAGTAATAATTTTTCTAGGTTCCTTGTTTTGAGCACAGAATTTGAGTGCAAGAAGCCTGAGGCTTTTGGTTTTCCTTTTTGAAAGAGGTGCTGAGATGTTGAGTTGTGGAAAGGCTGAAATTCATATGCAACAGTGGAGTTAAATTCCAAGTCTGTTTTGAAAATATGTGTCTTTGGCATACACAGCACTTAATTGCACAGACCTTTTCTTTCCTGATGCTGAGACTGCCAGAGTCCCAGCAGGAAAACAGCTTGACTATAGGATCTGGGAGGTAGGCAGATTACCTTTTTGTTACAAACTTAACATATCTGCTATTTCAACAGCTGAAAGAAGCCAAGCAAGTAAGGAGGAGTGCAGTTTGAGAGCTGACATTTAAAAGATGTAACCTTTTTTTTTTTTTTGATAGTACAAAACGAGACAGACCAAAAATGCATTAGAGATGTCCAGCTTGCTAGTTCATTGCTGTACATTTTATATAGAGTCACAGCAGAGCTGATGTGTCATATATTCATGATGAAGGAATTGGAGGAATAAAAAGTTTAGAATTTTGCTATTGGGAAGCAGTATTACCAAAGAATTAAAGATTGTAAACTCAGATTTTCAACATGAACAAAGCATTATAAACCTTTTAACTTCAGTAAGAACAATGATATTCAAAGCATATGTCACCCTCATATGTGCTATTGAGTTTGCAGGGGAAAAAAACCCTACAAAAACCCTTGTTTACTATTACAATATTACACCACTGGACTACTGAACAGAAAAAGGAGAAAGTTAAAGGACGTATCAAAACAGGTGTTCAATATCATACCACTGAAGACAACATAAAGGAGGACTTTACTTGAACAGTGACAGGGAGACACAGAACCCTCAGGACTGCATTGAATCTCAGTCAATCTCAGAGGTTTTTTGTTAATAAAGCATTTCATAGAATCGTAGAATGGTAGGGGTTGGAAGGGAGCTTTAGAGATCACCTAGTCCAACCTCCCTGCAGAAGCAGGGTCACCTAGATCAGGTCATATAGGAACATGTCCAGGCGGGTCTTGAAGACCTCCAAGGAAGGAGACTCCACAACCCCTCAGGGCAGCCTGTGCCACTGCTCCCTCACCCTCACAGTGAAATAGTTTTTTCTTCTGTTTAAGTGGAACTTTTTGTGTTCCAGCGTCATCCCATTACCCCTTGTCCCGTTGCTAGCTCCTATAAAAAAAGGGATGTCCCAACCTCCTGACATCCACCCTTTAGATATTTATAAATGTTAATAAGATCTCCCCTCCAACTCTTCCAGACTAAACAGCCCCAGTTCCCACAGCTTTTTCTCATATGAAAGATGTTCCATTCCCCTGATCATCTTGGTGGCCCTGTGCTGGACTCCAGCACTTCCCTGTCCCTCTTGAGCTGAGGAGCCCAGAACTGGACACATTTCATCTAAGTACTAATCATTGTGCTTCTCTAAATTATAAGCAGCTTTGGCAACTAGATAAAACTTCAAAGCTGAACCTTTTCTTTCATGAATGGAGGTGTCACTTTGAACTTCTTGTCTCACCACATTTATACCAATTTTTTTGCATTAGGCAGTAAATTCAAACAAGTGGAGAGTTCCAGGAAATTTTAAAGGAACGAGGAAGTTATCATTAAAGAAACAAAGTATTTTGCTGTTGATGGGGAGAAGTGTAGGCTTCCTTTCCCATTTAAATTAAATCCTCAAACCCAAGTCTTCTCTTTCTGTGCCAACTCTAGAAAATTTTTCCTAGATGCACCCTTTGTGGTTGTTTTGGGACACAGCAGATAATCCCTGTGACCTAACACCACAATTTTAATCATAGTTACAATATGTGATCTACCTGGCATTCTGACGTCTCTTGTTGCTTCCTACAGTGGCAATAATGTCTGGGAGGCAGAAGAGGTGGCGTGAGCTGGGACACCTTCCATGTATTTCAAAAAGGAAGAATTAATTTTGCAAGTCTCTGGAGAATGCTGCCAGTACTTTTTGCTCTTTTTACCTGGCTCTAGACCCTCTGAGTACAAGAACAAAACTTAAGAGTGCAGACAGAGCATCTAGATGTTTACATGTAATAAACTCAAGGAGAAGAGTAGTAGTATAAAACTCCAGCTGCTATCTAATTATCTATGGATAGTGTGAGGTTTGGCACAAACATAAACATGTTGCATCAGGTTTGTGGTGGGGGCGGGGGTTGTCGCTGAAGATGAGAACTGTATAGCAAATGAAGGAGCAGAAATCAAAATATTGCCATGATTAATTGAATTATTCTTTTCAACAAGATGTTCTGAATTGTAGAAAGCAATTCATACTGTACAAATGCAGAGGCAATACATTGCCAAAAATGCTGATTTTACTCTAAGCAGAAGCTGTGGTTAGTTGGACATTCTGAATTTCTAATCTATTAATTATTAAGGTAGATAAATAATTTTTTGCAACAGATCAAAACAGACTGTTAGAATGTAGTTGCAAATGAAAGTGGGATGTTTATTTGATGCCTTTTGTTTCTCATACAACAGTTCTGCAGTCCACGGATATTTAAGAAAGGAAGCGTTGGAGAAGCAATTGTTCAGACAGTTTTCTGGCTTGTGTTTTTTGATGGGCCACTATGGTCTTCTTGAAGATGGGTCTTATTTCTGTCAGCTTCCTTGGAGCTGTGACTTTGTCAGCCACGTACCTGAGCAGGGTCACCCTGCACAAAGGATAAATCTTCCATGAAGTTTGCAAGTCTATTCATTGGTCAAGAGTTTCATAGTGCTTTGGCATCGTGACTGTCAGTTTTGTTTTCAAAACAACTGTTTTAATCAGATGGTTTCCAGAGATCTGAGCAGAGATTAGACTCTCCAAGTCTTCTTCTTTTTTCTTTAAAAGCATGTCTAGAGGAAATGTCATCTCAAATAGAAATCTTCTGGAAAGATAAGGCATTTTAGGAGCTTTGTGTTAACTACATTTAATATAAGAGATTTGTGGAATTTTTTTTTCTTGATTGTTGTACAGAACCATGCTAAGTGAAAATGAACAAATGTTCACATGGAAACTGTGTAATATTGGAAGCTGAGATATTTCCTGAAATATGGGTTAAATTGTTCTAGGGTAACTTCTCCTCAAGCCGGGAAATGCAAGTCTTCTGGTGAAATTGTTTCCACGTCAGGTTTCTGCCTAATTTGCCAGGTGAAGAGTGCACACTTCATATTAGAGATACATAGCAATTGCTTCTTGATAGCCAGGGCCACTAAAGGCAATGCATGACTGAACAAGGAAATACTAGTTAGCAAAAGTGTAAAACTTTATCAGAATATACTAATACTAGTTTCAGCTTGTTTGGGTTGAAGTGCAGAGAAATCTTTGCATGTAATATAGGAAGAGTGAAGTTAACTAGTTGAAAATAAATGTTTCACACAAAATACCTTCTCTTCTGCTATTTCTTTTTTTTGTTGGGGGTTGAACCTAAGTGTTTGAATTGCATCATTAATTATTAATTACTTTTTTTTCTCTGATTCACAGTGTGTGCTGTACTTGTGGGCCTTGAAAATCCTTTACCCCAAAACACTGTTTTTACTTCGTGGGAATCATGAATGTAGACATTTAACAGAGTATTTCACATTTAAGCAAGAATGTAAGTCTACTGTAACCTTTCTTCTCTTAACTCCCTTTTCAACATCTTGATTTGTTGTTATCTGAGTATTTGACACTGATTTGCCATCGGTTATTTAAAATGTACTTCTTATGTTAACTTTCTTAATTTTAAATGAAAATTAAATTAATTGAAATTATTTTAAACTATTTAATATTTAAATATATTTTAAAATAATTCACTGTTCCCTGAGAGGACAGTCATCTCGAAGGGGCTGGAGAGGGTGTCTCAGTCATGGAGAAAGGAAGGGGTTAGACCTCCTGCAGCAGGTAGTGACCAACCACCCATAAAAACCTGGAGGCGCTATCACTTGGTGCTGCAGGTATTGAGAAACTTCAGCTTGCCAGTCTGCCCTGGGAAGGAGCCCAGGGCTGCTGTGGGACCCTCTGGGCCTGGCTGCTCTCAGTAAACCCATGCCGCTGCCACTTTTTGCAATGGCTGCTGGTTTGCTGCCCCATGCAGCAGCCTGGTAGGCATTTGGACTTGATCTTAAAGGTGTTTTCCAACTGAAAGGATTCTAAACCCTGCTGGCACACCAGCTCTGGCACCTCTGTGACAGGTCACTAATGAAGAAGATGGCATCTTATCAGCTCTCATCTGCAACAATAGAAAAATGCAAGGAATTTGTGTGGTGGATTGTTTGGGTTTTTTTCTTCTTCAAGTATAGCATTTCAATGTTTACCCTGTTACTAGGCTTAAGCTTTTTGGTATGCTCTTCTTATAGGAATTCTTATAGGAATGTGGCAGGAGAGGATACAGTGATACAAACAAGCTCACTAGATATAGACTTTCACCTGCACAATGAAGCTTTTATTTTTTTCCTGTGACACTGTAAGGTGAAGCTAGTGCCATAAGTCTGTTTTCTCTTTTTGGCGTCAGAGATAAAGGAAATGTTAATTGGTTCAAAAGCTTCATGGTTTACTGAGTTTAATGTTGATATTGGCAAATTAACATTTCAGCTTCATTGTAGCACCTCATTCATTTCATAATGGCATTTCTGTAGATAATTATAAGTGACCAGGCTAAAGTTCTGATTACTTCACAAAGAGTGTATTGAGTGACAGTGTAGCAGATGATAACCATTCAGCAGATTTCATGGCAGACTATTAATGGCATATTAAATTGTTTATTTACCAATATTTAGAAAAAATATAATAAACTTGCCAGCACTTTTATTAGTTTCACCTCAATCTGAACAATTTTTCCAGTGGTGAATAACGATAATTCTAAGGAACTTTTTTCCATGAGGCAAGTTTTGGTGCAGTCCTCAATGCAAGAGAGAGCAGTGAGAGCAAGACTGAGATACTAAACAGCAAGATAACCTCTTTTTTTCTCTTACATGTTTTTGATACCATCTTAACCTTTAAAAGGTAAAATCAAATATTCAGAACGTGTATATGATGCCTGCATGGATGCCTTCGACTGCCTTCCCTTGGCTGCTCTGATGAACCAACAATTCCTGTGTGTACACGGTGGCTTGTCTCCAGAGATCAACACCTTAGATGACATCAGAAAAGTAAGTCTGAATAGTGCTCAGGTCAAATAAGTGAACAGTTAATTGCCAGCCACTAAAACTTGAATCTTTTCTCACTGGCTTTCATTTGTGTAAGATGCTTGTATGACATTTTTCCCCTTGACATTGGATGAGCAAGGATCTGCTGGGACAACTCAGGCAGAAAGCAGCCATCTATGAGAGGTGGAAACAGGGGCTGGCTTCTTGGGAAGAGTATAGGAACATTGCCAGGGCATGCAGGGGTGCAACTAGGAGGACTAGAGCCCTTCTAGAATTAAATTTAGCCAGGGATGTTAAGGACAGCAATAAGGCATTTTTCAAGTACGTCAGCAGCAGAAGGATGGTGAGGGGTAATGTGGGCCCACGGCTAAACGCTGAGGGTGCCCTGGTGTCTGAGGATGTAGAAAAGGCCAAAGTACTGAATGCCTTCCTTGCTTCAGTCTTTACGGCCAAGGCCAATGCTCAGGATGCCCAGTCTGGCAAGGATAACAGGATGGCCAGGACAGCAGAGGTCTAGCCCTGGGTGGAAGAGGTTAAGGACTTGTTGGCCAAGCTTAAGGTTCATAAGTCAATGGTACCTGATGGGATGCATCCTAGAGTGCTGAGGGAGCTGGCTGATCTGATTGCTAAGCCTCTCTCCATCATTTTTGAACAAGCATGGAGGACAGGTGAGGTGCCTGAGGACTGGAGAAAGGCCAATGTCAATCCAGTCTTCAAAAAGGGCAGGAAGGATGACCCAGGAAACTACAGGCTGGTCAGTCTCACCTCCATCCCTGGAAAAGTGATGGAACAGCTCATCCTGAATGTTGTAACTAAACATATGAAGGAAAAGATGGTTATTAGGGGGAGTCAACAAACATTGACCAAGGGGAAATCCTGTTTGACCCCTGTTCTGGGGCCGATCTTGTTCAACGTTTTCATCAACGACCTGGACGAGGGGTCAGAGTGTACCCTCAGCAAGTTGGCTGATGACACCAAACTGGGAGGACTGGCTGATTCCCCAGAAGGCCGTACTGCCATTCAGCGGGATCTCGACTGGCTGAAGAGTTGGGCAGAGAGGAACGTCCTGAGGTTCAACGAGGACAAGTGCAGAGTCCTGCATCTGGGAAGGAACAACCCCATGCACCAGTACAGGCTGGGGGTTGAACTGCTGAAGAGCAGCTCTACAGAGAGAGACCTGGGAGACCTGATTGATAATAAGCTAAACTTGAGCCAACAATGTGCCCTCGTGGCCAAGAAGGCCAATGGCATCCTGGGATGCATCAAGAAGAGTGTGGCCAGCAGGTCAAGGGAGGTTCTTCTCCCTCTCTACTCTGCCCTGGTGAGGCCTCATCTGGAGTCCTGTGTCCAGGTCTGGGCTCCTCAGCTCAAGAGGGACAGGGAAGTGCTGGAGAGAGTCCAGCACAGGACCACCAAGATGATCAGGGGACTGGAACATCTTTCATATGAGGAAAGGCTGTGGGAACTGGGGCTGTTTAGTCTGGAGAAGAGGAGATTGAGGGCAGATCTTATTAACATTTATAAATATTTAAAGGGTGGGTGTCAGAATGCTGGGATATCCTTTTTTCTACAGTAGCTAGCAACAGGACAAGGGGTAATGGGATGACGCTGGAACACAAAAAGTTCCACTTAAACATAAGAAAAAACTATTTCACTGTGAGGGTGAGGGAGCAGTGGCACAGGCTGCCCAGAGGGGTTGTGGAGTCTCCTTCCTTGGAGGTCTTCAAGACCCACCTGGACATGTTCCTATGCGACCTGATCTAGGTGAAACTTCTGCAAAGGGGTTGGACTAGGTGATCTCTAAAGCTCCCTTCCAATGCCTAACATTCTATGATTCTATGACATTATCACCCTTTAAAGGTCGGTTTAAACAGAATATAAAAGGAAATGTTAAAATTATTCACTTTGTATTGAGGTGAGAAAATCACCATCATCCAGGAAAACAAAGGATTTATCATCTTTCTGTTCTGAAAAAGGTAAATGTATGTAAGTATTCGGGAGGGAATGTAAACATAGCAATAATTTCTGTTAAACATTATATACTAACACAGTGTGAGCACACCATTTGATGATTCCTTGCACCTTGTTAGGTATTCTGTGCTTTCTTGGAGAAGAGAGAAAAATAGCTCTAGAAAACCCTCACAATATTTAAAACATATGATAAGAAATGATGGTATGATTGCAATGCATATACTCAAAACAATATTTCTATTTTAAAGAGAGTCAAGAGCTTCATTCTCAATAGGTCCAGCTGAATTTTTAATGCGTCTGCACTTGAGTGACCACAAATTGTCTAAGCAAGGTTTACTAAGATGATGCTTTTGTGGTAGTCTTGTATTCTGAGAAATTTCTTAAGTCTCATGAGAGTTCAAATAATAATGTCAAACAGTTTCTTCATGTAATTCAGTGGTTTTGCGTGCTATCAAGTATATTTTTCTTCAGGTGTTTTGTAAAAGAGATCCCAGTTGATATTTGTAAGATGAGGTATTGAAATCATTCATTCTTCTGCAGAAAAGATTTTCTAATTGCTGCAGTTTAACACTTGCAAACGTGGATAAATACTTCAGAGCTTTAAAGTTACTAAAAGATACATTATATTCTGAGGTTAATTTGTAGTGTACTAAGAAATTAATACAGATTAAAAAACCACCAACTTGAGCCAGTAATTACATGGTTTGGTTTAAAAGTAATTACATTAAGACAGAAACTGCACTTTTTAAAGTTCCAGAATATAAAGTTTTGTTTCTGGGGTAAAGGTTCACTGTCTTGTTAAGCAAAAATATTCTCTGCAGAAAAATTACCTGGCTTTGCAACAATGTAATGTCAAAGTAAAGCTGTTTAACTCTCAGATTCTAGATTAGGATCATTAACATCTAAACTTCCACATATCTCTCCCACCCTCCCCCCCAGCAGGTTTATTAATTTTTGTCAATCAGTAGGAATTGATTTTGCATATTTATGAATTGTTATTTAATTTAAATGAATTATGGTTAAAAAAGCATTAATTGGTAGAGGGCTTAAACAAGTGTACGTATGCTATGAATATTTCATGCTGAGAACACAAAGGTAAAATTATGGACGTCTCTTATTAAAACTTTTTTTAATTGATTGGTGAAAAGAAATAAAACAAATTTGTTTTCCCTTTAATTTTTTTTGGCAGGGGGAGAGTATGTTAGGTATGCTACTAAATCATTACTTGATCTTTTTATCTTTTTGGTCAGAATAGAGAATGTTTAAGACTGCAAGCCTGAGTTGTACACACATCTAACAGGAAATGTTTTTATATTAAAGAATTCTTGCATAGGAATCACTACTTTTTATATTTCCCTGTTTTACTCTACGTTGTCTTATTTGCATTATGATTCTGGTGGATAGGCAGAAAGGAGATTTTAGCTACTTAATTAGAGTTAGGGTTATAAGAGCAACAAGAATGTCACAGCAAGATGCTATAATGCAGAGATGTTGTCTTGAAGTTTAAATACATATTTTTGTGAAAATATATTAAAATAAAAATGAGGACTTGCTTTGAAATAACTATGGATTTTTTTCTTGAGACATCTCATTCACATAAAATCGAGTAGCATAATGTTTGAAAAATCATGAAATACAGAAATACCATCTTCTCATGCACTGAAATACTTGCAAAACAGCATAGAAAAAGGCAAAAAAATGCATACAAATTCATGTAGAATGGGAATTTATTACATCACTTAATTTTTGGTTGTATCTGTTTCTTCTCCTCTTTGTCAGTGTTAGCAAGGAGTCCTTTACTGTTACTCAAAATCTTTTGCTTTAAAGCTCAGAGCCACCCAAAGCTGAAAAAATAAATTGCTTTGGGTCTTTGTTTGCAAACCCGTGAAATGAAAGGTAGTAACTTTGCTTCAGTATTCCTGTGATACATAGTTGAAAGAAGTTAGTATTTCTTTGTCTCCTATTTTTCTTAGTTAGATCGATTCAAGGAACCACCTGCATATGGACCTATGTGTGACATTCTGTGGTCAGACCCATTGGAAGATTTTGGAAACGAGAAGACTCAGGAACACTTTACTCACAACACAGTCAGGGGATGCTCGTACTTCTACAGGTGAATATTACTACTTTGAATTAGTTTCTGTCTCTGAAGTTGTTCTGCTTTTGCAGTAAAAATGTTTCCTTGAAGTTCGTGGCACTACTTAGATATTTGTGCCTTTTTTCTCTGCAGGATTGCCCTGTTTCCAGGTAAATTCATGTTTGGTTGCTTTGTGTCTGGGAAATCCTAAAATGACTTAACTTTATCCAGGAAAGCCTGTGTATTTTGCTTATTTTTGTCCTTGTAAGTTAGGGAATGAATGTGTCACTTCTAAAAAGGTTTAAGTAATCACATTTCTAGATTGAAAATTAGAACTTAATTATGAACGAATGAAGCCAGCACTGGTAAATGTACTACCTATTGCTCTGTAGGGTGAGTGAAAATTGTAATTTCCCTCCCCCCCCACTAGACACTGTTGTTTCCCCTCAGTTTTATCAAAGTTTTGTTTCTGTTTGGGAATAGTTCTTCCCAAGAAATTAAGGATTTGGACAGCATTGCTTAGTGAAATTTTAAGAGAAGAAATGCAGACAAGTGCCTGTAACATTGTTACAGAAACATTTATGGACTTAAGTGCAAAGACATCAAGTTACAATTAATCCTTGAAATTATTTCTTTCTGTTGATGTTTGCGAGTAAAATATTACTGTGATACTATTTCTGAAAAAAGTAACAGTAATGAGGATAGACAGACATGTAAAGCAAACCTGTAGTTTGTTTTGTGACTATTTAAAGTGTTGTAAACAGAGGTTTTCAAATTCTTTGAAGGTTCAAATACTCATCTTGGCATTTTCTTGTTGCTGGGCTACTTGCCTAACACTTAATACTGTCCTTGAGCAGATGTCCAGCTGCTTTTTTAGTGGTAGTTATCCTTTAAACATGGGAATTTTGGTGCCTCTTTCTGTGTAAAGAGGCAAAAGACTCTCTCTCCTGTATTTTAAAGGAGTGAATTTCCTTGGTTGCCAGGGGATGTCTTATTCTCCCCTCTCTGGCAATGTACAGGGAGACTAAAGCAAGCAATACATGGTTCCCTTTTCTGGGTTCTGGTGGGATGAAGAGCTCGTGATGAAGAACTTCTCAAGCACTGCTTTCATTTTCTCTTCACCATAGGAAGAACCTGTGCTACCACATGAGCTGTGGTAGTATTTACATTGTAAGCTCCTCTGACGGAGTAGGGAATTTGAAGGGTTCCAGCTTGTATGTTTGTTTGTTACAGTAGTTAAGAGCAACTTACAAGGACATTGAAGTAACAAAATTGGCAGGGGGTGGTAGGGGAGGGGGGTGGGGGGAGTGTTAAATGGCAAAATGATCAATGTATCACGTGAAATATTAATTTAAAAATCAATTTTTGTTCAGAAGTGAGAAAATGCCATTGAAATGTGAAGAAGTTTTGAACTTTTTGAAAGGAATTGTTCTGCTTTGGGCTGTGCTAGCCACACAGAAGTCTAAGTTTTCCCAACAAGTTCAGCAGAAGTGAGGAATCTGTCTCTGTTAGTTATCGTAGAAAAATCTCACCTTGAATGTAGCTGACCCATAGCTGTTTAGTAACATGTTGAAAATAAATCAATGGCTTCCATCAGTAACCAGGAGACAGAGCTGTTTCAATTAACCTTCTTATTGGTAACGTTAGGAGGAAGGTAACAGATGGTTTGACTTTTAGAAATCAGTTTTCCAAGTCCTTTCTTTGAGCCATAATTGCTGCAGCGTGGGCATGGGCTGAGAACAACAGCCTGGGCTGCCAGCATGCACCTTTTGTGGTCAAGTCATACAGCTGCCTTCAGATCAATATTGTCTGGAAGGGGCTCAATAAATGTGTTTGGTCTCATTATGAAAGAAGGTGTCGAACTGTTGCAAACAATTGATCTGTGCAGAAATGGAATTATGACTCTGAGAGCTAAAATCATTCCTCTTCGTCTCAGCAGCACCAAAATGCTGGAGCGTGCCTGAGACTTCCAGGCACTGCAAACAGTGAGTAATAGCATTTTCACCTCGTGAACCTCTCTTACAAAAATGAAAAGCCTTGCAGACATGCCTTGTGCTTAAATACCAGGCTTATTGTATGCTGGAACAACTTTCCAGATTGTAGAGTTTTTTTTCCAGAACTTTGTTTCTTACAATTACCATAAAACTTTCCAAAAATATATATCTGTTTCCTCCTGAAAATAAATCAGATCTAGTCTGTGTCCTGACTTACATTCAGAAAGATGCAAATTTTGAGGGGAGGTGGTGGAAAGTAAATATCTGGAAGATACCTAATTGTCAGGTCATGTGTGAGGGACATGTAACTGATGGCACAAGCAGACAACTAGCTTGGACTCACATTATATGAACTTATATAATAATAAGTGTTAGTCCTAAAAGAAGTGCCTAGTTGCTCTGGAGGGTCACTAATTGCTTACCTAATGATAACCCTTAGCAAAAAAAAAAAAAACAAAAAAAACCCCACAAAAAAGTATCCATCAGAATGCAACTGATTTACTTGTCTTTTCTAATTGCTTCCTGAGAAATGGAGTGAATTCTCCTAAACAGCCAGCTCAGCTTGTAAAGGAAGGACTGAGTTATGCAGTCCTCCTTCAAGAATGTCTATTGATAGGATGGATTTTGTTTGTTCTTCAGTAAATAAAATTTCTTAGTTTCTTCGGTGATTTCCAGAAAGGAAAGTTAAAAGATTGCAGTGGGTATTTTAAAATGAAAGTCAAGAAGATTTCAGGCACACACATAAGCCAGGGAAATTATTAAGACGTCTTAATCAATTGATGGAGGTGATTAAGATCTCTTAATCAATTTCAGGAAACAACTGTAATAAAAAACTTTCTTTTTATCAGATGTGTCCATTCTAATGTCAAGTTTCTAGTGACTTTTCTCTGATTTAAAGTTACTTCCTGTAACAAAATGGTATGAGGAAAATAACAGTTATGTGGCTTTCAAACTGTACATGCGACATGTTAACAGGGCTTTCCAGCTCAGTTTTACATGAAATCTTCTCCACTCAGCCCAAGCTTATTTGTAAAATGCTGAGCCATTTGTCCAAGGTAAATACAAGTGAGAAAGTAAAAAGTCTGTAGCTTACAATAGTTTGACAAGCTTCTCGCTGTATTTCTTAGGTGATTGCTCACATACAACCTATAGAATTTCAAACTGATCAGGTTTTTCGTCAAGAAATTTCCTTGTATTTAAGAGTTCTTGAAACTGCTGTGGCTAGCATTGTAAATTGTCGGATCTTGAAGCCACAAGCCTAACCTGTCATTTGGAGATGAAAAGAATAGTCAGCTTAATTTTCAAGGGTGCTGAGAGTCAGTGCTTAATGCACATGTTTTCCAGTGAGCAGCATTTCACAGTGTGAGCTATCAAAATTTATGGGTCCTTGAAAACAGCAACAGTATAATGCCACAGTGAAAATGAACTGTGAAATTTAAGTAGTTCTTGAAAGTTTTTTGGAGTTCTCTGTACCTTACAGTGAACAATGAATAATAATGATGAAATTTCATTTTTCCTTTCTGAAACTGGAAGTTGTATGTCCTTTGCAGTTGTGGTCATGTTTGATACTATTTAATGAAAAAACAGAAATGGAATGTTAGTTGTGTAAATTGGTTTTTTTAATAGTGATTTAAGTGTAGCTTACCCAAAATAATGTTGTATTCAGGGAATATTGTGTCCCTGAGTGATATTCCCCCTTGTCCCCGATTTTTCAGCTGATTCAGACAGTAAAGAGGTTTTCGTCTTTGTTAATCAAATTCTCTAGTTTTGCTTTGAATTTATGTAGTGAACATTTATTTGCACTGAGCTGGTTGGACTGATCTCAGCCATTTCTATAATAAATCTATCTGACTTGGCAAGATATGCTGTGACTTATCTTCTTGAGAATGGCTTCTTTCAGTGAACAGAAATCTTGAAGAAGTCAAATGAGCTTTTCTTCTCTCTGAAAATAAAGTTAACTTATGGAGATTCAGCCACTAAGTGGGTTTAGGCAATTGTTGAGACTTGGGGAAATCTCTCTACTTTCTAAGCCACAGTAGTATTGGGAATGCCATCATTCCTGTAAGGTTTACTGGATGGATGAAGAATTAAAGTGTTCTTTCATTGCAATTGGACAAAGTTCCTATGAACATGCATGGTCCTAACCATGAAAAATTGTGATTAGATTCACACCTAGCTTGCTTCATTTCCTTTGTGTCAAAGCTTTGGTGAAGAACAGCGTGAGTTTGGTTGCACCACTGAGTTAATTAACAATGTATTTTCCTATAAGTATATCAAGGGCTTCCTATCAGGAGTAAGCACATGTGCAAGCTTAACACTCACTTTCTGGGATCATTTTTGTGTGTAAGACTTGGTTAATTAGAGCCTGAATGTGGCATGAGCCTGGCCAAAATCAATGGATCACCTCTGAAGTAGAGCAGATACTCAGAAGCTGTCTGCAGGGATTGTTCTCTAGCCTCTTGGCTTTTTTTAGCAAGTTTAATAGGAATCCTTATGGAATGTTGAGCTTTATAAAGCAGTTTGACTCTTGACTACATTGTTGAGTTTTTCAAAACAGAGACAGAAATGATTAGTGACTAGCATTGCAGACTCCTCTAAGAACTTCATTTGTGAGTTTTGGTTTGCAGTGAAATGTTTCAGCCTTACAGGTGCTTTGGGGTAGAGTAATAATTTTGTCCCTGCCAGCACATCATTTCAGTGGTTTACTTTACATGAATGTTAAGTTTGTGAGTGTGCAAGGACTAGAGAAATGCCCGCTAAAAGCTCTTGAAGATTGTAACAGGATTCACCTCAGGGTGTTTGTATGAATGTCAGAGGTTTTTGCAGTAGCAGTATTTTAAACAGATTCTTTTGCCAGTTTTTCCACTCATCCTTCTTCCAGGCCAGAAGCTTTTTGCTGCCCTCACTACCCACCCAGCTGCATTGGTAGAAGTACTCTTATGCTCCATCAGACCTGGAAACATGTGGAATTTTGAAAGAATGACTCTGCAAAAAGATAATGTGTTCATTTTTTCCAACCCCATGCAGTTTTCTGCTTTGCTTCTCAGTGCAGCTATGCAGAGAGCACAGCAAAGGGCAAGAAAAAGTAAGTGGGAAAAGCTGTGCTGGGAGTTGCCTAGGACAGCAGAGCAGCAAAAGCTTTGGAGACTTAAGTGTGAGGCCTGTGGGCTTTGCTGAAAACCCGTTTTTATATGAGCATGTAGTCTTAGAGAAGCTGTCAGGCTAAATTTGAATGCTCTCTTTTTAAAGAAATATTTACACCTCTGCTTTTAACAGGATGATGAAAGATACAAAAAATAATTAAATCCATCCAATTTTTTCAGGTTATTAGTGGGAGAGCCATTTTGGTTCATGTTATTAAAATATTGCTTCTCTTCCAAAACTGCATAGAATTAATCAGTGATCATGCAAGAGAGATCTCACAACTAATAAACTATGCATGAAGCATTTTAATGAAAAAAAGGATGCCAAAGTAGGGAATATCACAGTCACATACTCCATGGGGAATAACATCTCTCTAGCTTAGCAGTGGGGTATTTTGTTTTCTCTGTGAGTCACCGTGCTTCCATGATTCAGCAATGACACATGAAGCGCAGGCAGAAGGCTGGGTCGTTCTGGAAAAGCCTGGTGCGGGGGGGGGGACACGGTCTGTTTGTTTATTTTCCTTCTTGGCCAACTGCTTTATTTCTGGCTCATCTGAATTACAGTCTGGGTTCTGCAAAGCAGGGCAAGGAGGCGATGCATTTCTGGAAGGGTAGCAATCAGAAAAACTAGTAGGGAATTTGATTACAAGATGATAATATTCATTAGAAAAGTTAGAAGAAAAAATTCTAAGCAGTCTTTTCTGTAAAAGCTTGTTTCTGATAACTTCTGCCATAATCTCTGTTTCATTGGCATTTTGCAGGTCTTCCTACTGTTTACCTGGAGGCCATCTATTTTTGTGTTGAGCACTATATTTTAATATGAAACTGCATTTAGACAGGAGCAAACTGATGTTAAGAGAGTGCTAGAAGTTAAAGTCTTGTATTTATTGTTACAGCTGGTGTGACATACATAAAACTGAATACAATGAAAGCCTTGCCCTGGCCCCCACTTCAACAAGTAGTTGAAGAAAAAATTGTTGAGAATTGCATTACCTTTTTCAAAATAAAATACCCACATAATTGCTTATGAGTTGTAGTGGTCTGAGTAATATGAGATGCCATGCTATTCACTAAGAAGAAAAGACAGCAGCCAGATTTTAATTTCTTTTAATGTGTATCTGCATGGAGCACTGTGTGGAATCTCTGCCTTTGTAGGTGTGGGCCAAATAGAATCAGCCAAATTCTGCTAGCAGAAGTCTGTTTTCTATGGATTTATGAAGCATAAGATAATTAAGGAATAAAACCCCCTACCTTTTGTACTTTGAAATAGAAAGAACTTATGTCTACTTAGGAGGATTTTTTACCACTTCATTATGTGTTTTAAGCAGCACTTAACACTGGATGAAAAGAATACCAGGAGGCAAAAAAAAAAGTGATAGGCTAGACACTTTAAGCAGCTGCACTGATAATGAACATAATCAACTGTCTATCAGATTTTTCAGTATAGACCCTAGTTTTCAGAAGTTAATGTAAAAATTTCTAAACAAAATGTACCATAAGTCTACATTTAGTCACAATTAATTATGAGAAGAAATGTATGCAAATTAGTTCACATTTGCTAGTGATTTGAATGGCAGCCTGTCAGCATTCAAGATCACTGCAGATGCCAAAATGATACCCCATGTAATTTGGGAATTAAAATTATTTTATGATGGCAGTCTTTTTAGACAATTCCAAATACCAAGCCTGCAACTGAGAATATATGCTAGATGGGTCAAGTCGAAAACCAGCAATATACCATACCACTAGATCTGCAGCCTCTAGTTATAAATGGAATTTCAACTTTGAAGTATCTAGGAAGTTTAGAAGCAAGCAGGAGCATTTCTCGTGGATAAACTGAGAGAAGATATAAGAATGTATCCGATTTGGCTTTGTTGTTTTGTGTTGGGTTTTTTTTAATGAGTTTTCATCTCTCATACATGAAGTTATAAACTGATGAAACTGTTAAGTGATTGCAAGTGGGCTCAGAAAGTGGTCTGTGAAATCTTGGCTGGGACAGCAGGTCTTTTGTATACTATTTAGTTGAGATTGTTTTTAACTTGCTGAGTATGTTTAGCAACAGCTTTTACTTAAGTGTTTTGTAAACCAGTTTTACTGTATGACTGCATCTTGTCCCTAAGATTCTGCAAAGCATACTGCTCTTGCCGGTATTTTTGATAATACATACGGTCCTGTAACAAAATACCTGTATATGTGTTACACTTGGAGATTCAGAGACTCTGCAAGTTTGTTTGTGTTGTATACAGGCACAACATGGGCCCATCGTGCTACAGATCCAACACAGAAAATGCCTTAGTCTCTTCAATACTTTCTATTTCCTTCTTTAAACCTTTCTGTCTGTTCTGTTATTTGAACTATGAAAGAATTGAATCAATAGTGGAAAATAAACATGATGAAGGGATGTTATTGCAGGGTCTGTTTTGCTTTTTCACCAACTATTCAAGTGACATTTTAGAGCTGCTGTTTGAGGTTCTTTTCTTTTTTGGGGTTTTTTTTTGTGCAATAATTTTTTATAGTTGTTCACCAATTTGCCCAGCAATGACAAGAGGGATTTATAGCATCTGCAAGTCACATCCTGGGCCTCAAATCCAGAAAAACCTGTATCCTATTTACAGTCTTAGGTCAGATATTTTCTCTTGGGCAGACTGTACTCAGAAGGCAGCTCAGCTCTCCACCCATGCCAGCCTGCCTCTCCACTACATCGACTTCAGAACTAGCCTGCTTGGAGCTGGTCAGGCTCCAACCAGACAGAGGGATATAGGAGAGTAATACTTCAGACTGCTGTCCTGGACAGCTTGATTTGCTCCTGATGTGCAGACAACCTTTGGTATGGGAAGCAAATTCAGGTAGTGTCAGGAAGTGGTAATAGTTGATTTCTCTCCAGATTCAGTGTTTTAGTTGCAACTCTTTTAAACTGCTAGCAAGAATGCAGCCAATACCAACCTTGGTAGTAAGTGATATTAAATTCAGAAATGCCTTTCAGACATAGGGTCACTAGGCTACAGGGGTATGAATGAGACGCATGCTACCTTGCAGGTGTGCCTACTGAAAGATTATATATTCAATTGGTCACATTTCTGGGGTTTCAGACATCACAGAATTTATGTTTTAAGTTGTCAAGGAGAAAGATTGTTCTTGTGTATCAAAGAGATAAAATTCAGAAGATCAAACACCTCCAGTTTGGAGATTAAGTTGCCTTTCTTCTTTCTGTTTTTCTTTCTCTTTCCCCACAGCACCTTACTGTTTGGTGTCTGTAAGCAGCTTGTGCTTACCATAGTCAGTGGGTGAGGAAGTTTTCTGTTGCAGGCACCATTGTATCATATTTTTTTTCTTCAGGGTACATTGAATCTTAAAGTACAATAAAACAAATTACTTCCTGACATGCAATAGGGAGATTGTTGTTACGTAATGAATTGCAACTTTCCAATGTTCCTCTCCAAGCAGTTATAGGGGGGGATTAAAAAAGATGCTACTACTAGTGTTGTCTCTACTGAAGTCTGACTGCAGAGCAGGGGCTGATTTCCTGAATGATTCATGTTGGATGAAACATTTTTTGGAAGACAGAGCTAAAGGTGGTGCCTCTGATAATGCCATAACAGGTGCTCTTATTTTCTTCCAACAGTTACCCTGCTGTATGTGAATTCCTACAGCACAATAACTTGTTATCTATACTTCGAGCTCATGAAGCCCAAGATGCTGGGTAAGTATGTGGGGAGAGGGGACGTTGATAATGAATAATGGCTTACCATTATCAAACAGAGCAAGGAAAGAAAGAATGAACTGAAAAAAAATAAGTTGCAACAGAAATTCCTTTTTCCTAATGCTATAAAAGCACACACTGGCATTTACATGATTATTACTGAGTTACAGGACTTAATGAATCATCATATATCCCCCTTCCATAGCCTTAGTGATTTTAAGTGACATAAAATGACCAAAAGTTATTTGGATGCCAAACTTGGGAAATGAAACACATTCATCTTAGAAAAAGAAATTTTGCAAACGTCCCTGAGACTTCTGACACACTGATTGCCAGATGTCTGGGAAGTGATTTGGCTCACAAAGGGCAAAACTATTATTTCTTAAGTCTTTCACACCTACTTAAAACTTCTGGACTTAATGATTTTACGCTTTATTGAGAAAATAAACTTGTAGGACTTAATAGTAAAAAATTATTTTATTCAGGAGTATCGTTATGGTATTTAAGGAGTTTACTAAGACATGGTTGTGCAAAAACAGTCCAGGTCAAGAATTTAGTGGGTTTGATGGTTCTCCCATGAAACTATTGCCAGGGCAAAGATAGAAATTTTTTATGCTGCACTAAAAATTATTTTTAAGATCTATTGATTGAAATGTACCATGTTTGTGAGATTTTAATGAAAGGATGATATCTGAATAAATAGCTTCACATACCTTGCATAAATTATTAATGTGTTTATTTGGAGGTAGAAACTTTACTCAACCTAAATAGAAATAAAAGATAAAGTAGCAAGATTGTAGGAACGAGGTTGGTATTCACTATGCATATAAATAGATGTTCTGAATGTCTGAATTACCACATACTTAAAAACTTCAACGCAATTAAAAGCAAGCTATTACTCTGCCTAAAATAACTGGCATGAAATACCCATGGGTAATGAAATTTCATTTTTATTATATTGCTTTCCAATAAACAGTGAAAAATGAAATTTTGTAGAAGAAATTGCACTGAAACTGTACAATGGTTTCAATGCAACTGTTGTGGCTGTTTGCCAAATTCTTCAGTTTCTTGTAGCTTAAGTCTAAAGACCAGAATGTGGTGTTACCTCTGTCTTTATAAGAAAAAAGTACTGTTTGCTTGGATTGCTTCCAATTACTTACAGGTTTAGTGCTGGATTGATTATATATTGGTCCAATAAGCCTTTTATTTTTCGTAAGGCAGCAAGGTTACGTAAAGAAAGCATACAAGCAGTAGTAAACTGACTAATAGACTGGATGAGATTAGACGCAACACTGAAAATACTGGACCCCTTGTTTCCCCTCTTGCCATCACCTCTGGCCTTGCCAGAGGGTAGGCAGGCAGCTTGGATGCTCATGAAGGGCACACACTTTTCTTCTGGAGGCAGTACTGTGCCTCTCCAAGGCCTGTGCTGGTGCTCATCTTTGCATGCAGAGGAAACATCTGGGAATGTCCTGGGTTGCACACACATAGAGGCCAACTGCCTGCAGGGATGGGCACTGAACGAGTTTGTAACAAAAGCCACCCCCGGCTCACTAAACTTCAGATGGAAGTGCAGCTTTTGAGCATAGTGTGCATGCCCTAACAGTCCCAAATAGATATCATGAGTAAGCCTGCAGGAAATATTTTTTCTGAGTGCTTTAGAAAACAACTATGCATGTTTTTGTGTCTTGGCTTTTGTTAGCAGCCAGTGCAGTAATATACTAGGGGTTTTTGTACTTTATTGGTCACTGACAAATATATATATACAACCAGTCAATAATTAGTATCTTCTGTTTCCTTGTAGGTATCGTATGTACAGGAAAAGCCAAACAACAGGCTTCCCTTCACTAATCACAATTTTTTCAGCACCAAACTATCTAGATGTATACAATAACAAAGGTAAGAGTTTACTTCCTGTTCTTATACAATAGACTGTACTTCTCTTTACCAAAATAGATTACATTGGTTTTCTTTTTCACTCCTCTGTGTATTCATTCATGCCTGTTTTCTTCCGCTATTTATTTAGTTCATGCCCATTCCATTTATTACATAACACAAATCTAATTAAATTTATTACAGGCAGATGTATGCCTCTGAATGTAACTATAGATTCTAATATGCCTTAGGATATTTCTGTATTTTGACTCCAAGTTATTAAGTAAATGTTGCTCAGGAAGGAAAAGTGAAAACAGCTCTATTAACTAAGAGAAGCATATTAAGAAATGCTGTGGGTAAGACATTTGGAGTCCAGTGTTCCTTACAATTAGTTTTTTGTCCCTTTGCTCCTTTCTAATAAAATTAATGAAGTTTGTATGCACAAACCCTCTAGCCATCTAACAAATTTTGACGAATCATCAATGCATAAAGCATGTGATACATACTGTCTGAGTTCCTTTATGTTTTGCATTCTTTTAATCTCTTGAAAACTATTATGTAGGAAATGAAATATCATTAGCCAAAAAAAAAAAAAAAAAGGTTTCTGCACAAATAAGCAGTCACTGGTCACTCTGTAAAGACTCCACTGAATACAAGTGTTTGTAGCTTCTCTGAGTTTATTGGTTTATTGTGTTCCCTGAAATCTCCTCTAATGAACTGGAAGCAAAAAACATGTTTCTAAAAATAAAGCATTTTAATAAATCTATCCTTCTATATCTTGAAATGAGCAATAGTGTTTACTTTCTCCTATTCCTGGTAAAGCTAAAGTTACTTGTATTCCTCTGTGAGCAAAACAAAATAGTTTTTTTTCCTCAATGATATTCTTATAAGTGGTTTCACTGCAAAGAGCTTAATATTTCTTGAAAAGACATTTTTCATTTGTGTGCTTCCCTGCAAAGGAAGTAAGCAATTTGTTATTTTTTTTTCTAGCTTGTGAACAAAAGCTTCTTCAGGAATTACTTTATAATACAAAACTTACAATCTAAAGACTGTTATGCCATGAACGGTATGCAAGGGAAAGAAACGCTTCACTGTTAGATGATGGGGTTTGTTACACTTTGGTGTTCTTAATGTGTATGTTAAATTGTGGGAAAATTAATAAAACCATTCTGAAAAAAAACATGCAAGCAAAGCTGTCTAGCTGCTTTTCTAAAACTAAATAATATAGGGATTCTGCTAGCAACCTAAAAAGCACAGCATGAAACCAGAGATTATACTATTCAAAAATCTCGAGTTTGAAACCACAAATTTTGGGTGGTAAAGAGAACCACTTCTCAGTTATCTCTGTTTTGGAAGAGAAGGTCATTTCCGATGTTCCAGGATGCTTCACTGTGTCAGAAATGTTTTAAAACTGGTGAAAAGCCTTCTCTAGTGTAAAGCTGCAGGCCAGCTGGTGAGAGACGCTGGTTAACCTGTGATCAGAGCTGAAGTTTGGGTGGACTGCTGGCGTTACCTGCTCTGCGCAAATGTATGACTTGGTATAAATTTAGAGGCTGACCTTTAGCAGCCTTGTAATGAATTTCTGTTCAGTTTAACTACCTCCTTTTCTCTCATTAGACGTTTTGACGCATTATTTCGTGTGCTTGATTGCACTGGCTCTTGGCATTTAAAGTACATCGTGCATTGCTTTTCATGCTGCATTGCTCATGCATCTTCATCTGGATAGCATTTGGGTGCTTGATTCCCTTCTCAAGAAAGGAAAACATCATCATCCTCAATCAGTCCAAAACATGTCTGCTTGTTGGCTGTCTTGATTTGCAGCAGGTAGATTAACTTAGAACACAGAGCTTCTGATTGACTGATTTCAGGAGGGAAAGGAAGGCATTTTCATCTAGAGGTGTTACAGGACAGTTGCTCTACCTGACTCATCACGTACTGCTGCAGAACTTGATTGATTTTTATAGATCATTTTGGTTATAATCAGTGTGTGGAAAGGGAGTAACTCTCCTACTAGTAAGTGCCATCCTTTCTAGTGTTAAATCTTAGTGTGCTTCTCATTGTCATTTAGCTAATAAAGATATCCTAAATAAATTTCTGCAAGGCTTTATCTCCCACTGGCACAAATGGGTCATTTTTACATGCAGTGTTGTTTAAGATACCTTTTTTTTTTTTTTTTTAAGCTGCAAGGGTTGATAGTTCTCAAACCCATTAAAGCAGGTATACTTTCTTGTACTACTTCAAAGCACTTTGGATGAAGTGGATTTGGTTGCCAACTTTATCCAAGGGTTTATTCATTCCTCACTGGAGAGCAGCCACTGGGATCAGATATGTACTCAAAAAGCAATAGAGAGGCAACATTCCCAGAGGAGTAGCTACAGGAGTAGCTGAAGATAAAGTACCCAAACAAGAAGAGTGTGGCCAACAGGTCAAGGGAGGTTCTTCTCCCCCTCTACTCTGCCCTGCTGAGGCCTCTTCTGGAGTCCTGTGTCCAGGTCTGGGCTCCTCAGCTCAAGAGGGACAGGGAAGTGCTGGAGAGAGTCCAGCACAGGGCCACCAAGATGACCAGGGGACTGGAACATCTTTCATATGAGGAAAGGCTGCAGGAACTGGGGCTGTTTAGTCTGGAGAAGAGGAGATTGAGGGCAGATCTTATTAACATTTATAAATATCTGAAGGGTGGGTATCAGGAGGTTGGGACATCCCTTTTTTCTATAGTAGCTAGCAACAGGACAAGGGGTAATGGGATGAAGCTGGAACACAATAAGTTACACTTAAACATAAGAAAAAACTATTTCACTGTGAGGGTGAGGGAGCAGTGGCACAGGCTGCCCAGAGGGGTTGTGGAGTCTCCTTCCTTGGAGGTCTTAACGAGCTGCCTGGACATGTTCATATGCAACCTGATCTAGGTGAACCCGTTTCTGCAAGGGAGTTGGACTAGATGATCTCTAAAGGTCCCTTCCAACCCTACCACTTTATGATTCTATGATATCTTCTGTTAGTAATGCTGCAGTGGACCATTTGCGTGGGCTGTCTCAAAGTGCCAACATGCCATGGAAATCTCTTGTGGCTTTGCTCCTCTGGGTTCTGGCACTGAAGAGAGTTTTCTGTATCCTTTTGGTTACTGGCCATTGCGTCTTGAAAGCTGCATAAGCAATTTGTCTGTCATGTGGCTGCTGGTCCTGTCACAAACCCAGCCCACACACATGCACAGCTTCAGATGCCAAAGTTAGGTTTTTCAATTAGGAGGCTCCTGTCAGGGGTTCCCTGCATAGTTAGTAGAGGCAGAGATACACTCTTTCAGGGGGTGTTTCAGAGGCTTTAGAAGTATTGGCAAAGGGGAGAAATTTATATCATTTTCTTGGCAATTCTCAAGCTTCTGTTCAGTATTCTTATAACTTTCTCAACATTTGTGCTTTCATTTATATTATTCAAAGGCATAAAGAAAAAGATATTTTAAGATTATTAATTAAACTTGTTACAATAAATACTGGTGCACTGATCATTTTTCAAAGACTACTCTTTCTGGAGAGGATCAAAAGCCCTCATGCAAGAAGATAAGTGCTAATTTCTTCATGATAGTTACCTGTGAGTTCATGGCCTTGGAGATAGCCTGTACCAATAAGGAAACTGAGAAAGTTGTGAAGGTACAGGTCTGTTCCTTGGGTTTGAGGGTGCCCATCTCCTGGAGAAAATCTCCATGGCAACAGAGTAAGACAGTGCAAAAAATTGCTGTGTTGTATGATCAGCTGGTCTTGTACCATATCTAAACCTTCATTCCTGCACTTAATATTTCTCAGTGCTTTAATTAGGACTTGCTATAATGCCAGTTGTGCCACAACACCAACAAAAAAAACAAGCCAGACATTTTTCAGAAGTTCTACAGAGGCAAGCAATTTATTTGTAAATCATTGGCAATACCTCATATTTTAGCGTCTGGCTGTCACTTCAGGAAGTGCATGCTTTTTGGCTGAGTGAACAATTTTAACTAGCTGCCTAAAGACAGACTATTATGTTTTGAACATTTTTTAAAGATTAGGTTTCATAGTGGTGAGAAAACCATGAGACAATCTGAAGCTATTGAAAAGAAAGAATGTGATGTCTCTTCCAGCAACGTACACATGGTATTGTTGAAAGGAAAAGCAGATGATGAAGGAAAGAAACAAAGAAAGTACACAGGAGAGTTTGGGATACCAAAAAAATCAAAACCAGCTGTACATCAGTTTGCTTGTTAGCATATCAGATAAATATTAATGAAGTAGGTATAAAGTATTAGCATGTATCGTACCATAGATATATGTTAAGAAATGTACCTGATCCAAATGAATCTAAGAAGAAAATGAATTTTATTGGAAAAAGGCAGAGTAATATACCTGGAAGACAAGGATGATCTTTGAGATCAATAGAGAAGCAGCATAACCTTCTATTTGCCCTATCAGTTTTCTTTAGTACTTTCTCTCTGTTGTTGTCACGAGGCCTTGTCATGGAAACAAAAGCTTATAAAGAGGAGCTGTCAGGATATCTAGGCCATCTCATTGCTGATGCAGAGAAGTGTGCCAGAAGTCATTTTTGTAGTCTATTGACAAAATCTTGGATGCTATTGAACTGTTTCTTTGGAAGATGCAATTGCGTGTGTTAAAAAAAAACTTCAGCATGCTATAAGGAAAAATTTTCCCAACTGCAATTAGCCCTGCTTCTGTACTGTATTATTTACATCATTACCTTGTATAGCAAATCATTTTTTCCTTTGATAATGTTTAGACTCCGTTAGCATTTTACTAACACTTGTCCCTGACCTGTCTCAGGCAGAAAATACTGTGGTTACTTAGCAACTCTTCTGGAGAAGAAGGCACTGTTCCCAGTTGCACAGTTCATGCTGATGTTAGTTTGGCTTTAAATCAGAATTTGAAATTCTTTCTTAGGTATGAAGAATTTAAGAGACCTTTCACTTTATTTCTTTTCTAAATCCAGGATCTCTTTTCAGGAAAAAAAATACGGGAAAATTAGTTAACTTGTTTACTAAAATTATTTTGAAGTGGTTTATCTAAAAGCATGTAGCTAATGTAGGCTGGGGAGTTGAGTGGATAGAAATCTAATGACATTCAGCAAGGGCAAGTGTAGAGTCTTGCATCTGGGAAAGAATAACCCCATGTACCCCATATACAGGTTGGGGAACAAACTGTTAGAGAGCAGTGTAGGGGAAAGGGACCTGGGGTCCTGGTGGACAGCAGGATGACCATAAGCCAGCAATGTGCCCTTGTGCCCAAGACCAATGGCATCCTGGGGTCTATTAGAAGGACTGTGGTGAGTAGGTAAAGAAAGTTTCACCTTCCCCTCTATTTTGCTCTCATGAGACCACATTTAGAATATTGTGTCCAGTTCTGGACCCCTCAGTTCAAGAAGGACAGGGAGCTGCTGGAGAGAGTTCAGTGCAGGGCCACCAAGATGATGGGGTGGAGCATCTCCCTTATGATGAAAGGCTGAGGGAGCTGGGGCTTTTTAGCTTGGAGAAGAGGATACTGAGGGGTGACCTCATTAATGTTTACAAATATTTAAAGGGCAAGGGTCAGGAGGATGGAGCGAGGCTCTTCTCAGTGATATCCAATGATAGGACAAGGTAGCAATGGGTATAAGCTGGAACATAAGAGGTTCCAAAGAAATACAAGGAAGAATTTCTTCACTGTGATGGGTGATGGAGCACTGGAACAGGCTGCCCAGATGGGTTATTGAGTCTCTCTCTCAGGGGACATTCAAAACCCACCTGGATGAGATCCTGTGTGACCTACACTAGGTGGTTGGGGAGGGTTGGACTAGATGATTTTTCAAGGTCCTTTCCAAACCTTAAGATTTTGTGATTCTAGGCTCGTATTTCTGTCCTGCTTATTATTCTTTTTCCTCAGATGGAAATGTTATCAAATAATTTATACTGAAAAAAAGATTCAGCACACCTTGAAGCAGGATATGTAATATCTTTGGGTAATCCCAAGCTATTTGTCACACAGGTTAACATTGCTCATGTTGCTTAAAGCCTTAATTCAGCTCCCAACATAGAGCCTTAAAATACCGTTTGAGATGTCAGAAGGATTTGAGACATCCACTCAGACTTGACAGTATGACACAGGAGACAAGGGTGCTCTAGGCTCATCTTTAACAGAGGGAGACCAAGGAGATTCTCCATGGGATCTCTGATGGCAATGGATGTTTACATTTGACCCTGAGAAAGTTAGAATTACTGTCTCCACTTTTAGCTGAAGGAAGGAGATCTCTTACCTGTGCATTTTTCACCACTCATATTTCCATGCTTAGGTACCAGTCTTAAATGCTTAAAGCTAAACTGTGTGATGCTACTGCATTACTGTTTCATTTCACTCTAATGTGATTTCAGCATGTGATATCTTGGTTTACTAGCATTAGAAAGAAGTATAATGTCATTTGAGATATCTGCACATCTTCACTTTATGAAACATTAGCTTTTAAAACTCATTTACTACAGCGAGTAGCAAAATCAGGTTAAAATGTGTGTGACTGTTAAGAATAATAAAATAAGATTCTTGCTCTGGTTGATGATTGTACACAATAAAATTGTGACTGGTGGCTTGATCTGTTTGCATCTGTCTGAGTATATGTTTGGAAAGAAAAGTATAGGAGTTGCAGCCTGGAATAATAAGCAACTGAACTTGAAAATATTAGATAGAGTCACATTTACCTGTTAGAGGTTTTGTAACCAGATTAACTCGTCCCACTTTCTTCTGTCTCCTCCATCACCAACCACATGCCCTGTAGCCATATAATCTTCAAAAGATTCCTGCTTTTTCAGGGCAGCTGAGGTCTCCAGTAGCTACTTAGGAATCAAGTTAATGTGGACTAAGAAATGAAGCAGAGGTGAAACCCTCAAACCTCTTCTGAGCCAACAGAGGGGAAGGAGAGACTTGTGACCAAAAGAAAGCAAGGGGCCAGAAAAGATCAGGGAAACTCCTGCAGTTACCTGAGAAGCATTTTCTTCTTGATTCAGGTGAAATTTCTTCTTCTGACTACTAGAGAGTAGTCAGAGCTGTAGAATCTTAATAAGTGCCAGCTTGTGTAATGTTAAATATTATCTTGGTTAGTTACCAAATGCAAATATCTTGTATACATTGTGCTTGTAAAATGAAAGATTTTAAATTAACAATTTAGAAAAGTGTTAGTGATATTGGTAACCACCTTACCTTATTTCATCCTTTTAAGAGTAGGGTTATTTTATAAGACTTCTGCCTCTGTTATTATGCTGCTCTCTTCCACAGTGTTATTTTTCTTCAAGTAGCTTTCAAAGTTATTTTTGAGAGAGAGCTGTTCAGGTCATTTACAGAGGAGAATAGTTTTAAAATGTCAGCAGAGCTGGCTTGTGTAAGATATTCAGGTGTATATTAATAAGGTGGTGTGAAGACTTATTTTTTTTACAGTAATCCCAAAATAAATTGTCTTCCTTTAACAAAACCAGAATGAACTAAAGCCATTTATATTTAATTTGGCAGTTTTTCCAACCGTTCTACTTTGGGTTCGGCCTTTTTGAGAGATCATTTGTAAAAGTTCATTCTAAAAATTATTTCTTCAATTTTCATAGAATTTAGAAATGGTCTTCATGGATAAATTGAAGAAATAGTGGGAAAGGAAACTACTTCAGCTCACTAAGATGATGAAGTTGAAGTTTTAGTCCTTCTAAATGAAATTTCACAACCATTAAGTGGTTCTTGTTGTGTGGTTTTTACTAATTTTTTGCTATAAAACCACAAACTATTTGTTTTTATTGTGCAATTGTCTCTGTAATAGAAGGAGAATTAATTTCTCTCTGCCATACGTGATTTCAGCCAAAAAGTGATGGAAATATTAAGAGCATTGACACTAATTTTCTCATTTTTGCTAATAGCCGTATTAAGCCATTTTTATTTTCCTGGGAAGCAGAATGGCTGCCAACTGTCAGACTAGGATGGGCAAGAGTCAAATGTGGTTTATTTAAATGATGGATGTCTGCCTGGCAAAAGTTAGTGTAAATGTTAGCAAGCTGTTTTCAGTGTGAACCAGAGAGTAGGCTTCAGATACTCCCAGGTCACTCTGGACTCTGTCATCAGCCACAAAATGGAAGATATTAAGCAACTTCTTAAATTTTTGTAGGAAGGAACAGTCTTGTGCATCAAGAAAGTTTCTTGCCTGATTGACAGATGCTTTAGTCAGTGGAAGGAGATGAATAATCAGAAGAAATTTTTCCCTCCCATCAGTCAACCTTGTGATGCACTGTGTTTCCTACAGTCCTTTGATATATTGCAGTTATGCAGCTTCTGGGGAGCCACAAGTGGGAAAGCTGGAGAAGAGGGGAAAATGAAGTAGGATGTACCTCTTTCTTTATAGATGGTATATATCTGAAATACTTTGGATTCACGTTGTTTCATTGTTTATAAGGGCATTATCACATGTGTTGCTGCTTTGACCCATTTTTCTTTGACTAAAGCTGAGGAACAATGATTTTGAGAATCACAGGTTACTAAATCTCATCAGCGTGGCTTAATTATTAGCTTTAAAAAGGCAAATTGAAGCTGATTTACTTAAAGTTGCATACATGTCTTCCAATATGTGCTGTATATTGTCTCCAGCTTACAAAGTATTTGATGACAGCTCATCAGAACTGCTACAAGAGCAGGTGATGACTAGCAAGATGTAGTGAAGTCAGCGCTGTCTACATAAGAGTAAACATCTGAGCAGGCACTATATTCAGAAGTAAACATAGATGCTGGTAATGAGATGGCAAGCAAACTTCATGTAAAGTTCACTGGACTGTCTTTAAAAAAGTGAGACCCCATCCTTTTCTTTTTTTTTTCCTAATAAAAATGTAAAGTGCTGGCACCTTTTTCAGTGAATGGAAACTTCAGCTTGCATCGACTATCTTAGTTCCATGCTGATTGCAGATCAGGTCTGCAGTTTCCTGTACCTGTATTGTTTGAAAACTTATATCTCTCTGTTTTCAGGATAGTTGTGAGTCCCTTTGATTTTAGATGATCATCTCAATATTACCTTTTTCTCCATGAGCAAAGAAATACTTGATCTTCCATTTCATAAATGTTTCTATTGACATCCAGCAGCACATATATTCTGTGCCTGTGCAATTTAGAAATTACTGAATTTCAGGAAACAGATTCTGTCAATCAAAATATACCCTGATTAGGTTAGAGATACTGCTAGCAGGTTGAGTCTCAACTGCATTATTAAGATTTTAGATTACATATGTCTTTGCAAGAAGATGGAAAAGAAAATAAAAGAAAAAAGAAAAAAAAAGGAGAAGGAAAGAGTGAGATTTGGTTTTACTGTTTCCCAGGCTGAGGCAGCTGGTCCATAAAAAGAACAGTAGAAATCTGGCACTGGATTTTTTCTTTATTGAAAAACTGGATTATTGAAAGCTCTTCCTCAATACATAACTTAAAGCTCAGTAAATACAAACAGCCACTGAACTCATTGCCACTCTGAATTCTTTTAGGCAGCCTCAACGAGTGGCCCAAGGTTTGAGTAATCTACAGCACACTAATAACCACTTACTAAAAATTTTAAAAGTGCATGGAAGTCTAGACGTGATATGGAATGTAGTGATAGCATAGTGTTGGGCAAAATCATGCTTTGGAAAATAAGTTTTGATAAGGGCAGTCATCTAGACTGATTGTAGACTTCATTTTATTTCATCTGCTTCATTTTCAACATGATTACTTTGCTCCTCCCTAACCAAATTGATATTGTCCCTTTCTCCTTTTTTTTTTATATTGCCAAATGTAGTCTTTTGTGTGTGCGTTTGTGTGTGTGTATTGACAAGAATGTTACACATTTTAATTGGTGCAAGACAAATTATATTCTTTTTCATTCATATTATTGGGAGCACAGTCTTGCTTGCCTGAAGTTAGAAAAATATGAGAAGAAGTATCATCTATTGTACAATACTATGAATGAAATATATTGGAAATATTCATTTGAAGAGCGGCATTCAGACTGCTTTTCTTTATCTCCAAAGTGTGGTTGTGAGCAGCTCAGGTAACTGAAATGTAAGGGTTTGAATAGTTTGCCTTGTTCCCTGCTGGTGGCAGATCACGGACCTGGCACTCATGACTACTCAGTTATTAATTCACTTACCAACCCATCTTAGTGCCAGTGAAAGCTGACGACACCACTTTTAGACTGGAAATGGCTTGTAACTTCTTTGAGACATCCTATTATATATAGTAGTCAAGTCCTGACACTGGGTCAAATGATTGAAAGCTGGTGAGCAGCTCAGCAGACTGTGCACGCTGTGAGCATTACTGGTCTGGTGACCAGTCACATGTGCTTGGCTGATATCTCTCTTGTTTCTTTCCTTTCTACATTCTAGCTGCAGTATTGAAATATGAGAACAACGTTATGAATATCAGACAGTTCAACTGCTCCCCTCATCCGTACTGGCTTCCAAACTTCATGGATGTGTTTACCTGGTCCTTGCCATTTGTGGGTGAGAAAGGTATGTAAATTGGCTCTGTTCATAAGAACTGCAAGATGATGTCTCAGTCATTGTGCATATGGCCTGCCTTATTTGAAATGGCAAGAATAATTTGAATATGCATGATTTGCTTTCAAGGACAAATTTGAAGAAACAGGCCTCAGGAGCAAGGAATTACCAGTGGTTAATCACAACTCTCTTGTGTTTTTAAAATTTCCGCTCTTTCCAGGCTGTGATGCCATTATGTTTCTGCTGTAGAAACAGGTTTTGTGACATTGCAGACCAGAGTTGCCTTCACTGAATAAAATTCTCAATAGTTGTTCCTTGATAAGCTCTTAGTGTTTTCCTTGGACATTGCTTACCACTCAAGGGACATCACAACAGACTTCACTGCATCATGGTTACATCCTTACCCAGCTTACTTTTCTGATAAGATGATGACAGATTGCATTTTCACCAGCAAACACACAACTGGTAATGTTAAGACCCAGTCTGGTTAACTGCTCCCAGAGAGAGCAGAGAGACAACAGGAAGAAAGAAAACCTGTGCCTCATCCCCTTTTCTGTGCAGTGTGTACAGTGCCTCATCACTGGCCAGAAAACACTGAAGAACATAAATGATGTTTTATTGAAACATGATGCTCTTGATGTTGCCTGAAGATAATTTCAAGCTACGAATGGCAAGCACACAAAGGGCATGAAAACACTTTGGTCTAACATATTAAATGAATACATAACACAAACTGCTTAAACCCTAAGTCATTTTAGTGAGGGCCTGAGATGAAGCTTGCTTTGATCCTTCCATTATAGTATATTGCTGCAACAGCAATTACTGCCAGAAAACTATAATAAATTCTTAAAAGCTGCTTGGAATAACGGTTCTCTCTTAATAGACAACTGAAAATACAGCCAGCTGTGGCTTTTACCTGCAGTCATAATCAGTTTTGTTTTCATCTACTCTTTTGTACAAGGAAAGCCACTGGTGAGACGCCTGAGGTCTCTGTGAACAAAGCAGATAGACAATCAGATGGGGATTAACAAAGAATGGACAGCTGTTTCCACTAATGGAGATATTACATAATCCACACTGATGTGTGTTGCAGACTCTCGTGAAGTAGATAAAACACTTCCTTTTTTTTTTTATTCAGCCCTAAACTCAGGCAGTCCATTTTTAGGATGGGCCTGTTGTCTGTACATGTTGCAGTCCTGTAAGATGTTCTATAAGGTCAGTTTTTCACAGGCTTCCCGTCAGTGCCCTCCTCTAATGGGGCTGAAACACACACAATCAGATTTGTTGAGGTTCAGAGACCATGGATTCTTCTTTTTTTCTTGGGTTGGTTTTTTTTTGTTGTTTTTTTTTTCCTCCTTCATGCCTTCCCAGTGGTCACTATTACCAATTGCTTGGAAATTTTAAAGCTCCAAGAAGTGACATCAATGTTTTTCCTTTCTTTGCAAAACAGAACTCATGGATGTAAGAGGTGATGTTCTACACAGCTTTTTATTTATTTCTCTTTTTTTTATAGATTTTTACTTTAAAGGCCATCCAAGGTAGGAAGCTGTTAGTTTCCCTGGTTGTTGTTAATGTGGAAAAGCTTTCCACTAATCCTGTCAAAGGAAAATATTAAATTCTTCACTAATGTAGAAGAAATGTAGCTTTGTCCCACTCTTCTAATGCTCCAAGCTATCATAGTTGTCACAGAAGAGGGTTTTAATAACCATTTGATTAAAAAAATTAAAGTTTCAACCTGTGTAGCTAGTGCAAGATTAGATATGCCTGGTAACCCTTTTAATTGATGCTTACTACATGTAGATGTAGTGGAGTTTTTCTCAATCTGCTAATGATTTCACATTTTACCTAGTAACTTTGGGTTTTTTGATTTCTAATTTACATTTTCTTGGTTGTGATTTTTTTTTTTCTAGGTTTTTTTTTTGTCTGTTTTTACTCCTGTGTGCTCTGTGGTTAGTGTCTCACTGTTGCCTTTCCAGAAGGAGCTGAGACCAGATTAGAGGTAGCCTGAGGCAAACCATTCCATGCCAAGTTGCAAAGTTAATAAACTGAGTACAGTCTGGATTCACTGATAATGATGTTTCTATTGAATATTGAATAGTTATGGCTAGAAGGGATCTTCACTGATCATCTAGTCTGTTTGTCCTGGATTTCAAGATACACTACCCCTTTGTGGGCATCTTACAAGGATTAACGTTTGTGTTGAACTGAAAATACAGTGTCCAAAACCTGGATAAATAAATAAATATTCTGTGATACTTATTGCTGTATTTTTTTCAATTGAAATGTCATTCCATTTGCTGAGCAGGGAAATCAAATCCTACTGCAATGTGGCAGCAACAGGAAGGGTGATCAGTTCTGTTGCCCAAGTTGAGTGAAAGGGAAAAATGTATTGAGGGGAGGAAAAGAAAGGTTACCTACTTCACTGACAATTGAAAAAAGAGATATTGTAATCACATTATTCTTAAGGTCTTTTTGTTGTCATATTTGTTATTTCTGTGGAAGCCTGTACTTTGTATTAACTACACGAGAAGCTTCAGACTTTATATTACTACATTTGTAAACCAAAGTCACGTTGTTTAAAACGTGAGTGCAGTTTCTGTAGCGAATTTTCCTTAACACTACTACAGATAGAGTTTACTCTCTGACAGACCAGGAAACTTTAATATTAACATTTTGCTTTTGTCTTCCATTTTAGTGACAGAGATGCTGGTAAATGTGCTGAATATCTGCTCAGATGATGAATTGGGGACAGAGGAAGATGGGTTTGATGGTAAGAATCTCCTGCCCTTGGTTGAAATTGTTTGCCTTGAGACTACTTTAAAAAATTATTTACTAACTCTGGGATGATTTTCTGAGTCCTGTTTAAGTTCTGTGCCATTGAAAGCAATTATTGTGCTGGAGTCCAATGGATTTGCTTTCTGCATGCTTTGTGAAGAATTAATGAATATTCTGCCCTATTCTAACCCTTTCCTTGGTCTTATACTTCTGTGAGAGTAAAATGAATATGAGAGTAAAATGAGAAAATCTGTGAAATCTGTGTCATGTCGTCATGAAGGAGTCAAATGTTGATTTCATATGTAAGTTCCCACAGATTCCCATAGAAAGTTTAATTCTAATCAATGAAATAATCTTCTGCAATGAATGAATGCAATGAAATAAGCTTCCTGCAGAGCTCCTTCCGAAACATTAGTATCACAACTTTGGAAGACTTGTACTTGAAATATTTCATTAGTCTCCTCTTTTTAATGCACTTGTGTATCTAAAAGGCTTTAAGAAGCAACAGAATCAATACAAGTCAATGGGTAAACACAGAGAATGTTCTGACCTGAAATTTCTGCAGAGAGGAATAGTCACTTCTGTTGTCATTTGAGTTGTGTTTATATGATGATAAGTTGCCTTGTATCTGTTGGCTTGACTGTAAATGATACTTTATATCTTGCAGTTTGAGTATTCTTAGAAGTATATTTATTTTATTGACCATTATTTTCTGGTTTTCAGTGCATGAGTTAATTGCAGCTTCTCAATATCTCTTTTCAGTTGAGCAAAATTGAAAAAAAAATCTCATGAATCTCTGACATTCATACTATGAATGCTTCCAGTGTTTTAAAAAACTAAATCTAGGAAAAGTACAGAAATAATAAAAAATTCAACAAGAAGCTGGAAAAATTGAGCACTACTGTATATTCTCAAGATGTTTGTAGGTAGAATGGATAAACAAGGAGAATGAAGACCTTTCAAGGAAGACAAATTTTTTATGAACTTGTAATTAATAATTAAACTTCTCTCTCAAAGCCTATATTTTTAATCTTTGGAAGAGGAAGCTAGATCACGGGTTTTGACAACTGTTTCACTTGCAATGGAGAAGAACGATATGGATGATAGCGTATTGATTTTCCTCTGAAAAGCCAGATGGAATTCCCTGTTCTGCATCCGCCCCAGAGTGTGGTCATGAGCAATTATCTTGCAGGACTTGGTACAAAGACAGCATTTACTGAAACCGGTAATCAGCGGAGAGAAGAAAACACCTGTTTGAATATTGTGCCCAATTTTTTTTCTCATGAAATTTAGATAAGTAGCTACTATGTAATTAAAGCAACACATGAAACAGTATGGAATCATGCAATGAGTAAAAACTGTAAAATCAAATACAGTAGCAACAAAACCATGTGCTTAAAGTCCTTGACTCAAGAGAGCATTTAAGCACAGGCTGAAAGCCCACTGAACACAATGCCAAAGCAAAGGCTTTATGGGAAGAATTTTTAAATTAATTCCCCATAGGCCTAATCTTTCCTTTAGGGTTGTACTATAAATTTCCATTGAGAAAATATAGGCCAATGCTTATAGTCCTTTTCTGAAATTTTAGTGTCAGCATTCCATCCCTATCTTACAGTTCAGGAGCACGTTTTGAAAAGCAGTCAGAAATGATGAGGTGTTAGGGGTCTTTGGGGACAGTAGCCCTCTCCGGTTGCTGGAGGTCTCTGCCTCCACTGCAGTTTTTCTGGGAGGAGGGTGGACCTCCTGCCATCTGCCTGGGAGTTTTACTGTGGCACTTCTCCAGATGTGAATCTTGCAGCATTGCAGGTGTCCAAGCAGGGAGACAGAGTAAAGTCCTCTGGGCTTGCATGTGTGTGTACTGCAGAATGGTATCTAACAGCATTAAAGTTTCCAGATGAGGAATAATTAAACCATTCTTGGTACTGTAATGCTAATACTATTGTCTAAATCTGGGGATTTTTTTCTATACGAATGATTCCTCTGTGTAAATAATTACATTAAGGAAGATATTAGAAATGTTGTTGTCTTTAGCATGTATAGCTAAAACCAGGGCTTGGCGTATGTTCATGGTTGCTTTCCCAGATAATCCCCTTAGAGCTGTAAGATAGGATCTGTCATCATGGTGTTGCAGCTTGCTCCTAGGTACACACTTGTACCTCCAGCCCACTGGAAGCAGAGGGCTCATGGGGATCATGCACATGGAAGAAACTGAAGGATTCAGGCATAAAAGTAAATTTGAGGGTCATGTAAATTTAAATGGAGACTGGTATCTTTAATGATTTCCTGGTAGGTTCTGATTTATTATCTGTACAACAAAGGAAAATCTTTTTTCTCTCAGAGATAGTTGAGTTCCCTCTTTTAGATTTTTTTTCCTTAGAGCCTTGCCTTTTAGGGGAGAAACTACAAGGTGTGTTTCATTTGTGTTCTCGATGAAATAGACTGAAAAGATTACCAGCTTAAAATTGTTTCTGTAAGGGCTGTATATTGACAGTCTTGTAGTGATTCAACATTTCCCCTCTTATTCTTCAGTGATTTCTATCCAAGCATCCTTGGAGGACTGCAACAGTACAGTCCTGTTCACCCACTGCCATTTTTCTTTAGCAGTATTTCCCACAGAAGGAAATGACTGATATCTGCAACAGCAGATGCCTTTTGTTTGATGGAATGATTCTGTAAAATCATCACTTATTTTTATATCATCAGTAGTTTTCAGGGCTCACTGCTGATTTCCTTTCTCTCCTTGCAGTTTGAACATGCCCTGACCTGGGTTCCCACATGTAATGGGAATGATCCACAACTATGGTTTGCACTGATCATTCATTTTGTTATCTTCTCTTACAATTTCTTGCCCTCTGTCTTCCCCTCTCACTTCTCCCTTCAAAACAAAACCCTGTCAGTATTGCCTGACTTCACTGCATGATGTTCTTGTGAGCCTTCCCCCTTTTTTTTTTTTTGTTCTTAGTCATGCATGTTGCATCTAGCCAGGAGCAGGATGCTCAACAGCATGTAGTCCCTTTTTTTCTCCTTTTTTTGTGGATTTGTTTTTGATTTGTTGTTTTTTGGGTTGTTTGGGGGTTTTTTGTCTTAAGCAAACACATCATGGGGACCTGATCATTTTGTTGTAAGCAGTTTCTGTGTATGCTCAGTGGGAGAAAGCCTAAATCGCAATCCTATCTCTCCCTGCTGTCCTGTGTTGGCCTTTTGGTTTCACTTGATTTAAAAAGGAGAGGATACAATAGGTCAAGTTTTCTTATCTCTTGCTGTACTTTCTCTTTCCCGTTTGCTATGGTGGTTGCAATATAATCTGATCCAGCAAAAAATGTCTTGAGTGAACGTTAGTTCTTGTGCTGTATGGTTTGTGCATCAAACATATTGCTTAGCAACAGGAGCTGCAAATACTTCTACCTAGCCAGCATACAGTTACACTCCTCTTTTATTGTAATTAGCAGCATTTCTGGCCTCATGCATTTGATTGAAAAAAAAACTAAGCTGCTAATTAAAAGGGTGCAATAATATAGTAGACAACTTGCTTTGTGTGCATTGCTATCATGATTTGGCATAAAGACACTCCTAAATTACCTACACTAATTTTTGTATTGCCTGCAACATTGTAGCTCTCAGCCTTCCAGTGGAAAAGCTGCTGTCACAATGCTAGCTGCAGAATTTATTCCTTGGCTGCAAAACAGCCTCCCCAGCACAGTGCTGTAGTCCAAGCCTAAAGAGAATTACCAAGTCAAACATCTCCTGCCAATCAAAACCTGATTCTACTGTGAACAGTGGCATAGGAAATTTGTCATAGGTCTCCTGCAATAAATTGCACCTGGGGAAAGCTTTGTGCCGACTAACACAGAGCTTGACTGAGCAAAACAAAGGCCTTGTCATTAAGTCCCTGTTTGTGATACTACCTGGGCAGGTGAGATTGTCCAAGCTTTTCAAGGCATTAAAAATTAACCAGAAGAGAAGTTGTGGGATTTTCCCCCTGGTTTATGTTCTTCCTCTAAAGCAGCAAGATTGGGCTGTAATGTAGATCTACTCTCTGTGAGCTGGTGGCAGAAGGGCATTTTAATGTGAAGTTTTGAATTTATTTATTCATTCATTCATTTATTTGGCCAGGTATGGTTTTTTCCATGCCCAAAGCATTTTTCATGTGACCCATAGTACATACAGCTCAGTGGTGTGCTCTGCCTCTGGACAAACCTAGAAGTGTGCACTAAATAGAATCATTTCCATTGGAAAAGACCTTTAAGACCATCAAGTTCAACCACTAACCTCACCACTAGTCCATGTCCCTCAGCACCAAAATACATGTCACAGTGCAGTTATGCTGTACTTGTCTTGCTCTCAAAAATAGTTGATTTTGAAATAAAATTTGATGATTGTAATCTGCTGGACTGTTTGAACAAATCCATGCCTGTGGTAGATAACCCAGGTTTTGGCAGAAGCAGCAGATAATGTCTGTGATAGTAAGCTATTCTTTCCAGTATCAGATGTAAGTAAACTGGAAGAACTGGCTTGGTTCCTCTAAGAAAAGAGGTATCATCAGGCAGGCAAACCTCAAATGAACTGGGGGTCTGCTTTTGAGAAGTAATTAAGCCACATCAAAGCAGCTGTAATAATAGAGGAGAAAGTATGCATCTAAGGGATGGAAACACCGAGGCTAAGCTTTGTTGCTGATCTTCTGCCTGCATTGCATGTTATTTTCCTGCAAAATCTACTAACAAGGCTTTAAGCGGAAAAGGGGTTTTTTTTTCTTTTCTCTTTTTTTCCCCCACCATTCTCAGTCTATTTCTTTAGTTTTGGATGTTCCTTGGCTAATTTGTTTCTTTTCTGTTTTTCAGACTTTACTTAAACATTTCGTTTCCATTGATGTTGTCAAAATGTTCTATATGATTTTTTATTTTCATTCTACAAACATCACTGATCTTTTTCTTTCCCCTCCCCCTTTGGAATTCATAAGAAGACCCCACTTATGCACAGAAGAAAGGTATTCAATAAATTGGAAGGCTTAAGTTTCATTAATTTTCCTAGTGCTTAGTTAAATAACATGTAATAGGATACCAGTGAGGGATTTGAGGTTGAATTTTTTACTCAGTTTTGTTTTCTATCTCTTCTGTCCTACATCTTGGAAGATTTTCAGAGTTTTTAGTCTTTTTTCATTGTTCTTCTTCTTAATCTGAAGGTCTAAATTACATTTCACGTAAGTCCTACGTAGCCATTTTGAAAAATCTGTGGATGCCACAAATCCAAGATCCAAGAGAGATTGTTAAATAACTGAAGTAAGATTCAAAGCTTTTCTTTTATCTTCCACGTACTTTTTCCACTTCAGTTTTAAAGTTGGCTGGTTTTTTAGGTTCCCTCATGCAAACAGGATTTGTTTAGATATTGCAAGAAAAGTAAAAACAGAGAAGATATCAGGCAATATTTTCAAAGGCTAAAATTAACCCTCTTAACCCATAAGCAGTTTTCAGTTTATGACCCATTTGCTTTCACACAGGCTTATGTTTGAGTGTAGCTGAAGTAATCTGTAAGGGTTTGCATAACGGTGAATTTCAGAATACTAAACTGGGGTATTCACACTTGAAATGTGAGTCTAAGCATTATGTATAAATGGTTAGGGAATCCAAATACTCTATCAGGTTAATAGTATTCAGTCAAAACTAACAGAGCAATAAAACATTGTGACTATCAGATGCATTATTTAGCAAATAATATTTTAAACATATAAGATAAATAAAATCATCACTAATATTTAGTAAACATGGAATAGTTTGAGTCACTTTCACAGATCTGTTAGAACTTAAAAATCATTTATATATATTTTTTACTAACAGTTTATGTGTATTGTTGAGAAACAAAATGTTGCCTTTGAGCATGTTATGTTTTAAGATTAAGGTGGGAGTTTTTTCCATTCCTACATTACATGAAAGTGTAGAGGATTATACTTCACCTCTGTCATAAATTATATTTCCATTTGTCAGTTCTCAACTCTTCCGGAATTTAAAGAGTGACTGGGAAAGGTCAAATACACTTACAAGATCAACTAGAATAGTTTGGGTTTGTAATTAACAAGTAGGGTTAGTGACAATTGTCGGGGGGGAAAGACAAACTGTTTAAGTGCTTTCAGGACTGAAAAAAGGATTAAAACCATGTCTTGTGTATCTTGGGAGTACAATTCTGTGAGATCATAGTAACTGAGGCAGGAGTGTACCCTGTTTCCTGAAGAACCATGCTGAATCGTTACTTTTCAATTGAAATTTTTCATTAAGCTGTTACAAATACATTTAATTCAGTTGGAGCTGAATTACAACTGTTTCTCCCACTCTTATTGTCTAAGATATTTATTCCTAAGACTTCATATCTTTATATTTTTAATATCTGTTCTTTATATTTGCATCTTTAAACGTGGGAGATTTGAAAGCCATCATTCTGTGCACAGTTGCTTTCAGTTTGAACTTCGTTCATCATTCCAAGACAGTCTAGGAGGACAGTTAGAAATGGAAATAATGCTTTTAATGGCTGCCCCAAAAGATGAGTGCGTGCAAAAGTAACATTCATGAATGTCTGATGTCTAGTTTATGCTCATCAGCAGATACAGGAACACAGCCCAGTACGTAAGCACACAGCTTCCACCATTTGAGAATGCAGCTCATTGATAGCTTTGGGCACGTACGAAGTGGGTTCATGTGGACTTGTTTGCATGCAGACTGGTTAGGGACATGGGATTCCCCAAGAATCTCTGCAGGATTCCCTGTGCCTGGCTATCAAGCTCATCTCTTGCACTGTTTTGGATTCAGCTTGACTTTGACCACAATATTAAAAGTTGCAGTGAGTTTCACCCTGAGTTTTTGTCATTAACTGTGATATTTGTTCCTGCAGTTTCTTTCTTTTGAACAGCTCTAGGATTTTTGAGTTGATTTTATTTTCAATTTTGAAAGGGTTTTTGTTTTTGCAAAGGATATCTATTTGTTTTGAAATTCAAGCACAGAACAGAAGTTTAAAAAGTGTCTCCTTTTCAATTCTTCCAAAATGCCAGGGTATCAGCTAGGTCACCTAGTCATCTAGTAAATATCATGAAGCAATGCTTGCATTTCCAACACAAGTCTCAAACTGTTAGGAGTTCAATTGTAACTGAGAAATCTGCAGTAGGAAAGATGACAGTGCCTGATGGAAGAGCCAGCTGTGGGGTTGCCATCAACACGATTGCATGAAGAAAACTGAGAATTGTTGCATAGTCAGCTCCCAAAGTCACTCAGCAAAGTCTCCAGCACTGCCTGGAGTGGCTGAGGCTGCAAAGAGGAGGAGCAGTGTGTGAAACGCTGGTGCAGCTGAAGAAGACGGGACTTTTGCTACGGAGTTCAGCGGCACTCACATTTCTTTTTGAGCTTGTTTGGCTGCATTCACTGTGCTCAGAACACAGTGAAGGAAGATCTGCACAGCAAGGCCTCATGGCTGTCTTCTGCAGCTTTTCACCTCTTACATCTGTCACTCACATTTGGAAATGTCTTGGTCCTCTGCCCGGTACTGGCATTGCTACTGCCTCAGCTCTCCGGGGCTGTCCCCTTTGCTGCCATAAGCAAATGCTTCATTTTTGGTCCTTTTTGCTATTTTTGCATCCATGATGGACTCCACTGTAGGAAATCAATTCATTTTATAGAAATTGAAAACAGAAATTTTCATTTTTGTACTTAAAAGCAGTGAAGAAGGAAGCATTATCCTCACATAGTGGTTTTCAGGTTGAGCTCTTGAAGCTCTGAAGGCAGGAGCTACCAAGCAGCATCCACACGAGCCAAGATTACCTTTCCTTCAGTAATCTTTGGGATGAGTCTTTAAGATGTATGTGGTTATGGTGTGATTATGTGATAATTAAGTGAAACGGATTTACTTAGTATAAAAAGTCATTTTGTTGGGGACATGGAGGTGGAGGGGGGTCCATATTAAGAGATTCATTATTCTGTTAACTTAGTATTATTTGATTTTCTTATTCAGGTGGTTCTCTCTTGCATGCACAAATAATACTTCAGGTTCTGATAATATCCAAGTAACAAGTACACATGCAAAAATGGATGAACTGTAGTCTCTGTTCCAGCGTTTTATTTTCTTTTAAGGCAGATTATTGTGTGAGTTCACAAATTTCAAAGTAATTGTAATTTTGAGCAGAACATAGCAGTGACAAGAATAAAGTTGCATCTCTGGAACTCTCTTAAACACTCAGCCTGCACAATCCCTCACACTTCATGCTATGCCTTTAGGTTCAATAACCATTTAAATATTTCTTAAATAGGGATGCAAAAACCCCCACTGGACCCTCTTGGCCTTCAGCTTAACTCAGTTAGGGTTTTTTTTAGAAAATAAAGTGAAATATGATTGTTTTTCACTTCAAATGATAAAGTTATGAAATAGATTTTAACTTTGTTGTTGTTGAACTCTTCTTTTTAATGGTTCAGGCACTGTTCATGTTGAATATCTGGCATTTTGACTGTCTTCTAAGAAATTTCTTTTTAAAAGAGTGCCTTCTCTGAAAATGTTTTGTAAATGGAAAACTAGCACAAGTTGATGGAAAAGCATGCAGCTTTAATGGATAGCAGGAAGGGATCACATCTCTAAAGGTACTAATACCTAGGTGGTTCAAAAGTGATCTGTCATGAGCTGTAAATAACAAACTCAATAGTATCTTGGAGTTTGACTACAAATATGGCTTAGGCTGGGAAACCGTGGCATTTATGTGGTGTTTCTTGCCTTTAAAGTTCAGAATAGTGATATATTGCGATTCCCTATAACCGTTTTTATTGCATTTTCCATAGGAGCAACAGCTGCTGCTCGGAAGGAGGTTATAAGGAACAAGATAAGAGCAATAGGAAAAATGGCTAGAGTTTTCTCAGTGTTAAGGTAAGACTTTTTTTGTTGCTGTTTCAGATTTTTTTTCATCTTAAAGGACATCTTTCAATGGTTACTTAGAGCATACTACTGTTAATCAAACAGCAAAATTGATATTTTAATATACCACTCAACTGAGTTTTACAGGAACCTTTTAAAGATTGTTGTTTTATACAATATTGATGTTTATTATGACTCTGAATAATCTTCTTCCTCAGTTTGTCTCATAAAAGAGACAAACAAAAGACCAGCAAAAAAAAAAAAAAGGTGTACTAATTAACTCTTAGCTACTGTGAGGCAAGAGTTAACCGTGAAGAAAGGGTATGTTCCAGATATCTCATTAAAAAAGAAGCCAACTGTCCTACTGTGTCACCCACAGGTGTTGCCACTGGCATGAGTAAAGATGATTAAAGGTGAAAGCATTGGGGTCATTTAACTAAAAGTCTGGGAAATCATGGTGCAGGCAGCAGCAACTCATTACGTTGGGCTGCACTCCTCCAAACACATGAACATGAGTAACTAGTTGCTACCCAATGTTTAGAACTCTCCATTTGGTGTCTCTTAGCAGAAGAGAAAACATGCTGTACTATGCTCTGCTGATGTCTAAATATAGAAAAACAGTTCTCCACCTCTTTCAGCAGAAGGATTCTTTTCTCCGGAAATTGTGTGTTGCTGTGCTGTAGTCCATTTGTGGCAAAATCAAGTCAGTCTTAAAAAATGTGTTTGTATGATTGTACAATTGGTATAAAAAAAGGAAAAATAATTACTTGAAGAATACGTATCGTTTCAGATTAAACTCAAACTTGCTTGATTTGAGACTCTTCTGCAGTGTGCAGGCAGTGGGCAGGTTGTCAGTGGGTGCTTCAGTTGGACACAGCAGTTTGCCCACGTGTTGCAGCTTGCAGCATAGCTTTAAATAACATAGTGAGATGGAGGACTTTGTACCTGGGGTTCCCAAAGTGTTATGTGTGAATTACTGGTGATGCACAAGCTACTTCAAAGTAGAACCCATAAAAAAAAAAAGAGAGAAATTGGCATCGAGCCGTTTCCCTAAACAAGACAGGAGAGCAATCAAATGTTTCCACCTGCTCCTCTGTACCAAGTCTGGCGGAGAGCCTGGAGCTGACACTGCCACCACCTTCATAAAACAGCATGATTATTTTTTTCTGATGATAGTTGAGCAAACAGAGTTTGGGAAACCTGGCTCTCTCCCATATCCTTGAACTGCAGCTTCTGGATCCACTGTATTTTGTTGCAGAGCACTTTTTGAAATTTAGGATTGATTTAACAGAAACCTGGAGTTAAATATGCAGAAAGGCTTAAAATTGGATGCTCAGGTGAGGTACTTGTGCTTTGGTAACTTGCACATATATGTCAAAGATTTTTTCAAAGGGAGCTTTGGGGCAGGAGACTTTCAATAGTTTCAATGATGGAAGAAGGTTACAGCATAATTTTTTGTGTGTGATAATTTTTGTAAAGTGATATATGTGAGCCTGATAGCTTAGGGTTTTAGCACCATTTGAAACTTTGAGCTCTCTTAAGTTATTTCATGAAAACTAACATTTTGAGGCACTGAGGGAAATTAGTCTTGATCATTCTCTGAACAAAAGTCAAATTCATCTCAGTCGTGAGATGATTTCTTACCCCTACCACATACATTCCGCTATCTCCAGAAGACTGTAATGGACTGTACCTGGTAGAGAAGCCAGCATTTCACTCACTGAAGCTGATGAGCCTTTTACAGTTCTTGTTTAGTGCAGGAGAGACTGAAGATGAAGAGTATATTTGTTCCTTCTTAGCTTTAGCCAGCAAATACAGCCCATCATTAGTGTTATCAGAGGTGCAGTCAGAAAATAAACAGGTACTTCCAATGGACAGTTTCGTACATCTCAGGATGATGAGTGACATTTCATCTCAGCCACCATATTCCCCTGGGAGTACCTCTTCTCTCTTTTGTGGGGAAAGGGTGATCCTTCTCAGCTAGGGGACAGGCTTCTAGACAGCAAAAATTACACAAGATTAGTCTGGCAAATACTATTTCTACAGAAAAGCAAGGGCTTTTTTTGTGTCTTGCCAACACAATCCACATGTAACACTCAAGTGTCTGATAATTGTTTGTAACCCTGCCAAGACTGCACTGACACTATTTAAAAAACCTTTGACGTTCCTGGTTGAATCATCGACGTTTTACGAAATTTATCCCACTAATTCTTGATAAAGCGTTTCCAAATGATCAGTGCCTGACCTGACAGCCTTCAGAGGACTCAGTCTATCCTTTTGAGCTGGAGTGACCACTTTCCTCAGGGGTATAACCTGAATGTAAAACTGACATAATTCCAGCCACTTTAATCTCAAAATAAGATATGAAAACAGTGTTGTATTGAGATTCCAATGTTATAAATGAGCTTTGCTGAGAACAGTCAACATGGAAAAATTGGCTTATGTTCAGTGGAAAACCTCGTGATTCCCTGTCATTGCCCCTCCAACTTTGTTTCTGACTTTTCTTTGGACATATTTAGAAAGGAGGGAGGTAAATAAACTATTTCATGAGTTTATTTTCCTTCTTTTAAAATGGAAGTATAGGAGATGAAATAGAAAATAAGGAACACTGAAGACTGAAAAAATCTCAACGTTTGTGATACACAGGTTTCTTGGGAATATTCAGTGGAAAGATAAATAAAAATAGAGTGAATAAATTTATCCTATGAAGGTGAAGCTAAAAGTGCCATTGCAGTTTAATTAAAAAACACAAAACAACAGAAGAGAAATGGAAATAGACTGAATTGAAAATGCAGAACATACATTTGCTTTCAGAGGCAGATAATCAAGAGAAAGCAATAATTTTGGTTATTATGAAAACACTGTGATAATTCTGGCTGTTGCATTAGTTCTCATTGCTTAGGAAACTTTTGACTGCTTCACGAAGAAAGCTATGTACAAAGAAAGTGCTACTTTCAACCCAAAAACAGAGCTTAAAGAGTATATGTGGAGGTAAATAAGAGTTATTTGAAATACATGAGTAGTTCAGGACCTGTAGCTCTAATCAAAACTAAGTAGTGAATTACTGAGACAGTTTTGATAGATGAACTCATTATCCTCAAGTGTTTGTGGAACTAAATTCTGTGTTTGTGCTTGCATCTTCCAGCTTATTGTTATTATATACTTCACAGAATCACAGAATCTTAAGGGTTGGAAGGGACCTTGAAAGATCATCTAGTCCAACCCCCCTGCCAGAGCAGGACCACCTAGAGTAGGTCACACAGGAACTCATCCAGGTGGGTTTTGAGTGTCTCCAGAGAAGGAGACTCAACAACCCATCTTGGAAAGCCTGTTCCAGTGCTCTGTCACCCTCACATTGAAGACATTTTTCCGTATGTTTCTTTGGAACTTCTTGTGTTCCAGCCTGTACCCACTGCTCTTTGTCCTGTCATAGGACATCACTGAGAACAGCCTGGCTCCATCCTCCTGACACCCATCCTTTATGTATTTGTAAACTTTAATGAGATCACCCCTCAGTCTCCTCCAAGCTGAAGAGCCCCTTTCATCATAAAGGAGATGCTCCACTCCATCAACTTTGTAGCCCTGCACTGAACTCTCTCCAGCAGCTCCCTGTCCTTCTTAAACTGAGGGGCCCAGAACTGGACACAATATTCCAGATGCGGTCTCACAAGGGCAGAGGGGGAAGAGAAAGTCTCTTGGCCAACTCACCACAGCCCTTCTAATACATCCCAGGATGCCATTGGCCTTCTTGGGCACAAGGGCACATTGCTGGGACATTGGTGGTCATCCTGCTGTCCACCAGGGGTGACCTCCAGATGCATTTCCTCTATACTACTATCTAAGAGTTCATTCCCCAGCCTGTACTGGTATATGGGATTCTTCTTTCCCAGATGCAAGACTTTACACTTGCCTTTGTTGAATGTCATTAGATTTCAGAGTAACACACTTCAAAATAGGTTTCTGTTAAAGGGTTAGGGTCAGTTTTGCTGCTGAGAAAGTATCTCATCACAGACAGCATTAGAAAGCTGTATTTAGTGTCTTGTCTGAAGAGCTATTGTATTCTTCTTGCCATATATGAAAAACAACAGATATTTGAAGATCAGCAAAACATATGTAGGCTTCCTAAAATGTTTTCTTGAATCCAGTATAATTTTTAGCATACAAACCTATTTAAAATGGTGCTAGTAAGGGTGGAAGTGCTTATTCATTTTAATGAGCTTTTATCTGCCTGTTTTTTTAAAGTGGCTTATGCTCTTTAATAAGTAATGCAACTGACATCTAGTGTAGACAAAAGCAAAACAACAAATTAAGTTGGTTTTATGCCACATGGTATAAGACATGTATTTTCAGTAATAACTGCTCCTTTGGTCTTATTTCTCTCAACTTTGTGGATTTATGTATATATATTCCAATATGTCTCAAATGTAGTTTGCTAGATGCAGGTTACAGAGTCTACTTTATTGTGGGCCTGTGTATGGTGTGGCACAAAGGTGAACTACTCACAAAGCAGTGAGGGGAATTGCACTGGTCTTATCACCAGATTTTATCCTAATAAGGAGTTGGAGAAAACCAAATACTTGTGAGTCAGATGTAGCTTAAGGTATCTAAAGCACCTTCTGTCCTTAAAGAAAAGGGACAATTATTTACTTTTGGGGTGTTTTTTTTTTTCTTTCTGCAGAGAAGAGAGTGAAAGTGTGCTCACACTGAAAGGATTGACTCCAACAGGAATGCTGCCCAGTGGTGTGCTCTCTGGAGGAAAGCAAACACTGCAAAGCGGTAAGCATGTTTACCTGCATGTGTCATTATGTGTAAAAAAATCAGTTAGTTTTCAACTGCAGAACACAAGAAAAGTAACTGCAGTCTTCTCGGGAAAAAATAAAAGACAATAAAACAGTCGGTTTATTTATTGGAGCATTTGTGAGCAGTTCATATAAGGTCACTTCTCAAGACTTAGCACATACCACTGATTTTCAAAGAAAAGGGGCAAAAAAAGTCCCTGAAAATTAACTTTTCAGAATAGTAGATCAGCATTGCATGCAGATTGTGCCCTTTCCGCAGCTTACAGCATCTTTTGAGGTTTTTTAAGCAGCCTTTGATACACAGATTACTGAAGGTTCAGCTTAGATAATGATACTCAAACTCTTATTTTATCTGATTTGTTCATTCTCACAGAGAATTACCAATGGGAAATAACTCTAGAATTAGAATTTCTCTCCCAGTGATTCTAGGTGACAGCATGAGAAGAATTTTGCTCTGATTTAAGCCCAAGTGAGGGAAGGCTCTTGCAAACACTGTGTTTGCTCTGTACACAAACACAATACAAATTATCATTTTGGTTTTATACCAAGTGCTTCCTGTTTCAGGAAATCTGTAAGCCTATAGCAGGGCTGCAGCTGATGAAATATTCCTTTTGGAATAAGGAGTTGCAAAGTATTTAATTTACTACTGTAAACTCTCCTTTTTCCCTGTGTGTATTGCTGTAGAGTATATTGCAGGCACACAAGAATGTCTCTCACTAATTGAGTTTCTGTTGGCAGTAGATGTAAGAAATAGAAATGCTTTTTAACCTTAACACAGTCTCAGCCTCTTGTCTTCCTGCTTCTTTGCTGGAGCATTCTTTCTCTGTATTTTTCCCTTTACTATCTCTTTTACCTAGATGACTCAGGTATATGGTGATAAACCTTCTTTTCCCCTTTTTTCCCCTGTCCGTTTTTTCTTTTTGATGACTTGTGTGTTATGGACATAGTAACATTCTGCACTGAAAATGCTGCAATATGATTCCACAGGATGCCTTTATCAATGGAGCTGTGGGCTTTAGCTAGGCTTTTCTCTGTATAGTTGCTTTACATTTATCAGAAAATTTGGTACAAGGAAACTGCTATGGTTGCCCTGGCAAAATATTAGGAATTGAAATTAATTTGAGAAAATTGCCTGAAGTTCTTATTTATTACAGTGACTAAAAGGAAAATCTCCTCATACTGCAGTATTCTGGCTTAGTAAAACATTACTATACACAAGCTTCTTCATTGGTTAATATGTAGTACCTCATCCAGCAAATAATCTGGAGCTTACATAGTTTCTGTTAAGCACACGTTCACATTACCATATGTATTAACAGAAAATATGAGTAGTATGTACTGTTGTGGAAGTATACATTTTAGTCATCATTTTTTTTTTTTAATGTTAGTGCTGGTTTGGAACTGGTTATTCATTTTGATTTCTCATCCTGGTTATCGTGTTTCATTTTCTTTTTAAGTTTGCATTGGGTTTCTTTCTTAATTTTTACCAGCTCTCTTGCTCTGTAACTCGAGAGACATAAGCTTACCTTGGTGCATGCGGGTTAGCTCCTATCGTTCCCCCATGCAGCAAGGTAATAGTATACATATTTGCATATTGATCTCAGTCCATATTTAATATACTAACTACAAAAAAAGGTTTGTTTTTTATGGAGGATGAAAAAAGCTTTTATGTAGGGAAAAATGAGGCGAAAAAGAAGAAAGTAAATCCTAAAATCTCATCTTCTTGAAATATTCTCTTAACTAGAGAAGGTCTTCAAAATCAAAATTTCTTTTTAAATGTCTAAGCTGTACCATTGCTATATTGAATTGCATTTCCTGATTTGCATCAGCTTCTAAATTTCTGGCTGTAGAAACAATTGAATGCCAAAGATGATGGGTAGAATTCAAATTATATTATGTCTGTAAGACCAATTAATGGTTTTGAAACAGTGGTAGCTTGGTATTCATAATACTGCAGCAACCTCCCAACTACCACCTTTCTTCTCTCTAGCCAGGCTTTGCAATTTTGGAGGTCCAGCAGCTTTAAATCTTGTATCTATGTCCATTGACTTAAATAAGAGAGTAGGAGAATGCTGTTTTCAGAAACTGGGTTGACGAAAAGGACGCTAACAGATGGAACAGACTGGACAAGATTGCAAACAAAGGCAAAACTGTCTGAGCAAACTCTGTCCCGTGCTGTGGGGAGGTTTCTTTTAGTCAGAAAAGAGAAAAAGAAATCATTCTGAGAAATTGCATACATGACACTTTTGCCTTGTACCATCAGCTAATACTTTTCAAGCCAGCATCATAAGTGGTACAAATCTTTTGTGTGATGGCTTTATGCCATTTTTTGTTCTCTTTTGACAGGGCAAATCAAACTGCTCTTATTCAAAGCTGGGAGAATTATACAATGACCTTTTCAGGTCAGATGTACAATATGTAAGACATCTTTATTTGTAGTTCTTTTGAGTTAAAAGAAAACTACTCAAACGTGTATGGAAACTTCTGCTTCAAAACAAACTATAGCCTAATTCAATTTGCAAGTTACTGTTTTTGTGTAAGCATTTCTCTGTGTGTCTGTTTCACCAAAATCCAGCACTTACAGTAACATTAGTGTTGTAGCTCCTTTGCTGTTCACTGACTTGTTCTTAGAGTTAAAATCCTCTGCTCATTTTTCTCATTCGTTTTGCTACCCCTTTCTTCTCTTCAGCTACTGTTGAGGCTATTGAGGCTGATGAAGGTAAATTGGCCAGTCCCCTTTCTGTTGGTGCTACAACAGATAAGGGCTCTGCTGGGTGTATTCATTTTGCTGTAGCTTGTACAGATTGTGTGGGTGTTGGGCTAACAATTGTGGCTCGATATTAACCAAAATGTAATTGCTTTAAAGGGGAAAATGTTTTTTGGTGGTTGGTTTTTTTTCTGTTGCTGCCGTTGTGTTTTTTTTTTCTTTCTGAAAGTTAAAATCACATTGGAATTGCTGTATGTTGAACTAAGCACTGAGTAATGCCACAGGAGGAGATCAGGGGACTTGGATTTTGTGGGACATAACTTGGCAGCAGCTTGTAAATGTCCTGTGACACATAGGTCAAAAGCTGTGTGCTGGAGGCTGGGTCTTGTCTCCACCTCAAACCGTCCTCAGCAATCTCTGATCAAGTAAAATGCACAGCTTTTTGTAAATATTCTCTCTTTTTGTTGTGGTATGTTTTTTTCCCTTTTTTGTTTTTTTGCTTCAGTTCGTTTCCTTTCATTTAGGTAGCTAGTAAAAATTTTTTATTGGTCTTTTGTTACAGTTCAGCGTGTTTCTGTTTCTCTTTAAAAGTAAAACAACATGAGACATTTGTCTGCAAGATGTCTGCTTCCTCTGGTAGTGGCAGTTTACACACTGGATGTTTACATCAGAACAACCATTAACATCAGCACCGTTTTAGCTACAAATATAAAGCAAATGGCTGCCTAGGAAGATTCCTGAATGTTTAGTATTGAAAACTGTGGTGCTTTACTGATAGAACTCCAATTTAACCCTTCAGTAATTTTTGACACTACGGTTAAAACCGAAGTGTTGCAACGTAGATGCACGACATTCATTCAGCATTCTAAATTTTTGGAAGAAGAATTTTCAGAATTCCCCTTTAAAACAAAATTCTTCAGTTGTATTTTGTTCTTGCCCCTCTCAAATTTTCTGTATGTTTTTTTTTTTTTTTAGTTAATTTAAAAATTTTAAAAAATCTGATGATTGCTGTCCTTTGGTAAGATGTGCCCTTTTGGCCAGTTGAATTTGTTTTTGATTTTTGTAAAGCAGTGAACAAAATTACAGAACAAACAAGTAAGAGAAAATACAACTGCTTTCTAAATAGCAGTGAGTAAGCTGCTATTTATGTTGGAATTATCTATTCCTATCAGCAATCTCTAATCTGCAGTGTGCATTCTTGTTGACAGTTTGGCTGTTTTCTGTGACTTTCTGTGACTATGTGTTGTGTTTTAGTATACTCTCAATGTAAACTGCTAATACTCGTTGTCTGACCAGCAACTACAGCAGAGCACCTTCCTCAGTATCACAGATGGTAACATGTCTGCTTGAAATAGTCGATTGAATGTGCCCTCATTCCAGCAATATGCACCCTTCAAGTTAACTACTGATTTGCCATCCTTGCTATTTAGCCACAGTAGCCATAGTCGTAACGACTAGTCTGTGTAGACAAAGCTAACGATGGAGAAAATGTTTCGCCCTTTACCAATTGTCCCTCTGCAGTTTGATTCAGTGTCCGATAACACCAAATGGGCTGTGCTACTGGCAAGATTCAGGACACAGCGAGTGTTTCTGTTTTGACACAGCCATTCATTAAACTATTGCTTTAAGGGACTGGCCTGGGTGCTTGTTAGATTCTTCATTTTTGTGCTAGAAGATAAAAGTTAAGAAAAAAAAGAATGAACCCAGGCTTGAAAAAACTCACTGTAAAGCCTGTTCTGTTTTCACTGCTCCATCCCCGCTCACTTGACTATTCACCATTATGATGTTGTTGATGTTTTTCTAAGTTCAAGTATAATACATGTTAAAACTCGTGCACTTCACAAAGTTCCAATGTAACATTTGTGAAACTGGCGAAGGAACTAAATCCTGAGGCAAACAGGATCTATCCGTTTTCATAGGAACATTTGGCAAAAATGTTAGCATGAGAAAGCTTTTCTCGCTCCCCCAAAAATATAAGGAGTGGTAGATTGGTACCAGGGATGTTCTGGGGGTTTGGATTCGTCCACTTTTTTCTTTAACAGAAGTTACCAGCTTGTCCAGAATCAGGACTGCATATTGGAAAGAGAGCAGAAGTACTTTGCAGTAAAGAGAAGCTAAAGGGAGGAATATTGAACGTGATCTTTGAAACTCCCCCAGCATTTTCTCTCGAGGGAGTTTGCAGTTTCCTGGTACTAACACACCATTTCTGCTGTATGGCATGTTAAGGTAGAGGCATAGCAGAAGTGCCAGCTCTGGGAAGTGTACTGAATTGATTCGGTGCTTATAAGAGAAAAACACACAGAAAGCTATGACAAAAAATTATCTACGGAGCTGTGACTTGCTGTTTGCCTGCTGTGCTTTTTTATCTTTTACTTTAAATCTAAAGATCTTTGACTCTTCAATTAAAGAGAGAAAAAAAAAAAGAAAAAAATCACACTGTACAAATACATTCCCCAGCCTATGGCTGCCTTCTGAGATTGGTGTGGCCTCATCAGCATCGCTGCTGAAGGACAGACCAAAAGTCCTCAGGTTCAATTGGAACTTTGGTCCTTTGTCAGTGCGTTTCCAAAGTTAAATTGTACAAACATGCCAAAATTACGATATCCCTGGTCCATGTTGCACTCCTGGTCGATTCAAGTTGCCTTCTAGAAGTTGAGGGATTTGTTGGGGAGTGTAACCTCACCAAGTGATAAACAAGCAGCTCACCTGCGTTGATCACATAAGGCAACCTGTTGCAGGGTAACCCCAGATCTCCCATAGCTTTAATGTAAATCCTGGCAGTGCTTTTTCCCCTGCTCTTTGAAAGTCAAGTGGGAGTTGTGCCTGTTTAAGGGTGTTATGGCAAGGCACAGTGTCTTTAAGGCTGTACATGGTGATGACATATGCTAACTCACCAGCTCACTGCTGTGCCCGAAGAATGGTTTCTAACTGCAAACTGTACTTTCATGTCAGCTTCTTAGCATTTTAAGCTGAATCCCAGTGGATAACAAAATACTGGAAGTTGATCTTGTTGAAAAAAACAATTGTGTTGTGAGACAGTGGTGGTTAACCCCCAGTTCTTTCTGCGTACGGTAAGGAGTCGGTCGTGTTGTCAGATCTCCTCATTGCCACCTTCACAAAGGACTTTCTCACTCATTGCTAAGTTGGGGGAAAAGCTGCTGAGAGTTTTACCTTGCTAATTTCACTTTTTAATAATCCTTTATTTAGCTATCAAAGGATTTTCACCCCAACATAAGATCACTAGCTTCGAAGAGGCCAAAGGCTTAGATCGAATTAATGAGCGAATGCCTCCGCGCAGAGATGTGCCATCCGATGCCAACCTTAACTCCATCAACAAGGCAATCTCCACAGAGACTAATGGCACGGACAGCAACGGCAGTAATAGCAGCAATATTCAGTGACCACTGTCCGGGAGGGGGGTTGAGCTGCAGGGCGCGACGGGGTTGCTGCACATCAGCAGTGGGATGTTCTTGCCTCTGATAATAGCTTACTTGCTCTGGGGGCCAGGTGTTGGATTCAGTTTACAAAAATCATCTATGAAGAGATCGTCAACTTTAATTTGGTGGGAGGGAGGGTGGGAGAGAGACACCTCCTTTGGATATGCCTTTAAAATGCTTGTAGAAAAATGAAAGCTCACGCTGGTATATATTGCAAAGTTAGGGGAATGAACATGTTTTCCTACTGCATTGGGAACGTCTAGGTATGTTACTGAAAGGCCTTTTATTATGTTACTGGACATGACAACTTTGTTTAATTTCTTACTAACTATTGTACGTTTACAGTTGCAGCACTAAACATGGACAACATCGAAACATTTTTAACAAAATGTACAAATTAAATAAGGACTATTTATTGATAATGTTTTGCTACTCTTGTCAGACAATGGCTATGAAATAAATTAGGCAGTCTTTAAAAATATAGAGAAAAAAGAAAAAAAAAAAACCAGAATGTTGGAAATTTGTTTAAAATGCCAAAAAAAAAAAAGAGTGAGAGAGAGAGAGAGAGAGACAGTTTAATTTTGTACAGATTATGCTTACCTCAGGTTTCTTTAGTGTGCTTCAATGCCCTTCTTTAAATATAACACTTATCTTACTAATTTGGCAGCAATTATCCTTTTCTTTGTTTAAAAAAAAAAAAAACTGGAATAATTATAACATTTATCTTTTTTTGCTGTTTATATTTAGGGGGGTTTGGTTTGGGGGATTTTCTGGGTTTTTTTGGTAAATCAAGTCTTGGTTGTGGCTTGCTGAATTTAAATATTTATGAGTGGTGCATTTTTAAGTATAGTGAACAAGACACCATATTAAGTGCAGTGAAAAGCATCTATATTCTGTAAAAATCTGCCTATGCATGTTTTTTAAGAAAAAAAAAATGGCTGTATAGGCCTGTATGGGACTGTAATGCGCTTAGTGGTCTGACTTATACTGGAAATGTATGTATACTGGCGTACTTTATATTCTCTAAAAAAAATGCTTAATGCCTTTGAAATTTTGTAATCAAAAAAAAAAAAAAGCTTTGAAAAATCTAAGGGGAGAGTATTCTTAAAGTTTTTAACATAAGCTTGTCAGTGCACATATAGATGGGTAGCATGTTTAGCAAACCTTGTGAAATTTAAATAAGTTTGTAGTTACATGTGAAATTCTAAATGCATGATAACTGTTAATGTCATAATGGTTTAGTCATTTTGTTCTGTTCTGTCATGTGCCACAAAATGTGTAATTTTTTCACTTTTTTCCCTTTGTATATCAGTTACGGGTTTCAACTGGTTCATTCTAAAAGAGAAAAAGAAACAAAACAAAACAGTCCATTGATATTTTTTAACAATTGTATAAGTGCCCAAGTAATTCACTACAGCCTACAGCCTTGCCTTTGTAATTTGACTTCGAAATGTTGGCAATCAAAGCATGCACTTGTAACAATGAAAGAAGCATTTTATATTACTACTCAATAAAAATGTGCATGAACTTAAGCACTCTTTCCTTTCTTGCTGGCTCAGTCACAGATACACACACAGGCGTGCGCTTGTTACTCTCTTTTGCTTCGGACAGGAGAAGGCCGTTGCTGTAAAAGAAGAATGACTTGTTTCATGATTCAAGGTCAGTTTTTCCCTAAAAAAAAAATCTGTTTGTTACCCAACTGGTTTAGGCTACTAAACATCTTCAGACTTATCCCCAAGTTCTGGTTAGAAAGTTGAGTTTTGCACTTAAATGAATAAGGACATATCCCACAAGTACAGTGCAGAAGAAAACATGTGCCTTCTGTGTGCTTCCACCTACCCCCTCATGCATCCCCACTCCAACCTGGAACGTTTGCAAAGGACTCCCTAACTGTGCTCAGAGTCCTTCCAGTCTGTCATCCCATAAAGTACTGATGGACAATGCCAAGTGGTGCGATGTTGTGGGTATCTCTTTAGTCCTCCTTTCAGGTAGCATTATTAAATGTTGGCTCAGTGCTTACTTTCTTAGGTGTTTTTCCCACTTTCACTCTTCTTAATCTCAGTAAAACATGACAGATGGCAAAAAAGAAGAGAATTCCTAATATAGTAGGAATAAGGACTAGGAAGCTGGATCAATTTTAGATAGACATGTTTATTTCAGATTGTACAGAAATGTAGCACAGGGGAGAGACACATACAGTCTAAATATGGTCTCTGTGAAAAGTCATGGTGTAAGTTTGAGTGGCCACAACTGAAGACACTTCTGACCTTGTAAGTTGAAGAAATTGGAGCTATACCTCAGAAAATGGAAGAAGCAGAGGTGTGTTGCAATTGCAGAGTTGAGATGTACTAAGATACAGATCCAAAAAGGTAAGAGAAAATGAATGCTTCACCAGTCTGAGAGGACAGTGGAAGACTGGAATGATAATTATTGCCAAATTTGGTAATAAATTTGATCATCAAATTATCCAGGTAGGTATTAACTGCAAGAGAGAGGACCTTCTTTGTGGTCTGTCTTGTACTGTCCCCCACCTACTGCTGATCCTCAGTGCGTCAGAAGGCAGCAAACAAGTCGTTGGAAGAATCTGGCCAGTCTTGTACTGAGGGAAATAGTCCCTTGTTGGATTCAGCAGGCAAATGGCTGAAAGCAATTTGAAAGCAAACCTTAAAGCAGATGGTTTGTATATGGTCCTTATTGTAGTGCAGATCTACTCATGTTATGAGGACATGACATAAATGAGATCTTGTGCCTCCCTGTGGGAAAAGAAGTAACCTTCTGAGGAGGTTGCCTGAGGAGAAGGTAGTTTGTTTATCTGTCACTTGTTGGTTTATTGGTTTCAGTACATATTTAATAAGCTTTCCACTTGGACTGCATTTTTCTAAAAGAAGAAAGTGCACTCTGAATGGAAAACAGGGCTAACACTTGTGGCTCGGCTTAAATGAGGCTTCAGAGCTGATGTTTAGGCAAAAGACTAAGGAAGCCCTGCAGCCATGGGCCAGGACAACAGAGAAGGGAAATGAATCAGTGGAGCTGGCAGGAGAGCTTGGGGTATTTCTTTCATTCCTTTCTCAAGGCAGGTGAGAGAAAAGGCAGTGGTGGCAGTGCTGGAGACCTGAGCACTTAACGCTATGAGACTGAGAAGACAAGATCCAGAAGCTGTACAATGTACCTTGGCAATAACAAAAGCTATTTAGTCTGATAAAATTGATAAAATTTACCAGAGACTGAGTTGTACCTGGAAAGCTGTGACCTGGAGACAAGACATGCGTAAAAGCAGAGTAGGGAATGGCATTGGAAATAAAATTTTTGGAGGGCAAACTTGTGATAAGGAGTGGGCTGAGGCTCACAGTCCTGGCAGAAGAAGCAATCCAGATTGTAGGATTTAATGCTGCATTACATGCTGAAGAGTTGAATCAGTTCATCTTAAATGCAAGAGTGCCTGTAACTAAGGGATTTGGACCTAATACAAGGGAATCGCTATGAAGTCAGCTGGGATGACTAGACAAAGTCTGGGCTCTCTACAAGATAAAAGGACACACATTATGAGGGCCTTAAATCTCAACTAAACCTGTGAGGAAAGTATTGCAAGCTAACCAGGTGGTGGACACCTCAAGCAACCAGAGAAAAAGCTAACAAGAAATGGAAAAATGACCTGTCCGCCAAGGTTGCTGGGATGGCCAGTAAAGTCTAGGAAGACTGAAAATTAGCACAAGTTCAGCTAAGTTGTCTTTGCTGATCGTGGTCAAAAAGCAGCAAAAAAATGTTCCAGAGACTTGAATAGGAAGAGCAAGGTATAACTAAGTGGAAAATTAGGCAATGAGGATAAGAAAGTGGTTTGAAACAGATGCATTGGCTAAAGGACCGTGGAAGGAAAGCCAAAAATGAGATTTACGGTATGGAAACAAGAACTACAGGAACCAAGACAGAAGCAAATTGAGATTTTAATGCACTCATTCCAGGAAAAAAATGCAATAGTTTCTTTCCTACAGTCGCAATAGAAAATACCACATTTGCTTACTCATCAAATAGCAGTGCTCTTTAACAGCTCTCAGAATGAATGGTATATTTTGAAAATATACTTGGAGAATATCTAAGTGCAGAAGTAGGTATAAATAAGGAGCAACTGCAGGGCTATCAGTCTGAGCGTAATCACATGCAAAGATTTTAAGTAAATCTTGAAGGAACCACTGTCCAAAATGTGTGTGAAAGGGGCTGTTTGCTGCAATGCTCTTTGGCAAAAAAGAAATAAGTCTTGGATGTCAGGAATGTGAACATCGAAGTTAAGGTGGAAAAGAGCCAGCTGAAGAGAAGATCAGAACTGTTGGTGTTGAGAAAGGAAGTTCTGGGCAGTGAGTAGGTTCTTCATAGCTTCAGACAGAAATTCAGCTAAGGAACAAATGCTTATGGCATCTTAAATTGTGTGTGTGTGTCCTATCCCTGCCTCCACCCACCCCCCTTCCTTTTTTGCATCTCTATCTGTGTGCACCCTCACCAGCTTTCATTGGAAGACTGGGATTACTGGGCATGGGGTCAGGGTTGCTGGAGGGATTCGCTGCTCATAGGTGCATATTTCTCTTCATGTTCCTTTCCTCTCCTCTTTCTTCCCTTTTGTTCCTAATTCCTTTTCTCTCCCTTGTTCTTTTGCTTTATCACGGGCACCCATTTTGCCACTGGCTGATGCCCTAAGGCACTGGCAGCCCTGGCCTGCAGCACCCACCCCTGCCTGAGGGGAAGACATCCACCATGGTGTCCCCACTGCAGCCTGGCTGCACCGTGAACACTCCTCCATCTCACCTGGGGTTGTCCTTGCCCAGAGATGCTGCTCACAAAAAAACAGAATAAATTTTGATGAATTCCTTGGCACTCAGTGCAGGAGCATCACCAGCAGGTGACTGGCTTGAGATTTTTGTTCCTGTTAACAGAGTAGGGAGCATTCCTGAGGAATAAGTGATATTAGGGGAACACTGATATTTGTGTGGAAGGGGTGACTTGATAGGACCATAAGACAATCATTTTTTTTTCTTTTAGGAGATGAGGAAATAATATTGGTAATAAAAGCGTTTACATACATAGTGAGAAGCACCAATGTTGTCCCAGGAGTAAGTTGGCATCAATAATTGATAGTACTGATCCTTCCTGAGGAGCTGGCGAGGAAAAGTAGCAGAGGGGTCATCTCTAGATGGGAAGAGAAGGAAGGGCTTCTCTTGATTTTTTCTGCATCCCTGTAACTATTTTAGTTACAGTGGAGAGAAAAATAATGGTCAGGTTTGCCGCCACTCTCTCTCAGCAAAGAGTTTCTCTTGGCCCTTTCACCTCCACAGCTTTTTCTTATAAGGAGTGATTCATGCGTGTGCTTTCGGAGGGAAATAGATTTGCAAGACTTGCCAAATAGCGCACCTCTTAAAAGCACAGCTGGGTGCTGACACGGCAGTGTTTCCCTCAGTCCAGAAAGTTGAAGCCAGAAATAACCTCCCATCCTCTAACAGCTCTATGACTCACGTGGGCTTTGGGGAGGGTGCAGGGATTCCCGTCCCCAGAAAGCCCCGTTGCTGCTGGGAGGGGGTTGTTCGGGGAGGGCTCAGCTGCTGGGAAAGTAGTGCTGAGCTGTCAGAGCCCACGCAAGGAGATGCCCTCTGATCTCTGAGTCAGAGCAAAGGGCTTCTGTGGAGGCTGAGAGTGAGAGGAGATGGGTAAGGAGAGACCAAGGCAGAGACCCAAGGACAGAGTCTGAAGTAATGCTGGTGGGGCTCCAGCCCTGAGTGCTGAACACTCCCTTTCTCCCCTAAAGCTGGAGGAAAATGCCCAGCTGTGCCCATGGAGCAGGATTTCTATGCCACAGGAAGGGCTGGGGCACAATCCCGGGAAGCTCCCTGCCAGAAACAGTGGGGGAGAGCTGTGCAGCCCTCCCAAAGGGGTGTAAAAGCAGGTGTGCCTGATTTGGGCTCCCTGGGGATGTGTCTTCAGTTTCCCAAAAGGGGAATGACAGCTGTGATCACAGTCCCGATTCACCCAGCTTCCCAGCCACAGTTCCTGCAGTGACTGGGCTAGTGGCTCCTAAATGACATATTTTCTGTTAAGCTTTCTAAGCCATCATATAGCGTGTTCAAAACTCTTCATCTTTGAGAATGAGTACCTCTGTGGTGGTCTCCCAGGATGAGTGAAAAAACGTGCTATGAGATCTACCATAAATTATTCTGACTATTAAGATATAGAGAGCCATTAAGATCTCTGTGCACTAGATATCTGCATTGACCAGGATTTCTGCATTGGGCTAGTCTTTAGTGTCTTTGCTCCTATGCCATTCCTGGAGTATGATTGTAAAGCTATCTATTGAAACACTTTTTTTCCTCTTCCTATGGGTTTATGCTTTTATTGTTCTTTTTAAACACAGTTAACCCAAGTTAACCTTTTATCTAGTGTGTCAAAATTGCTCCCAGCTCCTCATGGCATCATTGGTAGTGTGAATGTAGCATCAGCACAGGCTCTACCTGCAAGGAGATAAATTTAAAAAATACACATATATGTTAGCTAACATTAATGTTTTGAGGAGAAACTTCTTTACTGTGAGGGTGAGGGAGCCCTGGCACAGGCTGCCAAGGGAGGGTGTGGAGTCTCCTTCTCTGGAGATTTTCAAAACCTGCCTGGATGTGTTCCTGTGTGACCTGATCGAGCTCAACTTGCTTTAGCAGAGGGTTGGACTAGATGATCTCTAGAGGTCCATTCCAATCCCTACCATTCTGTGATTCTGTGTGTAATATGATCTTTTTTCCAAAATTTTCCTCTCTTTCAAGATCCTCCAGTAAACTGGGAGGACTGGCTGATTCCCCAGAAGACTGTGCTGCCATTCAATAGGATCTCGACCAGCTTGAGAGTTGGGCAGAGAGGAACCTCATCAGGTTCAACAAGGACAAGTGCAGAGTCCTGCATCTGGGAAGGAACAACCCCCTGCACCAGTACAGGCTGGGTGTCAAACTGCTGAAGAGACCTGATTGATAATAAGCTAAACATGAGCCAGCAATGTGCCCTCTTGGCCAAGAAGGCCAATGGCATCCTGGGATGCATCAGGAAGAGTGTGACCAGCAGGTCAAGGGAGGTTTTTCTCCCCCTCTACTCTGCCTTGATGAGGCCTCATCTGGAGTCCTGTGTCCAGTTCTGGGCTCCTCAACTCAAGAGGACAGGGAAGTGCTGGAGAGAGTCCAATGCAGGACCACGAAGATGATCAGGGGACTGGAACATTTTTCATACGAGGAAAGGCTGCGGTATCTGGGGCTGTTTAGTCTGGAGAAGAGGAGACTGAGGGGAGATCTTATTAACGTTTATAAATATCTAAAGGGTGGGTGTCAGGAGGTTGGGACATCCCTTTTTTCTATAGTAGCTAGCAACAGGACAAGGGGTCATGGGATGATGCTGGAACACAAAAAAGTTCCACTTAAACATAAGAAAAAACTATTTCACTGTGAGGGTGACGGAGCAGTGGCACAGGCTGCCCAGAGGGGTTGTGGAGTCTCCCTCCTTGGAGGTCTTCAAGGCCCACCCAGACATGTTGCTATGCGACCTGATCTAGGTGAACCTGCTTCTGCAGGGGGGTTGGACTACATGATCTCTAAAGCTCCCTTCCAACCCCTACCATTCTATGGTTCTAGATTGGACTTGCCTTGCTACCCCATGGGCTGAGGTGTGCTGCTCATGTATGCCTTTCCATCCCTGTTCTGTGTACACATGTCTAGTCTGACCCTTCCTCTGGGTTTCTTCACTGCCCTTTACTGGAAAGTCAGAGACTTTCTACCCCATCTCTGGGGAAGCAAAAGCACAGAGAGAACCCAGCGATGACTTAAACCAGCAGCAAAAACCTCTCAGCCATCAAACACTAGCAGCCACTGCATGTGCACACGGCTGGCACCCTGGTGGGTGCAAACTCTATGACACTGGGTCTATGGGGAGCCAGGAGGAAAGGAGGGACAACTATAGCTCACTAGGCCAAAATTTCTCAGGAGACAGCCCAGGAAACAACATTTTTGAGCTGAAAAGCATGTGTCTGGATAACATTATTGTTATTTTCCTCGCTGTTCCTGGCCTGACAACCTTGCCTGTGCGTATCTGTCCTTGCCTGCTTCCTTCAGCTGAAGCGAGAAGCTAGAGATGACTCTGCATAGGAGGGGATGTGTTATGGCAGACCCACAGCCAGTAGCCAGCCCAGAGGCTCATCTGCTCGGAGCATATTGCATGGATTTACAGAAAACCCACAACTCCAGGAACCCATCAGGGCTGGCCAGTCAGTCACTGGGTGTACATCAGGATGACAAGAGCACATTTAATGTAGTGACAATATTCTATGCAGTTCAGCACTCTTTGCTGAAGTCTTCTTATGAGAGGAGAGCGATACAGCCTGATGCAGCAGGACAAAAGGGTATCTGAGCCATGTAGAGCTGGTAGGGAGACTGAGGTAATATTATTAATTGTGTAAGGCTTTTTTTGTGAAACTCATGAAGGAAAACCTTTGTATCTAATGGAATAACTCTCATTATTTCCTGGCTCAGAAGTATTTCCAGCCTCTTGCAGTATCACATGTACTGAAGAAGTCTTGGGTATGGCCTGTTGAAAGGCCAAAGCTGAGGGGGTGGAGGGAAAAAAGAAAGAAATGGGAGAAAGTCTGAACTTAATAGCAGAAAACACAGTTTTTCCATAACCCTTTTATTATTATCATCATCATCAAGATTAATTAAGGATAAAAATCCCTGAAATATGGATCATTTGAAAGAGACCAGCTGGGAACAAAGCTTTAGCAAAATTGTCAAGAGACTAAACAGATCATTTATCTCTGCACCACAGCTGAGGTGCAACAAAAAATGTGTTCTGTTGAGCATTGAAAACTAAATTGTTACACTCATGTGAGCATCTGTGTGTTGTTAGAATAAGACCCTGGGGTTCTGTGAATGGCTCAGGTGCTAAACCCTTTGGGCCAGCTATTGCAGTCTGGGCTGACCCGGTTCTAGGCAGGCTGCTGCTAGGTCAGCAGATTGCAGCGGATACTCCTGTAATGGCTGCCAGGGAACATAGGATGCAATGGCTTCAAAACATCAGATGAAAGGCTTGGTGAGAAGCTGTGTGCTGCTGTTGAACGTTTCCCTTTCCTAGACCCGGCAGCACACCTCTCCTGCCTTCCCCACTTCCCTGTGGGCTCCCTGGCAGGACACAAGTCCTCCTCAATGCAAAGAAAGCACAGGGTAAAACCCCAGCATGAAATACATGTGACCTCTCTTTCCATCACAGCACGGCACCAGCATCCAGAGCAATGGGCAACACAGAGAATAATTTATTTAAGCAATACAAATCATGCTTTAAATTCAGCCCTGCTCTTTTCCACCCCTTGGAAGACTCCTGCTGGTGCTGCAGCCTCCCAGGTCACAGGTGAGGACCGCGTTCTCTTCAAAAGTGGCCGCCAGCACTGGCGATGTGAGGGATGGTTGATGGCTGCACAGCTGCCTGCCACTTCCCGCAGCCCTCCATCTCTTCCCTCCTGAAAAACTGTAGTTTCATCAAGTGCAGCTCAGAACAATGGAGCCTTGCAAGGCACATCCTTCAAAGGGGTGGGGGGTCTCTACAGACACCTTCCCTGAATCGAGTTGTACCTTCTGGGAAGGAAGAGAGCATGAGTAGTCCTTTCTTCTCTATTTCCCTGCCAGGTGATTCATTCAAACATCCAGCAAAAATATCCAGAACGGATGAACTATTTACACTTCTCACCACTTAGCTGCTCGCCACACAGCAGGGTCATGCAGCCCCCCAGGCAAGGAGATTGCAGTGTCCTTGTCTTCCTCCGTGCACAGGTTTGGAGCACACGTGCCTGTGCATCCCTATGTGTAAGCAAAACCTGTTTCCATGGTGACAGCTGCACTTTCTAAATATGGCCTGTGATGCCCAAATCATGTGGGTATTAAGCACTGAGTTGTGTGCAGGGTCCCTGCTGACACTAAAAACCTGCTGTTGGGGCTCACTAGAACTGAGGTGTGGCTGATAAGAGGCTGGACTGTACTTATCTTACAAGTGCAGGGAGAGATTTGCAGCATTTTCACTATTGGATGTGGCTAGGTTCCTTCTCTGTTAAAGCTGTTCCAATGCTTATCTGTGCAGAGCTGAACAGAGGTTGGGTGAGATTACACCTGATAAAATTATCAGTCTTGTAATTACATGCAACAGCCCCAGATACACTTCTGGGTTTAGCCTACAAATCTAGTAAGAGCCAGGCACCAAGAGTATTACAGGCTGAGGAAACCTGTGTTTGCCAGACCTTTGCCTGTACCTTTCTGTGACACCTGCACGACGAAACGCAGCAATGTACATGAAGCTGCAGCACTGGCCATATGTATGTCCATCAGCCTGTGCCAGGCAGTGTCACACTGAGGAGAGATGGGAAGGTCACCTACCAGCCACCCCACACTTCCCGTCATGCTCATCCCTCCCAAGCACAGGGTTGGCGTTTGCTTACAGGAGGGGAGTTTTTCTGCACTGCCTGCCCATCTGGCCTCCACGCTGAGCTGGACGTTGTTGGAGCGGTAGGACAGGAGGCTGTGGTGCTCCTGGCACCCTGCAGCAACCTGGACTCTCCTGGCTCTGGTCCTGGGCATGCTGTGCCAGGAAGAGCTATGTAAGGACAACACACCCCATCGGTCTGCTCCAACGCTCCTGAAGAGAAGTAGCTGGGACTTTTTCTTTCCTAACGCTGTAAATCACAAAGACAGAAAAACGTGATTCCAGACTGGTTAGTGAGTCCCTTTTCCTCAGCTTCTGGGCTCTCTCTCCCAAATGTTTTCAGTGTGAGACTCCCTACAGCATGGGGCAGAATATTGGGGTCCAGCTTCCACTAACAAAAATTTCCCCTCAGGATTTGGAGCTGGCAAGGCAGCTCAGCAGCAGCCACACATACATCTTTGCAGACCGTGAGAGATACACATGGGATGAGAGAGTTGGAGCACAGAGGGAGAAGGTATGAGGTGAGAGTTAGAATCATAGAATCATAGAATGGTAGGGATTGGAAGGGACCTTTAGAGATCATCTAGTCCAACCCGAATTCTCCTTGGTCTTACATCAGGAAGAGGAGGGAATATGGCAGAGGTCACAGCTTCTGCTCAACCTTCCTCCCAGAGCTTTCCAGCCCCTTGGAGCAGCCTAAACCTTCCTAATATCAGATTTCCTGAAAAAGGACAAAGAGCTCATATTGATGTATGAGGAGTGAAGAGCAAAAAAGGGCAAGAAGTAAGAAATATGATGCCATGAAACTTCCAGAAGCCATTGGAGCTAATACATAAAAAAATCTAGAAGCAAAGGCAAGGAAGGGAGCAAAACTGCGTGCTGCCCTGCAATGGATGGCTGTTCACTGGAAAGCAGGGAGAGGAAAGAGAAGTTGAGGCAGATCAATTTTGCAGATGAAAAAACGCTTATATATACAGAGGCTAGCAATGGGAGCTATTCAGATGGCATAAGACCATGGGGGACATCCTCCCTCAGCAGGTGCCCTGGTGCAGGACCACCAGCTTCTGCTCTGGGTCTGGTCTCCAGGTTGATCTGAGGCTCATGGCCAAGCACAGGGCTGGGGCTGAGCTGTGGCTGGTGGCATCCAAGGGGGCAGAGAGGAATTTGGTAGGATGGAGGGAGGGAGGGAGAGAGAAAGGCTGGAGGATGGGAACCACACATCATTCTCATTTCCATTTCACAATGGAGGAGAGGAGGTATCTTTTGGAGCTCAAAGGTGGTTGTGCTTTTTAAATACTGAGTGAAATGTGAAAAATAAAATTGTTCCCAGTCCTACACTCTCAGAATGATTTATGTTGGTATTTAATCCCACTTGTGTTTCCCTGCCCACCATGTTCTGGGTTTCTGTGTGCTTTTGTAAGCAGTGGGAAAGCAGCATGCTGCTAATTACAACCCAGGGCTGTTTGGACACAGAACTGGAGAGGGAGGTGAAAATAAATAAATAAATAGATAGACAGATAAATGGAAAGTCCCATCATCACCATAAATCCGTGTCCCACTCTTTGCAAAGCCCACTAGTGTGTTTCCAGGGAGACTGCAAGTTATTGGCAGTGATTGTTGAAGCCTGGCTGGCTCAGGGTTTGACTGGTGGCAATGCCTGCTCTCAGCCACTTGCACTGCAGAGAGGAGCCAAAATATGCCAGCACTGGGGTCCCACTGCAGTGCTTGTGGGGGAACATTGCATGCACATGGTGATATGTTTGCCCCAGCCTCCTGGGGACAAAAGGAGGGTTTGGGGGCTGGCACTGGCTGCAGGGCAAAGCAGGTGGCTGCTGTTGTGGTTTCCTATTTACAGGGAACCACGATGTGGTGCACACTGTGCGCATTGGCAGAGATGTTTGTTTTTAGGACAGCCAAATCTTAAAGTCATGTTTTCAAACTTTCAAGCTCTCTTTGCATTCACCTGTTTATAGACTGCACAGTTGTTTCCTTCATTAAAAATACAGATGCCCCTGGCTGGGTTGGCTCTGGTTGGGGGATGCAGGCCTCGAAGATGGGAGCGAGGGGAGCGGGGAGGCAGCAGCAGACATGTGCGTTGCCAGGATGTTCCTTTTCCCACCTCCCCATGCGCTGCCATCGCCTTGGCTAGTGTGGCCAACAGCAGATGCAGGCAGGGTCTGGTGCTGCCTATGTAGTTCCCACTGCCAGTCAATTAATTAATAAAGCTTTCTGGCCTCTTATCCAAGCCACCATTTCAGTCAGCTTAGGCTCCCTGTGGCAAGATATCCCTGACTGTTTTTATTCACTTTTCTTTCTAGCTGAAGGTCCCTCAGCAGGTTGCCTCAGCCCAATGAAAAATCATGCAAACTATTCATGAAACTAGGCCACAGGTGTTTCCCCTGCTCGGTGCTCTGGCTTACAAGTGTGGATGGCTGAGCTCTCTGCATACTCTCCTTGACCCCGTCACTCTGGCACAGTGCAGTGACCGGCTGCTGGCAGGTTTTCTTCTCCTGAGGTGGGTTTTTTTGCTTTGTTTCAGGTTTTGGGGGATGAGGGGTAGTTTGGTTTGGATTTTTGGCAGCCTGATGGTCAGGAATTGCAGCATGTCACTTCAAGTAGAGGCTAGTGGCCTGAAAAATCCTGTAGCAGCAGGACAGCTTCTTGGGGATGAATTAGGAAAAGATGCTTGGAGGCAGGGAAGGCATGTGTCTTTAATATGTTCCTCCTACAAGCTCCCTTGTTGTGTGTCAGGAGCCTCCACTCCATAGACCGTTTGTTTGTCCGCCCACCCTGCCAGGGCTCTGCCCCTGGCCCCTCCAGAGCTCTGGTGCCTCCCATGCCCTCCACAGCCAGGACACCCAGAAGGAAGGCAACTTCATTTAGCTGTTGAGCAGCTAGACCTCACACTACTAAAAGCCATGAATTATTGATAAGAAAGCAGTGTTTTGTTAGGGCACTTGCAGCCACACCACTATGTCGTCTCCCAGATAGAGTTAATTGCTGCAAAAATTTATGCGAGGTTTTTTGGCTCCCTGGCTCCCACCATGCTGTGCTTGCTTGCTTCTCCTGGCTCCTCCCTTTGCCTACCGAGGTCCTAATGTAGTAACCAGATAAATATCTAAGGATTAATTAATTTAATCCAACTTCTCCTGAGACAGAGCCCTGGCAGCTGCAAGTTAACATCAGCACAAGTGGCCAGTGGATGAAGAGGGAACAGGTACCTCTGAGCTCATTTCTGTGGGATGGTGTCTGCTCCCTGCCTCTCTGTCACGGAGCACAGCCATCCCCTGGCAAGGTTTTGGGGGCTAATGGAGCTTCTTCTGCTTCTCTCATGCCTGGTAGCTGTTGTGGAAGCAGCCCATTTCTTCATCAGGGAGCTGTGCAAAAGCTATGCCACATGATAATTTGGGGAGCCAGAGCACCTTAGGGATGTGCTGGTGGTGCTCATTTCTATTTCTACCTCCAAGCCGGCTTCGGCGGCAGCCTGGGAGCTGGTACGCAGCTGCCTCCAGAGTAATCTGAGGCCCTCTGAGGCCTGATGTCTCCTAATGACTGTATCAATTGATCTGCACAGGGATTAATTTAATCACAAAAGTTTTTACCATAGTTCATGTAAATATCTGCTCTCATTTCAATGATCACCAAGGACCTCCTGCCAAGCAGTTGCATGAAGCCAATGATTCCTGTCGACTGTCTCAAAGCCTTCCTTGCAGGAATGTGGAAGAGTCCTGAGGTCTGCCAGCCTGCAGTCCTAAGGCATCCTGCCCATCCTCTACCTTCAGTTAATGTTTGGTTCTTTACAGAAGCATCTCCACCTCTGACCTCCCTTCACGTAGGTCTCTCCTCCCTGCAGCCACCAATACAGTGCCAGGGGGAGCTGCTGCCCAAGCACAAGCAGCGAGGCCTGGCTACTGTCAAGTCCCTGCTGCCCTGGGGAGCCATGTTTTTGCTGCCATAGCCCATGGGGAATCTGAAAGTGAAGTTTCAGAGTGCCATACAATGAGTAAATTATGAAGAAGAAGAAAAAAGTCACCCTGCATTTGAAAAGTGAGGTATTTCTTAGTTCTTTTGGAGTTTTTTTGCTAATCTTCAGACGAGAGACTGTTAGGAAGTATTAGATTGTTGTTTCTCCATCAGCTTTTGTCTTCTCAGAGAAGAAAGATCTTACCAGAGGAAATGAAAGTCAGTGCTTGGGTTTTGCAGCTGTAGACAGAAGAGCAAAGAGCCCAGATTCCTTTAGTCTTTGACACATGCATTTTCCACAGCCCAAAATCTTGTGGGGCTGGAAATGTCAACATTTGAGGACATTAATGTTGTTACTAATTATTTGTCTTCCATTAAGTATTAAAAATGCACTCATGGCTCATCCTTCTAAGGTGTTCAACACAAGAAAATGTCACTTCTTACTTTCCAGGCCCCCTCTTTTCCAATTGCCTGGTAGCGTGGATGAGGTTACCATTGTCTCAGCTGTGCCATTATGAGATCTAGTTTGAGGGGTTTCCATGTACTCACAGGCACTGCAAACCCAACACCTCTCCTCTTTCTGCCTTCGTAGTCCCCACATCCTCTCTGGCTTCCTCATCCTCCTACCTTTGATCATCTGATCCCACAGGTCAGACCACACACACACATGCACATCCATCAGCGTGATCTGGGCATTTTCAAGCAGTTAAATATTCCTGGGTTTACATTCAAGAATGAGTGAATATGACTTAAAGGAAAACAAAATTCTCTTGAAGCCTGCAGATTTGTATTCTAGGGGATATGAAGAAACTCAAGGATTTAGCTAACTTACATGAAACAGAAAAAAAAGCCAAGAAATATCCCAAACCAAACCCTGCTGCAAACTGTATTAGCTGCCAAAGCCATAATTGTGCAAAACTGGGAATCTCTTTCTCAGCTGAACCTAACACATTGGTATAGCATGTTAAGCAAATTAACTGGCATTGGAAAGCTAGCATTTCGTATAAATAATAAACCAAACATTTTTTTTCAAATCATCCTAACAGTTTTCTCGGTAATCTGCAAATACAATACTTATATTAACTGGCTGTTTCCTCTGAATTGGCATTTTAGCTTTCTGAGGGGATATTAGAAAAGGTAACATCTCTAAAGCAGTACAATTCATATAGATTATAAAATACTGATTCTAATGCAGAAATAGATCAGCATAAAGCAATAATTTTTAAAATTGTGTCCCTGTCATTTATGGATATGTTTACATCCTATAGTAATTTATTCAGTTATTTGCTTCTTTTCTTGTTGTTTGGATTTATCTTTCCATGTGTAGTCCTCTATTCATAGAAAGCTTCATGCCCAAGAGCCAGGATGCTGGTGCTGGTGGGTGGGACTGCCTAGTCTGTGCTTTGGGATGATCTCAATTGCCCAAGTAGGCTTGAGAGCATTCATAAACTTTAAGACCAGACCAAAAAAAAGGAGGCACAGCAAGTGTGATCATCACGTTTACTGAAGAAAAGCTGTTTGGTATTCTCATTCTTCAAGTATTTTTAGACTGCAGTAGCTAGGGAGTGAGGCTGTTTTGTTAGCATGGCTTTTCTTAAGGGAGATCCTCCTACCACCCAGACCTTTGGTATTCTCAGGTCTCTTCTACAGTCACTGTGGGTTTCAAATTTCAACATGCTGGGTATCAACAAACTTGCCTAAACAACCTCTTGTCTGAGACTCATGAAACCCAGAGAAGGACCGTTGTGAAGAACACTGCTGGTGGCCCAAAAAAAAAACAAACCCCAAACCTTAAAGGCCCACCATGTGACCAAGTTGGGCTGACCATGTGGTTCTCTGATCCCTAATCTTCTAATCAAGAGTGCTCCCATGTCCAGATAAAGAGGCCCCAGGACAATTGTTGGTGACTGTGGTTCACAGGATTCAGCTAGAAGAATTGGTGAGTTTCAGGCACTAAGAGCCCTTTTAAATCTTGCAATAGGAAAAGCTAGCCATGGAAAAGGAGGCCCCAGAACAAAGCACCAGAGTTATTCTGTGCAGCATGGTGAAAGAGTAAAGCCTGGGAGGATGGGCACCCTCCAAAGGAAGAAGCAATGCCTTTGAACAGCAAGACCCTACTAAGCAAAATGGCTTTTGATCCTCAGAAGTACCTGAAATAAGGGATATGTAAATGCAAACACTGAAACTATTGATGTCTTTCTGTTGGTTTTTCTTTTTTTTTCAAGACATGACAGATAACATTGTGTTGTGGACCAGAGGATCCATAAGGATGCTCAAGAAGATGTGGAAGCTCCAGTGGGCTTCTAATGAACAATGCTGACTCTGGCAAAGCTACAGGATCCCAAGGAATCTGTCCCTTCAGATAACATTGTAAAAAGTAAGTACAGCAAGTGGGCATTTAATACATATCTGATCACAAAATTCACGTGTGAGACAATCCTTTGGGGTCTTAAAGTGGTCCCAAGGCATATAAGCTGAAGATGGACATTTTTGTCCAACATATTCACCAGGAACAAGAAATGGAAACATAGATTTCAGTGATCTTCTCCACACACATAAACTCTAGTGCTGTTTTTGTGTTACTGGCAGAATTAACAGTATTGCTGCCACATTTTAACATTTTTCTGAGAAAAGGAAAGGAAAGCAAGACTGCACATTTTGAGACAGCCAGCAATTGGAGTGTCCTGAGGACAGACCTGTTTGACTGTCACTGCTAGTAACCAAAGCATCACACTGAATTGCAAAGGCTGGTGGAGGGAATGAGAAAATAAAACTAGTCCAGTGACAAGAAGTATTGGGTCCATCCTAACTATGACTGACATTCCCAGTGGAAGAGAAAACAGGTTACTCTGCTTGCTACTCTGCCCTAAACCTAGTCACTATTCTCTTGTATGGTGCAGAGGCAGAAAATACCAAGTAGAAGAAGTGGACGAGCAGGTCTCCTGGGGAAGATTGTGCTGGGCCATTTACTTCACTAATAGTGCTTAATGATAGCTGTTAGTAACTGTGAAAGAGTTAAACTTAATTCCATACCCACATACATTGTCACCACTCAAACTAGAACAGCTATCCCACAGCGACATGAGAAATCACAGGTTTTTAAGAATACATGGTAATTAAAACTATTAGAAAAATTTAAACATTTTTATAACCCCAGTTTCCCAGTTCTCTAGTGGGATTGTGGTGTTGGTAATTTCAGATAGGGGTAGGGGGTTGAGTTGGAGATGCATAAATCTCGAGACATTAATTTGGGGCTGAACTGAAGGAATCCATTCTGTGTTATGAAAATTGTCAGCAGCTGCAGCTGAAGGAAGCAGAAACAGCTCTATCCCACTTGTCATACAACTGTCCATATGGAAACACTTATTTGGGAAGAAGTAATTGAGAGCCTTAATACGAAAATTGTTTCAGATTTGCCTCTGAATCAAAAAGTCTTTCTCATTCAAGATTAAAATCTTATATTAAATATTAACAAAAGAAGGAAAGAAATTTCTGCTGAGTGTTTATAGTGTGCCTGCGAAGCCATGGGGAAAATGTTTGCAAGGGTTTGCAGTTGCGAGAGGGTGTGTGTACAGGGCAAGGGGCTCCCAGCCTCCCAGGAGGCAATCAGGCCCTCACAGCTCACTCACAAAGTCAGCCTGGCTCAAATAATTTTAAAATGAAAAAAATCAGTTTTCACAGGAGAGAACGAAAGAAAACTAGTTCACATCTTTGGAGGTTTGTAAATAAAATGAAGCATTTTAGGGTTGAGCTCTTTGCTCGGATGAAAATCTCCACGCATTTATTGTTTCACACAGGGTCAGTGCAGAGTTATGTCTCTGTCATGATTTAGTCTCCTTTCCTCCTCCTCCTACTTTGACAAATAGGCAATTGTAAATATTTTAAGGCTGTAAATTGTCCAAGACAGGGACTGATTTTATGATAATAAGACTTTTAAGTGCACTAGTGTAATCCATGCAGCAGTTCGAAGTTCTGGATTACAGATGCCAAGCTCGACTTAACGTTTGTGGACAGAGTAGCCTGGCTATTAGAAAAAGTTTAAAAAGCATATTTCCACTTCTGCCTAATTTTAGGGATGGCTGGATCTAGATTCAGTCCATCTTCTGCTCTAGGTGCTCTTTGCCTATAAAATGCTTCCTGTGAGATGGTGCCTCCAGGGTTCACAGGTGCTGGAACGCTGTCATGGATGGTTCCATCACTTTCCCCCCTGCCCCCTCTCCCCTTAAACCTGTGCGTGGGCAGAGAGGATGATGTGCTTGAGAAACTGAAGCAAAGGGCAAAAAATCTGAGCACGCTGTCTGCCTAATGCCTGGAGCAGAGCCAAGCTTTCCAGTATTTAGAGCAAGGGGTACAAGCAAGTATTTGTTTATTGATTGAGAAAAAAAATGCAGTGTTTCTCTGACTCCCTATCGGTTTCCAAATCTGATTTAAATAAACTCTTCCAGAGCATAAATCCAGACAAAATATCATTCACCATATGTTTATTACTAAAACTTGGCTCTTGCTTGCATCAAAGTAGTTTTCACAAGCAGGCTGTTTGTTACAAAACCTCAGCAAAGCAGGTATAATTAGCATTAGCGCTTGAGGGGGAAAACAGGCTAAGAAGAGAGAAAATAATTTCCTTGCTGTTGCAGAGGGAGTTGGCACGGGGATTTGGGTTACAAACAGCCATTCCTAGCTTTCCATTTTCTTCATGTCGATGACTAGATTTGCATCTTTTATTAATTTTTCTAACAATTGGACCAATAGTACCTTGCTCATTTCTTAAAGGGAGTGCTTCAAATGCTTGTAAGACTAGCTTAGAAATATCCAAATAAATGGTCTTCCTACCTGAATGATGATAACTGCCTTGCAAGGAAGTTGTATGACAAGTTACTTGTATGCCATTTTGCATATAATTAACATTTATCAACCAGAACACAAACCACTTTGTGAATACACCATTTATAGGAGTTTTATCAGTGATCCACTCTTGTACTGCTGGCATAAGTCACTCAGATAAAGCCACATTAAAAGCCTCAAAAGGATAAACAACTACCACAAGATGGGTTTACATATCACCATTGGCATTATTATGAAGTGCTCAGACATTTTGGACTTTCAAACAAAGTTTGAGAGCTGTAAGGAGAGAATGATATCAAACCTTTTTTCTTTTTTTTTCACTTTAGCATTTACACATGATAAAATGTATAAATAAATAAAGGAGATACCTTCACATGAAGGTATCATCTTTTAGTTAAATTCCTAATAAATATGATCTTGAAAGTTTGTCTGAAAATGACAAAAGTGAAAATTTAAAACTCTATGAGATCTTTCTCCTAACAAATGGGTTTTGATTTTCTTTCCTCTTAGAAAACTGATTTATGCATGCTAATGGATCTTTCTAACAAATCCAAAACTTTTTCATTTTCTTTCTCCTATTGTAAAATCCTTCAAGTCTTTCTGTAGTTGAAGTGTGAGAGAAAGAGGCTGGGTAAAAGAGAAATGGAAAAATACTTCCTGAGAGCTGCAGTGCCCCTCTCCTGGGAAGATTCATTTGCTCTGGAGTCTTCACCTGCTGTTGCTTTCATGGCTCACAAGTCCCTGTTGCCTTGGTCTCCTGGCTCAGCCAGTCTTAATAATCTTTCTCTCCAAATCCCTAACTCCCAAGTGTTGCATCATTTACTCTGAAAGTCTTTCCCCCCCCCAAAAGCTCACAACCCTTTCCGATAGGAGAACTTCCCTGTCATCCTCCATGCTATGTTTCCAAAACGTCTCCTAAATTTTAAGAACATAACACATGCTGCTAACATAATTTGGTTGTAGAACACACTATTTTAAAACACTTATAATGCTAATGCTTTCACAAAAGCATTTTTAATGCATCCAAAGAGCTACTCATACCTTCAATGAAAGGATGTGACCAGTCTTATTTTCATAAAATGCAAAAATGAAGAAATAAAAGCTGAATAAATAACATTTTCATAAAGTTTGTTTCCCTATCATTTTGCATATACTCTCTTTGGAATTTTCTGAAGCCTAGAAACAAACATTCCTGAAGAGCTACAACCAAGCAGTGTGTAAGGATTACATGGCAAATGATGCTTTTAGGCTCATCCCATTACTATGGCTGGTTTCTACACAGCACTACCCGGGCTTGGTTATTTCTGTTTTGGGTTGATCCTACAACTGCACGAGTAAGAGCCTGGAGCAATCCCATGAAGTGCATAGCGTTTGCCCCTAATATTTCACCAGATAGGGAAAATGGGTGCTGCCAGAGGTGTCCTGCAGAGAGTGGGTTAGGTCTGGGCTGTGGCCAGGCAGCTGCTGCTTCTCTCTTTCTGCTTCAGATACACTTCTACAGAGGCAGCTCAGGTTATTCATCATCCCTATTCACTTCCTTCCACCCTCTTGACTGCTGTGTTGTTTTGGGTTGGGCTTTTTTTTCCCTTTGAGAGATTGAAAGTGGCAAAGCTTTCACTGGCACATTAGTGCTGCTTCAGGTGAGTGGTTAGCAGGGAAAAAAAAAACCAAGTAAGTTCATGGAGAAGCACACAGTGCCAGATCAAGCCCGAAGCAGTTGTCACCATCCCCATGTGCAGCAAGGATGGGGAAAGGGGGAAAGAAGTGACTTAGAAAATGCACAAATGCCTACATTTTAACATAAGTAACAGTTTAAATATTGCATGTTTCTGAATCACTTCAAAAAAATCACAGCTCGGGAATTTAACCGAAGAATAAAACCCTGATCTAGAAAACAATTAGTTCCCCACATAAGCCCACTGGGAGTATTACAGGAGATGGGCTGATTTCAGGATGGCACTCTATGGAAATTAGAGTTTTATTAAGTCTCAAAAGATATGGAAAATGTTTTTGGTTTTTTTTTTTTTTAAAGCATGTCTTGTGATAAGAATTGGGAATTTGGGAGCAAGGCAATTTATTTTCTTGAGAAACTGGCCACTATTTTGGTACATGTAAGCTGAAATCAGTGAGAAGGTGACAGATTCAACCAGCACAGATGAGACTGCTGCACCTACCCACAGTGTGCCCTCCCCAGGATGGCTTTCTTTTCCTGGCTGTGGCCAGTATGGCTGAGCTGATGGGTCATCCTCCCTCAGGCTTTGGTCAGTTATTTTAATCTCTTGGGAGTGTTCTTTTGGTTATTCATCCAGATATGGAGGAGGGAATTTAAGTAAATCCTACCACCTTATGACAATATTTCTCCAAGCAACAAGATTGTTTATAAAGGAAAATGAAATAAACCCAGGTTACAGATGATACATTGAAATGCAAATCTCTGTTGACTCAAACATGCAGGGATGAAACAACAATTTTACATCAGCAGGGTCAAAGAAAAACCTGAAAACGGTCAGGCAGGAGCAGGGTAAAGGCCATAAAAATAAGACGTAGCAGCAGCCCTGTAGTAAACATAAATGAATGGAGATGATGGTAAACAGAATGGGACAAATTAGAAATGTAACTTTGCATCCAATCAGGTTATTTGTTTGAAATGCTGGATGCACACATTTAAGTTTATTTTAGTTACTATAACAACCCAATACAAGCATCATATAATGTTTTATCACATTATTTTGGATACGATTACATTATTTTACAACTTTGGTTGCTAGGAGAGCACAGTACCTTTCTGTGTGCTTCAAACAATTTTCACTTTGTAGAGACATCGGCTTCTTGTGGCTGGCCTCTGACACAGCTATGGAATCCTTAGCAAGGCAAGAAACCAGATTATACATGTAGGAGTCAGTTGCGCCTGGAAAACTCTCTGTGATGAGAGGGTGGCTGGGATTTTCTCCTGCTGCAGGGCTGACAGGGGTGGCTCATGTCAAAGAAGAGCTGAGGAAATGAGGAGGTGGCAGTCTGGGGAGTAGCCTTAGAGAGAGCTTTATTTGAGATACAACTAAAGCTGAGGAGCTTCCTGTGCTCTTATGTTGATGAGTTTGTAATACAATGTACAAGTCGCATTTCATGCTATCAGATTCTGTTGCTGAAAAGGCTAATAGATGTGGAGTTATGAAGCTGAAGTTGTTTCTAACATAATAGCATAAGCTAACTCCCAGTCACTGAAGTACACTTTTGCCCACAGAATATTCTAATACGCGCAGAGCAAAGACTACAGATAAGCTCTGGGGCAGGTGGCTGCCCTGTGCTTCACAGGGCATTGCAAAAGAGGAGCAGTTGCTATTTAAGATATAATGGCAGGTGTTTCTTGGGGTGCACCACTCAGCAGAAAGCAGTGGCAAGCAAGTCTAAACGTGCTCGTTTATCTGATGGAAATGACTGTGCACCATAGTGAGGAAGTGTTCTTCTGGCATGTGGCCTTACAGGTGGACTGGGGACCTGTGTCAGCCTGTGACAACAACCCCCAACAGGGGAATATAGAAGAGAACATGATTTCTTGCAAATACCAATTGCTGAAGAAGGCGGCACCAGGAGAGAGGGCACAAAGCTAGTAGAAGGTGTTCCTCTGCCTGGAAAAAGCACAAGCAATATTTCCCTGCCTCTGATATCCCTGGAGGCTTTAATGCTTCGCAGTTTCTGGAGGAAAAGACATTACAGATCTGTGTGTGGATTGTGGTTACAAGGGGCAACGTAGGGGTCTGAAATGAAAAGGAAGGTGAGAGGAACATGGAAATATTTTTTAGATGTGTTTAAAAGCCAGGAACTTTTAGTAGGAGCAGGGCTTTTCTTTTTACTTTTAGATTTATTGATGATTATTGGAGCTCTCTGGGAAGATATTGTTCTTAAACCGCATACAATAGTGAGAAAGGGAAGAAAATTAGTTCCGTTTTTTTGTCCCTCTCAAATTTCCTCCCTCCTGTGCCTTAAATTGAGATTTCAATTAAAACAAAATCCCCATTGCCCAAGAAACAAACCAGAAATTCACAGAGTGGCCAAAATACCAGCCTCATCTTGTTTACCTTTTGTCTTTTCCTCCCAGAGTTACAGCAACTGGACAATACAGGCAGCAGTGCCAAGCTGGGGATTTGAACAACAACATGCACTTTTCACTAGGAAAATGGAAGCGACACATTCATCACTCCCTGTGACGGCGACATGTCTCCTTGGAGGTGCAGAGGGGCAAAGATTGCAGGCATGGACCAGCAGGAAGAGGGATATGAACTTCCAGACAGCGATCTGCTTGACAAAGCTGCTGAACTAACACATCTCAGTGGCACAGGACCCTCCTCCCTCTGCTACAAAATGTCAGGCTTTGGCACCTGCAGAGTACCTCGCTGCTTTGAAATGACAGCCTGGCTCTCCGAAGTGTCACCAGCAATCCAGTCCTCAATTAATGGTATGGATTTGTGGATTTCTGACACTACTCTCAAAGCTCCTGTGGGCTGCTGCAGCCTACAAGCCATGGATGGTTTCTGCTTTGCAAGACTCAAAGGAGAGGAAGGGAAAAAAGCTGGGAAGGAAAAGCTACTGTTTCATTATTCCATGCTAGCAGGGTAACAGAATACATTTCCTTTAATACTAAAATGTGTCATTTGAGAAAAGATCCTGCTATCTGATCAAGCTCTCCATTAGTTATTTTTTGCATGTGCATGCACAAATCCAGCAGGCAAGCCCACAGCACTGCTGTATATTGGAAACCAGAAAATGCTACAGGGTGTTTCTAAAGAATAGCAATTTTGAGGTTGTGGGTGGTTTGTGGGTGTAATAAAAAAGGCTGCATACTGAGGCATCTGAATTAGGCTTCTCTTTAGGCTGCTTACAGTCTCTATCAAGATTGTTAAGAACCTGATTTTTCCATGCTTATCCTCATCCACCAGCTTTTGCTCCTGTGAGCAATTACATTTAAGTGCTGCCCGTTGTATCCAGGCCCCTAACACAGAAGCTGAGCACCAGTGTGGCTGAAGGCAAGAGGAAAAACACTGAGCTTTACAGTACATACTGATACTTCCTGTATTTTTAGCAATTACTGAAAGCTGAAATCAGTTGGCCACCTGTGCATGGGCAACACATCACTTGTGCCACCTCCCCACACTGCTCACCCTCCCAGAGGCTGCAAAGACCACCATGGTGAGCATCAACAGAGGGTGCAAAACACACAGTTGTTCTCTGTGTGTTGTCGACTCACTCCATCCCTCTTCCCACCATGCCAAAACATGAACTCAACATCCTGCCACTCCCGGGGCCTTCTCCCAGCTCCCATCCATGGTGGTCAGCCACAGCCACCACCATCTCAGGACCCTGAGTAGCTCTTTTCTTCCAGGTTGTTTTTTTGTTTTGTTTTGGAAGCTTTCTCTATTGGGTTGGAGAAGCTGTTTTACAAAACTCCCTTCTCTTCTACCTGAGGCTCCTTGTTCTTGTTTGGCTCGAGTGACTGTGGGACATGATCTGAGCCCCTTGCACCTCAGGGAGGCAGACTGCTGCCAGGCTGCTGGCTTGTGCCCTGTAAACAGCCAACCTACCACACAGGCAGGTGACTTCAGCCTTGTCTAATCTGGTTGATCAGTTATCTTGGAGGGAAAAAAAGGCCAGTCTTTGTGTTCCCTTGAGCTAAAGTTTTTCCTGGCTTTTAACCACAGTAACAGTATGCTTTATAGCCTCTGTGCTCCCACCATGCATTGGTGCCAGAGCAACACACAAGCCAGCTCAGCCCGAACCGTTATTTCAAGAGCAAACCTAGTAAGTTCCCCTGGTAATTTATAGCCCTTATTTTGCTAATGGAAAGTTAATCATTGGCCTGAAACTATGCAAAAATGTCGAGGGAAAGAATCACAAGATCACAAGAAGAACTCTAATGTTTTTCCTAGTATGTCCCTTTCATTTACCCCTGCTCTAAATAAATTTAAATAAATAAATAAATCTAAATTTATCCATTTACCATGGCTCTAAATACCTCAGGGTGAAATGTGTCTGAGCATTTCAACACCTAGAAAATATTAACTACCTCAGAGCATGCTCCAACAAGCAGGCTTGGGGGCTGTCTTTGTGCTACAACCTGCCAAATTGGTGACCTGGGGTCTGGGGAAATAGTCACTTTCAATTCTGCTCTTTGTTTGTATATTTTTCTGAATGACCGGCACTGGATGGAGTAACTCCCTAAAACCACTCACAATACCCAAGGACCGTCCAGTGCTCAACAAATATTACTTTATTAAGATTTTTATGCTCTTCCAAGGTAGTTTTGGCATTGCTATCCTTTCCTGCCCATAGAAACAGGAAAATTGGAAGATTCTCAGAGTAATGCAGAGCTAGCTGACTTGTGATATCCATTGGTTCTCTACAGAGCCTCTCATTGCTACCCAGTGCTTCTGACCTGTGGTGCATGTATTCGCTAGTGAAGAAATCTAAACACAGTGCTAGCATAGCTGTTTGTAAAAAACAAAGGGGAAACAAAAAGTCTATGTTCAATAGGGCTGAACGCTTTTCATGCCAAAGTCTACTTTTCCTGCTCAGAAGCAATATTTCATTCACTGCCCATTGTAAGCAAACATGGTAATGTGAATGGCAATCCCCACATGAGGGAACTGAACAGGTAGAACTAGTTAGATGCATGATCTTTCTTATTTCCTCTAGTTCCTTCCCTGGTACTCATTATTGTCATTCCCAGGGGAAGAGTGGATAGTGTCCTGGATGGTCTTCATCAGTATATAATGATTTTAGAGACCTCTTTTGTCAAAGGAATTATGAAAACAAATCTGCAAAGTCTTGAAATGTCCATCTTGGAGGACCAAGGAGACTAGGCCTATGGATCACATCTGATATTTGTCCTGTAGTAAAAAACAAAGTCCATTTGCCTCCTATTTTTTACCAAGCAATGTTTTCTAAAAAAGGAATGATATGCAGCTGGTTGCAAATGAATATGATAGACAGAGAAAACCAAAATTTGGATGTTTATAGAAAACAAGCAAGTGGAGAGTGTGGAAGTGTTACATGCCTGTTGGTAATTTATCTGTGAAGCTGGAGGGGTGGGCTGGGTCTTTTTTACAGAATATAATCTGGCCACCCATAGAGAACAAACTTGGACCCTGGTGGGTGGGCTTTTTTGCCTCACAGCAATGCAGCTGGGCTCTTTAAGGAGCAGCATCCCATAGGAATATAGCCCACAAAGCAAAACAGGCTGGCCTTTTTCTTTCCTCAAACTCTAACCACTTGAACAAGGGGCCAGGGAGAGGGAAATACATACAAAAGTGTAGCAGAGACAGGGTGTTGCACACTGCCATTCAGCGTCTGGAGCAATGGGTTGGAGTATGTTTCCAGCTGCAGCTGATGATGCTTCTGCCCACAGCATCTCTGTGTCACTGCTACAGCCTCTGTTTCGTAGGGCAGAATCATAGAATCTCAAGACCTGGAAGGGACCCCAAAAGATCATCCAATCCAACCCCCCTGCAACTCACCTTGGTAGGTGTCCAGTGAGATGTTTGTCAGTAAAACAGCACAGCCTCGGTGGCCTCACCAGCTCTCCCTCCCTCAAGCAATCGGTTTTCTATGGCAACAGGCAATGTGGAAGAGTGTCTTTGGAGTGTGTGTATTTTAGCTTGTTTTGTTTACTGATTTAGTATAAATTACATTGATTTCTAGCAAACCCAAATGCTTACAAAACCTATAAGGCAAGAGAAGAGAAGAAAACTATAGGTAAATGGCAGGGAGCAACCTGTGCTTCTTCCATTTGTGGTCGTATTTTACAGTATCATGAAATCTCCCATTGAGGTACAAACTTCTCCATGCTGTACAGGTTTTAAGACCCTAATAAAAATAAGATTCAATACAGTGGCCAAGAACTAGACACTTAAACAATCTGAAACCTGGAACACACTCACAAAAGAGTAATTATCTTCTCTGTAATGCTGCGCTCCTGTCTCTCTGGTGAGTCACGCAAGGTGGCATGAGAGCAATGGTCTTACTCTCTTGCTGGATTTCATGGCAGCCTCCCCAGACGGGATTTCAAAGAAACAATTAATGAGAATCTTATCCCTGAGAAGGCTTTATTTGCGGCTGCGCACCAGGCACTGTCACTGCTGTAAGTCAATAGTGCCTCTCCCAGGGCATGATGACATGATTAGGTGCAGGTGCATGGGGCATTGCCCATATCCTGAGCCAGACAGAATGGAGCCAGCTGCAATTCAAAAGATGCATTAAACTGGGTCCCTGTCCTATAAAGTACCTGATTTGTTGGCCAGCTGTCTTTCAGGACTATGATTAGTTTCTTTACATGATCTAAAGGTTTGGAGGTAGCTGTTCTGCTTTACTGCTCTGTGTACCTCTGCGACAATTGGCCCTGGAGAACTTTGGTGTCTTTCTGCAATGCATCTGTTACTCAAGCACTGGCCAAAGGCAAATGTGTACAATCCCACCTGCCCATACAAAACACTGATAAACTAAGTACCTGCTGGTTCATTCCTGTCAGTAGCAGACCTCTGCTGCTAGACCAGTCTGATCAGCTTTGCGTAGTATACTCTTTCCATAGGCCATGAATAATTACATTCAAAATAGCTTTTTTCTAAGACTTAAACAGTAAATCAGTAAATTTGCTCACCGCTACAATCAGCACAAAGTCACAATCCTAACTCCAGGAGCCTTTTCTTTGACTGAGATGTATCAAAAACCTGCAAGCATTAGGTTGCTCTGTAACCTCTCGTAAGAAGTCCCTAAGAAGAAGGCAGCCCAAATGTGCTGGTGCTGGGCATGCCCAGCCGGAAAGTAACACCACCCTGGGAAAATATCTCCTGATTCATAGCTTTATCTCATGGTTTGTTTTTTTTTTTCCAGCTGCTGCAGTTCTGAATGAAGAGGTTTCTGTCCCTGGCATGCCATGACTGTCACCTGCAATTCACCTGCAAGGGGATCAGGTAAACCGTCTTGAACCTTTTTGCATACAAAGGATATGAAGTGGCAACAGCCGCTAGGCAGAGTGATCAGCTAGCTATAAGTGAGATATAGTGACAGAGTGCTGCTCTGTGAGAGCTGTAGTCTCTGGCAGGTGTCAGTGGGGAATACAGCTGCTGTGGGAAATCCCAAGCTATGTGGATGCACAAGGTAAAACTTTTGTGTCTGTAGGACTGTGATTTTCAGTTGAGAAACGCACCACACCCTAGGTAGCTCTTTATTTTCTGGTTGGCAAAAATACACTTGGATCAAGGGCTTGAGAAACTTGGTTTCTACAAATCCTAGGTACTTTTTAATTACACGGTCCTTGTGAGTTTCTAGAGATTTTTTACTTTTCTTGTACGGTAGGGTGTCAACTTTACTGTGCAGTTGGTGCACCTACCTCAGAATTTAACTTGTTCTCACCTCATAATTGCATCCCAGAGGATGTGAGTGCTATAAACACAAGAGCAAAGTAGCTATTCCACGTCTACCATGTGCTCTGGCAGAAAGAAGCTTCTGTGGGTGCTCAGTCACCCTCAGAGCCCAAACTCTCTCTCTGATTTGATCACAGTTCCCAGACATTTTGCTTGAAGATACCTGATCATATTTCTGGCACATGCAACAAGCCCAAGGCTTGTTACATACACAGACATATAAGCTACTCAAATGCTACCAGAGGTTCCCTGTAGACTTTTTGCTAATGTCTGACCTGCTGCCTGGATTCAGCCAGGAGGTATTTGCAAATGCAGGTAGTGGTTGTCAACTCAGGTGTCCTTGGAAGTAGAGAACCATTCATTGTGCAACTAGGGAGATGTTAACTACTGTGTTGTGACAGCTGTAACTTATTTCAGGTTATAGGCAAAGAGTCCTGTGGTATTTCCCCCACCACCACCCTTTTCCCCACCATGGTTCCTAGGGTTTCACAGAATCATAGAATGGTAGGGGTTGGAAAGAGCCTTTAGAGATCATTCAGTCTAACCTCCCTGCAGAAGTAGGTCCATCTATATCAGGTCGCATAGGAACATGTCCAGGAGGGTCTTGAAGAGCTTCAAGGAAGGAGACTCCACACCCTCCCTGGGCAGCCTGTGCCACTGCTCCTTCTCCATCAGAGGAAAATAGTTTTTCCTTATGTTTAAGTGGAACTTTTTGTTTTCCAGCTTCATCCCATTACCCCTTGTCCTGTTTCTAGACACCATAGAAAAAAGGGATGCCCCAACCTCCTGACACTCACCATTTAGATATTTGTAAATATTAATGAGATGCCCCCTCAGTCTCCTCTTCTCCAGACTGAATAGCCCCAGTTCCCAGTTTATACAGGTTGCTATTGCACAGAAACCTTTGTTATGAAAAAAAAAATTAAAAATCAATTGGAAATACTTGTGGGATAGAAGGGGAATTAATGCTTCTTCAGGTTTTCTTTACTTGGTTTGGCAGAAGGTGGTTAGCTACTCAGAAGGTAGGTGAGCCACAGGAGAGTGAGCTGCACAGGCACCTCATGACCCAGCCTAAAGGAAATATTTCTCATCTTTCTCAGCTATTTTTTAGCCTTGTTGTTTGAATACATGATACTTCCAGTAATGAGCTTTGGGGACCTCCGTGCTATGAGGAGGCTGTGCACTCTTGCAGAGGCATCAGTTTTGCTTTGAGGAGAATAGGACTACAGCAGCATATGTGAACAGGGCTTACTGTTCAGCCCTGCAGTTCCAGTCATCCTCTGGCTGCAAAGTAACCTGCGACTGCTGCTCTCAGAGATTTTTACTTTCCCCCCTGCTGTAACTGCAAAGTCATAATGAGTGATGCGTATCTGAAGTGTTCATTTTGGCCTAAGCATTTCTTAATCCTTATCAGGCAGGGAGTGGGGGGGTGGAGGCAACACACTGACATTATATGAGCAACAGACAGCTCTGTCCTCAATACTTCAAGGTACTCTAAATTAATACTGATAAAGCTGGCAGCCTATGCTAATCCTCAACTAAATGCATGAAAACTGATTAATAAAACAAAGCTTCAAGCTCCAGCAGCTCCTGCATTCAGGTCATTCATTGACCCTATTTTAAGAAAAAAGCTTTTGTGCACATGCATGGTTCCAGTTCCTGGGTTGGTGAGGTAGAAGTGACAACTGGGGCACGTCCTCCTCTCTGGCATGGCATGGCTTCTCCCAAATTCTTCTGCCCCAGATAGAAGAAAAAAATGCCATTACATAGTTGTTTTACTAAATCCTCTGCTTATGTCCTATTAAGTGCTTCCTGATATTTTGTACAAATGTTCTCATTATTTAGTAGTGACAAAAGAATATCTTTTGCTTCCAGGAGAGCGAAAGCCTTACATTCTGATAGTGTTTATCTCACTTGGGAGTTTACTCTAAATGCAGTGCTATTAAGACTGCATAAATTTAAGCCAGGAGTGGTTTATGACATGCTTAAAGTGTATCTCTGATTTGTTTATACTGGTGAATTGGGCAGGAGGCAAAATGCATATTACTACTTCTGGACAAAATCTGAGGACTTAGCTATGTCTATTTCAGCTGAAGCTAATGAAATATTTCAGTCCAAGAAGCAGAGACCTCTGCCCTAAGGAAATGCCATCAATGGGAGGGCAATGTGAGTCTTTCCACTAATGCATTCAGGGTGTTGGATTTGAGAAGCAGGTGCAGCAGCATCTTAGTGCTGCCACTGTGGTCTCATACCCACAGAACAGCCAGGAAATAATAAATAGCTGTAGGTTTGCTGTATTGCAAGGGAAACACATTTGTCACGTACCCCTTAGGATCTATCCTCATGGCTCACTGCTTTGCTGTGATTAAGCTGCAAAGAATTCAGAGATTCCACCAATCTCTATGGGATTTGCCTTCATCCTTTTAAAGAGGACTGCTCTAATTATCATGCTTTTTGCCAGGACAAAATTGGTCAAAAGATCACAGGCTGCTGTCCCATTTTGGGCCAATTCAACTTTGTAACCCAGCAATGTGGGCTTCCTCCATCCATCCCTTGGTTCTCACCTGTATATGTCTCCCTTGGGATCAACTGCAGCTCACAAGCAGACATGGCATGGGGGACTCTCCAGGCGTTACATGCAGAAATTTTCTGGCCAGAGCTTATATCAGCTGAAGGCTGAGCCTGACTTCATATGCTGTTGTCTTGGCAGAGATGCCCTACCTTCTCAAAATATTTGAAAGCATACGTTATTCCTGAGCTGCTTGAGCATGGGAGCTCACAGTCATTTTCTGAAGCCTTCACAGGGAACTATAAGCTGCAATTTGAATTCTCTGCAAAGCCCTCTGAGCATAAAACCTTGCACCAATGCCTAATACTCACTCCAGCTGCAGACGGAAGGGTAATTTGCAAATAACAAGGGCACAGAAAGCATTCCTCTCCTATGCAGTTTAGAAATGCCACTTAGTATCCTGGGCTCCGACTTCCAAGAGCATTCTTGCTCCAGTGCAAAACCTGTGAAAAAGAATTGGATTTCATTGAAGTATGAGGTGTTCAAAACACTCATTACTGCTGTCTCACTTGAAAAATAGGTCTCTCTTGGCCCCAAGATGTATTAGTATCCTTCCCTTGTCACTTCCCCCAAGTTCAGCTTCAACAGGAACGAAATTCAGTGAAAGTTGGAAGTAGCAGATCACCTTTGTCAAGAGACGGCAAGAAATCACTATGGAGCGAGTCATATTTATTCAGCATTTTTCAGAGTCTCATAGGCTGGGTTTTTTTACTCTCTTCTCTTTCTAAAGTAAAGTGAAGTTCATTTTCAAAACTGGATCAGCCTTGCACATTCGCTTAGTCTAGTTCTGAAGAGAGAGCCCAAGCTCTTATAAGGCTGTGCTGGTTCTGAGCTCAAACCATGCAAAGCGAGAGACCTGAGAGATCTGTGCAAGGGAGGGAGCATATCTCTGTCCAAGGCTCTGCAGAGCTTATCCTGCACTCTCTGTGGGTGCTGGAGATTTCACTCTGTGCTGCTGTTCATCGGGACCAGCATGCAGCTCCTTGAGGGAAACATAGAGCATCTCACATCGCTAAATTAAGATGGAGGAGGTGGTGGTTTTCTAGTTGAGGAGAGGAACAGAAAGCTTTGCCTCTGAGAGGAACGTAAGCAGCAGGGCTCTGTAGAAGGATTGTAGGACTTGCTAGACATTTCTTTTTTAAACCTACGAATCTGAAAAGCAAATTAATAAGCTCTTTGAGTCATTTTTGAAACCCATAGCAAGCTGTGAAATTTTACCCAACAGATAAACTTTTGTGTAAGTAGTTTGGGATATTTTTCCCGCCATGGGGTGGGGAGGAGAGAGCAGAAAGCTACAAGCTGGGATAGACTAATGCTGAAGGAAGGAGGCTCTCTGCCAGAGCTGAATTTCATTCCTCTTCAGCATTTCAATGGAAAACCCATGAACAGCTTCAGTCCCAGAAGGTGGTTAGGAGTGGGGGAAGCAGGGGGTATATATGATGCACCAGTTTTTCACCGGGCAGCAACATGGGATGGTGAAGGTAATCTTACAAAGCTGACACCTAGCATGACGGGTACAATGACAAGGACATGCATCTGTTTGCATGTGCTGCATTCTCGACAAAAATTAGGGCATTGAAGAAAGAGGTTCTGGGTAGAGAAAGCTGAACTGATTTGTGAGCGGGTTATCTCTGTTTTATGCTACTCTGGATCAAATCACCATTGTAATATTTGGGGTATTTTATCAGATCAAAACTTTGAGCGTTGTATACCACAAATCGCTTTGCTGACGTGATAAAAATTTTGCTAGAATGAGGCAAGAGCAGCCACACCAAGCACTGCTGAAGAATATGAGGTTTCTTTGGTCCTGCAATTAATTTGAAGTGGAAAAAGGGTCTGGGGAAAGGAAAGAAATTACGAGCGTAGCTTGTCAACTGTGAGAGCTCTACCTGAGGATGTGTGAGTGATTCTCAGATAAGCCTGAATCCCTGAAAGCAAAGAGGATGTGACAAGAAAACATGAGATCTTTAACTGGGACTCAATACCATGACTCATTATTTTATGCTACTCTTACTTTGTAATTTCTTTTTTTGTGGTTGCTCTTGGTCTAGCACTAGCAGCAAGCCTGTGGTCTTCGAAACCTCCCAAGGGGCCTTGATGCTATTGCATGGTGAATCTCTTTTACTCAGGCTCTGAAATATCCCAACCCCAGGCCTCACATTTTTTTAGGAAATGAAACTGTTTTCAGGAAAAAGGATCTATCTTCCACTGAAAAGACAGAGTAATATCTTCTGTGCTCAGGGCAAGCTTCTCTGGTATCAGCAAGCACAACAGACTGCATCTCAGTTTGGGAGCAGTTCAGACATATGGGGGGCAGGATGGGGGATCTGTTTTCTGTGCAGCACAGGTGTAACCCTACAATGATAGTATTAGTGTGGCAAACCAGCAGCCATCTCCTTGAAGTTTAAGTTGAATTCGGTAACTTTAGTGATTATTTGAAATACTTGCACTGACAAGATTAATCTGGCATTTCAACCTACAGACCCCTAACTTCACACATGGGATTTCTAATACTAATTATGTCTTACCCTGACTGAATGAGGCAAATAGGCAAAGCCCAGCCATTCTGCTGTGACAAGGTCACGGAAATCAGAGACAAAAAAAGATGAGTTCCATACTCTAATGTAAGTAAAATTCAAATGTAGTGTTTTGGGGTTTTTTTAAATAAAGCAAGGATTGTAGAATGCCTCTGTTCTTTTTCTTGTTTGTCCTATTATACTCATTATTCTGCTTTCCTACATGACATCTATAGGATTCCAGCTCCTATCCCAGGGGCACAGTAAATCTTTCCTGGCATGATACAGAAACATAGTATTGGAGGATCCTTAAAGCCAGATGGAACTGGTTCCATTTTAAATAAGTCTGAGGAATAATGCTGTTCAGTTAACATGAAAATTTTTGTCCTTTGTTGTCAATAGTTTTGTGCCTTTCCCATACGTCATTATAGTGTTTCTGTGCTATATGTAAGGCTCACTCTTACACATGAAAAAAAAAATCCAGTAAAAAAATTATTTTATTCCACTCACATTTTTCCACTTACTCTAATAAGAAGCATTAATGTCATGAACATTAGATGCTATGAAGCTCAAGCAGTCAAAGTGAAATGTCAAGTAAATGTAGGTAATTGGGTCCAGAGCACTGACAACCATGTTGGTGGCTGCTGAGAAATGGAGGGTTAAAGAGTGCTTTGCCTCCAGCACTCACCCCTTCTCCTCATATCACACAGGCTAGAAAGCAGAAGAGTTTCCCTGTTTAGTTTAATGAACATGCACTTCAAGGCTAGTGCTTTCTACCTTCACCAGAACCTGTGTCAGATTTCTTTTCAGCACCCTACTTTCAACTGTCAGCCCCTACTTGCCCCTCCCCCAGGAGTAGGGGAAGAAAACATACCTGTCCTTCGTGTGCTGCCAACATAGTATAAAACTACTGATCACTAGTTTGTGTCACATCAGGACTGTGAACCAGGGTGGCTAAGGGATAGTCATGCAGCTTGGTCTGCTGCCTTTCCTACCAGAGAAATAATGTTTGTTACAATGGCAGCTGTGGGAGGAAATATATTTAAGTCTTGCATCTAAATCACTTAGACTTTGGTTTTAATCACTCCTCCAATGGGCTGAGTAGGAAGTTAAAACAGCTGGAGCCACCATTTCAGTGGTATTTCTGCAGGCGATTAGTCTCTCATTTGCAGGATTCTTTGAAGTGCGTAAGTACATACTGTGATAATTCAAAAATTTAGCCACAAAACTCATAACAGACAAGGGAAAAAACTTTTTTTTCCCCCCAAAACCCAGCTAAGTTAAATCAGAGCAACTAATGTGACATGTTTACATTTGAGGGGGAGGAATAGCATAATTATTGCAAGAAAATACTGTCTTGGCACCACTATCTTCTGCTTGGAAACTCTGCACTTGTGAAGGGGAAATGCTGCCATGCTGAGCTATGGGTTGTGGGGAAACAAGTCCAGGAGAGAAATCTTCAGATGGCCCTGAGTCTTGTGTTAAGAAAAAAAAAAAAAAAAGCAGCCTTGGGTACTTCTGGTGGAAAAAAAAAAAAAAGAAAGAAAAAAAAGGAAAGGAAAAAAAAAGGATGGAAATGTAGTTATAGGGAAGGTGGGAGTTGGGGGAGATGAGAGTTATGAAATGCATTTATTTCAGTCTTGTGAAGTACCACAGCATATTGAAGCACTTCAGTAAGAATCAGGAGAGATGGATTTTGACACAAATGTTCCTTCTGAATTAACTAGATGCACATCTCCCTGCTGGCATTATTCATAGGTGAACTTCAAGAAGTGCTAGCCTCATCAAAATGGAAAAGCGGATCACTTCTTCTCATCTCCAGGCAAGCTAAATTCGGAAAGAAAATATATTTTATGGGGCAGGGATATGAACTTTGATGAGCTTATAGGACTGGATGGACCTCCAGAAATCATCTACTGTTTTGTTGGGTTTTTTTCTGAAAAGTCTGAATCGCTCTAAGAGGAAAATGGAATTTTGTGTTACTGAAATATAATAACTTTCTCATTTCTTCCTATTTCACACAGGCCCTAACTTTACCAGCTACTGTTGCAAAAATAACTAGAGTGTTCATAACTGAGAATTTAAATGGAATATGAGGTGCTATAATCCATCAGCACACTCAGCTTTTCTTGCATATGGTGCAGAAGGCTTATCTGGAGTAGAAGCAGAATCTCTCTTGTAACACCACCAGGATCCATTATGCTGCTGCAAAGTGAAGTTATCTCAAACAAACAAACAATGTAGTTCCTAGCACTGTAGGGCAAAAGTTTCAGCTCATTATATTTTTTATCCTTCAATTTTCCAAATGAGATTTTTCTGAAGAGTTACTAAGTGTTGTAGTGCTGCTCTCGAATGGCACAGAGAGCTGCATTGGTGTGAAAGATGATGAAGGGTGAATGGGGGTGGAGGAAGTAAAGGTGAAATCATCACGAGCTTGAACACCATCTACAGCTACTCTGGCCTGAGGGGATTGCCACCTAGATGAAAGGAAAATGTACTCTATCTTCACTTTTCCATATCATGTTGGCGAGATTTGTGTCTGTTCGCACTTCAAATGCTTCCTTTTATTTTTCAGATGTTTTCTGTAGGATTATAATAGAAAGAGAAAAGTGAGGAAATATAGGATTATCTTTTGAGCTCAGCCCTCATATCAACAAAGGAACATATCTAAAACTTACTTAGGTAGCTTTTCAGTCTCTAAAATAACATATTTTGCCCTGAAGGTATCATTCCCTGAACATTCAAATTTATTTCTAACCCTACAAGTTGTGCTCTGATGTGTTGCAGAAGAAGGTTTTTAAGATTCTCTGCTGTGGTGCTTACATCAAGAGTGGACCCATAATTAGCTACGTTTACAACCCAGCTTCTTGGCTAGCTGCTGCCCATTCGGCATGCTCTGATCTCCGACAAGGCTCTTCTGGTCCTATGGTGCATGTCTTCCCAGTTGTGGTGGTTTAGCCAGATGTCCCCCTAGTCATAATGTTACTTCCTCTCCTAAACTGGACAGGAGAGAGCAAGAAATGTAATGAGCCGTTCATGAGTCGAGATAAGGCCGGAGAGATCGCTCAGCAATTAGCATCACAGGCAAAACAGACTCATCTTGGGGAAAAATGGTTTGATTTATTAAAGGAACAATAAGAAAAGGGAGACGAGAAATAAAAATAAATCTTAAAAACATCTCCCCCCACCCCTCCCTCTTCCCAGGACTCTCTTTCCTTCCCCCCAAGTGGTGCAGGGGATGAGGATGGGGGTCGCGGTGAGTTTATTACAGATGCACTTTGCCACTGCTTCTTCTCAGGGGCAGGCCTCATCACACTTTCCACTGCTACACTGTGGGGTCCCTCCCCCAGGAGGACAGGAGACAGTCCTTCACAATCTTCTCCAATGTGGATCCTTCCCATGGGCAGCTGCTCCTCATGAACTGCTCCAACATGGAGCCTCCCACAGGGACAGCTCCTCACATCCTGCCCCAACGTGTGTCACCCACCGGGAGAACAGACCTTCAGGTACTGGCTGCTCCAGCCCAAGTCCCTCACAGGATCATAAGTCCTGACAGCAAATCTGCTCTGGTATGGGCTCCTCTCTCCCCACGGGCTCCCAGGTCCTGCCAAGAACTTGCTCTGGTGCGGGCTTCCCACGGAGGCACAGCCTCCTTCAGGCATCCACCTGCTCTGGCGTGGGGTCCTCCACAGGCTGCAAGTGGGTCTTTGCTCCCCAGTGGCCTCCATGGACTGCAGGGACACAGCTGCATCACCATGGTCCTCACCACAGGTCACAAGGGAGTCTCTCTTTCAGGGCCTAAGCACCCTCCTCCCCCTCCTTCTCCACCAACCTTGGTGTCTGCAGAGATGTTTTCACATTCTCACTCCCTGTTGCTGCTGCAGTTTAGCAACTGCACAGTAACTTCTTCTCCTTCTCAAATAGGTTATTCTCAGTTATTACCTCAGTCACTAATTGGCCAGGTCTGGGTCACCAGCAGGGTCCATCTTAGAGCTGACTGGCCCTAGCCCTGTCAGCTACAGGGAAAGCTTCTGGCAGCTTTTTGTTTAAAGAAGCCACCCCTGTAGCCACCCTGCTACCAAAACCTGGCCCAGGCAAAATCACTACACCAGTCAAGCCTGGACCCTAAGTCTGAAATTTATGAGGCTTCAGGCTATTTTACCCATCCAAAAGAAAACTCATTTTAGTTGTTGGTGCCGATTAACTTCTGTTCCTTCAAAATCACATGTAGGAGCAGCATCCCATTGCCCATGTCTCTGCTGACGCTTGCAGTAAAAAAGAAAAACATTTTTCTGTTGACATCAGCAAGGCAAGGAGTGGGCCCAGCTTCATTCACACCCACACAATATGTTTAATTAGAAACTATTTTCTTCTAAGAGCAGGCATCTGAATTCCTTGAGATGCTGCAGAGAGCTTCAAGAAGGAGTTACTGCAAGGTGGGGGTGTTTCAGGTAGGAGGAAGCAAAGAGCAGTTGGAGAAAAAAAAAGGGTCTCGGTAGTTTGTAATGATACATAATCAAAGCCTGTGTGCTTGTTCTTCAGATTTTTCAGAAATGTTTTCTATCTCTTTCAGGATAAATGTGATCATAATCTGGCTAAATCTATTTTCTAACCAGAGTTACCAAGGGCCAGGATTGCCCTGCATCAGGGAGGATACTGTAGCCACAAGGAACAACCGCTTTGAATCAAAACTTGCTTTCGTTTAGATGTCCTCTTCTGGCCTGACATGGGCCTCTTCCATTGTATGCCTTCAGTCCCATTCCAAGGGAAATAGTTGGTTATTAGTGTTGTAAATAGAAGGTTTACCCTTCACTTAATTAGCAGAGTCTGTGTCAGTAGCCTGCTTACCCCTCAGCCATCAGAATTTATGGAGGAGCCATTAACTGCTTGCCTTGTACATGCAATTAGATGAAATTACTGCAGATTGCAGTCCATGTGCGACAGTTTAATGGCAGCAGTAAAAGGCAGTTGAAGTCAGAGATTTCATGAGAGCTGTTGTAATTCTTGCCCTAATGACATGCTTGGAAGTTTGTATTTCTAAATACCTTCCCAACTTGCAGAATGTGCAAAACACAGAATTAGGGGCTGAAAATCAATCTCTGACTGCAGGGAGGTCCTAGGTATTAACAAAAAGCCCTTTCTTATTATAGTCAACAATATCCTATCCCTGCACGTGTGAAGCCTGCAACTGATAAATTTCAAGACCAAAGTCCTTTGAAAGCAGATAGTAATTTTTTGAAGAGTGCAAACACTGAGTGAAGTGTTTCTGAGGGTACTCCTTTCCTCTTGGATCTAAAGCAGAAATTGTCTTTGGCCTTCCAAAGAAACCCTATGAACTGCCATATCTGTCACAGCTGGTGGAGCATAGGAAGGATCAGGAGCCCTGACCAATTGCAAGTGTCACTCTCAGTTAAAGGTGCGAGAGAAACTTACTGGAGGCTAATAACAATTTCAAGCCTTCATCTTAGACTCCTCAAAGGAGATAAAGATAGACAAGCAGGCATGCATAACCATCCTGTGGAGACAAGATGGACAGACAGCTGTTTCTGAAAGCTAGTGATAGATGTGTCAGGAGTAGCTGGTTTCCTGGTGGACTGGAACTGCCTGGAGATGCCGTCTGATGGCATTGGTGGGGAATCCAGGGGTTAATGAAAAGAAGGAGATGTTTAGTGACTCCCTGAAGCACTCCAGAGCCCACTGCTTTATTGAATCCTGGCAAAATCTGTCCTTCTGCTTCCTAATTCATTCTGATTACTCAATAGCTGACTGAAATTGAGTAAAGCTGTCACTACCAGTGGTGAAGATTAAGATGTGCTGTGCTACTCTTGTTTATTTTCCTTTCAATTTGGAGGATAATGCTGTGCTGAGGCACAGTGGTGCTATGCCTACACAGCCCTCTTTCACTGTGGTGGTCCCGTGGCTCTGCTCAGCTGAGCGGGAAGCAGGAGGAACGAGTGGGATGGCACAAGGGGCTTTTCTCTGAGCATTTCCATCCTAGGGGATGGAATGTTCAAACAAGCAGCCGTAGGCAATGCGCTGCATGCACCTCATAAACTGGAAAAATACTGTTTCACACTCCAGGGTGGAGGCTACCTTAGAAAAGATGACAGTGTTATTTAGCCTCAGCACGTCAGCAGCGAAGTCTTCTGTAACAGTGATAATAGCACTGGGGCAGAGGGATGTGACTAAGGATTCTATTTCTGGGAGAGTCAGAGAGGGTCTTAACAACTGTTAATATTTCAAGGGGAAGGGTTTCATCTGAAGGCAAAAAAAGAGAAATCTTTATTTTACAAAGGAGAGACTGTGTAAGAGACTGCGAGCTGGTATCACCTCGCTCTGATGTCTGCCATTGGTTTAGCCTTCTTTGTAATTGATATTACTGATCAGATTGCAAAAAATTGCTAGCCTGTTAAAAAACAGGTGAGTACCAGCTGTTAGGCTCACACAGTCCTGTTGTTTGCTTGTAAATACCCTTTGGTAGGAATTACATGTCAAAATGTAGTTCTTCCACAATCAAATTTTTAAAAAGGAAGACTTCTGATTTTCCAGAAAGGAAAACACAAAGGAAATCTTTCACTTGCCATGGGGTTAGCACAGATTAAAATCTTTCTTGAATGTTTGTAGCTCAGAAATAAAATAATGTATTTTGAGTGAGTTCAGTAAATAAAGCAGGTGAACCTGCTTTAGCAGGGGGTTAGGATTAGATGATCTCTGGAGGTCACTTCCAATCTCTACCATTCTGTGATTGACCTGTATGACCGTCAAAATGAAATACTTTCTTGGTAATGCCTGTTGTGTGCTTAGTTTCCCTGTACTTACTATAGCTCCTCGAACAGTGCCATCTTGAAAGAAAATGGTGTCAGACTGGTTAAACTGTATCCTGCAGTCCCACAAGTGCTCTCATTTTTGGGGAGGATGGGCAGCCTCCTGGTGAGAACGAACCTACCAGAAATTCTTTAACTGAGGCCCAAGCTGCACCATAGGAAATACATTTTTGCTCGGGAAGCTCCAATGTGGGAGAGGATGTGGAGAACACAGAAACCACAACTTAGAGAGGGCCTGTCAGGCCATGCATAAATAATATTTCACTTTGAAGGGATCAAAAGCAACATAGTTTGATTTGCCTCAACATAAAAAACTGAAACATTTTGTTTCTGTCAAAATTAACACGTTGAAAGAAATGTTGACTTTACATTAGAATTTGTATTTTAAAGTCACAAATCTAAGTTACAGAAATCCCCTTCAGATTTTTGCTCATGTGACTGTAATCCTTGGTGATTACTTTGAGAAACTACATTCTGACAATCACTATTTTTCTATATGAGTGGCTAACTACAGTGTGTTTTACAAACAGTAACAAATTCACTCTCAGTGAGATAAATTAAGAGAGATTGTTTAGTGCTATTTTCTGGCTGAAAACAGTGACCATAGGAACTAACTGGGGCTTTCTGGCCTGCTCTAATGTTTTCTTATGGCCTGACCCAGGATTATTCCTTTCTTCCTTTTTAGACTACACATTTTAATTAAGTTTTTGTATAACTACTACTCAAGAAAGGCTACTATCCCTCCATTACAGGTCTTCTGGCACATGAAGAAGCTAAGCATGATTGCAGCTTTAATATGTGGTCATATTATAATAAAGGTTTTGTAATCAGGAGCTCATTATAGTTAGATTTTTTTTTTTTTCAAAATACACTTAAAAATATCTTGATTTCAAAGAAGCTTAAAAAGTAGCGTTAAGGTGATCTGCTAGAAATGTATTTTGGGTAATATTCATTTCCAAGGTCTCACAGCAAAGATCTCTAAGCTCTTTTCTTTTTGGGAACCATATAATAAAGGCTGTAGTAGTTCATGTGCTATAACAGTGAGTTATGTGTCCTGTGTAATGGCAGTCTCTGATTAGGGGGAGCCAGGTTTTCTCCTCACACAATTGAGAGATCAGGAGAAAAGTTACTCTCCTCACACAGGCCAAACTGGTTACTTGCTGTTTAACATGTTCAAGACTAAGTAACAGCTCCTGCTGATGCTGCAGTCCCAGGAGCAACCTAAAATGAAACCTCAGCCAGCAATCAATGCATGACTCGATGTAGCTAATTTTCTTTTACTCCCTTTTGTTCGTTTGTTTTGTGTAATGAAAACAAATACTGGAATGCCATGGACAGCTGCTCTATCGAAGGGCTATACTTTCTTCCTCTCAATAAAGATAACAGTGAATCCCCTCTCATTTATTCTCCTCCCTCCACCCCCTTTTTATTTAAGCAGTTATTGAGCAGCTCAGTGGGAAGCTCTGAATCCTTCTCGCAATAGTAGGGAATTTATTCTGGAAAATATTATTTTCCTAAGGGCTGGAAGTATAGCATTAAAAATGTCTAAAATAATCACTAAAGCAAAGCTGCTTACCAAGGACCATGACAATAGTCAAGTCTTACCATGTCAAGGCAAGTCCCTTGCTGATGTGTAAATTTGTGCAGAGAAGATAAGGGGCCTGTCTAGAGAGTCTTCCCTGGGGAGTGAAGCTCCATGGGCAATTATACTTCCCAAGAAATAATGGTGCTCTATAAAGATATTGATAAACAATGAAAAGTTTCTAATTCTGGTGATTTTGTTACTGATACTTATTGTGAGAACATCAATTCAGAGGTTTACTGCACAACTAGACAAGGGGAAAAATCATAAATGCTTCTAAACTGACTCAACATTTGGTTAAGGCCAAATAGGTCGTTATCAAGTGATTCTTAAACTGATTTATAGTCTTGGCTCCTTCAATGCTTTGAGAACTGGAAAATTCACAAGATGAAGCTTACTGCTGGATTTGGCCTGCTGAGTTAGTGAACTTTGATGAAAATGGCAACAGGACAGCATAATGTTTATAATCTCTCTCAATGAGTTATGAAGTGGCTTTTATAATAGAAGTCAAAATTACAAGTAGGAGTTTAAAATTAGGCTTGAAAGTGCAGTTATTCTCAAATAGATCATAAAAAACCAAAATCTAGGGATACTAACTTGAGTGTAGGTTGGCCACATTCTTAAATCTAAAAACCAAAGAACGTTTTAGACCGATAAGGGTCCTTCAAAGTAAAATTTCTGAAAAGAATAGTGGAAAAAGCAAGGATGGGGTAAGAAAAGAGGATGATAGTAAAGCTCAGAGAAAAGGACAATTTAAGCAGCATTTCTGTTTGTATATCAGGTGAGGTATATAGAAGACTCATGAGATGAGAATGATCTCCTTTATATGATTTTTCTAAATTCATAAAACACAGATGAACATAGTAATTGCTCCACACAAGCAGCAGAGAACAGATGTCTGCCAACCGTCCCAGCTGAGGAACCTGACAGTGCTGCTTCCAGACCAAGAAGGAAATGAGAAAGTTAAGTCTGAGGTATTACAGGAAAGTTTTACCTAGTAGTTAATTCTTTCAAAGATTGCTCAAAAGTTCAGTTTTCCATATTCCAGATATGAGAATTTCCAATCTATTTTGATTTAGAGCTAGTCTATTGTGGGGTTTTTGAAAATCTTCTGTCTGCCAGAAGTTAAGTCTGATGATTATTGCATTGATATATGATGTGGATACTTGTAAGTGCAAGTGGGAGTATCTTGTGTTTTGGGTGAATGTCCCTCCAGTTGGCAACTGTCAGCTCTGTGGTATGCCTCTCCCCTTCTTGATTTCGTTTAATTTCTGTTTAAGACCTCTGCAATGCTGCCAGTGAGAGTTTTATCAAAACAAATACATTTCTGTATAAAGGGGCTGTTTTGACTCATCATATTTTCTTGGTGAAAAAAAAAAGTTAGAAAATTCTCAAAACAGCTCTCATTTCAAATGTCAATGTCATTCTTTCTGTAGAGGAAATTCTTTTGGGAAGAAGGATTAAATTATTGTTTTACCTATGTCCTTCAAATGTGCATTTGCAGAGACAGATCTCTTCAAATAAGAATGCTTATCCTGAGCCATCAAAAGCTTTCTCCTGGATTTTCTTTTGTCCTGCCTTGTTTCAGAAACATGCAGCAAATACTGGTAGTGATGCACTGAAATTTAGACTTCAGCATAGCTGAACCTTGAGTTTTAAGCCTCAACCACGCTTACAAAACTAAGGAGTAGAAGGGCTTGAGGACAAATCTCAAATATTTCTCTAGACACAAAGAAAGCAAGGAAGTGAACAACCATGTACCTTATCCTGGCTTGTACCCTAACATACTCTTCATATCCAGCATCAGGTAAAGAGGGTGATTGCAGATATGCCACAAATGTTGGGGTCACTGTGGGTAAATTCTCATATGAAAGTTGTGAGCAGAGTTTCAAGCCATGAAGAATGCTGCCTGGTCATCCAGGCTTAGCAGGGTCAAATGGAAAACAAGTATTGCAAAACTTGGTCTTGTGAAGGTGATAAGGAGGCCAGGAGAGTATCTTCACTGGTTCTAGAGTTTCTTCCTGCTTCTTACTGTTTTTTCAACAAACTTACTTGAGATAAGTGCTCTTCATTTAAAAGCTGATTTCTTGCAGTCATTTTGACTTTTTAGGAATGGGGTGGGGCTTAAACCTACAGGCCTCTGAAAAGTAATCACTGTTGTGAAATACCTTTTATTCTGTCAGAAAGCCCTCAAACTGATTACAAAAAAAAAAACCCAAAAAACTGAGAATATTAACTGTACAAATACCCTGCTTTAGAGAGTGCATTAGTAGGCAAGAACTGTCACTTGTCTCTGCAATGATTGTGAACTACTAAGGGGAAATGTAGGCAAAAAGGACTTTATTAAAGATAGAGGTAAAAGATTGTTCTGTATAGATGTCACAGGTGGAAATGTGAGTTATTTTCCCGCTACAGCATCAGGTGACTGACAGAACAAAGGAAGTGGATCTCCAGTTAGCACCTACAAGGAAAATCACCATGACATTTGGGAGATCTTGGTGCTTTCTTTTTTTAAAATAAACAAAACAAACCTCAAACACAACACATGGATTGAATATGTTGTAATTTAGAACACATCTAGACAACAGCCCTGGCAGTTTCACAAATTCAAAGTACCATAGTTCATGATAGGGTGTGCTTCGCTCATGGACATTGCTGCAGGTGCACTTTCAGATGTGAATGTGCAAGTTATATTCCAGGGACAGTGTGGGGAGAAATGAAAACATGTTGCAGTCCGCATAGGTCTGTCAGTGGATGATGAAGTTATTACTGAAAATAAAAACATTTTAGTCACATTTCTTCTTTCTATTCCATTCTCAGCCATGAATCTGTCCTTAAGAGTGGTGTCCTAGTGTAACAATTACTGAGTAGGTGTTGATGAGGTTGTTTTTTTAGAACTGTAACATGGAGAACAGAAATATAAAACATGGTAAAATTAAAGGACGTATTGAAGAATGTTTAATTGCCTTGAATTATGAAGCGTATCAGTCACCCGGGGACACAAACAGTTGTTTAAACTTCATTTTTACAAGGAGGCAGAAGTACGGACTGGCAAGGGAAGGGAATAGATAAAAAAATATTTAGATAAGATGAAAGTACTCCAGTCAGCAGGGCCTGATGGAATTCACCCCAGAGTACTTAAGGCGCTGTCTGAAGCAATCACTGAGCCATTAGTGATTATCTTTAAGAACTCACAGAGGAGCGAGGAGGTCCCTGGAGACAAGAGAAGGGCAAACAGAGTATATTATACTTCAGAGAGGGGAAAAGGAGGACCCAGGGAATTACAAGCCTGTCAATCTCTCTTAGGTCCTTAAAAAGTTTAGAAACAAATCATTAAACAATCAACTAGCCAACTGATATTGGGATGGAAAAAGAAGTAAAGAAATAAAAAAGGAAAACGGGCTTCTCAGGAGTAGTTGATGTCAAATCAATCTAATTTCCTTCTTTATCATAGCAGCATGTATAGTGAAAAAAGAGGAAGCAATAAATGCAATAGTGCTTAGCTTTTAGTAACACTTTTTGATGTATATGACAGGCTAAAGAATATGGTATAGATATAATTACAGTGGTGTAGGTGCATAGCCTGTTGAAAAATAGATCCACGGCAACAGCAATTGCTGGATCACTGTCAGAGAGGATATTTCAAGTAGGTCATTCAGCAGTTTATCTGATATACCCAGTTCTATGACATAGTTTTTATTGACAATTGAACAACAAAGAAACAAACCCAACCTGTGGATGACACAATTAAGTGAAGCTGCAAGTCCTAAGAGACCAGGATCTGAATTGAAATGATTTTCACAGCTTGGAGAAATGATTCCCAAATATTTAAATAAAATTTCATCAGAAACAATCTGAAGTACTGTGCCTGAGAAAGAGAGAGACAGAGACTTTATATGAGGGGAATAAAAATAACCAGGCAGCAACATGTTTGTAAAAGACTTGAGGACTGCAGGGAAATCATGAATTAAATGTTTTGGATTATAGGAACAGGATCACCATCCTTGAGACACAGCACACAATTATTTTCCTTCCTTGGCTTCACTTGTGCTACTGCATCGAGTTGCAGGTGCCACCAATTCCTGGAGATGAAAGCAGAGAAAATCCGGAGAAAGCAGTCAGAATGTAGGGTGTCAGGAAACATGAATTGTGAAAAGATGCTGAGGGAATTGGGTTTGTTCACTTCAATAAAGCAAAGGCTGAGAGAGTAACACAGCAGCAGACATCTGGAGTAGAGGTGTGGGCTGTGAATAAGACAGTAAGCAATTGTTCTCTTTGGTCATGGAGAGAATAACAAGCAAAAATTATCTTGATTTACTACTTAATGTCACAGTAAGAAGAGCTGGTGCTGCCATTCAAGGATGCTTCTTGTTGGTTTGGTTTTGGCTTGTTGGTTTTTTTTTTTCTTAAGTCAGAGAGTGCCTGTTGGGAACTCCTGGCTTTGTGTCAGTGCAGGGAACTCATGCCATGAGGTTTGCTATGGCTACACATTTCTACTCAGAGGGAGGGTAAAAAAAAGTGAAAATGTTCCTATCGCTCAAGTTTCCATTTTAAAGTTGCTTCGACTGTATGCCAGAAATTGTTTGGTTTGATGGTCTTGCATTGCTCACCATGAAAATGTCAACATTTATTCTCTGTTACCATCCTCTGTATTGAAGATAGTGCAGTATTTCAGTTCATAATAAGCCAGTTGGTCCATTACACATACTCTCTGTGAACATCAGTTACTGTCTGCTTTAGATTTTCCTTCTTTCTCCACGACAGCATCACTCCACACCTTATTTCATGGAAGATGAGAGCCAAAACAGGCTTATATAAATATTAATTGAGAACGTTGTGAAAAGAGATTATATGAGAATCTATCCCTTGGAGAGTCCAGCAGAGATGAGTGTTGCATTAAAAACATCATAATGCAGCTATCCAGCAGAATGCAGACACCCCTGAATACTCAATAATCAGATCTGGACATAGGCAAAAAACCCCAAGGCTTTTGTTGTGTTGCTAGCAACGGTGCAGCTCCTGATTTCAGTACTTGGTGTCCTGCTGACCCCAGTGTGAGTTTGAGGTGTCTTTGGGACTCTGAGCTGAAATTGCTCTGGTAGAAGCACACTGGACAGTGCAGGGACAGCCTGTCTCTGTCACAACTATCACATGAAGGGTTTAACGGTGCCCATGCACCCTGTCCCACATGTGAGCACTCTCATTGCTGCAAGGAAAGCACAGGCTATGCAGACTTCACCCATAGCAGCTACCCAGTGCTCTCAAGTTGAATTGGACTGCAGCCAAAGCTGTACCACCACAAGAGAAGGTTGGACAGGCATCTTCCCAAAATCAATGGGGGTTTTGGATCCCAGACCCTACAACCAAGATGTTTTTGTGGCAGCACTGTTATCTCACTGCTTGCTCAGGTACATATGGCTCAACCCTCAAGTCGGTGACTTTTTCCTGCTGCCACCCGCTATTGCAACTCAGTCAGTCCCTTCTTTAAATGACACATAGGCTACCCCATTGCTATCAGAAGTCATTGATTACAGGATGTGTTAGCAATAACCCCACATTCAACCTCTGCTGGTTTGTTAGAGCAGTGAACACTCTCAGCTTTACTTTCAGCTATTAATTAACCAACCAGTCATTAACTGCTGCTAACAACTGATTTACAGGGAATTATTGCTTAAATAGCAGGAGGTATTTAAGAGGAAAATAAATTAAAACAAAGAACTGCTGGATCTTTGGGCACAAAAAGGACTCCTTGTAATATAGAGCATGGCTGCTACAGCACTGTAATTACAGAATGATAAACAGTCATTGGGAAGTACGTTCCTTTCCAGAGACAATGACATTATGTCTCCTGGAAAGAGTCCCTTTGTCTGCACTAATTGAATGATCTGAAATGAATGATGTTATCAGAAACCTAACCAAGGCAACTAATGTTATATTTATGGGTTATCAAAAATGTTTAATGACAACTGCAGTCTCTCCAAGATGTGTCATGGACACTGCAGCATCCAAAACTATGATTGAGGGCTGGCATGGCACATTATCTTAATTATAAAGGAGAACTACAAGCTCTTCCATTGGTTCTGCCTCCCTTCTCACTGGTAGAACAAATGAGACCTATTAACCTAAGTGCAAGTGAACACCACCTCCTAATGACACTTTTTCCTCTCTACAGACAGAGAGGAAAATAGTGACCCAAAATTAATTTACAGGGCTTGCAACACATGAAACCCCACTCACAGCTCCTCCTGTTGAATCTACCTGGGTTTGTGCCACCAAGGTCAACATTTTGGTTGATGAAACGGGTGTTTCTGAGGAGGTCAAGGTGTATTTGCCCTCTCCTGGCCAAGTTGAGCCATGTTTCACTGCCCTCTCCTGGAGCAAGAGGCTGCCTGCTCTGCTGCCATTTAGCCCCTTTTGACATCGCAGCGCTAGCAAAATATGTTTACTATGGAAGCAAAGGGAGAGGGAAGCTGCTTTTTCAGACCTGAGGGTGTAATGTTTCTGACTGTGAGGCTCTTCACGGAGAAGAAATGGGAAGGTATCACTGAAAAAATACATCCTGTGCTTTTGAGATCATTTGTTTTCATTGGATATATGTCAGTTTTCTCCATTACTTGCATTTTTGGGAGCTGGCTTCTGTAATTGGGCTAGTAAAAATATGACACAGCACAGGTGATGAAAAGTGACCATGGAGGGGCACAGGAATAACTACTCAAAGGCCTTGAGAGTGATAGGGATACTGAAGCAGAAAGAGTAGCTGGGGACAGCATTTGACTTGCTATAGGAAGAAATTTACTATCTTTGGTCTCTTCGAGAAAAAAACTTGGCAGAGCCCTCAGCATAGTCCTACACATCTGGCTCCTGCCAGAATCTGTGTCCTAACCTGCAGCCTTGCCTCCCTCTCTTTCATTTGACTCAATAAGTCAGTATGAATTATACACCTGAGCTGTGGGGACACGAAAATCCCCAGTTTCAAATTTTCAATCAGAATCTCAGGGTTTATATCCAAGGTTCATTAATTCTGCAAGAAACCTTTCCTTAGCCTTGTAATAAATGGAGACATTTGTGAACAAAAGTTTAAACTCCCAAACTTTCCCTTGTTCAGCTCTGGCTGGTTTGATGAGCATATGTCTGTGTTGGGTTTACAGGCTTTCACAGCTCCTCTGCCCTTTCATTCACATATAGCTACAAGAATATTTGGCTTTTTGATTATCTATAAAATTAATCACTGTTTACAAAAGGCTGCAGAGAACAAGAAAAATTGAGCAGGAAGAGAGGAGTGGGATATTTTGTATTTCTTCATTTTACCATTCCTACAGTATGTTTCTATACCAGGAGGTGGCACTGAAAATCACAGGGATCAGCAGCACACCTAAACAAGAATAAAGGCTGATAAAGCCTCTATATAAAGCATGACTACAACTGTATGAGTCTTCACAAAGGTCTTATTTTTGGTGTCTATTTTGGTTTTATTTAGCTGCCTGCAAAAGAATGGGAGACAGCCTATCTCTAGCCAAAATTCCCAATTCGGTCCCAAAAAGATAGTGCAGGAATTCTATGGGTTATTATAGGAAGTAAAAAAGTGAGCTGCTGCTAGCAGGGAGAGCATCAGTAGCTCAGTTCACTAATGCATTTATAGCATTTCAGAATATCATCTAACTGGTTCCTGGCCAGATGTATTTAATCCTTCCAAGATATGCCTGAGAAAGTTCTGATGTTCCTGGCAGAAGTTAAGTAATATTAGCTTGTTTTTTTCGACCAAAACCTCATTTGTGATGGTTGTAGAGCCAGAGCAAAGTAACAGCCTAAATGCCTTCAGACACTGAGGTGCTTGACTCTTAAGGTCCCAGAGAGAAACATAGATGCCTGGTGACAGGGTAGGGGCTTTGTATACTGGAGTGAATCAATAGACAACAGAGTAGTGAATCTTGTCTGAGGTGTTTCTTAGACTGGTCCATGGACTATTGGTACTCTGTAAGATATCAGGAGGTATCCTATCTAAGAACTGCAAAATTATTTGTAAGCATTCATGCATGCAGGAAAGAAGCACACCTGAAGAATAAAAGTAAGAGTAATCAGATATCAGCCTGCCAAAGTTTTAGTTCTGATGTACAGTAACATGGCACAGCATAGACCTTGACAAAAAAAAAAAAAAAAAACAAACCAAAAACAAAAACAAACCACAATTGTTTGCATTTTTTTTCAAAGCTCTGGAATGACTCTTATTTCCAGGATGTCCTCTCATGGCTGTGAGGAAGGCCAGCAGCTGCTCACCTCTCCTGAGGATGGGTTTTTTTTCCCCTCAACCTGTCAGAGAACAGAGAAGGCTACAGTCTTGTCTTGGAAAATGTAAAGGGTGCTTCTGGTAACTTTTACCTGAAGGCATTTCGGAGGTAGTAGGAGTATGTTGTTCAAATGTCCTGGCAGCCTAAGAAATTTTAAACCCACATTTGTGATCTTCAAAGAGAGCTTTGTATTTGTCAAGCTGTAAGAGTATGAAAAAGGGATGTCTTCCTCAAAGCTCACTCTGGAGCTTCCCCATTTCTTTTCCTAAGCCTGATAGAGGCATAAACACAAACTGCTGAAATACAGCAGCTGTGCACATGACCAGATGTGGACTTTTCCTTGGCTTAGCTCAGGCAGAGTTAGCTCAGAATCTCAAGCTCAGCCCTATTTAGGCTTACCCTGGCATGCCTGAGTACATTGCAGCAAGAAAATGAAATAAATTGTGATCCATCAGAGGACTCAATATTTTTAGGCAATTGATGTGACTATTTTTGGTGCTATATAAAACCCATTCTCTCCCACTAGGTACAGCCTGTCCAACTCAAGGTACAAACTGCCTCAGGCTGGGGACCAAGCAGGGCTCTCAGTTCTCCTACTTTAGCTTGGTGTATAAGTATGGAGGAGCCAATAAAACTAATAATACAAGTGACTGATTCAGCTTGTTTAGTGGCAGTTGTCTCTGATTGTATCACCAGCTCCTCTCAAACAAGTTACTATGGTAATGAAAAATATTTGAAAGGATTTAGAGATTTTTAGAGATAACAAGTGCACAATTTAGTCCAAAAAGTACCAAAGAAATAAGTGATTAGAAGGAGGTTATACTGGCTTACCCTCTGGATGGTATCTCCGCATGCACATCAGGACTTGTTTCACAGGCATTATTTATTTGCACATTTGACCTTTGCTTTTTTACCCACATCTCCCAAGATCATCAGGGATTACCTGGTGAACAAATTTGCTTCCTTCTTTAACCAGGCTTCAACAAACTTGACAGATAACGTCTTGTCTAAACAATCATTACAGTTCATTATTTATGCAGTAGGAACTGACCTGCCATTTACTTAAAGTCATCTTTTTATCACATTTCATCAATAAAAATTGACCTCAAGTGTTCTTAATTTGACTTAATGAAGTATAACGTTTGAAACAATCACATAGCCAATGAGGTAGCTATGACAATTGCTATATTGTTTTTCTCTGTTGTTGTATAATTAATGTATTTTTTTTTTAATTTTAGCTTTATTTTGGATAGTACAAATTCAAGAGACTTGATACAGGCAGAATGATTATGTTTCTGTCATGTTGAATGAAACTATTAGAAAAACTACTAAAATCCATGCCAGGGCATTAGTAGCAGCATTTGAAGTAAGCCTATTTTGTGTTCTCTCCGGTCAAATGAGTTTTTTTGGTGACTATTGGAGAATTTAGGTCAAACTACTGTAAAAAGAGACTCTGAATAGAGTCTATCAGCAATTTTAAGACTCTAGTTACTTTGTGGGTTCAAAGTACTTAAATGAACTTTGTGTGAGCTGTTGCCTGAAGTCGTGGATAATTCATGAACTAGTCATTACTTTATATTATTCCCTGCTCCTTTTTTTTTTCTGTTATTGTTGTTCTTTAAAATGCAAAAAGGTATTTATTCACTCTCTCAGTTTTTCTTAGTGGCATGATGTGTCATTAAATCATTGTTTAAAATACAAGTAAACATTTCAAGGATCAAGTAAAGACTAGAAGCAGGAAAGGTCTGTGGCGACAGCTGTGAGCAGCTCTGAAAACACCTGCAAAGATTTCCTTGTTCCAAGCTATGTGAAATATTTGAGAAGAGGAGAGAGGGGAAAGATGACATTTGGATTAAGAGTTCTTGAGCATCAATTGTTTTTGATATCAGAGATCTGGCAGCAAATAAGGTGAACTGAAGTGTAGCTTATCTATTTGGCTGGATTTCTAGGGCTAGCAAGTCCCTTGTCCAGGAAGCGGACTGATTGTTGAGGGAAGAACAGATCTGGAAAAATATTTATTTACTGAGGATGCTTTTACAAGTGCTCTTCTCTTTCCCTGATTATTCCCAAACAGTTTTTTCCTTCTCTGTGCAAGGCTCACCTACATCGGGCTACCAGCCTTTTTCTCCCAAAGGGCCACTTTTTCTCATGAAATATCAGGGCAGGGAGCTTCACAACAGCCTTGAGATATCTTCATAGCTGTCTGGACTTCTTATCCAGCATCTCTCACCAAGAAGTTAATTCTATTTCTGTTCAAGCTGAGTTTATCCAGTGGAACAGTGAAGGTATTGATAAATAGCAATGAATCGCAAAAAAACACCTATTGAAAGAGTAAATCGTTCCCTCAGCTGATTTTATTTGAAATATCTGAAATTATTTCTGCATAAGTGGAACTCCTTGATGAAGAAAATGTTTCTTAAAGAAAAAGAAGTGTTACAGGGTGTGAGAAGGACCTTGCAACTTGAATTCATACTTAGATGCGAAATATTGTTCTCTGTAATTTCTCTTTAGAAAATGTCATGTAATTTTCTGGTGATGAATTGAAATTCAGCTCAAGAAGATTGAATAGACTCCAAAATATTCATTGCTATTTTTTTCAACCATCCTATCATGTTAAGTTACAAAGGTATGATATTTAACTTCTGTATGCAGAAAAAATTGTTTGTGGGAGTGATAATTTAATTTCTGTGGCTTATTTCCACAAGGATGAGCAGATTTTTCATACAATCAATCCTGCCACACCAGGCCAATTTGATATTTGAGCTGAAATGGCTCCAGGACAAGTGAAAGAATGAGGAACAATCCCCACACCTTGCTCTTTATCCAAAACCTGCTTTCATATAGAGGAATGACTCCTCTGAGAATTAACACTTGCTGTTAAATACATAGAGACAAGAGAGAACTTTTAAGTACCATGTTCACATATTTGTGTACATTCTTTTCCCAAGATTAAGATCTTTTGGCTTGAGTGCAGGAAGCTTCTCCTATCACCTAATGAGAAAGGTTGAAGTACACATATAATTGAAAATGTGCCCTAGGAATTTTTAAAAAAATAGAATATAAGTGATGGGATCCTACTTCAGGATAAGACCCAACTGCCTGTACTGGTGCTTGCTTGAAATTGCTTTGGTATGCTATGAGACACTGGCCTGGCTTTTGGATGGCCTCAGCAAAACCTGAAAGGAATTGTTTTGAAGTTCTGCTGGCTTTTCTTGCAGTTCATCACAGACTTTGTTAGGAAATGAAGGAAAGGAAACTGGGCAACCACACTGCTCAGCCACTAGGAAACACACAATGAGCATGATAAAGCCAGCAGCTGCAGGACAATGGAACAGGCTAAGGCTATTTTTGTTAGATGTGAACAATCAATTGAACATGTGAGACCTTATCATGTTCCCTTCCAGCCTTCTCTCCCCCTTCTTCAACACCGGAAATTTTCCCAAAGGGAAACAGCTTTCCTTTTCTCTTAGTAAAGTTGATTACCATAATAATTTTCTCTTTCATCTCAGAGCAGGTTTCTTTTGGAAGTCTTTGATGGCTTCCTCTGAGCACATTTATCATCTTGTTATGACTGAGTGACTTGCAGCTGGGTCATACTCCACTGTGAAACCTGGAGCAGCATTTGGTGATATTTACGAGTGGGTAATTGTCCCCTCACCTCTCACTTGCTGGATGTGGAGGCTGGAAGCATTTCTTCCAGAGCTATCCTCACGACAGAAACCTGAATTTGAACTGGGCATAGCTTTCACAGATAGAAAATAAGCAGCAAGCATTCACATCTTATCAGACATAATGAGAAGAAATATATAATTAAGATGGTAATCAGTGCTTCAGTAGAATAATTCCCCCTTATCTTTATGACTCCTCAGAACAGTCTTTTCAAATGTCACAGCAATATTAGCTCCAACTCACAAATGGAAAAATGGAGGAACATAAACACATGATTTATGATCTTAAGTGGCAAGAAAGGAAAGAAAAATATATTTTGTTCAATCTCTAGACAGAACTACATTCTTCCTTTTTGTTCAGATGTGTGTTCAAACTCATCGACACAGTTATGTCCAATTTATATCATTTCAATGTTCCATGTGCCAATAGGAGATATACTGCCCTAGATCTCCTGAAAGGAATATTAATTTGTAAATGAGCTTTCCTAACATCTATTGATATTTCAAGCATGCATTGAAGCAGCACTTCTGGTTTGCTAGTAATATTTTTTTACTCTTCAGTTCTTCAATGTGTAAGTCTTTCTCCTTTTATTAAGCAGCCTATTAGTCACACAAGATCGATACTTTCTACACTTCTACCTGTTATCTTAATGTTACTGAGATCTGGCTAGAGCTTCATACCACAATTCTTGCTACTACTTTAATTTCATTATAATGACATGTTTACATTGGTAACAGTTCAATCAAAATTGGATGTGTTTATAACACTTACTGCAGTTTAGATTAACAGCTTACTTCTACTTTACTGCAAGGAAACACTAAATTGACTGTAAGTCCTAATCAATATAGCTATAATTCTTAGAATTTAAATAGGTTTTTAAGTGGTCTTGCCCATGCTGCTAAAGGTAACATTGCTGTCCTGTAATCTGTCATCCAGCTACTCCAGAATCCATTTCCAAACAGTTGATATAATTACAGTATCTTTTTTCCGTTTCCCACTGCTTTTCTTTCACCTGGACCGGATTTAACAAACTCTGATGTTATGTAATGCAACCAAATCTTGAAACATCTAATGACTGAGTCCATCATCATAACACATCCATGCCTGCTACAGAGGAGATAATGCTGGTGGGTACAACTGATTGACTCCCCCTGTAAACCCTGGCCCCTGAGGGTCACTAACTTTCTCTTATCATGCCATAATATATCTCTTATAGTGCCATTTGTGTGAGTACTGACACTGTTCAAGTATGGTTCCATGTTCCAGATTTGTCTCTACTACTTCATAATTTTTTTCAAAAATCAAGCAAAATTTCACTGTGAACAGTTGAGGCTCAAACTCAACTCAGCATTGAAAATAAAGATCACAGTTTTCTCAACATGGCAAAGTGGATACTCTGATCTCATTGATCATAGAATCATAGAATTATAGAATGGTAGGAGTTATAGGGCACCTCTAGAGATCATCTGCTACAGCAGGTTCACCTAGATCAGATCACACATGGATGCATCCAGGCAGGTCTTGAAAACATCCAGAGAAAGAGACTCCACACCCTCCCTGGACAGTCTGTGCCAGGACTCCCTCGTCCTCACAGGAAAGTTTTACTTTATGTTTAAGTGGAACTTTTTGTGTTCCAGCTTATGTCCATTATCCCTAATTCAGTCACTGGAGACTACGGAAAAAAGTGGCACCCCATCCTCCTGACATGCATCCTTTAAGTATTTTTAAGTCCTAAAGAGGTCTTCCCTTAGTCTTCTCCAGACTAAACAGCCTCAGCTACCTCAGCCTTTCCTCATAGGAGAGATGTTCCAGCCAATAAGGAGGTGTTATAGACGTTCATCTCAGTAGGCCTCTGCTGGACTCTCTCTAGAAGTTCCCTGTCCCTCTTTAGCTGAGGAGCCCAGAACTGGACATAACACTCCAGATGAAGCCTCATCAAGGCAGAGGGGAATATCTGGTCATACCTGAGAAGCTTTAAACAGTGTTTGGGATCAGAGTTCATGACTTAGGAATTTAACCTCTATTTCAGACTGTGAAGTCTGTCACAGTCTGCACCTTGAATGACTGTTTTTGTCAGCATTTTGGCTATGTTTTGGTTGAGGACCAAACTGTGTTTCTAAGCGTGCCTCAGACACACTCTGCTCAAGTATCAGACAGCACTAGTCCCTACTCAACACCTCCCCCTTTTCGCTCTTTTGGGAAAAAAATCCAACCAGAGGGAACTAGGAGATTTTTTTGGACAGGTCACTCAGCTAAACAACCATGTGCTTTCCAGGCATACCTTGAGACTTAACCATAGCTCAAATGCGCCCAAAAAAGACTTGATCAACTTCTCTCCCTCTCACTAACTCTCCCTGCTGCCATCATGGCTGTCATGAGAAGAAATTTGGCCTTGCATGCTTGAGTAAAACAGGCAGAGATCCATTGATCAGAGGTAATATGACCTCCTAATGTAGAATGGCATTTTGTAGGTTAGGCAAAAGCTCTCACTGAAAGTAGATGCCCAATTCACATTTACTTTGTTCCCATGGCTGCTCGGCTTCGTAGTGATTGAAGCTTTAAAGGAGTCAGACCCTGCCAGAAGTGGATGTACCTTCAGTGGACCAACCAGGGGAATTTGACCCCCAAAGAAAAAGAGATTGCAGACAGGAAATCCATACTGAAGCGCTAGTATTGTTAATTGTATTATTGTTGTTGTTATTATTACTATTATAATCCTTTTTTTAATCTCATAACTGACTCTTTCTGAACAAGATAAAATTATGTTTAGGAAAGCCTTTTAACAGCCTACATACTTCCATAACATGGTTTCACAGGTTTCCTAACAAAAAATGCGCTTCAAAACCTCTTTCCTGAAAGAGCTGAACCAAATTTATTTCTTTGTCCTGGGATCTTCTCTGGAAAGACAGCTTCCCTTTGACAATGGGTCTGTGTTGCAAAGTGAAATGCCTAGAAACTGGAGCCCTGTTTTGTTGGTGCTTCTGGATGTTGAAGAGCTCTTTTTCATCAAGGACAAATGACAGCTTCCCTTTCAAATCCACTCAGATTAAAACAAACAAACAAACAAACCAAAACAATACAAAAAAAAATGTAAGGGGAAGGAAAAGTTCTCAGCTCACAGAACAGAAAGTACATTTTTCATGTCATTGGAGACAGGCTATTTTTTAATCAATTTTTCACACGTGAGTCTGAGTTCAGTAGACTTGAGATCCCTTTCCACTGTCTCAGAGGTAGTGAATTGAAGGCAGGTTATCAGAAAATCCTGAATAAACTGGTCTCTCTGTCACACTGGAGTAGGCAAGGCTGATGGGACCCCGGCTAGCTAACTCCAACTAGCACTGAATCTGCTTTGAGAATTTCAGTGCAAGCAGACAGGCCTCTTCAAAGGCATTCACCTTTCTCCACTGTTCGCTGCTTTCTTAGGCACCAAATGCATGAGTGTAAATGGTGCTCAAGCTGGGCTGGCCACATTCTGTCCCATCTTCTAAGCAGCTTTTCTGTATCTAACGATGGAAAAAAATCTTTCACATTTCCAGCGTCTGTGCCTGAAACTGTAAATATGAGACCTTTTCCCAGTGAAGAGGCTTGACAGGTTAGCAATGGCAGGTTGTTAATACTTACGATGACTGCAAGTACAATATCAGATTTGTTGCCTGGCTTGGGGTTTGTCTAGACAGGTTGTTTTATTAGATAGCAGATGGTTTGGAAATTGTTTGCTGTGACAGGGCTGAGTGGAATTTGAATTCTCTGTTCCCAGACCAAAAGGGGTGGGGTGGGGAAACAGGAGAGCAAAACTCCCATGTTTCCTATTCAGATTGAAAAGTGCCTATATACATATGTATATGTATTATTGAGGGAAAGGAGATCACAGATCTTTAAGGAAATCTGATCAATTACAGGATTCATTTCCTTGGTATATCCTCAGAGGCAGTACTGGGAAAGTAAATTTATGATCTTTGACTGTTTTATTTTTGCAATTTTGAATGAGATAAGCAACAGCAGGGCATATTGGCTGGACCAAAAAAAATTCATTGATTCAGATTCTGGTTTTGGGTAATTGGATCTACTCCTTTTATTCAGACCTATGTGGGCAGAAGTTGAGGCTGATTCCTTTGCAGAGAGGTCTGAGAATAAAGTCTTGCTGGCAATGATTTTGGATCTCTCTTTCGTTATAGGCCAATCTTTACTCACTGAAATTCATTTTCAGGGAAGGCAGCAGCTCTCCCCTTCAGAACAAAGCTCTGCAGATGGGCTTCGTATGTCAATATGAATTTAAGTGTGAAGTTTAAACAATTTCCTCTCAGTCTTTCCTGACATAAAAGTCCCCCAGGGTGGAACTGTTTACTGAGTTGAAAAACTGTAAATGTTCTTACGGGATGCTTGTGCTCTGAAGAGATGGGAAGCTTTTGTTACTGGCTGCACAAGAATGAAAAGCTGTGTTTCTGAGCAGAAGCTGGACCATGTGTGCATTGAAGTATTTCAGATTTTATCCCCAGAGCCAGAGTATGTACTGATAGAAAAAAAAAATCAATGGAGGTTAGAATTAACAGGCCATATATTTGGTTAGTATAACTGGGTTAGTGTACAATTATCTTTTTGGCTGAATGGTGCTTCTGCCTTCCTAACTTCTTTGATAGTGCCTCTGTGGGGAAAAATAGCTGTTTCAGGAGTAGGGAACTGAGGGGTGAAGGGTGAGTGCCTTAGTCTAGGGCAGCCAGCAGAACTCATAGCCTTTTTTGGCAGGGCTTGGCTTAGGGAATCCCTCATACCACTTTCCTCACCACCTAGAGCAATGGGAGAAGCAGTGACTCTGAATGCAAATCCCTCTTTCTCATGGGGTGACATAATTGTACACCAGCCTGTACTTATACATGTGTGGGCAATCACATTTTTGAAGAGGATTATGTACTGGTTTGGCTATTTCTCACCTTGTTTAATCACAGCATCTGCTGGTAACTATCAAAGGTCATATCTGGCTCAGGTAGGCAAAAAGAGTTTCTGTGTCATCTTTTTAAACTAGCCTCAACCAAGAAACCTGACGGTTTTGCAGAGTGCATCCATCAGGAGGCAGACACTTAATTGTGGGTCTGTACTTCTGTATTTGTGCATTTTGGGTTCTCCTTTCATCAAAGGGATGATTATGCAACCAGATGTTAGCAAACATTTTAAGATAAAATAATGTATATTATTAATATAATTAGTGGTAATAATTCTTGTGATTATTTTTTACGCAGAACCAGCAGCAAGCTCTTTATTCAGAGAATAAGAGATGTCAAATTTTGCAGTGATCTGAGAGCAAAGTATTTGCAGACACTGACCGATGCCTGCCCTGGTGCTTGAGTGCACGCAGCAATCTCCAAGTAATTAAATGAGAGTATAGGCCTTATGCTATTTTTTTTTTCTGTAATGGCTTGAGTTCATCTTATCTGACATTGTTTTACTAGTCTTTGACTGATACTCATCAAATAATTGAAAAAAAAGAGTAACACCCAATTTTTGCAAATGCCTCAGTCCTCAAATGTTGGGCTGTATTTTTGACTGGCATTAGCTCTGGCGTCAATGTATGTACATGATGAAGGGATTTAAGGATTATCAGTCACTAATGCAGTGGCATCAGGATGTCTGGCGTTAGAACTGTTAATTTATTTAGTGCAATTCCTCAGGATGAGTGAATACATTTTTTTCAGCACAGTAGAAGCTAATGCTTGATGATAGCTGCACATTGCCATAGAAACTAGGACAGGTTCAGCTGTAAGTCAAAGGTTAATTTATAATTATTTTTAAAATCATCTCATTCAGATACATCAGTTAAGACACAACTTGTCCAAAACATGATTACTTACCAAAAAAATCTATCATTCTATTCTAGCTCTTCTAAAAATACATTAACATGGCTCCTGTTTGCTTAAGGCAGATTCTCCATAAGGTGTTATACAAGATAACTGTCTGGTTTTGAGTGTTTGTAGCTATGTTTGCAAATGACAGAGTGACTGACAGCACAAGCTCTCTGTGGGATGGCTATGGACCACAGATGACTCATTGTGTATGATGTTGTTTCACACCAAAGTGTTTGCTCTATATACCGAACATGTGTGTGAGTCAATAGCAAAAAGTTCAAGCACAAACATAGCTTAGGTGGAAATAAATTCACGGTGACAGAAATTATTGTCCCCAAGTCAGAAAGCTAATTTTGTTGAAGAGTAGATGACAAGTGAAACACTCATTTAAAAGCCTTTTTAAAGTGGGAGGTTTACTTGGGATGGTTCCCATGTCCTCAGCAAATGCCTGAAGGTCAGGCAATGCTAACAGAGGGTCTTGACATTTCCTTGCAGCAAAAGACTTTTCATTCCAGGAATGAGCAGAAGTGATTTGGGTCCCTGCTCAGATATACCCAATACAATGGCAATACCCAACAATTGGATACTATTTGTCTCTTGGAAGCACAGACTTTTGCTGAAGACTGTCTTTCTCTGCCGACTGTCTCCTCAATTGCCTCTTCAGAGTTCAGAGATCTGAATCTGGTTTTGTGCATGGAGTTATTTATTTGCTTTGTTGCAAATTAAGCCTCCCCTTACAGCCCTTGCTTGTCTATAAGGGATGATTAAAAACAAACTGGTTTTTGTGTGGTGATGCTGTTAACGTCCTCCTAGCAAAAGCCCCAGTCTCAGGCTGGCTGAGTAGTGCGGAGGTGCCCACCTCATCTGTCTCTTCTATCCGCTGCTGTGAGAACACATGAAGCTACCTTAGTCCCTCAGAGCTGCTTGACTGTACCTCTGGACCACCTCTTGCTCATTAAGAAACCACTCAACAAGACTTCCAATCCTGAGGGAGATTTTACTGAACATAAAAGAGCAGTTTCATCTACTGTTGTGCACCCTCTGTGAAGATATGGTAAAGGGACAGAGAAATATTCCTCTTACCTGACTGTCAAATAACAAATTGCTTTTACACTGGTGTGGGAAATTAAACTGTACCACTTACTTTTCAAATCAGGCTTGTCATGGGGTGTGGGTATGAGTCCACAAAGACTTTACGAGTCTTTACTGGGTTTTGATTTGTGCTGTCACATAGGGAGCATGGGGTGAATCACTCACCAGTGCTTGCATGGAAGCTCTTGTGTGTGGTTCTGTGTGCAGGGAGCCAGGAGGCAAAGCACATGTACCTGCAGGACAATTGTACTCAGAAAGCCTCAAACTCATTTCCTCAAAGTCTCTGGCAGCTTCCATTCTGCAAAGCCTATTTCCACATCCTAGACCTTTTCTTGCAGCCTATGTGTTTCTGGAGCCATGCAGCTAATGAAGTCAAGGGGCTTGTATCCTCATAGAGCGACTCAAAATATTGCTGAGCTTTGTCAGCTGGAAAGCTCCAGATGTGGCCAGGATAGGAAAGACAGAAAATTCCTGTTTTCTTATGCCACAGACAGTCCACAAGGCTGCAGTACCATCCCTCCCTTTTCTGTGCTGGCAGAGGCTAAGCTGCAGCAAGGGCAGCTTCATCCCAGGAGAGCCACCTCCTGGGAATATGGGACCAGCCTGAGGGACAAATTCAACCTTGAAAAACAGCCAGTAGAATGACTTATATATATAAAAAGGGCATGTCAGAGCTCAACTAAAAGAGATCCCTTAGAGAGTGTTTTTAAAGCTCACCCTTAACTTCCTTAAAACGGAGCACAGGTTCTGTCTGTGAAGAGAAAAGAATAAAATAAGAGCAGACATTGGGACATACCTTGAAAAGCCCAGGCACCTGAGGAGCATTGCCATCTTCTGCTAAGTGACTCTGTGTTGCTTACAAGAGGTTTATTATTGCTGTATACCTTTCGCAATATGACACTGCAAATTTCTGAGACTGGAAAAACTGTTTTGTGGTAACATTTAAACATTTTAAATGTGATATGGATGTATTCAATTTACCATGAGGTGTGGGCAATGTGTATGGGTGTGAAAGAGCCTTCTCAAGAGCAAGAAGTAGAGCAGTTATTTCAGCATGTTGGTGGTTTTAATAAGAGGGAGAGTGAGGTGAGGGTTTTTTTCCATTTTTTATCCTCTACTTTGATTTATCAGTCCATCAGTGGACACGGACACTATAAGTGCATGAAAGTATTTGCATGTCAATGAAGATTTCCAAAGGCATAAAAGTGACAGAGAGCCATCCTACTTTGCAGTTAAATTCCACGTCTCTGATGGATTTCCCCACACTGTTGCTAGGAGATGAAGGTACTGCCTAACAAAGGATATATTGACAAAAAAATTTCCAGAACAAATCTATCTTGTTATGATAAATACAGCCTCACATAAAATGGATATTACAGGATATATTTCCCTACTAGTGGCACCGGCAACATAACACATTAAGTTCAGGTGAAATTTCTCCCTCATGAATGCATTTTTGTTTTGTTTTGTTGACAAGACTTTCAGTGCATTTAAAGCCCAAAGCTCTGTTGCCACCCAGTGTGTTTTGTTGCTAGGCTAATAGGATGAACACATTCTACATTAATGTTTTTCCCTTCTCTGCTACTTCTCTCTTTAAGGAAGAAAGGTGACTTATTATAGTGATTTCCTTTTTTTCATTACTCTTCTGGGAAACATGGATTCCTTTGCTTATTTTAAAGCAAGGAAGAAGTGTGCACGACTCCGGACATGTTGAGTTTTAGCATAGAAGCAGACAAATGTAATAGAAAAGCAGATCAGCCTCCTGCTTTACAGCTCTAGGCACATCTATGTTAAAAAAAAAAAAAAGCCAAAACACAAAGTTGAATGGAAATCTAATATAGGGAGGAACTTCAGGAATTCTCTTAGAAAGATTAATTTCTTAGTGAATGACAAGTTTTCTTCCTTTCTTGAGGTGAAGTAATGAACACATAACAAACAGATTTGAACATCAAAAGCCAACATGGCTTAAGGTACGCAAAATTCTTTCCTGGAGAATAAGTTTAGCTCTGGTGTGGCAATTATATTTGCTCATCCACTGCCATCCCAGCAGTTCCTATGCCACTGTACAGTCTCTGGCTCTAAATATGTATAAATAAACAGCTCACTGTCCAGAAATATGTGAAGGCTGAACGTGAGATCGCCTCTTAACCTTGCAAGGGAGGAGAGGAGTCAGGGAAAAACATAGTCCTTTTCATTTTCCTATGTGTATCATTGCACAGAGGGAACAGACAATTTTAACTGTTTTGTGTTAAAGGGTCTCTTCCTCCACAGTTGTGCAAATGCTGATTTCATCTCAGGTGTGATTGAGCTCACCCAGGTGAAGTTATCTGCACAGATCAGTGGCAGATATGATCATCTTCTCCATTCACAAACAAGAGGTGTGGAAGGGAATTAAGGCAAAAATTGTCACCTATCATCATCTCACACAGTGGCCCACCCCTTTCTGGGATACACTGTTACCTTCTGCCTTGCCGAGCACAGTGAAAGTGAATCTACCAGATGGGTAAAAAAATGCAGATGGGGAAGGAGGTGGCATGTCAATCCTTGAGTCACTTGATTGCCATCTACCATGACTGTTTCTTGGTTTGTGGAGAGAGAGAAAAATGCTGATTTTGTGGTGTTGATGTGAATACCTTCAAGAAGTACTCTTTCCACTTCAGTCCTGAATGTCTCTGTTAACTTTTGCAGCACCAGCAATCACAAATAAAACTTTTCAGAAGACAGAAAGCTACATTCAATTTGTGTATAAGCTTGCACAGACTTTTAACTAGACACGAATGTGTTCAGATGTTATCTCTACTTGTTTTGATAGACAGCTGAGACAGGACAACTGGGAAGGGCCTTACAGCTCCCACTGTTACTGCACTTAACTGATTTTCTGCTGTAATATCCAGTTTTTAGATGCTTACGGTTTACCCAAACATTAACCATTTAGAATGAGACTGACCAAGCTGGGATCACACAAACCAGTGCCTGCAAAATATAAGATAAAATAAAGCAATATATTCTTCCCCAGATCAGAGCCAAGCAGGCAGGGATAATTTTATTCTGTATTAAAATGTCACTGCAATCTCTTTGCTTTGAAATTTGACATGGTGGTAGCAGTTAGGTCACAGTGCTGTTTACTGAACATATGGCAAACCAAGAGCATTTAGCTAAAAAAAAAGTAACCATAAGCCCTTAAAGCACAATTGGGGACACTTGTATTCATCACAGACTTTGGTTATCATGACTGCATTACTTACAGATTTGCTCCTGCCAGATGCGCCCTGAGGGTTTCCCCCCTCTTGCAGCTCTGCAGGGTGTGAATTCCCTCCCTACTCATCCATCCAGCTTTGCAAGTGATGTAGGAGGCACTTCTCACATATGCAGAGGTACAGATAGAGGGTGGATAATGGGTGGATAATAGAGTGGAACTGGGAATTCAGGCAACCTCCACCAGAGCTAAAATAAAACTCTGGTCACTGCTAAGTAGCAGTGTTTTCTCTGGGCTGGGGGCTGCCTGCAATGGAATGACATAATGCAAACAAAGCGACACAGCCAGTACATCACGCCAGGCAACCTGGAGTGGGAGGTTTGGGAAACAATCTGTTTGATGGGAAGAGGAGAGCCAAGGAAGGAGAAAAGATAGCCAAGATAACACAGGAGATTTTGGGAAGAGGAAAAATTTACAGAGCAAAATTTTAAGGCAGATTGTGAAAATCAGGAGCTCTGAGGAGGGGTAACAAGTTGCATGTTAAAAGAACAGTAATTACCAGCAGACAGTCAGGTAACAACATCAAGAAATTAATAGAATAGGAAAGGAAAAATAGAGAAAAGGGAGTTTTTTCTCCTTCTTTTACATCTATGCCAAGGGCTTCTTTTCTTTATCCGGCACAATGCCATTCATATCTAAGTGTGATTCATGGAAGTGGTTAAAAATCAGTGTGAAGTTTTCTTCAGATCTTTCCAGCTTTAGGCTGAGCACAAAAATAACTCTCTTCACTAGACTCACTGGCCTCTGACACCTTTGTGGCACCAGTGGCTTCTTTTTGGAAATGTTGATGGGGACAAGCTCCCATTTTCTACTGCCTGTCATAGACAAACAACTTGCAGCTGCTCCCTAAAGTCATATCCACACCGTTGCTCATCTTTAGAGAGTTCTCAGTTTTATGAAGGGTGGTGCTCTAGGCCCCTGCTCTCCAAAGCTCCACAATTTTTTTTTCCTATCTGTACTAAATTAAATATTGTTTCAGTATTTGAATATAGTATTTATCTGCTTCAGCAACTGCTAACTGCATGAAGAGTTGGGTGACCCATGATAGCAGTGAGTGGCTCCACTGAGCATCTCAAAACTCACTACAATGTGACTTCAGTCTTCTTTAGTTTCTCTTGTGTTCTGTTCCTAACTCTGCTTTTCCAATATCTTAGTTTATCAAGCATGCTTTGGTCTACAATCTTGTCTCCTTCTCTTCTGTTTCCATCCCACCTCAGCTCACACATAAGTGTTATTAATTCAAATAAGTTTCAGATACCTCTGTTCACTGAAGCCAGTTTATTATAGTGCTTTTTACAGAGTGGTTGAAGCTCACCTCAGATTTCCACTCTGCTCCCAAAAAAATCAATATTTACAAGATTTCTATGATCTGTTTAGGTATGTTGATATAATTAAAGGATTTCTTAAATTGTATAGCATAGGAAAACACCAGAGACAGAAAAGATATAGTTATCTGTAAACCATGGAATATCAGACTATTTCCTGATTGAAGTATGAATACATAGAAATGACACTGAACTCTTAAAAAAACATTAAAATCCATTCCATTTACCTCAGTCAATGTATTAGCATGAACTTCAGCATGCATGAAACTGGCCTACTCTGTTTTTTAAAGCCACGCTATAAAATTCTTAACACATATTTAAAAAGAAACACTAGTTGTGTTCAGTCACTAGAAAGTTTCCCTAATGTTCCTTTTTCTGCATTCTGAATTACTTAGAAACTGGAATTGCACAATCTTTATTTAATGTAAAAAGTAATTTCTAATAGCAGGACCATAACAAAGATCTTCCAAGAGAAGAATTCAAAGTTGCCTAGGTTATGGGAACATGTATTCCAAGTAGATGGAATGGGATGTCAAATGTAGTTCCAAAATCTTTTTGAGAAGTACGAAAAAGCATTGAAAAGATTTTGTTACATGCTTCCATGATCAAAAGATGACTTACCTGTGACCAATTATACATATCAACGACTATGAACTGAGAATTATCAGGGGGCAAACATTTATTCTTGTTTATCATTCATTTGGAGACATACTGGTGGTTATACTAAAGTTAGCATTGACATTATCAGCTGCAAGGGATTGTACTCTTGCCACATTGCATTTCAAACATTTCCAGCATTCTAAATGTGATTCCACTTGCTCTTCATCAAAACAATCAAGCTGCTAATAGATTTTTCAGTTATATACTAACAAACTTAACATACATAATATACTAATGAAAACCAAATATTTCCGTTAATTCAGGTGTTAACACCCATCACATACTTTACAAGTAAATCTTTACTTTAAATGGGACCAAACATGTTACTGTTACATGTTACTTCTAGTACCAGAAATTTTTCTTTAGCTATAGATGAGTCCTTGGAAAGTACAATTTCATTTGTTACAAACAAGTGACATACGAGTAGAACTAGAAGTACTATATATTGCAGCTATTACCTCTGTGTTTTCTGAGTTTTCCCACTTTTCCTAGAAACAAAAAATATTTCCAACAATATTTTGTTCTGAAAACTATATTTAAGTCACCTCCTTGGTCCTCTCCAAGGAATGCTGTCTTACATCTGACGATCTGCTAACATGAGCAATGGAGAATTTTCTGCACTGACTACAGTAAACCTTTGACAGTTCTGTCTGGTTCTGTGTAAAATCACCTTTCCCTCCTTTTAGAAAAGATAAAATATGGTCTTCCTAAGCAGTGTCTTGAATTCTTAATGCAACATGACTGTCATAGCACTGTTGTGATCTCAATCCAAAAGGAACATTACAATTAATTACAAATTCACAAAGACTGTAAAATTTATTATTATAAGACTGTATTTCTCCTTATTGTTATTAGATTGTGATCATTCTTCCTGCCTTGCATTTGTGTTCTGATGATGCAGTTATCCTCCCATATAACTGCTGTTAAACTCATAAAAACATACAGGATAAAATCATCTTTGGATACAAGGATGGCATGCACAGCAATATAGCTACAGTGCTTTTAATTAGACTACAGCTATTTTGTGTATCAAATATATCTGAATTCCACCAGGAGGTGAAGTAATTTAGATTAAAATATTATAAAGACAGATGGAGCACTTTGTGTTTAAAGATACTACCTAAATGCAAACTACTGCTCTTTGATATCAAGTACACAAGTTTGATCAACAAAGTGTCTTGGAGAACATCAGCAGGTTTCAGCTAGATTAAGCCACTTGTGCCATCACTGACAGAAAGGCATCTCCTCACCATTCCTCTACTCAGCGGCTCAGGGGGACTGGTTCAGGTTCCTCAGCTCCAGGAGCAGCCTAGCAGAGGGACCTAAAGGAGGACCAAGTAATTTTTTAAAATTAATTTTCTACCTTTGTTCCTCTCTCTAGTTCTCACACAGTCTTTGCTGTAATACAAAGAAAACTGGCTTTCTAGCACACTTCCAAGTCCAGTACTGGATAGAGCACTTTACTGAGCCCTTGCACAAAAATCTTGCTGCTGCAACTGTGCAGCAAAGCCTGTTTACATAAACATTAAGGATGAAAAGTTTTTCTTTCTCATTTGCCATTTCCTTGCCAGGGTTGCAAGTGCAAAGACAAAAGATCTGTTTAAACTGCCAAAAGCTCAGAGGAGAAAGATTTATATATGGGTTCAGGTGCACACTTCAGCAAAGCAACACAAAGAGAGAAGCTTTCTCTTTCTCTTTCTTTGGCTTTCAGTTTCTTTAATTTTTCAAATAGTTTCATTAGTTCTGCTAATTTAATTAACAATTATGCTGCTTGGGTTTGCTTTGAAAAGATTTCAGTGAATCAAGTCTTCCCCTTCCTTTTGCAGCAAATTAATAATATAAGGACCACTCATTAAGCAAGAGGGAGCTAATCAATCTAAACAACAAATTAAGAGAAAATGAAGTCTGGTATCTGGTAGCCACAGGTAGCTGCTTGTTTTGGCTCCCTGTACATTTCAAGAGGGAAGGCAGCATGTAGCATTAAAAAAAACCTCAGGGCATTTTTTTTCAAGTACTGACAAAGAGTATGCTGTTTATATTTTATTTTCAATGCATTCACTTCAGCAAAAAGGCCGCACCATTCAGCTTAGTGACCAGTAGCTCCTGCCCACTGCAAGCAGAAAAAGCATGGCTGTAATCTTAACTAAATGTTGGTGCCATCTGGTGTGAGTCGGGGAAGTAGCAGGGATGTTCCTTCTGGCAGCACTGCACACTGCTCTGAGGAACCGACTGTTTGGGGATTTTTCTTATAAGCAACAGCCTACAATTCGATAGTCATTGTGTTGGCACATTGCTGGCATTTATTAACAACAGATATATTTGATAATATAGTTATTTTATGGTTTTGTTTGACAAGGAGAGCCCGCAGGCGTTGGTGGGATGAACACTGGCCCAGACAGGGCCCCTGGCAGGGCCTGTCAGCAAACACTGTGGAAGGTTTCTACTTGGACGTACAAAACTTTTAACTTTCCTCAGGCAAGCAAGTTTTGCATTATCTTGGCTTATGTTTGTCTCTTATTATCCCTCTTCACTCAGCAACTCCAGGGTTTGTGAAATAACTTCACCAACACCTAGCAGTGAGAGCAAAGGCCTCAAAGACATGAAGCACTGAAGAGTTAAATGAAAATTGGTGGGTGAAGAAAGGATGCAAACCTCCCCAAGTTGTGTCCTTTGTGAGGCAAATCCACACTGCCAGCTCCACACTTTGCCTGCCTTTTCTGTTGTCCAGTCAGCATTTTGGAGAAGGGCCAAGGAGAGGTGTCCAGACAGAAGGTTGTGCCAGTAAGAGGAGTCAGGCATTGTGGTGGCACACGGAGAGGGGAAACAAAAGTATTGCAAGAGTAGGGGAAGAGCATGGAAGGTGGAAAGGGAGAGAGGTGAGCAACTCAAACACATGGAAGACCAAGCTGTGCTAGTGCCTCTGCTCACAGCATGGCTTGTTGGCTCCTCAGAACTACACCACCCTCCCCTCTTGTTTTCATAAATGGACCATGGCTAAATTCCTGCAGTTGCAAAGATATGGTTATTACTGAAGCTCCTTTTCCTCTTGCCTTCTATTTCTCTCCTGTCTGAGAGTTCACTGACATATCCACATATTACAGATTTATTTTTGTTTGTTCTTAGGAATTAGTTTTATCACCCAGACAATTTGGGATGTACCAGGAAGGCAGACAGCAGCACTGCTTTTATTTTGCCGACAGTCGTCATGATGTGTGGTGACAGCAGTTTCCATCCCCTGTATAGATAGGTTAGTTATTTGAGTGTGACATGACCTTCAGATTAGATAATCATGGACTGTTATTTTTATCAGATCTGCCAAGAAAAAAAGATTACTTCCTTCAAAAACAAATTAGAATTCATGATTTTTCTCAAGGAAATGACATATGATTGGAGTATAACAGGGATATGCTTCTGTGACTAAAGTCTTTATCTTATGCATATGGAGTACAGTCAGATATGGCCCTAGCATTTCTTAATGAGGCTGTGCACATGTGATGCTGTATAAGACAGTGGTTTCTGGGATCCTGGAGCTTTGGATAATGTAGGTACAGGCTTTTACTTCATTTGCTTTTTAATCCCCTGGGCAGCACTATACAAGGAAAATACTTATTTCATAAAATAATGGAAAGCTTTCCTTCATTCAGGAATTATTGCCATTCATTTGTATGCTAAGAAAATAGTCCAATGATTGCTGTCACTGTTTTCAGAACAATCCACAATCTGCTTGGGTTATGTGCCTAAGCCTTCTCTCTTTTGTATTGGACATTTTAGTGTAAGAGTTGTTGAAAAATAAGAGCATAGACAGTGTGTCTTAACATCATAGAGCCTTGCTCACTGTGTCCAAACTGTGCCAAGCTTTTCTTTGGGGAGTATGTGTTAACTGCCAAATATTATATTGACACCAGGAAGTGAGCTTTCCGCTACTGGAAATATGTGCTGCCAAGTATAGCATTCCTAAGTAAATATGGAAGCAGAGATCACTGTTTATGGTTCACCTATTCACCCATCCAAATCTCTACACCCTCATGTCCAAAGGCAAAAGAGAGTTTCAAAAATACACAAGACCACTCTTCTCCTCATTTGACTTTGGGCCTGATTAGACTCCTCATAAAACTCTGTCACTCTGAGGCAGGTCCCCTTCCAGAGACTTCATTTCTCATTTGGAAGCATGAGGTAATTTAGCAACCACTTCACGGTGATACAGAGAGACAATATTCAGCATTATCCTAATTGCTGATTCCACCAGATCAAGGCAAGCCAGGGCTGACCACCTGAAAATTCCCATGGTCATATTTTTTGTGATTAGACGTGAATTTTTAAGGAAGATTCCAATTTCATGGAAACAGGGACTGATGCTGCAGCCTGCACATTGCTTTACACAGGAGTAATGGCTTTCTTCCTGACAGACTGTGATGAAATGGCTTGCAACTTTTACATACATATGGGTGTGTATGTGTTTTCAGTGTAGTACATTATTACTACAAAATTAACATGTATTTGATACAACATATGTCTTAAAATGAATGCTACTTGAAACAAGCACTCAGCTCAGTTCTTGCCCTAGGAGAAAATCCTACTAGATTTCCCTGAATAAAGAATGAGAAAGAGAACACAGAAGGAAGGTTGTGGAAGATGATAGACCTCTGTAGTTACACAAATAACAGCTTTGCTGGACATATTTCTAATCTGAGACCATATATTCTAGACTTATCCAGGCTTTGGTCCACCTGTCTCAATTGATATAAACACTTCCATTTAAGTACAGAATAGAGTTAATATAGAGAAACATACTGATTAGATGCAGAGTAATGGTTCCGTCCACATGGATGCTATGAGATACATTCAGTTCATTGGTCCAAACAGACCCTGTCCTGGTTGTTACTGCCAAGGAGTCCATCCTGTGCTAGCATCTGGTGAAGAGAAAGAGGCTTTCTTCTGTCCAGATGGTTTCTGACTACTTTTCAGGCCCAGGAGGGCAGCAAGCATTCAGCATGGTGCACAGTAATGTCTGAATCACTCCAGCTACTACCAGGTAAGGTCTGAGAGAAGGAAACTGGGCTAGCGCCAGATTTGCTTATTTTTCCTACCATGATATGCATCCAGCACAACTCAACTGGTCTAAAAAATCTGGGACATTCTTTCAGTTTCTATTGGCCTCTTACAATTGTTAACTAACATAATTTGTTTATCCAAGGAGACAGAGCATTTCATTGTGGCTGGTATGTTGTTTATATCCTATTTGAGGGTGTTGTAGGACATTCTTAAAACAAAAGGCTTTACCCTTTTTTTAAGTATTTTTGCAAAACAAACTGCTGCACATCTGTGTTGCTCTTGCTTTCACACACTCATTTACGTTTCCATAAAAAGTGATCTTCATCCTATGCTTATTTAATATGCTTATATTGCAATATTTCTCTTATATATTTAATATGTATCTATGCTTATGTACATCAATATGTAAAGTTAATAAAAACCTTCTCCCTTGGGAGCTATCCTGTCCTGCATTTCAACAGATATCTAATTTATTTTAAAGGTCCAATTAACCAGCTTTAAAACCCCTGGAACTCCACAGCTAATTTATGCCATACTTTCTATACAAAGCTTTGTGAGGGTAGCTATTACTGCGTTGTATAACTTCTTCAGTGTAGTTGAGTACACTGGGAGCAAGGGAGGCTGCATTTTGATTGCTACTTTTTAATAGTGTCTCCTTTTTTATTTTTTTATGGAACTCACGTACATGCAGTCCCTTCTACTATACATCATGTACCACTGTAGTCTGAGCTTTGGTTTAACATGTTTAAATCTCCAACCTGTGCTTAATGGCAGGAAGAAGAATGATGGGGGTTTTGTCTGTTCTAGGAAGAGAGCATATCAAAGGTATTGCTTGTGGTGGCAGCATGCTTACTGTAGACACTATATTAGAAAAGACTAGAGAGAATTATTAACTATGATTTATACTTGTGTGACTGGAAAGAAAGGAAATAAATTAGTGCTGGCCATCACATAGCCCTGAGCTAGTAATATGTAGGCAACAGATCCTATCAGCTCTTTCGGGATTGCCAATTATCCAACTTATACGATACTAATACTATTAGTATTTGGGACACAATTCTGCTAGAGAAATTCCTTCAGGACAAAGCTTGGCATCTCTGATTTTGGAATGCAAGATTTCAACATGAAAATAAAAAGGACATAATGAAGCTTAACCACTATTTTAACTAAAAAATTGCCTTTGAAACTGAAAAAATGTCAGTATTTTGTATTGAAACACCAGTTTAATTAAAAAGATATTAATATACACATTAATACAATAATGATGCACATCCTCTATAATTGTGATAACACATCCTGAGACACTCACAGTGAGGAAACTCAGTGGGATTTGGAAATGAGTGAGAACTGAAGTTGACTTGTAGGGACAGATAGTGTTGCTACTGGTGCCTTGAACAAGTTGTCCAAGGGTGATATCAAGCAGCCAGTTTCAACAAGTGAGTAGCTCCTCATTCTGTTTAGATAAACAAATAGCCAATTTTCTCCTCTATACAAATTATCTAAGTGATGGAATTGGAGGAGACAGACATTTTACTAAGTAATGTAATTCAAGTTATGTCAGCCTGGAATAAGAAGAGACCAAGGCATTCAATCCCAGGAGCAAGGAGCTGCAAAATACAAAGACACATAGAGTTATTAACTGCAGTTGGGTCTGTATGTCCCCTTAAACAACTCCAGTGGTATTTCTTAATCCTTGCTGCACTCCTGGACCTCTGATAGAGAAGAAGTCAATCATGCATCTTAGCACTGGTTCCAATGTCCTGTAACAGTCATGTAAAAACAATGGGTATATGATTCTTCCTTGTATTCTGTCCTCCTGCTCATGCCTGGGCTATAGCTACCCTTCACTTTCAAATTCAGGTAAAAAAAAACTTGTGCATAGCTAATTCCAGTACCTCAGCTACTGATTTGGAGGAAATTACATGAAAATAATGCTTGACAATTAGGTGTGATCTCTAATCCACAGAGTTACAGAGCACCAGAGGCACCACTCATCTATCCTGGTTTAGCAGTTATCTTACTCAGATCACTCCTGAGACCTCTATTTACAGTTGCTGGTGTTGCCATTGCTCTCCCATGGGAGGCATGTGAGGAGCTGGTGGGTCTATCTTATGTTGGGCATCACTTCAGCAATGTTCACACTACCGAGTAGACTTGTCCAATAAAGCTCTATCTGGGGATGGAAGGAAAGAGATCAGTGAATCAACAAGAATCATCACACAGCCCTTCCTACCTTCTTTTGAGAGGTTTCATTAAGACTGACTAAAGAAAGAACTGAACACACATAAGGCCATGGTAATTACTGTGGGGCTCTGCCTTAAGCAAGTAGGTGAGGTGTTTTCACAGTTGTAATAATGTTTGCTCATATAGATTCCTTTGTTGCACTATTAAACCTCTCTTTAATCTCCACCAAATCAGACACAGTAACAAAGAATAGACTCATCTTGCCTATCAGCTGCTGAGGTTATCTTCCACTAAGTAGTTCTTCTCAGTTTACTAATGTTACTGTGCCAACAAGGATGGTGAAAATAAAGCCAGGATGTGGCCATCCCTGAATTCACAGAATTGTTTGGGCTGGAAAAGGCCTTGAAGATCATAGAGTCCAATCACTGGATTCACAATCTGGGTCTTACATACGTGGCAATGCTCCAAGGGGAAGCCCTTTAAAATTGATCTGCAAAGTTTCTTAACTTCGTACTTGGATACAAATGTTTACTAAAATCTGTGGAGCAACTATGTGTGGGTGAGCTCTTGAGAATACAGCTTCAACAGCACACTGAGTTAGTTCACTTAATCTATGTTGTTTCCCATCATCATCCTCATTTTCTTCATCACCATACTAGCTCTGCTGCACTGGATTTCAGAGGGTCAGCAGTTCTAGGAGATAAACTAAAAGCCATCCTACAAAGTAGGAGCTCCACCCTCCTGTGAAAATGTTTTCTCCTTTTATCTAAGGGATATTTAGGGGTTTAGGCTCACATCAGTTGCCTTTTAATCTTTGTTTTCTAATTTTTCTAAGACATGTGGGCAGAAACGTTTGCCACCTTGCTCTACTCACTGAATAGGGTGGCTAAAGTCTCAAGAAATCTTCCTCCTCACGCTATTTTTAGTGCCTCTTCAGATTAATTTCCTAACTTTCTATGACCAGCCAACACTATTATCCCCCAGTATATACCACAATCCTACAGAGGGTGACTTACATGAATTGCTTTAGAAATACAAGTCTTATACTAAATTCAATTTATTAATTCAGAAAAAATCTTACTCTTTGTAAAACTATTCAAATATAGTCACTAAAAAAAAAAAATAGACAGAAAAATATATGGTGTGTTCACTCTGAGAACTCCAAAGACAAAAGCTATCATGGTTTGTAAGGAAAAAATTATGGCAAATCAGTGCAAGGTGTTCTGAGAGTAACCTAAAAGGACTTTAAAAGGCTATCCTAATTAAAATAAAAAATCAGCTTCTAGAAAGGCATAGTAAAATGGTTAACAGTTTTTGTGTATAGGCGAGGCTTCAGGAAATAGGAGCATAACTACATTTTTGTTTGAAAAGAGGACTTTCTAGGAATAGGGTTACACATGTGGTTTTCATTTGGGCTTCTGGTTTTGGCTTCTGCTTAAGATTTAGTCTAGATTTTGATTTCAAGCATATCCATACCCTGGAGTTATACTTTTTGTGTTCCTGGGTGTCTTGACAAGGAAAGCAGAGCCTCTTTCAAAGTAGCCAATGAAAATGGCTTATTTTTTATTTTATCTTCCAATTCCCTGTAGAGCATCCTCTTACCAGTAACATAACAGAGTCTAATCCACTTATTCGGCAGAGAAAGGCAGGTAGTTTTGGCTGATAAAGTGTCTGAGATCCCTGAGGCCTCAGAGGTCCTTTGTCTTACAGGAGGTGGGAGTGATGCCACTGTCTGGGCTGAAACCTATGTGAGAGCCTGTGGAGCCCTACTGGAGACCAGGGAGGGCAGGAAGCAACTAGGGGAAGTGCAGGGAGACCTGAGGCAACTTCAGAGGTCACTGGAGGAGTTGTAGAAGGTATAAAAATTCAAATAATTATATCAAATAATTCTTTTTAAGTAAAATTTATAAGTAAGTTAGCATAACTAAGCAAAACTAGACCTCCTTGGTGAGACTGCTCCAAAGATAAGAACACGCATCAAAAATCAGGCACAATGGGAATAAGAGTGATAACAAGGAGGATTGTTTAGATCCATGCACCTGAAAGCCATAAAACATCCAAGAACAATGTTGGGAGAAATGGCTTCAGAGGAAGAAGAAAAGAGTTTGTTATACTAACCATTAAGCTGTTCACTGTCCTGAACCCCCGTAACTTTCTGGTCCAGAGTGCCAGGTAACATTCGGGTCCAGAGTGCCAGATAATTAGTACCATTCTGGTCCAGAACATCCAATAATCAATAGCTTAAATCAATTAGTTGGCCAAGTGATTTTGAAATATATATGAATATGTATAACTTCTGTAATAAGGGACCAACCAATAAGAATGATGTAACATGTAAAAGTAACAAATAACCAATCAAGGTAAAGGGCAAATTTAATGGACAATTATAAGTGGACTTTTATGCATAGTAATAAAGAGCAAAAGAGTGTTGGGTATAAATATCTGTTAATTTTAATGCTTCGTTGGATATTCTTTGGGAATGATCCCATGTTCCATAACTTTTGTGTAGACAAATGTTCCATCCCCAGCAGATTTGCAAGAGAGAGAAGAAAGAAAGCAAGGTCACAGCCCTGGGGTTCTTCAGTGCCTGGGGCCCTGCTATCCTTCCTCTCCAGCTACAAAATAACTACAACAATGGTGAAGTTGAGAGTTGCAAATAAAATGGAACTAGAAAATTAGAGCCCTTCTGATTTAGTGTTTGACCTGGAAGTAAAACTCTAATGGTAACTGAAAAACACAGTGCTTTTATTTGTCCTTTGTTGAGAGTGCATGCCCAAGATTTCAGACTTGAGAGACTAAATTAGGCTCCTAAACTTCACATTTCAGTGCCTAAATAAGCTACTTTCCCAGAACCTGCTGGTGATTACCAGTAGCAGAGATCAAGCCTCTAATCTGGGTGGCTAAAAAGGATTTAGGAGTCTAACATTAGGCATTCACTTTTGAAGCATGCTGGCGTTGAGTTTTAGCCCATTCCTAACTTGCACATTATTTGTGAAGTTTTTTTCCAACTGCAAGACCAAGACTCCTCTTGATGTCTTGTGTTAATAGACAGTGTTTGCGAAACATAGCCCATTGTCAGACACTACAGTTCAGACATATTGACTGAAGGCTGCCAGCAGCTCTCCCTGTTTTTACTAGCCAAGGAAATGCATTCAGCCAAAGATGATAACTGCATTCAACTGAAGGAAGACTTTAGCAATAAAATAGCTCCAGTTTTCCACATCTGAAGTAATTTTCCATAGTAACTTGAGAAGAAATATCAGCCAGCCACCAAAGTGTAAGCACTATCTTAATTCTTCTCTACAAGCCAATTATGTCTTCTGGTTTTAGGATCTCCAAGAGAATAATTTGGCTAGTGAGACCTTGGTTGTGTAAGTTTGCCAGATAGTCATATGGTCAGAACCCACTCCAGCTGAGTGCACTGCCTGATGCATAAATGAGAAAAAATGTTATTTATTACCAGTACTCATATTTGAGTGTATGAAAATGCAACAGGGAGGAAAAAATAAACAGAAGCAATGCTCATTACAGGAAAATGGAAGGTATGTCAGAACTGTTGAAAATGGGGAAACAGAATGTTAAACATCTCACAATACTGAAAGCAAGACAAGGAGGACTGGCAGAGTCTTTAGCTCCATGGTGTTATGGGAGGTGCACAGACATGGGAAAACTGGCCACATTAGTGTTAATGCCTTCTCTGTTAATTACCATGATGAGTCCACATTCTATGGGTTGCTCTTTTGCATTCAGATACCTGCCATTCACATTAGCAAGGTCATGTGTGGTTATAAGTGACAGCTTTTTCCTGTATAAAGAGCAGCTGAATTGCAATATTGAGCGCTTTGGTTTTGGTCTGTCTTACCTTTTAAAGCAAATGTGATGTGTGCTTCTTTTTCCATGCCCTTCTACTTAATATGGCCTATACTTGCTTGTTTTCGTGCACAGTGAATGTCACAGGCCAATGGTTAGTTGAGTTCACAACTAGATCTGATGTGATAGAAACTTCTTATTGTTGGTATTGTTTCTAACTTGTAGGTTCCATTCTGCCCCATAAATTGGTTAATGCTCAATGGAAATAAAGATAAGTACTTATTCCATGCAATTCCTGCTCTGAGTGAGGCCAACATACTAATAGGTATAGGAGTATGACATGAGGCTGGAGTAGGATGCAGGAGATTTGCAGAAAGTAGAAACGACTGAAACTCACATAACACAGTTCCTTCTATAAACGCTTGTGTGACTTTGAATTTAATCATTACACACTCGAAGTACAGATATGTTAACCTGTCACTTAAATAAGTGTGAGCAGAATTTTCCAAAGTAATCAGCCATAATGCTGCTCGCTGAAATTGATGAAAGGTTGTTTTGGGTTTTTAAGATTTTTTTTTTATTATTTATTTCACTGGGAGCACAATTAGGCTGGTCTGGAAAAGTTTGAAGAGTCTGCCCTGTAACTTTGGCTAGAGAGCAGATCGGGCCTCACTTGAGAGCAGATCTGCTCTGGCTGAACACCAGAAAGCATTACTTTCAGTTAAATTCTTCAGCACATATTGCTAGTTACTCTGCAAGACATGTACTGAAAGGACATATATATCACCGGCACTGAAGATTATCAAATGCTAAAAAGATTCTTTACCATATAAATCTTTTGACAAAAAAATAAAAAACCTCACTAAATAGTCAGCTTGATATTCCATCAGCTCTACTGTTTGAAAGATTTGGGGGGAAAAAAATCCATTTAAATAGAGATGATAAACCAAAAATATGGCCTGAAAGAAGCATACCTCCAATGCAACTGTAAATGTTGTCAGTAACCAGCAATCTAGCTTGGATGAAGACCCCTCCCAGTCATTGTTATTCTTGAAGGATTCTATGACTCTTCCTGTTGTTTTTCAATGGGCAGCTCAGTGACTCACCCCAGAGCCTCCCAGTCAAACACAGGATCCCAGGGAAATGAAAGTCTTTTTAACACCAATTGCTACAAAGGAACACAGAAGCACACACACACCAAAAGCAAGGAGTGATTACTATAAGTTACTCAATTAGTAAGGAGACCAGAGAGACAGGATGGCCTGGCTGTGGGTTGTCAGTGAAGTATCGTGCCTCTTGCCCCTTGCTCATTGGTATTCCGTTGGAGCAGTACTAATGTCTAGATATTACTTCTTGAAATATGTATATACTTTCCAATGTTTTTTTTTACTCAAGTACTGATATGATCCAAGCAGTCTTAGTTGTACAGCAAATCCAAGTATCACATTATGTAGTAATTTTCATCAGCTGTAAGCCATGTTGAAACAGTCTTTGTGTAAAGTTCTGTTGTACAATGAAGATAACAGAAAAGGATTATGTCAATTAAATTAAATAACAATCTTTGGTTTCATCAATAAGTACTTGTCCAGTTGCCAACACTTTACATTTCTCCCAATGCAGATGAAACTATTCTGTAAAACTGAACTTTCTGTCAGTACAGTAGTATCCCTATAGTCCCAACTGCAAAGAACTAGGTTTGCGCTATAATTACATTTGTTTCAGTAAAATTAATGATACAATACACTGCTTCACAGGTTTTGGCTATTTCTGCCCACCTTTTATTAATACATGGATTTTCTAGTTTGTGTGTGAGAAATTGCCCCCTCAGGTAGCTCTTGATAGGCTTTGCGTTTCTTCTTATTCTAACGGACCAGCCCCCAGGCTCCCCAGCTGAAAGGCTGAAAATGGGCCTCCATATCTGTGGGTGGTGGCAAAAGTTAGTTAGCCATAGCCAGGGGATTAAAAATTGATAAATTATACATTTTCCAGACTGAAATTCCACTTTGCAGACTCCCAGGATAGCAAGGGCTTTACAGAATTGGTAGCCAAATGTCTGTCACAGACCATGGTTTGTTATTTCTGACAGATATTTAATCCGTTTTCACATGTTCCTGGGTGATGACAATAAACCCTATCTTCAGCCAAACTATTCAAACAGTAGAAAGTCAGATGAAAACAATATGCTGTAGTTTTATTGTTTATTTAATTCATGAATATGATTAGGGTACTCAGCCTGAAACTATAGTTGTGTGTACTGCATTGTCCCAGCCTTGCTATTGCTCCTCCTTTTCCCACCCCTCAAGAAACAAAAATAACTAGTCGGTAGAAGCAATTGATGTCCACCTTCTATTCCCAGCACTGAACAAAAACGAAAGCAAAGTATTAACTTCAGTGACTGAAGTACTGAACTTCAGCATAACTCCAGTTGTCCAGTGATTTACCAGAGCTCACCGAGGTTTTGCGGTTCAACTGAGTTTCCTAACCTGATCCAATTGTAAAGGAAAATATGTTGTCTCAACTTGTTGTAGTAAAACATGTAGTTTGTATGTGGTCCTATTCTTCATGAAGAGATGTAGTAGAGAAGTAATTTTTAAAAACTATTCTTTTCCTGTCTGTCTTTTCATGGTACCTCAACTTATTTGCATAGGTCTTGACTCCTCCAAAACAGCATTTTTTAATGTTATATTGAGCTGTGGTGTTGTTAGTGCAAACACCCATGGTGCTGATGTCCCTAAGCATAGCTTTGTAATTCCAAATATATGACAACATAGTCCATAAAGTTAGTTTTAAAAGGTGACTGTGACATAATATATAGTAGTTTATTAAGAGCTTTTTGTTACTGCCAGCATTTTTACATTGCTACTGAACAGTCCTAAGTATTGTAAATGGCAACACAGAATGCTAGTAGTCCATTTGTATCTGTTGTTTGGGGTGGTTTCTTTTCCTTAGAAAAGTTTTAATCTTAGCCTAGCTATCTGGAACAAAAATTTAGATGAGTATAAGCAGAGATGAACATGAATCAATGCATTCCTGATGCCAAACTGTCCAGCAGCATAACGAATTACAAAAGCATGTATGTGTAAAAACTTTTGTGCATTTTCAAGCTATCTGTGAATGACCTGAAGTACCTGCTTCTAGCAGGTGCCCAAGATGTTTTTATTTTCAGTTGGTTACTTACTGCCTAACTATTACATGCTGTGGAAACCATTTAATCCCTTCTGTATTGCTGAATAAATTGGAAAGTTGCAATGTAGAGAACAGAAAAATGTTTATGGTATCTGCGAATGCACAGATACACAGGCTGCTAGCAAGCTGAAACTCTGGGGATGTATTTTGGCACAGGGATTTTACCCACTTTTCTTGGAGATGTTGTTTCCTTATCATACCGGATATGCATTGTATTTCACATGTGTCAAAAAGTGCTTGCCAGCAGGACTCATTCTGGTAGCAACAACAGGAAATCTGAAATACACCAAAGGAATGAAGGCTTGGGAAACCAGACACTAAGGAGCAGCAGTAATAGCTGTTCTGGATAAGGAGGTTAAGCCACAAAGAGTTCAAGCCTATCACTGCTGGAAGTTGGATTGGAAGAGAGGGTAGATAGCAGAAACAAAACAAAACAAAACAAACAAACAAAAAAAAAGCCAAAAAAAGAAGAAGAAAGAAAACAAAAACCCAACAAAAAGCACAGGGAAAAATGCCAAGCTCTCTGAAATCTAAGAGCGTCTCTGTGCAACAAAATGTCTCCTAGATATTGTCTTGGAGCATAACTTGGTCTCAGCTTCATAATATGTGAATTCTGGCTTCTTCTTATGAGTTCCAGAAAGAGCTGTTCATTATGAATCGTCTCTTTACCTCGCTTTCTTGACGGAGTAAGAGATGCAGGAAATGAATGTGCTGGCCCAGCAGTTCCTGCATACTTTATCTGCCCAACATTAAATTTGGTACAGCTGCCAAATCTCGTGTAACTCTCCCTTTTTCCAGCTCCCCATTCTGCAGCTTAGAAGCTTCCAGGGTCCTCTAAGAAGTAGTCCGAGCCCCTCTAATGCCACAACATTGACAAACAAAACCAAAACTGGGCAATGAGAAATCTGGACACATTCTTTTCAGTGTCTGCTTTTATGAGTGGATAAAAGCACAAGTTTATAATGGTTGCAGGATACTACCATAGCTATAGCGTTTGCTGCTGAAAAAGCTATAATAATTGTATTTAAGTACAATAGGCTCTTTATAATCAGGTATTTTACAATATTCTAAGATGTTCTTTTCTGGCAGTAGTGGTCTGAAAACAAAGCTGACACTGTTAAAAACTATAGCTTAGGCAGACCAATGCACAGAGTATCCCCTTATGGGACTAACAAGAAACCTTATACATTTTTTCGCTGCTTATGCAGAGGCAACCAAATGGAAAGGAGAAACCACAGAAACTCAGCTTGGCAGAAGCTTAGTGTCCAGAAACATCTTGCCCAAGACAATTGACAAGTATGGTTGGAACAGAAAGTACATTTCATTGGTCCACTGCAGTCTGATACTGCTCCCTATTTTTTAACCAGGATCAAGAAGAATGAGCTCATTGCAGTTTACCACAACAAAGACAAGATACATGCCTGGATAGATAGGGGTTGGATTTATTCACCCTTTTGGAAAATTAAGGCATGGTTCAACACATACTTCTGTTTTGTTTCCTCAGAGACGGCCAAGCGTGTAATCATTCCATGGGTTTCAAATAACATGAGAAACTGAGACTGACTCACTGTTTCCCATTTCATTAGCTCAGGACAGGATGCAAAGCCTATAAACACATTCTGTGTGAGTCTTCACATGACATTAAGTTCCTTGCTCTAAGTTTGCAAGGCCACAGTTTTTAATATCCCTAGAATGACTGTTTATGATATCTCTCTTCCAGCCCTCCTGACTCCCCATATGTAAGCATGAAATATTACTTGGGGCAGAAGTACCTTTCCCTCCATAGCTTTCTTCTCTTTTCCAATGCTTATGCTACTCTCTGACCAGAGAGATCAAAATATCTATGTATCAGTAACTCATCATTAGAGAAATAGACCTAGAACTTAGAAGGACCTTGTCTGTTAAATAGCACATTTCAACTCCAAGTGAGGAGTTCACAAAGTCAAGGGACAACCACAGAGTGACTAGTCAACAAAAATACTGGATTAGGCAATAAGGACTGAGCACAAAAATGAAACAGTCTTTATAATACACTGGACTCATGAGACAGTCAAAGAAATTGTAGATCAGGATGAAATTATATTTTTGGGGAAGAGGAACTTGAAACACCAGAGTGCAGAGCCCTCTCTCTATCTCATGTTTTCCTGGCAGCAGCAGTGGGAATGTACAGTAAGAGAGAGATGGACAGGTGGCTTGGGAGCATAAATTTGCTGCATCTGTTTGACAATGACATGTATCTACTGAATACCTCAAACATACAACGTCCTTTAAAATCTGGCACTGTAGCAGAGTGGTAACTACTTTTCTACAACTGTAGTCCTGATGTATTAATTGTAAGGGAATAAACATTGATCCAGCTCCTTCAAATATAGTTTCACTCCCTGTAGTACATTAATAGATTTCCAAGTATGAAAGAGTTGGAAAACCTTGCTCTGTAGTTACAGATATCCTTACAGAGTCTGTTGTTATGGCAAAGGAACAATGCTTAAGCCTGATAGCTGAGGTTGCAGTAATTCTATCAGATTTGGCCTTGAAAATATCTTTCACAAAAAGACTACTGAATACAGACTAAATGCATTTTGGTCTTTAGTGTCTAAATAAAGGCATCTAGGTACTTAGATATTTAGTGGACTTTAGAGTAATTTCTATACATGACCATCAAAATAGCTTGGTTTCTTACTGCTACATTCAAGTTCTTTTGAGTTGTAATCTATATTAATATTCTAATACATAATAGACTAAGCCAAGTACTTGTGAAAACAATTTTTAAATGAACTAAACTACACTTACAGCTGCATTTTTCAACATAAATTTACTCTCCTTGTGGGAGTGTAACTAAATGTACAGGTAAGTCATGGATAATTTCTGATAAAATATCACTATAGATATATTTGCTGAAATAAAGGTATAGCAAAACAATAGGAGTTTGAGATTATCTTACTCTTTTTCTATCATTCTGCTACAAAAGTTAAAATAACCATCAGTGGAAGTGATAGCAAACATCAATGGGAAAGGCTGGTAAACTTACTTAGTGCATTTGTTTCCACACTTCAGTAAAATATCAAAGACTGCGTATCTTTCGTATCTTTTTACTTTTGCTTTTGTAAAGACTTTGACAAATTTATTCTTCACATCCACATAGGAAATTACCAGTAGCCCACAGCAAGGCAGCATGGCTGTCCATATTATTTCCTGGTTTATGCAGCACTGTTACAAGAATATTGAACTATACGTAAAATTTTTACATTCTCTAAAACTGAAGGGGAGTGTTTGCACCTCATAGGAGAACTGTACATAAAATGGCAAAGTTTTGCACCAAGTAATGTGAACTAAGAAATAATATATAAATACAGATTGAGACCAATAAATCCGTAACTGCAAACCCACTGTGGCAGTAAATGGTTTCCTTTTAATAATGAAATACCACAGTGGCAAAAAAGAAATATATAATTCAGGCTACCCCAACTATTACTGGACTAGAAAATAATGGTATTTTAAAACACAGAGTCTTTTCATTCTCTGGCATACTGTTTGGTCATGTTTCAGGTTTTCTTCTGTAACTAGGAGGGCTAAAATCTTACTTGAAAAAATGGGGAAACTGAGACTGCCACACACATCACTTAGTCTGGGGCTCAAAGTGAAATTCCAGATATTCCAGCACTGGCATTAATGCCACAGTTGGCAGTGGTACCAGTGACGAAATTTCTCTTTATGAAACAAAACGCGCATTGGCACTGAAGCTAACCTTCTTGGTTTGAGGAAAAAAAGAAAAACATTTATTCTATAAAGGAAAACTTATTTGCTGTTAGAGAGGAAAAGAGATGACTTCTGTTCAGTGAACATATAGAGGAATAATCTTTTGCTACAAAGATCTCTTAAAGTTTTTTAAATCCTTTTCATTTTTAAATGGAAAATAAAAAAGTTTCTATTGACAAGAGATGTGTGAATCTTCTGCAGTTGAGATACTTCAAGCCAGAAGCTACAACTCAGCTTTGGCCAAGGTTTTTCTTTCAGTGCGTTATTTGAGCTACTCCCCTTCCATTCCTATTATTCCTTACTGTGCATGCTGCTTTTATCCATACCAAGTTTGATCTGGCAAAAGTTATTTTTTTTTTCCTGTTGATGTTAGTCAGTATCTCAGAGAGGCATAGTTCTCTTGCTGCTTCAGTGAGATAGTAAGTTGCCTTAGGACTCTCTGAAGTACAACTCAAGTTGCATGAAATATGATATAAGGCAAAAACACTTGGTCCTTTCCCTTTCTTTCTCTCCTAACATCTTGCACGAGTTAGGAAGCCTTTTCCACAGCTGAATCTGCAATATAGGTAGCTACTCTAGGGCTGCAACACTTTGTGCCCTTTCTGCCTTCAGTGAGTTGTATGTAACCACCACAGTCATGATTAGCAGCAGCAGTACACTGAGAACTCTTTGGGATGCTGCTACTCAGATGAATCGATAGTCTTTTGGGCATTCAGATAATCTCTCTGGGTCTCAAAGTCCAAGGAAAGGATCCTATCCTCATGCCTCTTAGATTTTACAGAGGTTTCATTTCAGTCAATAAAATAATATTCCTTTCTGTATCCTTCAGAATTAACATCCCAGGTGGTACTTGGCAATGCAGTAAATAAAAGGTTAGAGTCCCTCTTATTGCATCAGCACTAGCCTGGGATGAATTCACTCTCCATTTTCAGATTTATCTTTTTGCTTGAAGGCTTTCTGCTGCTGTAGTTACTGCTTTTCTAGCCCAGTCTAACTTCAGATCATACGTTGACACAAAACTAGCATAAAAACCAAGCACTGGTGCTAACTCCCTGCCATATACTCCAACCATCTAGACAAGCATCATTGTGTGGCCCACCTCTACTCTGACACAAGTTTGTATTACTCTGTGATCCTTTCCAATACTGCTGAAAACACAGTCTCACAAAGGAAAACTTAAATGCTTGTATCTCTCACAGATGCAAATAGCTAAGTTTGTCCAGTTGAAGTGCCAGAAGTTCTTTACCTACTACCAGATTTCTATCGAGCACCAGCTTCTGTCACCTGCAATAGGCAGAGAATATGTCAAAGCCTTAAGGTGTAGAAATGTAGTTTATTTAACTAAATAAAAGTTATTCCACACAATGCTGAGCTGCCACCATTTTCTTCATTCCATGAAGAAAACAGTATAATTTTTTGAAGCACTGTGGCTTAGCTCCTGGGATTTCCTGCACATGAAGCCCTCCCAAAAACCTCCTCATTTAGTGAGAAACAATCATGAGGAAAAAAGTATATTTAACTACTGCAATAAGTAAGGTTGACTACTTAGTGAGTCAGATTATTTGTGAGGTCAATTTTTCCACCAAATCTTCCTGATGGTTGACAGAGAGGGAGATGAGCAAACATACTACACCACATTCTCATTGCTGTCGAAATCTTGTCATTAATTGCCATCAGCTGCCTTGAATTGTTAAGGCACAGAGCACAGGAGTGTTACGAGACCCTGTTTTGATAGCTTTTAAGTCTAGATCTCTGCTTTGGTTTCTTCCACAGAAGTTGGAGAAATGACTGTGAGAAGAGGGAATACCAAAGTTTCCCACATCAGCAGGTCCTGACGAGAAAGGAGTGATTCCATGCTGGCTTATTAGACAGCAGCAGCGAGAGGCTCCCTCTGGGGACTGTATTCCCATCCCATGACACAGCAAGTACCTATACAGAAGAATTTAAAAACCTTTCCATTACTAATGGTGCAGATACAGTAAAAGCCAGTTACAACATTTCAAATAAAAAAAAAAAAACAAAACAAAGCAACCAAACCCACACCCCCCAGCCCTAACTCTGCAGAGCACAGAGCCTCTCTCTGCTGCAGCATCTTGCTGGAGTCACTTCCTCACTCTGCTTAGTGGCCCTTCTTATTCTCTTGGTTACAGGTTAGCAGCTTTCTCAGATTCTTTCTCAGCCTTTAGTGTGAAACAGCTGTGATTTTCACCAAGGTGACTTTACAAAACACAAAGAAGAGCTGAGTGAGGGCTGCTCTTGCTTGTTTTGTTGCTCTATTCTTGGCTGCATTACAGTCGCTATCTGGGCTCCACCACTGCTCATAGGTGTCCCCTTTAAAAGTATCCCCAGCTACAGTATGCAAGTTGGTGATATATAGCATATTCTAAAGGAAGATTTGCTTCTGTTCAAAAACCTTCCTGACCCTGTGGCCGAAGAAGAACAAAATAACGTATTAACAAAAACACAGTTCACTGCCAAAGAAAAGGAGTTCCTGTAAGGACTGAAACAATAAATCTCCTCCGTACTGAACTCCCAGAGGGAGTATGTTGTGTTTCCTCCTGTTCCTTATCAAAGTCCCCAAAATAAGCAGGAATGGGCAGTGACTAGGCACAGTCTCTACACACCTTTTTCCATGGAGTAATTAAGGCCTGCCTCAGAGCAAGAGCACTCCCTGCCCAGCTGTGTAAAGGAGAGCTGACAGCACCACCACCACCACAACTAAGTATGAAGCTCCTGAGGATTGCCTTCTTCTTAGCTGTACTCTGTGTTTGTATTATGGGAGGTAAGGTTTTTTTGGCTTTTTTGGATACACTTGCAACATCTGCAGGGTATTTTGTGAGCAAAAGCTTAGCTGTCTGACGTTGGATGCTTTTATTTTTCTGGGAGTTTTGAGTTGATTTCAGGTGGTTTTTTTGCAGTTCAGTGATTGAAAGTGTGTTGGAGGAGAAGGTACTAACTGGTAGTTGAGTTACATGAGTTATGTGAGAAACTGTCCTGCCATTGTATTTTTGTGACAGCTCTCTTTCTAGGTGTCATGAAGCTTCTCAATGTGAGAGGAGTTAAAAGTAGAGACATATTGACAAAGGTTTTCAGTTCTGTTTTTCTTCTTTGAAATAAAGCATCTTTTGTAGAGAGAGCTTTAAGGGAGGAATTGAAATGTCTGTCAGATTTTGCAAATACTGTTTTGCAAATCAAATCTAATCTGATGGATTTCCCTCTCACTGTGCCAGCAGTAAGTATGGCCAAACAGTATCTCACATTTTGCCCCCCAAGATGTACAACATTTATTGAGTATCAAATAATGAGCGATGCAAGCCTAGGGGCAATATTAGTTACTGATTGCAGTATCTTTTAAAAATTATTCTGAAATGCACAGATTTAATCAAACTTTGTGGTGCTCATATGATCACTGAACTACTATTTTCATTAATCTTCATCTTGAAAGATCATGCTTTTAAAGTGTAACTAGTAGAATCTGAAAGGTGAGAGAAACTGTGTCGCGACCCAGAATCTATCATCACCTTTGTCAAAAGATACATTCGAAGTCAATCCTGCTTTTTATCTATACTTTCATTTGCTGGACCTCTGGTGTGAATAATTTGTAACCAAAGTGTCCACAAATCCCTATAGATTGCCTGTCAGGGATTTAATGAATCAGAAGTTTTAAAATTGATGATACTAGAAGAACTGATCTAAAAAAGTTAATCAACTTTCCTCAGACTACGTGTTAAAATCTAGAAATGTGTTCTGTGGTATATCTTATGCTATTGCTTGGGCTCACTGCCCTTAGGGGGGAAAAAAATCAATAAAGGAAATTAAAAGTAAGATTTGGCCACAGAAAGAACTGTTTTTAAAACTATGTTAAGTAACTACAAGCCCCAAAAGTCTGTATTGAGATACTATTTATTCTCTGACTGCTGCTCCCAGTAAAAATAGCCTTCCTGTCATTGTTAAACCTTTAATTTCACAACTTCTGAAAAGCAAAGTGGAGTTGGATCAAAAGGACCATATTTAAGACAACAGTCCATAAAGCTTATCAGAATGCAACCTGCAAAGGTGGGAGGAATTCTGTCAATTTTATACAAACCTTTCTTTAAAAAGGATTTTCCCTCCTCTGTGTGCTATGAACAGAGCAGAATTGATGACAGTGAATAAGCAAATTTTACACAGAAAACATTTGCTCTGAACAAATTTTGTTCTGTAAAGGTAATTTTTAAAAAATGTTTTATTTCAAGGAAGATATAGTAGCAAAATTCTGTTGGTAAATTCACATTAGAAAATGAAGAATACATGTGAGGAAATTTGGAGTATGTCTCTATTCGCTTTGTGAAAGTAAAAGTATGTAATCTGGTCAAGCTTCCTTCAAGCTATCTCATGCATCAACTTGTTAAGACAGAAGCAGTTTTATTGTCTGTTCTGTAAGGCTTAACCAAAGCCTTTGGGTTTCCACTGTTTGATCTCTGAAGTGTCCTGAACATTTGGGCTGTAACAGTAGGGTCGTAAAATCTGAAGAGAAATATAGATGGTAAGGAGGCTGACACCAGTCTCTCTCATGCTCATTTGCCCTTTTTTGAACATTGGAGACAGAAGCAAGACATTTCTCCAGTTGCTTAGAAAGATTTCTAGTATTTTAAAATAACGCTCGGTAAAATTTAGAGATGATCAAATCACACCTTGGTGTTTTAGTACTCTGTTACCCAGGTTTATAAGTACTTTGTCTATGAAGACAAGTATATGTGGACTCACTGCCTCTTCATATAATACACACAAGCTGCTTGTCTTTGTATCTTTTGTAAACAATGCAGAAGTGGACAAGGATGTTTCCATCATGCTTAGTAAAGAACGTACCAAGTCTCCTGCAGGGCTTCCAAACTTCATGCCTTGTCTTCAGCCTGTATGCTTGGGATCTTTCACCCTCATAAGTCCCAAATGTACCTAATGTATCCTCTGTCAGTCAATTACTAGAGGGGCAGTTATGTACAGGGATGGAAGCCAATAGCTTCCTGACAACTTGTTCCTCCTCTCAACACCTTTCTCGATCCTCTGAGAGCTAAATGACATGCTTAAAGCAGGAGCTCCTTTGTGCTCCTCCCAAGGTGTTCAGTCCTCCTGGCACATTGTCCTTTATTCTTATCTGTTCCAAAACATTACATCTTCCTATGCCTCAGCCTTGTACTACAATATGGCTATGGCTACATGGCATAGCAGATGTCCTCCACAAAGTGCTTATAGCACATCACAGCTTCCTTCTCACTCAGGCACTCAGGTTTCCTTCTTGCAGAAATGATAGAAGAGTGAGATTGTGCTCTTAGCATTGGTCTGGATGCGTTCAGGTTATACACTCAATTGTAGGATCTGAAGTAGACATACAGTTGGGACAGTATAATAACATCCGATGAATGACCTCTATTGACAGCTGGCAGTACCTTTCTCCAAGAATGTTCTTGTCAAAATGCATGGCAATATAAAAAAATAAATTTTAAAAAAGGTGCTTTTTGTTTTGGAAAGGAAGGGGCAAATCTTGGCATTGAGAGCCTGGTCCAAAGGCTACTAAAGCCATTTGGAGCTGCTCCATTACACTGTGGATCAGACTTTCCTGTTAATTTCCCTGTTAAGGAGGTGCCTTGGAGCCTGGGACATCATCCCAGCCTTACAACATAACATATTAATCCTGGCTCCCAAGCTGATTAGCTCTAGAAAAGTTCCTCTAATCAGGGCTCCTGTAGTGATTACATACATTTGCAGCCACCTGAAATCTGCTCATCAATGTTAACTAGAAGAGGTGGATAGTCTTTTTCTTTTCCATCTTCTGTGCCTTCAGCTCCCTGGCCTTAAAGTCTTCTTAAAAATTCATTTTTAAAAGTAAGTACTAACTAAACCAGTTACAGCAGTTAAAGTTTTTGAGCATGGTCTCCTCTCATTCTGGATTTTTATTCATGGCTGTGCTCAGGGAGAGACCAGTAAGGCACAGACTGTCACAGTGGGATCCTTGTCTCATCTTGAGAAATGTGAATAGGCTTTAGATAACCAGCTGCTTTTTCACACCTTTAGCTTTCTTTAACCCAAACTTTAAATGTTTTGACAGTTTGCCTATTGTGAAAAGCAAAAAAAGTGGTTTGGGTGTTCCAACATTTCTCAGACAGTATATTTACTGTAGCCTTTAATTGAGTTTTTGTTCCTGTAGAGATTTTTTTTAAATATATGTATTTGTTTGATTTGGGTCTTTGTTGGTTTGTTTGTGTTTTTTCTCTGCTGTCACATTCATTCATTAGAGCTTTCTCATATTGGTTCAGTTTTGCCTTAATGTCATTTACAGATATATTTATTACTAGACAAAAGAAAACTGCTTATTCTAGCCCCAAACCTGAATGCATTTAATGAGGATAGAAGCAGATGGCTTGATACCTGCTTGATAAGGAGATTATGTTTTGCAGCCAAAATAAATGGAAACTGAATTTGAAGGGCAAGTTGCTTGCCGGATTCAGTGCCAAACCTGAGAAAACATAGTGCCATATAACATGCATAACAAATGGTTGTGTCTTCTGAAAATGTACCAGAATATTATCTCCTTTATTTAGCTGTCCCTTTTATCTGGATTAAAACTTGGACTTCTTCTTAATCTTTACTCCTTTATAAATTAAAGATCTGCTGAAGCTTATGCTTTTGTTTAGTTTTGTGGGTTTTTTTTCTAAATAGGAAAGGACCTTGAATTTTATCTCCAGTTGTTTATACATCTGAGTCCTGAGTGAAAAACTTGCGGAAAGACGAAAATAATCTTTAAGAAACTCTTTACCTAGGGAAGGGAATATATTTAACTGGTAATATTCAGTAGCCAGGCTAGCTTCACAATCTAAAGATGAGTAAAGCCACACTGTAAAATTACGTGGAAAGACATCCTTATTACTTGTGTTTCTCATGAAGGAGGGAGTGGTATGTTTTTTGTTTGTATTTTTGCTGAGATAATTCAAGGAATGATGCTTTAATGATTTTATCTTGCAATTCTGTAAACAGAGAGACAATGTTGAATTTGTGTGTGCAGCAGCTGTTATTTCCAAATAAAAGTCAAGAATTACAGACCTGGCTCCCCTAGAAGACAAACATTTACTTTTGGTTTCAGCTACCACTCTAAAAATAGATGTCTCTGATTTAATCAGAAGAGTCGAAACTTGAGTTTCACCATGTCCTGCCATGCAAGCCACTGTCCTTGTCCCAGTACCTGAGCTATCAGGTAGTGATACCTTGGCATCCATCTTGTGAAAGTGGATCCTTGGATGCCTTAACAGCAGGATTCTGTATCACCCAGACCTACCTGCAACAGGAAAACTGGTTTGCCACAATTTAATATGATGCTATCTCTACACTTCTGAACCTACCTCCCCACAAGAGAAAGCTGTGCTCTGATGATCACTTGCTGATACAATGGCTCTAAGGGGGTAAAATTCAGCAGGTGTGATCTGCTGGGGTATTGTCACCTTGCAAGAGAGGTAGAAAGGGGATAGGAAGTCCTCCAATGCTATCTGCACTTATACCAGAGGCTCGTCTAGAGGGATCCAAATAATTTTTTTTCTTGACATCCAGGCTAGATAGCAGCCTGTTTCAGACCAGACTAACTAGCTAACGCTCCAGAGGTTAACCTTCAAACTAATAACAGTACAAGGATTTTCTGACTGCTTTTATGTGGAAAGTGGATGCTTGGCTGACTTTGGTACAGGTGAAAATCCTAGCCTGTTTATCCATAGAATATTTTTACAACAATTTTCAATTTCTTTTTTTCCCCATGGCATTAACATACTCCTGAGCATTAACTGCATGTTGTACATGGCAAAACATCTTAGGCTGCTGAAACCACAGAGCAAGTGACACATAGCTTTGCATCCCATTTATCTGCTGCAACTTTTCTGCCTTGTCTTATCACTAATGGCATTATGTGTTTTGCTGGGATGGGAACACTACACCAGACTTGATGTCTGAAGATTTCTACAAGATATGTAGTAATTCTAAAAACCACATTCAGCTTGTCTTAATGCTGTGATTTCTCAGTGTGATACTTGGTTTGAGGAGTGTCAGTGTAATCAAAACTTTAGAGTTAAATCAATTAAATCCCAGATTTATAAAATGAGATATTTACACTTCCTGCATATTTCTTTGTTCATAATCTTTAGCAGGAGATTTATGTCGTATTTGGGCTTGATGGGTTTGGCTATTGAAGAAACAACATATCATAATGACAAAAGCTTTGGATTTTAGTTAGTCTGTGAAAAACAACTCCAGGAGATTGACTACCCTTCATGGCCAAGGATTCACTTTATTTTCCTCTGTTAAATACTTACTCATTGAGGCATGTTTTCATTGCATGATAATTATCTGAAGTGATCAAAGCCCCATATATTCCTTTATTTTTTACTGGTTTTCCTGCTTCTTCACATGCTCTAGGCTTTTATTTGAAATGCAGCATTGATAACCTTCTAAACACTAATGTGTGTGGTACTATCTATCCCAGTAAGAGGACAGTCTGAAATCATCTTTCTTTGACAAATGAGCTGCCCCTCCTCATCTCTGCATGGATTATATATTGCAGCAATACAGATGATGTAAACATCAGTGTGTGCAAACTCATTGAAAGACTATGGAAGCAGAAAATATCACTAAACATTGTTAGGTGAAATATTGAAAATGTTGAGGATTGGCAAGAAATGTGAAATTCAAATGTTTTCACCCTTAAATGCCCCATGTCATGTCTGGTAGAGGGAAGGGACTGGACATGATACAAAGCTAATGCTTCCACTGCCAAAAATAAAAAAATTGTCCTTTTTCCCCCCACAGGGATTATAGGCTCACTGAAACTCCTAACAAGTTTTTCAAAACTCATTTCCTGCTGACGATCATAAAGACAGAAGTCTGTGGCATGTCAAAAGAAACATTTTGGGCCAGCATGCAATTCAATTATAGTTAAAATATAATACTGTTAAAATATTTTTCTGAAAACTATTGAATTATTTGAGTTATGAAGCTTTCTTGACTCTGCTTTGCCACAAAACAACATAGGTCTTGAAAATTGCAGCCAACATCAAAAGCTGTCTGCCTAGAAAGCCTAACGCAGTAGAGTAGTTTTAGGTTCTCTTCAGGAAGGTTTTGGGATTTTTTTTTTTCTGTAAGAGTAGTTTGTTGATGTATTTGCTGTGGTTTGGAAGGCAATAAATGTATTTACTGAACTATTAGGCTTCACTTGCAACAATTCGCTATTTTCCAACATGTTGTAAGAGAAAGAACTTATTACAGATCTATGCCAAATAACCAGGTCTTCTAGACGTGCCAATGACAGCAAGGTAAGGACACAGTACAGGGATTAGAAACAAAAACCTCTTGGTGCAGGACTGGTTTTTGGTTCTCTGTCTAGCCCCAAAGGCTTCAGAGGAATCCACTATTTCCCTTTGCATGCCGTTCCCTGTGCTAATGCAGTCATATGGCTAGTACATCTAAATGCTGTCGAATTTAGGTGAACTAGTACAAAATTTATCTTATTGGCTTAGTGACACTTTCTTGTAGTGTACTGTCTTCTTACTCCCTAATTGCCTTTACCTTACATTTCCAAGAACTATCAGAAAATACCGTTTTCAGGTACAAAATGGAAAATGAGGATTGGTCACTTATGGAAGAAATGGCCAAGGGAGAGGAAGAGCAAAAAGGCTTGAACAGGGATGGAGTAACTCATTTACAATAGTTGTAATTGTCATGGGGAATAAAATTATGCTAATATCCAATAAATGTACAAGTGATATCTATAGCTACTCACCAATATGAAATTATCAGCTCCCAGCTCACCATAACTTCATAGTGCACTGACTAGGACCAAACTCAGCATTTTGACAAGCCTAAGCATCCTGAATACAGTTATCATGGTTTGACATGAAGTTGTTTCTGGTAAGGGGAAAGGGGCTTTAAAGATGGCTTCTGTAAGAAGTTGCTCAAAACTGTCCCCAGCTCTGAGCCAGACCCAATTCTGAGGCTGAGCCAATTAGACACCTCCATGATCACTCTTTAAGAAGAAGAGGCCAGAAGAGGAGAGCTCTTCCTGTTCCTTCTCGTTCTGTCCTTCCTTCTTTTCCTGCTGGTGGTGGTGCAAGGAGTTGGAAGAGAGAAACAACCATGCAGACTCCAAGGTCAGTGAGGGAAGAGAGGAGGAAGTGTGCTGGAGCAGACACTCCCCTGTATCCTGTGGAGAGGACTGGTGAAGCTGAGATTTGCTTGCACTTCATTAAAGACCCTGTGCCAGGGGCAGTGACTAAGATCTCTCTCCCCCATCCCTTCGTGGTGCTTCATTGCTGGCTGCGCAAAACCACGACAACGGTTCACTTTCTGCTTTGTTAGGAAGCTGCTTCTCAGCATGGATTCTGAAGTGGCTATCACAGTAGTTCCCACTGCTTTCTGATAGTGTAGGTCCTCAGTGCTATCCCTCTGCTTCAAGTACTTTCCTAGTAACAGCTTTGTTTTTTTAATAGGGATACTTTGGAACATTCAGCACGTGAGAAAAGCACTTCATTTTCACATCTGAACCTAGCAATTGTATCAGATTGGTAGAAATTCAAAGCAACAAGTATTCAATCAGCTTGGCAAGATACTCACAGATAAGGAGGTCTTCATCAGCTCTATATGCCAGTTACAGAAATCAGATATCGCATATAACATAATTCTAGTGAGACTGTTCTCCACTTTGGGCTTGCAAAGCTCATTTTGGGCTTCCCCTTTGGGATACTTTGTACCACTTAACCTTTGCTCTAGGCAACGTGGATAAGATGAAGAGGGACTCAACTGAGTGTGGAATTTAATTAATTATAGAAGCAATTTACAGTGTTTCCACGGAAAGTTTCTGACAGGAAGAGGCTTTTGGAGCTTTGTCAGGAGCAGAGTGGCATGGGTGGGTGTGGCTGAAATGGGTGTCTGGGCTGATCCCAGATGTGCTAAAAATACAGACATCATAGCAGACACTACAGTGACCCTTTCCTGAATTATACAATTAGTCATGTTGCCGGACATGCATTTGGATCACAAAGAGCAGAAGAACTATGATTTTACTAACTGCTGCAGCTACGTTGCAAAGGAGAGCTACCCATCCACCCGGGCTCAGCTTCCCCTCTGTCTGTTTTCTGTCTGCCCTACCCAAACACATTTTTTCCTAGGAAACAAAAATAGGCTTGCAAATAGCATGGTAAGGAAAAAGCATTGTGAGTGTTAGAGAGGGACATAGTTTTTTTTCTCCGCCTTCTGGGTGAGGGTGACTTACACTAACATTCGCACTCTTTCCTGCTGCAGGGGAAGGGGCTTTCCTTCCTTTCTTTTTCATGTTCTGCTCAGCAGTGCACAATATGTAAAAAGCTCTTTCTATATAAAACTGCATGCATTAAAGACATTTCCAAATTGATTTAGCATGACTAATATGAGGGGGGTGGTGGTTTGTTTTTCATACTATAAAATAACCCTTGGTAACTCCTACCTTTTATCTTACACATGCACAGACAAATATATCACCATCAAAGCCTGACAATCTTGTGTTTTAAATAGCTTTAAAGGGTTTAATTAAAACCCATTAAATAGGTTTAACAGGTTTCAATAAAGTGAAACTCAGAGCTTGGAGCCTTTGTCCAGGGCTGGCTGGAGTGCTGATGAGCATGCTGAGCGCATTTATTATTTTATGGAGTGCAAACAATGTGCTCATCCCTCTGTAGTACAGAGTAATAAAGATATTCACCAAGCTTCACATAGGAGCAGAAAGTGCATTGAGAAAGCTAGAGATTAAAAGCTCTCAATAGCGAGTTTGCATTTCTTCTGAGTCAATAAAAAAAACCCATGAAACTGGGTGGTAAGTGCCCGGATTTCTATGTCCACACATGCAGAGAGGCAAAGCATGCAGTGCTTGGATTGTTTCAGAAACATGGAGGCACTTATCCCATGTTTTTGTTGAGGAGGAGCCCTCAGTAACCTGTAGCCCTGTTACCTGAGGCTGGTCCTTGGAAGCTGCTTTTTCAGTACTTCTCTATGTGGTGGGTCAACCTCTGTTTTCTGGGTGCTTTGAGTAGGCTTTGTGGAAACAGAACTCTTTGTTTGGGGAATTACTAAGTCCCAGCAGGTCTCTGCTAGTGCTTGGTGTTGTGTCATGCTATCCACATGTCTGGGCAAGCAGGAGGAGCACTGGGGTAGTGCTGATACCAAAGTTGCATTTCCTGCCATTCCCTGATGGAAAAACTATGGCGGCTCCCTCCCTTTCCTCAGCTCTTGCTGCCAGATGCTTCTAGCCCACCTGATTTGTGTTTCCTCTGCAGAGCTCAGGCCTCACATTGTCCCAGTTGCTCCTGTCCATTCCCAGGCCATGCAGGAGCAGCCCTGTCCCCATTTCCCTTTCCAGCTATGGGGCTTTGCACTTATGCTTGCCCTACTCTAACATCTTCTCTCTCATGTTTTCAGGTGCTTTTGCTTTCTGCAGGGAGGGTGCTATGCCCTCCTGCCCCAGAAGCTTCTCCTTCCTGCCTTGGCATCTTCCCCTGTCCTTTCTCATGTTTCTTACCCCTGTTTCACAGCAGATGGTCTATGTCCCATGACACCAGCCTGCAAATCAGGACCAGGAGCTACAGGGGAGAAATAGAAAGTTGAACTGCAATGTAAGATCTCAACATGTAGGATTTGTATGTTTTCAGTTTGCTACTCAAGACGGGCATGACTGAAAAGAAGGTAACAGCTTGGCAAACAGGAGGTGGCTTCCCACCTCCCTAGGCAGTGGGAATCACAGACTTCCAAGTTGGGTGGCACCAAAGAACATGACCTCTCTCCCTGCCTTATAGTTTTCAGCATTGCCTGTAGTATATGACTATATCTTCCAGGGGTTCATCTTAACTATGAACAGTCAGAATCCACATAGTCCTTCCAGTCGCTGTTGCAAGATACTCACAATGCAGAAAATCCTGAGGAGGAACATGACTTATGTTGCAGAAGGCTGCATTAAGAGCATTAGCAGAAGTGCAAAAGCATTGTGAGACCAGGCTGGAGAAACACTTCGCTCTTCTGACTTGTGATGATATTGCAGTGACAGTAATCTAGCATGGGACTGTTATTAGGGACACAGCTTCTCTTCCACAGAGTGCTGTCACAGCATGAATAGTTGTGTGCAAATACTATTACAAATGCATCTGAGTGTATGTATGAGGCATGCCATGCCTCTTCTATTACTTTAGCACACTGAAGAAATGTGATGACATGAAGGCTGTGTATTTTTATTTGACTTTGCTTGAAATTCATGAAGTTTGCAAATGGCTTTCTTTAATTTAACATCCTTTACTACACACTGTTATCAGCTCCAGCCTTTCCCTGGATTACATCAGAATCTTGATTCCCACTTAAAATCTAGCTGATATGACTACAGAGGAAAGATTTAGTATATGAGTCCTCAAGGACTAAATGTGCTAAAAACAGTTACTTTTAGCATATTAATTATTTTATAACAAAATAATTACAGGTTTTTAATATTTTTGTTCTACTGTGGGTATGGGTTTTTTTAAATTCAGGAATATTTAATTTATAGATTTTGTATTTGTGATCTTAGAGATTTTGAATAGGAAGAAAGGAATTGATAGTTTTGAGCAATACTGTTAAAATTGCACTTAAGCCTCTTCTAACAGTTCATCCCAAATAGAAATTTTTGTGATCTGAAATAATCTATGCTTTCCTTAAGATTTTTTGTAGGCTTTTCTGGCTTTCTAAATAATTTGCATAGTATGGCTTAGTAATTTTTAGCCAACCAATGTCAACAATTCAACACTGTTGTTTGAATTTAGGAAAGTTTCATGTCAGGATTTCAGTCTTAGCAAAATACTTTGGATGAAATTGAAAGTACTACAGGGATGACTATTCTTAAGATTTATTAAAACACTGAAGACAAACCCCTCTGCTCTTAGAAATATGTCTGTCTTGAATCTGCAGATTTCCTCCAGTGCATTTATCTTGGTATTAGATAGCTCTTATTTATACAATTAGAATGGAGTGGAGGGGGAAAGCTGTATGTAATGGATATAAAATTAACTGCAGAAATGCAGAGGGAGTACTGAAATAACAACAATATCTAAAATTAATCCCAGTCTTTGCTATGGCCTATATTACAGCTTTCTGCAGTATCTTAGAGGATTGATTCTGCACTGTACACGTGCCTCAGACAAAATTAAATATTGAAAGACCTGAGATTGATTGCAAAAGCAAATGTTGAAGCTTGTAGTATCCATATTATGAATAAAATGATATAATGGTTATAAATGATAAAAAATGCAGACACAGTTGTGATCTTGACCCATAAATATCTCTGTTTCTTGTGTAACTCCATTAAAGCTAGAGTGTGATGCCATTGTGTGTTTCAGTCTGTAGCCCTCTAGAAAATAAGTAGATACAATTATTCCTATTTATTGATGGGAAAATGGGATACAAGGGGTGTCTACGTGACAAAGTGCATTAGAAATACCCAAGCTGGTCTGAACGAGGCAGATTAAGTTCCAGAAGCTCCATCTAAACTAATTAAACTATGTTGTTCTACATAGACATTCCAGGGAGGATGGAGTAATCTCTACTCTGCAGTTGCAGCCATTTGTCTTATTTGTGATGATATATCCAAGAGAGCTGTAAACCAGCAAAGCTCACACACTATTTACGGTAGCACAATACTGCAACATGGATGCAATAGATACGGGTCTATTGGGTAGGCCCTTGGAGAACTGGCCAGCATTGTATCATTACATACCAGCCATAAACATAGTTGGCAGCTGCTTTAATGCATCTTTATATGTGTCTTGGCAGAATGTTACCCTGAAGCTGTGCAGAAAAGTGCATCCAGGTTTCTCAAACACTGCTTGTACCACTCTGCCTTCTCCCTCTTGGGTGGAAGGGCAATCTTGGCACCTGGAAAACATTTACCAAGGAGGAAGCCCAAGAGCACCCGAAGGTTAAACTTTGTTGGGTAGAAGGCCTATTTCTACATCAGGAATTAAACCTTAAGTTTGGTTCCCAAATTAACGTATTCAAGTGTACTTGAGTTCTGTTTGGAGGACTTGAGTAGTGTTTTAGCAGTGCCTAAGACTTGTTTTTGCTCTCCACATGAGAGTGGTGTTTGTGCAATGACTGGTTTTTGGTAGATGAAGTACTAGGCAAACCTTTTTTTTTCTTTTTTTTCCCTTTGGATGACTTTGAATCTTTGCATGAGAGTACACAACAAAAGAAAAAGAAATATCTCAAGTCTTAGGGTAGAAGGTCAGAAACAAGGAAAGAAAGATGGGTGAGGCATGAAAATAGAAGTGTAAGAACCTACACTGGGCCTGGGGAAAGATCAGATAAGAAAATGAAGAGATGAAGCAGCAATAAATGAAAATGAAACAAAAAATATAATAGACAACAGAGCTCCAAGGTAAGAGTAAGCCAGTTATGTACATCATCAGGCAGCAGCTGTTTATTTGGAACTCTGAGTATGTCAGTACAGACTTATCTCACAAGGACAGCTATAACTTTCTCCAAAAAGGACAAAGCATCAGACAAAGTGTACAGTACAGTCTTCCCACGGATACTGCTGGAGCAGCTGTTACAGCGAGGCTCTATCATGGTCATAGGGGCTGGCAGAGTTATGATTTACTTCCTGGAAAAAGATCGCTATTTATTTCTGATGGTGTGGAAAGTCAGAAAACAAGAAAGCTTTGACTTCTGCATGGCTTGTTTATGATTGCAAGGACCCAGGGTCACACAATGATATAGAATAACAAATATAACACAACACCACCACCTCTATATTCTCCATGGTCTTGAAGCAGGGAATTAACATTCACAGGTTTCCTCACACCTCTTTGGCAATTGCTCCCAGCTACAGTTTTTTGGGGTATTGATGTGTTTTTTAGTAGGAATATTTTATATCTCATCAGGAAAACAGTGAAAACACTGGGATCTGGCTATTAGGTCACAGACACTGAAAAATGAAGTTTTCTAATCCAGATTTCTGTTGTCCATTACCTCTACTTTCATCCTCAGTGGATGTAATGAGAACTTTATTATTGTCTTTTTTGCAGCCCCTCACCTACTTAAGTGTTCTTTTCATGCCTTCCCTTAATCTTTCCCTCTCTAGGTTAAACAAATGCAACTTTACAGTCCTTCCTGAGAGGTCATTTTTTTTCTAGACTCTTGATGATTTTTATGGTTCTCCATTAATGCCCCTTCCAGGCATCCACACCCTTCTCAACAGCCTTCCAAAGCTGGACCAAGTACTTCAGCTGTGATCTGACCGGTGCTTATCTGAGTACAGGGATTTTAATCTGAACGTCTACTTCTTTCTACCAAGAACACAGTCAGGTGAAAAACTGTCGAACGGGCAATTTCACTCACTATTTCTGTAATGAAAGTTATTTTCCATAAAAATAATTTATTTTCAAAATTGGATATGGATGCTAAACTAGATATCATTTAAACTCAGAAATTCATTTAATGAATATATGCGACCTGATTTAGGTGGCCCTGCTTCTGCAGGGGGATTGGACTAGATGATCTCTAAAGGTCCCTTCCAACCCCTACCATTCTATGATTCTAATATACTTTTTGAACAACCTAGTCATCTTTAAAAATGTTTTTGTTTTGCCTTTTTGCATTCACTTTTATACTAGCTGTTTCATGTGGTGATTTAAACTTAGTGGTTTGTGCCCTGTAGTATCTGGTAGCGGTAGCACTGCTGATGTAATAGTACACAGTCATTTCTGCTTTTATTTTCTGTCTTGATTATAGCAGTAACAGGAATCTAATTAATAAAAGGTCAAAATCTGCTTATATTAATCTTCCTAGTATAAAGGTAAAAATAATGAGAGAGAGAGGAAAGAAATTATGAGAGGTCCAAGCTCAGACCTTGGAGACTGAAGCCCACATCAAAAGCTGCAGTTTGAGGACAACTGTGGCCATTGGTCACCCCTGGATGAATTCAGTGACTCCTAAATTTTAGAAAAAAAATAAGTTCACTCTTTTAATTCCTTCATTTTGAAATCATGTCTGAAGACTATATACAAATGGCTGCGTTGTTGCTTCAATTTTAGAACAAATTCAGAACTATCTAAATGTAGGCCAAAAAAGACAATAAAGGGAAATTCTGAATCTTAAAGAAAAAACAAACAAACAAACTGAACAGATACTCTTTTTTTCATTTTGGGCTTGTGGCCATGAATCAAATGTTTTTCAAGCTCTTCTTAGTTTCTTCTTATTTTTCCCTGCCACCCTTATTGTCTTAAAGTCTCTGGGCCTTCCTGCCCTTCCCTTTTCACCTTCTTCCTGTCTGTTATCTTCTCCCAAGTTCTGATTTCTTCTCATCTTGTTATCTACTTTTAGACATGTTTTTTTCTGTTTGGATCTTACCACCACCACCACCACCATCTTTTATTCAGCCCAGTGTTATATCTAAGCACCTTTTAGCTCTGTTCATGTTGTCCAGGCACAAGATGCTACATCACAGGTCATCTACACTCTTTTGGCTGAAATTATTGCCAGCAAACATGGCAAATGGAAGAAATTTGTGTGTGGGAGCAATTGCTGAGTAGATTTTTGCCTACATCAGTCTACATCAAGGTGTTTTCATATCAAAGGGATCACAGCATCTAAATTTGCCAAAAAACCATGCAAGTATAACTTTACTTGGTTTTTCATTATCTAAGGCTCCAGCCAACCTGATGTGAGCAAAAAAATGGATCTATCTCTCCCTCTGTCTAGCAACAGTCTCTAATGCGCCAATGTTATTTTCTCAGTCACTTTTGATCTCCTGCTTTTATCCCCCATAGGAGTCTTCTTAGTCACAACTTAACATTGCAAATAAGAGCATAATAAGTCACTAGTTCTATTGTTTCTTTTAATCATCCATTTCCCCCCAAAATCCTGGCAAGTTTGAAGCATCTTTGCATGTTACTTTCAATTTATTTTTTAAGGGTACTTAATTACCCTCCATTTAAAAAAATTACTTCATAAGACTCTACTTTATTCTACTTTGTTATTCAAATTTACCTTAGTGTATCTCTAGCCTGTGATCAAATCAGCAAATTGTGAATCATAATAAAACTGTGATTTAAACTCTTTTTTTTTTTGTCTTGAGGAAGTCACAGCCTATCAACATGGTTATTAAATTGAATGCCTTTAAAGGATGAATAACCTAAATGTTGCAATGGGCTTTCCACCAAGTCATGCTGAGTTAGGGGAAGAGTGAGCTAGGGAATGAGCTAATGGGCCAGTTAGTGCATTTAGCTGGCGTTACAGACATGGTAGTTACTGAGAGATATTGCAACAAACCATATGAAATATAGGCACTATTGAAAAAACATTCTGTTTTAGTGCTACAGCCTTGTGGAATTACAGGAGCTTTGTCAACAGTTCGTAATGAGAATAAAGAGAAGGAAAACTGTTCATTGTTTATAGAAACAAGATTCCTTTTTGGTCTATTTGGATAAAATTTGGTTTTAAAGTATTTCAAGTGTGGGTTATGAAGCATTATTCTGATCAGATAACTAAATGGCCAGAATACCAGTATTTTAAATGCAGTCTGCAAGGGGCTGTGAGTAACCACCATGTACTGTAATAAGGCATCGTGAAGGCAGCAGCATACCTAGAAAGGATACCCAAGAAAGCGGGGCTTAGCAGGAAGGGGCAACATCCCGGCTGGTAGCCATTGGAAATGCACAGATGGAAAGAGAGTTGATAACACCTTACACTGCTTGAAGAGGAGTTACAAGGGCTCATCTGACTAGACCTTAATATATGCCCACAGAGCTTCTGCAATTTTATTACATGTTATTTTTTTCCCAGGTTAGATCTGTGACTCTGACAAGCCTCGGGTGGTATTCGTGAAATGTTAATCAGAGCGCAGCATGCTGAGCAAAGGGAACAAAGCTGACTGTTCTGCCCTGTAGCCAAGAAAAGAGAGAATGCCAGCAGATATTACCATGAATGGAGTCACACAAGAATAGTGACATGCTGTCCTGACTCAGTTTTGCAGTGTCTGTATTACAACACACTAATGCAGCATGGCAAGATGTCATGCTCCAAACCTGAAAGCTCTGGGGGATTAGTCTGTGCCATTTTGCTCTCCCATTCAGTCACACAGTTGATCTCTTCCTCCCCAAATGGAGCTATCCTAGTCTCATAGCAGCATAAAATCATTGAGAAATGCCACTGTTTCTGACTCAATGTAACTAGTTTTTTACCCCTTCTATCACCCCTCTAACTTCTTATAGTTGATAAATATGGACGCCCAAACAATAAGACTGAAAATCTCGTTTGAAGCCAAAACTCTAGTTGAGTTATGCTGTTAGAAATTTTCAGCATAGTAAGAAGATAAAGAAGTCACCTTGCTTTTGGTTTGGTGCGGGTTTTTTGGGCAGCTTGTTTGTTTTGTAATATTGGAGACTTCCACTTGATAAGTTGACCTAGGATTTTTAAGATGAGCATCATTTACTGCAGTAAACTCCCAACAGCTGGAACATTGCCTTGCTCCCCAAACTATGTTATATGACTTCTTCCCTTCACATACAGGAATCATATTTCAAGATGCTGAAAACCTCTCCTGAAATGCTTGTACTAGCCAGGGAACTACTATTTTGTTCCTCCAAGACGAGAGAATGGGTGCTTACTCCTGCAACCAGTTATTTTATTTAGTCCTCTACCCTGAAAACCCAGAGCATCTGTGGTTGTACTCAAAGACAGAAGGAGATATCAAAAAAGAAAAACCAAAAAGCTTTAATTGCTCCATTTTTTTTCCACTAACTAGTCTTGAAGATACTAATATCTGTTAGAAAACAAGCCACAGCCCAAGGTGGGAGGCTGTAGGAGGTGCTCCCCATTACAATGAGGGCCTCACTAAGAGATTTAGGATACAGCTTGAAAAAATTGGTAGTGGAGTTATATTAGTTGTTTGCTTCTGCTAATAGCCTACTGCAACTGATTATTCAGGAAAGTCCTTGCTGCTCTCTGCCTTACATGCCTATGTAGTTCTGAATAGATATGGAAGATGGCTGAAGTAATATGACTTTTTCTGTGTTTATTTCAGAAGATGATATACCAATCAGCACTCAAAGTGCAGCCATTTCTGCATCAACGTCAAAATCTGGTAAGAGTGCAAATTCACTGTTATTTGGTATTCTGAAGTTCCCATTGCCTTTTTACCTTTCTGCTTTTCCAGCTTCTAGGAGAAATTAAATGAATTATTTCATGCAAGGTGATTGTAGACCAATGTATTTCTCTTGGCCTCTTATAAAACTCTGTTGAGAAGAAAGAATTGAGGGATCTTAGTAAAGAGAGGGTTAATTTGCGCAGGCTGCATCTTTTGTTTCAGGTGAAAAAGGCTGAAATTCTGTGAGTTCCTATGCTCTCAAGAAGTGGTTCAAGTGTGGTCAGATATTAACAAGTTAACCAAGACTCATAGTTTGAGAGGCTGTCAGATTGAGGATAATTTGTGAAATAGCATCAGTTAAGGGATATGGCAGAAATGAGTGCCTGGTTTGATGGGTGTAGAGTGATGGAAGAGGACTTGGACTTTGACAGTAAAGGATTATGCAATATATACCAGTGTTGGGCCTCAGTTAGTAGGAAAGAATACATATGCATAAAAGTGGCATTTGCAAAAATGCTACTGATAACTTCTAGAAACTTCTCAAGATCATTGAAAATTTGGGGGTAAAGGGTGTCACTGGTGCCCTCAGTTTCAAAAGATGTATTCTCTTTCTCTTTCGTTTGTGGTTGTTTTAATAAACTTAATGTCCTGAAACTATGAAGAGTTAACAGAGCAAATACCTGCTTCAGATGGTAAAAGGCTGTGACTCTTTACAGGTTCGACTGACATCCTCAGTTCTCTTTGTTTCATAGCTTTGTAGTCATGAAAAACAAATATTGCTCATATCCATGTGAGCTAAATATCAACTCCTTTATTAGTCTGAATTTTGGAGACTGCTTCATTTAGTAAGTAATGCATGAGAGAAGAAAACTTGGACATGGGATTCTGTTTTTTGATAACTACAAATACTAATGAGCCTGTTTGGAGCTGAAAGCACTGAGATTATTATGATGTATACACTTGCAGTACTAGTAAAGGAAGTGAAAAAGATGCAGCTAAGTGAAATATGCATGTGTTATGTTCATTACAGCAAAAGAATTAGTCCTTTTCAAATTGTTTTGCAGTTTTTTTACATTTCAAAAACCATGATGTTCATGTCTGTTTCAAAGACATTTCATAAAGGCCAAACACCTCACAGTGAGTGAACTCTTCAAATGTTTCACTGAAAATTGTCTTTCAGCTTTTTGTTACAGAAAAATGAGCAGTGTTGTTATTTATGCTTACAAGAAAATCATCAGAAATCCACTACAAGAGGAAAGTACTTTGTGGGTGTGGTGTAACCTCCCAAGGGAGTCTACTCTTTGAGGCACTGCTGTTTTAGGTGAATGGACAGCTGACTGAGAGCTGAGGAAGAGAGCATATTTTTAAAGTTCTGGTGTGAACATTGTATTTAGAAGTAATCAAATCATATGAGAGAAAATGACATGTCATGATTTGTTCTTATTCTTTCGTGTATCCCATCCATTTAAAATGTTGAAGTGGTAGTAGGACGTGTTGGCTTGTTGTCAGGGATTTACATGAGTCTCTGTAGCTGACAGTAGCACTTTCTGTTTGTATGAGATTACAAAATTGAAAGCTGGGCTCTTAAAATGATTAATTTACAGAGTTTTTTTAGCCCGGATTCCTTGGCAGCAATTTGGCCAATCTGTTTCCTTGAACATATGCCAGGGACATATAGGACCCACAATATTCCACCCATGCACAGCAAGACACACTGATTTAAACCTGGCTATTGTGTTAGTGATATTTGGGTGATCCTACTCTTCTCTTTCTGTACCAGCAGCATCTGGGAGTGATCCCTGCTCCTTAAGGAAGCTCTTCCCCCTCCCTTAAACCTCCAAATCTCACCCTTCTGGAGGAGAGAACTGTCAGGATTCACCTCACAAAGGGCACCAAGTTCACGCTGGGAAATATCACTTGCTAGAGAATAATGTTCATCTCAACCAGGATGTCATAATCTTTGGTGCACACCTGAGAGGAAGGCCTGCTAGATGGTTTTTTGGGGTTTTTTTCCCCTGTAAATCTGGGTGCAGAGGAAAAAGACCTGGAAAAGCTAGCCAGAGAAGAAGATTCAGCTCGGGCTCAAGGTAGATGTCACAGAGAAGAGGAAAAAATACACAAAGCTCCCTGGGAGGTCCTATTAGAGTCTCTTCCCCTTCGGTTCTTTACCAGTAATACATGACCTATGTTACTGTGTGTCATTTACACTTTGTTTACATCCCTCCTTCTATTAAACAGGTATGCAGCAAAGTGCTGGTGATCAGCCTGGTCCAGCAGCACAACAAACCCATACATCCATGCCAGGCTCCTCTCCCCCTCAACTCTTCTCATGGAAGTCATGGCAAGCACCTCTATAACTCTTAAAAGTCATATACCTCTTCCTTAGGGACAGCTGAAAGGTAAAGCTGCTAACTTCCAGTAGGCAACTTGCAGGTTGTCTACAGGCCAAGTCTTCCCTCAGATACGACCTGTATGGATTTTGAATCCTCTTAAGAAATGTATGGGTAAGAAAACTCTGTAAGGGCCAGACTCTAAACAGAAATTTGCTACTTTTGTGAGAGAATGCAGTTAGAGGTATGTGATGGTTATTTATGCACGGTAAAATAAATCAATATAGATGTGAATGCCTTTCTTGCAGTAACGAAAGCTGTGAACTCATCGACTTTACAAACAACAACATTGCAAGTGTCAGTGCTATCAACAACTGCAATTAGACCTACAAATGAATCCATCACAAGCAGTAAGTGACAATTTCTTTGAGCTAATTGTTGATGCTGTTCCAGTGGTTGTTTAGGAAATTAGGCAGCAGTGCCTCTTGGCTTGGGAAGTTGTTTTACAGATAGTGAACTCTTTGGTGAAACCTTGCAAGTGTGCACAGGATTTTCCTCCTGGTCAGGCTCAAGGCAGCTCCAAGCCAGGCCTTGGAACTGTGTTATCACAGGCTTCTCTTCAGTGGGGTGACCCAGCTATGGAACAGGGAATGGCTTTCCTGCAGTGAAGTGAGCCCTGCCCCTCTTAATTATTGATTTAAATTAAATATTCTTTTGATAATTTAAAACTAGATTGCAAGCAGGGCAATAGGTGTGTTTGTGTATGGGTGCGTATGTGCTTATTTGAAAACGAGGAAATAATTCAAATGTCTTTCCTTTATTAGACTCCAACTTTTCTTCACCTCATACTACACAACAAACAACACAAGGTACAACACCACAACCATCAACAGTAAAAGTGACCACTGCAACAGCAGATAAAAATGACAGCACAACAAATGGTGAGTGTTCATTTTATTGAGCCATTTCTTATTCATTGTACACTACATTTCTGTAAAACAATGTGGATCAGTAAAAGGAGGTCAAAAAGTAGTTTGGGTTATGGGTTTGGAGGTTTGGTGAAGCATAGTTGTTAATCCTATCACACTGTGTATCTTTAATGAATCTTGCCTTAGAATCTTACACAAAGAATGCTATATCTTTACTCTGTAATGGAGGTGACCTGAAGCCATTATGCAGGATTTTGATCTCTCTGTGTTTGGGAGAGATGTGCTTGGAAAAGGTTTCATTTACTTTTTTCTTTTCTTCCACATTTTGCTGGATTTTCTTTTAAACAAGTATTTCATCAAAAAAAGAGATTCTGTGTGATCAGAGTGGTGTCAGAACAGGCTCCTCTGGTTTTTATTTTTATATATGTTACAATGCTACAGTTAATTATGTCCCATATTATTACGAGTCACAATACTGAAAGCAGAGAGGTGTTACTAATTACCCAGCATCAAGCTTAAGAAATACTTTTGTTCCCCACAAATCTTCAGATTAACATGTGTGTTGGCCCAGTGCATCAGATTGAATTCTAAAAAACAAAAAGTAACAAAAAAAAATTTTAAATCCCACATATCCAGCCAGTAATTGGCTTAGACAAGTATAACATCCAAAAGGATCTCAGTAAACTCAGGATGAAATTCAGTCTCTCTGTTTTATCTATGAACTACACTGTAAATGTTTGCTCAGATCTTTCACTGAACTGGAGCTTTAAAATACTCCATTTTTAATATTTAAAATTAGAAAGAAATGCTCCAATTATTTAACTCAGCAGTCAGTATAGAAATATTCTCAGAACTGATATTTTGAGCTTGATGAATTGTGACAAATAATTAGAACTTGACATCTCTTACCTTGGTTTCCTTAACTAAAAAGAGACTGCTATGAAAGAGTCTGCATGCTTGCTTTGTGCAAATCCTCATTTAAAGCCACCCTTCATGGACTCAAGATGCTTATGCTGCTTGGAGAGCAATAACCCTTTCAACTAGTGGTTAAACCTTCAATTGATGCAGCTTTCTCACTGTATTTGACATAGGGAGTAGTCTGATTGTCAGCCTGAGGTCTTTTGGCTTTTGGCTTGGCTTTTAAATGCCAGTATCTATGAATTACACAATACGGTCTGGCCGACATACAGACTGCTGAACTAATACCAAAGGCCTCAAAGAATCTTTTAAAGCTTGCACTTGTGACTCTGTGGGTCTATCAAAAGCTCGTGGCATGGTGCATCATGTTATGGATGTGATCCCTAGTCCTTTCGCTTTGGCAGAGGTTTCTGGCTTGCGGGTACTGGAGCAGCTCAGCCACCTGGAACTAAACCTTGGTGACAGGTTGCCATGGTTTGACATGAAGCTGTTTCTGGTCATGGGGAAGGAGCTGTAAAGATGGCTCCTGTAAGAAGTTGCTCGAAACTCTCCCCAGCTCTGAGCCAGACCCACAGCTGGGGCTGAGCCAATTAGATGCCTCCACGATCACTTTTTAAGAAAAAACTGGAAGAGGAGGGTTCTTCCTGCTTCTTCCTTCTTCTATCTCTTCTTCTTTTTTGATTGGTGGTGGTGAAAGGAGTGGGAAGAGAGAGAGAAGCAACTATGGGGACTCTATGGTCAGTAAGGGAAGAGAGGAGGAGATGTGCTGGAGCACAGACACCCCTGTGGAGAGGAGAGGAGAGGAGAGGAAAAGTAAGTTTATTCTACTACCTGCAAGAAACAGAACAAAAGCAACAAGAGGGTAGGATGATGAAAAAATTGCAACCAGCACTTTAAGATCTCCCTCCCCCATCCCTCCTTTCTTCCCGGGCTCTACTGCTTCTTTCCTCTCAGATGAGGATGACTTCTGGCATTCTTCCCCTGCTCCAACACAGGATCCCTCACATGGGACACAGTCCTTAATGAACTTCTCTGGTGTGGGTTGTTCCCAGCAGCTGCAGGTTCTGCCTATAAAGGTTCTCTCACATGGGACGCAGTCCTTGGTGAATATCTCTGACATGAGTTCATCCCCACAGTTGCAGTTTCTGCAGATACAGGGTCCCTCCTGTGGGACATGGCCTCTTCTGGAAATAATTTTAATGAACTTCTTTGTTGTGGGTTCTTCCCCACAGTTACAGCTTCTGTGAATATGGGGTCCCTCACACGGGTCACTGCCCCTGGTACAGGGTCCTTACCAAAGAGAATCACTGCCCCTGGCATGGGATCTTTAGCAAAGTGAGTCACCACCCCTGATACAGGGTCTTTAATGAAATGCAAACAAATCTCAGCTTCTCCAGTCCTCTCCGTAACTTCTTACAGAAGCCATCTTTACAGCCCCTTCCCCATTACCAGAAACAACTTCACGTCAAACCATGACATGGGTAGAGTTCCCAGCAGAGGAAAGAAAGCTAACAAAGAAAGGCATGACTGCAAGTGCAGCTTGGCTCTGACCACTGCTTTACACTGATGCCCTGAAACATTGATGCTGGGGGTACAATGGTGCTGGAGCTACAGTGGGCCTGGACATGAAATTTTCACCAACATGCTTCCTTTCTATTCCTCATATGTTCTCTTCCCACTAGCTGAGTTTAGTCCTTAGTTGCTTGGATTGATATTTTTTTAAAACCTCCTCATTTAAGCCAAAAAAACCCACCCTGAAAAATTGTGATTATAAAAATGAAATTAAAGAAGGAAATTAAAGAAAACACAGAGAACTGCCCTGTATTTAAAAACCTTGTATTTTCTTTCAACTCTATTTGGAAAACTGTGAAAACCAGTTCTAGTGATTTTAAGACAAAATTCTCGGCTGCCTTTCAAGAAGGCATAGCCTTGGCTGCAGTACAAAGATGTGGGATGGGGTAAAAGGAGTGGAACAGCGCACAACATGGCATGGGCTGTGCAGATGTGTGGCCAGCCTTTGCAGAAAGCCCACAGACCCCTCGACCGCCATCTGGTTGCTGACTACAGCCATCTCTCTGTTTCCACCCCCCATACATTGGCATGGCAAGGTGAAGCTGTTGGTTTCAGAGCATCCCTCCCATCCCCTGCTGGCATCCCCAGGCAAGCGCAGGCATAGCAAGACTTCTGCTCTCAAAATGGACAGGAGGTGAAAGTTGTCTGTTCTTTTTTCTTTTTCAGTAGCACACATTTCTTCCCCTTTTTGGGCTGGCTGTAAGGATGAGGTAGAAATTGGCAGTGCCTTTACGACACTTCAAAATTTACCTTTCTTACACCTGATCTTTAATAAAAAGCAGGCGCCTCTGTTGTTTTGTAATGGAGGCCATCATTTTCCCTGCTTCAATCCTTGCTAAAAGCTTCACCAAATGATCACATTCACACAGCAGAGATTTGACAGGACTTCCTGTCTCTGCTGCAATTTCTATGGCTGCTGTCATCATTTATTATTGATTCAGGAAAAGCCCCCAGTACTCCATACACTGCGAATTCATGCAAATAACTTTGTCTTTTTTTTTTTTTTAACCTTCAGTACTTTTCCTCTGCAGGCCATAAGTACAATCTCTCCTTCTTTACCTTCCTGCCCCATTTATTATATTGGAAGCCAGCAATTAGACTTGTCTTCTTAATGTTCTTACTTATTAATATAAAGAGTCAAATCCAATAAATCCAATCTAGTCAGAGTGACCTTACTTGTGCAGTCCAGGCCCTCAAACAAGAATTTATATGGTGCCACACTACAGCAAGTTGCATCTGCAATCAGGATTTCATATCCTGGGACACTTGGATTTGTCAAAGAGAATATGAAATGAAATGCAACAAAAGGTTATGTTTTGACTCCCTTGGATGTGGAGTGAGCATCTTATGCAAGGTCAGTGCTCAAGGTATTAAATGACAAGTAAGAGTGGAGTTTTGGCTGTTGTGTTTCTGATTTATCTCATGCCACTCTCTGGGTTGATGATATATCATGCTGCAATGAAATACTAAAAAGTGAGAAAAGGAACAACTGGATGAGACACTTTTTTTTCCAAAGTACTGGTAATTTAGAAGGAAGCTTTACTTCAGTAAAACCATCAAAAAAGGGCTATGTTAACATGTATGGTAACACTGCAATGTATAGGTAAACACTGAGTATAGTTGGCTGCTGAGACATGTTAGGTAGAGGGATGTTTTAAAACATATGTTTTTAAATACTTGGGGTTTTCTGCTTACCAGAAAAATGTAATCTGGCAGACAGCAGATGCAATCAGCTATGGATGTAAACATTAAAACTGAGATCTACTTGCTTACTTCCCTAGGCAATTCCCATTCCTCTGAATGGGCATGAAGTTGTGCTCGTTTCAGTACACTGAAATGTTTCAAAGTACTAATGCATTTGTTAGTGAAAATTTTTTTCAGGCTATTGATTACAGAGCAAGGCCTGTATGCATGTTTATGTTTAAAGTATGAGCTCAACAGAAAAGATTTAGTCTTCTATCTAACAGAGCCCTCATGCTGGCACTTTAATATGATTTCAGTGCAGTTCTTTCTGCCCTGTAAAGGTGTTTCCTTGATTTCACTGATTGGCCAAGTAAGGATTTATCACATGTACAGATGTCTATATCCTTTGCAGTGCATAGAGTATACGCAGAGTATTTGCTGCTTACTTGAAGCAGCTTATGATGTCAAAGATAGTTAAGGACCAGCCTGCTATAAAGACAATTTCAAGTACTGTTGGGAAATTCAAAAAGGGATGTGGATTATATGTAGGTTAAGTAGAAAATCATGCTAAGATCAAGTGAGGCTACTATTGAATTTCAGCTGGTTTAAGAAAATGAAGGGTTTTCAGAGCACAAAGAGTAAGGAAATATCTGAGGCTCAGACAACAGCTTTGCAGAGCACCTTCAGATTTTCTGTTGTTGATTATCCCTTTGGCAAATACGTGTTAACACATTGTCATTTATCCTATCAAAATATCAGCAGGGAGAGCTGCACCCATTGGGGAGTTCTACTGCTGCAGCAATTATCCCCATTCGGACAGATATTTTACAGTCTTTACTGCTTTACCATTTTTATTCATAATCAGCTGTTGACAACAAACATTTTAACTGATGGCGTGAATGCTTTTTCAGCAGCAGCAGCTATCCTTCTGTACTGTGCTGTGCTGCTTTTCTGTGAGCCCAGGCTTCCTCCTGCCAGGCTGGCAGAAATCTTTGCTGCAGCTAGCTGAGCCGAAGCATGATGAATTACTGCAGCGATGTGCCAGTGGAGATGGCAGCACTGAGTCACTGACTGCCCGTGAAGAGTCCCCGGCCTGTTCCTGTGCAGACCATGGGCACCGCAGTATGGACTTGTGCTTGTCTCTTCCTGTTAAGATCAAATTAAACTTTGAATAGTTATGAGTTAGGGGATTTACCAAAAAGGCAGATTTCTAGCAGACGTACAGTGCTGTCAGTGCTGCCATTGCATATGTAAGCAGTTGCTGGATATGGATGCTTCTGAACCCACAGGCTTTTGGCACAGAAGCTGTTCGATCTGCTAAATGTGTTGAGCCTATTCTGTGTGTTAGGCGTAAGGCTTGGATGCTGCCTAAAAGCCAATTCAAAACCATAAGTCAGCAGAGAATTGGGTTGCTAGCATTGAATCTTAGAGTACAGTAGGATTAAGGGAAGCTTCTGCACCAGGTTGTGTTTTTTGTCTTGGAAGCAGTGAAAACTGGCTTTTACGCCGTAGCACATCTACTTCACCCTTTTAACACTGGGAGCAGGGTGCCAGTTCTGCAGTGTTTTGAAATCCATATAACAAGCTCAATGCCAAGCACTAGGTAAAGACATGAGTCATACCTGGTGCTACCTGAGTCTAAGGAAGAATCTCATCCAGACTGAATTTTTAAAAAAATTAAATGGAAATACTATCATCCCTCCCCTCCTGATCCCTGCTGAGGCATAGCCAGAGCACAGCCCATGTTCCTGAGAACAGTCTGTTCTCACAACTCCCAAACACAAGAGGAGCACCCAGGGCTGGGCTGCTGCCAGGACTGATAGGGGATGCCTGGAACATGTGATCCTCATGGGAAAACAGCTCTCTGCAGGGTTACAAGCAAGTGACTATCTCCCTCCTCATCTCTCCCACACACCTGATTGTTCTGAAGTCTTCACAAAGCGTATTTGTGTCTGAATCTCTTTGCACATGAAGGCTTACTGTTATTTCTACCTAAGTTTTCATTCTCCCATGCAAGCTTTTAATATCTTAGGATAAGGGACATACAAGATGATTGTTGTTACTGTTGCAAGACCATGCATCTTAAAGAGGGAAGAAGATTCTTTGGGATTTTTTTGGTTTTTTTTAAATTGATCTCAGATTAAGATTCAGCATTTAAAATTTGAGTCTGAAGCAGCATCAGTAAAAAGCATAGAATCATAGAATGGTAGGGATTGGAAGGGACCTTTAGAGATCACCTAGTCCAACCCCTCTGCAGAAGCAGGATCACCTAGATAAGGTCGCATAGGAACATGTCCAGGCGGATCTTGAAGACCTCCAAGGAAGGAGACTCCACAACCCCTCTGGGCAGCCTGTGCCACTGCTCCCTCACCCTCACAGTAAAATAGTTTTTTCTTATGTTAAAGTGTAACTTTTTGTGTTCCAGCTTCATCCCATTACCCCTTGTCCTGTTACTATAGTTAGCTTTTAAAGCTTCATTCAAAGATTCTATAATGAGAATGCAAGAATGGTTAAAGTTCTCAGATCCTTGCATTATACTGTAGTCAAAAATGACGTTGAGTGGCTTTTTGCACTTATCCCTACTGCAGATCAGGTTTGTACATTGAAGGGATGCAATGCTGAGATTTCTGGAGCGAGCTGACAGTGAAGTTATGCTTCTCATTCACTAGAATCCCAGAGAAACTTTGGGGCATTTAAGCTTGTTTAGCATAATTTTCAATATAATTTTCTTCCATACCTCAGTCTTCAAAGATACCATCCCTAGCTGTTTACCTCCTCTCAGTTCCCAAAGCTGTATGAATCCCCTGACTCCAGTGGCTTCAGATCATTTGATTTTCAAAGCTTGCATCTCCAGTGTACTGCACTTAATAAACAAAAGAGGGAAGACCAAATTCTAGCCATGTGTTTGTAGCCTAGGCAGCTTTGGGTATTGGGGATTTTTCCTGAGAAAAGTGCTCTTTAGGGGACCAAACTGGTAATTAGAGTTTCTGAATAAGGCATGTGACAAAGCATTCCTCAATGTTCACATGTTGCACATGCATGATGTTGCATTTGTTTGACTTAGATATGTTTTAAAGCTGTTGAGTTCCAGTGTTTGAAATTCGTGTGAAGGGGCACAGAAAACAGTTTGCAGCTCAGTTGCATCTCTGATTTATATAAGAAAGGAAGTATAAGGTTACTCTTGGACATCTCTATGTTTTATTCAGTAGGCACTGTCTTGCCTGGTGTTACACTGAGGTTTGAGTGTAGATATAGGAATCATCAGCTGTGCTCGAACAGTTCCTTCTTCTCATCATTCCATGACCTTCAGTTCCACAGGCTATGCATCACCATCTTGGACTCATTCTAGACTGCAAATCTTGTGACACAGAGGGCTTTGATCCTCTGTTGACTGTGTGAGAGCAGAAATAAAGACACTTTCATTTTCCATACATTAATTTTCAAGGATATATCATTTCATAGGCCTGAACAGAACAGAATTAAATCACTAACTTTGCACTTAATTACAATTCCTAAAACTTTTTACCATATCACATTATCTTACAATTGTAGATGAAGTTTGTATTTTCTTGTTATTTTCATTTGTTTTAAGATGAAGGTTACGTATAGAAGATGGTAAGTGAGCTTCTCTCTTCTGTTTATATTGCTCTTGGTGCAAGACTGTCTAGTTATTCTGAGCTCCCAAGTCAGAGCTCTAGGCTGTTTTCTGGCAGAGATATGAGGCTATTTATTATGCTAGGATGTGCTTTAAAGATGCCTTAACTATGCCAATAGTAACAACTTTGTAGGAATGGTTCGTCATTTGACAAGCAGTTACCAGAAGCTGTAGTGCTTCCTGACCTTAAATCTCTTCTGTGACGGTGAGAACATTTGTCTAGGGAGTGGTTCAGGATGTAAGGAAATGCTTATGTAAGCATATATTACATGAATGCCTGTCTCACTTCCAGCTACACAAGAAAGTGGAATGCAATTGGCACAAAATGGAAGTTCAGATGCTTCATCTACTAAGGGATGGTCTTCTTCCTCTACAACTTCTCCACAAAAACCCACTTCTGCTCCTGGAACCTCAGGTAAGTCTTGAAAACATACACTATATTTTCCTATACAAACGGCTTAAAAAGATCTAAACAATTTTGAATCTTTTCTTCACTTTTTCAATGTCCCAGAATGAGGGTCACCTCTTTATTCAGGAGGGTATGCTGTGTCCACGCCATCTAGCCATGAAGTTACGATGAGTGGTGGGTGAGCTTCAAAATATTCACTTGGGATACTCAATGTCATTACAGAAGGACATAAATTACAAAAGATAATAGCAGTCTTTATATATACTGTATGTGGTCATTGTGTAGCATTGACTGCCAGAGGAGGTCATTGAGATAATTTTTTTGGCTGCAAAGCAAAGGAGCCAAAGGAGAAAACAGCTATCGTTTTTACAGTTGTTAATAAATCTGCAGGGCAAGTTAATGCATATTACCAATTAAAACACATTGTTCAAAATGCAACATGGTCAGATACGGGGTCAGAAAGATATTAATCCTTCCCAACTCCAGCCTAGTTTTGTTGTTTTTCTGAGTGTGTTTTGGTGTATTTATCCACTAAACAATGCTGTGTTGAATCATAGATATCAGATCATATGAATGATTGTTTATTATGCTTCTAGCTGGCTTAGCTTTCTTAGATTATGAAGAACCACATATTCAGGTTTTCTTAAGATCTCTTGAGCCTTCACTTAATACTTACTTTCAGCTACATGTGGGTAAATCCAAGAAGGACACTGACTTTAATTGTGCATCCCAGTTATTATTAATGTTTAATGTCCCCAGGGGATATAAGACTTTTTACAACCTTTGGATGGTGTTTGTGGGAGATAACCATGCGCATGTCCTGTGATTTTTCCTCATAGGGGATAGGATGGGATATAAAAACAGAACAGTATCATACACTCAGAATTATTGAAATGCAGAGAAGCATGCAAAAAGATATTCCAATAATAAGCATTTTAAGGAACTTGGGATTTTTTTTTATTTTTAATCCAAGGTCATCGATTTAGAGAGGATTCTTTGTGACTGTTTCAATAAGCCTATGTCCCATGACGTATATATTGTGAGCTGAATTACTTTGTGTCTTTTGTCAGACATGTGCAAGGTATGGAAACTTTACCACTGGTACACTGCAATAAAGCTGTAAATTACAATGTTTTTAGTTAAAGGTTCTTTCACACAGGTTAAAATTCTCCAGGTTAAAATGAAATTGTAATACTATCTGGCTATGGATTCTATCTATTGAATTACCTACTTCATCGTTTGTACAATTATGTTTTACATTTAAAATTTGCCCAGAAATTTTTGCAACCTCCCTTGGGACTGTTTGCAAAAGTCATCCTCTTAGTCAGCTCACTTTGCTGTAAAACCAATAAATCTTAAGCTTGAGGACTACCCAAGGTGCCAGGACTATTAATTGCCTGTCTGAGAAAAGAAATGGCCCAGCTATCCAGGGGTGAGTCAAGCTAGATGCTTGGCATAACCAGTACTCTGAGTTCCCATAAAACTGCCATTGCAAAACCACTTCTTCACATACCACGATTTCCACTTTCCTTGCTTCTTTCTTGCAGCTTAAATATGCAAGAAAGACCATTATTCACCCTGATGAGTTAGGAAGCTTATCCCAAATGGATGAACCTTCAGACCACCATTGCTCTTTTACTCAATGTACACATTAAAGACTTTAAGAAAACTTGTTTTGGTTTCCTCTAAACATTTTTTTTCTCCTATATGCAATCTATCCAGGCCAAGGGAAGCCATGTGCTGCACCCTAATAACTTCTAAAGAAATTCTAGTGTGTAGCCAGTTGTTTTATTCTGTGCTGAGACTGGAAGAAATGTTGATTCTCTCACAGCCATTAGATTATTTCCTCCCAGCTCTTTGAAATGTCATGGTCAGAGTCTTCTGTAGAGGCTGGATACCTTCTGCTCACCAGAGTAAAGGATGTTAGGTGCTATGAGGCTGGCATTGCAGCCCATAGAGGATAGAAGAGCTTGGAAGCCAAAGGCACCAGAGCTACAGTTTCTGCGTGGGAGTTCAGTGGAAGGAAAATTAATATGAAATTGATCCAAAATACGTTCCCAATTGATGTGCTGGCTAGCCTCAATGCAAAAGAATATATTTCTTTTTGAGGCCATTTTCCATTTTTAAAAAATGCCATTTTGGTTAAAATTTCCTTTCTTGCTGGAGAAAAAGAAGAAAGCACATTTTGAAGAGAAATTTCCAGTCAGTCATATCAAAAGATCAAGGTGTGGGAGGAGTGCCACAGAGAGCTGGAGAACAACTGAAGTGAGTGGGGGAGCCTAGGAAAGAACTTCGAGAAATATCAAAGTGTTGCTGTATTAAAAAAGACAGAAAGCAGCAGCCATGGAGGAGGGGTTGCATAGTGCTCACCCAGGCTAAAGAGGGCAATAGAGATTGTCTTTAGCAAAGAGAGCAGCCTGCATGCATGCCATTGACACACAGACTTCTTTAACTTTGGCTGTCATGTATAACATACCTCCTACTCATTCTTCTCTTCCACGAAGGACTGCTTGTTAATACTGGATTTTCTCCTTTAGTTTAATTAACAAAAAATCGGAGACTTGTATTTAGGTTCTGACTGATCTACCATCTGCAAAAATGAAAGAATCAGAGCTTTTTACTCTGTGACCTAAACAACAAAAAATCCATAAAGCCATATGAGCTTAAGATCACCCTGCAGCATGGTAAGATCAGATGAGCTATTATAATAAACTGTCAGATGAATCAACCTGCTGCATCTATTGATATCTTTATTGCACTCATCCAATTATAAATGCTACTCACTTGATTCACAGAAGGCAATTCCCTAAGAAAAATTCTTATGAGTAAGGCAAGGAGGGTTTGACTGTTTCTGTACACAAACTGTGTAGGAACTCTGAATAGTGACATTAGGTAAAAATTACCCACTGTATCTTCTTCACAAAGCCAGAGACAGAAAAATCGAAGTACCTGGGAGATGCAAAATGTTACAAAAGCCTCAGTTAATTCAATTACAGATGTATAGCATAGTCAGAACAAGGAAGATTTTTAAAAGTTCTTAGTTTTGCTTTGATTTATATTGTGGTACCTCCTCTAAGTAATTGGACAAATCCATTCATTTGATTTGCCAGTGAACACAGGTTCATGTGGCAGTCTTCCAAAAACAGAAGCAGCAAACTGCATGATCTGCAGGCAGCTTTGATAGCAGTTGTTGGAGAACAGAGTGGGCAGAGGTTACTTATCAGTCTCTTTTTCCATCTGTCAGGCTTCTAACCAGTGCTGGACTGACTCAGGCAGGTATTTTCAAACCAAACCACTGTCAAGTGCCAAATTTGTTATCCTTGTCTTCTTTACTGCACGACAAGGACTCAGCACAGCCAGTGTTGCACACCTCACATTTCATGATGAATATGGAAATCTTCCCAGATTGTTTATACAGAGCATCTGCCCCCTAACTCTCAGCCGCAAAAGACATGGTAAGCTCTGAACAGGCAGCTAGAACAACTACAATAACTATGATAGGAAGTGAAATGTTGCCTTTCCTTCTGTCCTCTTTCTGCAGAACAGCAGCATGTGACCCCACCACCAAAAAGGGCACTGGATGGTTATTTAGAAAATGCAAACTGAAAGCGCCTGCTGAACTACTTTGATAAGCACAGCTTTGTTTGTGTGGCAGGGCTGAGCAATCTCTGAACAGAGGGTGAGCTGGCACTCTGCTTGAGACGGAAGAGAGAGAAGGGCATTGAGATTTTTCCTATATTTTTATACTCTGTCAGAATCTGGGTGAGATATCTTTGGGAAAAATGCTTGAAGTTTTATTATGTGTAGATATGTACAGTTTTTAAACAATTACAGAAGCTCGGGAGGCTCCTGAAGCCTTTGAAGGAAGATCAGAGACCTGCTGTCTTGTTTCCTATCTGGGATCCTTTCTGTTGTCTGTGTTTATTGTAGCAATGAGGCCTGGCCAGGACAGCAGCGTGGGTTTTGGTTGTGCCTGCAGCTAATGAACTACAGGTCATCTGGCCCTTCCTGTTTGCAGAGCCTAATGTCATCTGCATACAGCTTTGACAACCCTTAAGTCTTTGAGGTGAACTTGGATACCAATCTCAGGCCTGACATGCTTTTTCTATTTATATATTTGCTTTAATTTGAGCCAAGATGTTTCACTTTGTTTGCAAGAGTGAAGTTAAGGGAAAATGGATAATTATATCTTTGGAGGGGTTCTTAGAAAAGCTCAACTCTCCTCAGACTGGGGGGACAAGGTTTGAAGTCTCATAGAAAAGTGACCTATTTGTAAGATTTAACAAGGTCTTCTGCCTTTGTCTGAGAATATGCACACACGGGGCTTTACAATTTGCTTGTTCAACCATTGCTGTGTGATCACATGGTATTTTTCCCATGGGATCCCACTCCTTATAGACTGAAGAAAAAGCAGTATTCAGATAACAACAGGTTATATCATATTTGTATCTCCCCTTAATGCCAGATATTGTCCTGCTGCATTCTATACTGTGTGTCATTCCAAACCTCCTTTGACAGGCAAGTTATGAACTTCCTGAAAGCTTTGACTTAGCTCTTGTTGTTAATGTAGCCCAAACAACCTATAAACATTGCCTAATGAATCATCACAGAGATCCCATCTGAACAAGGTGACATTGCTTTTTGCAGATGAATTGATGAGATGATAAAAAGCCTAGGAAGCCAGGGAAAGATAACTGTATACTTTCAGAGTACTTAGCATTACTAATATTTAGCATGTTCAACAAGAGCTCTTACTTCTGACTTTTAAGTACTTGGCTTTTCAACCTGATTGTGTTTTCCTGCATGTTTGTGATTAAAATGCAGTCAAAGCTCTGTCACATTTGTCATTAGCAAAAGTGGTTATTTGCACCCCAGTGGCTCAAGTGATCCATGTTTTTAAATGAGTGCAGAGAGGAAGAAAACCCAGAGCATCCATTCTGGTTTGCAAAAGGTACATTCATAGTAGAATAATGTGCTTCATTCCTGTTCCAGCTCCAGTGGTAGGAACTGCCTTTGTGCAAAGCATCAGTCCACAGTATAGAAACTACTGTGAAGGCATAAGAGTGAATTTGTTCTCCCTGGGGATCCTATTTGGATGAGGAGCGCTGCAAGCCCCAGCACTCAGGGAAGAGGCTCGACACTTGCCCAGCGTTACAGCTGCCTTCACACATGCTTCCTCCGTGGCGGCATAGCCTGGCAAAGCTAAGACAGTGAGGATGTGCTGGTGGGTCACGTCTTCCCAGAGAGCTCTTGGGACAGGGTCAGATGCACCATGCTCTCTACAGATGCTGTGGCAGCAGTGAACCCTGAAGAGACCTAACAAGGGGGCTTTTATGGTGCCCTCCAGCCTAGAGGAAGATGTCCAAGCTCTGTCATTTATACCTTAAAATAATGAGTGGTTCCTGAGGATATAGTGTCAGAGGGACTTTTTTTCTTGATGGTAGCTCCAGTAATCCAGGAGTGAGAGACCTCACCAGGCAGGCAGAGTGCCGGTCACTTGCCCCTGGCAAGAGACAGTCTATCTTGTACAACAGATAAATGTTTTATTGCCAGTTCACGCAAGTGGATATACGCAAAGACACAGTGCCTGGCTCCCTTTGACTTTTGAGTGATCACAGAAGAGATTTAACACAACATAATAAAAACAACTGTGGAAGTGATGGTTGACTGTGGTCAGCTTCCAAATGTGAAGAATTCACAGCCACCTTAATTTCCAAGTCTGCTACAGTCTAGATACACAAAAGCAGCAGCATACTAACAAAAAGCCAACAAAAAATTAGTGTTCTACACCAAAAACTTGTGAAGTGGCCAAGGGGAGTTGACAGTAGTGGGCCGGTAAGCATTGTGCACAGCACCCTGCAAGGTCCATTTCTTCCTCTTTACCACTGACTCTTATTCCTGTGGCTTGGCAGTCTGCTACCCAAAAGCACCAACATAATTTTTAAAGGGTTTTGTGACACCCGAAGACACGTTTCAATTAGGCGTTAGAGTTTCTTTTATGAAAACACTTACGTGTCAGTTAAATGCCAGCTATTCACTCCCAGGCACACAGTTTTGGCAGGAGGCTTTTTTTAGGAATTTATCAATTAATTCAGGATTTTCTTCTCTTGAGCAGAACAACCTAGCATAGGCTGAGCTTTGTATTCTGCTCCCATGTATAAGGATTGTCTTCAGACTTTCACAGCTGAAACTTTCTGGGCTTCAGTACAGTGTCAGTGTCTCAGTTCTGGGGCAACGTTTCTTGTGTGGTTGCTGAGCACATTGTTAGAGTCTGACAATTTGTGTGATGTGAGGACTCTGGACATCTAAAATAGATACTAACAAACCCATTCCTTCTGTTTTGTTGCAGACCTTCACATGACATCCCCAGCAGAATTGAAAAGTAAGGATGATAGAAGAGTTTGCTCTGTGCATGCTGACAAAAAGAGATGGTATGGGGTGGGAGGGGAGCAGCCTGAGGAAACAAAATATTCAGGGAACATTCTTCTGGCAGAAGAATGAACCTGAAGCATAGTACAGAGAAGAAGAGGAGTGATGCTCAACTTGTAGCAATGAGTAACTTTACTGTGATTTCAGTTGAATGCCATGTTGGGCTAGCAGATACTGAAAAGAAAACCGGGTGGGAGCATAAAAAAATCAGACCTGGTGTATTGCATGATGCAACGGGAAACTGATATAAATAGAGTGTTTACTTGTTTTTGCCAGTGGCTCTCATTCCTTGTCCTGTGGTTTAGAAGCAGAAGGTCTCAGAGTAAAGCAGGTTTCCTGTGATAGTGAAGCTGGATTGTGTCATTTTTCCTTTCTCTGGCCTTGTCAGGAAACAGTCTCTTCTCTACTGTTCCTTGCAGTTCTTGCTGCTGCTGCCAGCAAAAGCTTATCCCTCACTTTACTATGATGGATTTATTACTCCAATTAATCATTATTCTGATACCAGTTCATTTAATTGCTGGAAAATATCTTCCAGAATCACTTTCCAGATCCAAAGAAAATAGACAGGATGGGCTGGCTTGTCAGAAATTTTAATGAATGAAATGGGTAACTGGGTTGAAAATTTTAATTCCTGTCATGGTTTAGGCAAAGACCACGATTAGCCTCAAGTACCAAGGACCTGAGGATTGCCAAAGAACAGGAAGAGCTTAATTGCCACTTAAGGTTCAGGACGAAACAGACCATGCTACTCGGCTTGGGGAAAACAGAAAATAATTTAATGCAACATCAACTAAAATATAACCATAAAACCCCAAAACATAACAAACTGAACATAGAGTGGTGCAACAATGAAGAGTCCGACCAGCCTTTAAGACCACCTTCTCCCCACTCCTCCCCTCTTCCTGGGCTCAGAGCCCCGATCCTGGTGTTTTTACCTCCTCCTCCCCAGAACAGGAGGTGTTTTACCTCCTCCCTCCCCCAGGGGGGCAGGGAGTGGGGGTTTCAGTCAGTCTATTCCCTATAGCTTCTGCCATTTGTCTCTCCTCAGGGCAGGTGAGCTCCATACCAATCCTCCCTGCAAGTCTGTGGGGTAACTCACACACACGGCAGCCCTGCACAGGCTGCTCTGACATGTATTTATTCCAAAGGCTGCAGCCTCTTTCTGCCTCTTGTGTGGGTCTGCTCTGCAGCACACAGGCTCTCCAGAGCGGCCTTTGACATGGCCACCTCCCCACACCATCCTTTGCCCATCTGGGTGCACTCACACGGAGCTGCTGGTGGCTCTCAGTCCTGTCATTGCCCTCCATAGGTTGCAGGGGCACAGCTTGCATTCTCACCAAGGCTTGCAGAGGGGTCTCTGATCTAGTGCTCTTCCTTCCTTTCTCCTTCTCTGACTGTGGGGTCTGCGTGGTCGCCTATAGTATCAGAATGTCTCAGCAGCAGCTGTATTGTTTAGGCACCACACTAGTACATAGTAAGTGATCATTTTTCCATAGGAGGTTTCAGTCTCTGGCCAGACAAATGAAGGGGGCAAGGGGGAAAGAAAAAAGACAGGAAACAGAGATGCTAAACAACTTGTCCAAAATTCACACAGCCACACAAAAGCAGAACAAAAATGAAAACATAGTACTCTCAGATCTTTACATTTGCACTACCAGTCAACCCACATAAATCTTTAAGTAGGACCATGTGGATGCTAGTTACATGAAAATCCGGTATGCGGATATATCCAGCAAACTTGTCCCTGGAAGAAACTAGTCCCTGGCTTTTTTCTGCTTTGCTTGTCTTGCATAAGGAGACAATGTACTCTCACATATCTGAACAGATTAGTATGTTGTGAGAATGGGAATATGGGCAAATCAAGAAAAACAATCACCAAAACATTTCTCAGTAGTGGGCCCGAGTTTAAAATCAGTGCAGCAATGAAGAGGAAGTCCTATGTGGTTGGGACAAACAAACTTTGTCTGTTACCTTAATTCAGCACAGTAGAATTACAAGTACTGCCTCTATAAAAGCTTATGTAAAAATATTGACATGTCATTCAAAAACTTAGCAGAACAAAATTGTATTTGAGCACTCCAAATGGTCCTGGGAAAATGGTTTTTATGATTCAGTTAATTTCATAGCTTCCACCCATCAATTTGTTGTGTTCTTTGGGAGAAGAACTGTATGTCCCCGCAGATGTCAGGTATACATGGGCGAAATAAAATCTTAAGGCTTGGAAGAGATCTCTAGAGGTCATCTAGTCCAAATCACCTGCTAAAGCAGGACCACCTAGATCAGGTCACACAGCAGCACATCCAGTTGGGTTTTGAAACCTCCAGAGAAGGAGACTCCACAACCTCCTTGGGCAGCCTGTATCAGGGCTCCCTCACCCTCACAGAAAAGAAGTTTCTCCTCATGTTCAAATGGAACTTCCTGTGTTCCAGCTTGTGCACATTGCCACTTGTCCTGACACTGGGTGCTACAGAAAAAAGACAGGCTCTGTCCTCTCAACACCCACCCTTTAGGTATTTATAAGCATTGGTAAGAGTCCCCCTCAGTCTTCTCCAGGCTAAACAGCCCCAGTTCCCACTGCCTTTCCTCATAAGAAGGATGTTCCAGTCCCCTGATCATCTTGGTGGCCCTGCACTGGCCTCTCTCCAGCAGTTCCCTGTCCCTCTTGAGCTGAGGAGCCCAGAACTGGATACAGGACTCCAGATGAGGCCTCACCAGGGCAGAGTACAGAGGGAGAAGAACCTCCCTCAACTTTCTGCTGGCCACACCCTCCTTGATGCACCCCAAGCTTTTTTGGCTTGGACACATTGCTGATTCATGTTTAATTTGTTGTACCCCGGAACCCCTAGGTCCTTCTCTATGGAGTTGAGTAATGGATTAGAGCCTGCAACAAAACATCAATGGCTGCTACCACATTCTCATATATACTTATATAAGGAATTATGCCTTCTACTGGGACTCCTGCTTAAGAGATCACCTTCCCTAGTTACCTTTGAGAGCCATTTCTGATATTTGAACAGACAATGGAAATTCTTAGACTCACATTACATTTGTCCAGCCGGTAGGCTTCTTCAATCACAGTAAGCACATGTCTACTCAAGCTTCCACCCAGTATGGAATACAATCCCACGTGCTGTATAATATAACTGGGGAGGCATCAATATTTGCTTTTTCTTTTTTCTCTCTGGAAGTTTAGTCGCTGTTTTTCCATAGACTGTAGGCGACAAGGTAATAAATTTTTTGGATTGTTGATACCTGACTCAAATTCAGATTAGCACCTGAAGATAGAAATACATTTCTTTAAACATTGCCCTAAAAAATGCCCCAGAGGCTCCCAAAAGTCATTGCTGTCCCCAAATTTGTCAGAGAGAGTAAGTATGTCCCCTTATAGCATTCAACTCTTCAAAAACCCATTAGCACTAATATTGCACCTTGATGACTTCTTCATCTTACATTTAGCTTTTTTTTTTTTAACTTGCAGTGAAATATTTTGGTCCTCCTTCTTTTGGAGGCAGGTCCAATTTTCACTCTTCTGCTTGTTCAATTCCTTGTCAAGGGTTCTTATCTAATGTTGAATGGTACCTTAACCTCCTAAAAGTGAATTTTGTAGCTTGTAAACTGTAAGCAGAAAAACAGATGATTCCAGGGAAGACAGCACCCATGCAAAGTGCCTGTTTCTTCTAGGCATGAACTTTTCTTGTCAAGTTATCCAGATAATGTTGAGAAGACCTATAGCTGTGGAGGACTAAATGGCTCCAGAACTAGGGACATAAAAGTTGGTTTGGGAGGGTAATTTTTCAAGGGGAATTGTTTGGGGAATTATGGCAATTACATGTTAACCTGAACGGCAATATTTCTTTTGCAAATCTAGCTTTTGGCAGTCCTGGAAGCACTTCTGGAAGCAAAAAAGCACCAGGGAGTGATATTCACTATTCTAGTGAGTGTTCTTACTTCATTGTGCAGCTTTTGAATTTTCAGTTGATCAGTTTGGTTTTCCATGAGTGACTAGAGTAGCAGAGAAATGAGACTGGCAGTTTTACTTCTAGTCTTACCAGGCATAGACCCTATCACAAACCCAATTTTACTGCTTGTTATAAAAGTCCTCTCAAAGAGAAACAGAACCTAACAAATTGAAACCACAGTCATTGAAGAGTGCCACAATTATACCAAAGGACTGTTTCAAAGTGATAAAATGAGTGAAAAAAGGCGAACAGTCATCCTCTGTGAGAGAAGACATAAGGAAACATATGGTTGTTCATGTACCATTATCAGTACATATTATAGGAATATATGGTTATGAGTGTATTATATTAATATACTGTTCCTATTGTCATGGGGGAGAAGGACTAGGATGGAGTCTTTTGCAGACTCTTTAAACACTTGATATTTGCATGATACATTTTACTTAATCTTTTATTTTAATGTTATGCACCTCTAGGGCAATACTGTTGTTGCAGGTTTGCTATTTCCTACCCAAAATACTGGCTTAGCAAAAGATTTTTTTATGTTTTCCCACTGTAAACTTGTCTCCAGGTTTTCCCTCTCATTCCATAGATGCATAGACACATTTATATGACTATTAAACATTAATTGCATCAAGAGCCATCAAGGATTCTGTTTCTAAATATCAGATGAGCGTGATGGCTGATGCTGAGGAAGGATGCAGTCGCAGCCTCCCCCGACACAAGGCTTAGGCCAGCAGGTGAGAGAATGCCTGCTAAATTTGACTGTGTCTGATGGCTGCCAGGGAAAAAAAAAAAAAAAAAAAGATAAATAGGGAGAAGTTGGACATATATTTCCCTGGGAAAGCTTCTCTTCATTACATAATTCTTTCCATTTTGCTTCTTGGCTGGGAAACACCTGTCAGGAAATGGCAGATGGTGGGAAATAATAAAAAGAAAGAAATATCCTCATTTAAAAAGGAGATCTTGCGTTTTCTATCCCTGGTTGTAAGTGCTGTGGGGAATCTTACTGAATTATGTAACTCCTTGATGTCTTTCTGGTGTGCAACATTAAAAGAGAAATAATCACTTCAGTTGCTGAATTTCATGAGTCTTGTTTGCAAAAAGGGGAAAAAGAAATAGCATGTATCAAAAATTTATTCCTGAAATGTGACTGTTTCTCAAAATCTTTGGGAGCCATTAACACTGGGAGTGAATCATTAATATTTTGATTGAGATTATGGTGGTCCCAGTGGGGCAGGTGCTAAAACCTCCCTCTCCCACAGAACAAAAATGAGTGAGACCAGCTCCACAGGGCAGCACAAGTGTCAGGGAAGGATGAAGGATGAGGGAAGGGAAGTGCTTAGATCTTTCCTCCAGAAATGTTGCAAGCCTGAGGCTCAGTGGCTGTGGAAGGAATAACAACAGCAGCAGGTTACCCCATTCCAGAGAAATCTGTAATATTTGGTGAAGTGGAGCTGGAGCATGTGAGTGCCTGTACACAGAGGCAATGCAAGCCAGAGGCAGCAGGCAAAATTATGTTCTCTGTCTTTTGCAGGCGTTATCTTGCCAATTGTCATCACCTTGATAGTCATTACCCTCTCTGTCTTCTCGCTAGTGGCTTTGTACAGAATGTGCCAGAAGAAAACTCCAGGTATTTGGTTTGTTTTCTCTGAGGAGTAGGGGAAAGATCAGTGTACTTTTTATTATTAAATTAAATTTTAGATGACCTTAACCATAGATGTTGCAGCAGTTTCTGTGTTTCGAAGTGTTTTGCCGAAAGTAGGAAAGCTATACTTCCTTTTCAAAATCAGTAGGAAGAACAGAGGGAGCAAAAACATCTCTGATTTTTGGAGAATATATAATGCCATAAAGCTTTTTGTTCATGCTTTTGCAGCTACAAAGAGCTAACAAACAGCTGGGCTAACACAATTGATTCATCAGGTAGAAAAAGACATTGAAACCTAAGTTTGGAGATACTGTTTAACAAAATCACTATGTTTATTTTATCTCTTTTCTAGATACAGGCAACAAAATATCAATGTTTTCCTTTAGGAAATACCTGATACATACATAAATACACACACACACATTATATATAAGTAAAGTTTTTCTGTTACAGTGTGATGCACATGGAAACAAAATCCAAGAGCAAATAGCATTTTCAGAAAATGTCATTTTAACAAAGAAGCTAAAGCCAGTATCTATTTCATTGCTCTCCATGAAATACTTAACAGGGTATAATTCTATAAAATTTCATTTGTCAAATGTTTCAAAGAGTTTCCTGAGTAAGCCACAGACAAGTGTAATTCTCCATTAAGTAAAAACTCAGATCTGATTCCAAGCTGTGTTTTTTCTCTCCCTATGAGCTGGCATGAGTTAGGAGACCTGTACAGAGCTTCAACTGTGAAATCACCAGGCCTTGGAAATACAAAATCACAACAGGGTGTTCAAGCTGTAGACCAAGGCAAACAGTGTGTCACAACCAATTTAGCCAATGACAGGGAAAACCAGACCCAGATAAACAGAGGAAGGTGTGATCCTTACTTAGGAAATTACTGAATATTTGAAGTCAAGAGATAAAGATCTGAGGTGAAGAACATTTCCTTGCCAGCCTCCCCCCATGAACAAATGTCAGCAGGCATGATACTAGCAATTCACTTGGAAGCTAGAATAGGTAAATATCTGTGGTGCTTCCTGTAGGATTTGCCCAAGAGTGTACAGTGTGGATCCCCCATGGATGGAGAGCACTGTGCCCAGTGCCATGGGGTTAGAACTGGCTCCATGACTCCATTGTAACCCTTCAGCCCCATCCATCTGCCCACACTTGCACATAAGAATAAAACTCACAGTCATTTTGGGGAGAAACCTGTTCCTCATCAATGGGGATGACAGGTTCTGTTCTCAGATGTCATGCCAGGTTAAACTCCCCAGAGCGTACATCCTGGCAGCTTATTCCCTCATGCCTGTTACCCTATATGTTTTAGCTTGTCTGTTATGTACAAACAAGAACCATTGCATGCTCACCTCCTCTGTGCCAGCTACCCAAGGATTTGGGAGCTGCAGGGAAAAAAAGTGCTTCTGTTAGGCTGTTGTGCAAGTCACATCATTCTTCCTAGTTTGCAAAGTATCAATTCAAGCAACATCAGCCCACTTTCATAGATGACATGGTTATCGTTTGGGAAGACAAAATAGTAAGGTAACAATTACCATTCAAACTGGTTGATTGTGTTAATGTACTTACTGCAGTTCTGTAAAATCACAACTAAGCCTTCTGCTAGCAACTGCAATAGCTATGTCTAAATGTTTACTTAAGTGTGTTTCAGCAGTCAAAATGATAATAACTTTTTTTCTTCTTCCAGAGAGACAGGAGAATGGCACTGAACAGTAGGTTTAATCTTGTCTTTTCATTGCTTTGAGATCTATCATGGAGCACTTGTGAAGCAGCAGATTCTGCATAAGAATTTCTTTGCTCTTTCTCAGTTTAAACAAACTAAATGGTTGCTGCCCCAAAGAGAAATATCCTCTTGAAAGTGATGCACTTGCAGTTATTGTACACCTGTATGCATGATAAGCAGCTCTTCCAGCATGATTAGAAATGTGATGGCTCTCATTTGTTTTGCAGAGAATAATTTTAAAATGGATAAACAGCTTGTGCTGTGCCACAGGGCCCATTGTCCCAGTCTCTTTATCTTATTTTCAATTTTTGACCCATGATCTTTTTTTTCTTACCTATCCTTTCCCATCTCCCTTCTTCTATTCAGGTTTCCTCTCTTTTAAAATTATTCTTTTTATCCTACCCCAAATTATTTCATGTTTTTCTGTCTCCTCTTCTTTAGTCTATTTACAGAGGCTCAGTTATAATCATATTGGCATAAGGAGTTTAAGGAGAGTGAAATGGGGAAAGATTGATTAGAAAATATATACGAGAGGCCATTGAGTCTGTCTGTGCCCTCTATGATTTGTATAACCAAAACAAACATTGATTTACTTGTTAGCCTTGACTCCCTGGACATCTAAAGTGGTCCATCTTGCAACTCAACATGTTGTATTAACAGAAGAAAAGACTACTCCCTCTTTTCTGTTAGGTGTACCTCTGCTGTGGAGCACTAGATTGAACTTGGAGTCATGCAACTTGATTTAGTAAAATATTTTATAAGAAAAGTATTTTCAGATATACTGATACACAGTGTTTTCCACCACCAAGACTCACCCTTGATCTCATGCAAAGCCCATCTCAAGTCTGCCAGTGTGGACTATCATAGCTGCCTCCTTTGGATTATGATCTTAGAGTTTTGTTTGGATGACCAACATGCATGTTGACTGTCTGCTTAAATGTTTTCTAATTTCAACAGGGCCCAGTCAGATAAAGAAGGAGTTAAACTTCTTTCTGTGAAGACAACTTCTCCTGAGACTGGTGCGTGTTTCTTCTCTGTGTATGTCTGTCTCCCTCTCTGAGTTCAGAGAAGAACAGTTTTGGGATGTCATTTCAAATAGGAAACCATCTTAAATTCCTGTCAGGTTAAAGTCACTTCAAACAGTTCTTTTACAGTGCAAATTCCCAGAATGAGAACCTGTAGAACTGCAGTGCAGCTGTACTGTGTGTAATATTGGTATTTGGAAGTGAGAAGTACTACTGGTTTAGAGAAAGTAATTTTTTAAAAGCATTGATGGTAAGTGACCTACAGCCAGGCATGGTCAGGAGTAACTGTGATCATGATGTTTATCAGCTAGATCTAGCTATACAAGGAAATTTGAGGACTGGTAATATTCCAGTGGCCAAATGTTTGGGAATCAGTGCTGTATGTAAACAGGGCTCTACTGTGTCAGCAGTGCTCAGTTAGTCCTGTACTCAGACACCCTTTGCATTCAAAATCTGACTGCAAATTCCTCTGTCCTGTGTTTCACTGATATGGTTTCTTACTAAATATGCGCTAATAAAACTGAAAAGAACATGCACAAAAGAATGCAAAATAAGTGAGGAGATGGATGCAGTTACAGGTTCTGCATCCAGTTAAAGGTCTAGTGTCTGTTAGTTAGCTACTGGTTCACCAAGTATCCAAGCATCTTCCATCCAGAGGATGCTTGATTTTCTTTTTACTTAAGTATGATGTATGCATGCTATAATTGGAAGGTATGAGTCATAACCACTTAGAAGATAAAATTCTTGTCCTCTTCTCATTAATACAATTCATATTTAAACTAGCTATCATTTTCTCTTGAATTCTTACATCTTTATATCTTTCAAAATTAAGCATACTTTCACAGAAATGGAAGTCCTGTTTTTTCCCAGGTTTTTAGAGACACTTTACTTAAATTAAAAACACTCCAAAAGAAGGACCTATTTTCTTACATGAGTGTTTGTCACTCATACAAGTGTTTTCAAATATGTTATGATGCCTGCCCATTTGTGTAAGATTTGCTTACTTCATTAAAATCTCAGGTGTAAAGACAAGTGTTTCTTACATTACAGACAGAAACTTGAAAAACATCTGACTTATGTTCCATCTTGCAGTTACAGAAAGCAATTGCACTGTGTAAAATTTCTTTACATGTGTTCTTCTTTTTCCTTTTTAGACACATAAAATCCATCTCAAAAGATGAACTCCTTGTCGAGCCATTTAGAAAGTGGTTGTTGTAGCCATCTCTGATTGTACATAGCAACAAAACTACAAATGCTTTGACTAAAACTAGAAAGTTAGTAAGAGCAGCCGTAACTTTATAGATAGAACTACATCATCCTCTCACTATCAATAGGCTACTCAGTTGCCTAAGGTCAAGCATATACACAACAAAGTTCTGACTCACCATGTATTCAAATTGAGCTTTATTATACGTATACATAAGAATTTTTACATTTTTACTTGTTATTCCAAACAGATTTTTTTCAGATTATGTCATTGTGTTTAAAATGTGTAAATATATATATATATATATATATGTATAAAGACTAAACAAGGATGCAACCTACAGACTGCTCAACCTTGAAAAACCCTGTGTCAGTGTTGTGCATGTTATCTTGATCAAAGGTTATGGTGAGTTTAATCTTGCCTTATTTTATCTAACAACTAAGCCAGCTGTACTTTCAATCAGTTGAAAGAGATGTATGTGTACAGAGGGCTATTTTTGCCATCTATCTTGGACAAGTATCTTCAAGTGAAATGAGCTGACCTACAGAGGTTCATTGACTACTGAAGGATCCTATCTTAGGATCTAAATTCTAAAATTCGTTTCTGACTAAATGGAAAGAAAAAAAGAAAGATTCCTTTTTCAGAAGCATAGCTCAATTAAATTTAATCAAGATCATTATTGCAAATACCTACAATTAATGTGAAAGGATATAGGAAAAGAAGTGTGTTCAATTAAGTCTGGACTAAAATAATGGTTTTTAGTGGAGCGGTACCATCAGGAACACTAGGTAAAACTGAGCTTTATCTTCTTTTTTAAAACTCTTCTCAGAGAGATGTTGTTGCTGATGGCTATGAGCTCTAAGACACAACCGGTTGAGAACAATGTGAAGTGAAAAATACACAAAACTAAACACCTTGAATTTTTCATGCACATTTGTCAGTAAACTGCAGCACCTGATGCAAGATAAATACCTGTACTTGCATCTTATATGAAAACTCATCTTGGATAAAAAGACTCAGGATATTGAATCTTCTCAATAGTTTTGCACTAATGTGCAAATGAGAGGCTTGCTGCAACCATTCTGTGTTTACTGTAGAGGCAAATTTAGGGTGGCTCTTACTAGGGAAAATAAATGGTCTACAATACAGAGCTCTAGAAAATCTACATGCAAAAATATTTATTCAGGATTCAGTATAGCTCACAGAACTGCATGTTTGGCTTGTCAGTGGTAGATATATTTCTTGAGAATACAAGATGGAGGTGTTTATTTATTGACTAAGAGATCAATACCATCATCCATGATGTTAATGATAAAGTATTGTCTATCTTGTAAAATATACCTTTTTCTCCAAGGATTCTTGCTTATTTCACTGAAAAACAGTGGAGGTATTGATCACCTCCTAGGACTCAAAAAATGTTGAGGGCTGGAAATTCCTCAGTAACATAAATATTGAGTAATAGAAATTGAGGTAAGGCTACTCAATACAGATGAATGATCTGTGATAGAAATATTGATATGTGAGTAATGACTTGATCATTTTCTTTTATGACCCTTGCTTGAAGTACCCATTCTAGAGCAAGTAAAATGTATGAAGAGCTTTTATAGTAGCAGCACACCAGTTGAACATTCTATATCAAGTCTCATAGGAATGTGCAGGTGTCATGGTTTGGCCCAGCTAGCACAGCAGCACCACAACAGTCTCTCGCTTGGTGCCCCCATTCACCCCCACCCTCGTTAGGATGGCGGAGGCCCCAGCGAAATGAGAGTTAAAATATAAGCAAGGTTGTTGTGGATTAAGATAAGGGCAGGGAGGGCTCACTGCCAATTATGGTTCCAGGCAAAGCAGACTCCAGTACTCGACTTAGAGAGGAAAGTAGGAAAGTTTATTCTACAAGAAACAGAACGGAATAAAAGCAAAAAGGGAGTCGGATGATCAGAAAATTACAACCAGCATTTTAAGATCTTCCTCCCCCATCCCTCCTTTCTTCCCAGGCCCAGCTCACTGCTCCCCATATCTCTAACTCCTTCCCCCTCAACTGCTCAGGAGGGCAGGGAATAGGGGATGTGGTCAGTCTCTCACAGATGGGCTCTGCCGCATTTCTCTTCTCAGATGAGGACGACTCCTGGCATTCTTCCCCTGATCTAACACGGGGTTCCTCCCCCAGGACACAGTCCTTAACACACTTCTCTGGTGTGGGTTGTTCCCAGCAGCTGCGGCTGTCACACGGGATGCAGTCCTTGGTGAATATCTCTAGTGTAGATTCTTCACCACAGTTGCAGCTTCTGCAGTTACAGGGTCCCTCTCTCGGGACAAGGCCTCTTCTGGGCATAAGTTTAATGAGCTGCTTTGTTGTGGGTTCCTCCCCACAGTTACAGATATTGGGTCCCTTCCTCGGGACATGGCCTGCTCCAGTCATAGTGATAAAGGGTCTCTCCTTCGGGACAAGGCCTCCTCCGGCCATAGTTTTAAAGAAGAAGATCACTGCCCCTGGCTCAGTATCTGTAGTGAAGTGATTGGGTCCTTCCCACGGGACACGGCCTCCTCTGGCCGTAGTCACTGTCCCTGGCTCGGGGCCTTTAATGAAGTGAATCGCTGCCCCCAGTCTGGAGCCAGCTTTAGCAAAATGAGTCTCTGCCAGGGGTAGAGATACAGGGATACAGAGTCATTATCAAAATGAGTCTCTATCGCTGTTGCGGGGTCTTTAAAGAAATGCAAATAAATCTCAGCTTCACCAGTTCTCTCCATAGAATGCAGGGGAGTCTCTGCTCCAGCACACCTCCTCCTCTCTTTCATCACTGACCTCGGAGTCCGCATGGTTGTCTCTCTCATTGTTCCTGCTCTTTGCACCACCACCAGCCAGAAAATGAAAGGACAGAAGAAGAAACGGGAAGAAGAAGGAGGAAGAAGCTTCCTCTTTTGACTTCTTCCTAAGAAGTGATTGTGGAGACGTCTAATTGGCTCAGCCCCAGAAGTGGATCTGGCTCAGAGCTGGGGAGAGTTTTGAGCAACTACTTACAGGAGCCATCTTTACAGCCCCTTCCCCCTTACCAGAAAAGGCTTCATGTCAAACCATAACAGCAGGTGACGTAATATTTCAGAGCTGTTAGGTATAAACCTGGCACCTAAGCATAAACTGATTAATTAGGGCATGTTTTCAAACAAGTGTGTGATGTTAGATAATAGGATACCAGTGTTCAAACCAGTTAGATAATAGGATACGATATGACTTACTCAGCATGTAGGGGTATTGTCTGTTCTGCATTGAATTTGCTGGAAGGATACTAGATATGTCAAAGCTAATGTGGCACAGATTTTGGTGAGGCACCTGTAATAGCAGGTGGCTGGAGAAAGGTCTATGGTACATGTCTGCATTTGGGCTTCCCAAGACACCCACTAAGAACACAGAGGAAAATTCAAGTGTTGCTACAAGACAAAGCTGGGAAAATACCCAGGTAAAAATGGGTATTTCAGGAGATATCTGACCTGTCACATCTGAAACACACTTAACTTATTAGAAATCACTATCTAGAGATGCTCTCAGATGGCAGTGCAGTACCACTGGCAGTCTTGGATGGTAGTAGTATGAACCAAAGATGTAGAGCAACCAGTATTCCCCATGTACATACTCCACATCTCTTCCAAAAGCTGCTGTTGGTTAACAATAATAACAACCTCAGACTGATTATCTGCTGCTTCTACTGGAAGTACCTCCTGCCCATAGATTTTCATAACATTTCTTGGGTGTATCCCTTGCACAAGATGAGCTACCTACTTTGAAGATATGTGAGATTTCATGCATCAGATTAATTGAACCCCAGAACTTCAGTCACTTTTGAGATGGACCCTCGTTTGTGCTTGCAGCATTCCTCTGGACTTCCCGAATTTCACTGTAAAGACCTGGACGATTCCAAGCCTTCAACATAAGAGCCTGGTGCCTGTAGTGACCAAGCACCAAAATCATTCCAGAATAAAGAAAAAACCATTGTTCTCATTCAGCAGAAAAAATTGCCGTGGTCATTGGAATACACATGAAGTTCAGCACTCACTGTGGTGCTAAGGTTTGGACCTGTAAAATCCTATGGTCTTCTGAAACGACGTGTTTGGATGGCAATCTCTTTGATACCACTTTCTTTGAATCTCCAAATGCTGAGACTGGTTAACCGTTCTGCCTCACACGTCAAACCACAGATGTGGCCATGATACAACGGGACAAATCTGGAGCTTGGGCAAAGGATTACTCCTTTTTGTTTTCTGAGCATGGACTATGGCAATTAAGGAGGTAAGAAATCATTGAGTTTTACCTAATATAGGACCCAACCTAAGGAAATTTACCCCTGCCAGGAATCACGGTTCTGTTGCGAGCCATGAGGTTTCTCAACATGCAGTGGTAGTTTCATCTCTCTCTCATTTTGCCTAGGATCCAGGTGGATGCCTCTTGAAGCAGGTGAAGAAGCTGAGTCTCTAGGTGAGGCAGTCAGCCACTGAAAATTCCTTTCTCTTCTCCTCTCACTTGCAAGATAAGAAATGTAGGTCAGCAAAGAGCAGTCTACTGGCATGCTATGTGCTTGGAAGAGGTAAGAGTGAGTCTTCCTATTAATGTGAAGGTGTGATATTGTTTATTTTTCCTGTTACAAGCTGTACTTTCAGTGTCTTATTGTTTTTTTATCTGCAGGTACAAAACCTAGAAGCTGCTTCATAGAAAAGGATACCCTCTCAACAAAGAGATAGATCAAGTACTTGCTTCCCTTTCCTCCTTCTCTTTCTCACTTTCGGATGCTCTATTTTTTTTACTTTATATTGTATAATGGCCTGAAGTTGTGTTTTATTTCTTTACAGAAACTGAAGAATAAACTTTCTCAGCTTTTTGCAGTTCATGGCTGGATTTTGTTTGTATTTACTTGCATCACCAAGATCTGACTGCACACAATTCCATCTGAGACTTTTGGGCAAAGCTTTAGTCAAAAACATTAAAAAGCATATGCTTCTTTCAATATTTCTAATTCATTTGTGAGCTGTGCATATTTGCAGGATTTTTTAAAGCAGTCTCTTACAGTCAAAGACTGCTGAGGGTCAGATGTTCATCTGTAGAGCATTTGCTAACTTTCCAGCCTGCAGCTCTCTGAGATGTTCCTCTGTTTGGTGAGATGCCTCCTACTCTTTGCTGGCTGTTCAGCAGCAATTGCCTTCCTGTCACCTTCACCTGAACATTTCCATCCATGCTCTCTCCACTGTGGTGGTTCGTACAGATGCTTCTGTCCCACTGACAGTGGCAAGGAGTGGGTGAAGCCCACGGCATGGGAGAGCTGCAGCTGCAGTTGTTTGCACATGCTGGCCCACACCAAACCCAGGCTGTGCATCCAGGTGCTGGGTGCTGCTCAGTGCTGGTCTCCAGCATCTGTAATGCACCCCACTTTCTTCTAGTCAAGCATGATGAAAATAGACTTTTGAGTTCCTGTGTCTGCAGAGGTAGTTTTATATTTTTATTTAAAAAAAAGGTTTCTGCAATTGTATTTTATGAAAAACTTGTTTTAATCCTTTGCTTCAAACCAGACTGCCACTTATGAGCAATTTCTTGGGAGCAGATATTACAGTGAAATAACAGTGCAACTCATTTTTTCTTACAGACAATGTAATCTGAGGTGTAGTACAATCTCTTTTTTATGTCAGACTATTTTTTTATATCCTTTTTCTTCCAGCTTTCCCAATAATGTCAAAGAGGGCTTTTCCCAGGCCAAAGACTTTCTGTATTCATAGTGATATGACCTATTAAGTCTCTTTCATATCGTCATATTCTGCAATGTATGTGTATTTGGAATAATATATTCAGACTCTGAGTCAAATGGAGAACAGAGGGGAAGAAATTACAGTGAGTTTAATACAATAGCCTTCCACAAAGGTGAGACAAAGGAACATTTGTTTCAGAGTTTCAGAATTGATTTTATACAGTCTGTAATCTCAGTTGATTATGGGCCCATTACTTATTCACATATACTGGCACCAAGATGCAACATTAATAGTCAGAAAAGAGTATATTTGTCAGAGTGAAAAACTAAATCAAATACTGCACAAGTAGTATTTTAATCAGGAAGGAAACCTTGTGTTTTCACTGAAGTACTACTACTTTCCTGGTTAAACATTTAACTTTGCAGAGCCCTCAGTATCTGAGTACTAAGTCTGTTTCCCATGAACTTAAAACAAATATGTTGAAGGATCAGGAATCATGAATACAAAATTTCTCCTATTGCATCCTCCCTATCATCATCATTTTTAAGCACGACTATGTTTTAGAGGGGGATGTATGCAGGGTGTATTGGATCGGGCCCAGTGCCTAAACTGCTAAAATGCTTGGGTGAACCAGCAATCAGGGCTCCAGCAAAAGTATTTGAGAGGTGCCACATGGAGGCTTGTGTGTATGAAAGATTGGTGCTGATGTCCAATGATAGGACAAGGGGCAACAGGTACAAACTAGAATATAAGAGGTTCCAAAGAAACATAAAGAAAAGCAGGCTGCCCAGATGGATTGTGGAGTCTCCTTCTCTGGAGACATTAAAAATCCACCTGGATGAGTTCCTGTGTGACCTATTTTAGGAGGTCTTGCTCTGACAGGGGCATTGGACTAGATGATCTTTCAAGGTTCCTTCCAACCCCTAAGATTCTGTGTTCCGCGCTGTATTAGAGTAGTTGCTGAGCATCTTCTCGTTTAATATTGAAGCTAAGAAGCTATGATCTGAGCCAGATATACCTGCTCAGATCTTGAATCTATGTAGCCCAAAATCCTATCACTGAGGATGGTTAGCATGAGATGTGAAGGGGAGGATAACAAAGAGGGAAGGAGTCCAGTTAGGTGTCCTCCACCATAGCCTTACATCAGTCTGTGGCTTACAGATATCCTGAATCAGAGGTTGCTTCTTTGGTGCTTCATAGTGCTCAGTGGCTTTTACGTTCCTGACTTTTTTTATCCCCTGTGGCATCTTCATCATCCTGCAGCAAGAAGTTAGGTACTTTAACTGCAGATCTATCTGTATGATAGGACAGTAATGTTTAGAGACTTCATGGTGCCCATGTCTTTGTACTCACAATCATATTTGAGACACAAACCAACAAACAAGTGTAACATGAGAGGGAGATTAAAGGTTTAATGGAAGGGTTTGCTTGTCAGCTAAAACTTTCATGTTGGTATCAATCTGATTTCATTTTCCAAGTATTCTGTCTGAGGCCTCTTTCTCAAACTGTGCATCATTTCTTTCAGTTTTTGTAGAAGTGCGTGATATATATGAGGTTGGCTTCTCACTGCCTTCTGCCAATTTATCTGAGCCCACAGCTCCTCCTCCATCAGGAGAGGTGTCACAAGGCAGGACCACAGGTAAAAGGGGGTCACATTGCACTTGCAGCTGTGCAGTTGACAGCACTTTTTAAACTGCACTAAATTCTTTCTGTTTCCTCATCTCCCCGTTTCTGCAGCTCGCACATTAACTTATCAAAGTAGATAAATATGCAGTTAATTTTCAGCTCTTTATCAGAAAATTATTACCATAGTACCTACCCAATTGGATTGACCAACACCTTTATGCAAGATGCTGTATAACTGTATTGTGAGAAACTAATGGTTCAGGTCTCTCTGGTGTACAACACTTACAGTTTGTGTGTCATCCTCCTATAAATGCATAATCCAGAATCAACAATATCCAATTTTTCACTGATGTTATTGTCTCACAATTTTGCTCTTGTTGGTATATTTTTCATAACCATACTTTTCTCTTATGACAACAGCCTTCAAAGCATGCAGGTAACCTATCTGGGCTGGTTAAGCTGCACAGTTAGGTGTGAAATAATTTCTTCAATTGATTGAAATATCATCTGTTCTAACAAAATACTAAGCACAAGTGTCTGGTTTCCATTTCTCTTATGGGAAGCAAAGTCTAATCCATTGGTTTTAGTGAGTGATGATTTTGAGACAAGTTTGGTTTCTTGTGGTCTTGGAATTTATTTCTGTCAGTTAGTGTTATTTTGAGGTCAATAAAAAATGTGTCTCCACTTGCAACTAACCTGAATGTTCTTCTTAATTTGCTCTCTGTGTTGCAGATGGACATTTAGCACATCAAACTGATAAGCCATCAGACTCCAAAATAGATACCTCCCTGTGCAATCTCAAGGCATGCTGTAGCCCTGTACCTAAACCCACTTGTTACCCTTGTTAATCTTTAAGAGAGAGCATCTGTGTGACCATTTCTTCTCCAGTGTATATTCATTCGCTCTTCATCCCTGGACTGGTAGTTGAAACTAACAATACAGACCCTGTAATGTAAATATCTTCAGCCACAGTTGCAATCATGGAGAGCTAATAATTTGGCTTTCTTTCAGAACTCTTGGAGGCTCCTGTCTTCTTGGGAGCACAGTGGCAAAGCAACACAGAACATCCCTGCCTGCACTGAGCCCTCATTGGACCCTCACTGACTTTACATGGGAGTGTTGACCCCAGCAATAGCTTGTGTCAGCTAACTGTTTTCCAGGGATTATGTGTATAGCACCAGGAAATCTAGATGAGGCATATGAGTGTCCGTGTTCTGTGGTCTCAGGGTCTGCAACAAGGCAAATTCAGCACTCCTCTGCTGACCACAGCTGTCAGTGGGTACTACTCAAGTGGTCTACCTCCTGTAGCCAGCCATGCCTCACTCATTTCATACTGTGATCTAAAACCTATTGACATCAATGGGAAGTTATCCAGGGAGGTACGCTGGCTCTGGAGCCTCTCCTTAGACATGTTAGTGTCCTCTGGTGAAAAGTATTAGTCTTCCATGTAAATATACCTAATTTCTAGCATAGGCAGAGCCAATGAGAGTTCCACTGAGAGGGGAGCTGGTAATGAAGTATTGATATTTATTACAACTGTTGAATATTGTCTTCCCCATGGTAATATAATTCTCAATGAATTTCTCCTATACATTTGGGTTTTAAACAATCTTGCCAATTTCTCCCTTTCAAATTAAGTCTTGTATTGCTGTATAACGAACAAGGAAGGTAAAAGTGTGCAGAAGGAAGAAACAATGAAGGAAGAAAAAAAATTAAATGTATTTTAAAAGAAATGAGAGTTCTTGAAAATGTCACTCCTTTGTTAGTACAAAACTATACAATATTTGAAGTGGTTCACTTTATTTTAGCTTTTCAAAACAAGATTTTTATGTAACAAAAATGTATGAATCTAGTTGAAATGTTTCATTTTCTTTTCTACCAGAAACTTATATTTTCTTTTTTTTAAAAAAAAAGTATATTACCAATTATTGAAGTAGTTGCTGAAGGCCTTTTCAACTGAAATTTGACATCATCAAAACTCCTAAAGCTCTAACTTAGCAATGTCTTATAATGATTTTGAAATAATTTTATCCAAAATTGAACTTAGGAAGTGAACAGCATTCCAGTACGTTACTCTTGAACAGTTAAGAGTTTCTCATTAAACCCCATTAGATACCAAGTTTTTTTGCTCATCTCCAAAAGGCTGCAGTAAATTAAAGAGCCCCTTTTTTTTTGTCAAGAATAGCTGTATGAAAACCATTGACAAGCCTTTTCTGTTTTCTTCAGGAGTGCAACTATTTAATTTGACTGCTAATTAGTTTAGTACCTAATCAGTGAACGTGTTATAATCCTAATTTATATTACAGTTTTCAACCCCAGGCTGTAGATCTTATGCAAGCTTTTTAATATATATTCACTTTTCCTGGAATTTAATACATTTCTTTCCTTTCTTGCCTTTTATTTATTTGTCAGACATGAAATTATCTCCCACAGGTGAGCAGAGAGGCACAAGGCAGTTTCCAGGATGCGTTTGGGTTCCCTCACCCTTATGCCTGTTTACACATGGCTCTGGCCAGTCTGGGGATGCCATTCCCTGTTCATCTACATGTACAAAACTTTGACACAAAAAAATCTCACTGCGGTTCCTGGACACACATTTGGGAACAGGACAATTGTAAAACATGTCTTCATCTGGAGGCTTATTTGTTCTCCTATAACTTCTGGCAGCAGCTCCACTTCTCTAGGGATGGAGAAGAGAAAACTGTCTCTAATCCCTGACTGTAGTTGTTAAACGTTCATTATCCTGCTTTGGAGAAACTGAGGTGCTGTCAGTAATATCAGTAAAACCCGACTTTATAGTTGTATCTTTGTTCTAATTTAGCGTTCTAATTATAGTAACACATGAATTAAAGTCTGACGCCTTTTGTAACCCCTTGAGAACTGCCTTGGAAATACTTTGTCATAGCAGCCAACCATTTGAGAGCAAATCATGGGGGAAAATCGTAGCTGTATAACACAGAGAGAGTTGCAAAAATCTGTAGTGTGGATATTTTTTGCTAGTTAAGTAAACCTGAGCAAGAAACTGGCTATTTTATACAGTGATCGGTAATGTGTTCCTGCTCAACTCATTTGTCCTATTGTCTTTGCATGTTTAACCCATGTGAATATATTTTCTGTTTCTTAGGAGAGAACTCATCTCAGGGGAAGAATAAAACTCGGCAGCTCTTCACATCTCAGCAATAAATAGGTAAGTTTATTGCTTTTGTCTTGCATCCTGTAACATTAGTGTTTGTTAGTCTCCTTAATACTAGTTAGTCTCAGTATTGTGCCATGCAACTAAACAAAAGGGTCAAAAATGCAGAATAAAAAGAGCAATGACTTCTGTTGATGGCAGCCTTAAGGAACAATGGCTTAAACAAAGTTCAGCTTTAGCATATCATGGCAGGATCCCAGGTAAACCAAGGGGCTGAAGAAGCTGCCACCTCACAGCTACCTTGTAGGCAGAGCAGAGGTATTGTTCAGCATTTCCTGGCTGTAATTCCCTAGGTGAATTTTCTTTTTGTTTGTTGTGAGAAGTAAGAGATTTTTAAAGCCAATAAAAAAGAAGAACATGGTACCCAGAAGTGCTGAGCCTTTTTGATTTCATGAAAAATTTGTGCCAACTCCACACCATGCAAAGCAAACACTCTCATTCAGGTGGCTTATTATGGCTTGAAATCCTCTGTGGCTAACCTGCAAAACTGGCAGGTATTGGACAGTATTTTTGTGTGTGTGAGGGAAGAGACCGTCAGAGCATCTCTGATACCTGCTGTTTGCAACATGAGCACTGTATTTTCCTTCACGGGCGAAGCTTTCTTAGGCACCACAATCTCTACTTCCCATGGAATTGTGTCTCATTTGTGGGGAAATGTCCTCTGCTGATGGTGGGAGGAGGCAGCTGCAGGAAGGGGGTGGGCTGTGGGAAAGGCCCTGACCAACCAGGGCAATGCAGGAAGGTAAAGGAGAAGGATGGCCTGTGGAACTAAGTGTCACAGCATACGTGGGATGGACCAGGCAGAGGCAGCTATACTGGGCCCAGATGAAGCCCAACCTTTCACACTCGCTATAGGATGAAGCTCCTCTAGAATTATCTCATCACCCTCCACTGAGAGAGATCTGATTGACCAGAAATGTGGAGAGATCATTTTGCAAAGCATCTTTGATGTTTATGGTCATTTCCCAGTGCCAACAGTAAGGACAAAATAACTTCCTTTGTCCCTTGAATTAGAGCAGCAGAATGCAGTTTTGCTTACATTACTGAAAGCCGAGAAGTGATTCTGTTTGTGCAGATGCAGGACAATGTTCTGCACAATGGAATTACTCCTTATTGTCTGTCCCTTACTGGATTTACTCTGTCTTCCAGTTCAGCTTATGTTTATGCTCTGAACAACCTTATATGGAATAACAATCTTGCCATACTGCTGTTGTTTCAGGAGCAGCCTGTTTTATCACAATGCGCAGGAACATCCTACCAAAGTTGCAGTTCCACGGGAAATGTGAAGCACCTGAAGCTTTTTACCAGGCAGGACACTTGCGTTAATGACCAGCTCTTTACTTCTAAATCTCAAGTGTCTCCTGTCCCTTCTGGAATGACACGTAATTGTTTGATGGCTTAGTAACTGATATATCATATATATTTATTATTTTCACATATTGTAAAAGCAGGAAAACTTTCAATGAGGTTGAAGAGAATGTAAAAATCAGGTGTTGTTTGTATAGTAGTTACTAAAAAAGTTTTCTGCACATGCAGGAAGGAATATGTTAGCATACTTGGTTGAACTTATGGTAGATAGAGTTCTTTTAATTGTATGTAGCAAAACATAAACAGGGCCTGACCCTTGAAACAGTACTAGGCAAATTGCCACTATGAAAATTAATTCATTGACTTCCATGAGACTCCTCACTGTAGCACACACTTCACTTGTCATAAATGTTTACAGGACTGGATGCCTGACTGGAAGTCTTTTTGTGTGATTTTTTTTTATATGACAATTGGAACGTATCTTGCACTGAGGCTCTTTGAAGGTCTGTAAATTACTGAATATGATCCTTGTAATGTAGCAGGCAACATAGTTTATTTTCACCTGTTCCTTGGCTAGTTGCATTACGTATGCTATACATATGTCTCCTATACACCCTGGGGTGCACAGTGGGGATTGGAAAGATGAGCAGTTTTACAGATTTCCCTCTGTTGCGAGTAATGCATGGGATTCCTGTGGGTTATTGAATAAATCTGGAAGTTTAAAGAGTGTTTCAAGTGCTAATTACAGACTCTCTTAATTTGTACTGAGCTGGCAATTCAAAAATATCAAGTAGTGCTTCTGCCTGCATGTATCCTACTTTTCTAGAGCTATAAATGTTTGAAAATTATATTACAGTAAGCATCTGCTCAGTCTCAATCCACTGACTCTGATAGCGTGCCAAGAACCTCCATTGTTTTATTGGCGAATGAAAAGAAGACAAGCGCTGGTGTAAGTGCAGGACCAAGAACCAGGACAATGATCAAAGTTTTGATGCCTATGATACAATGCTTTTGAGGAACTTATCTTTCCAATTTCCCCCTCTGAAACAATAAACTTACCTAGCATTATGGTAAGTGGTTAAGCAGATTTGTTAATTCATGTTTATCAACAAAGCTGAAAAGGGTTCATTTCGCTGTGCATGACCATTGCTCTTTTGGGTTTAATAATCCTCTGATTTAGCAGCATCAAGAGAAACTTTTGATGAAGCTCTGTAAAAAACGGGAACCAGCAAATATCCTCCATGCTGCAGCTGGACTTATATGGTTCATTCAGGTATTTCTGGATCATTTGGGTTTCTCAGGAACAGAGGAGTCTTGGATGCCTTCTTTGGAAAGGTCAGGCCATCTAAAATGTGCTAGTTGGCATCTTCTTGATTGCTGAAGTTTCCTGTGAAAAAGCAATCATTGGAGATTTTCAAGTTGATTTAAAAAAAAAAAGAAAAAGGATTGTTTTTTAGCATACTGTATCATATTGAAAGGACAGCAGAGAAATATTGTGAAATATATATATTTGTGCAAATTTTTTCAGAAAATACCATAGTCTGTCAAGGAAAAATAAATAATTACTGCCTATTAAAAGTTATTCTCTTTATCAAGCACCTCTTATTTTTCTCTTTGTAGAAACGCAATTCATTACTTATACCTAAGACAACTATTGTTCGTTACTCTGCATTCCTTCATCACAGAAAGAATGCTGAACTCTTTACTGTGAGCCTAGAGGGCAGATATTAGATATTGTGGGCATGAAGGTGGCAGAGGGAGCATGAGACCTTGCAGAAGGCGTGATGCAGGTGGCAGAAAACTCACCCTCGTTACAAGAGCTTATGTGAAGAGAGCAGGTCTCACTGCAAATCTTGGTACTGGAAAAGTCAGAAACATTATAACAGGGGAAGTTATTTGGGATTTTCATGATAAAAGGGCATGGTAGACAACCAAGCTCTCATTTGGAAGGCTGGTAAATGTATCTTAAAGTGACTGGCTTGTGTGAGTGTGTGTGAAGCAAAAGAAGCGGGTTTAGTGGTGAGCAGAAATGAAGAACCTATGATTCAATTAACCCCTGAGGTGACAGAGCTTGAGGTAAAGGGAAACATGTGATCTCCCATCCTTGTGAAGGATCAGCAGTGAACTAATATTAATACAAAGGAGAGCAGACAGGTTTGCTTGAAAGATATCTGTAAAGCACAGAAAGGATCTGGAAGAATATTTGAAGCTCACTCTTCTGCGAAGCTGGAGATGCTGTAATTTGTTTTAATGGGAGTTGATGATCTGAATGCAGAGAGCACTCATTTATTAAAGAAATTACATACAATGGCCTAGGTAGATGAAAAAGAAATTAAAAATCAATTATAGTTGTCTGGCTCAACAGCTCTAGTGTTCTGCATGATTGAAAGATCCACTTGAGTTTTTCTAGTCATAGCATGGCCAAAAGAACCCAAAAGCCAGAGGTGGTCCTCCACATGAGAAGTTTGTCTATGTGAAGATGCCTAGGAAGGCAGATCTACATTTGTAAAACACTTTCAATGAAATTAAAGTTTGACTAAAATTTCTGTGGACAGTCCCACCTAAATTGAGTGTTGTTCTGCTTCTGTGTTATAATTTTCTGTAGAAGTGAATGACATCCACTTCAGTGTGAAATGAGCATGCCCACTCAAATGTGACAGGACAACCTCATGAGTACTAGTTAAGCAAGTTTTAGGTCAAGCATATGATTCCAAACTACACGTTACAATCCAGGACTAAACATAATTGTCTGTCAAAGATTCTGTCTGAGGCATTTTTAGTCACTGTCAGTAAAGCCTGAGGTTTGACAGGAGAAAGGTGTTTCAGTCCTGTTCCTCTAAGGCTCAACTTGGGAAGGCAAGTCACTATCTTCAAGGATGGAAAAGTTTCCTGAGCCCTTTCCAAAGTCCTAATGTTCTTCAGTTAAAATACTTGCAATATTTTGAGAGTGACCAACTGCAGCACACTGGGATTTTGTACCCAAAACAAGACAGGCAGGCACTGAAGAAGAAGAAGGAAAAGGAGGAGGAGAGAAGGAAAGAAGAGAGATGTGGTACAGTGTATTGACTATTGGCTTTCTACTCTAAGATGCTGTATCAAGCAACTTACTTAAGTAAGAGGAAGAAATACCAGAAGGAAAAACACTTTGATCTTTATTTACAGGAAATAGGTCCAGAAATGAGAAAACAGCATAGAAAATTTAGGGTACTTTTTCCTATAAAGTAGAGGCTGAGGAGCTAGGCATTAGGTGCTTTTAAAAATCCCACAAGCAGCTCATTAGCCTTTTAAGTACTTAAATACTTATTTTTGCAAGTTTGGCCAAGGGCCTCATGTGAGGCACCCACGAATGGGTCAGTTTTTTGTTCATTATTCTGCTTATGGAATAACAAGAATCATTCTGGCCTTCAACACCCCAGGGTCTGTGGACAGGGCTATTTACAGGCTGCATACGGTGCTGCTCAGAAAGGTGCTTAAATAAAAAGTACTTCTCAGGGGCTATTTGTTTGGTGTGGGAAAGCTGTACCACTCACCAGCAAGGCTGCTGCAGCGGGATGAAGCAGCACCATTCTTCACCCTCTAAAACCTTGAAAATTTTTTGTGATTTGAAAGGAACTCCACCCCACCGAAGAGGGGTGAACCAGTTAACCACACACCACCACGCAGCAGACTCAAAGAAGAGCACAGAGCATGTAAGTCTCACTGACTCAGGTCTGGGAGGGTGTTTGCAGAGTCTCTGGGACACCTTGGTTGGCAGCAGTCCTCTGTGACCCCAGGATCTGTCTTTCCCATTGTGCCCTATTGGGACATCGCTGCCGCTTGTAGGCTGCCCTTCAATCTTTGGGTGAGGAGGCAGTGCTTTTGAATTGCCACTGGGTTTCTGCAGCACTGCAGCCATCCCTGGGGCACTCCTGCCAGAGCAGCCACCAGCTTTACAGCCGCACTCCAGCATGCCGGGCACAGCCAACACACTGCACCCACCGCCAAAACGCTCTCCTCTGCAAGCTTTAAACATACATCTCATAGCCTCCCTGGCATCATTAACTACGGCTCCTCAATTTCTTCAAATTAGGACTCTATATCTAATAAAATAAATGAGCTAAAAATTACTCTATTGATTCCCAGTTGAGGCAGCTATTCAGCTTATGGCTGAGGGCAATCTATAAAACACAGGCTCTAATTAACCCACAGCAAATGTAGCTGACTCAAAATGCCGATACTCTGAAAATATTCAGCAGAGACAAGGATCTTCTCAGCTCTCTCATGTCTACCCTGCACACTCCCCCATGTGAAAAGCCATGACAGAGGTGCTTCCCTTCCCCACTGGGCCGTACTGGGGCCAAGACCAGAAACCTCTCTGAAACCACCATCAGCTTTGTTGCTGGAAGTGTCAGCTATAGCTGTTGATGTACCATCTGTTTGCCTTCATCTCAAGGGTTGAACTAGATTACTTTTAAAGGCCTCTTCCAACCCAATCCATTTTATGACCTTATCCCACCCATGACTTTGCAGGCAGCCACGAGAAAGACTCACGAGCAGTCTGCTGGTGGCCTTCAAGGGACACCAAACAGGTCTTTCTGAGATGTGGGGATCCTGTGCCATTGTGGGCACCTCTAGGGCTGTTCTTCAAGCAACTACAGGTAACCGTTCATGTTACCAAGCAGGTAATCTGCTGGAGAGCAGACCTGGAATTTAGTCTATTAATTTAGATTATAGCTAAATTAATGTCTTTCATCCATAGCACATGATCCAGCCTTTTCATCCACCCCTTTTGATCCCAACTGGCAGACCTTTCAGAGGAGAAAATAAACTTGTCCTTTCTGCCCAACTTCTGCACGTTCAGGAAACTGAATGGCACTCATCCCCCTCCCTTGGTTTCTACCTCTGCCCCGCTACTGCCATTGTTCCCTGTGCCATGGGACAGTCCACATATGGCCAAGTCCTTCAAAACCTGCACTAGGGATTTAAACCTGCAGCATCCTGTGGTGAAGCCAAAGGAGGAGGTCTCATGACTGGCCAAGGGCAAAATGCAAGCCTGTGTGTGGGAATGCATGCCTTAGTGCTGTGCATAGCGGGATTTCCATAGCAGATATGCCAGCTTTTAGGGTCCCTAGCACTCAAGGGAACAGCACTAAACAGTGCAACTACAGAACACACGCCCCCCCCCCCAAAAAAAAAAAAAAAGCACCACTAAGTAAAACTGGGAAGGAGGGCAGGACTATGCAGGCAATGAGCATTTTGCTGATTTCCACCTCTGCTTTCTACATGAATTAATTTTTTCCAGATGTGGTGCTTTCTGATAGAAAAACAACTGTGTTATTGTGCTCTTTGTTACCATTAACAACTTTCAGCTTTCTTATTACATCAGCAGGACACTTGCCCGATCAGGGTTGCCATTCTCTTAATGAATTCGGCTCATTTTTCTTCTTCCCCGCCTCTTTCCCTACTCTGCTTTTTGTCTTCTTGCTCTTTGGGTAGTAATTTGATGTGTTGAGCTCTCACCACCTCCGCTGCCCCCGGGGCTGAAGTTCTGACAATGCTAAACAATTAAAATGCAATGCGATTACAGGCAGTACAGCAGAGAATAAGCCAGCAAAAATTCAGCCGTGCGTAACGCTGCAGAGACTGTGTGGCTGTCAGTCTACAACTCCAGGAGATTATTTGGTTTTTCTAAGAAGCAATAATTGAGCCTTTTGCATGTGCCACAATTACGAACTAGTCAAAAGTCTGGTTGCTGTGCACCCAAGAGCAGCAGATGGATTGGGTAGTCTCCGCAGCTCTTCAGAAACTGCCAGCTTTACACTTCAAGCCTTTTCTAGCTCCTGTACTTGTCAGTTACTCTTTTGACAGCTTTTATGCATACGAGCACCTTCTCTGAATTTAACTGACAAAGTGAGAGAGGAAAGGTGAGGAAGAGCATGCCAAATGAAACTCGTGTGGCTGATGGGAGTTCAGAGCTGGAGCTGAACTGTGCTGCTTACATGCACCCCAAGAAAAACCCACAAGAGAGACACAGCCATCTCCCATCTTCAGTCTTCAGATTACAGCAAGTGCTGCTTGCTGCAGGTCAGAATGAGGCTGCAGATACCCCATGGAAGCCAGTTTGAGTACACTCAGATATTTTCAGACCTATTTTCCTCAACTCCGTGCATATCTTTCCAAAGAAGACTTGGTACCAGGGAGCCCAACAAAGAGATGCTACTATCAAAAAAGTAATTGCAGAGAGGGTTTCCACCTGGGGTTTGACAACTGACCTCAGTGAAGCACACAGTCGATGCAAAGTACAGCGAGGAAGTGATTGCTAGTACCTGCAGCTGCTCTGCACAGAGTGATGAGTGTCAGGGCTGCTTGGACTTGCAGGTCTAATCCCAAAGGTGAGCTACAGAAAACTCTAAATGCTTCCCTTGCTTAGCCAGAGGACTGGCTCATGGCAGGGGAACAAAGACTTAAAATGGGGAGGGAAAACTCCTCCAGGGTACAAACCCCAGGTGACTGCCCAAGGCAGCTCATCTGCCCTGGGCTTGCTAGGCTTGACACTTGCACCCCCAGGTCCCTTCCTCGCATCCCAAAATCCATGGCCAGTCATTGCAGACATAGACAGCAATGACTTAATCCTATTACACTACAGTGATTTAATCTTAACTCAGTGCTCTGCTTGAGGGGCCTAGCCTGGACATCCAGATAAAACAAGACCTAGGTAGGAACCAGGCCATGCTATTGTTGCTGATTAACCCCAGTGATTTACAAGCAATGGCAAGCTTTCATGCTCTTGTGTCACACTGTGCTTGTCTGAGGGGCCAGGAGAGATGTCGGGGTGTTCACCCTGTGGGGGAGCTGGCCCTGAGGAATATCTGTCCCTCATTACCCCAGTCACTTCTTTCAGGTGTCACCACTGTGTGATCACCAGGGAAGTTCAGTCCTGTGCACTGCCCTCCCTCCCAGGTAGATTTCCTATTGCTGGGGCTGCTTTGTACTTTCCTTCATGGCTGCTGTTTGCAAAGAATAGAGGCTTCAAGTTGTCCAAAAACCTGGATGCACTTAGATGCTACTCAGTTGCCGAGGCTTGGCTATCAGCTTTGGAGCAGGGAGACTGAGTGCTGGGAGGAAGGATTTGCTGGAAGGTCTGTACAGTATTTGAGACCATTCCAATCTCTGATCCTTGGTGCACAATAGTGTGTCTCGCTGAGCAACAATGGCAACTGAGGGGGGAAAATGTTATTATCCTATATCTCTGTTTTTTCTTTTTTTGGGAGGTGCTGCTTTTGGCTGCAGTCTGCTTTTGCCCCTTCTGAAAAATCATGGTGTTACAAGGAGGATGGGAGCCCCATCTCTTCAGACTGCACCCTTTGCCCTCACACAGCCACAAAAGCATCTGCATACCAAGAAGAGCTATTTATGATGGGCACCATCTGGCTCTCTCCCCAAAGCCACCATCAAGCTCCGGACCTTATAAAATACAGTTATGAGTTCCGTTTTAAGTCCAATGTTACAGTTTGGAGCCTAGCTCTGAGTGTGAAGCCCTGCTCTGTCTGGCCTTGAAACCTGTCAAAGATGTGATCTGGAATGGTCCTTGCCCACTTCAAACAGTTTCTCAAAGCTCATTATTGTTTTTTAAACTTCTTTTAAAAAGCATTTTAGCAGGTTTTGGCCTGAAGCAGTAGGGTATGCAGGAGGGTGATGCAGCAGAAGTGTGAGGGATTTCTCTCCCCTGGGTGAAGCGACATGAAAGGAGCAGCAGAAGCAGGATCCAAGCAACCAGGGAGCGGTTCAGTCTGCTGTTGCAAGCCATGTCTTGGGAGCAAAGGTAAGGGATGGTTTTTGATGAATTAATAGTGCAAATTGTGACCGTGCTGGGGTGTGTGCCGTATTCTGTTTCAAGGATGAAAAAATTTGCACTGAAGCCATCTCTGTGCCATTTGTATCTATTTGGACTATCTATATTTGCATTTGCACTATCTCAGTGCAGCAGAACAGGATCAGATATGTCAACAGTTTGTCCACTCAGTTTTACGTCCCCATACAGGTCATAAATTAAACCCAAAGTATAACAAAGAAAAATTCTGACACCGAAAGGGTCAGTGGAGTTGATGCATCCTTAGGACAAGTGAATCTATATTTATGTACCCATATGCATCCTCTGGTAGAATAATATCAAAGTGCATGGCCATACATATTTTCTTGAACTACACCAGGTGACCTGATAATATCACGGTCCTCTCTGAGAGACAGAAGGACAGATGCCGTTGCAAGGCAGAGGTGTGATTTGGAAAGAGAAGGATCTGTTTCTTGCACTTGCAAAAAAAATGTCTGAAGCACTGTAGCTTTCAAAGCCTTGCTGTGGATTGCAGAATGAAGGTGACTTCTAGATCTAGAAATATTTGATTAAAAATATTCCAAGGTTTGGGTTTTTTTTCATAAAATGAGGACACCTAACCAGCTGGTTACTGTGTCTGTTTTAGGAACATGATCATTAAGATTCAGCAGCAATGCAAAAGGCAATGCGGTACCTTCAGCCGAGCCTCATTCATTAGGTACATATGATTTTTGTTTTCCATAGCTGGGTCTGACATATAAAATTAGTTGTTTTACCAACGTGTGTTGAAAGGAGCAAGAATTAGATTGTAAACAGCATACTTGATGGAGAAAAATAAGGAAACATGAAGGGACACAATTACTGGAAGCGAGTATTTCCAAGTATTCAGGGTGGTATTTGGGGAAGAAAGCCTATTCCAGATAAAAAAAAATCCAGGCTTCAGAGACCTCTTTCAAATGGAGCACATTTATGTTTAGAGTCTCTGTTTTCTAATTGAAAATGAGTAACATTATCCCCATGTTACCAAGAGGAAAACATGACAGCAAAGGTGCATCATGTTGCCATGGCATGGCATGTGTCTGTGGTGTGGACAGGGACAGCAGCTCACCAAGGCTCACATAGGCCCTGCTCCTGCTTTGCTCTGCTGATTTAATGCCCAGGAAAATGCATTTCAGGCCTGAAGACCTGCAAGTGAAATGGAAATTAAGGGAAGTTACAACTACTGGTCATCTTTTTAGAGGATAATACTGAAATCATGTGGTCTACTCCTCTTTTATTTTTCTTTTTTCACCTCCAAATTGTTCATCCTCCCGTAGTGTTTACTGCTCACCTGACGCTATGTGCCAGCAGCTGCCTTGACAGAAATATTTGGCAGACTTTTTGTGTCATCCTCCCAAACTGCCTCTCACCACCTCCAAGCACTACCGCCCCATTTGCTGGGGCAACAGCCAGTATAAGACCAGCACCTTGAAACTCCTGTGCCATTTGCATTCATCTCCTATATTAGTTAAAATCAATCTAGTTTTAATTAAGCTGACTTGCAATTTCCAGGATATCAGAACAAAGTGCCAGAGAAACAGTGAAACCTTCTGGTGTGCATCCTCCTTCTCCTTCAGGAGGGCTAATACAAAGTGGTCTCTGACAGCCTCTGTGCACTCGCATGGGGAAAACATGTCTCCATTAGCATCTGATAACAATGACTGAAACCCCCTGACAGGTGAGGCAACAGCACATCAGGTCTGAGCTCTCAGACAGGTTAACTTTCTTAATTATGTATGTTATACTAAGCAATACTCCAAAGTGACACAAAATACCAGATATCTAACTAAGAAAATTAGCTTAAATCAATTCATACAACTAAAAGGTGACACGAGATGATCCAGGGTTGGCTTAGCTGGAAAATCTGTGATCACTTTCCCAGCTAAAATCAACCTGGAGTCAAATTGGTGCTGTGGGGAGGAGTCCCACAGGGCAAGAGTCTGCCATGCAGGGACTCTGGTATTTCTTTACTTGTTAAATGTATCTGAGACAAACTACTGTCATTTTTAGTGCTGTGCAGGTTCTGATGCACCTCTTGGTAGGGCATTGCTTTTGTTTTTCCTGAAAATTGGCAGGGGAGAAACTTCCAAACCTCAAGGAAAGCTACAGAAGACGGCGATACATTCCTGGTTTTTAACCTAACCTACCATCCTCTAATGCTGAGCTATACCAGACAAACTAGGATGGGTGGTGATGGTCTGGGTTAAATGGATGCACAAACCCAGCCAGCCTCTGTTTTCAAGCAGATGACAGGCAGGAGAGATACAGCACTAAAACTGACTTTGTCGTGGACCACACTGGCTACCAGCAGTGCTTCCCATGATGTGGTGGTGGCAAGGCACAAGCCAGGTACTGGCCCTGAAGCCAGCTCAGCAGGGAGGCTCAGATCATTAGGAAACTGAAGATGGCTTAGCTTTATGCTATGGAAAATGAACATGAACCTCTCTTGCAGAGGGAGCAGTGCACTGAAGCAGCTCATTGTCTGCACTCAGGCAGGGGAGGCTGGGCTCATGTGGAAGCCCAAAGGCACATTAGGAAGCAAAAGCTTGTTTGGTGGGCCCATGCCTTTTGATACTGTATTTTAACACCTGCATTAGAAGGTCATGTTCTTTGTGAGAGCATCACTTCTGCTTATGTTGGAGTTTTCTGTACCAAACTACCCAAGCAGATTTCTGGACACTCAACACACCAACGATTTCTTGCCTTTATTTCACCACATTGCAGGGAATGATGGCTGGTGCTACGACTGTAACCAGTATTGCTTCCTGCCACCTGCTGGAAATGCCTTCAAGGCATAGATAGCAGCTGAACTGCTTCAGCCATCTTACATCCTTCTTGTTTTATTACTTTTTGAGATCTTAAAAGCAGTAATAGCCTTTCCCTTTGGGTACACAGATGAGATTTTATCTATGCAGGCAGAGACCGCCAGCACATTGACAGCCATCACTGTATCAATATGCTCTTGGCTGATGTGGGGCTGTAAAAATGATGCCATTCAGCTTGGCCATAGGAGACAGTTGTTGCAGCAGGTGATTTGAGTTTTCCCAGCTTGTTGGTTGCTCTGGCAGAGCACTGGAAAAATACTCTGCAATATGAAAGACAGGGATTCCCAACACACGCTCTCTCATTGTGAGATACATGAACAAGAGTTTCATCGGCCTTTGTAAAAGCAGCACAACCCTCCCTGGTTTGCAACCCTAGCAGTGGCCTGATGCCAGGGTGCAAAGACCAAGCGTGGTTTCCCACATAAGGCACCACAAGGCAGTGAGGCCCAGTGAGCAGCCCGGTGTGCTGATAAACCCTCAGTTCACTGTGGTTTCCCATGTCTGCTTTGTGTGTTGAGCAGCCCAACATCAACACTGACATAGCTGAGCTGGCTCCGAAACGGAAAAGGCTTTTGCCATGCCAAGGTACTGTGCAACGCCAGGCAATGAGGTGCTCTGCCAGCAGCACAGGGATCCTGCCATCAGTCATGCTCCTGCAGAGGAAGATGCTGGCTGTGTTTTTGTATGCAAAATGAAATTTCTGTGTGGTTTGGTTGGTTTTTTTTTTTTCCTTCTTCACATTCACTTGCAATAAAGCCTCAAGTTTAGTCAGACAACAGCACAGCTGCAAAGGAATGGAAACTTTCTTCTAACATGACATACAAAGAAACTTGATTGTTAAGAGTGTTGCTCGGTGGGCTGTTTATTTGCCAGCAGGTCTGTTGTTTTGGGTCTGCAATCAAAAATAACAACAGTAGCCTGAATGTACTCTCTTAAGAGATCTCTCTGGGCCTGCTAATAAGGAAAGAAAAAAAAAAAAAGAAGGAAAGAAAGAAGTATCATTCCTGTCGAAGAAGATATCCATCACCTCTCTGTCCAGGACTTCATCAGGTTCCCAAGCTGAATGTCAGCAGCAGATGTGGCGGAGGGGAGGGAGAGAAGGGAGAGCTTTGAATTTACTTTGAGTTAGTTCTGGATACAATGGCAAAAAGACTCATCAACAGGTCTCATTTTTTTTCTGGAGAGATTTGGCATAGTGGCTTGCGAGAAGGGAAAGAGTCCTAAGTGTTAATGAAGTTCAGCCCAGGGGCAGAGACAGAGGGAGCAGATGCATGATTGTAAGAGCTGAACTCCCTTAAGGGAGAATTGCAACCAGGCATGCTGAGCTTTTTTATGTACACAAAGAAACCACTTCTGTTCCCTAATAGCCAATTATAAGCCTACTGCCATGCAAATAATCTTCCCAAAGACAACTGGGCTTGACTAAAACACTACATCCATCCATTTTACCATAGTTACCTCAAAACACAGATGCAAAATGAGCTAGGTAACAGCTATTTGTATTCACAATAACATGCCAACCTAAACCATAACACTTTCGGCTTCTTCTTTCCTTCCCTGAGGTGGTTTGGTGTCTTGTTTCCACCTCACTATTTGGTGGGGGGTTTTGGGGGGCTGCTGATGGAGCAGGTATAAAACAAGCCAAGGAAATCAAAGCTGCAGCTTGAACATCTTTGAGATCTGTTGGAAGAAGTGTAAGTTAACAAATATGCAATCTATGAAATCCACAAATTGCAATAGAAGACCAAATAATTCCTATCCTAAAAATAGCTATTAAAATGTTTTACAGAAGAAAGCAGTGATTTTTGTATAGGACAACTTGCAGCAAACTTGTCTTTTAATCCAGGTAGACCAGAGATTTCAGTGCAACAATGCAACTACCTTTCATTTTTGTTCCTCCACAAGTAGAGAGAAAATTGGCATTGTGATTGCAAATACCCTTTTGGGTGGTGGGTAGGTAGGAAAGAGCACCTGAATCCTCTGCACGTTTATTTTTCCCTAGGGTTTCCATCCAAAGAAACTGACAATGCCACTGATAACATACAAGGATTTTTCAGTGACAGATGGCAGAAAATGAAGCCCCTGTGCAGGTTTCCTGTGTGGGGAAGGGTATTTCAGCAGCAATAGCAGCAGCAACCCCTGCACTGTGAAATGCCACAGCCAGCTGTAGGTGCTTGCAAGTGGTGAAGCCAGAACCTGTGAAATGTGGAGGTCTCATTTAGTCCTGCAGGCAATTAAAGAAAAGACCTGCTCTTTCAGCACAATGCTTTCTTGCAAAAGTATATACAGGTAGAGGCTGTCACATCCCTGTGAATGACAGGGACACTTGCTGCCAGCCCACATCAGCACCCAGGGTCTCAGAGCTACTGCTGGCTCCTCCCTTCCCTCTGGAGGTAATTTGCTTTTTTGGTGGGAAAGGTAGATGGTGACAAAGATGAGAGGGATAGTAATGATCTTGGTGATGGTGTACTCCCCAGCATGTTGCTTAAGGTCTTTGCTCCACCAATTCATTTTTCCTCCCATTTGCAGCTTATATGTTGAGCATGTCAGCTTATACCATTATATTCTTGTGATTGCCCTTAAGCTTACAGGCTTTTTACCAGGGGAAGAGCTTCTCAGGAGGTGGCAGTGCTGGTCTTGAGGCAAGGATTTGGCTTGTGGAAGTGCTTGTGCTTTCTAAATGTGTAGATTTTAGTTTGGTAGGCAGATTAAAAACAAAACAAAGCAAAACAAAACAAAAACACCACCAAAACCCAAAAAACCTGAAAATTAAACTCTTCCTTATTCCTCCTTCTGGATATTATTAGTCTGCTACTGAAAATTCTTATGAGACTGTTTTAACTCTAACCCGAGTAAAGAGTAATTAAAGTGAAATCAAATTGGCTTATTTCTTTTTTTCATAAATGGTGAAAATCTAACAATTTAGATCTTTATTTCGAGTCACTGAAGTCTGGAAGTTCTCAGCTGTTTGACTATTCGTTTTCCCTGTGTTTTATAAAAGGATAGGTAGGAGGTTTGCTCTGCTCCTGGAGACAGCACCTTTCCTTCTTCCCAAGGCTCCGATCTGCTATCAGATAGGCTGTGGATCAAGAGGTGACATAGTAAAAAAAATTCAAATTAAAGTGAAATTAAAGTTCAGTTTATCTCCTCATCGGTCTGCCACTGGACTTGGATTTGAAGAGACTGGCTGAGGTCCTGAGATCAACAGCAACCTCAGCTCAGCCCTGACCTATGTGGGGATACTCCTTGGCCCCTTGTCCCATGGGTGTTCTTGGATGTGAAGAGGATAGTAAAAACTCATCCAGTGCTGCAGGGTAAGGATATTTTCAGCTCATCTTCTACCTGAGAAGAATTGTTTCTTATAAATGTCTCTGTTACTACTATTGCTGCTTTTAGGTAATTGGCAGAGTCTTGAGTGTTTAAGGATGGGTGGAGATGACTCTTCTGTTGTCCTCAGTGCTGTGTCTGGGACTTGAGGCACAGGCTCATTTCGCAGATTCACAGGATCATAGAATGGCAGGGGCTGGATTTGACTTCTACATTCAGAAACAATGCAGAGAAGTTTAGCAATAACATCAACCACCTCTCTCAGCACTCATGCATGCATCCCATCAGGACCCATAGATTTCTGGGTGTTCAGCTTGCCTAACAGATCCCAGACCCAATCCTCCTCAACCAAGGCAAGGTCCTACTTCCTCCAGATTTTCTCTCTGTCCTCCAGGGACTGGGCTTCTTGAGGACTTGTCACGAGGGCACTCATCTCATTCAGCAGCAGGCTCACATTCTTCCTAGTCTTCCTCTTTGCTTTCAGTTGTCATATTTGCATCCTTCATTTCTTATATTCAGTGCCTGGAGACTAGTATGAGGTACTTAATTTTTCATGTATTAAACATATATTTGGAATTGCTCCAGCACCTTTTTATATCAAGCATTAAATGTCTTTTGGGATTTTTCTTATCTGAACCTCTGCCTTTTGGATCAAACATTTTTTGGAAAGCAAAAGTATTTAAGCTGAGATGAAGCACAAGTGCATCACTGGAGCTTGAAATGCCCTACGTGTTAAAGCAGGGACGCTGTCCACACATGCTCCAGGGACAGCAGAGGCTGGCTGAGCAGACTCAGCTCCACTTGTATTTCCGGGCAGGGCTGCACATTGTTTAGCAGAAGCATGTTATTGGGGGAGGGAGGAGGGAGCACTGAGGAATAGGAGAGGGAGCTTTTAGTAAGTCGGGCATTTCAAAGTGATCAAGTTTGATGTTCCTCATTGCTGCCAGATGATTGCAGCAGGGGACTGGGAGATGCTGTAAAGCTCAAAACTTTTTAATTAAAGGGCTATAAAAAATATTCATCCCTCAGTGGTGAGAGGGAGAGAAACCTCTTGCCCCTTTCTCTGCACATCAGGGAAACTGAAAAGGCCACATACCTGTTTTATCTCCTCCTGTGCAGGCCAGCTTTAAAGCAAGGTGTAACACCTCTGAAACACTCCCTGCCTTGCCAGTTTGGGAAGGACGAAGTTTGCATCTATTAACTTCCAAAAATAAAAGGTTAATTAAAGCCAACAGCCTAAACTAAGCCTGGATTGAGCTGGCTTGGTTTATTAATCACCTGGAGCTACAGCATGAGGATTTTCTCATGATGGCTAAGGTTCAGTAGGATTTTTCATCAGGAGAAGGCACCTCAGAATATGAGAAACTCACAGTTCACTGTCCAGAGGTTGTCACCTCTGTACTCTGCCAAATCAAGAGTAGACCAGGGGTCAGAGCAAGTGCCATGAAGTAATTTAATCAATGTAAATGTAATAAAGGATGTCATAAATAGCCTCCTACAGGGCTATCACTTATGGCAAGAAACTCTACAATGACACAAGAAAACCTACTTGCCATCCAGCTGGGTTGGTGCTGCCTCTCTCTCTGACTCTTTTAACAACCAAAACAATGTTGAGCTATGTATAAGCAAACAGCTGGACTCCACGAGGCAGCAGAGGTTTAGCAACTAGCCCAGTCCTTCAGCCACAGGACCATGGCTGTAGTATTCCACAGGGGGCCTGACCACCAGTACACTGGTTTTGCTACCAGGAGACCCGAGTGAAAGGGTCGTATCACCCTCACTGCTGCCAGGGACGGGTAGCAGGGCATCGATGGGAGTGAGAGGGACACCCAGCTCCCCACATGTCTTGGGAGCAGGAGCATCCCTAACACAACCCTGCAGACCACTCACTCTAAATCTTCTAGAGGCATACAGGGAGATAGGCCAGAATTGCTAAAAGAAGCCCAGAATTAGATTCTATTCCTGACAGATAATAATTTGTACTGGTCTCACTGAGGATTGCATTTCACTTTGCGCAACAAAACTTTACTTTGCTTGGCTATAGCAATGATTCTGACTTCATAATATTTCCCAAAATCTTCACAAGAAAGTGCTGGTAGATGGTCTTCTAGATAAAAATATATTAAGATTGTTCAAAGTAAGTAAAGCCACTTTTTTAAGACCTCTGATGGTAGGCAATAGGGGGTGGTTTATTTTGCAGGACAAATGTATCTTTGATTTTCTTCTCTTCATTTCTTCTGATTCTCCACAGGGGTTTGAAGATTTTCTGCAGAGACTACATAAGCTTGAAAGCTGAGCAAGATTTGTAGCTTGCACCAAATCTGAGACAATGTCTGTGAGCGTGCTTGCAGGGAAATCTGCATATCAGTTTCTTCAGGTCGTAACCAAAAGGGTATTAATTTTCCCTATAGTCTACATTACAAGGCCTAACACTTGGAAAACTCATCTTCATAAATCACGTTCTGTGAAGGAAGATATCAAATAGTCTTTTATATAGCGTTCAGCAAAAATTATCTTTAAGGATTGGGTCACTATGGTAACCACTTCTTATCTCAGAATCGAAAAGCAGTTATGATTGTAATTAAAAAATGTATGCTTTCTACCAAGAATTATTCTGACTTAGAATTCATTTTCTGTCATGTACTGGAGTTAGTTTTATTGCCCCCAAAGGCATCAGCACTTGTATAATTCAACACCACCACACTTCATAGAGAGAGACTATAACCTGCTTTGAATGTACTGTCAGAAATTGTAGTCGATGACTTCAATCTCTTAAATACTTCAACAGACTTCAGTGGAACACCAGGAAGGCATTTTGTTCTTACAGAGTGGAGGGCATAAGATAAACAAGGCCTCCTGAAAGCGTTTCACCACAACTAAATACATACCCTAAGCCCAGTGATGCTTAGAAAGGGATCCAGGTTTGCTGTGGGTTGGCCTCAAATTCAGAGTTGGTTTTAGCAATTTTCATTAAAAAAAAAAAAAGGAAAACCAAACCTCTCAGCCTTGGGGCCATTGCTTCCATTCCCAAGACCATGGTCACACACAGAAGACCTTGACAGACCACTGGAATGTGGTAAGAGTTCACAGCTAAATCACTGTGGCTGCCTTTAAAAGTTGGAACACACTAACAGAAGCACAATGTTGCGTGTGGCCTCAATCAAACCAGTGGCAAACCTGGTTTTCAGCTCAAGGATAGCAAAGCCAGGCTTGCGATTAGGTGAGCAGCTCCAGCTGGCTCTGATGGGAGCTTTCTGCAGGTGGCTGTGGGGAGGAGAGAAACCCCCACTGCTAATATGAACCATTTCCAAGTAGGAAGCAGCAGGGTGGTCCTATCCTCTCTTCCCTGGCTTGGGTCTGTGCCAGACCAGGAGACTTTTAGCAGGATTTTTGGCACCTGCTCCTGGTATTACATTTTCTTGTGGACTGCAGCCTAGTCACTCTTCAGCTAATGCTTTATGGAGTAAATATCCACCTATATTTTAGGTAAATAGTAATAGAATTCTTTGCTTATATGTTTTGGGGGTTTTTTTCCCACTCTTTCCAAGAGGGAGGCAGAATAAATATTTTCCTAAAAACCTGTAACTTTCAACATTATCAAAGGGGACCTCATCTCTCCTTAATGTAGTCCTGAGTTCCTGCAGAATCTTGAGCATTTTCTTCTAGAGATGGATTTACTGCTTTGTGCCCACAGTTATTCCAGCAGGCCACCATGGAAAGCCTTTTTAGTGCCTAAAATGAGTTGTTTGCTCTTCCTGGCCTGGAAGAGCACACTTCTGTGTTCCAGATGACCAGTAATGTGAGACCGGTCAGCCTCACCTCCATCCCTGGAAAGAGGATGGAACAACTCCTCCTAAATGTTATCGCTAGACATATGAAGGAAAAGATGGTTATCAGGGGAAGTCAACATGGCTTCACCAAGGGGAAATCCTGTTTGACCAACCTGATATCCTTCCATGAGTGCATAACCAGCTGGCTAGATGATGGGAGAGCAGCAGATGTCATCTACCTTGACTTCAGCAAGGCTTTTGACACCGTCTCCCATAACATCCTCATCAGAAAGCTCAGATAGTGCGACTTGGATGAGTGGACAATGAGGTGGATCAAGAGCTGGCTGAATGACAGAGCCCAGAGGGTGGTGACCAATGGCTCAAAATCAAGTTGGAAGCCTGCGACCAGTGGAATTCCACAGTGGTCAGTTCTGGTGCCAGTCTTGTTCAACATCTTCATCAACGACCTGGATGAGGGCACAGAGTGTACCCTCAGCAAGTTGGCTGATGACACCAAACTGGGAGGACTGGCTGATTCCCCAGAAGGCTGTGCTGCCATTCAGCGGGATCTCAACTGGCTTGAGAGTTGGGCAGAGAGGAACCTCATGAGATTCAACAAGGACAAGTGCAGAGTCCTGCATCTGGGAAGGAACAACCCCATGCACCAGTACAGGCTGGGGGCTGAACTGCTGAAGAGCAGCTCTGCAGAGAGAGACCTGGGAGTTCTGTTTGATAATAAACTAACCATGACACAGCAATGTGCCCTCGTGGCCAAGAAGGCCAATGGCATCCTGGGATGCATCAAGAAGAGTGTGGCCAGCAGATCAAGGGAGGTTCTTCTCCCCCTCTACTCTGCCCTGCTGAGGTCTCATCTGGAGTCCTGTGTCCAGTTCTGGGCTCCTCAGCTCAAGAGGGACAGAGAACTTCTGGAGAGAGTCCAGTGCAGGGCCACCAAGATGATCAGGGGACTGGAACATCTTTCATATGAGGAAAGGCTGCAGGAACTGGGGCTGTTTAGTCTAGAAAAGAGGAGACTGAGGGGAGATCTTATCAACATTTACAAATATCTAAAGGGTGGGTGTCAGGAGGTTGGGACATCCCTTTTTTCTATAGTAGCTAGCAACAGGACAAGGGGTAATGGGATGAAGCTGGAACACAAAAAGTTCCACTTAAACAGAAGAAAAAACTATTTCACCCTGAGGGTGAGGGAGCAGTGGCACAGGCTGCCCAGAGGGGTTGTGGAGTCTCCTTCCTTAGAGGTCTTCAAGACCTGCCTGGACATGTTCCTATGCAACCTGATCTAGGTGGACCTGCTTCTGCAAGGGGTTTGGACTAGGTGATCTCTTAAGGTCCCTTCCAATCCCTACCATTCTATGATTCTATGATAATGTTAGGTTAATGAGACACAGACTAATAACTCGTATTCTTTAGAAGGCGTTTCAGCCACCCATCCACTCAAATGGCTCTCAGTGGAAGAGGAGTTGTAATTCATTGAGCCAGCTGAATGCTTCTGCAAAAAATCTTGTAAAAACTCCAACTCCTGGTCATACAGAAGAGCCCAAATATGCCTGTGGAGCCTGAGCACTGCACCCAGGACAGTGGCAGCACTGCTCACCCTTCTTGTGTTTCAGAGCTGGCACAGGGATGCTTCTGGAACTTAGCTACATCATTCCCTTCACACAGGCTAATACTGTGGGCTTTCCAGGTGAACCTCTTGTCACTTCAAGAAGGTAAATACTTAATAACAGCTGTAATAAAGTCGAGTGGCAAATTACTTCACTAAGCCTAGAGTAATAGTTGGTTTAATCAGCTGAATTAAAGTGCACTTAGGAGGTGAGATAGGTTCAGCATGCCATGCTGGGGCAAAGGAGGATGCTGGTAGCAGGAGAGCCCTGTGGACCCTGTAGTGTTTACCAGGTGTGGAGGGACAACGTCAGAGGGATGCTCTCAGGATGGTTTTTTTGACCCTGCAACTTGCCCAGGTACAGCTCAGGGACAGGACTAAGTGCAAGGCAGCTCCTGAAGCAGGGCAACTAAATACTCTGGCCTTCAGGCATGCCTGCAGCTTTGCCCTGGACATCTATCCCTCAGCTCCACTGGGGAACAGTAATAATTTGTCCTTTCCCCTATAGGTTTTTCCCAGAGCATACCCAAGAGTTTTCTCTGTTCTTCTTTGGCAGCTTAAGCTAAATGGTTCAGTTCCCCAAACTCATGCTGGTGGTTGGTTTTTTTTTTTTTTAATCTCTTCAGATTTTTAAGTATCTCACAATTCACTTGGGGTCTTTTTGAGCTACTGGGAAAGAGTCACAGCTGACCTGCTTTTCAAGCCACAGGAAAATGTTCTATTCCTCCCCCCTGACCCTATCCTCCGAGTGTAAGTGGGTTTTGCACCCATAACAGTTTTAATGTCAAACAGTATATTCAAGTGTGGTATCACTTGCAGAGGTTGGATCTCCTGCACTGCCATGTGTTGTTAGCCTCCTCGGACACCTTCATTTTTCCAGTTTCATGATGGCAGTTGCTTGGTGGCATAGCCCTACCCTTAGATACACACATACAAAAGAAAAAAAGAGTTGGTCGGCACTGATAGTCCAGACAACATTTTTGGTTTTCAGTGTAGGGTGTCTGCAGTGTGAAATCCTGCATACCACTGAGGACATGCACCACAGTCCTAGCCAGCAGGGACTTCAACTCCTCGCTCAATAAGATATTCCCTCAAGCAGTGGAGTTGGGACGTGCTGCAATGAGTAGGACAAACTGGTGCCTTACTGCTGCAGCCTCAAAACAGAGGAAGGGATGCTGAAGCTCTTTACCCTGCCCAGATACTGGGAACTGACCTCCTCCACCCTGCTCTTTCAGCAGTATTTGAGGTCAGAAACACAAGGGCCCATCAGAGAGGGTTTGGGGGCGGAGGACTGCTGTATAGCATGGCAGCTTCATCGGTCCTCCCACTGAGCTCGGAGAAGCCCTTGGCAATGATAACTGCTTGACATTGTGGAGGCTATGGCAATCAGAGCAATGGTAAGCTTGGAGAAACCTGCTTCAGTTTGAAGTACACTAGTGTGCCAAGTACTGGGGAGCAGAAATTAGTGTGACACACATTCACTTTGTGAAGTGAGAAACAAATCCTGCCACTTAGGCTGGCTACTAGGATAAGGCAGCCCTTCATCTACTTCCTCAGCCAGAACTGATTTTGTTGTCTTCTGGAGAGCAGAGGCCATGATGGTCCTTGCCTATGGGACATGAGAAAGAAGGGGACAAAAGGGATTTGCTCACAAGACAGAAAGAGACAAGGTAGTTTCTTCTGGGAAACAAAATGTTCAGCAGAGAAAAATTCTTCTAGAGCTCCAACATCCATTGCATGCCTCCTCTAGCATCACTCTGAAGCTGAATTAATGCTTTTAAAGAGCTTCCCTGTATAGGAGCACTACCCTGCAATCTGCTGGTGGAGCAGCTCAAGGGACTGGGTCTTCACGCTGCCATCACTTCTGAAAGTGACATACTGCCATGCCATGACTTTTTGGAGACTTCCCATAGATGTGGCAGCAAGCTGGTTAATGAGATCGAGGAAGAGGAAAACTGGGCCAAAAGAGGTGACCAGGAGATCCAAGTAATGAAGTGCAATGTCAACAAGGTCTCTGCCTCCTAACATAAGTCCTTCAACCAGACACACCCATGGGCAAGAAAGCCGTGGATGTGAGACGTTATACGTGAACAGATTACTTGCACTGAAAGGTGAGTTACCTGAACAATCAGAACAGCCATTTACAGTGCCCTATGCAAGTTTAGTCCATCTCTGTAAAGCCATTCCATAAGCTAAATGAGACAGAGATCCCAGGAGGAAAAAAAGGTGTCAGGCACTGTACATGCTGGAAGGGGCTGTACTGAGCTGCAGCACCAGCTGCAATGCTGCGTTCTCCCTTATAGCTCCAACAGACAGCATTCTTCTCATGTATAGGAAAAAAAAAACCCAAAAAATAATCCCAGCAGTTTTTCAAAATCAAAAGCCTAATTTACTACGTTGCACATTCCTTCACCTTGGCTTTCCAAGGCAAGTTTGGATCCAGAGACCTCTGGGATGTCTTCAAGCTCTCTAAGCACACAGTCCTGCAGGCAGGTGCAGGGCTGGCCCCCCAGAGCAGGGAGGGGAGCCACAGGGTTGCAGGGGGATGTATGCAGCTGGGAATTAGGAATAAAGTAATACACTTCCTATATCATATTACAGGAAATATCTCGTCCATGGATGTTGCTGCCACCCTGGCTGCATACTGGGTTTTCATTGTGTTGAAAATTGCCTCCTTTGTTATATAGAAGGATGCAATAGAAGTGGATGTATCAGTGATCGCTGATGTTTATGTGTCTGCGATGGCTTTGGGAGTTTGAAGCCCACTGGGGCTATGTTATTTCATCCAATCAGATGAGGGCAGCTCCAAAGTCCCCAGGCCTTCCTGGAGCGAATCACTGCTCAGCCCCACTGCTTGCAAGAACCAGCCTCATTTAGGATTAGCATGGGTCTGGAGGCATTGCCATGGTTGTTTTAACTCAGCAACTCAGATCAAGAAAGCTTTGAAAGGAGTTTCCAGCAGGCATCATGCAAAATGCCACCATGGATTGATTTAGCTCCACTCATCTGTTGCAGTGTGCTCCAGCTACTTGTCCAGGTGACCAGAGTGCCAGAGCTGTGACGGTGAGGCACAGAGAGAGATACCTACAAAATTTCCATGCTCAGCACGCAAGATGAATGCCAAAGAAGTATCTGAAAAGAAATTTTGCACAAGCTGAGCAACCCGTTTATAAGGTGATGATGGGCTGATGTTGAAGGGGAGCTGAGTGCTTGCCAGCTTCCAGGCACGCCATTTCTCTAGGTGAATATGAGGATAGTGAGGCAGGTACTATCATTATATATGGGTGAGAAACCTGAGGACCTGATAGATCTTTGTAGTCATGGCTGAGGGACAACTTGTCACTGCTCCAGTAAATATTGCATGGAAACACATCATAGCAGCTTCACTTTTACTTAACCATCCAGAACCTGGTCTTTGGTTTGAGTTTTATTAGATATTAAATGGGACTTAAGGAGCATCAGACTGCACAGATGATCAGTTGTGAATGTGGATTTTGTTCACAAATCTTGCTTCTCTCATACAATCCCCTTGGCTAACTCTGCTGGCAACTCTGTGCCTGTCCTTGGTAGCCATGAAGACTGTCCTCTCCTCCTCTACACTTGTTCTAAGCGGAGTGCTCATCCTTTCAGTGATGGGAATATATTTCAGTCGTCTTTTTCTGAATGCTGGAGCATCCACCAGGGACTTAATTTGACAGTTTTTCAGCCTACATAAATATATACAAATCTTAAATAATTTCTTGGAAATGGCTTCAGGAAACAATTTACTGGTCTCGCAATAGAATCAGAGAATGGTAGGAGTGGACAGGGCCTTTAGAGATCATCTATTCCAATCCCTCTGCTAAAGCAGGTCAACCTAGATCAGGAACATATCCAGGCAGATTTTGAAAACCTCCAAAGGAGGAGATTCCACATCATCCCTGGGCAGCCTGTGCCGGGGCCCCCTCATCCTTTCCTTCATATAAGAAGGAAAACGTGTGCAACTGGGACTTCGCCTCACCTCTGAAAACGTGAGTTATATTAAAGTTCCTACTGCTTTTTGTGAACAGTTTTGGGCAGACAGCCTGGGAACTGCTAAACGTGATAGGCAACCAATGCCCTGACTCAGTTATTCATCCTGCTTTATAAAATAATTTAAGCATGGACTTAAGTGTGTTGTTGAATTAGGAGTTGGTGACAAAACCTGCTGGATTCAATTTGTCTTAAGCAGATATTTGTCAGAGCTTGGGCAAAGCCACTGACATATGGCATAAAGTATTTCATTAAAATCCTGTTGGCGACAACTTGGACACAAGTGCACAGGCATTTTGGGAAACAAATAAGGTTCAACCAGCACTGTGCTGGATGAGTCATACAGGAGAGGAGGAAAATTGGCTGATTTTGCTACTTTTAAGGCATTCGGCCTCGTCAATGCAAGCAGAGGAGAGCCAGGAGAGAGCCAGCCACGGCAGAGACTGTGATGGTCCACTATTCATTTTGGAGGAAAATTGGCAGTAAAAAGGATCTGGTCAGCGTTAAGCTCCGGCAGCGTTTATTCTAATTTTGTTGAGCTGACTACTTAATTAAACGGTCGTTTTATGGGGAGTAGGAGAAGTATTGGCTGTGTGATAGTGAAAGACGGAGGCTGCCATCCCAATTCACTTGGTTTTTTTCTTCTAAATGCTGAGAAAACATTTTCCACCTCCAAGAGACTCTTCTCCCATAGTCTACCTATTCTTCCCTGAGCAGCTATGTCGGGAAGCAGAGGGTCCCCCTCTTCCTCCTGTGGCAGCCCACTGTGGTATCACAGCCATGGAGGGTAATTTTTCCTCTAGTTTTCAAACAGCACCCAAGCATTACCCTTTTCATAAGGGACAACTTAACACCTTTCCTGTACTTACTTTGGGCTATAATATATCTATATTTCAATACCTCTTATTGACCCCATATCAAAGGCAAGCGTAGTAAAGATGTGGAAAAAGAACTACTGTTCTTTTTCAGGTCCATTTTCTTCTTCCCATGCCTGGGGCTTCCTCCATGTCTCAAACCCAACAGCCTCTCTGTCCCTCAGTATTCTTCCAAAAGAATTTATATAAGCCTCAGACGTACAAGAAATACAGTTGCTCTTACCTTTGCAGTGCTAAGGTGTGACATTCAGTCTGCATAACTTAAAAGTAACATTTTGGAAAGTCATCTCTACCGTTGGCAGTGAAAACATGACTGACAGGGCAGAATTGGGATTGCCTCTATGGGTGAGGTTACCAGAGAATATGGCCAATTGGAAAACCTTGAAGGTGACCTCCTTAATGGCATACAGAAAACTCAGAGTTGGCAGCAGAGAGGACAGGAATGGTTTCCCACACAGTTTGGATTTTGCAGGTCCATGGTGCTCGGTTTTCATGAGGTCATGCTGGGCAGTGATGAGAACACAAGATTTCTCATGCAAGTCACCCCTCACTGGGGAAAAGTATCCACGTTCAGATGAAAGTTCAAGCAATAAGTGTGTGCATCCACCTGCACACGTTTGATACATCTACAGGAAGGCAATTCAGTGATTTACCCCATCGCCATAGCTGATGAGATCGCTAATGTGTGTAACCAGAGCCTCTTGCTAGTGTCTGGAAGATGGATGGTGATTTTGGGAAGGAAAATCAGATTTGCAAGAAGGTTTGTAGGAGTTTCAGCCAGTGTCAGAGCCAAGAGGATACCTGTGGGCTGGCAGCAACGGGTGAGTAATGTAGACAGCACTCAGAGCTATTTGGGATCTCACGTTTGACTTCTGTCTTAAAATAAATTCAATATCTCTTCATTGAGACTGGCACTTAGCCAAGAATGGCTCAGTCACAGTGCTCCCTGGGATGAGCTCTGTGACTCATAGAATCTCAGAACTGTTTTGGTTGGAAAACACCTTTAAGATCAAGTCCAATCACTAGCCTCACACTGCAAAGGTCACCAATAAACCGTGTCGCTCAGCAACTTATCTACATGGCTCTTCAATATCTCCAGGAATGGCAATTCCAACACCTCCCTGTGCAGCTCGTTCAAGTGCTGAATAACCTCCTCAGTGACAAAGTTCTTCCTAATTGCCAATCTAAACCTCCCCTGGCACAACTTGAGGCCACTGCCTCTTGTCACTCATTACTTGGCAGAAGAGATCGACCCCCACCAGCCTGCTACAACCTCCTTTCAGGTAGTTGTAGAGTGATCGTGTCTCTCCTCAGCCTTCATGTCTCCAGGCTAAACAATCCCAGTTACCTCAGCTGCTCCTCATCAGACTTGTTCTCCACACCTTTTACAAGCTCCATTGCCCATCTCTGGACACACTCCAGCAGCTCAGTGTAGCGAGGGGCTCAGAATTGAACACAGTGTTCAAGGTGCAGCTCAACCAGCACTGAGTACAGGGGTATAATCACCTCCTCGGCCCTGCTAGTCACACTACTTCTGATACAAGTCAGGATGCCGTTGTCCTTCTTGGCCACCTGGGCACACTGCTGGCAGCTGTAGATTAATGTCTCCAGGTCCTTCTCCTCTGGACAGCTTTCGAGCTGCTCATCTCCAAGCCTATAGCATTGCATGGGATTGTGTGGCCCAAAGGTAGCACACAACTTGTGTCTTGTACATGTCTTGGTTTTTTCAACAAATACTAGGCAGGGGGAAAAAACAAAGCCCAAGCCTGGAAGAACTGGATCTGTTATTTCTAAGGCCCTAGAACTAAAGCATCATCTACCCTCATCAGAGTTATCCAAGATAACTAAAGGAGACTAATTTAAAATAGAATCTCCTCATTCCTAGGCTCCATGTTGTTGCAATACTCTCAGCCAAAACTCCTGATGCATTATGTGGCACATAGCACATCCAGAAAGGCAAATAAAATATTGTCTCTGCTATTGAACCTGCACTGCTAACTCATTTATTTTTGGTGAGTGTGGAGGGATTTCTGTTCAGCCAGCACCTATGACTTATCTGCAACGGAATGACTGGCTCCACACATGCCAAATGCCATCAAGTCCTTCCCTACAAACCACTATCTCACTGTTTAAGACAAGCATTGCTGGCCCCTCACCCCATACATAGTACTGTATGAGTTAATTTTATTTTAACACTTTTATTTTGTCTTGGGGGTTTATTAAGTGCTGTGGACTCTGGTCATGAGTTGTTGGGGCAACTCAAGGAAAATAGAAGCTCCTAGCAGGAAGGAGCCTCTTGCTGCCAGCACAGAAATCCTTTCCCCACAGGCCAGGCACAACCGTGACACCGCTGCTTTAGCATGCTGTATTTCACGCTGCGTTTAGGCAGTGTGGTTGGTAATGACTTCTGTAGCGACTTTGTGTCACGGGCTGGCTTTATTGAGATGCTTAATCCTCAGCAGGTGCCGCACAGTGACACACAGTTATGTCTTGGAGGTAATAATACCACAGTGATGTTTTACTATACTGTTAACCCTCAGTGCAATGAGGTATTACAAACAGCACTCTCTTCTGCTCCATTACTGATAACACGCTCTCTTGCTCCGAGCTGTCTTGCCGAAGCAATGACCAACGCAATGCAGGAAGCAGCTCGCTTCTTGCAACTGTCGTGTGTTATCTCGCTCTTGTTTCCCACCCATGTTGTTCCAGCTCATCAGGGTCTCACACCAGAAAATGGAGGCTCTGGCTGCAGGACTCTGCATGGTCCTGCTTTACTATCATGCCTTGCCACTGCATGGATCTTGTAGGATCTCTTCTTTTTGTAGCTGCCTCTGACCCTTTCCTTTATTGTGCTTCAGGCAGAAAAACAGTAAGAAGGAATATTTTCCTGATCATGGTTTTGGATAATTAGGGAAATTTTCACAGGATTTAGAACCCACTATGGGGATGTGACCCTGTTTCACATAGTAAGTTCTGATTGACTGAGGAATGACAAATTAACACCAATAAAAACAGACAAAAGTTTAGGGTGCCACTTCTGTACTGATTATGTCATTATAACATTCATAAGCGTAGAGATTGTCTTACAGAAAACCCCAATGACATGCCACTCTTGGGAAGTCATCACTATGTCTGCCACCTGTCCCTTTACTCAGCATCTGATTTTTGCTTTGTTCCCACATCTAACAGCTTCTTGAGTCCCACCTTTGTGGCCTGCCAAAGTTTTCCCTTGGGTTTTTGTGATTGAGTCACCTCCAGCTCTTCAGCAAAGCTGAGTGAAGGGCCACAGTCCTGTGCCAGGGTTGGGGCTGCAGTTCTGCCTGCGCTGCATGGATCCTGGCAGGGGTCCCTCCACCTTCTCTTGTTCCCTCCTGCCCATTCTACCTTCTTGCAACCTCGAGGCTGGATCATCACCTCTGGGAAAGGATGGAGGAATAGGTGAATGGCAACTGATGGCAAAATAGGCACAAGTATTGTTTATTATTAAGGGGGGCTGCTGATTGCACAAACCACACATCACCATATTCCTTCTAAACTGTGTCTAAGATTTCCTGGTCACAGCTGTCCATCTTCCCCGGCACTCTGACACAGCCGTGCCCAAAATGCCCAGAAATCTGATGGAGAGGGTCTGGACTCAGGCCTTTCTGAAAGACCTTCCCTTAAAAACTTTCTGAAAATCCCACTTTGGAACTTGAAAAAGCAGCCTATTTATTTCCAAGACCATCACACCTCTCCCAGCCCCAGAGACTACAAGACATACATCTGATGTGCTTAGCAGAGCAGAGAGGAGTGAATCAGGGGTCCACAACTGCAAAATTGTCACCTTTATCCTCTCCCAGAAAGGAGGAGGTAGATCACAGCTGATTAGAATTAGTACTCTGTGGCAGGTAGGTGTTTTCCAGATGGTTTGTGCAGCATGTGACGGATTTTTACCCAACATTCCTGCATAATCATGAGCAAACTGGAAAACAGACGGCAGTTGGGTGGGAAGGCATTGTGCCTTTGCTTCACAGTGCCGCAACTGTGGAAAAAAATGTAGTGAATCTTTGTTTACTGGGATAAAGCAAAGCTCAGAGCTAGTGTGAGTGCTCTGACTCCTGGCTTGTGGCTGTGAGAAGCAGCCCTTCTGATACAGGCTGGAAAAAGTGGTGCCAGGTTCAAAACGTCAAGCTTCATGATGTCATACTTTCACATTTTCAGTAAGCCCCGGGTAAGATATGTAGCACTGGAAGATGCTTTTTCTGCCTGCACTTAAGCCATTTCCAAAACAGATGTTGGCTTTGAATGGTCAGGAGTATGTATTGACATATCCAACAGTGATTAAGTTCACAGAGCTGAGGAATCACAGATGGTTTCATTCCTTTGGGGATACCCCAAGGATAATTGCATTTGGTGTTAATATCCCTCATTCATTTTACTATCTGGTGACAAATTCTGCCCCCAGGTGTGGATCCACATCTTTCTTCTAGCGAGACAGAACTAAGGCCTAGTTCAATATAACATCGGCATTTTGGCTTTCAGAGCCAGTGGGCTCCCTGCTACATATGAGTCTATGTGGGAAGGCATGGACCATCCTGAGGAATAGCTGGTAACCTGCTGTTGCAAGAGGGAGAGAAGACTTCCCTCAGAGGCACCTTGATAGCATCAGGGAAACTGACACAATCCAAAAATATTTAGCTTTTATTTTTTATGGAGATCTCCATGAAGTCTGTGTTTTGCATTGCACTGGCTTTCTTCCCTGTACATCCAGGGCAGGGTATGAGAACAGACAGGTGTCTCCCTGTAAAGCTGCACTTGTGTTTGCGGGGATGCAACGCCGTGCCGGGGCTAATGCCATGCTGATGGCCTTCATGAGCAGCAGCATCCCCTGCACCATGACACCACTTAGCCTGGTGCCAAGAGGTTATTCCCAGGGAGGCTGTGAGGGCTGACACCTTCCTTTAATTAATACCATCACATCTAGCCTTCAGATAACCTTCAGAAGTTCCAGGGCTTTGCAACTTTGACCATTAAAAATGGGTTTATGAATGGACAGTTGCTAAGCCCTGTTTCAGCCGTATCCACTGAGTGTTACAGACTGTTTGCAAATGGCCCTAAATCCTTCTGGAGCAGCTGACAGAAAGCACCCCACACAGAATATTTGACCAAACAGAAATGTGACGTTCACCTTGAATCTGTCCTGCATTAAAGAATTCTTAATGCACTAAAGATACAATATTATAATATTTGTTCCTTCTTAATCTATGAGGGGAAGCAATGCAGGTTATCATATGCAATAACATCTGAAAGCTGAATTACAGAGCTGTCTGCTGTGGAACAATGAAATGACAGCTCTTTAAAGTGCTGTCAAGCTCTTGTTGGACACTTGTATCAAAACATGCATTTTAGCCTCAGGAAGACAAATCCACCATGTCTTCCCTTTCTGGGGAGCTTCTTAATTTATGGATACATAACAAAATGGCTTTCTTGAAATTCTCTGTGCCGTAGGTAAAATCTCTTCCTCTTTTGGTGACCAGAATCATACCAACACGAGCTTTAAGCAGAGTTCCTAAGACACAAAAGCCTTTTGCAGGCCCCATGCCCTCCACAAAAAAATACTGATCTTGAGAGATCTGCGAGTAATGCTCTGCAATTGCTCAGCACTTCCATGAGACCTCCATCTCCCTCCACTTTCCACCCACTGCCCACTCTGGTACTGAACAGCCTCAGGCAGCAGTGAGATCTTCTGGGGCTTGTCAGTGTGCTGGCCTGGTAACCCTCACTAATTACTCACTGGAACAATAAGGAAAGAGTGGGCACCCTCCCCAGGACCACTAGTGCTGAGCTGGTCTTGGAAGAGCCTTGCTAGCTCCCATCCAGATACAGATGCCAACACTTGGCTTCTCCTTGTGCCTAGCCTTCCTTCATGTGGCCATGACCTGGAGCTCAAGCTGTGCTCCCATCACAGTACTGCTGAAGGACCCATGGCATTTCACAGGATACAGACCACGATGGGAGGTGGCTGGGGTGTCTCATGCATTTGAGGCATCTGATGCATATGACAATTGTGAATGAGCTGCCTAATCTCCCTACTGGCTCCTCTCCCACTGCCACAGCAGAGCTTCCCCCTGCCTGCCCACGGACATTGAGTCTCCATTACATGAACACTGAATTCACTCTGTGAATGTCTCCTGAGGAAAATAAATTTAAAAGGCAGGGGAAAAAACAGCAAAACAGAAAGAACCCTTTGCACTGCAACAGTACTTGCAATTAAGAACAAAATGGAGAAGAAAGCACTGAAGCCTGACTTTGGGCAGGAAGAACAAGCCCTCCCTGAGAGCCCTGTCTTTCTGTAGGCACAGCACAGCGGCTGCTGTCTTTGCTTTACGTCAGAGCATTACTGCTGTTGTTTTGCCCCTGGTATCAACAGAGCTCGCCTGGTAAGTGGGTGGGATATTGGGATTTACGTTGTAGAGAAATTCAGAAAGGCTTGTGCCTTTCCCCCCCCCTCCCCCCCCCCCCCCCCGCAAAGCTTTTGAAAGTCCACTGGGGACCCCTAATGTTCAGCTACTGCTGAAGCACACACTTCAAAGCCAGGGCTGCACAGCTTCTTTAGCCATCTACGGGTTTGATCATTCCAACAGACTTTTATTATGGATGATAACGCTCACTTCTCCCTGCCAAAAGTCATCTTTCTAGGGAGCTCCTCAAAACGTTTGGTAAAATAACATTTGTACAGTCAGAAAGCACACCAGCTGTGTCAAACAGGAATCCCTCTGGATATGCTTTGGGAGGCAGAAGCCTCCCTGCCACCTGCATAGCGTGCAAGATCTCTTCCTGCCCTAAGCTGTGGTGACAGATACATTTAACATGCCCAACAGAAAAGTTTGCAAAGAAAAGTGGTTAGAAATAACGGCTATTGTACAAGGCACTGGGCAGAATAACCCTTTGCAGGTTTTTAAGCATGTCTGTGACAGCTTGGCAGGAGCTCAGCCTTCCATAAATTCTCATTGCCTGGCCCCTATTCCCACACATCTCCTCATGGCTGAGTCACTTCTTCCCTAAAATAAATCTCTGCCTGCCTTCTAAGGCCCACACTCAGCTGGGCAGCCTCCATGACCAAACCTAAAGTGCCTCCATTGCACTCAGCCAGAGCAAATGGAACTCCTGCTTTCACAGGATTTTTCCATTTTCCCAGTACCTCTGCTGGTAGGGTCAAGTGGGACACAAATAAATACCTCTGGCACAGCCTGGTTTTGAGGGGTTTCATCCTGTATACCATGGGCCATCTTTCCTCCCTCGTGTCACAGGAATGTGTTACCTTTCCCAAACTATTATCATTAATTTTCCTGAACAGCCAAAGACCAACAGCATGGCCATTTACTGTGAGTGAGTGACCATACCAAACCCACCCAAATGTTTAGGCAGAAATGCAGCTAGAGTAAGTTTCCCTCCTCTCTTTCACAAACCCAAGTAAATCAGAGAAATCCATGCTTCCTAAGTGGCTTCTAACATAGTGAAAGTCAATTAGAGTGATGGAAATGGAGCTTATAACTGCAGGTTTTCATCACTGATTCCATGCTAAATATCTGTTCTGTGTGGTTTGCAGGGAAATGAGGGTGCATGGAGAGGGAAGGATGGTTTTTTTTAGAGCAGTTAAATTACCTCTAATTAGCAACACAACTGTAGTCAAAACATAATGTGAGGATAATAAATTGATATTTGCATAATGGAAATGCTACCAAAATGTACTTCAAATAAGCTGAATTACATTATAATTAGAGCTGTGTTTTGGGAAAGAAAATCCTTCTAATTGCCTATGAACAGGCAGTGCCAAGGAGGATAAGGCTAGCAGCTGCTGGTGAGGTCCAGCCAATGCTGTGTGGGGCAGGGACCTTGTGACTGGGGGACATTCCCAGGATGGGCACAGGTTGCCCTGGTGAGAAAAAGGTAGCAAGGCTGTGAATGGCACCTTCATCCATTGACTGCAAAACCATGTTTTGTGGGACTGGACTGAAAGAAAATCTAGGAGAAAATCACTTTGACTGGGAGACAGAAAAAGGTCCTATGAAATGCAATGACCCTCAGCATATTCACTACTCAAATACCCAGGTTAGTAGACCTGGTGCTCACCAAGGAAGTGTCGTACACCAAACCTAGGCAGCTAACAGCATCATCCCAGACTCAGAGGCAACAGTAAAGAGGTGTGAATTTGGCCATTACTTGTTGGCAGAGGTGTACAGCAGGGCATGGCTCTCAGACCATGCTTGAATGCCTCTATGACATTGCTGTGGGTAGGGAGGATGGAGAAAACAAGGAGGATGACTTTGAGGGTAGAGGAGAGGCAGCAGAGACCATCAGTCAAGGTTCCATCAGGGCTTTTGACACAGGTCTTCATTCCATTCTCCTGGTGGATGCTGTTTTGCAGAGACAAATAAAAGATTTTTCTACTCACAGACAAAAAAAGGGGGGAACCACGGGCCTGAAAATTATAACTCGTGCAAGTAACCATTGCTTCCATCTATATATGAGGCATATAGCATAGGTCCAGTTTCCAAATCAGGAGCTATAGGTCATGCATGTTTACTGTGTGAGAAGAAAAAAATCAAGTATGAGACATGATGCAGCAGTAGCCTCATGTCAAGGGGAATATTCCCCTGCCTTCAAAGGGCCGTGGCTCGCTGCCTCAGTCCACAACCACTGCAGAGGCCATGGAAATAAGCTCCTTTTTGAGTTGGCAAATGTCTTGCTTTTCTGCTTGAGGTGGAGGGAAGAGAGAAATTTGCCTAGTGCTGTGCTCTGCTGCAGGTTTTGTGGTAGCAGATTTAATAAAGGGATGTGTGGGAGGAAGCACAGAAGAAGAAAGGCAGGCAGGTGGAGCAGGAGGCTGTGCTTCAAATAGAGAGCATTGTTTGCAAGTGCTGTCGGGTAAGATGGGGGAGGCAGAAGGATGGCCAGGCCCCAGGACTCCCCTCCTCTGTCCTCTTCTCTTAGGAGCAAGATGCAGAGCTGACCCCAAGGAGCCCAGGCTGCAGACAGTCAAGTGAAGCAGAGGAAAAGCCCAGCCATCCCTTGCTTAACGTGTCACCATCAGCCCCCACCAAGCTAGGTGCTGGGAGGTTGTGCCTGTGGGATGCCCCTCCAGGTTTTCCAACATCGCCCTAGAAAGATAATAAGGCTAACACTGGAGAGGGGAAGGGAAAGTGGGAGTCTAAGCAAAATCCTTCTTACCTTTGGCTATGAGTCACAGCACAAAAGCAATTCTTGGAAACCAAAGCCTGGCCTCTACCACTAGCTTACTGTGTCATTTGTTCCCTCAGCAGCAGCTCCCAGGCCCAGGACTTCTTGTAAACGCAACAAGTGAGGTAGATAATCATGACAGGAAAACAAGAAAGATTGCACACCAACAAAGGCAGCCCTGGGAAACACTTTAATTGTGAGCAAAATGCTGTGGATTGTTGTTTAGTGAGTGCACTTCCTGTGAAATGCAATTGCTCCCACTGTGGTTCTAAACTGAAACCACCCTGAAAGTGAAGGCAGTTTTGATTAAATTGAATTACTTTTCCCCAAAACTGGCATTGCAATGATAGTGTTGATAAGGAACGATAGTTATTAGGTGACACTATTATTTATATTTTCTATTAAATCACTGTCATTTGTATTACAAATAACATCATGCATGCATGTCTTGTTGATTTACAGGAATAAAGTCTCTGTCATGATCATTTATTGCAATGCATAAGCATAGCATGAGATACACACAGTGCAAATGCACAAGCAACACTGCATTAAGTCCAGATCAATATTTGGATCTAACTCAGTAAATCAGTTGATGCAACACTAGCTGTGCTTTTCCAATAATGTTCATATGTCCATTGTCAGTGTAACTCTAACGGCTATTTGTCTCCTCCACCACACTGTCCCAGCACCATTCTGAAGTGTCGAGCCAGGAACCAGGAAGCAGGAGTGGTGAAACAAAAGGAGAAGGAGCAGCAACACCTCCCTGCCATAGATCTGACCGAGGAGATAGCAAGAAAAATGTAGCGACCGATGAATGACCCAAATGCCTAAAGACAAGACACTAAGCAAAGAGAAAGCCAGGTTTCTAAGTGCAGAAGAAGGTAAAACTGGACACGCATCAGTGGTGCAGTAGTCATTCAGGGAAGGTTCCTGCTCTTGAGGATGTTTTCCAAAAGTTGCTGAGCTTCCTGGAGCCCATGGGCTGCTGCCACACTGAGGAGTTTCTCCACTTTCCTGAAGGACATGAGACTGTCATCAAGAATGTCTAGGAGGAGGTTTGATTCATTCCTAGCTAAATTTTATTTACCCAGGCTTTTATGAGGACCACAGATACTGAATCTGAAAGTGTCTGTTAAGCTAACTCTCCGTTATTGAGAAAATGATCTGATTTTCTCTCTCCTTTTCCCTGTGGTATAAGCATTTATGTTTTGGGTTTGGTGATTTTCTCATCTTAGTTGAATTCAAGCAGAGATGGATTTGGAGCTCTTGAAACACATACTCCTTTTGCCACTCAATACATGAGTCTGCCCGATGATGCAACATGCAACAGAGGTTGAAACAAAATGTGCTGGCTTCAACTCACAGGATTTGCCCAAACATTGCTTTTTTTTGTTTCGGTTAGCTTAAGAGTTAGCTTAAGACTGTGCCCCTCAACCTCAATTTTAACTTTCAGACTTGGAGTAAGTGTTTAAAACTCAAAACAATTTTTTTTTTCTTAAAAAGGAGGGGGAGGGGGGCAGGGGGCAGGGGGCAGGGATGGGCTGGGTTTCATTCTGATGGGAACTCATAGCTTGTTTTAGTTTCACTTAACTCCAGCACAAGTCACCATAGCAAGTGTACAAAGCACAGGACAGCTTTCTTTGGCTGTGGACCTTGCTGGGAATGCTGGTGTGCAGTGTGTGCAGGCACGCTTCAACCCAACCTCCAGGTAGTCAACAGGAAAATTCTTGTTGACCTCACTGGGTAGGAAAGAGAGCAGAAACAGGGCTCCACAAAAATAAAGACAGGTCTTTGTGGCAAAAAATTAATATGTAACTTCAATAGCTCTTACTATATCAGTATGGGTCTTGTCCCTTGCCTTGACTGGGAAATCACCAATGGAAATACATACATAATTATACCCCAAGCGTTTAGGTACTGTGTCACCTAATTTTTAAAATCTCTTTGGGGTAACCTGCTTTTTAGTTTTCTTGCCACAGATGGGGCTGCATTACTGGCAACACAGGGAAAGGGCATTAGAAATGCTGGAGTAGCTTCATGTATAGAGTATCTATACAGCACCAGGATATGCCCCCGCTCCCCAGGAGGAGCTAGAAATGCATCTGTAATGGAAAAGAAGAAGAACAGATCTGGTTACCCTTCTTCCAATGCCACGGTCGTGTTTCTGAGTGCCCCCACTGCCAGGTTGAAGGAAGAATGGGGGTGGCCCTGGCCCGCAGCCTGCCTAGAGCAGGGAAGAGAAAAGCAAAGAAAGGGGTAAGAGAAAGTAAAGAAAAAGAAAACCTGAGTTTTCATGTTATAAAGTGAGGTAAGAGCAAAGAAAGATAAAGATATGTATAAATGTGTCCTGGAATATGACCCTTTTAAAATTTTCAGAACCTGAGTTGGGAAACACCCTTCTTCAGAAAATCAGCAAGTCTCCAGCATTTCTCTGAGTACAGATGTCCTTAAAGATGCCCTCTTAGTTCACAACCCCTGATGTCACAGGCAGTTATTTCAGCCTAAAAATCCTGCGGCTTGATGTTTTTCTATGCCTTGAGAACACACAGAGGAAACATTCAACATGTCCCCCCTCTCCCCTCACTTTTTGGGTCCCACAGTAACTTTCCTCATCCTTTCTCCTTACTGTTTCTCAGCAGGAATGAGAGGTTTTCAGGGGACAGAGGTTTTCAGAGGTTTTCCAGTCTCCCACTATGGGTGTAACCACTGTGGGTACCACGGCAGATGTCCACGCTGGGTACAGCTGCCTCACTTAGGTGGCAGAAACCTCTTGGGAGCATATGCTGAGAGCAGGAAACTAATACCCTGCCATAACTTGATTTTCCATCTCCTCAGCAGCTCCAGGCTCTCTCCCCTTCTGCACCTGTGCATTTTTACAGCTACCCACCTGTAGCTTGAACCATTGCTGTCTCGCTGTTGAGATACTTACTTGCTTCCCAGTGATTTAAGAAAGAGCAACAGCAAGTGGAGAAAGTGGAGTGAAGCATCTGACCCAGAGCAATAAGTTGCTTCTGGCCTCCTGCTGTCACCCCTTCTACCTCCCTGGTGCAGGACAGCTCAGCACAGTTCTCATCACAAAGCACTTATGGCTCTTTTTCCTCCTCTTACGCCACAGCAGCCTTTCCCCAGGAGAGGGCAATTTCCCACAGCGAGGGTTGAGGTTGGTTTATCTCACCTCACCTGAACCAGTGCATGGCCATGTCCTCATTTTTTTCCACTCCAGCTCCTGAATGTGAGAAAAGGCAGCAAAGTCATAAGATATAAAATTAGGATGTAAAATAAAATGTTCAAAATCCAGCAGTGTGGTGGTGTACCACATAGTGCAGAGCCATATTTGTGCTTCTGGCTTATACCCATACGTACTCTGGCAGTAGTTAGCCATGGCTTGGAGAAATGTTACCTTGTAAATACCTCTGTCCCAGGATGTGCTGGGCATGGGGGTATCCCAGGCGAGCATATACATGAGCCACATGGAAATGGAAATCCTCGTAGCACAGCAGGATGTAGAGAAGAAGGAGGACAGTAGTGATTATAGCTGCCAACTGTGAAAGAGAGGAATAGTCATGATGCAAGGAGGAAAAGAAGCTGAAGACCAGCTACAGCAAATACTTCGTCTGAGCTCTGAAACCTTGTGAAGCTATTCCCCACAAAGAAATAGGAGGATTAGCTCACAGAAAATCAAAGTTGCTTTTGATAGAGAACCAGTTCCAGCACCCACTGAAGCTGGCAGAAAAAGCGCTGACGACTTCCATGAGCAGCAGATCAGCACTTTAGTTAATAGCTATGCTACAGCAAAGGAAACTACAATCATTTCATTTTACAGTGGTTCTCTTGAAGAAAAGAAAAAAAAGCATAAGGTGGTATGAGGCTTTTACGAGCAACCCATCCAGAAGGCTTGCCAGAAGAAGCCTCATTCCCCGGGCAGCCAGGCCCCCACCTACCTCTGGCCATCAGCAACTGCAGCATCACCATATGGACCTGAACACCCCCTTTGTGAGTGTCCATGGTTCATAAACCCTTTCATCCCACATTAAAGTGAGGACATGCCACCAATGTCCACACCTGAAAGGATAATAACTTTGGATCTGAAACTCTTATTGTATTCCAGGTACAAACCAGAAAAAAACATTATGTACTGCACCAGGAGGGGAAAAAAAAAAGAGACTAAAATTTGGCTGACTGCCAAACATGGCTGTTTGCTTTTTAATGCCAAATTGGACTTTCTTTGTTCAGTGAGCTAACCATTAGCTTCCAGTGAGAGGAGCTGATGATTTGAACAACCGCATTGTGGCAGGGTCAAAGATCCCTGGCTGGGGAAAGAAGAGCAGGGTTAGGAAAGGGTTGTAGGAGCCCCAGGCAAAGTCTCCTGTCTGCACAATTTACCAGGAGCCCTTTGCCTTCTCACAGGGGAAAGCAGTGAGTTTCACCAATGGTGCCAGCTCTGCAGAAAGTAAAACCTTTTCCTACTACACAGTGAGACAGAAATCAGATACAGGTCCAGGTAGAAGACATGAGTCTTTGAAAACAACACAGGAAGCAAACACTGATCAGGTTTCTCAGTGCAACCTGTGGTGAGAGAATTCATATGATGATGGTGTGCAATCCAGAAGAGTCTGCTAATATCTCATCCTTCAGCTCTGCAGCTTTGGTGCAAGCAATGCTGGACTCTTGGGTCTGATGTTCATGGTGACATGCTGAAGTACCACTCTGCTCCCTGCACACCACTGTCCCTCTCCTGTAGATGCAGGAGAAGAGCAGACATCAGCAGACCTATTTCAATGGGCGAGTCAGAAACAAGGCCTGAGGCCCTTCTGGGTGACCACAGCCATCACAGAACAAGTGTACTTTTTCATCCAGGCATAATTTACTGCTGCAGGTACTTGTGAATAGTGACTACAGTGTGTATGTGGCTTTGTCACTATGCCATGCTCAGAATGAGCCAAGGGTCAAGAAGCAGATGGAAAAGATGACAAGATGTAAGAGCTGTAACAGCCAGAGGCTCTTCTGGCTGCTATGGATGATTTGGTGTGACTCATACAGATGAGTGCAAAACACTCTCTTTTTTTTTTTGGGGGGGAGGGCGGGTGTAGGCACCTGAGATGTATGCAGACTATTGCAAAGCAAATGGCACATTTAAGTCCTAATCTGTTTCTCAGCTGTCTGTAAAGCTTGAGGACAGCGGTGGCATGGGTCTGGCATTTCCTTGCTGTTTCATGGAGGCTCCTACACTCTCATACACTCCTGTTAGCTGCAGCAACCACTGGAGGCAGTAGGTTGCCAAGAGCTCTCTAACGCCTAATTTGGACCCAGGTCCTGGTTCAAGACTATCTCTAATTGGGATTAGTGAATGCCAAGGATTAAATAAGACTAGTTAGTTAATTAGGCTAAGTAGATAAAATAAGTAAGCAATAATGACATGAAAATACCCCAACATTTGACTTTTTGGCTGATGTAGGAGATTTTGCTGTTCTGTTTGAGACCTCCCTATTCAGCACATGCAATGTCGTTGCTTAGACGGGGATGATTCCCAGACGTTTTGACAAAAACACCTCTCCACAAATGCAAAGGAGACCTTCAGGGTCTGATAGCACTGATGGGTATGTGAATCCCTGTAAGCCAATGGCAAGTCTGAGAGGAAATCCAATTCATAGATGAATCTGGCTACTGCTGAATGCTTTTGCTCTTATTTAAGAGGAGAAAATGATACTCCTGAAAAGAGCTGTGATGGCTAGAAATACGTTAAGAAGTGCTCCTTGATGAAAATATATCTGATGTTAAGAGTCCAGCTCAGGCAAAGCTGAGCGCGGATCTCTGGTGAAGGGCAGCATTTCTGAAGAAGAACCAAGGCTGATGAGTAAAAGGTTGGTTGTGACTGTGATTATGTGCTGCCTAATGCTGTTGCTCTGCTATTTTGTCACTCTTGCAGTGGCTGGGGCTGGAATATGTCAGTGAATGTTTCAAGTGGTTGCAGATGGGATGCATAATGCTGCAAGAGTCAGTGACAGTGCTTTTATGGGTGCAGATTTGGGGACTGTAAGATGCTCAACAAACATGGTGCCTCCTTTATGCTTCATGTGAGACTGCCTGAAGTTCCAGGAAACAAGTGGGAAATGTGGTCTTTGCAAGGAGCTCTTTCTCTTGTAGGTCTGGTACATCCACTACACATAACAGCAAAAAATTGACTATTTCTAAATGAAAGGGGAAAGGACATGATGTGAAAGTTACTGCAGGTCATGGGGGAAACCTCTACAGCCAGGCTGTGAACACGTATCCCCACCACAGGGTAAATCCTGTCATGAATGCTCCCTGTAGGACACCACCTCTCAGTGGTGGTGTCTGTGATGATCAGCCACTTGCTGCTGGCAGCTCCCGTCCTCACTGCTGTAGTGACACTGCCTGGCTCCTGCAAGGTCATGGCCCAGGAACCACTGGATGTCCATGTTTTTGTCCCAGGTGGTGTTTTGTGGGAAGGCTTTCAGCTTTTTGTAGTTGTGTAGGCACTGTCAGATGCAGCAAGTGAGGCATTTCATGGGCAGTTCCTTTAGAAAGGGACCACCGAGCATCTCTAATCTGGTTTAGCAGTTTTATAGGGTTTGTTCTATTTTCTTTTCCTAAGCCTTCCTAAAGGGCAAGGAAGATCAAGCCCTCTGCATGGCAAAAGGCAAGTGCTGGAGTGCACTGATCCTAGCTCTGGGAGGTGGCACCACAAACAGTCCTCGCTTGGCTGCCCACCAACATCTGAACAGACATCTAAAAGCACATAACTAGTCTCACAGCAAGCAGACGTATCAGCAAGCTTTTTCACCATCAGTCAGCAAAAATACTCCTTTGCCCCCTGCTGTGGCTACATTTGCATTCAGGTAAATGTTGTGCTGTTTTAAATGTCTCCAAGACCAAGAGACAGGGGGAACAAAATTATATTTATCAAGATGGAGCTGCTGACTGAGGGAGGGCACTCTGAAGTGAAATCTCCCTGCAAGTGGGATGGAGGAGGGAGGCTCGAGCCTCCTGGGCTTCTTCCAGGCTGGTTGTCTACAGTCCCTCATTCTCATGGCTGGTACCAGGGACTGAAGGTGAAGTGTACCAGTTCCCAAAACTGAGAGGTCCCCAGAAACTACAGCCAGACAATGAGCATTAGTGTACCTCAAATGCAGGAACATGGGAAGCTTGTTGCATTGCCCAATGCAGAGTGGGAAGCAGACCACTGGCCTGCAACCACCTTTGTAGTCTTAGAAGAAGCTTGGTTTCTCATCCCACCCTTTCTTCTGTGGTGACTCATTAAGAAACTACTCTGCATGTTTCATACCTTGCATGGTTTGGACTGATCCAAAGCAAGCGGAAGCGCAGCAGTATCAGTGGGGCTATGCCAGAGAACTGGGCAGTGATGGAGCCAAACCAGGCTGTGCATGTGTATTTAAGCAACCTGTCTCCTACTACAGCTTTGGTGTCTTACCAGGACCATCATTCATGTGCCAAAGCCAGGTAATCAGGATTAAAAATGTGATCAGCAGGAACACACAAAAATCCCACTCATAATGACTATACTGGGAGATGCCATGTTACAGTCAGCTAGCAAAAGCCCCTGCTCCCCAAACTCTGCTTTCCACCAACTATCATAGAGTCCTGCATTGTGTTCCTGCCCTCAGCAAGCAGAAAGCCCCAGGGGTGCTGGAGAGGCTTCAGTGACACTGCAGTCTTTCTCAGCACAGGCCGTGGTGCTAAGAAAGGCATCGGAAGCCTCACATTTGAGAGGCTGTTGCGTGCAAGCAGCTCCCTGTGCCTTTGACATCATATAAGACCCCTGTTCCCACACCAAGCCAATCCCCAAGCTTACCTCCCACTTGCTCCATGCTGAGCTGGAGGATCTGGGGTTCCCACCCCTTGAAGAGGAATTTGCCTGGCAGCTATCAACACTGCCCTTTCCCTCCCGTCGCCGCCACATTGCAGGTTTGGTGTCCCCTATCTCTCTCTCCCAGCAGGTCTGAGTGCCTCACTTTAACCCAGTCTGCTCCCTGTCTGGCCAGGCACCACTGCCACCCTGACATAAGTCTTCCCCATCAACATCCCTTAGTTTTGTTCCTGATTTATGGTAGCAGTAGCCCAGCTGCTTCACTAAGATAAGAGGGATGGATACATGTCCTCTCGAAGAGTCATAGAAAAGGTGAACCAAAACCCTTTCAAACCACTGATATTTAACTCTCTCAGTGCTGAATATTTCTCTTCCTTCAGCCCGCTCCCAGGTATTGCGAGCCTCCACCAGTAAATCATTGTATTTAACAAACTTGAAGGAGTTTTTTTCTTTTTGCTTTTCACATGAGAAGGAAAGTGCTTCACAAGCGATGATAATGCTACCTGTTGCTGCAAATGTTCAGTATCTTGTTATTTCCATTGCAGGGCCTCCACAGCCATGTGGGGTCTGACATGTTGGCTTTTGGACAATTGCAAGAAAATGCAGGCCCAGTCTCGGGTGAGAAAATTAGAGGAAGTGCAATGACATATAATCAGGAAATTATCAGAATATACAAAACTTACAAAATTCAACAGGATGGGAATTTGTTTTAAACTGGAAAAGAGCTTGCTGGCTAAAGGCAGTCATTTTGTAGCTGTATAATTATGTCTATTAATCTGCAGTAATTACACCTCATCACTTTCAGACACTAAATTCCATTTTGCTTTCTCATCTAAGAAAATATCTCCTTTTAATACAAGAACTCTAATGCACATTCGATTTTCTGCTCTGAAGTCCTAGCAGAGGATCTTAATCCAATGTCCATCAGACAAAGCCACCTTGTACAAAGTGACGACCTTGCCTGGTTGCCTGACAGTAAAATTTAAAATGTTTTTTTTTACCAATTTCACAGCAAGATAAATGCTGTGCTTTGGTTTCAAAGCCAACTCCACCCCCAAAGAACAAGGATACTTCTTTGGTAGTGATGACTCAGCCTAAAAACCTTACTGAAGTGGAAACCTGTCATGCTTTTGTGTTTTATTTCTTAGGTTATGCTGCCACCATTAGGCCGATTTCATTTGCTCAGTCACAGTTCTGTTAACAGTTGAAGAGATTCATCTTTATGCCCCCTATCAAAGTGTGACGCATTCTCACAGTATATCAAATTTAATTGGACTTTAATAGTCATGCTGCAGGATCAGTTCCTTCCAAGTACAAACCTCTGCATTAAGGAAACTAAAATAACTCAGAAATCTAAAACACACCCAGAGCACAAGAACTTTCACTGCAGCCAAGAGCAAGGAAGAGATGAAACAAGGTGAAGAGTCTAATACCTATGTACCCTTTTTTTTTAATAGCTGTGATTATTAGAATTTAAAGATAAAGAAAAGAAACCCAAACAAACAACCTCTCAGGGGATCACGCTTTTGGGAATTAACTACCCTATAGCTGCAATCCCAAATGTTGGGAGAAGTGAGCTCCTGAATTATTCTTATCATTGCTTTTAAAAGCTTATTAATAATAGTTCCATTCATACTGATACGTTGCACAGCTCTGTGAAACCAATACTTTTCTCAGTATAAAACATTAGGGCTTGCAGTTCTTTATTGGAGATGACTAAAAATGAGAACTACTTATTATTTATTACGCAGTATTTATTTAGTGAGGGCTATGTTGTCTGTGTTACAAGCCAGACATGGTACAGAGTTTCATTCCAGTTGTGAGCTTGAGTTGCTTCTCTATAAAAATCAGCTTCCACCATGAGGAACTGAACTAGGTTGACAATCTAGAAACAAGTGATAGCTGTAGTAGCTGCCTCCTAACAGAGAACTGGATCCCTTCAACCTGCAATGACTTTGGCAAGTTAAGGGCAAGTTCCCTGGTGAATTTTCTCTCTACTCCTCCAAGGGGCAGATGGCATTTCTATTTTCCATTTCATCTTCACAGAACAAGTTGCGAAAGGCCTTTTCCTTTTTTGATTTTGATTAAAAACCTGGAACCAGCCACAATCAGGAAAACATAATTTTCTTCCTGTTTCTTTTTAACACAAAGGTTTTCTCTGATCATACTGTTTCTCTTTCTCTCTTTCCTAGATTGGAATGGTCATGGCTAGAAGCACTCAGATACTCCAACTGACAGGTGGATGTCAAGTGCTGGAAAAAGAACAGGTTGCTGTGAGCATAAAGAGTTAATAGGGTACTGTCTGGGAGAGTTGGTGACTAGGCTGAAGTCCCCCAGAGAAAAGAAAGGGTTCTCTTTTCAAAGGATTGCATGGAAAGCCAGATATTAAACACTTTGTTCATCCTTTCTTATTTGTTTTTTAACATTCACTGCTCTTGATTCCAAAGTAATTTAAATATTTCAGTAAGCAGACTGATTGAAGAAATGCACTATTGAAATAATTTTGTAATACGTACTATTGACATGCTTATAGCACTGTGGAGGTTTAGCCCGGTGTCCACCAAGTCATAAAATCACTCCCCCTCCTAAACGGGAGAGGAGAGAGAGAGAAATATAACAAGAGGCTTGTGAGTTGAGATAAGGATGGAAAGTTCACTCAGCAATTAGTGCAATGGGCAAAACAGACTCAGGGAGAAAAAGGTTTGATTTATTAAAGAAACAATAAGAGCAGGGAGATGAGAAATAAAACTGTCTTAAAAACACCTCCCCTCACCCCTCCTGTTCCCAGGGCTCCCCTTCCTTCCCCCACAGTGGTGCAGGGGATGGAGGATAAGAGTTGCTGTCAGTTTGTTAAAGATGGACTTTGCCTCTGCTGTTTCTCAGGTGGAGGCCTCCTCACACTTCTCACTGCTACACTGTGGAGTTCCTCCCACAGGAGACAGTCCCTCAGAAACTTCTCCAGCATGGGTCCTTCCCATGAGCTGCAGCCCCTCACAAACTGCTCCAGCATGGGGCCTCCCACGGGGGCAGCTCCTCACATCCTGCCCCAGTGTGGGTCACCCACTGGGAGAACAGTCCTTCAGGGACAGACTGCTGCAGCCTGAGTCCCTCACAGGATCACAAGTCCTGACAGCAAACCTGCTCTGGCGTGGGCTCCTCTCTCCCCACAGGCTCCCAGGTCCTGCCAAGAACTTGCTCCAGGATGAACTTCTTACAGAGTCATAGCCTCCAGGCATCCACCCACTCTGGTGTGGGGTCCTCCATGGCCTGAGAGTGAGTCTCAGCTTCCCAGTGGCCTACATGGACTGCAGGGGCACAACCTGCTTCACCATGGTCTTCCCCACATACCACAGGGGAGTCTTTTCAGTGCCTAATAACCCTCCTATCCCTCCTTCTCCACTGCCCCTAGTGTCTGCAGAGATGTTTTCACATTCTCACTCCCTGTTGCTGCTGCAGTTTAGCAACTGTGCAGCAACTTCTTCCCCTTCTTAAATATGTTATTCACAGAAGCATTACCTTAGTCACTAATTGGCCAGGCCTGGGTCAGGTGCAGGGTCCAGTTTAGAACTGACTGGCCCTAACCCTGTGAGCTAAACGGGAAGCGTATGGAAACTCTTTGTTTAGAGAAGCCACAGCTGTAGTCCCCCTGCTACCAAAAACCTGGCCCAGGCAAAACCACTACAAGCACACTGCCAGTTCAAATACAACACAATGACTTCACTACCTCAGATGCAGTCTGTTTATAATGTAGGTTTAGTCTAGCCGTGATGGTGGATTAAACAACAAGAAGCCCTAATTAGACTCCCAAAAAAAGTTTTCCAGGTTGCTTTCTTAGGAATAGAAACTGATATAACCAAATCAATACAACTGGTACAAGCCTATTTAACTACAATGTCTTCTGGGCATAGGTATCACAGGGCAAATTAGATCCACTCTGAGAGTTCCTCAACTTGAACACTGTTGCAGTAGGTACTTACACATGGCTTTATAGCACAGCACAAATATTTCTATTGCATAAATATTCAGTTACTGTACAGAGCAGAGCTCCAGTATGGGTAACAGGGAGGACTGAGGCATGCAGCAACAACAACAGTGGGAGAGGATATGTTTCTGCATAAAATGACGGGAAGGATTAGGATAAGGACTTCTGGCTGGCACAGTCTCTAACAGACTCTCATTTTGCCTAACTAGCTATAGTTTCCTTTCACAGTTCGCTAAACAAGAACAAGATAAAAATCTATTCAGTCTAGTCATTATGACACTATTAATAGCTGATACGAGAGTGTTCAATGAACACCAATGTAGATATAAGGGCAGTTCAAGTCTTTTTGAAATCAATATGCAAGTGCTATCCACAGATCTATTACAGAGACATGCAAAGCTGTTTCCAAATACCAGATTAATAAATGTATCTGTTAAACCGAACAGTTGCATCCATTCATCACGAGGCACAACACAACAGTGCAAGCAGAGAAGAAGTGATTTTCCTGAACCCAAATACAACAGCTGGAAGAGAGACCCAATCAAGCAGAACCCTGTTATTTGATAGAGGTCCTGCAAAAGAGCCCTCAGTGAAGCCCTCTGCAAGGGGGGAGGACCCCAGGGGCAAATACATGCTGTAATTGATCCCATCACAAAAATAGAGCCTAAACGAATGTAAGCAGTGGTAAAAGATTTTTAAAAATCCCAGAACATACTAAATTACTCATCTAAGAAGGAGTTAGATCAAACTCGGGCAAACTAAAAGCTCTGACTAAAAACTGTATCCTAACAACTAAGTTGTCTCAGCTTAGCCTTCTTCTGTATGGCTTTCAAGTTCTGTAGATATTACACTTGTATCCTAGGAATATCATGGCAGGGCTGAGCATCTAGGTATGTATCTCCCACATAAACTCATTCAGGAATCAGAAACTTCCAAAGTTCCCTGAGGGATGTGCTACAGAGAGCTTTCTGGGAGCACTTAATCCATTATTCTACTAATGAAGATGATATTTACCACTTCTTCAGAAACTAAAACCCTGCAAGGAAAGAATTCAAGAAAGAGTCCAAATAATACCATGTTCATAGCCTAGTAGTTGGTGAGGGGTGAGAGGGAGGGTGGTCCCTGCTTCCATATTTTGGAGGTAAGTGAAAATGAATGTTAGTCTCCAAGGAATTAATACTAAGTAGTAGACAGAGTAGAAAGGAAAGCTGCACACATTGAAAAATGTGATCTCAGAATATAGCCAGGCTATTGAATGTCCCTCAGCTATAACTCTGTCTCCAAAGGGGAAATAAAGTTTACCCAGTGGCTCACATTGCAAGGCTGACTGCCTGTCTCTGAGGACATGCGTGAAGATTTTGACTGGGATACAGTTAATTTTCTTCTCAGTAGCTAGTATGGAGCTATGTTTTGGATTTGTGCTGAAAGCAGCATTGGTAACACAGGGATGGTTTTGGTATTGCTGAGTAGTGCTTGTACAGAGTCAAAGCCTTTTCCATTCCTCACATCATCACAGCAACAAGTGGGCTGGGGGATGCACAAAAAAAGGGACACAGTCAGAACAGCTGACCCCAAATGACTATGGTCTGGGGTATCCCAGACCACATGGTGTCATTCTCAGTGATAAAAAGCTGGGAGAAAAATGAGGAAGTAGGGGACAGTTGCAGTGATGGTGTTTGTCTCCCCAAGTAACCGCTTACACGTGATGGAACCCTGCTATCCTGGAGATGGCTGAACACCTGCCTGATGATGGAAAGCACTGAGTTCCTTGTTTTGCTCTACTTGCGTTCCTTGTTTTGCTCTACTTGCATATGCAGCTTTTGCTTTACCTATTAAATTGTCTTTATCTCAGTCTATGAGTTTTCTCACTTTTACTTTCCAATTCTGTCCCACATTCCCCCAAGGGGAAGTGATCTAGTGGCTGCCTGGTGTTTAGTTGCCAGCTGGGATTAAAACACGATAGCCTGCAGGAAGTCTGCTAAGGCCACACACAGCGCTCAGTCAGAGCAGGCAGGGGTACCTGCCATCCAGCTTCACGGGGCAGCCGTGAAACACCTGTAGTCCAAGACACTATCAGCAGCTTGTCTGTTGGACTATGTGTAATGTACTACAACAAAAGGAGATCAGTCACAGGACATCCAATGCAGACAACAATTTAGTACAAATATAACTTCTTTTCATGAGATGCATCAGGCAAACTTTATACTAATAAAGCAGTGGCATAAAGGCTGTGTAAATGATGCAAAGCCCTTCACTGCTATGGCCTTCAGAGATCATAAAAAAATACCCTAGCATACCTCATCACTGAGACCACAGGGCGTGAATACCATTACACAAGCCCAACTATCAGCAATTCACTTTCTAGGCCCACTGCATCTTTGCTCACCAGGTTCCCCATAACCTTTCCTTCAATAGGGATTTGTTTACCTTCTTAAAGGGATCTCCTAATGTTAATTGGACCAATAAAAGTCAATTACTCTGCTCTGTCCTCCGTGAATTTTCCTTCTCCCCCGTGAGGTGGTTGCACTATAAAAACTGGGTAGGCTTGGAGTACTGGTTTCAGTAGAAAGATGGAGGTGGTAAGCGCTCCCTTTGCATACTTGGATTTGAGGTTGACTTACTTGTGCTCACAATTGGGTCAGAAGTTGCTTTCAGGTTGTTCCAGGTGTAACTAAGTTAGTTTTAATTTCTCTCTCTAAATATCAAGAGAGGAGAGAGTTTGGGTGGTACTTGAAAGCGTGCAGCCACAGTGAGCCATTGGGAAAGCTTATGTGAAAAGCAGGAAATGTCTGCATCAGAGGTTATCTCCATCTTTTTGTTTCACTTGCTAGCACTTCTGTGGACAAAAACCAGGGAGAAAAATCTTTTTTTTCTCCTCCTAGATCTCAAATGTTGTTCACAGAGGGTCTTCCGGTCTGCAATCTGCCTTCCCCTCTCCATAAGTAAAACGACAAATGGGTCCTTGCTGTAGGCACTTAGGACAGAAATAATTTTTAAAATGGGAAGTTAAACGACATCTTAACTTCTGCAGGCTTCTGTAAAATCTTGAGGTTTTTAAACCATGGAGGAAAAAAAAAAAAAACAACTCTTACTTTTTTGTTTGCTGAAAGGTAGCCTAAACAACTAATACTTCAAACAGACAGAAGCATCAGACAGTTACATAAAAACAAACCACCAGGTTCCTGTGTGTAAGTGCATCTGCTCTCAATTCTGACCCACCTCCCTATGTGTGTGGCTGGAAGTAGGTGTCCCCATGGCACTGATGACATGGCCTTAGGCTGCCTGGAAGCTCAAGCAAAGGGTCCTTTGTAACCAGTGGACTAAGTATTTGGAATCAGACATAGAAACATAAGAGTCACAAAGTTTTAAATATTTACTATTTCAGCAAACAGTTGGAAAGACCTTGAAGCAGAGCTCTAGGGATTGGCATGTACCCTGCTATCTTAGCGCTCTGTGAATTTCACTTATTTTGGATCAAGGAGAGTATCCTCACAACCTTATGCCCTCAGCTCTATCTCCCATTAAATGTGTGTAAGAATTTTCATCATGCTTGGGAAGTTTAGATATCAAGGTAGAGGACACACATTAATGCCTACTAAAGCGGTGGTTTTATGATTAGACTGGTAAAGTGCATGACAGATCAAGCTATTCTTCCCTCTAAAGAGCTATGCAGCCATTGAAGAGACAGGGTTTCTCCCTGAGCTCACTGCATACTCACAGATGAATGGGGTATCTCTCAAGTAACAAAGATTTATGGTGTTCTGGAAGAACACAATGAATTGTTACTCTTTTGGAGTTGAAGGAGGTGGATTAACTAAGAACATTCCCAGCTGAGCTCTGAGGTTAAATGGCTAGACTGCTTCTCTCTGAAACAGAAATAATGATGCTGTACTGAAAATGGCATCTGGGACTAAGGCTTTATTTCAGGGAAATACAGGCAGAAATTTGAAGTATCCAAGCTCAGGACATCTGCACTGCATTAATTAAATGTAACACTTGGAACCAAACTCACGATAAACAGCTTTTAACCACATTTTGTGAAATATCCAGTCAGACAAATGGGTCTGAGGCTGAGTTGCCCTTGGTAGCCACACACCTCTTGCGTAAGATGGAGGTAAAAATAAAAACCGCTGTATGTGTGTGGAGCTGTACTGGCAATTCCCCAACCCCAGCTTCATTAAGAGTACACGGGACTTAATCCTTATTCGAATGGCACTGGATGGCCTTGTGTCTTTGCTAATGCAGTGTAATAGCTCCTTCTGCCAAGCCCCGGACTCAAGGCTGCTCAAGGCTGCTTCTAAGGTGCTTTGTACAGTAAGTCAATTAACTATCTTGGGGAAGGCTTCAATCGCCAGTGACATAAATCTGAAGCAGAGTACACGGCGAGGCAGAACTAGCCTCGATCCGCTAATAAATGAGTAATGCTTGGCGGCATCAGGCAACTACTTCTACTGCCGGCGATCGCACTGAGCCCGATGCCCCAGCATCTGTCTGCACGGCAGCGGCCGCCGCAGCTTCCCCGAGGCAACAGCGGGGTCTCTGCCTCTCCTGAGGGCTGCAGGGGACGGGAAGGGAGGAAAAGACGGCAGGACCCCGTCCTCATGCCTCGGTTTAGGGAAGGCGAGTGGGGCCAGGCGGCGCTAGGGCACGGCGGCCGCGCAGCGGCGACGGCTGATGGAAGAGCCGGCACGGCGGCCTGCAGGCAGGGCCGCCCGCGGCCTGAGGCGACGGCCGGACGGCTGCACCTCCGGTGGCTGTTTCGGCTCCCAGCCCACTCCAGCCATGCTTGGTTTATTTTTTATTGTATTTCAGTTAGACTTCATCTCTCGGAGGGGGAGACCCGCTATCACAGACACGTGAAGCGAGCCTTCGCCCGGCAGCTGCCAGCACACCCGAAATCCCGCCCTGACCGCGGGTGGACTGATGGACCCGCCTCTGGCGGGAGGTGCCCTGCTCCACCCCTGGCAACACTGGCGCCGTGTACCCTGACCGGGACGTGCGGGGACTGCGGCTCCATTCCCCTGATACAGCGCCGGAGAGTGGAAGGGGGCGTAGGGGGGACTCCGGGATGGACAGCTCGACCGGAGCACGCCAGGCGGAGCCCCGGCGTTGGCCGGAGGCACTGGAGTGGGCCGCGGCCACCCCATCCAAGGCAGGCGGGGAACCCCCGCGCTGTGGACCGCCGCCCAGGGTCTCAGCCCGACCACCGCCGCCGCGTGTCCCAGGCTGCCACCGTGCCTGTCCCTTTAAGTAGGGGCGGGGCCTCGCCCGCTCTCCGCATCGTGATGGCGGCACCGCCCCGCTCCACCATTGGTTGTCGCTGGGGGAGAGCGGCCCACCCCCGCCCGCAGCCATTGGCTACGGGCGAGTCTGGGGTTCCCGGATGCAGGCACGTTCGGCGGTTATAAAGCGCCGGGGGAAGGCGGGAGCGGCCACAGTTTGAATCGCGGCGGGTCGGGGCAGGTTGGTGGTGTTGTCCAGATTCCGTGCGGGCGGGACGCTTTCTTCTTCTGTGTGCCCCGCCGCAGCGTTGCGGTCCGTTACACGATGGTGAGGAGCTGGGGAAGGGCGGCTGCGCGGGTGAGGGCGGGCCCTGCCAGGGGCGCGGCGGGGATGAAGATGATGCGGTTGTTGGGGTGAGACGGGAGTGTACGCAGGGGAGGGAGACGCGGGAGGCGCGTTACCTGGCGGGAGGCGGGAGAATGGGGGGAGGGGGGCGGCTCGCACGCGCACTGCTGGTGTCCGGGCGAGGGAGGGGCGGGCGCGCATGCGCGCAGGTGGCGGTTTGTGCCACTCGGTGTCGCGGGCAGCGCGCACGCGCCCTGGTGGCGCCCGACCGACGGCCGGAGGGAGGGGCGTAGGAGAAGGCCAGCGCATGCGCGGGGCGGTGTCGCGGCGCGCGCGGGCTCCGGGCCGGGCAGGTGAGTCTCAGATGGAGGGCATAGTGCTGGCGGCTCCTATGTGCCTCTTCTCTTGGCTAGGCTGGTGGTAAAGCTGGGAAGGATTCTGGAAAGACCAAGACCAAAGCAGTGTCCCGTTCTCAGCGGGCTGGATTGCAGGTGAGCAGGGACTGGGGCACGGCTGCATGGATGGCATGGTGGCCTTTCATCTATTGGCCGGCTGTACCTTGTGAAACTCAAGCAATCTGCCATTTGTCTCTCATCCAGAATGATGTAAGGATCTATTTGATCCTGAAGTGTTTTAATGTCTGGCCTGTGGATATTTTTAGACCTTTTGTGTATCTGTGCATAGTGGAAGAGAATTTCCTTGTGACTGTTACTAATGCTTGTGGTTAGAATTGTGAAGTTGCTGATGTAAACTTGGCATACAGTCTCCTTCTGCTGCTGGGATTCTGTTGCCCAGCTTTTGGTTTACAGTAGTGGCTTTCTGTCTCTATCATCACAGCCTATTCCTGCTTTTGTTATTTCCCAGTTCCCCGTTGGCCGCATCCATAGGCACCTGAAGTCTAGGACTACCAGCCATGGACGTGTAGGAGCCACAGCTGCTGTGTATAGTGCTGCAATCCTGGAGTATTTGACAGCTGAGGTAAAGGCCCTGCGAGCAAATGGTCAACCTTAAGATGGCATAATGAGTACAACCTACTGTATTTAGTCAGTTTGGGCTGGGCTGTGAACTCTTCACTGGATATGAGCCAGTTTTAAGTGCATACATCATTAGAGGACTGTGAAATATGCATGAGCCTTCTTGTTGCAACTTAGAGGAAGTATGGGAGTGGGAAGTATTTTATAAAATGTGGTGTTACCACATGTTGTATTTGTTGTAAGACAGATGCTGTGTTCATGGGGAAAACTAAATGTGGAGTTCCAAGGAGGACCCCTTTCAAAAGAGGCAATGTTTGCTGTCTTATTGTATTTGGCATGGATAATGAAACAGTTAAGACTGTGCACTAGGTCTCTCTTGATTTGTGTGACTCAGTTAAGAATGGTCTCGTCCCCAGGTTCTTGAGCTGGCAGGAAATGCATCCAAAGACTTGAAGGTGAAACGTATTACTCCCCGTCACTTGCAGCTTGCAATTAGAGGAGATGAAGAGTTGGATTCTCTCATTAAGGCAACAATTGCTGGTGGTGGTATGTAAATTGCTTTCTAACTGTTTGTGATGACTCTGAGAACTCCAAACAGACTAGGAAGTTGCTTAATTGAAGTTTAGGAAAAGTGTTGAAGAGAAATAACATGGTCTTAATCATTGCTCTTTCTTAGGTGTAATACCACATATCCACAAGTCTCTCATTGGAAAGAAAGGACAACAGAAAACTGTCTAAAGGATGCCAGGATTCCATGTTATCTCAGGACTCTTAAATATTTAATTGTCCAGTGTTGGTGATTCCAGTGGACTGTATCTGTGAAACACGATTTTGCCTTTTTGTAACTGAGAAGCTAAAGCTCCCTTGAGCTTTCTAATAAACCAAATTTCTGCATTGAAGTCTTACCCATATTTAAGTGTTACCATGGCTTCAAAGAAGCTATTGTATTTGTAGTTAGTTTTAATTGAGCTGACTGTTATTAGATTGGTTTGCGTTAAGTACAGGAAATGTTTGGTTTTGTACAGACTTTTCATCCACTAGAGTGGAAATATTCAATAAATGTTATATCAAGAGTGATTGTCTCTTTGTCCACTAACTGAAAAATACTTGGTGTTTGCTATGTAGCTCTGAGTTGTTCTGAAACCTTACCACTCTGCCAGCTCTGCTTGGGGTGTCCTAGTGTACAGTACAGTGCTTAGCATATACCATTTAGTGACATGGCAGGCAAATTTTAACCTGAAAAGCTAGCTTCTTGCTAGTTGATCTGACAATTGCCTTTAGCAAGGCAGGTGACAAGCTTGTGCTGTTTTAAGGCCAGTTTTACTTGCTGTCAGTCTTCACAGGTCTGCTCTGGAGGATGAAGAAAGTAAGCTCAATGGATGTGGAAAATCCAGGACTTTGGCTCAGATTTTCTTTATGGTAGGGCTTAACTCCTCTCACTCTTCTTGTAGAAGAGGAGGGCAAGACGTCCATAAAAGCAGGGGCTGTACTGCAGCAGCTTCCCCCAGGTCCTAGAGTGTGAATTTGGGAGGAAGGGTTTAAGACCTACCAGGGTAGCCATCAGCTAGTTCTGCCTTACAAAGCATGGGTGTTCTGTCAGTCTCATGCCCTGTAGTGATGAGGTAATCTCTGCTGCAGCACTGTAGCTGGAAGCTGTTGACCTAGATTGTAGATGCTGCCTAGACCTATTAAGATGCTTCACAAGAACAGCATCTGATGCATTTCCCAGCAAAGAAGTGCTTTGCAGGATGGAATTGATACTGCTAACGACAGGAGTAGTTGCAAGGTGCTACCAGGTACCTTAAAGCATGGTTAATGCACTGTAAAAATTAACAACGTGTAGGCTTCCCTCGCTTCTGTAGGGGCTCTGGCAAGGCGGCTGTAGGCCGGGCAGCTGCGGTGCTGCTCGGGCCGCAGTGCAGCGGCAGCACGCAGCCTCCTGCCTTGTATTTTTCCATCGCAGCTAGCTCCCTCGGGCCGCTGCCAGGCGGCGGCAGGGCCCTCTAGGCGCACAGGTCATTGGAAGCGCTGCCAGCCGAGACGAGCCCGGCGCTGGCTGCGACGCGCTCCTTACCGGGACCAGATGCCGGGGGCTGGAGGCAGGGCGGGCGGGGCGCCCGAGCGCATGCGCAGCGGAGCCCCGGAAGCAGGCGGCGGGCCGGGCAGGCTGCCGGGGCCGCGTCGCGCTGGAGCTGCAGGGACTGCCGGCGCGGAGCGGCGGGATGAGCCTCGCGGAGTGAGGGGGGTTCACGCCCGCCCTTGCATCCTTCTGCCCGCTCCGTTCCTCTCCTCTCTCCTTCTGCTCCGTCCGGCTCCGCTCTGGCTTCAGGCCCCTTCTCTCTGCGCTGCGGCGGGCGGAGGCGTCGGAAGGAGAAACCTATGGAGGGGAACCGGGATGAGGCCGAGAAGTGCATCGGGATCGCACGGGAGGCGCTGGAGGCCGGGAACCGCGACCGCGCCCTCCGTTTCCTCGGCAAGGCCCAGAAGCTCTACCCGACCGAGACAGCCCGAGGTGAAGCCCGGCCCCCTCCCCGCGCCCCGTCGGCCCAGCCGCCGCGGCCGCCCCTCCTCCCCTCTCGCGCTTGTCTGCTGCCCGGCTCCGCTGGATGAGGGGGGGCAGCGGGAGGGCGGGCGTCTCCTCAGCCCAGGGGGCCGTTAGCCCACGCGGCGGGTCCTCTCAGGCTGGGGAGCGGGCGACCCTCCGCGCCGTCGGGGAACGGCGCTGCCCCTGGGCTGGGGAGGGGTTTGAGACTCAGCTGCGAGGAGAGGCCGAGGCGGCGGTTGGAGTACCCAGGAGGAGCACTTAAGGCAGGTAGATGTCCACCGTTGGTGCCTGCCTCTAGCGCCAGGCAGTGAGTAGGAGTGGGGTTACCTCCATCCTTGCCAAAGGGCCAGACCAAGTCTTGGCCTGTGTTTCTCTCCTCCCTATAGCCCTCAGTTGAAGCAGACCTGATTAATAGCAGGACACCTCAGGCCCAAGACCGAGGCAGGCTGGGCTAACTTCTGTCACAGTGAATTACTCCTTGCTAACCACTTCCAGTAAGAGCTGCTGCTCCAGACTGGGCAGTGTCTTCATCCTCGAGTTTACGTGTAGTTTAGGTTTTCTCAGTTTCATTTCCCATTCAGTTGTACAGTAGCTATGTAGGAGTTGCACACAGGTTTAACTTTCCTAGAGAATAAAAAGGATAGGTGGCTCTCCCTTTGACTTAATTGGCTCTTCAGACACTTCTGTGCTAAAACTTGACAAATAATGAGCATACTTGTATCAAAAGGTGTTTACCAATGGTTTTTCAAAAGGAACAATACTAAAGTTTTAATGTATGCAGAGCTGTTCCCTGTCTTGGAGTCTTTCTGTCACTCAATGTCAGAAGTCGGCTTGAGACACATTTGAACACAGCAGTGACTTGTTGCGTTCTTTTGGTTCTCATCTACATTGTGTATGCCATGGAGGGGATAGGAAAGACTATAGGAATAGTCAATGCTCAGTACTGACTTAAAGGCCCCAGCATTTACCAACCTGACTGGAAGGGTTCTGTGCTGTATTTTATTTTGTAGTGAAGCCTTTAAGTCAGGTGAGCAGATGCAGTGAATGCTTTCTGGCCTCTCTGATCTCCTGACTCCTTTTTATATGCAAATAATAAACAAAGGTTTCTTTAGTGCCTTTCTTTTTATAGTGTGTAGTTTTTTGGGTGTGTTTTTTTCTCCTGCAAGACGGGATGGATCTTGCTGGTAAGTCACCTGGAAGAAGGTAACCATTGCTTTGGATCAAGAATATGGCAGAGTTTATGTTCTTGCCACATTACATACCTCTCTGAAATAAAAACAAGCCATGTTCCCCTGAATTGCTGTGGCTTGAAAAGATGTCTTGCATGAAAATACTTTCAGCTTTTTTGGAAGATGTGTTGGTCACGAGGCAGGAAGGCTGAAGGTTTCAATTCAGCTTTTTCCAGCAAAGAGAGTGAGCAGCTTTGTCTGCTTCACATAGTTTATTTACAGTCATACCTCCAAGAGTTTCAGTAGCTTTCAGAAAAAAAGAGAGATCTCCATCTGATTTACATTTTGAGTGTTTGGATTTTTTTTCTTGTAAGGACAACCACTACTGCATAATTGCTGTTGTATCCAGTGCAAGAAATAGATGGCTAATTAGGCTATTGTCTGTAGGATATTGTGGAAATTAGCAAAGTGTTAGCGAAGTGTGTCAGAAATGAGGCACAGATCTGGTGAAAAGGTGGTCCTGTGGTAATGGTAGTGAACTATAATCTGGGGGAATTGTGTACTGAAACTAAATGCTTCACAGAATTTCTCTGTGATATTAATCACTCTCTTTCCATTAGTGAAGGCTAATTGTTTCTGCTTCCTTTTTCAGGTATTCAGCTTGAAACTGATTTGTGGAACTGATGGGCAGTTAAAGCTCCATCTGAAGCTAATGAGAATTGCAGATGCCCTAATACCACTGAAAAAAATCAGGCCCTAGGCCTGATTTGATCTAGGTACTTAGAAATTAGGGGACTCTGTAAACTTATAATATCTCTGTGCTTCAGGTTTTTTTCTAGCTGTGGATGTTGGTAATTCTTTTCAACTCATCCCATTTTCTCCCAAGACAACACAAGCTCATTGAATTATTTTTTTTCTAAGTATTTGAGGCACATAAATAGCCCTGTTAAAAGTGCAGTCAACTGCAAGGACACAGAACGTCCTTTTTTTCAGGACAGGAACTAGAAGATGTGCAGTAAATTGGAACTGTCATTTTACACTGACTAAGAACAAATGCAATGACTGCTTTGTTATCTCATTGTCATTTTTTAGATAAATTAGGGGGGGCACTTGGGGGAAAAAAACACAGTAATTCATTAGATAATTTAAAATATGTTATAGTACATATGGAAGAGAAGGCAACAAGGTTTTGTGAGCTCTCTTAGTTCTAGCACAAATTCTTATTTTACAATCATAATGTGTTGGGTTTATATGGTGACAGAACAATATGGCACAACCCTAGTTGTCGCTGTGCTCACTCAAGTTATTAGAAAGTAGTTCATACCAGTTTCTCACTCAAGTCACGGATTCCTCATTGGTTGTATCTTTAGTATCCTTTTGAGAACAATTGCCCACCATTTCACAAATGATGTTCCATCAGTGATAAAAGTGATGAGAGAGGTAGCACTGAATCTTCTACTGATGAGAGCCTCCTCCTCATGATATAGTGGATTATAAAAGGGCAGAGAGCAGTTTTAACTGTTGTCTCTAAAACAATATTATGTGTGGTGTGGTTTTGGTGACATTTGCATTTAAAGTGTATTCAACACTAGTTCAGTCATCAGTGAAGTTTAATTTTGCTAAACAAAGCTGCTGCCTGAAATACGCTGACTGCAGCAATGCTATTTTAAGGCTTTAGTAGTGTGAAATGTAAGGTCAGTGTTTATTTAGTGATACTTAGCTAATGACCGCATAGTAGCAGCGGTCATGTTGACGTCACTCTTTTGCTATAAAATTGTTTTGTCATTCAACTGTTGAGGTATTGTTTGATTATGGTTTTTGCTAATGATTCATGCAGCTGAATGGAAACTAATAGCTGGTCTGGAAAAGATTTGTAAGAATAGATTTAAAGATAACAAAGGACAAGATCTTTTCAAACTTAGGTGCCATTCTTCTTGGAGTTGAAGACAGAAAATAACATTACAGGCAACTTTATTTTTCAGTGTTTAAGATTTTTTTGGGACTATTTCTGATACTGCCTTTAAAAACAGACCTTTTGGGAGTATATAAGCTTAGTTTTTTTAGACTGTTCGCATTAGTACAAATTCTGAATTAAACAGTTCCTCCATTAGTGAAAGTGAGGGTTATGTTCAATGCATAATGGAATCAAACGAGTGCAAGATCTTTTCATTGAGCAGGACATAACAGTACACACAAGAGAGCCTTCAGGCATATTTGGAGATAAGATTTTTTTGTCTTACCTGCTAACAGAATAAGTCTGGTTCCTTGCACATCCTACTTTAAGATACCTAGATGCACAGTAGAATTGTTGTTTAATACATTGTTAGTACTACAGTTCCAACAGCTTGCTTTCTACAGTTCATGGAAGTTGTTTCTGAATATCTGAACTGTATCTTTTATGTGAAGAAAACAATGGCCCCAGACCCATTGTATGGTTTTCTTTTTCAACATAGAACAATAGCATGTTTCTGTATGCTGAGTCCTGCTATTTTAAGAAGTTAAGATTTGAATGTTTATCATTATTAATTTTTTTTTGCAAGCATCCTGCATTGTCTTCTCAGCAATGCAGTTCCATTATGGGGATGAGAAGTCTGAGAAGGTGATTAGGAAGCAGCAGTGTTGAAAGTATAGTACACCCAAACCAATTCCTGAAAAGACATATTAGCTAAAGTTCCTGTGAAGAGACACTGGGCATTTTAAATGCAAACTATGGGATATATGTACATTTCCACCATTGTTGCTACTACTGATTTTGCACAAGGATTAGTGCAGGGATGGTGAATTGCTAGAGCAATACTAATGTAAAGGTGGGATTGGCAAAACTGTGGAATAAGCACTATTTCTAGTGGGTAAGTGAGAGTCACACCTTCAGTAGGATTCTGCATGATACCAATCGGACGTCACAGAATAGAATAAGAACAATTTTGTTTTCTGCTATCACTTGTCTGGAGCACATTTGGACTGAAAATGTTTCCTTCTGAGGGCACTGTCCTCTGTTCTTGATGAGTTCTTAGCTTGCAGAAACAGTCACCTTTTTGGAATTGTTATTACTTCATTTACTTCAGAACTTTAAATGCCATAACGGACAACATTAGAATAAATGATTGCAAATATTTAGATATGTGCTTCAGTTACCCACAATGCAACTGTAGCTCTCCTGTTTTCAAGAATCTCATTTCATTTGTAGTGAAAACATCCCTTCAGTATACAACTTGGCATCTCAGTGTTAGCTATTTCTTTATTTTTGCAGTAAAAACCCTCATCTGATCAGTTGATGAGTCTTGCTGAGGCAGGCACAAGCACAGAACCAGCACTGGAGTCAGATGACTTTCATGTTTGGGCCAAATGTAGCTATTCATCTGCAGTACTTCAGGCTGGTGTGGCCAGTTGATAATAAATGAATTAAGAAGTAAATGCAAATACTAGAGAGTTTTAAGAAGCACATCTTAGGGAAGAGGTTCTTTTTTTAAACAGAGGTCTGCTTTCTTTTCTTCATGTGCTTCTGTGAGATATAAACTATGATGTTTAGGATTCTGCAGTTCTAAGAGAGACCATGCTAGTCAGAGGAGAGTTGTTTGGGGTTTTTTTTATTTGATTTAGGAGAAAATCCTTCAGGATTCTTCTTGGTAGCTTCTAGAAGAAAATGTTTTTTTACAGTAAAGCTATAACAGGCTTTCACAGCAAGTGGGATGTTTTTCTTTGGGAATTTTTGTTAGGGTACTTCTAATGCAGATAGTAACTGTCATTTATGAAACAAATTTGACTGTGTAGTTTGCTCTGTTTTGCTCTGAAAGGATCTCTTTTCATGAAAGACAGTCTATTTAATAATCTTTGATCCACATTGCACTTTATCTGCAGTCCTCTAAATTAGAATGGTACTGTTTCTGATTTATTGATAAGACACCTTCAAAATACAGACTTATATCCAGAAAGAAAAAGAACAGTGTCTGATGATTTATTAAAACTGCAAAATTTGAGATCTGTTGGAATATGGAAAGAAAAGAGATTTCAAGATCTAGCAAAAACTTGATGGTTTTCAAGATTCAGGTCTCAAGAGTTGGGTTTAGTTTTGTCATCCTGACTTATTTGTGATATTTTAACAGTAGTTACATTTCAGCCAGTATTGCCTGGAAGGGATATAGAGCATCTGTTTGTGTGCACTAATGGCTCAGGTTACAGGCTTTTGGTATTTTAGTAACCAAAATGTAGTGGAAATGGGCTTGGACTCTGTGTGGAATGATTTGCAGGTCCTTTAAAGTGTTAGGTTATTGGTTTTGATTTACAGCTGCTTATTCAGGTATCTTGCTGTTTTCACCCTAAAGCATGGGTTCAGTGCCTCTAAAACCCATCTAGAAATGAAGGACCCGGAAGGATTCTAAATTACTTTGGTGGCGGTGGAGAGAAGTCCAGACACTAATTTTGAAACACTTTTCCATAGCTTTGCCATGAAAAGGAGTTGCTAGACTGGCTTCAGAAGTGTTTATGGTACAAAGCAATGATCAGTAAGGAAGGAGGATGTAGCAGCTAGTCTTTGATAATGTGATGCTCCCATTTAAGATATTTGAGAGCCCCAACTTAATTGCTAATGCCTATAATGATACTATGATATACTGTTGTTTTATAGTTTTGTTGGAAGCTATTATGAAGAATGGAAGTACTGCTGGGGAAGGCGCTTACTGCCGAAAACCAGCCAGTAGCAATGAGCAAAGTAAACCCAATAGCACGAAGGAGAGCAATGCATCTGCTGCAGGTGAAAGTGGAAAAGGATACACCAAAGACCAAATGGAAGGAGTATTCAGGTATGGCCTTGGTTCAGTACATCACTGATTTTCGTTCTGTGTATTATGTACTTATGCTTTCAGTTCTAGTGTCTAAAGAAGCAACAGAAAACTCAAGGTTAGCTGAGAACGGTTACTTGTACTGAACTGTTGCTGCAAGGAAGAGGAGAGTTTTGCTGTGTTTAAACACAGTATGAGATGCTGTCACTTTCTGTGAGAAAGATGGTGCTCAGGTTCTTTTTAAACCGTCAAGATTATATAAAAACAATATTCAGAATCGTTATTAAGTAGATCTTATGTTAAATGGAAGAAGTGATGAAAATTCTGTAGTACAACTTGCATGACAGTGTTTCTATTCTTAAATATTTTTATACTCAAGATACATAGACACTCCTAAAGTTCATTTTCAAGCTAATCTTGCTATACATATTCCATCTTAGACCTCTGTTAAAACTATTTAATTCTGGAAGTACAGGTATCTGAGAAGCACTGAAGCACATAGTCGTAATAAACTGTCTGGACTTCATGCAGTATGATAATATTGAGATGGGGCAACATCAGGAAGGGACAATATGTGAAAATAAACAAGGATGGATAGAAATATCCTTTTGAGGCAATTAACTCTTAAGTCATGTTATCATTGCACACTTGGCTGTAGGAGTGAGAAAAACACTGCTTGGTATGTGCCTTGATTTCTGTTGAAGAAATATGGGTACAGCCACTCTAACATTTCACACTTAAAAACTCACCTGTATTTTCAGATAAGTCTAACCCACATATTTTCAAGGGAGCTCAAAGAGGGGAAACCAAGCGTTCCTCGTCTTCTAGATTGTGTAGGCTGGATGAACTGTCCTGCAAAACTGGGGATTTTGTGTGTGTGTGAAATGGCTGTTGCTGTTGATATTGCTGTAGGATCTTTACTGAAGTACAAAGATCTGTTCAGCTGTGCTAACAGTGAGAAAAAAGTAGCCTTTCTTTGTTGATACAGCAGCTCTGTGTTCAAGCAGGTAGACAGCAGTGTTTCTGGCAGGCATGGTTGTCCTCTTGGTGTTGCCATTTAGTAGAGCTTTGTTTACCATAGTTTCTGCTTAATTCGTGTTATTGTGCTTCACAATAGCTCTAAAGTAAAACCTGAACAAGTGTGTACATTTTTTGTGATCTTGCAATATTAGCTGTTAAAATGAATACAAAATAGATGTGTGTGTGTGCACATGTGAAACAAAATATCCAGAAATAAGTCCTCTGTACAATGAGTCTTAGATCAAATTAAGACATATAACGCATTCTCAGAAATCTGCTACAAGGAAAGCTGTATTACTGCCAGTATTCACTCACCCGTGACATGCCATTCTGAGCTGCAGTCTGCTTTGACATCAGGCTCTCTGCAAGTTCTTTTTTTGTTTTGTTTTGTTTGTTTTACCAGAAAGTATGTTGCCTAATTCATCTTGAATAAAATGATGGTGTAGAGTCAGCTTTTCTCCCTGGTATGCTTTCACAGTATCGGCTATTGCTTCCTTGAGGGAATTCTCTAGATAGCAGATAAAACTAATTCAATTTGTTTAGATCAGAACTGGAGTTAGGAATATTCACAGAAGTTACACATTGAGGACAATCTTGATGCAACATTGCTTCTTAGTACCTAATACACAATCTGTTTTATGAGTATTAAATTTGGGGTCTAAAGCCTGCCCAGATCTTTGGAATAAGCAATTGTAATAGCTTGCAGAAAAACACATACCACTTCAAAAAACCCAGCTGTTAAAACAATATCTTCACCTCAGCTTGAGTGATGCTACCATCCTTCTGTATAGCAGTTTATAAACCTTTGGAGTGAGACTGAGTTTTGGTTTAGATTTGCAGTGATCAACAGAGCAAGTCTCCAGCTCTTGTTGGAAGTTTGGTAGAGTTTAACATGTTTTCAGTTAGTGACATCAACAAACTACTTCGAAAATTTGTGGTTAAGAATTAAAACATATATGTGCCTTGTCAAGGAGAACAGGATTAAATATAGTGGGCTAAAACTTTATGGAAAAATACAACACATTCAGTGATGATAGCTGAGGGAAAGTTCATGTTTAAACCACAGTAGGAATCAGCTTTCTAGTGGGATGTATGGCAGGCTGCATATGTTATTGTTTCAGTCAGGCCCCAGACTTTTCCAATTAAATGAAACGCACCCCTCTGGGGAGAGTATTCTTCAGAGAATTCAGCTTGTCACCTCTATATGCTTCTGCCATACCACAGTGGCGGACCTTTAAATTGGTTAAAAACATGCTGTGTGAAAAGAGCCGGGTTTAAATAGTGGTTTATGCCTGATTTTTTTTTTTTCCTGCAAAGACATTTTTACATAGCAAGGTGACAAAAAGCTGAAATTTTTAGTAAATCCTGACTCTTACTATGAATTTGACTGTGTCAAACTAAGATGTTTTTAATGGCTGTGGTTTGAAAGGTGCTTGTTATCCTCAAATATTCTTTCCTCTAAGAGTTTTTGGTTCTGTATTTGTAATTGAATCTAGACTGAGAGAGAGCATTCCTGATCTAACTACACATGCCAATTTCCAATGATTTTTCCTAAGCTGTGGTGAGCAGTTGGACAGGGGGCCTGACTCTGACCTGTCTGACTTGGACCACTGATCAAGTGTTCCTGGAGTTGTCTGGCTAGCTTGTATTCACTTGTGATGATAGATTTAAAAAGCACAGTGAAGACGTGCTTTAGTATAACTAATTAAACGGCATTAATTTTCAGCAGAGTTACTCTATAGTGAGTAGGTATGAATACAAACACCTCTGTGGGGTTTTTAATTTCATCCACATACACAGGGTACACTGATCACTACCAAGCTGCCATAACACTTCTGGAGAGCATTACATGAGCTTGCAAACAAGTCACTGGACAGGGAGAAGCATAAGATACAATGTCTTTCCACTAATTGCATAAGTGCTGGGTGGTGCTCTGGTTTTTGTGGGAATGGTGCTCACTGTTTCTGCATGACAGTTTGAAGCTTGAGATATCCAAAAGCACTTTGTTACTTTTGAAATGCTTTGAAAATACTAGCTGTAGTAAGAGCATCTTTTTCTTACTGATGCTTATCTTGCTGTGTGGGCTGGATCAAGTTGCCTTAGCACTTTAGGTGACCTGTATATCAGAGATACTAGTAGGAATATCTTAGGACCCACAGTAGACTTTTTAGAACAAGTGTCCTAGAAGTCTCTAAGCAATGTCAGCTTAAGAGAAATGCATGAGAATCATGTGCATGACATAAAAGGGAGAATTTGCTTTGGATTCTGTGGTCCTTACTTTAAAGCAATTCCTTCTTGTTTGATGTAGGTTATTGGCAATTTTTGCTGAGATGAAATAAAATATTTGTGTAAGAGAAAATTTAAACAGTTTTTCTGCTAGTTCATTTAAAACAACTGAAGAAGTGCTGATCAGGATTAGTTACCAAAGAGTTCTTAACTACTTCCACACAAATTCTGTTCGTCATATCTACCTACTTAAAGCAAGTGTGCATACCCTTTGGAGAGGTTTTGTGGACTAGCATAAAATTAAAAAGAGAAAGGATCATTTGCCTGCTTTGTATTAATCTTTCCCATTTCTTATTGTGCTGTACCTATTGTCTACTACATTATTTTTTTAAAGAGTTTTGGAGATATAGGTAGGTCATACACTTTATACAGGCTCCCTTTAAATGATCTTAACATTTATATGGTGTCTGATGTATGATTTTTTCTTTTAGTAAATAAGCTGTAGCATATATTCCTTCCATATTACCTTTTTGACATCAGGAAGGTAACTGTTGTGATTAGTAGTATGCTAAAGTTGAGTTGCTGTCATGTGAAAACCATGGCAGAATGCTGCTTTTGCAGCCCTGTTAGTTCCTGCCCCTCAGAAGAGAGCACAAGAATAGAATTTTGTATTTGAATCTTTGAGCTAGAACTAAACCAAGCCAATGGAGGCATGAGCTCCTATGGGAATCATGCAAGGCAGGACTAAATGTCATCCAGTAATGGTCAAGAATAATCAGCAACTTTATTTGAATTTATGGACTAAACAAAAAAAAAAAAAGCCTCAACACATTTCACAGATCAAGATTGAAAGCATGTAAGTTACATGTCCAATTTTTTCCCGTCCTTCTGCTGAGACTTCTGCAAATTCAGCAAAAAGAGATGTATCGTTACTTTTTGAACACGGGCTCAAGAAGATAATTAACTGAAAGTGTAATAATAAGAGCAATCAACATGTGCTAAAATGGAGAAAAAATAAAACCAAAGAAATCAGGACATGCCTTTAATTAGGCTACTAGAACTGCTGTGAATTGCTGAAATATCCAGTTGAATGGTTGAGAAAATCAAGGTGGAAACCACAGTTGTAGAGCCTGTGATGAAGTGGCACAGGAAGATATACTGGACTTTGCCAAAAAGCAAAGTAGAAATTGGTGTGCATTTTACTCTTCCTACTCAACTCTGGGGTCAGAAGTCAGTGTAGTTTCTTCTCGCTCAGTTCTTTGTCACTAACATCGACATTGCTGCTCGCTGTGCCACTCAGATTACTATTGGGAGAAATAATTGTGGCTCCTATCACAGGTGTTTGGAGGTGGGAGTCGGAGTATTTGTCTTTGGGGCAATCCTTGTGCATGTAGACAGAGGCTTTAGAAGGCCCTTGGAAATACCTAGTCATACTCAAAACTTCATGATTATGGATCACTGCAGGTATTTGATACAGAAGTGCAAGCGTCTTTGGTGGGTTTTGTTAACCTGATAAAAGCTGTTGATACTGACCTAATCTGAATTGTAGATTTGAAAAGTGAAACAAGCTCTCAGTGGCAGGATCACCTTGTTTTGTAGTCACAGGAAAACCAGTGGTGATAGCCACAGACTTTCTGTAGGTGAGGGCAGACATTTCAGGACCTTCCTCTGCCTTCAGCCATCAGAGCATGGAGAAGAGTCCAGCTTCTGGCAGAATTAACTGTTGCTGCAGTTTGAAGCTGGCTGACCAGTTATACTTCAGGTGGCTCATCAGCTGCAAGCTGATATGGTGGAGCTTTGCAAGTCACTACAAGATACTTCTGTCAACAAAGTGTGGATGAATTTAGGCCATTACTTGCCCTTGTGCTGTTTTGAAAAGTCTATTGTCTGAAAGTTAGATATTATTTCAGGAACATCCAGCAATGCGCCCTCGTAAAACAGACAGCAAATCTGTTAACCAGGACAGTGCCAAGCTGCTGTCAGGAAAATAACAATTTGGCAAGGAGAGAAATTAGCTAAATAACAGAAATACTTTGATAGTAATTCAGATACGGAAGTGATCCAACCAGAAAAGCAATTCACAAAACAAGCTCCCAAACAAGCAGTGAGCACATCAAACTTCAAATAAATCAGCAATAAAAAAAACAACAAAAAAGCCCCACTTCAATACAAAAGGGGCTTCACATAAGCAAAAAATTAGCACTAGGGACTGCAGTGCCTTCAGTGCAGCAAAACTAAGCAAACAATAATTGGAAATGGAGATTTAGGAAAGTTAGTTGTTCATGCCAAGAGTGCTACAGGACAGGGGTTTCAGGTGCAGTTAAAAGCTGTAAGTAATATCAATGATTGATATTTTCAAAAACTTCTGTTGTTTTTACTCTTGAGTTTTTCCCAGCCTCTGCTGGCCAACATTGTGTGGCCAGCAGTAGGAGACAAGTGGGAAGGGGATGGTTCCTTCTGTCCATCTGCCCTCCTGTGGCCGGACATCTTTGACAATACAGCTCAGCACTCCAGGTGAGAGATTCTGGCAGAGTAAGGATTGTCAGACATCAGTCTACTAGAGACAAGGAGTGAGGAATGTGTCCAAAAGGGCCTGTCTCTGCTGAGAGATAATGACCAGTTTGACCATGGCTTCCAACAGCTCCCAGCAGCTGGAGAGAAGTTTCTCACCAGGACAGTGTCAGTTTGAGGAAAGAAGACTTTAAGTCTGGGCAAGTCTCTGTGCAAAGCTTACAATCCCCGTCTCTTTAAGGTGGAGGAGGGATGTGGCATGTCAGGCACTGGTGGGGTGAGCTGAGTGCTCCAACAGCACATGTATGTATGATCTGGGGGATTGTCTTGGTGGTCCCATACAGTTTGTCCTGCTGACTGGTTGAGTTTATGATCCATTAAAGTTCTGTCTTTCAGGAGCGCACCACACTGATAATTTTAATTGGAAAGTACCTTACAATCATTTTCGCTTGTCCTATCGTCCCCAGCACAAAGCTGCTGCAGTACAAGTTTTGATGTAAAACTTTGAGGAGGGGGAAAAAAGCGAGCTGTTACCTTGTAATGACTGCCCTGAATTGTGCTCAGTAAGGGATGTCCTAGCAAACATCATTAACTTCCTTTCTGTAGGAAACTTTGTACTAATGAGATGCTAGCAACTTACAGTCCAGATGCTTTTTGCCTTCAAGTGGCAAAGCAATGGTATAAAACCATTGTCTAATGGCAGGGTGTAGCAAGAACTCCATGACATAAGGTCATCACTGAAAATTCGAGGTTTAGGTATGGGGTTTGGCCGCTGTGCATTTATACAATCATTTATTAATCATCAATTTAGCTTTAAAGCTTGGTCAGTCTAATCCAAAGTCCTGCTAAACTCTGCTAAATTGTAATATGTACATGCCTGTTCCAGGTGATTCACTGTGAAATCGTATGCAGCAGTGCTTCTTAGGCTATTTAGCAGAGCTTATGTTTGCTGCTGAGGTTTGTAAGAGTGAGTTTGAGATCTGAATGAAGATGACAAGGGGCTAAGCAGCAAACAAGGATTGTGGTCTCAGCATTGGTCCTGTGCAGTAGAAACCGATCTGGAGGATCAATTACAGATGTACTCTGGGCATTGTGGCTGTGAGCTTACCCATACTGACGAGAACAAATATGGAGAATAAAAGTCAGGAGTAGCTGTCACAAACCCCCAAAGCCTGGCCATTTACCCTACAGTAGCAGGTCAGGACACGAGGATGATACAAGATGTGTGTGAATATTAAATCATAGATTCACACAAAATCAGAAACATTGGAAGAAAAATGCTTGTGTATTTGTAGATTTTTGTTGTTGTTGTTTAACAAAGCAGTCACTAGCAAAGAGTTGCTAAGAGAAGATACATTGTTCACTGTGAGACTTCAGCTGTTCCAGAATGTTAGAAGAACAGGTTGCTTGGGTTCTTTTTTTTTTTGCCCATTTTTTCTCCTCTCGGCATCCTAAAGTTGTGAAATAAATGCATATTAGGTCTGCAAAGAAGTAAACTTTCATGGTTTTTTCTTCCATGGTTGTTACTTCCATGAGAAATGACAAAATGCTGTTGGAGGAAAAAGTTGATGAGGATGCACAGTGCTTAAAAACACTTGAACAAATGTTTAACACTGAAGTTTTAATGCTGATAACTTTGCTAAACATTGATGACTCATGACTTAATTTTATATCAACCAAAGTTCAGAAGAATCTGGTCCATAAAATTCAGATACTGAAGAGAAGAAGTTAGATTGGATGCTGAGATAGCAATTTCTTGAAATAAAAGTTTAATTTGATACTGTTACACTTTTCAATGAAGCTAGCCGTTCTTGGTTCAATTCAGTAATCCAGGTCTTGAAGCTAAGGATGAAGGGATCTGTAAACTACCAACATTTTTTTTCTTGTTGTACAAATTAACAAACATTTCCAACACTCAGAGTATGATTTAATGTATTTTCTTTCCATTCTTTCTTGGTGATGGATGTGCTTCGTTCTTATTAGTTAGCTTTATCAGCTTCCTAAATGGAGCTTATTAAATGTTACTTCAATATAATGAGCTATATTTATTTCACAGGATATTTGAATTGGCAGCTGCCTGCATACATTCAATTCTTTGCTCTTGTGAGCATTACACCAAGCATGCTATAAAAGCTCCTGTTATTTGAACATTGGAAAAGGGATCCCTCAAATTAAACTTGATTTGATCAATCTGTGAACTACGAAGGACCACACACAACAGTGTGGTTGTAGTTCTGATGCTAGAATTCCCTTAATTACAGGATACCCATTCTTCTTTCATGAAAATGGCAAAGACTTGCTTACCCCCTTTTTTTTTTCCACTTGGCTGCCCTATCTAGAGTCTTTGCACCACTAACCCCATATTTACATAGGCATCTGTTCATTTAAGAGAATGAGGACACAGCTACAGCCATATGAAGAGATTCACACAAAGCTCTTCAGTTATTTATGGATGTAATTTCTATTTCTTGCTCTGACCAGCCCTTTTCTTTTGATATGCACCAATTGTCAGCATACCTCATTTTTGCAACATGACTTTGTGATTCAGCCTTATTTTCTGAGTTCTTACCCAAGTAACTTGATTTGATTTTAAAATATATTTATTGGTTTGCTCAGTTCTTGCCCACGTAGAACTAATGTTTTCTCAGTCTCCTGTTCTTCTCTCTTCTGGGTATTGTAAAGCACCAAAATCATGACATCATTTCCAGATTCTGCTTTTCCTATCTGGGTGAGATGGCCTGACGGGAAGAATATAAACAAGTTTTCTAAGTTTTAAAAAAATGCTACATTGTACATACCAGATAAGCCAAAATGGTAATTGCTGGAGCTGTTATTGTTGGAGTTCATATAAACACAGAAAGTTTGTTAAGACTCAGGTGCAGTCCCAGCAGCAGAGGTATTCTCACATCCCTTATTTCCCTGAAAAGTGAATGCTTGAATGGTGGTGTGTCTTCTGTTCGGGGAAAGAGGAGTATTGTTGTTGTTTTGTATCATGTATATCAAAGTGCATTTGCTGTTGACGGTCAAAATAGGCCTTCCTACCTGAAAACGCTTGCAAAACAAATTTGGAATCTTTATTTTATGCATTATTAAGAGCAACGTTCATATAACTAGGGAAGAGGAAATACTACTATAATTGCAAACTGAAACTCTGTCTCACCACTGTAGTTCTACAGTAGAAGTAGTGAAATAAATGTTCTTGTCCACCTCCTCACTGACAGAGCATGGGAAAAGGAAAAGTCATTGACTTAGGATAAGCACTGTTTGGCAACGACTAAACTATTTGTGTGTTATCAACATTATGCTCATACTAAATCCAAAACACAGCACTGAACCAGCCACTAGGAAAAAAATTAACTCTCTACCAGCTGAAACCAGGCTGGGATATTTTGAGAACAATAGTTCATTGTGGTCAATAGTGAGTTTATTATGAGAAATGTTATTCTTTGTTTCTAGAGGTTTTTTCTTTAATGATATATATTTTAAACAAGCAATGCAATGTATTGCATCATTGCCATGTATTACCTCATTTGCGGCTGTGTTCTAACATACTACTCTTATGTCTTTCTGTTTACAATATTTTACTTCATTTTCTTTTTCAGTATAAAGAAATGTAAAAATTATTATGAAGTCCTTGGGGTGTCAAAGGATGCAGGTGACGAAGACCTAAAGAAGGCTTATAGAAAACTTGCTTTGAAATTCCACCCAGACAAAAACCATGCACCTGGAGCAACAGAGGCTTTTAAAAGTAAAATACCTTTTTTACTTAAAATATATTTTCTGCTTAAATTGTGTTAAACTTTATTAGATTAGATTAAATTGTTAGAAATAAATCTGCACCGATCACTTGTCCTTTTACAAAATTGCCAATGCGGTGTTTTGTAGCTAATGTTAAACTGACATTTTTATCCAAGAAAATATTTTACCTTTATCTCAACATATATTTAGAATTATAGGTAAAAAAAATGTGGACTTTGGCAGCAGGATTCCGTTTCAGAGGGTTGATTGCAGTTTTCATGTACAGGAAGTGAATACTTGATCCTATGAAACCCAGTTGACCTTAATTGACTTAATGGCAATTGAATCTTACTATCTTGAATCTTTACTGTACTTGAACTTGAAAAAAACAAGTAATAATTGATAGCAAAATGCAGTTTTTACTGAGTTGCATACCATGCTAAGTTATCTTTTCTTTGGAATTCCATGTATGTGTGTAGTTTTACTACTTTTTCCATATGAAAACACTGGGGTTTAAACATGGCCTTATTAATAGTTGCCTTTGACCATTCCCTAGGTAAAGTTTAAAATGTGACTTGACCTGGCCTTAGGCTGCCACGCTTAGCTCTGCACAAGGGAAACTGTTGAGGAAAAGCTTTTTAAAGAAAACTACACTTTCATCTCAGACACAGGTGAAAAATGTGAAGCAGTAAAAGATGATCATACATGAATAAACAGCCTGATCATTGTACATCTTTATGTTTTTTCCTGTGTGATATTTACATGCAAACACATGAAAAAAATCAATTGGATAAAACTCTTAAATTGGGTGAGGGGAAAAAAACAATCCTGAGCAAGATTTCTGATAAAAGCTTTAAGGGGTAAATTTAATAATATAGTAACAGTTCCAGGTGAAAAGTAGAACACAGCAGGGAAGTTGATTGCTAATGATTGTTTTAATGCAGCTAGGTGATTGCTTTACCTAAAAAAGATACTGTTTTTTAAAATTGACTCCAGCCCTATGAATAAAATAATTTGTCCTTGTTAATGGCATTTTCAATAATCATAGTGTTATAAATCAATTTCTTATTATTTAATCTTTTATTATTGTTAGCATTTTTTGACAAGCTTGATTTCCTAGCTTAATTTTACTTTATGATTCTTAACTAGATGAGCAAATGAGAAGATTTTGTAGCAGAGTCTTGTTGACTAAAAGTTATTTAATGGAATCTATTATTTTTCTTGCATTGAAATTATTGTAATATTTTTAAATAGCTGAGTAAATGTATTCTTTAGTTCAAAGGTGTCTGATGAGTTTCTCACATTCGGATGAGGAATCTGATGAAGTTACTAAAAGAGATTGATTCAATTGTTATTGATTACATTCCATAATTGATTCAATTTTTATGTCCTGTATTTAAGGAAAGAAGTTTGAATAAAATCTATTGTGAAGTAGCATCTAATAATCAAAAGCAAGTAAGAAATAGTCAAAAAAGATTGCTGACTGTATAATGAGAGTATGATTTCTTCACTTTACATGCAGTTACCTGATTTATGTCTCCCTTAATTGTTGTGGATATCTGATTTTTTTACTAGTAACAGAGGAACCTTGTACTAATACTTGGTGTCAGTAGTGTATACCAAGCTCTCGGTGCTAATTACCAGGCTTCATTTCTTTGGATTTTCTCCTCCACTTAAAGGAATTACTAGTGATTTTATTTCTAGGGACATCTTAAAAGGCACACAGCTAAGACTCATTAAGTTTTTTTTTTTTTTCTAGATTGGATAATGTTGAAAACATTAGATACGCAAAGCCATAGTCTTATTTGCCTGTGTTGAGATTGTAGTGTTGCACCTTTCACAAACTTTTGATGACTGATGGCTTTTCAACACAGAAAACGTAATCTGTGTGCCCTGTGGTGGCAGGCTGCAAAAGAAGCCTTTTGTTTGAGAGGTCTGGTGGAAAGAGAAGGAATGAATGCAGAAAGGGTTTAATGAAGATGTGACCAAGTGAAGATTGTTCATTGAGTACCAATAGAAATTTTCCTTCAGCCTGCAAATGCTGTATGTCTGTGCATACTAACTAGGGTTAAATTTTGTGAAGAGAGCAGAGCTTGTGGTTTCTCACACTGATTCTTTCCATGCTCGCTCAACTCGGTTTCTCCCTTCTTACTTGCAAAGTGGCCTTGGATTTTCCATTTGTGGTAATGTAACCTGAACAGGGACAAGCACTCCAAACATTGAGTTTGTATTGACAGCTTTAAGAGCACACATGTTCCTGTCATGCACACGTGTTGTACCCTTCATGTTACATCATGCAAAACTTTGTGGTATTAATATAATCCATGAAATACTTAAGAAGCTATAAGACCTATAGAAAAATAGTGTCACACTCCTGTAGACAGTAAAGTTGATGCATTCAAAGAAGTTGCCACTTATCACATGAAACCGAAGAAAACCTACTGAGTCTATGATAGTTTTAAGCTATGCTGCTGGAGCAACCTGAACTTTGCAGTCACCTAGCTTCAAAGCTTTTATTATTTTGCTTGGTGCTTTCTTTGTAATTGGAGTGAGAGAGAACATTTCCACAGGTGTAAGTGGTCCCCTAAAAAAAAGAAACAAAGCTCACTTGCCTTCTGCCTGGTTCAACAAGATAAAAGGCCTTTGCATAGCGTTGGTGAGAAACTTTGTAGAAGCTCTGCTGAAAGAAGTAGAGATGTTTCTGGACCTTGTTTGGCTACAGTTGATTTGTAATGTACAGCAAAGGACATAATTTTCTGCCAATTCTTGAATTTGAAATCACAATGTTCTTGCTGGAATAGCTCTTATCTTTCATTTATGGGAGTTGTCTTTTAATTCTTGCTCCAGAAATCGGAAATGCGTATGCTGTGCTGAGTAATCCAGAAAAACGAAAGCAGTATGACCTTACAGGCAGTGAAGAGCAAACGTGCAATCACCCTAACAACGGTAGATTCAACTTCCATAGAGGCTGTGAGGCAGATATTACTCCAGAGGATCTATTCAACATGTTTTTCGGAGGGGCCTTTCCAACAGGTATTTGTGTACATCAGTATAGTCATTGAGGTACAGTGATATTGCCCAGAGTGGCATTAGAATTTATGACCTTATAAAAGAGTACAACTACTCCAAACTGCCTCTGACCTTAACTCTTTAATCTGCATCACAGTTTATTTTTCCCCTAGGTGTTGCTAAATCTCAAAAATGGGAGTTCAGTTCTGTGGGCTTACTGTCATTATCCCATGTTAAATGAAATAATAAATCAGTTGTCTTAGAAGTGTAAAATATTTATCTTGAACAACTTTGAAATGGTAAGATGCCTTGAAAGTTGAGTTAAGTTTCATTGTTCAGTAGTTTTAAATGCTCTCTGTTGTTTCTGTATTGACCTCCAAACAGTCAGGATTTTTATGTGGTTTAAATGTGGATATATCTTTCCTTAGGTAGCGTACATTCATTTTCTAATGGTCGTACCGGCTACAGTCATCCAAACCAGCACCGTCAGAGTGGCCATGAGAGGGAGGAGGAGAGGGGTGATGTATGTTTAAGCACCATTGACTTTAAACTATGCCCTGTGAAATCTGCTGGTAGTCCTTTTCAGGGACTCAATTGGAGAAAATTTGTACTTGACATTTAGGTATTGTTGAACTTTGACAGGTGGTAGTTTTACTGATTGGTAAATAGACATGCAAATTTGAGAAGATGATAGGCTGGTTTTGTAAATCTGTTGTTGTGTGTCACTGTGACTGGTAGGATTGGCCTAAATAAGGCACTAATTCTGGTCACATTTAAAAATTTGTTTGGGCTGAGGTAAGAATTGAATTTAAGGCTCAATATTCATCTATATCAATTGCATATCACGGTATAGACCAAATCATAGCATCCAATGTAGCTGAATTCAGACATTCATTTGCTAATTGCGTGTGGCTGCAAGCTAAACCATGAGCTCTTGCAGCTTGAGCACTCTATGAGTATTGCGTATGCATTGGAAAGTTAACACCACAGTGTTTGCAGGTCTGTAATTACAGTTTTCCTAGCAACTTTTGATGCTTAAAGCAGAAACTCACACTTAGCATTAAATCTTGTCAACTTTACCTGTTTACTTGATGCTGGTTTATTAAATTCCTGAATCTGTTTTGTTCCTTAGGGAGGTTTCTCTATGTTCATTCAGCTGATGCCTATTATTGTGTTGATCCTGGTCTCTCTGTTGAGCCAGTTGATGGTATCTAACCCTCCTTACTCCTTATACCCAAGATCGTAAGTATTGCTCAATTGTATTAGCTTAAAACAGGGTGGAGGATATTGTCATCACCTTCTGCCACTTAGAAGCATTTTAAAGAGCTTTCCATTATGTGATGCTTCATCTCCTGCATTGGGGAAAGGCAGGGAAGATATAGATGAAGCAGAACAAATCTTGAAAGTCAGGCACTGAGAACATGCTGTGAGAATGCAATGGAGAAAAGAGATCAGCGGTACTTGGAGTGGAGGAGGTCTTCTAATTCAAGGCGGTGGGTCCATGCAACATAGCATGTTGCAAGGGTGTCTGTATCTCCAACATACCTAATTGGATCCTGAAACCCGCTCAGGCTCAGTGTTCTCTTTGGGGTCATCTGTGCTTGTAGCAAGTGAAATAATTGCAAGCAACTTTCTCATCCTTATTTAAGTTATGAACTAGGTGAGGGATGAGAAAATTATCTGTTATTTCCTTCATTTTAGGTGATGATAAAATAGTTCATTTTCCTGCACAGAAACTGAAACTTACCGGTTTTGTACAGTAGGAGATATAAATCTTTTTTCCTTGAGAGAAATAACTTTGATCAAGCATGCAACCAGCTTAGTAGTCTTATCCCACTCACAACTGCTGTGAAGTTAGGTAGTTCCTTGCAGAGCTCTTAGCCCTACAACAGAAAGGTTTCTTTTCTCCTCTCTTATTACTCAGTTCTTTATTTCTACAGCATGATGTTTTTCCCTTCTGCAGCTAAGCTGTTATGATGCTGATAAAGACCTTTCTGTCAAAATGATTTACACAATCTTTGATTTTTTTTTAATCTACAGAATGCCAGCAAGAAAATGGATTTGTCAGGGCTGGCAGAATACATTTTAGAGTGGAGATGCCTGTACTGGTTTGCTACAGAATAGTGACTTGGGTTTTTTTCCTGTTGAGTTTGAGTGTAATTTTCTCTTACTGAAGCTTATATTTTCCTAAAGAAGTATGAAACCAAAGTGTCTTACTAAAGTGAGTTTTTTGCAAGATCAAAAGTTTAAGCAGCAGAAGTTTAATGTTTAGGTAAATGTAGTAATTTTATTCTCTGGCAGACTATGAAATTTATGAAAATTATGTAGCCGTTCATTTCATTGCTTGTTTTGAAATGATAAATTCAGTCGTGTACTGTTCTTCTGTATTAGCAGTATTTTTTAAAAGTGTATTTGTGGTGTAAAATTAAAAAAAAGGCAAATATCTCTTTCTTCCTCTTTTTTTGCAGAAGTACAGGGCAGACTATAAAAATGCAGACAGAAAACTTGCGTGTCATTTATTATGTCAACAAGGACTTTAGAAATGAATACAAAGGAGTGTCATTACAGAAAGTGGAAAAGAGTGTGGAGGAAGATTATGTGTCCAACATTCGTAATAACTGTTGGAAGGAGAGACAACAAAGTAAGTTTGGTAATATGTGTCATTTCATGAAAGTATGCTTTACTATAAAAACGATTGCTTCAGGCAAGACTTAAGTGCTTGTGTTACTAAAATATCTAAAGGAGAAAGCAAGTGTAAGGTTCTCTACTGTTTCTCACTTCTAAAAGCATCTTCCACAATATTTTGTCATGGCAATGTCTCATTTCACTACATGCTTTTATATAAATAAATAAATAAAGCACAAGCTTACATAGGTCTTTCCAGAGAAAGGAAAAACTGGTCTGCCTCGGACCACAGTACATACAAACACTGCCTTTACAGGCTATCAAGGGCATGCAGCATGTGCTGTAGAACATCATAAGCTGCAAATCAGTGCTTAATCTTTTGCCAGTGATGAATAATTTTTTCTCCCTGCACTTGGTACCTTGGCTATATCAGACCTTGAAACAGGAGGGTTTTTTTCTAATTTACTCTCAATTTTTCCACTCTATTTTAATATTACAGAAAGAGCTATTTTCTTTCAGAAACCTATAATTCAGTGCTAAAGCACAAGAGTACTGAATAGCATCATCGATGTCCAAATCGTCATCCATTTTAACCTGTTAGTCTATTGTGAGCCTTTCACGCTCTGCAAGAACAGTGCTGTTAAAATGACATCTGTGTTGAAACCAGATGGTTCCAACTTTCCAGCTGGTAAACTTCAGTAACAGCCTACTGGATAAATAATTTGTGCATGAGCTGTCAGTAAACTGACCAGAAGCACACAGAATGCTCGACTCTGACTGAAGTCCTGTGCTAGTGCACAACTTTACTCTCTGCAGGCCAGTGATGCCAAGCCTTTCAGCTAGGATGGCCACATAGTTTGTCCCAGCTGTAAAAAAAGACCCCGGCATTGCATCCAATGCAGTGCTTGAATGGGACTGCACGTTTCCCTCACAGCTGGCCTGTATATATGCAAATACAAATTGCATTGCCCCTGCACAGGAGGCCCAGTACTTTCCGAGGGGCTTTATGCTCCTTACTCAAGAGCACACCTTGCTTACACACATGTACATCCCTAGAATTTGACAGCTTGGCCACAGAAAGGACCTGTGTGCAAAAATTGTGCTGATAGGTCACTAATATGCAAGAGAAACACCAGTGCTTTGGGGGAGAACTCTCAGATCATTGCCCAGACTACTAGAATAACTTTTCTGGGTTTTTTCAAATGCAGGAGATCATCAGACAACTTTTGGGTATAATTCATAAGTAGATATCAAAAACGCTTGTATTTTTACAACTAGATTGTCCTTTGATCATCTTGAAATGTTTGAATCATAGAATGGTAGGGGTAGGGTTGGAAGGGACTTTTAGAGATCATCTAGTCCAACCTCCCCGCAGAAGCACGTCAGCAGGTCACATAGGAACATGTCCAGGCGGGTCTTGAAGACCTCCAAGGAAGGAGAACCTGTTCACTCTTCATTAAATGAATACTCAAATTTTTTTAGTTGCTACATGCATGATTGGTAATCTTATATTAAAATAGTTTACAAAATGAGAGGTGGTTGTTAACCACAAACTAAAGACAAGATATCATCCAGCAAAATAAAAAGAGGACATATTACTGCTATATTTTTTTTTTCAGTGGAACGTAGATCTGGAAGGATAGTTTTGCTTTTATTGACCTAGTCATTACGCTTGGATTCACTGGCATGTTATTTTTGTCTCCTCTAATATATTTACTGCCTAACTATATTTGAAAAGGTTTAGTTGATAAGCAGTTTCCATCTGGGTGGAAAAGAGAAGGAATTCCTTTCCCATTTTTCAGCATTTATTCTCACCATGCTTACTTTTTGAAATATGAACAGAGTCTTGGACAATGCAAAGTGGCTGACTCTTCTGCATGTACATATTGACTGGTAAACATCCAACCCTAGTGTAAAGGAGAAAAATAACCCAAAGGTGGCGACTGTCTTGTTTGCTACATGCGATTTATTGGGCTGTGAAAACCACCCAAATGGATTTTGAGTAAGCAGCCCCTGATAGATTTTCTCTGTTGATAGAAAGAGCTGAACTTGTGGTTTTACAGGTTTAAAATATCTGCTCTATATGTTGGATTTCCTTGGCAAATAAAATCTTTCCAGTGTTGATTGGCATTTAAGAATTCCTTGCTAATCTCGTTTTAGTTGAAAGGATGAAAAAGATTGTATAGAATTAAAACGCTCAGTAATGTCAAGCTCTCAAACGTCAGTATAATGCAGAGACCTCTTTTATTAATATCTCTGAACACTGGCAGTCTGAAGCAGCATCAATTGAAGTAAAAGACTTAACATTCAGAATGGATTTTTGGGCACAGACAAGATGCTAGAGCTGTCAATAATATGCAAAATCACTGAGTGTGCCCTATATGTTTGTATTGTTTAATGAGGTCTGACAGAAGTAGCGGATTTTTTGTTTGTTTTGGATTTTTAATCAGATACTGCTATATGAAATATGAGAGTGCTGGAAGGCTGTTAACACTTTTCCTGCTCAAAAAGATAAAATGCTTGTGAAGATCCAGCAAAGGGAAGCAGCAGCAGTACTGTTCAGGTGGTGTTTGCGGGTAGTTAGAAAAGACAGGAGGAAAAAAGGGTGAGGATTAAACCTGAGGTGTTTTGTACAGCTCTGAGAAGGAATGTATTGTGTACAAAAGATTGAGGTTTTAACCTGAAAATCTTTTCTCTACCTTAAAGAAACAGACTTACTTTATGCAGCAAAAGTATATCGAGATGACCGTCTCCGAAGGAAAGCAGACTCCATGTCCATGGACAACTGCAAAGAGCTAGAACGGCTGACCAGCCTCTATCGAGAAGGGTGAACTACAGCTGTCCACGTACATCTTTATGTATGCTGTTATCTCTCTTGTAAATTGAGAAGAGATTTAATTTCACCACGAATGCTGGAAAAGAGAGGTGGATGTAAAACTCTACTGTGTAGCTGTTTCCAAAAACCTTATGCTGAAATATCATTTAATGGCTTCTTTACCTACTGTGAAATATAGGTAACTTTAATTGTCTAGATTTTACTTCAAAGCTTCTGTGAATTCTTTCAGCAGAGAGAATAGCTCAGAAAGGATGCTATACTTGTAGAGACTTAGTCATAGTGGTTCTCCTCTTAACATATTTGCCATGTAAATATCTGTGGAAAGAAGACTTTGTGTATATACGAGTTAAATGACTTTCTATTTAAAATCTCAGAAATTTAGTTCCATAAAACATTTTGTTTCACTGATGGAATAAATAGTATGACTACATCACTCCTATTCAGATGTCAAATGTGTGGAGTTGAAAAAAAGAGTTTTTAATATTTTATCTCTATGTAAAATCTTCTAGGTTTACCAGCTTAGAAGAACTTGGTATTTTTAAATATAATGGCATATATTCCTAAATATCTGTTGGGGTACATTAATCTGGCGTAGAGTAGCAGTTAGCTGTTGTAGTTTTTTAGCATTTCTAAGCAATGCTGAGAAAACTAAGAACTACACTAATCTCTTTTCAAAGTAAATATTTGCAAATGCTGTACAGACCGTTATAAGCATTGCTTTTAGTACTTGCAACAATTTACAGCAGCTCTACCATTTGGTATTCCAGTAGTAGTATGTCCATTCGTATGGTTGGCATGCCTCCATAGCTTCCTTAATTTTCACTGGAAAGGTAGAGGAAAACACACACAGAGCAAAATGAAAAAAGCTAAAAAAAGAAAAACTCACAAAAAAGGCAACCGAATTTTTTTTCCTGGCAGGCTTTCATTTCCTTACAGTTTTTTTATTTCAAGCAAGGTACCAATGCTGATTCCTCAGTGGGCACCACAAGTGGAAAAGGGAAATATGGCTAAGGACAAGCTATGTGCCTTTCAACACTTTAGCCAACTGTGTAAATGCTTTGCTAGTTTGCAGCATGCTCCTACAGTCAGAGCCATATCACTTCTCCCAGGGCAGAAGAGGTAGGGGTTGCATTTTTCTGGACCAGAATGTTGCTGGACTGACTGACTGAATCCCTAGAAATAAGCAAACATACCATTTGGCTCCTGCATACAAGATCCTGTTGCTCAGAGGCCTGTACGTGGAAGCCATACATTGCCACACCTGCTAAGGCAAAGAGGTGTTTTGCAGCAGCTAAGTACAATGTACTTGCTTCAAGTTTATGGAAAGTGGGATGATGAAAATGGGTTTTTTTTAGGTTCAGTAGTTGATGTTTTTGCATTTTAAAAGTGGTATGCGGGAGAATGTTTCTTTACTTGAGAATGCCAGGCAGCTCCTAACATGGGCAGTATTTTTTGTTTGAGAAAACTGCCGTCTTTGAACAGTGCTGTCAGTTTATGTGGAGCTAAATTCTCCTCCTAAACTGAAAGCTTAAATACTTGACTGACTTTGTTGGAATTCCTTCTGATCTAGAGCAGGATTTTACTTTACTTTTTTCTATTGCTCTAAGTGACCAAGGAGTCATTTTTCATATAAGACCTTTTCTAAACTGTCCCACCGGAAATGTCCTCTATTGAACTGCTGTAACATGAGAGAGACTAGCTGCAGGCTTTTAAGTAAGCAGCTAAACCCCAGTGCTCAAGGTGGACATCAAAGCCTTGAGGCACAAAGCAGAACTAAAAGTGCTGCTGAAACAACAACAACAAAAGGTTACTGTACTGGATGTCCTTACTAAGATTATAGGGAAAGCGTGCAGAAGTAATGGAAAGGCACCCAAATGTCTGAACTTTGCAACAGAAATTTATGGAGAAAACGTGATTCCCCGGATTTTGTAACTATCCAGAATGTATTGTAATTATACTAATGAAAACAAACTATCAAAGTACATATCGGTACTGCTGTGTCTTCTTAATGGAAGAAAATTGTTCCAAAAGCTTTAACAAGTACTCAGGCTTTCCCACCCACACACGAGGTCATCTTTTAGTTAAGAGGAAAACGGATGCACAACGTGTTTGTCAAACATCAGAACAGTGGAGTCAGAGTAACGAAGAGATGGTCTTGGCAAAACTGCTTACAATCCTGGGCTGGGTTAGGTCTGCTGCGTGTGGTCCAGCAGAGGAGCAGGCTTTGGAGTCGGCCAGGTTGCTGCCAGCACCTCAGCAAACACCAGCGGTGCAGCGGCTGTGGCCTATGGCAACACAGGTGCCTTGGCAGCTCAAAAGCAAGACCTCGGCTGCTGCATCTCACTGGAATCTATTCCCATTGCCATGTTCAAAGAGGGAAACAATTCACATGTTTATACTGGTGGAAAAGTACTATTTAGCATGTAACAGATTAAACAGTTGTGCACAACAGTTGTGCAGTAATATGCAGAAGGATATTGGTATTTCCTACTGCATACAGCCTGCAAACGTTCTTTTAATACTGCAAGTGGGTGTTTCCTTATCATTGTTACTTTTCTTCTCAAGTTGAGAGGGTTTTTCTTCAGAAATGTCATTATCTTCCCTGATTTTGTTGAAGAAATCTGCTGGAAAGCTCAGAACTAATTTTCTTAGGAGCAAGATGGTAATTGAAGAGGGTAGAGTACTTGAACCATCTCAGATGACCTTTCTTCAGAAGCTGAAGTTCTCATTAAAGTAAGATACTGGAAAGAAAAGAGAAAAACACAAGTGGTTTTGAACAGCTTGACTTAGAAGTCCCTCAACATTTCTAGCTACCTAGAAGTAACTCCTTACTCTTTTTATGTAGTCATTACCTATATTTACACTAAAGATAGCACAAGCAGGGCTCTTGATTTCTCCTTTAAAAGGGCAAGCAGCAAAGTCCTGCAAAAAGTGAAGAGACTTGGCATCACTCTTTGACATGGCATAATGAAAAAGAACTGATTTCCATCTGCTGAAATGTAACATCACTGTGTGTTCTATTTGTAGAGCATTCTGAGTCAGAAGTGAGTTCACTGTTCACAGTCAATGAATGCTTCCCTACAAGTTCTCTAATTGCTTAAAACAAGATTAAATTTTATTTTTTCTTACTGTTTTTTAAACAACCTTGATTCTTTTACGAGTTTCCAGAAAAGGTAGAGCATTAAAGTCACTAAAATGCAACAGATGTAGTCCCAAAGTGAGCAGATACAACTTTAAAGTACATACATTTTTAATATAATTTTGTAATGAATGCTGTAAAAGGACTGAAATGGGAAGGCAAGAATATGTTTAAGGACATTTGTTCCATAAATTTAATTCATCCCCTAAACAGTTGTTACTCTTCTTGTAATTCTGTTGAAGAGAGCAGAAGAAAAATGTAATAGTAAAAGCAAACGTTACGTTTTTGAAACAACAGTTCCTATACAAATTCCTGAAGGAATAGCTTTAAAAAGTACTGTCTTCCCACTTGTCGTAAGTCTGGTTAAGAGAGGTTAGAGTGTCAGATTTCTCTGTGTTTTTCCAAATGATATTAAAATACCATGTTTAGTTACAATGCTGTCCTTTGTGCAGTATATGCTTTTCCCATCAGTACTGGTTTGCTCTATGTACAGAAAGGCTGACATTGGAACAGGATACAAAACTTCCATTAATATTGGCCATACAGGAGCCATGTCATAGACGCCTTTGCACAGCTTTCAGTCATACTTCAGGTGCCAGGGAAACTGGTAATACTGATCACTGAGCACCATGCCTACAAATCAGCAGAAGCCAGTTACATTTCTAAATGTAGTATATGTAAATGAGTGGACCAAGATTGTCTCAGGTAGCATCTTCAAAATACTACCACAAGCTCACACATGAGAATGTTATGGGGATCTCTCTAGTTATGACCAAGTCTTTATCAATTGTTGTGTCTCCACGGCTTGGATTGAGGAGGAGGTATGGATTCTCAATATTCAATATTCAAATAAATTTTCCCTTTTAGATGAGCTTTTCCTGTTACTTGCAAAACAAAAAACAACAACAAAAACAAAAAAGTGGCTTCTCTCTGGTTGTTTCAGGCTTTAAAAAAAACAAACCTAAACTTCACCAGACAGAAATGTTCGCAATTTTCAGGTGAGCATCCCTTTTTATAACTTTACTTTGAGCTGCAGTATTAGCACTTTTGCAAAATCTTGAGGTATCAACAGATGCTTGGCCTGTAGCAGCTCTTTGTTAAAGTACTGTTACAGCCTTAGCAGGGTTGGCTTTTTTTAGATCTAGCACTAGAGTCCTAGATTCTGACACAAGACCTTAAAAAGATACACAGCTGCCATTGTACTGTGGACATCTTCTGAGTGAATCTGTTCATTTCTTCACTGTAGCTGTTACTTAGCCCACAAGCCCAGGGCTTGATGGACTAGACCCAAAAGTATGGGAAATGAGCAGTGCTGGAGGAGTAGAACCAGGGGCACTGGCACTCAGCAAAAATGGGCATTCCTTTCTTTGCTGTTAAACGAACATAAACTTTAATTCTGTGGTGGTGTTTGTTGTGTTTTTTGGTTTTTTTTCTCCAAAACTGTGCTGCCCAAAACTGAATCAGCTAAAACCTCACGTTTGTCATGGGGGGATGCCCAAGGGGTTCTTGTAGCTGTGTGAGATTGTTACCAAAACCTGGTTCAGAGCAGACTCTCTAACGCTCAGTTTAGTATTAGAAATTGCTTTAATGGGTGCACAGGGGATGGCTCCTCCTAACGCATGCACACCAAGAGAGGAAACAACGCGCCTTAGATGCATTTCAGAAAACAAACTACCCACCTGCTGCCGCACATCCCCTGCAATAAAATACAGGGTGACATTTGGCGTGATTTGGATGGAGACTTAAGGAACGTAAGTCATACACGTTTATAGTGTACTCCCTGTAGCTCATTATCGTCCTTAGGGGTGTCAAAGGTTTGTTTACTGTAATACTAATTGTATGGTTAATGAAGCAAAGGTCTCAAGGCACTGGGGCCTTGCTGAAACTAGAGGTTATCAGCTCTGTCCCACGATTTATGGGCAAAACTGCTGCAGTAAGTCTCCCTCCCTCGGCTGCTTCCCGCGCTGACTCCGCTGCCTGCCCCTCGGAGCTGGCACTTGGGATACTTTAAAACCTGTTCTTGCAGTTTTCTCACCACTCCTCATTCAAAAGCCCAGTTAACTGCAGTCACTGTCAACCACCTGCAAGTCTGTGCGGGTAAATGAGACGGGGTCTACAGAAGTCTCAAATCGTTGGAGTCGAGTATCCTCTAAGCAAAGAAGAATAAAATACACATTTTCTCCATCCCGGTAACAGGGTCACCAAAAATCACAAGCCTCGCTCCACCCGCCAGCTGAGCTCTGGCCACTGGCGCTTTTCCCGCCCAGCAGGCAAAGGGGTGAGCGCGCGGGGCCACGGCCGAGCCCCCGGAGCAAGGAGGCGGTGCCGCAGCTCCTGCCGGCGCGGGGCGACGCCTCCCGGCCCCGCCGCAGCTGCGCGTGCGTCTGCGGAAACCGGCAGGGGGCGGGGCGGGGCCGAGAAGCGCTTCCGGGTCCGTCATGTGATAAGGGCTTAAAGGGGAAGCGGCGGCTGCGGCGGGGCCGCGCTGGTGACTGTGAGCGACGGTGGCAGCGGCGCGCCGGCCGCGCTGACAGGTAGGTGAGCACCCTCTGCCTCGGTGGTGGGCTCGGCCCAACCGCTGTTCATTCGCGGGGCGGCCCGTACCGTGGCGGCGAGGCGGGGGGAGGTGGCCGAGCCTCGGGAGGGCGCGCACCCGCCGGCCGCTCCCTCTCCGCTTCGAGGTGGGGGCCGCTCCCGCCGTACCGCGGGTGACCGGTCGCCCTCTCGTTTCGCAGGCCCGCGGAGGCGGTGGCACCGACAGCCATGGCCGACGTAAGTGTGGCTCCGCGGGGCGGCCGGGCAGGGGCGGGGCACGGGTGGTGGTCTGAGGGGAGCGGTGGGGCGAGGGGCTCGGGCCTGGCGGGAGGGAGAGGGGAGCGGGGCGCAGGGAGGTCCCCTCGCCCGCCTTCTGTGCGGGTGAGTAATGAGCTGCCCGTCTCTGCCCGCAGGACCTGAAGAGGTTTCTTTACAAGAAGCTACCGAGGTAACCGGCGCGGCGGGCGGAGAGGCCGCTGCCAGCTCACGGAGGCGGTTGTGCGGCCCTGCCCGGCTGCGGGAGCCCTGCTGCCGGCGCCCTGCCCTCGCGGAGGGAGGCGGGTAACCCCGGGCGCTTCTCCTTGTCACTTAAATGCGCTGGAAGTGCCTTGAGAGGAAGAAAGCTTAACCCTTTACTCGCTAGCAAAGAGGCGAAGTGTGCGCGTCGCGCCGGGATGAGCGGGGAAGACGGTCCTCGTGACCCAGCTGCCTGAGGCTCGATAATTCCCGTGTCCGTAACTGTCGCTTGCCGGAACCCTGAATCAGCCGCCGCGCGGGGTTACGTGCAAATACAGTGAAACGAGCGTTTGTTAAGTGAGATGAGCACACAGAGGGTCTCTGATGACTCTTGATTAGTAGGGTTACTAATTAGTCTTCTTTCTGATGCTGAAATTGCCTTGCAGTTTTCACTAGCTGTATTTTGGTTTTCTCTCTTTTGCTGCTCCGAGAGAACCACCACAGAGCAAGTCCCTTTTGGGGAATTATAAAATTAGTGAAGGCATCCATTTTTCCAGTGTTTCCCCCTTCCTTGCACACTTTTTCAGGAATAAGGGTCTTTGCTACTAATTACTCGGCCTTTAACATGACATCTCCGATTTCTTTTTTTCTTCAGCATCGAAGGTCTTCATGCAATCGTCGTCTCGGACAGAGATGGTGTACCGGTCATCAAAGGTAACTTCAGCTTCTCGCTGTGCCCCGCAGCAGAAATCCCGACTGAACAGCAGGGGGAGGAAGAGTGCAGCAGAAGCTTCTTTGGTTGTGCCTGGGACCTGAACGTTAAAAATCCACCAATTAAATCTAGACTTTTATTTTATTAGTGGATTATATACCTCTTTAAATTTGTCCTTTTGCTTGTGTCCTCAATAGTGGTAGGCAACAGAAGTTTTCCTCAGTGGAAAGGCCTGGAGTGCTGGAAGGTCCTTGTGTCTTCAAGGCACTGACAGACTGATGGACACAAACTGTGTGTTTTGTTGACTTGACCGCTCTGCACTCAGAAGCGGTTGCATTCAGCTCTTACACATGTTTAGGTTGCTTTTTGGTATCATAGTTTTTGTCATATCTGCACTGCTTATTTAATGAAGATGGTTTTCTGTTGTTAAGTATGTTAGTTTAAGAATACAGGGATTCCAGTACTGCAGGTTTGAGGGTTTTTCACTGTCCTGAAGTACTTAAATACTCAGCAGAACTTGCACACCCTCACCTGTTTCCATTTGAGTGCCTGTGTGCCCAGTAATCAGTTCAAAGGCTGGAACTGGTGCAAGCAGTGAGGGACACAGAAGCCAGGTGAGATCAGCACAGGCTGTGCATCCTAGAGGAAAAAAGGACTGTTTCCTAGCTGTGCTAGGAGGGATGCTGGCCCAGAGAGTGTTGAGCATCGGAAGAGTACTGAATTGAGGTGCTGCTCAGGAGGGCTGTCCTGCACTGCTTGTAGGAGCCTGTAAATGTGCTGTGTATTCTCCAACAGCAGCTCTGCTCTTGGCACAGCATGAAGCTGGGGAAGAGCTTGTGAGTTAGTGGGAGAGAGAGCACATAAAGATAAGAATGTTCTTGTGTTTGTTCTAGTTGCCAATGATAATGCTCCAGAACACGCACTGCGGCCTGGCTTCCTGTCCACTTTTGCTCTTGCCACGGATCAGGGCAGTAAACTAGGACTTTCCAAAAACAAAAGCATCATCTGCTATTACAACACGTACCAGGTGAGTAATCCCAGCATGGGCTGTTTGTCATGACCTCAGCAAAAGAGAGGGTGCTTAAACTCTGCCAGAATCTCCCCTTGGCTCCTATTGAAGTGTTTTATTTTTCAGGCTGCTTGAATGACTCAGCTTTCATACAGCTCATGAAGTTCTTAAGTTTCTCAAAACTGATATTTACTGGTTGAAAATGGTGAAGTTTTCTGGACAGATAGCTGCTGCTCATATGGCCTTTAGAAGCTCTTAGTGAGGGTTTATATTCTCATTTACAAGAGAAATTACAAACACGCACAGCATAATTCTTAACTAATCTTGCTGCCAGTACAACCTGGAGGCAAAAAAGCTTTGGAATACCACTTAACACGTTTTACAAACTGATTATTGGTGTCCTGAAGTCCATCATCTCTGAAGTTTCCATTTCTTCTCAAGTTCTGGTGACTTGAGAGCTTTTTATTATGACTGCAGCAAACTGGCCCACTGTTTAGCCTGTGGTTTCTGTCTTTGTTTGGAAAAAAATGGGTGAATGAGTTAGCTTACAAATGAGTATCATAGAATCACTTTGGTACGAAGTAGATACACTGAGAAGTCAATTTTGTGGCTCTTGCTTCTGCTTACCCTTTAAAGCAGACTGCTTTGTTTCAGAAGAGAATCTTCTGTGACAGAGCTGTGACATCCAACATGTGGCAGCTAGTGGCTGAACACTTCTCTTTCCTTGCAGGTGGTGCAGTTCAATCGCTTGCCTTTGGTAGTAAGTTTCATCGCTAGCAGCAATGCCAATACTGGTATGTCTTCACAACTCTTTAAATATTGAGCATTTTAAGGCCCCAAGTGTTGAAATAATTGAAAATAAATCACCCAAACGCACTTCAAGGTATATAACTTCGCTCATGCTATGAATTTTGTCAGTGTATTGTGAAGGAGGAAGGGAAAGGTGTGAGGAAAAATTAATAGATTTTTAGGTGACTTGCTGAAGCTATTTTGCTGTCAGCAGCCTGTGTGAGTGCTGGCTGTGCAAGTGCTCACTACAGCTGCAGTGATGATGCTGTACAAACCTGCCCTTCAGTCTCTGTCAGTTCCACGTTACTTCTCAGCTCTGTGGGGTGTGGAACTCTTTCAGCAAGGCCCTTGGCCTTGCTCCTGAGAGTCCTGGCAAGTGAGTGTGAGCAACAGGATGGCCCCTGAGGGCTATGAGCAGCCTAGCGGGAGACGCTGCCTGCTTCTCCCGTGGGGAGCAAGTGGCTCCCATGGAATGCTTCCATTTTTGAGAAACCCTGCCTGTGACTTGGGAAGGGAGAGACCTGTGGGGTCTGGGGAGAGGCTTCTCTGTTCTGTTATGTGATGGTATGTTCTATCTCGTCTCTCTTTCCAGGTCTGATTGTAAGTTTAGAGAAGGAGCTTACACCGCTGTTTGAAGAACTGAGGCAAGTTGTTGAAGTTTCTTAGCCTGATGGTATAGCCAGAGTGCAGCATCCCTCTGCAGCCCAGTGGACAGGAAGATTCAATAATCCTCAGTCAAATAACACGTCTCAGAAGAAATACCACAGCTCCTTAGTATACTAAGTAAGAGTAAATTGTACATAGTACTGAATCTGAAATGATCTACTAGTGTGTTGTAGGTGGATGTTACTTTAGGCCACGCTTCTTGTATTGTGCAGTACTAGAGAGAACACCAAAATAGCTCCCATGGAGTTGGGCTCAGGCTCTGCCCTCAGCTCAGATGGGCACCTCGCAGGTCTCTCACTGTCCAGGGCAGTGGTCCTGGGCCAGCTGCTGTGCCTGCTGAGAGCCAGCTGCCTCAGGGCTGTGGAGGGGCTGGGTAGGGGCCTCTGAGGGCAGCGTGCCGGCAGGCACAGCGTGTGTCACGGGCAGTGACTGTCCCAACTGCCTTAATGTGGGTGCTGCTCTGGTGAGGGAATGCTACTAACTCTGATGCTGGCTGTGTCCTGCTTCCAGGGAGAAGCAAGCTATTTCTGTGAAAGCTGTTGCTTTAGGGCTTTTCCTGATGCCCGGCTAAAAGCACCTGAACAATGTCTCACTTTCTTCATGGGATTTTTGTGTACAATGGTTGTGATGATCTCATGTCTCATAGTCTTTGTGTGGGTTCATCATTGGTGACACTCTCAGCTCATTTACCCTGGGGGTTTCCTAAGTAAATAAATATAAATAAAATACAATATTTTTAAATGATAGAGCCTGGTCTACTCTTCTCTTGCACAGTACATGCTTTTCTGTTGAGGGAACAGCACTCAATTGTTTGTAAATGTACAGAATCCAGGAGTTAGAGTTAAAGCCAACCTGTGTCTCTATTACGTGAGGACACTTCTCATTACTGGTGCTTGATTCCCTGCTTTTTGCCCACCCCCCTACCCTTCCCTTCCCTGCTGCCCCTGAGATGGTAATGGTGTAAATCTCCAGCACTAGAACTGAGCAGTGCTGGTCTAAGGAAGAGCTTCCCCCTGGCACGTGTCTGCTTCAGTGTAGTGGTTTTGCCTGGGTCAGATTTTTTGGTAGTGGGAAGAGTTAGAGAGGTGGCTTCTTTAAACAAAGATCTGCCAGAAGCTTCCCCTATAGCTGACAGGGCTAATGGTAGTCTGTTCTGAGCTGACCCAGGCCTGGCCACTTAGTGACTGAGGTAATGCCTCTGTGAGTAACGTATTTGAGAAGGAGAAGTTGCTGCGCAGTTGCTAAACTGCAGCAGCAACAGGGAGTGAGAATGAAAACATCTCTGCAGACACCAAGGTCGGTGGAGAAGGAGGGGGAGGAGAGTGCTTAGGCCCTGGGAGACTCCCCTGTGATGTGTGGTGCAGCCCATGGTGAGACAACTGTGCCACTCCAGTCCATGGAGGCTACCAGGAAGCTGAGACCCACTTGCAGCCTCTGGAGGACCCAATGCTGGAGCAGGTGGATGCCTGAAGGAGGTTGTGACTCTGGGATGCCCGCACTGGAGCAAGTTCCTGGCAGGACCTGGGAGCCTGTGGGGAGGGAGGAGCCCACGCCAGAGCAGGTTTGCTGTAAGGACTTGTGATCCTGTGAGGGAGCAGTCACTACCTGAAGGTCTGTGCTCGTGGTGGATGACTCACATTGGGGCAGGGTGTCAGGAGCTGCCCCTGCAGGAGGCCCCATGCCAGAGCAGTTTGTGAGGAGCTGTAGCCCATGGGAAGGACCCACGTTGGAGAAGTTTGTGAGGGACTGTCTCCTGTGGGAGGGACCCCAAACTGTAACTAAGTGTGAGGAGGCCTCCCCATGAGAAGAAGCTGCAGGAAAATCCATTTGTAATGAACTGACTGCAACCCCCATCCCCTGTGCTGCTGGGGGGAAGGAAGGAGAGTCCTGGGAAGAGGGAGGGGTGGGGGGAGATGTTTTAAGATTCAGTTTTATTTCTCATCTCCCTGTTTTTATTGTTCTTTTAATAAATCACAACTTTTCTCCCCAAGTTGAGTCTGTTTTGCCTGTGATGCTAACTGCCGAGTGATCTCTTTGTCCTTAACTCATAAACCGCTCATTGCGTTTCTCTTGCTCTCCTGTCCAGTTTAGGAGGGGGAGTGACAGAATGACTTGGTGGACACTTGGCTAAACCAGCACACTAAGGCTGGGAAAGGAGGGGCCACCACCCCCTCTTTTACCCTCCATGCACCTTCATTATCAGGCAGATGGGGGAAAACAGTGCTGGGAATGAGAATGGGGAATTCTTGGCTCAAAAGCTCAGAGCTTTGAAACTGTCAGTCAACCCTTTTCCCTTTAAATGGAGCTTCCCCTTATACCACCTCTGCCTTGCACAAAGTTATTAACTGAATGGGAGGTGACAGTTTGTTAAAAAAGGACAAAGCTTTAAGGCTACAGCACATGAAGGCAGAAGACCTCTGGTAGTTTTATAATGACTTTTATTCAGAAAAGAGTTTGTATAAAAATATTACTTTTTTTAAATTTTGAAGTTGAAATAAAATGCTATTCCTGTCTCCAAAGCTAGATTTTCTTCCTTCCTCTGCTGTTTTCCCATCTCTCCTTTAGTCTCCTCAGAGTAAAGGCATCTACTGAACCCTGCTATGCTGTGAGTGATGCTAAGCCCTGGGCTGCCCTGTTCCTGCGGCAGGGGAGGTTTGTGTAGTTTCAGCAGACGCTTGACTCTGGTGCCCCCTCTTTCCCCACTCCTCCAGGAGGAGGGAGGTCCAACAGCTGGGTCAGCTGCAGAGCCCTGTTTCCCCCACACAGCCTCTGGGTCCTGGAGCAGCTCTGCCATACATATAGTGGGAAGCAGCAGCCCGTTTGTCCTCATCCCTGTTGGTCTGCAGCCGTGCCACAACGCTGCTGCTGCCCTTGCTGCTGGAGACAAACCTATGGCTGCAGTATGAAGCTGAACCATAGGAAAACATACCTGGCCACAACTAAGTGCTACTCTCCCACCACCTTGGAAAGGGCCTTCAAATAGTCTCTAGGTTATGACACATTGTTCACAAAGATGTAATTTCCTCTGTCATTCATATTTTGGTTTAGGGGCGAAACAGGTAACAGAAAAGAAATATTTAATGTTTCTGGAAAGAACTGGTTTTAAATAACGGGCTCAGGGTCACAGGCTGTGCTGGTAATGGTTAGTTGTGAGGGAGCTTGCAATAAATTACCGAGGGTGCTCTGGCAAACCCAGAGGTTTTAAACAGCGACCACTTCTGGGGTTGGTTGAGGTGTGTCTGGACAGAGTGCGTTAGGGGCACGCTCTGGTTTGCAGGCGCCTCTGCAGCACGAGCCCACGGCTGCCGAGTCCCCACATGTGGGTCTGTCTGCCAGTGCCCTGATCCTGCCAGCCACGCAGACACCCCAGCCGTCCTCTTGGAAGTTGTGCCTTGCTGTGGTGAAAAGGCAGCTCCTGGCACCAGCGTGGAAGGTGCAGCTAGGGATCGAGGGTGGCACTGCGGCGCGCCAACTCCTTCCGGATTTGTGACTAGAACAGAAAGACAACCCATTACTGTTGATCTACATGCTGGGTGATGTGAGAGAGCATGGCCAGCCCTAACACCCCTATTTGCAAGGAAACAATCCCTCCAAGCCTTTACAGTCTTCTCATTGCTTTCAACACACAGAGTCTCTGCTAATGCTCTATACTGTCTACCATCTACACAATGACAACCTTAAAGATGGAACTAACTGTTGTAGGCGCCCGGAAGATCTCAGGCTGTAACGCAAGAGGTGGAGATTACAGAAGAGCAGGCACGGGGTGGAGTGAAAGGAGGTGCTTGTTTGAGCAGATATAAGCACATGGTGCAAGCAATAAGCTGAAATAAAGCAAGCATCATCCATACTGAGTATGCAGCGATCCTGTCCCCTCAGCGGTCGGTGAGCTGAGTGATCTGTGCAGGCAGCCTGGTGATGTTGCCAGTAGCAGCAACAACTAACTTCTTCCCCCTGACCAGCATGCGTGTTAAGGGTGCCTCCCAAAAACACTGGAGCAGGTTTGCAAGCACAGCCATTCTGCAAAACGTACATATCCCATTCTGGTTGGCCTGGAAGCGAGGCCAAGCGCTCCCTTGCCACAGAGGCTGCGAGCTATAGCGTGTGGGTGCTGCAGTAGCAGGCAGCCTGTGGCAGCTGCCCCACGCTGCACATCTGCTCACCAGTTTCCAGCGCAGTATTTTAATCCACTCATCAGCTTCTACTCCGGTTTTCGCGCACAGGTAGTACGTCCTCAGTGGGAACACTAAACTGTAAGTAAACAGTTAAAACTATTTCTTAAATTGCTCCAACAGCCGGTAGTTCCTCCCAAAGCTGCACCCAGCTGGCCTGCACCAACAGCTGTCAGGCAGAGCGGGGCAGGGAGGCTCTGCTGCCCTCCAGTCATCAGGAGGGAGGTTGGTCAAGAACTGTCTACAGTCCTTCACAGCTCGGAGAGATGCTGCCCCAGGCCCATAAGAACTAAAGGACCTACATTTGGGGATAAAAGGGGTTACTGTGTGACCTGTAGCAATGTCTAAACCGGGAACTGGACCATGCCCAGGTTCCTTGGATCTCAGTGATGGTTACACGTGCTTACAGAATTAGGACAAGAAATACCCACTACACGTTGGCTTACACCCTTCCTCCTTGCCACAAAAACAAACTTTTGCCAGCAGTAATTTGGCAAAGCCACACAGGACTGACAGAGTTTGGTTGACTCTGAGTTAGAGGACACGCAGGGTAGCAACTAGCAAGGGTCCCTTCATAAGTACCCCATGGTGACATGTCAGACTTCCTGGGCTCTTTTGACCTTCCCAACAAGGTGGAGAAAATACAGGAACTCACCAGAAACAATTGACTCTTTCCTGGGAATAGTCAAACTGCACAGCTGAGCATTCAGTTAAATCAAGTGCCCGAATCGGTTCTGTGGCCTTGAAAATAAAATGATTTTAAAATGGGAACACATGGAAACAGAAGGTAAGGCTGGCTCGGCTCCTCTGCGGCACGCCTGGGCTGCTGTGGGCACACGCGCTTCTCCCAGGCATAGATACAACACCTCTAACACCATAAACCCAAACTAGCAATTGTAACATCAGCCCTAGCATGACATAAATCGAGCTAAATACAAGAAACCAGGGCAGTCTGTTCAGATCTAGAAAAACAACAGAGAAGAAGTCTACTGCAAGCCAGCGTGAGGTAGCTGCAAGGCTGCTGAGGCTTTGGTTGGTGCATCATACTGTAACTGACACAGCAAATCACTTCCAGCTAAGGCTTACAGTGACAAGCAGCTGTCTCTCAGTTTTATCAGGCCCAGTCAGGGAGAAATGCAGAAGCAAAGCTGAAGTAGCACTTGCAGCAGAAGTAAGGGGAGGGGGGGGGAGGGAAGCTAGGAGTGTGCAGTATCTAAGTTTCTTGGGACAGGCCTATCAAACCTCCTCAGCTGTTCCCATGGTCCTTAATCAAGTGTTTGAAGGTGTCTATTGCTTCCTCACCTTTCCTCACGTTTTCCTCGGGCTAGATGGCTGTTAGCTACACACCACACCAGAAGAAAGCCACTTGTGCTGAGCCTTGCTGAGCTATGCTAGCCAACAACACTCCAGGGCCAGCTGCAAGTTGCTCACCTGTAGGTAATCAGCAACAATGGCAGTGCCAGAAGACACGGGAGCTGCTGCCCGGCAGGAGGCCACATTCCTGACAAAGACACCTCTTCACTTGGCAAGTCACAAATGCTATTCAAACCTTTGAAGTGCTGCCCCTTGAAATGCTATCCTGGAAACTTAATTGAGCTTGGCCTGAACTGGAAGCTGGTGGAAGGCCCTGTAAATATGTAATTGTTTAAAAACGGTAATGTTTAGTGAGAGAGGATAGTTGGGTCTGCTGTTGTGCTAGAATGTGTTACATGTGTGGAAGAGGGCTTGGCAGAGGTCTGGAGGTAAATGGTTTGGCTGTGTTTATGAAGGAACCCAAACTGGAGCTATTGTAAAGGTGGAGAAACTCTAGGGATATTTCTTATTTTCACTCATTTTAAGATAGAAATGGAACAGCAACAGTAAGGACACACAATTTTCCCCAGCTGCAGCAGGTTAATGTATGTCAGAGTGCTGGGACATTTCTTAAGGACTGCTTTGTTGGGTATACTGTGCAACCACTTGAAATCACAGAGTCTTAGGGGTTGGAAGGGACCTCGAAAGATCATCTAGTCCAACTCCCTGGTCTAAAAGGATGAACTGTATACGATGCAACGTATGCAACTAGTATTTGTAGAACTATTTCAGCAGCACTGCTTTCTGTTGTGTGTCAAAGCTACTGATAAGCTGGTACCTTACATCTGCTGAAAACAGCAACCAAAAATGCACTGTAAACAACAACTCTGCCTAGGAGGTAAGACTGACAGAGCACAGTAAACGTTTCCCAGCTGTAAAACTTATTGACTTTCTCTCATGGAAGCCATCATCAAAACTCTTGACTTCATTTGAAAGGTCCAACCCCTCTGACAGTATGGGGAACTGTGACAGGGATGTGAGAAGCCAGGAGAGAGAAATGAGGAGGCAGCAGCTGTCTCGGGAGAGGCTGAAAGATTAGAATTGGTGTTTGCTACTTACTGTCTGATCTTTGAAATACTTAAGTTCATTCCTATGCAGTGTAAACCACCTTGTCTTCCAGTTCTGAAAGATCAAGAAGGGGGGGGTAATTGTCTTGCAAGAGGTTAGTGCAATACTGCTTAGGGAAGAAAAACCTTTAAAGCTTGTTGACTTTCTCCGGTTTACCACAGTGCCTTGCTGCTGCTCAGAACACAAACTGTTCCTCCCTGCTAGGGAATGCAGGTGGAGCTCCTTTAGCTCCCTATTGTCTCTGGCTTCTGTGGGTGATTGCAGAGCTGAAGCAAGGAGTCAGAGTTTTCCTTACCTTGACTATTTTGCCTTGTTTTATCAAATATCCTTCTTTTGTACCAAGCTGTGAAGTAACAAGGAAAAGGATCAGGGTTAGAGACTGCTTCTGTTTCCCACCCACCCCTATATGCCTACATCCATAAGATGGAAGAGCAGCCTGTCCTTGGGGAATACTTTCCTTGACCACCTGCCCCATCCTCACTCCCGTGCTCCCCTCAAGGTTGGACCCACCGTGAGGGACAGTAAACAGGGGCCTGCGCTGGCTCAAAGGCAACCTCCACAGCGTGCCTCCCTGAGCAAGTTCCAGGCCTGTACCTGCTCACCCCAAATGCAGCAAAACAGTTGCAGTTACAGTTTATTTAGTGAAATCAGATGGCTGCCTCTGTGCACCTTGTAACCAGAAACACCTGTTTGGCTGACAGTGGCATTACCCACAGAAATCACTCTCGAAATGCAAGCTGGGTGAAAGCACTGTTTCACTTGGGTGTTCTCTCCTCTCAAAGAGCCACATGCTTGTGAGGAAATAACCAATACATTCAATGGACTCACTGAAAACCTGGAATTTTTAATTGTTTCTCTGCCTCTGGGACCTTATGACTTCTCTGATACTGACACTCTGGACAGGGACCTAGTTGTGAGGCTGCAGCCGTCTGAACACCAAAATGTTGCCGAGTTAACTACCACTTGGTCTTGAAAAAATATTTCCTTTTTATTGGTTGTATGTGGCAGGCAAGTTTTTTTGGAGGTTAAAGTAGAACTCAGCCATGAAGGGCTGCTTGTGAGACACATCAGAAGTGGCTTTTTTATCAACCTCACTGACCTGTATTGATGTAATTCTTCCACTTTAAAAAAAAAAAAAAGTATGTAATTAAACCACTTTCTGTTCTGAGCAATATTGTTCCAGAGAAACCACCTGCCTCAGGTAGATAGGAGTTACCAGGGATTTAAAGTCTCTAATTACTGTGCAAGTGAGTCACAGATGTCTGAGCAGGTGGCCAAAATGGACAGGAAGCTGTTCTCTTTCCTCACACCAGCAAGGGAGCGCTTTTAACGAGACACAGCTATTGACCCTGTGCTTAAAGTTAGGAGGGCTGAAAGGGCCGTGGCTCTTTTGGGTTTAGGTCTATGTCAGAGTACAGCAAGCTGTCTTCCTGCTGTAAGACAAGGTGAGTCTAAAATAATAACATCCAAATGTGAAAACTTAAAAAAAAAAGGAAAAGAAACCCTTCTGAGTAATGTACCTATCAGGATACAGATCCCCTTATTAACTTGGGTTGTATCACACTTCAGTTTGGGGTACCCTTTTCCAAATGTGTCCTTTGCCCATCTTGCACATCTTTGAATATTTTTTCAAAAGGTAGCTTTTTAACTGACTTCAAAGTCAGATGCCCTTTCCTTCCTCCCAGTTAGGAAGGAGGCTGTAGACTACCAACTGGGAAAAATAATTCTAACAAATAAAAATGACTTCAAAAATAATAAGCAGTTTATATGTCAGGACTACTATCTGTTTGCTGTCATCTAATCCTCATAGTCACTGAGAAAAAATATGGTAAACCCTGTAGCTGTTAGCTGGGTTTACTACTTAGTGTATTCTCTCCTCGCCTGTGGAGGAAGAGAAACTTGCCACTTGCACAGGGCCTGATGAGTGTCGCCAGAGAGAAGTGCAAGGTGTTGTGTTTGTTTTGTGTGGGGTGGGGTTTTGTGGGTTTTTAAAATTCTTGTTAATATTACTGCTAGGACAGCACTCCAAAAGGAAGACAACAGGAGAACAAAAGCCTTTCATGTCTTCTCTGCTTGGATGGTTATACCCACCTAGGTCAGCTGCAGACAATGTTTTCTCAGTGACAGCACTGAAAACCTCAGTGGTAACAACTGTAAAAGGCTTTATTTGTCAGGGGACTGTACTTAGCAAGCCTGTGTTTGTTTTGTTTTTGCTGGCAAAGACTTCCTGCATTTACAAGCTCACAAAGGGATGAATTACTGGTGTTACTCCCTAGCTCACCCCAGCAATCATAGTGAACTGGAGCCGGGAGAAACAGCCCTCCCAGCAGAGTCCAGCTCACCGAGGGGGCGTTTGGAACAAGGTCGCTTTCTGTCCTTCCCGTCTGCATCGCCGTGTGAACTCGCACCGACTCGTAGATGGAAGGTTCTTCCACTTCCCGTGGGTAGGGATGCTTCAATACAATTAAGGTTCCTGGAGAGAAAAAGAGCAGGAGCAGGGAATCTGGCGAGACAGAGAATAACTACCAGAAACTAACAGGCAGTAGCTGGCCATTTGAGGAAGGGTTAATACTAGGCATAAGAGTTAATAACGTCCCCAGGATCTCTGCAGCACTTTTTGTAAAGAGCTTTCCATGGGGTCAGGACACCCACACGGGAAAACAATCAGATGCTATACACGACTCTCCTATGCTGACAGAACCAGACAAATATTTCTAACATGCATCACCTGAATAGTTTAGACTTTGTGAAGGGTATTTTCTACAAAATCCACCCGTACAAACTACAGAGGGGCACTTCCTGCTGGCTTCGCTTGCCCAGTCTCCCTTTCTTGGCTCTGTCATGGTGCTCAGGTCCTTAGTACCTTGCCTAAATCCATTCCCTTATCCCTGTAAAGTGGAAGCCAATTTCTTCTTACATCTCTGAAAACAGAGTGAAACCCCTCTTCACTTCTTCTAAGCACTAGTTAACTAAACTTCTGCAATGCACAGTAGATGGTGAAAAATCAAGACAGCAACAAAACAGGACTGCCAGACAACTCTTAAAGGCAGGTGGGTGTTCCCTGTACCGCCTGAACCTTCTTTCCAGCCAAGGAGTAACTAAGTAATACAGAAAAAGCTGAAACACAGACTCCAGAGTTCCAGCTGAAATGCTGGCCTACACTGACTTACCCTCTCACTGCATTCAGGAAAGTGTGACTACAGACATTATCACTGCCTGTTTACACGCAGCTGTGAAAACTGTAAATACCTGGAACCTTTTGAAAACCTTTAAACTTCCTAGTGCTTGCAGGGAATGACTCCACACATTACCTTGCCTCACAGCTCAGGAGGCCAGCTGGACGAGCAGGCAGGACTCTAGGCTAGATAAGAGGCTGCAACAGTCATCCTGGTTTTGCCAGCACACACTGATTGCTGCACAAATCAATCTGTCAGAGCTCTGGATGCACACTTCCTACCAAGTGAGCCCACATCACCATCACCTTTGCCTATTTTACCATAGCTCTTCCCAGCTCATAATTTGCTTACAGCCACGCTTTGTTCTCCCAACAAGGTCATGTTTATTGCGTGTTCTCGAAGAAACCTCCTTAAAACAGCAACTTCTACACCATTCAATCTCATTCTTTAAAATAATGTCTCCATTTGTATTTTATGCTGATGTCAGCTCTTACAAAGAGGAATGATAGAATTGGTAAGAAATTGGACTTGAAACCTAGGAGTGACCAAGTAATTTAAAAGTGAAATAAACTTTAAAGTGTATTTTGTAATAGGAAGGGCTATGAAGCAAAGTGGAAAAAACATATTTGAAGTAACCAACTGAAATCTGTTTCAGGCACAGGGGATGTATGCAAATAGGATATATTCAACTTGCAGTAGGTGAAAAGTCAAAAACGCTTTAATTCTCTCTGGCCTTGCAGAAAAATGCTTCTTTATTTAAAATTAAATTGAGAACAAGCCCAGCACCAGGGTATGGAAATTCTTCGTAAGCCATCATGTAGAATTAAAATACCATCCCATCTGTATACCAATCCCATCTGTATACCACAGATAAAGAACCCTGTTACAGAATTGGGAGGCCTGGCTCAATATTGTATGCAATATTTCTTTTCTAGTGAGGTCTCCATTTTTCTCTCCAAAAAAGATACTTGTTGAAAATCATTTGGTAACTGTACAGAAGAACTAGTAAAAGCTGCACTGTAGCCAGATTCTTGCATGTTTGTATGTAACATCCATTTCTAAGGAAGAATGAAAATTAGTCCCATTTTTTGAAACATTAGCTTTAAGTGACTTTGGCTTTTTTTTTGTCCAGGTAATGACATAATTTTTATATGTTTTCAAAACAATCTAGGTAACAATTGATAAACAAAGCAAAGAGTTAAGAACAGCACCTTGACCTTGTCACTTTGAATCAAAACAAAAATATAGAAATATGACAGTATTCAACCTTGTTACTGAATAGATTCGATTTGCCTGTTCAATAAACTATCTCACAGAACACCATAGCCCAAATTTCCTTTCAGTTATCTACAGTTCAGAAGGAAGCGTACACATTAAACTACAGAAAAATAGATGTGAGCCCATGTGGCAGTTTGGAGTGGCAAATGAAGCTGTAGCAAGACAAGGTCTGGGTTTTACTCTCTCATTCCTGATCATGCAGTGCTTCTACAGAAAATTGTGAGTGTAACAAGGAATAAGAAAAACTTGTCCACCTACTTTCTTCTCATGCCTGAGCTAAAGGTCGCTTGGTGCTTTTCACTGAAAGAAAGCGTGGACTAAGAAATCAGACTGTTGCTGGCCCTTCTGCCAACCTGCTGTGTGACCTGGTGTTGGTTACTCTGCCACGCTGACACCTGGCTTAGAGCGGGCTCTGAGGAGCCTCTATCCCTTTTTGGCGTAAATCGGTTACCATCCAGATGACCTGGGACACTTGTACCCCAAGGATCGTGGCCCGAGTACTAATGGTAAGCTAAGGTGGAAGGCTCCTTGATGTGATGTTCAAATGGCTCTCCTTATTCTGTGGCACATCCCACTTAAAAGTTTTCCCAGAGCCAGCAGAATCTGATTAGGGAGCTTTAAGGTGACAAGTGAGCCCATCATTCGACAGTGTTGATCCTGCACACAGCGATCACATATCACCAATGCCTTCATTACTAACGTCTGTAACATAAGCAGTGGGGGCATGAGAAAACACAAGTTTTAAATGTGTTGTGGTTTAACCCCAGACAGCAACTAAGGACCACGTGGCCACTTGCTCGCTCCTCCCCAGCCCCAGTCAGAGGGGGAGGACAACTGAAAACATGTAAAACTTGTGGGCTGAGATAAGAACAGCTTAGTAACTGAAAATTAAAACAAACAAAGAGTAGTGAAAAAAAGATGATAACAAGAGAATGAAATAAAACCCAAGACAGACAAGTGATGCACACTGCAACTGCTCACCTGCTGCTGACCAGTTCCCAGCAGTTATCGCTGAGCAGCGATCCACCCCTACCTGCCAGTTTCCCCCAGTTTATATACTGAGCATAACATTCTAAGGTATGGAACGGCCTTTTGGCTAGTTTGGTTCAGCTGTGCTGGCCGTGCTTCCTCCCAGAAAGAAGCTGGGACCTCCTTGCTGGCAGAGCATGGGAAACTGAAAAATCTTTCACTTAGGATAAGCACTGCTTAGCAACACCTAAACTATCAGTGTGTTATCAACATTATTCTCACACTAAATCCGAAACAGCACTGCAGCAGCTACTAGGAAGACAGTTAAGCCTATCCCAGCTGAAAACAGGACAGTGTGTCACCTGAAACCTCTACAGCATTAGGCCTTCGGGTGAATGACTGACTTCCCAGGAAAGATAGCTTAGTGGCATAAAAGATCCATGTAGGAACTCTGTGCTTGAACCACTCCTAAATAACAATTTTTAAAGAATGCTTTCAGAGACACAAATGCCACACTGAGTGCATTACTGCATTCTTCTGGGGGCAAAAGTATTTGCACAGCAATCCTTGAATTTAATGCTTGAGTTAAGGGCACTGGTGCATATTTAGTGTGCCACATATTACGGTTACTGCACGTGCCACCTAACTGATTCTTGCATATATAATTAGCACTACTCTGAGTTATCTGCATACACTTTCTACAAAGGATACTGAAGCTTTGGGCACTAACTTGTACTGACACATGTTCGACTCTTACATTTGAAGCTAAATATAAAAGTGGCATTATCTTGACACTATGCATCTGTTTCTCCAGGGACTCTGTTCTCCTGGTTCTCAACTCACTTGTGCGAATCAAGTCTAATCTTTTGTCTCTGAATTCAGGCAACCTCTTGGCTGCTAAAGAAGCCTGTGCTTCTCTCTTTTTCTTGCAAACAAGACAAGTCACTGTGATGGCAGCTGGCACCAGCAGGCTGACCCACTGTAGACCAAAAGGGAGAGGTGGTACAGGGCACGGTCCCTACACTGAAGAGGAACATACCACTGTCAACTTCTTCCTTGGATGAAGAATAGTGGAGCTAAACAACTTCAAGTTCCTTTTCTGTTTACTCTTACCGGGGAATTTCAACTCCATAGACAAACATTTGTTTCCTCGTTAAACACTCTGCTTTGGTTTTGTCCTTTCCGAGAAGGTTCTACTCCTCTCAGTACAATGCGTGTTTTTAAATGCCTCCTTCTCTAAGCAAACAAAAGAAACTTGTGTCCCTGGTTAGCAAAAACCCCAGTCAGCTTACATGTAGTTGTCTTCAGAATTCTTCAAAGCATTTTTGCAGAGGAACATCTTAGACACCTGAGGTTAATCCATACTTGAATTTCTGAAGAAGAACACTTCTAACCCTCGATCTGTCTGATAACGGAAGCTCCTTTTGTTTAGACCTGCGTGAAGCATGACTACAAACGCGCTCACACAAACATAGGGCTCTCCTTACCTGTTTCACTTCCAATCAGAGGCTGATTTGCAAAATGCATGACTAATTCCTTCAAGCTAGAAAATTCATTAAATCCAAATTTGAATGAAGTTCCTGTATGTTCAACATGGAAGTGTTTCACAGAATCTTTTCCCCTAAAATAAGAACGGAAAATTTGTCAAGGCATAAATGCCAAAGCCATTTGGCAGTACAACCCTTACACAGCAGCTTCCACTACAGGAAACCTGTCCCGGATTAGAGGCTGCCAATTGGTGTCCCAGCATCAGGTGTCCCAGATGCTACTGCCAATACTATCCCTCACTGATACCCAACACATCCGAGGCTCAGATTCATCACAAAAAATCTAATTGCCACTTTGCAGAAATGATGAAATCCTAGAAAGGGCAAGTGAGCTAAATTAACTCTTGCAGCAATCATGACTCACGAATGAAGCTTCCAGCCTCCTGTTTAAGCAGGATGGTACTCCTTCACTTACCAGGCATTACACTCAATGGTGTACCTATACTACTGAGTATATGTCTTACTTTTCAGCTGACATCTCAATCTGATTGATTAAAAAAGTCTTTCGCTTCTCTTTCAAAAATAGGCCTCCTTTTTGCACCCAAGCAGAGACTTAAGAACCTAGTTTTAGATACCTAAGGCTTTAGACATTTTCTGCTCTGTACTGAGGCAAATGCTTCCCCTCTGGTGAGCACTGTCGAAGGTGAACCAGGGGTCCTTTGACAGGGAAGTCAAAGCTGACAAAAGCTGACGGTATTTAGAGAAGTGTGCAAGGCTTTACTTCCTGGATGGGCAATTATTTTGACTTCAGAAGACAGTGAAACACTTATTGCAAAGTATCTCTCCCGTGAAATAGCTACTTCTGTTAATAATACCAGCACCCAAACAGTCTGGGAAAAACTTTGTCTCAGGAAAAATGGATGTAGCAAATATACTGAAAACCTCGTGAAGAAAGGGACTTACAGCACTTTTTCCATTGTTTATTGCCACTTCCACAGGCTGTCATTTCAAAAAGGTATTTAAACAAGTATTTACCCTTGAACAGTACTTGCGAACAGTACTTGTAGAACATGCCTCAACTGACCTCCTGCACGTTTTACACTACAGTCAGCCCAGATACAACGTGGGCAGGCAAAGGAAACAGCTGCCATCCCTCCACTGCAGTGATAGCGTTTTCATCTTTTATTTCACAAGAAATGCAATGTTGCAATGACAGCAACTTCTACTCTGTTCCCTAGTTCCCTTTTGAAGCTGGCTAATTTAGACGGGGCAGGTGATTTCAGGCAATATATGATCTCTTAACAGCTGTCAATAAAATCCTCAAGGGATGTCTAAGCAGTTTCGTTTTAAAACAAACTATAATAATGACTGAAGCTCCTTTTGAGGCAGAAGGTAAAAGCTGTAGAAGACATTTTAGGAGAGAAAGAAAACATCATCTAGAATTGGTAAAGCTATCCTTTCTACAAAAAGGTATCAAAACAAAACTGAATTACTTATTCTAAAATTAAATTTTAATAGCAGGCAAAAAATGGAAAGGAAAACTAAAAAAGTAGAAAATTATTAAAACGTTTTATAATCAAATTGAGTACTTCAAGGGAGCTGTACCACCAGAAAAACAGTATAAAAGTACAAAACATCCAAGTTGAGACTGGGATGTTTAGTTCATGTGATAATACACGAAAATGCATGGAGAGCTGAACTAGAGATTGTAATTGGCCCAAAGTAGATCTTTCTTGATCTTCTAAGCACAGAATTTGTTAAAGCAGCATTTTTTTTTTCATTAACTTACACTTTAGCTTTTGTTTCCTATTGAAAGAACAAATATTTAAATTTTGGTTTGTTTCAGTAAGAAGTTTCCTGAGTGTCCTTTAAAACTAGATGAGCTCTATTTTTTTTTAAAGTGTCTTTAGTACATTACTTCAAATAATGCTTAGTTACACTTTTAAGGAAAAAAAAAATATAGAATCATAGAATGGTAAAGGGCTGGAAGGGACCCTCAGAGATCATCTAGTCCAAACCCCCTGCTAAACACAGGTCCACCTAGATCAGGTCACACAGGAACGCATCCAGGCAGGACACCAAGACAATGCAAGACAAGACCAGCAACACAATGATTTTGTTTAAAATGACCTTTTTTTTTTTTTTTAAGGAAAGCTTTTACTTATAAGTGCTCCTATCCTTTTTCCCATGGCTTGCACTCAGTTCAGTCATTGCTACTCTGAATACTCATTTTGTAACATCGCTTTCATATTGTCAGGTAGTCCCAAGCTCCTTGTATAAGTGGCTGTCCATAGTGGTAATAGTTTCAGCAGTGTATGTATCAGCACACTCCCTCCTGGGTCTTCTGTCAGAGATGAGTGAAGCGATTCATATTTGCCTTTGGCACCTCTAGAGAGCAGGGTCTGTGCAAACTTCACTTTCCACAGTTTCCGAGCCACTATGCTTCCAAACTGTAATAGCTCCTGATACCGAATCCACAGAAAATCACAATTTCAAGGGCATAAGCTCTGTTCCTGTCTATTAGGGTTGTGAATAACTAGCATCATTATACTGATCAAAGTGACTGTAGCTTAAAAAGCTACTGTGATTCAGCTGAGCTGTGGTCATTGATTGTTCTGGTCATTGATTGTTCAGAGGTTCAGTTTGAGCCTGAAAGCACTGTAGCTTAAAATTTTACTGTGCAGGCTTAATATATCATACAGTTGCTAAAGGCTAAGACTGTACTTACAGTTGGTTATCTTCCCTCAGCTGACACACAAGGACTACCTTGTGTGTCTAATGCTGATGTCCTTCTTTCATGTTGCCTCTCTAAAATAGTGTCTTCTGTCTTTGGGAGATTTGCTTAAAGTGATTCAGCAATGAAGCATCCTGTGCTTTGCATTTGGCGGTGTGCTGAACTGGTGTAAATTGCTGTAATTCACTTCAAGAGCCTGATGTCTGTCACTCACAGCATATTGTTCCTATCAGTCACACTCTATTGGCCAAGACTGAGCCTCAGCCCAGAACCAAGGACTAAAACCATCTAGTCAACCACCAGATTGTCCCTCCCTCAGAGGTGACGGTTCCTACACAGTGACCCAGAAACAGGTGAAGTCAGCACCTATTAACAGTAAGATTAATTCATAGTTTGGAAAAAGGAGGGTGACTTTTAAATCCAATCCAATTTTTTTTATTCTACCAATGTCATTCAGCAGGATTACATGACTAGGAATATATATTATATTAATATATTTAAATACAATATATATAACACAATACAATATCTATAATAGAATATATTAAAATAGTTAGAGCCCTAATTAAAAAGCTGTCGGTCATCTCAATGCATGAGACATGCAAGCAAAGCGAGGAGTAAGTGAAGATTTTAAAACTGCTCTTCATGCAGCATTAGATAAAATCACTTTTGTCTATACTCTACCTTACAGAGAGGGAGTACAAATCTTCCCTTTCATTGCTCTTCCGCAAGAGATAGCTTCCATCCTGCCCATTGGAAAGCAGCAGCGCTTCTGCTGCATGTCGAGTAAGATTGTCGTGATACCACCTGGGAAGACACAAGGAAGTTGCTCAGCTCTTCATCAACAGCTTCTGCTGCCTCATAGAGATGAGTTAAAGCTGCTACAATTCTCAGTTACCGTCCTTCTCACAGACACATACAGGTTACACAGAACTGTGCCCCTTTCACAGCTTCCTTTTGACATACTCAGAAAACCATTCATCTTTTGTTAACTACAAAGTTGTGGACAAACAGAAGCCTGCAAATTCTACCTGCATAAGCAGCAAATTACAGAATCACAGAATGGCAGGTGTTGGAAAGGATCTCTAGAGATCATTGAGTCCAACTGCCCTGCAAAAGCAGGTTCACCTAGATTAGATCACACAGGAATGCATCTAGGTCAGTTTTGAAAACCTCCAGAGAAGGAGACTCCACACTCTCCCTGGACAGCCTGTGCAGGGCTCCCTCACCCTCACGGGAAAGAAGCTTTTCCTCATGTTCAAGAGAAATTTCCTGCTTTCCAGCTTGTGCTCATCCTGTCACTAGGCACTACAGAGAAAAGACTCTCCCCATCCTGTACAGGACGCCTGGCCTGTGGGCATTCATAACTGTTAATGAGGCCCTCACTCAGTGTCCTTCAGGCTAAATAGCCCCAGCTCCCACAGCCTTTCCTCATCAGAGAGATGCTCCAATCCCCTGATCATCTTTGTAGCCCTTTGCTGGACACTCTCCAGAAGTTCTGTTGAACTGGGGAGCCCAGAACTGGACACAGGACTCCAGATGAGGCCTTACTAGGGCAGAGTAGAGGGGGAGCAGAACCTCCCTTGACCTGCTGGCCACACTCTTCTTGATGCACCCCAGGATGCCACTGGCCTTCTTGGCTACCAGGGTACAATACCCAGATCTGTGCTGATAAAGTGAAACAATTTTGGTGGGTGTGCAGGATCCTCTGTCTATTTTCAGAATCTGTACTTCCCGACACATCTACACACTTTGGTACACTTCCTCTTTTGGGGCAAACAGACAACACATAAAACTCCTCCCAGACTCTGAATTCCCACAGCTTGGTTCATCTGCACTGCTAAGTTCTGCAATTAACCACATTAGCCTAAGCTTAAACTTTTGATTTGAAGCATAAGCTTTTTGGAAGAAGGAAGAGAGGAAGGTACCAAATTAACCGACAAAATTTGAAGTGAAAATTTATGAAATCTTGTCATTGCCCCTACTTGGTCACAGGTGGTCTGAGCAATGCAGGAAAACATCTGAAAGCCTCCTTCATTTAACTTAAGTTAAAACTAATGTAATTATTTTTTTATATGAAAAATTCCAAACAGAATCCACTGAAAAAAATCCTGCAAAGAAAATAATTAAATGTTTACAGTTTCATTTCCATCCAGAATGATTCATAACAGGAACACCCGATTTCTTTCAGTAGAAAAAGATCTCACTAGAAATGATCCTGAGATTGAACACAGAAAGGAGACAGAGCTATGAAAGGCCAGAGTGCCAATCCTGTAAGAAATACTCTGTGTAGATATTAACAATACTTACAGACACAACCCAGAACCTCTGGAATGGGAGGAGACGCGGATACTGTACCCAGGGCACAGTTCTGCAGGGAGCAAGCCTCTCCCCTTGTCTGTGTGCAGGTGGTCTCAAGTTTCCTTACCATGCCTTTCAACTGTTTGTGCCTGTAGTACTGGGGCCAAGGTTTATTACTGTTCCAGTCAGAGAAATACAGTTTGACTGAAAGCAGAAGTGTACTCACAACACTTCCTGGCATTTGTTGCATGGCAGTCTTCAAACTGAAATGAGGCCTAATTGTAGATTCCTTTGCTGTTCATCGCAAGTTGCTGCTAAACTTGGCATCTCACACAAAGTTTTAACTCACAATTTAGATGGCTGCCTATCTGAAAGGCCAGCTGGCTGACAAATTGCTTTACATGAGACTCCAGACTGTTAACCCTGTAGAAGCACAAGATCCGTGTGAAACTCAATACAGGCAGGGTATTCCTGCTGTGGCTCTAGAACGTGCTCCAGAGACCATCTACACGAGAGAATAAAATAATGAATATCTAAAGATCAGAGTGTCATCCTCTGAAACACCTGTTAGCCAAAATCTGCTCTGGGATTAACTGCCCAAGAAAGTAACTTTCAAAGGTCAGATCTGTCCTGGCCAGACCTACGGCTGAGAAGACAACACTGTGTTTTGGGTGGAATTTCAGAACGCTATTTTTCTCACTCCTGTGGCAAAAGAAACACACATCAAGAAAATCTGTAAGGGGTCCTTTTCATAAAGGAGGCACATTCAGTTTGTGGTTGCTCACTAGTGTGCTGTTACCTGCTTTCCAAAATGCTTTTTGCTAAGATTTTAAACCAGAAGTCACTTAAAATTTAACAACCAAAAGCCAACAATGACAACTCACTTCACTGGGAAAATAAAACGTCATTTAAAAATACTAAATCTTTGCTGACAAAGTTGCACCACTCTTCTTGCCTAAATATGCTGTCTCAGACAAAGATCACTCATATTACTGGATTCCTCTTGCTCGGCTTCAAAAGTAGGAGCAGGTGAGAGCCAATACTAAAGATCTTGGTGCTAAAGTCACTGTGTTCTACATAGGAGTGCTTTTTTTTCTCTCGTCCTGATTGTTACAAGTGATTCAATCAGCAACAACTACCAGGTTACCTGGATATTCCACCATGAAAAGTGTCCCTCAAAACACAATTTTCTACCAGGTAAAATTTTAAAATGCTGTGGAAAACAGCATTTGCACACAGACCGCCGGGAAGGTAAACAATTACACACCTTTGCACATAGGCTGCTCTCCCAATCAAGCCTGTCTGATGACACAAATACAAGTAAGCAGGACTAAAAAGAAACCCAAAGATCCCTGTGGTTAGGCACTACCAGATGCACTCCAGTTCAATTTACATTATTTGTCAGAGGGGAAATACTTCAATTTCTCTTATCTGGGAAAAACATCTTCTAGGCAGTTCTCTGAAATTTGCAGGTAAATCAAGGTAGGAGACACAGCTCATGCAGCAAGGCACTGTCAAGGGCCTTTAGCTTCAGTTTTATTTGTCTTCTGAGTGGCAGGGGGAAACTGTTGATAGAAAATACAATACTACATCTACCTTCTTGCTTTCTTAAAATGAGAAATTAAGGAAACCAAAAGGCTTCACAAACACCCATCTGTTTGAAGACTCTAGCTGAACTGTCTTAACTTTCATTTTGAACCACTGTACATATGTTGTGTATTGAGCTGTTACTAGTTTGGACTTTCTGTTTTGGAAGGTCCTTCCAAAAGTTGTCTTGATTTGACCTAACTTACGGAGTCTTGCACTCGCTACTAAAAAACCCATCTGGAAATATTGCCCTGTACTTTGACACCTGTCAGACTGAAAATCAGTGTAGTATAGAAATTTCCTGGCATTCCTGATTTGGATTTCTCTGAAGAAACACAAGAAGAAAGACAGAGCAAAGTCCTTCCCTGCTTCAGAGCCACTTCTGCTGGGTAAGCATGTTTGTGCTGTCAGTGCACGTTGCTGAAGGACATGCTATGCTTTCTGCTCTTTGGAGTGGAAGAGTCTGCTGGGCTCATGAATGCACCTCTTGAGATGGGTACACAGTCCGAATGAGTTTACCTTTATTCCTCTTTGGAAAATAAAGCACTTTCAGTAATCAGCCTACTCTTTAGATCAGATTGCATAGGTGACAGCGTAAGAAGGGCTTTACTGATATTGCTATTAAGAGGAGGAGAAGGAAGGAATGAGATACAAGGTGCCCCAGAGAAACAAAACTCACCAGAGCATATAGCCTTGCCTCGTGGCATAAGCTGGTGACCGCCACAGGACAAGTCAAGTCTACACTGGCCAGCTGTACCACTGCAGCTGTGCTAACCCGAACAGGACACACTTGTGCTAAAACCCCTTCCTCCAGTAAGATCTCTGTGCGGTTTGCACAGTGACTAGACTTCCCTACACAGTGCTGATGATCAGGAACACATTACAGAAATGTGCAGGTTGGGCAACTCCCTCTTCAGGTAAGAACATCATCCTCAAAATGTTAATTTCTTCTTTTCTTTCATGATACAAGATAGTTCAAAGGAAAATCACAGAATCTCAAGGGCTGGAAGGAACCTCAAAAAATCATCTAGTCCAATCCTCCTGCATGGAGCACGGCTACTTACAGTAGATCACACAGGAACTCATCCAGGTGAATTCTGAATGTCCCCACAGAAGGAGACTCTACAACCCATCTGGGCAGCCTGTTCCAGTGCTCCATCACCCCCACAGTGAAGAAATTCTTCCTTGTATTTCTTTGGAACATCTTGTACCTAAGGGCTATCTGATCTACAGGGGATGTAGAAACAAAAACATTAATGAAACTTCATTTCTACATCCCCTGTAGATCAGACAGCCCTTCGGTATGGCATCTGTCATTTCTGATAATGCTGTGACAAAGAAACCACAGGGATATTTTACAAAACATTTCTGTCTCTGTAAAAAGGAGCTAGTGAATAAATCTGCAGCTGGCTTCAGGTGGTTTAACAATACCAGAATACACAAGGAGTACACTCATCCAGGGTTAACCCAAGGATGAATATTGAGTGACTTGGATAATTTTCTTCTCAGCCATTTCTAATGTGCAAACTGAGTATCATCCAGTAGAAGCACTTGTTTTACTTCCCCTAAAACTGAAAGACAGCTAGTGGCAGAAGAGAGCACAGCTAGAAGCTTTGACTGCCATTGGGTTTTAGTGTCTGGAGTGATAACTCTGAGGTACATCCAGATATCAGATAAATGCAGTAGGCAGAGGTCAGGCTTATTTTCTGTGTCCTTATCAGATGATGTTCTCTGTTATAGCCTGGATAGAACTGTGTGCACATTTGGCTTGCTTTTGAAAAGGCAATTCAAAGTTACTGCTCTGAAGCAGGAAGATTCTCAGTCTCTTCCCAGAAGCTCCCTCCCCTACCACAGAAGGTGCAATTACTGCTTGTACTTCTCCATGAGTGCCCATCCCTGTGGAAAGCACCTCAGCTGTCTGAGCTGCGGGAGCCCAGCAGAAGCACAGCAAAGCTAATTCACCTCTCATCCAACTCTGAAAGGGAACAGAGATCCACACGAGGAAGAGATGGACCAGCTCTCAATAAAACTTCATTATTCAGAGCAGGGTTTTTTTGTGGTGGTAGATATTGACAGGTTTTTCACCTCTTTTCATATTACAAAAAGATCTTCTATCACAATAAGTTGAATTATCTTATACTTTGAAACTATACACTAGCCTCAAAGATGCATTCTTGTAGTACACTGTAGTGCTTGATGGAATGAGTGAGAAAGCACTGACTTACCGCCTTGGGCTACACACAATGCACTTCACATGTCTGTGCTCCAAAAATGACTCTAGAAAACAGCCTCACTAGTTCTCTGTTCTCTGCATGCTGGATTTCAGATCAGACCTGCCAAGTTTGGGGGTTGTGTAACTTTTTTTTAACTTTAATTTTTTTTCCTAATATCAAACAGAAATATTACCTATCAGCTGAAAGTTGAAAAGGGCCCTCTATACCTCACATTAGTAAAAGTGAAGTTTTTGGTGATGTTTTTAATGGCACACAAGTTGATAGAGCTCTAGCAACAAAAGGGTGAGAATGCCAACATAGAAATTGCAGGTGGCATGCAACCAAAATCAGTTTTCATCAGACATCGTTTCAGTGTGTCACACTGAAGCACTTAATCACACACTCGTGTAAAGTACTTTGCTGGCACTCAAGGCTACCATTTTACGGGAAAAATAATTTAGAAATAGAAATATGAGGAAGTAACATCAGTTATCCAGCCTTAAAGTTCATGTATTCTAACTGTAGGCTTTCACTTGTTCAGCTTCTGCTTTTCGCTTCCATTTTCTCGCCCTCTTCTCTCAACTGCCTTCATTCTGATTTACACCTATTTCTTTTACCTGCATTCTAGCTGTTGTAATTTTGCCCTTGCTTATATCAGCAATATAGATGATGGAAAAAAATTCCTATGACCATTTGCCCTATCCCTGTCATACGAGTCCTCAAGGCTCCAGTTTTATTATCTGATCTAGGCTTGTGGTCTATTTTCTCTTCTCGTATTGAAACTAAGCATTAAGTATTTCACTCAGTCTTACTAAACACCATCTGCCACGGTATTGTCAAACCTGGAGCTGGAGTAACAAAAAATCTGCTGCAAGAGATGACAAAGAACGCTCAGACTGCAAAAGGAAAAAGGTTACAAAAACCTTCCTCTTGCCCCATTCTTTTCACCTCCAAAAGACAGTGTTGTCAAAGCTAAGCTATGCTGGGACAGAAGCTGCGTTACCAGACCAGCCTGTAACTACTTGGGTGACAAGATATTCCACATTCTCATCTCTTGCGAACTGCAGTGTGGAAATCCCCAGACTCACGTTATACGTGACCAGCTACAGCAGCTTCCCACTGCAGCATGCAACCTGTCCTCCCAGCAGTCACAGCAGTCAGTACAACTGGAAAAGGAGATGACTCTAGAAAGGGACAGAGATCTTCAAGGAATGACAATGGCAGTTTTCCTTTAAGCCAAGGTGCTTATGTCTCTTTTGAGAAACTTGAGTGCTCCCTTTTAAAGCATTTCGGTACATTTAGGGAAGTTAATGAATGCAGTAACACTTTTTAAAAATATTCTGGTTTTTATCTACCTTTTTATTCTGCATTAATTCCAGCTAGAAACATATTGACAGAGCAGGCTGATGGTAATTTGAATTTCCACTTTGAACTCTTGATTGTTTGACCATTCAAACTCTTCCATCTCAGACTGAATGGAATAGTTTAAATAAATAATAACAAATAAAAGTGGCCAAACCCATCACCCTTGCTTTCTTTTGTCATGATGTCAAAGGTCAAAAAGCTCATTTTTACAAATACCGAGACTGTGGATAAAAACAATCCAATCTGATAAGCAACTGTAAATATGTCTAAATTTTCAGTGCCTCAGATTGTCCCTGATAACTAGGATTCTTAAATCTTAGTTCTTTATTCTTTGATATATGGGAAACCTCTAGAGCAGGAGTAAAATAAAGGTAGAGTTTGTATGGATTGATAAGTTTTTTCCCCTCTTCTCCCTCATTTCTGCTTTGCTTTCACATGTTCTGATATGCTCAGTGCAATTACAGGAGCATTAACCTGGGACAGCCCAGCAAATACCAGGTCATCAAAACCCAGCAGAGAGATAGGCAGGTCTTCCTTTCCATTTTGATGACCAGTTGACCTGGTAAACTATGAGGATATCCTGGTACCCAATCTCCTTTCCGTTAGAAGAAAAAGTGCCTCCCTTTTCATACTTCTTCAAACCTTTACATTCTTTGATTTTTGCACAGTAAAGCAGAAGCTCTAAAATAACCTGCTTCAAATGCACCCTCTCAAAGGTACGTGAATGAGAGAGTTGCTTCTCATTTGAATGACTCTTATCTCTGTTGGCCTTTACCATGGCAATGCCATACATTCCTCACCAGAATCACACCCCAGTTCTGCTAGATAGACACTATGTCAGGTGCAAGGGGAACTCAGCATTTCGGTAGCACCAGGGACCATGTTTAGGGTAAAAAAACATTGTGGTGGCTGAGAATTTATATGGTGTGTAGAGTGACTCACCTACTTCTCACAGTTGAAAAAGTATTTACATTAAGATATCTTTTACACTATGCTACCAGAATGGGGGGGGGGGGGAGGCTTTGTCATTACTTGAAGTGAATCTTTGTTTAGCATTGCTTATTTACCTTTAGTGCTTTTAACTCAACACACTGCCCTGAAGGAGATGCTTTAGTATTTTGTGGCAAGGTGAAATTTTTTTCCATTGAAATGGAAAGAAAACAAAGAAACTGCAGCTATAAAAGTGCCTATTTGTAGTCTTCTCATTTGTCTTCTTCTCACTGGTACCACATCAAACTGTAGTCCTACAAGATCACCTATGAGGATGAATACCTTGACAACCAGCGATGCTGCTTACAAGCACAAGTTACTGGCATAAGTCAATTCAGATTAAATGAACAGTCTGGTAAATGGGACTCATGCTTCCCACAGCAGCTGTAATTCTTTTTTTTCTCTCCTTGTAGATACTTTTTTAGGATGAGCATAGTTTTACAGATGTACGGGAAAAGTATACAATGGACACTGAGTACCACTGCAAAGTGACTTAATTTCGTATTTGTTAAACCTTTGGTAACAGTCACTTAATTAATATGTTCTCCTAATATGGGAAAATAGCACCAGCGTGCAGATACTAATTCCAAGTCTCTTTGTTACACTCTGATTTCTTCACTAAGTGAATTAACCGTAAGAAAACCCTATGATTTGGTCTTTACTCATAAGTACCCAGGAAGCAAAAACCCTTTCTTTTTTTTTTCATCTGTTCTTTTTGAATGCAGGAGTGACATCAGAGTCTTTTTGCTTTTTCAGTATCTTCACTGGCTTTTCTTCCGCTTTGTCCCCATCACTTTGCTATCGCTGACCCTTTCCACCCTGGCCTTCCTGTGCTGCTCCTCCAGCTCATGCTGCTTCTTCCCCACAGCAATGCTGCCTGTGAAAAAGGGGCTTCTGTGAAATGCAAAACTAACTGGCAGGCAAAACAGATGCATCACATCAGACAGGGAGCAAGGTCTTTTGCAACCTTCAGCCTTCCTTTTGTCTCTTCAGGGTTTGCTTTTTTGGGAGCTCTGGCTCCCAAAGCCCAAGGCACACTGGGGAAGCCCGCTGCCTGCCTCCCAGGGCCCAACAGGGAGAGGACAGCAGGGCAACCGGCATGGCAGATTTTTGGGCCAGCACCTAGGCCAAGCTACAGGGAGATGGCTGATGGGATGGTGCAGCTCTAAAGCCAAGGAGGACAAGCAGCTATGAGGACAAGCTCTGATTTTAGTGCTTCCTTGAGATGCAGGTGTTCACCAGCAGAGGAGAGCTCCAAGTGAAGCTGTAGCACCCCATCTCTACCTCTCTACTATATTCGAAATACCTGACTGTGCCCTAGTTTTTCTAGCTACTACTTATTTCTCTCACTCACTTGTGGTGTGCCAGCACCCTCTGTATAGGAGAGCCTGACAGCCTCTGAAACGTGCCACAGGGATGCAGCGCTGGGCTTCTCTGCGGGGCTGTCCACCATGCACAGAGTCCTTCGATGGGCTCGTTAAAACAAACCCCAGTTCCTCTTATTCCTCACTTTCTCACTAATTTCAGCAGCAAGTACCGGCAAATCCCAAACCGTCAGCCCCCGCCGCGGGGGACGGGGGTGACCCGCAACCGCCTGAGGACCGCCGTTTGGCGGGGGCACCGCCGCGCCCCTCAGCTCCCCCGGCACTGGGCGCGCAGCGCCATTTCGCGCGGGGACCGCCGCTTACCCGAGCGCCTCCAGCTCCTCATCCAGCGACGTGGTGGGACGCGCCTCCCGGCGCTGGGTCATCGCCCGGCCGCCGCTCTTCGCCTTCGTGCCGCCGAGGGACGACGGCTGCCCACGGCCGCCTCCACGGCCGCCTGAGGAAGTGTACGGACGGGGCGGCACCTCCCCGGGTGGGCCCGTTCCGTTCCGTCCCGCCCCGCCTCGCCGCCGCGGAGTGTGAAGGAGGCCAGGAAGCGACTATGCCGGGGGATTTTTGGGGACGCTCTGGCCCTCTCAGCCCGGCATGGGCCTTCACATTAGGAGCAGCCGGAGAGCCACGGCCCCATCCCCTGGGTAGCCAGCGGTGTCCGCTGTGCACCGTGTCGCTCCCATACTGTAAATATTTTATTCACAGAATAATTCATATTTCCAGTTACTTTATTCTCTACGTCCCAGAACTTCATATTTGAAGTGTTTCATGTACATTCAGCTTTCTCTTGCAATGGATGCCCCTCGTGGTCCTGCTTCTGCAGAGGGGTTGGACTAGATGATCTCTAAAGGTCCCTTCCGACCCCTACCATTCTACCATTCTATGATTCTATGTCTTCTGTGTTCACCACTCAATGGGCAAATCTGTGGCTGTTCCTGGATTAAGGTGAAATCTCTATTTGTTCTGTAAAGTATCAAGTGTTAAATACTGCACTCACCCAAACCCACGAGTCTTGTGGGGTTTGTAGCTTGTCCATCCAAGCACATCTCATGGGGGAGGACAGCTTGCTTTGAAGTGGGAGGCACCAGGCACTTGGCAGACCAGTTTCTGTGGTGATGCTCATCCATTTCTGTGCAGACTTTAAAGGGATCCTACTCTCTCAGAAACAGCAATAGGAACATTAGCATAAAAGGTTGCTGGAAAGATATTACCAGAGATCTGATCCGATACTGTCTTTGTTAACCTGATCCCGAAATCCATAACCTTTGGTTAAATACGTGCTTTTGATGTCTCTGTGGTTTGCTTGTGTTTGCTGGATAGATTTATTTATTATTATCCTGTTCTGAAAGATGCTTTGTTTTCACCAGTGCTAAACCCATTCCAGGTTATCCTGTTTGTCTGTGTTATTGAAAGAGGGAGAAAAGTGGTTAACAAAATTCCTAGGTCAGAGAGGAAAAAGTAGTGAAAGGAAAAATAAGTAAATGCCGAACAATAGCCACACCTAAATTTTAGTGAATTCTAATTTAATCAGAAGTTGCCTTAAATGTTTGGCATTGCTGATTCAAAGGTGGTTTCCAGCCCTTCTGTACTTCTTCATGCTTTGTGCACCAGCGTGCTGCGGTGGGAGAGGGTTCCCATCTGGGAGCAGATGCTTCCTCTTACTCTGCACCTGAGAGTGCAACGTTTCCTCTTTGCAGAAAGTAAAAGCAGAAATTGTACTCTGGTGCAACACAGATCAGTCTTCTCTTTAAGGAGGTCTACTTGATTTGGGCTTTTTGACATATGTTAGCCACAGGACAGAAAGGCTACAGATTGCCAGCTTGCATTTCCCAAAAGCGAACGTACTCTTGTGTCAGGGTTTTGGTCCCTTTCCCAAGTGTGAGCATGCTCGTTGCAGGACTTGTTTTCGTGACTGGCTCGAGCGCTGCACAGAGCAGCCCTGTAGGTAGCAGCAGTGCTCTAGCGCTTGCTGCTCAGCCCGAAACGCTGCTCAGCCCAAAGCAACCCCGAAAGAAACAGTAGAATGAGGTACCTTTTTGAAAATCAGTGAGTAGTTCGGTTTTCTTCTCACCTCTTCGTATCTGTCAGTCTTCAGAAACTGAAGCGTGATGAATAAAACCAAACCAAACCGAGCACCACACTCAACACTCAAACACTAAATCGTATTGTTTTAGCTTTAGGTCATAGAATCATAGAATGGTAGGGTTGGAAGGGACCTTCAGAGGTCATCTAGTCCAACCCCCCTGCAGAAGCAGGTCCACCTTGATCAGGTCATATAGGAACATGTCCAGGCAGGTCTTGAAGACCTCTAAGGAAGGAAACTCCACAACCCCTCTGGGCAGCCTGTTCCATCAAAATTGGGACCATAGGTTTCCTAGGCAACACAACTGACAATTAATCTATTCTTTTTAAGGTAATTGCATCTGACAATTTTTCAGGATCCAAGACATCTAATCCCTGTTACACTTGGGTATGATCCCATGGGAAACTGTGAAACCCACTAAAGCAACTACAGAGACCCTTCTACTCTGTTCACATGTGGTACACATGCTAATATCAGCTGCTGCAATTAACTTGATTCTTCACTTCTCCATATATCACAGATTGTCTTGGAGTGTTCACAGATTGTCTTCGGTTGTTCTTTAAAAGCAATTCTTTTTTGTTGGAAAACATTTGACAGAGTGTAGCAGCAGACTGATACATTTTCTTTGTGGATTTTGAGGCGCTTGAGGCATGTTTATTTCATGTGTTCACAATTTTCATGGTCAATACATTTTCAAAACTTGTCACCTAGCCCTCCGTTGTCTGCAATCCATCCAGATAAAAGACACAGAACAGAGGTGAGAAAAAGGATGTGAAATTACCCAAGTTCTAAGGGAAAAGGGGCTTGAAGACAAGTTGGGCAAAAGAAAGAGTTGTTTCTCCCCCATTTTCTCCTCTAGTTTGGGCTGGGCAGTGCCTCTGTACCTGAAATCAGGGTAGTTGTGTTGCTGTCAAGGCTCATTTCCCAGACTTAGATTAGGACCCCATCTCTACCTAAATACAGAAAGAGATGGATCATCAATGTCCTCCCAACCTTTGCAGAGTTTCTTGCCAAGTAGGATGGGCACAGCCTTGTCGCTTGAAACTATGTTTACATGTATTTATTTATTAATTTAGATATATTTATTTAATAGTTCAGTTTTTAGTCTCTTTATTCTGCCCATAGCAAAAAAACAAACAAACAAATATACAAACAAAAAACTAACATTCCCCATCACTCTTAAAGATGTGACTTTTGGGAGCAAATGCAGTTAGCTTTTCTAGCCACATAACACTCTCTTCTTGTTTATTCAACTCTAGGAAATTCAGAAACTCCTTTTAGGGGTATGTAAAGGAGGATTTTTGGTCAGATTTGTGAACTTAAACATGGACATAGCAGTCAATATAGAAAGTTTCCCTCAACACTTGTAGTTTTTTTTCTAGTCCTTGCTTGCTGTGTATGTAACCAAGCACTATATTTGAAAGGATATTGAGAAACTAAATGCCTCTAATTAGAACAGCTGTGTTATTGCACGTGGTTTGGTTTTCACAGATTTAATAATGTGGATAATGATGTGAAGATTACGTGTTCCCAGTTTCCTAGAAAGAAACATTTCTAGGAATTTTGTCAATCCACTGTTTAATGTCCACATGTGATTGAAGCCTTCCACATGTTATTCAGGTCCAAGATACAGCCAAAGTAATTTTAAAACTTCCCACCTTAAAGCAATATCATTCTCTCTGAACAGATGGGGTGTGTTGCAAATGTTTTTTCTGTCCAGCCAAACCCCAAGGTAATCTCAAGAAATAAACCAAACACCTAAGAATCATCTTTAAATGAGAAAATGTGCAGGGAGTTGGACTAGATGATCTCTGAGGGTCCCTTCCAGCCCCTACCATTCTATGATTCTATGATTCTATGATTCTATGATTCTATGATTCTATGATTCTATGATTCTATGATTCTATGAAACGTGGGTTTCAATGGCTGTTAATGGCAGCATCCACGGGGAGCTGGAGGAGTGTGGATCTTGTTGCCAAATGTCAGGATGAGGGGCATGGACGGAGCCAGGAAGCTCTTCTTGTGGGCCATGTGGTAGCTTGAGCCAAGTGACATGCGATTGTTCAGGTCTCTCTGCATGAGGCATCACACCTGGCTGGCAAGTCTCTGCACTGTGACTACCTGATAATTAAAGATGTAGAGAGGATGAGTCTCTCCAGACTCCTTTGAATGTGGCCCCGTGCTCTAGCAATCTGGGGGTAGGGAGCAGCGTCAGGGTTGGCGATCTGAATGTCGTCATCCCTGGGAGTCCCACCAGTGATTCCTGCTCCTCTCCTACTTGCTTATGGAACCAACCCATACCTCTGTCCTGTAGCAGGACTCAGGGTCCCAGCTCCACACCTGTAAGGACTACAGGAATTGGAATTGGAATAGGAATTGGATTGGGATTGGAATCCCAGTCACACTTGGGATTACAGTACCTACCTGGTGTGTTTAAACTAGAGACTTATAAGTGAACCCAGAGTAAAACTGAACACAAACACCAGTGTCCAATGTTATGTGACAAAAATGATGGAAATGCTACATATGCATTAGGCTTAGGTAAAAATGTCCCAAAATACAAATTGGAACTGTTTAAACTAGAAAGGAGGTTAAGGAAAAAATAGTTTTACTTGCTGTTTTGTGAAACTCAGTTTCTTGTGTGATCTTGCTACAGCTGATTTACATGTGTTTTTTCCTTCCTTCCTTCCTTCCTTCCTTCCTTCCTTCCTTCCTTCCTTCCTTCCTTCCTTCCTTCCTTCCTTCCTTCCTTCCTTCCTTCCTTTTCATTTTGTTTCATTTTTTGTTTCATTTTGAAATTTGCCACTTTGACTTTTTACAGCTTCAAAGTCTAGATTCTGTGCACTGTCAAACTTGATAGCCCTGTCACTTTATGCAATTATTTATAGATACAGGGACAATCTTTATGAGTAATACTGAGAGATGAGTAGGAAGGAGATGGGCAGAAATATTTTTTTACATAAATAAAATTATTTTAGATCAGTAATTCTGAAAACCTTTGAATGTTGCATCACTTTGCATTTTATGGTACTGCTACTGTAGAGAATATGGTCAAGAATAAGGACAATGACTGCAATTCTGGTGCTTTTTCCTTGCTGGGGAAATGTGGGTTAATATGCCATTCACATCTGTGTGATAGAAACTCAAAAGGCATCGTGCTGGAATTATGGATGCCAGGCATTTTCCAGAGCCTTGTCAAAAGTTCGATTCATTGCCAGTTGCTAATTTAAAGCTGTCCCTGTGGCAGGACACATTTTTCTGAAACGGCTAAGAACCTAACCTTAGAAAGAGTGAAGATGCTTTATAATGAATATTTCACAGACCTTAATGGGTTTAATTGGTGTTCAATGCACTGCAAATGCCCAATATTGATGGCTTCTTCTCTTACCAGCACATAGCATGAATGACCATTTGCAAGGCAGCAGCAGTTTCATCTTCCTTTCTATGTTGAGGCATTTCAGTGACTCTAAAAAGCAATACTTTGTCACATTAACACTTAAGACCAGCCACCTCTTAGGGGTCCAGCTTATAAACAGATATCCTCTCCAGAAGCCTAGTCTTACCTTCTCCACCCATCTGCAAGTGCTGCCAGGTGTGATCCTTGCATGCCCATTCCTGGGCAGTTGCAGTCGAAGAGAGGTTGCACTCATTATTTCCCAACTCAAAATGGCACGAGCGTGCTCTCTGATGGTTTTACTGAGCGGGAAGTTGTACTTGGGTTGTCTTTGGCGGACTGTGTGAAAGGAGGATGAGCCAGAGGATGCAGGCAACCATGCCATGTTCTTCTGCAGAGCCTTCGAAACACACCAACCATCTTCTGCCAGGACTGTCGCTTTTCTGTGTTTAAACTGCAAGTATTGCCCATTTTTTTTGCAAGGCGAGTGCATTTGATCAAGTAGCACAGTAGGTGGTATAAAAAAAATCCCACATGACTGTGCTGCTTCCCCATAGCTATTTATTGTACCATGGACTACAACAGCTGCACTGGGCTTCCACGTGACATACATGTCTGGTCTGTGCCAACATATCAGTCAGCCCGTCAAGTCCTCTTATTTATATTGCGACTTTCATAGCAGCAATCTCACCCCACTTCACGTGTTATAATTAGACCTTGAAAACCAGTTCAAATAAACATAACTCATATGTTAAAAATCTCAAAATTGATTGACATAAACAAGTAAAGTACTGAGGAGTGAGTTTGGTGTTGATGTGTCCTTGCCGGCATGACTTCGGCATGGTAGACCGGCTCAGTTTTGAACAAAATACAGCTTTCATGTTGTGGTTTCACTTTGCAGCAAAAAACATGTTTTCTCCTTTGGCTAAACTGAAGGCAGTGAGCTGTGCAAGGAAGGAATATTTGTGGGGCCTATTTGCAGAGTAGCGGTTGTCATCTTTCATTTCATTACTTTACAGCTGAGCAGGGTTCGCTTGTGTTTATCTGTCTCTTGCAAAATTGGTATAGCTCAGACCTTGTCAACGCTGTGGATGTACTCCAAGTATAGCCACTGATCTAATTTCATTGCAAATAAGCAAAACTAATTAAAAGGCAGTTGTATCTGGCAATATATGTGACTGAAATATAAGCTGTAATTGAGCAAAGAGAGAATTTGTATATGACCTGAGAAAAAACAGCGAGGATTTTTTGGGTTGAAGAGGAAGAATTAAGGAAATTGAGAATTGAGACGCTGGACCTGATACTGTAGAGAAAATGGAGGAAATGCTTAGAAACATGGGGGTTGTATTCTTGTCATGACCTGATTTGGTTTCAGCAAGAATCTCCTCTTTGAACTCAGAATTTCAATTTGCACAGGTATTCAGTCAATGAGTCTGCATTTTTCACAGTCCTGACAAATTCCAAGATGCAACACCTGGAATTGGAATTTGCAGCCTCTTCTTGGCCACCTTTATTTCTTGTCATTTTTCCCATCTTTACATTTAGTGCATTACATGGGTTGCGGGGGTGTGGGTTATGTGTGGGCTCCTGGGGAACCCGACTTTTGAGATAAGAAGTTCATGAGGTGTTAGTTTTCAACATCATTATTTTTATGAATGTTAAAATTGAATGAACAATTCTTTGTTCTGAAAGCATTTGCCAGAGGTGGAATAAAACCAAAATCTCCTAGTCTGTATGAGAAGTGTAATTATGCATAGATGCTAAAAACCCTTCACTTACGTCCAGGAAATATTAGTTATTTAAACTACATTTCTTGTCTATAATAACTCAGATCTTTGCAGCCTTAAAAAAACATAGACTGTCACTTCAGCCAATGTGTATGGTATGCCCATAGAAAGCATTTTTCTACCCCGTGTAAAAACTATATACTGCACACCTGTAAGTTACTATAAAAAGCATAAAATTTTCATATACTAAGCAGAAGGCTTCGCTGCTGTATTTCTATAGGGACCATAGGATCCTGCCTGTGAGAATCATCCTCACAGTTCTGAGAGCCAAACACAAATCATGCTCTAATATGAGCAACAAACCTATGCAGAAACAAAGAGGCTCACTCCAGAGCTGTAGCAGCCTGCAGCACTTCACCACAAAAATGGTAACATGTTTTACTGCATAGGCCCAAAAATGTGCCATCCAAAGGGTTTATAGGGTGTGCCAGTGCAAGACAGAGATCTGTGAGCTTTCATGCTTATGATATGGTTCAAACTGCACACAAAATCATACCAAGTACTGAAGATACAAAGCTAGAGGTCCAGATGGGCTGTGAGGCCAAGCAACCTGTGCCACACCTGGAAGCAGAACCCAAGTGCTTTTACAAGCAAATCCCTCCATGCATCACTAATGAAGGTTTGCATATCCCTGGCTTCTGGGAAGGAAATGGTATGGCAATGGAAAGTATTCATGAGACAAGCTATTTTTAAACTGTTAAAATCAAGCTCAGTTGTTTAGGAAATTCATAGTAGTTTTAGCGCAGGTTTGATAGCAGTCCTGAGGCTGACAGAAATAAATTGAAGATCTGTATATGAAAAATCTATTGAACAAAACCACTTTGAATAAAAAATGCACTCTCAATGTTGAGATTTCAGAATAAAGTGTTTATTTCCTTCAGGTAGTGAGAATTATTTTGAGTTCTGTATTGGTTGCAAGTTATGTCAGAGTGTTTCTGGCAAAGCTGCAGACTAAGAATTTATAGCAGTTTAATCTGGATGTAACAGAAAGTATAACCCCAAGAAACTGGACAGCATTTAATCTGTAGAATCCATTTTGCAAATGATAAAAATCCATTTTAATAACAGAAGTGTGTTCATAGTCATGTTTGTCAACGGAGCGCTGCACATCCAGCATACCTTGGAGATGTCTCACTAGCGCACAAATAGGGATCACACTCAGCATCTCCAGAAAAAAACTTGAGGAGTCAGATGAGGAGGTGGAGGTGGGTCAGTTTAGCTGATGCCAAGAAGTAAAATGTCACTTTGGTTCTTTATCTACTATCACAGTTCTAAGAAATAATGCAGGCAGCAGCAGCAGCCCCTGTTAGCACTTTGAAAAACAAGCTTTTGCTTGTTTGGGACTCAAGGTGAAAACTGCTTTCTCAGGTTTTAAGTTATAGGTTTGCTTACATTCCTGTGCTGCTTCACATTGGAGGGAGCGGACTCAGCTGGCTGCTCGGAGCTACCAGCACCTGGTTAAGTACTGAAAGCTTCCTTTAGGATCTAAAGTACAGGCTCCTTAAAAATGAAACGTCCCAATGCCAGAAAACCTATTTTTCTGTAACACTGGAAATGTCTAGAAGTTAAATACATCCCTGTCTCCAGGGATGTGCAAGCATAAATACACACACCACTGCTGAGTAAACAGCAGCAAGAGGGGAAAGAGGAAATCTTATCCAAGAGGAGCATTCCTGTTATGGTGGGTAATTGTGAGGTCCTTCAGACCAATACAGAGCAGATCCTTATGTACAGGAATGTACACAAGGAAAAATGCAAGGAAAATAAAGGCTGCATCAGATCTTTTGTGATCAATACCTATGACTTCAGGGAGTCCGTGTTTTGCTTGTTTTTTATTTTTTTTTTCTTGTGAAGAAGACTCTACAACAAAGTCACTGTGAAAATTGCCTTTGAAGGCTGCTGCAAAGCAGCCTTCAAAATCTTCAAAATGGGGAGAAGATTACCAGGACAGATATTTTGGAAAGATAGCCCGTACTTGGAGAATATTATTGAGCATGCATTACAATTAAGCCAAGGCAAAAGAAGCTGCTACTGCAGCACCTTACTCAAATAAATGGGCTAAGAAGGTATCTGTCAGAGAGCTCTTCCCAAAAGCTGTTTGCCGAGAGGCAAGCGCATCATCTAAAGCTGGATCCTGATTTTGCCTACCTTGGTGATTTCCTACTACAGATCTTGGAGTGCCAACTAGCAGGGAGAGGGGCCTGGTAAGTAAATCAAGACAAGGAAGCACAACTTGAAACATGCTGTTCAAAAATATAGTGTCCGTATCACAGAATGGTGTGGGTTGGCAGGGACCTCTAGAGATCATCCAGTCCAACTCTCCTGCTAAAGCAGGTTCATCTCAACCAGGTCACACAGGAATGTGTCCAGGTGGGTTTTGAAAACCTCCAGAGAAGGAGACTCCACACCCTCCCTGGGCAGCCTGTGCCAGGGCTCCCTCACCCTCACAGTAAAATAATTTTTCCTTAAGTGGAACTTTTTGTGTTCCAGCTTTTATCCATTACCCCTAGTCCTGTCAGTGGATACTACAGAAAAAAGTTCAGGCCCGTCCTCTTGACATGCACCTTTTAAATATATGCCCTTCTGAATGAGTGGCTGTGCAAAGAGATTAGTAGTTATAGTGCTTTCCAGCAATACCTGAGTTCAATGCTTCTTTTGTAAAGGTGGAAATAGTCCAAGTTAGTCAAATGGTAATCGTTTCATAAACCATAGATTTTGCACTGTAAGTGCAGCCCCATGCACTGCTCCATTTCCACTGCTGCAGGTGAAAAGGGACTCCCAAATGTGATCTTATCCTCACAAATCTGATCTTACTCTCAAGAACAGTTCACTGTAGCCTTTCTGGCTGTGCAAAGGGCTCTGAAGGTGTGACAGAAAGTAGTTGCTGACTATTTAATCTGCTGTGGTGCTGCTGAGAAGTCCAGCTCCCTGTAGAGCGATGGAATCAGAAAAGAACCTGTCCTTGGAACTGCAGCAAGCAGGCAGGCTGCTGCATCCATACTTCTTCAGAAAAAAACCCCATAATATCCCGAATTGAAAAAAATAGAACAAAGTGACAAAGTGGTATTACTTCTCTAGCAAAGAGAGATACTCAAACATTGCTAGACCAGGTGGGAAGATTGTCTCCTAATCCAGCTGCATGCCTGCAAAACCCTGTTGCAAATCCCCAGTTTGTATGAAGGATTTTTCCCTGCTTATACTTTATTTCACAGGCTTAATTTGGGAATAGAGAATTGTAATTTTTCTATAGAGAAGAAAGAAGTCAGTATGCAAAGTTTGTATTCAAATTCCCACTGATTTCTCTGCTGAAAAGTTCTATTCAGTCACCTGAAAATACTTGCCTTTAATGTGTATGGGTAGAAACTAAACATGTGACTGAAATGCACATCCAGGAGTTTTTCTTAATCAACTGTTTCCATTTCTCAGGCATTTAAACAGGAATGTATTTCAAGCTATTGTCTCAAAAGCCCCGTGACTGGATTTTTGGGCAAGAACGTGAGCCTCTCCTCTACTTCTGGCACAGCCATGGGCCTGATGGGGCAAGGCAGTTTCCCTTTGCATGGATTTTGTCATCTGTAAGATGGATGAGAACTCCAGCCTCATCTGCTGAGTGCTGTAGGCTGGTGGGCATGAGCCAAGTCATTTCTTTAGAAGAAACAGTTAAGTGGTTTAATAAACACATAACAACTTTTTTAATAGTGTCGTGGTCAGAGATGCAAATGGAACATCTTGTGGACTCAAGCAAAATGTGAGAAACAGGCTGTTTAAGGGAGGACAAAACAGAAAAATCAGTTCTTTTCACTTCCCACTTCTTCCTTTTTAACTTTCCACCCCCACTCCATGGCAACCCGCCGCTGAGGACAGCTGAAGGAGATGCACTGAATCAGCACGTCTCTCAGCTGCTTTGGCCACTCGCCCTCCTCGCCCACTCTTTGGGCTTCCCTGGCTGTGGCTCGGGCTGTATTTATACCATGCTCCCCAGATACTGCAGTGGCCGCTGTGGTGTAAATACTGCTAGACAACTATATATCATTCTTGTCACTGAGAGGTCCCAGTACAGTACAAATATGATTTAGCAACGGGTTCTGTGTTGGAAGGGAGGTTTTGAGCTGCTTTCTGATACCACAGTTTCTTCCATCGCTGAACTCTCACCTTGAGACTTTGTGCCTGCATGTACATTGAATGAAGTTGGAATAAACTTGGGGCAGACCTCTTTTCTTAACAACAGCATCATTTTGAGCTGTGCCATGGTAGACACAAACTGTAAGGCTTGCTGCTCCTGTAGCACCTTTGCACTGCAGGAGCAGAGCACAGGGTTTCATGGGCTTGCTAATTTACCTATTTACTTTTCTAGCCAAAAACTGCTCCCTTCCAGGTTATCCAGAATGCAGGCTTGAGGCAGTCCAGCTTCATCAGTCTCTGCTTTTGCAAGCACATGCCTGGAATTGAGCCAGGAAACTGGTCACAGTCCAGGAAGGAGGTCACAGGCTGCTGGAGGAGTGCTGGTGGTGGTAATGGTCAGGCCAGGGGAGTTAAAGCATGCTTTTAGCTGCATGGCCACTGGTTTTCACACTTGGCAGGTTTAGGGTATGAAGAGATTAGCAGCACAGGAAAGTTGAAATAAGTGCACATTGCACTTGTGCTGAACTTCTCACTTTGTTTAATTTTCCAGGAAAAAAAAACCACCCAGGAAAAACAAACAAAAAACCTAAAAACCAAACCACACCAAAACCAACAGCATCTTTTCCCATTATGGTATATGTGTAGAATTTGGAGTAACTTTTTCAAAATGCTTGGGCTACTTTTGGAGTCTCTACATAGGAAAACATGTATAAAACTTTGAGTTAGAGGGGAAGAAATAACATAGGATTCTGCTTTAAATCTCCAGAATTGTTCCCAGGGGAGGCAAATATAAAACATTAGTTTTATTTTGGAAAGAAGTTTCAACATCAGAGCCATCAAACACAAGAATTCCAGTTGATTCTTTTATCAACTAAAAGTCTGACACTCTCCTCTCCAACATCACTAAATTTTTTGATTGGTTCTGTTAATTTTGCAGAGCAATTATGGAGTTCAAGGAAGGAACAGAGGCTATTTTTAGTGAAGCCAATTATTTGTTCAAAAAGCTAAAATTTCTCCTAGTTGTTCTATTATAAAGCCAAATTGCAGGACTGAACCATCCATTTGGTTTGGCACTGAGGAATCTGTGGGGGCAAGTTGGAAAATGGTATTTTATTTTCTGCTCTCTGAGCTCTTTTTGCGGGGTCATTAACCAAAAAGTCAAATACTGTAGGCACAGATGAAGGCACTTACTATTTTGTGAGTAATCGTGAGTATAATTTTAACACAGATATATGGAATAAAACAAGTCTCAGTGACAGAGAGTGGTGGTAGCAATAGCAGTCTGTCATTTCCGTGAAGCATATCAAAGAATCCTGAAACTCTTCCAGGCAATACCTAAAGGCTCATCTACTAAGTGATTGCTCTGAACCCCCTCTCTTTCCTTTGGGATAGCCTTGCAGTTGTCCAGATGAGCCATAAACATGGCCTGTCATCTAAATTTAAAGACCAGATTTAAGTTTCTGCAGCTGGGGTTAGAATACGATACCTGAAGCCAGAGGAGTGGAAAATGGAATTGTCCTTCTTGGCAAGTCTTGTCCAACAGCTATAGAGTTGCCCAGTTTTTCTCATCACCTAGTCTGGATTTTTTTATTTACATTTTAATGAGGTGAAAAACATAGGTGAGACTTCAGCGAGCAGTCATACTCCTTGTGCAGTTGTCATATGGCGGCATCCTCGCCTCAACCCCACATCTGTGAGCAAGAAGAGAAAAGAAAGGATGAGTACTACAGACCAAACATATGTAACATTGCTAATGCTGTTCTTGATTTTCTGTCCAGACCTCCCAGCTGCCTTGCTTTCAGCCACAGGAGGTGAGAATGACAGGTTCAGACAGTCACATCCACATCTTGGAGATTAGCCAGGGATTTCTAGTTTACTCCAGGCTGCACTCCTACCTTCTACTTGAAGGTAGGGTAAAGTGTATAATTTTGTCAAGTCACCATAAGTCATTCATCAAAAACAGTTCAAGCACCAACTTTGTTGAGAAGGGGGAAATGCATTATTCTCTTGCTTTTGTGCATAAATGTTCTTAGAAGAAACTACCTGGCAGACATTTCATGAGAGTGTCCAGGAAAGAGGAGCAAGCAAATGTTAGTGCTGAACTCTCCACATGGCTTCCTGCCAGTCAGCAGGGCTTGCAGGAGCCTCTCTCTTTCCCTTGCTCCCCAGTGAAGGCTGCACAGGTTGGCATCTACAGGGAGAGACCCGGAGTTTTTACTTCCACAGCCCCGTGTAGTTTAGTTGGCTGAAGGGGCATATGTTTGCAGAGAAAGAGCAGGAGAAACTGGAACTGATTCATCTCAGTCACAATTTTACAGCAGGATACACCTTTTGATGTTAAAAAAGAAAAAAAAGATGGTAACATTTTTACATCTTGTAGCTTCTAATTTTAACTTTAATAATCAGTCTTTTCCCTTAGCTGAAAAGCATAGATGCTTTTTTTTTATTTTGCATTGAAATATTTTCTTCCAAATATCTTGCTACTGGTCCTGTTGCTTGCCCTGCAGGTTCCCACTTTGTCAAGACCCTGCAAACACCTTCAGCTTTACTGGTTTCCAGGTGGTGCCACAACCTTAAAAACCATCTGCATTTTGAACTGTTAGCAGAGTCCAGGCCTTTTGAAACCAACTTTGGCTTGTGTGGATACACAGCTAAAACCAGCGCCTTTGAGAGTTTCTGTGGCATTAAATAAATAGTAGCATGACAGTAAGTGAAGGAGGCGAGAGCAGAAAATACTCTCCCAAACACACTCCTTTTTCTTACTTTTTTAACATCATAACCAACTCTTTCACTGCATCTTAAATGCTTTTATCACTTCCACTTGAGGCAGTAATGAAGGAGAAAAATTGATACTGAAAGAAAAATGCAGGCAACAGCATACTTTTTTTAAAAAAAAAGGTGTCAGAAAAGTTTTTTGTTGCTCATTTTAGTGTAGATAAAATATATCTAATTCTGAAACTGTTGGGCCAAAAACATTACATGTGATTGATTTGCACTTTGAGATACCACTGGGGAAAAAAGCCTTTGAGATACCTCATGGGGAAGGAGCCTTTAATTTTGTGCTTCCAGAGGTGATGAGTGGGAAAGATGCTCTGGAGATGTTTTTCCACAATGTCATCAGAGCAAAGATGAACGAGAGCAGCCTCAGGCATTGAGAGCTGCCCTGAGAGACTCAGATATTGGAAGCAGGTTGTGAGCTGGGAAGTGGCATGGGAGGGCAAAGGAAAGCTCAGGTGTTTTTTTCTAGCATAGGACACACGCTGTTAAACTTGCAAGCAAATGGGCAGGAGACAGACAAGCTTTCAAAAGAGTAATTACAGGGTAGACAGGAACTCAAGGTACTGAAGAAGAAATGATGGAAGAAAGAAATAACCCAGAGGGGAGAAGCAGATAGCAAACTAGAAAGACAGAGCCTAGTTGTAGTCCTAGCAAGTGCATTGTCCAGACTATATTTAAATAGCTTTCAGTATCTGTAGGTCATAGTATAAGCAGCTGTTCCTCCTCAAGACTAATGTCAGTGAGGAGAAAATCTACGTGAGAATTTATAAACACATGTCAGTCTGGGGGTTCCTAATGCAACCTATATGTTAAGAATATTAGATGGGTTTGCTTCTGGTTTTGAGTAGGGGTTAGTATGACCATTTCCAGAATGGTGGTAGGGGATAAATATTTTCATTAGAATAAGAATACAAGTCTTAAACTTAGGCTTAATTAAAATTATATAGCTTTTTTATCCTAACACTGGAGCAGTATACAATCTACAGGAGAGAAATAGGGCCTCCACTACAAATTCATAGCTTACAAAACGATGTTGTGTAACAAAAAAAGTCCCTGTGTGGGTGTGTAAGCGTATGTGTTGCCAAGAGGAGGATATCCAGCAGGCAGCGGCCATGAGAAGCTGTTTGAGGTAGGTACAGGCAAACTGGCCTGCCTGCAAGGTGCTGCCTGGGTGCTGGGCATGTAGTAAGCTGGTGGATATTTGGAAAGTGAGGATTTGCTATTTTTAGAGTTTACATGTCCAAAATGGACAGTGTCTTGGAAAACGCAAAGATTGCACAAAGCTTTATTGCTTGCACAGTTGGGAAGCAGGACAGGGATGTGATGTTAGCTTAACATGACACAGAGAATGCTGCTCACCATCGTTCCCCCTGTCACACTGCAGAAGGACCAATCTGGGATGAAAGGTCACTTCTAACAGATGGAAGTGACCCTCTTGCTTTTCCATATAGCCAAAGTGCGAATGAGCAAAGAAGTGAAGGATGAGGGGAAATGTGAGGGGGAAATGTGAAGGAGACAGATAATCCAGGCTCTATCAGAAGCATGGTCTGGAGACCACTGACACTCCCACGGTGTGGGAGAGGCAAAGGTTGAAGACATATGTGATGACAGGGGGCAAAGCAGGCTGGTGACACCCTCCTTGGTGCTCATTACCCCAGGCATCCCCCTATGCTGCAGCATTTCATTGCAGGTGGATGTCACAATGCACAGCAGCCCTGAGGTCCTTGCCTGTCAAGGAGAAAGCAAGGCTCAGTGTTTGGAAGAACTGTCGGTCTCTGCAGGTCATTTCAAACCAGGAGCTGCCAGGTCTGTGCATCCATCCTCCCGGATGCCACCGTGGCTGAGCTCTCCAAGGATGGGGCTCGTGATATTTTGAGAGCAGCATATCACTTTTCCTCAGAGCTCAGTCTGGCAAGGCACAGGAGGTGATCTAGCAGAGGAATTTCAGCCTCCAAGGCCTGTCTGCACTGTGGGGATATTTCTGTTTGGATGAACGGGGGTACAGAAGGGTAATACTAAGTGTTCGTATATAAGTGTACGTGTTAAAATGTTGTAGGAAAATTAAAGTCAAAAGGGGCCTCTGTAGATCATCTAGTCCATAATGCTGTTGTCCACCATCTGTGAATGACAAAGGCTCTTGTCTGAGTTTTTCAAAACAGTTTTGTCAGTGCAGTAGCTGTGTTGTAACTATCTCATTACATAGCTGTAAAAACCAAGGATGATGCTAAAAATTAGGAGGAACAAGAAGGCAAAATGACATCAGAATTCTTAGCTCTTAATACGTGGCAACATTTTGAGACAAACCAGAACTTTGAATCCATAATGTTACCTACTGATATGTGCAGGTTTGCATCTATTCTCTTGGTAAGGATTCAAAATATGTATGTGTTCAAAATTATTTATATAGTCAGAAAGTGTATTGCCCTAATGAGTTAAATAGTGCTTGTTCACACTGGATTTGAAGACCTTCTTTTCCAAATAGTGAAGAGGATGTGGAAAACTTTTTTTTTTGGGGGGGAGCAGGGGTTGAGAATGGTAAAAGCATGCTGGTGGAACTTTGTACTGTGAATAATGTGATTCTTTTTTGAAAGAAACGAGGGTCAAACAGTCTTTTAAGACTGGAAATGTGAGACTACAAGATGGGATGTGAGACAACAGATAACTAGTACTGTCTATAGCATATGGAACAAAAAGAACAAGAAAATATTATTAATGAAGTCTCACAGAAACTTCTTTCTTTTAACATAACCTTTCTCTGTTTGTATACACTTCCATTCAGACACCCTTTTCTAAGACTCATGTTTGCTGTGTAGTACAAACTTCATTACTATTATAGGAAACATTTGGTGGTTTTTATGATTTGTACTCATGGTCTTTCATGAATCCCATTAATCTGACTGGGATGTTGATACCTGAAGGAGCACGTTGCCTTTGTGTATGGAGCAGCAGGGCTATGTGGGATCCAGGAGTGAATAATGTCTCACAGTTTAAGGCAGAGGTTAGTGTAGTCAGGAACCCAAGCCCAGCAGCTAGAGCAGAAGAGGGCTCAGCACAGCACAGTGCTGAAAGCAGATGATAAAAAAATAAAGCGTCAGAAAAAATAACCAGAGCAGCAACTAGATGTAATTCAGACGAGCCCAGTGCAGACCTTTGTGCCCCTTCAGTGGCTAATCCACTACAGAGATTAAAGAGAGCTACCTGCTTACCTGCTGCATGAGCATGACTACCCAGAATTGCCATAGCAGAATCCATCCACCTAACACGGCCCCTGCATTACATGCCTTCATAATGCTAAGGCTAGAGCATCAATTCCCTTCCCTTCTGCACAGTGCTATTCACCCAACAGGAGAAATGTTTAAAAAAAACATAAGTAATCCCACTCTAGCAAGGGAGCACAAAGTGTGGGGTAGAAATGTGTCACGGAGGAGAGTGCTGTATCCCCAATCCCCCCTATTCTCTCTTCCCTGCCCAACACCTCTATTCCAGTGAGCATTTTGCTCCCAGGAAAGCAGGTGGTTTGAGATGTAAATTAAAGTTCCATAGCATATCATAACTCACCAGGTGTCAGAGAGAAACAGCCTTGGATTCAGGTAGCTAGCCATTTAAAAAAGCCCTGTAGTAAGCTCTGTGATGGTATCAGCAGGTAGCTCTGATTTATGTGTGACATAACCAGTTGTGATTTCTTCCCAGGGGGATATCTGCATCTAAAATTAAACATGGCACAGTTTGTATTTTTGGCAAGATGGCACAAATACTTTTCAAATTACTCTGTTCACTAGAAAACAATTGCGCTTCATCCTCTGATGAATGTCAGCACCTGCTGCCTTCTGAAGTTTATTTGCAGTCTGAATCATCAGCGGGGCCTTGAAGTGCCATCAGTCCATGTTAGGCTCTGGGGACCTGGAATACACTAAGATCTGGCCTTTTATGGACTCCACCTGGAAGCCCATCTCCTGCTGTAGCATCTGAATCTTTGTTTTTTCCTTGCCCCACATCCCTCCCATGGGAAGGGAATATAACTTGCACGTCCAAATGATGGAGTGCGTGCTGCTGTGGTTGCAGTTTCTGTTTGGTCAAGGGCAGTGGGGCTCCACCGGGCTCTACCCATCTAGGTGCTGAGGATCTAGTTTTCCAGCTTGTCATCTTGCTGTGCAGAAGCCAAGTACCAAGCAATCTTTGCCACCCTGTGGTCTGTAAAAGAAATGAAGAGTGATCACATCCATGATATAAAAGAGCAGTGGAAGGAGAGTTCAAAGACATACACAAATTTGTCATCAAAACCATGGTGAAAGCTGGTCTGTCCTCTGTTACTTTCAGAGAACTCTTATATATTACATTCCCCAAACTGCCAGTGGCTTTGCAGCCGTAATCTGGTCTTTAACTCTGCATACATTTTACCATATTAAAAAATTATTTACAACATAGAACTATGAGGATCTAAATGTCTCTACCTCAGAGCTGCAGAAACGCGATACTTCTAAATGCCCTTGGATGTGAACAATGATGTACTGTGGGCACTAAATGTTACTGTAGTAGTATTTACTGAGCTAGGCTGGCCTGTTGAATAACATGGGTCATGTTAAGAAATACATTGATACTGTCAGTTCCTTAGGAAAGGGAGTGGATGTGGCGTAATTTCCCAGGCTGTACAGAGAAAAGCTGCATAAACTCCCTGTGTTTGTGTGCCTGGTTTTGACTGTATTAGCAACACATTCAGGGTTTCCTATGAGTGAAGAGCATACATGCAAGGGAGCCAGCTCTGGAGTAAGAGGCAATATAGCACCAAAGCACTGTGCCAGAGGTAACTGTCTTGGCTGAGCTGCATGTGTTTACAGTTTGATCCGGTCCTTGCCTCTGTAGTCTGTGCTGCTATACAGCAAGGTCATGAAGTGCAGGTATCTGTAAGGAGCCAGGGAGTTTCATCCTGCACTGCCTTATTCTGCATGTCCCTGTGTACCTCTCGTTATGCATGCTGTTCCCCTGTCCAAAGCCAGAGCGTCTCAAACAGCTCCCTGAGAGCTGTACATGCACCCTGTGCTCCTGTACTGAGATAAAACAGCTGCAACTCATCTCTCTTCATCTTTGCCACCTACAGCAGTGAGGCACAGCTGGCAAGGGTTTAGCTATCCTTAAAACGCCCAAATGTTTTCTGCCTTGAATGAACGTGACCCATCCAGACCTCCTTTAGACATCTCCCGCCCCCGATCTGCTTGTGCTTGGCATTTCAATATGATTGACTGAAACCCTGAGGGCTTCAAACCTGCTCTTCCTGACATGGATTAGTGCTGCTAAAATATGGGCATGACAGATGTCTCTTCTGTCCCACAGGTGCCAATCTGCCCCTTCGATGCCCCTAAGCGCATCTGCCTTGTTGCCATTTAGCAAGGGACTCTGCAATGTCCCTGCAAACCCTAGCCCCATCTCAGAGAACTGCTAAAACTCTGCAGTTAAGCATTAGCTCCTTTAAAATGTGGTTACAGCATGCACTATTGCAAGAACTTGACTCTGAAAGGCATACACCTAAACTGAATGTAAGCCCTAAGCTACAGCTGGGAAACAAGAAAGTGGTTGTAGAAACCCACAACAACCTGAGTTTCTCTGGGGGTTCCTGTGGGGCTATCAAGCCAGTTTGAAAAAAGTTCAAATAAAGCAAGTTGCCATCTTTACCCAGCAAAAGGAGCCTGGATTTACCTCACTGTAGGCAAAAGTAGCCAAGCTTTTTGGCAGAGGTCACTTCTGCTCCCTCAGTGGGAAACGGTGCCTCCTGTTTCTTTATATCATATGGAAAGTTTTAAAACAACCAAACAAAGAACTCTTTTTTAAGATCAGCACAGCAGAAGGATAGTGACCAGCTGATAAGCACTACTGAAGACTAGCTGAGACCTTCTACCTACATATGTTTCATCTTCCCCTCCTCTCTGCCACTGCACAAGCAGACCACAGGAAGGACCTAAGAACAGCCTGGCCATGTTCAGGTGAGACAAGAAGACCAGCCACACTCCAGAACCAGGGGTAATTGTGCTAATTGCCCCACTGCTGGAGGTGCACAGGCAACTTAAACTCCCCTGCTCCTATACCTGCCAGTGTTCATAATGGAACAGGCCCTTCTACCATTTATAGATGCAGATGAGTTTTTTTCTGAATTAAATTCTTGACTATGGGAATGTGCAGGAAGCTTTAGAATCCAAGAAAAATGTATTGTGCCTGAATACAAGAAATACTATTGCAGTTTGCTGCTGAAATCAGCAGAAAAGACTTATTGTCTTTGCGTGGTTTAAACAATACTGTGTTTCTTTTTTCTTACAGGATTAATAAAAAATTACAAAGAGAGGAACTGAGTCAGATAGATTAAAGCCAAATGTAAAATGAAATGTCCTGTTGCCTGTTTGATGCCTGCAGTCTAGCAGGATGTGTTTACTCCCATCATTTCACTTTCTCTTCTTGCTGCCTCCATTTCATGCCCTCAGTGCTTTTGCTGTAGCTTTCCTGTGAGGTTTGAACTCTGATTTTACAGTACTTAGCCAAGCCAGGACCCTATCCTGAAAAGAGCTTTTGTCAAGGACCACAGTATGGGCAAGGACAACTACAGCAGGAAACCTGCTTGAAGGAGCTAAGAACCTTTATTTCAGAGATCTGCTGACTTGATGATTGCTCATCTGATGTGGAGAGATATTACATGAGTTTGATGCACTGCCATTCAGGTTAGTATCCTGTAATACGTGTGGACAAAAAGGAACATAAAAATCCTATGTAGAGTTTTAGAAAATGTCAAGTCTGCATTTCAGGCATCACAAAACTCATAGCTATTTGGAGTCAGGATTTTAGTTGGATGCCTTTAGTTTGGCAGCAAAACCCCTCTCAAATTCCACTTCCAACCTGGATCCTAGGAGGTTTCAAATAAAATCTAGAAATTCTGAAAATGGTTATCTTGTTCTACACTGCCTTCAAGTGCAGGAGGTGAATTTTATCAGGATGCTGGTAAAGTCAGCTGCTTCTGGCTCAGGGCTCTGTCAATATCTAACAGAGGTCAGGATATTCTCCTGGATGGTTATCCATGTCGCTCATTGGATGTAGTGAGAGATTAACTCTTCTGCTGCACATGCTAAACTGAGAGCAAGGAAGGTATTGTACCAGATATTTCCTCCCATCTGGCAGCTCTGAGAGCACATTCTATATGAAGAGCTCACTTTCCATACGGAAAGGTCACATCAACTTCACACTTACTAGATTCTATTATGCAATTGGACACAAACAGCAATTAGCCAAATGACTGGTGGATCCTCTAGAAAACCTCAACAATTCAGGGCATGTGGGGTTTTTTTTACTTTCAGCATTACAGTTTCTTTTGCAACACTCTGTCTTCTCTAATGGAAGTTTTTGCAAGTAACCATTGAAGTACATGGCTGTTCTGAAAATATCTGTTGATCTTTATACAGTGCCTCTATAAATAGCCAGCACAGTTTTTGCATTTTCATATTCATGCTTATGTCAGTATTTAAGTAGAAAAAGAAATAAAGTTGTCCGTGGAAGATACCAAGTTCTTAGGGAAAAAAAAACCCCAGAGGTCTCACTTCACCTTCCTATGTTCTACTGAGATGTATTTTAGTCCTGTCCAGCTGACAAGTGTTGATGAGGATTATTGTTATGGTACACTGTACTTAAAATTAGGCTGAGGAGAGCTGTTAAAATGCTGCCTGATCAATACAAATCCAGCCTGGTATATTGCCATGCTCTTTTGTTTAGAAACTTGAAACTCTTTGGCTTTAGGGAGGTCACATAACGTCCAGCTGAGAGGAAACCTCCATTTTGTCCCTGGTGAAAATGAGGGAGCAGTGCTGCAGGTTGTTCAGCAGGTAGAGTGAGCCTTTGATCCTGCTTTCATGATGGAGTGAATCTGGAGATATGCCCTAAAGTCAACAGACCAGCCACTCCTCTGATCAAAATGGGAGAAGCTCTGCCTTGTACTGGCATCAGGAACAGACGATCAATGGGAAGTACCCAGATATGAGCATAGGATCTCGTTTTATTTTTCTAGTTTTGCAAATAAAAAAACAGACAAACTTTTTGTTAAAAGAACACTGCTTCTGCAGGGGAGTTGGACTAGATGATCTCTAAAGGTCCCTTCCAACCCCTACTATGATTCTATGATTCTCCAACCATTACAGCCATGAAGTACTGACAACCGTTTTGTATTAAAGAAGGTCAGATAATCCATGCTCTGGTAAGTCAGTGGACCGGTCAGGAAATGATAGCCTTATTCTCTCAGGGGTTATTGATGTCCATATCCAGGGAAACACTCTGCACAGGAACAGCAGTAAGGTTATACAATTGCAGAAAACTTTGTAAAGCATTATCAAGAACATGAATATCTCTGCTGACTTTTCTTATTATTTAATGGTGAAAGGAAGTTTCCCCTAAACCAAACCTATGGTATTCAATTGGAGTCATATACTGTATCATCCTCTGATAAGCACAGAAGTAAAAACCACTTCTTGAATTTTCAGTGTTTTCCTTTTTGAGATACTCTTTTAACGCAGGTGCATTTTTAACATGTTCCCACTGCTTCTAGTACTTAATTTCATAAACACAATATCTGAAAATAAAACCTGTGCAGAATGGAGGGCAAATGTGTCCTCATCTCTTGCAGCAGCGTACTGTGACAGTATTGAATTTTCAGCTACCTGATCATTTCCTGAGTAGTAGAGCTTGGGAACCAATTAATTTGTTAAAAAGGAGAGTGCAATGAACTTCCTCCACACTCATACACAGAGATTTCTGTCTCTGAAAGCTCAGTGTGACTTGTCTTCAGAGGGCACTAATGCATGTGGGAGTGAGAAAGCTTTTGTACGTGTATCTATGTCTTGTCTGTTTGGCTTTTGTGCCAACTTCAAAGCCATCTGCTCTGGAGTAGCAAAGCCTGCCTAACAGATGAAGGCAGCTGCCATGAAAGTTTTTGCATGCTGATCTCTCAGCTACTTCTCCCGTAACCTTGGATGACCATCTTTTCTAGGTAAAGAGAGAGAACATGAACCTCTGGGTTAGGATCTGATAAATCGTGCCTTTCCCCTAAAAATACATGATTAGTTATATTGCTCCTGGTAAGCAACGGACTAAATCGTGTAACTTGAGAGCCCGGCTGCGTACATTAGGGATCAGCATTGGTCTGCTCAGCTCGACTTATGGGCTATACTCTCTCTGTCACTGCACAGCTCTTCTCAGGTTGATACCATATCCCCATGACTGCTTTTTGCTCTATCTGCAGACTAAAAACAAATGTACAACCCAAACAGGATCTGTGTTAACTAGGGCTTCATTGACAAGTGGTACTTGACTTTAGTCCAGATCATCGTAAGCACCCACTCTCTTCAACATATTCACAGAAGGAGGTATGGAGGTTTCAGTGGAAAGCAGTGGTTTGGCCAAAAAGATCAGTGTGTGCTTTATTAGCCAGTGACAGAAAATGATTTCTCTGCCTGTTTTATATTCATTTCGTTTGACCTACTGCATGGAAAGTTAACTGGCTTGGACTGCTGATGTACCAGAATAAGACCTTCATGGACTCATCTTTTTCCAGCACAGAGATGAACATGCACTAGTTGAACACGTTTGAACCAGGGCTCAGGAGTTCATTCAAGCTAAATATATCATTGCAGTGCTGTTTGAGGTGTCAGGTACTAAGCTATATATGACTACTTTTTTTCCATTCAAACCCACTTGAATGGTTTGACACTGTTCACAAAACCAGCTCAGATCACAAACTCATTTTCATCTAATTATGTAGGCCCAGTGGAATCACTAATCCCAGTTCAGATGGAGCTACTTGTCTGGTAGGTCTTTTTAATGAAACCAAGCAGTGTGCTTCTAGTACACCATGTACCTCTCTGAGTCCCTAAAAAGGACTTGAGGCACCAGTCTCCCTGGAAAACCTATTTGCATTCTCTCATAAACAGGAAGCAAAACAGTTATGGCCAGATGTGGAAGTTTATGCTACATGTCTTTATGCACCAAATTCACTCATCTGAAGAAAGAAGCTAATTACTGTAGACTGACAGAACAACTGGGACTTCAGGTGGGTTGAATTCCCACTTTGCTGGCTAGACAGAGAGCTTGCACTCCCAGTCTAGCAGTTCAAGCAAGTTCCTGGTGTGAAGTGGGATGAACTACAGATCAGTAAACCTCAACATTTGGCCAGAGAGGCATTAAAGTGAAGGAGTCTCCCTGAAGTTTTTTCAGCCTTAAAATTAAACTGGGAGATTTCTAAGAGCATGTTACTTTTTTGTTTTGTATCAAACTATTTTGGATTTGGGGGTTTGGAGAGATTTTCTGTTGGCTTTGGTTTTGTTTTCTGTTCTTTAAAGGGAAGAGTCCTTTTCTAAAAGCATTTTCTCCTGTCTGTGCCTAGTCAGGGGGTCAGAAAATAGGATTGGAAATACATAAAGTAATTGTAAAGGCATAAAACTCAAATTAAGTTTCAGTTTTCCAATCTTCTAAAGCATGGAGCAGCAGGTGAGAAACAGTTTTTGTGAACAACTCTAGGCATTTAAAAATTTTTAATTTTTAATCTATTTCTAATGGTAAATGTTAAAACAAATACAATCTGAGGAGGAGCATGTTCTCATGTTTGGCCCTTGAGGGTCTTTGCTGTGCAGACCGGACTGTGACATGACGATCAGATAAAAACTGCTCACACAAGAATTCCTAAAGTGAGACAGCCCAACTCAACTTAACCTCTCTGCTTTTGCCAATGAACAAATGGCCAGCATCCCAGACAGCCAGTTTAAAGCTAGCTCAGGCATCTCTGTGCTATGTGCTACCTGCAGCCACAAGCTAATACAGTTGTTGCTTGTGCCACTGTGTAGCAATCTTTTACGTCAACTAGCCTTGTACTAAGAGTATAGGAAAGCAAACAATTACTAGAGTATGACCAAACAAAATTCCCAGCTGGTCACTTATTTTCTGAATACATCAGGCATGTTTGTTGATTTGGGTTATATTCAGTGAATAATTCAAGTTGGAAAAAGAGGAGGAGAAAGAGTGTTTACATTTTCTGAAATAATTGAGTCTTTTTGTTTTCTTAGTCTTGATTCATAGGGTGTCTTGGAACCATGGAAAGACAGGAGGTGGAAATCTTTCCCTCTGACTTCTCTCAACCTACAGACTTACCCAAAGCAGATGATGATCCATGCTCAGTTGTGTGAGTCCCTGGCCAGGGTGTGGCAGTATGTGTGGAGTCATAGGAAGCCTTCTAGCAACTGCAAGACTCTAAAAAGAAGAGGCTTGTCTGGAGGAAGAGTGTTGCCCCATGGGGTCAGTTTGGCCTGGGGCTCTGGGGAAGCCCATTTTCCTTATGGGTTTGCATGCCAGCTCTCTTTGCTGAGGAGCTACATTCAAATGTGCTACAGCCAGAAAGCTGAGAAATACATGAGTGTTTTTGCAGAGTGATCTCCACAGGAGTCAGTATTTGCCCCAAATCCACCCAGCCTCTTTACTGGGACTGACAACTTCCATGAAGGCAACACTGGAAGATGAGGTTGGCTTGTGCTGTGCAGGGATTCACAGGAGGGTTTTGGGGAGATGTGGTCAATGTCTGCCTGGCCCAGGGATCTGAATCACAGGGATTTCAGAGAGCTCATCGCTTCCTGGGAAGCACTCAACACCTCACAGGATCGGGCCTGTGTGCTCAGTGCCAAGAACCCTACTAAACCCCACACTACTAGGTGCTGAAACCGCCTGCATTTTCAAAATTCTGTGGTAAAGAGAAACAGTAGACCTAGTCAGAGAACCTTGGACTGCTTGGAGAGAATAGACAATTTTTATGTTTAAAATATTCTTATTTTTTCCTAAACCTCTGCTGATTAAGGGAACTGTGGGAAATGCAGAACTATATAAGCAAAAACCTAGCATGGCTACAGATAGATGATATGGTATGTTTTCAGGTCGAAGCTTGAAACTGTAGCTTAACAAAAATTGCATTATGCTTCAGCGGGACAAGAAATGCCCAGCTGATGAAGGATGTGTCCAGGGGCTTGTAGTCTTCTAGAAGGTGAATTAAGTCACTGCACAAGAATTAGAGCAAGGTTAGAAAAACCCCTAACCCACAGATCAGGTGTTAGCACTACTTTTTGAAGAAGCAGTATTAAGATAAGAGAGATTTTTCCATTTCAAGTGAAAAAGGACCTTTGCTCTGGTTAGATACACAAGTGCCTAATTTTAGGGTGCACAGATAAGGTTGTGCAGGTTATGCTTGTGTGCATTTCTGTTAAAAGTATACACTTGACTATAAGCGTTTCTGGAACAGTTATCCCATTCTATACTACACTGGAGAACTGCAGTTTCTCTGAGTCAAAACTGTGTTAGTGTAACAACTCTTGCCATTTCTGTTTCTGAGGCTAGCTACTAACAATTGATGCATTATGTATTTTTTTGCAAAGTAAAGACATTAACATTTGTATAAGTTTAAATTATATACACTGTAGGGGAAAAAAAACCAAACAAGATTATAGAATAGTGCTTCATGTAAATAACATTTTCTTACCTCACTTATTCAACTGTATGTGGGGGGCTACTTACACAAGCAAGGATCTCTTATCTCAGTGAGATTTGGCAGGATCAAGGATAAAAATTTAAAAAAAAAAAGTAGTCCAATTTAAATAAATCCCCTGCTCTAGTATTACTCAGCTTCAGCCAAGCTATCACTTTCCAGCCTCATAAAACTGTCATGTCATTAGCGTTTTGGGATGGTCTCCTTATAAACCTGACCTTTACAATGGATTTTACACCTGGGTTTGAAAAACTCATTCTTACTTTGCCATGCAGTTGCCTTCTATACTAACTAAAGGGATTTGTTGGATGGGACCTGATTGGGTTTACAACTTCTGATTACGTATCCAGCCTCCCACCTGTAATCTTTAATTTTTAAGCCAAGCGATCTGGCAGAGAAACCATATACAGAAGTATGTATGTGACCTTAATTCTGGGCAGGCGGATCACATAATAGTGTTTATTGAGCTCCAGTATATATAGAAACTCCAGCCCGAGAAAGGCTTCATTCTGGGGGCTGTTTGATCCTCCTTTTCATTGCCAGGTGGCAGGAGGCACTTCAGCTGGCTTTTACTGTAAGCCTGGTGAGAAATACCCCCAAGATGTTTGCTGCATGAACTTCAGCTTGCTGACCAAACATAGGCCCCGTGGCAGAGAGGTGCACATAACAAGCAGGGATCGCTTTTCATGTGGCCCTCTGAACATTATTTATTGAACTCTGAGAGCAAATTAATCCCAATCTGATGCTGGCTGCTCTCCAAAGCATGGCAATTTCATGTTACAGTCTCATGATACCAGATTTGAAATTCACTGCTTGGGCACACATTCGTCTGTAGGAGCTCTTCTATGGCAATAAATGGTTGCCAGAATTCAGAACTGCTCCGCAAAACAGTCGATTACATAAAGGGATGGTATTATCCAATACAAAATCCAGCCTGGCTGTTTGTGTTTCTAATTCTAAAGAATGTGAAAAAAACCACGGTACTGCTTTATGTTTTCATATGACGGCCCCTAGGCAGTGAAAAATTGATTTAAAAAAAAAATAGATTAAATTAATAAAACCAGACTTCCTAAAATCTATTAATAAAAACAATAATATATGAAAAAATCATTAATATTGTTAAATACAAATAGGAGATTATATTTTAAAATATAATGCAAAACAACAAAATACCATAAAATACAATCCAGTTGCATTCATATTGCTTCAAGAGATCTTTCCTTCTTTTCCCATGTTCAAACACCCTGAACTATGACAAAGATAGGTTTAGAGTCTGAAGTTTTTAGTTCAAGCCTACCTCTACAAATAATCAGTTTTGTGTAATTTTAATGGTCATAAATCAGCAATCTTGTCCCCCCACCAGCTTGGCTGGTAACACTTCAAAGAAAGGTCATGGTTTCGGGTTTTGTGGCAATCACCTCCACAGTTTCAATAATCAGATACATCTGCAGTTCTCAGGTTACATGATAATACTGTACAAAGAATAGGGTCACTGCAGAAAGTTTGTTTCCAAATGTAGGCCCATGATGGGAGACTTGAACAGACCTAGCAACCTGCAAGACATGGTTCTGTGGAATAAAGACTTCGATAGACCTGGGGGAAGGAAGCAACAGAAAAGTTTAGAGCAATCAGGGTACTTTCAGTTACTGGAGACATACTGGCATAAACATGCAATCTGTAGGCTCTTAAAAGATAACAAACAGATAAACAACAGCCAACACAAACTTGATTTGGCTTCTTCTTGACAGGTCCCCTAAATTCCTTTGAAAATAGGGCAATGGGCTTTACAGAGAGAGCAGAAATTGTGTTTGGCTTTGATAGGCATGATACTTTTCTTTCAACCAGGTAAGGAAGCTCTATGCAGGTGAAAATACAAGGTGAGAAATGACTGCTTGGATCCTGCTCGAAGGTCAGCTACAAATGCTGCATCATCTGTATTAGTTGTGAACTTATAGGGGTCAACATGGCTGCATTTGTTCAGTATTTTCATTAGCAACTGGAAGATGAATGGAAAACGTGCTCAGAGTAGGGCCTGAGCTCAAGGACACAGTCACACCAACGGGAAAATGGCAGATGTTACTCAGGGGTTTATGAGCAGGACACACCTTGCATCTTATGGCCACTTCTTTGTACTGCATATACAGATGTGCCTAAGGAAGTCGGAAGAGCAGTGATGGGAGACCTGGCAGGTATGTCCCATGGATACAGGTTAAGCAAATTGGGGCTATTAGGACAAGTTAAAAGATGAAGAGCAAAGGAAACACACTGGCCACCCTTAGATATGCAAAAAGCTACAGCACAGAAAGTGAGAATCATCTCTTCTTTCATCCATAGCAGAAATAATGTCTTTACAGCAAGGAGTCAGATAGACCTGAGGACCATCTTTCTGACAGCATATGGATAATTAGGGCCTGGGGAAAGTTGTGAAGCCTCTGAAAGCAGAAATTTGTCATGACAAGCTGGACAGACACCTGTCAGAATGTTTGTGAAGGCAATAAAGTGTTTATAAATAGTTTTATTCAACATGTTCCTGCAGTTTGCATGTGCTATTGCTGTCTACGTGTAATAGCCACCAGAATATTCTCTTGTATCAGTGACACGGTAGACGCTGTTCAACGTGACACATGCAAAATTCAGCAAGAATTTAATTTATTTTGTCTGAGTACCAGACTAGCCATATAAATATGTGAACTCATCTTTAGACTGTATTAGCAGCACGACTGAAAAGTACTGAAGAAATCTAAGCTCGTTCTGGGATTACACTCCTGCTTGTTTGTTTTGGCATGAGATTTTGGGGTCTGGAAGAGAAGGATGGGTAGTGAGGGGGAGGAACTGTTTTAAAAATATATGCATCTTCTGCAGACCTTGTAAGGCATCCAGCAGGAGCTGCTTATAGCAAGGGCCAGAGACAGACATGGGGGTTTTTTTGGGTCTTTTTTTTTTTGTCTTTTAACAAGCACTTCAGCCACCAATTTTCACAGGGGCTCAGTTACATGGGAGTGCACTGCAGAGCATAAGGTAATGGCCAGAACACGATCCCATCTCATCCTGGAAGGGAAAGTGGCCTCCCATACGGAGGGCCACACCAAGGCCTTTGAATCCTGCAAGCTCAAGCACTCAGGTTACAGACTTGAAATCCACCCAGCTCTAGAGTTTCTTTCCTCTGAAAGGTTTGTCTGCTCAAATGGAGAGATCTACCAGGAAAGAGCCCACATATGGTTTACATTTGCAGATTCAACGTTTAGAAGAGTCGCTCAATCTCTCCAACAGGCACGGGATGGAAAAGGAAAGATCCACTCGGCTGGAGTAGTCTTCTCTGTGTGAGAAGACACTGACCCATCCAGGTGCTGGTTTTTACTTAAGACTTGGTACTTTGTCAGACAGGCCCTTGCTAAATCACAGAAAAGACACTGTTTTAGTGCAAGCTATAAAAATCTCTCTTTTTTTTCCATTTGGGTTCGTTAGAAAGTTTCCATACCAACACAGGTTGTGGGTATCGTCTTGTCTTTCAGTATATCTAGTAGCTCTTGGAGATTTATAATGTGCTGGGATTCACTGTTCATTGCTAAACCACAAGTCCCCTTCTCCTTTTGCAAATTGGCTTTTGCTTGCTCCTTGGGTGCTAGTCCTAAGGGCAAACCACGGTCCTGTTTTCAATTTTCCCTTCTCATTAAAGCACACATCTAAACTCTAGCCAAGTATTTACTTAATTTCAAAGACAATGTCACCCACAAAGCTCACACTGGCAACGTGTGATGTTATCAAAGAAGTACTGACAGAAAAATTGAAACCAGCAGTATTCAAATACTACTAGAAAGTGACTAAACAGTCAAAATGAAAGCTTCTTCCTGTGACTGAATCATTCACAGAATCGTAGACTCATACAAGGGTAGGAGTAGGAAGGGATCTCTAGAGGTCAAGTCCAAATCCCTGCTAAAGCAGGTCAACCTAGATCAGATCACACAGTAATAGGTCCAGGCAGGTTTTGGAGACCTCCAGAGAAGGATACTCCACATCCTCCCTTGGCAGCTTGTGCCAGGGCTCCCTCACCCTTGCAGGAAAGAAGTTTCTCCTTGTGTTTAAGTGGAACTTTTTGTGTTCCAGCTTATGTCCATTACCCCTCGGCCTGTCACTAGGTACAACAGAAAAAAGCAATGCCCCATACCCTTGACATACACCTTTCAAGTACTTGTGTTAATGAAGTCCCCTTTCAGTCTTCTCTTTTCTAGACTAGACAGCCCCAGTTCCTGCAGCCTTTCCTCGTAAGAAAGATGCTTCAGTCCCCTGATCACCTTGGTGTCCCGGTGCTGTACTCTTTCTAGAAGTTCCCTGTCTCTCTTGAGCTATGGAGCCTAGGACTGAACACAGGACTCCAGATGAGCCTCAACAGGGCAGAGTACAGGGAGAAGAAAGGCCCTCAATCTGCTGGCCACATTCTTCTTGATGTATCCCAGGATGCCATTGGCCTTCTTGGCCACGAGGGCACATTGTTGGCTCATGCTTAGTTTGTTGGCAACCAGGACTCCCAGGTCTCTCTCTGCAGAGCTGCTCTGCAGCAGGTCAATCCCCAGCCTGTACTGGTGCATGGGGTTGTTCCTCCCAAGTTGCAGGACTCTGCACTTGTCCTTGATTCATGAATAATTCTTAATATCTCTGAACCTATAGTGAAATTAAGTATTTTGTTGTGTGCACAGGAGGCAGCAGAATCGTTCTGCTGTTTCCTTATTTTCTGCAAAAGCCATCATTTATTTTCATGCTAGAAACATAACCTCTCCTGCAGGCCCATCCTAGTTACTGGAACTGTATCTGTTTTCTCTGTGCAAATAATATTATTTTCTTTCTGCATTGGCCTGACTTTAACTTCTTTTGTGATTTTTATTCCTATTTCAATTTTTTAAAACTGTGGCTCAGCACTATAAGACCTAAGATGTGTAACACTATTAACATGTCTTAATATTAATAAATTAACATTTTCCCTTTCCTGAGTCAGAGAAAGGTCAACTAAATTCTTCCCCTCCTGCTGTTCCCCCTAGTTGTTCATTTTTCTTTCCACGTCTCAATTACAGAGAAGAACCCTATGCCGCCTTCTGCATGGTCACCCACGGACAGTATAGTTACAGTCTCTGTAACCTCATTATTAATGTCTTTATTCTGCTTTTAAGTGCCTCTTCTCAAATACCTTTTAAATCCCACTTGCCTGCTACTTCCATGAGTGAGAGGTGCACAGGCAATTCAGTCTGTCTTGAGTTTTTCCTGTCACCTTTACCTCTCTGATCTAACCTTTTATTAGAAAGGGCAGAATGTGGCTAAACAGTGTGAGATTTTGTTATTTTTAACTGTAAGAGTTTAAGAGGCATTAAGCACACAGGTTTTGTGTGGTTGTCAGGACAGCTTCAGTAACACTTTATGACAGATTTGAATGTAGAAATCTTAGACATCCATAGCTTTAAGAAATGAGAGAGATTTAAAGGTGGAAAACACAAAAGAGTAATTGGCATTAATGAACATCTCAACTGAGGATTACTAAGATCGTAAGGATAGCTTGTGTTAGTTACTGATATACAATATTATAAAGTACAATTGCATTGATCTCATTACTAATCAATTCTGAGGCCTTGCCAGCAGAGATCAAGAGATTGCTATTTGCAAGATGGCATGATGGAATCACCGTTTTGACTGGAAGCAAACAGGTCTATAACTTTTTTTTTTTTGCTTGCTGTAAGGTTTCTCTGACAACAGTAACAGACACAGAAAAACCTGAAGAAAAAAAAGACCATCCCCACCTTTGCAAAGCTGTTGAAGAACTCCAATCCTTCACAAGGTAGCCCTACAGGGAAGCACTTCTGAGGAATCAGCCAGTGTCTGGGCTCAAGCCATGCACCCAAGCTTTATTAGGCACCTCTGAAATGGGCTCTACAAAAGCCAACACTAAGGTAGCTAAGAGGAAAGGCTGAGAAGAAGGAATTAAACCTAAACCCCTATGGAATTTTACATTTTGCTCGGGTCTGGACTTGCAGCAAAACATCTCTGAGGGGCTGGCACTGCATCAGTGCAGAAACGTCTGATACAGAAGAAGAGGAAATCCTTCTCCATTTTTTCCTCTCCTGTAACACACATAGAGTGATTACAGTACTTAAGGTGACTATTACGGATTTACATTTTTCCAAAGGGCATTAGGATTTGAGTGGCTCTGTACACTGTAGCAAGCTCCTAGTGCCATGGGAATTACCCTGATCTGACTGCCTAAGGCATGCAGGCCTTCAGTGCTAGCTATAACTGAAAGCAGAGAAGAACAGATGTGGATTTTATGTATGTATTTTTGTCACCAAGAGCATAAACTCCCTGTGGTGGAGACATAGACATGTTATAAACATACATGTATGAGTGCTCCATTATTGGCTCAGCCTCAGCAGTAAGAGTCATTGATTGGTTTTGTAAGACTGAGGAGATTCAGTTCAAGATAACACCAAAGGAAAACAGAAGGAAAAAAAAAAATCTCTGGAGCATAGCTGGAAACTAGACTGTGGAAATAGATAAATAAGGAGTCAAGTTTCGACGCTCATTTTGGTGGGGATCTTGTCTAGAGATCTTGGCAGGAGTATATGAACAACTGTTACAACTTAAAAAAAAAAAACCACCACCACCACTTCTCATTATGCAGCTTTCAGGAGCAAAGATCTGACTTACTGTGTATTCTTAATGCAGTAAAACCACATACTGGAGAGGAGAGTAAGGTGTGAGAGACTGTCATCTGAGACCCTGCTTTGAGGGATAAGAAGGTGGGAGCAGTGAGAATGTCGAGTGGAGACACTGAGAGGAGACATCTGGTAGAAGAGAGGCAGAACAGGAGGCAGGGATGCTGGCGCTGCTGGCGAGCACCCAAGTATGATGAATGATCAGGGTTTAAAACCTAGTATCCCTCTGCACCCCAAGCATTTGGAAAGGGCTGTATTTGAGGATCTACTCTTGTCCCATTGCCAATTAAAACCAAGATGTCTCTTTAATAAGGTGCTAAAATATTGTCTTTCTCTAGTTACATCACGTTTTTATTATGGTGGCTTGGGACAGAGAGGCAAGTCTAAAACGTGCAGAGGGGACATGGAATCTGGTGAAGTTGTGCCTAAAGAATGTTGATGCCATTTACCAGAGTTCTGTGGATGACTGCGTGGTTGTTGTGTGTGCAAGGGAAGATGAAGCTACATGAATCTAGCCTAAGGAAAGATTAAGACTCTGTAAACCTAATACTCAGAACTGGTGACCAGGTTCTCACTGAAAGCCCACTGGAGGCACAACAGCCTCAGCAAGGATGGGAACTAGTTATCCCTGCTGCATGGTGAGGGCCTCACCACGCGTGACCTGACTTACTCCTTTCACTTTGGAGGATGTGTCTTTCTGTTGAAGTATCACGTGGTGCTTCAGCAGTAGTTTTCATGCTGTCAGTCTACAGCCTAAGAAACTACCCTGTACCTATGCAGGGTACTAAGAGCTGGAGCCACCTCACTTGTTTTCCTCCAGGCAGCAGAGACCCTTATCCAAAATGGGATATGAGATCTATCATTGCTGTAGGGGCTGAACAAGCCACCACCTGAACTCAGTGGAGGGAGGCCACTTTTCCTGGAGATGACAGTAATGCCGCAGCCCCATGGGGAGGGTGGCAGCAGAGCAGCCTGGGTGGGGCAAGGAGCTGGGAGAACTGGAAAACCCTTGTTTTAATGCAGATGGAGCTGCAAAGATGTCTGGGATGCATCTGCTTCATCTCTTGTTCCCTGCATTCTTGCAGCATCCTTAGCAGAGACACACACCATGCCCCTCATGCCAGTGCATGCAGCTGTAGGGGCACAGATCCTGGTACTGGTTTTGGTGTTTTCCATAACCCTCCATTACCCAATGTCCAATGTTACCAGCCCAACACTGACTTGTTCACCTAAGCGTGTGGTTGCTTATTTGTTTTTTAACCTGTAAATTTAGGCCATTATCTGCATTGTAAACCTGAGTGCAGCTCCTCAACATGGCTCACTTTCCAAGTACCTTGTCTTTACCCTCCACTGCTCTGGAATGATTTTTGGTCTGTCATCTTGGGGACTGCTCAGTATAGCCTTTAGCCACCAACAGCCAGGCATGCCACAGAAACGCCTATTAATAGGTTTCAGGTGCTGCTTATGTCTAAACTAATGTTTCCTGGAAAAAGCTGGCACGGGTCACCCAGACAGTGGCTCTCTGGACTGCTGCAAAGAAACAGGGCCAGGCTGGCATCCATGGGGTGCCCCTCTGCAACACCCCTCCTGCGAGACAGGGACATGGGGTGCAAGGGGGCAGTTTAAGGAAGAAAAAAAGCTCTTTAGTCACTGCTGTGTCTGGGACAAGGGGTGCATTTAGGGCAGACAAAACTGTGTGCTCCCTTGGTGCCCCGGAAGCTGCCTCTTCCAGCCCCTGCCGCCAGCCATCTGGGCAGCAGCAGCATCACAGCAGGCAGCAGTAGCATCACCGCAGGCAGCGGCGGCTCTCCCCTTGTAAAGGCAGTCCAGGCGTCTTTATTCCGGACAACACAGAGATTTAAAATAAGGAGTTTTGTTCAACCAGAGTGAGCGACGCCGGCTCTATCTATAGTCCGCGTCCGGGACCAGCCAAGGGACGCCCATCTCGGAAAATCCCGAAGGGATCACACGCAAGGCGAGCAGGCGGACGGACCTTCGCTGTCCCACAGCTGCTGCCTCGCCGTGCCGCGCCGCGCCGTGCTGTGCGGGGGAAGCCTGGCCCGGCCCCTCCGCCCCCCGGCGGTGATGCCCGCCCCGGCCAGGAGCCGGCGCGCAGGCTGGGGCGTGGGGGGGAGGGGAGGGATGGGCGGCCCGCTGCCCCTCCGTCCTCGTCGGCACGTGCCTGCCCGCCCCCTCGGGCCACTGCCGCGCCCCGACGGCCCCGGCATGGACGTGCCCGGCCGGTCGCCCGTCGGCCCCCTGGTCGACCCCGAGGGCGCGGCGGCGGGACGGGGCCCGAGTCCAGAGGCGGCCGTCCAGGAGGAAGAGGCGGCGTACGTAGAGATCCGCGGCTCGCCGCGGGGACCAGAGGAAAGCCGGCAGCCCCCCGAGCTGGCTTCGGCCGGCGGCGCAGAGGAAGCGGCCGGTCCCGCATCGGAAAACGGAGCCGGCGGGACCGGGGATAGTCGCGGCTCGGCGAGCGGGGGGTCGCCGGGCAGGTTCGCCGGGCCAGCATCCTCAGTTGGCGAGCGGGATCGTCAGCCTTCCCCGGGCGCAGCGGCGGCGGCGGGATGCGGCGCGGAGTCCGGCCCCGGCGCCGGGGCGGCAAGGAGCGGCGAGCCGCCGGAGGCGGGGGGCTGCCCGGAGTCCTCCTCTTCCTCCTGCCCTTCGCCAGTGACCAAGGCGAGCGGCTTTCCCGCAGTGGGTCATCCGGTGTCGACGGAGGGCAAAACCTCCTCGTCCTCCTTCGGCTACGAAAGCGAGGAGGAGGAGGTGGACGCGGGGCGCAAGGCGGCTCCCCCCGGCGCCCCCCCGGGCATCCCCCCCGGCGGTGGCCGCGACGAGGCGCACTATATCAGCACGCAGGAGATCCAGCTGAGCGAGGTGGATCACGATATGGACTTCGACGCGGGGCTGGCAGCCCGCTGGGACTTCGAGGACAACAACGTGATCTACTCGTTCGTGGACTACGCCTCCTTCGGGAGCGACGAGACCCCGGGGGACACGCCGACGGAGGGGGAGGAGGAGAATAGCTGCTACCTCAGCACGACCACCAGCGAGCCCAACAACCAGACTGACAGCATCGACAACACCAGCAGCACCGAGATCATCAGCCTTACCTCCGAACACGACACCCCCGGCGGGGACAAGCGCGCCAGCCCGGAGGAAAGCCGGTCCAAGCAGCCCGGCCGCCCCGCCGGGAGCCCGGCCGCCCAGCTTCTCCTATCAATCAAAGCCGCTTCCCGGGCTATAAATGAGTCTAGCAACGTGCGCGGAAAGCAAAACACTCTTTACGCTGCCAAGCATGAAGGCGACATGAGCTTCCGTGTCCCCGCGGCTCCTGAACGCAATGCGAGTTTAAAAGTGGACGCGGTCCGCGACCACGCGAGAAAGTTCATCGCGGTCCCCGCGCGGCTGCAGACGCGGTGCGGGGCTGGCAGGGCAGGCGAGCACTCCAGTGGCGCCTCCAGCGCCGTCAGCGAGCTCGACGATGCCGACAAAGAGGTGCGGAACCTGACGGCCAGGGCTTTCCGCAGCCTGGCGTACCCCTACTTCGACACCCTGCGCCCTGGCTCCCGTGCCTCCTCCGCCTCTCTGCCCGACAATGCCCTGGGTATCAACCGTTGGTCCACCTTCCTGGACCTCAAGTGCGGCAGCCTGGGGCCGAGAGCTGAGCCCAGCTTGCTGCGCTCTGGCCGCTCGCAGACCAAAGCCCTCGAGTTCGTGGTCAGCAAGCTCGACGGGGAGATCGCGCACGTCGAGGCGCCGCGGCGACTGCGGGCGGGCTCCCGGGTGGTGACCCTGCTGGACCTCGGCGATGGCCCCGAGGCCGGGCCGCCCCCCGAGGCGGGCGGCGGGGAGCCGCCGACGGCGGAGGGCGGCGGGGGAGGGTCCAGCAAGAAGTCCAAGTTCGCCTCCAGCCTCCTAAAAAACATCATTTCCAAAAAGATGCAGCTAGAGCATGAGTTCAAGATGGAGCGGGGCGAGATCACCGACACCTCCTACACCGGGCTGGCCGCTGGCCGGGAGCCGGAGCCCGCGGGCAGTGGCGGCCGGGAGCGGCAGCGGGAAGGCGGCGTGCAGCGGCAGAGCTCCCGGCACTCGGAGGGCGGCGGCTCGGACTGCACGGCGGCGACGGCGGAGGACGCCGGCGAGTCCGGAGGCGGCCGCTCACCGGTCTCTAAGGCGTCGACGCCCCGCGAAGGGAGCCGCAGCCTGGACCGGGTGCTGTCGGAGGAGCTGTGCGAGGTGAAGCGCAGCGCCTCGGAAGCCATCAAGGCCACCTTCCTCCGCAGCCAACACAGCGCCTTCAGGTCCTGGAAGGAGAGGGAGGCGGAAAGGAAGGAGGAGAGGGCGCCCGTCGGCAAGCTGAAGCTCTCCCCCAGGCACGACTGGCGGGCCGACCTGGGAGAGATCTCCACCGGCAAGTCCACTAAAATGTCCCGCCTGTTCGTCCCCGCCATCCAGCACACCCCTCGGGAGAAGGAAACCGGCAAGCGGGTGACCAAGTGCTCCGCCGCCGCCTCCTCCTCTTCCTCGCCCCCCGCCGCCAAGCCCAAAGCCCCCGAGATCAAGATCAGCCTGGGCAGCCTGCAACCCCAGGACGCCGCCTTCAGCATCGCCCAGCTACTGACGCCGCAGATCGCAGGCCGGCCACCGGAGGAGTGCAGGGGCCAGCAGCCCAAGCCGACCAAGGCCGGCGACGGCTCCGACAAGGTGCCGCAGTTCCTGGTGCGCGACGTGAGAGACGCCAAGAACCGAGCCCAGGGGCCACTCCATCAGGTGCGGGACGTGCGGAAACTCATCAAAAGCACCTACAGCTGCGACTCCGGGGACAACAGCAGCGACAAGGGCAGCGTTGCCTCCGACCAGGGCGGCCCGGAGCAGAAGCCTCGGCAGCAACTGGTTATCGCAGGCGTCCCTAGGTCACTCTCCCCCGTGGTCATCACCTGCCAGGCCGTGGGCCACGCCAGCGCCAAGCCTGCCGAGGCAGGGGCCAAAGCAGCGGGCCGGGCGCCGGCCTGTCCCCCGGAGGGCACCGTTCTGGTGCACCGTACCTCGGGGAGGCTGCCGGTGGCCACCATCGCCCCCAACAAGAGCGACCCGCGCCAGCCGGCCGTCCTGAAGATCGTCTCCAAATCCGCCGCGCCCTGGAGACACCAGCCCCCAGCGCCGCCGCCGCCCGCTGACAGGGGTCGGGGGCTGGAGGACGACCCGCGGGAGGAGGGCAAGGCGGCACCGGTGCAGAACGCGCTGGAGAAGCTGACGGCAGCGGTTCGGAGCATGGAGGAGCTGTACAGCTTCAACAAGCGTGAGTGGAAGCGCAAGAGCGACCCGCTGCCCATCACCGACAGCCACGTCCTCTCCCTCATCACCAGCCAAGAGCGGGACGCCGGACCCCGGCCCACCCCCACCGCCGCCGCCGCTGCTCCCGTGCCGCCGCCGGCGGATAAGGCAGAGGTGCCGTCGGCCAAGGGGCCGGGCAGCGAGCGGCTGCCCCGCCGCCCCTCCAACAACGCGGCCGACAAGGTTTCGGCCAAGGCAGCCGCCTTTGAGAGTCTGGCCCGGCTGCGCCAGCGCGGCCCGCCGCCCCCCCGCGCCGAGCCCGCTGCCACCCCCCGCGCCCTCCTCACCCTCCGCGGGGCCGGAGGAACGGGGGCCGCCGCGCCGGGCAAGCCCCGCTCCGAGGGCGGCGTGCGGGGCCAGGCGGCGCCGCGTTCCCCTCGGCTGCCCGCGGGCGGCAGCGATGCGGAGCGCGGCTCGGACTGCGGTAACTACCTGGCGCTGCCGCTGAAGGCGGCCGCCGAGCCCGGCTCCCCCCCTTCCCCGGGGGCGGGAGCGGGGGCGGGCGGCGGCGTCCGCCCCAGCACGGTATCAGCGACGGCAGCGGCTGCGGCGCTGTGCAGCCTGCAGCCCTACGGAACCGCCAAGCGCCCCGGCAGCCCCGCGCCGCAGCCCGCGCCCCCGCCCGCCGCGGAGCCACCCGCCGCCGCCGCCGCCGCCGCCGCCGCCCCGCCACCCTCCGAGGCTCCGCCCGCCGCTCTCTACCGCCCGCCGCTGCCCTTCGCTGCTTTGCCCGGCGGCGCGCTCTGCTTCTCGCCCTCCGTCCCCGCCGCGGCGACGGCGGCCGACTCCTTCCCGCAGACGCAGCGCAAGGTGCTTCTGGACGTGAGCACTGGGCAGTACTACCTGGTGGACACGCCGGTGCAGCAGCCACTCAAACGACGCCTCTTCGACCCCGAAACCGGGCAGTACGTGGAGGTGCCGGTGCCCCAGCAGCCGGCCGTCGCCCCAGTCCCGCTGCCCCTCTCGCCCCTGGCCCTCAACGCCGGGGCCTACGGTGCCACCTACATGCTCTACCCCAGCCTCCTGCCTGCCGCCGCCATGCTGCCTGCCGGTGCCTTGCAGCGCCCACTGTCCCACACAGGCAGCGATGCCAGTGCCTCGGCCGAGCCCAGCAGCCCAGCAGTGGCAGAGGTGGCTTTTGCCGACAGCCCCTACTACGTGGCTACTGGCAAGGGCCCGCCGCCGCCACAGCATGGGGCGACAGAGACGAAGCCAGTCATCAGCATCACAGCACCGGCCACCGGCCCACGGATTGTCGCGCCGCCCTCCTTCGACGGAACCACCATGCGCTTCGTGGTGGAGCACCGGTGAAGAGCATGGGGTGAGTGGGTGCAGGCTGTCAGGCATGGCTGTCATCAGTGATGGTTAAGGGCCAGCTGGGTTACCCGCCAAATGAGAGCTGTGCCGCAGTTTCCTCTCCAGGGGAAGAAACAGCAGGCTCGAGGCCCTCACCAGGACGTAAAATAGAAGCGTAAGACAGAAGCACAAAGGTTATGCACATCCCATGGGGTAGTTCAGTGTTCCTTGGAGAAGCTAAATACCCCTTTTTTGGGCCCAGAGGCGATATCAGTAAAAGCATGCCATAGTGCTTGTCACACAGCCCATATTTTTGTAGCCCCATGGCTGGGGAGCCCCGTCTCAGTGAAGTCCTCCTGCTCCACCTCAGCAGTGCATCCTCCATTTCTCATCTCTCACTTCTTCCTCTCAAGGGGAGGCAAGAACCCATCTCTCTGCCCTGAGCCACTGTTCCCCCTCATCCTTGTGAAGAGAGGGATCCATTAGAAGTAAACCCTTATTTTGGGTTCTCCTTATTTGCAGGACCAGGGAGTGGGATATGTGGGGTAGACCCTGGGGTACTACCTTGATGCTGTGGGGCTGCAGGCAGAGGCAGAGGCACATGCAGCTGTCTGTGCTACAGGAGGGCTCCAGCAGAGCCTGTGGGCACCTCTGCAAATCACAATTTCACATGGCTACTCCAAGCTTGGCCTGCCACAGTGCCGCCAGTGTCTGGTTACCCAAGACTGTAATGAGGGCCAACCTCCAAATTCAGGGATGAGGTGGGTATGAGTGTCTGTTCTGCAGCAAGGAGGGCTCAGGACTGAGCGTATGACACACATTGAAGCCAAGGTGCAGGAAATCTTGTGCAATATAACCAAGGAAAGATGACTTTTTTGTTTCAAATTACCTGAAGTGTTAAGAAAGCGCCTTCAGGATGAGTGCAGCTATTCCTTTTGCCTCTTGCATTAAAACAAACAGCTCATCTTTATCAAATGCAGTATTGGGCGGAGCTACAAAATTCTTCTGTGGCTTACCAAAGACTCACAGAGTTTGTTATTTGTAGATATCAAAGGGCAAAGAGGAAGAGCGGTGATAGGCAGAGGTTTGGGTTTGTCGCCTGTTTTCACTGAGTTTTGTTCAGTCACATGCTTGAGGGTGGATTACTTTCTTTCAGAGCTTGGGTTAGCTGGTTTTTTTTGGGTTCTGTGGATCTTTTAGTCTGTATCATCTGCTACTGCTTAGTAGATTATTTGTCGAATGAAGCCTTGCTGAAATGATGTATACAGTTTTCTCCTTGTAAATATTTTATCTTGAAAGTGCCATTCTTTTATCCTGGGTAATGAAGTTGTTTTCATTGGCCCTTATGAGGTCACTCACGACAGGCAATGTACTAGTTTAAGATGAGCTCTTCTGTGCTGCCCCAGTTGATTTGCTCAGTAAAGTTTTGATAGAGCATCTAGATAAAATGAAAAAAGCTATTTGATTTTTTTTTTTTTTCCCCATTTACTCTATAGCCTGAATTCAGACTGCTAGCACAAGGAGTTTGTTAGATTTTGGGTTAGGGACTTGCTAATTTTGAAAAGGCATGGTATATAGTACATACATTTCCATTTTACAGCAGTGTTTAATTAAAAAAAAACTCTGACTTTTCTTATATCACGCTTTTAAATGAAACCCATCACATTTCTGGTGCAATTTGCCCCTTTTTTCCCAGGAGGTTGCCTTGTCCTGCCATGTCATACAGCTAGCTTGCCTACAGTGCCCACTGTATGGAGGAGGGCAATGCTCTCAGCAAATTGCTCTTTTTCATCAGTGGAGTTGATAACCGCATCCGTGCTCTGCTTTTTTTTGTGTAATGTCAGAGCTCTGCCCTTGCAGGAGAGGTGTGAAAGCCGCCCTAGAAGGATGGTGAAGACTTGCATGTCCCTTACAGAAAGTTAGTCAGCAGCTTGAAGATCTTAATATCTTACTATTAATGATGCCAAGACGCATGTTGTCTAACACAGGCCGGAGTGGCCCTTCCCCGCCCTCTCACACCTGCTGAGGTGGGTGTCCTGACTGTGGGTGTATAATGGATGCATTGTGGGTTTTTTTTTTTTTTCTCAACCTGTTCTGAAAGTCAGTAAAGGAAATCATTTTAATTGAATGCTGCAAGACACTTTTAGCTTGTCATGAGACTGGGTATTCATACAGCTCTCAGTGGAAAATCAGGTGTATGCCTGAGGGGAATCGCATCTATAGCCACCTTCTTCATATTATTCTGTTCTGTCATTGTACTTAGTCAACTTTTTCATTCACTTACATAACTTTCATATCCCCATGGATTATTTTTTTCTCCTCCTTTCTCTTTTATTATCTGCTTTTGTTTCTCCTTCTTTTCCTATATCTCTTTTGTCTTTCTTTTCACAATTAGACATGTGTTTTCATACAAATCTGAGGGTACACTGTTGATCATTTTTTCATTCCAGTTGCTTTCACACCACATCAGGGATTTTTTTTTTTTTTGATTGCAGCAATGCTGCACAGATCCTAAAAAGGATTTTTAACCAGCCAGATTTCATCACATGAGCATGAGATTTGAATAAAATACTGTTCTTTCAGGTACTTTTTTCTAGCCAAAACAAGCGGAATGGATGCTTCTTCCTTCCATTTCTGTGTTTCTTTCTGTACTGCACATAGTACCTTCCTCCCTTTGCTACTCACAAGTTGTGAATCTTCATTCACAAGCTATATCACTGTGTCAAGCACTGCTTGTACATGTTTCCGAGAGATACCATGAGGTTGCTTTTCTCCCTTCTCTCTCAGGACTTGGTGAGCTTTTAGCAATAGTTCTTGCCTGCTGTACTTTTTCCTTCATATAGAAAAAAACCCAAACCAGTTCTGCCTGCATCCGAACCTAGACAGCACTGACCTGTAATGTGCAGGCTGCCCGAAGGGAGCTCATTCCCAGCCTGAAGTACTGAAAATGTGGTTTTAATGTTGGTATTGTGCTCTGGGGAGTTTCTGCCTTGTGTTAGGTAAATGAGAAAATAACATGTAGCAAAGTGGAAAGTGGTGGAAGTAGCCTAAGTCAGACATGAGCAGTCTGTCAGCAAAGAATGCAAATACACTTACTGCTTGTGCTTCTTCCTACCTGTCATCAGACAATCTATACTTGCTTTAAGTTAATGTTGTGTGCATAGCATGTATGAATGATTTTTAAAGGCTCATAAGTTGATATTTTTAAACCCAATTTTAGTTGTGTCCTGTTCAGCAGAATGTATAGCCTACGTTATTGATCCAAAAAGTCAACTTAGAGTGAAATATGCAGTACATACGATTTATTTATGATGTTGCCTTTGTTGAGAATTTAGTAAAGCATCTGTCCAGTTTTAGTGGGAAGTACGGGACTGTTCCAATAACTAAAAAAAGCTTCAGCATTTGAGCTAATAAAACAGCCTATGAACAGAAATAAGCATAATCTTGTGTTCAATTCCAGAGCTACTTAGGAAACATTTAAATAGCACTTAACCTTGATACCAATAAAAATCAATGGTGAGCTTAAAGACTCTTTTTTCCCGGGGTGCTCTCTTGAGTCTTAACTCTATAAACCTTGGAGTACATGATTATGGGCTGTTTCATTTTGCTTACGTGCTGAATGTTGTGTTGGTACGTGAAGTGCTGAGGTGTTTAACTTAAGCAGAGAGATCGCTTTGCCCTCTTTATACCTCTGTGCATGGGGTTCCCCAGGGCCAGTCTGTGGGGAACTGCAGGGTTGGAAGGTGCTGCACATTTCACACCTTGAGCAGCAAGGATCGGTTCTCCTCAAAAAATAAAGAAGGCTGGCTGACCTCCAACTCAGCTTTAAAAGTCTAATTCTCGGCAGTAGCTTAGAAAATTAGTAGCAAAACCAGTGTGACAGTGAAGGACACACTATGACCCTCACTGGAGTAGTCAGGATTGCTCAGATGCTTGTGGCAGCTCTAATAATCTGCTTTTTAGTAATTATACTTTTTTGTTTTGTTTTGTTTTGTTTTGTTTTGTTTTGTTTTGTTTTGTTTTGTTACAGGGATAAAGAAGAAGACTCATACTCCTTTGATCTGAAATACACTTGGTAACTAAACATGAATCCTAAAAACTGCTTCTACAGATTTCTCATTGTTTTGCTTCATCATACAAAACAAGTGTGTAAGTTTCTTGTTTTCTCCTAAATACCAGCCCCCCACCCCAGGTTTGGAGTATGCATACATTTAATTATGAGAGCAACACTAAATTACAGCGTTTTTTTCTGCAACATTGTTTTTGTCCTGAAGCCAGTCCATAGGCTCTAGGCGTTACCTCTGTGCCGGTGGCTGCTGGTAGTAGCGCATTGACAGCTGTTTGTTTAACGCAGGGTGTAAATGCAACAGTGTTTCAGTATGGATCAACACACAGCTTTGTCCAGGTCCCTGGAATGTGTGGAAATCATCCAGTGCAGCCATGCAAGTCTTTAAAAACAACTAAAGCCCTCAGCTCTCTCCCATTGCAGTAAACGAGGGTCTGTACTTCTGCACGTGGAACTGCAAATGGAGAGATCTGTAGCATAGTGTTTATCTTTAGGATTTATTTTTTGGCATGGTTCAAAACAAGTTGTGTAAATGTCAGAAAACATATTTGATTGCTTTCATTTTTAGTTTGCTCCTCTGTACTGTGTTTAACATCACAAGTTGCCTTAATTATAGCAGTATTTAAATACTGGAAATCCAGAAATTGAATGTAGTATTTTTAGATCCTAGTTACAACTGAGATGACAGCATTTATTTTTCTTTAAGACTGCAGTCTACTAAATTGCAGTCTTAAGTTGCAGCATTACTGGAGACACAATGCCAGTGATTCTGCTGTGAGAGTTTTTATAACGTTACAGCCCCAATAATATGTGCTTGTTTCCTTACATGTTGTTTGGCAGTTTTATCTGAGGACTACATATACGTTATCTGTATTTGATAAGGAAATATTTTTCTTTTAAACAATAAAATATAAAATAAGCTTACTCAAAATGTAGGGATACATATGGCCATATGTCAAACTCTGCTTAAACTGATTATTTTGTTGCCAGTAACAAGTTTGTCTCAGCAAAGCAGAATTATTATTGTGACAGTAAAACTAAACTACAGTAGTGTGTTCTCTGCCCAAAATTTCAGTTCAGCGAAACACTTTGAGAAGCCAATAAATGTAAGATCAAGCCCAAATTATTTACCATTAAGCTTTCTTGAGGTAACAGGTGCGAAACTTAGAAGTCTAAGTGCAAACCTCAAAGGTCTGCATTTTCCCACAGTCAGGATTTTCCTCCGCCTGTTCTCAAGGCTTCCTGCTGCTAAGGAAGCTTCAGGGTTTTCATTTTCCCGAATAACTCATGAGGTACAGGAAACTCAGCTACAACTGTCTGTAACCGAACGTGTGAGATTGTATTTCAATACAATTTATTTGTTTACAGGCACAAGTTGAAATTGCCCTCAGGATGAAATGCACTGCAAGTATACAGACAGTGAGGGATTTAACATATATCTTCTCATTTATCTTCGCTGTTGTGGAAATCCAATGAAAAAATATTATTAAAATCCTTTTTAAAGGGGTTGATGTGCCCAGCCAGAGCATATAGAGTACAAAGCTTAATCCCTGTGCACTTCAATTGTACAGTCTACAGCTGACATGCTTTAGCTTCCTAAGAGGCCGAATGCCTCTTAAGGAAAATGAATGCTTCTTCACCACGTTCCTGACTCCTAAGTCTGTAGACGTTACGACTAGAGTATCAGTGTTAAAGAAAACAGTACTTCGGACTGCAGGACAGTGCAGGTACCAGAGCAGATGGTCCACTGTGACATACACATGTATGGTACGTACATTATAATACTAGCATCCGTGTTAAAAAATGTTTCTGTCCTGTTTTTTTCCTATATCGGTGCTCGGAGCGAAGTTTTACGTTGCAGTTTACAAGATAGAGGTTTGCACACACAAACTCAGGGTTTACAGTTTCACCCAATGTACTTGAAAGGAAAAAAAATCCAAACCAACCATGTAGAAAACAGGTGCCTGGGGTTTCAACATGTATTTATTGGAGGAAATTTTTTCAGGGTTTTTTTTAACTTCCTGTAGAGATGAAAGCAATGACATGAGGCAATACCAACAGCTCTTTATTTTCTCAGGCGAGATTTCTTCAGTGGAACGTCAAACAGCATTAGCTTAATTTTGTCTGTTACTAAAGAGATTCCATGTTTGTATCAAGGGGTCAGTTTTGCAAGGAGCTCCACTTCGCAGACCCAGTCCAGCAAAGCCTTCACATGCCCCTCAAACCTCAGATATCTAAGCAGATTCCTGGGAACTTAAGTGGACATACATTGTTGGGGTTTTTAACCTGTTAACAGCTTTCTGAACTTGGCCTGGAGCGCTGAGTGCCTTGCAGACCCAGGTCCCAGCTTCTTCATACGTATAAAACAAGAGCTCTGGGCTTGAGTCTAGCCAGACCCAGCAGAAAATGCCACAACAGGTTGCCAGAAAAGAATCTGTTAGTATGGTGCTCCTCCATGTACACTGAGCACTGAGTTTCTCCAGCTGATGGGGTGATATGTAACCACATATCTTGGACTAGAGTCAAGCCCTCTGCCTCAGGGTGTGTAAGCTGCTAGTATTATATGTTTCACGGTGCAGTCATAGTATGTTAAAGCCAAAACTCAGCCTGTATGAAAAGCAGGGCAAAATCTGGTGCACCACACAAGTTCCCTCCCAGCCCTGCTGTCAGGGCTTGGGGCCTGCAGCAGCCAGCCTGACACTTCCACATGTTTCAGGTCGGGATCCAATTAAAAGTTTGAGCGGGACTGGAGTGATACACAAATGTTGTTCTGGTCTTTTGCAGCAGGGTTGGTTTTACTCAGTTAAATTTAATCCATGGTGAATGATTAAAAATCTATTTATGGGTTGTGTGGTTGGGATTTTTTTGTTTCCCTTGTCTGCATTCAAAGCTGCCTTTACTCTTTAGTGTTGATGTTCAAGGTGTCGTTCCTTACGCTGATGAAGTACCATTGACTTGTGGCTACCTGAGAATACACACTTTAAAAATGCTTGTGTGGTTTTTTCCCCTTTTTCTGTTGTATTTTTTTAATTTGTTTGTTTGGTTTTTGGGTTCTTTACTCTTTTTCCTCTCTTTTTTAAGGGAGTAGGTTATCAGTGTAAGGATATTTAAAAGTGCAAGTGTGAAGTAAGGATAATGATTGGTAAGAGGATGTGGGTGGTGTGTTTGGTGAGAGCAGTGGACTATAAGGCAAAGGGGAAAATTATGCCATTAAACGCATTGTGCTGATGATTGTTGCCTGGGGCGGGGGAGGGGAAAGATATATAATTGGAGAAAAACAGACTCTCTGAGCTGCTCCCAGTGTAGATGATACTGTGGCAAATGTATAGCCCTTCGAAGGCCAAAGCAGTTCCACCGCAGGATGTAGCGAACCTGGGATTGCCGGAGTGTGGACCTGCTCATACTGCGCTTTGCACCGGCACAGTGTCCTGCACATTGGGAGCCCTGCAGTACGGCACGACCTCGCAAGAACACTTGAGCTGAAGTTGCTGAGTACCACAGTTTGTAACTGAATGAGTTGGCATTTATACTATGTTGGGGTTTTTTGATGGGTTTTTGTTTTTTTGAATGTTACGGTAAATAAAATGTATTTTTCAGTAAAAGACACTCTGCAAGTAAGCCTGCAGTTCCCTGCTTGGTCGTGTGTTTGTGAAGTTACATTTGCTGTTGTGTAGCACAAGTGATAACAGAGGCTTTACTTGGTTCCAAGTGTAAACAGCAACAGAAGAAAATATTTCACTGGCGAGCAGATCTAAAATCCCGTACTCTGTCTCCCCAGGTTTGTCCTAGTGTTGTAAGTCTCTTTGTCTCTTTCTGACCTGATCTCACTCTTTATTCTGCCCTCTTAGGATGAAAGGAAGTTTAGAGTATTGCTTTATTTGACTCTCTTTGATTATTTTTTACCCCAGATATAACTTAACGGAAGAAAGAACTCTCGAGTTTCAGTGGGCTAACTTTGGCTGGTATATGGGTTTGGGTATCCAAAGAAATGCATCTTTGTCTGTTGTAATATCTTCAGAGAGAGAAATTGGTGAGGTGAATAATTTTGTTTCTGCATATTCTCAAAAATGAGTTATTTTCGTTGTCTATTACTGTGATATGATCAAAAATCAGATCACTTTTTTAGTGGACAGCAGTATTGCTTGAATTATTGCTAAGAAAAGCCTTTTGCTGCTTCCATGTGTTCTTCTACCCTAATGGAGATTGAGTAGCTTTCTGATGTTAGGTCGAGTCCAAATGTTTAGAAAAAACATGAGTAAAACACAGAAAAGTTACAATATGGACTTGAAAATGAAAGTATTAATTTTGCAATTGAAGAGAGCACTTGTCAGTTTTCAGTACGTAAAGGACACATTATAATGGTCTTCCTTTTAATCACATGCCCTAGATGCTTAAAGGAAAAGAGATGCCCACCTCCTTATTTATCTGCAAGTTATACAGCACGTTCCATGAATTTGCTGTGTCATTCCAAGACTGGTTCATGGTCTTCCTACCTTAGTGTAAGCACAAGCTTCCTGGTAAAACAGTGTCTTAGTGTTTGTGACAGTCTCTTTCTCTCTTTTTCTGGATTCTTCGAAATTTGTACCTCAGCATTACATTTAGGATAGATATCATCAGTGACTTCACTGCCAATGTATAATTTGTGATTCCTATACAGATATATAAATGGATTAATTAGCAGACCCAAAAGACTTAAGAGATGAATGAGAATAGATGTCGAAAGGAAGAATTGGGAAAAAGAGGGAAAGAACTGAGGGGAGTGCAGCCACACAGGCTTAGCACAAGAGGAACAAGCTGAGTGACTGCAGGAGATCCAAGGATGACCAAAACAGAACAAATAGGGGGTATGTAGAGTGGAGAAAAGGCCCTTGGATCACTTTATTCAAACTAAAGGAGTCTGCAGTTGCAGAAGAATTTGGTTTTGTCATCAGGAAAATTTGGGAACTACTCTTTTACTGCTCCAAGAGCTTCTGCAGCCTGATTTCAGTGGACCTCTGTAATGAGCTCTTTACAACACTGCTGCTTTTTCACTGTAGAAAGACATTTTAAGCTGAAACCTCTGCAAAAGAGGTCAAAAGTACTCAGAGACATGAACTCTAAGCTTTCCCTCAGGAACTCAGTCTTGTAGCCAGTATTTATCCAACAGCAATGAGCCTTGTGCTACAAGAATCCACTGAAATTCAAGTGAGAGAGTTTCTCTTGATACCTTAATTTGAGATTAAGTATGTCTGAGATTTTCAAGGTTTGGTAGAGACTTCAGATATAAACAAGCTATCCAGGACAAAACAAGTACTTAAAAAAAACCCCACAAAAGCACCCATTTTAGAATTGCTGTCATCTTGGATTGTCACTAGTGAGAACATGTAATCTGCTTGCCAAACTCAAATTGTATCCCTAGACTATCCAGCTGTTTTTTTAATGAGGTACCTATGATCTAGTTCCCAAATTCGAAGTGGCTGCTGCAGAGAAGTGCCTGACAGCCCAGCTCTGCTGCTGCCCTGCTTCCCATCGACCTCTACTGGACAGGGCACACGGTTCAAGTTGAAAACATGGTTAAAAACCTTGTTCAGCCAGGAATTCTGTTTATTTTACTATTTTTAACAAATCCTCCTATGTTCTAAGGTACAATTGCAGTATTATATGGCTTTAAACTCCTCAAATGGATCTTTACTTAAGGACTGCAATTCCTCCTACGATGTATAGCCAGACAAATCCTCTACTGGCTGCTCTCAAAAAGTCAGAGTTGACTTTGTCAGTAACACATAGTCACTGGAAATCTGAGCTAAGTATTTTATCAGTTGTTGCATGGGTGCTAACCCTAGCACCTTTCATCAAGTATCAATTTATTTTATTAAAAGTTAAATAATTAAAATTATGATCTTATTCCCACTACCAAAGGGAAAGGAAGATGCTGTCAGCATGATTGCATCTGTTCTGAGATTCCTGATGATTTACTCCCGTGCAGCTCTGGTTGGTATCTGTTATTGGTAGGAAAGAGTGCCTTTTACCCAGTGCGATTTGTAGTCAAGTGTTGCAAAAATAAAAATATTTAGTCCCTGTATCCACTAACCTGTACTGTGCTGATGGCTTAATTCATAACCTCACGGGGAAGTCTGCCTTCCTTTATATTTCCCTGTGCTTTCTGCACTGGAATACGTTTAGAAGTGGAGTGAGAAATGGAATTTTGGAATTTGAATATTTTTTGAAGAGCATATGAAAAATGCTCTTTTAAAAAACAGCACTCCTTGAAAGTTTAAGGGGAAAGTTTTAGAATCTCTTTTGCAAGTGGGTTGCTTTATGGACTTAGCTGCACTGTTCTTTCTGCCACATTGTACTGCAGCTTCTGATTAGAGAGGACTGAGCATTTGTTTGAGTCTCTAAACTTCATCTATGAATTACCATTTAGATGATTGTGGTCACTGATTACTTAAAAGTATGCCTGATAGTCCCATTGTTAAATATGCATGTTGTGTATTTGTGATTAACCCCTGGTTAACCTACTGGTTTGATAAACACTCATAGTGTTTGCTTTGGTTGTAACCCTAAGTGTATTTTCACTTCAAATGCAGGCTTCAGCAATGTATTCATTTCACCTTATTTTTAGAAGATTGTAGGTTTTGTTGTTTCTGTAGCTATGGAGACCACGTAAGAAAGCCGTGGCCTTCCATTACCCAGCTGTTGGACTAAACCCCTTCTGGAATCCCCATTATGTCCAGCTGTTAGGGTCAGATAGCTTCAGAAGCAAGTGTATTGCTGCCGTGCCAGGGAGTATCCACGAGGACACGTGTCACTTCTGAAGGAGCAACAGTGGGCTTCAGAGGCTCCATTTGATTTCGTGTCAAGGCATGTTGTCAAAGCTGTGAAAGACTCAAAGCTGCCCTTACAGGCTGATCATCCCATTCCAAAAGACTGGTTTTCTATAGTGCAGATTGGTCACACAATTTTCCTTAACAAGCTGTGCCAGGGCTTGATGAGCAGATAAAAAAGACACAGATCAGTATCTCTGTAAGACTTGATGCATTTATGTTAAAAAGAGTCATGCATTTCACTTGAGCGAGAAGCCCACATGGTGGTGTTGGCCAGATACTTGGCACTATCCCGATTATCTTTTGTAACTGGAAAATGTTTTCATATCCCTTTTAAAAACTGAGCACTGATGATACATTATTTTTGTATTCTGAAGGGTCCCATTTTACAGGCACACATTCAGAAGGTTTGGAAATTTAATTGCCTCGCAGTGGGATTGATGATATCAGACAGGGATCACACAGATGAAACTTGAATGATCTAGAACCTTTTTATTCTGATTTTGGGATTTGAAGTTATGGGAGACCCTGAAAGACTATTGATGCAAATTAGGATGAGGTCATCAGCTCAATTCTCTACAGGTGAAATAGTGATATTAGCTATTTCTTCATGCCAGTCTTTGTTCACTTTCTATATTTAGGGTGTCAGATCACTGCAGGAGGAGGCTGCCTCTATTTAAGTGAATACTTATCTGTGATCTTATTTTTGTTTTTATATGACACAAATAGCAAGTAGTAATAAATGTAAAAGCTTGTCTTCAGTTTCAGCTCCTAAAACAGTAGCGGAAGTATCAGTGTCTACAAAACAGAATGTGCAGACTCTGAGCATGGACAGTGGGAAGACACAGCTTTGTGGGAGCCTTGCTGAAAAGAGGAAGGCTGTGTTTGAGGAGAAGGAGGGAAGCTTTCAAAGAGAGGAAGGAGAAACTACCCTTCCTCGATGGAGGAGGAATGCCTGGGGATGGGATGCTGCGTAAAGAGGGCATTTAGGGCTGAGGATCAGGACCAGGTTTGCTGGCAGTGCTGGGCATTATTTTACAGGATGATGCCCCTGCCAGCACTGCTGAAATCACTTTAGCCTTACTTCATTTCTGGTGTCTTTGACACTGAAGAAGAGTGCCTCTCCTCTGTGCAGTGGATTTGGGCCTCTAGCACACAGTGCTGCTTGGGGTCTACACCACCCTCTGGAGATACCTCTATCTTGTGACTAGAGGGGAAACCCAGGATGAGTGCGTGTCCAGCTTACATGGTTGGTTCCTAAGTGGTGGTGAAATAAATAGTTCCTCTTGCCCCTAACACCATTGTTCCTTCCCCCACGAAAGGCTTTCCCAACCCAGAAGGTAATGGGCAAAAATCAGGACTGAAAACAACACGTTTTTTCCCCCACTGTATTTTTACCTGTTTTATTTATGCTTTGACTAGAAGTGTGTCAGCATTTTCAGGAAAGACAACAAGCAGACTATTTCATCCCCTTGACAGTTTGATTTTTGCAGAATTCTGCACTTTTGTTTTTTCACAACACAAAAGAATTTGGATTTTCTTTTTTATTCTTGTAGTACATTTTTCCCCCATGATAATCTATGAGTTTTTCTTGCCTGGTGGTGGTGTTTTTTTTTTAAAAATAATTGCTCATGTCTTTTTACCCACCTTGTATCACTCACCCACCTTGTCCTGTAAAAATTAAATCAGATGGATCATGTCAGAGATCAGCTGAGCTGGGATGAGGTATATTCTTCATTAATCTGCACTGCTGTTGTAAATATAAAACACTGGGGTTTTTTACATAGTTCCTTTGAAGTCACTGACTGAATGAGTGAAAAGGTATCTTATTTTCATCCGAGCACTTGTATGAGTAGCAATTACTATTTTGCATTGAAATATGAGCCTAACTGACCTAGAACAAAATGTTCCGGCTTTGCTATACTGTGCACCCAAAATGGATTTATTTCAGGACCTTTTCCTTCATCATAGTTCAGAATTGCCTTAGTGGGTGCTCATTTGGGTTTTTTTTTTTTTGAGATATACCTGCCCTGATAACACACAGGCAGGGCCACAAATTTTCAGGAGGCAACTTTGAAGAGCAAAAAGGGTTGGCTTAACTCTGCTTCTGGTGATAACTACAGAAATTATACCGTTGACTTCAGTGGGAACAGAATTAAGGCAACCCTAAGTACTTCTGAAAATGTTACCCCAAGTTCTTAATAAATTGTATTTAACTGTAGCAGTTAATAAAAACCCCCAAGATAAATAATAATCAAGACCAGTCTGCTTTTAAAAAAGGGAAAACCCTTTAAAATAATGTAAAATACAACCTACTTTTTTTGTAAATAGGCAATACTGCAGCATTTCATGGTCCCATTTAGATGATAATTGTGCTTGAATATTTGAATGAGGATTGGTCATAGGCCTAAAACACCTACATACTTTAAAATACATTCATAAATAATCATTCTTTATGCATCATAATTGTTCTTACTGCACATCAAAAACATAGACCTCTGTATTCCCCAAGAAAGAAAAATGAGGGATTCTTTTTGCTTTTGGCACCAAAAAAAGAGTAAAAATAAAGAACTTGCATCACCCTTAAGGGAGTGCATGGAATACTACCAAATTGGTCTTTATTTGCCTTAGTGGGTTTCTTTACAAAAATCTTAAATACAGGTTAATATGTAAACACTGTGCACGCACTGAGAGTTTGATCCTGGCCTGTTGGAAACAATGTCAAATTTCCCATGAACTGCAGTAGTGCAAGATCAAGCTCCAAGTTAGTACAGTACGTACAAGCCATTGAGGGAGCCACGGATTCGGGAAAGCAAAAACTCAGGCGCTCGCTTCAAAACCAGTTGCTGGAGGAATCAGACTTTGCGCCAAAAACCTTCTTGCACATGTTGGAGTTCTCTTGATGAAGAGGGTATTCGTTCCCTGCCAACAGTTCTGCTTTCCCTCTCCTGGCAGTGTATTGTCTGCCTGATGGTAGACTTTCATACTTAGTCACATAACGCCTGTAAAGACACAACGTGGTGACCTGGCATTAGCACACTGGTGACAAGTCTTTAGGTGAGTACACTTTACATACAGACAAGTTTACACTTTCACAATGTGTAGGTGTAATCGGAAGATGGTTTAGTATCTGCAGAATAACAGATAGTGTTGTCTTATGATTTCCCGGAGATCCTCGGGTTCTGGAATTCCTTGCAGGCTGACCATCTTTTGCGACAGAAGAGCCTAGACGGAAATCTGGCACAGGCTCTGCAAATGTTGTCGCCTTTAGGTCTTAGCAAACAGGGATTAGGGGGGAGTAGTGAAGCCAGCTTCTCACGTGGCAATGCAGTTACTACTCTCTGGTTACTGCAAAGCACCTCTTTACCTTACTGTGCAGTTGTTTAGCTTTCGGGAAAGTTGGTGCATTAATAAAATATGATAGAACATGACAGTTGGGAAAGCCTAACACACCAGGTACTTTCGTTTACACTAGTAAATAGCAGATGATGAAGAAAACTTTAACACTTTGTCTTGTTTATGGCTATACACTTCCTCTCTCAACAGTGTAAAGGAGAACTACAGCTGGCAAAGTGTCAGGTCACCATCAGAACTGATCGTACACAAGGAGACCAATTTCCTGCCACCTCAGGGTGGTGAATTGCTAAACTGAATTAGAAAATTGGTTTAAAATGTACATTCAAAGCAGGCTGTGATCTTTGAAAAGGTCCTTTCTGAATCTCAGGTATGAGTAACAGGGAAGAATGGGTTAGCAGAGAGGTTATGTGTAACAGCCTACACTGTATATGGTTGTGTTAGTCTGAAATTTGGCCTCTGTCATTAACCTTTCATGGCTGTGAACATCAAAAGTTCCAGATTCAACAGCTGGCTGGAAGGACACCTCAGAAATTGTTCTTACCTGAACGGAGACTCGACTCTGTCCATCTGCATACAGACTAAAAATGGGTATTGTGAAAACTGCACTGTGGAGATGAAGTCTAATGCAGTTTCTACTTCCAAAGTGGTTTCCATACCAGTTTTCATAAAGAAAGAATCCACCTCTGTGTTACCAGCTATAAACATGGCAACCCTGCAAATATAAATTCAGGCATTACAGTTAATTCAAAATACATGAAGAAAGAAGAAATTAAATTGCAAACAGTCCTACTATGCAGACATAAAAACTGCCCTCAAAGGAGCCTGTTCTTCAGGTAAAGCTGTATAAATTCAGATAAGGCTAGTGGGAACTGATATTACTGGAAAAGAGAAGCTCTGTCATGCACGTGACATTTAATTTTAACTCATCTATGAGGTCTTTTGTATTAAAGATATTTTTAATACTTAAATTCTTCTGGTCTTCTCAGTGCTCAGGAGCCTGAGCTCTCTTTAGCGTGTGCTGGGAGTATCTCACCGGTTCTTGACGCTGGTTTTGGATTCCCTGTACCACAGGCTGAAATCCATCCCTCCTGAGATGTCGATGGCCAGACCGCCCAGGAACTCCACACTGGCCCTCGGCCCAGACTGCAGCTGAATCTCCTAGAGCCATCAGAAAGCACAGGTAACCCTCCCGTTACTGACTGTGGACCTCAATGCTTTCCTTACTCCCTCTTGTACTGCAATCACACCACTTGCCATGTCACAGGAACAAAAGGGAATAGAGAGCTTTTCTGAAAGGGTGGACAAAACACCTTGATGTAGCTTGCTCCCTAGAAAACAAGATGAAGCTAAGGCGAGGTGCGTTGCATCCTTCCCTTCTCTTTCATGTGCCAACTGGCATAATTTCTTCAAGGAATATCTGCAAGGACTATCATGACCTCTGTCTCCAAGGCAAGCCTCATGGAAGCTCTGCCAACAGTCTAGCTAAGTCAGATGAAACTCCTTGCTGGGAGCCCAGCGATGCTGCAGCTCTGTGTGACTTCTTTGGTATACCCGAAGGGAGCCTTGTGCTGGCAGCAGGATGCAATGCGCTGCAAGCATCGTGCCGTGAGTAGTGGCTCCGAACCCACCGCGTGGCAGGAATTACCTCTTCAGTGGCTGTGTGGCCAACCCCTTCAGCTGATGCGCCTTAACTGCCACTGTGAGTTTGCATTTAATGTGCTTTCCAGCAACTGTCAAGTGTGCTCATGGCTTCTGGAAACCTTTGCGGCTGGACTGGAAACACATCACGTGGAGTCCGTTTCGGAAGTGACAGTGTAGCTCCAGAGCCATGGCAGCTCATTACTTTTAAGTTTTGACGTACAGCCAAGATGTTAGCAGTCACTCAGCTTGGCAATCCAACTCACTTCATATAGCCATCCTGCTTCACTAAGAACTAGTGGATTAACTCACTGTTTTAAAAGAATCATTAATTTGGGAAAAAAAAAAAATGATCATGTCCCTCACATACAGGACATTTCCTCCTCCTTCCCAGCTGGTTTTCTCCCTCCTCCTGGGTTCCTGTGCCTGTGGTATTTTCTGTACCTGTAATGCTGCAGGCATTCAGAGGATGTAAAAATACCCAATTTCCTCCCCCTTTTGATGTCCACCTTAAAAGTCTCTCTTCTTAGCTACTCAGTAGCCTAGTGGTTCCAGTTAATGCTGACTCAAGATTTAAGAAAGAAGTAAGCAGAGACAGACAGGCTTCCTAATCTCTATAGCAAGGAGCAATATTTGGAGTGCTTTGTACTCAGAGCATTAAAGTTTTCGTGCTGTAAACGAAGACTCAGATAATTCTGGTGGCTGTATATGGTTGCTTCACCTTTTAGGGCAAATAAACAATCTCCTTGGCTGAAGCAACTTGGCAGTCAGTTGCTGCTGAAGTGGGCTTGAGATTTCATGTAAGAATGCAGTGGGCTGGCTGTGGCTTATAAATCCAGCATGCCCTCAGCAAGCGTGCTCGTATTGTGCAGTAAAAATAATGGGTTAGGATTATGGTCTTTCTGAAATCAAAGGAAGTTTTTCTACTGGCTGCAATGGGGCAAGGAATACTTTCCTTGTTGTTCTGTTTTGATGTGGAGATAAAACTTGGTTTTACTTTATTTTACTTTGCATTTAATTGGGACTGAATTGATGGGTTAATAAGCGAGGAGGTAAGAGTATACATTCTGGCAGAAACACATACACACAACCAGAGGAGAAGATATTTTTAGATGTGTTGTCAAATTGCACCTGATAATACCAGAGTAGGCTTGGTTTGCAATGGCTGCACCGTTTAAGGTTTTAAAGACTACCTAGAATTAAGTCTGGTTTGTCACTGAAGCCAACAGAGAAGTTAAGGGGCATTTGTTTTTTTTTTTTTCCCCTCATCTTGTTCTCGTCTATTACCTTATTTAGCGCTTAGTGTCATCCTTCACCTTATGTGCAAATCCAGTGCAGGCTGATGGGAGGTGTAAATCAGGGACCTAGCCTCCTCAGGAGCAGTATTTTCCTCTCCCTTCCTATTTTAAGCTTTGTGTGTCATTTGCAGTGGAAAATGTGATCCAAAAGATCAGAATTGGTAGTTTGTTACTGTTTAAAATGCTGAAATGTGCTATGTTTCAATTAAAAAAGCATCTTTCTGTACTGCACTGACACTGCTACTGCAATGCAACGCAGAGATAGCTGAAACAGGCACTTCTTTGGGAACTGGCTATCTTCCACTGGGACCTGTTTTTCAAGTGGTTTCTCTGACCTATTAATACAGTATTTAATTTCTCTGTGCTTTTGGCATGTGTGTTGCCTAGGAGAAAGATTAACACTACTGAACTTTAATGCAGGTGACTTAGGAGTCTCAAAATCAGTTTTATAAGAGCCATTTATTTTATAGAGGGACTTATAACTTCTGGACGGTTATTCTTAGCCCACCAACAACATTGTGAGAACTGACATTGGCTGTAAAATACACTCTGAATTCAGTTTGTTGAGCTATGTGAGAAAAGATGTTACAGGTGGCAGGCAGAAGCATAAGCTTTAGAAGCAGTATCATTACCTTGGAAAACGCCTCTCCCAAATGTGCCTATTGTGATTAGCACAGTTTATGAAAGCTAATGAAAGGAAACTATTTTCCAGAGGGGTAGCTGTGTGGTAGATTTCACAGCACTGAGTACAACTCAGTTTTGGTCTTTTGATGCAACATGATCCTTACAAACAGCAAGAGGAGTGCAGAACTTTTCTCATATTTAAAAATCCTTTTTCTCAAAATCAGGCTGCAGCAATGCAAAAAGTGCAACCCAAATATTACATATGTTCTTTTCTGACAATTCAGTTGCCCCTTTATTACGTTCCAGCCTTGGCTTCCAAGTCAACTTTTCAATGTCTGCACCAACTCAACCACATCGTGTATCTTCTGTTTGTTTGGTTTTCACCTGTTCTGAAACCACACTGTGGCCTGCAGTGGAAACCTGACTTTTGGTGTCACAGAATGGACACCGTTTCCCATGCCTGGTTTTCTTCTTTGAAAGAAGATAAACCGACATTTGGCTTGGTTGTCTACTGTATGAATTCGTAGTTGGTGCTGACCAGGGAAAATGGAGATAGTACTCAGCTATCAAGAAACTAGATCAGTCTTGGCTCTCTCACACTGTTTTTCATCAGCTCCAGTTTTACGCCACTCACACTTGCATTCTGACTGTGTTGTCTGGTATAGTGGTAACCATGGTTCACGAACTTGACAGATGAAAACATTTCTAATGAAGTTTAACTGGGTTATGTAGAAGTGCCTAATCTGTGTTAATGTTGCTGTTCACCTGCAATGTAGCTGTTAAACCATTCTTAGAATGATGTACTGGGCCTAAAACACAGCTCAGCCCGAAGCTGTGCTCAACACTGCTTTAAACAAGTTTTGCCATTAGGGGGTGTAGAGGTACAAACAAGTGCCTTTTTGCTTGCCAATGTGCCCTTTTTTGGTTGTGTCCACTGCTTGAATCCCAAAGAGCTTAGGCAGCAACTGTGCTAGTTAGCAGCCAAATAAAGCAAGTAGGGTGGGTTCTCATCACCCTGCTGCTCAAGCTTCCAGAGAGCCAGCGACTGACTGAAAATGTTGCACTGACTGAAAATGTTGCATTGTTAAAAATGGCACACCGTTGCAGCCTCAGTGTGTCCCAGGCTTTTGTGAGGTCCTCCAAAGATGAGGAGAGGAGAATCTGCTGTCTAGTAAGGCTCTTGGAGTGCCCAGCCAGCTGATTCAGCTAGTGTATGTGTAGAGCTTGGTGCACGCACAGCAGTTGGAAATAGTTATTTCTGTAAACACCATGCTAATATGTTCAGGACTGCACATGTTTATCTTTCTCACCTCTGCAGTCTATATGTTAAATAGGTTACAGTAAAGTTTTTGTTCATAATCTACATTTGAACTGTAAAGCATTGTTGGAATGAGCTTTAGTTAGCCAATTTGTGCACTATATAGACTTACAATACCATTACAAAGGTCTTAGCTGGGTTCAGGAAAGGGACAGCTGTCATTTGCAGAGTGGATTTCCTCATTATCTACTTTTGGCATCTTCTTTTGCCAAGAATTAAAGGGGAAAAATAAAAAGTAAAGTTCAAACCTGCAGATGTTTCATAAGCTGAGTTCTAAGGAGATCCTTACTTGGTAAGAACAACAATACCAAACCAAATGCTGGCCCTGCACTTTCAGAGAGATGTCTGCATTTGTAGTCCTTCTATAGTACATTATGTAGACAGTTATATTTGTATGTGAATATTCAAACATAAAATTAACAGACCATTTGGGATGACAGTTACATAAAAAGTGTGTTAATCCTCATTTTAATTTCCTTATTTTGCCTACTAACAAGCATTTGAAATTCAGACCCCTTAGCATTGTTCTTTGAAGGTTAGTTGTCTGGGAAAGTTTGAGTACCAGTGATTCATTCATTCAATACCTGACAGTTATTGCCTAATTGGATGTAAGGTCTCTGGACAACTTGTGAAGAGAAAAACTTAGGTGGTCGCATGGGACAAGACTGTACACAAAGCATAGGAGGGGAGGCTATAGCTGATAGCAATATGAATTTTCTAAGTAAACTCAGTTGGACGTGTTTTTATTCAGTGTTACTTTGTTTTCTATAATGATACATGTTCTCCCATTTGTTCTAGAATGCTTTTCATGTAATCTCATTCTGGCTTTTAATACCCATGACTTTTGTATTGCTCCCATAGTAAGAGAAGCCTGTGCAACATTGATCAAGTTTATCAGCAAAGAAAAGAAAGAAAATAAGATGTCCTACAATAACAGTGCAGGGAGGGAGCATCTGTGCTTAAGAGACAGGAAAAGAAGAAAATAGTGTGCTATTAGTACCTGTGAGTAATCTGTCAGCAGGATAAGTCCTTTCACCACGTTAATGGGATCTCCAGTTGCTGAGAGCATTTTAGACATTAAATCACCATACCCTTGGAAAAAGGTAACTGGCCTGATTTGGACATCAAACAGAATGGCTGACATGCCAGCAAAGGAGTCCAGGTTTTCCTCTCCTTCATCAGGAGTTGCAGCTATTATGGTTTCCAGACCTTGAGCTTCAATCACCACCTAAGAAGCAACAGAGATATAGAATCAATGAAAAAGCTCAGCCTGATCCAGGCCGTTAACAACCCTACACATTTTCTTAATGTCTGATAGCCAAACTCTAATTTATGTAGCTGTAGATGAAAAAGTATGAGGTTAAGACGTAAAGGAACTAGGTAGAGCAGCTAGAAAAATGGAAAAGAAAATGGCACATTTTTTTCCCCCTCCACATACAGGCAGAATTTGTACACATACAGGTCACATTCCCAAGTCTACTTTTCTTTCAAACAAATTTTCCTTTATTCATATGACTATTTTCCACAGACAGTTGGAAGGAAAACTCAAAGATGTCTCACTGCACAACTTTTGTCCTGCAGAAACTTAGGAGGATTATAATACGGAAGGTACTTTGCTAACATTAAGAGAAGTACCAAACAGAGGCAGCTCATTTAAATTTCTTTGATTTGTACATTTGGTCTACTCCTTGTACTTGTATCCTATGTTATACCTGAAACACAGGATTTTATTTTAGAGACTCGCAGACCTACGTCTGACTCTTTGTTAGGGCAAACATGCGCCTCATTGGCTGTACTGAGTTTCTTTTTCCCTAGTTATTGTCTTGTTCTCTACATAGTGCAGCAAACCTTATACTATTAAGCGTTAGCTGCATTGATTTAGAAGCTGTAAGAAGAGGATCACATACTGGCTTAGTTTTTATGTAAAGTGTGGCAGTTACCTGGCTGGCATGAAGTTCAGCATTTCTGTCAAAAATATGGATGTTCATGTTACTTCTCCTTAGAATGCCAGAGCCTGAATAAAGGATGTCAAGGCTGTATGTGGATGATACATCAGGGCCACCTTCATTAAAAAAGAAAGAAAGTACCTGTGACTAAACTAGTGGATGAATCAAATGTTTTGGGACATAAACACGGTTAAAAGGCAGTTTCATGTTTACATACGTATAATATAGCCAGAGTAGGCAGAGGAAGAGCCCATCTTGGAGAAACGATCATAGTTATGGGCACTCATGTCCTTCAGAACTTGACGAACTGTTTTGCTGTGGTATTTCAAAACAAGAAAACAAACAAAAAGACAGAGACACAAAAATGTTATATTACCAACTGTACTACTGTTCTGTAGAAATACCAAATTTGACAGAGGATGAATTTCCCAGTAGGAAAGAGGGTCTTCAAAACCCTCACATTTTCCCACTAAAAATCTGCACTAACCCAGAGTCTCTTTTCCAGTTTCAGCTACTCCCTGCAGTCATAGGTAGAAAGGCAAGAAAAGATCTTGCTTGAAAATCAATGGTGTTGAGAAGAAGAGATATTTTGATTATTATGATTCTAGTGCTGTGATGTTTAAAATTTTTCTGGTTCACCGGTTCTTAAAATACAAAAGCAAGTACTTCGCTGTGAGAATTAAGATCAACAGATGTCAATTCTTGCGCTTCTGAGTTAGGGGCCTTATTCTCCTTCGTGCCTCTGAGAATCTGAATAGCTATTAAATGTATGCAATTGAAATGCAGAGATTTATCTAGAAATACCAATATACAAAAATCAGGCATCCTTTTATACTCTCCTAAAATGTTACAGTATTAATTTATGAGAACCTAAGCATTCTTTGGGTTTCTGCAAAGAAGCAAGGATGATCTGTATTTTACTCTGAACTTAATGTACCTTGAAGGCATTTCAAAGCGCAGTATATCTTGGATCATGGAGAGCATGTACTTGTTCATTTCCTGAGGCAGCTCACCAATGGAGAGCAGGATGTTTTTCGCTTCCATGTAGGACGGGTTACTGTTTAAGATGATAGCAGCTGCAGTGGTTCGCACTGTCTTTTCATGGACTTTACGATTCTGGTGGTATATCCTGTTCATTGTTTTCTTCACCTGGTCAGGAAATGGATTATTCAGTCAGCACTCACACAGATGACTGGGCAAATTACAGACTGGAATTGTGTTTACAATATCAGTTTAAGCTGGCTCCATAGCTAAGGCTAATACATAGGGATATATATTCAGCACTCTGGTTTTCACGGTCCTTTTCTCAGCCACAGTCCAAATACAGCCTTCCACAGTGATTTTCACAGCAAGGCTGTAAATAAGAAAGAGCACTAAGATCAAGAGAAAGATTTCCTTGACTGCTAAGGGAATATGTTCTTTTAAAAAATCAAGAATCTGGTGATCATTTAATTTCCTAGACAGTGCCTGTGGTGACCTTCTGTCCCTGAGAAGGTTGCGACACATTTATTACAGAGAAGTCCATTGAGAGCCATGTAGCCTCACTGACAGAATGGCTTCCAGTATGTTCATTGAAGAGCAGCACCCTGACAACCTCAGTTGCAGCTGCCAGCAGTAGATATGAAATGGGATGCAGGGCAGTGCAGCAGAGGCAGAACCTCATGTTCCACTATTTCGTATGTCTTCTCTTACTCTTGCAAGGTGCAAGGTATGATGCAGCTATTTTACCCTTCTCATACGTCATGCCTTTTCCCTGGCTGTGTGAAAGCCCAAGAAAGAACAGGGGTTACAGAGGTGCCCAAGTATTCCTAATGTCTCCTGTACGTCACGGAGAAGGCAGCACTTTTGTGATGGGAGCCCAGTTTTCCCTGCAGAGTCTCCGCCACCTTCAATGGCTGTGTGTGACTCTGGAGCCAAAAGCTGACTAGCACTCACAGACTGGGATCTGGGATTTGGCAAGCAGGAATGCATAGTTTTCTGACTGGAGCTGAAGTGTAATAATTTCCTGGAGGTAAAAAAACCCAATAAACGTATGTGGGGGGTTTTAAAAAGAGTGTCACTGACAAATGAACTCCTTAAATTTATACCTTACATTTCATATGGTCTCTTGCACTCTTTTCTTGGGCAGTATATTTTCTTACCTCTTTGGTAAGAAAAGAAGGATCATATCTCTGTAAGGCGGTGGCAGCAAGATTGCTGATGCGTCCTTCTTCTGACTCAGCGTACTTCAGAAGCAGTGGAATTGCTTCAGGAAGGAGTGCATTCTTCAGTGCCAGCAAGTACATCTTCACGTTGTCGTCTTTCGTAGCCTTCTCCAGCCTATTTAGAATCAGTCTTTTGGCTTCAACAACAGCCTAAAGAAAATCAACAGCATGTTTAAATGATGATCATAAACCTGCCTTTTTCCCTTAGTGAAGTAGGAAGGGCAGGGCTGGATTCTACCATTTTTTGTTTCAAAACGTCGTTGTACAGAGATAAGGTATCATTCGTAATCTGTATGTTGATGGCCTCCTTCAGGCACAACTAGTGACATCTGGTCCATAGATTTATCATTTGCTAGCTGCTCCTGCCCTGATTCAGGGACTTCACAGGTCTTATTTGTGGGGGCAACATGACCCCACAAAAAAAAAAGAAAAAAAAGGGGAAGTTTTCTTTAGTGCTCCAGAACATAACGTTAAAAGAGTGCTTGGCAATTAACATGGGAAGGAAAAAGGGATTCCTAAGGGCTATTCAGGTAGTCTATGTCTTCTCCACAGTGGTGCAATCCCAAACAGCACAGATCCAGCAGGCAGCACTGCCCTGTCTGATCATCCTAATCCTCTATCACAAGCATCTACTCAGTCCATGGTCAAGGTGATAGCCTTCTTCCTGGGTTGTTCTATGCATGTCTGGGACAGAACTAAGTACTGGAACCAATGAATTTTCTTCACAGAGCTGAAATTAGGTAAGGTGATTGCAAATATTAAATAGATCCTGAGATTGCCAGTCTTTCTCTGAGGACATGCAAAGCATTTCGACAAGGGAGCTCAAGCACTGCTTCTGTTGACAGACTAGGCAATGAGAAAAAATTTTGTCAAACAAGGGCAAACTGGGAGAAATCCACAGAAATGGGAATAGACCAGATTAAAGCCTAAAACTGGCAAAGTAGATGTCATTATTAAAAAAAAAAAAATTAAAAATCCTCTTTCTATCAAACATAGGAGTTTATGGGCTCATTTTAAAACAGGGGGCAATATGCTTCCCATAACACTCATGCTCTCCCAGTAGCATCGGCAGGGATCATTCAAATGTGTTACAAACCAGAATCTGACCAGCAATGAAGAGCAGATACTCACTGGAAGCTTGCAGCCTCCTCTGTCACATAGCTTTTTGATGAGCGCTCCCATGACTATGACAAGAGTTTCTCTGATTTCTTCATTTGCGATGTCACCCTTGAACTTAGCCTGTTATGCAAAGGCAATACTGTTAGTCTCTCTGTCTAACAAGGAGGAACCACAGTCTGTAATGGGATGAACACCTTCCCTCATTTTCTGTGAACAATAGTGCAGTGCAAAGGCATTAATGACCACAACAGCCTGAGCTTAAACTAAGCAGAGCACTGCTCTATCATTACATGTAATAACTCACATTATATTTTTCCCTTGAGTTACCTTCAGTGTATCAAATAGTGGATTTATTTTGAAGCTATGTTTAAAAAGAAAAAATACAAAATGGTTACAGGATTTTGATAAGGCAACAATGAAACAGTCCTCAAATTGTTTTGCTAGCACTCAGAATTATGTTTGTTTTCCAAGTAGTAGATATTGATAACATTTTACTTTCAGTCTGGACCTATGAATTTTTGTTGTTTCCAGGGTGTACGCTACTGGCACACCTAAAGGACACCCTGTAAAGGATAAAGAAAGAAAAACTGTAAACAGCAATTATAATTTCTTCTTTCCTTCCCCTTTGACAGGGATGAGGCTCAAGAGTATTAACTTTGTCCTTCGACTTACAGTTAAAGATTTCAGGAGCATTTCACTGGGGTGAGAGGCAAACCCACAGGCATACAGGAATCGCTCCTGCAGGATAGAAGTGCTTGCATCCTTAAAGTCAAGAAATTCCAGCATAGCTTCCAGTGATGCTGGGGTCTGAGCAGAGGTTACAGCATCCACTACCTGTGGACTACAAAAGTGGAAATTGACATATTGTAACAAGCTAGAATATACTGAAAAGACTTTGCTGAACATAGAAAGAAATAAGAAAGATCTCTTCATTGCAGGTAAGAGACAGGGATTTTTTTACTCATTGGAAAAAAATGTGCCCCTGCATTCTCTCACCTCAAAAGGGTAGAGAAAATCCTGAAATTATTCATATCCATGGATATTAGTATTTGAATACTAATAGTTTAGATATGCATGCTGTTTACCTACAAACTCTAATATCAGGACAATATCCAAGCATGAACCATCTTCTTCTTTGCTGTATTTTCACTTGACGGAAACAAATGGTCAAATCAAGAACAAGTTACAGAGTATTTCAGAACAAGCAGTCAGGATGGGAACCTTTGGGAAAGGTACAAAGCATGTTTGCCTTGCACTGTAGATGCAAAGTCCTTTTGCTGTATATGGTACTGAACACTGTTTTTGCATTGCAAGGACATCACCAGTAGAACTGAATCTATTTGCATGCTATTTGCCCCTCTGCAGTTTTAAGTAACTTAAATATTTTGAAAACTTGTTCAAGATGACTTACATAAGTTCTTTATTTTCTCTTCTAAGAACCTGCAGTATCTCCTGTTTTGTAGCTTTTCTGATGCTCTGAATGAAGGACAAAAAGCTTCTTACTGCTTCAGCTTTGGAAAGTTTTTCAGGATACATTTGTTCTCTGATGCTTTGCCAGTGTTCAGAAAACTGCAAAATAATTCACATTATGTCAAATCTCTCAGATTGTGGTTTCTGTTCTCAAAATCACACCTAGTAAATGCAGATATGTGGGCCAGCTACTACTCAAATTAGCTAAAATCAAATATATTGCTGATCCTTTAGCTAAGTATTATTTATGATATCCCAGCACAAATATCTCTGAAACATGAGACATAGATGTCTCTCTTTCAACACTTCAGTATTTTCCCAATAATATACATTGCCTTAAATGCAATCTATTTTGGAACAAATCATGATTATTTATACTGTAGCTGGAATAAGGTGAATTATCTTCTCTTGCAAATTTACTGTACAGTCTGTTGAATACAGCATTTGCTTTCTGTCCCCATTTTCTCCTAAGTGAGTTTTTTGAAAGTGGGAGATGCACAATTCTCAATTCACTCAATCTCAATCATCTTTTTTGAGAAGATGGTCATTTTGGAAGTGGTTAGTGTAGAAAAGGAACAAACATCCCATAAGTAATTCCCATTTCTTATTCATAAACTTGTATAAGATCTTAAAGGTCTTTTCCAACTGAAATGATTTTATGATTCCATAAGATGGGGAGGGATTTGTGGTTATTATACAAAATTATAGGTAAGATGGTATTAGAACAGGTATCAGCTGCTTCTTGCGTTGTTGCTGTATTTTGACCTTTCCTCTCTCATTTGCTTTTGCCTCTGTTAAATTATTAAGAACATTTATTGGTGAAAACACAGCTGTTCTTTGCAGTCATGTTTCCTGATGTTTTCCCAAGTGGAAAACAACAGCAGCACCCATTTGACCTTTACTAAAATATTTCGCTTCTTCATGGGTTTTGTATTAGGCAATAACACTTGAACTTGCTGGCAAGTATCATTCAGCAGTACAGAGTGCAACTTCCATCAACTGTAACAAACAATAATTAGGCAACAATGATTGAGACATCAGATATTTCCTGAGAATTAAATGACTATCTGGGAGGAGCTTGTGTTCTGCAGCACAGTTGGGTCTGTTAACCTCAACTGGTGATTAGAGCTTAGCATCAAGGTCAATGTAACTATTATAAGCTGAAATTGCAAAAACATGTGGGGCACTTTCTATTCTCTCTGTCAAAGTTGCATTCTAGCCTGGCAAAAAATCTCTAACATCATTAATCCTATGTTTTCTCCTGTGTGGAGCCCATATGTGTAGGCTGCTCTTACTCAGCTTAGCCCATACCCTAGAGAAAAGCAAGTGGGGAATACCCCGAGGAGTCAGGCACAGATGCAAGCACTTCCACATGACACCTCAGCCAAGCTCAGACACGGCTCTCTGCCTCTCTGACAGAGAGATCAGATCAGAGGTATTGTGGACACTTGAGGAAAATTCAAGCCAAATCAAGAGATCCTAAACTACACAAAAGTTTCTTTTGAATGTCAGCACCTGACATCTGCTTTAACATCCTATAAATTTTGGCTGCACAAGAGAGAACAAGCCCACCTCCATGTCACAAAGGGCAAGAATCCATTCCTCTAGGACACATGAACATAAAAAATATCTAAGCGGCATGAGCTCTTTTGAAAAGAGCATGCTTTACGATGTCTAAACACAGAAATCTAGGCCTAAATTTAAATGTAAATGTTGTCTATCTCCTCACAGAGGCCAAGTGCTGCCACCTCTGAAGTGGGGCATAACCTATTATGATTTTAAAAGAGTTTTGAAAACATAAAATCGCAGAGAATACTGTGTCAGCACGACATTAATGTATACCATGATATATAAGCACCAAATGTTATGTTGCTGCTTTGGATACAGCATTCTGTTTATAGATTCCATTTTTTCATAGCAGTTACTGTAAAATACAGCGAGAAAGCAGGACTTAATTCTCATCATGCCATTAGGTTTATAACAACATAGCTCAGTCCCCAGGCAGTGCTCTGGAATTGTACCCTATGTTTGTTACCTTGGTCTGGAAATTATCTCTATAACCATCATGACAAACTCAGTTCCAAGTGACAAATTGCTGAGCACATACCCCAACGGGCAGTGTCAGGGAAAAAACACCTGCCTCTGCTCAGTTTAAGATCCTTTGATATTCCCTGCTCCAAACTGCTCTAGTACACATGCAGTATCGTTTCTATTTAATTTCCCCTACCATATTTCTTTATTTTCTCCATGGACAAGCATTAGACAAGATAAATTATTAAAGTGAACACTATTTCCAAATAACTAACAGAAGTTCCAATATAGTAATCTAGGTGCTCTCATAAGGAGTACCACTGGAGGACTGAAGTTATACGTGCTGAGTAGAAGCCTTTTTTTGCTTATCAAAAACTGTCAGATAACAATAGTCTTTAAATTAATATTCCAGTCATGGCTAAATTCATTCCATAATGGTAGCAGCATTAAAACTGTTTGCTAACAGTCACTGTAGCAATTTATATTAGTTTATGATCAATAGCATCAGTTAAACAAAAATGATGCATTTACAGTACCAAGCTTTTAGTAGGCTTTAGATGTCTTAAATATTAAAAAAAAAAAAATAGAAGTTTGTTTTGTTTTTTTTTTTTTTCTCAGCAGAAAAATGAGAACAGTATCGGACTTGCTAAGAATACTAAAGCCCCATTTCATGGTTATAAAATGCCTATAAAGTCCTTTAAATAAAAGACTTCCTTCAGTGTCAGGCAGTAACACGAGGTTAAATATATTACCAAAAAATGTTTGGCCTGCCTAAAGAATGGCTAACTACCTTTAATTTCTAGGAGGGTGTTCAGCTCTTCTGTGACAGAATTCTTTATAAGCCCTGGCCAACCACCTTAAAAATAATTTCTCAATCCATTACCACCGAAAGAAGCTCCTGCCAAGTCAAGGTTGGCAAAAATGAGATAAAATGAAAAGTTGTGCTGTATTTTCTAGTGGTCTTGAGAAATACTGCACTCAGTCTTTGAAAGAGAGCAAAAAGGTTAGTATCTTTATAGGTAGATCTTAAAATACCCTTGTGTAGTGGAGCCCCATTGCATCACTACTGTGTTCCCTGCTGCAGGCTGTATTTTATACTGTATACGTTAGACCTCTCCTCGTGAGCTGCTTGTACAGGAACTCGTTTTGCACTTGTTCTGCTCAGCTAACCGACCTGCTGCCCAACGAGCCGATGTTTACTTACTGAAGGACACTTCTTGCATTCAGATTTGACTGGCTCTGCTACTAGCGAGATGGCAACGTAACTGGAGTCCAAGGTCTTGATAACACTGGCAACCTGCTTCCCAGCGATCAGCCCAGGGCCAGCTTCTACTGTCTTCAGTTCCAGTCTCTGCCTGTGTATCCATACAGTGAAGACACCATTAGAGCTCAACTGTTACAGGAGAAATGCAGCAATCATGGCAAGGGTAAACAAAACCCCTCTCCATAGGTCAAAAATATAGAACATAGACTTTCGAAGTTTCATTTTAAAACAGTCACAACATGGCAAGTCCATTGCTTTTTTTTAAGGTTCAAGTGGTATCAGATACCAGCAGAATTACTGCTAGAGGTATGTACCATAAAAATACCTACATAGCAGACTTTCTAAAGTATGGACTTAGAGCATCCAATAAACAGCTTTCAGTAACCATAGGCATTCTGAAACATTTAATATTGCTTTCCACAAGAAGATCTGAAAAGTGAGTATCTCCAAACTTTCAGTGTTCTGGTATCTGGAGTCTAGCACAAATCTAGGTTTCACTGTCATTTCCTTTCTACACAGCAGGTTTTGTTTTCAATACTTCTAAACTTTCACATACTAGAAAAGGAGATCCATTGGAAGTATTTCTTAAGAAATGAAAGGACATAGAAACTGAACAACTACAGAAGTAATGTGTTGCTTAAAATGTTTGGGCCAATTCCAGCTGTTTTCATTTAATTTCTTACGAATGCCATGATTTATTATTTGCAGTATGGTAGAGCCCTTTAAGCAAAGTTGGACTAGGTATCATGTGGGTACAAAAGAGGCCCAGATCCTTAGCTCTAGAGTTTACAGCCTTAGATCTTGATGCTATAAGACATACATGCACAGCTTGACTTGAACCACTAGTCCTGCTACCATCAATGACAGTCAAATTGCCCAACTTACTTTGAAACTATTTTGGCACCTGTTTTTCGCCGGGAATTCAGAAAGAAGACATAATTTTCTTCTGCCTTAATGGATTTAATGAAACTGTCTTCCAGCACATAAATTGTGGCAGATGTGGCTTTTGTACTAACATCTAAAATCTGAAAATAATTTTAAAAAAATCAGAAAATGGGCTGGTCAGTAAACAACAAGATAGGAAAACGGTTCACAGTTCCAAATCAGGATAAAACTTGTAATGAAACAGAGCCAAATGAGGAAGGTGCATGTGGGTTGACAACATCTCCTCCTGAAACAAGAAGACACTCACTTCTGCTCCATGTGTTTCAAATTCAATATGTATCAGGGGAAAAAAAAAATGTGGGGAGGGGTGTAGGTTATGGAGCAGTCTGCAACCGAGAAAAAGTTCAGTATTACATTTAGTTAAAAATACACTGTAAATAAGGTGACAAGCTTCTTCAGGAAAAGGTCTTGTAAACAAGATTGTCATGTTCACATCTGGGAAACAAAGCCAGGTCTCTTGTTTGATTTGTTTGTAAACAAGATGAAGTCTTTGTGGAAAGTGTGAAAACCAGGAATTCAGTTGCTGTGATAAGGTGGTTTATTAACAAAGCATGTGCTCCCTTTGTACTTTTTTGAGCTGAGAAAGGTTGGTTTCTGATGTGGAGAATCCCAGTGCCTTCAGTATGTGTCCAGCCTGCACTCAATACTCAGAAAGGCATTTACAAGTAGTGGAGGATCATTAAGGCCATAATAGGGCATCAGTTACCTGATGTAGGTAGGCACATCTCCTACATGATGCCACTGCCTTAGGAAAACCTTTGGCCTTTCAGGCAAGTCTCACTGGGCTCCATTCAGGAGGCAGCGACTTGCCTGACATTAATTGTGTACACGAAATGCTATGACTTAATAGTCAGGTAAAAGGTTACTGACTATGACTGCATCTAGTATTTTCTTAAAAAAAAAAAAAAAAAAAAAAAAGCAGCTTATTATCAATTCAAACTTCAGTACAGGCAGGACAAAAAATGCTGTAAATCTGCAGAGAAATTAAAATATGCTATGGATGAGATCCAAAAATTACGGGAATTGGTGTGCTGCACTCAATGTCAGCTACGCCAAGGTCATTTACACAACAGCAGAATCTATTCTCTGTTCTCTCCATGGGTACTACATTTGAAATTTGTACTGGTAATACTACAAAATGTACATATAGGATTTGATTTCTGAAATGCAAGAAAGGACTTCTGAGAAAATGAATAACAGCTATTATGAATATATTTTGAATAGGCAGAATAGATTTTGTTAAAAAAAAATTATACCTGGTTGTGGCTGGTAAATCCATGTTTTTCTATTTCACAGGAGTCCAAGGCCTTTATTTTAGTGACTTGATCTTGTCGTACATGGTAAGTAGTGTTGCATTTCCCAGATATGTCCGCCTTGGAAAAAAGAGTTAAATTAAGAAAATTTATTTGAAAAAATCTTTAAGACCCCAGAATACCTTCAAAAAATGAACCATTTTCTCCACTGTTGGAATCTTGTACCTGAGATGCTGCACTGTTTGGGTTCATTTACCAGTTTTGAGTTTCTAACTACCTGCTTTGGATAGGCAGTGGTACTTTTCATTAGATGGCTATGAAGGAAAGCAACAATGTTTGTTTATACAAAAAAATAGAGGAAACACTTGGCAGCTGTCACTATACTAATGAGTTAAATTCCAGCTTTGCTCATGTGAACAGATTTAGAAATTTAACAATGTAATGCAGGTTAAATGGATGTGTCTAAACATTGCTAACTTTGTGTGGGTACTCTGATTTAAAATTATCTAATCCATTGAATTGAGTTTAGGACAACCGACTTTAAAGATCCCTATAATCTCTTTTAGAGTGATCTGGTATAAGTTAGTTTGTTACCAAATTCTGCTAAATTGATAAAAGCGTTTTAAATCAGATGGATTTCACCAAATCTTTATGTTAATTGCAGCAACCTGACTTGCATCACCAAATATTCAGAAGGCTGTCTTTACGTTCCAAACCTCAAATGCAATCAAAGGGTTGATTTCTGTCACAGTTCATTCATTCCTTCTGAAGTCAGCAGAAGCCAAGGCCTGCCTTTCAGAGCAGACCACGCTCTGCCTGTTTCTCATAATAACATTATTATCTTGCCAGGTATAGCACCATACCTCCTTGACAGCACCAGAGTGCAGCTGTAGCTGGAAAAGGCTAGCCAGACCTCTCTTAATATTTTGAGTAAAAGCAGGTTCATTCTGATACGAGTAGAAGTTTTTGACCTGTAGGAATGAAAAAACAAGGATATACCAAATCTGGTTAAATGAGAAAGGAATAGTGAGATTCTTTCTATAAAAACTCCCTTTATTTTTTTTTTCCTAACTGAGAAGCTGAATTTAGTCCTGTTGCCCTTATCTAAGTTAACTCCTGGGGCTGCAGTTCCTGCTGAGAATGGTACAAATGTATTTTGGCTTCAGTTATACTTAACTACAGTTTCAGCACAGGGGGCATCTTTCCTCCTGTTACTTAGAGAGAATTTAAAATGGAAATGGGAAACTTCATATAGTTTCACAAGTGATTCATTTTTTCTGCATAACCTCTGACAATCCCTTACCACAGGGCATAATATCTGTTGCACTTTAATCACAGGTTACAAAACCTCAGAATGAATCACAGGTAAATCACAGTTAGAATGACTTAAACAACGTGTCAAACACATCACAACCTTTGCACTTCATGGGTCAACTGTAGTGCTTGAGCCTTTCCTCCAGTAACAAGACTTTGCACCTCCACTTTGCATTCAAGGTGCTTTAAAACTTTCTTCAGGAACTGTAAGTACAATCAGTGTGCCAGGGATGTATCACACCACAGAGAAATCAGAAAAGAGCTGTACAGACCCTATTACCTGTGAAAAAATCCAACTTTTAAATACTACATCTCAATCTTAGCATATGAACTGCCTAATGTATTAGAAGCATGTGTATTTTGACTGCGTTCTCCTCATACCTCTGTTCTCAGTTAGGGATGTGTAGAGTTGGGAGCCAGTGCTGTTGTTTTTATGTTGTGCAAAACTGATGACAAGGCTGAGTCTGAAAGTTACTGAGCAGACCTGATAGCAGCTGCAATTCAGTAGGCTGAGCTGGCAGCCAGGGTATTTGCTCAGTGCCTATTTACAGTAGGTGGTAAAGATCCTGCTGGGATAGGGTGTCACAGCCCTCACTCTGCTCTGCAGAAGAGAAAAGGGAGTGTGACCTTTCAACCTTTCTCCTTTCTCACTGCCCCTCTCCCACATCCCACCTGCTGAACATTGCTCGGGCTGCAATGGGGAGAGTGGCACTGTTAGCCTAATGCAAAAAACCATGAGAGGGTGACAAGAGTATGGAGAGAAGGCAGGAGCACCCATGACTCAAGCCTTGCTGCTCCTTGGCCAGTACAGTCAGCTGAGCACAAGGGAACAAGTGAGCAGCTTCACAGGGAAAAGGGGAGATAGGGATTTACTTGAAACCCCTTTGAAGCAAAATGTACTGAGAGCTACAATTGGACATGGGTGCCTCTGTGGTGGGACAGTACTTTGGTGCTGTCTCAGGGCAGCTTATGAAACCCAGGCACAGGCACACACTGAGACACACCTGCTCACTTTTGGAAACAGTTTCCCAGTAGAGTAACAACATGAAATGCTGTAGTTTTTTCACCATCAAGCTCATTAACTTGAGACCATTGAAACGCTGGGTAACACTGAAGTAAATAAGCAAGCCAGAGAGGTGGGAAAAGTAGTCATGGGTTAAGCGTTAAAAGTGACTAATGCTGTTCCTCATACACTCGGTATAACCTCCCTCATGACAAACTGTATCTCCTTTTCTGCCTTCAGACTTTGGATAAAATCCTGGCTTCACTGAAGTCAGCAGCACAAATCTTACACAGCCATTGTCCATCTATCTACATGTGTACCCATATATTTGTGTCTAGTCTGCTGTTTACTTCCATACTGTATGGTGTTCTCAATGCACTAGAGGCTTGGGCTGGAATGACCCTTTGTACAAGTAAATTACAGTCTGTTTTAACAATTTTATTTCTTATAGAAAGATAGGACTTGATGGCATATTAAGAACACTGAAAAGATGTTATTTGGTAAATTCTCTAAGCATGTAAGAAAATATTTTTTGTCAGATTTCAGGGATGGAATTTTAAAAGATAGGGTCTTACTTTTCCACGAGCTAGCTCAAGTACTATCGGCCTCTGTAAAGCTTCCAGGTACTCTTTCCCGATGATCTTCTGTGTGCTTTTTCCTGTGAAGATGTTTTTAGCAGCTGGACGCTCATTCACATTTTCAACTCGAACATCTCTTATCTAGCAAAGCAAAAGCAGAGAAAATTTGTGTGGAGTGCAGTCTAGCACTGGCCTGCAGTAGGCTGGAGAGAATAAACCACCTAATAAATCTCTTTTATTTCTTCATTTATGGTTCTGATCATTCATCTTCCATGATTACTGTGTCTGTTGCCTTCAAAAGAAACCAGCGCTCACCACTGTGGAAATCAGTGGCAGAAGAAAGTCACTGTAAAGCTAAGTACCAAACCCAGTTTGCATTTTGCAAATGTCACGACTTGCAGCTAGAACTGAGGGCTTCAAACGTGTTGCCCCTCTGGTAGGTGCTTCAAACAACTGTTTGAAGTTGTATAGAAGCTGTATTAAACAGTTTAAAAACATACGAGATATTCTGGAGTTCTCTCTTATGATGTTAGAGATATTCTTGTGAAGCCTTATTCTATAGGAATCATCTTATTGAAGAAGCTGTTTTTAGTCAATAAGACTAGAGTACAAGAGAAGATTTAGCTCATCCTCTGAATATGAGTTCTTCAAGATTAGATTAGCAGTGAGATAAAAGCAGAAAAGATTGGGCATGTTTTAAGTTGCCTGATGGCATTACCATAATTTTGACCAATTGGTCATCATCATTGTCAGGATTTCTCCACAAGAGGTTGACATCCACAGCAGAAGCAAACCGGTATCCTGCACTTTTCTGCAGTGATGCTTTCACCCGATCAACATATACTTCAGCTGAGTAAGTAAATTTATATAGCTTGTCATTACTTAAGCTTGGTCCAGTAGTGTGCCCTGTTCAGAAAACAAAACCAAACATTGTTTTAGAATTGACTAACACATAATCTGTCTTCTTCTCTAAAATATATCTTTAGAAAAATAAAAAAAAATAATTGCCAACAAAAGATTTATGGGACTGATCCTACTGCTCTTGATTACAGAGGCTGTCCCACTGGAGCAGCTGGGTTCTTTTTTGTTACTATTATTGTATGTCTCTTACATTTTTAAAATCTGAATGTACACAAAATCCTTGGTTGTAGCTGTACACTTAAAGGCAGATTAAAAAATTATTTACTTTGGATATGTTAGCACCAGAAATTAATACAAAATTATCTGCAACTCAAAATATTGTACCGAAATGCAATTTGTGCACTTAGCAATTTGAAATGCACTGACGTAATTTGTTGGAACCAACAGACATTGTTCTCTGGATCTCTTGCACATTTATTGGGAATCTTTCCATTGAGAGCCTTGCCCAGGGTGACATGCATGTAGTGAAGATATTGGAAACTACTTTTCAAATTAAATAATTAAGCCTTTGTTCTTTAAACAAAATCATTATCTTCATAGCTGTGTCCCTGCTGTTAATTGATGTATTTTAAGAGATATAAAAGCCAAATTCTAGCATAAATGCAACTTGCATACCCAAGTTGTGGTACCATTTTCATCTGCATAAACAACAACTCAGACTATTCCCTAGGGATTCAGTTGCAGTCTTGTTAGTGTAAATGAAATCTGTAGTATACAAAGGACTTTTATTTATCCTTTATAAAACTACTTACTACCACACCCTTTCCTATCTTCTCCATCTTTTCTCTCATGCAATGCATTCTGTGAATGTGGGACACCGGTGTCACAACTCTCTACCCAGTGTCAGACACAGGAATTAAGACTGTGTCCCTATAATCTGTGGCTAAGGAAAATAAATTTCTTCTTGAATACCCTTTAAATATTTTGTCACAAAGGGTACACATAACGTCCCTGTTCACTGTGCTCAAGGGCTTCCCTCCTCTGGTGCCAATGGCTACAAAGGTCCCTTCCACCTAAGAAAAACCAACAAAGTCAACTTCAGTAGAGAGAAGGGAGGAGAGGCTGGCTGTACACAAAGTGCAAAGCAAATACGCATGCAGTGACCTTAGGTGCTATCTGTAAGCAGCACGGCACTAGCCTTTCAGACCCGAATGCTGCACCACTGAATCCACTGGGACTTTCTTCATGGAGGTCAAGAGGTACATAGCAGAAACAGCAACTTCACAACGGAGTTAGTCTAAATAAAGCAAAGTGCTGTCCTCAGGGAGATGCATCTCAGTCTTACAACAAGTGCAGAGTTAAAAAGAAAAAAAAAAAAAGCTATCAAAACATCTCAGACTTGAGCATGCTGTAACATAATCAGTGTGTTCAAAGACCCTTGCAGAGAATCACAACCTATCTTGATTTATGTCATGTCCCTCAGTGTTTTATCTGACTCTGCTAAATACATTTCAAATCACTGTATTGATAAAAAGGAAAACCAAGTATTTTCTTATTTCACTCTCAGATTTTAAATCCTAATTAGGCAGGTGTACACTGTAGTTCCATGATGGCTGGATGGATATATTCTGCAGTGCTCAGAGACTCAAAACTCCCCTTTTATAAAGCTTTTGCTTGCTTCCTTCCTTCCTCTGTTCATTCAGATGCCATAGCAGCAGATTAAGGTCAGCTTCCAAGAATCTTTCCCTGAGGAAAACAGTGACCCCACCAAGTCTGGTCTGCGTAAATTGGGAAAGGTACACAGAACTAAATTGACTCATGCTTTACGCCAGCTGGAGAAGTGGCGAAGCAAGTTTGGTAATCCTAGGTGGGAGCACCCTGTTTGCATGTGCCTCAAAGCTGTAACTATTGATTTTATTGCAGGGAGGCTGAAGCTGTTGTTGGAACAACAGTGTTCTTCTGGTTTTGCATGTCTTGTATGTCTACTTCAAAACAAAGTCACCAAGAGGTGTGCAACCCTCCTTCAAGTTTCCTGTGATTTTCCTGGCCTTTCCCCAACTCCCTTTACTCCTTATCAGCTCTGAAGCTACAGTGCCTTTGAGAGAAGAAGGTGCTCAGTGCCCACCCAGAGAAGACTGTGCCTTTCAGGGACACCCCTGAAACCACAGAGCTGGTTGCTTCCTGGTTCAAAATGTCCTTCATTTGCAGCAGAAATGGCAGTGCTAATGATTTAGTATCAGTTGAGATTTTACAAATCCCACCCCTTTGGTGCTTTCTCGTGACACAGTCCCACCTAAAGATAAAAGGTGGAGGAAAAGTTCATCCAAGAAAAATGATCTGGATGCTGAGATGTGTCTTATTAGTTAAGGTAGATGTTTGTGGTTTTGCTCACTCTTTAACTTTTCCTTCTCTCAAAGCCTTCTTTTTTTCCCCCTCATTTTGCAAAAGTTCCTTCCCTCTTCCTCCCTTTTAGCATTTGCTTGTTTCCACATAAAAAATAACTCTTTTCTCCTGAAGGAAACAGATTAGCAAATGACACAGCAGGTTCTTGTAAGTGTCATGGAAGAGATGAATAATTGCAAAGTATTTCTGGAAGCTAGAAGGATATTAGGTTCTGAAAGCTTTCACCATTTCATACATGGAAAACGCTGCAGGAGCTGAAGAAGAAGACACCTTTAGTTGCAAGACTGGTGTCACAATGGAAAAGGGTGAGCTAGTGGTGGATCATGCTAAGAGAAGCAGCAGGAATAAGGTGGTATTGAAGGCAGTCCCAAGGAGTTAGCACTTACCCCAGTGAAAATGGGGAAGCCAAGAGACAATTGGATAGTGTCGTTAGTTTGAGAGCCAAGGAGGGTATTGGTGGCTGAGGGACAGAGGCAGCGTGTCATTGCCTAGAGCCAGTATTCAAGACAGCAGAAATAAATTTTGGTTACATCTTTCATGAAAACAAACGGGTTCTATTTGAAAAGGAATACTCCTCTTATACCTTCCTGATAGATACTTTTCTTAAAAAAAAAAAAATCCTGCCTTCAGAACCTCTTTCTTTACAGCACTGAGATCCTTGCTGCCTGTGCAGCCATTGCCATTTCATCTGACGTCAAATGCCCTACTGACTGAGAAGGCTGGAGAGACAGACATAAAGACTGCAATCGGCCATGCCCTCTTGGGGTCAGAAGTGCCTGCTTTCAAGGTGGAGTGGATAACACATAGTTTGACTAGTAATGTTAAGTGTCTGTCATTAAGGATAACATGCCAAGTCTATAATTAAATCATGATACTGTATAATACAGAAGGTTACACTGCATGAGTAGAGACAGCTGTCAAGTTCTGTGCCTTTTATTAATACACTTGGCATGTGCAACATGTGCATCTCTTAACTACTTGCTGGCTCTACCTTCATAAATTAAATTTGCCACTGTTTCTGATACCAGATAGCTTTAAAAAGCAATACCCATCCACTTCTTTGGAACCATTTTTCAAGTGGAACTCCAGTAGGAAAGTTTCACGTGTGCTATCTAGCTAACTTAAATGAAAAGAATATTCCTTCAACCTTTCCAAAATGCACATGGCTTGGTGGAAAGATAAAACACTCACGCAAATCTCAGCTCTGTCACTGAGGCACTAAGTGGCCTTTGGGACAGTAATTTAGCTCTCAATCTTTCTGCACAAGAGAGAGATAAGAACTAGTAGAGCTTAAAGGAGGACTAATTAATGAGAAAATATTTGCACAGTATGCTGGCGATGTAAAGTGACAAGCAAATATTACTCCACATCAAGAAGGAGCTTTGCTTAATTGATATTTGAAGAGAAGCTGGGAAGAGATGTGGCAGAAATGTGGCACATCAATATCTAGCCATAAATATTACTTTATAGTCTTGTGAAGTACAGTGACAGGTAGAGGAACTGCTTGCAAACTTCTCTGCTTTTTAACTCCTGTGGTAAGAGGGTACAGAGCTGGGGAGGAAAGTTGCTGTTCTGTGCTTACACAGACACAATGTCCTGGATCCCCTGCAGGGAGCAGCAGGAGGCAGCTGTGAGAGCACCTCTACAGCCTTTTTAACAGTTTAACCTAGGATGGCATGTCCCCCCCCACCACTTCCCCTCTGATCCTCATCATGATGAGGACATCCTCTCCAAACTGAAAAATACGTGTTAGCCCATGTTTTAAGGTTGCTGCTTCTCTAAATTTAAAGTCAGGTTGTACATGATGGGCCACCACTAAAGACAGCTTTCCTTGCTTCATATACTGGCACTGCTGAAGCAGGCAGTTTCTGGATTTCATACTCTTGATGTCTGTCAGGACACCTGAGTAAAGCCCTGCTTCCAGCGCTTGTGCAGACATCCAGGTTTTCATGACTTACCGCAGAGCAAGCTCCCCGTGAAATTAACAGGATGCTTGTTGCAGGCTTCAGTGGTAGCTGTGTCAACTGCTCAGAAGCTGAAACCTGGAGAGTGCTGAGCACTTCCTGGCTCTGTTCCACCAGAGCACTTCTGTGTTTAACTTTTCAGTGTGTGAATAGTCCAAGTCAGTGCTGTGGGCAGCATGTCCTGGTTAAGCAAGTTCAAGATCCCCAGTCTCCTGGCTCTCACCACTGGCCCTGTGCCTCTGAAAACAGTTTCCTTCATCCCCATCTCTGCTGATACGAACGCCACAAGCACTTAATGCATTTTTTATTCCTCAAGGATGAACAAGTAAAGATGTAAAACATCTCTTTTGGATGCAAAACAGATCTGCATACACACACTGGTTACACCTTTGCTGAGCCAAAAGCTCAACCAACCCAGTACAGACCTACCTTTAACAGAGGCTGAGTAGGTGGAAATAATGCAAAGGAAGAGCACGGTAAGAAGAATCATGCTGGACTCCTCTGAGCTCCTGACTGCAGCATGAAGTGTGAGATCCTCCAAGAAGCGAGCTGCTGAGAGTAGAGGGGTGCTTGCAGAGAGAGCCACCGCGTGAGCCACACTGTTTATCTAGATGTAGTAAAGGTCAGATTCCAAATTCCACACTGAGGTACTAAGTTCATCAAAGGACTTCCAGTTAATTATTAAGGACCAAAGGTAACTGGGGGTTTCTAGCCCATTTTATTGATCACCTTGGCTTTCATTTTTGAATACTGAGCCCACACATCCACATTTCTGAGTGGTGGAGCCTATCTCCAGTACTGGGAGGACCAGGAGATCCAGCCACTCCTCCTCTGTCTGAACAAAAGGGCAATTGGGTCTGTTGCTGCCAAGGCCAGACCTTGATCACTGTCTCCATTGTCTTGTGTCAACCCTGTGAGCAGCCCCAGAGGCAGATGCTTACAGCCACAGGGGTCACTAAAGGACCTCCTTGTCCCTCAGGTGACAGTGGGGCAGTAGGTCACTCCCCCATATTCCTTGGTACATGCTCCCCTGGCATATGAAGCCTCCATGGCTCTGTGGGGAGAGAGGATCTGGTCCTGCTTGCAGAGACTGAGGCAGAGGACTTTAACTGATCCTTTTGCCACATTTAGTAACCAAGAAGCTGTGTTTTAACAAAAAACAAATGGGGACATTATCTGTGTGTAAAACCAACACTGGCTACAGACAGACCTGAGGTGCAGATCTTGCTTTGGAAAAGCAATGTTCACACTTAGGAGGAGTTGGTCTGAAATCTAGAGAAGAGCAATTGTCCTCTTTGTATGCTCTTAGGATGCAGGTCATGTATTTATTCCTTGAAATAAAGTTATTTTTAAAAAGGGTCTCCCTTAGACACTGAAATATCAGAGGCCAGATCCCCTGCTGAAATCAGTAGATGTCTTTGGATACCACTGTAGTAGTGCAAACTCTAGAAATAAGGATATAAGCATTGTGTACAGAAATAGTGTACATAAGTTTCCAAATGCATACACATATATACACCTACATACATAGCCATAAAGAATACCTGGTACATTCTTTAACTGTCTTAGTTATGGCAGGAGTAAATCAGCAGTGACTTCTTTGAACAGCTAAATTACACCAATGAAAGAAGTGTTGCACTCACCAAAGTCCATTACATGCAGAGGTTGCAGGATCAGCCCCTAATGTATTCTTCACGCCATGCTGGCATATGTGCTGGGGTCAAAGTATTGCTGTTGCTGCACATTTTCCAGAGTCCAAACTATGAGGCTCATATCTTTATACAACCTAATAAAACTAATGAGATTTCCTCACATCTTCTGAGGTCAAGAAGATGTTTTTGTCTTCTCTTCACAAATGACAATGTGAAGATTTTGATTTTCAACTCAAACTTTTACCTATGTGCACCGAAGTACTAAAGTCCATCTTCGCCCTTCATCTGGTGTCTGTATGGCCCAGCTCCCACTGTTTTGGTAAGATACCCCCTATTTCTGACATCGAGGACAGGGAGACAGAAATGCTCAGCCAAGCCACTGTCTGAAGGTGAGTCATGCATGTCACTTACATCCTAAGCCTCATCTCAAGAGTGCTCCAATCAGAGATGGCCCACAGGGAGTAATATCTATGTACACACCCGAGCCTCCACTGAGTATCTTTCATTCTTTCTCCATACTCTGCCTCTTGACTTGCAGGACTGTTTGTACAAAAATCTGTGATGTTCAGTTTTCAGCTATGGGGAGTTTGTTCTGTTGCTGGGGGTAACCTACCATTTAAATGACCATCTAGAAAAGTAACGTTATGTTTCCACCAAAATAATCACATTCTGTTAGGCAGTTCTTTCTCAATATTTGCAAATGCTCGGGTCTGCATTTTGCTTTGTCACCACTTGGCAGCTTCGGAAAACGTGGCATTGTCTGAGGACAGAGTGGTCTGGATTAGCAATACTGCAATATGAGAAAAACAGATTTATAAATCAAAATATGTAAGCAGTTTCTTCATTCTAAGAAAAAGCACATCAGAACATTGACAGAATGTGTTAGTTGCCTTTTTTGCTTTTCTCAAAAAGCAAGCAAGCATTGGTAACTGATCTGCAGCCTTTTAAAGACTAACAGAAAATGGAGGATTCTTCATAGGGACAGTGGCGCATTTGTGTGATGCTGGCATATAAGGCTCAACATTAATAGTAACATGAGTGAGGTTTTAAATAGACACTAGCACAGCCAAATGCAAATCTAGCTATTTTTAAAGTAGCGCAGAGAATAGGAACCACAAATTAAGTCAAATGTTCCAGCAAAGATGAAATACTAACAGCAGGTAAAAGGTCAGTGTCTTGCTATAATAGCACCATACAGTTTTGCTGCTTTAACATAGTAAACTTGAAACCAGCACTAAAACTGAGAGTGTGTATTTGGAGTATATACTGAGAACATATCTGGAACCAATGAAACTTGAGATAAACATTGATGCAGATGAAAAGGGTATTACGGTAGCATGCACTTGTATGTTTGCTAACTTTGTGTGCCTCAATAACCAGAGCTGAGCAGACAATCTATGTATTTAGGTTGCCCAAAATATATTTTCTCATATAATCCCAGTCTCCAGAAATTACTCCTGTACCACGGCAGCATTCTTTCATTGAAGTTATCTGAAGGTGAAAGAATGTCACCCTTTGTCAACTACTGACATTAGTTTAAAAAGCTAATTGGTGATGGCTTTAAAAATATGAAGCATGGAGGCACATACCCATTTTAGGGGGCAGAGGGAACACAACCTTTGGAGCTAGAAATCTGCTCTGAGGAATGTCACCACTTAAAAATACTTTGCTGTCCCCTGAGTGAACTCTGTGGTGTCATCAAAACCATCAGATAAAAATAAGATTTTCTTACATTTCACTCCTCTTAATCCCGTGGAGCCACCACAGCCGTAAGAGGCGGAGGAATGAGGGGGAGCACAGCTTCCCTCGTGACTCTCAGCAAGGCCACTGGCACACCCGTTAGAGGGTGGCAGCCCCTTGCCTGTCAGACTTCAAAGCAGTCGACTCACCTGGGTAGCTGCCTGCGAAGGCAGGCCCTAAAGACTCTTAAAAGCCTGGCCACAGCGCTCACTTTCACCCTCAATCGCTCTGTGGCCAGGGCGGGGCCGGCAGCAGCACCCACTGGCAACCAACCTTAGCTCGCCAGCCGCTGTTGGAAGTTATGAGGCAGAAATGAGAAACCGTATACTTGAGGCTTTTTCTTTTTTTAATTTGTAAGCTACTCTAGGTGAAACTAGAGCGGACTGCGAACACAGGCATCAGCGTAAGCCCCAGCTGGTCAGCGCGACGGGTCAGGGAGGTCTGCCGCCGCCAGCCGCTGCTCGGCCTGCTCCTCTCTGTAGCGCCCTCACTACGCGCCCCACACACACGGCGCCTCAGCACCAAGGCGGCGGCTGTTAGCGCCACGTGACCGCAGCCCGTTGCTCGCCGGGATTTGAAGTCGTGGCGGGCAGGGAGGCGCGCGCTTGCGCGTGCGAGGCGGCGGTGGTTGCTCCCGCGCGCCTCGTCACTGCCCCCACCCCCGGTCGTGCGCGTGCAGCAGCTCGCGGGTACGGTACAGTTCTCCCTCCCGTGCTCGTTGCGTCCGTTACCCCTTGAACTGGGGAGGGGAGTGGCGAGCATCTGCGGTTCGGGCTCGACTTTCCTCAGAGAGGGAAAGAGGGGAAGATGGCGGCTTCCCAACGGCCTGAGGAGCTCGACTCCCCTCCCCGCTCCTGGCTGTCGCTGCCGCCTTTAGGGGGATGGGGGTGAGGGGGTGGCGCGGGGGCTGTCACAGCATATCCGGGCCCTTATGGGCGGGAGGAGCCGATCATGTTGAGTTATGAGGTACTTGGGTGCGTGAGCAAAAATAATGCATGTGTCTATATATAATGTGTGTATACATAGATATGTATAGATATATATAGATGCGTGTATGTTTATACACTCGGTAGCTGTGGCGACTGTCGATGCACCTGCGCCATGCGGGGCTGTGCAAGCATTCGGCACTCCATGGGTCTAGTGGCTCCATGTCCCCAGATCGGGGAATTGGACTGTGTTAGTGGAAATCCTTCGGGTTTTCTGGTGTCTGTATGTTTTCTGGCTCCTCAGTTAACTGAAGAAGCCAGGGGATTGGGTTTTTTTCTGCATCTTGCCTCGTTGGAGTTGACTCTAGAGAATTGACTCTATTTAAAGCTATGAGGCTCTTGAGCATGGGGTAGCTATTAGTGTTGGAAAAAAATGCCATTGAAAAGGAGAGGGTATAATTCTAACTGACTTGAATGCACAACGTTTTGCTGGGTAACAGTAACTGTGTTCATACTCTTATGTCCTGTGGTGTATCCACTGACAGCAGCCAGCACCAGTGGTTGGCTGGTGTCTTTGATTCTCAGAAGAAATAAAAATTCATTTTGAAGGGATGCGACCTGCTTACAGTTTCCCCAAAATTGTTTTAGTCCCTTTAAAATTCTATTTCTCTGACATGATGCCATAGTCATATCAGGAGAGATACTGCTGTAAATTTTTTCTATTTGAATATTTCAGAACAGTTTGTGTACACATAACAGTACTCCTACTTTCTTTATTTTATGTTTAATCCAGTATGATACCCTACTTTTATATAGTTGTGTTTTCAGAGTTTTAAATTGGAAATTTAAAACTGCAGATGTGACAGAGTTTTAGACATGATCTAAATACAGGCTGTAATTTTTCTAGTATTTCAAAGGTTACTGTTTTCAGAGGCACTAACCTAACCCTAAAAGAAAAAGGGCCATCTCATTTTTTCATTCAAGTTTTATGGTAGGTGTAGAGTGATACTTGTTCTAATTGAACTTCTTGTTAATAACATACTATTGTTTTGTTTCTTACAGAATTGGTGAGGGAGAATCTTGCTTTTAATGAAACATTTATCATATGTTCAGAGGCAAGTCAGTAAACCTGGCCAAAAGCTGATGTCATCAGAAACACCAAGAAAGAATGCAGAGTTGCCAATGGAAAATACCATGTCGCCTGAGGTTCCTGATGTGGAACAAAAGGTGAAGTCAAGTGACAGTCTAGTAGAGAGACCGGAGGCAGGATCAAACAAGGAAGGAGGCCTTGCGCCCGTGTCCAAGAGGCAAAGGAAAAAGCTGTTGAAGCAGAAGCAGTGGGAAGAGCAGAAAGATCTACGGAGGTACGATTTGCAAAATAGGTTTCCTAGAATCATGTGTAGTATTCAGTGATAATAGTAATGATGTGTCAGCAGAATTTGCACATGGGTTTCATTAGGAAATCAAGACAGTTGAACCAGTTTTCTGTCATGCCAGGTTTAAAGTAGTAGTCGCAGGCTACTTCATCTGCATAAGCTAGAAAGGTAAGCATCTTCACACTTGAAGTGTTCCTCAAGTTGAAGAGGCTATCAGGAGGGATTCAAACTTGCATATTTTTTGTTTGTCAGAAGGGAGAAATCTTGTGTAGCCTTGTTCCTTTGTGCATGGGCTGTGCCCTTTTTCCCTGGTGAATTTTACAAAGACAGTGAATTAAAAAAAAAATCTTCACAATGTCAACATTATAAGGTTGACAACAGTTATTGAAGCAATAATTGTTGACAATAATAATTGGAGTGTCTTTCTTATGACTGTTCAGCCTAGAGAAGAGGAGAGTGAGGAGAGATCTCACTAATACAAGTACTTGAAAGGTGTATGTCAAGAGGATGGGCGGCACTTCTTTCTTTAGTGTCCAGTGATAGGAGTAGGGGTAATGGACAAAAGCTGAAACATAAAAAGTTCCATGTAAACCTAAGGAAAAACTATTTTACTGTGAGGATGAGAGAGACCCCTGGCACAGGCTGCCCAGGGAGGGGATGGAGTTTCTTTCTGTGGAGGTTTTCAGAACTTGCCTGGACGTGTTCCTATGTGACCTGGTCTAGGTGGACCTGCTTTAGCAGGAGGATTGGACTAGATGATCTCTAGAGGTCCCTGACAACCCCTACCATTCTGTGATTCTGTGATAATCTGTTAAAATAGTTTTGGAAGATGATGAGCTTCTGGTTTATTCTGTAGTTTAGAGAAAGTGTATCTGCAAGTGATCTGATTGTGGTTTATCTTTGTCCTGCTAAATATGAGTGTTCCTTCCTGAGAGGGTGGCTGTTAAAGTTGCTGTCTCTGAAATTTGATCTCCCAGCTGCATGCTTCCATTGAGGGTACAGGGGAAAGGAGCAATTGCTTCAGAAGCCTCTTGAAAACCTGTTTGGTGAAATAGGAAGTAAATTGCCTTCCACATTCTGGTCCTGTAATTTTGGCAGTCTTTTGGGTTGTTTCTATTATGAGACCTGACTCAGAGCACCCTTAAATCTATGAGAGTCTCATTGTTGGCTTAATTGAATTGTCAGATGTCTGTCTTTGTAGGTTTTTACAGAATTTCACAAAGACGGGGAGGTGTTTCATACTGTTGTTGCACAAATGCAAGCAACAGGATAAGTTTAAGCAACCACAGTCATGGGACAACCAGTTTGATCGTAGAAGTATACATTTGTGTGCATAACATGCACCTCAGCAAATTTGGCAATGCTTTTTGAAGATTTGTTTGCTTGTTTATTTAGGCAGAAACGAAAAGAAAAACGCCAGAAGAGAAAGCTAGAACGTCAGTCAAAGTTGGACTTCAGTAGTGAAGGGAATGACAGAAAGCGTATGCGGAGGGAAGTTGTTCCTAGTACACTTCGCCTCATTGTGGACTGCAGCTTTGATGACCTGATGGTATTAAAGGTAAAAGAAACTCACCCATCACATTCAAATGTTGAAAGGTTCTCCAATGACAGTGTTGATGCAGAGTGAGAGCATTTGCAGAGGACAGTTGGCATGTTTCATGTTGTGATGACTGCCAGTCTTATTTATATGTCATTTGCTGAAGCTTTTAGGGTTTGGAATGTACCTTTATATAAGCTTGCCAAAGATTCAGTTTGCCTTCATGGAGATGTGGTGAGTTAGTTTGATTCCAAAAACAGGAGTGTAGAAACAGTTTGTGCTGCGTGTTCAGCTTGAAGTTAGATGCAATGCCGCCTCAAAATACTTTTGCCAGAGGATCTGGAAATGCCTCATCCAGTTACTTTTCTCCTTCAAAGTGGACCTGAGGCTCCCAACCCTGTCAATATCCGTGGAAATGGGAATGTTGAGTACTATGAGGGTAGCGAGCATTTTCTCTGTCACATGAGAGGCAGTTGGGGCAGTATGCTGCCTAGCCCATCTGTAAAATTTTAGAATGAACGAAAGCACAGGTGAGATGATCATAGGATAGGTAAATATGAGAAAGATCTGTATGATACCCAACCACTCTGCGAGATGCTTGGTGTGATGTTTTGAAATCAAAACAATTTTAACTCTACTAGGAACATATGTTAATCTGCAGCCTCATGTAAGTGAGCAGCTTTTGGTTTCTCAGTCAGACCTCTCACCTCCCTGTTTCTCTGAGCCCTTCTGCTGCTGGGGACTTTACTCTCCTGCAATTCTACTTGAATTCAAGATTTTGCAAAGCCAATTTGGCTGCTTGTGGAGTGTAACACAGAGCACGTAAAGCACTATTGGAGGCTAATTCTGCTTACCACAAAATATTGTGGACACTCCAGTTGGCATGTTAGAACTTGGTTCCCTGAGGAGCCTTTCAGCAGTGCCCCAGAAGAGACAAGAGGAACCACTTGGTAGTTTTGCAGATACTGACTGGGTGTTTCCTGCTGAGCTTCGTCCTTTGTAAAATACATTCCTTCTTTGGTCAGGCAGAGCCCTTGTTAGGCCTGATATAAAAACTAGCACTCCTACAGGTGTTCAGGAAAGCATTGTAAATGAAGATGGCCTTTAGCAATGGGGTTAATTACATGCTTTCTCTAGCATCTGTTAAAAACTCGAATTGCAATTCTGTAGTGATAAAGTCTGGTTACTTAAAATCCTTTGGATATACTGAAACGTTCTCAAAACACCACATGAACTAAAGCAATATAATGGTATTTCATTTTAAAATGGGAATGAGCTATATTTACAAAATATTACTTTGGGGGCACTGAGAACAAAGCCAGGTAATGTGTCTTACAAAAACCCATAATTGGCTGAAAATTAAGTCTGCTGCAGTTTAAGGAGTTAACTGCTGTCACAATTGTCAGGTCAAAATGTGAGATCAAAATGTAATGATTGCTACTAAATTATTTGCATTGTTCTGGGGTTCTTCAGGTTAACTATGCATATTTAATTTTCTTAAATTATTGTGATTTAACCCCAGCCAACATCTAAGCACCGCCCAGCTGCTTGCTCACTCCTTGATGGAGGGACTGGGGAGAGAGTCTGAAGATTTAAAGTAAGAAAACTTGTGGGCTGAGAGAAAGATAGTTTAATAGGCAAAGCAAAAGCCACAGACGCAAGCAAAGCAAAACAAGGAACTAATTTACCACTTCCATCGCTGGGAAGGTGTTCAACCATCTCTAGGAAAGCAGGGCTCTACCATGCATGATGGTTGCTTGGGAAGACAAATGCCATTACTCCAAAGGTGCCCGCCTTCCTCCTTCCCTCAGCTTTTTGTCACTGAGCATGACAACATATGGTCAGAGATATGTGGTCAGTTAGGGTCAGCTGTCCTGGCTGTGTCTCATCCCAGCTTTTTGTGCACCCCCAACCTACTCGTAGGTATGGTCATCTGAGAAGCTGAGAAGGCCTCGACTGTGTAAGCACTGCTCAGCAGTAACTAAAACATGCCTGCATTATAAACACTGTTTCTAGCACAAATTCAAAAGATGGCTTGATTACTCAGATTAATTTTGAAATATGTGATTACAAATAATTAAATTCAGGCAATGTTTGTTTGTTTCCTAGAGTACTGCAAATCAAGCACATATGTAGAGGTATCTACCTACACTTTTGTGGACAGTGTGTGTGTTTTCTTGCCAGTGTAATCCCTTCACAATGGCTGGGGTTTTTTTTCCCTCAGGTCCTGATATCTGTGCTCTGAGTAATCATTTTTTTGTCAGTTAAAACCTTCCTTTTTCTCTCTCTAGCTTCTGACTGGCTCAGGGTGAAGCGTTTTGTGGTGCTCTGTCTGTACCATGTAAAACCAAATTTTGTTGTCTACAGGATGTTAAGAAGCTTCACAAACAAATTCAGAGATGTTATGCAGAAAACCGCAAAGCATTTCATCCCGTGCAGGTATGTTTAAAAAGCCTTACCTCTGACTGTATTGGTGTATACAGAGCATTTGAGAGAGACGACTGTGACCAAAGTGGTGAGAACTGTAGTAGAAAAAAAATATTGAAGCTGCCTCTTTTAATATGAAAATGACATCTGTTGTAATAGATTAATTTTTACCGCACATGTTTTAAAAATATCCATATCAATGAAAAATGATGTGCCTGCAGATGAAGAGTGCTGGATGCTGGCATGCCAGTCAACTACTGTTGATGTGTGGTTTCATCTGTGACGTTTTAAAAATTATGCACTTACAGTTTATTTTGATTGTCTTTTAAATGTGTCACTAGTGTATGAACATGGTCTTAGTACCATTTTCAGCTAAAAAGTAAGAGTTGTAGCCAGTAGTCAAAGGTAGAAGAAGTCTTGTACAGAGAAGAAACAGACTGATGTGTTAAGATTTCAGTATTTTATACCTCGTGTTTGTTCTTTTCAAAGTTTTACTTGACCAGCCATGGAGGACAGTTGAAGAACAACATGAATGAAAATGACAAAGGATGGGTGAACTGGAAGGTGAATAATTGTCTGTTTCTGTAATTATAGAAGGAGAAAAAGAAGTCTTAATTAGACTTGCTACCTAGGTTGTTAGTTATGAAGGAGCTGTGCTTTGTCTGCTTGGGTTTTTTAAAAGACACCAGAATAATAGCAGTTTAGAAATAGTGTGGCTCTTTGTGTTTGTAATAAATTAGTGAAAGACTGCTTCTGTTGATTCTGGATTTGATTTTTTTCTCGAAAAACTTCACATATACCCACTTTCACCTGTTTTCATTGAACAGATCTTGTTCTGTGATAGACTAAGCAAGAGTACTTGATTTAGGCAGATCTAACAGTTGTCACACTAGTAGTAGCAAAAAAGAAGACTTTGAAATCATGACGTGACTGCCTTGTGCACACCTTCACTTCCAATGTGTTGCCTCTCAATGCTGAAGTGTTCTTTAAAGAAGGAGCTTGTTTTATGGTCAAACTTCTGTTGGTTTTCCCTGCAAGTCCCTGTTAAATATTCCAGTAACTTCAACTGAAGAACACTTTGTATAAATGAAACCAGTTCTGCTTTCAGCATGTCTTGTGTGATAACTGCTTTGCAAAAGCATAGCATAAACCTCTTTTATCAAACAAGTCATGTTAAGTTCTGGTTTCACTGGACTGGAAAATTATTTGGATCTCAAGCAGAAATATGGTCATATTTAAAGGGAATCCATAGAATTTAAGAATTTGTGAAGTTCTTAAAAAAAATTCTTAATGATTTTTCCAAGTCAGTGCTGTGGGCACTGTGGATTATCTATGCAGAAATCAATCTGCACTATGCTATGTACTTAAACATGAATGAGAGATCTGGCAGGACTGCATACTGTTGAATTTATTTTTGCTGGTCCCATGTCTGTAAAGCTTGCCCAGCAATTCATCAGTTGAATTCAACTTAATTCCATTTTTTTGAGGACATGGAAATTAGAACGGAACACTACAGTGAGCTAATAAAGAAAGAAGACCTAGTATATCTTACCTCAGATTCCCCGGATGTTCTCAGTGACCTTGATGAGAAGAAAGCCTATGTGATTGGAGGATTGGTGGATCACAATCACCACAAGGTAAACTCTGTTTCTTTACAGCTCTTTTATTTTTTTGGGAGGAGAGGTTGCGAGGAGGCACACTTTGACATTGATGCTATTCATGTGTAAACAAGTAAAAAAAAAATATGAAAACTTCTTCAAAGAAAGACTTCAAAAAACCCGGAAGAAGTGGGGATAAAACCCCCATTGTGGTCATAACTATGGATTGTGTTCCAGAGGGCAGGTATGCTGAGTTTTTCAGGATTTTCTCATTTCATTTTAAATATAGGAATGGAATAATAACACTGCTTGGCTTACTGAGGGCCATACTTTGAGACAGAAGGGTTTGGTGTCTCTTCATGCACGTGTGTGTGTGTGTGTGTGTGCTTGTATGTGTAGGTACCTGCCCGTGTGTGTGTGTATGCATGTGTGCTTGTATGTGCAGGTGCCCAAATATAGATGAAGAACAGCACTTGAATCTTGGATGTTCTTTTTTAATTGGTTTGCGTGTCAGGAGAACTTGGCACCCACGGCCCAGGGATCTGGTTCTATACCTGTATGGAAGATTTTCCTGTGTGCACCTGGAATCTTAAGTTGAAGTGCTGTTAGTGCTTTTTCTTCAAAGGCACTCCTTTTGTAAATTCCGGTAACATTTAATATTTCAATGTGGTACTAAGTAAAGGGATTAATCTTAAATGTTACTAATGATACTTCAGCAATTAGTCCACAATTAAAGACTAGGAGTGAGCTAAAGCAGATCTTTTATATCGTTCATTAGGGTATAAAGTGTGTACACAATTTAAAAGGGTGGTTTTTTTTCCCATCTTGAGCACAGGAGTTGGCAGGTTTAAAAAAGCAAACACATTTTATCTATTCTTTACTCTTCCTCTGGAAAAAATACCCAGTTCTGCCATCTAAGTAACTTTGACTTCAGCATAAAGTCTCTGCTTTTAAGACAGGCTGTGGCTGACAGCTGCATGAATACGTTTTTTTTAATGATCTTTTTGAACAACATTACAGTGGAACGTAAAGTAGTATGTTTTCCAGTAGTCCTTGCAGCAGGTACTGCCTCATAGGGATAAGCTTCTTTTTTGTAAATATCTTCTAAAGCAAGATCATGGCAGCACTGGCAAATCTCTTGCCAGATCATGATATTTGTAATAATCTATCCAGACTGATCTAAGGGGTGATTCTCAGTCTGGTTTTGTTGTTTTCCCCACAGGGAATTACATACAAAAGAGCTGTGGAACAGGGAATTGGTCATGCACAGCTCCCACTTGGAAACTTTGTCAAAATGAACAGTCGCAAAGTGTTAGCTGTCAATCATGGTAAGTTTCAAGTAAAAAATATTGACATTGTTATAGAATATACCTGCAAAATTCAGAATTTGAACCTTCAAAATGGTGTTATGTCTTGAATCCAGTTGCTTTTGGATGCTACCATTGCCTTGGTCTGTAAATATTTTAAATACAGTTAAAGGTAAAAGAAGGTGTTTCAGCCCCTCAGAAGTGCACCACCTCTTGGCTTGTCCCATGAGTAGTTTTGGCATTCTTACCACCCTGGTCCTGTTTTCAGGCTTAATGTGTTAGTGAGCAAAGTGTTGGAAACTATTCCATGTATTTCCTCCCAGTGAAGGGTGTTTGTGATGTCACTTCTTTGGACAGCTTTGTTCATCAAGAAATACTTGGGTGCCTGTACTCTCTGCCTCATTTGGTGTCAGCAGTACTCCATCTGCTGAGCTTTCATACCTGTATTTTTACCTGATTTCTTGGTTCTCATTGAAGTATACAATTACTTTGCCAAGTCTTGAATCACATTCCTTTTAAACTTTAAGGTTTATTATTGGTTTATCTTTCAGTGTTAAAAATACATTCAAAATGGAGCCTACTCAGACCTTTATAGAAATTCTTTACATGATGTCCAAATATTTATTTTACCCCAATTCAAGTTCTTTTATCTTATCTTGCTTTATTTCAAGTTCATTTTATTTTATTGCACATTGTTTGATGATAATTATTTTCTTAAAATGGCATTGATGAGATGCATGTTTGAATGATAACAAAGGTTCCTTAAATGTGGAGGAGAATATAGACTATAACTGGAATTTAAAATTAGCAAGCCACGTGTATTTGCGAGATTTACATGTTTCTGATCTTTAAATGTTGCTTAATATATACGCGGATAGGACTTCGGGGGGTTACTTATCAAAATTTACAATAGCTGTAGCGCCCTCTGCTGGAGCTTTTCTGCAATTATCTTACACTGAGCTCTAGTGTCACCGTTCCCGGAGTTGCCCTCTTTCAGATTTGTGTACTGAGCTTAAAACGGTTCACTGACATGGAGGTTTTTTTTAGATGCTTGATGGTCTTGTGCATGTTTCTTGAGCCAGTCGTTTGGGCTCCTTGATTGCACTGCACTTTCATTGGGGATATTTCCTTTGGTGTGAATTTCCTTTGCCTTTCTACAACATTTTCAGATTGCACAGACCCTTTTTAAGGTAAAAATTATTTTGCTTATGGTTTTGGGGACAGTTGTAATTAAGGCTCTGGTGTATGTTGTTACCCTAATAGCTTACAACGTATATCCCAAAAGACAGCTTTCAAAGGAGTAAGGCATCAGTAAGGTGGAATCACTCTGCCTCTCAAATATCAAAGTTTGTATGAGAAAGACATTTGCACTGAAGTTTTTGTGTTTTGCTGTGACTACATCCACCTCAGCTTTGAAGCTCCTTACTTAAATGGGACTTCTGATGGCAAGGGGTTCACAGCAGCGTTAACAGGGGAATTCACTTGTTGCTTTTTGCTTACTTATTTATAATCACTCTCTTGGGATTGTCTCCATGTGTTTTCACAGGCAATTGAGTGCCTGCATTGTTACATTAAAATGCATGAGGAACTCACATATGTATGAAATGCTAGCATACTGACATGTTGTTAAGAAACATGTTTTTCAACTTGATCTGGAATTACAATACTTGAAAGATTTGAGATCTGTGTAACACAGTGTATTGCAAAACTCAACTACCAGTGTAGCTGAGAGTATTTGTATCCTTCAGTTTGGGTTTGTATCCCAAGGCTGTTACTTTGTAGTATATGTTATAAGACCATATTGCTTCATTCCATCTGCAATTGTAGCTGTCTTTTTCTGTCCTTGCATAATATTTTTGTTGTCCTTCTCTGGAAGCTACTCTTTCCCCATCAGTTTTGTTTTCACTATGCATATAAAGGAAGCTTCAGAGCAAGGGAGAAGAAACATGATCCTTACTCTTCTTGTCTCTTAAGCCATCATTTTTGCCACAGATGCTTTCTGCAGTAGCTTAGAGTGATAGAACCTAGTCTGTTGAGAGTTTGTACCTTCACAATATGTTTCAGGTGATTACCTTGCTTAGTAAAATGGCCAACTCTTTGATATCAGCATCTCAGAGTGGCTGGCTGTCCAATAAACCTGGATCCAGGAAACCTCTCGTAAATGTGCCTGGAACTTGACTCTCAATAAGTAGGAGATTATGCCGTTCCTCCTTTTCTGAATACCTGCCTAACTCTGTAAGGTTTTTTTTCCCCCACACCTAGCTCCTTTGATCCTTTCTCATAAGCTGTCACTTGGCATTAAGAATGCCTCTACTGGGTGCATTCTCTGAAGTCAGCATTTTCCAGTGGTGTTAGCTTTTTTCCTGTAGCCCCAAGCTTGAAGAACCACCCCTTGGTCCCAGATTATCATGAGTCTGGCTTAGTCATAGGGCCACCTTGTGCTTTCTCTGCTGCTATCAAGCCGCAGTCTGTGCTGAAAGGGTTTTTTAGGTGACTCAGGGTTTTTTATGTAAGAATTTGCCAATAAATTTTGTATATAATGGAATTTGGAACTATTGTCAATCAGGGAAGCTTTTGGGAGCTAAAGCAGGAGCAGGAGGGTGACTGTATGGTTAGTGTAATAGAAAGAGCAAGAAAGGATCACAGAATGGGAGACTAATAAGGATTTTTGCCATAAGTCCAGAAGGAAATGAAAGAGAAAGCTAATTATAACAGGCTTTAGAAAGACTTTGGACTGTCTGTGTGTTAAGGAGAGAACAAAGTCATTGTAAAGTACATGCGCAGCAGTATTTCAGACAACCATGGGAAGGCACTAGTGAGACCTGAAGTACTGAAGGGACATTCCTCTCTATCCCTGAGAGAAACTAGTTCAAAATGAGGCTTCTGCAGAAAGCGTTGATGCAGTAAGTGTCTTAAAACTGGAGACTCAATGTGTGCTTGGCTTTAGACTGCAGGATCAGCAGAATTGCTTTGTTTCCTGCTTATACTTCATCGGCTTTACTCTGAAGATGACACAATTGAATGCATGGAAACATCTGCAAAAATGGATTTGGTGTTGTGTACTATCAAGAGTATCCTTATGTCCCTGTAAAAGAGCTGATTTTCTTTCTTGGTGTTGCAGTGTTTGAGATTATCCTTGCATACCTGGAGAAGAGAGACTGGAAGGAGGCCTTTTTCAGTGTCTTGCCACAGCGGAAAGGAGCTGTTCCTTTGGGAGAAGCCAAAGATCCCTCCACACATGCTCTGTTTGGAAAAGAATATGAAGGAAATGATTTGGGGAGCGACCAGACTTCACAATGAGATGATGGGAATGGGATAAAGCTCTCGGCTGGCTCCTTATGCAGTGTTTGAGATCATGCTTGCATACCTGGAGAAGAGAGACTGGAAAGAGGCCTTTTTCAGTGTCTTGCCACAGCGGAAAGGGGCTGTTTGTTTGGGAGAAGCCAAAGATTCCTCCAAACATGCTCTGTCTGGAAAAGAAGATGAAGGCAATGTCGTGGTTTTGCCTAGCCGCAGCGGAAAGGCGGAACAAAAGCCCGAGACTCCTCCTCCTCCTCCCGGCGGAACACAGACGGGATCGGGAAAAAGAAAAAGAGCCCGCCTAAGTTGAAATAAGAACAATTTACTAGGGGAAAGTTGAAGAGGAACAACTATAACAAACATAAAAGAATATTACAAACAAAACAGTCACTCACCACCCAGGATCAGACCTAAGCCACCGCTCTGGATCGGCGACCGAGAAACCACGACCCCGCAAGAGAACTTCTTCCAGCCAACTCCTTACCTATATCCTGGGCATGACGTTAGGATGCCATCGAATACCTGCTGGCCAGCCTGGATTGGCTGTTCGGGCTGTACCCTTTCCTGGTTCCTCACGGGAATTAACTCTATCCGAGCTCAAACCAGGACAGGCAATGACTTGGGCAGCAACCAGACTTCAGAATGAGATGATGGGAAAGAGGAGACGTGTAGTTCATGGGATAAAGCTGGGCTGTGAAGTGGTTAGACTCCAAAGACTGTCTGCTGCCATTGTGATACTGAATTGTCTCAGTGCTTGGTAGTTCCATGGTTGGCTCAGAGCTGTTTCTGGACAGGAAGGGTAAAGATCAATGTAGTTTCTTACCGTGGAACCTCCATATTCATAGCTTTTTTAAAAAAATCAATTAGTGGCACGTGCAGAATTTCTTTTGTTTCCCGAGGAAGCATTTTTTTTTTTAAATATTTCTTTTCTAAATACATACCAAGTTGGGAGCATTGCCCAAGAGCATTAGTAGTTACTTTTTAAACATAGTCATTCTTCTCCATTTCTGCTCTAAGTTTTCTTAAGAGCAGTGGATGACAAGCCTTCCTGTGAGCTCAAAACAAGTACCACTAGTGCCTGTTGCAAATGGGCTGGAGTTTGAAAGCAGTCAGGTGAGCAACAATCTATATTGAGGGTCTGTGAGAAATTATGGGAGTCCAAGCGTGGTGTTCAGGTTAGTTTAGTTGTACTGAGGGGCCTCTAGGCGTCCTGCTTCTGGCATTTGGCTTTTCAGCATTTTTCATCTCAGTCTTGACGCAGGGAATATTTCCTGTCATTTAATATACAAAGGTGGGTCTCTTGGGAAGAGTGCACTGAGCCCTGCTCTGTGCTAAGCTCCTCTTTTCTCAGTGCAGTGCTAACGGGCTTTTTCTCGTTCCCCCTCAAACAGACAGATGTTTTGAATGAACCTGTGTGCACTGAATAGTCTTGCTCTGGAAAAGACAGAAGTAGAGTCAGTTTTGTAGAACCACAGAATAGTCTGGGTTGGGAGGGCCAAGAATTTATGCACTAGCCGTCTGTAGAAGAATATGGCCAAGATGTTCTGTTGCAGTGCAAAACTGAGCTGCACCATTAGGTGTTAAAGGTACGTTAGCTCTTGCAGCCAGGTGGAATTCTTGACTCTGAGGGAGATGGGGGTGGATACAGCAGAGCATTACAGATTTGTTTGGATCAGACAGCAACGGAGATCTCTGGAAGTGCTGTGGGAGTTGTTGATGAAAGTCTTGGTGAAAGATCTACAAAAAAGCACGTGCAAATATGTATGTGTGAGTACCACAGCACAGAAAGTTAGGAAAGAGAGAGAAAGAGACTGTATAGAGGTGTCTAAGTTTAAAGTTCAGATCTTACCCAAAAGTGACCCTATGAGGGGAAGAGAGGTTCAGCCCATCAGCTGATCGCAGGAGTCAAGAGTCAGTGATGGATTCTTGCCTGACTTAGTCACGATGGTATCTTTCCTAATGGTTCCCCTTTGTTAAGCCATTTCTGTAATACTTTTTACTTTCAAGGGGGAGCTTGAGTGGCTCGAGTCATAAATACCTTTATTAGGATTGGTGTAAAATTCTCTCGCTTTGCTTTTAAAGGCATAGGCTAAGAAAAGTTCAAAGAGCATGCTCAGTGAGGGGTGGTCGCACCTTGGAGGCAGGCAGCCTTTGGGATGGAGGTGTGTTTTGGTGTTATAGTGACATTAGAATGAGCAAAGTTCACTCAGACGACGGCATTTTGTCAAAACGTGACAGAAGGCTGGCCCAGAGTGTCAGGCCTGCAGTTTATCAGTCCCGTAGTACCATGCGGAACCTGGCTACAGAATCCCCACTCCATCCCAGCCTCCGTGCTGGTTGCCTAGTGAACCAGGGATTCCTCACGTACCAGCTGCAGTCTTCCCTGGGACCCTTTGCGATGTTACACCTTTCCTTAGAGTGTGAACAATGCTGTCTCTTTAATAGAAGTTCAACTTCTAAATTATTTCCAGTAATCATTCCACAGGAACAATGCTGGCTCATGCTTAATCTGCTGTCCAGCAGAACTCCCAGGCCCCTCTCCGTGCAGCTGCTCTCCAGCAGGTCAGCCCTCAGCCTGTACTGGTACAACATGGGGTTGTGCCTCCCCAGGTGCAGGACTTTGCCCTTGCCCCTGCTGGGAGGTTCCTCTCTGCCCGTGCAGCATGGTGTGGTTGAATCGCTTCAGGCCTAAATAAAATGGGCATAAAATAATTTTGACAAGGAGTCTGAACAAATCTCTTTTTAATGTGCATACTGAATTTACATGTTTCTGTTTGTTAAGGAGACCGGGAGACGCTTCAGTGTGTCTGAACACTGCGGGGTCCTCCTCTGTAAAGGGGGTATCTGTTCTTTGGGAGGTGGCTGCGGCACTCGTGGAGCTGCTGATCGAGCGGGAGGGCAGGATGGTCTCTTGTTTCCATGCATTTGCAGTTTGCCCCGAGAGCACTTCTTCCTGTTCTCTGCCGCACTTTCCTTGGGAGTCAGCATGCCTTTGTCTGTCAGTTTTGTCTGTCTTTTGTCCCCCAAGTCTTTCTCTGAAATGGGAAAGGAGCAGAAATTTTACTCAAGTTGCCCCTTGCTGATTTGGATGCTTAGGGTGAATTCAAGAGGTCCCCTACCTCACTTTCAGAGGGCTCAAGGATGTAAGAGAGAGACATATTGTTTGCCTTCTGCCTTCCCCCATCCCCACCGAGAGCGCATGTTTGCCCATCCTGCACCAAACCTGAGTGTGCTGAGGCCTGAAGGACTCATTTCTGTGCCCTGTCACCTCCCCACTCAGCACAGCCACGGCTGGGCCTAGCACGCTGCTCTGGCTCCTACTCTTCCACCTCAGCAACTCCACTCAGTTCAGGTCTGTGAGGATTTCTGGGCTTTAGGGGAATGCCCAGGAGCGTGTGTGGTTCAGGAAGGGATGCAGTTGCCTGTGTTTGTCACCTTTTTTACTTGTCCTTGCTGACCACTTTTGGATCTTGGCAGGCGAATCTGTCTGGAAACCCTCGTGGAGTTGTTCCAGTACCTGGAAGATGAACAAGACAGATGCCATGAAGGATGAGAAGCTGATTCACGGACAACTTTTGCATGGCTTTTGCTTTAGTGCAGGCTGTGAGATTGCCCCTGGTGCCTGCCCCTAGCAAGTTGCAGACAGGTGAAAGTGACTCCAGAGGAAATGCTAAAAAGGAAAAGCAGTAGACTCCACTCGAGTAGCAAGGGGAGAGAAATCTGGCAATGAAGGACCACACCATCCTTGAAGGAAATGAAACGTGCAAAGTCCTAGGAAGTCGTATGCGGTAACCCTCACATCTTACCTTTTTTTTCCGATCCAAGTCACTGTGGCCAGTGTTCACCTTCTCCTGGACGCAAGATTTGTCACGCGAGATGAGCGAAGGAGAGGACGGCTGAGTGAGGGGTATGACGTGGATTCCCTCTGTTTTTGCAGGTTGTGTGGAGGCTTGGAATCGTTTTTTCAAGAGCTGTTTTTCCCCAAAAAGAAAGCACGGTGTAAAGGAAGGGCATGACTCCACGTAAGCAGCACTTAAAGGCAAGGTGAACTCTATGGCTAACACAAGTCCCCAGCAAGGGTGTGCAGCACAAGAGACCCGAGACTGTCACCTGTTGGGATGTGACCCCCTCTAGGTTAATTTCATGGGTGCATTGCCACAACCTCCAATGTACAGACAGCGAGGAGAAGAATAACAGATATCCAGGGCGTAATGTGTAACACTGGATGACTGTGGGAACTGCTGATGGAAATCAGATGAGGAAGGGAATCAATCTGGATCTCTGTGGTGTCTTTGCTCTTCTGTACTGGGTTTGTCATGACAAGCACACTTAGTGCTAGGCCACTATATTTCTCTGTGCACAGGCTCCCCCTGCCCTTTGAAGGCCCAAGTGGTCCAACTGTGCTTGGCAGAAGTTTCTATTTGTAAGTACAAAGACCAGCAGGCTGCTGAGAGCTGCTAAGGAAGCGTAGTTGTCTGAGGGTGGTGATATGTCCATCCTGTAGTCATTCTGTAGCCAAACCACAGCAAATAAGACCTGGAAGAGCTGTTTTCTGTGAGAGTAAGGGAAGAGTAAAAGTCAAGCGTGGTCTTTCCTACAGCCAGCTCAGGAGGCATGACACAGCTGGAAGCAATAGAGTTCTAGTTTAGTTATCAAGCGCCCTGACACTGTCTCCCTTGCAGGCTCCTGTTCTACCCGTGGGATCCTCATGTGTCTGGCTGTGGCTCTGGGCTGTCCTCCTTACCAATCAAAGACTGTCAGTTCTGGCGACAGTCTTGGGAAATGAGAGAGTACTGAAAGCATGAGCCATGTATTTTTTTTCTGTTACCTTTTCAGAGGCAGGAGGGTGACCTTCAGTCCTTTCACGAGGATCTGCAGTGAGTTCTGGAAACAGACAGGCAGAGTGTTTTCTCAAGTTGATAAAGGAAGGCTGTAAGTTACCCTTTATGCTCTTCAGGGCAGGGGGCATTTTAACTTCAGAATGGCACGAGCATATTTTCGATCTCCCTAGGGGGTTGTAATTCTTCTCTGGTTTGTTTGCTTTTTGAGCCTCACACAGCACATTGGTGCAGTGACTTGCTGAGGGGCCTGAGAAGTGAGAAGAAAAGCCTGGAAAGTGTATTTACAACAGGTGGGCTGAGAGTGCCGTCTCCCCGCTACTGCCCAGTGATCGCTGCTCATTATGAAGTTGTTACATGTCTGGGCAGCACGTGATCTCTAAAAGGTACCAAGGTGCAACGCTAGTTAGCCAGAAGAAATCTTGCAAGATGTGGAGACCACACACATAGAAGGGAAGAAAGACTTACCTTGTAAAGGCGGAAGCCTGTTTCTAACAGCACAGATGCGAGTGTTGTTTAATCCTGTGGAAAAAAACCAAAGGATACAGAGATGATTCATTGCTGAGGACAGCTAACGATGCTGCCGAGTGGCTTGAAATGAAGGGAATGGCTGATGCTGGGGAAATGCTTCTCTTGGACAGATCCAGGAAAGTGGAGCAGGGGGTATTTTTGGAAGAAAATGGCATTACACTCAAATTTCCCTTTTTGCTTTTGAGGGCAGCTGTCCAGGCTCTCTGTGTAGTCCCTCATCAACTCTTACTAGGCATGTGATACACCATCCTGGGATGGGGAGCATTCCTGCAGTAGTAGTAGCCTTCCCCTGAGTCACTCGACTGAGAGGAATGCTGGTTGAACTGGGGCTCACACACTGGCATGGAATCAATATCTGTCGTGTAAGCCTGGATCTTCTCCTGTCGCAGAGCATGCCTCTGTTGAGCAGTTTGGCTCCTCCACTGATGGCCTGAGGCCAGGCTCTAGAAGGAGAGTAAAGAACGTGAACTGCCATAGGCTGAAAGGCAGCACAATCTGCAATTACTCCTTTCCTTGTTCCTCCCTCTTCCATGTCCAATTTGGAGAAGTTATAAGCATGGGCGGGTAGAAGCAAGCTCCCCGCTGCTCCGCTCCTAAGTCGTTCCACGGGGCAGCCAATGCTGCTGCTATTTGCTTATAGTTCGTGCTCCGCAGGTCAGCCGCACCTTGCTATGCCTGCCTGAGACATCTCCTTGTAGCAACACATTCTGTTGGAGCAGGGCAGTGAATTGCTCTCTGACTTGTCACGGGAGGTGCGGGGCCAAGTGATGAGAGGAAAGGACATGCGCAGGCGTTTTGGGTTTCTGTCTTTCCTAAGGGTTGTGTGGGTAGAGAGGCAGTCCTGTGTTTCTTAATACCTGCGCTGGTTCAGGTGCATTCCTGAGCCAGAGAAAGCCCAGGGGAGCATGAAGGCCTGCCGGGAGCCAGCAGCTGTCCCTCAGGAGCTGTAGGCAGGGCCAGGAGTCATGGTGGTCAGATGCCGCTCCCACCAAAGGCAGCCCTGGGGAGCACTGCAACTTGATCAGTCAATTTCATCAATCCTCTCAGTCCAAGGGAAGGTTTTGAAAAGGAAAGAAACCCCTGTTTTTTCTCAAGACCTTTCCCCAAACACAAAGCACCGTGTAAAGGAAGGGCATGACTCCACGTAAGCAGCACTTAAAGGCAAGGTAAAGTCTATGGCTAACACAAGTCCCCAGCAAGGGTGTGCAGCACAAGAGACCCGAGACTGTCACCTGCTGGGATGTGACCCCCTCTAGGTTAATTTCATAGGTGCATTGCCACAACTTCCAATGTCCAGACAGCGAGGAGAAGAATAACAGATATCCAGGGCGTAATGTGTAACACTGGATGACTGTGGGAACTACTGATGGAAATCAGATGAGGAAGGGAATCAATCTGCATCTCTGTGGTGTCTTTGCTCTTCTGTACTGGGTTTGTCACTACAAGCACGCTTAGTGCTAGGCCACTACATTTCTCTGTGCACAGGCTCCCCCTGCCCTTTGAAGGCCCAAGTGGTCCAACTGTGCTTGGCAGAAGTTTCTATTTGTAAGTACAAAGACCAGCAGGCTGCTGAGAGCTGCTAAGGAAGCGTAGTTGTCTGAGGGTGGTGATATGTCCATCCTGTAGTCATTCTGTAGCCAAACCACAGCAAATAAGACCTGGAAGAGCTGTTTTCTGTGAGAGTAAGGGAAGAGTAAAAGTCAAGTGTGGTCTTTCCTACAGCCAGCTCAGGAGGCATGACACAGCTGGAAGCAATAGAGTTCTAGTTTAGTTATCAAGCGCCCTGACACTGTCTCCCTTGCAGGCTCTTGTTCTACCCGTGGGATCCTCATGTGTCTGGCTGTGGCTCTGGGCTGTCCTCCTTACCAGTCAAAGACTGTCATTTCTGGCGACAGTCTTGGGAAATGAGAGAGTGCTTAAAGCATGAGCCATGTATTTTTTTTCTGTTACCTTTTCAGAGGCAGGAGGGTGACCTTCAGTCTTTCCATGAGGAGCTGCAGAGGGTTCTGGAAACAGACAGAGTGTTTTCTCAAGTTGATAAAGGAAGGCTGTAAGTTACCCTTTATGCTCTTCAGGGCAGGGGGCATTTTAACTTCAGAACGGCACGAGCATATTTTGGATCTCCCTAGGGGGTTGTAATTCTTCTCTGGTTTGTTTGCTTTTTGAGCCTCACACAGCACATTGGTGTAGAGACTTGCTGAGGGGCCTGAGAAGTGAGAAGAAAACCCTGGAAAGTGTATTTACAACAGGCGTGTTGAGAGTGTGTGACATAATTACCTAAGTGGCCTGGAAATTAATGCTTATATTAAACCTTGCATGAAAGATCAGCATTGTTCACCCATTAAGGAAAGGTATAAAAATCAGCATTGTTCACCTATTAAGGAAAGGTATAAAAATCAGCATTGTTCACCTATTAAGGAAAGGTATAAAATCGGGAAGGCTTACAGGGTGGATACAGCTGCTGCTGCTATGTGAGGAATGCACAACACAGCAATTCCCTGCAAATACCATGCAGTGTGGAGCAGAGTGGAGGCTCTGCCGACACACTCTGTGAGGATACGCAGGAACGAGATGGTCCTCTAGAACTGATAAGCAGCACTTTTGGTACCCTGAGCCAATGGTCTGTCAAATCTTGACAAAATGCTGTCTTTAGTGCAAACTTTGCTCATTTTAATGTCATTTTAATACTAAAACATACCTCCATCCCAAGGCTACCTGTCTTCAAGGTGAAACTACTCCTCCCTCAGTCTGCGCCCCGAATTGTTTGTAAACTGTACCTTTAAATGCGAGGCAAGAGAATTTCACACCAATTGGAATAAAGGTATTTAAGACTAAAGTCACTCTAACTCCACCTTGAAGGTGAAAAAAGGTATAAAATGGTTAAAGAAAAGGGGGATGTTGGGGGAAGACACCATCACGAACAACTCGGGGAAGCTCCTTTGCAGATTGTCTCTGACTCTTGGGATCAGCCAACGGACTGAGCCTCTCTTCCTCTCGCCTTGGGTGGCCTTGGGTGAGACTTAAACTAAGTACTTCTGCTGGAAACAGAATTTTTGTAGCCAGGCTGTACTTTGTCATTTCGTGCACTGTATTAAATACGTGTCTATATTTTTTTTGTACGTATTTCTTTTGCAGACAGTCACTATTGCTGGCAATCCACAACAACCTGTATCTCTTTTGCATGAATAAAACTGCACTAAGTAGCCAGTCATCAGTGTTTTTCACTGAACGTGACCAGACCCTGGAGTGTGGCTCTGCTAGTTCCTGAGAATGACTGGACTGAAGATGCAGTCCACTATCACTGAATCCAGAGTCATGATAGTTCACAGGAGGTGAACATGCCTGGACTGGTCGTGGTAAATTAAGCATCACTCAAAATTTCAACCTAGCCACACCTAACCTCCCACCTTGGTGAGGACAGTTAGAATGAAAGGGGGTTTATTTTCTGCCAAATCACTCTGTCCCTTTTTAATGTGCCGTGTCCCCGCTACTGCCCAGTGATCGCTGCTCATTATGAAGTTGTTACATGTCTGGGCAGCACGTGATCTCTAAAAGGTACCAAGGTGCAACGCTAGTTAGCCAGGAGAAATCTTGCAAGATGTGGAGACCACACACATAGAAGGGAAGAAAGACTTGCCTTTTAAAGGCGGAAACCTGCTTCTAACAGCACAGATGCGAGTGTTGTTTAATCCTGTGGAAAAAAAACAAAGGACATGGAGATGATTCATTGCTGAGGACACCTAACGATACTGCCGAGTGGCTTGAAATGAAGGGAATGGCTGATGCTGGGGAAATGCTTCTCTTGGACAGGTCCAGGAAAGGGGAGCAGGGGGTATTTTTGGAAGAAAATGGCATTACACTCAAATTTCTCTTTTTGCTTTTGAGGGCAGCTGTCCAGGCTCTCTGTGTAGTCCCTCATCAACTCTTACCAGGCAAGTGATACAGCGTCCTGGCTTGGGGAACATTCCTGGAGTAGTCCTTTCCTTTTGAGCCTCTATACTGAGATGAGGAGTGGTTCAATTCTGACATGTTGTACTTGAACATGCTTGAATGGAATGGATATTAGTCATGTAAGGCTGGATCTTCTCCTCTTATGGAGTGTCTCTGTGGCAAGCAGGTTGGCTCTTCCACCCGTGGCCTAAGGCTAGATGCTGGAGGGGAAGTAAAAAAGGTGAACTGATCATATAGGCTGAAAGGGATCCGAAGCTACAATTACTGGTTTTCTTCCTGTTCCACGTCAAATTTGGAGAAGGTATAAGCACAGGCAGGTGGAAGCAAGCTCCCTGCTTCTCCAATCCTAAGTAGTCACCTTGGGCAGCTGGTACAACATGCCTTGGGCAATATAGTAGACAGCAAAATTATGCGTGGCGATCCCTGTGACAATTGGACATTTGACAGAAGGATGTTACCAGACAGCACTGTCTTTTTTATACTGTAGATAAAAACACACTGAGAAATGTGGATGTTCATTGCAGTATTCCAAAGGAATTCCAGGCTTCTCGCTTCCTCCCAAAACGAGAGTAGCCTTGCACCTGGCTGTGTTAATGGGCTCTTGAGGAAAAATGGAATGTAGGCCATTGATGCCTTTTTCACCAATTCTCAGTCTGTACCCGGAAAGCACATGAGTGCTGGTGTCATGGGCAGAAAGGTGCAATTACCTGAGAAGCGGTGAGGTAGAGGAGCTCCTTCTTGGCAGGTGTCAGGACCTTTTTGCTACCTGCAGCAGGGATTTGCGTTTTTCCTCGGGCAGGGGTCTTCAGCTGAGGGAGCAGCAGCTCAGCTGCTCCGAGCAGCTGTGGCTCGGTGATGTGAGGAGACTCTGGGACACCTCCTGGTGACACCTCTGAGCTGCACAGCCACGCCTTGTCATTATTGCATCATAGGCAGTTGTTAGTTGCTAGGCGAGCACGACCTCTCTAAAAGGTACCAAAGTCCATGGCTAGTTACCCAGGAGAAATCTTGTCAGGAAGCTTTTCTCGTTGTTGCCCTTGCCATCACTGGCCAGATGCAGTTCTATCAGGGCTTTAGCTTTCCTAACCTGATCCCTGGCCGCTCAGAAAATTTCTCTGGTAGCCTGCTAGGCTACCTGTCCTTCCTTCCATGCCCTGTAACCTTTTTTGCATTTGAATTTATGCAGGAGCTCCTTGTTCACCCATGCAGGTGTCATGGTGTGTTTGCCTGACGTCCTCTTTGTTTGGATGTATCGCTCCTGAGCTTGGAGGAGATGATCCTGGAACAGGAACCAGCTTTCCTGGGTCCCTGTTTGCTCCAGGGCTTTTATCCCGTGGTACCACGTCAAGCAGATGCCTGAAGAAGCCAAAGTCTGCTCTCCTGAAGTGCAGGGTAGTGAGCATGCTGTGCACCCTCCTCACTGCCCTAAGGATATTGAGCTCCCCCATTTCGTGGTCACCGCAACCAAGGCTGCCCTTGAGCTGTCTCTCTACCACAGTCTCTTACTTCCTTACTGCTGCTTGTATTCCAGAAAGCACAGCTATCAGAGATGACTTTTCCCTCCCTGAACCGGTGGACCAGAATCAGAGCTTTTGATCCCTCTGTTTTTTTTTACACTTGAAGGGGAAAAAGAAGAGTGTGACGGGTGTGACACTGTCATTCCAACAAGTGCCTGCTGATGGCTGCTAGAAAGTTGGTACTATTAACAAGTGCTGTTGGTGGTTGCTATAAAAAGTTGCTAGCATCAGCAAGTGCTATTTTGCGGGGTCTCTCCAGAGGCCAGCCATTGTCTGAGGCCTGCTACCCAGGCCTTGGCATATCACTAGCTGCCTTCACTTGAACCCCATTGAGCTTTGGAAGGTAGACCTTGACAGTTGTGTTGCTTGTGGCATGCCCGCTAGCACGTGCTCTCGATCAGCATCTTGCTCAGGGATTACTGGGCTGCCTGCAGGTGGGTGTTCCCTTGGACAGCTACTGCTTACAACACAGACCAGAGCGCTGTTTAAGCCTGCGCAGAAACCCAAAAGACTTGGGTTTTGTCTTCACAACAGCAAACACGCAGTATACTTAGCTGGGGCTCTCCAAGGAGAGTCAGTGCTGCGTCTGTAAAACAGAGGTATCAGACCTGAGGTTTGTATGCTGTAGCACAGGGTTTATGGAGTGGTGTGTAAAGAGTGAACAGACTTGGCATACGTAGAATCACAGAACTGTTTCAGCTGCAAGATACCTTTAAGATCATGGAGTCCAGCCTTTGTCCTGAAAGGAAAAAAATTGAACCAAAATGGCGTCAGAAACTGCAGGGTAAAACTAAGGACATTACTCCCCTCCCCCACGCTATCAGGGTGACCTGGGTTGGGGCTTGTTTGGGTTTTGGCTCGTTTGGGCATGTCTGGACATGTTGGGGTTTGTTTCGGTATGGTTGGGGTTTGTATGGAATGGAACAGCGCAGGTGTGCTGGGATTTTCCACTCTCCTTCCCCACACTATTGATGTGCAGATGTGCTGGAATTGTCCGCTCTCCTCCCCTCTCTATATAAATCCTCCCCGCCGGGGCTTCGTGGTCGCCTCCTCTATCTCCTGCGTGAGGTATGAGACGGCCCGGAGCTACGAAATAAAGCCACCTCGTGCGTTTGCAGCAAGCTGGTCTCTTGTCTTCCTTGGGGTGATCGCCGTACGGTATTCAGAGAGAAAGTTCCAAATAGGGAAGCTTTCATTTGGGGGCTCGTCCGGGATATCGACGAACACCTCAGGAAACGACGACCCCTTGGAGGTGAGCTTTTTGTGTGAATGTGCTTGTGGGTGTTTGTGAGTGTGTGGCGCCACATGAGTGATTGAAAAAGAATTTTTATGCTTCTATAAAATCTTATGCTGTTTTAGGGATACACTACATGTCTTTACGAATGTTCTTGTGCATTTTGCTTGGGAATCTGGTTTGTACTGTGGGTGTCTTGCTGAGCTATATCTTGGCGGTTTGTTTCGTGTATATTTTGGAAGGCTGGTCTGTGTCTCTTTGAATGTTTTAGTGAGTGTTGTCTATTTTGTATACGACTGGGAGTTTGGATTGTAGGACTTATTCGTTTTTGTCGTCGTTCTGAGCCGCGTGAGAATAGTTGCGAAAAAAACACCAAACCCGAAGTAATCTAGCCTGTAAGAATAAGATCTGTTTGATGGAAGCAAAATACCCGACACTGGTCTGAGGACAGGGATCGTGGGTTAGAGTCCCACCCCTGGTTGTGGGTTTAAGTCCCACTCGTGGGTTAGAGTCCCACCCCTGGTTGTGGGTTGAAGTCCCACTCGTGGGTTAAAGTCCCACTTTTGGTTCACTTGGCTGAGGACAGGGATCATGGGTTAGAGTCCCACCCCTGGTTGTGGGTTTAAGTCCCACTCGTGGGTTAAAGTACCACTTTTGGTTCACTTGGCATGTTGGTGATTTGGGATCCCGTTGGTATTTTGATGCAACTGTCACTGAGGACCGTGAGGACTCAGTGACTGCGGGGATAGACGTGTCCGGAACCGCAGGCTGCAGCCCTGAGGGACGCCTCAAGGGTGGAAGGGAGTCAGGAGGGTCTGACTGCCCGGAATTCAGTGAACCGAAATAAAGCCACCTCGTGCGTTTGCAGCAAGCTGGTCTCTCGTCTTCCTTGGGGTGATCGCCGTCCGGTACTCAGAGCGAAAGTTCCAAATAGGGAAGCTTTCAGTCCCAGCCCTATCAACCACTAGACCATTTCCCGACGTGCAACATCCACCCGTCTCTAAAAACACCTCCAGGGACAGTGACTCCACAATCTCCCTGGACAGTCAATTCCAATGCCTGACAACCCTTTCAGTACAGAAATTCCTCCTCATATCCAGCCTGAACCTCCCCTGGCACAACTTGAGGCCATTTCCTCTTGTTCTGTTGGTTGTCACTAGGGAGAACAGACCAACCCCCACCTCACTACAACTTCCTGTCAGATAGTTATAGAGAGCGATAAGATCTCCCCTGAGCGTTCTTTTCTCCAGGCTAAACAGCCCCAGATCCCTCAGCCATTCCTCATATGAGACGTGCTCCAAATCCTTTATTAGCTTGATAGCCCAACCCTATATCCCCTCTAGCACCTCAATGTCCTTCCTGTAGACAGGGGCACAAAACTGGACACAGTATTTGAGGTGCAGCCTCACCAAAACCGAGTACAGGGGAATGATCACCTCCCTGCTCCTGCTGACAAACAACACCGTTCCTGACACAGGCCAGGATGCCATTGGCCTTCTTGGCCACCTGGGCACACTGCTGGCTCACCTTCAGCCGCTGTCTACTCTGTCCCCTCCTCCTCTAAGTCTTTCAAACTTGGTAACAATGAACGCCGTTGGCCCCACAAATCCGCACTGCCCCCCGTCCTCCGGCTCTCATTTCTCCCGCCCCCTCTGCCTTCAAGCGCCATCTTTGGCGGCTCCTGACACAGCTGATATTTCTCATTTGTCCCGCCCGCACTGCCTTCAGGCGCCATCTTTGGCGGCTCCTGACACAGCTGCTATTTCTCATTTCTCCCGCCCCCTCTGCCTTCAGGCGCCATCTACCGGACGGGTAGTTTCCCGCGCCGTCAGCGGACCTGTTTCTCCTCTGCTGTCTCAGAGAGTCCTCTTAAGCTCCCCCCCACATGTTTTAAGATGCTGCTCCATCCCCTCGGTCCCCGACAAAGCAGCCTGAAGCATCTCCTCCTCTACCGCTGTCCAATTCTGGACACTTAATAACTCTGTGGGTGCCTGTAAACACACCCCGCCTCCGCATCCATGGGATGCAAGCGGCCCTGGGCACGGTGAACCTGCTCACCCACCTCAAGCTAACAATGCTGTTGAGTGGATTGAAATGAAGGGAATGGCTGATGCTGGTGAAAAGCTTCTCTTGGACAGATCCACGAAAGGGGAGCAGGGGGTACTTTTGGAAGAAAATGGCATTACACTCAAATGTCTCTTTTTGCTTTTGAGGGCAGCTGTCCAGGCTCTCTGTGTAGTCCCTCATCAACTCTTACCAGGCATGTGATACACCATCCTGGGATGGGGAGCGTTCCTGGAGTAGTAGTAGCCTTCCCCTGAGTCACTCGACTGAGGAACGCTGGCTGAACTGGGACTCACACGCTGGCATGGAATGAATATTTGTCGTGTAAGCCTGGATCTTCTCCTGTCACAGAGCATGTCTCTGGTGAGCAGCTTAGCTCCTCCACTGATGGCCTGAGGCCAGGCTCTAGAAGGAGAGTAAAGAATGTGAACTGCCATAGGCTAAAAGGCAGCAGAATCTGCAATTGCTGCTTTCCTTGTTCCAGCGTGTCTGGCACAGTAGCACTCAGCAGCGGTGTGATTTCATTCAGGCCGCGATAGTCTACTGTCAGTCTCCACTCTCCGCTAGATTTTCATACTGGCCATATGGGGCTGTTAAAGGGTGATCGAGTCCTGCTGATCACCCCGTGGCTCTCCAATTGACGAATCACTTTGTAGATTGGAATCGGAGAGTCACGGTTAGTCCGATATTGCCGCTGGTGCACTGTTGTGGTTGCAACTGGCACTTGATGGTCTTCAACTCTCAGCAGCCCCACAGCAGAAGGGTCCTCTGAGAGGCCAGGCAGGCTGGACAGCTGTTCAGTTTCTTCTGTCTCGATAAGGCAGCCACACCAAAAGCCCACTGATACCCTTTTGGCTCCCTGAAATACCCTCTCTTTAGGTAATCTATTCCCAAGATGCATGGAGCTTCTGGGCCTGTCACAATGGGATGCTTTTGCCATCTATTTCCCATCGGACTCACTTCTGCTTCCACCACAGCGAGCTGTTGGAATCCTCCTGTCACTCTGGAAATACAAATTTGTTCTCCTCTATAACCTGACAGGAACAAAGTGCATTGAGCTCCAGTATCCACCAGATCCTTGTAATCTTGTGGATCTGATGTGCGAAGCCAACGGATCAACACAGACCAGTACATCCTGTTGTCCCTGTCCTCCCCCTGGCTGGAGGCAGGGCCCCTCTAATACATTTCTCTGTGCACAGGCTTCCCCTGTCCTTTACAGGCCCAAGGCTGTTCTCCTTACCACTCTGAGACTGTCATTTCCGGAGACAGTCTTGGGAAATGAGAGAGTGCTGGCTTCCAATCGGATGGGACCTTCCCAGTCAGACAGGACTGCTGGTAGATGATGGACAATGCCTTAAAGAGCATTCCTGACAGTTCCCTTAGCACTCTAGGATGTATCCCCATCCAGCCCCATAGATGTAGAGGGGACATTTTGCTCCTCGCTCCTGTCTCTTGGCTTGGGGGGGCTGACTTTCCCCAGTGGAAATGCAGCTATTACCAAAGACTGAGGCAAAGAAGACATTAAGCACCTCAGCCTTATCCTCGTCTTTTAATACCAAACTTCCTTCTGGATCTAATAGGGGCTGGAGGCTCTTTCTTTTATTCTTAACGTATTTATAGAAACTTTTCTTATTACCCTTTACCTCTGAGGCCAGTTTGACTTGTAGCTGGGCTTTTGACCTTCTAATGGTCTCCCTACATAACCTAACGGTGTTCCTGTACTCATTGTGAGTGGTCTGCCCCTTCTTGCAGAGGCCATAAACTCTCCTTTTTTCCCTGCTTTTAAGCCAAATCTCCCTATTCAGCCAGGCCAGTCTTTGCCTCCGGCTGGTCTTACAGCACATGGGGATGGCCTGTTCTTGGGCCTTTTAAGATTTCCTTCTTCAAAAGTGTCCACCTTCCTGGACTCCTACACCCTTCAAAACTGACTTGACTAGATGCCACAGAGCTCTAAGCAGTCTGCTGGAGAGGATCGACCACTCCCTGAGCAGTGACGATGTTCCAGATGAAATATCTGGAGAGTAGCCAGGTAGGGTGAAGCACGCTCATGTAGTGGTGCCAGTCAGGAGAAAAGCACCGCTCTCCTGTAACTCTTAGAAAGCTTGTGCTCTTCAAGGACAAACGCAGCACGTAGTGAAGAACTCAGATCCTCTTTTCTTAGCCAGGGTGAAAGGAATTTTAGAAAGAGCCGATGTTTTTACCATCCATGCAAGTCCAACTGGATGTAACATGGGAAAGAAGCAGTGCTCCTAAGTAGCAGAAGAGGATTTTCAGAAGATGGATTCTGTTTACTAGCTGAGATAAATACTCCGCAGAAAGTAATCACTGCACATTACTGCCCCTTCCCCATACAGCTAAAGGTATCCACTAAGAAAGTCTGACTAAGCCATGCAAGGCTTTGGTCTTTGCTGGCTATGCTCAGCTTGTCTTCCAGGTCTGAGCTCCACTCCAGGTAGAGTTTATAGATATCTATAGACATCTATATGCACGCAAACAGAAGTGTGTGCACTCTACGCAGGGTGGTCAGTTTGAGAGAAGTTGTCTTGCGTTGCTCCTTCAAAGGTGGCCCTTCTGAGACACAAGAAGCTTCCTTTCCTTCAGACCTGATTTGCTTCTGCAACACCCTTCATCACTTCTTGCAAAAGTTGTGTCACAGGCTCATCAGCTGCAAATGCCAGTCCCGATGCAGCGGCTGTTTATTCTGGCAGCCACTGAGGAACATGGCTGGGAGTGGTTTTCCATCCAGGACAATTGTGGGCTTTCTGCAATGTAAAGCTGGCCATGTTTCAACAATTCAACAATGTCTTTTTGCAAACACAGGGTGTGCTTCTGAAACAAAAGCCAGTTCCGGTGTGGAGGTTTAGCCCTGGCTGGGAGCCAGATGCACACCAAGTCATTCTGTCGCTGCCCCTCCTCAACTAGACAGGGGAGAGAGAAATACAACGAGAGATTTGTGAGTTGAGATAAGGACAGAGAGATCGCTCAGCAATTACTGTCACGGGCAAAACAGACTCAGCTTGGGGAGAAGTTGTTTGATTTATTAATGAAGAATCAGAACAGAGCTGGGAAATGAGAAACCAAACTGAATCTTAACACTGCTAAAGTGTGGGGTCCCTCCCACGGGAGACAGTCCTTCACCAACTTCTCCAGTGCGGGTCCTTCCCATGGGCGACAGTTTTTCTTAGATTGCACTGGCATGGGGCCTTCTCACAGGCTGTGAGTGGCTTTCTGTTCCCTCGCAGATCTCCACACACCGCAGGGGCACAGCTGCCTCAGCACGTGCTGCACAAGTCACAGGGGAGTCTTTCTTCCAGTGCTGGGGCACCTCCTTTGCTTCTTTGTCCACTGACCTTGGTGTCTGCAGAGATGTTTTCACATTCTCACTCCCTGTTGCTGCTGCAGTTTAGCAACTGTGCAGCAGCTTCTTCTCAAAGACATTATTCACAGAGGCGTTACCTCAGTCACTAATTGGCCAGGTCTGGGTCAGCTGCGGGTCCATCTTAGGGTTGACTGGCCCTAGCCCTGTCAGCTACAGGGGAAGCTTCTGGCAGCTCTTGGTTTAAAGAAGCCACCCCTGTAGCCATCCCGCTACCAAAGCCTGGCCCAGGCAAAACCGCTACATGCAGTTAAGTGAAAGCAGCTCCAGAGTAAATACTAATTACGACCTGAAGCACGTGATCTCTAAAGGCAACCAAGATGCAAGGATAACGGTGAGGAGAAAGTCTCGTAAGATGAGGTGCCTAATACACATAGAAGGGAAGAGAGACTTGCCTTTTACAGGTGGAAAGCTGCTTTTTACTACACGCACTGGAGTGCTGTTTAATCCTGTGCAAAAAAACCACAAAGGAAACAGAGATTATTCCATGCTGAGAATGGCTAAGATGCCGAGTGGATTGAAATGAAGGGAACATCTGTGTTATCTCTTGACAACTCTTACCTTGTATGTAATACACCATCCGTGGATGGGGAATGTTCCTAGACAAAATGTGCCTTTCCCCCGAGTCAGTAGGCTGAGTGGAACGCTGGTAGAACTGGGGCTCACGTGCTGTCAGGAAATCAGCATTTGCTGTGAAAGCCTTGATCTTGTCTTCCTGAAAGTGTCTTTGCCGAACAGGTGTGCTCTCCCACTGATGGCGTGGGGCCAGACGCTGGAGGGGAAGCAAAGAACATGAACTCGCATAGCCTGAAAGGCAGCAGTAAAGTCAACGTCATGAGGGGCCCAACAGAAACGCACGTAGCACAGGGAATAAACAAGAGCAGTTGGAGGCGGCCACATGGCCTGCTGGGCTTCCATCTTACTGGCGACATGGAGTCGCGGTGTGATGGCTCCCGTGACTGGACTGTTGGGTGGGTGGGTACGGGCTCTTTGGGAAGGACAGTCAGGGGAGATGAGGAGGGCTCTCACCCTCTAAGTCAGTGACCAGCTGGAAGGCAGGGAGGTGCCCCTGAGTACCCGTCAGGTTCTTGTGGGTCAGGATTAAGGGGAGCTGTGAATGCGCAGGTTTACAGGTGGGAAAATTGCCAGGCCAAAATGTCCATCAGTTTTGCCACACTGTGACCTAAGGACAGTAGTGTGCAAAAGATGATGTGTACACAGCCTGTGAGAGACAGAAGAGAGAAATCGCAAGCGGCGTTGATCCGTCTAAAGCCCCCTGCGTGTGACGTGTGATCTTTGCAGGCTGTCTTGTAGAGTCCAAGTTTCAGCCCACGTGCCTGCTGTGTTGCTCCTCCAGTGCCTGCCCCTAGCAAGTTCCAGGCAGGTGGGAGCTGCTCCAGAGGAAATGCTCAACACAACAGGCAGTAGACTCCACACTGGGGCAGCGGAGGGTGGAAAATCTGACCAGGAAAATCGCACACTATCCTCAAGAAGGAATAGACCAGTGTAACGTCCTGGTCAGCCGTATGCGGTAGCCCTCACGTCTCACCTTTATTTCCTGATCCAAACAGATGGGCTGAGAATTCACCTTCTCCCAGGCACACGGATCACCACGCAAGCTGAGCGAAGGAGGGGACGGCTGACTGAGAGGCACAAGGTGGATTCCCTCTCTTTTTGCAGGTTGTGTGGAGGCTGGGAATCGTTTTCTCAAGACCTGTTCCCAAACAGAAGACACCATGTAAAGGAAGGGCTTGACTTCATATAAGCAGCAGTTAAAGACAAGGTGAAGTCTATGGCTAACACGAGTCCCCGGCAAGGGTGTGTAGCAGACGAGACACCCGTGACTGTCACCTGTTGGGATATGACCCCCTCTAGGATAATTTAATGGGTGAATAGCTGCAACTTCTAATGTCCAGGCATCGAGGAGAAGAATCATAAATGCCCAGGGCATAAGGCATAAAATTTCTGGATGAGAATGAGAGTGCTGCCAGGGACATGCTGACAGAAATCAAGGTGAGGAAGGGATTAAATATGGACCTCTGTTTCCATCCTGGGGTACTCACATCCCTTATTTTGGTTTCTGCACTCTCCTCCTTACCAGTCTGAGACCGTCAGTTCCCTGGTGATAGTGTTGGGAAATGAGAGAGAGAGGAATGCTAAAACAAAGAGCTGTGACCTTTTTTCCTTACCTGTTCTGAAGAAGGTGGGTGACATTCATTCCTCTCAGCAAGATCTGCACGTGGTTCTGCAATTAGACAGGCAGAGTGTTTTCTCAGGGTGAAAAAGAAGCCCGTATGATACACCCGAGGTTATACAGGGCAGAGGGCCCTTTTCGTAGAATCATCCAATCATCCAATCATAGAATGGTAGGAGTTGGAAGGGACCTTTAGAGATCATCTAGTCCAATCCCCCTGCCAAAGCAGGTCTACCTAGAGCAGGTCATACAAGAACATGTCCAGATGCGTTCTGAAGACCTCCAGAGAAGGAGACTCCACAAACACCCTCCCTGGGCAGCCTGTGCCAGGGCTTCTTCACCCTCACAGTAAAAGAGTTTTTTCTTATTCTGCGAGGGACCTTTTTTTGTTCCAGCTTCATCCCATTACCCTTTGTCCTGTCGCTAGATACAACAGAAAAAAGGGATGTCCCAACCTCCTGACATCCGCCCTTTATGTACTTGTACGTATAAATGAGATCCCCCTCTCTGTGTCCTCTGCTCTGGACTAAATAGTCCCAGTTCCTGCAGCCTTTCCTCATATGAAAGATGTTCCGGTCCCCTCATCATCTGGGTGGCCCTGCGCTGGACTCCCTCCAGAAGTTCTCTGTCCCTCTTGAGCTGGGGAGCCCAGAACTGGACACAGTCAAATCACTTTTCAATTCAAAAATACAGAAGCCATATTTTAGATCCCTCCAAGGGAGTGTATTTCTTTCCTTTTGGGATTGCTTTTCCTACCTCACGGAGTCACTAAAGCAGTGACTTGCTGAGGGGCCTGAGAAATGAGAAGAAAACCCTGGAAAGTGTATTTCATAGAGGCATGCCGAGAGTGTCGTGTCGCTGATGCTGCCGAGTGATTGCTGCCCATTGTGAAGTTGTTAGGTGTCGGGGCAGCACGTGATCTCGAAAAGCTATCAAGATGCAAGGACAAAGTCTTGTAATACGTGGTGACTACAGACACAGAAGGGAAAAGCAACTTGCCTTTTATAGGTGGAAGGGTGCTTCTTACTACACGGACTGGAGCGTTGTTTAATCCTGTGCAAAAAAAAGAAAAAAACCAAAGGCTACCGAGGCGATTCATTGCTGAGGATGAGTAAAGATGCCAAGTGGATTAAGGGTACGGCTTTTGTTGATTAAATGGTTCTCTTTGATAGAAACAGGGAGCAGGGGTTACTTTTGGAAGAAAATGGCATTACACTCAAGTCCAGACTGTCTGTGTGGTCTCTCAAGAGCTCTTACCTGGCATGTAATACACCATCCTTGGATGGGGAACGTTCCTAGACAAAACGTGCCTTTCCCCCGAGTCAGTAGGCTGAGTGGAACGCCGGTAGAACTGGGGCTCACGTGCTGTCAGGAAATCAGCATTTGCTGTGAAAGCCTTGATCTTGTCTTCGTGAAAGTGTCTTTGCCGAACAGGTGTGCTCTCCCACTGATGGCGTGGGGCCAGACGCTGGAGGGGAAGCAAAGAACATGAACTCAAGCAGGCTGAAAGGCAGCAGTAAAGTCAACATCATGAGGGGCCCAACAGAAACGCACATAGCACAGGGAATAAACAAGAGCAGTTGGAGACAGGCACACAGCGTCGGGGAAATGCAACCACTAAGCACCGACAATGTCCCCGAGAAGGACTAGAGCCATGTAACGTCTTACCTTTATTTCCCGATGCAGGTAGCTATGGCCAGAATTCACCTTCTCCCCGTCACTCAAGCTGAGCGAAGGAGGGGATGGCTGAGTGAGAGGCTTGACGTGGATTCCCTCTCTTTTTGAAGGTTGTGCCCAGGCTTGGAGTCGTTTCTTCAAAAGCTTTTCCCAAACAGAAAGCACCGTGTAAAGGAAGGGCTCGACTCCATGTAAGGAGCGGTTACCAGCTACACCCAGGGTACTCACATCCCTCATTTTGGTTTGTGCACTGTCCTCCTTCCCAGTCTGAGACTGTCAGTTCACAGTGACAGGGCTGGGAAGTGAGAGATGGAAAACAAAGAGCTGTGTCTTTTCTTCCCTTACCTGTTCTGCAAGAGGTGAGCGACTCTCAGTTCTTTCAGAAAGATCTGCACGTGGTTCTGGAAATGGACAGGCAGAGTGTTTTCTCAGGGTGAAAAAGGACGGCTGTATGATACACCTTAGGTTATATGGGGCAGAGGGCACTTTTCGCTTCCAAAATGCACAAACCATATTTTAGATCCCTCTAAGGGAGTGTATTTCTTTCTTTCTTTTGTTGCTTTTCCTACCACGTGGAATCCACTGAAGCAACTATCTGCTGAGGGACCCAAGAAATGAGAAGAAAACCCTGGAAAGTGTATTTTCAAGAGGCGTGCTGAGAGTGCCATGTCCCCACTGCTGCCGAGTGATTGCTGCTCATTGTGAGGTTATCTGGGCAGCATGTGGTCTTTAAAAGCTATCAAGATGCAGGGGTAGCTGAGAGGAGAAATTTTGTAAGAGGTCGTGACTACAGATACAGAAAGGAGGACAGACTTGCCTTTTAAATGTGGAGAGCTGCTTCTTACAAAACAGACTGGAGCGTTGTTCAATCCTGTGTGAAAACCCAAAGGAAGGAGAGATGATTCATTGCTCACGGCAGGCAAAGCTGCTGAGTAGATTGACATAAAGGGAACGGCCTTGCTTTATGAAATGGTTCTCATAGGCACAAACTGGAAACTGGAGCAGGGGGTGCTTTTGGAAGAAAATGGCATTACACTTGCACTTCTCTTTGTGCTTTCGAGGGCAGTTGTGCAGATAATCTGCGTGGTCCCCCAACAGCCCTTACCTGGCATGTGGCAGACCAGCCTGGGATGGGGAACATTCCTTGAGACGTGGTATTTTCCGCCTGTGTTGCGAGACTGTGAGGAACAGTGGTCAAAATTCCTCATGATGTGGTTGAACTGGGATTCAGACACTGATGTGGAAGCAGTGTCTGTCCCGTAACCCTTGTTCTTCTCTTGCTGAAAGTCTGACTGCAAAGACAGTTGGCTGTTCTGCTGGTGGCCTCAGGCCAGACACTGGAGGGGAAGTAATGAACATGTACTCATATAGGCTGAAAGGGAGCAGAAGCTACAATTACTGGTTTTCTTGTTATTTTTCCCACTACTATATCCAATTTGGAGAAGGTATAAGCACAGGCAGGTGGAAGCAAGCTCCCTGCTTCTCCAGTCCTAAGTAGTCACCTTGGGCAGCTGGTACAACATGCCTTGGGCGATTTAGTAGACAGCAAAATTATGCGCGGCGATCCCTGTGACAACTGGACATTTGACAGAAGGATGTTACCAGCCAGCACTGTCTTTTTTATACTGTAGATAAAATCACACTGAGAAATGTGGATGTTCATTGCAGTATTCCAAAGGAATTCCAGGCTCCTCGCTTCCTCCCAAAACGAGAGTAGCCTTGCACCTGGCTGTGTTAATGGGCTCTTGAGGAAAAATGGAACGTAGGCCATTGATGCCTTTTTCACCAGTTCTCAGTCTGTACCCGGAAAGCACATGAGTGCTGGTGTCATGGGCAGAAAGGTGCAATTACCTGAGAAGCGGTGAGGTAGAGGAGCTCCTTCTTGGCAGGTGTCAGGACAGTGGCACCTTTTTGCTACCTGCAGCAGGGATTTGCGTTTTTCCTCGGGCAGGGGTCTTCAGCTGAGGGAGCAGCAGCTCAGCGCGTCTGCTCGGCCGAGCAGCTGTGGCTCGGTGATGTGGGGAGACTCTGGGACACCTCCTGGTGACACCTCTGAGCTGCACAGCCACGCCTTGTCATTATTGCGTCATAGGCTGTTGTTAGTTGCCAGGCGAGCACGACCTCTCTAAAAGGTACCGGCCAGGATGCCAGTGGCCTTCTTGGCCACCTGGGCACACTGCTGGCTCACCTTCAGCCGCTGTCTACCAACACTCCCAGGTCTCTCTCTGCCTGGCAGCTTTCCAGCCACTCCTCCCCAGGCCTGTAGCACTGCTGGGGGTTGTGGCCCAAGTGCAAAACCCAGTACTAGGCCTTACTCAGACTCATGGCATTGGCCTCGGCCCAGCCATTCAGCCTATCTAGACCTCTCTGTAAAGCTTCCCTGCCCTCAAGCAGATCAGCACTTCCACCCAGCTTGGTGTCATCTGCAAACTTACTAAGGGCGCACTCTATCCCCTCATCCAGATCATTAATAAAGATGTTAAAACAGGAGTGGTTCCAGCACTGAGCCCTGGGGGACACCGCTCGTGACTGGCTAACAACTGGATTTAACTCCAGTGACCAGAACTCGTTGGATCAGATCATCTAACCAGTTTTTCACCCAGGAAAGTGTATGCCCATCCAAGCCAAGAACTGCCAATCTCCCTGAGAGAACGCTCTCAGGGAAACTGTCGGAAACTGTGTGTCATGGTTTGACATGACAGCCGTTCTGGGTAAGGCTGTCAAATGCCTTACTAAAGTCAAGGTAGACAAGAGCCACAGCCTTTCCTTCATCCAACAAGCAGGTCACCTTGTCATAGAAGGAGATCAGGTTTGTTAAACAGGACCTGCTCTTCATAAAGCCATGCTGTCTGGGCCTGATCCTGCATGTCTGGGTTGTCCTGCATGTGCTGCGTAATAGAACTTAGGATGACCTGCTCCACCAGCTTCCCGGGCACTGAAGTCTGTGGAGGAATGGTTAAGGGAGAATGGACATGGATCCCAGGGTATAATGTTAGGCCTGATGGGGCAAGGCAGTCTGAGTTCTACTTATATGAATTTAATGCACAGTCAAGACCAGAGTCAGAGCCATGGTTAAAGCAGTTGCTGTCACGTAGTCAGCGCAGACAGCAGGCCGCTTTCTGCTCCCTCAAGGTCGGGCTGTTTTCAGCTAACGAGCTAACAGCTCAAGGTGGAAAACAACTTCGGAGAAAAACAAGATGGGAAAATATGAGGGAGCTTGCTTATCGCAGAAACCGCAAAGCAGGATGAACATGAGAATGTAATCTATTAGCTGCTGTTGCTGAGCTAGCTTTGAAGCTGCTGTGTATATAAGTTAGAGCCTGCTCTCAATAAAGAAGATTTCTGCTATCACTCACATTGAGTAGGACTGATTTCTTCCCACCCAGCTGAGAATCGGACCCTGGGTTGATCGCCGCATGAAGTAGGCTTGGAGCTGGTTGTTCAGGCTTCGAGCCTGGGTGTTTCAGGCTTTGAGCCTGGGTGTTTCAGACTTAGTCTGGTTTCAGGCTTCGAGCCTGGGTTTTTCAGACTTAGAGTCTGGTTTGCAGACTTTGAGTTTGGTTTTTCAGGCCAAGAGCCGAAAACTTCGTGGCAGAAGTCAAACTGACAGGCCTGTAATTTCCCAGATCATCCTTCCGTCCCTTCTTATATATGGGTGTTACACTGGCTGACTGACTGACCTTTTTTTCCATTGTGCAACTGTAATAGGCAAAATAAGGACAGCTGGGTCCATTCCCGACAGTTGCCATGTACGCTGTCTTACCCGTCTAATCGTGGCCGCGCACACTCAAGTCCAAAATAGCGTGACCACCTTTTCGTGCATCTTATCCTGGGTGATCGGTACAAATGATCGCAGCCACTGTAGGGTCCCCACTAACTGTTGCGCCTGTTGTAGCGTAGTTATCCGGGCAATTACCAACAATCTCTGCCCTCTCACTTGCCTTTTTCCATGGTTACCCCGTGCAGATGATGCTGGGGATTGCCTTGCACTTCCGTACATATGGTCTGATTTATGGTGCGCCTGTCTTCCTTCCACAACAAAAATAAGGGCCCCGATAGAATAGTCTTCACTACCTGTATGAAGCACAGCATCCCTGACAGTTCCCTCAGCACTCTAGGATGTACCCCATCCAGCCCCATAGATGTAGAGGGGACATTTTGCTCCTCGCTCCTGTCTCTTGGCTTGGGGGGGGCTGACTTTCCCCAGTGGAAATGCAGCTATTACCAAAGACTGAGGCAAAGAAGCCTTTGCCTCTGAGGCCAGTTTGACTTCTACTGAGGAACATGGCTGGGAGTGGTTTTCCATCCAGGACGATTGTGGGCCTTCTGCAATGTAAAGCTGGCCATGTTTCAACAATTCAGCAATGTCTTTCTGCAAACACGGGGTGTGCTTCTGAAAGAAAAGCCAGTTCCGGTGTGGAGGTTTAGCCCTGGCTGGGAGCCAGATGCACACCAAGTCATTCTGTCACTGCCCCTCCTTGACTTTTCTTCAAAAGCTTTTCCCAAACAGAAAGCACTGTGTAAAGGAAGGACTCGACTGTTGTAAGATGTCGTGACTGCAGGCTTGGAAGGGAAAGCAAAGGATACAGAAATGATTCATTGCTGAGGTCAGATAACACTGCTGAGTGGATTGAAATGAAGGGAGCGACTGTTATTGATGAAATGCTTCTCCTTGACAGATTCAGGAAAGGGGAGCAGGGGCTACTTTTGGAAGAAAATGGCATTACACAAAATTTCTCTCTTTGCTTTTGAGGGCAGCTGTTCAGGCTTTCGGTGTAGTCCCTCAGCAGCCCTTACCGGGCGTATGAGAAGCCATGCCAGGGTGGGGAACACCTCTCCCCTGTGGCTCTTCTTATCACTTGGGATATAAATTTCTCATCACAATGTGCTAGGAACCTCCTGGATTGCTTATGCCCTGCTCTGTTGCCCCTCCAATAGATATCAGGGTGGTTGAAGTGCCCCACGAGGATAGGGCTCGTTAACAGGAGGCTGCTCCTATCTGTCCGTAGGTGCCCTCATCTGCCTGGTCTTTCTGTTTGAGTGGCCACAAGCTCTCGGCTGGCTCCTTCTGCAGTGTTTGAGATCATGCTTGCATACCTGGAGAAGAGAGACTGGAAAGAGGCCTTTTTCAGTGTCTTGCCAGAGCGGAAAGGGGCTGTTTGTTTGGGAGAAGCCAAAGATTCCTCCAAACGTGCTCTGTCTGGAAAAGAAGATGAAGGCAATGTCGTGGTTTTGCCCAGCCACAGCGGAAAGGCGGAACAAAAGCCCGAGACTCCTCCTCCTCCTCCCGGCGGAACGCAGACGGGATCGGGAAAAAGAAAAAGAGCCCGCCTAAGTTGAAATAAGAACAATTTACTAGGGGAAAGTTGAAGAGGAACAACTATAACAAACATAAAAGAATATTACAAACAAAACAGTCACTCACCACCCAGGATCAGACCTAAGCCACCGCTCCGGATCGGATACGGAGAAACCACGACCCCGCAAGAGAACTTCTTCCAGCCAGCTCCTTACCTATATCCTGGCATGACGTTAGGATGCCATCGAATACCTGCTGGCCAGCCTGGATTGGCCGTTCGGGCTGTACCCTTTCCTGGTTCCTCACGGGAATTAACTCTATCCGAGCTCAAACCAGGACAGGCAATGACTTGGGCAGTAACCAGACTTCAGAATGAGATGATGGGAAAGAGGAGACGTGTAGTTCATGGGATAAAACTGGGCTGTGAAGTGGTTAGACTCCAAAGACTGTCTGCTGCCGTTGTGATACTGAATTGTCTCAGTGCTTGGTAGTTCCATGGTTGGCTCAGAGCTGTTTCTGGACAGGAAGGGTAAAGATCAATGTAGTTTCTTACCGTGGAACCTCCATATTCATAGCTTTTTTAAAAAAATCAATTAGTGGCACGTGCAGAATTTCTTTTGTTTCCCGAGGAAGCAATTTTTTTTTAAAATATTTCTTTTCTAAATACATACCAAGTTGGGAGCATTGCCCAAGAGCATTAGTAGTTACTTTTTAAACATAGTCATTCTTCTCCATTTCTGCTCTAAGTTTTCTTAAGAGCAGTGGATGACAAGCCTTCCTGTGAGCTCAAAACAAGTACCACTAGTGCCTGTTGCAAATGGGCTGGAGTTTGAAAGCAGTCAGGTGAGCAACAATCTATATTGAGGGTCTGTGAGAAATTATGGGAGTCCAAGCGTGGTGTTCAGGTTAGTTTAGTTGTACTGAGGGGCCTCTAGGCGTCCTGCCTCTGGCATTTGGCTTTTCAGCATTTTTCATCTCAGTCTTGACGCAGGGAATATTTCCTGTCATTTAATATACAAAGGTGGGTCTCTTGGGAAGAGTGCACTGAGCCTTGCTCTGTGCTAAGCTCCTCTTTTCTCAGTGCAGTGCTAACGGGCTTTTTCTCGTTCCCCCTCAAACAGACAGATGTTTTGAATGAACCTGTGTGCACTGAATAGTCTTGCTCTGGAAAAGACAGAAGTAGAGTCAGTTTTGTAGAACCACAGAATAGTCTGGGTTGGGAGGGATGTCTAGGGATCATCTGGTTCACCCTCCTGCCAAAGCAGGTTAACCTAGACCAGATCAGTGTTGGAAGAGACCTCTAGAGATTTAGTCAACTCCCCTTGCTAAAGTAGGTTAACATAGATCAGGTTGCACAGGAACACTTCCAGTTCGGTTCTGAAAACCTCCAGAGCAAGATGCCACAACCTCTCTGGGCAGCCTGTGCCAGTGCTCCCTCCGGGAAAGAAGTTTTTCCTCCTATTTAAGTGGAACTTCCTGCGTTCCAGCTTGTGTTTGTTACCCTTTGTCCAGTCACTGGGGCACTACAGAAAAACAGACTCTCCGTGGAGCTGCTCTCCAGCAGGTCACCCCCAGCCTGTACTGGTGCATGGAGTTGTTCCTCCCGAGGTGCGGGACTCTGTGCTTGTCCTTGTTGAAGCTGACGAGGTTCCTCTCCGCCCAGCTCTCAAGCCGGTTGAGATCCCGCTGAATGGCAGCACGGCCTTCTGGGGAATCAGCCAGTCCTCCCAGTTTGGTGTCCTCAGGGAACTTGCTGAGGGTACACTCTGTCCCCTCATCCAGGTCGTTGATGAAGATGTTGAACAAGACTGGCCCCAGAACCGATCCCTGTGGAACTCCACTGGCCACAGGCCTCCAACTCGGTTCTGTGCCATTGATCACCACCCTCTGGGCTCTGTCCTTCAGCCAGCTCTCGATCCACCTCACCGTCCACTCATTTCCCAAATGTTAACTGGGGGGAAACTTGACAAAAGAGGTGCAAATTGTGCCTGGGTCCACCCGTTCAGACACAGCAGGGGATCTTCAGTTACTCTTGAAGCTTTTTTTGTACCTCTCTCTCCAGATGAGTTATCCATCGCGTCATTACCTTGGACCACGCTCCAATAGTCTGGGCTAAGTGCAAAGTCCTGTTTTCAGAACCCCAAGTCTCACGGGAAGAGCAAAAGATTTGCACCTAAGCTAGCTGGACACCCAGGGAAAGCTCGGGACTAGATTTGGGGATTTGCACGTGCAGAGTATCAAGCGGCAGAATTTATGCACTGGCCGTCTGTAGAAGAATATGGCCAAGATGTTCTGTTGCAGTGCAAAACTGAGCTGCACCATTAGGTGTTAAAGGTACGTTAGCTCTTGCAGCCAGGTGGAATTCTTGACTCTGAGGGAGATGGGGGCGGATACAGCAGAGCATTACAGATTTGTTTGGATCAGACAGCAACGGAGATCTCTGGAAGTGCTGTGGGAGTTGTTGATGAAAGTCTTGGTGAAAGGTCTACAAAAAAGCACGTGCAAATATGTATGTGTGAGTACCACAGCACAGAAAGTTAGGAAAGAGAGAGAAAGAGACCGTATAGAGGTGTCTAAGTTTAAAGTTCAGATCTTACCCAAAGGTGACCCTATGAGGGGAAGAGAGGTTCAGCCCATCAGCTGATCGCAGGAGTCAAGAGTCAGTGATGGATTCTTGCCTGACTTAGTCACGATGGTATCTTTCCTAATGGTTCCCCTTTGTTAAGCCATTTCTGTAATACTTTTTACTTTCAAGGTGGGGCTTGAGTGGCTCGAGTCATAAATACCTTTATTAGGATTGGTGTAAAATTCTCTCACTTTGCTTTTAAAGGCATAGGCTAAGAAAAGTTCAAAGAGCATGCTCAGTGAGGGGTGGTCGCACCTTGGAGGCAGGCAGCCTTTGGGATAGAGGTGTGTTTTGGTGTTATAATGACATTAGAACGAGCAAAGTTCACTCAGACGACGGCATTTTGTCAAAACGTGACAGAAGGCTGGCCCAGAGTGTCAGGCCTGCAGTTTATCAGTCCCGTAGTACCATGCGGAACCTGGCTACAGAATCTCCACTCCATCCCAGCCTCCGTGCTGGTTGCCTAGTGAACCAGGGATTCCTCACGTACCAGCTGCAGTCTTCCCTGGGACCCTTTGCGATGTTACACCTTTCCTTAGAGTGTGAACAATGCTGTCTCTTTAATAGAAGTTCAACTTCTAAATTATTTCCAGTAATCATTCCACAGGAACAATGCTGGCTCATGCTTAATCTGCTGTCCAGCAGAACTCCCAGGCCCCTCTCCGTGCAGCTGCTCTCCAGCAGGTCAGCCCTCAGCCTGTACTGGTACAACATGGGGTTGTGCCTCCCCAGGTGCAGGACTTTGCCCTTGCCCCTGCTGGGAGGTTCCTCTCTGCCCGTGCAGCATGGTGTGGTTGAATCGCTTCAGGCCTAAATAAAATGGGCATAAAATAATTTTGACAAGGAGTCTGAACAAATCTCTTTTTAATGTGCATACTGAATTTACATGTTTCTGTTTGTTAAGGAGACCGGGAGACGCTTCAGTGTGTCTGAACACTGCGGGGTCCTCCTCTGTAAAGGGGGTATCTGTTCTTTGGGAGGTGGCTGCGGCACTCGTGGAGCTGCTGATCGAGCGGGAGGGCAGGATGGTCTCTTGTTTCCATGCGTTTGCAGTTTGCCCCGAGAGCACTTCTTCCTGTTCTCTGCCGCACTTTCCTTGGGAGTCAGCATGCCTTTGTCTGTCAGTTTTGTCTGTCTTTTGTCCCCCAAGTCTTTCTCTGAAATGGGAAAGGAGCAGAAATTTTACTCAAGTTGCCCCTTGCTGATTTGGATGCTTAGGGTGAATTCAAGAGGTCCCCTACCTCACTTTCAGAGGGCTCAAGGATATAAGAGAGAGACATATTGTTTGCCTTCTGCCTTCCCCCATCCCCACCGAGAGCGCATGTTTGCCCATCCTGCACCAAACCTGAGTGTGCTGAGACCTGAAGGACTCATTTCTGTGCCCTGTCACCTCCCCACTCAGCACAGCCACGGCTGGGCCTAGCACGCTGCTCTGGCTCCTACTCTTCCACCTCAGCAACTCCACTCAGTTCAGGTCTGTGAGGATTTCTGGGCTTTAGGGGAATGCCCAGGAGCGTGTGCGGTTCAGGAAGGGATGCAGTTGCCTGTGTTTGTCACCTTTTTTACTTGTCCTTGCTGACCACTTTTGGATCTTGGCAGGCGAATCTGTCTGGAAACCCTCGTGGAGTTGTTCCAGTACCTGGAAGATGAACAAGACAGATGCCATGAAGGATGAGAAGCTGATTCACGGACAACTTTTGCATGGCTTTTGCTTTAGTGCAGGCTGTGAGATTGCCCCTGGTGCCTGCCCCTAGCAAGTTGCAGACAGGTGAAAGTGACTCCAGAGGAAATGCTAAAAAGGAAAAGCAGTAGACTCCACTCGAGTAGCAAGGGGAGAGAAATCTGGCAATGAAGGACCACACCATCCTTGAAGGAAATGAAACGTGCAAAGTCCTAGGAAGTCGTATGCGGTAAGCCTCACATCTTACCTTTTTTTTCCGATCCAAGTCACTGTGGCCAGTGTTCACCTTCTCCTGGACGCAAGATTTGTCACGCGAGATGAGCGAAGGAGAGGACGGCTGAGTGAGGGGTATGACGTGGATTCCCTCTGTTTTTGCAGGTTGTGTGGAGGCTTGGAATCGTTTTTTCAAGAGCTGTTTTTCCCCAAAAAGAAAGCACGGTGTAAAGGAAGGGCATGACTCCACGTAAGCAGCACTTAAAGGCAAGGTGAACTCTATGGCTAACACAAGTCCCCAGCAAGGGTGTGCAGCACAAGAGACCCGAGACTGTCACCTGTTGGGATGTGACCCCCTCTAGGTTAATTTCATGGGTGCATTGCCACAACTTCCAATGTCCAGACAACGAGGAGAAGAATAACAGATATACAGGGCGTAATGTGTAACACTGGATGACTGTGGGAACTGCTGATGGAAATCAGATGAGGAAGGGATTCAATCTGGATCTCTGTGGTGTCTTTGCTCTTCTGTACTGGGTTTGTCACTACAAGCACGCTTAGTGCTAGGCCACTACATTTCTCTGTGCACAGGCTCCCCCTGCCCTTTGAAGGCCCAAGTGGTCCAACTGTGCTTGGCAGAAGTTTCTATTTGTAAGTACAAAGACCAGCAGGCTGCTGAGAGCTGCTAAGGAAGCGTAGTTGTCTGAGGGTGGTGATATGTCCATCCTGTAGTCATTCTGTAGCCAAACCACAGCAAATAAGACCTGGAAGAGCTGTTTTCTGTGAGAGTAAGGGAAGAGTAAAAGTCAAGCGTGGTATTTCCTACAGCCAGCTCAGGAGGCATGACACAGCTGGAAGCAATAGAGTTCTAGTTTAGTTATCAAGCGCCCTGACACTGTCTCCCTTGCAGGCTCCTGTTCTACCCGTGGGATCCTCATGTGTCTGGCTGTGGCTCTGGGCTGTCCTCCTTACCAATCAAAGACTGTCATTTCTGGCGACAGTCTTGGGAAATGAGAGAGTACTGAAAGCATGAGCCATGTATTTTTTTTCTGTTACCTTTTCAGAGGCAGGAGGGTGACCTTCAGTCCTTTCACGAGGATCTGCAGTGAGTTCTGGAAACAGACAGGCAGAGTGTTTTCTCAAGTTGATAAAGGAAGGATGTAAGTTACCCTTTATGCTCTACAGGGCAGGGGGCATTTTAACTTCAGAACGGCACGAGCATATTTTGGATCTCCCTAGCGGGTTGTAATTCTTCTCTGATTTGTTTGCTTTTTGAGCCTCACACAGCACATTGGTGCAGTGACTTGCTGAGGGGCCTGAGAAGTGAGAAGAAAACCCTGGAAAGTGTATTTACAACAGGTGGGCTGAGAGTGCCGTCTCCCCGCTACTGCCCAGTGATCGCTGCTCATTATGAAGTTGTTACATGTCTGGGCAGCACGTGATCTCTAAAAGGTACCAAGATGCAACGCTAGTTAGCCAGGAGAAATCTTGCAAGATGTGGAGACCACACACATAGAAGGGAAGAAAGACTTACCTTGTAAAGGCGGAAGCCTGTTTCTAACAGCACAGATGCGAGTGTTGTTTAATCCTGTGGAAAAAAAACCAAAGGATACAGAGATGATTCATTGCTGAGGACAGCTAACGATGCTGCCGAGTGGCTTGAAATGAAGGGAATGGCTGATGCTGGGGAAATGCTTCTCTTGGACAGATCCACAAAAGGGGAGCAGGGGGTATTTTTGGAAGAAAATGGCATTACACTCAAATTTCCCTTTTTGCTTTTGAGGGCAGCTGTCCAGGCTCTCTGTGTAGTCCCTCATCAACTCTTACCAGGCATGTGATACACCATCCTGGGATGGGGAGCATTCCTGGAGTAGTAGTAGCCTTCCCCTGAGTCACTCGACTGAGAGGAACGCTGGTTGAACTGGGGCTCACACGCTGGCATGGAATCAATATCTGTCGTGTAAGCCTGGATCTTCTCCTGTCGCAGAGCATGCCTCTGTTGAGCAGTTTGGCTCCTCCACTGATGGCCTGAGGCCAGGCTCTAGAAGGAGAGTAAAGAACGTGAACTGCCATAGGCTGAAAGGCAGCACAATCTGCAATTACTGCTTTCCTTGTTCCTCCCTCTTCCATGTCCAATTTGGAGAAGTTATAAGCATGGGCGGGTAGAAGCAAGCTCCCCGCTGCTCCGCTCCTAAGTCGTTCCATGGGGCAGCCAATGCTGCTGCTATTTACTTATAGTTCGTGCTCCGCAGGTCAGCCGCGCCTTGCTATGCCTGCCTGAGACATCTCCTTGTAGCAACAGATTCTGTTGGAGCAAGGCAGTGGATTGCTCTCTGACTTGTCACGGGAGGTGCGGGGCCAAGCGATGACAGGAAAGGACATGCGCAAGCCTTTTGGGTTTCTGTCTTTCCTAAGGGTTATGTGGGTAGAGAGGCAGTCCTGTGTTTCTTAATACCTGCGCTGGTTCAGGTGCATTCCTGAGCCAGAGAAAGCCCAGGGGAGCATGAAGGCCTGCCGGGAGCCAGCAGCTCTCCCTCAGGAGCTGTAGGCAGGGCCGGGAGTTATGATGGCCAGATGCCGCTCCCACCAAAGGCAGCCCTGGGGAGCACTGCAACTTGATCAGTCAATTTCATCAATCCTCTCAGTCCAAGGGAAGGTTTTGAAAAGGACAGAAACCCCTGTTTTTTCTCAAGACCTTTCCCCAAACACAAAGCACCGTGTAAAGGAAGGGCATGACTCCACGTAAGCAGCACTTAAAGGCAAGGTAAAGTCTATGGCTAACACAAGTCCCCAGCAAGGGTGTGCAGCACAAGAGACCCGAGACTGTCACCTGTTGGGATGTGACCCCCTCTAGGTTAATTTCATAGGTGCATTGCCACAACTTCCAATGTCCAGACAGGGAGGAGAAGAATAACAGATATCCAGGGCGTAATGTGTAACACTGGATGACTGTGGGAACTGCTGATGGAAATCAGAGGAGGATGGGATTCAATCTGGATCTCTGTGGTGTCTTTGCTCTTCTGTACTGGGTTTGTCACTACAAGCACGCTTAGTGCTAGGCCACTACATTTCTCTGTGCACAGGCTCCCCCTGCCCTTTGAAGGCCCAAGTGGTCCAACTGTGCTTGGCAGAAGTTTCTATTTGTAAGTACAAAGATCAGCAGGCTGCTGAGAGCTGCTAAGGAAGCGTAGTTGTCTGAGGGTGGTGATATGTCCATCCTGTAGTCATTCTGTAGCCAAACCACAGCAAATAAGACCTGGAAGAGCTGTTTTCTGTGAGAGTAAGGGAAGAGTAAAAGTCAAGCGTGGTCTTTCCTACAGCCAGCTCAGGAGGCATGACACAGCTGGAAGCAATAGAGTTCTAGTTTAGTTATCAAGCGCCCTGACACTGTCTCCCTTGCAGGCTCCTGTTCTACCCGTGGGATCCTCATGTGTCTGGCTGTGGCTCTGGGCTGTCCTCCTTACCAGTCAAAAAGACTGTCAGTTCTGGTGACAGTCTTGGGAAATGAGAGAGTGCTTAAAGCATGAGCCATGTATTTTTTTTCTGTTACCTTTTCAGAGGCAGGAGGGTGACCTTCAGTCTTTCCATGAGGAGCTGCAGAGGGTTCTGGAAACAGACAGGCAGAGTGTTTTCTCAAGTTGATAAAGGAAGGCTGTAAGTTACCCTTTATGCTCTTCAGGGCAGGGGGCATTTTAACTTCAGAACGGCACGAGCATATTTTGGATCTCCCTAGGGGGTTGTAATTCTTCTCTGGTTTGTTTGCTTTTTGAGCCTCACACAGCACATTGGTGCAGTGACTTGCTGAGGGGCCTGAGAAGTGAGAAGAAAAGCCTGGAAAGTGTATTTACAACAGGTGGGCTGAGAGTGCCGTCTCCCCGCTACTGCCCAGTGATCGCTGCTCATTATGAAGTTGTTACATGTCTGGGCAGCACGTGATCTCTAAAACGTACCAAGGTGCAACGCTAGTTAGCCAGGAGAAATCTTGCAAGATGTGGAGACCACACACAGAGAAGGGAAGAAAGACTTACCTTGTAAAGGCGGAAGCCTGTTGCTAACAGCACAGATGCGAGTGTTGTTTAATCCTGTGGAAAAAAAATAAAGGATACAAAGATGATTCATTGCTGAGGACAGCTAACGATGCTGCCGAGTGGCTTGAAATGAAGGGAATGGCTGATGCTGGGGAAATGCTTCTCTTGGACAGATCCAGGAAAGTGGAGCAGGGGGTATTTTTGGAAGAAAATGGCATTACACTCAAATTTCCCTTTTTGCTTTTGAGGGCAGCTGTCCAGGCTCTCTGTGTAGTCCCTCATCAACTCTTACCAGGTATGTGATACACCATCCTGGGATGGGGAGCATTCCTGCAGTAGTAGTAGCTTTCCCCTGTGTCACTCGACTGAGAGGAACGCTGGTTGAACTGGGGCTCACACGCTGGCATAGAATCAATATCTGTCGTGTAAGCCTGGATCTTCTCCTGTCGCAAAGCATGCCTCTGGTGAGCAGTTTGGCTCCTCCACTGATGGCCTGAGGCCAGGCTCTAGAAGGAGAGTAAAGAACGTGAACTGCCATAGGCTGAAAGGCAGCACAATCTGCAATTACTGCTTTCCTTGTTCCTCCCTCTTCCATGTCCAATTTGGAGAAGTTATAAGCATGGGCGGGTAGAAGCAAGCTCCCCGCTGCTCCGCTCCTAAGTCGTTCCACGGGGCAGCCAATGCTGCTGCTATTTACTTATAGTTCGTGCTCCGCAGGTCAGCCGCGCCTTGCTATGCCTGCCTGAGACATCTCCTTGTAGCAACAGATTCTGTTGGAGCAGGGCAGTGGATTGCTCTCTGACTTGTCACGGGAGGTGCGGGGCCAAGTGATGACAGGAAAGGACATGCGCAAGCCTTTTGGGTTTCTGTCTTTCCTAAGGGTTGTGTGGGTAGAGAGGCAGTCCTGTGTTTCTTAATACCTGCGCTGGTTCAGGTGCATTCCTGAGCCAGAGAAAGCCCAGGGGAGCATGAAGGCCTGCCGGGAGCCAGCAGCTCTCCCTCAGGAGCTGTAGGCAGGGCCGGGAGTTATGATGGCCAGATGCCGCTCCCACCAAAGGCAGCCCTGGGGAGCACTGCAACTTGATCAGTCAATTTCATCAATCCTCTCAGTCCAAGGGAAGGTTTTGAAAAGGACAGAAACCCCTGTTTTTTCTCAAGACCTTTCCCCAAACACAAAGCACTGTGTAAAGGAAGGGCATGACTCCACGTAAGCAGCACTTAAAGGCAAGGTAAAGTCTATGGCTAACACAAGTCCCCAGCAAGGGTGTGCAGCACAAGAGACCCGAGACTGTCACCTGCTGGGATGTGACCCCCTCTAGGTTAATTTCATAGGTGCATTGCCACAACTTCCAATGTCCAGACAACGAGGAGAAGAATAACAGATATCCAGGGCGTAATGTGTAACACTGGATGACTGTGGGAACTGCTGATGGAAATCAGAGGAGGATGGGATTCAATCTGGATCTCTGTGGTGTCTTTGCTCTTCTGTACTGGGTTTGTCACTACAAGCACACTTAGTGCTAGGCCACTATATTTCTCTGTGCACAGGCTCCCCCTGCCCTTTGAAGGCCCAAGTGGTCCAACTGTGCTTGGCAGAAGTTTCTATTTGTAAGTACAAAGAACAGCAGGCTGCTGAGAGCTGCTAAGGAAGCGTAGTTGTCTGAGGGTGGTGATATGTCCATCCTGTAGTCATTCTGTAGCCAAACCACAGCAAATAAGACCTGGAAGAGCTGTTTTCTGTGAGAGTAAGGGAAGAGTAAAAGTCAAGCGTGGTCTTTCCTACAGCCAGCTCAGGAGGCATGACACAGCTGGAAGCAATAGAGTTCTAGTTTAGTTATCAAGCGCCCTGACACTGTCTCCCTTGCAGGCTCCTGTTCTACCCGTGGGATCCTCATGTGTCTGGCTGTGGCTCTGGGCTGTCCTCCTTACCAGTCAAAGACTGTCAGTTCTGGAGACAGTCTTGGGAAATGAGAGAGTGCTTAAAGCATGAGCCATGTATTTTTTTTCTGTTACCTTTTCAGAGGCAGGAGGGTGACCTTCAGTCTTTCCATGAGGAGCTGCAGAGGGTTCTGGAAACAGACAGGCAGAGTGTTTTCTCAAGTTGATAAAGGAAGGCTGTAAGTTACCCTTTATGCTCTTCAGGGCAGGGGGCATTTTAACTTCAGAACGGCACGAGCATATTTTGGATCTCCCTAGGGGGTTGTAATTGTTCTCTGGCTTGTTTGCTTTTTGAGCCTCACACAGCACATTGGTGCAGTGACTTGCTGAGGGGCCTGAGAAGTGAGAAGAAAAGCCTGGAAAGTGTATTTACAACAGGCGTGCTGAGAGTGTGTGACATAATTACCTAAGTGGCCTGGAAATTAAAGCTTATATTAAACCTTGCATGAAAGATCAGCATTGTTCACCCATTAAGGAAAGGTATAAAAATCAGCATTGTTCACCATTTAAGGAAAGGTATAAAATCGGGAAGGCTTACAGGGTGGATACAGCTGCTGCTGCTATGTGAGGAATGCACAACAAGCAATTCCCTGCAAATACCATGCAGTGTGGAGCAGAGTGGAGGCTCTGCCGACACACTCTGTGAGGATACGCAGGAACGAGATGGTCCTCTAGAACTGATAAGCAGCACTTTTGGTACCCTGAGCCAATGGTCTGTCAAATCTTGACAAAATGCTGTCTTTAGTGCAAACTTTGCTCATTTTAATGTCATTTTAATACTAAAACACACCTCCATCCCAAGGCTACCTGCCTTCAAGGTGAAACTACTCCTCCCTCAGTCTGCGCCCTGAATTGTTTGTAAACTGTACCTTTAAATGCGAGGCAGGAGAATTTCATACCAATTGGAATAAAGGTATTTAAGACTAAAGTCACTCTAACTCCACCTTGAAGGTGAAAAAAGGTATAAAATGGTTAAAGAAAAGGGGATGTTGGGGGAAGACACCATCACGAACAACTCGGGGAAGCTCCTTTGCAGATTGTCTCTGACTCTTGGGATCAGCCAACCGACTGAGCCTCTCTTCCTCTCGCCTTGGGTGGCCTTGGGTGAGACTTAAACTAAGTACTTCTGCTGGAAACAGAATTTTTGTAGCCAGGCTGTACTTTGTCATTTCGTGCACTGTATTAAATACGTGTCTATATTTTTTTTGTACGTATTTCTTTTGCAGACAGTCACTATTGCTGGCAATCCACAACAACCTGTATCTCTTTTGCATGAATAAAACTGCACTAAGTAGCCAGTCATCAGTGTTTCTCACTGAACGTGACCAGACCCTGGAGTGTGGCTCTGCTAGTTCCTGAGAATGACTGGACTGAAGATGCAGTCCACTATCACTGAATCCAGAGTCATGATAGTTCACAGGAGGTGAACATGCCTGGACTGGTCGTGGTAAATTAAGCATCACTCAAAATTTCAACCTAGCCACACCTAACCTCCCACCTTGGTGAGGACAGTTAGAATGAAAGGGGGTTTATTTTCTGCCAAATCACTCTGTCCCTTTTTAATGTGCCGTGTCCCCGCTACTGCCCAGTGATCGCTGCTCATTATGAAGTTGTTACATGTCTGGGCAGCACGTGATCTCTAAAAGGTACAAAGCTGCAACGCTAGTTAGCCAGGAGAAATCTTGCAAGATGTGGAGACCACACACATAGAAGGGAAGAAAGACTTACCTTTTAAAGGCGGAAACCTGCTTCTAACAGCACAGATGCGAGTGTTGTTTAATCCTGTGGAAAAAAAACAAAGGACATGGAGATGATTCATTGCTGAGGACACCTAACGATACTGCCGAGTGGCTTGAAATGAAGGGAATGGCTGATGCTGGGGAAATGCTTCTCTTGGACAGGTCCAGGAAAGGGGAGCAGGGGGTATTTTTGGAAGAAAATGGCATTACACTCAAATTTCTCTTTTTGCTTTTGAGGGCAGCTGTCCAGGCTCTCTGTGTAGTCCCTCATCAACTCTTACCAGGCAAGTGATACAGCGTCCTGGCTTGGGGAACATTCCTGGAGTAGTCCTTTCCTTTTGAGCCTCTATACTGAGATGAGGAGTGGTTCAATTCTGACATGTTGTACTTGAACATGCTTGAATGGAATGGATATTAGTCATGTAAGGCTGGATCTTCTCCTCTTATGGAGTGTCTCTGTGGCAAGCAGGTTGGCTCTTCCACCCGTGGCCTAAGGCTAGATGCTGGAGGGGAAGTAAAAAAGGTGAACTGATCATATAGGCTGAAAGGGATCCGAAGCTACAATTACTGGTTTTCTTCCTGTTCCACGTCAAATTTGGAGAAGGTATAAGCACAGGCAGGTGGAAGCAAGCTCCCTGCTTCTCCAATCCTAAGTAGTCACCTTGGGCAGCTGGTACAACATGCCTTGGGCAATATAGTAGACAGCAAAATTATGCGTGGCGATCCCTGTGACAATTGGACATTTGACAGAAGGATGTTACCAGACAGCACTGTCTTTTTTATACTGTAGATAAAATCACACTGAGAAATGTGGATGTTCATTGCAGTATTCCAAAGGAATTCCAGGCTTCTCGCTTCCTCCCAAAACGAGAGTAGCCTTGCACCTGGCTGTGTTAATGGGCTCTTGAGGAAAAATGGAATGTAGGCCATTGATGCCTTTTTCACCAGTTCTCAGTCTGTACCCGGAAAGCACATGAGTGCTGGTGTCATGGGCAGAAAGGTGCAATTACCTGAGAAGCGGTGAGGTAGAGGAGCTCCTTCTTGGCAGGTGTCAGGACCTTTTTGCTACCTGCAGCAGGGATTTGCGTTTTTCCTCAGACAGGGGTCTTCAGCTGAGGGAGCAGCAGCTCAGCGCGTCTGCTCGGCCGAGCAGCTGTGGCTCGGTGATGTGAGGAGACTCTGGGACACCTCCTGGTGACACCTCTGAGCTGCACAGCCACGCCTTGTCATTATTGCGTCATAGGCAGTTGTTAGTTGCCAGGCGAGCACGACCTCTCTAAAAGGTACCAAAGTCCATGGCTAGTTACCCAGGAGAAATCTTGTCAGGAAGCTTTTCTCGTTGTTGCCCTTGCCATCACTGGCCAGATGCAGTTCTATCAGGGCTTTAGCTTTCCTAACCTGATCCCTGGCCGCTCAGAAAATTTCTCTGGTAGCCTGCTAGGCTACCTGTCCTTCCTTCCATGCCCTGTAACCTTTTTTGCATTTGAGTTTATGCAGGAGCTCCTTGTTCACCCATGCAGGTGTCATGGTGTGTTTGCCTGACGTCCTCTTTGTTTGGATGCATCGCTCCTGAGCTTGGAGGAGATGATCCTGGAACAGGAACCAGCTTTCCTGGGTCCCTGTTTGCTCCAGGGCTTTTATCCCGTGGTACCATGTCAAGCAGATGCCTGAAGAAGCCAAAGTCTGCTCTCCTGAAGTGCAGGGTAGTGAGCATGCTGTGCACCCTCCTCACTGCCCTAAGGATATTGAGCTCCCCCATTTCGTGGTCACCGCAACCAAGGCTGCCCTTGAGCTGTCTCTCTACCACAGTCTCTTACTTCCTTACTGCTGCTTGTATTCCAGAAAGCACAGCTATCAGAGATGACTTTTCCCTCCCTGAACCGGTGGACCAGAATCAGAGCTTTTGATCCCTCTGGTTTTTTTTACACTTGAAGGGGAAAAAGAAGAGTGTGACAGGTGTGACACTGTCATTCCAACAAGTGCCTGCTGATGGCTGCTAGAAAGTTGGTACTATTAACAAGTGCTGTTGGTGGTTGCTATAAAAAGTTGCTAGCATCAGCAAGTGCTATTTTGCGGGGTCTCTCCAGAGGCCAGCCATTGTCTGAGGCCTGCTACCCAGGCCTTGGCATATCACTAGCTGCCTTCAATTGAACCCCATTGAGCTTTGGAAGGTAGACCTTGGCAGTTGTGTTGCTTGTGGCATGCCCGCTAGCACGTGCTCTCGATCAGCATCTTGCTCAGGGATTACTGGGCTGCCTGCAGGTGGGTGTTCCCTTGGACAGCTACTGCTTACAACACAGACCAGAGCGCTGTTTAAGCCTGCGCAGAAACCCAAAGGACTTGGGTTTTGTCTTCACAACAGCAAACACGCAGTACACTTAGCTGGGGCTCTCCAAGGAGAGTCAGTGCTGCGTCTGTAAAACAGAGGTATCAGACCTGAGGTTTGTATGCTGTAGCACAGGGTTTATGGAGTGGTGTGTAAAGAGTGAACAGACTTGGCATACGTAGAATCACAGAACTGTTTCAGGTGCAAGAGACCTTTAAGATCATGGAGTCCAGCCTTTGTCCCAGCCCTATCAACCACTAGACCATTTCCCGACGTGCAACATCCACCCGTCTCTAAAAACACCTCCAGGGACAGTGACTCCACAATCTCCCTGGGCAGTCAATTCCAATGCCTGACAACCCTTTCAGTACAGAAATTCCTCCTCATATCCAGCCTGAACCTCCCCTGGCACAACTTGAGGCCATTTCCTCTTGTTCTGTTGGTTGTCACTAGGGAGAACCGACCAACCCCCACCTCACTACAACTTCCTGTCAGATAGTTATAGAGAGCGATAAGATCTCCCCTGAGCGTTCTTTTCTCCAGGCTAAACAGCCCCAGATCCCTCAGCCATTACTCATATGAGACGTGCTCCAAATCCTTTATTAGCTTGATAGCCCAACCCTGTATCCCCTCTAGCACCTCAATGTCCTTCCTGTAGACAGGGGCACAAAACTGGACACAGTATTTGAGGTGCAGCCTCACCAAAACCGAGTACAGGGGAATGATCACCTCCCTGCTCCTGCTGACAAACAACACCGTTCCTGACACAGGCCAGGATGCCATTCGCCTTCTTGGCCACCTGGGCACACTGCTGGCTCACCTTCAGCCGCTGTCTACTCTGTCCCCTCCTCCTCTAAGTCTTTCAAACTTGGTAACGATGAACGCCGTTGGCCCCACAAATCCGCACTGCCCCCCGTCCTCCGGCTCTCATTTCTGCCGCCCCCACTGCCTTCAGGCGCCATTTTTGGCGGCTCCTGACACAGCTGATATTTCTCATTTGTCCCGCCCGCACTGCCTTCAGGCGCCATCTTTGGCGGCTCCTGACACAGCTGCTATTTCTCATTTCTCCCGCCCCCTCTGCCTTCAGGCGCCATCTTTGGCGGCTCCTGACACAGCTGCTATTTCTCATTTGTCCCGCCCCCTCTGCCTTCAGGCGCCATCTTTGGCGGCTCCTGACACAGCTGCTATTTCTCATTTGTCCCGCCCCCTCTGCCTTCAGGCGCCATCTTTGGCGGCTCCTGACACAGCTGCTATTTCTCATTTGTCCCGCCCCCTCTGCCTTCAGGCGCCATCTTTGGCGGCTCGTGGCGCCGGTATTTCTCCCCCTCCGGCACCGCCTGACCCAGCACCATCCCCGGTGCCGGCGGCGCAGGCGGCATTCCTGTCTCCTGCGTTTTCTTTTTCTTCATCTCCCCCTGCGTGCCCGACGGTACCCAGTCTAACACGGGGTCGCGCCCACTTACTATGCCTTACCTTGCGTCGTACCCCCGCACGACTCCGCCCAATCTGGGCCGGGAACACGACCGCCTCGTGGTTAGGCACCGCGCTAACGACAGCCGGCTCTTACCCCCATCGTGGCTCGCCGGCACCCTCCGCGGCTCCGCCGCCTCCGCGCCACAAGGTGGCGACCCCCGGAGCTCGAAATGGCGGCGCACCCGACCGCACGGCCACCTCCCCGGACGGGTAGTTTCCCGCGCCGTCAGCGGACCTGTTTCTCCTCTGCTGTCTCAGAGAGTCCTCTTAATCTCCCTCCCCACGTTTTAAGATGCTGCTCCATCCCCTCGGTCCCCGACAAAGCAGCCTGAAGCATCTCCTCCTCTACCGCTGTCCAATTCTGGACACTTAATAACTCTGTGGGTGCCTGTAAACAGACCCCGCCTCCGCATCCATGGGATGCAAGCGGCCCTGGGCACGGTGAACCTGCTCACCCACCTCAAGCTAACAATGCTGTTGAGTGGATTGAAATGAAGGGAATGGCTGATGCTGGTGAAAAGCTTCTCTTGGACAGATCCACAAAAGGGGAGCAGGGGGTACTTTTGGAAGAAAATGGCATTACACTCAAATGTCTCTTTTTGCTTTTGAGGGCAGCTGTCCAGGCTCTCTGTGTAGTCCCTCATCAACTCTTACCAGGCATGTGATACACCATCCTGGGATGGGGAGCGTTCCTGGAGTAGTAGTAGCCTTCCCCTGAGTCACTCGACTGAGAGGAACGCTGGCTGAACTGGGACTCACACGCTGGCATGGAATGAATATTTGTCGTGTAAGCCTGGATCTTCTCCTGTCACAGAGCATGTCTCTGGTGAGCAGCTTAGCTCCTCCACTGATGGCCTGAGGCCAGGCTCTAGAAGGAGAGTAAAGAATGTGAACTGCCATAGGCTAAAAGGCAGCAGAATCTGCAATTGCTGCTTTCCTTGTTCCAGCGTGTCCGGCACAGTAGCACTCAGCAGCGGTGTGATTTCATTCAGGCCGCGATAGTCTACTGTCAGTCTCCACTCTCCGCTAGATTTTCATACTGGCCATATGGGGCTGTTAAAGGGTGATTGAGTCCTGCTGATCACCCCGTGGCTCTCCAATTGACGAATCACTTTGTAGATTGGAATCGGAGAGTCACGGTTAGTCCGATATTGCCGCTGGTGCACTGTTGTGGTTGCAACTGGCACTTGATGGTCTTCAACTCTCAGCAACCCCACAGCAGAAGGGTCCTCTGAGAGGCCAGGCAGGCTGGACAGCTGTTCAGTTTCTTCTGTCTCGATAAGGCAGCCACACCAAAAGCCCACTGATACCCTTTTGGCTCCCTGAAATACCCTCTCTTTAGGTAATCTATTCCCAAGATGCATGGAGCTTCTGGACCTGTCACAATGGGATGCTTTTGCCATCTATTTCCCATCGGACTCACTTCTGCTTCCACCACAGCGAGCCGTTGGAATCCTCCTGTCACTCTGGAAATACAAATTTGTTCTCCTCTATAACCTGACAGGAACAAAGTGCATTGAGCTCCAGTATCCACCAGATCCTTGTAATCTTGTGGATCTGATGTGTGAAGCCAACGGATCAACACAGACCAGTACATCCTGTTGTCCCTGTCCTCCCCCTGGCTGGAGGCAGGGCCCCTCTAATACATTTCTCTGTGCACAGGCTTCCCCTGTCCTTTACAGGCCCAAGGCTGTTCTCCTTACCACTCTGAGACTGTCATTTCCGGAGACAGTCTTGGGAAATGAGAGAGTGCTGGCTTCCAATCGGATGGGACCTTCCCAGTCAGACAGGACTGCTGGTAGATGATGGACAATGCCTTAAAGAGCATTCCTGACAGTTCCCTTAGCACTCTAGGATGTATCCCCATCCAGCCCCATAGATGTAGAGGGGACATTTTGCTCCTCGCTCCTGTCTCTTGGCTTGGGGGGGCTGACTTTCCCCAGTGGAAATGCAGCTATTACCAAAGACTGAGGCAAAGAAGACATTAAGCACCTCAGCCTTATCCTCGTCTTTTAATACCAAACTTCCTTCTGGATCTAATAGGGGCTGGAGGCTCTTTCTTTTATTCTTAACGTATTTATAGAAACTTTTCTTATTACCCTTTACCTCTGAGGCCAGTTTGACTTGTAGCTGGGCTTTTGACCTTCTAATGGTCTCCCTACATAACCTAACGGTGTTCCTGTACTCATTGTGAGTGGTCTGCCCCTTCTTGCAGAGGCCATAAACTCTCCTTTTTTCCCTGCTTTTAAGCCAAATCTCCCTATTCAGCCAGGCCAGTCTTTGCCTCCGGCTGGTCTTACAGCACATGGGGATGGCCTGTTCTTGGGCCTTTTAAGATTTCCTTCTTCAAAAGTGTCCACCTTCCTGGACTCCTACACCCTTCAAAACTGACTTGACTAGATGCCACAGAGCTCTAAGCAGTCTGCTGGAGAGGATGGTGAGATCGACCACTCCCTGAGCAGTGACGATGTTCCAGATGAAATATCTGGAGAGTGGCCAGGTAGGGTGAAGCACGCTCATGTAGTGGTGCCAGTCAGGAGAAAAGCACCGCTCTCCTGTAACTCTTAGAAAGCTTGTGCTCTTCAAGGACAAACGCAGCACGTAGTGAAGAACTCAGATCCTCTTTTCTTAGCCAGGGTGAAAGGAATTTTAGAAAGAGCCGATGTTTTTACCATCCATGCAAGTCCAACTGGATGTAACATGGGAAAGAAGCAGTGCTCCTAAGTAGCAGAAGAGGATTTTCAGAAGATGGATTCTGTTTACTAGCTGAGATAAATACTCCGCAGAAAGTAATCACTGCACATTACTGCCCCTTCCCCATACAGCTAAAGGTATCCACTAAGAAAGTCTGACTAAGCCATGCAAGGCTTTGGTCTTTGCTGGCTATGCTCAGCTTGTCTTCCAGGTCTGAGCTCCACTCCAGGTAGAGTTTATAGATATCTATAGACATCTATATGCACGCAAACAGAAGTGTGTACACTCTACGCAGGGTGGTCAGTTTGAGAGAAGTTGTCTTGCGTTGCTCCTTCAAAGGTGGCCCTTCTGAGACACAAGAAGCTTCCTTTCCTTCAGACCTGATTTGCTTCTGCAACACCCTTCATCACTTCTTGCAAAAGTTGTGTCACAGGCTCATCAGCTACAAATGCCAGTCCCGATGCAGCGGCTGCTTATTCTGGCAGCCACTGAGGAACATGGCTGGGAGTGGTTTTCCATCCAGGACGATTGTGGGCTTTCTGCAATGTAAAGCTGGCCATGTTTCAACAATTCAACAATGTCTTTTTGCAAACACAGGGTGTGCTTCTGAAACAAAAGCCAGTTCCGGTGTGGAGGTTTAGCCCTGGCTGGGAGCCAGATGCACACCAAGTCATTCTGTCGCTGCCCCTCCTCAACTAGACAGGGGAGAGAGAAATACAACGAGAGATTTGTGAGTTGAGATAAGGACAGGGAGATCGCGCAGCAATTACTGTCACGGGCAAAACAGACTCAGCTTGGGGAGAAGTTGTTTGATTTATTAATGAAGAATCAGAACAGAGCTGGGAAATGAGAAACCAAACTGAATCTTAACACTGCTAAAGTGTGGGGTCCCTCCCACGGGAGACAGTCCTTCACCAACTTCTCCAGTGCGGGTCCTTCCCATGGGCGACAGTTTTTCTTAGATTGCACTGGCATGGGGCCTTCTCACAGGCTGTGAGTGGCTTTCTGTTCCCTCGCAGATCTCCACACACCGCAGGGGCACAGCTGCCTCAGCACGTGCTGCACAAGTCGCAGGGGAGTCTTTCTTCCAGTGCTGGGGCACCTCCTTTGCTTCTTTGTCCACTGACCTTGGTGTCTGCAGAGATGTTTTCACATTCTCACTCCCTGTTGCTGCTGCAGTTTAGCAACTGTGCAGCAGCTTCTTCTCAAAGACATTATTCACAGAGGCGTTACCTCAGTCACTAATTGGCCAGGTCTGGGTCAGCTGCGGGTCCATCTTAGGGTTGACTGGCCCTAGCCCTGTCAGCTACAGGGGAAGCTTCTGGCAGCTCTTGGTTTAAAGAAGCCACCCCTGTAGCCATCCCGCTACCAAAGCCTGGCCCAGGCAAAACCGCTACATGCAGTTAAGTGAAAGCAGCTCCAGAGTAAATACTAATTACGACCTGAAGCACGTGATCTCTAAAGGCAACCAAGATGCAAGGATAACGGTGAGGAGAAAGTCTCGTAAGATGAGGTGCCTAATACACATAGAAGGGAAGAGAGACTTGCCTTTTACAGGTGGAAAGCTGCTTTTTACTACACGCACTGGAGTGCTGTTTAATCCTGTGCAAAAAAACCACAAAGGAAACAGAGATTATTCCATGCTGAGAATGGCTAAGATGCCGAGTGGATTGAAATGAAGGGAACATCTGTGTTATCTCTTGACAACTCTTACCTTGTATGTAATACACCATCCGTGGATGGGGAATGTTCCTAGACAAAATGTGCCTTTCCCCCGAGTCAGTAGGCTGAGTGGAACGCTGGTAGAACTGGGGCTCACGTGCTGTCAGGAAATCAGCATTTGCTGTGAAAGCCTTGATCTTGTCTTCCTGAAAGTGTCTTTGCCGAACAGGTGTGCTCTCCCACTGATGGCGTGGGGCCAGACGCTGGAGGGGAAGCAAAGAACATGAACTCGCATAGCCTGAAAGGCAGCAGTAAAGTCAACGTCATGAGGGGCCCAACAGAAACGCACGTAGCACAGGGAATAAACAAGAGCAGTTGGAGGCGGCCACATGGCCTGCTGGGCTTCCATCTTACTGGCGACATGGAGTCGCGGTGTGATGGCTCCCGTGACTGGACTGTTGGGTGGGTGGGTACGGGCTCTTTGGGAAGGACAGTCAGGGGAGATGAGGAGGGCTCTCACCCTCTAAGTCAGTGACCAGCTGGAAGGCAGGGAGGTGCCCCTGAGTACCCATCAGGTTCTTGTGGGTCAGGATTAAGGGGAGCTGTGAATGCGCAGGTTTACAGGTGGGAAAATTGCCAGGCCAAAATGTCCATCAGTTTTGCCACACTGTGACCTAAGGACAGTAGTGTGCAAAAGATGATGTGTACACAGCCTGTGAGAGACAGAAGAGAGAAATCGCAAGCGGCGTTGATCCGTCTAAAGCCCCCTGCGTGTGACGTGTGATCTTTGCAGGCTGTCTTGTAGAGTCCAAGTTTCAGCCCACGTGCCTGCTGTGTTGCTCCTCCAGTGCCTGCCCCTAGCAAGTTCCAGGCAGGTGGGAGCTGCTCCAGAGGAAATGCTCAACACAACAGGCAGTAGACTCCACACTGGGGCAGCGGAGGGTGGAAAATCTGACCAGGAAAATCGCACACTATCCTCAAGAAGGAATAGACCAGTGTAACGTCCTGGTCAGCCGTATGCGGTAGCCCTCACGTCTCACCTTTATTTCCTGATCCAAACAGATGGGCTGAGAATTCACCTTCTCCCAGGCACACAGATCACCACGCAAGCTGAGCGAAGGAGGGGACGGCTGACTGAGAGGCACAAGGTGGATTCCCTCTCTTTTTGCAGGTTGTGTGGAGGCTGGGAATCGTTTTCTCAAGACCTGTTCCCAAACAGAAGACACCATGTAAAGGAAGGGCTTGACTTCATATAAGCAGCAGTTAAAGACAAGGTGAAGTCTATGGCTAACACGAGTCCCCGGCAAGGGTGTGTAGCAGACGAGACACCCGTGACTGTCACCTGTTGGGATATGACCCCCTCTAGGATAATTTAATGGGTGAATAGCTGCAACTTCTAATGTCCAGGCATCGAGGAGAAGAATCATAAATGCCCAGGGCATAAGGCATAAAATTTCTGGATGAGAATGAGAGTGCTGCCAGGGACATGCTGACAGAAATCAAGGTGAGGAAGGGATTAAATCTGGACCTCTGTTTCCATCCTGGGGTACTCACATCCCTTATTTTGGTTTCTGCACTCTCCTCCTTACCAGTCTGAGACCGTCAGTTCCCTGGTGATAGTGTTGGGAAATGAGAGAGAGAGGAATGCTAAAACAAAGAGCTGTGACCTTTTTTCCTTACCTGTTCTGAAGAAGGTGGGTGACATTCATTCCTCTCAGCAAGATCTGCACGTGGTTCTGCAATTAGACAGGCAGAGTGTTTTCTCAGGGTGAAAAAGAAGCCCGTATGATACACCCGAGGTTATACAGGGCAGAGGGCACTTTTCGTAGAATCATCCAATCATCCAATCATAGAATGGTAGGAGTTGGAAGGGACCTTTAGAGATCATCTAGTCCAATCCCCCTGCCAAAGCAGGTCTACCTAGAGCAGGTCATACAAGAACATGTCCAGATGCGTTCTGAAGACCTCCAGAGAAGGAGACTCCACAAACACCCTCCCTGGGCAGCCTGTGCCAGGGCTCCTTCACCCTCACAGTAAAAGAGTTTTTTCTTATTCTGCGAGGGACCTTTTTTTGTTCCAGCTTCATCCCATTACCCTTTGTCCTGTCGCTAGATACAACAGAAAAAAGGGATGTCCCAACCTCCTGACATCCGCCCTTTATGTACTTGTACATATAAATGAGATCCCCCTCTCTGTGTCCTCTGCTCTGGACTAAATAGACCCAGTTCCTGCAGCCTTTCCTCATATGAAAAATGTTCCGGTCCCCTCATCATCTGGGTGGCCCTGCGCTGGACTCCCTCCAGAAGTTCTCTGTCCCTCTTGAGCTGGGGAGCCCAGAACTGGACACAGTCAAATCACTTTTCAATTCAAAAATACAGAAGCCATATTTTAGATCCCTCCAAGGGAGTGTATTTCTTTCCTTTTGGGATTGCTTTTCCTACCTCACGGAGTCACTAAAGCAGTGACTTGCTGAGGGGCCTGAGAAATGAGAAGAAAACCCTGGAAAGTGTATTTCATAGAGGCATGCCGAGAGTGTCGTGTCGCTGATGCTGCCGAGTGATTGCTGCCCATTGTGAAGTTGTTAGGTGTCGGGGCAGCACGTGATCTCGAAAAGCTATCAAGATGCAAGGACAAAGTCTTGTAATACGTGGTGACTACAGACACAGAAGGGAAAAGCAACTTGCCTTTTATAGGTGGAAGGGTGCTTCTTACTACACGGACTGGAGCGTTGTTTAATCCTGTGCAAAAAAAAGAAAAAAACCAAAGGCTACAGAGACGATTCATTGCTGAGGATGAGTAAAGATACCAAGTGGATTAAGGGTACGGCTTTTGTTGATTAAATGGTTCTCTTTGATAGAAACAGGGAGCAGGGGTTACTTTTGGAAGAAAATGGCATTACACTCAAGTCCAGACTGTCTGTGTGGTCTCTCAAGAGCTCTTACCTGGCATGTAATACACCATCCGTGGATGGGGAACGTTCCTAGACAAAACGTGCCTTTCCCCCGAGTCAGTAGGCTGAGTGGAACGCCGGTAGAACTGGGGCTCACGTGCTGTCAGGAAATCAGCATTTGCTGTGAAAGCCTTGATCGTGTCTTCCTGAAAGTGTCTTTGCCGATCAGGTGTGCTCTCCCACTGATGGCGTGGGGCCAGACGCTGGAGGGGAAGCAAAGAACATGAACTCAAGCAGGCTGAAAGGCAGCAGTAAAGTCAACATCATGAGGGGTCCAACAGAAACACACATAGCACAGGGAATAAACAAGAGCAGTTGGAGACAGGCACACAGCGTCGGGGAAATGCAACCACTAAGCACCGACAATGTCCCCGAGAAGGACTAGAGCCATGTAACGTCTTACCTTTATTTCCCGATGCAGGTAGCTATGGCCAGAATTCACCTTCTCCCCGTCACTCAAGCTGAGCGAAGGAGGGGATGGCTGAGTGAGAGACTTGACGTGGATTGCCTCTCTTTTTGAAGGTTGTGCCCAGGCTTGGAGTCGTTTCTTCAAAAGCTTTTCCCAAACAGAAAGCACCGTGTAAAGGAAGGGCTCGACTCCATGTAAGGAGCGGTTACCAGCTACACCCAGGGTACTCACATCCCTCATTTTGGTTTGTGCACTGTCCTCCTTCCCAGTCTGAGACTGTCAGTTCACAGTGACAGGGCTGGGAAGTGAGAGATGGAAAACAAAGAGCTGTGTCTTTTCTTCCCTTACCTGTTCTGCAAGAGGTGAGCGACTCTCAGTTCTTTCAGAAAGATCTGCACGTGGTTCTGGAAATGGACAGGCAGAGTGTTTTCTCAGGGTGAAAAAGGACGGCTGTATGATACACCTTAGGTTATATGGGGCAGAGGGCACTTTTCGCTTCCAAAATGCACAAACCATATTTTAGATCCCTCTAAGGGAGTGTATTTCTTTCTTTCTTTTGTTGCTTTTCCTACCACGTGGAATCCACTGAAGCAACTATCTGCTGAGGGACCCAAGAAATGAGAAGAAAACCCTGGAAAGTGTATTTTCAAGAGGCGTGCTGAGAGTGCCATGTCCCCACTGCTGCCGAGTGATTGCTGCTCATTGTGAGGTTATCTGGGCAGCATGTGGTCTTTAAAAGCTATCAAGATGCAGGGGTAGCTGAGAGGAGAAATTTTGTAAGAGGTCGTGACTACAGATACAGAAAGGAGGACAGACTTGCCTTTTAAATGTGGAGAGCTGCTTCTTACAAAACAGACTGGAGCGTTGTTCAATCCTGTGTGAAAACCCAAAGGAAGGAGAGATGATTCATTGCTCACGGCAGGCAAAGCTGCTGAGTAGATTGACATAAAGGGAACGGCCTTGCTTTATGAAATGGTTCTCATAGGCACAAACTGGAAACTGGAGCAGGGGGTGCTTTTGGAAGAAAATGGCATTACACTTGCACTTCTCTTTGTGCTTTCGAGGGCAGTTGTGCAGATAATCTGCGTGGTCCCCCAACAGCCCTTACCTGGCATGTGGCAGACCAGCCTGGGATGGGGAACATTCCTTGAGACGTGGTATTTTCCGCCTGTGTTGCGAGACTGTGAGGAACAGTGGTCAAAATTCCTCATGATGTGGTTGAACTGGGATTCAGACACTGATGTGGAAGCAGTGTCTGTCCCGTAACCCTTGTTCTTCTCTTGCTGAAAGTCTGACTGCAAAGACAGTTGGCTGTTCTGCTGGTGGCCTCAGGCCAGACACTGGAGGGGAAGTAATGAACATGTACTCATATAGGCTGAAAGGGAGCAGAAGCTACAATTACTGGTTTTCTTGTTATTTTTCCCACTACTATATCCAATTTGGAGAAGGTATAAGCACAGGCAGGTGGAAGCAAGCTCCCTGCTTCTCCAGTCCTAAGTAGTCACCTTGGGCAGCTGGTACAACATGCCTTGGGCGATTTAGTAGACAGCAAAATTATGCGCGGCGATCCCTGTGACAACTGGACATTTGACAGAAGGATGTTACCAGCCAGCACTGTCTTTTTTATACTGTAGATAAAATCACACTGAGAAATGTGGATGTTCATTGCAGTATTCCAAAGGAATTCCAGGCTCCTCGCTTCCTCCCAAAACGAGAGTAGCCTTGCACCTGGCTGTGTTAATGGGCTCTTGAGGAAAAATGGAACGTAGGCCATTGATGCCTTTTTCACCAGTTCTCAGTCTGTACCCGGAAAGCACATGAGTGCTGGTGTCATGGGCAGAAAGGTGCAATTACCTGAGAAGCGGTGAGGTAGAGGAGCTCCTTCTTGGCAGGTGTCAGGACAGTGGCACCTTTTTGCTACCTGCAGCAGGGATTTGCGTTTTTCCTCGGGCAGGGGTCTTCAGCTGAGGGAGCAGCAGCTCAGCGCGTCTGCTCGGCCGAGCAGCTGTGGCTCGGTGATGTGGGGAGACTCTGGGACACCTCCTGGTGACACCTCTGAGCTGCACAGCCACGCCTTGTCATTATTGCGTCATAGGCTGTTGTTAGTTGCCAGGCGAGCACGACCTCTCTAAAAGGTACCGGCCAGGATGCCAGTGGCCTTCTTGGCCACCTGGGCACACTGCTGGCTCACCTTCAGCCGCTGTCTACCAACACTCCCAGGTCTCTCTCTGCCTGGCAGCTTTCCAGCCACTCCTCCCCAGGCCTGTAGCACTGCTGGGGGTTGTGGCCCAAGTGCAAAACCCAGTACTAGGCCTTACTCAGACTCATGGCATTGGCCTCGGCCCAGCCATTCAGCCTATCTAGACCTCTCTGTAAAGCTTCCCTGCCCTCAAGCAGATCAGCACTTCCACCCAGCTTGGTGTCATCTGCAAACTTACTAAGGGCGCACTCTATCCCCTCATCCAGATCATTAATAAAGATGTTAAAACAGGAGTGGTTCCAGCACTGAGCCCTGGGGGACACCGCTCGTGACTGGCTAACAACTGGATTTAACTCCAGTGACCAGAACTCGTTGGATCAGATCATCTAACCAGTTTTTCACCCAGGAAAGTGTATGCCCATCCAAGCCAAGAACTGCCAATCTCCCTGAGAGAACGCTCTCAGGGAAACTGTCGGAAACTGTGTGTCATGGTTTGACATGACAGCCGTTCTGGGTAAGGCTGTCAAATGCCTTACTAAAGTCAAGGTAGACAAGAGCCACAGCCTTTCCTTCATCCAACAAGCAGGTCACCTTGTCATAGAAGGAGATCAGGTTTGTTAAACAGGACCTGCTCTTCATAAAGCCATGCTGTCTGGGCCTGATCCTGCATGTCTGGGTTGTCCTGCATGTGCTGCGTAATAGAACTTAGGATGACCTGCTCCACCAGCTTCCCGGGCACTGAAGTCTGTGGAGGAATGGTTAAGGGAGAATGGACATGGATCCCGGGGTATAATGTTAGGCCTGATGGGGCAAGGCAGTCTGAGTTCTAGTTATATGAATTTAATGCACAATCAAGACCAGAGTCAGAGCCATGGTTAAAGCAATTGCTGTCACGTAGTCAGCGCAGACAGCAGGCCGCTTTCTGCTCCCTCAAGGTCGGGCTGTTTTCAGCTAACGAGCTAACAGCTCAAGGTGGAAAACAACTTCGGAGAAAAACAAGATGGGAAAATGTGAGGGAGCTTGCTTATCGCAGAAACCGCAAAGGAGGATGAACATGAGAATGTAATCTATTAGCTGCTGTTGCTGAGCTAGCTTTGAAGCTGCTGTGTATATAAGTTAGAGCCTGCTCTCAATAAAGAAGATTTCTGCTATCACTCACATTGAGTAGGACTGATTTCTTCCCACCCAGCTGAGAATCGGACCCTGAGTTGATCGCCGCATGAAGTAGGCTTGGAGCTGGTTGTTCAGGCTTCGAGCCTGGGTGTTTCAGGCTTTGAGCCTGGGTGTTTCAGACTTAGTCTGGTTTCAGGCTTCGAGCCTGGGTTTTTCAGACTTAGAGTCTGGTTTGCAGACTTTGAGTTTGGTTTTTCAGGCCAAGAGCCGAAAACTTCGTGGCAGAAGTCAAACTGACAGGCCTGTAATTTCCCAGATCATCCTTCCGTCCCTTCTTATATATGGGTGTTACACTGGCTGACTGACTGACCTTTTTTTCCATTGTGCAACTGTAATAGGCAAAATAAGGACAGCTGGGTCCATTCCCGACAGTTGCCATGTACGCTGTCTTACCCGTCTAATCGTGGCCGCGCACACTCAAGTCCAAAATAGCGTGACCACCTTTTCGTGCATCTTATCCTGGGTGATCGGTACAAATGATCGCAGCCACTGTAGGGTCCCCACTAACTGTTGCGCCTGTTGTAGCGTAGTTATCCGGGCAATTACCAACAATCTCTGCCCTCTCACTTGCCTTTTTCCATGGTTACCCCGTGCAGATGATGCTGGGGATTGCCTTGCACTTCCGTACATATGGTCTGATTTATGGTGCGCCTGTCTTCCTTCCACAACAAAAATAAGGGCCCCGATAGAATAGTCTTCACTACCTGTATGAAGCACAGCATCCCTGACAGTTCCCTCAGCACTCTAGGATGTACCCCATCCAGCCCCATAGATGTAGAGGGGACATTTTGCTCCTCGCTCCTGTCTCTTGGCTTGGGGGGGGCTGACTTTCCCCAGTGGAAATGCAGCTATTACCAAAGACTGAGGCAAAGAAGCCTTTGCCTCTGAGGCCAGTTTGACTTCTACTGAGGAACATGGCTGGGAGTGGTTTTCCATCCAGGACGATTGTGGGCCTTCTGCAATGTAAAGCTGGCCATGTTTCAACAATTCAGCAATGTCTTTCTGCAAACACGGGGTGTGCTTCTGAAAGAAAAGCCAGTTCTGGTGTGGAGGTTTAGCCCTGGCTGGGAGCCAGATGCACACCAAGTCATTCTGTCACTGCCCCTCCTTGACTTTTCTTCAAAAGCTTTTCCCAAACAGAAAGCACTGTGTAAAGGAAGGACTCGACTGTTGTAAGATGTCGTGACTGCAGGCTTGGAAGGGAAAGCAAAGGATACAGAAATGATTCATTGCTGAGGTCAGATAACACTGCTGAGTGGATTGAAATGAAGGGAGCGACTGTTATTGATGAAATGCTTCTCCTTGACAGATTCAGGAAAGGGGAGCAGGGGCTACTTTTGGAAGAAAATGGCATTACACAAAATTTCTCTCTTTGCTTTTGAGGGCAGCTGTTCAGGCTTTCAGTGTAGTCCCTCAGCAGCCCTTACCGGGCGTATGAGAAGCCATGCCAGGGTGGGGAACACCTCTCCCCTGTGGCTCTTCTTATCACTTGGGATATAAATTTCTCATCATAATGTGCTAGGAACCTCCTGGATTGCTTATGCCCTGCTCTGTTGCCCCTCCAATAGATATCAGGGTGGTTGAAGTGCCCCACGAGGATAGGGCTCGTTAACAGGAGGCTGCTCCTATCTGTCCGTAGGTGCCCTCATCTGCCTGGTCTTTCTGTTTGAGTGGCCACAAGCTCTCGGCTGGCTCCTTCTGCAGTATTTGAGATCATGCTTGCATACCTGGAGAAGAGAGACTGGAAAGAGGCCTTTTTCAGTGTCTTGCCAGAGCGGAAAGGGGCTGTTTGTTTGGGAGAAGCCAAAGATTCCTCCAAACATGCTCTGTCTGGAAAAGAAGATGAAGGCAATGTCGTGGTTTTGCCCAGCCGCAGCGGAAAGGCGGAACAAAAGCCCGAGACTCCTCCTCCTCCTCCCGGCGGAACGCAGACGGGATCGGGAAAAAGAAAAAGAGCCCGCCTAAGTTGAAATAAGAACAATTTACTAGGGGAAAGTTGAAGAGGAACAACTATAACAAACATAAAAGAATATTACAAACAAAACAGTCACTCACCACCCAGGATCAGACCTAAGCCACCGCTCCGGATCGGATACGGAGAAACCACGACCTCGCAAGAGAACTTCTTCCAGCCAGCTCCTTACCTATATCCTGGCATGACGTTAGGATGCCATCGAATACTTGCTGGCCAGCCTGGATTGGCTGTTCGGGCTGTACCCTTTCCTGGTTCCTCACGGGAATTAACTCTATCCGAGCTCAAACCAGGACAGGCAATGACTTGGGCAGTAACCAGACTTCAGAATGAGATGATGGGAAAGAGGAGACGTGTAGTTCATGGGATAAAACTGGGCTGTGAAGTGGTTAGACTCCAAAGACTGTCTGCTGCCGTTGTGATACTGAATTGTCTCAGTGCTTGGTAGTTCCATGGTTGGCTCAGAGCTGTTTCTGGACAGGAAGGGTAAAGATCAATGTAGTTTCTTACCGTGGAACCTCCATATTCATAGCTTTTTTAAAAAAATCAATTAGTGGCACGTGCAGAATTTCTTTTGTTTCCCGAGGAAGCAATTTTTTTTTAAAATATTTCTTTTCTAAATACATACCAAGTTGGGAGCATTGCCCAAGAGCATTAGTAGTTACTTTTTAAACATAGTCATTCTTCTCCATTTCTGCTCTAAGTTTTCTTAAGAGCAGTGGATGACAAGCCTTCCTGTGAGCTCAAAACAAGTACCACTAGTGCCTGTTGCAAATGGGCTGGAGTTTGAAAGCAGTCAGGTGAGCAACAATCTATATTGAGGGTCTGTGAGAAATTATGGGAGTCCAAGCGTGGTGTTCAGGTTAGTTTAGTTGTACTGAGGGGCCTCTAGGCGTCCTGCCTCTGGCATTTGGCTTTTCAGCATTTTTCATCTCAGTCTTGACGCAGGGAATATTTCCTGTCATTTAATATACAAAGGTGGGTCTCTTGGGAAGAGTGCACTGAGCCCTGCTCTGTGCTAAGCTCCTCTTTTCTCAGTGCAGTGCTAACGGGCTTTTTCTCGTTCCCCCTCAAACAGACAGATGTTTTGAATGAACCTGTGTGCACTGAATAGTCTTGCTCTGGAAAAGACAGAAGTAGAGTCAGTTTTGTAGAACCACAGAATAGTCTGGGTTGGGAGGGATGTCTAGGGATCATCTGGTTCACCCTCCTGCCAAAGCAGGTTAACCTAGACCAGATCAGTGTTGGAAGAGACCTCTAGAGATTTAGTCAACTCCCCTTGCTAAAGCAGGTTAACATAGATCAGGTTGCACAGGAACACTTCCAGTTCGGTTCTGAAAACCTCCAGAGCAAGATGCCACAACCTCTCTGGGCAGCCTGTGCCAGTGCTCCCTCCGGGAAAGAAGTTTTTCCTCCTATTTAAGTGGAACTTCCTGCGTTCCAGCTTGTGTTTGTTACCCTTTGTCCAGTCACTGGGGCACTACAGAAAAACAGACTCTCCGTGGAGCTGCTCTCCAGCAGGTCACCCCCAGCCTGTACTGGTGCATGGAGTTGTTCCTCCCGAGGTGCGGGACTCTGTGCTTGTCCTTGTTGAAGCTGACGAGGTTCCTCTCCGCCCAGCTCTCAAGCCGGTTGAGATCCCACTGAATGGCAGCACGGCCTTCTGGGGAATCAGCCAGTCCTCCCAGTTTGGTGTCCTCAGGGAACTTGCTGAGGGTACACTCTGTCCCCTCATCCAGGTCGTTGATGAAGATGTTGAACAAGACTGGCCCCAGAACCGATCCCTGTGGAACTCCACTGGCCACAGGCCTCCAACTCGGTTCTGTGCCATTGATCACCACCCTCTGGGCTCTGTCCTTCAGCCAGCTCTCGATCCACCTCACCGTCCACTCATTTCCCAAATGTTAACTGGGGGGAAACTTGACAAAAGAGGTGCAAATTGTGCCTGGGTCCACCCGTTCAGACACAGCAGGGGATCTTCAGTTACTCTTGAAGCTTTTTTTGTACCTCTCTCTCCAGATGAGTTATCCATCGCGTCATTACCTTGGACCACGCTCCAATAGTCTGGGCTAAGTGCAAAGTCCTGTTTTCAGAACCCCAAGTCTCACGGGAAGAGCAAAAGATTTGCACCTAAGCTAGCTGGACACCCAGGGAAAGCTCGGGACTAGATTTGGGGATTTGCACGTGCAGAGTATCAAGCGGCAGAATTTATGCACTGGCCGTCTGTAGAAGAATATGGCCAAGATGTTCTGTTGCAGTGCAAAACTGAGCTGCACCATTAGGTGTTAAAGGTACGTTAGCTCTTGCAGCCAGGTGGAATTCTTGACTCTGAGGGAGATGGGGGCGGATACAGCAGAGCATTACAGATTTGTTTGGATCAGACAGCAACGGAGATCTCTGGAAGTGCTGTGGGAGTTGTTGATGAAAGTCTTGGTGAAAGGTCTACAAAAAAGCACGTGCAAATATGTATGTGTGAGTACCACAGCACAGAAAGTTAGGAAAGAGAGAGAAAGAGACCGTATAGAGGTGTCTAAGTTTAAAGTTCAGATCTTACCCAAAGGTGACCCTATGAGGGGAAGAGAGGTTCAGCCCATCAGCTGATCGCAGGAGTCAAGAGTCAGTGATGGATTCTTGCCTGACTTAGTCACGATGGTATCTTTCCTAATGGTTCCCCTTTGTTAAGCCATTTCTGTAATACTTTTTACTTTCAAGGTGGGGCTTGAGTGGCTCGAGTCATAAATACCTTTATTAGGATTGGTGTAAAATTCTCTCACTTTGCTTTTAAAGGCATAGGCTAAGAAAAGTTCAAAGAGCATGCTCAGTGAGGGGTGGTCGCACCTTGGAGGCAGGCAGCCTTTGGGATAGAGGTGTGTTTTGGTGTTATAATGACATTAGAACGAGCAAAGTTCACTCAGACGACGGCATTTTGTCAAAACGTGACAGAAGGCTGGCCCAGAGTGTCAGGCCTGCAGTTTATCAGTCCCGTAGTACCATGCGGAACCTGGCTACAGAATCTCCACTCCATCCCAGCCTCCGTGCTGGTTGCCTAGTGAACCAGGGATTCCTCACGTACCAGCTGCAGTCTTCCCTGGGACCCTTTGCGATGTTACACCTTTCCTTAGAGTGTGAACAATGCTGTCTCTTTAATAGAAGTTCAACTTCTAAATTATTTCCAGTAATCATTCCACAGGAACAATGCTGGCTCATGCTTAATCTGCTGTCCAGCAGAACTCCCAGGCCCCTCTCCGTGCAGCTGCTCTCCAGCAGGTCAGCCCTCAGCCTGTACTGGTACAACATGGGGTTGTGCCTCCCCAGGTGCAGGACTTTGCCCTTGCCCCTGCTGGGAGGTTCCTCTCTGCCCGTGCAGCATGGTGTGGTTGAATCGCTTCAGGCCTAAATAAAATGGGCATAAAATAATTTTGACAAGGAGTCTGAACAAATCTCTTTTTAATGTGCATACTGAATTTACATGTTTCTGTTTGTTAAGGAGACCGGGAGACGCTTCAGTGTGTCTGAACACTGCGGGGTCCTCCTCTGTAAAGGGGGTATCTGTTCTTTGGGAGGTGGCTGCGGCACTCGTGGAGCTGCTGATCGAGCGGGAGGGCAGGATGGTCTCTTGTTTCCATGCGTTTGCAGTTTGCCCCGAGAGCACTTCTTCCTGTTCTCTGCCGCACTTTCCTTGGGAGTCAGCATGCCTTTGTCTGTCAGTTTTGTCTGTCTTTTGTCCCCCAAGTCTTTCTCTGAAATGGGAAAGGAGCAGAAATTTTATTCAAGTTGCCCCTTGCTGATTTGGATGCTTAGGGTGAATTCAAGAGGTCCCCTACCTCACTTTCAGAGGGCTCAAGGATGTAAGAGAGAGACATATTGTTTGCCTTCTGCCTTCCCCCATCCCCACCGAGAGCGCATGTTTGCCCATCCTGCACCAAACCTGAGTGTGCTGAGACCTGAAGGACTCATTTCTGTGCCCTGTCACCTCCCCACTCAGCACAGCCACGGCTGGGCCTAGCACGCTGCTCTGGCTCCTACTCTTCCACCTCAGCAACTCCACTCAGTTCAGGTCTGTGAGGATTTCTGGGCTTTAGGGGAATGCCCAGGAGCGTGTGCGGTTCAGGAAGGGATGCAGTTGCCTGTGTTTGTCACCTTTTTTACTTGTCCTTGCTGACCACTTTTGGATCTTGGCAGGCGAATCTGTCTGGAAACCCTCGTGGAGTTGTTCCAGTACCTGGAAGATGAACAAGACAGATGCCATGAAGGATGAGAAGCTGATTCACGGACAACTTTTGCATGGCTTTTGCTTTAGTGCAGGCTGTGAGATTGCCCCTGGTGCCTGCCCCTAGCAAGTTGCAGACAGGTGAAAGTGACTCCAGAGGAAATGCTAAAAAGGAAAAGCAGTAGACTCCACTCGAGTAGCAAGGGGAGAGAAATCTGGCAATGAAGGACCACACCATCCTTGAAGGAAATGAAACGTGCAAAGTCCTAGGAAGTTGTATGCGGTAACACACACATCTTACCTTTTTTTTCCGATCCAAGTCACTGTGGCCAGTGTTCACCTTCTCCTGGACGCAAGATTTGTCACGCGAGATGAGCGAAGGAGAGGACGGCTGAGTGAGGGGTATGACGTGGATTCCCTCTGTTTTTGCAGGTTGTGTGGAGGCTTGGAATCGTTTTTTCAAGAGCTGTTTTTCCCCAAAAAGAAAGCACGGTGTAAAGGAAGGGCATGACTCCACGTAAGCAGCACTTAAAGGCAAGGTGAACTCTATGGCTAACACAAGTCCCCAGCAAGGGTGTGCAGCACAAGAGACCCGAGACTGTCACCTGTTGGGATGTGACCCCCTCTAGGTTAATTTCATGGGTGCATTGCCACAACTTCCAATGTCCAGACAACGAGGAGAAGAATAACAGATATACAGGGCGTAATGTGTAACACTGGATGACTGTGGGAACTGCTGATGGAAATCAGATGAGGAAGGGATTCAATCTGGATCTCTGTGGTGTCTTTGCTCTTCTGTACTGGGTTTGTCACTACAAGCACGCTTAGTGCTAGGCCACTACATTTCTCTGTGCACAGGCTCCCCCTGCCCTTTGAAGGCCCAAGTGGTCCAACTGTGCTTGGCAGAAGTTTCTATTTGTAAGTACAAAGACCAGCAGGCTGCTGAGAGCTGCTAAGGAAGCGTAGTTGTCTGAGGGTGGTGATATGTCCATCCTGTAGTCATTCTGTAGCCAAACCACAGCAAATAAGACCTGGAAGAGCTGTTTTCTGTGAGAGTAAGGGAAGAGTAAAAGTCAAGCGTGGTATTTCCTACAGCCAGCTCAGGAGGCATGACACAGCTGGAAGCAATAGAGTTCTAGTTTAGTTATCAAGCGCCCTGACACTGTCTCCCTTGCAGGCTCCTGTTCTACCCGTGGGATCCTCATGTGTCTGGCTGTGGCTCTGGGCTGTCCTCCTTACCAATCAAAGACTGTCATTTCTGGCGACAGTCTTGGGAAATGAGAGAGTACTGAAAGCATGAGCCATGTATTTTTTTTCTGTTACCTTTTCAGAGGCAGGAGGGTGACCTTCAGTCCTTTCACGAGGATCTGCAGTGAGTTCTGGAAACAGACAGGCAGAGTGTTTTCTCAAGTTGATAAAGGAAGGATGTAAGTTACCCTTTATGCTCTACAGGGCAGGGGGCATTTTAACTTCAGAACGGCACGAGCATATTTTGGATCTCCCTAGCGGGTTGTAATTCTTCTCTGATTTGTTTGCTTTTTGAGCCTCACACAGCACATTGGTGCAGTGACTTGCTGAGGGGCCTGAGAAGTGAGAAGAAAAGCCTGGAAAGTGTATTTACAACAGGTGGGCTGAGAGTGCCGTCTCCCCGCTACTGCCCAGTGATCGCTGCTCATTATGAAGTTGTTACATGTCTGGGCAGCACGTGATCTCTAAAAGGTACCAAGGTGCAACGCTAGTTAGCCAGGAGAAATCTTGCAAGATGTGGAGACCACACACATAGAAGGGAAGAAAGACTTACCTTGTAAAGGCGGAAGCCTGTTTCTAACAGCACAGATGCGAGTGTTGTTTAATCCTGTGGAAAAAAAAACAAAGGATACAGAGATGATTCATTGCTGAGGACAGCTAACGATGCTGCCGAGTGGCTTGAAATGAAGGGAATGGCTGATGCTGGGGAAATGCTTCTCTTGGACAGATCCACAAAAGGGGAGCAGGGGGTATTTTTGGAAGAAAATGGCATTACACTCAAATTTCCCTTTTTGCTTTTGAGGGCAGCTGTCCAGGCTCTCTGTGTAGTCCCTCATCAACTCTTACCAGGCATGTGATACACCATCCTGGGATGGGGAGCATTCCTGGAGTAGTAGTAGCCTTCCCCTGAGTCACTCGACTGAGAGGAACGCTGGTTGAACTGGGGCTCACACGCTGGCATGGAATCAATATCTGTCGTGTAAGCCTGGATCTTCTCCTGTCGCAGAGCATGCCTCTGGTGAGCAGTTTGGCTCCTCCACTGATGGCCTGAGGCCAGGCTCTAGAAGGAGAGTAAAGAACGTGAACTGCCATAGGCTGAAAGGCAGCACAATCTGCAATTACTGCTTTCCTTGTTCCTCCCTCTTCCATGTCCAATTTGGAGAAGTTATAAGCATGGGCGGGTAGAAGCAAGCTCCCCGCTGCTCCGCTCCTAAGTCGTTCCATGGGGCAGCCAATGCTGCTGCTATTTACTTATAGTTCGTGCTCCGCAGGTCAGCCGCGCCTTGCTATGCCTGCCTGAGACATCTCCTTGTAGCAACAGATTCTGTTGGAGCAAGGCAGTGGATTGCTCTCTGACTTGTCACGGGAGGTGCGGGGCCAAGCGATGACAGGAAAGGACATGCGCAAGCCTTTTGGGTTTCTGTCTTTCCTAAGGGTTGTGTGGGTAGAGAGGCAGTCCTGTGTTTCTTAATACCTGCGCTGGTTCAGGTGCATTCCTGAGCCAGAGAAAGCCCAGGGGAGCATGAAGGCCTGCCGGGAGCCAGCAGCTCTCCCTCAGGAGCTGTAGGCAGGGCCGGGAGTTATGATGGCCAGATGCCGCTCCCACCAAAGGCAGCCCTGGGGAGCACTGCAACTTGATCAGTCAATTTCATCAATCCTCTCAGTCCAAGGGAAGGTTTTGAAAAGGACAGAAACCCCTGTTTTTTCTCAAGACCTTTCCCCAAACACAAAGCACCGTGTAAAGGAAGGGCATGACTCCACGTAAGCAGCACTTAAAGGCAAGGTAAAGTCTATGGCTAACACAAGTCCCCAGCAAGGGTGTGCAGCACAAGAGACCCGAGACTGTCACCTGTTGGGATGTGACCCCCTCTAGGTTAATTTCATAGGTGCATTGCCACAACTTCCAATGTCCAGACAGGGAGGAGAAGAATAACAGATATCCAGGGCGTAATGTGTAACACTGGATGACTGTGGGAACTGCTGATGGAAATCAGAGGAGGATGGGATTCAATCTGGATCTCTGTGGTGTCTTTGCTCTTCTGTACTGGGTTTGTCACTACAAGCACGCTTAGTGCTAGGCCACTACATTTCTCTGTGCACAGGCTCCCCCTGCCCTTTGAAGGCCCAAGTGGTCCAACTGTGCTTGGCAGAAGTTTCTATTTGTAAGTACAAAGATCAGCAGGCTGCTGAGAGCTGCTAAGGAAGCGTAGTTGTCTGAGGGTGGTGATATGTCCATCCTGTAGTCATTCTGTAGCCAAACCACAGCAAATAAGACCTGGAAGAGCTGTTTTCTGTGAGAGTAAGGGAAGAGTAAAAGTCAAGCGTGGTCTTTCCTACAGCCAGCTCAGGAGGCATGACACAGCTGGAAGCAATAGAGTTCTAGTTTAGTTATCAAGCGCCCTGACACTGTCTCCCTTGCAGGCTCCTGTTCTACCCGTGGGATCCTCATGTGTCTGGCTGTGGCTCTGGGCTGTCCTCCTTACGAGTCAAAAAGACTGTCAGTTCTGGTGACAGTCTTGGGAAATGAGAGAGTGCTTAAAGCATGAGCCATGTATTTTTTTTCTGTTACCTTTTCAGAGGCAGGAGGGTGACCTTCAGTCTTTCCATGAGGAGCTGCAGAGGGTTCTGGAAACAGACAGGCAGAGTGTTTTCTCAAGTTGATAAAGGAAGGCTGTAAGTTACCCTTTATGCTCTTCAGGGCAGGGGGCATTTTAACTTCAGAACGGCACGAGCATATTTTGGATCTCCCTAGGGGGTTGTAATTCTTCTCTGGTTTGTTTGCTTTTTGAGCCTCACACAGCACATTGGTGCAGTGACTTGCTGAGGGGCCTGAGAAGTGAGAAGAAAAGCCTGGAAAGTGTATTTACAACAGGTGGGCTGAGAGTGCCGTCTCCCCGCTACTGCCCAGTGATCGCTGCTCATTATGAAGTTGTTACATGTCTGGGCAGCACGTGATCTCTAAAAGGTACCAAGGTGCAACGCTAGTTAGCCAGGAGAAATCTTGCAAGATGTGGAGACCACACACATAGAAGGGAAGAAAGACTTACCTTGTAAAGGCGGAAGCCTGTTGCTAACAGCACAGATGCGAGTGTTGTTTAATCCTGTGGAAAAAAAATAAAGGATACAAAGATGATTCATTGCTGAGGACAGCTAACGATGCTGCCGAGTGGCTTGAAATGAAGGGAATGGCTGATGCTGGGGAAATGCTTCTCTTGGACAGATCCAGGAAAGTGGAGCAGGGGGTATTTTTGGAAGAAAATGGCATTACACTCAAATTTCCCTTTTTGCTTTTGAGGGCAGCTGTCCAGGCTCTCTGTGTAGTCCCTCATCAACTCTTACCAGGCATGTGATACACCATCCTGGGATGGGGAGCATTCCTGCAGTAGTAGTAGCTTTCCCCTGTGTCACTCGACTGAGAGGAACGCTGGTTGAACTGGGGCTCACACGCTGGCATGGAATCAATATCTGTCGTGTAAGCCTGGATCTTCTCCTGTCGCAGAGCATGCCTCTGGTGAGCAGTTTGGCTCCTCCACTGATGGCCTGAGGCCAGGCTCTAGAATGAGAGTAAAGAACGTGAACTGCCATAGGCTGAAAGGCAGCACAATCTGCAATTACTGCTTTCCTTGTTCCTCCCTCTTCCATGTCCAATTTGGAGAAGTTATAAGCATGGGCGGGTAGAAGCAAGCTCCCCGCTGCTCCGCTCCTAAGTCGTTCCACGGGGCAGCCAATGCTGCTGCTATTTGCTTATAGTTCGTGCTCCGCAGGTCAGCCGCGCCTTGCTATGCCTGCCTGAGACATCTCCTTGTAGCAACAGATTCTGTTGGAGCAGGGCAGTGGATTGCTCTCTGACTTGTCACGGGAGGTGCGGGGCGAAGTGATGACAGGAAAGGACATGCGCAAGCCTTTTGGGTTTCTGTCTTTCCTAAGGGTTGTGTGGGTAGAGAGGCAGTCCTGTGTTTCTTAATACCTGCACTGGTTCAGGTGCATTCCTGAGCCAGAGAAAGCCCAGGGGAGCATGAAGGCCTGCCGGGAGCCAGCAGCTGTCCCTCAGGAGCTGTAGGCAGGGCCGGGAGTCATGGTGGTCAGATGCCACTCCCACCAAAGGCAGCCCTGGGGAGCACTGCAACTTGATCAGTCAATTTCATCAATCCTCTCAGTCCAAGGGAAGGTTTTGAAAAGGACAGAAACCCGTTTTTTCTCAAGACCTTTCCCCAAACACAAAGCACTGTGTAAAGGAAGGGCATGACTCCACGTAAGCACCACTTAAAGGCAAGGTAAAGTCTATGGCTAACACAAGTCCCCAGCAAGGGTGTGCAGCACAAGAGACCCGAGACTGTCACCTGCTGGGATGTGACCCCCTCTAGGTTAATTTCATAGGTGCATTGCCACAACTTCCAATGTCCAGACAGCGAGGAGAAGAATAACAGATATCCAGGGCGTAATGTGTAACACTGGATGACTGTGGGAACTGCTGATGGAAATCAGATGAGGAAGGGAATCAATCTGGATCTCTGTGGTGTCTTTGCTCTTCTGTACTGGGTTTGTCACTACAAGCACACTTAGTGCTAGGCCACTACATTTCTCTGTGCACATGCTCCCCCTGCCCTTTGAAGGCCCAAGTGGTCCAACTGTGCTTGGCAGAAGTTTCTCTTTCTAAGTACAAAGAACAGCAGGCTGCTGAGAGCTGCTAAAGAAGCGTAGTTGTCTGAGGGTGGTGATATGTCCATCCTGTAGTCATTCTGTAGCCAAACCACAGCAAATAAGACCTGGAAGAGCTGTTTTCTGTGAGAGTAAGGGAAGAGTAAAAGTCAAGCGTGGTCTTTCCTACAGCCAGCTCAGGAGGCATGACACAGCTGGAAGCAATAGAGTTCTAGTTTAGTTATCAAGCGCCCTGACACTGTCTCCCTTGCAGGCTCCTGTTCTACCCGTGGGATCCTCATGTGTCTGGCTGTGGCTCTGGGCTGTCCTCCTTACCAGTCAAAGACTGTCAGTTCTGGCGACAGTCTTGGGAAATGAGAGAGTGCTTAAAGCATGAGCCATGTATTTTTTTTCTGTTACCTTTTCAGAGGCAGGAGGGTGACCTTCAGTCTTTCCATGAGGAGCTGCAGAGGGTTCTGGAAACAGACAGGCAGAGTGTTTTCTCAAGTTGATAAAGGAAGGCTGTAAGTTACCCTTTATGCTCTTCAGGGCAGGGGGCATTTTAACTTCAGAACGGCACGAGCATATTTTGGATCTCCCTAGGGGGTTGTAATTGTTCTCTGGCTTGTTTGCTTTTTGAGCCTCACACAGCACATTGGTGCAGTGACTTGCTGAGGGGCCTGAGAAGTGAGAAGAAAAGCCTGGAAAGTGTATTTACAACAGGCGTGCTGAGAGTGTGTGACATAATTACCTAAGTGGCCTGGAAATTAAAGCTTATATTAAACCTTGCATGAAAGATCAGCATTGTTCACCCATTAAGGAAAGGTATAAAAATCAGCATTGTTCACCATTTAAGGAAAGGTATAAAATCGGGAAGGCTTACAGGGTGGATACAGCTGCTGCTGCTATGTGAGGAATGCACAACAAGCAATTCCCTGCAAATACCATGCAGTGTGGAGCAGAGTGGAGGCTCTGCCGACACACTCTGTGAGGATACGCAGGAACGAGATGGTCCTCTAGAACTGATAAGCAGCACTTTTGGTACCCTGAGCCAATGGTCTGTCAAATCTTGACAAAATGCTGTCTTTAGTGCAAACTTTGCTCATTTTAATGTCATTTTAATACTAAAACACACCTCCATCCCAAGGCTACCTGCCTTCAAGGTGAAACTACTCCTCCCTCAGTCTGCGCCCTGAATTGTTTGTAAACTGTACCTTTAAATGCGAGGCAGGAGAATTTCATACCAATTGGAATAAAGGTATTTAAGACTAAAGTCACTCTAACTCCACCTTGAAGGTGAAAAAAGGTATAAAATGGTTAAAGAAAAGGGGATGTTGGGGGAAGACACCATCACGAACAACTCGGGGAAGCTCCTTTGCAGATTGTCTCTGACTCTTGGGATCAGCCAACCGACTGAGCCTCTCTTCCTCTCGCCTTGGGTGGCCTTGGGTGAGACTTAAACTAAGTACTTCTGCTGGAAACAGAATTTTTGTAGCCAGGCTGTACTTTGTCATTTCGTGCACTGTATTAAATACGTGTCTATATTTTTTTTGTACGTATTTCTTTTGCAGACAGTCACTATTGCTGGCAATCCACAACAACCTGTATCTCTTTTGCATGAATAAAACTGCACTAAGTAGCCAGTCATCAGTGTTTCTCACTGAACGTGACCAGACCCTGGAGTGTGGCTCTGCTAGTTCCTGAGAATGACTGGACTGAAGATGCAGTCCACTATCACTGAATCCAGAGTCATGATAGTTCACAGGAGGTGAACATGCCTGGACTGGTCGTGGTAAATTAAGCATCACTCAAAATTTCAACCTAGCCACACCTAACCTCCCACCTTGGTGAGGACAGTTAGAATGAAAGGGGGTTTATTTTCTGCCAAATCACTCTGTCCCTTTTTAATGTGCCGTGTCCCCGCTACTGCCCAGTGATCGCTGCTCATTATGAAGTTGTTACATGTCTGGGCAGCACGTGATCTCTAAAACGTACAAAGCTGCAACGCTAGTTAGCCAGGAGAAATCTTGCAAGATGTGGAGACCACACACATAGAAGGGAAGAAAGACTTACCTTTTAAAGGCGGAAACCTGCTTCTAACAGCACAGATGCGAGTGTTGTTTAATCCTGTGGAAAAAAAACAAAGGACATGGAGATGATTCATTGCTGAGGACACCTAACGATACTGCCGAGTGGCTTGAAATGAAGGGAATGGCTGATGCTGGGGAAATGCTTCTCTTGGACAGGTCCAGGAAAGGGGAGCAGGGGGTATTTTTGGAAGAAAATGGCATTACACTCAAATTTCTCTTTTTGCTTTTGAGGGCAGCTGTCCAGGCTCTCTGTGTAGTCCCTCATCAACTCTTACCAGGCAAGTGATACAGCGTCCTGGCTTGGGGAACATTCCTGGAGTAGTCCTTTCCTTTTGAGCCTCTATACTGAGATGAGGAGTGGTTCAATTCTGACATGTTGTACTTGAACATGCTTGAATGGAATGGATATTAGTCATGTAAGGCTGGATCTTCTCCTCTTATGGAGTGTCTCTGTGGCAAGCAGGTTGGCTCTTCCACCCGTGGCCTAAGGCTAGATGCTGGAGGGGAAGTAAAAAAGGTGAACTGATCATATAGGCTGAAAGGGATCCGAAGCTACAATTACTGGTTTTCTTCCTGTTCCACGTCAAATTTGGAGAAGGTATAAGCACAGGCAGGTGGAAGCAAGCTCCCTGCTTCTCCAATCCTAAGTAGTCACCTTGGGCAGCTGGTACAACATGCCTTGGGCAATATAGTAGACAGCAAAATTATGCGTGGCGATCCCTGTGACAATTGGACATTTGACAGAAGGATGTTACCAGACAGCACTGTCTTTTTTATACTGTAGATAAAATCACACTGAGAAATGTGGATGTTCATTGCAGTATTCCAAAGGAATTCCAGGCTTCTCGCTTCCTCCCAAAACGAGAGTAGCCTTGCACCTGGCTGTGTTAATGGGCTCTTGAGGAAAAATGGAATGTAGGCCATTGATGCCTTTTTCACCAGTTCTCAGTCTGTACCCGGAAAGCACATGAGTGCTGGTGTCATGGGCAGAAAGGTGCAATTACCTGAGAAGCGGTGAGGTAGAGGAGCTCCTTCTTGGCAGGTGTCAGGACCTTTTTGCTACCTGCAGCAGGGATTTGCGTTTTTCCTCAGACAGGGGTCTTCAGCTGAGGGAGCAGCAGCTCAGCGCGTCTGCTCGGCCGAGCAGCTGTGGCTCGGTGATGTGAGGAGACTCTGGGACACCTCCTGGTGACACCTCTGAGCTGCACAGCCACGCCTTGTCATTATTGCGTCATAGGCAGTTGTTAGTTGCCAGGCGAGCACGACCTCTCTAAAAGGTACCAAAGTCCATGGCTAGTTACCCAGGAGAAATCTTGTCAGGAAGCTTTTCTCGTTGTTGCCCTTGCCATCACTGGCCAGATGCAGTTCTATCAGGGCTTTAGCTTTCCTAACCTGATCCCTGGCCGCTCAGAAAATTTCTCTGGTAGCCTGCTAGGCTACCTGTCCTTCCTTCCATGCCCTGTAACCTTTTTTGCATTTGAGTTTATGCAGGAGCTCCTTGTTCACCCATGCAGGTGTCATGGTGTGTTTGCCTGACGTCCTCTTTGTTTGGATGCATCGCTCCTGAGCTTGGAGGAGATGATCCTGGAACAGGAACCAGCTTTCCTGGGTCCCTGTTTGCTCCAGGGCTTTTATCCCGTGGTACCATGTCAAGCAGATGCCTGAAGAAGCCAAAGTCTGCTCTCCTGAAGTGCAGGGTAGTGAGCATGCTGTGCACCCTCCTCACTGCCCTAAGGATATTGAGCTCCCCCATTTCGTGGTCACCGCAACCAAGGCTGCCCTTGAGCTGTCTCTCTACCACAGTCTCTTACTTCCTTACTGCTGCTTGTATTCCAGAAAGCACAGCTATCAGAGATGACTTTTCCCTCCCTGAACCGGTGGACCAGAATCAGAGCTTTTGATCCCTCTGGTTTTTTTTACACTTGAAGGGGAAAAAGAAGAGTGTGACAGGTGTGACACTGTCATTCCAACAAGTGCCTGCTGATGGCTGCTAGAAAGTTGGTACTATTAACAAGTGCTGTTGGTGGTTGCTATAAAAAGTTGCTAGCATCAGCAAGTGCTATTTTGCGGGGTCTCTCCAGAGGCCAGCCATTGTCTGAGGCCTGCTACCCAGGCCTTGGCATATCACTAGCTGCCTTCAATTGAACCCCATTGAGCTTTGGAAGGTAGACCTTGGCAGTTGTGTTGCTTGTGGCATGCCCGCTAGCACGTGCTCTCGATCAGCATCTTGCTCAGGGATTACTGGGCTGCCTGCAGGTGGGTGTTCCCTTGGACAGCTACTGCTTACAACACAGACCAGAGCGCTGTTTAAGCCTGCGCAGAAACCCAAAGGACTTGGGTTTTGTCTTCACAACAGCAAACACGCAGTACACTTAGCTGGGGCTCTCCAAGGAGAGTCAGTGCTGCGTCTGTAAAACAGAGGTATCAGACCTGAGGTTTGTATGCTGTAGCACAGGGTTTATGGAGTGGTGTGTAAAGAGTGAACAGACTTGGCATACGTAGAATCACAGAACTGTTTCAGGTGCAAGAGACCTTTAAGATCATGGAGTCCAGCCTTTGTCCCAGCCCTATCAACCACTAGACCATTTCCCGACGTGCAACATCCACCCGTCTCTAAAAACACCTCCAGGGACAGTGACTCCACAATCTCCCTGGGCAGTCAATTCCAATGCCTGACAACCCTTTCAGTACAGAAATTCCTCCTCATATCCAGCCTGAACCTCCCCTGGCACAACTTGAGGCCATTTCCTCTTGTTCTGTTGGTTGTCACTAGGGAGAACCGACCAACCCCCACCTCACTACAACTTCCTGTCAGATAGTTATAGAGAGCGATAAGATCTCCCCTGAGCGTTCTTTTCTCCAGGCTAAACAGCCCCAGATCCCTCAGCCATTACTCATATGAGACGTGCTCCAAATCCTTTATTAGCTTGATAGCCCAACCCTGTATCCCCTCTAGCACCTCAATGTCCTTCCTGTAGACAGGGGCACAAAACTGGACACAGTATTTGAGGTGCAGCCTCACCAAAACCGAGTACAGGGGAATGATCACCTCCCTGCTCCTGCTGACAAACAACACCGTTCCTGACACAGGCCAGGATGCCATTCGCCTTCTTGGCCACCTGGGCACACTGCTGGCTCACCTTCAGCCGCTGTCTACTCTGTCCCCTCCTCCTCTAAGTCTTTCAAACTTGGTAACGATGAACGCCGTTGGCCCCACAAATCCGCACTGCCCCCCGTCCTCCGGCTCTCATTTCTGCCGCCCCCACTGCCTTCAGGCGCCATTTTTGGCGGCTCCTGACACAGCTGATATTTCTCATTTGTCCCGCCCGCACTGCCTTCAGGCGCCATCTTTGGCGGCTCCTGACACAGCTGCTATTTCTCATTTCTCCCGCCCCCTCTGCCTTCAGGCGCCATCTTTGGCGGCTCCTGACACAGCTGCTATTTCTCATTTGTCCCGCCCCCTCTGCCTTCAGGCGCCATCTTTGGCGGCTCCTGACACAGCTGCTATTTCTCATTTGTCCCGCCCCCTCTGCCTTCAGGCGCCATCTTTGGCGGCTCCTGACACAGCTGCTATTTCTCATTTGTCCCGCCCCCTCTGCCTTCAGGCGCCATCTTTGGCGGCTCGTGGCGCCGGTATTTCTCCCCCTCCGGCACCGCCTGACCCAGCACCATCCCCGGTGCCGGCGGCGCAGGCGGCATTCCTGTCTCCTGCGTTTTCTTTTTCTTCATCTCCCCCTGCGTGCCCGACGGTACCCAGTCTAACACGGGGTCGCGCCCACTTACTATGCCTTACCTTGCGTCGTACCCCCGCACGACTCCGCCCAATCTGGGCCGGGAACACGACCGCCTCGTGGTTAGGCACCGCGCTAACGACAGCCGGCTCTTACCCCCATCGTGGCTCGCCGGCACCCTCCGCGGCTCCGCCGCCTCCGCGCCACAAGGTGGCGACCCCCGGAGCTCGAAATGGCGGCGCACCCGACCGCACGGCCACCTCCCCGGACGGGTAGTTTCCCGCGCCGTCAGCGGACCTGTTTCTCCTCTGCTGTCTCAGAGAGTCCTCTTAATCTCCCTCCCCACGTTTTAAGATGCTGCTCCATCCCCTCGGTCCCCGACAAAGCAGCCTGAAGCATCTCCTCCTCTACCGCTGTCCAATTCTGGACACTTAATAACTCTGTGGGTGCCTGTAAACAGACCCCGCCTCCGCATCCATGGGATGCAAGCGGCCCTGGGCACGGTGAACCTGCTCACCCACCTCAAGCTAACAATGCTGTTGAGTGGATTGAAATGAAGGGAATGGCTGATGCTGGTGAAAAGCTTCTCTTGGACAGATCCACAAAAGGGGAGCAGGGGGTACTTTTGGAAGAAAATGGCATTACACTCAAATGTCTCTTTTTGCTTTTGAGGGCAGCTGTCCAGGCTCTCTGTGTAGTCCCTCATCAACTCTTACCAGGCATGTGATACACCATCCTGGGATGGGGAGCGTTCCTGGAGTAGTAGTAGCCTTCCCCTGAGTCACTCGACTGAGAGGAACGCTGGCTGAACTGGGACTCACACGCTGGCATGGAATGAATATTTGTCGTGTAAGCCTGGATCTTCTCCTGTCACAGAGCATGTCTCTGGTGAGCAGCTTAGCTCCTCCACTGATGGCCTGAGGCCAGGCTCTAGAAGGAGAGTAAAGAATGTGAACTGCCATAGGCTAAAAGGCAGCAGAATCTGCAATTGCTGCTTTCCTTGTTCCAGCGTGTCCGGCACAGTAGCACTCAGCAGCGGTGTGATTTCATTCAGGCCGCGATAGTCTACTGTCAGTCTCCACTCTCCGCTAGATTTTCATACTGGCCATATGGGGCTGTTAAAGGGTGATTGAGTCCTGCTGATCACCCCGTGGCTCTCCAATTGACGAATCACTTTGTAGATTGGAATCGGAGAGTCACGGTTAGTCCGATATTGCCGCTGGTGCACTGTTGTGGTTGCAACTGGCACTTGATGGTCTTCAACTCTCAGCAACCCCACAGCAGAAGGGTCCTCTGAGAGGCCAGGCAGGCTGGACAGCTGTTCAGTTTCTTCTGTCTCGATAAGGCAGCCACACCAAAAGCCCACTGATACCCTTTTGGCTCCCTGAAATACCCTCTCTTTAGGTAATCTATTCCCAAGATGCATGGAGCTTCTGGACCTGTCACAATGGGATGCTTTTGCCATCTATTTCCCATCGGACTCACTTCTGCTTCCACCACAGCGAGCCGTTGGAATCCTCCTGTCACTCTGGAAATACAAATTTGTTCTCCTCTATAACCTGACAGGAACAAAGTGCATTGAGCTCCAGTATCCACCAGATCCTTGTAATCTTGTGGATCTGATGTGTGAAGCCAACGGATCAACACAGACCAGTACATCCTGTTGTCCCTGTCCTCCCCCTGGCTGGAGGCAGGGCCCCTCTAATACATTTCTCTGTGCACAGGCTTCCCCTGTCCTTTACAGGCCCAAGGCTGTTCTCCTTACCACTCTGAGACTGTCATTTCCGGAGACAGTCTTGGGAAATGAGAGAGTGCTGGCTTCCAATCGGATGGGACCTTCCCAGTCAGACAGGACTGCTGGTAGATGATGGACAATGCCTTAAAGAGCATTCCTGACAGTTCCCTTAGCACTCTAGGATGTATCCCCATCCAGCCCCATAGATGTAGAGGGGACATTTTGCTCCTCGCTCCTGTCTCTTGGCTTGGGGGGGCTGACTTTCCCCAGTGGAAATGCAGCTATTACCAAAGACTGAGGCAAAGAAGACATTAAGCACCTCAGCCTTATCCTCGTCTTTTAATACCAAACTTCCTTCTGGATCTAATAGGGGCTGGAGGCTCTTTCTTTTATTCTTAACGTATTTATAGAAACTTTTCTTATTACCCTTTACCTCTGAGGCCAGTTTGACTTGTAGCTGGGCTTTTGACCTTCTAATGGTCTCCCTACATAACCTAACGGTGTTCCTGTACTCATTGTGAGTGGTCTGCCCCTTCTTGCAGAGGCCATAAACTCTCCTTTTTTCCCTGCTTTTAAGCCAAATCTCCCTATTCAGCCAGGCCAGTCTTTGCCTCCGGCTGGTCTTACAGCACATGGGGATGGCCTGTTCTTGGGCCTTTTAAGATTTCCTTCTTCAAAAGTGTCCACCTTCCTGGACTCCTACACCCTTCAAAACTGACTTGACTAGATGCCACAGAGCTCTAAGCAGTCTGCTGGAGAGGATGGTGAGATCGACCACTCCCTGAGCAGTGACGATGTTCCAGATGAAATATCTGGAGAGTGGCCAGGTAGGGTGAAGCACGCTCATGTAGTGGTGCCAGTCAGGAGAAAAGCACCGCTCTCCTGTAACTCTTAGAAAGCTTGTGCTCTTCAAGGACAAACGCAGCACGTAGTGAAGAACTCAGATCCTCTTTTCTTAGCCAGGGTGAAAGGAATTTTAGAAAGAGCCGATGTTTTTACCATCCATGCAAGTCCAACTGGATGTAACATGGGAAAGAAGCAGTGCTCCTAAGTAGCAGAAGAGGATTTTCAGAAGATGGATTCTGTTTACTAGCTGAGATAAATACTCCGCAGAAAGTAATCACTGCACATTACTGCCCCTTCCCCATACAGCTAAAGGTATCCACTAAGAAAGTCTGACTAAGCCATGCAAGGCTTTGGTCTTTGCTGGCTATGCTCAGCTTGTCTTCCAGGTCTGAGCTCCACTCCAGGTAGAGTTTATAGATATCTATAGACATCTATATGCACGCAAACAGAAGTGTGTACACTCTACGCAGGGTGGTCAGTTTGAGAGAAGTTGTCTTGCGTTGCTCCTTCAAAGGTGGCCCTTCTGAGACACAAGAAGCTTCCTTTCCTTCAGACCTGATTTGCTTCTGCAACACCCTTCATCACTTCTTGCAAAAGTTGTGTCACAGGCTCATCAGCTACAAATGCCAGTCCCGATGCAGCGGCTGCTTATTCTGGCAGCCACTGAGGAACATGGCTGGGAGTGGTTTTCCATCCAGGACGATTGTGGGCTTTCTGCAATGTAAAGCTGGCCATGTTTCAACAATTCAACAATGTCTTTTTGCAAACACAGGGTGTGCTTCTGAAACAAAAGCCAGTTCCGGTGTGGAGGTTTAGCCCTGGCTGGGAGCCAGATGCACACCAAGTCATTCTGTCGCTGCCCCTCCTCAACTAGACAGGGGAGAGAGAAATACAACGAGAGATTTGTGAGTTGAGATAAGGACAGGGAGATCGCGCAGCAATTACTGTCACGGGCAAAACAGACTCAGCTTGGGGAGAAGTTGTTTGATTTATTAATGAAGAATCAGAACAGAGCTGGGAAATGAGAAACCAAACTGAATCTTAACACTGCTAAAGTGTGGGGTCCCTCCCACGGGAGACAGTCCTTCACCAACTTCTCCAGTGCGGGTCCTTCCCATGGGCGACAGTTTTTCTTAGATTGCACTGGCATGGGGCCTTCTCACAGGCTGTGAGTGGCTTTCTGTTCCCTCGCAGATCTCCACACACCGCAGGGGCACAGCTGCCTCAGCACGTGCTGCACAAGTCGCAGGGGAGTCTTTCTTCCAGTGCTGGGGCACCTCCTTTGCTTCTTTGTCCACTGACCTTGGTGTCTGCAGAGATGTTTTCACATTCTCACTCCCTGTTGCTGCTGCAGTTTAGCAACTGTGCAGCAGCTTCTTCTCAAAGACATTATTCACAGAGGCGTTACCTCAGTCACTAATTGGCCAGGTCTGGGTCAGCTGCGGGTCCATCTTAGGGTTGACTGGCCCTAGCCCTGTCAGCTACAGGGGAAGCTTCTGGCAGCTCTTGGTTTAAAGAAGCCACCCCTGTAGCCATCCCGCTACCAAAGCCTGGCCCAGGCAAAACCGCTACATGCAGTTAAGTGAAAGCAGCTCCAGAGTAAATACTAATTACGACCTGAAGCACGTGATCTCTAAAGGCAACCAAGATGCAAGGATAACGGTGAGGAGAAAGTCTCGTAAGATGAGGTGCCTAATACACATAGAAGGGAAGAGAGACTTGCCTTTTACAGGTGGAAAGCTGCTTTTTACTACATGCACTGGAGTGCTGTTTAATCCTGTGCAAAAAAACCACAAAGGAAACAGAGATTATTCCATGCTGAGAATGGCTAAGATGCCGAGTGGATTGAAATGAAGGGAACATCTGTGTTATCTCTTGACAACTCTTACCTTGTATGTAATACACCATCCGTGGATGGGGAATGTTCCTAGACAAAATGTGCCTTTCCCCCGAGTCAGTAGGCTGAGTGGAACGCTGGTAGAACTGGGGCTCACGTGCTGTCAGGAAATCAGCATTTGCTGTGAAAGCCTTGATCTTGTCTTCCTGAAAGTGTCTTTGCCGAACAGGTGTGCTCTCCCACTGATGGCGTGGGGCCAGACGCTGGAGGGGAAGCAAAGAACATGAACTCGCATAGCCTGAAAGGCAGCAGTAAAGTCAACGTCATGAGGGGCCCAACAGAAACGCACGTAGCACAGGGAATAAACAAGAGCAGTTGGAGGCGGCCACATGGCCTGCTGGGCTTCCATCTTACTGGCGACATGGAGTCGCGGTGTGATGGCTCCCGTGACTGGACTGTTGGGTGGGTGGGTACGGGCTCTTTGGGAAGGACAGTCAGGGGAGATGAGGAGGGCTCTCACCCTCTAAGTCAGTGACCAGCTGGAAGGCAGGGAGGTGCCCCTGAGTACCCATCAGGTTCTTGTGGGTCAGGATTAAGGGGAGCTGTGAATGCGCAGGTTTACAGGTGGGAAAATTGCCAGGCCAAAATGTCCATCAGTTTTGCCACACTGTGACCTAAGGACAGTAGTGTGCAAAAGATGATGTGTACACAGCCTGTGAGAGACAGAAGAGAGAAATCGCAAGCGGCGTTGATCCGTCTAAAGCCCCCTGCGTGTGACGTGTGATCTTTGCAGGCTGTCTTGTAGAGTCCAAGTTTCAGCCCACGTGCCTGCTGTGTTGCTCCTCCAGTGCCTGCCCCTAGCAAGTTCCAGGCAGGTGGGAGCTGCTCCAGAGGAAATGCTCAACACAACAGGCAGTAGACTCCACACTGGGGCAGCGGAGGGTGGAAAATCTGACCAGGAAAATCGCACACTATCCTCAAGAAGGAATAGACCAGTGTAACGTCCTGGTCAGCCGTATGCGGTAGCCCTCACGTCTCACCTTTATTTCCTGATCCAAACAGATGGGCTGAGAATTCACCTTCTCCCAGGCACACAGATCACCACGCAAGCTGAGCGAAGGAGGGGACGGCTGACTGAGAGGCACAAGGTGGATTCCCTCTCTTTTTGCAGGTTGTGTGGAGGCTGGGAATCGTTTTCTCAAGACCTGTTCCCAAACAGAAGACACCATGTAAAGGAAGGGCTTGACTTCATATAAGCAGCAGTTAAAGACAAGGTGAAGTCTATGGCTAACACGAGTCCCCGGCAAGGGTGTGTAGCAGACGAGACACCCGTGACTGTCACCTGTTGGGATATGACCCCCTCTAGGATAATTTAATGGGTGAATAGCTGCAACTTCTAATGTCCAGGCATCGAGGAGAAGAATCATAAATGCCCAGGGCATAAGGCATAAAATTTCTGGATGAGAATGAGAGTGCTGCCAGGGACATGCTGACAGAAATCAAGGTGAGGAAGGGATTAAATCTGGACCTCTGTTTCCATCCTGGGGTACTCACATCCCTTATTTTGGTTTCTGCACTCTCCTCCTTACCAGTCTGAGACCGTCAGTTCCCTGGTGATAGTGTTGGGAAATGAGAGAGAGAGGAATGCTAAAACAAAGAGCTGTGACCTTTTTTCCTTACCTGTTCTGAAGAAGGTGGGTGACATTCATTCCTCTCAGCAAGATCTGCACGTGGTTCTGCAATTAGACAGGCAGAGTGTTTTCTCAGGGTGAAAAAGAAGCCCGTATGATACACCCGAGGTTATACAGGGCAGAGGGCACTTTTCGTAGAATCATCCAATCATCCAATCATAGAATGGTAGGAGTTGGAAGGGACCTTTAGAGATCATCTAGTCCAATCCCCCTGCCAAAGCAGGTCTACCTAGAGCAGGTCATACAAGAACATGTCCAGATGCGTTCTGAAGACCTCCAGAGAAGGAGACTCCACAAACACCCTCCCTGGGCAGCCTGTGCCAGGGCTCCTTCACCCTCACAGTAAAAGAGTTTTTTCTTATTCTGCGAGGGACCTTTTTTTGTTCCAGCTTCATCCCATTACCCTTTGTCCTGTCGCTAGATACAACAGAAAAAAGGGATGTCCCAACCTCCTGACATCCGCCCTTTATGTACTTGTACATATAAATGAGATCCCCCTCTCTGTGTCCTCTGCTCTGGACTAAATAGACCCAGTTCCTGCAGCCTTTCCTCATATGAAAAATGTTCCGGTCCCCTCATCATCTGGGTGGCCCTGCGCTGGACTCCCTCCAGAAGTTCTCTGTCCCTCTTGAGCTGGGGAGCCCAGAACTGGACACAGTCAAATCACTTTTCAATTCAAAAATACAGAAGCCATATTTTAGATCCCTCCAAGGGAGTGTATTTCTTTCCTTTTGGGATTGCTTTTCCTACCTCACGGAGTCACTAAAGCAGTGACTTGCTGAGGGGCCTGAGAAATGAGAAGAAAACCCTGGAAAGTGTATTTCATAGAGGCATGCCGAGAGTGTCGTGTCGCTGATGCTGCCGAGTGATTGCTGCCCATTGTGAAGTTGTTAGGTGTCGGGGCAGCACGTGATCTCGAAAAGCTATCAAGATGCAAGGACAAAGTCTTGTAATACGTGGTGACTACAGACACAGAAGGGAAAAGCAACTTGCCTTTTATAGGTGGAAGGGTGCTTCTTACTACACGGACTGGAGCGTTGTTTAATCCTGTGCAAAAAAAAGAAAAAAACCAAAGGCTACAGAGACGATTCATTGCTGAGGATGAGTAAAGATACCAAGTGGATTAAGGGTACGGCTTTTGTTGATTAAATGGTTCTCTTTGATAGAAACAGGGAGCAGGGGTTACTTTTGGAAGAAAATGGCATTACACTCAAGTCCAGACTGTCTGTGTGGTCTCTCAAGAGCTCTTACCTGGCATGTAATACACCATCCGTGGATGGGGAACGTTCCTAGACAAAACGTGCCTTTCCCCCGAGTCAGTAGGCTGAGTGGAACGCCGGTAGAACTGGGGCTCACGTGCTGTCAGGAAATCAGCATTTGCTGTGAAAGCCTTGATCGTGTCTTCCTGAAAGTGTCTTTGCCGATCAGGTGTGCTCTCCCACTGATGGCGTGGGGCCAGACGCTGGAGGGGAAGCAAAGAACATGAACTCAAGCAGGCTGAAAGGCAGCAGTAAAGTCAACATCATGAGGGGTCCAACAGAAACACACATAGCACAGGGAATAAACAAGAGCAGTTGGAGACAGGCACACAGCGTCGGGGAAATGCAACCACTAAGCACCGACAATGTCCCCGAGAAGGACTAGAGCCATGTAACGTCTTACCTTTATTTCCCGATGCAGGTAGCTATGGCCAGAATTCACCTTCTCCCCGTCACTCAAGCTGAGCGAAGGAGGGGATGGCTGAGTGAGAGACTTGACGTGGATTGCCTCTCTTTTTGAAGGTTGTGCCCAGGCTTGGAGTCGTTTCTTCAAAAGCTTTTCCCAAACAGAAAGCACCGTGTAAAGGAAGGGCTCGACTCCATGTAAGGAGCGGTTACCAGCTACACCCAGGGTACTCACATCCCTCATTTTGGTTTGTGCACTGTCCTCCTTCCCAGTCTGAGACTGTCAGTTCACAGTGACAGGGCTGGGAAGTGAGAGATGGAAAACAAAGAGCTGTGTCTTTTCTTCCCTTACCTGTTCTGCAAGAGGTGAGCGACTCTCAGTTCTTTCAGAAAGATCTGCACGTGGTTCTGGAAATGGACAGGCAGAGTGTTTTCTCAGGGTGAAAAAGGACGGCTGTATGATACACCTTAGGTTATATGGGGCAGAGGGCACTTTTCGCTTCCAAAATGCACAAACCATATTTTAGATCCCTCTAAGGGAGTGTATTTCTTTCTTTCTTTTGTTGCTTTTCCTACCACGTGGAATCCACTGAAGCAACTATCTGCTGAGGGACCCAAGAAATGAGAAGAAAACCCTGGAAAGTGTATTTTCAAGAGGCGTGCTGAGAGTGCCATGTCCCCACTGCTGCCGAGTGATTGCTGCTCATTGTGAGGTTATCTGGGCAGCATGTGGTCTTTAAAAGCTATCAAGATGCAGGGGTAGCTGAGAGGAGAAATTTTGTAAGAGGTCGTGACTACAGATACAGAAAGGAGGACAGACTTGCCTTTTAAATGTGGAGAGCTGCTTCTTACAAAACAGACTGGAGCGTTGTTCAATCCTGTGTGAAAACCCAAAGGAAGGAGAGATGATTCATTGCTCACGGCAGGCAAAGCTGCTGAGTAGATTGACATAAAGGGAACGGCCTTGCTTTATGAAATGGTTCTCATAGGCACAAACTGGAAACTGGAGCAGGGGGTGCTTTTGGAAGAAAATGGCATTACACTTGCACTTCTCTTTGTGCTTTCGAGGGCAGTTGTGCAGATAATCTGCGTGGTCCCCCAACAGCCCTTACCTGGCATGTGGCAGACCAGCCTGGGATGGGGAACATTCCTTGAGACGTGGTATTTTCCGCCTGTGTTGCGAGACTGTGAGGAACAGTGGTCAAAATTCCTCATGATGTGGTTGAACTGGGATTCAGACACTGATGTGGAAGCAGTGTCTGTCCCGTAACCCTTGTTCTTCTCTTGCTGAAAGTCTGACTGCAAAGACAGTTGGCTGTTCTGCTGGTGGCCTCAGGCCAGACACTGGAGGGGAAGTAATGAACATGTACTCATATAGGCTGAAAGGGAGCAGAAGCTACAATTACTGGTTTTCTTGTTATTTTTCCCACTACTATATCCAATTTGGAGAAGGTATAAGCACAGGCAGGTGGAAGCAAGCTCCCTGCTTCTCCAGTCCTAAGTAGTCACCTTGGGCAGCTGGTACAACATGCCTTGGGCGATTTAGTAGACAGCAAAATTATGCGCGGCGATCCCTGTGACAACTGGACATTTGACAGAAGGATGTTACCAGCCAGCACTGTCTTTTTTATACTGTAGATAAAATCACACTGAGAAATGTGGATGTTCATTGCAGTATTCCAAAGGAATTCCAGGCTCCTCGCTTCCTCCCAAAACGAGAGTAGCCTTGCACCTGGCTGTGTTAATGGGCTCTTGAGGAAAAATGGAACGTAGGCCATTGATGCCTTTTTCACCAGTTCTCAGTCTGTACCCGGAAAGCACATGAGTGCTGGTGTCATGGGCAGAAAGGTGCAATTACCTGAGAAGCGGTGAGGTAGAGGAGCTCCTTCTTGGCAGGTGTCAGGACAGTGGCACCTTTTTGCTACCTGCAGCAGGGATTTGCGTTTTTCCTCGGGCAGGGGTCTTCAGCTGAGGGAGCAGCAGCTCAGCGCGTCTGCTCGGCCGAGCAGCTGTGGCTCGGTGATGTGGGGAGACTCTGGGACACCTCCTGGTGACACCTCTGAGCTGCACAGCCACGCCTTGTCATTATTGCGTCATAGGCTGTTGTTAGTTGCCAGGCGAGCACGACCTCTCTAAAAGGTACCGGCCAGGATGCCAGTGGCCTTCTTGGCCACCTGGGCACACTGCTGGCTCACCTTCAGCCGCTGTCTACCAACACTCCCAGGTCTCTCTCTGCCTGGCAGCTTTCCAGCCACTCCTCCCCAGGCCTGTAGCACTGCTGGGGGTTGTGGCCCAAGTGCAAAACCCAGTACTAGGCCTTACTCAGACTCATGGCATTGGCCTCGGCCCAGCCATTCAGCCTATCTAGACCTCTCTGTAAAGCTTCCCTGCCCTCAAGCAGATCAGCACTTCCACCCAGCTTGGTGTCATCTGCAAACTTACTAAGGGCGCACTCTATCCCCTCATCCAGATCATTAATAAAGATGTTAAAACAGGAGTGGTTCCAGCACTGAGCCCTGGGGGACACCGCTCGTGACTGGCTAACAACTGGATTTAACTCCAGTGACCAGAACTCGTTGGATCAGATCATCTAACCAGTTTTTCACCCAGGAAAGTGTATGCCCATCCAAGCCAAGAACTGCCAATCTCCCTGAGAGAACGCTCTCAGGGAAACTGTCGGAAACTGTGTGTCATGGTTTGACATGACAGCCGTTCTGGGTAAGGCTGTCAAATGCCTTACTAAAGTCAAGGTAGACAAGAGCCACAGCCTTTCCTTCATCCAACAAGCAGGTCACCTTGTCATAGAAGGAGATCAGGTTTGTTAAACAGGACCTGCTCTTCATAAAGCCATGCTGTCTGGGCCTGATCCTGCATGTCTGGGTTGTCCTGCATGTGCTGCGTAATAGAACTTAGGATGACCTGCTCCACCAGCTTCCCGGGCACTGAAGTCTGTGGAGGAATGGTTAAGGGAGAATGGACATGGATCCCGGGGTATAATGTTAGGCCTGATGGGGCAAGGCAGTCTGAGTTCTAGTTATATGAATTTAATGCACAATCAAGACCAGAGTCAGAGCCATGGTTAAAGCAATTGCTGTCACGTAGTCAGCGCAGACAGCAGGCCGCTTTCTGCTCCCTCAAGGTCGGGCTGTTTTCAGCTAACGAGCTAACAGCTCAAGGTGGAAAACAACTTCGGAGAAAAACAAGATGGGAAAATGTGAGGGAGCTTGCTTATCGCAGAAACCGCAAAGGAGGATGAACATGAGAATGTAATCTATTAGCTGCTGTTGCTGAGCTAGCTTTGAAGCTGCTGTGTATATAAGTTAGAGCCTGCTCTCAATAAAGAAGATTTCTGCTATCACTCACATTGAGTAGGACTGATTTCTTCCCACCCAGCTGAGAATCGGACCCTGAGTTGATCGCCGCATGAAGTAGGCTTGGAGCTGGTTGTTCAGGCTTCGAGCCTGGGTGTTTCAGGCTTTGAGCCTGGGTGTTTCAGACTTAGTCTGGTTTCAGGCTTCGAGCCTGGGTTTTTCAGACTTAGAGTCTGGTTTGCAGACTTTGAGTTTGGTTTTTCAGGCCAAGAGCCGAAAACTTCGTGGCAGAAGTCAAACTGACAGGCCTGTAATTTCCCAGATCATCCTTCCGTCCCTTCTTATATATGGGTGTTACACTGGCTGACTGACTGACCTTTTTTTCCATTGTGCAACTGTAATAGGCAAAATAAGGACAGCTGGGTCCATTCCCGACAGTTGCCATGTACGCTGTCTTACCCGTCTAATCGTGGCCGCGCACACTCAAGTCCAAAATAGCGTGACCACCTTTTCGTGCATCTTATCCTGGGTGATCGGTACAAATGATCGCAGCCACTGTAGGGTCCCCACTAACTGTTGCGCCTGTTGTAGCGTAGTTATCCGGGCAATTACCAACAATCTCTGCCCTCTCACTTGCCTTTTTCCATGGTTACCCCGTGCAGATGATGCTGGGGATTGCCTTGCACTTCCGTACATATGGTCTGATTTATGGTGCGCCTGTCTTCCTTCCACAACAAAAATAAGGGCCCCGATAGAATAGTCTTCACTACCTGTATGAAGCACAGCATCCCTGACAGTTCCCTCAGCACTCTAGGATGTACCCCATCCAGCCCCATAGATGTAGAGGGGACATTTTGCTCCTCGCTCCTGTCTCTTGGCTTGGGGGGGGCTGACTTTCCCCAGTGGAAATGCAGCTATTACCTTTGCCTCTGAGGCCAGTTTGACTTCTACTGAGGAACATGGCTGGGAGTGGTTTTCCATCCAGGACGATTGTGGGCCTTCTGCAATGTAAAGCTGGCCATGTTTCAACAATTCAGCAATGTCTTTCTGCAAACACGGGGTGTGCTTCTGAAAGAAAAGCCAGTTCTGGTGTGGAGGTTTAGCCCTGGCTGGGAGCCAGATGCACACCAAGTCATTCTGTCACTGCCCCTCCTTGACTTTTCTTCAAAAGCTTTTCCCAAACAGAAAGCACTGTGTAAAGGAAGGACTCGACTGTTGTAAGATGTCGTGACTGCAGGCTTGGAAGGGAAAGCAAAGGATACAGAAATGATTCATTGCTGAGGTCAGATAACACTGCTGAGTGGATTGAAATGAAGGGAGCGACTGTTATTGATGAAATGCTTCTCCTTGACAGATTCAGGAAAGGGGAGCAGGGGCTACTTTTGGAAGAAAATGGCATTACACAAAATTTCTCTCTTTGCTTTTGAGGGCAGCTGTTCAGGCTTTCGGTGTAGTCCCTCAGCAGCCCTTACCGGGCGTATGAGAAGCCATGCCAGGGTGGGGAACACCTCTCCCCTGTGGCTCTTCTTATCACTTGGGATATAAATTTCTCATCATAATGTGCTAGGAACCTCCTGGATTGCTTATGCCCTGCTCTGTTGCCCCTCCAATAGATATCAGGGTGGTTGAAGTGCCCCACGAGGATAGGGCTCGTTAACAGGAGGCTGCTCCTATCTGTCCGTAGGTGCCCTCATCTGCCTGGTCTTTCTGTTTGAGTGGCCACAAGCTCTCGGCTGGCTCCTTCTGCAGTATTTGAGATCATGCTTGCATACCTGGAGAAGAGAGACTGGAAAGAGGCCTTTTTCAGTGTCTTGCCAGAGCGGAAAGGGGCTGTTTGTTTGGGAGAAGCCAAAGATTCCTCCAAACGTGCTCTGTCTGGAAAAGAAGATGAAGGCAATGTCGTGGTTTTGCCCAGCCGCAGCGGAAAGGCGGAACAAAAGCCCGAGACTCCTCCTCCTCCTCCCGGCGGAACGCAGACGGGATCGGGAAAAAGAAAAAGAGCCCGCCTAAGTTGAAATAAGAACAATTTACTAGGGGAAAGTTGAAGAGGAACAACTATAACAAACATAAAAGAATATTACAAACAAAACAGTCACTCACCACCCAGGATCAGACCTAAGCCACCGCTCCGGATCGGATACGGAGAAACCACGACCTCGCAAGAGAACTTCTTCCAGCCAGCTCCTTACCTATATCCTGGCATGACGTTAGGATGCCATCGAATACTTGCTGGCCAGCCTGGATTGGCTGTTCGGGCTGTACCCTTTCCTGGTTCCTCACGGGAATTAACTCTATCCGAGCTCAAACCAGGACAGGCAATGACTTGGGCAGTAACCAGACTTCAGAATGAGATGATGGGAAAGAGGAGACGTGTAGTTCATGGGATAAAACTGGGCTGTGAAGTGGTTAGACTCCAAAGACTGTCTGCTGCCGTTGTGATACTGAATTGTCTCAGTGCTTGGTAGTTCCATGGTTGGCTCAGAGCTGTTTCTGGACAGGAAGGGTAAAGATCAATGTAGTTTCTTACCGTGGAACCTCCATATTCATAGCTTTTTTAAAAAAATCAATTAGTGGCACGTGCAGAATTTCTTTTGTTTCCCGAGGAAGCAATTTTTTTTTAAAATATTTCTTTTCTAAATACATACCAAGTTGGGAGCATTGCCCAAGAGCATTAGTAGTTACTTTTTAAACATAGTCATTCTTCTCCATTTCTGCTCTAAGTTTTCTTAAGAGCAGTGGATGACAAGCCTTCCTGTGAGCTCAAAACAAGTACCACTAGTGCCTGTTGCAAATGGGCTGGAGTTTGAAAGCAGTCAGGTGAGCAACAATCTATATTGAGGGTCTGTGAGAAATTATGGGAGTCCAAGCGTGGTGTTCAGGTTAGTTTAGTTGTACTGAGGGGCCTCTAGGCGTCCTGCCTCTGGCATTTGGCTTTTCAGCATTTTTCATCTCAGTCTTGACGCAGGGAATATTTCCTGTCATTTAATATACAAAGGTGGGTCTCTTGGGAAGAGTGCACTGAGCCCTGCTCTGTGCTAAGCTCCTCTTTTCTCAGTGCAGTGCTAACGGGCTTTTTCTCGTTCCCCCTCAAACAGACAGATGTTTTGAATGAACCTGTGTGCACTGAATAGTCTTGCTCTGGAAAAGACAGAAGTAGAGTCAGTTTTGTAGAACCACAGAATAGTCTGGGTTGGGAGGGATGTCTAGGGATCATCTGGTTCACCCTCCTGCCAAAGCAGGTTAACCTAGACCAGATCAGTGTTGGAAGAGACCTCTAGAGATTTAGTCAACTCCCCTTGCTAAAGCAGGTTAACATAGATCAGGTTGCACAGGAACACTTCCAGTTCGGTTCTGAAAACCTCCAGAGCAAGATGCCACAACCTCTCTGGGCAGCCTGTGCCAGTGCTCCCTCCGGGAAAGAAGTTTTTCCTCCTATTTAAGTGGAACTTCCTGCGTTCCAGCTTGTGTTTGTTACCCTTTGTCCAGTCACTGGGGCACTACAGAAAAACAGACTCTCCGTGGAGCTGCTCTCCAGCAGGTCACCCCCAGCCTGTACTGGTGCATGGAGTTGTTCCTCCCGAGGTGCGGGACTCTGTGCTTGTCCTTGTTGAAGCTGACGAGGTTCCTCTCCGCCCAGCTCTCAAGCCGGTTGAGATCCCACTGAATGGCAGCACGGCCTTCTGGGGAATCAGCCAGTCCTCCCAGTTTGGTGTCCTCAGGGAACTTGCTGAGGGTACACTCTGTCCCCTCATCCAGGTCGTTGATGAAGATGTTGAACAAGACTGGCCCCAGAACCGATCCCTGTGGAACTCCACTGGCCACAGGCCTCCAACTCGGTTCTGTGCCATTGATCACCACCCTCTGGGCTCTGTCCTTCAGCCAGCTCTCGATCCACCTCACCGTCCACTCATTTCCCAAATGTTAACTGGGGGGAAACTTGACAAAAGAGGTGCAAATTGTGCCTGGGTCCACCCGTTCAGACACAGCAGGGGATCTTCAGTTACTCTTGAAGCTTTTTTTGTACCTCTCTCTCCAGATGAGTTATCCATCGCGTCATTACCTTGGACCACGCTCCAATAGTCTGGGCTAAGTGCAAAGTCCTGTTTTCAGAACCCCAAGTCTCACGGGAAGAGCAAAAGATTTGCACCTAAGCTAGCTGGACACCCAGGGAAAGCTCGGGACTAGATTTGGGGATTTGCACGTGCAGAGTATCAAGCGGCAGAATTTATGCACTGGCCGTCTGTAGAAGAATATGGCCAAGATGTTCTGTTGCAGTGCAAAACTGAGCTGCACCATTAGGTGTTAAAGGTACGTTAGCTCTTGCAGCCAGGTGGAATTCTTGACTCTGAGGGAGATGGGGGCGGATACAGCAGAGCATTACAGATTTGTTTGGATCAGACAGCAACGGAGATCTCTGGAAGTGCTGTGGGAGTTGTTGATGAAAGTCTTGGTGAAAGGTCTACAAAAAAGCACGTGCAAATATGTATGTGTGAGTACCACAGCACAGAAAGTTAGGAAAGAGAGAGAAAGAGACCGTATAGAGGTGTCTAAGTTTAAAGTTCAGATCTTACCCAAAGGTGACCCTATGAGGGGAAGAGAGGTTCAGCCCATCAGCTGATCGCAGGAGTCAAGAGTCAGTGATGGATTCTTGCCTGACTTAGTCACGATGGTATCTTTCCTAATGGTTCCCCTTTGTTAAGCCATTTCTGTAATACTTTTTACTTTCAAGGTGGGGCTTGAGTGGCTCGAGTCATAAATACCTTTATTAGGATTGGTGTAAAATTCTCTCACTTTGCTTTTAAAGGCATAGGCTAAGAAAAGTTCAAAGAGCATGCTCAGTGAGGGGTGGTCGCACCTTGGAGGCAGGCAGCCTTTGGGATAGAGGTGTGTTTTGGTGTTATAATGACATTAGAACGAGCAAAGTTCACTCAGACGACGGCATTTTGTCAAAACGTGACAGAAGGCTGGCCCAGAGTGTCAGGCCTGCAGTTTATCAGTCCCGTAGTACCATGCGGAACCTGGCTACAGAATCTCCACTCCATCCCAGCCTCCGTGCTGGTTGCCTAGTGAACCAGGGATTCCTCACGTACCAGCTGCAGTCTTCCCTGGGACCCTTTGCGATGTTACACCTTTCCTTAGAGTGTGAACAATGCTGTCTCTTTAATAGAAGTTCAACTTCTAAATTATTTCCAGTAATCATTCCACAGGAACAATGCTGGCTCATGCTTAATCTGCTGTCCAGCAGAACTCCCAGGCCCCTCTCCGTGCAGCTGCTCTCCAGCAGGTCAGCCCTCAGCCTGTACTGGTACAACATGGGGTTGTGCCTCCCCAGGTGCAGGACTTTGCCCTTGCCCCTGCTGGGAGGTTCCTCTCTGCCCGTGCAGCATGGTGTGGTTGAATCGCTTCAGGCCTAAATAAAATGGGCATAAAATAATTTTGACAAGGAGTCTGAACAAATCTCTTTTTAATGTGCATACTGAATTTACATGTTTCTGTTTGTTAAGGAGACCGGGAGACGCTTCAGTGTGTCTGAACACTGCGGGGTCCTCCTCTGTAAAGGGGGTATCTGTTCTTTGGGAGGTGGCTGCGGCACTCGTGGAGCTGCTGATCGAGCGGGAGGGCAGGATGGTCTCTTGTTTCCATGCGTTTGCAGTTTGCCCCGAGAGCACTTCTTCCTGTTCTCTGCCGCACTTTCCTTGGGAGTCAGCATGCCTTTGTCTGTCAGTTTTGTCTGTCTTTTGTCCCCCAAGTCTTTCTCTGAAATGGGAAAGGAGCAGAAATTTTATTCAAGTTGCCCCTTGCTGATTTGGATGCTTAGGGTGAATTCAAGAGGTCCCCTACCTCACTTTCAGAGGGCTCAAGGATGTAAGAGAGAGACATATTGTTTGCCTTCTGCCTTCCCCCATCCCCACCGAGAGCGCATGTTTGCCCATCCTGCACCAAACCTGAGTGTGCTGAGACCTGAAGGACTCATTTCTGTGCCCTGTCACCTCCCCACTCAGCACAGCCACGGCTGGGCCTAGCACGCTGCTCTGGCTCCTACTCTTCCACCTCAGCAACTCCACTCAGTTCAGGTCTGTGAGGATTTCTGGGCTTTAGGGGAATGCCCAGGAGCGTGTGCGGTTCAGGAAGGGATGCAGTTGCCTGTGTTTGTCACCTTTTTTACTTGTCCTTGCTGACCACTTTTGGATCTTGGCAGGCGAATCTGTCTGGAAACCCTCGTGGAGTTGTTCCAGTACCTGGAAGATGAACAAGACAGATGCCATGAAGGATGAGAAGCTGATTCACGGACAACTTTTGCATGGCTTTTGCTTTAGTGCAGGCTGTGAGATTGCCCCTGGTGCCTGCCCCTAGCAAGTTGCAGACAGGTGAAAGTGACTCCAGAGGAAATGCTAAAAAGGAAAAGCAGTAGACTCCACTCGAGTAGCAAGGGGAGAGAAATCTGGCAATGAAGGACCACACCATCCTTGAAGGAAATGAAACGTGCAAAGTCCTAGGAAGTTGTATGCGGTAACACACACATCTTACCTTTTTTTTCCGATCCAAGTCACTGTGGCCAGTGTTCACCTTCTCCTGGACGCAAGATTTGTCACGCGAGATGAGCGAAGGAGAGGACGGCTGAGTGAGGGGTATGACGTGGATTCCCTCTGTTTTTGCAGGTTGTGTGGAGGCTTGGAATCGTTTTTTCAAGAGCTGTTTTTCCCCAAAAAGAAAGCACGGTGTAAAGGAAGGGCATGACTCCACGTAAGCAGCACTTAAAGGCAAGGTGAACTCTATGGCTAACACAAGTCCCCAGCAAGGGTGTGCAGCACAAGAGACCCGAGACTGTCACCTGTTGGGATGTGACCCCCTCTAGGTTAATTTCATGGGTGCATTGCCACAACTTCCAATGTCCAGACAACGAGGAGAAGAATAACAGATATACAGGGCGTAATGTGTAACACTGGATGACTGTGGGAACTGCTGATGGAAATCAGATGAGGAAGGGATTCAATCTGGATCTCTGTGGTGTCTTTGCTCTTCTGTACTGGGTTTGTCACTACAAGCACGCTTAGTGCTAGGCCACTACATTTCTCTGTGCACAGGCTCCCCCTGCCCTTTGAAGGCCCAAGTGGTCCAACTGTGCTTGGCAGAAGTTTCTATTTGTAAGTACAAAGACCAGCAGGCTGCTGAGAGCTGCTAAGGAAGCGTAGTTGTCTGAGGGTGGTGATATGTCCATCCTGTAGTCATTCTGTAGCCAAACCACAGCAAATAAGACCTGGAAGAGCTGTTTTCTGTGAGAGTAAGGGAAGAGTAAAAGTCAAGCGTGGTCTTTCCTACAGCCAGCTCAGGAGGCATGACACAGCTGGAAGCAATAGAGTTCTAGTTTAGTTATCAAGCGCCCTGACACTGTCTCCCTTGCAGGCTCCTGTTCTACCCGTGGGATCCTCATGTGTCTGGCTGTGGCTCTGGGCTGTCCTCCTTACCAATCAAAGACTGTCATTTCTGGCGACAGTCTTGGGAAATGAGAGAGTACTGAAAGCATGAGCCATGTATTTTTTTTCTGTTACCTTTTCAGAGGCAGGAGGGTGACCTTCAGTCCTTTCACGAGGATCTGCAGTGAGTTCTGGAAACAGACAGGCAGAGTGTTTTCTCAAGTTGATAAAGGAAGGATGTAAGTTACCCTTTATGCTCTACAGGGCAGGGGGCATTTTAACTTCAGAACGGCACGAGCATATTTTGGATCTCCCTAGCGGGTTGTAATTCTTCTCTGATTTGTTTGCTTTTTGAGCCTCACACAGCACATTGGTGCAGTGACTTGCTGAGGGGCCTGAGAAGTGAGAAGAAAAGCCTGGAAAGTGTATTTACAACAGGTGGGCTGAGAGTGCCGTCTCCCCGCTACTGCCCAGTGATCGCTGCTCATTATGAAGTTGTTACATGTCTGGGCAGCACGTGATCTCTAAAAGGTACCAAGGTGCAACGCTAGTTAGCCAGGAGAAATCTTGCAAGATGTGGAGACCACACACATAGAAGGGAAGAAAGACTTACCTTGTAAAGGCGGAAGCCTGTTTCTAACAGCACAGATGCGAGTGTTGTTTAATCCTGTGGAAAAAAAAACAAAGGATACAGAGATGATTCATTGCTGAGGACAGCTAACGATGCTGCCGAGTGGCTTGAAATGAAGGGAATGGCTGATGCTGGGGAAATGCTTCTCTTGGACAGATCCACAAAAGGGGAGCAGGGGGTATTTTTGGAAGAAAATGGCATTACACTCAAATTTCCCTTTTTGCTTTTGAGGGCAGCTGTCCAGGCTCTCTGTGTAGTCCCTCATCAACTCTTACCAGGCATGTGATACACCATCCTGGGATGGGGAGCATTCCTGGAGTAGTAGTAGCCTTCCCCTGAGTCACTCGACTGAGAGGAACGCTGGTTGAACTGGGGCTCACACGCTGGCATGGAATCAATATCTGTCGTGTAAGCCTGGATCTTCTCCTGTCGCAGAGCATGCCTCTGGTGAGCAGTTTGGCTCCTCCACTGATGGCCTGAGGCCAGGCTCTAGAAGGAGAGTAAAGAACGTGAACTGCCATAGGCTGAAAGGCAGCACAATCTGCAATTACTGCTTTCCTTGTTCCTCCCTCTTCCATGTCCAATTTGGAGAAGTTATAAGCATGGGCGGGTAGAAGCAAGCTCCCCGCTGCTCCGCTCCTAAGTCGTTCCATGGGGCAGCCAATGCTGCTGCTATTTACTTATAGTTCGTGCTCCGCAGGTCAGCCGCGCCTTGCTATGCCTGCCTGAGACATCTCCTTGTAGCAACAGATTCTGTTGGAGCAAGGCAGTGGATTGCTCTCTGACTTGTCACGGGAGGTGCGGGGCCAAGCGATGACAGGAAAGGACATGCGCAAGCCTTTTGGGTTTCTGTCTTTCCTAAGGGTTGTGTGGGTAGAGAGGCAGTCCTGTGTTTCTTAATACCTGCGCTGGTTCAGGTGCATTCCTGAGCCAGAGAAAGCCCAGGGGAGCATGAAGGCCTGCCGGGAGCCAGCAGCTCTCCCTCAGGAGCTGTAGGCAGGGCCGGGAGTTATGATGGCCAGATGCCGCTCCCACCAAAGGCAGCCCTGGGGAGCACTGCAACTTGATCAGTCAATTTCATCAATCCTCTCAGTCCAAGGGAAGGTTTTGAAAAGGACAGAAACCCCTGTTTTTTCTCAAAACCTTTCCCCAAACACAAAGCACCGTGTAAAGGAAGGGCATGACTCCACGTAAGCAGCACTTAAAGGCAAGGTAAAGTCTATGGCTAACACAAGTCCCCAGCAAGGGTGTGCAGCACAAGAGACCCGAGACTGTCACCTGTTGGGATGTGACCCCCTCTAGGTTAATTTCATAGGTGCATTGCCACAACTTCCAATGTCCAGACAACGAGGAGAAGAATAACAGATATACAGGGCGTAATGTGTAACACTGGATGACTGTGGGAACTGCTGATGGAAATCAGATGAGGAAGGGATTCAATCTGGATCTCTGTGGTGTCTTTGCTCTTCTGTACTGGGTTTGTCACTACAAGCACGCTTAGTGCTAGGCCACTACATTTCTCTGTGCACAGGCTCCCCCTGCCCTTTGAAGGCCCAAGTGGTCCAACTGTGCTTGGCAGAAGTTTCTATTTGTAAGTACAAAGACCAGCAGGCTGCTGAGAGCTGCTAAGGAAGCGTAGTTGTCTGAGGGTGGTGATATGTCCATCCTGTAGTCATTCTGTAGCCAAACCACAGCAAATAAGACCTGGAAGAGCTGTTTTCTGTGAGAGTAAGGGAAGAGTAAAAGTCAAGCGTGGTCTTTCCTACAGCCAGCTCAGGAGGCATGACACAGCTGGAAGCAATAGAGTTCTAGTTTAGTTATCAAGCGCCCTGACACTGTCTCCCTTGCAGGCTCCTGTTCTACCCGTGGGATCCTCATGTGTCTGGCTGTGGCTCTGGGCTGTCCTCCTTACCAGTCAAAAAGACTGTCAGTTCTGGTGACAGTCTTGGGAAATGAGAGAGTGCTTAAAGCATGAGCCATGTATTTTTTTTCTGTTACCTTTTCAGAGGCAGGAGGGTGACCTTCAGTCTTTCCATGAGGAGCTGCAGAGGGTTCTGGAAACAGACAGGCAGAGTGTTTTCTCAAGTTGATAAAGGAAGGCTGTAAGTTACCCTTTATGCTCTTCAGGGCAGGGGGCATTTTAACTTCAGAACGGCACGAGCATATTTTGGATCTCCCTAGGGGGTTGTAATTCTTCTCTGGTTTGTTTGCTTTTTGAGCCTCACACAGCACATTGGTGCAGTGACTTGCTGAGGGGCCTGAGAAGTGAGAAGAAAAGCCTGGAAAGTGTATTTACAACAGGTGGGCTGAGAGTGCCGTCTCCCCGCTACTGCCCAGTGATCGCTGCTCATTATGAAGTTGTTACATGTCTGGGCAGCACGTGATCTCTAAAAGGTACCAAGGTGCAACGCTAGTTAGCCAGGAGAAATCTTGCAAGATGTGGAGACCACACACATAGAAGGGAAGAAAGACTTACCTTGTAAAGGCGGAAGCCTGTTGCTAACAGCACAGATGCGAGTGTTGTTTAATCCTGTGGAAAAAAAATAAAGGATACAAAGATGATTCATTGCTGAGGACAGCTAACGATGCTGCCGAGTGGCTTGAAATGAAGGGAATGGCTGATGCTGGGGAAATGCTTCTCTTGGACAGATCCAGGAAAGTGGAGCAGGGGGTATTTTTGGAAGAAAATGGCATTACACTCAAATTTCCCTTTTTGCTTTTGAGGGCAGCTGTCCAGGCTCTCTGTGTAGTCCCTCATCAACTCTTACCAGGCATGTGATACACCATCCTGGGATGGGGAGCATTCCTGCAGTAGTAGTAGCTTTCCCCTGTGTCACTCGACTGAGAGGAACGCTGGTTGAACTGGGGCTCACACGCTGGCATGGAATCAATATCTGTCGTGTAAGCCTGGATCTTCTCCTGTCGCAGAGCATGCCTCTGGTGAGCAGTTTGGCTCCTCCACTGATGGCCTGAGGCCAGGCTCTAGAAGGAGAGTAAAGAACGTGAACTGCCATAGGCTGAAAGGCAGCACAATCTGCAATTACTGCTTTCCTTGTTCCTCCCTCTTCCATGTCCAATTTGGAGAAGTTATAAGCATGGGCGGGTAGAAGCAAGCTCCCCGCTGCTCCGCTCCTAAGTCGTTCCACGGGGCAGCCAATGCTGCTGCTATTTGCTTATAGTTCGTGCTCCGCAGGTCAGCCGCGCCTTGCTATGCCTGCCTGAGACATCTCCTTGTAGCAACAGATTCTGTTGGAGCAGGGCAGTGGATTGCTCTCTGACTTGTCACGGGAGGTGCGGGGCGAAGCGATGACAGGAAAGGACATGCGCAAGCCTTTTGGGTTTCTGTCTTTCCTAAGGGTTGTGTGGGTAGAGAGGCAGTCCTGTGTTTCTTAATACCTGCACTGGTTCAGGTGCATTCCTGAGCCAGAGAAAGCCCAGGGGAGCATGAAGGCCTGCCGGGAGCCAGCAGCTGTCCCTCAGGAGCTGTAGGCAGGGCCGGGAGTCATGGTGGTCAGATGCCACTCCCACCAAAGGCAGCCCTGGGGAGCACTGCAACTTGATCAGTCAATTTCATCAATCCTCTCAGTCCAAGGGAAGGTTTTGAAAAGGACAGAAACCCGTTTTTTCTCAAGACCTTTCCCCAAACACAAAGCACTGTGTAAAGGAAGGGCATGACTCCACGTAAGCACCACTTAAAGGCAAGGTAAAGTCTATGGCTAACACAAGTCCCCAGCAAGGGTGTGCAGCACAAGAGACCCGAGACTGTCACCTGCTGGGATGTGACCCCCTCTAGGTTAATTTCATAGGTGCATTGCCACAACTTCCAATGTCCAGACAGCGAGGAGAAGAATAACAGATATCCAGGGCGTAATGTGTAACACTGGATGACTGTGGGAACTGCTGATGGAAATCAGATGAGGAAGGGAATCAATCTGGATCTCTGTGGTGTCTTTGCTCTTCTGTACTGGGTTTGTCACTACAAGCACACTTAGTGCTAGGCCACTACATTTCTCTGTGCACATGCTCCCCCTGCCCTTTGAAGGCCCAAGTGGTCCAACTGTGCTTGGCAGAAGTTTCTCTTTCTAAGTACAAAGAACAGCAGGCTGCTGAGAGCTGCTAAGGAAGCGTAGTTGTCTGAGGGTGGTGATATGTCCATCCTGTAGTCATTCTGTAGCCAAACCACAGCAAATAAGACCTGGAAGAGCTGTTTTCTGTGAGAGTAAGGGAAGAGTAAAAGTCAAGCGTGGTCTTTCCTACAGCCAGCTCAGGAGGCATGACACAGCTGGAAGCAATAGAGTTCTAGTTTAGTTATCAAGCGCCCTGACACTGTCTCCCTTGCAGGCTCCTGTTCTACCCGTGGGATCCTCATGTGTCTGGCTGTGGCTCTGGGCTGTCCTCCTTACCAGTCAAAGACTGTCAGTTCTGGCGACAGTCTTGGGAAATGAGAGAGTGCTTAAAGCATGAGCCATGTATTTTTTTTCTGTTACCTTTTCAGAGGCAGGAGGGTGACCTTCAGTCTTTCCATGAGGAGCTGCAGAGGGTTCTGGAAACAGACAGGCAGAGTGTTTTCTCAAGTTGATAAAGGAAGGCTGTAAGTTACCCTTTATGCTCTTCAGGGCAGGGGGCATTTTAACTTCAGAACGGCACGAGCATATTTTGGATCTCCCTAGGGGGTTGTAATTGTTCTCTGGCTTGTTTGCTTTTTGAGCCTCACACAGCACATTGGTGCAGTGACTTGCTGAGGGGCCTGAGAAGTGAGAAGAAAACCCTGGAAAGTGTATTTACAACAGGCGTGCTGAGAGTGTGTGACATAATTACCTAAGTGGCCTGGAAATTAAAGCTTATATTAAACCTTGCATGAAAGATCAGCATTGTTCACCCATTAAGGAAAGGTATAAAAATCAGCATTGTTCACCATTTAAGGAAAGGTATAAAATCGGGAAGGCTTACAGGGTGGATACAGCTGCTGCTGCTATGTGAGGAATGCACAACAAGCAATTCCCTGCAAATACCATGCAGTGTGGAGCAGAGTGGAGGCTCTGCCGACACACTCTGTGAGGATACGCAGGAACGAGATGGTCCTCTAGAACTGATAAGCAGCACTTTTGGTACCCTGAGCCAATGGTCTGTCAAATCTTGACAAAATGCTGTCTTTAGTGCAAACTTTGCTCATTTTAATGTCATTTTAATACTAAAACACACCTCCATCCCAAGGCTACCTGCCTTCAAGGTGAAACTACTCCTCCCTCAGTCTGCGCCCTGAATTGTTTGTAAACTGTACCTTTAAATGCGAGGCAGGAGAATTTCATACCAATTGGAATAAAGGTATTTAAGACTAAAGTCACTCTAACTCCACCTTGAAGGTGAAAAAAGGTATAAAATGGTTAAAGAAAAGGGGATGTTGGGGGAAGACACCATCACGAACAACTCGGGGAAGCTCCTTTGCAGATTGTCTCTGACTCTTGGGATCAGCCAACGGACTGAGTCTCTCTTCCTCTCGCCTTGGGTGGCCTTGGGTGAGACTTAAACTAAGTACTTCTGCTGGAAACAGAAGTTTTGTAGCCAGGCTGTACTTTGTCATTTCGTGCACTGTATTAAATACGTGTCTATATTTTTTTTGTACGTATTTCTTTTGCAGACAGTCACTATTGCTGGCAATCCACAACAACCTGTATCTCTTTTGCATGAATAAAACTGCACTAAGTAGCCAGTCATCAGTGTTTCTCACTGAACGTGACCAGACCCTGGAGTGTGGCTCTGCTAGTTCCTGAGAATGACTGGACTGAAGATGCAGTCCACTATCACTGAATCCAGAGTCATGATAGTTCACAGGAGGTGAACATGCCTGGACTGGTCGTGGTAAATTAAGCATCACTCAAAATTTCAACCTAGCCACACCTAACCTCCCACCTTGGTGAGGACAGTTAGAATGAAAGGGGGTTTATTTTCTGCCAAATCACTCTGTCCCTTTTTAATGTGCCGTGTCCCCGCTACTGCCCAGTGATCGCTGCTCATTATGAAGTTGTTACATGTCTGGGCAGCACGTGATCTCTAAAAGGTACAAAGCTGCAACGCTAGTTAGCCAGGAGAAATCTTGCAAGATGTGGAGACCACACACATAGAAGGGAAGAAAGACTTACCTTTTAAAGGCGGAAACCTGCTTCTAACAGCACAGATGCGAGTGTTGTTTAATCCTGTGGAAAAAAAACAAAGGACATGGAGATGATTCATTGCTGAGGACACCTAACGATACTGCCGAGTGGCTTGAAATGAAGGGAATGGCTGATGCTGGGGAAATGCTTCTCTTGGACAGGTCCAGGAAAGGGGAGCAGGGGGTATTTTTGGAAGAAAATGGCATTACACTCAAATTTCTCTTTTTGCTTTTGAGGGCAGCTGTCCAGGCTCTCTGTGTAGTCCCTCATCAACTCTTACCAGGCAAGTGATACAGCGTCCTGGCTTGGGGAACATTCCTGGAGTAGTCCTTTCCTTTTGAGCCTCTATACTGAGATGAGGAGTGGTTCAATTCTGACATGTTGTACTTGAACATGCTTGAATGGAATGGATATTAGTCATGTAAGGCTGGATCTTCTCCTCTTATGGAGTGTCTCTGTGGCAAGCAGGTTGGCTCTTCCACCCGTGGCCTAAGGCTAGATGCTGGAGGGGAAGTAAAAAAGGTGAACTGATCATATAGGCTGAAAGGGATCCGAAGCTACAATTACTGGTTTTCTTCCTGTTCCACGTCAAATTTGGAGAAGGTATAAGCACAGGCAGGTGGAAGCAAGCTCCCTGCTTCTCCAATCCTAAGTAGTCACCTTGGGCAGCTGGTACAACATGCCTTGGGCAATATAGTAGACAGCAAAATTATGCGCGGCGATCCCTGTGACAATTGGACATTTGACAGAAGGATGTTACCAGACAGCACTGTCTTTTTTATACTGTAGATAAAATCACACTGAGAAATGTGGATGTTCATTGCAGTATTCCAAAGGAATTCCAGGCTTCTCGCTTCCTCCCAAAACGAGAGTAGCCTTGCACCTGGCTGTGTTAATGGGCTCTTGAGGAAAAATGGAATGTAGGCCATTGATGCCTTTTTCACCAGTTCTCAGTCTGTACCCGGAAAGCACATGAGTGCTGGTGTCATGGGCAGAAAGGTGCAATTACCTGAGAAGCGGTGAGGTAGAGGAGCTCCTTCTTGGCAGGTGTCAGGACCTTTTTGCTACCTGCAGCAGGGATTTGCGTTTTTCCTCAGGCAGGGGTCTTCAGCTGAGGGAGCAGCAGCTCAGCGCGTCTGCTCGGCCGAGCAGCTGTGGCTCGGTGATGTGAGGAGACTCTGGGACACCTCCTGGTGACACCTCTGAGCTGCACAGCCACGCCTTGTCATTATTGCGTCATAGGCAGTTGTTAGTTGCCAGGCGAGCACGACCTCTCTAAAAGGTACCAAAGTCCATGGCTAGTTACCCAGGAGAAATCTTGTCAGGAAGCTTTTCTCGTTGTTGCCCTTGCCATCACTGGCCAGATGCAGTTCTATCAGGGCTTTAGCTTTCCTAACCTGATCCCTGGCCGCTCAGAAAATTTCTCTGGTAGCCTGCTAGGCTACCTGTCCTTCCTTCCATGCCCTGTAACCTTTTTTGCATTTGAGTTTATGCAGGAGCTCCTTGTTCACCCATGCAGGTGTCATGGTGTGTTTGCCTGACGTCCTCTTTGTTTGGATGCATCGCTCCTGAGCTTGGAGGAGATGATCCTGGAACAGGAACCAGCTTTCCTGGGTCCCTGTTTGCTCCAGGGCTTTTATCCCGTGGTACCATGTCAAGCAGATGCCTGAAGAAGCCAAAGTCTGCTCTCCTGAAGTGCAGGGTAGTGAGCATGCTGTGCACCCTCCTCACTGCCCTAAGGATATTGAGCTCCCCCATTTCGTGGTCACCGCAACCAAGGCTGCCCTTGAGCTGTCTCTCTGCCACAGTCTCTTACTTCCTTACTGCTGCTTGTATTCCAGAAAGCACAGCTATCAGAGATGACTTTTCCCTCCCTGAACCGGTGGACCAGAATCAGAGCTTTTGATCCCTCTGGTTTTTTTTACACTTGAAGGGGAAAAAGAAGAGTGTGACAGGTGTGACACTGTCATTCCAACAAGTGCCTGCTGATGGCTGCTAGAAAGTTGGTACTATTAACAAGTGCTGTTGGTGGTTGCTATAAAAAGTTGCTAGCATCAGCAAGTGCTATTTTGCGGGGTCTCTCCAGAGGCCAGCCATTGTCTGAGGCCTGCTACCCAGGCCTTGGCATATCACTAGCTGCCTTCACTTGAACCCCATTGAGCTTTGGAAGGTAGACCTTGGCAGTTGTGTTGCTTGTGGCATGCCCGCTAGCACGTGCTCTCGATCAGCATCTTGCTCAGGGATTACTGGGCTGCCTGCAGGTGGGTGTTCCCTTGGACAGCTACTGCTTACAACACAGACCAGAGCGCTGTTTAAGCCTGCGCAGAAACCCAAAGGACTTGGGTTTTGTCTTCACAACAGCAAACACGCAGTACACTTAGCTGGGGCTCTCCAAGGAGAGTCAGTGCTGCGTCTGTAAAACAGAGGTATCAGACCTGAGGTTTGTATGCTGTAGCACAGGGTTTATGGAGTGGTGTGTAAAGAGTGAACAGACTTGGCATACGTAGAATCACAGAACTGTTTCAGGTGCAAGAGACCTTTAAGATCATGGAGTCCAGCCTTTGTCCCAGCCCTATCAACCACTAGACCATTTCCCGACGTGCAACATCCACCCGTCTCTAAAAACACCTCCAGGGACAGTGACTCCACAATCTCCCTGGGCAGTCAATTCCAATGCCTGACAACCCTTTCAGTACAGAAATTCCTCCTCATATCCAGCCTGAACCTCCCCTGGCACAACTTGAGGCCATTTCCTCTTGTTCTGTTGGTTGTCACTAGGGAGAACAGACCAACCCCCACCTCACTACAACTTCCTGTCAGATAGTTATAGAGAGCGATAAGATCTCCCCTGAGCGTTCTTTTCTCCAGGCTAAACAGCCCCAGATCCCTCAGCCATTCCTCATATGAGACGTGCTCCAAATCCTTTATTAGCTTGATAGCCCAACCCTGTATCCCCTCTAGCACCTCAATGTCCTTCCTGTAGACAGGGGCACAAAACTGGACACAGTATTTGAGGTGCAGCCTCACCAAAACCGAGTACAGGGGAATGATCACCTCCCTGCTCCTGCTGACAAACAACACCGTTCCTGACACAGGCCAGGATGCCATTCGCCTTCTTGGCCACCTGGGCACACTGCTGGCTCACCTTCAGCCGCTGTCTACTCTGTCCCCTCCTCCTCTAAGTCTTTCAAACTTGGTAACGATGAACGCCGTTGGCCCCACAAATCCGCACTGCCCCCCGTCCTCCGGCTCTCATTTCTGCCGCCCCCACTGCCTTCAGGCGCCATTTTTGGCGGCTCCTGACACAGCTGATATTTCTCATTTGTCCCGCCCGCACTGCCTTCAGGCGCCATCTTTGGCGGCTCCTGACACAGCTGCTATTTCTCATTTCTCCCGCCCCCTCTGCCTTCAGGCGCCATCTTTGGCGGCTCCTGACACAGCTGCTATTTCTCATTTGTCCCGCCCCCTCTGCCTTCAGGCGCCATCTTTGGCGGCTCCTGACACAGCTGCTATTTCTCATTTGTCCCGCCCCCTCTGCCTTCAGGCGCCATCTTTGGCGGCTCGTGGCGCCGGTATTTCTCCCCCTCCGGCACCGCCTGACCCAGCACCATCCCCGGTGCCGGCGGCGCAGCCGGCATTCTTGTCTCCTGCGTTTTCTTTTTCTTCATCTCCCCCTGCGTGCCCGACGGTACCCAGTCTAACACGGGGTCGCGCCCACTTACTATGCCTTACCTTGCGTCGTACCCCCGCACGACTCCGCCCAATCTGGGCCGGGAACGCGACCGCCTCGTGGTTAGGCACCGCGCTAACGACAGCCGGCTCTTACCCCCATCGTGGCTCGCCGGCACCCTCCGCGGCTCCGCCGCCTCCGCGCCAAAAGGTGGCGACCCCCGGAGCTCGAAACGGCGGCGCACCCGACCGCACGGCCACCTCCCCGGACGGATAGTTTCCCGCGCCGTCAGCGGACCTGTTTCTCCTCTGCTGTCTCAGAGAGTCCTCTTAAGCTCCCCCCCACATGTTTAAAGATGCTGCTCCATCCCCTCGGTCCCCGACAAAGCAGCCTGAAGCATCTCCTCCTCTACCGCTGTCCAATTCTGGACACTTAATAACTCTGTGGGTGCCTGTAAACACACCCCGCCTCCGCATCCATGGGATGCAAGCGGCCCTGGGCACGGTGAACCTGCTCACCCACCTCAAGCTAACAATGCTGTTGAGTGGATTGAAATGAAGGGAATGGCTGATGCTGGGGAAATGCTTCTCTTGGACAGATCCACGAAAGGGGAGCAGGGGGTACTTTTGGAAGAAAATGGCATTACACTCAAATGTCTCTTTTTGCTTTTGAGGGCAGCTGTCCAGGCTCTCTGTGTAGTCCCTCATCAACTCTTACCAGGCATGTGATACACCATCCTGGGATGGGGAGCGTTCCTGGAGTAGTAGTAGCCTTCCCCTGAGTCACTCGACTGAGGAACGCTGGCTGAACTGGGACTCACATGCTGGCATGGAATGAATATTTGTCGTGTAAGCCTGGATCTTCTCCTGTCACAGAGCATGTCTCTGGTGAGCAGCTTAGCTCCTCCACTGATGGCCTGAGGCCAGGCTCTAGAAGGAGAGTAAAGAATGTGAACTGCCATAGGCTAAAAGGCAGCAGAATCTGCAATTGCTGCTTTCCTTGTTCCAGCGTGTCCGGCACAGTAGCACTCAGCAGCGGTGTGATTTCATTCAGGCCGCGATAGTCTACTGTCAGTCTCCACTCTCCGCTAGATTTTCATACTGGCCATATGGGGCTGTTAAAGGGTGATCGAGTCCTGCTGATCACCCCGTGGCTCTCCAATTGACGAATCACTTTGTAGATTGGAATCGGAGAGTCACGGTTAGTCCGATATTGCCGCTGGTGCACTGTTGTGGTTGCAACTGGCACTTGATGGTCTTCAACTCTCAGCAGCCCCACAGCAGAAGGGTCCTCTGAGAGGCCAGGCAGGCTGGACAGCTGTTCAGTTTCTTCTGTCTCGATAAGGCAGCCACACCAAAAGCCCACTGATACCCTTTTGGCTCCCTGAAATACCCTCTCTTTAGGTAATCTATTCCCAAGATGCATGGAGCTTCTGGACCTGTCACAATGGGATGCTTTTGCCATCTATTTCCCATCGGACTCACTTCTGCTTCCACCACAGCGAGCCGTTGGGATCCTCCTGTCACTCTGGAAATACAAATTTGTTCTCCTCTATAACCTGACAGGAACAAAGTGCATTGAGCTCCAGTATCCACCAGATCCTTGTAATCTTGTGGATCTGATGTGCGAAGCCAACGGATCAACACAGACCAGTACATCCTGTTGTCCCTGTCCTCCCCCTGGCTGGAGGCAGGGCCCCTCTAATACATTTCTCTGTGCACAGGCTTCCCCTGTCCTTTACAGGCCCAAGGCTGTTCTCCTTACCACTCTGAGACTGTCATTTCCGGAGACAGTCTTGGGAAATGAGAGAGTGCTGGCTTCCAATCGGATGGGACCTTCCCAGTCAGACAGGACTGCTGGTAGATGATGGACAATGCCTTAAAGAGCATTCCTGACAGTTCCCTTAGCACTCTAGGATGTATCCCCATCCAGCCCCATAGATGTAGAGGGGACATTTTGCTCCTCGCTCCTGTCTCTTGGCTTGGGGGGGCTGACTTTCCCCAGTGGAAATGCAGCTATTACCAAAGACTGAGGCAAAGAAGACATTAAGCACCTCAGCCTTATCCTCGTCTTTTAATACCAAACTTCCTTCTGGATCTAATAGGGGCTGGAGGCTCTTTCTTTTATTCTTAACGTATTTATAGAAACTTTTCTTATTACCCTTTACCTCTGAGGCCAGTTTGACTTGTAGCTGGGCTTTTGACCTTCTTATGGTCTCCCTACATAACCTAACGGTGTTCCTGTACTCATTGTGAGTGGTCTGCCCCTTCTTGCAGAGGCCATAAACTCTCCTTTTTTCCCTGCTTTTAAGCCAAATCTCCCTATTCAGCCAGGCCAGTCTTTGCCTCCGGCTGGTCTTACAGCACATGGGGATGGCCTGTTCTTGGGCCTTTTAAGATTTCCTTCTTCAAAAGTGTCCACCTTCCTGGACTCCTACACCCTTCAAAACTGACTTGACTAGATGCCACAGAGCTCTAAGCAGTCTGCTGGAGAGGATCGACCACTCCCTGAGCAGTGACGATGTTCCAGATGAAATATCTGGAGAGTGGCCAGGTAGGGTGAAGCACGCTCATGTAGTGGTGCCAGTCAGGAGAAAAGCACCGCTCTCCTGTAACTCTTAGAAAGCTTGTGCTCTTCAAGGACAAACGCAGCACGTAGTGAAGAACTCAGATCCTCTTTTCTTAGCCAGGGTGAAAGGAATTTTAGAAAGAGCCGATGTTTTTACCATCCATGCAAGTCCAACTGGATGTAACATGGGAAAGAAGCAGTGCTCCTAAGTAGCAGAAGAGGATTTTCAGAAGATGGATTCTGTTTACTAGCTGAGATAAATACTCCGCAGAAAGTAATCACTGCACATTACTGCCCCTTCCCCATACAGCTAAAGGTATCCACTAAGAAAGTCTGACTAAGCCATGCAAGGCTTTGGTCTTTGCTGGCTATGCTCAGCTTGTCTTCCAGGTCTGAGCTCCACTCCAGGTAGAGTTTATAGATATCTATAGACATCTATATGCACGCAAACAGAAGTGTGTACACTCTACGCAGGGTGGTCAGTTTGAGAGAAGTTGTCTTGCGTTGCTCCTTCAAAGGTGGCCCTTCTGAGACACAAGAAGCTTCCTTTCCTTCAGACCTGATTTGCTTCTGCAACACCCTTCATCACTTCTTGCAAAAGTTGTGTCACAGGCTCATCAGCTACAAATGCCAGTCCCGATGCAGCGGCTGCTTATTCTGGCAGCCACTGAGGAACATGGCTGGGAGTGGTTTTCCATCCAGGACGATTGTGGGCTTTCTGCAATGTAAAGCTGGCCATGTTTCAACAATTCAACAATGTCTTTTTGCAAACACAGGGTGTGCTTCTGAAACAAAAGCCAGTTCCGGTGTGGAGGTTTAGCCCTGGCTGGGAGCCAGATGCACACCAAGTCATTCTGTCGCTGCCCCTCCTCAACTAGACAGGGGAGAGAGAAATACAACGAGAGATTTGTGAGTTGAGATAAGGACAGGGAGATCGCTCAGCAATTACTGTCACGGGCAAAACAGACTCAGCTTGGGGAGAAGTTGTTTGATTTATTAATGAAGAATCAGAACAGAGCTGGGAAATGAGAAACCAAACTGAATCTTAACACTGCTAAAGTGTGGGGTCCCTCCAACGGGAGACAGTCCTTCACCAACTTCTCCAGTGCGGGTCCTTCCCGTGGGCGACAGTTTTTCTTAGACTGCACTGGCATGGGGCCTTCTCACAGGCTGTGAGTGGCTTTCTGTTCCCTCGCAGATCTCCACACACCGCAGGGGCACAGCTGCCTCAGCACGTGCTGCACAAGTCACAGGGGAGTCTTTCTTCCAGTGCTGGGGCACCTCCTTTGCTTCTTTGTCCACTGACCTTGGTGTCTGCAGAGATGTTTTCACATTCTCACTCCCTGTTGCTGCTGCAGTTTAGCAACTGTGCAGCAGCTTCTTCTCAAAGACATTATTCACAGAGGCGTTACCTCAGTCACTAATTGGCCAGGTCTGGGTCAGCTGCGGGTCCATCTTAGGGTTGACTGGCCCTAGCCCTGTCAGCTACAGGGGAAGCTTCTGGCAGCTCTTGGTTTAAAGAAGCCACCCCTGTAGCCATCCCGCTACCAAAGCCTGGCCCAGGCAAAACCGCTACATGCAGTTAAGTGAAAGCAGCTCCAGAGTAAATACTAATTACGACCTGAAGCACGTGATCTCTAAAGGCAACCAAGATGCAAGGATAACGGTGAGGAGAAAGTCTCGTAAGATGAGGTGCCTAATACACATAGAAGGGAAGAGAGACTTGCCTTTTACAGGTGGAAAGCTGCTTTTTACTACACGCACTGGAGTGCTGTTTAATCCTGTGCAAAAAAACCACAAAGGAAACAGAGATTATTCCATGCTGAGAATGGCTAAGATGCCGAGTGGATTGAAATGAAGGGAACATCTGTGTTATCTCTTGACAACTCTTACCTTGTATGTAATACACCATCCGTGGATGGGGAATGTTCCTAGACAAAATGTGCCTTTCCCCCGAGTCAGTAGGCTGAGTGGAACGCTGGTAGAACTGGGGCTCACGTGCTGTCAGGAAATCAGCATTTGCTGTGAAAGCCTTGATCTTGTCTTCCTGAAAGTGTCTTTGCCGAACAGGTGTGCTCTCCCACTGATGGCGTGGGGCCAGACGCTGGAGGGGAAGCAAAGAACATGAACTCGCATAGCCTGAAAGGCAGCAGTAAAGTCAACGTCATGAGGGGCCCAACAGAAACGCACGTAGCACAGGGAATAAACAAGAGCAGTTGGAGGCGGCCACATGGCCTGCTGGGCTTCCATCTTACTGGCGACATGGAGTCGCGGTGTGATGGCTCCCGTGACTGGACTGTTGGGTGGGTGGGTACGGGCTCTTTGGGAAGGACAGTCAGGGGAGATGAGGAGGGCTCTCACCCTCTAAGTCAGTGACCAGCTGGAAGGCAGGGAGGTGCCCCTGAGTACCCGTCAGGTTCTTGTGGGTCAGGATTAAGGGGAGCTGTGAATGCGCAGGTTTACAGGTGGGAAAATTGCCAGGCCAAAATGTCCATCAGTTTTGCCACACTGTGACCTAAGGACAGTAGTGTGCAAAAGATGATGTGTACACAGCCTGTGAGAGACAGAAGAGAGAAATCGCAAGCGGCGTTGATCCGTCTAAAGCCCCCTGCGTGTGACGTGTGATCTTTGCAGGCTGTCTTGTAGAGTCCAAGTTTCAGCCCACGTGCCTGCTGTGTTGCTCCTCCAGTGCCTGCCCCTAGCAAGTTCCAGGCAGGTGGGAGCTGCTCCAGAGGAAATGCTCAACACAACAGGCAGTAGACTCCACACTGGGGCAGCGGAGGGTGGAAAATCTGACCAGGAAAATCGCACACTATCCTCAAGAAGGAATAGACCAGTGTAACGTCCTGGTCAGCCGTATGCGGTAGCCCTCACGTCTCACCTTTATTTCCTGATCCAAACAGATGGGCTGAGAATTCACCTTCTCCCAGGCACACGGATCACCACGCAAGCTGAGCGAAGGAGGGGACGGCTGACTGAGAGGCACAAGGTGGATTCCCTCTCTTTTTGCAGGTTGTGTGGAGGCTGGGAATCGTTTTCTCAAGACCTGTTCCCAAACAGAAGACACCATGTAAAGGAAGGGCTTGACTTCATATAAGCAGCAGTTAAAGACAAGGTGAAGTCTATGGCTAACACGAGTCCCCGGCAAGGGTGTGTAGCAGACGAGACACCCGTGACTGTCACCTGTTGGGATATGACCCCCTCTAGGATAATTTAATGGGTGAATAGCTGCAACTTCTAATGTCCAGGCATCGAGGAGAAGAATCATAAATGCCTAGGGCATAAGGCATAAAATTTCTGGATGAGAATGAGAGTGCTGCCAGGGACATGCTGACAGAAATCAAGGTGAGGAAGGGATTAAATCTGGACCTCTGTTTCCATCCTGGGGTACTCACATCCCTTATTTTGGTTTCTGCACTCTCCTCCTTACCAGTCTGAGACCGTCAGTTCCCTGGTGATAGTGTTGGGAAATGAGAGAGAGAGGAATGCTAAAACAAAGAGCTGTGACCTTTTTTCCTTACCTGTTCTGAAGAAGGTGGGTGACATTCATTCCTCTCAGCAAGATCTGCACGTGGTTCTGCAATTAGACAGGCAGAGTGTTTTCTCAGGGTGAAAAAGAAGCCCGTATGATACACCCGAGGTTATACAGGGCAGAGGGCACTTTTTGTAGAATCATCCAATCATCCAATCATAGAATGGTAGGAGTTGGAAGGGACCTTTAGAGATCATCTAGTCCAATCCCCCTGCCAAAGCAGGTCTACCTAGAGCAGGTCATACAAGAACATGTCCAGATGCGTTCTGAAGACCTCCAGAGAAGGAGACTCCACAAACACCCTCCCTGGGCAGCCTGTGCCAGGGCTCCTTCACCCTCACAGTAAAAGAGTTTTTTCTTATTCTGCGAGGGACCTTTTTTTGTTCCAGCTTCATCCCATTACCCTTTGTCCTGTCGCTAGATACAACAGAAAAAAGGGATGTCCCAACCTCCTGACATCCGCCCTTTATGTACTTGTACGTATAAATGAGATCCCCCTCTCTGTGTCCTCTGCTCTGGACTAAATAGTCCCAGTTCCTGCAGCCTTTCCTCATATGAAAGATGTTCCGGTCCCCTCATCATATGGGTGGCCCTGCGCTGGACTCCCTCCAGAAGTTCTCTGTCCCTCTTGAGCTGGGGAGCCCAGAACTGGACACAATCAAATCACTTTTCAATTCAAAAATACAGAAGCCATATTTTAGATCCCTCCAAGGGAGTGTATTTCTTTCCTTTTGGGATTGCTTTTCCTACCTCACGGAGTCACTAAAGCAATGACTTGCTGAGGGGCCTGAGAAATGAGAAGAAAACCCTGGAAAGTGTATTTCATAGAGGCATGCCGAGAGTGTCGTGTCGCTGATGCTGCCGAGTGATTGCTGCCCATTGTGAAGTTGTTAGGTGTCGGGGCAGCACGTGATCTCGAAAAGCTATCAAGATGCAAGGACAAAGTCTTGTAATACGTGGTGACTACAGACACAGAAGGGAAAAGCAACTTGCCTTTTATAGGTGGAAGGGTGCTTCTTACTACACGGACTGGAGCGTTGTTTAATCCTGTGCAAAAAAAAGAAAAAAAACAAAGGCTACAGAGGCGATTCATTGCTGAGGATGAGTAAAGATGCCAAGTGGATTAAGGGTACGGCTTTTGTTGATTAAATGGTTCTCTTTGATAGAAACAGGGAGCAGGGGTTACTTTTGGAAGAAAATGGCATTACACTCAAGTCCAGACTGTCTGTGTGGTCTCTCAAGAGCTCTTACCTGGCATGTAATACACCATCCTTGGATGGGGAACGTTCCTAGACAAAACGTGCCTTTCCCCCGAGTCAGTAGGCTGAGTGGAACGCCGGTAGAACTGGGGCTCACGTGCTGTCAGGAAATCAGCATTTGCTGTGAAAGCCTTGATCTTGTCTTCGTGAAAGTGTCTTTGCCGAACAGGTGTGCTCTCCCACTGATGGCGTGGGGCCAGACGCTGGAGGGGAAGCAAAGAACATGAACTCAAGCAGGCTGAAAGGCAGCAGTAAAGTCAACATCATGAGGAGCCCAACAGAAATGCACATAGCACAGGGAATAAACAAGAGCAGTTGGAGACAGGCACACAGCGTCGGGGAAATGCAACCACTAAGCACCGACAATGTCCCCGAGAAGGACTAGAGCCATGTAACGTCTTACCTTTATTTCCCGATGCAGGTAGCTATGGCCAGAATTCACCTTCTCCCCGTCACTCAAGCTGAGCGAAGGAGGGGATGGCTGAGTGAGAGGCTTGACGTGGATTCCCTCTCTTTTTGAAGGTTGTGCCCAGGCTTGGAGTCGTTTCTTCAAAAGCTTTTCCCAAACAGAAAGCACCGTGTAAAGGAAGGGCTCGACTCCATGTAAGGAGCGGTTACCAGCTACACCCAGGGTACTCACATCCCTCATTTTGGTTTGTGCACTGTCCTCCTTCCCAGTCTGAGACTGTCAGTTCACAGTGACAGGGCTGGGAAGTGAGAGATGGAAAACAAAGAGCTGTGTCTTTTCTTCCCTTACCTGTTCTGCAAGAGGTGAGCGACTCTCAGTTCTTTCAGAAAGATCTGCACGTGGTTCTGGAAATGGACAGGCAGAGTGTTTTCTCAGGGTGAAAAAGGACGGCTGTATGATACACCTTAGGTTATATGGGGCAGAGGGCACTTTTCGCTTCCAAAATGCACAAACCATATTTTAGATCCCTCTAAGGGAGTGTATTTCTTTCTTTCTTTTGTTGCTTTTCCTACCACGTGGAATCCACTGAAGCAACTATCTGCTGAGGGACCCAAGAAATGAGAAGAAAACCCTGGAAAGTGTATTTTCAAGAGGCGTGCTGAGAGTGCCATGTCCCCACTGCTGCCGAGTGATTGCTGCTCATTGTGAGGTTATCTGGGCAGCATGTGGTCTTTAAAAGCTATCAAGATGCAGGGGTAGCTGAGAGGAGAAATTTTGTAAGAGGTCGTGACTACAGATACAGAAAGGAGGACAGACTTGCCTTTTAAATGTGGAGAGCTGCTTCTTACAAAACAGACTGGAGCGTTGTTCAATCCTGTGTGAAAACCCAAAGGAAGGAGAGATGATTCATTGCTCACGGCAGGCAAAGCTGCTGAGTAGATTGACATAAAGGGAACGGCCTTGCTTTATGAAATGGTTCTCATAGGCACAAACTGGAAACTGGAGCAGGGGGTGCTTTTGGAAGAAAATGGCATTACACTTGCACTTCTCTTTGTGCTTTCGAGGGCAGTTGTGCAGATAATCTGCGTGGTCCCCCAACAGCCCTTACCTGGCATGTGGCAGACCAGCCTGGGATGGGGAACATTCCTTGAGACGTGGTATTTTCCGCCTGTGTTGCGAGACTGTGAGGAACAGTGGTCAAAATTCCTCATGATGTGGTTGAACTGGGATTCAGACACTGATGTGGAAGCAGTGTCTGTCCCGTAACCCTTGTTCTTCTCTTGCTGAAAGTCTGACTGCAAAGACAGTTGGCTGTTCTGCTGGTGGCCTCAGGCCAGACACTGGAGGGGAAGTAATGAACATGTACTCATATAGGCTGAAAGGGAGCAGAAGCTACAATTACTGGTTTTCTTGTTATTTTTCCCACTACTATATCCAATTTGGAGAAGGTATAAGCACAGGCAGGTGGAAGCAAGCTCCCTGCTTCTCCAGTCCTAAGTAGTCACCTTGGGCAGCTGGTACAACATGCCTTGGGCGATTTAGTAGACAGCAAAATTATGCGTGGCGATCCCTGTGACAACTGGACATTTGACAGAAGGATGTTACCAGCCAGCACTGTCTTTTTTATACTGTAGATAAAATCACACTGAGAAATGTGGATGTTCATTGCAGTATTCCAAAGGAATTCCAGGCTCCTCGCTTCCTCCCAAAACGAGAGTAGCCTTGCACCTGGCTGTGTTAATGGGCTCTTGAGGAAAAATGGAACGTAGGCCATTGATGCCTTTTTCACCAGTTCTCAGTCTGTACCCGGAAAGCACATGAGTGCTGGTGTCATGGGCAGAAAGGTGCAATTACCTGAGAAGCGGTGAGGTAGAGGAGCTCCTTCTTGGCAGGTGTCAGGACAGTGGCACCTTTTTGCTACCTGCAGCAGGGATTTGCGTTTTTCCTCGGGCAGGGGTCTTCAGCTGAGGGAGCAGCAGCTCAGCGCGTCTGCTCGGCCGAGCAGCTGTGGCTCGGTGATGTGGGGAGACTCTGGGACACCTCCTGGTGACACCTCTGAGCTGCACAGCCACGCCTTGTCATTATTGCGTCATAGGCTGTTGTTAGTTGCCAGGCGAGCACGACCTCTCTAAAAGGTACCGGCCAGGATGCCAGTGGCCTTCTTGGCCACCTGGGCACACTGCTGGCTCACCTTCAGCCGCTGTCTACCAACACTCCCAGGTCTCTCTCTGCCTGGCAGCTTTCCAGCCACTCCTCCCCAGGCCTGTAGCACTGCTGGGGGTTGTGGCCCAAGTGCAAAACCCAGTACTAGGCCTTACTCAGACTCATGGCATTGGCCTCGGCCCAGCCATTCAGCCTATCTAGACCTCTCTGTAAAGCTTCCCTGCCCTCAAGCAGATCAGCACTTCCACCCAGCTTGGTGTCATCTGCAAACTTACTAAGGGCGCACTCTATCCCCTCATCCAGATCATTAATAAAGATGTTAAAACAGGAGGGGTTCCAGCACTGAGCCCTGGGGGACACCGCTCGTGACTGGCTAACAACTGGATTTAACTCCAGTGACCAGAACTTGTTGGATCAGATCATCTAACCAGTTTTTCACCCAGGAAAGTGTATGCCCATCCAAGCCAAGAACTGCCAATCTCCCTGAGAGAACGCTCTCAGGGAAACTGTCGGAAACTGTGTGTCATGGTTTGACATGACAGCCGTTCTGGGTAAGGCTGTCAAATGCCTTACTAAAGTCAAGGTAGACAAGAGCCACAGCCTTTCCTTCATCCAACAAGCAGGTCACCTTGTCATAGAAGGAGATCAGGTTTGTTAAACAGGACCTGCTCTTCATAAAGCCATGCTGTCTGGGCCTGATCCTGCATGTCTGGGTTGTCCTGCATGTGCTGCGTAATAGAACTTAGGATGACCTGCTCCACCAGCTTCCCGGGCACTGAAGTCTGTGGAGGAATGGTTAAGGGAGAATGGACATGGATCCCGGGGTATAATGTTAGGCCTGATGGGGCAAGGCAGTCTGAGTTCTAGTTATATGAATTTAATGCACAATCAAGACCAGAGTCAGAGCCATGGTTAAAGCAATTGCTGTCACGTAGTCAGCGCAGACAGCAGGCCGCTTTCTGCTCCCTCAAGGTCGGGCTGTTTTCAGCTAACGAGCTAACAGCTCAAGGTGGAAAACAACTTCGGAGAAAAACAAGATGGGAAAATGTGAGGGAGCTTGCTTATCGCAGAAACCGCAAAGGAGGATGAACATGAGAATGTAATCTATTAGCTGCTGTTGCTGAGCTAGCTTTGAAGCTGCTGTGTATATAAGTTAGAGCCTGCTCTCAATAAAGAAGATTTCTGCTATCACTCACATTGAGTAGGACTGATTTCTTCCCACCCAGCTGAGAATCGGACCCTGGGTTGATCGCCGCATGAAGTAGGCTTGGAGCTGGTTGTTCAGGCTTCGAGCCTGGGTGTTTCAGGCTTTGAGCCTGGGTGTTTCAGACTTAGTCTGGTTTCAGGCTTCGAGCCTGGGTTTTTCAGACTTAGAGTCTGGTTTGCAGACTTTGAGTTTGGTTTTTCAGGCCAAGAGCCGAAAACTTCGTGGCAGAAGTCAAACTGACAGGCCTGTAATTTCCCAGATCATCCTTCCGTCCCTTCTTATATATGGGTGTTACACTGGCTGACTGACTGACCTTTTTTTCCATTGTGCAACTGTAATAGGCAAAATAAGGACAGCTGGATCCATTCCCGACAGTTGCCATGTACGCTGTCTTACCCGTCTAATCGTGGCCGCGCACACTCAAGTCCAAAATAGCGTGACCACCTTTTCGTGCATCTTATCCTGGGTGATCGGTACAAATGATCGCAGCCACTGTAGGGTCCCCACTAACTGTTGCGCCTGTTGTAGCGTAGTTATCCGGGCAATTACCAACAATCTCTGCCCTCTCACTTGCCTTTTTCCATGGTTACCCCGTGCAGATGATGCTGGGGATTGCCTTGCACTTCCGTACATATGGTCTGATTTATGGTGCGCCTGTCTTCCTTCCACAACAAAAATAAGGGCCCCGATAGAATAGTCTTCACTACCTGTATGAAGCACAGCATCCCTGACAGTTCCCTCAGCACTCTAGGATGTACCCCATCCAGCCCCATAGATGTAGAGGGGACATTTTGCTCCTCGCTCCTGTCTCTTGACTTGGGGGGGGCTGACTTTCCCCAGTGGAAATGCAGCTATTACCAAAGACTGAGGCAAAGAAGCCTTTGCCTCTGAGGCCAGTTTGACTTCTACTGAGGAACATGGCTGGGAGTGGTTTTCCATCCAGGACGATTGTGGGCCTTCTGCAATGTAAAGCTGGCCATGTTTCAACAATTCAGCAATGTCTTTCTGCAAACACAGGGTGTGCTTCTGAAACAAAAGCCAGTTCTGGTGTGGAGGTTTAGCCCTGGCTGGGAGCCAGATGCACACCAAGTCATTCTGTCACTGCCCCTCCTTGACTTTTCTTCAAAAGCTTTTCCCAAACAGAAAGCACTGTGTAAAGGAAGGACTCGACTGTTGTAAGATGTCGTGACTGCAGGCTTGGAAGGGAAAGCAAAGGATACAGAAATGATTCATTGCTGAGGTCAGATAACACTGCTGAGTGGATTGAAATGAAGGGAGCGACTGTTATTGATGAAATGCTTCTCCTTGACAGATTCAGGAAAGGGGAGCAGGGGCTACTTTTGGAAGAAAATGGCATTACACAAAATTTCTCTCTTTGCTTTTGAGGGCAGCTGTTCAGGCTTTCGGTGTAGTCCCTCAGCAGCCCTTACCGGGCGTATGAGAAGCCATGCCAGGGTGGGGAACACCTCTCCCCTGTGGCTCTTCTTATCACTTGGGATATAAATTTCTCATCACAGTGTGCTAGGAACCTCCTGGATTGCTTATGCCCTGCTCTGTTGCCCCTCCAATAGATATCAGGGTGGTTGAAGTGCCCCACGAGGATAGGGCTCGTTAACAGGAGGCTGCTCCTATCTGTCCGTAGGTGCCCTCATCTGCCTGGTCTTTCTGTTTGAGTGGCCACAAGCTCTCGGCTGGCTCCTTCTGCAGTGTTTGAGATCATGCTTGCATACCTGGAGAAGAGAGACTGGAAAGAGGCCTTTTTCAGTGTCTTGCCAGAGCGGAAAGGGGCTGTTTGTTTGGGAGAAGCCAAAGATTCCTCCAAACATGCTCTGTCTGGAAAAGAAGATGAAGGCAATGTCGTGGTTTTGCCCAGCCGCAGCGGAAAGGCGGAACAAAAGCCCGAGACTCCTCCTCCTCCTCCCGGCGGAACGCAGACGGGATCGGGAAAAAGAAAAAGAGCCCGCCTAAGTTGAAATAAGAACAATTTACTAGGGGAAAGTTGAAGAGGAACAACTATAACAAACATAAAAGAATATTACAAACAAAACAGTCACTCACCACCCAGGATCAGACCTAAGCCACCGCTCCGGATCGGATACGGAGAAACCACGACCTCGCAAGAGAACTTCTTCCAGCCAGCTCCTTACCTATATCCTGGCATGACGTTAGGATGCCATCGAATACTTGCTGGCCAGCCTGGATTGGCTGTTCGGGCTGTACCCTTTCCTGGTTCCTCACGGGAATTAACTCTATCCGAGCTCAAACCAGGACAGGCAATGACTTGGGCAGTAACCAGACTTCAGAATGAGATGATGGGAAAGAGGAGACGTGTAGTTCATGGGATAAAACTGGGCTGTGAAGTGGTTAGACTCCAAAGACTGTCTGCTGCCGTTGTGATACTGAATTGTCTCAGTGCTTGGTAGTTCCATGGTTGGCTCAGAGCTGTTTCTGGACAGGAAGGGTAAAGATCAATGTAGTTTCTTACCGTGGAACCTCCATATTCATAGCTTTTTTAAAAAAATCAATTAGTGGCACGTGCAGAATTTCTTTTGTTTCCCGAGGAAGCAATTTTTTTTTAAAATATTTCTTTTCTAAATACATACCAAGTTGGGAGCATTGCCCAAGAGCATTAGTAGTTACTTTTTAAACATAGTCATTCTTCTCCATTTCTGCTCTAAGTTTTCTTAAGAGCAGTGGATGACAAGCCTTCCTGTGAGCTCAAAACAAGTACCACTAGTGCCTGTTGCAAATGGGCTGGAGTTTGAAAGCAGTCAGGTGAGCAACAATCTATATTGAGGGTCTGTGAGAAATTATGGGAGTCCAAGCGTGGTGTTCAGGTTAGTTTAGTTGTACTGAGGGGCCTCTAGGCGTCCTGCCTCTGGCATTTGGCTTTTCAGCATTTTTCATCTCAGTCTTGACGCAGGGAATATTTCCTGTCATTTAATATACAAAGGTGGGTCTCTTGGGAAGAGTGCACTGAGCCCTGCTCTGTGCTAAGCTCCTCTTTTCTCAGTGCAGTGCTAACGGGCTTTTTCTCGTTCCCCCTCAAACAGACAGATGTTTTGAATGAACCTGTGTGCACTGAATAGTCTTGCTCTGGAAAAGACAGAAGTAGAGTCAGTTTTGTAGAACCACAGAATAGTCTGGGTTGGGAGGGATGTCTAGGGATCATCTGGTTCACCCTCCTGCCAAAGCAGGTTAACCTAGACCAGATCAGTGTTGGAAGAGACCTCTAGAGATTTAGTCAACTCCCCTTGCTAAAGCAGGTTAACATAGATCAGGTTGCACAGGAACACTTCCAGTTCGGTTCTGAAAACCTCCAGAGCAAGATGCCACAACCTCTCTGGGCAGCCTGTGCCAGTGCTCCCTCCGGGAAAGAAGTTTTTCCTCCTATTTAAGTGGAACTTCCTGCGTTCCAGCTTGTGTTTGTTACCCTTTGTCCAGTCACTGGGGCACTACAGAAAAACAGACTCTCCGTGGAGCTGCTCTCCAGCAGGTCACCCCCAGCCTGTACTGGTGCATGGAGTTGTTCCTCCCGAGGTGCGGGACTCTGTGCTTGTCCTTGTTGAAGCTGACGAGGTTCCTCTCCGCCCAGCTCTCAAGCCGGTTGAGATCCCACTGAATGGCAGCACGGCCTTCTGGGGAATCAGCCAGTCCTCCCAGTTTGGTGTCCTCAGGGAACTTGCTGAGGGTACACTCTGTCCCCTCATCCAGGTCGTTGATGAAGATGTTGAACAAGACTGGCCCCAGAACCGATCCCTGTGGAACTCCACTGGCCACAGGCCTCCAACTCGGTTCTGTGCCATTGATCACCACCCTCTGGGCTCTGTCCTTCAGCCAGCTCTCGATCCACCTCACCGTCCACTCATTTCCCAAATGTTAACTGGGGGGAAACTTGACAAAAGAGGTGCAAATTGTGCCTGGGTCCACCCGTTCAGACACAGCAGGGGATCTTCAGTTACTCTTGAAGCTTTTTTTGTACCTCTCTCTCCAGATGAGTTATCCATCGCGTCATTACCTTGGACCACGCTCCAATAGTCTGGGCTAAGTGCAAAGTCCTGTTTTCAGAACCCCAAGTCTCACGGGAAGAGCAAAAGATTTGCACCTAAGCTAGCTGGACACCCAGGGAAAGCTCGGGACTAGATTTGGGGATTTGCACGTGCAGAGTATCAAGCGGCAGAATTTATGCACTGGCCGTCTGTAGAAGAATATGGCCAAGATGTTCTGTTGCAGTGCAAAACTGAGCTGCACCATTAGGTGTTAAAGGTACGTTAGCTCTTGCAGCCAGGTGGAATTCTTGACTCTGAGGGAGATGGGGGCGGATACAGCAGAGCATTACAGATTTGTTTGGATCAGACAGCAACGGAGATCTCTGGAAGTGCTGTGGGAGTTGTTGATGAAAGTCTTGGTGAAAGGTCTACAAAAAAGCACGTGCAAATATGTATGTGTGAGTACCACAGCAGAGAAAGTTAGGAAAGAGAGAGAAAGAGACCGTATAGAGGTGTCTAAGTTTAAAGTTCAGATCTTACCCAAAGGTGACCCTATGAGGGGAAGAGAGGTTCAGCCCATCAGCTGATCGCAGGAGTCAAGAGTCAGTGATGGATTCTTGCCTGACTTAGTCACGATGGTATCTTTCCTAATGGTTCCCCTTTGTTAAGCCATTTCTGTAATACTTTTTACTTTCAAGGTGGGGCTTGAGTGGCTCGAGTCATAAATACCTTTATTAGGATTGGTGTAAAATTCTCTCACTTTGCTTTTAAAGGCATAGGCTAAGAAAAGTTCAAAGAGCATGCTCAGTGAGGGGTGGTCGCACCTTGGAGGCAGGCAGCCTTTGGGATAGAGGTGTGTTTTGGTGTTATAATGACATTAGAACGAGCAAAGTTCACTCAGACGACGGCATTTTGTCAAAACGTGACAGAAGGCTGGCCCAGAGTGTCAGGCCTGCAGTTTATCAGTCCCGTAGTACCATGCGGAACCTGGCTACAGAATCTCCACTCCATCCCAGCCTCCGTGCTGGTTGCCTAGTGAACCAGGGATTCCTCACGTACCAGCTGCAGTCTTCCCTGGGACCCTTTGCGATGTTACACCTTTCCTTAGAGTGTGAACAATGCTGTCTCTTTAATAGAAGTTCAACTTCTAAATTATTTCCAGTAATCATTCCACAGGAACAATGCTGGCTCATGCTTAATCTGCTGTCCAGCAGAACTCCCAGGCCCCTCTCCGTGCAGCTGCTCTCCAGCAGGTCAGCCCTCAGCCTGTACTGGTACAACATGGGGTTGTGCCTCCCCAGGTGCAGGACTTTGCCCTTGCCCCTGCTGGGAGGTTCCTCTCTGCCCGTGCAGCATGGTGTGGTTGAATCGCTTCAGGCCTAAATAAAATGGGCATAAAATAATTTTGACAAGGAGTCTGAACAAATCTCTTTTTAATGTGCATACTGAATTTACATGTTTCTGTTTGTTAAGGAGACCGGGAGACGCTTCAGTGTGTCTGAACACTGCGGGGTCCTCCTCTGTAAAGGGGGTATCTGTTCTTTGGGAGGTGGCTGCGGCACTCGTGGAGCTGCTGATCGAGCGGGAGGGCAGGATGGTCTCTTGTTTCCATGCGTTTGCAGTTTGCCCCGAGAGCACTTCTTCCTGTTCTCTGCCGCACTTTCCTTGGGAGTCAGCATGCCTTTGTCTGTCAGTTTTGTCTGTCTTTTGTCCCCCAAGTCTTTCTCTGAAATGGGAAAGGAGCAGAAATTTTATTCAAGTTGCCCCTTGCTGATTTGGATGCTTAGGGTGAATTCAAGAGGTCCCCTACCTCACTTTCAGAGGGCTCAAGGATGTAAGAGAGAGACATATTGTTTGCCTTCTGCCTTCCCCCATCCCCACCGAGAGCGCATGTTTGCCCATCCTGCACCAAACCTGAGTGTGCTGAGACCTGAAGGACTCATTTCTGTGCCCTGTCACCTCCCCACTCAGCACAGCCACGGCTGGGCCTAGCACGCTGCTCTGGCTCCTACTCTTCCACCTCAGCAACTCCACTCAGTTCAGGTCTGTGAGGATTTCTGGGCTTTAGGGGAATGCCCAGGAGCGTGTGCGGTTCAGGAAGGGATGCAGTTGCCTGTGTTTGTCACCTTTTTTACTTGTCCTTGCTGACCACTTTTGGATCTTGGCAGGCGAATCTGTCTGGAAACCCTCGTGGAGTTGTTCCAGTACCTGGAAGATGAACAAGACAGATGCCATGAAGGATGAGAAGCTGATTCACGGACAACTTTTGCATGGCTTTTGCTTTAGTGCAGGCTGTGAGATTGCCCCTGGTGCCTGCCCCTAGCAAGTTGCAGACAGGTGAAAGTGACTCCAGAGGAAATGCTAAAAAGGAAAAGCAGTAGACTCCACTCGAGTAGCAAGGGGAGAGAAATCTGGCAATGAAGGACCACACCATCCTTGAAGGAAATGAAACGTGCAAAGTCCTAGGAAGTCGTATGCGGTAAGCCTCACATCTTACCTTTTTTTTCCGATCCAAGTCACTGTGGCCAGTGTTCACCTTCTCCTGGACGCAAGATTTGTCACGCGAGATGAGCGAAGGAGAGGACGGCTGAGTGAGGGGTATGACGTGGATTCCCTCTGTTTTTGCAGGTTGTGTGGAGGCTTGGAATCGTTTTTTCAAGAGCTGTTTTTCCCCAAAAAGAAAGCACGGTGTAAAGGAAGGGCATGACTCCACGTAAGCAGCACTTAAAGGCAAGGTGAACTCTATGGCTAACACAAGTCCCCAGCAAGGGTGTGCAGCACAAGAGACCCGAGACTGTCACCTGTTGGGATGTGACCCCCTCTAGGTTAATTTCATGGGTGCATTGCCACAACTTCCAATGTCCAGACAACGAGGAGAAGAATAACAGATATACAGGGCGTAATGTGTAACACTGGATGACTGTGGGAACTGCTGATGGAAATCAGATGAGGAAGGGATTCAATCTGGATCTCTGTGGTGTCTTTGCTCTTCTGTACTGGGTTTGTCACTACAAGCACGCTTAGTGCTAGGCCACTACATTTCTCTGTGCACAGGCTCCCCCTGCCCTTTGAAGGCCCAAGTGGTCCAACTGTGCTTGGCAGAAGTTTCTATTTGTAAGTACAAAGACCAGCAGGCTGCTGAGAGCTGCTAAGGAAGCGTAGTTGTCTGAGGGTGGTGATATGTCCATCCTGTAGTCATTCTGTAGCCAAACCACAGCAAATAAGACCTGGAAGAGCTGTTTTCTGTGAGAGTAAGGGAAGAGTAAAAGTCAAGCGTGGTATTTCCTACAGCCAGCTCAGGAGGCATGACACAGCTGGAAGCAATAGAGTTCTAGTTTAGTTATCAAGCGCCCTGACACTGTCTCCCTTGCAGGCTCCTGTTCTACCCGTGGGATCCTCATGTGTCTGGCTGTGGCTCTGGGCTGTCCTCCTTACCAATCAAAGACTGTCATTTCTGGCGACAGTCTTGGGAAATGAGAGAGTACTGAAAGCATGAGCCATGTATTTTTTTTCTGTTACCTTTTCAGAGGCAGGAGGGTGACCTTCAGTCCTTTCACGAGGATCTGCAGTGAGTTCTGGAAACAGACAGGCAGAGTGTTTTCTCAAGTTGATAAAGGAAGGATGTAAGTTACCCTTTATGCTCTACAGGGCAGGGGGCATTTTAACTTCAGAACGGCACGAGCATATTTTGGATCTCCCTAGCGGGTTGTAATTCTTCTCTGATTTGTTTGCTTTTTGAGCCTCACACAGCACATTGGTGCAGTGACTTGCTGAGGGGCCTGAGAAGTGAGAAGAAAAGCCTGGATAGTGTATTTACAACAGGTGGGCTGAGAGTGCCGTCTCCCCGCTACTGCCCAGTGATCGCTGCTCATTATGAAGTTGTTACATGTCTGGGCAGCACGTGATCTCTAAAAGGTACCAAGATGCAACGCTAGTTAGCCAGGAGAAATCTTGCAAGATGTGGAGACCACACACATAGAAGGGAAGAAAGACTTACCTTGTAAAGGCGGAAGCCTGTTTCTAACAGCACAGATGCGAGTGTTGTTTAATCCTGTGGAAAAAAAAACAAAGGATACAGAGATGATTCATTGCTGAGGACAGCTAACGATGCTGCCGAGTGGCTTGAAATGAAGGGAATGGCTGATGCTGGGGAAATGCTTCTCTTGGACAGATCCACAAAAGGGGAGCAGGGGGTATTTTTGGAAGAAAATGGCATTACACTCAAATTTCCCTTTTTGCTTTTGGGGGCAGCTGTCCAGGCTCTCTGTGTAGTCCCTCATCAACTCTTACCAGGCATGTGATACACCATCCTGGGATGGGGAGCATTCCTGGAGTAGTAGTAGCCTTCCCCTGAGTTACTCGACTGAGAGGAACGCTGGTTGAACTGGGGCTGACACGCTGGCATGGAATCAATATCTGTCATGTAAGCCTGGATCTTCTCCTGTCGCAGAGCATGCCTCTGGTGAGCAGTTTGGCTCCTCCACTGATGGCCTGAGGCCAGGCTCTAGAAGGAGAGTAAAGAACGTGAACTGCCATAGGCTGAAAGGCAGCACAATCTGCAATTACTCCTTTCCTTGTTCCTCCCTTTTCCATGTCCATTTTGGAGAAGTTATAAGCATGGGCGGGTAGAAGCAAGCTCCCCGCTGCTCCGCTCCTAAGTCGTTCCACGGGGCAGCCAATGCTGCTGCTATTTCCTTACAGTTCGTGCTCCGCAGGTCAGCCGCGCCTTGCTATGCCTGCCTGAGACATCTCCTTGTAGCAACACATTCTGTTGGAGCAGGGCAGTGGATCGCTCTCTGACTTGTCACGGGAGGTGCGGGGCCAAGTGATGACAGGAAAGGACATGCGCACGCCTTTCGGGTTTCTCTCTTTCCTAAGGGTTGTGTGGGTAGAGAGGCAGTCCTGTGTTTCTTAATACCTGCTCTGGTTCAGGTGCATTCCTGAGCCAGAGAAAGCCCAGGGGAGCATGAAGGCCTGCCGGGAGCCAGCAGCTCTCCCTCAGGAGCTGTAGGCAGGGCCGGGAGTCATGGTGGTCAGATGCCGCTCCCACCAAAGGCAGCCCTGGGGAGCACTGCAACTTGATCAGTCAATTTCATCAATCCTCTCAGTCCAAGGGAAGGTTTTGAAAAGGACAGAAACCCCTGTTTTTTCTCAAGACCTTTCCCCAAACACAAAGCACCATGTAAAGGAAGGGCATGACTCCACGTAAGCAGTACTTAAAGGCAAGGTGAACTCTATGGCTAACACAAGTCCCCAGCAAGGGTGTGCAGCACAAGAGACCCGAGACTGTCACCTGCTGGGATGTGACCTCCTCTAGGTTAATTTCATAGGTGCATTGCCACAACTTCCAATATCCAGACAGCAAGAAGAATAACAGATATCCAGGGCGTAATGTGTAACACTGGATGACTGTGGGAACTGCTGATGGAAATCAGATGAGGAAGGGAATCAATCTGGATCTCTGTGGTGTCTTTTCTCTTCTGTACTGGGTTTGTCACTACAAGCACACTTAGTGCTAGGCCACTACATTTCTCTGTGCACATGCTCCCCCTGCCCTTTGAAGGCCCAAGTGGTCCAACTGTGCTTGGCAGAAGTTTCTCTTTCTAAGTACAAAGAACAGCAGGCTGCTGAGAGCTGCTAAAGAAGCGTAGTTCTCTGAGGGTGGTGATATGTCCATCCTGTAGTCATTCTGTAGCCAAACCACAGCAAATAAGACCTGGAAGAGCTATTTTCTGTGAGAATAAGGGAAGAGTAAAAGTCAAGCGTGGTCTTTCCTACAGCCAGCTCAGGAGGCATGACACAGCTGGAAGCAATAGAGTTCTAGTTTAGTTATCAAGCGCCCTGACACTGTCTCCCTTGCAGGCTCCTGTTCTACCCGTGGGATCCTCATGTGTCTGGCTGTGGCTCTGGGCTGTCCTCCTTACCAGTCAAAAAGACTGTCATTTCTGGCGACAGTCTTGGGAAATGAGAGAGTGCTTAAAGCATGAGCCATGTATTTTTTTTCTGTTACCTTTTCAGAGGCAGGAGGGTGACCTTCAGTCCTTTCACGAGGATCTGCAGAGAGTTCTGGAAACAGACAGGCAGAGTGTTTTCTCAAGTTGATAAAGGAAGGCTGTAAGTTACCCTTTATGCTCTTCAGGGCAGGGGGCATTTTAACTTCAGAACGGCACGAGCATATTTTGGATCTCCCTAGGGGGTTGTAATTGTTCTCTGGCTTGTTTGCTTTTTGAGCCTCACACAGCACATTGGTGCAGTGACTTGCTGAGGGGCCTGAGAAGTGAGAAGAAAACCCTGGAAAGTGTATTTACAACAGGCGTGCTGAGAGTGTGTGACATAATTACCTAAGTGGCCTGGAAATTAAAGCTTATATTAAACCTTGCATGAAAGATCAGCATTGTTCACCTATTAAGGAAAGGTATAAAAATCAGCGTTGTTCACCATTTAAGGAAAGGTATAAAATCGGGAAGGCTTACAGGGTGGATACAGCTGCTGCTGCTATGTGAGGAATGCACAACAAGCAATTCCCTGCAAATACCATGCAGTGTGGAGCAGAATGGAGGCTCTGTCGACACACTCTGTGAGGATACGCAGGAACGAGATGGTCCTCTAGAACTGATAAGCAGCACTTTTGGTACCCTGAGCCAATGGTCTGTCAAATCTTGACAAAATGCTGTCTTTAGTGCAAACTTTGCTCATTTTAATGTCATTTTAATACTAAAACACACCTCCATCCCAAGGCTACCTGCCTTCAAGGTGAAACTACTCCTCCCTCAGTCTGCGCCCCGAATTGTTTGTAAACTGTACCTTTAAATGCGAGGCAGGAGAATTTCATACCAATTGGAATAAAGGTATTTATGACTAAAGTCACTCTAACTCCACCTTGAAGGTGAAAAAAGGTATAAAATGGTTAAAGAAAAGGGGATGTTGGGGGAAGACACCATCACGAACAACTCGGGGAAGCTCCTTTGCAGATTGTCTCTGACTCTTGGGATCAGCCAACCGACTGAGCCTCTCTTCCTCTCGCCTTGGGTGGCCTTGGGTGAGACTTAAACTAAGTACTTCTGCTGGAAACAGAATTTTTGTAGCCAGGCTGTACTTTGTCATTTCGTGCACTGTATTAAATACGTGTCTATATTTTTTTTGTACGTATTTCTTTTGCAGACAGTCACTATTGCTGGCAATCCACAACAACCTGTATCTCTTTTGCATGAATAAAACTGCACTAAGTAGCCAGTCATCAGTGTTTCTCACTGAACGTGACCAGACCCTGGAGTGTGGCTCTGCTAGTTCCTGAGAATGACTGGACTGAAGATGCAGTCCACTATCACTGAATCCAGAGTCATGATAGTTCACAGGAGGTGAACATGCCTGGACTGGTCGTGGTAAATTAAGCATCACTCAAAATTTCAACCTAGCCACACCTAACCTCCCACCTTGGTGAGGACAGTTAGAATGAAAGGGGGTTTATTTTCTGCCAAATCACTCTGTCCCTTTTTAATGTGCCGTGTCCCCGCTACTGCCCAGTGATCGCTGCTCATTATGAAGTTGTTACATGTCTGGGCAGCACGTGATCTCTAAAAGGTACAAAGCGGCAACGCTAGTTAGCCAGGAGAAATCTTGCAAGATGTGGAGACCACACACATAGAAGGGAAGAAAGACTTACCTTTTAAAGGCGGAAACCTGCTTCTAACAGCACAGATGCGAGTGTTGTTTAATCCTGTGGAAAAAAAACAAAGGACATGGAGATGATTCATTGCTGAGGACACCTAACGATACTGCCGAGTGGCTTGAAATGAAGGGAATGGCTGATGCTGGGGAAATGCTTCTCTTGGACAGGTCCAGGAAAGGGGAGCAGGGGGTATTTTTGGAAGAAAATGGCATTACACTCAAATTTCTCTTTTTGCTTTTGAGGGCAGCTGTCCAGGCTCTCTGTGTAGTCCCTCATCAACTCTTACCAGGCAAGTGATACAGCGTCCTGGCTTGGGGAACATTCCTGGAGTAGTCCTTTCCTTTTGAGCCTCTATACTGAGATGAGGAGTGGTTCAATTCTGACATGTTGTACTTGAACATGCTTGAATGGAATGGATATTAGTCATGTAAGGCTGGATCTTCTCCTCTTATGGAGTGTCTCTGTGGCAAGCAGGTTGGCTCTTCCACCCGTGGCCTAAGGCTAGATGCTGGAGGGGAAGTAAAAAAGGTGAACTGATCATATAGGCTGAAAGGGATCCGAAGCTACAATTACTGGTTTTCTTCCTGTTCCACGTCAAATTTGGAGAAGGTATAAGCACAGGCAGGTGGAAGCAAGCTCCCTGCTTCTCCAATCCTAAGTAGTCACCTTGGGCAGCTGGTACAACATGCCTTGGGCAATATAGTAGACAGCAAAATTATGCGTGGCGATCCCTGTGACAATTGGACATTTGACAGAAGGATGTTACCAGCCAGCACTGTCTTTTTTATACTGTAGATAAAATCACACTGAGAAATGTGGATGTTCATTGCAGTATTCCAAAGGAATTCCAGGCTTCTCGCTTCCTCCCAAAACGAGAGTAGCCTTGCACCTGGCTGTGTTAATGGGCTCTTGAGGAAAAATGGAATGTAGGCCATTGATGCCTTTTTCACCAGTTCTCAGTCTGTACCCGGAAAGCACATGAGTGCTGGTGTCATGGGCAGAAAGGTGCAATTACCTGACAAGCGGTGAGGTAGAGGAGCTCCTTCTTGGCAGGTGTCAGGACCTTTTTGCTACCTGCAGCAGGGATTTGCGTTTTTCCTCAGACAGGGGTCTTCAGCTGAGGGAGCAGCAGCTCAGCGCGTCTGCTCGGCCGAGCAGCTGTGGCTCGGTGATGTGAGGAGACTCTGGGACACCTCCTGGTGACACCTCTGAGCTGCACAGCCACGCCTTGTCATTATTGCGTCATAGGCAGTTGTTAGTTGCCAGGCGAGCACGACCTCTCTAAAAGGTACCAAAGTCCATGGCTAGTTACCCAGGAGAAATCTTGTCAGGAAGCTTTTCTCGTTGTTGCCCTTGCCATCACTGGCCAGATGCAGTTCTATCAGGGCTTTAGCTTTCCTAACCTGATCCCTGGCCGCTCAGAAAATTTCTCTGGTAGCCTGCTAGGCTACCTGTCCTTCCTTCCATGCCCTGTAACCTTTTTTGCATTTGAGTTTATGCAGGAGCTCCTTGTTCACCCATGCAGGTGTCATGGTGTGTTTGCCTGACGTCCTCTTTGTTTGGATGCATCGCTCCTGAGCTTGGAGGAGATGATCCTGGAACAGGAACCAGCTTTCCTGGGTCCCTGTTTGCTCCAGGGCTTTTATCCCGTGGTACCATGTCAAGCAGATGCCTGAAGAAGCCAAAGTCTGCTCTCCTGAAGTGCAGGGTAGTGAGCATGCTGTGCACCCTCCTCACTGCCCTAAGGATATTGAGCTCCCCCATTTCGTGGTCACCGCAACCAAGGCTGCCCTTGAGCTGTCTCTCTACCACAGTCTCTTACTTCCTTACTGCTGCTTGTATTCCAGAAAGCACAGCTATCAGAGATGACTTTTCCCTCCCTGAACCGGTGGACCAGAATCGGAGCTTTTGATCCCTCTGGTTTTTTTTACACTTGAAGGGGAAAAAGAAGAGTGTGACGGGTGTGACACTGTCATTCCAACAAGTGCCTGCTGATGGCTGCTAGAAAGTTGGTACTATTAACAAGTGCTATTAGTGGTTGCTATAAAAAGTTGCTAGCATCAGCAAGTGCTATTTTGCGGGGTCTCTCCAGAGGCCAGCCATTGTCTGAGGCCTGCTACCCAGGCCTTGGCATATCACTAGCTGCCTTCACTTGAACCCCATTGAGCTTTGGAAGGTAGACCTTGGCAGTTGTGTTGCTTGTGGCATGCCCGCTAGCACGTGCTCTCGATCAGCATCTTGCTCAGGGATTACTGGGCTGCCTGCAGGTGGGTGTTCCCTTGGACAGCTACTGCTTACAACACAGACCAGAGCGCTGTTTAAGCCTGCGCAGAAACCCAAAGGACTTGGGTTTTGTCTTCACAACAGCAAACACGCAGTACACTTAGCTGGGGCTCTCCAAGGAGAGTCAGTGCTGCGTCTGTAAAACAGAGGTATCAGACCTGAGATTTGTATGCTGTAGCACAGGGTTTATGGAGTGGTGTGTAAAGAGTGAACAAACTTGGCATACGTAGAATCACAGAACTGTTTCAGCTGCAAGAGAACTTTAAGATCATGGAGTCCAGCCTTTGTCCCAGCCCTATCAACCAGTAGACCATTTCCCGACGTGCAACATCCACCCGTCTCTAAAAACACCTCCAGGGACAGTGACTCCACAATCTCCCTGGGCAGTCAATTCCAATGCCTGACAACCCTTTCAGTACAGAAATTCCTCCTCATATCCAGCCTGAACCTCCCCTGGCACAACTTGAGGCCATTTCCTCTTGTTCTGTTGGTTGTCACTAGGGAGAACAGACCAACCCCCACCTCACTACAACTTCCTGTCAGATAGTTATAGAGAGCGATAAGATCTCCCCTGAGCGTTCTTTTCTCCAGGCTAAACAGCCCCAGATCCCTCAGCCATTACTCATATGAGACGTGCTCCAAATCCTTTATTAGCTTGATAGCCCAACCCTGTATCCCCTCTAGCACCTCAATGTCCTTCCTGTAGACAGGGGCACAAAACTGGACACAGTATTTGAGGTGCAGCCTCACCAAAACCGAGTACAGGGGAATGATCACCTCCCTGCTCCTGCTGACAAACAACACCGTTCCTGACACAGGCCAGGATGCCATTGGCCTTCTTGGCCACCTGGGCACACTGCTGGCTCACCTTCAGCCGCTGTCTACTCTGTCCCCTCCTCCTCTAAGTCTTTCAAACTTGGTAACGATGAACGCCGTTGGCCCCACAAATCCGCACTGCCCCCCGTCCTCCGGCTCTCATTTCTCCCGCCCCCACTGCCTTCAGGCGCCATCTTTGGCGGCTCCTGACACAGTTGATATTTCTCATTTGTCCCGCCCGCACTGCCTTCAGGCGCCATCTTTGGCGGCTCCTGACACAGCTGCTATTTCTCATTTGTCCCGCCCACACTGCCTTCAGGCGCCATTTTTGGCGGCTCCTGACACAGTTGATATTTCTCATTTGTCCCGCCCACACTGCCTTCAGGCGCCATCTTTGGCGGCTCCTGACACAGCTGCTATTTCTCATTTGTCCCGCCCCCTCTGCCTTCAGGCGCCATCTTTGGCGGCTCCTGACACAGCTGCTATTTCTCATTTGTCCCGCCCCCTCTGCCTTCAGGCGCCATCTTTGGCGGCTCCTGACACAGCTGCTATTTCTCATTTCTCCCGCCCCCTCTGCCTTCAGGCGCCATCTTTGGCGGCTCCTGACACAGCTGCTATTTCTCATTTCTCCCGCCCCCTCTGCCTTCAGGCGCCATCTTTGGCGGCTCCTGACACAGCTGATATTTCTCATTTGTCCCGCCCCCTCTGCCTTCAGGCGCCATCTTTGGCGGCTCGTGGCGCCGGTATTTCTCCCCCTCCGGCACCGCCTGACCCAGCACCATCCCCGGTGCCGGCGGCGCAGCCGGCATTCTTGTCTCCTGCGTTTTCTTTTTCTTCATCTCCCCCTGCGTGCCCGACGGTACCCAGTCTAACACGGGGTCGCGCCCACTTACTATGCCTTACCTTGCGTCGTACCCCCGCACGACTCCGCCCAATCTGGGCCGGGAACGCGACCGCCTCGTGGTTAGGCACCGCGCTAACGACAGCCGGCTCTTACCCCCACCGTGGCTCGCCGGCACCCTCCGCGGCTCCGCCGCCTCCGCGCCACAAGGTGGCGACCCCCGGAGCTCGAAACGGCGGCGCACCCGACCGCACGGCCACCTCCCCGGACGGATAGTTTCCCGCGCCGTCAGCGGACCTGTTTCTCCTCTGCTGTCTCAGAGAGTCCTCTTAAGCTCCCCCCCACACACACGTTTTAAGATGCTGCTCCATCCCCTCGGTCCCCGACAAAGCAGCCTGAAGCATCTCCTCCTCTACCGCTGTCCAATTCTGGACACTTAATAACTCTGTGGGTGCCTGTAAACACACCCCGCCTCCGCATCCATGGGATGCAAGCGGCCCTGGGCACGGTGAACCTGCTCACCCACCTCAAGCTAACAATGCTGTTGAGTGGATTGAAATGAAGGGAATGGCTGATGCTGGGGAAATGCTTCTCTTGGACAGATCCACGAAAGGGGAGCAGGGGGTACTTTTGGAAGAAAATGGCATTACACTCAAATGTCTCTTTTTGCTTTTGAGGGCAGCTGTCCAGGCTCTCTGTGTAGTCCCTCATCAACTCTTACCAGGCATGTGATACACCATCCTGGGATGGGGAGCGTTCCTGGAGTAGTAGTAGCCTTCCCCTGAGTCACTCGACTGAGAGGAACGCTGGCTGAACTGGGACTCACATGCTGGCATGGAATGAATATTTGTCGTGTAAGCCTGGATCTTCTCCTGTCACAGAGCATGTCTCTGGTGAGCAGCTTAGCTCCTCCACTGATGGCCTGAGGCCAGGCTCTAGAAGGAGAGTAAAGAATGTGAACTGCCATAGGCTAAAAGGCAGCAGAATCTGCAATTGCTGCTTTCCTTGTTCCAGCGTGTCCGGCACAGTAGCACTCAGCAGCGGTGTGATTTCATTCAGGCCGCGATAGTCTACTGTCAGTCTCCACTCTCCGCTAGATTTTCATACTGGCCATATGGGGCTGTTAAAGGGTGATTGAGTCCTGCTGATCACCCCGTGGCTCTCCAATTGACGAATCACTTTGTAGATTGGAATCGGAGAGTCACGGTTAGTCCGATATTGCCGCTGGTGCACTGTTGTGGTTGCAACTGGCACTTGATGGTCTTCAACTCTCAGCAACCCCACAGCAGAAGGGTCCTCTGAGAGGCCAGGCAGGCTGGACAGCTGTTCAGTTTCTTCTGTCTCGATAAGGCAGCCACACCAAAAGCCCACTGATACCCTTTTGGCTCCCTGAAATACCCTCTCTTTAGGTAATCTATTCCCAAGATGCATGGAGCTTCTGGACCTGTCACAATGGGATGCTTTTGCCATCTATTTCCCATCGGACTCACTTCTGCTTCCACCACAGCGAGCCGTTGGGATCCTCCTGTCACTCTGGAAATACAAATTTGTTCTCCTCTATAACCTGACAGGAACAAAGTGCATTGAGCTCCAGTATCCACCAGATCCTTGTAATCTTGTGGATCTGATGTGCGAAGCCAACGGATCAACACAGACCAGTACATCCTGTTGTCCCTGTCCTCCCCCTGGCTGGAGGCAGGGCCCCTCTAATACATTTCTCTGTGCACAGGCTTCCCCTGTCCTTTACAGGCCCAAGGCTGTTCTCCTTACCACTCTGAGACTGTCATTTCCGGAGACAGTCTTGGGAAATGAGAGAGTGCTGGCTTCCAATCGGATGGGACCTTCCCAGTCAGACAGGACTGCTGGTAGATGATGGACAATGCCTTAAAGAGCATTCCTGACAGTTCCCTTAGCACTCTAGGATGTATCCCCATCCAGCCCCATAGATGTAGAGGGGACATTTTGCTCCTCGCTCCTGTCTCTTGGCTTGGGGGGGCTGACTTTCCCCAGTGGAAATGCAGCTATTACCAAAGACTGAGGCAAAGAAGACATTAAGCACCTCAGCCTTATCCTCGTCTTTTAATACCAAACTTCCTTCTGGATCTAATAGGGGCTGGAGGCTCTTTCTTTTATTCTTAACGTATTTATAGAAACTTTTCTTATTACCCTTTACCTCTGAGGCCAGTTTGACTTGTAGCTGGGCTTTTGACCTTCTTATGGTCTCCCTACATAACCTAACGGTGTTCCTGTACTCATTGTGAGTGGTCTGCCCCTTCTTGCAGAGGCCATAAACTCTCCTTTTTTCCCTGCTTTTAAGCCAAATCTCCCTATTCAGCCAGGCCAGTCTTTGCCTCCGGCTGGTCTTACAGCACATGGGGATGGCCTGTTCTTGGGCCTTTTAAGATTTCCTTCTTCAAAAGTGTCCACCTTCCTGGACTCCTACACCCTTCAAAACTGACTTGACTAGATGCCACAGAGCTCTAAGCAGTCTGCTGGAGAGGATCGACCACTCCCTGAGCAGTGACGATGTTCCAGATGAAATATCTGGAGAGTGGCCAGGTAGGGTGAAGCACGCTCATGTAGTGGTGCCAGTCAGGAGAAAAGCACCGCTCTCCTGTAACTCTTAGAAAGCTTGTGCTCTTCAAGGACAAACGCAGCACGTAGTGAAGAACTCAGATCCTCTTTTCTTAGCCAGGGTGAAAGGAATTTTAGAAAGAGCCGATGTTTTTACCATCCATGCAAGTCCAACTGGATGTAACATGGGAAAGAAGCAGTGCTCCTAAGTAGCAGAAGAGGATTTTCAGAAGATGGATTCTGTTTACTAGCTGAGATAAATACTCCGCAGAAAGTAATCACTGCACATTACTGCCCCTTCCCCATACAGCTAAAGGTATCCACTAAGAAAGTCTGACTAAGCCATGCAAGGCTTTGGTCTTTGCTGGCTATGCTCAGCTTGTCTTCCAGGTCTGAGCTCCACTCCAGGTAGAGTTTATAGATATCTATAGACATCTATATGCACGCAAACAGAAGTGTGTACACTCTACGCAGGGTGGTCAGTTTGAGAGAAGTTGTCTTGCGTTGCTCCTTCAAAGGTGGCCCTTCTGAGACACAAGAAGCTTCCTTTCCTTCAGACCTGATTTGCTTCTGCAACACCCTTCATCACTTCTTGCAAAAGTTGTGTCACAGGCTCATCAGCTACAAATGCCAGTCCCGATGCAGCGGCTGCTTATTCTGGCAGCCACTGAGGAACATGGCTGGGAGTGGTTTTCCATCCAGGACGATTGTGGGCTTTCTGCAATGTAAAGCTGGCCATGTTTCAACAATTCAACAATGTCTTTTTGCAAACACAGGGTGTGCTTCTGAAACAAAAGCCAGTTCCGGTGTGGAGGTTTAGCCCTGGCTGGGAGCCAGATGCACACCAAGTCATTCTGTCGCTGCCCCTCCTCAACTAGACAGGGGAGAGAGAAATACAACGAGAGATTTGTGAGTTGAGATAAGGACAGGGAGATCGCTCAGCAATTACTGTCACGGGCAAAACAGACTCAGCTTGGGGAGAAGTTGTTTGATTTATTAATGAAGAATCAGAACAGAGCTGGGAAATGAGAAACCAAACTGAATCTTAACACTGCTAAAGTGTGGGGTCCCTCCAACGGGAGACAGTCCTTCACCAACTTCTCCAGTGCGGGTCCTTCCCATGGGCGACAGTTTTTCTTAGATTGCACTGGCATGGGGCCTTCTCACAGGCTGTGAGTGGCTTTCTGTTCCCTCGCAGATCTCCACACACCGCAGGGGCACAGCTGCCTCAGCACGTGCTGCACAAGTCACAGGGGAGTCTTTCTTCCAGTGCTGGGGCACCTCCTTTGCTTCTTTGTCCACTGACCTTGGTGTCTGCAGAGATGTTTTCACATTCTCACTCCCTGTTGCTGCTGCAGTTTAGCAACTGTGCAGCAGCTTCTTCTCAAAGACATTATTCACAGAGGCGTTACCTCAGTCACTAATTGGCCAGGTCTGGGTCAGCTGCGGGTCCATCTTAGGGTTGACTGGCCCTAGCCCTGTCAGCTACAGGGGAAGCTTCTGGCAGCTCTTGGTTTAAAGAAGCCACCCCTGTAGCCATCCCGCTACCAAAGCCTGGCCCAGGCAAAACCGCTACATGCAGTTAAGTGAAAGCAGCTCCAGAGTAAATACTAATTACGACCTGAAGCACGTGATCTCTAAAGGCAACCAAGATGCAAGGATAACGGTGAGGAGAAAGTCTCGTAAGATGAGGTGCCTAATACACATAGAAGGGAAGAGAGACTTGCCTTTTACAGGTGGAAAGCTGCTTTTTACTACACGCACTGGAGTGCTGTTTAATCCTGTGCAAAAAAACCACAAAGGAAACAGAGATTATTCCATGCTGAGAATGGCTAAGATGCCGAGAGGATTGAAATGAAGGGAACATCTGTGTTATCTCTTGACAACTCTTACCTTGTATGTAATACACCATCCGTGGATGGGGAATGTTCCTAGACAAAATGTGCCTTTCCCCCGAGTCAGTAGGCTGAGTGGAACGCTGGTAGAACTGGGGCTCACGTGCTGTCAGGAAATCAGCATTTGCTGTGAAAGCCTTGATCTTGTCTTCCTGAAAGTGTCTTTGCCGAACAGGTGTGCTCTCCCACTGATGGCGTGGGGCCAGACGCTGGAGGGGAAGCAAAGAACATGAACTCGCATAGCCTGAAAGGCAGCAGTAAAGTCAACGTCATGAGGGGCCCAACAGAAACGCACGTAGCACAGGGAATAAACAAGAGCAGTTGGAGGCGGCCACATGGCCTGCTGGGCTTCCATCTTACTGGCGACATGGAGTCGCGGTGTGATGGCTCCCGTGACTGGACTGTTGGGTGGGTGGGTACGGGCTCTTTGGGAAGGACAGTCAGGGGAGATGAGGAGGGCTCTCACCCTCTAAGTCAGTGACCAGCTGGAAGGCAGGGAGGTGCCCCTGAGTACCCGTCAGGTTCTTGTGGGTCAGGATTAAGGGGAGCTGTGAATGCGCAGGTTTACAGGTGGGAAAATTGCCAGGCCAAAATGTCCATCAGTTTTGCCACACTGTGACCTAAGGACAGTAGTGTGCAAAAGATGATGTGTACACAGCCTGTGAGAGACAGAAGAGAGAAATCGCAAGCGGCGTTGATCCGTCTAAAGCCCCCTGCGTGTGACGTGTGATCTTTGCAGGCTGTCTTGTAGAGTCCAAGTTTCAGCCCACGTGCCTGCTGTGTTGCTCCTCCAGTGCCTGCCCCTAGCAAGTTCCAGGCAGGTGGGAGCTGCTCCAGAGGAAATGCTCAACACAACAGGCAGTAGACTCCACACTGGGGCAGCGGAGGGTGGAAAATCTGACCAGGAAAATCGCACACTATCCTCAAGAAGGAATAGACCAGTGTAACGTCCTGGTCAGCCGTATGCGGTAGCCCTCACGTCTCACCTTTATTTCCTGATCCAAACAGATGGGCTGAGAATTCACCTTCTCCCAGGCACACAGATCACCACGCAAGCTGAGCGAAGGAGGGGACGGCTGACTGAGAGGCACAAGGTGGATTCCCTCTCTTTTTGCAGGTTGTGTGGAGGCTGGGAATCGTTTTCTCAAGACCTGTTCCCAAACAGAAGACACCATGTAAAGGAAGGGCTTGACTTCATATAAGCAGCAGTTAAAGACAAGGTGAAGTCTATGGCTAACACGAGTCCCCGGCAAGGGTGTGTAGCAGACGAGACACCCGTGACTGTCACCTGTTGGGATATGACCCCCTCTAGGATAATTTAATGGGTGAATAGCTGCAACTTCTAATGTCCAGGCATCGAGGAGAAGAATCATAAATGCCCAGGGCATAAGGCATAAAATTTCTGGATGAGAATGAGAGTGCTGCCAGGGACATGCTGACAGAAATCAAGGTGAGGAAGGGATTAAATCTGGACCTCTGTTTCCATCCTGGGGTACTCACATCCCTTATTTTGGTTTCTGCACTCTCCTCCTTACCAGTCTGAGACCGTCAGTTCCCTGGTGATAGTGTTGGGAAATGAGAGAGAGAGGAATGCTAAAACAAAGAGCTGTGACCTTTTTTCCTTACCTGTTCTGAAGAAGGTGGGTGACATTCATTCCTCTCAGCAAGATCTGCACGTGGTTCTGCAATTAGACAGGCAGAGTGTTTTCTCAGGGTGAAAAAGAAGCCCGTATGATACACCCGAGGTTATACAGGGCAGAGGGCACTTTTCGTAGAATCATCCAATCATCCAATCATAGAATGGTAGGAGTTGGAAGGGACCTTTAGAGATCATCTAGTCCAATCCCCCTGCCAAAGCAGGTCTACCTAGAGCAGGTCATACAAGAACATGTCCAGATGCGTTCTGAAGACCTCCAGAGAAGGAGACTCCACAAACACCCTCCCTGGGCAGCCTGTGCCAGGGCTCCTTCACCCTCACAGTAAAAGAGTTTTTTCTTATTCTGCGAGGGACCTTTTTTTGTTCCAGCTTCATCCCATTACCCTTTGTCCTGTCGCTAGATACAACAGAAAAAAGGGATGTCCCAACCTCCTGACATCCGCCCTTTATGTACTTGTACATATAAATGAGATCCCCCTCTCTGTGTCCTCTGCTCTGGACTAAATAGACCCAGTTCCTGCAGCCTTTCCTCATATGAAAAATGTTCCGGTCCCCTCATCATCTGGGTGGCCCTGCGCTGGACTCCCTCCAGAAGTTCTCTGTCCCTCTTGAGCTGGGGAGCCCAGAACTGGACACAGTCAAATCACTTTTCAATTCAAAAATACAGAAGCCATATTTTAGATCCCTCCAAGGGAGTGTATTTCTTTCCTTTTGGGATTGCTTTTCCTACCTCACGGAGTCACTAAAGCAGTGACTTGCTGAGGGGCCTGAGAAATGAGAAGAAAACCCTGGAAAGTGTATTTCATAGAGGCATGCCGAGAGTGTCGTGTCGCTGATGCTGCCGAGTGATTGCTGCCCATTGTGAAGTTGTTAGGTGTCGGGGCAGCACGTGATCTCGAAAAGCTATCAAGATGCAAGGACAAAGTCTTGTAATACGTGGTGACTACAGACACAGAAGGGAAAAGCAACTTGCCTTTTATAGGTGGAAGGGTGCTTCTTACTACACGGACTGGAGCGTTGTTTAATCCTGTGCAAAAAAAAGAAAAAAACCAAAGGCTACAGAGACGATTCATTGCTGAGGATGAGTAAAGATACCAAGTGGATTAAGGGTACGGCTTTTGTTGATTAAATGGTTCTCTTTGATAGAAACAGGGAGCAGGGGTTACTTTTGGAAGAAAATGGCATTACACTCAAGTCCAGACTGTCTGTGTGGTCTCTCAAGAGCTCTTACCTGGCATGTAATACACCATCCGTGGATGGGGAACGTTCCTAGACAAAACGTGCCTTTCCCCCGAGTCAGTAGGCTGAGTGGAACGCCGGTAGAACTGGGGCTCACGTGCTGTCAGGAAATCAGCATTTGCTGTGAAAGCCTTGATCTTGTCTTCCTGAAAGTGTCTTTGCCGAACAGGTGTGCTCTCCCACTGATGGCGTGGGGCCAGACGCTGGAGGGGAAGCAAAGAACATGAACTCAAGCAGGCTGAAAGGCAGCAGTAAAGTCAACATCATGAGGGGCCCAACAGAAATGCACATAGCACAGGGAATAAACAAGAGCAGTTGGAGACAGGCACACAGCGTCGGGGAAATGCAACCACTAAGCACCGACAATGTCCCCGAGAAGGACTAGAGCCATGTAACGTCTTACCTTTATTTCCCGATGCAGGTAGCTATGGCCAGAATTCACCTTCTCCCCGTCACTCAAGCTGAGCGAAGGAGGGGATGGCTGAGTGAGAGGCTTGACGTGGATTCCCTCTCTTTTTGAAGGTTGTGCCCAGGCTTGGAGTCGTTTCTTCAAAAGCTTTTCCCAAACAGAAAGCACCGTGTAAAGGAAGGGCTCGACTCCATGTAAGGAGCGGTTACCAGCTACACCCAGGGTACTCACATCCCTCATTTTGGTTTGTGCACTGTCCTCCTTCCCAGTCTGAGACTGTCAGTTCACAGTGACAGGGCTGGGAAGTGAGAGATGGAAAACAAAGAGCTGTGTCTTTTCTTCCCTTACCTGTTCTGCAAGAGGTGAGCGACTCTCAGTTCTTTCAGAAAGATCTGCACGTGGTTCTGGAAATGGACAGGCAGAGTGTTTTCTCAGGGTGAAAAAGGACGGCTGTATGATACACCTTAGGTTATATGGGGCAGAGGGCACTTTTCGCTTCCAAAATGCACAAACCATATTTTAGATCCCTCTAAGGGAGTGTATTTCTTTCTTTCTTTTGTTGCTTTTCCTACCACGTGGAATCCACTGAAGCAACTATCTGCTGAGGGACCCAAGAAATGAGAAGAAAACCCTGGAAAGTGTATTTTCAAGAGGCGTGCTGAGAGTGCCATGTCCCCACTGCTGCCGAGTGATTGCTGCTCATTGTGAGGTTATCTGGGCAGCATGTGGTCTTTAAAAGCTATCAAGATGCAGGGGTAGCTGAGAGGAGAAATTTTGTAAGAGGTCGTGACTACAGATACAGAAAGGAGGACAGACTTGCCTTTTAAATGTGGAGAGCTGCTTCTTACAAAACAGACTGGAGCGTTGTTCAATCCTGTGTGAAAACCCAAAGGAAGGAGAGATGATTCATTGCTCACGGCAGGCAAAGCTGCTGAGTAGATTGACATAAAGGGAACGGCCTTGCTTTATGAAATGGTTCTCATAGGCACAAACTGGAAACTGGAGCAGGGGGTGCTTTTGGAAGAAAATGGCATTACACTTGCACTTCTCTTTGTGCTTTCGAGGGCAGTTGTGCAGATAATCTGCGTGGTCCCCCAACAGCCCTTACCTGGCATGTGGCAGACCAGCCTGGGATGGGGAACATTCCTTGAGACGTGGTATTTTCCGCCTGTGTTGCGAGACTGTGAGGAACAGTGGTCAAAATTCCTCATGATGTGGTTGAACTGGGATTCAGACACTGATGTGGAAGCAGTGTCTGTCCCGTAACCCTTGTTCTTCTCTTGCTGAAAGTCTGACTGCAAAGACAGTTGGCTGTTCTGCTGGTGGCCTCAGGCCAGACACTGGAGGGGAAGTAATGAACATGTACTCATATAGGCTGAAAGGGAGCAGAAGCTACAATTACTGGTTTTCTTGTTATTTTTCCCACTACTATATCCAATTTGGAGAAGGTATAAGCACAGGCAGGTGGAAGCAAGCTCCCTGCTTCTCCAGTCCTAAGTAGTCACCTTGGGCAGCTGGTACAACATGCCTTGGGCGATTTAGTAGACAGCAAAATTATGCGTGGCGATCCCTGTGACAACTGGACATTTGACAGAAGGATGTTACCAGCCAGCACTGTCTTTTTTATACTGTAGATAAAATCACACTGAGAAATGTGGATGTTCATTGCAGTATTCCAAAGGAATTCCAGGCTCCTCGCTTCCTCCCAAAACGAGAGTAGCCTTGCACCTGGCTGTGTTAATGGGCTCTTGAGGAAAAATGGAACGTAGGCCATTGATGCCTTTTTCACCAGTTCTCAGTCTGTACCCGGAAAGCACATGAGTGCTGGTGTCATGGGCAGAAAGGTGCAATTACCTGAGAAGCGGTGAGGTAGAGGAGCTCCTTCTTGGCAGGTGTCAGGACAGTGGCACCTTTTTGCTACCTGCAGCAGGGATTTGCGTTTTTCCTCGGGCAGGGGTCTTCAGCTGAGGGAGCAGCAGCTCAGCGCGTCTGCTCGGCCGAGCAGCTGTGGCTCGGTGATGTGGGGAGACTCTGGGACACCTCCTGGTGACACCTCTGAGCTGCACAGCCACGCCTTGTCATTATTGCGTCATAGGCTGTTGTTAGTTGCCAGGCGAGCACGACCTCTCTAAAAGGTACCGGCCAGGATGCCAGTGGCCTTCTTGGCCACCTGGGCACACTGCTGGCTCACCTTCAGCCGCTGTCTACCAACACTCCCAGGTCTCTCTCTGCCTGGCAGCTTTCCAGCCACTCCTCCCCAGGCCTGTAGCACTGCTGGGGGTTGTGGCCCAAGTGCAAAACCCAGTACTAGGCCTTACTCAGACTCATGGCATTGGCCTCGGCCCAGCCATTCAGCCTATCTAGACCTCTCTGTAAAGCTTCCCTGCCCTCAAGCAGATCAGCACTTCCACCCAGCTTGGTGTCATCTGCAAACTTACTAAGGGCGCACTCTATCCCCTCATCCAGATCATTAATAAAGATGTTAAAACAGGAGTGGTTCCAGCACTGAGCCCTGGGGGACACCGCTCGTGACTGGCTAACAACTGGATTTAACTCCAGTGACCAGAACTCGTTGGATCAGATCATCTAACCAGTTTTTCACCCAGGAAAGTGTATGCCCATCCAAGCCAAGAACTGCCAATCTCCCTGAGAGAACGCTCTCAGGGAAACTGTCGGAAACTGTGTGTCATGGTTTGACATGACAGCCGTTCTGGGTAAGGCTGTCAAATGCCTTACTAAAGTCAAGGTAGACAAGAGCCACAGCCTTTCCTTCATCCAACAAGCAGGTCACCTTGTCATAGAAGGAGATCAGGTTTGTTAAACAGGACCTGCTCTTCATAAAGCCATGCTGTCTGGGCCTGATCCTGCATGTCTGGGTTGTCCTGCATGTGCTGCGTAATAGAACTTAGGATGACCTGCTCCACCAGCTTCCCGGGCACTGAAGTCTGTGGAGGAATGGTTAAGGGAGAATGGACATGGATCCCGGGGTATAATGTTAGGCCTGATGGGGCAAGGCAGTCTGAGTTCTAGTTATATGAATTTAATGCACAATCAAGACCAGAGTCAGAGCCATGGTTAAAGCAATTGCTGTCACGTAGTCAGCGCAGACAGCAGGCCGCTTTCTGCTCCCTCAAGGTCGGGCTGTTTTCAGCTAACGAGCTAACAGCTCAAGGTGGAAAACAACTTCGGAGAAAAACAAGATGGGAAAATGTGAGGGAGCTTGCTTATCGCAGAAACCGCAAAGGAGGATGAACATGAGAATGTAATCTATTAGCTGCTGTTGCTGAGCTAGCTTTGAAGCTGCTGTGTATATAAGTTAGAGCCTGCTCTCAATAAAGAAGATTTCTGCTATCACTCACATTGAGTAGGACTGATTTCTTCCCACCCAGCTGAGAATCGGACCCTGGGTTGATCGCCGCATGAAGTAGGCTTGGAGCTGGTTGTTCAGGCTTCGAGCCTGGGTGTTTCAGGCTTTGAGCCTGGGTGTTTCAGACTTAGTCTGGTTTCAGGCTTCGAGCCTGGGTTTTTCAGACTTAGAGTCTGGTTTGCAGACTTCGAGTTTGGTTTTTCAGGCCAAGAGCCGAAAACTTCGTGGCAGAAGTCAAACTGACAGGCCTGTAATTTCCCAGATCATCCTTCCGTCCCTTCTTATATATGGGTATTACACTGGCTGACTGACTGACCTTTTTTTCCATTGTGCAACTGTAATAGGCAAAATAAGGACAGCTGGGTCCATTCCCGACAGTTGCCATGTACGCTGTCTTACCCGTCTAATCGTGGCCGCGCACACTCAAGTCCAAAATAGCGTGACCACCTTTTCGTGCATCTTATCCTGGGTGATCGGTACAAATGATCGCAGCCACTGTAGGGTCCCCACTAACTGTTGCGCCTGTTGTAGCGTAGTTATCCGGGCAATTACCAACAATCTCTGCCCTCTCACTTGCCTTTTTCCATGGTTACCCCGTGCAGATGATGCTGGGGATTGCCTTGCACTTCCGTACATATGGTCTGATTTATGGTGCGCCTGTCTTCCTTCCACAACAAAAATAAGGGCCCCGATAGAATAGTCTTCACTACCTGTATGAAGCACAGCATCCCTGACAGTTCCCTCAGCACTCTAGGATGTACCCCATCCAGCCCCATAGATGTAGAGGGGACATTTTGCTCCTCGCTCCTGTCTCTTGGCTTGGGGGGGGCTGACTTTCCCCAGTGGAAATGCAGCTATTACCAAAGACTGAGGCAAAGAAGCCTTTGCCTCTGAGGCCAGTTTGACTTCTACTGAGGAACATGGCTGGGAGTGGTTTTCCATCCAGGACGATTGTGGGCCTTCTGCAATGTAAAGCTGGCCATGTTTCAACAATTCAGCAATGTCTTTCTGCAAACACGGGGTGTGCTTCTGAAAGAAAAGCCAGTTCCGGTGTGGAGGTTTAGCCCTGGCTGGGAGCCAGATGCACACCAAGTCATTCTGTCACTGCCCCTCCTTGACTTTTCTTCAAAAGCTTTTCCCAAACAGAAAGCACTGTGTAAAGGAAGGACTCGACTGTTGTAAGATGTCGTGACTGCAGGCTTGGAAGGGAAAGCAAAGGATACAGAAATGATTCATTGCTGAGGTCAGATAACACTGCTGAGTGGATTGAAATGAAGGGAGCGACTGTTATTGATGAAATGCTTCTCCTTGACAGATTCAGGAAAGGGGAGCAGGGGCTACTTTTGGAAGAAAATGGCATTACACAAAATTTCTCTCTTTGCTTTTGAGGGCAGCTGTTCAGGCTTTCAGTGTAGTCCCTCAGCAGCCCTTACCGGGCGTATGAGAAGCCATGCCAGGGTGGGGAACACCTCTCCCCTGTGGCTCTTCTTATCACTTGGGATATAAATTTCTCATCACAATGTGCTAGGAACCTCCTGGATTGCTTATGCCCTGCTCTGTTGCCCCTCCAATAGATATCAGGGTGGTTGAAGTGCCCCACGAGGATAGGGCTCGTTAACAGGAGGCTGCTCCTATCTGTCCGTAGGTGCCCTCATCTGCCTGGTCTTTCTGTTTGAGTGGCCACAAGCTCTCGGCTGGCTCCTTCTGCAGTGTTTGAGATCATGCTTGCATACCTGGAGAAGAGAGACTGGAAAGAGGCCTTTTTCAGTGTCTTGCCAGAGCGGAAAGGGGCTGTTTGTTTGGGAGAAGCCAAAGATTCCTCCAAACGTGCTCTGTCTGGAAAAGAAGATGAAGACAATGTCGTGGTTTTGCCCAGCCGCAGCGGAAAGGCGGAACAAAAGCCCGAGACTCCTCCTCCTCCTCCCGGCGGAACGCAGACGGGATCGGGAAAAAGAAAAAGAGCCCGCCTAAGTTGAAATAAGAACAATTTACTAGGGGAAAGTTGAAGAGGAACAACTATAACAAACATAAAAGAATATTACAAACAAAACAGTCACTCACCACCCAGGATCAGACCTAAGCCACTGCTCCGGATCGGATACGGAGAAACCACGACCCCGCAAGAGAACTTCTTCCAGCCAGCTCCTTACCTATATCCTGGGCATGACGTTAGGATGCCATCGAATACCTGCTGGCCAGCCTGGATTGGCCGTTCGGGCTGTACCCTTTCCTGGTTCCTCACGGGAATTAACTCTATCCGAGCTCAAACCAGGACAGGCAATGACTTGGGCAGTAACCAGACTTCAGAATGAGATGATGGGAAAGAGGAGACGTGTAGTTCATGGGATAAAACTGGGCTGTGAAGTGGTTAGACTCCAAAGACTGTCTGCTGCCGTTGTGATACTGAATTGTCTCAGTGCTTGGTAGTTCCATGGTTGGCTCAGAGCTGTTTCTGGACAGGAAGGGTAAAGATCAATGTAGTTTCTTACCGTGGAACCTCCATATTCATAGCTTTTTTAAAAAAATCAATTAGTGGCACGTGCAGAATTTCTTTTGTTTCCCGAGGAAGCAATTTTTTTTTAAAATATTTCTTTTCTAAATACATACCAAGTTGGGAGCATTGCCCAAGAGCATTAGTAGTTACTTTTTAAACATAGTCATTCTTCTCCATTTCTGCTCTAAGTTTTCTTAAGAGCAGTGGATGACAAGCCTTCCTGTGAGCTCAAAACAAGTACCACTAGTGCCTGTTGCAAATGGGCTGGAGTTTGAAAGCAGTCAGGTGAGCAACAATCTATATTGAGGGTCTGTGAGAAATTATGGGAGTCCAAGCGTGGTGTTCAGGTTAGTTTAGTTGTACTGAGGGGCCTCTAGGCGTCCTGCCTCTGGCATTTGGCTTTTCAGCATTTTTCGTCTCAGTCTTGACGCAGGGAATATTTCCTGTCATTTAATATACAAAGGTGGGTCTCTTGGGAAGAGTGCACTGAGCCCTGCTCTGTGCTAAGCTCCTCTTTTCTCAGTGCAGTGCTAACGGGCTTTTTCTCGTTCCCCCTCAAACAGACAGATGTTTTGAATGAACCTGTGTGCACTGAATAGTCTTGCTCTGGAAAAGACAGAAGTAGAGTCAGTTTTGTAGAACCACAGAATAGTCTGGGTTGGGAGGGATGTCTAGGGATCATCTGGTTCACCCTCCTGCCAAAGCAGGTTAACCTAGACCAGATCAGTGTTGGAAGAGACCTCTAGAGATTTAGTCAACTCCCCTTGCTAAAGCAGGTTAACATAGATCAGGTTGCACAGGAACACTTCCAGTTCGGTTCTGAAAACCTCCAGAGCAAGATGCCACAACCTCTCTGGGCAGCCTGTGCCAGTGCTCCCTCCGGGAAAGAAGTTTTTCCTCCTATTTAAGTGGAACTTCCTGCGTTCCAGCTTGTGTTTGTTACCCTTTGTCCAGTCACTGGGGCACTACAGAAAAACAGACTCTCCGTGGAGCTGCTCTCCAGCAGGTCACCCCCAGCCTGTACTGGTGCATGGAGTTGTTCCTCCCGAGGTGCGGGACTCTGTGCTTGTCCTTGTTGAAGCTGACGAGGTTCCTCTCCGCCCAGCTCTCAAGCCGGTTGAGATCCCGCTGAATGGCAGCACGGCCTTCTGGGGAATCAGCCAGTCCTCCCAGTTTGGTGTCCTCAGGGAACTTGCTGAGGGTACACTCTGTCCCCTCATCCAGGTCGTTGATGAAGATGTTGAACAAGACTGGCCCCAGAACCGATCCCTGTGGAACTCCACTGGCCACAGGCCTCCAACTCAGTTCTGTGCCATTGATCACCACCCTCTGGGCTCTGTCCTTCAGCCAGCTCTCGATCCACCTCACCGTCCACTCATTTCCCAAATGTTAACTGGGGGGAAACTTGACAAAAGAGGTGCAAATTGTGCCTGGGTCCACCCGTTCAGACACAGCAGGGGATCTTCAGTTACTCTTGAAGCTTTTTTTGTACCTCTCTCTCCAGATGAGTTATCCATCGCGTCATTACCTTGGACCACGCTCCAATAGTCTGGGCTAAGTGCAAAGTCCTGTTTTCAGAACCCCAAGTCTCACGGGAAGAGCAAAAGATTTGCACCTAAGCTAGCTGGACACCCAGGGAAAGCTCGGGACTAGATTTGGGGATTTGCACGTGCAGAGTATCAAGCGGCAGAATTTATGCACTGGCCGTCTGTAGAAGAATATGGCCAAGATGTTCTGTTGCAGTGCAAAACTGAGCTGCACCATTAGGTGTTAAAGGTACGTTAGCTCTTGCAGCCAGGTGGAATTCTTGACTCTGAGGGAGATGGGGGCGGATACAGCAGAGCATTACAGATTTGTTTGGATCAGACAGCAACGGAGATCTCTGGAAGTGCTGTGGGAGTTGTTGATGAAAGTCTTGGTGAAAGGTCTACAAAAAAGCACGTGCAAATATGTATGTGTGAGTACCACAGCACAGAAAGTTAGGAAAGAGAGAGAAAGAGACCGTATAGAGGTGTCTAAGTTTAAAGTTCAGATCTTACCCAAAGGTGACCCTATGAGGGGAAGAGAGGTTCAGCCCATCAGCTGATCGCAGGAGTCAAGAGTCAGTGATGGATTCTTGCCTGACTTAGTCACGATGGTATCTTTCCTAATGGTTCCCCTTTGTTAAGCCATTTCTGTAATACTTTTTACTTTCAAGGTGGGGCTTGAGTGGCTCGAGTCATAAATACCTTTATTAGGATTGGTGTAAAATTCTCTCGCTTTGCTTTTAAAGGCATAGGCTAAGAAAAGTTCAAAGAGCATGCTCAGTGAGGGGTGGTCGCACCTTGGAGGCAGGCAGCCTTTGGGATGGAGGTGTGTTTTGGTGTTATAATGACATTAGAACGAGCAAAGTTCACTCAGACGACGGCATTTTGTCAAAACGTGACAGAAGGCTGGCCCAGAGTGTCAGGCCTGCAGTTTATCAGTCCCGTAGTACCATGCGGAACCTGGCTACAGAATCTCCACTCCATCCCAGCCTCCGTGCTGGTTGCCTAGTGAACCAGGGATTCCTCACGTACCAGCTGCAGTCTTCCCTGGGACCCTTTGCGATGTTACACCTTTCCTTAGAGTGTGAACAATGCTGTCTCTTTAATAGAAGTTCAACTTCTAAATTATTTCCAGTAATCATTCCACAGGAACAATGCTGGCTCATGCTTAATCTGCTGTCCAGCAGAACTCCCAGGCCCCTCTCCGTGCAGCTGCTCTCCAGCAGGTCAGCCCTCAGCCTGTACTGGTACAACATGGGGTTGTGCCTCCCCAGGTGCAGGACTTTGCCCTTGCCCCTGCTGGGAGGTTCCTCTCTGCCCGTGCAGCATGGTGTGGTTGAATCGCTTCAGGCCTAAATAAAATGGGCATAAAATAATTTTGACAAGGAGTCTGAACAAATCTCTTTTTAATATGCATACTGAATTTACACGTTTCTGTTTGTTAAGGAGACCGGGAGACGCTTCAGTGTGTCTGAACACTGCGGGGTCCTCCTCTGTAAAGGGGGTATCTGTTCTTTGGGAGGTGGCTGCGGCACTCGTGGAGCTGCTGATCGAGCGGGAGGGCAGGATGGTCTCTTGTTTCCATGCGTTTGCAGTTTGCCCCGAGAGCACTTCTTCCTGTTCTCTGCCGCACTTTCCTTGGGAGTCAGCATGCCTTTGTCTGTCAGTTTTGTCTGTCTTTTGTCCCCCAAGTCTTTCTCTGAAATGGGAAAGGAGCAGAAATTTTACTCAAGTTGCCCCTTGCTGATTTGGATGCTTAGGGTGAATTCAAGAGGTCCCCTACCTCACTTTCAGAGGGCTCAAGGATGTTAAGAGAGAGACATATTGTTTGCCTTCTGCCTTCCCCCAGCCCCACCGAGAGCACATGTTTGCCCATCCTGCACCAAACCTGAGTGTGCTGAGGCCTGAGGGACTCATTTCTGTGCCCTGTCACCTCCCCACTCAGCACAGCCACGGCTGGGCCTAGCACGCTGCTCTGGCTCCTACTCTTCCACCTCAGCAACTCCACTCAGTTCAGGTCTGTGAGGATTTCTGGGCTTTAGGGGAATGCCCAGGAGCGTGTGCGGTTCAGGAAGGGATGCAGTTGCCTGTGTTTGTCACCTTTTTTACTTGTCCTTGCTGACCACTTTTGGATCTTGGCAGGCGAATCTGTCTGGAAACCCTCGTGGAGTTGTTCCAGTACCTGGAAGATGAACAAGACAGATGCCATGAAGGATGAGAAGCTGATTCACGGACAACTTTTGCATGGCTTTTGCTTTAGTGCAGGCTGTGAGATTGCCCCTGGTGCCTGCCCCTAGCAAGTTGCAGACAGGTGAAAGTGATTCCAGAGGAAATGCTAAAAAGGAAAAGCAGTAGACTCCACTCGAGTAGCAAGGGGAGAGAAATCTGGCAATGAAGGACCACACCATCCTTGAAGGAAATGAAACGTGCAAAGTCCTAGGAAGTCGTATGCGGTAAGCCTCACATCTTACCTTTTTTTTCCGATCCAAGTCACTGTGTCCAGTGTTCACCTTCTCCTGGACGCAAGATTTATCACGCGAGATGAGCGAAGGAGAGGACGGCTGAGTGAGGGGTATGACGTGGATTCCCTCTGTTTTTGCAGGTTGTGTGGAGGCTTGGAATCGTTTTTTCAAGAGCTGTTTTTCCCCAAAAAGAAAGCACGGTGTAAAGGAAGGGCATGACTCCACGTAAGCAGCACTTAAAGGCAAGGTGAACTCTATGGCTGGCTGTGGCTCTGGGCTATCCTCCTTACCAGTCAAAAAGACTGTCATTTCTGGTGACAGTCTTGGGAAATGAGAGAGTACTGAAAGCATGAGCCATGTATTTTTTTTCTGTTACCTTTTCAGAGGCAGGAGGGTGACCTTCAGTCCTTTCACGAGGATCTGCAGTGAGTTCTGGAAACAGACAGGCAGAGTGTTTTCTCAAGTTGATAAAGGAAGGCTGTAAGTTACCCTTTATGCTCTTCAGGGCAGGGGGCATTTTAACTTCAGAACGGCACGAGCATATTTTGGATCTCCCTAGGGGGTTGTAATTCTTCTCTGGTTTGTTTGCTTTTTGAGCCTCACACAGCACATTGGTGCAGTGACTTGCTGAGGGGCCTGAGAAGTGAGAAGAAAACCCTGGAAAGTGTATTTACAACAGGCGTGCTGAGAGTGCCGTCTCCCCGCTACTGCCCAGTGATCGCTGCTCATTATGAAGTTGTTACATGTCTGGGCAGCACGTGATCTCTAAAAGGTACAAAGCTGCAACACTAGTTAGCCAGGAGAAATCTTGCAAGATGTGGAGACCACACACATAGAAGGGAAGAAAGACTTACCTTGTAAAGGCGGAAGCCTGTTGCTAACAGCACAGATGCGAGTGTTGTTTAATCCTGTGGAAAAAAAACAAAGGATACAGAGATGATTCATTGCTGAGGACAGCTAACGATGCTGCCGAGTGGCTTGAAATGAAGGGAATGGCTGATGCTGGGGAAATGCTTCTCTTGGACAGATCCACAAAAGGGGAGCAGGGGGTATTTTTGGAAGAAAATGGCATTACACTCAAATTTCCCTTTTTGCTTTTGAGGGCAGCTGTCCAGGCTCTCTGTGTAGTCCCTCATCAACTCTTACCAGGCATGTGATACACCATCCTGGGATGGGGAGCATTCCTGCAGTAGTAGTAGCTTTCCCCTGTGTCACTCGACTGAGAGGAACGCTGGTTGAACTGGGGCTCACACGCTGGCATGGAATCAATATCTGTTGTGTAAGCCTGGATCTTCTCCTGTCGCAGAGCATGCCTCTGGTGAGCAGTTTGGCTCCTCCACTGATGGCCTGAGGCCAGGCTCTAGAAGGAGAGTAAAGAACGTGAACTGCCATAGGCTGAAAGGCAGCACAATCTGCAATTACTCCTTTCCTTGTTCCTCCCTCTTCCATGTCCAATTTGGAGAAGTTATAAGCATGGGCGGGTAGAAGCAAGCTCCCCGCTGCTCCGCTCCTAAGTCGTTCCACGGGGCAGCCAATGCTGCTGCTATTTGCTTATAGTTCGTGCTCCGCAGGTCAGCCGCGCCTTGCTATGCCTGCCTGAGAGATCTCCTTGTAGCAACACATTCTGTTGGAGCAGGGCAGTGGATTGCTCTCTGACTTGTCACGGGAGGTGCGGGGCCAAGTGATGACAGGAAAGGACATGCGCAAGCCTTTTGGGTTTCTGTCTTTCCTAAGGGTTGTGTGGGTAGAGAGGCAGTCCTGTGTTTCTTAATACCTGCGCTGGTTCAGGTGCATTCCTGAGCCAGAGAAAGCCCAGGGGAGCATGAAGGCCTGCCGGGAGCCAGCAGCTGTCCCTCAGGAGCTGTAGGCAGGGCCGGGAGTCATGGTGGCCAGATGCCGCTCCCACCAAAGGCAGCCCTGGGGAGCACTGCAACTTGATCAGTCAATTTCATCAATCCTCTCAGTCCAAGGGAAGGTTTTGAAAAGGACAGAAACCCCTGTTTTTTCTCAAGACCTTTCCCCAAACACAAAGCACCGTGTAAAGGAAGGGCATGACTCCACGTAAGCAGCACTTAAAGGCAAGGTAAAGTCTATGGCTAACACAAGTCCCCAGCAAGCACAAGAGACCTGAGACTGTCACCTGCTGGGATGTGACCCCCTCTAGGTTAATTTCATAGGTGCATTGCCACAACTTCCAATGTCCAGACAGCGAGGAGAAGAATAACAGATATCCAGGGCGTAATGTGTAACACTGGATGACTGTGGGAACTGCTGATGGAAATCAGATGAGGAAGGGAATCAATCTGGATCTCTGTGGTGTCTTTGCTCTTCTGTACTGGGTTTGTCACTACAAGCACGCTTAGTGCTAGGCCACTATATTTCTCTGTGCACAGGCTTCCCCTCCCCTTTGAAGGCCCAAGTGGTCCAACTGTGCTTGGCAGAAGTTTCTCTTTCTAAGTACAAAGAACAGCAGGCTGCTGAGAGCCGCTAAAGAAGCGTAGTTGTCTGAGGGTGGTGATATGTCCATCCTGTAGTCATTCTGTAGCCAAACCACAGCAAATAAGACCTGGAAGAGCTGTTTTCTGTGAGAGTAAGGGAAGAGTAAAAGTCAAGCGTGGTATTTCCTACAGCCAGCTCAGGAGGCATGACACAGCTGGAAGCAATAGAGTTCTAGTTTAGTTTTCAAGTGCCCTGACACTGTCTCCCTTGCAGGCTCCTGTTCTACCCGTGGGATCCTCATGTGTCTGGCTGTGGCTCTGGGCTGTCCTCCTTACCAGTCAAAGACTGTCAGTTCTGGCGACAGTCTTGGGAAATGAGAGAGTGCTTAAAGCATGAGCCATGTATTTTTTTTCTGTTACCTTTTCAGAGGCAGGAGGGTGACCTTCAGTCTTTCCATGAGGAGCTGCAGAGGGTTCTGGAAACAGACAGGCAGAGTGTTTTCTCAAGTTGATAAAGGAAGGCTGTAAGTTACCCTTTATGCTCTTCAGGGCAGGGGGCATTTTAACTTCAGAACGGCACGAGCATATTTTGGATCTCCCTAGGGGGTTGTAATTCTTCTCTGGTTTGTTTGCTTTTTGAGCCTCACACAGCACATTGGTGCAGTGACTTGCTGAGGGGCCTGAGAAGTGAGAAGAAAACCCTGGAAAGTGTATTTACAACAGGCGTGCTGAGAGTGCCGTCTCCCCGCTACTGCCCAGTGATCGCTGCTCATTATGAAGTTGTTACATGTCTGGGCAGCACGTGATCTCTAAAAGGTACAAAGCTGCAACGCTAGTTAGCCAGGAGAAATCTTGCAAGATGCGGAGACCACACACATAGAAGGGAGATGTGGAGACCACACACATAGAAGGGAAGAAAGACTTACCTTGTAAAGGCGGAAGCCTGTTGCTAACAGCACAGATGCGAGTGTTGTTTAATCCTGTGGAAAAAAACCAAAGGATACAGAGATGATTCATTGCTGAGGACAGCTAACGATGCTGCCGAGTGGCTTGAAATGAAGGGAATGGCTGATGCTGGGGAAATGCTTCTCTTGGACAGATCCAGGAAAGTGGAGCAGGGGGTATTTTTGGAAGAAAATGGCATTACACTCAAATTTCCCTTTTTGCTTTTGAGGGCAGCTGTCCAGGCTCTCTGTGTAGTCCCTCATCAACTCTTACCAGGCATGTGATACACCATCCTGGGATGGGGAGCATTCCTGCAGTAGTAGTAGCTTTCCCCTGTGTCACTCGACTGAGAGGAACGCTGGTTGAACTGGGGCTCACACGCTGGCATGGAATCAATATCTGTTGTGTAAGCCTGGATCTTCTCCTGTCGCAGAGCATGCCTCTGGTGAGCAGTTTGGCTCCTCCACTGATGGCCTGAGGCCAGGCTCTAGAAGGAGAGTAAAGAACGTGAACTGCCATAGGCTGAAAGGCAGCACAATCTGCAATTACTCCTTTCCTTGTTCCTCCCTCTTCCATGTCCAATTTGGAGAAGTTATAAGCATGGGCGGGTAGAAGCAAGCTCCCCGCTGCTCCGCTCCTAAGTCGTTCCACGGGGCAGCCAATGCTGCTGCTATTTGCTTATAGTTCGTGCTCCGCAGGTCAGCCGCGCCTTGCTATGCCTGCCTGAGACATCTCCTTGTAGCAACACATTCTGTTGGAGCAGGGCAGTGGATTGCTCTCTGACTTGTCACGGGAGGTGCGGGGCCAAGTGATGACAGGAAAGGACATGCACAAGCCTTTTGGGTTTCTGTCTTTCCTAAGGGTTGTGTGGGTAGAGAGGCAGTCCTGTGTTTCTTAATACCTGCGCTGGTTCAGGTGCATTCCTGAGCCAGAGAAAGCCCAGGGGAGCATGAAGGCCTGCCGGGAGCCAGCAGCTGTCCCTCAGGAGCTGTAGGCAGGGCCGGGAGTTATGGTGGCCAGATGCCGCTCCCACCAAAGGCAGCCCTGGGGAGCACTGCAACTTGATCAGTCAATTTCATCAATCCTCTCAGTCCAAGGGAAGGTTTTGAAAAGGACAGAAACCCCTGTTTTTTCTCAAGACCTTTCCCCAAACACAAAGCACCGTGTAAAGGAAGGGCATGACTCCACGTAAGCAGCACTTAAAGGCAAGGTAAAGTCTATGGCTAACACAAGTCCCCAGCAAGGGTGTGCAGCACAAGAGACCCGAGACTGTCACCTGCTGGGATGTGACCCCCTCTAGGTTAATTTCATAGGTGCATTGCCACAACTTCCAATGTCCAGACAGCGAGGAGAAGAATAACAGATATCCAGGGCGTAATGTGTAACACTGGATGACTGTGGGAACTGCTGATGGAAATCAGATGAGGAAGGGAATCAATCTGGATCTCTGTGGTGTCTTTGCTCTTCTGTACTGGGTTTGTCACTACAAGCACACTTAGTGCTAGGCCACTATATTTCTCTGTGCACAGGCTTCCCCTCCCCTTTGAAGGCCCAAGTGGTCCAACTGTGCTTGGCAGAAGTTTCTCTTTCTAAGTACAAAGAACAGCAGGCTGCTGAGAGCTGTTAAGGAAGCGTAGTTGTCTGAGGGTGGTGATATGTCCATCCTGTAGTCATTCTGTAGCCAAACCACAGCAAATAAGACCTGGAAGAGCTGTTTTCTGTGAGAGTAAGGGAAGAGTAAAAGTCAAGCGTGGTCTTTCCTACAGCCAGCTCAGGAGGCATGACACAGCTGGAAGCAATAGAGTTCTAGTTTAGTTTTCAAGCGCCCTGACACTGTCTCCCTTGCAGGCTCCTGTTCTACCCGTGGGATCCTCATGTGTCTGGCTGTGGCTCTGGGCTGTCCTCCTTACCAGTCAAAGACTGTCAGTTCTGGCGACAGTCTTGGGAAATGAGAGAGTGCTTAAAGCATGAGCCATGTATTTTTTTTCTGTTACCTTTTCAGAGGCAGGAGGGTGACCTTCAGTCTTTCCATGAGGAGCTGCAGAGGGTTCTGGAAACAGACAGGCAGAGTGTTTTCTCAAGTTGATAAAGGAAGGCTGTAAGTTACCCTTTATGCTCTTCAGGGCAGGGGGCATTTTAACTTCAGAACGGCACGAGCATATTTTGGATCTCCCTAGGGGGTTTTAATTCTTCTCTGGCTTGTTTGCTTTTTGAGCCTCACACAGCACATTGGTGTAGAGACTTGCTGAGGGGCCTGAGAAGTGAGAAGAAAACCCTGGAAAGTGTATTTACAACAGGCGTGCTGAGAGTGTGTGACATAATTACCTAAGTGGCCTGGAAATTAAAGCTTATATTAAACCTTGCATGAAAGATCAGCATTGTTCACCTATTAAGGAAAGGTATAAAAATCAGCATTGTTCACCATTTAAGGAAAGGTATAAAATCGGGAAGGCTTACAGGGTGGATACAGCTGCTGCTGCTATGTGAGGAATGCACAACAAGCAATTCCCTGCAAATACCATGCAGTGTGGAGCAGAGTGGAGGCTCTGCCGACACACTCTGTGAGGATACGCAGGAACGAGATGGTCCTCTAGAACTGATAAGCAGCACTTTTGGTACCCTGAGCCAATGGTCTGTCAAATCTTGACAAAATGCTGTCTTTAGTGCAAACTTTGCTCATTTTAATGTCATTTTAATACTAAAACACACCTCCATCCCAAGGCTACCTGCCTTCAAGGTGAAACTACTCCTCCCTCAGTCTGCGCCCCGAATTGTTTGTAAACTGTACCTTTAAATGCGAGGCAGGAGAATTTCATACCAATTGGAATAAAGGTATTTATGACTAAAGTCACTCTAACTCCACCTTGAAGGTGAAAAAAGGTATAAAATGGTTAAAGAAAAGGGGATGTTGGGGGAAGACACCATCACGAACAACTCGGGGAAGCTCCTTTGCAGATTGTCTCTGACTCTTGGGATCAGCCAACCGACTGAGCCTCTCTTCCTCTCGCCTTGGGTGGCCTTGGGTGAGACTTAAACTAAGTACTTCTGCTGGAAACAGAATTTTTGTAGCCAGGCTGTACTTTGTCATTTCGTGCACTGTATTAAATACGTGTCTATATTTTTTTTGTACGTATTTCTTTTGCAGACAGTCACTATTGCTGGCAATCCACAACAACCTGTATCTCTTTTGCATGAATAAAACTGCACTAAGTAGCCAGTCATCAGTGTTTCTCACTGAACGTGACCAGACCCTGGAGTGTGGCTCTGCTAGTTCCTGAGAATGACTGGACTGAAGATGCAGTCCACTATCACTGAATCCAGAGTCATGATAGTTCACAGGAGGTGAACATGCCTGGACTGGTCGTGGTAAATTAAGCATCACTCAAAATTTCAACCTAGCCACACCTAACCTCCCACCTTGGTGAGGACAGTTAGAATGAAAGGGGGTTTATTTTCTGCCAAATCACTCTGTCCCTTTTTAATGTGCCGTGTCCCCGCTACTGCCCAGTGATCGCTGCTCATTATGAAGTTGTTACATGTCTGGGCAGCACGTGATCTCTAAAAGGTACAAAGCTGCAACGCTAGTTAGCCAGGAGAAATCTTGCAAGATGTGGAGACCACACACATAGAAGGGAAGAAAGACTTACCTTTTAAAGGCGGAAACCTGCTTCTAACAGCACAGATGCGAGTGTTGTTTAATCCTGTGGAAAAAAAACAAAGGACATGGAGATGATTCATTGCTGAGGACACCTAACGATACTGCCGAGTGGCTTGAAATGAAGGGAATGGCTGATGCTGGGGAAATGCTTCTCTTGGACAGGTCCAGGAAAGGGGAGCAGGGGGTATTTTTGGAAGAAAATGGCATTACACTCAAATTTCCCTTTTTGCTTTTGAGGGCAGCTGTCCAGGCTCTCTGTGTAGTCCCTCATCAACTCTTACCAGGCAAGTGATACAGCGTCCTGGCTTGGGGAACATTCCTGGAGTAGTCCTTTCCTTTTGAGCCTCTATACTGAGATGAGGAGTGGTTCAATTCTGACATGTTGTACTTGAACATGCTTGAATGGAATGGATATTAGTCATGTAAGGCTGGATCTTCTCCTCTTATGGAGTGTCTCTGTGGCAAGCAGGTTGGCTCTTCCACCCGTGGCCTAAGGCTAGATGCTGGAGGGGAAGTAAAAAAGGTGAACTGATCATATAGGCTGAAAGGGATCCGAAGCTACAATTACTGGTTTTCTTCCTGTTCCACGTCAAATTTGGAGAAGGTATAAGCACAGGCAGGTGGAAGCAAGCTCCCTGCTTCTCCAATCCTAAGTAGTCACCTACTTTGGAAGCTGGTACAACATGCCTTGGGCAATATAGTAGACAGCAAAATTATGCGCGGCGATCCCTGTGACAATTGGACATTTGACAGAAGGATGTTACCAGCCAGCACTGTCTTTTTTATACTGTAGATAAAATCACACTGAGAAATGTGGATGTTCATTGCAGTATTCCAAAGGAATTCCAGGCTTCTCGCTTCCTCCCAAAACGAGAGTAGCCTTGCACCTGGCTGTGTTAATGGGCTCTTGAGGAAAAATGGAACGTAGGCCATTGATGCCTTTTTCACCAGTTCTCAGTCTGTACCCGGAAAGCACATGAGTGCTGGTGTCATGGGCAGAAAGGTGCAATTACCTGAGAAGCGGTGAGGTAGAGGAGCTCCTTCTTGGCAGGTGTCAGGACCTTTTTGCTACCTGCAGCAGGGATTTGCGTTTTTCCTCAGACAGGGGTCTTCAGCTGAGGGAGCAGCAGCTCAGCGCGTCTGCTCGGCCGAGCAGCTGTGGCTCGGTGATGTGAGGAGACTCTGGGACACCTCCTGGTGACACCTCTGAGCTGCACAGCCACGCCTTGTCATTATTGCGTCATAGGCAGTTGTTAGTTGCCAGGCGAGCACGACCTCTCTAAAAGGTACCAAAGTCCATGGCTAGTTACCCAGGAGAAATCTTGTCAGGAAGCTTTTCTCGTTGTTGCCCTTGCCATCACTGGCCAGATGCAGTTCTATCAGGGCTTTAGCTTTCCTAACCTGATCCCTGGCCGCTCAGAAAATGTCTCTGGTAGCCTGCTAGGCTACCTGTCCTTCCTTCCATGCCCTGTAACCTTTTTTGCATTTGAGTTTATGCAGGAGCTCCTTGTTCACCCATGCAGGTGTCATGGTGTGTTTGCCTGACGTCCTCTTTGTTTGGATGCATCGCTCCTGAGCTTGGAGGAGATGATCCTGGAACAGGAACCAGCTTTCCTGGGTCCCTGTTTGCTCCAGGGCTTTTATCCCGTGGTACCACGTCAAGCAGATGCCTGAAGAAGCCAAAGTCTGCTCTCCTGAAGTGCAGGGTAGTGAGCATGCTGTGCACCCTCCTCACTGCCCTAAGGATATTGAGCTCCCCCATTTCGTGGTCACCGCAACCAAGGCTGCCCTTGAGCTGTCTCTCTACCACAGTCTCTTACTTCCTTACTGCTGCTTGTATTCCAGAAAGCACAGCTATCAGAGATGACTTTTCCCTCCCTGAACCGGTGGACCAGAATCGGAGCTTTTGATCCCTCTGGTTTTTTTTACACTTGAAGGGGAAAAAGAAGAGTGTGACGGGTGTGACACTGTCATTCCAACAAGTGCCTGCTGATGGCTGCTAGAAAGTTGGTACTATTAACAAGTGCTGTTGGTGGTTGCTATAAAAAGTTACTAGCATCAGCAAGTGCTATTTTGCGGGGTCTCTCCAGAGGCCAGCCATTGTCTGAGGCCTGCTACCCAGGCCTTGGCATATCACTAGCTGCCTTCACTTGAACCCCATTGAGCTTTGGAAGGTAGACCTTGGCAGTTGTGTTGCTTGTGGCATGCCCGCTAGCACGTGCTCTCGATCAGCATCTTGCTCAGGGATTACTGGGCTGCCTGCAGGTGGGTGTTCCCTTGGACAGCTACTGCTTACAACACAGACCAGAGCGCTGTTTAAGCCTGCGCAGAAACCCAAAGGACTTGGGTTTTGTCTTCACAACAGCAAACACGCAGTACACTTAGCTGGGGCTCTCCAAGGAGAGTCAGTGCTGCGTCTGTAAAACAGAGGTATCAGACCTGAGGTTTGTATGCTGTAGCACAGGGTTTATGGAGTGGTGTGTAAAGAGTGAACAAACTTGGCATACGTAGAATCACAGAACTGTTTCAGGTGCAAGAGACCTTTAAGATCATGGAGTCCAGCCTTTGTCCCAGCCCTATCAACCACTAGACCATTTCCCGACGTGCAACATCCACCCGTCTCTAAAAACACCTCCAGGGACAGTGACTCCACAATCTCCCTGGGCAGTCAATTCCAATGCCTGACAACCCTTTCAGTACAGAAATTCCTCCTCATATCCAGCCTGAACCTCCCCTGGCACAACTTGAGGCCATTTCCTCTTGTTCTGTTGGTTGTCACTAGGGAGAACAGACCAACCCCCACCTCACTACAACTTCCTCTCAGATAGTTATAGAGAGCGATAAGATCTCCCCTGAGCGTTCTTTTCTCCAGGCTAAACAGCCCCAGATCCCTCAGCCATTCCTCATATGAGACGTGCTCCAAATCCTTTATTAGCTTGATAGCCCAACCCTATATCCCCTCTAGCACCTCAATGTCCTTCCTGTAGACAGGGGCACAAAACTGGACACAGTATTTGAGGTGCAGCCTCACCAAAACCGAGTACAGGGGAATGATCACCTCCCTGCTCCTGCTGACAAACAACACCGTTCCTGACACAGGCCAGGATGCCATTCGCCTTCTTGGCCACCTGGGCACACTGCTGGCTCACCTTCAGCCGCTGTCTACTCTGTCCCCTCCTCCTCTAAGTCTTTCAAACTTGGTAACGATGAACGCCGTTGGCCCCACAAATCCGCACTGCCCCCCGTCCTCCGGCTCTCATTTCTGCCGCCCCCACTGCCTTCAGGCGCCATTTTTGGTGGCTCCTGACACAGCTGATATTTCTCATTTGTCCCGCCCGCACTGCCTTCAGGCGCCATCTTTGGCGGCTCCTGACACAGTTGATATTTCTCATTTGTCCCGCCCCCTCTGCCTTCAGGCGCCATCTTTGGCGGCTCCTGACACAGCTGCTATTTCTCATTTGTCCCGCCCACACTGCCTTCAGGCGCCATTTTTGGCGGCTCCTGACACAGTTGATATTTCTCATTTGTCCCGCCCACACTGCCTTCAGGCGCCATCTTTGGCGGCTCCTGACACAGCTGCTATTTCTCATTTCTCCCGCCCCCTCTGCCTTCAGGCGCCATCTTTGGCGGCTCCTGACACAGCTGCTATTTCTCATTTGTCCCGCCCCCTCTGCCTTCAGGCGCCATCTTTGGCGGCTCCTGACACAGCTGCTATTTCTCATTTCTCCCGCCCCCTCTGCCTTCAGGCTCCATCTTTGGCGGCTCCTGACACAGCTGCTATTTCTCATTTCTCCCGCCCCCTCTGCCTTCAGGCGCCATCTTTGGCGGCTCCTGACACAGCTGATATTTCTCATTTGTCCCGCCCCCTCTGCCTTCAGGCGCCATCTTTGGCGGCTCGTGGCGCCGGTATTTCTCCCCCTCCGGCACCGCCTGACCCAGCACCATCCCCGGTGCCGGCGGCGCAGCCGGCATTCTTGTCTCCTGCGTTTTCTTTTTCTTCATCTCCCCCTGCGTGCCCGACGGTACCCAGTCTAACACGGGGTCGCGCCCACTTACTATGCCTTACCTTGCGTCGTACCCCCGCACGACTCCGCCCAATCTGGGCCGGGAACGCGACCGCCTCGTGGTTAGGCACCGCGCTAACGACAGCCGGCTCTTACCCCCACCGTGGCTCGCCGGCACCCTCCGCGGCTCCGCCGCCTCCGCGCCACAAGGTGGCGACCCCCGGAGCTCGAAACGGCGGCGCACCCGACCGCACGGCCACCTCCCCGGACGGATAGTTTCCCGCGCCGTCAGCGGACCTGTTTCTCCTCTGCTGTCTCAGAGAGTCCTCTTAAGCTCCCCCCTACACACACGTTTTAAGATGCTGCTCCATCCCCTCGGTCCCCGACAAAGCAGCCTGAAGCATCTCCTCCTCTACCGCTGTCCAATTCTGGACACTTAATAACTCTGTGGGTGCCTGTAAACACACCCCGCCTCCGCATCCATGGGATGCAAGCGGCCCTGGGCACGGTGAACCTGCTCACCCACCTCAAGCTAACAATGCTGTTGAGTGGATTGAAATGAAGGGAATGGCTGATGCTGGGGAAATGCTTCTCTTGGACAGATCCACGAAAGGGGAGCAGGGGGTACTTTTGGAAGAAAATGGCATTACACTCAAATGTCTCTTTTTGCTTTTGAGGGCAGCTGTCCAGGCTCTCTGTGTAGTCCCTCATCAACTCTTACCAGGCATGTGATACACCATCCTGGGATGGGGAGCGTTCCTGGAGTAGTAGTAGCCTTCCCCTGAGTCACTCGACTGAGAGGAACGCTGGCTGAACTGGGACTCACATGCTGGTATGGAATGAATATTTGTCGTGTAAGCCTGGATCTTCTCCTGTCACAGAGCATGTCTCTGGTGAGCAGCTTAGCTCCTCCACTGATGGCCTGAGGCCAGGCTCTAGAAGGAGAGTAAAGAATGTGAACTGCCATAGGCTAAAAGGCAGCAGAATCTGCAATTGCTGCTTTCCTTGTTCCAGCGTGTCCGGCACAGTAGCACTCAGCAGCGGTGTGATTTCATTCAGGCCGCGATAGTCTACTGTCAGTCTCCACTCTCCGCTAGATTTTCATACTGGCCATATGGGGCTGTTAAAGGGTGATTGAGTCCTGCTGATCACCCCGTGGCTCTCCAATTGACGAATCACTTTGTAGATTGGAATCGGAGAGTCACGGTTAGTCCGATATTGCCGCTGGTGCACTGTTGTGGTTGCAACTGGCACTTGATGGTCTTCAACTCTCAGCAACCCCACAGCAGAAGGGTCCTCTGAGAGGCCAGGCAGGCTGGACAGCTGTTCAGTTTCTTCTGTCTCGATAAGGCAGCCACACCAAAAGCCCACTGATACCCTTTTGGCTCCCTGAAATACCCTCTCTTTAGGTAATCTATTCCCAAGATGCATGGAGCTTCTGGACCTGTCACAATGGGATGCTTTTGCCATCTATTTCCCATCGGACTCACTTCTGCTTCCACCACAGCGAGCCGTTGGGATCCTCCTGTCACTCTGGAAATACAAATTTGTTCTCCTCTATAACCTGACAGGAACAAAGTGCATTGAGCTCCAGTATCCACCAGATCCTTGTAATCTTGTGGATCTGATGTGCGAAGCCAACGGATCAACACAGACCAGTACATCCTGTTGTCCCTGTCCTCCCCCTGGCTGGAGGCAGGGCCCCTCTAATACATTTCTCTGTGCACAGGCTTCCCCTGTCCTTTACAGGCCCAAGGCTGTTCTCCTTACCACTCTGAGACTGTCATTTCCGGAGACAGTCTTGGGAAATGAGAGAGTGCTGGCTTCCAATCGGATGGGACCTTCCCAGTCAGACAGGACTGCTGGTAGATGATGGACAATGCCTTAAAGAGCATTCCTGACAGTTCCCTTAGCACTCTAGGATGTATCCCCATCCAGCCCCATAGATGTAGAGGGGACATTTTGCTCCTCGCTCCTGTCTCTTGGCTTGGGGGGGCTGACTTTCCCCAGTGGAAATGCAGCTATTACCAAAGACTGAGGCAAAGAAGACATTAAGCACCTCAGCCTTATCCTCGTCTTTTAATACCAAACTTCCTTCTGGATCTAATAGGGGCTGGAGGCTCTTTCTTTTATTCTTAACGTATTTATAGAAACTTTTCTTATTACCCTTTACCTCTGAGGCCAGTTTGACTTGTAGCTGGGCTTTTGACCTTCTAATGGTCTCCCTACATAACCTAACGGTGTTCCTGTACTCATTGTGAGTGGTCTGCCCCTTCTTTGCAGAGGCCATAAACTCTCCTTTTTTCCCTGCTTTTAAGCCAAATCTCCCTATTCAGCCAGGCCAGTCTTTGCCTCCGGCTGGTCTTACAGCACATGGGGATGGCCTGTTCTTGGGCCTTTTAAGATTTCCTTCTTCAAAAGTGTCCACCTTCCTGGACTCCTACACCCTTCAAAACTGACTTGACTAGATGCCACAGAGCTCTAAGCAGTCTGCTGGAGAGGATCGACCACTCCCTGAGCAGTGACGATGTTCCAGATGAAATATCTGGAGAGTGGCCAGGTAGGGTGAAGCACGCTCATGTAGTGGTGCCAGTCAGGAGAAAAGCACCGCTCTCCTGTAACTCTTAGAAAGCTTGTGCTCTTCAAGGACAAACGCAGCACGTAGTGAAGAACTCAGATCCTCTTTTCTTAGCCAGGGTGAAAGGAATTTTAGAAAGAGCCGATGTTTTTACCATCCATGCAAGTCCAACTGGATGTAACATGGGAAAGAAGCAGTGCTCCTAAGTAGCAGAAGAGGATTTTCAGAAGATGGATTCTGTTTACTAGCTGAGATAAATACTCCGCAGAAAGTAATCACTGCACATTACTGCCCCTTCCCCATACAGCTAAAGGTATCCACTAAGAAAGTCTGACTAAGCCATGCAAGGCTTTGGTCTTTGCTGGCTATGCTCAGCTTGTCTTCCAGGTCTGAGCTCCACTCCAGGTAGAGTTTATAGATATCTATAGACATCTATATGCACGCAAACAGAAGTGTGTACACTCTACGCAGGGTGGTCAGTTTGAGAGAAGTTGTCTTGCGTTGCTCCTTCAAAGGTGGCCCTTCTGAGACACAAGAAGCTTCCTTTCCTTCAGACCTGATTTGCTTCTGCAACACCCTTCATCACTTCTTGCAAAAGTTGTGTCACAGGCTCATCAGCTACAAATGCCAGTCCCGATGCAGCGGCTGCTTATTCTGGCAGCCACTGAGGAACATGGCTGGGAGTGGTTTTCCATCCAGGACGATTGTGGGCTTTCTGCAATGTAAAGCTGGCCATGTTTCAACAATTCAACAATGTCTTTTTGCAAACACAGGGTGTGCTTCTGAAACAAAAGCCAGTTCCGGTGTGGAGGTTTAGCCCTGGCTGGGAGCCAGATGCACACCAAGTCATTCTGTCGCTGCCCCTCCTCAACTAGACAGGGGAGAGAGAAATACAACGAGAGATTTGTGAGTTGAGATAAGGACAGAGAGATCGCTCAGCAATTACTGTCACGGGCAAAACAGACTCAGCTTGGGGAGAAGTTGTTTGATTTATTAATGAAGAATCAGAACAGAGCTGGGAAATGAGAAACCAAACTGAATCTTAACACTGCTAAAGTGTGGGGTCCCTCCAACGGGAGACAGTCCTTCACCAACTTCTCCAGTGCGGGTCCTTCCCGTGGGCGACAGTTTTTCTTAGACTGCACTGGCATGGGGCCTTCTCACAGGCTGTGAGTGGCTTTCTGTTCCCTCGCAGATCTCCACACACCGCAGGGGCACAGCTGCCTCAGCACGTGCTGCACAAGTCACAGGGGAGTCTTTCTTCCAGTGCTGGGGCACCTCCTTTGCTTCTTTGTCCACTGACCTTGGTGTCTGCAGAGATGTTTTCACATTCTCACTCCCTGTTGCTGCTGCAGTTTAGCAACTGTGCAGCAGCTTCTTCTCAAAGACATTATTCACAGAGGCGTTACCTCAGTCACTAATTGGCCAGGTCTGGGTCAGCTGCGGGTCCATCTTAGGGTTGACTGGCCCTAGCCCTGTCAGCTACAGGGGAAGCTTCTGGCAGCTCTTGGTTTAAAGAAGCCACCCCTGTAGCCATCCCGCTACCAAAGCCTGGCCCAGGCAAAACCGCTACATGCAGTTAAGTGAAAGCAGCTCCAGAGTAAATACTAATTACGACCTGAAGCACGTGATCTCTAAAGGCAACCAAGATGCAAGGATAACGGTGAGGAGAAAGTCTCGTAAGATGAGGTGCCTAATACACATAGAAGGGAAGAGAGACTTGCCTTTTACAGGTGGAAAGCTGCTTTTTACTACACGCACTGGAGTGCTGTTTAATCCTGTGCAAAAAAACCACAAAGGAAACAGAGATTATTCCATGCTGAGAATGGCTAAGATGCCGAGTGGATTGAAATGAAGGGAACATCTGTGTTATCTCTTGACAACTCTTACCTTGTATGTAATACACCATCCGTGGATGGGGAATGTTCCTAGACAAAATGTGCCTTTCCCCCGAGTCAGTAGGCTGAGTGGAACGCTGGTAGAACTGGGGCTCACGTGCTGTCAGGAAATCAGCATTTGCTGTGAAAGCCTTGATCTTGTCTTCCTGAAAGTGTCTTTGCCGAACAGGTGTGCTCTCCCACTGATGGCGTGGGGCCAGACGCTGGAGGGGAAGCAAAGAACATGAACTCAAGCAGGCTGAAAGGCAGCAGTAAAGTCAACGTCATGAGGGGCCCAACAGAAACGCACATAGCACAGGGAATAAACAAGAGCAGTTGGAGACAGGCACACAGCGTCGGGGAAATGCAACCACTAAGCACCGACAATGTCCCCGAGAAGGACTAGAGCCATGTAACGTCTTACCTTTATTTCCCGATGCAGGTAGCTATGGCCAGAATTCACCTTCTCCCCGTCACTCAAGCTGAGCGAAGGAGGGGATGGCTGAGTGAGAGGCTTGACGTGGATTCCCTCTCTTTTTGAAGGTTGTGCCCAGGCTTGGAGTCGTTTCTTCAAAAGCTTTTCCCAAACAGAAAGCACCGTGTAAAGGAAGGGCTCGACTCCATGTAAGGAGCGGTTACCAGCTACACCCAGGGTACTCACATCCCTCATTTTGGTTTGTGCACTGTCCTCCTTCCCAGTCTGAGACTGTCAGTTCACAGTGACAGGGCTGGGAAGTGAGAGATGGAAAACAAAGAGCTGTGTCTTTTCTTCCCTTACCTGTTCTGCAAGAGGTGAGCGACTCTCAGTTCTTTCAGAAAGATCTGCACGTGGTTCTGGAAATGGACAGGCAGAGTGTTTTCTCAGGGTGAAAAAGGACGGCTGTATGATACACCTTAGGTTATATGGGGCAGAGGGCACTTTTCGCTTCCAAAATGCACAAACCATATTTTAGATCCCTCTAAGGGAGTGTATTTCTTTCTTTCTTTTGTTGCTTTTCCTACCACGTGGAATCCACTGAAGCAACTATCTGCTGAGGGACCCAAGAAATGAGAAGAAAACCCTGGAAAGTGTATTTTCAAGAGGCGTGCTGAGAGTGCCATGTCCCCACTGCTGCCGAGTGATTGCTGCTCATTGTGAGGTTATCTGGGCAGCATGTGGTCTTTAAAAGCTATCAAGATGCAGGGGTAGCTGAGAGGAGAAATTTTGTAAGAGGTCGTGACTACAGATACAGAAAGGAGGACAGACTTGCCTTTTAAATGTGGAGAGCTGCTTCTTACAAAACAGACTGGAGCGTTGTTCAATCCTGTGTGAAAACCCAAAGGAAGGAGAGATGATTCATTGCTCACGGCAGGCAAAGCTGCTGAGTAGATTGACATAAAGGGAACGGCCTTGCTGTATGAAATGGTTCTCATAGGCACAAACTGGAAACTGGAGCAGGGGGTGCTTTTGGAAGAAAATGGCATTACACTTGCACTTCTCTTTGTGCTTTTGAGGGCAGTTGTGCAGATAATCTGCGTGGTCCCCCAACAGCCCTTACCTGGCATGTGGCAGACCAGCCTGGGATGGGGAACATTCCTTGAGACGTGGTATTTTCCGCCTGTATTGCGAGACTGTGAGGAACAGTGGTCAAAATTCCTCATGATGTGGTTGAACTGGGATTCAGACACTGATGTGGAAGCAAGTGTCTGTCCCGTAACCCTTGTTCTTCTCTTGCTGAAAGTCTGACTGCAAAGACAGTTGGCTGTTCTGCTGGTGGCCTCAGGCCAGACACTGGAGGGGAAGTAATGAACATGTACTCATATAGGCTGAAAGGGAGCAGAAGCTACAATTACTGGTTTTCTTGTTATTTTTCCCACTACTATATCCAATTTGGAGAAGGTATAAGCACAGGCAGGTGGAAGCAAGCTCCCTGCTTCTCCAGTCCTAAGTAGTCACCTTGGGCAGCTGGTACAACATGCCTTGGGCGATTTAGTAGACAGCAAAATTATGCGTGGCGATCCCTGTGACAACTGGACATTTGACAGAAGGATGTTACCAGCCAGCACTGTCTTTTTTATACTGTAGATAAAATCACACTGAGAAATGTGGATGTTCATTGCAGTATTCCAAAGGAATTCCAGGCTCCTCGCTTCCTCCCAAAACGAGAGTAGCCTTGCACCTGGCTGTGTTAATGGGCTCTTGAGGAAAAATGGAACGTAGGCCATTGATGCCTTTTTCACCAGTTCTCAGTCTGTACCCGGAAAGCACATGAGTGCTGGTGTCATGGGCAGAAAGGTGCAATTACCTGAGAAGCGGTGAGGTAGAGGAGCTCCTTCTTGGCAGGTGTCAGGACAGTGGCACCTTTTTGCTACCTGCAGCAGGGATTTGCGTTTTTCCTCGGGCAGGGGTCTTCAGCTGAGGGAGCAGCAGCTCAGCGCGTCTGCTCGGCCGAGCAGCTGTGGCTCAGTGATGTGGGGAGACTCTGGGACACCTCCTGGTGACACCTCTGAGCTGCACAGCCACGCCTTGTCATTATTGCTTCATAGGCTGTTGTTAGTTGCCAGGTGAGCACGACCTCTCTAAAAGGTACCGGCCAGGATGCCAGTGGCCTTCTTGGCCACCTGGGCACACTGCTGGCTCACCTTCAGCCGCTGTCTACCAACACTCCCAGGTCTCTCTCTGCCTGGCAGCTTTCCAGCCACTCCTCCCCAGGCCTGTAGCACTGCTGGGGGTTGTGGCCCAAGTGCAAAACCCAGTACTAGGCCTTACTCAGACTCATGGCATTGGCCTCGGCCCAGCCATTCAGCCTATCTAGACCTCTCTGTAAAGCTTCCCTGCCCTCAAGCAGATCAGCACTTCCACCCAGCTTGGTGTCATCTGCAAACTTACTAAGGGCGCACTCTATCCCCTCATCCAGATCATTAATAAAGATGTTAAAACAGGAGTGGTTCCAGCACTGAGCCCTGGGGGACACCGCTCGTGACTGGCTAACAACTGGATTTAACTCCAGTGACCAGAACTCGTTGGATCAGATCATCTAACCAGTTTTTCACCCAGGAAAGTGTATGCCCATCCAAGCCAAGAACTGCCAATCTCCCTGAGAGAACGCTCTCAGGGAAACTGTCGGAAACTGTGTGTCATGGTTTGACATGACAGCCGTTCTGGGTAAGGCTGTCAAATGCCTTACTAAAGTCAAGGTAGACAAGAGCCACAGCCTTTCCTTCATCCAACAAGCAGGTCACCTTGTCATAGAAGGAGATCAGGTTTGTTAAACAGGACCTGCTCTTCATAAAGCCATGCTGTCTGGGCCTGATCCTGCATGTCTGGGTTGTCCTGCATGTGCTGCGTAATAGAACTTAGGATGACCTGCTCCACCAGCTTCCCGGGCACTGAAGTCTGTGGAGGAATGGTTAAGGGAGAATGGACATGGATCCCGGGGTATAATGTTAGGCCTGATGGGGCAAGGCAGTCTGAGTTCTACTTATATGAATTTAATGCACAGTCAAGACCAGAGTCAGAGCCATGGTTAAAGCAGTTGCTGTCACGTAGTCAGCGCAGACAGCAGGCCGCTTTCTGCTCCCTCAAGGTCGGGCTGTTTTCAGCTAACGAGCTAACAGCTCAAGGTGGAAAACAACTTCGGAGAAAAACAAGATGGGAAAATGTGAGGGAGCTTGCTTATCGCAGAAACCGCAAAGGAGGATGAACATGAGAATGTAATCTATTAGCTGCTGTTGCTGAGCTAGCTTTGAAGCTGCTGTGTATATAAGTTAGAGCCTGCTCTCAATAAAGAAGATTTCTGCTATCACTCACATTGAGTAGGACTGATTTCTTCCCACCCAGCTGAGAATCGGACCCTGGGTTGATCGCCGCATGAAGTAGGCTTGGAGCTGGTTGTTCAGGCTTCGAGCCTGGGTGTTTCAGGCTTTGAGCCTGGGTGTTTCAGACTTAGTCTGGTTTCAGGCTTCGAGCCTGGGTTTTTCAGACTTAGAGTCTGGTTTGCAGACTTTGAGTTTGGTTTTTCAGGCCAAGAGCCGAAAACTTCGTGGCAGAAGTCAAACTGACAGGCCTGTAATTTCCCAGATCATCCTTCCGTCCCTTCTTATATATGGGTGTTACACTGGCTGACTGACTGACCTTTTTTTCCATTGTGCAACTGTAATAGGCAAAATAAGGACAGCTGGGTCCATTCCCGACAGTTGCCATGTACGCTGTCTTACCCGTCTAATCGTGGCCGCGCACACTCAAGTCCAAAATAGCGTGACCACCTTTTCGTGCATCTTATCCTGGGTGATCGGTACAAATGATCGCAGCCACTGTAGGGTCCCCACTAACTGTTGCGCCTGTTGTAGCGTAGTTATCCGGGCAATTACCAACAATCTCTGCCCTCTCACTTGCCTTTTTCCATGGTTACCCCGTGCAGATGATGCTGGGGATTGCCTTGCACTTCCGTACATATGGTCTGATTTATGGTGCGCCTGTCTTCCTTCCACAACAAAAATAAGGGCCCCGATAGAATAGTCTTCACTACCTGTATGAAGCACAGCATCCCTGACAGTTCCCTCAGCACTCTAGGATGTACCCCATCCAGCCCCATAGATGTAGAGGGGACATTTTGCTCCTCGCTCCTGTCTCTTGGCTTGGGGGGGGCTGACTTTCCCCAGTGGAAATGCAGCTATTACCAAAGACTGAGGCAAAGAAGCCTTTGCCTCTGAGGCCAGTTTGACTTCTACTGAGGAACATGGCTGGGAGTGGTTTTCCATCCAGGACGATTGTGGGCCTTCTGCAATGTAAAGCTGGCCATGTTTCAACAATTCAGCAATGTCTTTCTGCAAACACGGGGTGTGCTTCTGAAAGAAAAGCCAGTTCCGGTGTGGAGGTTTAGCCCTGGCTGGGAGCCAGATGCACACCAAGTCATTCTGTCACTGCCCCTCCTTGACTTTTCTTCAAAAGCTTTTCCCAAACAGAAAGCACTGTGTAAAGGAAGGACTCGACTGTTGTAAGATGTCGTGACTGCAGGCTTGGAAGGGAAAGCAAAGGATACAGAAATGATTCATTGCTGAGGTCAGATAACACTGCTGAGTGGATTGAAATGAAGGGAGCGACTGTTATTGATGAAATGCTTCTCCTTGACAGATTCAGGAAAGGGGAGCAGGGGCTACTTTTGGAAGAAAATGGCATTACACAAAATTTCTCTCTTTGCTTTTGAGGGCAGCTGTTCAGGCTTTCGGTGTAGTCCCTCAGCAGCCCTTACCGGGCGTATGAGAAGCCATGCCAGGGTGGGGAACACCTCTCCCCTGTGGCTCTTCTTATCACTTGGGATATAAATTTCTCATCACAATGTGCTAGGAACCTCCTGGATTGCTTATGCCCTGCTCTGTTGCCCCTCCAATAGATATCAGGGTGGTTGAAGTGCCCCACGAGGATAGGGCTCGTTAACAGGAGGCTGCTCCTATCTGTCCGTAGGTGCCCTCATCTGCCTGGTCTTTCTGTTTGAGTGGCCACAAGCTCTCGGCTGGCTCCTTCTGCAGTGTTTGAGATCATGCTTGCATACCTGGAGAAGAGAGACTGGAAAGAGGCCTTTTTCAGTGTCTTGCCAGAGCGGAAAGGGGCTGTTTGTTTGGGAGAAGCCAAAGATTCCTCCAAACGTGCTCTGTCTGGAAAAGAAGATGAAGGCAATGTCGTGGTTTTGCCCAGCCGCAGCGGAAAGGCAGAACAAAAGCCCGAGACTCCTCCTCCTCCTCCCGGTGGAACGCAGACGGGATCGGGAAAAAGAAAAAGAGCCCGCCTAAGTTGAAATAAGAACAATTTACTAGGGGAAAGTTGAAGAGGAACAACTATAACAAACATAAAAGAATATTACAAACAAAACAGTCACTCACCACCCAGGATCAGACCTAAGCCACCGCTCCGGATCGGATACGGAGAAACCACGACCCCGCAAGAGAACTTCTTCCAGCCAGCTCCTTACCTATATCCTGGCATGACGTTAGGATGCCATCGAATACCTGCTGGCCAGCCTGGATTGGCTGTTCGGGCTGTACCCTTTCCTGGTTCCTCACGGGAATTAACTCTATCCGAGCTCAAACCAGGACAGGCAATGACTTGGGCAGTAACCAGACTTCAGAATGAGATGATGGGAAAGAGGAGACGTGTAGTTCATGGGATAAAACTGGGCTGTGAAGTGGTTAGACTCCAAAGACTGTCTGCTGCCGTTGTGATACTGAATTGTCTCAGTGCTTGGTAGTTCCATGGTTGGCTCAGAGCTGTTTCTGGACAGGAAGGGTAAAGATCAATGTAGTTTCTTACCGTGGAACCTCCATATTCATAGCTTTTTTAAAAAAATCAATTAGTGGCACGTGCAGAATTTCTTTTGTTTCCCGAGGAAGCAATTTTTTTTTAAAATATTTCTTTTCTAAATACATACCAAGTTGGGAGCATTGCCCAAGAGCATTAGTAGTTACTTTTTAAACATAGTCATTCTTCTCCATTTCTGCTCTAAGTTTTCTTAAGAGCAGTGGATGACAAGCCTTCCTGTGAGCTCAAAACAAGTACCACTAGTGCCTGTTGCAAATGGGCTGGAGTTTGAAAGCAGTCAGGTGAGCAACAATCTATATTGAGGGTCTGTGAGAAATTATGGGAGTCCAAGCGTGGTGTTCAGGTTAGTTTAGTTGTACTGAGGGGCCTCTAGGCGTCCTGCCTCTGGCATTTGGCTTTTCAGCATTTTTCGTCTCAGTCTTGACGCAGGGAATATTTCCTGTCATTTAATATACAAAGGTGGGTCTCTTGGGAAGAGTGCACTGAGCCCTGCTCTGTGCTAAGCTCCTCTTTTCTCAGTGCAGTGCTAACGGGCTTTTTCTCGTTCCCCCTCAAACAGACAGATGTTTTGAATGAACCTGTGTGCACTGAATAGTCTTGCTCTGGAAAAGACAGAAGTAGAGTCAGTTTTGTAGAACCACAGAATAGTCTGGGTTGGGAGGGATGTCTAGGGATCATCTGGTTCACCCTCCTGCCAAAGCAGGTTAACCTAGACCAGATCAGTGTTGGAAGAGACCTCTAGAGATTTAGTCAACTCCCCTTGCTAAAGCAGGTTAACATAGATCAGGTTGCACAGGAACACTTCCAGTTCGGTTCTGAAAACCTCCAGAGCAAGATGCCACAACCTCTCTGGGCAGCCTGTGCCAGTGCTCCCTCCGGGAAAGAAGTTTTTCCTCCTATTTAAGTGGAACTTCCTGCGTTCCAGCTTGTGTTTGTTACCCTTTGTCCAGTCACTGGGGCACTACAGAAAAACAGACTCTCCGTGGAGCTGCTCTCCAGCAGGTCACCCCCAGCCTGTACTGGTGCATGGAGTTGTTCCTCCCGAGGTGCGGGACTCTGTGCTTGTCCTTGTTGAAGCTGACGAGGTTCCTCTCCGCCCAGCTCTCAAGCCGGTTGAGATCCCGCTGAATGGCAGCACGGCCTTCTGGGGAATCAGCCAGTCCTCCCAGTTTGGTGTCCTCAGGGAACTTGCTGAGGGTACACTCTGTCCCCTCATCCAGGTCGTTGATGAAGATGTTGAACAAGACTGGCCCCAGAACCGATCCCTGTGGAACTCCACTGGCCACAGGCCTCCAACTCGGTTCTGTGCCATTGATCACCACCCTCTGGGCTCTGTCCTTCAGCCAGCTCTCGATCCACCTCACCGTCCACTCATTTCCCAAATGTTAACTGGGGGGAAACTTGACAAAAGAGGTGCAAATTGTGCCTGGGTCCACCCGTTCAGACACAGCAGGGGATCTTCAGTTACTCTTGAAGCTTTTTTTGTACCTCTCTCTCCAGATGAGTTATCCATCGCGTCATTACCTTGGACCACGCTCCAATAGTCTGGGCTAAGTGCAAAGTCCTGTTTTCAGAACCCCAAGTCTCACGGGAAGAGCAAAAGATTTGCACCTAAGCTAGCTGGACACCCAGGGAAAGCTCGGGACTAGATTTGGGGATTTGCACGTGCAGAGTATCAAGCGGCAGAATTTATGCACTGGCCGTCTGTAGAAGAATATGGCCAAGATGTTCTGTTGCAGTGCAAAACTGAGCTGCACCATTAGGTGTTAAAGGTACGTTAGCTCTTGCAGCCAGGTGGAATTCTTGACTCTGAGGGAGATGGGGGCGGATACAGCAGAGCATTACAGATTTGTTTGGATCAGACAGCAACGGAGATCTCTGGAAGTGCTGTGGGAGTTGTTGATGAAAGTCTTGGTGAAAGGTCTACAAAAAAGCACGTGCAAATATGTATGTGTGAGTACCACAGCACAGAAAGTTAGGAAAGAGAGAGAAAGAGACCGTATAGAGGTGTCTAAGTTTAAAGTTCAGATCTTACCCAAAGGTGACCCTATGAGGGGAAGAGAGGTTCAGCCCATCAGCTGATCGCAGGAGTCAAGAGTCAGTGATGGATTCTTGCCTGACTTAGTCACGATGGTATCTTTCCTAATGGTTCCCCTTTGTTAAGCCATTTCTGTAATACTTTTTACTTTCAAGGTGGGGCTTGAGTGGCTCGAGTCATAAATACCTTTATTAGGATTGGTGTAAAATTCTCTCGCTTTGCTTTTAAAGGCATAGGCTAAGAAAAGTTCAAAGAGCATGCTCAGTGAGGGGTGGTCGCACCTTGGAGGCAGGCAGCCTTTGGGATGGAGGTGTGTTTTGGTGTTATAGTGACATTAGAATGAGCAAAGTTCACTCAGACGACGGCATTTTGTCAAAACGTGACAGAAGGCTGGCCCAGAGTGTCAGGCCTGCAGTTTATCAGTCCCGTAGTACCATGCGGAACCTGGCTACAGAATCTCCACTCCATCCCAGCCTCCGTGCTGGTTGCCTAGTGAACCAGGGATTCCTCACGTACCAGCTGCAGTCTTCCCTGGGACCCTTTGCGATGTTACACCTTTCCTTAGAGTGTGAACAATGCTGTCTCTTTAATAGAAGTTCAACTTCTAAATTATTTCCAGTAATCATTCCACAGGAACAATGCTGGCTCATGCTTAATCTGCTGTCCAGCAGAACTCCCAGGCCCCTCTCCGTGCAGCTGCTCTCCAGCAGGTCAGCCCTCAGCCTGTACTGGTACAACATGGGGTTGTGCCTCCCCAGGTGCAGGACTTTGCCCTTGCCCCTGCTGGGAGGTTCCTCTCTGCCCGTGCAGCATGGTGTAGTTGAATCGCTTCAGGCCTAAATAAAATGGGCATAAAATAATTTTGACAAGGAGTCTGAACAAATCTCTTTTTAATGTGCATACTGAATTTACACGTTTCTGTTTGTTAAGGAGACCGGGAGACGCTTCAGTGTGTCTGAACACTGCGGGGTCCTCCTCTGTAAAGGGGGTATCTGTTCTTTGGGAGGTGGCTGCGGCACTCGTGGAGCTGCTGATCGAGCGGGAGGGCAGGATGGTCTCTTGTTTCCATGCGTGTGCAGTTCGCCCCGAGAGCACTTCTTCCTGTTCTCTGCCGCACTTTCCTTGGGAGTCAGCATGCCTTTGTCTGTCAGTTTTGTCTGTCTTTTGTCCCCCAAGTCTTTCTCTGAAATGGGAAAGGAGCAGAAATTTTACTCAAGTTGCCCCTTGCTGATTTGGATGCTTAGGGTGAATTCAAGAGGTCCCCTACCTCACTTTCAGAGGGCTCAAGGATGTAAGAGAGAGACATATTGTTTGCCTTCTGCCTTCCCCCAGCCCCACCGAGAGCACATGTTTGCCCATCCTGCACCAAACCTGAGTGTGCTGAGGCCTGAGGGACTCATTTCTGTGCCCTGTCACCTCCCCACTCAGCACAGCCACGGCTGGGCCTAGCACGCTGCTCTGGCTCCTACTCTTCCACCTCAGCAACTCCACTCAGTTCAGGTCTGTGAGGATTTCTGGGCTTTAGGGGAATGCCCAGGAGCGTGTGTGGTTCAGGAAGGTATGCAGTTGCCTGTGTTTGTCACCTTTTTTACTTGTCCTTGCTGACCACTTTTGGATCTTGGCAGGCGAATCTGTCTGGAAACCCTCGTGGAGTTGTTCCAGTACCTGGAAGATGAACAAGACAGATGCCATGAAGGAGGAGAAGCTGATTCACGGACAACTTTTGCATGGCTTTTGCTTTAGTGCAGGCTGTGAGATTGCCCCTGGTGCCTGCCCCTAGCAAGTTGCAGACAGGTGAAAGTGATTCCAGAGGAAATGCTAAAAAGGAAAAGCAGTAGACTCCACTCGAGTAGCAAGGGGAGAGAAATCTGGTAATGAAGGACCAAACCATCCTTGAAGGAAATGAAACGTGCAAAGTCCTAGGAAGTCGTATGCGGTAACCCTCACATCTTACCTTTTTTTTCCGATCCAAGTCACTGTGGCCAGTGTTCACCTTCTCCTGGACGCAAGATTTGTCACGCGAGATGAGCGAAGGAGAGGACGGCTGAGTGAGGGGTATGACGTGGATTCCCTCTGTTTTTGCAGGTTGTGTGGAGGCTTGGAATCGTTTTTTCAAGAGCTGTTTTTCCCCAAAAAGAAAGCACGGTGTAAAGGAAGGGCATGACTCCACGTAAGCAGCACTTAAAGGCAAGGTGAACTCTATGGCTAACACAAGTCCCCAGCAAGGGTGTGCAGCACAAGAGACCCGAGACTGTCACCTGCTGGGATGTGACCCCCTCTAGGTTAATTTCATGGGTGCATTGCCACAACCTCCAATGTCCAGACAACGAGGAGAAGAATAACAGATATCCAGGGCGTAATGTGTAACACTGGATGACTGTGGGAACTGCTGATGGAAATCAGATGAGGATGGGATTCAATCTGGATCTCTGTGGTGTCTTTGCTCTTCTGTACTGGGTTTGTCACTACAAGCACACTTAGTGCTAGGCCACTACATTTCTCTGTGCACAGGCTTCCCCTCCCCTTTGAAGGCCCAAGTGGTCCAACTGTGCTTGGCAGAAGTTTCTCTTTCTAAGTACAAAGAACAGCAGGCTGCTGAGAGCTGCGAAGGAAGCGTAGTTGTCTGAGGGTGGTGATATGTCCATCCTGTAGTCATTCTGTAGCCAAACCACAGCAAATAAGACCTGGAAGAGCTGTTTTCTGTGAGAGTAAGGGAAGAGTAAAAGTCAAGCGTGGTCTTTCCTACAGCCAGCTCAGGAGGCATGACACAGCTGGAAACAATAGAGTTCTAGTTTAGTTTTCAAGTGCCCTGACACTGTCTCCCTTGCAGGCTCCTGTTCTACCCGTGGGATCCTCATGTGTCTGGCTGTGGCTCTGGGCTGTCCTCCTTACCAGTCAAAGACTGTCAGTTCTGGCGACAGTCTTGGGAAATGAGAGAGTGCTTAAAGCATGAGCCATGTATTTTTTTTCTGTTACCTTTTCAGAGGCAGGAGGGTGACCTTCAGTCTTTCCATGAGGAGCTGCAGAGGGTTCTGGAAACAGACAGGCAGAGTGTTTTCTCAAGTTGATAAAGGAAGGCTGTAAGTTACCCTTTATGCTCTTCAGGGCAGGGGGCATTTTAACTTCAGAACGGCACGAGCATATTTTGGATCTCCCTAGGGGGTTGTAATTCTTCTCTGGTTTGTTTGCTTTTTGAGCCTCACACAGCACATTGGTGCAGTGACTTGCTGAGGGGCCTGAGAAGTGAGAAGAAAACCCTGGAAAGTGTATTTACAACAGGCGTGCTGAGAGTGCCGTCTCCCCGCTACTGCCCAGTGATCGCTGCTCATTATGAAGTTGTTACATGTCTGGGCAGCATGTGATCTCTAAAAGGTACAAAGCTGCAACGCTAGTTAGCCAGGAGAAATCTTGCAAGATGCGGAGACCACACACATAGAAGGGAGATGTGGAGACCACACACATAGAAGGGAAGAAAGACTTACCTTGTAAAGGCGGAAGCCTGTTGCTAACAGCACAGATGCGAGTGTTGTTTAATCCTGTGGAAAAAAAACAAAGGATACAGAGATGATTCATTGCTGAGGACAGCTAACGATGCTGCCGAGTGGCTTGAAATGAAGGGAATGGCTGATGCTGGGGAAATGCTTCTCTTGGACAGATCCAGGAAAGTGGAGCAGGGGGTATTTTTGGAAGAAAATGGCATTACACTCAAATTTCCCTTTTTGCTTTTGAGGGCAGCTGTCCAGGCTCTCTGTGTAGTCCCTCATCAACTCTTACCAGGCATGTGATACACCATCCTGGGATGGGGAGCATTCCTGCAGTAGTAGTAGCTTTCCCCTGTGTCACTCGACTGAGAGGAACGCTGGTTGAACTGGGGCTCACACGCTGGCATGGAATCAATATCTGTTGTGTAAGCCTGGATCTTCTCCTGTCGCAGAGCATGCCTCTGGTGAGCAGTTTGGCTCCTCCACTGATGGCCTGAGGCCAGGCTCTAGAAGGAGAGTAAAGAACGTGAACTGCCATAGGCTGAAAGGCAGCACAATCTGCAATTACTCCTTTCCTTGTTCCTCCCTCTTCCATGTCCAATTTGGAGAAGTTATAAGCATGGGCGGGTAGAAGCAAGCTCCCCGCTGCTCCGCTCCTAAGTCGTTCCACGGGGCAGCCAATGCTGCTGCTATTTGCTTATAGTTCGTGCTCCGCAGGTCAGCCGCGCCTTGCTATGCCTGCCTGAGACATCTCCTTGTAGCAACACATTCTGTTGGAGCAGGGCAGTGGATTGCTCTCTGACTTGTGACAGGAGGTGCGGGGCCAAGTGATGACAGGAAAGGACATGCGCAAGCCTTTTGGGTTTCTGTCTTTCCTAAGGGTTGTGTGGGTAGAGAGGCAGTCCTGTGTTTCTTAATACCTGCGCTGGTTCAGGTGCATTCCTGAGCCAGAGAAAGCCCGGGGGAGCATGAAGGCCTGCCGGGAGCCAGCAGCTGTCCCTCAGGAGCTGTAGGCAGGGCCGGGAGTTATGGTGGCCAGATGCCGCTCCCACCAAAGGCAGCCCTGGGGAGCACTGCAACTTGATCAGTCAATTTCATCAATCCTCTCAGTCCAAGGGAAGGTTTTGAAAAGGACAGAAACCCCTGTTTTTTCTCAAGACCTTTCCCCAAACACAAAGCACCGTGTAAAGGAAGGGCATGACTCCACGTAAGCAGCACTTAAAGGCAAGGTAAAGTCTATGGCTAACACAAGTCCCCAGCAAGCACAAGAGACCCGAGACTGTCACCTGCTGGGATGTGACCCCCTCTAGGTTAATTTCATAGGTGCATTGCCACAACTTCCAATGTCCAGACAGCGAGGAGAAGAATAACAGATATCCAGGGCGTAATGTGTAACACTGGATGACTGTGGGAACTGCTGATGGAAATCAGATGAGGAAGGGAATCAATCTGGATCTCTGTGGTGTCTTTGCTCTTCTGTACTGGGTTTGTCACTACAAGCACGCTTAGTGCTAGGCCACTATATTTCCCTGTGCATAGGCTTCCCCTCCCCTTTAAAGGCCCAAGTGGTCCAACTGTGCTTGGCAGAAGTTTCTCTTTCTAAGTACAAAGAACAGCAGGCTGCTGAGAGCTGCTAAAGAAGCGTAGTTGTCTGAGGGTGGTGATATGTCCATCCTGTAGTCATTCTGTAGCCAAACCACAGCAAATAAGACCTGGAAGAGCTGTTTTCTGTGAGAGTAAGGGAAGAGTAAAAGTCAAGCGTGGTCTTTCCTACAGCCAGCTCAGGAGGCATGACACAGCTGGAAGCAATAGAGTTCTAGTTTAGTTTTCAAGCGCCATGACACTGTCTCCCTTGCAGGCTCCTGTTCTACCCGTGGGATCCTCATGTGTCTGGCTGTGGCTCTGGGCTGTCCTCCTTACCAGTCAAAGACTGTCAGTTCTGGCGACAGTCTTGGGAAATGAGAGAGTGCTTAAAGCATGAGCCATGTATTTTTTTTCTGTTACCTTTTCAGAGGCAGGAGGGTGACCTTCAGTCTTTCCATGAGGAGCTGCAGAGGGTTCTGGAAACAGACAGGCAGAGTGTTTTCTCAAGTTGATAAAGGAAGGCTGTAAGTTACCCTTTATGCTCTTCAGGGCAGGGGGCATTTTAACTTCAGAACGGCACGAGCATATTTTGGATCTCCCTAGGGGGTTGTAATTCTTCTCTGGTTTGTTTGCTTTTTGAGCCTCACACAGCACATTGGTGCAGTGACTTGCTGAGGGGCCTGAGAAGTGAGAAGAAAACCCTGGAAAGTGTATTTACAACAGGCGTGCTGAGAGTGCCGTCTCCCCGCTACTGCCCAGTGATCGCTGCTCATTATGAAGTTGTTACATGTCTGGGCAGCACGTGATCTCTAAAAGGTACAAAGCTGCAATGCTAGTTAGCCAGGAGAAATCTTGCAAGATGCGGAGACCACACACATAGAAGGGAGATGTGGAGACCACACACATAGAAGGGAAGAAAGACTTACCTTGTAAAGGCGGAAGCCTGTTGCTAACAGCACAGATGCGAGTGTTGTTTAATCCTGTGGAAAAAAAACAAAGGATACAGAGATGATTCATTGCTGAGGACAGCTAACGATGCTGCCGAGTGGCTTGAAATGAAGGGAATGGCTGATGCTGGGGAAATGCTTCTCTTGGACAGATCCAGGAAAGTGGAGCAGGGGGTATTTTTGGAAGAAAATGGCATTACACTCAAATTTCCCTTTTTGCTTTTGAGGGCAGCTGTCCAGGCTCTCTGTGTAGTCCCTCATCAACTCTTACCAGGCATGTGATACACCATCCTGGGATGGGGAGCATTCCTGCAGTAGTAGTAGCTTTCCCCTGTGTCACTCGACTGAGAAGAACGCTGGTTGAACTGGGGCTCACACGCTGGCATGGAATCAATATCTGTTGTGTAAGCCTGGATCTTCTCCTGTCGCAGAGCATGCCTCTGGTGAGCAGTTTGGCTCCTCCACTGATGGCCTGAGGCCAGGCTCTAGAAGGAGAGTAAAGAACGTGAACTGCCATAGGCTGAAAGGCAGCACAATCTGCAATTACTCCTTTCCTTGTTCCTCCCTCTTCCATGTCCAATTTGGAGAAGTTATAAGCATGGGCGGGTAGAAGCAAGCTCCCCGCTGCTCCGCTCCTAAGTCGTTCCACGGGGCAGCCAATGCTGCTGCTATTTGCTTATAGTTCGTGCTCCGCAGGTCAGCCGCGCCTTGCTATGCCTGCCTGAGACATCTCCTTGTAGCAACACATTCTGTTGGAGCAGGGCAGTGGATTGCTCTCTGACTTGTCACGGGAGGTGCGGGGCCAAGTGATGACAGGAAAGGACATGCGCAAGCCTTTTGGGTTTCTGTCTTTCCTAAGGGTTGTGTGGGTAGAGAGGCAGTCCTGTGTTTCTTAATACCTGCACTGGTTCAGGTGCATTCCTGAGCCAGAGAAAGCCCAGGGGAGCATGAAGGCCTGCCGGGAGCCAGCAGCTCTCCCTCAGGAGCTGTAGGCAGGGCCGGGAGTCATGGTGGCCAGATGCCGCTCCCACCAAAGGCAGCCCTGGGGAGCACTGCAACTTGATCAGTCAATTTCATCAATCCTCTCAGTCCAAGGGAAGGTTTTGAAAAGGACAGAAACCCCTGTTTTTTCTCAAGACCTTTCCCCAAACACAAAGCACCGTGTAAAGGAAGGGCATGACTCCACGTAAGCAGCACTTAAAGGCAAGGTAAAGTCTATGGCTAACACAAGTCCCCAGCAAGCACAAGAGACCCGAGACTGTCACCTGCTGGGATGTGACCCCCTCTAGGTTAATTTCATAGGTGCATTGCCACAACTTCCAATGTCCAGACAGCGAGGAGAAGAATAACAGATATCCAGGGCATAATGTGTAACACTGGATGACTGTGGGAACTGCTGATGGAAATCAGATGAGGAAGGGAATCAATCTGGATCTCTGTGGTGTCTTTGCTCTTCTGTACTGGGTTTGTCACTACAAGCACACTTAGTGCTAGGCCACTATATTTCTCTGTGCACAGGCTTCCCCTCCCCTTTGAAGGCCCAAGTGGTCCAACTGTGCTTGGCAGAAGTTTCTCTTTCTAAGTACAAAGAACAGCAGGCTGCTGAGAGCTGCGAAGGAAGCGTAGTTGTCTGAGGGTGGTGATATGTCCATCCTGTAGTCATTCTGTAGCCAAACCACAGCAAATAAGACCTGGAAGAGCTGTTTTCTGTGAGAGTAAGGGAAGAGTAAAAGTCAAGCGTGGTCTTTCCTACAGCCAGCTCAGGAGGCATGACACAGCTGGAAGCAATAGAGTTCTAGTTTAGTTTTCAAGCGCCCTGACACTGTCTCCCTTGCAGGCTCCTGTTCTACCCGTGGGATCCTCATGTGTCTGGCTGTGGCTCTGGGCTGTCCTCCTTACCAGTCAAAGACTGTCAGTTCTGGCGACAGTCTTGGGAAATGAGAGAGTGCTTAAAGCATGAGCCATGTATTTTTTTTCTGTTACCTTTTCAGAGGCAGGAGGGTGACCTTCAGTCTTTCCATGAGGAGCTGCAGAGGGTTCTGGAAACAGACAGGCAGAGTGTTTTCTCAAGTTGATAAAGGAAGGCTGTAAGTTACCCTTTATGCTCTTCAGGGCAGGGGGCATTTTAACTTCAGAACGGCACGAGCATATTTTGGATCTCCCTAGGGGGTTGTAATTCTTCTCTGGTTTGTTTGCTTTTTGAGCCTCACACAGCACATTGGTGCAGTGACTTGCTGAGGGGCCTGAGAAGTGAGAAGAAAACCCTGGAAAGTGTATTTACAACAGGCGTGCTGAGAGTGCCGTCTCCCCGCTACTGCCCAGTGATCGCTGCTCATTATGAAGTTGTTACATGTCTGGGCAGCACGTGATCTCTAAAAGGTACAAAGCTGCAACGCTAGTTAGCCAGGAGAAATCTTGCAAGATGTGGAGACCACACACATAGAAGGGAAGAAAGACTTACCTTGTAAAGGCGGAAGCCTGTTGCTAACAGCACAGATGCGAGTGTTGTTTAATCCTGTGGAAAAAAAACAAAGGATACAGAGATGATTCATTGCTGAGGACAGCTAACGATGCTGCCGAGTGGCTTGAAATGAAGGGAATGGCTGATGCTGGGGAAATGCTTCTCTTGGACAGATCCAGGAAAGTGGAGCAGGGGGTATTTTTGGAAGAAAATGGCATTACACTCAAATTTCCCTTTTTGCTTTTGAGGGTAGCTGTCCAGGCTCTCTGTGTAGTCCCTCATCAACTCTTACCAGGCATGTGATACACCATCCTGGGATGGGGAGCATTCCTGCAGTAGTAGTAGCTTTCCCCTGTGTCACTCGACTGAGAGGAACGCTGGTTGAACTGGGGCTCACACGCTGGCATGGAATCAATATCTGTTGTGTAAGCCTGGATCTTCTCCTGTCGCAGAGCATGCCTCTGGTGAGCAGTTTGGCTCCTCCACTGATGGCCTGAGGCCAGGCTCTAGAAGGAGAGTAAAGAACGTGAACTGCCATAGGCTGAAAGGCAGCACAATCTGCAATTACTCCTTTCCTTGTTCCTCCCTCTTCCATGTCCAATTTGGAGAAGTTATAAGCATGGGCGGGTAGAAGCAAGCTCCCCGCTGCTCCGCTCCTAAGTCGTTCCACGGGGCAGCCAATGCTGCTGCTATTTGCTTATAGTTCGTGCTCCGCAGGTCAGCCGCGCCTTGCTATGCCTGCCTGAGACATCTCCTTGTAGCAACACATTCTGTTGGAGCAGGGCAGTGGATTGCTCTCTGACTTGTCACGGGAGGTGCGGGGCCAAGTGATGACAGGAAAGGACATGCGCAAGCCTTTTGGGTTTCTGTCTTTCCTAAGGGTTGTGTGGGTAGAGAGGCAGTCCTGTGTTTCTTAATACCTGCGCTGGTTCAGGTGCATTCCTGAGCCAGAGAAAGCCCAGGGGAGCATGAAGGCCTGCCGGGAGCCAGCAGCTGTCCCTCAGGAGCTGTAGGCAGGGCCGGGAGTCATGGTGGCCAGATGCCGCTCCCACCAAAGGCAGCCCTGGGGAGCACTGCAACTTGATCAGTCAATTTCATCAATCCTCTCAGTCCAAGGGAAGGTTTTGAAAAGGACAGAAATCCCTGTTTTTTCTCAAGACCTTTCCCCAAACACAAAGCACCGTGTAAAGGAAGGGCATGACTCCACGTAAGCAGCACTTAAAGGCAAGGTAAAGTCTATGGCTAACACAAGTCCCCAGCAAGGGTGTGCAGCACAAGAGACCCGAGACTGTCACCTGCTGGGATGTGACCCCCTCTAGGTTAATTTCATAGGTGCATTGCCACAACTTCCAATGTCCAGACAGCGAGGAGAAGAATAACAGATATCCAGGGCGTAATGTGTAACACTGGATGACTGTGGGAACTGCTGATGGAAATCAGATGAGGAAGGGAATCAATCTGGATCTCTGTGGTGTCTTTGCTCTTCTGTACTGGGTTTGTCACTACAAGCACACTTAGTGCTAGGCCACTATATTTCTCTGTGCACAGGCTTCCCCTCCCCTTTGAAGGCCCAAGTGGTCCAACTGTGCTTGGCAGAAGTTTCTCTTTCTAAGTACAAAGAACAGCAGGCTGCTGAGAGCTGCTAAAGAAGCGTAGTTGTCTGAGGGTGGTGATATGTCCATCCTGTAGTCATTCTGTAGCCAAACCACAGCAAATAAGACCTGGAAGAGCTGTTTTCTGTGAGAGTAAGGGAAGAGTAAAAGTCAAGCGTGGTCTTTCCTACAGCCAGCTCAGGAGGCATGACACAGCTGGAAGCAATAGAGTTCTAGTTTAGTTTTCAAGCGCCCTGACACTGTCTCCCTTGCAGGCTCCTGTTCTACCCGTGGGATCCTCATGTGTCTGGCTGTGGCTCTGGGCTGTCCTCCTTACCAGTCAAAGACTGTCAGTTCTGGCGACAGTCTTGGGAAATGAGAGAGTGCTTAAAGCATGAGCCATGTATTTTTTTTCTGTTACCTTTTCAGAGGCAGGAGGGTGACCTTCAGTCTTTCCATGAGGAGCTGCAGAGGGTTCTGGAAACAGACAGGCAGAGTGTTTTCTCAAGTTGATAAAGGAAGGCTGTAAGTTACCCTTTATGCTCTTCAGGGCAGGGGGCATTTTAACTTCAGAATGGCACGAGCATATTTTGGATCTCCCTAGGGGGTTGTAATTCTTCTCTGGTTTGTTTGCTTTTTGAGCCTCACACAGCACATTGGTGTAGAGACTTGCTGAGGGGCCTGAGAAGTGAGAAGAAAACCCTGGAAAGTGTATTTACAACAGGCGTGCTGAGAGTGTGTGACATAATTACCTAAGTGGCCTGGAAATTAAAGCTTATATTAAACCTTGCATGAAAGATCAGCATTGTTCACCTATTAAGGAAAGGTATAAAAATCAGCATTGTTCACCATTTAAGGAAAGGTATAAAATCGGGAAGGCTTACAGGGTGGATACAGCTGCTGCTGCTATGTGAGGAATGCACAACAAGCAATTCCCTGCAAATACCATGCAGTGTGGAGCAGAGTGGAGGCTCTGCCGACACACTCTGTGAGGATACGCAGGAACGAGATGGTCCTCTAGAACTGATAAGCAGCACTTTTGGTACCCTGAGCCAATGGTCTGTCAAATCTTGACAAAATGCTGTCTTTAGTGCAAACTTTGCTCATTTTAATGTCATTTTAATACTAAAACACACCTCCATCCCAAGGCTACCTGCCTTCAAGGTGAAACTACTCCTCCCTCAGTCTGCGCCCCGAATTGTTTGTAAACTGTACCTTTAAATGCGAGGCAGGAGAATTTCATACCAATTGGAATAAAGGTATTTATGACTAAAGTCACTCTAACTCCACCTTGAAGGTGAAAAAAGGTATAAAATGGTTAAAGAAAAGGGGATGTTGGGGGAAGACACCATCACGAACAACTCGGGGAAGCTCCTTTGCAGATTGTCTCTGACTCTTGGGATCAGCCAACGGACTGAGTCTCTTCCTCTCGCCTTGGGTGGCCTTGGGTGAGACTTAAACTAAGTACTTCTGCTGGAAACAGAATTTTTGTAGCCAGGCTGTACTTTGTCATTTCGTGCACTGTATTAAATACGTGTCTATATTTTTTTTGTACGTATTTCTTTTGCAGACAGTCACTATTGCTGGCAATCCACAACAACCTGTATCTCTTTTGCATGAATAAAACTGCACTAAGTAGCCAGTCATCAGTGTTTCTCACTGAACGTGACCAGACCCTGGAGTGTGGCTCTGCTAGTTCCTGAGAATGACTGGACTGAAGATGCAGTCCACTATCACTGAATCCAGAGTCATGATAGTTCACAGGAGGTGAACATGCCTGGACTGGTCGTGGTAAATTAAGCATCACTCAAAATTTCAACCTAGCCACACCTAACCTCCCACCTTGGTGAGGACAGTTAGAATGAAAGGGGGTTTATTTTCTGCCAAATCACTCTGTCCCTTTTTAATGTGCCGTGTCCCCGCTACTGCCCAGTGATCGCTGCTCATTATGAAGTTGTTACATGTCTGGGCAGCACGTGATCTCTAAAAGGTACAAAGCTGCAACGCTAGTTAGCCAGGAGAAATCTTGCGAGATGTGGAGACCACACACATAGAAGGGAAGAAAGACTTACCTTTTAAAGGCGGAAACCTGCTTCTAACAGCACAGATGCGAGTGTTGTTTAATCCTGTGGAAAAAAAACAAAGGACATGGAGATGATTCATTGCTGAGGACACCTAACGATACTGCCGAGTGGCTTGAAATGAAGGGAATGGCTGATGCTGGGGAAATGCTTCTCTTGGACAGGTCCAGGAAAGGGGAGCAGGGGGTATTTTTGGAAGAAAATGGCATTACACTCAAATTTCTCTTTTTGCTTTTGAGGGCAGCTGTCCAGGCTCTCTGTGTAGTCCCTCATCAACTCTTACCAGGCAAGTGATACAGCGTCCTGGCTTGGGGAACATTCCTGGAGTAGTCCTTTCCTTTTGAGCCTCTATACTGAGATGAGGAGTGGTTCAATTCTGACATGTTGTACTTGAACATGCTTGAATGGAATGGATATTAGTCATGTAAGGCTGGATCTTCTCCTCTTATGGAGTGTCTCTGTGGCAAGCAGGTTGGCTCTTCCACCCGTCGCCTAAGGCTAGATGCTGGAGGGGAAGTAAAAAAGGTGAACTGATCATATAGGCTGAAAGGGATCCGAAGCTACAATTACTGGTTTTCTTCCTGTTCCACGTCAAATTTGGAGAAGGTATAAGCACAGGCAGGTGGAAGCAAGCTCCCTGCTTCTCCAATCCTAAGTAGTCACCTACTTTGGAAGCTGGTACAACATGCCTTGGGCAATATAGTAGACAGCAAAATTATGCGCGGCGATCCCTGTGACAATTGGACATTTGACAGAAGGATGTTACCAGCCAGCACTGTCTTTTTTATACTGTAGATAAAATCACACTGAGAAATGTGGATGTTCATTGCAGTATTCCAAAGGAATTCCAGGCTTCTCGCTTCCTCCCAAAACGAGAGTAGCCTTGCACCTGGCTGTGTTAATGGGCTCTTGAGGAAAAATGGAATGTAGGCCATTGATGCCTTTTTCACCAGTTCTCAGTCTGTACCCGGAAAGCACATGAGTGCTGGTGTCATGGGCAGAAAGGTACAATTACCTGAGAAGCGGTGAGGTAGAGGAGCTCCTTCTTGGCAGGTGTCAGGACCTTTTTGCTACCTGCAGCAGGGATTTGCGTTTTTCCTCGGGCAGGGGTCTTCAGCTGAGGGAGCAGCAGCTCAGCGCGTCTGCTCGGCCGAGCAGCTGTGGCTCGGTGATGTGAGGAGACTCTGGGACACCTCCTGGTGACACCTCTGAGCTGCACAGCCACGCCTTGTCATTATTGCGTCATAGGCAGTTGTTAGTTGCCAGGCGAGCACGACCTCTCTAAAAGGTACCAAAGTCCATGGCTAGTTACCCAGGAGAAATCTTGTCAGGAAGCTTTTCTCGTTGTTGCCCTTGCCATCACTGGCCAGATGCAGTTCTATCAGGGCTTTAGCTTTCCTAACCTGATCCCTGGCCGCTCAGAAAATTTCTCTGGTAGCCTGCTAGGCTACCTGTCCTTCCTTCCATGCCCTGTAACCTTTTTTGCATTTGAGTTTATGCAGGAGCTCCTTGTTCACCCATGCAGGTGTCATGGTGTGTTTGCCTGACGTCCTCTTTGTTTGGATGTATCGCTCCTGAGCTTGGAGGAGATGATCCTGGAACAGGAACCAGCTTTCCTGGGTCCCTGTTTGCTCCAGGGCTTTTATCCCGTGGTACCATGTCAAGCAGATGCCTGAAGAAGCCAAAGTCTGCTCTCCTGAAGTGCAGGGTAGTGAGCATGCTGTGCACCCTCCTCACTGCCCTAAGGATATTGAGCTCCCCCATTTCGTGGTCACCGCAACCAAGGCTGCCCTTGAGCTGTCTCTCTACCACAGTCTCTTACTTCCTTACTGCTGCTTGTATTCCAGAAAGCACAGCTATCAGAGATGACTTTTCCCTCCCTGAACCGGTGGACCAGAATCAGAGCTTTTGATCCCTCTGGTTTTTTTTACACTTGAAGGGGAAAAAGAAGAGTGTGACAGGTGTGACACTGTCATTCCAACAAGTGCCTGCTGATGGCTGCTAGAAAGTTGGTACTATTAACAAGTGCTGTTGGTGGTTGCTATAAAAAGTTGCTAGCATCAGCAAGTGCTATTTTGCGGGGTCTCTCCAGAGGCCAGCCATTGTCTGAGGCCTGCTACCCAGGCCTTGGCATATCACTAGCTGCCTTCACTTGAACCCCATTGAGCTTTGGAAGGTAGACCTTGGCAGTTGTGTTGCTTGTGGCATGCCCGCTAGCACGTGCTCTCGATCAGCATCTTGCTCAGGGATTACTGGGCTGCCTGCAGGTGAGTGTTCCCTTGGACAGCTACTGCTTACAACACAGACCAGAGCGCTGTTTAAGCCTGCGCAGAAACCCAAAGGACTTGGGTTTTGTCTTCACAACAGCAAACACGCAGTACACTTAGCTGGGGCTCTCCAAGGAGAGTCAGTGCTGCGTCTGTAAAACAGAGGTATCAGACCTGAGGTTTGTATGCTGTAGCACAGGGTTTATGGAGTGGTGTGTAAAGAGTGAACAAACTTGGCATACGTAGAATCACAGAACTGTTTCAGCTGCAAGAGAACTTTAAGATCATGGAGTCCAGCCTTTGTCCCAGCCCTATCAACCACTAGACCATTTCCCGACGTGCAACATCCACCCGTCTCTAAAAACACCTCCAGGGACAGTGACTCCACAATCTCCCTGGGCAGTCAATTCCAATGCCTGACAACCCTTTCAGTACAGAAATTCCTCCTCATATCCAGCCTGAACCTCCCCTGGCACAACTTGAGGCCATTTCCTCTTGTTCTGTTGGTTGTCACTAGGGAGAACAGACCAACCCCCACCTCACTACAACTTCCTGTCAGATAGTTATAGAGAGCGATAAGATCTCCCCTGAGCGTTCTTTTCTCCAGGCTAAACAGCCCCAGATCCCTCAGCCATTCCTCATATGAGACGTGCTCCAAATCCTTTATTAGCTTGATAGCCCAACCCTATATCCCCTCTAGCACCTCAATGTCCTTCCTGTAGACAGGGGCACAAAACTGGACACAGTATTTGAGGTGCAGCCTCACCAAAACCGAGTACAGGGGAATGATCACCTCCCTGCTCCTGCTGACAAACAACACCGTTCCTGACACAGGCCAGGATGCCATTCGCCTTCTTGGCCACCTGGGCACACTGCTGGCTCACCTTCAGCCGCTGTCTACTCTGTCCCCTCCTCCTCTAAGTCTTTCAAACTTGGTAACAATGAACGCCGTTGGCCCCACAAATCCGCACTGCCCCCCGTCCTCCGGCTCTCATTTCTCCCGCCCCCACTGCCTTCAGGCGCCATCTTTGGCGGCTCCTGACACAGCTGCTATTTCTCATTTCTCCCGCCCCCTCTGCCTTCAGGCGCCATCTTTGGCGGCTCCTGACACAGCTGCTATTTCTCATTTCCCCCGCCCCCTCTGCCTTCAGGCGCCATCTTTGGCGGCTCCTGACACAGCTGCTATTTCTCATTTGTCCCGCCCCCTCTGCCTTCAGGCGCCATCTTTGGCGGCTCGTGGCGCCGGTATTTCTCCCCCTCCGGCACCGCCTGACCCAGCACCATCCCCGGCGCCGGCGGCGCAGGCGGCATTCTTGTCTCCTGCGTTTTCTTTTTCTTCATCTCCCCCTGCGTGCCCGACGGTACCCAGTCTAACACGGGGTCGCGCCCACTTACTATGCCTTACCTTGCGTCGTACCCCCGCACGACTCCGCCCAATCTGGGCCGGGAACACGACCGCCTCGTGGTTAGGCACCGCGCTAACGACAGCCGGCTCTTACCCCCACCGTGGCTCGCCGGCACCCTCCGCGGCTCCGCCGCCTCCGCGCCACAAGGTGGCGACCCCCGGAGCTCGAAACGGCGGCGCACCCGACCGCACGGCCACCTCCCCGGACGGGTAGTTTCCCGCGCCGTCAGCGGACCTGTTTCTCCTCTGCTGTCTCAGAGAGTCCTCTTAATCTCCCCCCCCCCCACACGTTTTAAGATGCTGCTCCATCCCCTCGGTCCCCGACAAAGCAGCCTGAAGCATCTCCTCCTCTACCGCTGTCCAATTCTGGACACTTAATAACTCTGTGGGTGCCTGTAAACACACCCCGCCTCCGCATCCATGGGATGCAAGCGGCCCTGGGCACGGTGAACCTGCTCACCCACCTCAAGCTAACAATGCTGTTGAGTGGATTGAAATGAAGGGAATGGCTGATGCTGGGGAAATACTTCTCTTGGACAGATCCACGAAAGGGGAGCAGGGGGTACTTTTGGAAGAAAATGGCATTACACTCAAATGTCTCTTTTTGCTTTTGAGGGCAGCTGTCCAGGCTCTCTGTGTAGTCCCTCATCAACTCTTACCAGGCATGTGATACACCATCCTGGGATGGGGAGCGTTCCTGGAGTAGTAGTAGCCTTCCCCTGAGTCACTCGACTGAGAGGAACGCTGGCTGAACTGGGACTCACACGCTGGCATGGAATGAATTTGTCGTGTAAGCCTGGATCTTCTCCTGTCACAGAGCATGTCTCTGGTGAGCAGCTTAGCTCCTCCACTGATGGCCTGAGGCCAGGCTCTAGAAGGAGAGTAAAGAATGTGAACTGCCATAGGCTAAAAGGCAGCAGAATCTGCAATTGCTGCTTTCCTTGTTCCAGCGTGTCCGGCACAGTAGCACTCAGCAGCGGTGTGATTTCATTCAGGCCGCGATAGTCTACTGTCAGTCTCCACTCTCCGCTAGATTTTCATACTGGCCATATGGGGCTGTTAAAGGGTGATTGAGTCCTGCTGATCACCCCGTGGCTCTCCAATTGACGAATCACTTTGTAGATTGGAATCGGAGAGTCACGGTTAGTCCGATATTGCCGCTGGTGCACTGTTGTGGTTGCAACTGGCACTTGATGGTCTTCAACTCTCAGCAACCCCACAGCAGAAGGGTCCTCTGAGAGGCCAGGCAGGCTGGACAGCTGTTCAGTTTCTTCTGTCTCGATAAGGCAGCCACACCAAAAGCCCACTGATACCCTTTTGGCTCCCTGAAATACCCTCTCTTTAGGTAATCTATTCCCAAGATGCATGGAGCTTCTGGGCCTGTCACAATGGGATGCTTTTGCCATCTATTTCCCATCAGACTCACTTCTGCTTCCACCACAGCGAGCCGTTGGATCCTCCTGTCACTCTGGAAATACAAATTTGTTCTCCTCTATAACCTGACAGGAACAAAGTGCATTGAGCTCCAGTATCCACCAGATCCTTGTAATCTTGTGGATCTGATGTGCGAAGCCAACGGATCAACACAGACCAGTACATCCTGTTGTCCCTGTCCTCCCCCTGGCTGGAGGCAGGGCCCCTCTAATACATTTCTCTGTGCACAGGCTTCCCCTGTCCTTTACAGGCCCAAGGCTGTTCTCCTTACCACTCTGAGACTGTCATTTCCGGAGACAGTCTTGGGAAATGAGAGAGTGCTGGCTTCCAATCGGATGGGACCTTCCCAGTCAGACAGGACTGCTGGTAGATGATGGACAATGCCTTAAAGAGCATTCCTGACAGTTCCCTTAGCACTCTAGGATGTATCCCCATCCAGCCCCATAGATGTAGAGGGGACATTTTGCTCCTCGCTCCTGTCTCTTGGCTTGGGGGGGCTGACTTTCCCCAGTGGAAATGCAGCTATTACCAAAGACTGAGGCAAAGAAGACATTAAGCACCTCAGCCTTATCCTCGTCTTTTAATACCAAACTTCCTTCTGGATCTAATAGGGGCTGGAGGCTCTTTCTTTTATTCTTAACGTATTTATAGAAACTTTTCTTATTACCCTTTACCTCTGAGGCCAGTTTGACTTGTAGCTGGGCTTTTGACCTTCTAATGGTCTCCCTACATAACCTAACGGTGTTCCTGTACTCATTGTGAGTGGTCTGCCCCTTCTTGCAGAGGCCATAAACTCTCCTTTTTTCCCTGCTTTTAAGCCAAATCTCCCTATTCAGCCAGGCCAGTCTTTGCCTCCGGCTGGTCTTACAGCACATGGGGATGGCCTGTTCTTGGGCCTTTTAAGATTTCCTTCTTCAAAAGTGTCCACCTTCCTGGACTCCTACACCCTTCAAAACTGACTTGACTAGATGCCACAGAGCTCTAAGCAGTCTGCTGGAGAGGATGGTGAGATCGACCACTCCCTGAGCAGTGACGATGTTCCAGATGAAATATCTGGAGAGTGGCCAGGTAGGGTGAAGCACGCTCATGTAGTGGTGCCAGTCAGGAGAAAAGCACCGCTCTCCTGTAACTCTTAGAAAGCTTGTGCTCTTCAAGGACAAACGCAGCACGTAGTGAAGAACTCAGATCCTCTTTTCTTAGCCAGGGTGAAAGGAATTTTAGAAAGAGCCGATGTTTTTACCATCCATGCAAGTCCAACTGGATGTAACATGGGAAAGAAGCAGTGCTCCTAAGTAGCAGAAGAGGATTTTCAGAAGATGGATTCTGTTTACTAGCTGAGATAAATACTCCGCAGAAAGTAATCACTGCACATTACTGCCCCTTCCCCATACAGCTAAAGGTATCCACTAAGAAAGTCTGACTAAGCCATGCAAGGCTTTGGTCTTTGCTGGCTATGCTCAGCTTGTCTTCCAGGTCTGAGCTCCACTCCAGGTAGAGTTTATAGATATCTATAGACATCTATATGCACGCAAACAGAAGTGTGTACACTCTACGCAGGGTGGTCAGTTTGAGAGAAGTTGTCTTGCGTTGCTCCTTCAAAGGTGGCCCTTCTGAGACACAAGAAGCTTCCTTTCCTTCAGACCTGATTTGCTTCTGCAACACCCTTCATCACTTCTTGCAAAAGTTGTGTCACAGGCTCATCAGCTGCAAATGCCAGTCCCGATGCAGCGGCTGCTTATTCTGGCAGCCACTGAGGAACATGGCTGGGAGTGGTTTTCCATCCAGGACGATTGTGGGCTTTCTGCAATGTAAAGCTGGCCATGTTTCAACAATTCAACAATGTCTTTTTGCAAACACAGGGTGTGCTTCTGAAACAAAAGCCAGTTCCGGTGTGGAGGTTTAGCCCTGGCTGGGAGCCAGATGCACACCAAGTCATTCTGTCGCTGCCCCTCCTCAACTAGACAGGGGAGAGAGAAATACAACGAGAGATTTGTGAGTTGAGATAAGGACAGGGAGATCGCGCAGCAATTACTGTCACGGGCAAAACAGACTCAGCTTGGGGAGAAGTTGTTTGATTTATTAATGAAGAATCAGAACAGAGCTGGGAAATGAGAAACCAAACTGAATCTTAACACTGCTAAAGTGTGGGGTCCCTCCCACGGGAGACAGTCCTTCACCAACTTCTCCAGTGCGGGTCCTTCCCATGGGCGACAGTTTTTCTTAGATTGCACTGGCATGGGGCCTTCTCACAGGCTGTGAGTGGCTTTCTGTTCCCTCGCAGATCTCCACACACCGCAGGGGCACAGCTGCCTCAGCACGTGCTGCACAAGTCACAGGGGAGTCTTTCTTCCAGTGCTGGGGCACCTCCTTTGCTTCTTTGTCCACTGACCTTGGTGTCTGCAGAGATGTTTTCACATTCTCACTCCCTGTTGCTGCTGCAGTTTAGCAACTGTGCAGCAGCTTCTTCTCAAAGACATTATTCACAGAGGCGTTACCTCAGTCACTAATTGGCCAGGTCTGGGTCAGCTGCGGGTCCATCTTAGGGTTGACTGGCCCTAGCCCTGTCAGCTACAGGGGAAGCTTCTGGCAGCTCTTGGTTTAAAGAAGCCACCCCTGTAGCCATCCCGCTACCAAAGCCTGGCCCAGGCAAAACCGCTACATGCAGTTAAGTGAAAGCAGCTCCAGAGTAAATACTAATTACGACCTGAAGCACGTGATCTCTAAAGGCAACCAAGATGCAAGGATAACGGTGAGGAGAAAGTCTCGTAAGATGAGGTGCCTAATACACATAGAAGGGAAGAGAGACTTGCCTTTTACAGGTGGAAAGCTGCTTTTTACTACACGCACTGGAGTGCTGTTTAATCCTGTGCAAAAAAACCACAAAGGAAACAGAGATTATTCCATGCTGAGAATGGCTAAGATGCCGAGTGGATTGAAATGAAGGGAACATCTGTGTTATCTCTTGACAACTCTTACCTTGTATGTAATACACCATCCGTGGATGGGGAATGTTCCTAGACAAAATGTGCCTTTCCCCCGAGTCAGTAGGCTGAGTGGAACGCTGGTAGAACTGGGGCTCACGTGCTGTCAGGAAATCAGCATTTGCTGTGAAAGCCTTGATCTTGTCGTCCTGAAAGTGTCTTTGCCGAACAGGTGTGCTCTCCCACTGATGGCGTGGGGCCAGACGCTGGAGGGGAAGCAAAGAACATGAACTCGCATAGCCTGAAAGGCAGCAGTAAAGTCAACGTCATGAGGGGCCCAACAGAAACGCACGTAGCACAGGGAATAAACAAGAGCAGTTGGAGGCGGCCACATGGCCTGCTGGGCTTCAATCTTACTGGCGACATGGAGTCGTGGTGTGATGGCTCCCGTGACTGGACTGTTGGGTGGGTGAGTACGGGCTAGATACAACAGAAAAAAGGGATGTCCCAACCTCCTGACATCCACCCTTTATGTACTTGTACATATAAATGAGATCCCCCTCTCTGTGTCCTCTGCTCTAGACTAAATAGTCCCAGTTCCTGCAGCCTTTCCTCATGTGAAAGATGTTCCGGTCCCCTCATCATCTGGGTGGCCCTGCGCTGGACTCTCTCCAGAAGTTCTCTGTCCCTCTTGAGCTGGGGAGCCCAGAACTGGACACAGTCAAATCACTTTTCAATTCAAAAATACAGAAGCCATATTTTAGATCCCTCCAAGGGAGTGTATTTCTTTCCTTTTGGGATTGCTTTTCCTACCTCACGGAGTCACTAAAGCAATGACTTGCTGAGGGGCCTGAGAAATGAGAAGAAAACCCTGGAAAGTGTATTTCATAGAGGCATGCCGAGAGTGTCGTGTCGCTGATGCTGCCGAGTGATTGCTGCCCATTGTGAAGTTGTTAGGTGTCGGGGCAGCACGTGATCTCGAAAAGCTATCAAGATGCAAGGACAAAGTCTTGTAATACGTGGTGACTACAGACACAGAAGGGAAAAGCAACTTGCCTTTTATAGGTGGAAGGGTGCTTCTTACTACACGGACTGGAGCGTTGTTTAATCCTGTGCAAAAAAAAGAAAAAAACCAAAGGCTACAGAGACGATTCATTGCTGAGGATGAGTAAAGATGCCAAGTGGATTAAGGGTACGGCTTTTGTTGATTAAATGGTTCTCTTTGATGGAAACAGGGAGCAGGGGTTACTTTTGGAAGAAAATGGCATTACACTCAAGTCCAGACTGTCTGTGTGGTCTCTCAAGAGCTCTTACCTGGCCTGTAATACACCATCCTTGGATGGGGAACGTTCCTAGACAAAACGTGCCTTTCCCCTGAGTCAGTAGGCTGAGTGGAACGCCGGTAGAACTGGGGCTCACTTGCTGTCAGGAAATCAGCATTTGCTGTGAAAGCCTTGATTTTGTCTTCCTGAAAGGCTCTTTGCCGAACAGGTGTGCTCTCCCACTGATGGCGTGGGGCCAGACGCTGGAGGGGAAGCAAAGAACATGAACTCAAGCAGGCTGAAAGGCAGCAGTAAAGTCAACATCATGAGGGGCCCAACAGAAACGCACATAGCACAGGGAATAAACAAGAGCAGTTGGAGATGGGCACACTGTGTCCAGGAAATCCAACCATTGAGGTCCCACATTGTCCTCGAGAATGACGAGACCCATGTAACGTCCTTTGCAGTGTATGTGGTGTCCCTCATGTCTCACCTTTTTTTCCTGATCCAGTTAGCTACAGCCAGAATTCACCATCTCCCCAACATGAATATCGTCACACAAGCTGAGCGAAGGAGGGGATGGCTGAATGAGAGGCTTGATGTGGATTCGCTTTCTTTTTGAAGGTTGTGCCCAGGTTTGGAATTGCTTCTTCAAAAGCTTTTCTGAAACAGAAAGCACTGTGTAAAGGAAGGGCTCGACTCCATGTAAGGAGCGCTTACCAGCTACACCCAGGGTACTCACGTCCCTCATTTTGGTTATTTTGTATGATACACGTGAGGTATACAGGGCAGAGGGCATTTTAACTTCAAAAATGCTTATGCCTATATTTTAGATTTCTCTAAGGAGGTGTATTTCTTTTTCTTTCTGGTTACTTTTACTACCTCATGGAATACACTAAAGCAATCCCACAGAATCAGACAGAATGGTAGAGGTTGGAAGGGACCTCTAAAGATCATCTAGTTCAAACTCCTTGCTCAAGCAGGTCTGCCTAAATCAGGTCACACAGGAACATGTCCAGATGGGTTCTGAAAACTTCCAGAGAAGGAGACTCCACACCCTCCCTGGGCAGCCTGTGCAAGGGCTCCCTCACCATTATTATTTGCTGAAATGCCTGAGGTAGGGAAGAAGACCCTGTGAAGTGTATTATGTAGAGTCATGCTGAGAGTGCAGCATTCCAGCTATGGCAGAGTAATTTCTGCTCATTGTGAAGTTATTAGATGTCTGGGCAGCACGTGATCTCTAAAAGTTATCAAGATGCAAGGGTAGCTGTGAGGAGAAATGTTGTAAGATGTCGTGACTGCAGGCTTGGAAGGGAAAGCAAAGGATACAGAAATGATTCATTGCTGAGGTCAGATAACACTGCTGAGTGGATTGAAATGAAGGGAGCGACTGTTATTGATGAAATGCTTCTCCTTGACAGATTCAGGAAAGGGGAGCAGGGGCTACTTTTGGAAGAAAATGACATTACACAAAATTTCTCTTTTTGCTTTTGAGGGCAGCTGTTCAGGCTTTCGGTGTAGTCCCTCAGCAGCCCTTACCGGGCGTATGAGAAGCCATGCCAGGGTGGGGAACACCTCTCCCCTGTGGCTCTTCTTATCACTTGGGATATAAATTTCTCATCACAATGTGCTAGGAACCTCCTGGATTGCTTATGCCCTGCTCTGTTGCCCCTCCAATAGATATCAGGGTGGTTGAAGTGCCCCACGAGGATAGGGCTCGTTAACAGGAGGCTGCTCCTATCTGTCTGTAGGTGCCCTCATCTGCCTGGTCTTTCTGTTTGAGTGGCCACAAGCTCTCAGCTGGCTCCTGACGGGTACTCAGGGGCACCTCCCTGCCTTCCAGCTGGTCACTGACTTAGAGGGTGAGAGCCCTCCTCATCTCCCCTGACTGTCCCTCCCGAAGAGCCCGTACCCACCCACCCAACAGTCCAGTCACGGGAGCCATCACACCGCGACTCCATGTCTCCAGTAAGATTGTAGCCTGCAGGCCAGCAGTCTCCAACTGCTCTTGTTTATTCCTTGTGCTATATGCATTTCTGTTGGGCTCCCAATGACGCTGACTTACTGGCTGGAGTGGGCTGGAATTCCTTTGTGTGGAATTCTAGGTGCTCTCCTGCTGGCCTATGATCCCTGTCTGGGCTCTGGCATTGGCTTCCTGGCCCTGCATTTGGACTGGGAGGAGGGAGATGGATTCAGAATCTCCTCCTCCATCAGCTTTTCCCTGTCATTAGCTTGTGTACCTCCAATTAATTTGTTATGAGTTTAGCACTATTCATTTTTACTATGAGAATATTTGTGGTCTGAAAAGTGCAATTTCTATAGATAATTCATATTTGAATGTGGACACAAAAAATTGCATTTTCAAGCATAAAGTAGGAAGGATCTCAAATGTAGTCATGTTATTGTGGTTTGAGGACTAGGAAGAAAGTCTAGATACCTACATTGCAATGTGGCCACTGGTTATTGATGGAGAGATCTCCAGTGGTGCTTTGCCCCCAAAAATAAGATTCCTTGTAATAAGATTACACAGGCTCAGACACTTAAGTCACAGGATTATTTGTGTGTCTTGGTTTCATGGGCTTTTCCTTCCTTACCCCTGCTTGTGTTCCAGAAAGCACAGCTATCAGAGGTGTCTTTTCCCTCCCTGTGATGGTGGACCAGAATCAGAGCTTTTGGTCCCACAAACATCCATATCAGCCCGTTAGCCTGTGGTCTCCTGTCAAAGCTGCTTCAGCACATTGTACCTGCAAGGGACTGCTGCTCATATATGTTTTTGTTGGTTTTGCATGCTGTCTTGGGAACAAAGAGGAGGATAAAAGATTTGGCTCTGAGGTCAACTATAACTAAGATCTGAGGTTCTCATCGTAGTTTTAAGGGCTTTTGCAGAAAAATGGGGCACACTCTCTTTCTTTTTGTACTCACTAGACGTGGCAGTGTGTGGCACTTCTTGTCCTCAAGAAGTGTAAAGCTGAGCTTCACAATTAGTTCTTAAAGCCAGATGGAACTCTGAAGCTGAGGAAGATGGGGTCAGATACAGCAGAGCAGTACAGATTTGTTACAACTTTGGATCAGATAAAAATGGAGAAACAAAAGGCTCACTGGAAATTCTGGGAGTTATGGATAAAACTTTTGGTGAAAGGTAGCCAAGAGTAGCTGGGGTTGGTGAGTAATTCCAACAATTTCCTTTGCTCTCACAATTTGTTGATGTTTCTTAAAGCACTGGTTCTTGGGAATGTGTAGCTTTGTGACTTCTAGCTGAGGAGACTCAGTATCTGTTCTCAAGTGGCACTCAAATTTCTAATTTAAAAAGTTAGATTATAGAGTAGGATCACGACTTACATAAAGATTTACAGTAAATTAAAACACAAATAATGTACTAGTTAGTGTACTATTACTTTTCCTTGATTCAGCTTAATTGAGCTTTGATTTGGTTTCCATATCAAATCCTGTCACATGTCATGCACACTTATTGCCCTTATCATTGCTTATGGAGAAATTGTGTTTACTTCTTGTCTTGACTCTGGGTGTGGGCCTCTGAATTACGTGAGTGGAAGAGAGCCTCTCTGAACACTCCCGTCTCAGAGGCTTTCCATCAAGAAGCTCGTCACTGAGAGTGTTTTTTGCAGTGCAAGCCAACATGCTGCACAGGGGGTTAGCTGGCCAAGGGAGTCCACGCTGACCAGTTAGTTATTCCAAAACCTGTGTCCGCACCTCAGCTCAGGGCAATCTTGGAGCCATTTGGCTGCCAGCTGCAGCTGGGAGACTGGCTATGCCCACTGTTTGCACCCCAGAGCTGAGGAGCTGAAAGATAAAAATCCCTTGAAGTGCACGCAGCCTAGGGCTATTGGGCTGCCTTTGAAATCCTGTTACCTGCTGACATCGATCCCTCTTCTGAAAGAAGATAAATTAAGATTATTGCTTAATAACCTGAGCCATCTTGTTAAGAAAGATCAGACTATCAACTGTTGAAATGCCTAGGTGACTGAAAATCGGTAGATAGATGGTGATGTAAACATGTATGGTTTTATGGGCACTGTCATGCTGCCATTGGACACTTTGCAATGGTGTGGATAGCTGTAACACCACATGTGGAGGGTAGCCTGTTCAGAATCAGTAAGGTGCTGTGCGCTGGGCAGGTTTAGGTGGCTTGTGGCAATTAACAATGCATTTACCTATTTGTAAAACAGATTTTGAAGGTGACATTCCTAAAATTCCTTCAACTCGAGGATAATGTCAGAGAAGTTTGAAAGGCTCCAGCATTTCTTTGATTTAAACAGACTTCCTTATTGCTCATGATATGTTGTAGATCCAGCATGCAGCTCCTTAGGTAATCACACTGAAGATCAGCAGTTCACAGCACTGTTATTGCTGTCAGTGCACACTATTGGAAAGTGTTCACTTACCCTGCAGGGGCATTTTAAAATCTGCTTTGAGAACGCACACATTGAGGTAGAGATGAACGTTGCTATGACTTCCAAATCTAAGGCTGACTAAACTTTGTCCCATTTTTATATAGCTTGCCTGCCTTCCAAGAAGATGTCACTGTTAGCTGGAACAACAGCATCTACTACTGACACTTCTAAAGCCAGTAAGTAATAACATTGTTGATTCATACTTGTTCCCCTTTGCTCTGGTTTTAGTTTAAGTAGTGTAAGATGTGCTTTTTTGTGTTTATCACTTGGCTGTGATTTTTCAGAGACATTCTTTTAAAAAGGGAGTATTCATACTTGCTTCAGTACTCTGCCTAGAGCCTAATTTGTTCTTTTAAAACTTACTCTGAACCCACAAACTTTCAGAACCAGTGTTGAGCTTATCTGCAGCTTCCCCCTTTGGCTTTTGTTCTTCAGCTTCCTAAAATTAATAAGACGTTGTCCTCTGTGTAATTGACTCATTTTCTGTGTTTTCTGGGAAGGTAATGGTGTTTATTTCAAAGACTGTACATTAAGTCTTTGTTTATGTTTGCTCAAAACTGGATGTCATCATCCCATGCTTGCTTAATTCAGCTCCATTGCATGGTCCTGCACATTTGTGTGATCTTCAGGTACGGTCCCTAAACTGTTTGAACAGGTTTCAGTTGACCAGCCCTGCATACTAGCTCTGAATCTTACCCACTGGCCCATGTTATCTCTGCACTTCTTACTAATGAGCACCTGCAGTGTTTCATGTACCTGATCCTTCAGGCATCTTTAAATGTGTAGGTGGAAATATATAAAGGGATTGAGCAGTCCCAGTTTCTGTCTTGTATTTTTTTCTTTTTTTCCTAACACTAACCTGTGGAGTCCAGAGCTCAATCTCTTGTGTTTATTAAGTTCTGAAGATTAAGAAGTGGTTTGTAGAATAATAATTTGGAAATTATTATCACAGAGTGAAGAGAAATCCTGATTTTTCATTTAAAGATCCTCTAGAAGGCTAAATTTGCTTATATTTGCTTATTTATCTTTTAACAGGTAATTCACTGTCTGAAAATAAATGTACATGTACATTGGAAAGCTCAAAAAGAAATATTAACAGTGTAGGGGCAGAAAAAGGAACCTATTTAAAAACTGTTTAAGTATTAGCTAAAGCTAATAAACATTTGTTATTTGTAGGGCAGAATGTATAGTTGCTGTTCAAAACTGTGATGTGTAACTACCCTTAAAAGTTTTTTTCTAATGAAGAGTTATGCCACTTGAGCTGTGATCATAATATTCTCATGTAAAATTACATTAAGTTCAGTGCAGAAGAACTGATTTTATTTATGTTTCAGAAACCACTGTCTCACTTCACCTGACGTCAGCTTCATGCATTGATTCAAGAAAGTAACTGCTGCAAGGCTGCTCAGCTTTGATAGGAGTGAGGAGTAGGAAGGCACCTGTACTGCCTGTGAAGTGCAGGCAAAGAACTACTTTCCCCTTCCAGCACCTGTAGTCAGAAACTGTAGCTATGGCTACAACCTGCTGAGCATGGTCAGTATTTCATGCCCTTTGCCCAGGTTGCAATCCCCAAGTAAAGATGATCTCGAGTTGCATGATTGGGCCTTTGTTCACTGCTCCTAACATCCATTTTGTGAAATTCACCAGCCATTACAACTCCCAATGTATTCTTTCTTTTCTGTTTCACACTGCATTTCACTGGGATCTGCTGAAGTTAATAAATGACTGGAGAGAAAGTACCCGTGCCACATGATCAAGGACAAGGACAGATAAAAAGCTGATAAATTAATATCGTATTTTAATTGCACAAGAAAGAATACAATACAGAGATAAGCATAAACGAAAATTCTCTTAGTAGTTAACTGTCCTAAAAGGGGAGTGTGTTGGGACTAGGCATCAGTTAAGTATGTTCTGGCAAAAGTCAGAGCAAAGTGTTGAGCCTGAGGGCCTGTGTGAGCAAGTCATAAAGGGGTGTCACTATAGTTCTTATGTGTACCAGGGCTGCTGTACATGTTGATCTTGGGCCCCATGCTCAGCACCTTGAGCAGTTTGGCAGAGCAATGCAGGTAAACCAGCTTCTACAATGCAAGTCAGCTCGTGTTTCACTGGTGCCAAGTGCAGTCGTGTTTCTTGCCGCCTTCTTCCTAAAGACTGTGCCACGTATCTCTGCATAGGCTGCAGGCAGGATCCACTTCCCAGTGGCCCCTGTTGGAGGTACACCCCCTAGCCAAAGGAGATGGTTTTCAAGTGGCTTCAGATCCATTCCTTGAAAAAAAAAATAAAAGAAAAATCTCATGGAGTTGATGTGCATATAGCTAAAGAAATGAGGAACGTTTCGAGGGGAAACATAAAGGGATCTGAGAAGACAGCAATGAGGAGAAGGGATAGGAACTTCAGAACAAAGGAGGAAAAGAGAAAGATAACCGTCAAGGAATGGAATGGACTAGAAATACTTCATTCTGCTACAAGTTTCTCTAGGAAGTGCAAGTCACTAGGCCTTACCTCCTGAGGCTTTGTAGACTCTTCTACTGTGAAGGCCTTACTGAGAGAATTTATAGGGTTTTATATGCATTGTTTTTGTGTTGACATTTTGTGTTACACTACCAATCTTTTAATTACACCACACCTCACAAATTTTCATCTTGATACGGCAAGACATCCTCTGTGATAGCGGTGTTGTCTGCTCTGCAGTTTTTAGCTGTCACTCTGCTTTCAGGTTAGAGATGTCTAGGTATATGGAGTGTGGAGCAGTCCAGGAACAGATTTTTCTCTAGCTGGGAGAACAATGATTAGTCTTTGTTTTTTTGAGTTTGGCTGTTCATACATGGGACCTCTCCCAGTTGTTGTGTCAGGGTTTCTGCTGGCTGAGTGTCAGGAAAAGGGGCTCAGAGCAAGGTGGTAACAAGCCCATGTTTAAGCAACTTCTTGAGGGGGAATACAAGTTAAACTGACTAATTTTGTATGGGAAAACAATGTATTTTGTTAGCTCACTACAGTAAGCAGGAGAAATAATTTGTTGCTTCCATCTAGATTATATCCACATCATTAGAGTCATAGTGTCCATATGGAGGCCATCTTGGGCATAGCAATCATGAAATGATAAGAGTTTTAGATTCTTGGAGATGGAAGCAGGGATGTCAGCATAACTGCTATCTTGGACTTCTGGAGGGCAGATTTTGGCCTGTTCATGAACCTGATTGACAGAGCATGTTAGGTTCATGTGGAGTCATTTTTGGTAATGGGGAGGGGGCTGCGATGGTGGCCTCTGTAAAAAGGTGTTCAAAACTTTCCCCAGCTCTGTCAGACCCACCTCTGTGGATGAGACTATTGAGCATCTCCACAGTCACTTTTTAAGAAGCCAGAAGAGGAGGAGTTGGTGGAGGTGGAAAGAGTTAGATGAGAGAGAAGCAATCACGTAGACCCAAAGGTCAGTGAGGGAAGAAAGGAGGAGGTGTGCTGGAGCAGAGACCCCCCTGCATCTTGTGGAGAGTAATTTCTGTGGAGCTTCTTTCTGAAGGGAAAAAATCTTTGTTTCAGAGGCTTGAAAACCACAGCAAAGCCATCCTGTGCTTCCCTCCACCCCATTCCCTGCACCAGGACATTGTTCCAGGAGAGGGCTGTTATATAGGCATGTGCGCAGTGGTTGGGCCTGCACTGGCAGGTGTTGCTGGAACTGATGGGTCAGGCAGTCACTTGCAAATTGAGCAGGGTGTTGCACGTGGTAAGAAACATGCATCCTCTTGCAGCATTTCTTGATGACTTAGTGATTTTTGTTTTCACGTCAGCACAATTCTCATGTTGTCCTTGGTTACAACCAATTAATGAGTAGACGGACTGTAAAGCTACGGAATTGGGGGCAGGTACAGCCACAGCCAGAGCCAGATGCTGTATATTTCTCAAGCAGCTTGCCCAGTAGCATGTGTTAATGTATCAGCTGGGCTCTTAACAAGTGCCAATAAAGTAATTCAGCAAAGGCTTCAAGTTTTCTCCACGTTCAAGCTGCTGTGAATTCAAAAGCCACTCTCCCCTTTTCTCTTTGCACTTAAAAGTGCCACTGAGAACAGTGGATTTAGATGGCAGCTTCCCGGGGAGGTAGAAAGAGGGAACAGCTTCCAGCCAGGGCTTTTGCTTTAAAGGGTGGGGGAAAGCGTGATAAAGGAATCAGGTAGACAGAATTGCTGTAAAGAGTGCAGTTTCAGCAGATGGGTGGTTTATTTTCATTGCAGCTCTTTGGTTGATTACGGGGTGGGACGCTGGTCTGGGAGGCTTGGCTAAGGAGGTCAGAGCAGTGCACTTGCAGGAGCACTTCAAAAGACCAGGTTCCAGTGTATTGGACAGAACTCGTATCAGCAACCTGACTGCTTTGCAGCTGGCTAAATTCTTGGTGCAGGAAATCAGACGTGGCAAGATTTGAAACAGACACACACCAGTCAACATGAGCACAGCAGGCAAAGTAAGCAAAGGTTGATATTGGAAAAGTTTCTTTGCTTCAGCTGAGTAATGCTTCTTTAAATGCAATTTCTTTGCAGGGACACCATAAGTCCTGGTGGTATTGCATAGGTGACTTTAGGTGGAAGCTGGTACAGAAGAGCTGCCTTTATTTGCAAATCACTGTACTCTCCTAGGGAATGAGTTTACACTATTTAAGGTGATGATTTATTTGTTTTTAAACAGGGAGGTAACATAAGGTAACAGCACCAGAATGAGAAAAACCTCTCTCCATGGTTAGCAAATGACTTTATATCTCTGATTGCACATTCTAAAATGTGACACGGTGTAGTAAGTGTCCAGATAAATGTGTTATCAGCTATGTCAGTTTCTGCTCTCAGTTCCCATGGTGATTTAAACTATTTTTAGCTTCTTTATCATTCATATCAGTTTGTTTTCTAAAAAAAAGAAAGATATAGTTAATTTTGAGGGTGTAATTGTGCTGATGTTAGGACAGTCGTTAAATTTGAATATGCATATAACAAGACTGGAGCTTAAGTTAATGTAAGACCAAAAGTAAGTATCACATGCAATGCAGTACTGAGCTGGGGCTGGAATGAGTATTTATGTTATTTCTTTGCTAACTGACAAGAGAGATAAAGCTTAATACCAGTGCTGAAGGTAGTATGTGTTGCTTCTTGCACTATCTGAGAGATGCTAACATACACCCAGAAACATGCAAGAGAGGTGAATGGTCAGGAAACTTGCTGGAATGCACCTTAAGAAAATACCAGGATCATTTGCTGTTACTGACAGCTGTCTTCACTCTTCTGAAACAAAGCAAAACAAGAGAAAACAAATGTAAAGTTCTCTTTAATGCTGAGATACTGCAAATGCAAACTTGCTTGTAGCTCACTTGTAGGTAAATTCACCAAGTTCAATCTTCTGCCCATCCTTGAGCTGAGCATGGTAAATTAATTGTTGTGATGTAACAAAACTGCCTGGTTTTTACTGTGTTGATCTGAGAGTAATTTGTGAGTTTTGTGCAGTTTACCTGGCCAAGCAGCATAATCCTTATGCTCTCTAAAAGACTATATTATTACACCCACCCTCCCCTTGCTGCAGTAACTTGTAAGAAACAAAACCCTATGACTCCAGCTAATGCCTGCATTAATAGATGAAATGGGTGAAATACATACATGAAATGCTGTTGGGGCACCTCTGTTATCCTAGTATCGTCAGTAGAAGTTCACAGGGACCCAATCATTAGAGAAATAGTTAACCAATGACTAATTGTAGGAGAGATTTATTTGTTTTCACCAATCCACAGTTCTTGGCTACCTTTATTCTTATAAATGCCACGTGGGCTTTGCATGTGGAAGTTTTTAAATCATTCTTCTGCCATGTCGGGTACAGTTTAAATAAATATATAAGCCCTTAAGTAACTTTCCTTTAAAATACGATCTGTGCCCTAACTTGTGATTTATTTTTACTAATCACACTTGCATTTGACACATGAAATGTTAAATTTAGTGCAAACCTCTCTTGAATCTGTCTTTTTGAAAGCATTGTGCTCATTCCCACTATAAGTCTGACTGCTGAAAACTCACTATTTTATTTCACATGCTTAACATTTCCAACTAATTATTTTCTTTGTTACCAATTGATAGTTTATTGGTAGTCAAACATTATTTCTACAACTACTTGAAAAGCTTTGATATCAAAAGTTACTTGCTTTTTTTTTTTTCCCCCCTGAGCACTTGGGAGAACACTGGTGTCAGGTTGTCTCAATCCCAGGTTGACAAGGCCTGGTGCTGTATAAAGCTTTGAGATGGGCAGAGAATAGCAAGGAAGAACAGGAATTGAAATGGGGACAGGCCTCACTACCTTCAAATAGACTAGGAGTGAGCTTGCAAGGTGGAAACAAGCTGTCTTCTGTCTGAGAGCCTGGCATTGAGGAATGACAATACTCCTCTCTCTTCTAAGAACATTTTTCTCTCCGTGGCAGATGATCAGAGAAGCCCTGAGGCCTGGCAGCACCTGGACAAGGACTGCAGACCTAAGGGACAAACTTTAGCCTAACAGACAAAAAAACCTATTTTGAGTATTGAGAGTACCCTCACCTGAGTTAAATGTCCTTTCTGAGAAGCAAAGTACCGTAGCACGGATAATCTTGCACTAAAGGGACTGCTGCTTCTTCAAGATTGCCTCTGTGTAGTGCTATGTCAGTTTACATAGGTGTCGTCTCTGTCATCTCCTCATGGCTGAACTTGGGTTTAATAGAATGTTTAGAAACATGTATTAGCTTCCAAAGTCTATCCTTAGCAATTTTGTCAGTTGCTAACCAAGGGAGTTCTAGGCAACACACGTTGTGACAGTGAGCCATATCCAAGAAGACACAATATAGACCAGTAATTCCATATGGCAAAAATAATCCTCCAAGGAAATTAGAAACAGAGAAGAAGCAATGAGGATGGATAAGGAGACTGTCCTAGGAGACTAATATACATGTTACAGAAAGCTTTGTATGACAGAAATAAGAACAAAGTGAGGCGTGATCTTGGTGAGGGAAAAAAGCGGGTTTACACTGGGCTTTGTTGTTCTCTTTTTTGTTGCATTTTGTGTTTGGAGTGATTTTTCCCGTAGTTTTTCCATCTCCTCCACCAAATAGGAGCAGAAGTTTCACATGCAGAAATGTAAGAATCTCTCTGTATGGTGACTTGCAAGTGCCATTCCCATTTTAATTTATCTGTTTGCAGGTTATCAAATGTAAGGCAGCAGTAATGTGGGAAGCCAATAAACCGTTTTCTATTGAGGAAGTGGAAGTTGCCCCACCAAAAGCACACGAAGTTCGCATCAAGGTATGAAGAGTAAAATTTAAAGCAACTACTACAACTTGCATTCTATGCTGCTGTTTATCAGAATTCTTTCTATAGATTTTTAGGATCCAGTTGGAAAACATCCACTAGATGAGTATAGCATAGCAACTATTCAGAGGAGCCTTGCTTTGTAGATTAAAAATTAATACAAACTGTGAAAATAATGAATCACATAACCAAAAGTGGTTTTACCTGTAGATTTATTGTGTGCATAAGTGATTTTGGAGGGAAGCAAGTGACTTCTACAAATACGTGGTATCATTTCACTTCTGCATGTGATTTGACATAGTTAAATGCTAAAATGTTCTTGTCTTTTCTCTAAATCAGATCGTGGCCACAGGGATCTGTCGATCTGATGACCATGTGATAACTGGTGCACTGGTTGTGCCTTTTCCAATAATTCTTGGGCACGAAGCAGCCGGTGTTGTGGAGAGTATTGGGCAGGGAGTAACTTCAGTCAAACCAGGTAAGAAACAACAGTGAACACGAACCCTGTACTGAATTTCCAGACTCCTGCTTAAGTCAAATACGATTAGTTACATGCATGAGGACTTGTCTTGCAGAGGGAAATGTTCCAACTTTGAATTTTTTCAAGGATACCTTAAAGGAAGCTATGTACTGTTTATATCTTTCTGTGTTCCCAATATTGATTTATTTTCAGATTTTCTATTCAGTTTCTTTTGGTTTTGGCAAAAACATCTGCAGCTTGTGTTCCACCTACATATCACTTATCCTGTCATAGGATTAGGAACATAGGATCTTTGCTGTTGGTCATAGAAAATCGGGTCTTAGCTGCAGGTCCTTTAGTTTCACAGAATCACAGTATCACAGAACGGTAGGGGTTGGAAGGGACCTTTAGAGATCATCTAGTCCAACCTCCCTGCAGAAGCAGGGTCACCTAGATCAGGTCGCATAGGAACATGTCCAGGAGGGTCTTGAAGACCTTCAAGGAAGGAGACTCCACAACCCCTCTGGGCAGCCTGTTCCACTGCTCTGTCATCTTCACAGTGAAATAGTTTTTTCTTATGTTTAAGTGGAACTTTTTGTGTTCCACAGTTTACCCAACTAATGTCTCTCCCTCAAAAATAAGACAAAGCAAGATGCTAGACAACATGTCAAATATCTTCTTTTCATTCCCTTAACAGCTAAATAATCCGTTGACTTCAGCAGACTGGAACTTAGGTCTATGTGTTCAATTACTTCATTTTAAAAGTACCAGGGAACAACTGGGGTGCCCAGCCTGCTGCAGGCTTTTCTTGTGTGCAGCACCAGTGCTGGTGAATCAGCACTGCTCCCTGAGGGCTGGATTGCTCAGAGGACACTTACCTGGACCAGCAGTGAACAAAGTCTGCATAGAAATGCACAATTTCATCTAGGCATTTTGTTACAATACCTAAGTAATTCACTTTTAACACCCACATGCTTCCAGCGTCTTTGTTCATACTGGCAACAAGTCTGAAGTCTGTCTAAAGCAGGTTGGTATGTGTGATTGAAAAATTTTTGTCAGAGATTTCTGCTTTAACTCCAAACTAATATGTATTATGCAGATTTCAGTGATAGCTCTAACTGCTTCTTCTTTGATGTCTGGGTTTGTAAATGACTCTGTTGTACAATTCTAGTTGCCATGTATTTCCAGGTGAGCTGAAACAGCAGGCCAGAACATGCATATACACACACATACAAAATCACATTTCTTAGATGTTGCTTAATCTACACGTTCAGGTTCTAAAAAAGACCCCAAGACGGGCAAAGTTTCTTTAGCAGAATGATTACTAAGGCCATATGACAGTTCTAAGTGTGAGTCAGAGTAATGGAGGCCTTTCATGTCCTGTAGGTATTTTCCATTTTTTAGCAGAAATCAAAGTTTTCCCTCGACTTTCAAAATATCAAGGATTAGCCACATTTTAGAACTGCCAAATCACAAAACAATCTGTGTTAGGGATTACCTGCTTAGAGGTTATATTTTTGCTCTAAAAAGTGCACATCAGTTAGAAAATTGCACCTGGAAGCTGGGTTTTACTTTGGTAGTTATATAATTATGGTAGAGAATTAGAGATGTTGTCCTAGTGGATGCCAGTTTTTACCTTAGTTTCTTTACTTGTGTATTAGTATTTTCCTGTAAGTTAGAAGATGCATTAAGCTGCTGAATGAGTACTTCAGGAATGTCAGTAGCCAACACAGTTTTACGACATAGCTCAGACTCAGTTCTATGAAAGACACCAGAAATTTCACATATTGAAAATAGTTGTCATAACTTTGTCCTAATGATGTCCTTTATAAACGAGAGCTTGTCTGTCTTCCAAGGGCAGCAGAAGGAAATGAAACCACCACTGCACTCCTAGTGCATATTAATTTAGGGATTAAATACACTTGCTTCATGGTTTTACTTGCATGATTCTTATTTGCCTTTCTTCATCTGCTGTCATTACCATTCTATTTCTAGGAGACAAGGTTATTCCACTCATAGTTCCACAGTGTGGGGAGTGCAAGAGTTGCTTAAACACCAAGGGTAATCTGTGCAGTAAAAATGAGTGAGTGTTCTTGAGTTATCTGCAACTCTTTTTTGATTTTTATTCATACAAAACTGATCACATTGAACACATCTCACTTGCCATTGTTTCTGGTCATCTTTCAAACAGCTTTAGTACAGCTACTGGATTAATGTCTGATGGCACCACTAGATTCACCTGTAAAGGAAAAGCAATTCACCATTTTATTGGTACAAGTACCTTCACTGAATACACAGTAGTGGATGAATTTGCCATAGCCAAAATTGACTCTGCTGCTCCTCTGGAAAAAGTTTGTCTAATTGGCTGTGGATTTTCAACTGGTTATGGGGCTGCTGTGCAGACTGCCAAGGTAAGTATCATGCTGGGTGGTTCTGGTGTCCTGTGTGGTCTGTTCAGGACTGTGTGGCCTCTGAGTGGGTTGTCAGCATGGCAGCCAGGAGGCGTAGACTCTGTTGAGGGTGGAAAGAAGATGCTAGTTCTTTTCCTACTTCAGTTTCTCTGTTTCCAAGGTACTCAAAAGTCTTCAATTCAAAATCCTGTAAAAATATTTATTACCATCTATTAAGTTTTCTCCCAAAGCTTTATCACCCCTAGAAATTTGTTGCATCAGAGCTGATTTGGTTTACTGTAATTTAAATGTAGAAATACATGGAAGCTTACATATACAACACATATACAACACTCATAATTTGTAGCAATACATAGACGTGACTTTTACAACTGGCACTGTGCCCCCTGGAGTAGCACTACAGATTTTAACATCACTGAAATATAAAGCATCATTAAAAGAAATGTGTCTATAAACATGAAACTGAGACATGTAGTGAAAACCTGGTCTCAGAAATGTATTTTAGGGACAATTTATTTTAGTCCCATGTAGGATTACAATAGTATAGTTGACTACTGGAGTAGGGGGTATGCATGTGCAACTTCTGTCTCAGCAGGTAATTGATAATAAGAAAATGCATCGTACTTTACCTTTACAGTAACAATGTGTCCCATTTATGTGATTATTATAGGTGGAACCAGGCTCCACCTGTGCCGTCTTTGGCCTTGGAGGTGTTGGCCTCTCTGTTGTGATGGGCTGCAAGGTGGCTGGTGCTTCCCGCATCATTGCTGTTGATACCAATAGCAACAAGTTTGCCAAGGCCAAGGAGCTGGGAGCCACCGACTGTGTCAACCCAAAAGATTTCAAGAAGCCCATTCATGAAGTGTTGATTGAAATGACTGGCGACGGTGTGGACTACTCATTCGAAGTCATTGGCCGTACCGAAACCATGGTATGGAACCAAATGATGTGGTCAAATGAGGCATTATCTTGTTACCACTGTTGTCGCTTGCTCACTAAGCACTGAGTGTGAGGAGCCGCGAGCCACTGGCAAAGTCTCAAGCTAACTTCAAACCTGTTAAGTCCAGCTCTCTGCCATGGAGATGCAGGGACAGAAGCACACTCAAAAAATTAGCCAAGGGAACTTCTATGTAGTCCCCTGGCATAACCACGGGACGTTTCACTATCTGCTTGCCAACAGTGACTTGTCATTAATGACTAAGACAAAATGGGGAAGGAGGACAAAGCTAGGACGTACCGAACCCATGACAGGAGACACAATGTTGTGAGCAGATCCAATAGAAGTTGTTTGATGTGATTTCAGTTAAAACAAAAATTAATCGCAGGCTGAGCCCAGAGAGGAGGAGAAGGAATTCAAACTTTTCCGCCCCAGTGGCAAATATTGCATGACTCTGGGTTGCCTTTCTGTTTCCAATGCAGACTGCAGCCTTGGCCTGTTGTCAGTGCAACTATGGAGTCAGTGTGATTGTGGGACTACCCCCTGCGGCACAAAACATCAATTTTGACCCCATGCTCCTCTTCACTGGTCGCACTTGGAAAGGGTCTGTTTTTGGAGGTAAGCACTTGGAAAGATGTGATTTAACTCACTGTAAATCATCTTGAAAGAAATAGGATTGATCTAAATTCATTGCTTAGGTTGGCCTATGGGAAGTAAGACTGATAGCTATTTTGCTGACAAAGAAGCACAAAGAGAAGTAAATGTAACCGTTAGTTAATGGCAAGAGAAGGAGAGAGAAAAACCAAGAGGGAGAGAGGGAGGAAGAAGAGGCAGAGAAGGAGATAAAAAGACAAAAAAATAGAGAAAAAGAGGAGAAGAAGAAAGAAAGGGGAAATTAGGGAAAAAGACAAATGGAGAAAAAGGAGGAGGGCGAAGAGACAATGGAGAAGTGTGAAAAGGAGAAAGATAAAGGGACAAGGGGAGAAAAAGAGAATATGACGAAAAGATGAGGGAGAGAGGAAAGAGGGAGTAGGAGAGAAAGAGCAAGAGCAAAAAGAAGAATGAGAGGGATAGAAAAAGAATATTAGAGAATGGGAGAGAAGGAGAGTCAGCATTCCAAAGGACATCGGGGGTCAGACCCACTAGATTTCCACATAAGCTCAGCCCCTTGCCAGCTGCCATCAGTCCCTTCCAGTTTTTTTTTCTCTTCTAGGCTCTCCCAGCAGAGTCCCACACTCAGCAAGCTCTGACTTGCTCAGAACTTGTTTCCAACGACAGGTTTTCTCACTCACAACCGATTCCTCTGTATTCAATGGACACCTGAATAAAATAGCAGAGACAAATCAGATTCCTCTGGAAGGGCATCCTACTATTTATTATGTCTTTGTAAAGTTAAAGACATGCTGCAATATTTCATCATGCTATTCTGCTACAGAAAGTTTATATAAAATTTAATCTGCCATCAGTTTTGTCTGTTTTCACAAGGATTCAATGTGTCGTTATCCATTGTCTGTGGTTTTTTTCAGGCTGGAAGAGTAAAGATTCAGTCCCTAAACTGGTTGCTGACTATATGAAGAAAAAATTTGTTCTAGATCCATTAATAACCCACACACTTCCTTTCTCTAAAATCAATGAAGGATTTGATCTGCTAAGGACAGGGAAGAGGTGAATATTGTTTAATTGTAAAGGGGCTACATGAATAATCTAAAGGAGCTATATGGTAACTGACTGCATGTCAGAGAATGGAGAAGGCAACCCACTGTGCCACGTAATCTCTCCCAGAGTTGTGTCAGTGGGGTGCATCTGTAGTAATAAAACCAGCTTTAGCTTTTGAAATGCAACATCTTTCCTTGCAAAAGAACTTTCTGATTCTAGTTTGAGCAAAGATTCTGAGTGGCAGAGAGAGAAAAGATCACACAAATGAGGTGGATTGGGAATTGGATTGGGAGGTAACTAGTTGAAGGAAAGAAGGTAGAGAGTTGTGATCAATAGAGCAAGGTCTGGTTGGAGTCTTGTGTCTAGTGGAGTCCCTCAGGGTTCAGTGCTGGGACCAGTACTGTTCAATTTATTCATTAATGACTTTGCTGAGGGAACAGAGGGCACTGTCAGCAAGTTTGTTGATGATACTAAACTGGGGGGAGTGGCTGACACACCAGAAGGCTGTGCTGCCATTCAAAGAGACCTGGAAAGGCTGGAGGGTTGGGCAGGAAGAAATCTAATCAAATTCAACAAGGGCAAGTGTGGAGTCTTGCATCCGGGAAAGAATAACCCCATGTACCAGTACAGGTTGGGGAGTGAACTCTTAGTACTGTAGGAGAAGGGGACCTGGGGGTCTTCGTGGACAGCAGGATAACCATGAGCCAGCAATGTGCCCTCATGGCGAAGAAGACCAATGGCATTCTGGGCTGTATTACAAGGACTGTGGTTAGTAGGTCGAGAGAGCTTCTCCTCCCCCTCTAGTCTGCCCTTGTGAGACTGCATCTGGAATACTGTGTCCAGTTCTGGGCCCCTCAGTTCAAGAAGGACAGAGAGCTGCTGGAGAGAGTTCAGTGCAGGGCCACCAAGATGATGGAGAGCATCATCTCCCTTATAATGAAATGCTGAGGGAGCTGGGGCTCTTTAGCTTGGAGGAGACTGAGGAGTGATCTCGTTAATGTTTACAAACGTGTAAAGGGCGGGTGTCAGGAGGATGGAGCCAGGCTCTTCTCAGTGATGTCCAATGATAGGACAAGGGGCAATGGGTATAAGCTGGAACATAAGAGATTGCAAAGAAACACAAGGAGAACTTTCTTCACCTCTCCAGTGATGGAACACTGGAACGGGCTGCCCAGGTGAGTTGTTGAGTCTCCTCTGGAGACTCACCTGCACGAGTTCCTGTGTGACCTACTCTAGGTGGTCCTGCTCTGGCAGGGGGGTTGGACTAGATGATCTTTCAAGGTCCCTTCCAACCCTTTCGGTTCTGTGAAATGAGGAGGTCTCTGCCCACGACCCATCAGAAGAGAGCTCACAACCAAGGAAGCCTAGGAAAGCCAAGCTGTAGAGTGTCAGAGGTTTGCTACTTTGCATTCCAACAGATGTCTTAGCATGAGGAACAGGAACACTGAAACAGCTCGTGTTTACTGGAAGAGCAACTCGCTGTTCCTCTTGTAATTTAGGGAACACAGTCCCAGTGCAACTAGTTCTAAAGTCACTGGGTAGTTTACCTGAACTTCAGAGCTTTGCAATAAAGTACTCAGTGTATATAAACCCATTTAAAATTCAGAATTCACCTCTGGTGCATTCCTCTGATGTTGTGAAAGCTCAATAGATTCTGTTTTCAGTTAGTTTAGCTGTTACTTGCTCTAAATATAAAAAGCCTGTAACACAAGAATTTAGCCCCGAGGTTTGCTCTTGGGTTCTAACTACACAGCACAGACTTAATTTTTTGAGTGTTCTTGTTTAAGATGTGCTATAAATGTTACGTTTTAGATTTGAGTGTTAACAAATGGGGAAGTGGTGAGGATACCATCAGCTTTGGGAACATGCTGACAGACAGCCTGAAGCCAGAAGCATAGAATCATAGAATGGTAGGGGTTGGAAGGGACCTTTAGAGATCATCTAGTCCAACCCCCCTGCAGAAGCAGGTTCACCTAGATCAGCTCACATAGGAACATGTCCAGGCGGGTTTTGAAGATCTCCAAGGAAGGAGACTCCACAACCCCTCTGGGCAGCCTGTGCCACTGCTCCCTCACCCTCACAGTGAAATAGTTTTTTCTTATGTTTAAGTGGAACTTTTTGTGTTCCAGCTTCATCTCATTACCCCTTGTCCTGCTACAAGAGAAAAAAGGGATGTCCCAACCTCCTGACATCCACTATTTAGATATTTTTAAGTGTCAATAAGATCTCCCCTCAGTGTCCTCTTCTCTAGACTGAACAGCCCCAGTTCCCACAGCCTTTCCTCGTATGAAAGATGTTCCATTCCCCTGATCATCTTGGTGTTGTTGCAACTCCATATTTTTACTGAGGGAAACACTTCAGTGTTTAATCTCAGAGTAAGCTGCGTCATCCCAAGGTTCCCCTTAGAGCCATTTGTATCTAGGGAGAGGTGTTTGAGCCCTCCTCCCAGGCTACATTTGGTGTTTGATTGCTAGAAGCCCCAGGCTTTGTGAGTGAAGGCTCTGTGGTCTTGCATGAATTTTGTTCTCTGCTCTGCAGCAAGGTTTGCACATCTACCCTGTCCTTGTGCTGCAAGATGGAGCTGGGAGGGGCGGGGAGGGAGTACCCTGGTTAACAGCAATAGCTTAGATTTTCAGAGGAAACAGCAGTGTTCTGCTGATGTAGGCCCAGGGGCTTTTCTACACTTGCTAACTTGTCATTTTGTATTGTAGTATTCGCAGTGTCCTGGTGTTGTAGGATTCAACAGATGGCTCAGCACCAGTACAAACTTCGTTATCCTCCAATACAACTGACAGGAAATGCAAACAGATGGGTCTGCAAGGTCTGCCACCACCACCCTTGAGTAGAAGGATCAATTTCAAACCCTAGACTTCAAGCACAGCATTTATAGATCAAATAAGCTTTTCCCTCTTACCTCTTTCTCGTAATTCTTGCTTTAAATCCTTGTATTGTGCTGCAACTTTATTTTAATATCTGGTTATGAACTATAGGACTTGCTGCCGTCTTATGTGTTATGAAAATTACATCCCATAGAAGAGAAAATATGTAGGACTGAAGCAGATGCAAGAAGCATGGAGTAGAAGAATTACTGAACAGGCCACAGAGGTCTCTCTATTGAAGGATGTTTGAAAATGCTTCATCTTCACAAATGTTTTTGTCGTGCTCTACTCTAATGTGACATTGGCTATGTGAACAACAATTTAGCAAAGAGCAAGGGTGTAGAGAGTTTTGTGGAGACTTGGCTAGAGGAAAGAGGACATGACAGAATACAGCTGGTTAGGCAGTAAGCATTAAGCGATAAGATATTGGACCCTTGCTCAAGGACGTGGTGCCCTTGAGTAAGAGAGTTGTATAATAACAGGATGAGAAAACAGGAACTTAGTTTGGGTTGAGCAGCCACAAGCATCCAAAGTATGTTGAAACAGGGGCAGGATTGATATTTAACTGGGAACCAATGATGAGCTTAGCTTTTGCAGTATGTATGAGCCTGATTATTGTATCTATAAAAGAGTTGTATCTTTGCAAATAAAGTTGAGACTTGCTAGCACTACAGGGTGTGACTGTCTCCGGTGGTCTTCAGCACAAGGGAAGCAAACTTATACAAATTTCTCTTCAGCATGAGGACAGGAGAGCAACTCTACTAAGCTGCTGAACAGCCCACAGCAAGAGGCTCACTTGAAGCTCTAATGAACAGGAACACCTAAAGACAGCAAGTGAAAACTACACATATCCAAGCTCCATATACCAAAGTTTTGTGTTTGAGGGTTGGGCTTTTTTCCTAAGTTTATTGGTCTATTGCTTCTCCTTCCTTCCTCCTTCTCTGGCTGAAGGGTCTGTGTGGTCGCCTCCATCTTGTATCACTCTTACACCTCCTGCCAGCACTTCAAATTCCCCTCGCAGAGGCGCCAGATTGGCCCAGCTGGGCCGCAGATGGGTGTGAACCCAGGAGACGGGGAGGGTTGGGGGGAAGAGTCCACAAACTCTTTACCAGGTCTTCACTGCAACTCACTCCCCCTGTTACCAAGCAAAAGCTGCTCCTTGCTAAACCAGAACAGACAGCAAGTGAAAACTACACATATCCAAGCTCCATATACCAAAGTTTTGTGTTTGAGGGTTGGGCTTTTTTCCTAAGTTTAAAATAAACTACTACATGATTGTCTTCTTTGTTGCAGCCATCAAACTGTCCGTGTTTTTTTAAGGATCAGTCTCAAATTTTTGAAGACTCTGACTGGAAATTAAGCCTTATTTTTAGCTCTCTCATTATTTAACAAGTTGATTTAATATTTAATAAATACGTGTGAAGAATTAATATGTATTTAAGAAAGTGCCACTCATATAAATATGGAATGATTAGCATTGAAATGTGATAGGTAACGGTAGTTAGTCCCAGGGAATACTGGGACTCTCCCAGAGAACAGGATTGCCACTGAGAGCAGGTCATTCTGCTAAACAAACCCTTCTTTCCATGCTAACCATTGGACTTGTAACACTATTAACACTTTCTGACCTCTCTTGAGCAACCCTTATCTTGTTCAATAGCCCTTTGAACTTCTGGAAATCCATCAACAAAATCAGCAATGACACAGTACAAATCACAAACACACAAAAGAGTTATCAAAGGTTAACAATTCCATCTTGTCAGTTAATTTACAGCAATTTCTGGACTTACAGTCACAGAATCTTAAGGGTTTGAAGGGACCTTGAGAGATCATCTAGTCCAATGCCCTTGCCAGAGCAGAACTCACTTTGTCTCGCTATAAAAGTTACCAGTAGTTCTCTTTTTAAGCATAAAACAGTATGACTGCAGGTACTAACATCAATATAACTTGTTGCACGCTTTAACATGCACAACCTTTCTTTAAGTACAGACAAAGCTGCAGAGCAACAGTACCAACTCACCTCTCCACATTCACATAGATGTCAAATGCTTTGCAGAGATGTCAGCTATCCATGGTGCTTTACAACTGCAAGCAGGGCAGTCAGCAGTTCTGAAATCTCTGTTGTCTTCACATCACTGTTGGATTTGCACCTTTGATGAAGGACAGCATCACCCGGACGTTGTAAGGAAAAGAGTATTACACACTTGAAAGATCTTTTTACGAGCATTTTGCAGGCTGTAAGATCAACAGCAGAGGCTGGATGCGTCATAAGAGGCATGAAATACCAGTACATGTAGCACTGTTCACATTTATGTCCTTATGTATGAAGTGTTACCTAGGAAGCAGATGAATCATAGAACCACAGAATGGTAGGGGTTGGAAGGGACTTTTAGACATCTCTAGTCCAACCTCCCTGCAGAAGCAGGTTCACCTAGATCAAGTCGCATAGGAACATGTCCAGGCGGGTCTTGAAGATCTCCAAGGAATGAGACTCCACATTCTCCCTGGGAGCCTGTGCCAGGGCTCCCTCACCCTCACAGTGAAATATTTTTTTCTTATGTTTAAATCAAACTTCTTGTGTTCCAGCTTCATCCCATTACCCCTTGTCCTGTTGCTAGCTACAACAGAAAAAAACGAATGTCTCAACCTCCACCATTTAGATATTTGTAAATGTTAATAAGATCTCCCTTCAGTCTCCTCTTTTCTAGACTGAACAGCCCCCGTTCCCGCAGGCTTTCTTCATAAGAATGACTTCATTATCTATCACGCTATTTGAAAAATGTGTTGGTTTCTTTGGAAAAGAAAAAAGAGGTCATCAATTGGCCTAGTAATTAGTAATTCAGCTAGTTGTAAGTTGCACTTGCCCAATTATCTTCAGCCATTGGCAGGTGAACACTTGTGCAAGGCCCAGTGAGTCATGAAGAGCCATATTGCTACTGCAGTGCCACCTGGCGGGTTCCCATCATGGCTTCTGAGCATGCTGGTGGAGCAGGATGTCTGCACAGCTCAAGCATCTGCCCATGGTGCATGTTTACTCTGGGCACAATGGCGTGGAGGCACAGGCATGGGCAGCTGCCAGGTCCACAGGGCGTTCTGTCATCCTCGTTGCTTGTGAAGGCCTTGTGACCAGCCGTGACTCCATGAGGGCCACAGGAATATGGTTCAGCTGCCTTTTCCTTCAGCCAGTGACCATGTTGCTGCTGACTTCCCAACAACCTGGGAATTCTCCTACCCCTTTAGTAACCAGTACTAAGTGGGCCAGACATCAAATTTCAGCAAACAATTAGGGAGCTCCTCAAATTCTGATCGATTCCTAAAACACCACTAGTTTTGAAGCTGGGCAAATAATTGTGTTTGGAAGACTAGCAAACACATTTTGCTTTCCTGCTGGAAAGCAGCTCTGTGGAGAGGGGGCTGGCACTTCTGGTTCACAGCAAATTTGGTATGGGCTAGCAATGTGCCCTTATAGCCAAGAAGGCCAATGGCATCCTGGGATGCATCAAGAAGAGTGTGGCCAGCAGGTCAAGGGAGGTTCTGCTCCCCCTCTACTCTGCCCTGGTGAGGCCTCATTTGGAGTCCTGTGTCCAGGTCTGGGCTCCTCAGCTCAAGAGGGACAGGGAACTTCTGAAGAGAGTCCAGCAAAGGGCTACAAAGATGATCAGGGGACTGGAACATCTCTGTTACGAGGAAAGGCTGAGGGACCCAGGGCCGTGTAGTCTGGAGAAAACTGAGGTAGTGTAGTGGTTCTGTATGGGCCAGGTTTTGGTAGCAAGGGTGCTGCAGGGGTGGCTTTTCTAAACAAAGAGCTTCTAGAAACTTCCCCTGTAGCTGAAAGAGCTAATGCCAATCAACTCTAAGATGGACCCACCACCGACCACAGCCAAGCCAAATATTGATTGAGGCAATGCCTCTGTGATTAACATATTGGGGAAGGGGAAGAAGTTGCTGTGCAGATGCTGAACTGTAACAGCAACAGAAGCGAGTGAGAATGTGAGAATAACATTTCCGTTGAAATCAAGGTCAGTGGAGAAGAAGGGAGAGGAGGTACCTCGGCACTACAAGAAAGACTCCCTTATGACCTGTGGTACAGCCCATGGTGAGGCAGTTGTGCCCCTGCAGTGTGTGGAGGCCACTGGGGAGCAGAGATTCAGGCTGTGGAGGACCCCACGCCAGAGTGGCTGGATGCCTGAAGGAGGCTGTGACTCTGTGGAAAGCCCACCCTTGAGCAAGTTCCTGGCAGGACTTGGGAATCTGTGGAGAGAAAAGCCCACACCACTGCAGGTTTGCTGTCAAGTCTTGTGATGCTGTGGGGGATCCATATTGGAGCAGTCTGTCCCTGAAGGACTGTTCTCCCGGTGGATGACCCATGTTGGGGCAGGGTGTGAAGAGCTTACCCCAAGGGAGGCCCCATGCTGGAGCAGTTCATGAGGAACTGTAGCCCATGGGAAGGACCCAGGTTGGAGAAGTTCGTGAGGGACTGTCTCCCATGGGAGGGACCCCACAGTGTAGCAGTAGGAAGTGTGCTGAGGCCTCCCCCTGAGAAGAAGCAGTGACAATGTCCATCTGTAATAAACTGACCGCAACCCTCATTCCCCATCCCTTGTGCCCCTGGGGGGGAGGAGGGAAGAGTCTCGGGAAGAGGGAAGGGTGGGGGGAGGTGTTTTAAGATTCAGGTTTTGTTTCTCATTTCCCTGCTCTGTTCTGATTGTTCATTAATAAATACAGGACTTGCTGCCATCATACGTTTTATGAAAGGTTTGGATTTTTTAAAATGGCTTTTAACATGTAATTTTTCAATACAAGGAAAATTAAGGAAACTATTTCTTTGGTCCTTCATAACACTGCACTCTTAACAGGTTTGTGCATGCAGCTCAGCACAGTAAGACTCCAGGTCAGAACTATGTATCCGTCATAAATTATTTTAGCATTCCACTACCTGGAGGGTAGGGAAGTTACTCTAGAGACTAAAATTCATGGTGATCATGTGTTTGAATTAATAATTTCAGTAGAAGATGTCTAAGTAAATCATAGACTTACATACTGGAGAATGTCTCTCCACTGGATATTTTACCAAATTACCACTTCCAAGCATTGTAGATAAAACTGCTGTGTTGTTCTATGTTGTGCTTTGTGGTTTGCTGGGGTTTTTTTATCTTTGTATCTCTTTCCTGGGGATGTCTTAGTGGTTTTACTAGCATGGTTTTAGATCTTTGGCTAATTTATACAAGTGCATCTGATGCTTGGGGGAAAGTGTGAAGAAAATGAACATGCACCATTAATTGGTTCCATTAAATAAAGAAGAAATTTCTTAAACTTTAAGTGTGAATATAGAGTAAATGGGAAGAAACTGGTGACTGGTAATAGTTTGCAAGACATCAAACATAAAGCATCCTATTGCTTTCTATGTTTGTAATATGAAAACAGGAGCAGAGGTTATTTCTCTATCAGCAAACATGGTCAACATTGACTTATCTTTTGAAAGCACTTCCAGGCAGACATGCATGGTAGAAGATCCAGTGAAGTAAGAGGATTGTGTGCTAACGTTGACTGACTAGTCTGTGTCAGCAGAAAGAGTCCTCAAAGACTTGGATTAATCTAGTCCAGTAAGGTTAATGATTTGAGGATAAATTTATCAACAGATTAAATCTTAACAGCAAATCCTTAAACACATGTTTGTAAAACTCAGTCTATGCAACCCAAACTTCAGTCATTTGTTTCTGTGAGGTTACTTGTTCAGTTAGCTCTGAAGTTTTTTTTCTGGACTGTAAAGTAATTCTTTTCAAGTGCAGTTCAGTTGACAGTTCTGATCTCTCCCAAGGAAGGCCATGTGTGAACCAACAGTGTGAACTTTGAACAGTGGATCACTATTCAAAGTAGGAGGTTTAAGTCCACTTTTTTTGATCTAATCTGCAATAACATAGATTCAGCAGAAGCAAGAGTGTAACAATACCTCAACTCTCAGAGTATTCTACCAAAATGTTTTCTGTGGAGGCCAAGTTAGTTTATTGTACTACCTAAGGTATGTTTAACTCATGACTTAGAAGCCAAAGAAGGTATGTTTAAACCCAGCCTGTGAGAACAGAAGGAAGGAGTACAGAGAGGTAAGGTCTCCTCCATATATGTTTTTTCCAAGGCATTCCCTATTGCATGAAAGGTGGACAATATAACATCAGTTTTCTGAGTCGAAGAAAAAAGCAATAGAGCCAGGGCATACAGTACAACAGACCTCCTCACTTCTGTCCTCGGGATCATGCAAAACCTATTTGTGTTGTAATCTGCCAAGCATAGTCAACACCTGCTGTCAGTATATTCATTATGATAGTTCCTAGTCCAACCCCCCTGTTCGAGCAGAACCACTTAGAGCAGGTCACATAGAAACTCATCCAGGTGGGTTTTGAATGTCTCCAGAGAAGGAGACTCAACAACCCATCTGGGCAGCCTGCACCAGTGCTGTCACTGGAGTAGTGTCAGCGGAGCTGTCACCGCTACCGGCAACATCACCAGGCCGCCCACACGGATCACTCAGCCCACCCCCACTGAGGGGACAAGATCACTGCATGCTCAATATGGATTATGCTTTATTCCCACTAATTGTTTACACCATGTGCTTTTATCTGCTAACACAAGCACCTCCTTTCACTCCACCCCGTGGCCACCTCTTCTGTACCCTCCACCTCTCGTGTTACAACCTGAGATCTTCCGGGCGCCTACAACATCTCCCCCTCCCTAAGCTCGATGACTCCAGCATCCTGTGGCATGGGCTGATACCTAACGTGTCTGCCCAGCACATGTGCTAGCTGAGTCAATTGCGGGAAGATATAAATAGGTGCTGGTCGTGTTCCACCCCACTGCCCAATCTCACCAATGGGTGACCCCAGATGGATCTGCATCACGGCGAGCTCTCCAAAGAACACGTCAACCTGCAAAAGAGACTCAGTAGGCTGTTAGACTCATACCTCTGATCATATTCGTTTAGCTGGGACCCACTGCTGGGTTCCCTCCTTTTCTACACAAGCATACCCTCAGCCCAGGAATCTAAGCTTCCACCCTGATTCCTACTCCCCACTGTCGATTTGCCGTAATTTGACTGCTGGTAATTTATCTACTGCTACCGGTTCTTGCTCCCTAAAGTGTGCTTGTGCCAGTATGGGTCTTGACCCTCGAGCAAAGTGGTTAAGAATGTACAGACAGCTCATTAAAATATTGTGTTGCCTATCAGGTTGTCGTGGTTTGGCCCAGCTAGCACAGCAGCACCACAACAGTCTCTTGCTCAGTGCCCCCATTCACCCCCACCCTCGTTAGGATGGCAGAGGCCCCAGTGAAATGGGAGTAAAAGGATAAGCAAGATTGTTGTGGATTGAGACAAGGGCAGGGAGGGCTCACTGCCAATTACGGTTCTGGGCAAAACAGACTCCAGTACTCGACTGAGAGAGGAAAGTAGGAAAGTTTATTCTACAAGAAACAGAACGGAATAAAACCAAAAAGAGAGTAGGATGACGATGAGAAAATTACAACCAGCATTTTAAGATCTCTCTCCCCCATCCCTCCTTTCTTCCTGGGCCCAGCTCACTGCTCCCGAGATCTCTACCTCCTCCCCCCTCAACGGCTCAGGGGGGCAGGGAATGGGGGATGTGGTCAGTCTCTCACAGATGGGCTCTGCCGCTTCTGTCTTCTCAGATGAGGACGACTCCTGGCATTCTTCCCCTGCTCCAACACGGGATTCCTCCCCTGGGACACACTCCTTAACGAACTTCTCTGGTGTGGGTTGTTCCCAGCAGCTGCGGCTTCTGCCGATACAGGGTCCCTCACACAGAACACAGTCCTTGGTGAATATCTCTGGTGTAGATTTTTCACCACGGTTGCAGTTTCTGCAGTTACAGGGTCCCTCTCTCGGGACAAGGCCTCTTCTGGGCATAAGTTTAATGAGCTGCTTTGTTGTGGGTTCCAATTTGTACAGCTGTGGATATTGGGTCCCTTCTTCGGGACATGGCCTGCTCTGGCCATAGTGATAAAGGGTCCCTCCTTCGGGACTCGGCCTCTTCCGGCCATAGTTTTAAAGAAGAAAATCACTGCCCCTGGCTCGGTTTCTGCAGTGAAGTGATTGGGTCCCCTCCATGGGACATGGCTTCCTCCGGCCATAGTCACTGTCCCTGGCTCGGGGCCTTTAATGAAGTGAATCGCTGCCTTTGGTGTGGGGCCAGCTTTAGCAAAATGAGTCTCTGCCCCTGATACGGGGTCATTATCAAAATGAGTCTCTACTGCTGATGCGGGGTCTTTAAAGAAATGAAAATAAATCTCAGCTTCACCAGTTCTCTCCGTAGCATGCAGGGGAGTCTCTGCTCCAGCACACCTCCTCCTCTCTTTCATCACTGACCTTGGAGTCTGCATGGTTGTTTCTCTCACTGTTCCTACTCTGTGCACCACCACCAGCCAGAAGAAAAAGAAGGGGCAGAAGAAGAAAAAGATGGAGGAAGATGGAGGAAGAAACCTCCTCTTCCGGCTATTTAAAAAGTGATCCTGGAGGCGTCTAATTGGCTCAGCCCTAGAAGTGGGTCTGGCTCAGAGCTGGGGAGAGTTGCGAGCAACTTCTTATAGGAGCCATCTTTACAACCCCTTCCCCCTTACCAGAAAAGGCTGTCATGTCAAACCATGACACAGGTATAACTCTATGTCCCATGCTCTCCCCCTCCCTAAGATGCTGAGCTGTACTTTAAGAGTAGCATGAGCGCATTTGATTGCCTGTCCCTGGCTACTGTGAGGGATACCATGCACCAATTTGATCTGCCCAGTTCGACAGAATCCCTGTGTCACATGGGAGGTGTAACAAGGCCCATTGTCAGTTTTGATTTGTTCAGGACAACCTAGGACAGCTATACATTGTAGCCAGTGCCTGATTGCATGGCGCGCTGTGGCTCTGTGCATGGGTGTAGCGAGTATGTAACCACTGCAGGTGTCAATGGTGACATGGAGGTGATGGTTGGGACGAAAGGGCTCACCAATTGTGACATCCGTTTGCCAGATCTGATTTGGGAGCAACCTTCGGGGGTTAACTCCAGCTTCCCATGGTATCACTGAAGCACATTGAGGGTAAGCAGCAACTATCTGCTTTGCCACTTGGAGAGGGATCTTGTTCTGATGATGTAGAGCCTGCGCTCCACAATGCAAAAAGGCCTGTAGCTGCCTGGCTGCTGGGAAATCCTCTTGGGTGGAGATAGGCCATACGTGCATCGCTGCTTCATCCACGTTTTGGTTACCTTCAGTGAAAGCCCCCAGAATATCGGTGTGACTGTTGATGTGTATAATAGAGCAGGGGGCAGCACAAGTTTGTAAAGCATTCAATATGAGGTCTGCTATACTGGTGGAGGCACAAATGGCTCGTGCACATTGTCGAACTAGTTCAGCAACAAAACTTGAGTCGGTGACGATACTGAGTGATGTTGAATGCCATGCCTCCAGGGCAAGGGCGACAGCCTTGGCCTCTAAATATTGCACTGATTTTGTGGCGTCAGTATGCAAGATTTTCTCTCATCTGTCTCCCTGTTTCCACACCACTGCTGCTGTGTTGGTCTTTGACGAGGCATCTGTAAAGCGTGTATCTTTACAGTCTCATGAAGCTCCTTCATAACCTCTGTTTCTAGGGGAGCCCATTCATATCTGCCCCAATCGGTCATTGAATCATAGAATCATTGAATCATGGCATCACAGAATGTTAGGGGTTGGAAAGGACCCCCAGAGATCACACAGTCCACCACACCCCCCTGCCCCCACCCCCGCAGAAGCAGGTTCACCCAGACCAGGTCACATAGGAACATGCCCAGGCGGGTCCTCATGACCTCCAAGGAAGGAGACTCCACAACCCCTCTGGGCAGCCTGCTCCGTCACCCTCACAGTGAAATAGTTTTGGGGGCTTTTTTGGTTTTGTTTTTTTGTTTGTTTGGTTGGGGTTTTTAGGTCTGTCTGGTTTAGGCCCATCAGGGAACAAAGACCACGATTAGCCTCAAGTACCGAAGAGGCTGAGAATTGCTCAAGGGCAGGGAGGGCTTAATTGCCGCTTAAGGTTCAGGACAAAACAGACCAGGCTACTCGGTTTGGGGAAGAAAACAGAAAATAATTTAATGCAACATCAAATAAAACATACCCACAAAACCCCAAAACATAACCAAGACGAAACAACACAGAGGAATACGTCAATGAAGAGTCCAACCAGCCTTTTTAAGAACACCTTCCCGCCACACCTCCCCTCTTCCCGGGCTCAGAGCCCTGATCCCGGGGTTTTTACCTTGCCCCTCCTTGAACGGTTCGGAGGGGCAGGCAGTGGGGGTCTCAGTCAGTCTGCTCCCAATAGCTTCTGCCGTTCGTCCCTCCTCAGGACGGGCCAACTCCACACCAGTCCTCCCTGCAAGCCCGTGGGGTAGCTCACACACATGGCAGCCCTGCACGGGCTGCTCCGACATGCACCCATTCCAAAGGCTGCAGCTCCTCTCTGCCTCTCGTGTGGGGCTGCTCTGCGGCGTGCAGGCTCTCCAACACGGCCTGGGCCATGGCCGTCTCCCCACACAGTCCCTCGCCCGTCCGGGCTCACTCACATGGAGCTGCTGGTGGCTCTCAGTCCTGCCACGGGTCTCCATAGGTTGCAGGGGCACAGCTTGCATTCTCGCCACGGCCTGCAGAAGGGTCTCTGGTCTACTGCTTCTCCTTCCTTCCTCCTTCTCTGGCCGAAGGGTCCGCGTGGTCGCCTCCATCTTGTATCACCCATACACCTCCTGACTCGCATTTCAAATTCCCGTCCCCTAAATAGTGATCGCAGAGGCGCCAGATTACCCAGCCGGGCCGGAGGTGGGTGTGAACCCAGGAGCCGGGGGAGGGTCCGCAAACTCTTTATCGGGTCTTCACTGCAACCCGCTCCCCCTGTTACTAAGCCAAAAGCTGCTCCTTGCTAAACCAGAACAAGGTCGTAACTCAAATTTTACTAACAAGCGTCAGACTTTTTTTAATCAGCAGCAAAGCTAGCAGTTTACACTGCTTCTAATTGGTCTTTTCTCTAAAAGCCTGCTGCACTTTCTGCAATAAACCTTGTGGTTTCACATACTGCTTCAGCCTCCTCCTTGCTCGAGCTTGTTATCATGTAGGCATTCTTTCTTCTTCTTTTCTCACAGTCGAGAGCAGCTCAAGGACAATCCGCACATTAGTTCTCAAAGCATGGGTTGTTCACTGTTACCAGGCCGTGGCCTCTTTCAGAATCAAATTGTTCCACAATTCCCCCTTTTTCTTTTTGAGCAACCCATGCCTGGTAAGCTTCTTTTTATACACTGGAAAAAAAAAAAAAAACCTCACAGCTGACAAACAAAATTATTACACTTGTGCTAAAAGTAAAAATCTGTAGCAGCTCTATTTTGCAAGGTTGCATGTCTAATACTACTTACATCACTAATCAAGTCTTCTAATGTTATTGAGGTTTGATTACTTTGTTTGCTGAGCCAGCATCCTAATTTGCGTAGCTGAGTTAATAAAGCAGATACTCCTACACCTGGAGCAAATATACTAGTTGCTATTACTGCCGAGGCAGACCAAAGGGTAATATGGTCATCACATTCACTAATAAATGCACGCACAAATCGTTTTGGACAATGACATTTCCATATCATTATGTGATTAGGTATTTAGATCATCAGTCATCTCAAACTGCATGGTCCTCCTTGTGATCTCGAGGGTATTCCAGGCCATGCCTGGTCCCCAGAAATCAGAAAAATTCCCTTTGGTAACTGTACAGGCACAAGACTAGACCTGGATCTTTTTGGTGAAGTATAATTGCACCAAGATATTGTGTTCTTATACACTCCCAGGATAGGATCCACATTCTGTCTAAAATTTTCTGGTATTGCCGGTAAAATTAAACATAACACAAAAATTCATCTTTATAGATCCCAATAATTCTAACTCCTGTGGCTCTGTTGTCATTGTTGGCAACCATGAAATGATCGAATCCCAGTTGTCAACTCTGCATTACCCTTAACTAAGGGATTTGTTTTTAATGCATTTGATACAGGCCATTGTGCCACATCTAATGGAACTCCCACCAAACAGGTAGAAAAACGATTATCTGGAATTGCCATTGATAAACATATTGTAGACTGATTGATTGCTTTGACCAGTGTAACCCACATATTTTGCTTGGGTTGTTGAAATTGCCTAAAACCATTTAGCACAATCACTTGAAGCATCAACAGTATGACAAAATCCATTTTTTACTCCTCATAAAAAAAAAATCCTTCACCAATGAGTCCAAAACACAAACCACTTTTTATAAACCGTTTTCACCCTTCTTTTTTTCCATGTGTCACTGACTTCTCAATGCCCAAATGTTCTGTTCTTCCAAGTTCCATTCCTGACACCTAAAACACCTCAGAAAGTTTCCACTGTAAGAAAACCACTATTCATCATCACATCTATAGCAAAATGCGTGACATCAGTTTTTACACTCGTTGAGGCAATGGATTGAGGATGGAAAGGACGAGCCCAGCGGTCCGTGAGGGCTGGCGCCGGCGGTGTCGGCGCGCGGGGCGGGGAGGGGCGCGCCGGAGACACTGACCGGGCGCGGGAAGCGGCTGCGGCGCGGCGGCTGCGGTTGGAAGGGGCGTCGGGGGGGGATTGGCTCCCTCTGTGCCGTCCCTGGCGCCGGCGGCGCAGTCGGTATTACTTTCTCCTGCGTTTTCTTTTTCTTTATCTCCCTTCGCGTGCCCGATGGTGCCCAGTCTAACACGGGGTCGCGCCCCGCGACTCTCCCCTGATCATCCTGCGCCGTACGCCGCCAGACTCCGCCCGCTCCGCATTCCCAGTTCGCATCCTCGGCAGCTCGTGCCAGGGGTTACTCGGTGGTCTGGACTCGACTGAGAAGCAGCTCTCCCGCGGGGCTCTGCTCCGGGGCCGCACCCCTCACTCTCCTCCTCGCTGTTTATCACATTCCGCGTCCCCACACAGTGACAGACCTGTCTGCACCCCTAGATTCTCCATGTCCACGCTCGTTTGAGCCTTTTGATCACTACAAACTCTCTTCTGTCTGCGCTTTCCGCCTCTCCCCGTGGATAGCTTCCTGCGCCGACAACAAAATCTGTTTCACCTCTGCTGCCTTAGACTGAGTCCTCTTAATCTCCGCCCATGCTTTAAGATACTGATCCATCCCCTTGGCCCCCGCTAAGGCAGCCTGTAACATCTCCTCCTCCACCACCATCCAGTTCTGGACGTTTAATAACTCTGTGGGTGCCTGTACCACATCCCACCTCCACACCCATAGGATGTACGAGGCCGTGGGCGTGCGATTAATCCACTTGCCCACCTCAGGCGCCACCGCCTTGAGTACCTTAAGCACCTGTTCCAACCGTGCCATGGCCACGGATGTCCTGCGTTCCGCCGATCACGTTGGGGTCACCATATGTTGCCGCTACCGGCAACATCACCAACATCACCAGGCTGCCTGCACGGATCACTCAGCCCACCCCTGCTGAGGGGACAAGATCACTACATATGGATGATGCTGCATTCCAGCTAATTGTTTACACCATGTGCTTTTATCTGCTAACGCAAGCACCTCCTTTCACTCCACCCCGTGGCCACCTCTTCTGTACCCTCCACCTCTTGTGTTACAACCTCAGATCTTCCGGGCGCCTACAACAAAGTGAAGAAGTTTTTCCTTACATTTCTTTGGTACCTCTTATATTTCTGCTCTCCCACCCAGCAGGTCCCCCAGGAAACAGCACAGGACAATTGAGTACCTACAGCAGTGCATGCTCCAGTGTCCAGACCCATGTGCTGTGCAGCATGGCAGCACATGGCCATCATCACCTGGACATTGGGCTTGGCCAACCAGGCTGGAAAACCAGCTGCCCAGCAGCACTTCCACATGCCTGGAGTCACTGTCACACCACAGGCCACCATATCCCAGACAAGAGCTCAGCCAGCTTCTGGGGCATGGTACTGCTGCCAGTCTACATTGATGAAGCTGGGCTCAGGGGACTGGAGAGATGTGGATTTGGACTGTCAACCACAAATGCTGCTGCTGCCCTTCACCCTGGTTCTCCAACAAGGTTCCACTCATCCAGCCTCCTGTAACTCAGCTTTCCCAATGCCTTAATGGAAATGGGGAATTAGGAGAACCCAGGAGAGTAAACCTCCCTCGCAAACTTGGTTACACGTCAGTGAAAGTCAGATTGTAGTTTTACAAAGCCTAAAAAGAAGCCTAGCACCCGTCCAGATAATCAGCAGAAGCAACTCTTTAGTCAACAACTCAAGTTTTGTACTTGTGAACAAGCCCTTTGCATGAACACTTTCAATGCAAATGGCTTTCTCCCTAGAGGTGGTAGTTGCTCTAACTGAGAGCACTCAGATACCTTCCCATACAAGCAACACTTCTGTCATGGTTTTCTGAGGAGCCACTTTTGCTTGGTAACAAGGGGAGGGGGTTGCAGTGCAGGCCTGATAAATAAGTTATAAGAGTATAAAAATTATAAGTGATTTTACCAAACACTAAATTTATAAGTAATTTAAAAGTAAGTTAGCATAACTAAGCAAAACTAGGCCTCCTTTGTAAAGCTGCTCCCTTAGGAAAAACCATGCATGAGAAATCAGGCACAATAAAACAAGCTGGGCTATTCAGAACTCACAACCTGCAAGCCATCAATGAGTTTGTTGACAGCCAACTAAACTGCTCACTGTCTCAGAACCCTATACCATTCTGGTCTAGAACACTAGATAATCAATAGCTTAGATCAGCTAAGTAACCATATACCAGAAGTATATGAATATCACTTCTGTGAGCAGGGACCAATCACTATGAGTGATGTAATGTGTAAAAGTAGCAACCAAACAATCAAGGTAAAGGGTAAATGTAATGAACAACTAGAAGCGGGCTTTATGTGCATAGTAGAGAAGAATCAAAGAATGTTTGGTGTAAATATCTGTTAATTTTGATGCTTTGCTGGATATTCTTTAGGAATGATCCTGTGTTCCCTGTGCCCATCATCAAATAAAGGACTGTGGTGCTTTAGCCATTGATTTTTGTCAGAAAAAGGGTCAATGATTCAAAGATTTATCAGTAACATTACCAGCAGCTTTATGCCAGTACTAAACTGATAAGTTATATTACCCATCAGAGTTACTCATAACTCATAACTTATTATGAGTTATTAAAGGTAAACAAATTCCATGTTGTCAGCTAATTACAACAACTTCTGCACCTAGAACTCATTTACATTCAATATAAAAGTTACCAGTAGTTTCCTTAATGATAGACGGCACTGTCAGGACGACAACTTCAAGGCTGAAGGGGCTGGGGCTCTTTAGCTTGGAGGAGACTGAGGAGTGATCTCATTAATGTTTACAAACGTGTAAAGGGCGGGTGTCAGGAGGATGGAGCCAGGCTCTTCTCAGTGATGTCCAATGATAGGACAAGGGGCAATGGGTATAAGCTGGAACATAAGAGATTGCAAAGAAACACAAGGAGAACTTTCTTCACCTCTCCAGTGATGGAACACTGGAACGGGCTGCCCAGGTGAGTTGTTGAGTCTCCTCTGGAGACTCACCTGCACGAGTTCCTGTGTGACCTACTCTAGGTGGTCCTGCTCTGGCAGGGGGGTTGGACTAGATGATCTTTCAAGGTCCCTTCCAACCCTTTCGGTTCTGTGAAATGAGGAGGTCTCTGCCCACGACCCATCAGAAGAGAGCTCACAACCAAGGAAGCCTAGGAAAGCCAAGCTGTAGAGTGTCAGAGGTTTGCTACTTTGCATTCCAACAGATGTCTTAGCATGAGGAACAGGAACACTGAAACAGCTCATGTTTACTGGAAGAGCAACTCGCTGTTCCTCTTGTAATTTAGGGAACACAGTCCCAGTGCAACTAGTTCTAAAGTCACTGGGTAGTTTACCTGAACTTCAGAGCTTTGCAATAAAGTACTCAGTGTATATAAACCCATTTAAAATTCAGAATTCACCTCTGGTGCATTCCTCTGATGTTGTGAAAGCTCAATAGATTCTGTTTTCAGTTAGTTTAGCTGTTACTTGCTCTAAATATAAAAAGCCTGTAACACAAGAATTTAGCCCCGAGGTTTGCTCTTGGGTTCTAACTACACAGCACAGACTTAATTTTTTGAGTGTTCTTGTTTAAGATGTGCTATAAATGTTACGTTTTAGATTTGAGTGTTAACAAATGGGGAAGTGGTGAGGATACCATCAGCTTTGGGAACATGCTGACAGACAGCCTGAAGCCAGAAGCATAGAATCATAGAATGGTAGGGGTTGGAAGGGACCTTTAGAGATCATCTAGTCCAACCCCCCTGCAGAAGCAGATTCACCTAGATCAGGTCGCGTAGGAACATGTCCAGGCGGGTTTTGAAGATCTCCAAGGAAGGAGACTCCACAACCCCTCTGGGCAGCCTGTGCCACTGCTCCCTCACCCTCACAGTGAAATAGTTTTTTCTTATGTTTAAGTGGAACTTTTTGTGTTCCAGCTTCATCTCATTACCCCTTGTCCTGCTACAAGAGAAAAAAGGGGTGTCCCAACCTCCTGACATCCACTATTTAGGTATTTTTAAGTGTCAATAAGATCTCCCCTCAGTGTCCTCTTCTCTAGACTGAACAGCCCCAGTTCCCACAGCCTTTCCTCGTATGAAAGATGTTCCATTCCCCTGATCATCTTGGTGTTGTTGCAACTCCATATTTTTACTGAGGGAAACACTTCAGTGTTTAATCTCAGAGTAAGCTGCGTCATCCCAAGGTTCCCCTTAGAGCCATTTGTATCTAGGGAGAGGTGTTTGAGCCCTCCTCCCAGGCTACATTTGGTGTTTGATTGCTAGAAGCCCCAGGCTTTGTGAGTGAAGGCTCTGTGGTCTTGCATGAATTTTGTTCTCTGCTCTGCAGCAAGGTTTGCACATCTACCCTGTCCTTGTGCTGCAAGATGGAGCTGGGAGGGGCGGGGAGGGAGTACCCTGGTTAACAGCAATAGCCTAGATTTTCAGAGGAAACAGCAGTGTTCTGCTGATGTAGGCCCAGGGGCTTTTCTACACTTGCTAACTTGTCATTTTGTATTGTAGTATTCGCAGTGTCCTGGTGTTGTAGGATTCAACAGATGGCTCAGCACCAGTACAAACTTCGTTATCCTCCAATACAACTGACAGGAAATGCAAACAGATGGGTCTGCAAGGTCTGCCACCACCACAATAGATCATCAGTTTTCAGAGTTGAAGAAAAAAAGCAATAGAGCCAGGGAATACAGTACAACAAACCTCCTCACTTCTGTCCTCAGTATCTTGCAAAACCTATTTGTGTTGTAATCTGCCAAGCGTAGTGAACACCTGCTATCAGTATATTCATTATGATAGTTTCTGGGACCAAACCAATAAACCCATGAAATCATTTTTACTAGGAACATTAGGTTAGTCAGCAATCTAGTTCTGTCTTCATGTGGAGGAAGGAAGTACCTCTGACTGGAGAACAAATACTTTATCCTTTTCTACAGTGTTTCTCCCTGCAGATCCCCATGAAGACTCATCTGAAGCTTAATTTGTGTGATTGTGGGCAGAATGGGTCTGGGCAGCGTGTTTGTGACAGACATTCCAGATGGCTCTCTGACTCCCAGGTACTCCAGGGTGGGTTTAAAGGCACATGCAGTGGCTCTGTGTGAGACCCCATTTAGAAGCCTTCCTATGAAAGAGCAGGGTCCATGCTCCCCATCAGTGCACAATCTGTCCATTAGCACAGGACAGCACTGTGAAAAATCCACAAAAACCATGAAAAATCCAATAATTTCCCAATCTTTGTCTGGCAAAGCACAAATTATGTTTTCTCAGACCCTAAATGCTGCCAGTGTTTATTGAACATCACTTGGCTTCCCGTGCAGCTGAACACTCAGATTCACAGAATCACAGACTCTTAAGGGCTGGAAGGGAGCTCAGAAGATCATCTAGTCCAATCCCCTGCAAAACTTGGTTACACGTCAGTGAAACAAATGCATCCTTGGAAAAATCCCCCCTTGTGACACACGTTCCCCCTATGACACAGGCAAAAACTATCTGCAATACCACAGTTAGGCTTTGCTCCAAAGGGGCATACGTTTTTGCCCACTATGCCATGTTTTCACAGCCTTTTTTTCCTCTTTTAATTTTTAATCCTTTGGCAAATACATCACGTAAACTGCTGTGAGGTCAAAAGTTACCTGTTGCAACAAGGAAGACCCCAAGGAAGCCCCTGTTGTGCCTCGAATCGCCTCCCTCTACGCCTGCCGGAAGCAATGAGAAGAGAAAAAGCTCCCTGAGCTCTCTGTGCCTTTCAGACAGGGAGGGCAGGGCATGGCTGGAGAAGGGTGCAACCCAAAGGCAGGGCCGCCAATAAAAGCCTCCCCTGAGGATTTCTGCTGGCTCCAGCGGAGTGTGACTGACGCCTCTTGGCATCTCCCTGCTGCTCTCCAGTCCCTCTGCTCGACTGCCTCTTGGCATCCAGCTCTGGACATGCATTGAGCACAGCACCCTGTGCTCTGGTGACAGCCCCACGGCAGGACTCCCTTCACGCTCCCTGCCTCCTCCTTCAGCTGCATCTGGCAGGTGCCCACAAGTGCTCCAGCTCTGTGGTTGGGCCACTTTGCAATACGAGCCTTTGGCCAGACGGGCGACAGCTTCTCTCCAGCCTCCTGCAGTGAGGGTGACAGCTCTGCTAAGAACATATGGCCACTTCTGGAAAGGTAAGGATGACGCTTTTCCCCGTCTTCCTTTCCCAGGCGCCCTGCACATCAGGAAGTCTTCTGCAAATGCCTCTGCCTGCACACTTCTACTATGTGCCCTCTTTCCTCTGCCTTGCTCCCCCAGCTCCCCCACCCAAACTCCTTTGAGCTGCACGACCTTCTGCTTTCATCCCACTGCAAGTGTCAGGACCTGCACTGGGTAGTGCCTTCCTCTCCTCTCCTGCCCAGCAGCCTGGGAAGGAAAATACTAACGTGTACTGCTCTGAAAACCCAATTCCTAATCAACCCCACATCATGCTCCTGCTGTGGCAGGGAAACTCAGCTCTTCAGAGGGCCAGTCTTTCAGGCACTCATCTCCTGCATTCAGCCTTGTCCTTGCCAATACCCTTTTCAAGTCGCAAGCTGAATTTTTTTGCTGACACCAAACCTGCTCTGGGCTGATGGGCTTGGGGGCTGGGAGGTGCCACACACAAATAATCCCTTTGCCAAGGGAAAACATAAGCCAGTTGCCAGCCAGACACGGACCGTTCCTTAACTTCAGTACCTTCAGCCCAGTATCTTTCAAGACTGACAGCCATTTCCACTAGATAGGGTCCTCACTCCCCATGAGAGCACAATCTGTCCATCAGCATACAATATTATGAAAAAGCCACAAATGCCGGTCAAAGCTCAAGAATTTCCCATGTCACTTCAGAATCTTTGTGTTTCAAAACACAAATGCCATTTCCTCAGACCTTAATCTAGCCCAGTGTTTCCTGAGCACCACTTGGCTTTGCACACAGCTGAGCACTGCTGAGTTTCTGCACGTCTCTTTTAGGTGAGGGTAGAATGACTGTCCCCAACCGTGCACCAAAGGCAAATGCTCCCCTGCAGCATAAACCTCTCTCTTGCTTCCAGGTTATCAAATGCAGAGCTGCTGTTGCCTGGGCCGTGGGAAAACCTCTCTCTGTTGAGGAGGTGGAGGTTGCGCCTCCAAAGGCAGGGGAAGTCCGTGTCAAGGTAATCCATGATTCAATATCTTCTTTCTGTGTTCTGGGAATCGCTCTTCTTATGGCTACCTTGAATATACCTGTCAGGGGTCTGTGTCCACCAATTGGCTTTAATTGTCCAGAGCAGCTTTAGCTGCAACCCTCAATCATGCACTACCTGTCCAGGGCTCCCTTTCAGATTCATCCTTGCCTAAGCTGTGGCACAGGAATTTCTGCTTCCATCCCTCTCTCCCAGACAGACTCCTACGACTTGCCACCGAACAGTGAAGAAAAAAGTGCCAAGCAGCCCAGTTCCCGATCAGCTTCTGATCAAGATATTGTGTGGCATAACTCAGAAGCACTCAGCCACTGGGTTATGAAATACAGCAGCCCCCAGTTGACTGAACCCAAACTTGAGAGATCCACTTTGCCCTTCAGCTTCACTGAGGATTGCAAAGCACTCATGCTGGCCATCTCTTGCACCATGAGTTTTTAAAGAAGACTAGTGCCCTCATGAAGCACAAAATGCTTTAGAACATGCACATAGATAAATGTTTGCTCCACACCAGAAAATGCCTACTGGTAAAAAAAATCTCAGCTCCAGGGAAGGTATTTTTTGCCCTCTTTCTCTCCTCAGCTATCATATGAAGAAAGGCCTCCACGTAAACATTCACAGCACAGGACTGTACACAGAGAGGCTCTGAGACAGTGGGCTGCTGCAATGCACCAGTGGCCATGTAATGCCCTTGAACTACCCATCCCAAACAACCCCCTTGCCAGGGTCTTGGCAGTGATCCTGTTCATCTCATCAGAAATGGACAATCTTGACTGGGTGACCAAACTCTGTGGCACTTCTGAACACAGCACAATACTTGCCTCTCCCTACTAAGTTATGCCAGGCTGCTTCAGACACAACCACATGGGATTTTCCATTCCCAGAACTCTGGAAGCCAGAGATACTGCACAAACTAAACCCAAGGCCCTGCAGCACCTTGCTGAAGAAAGCTACAAGAAGCACTAAGCATGAGTAGAAGGGCAAAGCCTGGCCTGGGCAGAGTGTACTGGCATGGGTGGCAGCGCTGACTGTGGTGGGAATCCTAACAGTCCTGTGCAAAATCCTTCCACAAACTGAGTTAAATAGAAGCTAGATCACCTACTCTTTCCTCTCCAAACAGGTTGTGGCCACGGGCATTTGTCACACAGATCAGCACGTTTTGGAAGGCTTGTTTCCCAGTGCAGATTTCCCACTTATCCCAGGCCATGAAGGAGCTGGGATTGTGGAAAGTGTTGGAGAAGGAGTGACCTCTGTGAAACAAGGTACAACACAGACACAAGTACACACCCAGGATTTAGCTCTCCAACAGGCAGCACCCTCAGGGCCTGTCCAGAGAGAAGCACCTAACGTGGGATTTCTGTTATTCCAGGTGATAAAGTCATCCTCCTTTGCCTTCCACAGTGTGGGAAATGCAGTTTCTGCCTGAACCCTGAATCCAACTACTGCAGGAAGACCCAGTGAGTTTGATTCTCCTTCCCTTACTACACTTAAATATTTTGTCTGTCTTTCCACAAGTCTGACACACTACATGTTCTTTACCTGATGGAAAACAAATGCTTGTGCCTCCCAATAGCTTTTCTGAATCCCAAAGTGTGCTGCCTGACAAGACCAGCCGGTTCACTTGCAAAGGGAAAATGATCCACCACTTCCTGTGGGTCAGCACCTTTGCAGAATATACCGTGATCCCAGAGTACGCCGTGGCCAAGCTGGATGCTGCAGCACCTCTGGACAAGGTCTGCTTGTTTGGCTGTGCATTTTCCACAGGCTATGGGGCCGCCATCAATACCGCCAAGGTTGGTATTCAGGCATGTTGAGTACAAGCACCCCATGGCCACCCGCGCACCCTCACTAACCCTGGGTGATGCAAACTTTCTGCTCACACCGGAGACTCACAGGGCCCCACATTGTGCAGGTAAAACCAGGCTCCACCTGTGCTGTCTTTGGCGTTGGAGGTGTTGGCCTCCCCGTTGTCATGGGCTGCAAGGCGGCCGGAGCTTCCCGCATCATCGCCATTGACATCAACAAGGACAAGCTGGCCAAGGCCAAGGAGCTGGGAGCCACTGACTGCATCTGTCCTCGAGACTTCAAGAAGCCAATGCAGGAGGTGATCACTGAGATGACCGGCCACGGTGTGGACTATGCTTTTGAGGTCATCGGGCATGAGGATACCATGGTGGGTGATATTTCAGCACGTGTCCTTTCTCTTAGCTCATTCACAGGCTCCAGCCAGGGCAAAACCCACTCTGCTGGGCTTTGTTCAGAGAGGTAACCTGTTGGCTTAGGGAGAAAGTGATGTGCAAGTTTCCCAGCAGGCACTGAGCTCCCCATGTCTGCTGCCTGAGGGAGGATGTGTTTTCAGATTACCAGGGAGGGGCAGAAGGCTGCTCAGAAAGAACTCACTGGTGTGTTCACTAATTCAACTGCCTGTCCCACCAGATTGCAGCCCTGGCTTCCTGCAACATGAACACTGGCATCTGTGTGATGATTGGGGAACTGCCTTCTGGTTCAATGATTTCTATCGATCCTATGCTTCTGCTGACAGGACGTACGTGGAAGGGATGTCTGGTTGGAGGTATGAAACTCAGGAAAACATTTTAGATAATTCAGCCTTTCCCTTTCATGGGTATTTCCTAATGTCTATGGAATAGATACCACTCAGAGCATATAAAAAACTTTCCCCTTGAAAACATGTTTTCTCACCTGAGCCTAAAGTCTCAACTGTAGGACAAAAGACACTTCAAGTCATAGTCATTATTCAGGCAGCTCTTGCTCACCAAGAATATTTCAAGCTTGGCAATGTCCCAGGCAGCCTCATTGAGAGGGTCTTCCAGAAAAAAAGAAAAGAAAAGAAACCACCTAAAGAGAAGTGCTGCATCTCCACTGTAGAGATAGGCCTGAAATAATAAATAATAATAAAACTGTGACTACTTCATACAATTCAACACACACAACTGTCTACGCTTGCCTACTCTCATCTCACAGTGAGGAAAATTTCCTACAAGATAAAGGCATCAGTACTGGTTGCTCAGCCCTGACCCTCACAGCAACACTATGTTACCAAAGCAGCCTTTTTCCAATTGTTCACTGTGGGTGCCTTCTACCATTTCTAGGTTGGAAGATGAGAGACTGTATCCCTAACTTAGTTTCCAGCTGCTTGGAGAAGAAAGTCAACCTAGACTTGCTGATCACACACAGACTGCCATTCGCTAAAGTGAACGAGGGATTTGAGCTGCTACGTGCAGGAAAAAGGTGAGATCCTGACTAGCAGGAGCAAGGTACAACAAATGCCACCTCCACCTAAAATCAAACATCCCAACTCTCTGGCAGGCAGAGTTGCAGTACTGCCCTCTCAAAAAGCATCTGCGCTTTTGAAGGAAGCAGGGACCAGTGCTGTGTGTCAGCAGCATCTGCCATAAGCCGCAGGGAATAGCCCACGCTCAGCACAGGGAACTCTCCTGCTCGTAGTTCAGCTCAGCAGAGAGCCCAGTACCTTGGCACTGCAATTAAGCCAGCACAGGTCCTCAGACACCTCATCTCAGGGCACTGTGTGAAAGCACAGCACAGACGATACAGTGAGGAGAAAGGGGCATCCCTTGGTGATAACAGCATGAAAGACAAAGGAAGAATGTGTCTTACAGTAGCAGCACAAGAGCTTTGCTGAGGGACCAGGTGCCTCAGCTCCCATGGGGTTCCCTTCCACAGGGTGCTGAAGGCTGCCCTGTTGCTGCACATCTCAACCAGCTGAGTTAGGAAGAGGCTGGATGAGGAAGAAGGTGGCCAGTCCTCACACACATCTGCCCACCTCACTGTCTGTCCCTGAACACTCACAGGCACAGCACTTCTAACTCTCCCTTTCCACTTTTCAGTATTCGCACCGTCCTGCTCTTCTGAAGGACACAGCCAGGGGAGGCACAGCAGAGGGGCCAGAACAGCAGACCATCTTCCTCCTCGCCCAGCACCTCACTTTTTGGGGCACAGGAGACGATAATGAGGAACTTGCCGGCACTGCAGCCACTGCCTGTGCTCACACACCTGCCTGACAGCCAGAAGGATGCCTGTCCCAAAACACACGTTTACCAATAAAGGGTTTTGTTCAAACTCATCCCGTGCACTTCACTCAATCAACAGAGGTCCCCTGGGGCAGGAGGAGCTGCTCCTCCTAGCGCGGGTGGCTCCAGCACAGCCCTCATCTCAGCAACAAGCACCTGCCAATGCCCCTCCACTGCTGCTGCCTCCCACCCTCACCCACCCTACACACCCACACCCCCGTTTCTCTGCTGCATCTCAGATGACTGAATGCTGCAACCTCAAAGTGCAGCAGGGAAACAACAGCTGCTGCACTTCTCTGAAAATGTGGGTGCTAGGAGTTCTGTACCTTTCAGAAGCTTTCAGAAGCTAAAAAGCAAAATTCAGGATCACAACCAGCCTGGCAACTAAATTTGTTCTGGGCACAAAAGGAAATACAAAGATATAATCCTTAGGGGTCCCTTCCAATGTGACATATTCTAGGACTCTGTGATTCTACAACAGCGTGGATCCAAACTCAGCAGTTGCTGTAAGATTCTTTTTTGCCATTTTAACATACTCTTTCTCCTCAACCATTATCCTTCACTAGAGTGCATAGACTCAATTGCATATGTTAATAGATTTTTACCAATATTTTTTTATATCTCTTCAATGTATAACACGTCAGGGTGAATCTAACTCTCACATTCCTTACCTCATTTGCCCCTTCCCTCTTCTGTTTTCTATGAGGTATACAATATTTTCGTCGTAATGGAAATTAAAACAACACGGCCCCTTACAGAATAGTGACCTATCAGTCTTGGTAACAAATGCAAAGCCACACCAGCTAGGATATGATCTATTTTGTTCTTCGTGGTAGAGATGCAAAAGTTGTTTCTGAAACTGGTGCCCAGTTACACTGAAGGCAAATATTTAATGCTGAGACATTAATATCTACCTTGGTCTTTTAATTAAAAATTACTGAAGTTGTTGAACTGCTGCAGGCAGAGGAAGAGACAAGATTTTTACTCAGTCCTTGTAGGTGCAGTTTAGATTCTGTCCTAGAAAACAATTTCCACAAAGTCAAATACACTTCCATTTTCCCACCACTTTGATACAAACATACACTAAGGGGGCCAGGACACTGACCACCAAGATGAAGACAAAGACCTTGAGGCTTTGCAGAGATGTCAGCTTGGTGCTGACATGGTGCTTTACAGCTGCAAGCAGGGCAGTCTGAAATCTCTGTTGCCTTCACATCACTGCTGGATATGCACCTTTGATGAAGGACAGCATCACCTGGATGTTGTAAGGAACAATAATGTTACACACTGTTCTGCTAATGGATGGAGGCAGCACAAAGGACACAGACACCAAGCTAAAAAGGAAACAGGTTGATTTCTACTTACGTTTAAAGCACTAAGATAACAAGTGAAATAATACAGCAAGTTTAGTTGAAAGCAGCAGAGAGAATAAGCAAAGTAATGAACCTAATCATTACTACATAAAGTTAGTGACAGTGATTGAGAAAGATACATCCCCAGTTGCCCTACTGATACATTACCATCATGCAGACCCACAGTCACTGGGGAGCCCTGGTTGCAGCGAGGGTTTGGAGAGCTTGTCTGGGCAATTGGCAGCTCCTGCACAGTGCATCCACTCGTGGGTGAGGTCACCAAAGTCGCTGCAAGAGGGTCCAGCTTTTATACTGTTGAATACACCAGGTTTCTTAACTGCCAATGCAGGAACATCTGGTTGCCCTCTCTGTTGAGATACCACCTGAAGCCTAGCCAGGGCTCAGGGAGGAACTGAGGGAGTTTCTTTTACCTCTTCGGCTTTGATGATGTATTTTCACACAAAGCCAGGCCCCCAGTCCCATGGCCTTGACAGCCTGCCTCTGAACAAGCAAAGGAATACACTCTCCTGGAATCCATCTTCACTAAGAATTATATTCTAAGCTACTTCTTTCACTAATAATCATACATATTTCACTAATAACCAGACACTAATTTTATATAATGTTTGGTTGGGAGGTTCATCTAGAGGTCAACTTTGGTTCTGGGGGGGGGAGTCCTGTTACTCAGGCCTCAGTACTTCACTTGTGTTAAAGACCTTTTTGCAACCACTTTGTAGGATACAAGCTCAACAGCAAAGACTGGAAATACCAGTACATATAGCACTGTTCACATTCATGTCCTTATGTGTGAGACAAAAATTACAAGCCAAACGTATGGAATGTTACCTAGGAAGCAGGTGAATGATTTCATGATCTGTCACAGTATTTCAAATATTTGTTGGTTTAAACCTCAAACAGTGGCAACCATGTGGCATGTTGGCCATACAGCATTTCTCCTCTGGAACTGCTCTCAACTCTTGCACAAGGTAGAAAACTGAATGGTAATCAAAACCAGCTAAATAAGGCACAAAAGCTGTGTGATATGAGACTATCTGAACAGCTTAAAGAGTATTAGTTTTCAATTCAGCCCTTAAACATCAGTCTGCTTTCAAAGTGAAGCACGTGAAAGCAATTAATCCTGGAGAAGAACCACATGTTTGCTCTACTAAATGCAGTGAGTGAACTGACAGTAATAGGCACAAAGGACATGTGAATCAACTTTAAGGCTGGGTGTCCCAAGCAGGAGTCTACAGAATAATGTCTTTTTGATCCAGAAATCTGCAATTTTTTCTGATAAGAACTAATCTTTTTTGCATCCCAATGTGAAGAGATGTCTTTTTCTTTTTCAAAAATACTAATATTAGTATATTTATCATTTTTCAACAGCTAAATGGGTGAGTTCTGTTCCCTATACCATTCTAAATGGTTCCTGATCCAAGAAGGGCTTTTATGTCATTATTGGTAGTCTTCTAGGAAAGTATCCCATTTCTTAGGTATACAGAAATGTCCTTTCATCCACATGTTCATAGTGTACTCTACACGCTGTTCTAGTCTATCATTTCCTTCTAGACTAGAGCTGGTGGGATGATGAAAGTCCTCAAGGCTGAATTAGGCACCTGGAAACTTATTTTCATTACAGACAACATAAATTCTTGTTCAGCAGGCTCAGGAATGGGAGAGAGACTAGCAGAGGGATGAACCAGCTTTCAGTTCTGGCCTAAGCAGTTAAAGGCAAAGGAAAAAGGAAGCATGGAACAGAGAGGTAGGGAGAGAACGCAGGTCTAAAGAGAGAAAGGATACAATATCTGAGGAAAAACTTCTGGCTTTAGTTGAAAAAACATGAACAATTTCAAAGCTGTTATCAACATATGTCATTTCTGACATGCTGGGGTCAAGTTCACAAGTGAAAGTAGGAAAAACTGTTTGTCTTTCCTGACATATCTGCATTCAATATTTTGAAGTGTGGCATTGCTTTCCAGAATAGCAAACCACTCCTTCACATTGTAGAAGTAACACAAACAAAAATGTCCATCAATCAATAAATCAATCAAGGTGCAGCATGGATACATTTTACATATATATAAATGTATAGTACTTTTATATTCTGTATATCTAAGTTTGTGGAAAGTACGTATTGATTTTTCACCATCACACACACTGGTGGAAACACAGGCTGGAACAATTTGGTTGAGAAAACTTAATGGAGTTTATTCTCCATTAGTCCAGAGCAAATACAGAACAAATTTGCTTTGAACGTAATTAAACATTTGTAATTAAGGCTGATCATCTCTTGAAAACATCCTTTATAATAAACCTGCCCAGAGATTTTCTGCTCTATAAGGTTTAAAAAATGCAGGAAAGGTCTTACTTTGTTTCCATCTTTTTGTAAGAAATAGAGCAATGTACCTATTTTTGGTTTGTCCTTCACACCCTTTGGGCTTTGCATTCTAATGCAAGACAAAGAATGGTGTACATCAGAATATCTCTTTTAGTAAACAAATGTGATTCAATAGAAGTGCATATTATTTTTATTACCTATCTTGTTTACCATCATAATAGTAGTAATGGCATCCCTTATCAAACAGTATCTTAGGGTATTAGGGTGGTGATCAACAGCATAGAATCAGGTTGGAGGCCTGTGGCCCATGGAGTTCCACAGGGATCGGTTCTGGGGCCAGTCTGATCAACAGATCAATCATCAACAACCTGGATGAGGGGAGAGAGTGTACCCTCAGCAAGTTGGCTGATGACACCAAACTGAGAGGACTGGCTGATTCCCCAGAAGGCTGTGCTGCCATTCAGCGGGATCTCGACCGGCTTGAGAGTTGGGCAGAGAGGAACCTCATGAGGTTCAACAAGGACAAGTGCAGAGTCCTGCATCTGGGGAGGAACAACACTATGCACCAGTACAGGCTGGGGGCAGACAACGTTGCAGTTGGTATATTTAGTAGAGGCTTGAAAATTATCAGAACAAGATCATACAACTGCATAAAAAAAGATGCAATAAAGCATTCAGATTTGCAGATTATTGCAAGTCACACCCAAATACTATAACAAAGAAATTTTTTATTTTCAGAGTGTACCAGCCTGTGTAGCAGCACTTAATGTATTAAATATCTTCTTTCCAAGATATTACTAAAGCCATTTAGGCTGTCACCAATTAAAAACAAACTATGTGGTACTTAAAAAACATACAAATCTTTATAATGTAGTTGACTCCTTACAAATCAACAATTAGTGGAGTAACACTTGGCCCCTAACACAGTAATGAAGGTGTCCTGACCAAACAATGCATTTAACAAAAGCTCATAGCAAAGACAACCAAAAATGCTGCCAGTGCAGATCTACCAAAGCTGGTGCTTTGCTTCTGCTCAGCTCGTATCCCTCAAAACCATTCGGTTGTCAGGGCACGATTTATGCAGACTTCAGAGTATCCAGGTTATTGATATTACTGTAGTAATGTATTAGTGCCTGGTGTGATGGGTATATTTAACCTGGACAGATATAGAATAGTCAGCAGCAATTAGACAACTAAAAGATGGTTTCTATTCAATTAATTTCCTGTACCCATGACACATTCATCAATCGGATTTGAGAGCTTTTGTAAAGTACATCTGTGGGCAATAAGGCAAAAAAAGCATCGGAAAATAAACAGTGACCACTGGCTTGGAAATTAAAGTAAGGAACTGGGCAGACGTCTAATCTTGGATCATTTTATTTCCTTATAATCTGATTTATTAATTTCGTTTGTTAACTGTTAACAGAACGTGGTTTTATGGATTTTGTGGCAGGTTGGAAGTACGTGGAGAGTGTACCAAAGCTGGTGGCTGACCACATGGCAAAGAAATGTTATTTGTACACCTTGGAGTCGTATACATTGCCATATACATTGACAAAAATCAATGATACTCTTGGCCTTATGATTTCAGGAACGAGATAAGTTACCAAGAAATCAAATCTACCTTGTACTGTTCATGAGGCATATTTTAATTGTGTGTTTCACTGCTCTATCTTATGAGTCTATCATCTTGGATGCATTTAAAAAAAGAAATACACTTCTCCAAATGCTCCAAGAGAATTTCATTCATGCTACTAATTCCTATTTAAAAAGGAAAATCAACATGCAGTCAATGAGGTGATGTGTTTGCACAGCTTTAGGCACCCGTGCGGAGTCTTAATGAAGAAAGTGAATGCTCATTACAGTCAGTATTCTACTTTGAAACTGAAGTATGTGGTGAGGCATTTCAGCAACAGTAAGAATGTTTCAAGAGGAGTAAGCCTACAGAACCTAGGGCTCTGTAGGTCACCATCTCAACTGGCTGCAGTAACTTTGAACAAACTTCCACCTTGCTGGAAAAGCTTCACAACTGAACCACATAACCACCATAAACTGGCAAGCTAGAGTAATAAAATTTACATCCCATAGAATAGAAAATATGTAGGACTGAAGCAGATGCAAGAAGCATGGAGTGGAAGAATTATTGAACAGGCCACAGAGGTCTCTCTATTGAAGGATGTTTGAAAATGCTTCATCTTCACAAATGTTTTTGTCGTGCTCTACTCTAATGTGACATTGGCTATGTGAACAACAATTTAGCAAAGAGCAAGGGAAGCAAACTTATACAAATTTCTCTTCAGCATGAGGACAGCTTCTATGGGAATGCAAAAAAAAAGCTGCTGAGCCAAACGACAAGTAAGTCATGGACAGCCAAAGGAGAGCAACGCTACTAAGCTGATGAACAGCCCACAGCAAGAGGCTCACCTGAAGCTCTAAAGCCACAGGAACACCTAAAGACAGTGTCGTGGTTTAGGTCCATCAGGGAACAAAAAGACCACGATTAGCCTCAAGTACCAAAGAGGCTAAGAATTGCCAAGGGGCAGGGAGAGCTTAATTGCCGCTTAAGGTCCAGGACAAAACAGACCAGGCCACTCGGCTTGGGGAAGAAAACAGAAAAATAATTTAATGCAACATCAATTAAAACATAACCTTAAAACCTCCAAACATAACCAAGATAAAACAACACAGAGTAGTACAACAATGAAGAGTCCGATCAGCCTTTTTATGAACACCTTCTTGCCACACCTCTCCTCCTCCCGGGCTCAGAGCCCTGATCCCGGTGGTTTTACCCTGTACCCCCCTGAACGGTTCGGGGGGACGGGGCGGGGTGCAGGGAGTAGGGGTTTCAGTCTGTCTATTCCCGATAGCTTCTGCCGTTTGTCCCTCCTCAGGACTGGTGGGCTCAGCACACATCCCCCCTGCAAGTCCGTGGGGTAACTCACACGCACGGCAGACCTGCACGGGCTGCTCCGACGCGCACTTATTCCAAAGGCTGCAGCTCCTCTCTGCCTCTCGTGTGGGGCTGCTCTGAGGCGCGCAGGCTCTCCAACACGGCCTGGGCCATGGCCGTCTCCCCACACAGTCCCTCGCCCGTCTGGGCTCACTCACATGGAGCTGCTGGTAACTCTCGGTCCTGCCACGGATCTCCATATGTTTCAGGGGCACAGCTTGCATTCTCGCCACGGCTTGCAGAGGGATCTCTGGTCTACTGCTTCTCCTTCCTTCCTCCTTCTCTGGCTGAAGGGTCTGTGTGGTCGCCTCCATCTTGTATCACTCATACACCTCCTGCCAGCACTTCAAATTCCCCTCACAGAGGCACCAGATTGGCCCAGCCGGGCCGGAGATGGGTGTGAACCCAGGAGCCGGAGGGGGGTGGGGGGGAAAGAGTCCACAAACTCTTTACCAGGTCTTCACTGCAACTCACTCCCCCTGTTACCAAGCAAAAGCTGCTCCTTGCTAAACCAGAACAGACAGCAAGTGAAAACTACACATATCCAAGCTCCATATACCAAAGTTCTGTGTTTGAGGGTTGGGCTTTTTTCCTAAGTTTAAAATAAACTTCTACATGGTTGTCGTCTTTGTTGCAGCCATCAAACTGTCCGTGTTTTTTTAAGGATCAGTCTCAAATTTTTGAAGACTCTGACTGGAAATTAAGCCTTATTTTTAGCTCTCTCATTATTTAACAAGTTGATTTAATATTTAATAAATACATGTGAAGAATTAATATGTATTTAAGAAAGTGCCACTCAAATAAATATGGAATGATTAGCATTGAAATGTGACAGGTAACGGTAGTTAGTCCCAGGGAATACTGGGACTCTCCCAGAGAACAGGATTGCCACTGAGAGCAGGTCATTCTGCTAAACAAACCCTTCTTTCCATGCTAACCATTGGACTTGTAACACTATTAACACTTTCTGACCTCTCTTGAGCAACCCTTATCTTGTTCAATAGCCCTTTGAACTTCTGGAAACCCATCAACAAAATCAGCAATGACACAGTACAAATCACAAACACACAAAAGAGTTATCAAAGGTTAACAATTCCATCTTGTCAGTTAATTTACAGCAATTTCTGGACTTACAGTCACAGAATCTTAAGGGTTTGAAGGGACCTTGAGAGATCATCTAGTCCAATGCCCTTGCCAGAGCAGAACTCACTTTGTCTCGCTATAAAAGTTACCAGTAGTTCTCTTTTTAAGCATAAAACAGTATGACTGCAGGTACTAACATCAATATAACTTGTTGCACGCTTTAACATGCACAACCTTTCTTTAAGTACAGACAAAGCTGCAGAGCAACAGTACCAACTCACCTCTCCACATTCACATAGATGTCAAATGCTTTGCAGAGATGTCAGCTATCCATGGTGCTTTACAACTGCAAGCAGGGCAGTCAGCAGTTCTGAAATCTCTGTTGTCTTCACATCACTGTTGGATTTGCACCTTTGATGAAGGACAGCATCACCCGGACGTTGTAAGGAAAAGAGTATTACACACTTGAAAGATCTTTTTACAAGCATTTTGCAGGCTGTAAGATCAACAGCAGAGGCTGGATGTGTCATAAGAGGCATGAAATACATGTAGCACTGTTCACATTTATGTCCTTATGTGTGAGACAAAAATGTAAGCCATTACGTATGGAATGTTACCTAGGAAGCAGCTGAATCATAGAACCACAGAATGGTAGAGGTTGGAAGGGACCTTTAGAGATTTCTAGTCCAACCCCGCTGCAGAAGCAGGTTCACCTAGATCAGGTCGCATAGGAACATGTGCAGGCGGGTCTTGAAGACCTCCAAGGAATGAGACTCCACACCCTCCTGAGGCAGGCCCCATGCTGGAGCAGTTCATGAGGAACTGTAGCCCATGGGAAGGACCCAGGTTGGAGAAGTTCGTGATGGACTGTCTCCCGTGGGAGGGACCCCACACTGTAGCAGTGGGAAGTGTGCTGAGGCCTCCCCCTGAGAAGAAGCAGTGGCAATGTCCATCTGTAATAAACTGACCGCAACCCTCATTCCCCATCCCCTGTGCCCCTGGGGGGGAGGAGGGAAGAGTCTCGGGAAGAGGGAAGGGTGGGGGGAGGTGTTTTAAGATTCAGGTTTTGTTTCTCATTTCCCTGCTCTGTTCTTATTGTTCATTAATAAATCAAACCTTTTTCTCCCCACGTTGAGTTTGTTTTGCCTGTGATGCTAATTGCTGAGTGATCTCCCTGTTCTTACCTCAACTCTCAAACCACTTGTTACATTTCTCTCTCTCTCCTGTCCAGTTTAGGAGAGGGAATGATAGAATGACTTGGTGGGCATCTGGCACCCAGCCAGGGCTAAACCACCACACTTGTAAATATCCAATGGGTAGTTTTTGAGAGGATGGGACAAGTCTTTTTCAGTAGCACCCAGTGACAGGATGAGAGGTAATAGAATAAGCTGGAACACAGGAAGTTCCATTTGAACATGAGGAAAAACTTATTTTTTGTGAGGGTGAGGGAGCCCTGGCACAGGCTGCCCGAGGAGGGTGTGGAGTCTCCTCCTCTGGAGGTTTCAAAACCCACCTGGACACGGGTTTTGTGTGACCTGATCGAGGGGAACCTGCTTTAGCAAGGCATTAGACTAAATGATCTCTTCCTACCCCTACCGTTCTTTCATTCTGTGATTTATACATAGGAGAAAATGCTGTCAAGTGCAAGCAAAGAGGTGTCAGCATAACCCTTTATATCTTTAAAATTTCCCTTGCATAGTTCCTTTAATATTAACATATTAAGATCAAGACATTTTTCAATGAAAGCAAATACCTGAGAATATTAAACCCCCAAACTCCTGAAATTACTTCTTTCCATATCTCAGGCATTAAAAATCTTTCACTACCTCAGCCTCACGGATCTCTACTGCCATCTCACTTTCATACTTACTCTGGCTATAACTAAATAACATAGGCCTTCATTTTGAAAAGTTATTTTATTTGAGAATACTTTAGTGTTCTAGTAGGATTAGCATGTGAACACTAGGATTAATTGGTGAAATGATTCCTAAAGTTTCTTCTTTGGAACCAAACAGCTCTTGAAACACTAGATTATATTTTAAATTTGTATTTGTATTTACAAAATCAGAATATTTTAAATAACAAAGAAGTATCCCCTAAAGAAATATCAACCAGTTTTGGACATTTAAAATAAAAATAGTTTTCATTTTTTAAACGTTTCCATTTTCTGTCCAGCTATATTTGTACTTTAGAAACATAGATTGATGCTGTCATGGTTTGACATGACAGCCTTTTCTGGTAAGGGGGAAGGGGATGTAAAGATGGCTCCTGTAAGAAGTTGCTCGCAACTCTCCCCAGCTCTGAGCCAGACCCACTGCTGGGGCTGATCCAATTAGATGCTGCCACGATCACTTTTTAAGAAGAAGCCAGAAGAGGAGGTTTCTTCCTCCATCTTCTTCCTTCTTCTGCTCTTTTCTTCTTCTTCTGGCTGGTGGTGGTGCACAGAGTAGGAACAGTGAGAGAAACAACAATGCGGACTCCAAGGTCAGTGATGAAAGAGAGGAGGAGGTGTGCTGGAGCAGAGACTCCCCTGCATTCTGTGGAGAGGACTGGTGAAGCTGAGATTTATTTTCATTTCTTTAAAGACCCAGCATCAGCAGTAGAGACTCATTTTGCTAAAGCTGGCCCCAGACCAGGGGTAGCGATTCACTTCATTAAAGGCCCCGAGCCAGGGTATGTGACTATGGCCGGAGGAGGCCGTGTCCGATAGGAGGGACCCAACCACTTCACTGCAGACCCCAAGCCGGGGGCAGTGATTTTCTTCTTTAAAACTATGGCCGGAAGAGGCCGAGTCCCGAAGGAGGGACCCTTTATCACTATGGCCAGAGCAGGCCATGTCCCGAAGAAGGGACCCAATATCCACAGCTGTACAAATTGGAACCCACAACAAAGCAGCTCATTAAACTTATGCCCAGAAGAGGCCTTGTCCCGAGAGAGGGACCCTGTAACTGCAGAAACTGCAACCGTGGTGAAAAATCTACACCAGAGATATTCACCAAGGACTGTGTTCTGTGTGAGGGACCCTGTATCGGCAGAAGCCGCAGCTGCTGGGAACAACCCACACCAGAGAAGTTCGTTAAGGAGTGTGTCCCAGGGGAGGAATCCCGTGTTGGAGCAGGGGAAGAATGCCAGGAGTCGTCCTCATCTGAGAAGACAGAAGCGGCAGAGCCCATCTGTGAGAGACTGACCACATCCCCCATTCCCTGCCCCCCTGAGCCGTTGAGGGGGGAGGAGGTAGAGATCTCGGGAGCAGTGAGCTGGGCCCAGGAAGAAAGGAGGGATGGGGGAGAGAGATCTTAAAATGCTGGTTGTAATTTTCTCATCGTCATCCTACTCTCTTTTTGGTTTTATTCCGTTCTGTTTCTTGTAGAATAAACTTTCCTACTTTCCTCTCTCAGTCGAGTACTGGAGTCTGTTTTGCCCAGAACCGTAATTGGCAGTGAGCCCTCCACAACAATCTTGCTTATCTTTTTACTCCCATTTTGCTAGGGCCTCCGCCATCCTAACGAGGGTGGGGGTGAATGGGGGCACTGAGCAAGAGACTGTTGTGGTGCTGCTGTGCTAGCTGGGCCAAACCACAACAGATGCTGATTTGGAGAATTACAAGAATTATCCTCCAGTACTTCACAGAAACTTAAATCAGAATTCAAAAGGGTAGTTTTGAGAGCAATGCCACACTAAAAACTACTACACTCAAGATGAAACCTATGCACAGGCCATGCCAGGTTTAATGGGGTTGTTCTAATGGAATATATCTATCAAAATTATTTAAATTGCACTGGGTTTATTTTGGAAATTGTATTAACCAGAGAAAAAATACTTCTGCGTCAATCTGGCACCATTTCTGTTTTAGGAAAATAAACCAGGTGACATTTGTGAGAAGGTGTTTTGCTTTTGCCTACAGGTAGGCATGGCAGTCCCCTCCAGCAAGTGAGGTTGCAGCCAGCAGGTACAGCCCTGGGACGTAGATCACGTCCATCTTCTTTAAGCATATCAGGGCTGCCAAGCTTGCAAATGACTTCTTGTGCTCTTGCCATCTTTTTGTACTTCAAAGTCAAAGGTATAGAAAACCCACACTGAAAACCAAGGCCTCCAGGACAGGCACAACAGTACAAGTAAAAAAAAAAGGGTAATGCAGATCTCAAGTTGTTCTGGGCTTTTCTCTCCACTTGCCACATGAAACAGAGAATGTCCTCCAAGCAAAAATGATTGCCAGGCCTCTATCCCACATGCTCACAGTGCTTCCAAGCCCTTCTCTCAATCGAAACTGATGCTCCTGATTAGCACGTTAACACCTGCTAGAACAACACAAAACCCAACCCAATGTAAAAACCACAGTAGCAATGGGAGCCCTCACCTTCAGAACTTATATGTAAGCCTGAAGCACGCATGGCAAAGCAGAGACAGTTCACTCAAGAGCATAGAGTGGTAACTTGATTTACTTGCACAGTATCAAGAATAGAAAGCTGCAAAACTACTTACCGTGTCCAGGGTCTTTCAATAGTACTTAGCAACACTGGAGGCAGCATCACAAAACTGCAAGGGAAGGAAAAATTTAAAAAACACAACAATCCCTTTAGTCTCTGACATTGGATGAGCATTAAGGAATTGTGATTTATGTATCTTTGCTTCTGTCTACCAGAATCAGTACCTGCAGCTTCAAGAATGTCAAAGACACTAACAAAAACAGAGCACCTAATATTTCAGAGCACCAGAGTTTAGCTAAACATAAAAGGAGCATGAAATTCACATAAGAGGTTGGCAAAGGTGAATTTAATCTAGGAACCGAGCAATGTCTGCTTTGATTTCTACAATAAGGTTTTAGTGGTAGCCAGCAAACACAAACTGAAGTAACTGGTGGAAAGCTTCAAAAAGGCCACGGGTCTGACAGCTTGATCATACATTCTTTCATTCCTTTTCAGTACCCTTCCCCGCATGTGAAACCTCCATATGCCTCTCACGGGACCCACTACCCCGGACAACGGGGTCTGCTTCCTCACAGGCAGAAATAACGTCAATTCGCCAGTCGGACTGACGGGACTGCGTTGTAAAACTCTGATGCCGCCGTTAGAAGCCACAAAACCACCCACACCGCAACGTGGATACCGTGAAGAAACGGGCTTCGCCTGTAATGGGGCTCGCAGGAAAAAAAGCGCTACAAGAAACATAATCCCCGAGGGCGCACCGGCTCTGCCATCCCCATGGGGAACGGAGGAAGGAGGGAAATACGCCCCTGCCCCCTCAACAGCCGCGCCCCCTCACACCAGCGCGGGCGGTGGCAGAAGGAGGCGGGGCTACCTCTCGCCGAGTTCCCGGCGTCCCCTCCCAATTCCCCGCTTCCTGTCCCGTGAGGCAGCGGGGCTCGTGCGCCATGGCGAGCGGGGTGAGGCGGCGCGCGCGGAGTGAGGGCTGGAGGGCGCTTGCAGCCCCCGGGCAGGGGAGGCTTAGACTGGTGGGCCGGTCCTGTCCTTTCCGGCCCTGCCTCGGCACCCTGCGGCCGCGGCGCCCGGGGCCGGGAGCGGCGGGAGTCTTTCCGGACGGAGTCTTTCCGGAGGGAGGCAGGGCTTGCGGGCCCTTGCCGTTTTGTTTGCCGGCGCCCGAACGCTGCAGCGTGGGCGCGGGACTTTAGTGAAAGGAGGGTACAGGGGTCGGCCCTGCGTATGTGAGGTGCGCGGCAGGAGTCAGGGCTGTTATTTGCGCGTGGGAGGCGCCTGCTGTAAGTGATTGCAGGATGAGGAACGAAAACACATACGTTGCTTGTCGCCGTGTGTTATAATCGACCCCCTTGCACGTTTTCCGGACCCGAGGGTTCTGTTTCTGTCCTTAGACAGTTCGTTAGCCATGATGATGAAAAAACAAGTAGGAGACCTGGTGCTTGTGTGGTTGTCTCTGGGCTTTGGACAGATAAATAAGCTCGAATGAAGAAGATGGGTGACTTTGCACGGGTGGCTGGGAAGGTATTGGGTCCTCAGTGTGCTTCTCTCAACAGAGGTAGGTGGTTTGGGGAAAAGAGTTAAGCAGAACTCACCCTGTTTGTTTTCTTCCTGTGGAGTGGAAGAAGAAGGTGCATGTTTGGGAAGATGCCCCTTTGTAGCAAGAAGGATCCTCGAGGCTGCCCTCCAGCAGCAGTGACAGTCTGTTTTCAATACAGCTGGACCTTGCTTGCTCTCAAAATAATTGCCTGGCAAGCTTACTGCATTGCTTTCAAAATGTCACAGTAGTCCAAACTTGTATTGATTTCTGTGTTGCTGTTCAGTGCTCCACGTCTGAGCAGGCTGAGTAGTCTCCCTTGTCCAGACGCCGAAGGCTGGTCCGCATCCAGGTTTCAGAGTGTGTAAGGGCAGCTTTTCTCTCTGCTAAGAGGTCAATTTCATCTTGAGCAAGACAGCTGGTCAGGTGTGTAGCTACAGGCAACTCAACAGTTATCTTCCCATGCTAATATATTCATGGAGAAGATGAAGAACTGGCATTTTTTTTTTCCAGTTATTGGCTTCAATATTTTCAGCCATGCAACAGCAAAAAGTTTTTAATATTGAAAGGTCAGAAGATGGGACTTTTCTGGTACCCCCTTTGAATAGACGAGGAGTGTTTCTGGATGTTCAAGCTGAGTGCAATTTCAAAAGCCAGTTTCTTTAATACTTGGTCAATCAGAAGTTATTGCTTCCAGATATGTAATGTTAGCTTTAGGAAGATCAGAGCTTATCCCGTAAGGAGACTTTCCTGTCCTTCCCTCTTTAATCCCCTCTTTAACTAAGCTTCTAGAAATTCAAATTTTAGGAATGCACAGTCTCCTGAGCTAGAACAAGTGACTTCATGAGGGACAAACTAAAAACCAGTAAATTATTTACCAGGTGATGGCTCATCCTGCACTTTGTGCCTTAACTTTAGATTTTCTGACAAAGTTTTTGTGTATTTGAAGGTTATGACCAAATGCTCATACTGTGACTCCTTAGATAATGTCACATTTGGTGCATTTTTATATTATTTACCCTGGTAATAAAAAGCAGGGCAAGGGGAATTCTCAGTTCTAGGATAAGAGTGTTTCTGTCCAGTTAGGCCCCTGGCAGCTGTAGGGACGGGTATCTGTATTCTGTAACAAAGCTTCAGGCCTTTTAGGGTTGTCAGTATTTATTTTAGCAAGTTTAAGCCACAGTAAATGTCAGCAGTTCTTCTATTACAGGTACAGTGAGGATGTTACCTGCCTCTGGCGTAGCCTGATGCTGTTTATTGTACAACTAAAATACTACAGAAAGTCATAAACTACTCACAGATCTCTTACACAGGCAGGTGATCAGTCAGACCTCAGGCTTAACATGTGCGCTTGGTGCTGTTATTTCTTCTACACAGCGAAATTTCAAAAAGCCTGGATGACTCATCTTGGGAACTTCCTTAATCCCTTTGTAGTTATTCTATGGGAACAAGCTTGTACACACAAAATGTCATTTCATAAAACCATAGAATGGTAGGGTTGGAAGGGACCTTTATAGATCATCTAGTATAACTCCCCTGCAGAAGCAGGTCTACCTAGATCAGGTCACACAGGAACATGTCCACACGGGTCTTGAAGATCTCCAAGGAAGGAGACTCCACAACCTCCCTGGGAAGCCTGTGCCATTTATCAGTCAATAATGCACACTATGAAGTGCTTCATGTTTCCAGCTGTCATAGCAATGGCCTAGAGCATATTTGCATGGAAGAAAATCGGTGCAGGTCTTCTGGTCTACTGAATTATTACACAATACATGGATGCTAGTCTGGAGTAGGTTACTAAGAGATCTGTTCCAAAGCAGTGTAGTCTGTGACAGTATTCCTTGTCAGGTTTTATGTAGGTTAGGTCTTGAATCTGATTTCAAAACTCACCTCTGTGTCCTGCAGGAAGCTATTGCAATCACTTTTGCTGAAAGACAGGTCTATCAGAAGGCAAAATTCAGGTTATTTGATACTCTCGTGTTTTATCTTGAGGGACAGATGCAGAGCCATGCTTTGTAAAATTGACGTCTAAGCGTGCTCCAGATGCTTACCCTCACAGTGCCCAAAGCTGCTATGGATTGCAAGGCTGATGCCACTGATTACCTCAGACAGTTGCACATATGTACCTGTTGATAGGACAGATCCACAAATCCTGCTCTTTCAGCCAGGCTCTGTACCATTTGGCATGAAAAGCTTCCTGGAGGGTATAGGTGTGGTTGCAGAGCATGATTTCTCACAGTGCTGCGAGTGGTGAACAGAGACTTGCTAACAGTAATTCAGGCAGGGTCTGTAAGGATCGTTAGTGCACAGTAACCTGCTGACAGTAACCATGTAGCACAATCTCTGTGGTCCCCATGCGTCACTGGGGAGCTCTATGTGTCAGCTGCACACGGGCGCTTCTCCTTGCCAGAGTCATACTCGGCAGCCGTCACGGTAAGGAACAAGAATGGTCTCAGACCATTATGTGATCTCCAGTTTGCTTTCCGAGACATTTTAACTTTGGACACTTTGTGCGTGAGGAATGTGGCTCAAATGAACGCTAGTCTCTTGTTTTAAACCACCAGTGGAATTATGGAATCTTTCCACTCCTCTTGCTCATTTCACTGCAGCTTTTGAGTATCTCCTGAGCACTCCTGAGTTTATTACAGTTTTTTGCTCAGTAAGAGAGTGACATGCAAATTTCAGGCCTTGGTTTATTCGTTAATATTTAGCTTCCTCGAAGCAAATGTAGGGCAATTAAACCGTCATGTTGAAATCTTGAATTTCAGCTCTGGGATTCTTTCCAAAAGCCACCAGTGCTTCTCTCATTTCTCCACTTGGCTGAACAATAATTATTTTAAATGAACCATAAAACAGATGCCCTCTATTGTTGTCTTTTAGGTTATTAAATGCAAGGCTGCTGTCGCCTGGGAGGCAGGTAAACCCCTCTCTCTTGAGGAGATAGAGGTTGCTCCACCAAAAGCTCATGAAGTTCGGATCAAGGTAATTAAATCAATTGCTAGCTGTATGCATTGTATTTTGGGAGACTAAGTGTTAAAGCTGAAGAGTTTGTTTACCAACAGAAAAAAATGTTCAATGGATAGCATTAGTTCATTAGTATCTCAGCTGACTTTACAAAGAAGAAAATTATGGTATTCAGCTCTTTTGTTTATGGAAAACACTTTTAATTTCTACTGGTCTCACTTGACAGTCTGGTCTAAAAATCATGCCTAGTCTTGGGGATCAATTACAGCTGTTAACAGCTGAGGTCCCACAAAACATCTGAGCTAAGAAAACCCTTGATCTTGTTTGAAGGGCAGCAGTTTGTGACCTGTTGCAGCTGTATAACACACTAGATTTTACTTCAGTTGAGCCATATGTTACTGGTTGATGAGCAGTGACTGGTCTCTTGGATTTCCCATACCCAAGGTTCTGATTTGATCAGGACTTTACAGGTAGCCCACTTCTGCCAAAAAATTAAGGTGAAATTTCTCTTGGTGGAAAGGGTCCCTGCATGGTGCTTCAGACTTAAAGTGGATTTATGCACCACTTGGAGTTCTGTGTGGTCTCTCTGATCATTTTACCTTTGAGAGACTAACTTACTTAAAATCTAACATGCCAACCTACTTTGAAATTACTTGGGAGTACTGATTTTTAGCTTTAGAAAAGCAATGTCATCTTCTACCTGTTTCAGTGTCAGAAGTCAGTTGAATGACACGACAAAACATGTACTATCGTGACTTTACTTTTTCAAAGTGAGAAAAAGTACCTTACCTTGGCAATTCTGTGTCTTGCCAGGAGGGAAAGTACATTGGCCATATCACAAATGCTAACAGGACTGGCAAATGTTCTGAATTTCTGACTGAAGAGAAATATTTAGGTCTGTGCTACTTTAGATTCTGTTCTTCGGGGTGCCTCAGATGATATATTTCTTCACAGATAGTTGCCACTGCTGTCTGTCACACTGATGCCTATACTCTGAGTGGTGCTGATCCTGAAGGGTGTTTCCCTGTGATCTTGGGTCACGAAGGAGCAGGAATTGTAGAGAGTGTTGGGGAAGGAGTAACAAAAGTAAAGCCGGGTAAGAAAATATCTTACAAGTTTTATGCCTGCCTTAAAGCAGTTACTTTACTTCAAGGTCAGCTGTCAAATTGGGCCACTGAAATGCTATTTTGCAGGAGTTAATACAATGTCTTATTCTGTGATGTTTGCCTGTGTAGATTTCATCTATGAGATAAAACACTGAGCTATTCAATGTGCTTTTGATTTAATGCTTGAAAGAGCCCAGCATACTCACTACTTACTTGAAATTGGATCATTATAGTTAGAAGAGGTTGTTTTTCTTTTTTTGCCAGATGTTTGATAAGTTTGTTACCTTTTACCCTAATTAAAGGGCTTAAGAATATTTAATCATGTTGGTCACTGTTGATTTGGGATTGTCTTGTTTCACAGTAACATTCTTACTCTAGAGTGATGAACTTCTCACTGCCTGTCTGCTCAGAGATGAGAAAACTGTTTTATCTAGCACTGTCTATAAACAATGCTACTCGATATCAAAAATGCTTTTTAATACATAGAGAAGGGTTTACGTGAACATAATTACACATAAAAGCCATGAAAATTGAGCAGTTGGAGTTTTTCCTTAATGCCTTGCTTGACTTGATAACTAATCACACAGTATTTTTTTTTCTTAGGGGACACTGTTATCCCTCTATACATCCCCCAGTGTGGAGAGTGCAAGTTTTGCAAGAATCCTAAAACAAATCTGTGCCAGAAGATAAGGTCTGTATGCTGTTTGACACACAGGATAGTATTTGCCCAACATATACATGCTCCAGTTATCAAACAGGAGTTACCTTTGAAGAATAAATCTTGATGCATCATTTGATGGCTTGGAAACTGTGTGTTTTAGGGAGTCATGCACTACTTTCTCTTTTGCCCTTAAATATATCTGTTTCTCTCTTTTCATGTACATGAAGGTGTAACTGCTGGCTTGTGTCTACAGCTTTGAAAACAGAAATGGCCTGACGCTATACTGAGTCCATACTTAAGGGGAGCACTTCAGAGAATTTAGCTTTTGGAATTCAACGCCAAAGCTGTCAAGTGGCAGAGAAATATCCAGGAACCTCTTTTTTCCTTAAAACTTGCTAAATTTTGAACTCCTAATCTGAAATAAAAGTCTTCAAAACCCATACAGAAACCCCAGTGATGTAATGGGCAGGTGCCGTTCAAGGGAAGCCTACCGAAGGAGGCGGGGTATAGGACCGTGGCACAAGCAGGTAGCATCGGTAGCTGACAAGGCCAGCCTGTTGATGAACTCCGTTTCTTTCAGAGCTTCCAAGGAGGAATTAACAGCGAGAAGTTTTAGGAATTTAGTATCTAATTTCACAGTGAACTCCTGTGTTTATTGGAATGATTAAAAAACCATTTTGTGTATGCAACTCCAGCTCTGTGCTGCTTAACAGATACTGTCTGACTAGAGTATTTACTGTTGAAGACTCTGACTGTACTGTCCTGTCTTTATCTTAAGAATCACTCAAGGGAAAGGACTCATGCCCGATGGTACTAGCAGATTCACCTGCAAAGGAAAGCAGGTTTACCACTTCATGGGGACGAGCACCTTCTCTGAGTATACTGTGGTGGCTGATATCTCAGTAGCCAAGATCGATGCTGCAGCACCTCTCGATAAAGTATGCCTGCTGGGTTGTGGCATCTCTACTGGCTATGGGGCTGCTGTTAACACTGCTAAGGTAAAGATTGTGTCTGCCTCTGGCTTTTCTCTGTAGCTGTATCTGAGACAAAGTACACAGATAACTTAGGGACTGGATTAGGACTGTAAACACGGTGACCAAATTTTTGTTTCTTCTTCCTCTTCAACTGATGAAGTTCAGCTAAGAGTTTCTAACTTCTCCATGAAGGCCAGATGAGGTTAGAAGCACCTGATGCCCTCTGGAGGAAATCCGGGTATAAGACTCGGCATCCCTTTTGATACCCACTATATATGTATTACTTTTCCAGTTTATTGGAATGACTTGCAGATAGTTTGAAGCTCGGGGTGAAAAAGAGGCATGTTAGGTGAGTGTGTAGGAGTCTAGGGCAGGTTACAGGAGTGGAGTCTCTGGGCAAAGAGAAGAGTACCTAAAGAGCTTTTGAGTGAATTTCTGTATGGTTCCCTTATCTAAGTGGTAAAGTCTGACAGTCGTAATATATTTGCTTCCTCGTTTCCTTCATTACAGACTTAACCTGTGTTTACCATTCATGTGGAAGGATGAATTTTCTCCATGTTGCTATGGCTCTTGTCTTATTCCTAGGTGGAACCTGGCTCTACATGTGCTGTCTTTGGTTTAGGAGGAGTTGGGCTGGCAGTTATTATGGGCTGTAAAATAGCAGGAGCCTCACGGATCATTGGCATTGACCTTAACAAGGACAAGTATGCCAAAGCCAAAGAGTTTGGAGCCACTGAGTGCATTAGCCCTCAAGACTTCAAGAAGCCCATACAGGAGGTGCTGGCTGAGATGACCGATGGTGGTGTAGACTACTCATTTGAGTGCATTGGTAATGTTGGAGTCATGGTGAGTGTTTGCACAATGGTAGTCCATAGAGGGAGGGCATAGATCGCTGCCACTTAGTTGTTTAGCTAAATAGCAAAATGAGCTGCTTTCTTGCTACAGAAAATATACCACACAGCTTATTTTTAAATTAGTAACTGCTATGATGAAAAAGTCCAATTTACATACAGTCCAAATTATGTAATGAAAGCAGATGCTATGTGTTAGGCTGAAAATGGCACTTTCTAATTTACAAATTCTTTTTCCTTAATGAGAATTCTCTGAAATCCTGAGTTTTCATATGTTGACAGGTAAAGAAAATTAACAAAACTTACATAAAAGACATTGTAAAATGAACAGTAAAGTCTCAAGGACCATTTCCCTGATTCCTCAAATAATTTTTATAAATGCAGAAATATTACTGAATGTAAGGCTATGTTTTCAAGAGTTACAGCATTCCTAACCATCAGTAACATGGTCTGTGTTGTCTCTAATTATAGTTCATCTCAGCTCCCAGTGGGAGTTCAGAGTGACTTCTCCAGAAGCCAGATAGGATGTTAAAAGGAGCAAAGTGAATCTTTTAACAGTATAAGGAATCTGAACCAATGGAAAATCACTCACGGAATTTTCAGTGTATTTACTGTTCCATAAATGTTAATGCAGTGATTCATTAACTGGGGGAGCAGAAGTGCAACCTGTGCCGGTGCAGGCAGCATACTCATTTAGCAATAAACACTCTTCTTTGTCCTATCCATCTATGAAGAGAGCTGCCTTGGAAGCCTGCCACAAAGGCTGGGGAGTCAGCGTCATAGTCGGAGTAGCTGCTGCTGGTCAGGAGATCTCCACACGGCCCTTCCAGCTGGTGACTGGGCGGATATGGAAAGGGACTGCCTTCGGAGGTAACTGCCTTTTGGTATGGGGATAAAAGTAATTTACTGTGAGTTATTTACTATGAGTTCTTCTTAGCAAGAATTTATTTCAATGAGACTGTTATTAAGAATTGGAACAGGCTGCCCAGGGAGGTCGTGGAGTCATTATCCCTGGGGATAGTCAGAAGACGCATAGATATGGCTGAGGGATATGATTTAGTTTGGGGACGGGCTTGGCAGCGTGAGCTTAGTGGTTCGACTCGATGATCTTAAAGGTCTGTTCCAGCCAAAATGATTTTCTGACTCTAAAGCTGGGAAGAACACACTGCAGCCTAGTCATAAATGCTATATTAAAGACTTTACGATAAAGACTTTTAAAACCTGATATTCCTACCAACAGGCTACAAATAAACATACTGGTAACTTGCATAGTTTGAAGAGACAATATGCTATTCATACTAAAGGAGCAGTAGAGAGGGATTGCTTTATCACCAAGTAACGGTTTGGTTCGTTTTGGTCCGTTTAAAGGACCTAGTCTTTGGGAAGATGGGGACTCACATAAACATGTTCATGTTCCTTGATCACTGAAGTAAATTGTGGGGCTAACATAGGAATGTGCTATAAAGAGCTTTAAAATAAAAACAGAAAATGCTTCATACTAGTTTTCTGCTCTCAAACCAAAAACCTGCGAGATTTTTTACAGCTACCAATAACTTGGGGATTCAGTAATTGAAGTTCATGGAAATAGATATTATTATTAAACCATTCTTCTTCCAAGTAATACAAAACTTAGTTGGGTAATAAAGACACATAGAGGAGCTCATAGGGAAGCCTTGTGCATGCTTTCACGTTGAACGCTGAAATAACTAGTGAAAGGTTAGTGCATCTGTGTGTTTGGATAATGTGTGCTCATGTGTTCTTTACTGCCTGCCTAGAGTAGGAGGGACAAATACATTACTGGTCTCAGTTCCTTTTCATATTTATCACACAAATGCCCACATAAGGGTTGTATTTTTTCTGTCTCTGAGGTGGGCAGAAAGGAGCAAAACAAATGCATGCTTTCTGTCTTTCAGGCTGGAAGAGTGTAGACAACGTGCCAAAACTAGTGACTGAGTACATGTCCAAGAAGATCAAGGTTGATGAATTTGTGACTCACACCCTGCCTTTTGACAAAATTAATGAGGCTTTTGAGCTGATGCATGCAGGAAAGAGGTAATGTTCATAATATTTAAAGGTGTAGAAGACATTTCTTGGTGAGACACTGTCAAAATAGAGGTTTCCTGTCCACTGTCATGTTTCACACTGGGAATCACAGAATCTTAAGGGCTGGAAGAGACTTTGAAAGTCCAACACCCCTGCCAGAGCAGGACCCCCTAGAGTAGGTCACACAGGAACTCATCCAGGTGGGTTTTGAACGTCTCCAGGGAAGGAGACTCCACAACCCATCTGGGCAGCCTGTTCCAGTGCTTTGGCACCCTCACAGTGAAGAAGTGATGATAAAGGGTGACATAGACGTAGCACATTCATTCTGAGATAAACAAATACACTTTCTCTGAGCTTCTAGACATGTGCCAAAATACAGGGAGAGAATAAAAAGTAAGCAATCATGTATAAGGGAAATACACAAGTACATAAAGTATATAAAGCTGGTAAAGGGGACAAGTCAGTCTTAGGCTTCCAAATGTTACTAAAATATTCTTCCTTAGAAAAAGATGTAAAGAGATTGAAGGGGAGTTCTCATTAATACTTTTTTGCAAGTCATTAAGCTATTAGTCTATTTTAATTAAATAGTAGATTGGCATATATTTTCAAACTATTTAGGATAGCACAGTCACTTGCAATGATCTTTTAAGATGCTAAATGAATTTTTTTCTCTAGTTTGAACTGGAATAGAACACTCATGTGATGGGTTTGTTCTTCTTAATGTACAGCAGTTTTTCTGTTACTAAGATAAATGACAGTTTAGACTGTTCAGACCACAGCCTTAAGCCACAGGTCTCTTAAACTCCCTAGCGATGCCCAACTGCACTGTATATTGAAGAGACCCTACTTACTGGATGGATGTGTGATGAGCCTTCTTGTTCTGATGGCATATACTATACATTGTATGCAGTGAGCAACCTGCAAGAGCAGTGCACAACTGGGTATTCTTATCAGAGGATGTATTGGGTGAGCCTTGTACAACCCTGTACAGATATGGGCATGGATGTGCTAGAGGGAAAACAGGGACCAGTATGGGGATACTGTGTATCTGCAGGTTAAAATCTAATACAGAAAAGGGGAAAGGATTAGACAGTTGTAGCCTGAGGTGTGTTAAAGCTTGTCCTGCTATGTCTTTTTAAGAGCAGACCTGCTTTAACTGAGAGTTGTAATGAGATGCTCTGTAATTTGTTGGCTATTCAGAGACTTTAAATGAGATAGCTACTACTACCTCTAAGTAGAAGCCAGCTTATTTAGCACACTAGGTTACATACTTTTTAAGAATGTGTTTGGAATGAAGGGAAGATACTGCATCTGTGCCAATGATCCCTTTTCCCTGCTACAAACTTCTGTATCATCTCAATACTTTATTCCTACATGAACATGTCCTATGAAACTAATAATGAAAGATACTTAAAATTTTCTAAGCAGCCCAGCTCCCTGATTTATCTTCCTGATGAGTATTCTTGGCTAGCTACTGAATGAAAAGTGATACTCACGTAGTTTGAAAAAGCTTCCAATTGGAGTATATCTTAGGGAGAGACTGAAAAAAAAAAATTACTACCCATTTTTAACCAGGATTTTAAATAAATGTTATAGGCTTAACTTCATTTTTATAGAAGATGGAAGTTAAGTTAGAAGTATGTCTTAGGAATGAAAGGGAGGGGAGAAAATGGATGTACCGATAACTTTCTTTTTCACCTTTTTCATTTTAAGCATTCGAACTGTCCTGAAGCTTTAAAGCCAAATTTGGATCTTTTAGTTGGCCAGCAACATGGTAACCATCTTTAGAATGGAATTTCTGATAGAACACAAAATCAAGCAAATGAAAACTCAGCAGGATAAGGAAGAAAATGTGTTTTAGGGGGAAGCATTCTGAATAATAAGTGACAAAAATAATCCATATCCACTGAATAGTATAGAATTAGCACTGGTTATGCAACTTCTGTTTCTGTACTTGTTCTTCAAATTCAGTAATGCCTAACTCAGTCTACTTAATAAAAGCTTGTTTCTAAACACAGTGTTTGAATTACTGAACAGTAACTGGCTGGAATTGCTGTGTCTTGCTGTTATCCTTTAGTGATTTTACGGTATGTGTGAGCATGAGAGAGGAAAAGCATTCTGCAGGTGCAATAGCAAATGGCTGTGGGATTCATTCCACTAGGCAGTTTGCTAAGCACAGGTGAATTGAGAAGCAGCACAGATGTGCTGTAGAACTGTACTGAGAGAAGAGTGAGAACTCCAACAGCTGTCAAGCTTCTGAGGCTATTGTAGGAGTACAAAGGATGCACCAACCAGCTCTACCTGGAAGTCAAGTATAGAGCAGAGGATGGGTGGATGCACGACCTCCCTGTCCAGTGTGCCCATGTTCACGCAGCAAGTCCCCGTATTCTGCCTTATTTCCCTCATTATTGTAGCTGTAGGCAGGCCTGCTGTAAAGATAATAGTCGCTTGTTCTAGTGGCCATTTCCTTAAATTTAGTTGCATCTGAAGCAGCCTTTGCAGTTGACATTGCAAAAACAAGTGCTGTGGGAATGTTACCTCTATTTAGTCAGAAATAGGATTGTGTCCTGGAAGCAGGGACCATTACTATTAGAGCAAGAGTCTGCTCAGGGGAACAACAGCAAAGAGTATTGTGTGATGTCAGCTTCCAGGACTAGGGGGATTTTTTTTGTTTGTTTGGTGGAAGGGGAGGGGTTAATCCTTAATTTTGGAGTTTGAGGGTTTTTGTCTTAAATATAGTTGAAGTGGTCTGACTGGGAAAAGTTTCTTTGAATTGAAAGCTGGGACCAGAGCCACAGATCCAGAAAAAGAGGAACAGCAGCAAGCAGGCTGCAAAGCAGAGGCAGAAAGGCTACGCAGTTAAATAAAAGTTATACACATAAAAAGTCAATGCTTTTCAGTAAACAAAGGACACTGGGTTGAGAGAGCCTGGTCAAAAGAACTGTTACAGAGAAATTAAATGCAAATAATAACCTTATTAGAAGAAATTCCCTCTCAGCACTAACAGTTACTCCAAGACCTGCTACACAACTGGGACAATTATATCTTTTCCATTTGTCACTGGAAAGGTGTTCACAGAGCATTCTGAAAATAGTTGAGGTAGGTGCCTTTCTAACTTCATTTCAGAGAGTAAACAACAAAGTTAACTCCTGTGATTATTACTATTCTTACGATAGTAAGAATTCAATTTTTAGCATCCAGAATAAACAAAAAGTGAATTTGTACCAGGAAAGTGAACCGTCCACCACAGCAGTGAAGTGATTCTGAGTACATTGGTGATGCAGGAATGCTGCCTGACCACTAGGGAATTCAGCAGAAAGCCTGCTGGCAAGAAAGTGTACTCTAACTACATGATGTTATCAACAGAACATTAGCTTAGCTTCTCAGCAAAATTTCCCTCTAACTCAATCTAAGAGACTCAAAAGTATTTATACTCGTAAGAGTTGTTACTCTAGGCTGCACAACCTAGAGCAAGACTACGATCATTGACTGCATTACGTTATTACTGGTGGCAAGCTGCTCTTGTAATACCAAAGTCAACACCAGACATGTAGTGATACCTAAGGTGAAAGGCTTACAGCTTCTTCCCAGCCTGAAGAATTGATGTTTTAGCCATTAATGTAGCAGAGTTTTAAGACAATGTTGTCCTGCAAAGCCGTGGATTAAATGGAGCGCGTTTGAAGTAGACTCTTTGAGGCTGCTCAGCTAACAAAATGAATTCATAAACACAAGAGCTTGTACCTGACTCGTGGTGAAACTGGACCATCCTGGCAAATGTAAGGACTTAATTTCCACCAAATGGCTGCGTATGAAATGTGTATGTACTCTGCTGGCTAGCATGTAAAAGATGCAGCTTCTCCCCTCTCCTCATATTTGCTACTTTTATCAATGTTATCGATCAAGTCTGTCCTTAAATATTCATGTCAATGTGCAGAAACACCATGAAGAATATCCACGCTCTCTTATATAAGGAAAATACTTTTAAGAGATTGTTTCAGAACTAATTGCAGGATTGTGGTTTCAGCAAAAATATCATTGGAAGGTAGATTTAAGTTGGGTTGTGCGGTGTTGTGGAGTTTTTTTTAAGTGGATAGCAGCTTTGGTTAGAATCAAAGATAATTTCCTAAATACAGGCAGCACAAGTCTAATACGTCACGTTCAAGCATAGTTACAGCTAGACAGGTAAAAAATAGCTTTTCACAATATTTTTATTAAATAACTTTTGTTCCCCAGGCTGTTGTGTTATGTTTAAAGAACTAGTGTAGACGCTAACCAAGCTTTCCACTTGTTTAAAGATACTGTAGTCTTGGGAACTCAAACAGTTTACATGCTGCAATTTCAACTTCTAGTCAGAAATGCATAGCATGATAGCTTACCTTTATTAAAAATGTGCAGTGTTAAAAGTTGATTGTACTGGTGCAATGACAAAGTATTTGAGCAGCACATGTGAAGGTTTTAAGGGTGATTTTTAACTGGTTGCATGCACCTATCAGTAGGGCTTGCGCTAGTGCAAGGAAAAAAACACTGAGAATGCTATGTCTGGTTTTGAGTCACGAAAAGAAAAGTTCTGTTAAAAGCAGCTGCAACTTTTATTTTATAGCCCAAAAATGAAGCCCACCCCCATCCCTCCATCACACACATACATAGAGGAAAGGCAAGACCGTTGTAACCATTCAAGTGAATGATATGGTGAGCAAACCTCCAGGACAGTCACCTCCTCAACACATTACATCTCATTCACCACAGGTAATTCCTCTCAAGCACTACAGTCCACTTGGTTAAAATCTGTAGGCACGCACACACTCCCCCGCACGCCACACACACACTCTACAGGCAGCACCTCAGGTCACATTACTGCATAATTAAAAATAATAATAAAGGTAATGAAAACATCACAATGATACTCTTAGAGCAACAGAGGTCTGAGGCACTCAGGGCAGAGAAGACATTTTCTGGCAAATTTAGTATTTGGTAGTACATGAGTCCAGTTCTATGAAGCACTAACCTCTTTCCCCCTACTAAAATTCTGCAGTGCCAAGGGGAGCTAAGGGTACACAGTACCTCATATACTTGGGTCTAATGTGGCAACAAATTCACCAGACACTTTGTAAAAGGTGTATTTTACGCCCCTCATTGTATGGTTTAATGTCTGCATTGGTTTAACTATTTCTTGCATTAGAGTGGTGTAACGCAAAGTCTGCAGTGGGGTCTGAAAAAATTTTTCATTACAGTTCAGAAGAAAACAAAATAAATTCCCTCAGCAAAGACACCAAAGATGATGGAAAGGAAGTGGGCATAGGAAAAGAAAGAGAAAAAGAGAGGCTTAATCAATCCACACGCCTTAACGTGCCAGTGTTCAGCTCATCGTGACCCATTAACAAAAAATACAGTGGTATATATACTAATATTGCTCACTCTATACCCAGTTGGAGGAAAAAAAAAAGATCCATTTTTGTAGCTGCCCCCCTCAGACCTTCCAAAAGTACAAAACTCATTTAACTGGGGGGAAAAATATGACCCGTTCAACAACTATCAAAAAAAAATGAATACAGCATTGAAGATGTTTCATTTTCTCACGCTCAGATTTGTTTTGAGAACAGATGCTCATTTCACTGTAACGCTTGCAAATCCAATCCCCTCACAGCTTCTGTGGATGTAGCTTTTAAAAACGCCTCACACAGCTGACACACACAGGGGTCTTTTTGGTTCTTGTCTCATTCCTTCATCTAGGCAAGCCTACTACATTAGCTTCACCAAGCCTTTGAGGCAGGAGACTGCCTGCAAGTGCTGCTTCGCTGAGAATCAGCTTAGTCCAGAGAGCTGCATATAAGACAGAATTTACTAATTTTCCCTGTAGGAAGCCCATACTATCAAATCTCCAGCAAGAGAAACAAGACCTGCCATTAACACAATTGTGACCTACAGTCGCAATCACCACAGAGGCATCAGCAGAGATGAGGACAGGATTAAAGGTAAGGAGAGCCTATTCTTGGCAACATGTTTCTCTTTCTCCCTTCTCCCTCCTTTTCAAATGATAAACAAACAAGGCCCAGCCCATTAGAACAAAATCTGCAGAGGCAGGAGCAAGTCTTTGGAGCTAGAAATGCTTAAGATCTCAGGTGCCACTCCAAGAGTGACAGGGCACACGGAAGTGGTAAAAAAAACCTGGATGCCAGAAGATCAAGTCCCAATGGGAAAGATTACCCACACTTTTCTAACTAATATCATGGCAGCAATGGAAGCGTTTGTGGATCTACTTGGAAGAAAGGTGCTAAAGAGATAACTGAAGAAAAAAGAAAGATATAGCGTGAGTGTTGTAGGTAGGAGGAAAGCAGGAGATTCTTTAAATCCTTCTCTGCTTCTCCAGACAGTGGGTCAGGTTCTTCAAGATATTCCTCTTATCTACAATCACTGAGAACAAAGTAAATAATGAAATCTCCTTATTCTGTACTCTTAAAAAAAATGCATAGTACAGAGACAAAAAAAATATCATATATGTATCATTCTGATCCACCTGCTCAGTCTGAACTATCACTGGGTCATGAAATGGGGACGAGTGCTGTCCAGCCGCCGGGTCAAGATCTCGCAGCCTGTATCGGTGACCAGAAGTGTGTGTTCAAACTGGGCCGATCGCTTTCCATCTCTTGTTACTGCAGTCCAACCATCAGGCCATGTTTCATCCTGCCAACCACCTAAACACACAAATCAGAGAATCATAGAGTTGTTACCATTGGAAAAGACCTTTACGATCATTGCGTCCACTCACATCACACTGCCAAGCCCACCATTAAGCCAATATCCCTCAGCACTTAATCTATGCATCTTTTGAGTATCTCTAGGGATGGTGACTCCACCACTTCCCTGAGCAGCCTGTTCCAATGCTTAATAACCCTCTTGGTGAAAACATTCTTCCTAATGTCCAATCTAAAACTCCCCTGGTGCAACTTGAACCCATTTTGTTGTGTCCTGTCATTCATTAACGGAAACAAGAGATTGACTCTCACCTCACTACAGGTAGTTGTAGAGAGTGATGTCTCCTCTCAGCCTCCTCCAGGCTAAACACCCCCAGCTCCTTCAGCTGCTGCTCTTAAGACTTGTTCTCTACACCCTTCACCAGCTTTGTTGCCCATTTCTGGACATGCTTCAGCACCTCAATGTCCTTGTTGTAGAGAGGGGCCCAGAACTGGACACAGTATTTGAGGTGCAGCCCCACCAACACCACGTACAAGGGGACAATCACCTCCTTGGTCCTGCTGCTCACACTATTTCCAATACAGGCCAGGATGTCATTGGCTTTCTTGGCCACCTGGGCACACTGCTGGGTCGCATTCAGCTGGCTGTTGATTAACACCCCCAGGTCCTTTTCCACAGAACAGCTCTCCAGCCACACTGCCCCAATGACAACTTTGTGACTGGTCTTAAATAACAGCTATCAGTTCCCATATGAGAAATTTTTTCAAAATCTGTCAACTATACAGAATAAAACCAGCATCCTATTCCATCACTACTTAACAGTGAACAAGTGTGGCCATTTTACTCTCTTGCCAAATTGCTTACCTTCGCAGATCATTGGTTCAATTGTAAATACATGACCTGGCTTCATGACTCCAACTGCCTTATTTTCTGCAATGAAATAAACACTCAAGTGAGAAAAAGAGATCCCATGTTAAGAATGATTGAATCCTTGTCCTAGAATCATACACGGAGAATACTGTAAAGTCAAAACAGCTCTTGAGAGATGCCTCATTCACTCGTCCATTTTTACTTCTACTTTAAGGTTTTCCTTAGTTCTCTCCTTCTCCATCTCCTCCAACACTGCAATATTTACTCAAGGAGCTTAAAATTAATTTGTATCTTTCTCTCCAACAACTGGAGTTCAACTTTTATACAACTCCAGTTGTATAAAAACACCGGACAGATGTAATACAGGATTTTCTGAAGATTTGATGAAAAACATCCTTTAAAAAAATCAATAAAAATTAGAAGCATTTAAGATACACAGTGAAGGTTTGAAACCTCTAAATTTGTTTCCACTGAACCATTCGCTCCATATAATTGCCAAAATAGGACAGTGGTTAAGTAATCCAGTGATACCATTTACAAAAGACACATTGCTTCCCCCTCTTTACTTTGGGTAATGGGGTGATAGTAGTGTCAGAGTAATAATGCTGTATGTCTTTAACACAAAAAGGCAGAGAATTTCAAGGTATCCAGGACAGTAATACGGGAACTTTTTGATGTTATAAACACCAAAAAAGTTTATGTGGAGGCACATGAACAGCACATCTCCACAAATGTAGTTTGACTGAAGAAAGGCTTCAGCCCTTTTCCTCTGCCCTGTTTCACCATGAATGGCAGCAGAGCTTAGATCTGACTCAGCCTAGCATGTGAGAGCTGGAACAAACTCCAGTACTGCACTGGAACAGTCAGCTCCAAGCCCCTTTGCTGCTGTAGACAATTTGCATCAATTCTTACACCCAGAATCCTCATGACCTGGTCTACTCTTATTGTGTAAATGTCTTAAACTGTCTAAATCATTTAGCTGCTTTACAAATCTCAGATTTAAACTGTCTAAATCACTCAGATGCTTTACAAATATCAAGCTGATAACAAAAAACAAAACATTTTTGTTCTACTTCAAGGATCTTGCCTCTATCTCCATCATCTGCTGGTATTCTTGCTCTCAACACTTAAATTACTGGTCTTCTGCATCTGAAAAATTCTTGTCCTTTATTCCCTGTAGTTTTCATGATTTTGTTAAATCATTTAAAGGCTTATAAAATGAGCTTTTTACTTTTCAAAATCCTTTCACAGTAAGCCATAAACAAGCTGCAGCTTTCATTTTTTTTTCCCCCTCCAAGAGACTTTAAGTCCCTCTGGTCTTTCCACTTTGCTTTTACTGTGAATATGTATTTAAAAATATCAGAAACAAACTCAGCTGCTTCCCTTTTGAGAGGAAATATTTTTGGCCAATTCAAAACAAAACAAAACTCATTTTAAGTTCCTAACAGGCAGAAAAGAGAAAAAATTCACTTTTCTCAAGATTGCATTTAGTATTTTTGGTATTATCTGGTATAGTTACAAATGAGTATAAAATGCGCTTTGTCTTTAAGGAAACCAAATTTTCTTCATTCTACCCAACAAAAAGTTAAATACCGGGAATTGATACCCTTCTCCCTGGGACTAATAAAATTGCTCTGTTCCCCGAAAAAATAACTTGGGGAAATGACACGGTATGACATGAAAAGTTAGGGATTGCTACATTATAATTTATAACTACAGCCTGTGTTAAAGCTCATTTGGAGAGGGGAAGATGGAGGCATCTGTGAGGCCTGGGGAAAGAAATAAATGTCCTATCAAAGGAGTTTTGAAGATGAAGTGAGTGTGAACTGTTTATCTCTGCTTTATGATATTTATCCATAGCTGTCCATTGGCACTTAAGCTTCTCTACTTTGCCTCTGTGGATGCTGTTTCTTAGTCCTGCTGGCAAAAACTGTCATGGGGACATTGCTATTTCCAGAAACTAAAACACAGAACCTGCTGGGGAAGGGTCATTCCTCCTCAGCCAAACCACAGATCACAACACTCAAATGAAGAAAAGTGAAACATTACAGGATCTGGATTCAGGCCCAACCACCATCTCTACCATTCAAGGCACCTTTTGTTTACATCTGGAAATGACAGTAAGTTTTTGCTTACACCTTCTAAGGACAGAAACACTTGCCCATTCACATCTCAGACAAGAATGACTAAGGGATTAGTTGGGAATTTGGGCAAAAACATTGAGTGCTTACCCAATAAAGATGAGAGCTAACGCTGACCATTAGTGCGGGCACAGATTGTCTCAGTATTTATGTATTATATATTCACCTTATTTAGGTTCAGAAAGCATGCTATGGTCCAGAGTTTAGAAGAAAATTATTTCTGAAGTGAAAAAAACATGCTAACTTGGTGGATTATCAAGCAACATGCTACTTCAGTAGAATATAAGTAAGTTGGGTGCATTCATTACAAACCACTTCTTATCTACAAGACAACTGCAAAGGGAACAAATACTCACTGGCATAATGTGGCACGTTAGGGGCCGTATGGAAAAGTTTATGGATTCCATGTCCACAGTAGCTCCGAACCACTGAAAATCCATTTGCTTGAGCGTGTTTCTGAATAATGTTTCCCAGCTCTCTGTACCGAACACCAGGTTTTACTGCAAAATTAAAGATTAGAGATGGAAATTTATGGAGCTTTCTCTCAACATAACTAACCAAACACCATTCAGACTATTATCTCCGTAGCACTCACGGGTTGTATGGCCATCTGTTCCAGTATTTAACTTCCTATGATCCCTTAACTCACCAAGTATATATAAGTGAGTGCAGTAACATGAGAAAGGGAGGAAACAGTCTCATATAAAAGAGAGAATGAGAGAGAAAGAAGAAAGCAAGCTCCTTCACTTGAACACTACTTTCTTCCTTTTGTGTATGTAAGTGCTCATGTATTAAAAGGATGTTGAGGTTTGAAATTAGAGACAACAGAATAATTTCCAAGTACTTGGTCACTTCTCATACCCAGATTTCAAGTGCTTCTATCAATGAATGTACAGACTATATTTTAATACACATTTATCTCTCTGCTACTTTGTGAAAAGTATACACAAATGAAGAGGGAAAATTATTATACGTGAAAGATTAAGAAGGGAAAAAAAAGCAAGAAAACAGGTATCTCTACTCTTAGACAAGATGTTTAGTGGCAACACTACAGAAAATAAGAATACTCATATGCAAGACTAACTTTTTTGATAATTCTTTCAGGACTCCTTAAAAAAATAAAGGGTTTGAAATAGATGCAAATGGTGTGAAAAATTCACTTTGAGCACTTCAATAAGGGAGTGATAATACTATAAAACCAACAATTCCTCATCCTTTAGCTACTGAAGATGCCTACCAAAAGCAACCTTGAGTCACTAAAAAGAAAAAAAAGTACATAAATGCTATTTCAAGATCATTCTCCGCCCTCTGGTAAATGGTGCTCCTTCAGGAGCCAGATGTTATGTGGTTATGTGGAGCCATCTTAAGTAGAATACACATATGTAGCTAAAATTTTACATGACACGAGCCATTTAGCTCAATACATCTTTAACTTAAATTGGTAAGCTGAATTTATAGAAAAAAACCCAATAAATTTAGATTATGAGAATGTTGATACTTTTGCCAAAGTAAAAAAAGAAAAAAAAAGACATGGGGAAGATGGGAAAATGTTATCTGTTGGTTTTGTGCTAAATAGTTGTGAAGCAGTACCATCTCCTTTGGCCTGAAAATACCAAAACTCATCTCAATGCAGCAAGAAACCTGCTTCTCTCTCGTACAACTCTCCTAGTTAGAGCTCTGCTGGTCCAACACTAAGAAATGCAGGTGATTTAAAGAGTTAAGAGGCAACCCTTCTTAAAGGCTGAGAGACTTGCTGCCAGAATTCCTACCAGCAAGGAATGTCTAAAATCCATTTAAAACCTGTTACAACATATAAAAAAGGTAAAGTTACACTGAGAATTTAAGTCTCATTATAATGCACACAAAGGTGAATTTCTTTCATCACCTATATATCAAAGGCAGGCTATGAAAGCTAAGACACGACATATGTAATACTTGCTGTAAAAATAAAGTATAGGAGCAAAGATAAACATTTTTCTGACTTAGCTGTGAAAAACAAAGTAGTCATTTCAGAATAGTAACCTCTCATAAATAGGCAATCTATATTCTTTGCAGCTCAATTCTGCAATGTTTTCTTGATCACAGAATGGATACGTAAGATATTGTTCATACGGATTTTTGTCTTTTCAACTTGGCGAGCTATCTCCAAATTAGTAACCAAAGTAAGTTCATTCATTTTATTTATTCACTTTTGATTAAATACAAGTTTAAAGACTTTACTTATTTTGCCTTAAACTTCAGTCTTTAGAGGCCACAAATTGAGTAAATTTTAGTGGGGATTTTAAGAAGCTGCAGGGTATAAAAAATACAGATATATGTATTTCCAGCGACTTGGGAGATTTTTGGTTTATTCCTCTGTTTGTCTAAGAGAACTTTGTATATTCCTTTGTAAATGCAGTTGAACATGACATTCTCTATCTATCTTTCTATCTCATTGATTGTCTCAATGAGGCTTTCCTGAGTTATATCTAAGCAGCGTAATTAAAGTTCTGTGGGTACTGAAGCATATGTATTGGTCTTCTCTGATACACTCCCACAGCTGAAAATCAAAAGTTCATAATTAACTTTATGAAATAACCATCGTGTTTAGCAGGGTAGAGAAATGCATTTTTAAGTGTTCAAACAGTTTTACTTTATCAGTTCATTGCGCAACACCATACCAACTATAGAAGAAAGCCATACTTTGGCTTTCCAAAACATGCTTTGTTCTTCACATTGTCTAAACTACGCTGATCAAGGATGTCTTAATTATCTAACAGTCTGAAAAGTCTGTTTCCATGTAAATATCATCATGTGTGGATCAGCTCAACATCAACTATATTTTCCCTGTCAACCCACACTTCAAATAAAAGTTGCAAACATCACCCACAGAACTGTGCCATTTGAAGAATCACTGTATTATACAACATACATCATCTGCTGGTGACACACACTAACGCTTCTGTGTTCTACAACAGAAGTCACTACTGGAAAATAGCAAATACGAGCACTTATGTTTGAGAATCAAAACCAGAAGCCTGCTTACCTGCATCAATAGCTTGCATTAGGCACTCATAAGTTGTTTGGACAAGCCTTCTTGCACCCTCATCAACTTCTCCAACATAAAATGTCTCGTTCAGATCTCCATGGTAGCCATTACGATAGACAGTAATATCCACTGCAAAGAATAACAGACAGATTGTGATATTGCCACTATTTCTCACTTCTTGTCTCTTGATTTGTGAAAGGACAAACACACATCAAAATTCTGTATTGTCATTGTGAAGTTACAAGACTTTTCCAGCAGAATTAATTCTCTTGTGCTTATCCTGTAGATTCAATAGTATTAATTAATAAAATAGTCACTGGTCAATGGTTTGATTAACAAAAAAAGTGGGAAGCGAAAAAGACCTGACACCAATGCAAGACAGACATGCCAAGCTTACAATTGGTTATCTAGGTAGACGTAAAGACAGGAAAGAGAAGCTCTTTGCTCCACAGTGATTTACCTGCTTAAAATATTTTCTTAGAATTAATTCCAGCATTAAGAGGAGGAAATTACATTTTAAAATGTATGTAATCATGTTTTAACCCACACTCTCTGCTTGTTTAGAATAATTTCATTCCTTTGCAAAAACTGTAATGCCAAAAGCCACTGCTTCCAGCCAAAAAAGTAACATTTCATAGAATGGTAGGGGTTGGAAAGGATCTTTAGAGATTATCTAGTCCAATCCCCTGCAGAAGTAGGTCCACCTAGATCAGGTCACATAGGAACGTGTCCAGGCAGATCTTGAAGATCTCCAAGGAAGGAGACTCCACAGCCCCTCTGGGCAGCCTGGGCCAGTTCTAAACATGTCTTAAACACTAAATACACAACTTTCCAATAATATTTCCAACTAAGAAAAACATACCAAGTGACTTAAAACCTTCTTTTTTCTTCGGAATGAAAGAACTTAAACATTCCATATCCAGCCAACAGCAACGAGAAAGGCTCGTGTAAACAACTGGAGTTTAGAAGGACATATCTTAAAGAGTTTAGAATTAAGTAGCAGCAAAACTCTAACTTGTTTGTTGCACATATAAAGTTGCTAAAAACTAAAAGTGATGAAACTCATTCTTGAAAATCTGCAGTATATGCAGTTTTAATGAGACAAAAAAAGTTTGTGGTGGTTTTTTTTAGTTTAACTACAAAAAAACCCATGCTTTTTTCAACTAAGAGCATCCCTACACGATGCTTGTTGCAAACAGCCCTTTACAAAACATGGTAACAGGCCTACCAGTTTAGACATAGGATACTAGAATAGATGACAATTGTCTGTCACTGCAGACAAGTGAAAAATCAAAACCTGCCACCATATGGTCATTATATGTAGTAAACACACACAAAATAGTCTAGATTTGTATATCAAGGTGACTTCCTGTGGTAGAAAGGGTACTTTTGTGTTTAACAGACTTTGTTAGGTGTAATAGCTGCTAGAGTAGTTATTGAACTGCTATTGGTGAAGAAATCTACATGCAGATCCCCTCATAGGTAAACAGCAATGAAGGAAACTGCACTGAGCAATACTACTTCAGAAACATGGTGTGACAGCTGCTTAGAGAAAGCAGTCCAACCTTAATAGGAAAAAATGGGGAAAAAATGGTGCTGACAGTAAATCTGTACTACTAGCAAACATTTAAGAATGAAACTAACACTGCACAAAGCCAATAGATCCTGTTGTGGGTGCATGCATGTGCACGGCTATGCTGTACTCGCTGCATGACTGCGTGGGACTCCTGCAACATTTTGACCAGTGTACATACCTAGTAACATTAACAACAGGGCTATAGAGAAACCAGCACTCTTGTAACTTCTCCAGTTATGTTTATTGTGAGCTGTGTATTAGAGCTCCTTAGCACAGTGTCCAGAGTACTTGCTGCAAAGAGGCTGTCTCTATAGGCCACGTGATTACCCTCTTGACAGTGCCACATTTGGCCAAAATATCTCGGCTTGCAGAGAGATCAACTTTGTTTGAGAATCTGCTCCCAGGGAACACTATGATAACAACATGTTACGATGATCTGCTTGAAGCAGGGGGTTGGATTACACATCAACTGCCAGTACCTTCTGGATTACTTTTTCCTGTGATCTTAAAAACCTGGACTCTGACACTGCCCCCTTTTACTTAACACTTTTCAGCCTGCTGAAAGCAAAGAGAAAGATGAGCACTTCCATTTAGATTGCTTACTAGGCACTAGGCACATTCTGTAGTACTTTTTCTATCTTGTTTTGCTCATTCTTTTAAAGAGGCTTTTGAGATAGTACCTTAGGAAAAGGGAGCCTACAAGACTTGGAAGTCTTTTGAGACAATGTGGACCATCCTGTAAGAAGACCCATTCAGCTACAAAAAAATATGTAGACTAATTATTCCTCCCCAAAACAAAGCAGAAAGCTCAAAACCTGGGCAAGTGCAGTGAGGGCAGAAGAGTGAACAAAGGTATGACTAAACTCTATTATAAAAGCAATGCCAGGAAAAGTGGTAACAATACAGACCCATGCAAAGGCATCATTTTTGAAATTAAAAAAAAAAAGAATAAGAGCAGCTTTGGCCAAATGGTTAGAGGTACACCATAGCTCAGATCTATCAGTCAGACCACGGCTGACCTAGGAAAGGGGCAGCAATCATGAGGCTTGTTCTGAAAAGGCTGGTACTCACAGCACTGAGCTGTAGCTTGGTAGCTGTTATTGCATGTTAATATATATCAACTATCTGACAATCTAAAAGGATTCCACCCTGCTTCTAGAAGTAAGCCGAACCTTAAGATACACTGGGTATTTCTCTTAGAATCAGAATTGATTTGGTTAGAAAAAGACTTTTAAGACCATCGAGTCCAACAACCAACCTCACGCTGTCAAGCCCACCACTAAACAATGTCACTCAGCACCTCATCTATGTGTCTTTTAAAGATTTCCAGAGATGACGACTCCATCACCTCCCTAGGCAGCTTGTTCCAGTGTTTAACCACCCCCTCAGTGAAGAGGTCCTTCCCAATATCCAATCTAAACCTCCACTGGCACAACTTGGTACAAATGTTTATAATGTAACAAATATCATTATTTTTTATCTTCAAACCAAGAAGAAATGAACAAGAAAACAAAAAACCAGCCAAACTATAAAGTTATCCCTTACCACCCAAGAAGGTGTAAGTACCTTAAGTATCATGAATAAAAAAGCAGTTGGTTCAGTCAAGCTGTGAGATGCTCAAAAAAAAAGGGTACATGTTTTTAATATGCACCTATACAATGTCTCACCATCAGGATCATTTACAGTCATTATAAACATCATGTCCTTAGCAAAATCTTAAGGATATAGAGAATTCACGTTGAACTGATCCAGTAATATAATTCAATATATATTTTATTCACTATTTATGCAGCCTGGGACAACTGGAAGTGGAATACTAATGCACTGACCAGAGTAGAACTGTAAAGCTCTTAATGTGGACCGAACTTTCGAAATTATTTAATTGAACTCATGAATTTACAGATGTAAAGAACAAATGTTAATTGGTAAATGAGAACAAAAGCCCCTCTTAAGAAGCTATTGCAATTATGTTGCCTTCTAGTCAAACATCACCTCACAGCATGGTTTAACTGGATAGAAGGTAGAAATGTTGAAGGTTAATTTTCATAGCACTTACCATTAACAATATCTCCCTCCTGCAATGGCCTCCTGTCAGGAATTCCATGACAGATCACTTCATTCACTGACGTACAACAGGACTTAGGGAAGTTATAATAATTCAGAGGAGAAGGATAGCAATTCCTTGCAATACAAGCCTAAGTTACAAAATACAATTTACACTTTACATTAGCAAGTTTTGTACAAAGCAAAAACATTTTTACAACAGCTTTACAGTAAGAATGACACGTTGAAAAGCAGAGACTCTTGAAAATAAAATTCTTCAAGCATTTTTTGGCATGATGGTATTTTGTTACACATTGCATTTCTTACCAGGAAGAAAGTTACTTTAATTTTGCTTCTGCTAATTTTTATGTTCAACTACCAATGCTGAAATATTCAGGTTTAAAATAATGCACAGCATTATTTGTTTATTTATTCAGTTTTGAAAAAATAGCCATTTTTAATGATTGCTTTTAAGAATCTGGTCTATAACCAAGTATTTTGCAAACCACACAAGCTAGACAAGATAGCATTTAGCACCATTCTTTCACCCCTAGCTTTAAAACCTCAAACTGCTTCCTTTGCACCCCCTCTAATAACCTTTTTGTGATTTCTGCAAAACTCATACGTTTTATATGTACTTACATATACACATTATGTGACATACTGAGCAATTCTGGAGAAAAGATACTGTCTTAATGTTAAAATTCATTATTTAAAAAGTAACGGTATTTTAAACCTCCAAAATGTTAATTAGGAATATTGGTCAGTATAAACAATCTGCCACGCAAAAGTTACCAAAAACCACTGAAGAGGAACAACACCATTTAAACTACTAGTTCTTCAAACAAGACACTGTTCATAAGCAAATAATTTAGAGCTTAATGCAGTTCAAGAGAAACCTCCAGACTAATTTAGCCAAAGTTCCTTACAAAGATGACGGAGTGTAGCATCTCCCTTACGATGAAAGGCTGAGGGAGCTGTGGCTCTTTAGCTTGGAGGAGATTGAGAGGAGACCTCATTAATGTTTACAATTACGTAAAGGCAGGTGTCTGGAACCAGGCTGTTCTCAGTGATATCCAATGGCAGGACAAGGGACAATGGGTATAAACTGGAACATAAGAGGTTCCAAAGAAATACAAGGAAGAACTTCTTCACTGTGAGGGTGATGGAGCACTAGAACAGGCTGCCCAGATGGGTTGTGGAGTCTCCTCTGGAGACATTCAAAACCCACCTGGCTGACTTCTTGTGTGACCTACTCTAGATGGTCCTGCTCTGGCAGGTGGGTTGGACTAGATGATCTTTTGAGGTCCCTTCCAACCCTTAAGATTCTGTGATTCTATGTGAAATGCAGACAAAATGAACAGCAACCAGAAAGCTCTCTAACAAACTTAACTATAGGAAAACTGGCACCTTGCTACAGTGCACCCAAGTATCCTCAATTATCAGTTTATATGCCATATAGGGAAGGCAGCAAAGAACAAAATAATAGTACAGAATTCAAGTATTTATGAAGAGTTAAGCTTGGAAAATATCTGAACATGTACTTCAAATACTTTGCCTGGATTGTGGCTCTAGATTACCTGACTGCACCAAACACGTTGTTTAAATTCTCTCTCATGCTCCTCTGTTCTAATTTTCAATCGTAAATAATTAAACCTTTTCATCTGTACATCCTACCCAACAACACAGAGCACGAAATGTCCATGACTTACATATGATGTTCTTTATATAACAGTATGTGTGGGGTAAAAAGGGTTTAGAAGAGAGAAAAGTATATGATGCTGATCAAGAAAACAGGTGAAAATACTTAGAGGGAATCTGAAGCTGGAAATCACAGAAGGAGTTGATCCAAAGGTAGGCCTAGCAGTTCCTAACTCATTTTTAATCTCCCATTGCCCTGTTACATATTTCTAACATCTGCACTACCCACTAGCTTCAAAATAAAGATAGGAATTCAGGTAATTAAAGAAACACACAGCAATCACTCAAAAATAAAGAAACTGAAGAAAGTGCTTATAAAAGCTAGACAAACAATAAGAAACCTTACTAAATGGACAGCATGATCAATTTCTTCAGTAGTTACACCTGCCTTCACCATCATGGCAGCAACATCCAATACTTCTCTAGCAAGCTGCAAATGAAATAAAAGTACTGATTTAAAATAAAAAACAGGACTATTCCCTCAAAGATTAGCAACCCATTTTCCATAGCTACATCAAGACTGCTAGGAAAGCTGAGTAAGGGTTAGGCTCTAGAAAGACTTAGAGATGTCTGCAGGTTATATTACTAAGCCCCCTCTTGTAAGATGTGGAAATATCCCAATTCAGATTTGGACAACAATTCCCTTGAATACAATAAGCTTACATTAGAATACTTGATTACATTTCCAAGTTTAACTTTATGCACAAGGAAATTATTACAACTGGACACCTCTTTTTCAGAAATTGTTACGGATGGAGCTCTGTTTGCTTTTAAGTATTTACTTAGTGCTAACTCTAGGCATGGAAAAAAAACTGTTCTCATTTATGTACTATAAAATATATTCTTAGCAGTAATTACATATCAGTCACAGATTATCTCATTAATAACAACAAAGCCAGAAAACAGGTAAGTCATCTTTCTTCTTGCAAAAGTTAACTGCATTGGGAGTCACAAGGAGAGAAAAAGCAAGAAAAGGCCACATTTTCCAAACTATTTTTCAGTGCTCAAAAGTGGTTTGAAAGTTTGTACTCTCAAACATGCTGTCCCAAATTGGTAAGATCACTATAGATTTTTAAAGAATAAAGGCACTTTGTAACAAAAACAAACTCTTGCCATACCCTACACACTACTCGCATTCCTTCTATATCTTCAGATGACAGTATTTTTATTTGAGAGGTTCCTTTTAATGCCTGTTCCGATTCAGACATTCCTGAAAAGAAAAAAAGGGGAGGAGAAAATAAGAGAAAAAAACATGTTACAGAGAGGAGTGACTGCTACACACATCCAAACAACCAATTTACTTAGCCTACCAATGGCAATCAAAGTTGATATCTTCTCACTACAGACTAAAGTAATGAACCCACCAAGTCACAGCGTTATCATCATTATCTAGCTTATCATAAGCCCTCCACAATATGGTAATGCCCCCATGTGCTCAGGATGCCTGTTTTCTTACTGCATAAAACCATCATTACCGGTTAGTCAAAACACAACCTTAAAAAAAAATCACATTTACATGGAAATAATTTTATTCATATTAAAGTCAGGGTTTTTTTAGCTGCAAGTAAATAGTAATAAATACTATTAAAGGGTCAAAGAATTATAAAAGCTTGTGAATACCTCTAGGTATACTACTTCTATAATCAGCTGATGAAAAAACCTAAATTCTTTCTGCCAAAGTCAGTGCAAGCTCAGTTTTATAGTTGAATGATCCCCTAAAAGCCAGTATTTTGTGTTGTTTGAATATTTACATTCTCTAAAGAATAACTAAAGAATGGTTGAAGATTTGAAAATAATTCTAACAGACCACTGCAACTTTTTTTGGTAGAAAGGGCAGAGCACCAATACTGATAAAAAAACCTAAGAAAATGCCAAAACAAACTAATAAACAAGTAATTTTGAATGCATTCTCTGTGTCCAAACATAGCTGGAACTCATCTATATAATTTTTCTGTTGGGGGTTGCTTACTGCAGTTTTTTTTTTGTTTTGCTATAAAATAACACATATCCAACAGACACTGATGTCACTGAGAATGGCTTAGCAGGATTCACCTGTGTCAGACAACTTATTCCTGTTTGTTACGAAGTTTACCGTGAGACTAGGACTTGCATAGTTTGGGGTTTTTTCTTCCCTGAACATCTTTGAAAGAAAAGACTTGCAACGATTATTTCTGAAAAATCAGTAAGTTAATGTGGGGGATGAAGAAGTTTTGTGAGAAGAACAGATAAAAGCAGTATTTCCTTCGTGCCTTAAAGGCTTTTTCAATTAAAATAAAAACAGAAAGCAAACATAGCACTCCATAACTGTCTTGTTTCAAGTTACCTAGTGGGTGATCAGCATAATCCGGTCGCTGAATGTAACTTGGCACAGGTCTTGTTGGCGTCTAAATAAATGATAACCAAAGCTGGTTAGGTAGCAAGAATACTTACTTCAATCACAAAAACAGACACTCATGAAGCAAAATGAAATACAGTGAAATATGGTAAATTCTACTTAGAATTTAGGAAGTATGCAAACTCCAAAACAGTTCCAATTTTAATTTCTCAAAGATTCTCCTGTTACTCTTTATTGTTATTATATAAACTTCTAAAAGCCAACTTCATAGCTTTGTAAAAAAAAAAATCAAACTTTTATGTGTCAGGTAAATTAAACTGGTTTTATAACATAGCGTCCCTATTAACACTGTACTGTTTATTCAGCTACTTTTCAGACTGCAAATGCAACCGTTCCAAATACATCCTTCCTCTCTCTGTTTATTAGGGTTTATTAGCAAGATTGTTATATCTAATCATCACCCTAGTCATTAGCACTTTTTGTTATAGTTTCATTTGCATCACTTGGAAGACAAAAAAGCAAATGTTCAGCAATAACACTACTAAATTGCTTGGCCGGACACATATCCAAGACACTTTCTCCAATAACACTACCAACACATATGGGCTCAGGCTCAGTTAATCTGTTCTGATGAGCCTGTAACAGATGGAGAAGACTATAGAGAGGATGCCACATGGGCAACATTTCTAGCACAGGCCCATCAGAAGACACATGTAAACAAAATGCCATTATTCCTGTAAAAAATTTGGCTTATTCCATGTACAGACTTGTACCAATTAAAAAAACACAGCTATACTGAGGTTGTCTTCCAAACCCACCTTTCCACAGGTGAAAATGATAGAGACTTCAGTCATTCTTCACCATTCCAGTGCTGGAGAGTACTATAACCTCTGTTCCATCAGAGCTGTTCATCAGCTTACTCACCAGGTTATTTCACAACATTTACATAAAATAATATAAAATCATTTATTTAAATTCTAATTTAATTCATTTGCGTTTTTCTGAAACCAGCTGGCCCATTATTGGTGAGAACCACAAATATCTAGAAGACCTCATCTGAACTAGCAGCAGCTTTTTGCAGGATAAATGTCAAAACGTGCAGCCAAAAGGTGTGAGTTTAACCCTGTTACTGATGTGTGTTACCTCACAAGCACTTCCTTAATTTTTAATGTATCAAGAGACAGATCAAGTCAAATCAAAATGAACCTCAATAAGGACATAGTTACACAATGACCTTGCCATCAGGTTCACATTGTTGAAGAAGCTTTCCTTTCTCAGCTAAAATTTGGGAGGTAATCACGTCAGCACTGATCCATTAGTTGCCACAAAATGTAGCAGTGCTGCTGTACAAAGTGACACTTAGTGCTTACCAGTGGATAGTGTGGCCTGAGTTTACCAGTATATCGATAACCAGACCAGGGATTTGTGTTCACGTCACCTTCCAGGGTCCAAGAGGAAACTTCACGTTTAGCTTTCTCATCTTCTGAAAAGACAAAAAAGAAAAAAAAAAATAATGCAGCAGCAAAATCAGTCCTACTAAGAACTGTGAGGTCCATGAAGTGACTTAGATGTACCTAAGTCTAGATTTGACTCTTCCTGGCACTTCAGATACTGATATATCTTACTGCGCAAGAAAGGAGGAAAAGGAGGTAGGAGGCCTCCATGGATGATCAAGGATCTGCTGGGACAACTCAGGCAGAAAGCAGCCATCTATGAGAGGTGGAAACAGGGGCTGGCTTCTTGGGAAGAGTATAGGAACATTGCCAGGGCATGCAGGGGTGCAGCTAGCCAGGCTAGAGCCCTTCTAGCATTAAATTTAGCCAGGGATGTTAAGGACAGCAATAAGGCATTTTTCAAGTACATCAGCAGCAGAAGGATGGTGAGGGGTAATGTGGGCCCGCTGCTAAACACTGAGGGTGCCCTGGTGTCTGAGGATGCAGAGAAGGCCGAAGTACTGAATGCCTTCTTTGCTGCAGTCTTTACAGCCAAGGCTGACCTTCGGGAAGCCCAGTCTGGCAAGGATAACAGGATGGCCAGGACAGCAGAGGACTTGCCCTGGGTAGAAGAGGAAGAGGTAAAAGACTTGTTGGCCAAGCTTAAGGCTCATAAGTCAATGGGTCCTGATGGGATGCATCCTAGAGTGCTGAGGGAGCTGGCTGATGTGATTGCTAAGCCTCTCTCCATCATTTTTGAACAATCATGGAGGACAGGCAAAGTGCCTGAGGACTGGAGAAAGGCCAATGTGACGCCAGTCTTCAAAAAGGGCAAGAAGAATGACCCAGGAAACTACAAGCCAGTCAGCCTCACCTCCATCCCTGCAAAAGTGATGGTACAACTCATCCTGAATGTTATCACTGAACATATGAAGGAAAAGATGGTTATCAAGGGGAGTCAACATGGCTTCACCAAGGGGAAATCCTGTTTGACCAACCTGATAGCCTTCCATGAGTGTATAACCAGCTGGCTAGATGAGGGAAGAGCAGCAGATGTCATCTACCTTGACTTCAGCAAGGCTTTTGACACTGTCTCCCATAACATCCTGATCAGAAAGCTCTAGCAGTGTGGCTTGGATGAGTGGACAGTGAGGTAGATCGAGAGCTGGCTGAATGGCAGAGCCCAGAGGGTGATGATTGATGGCACAGAATCGAGTTGGAGGATCAGTTCTGGGGCCAGTCTTATTCAATATCTTCATCAACGACCTGGATGAGGGCACAGAGTGTACCTTCAGCAAGTTCCCTGATGACACCAAACTGGGAGGACTGGCTGATTCCCCAGAAGGCTGTGCTGCCATTCAGCGGGATCTCGACCCACTTGAGTGTTGGGCGGAGAGAAACCTCAGGAGGTTCAACAAGGACAAGTGTGGAGTCCTGCATCTGGGAAGGAACAACCTCCTGCACCAGTACAGGCTGGGGGTCGAACTGCTGAAGAGTAGCTCTGCAGAGAGAGACCTGGGAGTCCTGATTGATAATAAGCTAAAGATGAGCCATCAATGTGCCCTCATGGCCAAGAAGGCCAATGGCATCCTGGGATGCATTAAAAAGAGTGTGTCCAGCAGGTCGAGGGAGGTTTTTCTCCCTCTCTACTCTGCCCTGGTGAGGCCTCATCTGGAGTCCTGTGTCCAGTTCTGGGCTCCTCAGCTCAAGAGGGACAGGGAAGTGCTGGAGAGAGTCCAGCACAGGGCCACCAAGATGATCAGGGGACTGGAACATCTTTCATATGAGGAAAGGCTGCAGGAACTGGGGCTGTTTAGTCTGGAGAAGAGGAGACTGAGGGGAGATCTTATTAACATTTATAAATATCTAAATGGTGGGTGTCATGAGGTTGGGATATCCCTTTTTTCTATAGTAGCTAGTAACAGGACAAAGGGTAATGGGATGAAGCTGGAACGCAAAAAGTTCCACTTAAACATAAGAAAAAACTATTTCACTATAAGGGTGAGGGACCACCAGCACAGGCTGCCCAGAGGGATTATGGAGTCTCCTTCCTTGGAGGTCTTCAAGACCTGCCTGGACATGTTCCTATGTGACTTGATCTAGGTGACCCTCCTTCTGCAGGGGGGTTGGACTAGATGATTTCTAAAGGTCCGTTCCAACCCCTACCATTCTATGATTCTAAGATATATGAAAGTGTAAGAAGCAGTTATTTTGTGTTGCCCTTAAGTTTTTCACATTCAAAACTCACATCCTGCCAACTCTCTTCAATAGCTGAGGAATGTCAAGACAGCAGTACTGAATGCATTATCAAAATGTAGTAATAATTTAAGTTGCTCTTTATTTGTAGCTCTAAAACACAGCTCTCTGTTTGTTTTCATTCTTGAGAAAAAGCATATTTCTACAGAAACACTCTTGCACTGTACACAAATGTTCCTTTTTTGTGATTTCTCTTTACATTTGGTGACAGAAACAACCCGGGGTGGGAAAGAGGGTATCCAACTGGTAGTTTCAATACGTGGAGCCTACTACACCTCCAGATCTGATGGAGAGAGAGCATGTGTTGCCTCTTTTGCGTTTCAGGACCGGCAGTGCATTCACCTCACAAGATGTTCTCGGCCTACTGGAGCTTCCCAGTGCTCTCAACCTTGTGAAATTCATGCCTGATGTAGTCTAGTGATTGAATTCATTCACGAATAGCACAGCCCTAACAGGACAGATTGAAGGTCTTGACATAAAAAACTAAAACAAGTAGATCAAAAGCATTACCAAAAGGAAAATTACTTACTCCTAAAAGAGGAAGCAGAGATTAAGAAATAACACGGTAGCGTTAATCTTTAACTCATAAGCTGGTAAGTCTGTTTTCTCTTTTCATATCTCATATCTCATAAGAATAAAGCAGTGGCAAAAGGTCTGCCACAGCAAGTCCTAACATGAGTTCCTCATAGTCCCCGTGGCTGACATCTGAGCCATCTGCTCATATTACATTCAGTTAAGATGAACCACTGAGAAAACTTAAAAATCCAAAGTTTTGATGAAGGGGTATACTGTATTCCCTTGAGAAGATGTTTCAGTGGTTTGCTGCATTGAGGTCTTGAGAGCTCTCAGATCCAAGGCAGCTCAGCTTGGGCTCAGCAGTTATCCAGGATGCCAACAAGACCATGGATTTAGTGGAATCATAAAATCCATATCCTGTCAGTCAAACGTAATCATTAGAAGTCTGCTCCAGAGGATTACCACAAGAACTAACAAAGCCAGTTTCATATCCACACATGTACAAACTAATAGCATACAGACTGCAAGTGTAAACTATGAGGCCCTCACACTGGGAAGGCAGAAAGAAGGAAAACATTTCTAATTGTACTACTCCAACCTGTTAACATGAAAGATGGTGAAAAGTTGTTTTATTGAGTTTTAAGAAAGGAGGAGGTGAATAAGTTACTTGAGGATTTTAATTCCCGACACTTTTTAATCCTATCTCCCTTTCCATGCAGGGGCTGATGAAGATGGGCAGGGAGATGAGGGCAAGGGAGGCAGAACTGCGATCTGCTCTCTTTGTTTGCTTTTAAACTCATGGATTATTTTCACTACTTGGATAAGGAAGAAATTACCAGTCTACTAGTATTTCTGTGCCACAACTTCCAGCTGTGACAAAGGCATACTCTTACTACCTTGAACCAATCTCAGCACAGTCCTAGCCATGATACATCCTCCTATCAATGGCTACACGAGTGCAAAGAAATATTTTCCTTTTTTTCCCCCCAAAGGGTTACACCCCAAAACATATAGCACAGCTGCACTCTGATTGGCTCATTTGCATGAAAGCAAGTGTCTAATCACAAAGATTTCACCAGAGTCTTCCTCACTTTACTGCCTTTTACTAGCTAAGACATCAAAACAGTATGATGGAACAAACCTGGCAATGCCTTACAATAATGGTTTATTATTCTCCTTGCCCTTTATTTCATCATCTCTTTCTGTGTTCATATACCTGGCAACATAGCTCAAGGAATACTTCAGGCAAATAGAAAAGGGAACAGGAACAGACTTCAGTATCACTGCCTCTGAAATTTTACATAGATTTTTAGATTAGCGGGAACTGGAAAAAACTTCAGATATGTGGAATCCACTGGGAAAATCCATAGCATTCTCAGATGCAGAACTACAGAACAGTTGAGGCTGGAATGGACCTCTGGAGGTCATCTAGCCCAACCTGCTGCTCAAGCAGGGCACCTAGAGCCAGCTGAACAGGACAGATCAAATTCAAAACAGTATTAAAACGGATTTTTAAAACTGTACTTACTCGCTTTTTTGTGTAATAACTTGTGAGTGGCCCAGCTTCCCTTAAAGCATTCCTAGAATTGCAAACAAAAAAGATATATATATGTGTTAAGTAGCATTATCCCAGCCGGACATGTCATCCCCACAAAAGAGAGAAGCAACTGTATTTTAAAAGAAATCAGAAGACTGATTTTATTAACCTTTGAGGCAATATGCAGTAAATGTTACTGTAACTGCTAGCCTTAACAGAAAATACTACATTCAACAGTTTACGAGCCAGAACAGACAGAAAGCACAGCCAAACAGATGCATTCGTCACAGCGAAACACACTGATCTAATCCTACCTACTAATATTGGCCTCTTATCATTTTAATGAGTAACTAAACACCACAGTTGCTCCGAGTTGGCTGAAAGAGTCTATCTCCACATGAGATCTTACAGCATTGCAGCATGTAGGGTAGTGCTCCTTTGGCTCCTACAAGAAGTCATCTCCTGCTAACTGCATCTTTCCTGCCACCTTCCTAGCAGAGGAAAGCAACGGAGGCCAATCAACATCACTGCTCTCTGCAGCAGCTCTGTGGAGAAAGAACTGGGGGTCCTGCTGATAATGAACTAAATATGAGTCAGCAATGTGTCTTTGTGGCCAAGAAGGCCAATCGCATCTCAAGAAGAATGTGTCCAGCGGGTCCAAGGAGGTTCTCCTCCCCCTCTACTCTGCCCTGGTGACGCCTCTGCTGGAGTACTGTGTCCAGTTCTGGGTTCCCCAGCTCAAGAGGGACAGAGAACTTCTGGAGAGAGTCCAGGACAGGGCCACCAAGATGATCAGGAGACTGGAGCATCTTCCTTAGGAGGAAACACTGTGAGAACTGAGGCTGTTCAGCTTGGAGGATCTCATTAATACTTGCAAGTACTTAAAAGGTGTATGTCAAGAGGATGGGGCAACACTTTTCTCTGTAGTTTCGAGTGACAGGACTAGGGTTAATGGACAAAAGCTGGAACACAAAAAGTTCCACTTAAGGAAAAATTCTTTTACTGTGAGGGTGCCCAAAGAGAGTGTGGAGTCTCCTTGTCTGGAGGTTTTCAAACCCACCTCGATGCGTTCCAGTGTGACCTGATCTAAGTGGTTTTGCTTGAGCAGAGGGGTTGAACTAGATGATCTCTACAGGTCCCTTCCAACCCCTGCCATTCTATGATTCTATGATCACAGGGGAACAAATAACACTGATTAAAAGGGGGCAAGTAAGAACTACTGAACAGAAATAGGAAATTAAAGAAACCACAGGCAACAGAAACTATAAATGGAAATGAAGAAAAGAGTGACTGTGAAGGAGTTTATTTTTCTGCTCTTCCCAAGTACAAATAGAGCAGTTCATACAGGGAATAATGACTTAGCAAAGGAGCAGAAGGAAAAGGTTGTCAGCTGGAGAAGAATAAAGACTAAGATGAAGGAAAGAGATGGAAAAAGGAGTTAAGTAGAAAAGTTGCAGAAGGTGCACTGTAGGTGATCCTTTAAAGTGCTAATTAGGAAGTTACTTGGGTTTATACAGCTGCAAGTCTGATTTAATGGCTATGTGCACTCAAAACAACAATTTGAAAACAGCTAATTTCAATAATTTATAATAACGGCTGAATTTCTGAAGAAAGAGGCAAGAAGCAAACTGTTTTGCTTTATAAAGAAAGACAATACTAATGCTGAATCATCATTGTAAATCTACCATCCAGAGCCAACAACTGCTTCAACCTAAGGTATCCAATAGCCAACCACTCTGAGACAATAAATCTGTAAACGAAGCCTGGTATGTAACATCCTACCCCTGCTTCATGATTGTTATTGAGCCATCTTAACTGTCTGCTCCTGTAGAGCCATCCTCTCTCAATTTCTCTTTAGTCTTGCAACCAGTAATTATCAAATTGTATCCACCAAACCACATTGAAGTGGCACACATGTGGTGTCTATGTTCAAAGAGACCCTGTTACATGCTACCTCCAAAGCCAGGTGTTTGTTGTCGTCTCCTGCGCCATGTAATTGAAGTCACCACATTCTCTGGAGTGGTGCTACGTAATGGTCTGGACATCAAGAGGCTTTGAAACCAACATTTCTGATTACCAGACAGAATATCTCTTTTTACAAGCAACAGGTTTTACTGTCATACTCATATAACCCGCTGCATACACAGACCTTTGCACTGCACTATTGTCTGTTTTCTGTTGGGAGAGCTGTGAGAAAAGGAGTAGGTTTTAACTAAGGCCTATTTTAAGAAAAAAAAATGTAAAAAGCTAAAAATCCTATTTCAAAGATACTACAACTGCCAGTATGTCTTTAATCCCCTTTTAAACACCAGGCCTCTATTCTGAAGAAGGAGGATTACATAACTAAGGACTTAGAGGAGCTGCAAAGACTGCAAATCTAGAATCCAATTCTTGGGACGCAAAGGAGCATTGGGGAATGAAGACATCAGCTGTGGTAATTGCTGGTTCATCCTCTCCTTCCTCATGACATTTTGGGTGTATTCTCCAATGTCATTCCTTTTCCAACACCAATAGTCTTTCCTCTTTGCTGTTTCATTAACCAGTGAAAACCAGGCAAACCCCACATTGCTGACAGTATCATAACCTAAAAGGCTCCATTTCAGCTTTTTATTTCCTGCAGCTGTAAACAACCAAAGAGGATCCTGCATAAGGCTGCCATATGTCTGAGTCTTCCCAAATATGTTTCCCAGATTTTACTTGCCCTCTATTTCCAGAGGAATGGCAGCTTCATCAGCACTACTACAGCATAGCTTCAAACAAGATACTGTACATGAGGACATCCCAGACATGTGCGCTTTACATATATTTATCAACTGCAGCAAGTACGCACAGCAAGCTTGAAGCATTTTTGTAAGCACAGGCTATCACATATGCAGTGTACCATCAAAGAATATCTCTGTCTCAGTCTGCCACTTTTGGAAGGTACTCAGAAGTATATGCTGCACATCCACCTACAACCCATGTAGGTGTAGGATCAGTCATATGCTTCCTGTAAGCACTGGACTTACTGGGTACACACAAACTATATTCAACAACTTACAGCACAAGCACTACATTGCACATGCCTGCAGAGCTCTGCCTTGGCAATTCCAGATTAAAATATGGCAGCTGTCATCTCAGAGTCTGGAGAATCATAGCTGAGGTAACAAAGTGCTACCAACATACCAATGCAAACACCCTCACCTTCTATATGACAGACTTCCTGACAAGCCAAGGAAGAAAGCCACTCTCTTTCTCCACCTGAGATGTTTTTTCTCTTCATCTGAGCCAATTTCTGGAGAATTTTCTGGAGAAAAATTTCTGGAGAAAATTCTGCTTTTTGATGAGCCTTTTCCTCTCAGCCTTCTGCTGAGCCATTTACTTCAATCTCCCTATCCTCATTCCTGTCTCTAATGATTCTTCCATGTTCCTATGCCATATACAGATCAGGATAGAAAATTTCCAATGCCTAAACGAACAAAGTCCAGGAAAAATATCCAGGTTGATTTTTAATATTAAGAGGTTGAAGATTTTTTTTTTCTGATATGGTTGGAAAAAAGGAACATATGACCTTGCACAGCTGTATTTGAAAACATTAATTAACTTCAGGGTGAAAGTACACAGGAATAATATTAATTTGGCTTCAAGTTTCTTAGAAGGCTTCCTGGATTTCACTTTAAACACTACATTAGTACATCTGATATTAATATGTCCACTCTTCTTACCTAAAGCATTTGTCTTTATTGTATGTGGTTTGTATAGAGCAATAAAGACAGACTTGGGACTGAAGACTTTCGGACTGAAGAGGACTGAGAAGAAGGGAGGTCAAACGTATGAGAAAAAAAGGTGGGGGTGGAGAGGCAAGCCTCACTTTGTTTAGAATAATCTTAGGTACAACTATTCTATCAGCAAAAAACCCACAATTGTGATTTTTAGACAGACATCATCAACATATTTAAACCTTTAGCAATGTTTCTGGCTTCAAGCCATTCTTACGCCAATCCCACTGATTCTACCTTTCAGAGAAGAGCCTAAGCCAGTGTTCACTAGAATCTGTGCTTTTACCAAAAGGCACAACCAACATAACCATCTAGAAAGATTCCTCTTAGATCACCTTGTGGAAGACATGTTATTTCTGTAAATAATTCTCACCTTAAGGATTAAGCCCAGTATCTGTTTACTGGCTGAAATATTGACAGAAGCATGAAGCATAGCAGAATTTGTTTTACAGTAGAGTGCATTTTCACTACAAACACAAGGATCACTATCAAATACCTTAGGCTTTTTTTTGTTTTATAATCAGACATTGAAAGAACAAAATCCTTTAGAAGAGTTATTGAGCTACTTAGCAAGATTTTTTTTTTCCATGTTTATTGTCATCTTTACAGTAGTAACAGGGAGCTGCTTATTCTTTTGGTTCATGTATCCATGTAACCTGATTAAGAGGTAGAAAAGCACAGACAACCGCAAATTCCAGAGGAGAAAAGGGTGCTAGATCAACCAAGACTAGGATACAACTACCTTACGAACCTCTGATTGCAGAGACATAACCTAAAGGTCCCTTCCAACCCCTACAATTCGAAGTTCTGCAGGCATCGCAACACAGAATTCAAGGCATACTCATCGACTGTGTTTCTGAACTGCCTTTGCAAGGTAGCACCTCACGTAAAGTTAGCTCTGCCAAATCTCGCTGTCTGTGATTTCTGGCCTCAAGGCTGACACTCTTCTTGAGGCTCCCCTTCACCTTCAGATACTGCTGCTTTATACAGTTTAACACTACTGTACAGTTACTGAGAACTCAAATTCATGTGCAGCTCCCACAAAATTACTCCTCTACATCCACTCTGCTCATCATTTAGAGCCACTGTGATGAATTTCCAAAAACATCGATTCTACAAAAGGGAAAAGAAGACAACAGCTGAAACTGAGACTGTGGGACAGGCTGGTTGTCTCTTTGCTTGTCATAGAATCATAAAACCATTACAGCTGGAAAAGACCTTTAAGATCATCGAGTCCAAACACACTGTCATTATACCCTGAACTGTAGTGGACAAACACATCTAGGAAACAATGCCAAGTGGCACAACTGTATTTTTAAAATATTCTGAGCAATTTGTCAAATAGAATTTTTAAACATCCTTTGCAAGGTAAAATTGTCTTGGGCTTAATTGGAGATCATGTAGTTTTGCTTAATGAGAACTTGTTTTCAATCAAACCATCTAGCAGGTACGCAAAACAGATGACAACCTTCAGTACAGCATTTACCTTAAGAAAAATATCAGGTTATGGGTGATATAGATATATTTATACAATATGGATTAATTGAACATTTTATCCGTAAATACAAGTATGTAACGGAATGCAACTGTTTATACATTTGATGTTAAAATAACAGTTGCCTCTTTCTAGCACACTGAACTCTATTCTTCTAGGTGCAGTACAAGTCCCCAGAGACAGTCTCTGGCCTGAAAAACTGTACAAAAGTCCAGAACCAGACTAAAGAGGAGACATGACTAGTCTATTTTTCAAAATAGCTGAATACATGTTTTCAGATTCAAATCCAAGGGGAGTACCTACATGCAGCACCTTTTTATCAACATCGTTGGCTTTCTCTTTCATCTAAAGCCTGATCTCACCCAGAGACTCCTGGGTCTCATGTGACAGAGCCCCCCTTTGAGGAAGGGACTGCCTTTTAGAACTCTTCAGACTTAAAGAGACACACAAGCGTTTTTTAAGAGTATCAAAGGAACAACAGACCAGACACATTCAAACTAGACCATCCTTTCCCTATATTGAATACTAGCTGAGAAAGTCTGCCCATAGAAGTCTGAAGTTTTACTTCCAGAGAGTTATGACAGCACAGTATTTGTGGGTCAACCACGCATTTACCACACACAGATATTTATGGTGATCGATAAGCAATCAAAAATGTCAGCTTCCCGGTGATGGAAATCTTGTTAAAAGATCTTCTAGGAGACAGCATCTGCAGAGTGCCATTTATACCAAAAGGAACCCAAATGTGTTGCCATTGGAGCCAAGCAGCAGGTTTCAGCCTATTTTAGGCACAGCAAAGAACAGTGAACCAAGAATGAAATATGGCACTTACATCCTATGGTCTGACATGAGAGAGGACAAAAAATAGTTTCATCCAGGTCCACTGTTCCCTGCTCCCCACCCTCAACACACTCAAGGTAAAAGGAAATAGCAAAGTGGAGGATGGGATGCCACTACTCTTCAGGTTCACCATTTTTCACAAATCACGATGACCTTGAGTATCCAAAGCTGTCAAAGGTGCAGGTCTATCAACGAAAATGTGCCCCCCAGAAAGCTGTAAATCTATATACAAACCCACTGAAAAAACAAAGTGACATTTCTTTGCTGTCACTGGAATTTAACAAGTCATAACCCCCTCCAAAATGGAAAGAGTCTTGTTGATGGGTATCCACCATTGTAAGAGACATGCTGTTGTCCCTATACAGTTGAGAGAAATCATTTCTCTTCAAACATCTGAAACACATGTCCAACCACTGGTCACACACTGCAGCTTGACCATCTCATAGTGCTCACTACTAACTCTATAACCAGATTGCTTGATACAACTGGGCCTCTTTTGGACTGAGAGCACCCAGGCAGGAAGGGACAACTGTTCTTCCCGGAGTTAAGTTAGGACTGATAGCATTCTGTGGCCTCCACCTAGATCAGGTCACATAGGAACGTGTCCAGGCAGGTCTTGAAGGCCTCCAAGGAAGGAGACTTCACAGCCCCTCTGGGCAGCCTGTTCCACTGCTCCATCACCCTCACAGTAAAATAGCTTTTTTTTTATATTTAAGTGGAACTTTTTGTGTTCCCATTACCCCTTGTCCTGTTGCTAGCTACAGTAGAAAAAAGGGATGTCCCAATCTCCTTACTTCCACCATTTAGATATTTGTATCTCCCCTCAGTCTCCTCTTTTCTAGACTAAACAGCCCCAGTTCCCGCAGCCTTTCCTCATATGAAAGATGTTCCAGTTCCCTGATCGTCTTGGTGTCCCTGCGCTGGGCTCTCTGCAGAAGTTCTCATGCAACATTGTAGTAAGTCCCTAGAAAAGAGAAAGCAGTGGAAGTACCTGATTTACTAGCCTAAAAGAAGGTTATATTAAACAGCAGACAGAATCCCTCAGGAGAATATTCCTTCTCATTACACCTTGAAGTAAAGGGAAAAAAAAATTAAAATGCTAAGAGTTCAAGATAGAACCTCAGAGCTCCACTGCTGCCAAAATCCATCCTTACTCCATTATCAGTTCAAAACCTCCCTGCTAGGATAGATGGCCTCCTTTCCAATCATGACCCACAAGCACAACTATTATTCAACAGCTCTGTCCAGTTTCTAAGGTGCATAAAACCCAGCGTTGAAGCAGCGTTGGCTCAAAGGGATTTCAGAGGATGTGAAATCACTTGAGAGTAAGCATTTTTAAGTGGGCATGTTGTTGAGATGTACTCTTTTTGATGCAGAAAGAGGGGAAAAAAAATGAACGAACAGAATAGTGCTCTCCCTCAAGGAAGTAAAAAACACAAACAATAAATCCACTGGGGAAATCACTGTCTTGATACAATCCTCCTTGAAACGTTCACGTCAATTGTCTATGTGCAGTGATGAAAAATAACGTTTAATCAATCTCCTCACTACACTGAGGTTCTCAGTCCTATATCTCCTGCATTACTTTTTCTTTGCAAACTATACATTACTACGTATAATCCAAACACTTTGCTCCACACTGGTTACCTTTCTACAGCAGTTTACACTTTTCTGGTTTTGGATTCTTAGTATCGGAAAAAATGAACTCCTATAAATATTTTTAGCTGTGGTTGTAGATTTGGCTGTATAAACAAGTGTAAACAGGTTTCCAAGCAAATTAATTAACCTGGTGTGCCTGTCGCTACAGGTTCTCTTACCCCTCACAGAGACAGCAGGTCATTGCCACCCTGCACTCAGCCCAGAGGAAGGGCCTGCACACCCGCAGCTGATACCACTGCTTTCAGTACAGCAAGGCTGACTTTACGGCTGTGACAAACTGGGCCATACAGGTAAGTCTGCTATTTGGCAGCATGAGGCACTGGTGTTTTCTGATCTGATCCTGCAGGGCATGGCTGTGGGGAGCTAAATCGGAAAAAAAACCCAAATGCAACTAGTTTTCTTCCATTAAAAGAAAACCCTAAAAAGCCCAGAAGTGGCTCACCAAAGAAGCAGGGCCAGCTTAACAAAAAGAGTAGAAAACTTCATCCTTGGATGGAGGGAACAGGACCATGCCAGCTACAATGCAGGCTGTGCTATGATATGGAGTAACATCCTAGGTCCACTCACTAGCTTATTTAACAGGTGCTTAAGGGTGTAACACCACAATGGAAGGAAAAATCACCAAAGAGAGAAAAGTTTCCCAAATGCTAACCAGTCCAGGACTGTCAGCTTGAACTTGCTTAAGTTAAGGAAAAATTTCCTGTCTCTTAAGATTTCTTTGCCTACCATGCTCATTTGAACAGGCTGTCATCAGCACCTCACCTACCCTCCTGACTGTGCTCACCAGACACTAGTGGAACACAGGCATTATCTTCCATTGCACACACCAGATGATGGGGAGAGCTGGAACTTCAGGGCAGCCTGTGCTGGGCCCCACAGCAGTACTATGGGAGGCTGAAGGTCCTCACTGCAGGCTGAGCATGGGGACTCTTCTCTCAGTGCATGACATTTTTTCGCATGTCTTGAGAACAGGCTGCCATTAAGTTCCTTCTCTCTTCCACAACACAGGTCACCCAAAAACTTCAAAACACCTTTTGTATGAGGAATAACTATGCTTACCTGCTTTAGGGATCAGGACAGCACAGTGAGAAGGAACAACAAATCCCAGGTCACTCACAAGTAAGATGACTGGGATTCCCAATTCAGTATTTTATTTTCTAGGCAGGACAGCTTTACAAGCATGCAGTTGGTTATCCAGCTTATTTCAACACGCTAGTAAATAATTTGGGTAATTCCCATTTACCTTACAACAGCAGCAAATATTTCAAAGGAACTGAACCTAACAAACAGATAGCAAGAATCTCTGCAGCCTATATAAAATCATCTGAGTTGAGGTTGGGGCAGAGCTGCTCGCTGAAGATGTTTGGTCTGTTAATAAATGGTTTTATCATCACCAACTAATACTATACAGGCTGAAGATGCATTTATGAGGAGTTTTACATCAGATATCAAAATGAGAAGCAAAAAATGCAGAGCAAATCCTACAAACCAGCTAAAACCACCACACAGGAACTAAAGACAAAGAATCATCAGAATAATTTTAAGTTGCAGGCTATCTAATTTAGCATTGACTCCCAGTATCTTGCACCAGAGACTTCAGGGGAAGGTACCAGAAACTACGCAGTGGGTGTGCACATGAGAAGTCTTCCCCTACCTAGTCCTATGCAAATTATCAGTTCACATCACGACTCAGAAAAAAAATGTCCAATTAGAAAGTTCACCTAGCTGATGTAACTGAATTATTTTATAAGATTATCTACAAAACATGAACAATTTTACCCTGAATTATAATTCTGACAATGATGTTCACCGTAAATCTCTGAATTGAAGATACTCCCTCAATGAGGTTGTCAGAACTTTCACATCCAAAGGATTAGGCTATGTGTTTTACCGTGCATTTTAAAGTTCTTTTAAAAAAACAAAAAAACTATTCGACAGACACCAGATAGTCCTTTTTATATAAATTAAGGACCAAACGATATTATCACTGTGGTAGCAATTGAGGATAGCTGAGGCCTACAGAATATGTTTAACAGGAGTTGATGGCTGTATGACAACTCGTATTTAAAGGACACAGAAAAGCTGTTCTTAGAGCAACAAGTTTCCCGGTGTTTATCAAAGCCAAGCAACTCCACCGCAAGAGCTGATGCACACCGAGAAATGCATAGGGTGGAATTTGATGAGCACGTCTCATTTAGTCCCACTAACGCGAGAAGGGACCGGCAAACCTTCGGCCAGAGGAATAAACGTGCACCCTCTCACGAAGGCGACGGCTGCTCTGTGGCAATCACGTCCTGCGCTACCTCCAGCCACGAGGAGCCGAGAGGCTCCGGCCCCACGCCGGCCTGGCACCCCCCGACTCCAGCTGTCTCTCCCTGACTCCGGGCGGGGGAACTTTCTGTGAGGACAAACGGCGAGCTCTCCTCCCCGAACCTTGCGGGCTGGGAGGTACAACCCGGGCACGAAGGGCCAGGCCCGGGCAGGCGAGGAGAGCCGGCTCCTCCGCCCCGCCGCACGCCCGGAGCCCGGCCCCTCGCTCGCAGACCAGTCCCATTTGCTGACTGGAAATCTCGTTATAGGGTGTCTACCCCGCTTGCACGTTTCCTCTCCTGAAGCACGGCAGCGTTGCGAGCAGCCCGCCAGAGAAAAACCCGGCCCGCAGCGTGGAGACGGGCAGATTCCCATGGGGCTCTCAAGGAGAGAAGGAGGCGCGGGGAGCCGGTGGGCAGCACGGGGGGCCTCACCTGAGAGCAGAAGTAGGAACCCTGGATACCCAGCTTGAGGCAGGTCGGGCATTGCAGCTTGGCCTCACTGCTGCAGCCGGCCGTCTCGCAGACACGGATCTCCACCGCCGCCATGCTGCTGCCGGGCTGCTACAGGCGCGGCGCGGCGAGCGGCGGGGGAGGAGCCGCCACCCGGAGGTGCCGCCGGCTGGGCCGGGCGGGGAAGGGACGGGAGGGGAGGAGAGGAGAGGGCCCTCAGGGTTGCGCCGCGCCGCTCAACTCCTCCCCTGTCCGCCTCTCCCCTCCCGCGCAGACGTGGCACCACGCCGGGGAGTGGTGGTCACAGTCGCAGGTGCACTTCAGGAGCCGTAGCTTGCCGAAGAGGGGCAGGGAAGACAGCTGGGGACGGGGGAGCCCCGGAGACAGAGGTAAGGGGAGAATCCAGACCTCTGATTCCCCATCTCCTGGCTTCAAGTTTCGTGACACGCCGTCGATCAGTTAATGTGTAAAAGATGTTTGAGATCTTATTTTCCTTTCCTGTTGCCGTTACTGAGCAAGATCCTAAAAGGCACGTGTGTTTTGTGTCTCGTGAGACGTGCACTGGAGTTCACTGTATTACCTTTCCATCTGACAGCACGGAGGAAGTTCCTTATCCTCAGTTCTTGTGATTTTCATCAGTATCCCAATCTTTTCAAGCATATCTTTATTGTGGAGCACCGTGTTTGTCGGTAGGGCTGCCTGTGTACTTTATAATAGTTCTTTTGCTCTGTTTTCAGTTGTCTTTTTGGGAGAGAGAGGAACCACCACAAATTTGGTAAGCCAATAACTAAAACTGGAAAAATAGGTTGCAGAGTCACAGTGGCATTATCACAGGAAGAACACTTTTTCTTCTTGGAAAGAGAAAGATTAGATACCAGTGACATGTCATAAAATAAATGTCATTAATGCATACATTATACTTCTGTCATTTACATCCCAAAAAAGAATACTTACTTTGCCTGTAAAGCTAACTGTGTTTATTTTCTCTGAGTATTGATGTCAAAGCTATTGGGAATATGTACTAAAACATCTCTAATTTAATATCACTGCAAGACACTTTTACTGTTTCCTAAATCAAGTTGCATTTAAAAATAAAAGTTGAGAAATGCCTATGAGTAGGAGAATAGCTGCAACAGACTTCAGAACACATTATTGCTAGATCCAGGCATTAGTTATGGGATCCCACTCCTGTTTAAATTTTAGTTGTCCCCCCACTAACTGGCAGGCACAGCCAGTTGATTTCAGTCAAAACTTTGCAGAATCAGATTCTCTCTGCTTCACAGAATCACACAGAATCACAGAATCTTAAGGGTTGGAAGGTAGCTCAAGAGATGATCTAGTCTAACCCCCTGCCAGAACAGGACCACCTAGGGTAGGTCACAAAGGAACTCATCCAGGTGGGTTTTGAATGTCTCTAGAGGAGGAGACTCAACAACCTATCTGGGCAGCTTGTTCTAGTCTTCCATCACCCTCACAGTGAAGAAGTTTTTCCTTATGTTTGTTTGGAACCTCTTATGTTCCAGCTTATGTACCCATTGCCCCTTGTCCTGTCATTGGACATCTTTGAGAAGAGCCTGGCCCCATCCTTCTGACATCCGCCATTTAAGTACTTGTAAACATTAATGAGGTCATTCCTCAGTCTCCTTGAAGTTAAAGAGCCCCAGCTCCCTCAGCCTTTCATCATAAGGGAGATGCTCTACACCCTTCATCGTCTTTGTGGCCCTGTGCTGAACTCTCTCCAGCAGCTCTCTGTCCTTGAACTGAGAGACCCAGAACTGGACACAATATTCCAGGTGCAGTCTTACAAGGGCAGAGTAGAGGGGGAGGAGAACCGCTCTAGACCTACCGCCCACACCCATTCTAATACATCTCCTGATGCCATTGGTCTTCTTGGCCACAAGGGCACATTGCTGGGACATAGAATCATAGAATCATGGTCATCTTGCTGTCCACCAAGACCCCGTGATCCCTTTCCCCTACACTGCTCTCTAAGAGTTCTTTCCCCAACCTGTGCTGGTATATGGGATTATTCTTTCCCAGATACAAGACTCTACACTTGCCCTTGTTGAATTTCATTAGATTTCTCCCCACCGAACCCTCCAGCCTGTCCAGATCTCATTGAATGGCAGCACAGCCTTCTGGTGTGTCAGCGACTCCCCCTAGTTTAATATTATCAGCAAACTTGCTGACAGTGCCCTCTGTTCCCTCATCAAGGTCATTAATGAATACATTGAACAGTACAGGTCCCAGTCATTGGCTTCATTGTCTACACCAATCCTTATTCTGATCATAGTAGACAAAATATTGTCATTTCCTGGCATCCAGATAACTCCCTGTAAAGTGTGATTCAAATTCCAAACTATAATCTCAGTATTTTCTGCAATTGTTTGCTACTCTTTGTGGTCTTCTTGCCCCATCTTTGATTAAAAATATTTGGGTATCTCCCAGGCCAAAAAAAAAGAGGTTAAGTGAAAATTTCCACATCCTAATTCCAGAACAGAAAAGCATACATCCTCTTTCTTTGTCAGAATAAGTGTAATCATATAAGCATACTTGCTATCTTGTGACAATATTACTTGTACAAAGTGTCTCAGTAGCCCAGCTGCTTACAGGACCAAGGCGACAAATAACAAAGGATTTGGTCCTGGTTTGTTGTATGATAAACACTTTCACTAGCATCATCAACTACCTGAAGGAATTAGATGCCATACTGTTACTAAAGTATAACTGCAGGTCAACATCTGTCTTCCTGACAGTTCTCACCTTCATTTCTCTAGTAGTGATAATTCTCATATCTGCTCATTGTTTGTAGGAAGAGAACACTATGGAGAGTGAATTAGGAAATGTTTTTAAGATGCATGCAAAATACGAAGATTTCAACTCTTGTTTTCTTCCACAAGTGACAATATCTATATATTGATTTATGCAGCTCATGCTGTAACTCTGAAGACAGGCAGCCAACTGCCAACCAACATCATGATACATCTTTAAAGGACATATTCACAGATTGTGTTTTCACATGTTCCAAATACAAGTCAGTAGTAAAGGCTTGGTTTAACATTTTTAAAGCAAAATGTTACTGATCAGGCAGAATCATTAGTTCTAAATGACCCATGTTGCTAGCAGGTATTGTGCTGTGTACAGCCCATAAAAAAATCAGTGCTCCTTTTCCAAGTAACCACCAAATCAAGCTATCAAGCAGGGCAGGACAGGTACTTTCGTACAATTAAGTTGCAACATTGTACCATTTAAAGCATCCTGAGGAGTTGTGGATGTCATTTACCTGGTTAAGCAGGGTTTACAAGTACTTGGTGCCACGGACATGGTATAAAAAACCTAAGGCATACTGGTTGATCTAGTTCAGTGTCTTCTACTCATATGTCATCAGCTGCTTCTGGGTGAGATTTCAGTATAATTATGATTAATACTTTATGATACTTTACCACATATTATGAGTATTTTATTCACACATAATGTCATGTCTAAGTATAACTTTACAATCTTTATGTATTTGTATCTCTCAGTATCCTTATTGGGACAATGTTGGTGTATGTGCTCATTTTGTAGTGGTTGACAATGATACAGGTCAGGAGAAAAAGAAGAATCCCATTCAAACCAGTAGACAGGGTTCTTTGTGTTACTCAGAACTGAAGCGCAAAGTAAAAACATGCAGTTTCCCAGCTTACTTGGGGAAGTCAAGTATGCCTATCTCAATTAATCAATTATTACAAATTTAAAAAATATATGTAATTTAAAGAGCAGTGAGCCCCCTAACTGAGGAATTAAACTTGATTGCTTGTCCTGCTCAGTGTTTGGAAAGAACACAGACTGCATTTGCAGATCAGCCTAGACAACAAACTCGGAAAGATTTGACATAAGATTTATTTTGTTCTTGATGTGATGGTTTTTACTTTTAAACAGCCCTTGATTATAATCCCCATTGTAAAAGAATATGTGGATTCTGTAGTATTTTAATGCCTTTGTTTTCCAGTTTGGCCTTGATTTTCTGATTTGATAAATGAACCACTTTACACCTCCTGGACATCCATCCGCTGCCATTTCCCATTATCTGGTGGCACACTCATTCTCACCAGAGAAGTTCACTGACCTTTGCTGTGACCTTCTGTGAGTAGAGCTCTTTTTTCTCTGTCAAGCTTTTCATGTAACTTTCTAGCTGCCTGTCCCCCTGTGTCATAGACAAATGCACAGAGAGGTGCAAGAGTCAGAAATTTTACAGCCTATTCATGATCCTTGATTTATGTCAATGCTGTGTTCCTGCTGTCCTCCCAACTCCTCCAAAGTGATGCAAGGCTGGGAGTGCATGAGGTTAGCAAAAAAGGGCAGGAGAGATCGGCGGTGTCTCATGGGTCAGATAGCTGCTGGAACAAAGCTAGAGCAGCTGGCAGCTAAGACAGCTGCTGGATAGAAAGAAAATGGCCACAGAATTTGACGTTATTTAATTGAGTGCCTTAACTCACATTCCCCCTTCTCGCTTTGCTTCTGTAGGTTGCAGTAGTGAGGGTGGGCAATCGAACTTTCTCAGTGAAGCTCTTGGGTATAGTAGCTGTCTTCTGTTCCAGCTTATTGAAGACACAATTAAATGCCTCTTTGTTTAGCAATAGCTGAAACTGCAAAAATACCACCCAGGAGCTAGACCACATCCAAATGTGCACTATTATGGCTTGACCAGATGGTGCAGGCACATACTGAGATTCTCGTACCCAATGCAACAGTTATGTAGGTTGTGTGTCTGTATGTGCATATTAAAAAGAGAAACTGCAAAACCATCACAAGTGCACACAAAGACAAATAATCTTAAAGATGGCCACCAAAGAAATACTTAGCATGGTTATAAAAAATCAAGCCCTTGTAGGAAATAGTACCAGAAAAAAAGTCAAACTTGTGGTCAAAGGAAAAAAAAGACAACTTTGTAAACATCCATTGTAAATGAGCAGAGTTGCATTGTTGCATTAAAGAAATATGTGACTCTATTTTTCCTCTTTAAAGGAGAAATTGTGTGGGATGTGTAAGTCAGCCTAATTCCATACTTCACAAGAGGCTCTGATATATTGTAAGCTCCAGCATCGTTCTTACTCCTTCCATTGGTGGAGATACAAACTAAACTGCTGGAAGTCCCATTGCAGCCACAGTTCAGACCAGAGCAGGCTCACTCAAACCTCATTCCAAGCGTGCTTTTTCTAGTCATAGTGAAAAGGAAAATCCTGTACATTCTTTTGTTTTGCTTGTTCAGACTGCACTGCCTCTTACAGAAAACATATTAATATAGTGGATTAAAATTTCTGCTATGATTTAAGAATGATTTTCTCAGTATTCAAGGACATTTTTCCGGTATCCAAGAATTTTAGCTGTTTTCAATATGGGCATATGAAATTGGTCATTTATCATGGAAACAAGAACAAAGGAAAGCAAGCTGCATGTTTTTAAACAAAATTATATTTTATAAAAAGCACTTGTATTTAATCAATAAGTTGCAAGCTTTAAAAAGAGAAACTCCATTGCTTGTAATATTTGAAAGAGTCCATGAATGTGTCTTGAGGGGATTAAAAAAATATTCTTTACTATGGAAACACAATAAGAGTCACAGACTAAAGTTCTGGTCCAATGAATTCAATGGGAATGTTACTGATATCAACAGGGATTTCACCCAGTTTCTGTCATCAAAGTCAAGTTCATTTCTAAACATAGACTTAATAGTAGTAAAGTACTAACAGTATTTTGTTTCCACTTTAGAGACTGTGGACAATGCTACAAGACATGAAAAATTCTTTTTATTTTCAGGTTTCAGAATCAAACTAAGAGGATCAGATTTTTAATCACATAAAACACGGTGATTCTAAAATTGTTGTATCACTGATGTGAGTGATCAGCTCCATTTCCACTAAAATCGGTGAGATACAGATGTGCAGATCAATTAGCTCTTGTACACCTCTGACTTTGATATCATGCTTTGCAGAATTAAATAGATATTCCTAACAACTCCTTAAATTCACACTGAAAACTGATAGACCCCCTAAAGTGTGTGACAATTGCCAAAGAAGAGAGAGCCAACATTTCTTTACTTCAGACTCTTTTTTTCCACTACAACTTCAAAGAGTTTGATTTTGTGGTTGTATCTGCGATACTTCTTTGCCTTCTATCTTAATTTTCCTTTTAGTTTTAAGATGATATCACTTGCAAGGCAGCCACTTCACTTGTGAGGATCTTGTTTATGTGTGTCAGTGACTTGAAGAAAAGATTACAGTAGCTTATAATCCCCTCGTTGTTATTACAAGTTGTTGGATAACATCTGATGTCATCTTTAGAGGCTTTGTGCCTCCATAACCAAACAAATCAACAACTCGTGCTTACTTCCTATTTGTGTGGTAATAAGGTAGACCATGTTCTGAACTCAGAGGTACTATATTCATCTATCTAATTAAACACTGTTAGTTCTCATACCTGTCTTACAGAAGACTTTATGCTTTATCCCCGCATTGTGTAAGAAAAATGCAGAAGCCAAATGCTCTGCATTTTTTCAGTATCATTTGGTGGTTAACGCTCATTTAGAGTTCTTCTCAGTAAAATGACATCCAAAGCCATAAAATGTAGGTCTGTACATTTGGTTCATTGAGAATAAAGATACAAAGTTAAATGCAGAAGAAGCCAAAGATAAAATGATCAGAGAGGAAGAGGATTCTGAATGGATTATCTTTATTTATGTTAAGAGACTTAAAGGCAGGATTAAAACAGGCAGTCAAAGAATATGCATGGTTGCCAAACAAGCAAAACAGAATACCAGAACCATCTGACAGCATATTAGGCAAATAAATAGGAAAGTTTATTAATTAATGTATTCATGTGAAACAGTCTGAAAGAATTACTAGGAACCAAATTTTATAAAATAGCTAAAATGAAGAGTTTCTCACTGGACACAAAAATAATGCTTCTGCGTGTACTGACATACTTTCTGAATGTGCAGATTTAATAGATTATGTTCTGATTTTGCCATCATAGCACGACTTAACATTATACAGCATAGAGAGAAATATTGTCTTTCTGAATTTAAGTTTTAGCACCAATATCACAGAATCACGTATGTCCCAGTTCTTTTACTTTGAAAACTTTTTCAGTATTTATTTTATAAAACAGTATGACAAAATGCTAGGAAGTTAAATATCTTTTTTCTTGTGTTTTTCTTTAGAGTTGTCAGGTGGCAGATAAAACATTGCTTTATTGAACTCTTTGCCTTTGTTGTGTAAAAATCAAATCCTAACATTACAATGAATTTCAGAAAAAAAATGAGTAGAATGACGGTTTCAATACATTTTCATTATAACCAATGGCCATTCAGTGATCTACAAACAAGTATAGTAGAAGGCAGCTTTATGCTGTCTTCCAGTAGTAAAGAAACAACACTTACAATACCTTGCAGAATCCTGTTGGTTTGGAAACTCTATTCTATTTTTGTGATTGTGTACTGATACTACCTTTAACAGATAATTTTATTAAAACATTCCCATATCCATCTATTGTCTGAAGTCCTGTAGTGAAGCCATTTGCCTGAGTACTGTAAGCACTTCCCAGTATTTTTTCTGCTGGCAGAGCATATCTGTGCTGTGGATTTACTTGCATCTCCATAAACATTCTTCCAGTAACAGTCTCTCAGTACCACAGCCCCCATAAGAGTCACTGAGCCAGGAAACATTTTAGTCAATGTTGACCAGATTTCAGAATAACAGGAAGTTCTTGTCCCCTTAAAACCATTTTGGTTTTGGAAAAGCTCCTCTTTAAATCAAATCCAATTAACAAACTTAGGTAATAGATAATTCAATTCCTGCATAGGAGCCACACACCTGTTTAACATCTTTATTGATGATCTGATGATGGGATAGAAAGCACCCTTAGTAAGTTTGCAGATGACACCAAGCTGGGTGGAAGTGTCAATCTGCTTGAGGGTAGGGAAGCTTTACAGAGAGATCTAGATAGGCTGAATGGCTGGGCCAAAGCCAATGCCATGAGTTTCCACAACAACCCCCAGCAGTGCTACAGGCTTGGGGAGGAGTGGCTGGAAAGCTGCCAGGCAGAGAGGGACCTGGGAGTGTTGTTTGACAGCCAGCTGAAGGTGAGCCAGCAGTGTGCCCAGGTGGCCAAGAAGGCCGATGGCATCCTGGCCTATATCAGGAACGGTGTTGTTTGTCAGCAGGAGCCGGGAGGTGATCATTCCCCTGTACTTGGCTTTGTTGAGGCTGCACCTTGAATACTGTGTCCAGTTTTGTGCCCCTGTCTCCAGGAAGGACATTGAGGTGCCGGAGAGGATCCAGAGGTGGGCTACCGATCTAGTAAAGGATTTGAAGCACGTCTCATATGAGGAACGGCTGAGGGATCTGGGGCTGTTTAGCCTGGAGAAAAGAACGCTCAGGGGAGACCTTATCGCTCTCTACAACTATCTGACAGGAAGTTGTAGTGAGGTGGGGGTTGGTCTGTTCTCCCTAGTGAAAACCAACAGAACAAGAGGAGATGGCCTCGAGTTGTGCCAGGGGAGGTTCAGGCTAGATATTAGGAGGAATACTGAAAGGGTTGTCAGGCATTGGAATGGGCTGCCCATGGAAGTGGTGGAGTCACTGTCCCTGGAAGTATTTAAGAGGCAGTTGGATGTTGCACTTTCGGAAACGGTCTAGTGGTTGGTAGGGCTGGGACAAAGGCTGGACTCGATGATCTTAAAAGTCTCTTCCAGCCAAAACGATTCTATGATTTTAGAGTACAAATAATTACTGACTTGCTCCATAATTAACTAACTCAATATTGGTTCTACAAAATACAGCAGGACAGGAGACTTTGTTGTTTGTGTGTAGATTGTGCAAATGTTGTCTCTTGATATAACACAGAGACTAACATTTTACACATTTTCAGTGTGTCCTCCAGGAAACAGCTTGTTAGCAGCCCACAAGACAGCTTTTGACTTCACCCTGAGTAGCATTCTGGATCCTGTTTGAAAACTAATTTGAAGAGTCACTCTGACAAGCAATATTTTCATTCAGTATCATTACAGGAGCAGTAGCAGACAAAACATTCAGCAAATTTGTCCTCAGTTTCAAAAACAGGAACTGTGTAAAAATGAGAGCCTTTGTTAAAAATTAACTTTAAAGGTACAGCTAAATTTAATTCTTAGAGGCAGGTGGGAAGGTATTTTAAGATGCACATTTTTGAAACTTAAGGTCTATACGAGCTTGGATTATTAAGGAAGGCTTAAGAATGGGCAAAAGGGAGATAGCACAGGTAAAACAGGCTAAGGAAGGATATTAGAAACCAGAAGCTTCCTTTTAAAAAAAAAAAAAAAGTTGAAATTATGCTGAAATGAAAAAAAAATACGAAAAATCTACATATTCCTGCAGATTAACTATAAGAAAACAGTTAGATTCAGTCTTGCTCTGAGGGATTAAAGTTAGTAATAAATCTTTCTTCAGTCCTTAGGAACAGGAAGCTTTCCAGAAACCTACTGGCCTAATTGATAACCATAGTATCAACAACAGCACTCAAAGGAAACAAGGCCGTTGCAGAGAAGTTCATAAACTGTTTGAGTCAGTATTCACCAGTGGATAACCTGGAAATGAAAGGGATTTTGAAGAGAGAACAGATGAAACTGGTAAAAAGAACAGTTAAGAGACCACTAGCACCAGATGGAAATTGGCAACAGGTGTGTGTAACTACAGTTTGAAAAGTGTACACATAGCCAGTGTCTGCAGGATGGCACAGGGGATGTCCATGGAAGACAAGAGTGCCTGATGGGCTGGGGCAAGAAGTCTGCTCTCTCCCTCTTGCAAATCTATAGAAGCTGTGGTGGGCAATAGAACTGGTGGATACCTGGATAAACATTACCTACTTTGAAGAGTCAACATTACTTTTTTACAGGGGAAACTGTGCTTTATGAATGTACTGAATTCCCTGTAAAGTCAACCTACATGTGGAGAAAAGTGGCTTATATAGTCTTAGTTGCATTTCCAAGGGACAGATACAGGATTGCTTATCTGTCTGAAGCATCTGAAATATTTATCTCTAATCACATATTTCTCACCTAAAAAGCTGTTTCTCTCACCTCCTCAAGAGCACCTTCCTTAGATACCTATTTCCCTTAAAACCTAGTGCTGAATAAGGTGAATCTCAATCCCTCTGTCACCTCCCTTATCTCTCGGGAATATAACTTCTTACTTCCTTTCAGTCATGAGATGAGCAGTACTTTCCTGACTCTGGAAAGTGATTTAAAGGGAGAGAGCTTTAACAGGTAGATTTCTAAAGGAAATTTAAAACATTTTAAGCACTATAATTACAAACACTGTGTTCCTCCTGCTGTGCCTGTGTTTCTAGGTCATCCTGAAGAGGGGATACCACAAGAATGTGCAGGAATGAATCTGATCTCAAAGCCTGAAAACACCCTGCAGCAAATGAACTCTTTCACAGGTAAAGCAGAATGGATGCATGTGGATTCCTTACCAGACTTTCTGTGCCAGGAACATTTCAAAAAGAAAATTAAATGCCTCTCTTTGGAGGCTCACAGGAATTTTGTATCGCTACAGCCTTTTCTCATGGAACCAACTTGGCGCTCAAATATACTGTTATCCTTCCTCTATTGCTGTATTTCTACTATTCATCCGATCAGGTGCTCTTCTTCTGATCATGACTTAACTCATGAATAGCAGTCTAAAATATGGACTCCACTATACTGCTTAAAGTTCTCCTTAAATGTCTGTATTTTAGATCTTTTGTAAATTAGAAGTGCTGTGGCAATTTAAATACCCATTTAGCAGCCTTTCAATCTCCTGTGGAAGCATACAAAATTTCACTTGTGGTAAGTCTCACTTTGTGCTTGATTTCTGCAAGGCTGCACCATGCTATTTGCACACAGCAGAGCAATAGCTTTTTTCCATAGTGGCTGGAATAAATTTCTCAGAAGTTCTAATTCATTTAGTCAAGGGCCAGGGGCTGGGGAAAATGTAACTGCTTTCAACCCCTGTACTTATTATTGTCAGAAATAGAATTCTAACTGGTAGTGGAAAGAGACTGAGTCAGTTAAAACCACAGAACAAAACAGCAGCAGTGTCAAGGGTTAAGACCTCTTGATTTTAAAATGACAGACCTTCTATCTTTGTCTTTTCCTCTCTTTGAGAAAGCTCCTTCTCTCAGGATTCTGTATTTGGATATACTATATATTCTGAGCAAATAGGAATAGACATGATTGCTCTCCCAGAAACTAGCTTTAGAGTTGTTACAGACACAGGAATGCTGGATGTAAGCCTGCCTCTCTACTGTCAGACACATCCCGACTGAGGGAAAAAGACAAATCCGTGTAGCAGTTCATTTGTGGGCATGACAGCAGATAAAAGCCAAAATGTTGCATGGGCCACCAAGCAGCGGATGTTTGGCTAGAGGACAGCGTGTCCAGGTGAGCCTCACAGTGCCTTAAACTGACAGACAGGTTTAGGAGATGTGGTGCCCACTGTTGTTACCTGTCCTTAGAACCAAGTACAATTCTTGACACTCTGAATTGTTGGAGAGAGACTGTTTTGTACCAGACAGAGAGATGTGCCTGGCATTTGTGAATTTCTGTGCCTCGTTTGCCAACAAACAAAGCAGTCAGCTGGTAGTCTTGTATGCCTGTGCCTGCTCACTGCGGCTGCTGGGAGGAGGTCTAGCTGAGTATACCTTCTGCTCCCTGTGGTACAAGAAGGAAATTTGGGTTTGTGAGCTGAGACCTGCAGCACACTTTGACCAAGTTTGTAATATAGATTATTGGACCATGTGTCCAGGGCTCAACAATTTGGTCAAAACCTTCAGAACTTCAGCACCCTTAAACATCAATCCTGTCTAATCCCTCCTTGGCTGAAGAGCACCTCTCCCATCCCTCCTCCCACAAGCCTCAAACGAGCTCTACTACCAGGCCTGGGAAGTCAGATTTGGTGGCTGAGAGTAGCGTGAGTTTCCATGTTTGCATCCTTTCACAACAGAGGTCTTAGATGGTCTGGGTCTACCTCTGCTGATAGATGCCTACCTGCAGAGTTGGGGAAATGAGGGGACAAGATGGAAGTGCCTCCTACTTGTCTCTTATCCTATTAACTCCTATTTTCTCATGCAGGGAAGGCATCCCACCTCCTGGCTTTGTTCACTGCTGTCCTCCGCTCCCCTGCAAGGAATCAGACCGTACCCAGACACCAGCAGCCTCGGGCTTTGTGTGTGCTGGTGTTCCCAGTGCCACACCGCAGCTGCCGTCTGCCCGTTGGGTTTGAGAAGCAGCAGGTTTCTCCGTTTGCTGTCTCTTTTTGGCCTGGTGAGTTTAGATCAGCGCCCGTGTCTTCGTCCAGGCTGAGTACCGAGTCGATTAAATGTGGAATCGGCAAAGGATCACAAATAAAGCGCGTGAAACACTGAAACCCTGCACTGTCCGCAGCACCTGTCAGCCGTGATGTGTTTAAATGGGCACTCGGACGGCGGCAGTTTTTCTTGGGGAACATTGAGCAGCTGAAAACGCGCCTCTGAAGCCACCCCTTCCTGGCAAGCACAAACGAAAAGAGCCCCGGGCCCGATGTTCGTGGGAAAATGGGCTGTAAAGCGGCGCGCGAGGCGTCGGGCCCGGTCCGCGCGCGCAGTGAGGCAGCGCGTGCTCGCAGCTCCCCGCCACGGCCGCCAGGGGGCCGCGCCGTCCGCGGGGTTTCGCCGCGGCCGCTAGGCGGCACTGCCCGCCTCTTCCGCCCCACGTGACCGAGCCTCGCCGGGAGAGGTTCCTGGTCTCCTTCGCGCTCGGCGACTACGGCTCCCAGCAGGCACCGCGCTCCGCCCGGGGCCCGGCGGCCGGCGCCTCCCCTCCTCCTTCCCAAACGGCCGCCGGGCTCACGTGACTGCCGTGCGGCCAACCGGACTCCAGCTTGGGTTTCCAATCCGCCCCTTCCCCTCCCCGCAGCGCTTCTGCGATCAGATCGATCTAAGATGGCGGCGGTGGAACCGGTGAGTGGTTCATTCCCTTCTCTCGCCCGCTTTTCTGTCTCCTTCCTCCTCCTGCCGCCGCGGCTCCTCCGGCCGCGGGCGGACAAGGGAGCGGCGGACGCCCGGCCGGGCCAGGAGGCGGATGCACGCCGGGAGGCGGGCGGCGAGGCCGGCGAGAAGCGCACGCACGCACGCACGGGGACGGAGCGGGGGGAGGGGAGCGAGAGGCGGCAGCCCGCGCGGGGCGGAGGGGGGTGGATGGCGGCGGCCTGAGGGCTGCGCCGGCACCGCTGCCAGCCCCGGCAGCGCTACCCGCCGCACGGGCAGGAGGGGCGCCGCGCCGGCGGCCGCACGGGGCGCGGGCGGGAGCGAGCGAGGCCTGCGGGCCGGCGCCTATTGTGCCGCGCCCCGCCGCGCGCGCAGCCCCGGTCCCTCCGCCCCAGCGGCGCTGCGGCAGCGCGGGGCGCCGGGGCCGGAAGGCGCGGCGGAGCGCTGCAGCCGGGGTGGCGGCGCGCCGCGCCGGCCGGCTGGCAGGCGGCTTCTCGCCACGCTCGGCGCATGTGGCGCGGTGGGGGTGGCCATGTTGCTTGCCGCCCGCAGAGGCCGGTGTTAGGCAGGCCGCTCGCCGCCGGGGCGGCTCCATCTGGGCAGCTGGCGAGCGCCCTCCTGGCAGTCGGGGAGTGGTGAAGGGCTCGTTGCAAGGCAGACAGAGAGCTTGCGATGAGAGGCCGTGCGGTTAGGAGGCGTGGGGTAGGTAACCGGGGCTGAGTTAGCAGATGGCCTGCTCGGGAATTTGGCAGCTGAAACAAGAAAACAGTGTGACTGGTAAGACGCGAGGCGTGTCGCAAACCAAATTGGCTTTTTCCGGTTGTGTCATCGTTCTGGATCAAAATTAGTATTTTATTCAAGGTTTTTCATAGTTTTCATGACAGTTTAAGTACTTTTAAATTTTTTCTAGGTAATATTTTATGATATTCTACTTTATTTTTATAAACATTATTTCAACCTGCCCTTCCAAAGGAACTGAAGCCACTGGAAGTGGTCCAAGTATAGTTGTAATACCGCATGCTTGTGTGTCATGAGGAGTGGGTTGCTGAAGGCTGTGTACAGTAAGGTCTCAAGAAAATGAGAAACTTAAGGCAGTTTCTTGCTGCTTACCAACTGTGAATAAATATCCAGTGTGTACTTTGGAAAGGCTTTGTAACACACAAAAGGTGTTTTAGTTGGAAAATCTTTGTTGTTTAAATAAAGATGAGTTTTACCCTTTTGTGTAAGGGAAGTTGATCAGCCTCATATGACTTTTTTCATGAACAACAAAAACCCCACCTTTGCTTACAAAGAAGACACTGAAGTTGGTCAGCATTAGTTAATGGCTTGATTAGTAATTTTGGACAGGAAGGATGTCAGTTGTTAAGACGGTGAGCACCAGCAGCACCCTTCCCTTATTTTCTGTCTGCAGTGTTAAAACACTTACTTTCCCATCCAGAAGCTGGTCTTTGAGCTGTAGTCCACATATATGAAGAGGAGAGCTTCCTGTCAGCTCAGTGTTGTGATGGCTATGGAGCTTAGCAGGGGTTGTGATACCTATAGAACTCATGGCCATTAGAAGCAGAAGTTACTCTAAAGGCATGGGGTTTTGACTTTCTTTGTGGTGCTGGTGTAAGCCTGTCTCTGCACTATTCTGTCCATTGTTCTTGCACAAGCATGAGGATGAATGTTAAGTTAGACCTGGAGCCTAATTTAGCCAAAACTAAACAACTGATTTTGCCGTATCATTTTCCAGCAAGATTAGTTTCCCACATCCAGTTCACCATGCAGTGACAAACAGTTGTGGTGAGCTTCACATCAGTTTATTGTTGGTTTAGGTGGCTCACACTTCTCATACTTAAGGTTAAAATTAGATTTGCAGAATGACCTAGGTCATAGATGCTACGTGCTTTTCAGCTGAACAATTTAATTGTATGTATGGTTAGGGATTGGAACATCTGATGATACTGAAGACTTTCTGTTGCTGACCTTCAATATCTGGACCAAGGTCTGTAAGGTTATCATCTGTGATGCTTCCCCAGTGTGAAAATGTCTTAGGAAATGCAAAACACATAATGAATGTCTTCTTTCTTTTTTTTTTAAATGTAGGTTCCTACGAAAATCAGTGATGTTTCTGGTACTTCCATGTTCTCAAATGTAACATACGTTGTAGGTCTTGTTGAGATCTTTGGGAACATTGAAATTTGAGTTTAGAGAGTCCCATGGAGGTTACTAAAAAAAGCAAGATTATTTTAAGTAAATACAGACCTGTTATACAGTGGTTTACTTCTCTAATGCAGGGAAAATAACCTGCTGAAACATTGTCAGGTTGAAACTCTTGTGCTATCTAGATTGTTAAGACTATTCTAGAATGATTTGTGAGAGTATGCACAAATGTGTCCTAAGAGTATGCTCATATTGTAGCCATTGAGGAGTGAATGTGATTAGATAACACTGTGGAAGTCAATAACAAAACCAATAATGATGCTTTAGTAAATAGTAGTTTACCAAAGGTGACTTCAAAATGTATCTACACAAAGCCTGTAACTTATAGGTGCTTATAAATTTTGTGGAAGTAACTTATGTGAACCTCTGATCCCCCATTGTTCAATTTTGAATAGGATATCACGATTCTTTTGCTTCATGACAGTTGTTACTGTTGTGTAAATGCAGTTCTCGGGAATTTAACTCCTCGTTTTAAGATAACCAGACTGAAACTTCAGTCCTGCATAGTTTGAGAAATGCTTCTTTAAACAGCTAGTCAATAGGCAGGCAGGACTCAAAACTTTCTGGAAATAAAACTATAATCTCAAGGGATTACAAACACAGTGGTGTAGGGCTTTGAAATTTTGGAAAGTTCAAAATACCTTTCAGCCTACCTGGAATTTCAGGAGGTATTTATTTTGTATTATTATCAGACAGCATGAAAGTGAAGTGCGTGCTATGTTCAGTCAGTGATCTGTGCTTGAAGTCAGTATAGTATTCAGCTGTAGTATTGTCAACACAGTTGTTTGCTCACTGTGTGTTTCTGAAACGATGCAGGATAAATGTATCTTGCATGCTATTTAATAATTGAGAATAGATTGCAAACTTCTGAGTTATAGTTTGCATTTCTAACTGAATACCAAGCTTCCTTTATGAGGAGGGAAGTGTGGGGCAACTTGTAAACTTTTCAAGATAAAGTTACTTTCAGAAAAATGGTTTTGAAATTACATTTCACACAGTATGTGAAATGTCAAGCCTGTTAATGCATAATAATAGCATATGAGACTGAGTTGTGTTTCATTGACTGATAGTACTTGCAAGTACTGGAGGCACATGGTAAATTTTGATGAGAAAAAGTTGACAGCTTTGTAAAAATTTGTGTCAATTTTGAAGGGCAAATCAGATGGATGTTGGTAGAGACCCTGCCTTAAGAAAGTTGGGTAGATTTTAAAACAGAATTACTGTGACTTTCCTCAAACAAATTAGTGAAACCACTTTTGAAATATTCAAAAGTCAAGGTCAAACATAAATTTTTAGATTAAAAATAGTCTCTAAACCTAAAGCAGTTACTCTCTTCTAAAAGTCTTAAAACCTCCCTGTTATGAATGTAGTATGTGATCTATAGATTTTTGTGCTATATAATAGATGTTCTGTTAGGGGCCTGAAAGTGGCAGGGGAAAAAATGCTTGTCTTTTTTTACATGTGTGGAGCAGCTGTTTAAATTAGTTCTCTTTTTAATCGTTGTCAGTTTTCTCATATTCAGTGCTGTTTATCAAAGTAGCTTGCATGTGTTACATGATTTACAAAAATTGGGCATACCAGCAGTATGTCTAGTATTTTATCTGTTCAGCTGAAGACCTCTTGAGCATCCATATATTGTTTTTTACTTTATTTTTAAATTACTTTCTGAAAGTTGAATGTGTCTTTCAGCCGTTGTAAAATTCTGTACTTGGTTACGTGAGTGGCTTCATATATTTGCAGTGATTTGAAGTCGTTTTGTCTAATGATGTGGACATGTGGTGAGATTACATATGTTTTTTGTCCCTTGAGTCATCTCAACTGTCCTACTCAGCAGTTTTGTAAAGTTTGTTTTCTTGTGTGAGTGCCTTAGAGCTAACAATGTTAGATGTTGAAAGTCATCATGTCCCATGGGTAAATTCCATGTTCAGGTAGCAAAGGCAGCAGACTGAAGTAAGAAGTGGTAGTACAAGGGCAACTTGCTTGGACAACTATAAAAAAAGCCACATAGATACTGAAGCATTTTGGTATGCCTTGTAACTTGCTAATTCTAGTTGTAAGGTTGTATGTTAAGTGATGAAAATCTGACAGGTACTTTCAAGTGTAGGTAGAACATTTTTCAGAAGTCAAAAGCACTGTAAGTATTCCTTGCATATTTTTTAGGAAATATAATCTCAGGTTTTAAATTGGCACCAGTGTGTCCCAGGGACCCCAGAGGAAGAATGCATTAGTTATGAGCAAAAATGGAAGTATTATGAAAAATTTTAAATTTAATAGTCCAGAAATTGCTGGTGTATGACAGTCTGACTTACGTTAATAGTGTAGTAATTGAAAGACTTCAAGATATGAGTTGGTAGATATGTGGACGGTACTTTCAATTCATACTGTATTTATAAAGTCTTGTAGGACCTGCATGCTTCTGTTTTATCATAGAATTTCAGTAGCTGGGAAAAGGTTTGATGTGAGAAATAGACTTAGAAAACTGATTAGTGAACTTAACTCCGTATTTGACTAGTAAGTGCTTTGATACACAAGTACTTTCAGCTTGGTGGTCAAAATGATGAGATAAAGGTAAGATAACAGCAAATGAGAACTAATATGATTAAGCAGACAAATTAAGTTTGTTTTGCTTGATGGTAGTGGGAAATAAAAGGTAATGATATAGGCTTCTGAGGAAAAGTGTTCTATGGCAATACGCTCTGCTCCCAGTTTTACACCTTTTCCCGAGGTTTATTCTGTATAGCTGTGTCTATCCTCGGTGGGCAAGCTGATGCTGGAAAAAAAACCAAACCTCTTCTTGCTGGGTTATTTTTTGAGGGGAGTGGCGTAATCCTGAGTCAGGATCCTATTTTGTGGGGCCTTGAGGTGAGTTGTCCTGTACTGTTTTGGACAGGAGCTTGAAATAATGGATAATGTGACCTTTATTAAGGCTGCGTGGCTTTCAAAATACGTTAAAGACTTCTTATGATGACTTAACTGAAATATTTGTGCTGAGTCAGATGTGCTTTCATTTGTCCAGAAATAGACTTTGATGTAGTTACATGAAGGGTGATCATTAGTGTCTGGAGGTGCTACCTTAATCCTTTCTGATGTTGTCTTGCATTAAACTTAGGAACTGGCATAGCCAGATGTGTTCTCAGTGGTTCTGTATTGATTCTTCCAGATTGTTTAGTTATGATGCTTCAGGAAGGCTGACCAAGGAGACTAGGATTAGCTCTTTGTGTATTGAAAGCTATATACTGAGTAAGCATGAAAGAGATTCTCAACTGAAATTAATTTTTTTTATGATAGTCTGCATTTGTTGAGAGTGAGTCTATTTGACATAAAAGTCTTTATAGTGTGATTGCATTTGTAAATCAATTGTAAATATTAGGTGTCACAGCTGACAGAGTACTGTGAATGAAAGTGAGCTTTATCACAAAACCCACTGCTTAGTTTATTTCAAAAATACCAAAAAGATTTTTCTTCTCTGCTTGTTTATTTGCACATGTAATATTTCTGATTATTTTATTTAGAAGCTCCTGAAGGGACAATGCTTGAATTGTAATTGTTTGTACTTGGCTTTTTGTAGTATAACAGAAATGGCAACTTTGAGAAGGAAACACTGAAATGCTCCTTTGGTGTACTTTACAGCCTTTGTGCCTCGGCTATTCTGCAGAGTTATTTTATGTGATTAAAGAGAAATATGTAGATTTAATACCATCAACTTAAATGGAGCTAATACTAGAAATTTTAATCTAGCTAGATTTTGAATTACTGTGCTTTTTGAAGAACTATTTAACTTTTTACAATATTACAATGAAGGAGATTTGACAGATTGTTCAACACTGCTATTGGTTTGTCGGTGATGTTTCCCACTGGGGAATTTTCAGAAAGCATTTAGCTTTGTTAAGAGGCAAAAAATTGTTCTACCTACCCCTTGTACTATGAGCATCTGAACACTAGCTTATTTGTTGTTGCCCATTTAGGTCCTTACATTTAAGTCTCTTCCACGTGCACATATGAAGGCATCCTTAAATATTATGTAAATTAGCTTTTAAACATGTTTTTTTTTCTTCTAGGTGAGCTGTTAAACTGAAACATACTTAACTGTTTTCCTTAACTATTTTCAAGCATAAAGATGTAACTTATCTGAAATAAAAAGTAATCATCTTGCATAATAATACTGAAAATGTTGATAATGAAAAGGAAATACTTACTAAGACAGATCTTTGGGTGTTGTCAGAGTTTGCCAGCTTGGGACTTGGAAAGTAAAACAGTGTTTGTTATTACTTCACATCCATTCTGGTTTTCAGCAGCTTTGATAAACCGAGTAACATGAAAGTCTGGAGTGAACTATCCCATTAATGAGATGACTTACTATATTACTCAGTCCTCCACTTCTACTTTGCTTTAGTCTTTTAAAACCACCAAGTTGAAACTATTTTAAGTACTACTTTTGTACTGCTACATTAAGTAATACCTAGAGTCTTTGGGTCTACTGTAGTTTAGTAGTCGTTTATATTACTGAAGTGTTTTTTCTGTCACAGGATCAGCTGTATAGGCTTTTTTGTTAGCTGTGGGGAATGAGCTATAGTCCCTCATTCTTTGTGTCTGTAATATTCTAGCATGGATTGCAGATTAGGGAGAGATGGTGGTAACTGGTGGGGACACTTGGCCTCACAGTGAAGCACTGTTCCCTGGTTTGAAGGAGTAGCATTAGAATTTCAAACCTGACACAGGGACTCCTCCCTCTGAATTACAAGCTTGAGGCAGCTTCCATATGAAGGGAATACATGATTTCACTTCTTTCTGTTAAAATATATTTGATATCTCTAGCACTGTCTACAGATTTGAAAAAATACTTGGAATCAGTCTAACCTATGGTAGATATGTATAATGACATTTAAGTTTGAAATTTGAGAACTGATTCTACTGTTTGGTGCCAGAAGGTTTGTTAGTAATGATGTTGCAAATACAAAGAATAAGTACTTACTGGGTTGACTTCTGGCTGCTTATAACTCACTTCAGACCTGAGGACTATAGACATGTCTCCTACTTGTAAGAACAGATTTTTCTAAATAGGGCCTGTACATCAGTTTCCAATGATGCTTTGTCAGAAACTGATTTTTAAAAAAAAAAAACAAACTTTCTCAAATAATGATAGAAATTAACTTTTAGATATACATATTCTAGATAATGTGGCTTATTGTGTATTTCAGAAATAATGCTTATAACATTCTTGTTTTAGTTTGAAACACTTGAGAATAAGACAGGAAGCAAATAACTGAACAGCAGAATGGGAATTCCTGCAATTTGTTGTACTACCTCTTCAGATGTTGAGGAAGGAAGGGATGCAGATAGTACTCCTATGACGTGATTTGGACCTCTAATGCAGGATGAATTAGAGGAACTAATTCAAAAAGTTACTTCAAATAAATTACTTATTAATACATTCCATCTCAATTTTTAACTTCTTTTTTTCAAACAGGAAACCACTCCCAACCCTCAGCCTTCAGAAGAGGAGAAAACTGAGCCAGCACCTAGTCAGGAGGTTGCCAGCCCTGAACAGTATATTAAGCATCCACTACAAAACAGGTAAGTAGTATTCACAAGTGTGAGTGTAATTTTGCCAAAGGTAGAGGAATGCTTGTGGCTTTACAGCTCTCTTTTATTTTGTTTTTCTAGCAGCATTTTGAGTGTTCTCTTTTTAAGATTTTTGTAGTGAGGTTGTAGAGGAAATAGAATCTGATGCTGTTATAATTTAGAACCTTTTCACGTAATGTTACAGAAGCTGAAAATCTGCAGTTTTTCATAATGCAGTAGGTAATTGGAAAGAGCATGGCTTGTAGTTGGAGGGAAGCAGAGCTTTTGTTGCTTCTGTCTGTGTTTTAAGAGACTGACACTGAAGAAGTTGCTAATGAAAACAACTGGAAAACCTTCCATTCTGCCTTGTACTTTGGGCAATTAAGGTGCCAATGGTAAAGACTTCTCATTCTTATTTCTTATTGGTCTTACTCCTTCATATTTTACCTTTTTTTTTTTTTTTTTTTTTTTTTCTCCTGCTTGGAACTGATAGTAGTAGAAGCTGGGATTATGAGCCAAGGAGCATCTTAGACTTGATCATATGAATGGTTGGTGTCTACAGTAATACTGTGTTCATTATCTGCAGGAAGCACAGCAGAAGAAACCCAGATGCACACATTTGTACCAATACGTGGCTAAGAAAAAACTGTAGGGCACTTAAATTCTCTTGTTTAACAAGAAACGCATGGAGCAGTGGTTAAGTATAGTTATGAGAAGTTACTGAAAAAAATCAAAGCCTTGATGAGTTCTGTATTCAGTGTGCAAAAACAGGTACGGGTATGTTGTAAGCTTTAAAAGCTACTAATCAACTTTCTACTGAGCTATGGAAACAATGAGGACTTTTACATGTACAAAGCTTCTTGGTAACCTTAAACTACCTTTCTGCAGTAAAGGTAATATAAACTTACAAGTTGAATTACTTTCGTTGTGCATGAGAGGTACTTTGGCAGCATACATACACGTCAAAAAAACCAGCTAGGAAGTAATTTTCTCCAGGGAAGCTGTAGGGCTGATGTGGAATACTCAATACTTAATGTATTGATAAATAGGTGCTGCCCCAAAGTTAACCTTTCTATCAAGTGACATCTTATTCCAGTTGTGAGCAAGTGTGGAAAACCAGTCTGAACTTTCTGTAGTGTTAGACTGTACACATCTTACTTTTTCTCTTGTTCTTCTTTTAACTTTCATCTTTCCTCTCTTTCTTCTAAAACACTGGTTAAATTGGTAACAACACTCATTTACAAGTGGTAGTGAGGCTATTACTGGAAATAGTAATCTTTAAAACAGGTTGAAGTGTCAGAAAAGATCTCAAAGCAATAAGTTGACACCTGGCAATTCAAAGTACTCTGCTGTTAACAATCTGCTCTGGTGTGAACCTGAGTGATTTGAATGCTAGTGGAACCATCAGAATGAGAATTAAGCCTGTTTTGTTGAAGGCTTCATTAGGTATCCTCTTCCAGTGTTTTAAATTATGCATTTTACATCCAGAAAGAGCATCTTTGTGTGACAGGTTCAGCTTGTATATGTTAAGATTTGTATTCAGCGCAGATGATGAAGAAAATTGGATTTAAAATTTTTCATTTAGTCTTGTCTTCATATATGCAGACTTAAGAACCTGAAACTATGAAAATTGGTGTATTTTTCTTAAAGGTTTTGGCTGTTAGTAAGCTTAATGCAACTTCTTTTAAAATTTATACTCCCCTAATCTGAGTGCTTGGGAAACTTTTGTGTCATGTGTAGCTTTGGAGTGGTATAATTAGCTTTTGTAACTTTTACAAGGAAATTACTGGAAAGGGAACTATGCTCCTAGCTTGAATAGTTGTTGTTTTACACTGTAATTGGTTGTTTATGGTAGGGAATTGCAGTTCAACTGTGGCAGCAAGGAGAAACATTGGAAGCTTAGATGTTTAGGGTCTTAGAAATGTTTCAAAAATATTTTAAAAACTTACTTAAATGGATTGATCAAGTCTACCCTGTTTCTCCTAATGGGAACACAAATATTGTTGATCTGCAAAAAGTTGTATTTGAGAACAGAGTTTCTCATGGAGCTTATAGATGAAAACTTTACTTCCATGCAGATAGTGTCTTAATGTTTGCATTTAGTTTGGATATAACAGTACAAATAAATTATATTTTTAATATACTTTATCTTCTAGATGGTGTCTTTAATTCCATTTTGTTTTCCTTTAGATGGGCACTCTGGTTTTTTAAAAATGACAAGAGCAAAACTTGGCAAGCAAATCTTCGTCTTATCTCAAAGTTTGATACTGTTGAAGATTTTTGGGCGTAAGTAAAGATTTTTTTTCCATCTGTGTCATAATCCTGGCATATATTGGGAAAGCTCATGACAAAGAAAAACAACAGCAAATACTCTAACTGCAAATTTTTGGGTGTAATTTGAAACGCATGTGAAGTTGAAGGTGTGATCTTCCCCATTCTTCGCAATGTGGTAGAGTGTCACCTTTTAAGAAAACGTGATCACAGAAGTTATTCAAGCTTTAAATGCACACTGTCTTACTGTTAACACCACAACCCTGCTTATCTTCATTTGTATGTGACATACATGTAGAAAGTAGTATTTTTCCAGTAGCTAACTCATAGTAATATGAATTTGTGTGTTCCTGTAGCCGACTGTAGACTGTGACTGGTTGTCACTTACTTGACCCCAAATTTTGCTAGTTGATTAAATTCAGACAGCTTGTTTCACTTCAGATGTTCAAGAGTGCTTGAATATGGAGCATGGTACTTGAGACATATGCAGATTAATGAAAGAAAGTTAGTTATAGATTACAGGAGACACTACCTTCACTCGAAATTGAAGGTCTGCAAAAGCAATTAGGCTAAAAACGTCAGCTGCAAAGCTTTTGAAGTGTAGGCCTGTACTTTCCAAACACTTGCTTCAGTCAAATTCCGGTAGCTTACTTGTCTACCATAATGATGAAACATGAAGAAAATGCAAGTGACATGAAATTGAGGGTGAAATGAATGTTTTGTGTATTTGATCTTAGTGTCTCGTGCTGCATTGAGTGGTAGAATTTTTAAGGTTTTTGTTGCATACCTTGTTTTGGATGTGATAGTAAGGAAGATATAGTGATAAAGTGGAATAAAACCCATCAGTGACTGATTAGTGTGAATAGGGAAGAAATAAAGATGAAAACCTTGAACATTAATGGGGATGACTGATGGTTGAGTGGACAGGAGTTTTGCAGTCTGGGGGTATGTGATAGGTGGCTAAATGACTTCACGTTCTGCTTGAAGCTCAATACTGAGGCTGGTTAAGGATAAGTTGTTTTCGTGCTCCTTCAACCAAGATAGTCTGGGTAATTTAAAAGAAATACTGGGGAGAAAATACTAAGGTTAAAGTAAACTTGGAGAAGGGAAGCTGATAAATCTGCAACGGGCTTACTAAATTCCTCTGCCTGGTTTCTGATTGTTAGAACATCGCAGCAATTCACTTCCTTTTCTGATGCTGGACCATGCCTGAATGTTAGCTGGCCTTTGACTACAGGTTATTGTGATACGTGCAAGATTTCTTTTGAAGTCCGACCTTAATGGTGCATGGGGGAAAAAAGCATGTATTTTCTTGCTAGAGGAGGAGACAGTATGTACTTCTCTGTTGTTTTTTTTTTTTTTGTCTGAATTGCGTAGTTGTAAATTTTATTTGGAGTACATATTTTATCTTTTATTTTCATTTGTTCTTGCCTTTTGAGTCCATATTTCAGTTTGAATTGTCAGACCTACAGCCTTCATCCCTAGAGTATTGTATTAAATGGCAAGGTTTAGTATTTCTCCTAAAACCTATCTATGCAGAGAGAGTAGCATTAAATATAAGAAATTTTTATTCCTGGTATGTATATGTACAGAATACACTTGCACACAGAACTTGTTGCCATGAAAGTTCAGTGGGTTTTGTTTTTAACAAGTGTTAGAACTAGGTTTAAAAGAAGCATCAGTGTAGGAAGTTGGCAAATATTCATAAAGCAGTTTCCATTCTGCTGCTTCAGCTTTAAGATATTCTGGGCTTAATGCTCTTATACCATGAAAGAGGGTTGCTTCTGAAATAGCTTTAATGCTTTTTAATTTTTATATTTTGTTTGATCATGTCTTAAATTCTTTAAGAATTTTTTACCTTAAAATAATACTTAGTTTTTAATCCTGCTTTTTTCCCTCCAATAGTTTATACAACCATATCCAGCTCTCTAGTAATTTAATGCCTGGTTGTGACTACTCGCTGTTTAAGGTATGCTTGCTAACCATTTTTCTTCAGTTATGGATGTTGATGGATGGTTTCCTGACTAAACAAGACATTGTCCAAGTATTTAACTTCAGATATTTAGAAATATGGTTGTGAATGTCCTAAGGGTGTTAACTTTTTAGGAAGTCCCAAACACATGTCCTCTGAAAATCAGGCTGTCACTAGTTCTGAAAATGCAAGTACTTGTTTTAACAAACTTCACCGACCATATATTTTAATCTATTGCTGTATTTGTCTTCATTCTGTTTGAAATGTTTGTGCAAAGAAGTAAGCCTCTTTTTATAATAGGAAAAAAAATTCCGTCTCTGTCGTTGGGTATGACATGAAATGACTTAAAATATCCGAGTTCTGTGGGAAGCTGTAATGTTCTGCAGTACACTTGGAGTACTACTAGCCAGGTGCACAATGCTCTTATGAGACTTTATACCACCAGCTGAATTCTGTATTACTAATGTATGAAATAGAAAATTGCACCCGATGCTGATCCAAGCATGCCGAGGATGTGTTTAAACTAGTTAATAGGGAATGCTGATGAGAAAGTGTACGTATAATCCTGTCTCATCTGAAGTGGACACCAGTTCAGGAGCTCTAAATTAAATACCTCTCTGGTTCTAATAAGACAGGTTCCTTTTTGAATTCAAATAACTAAATAGTCCCCTAAGTACTGGTGCCTGTTTCTTCCTTTGCTTATCAAGGTTAGCTACTGGCTGGGGTGCTTCAGTACGTGGTGTACATAGTTTGTAAACACCAGCAGCTTTAGGTAGTGAAGAGGTGGTGATGCTTGGGTTTGGGAAGGTAATAGTGACCGAGAAGCTTTACTAGTAAATTTTGAGAAGCTGTAGGCCCTTCAGAGGGTAGGATGTGCTTGTATTTGCATTAATCCAAAATGTGTGTTTTAAGTATGTGTATCTCATTTGCTTACCATCAAAAGGCAGTAATTTAATTACTTAAATGCATGGGACAGGTACAGAATTGGCAACTGTTTCTGGCTTCAGAGCAATCTCTTGCTGTTGTCCTTCAACTGTGACCTCATAAGAGTGCCTCTTAAAGGTGAAGTAGTTTGAGCTCTGCAGCTGCCAGTGAGGGTGTTAAGTTAAAAGTGAGCTGACACTACTCCATCCTACGTATTGAAGTCTTAATTTTCAGACAGTTCTGTAGTGTGACTATTATTTGAGAATTCTTGACTGAATTTCTGTGTCTAGACAGCTACCTGCTTTCTTAAGGATTGGCAGCTGATTGCTTTGCTGGATTGGCACATCCAGGGCCATTTGAAAAGCATGAATTGGAATGCAACTTGCTTCTAAATTGTGTGTTAATTTTTGTGCCCCTGGCAATTAAAACACTTATTCTCACCTTGTGTGTGCAGGAAGTCAGTGAAATAGACTGACAAGGGTGTCTGTTTCAGTGAAATAATCTTTATTCATGAAGTGATCCACTGAGCCAATGTTGCATAGAGCCCAAGACTTAAAATAAAGACTCAGGAATGCAGCTGCTAGTTTTTATCTGGTTTCATGTGGGGCAAAGTAGATACTGACTTTGCCTGTTCCTACAGGGGTTTTTTGATGTCATGTTGTATAACCAAGACTTTTGCCTGGACTGTTGGGGTATTTTTTCTGTAGAAAGAAATTCATTAAAGCAAGTAGGCTTGTTAAGCAGTTTTGGAACTTTAGTATTGGTATGAGACAGTATTTCTGGACAATGTATGTATCTTGAGCTATAAACTTTTCCTTGAGTTGTGTTTCAGTTATTGCTCACCTTTGGTTATTCTTTAGGAAAAAAAATATAGGCCAAGTCTGATTTAACTTCTGGTTGTTCTTTGCAGGATGGGATTGAACCCATGTGGGAAGATGAGAAAAACAAACGAGGAGGACGATGGCTAATTACACTAAACAAACAGCAGAGACGAAGTGATCTTGATCGCTTCTGGCTAGAGACAGTAAGCACTGTGGCCTTACAAATTGCAGCTGAAGAATGTTGGATTTGTATTTAATATCTTAACTAGTTTGTTCTTTGCATGCCACACTACAACTTCTTGGTAGCATGGTGTCCTATAAGCTTGTATAGGCAGGGTGTATTTGAAACATTTTGAGTGATGCACATTGTAGTTGTATTGTTTGCAACTTTCTTGTAACAGGCAGAAATAGAGAGAATTCTATAGGACAGATTAACCTGTTCAGAATGGCTGTTGAACTACTGGGAAGATCAAGAATTCTTTTCGTAGTAGAAAGTATTGTCTTGAATGTGACTCCCAGATTTAAATGCAACAATTTGTTTAACAAATGCTCTTAAAAGTGAATAGTTCTCATGTTTTAGCCTTGCTGAAACAAGGGAATTTCAGATCTATTTTTAGTCTTCCTGTACTTACCTTAATACTAGGATATAGTATTAATAATAATTAATAATAGCACAATTTTCTTATGTGCCATAGAAAAACTTTTTTTCATTGCTGCTATCTCTTTGGAATAGATCTTTTTGAATGGCAAATATACTTCTAGAGATTGTGGATTGCATTAAATGTAGAAAAAGAACTGAATTGGAATAGCTTAAAACAGTTTTTTTGTGTGATCTAGGTTTTAGAAATGTGTATTGCAGACATTACAATGCAAAAGAGTCTTTTTCCCTGCTTATGAGAGAGGGGAAAAGTATTGTACTTCTTGAGAGGCAGAAATGGCCTTCAGGATCAAAATAAAGGTGTCTAAAATAGTAGAGCTGTTACAATCTTTCCAGTTGCTGTAGTGGTGAAGCAGAGAAAGAATTGTAAGCATCATGCTACTTGGCAATATGACTGCATATGGAGAAAATAACCTGTTGCTGTGCATTTGGCCTCTTGACCTAAATGCCTGAATGGATCCTGATTCTTAATAGCCTTATGAATTAGAAACTCACAGATAGTTTATATAGACTTAAGGCTAGAGGGTTCTGCTTTTAATTTAGTGGCAAGCAGTGGCACAGAGCCTAAATACCTAGGTGACTGGAATGTGTGCTCTAAGACAACTTGTCACTTCTATTTCAGTAATTATTTGTAACCAACTTTCTCTGATTAAAATCAAACCCTCTTCTTTTATCACTCTCCTTTGGAACATTTTTTTTATTATAATGTAATGCTCTATTCTTAACTGTAAACTAAACTTCAAGACTTTTCCCTGTTGTGCAGCATTCATGAAGAACACTGTTTATCAAGCATGGCAGTCATCTTTGCTTGTATGTGTACTAAAGCTGTTGGTCAATGTTTTGAATATTTGTTGTGTGGTGTGAACTTAAATATTTATGGCTTTCATTACCCATTGAATGTATGCAGCCTGCCGTTGGGTGCAACATTTAAAGTATGTGTAGTTATATATGATTTATTCAGTAGCACACTTTGTCCTTTTTATATTTGAAGTCATCCCTTTCAGTTCTTAGGGGTACTGAAAGACCTACTTTGCTCAAAAAGTTGCAAGTGTGTTGAGTTTCCAAATGTTACAAGTGACTCTGGAAACTAAGTATAATGGCAGTGTATTTTACATACTGTGTGAGGGAAGTAAACAAACATCCATTTGGATATTAATACTTCAGTGTGCAGAAAGACTTTTAATTCGTTACAGACTGGATGAATCTGTATTAACCACAAAAAATTCTCAGTTTTGCGTATCTGAAAATTGCTTGTTTTGCAAGTTGCAAACTGAAGATTTTAAATACTACTTTCATGGTTAGTGTTGTAGAGAGGTGTGACCTAACTCAATCTGATATTCCTGAAGTATTACCACCTTTGCCAATTCCAGGCTTTACCATTAGAAATCTTTAGTGGAAGAATCTTGTTACTCGTGTGCTTGCATAACACGCTGTTCAGGATGACGGATTCCAATTTCAGAGACTGTGGGAACTCTGAAGCTTCCTGAGTGTGTTAATAGAAATTAACGCTTCATTAGATATAACTTTTCATCTAAGTTGCAGTCTGGTTTGCCTGTGAGTCAGGACACTTCAGAATTGAAGTTGGACCTTACAGAGCTGACATGCTTCCCAAATGCATCATGGGTTCTCCTGAGGTTTAAACTGTAAATGTAAAGGCTTAAAAATTCAGATGTCTGTGTCTTAAATGTACTTTAGAAAGAAGAGTAAATTCCTTAAATTCTTACTTGGTTTTCAATTGGGAGAGTGGGATGGGAGGAAACACTATATAAATGATCCACTGTGTCAGAACTCATGGCTGCTGGGACAGGAAAGGGAGATGGAAAGCTCAAAATAGGAGGAAGATACCCTGCTGCTATTGAGTTTATGTTCACTTGTAATATTTGGAATATCAAGAAGATAACTGCAGTAAACAGAATGATTGCTGTATGGCATGTGGCTGTAAGCAGTAAAATGGGTAGTGTTCCTCAGTCCTTTGTGTGTGTAGAGTGTTTGCCTATGGCATGGGATTCTAACTTGGAACTGCCACTTTTAATGGTTAATCTTTGTTTTGTAGCTGCTGTGCCTTATTGGGGAGTCGTTTGATGACTACAGTGATGACGTATGTGGTGCTGTCGTTAATGTTAGAACTAAGGGTGATAAAATAGCAATATGGACAACTGAATGTGAAAACAGGGATGCTGTTACGCATATAGGGTAAGTAATGTGTTTGTGTCTCAAATATATGAAATTTAATGATGCATTTGAAGCCAGCTAACTTGACAGAGAATGAACTTCAGGCAAATGTAGCTTGTTCAGAGCTATGTCCCAAGTGAAGCAACTCAGTCATATACATCTTCTGCTAGTAAAGAATAACCTTACATCAAACCTAGTAGGTGTCAGCGTTTTTTAAAAATAGTATTAACCATTAACTAAAGGAGCCAAGGTGACTCCATTAAAGAACTGTAAATAACTTTAGGATTTTGCCAACAGACCGACACAATGACTATGGGTAAGTTTTTGACTACCTGCTATCATGTTGCCATGACTCCAAAGACAACACATCAAGTTTCTATTTAACAACTAAAATTGGGGGAAGCTATGGTCCTGTAAACTGTTCTGTCACAATTAGAGTAAATTTAATCTACAGTTGAATAGGCCTGTTCTGGAATTTAGTCAGAGCTTGCAGTCTAGTGCTGTTAGTAGCTTGCATATCCCACTGCTAAGGTGTCTGTGTGTATTTAAGGCAGGTGTTGCTACTTTCTCTCAAGGCATAAGATCCAAGATGACTTGGATCTCCTATTGGGTAGCTGCCTGTGACCTGTGCCAAAATGAACTGAGGGAGGACTGAGGCCTGCTTTCTATCTGTAGTTAAAGACAGCAAGTCTGTGAAACTAGTCTGTGTGGTGATAAAATCAGATTGTTCCAGCGAATTGCTGTTTTGTTTTATTCAGGTGACTTGATAATCTCAGCAATGAGGGAATCGTAGACCATGACTACTTCATAGGTGCATTGCTTCTATATCTGGGAATATAGCTTGCTGATACTAGTGCTATTCACATGAATGCACCTATGTTCTGCATCTATGTAGGCTTGTTAATTACTTTTTGGCAAGAACTTGTCCTGGTCTGTATGGTAAGCCATTGTTCATACAGAACTATAAGGTGATTTTTAGATGCAATGAGCTAGAAAAAGCCTTTTTGAAGTCCTTTATTCATACTTCAGAAATTGTTTCTAGATTGGTGTCTATTTTTCATGAAAGTGTCATCAGATCTTAAAAGCAGCTATCCTGTTAGTAACTCCATTCTAAGGGCTTTGCTTAAACTGTTTTTCTGTTTCTTCTCTCCAGGAGAGTATACAAGGAAAGATTAGGACTTCCTCCAAAGATAGTGATTGGTTACCAGTCCCATGCAGACACAGCGACTAAGAGCGGCTCCACCACTAAAAACAGGTTTGTTGTTTAAGAAGACACCTTCTGAGTATTCTTTCATAGGAGACTGCGTCAAGCAATCGAGATTTGGGAGCTGAACCAAAGCCTCTTCAAAAGCAGAGTGGACTACATTTAAATTTGATTTCCATCTAAGTGTTGCTAAGATTTGTGGAAGAGTCTCATTCGCCTTTGTCTTGTACTTCTATATTCAATTTTTTTTCTATTTTGGCTGATGTAACCATTACCAATCAATTTTCGTACACTTCACCCCTCAAATCCATAAATGTTTCCCTGGCCCACTCTGTAATAGCTTGGTAGAAACATTACTATTACAAAAGAAGAAATTGTTTATCCACAGTATTCAGAAAAGTTGTATTTCTGTACCTGCAGGAAATTACTCTGTTTTACATTTGCATTGTATGCAGTAACATTTTGCTGGTTTGGAAAAGAGTATGGTGCATACAGTTTTCTAGCAATTTTTTTGTACAGCATCATCTTTGCTGTAACCTGTGCTGATGGCTGCTAGATTAATTTATTTGTTTCCCTATTCGATAACATTAGTGATATTTTGATTTCAGTTGTTTTTGCTCATGTAACATTTGGTGAAGAATCTGGGAATATGACAAAGGTGGAATAAACATTAATTTTGTGCATTCTTTGGTAATTTTTTGGTTTTTTTGTAACATCAAAGCTTTGCTACAAATTCATGCATTTCAGTCAAACTAGTTATCTGTTTGTGTGATTTCCTAATTGTGGATTTTTTTAATGTAACACCATAATTTACATTCCTTACTAGAAATAGTATGTCTGGTTTTGTATCTTATGCTGTATTTTAACACTTTGTATTACTTAGGTTATTTTGCTTTGGTTAAAATGGCTCAAGTAGAGAAGCGGTCCCATACATATTAAGACAGTGTACAAAACTGTAAATAAAATGTGTACAGTGAATTGTCTTTTAGACAACTAGATTTGTCCTTTTATTTCTCCATCTATTCAGAAAATATTTGTACCTCTTGTGACAAGGCAGTCTCTACTGTGGCTTCCGTTGTACTGTCTTCCAAGAAAGATGAAGTCTGGAGCTATAGTCTGTTGAAACTTTTAATAAATCTATTAGATAGCACCCTAAATTGAAATGATATTGATATGGCTACTGGTTTCTCTTAGTGGTTGGTCTAATTTATCATGATTTGTGTTATCTTTCTGACTTTGATTCACGCCAACCAAGAAATTCAAGAGTACATAGAAAGCAGTCTAGTTTCAGATAAGAAGGACACTAAAAAATGCTGAAGTTTATAATACCTGTATGAAGTGCAGGTGAAGCCTTCTAGAGACATGGCTACAAAACAGAAGTATATGAGGATCTGGTAGTCTGCTATTATGTATGTCTTGTAGTGCAGTGAAACTTCCATTGGCTTGAAAGTTGCTGTGGGAGCTTTAAGTTGACTTGACGTGCAGGATTGGGGAAGAATTTTGAAGGCTGTGGAGTTAACTACTTGTTTCAAGCACAGTGTGAGAGGCTTTTCTTTTAAAGAAAAGGAGAGCATGTAACGAAATGCTGCTTTGCTTGTTGCTTATTTTTCAGTGTGATATACTTTAAGACCTTGCCAGGACTATGGAGCCTTTTTTCAGTTCAAGGCAGATGCTTATGGGGATTTTCATCTTAGTGATAACTCCTTAAAGCAAGTTTGGGCACTGCAGCAGTGAAGCTTCAGTTGAATCAGGCTTTTAATTCTGCCTGATTAAGGCAGTGAAGTGTTTCCATGTGCTAAGATAGACTTGAATGCTTTCTTGCACATTTTATAAGAAATGTACGTTGTAAATACCTTTTCAATTTAGTCTGATAATGCAGTTGCATTAACTTCTGGATCATTATGTCCTTTTCAGTCAGCATCTATAATTATAGTCTGCCTTCAGTGCAGGTTGTTAAACAAGGGTAGCTGTTGTATGTGACTTGTTGGCTGTTTGGATGCAGGTTTCTGTGAGCTCTGTTGTAACTGGCTGCCTAGCCCAATTCTGCGGGCATGCAAAACAATTTGGTTATGTTCAGTGGGACTATTCAGAGTACGACATAGCAGTCCCTGTCTGTCTTACTGCTTACTGCCTCAGCTAATCATCTTTGCAATTAAAGTAAGCTTTTTGAGCTAAATTTCTGTTAGCTGGTTCTGTTGTATGTCGTCAGCCTCAGGGTGTGTGGTGTTTGTAAAGGTTTTGGTATTTGGGGGGAAAAAACCCATAGTAATGCCTATATGCATGGAAAGGTAAAGACAAGTCACTTCTTTGAGTGGTAACATTAAGTGGTCTCTGTGCATAATTTGGGAGCTCTAGGGCAAGGCTCATTGAGTGATTCAGGAACACAGATAGTGCTGCCCTTTTGTCAAGAGTAAGGTTAAACTGAGTGAGAAGTAAATTGTAATGGCTCTGTTTACTACAAGACTGAATGGAATATTTTTCAGGGTAAGAGGATTTTGTTCATCTAGAGAAGTGATTATTAGTGTTTTTGCTATGGTCTCAGGTTCTTGAGCCTGACCCTATTTAAGTGGCCAGCTGTCTTGCACTGTAATATGAAAAACTTCAAGTAGGTTGATGTGAATCTCTTCTCTTCACATAATTACCATGTTGCTAGAAGACTTGAGTGAAAATTAAATGATGTACTTGCTTTATCAAATATATAACCTATGCCACTTCATTCATTGCCAGAAGCAGCAAATGACCATGAACCTAGTTTTCTTCAACTTGCAAATCCCTTTGTGTTGTATGCTAGCGTTCTTCTGATAATGGTGTGGTTTGTGTTCTTACACTATGAGAGAAAGCTGAGAGCTCTCCATTCTGCATGTTAATAAACAGCTACAGGCTCGTAAGGCCATTGTCAAATGTCTGGTTTTAGTAAGCTTGACAAGACTCAAAGACTAAATGTCTGAAGCATCTGTTCAGAAGTGGTTTTATATGGTACAAGCTCAGCAGAGCAAGGAAAGAAAGCAGAAACTTGCTGTATTTGAAGAGGTGGAAGAACATGCCAGGATACAGCCCGGGAAGGAAGGGGTAACAGAGGAGGAGTATTTGTGAATTAACAGCTGTTTCTATACTCTTAAGTCTCAGGCTGAGCAATGCTTTTCAATGTCAGTTTGTTTGTCCCACTGCATTGTCACTGTCTTGTGTTTCAGGCTGTCTCTAGCCCAGGAAACAATTTTCAGTGTTACCCAAACTTTGAGAACTGGGAATAGTAGCTCTTAGCAAAGCTCAAATTGAGCTCAGAACTTTTGTCCTGCCTGGAATCTTTTCTCGCAGAAATGCTCAGAAAAAGTACTTTGGATTCTCTGGGACCCTCACTAAAAGTGAAAGACCCTGGCATGTCAACTTCATAAAATGACAGCGATCTTCCTTTTGTATATGACTTTCCTTGTTTCTGAGGTTTACTTATGAGTTTGAGCCTTTCAGACTGCCTAGCACTTCACTTCTGGTCACTTTCCCTCTTAAGAACAGTTGACAATTCCTGCAAATTTTTTTGTGTGTAGGTTTTAGTTATGTCTTAATACACTTTTTTTTTTAATGTAGAATTTGTGTCTTCTCATATTTGTTGTCTTATATGCTTATAGAGTATAGAAACAGACAAAACAGACAATAGCAAAAGTGACATCAACAGTAAGGGAATAACTTAGACCTGTTTCACCTTGAGTTCGTACCTGCCCATCCAGGGAACTTTTGGACAGCAGGGGCACAGAGCCTATTAGCCACTAATGTGGAACCAGTCCCAGTCCTGGCTGTCAAATTCATCTGCTGCTCCTCTCCCTTATCCTTTCAAAGCTCCAGGGGTGGTTAAATCTTGAAGACTTTCCATTTTTATCTACTGCAGGACACTTGTCTCTCTAGCTGCTTGAGCAGACTTTCTGCCGTTTAGCTCTTAAAGTTCTGTATTCCTCCAGAATTTTTCAGGTGTCCAGCTCTGGAACTGTGGCCAAAGCCTTTAAGCACTTAGATTCCTTCCTCTCTGGAAAAAAATCATGGTCACTTCTGCTTTTGCCTGCTGGCTGCCTGGCACTTTCCCAGAAGACTATGGGATGCCCTACTAGCCTTCCTAATTTGAAATAAAGCAGGTCCTCATGTCCAGAGCCACATGTGAGCTGTGGCTGAGCATGTGATGGTTGTTACGCTTCCTAGCATTAAGTTGTTACTTTGTGTGCTGCCTTAAAGGGATAAACATCCTAGCTGCAGTCAGTCTGTTGGTATTGTTTTGCCTGCTAACAAAACATAGCTCTTTTTTTTTTTTTTTTTTTTAATTTCCTGGTACTACTGAGCGTATGACAAGCTTAGCTGTGAATTTGTGGAGTTCACGACTGCCTGTGCTTTTCCCATTTCCATTTTTCTAAATCCTGATACTTTTAAAGCCTTAATAAAACATGTTTAATAAAGGGAAGAATTACACTGAGTCTAGTTACTGCTTTTTTGGTCACTATGATACTGTGGAGAATTCCAGGTGTTGCTAAACCCAGATAAAGACTGTTGTGTGACTTCTTTGGCATAATAATCTGCTTATGGGATTTTCACTTTTTTATCTAGCCATGTAAGCATGATAATAGTGAAAATGATACTTGAAATTATGTATGTGAATCTGTCATATATGAAGCAAAAATGACTCATCTATTTTTTCAAAGTAGAAAACAACTGTTTATTATTTCTGAAGTATTTCTTTGGATGACTTTCTGTAATGAATTCTTGAGTTTTGCTTACAATAGGTAGTTTAGGTCAAACTTTTTTCCTTATGTTGTGCCTATTAATGTTATTGAGGAATTGGAGCCAACCTCATAGGTAAGGTTTGGCATTTTTTTGAAGTAAAGCTAGTTTTTGAGCCTTATCTTTCTCCCTGTGTGCAGGGTAATTACCCTGGTGCATCATACCCTGAGCCGTACAATACATAGAAAGTATAATGGGAAATTGGAAGGTACTACTTTATTTCTGTAGCTTGAATGAAAATAAAGCTTCTGAGGAACGGAATGTCTCAGCTTCTTGACTCTGTATGGATTTAGAGAAATGCAAATCTACGATGCTGTCTTGAAATGTGTGCTCACTCCTTAGCTTGGAATTTGTGTAGCAAGGATTTTGGCAGCTCACCCTCACACCAGCCTTGTTCCAAACAAAACTTGAGTAATGTGATTGCAAAAGTACTGCTGACTGCTCTTCTCTTCACTATCATACAGGAGAAATGATGGTAAAGTGGTCAAATACGTTTGTATGATGGTGCCAGACAGCAGGAAATTGCAGGTGATCTAATAGGAGCTCCTGTGGTCCTGTTATCCTGTTACGCAGCTGGAGACAGTATCTTGAACTTGCAGGAGGAGTGTTGTATGTGCTGCCTCTTACAGACTGTAAAGACGGGAGGAAACTGTAGGTGTGTCACTGCACAACTGTACACTTAATAGTGGAGGTTTTTTGGATGCAAGAGTAGATGCTTGACTCAGTTGTAAATTGATTTTTCCTCCCTGGCCTCAGTTCAGTTCATGCATTTGGAAAGAGCATGTTGCTGCATACTGAGGAAATGGTGAGTACTGACTACTAGAAATGGAGATGCTGCTTCAGAATTTCCCTGGACCTGGAAAATTCATGGTTGAGTTGATCCCCTAAAGGCAAGGGAGAAATATCTGCAGACTGTCATCTGGGGACAGATGCATTCCTGATTGGTTAGGTAAAAAGTGAAAACGCTTTAAAGGCCTCTTAAGCCTTTCATTTCATCAGTAGAGGTCTATTTTCTCTGTACACGTAAACTGGGCGGTGAAGGAATAAAGGGCAGAACTGTGAGGTTGGATTTTTCTTCAAGCCATGAGGGTTGTTCAAATGTATTTTTGGGTAAAACAAAAATTGAGGGTAAGATTCAGGCACCAACAGGTTTAGCTGGAAAAATGTAATTTTAAGGTCGGTTCCCTTTGCAAGGAACTAGTGTTCCTTTAACCATGGTGAAAATAGACTAAAATCCTCAAATTAATATTCCCTGAAGTTTGTGACTGGACCTCATGGATTTATATATTTTTGCCTTCGTTAAACCAGGTTTACCAGTGTTTTGAGGGTTTGTAGTAGTGCTGCAGACTAGTCATCAGAGCACTGGCAAGACATTTTTTGTGAATGTACTGCAAAAATAATGCTGTTTTGTATGCAGATGACCTCTTCAAGCAGCAGATGGTTCTTTCACATTTTTATGAAATGTGAAAATGACAAAAAAGGAAGAACTGTAATTTTCCTAACAATTTTAATGCTTTTTTGTTGGCCACTGTGTCCCCGTAGAGGCAGAGCTGTTTGGGCCTTCTGCTGCTGTCACACAGCAGTGTGGCAGTGGGTCTCACCATAATGGGAATGGTGGTGGTTGCTGCGGGGTTACCCTGACAGACTCAGCTCCCAGCTGCCCAGGCCTGGCTGTGTTTTGTGAGCTTTTGCTATGGGTGATATTCGTTATCTTCATTAAGCTTCAGGGCTGAGAGATGGGCTTTTCACTTCTACCCTCTGAGGTAATCTCTTCCAACTCTACTTGTACTGGTGTACAGGCATGCGCCTGGTTGTGGTGCAGCTGTTGTCATTGTGCTGATGCTGTCACTTGAGGGATTTTTAGTATGGTACAATTCAGGATAAGTATTCCTGTGAAGTGCCAGGTGTTCTGCCAGAACATGATTCAACCTGAGTTGAACACAACCCCAACAACTTATTTAAGCTCTTGAGGCTACATCTTAATTACACTGAAGTGTATGCTCCAGGATCATATCTAGTAAAAATTACCATGAGGCAACAATCATACCTCATCTTTTCTGTAATTTATCTAGATTTGAACAACTGAGACTTGGCTTTTCAGAAATGCTATGGTGTGTCTACCTTCACTATAATATAGGTAAGCGTCATCTACGGCCTAGGTCTGCCTTCCTGCTCCCTAAAGAAAGCAATGATTGTAACTTGTAGTAGAGTTGGCAGTGTCAGGAAGCGAATAAAAGGCTTTGTCAGTGTGAGCTGCTTGCATCGAGATCATTTTCTGGCTGTCATACTCCTAGCTGCTGTGCCGTGCAGTATGAGGCCTAGAGTTTGTAAAGAGGCTTGTACAGAAACTCAACTATGGATGAGTACACTTGTGGCTTGAAATGCATGGTTTCTTCCCCATGTGTCAGTTTTAACAGGCTTTTTTTTTTTTTGGCCTATTTTATAACAGTTTCTAAGGTTTCCCCCAGCATTGTTGATGTGTGCTCAATTGTAATTGTATTGGCAACACTAGAGCACTAAAATTTTCAGACAGTTCTTGAACAGCATGTTGGTTAATGCACATGCCTGCAGGTTGGGCTGGCTGCAGCTGGACTTGGCTTACTTCAAAGGGAGAGAGAAGAGTTTCCTGGCTGCCTCGTTCATCTGTTTTGATTTTTTTTTTTCCAAAACAGAGTTGTGACATTAAAAATGGAGACTATACATAGGATAGCCTCTGTTGTGCCCATGAGTCTCCTCTTCAGCAGGTGTCCAACAGCAGAGAGAGAAGGAAGTTCCCAGGGCTATGCCAAAGGATAGTGAAACTATTACTCAGCAGTGACCAAATTGCTGGAGTAGTGGAACAGGTCCCACTGGATCTGAAAGATCAACCCAAAATACTATTAACATCTATAGATTTTGTCCTAAATGTTGTTCCTCCTCTCTATAGATCTGAGTGTAAATACCTCGGAATTTTAGACTTTCAAGGAAACTTTTCATACCTTGCTGTGCATGTTTGAGGTGCTAGTACAAGCTCTGCTTTTACAACTAGCCCAGTTTTGCTTAAGCAGCAGAAGAGCTGTTTGTACCTGATGGGCAGCAGCACAGTGCTGCCTTGATCAAGGCAGAGCATGTTTGTGCCAGCCAGAAAACCTCAAGCTTTTCCCAACTGCTTTTGCTGTGCGCTTTCTAACTCCAGGTACTCCTTGACTTAGTTAAAATACAGCTGCTGAGCTCTAAGCAGTGAAGTCCTCTGGATAGAGAGAGCCACAGTACGTGTGAGCTGTTCCACACTGTATAATAGCATGAGGGCTATTATATGACGGCTCACACTGTAGCTTTTTTGCCAGAGTATTCAGCAAGCAAGGATCATCTCAACATCAGTCCCAGTGAGGAAAGAAGTATTAATGATGATGATGAAAACAAATTGAAGGCAGCTGAGAGCATTTCCCTGGGCCTTGGGCAGATGTTGAACCTGAAATTAGATGTGCTATATGATATTGAACAAGACTTGTAGCTCATTCTTGATCAGCATCAGATACTTTTGATGGAGCAGCTGCTCTGCAAGGTGACTGTTGTGCATATAGCAGTTGTTTGTTGCTTACCTCAATGATTCAGGTTTTTTATTTGCCCCATGTTGCTCCCTTACTAAAGCTGATAGGGATCAGTTTGTGAAATGTTCTTATTAGATGGGGCAGTTCATACTTTCCAGGTTGTAGTCTCAGTTCTCCCTTGAGCTTGAGACAATTGACTGTAAAGGCCTTTTAACTGTAGGAGACTAGAGGAAATATAAGCTTGCGCAGTGAATTCCCCATGTAAACATCAGTACTTGGCCAGATATGGCTTTTGCTTTCTGGACAGAGCTTGTCCCAGCATTAGTCCAGTGTATTCTGTAGATGTTAGATGGCTCTGAGGTGACAAGCAGGAAAGGCAGAAAAAACAAGTTTCTCTGACTTCCTGATAGTCTGCCTAAGCCCATCCATGTGTTCACATCTGTGTGGGAATCTTGAGAGAAAATGCCATCCATGAGCTTCCATACCTATCTCCTATCTGTGTGCTTATGGTATCTTACAGAGGGAGAGTGTGAATGGGAGAGCTTGAAGGGGAAACATTTTAGATAAGCTGCTATTTAAACCTCTGTTTCAGTCATTTTGTGAGACCTGGTGATGGGGGTTTTTTTGTTGTTTTTGGGTGGGCTTTTTTGCAGTTACCGGTGAACACTGACAGCTGAGTTCTTGTTTGCCAGTAATTTCAGCCCTCTGGCTTTAAATTCATTTGATCTGATCTGTTCGTAGCACATTTTTACCCATGCAGAAAACGGTAATTGGCAGCTCAAACTTAGCCTGTTGGGTGTTTTCCGTTTGCAAAGTTTCTTTTGTGCGTTGTCATAAAAAAACATGGTCACAGTCCAGGCATTATCCTCTCCATGCACAGAGCTGAGCTGCTGAGGGAATGTGGCCATGTATTTGCCTGCAGCAGGTTGCGGATCACACACAAAGGAGTGTTTGAGAGCTTCATCAGATGTCTCCATATGATTTCCAGATATGCTCTGGAAAGGCTGAACAACTGGGCCTGTTCCCCCCTCTTTCGTGGCTGAAATGAGTGGATGCTGATTCAAATACTTGCAAGAGCACATTTTCCATATGCTGGCCTCCAACTGTCATCTGCCCCTGAGCAATAATAAAATGTAACACAGAAAATTTCCAGTGGTAAACACATGTGAAGGTAGATGTTTTGGACTGTGGCAGTAGACAGCATGCCCCAAAGGGAACTCGCAGAATCACAGAATGGCAGGGTTTGGAAGGGACCTCCCCCTGCTAATGCAGGTTCACTTTAATCAGGTTGCACAGGAACATATCCAGGTGGGTTTGAAAACCTCCCTGGGCAGCCTGTGCCAGGGCTCCCTCACTCTCACCTGAAAGAAGTTTCTTCTCACATGCAACTTCCTGTGTTCCAGCTTGTGCCCATTACCCCTTGTCCTGTCACTGGGTGCCACAGAAAAAAAAGACTTGCCCAGTCCTCTTGACACCCACCCTTAATCTTCTCTTTTCTACAGAAAAATGGCCTGAGGTCTCTGAGCCTTTTAACTCCATGAACGAGCACAGGCAGAGTGAAGTAGAAACCAACAGCACCTTGCCTTCTCCCAACAGTTGGTGTTGCGGTTCTGTCATGTGTTTAAGATCAAATTAAACCTTCACTGTGTTTTCCTGGACAGCTGTTCATATCTGCCTCAGCAAGCAGGATGTAAACACCACAGTTGGAAAAACTGATAGACTTTAGTGAGAGGGGGATATGGCATTAGGTGGCTTTTGCATTGAGCCCTTTAGAGAGCTTGTTTCTTTTATCTAGTGGTTTGAGAGGCATGAGGAAAGTAACTTAAAGAAAATAATTTTTTGTGCCTTGCCACAGTCCAAAGCAGGAAATGCCATAGTAAGCAGTTCTCTGTAGCTGTCCTGATTAGAAAGGCCTTACATATTCTCATGACAATTGAATATAGTGATGCATTCTGAGAAGGAAGTTCTGTCTATGTCATCCTCCATGGTAGCTTCCCACAAACCAACCTGAGCCTCCGCTTTCAATTTGATCTGGTGGTGGATGTACCAGAACTACAGCTTAACAAAAGGTGGAGATGCTTTGCTTTAGATTTTTTTTTTTTTTTTTAAACTATGGTCTCTACCAATCCTCTTTACAGCTTAGTTTGTATCTCTCCTTCTGTTGGATTGTTCAGTTGCTGAGTACTGGCAATCTGGTTAACAATTTCTTCCATCTAAGGCCATGCAAACCATATAGTTACAGTATGTAAGTCTTACAATTTAGCAGACTATGCCTTAAAAATAAAGGAATTAGAAGCATAAAATCTGATTTCTAATTGAAGAAGTAACTCTTTCTGATAATTAGCAGCAATTTTTCCAAAATAGTTATTGTATGCTTTTCACTTTGCTACTCCAAGTCCTCTTTCAGTTAAAAATAAGCCAACTCAAACGGTATATACTTGCAAAGGAACCTTCCTTCCTGTGCTTATGCCTGTGGTATTAGCTGTTTTCAAGCAGCCTCATAGATTCTTGATTATTTCAGGAACCTTGTGACCTAATGAATGAAACAGCCACAAAGAAAACTAGATTAATTTCTTCAGGTCAGGCATTTTGTCATGGAAAGTCAGTGTGAGCTGGCTCAACTCTTGTCAAACAGAAGAGGTACTGAGAGATGACTCATCTTTTTTTGTCATGGTGAGGGAGCTTTACATGTTACCCTCTTTCTCTGGACTCTGCAGACCAGGAACTGCATGGGGCCATGGTTACGGGGCAGGTTCACTTTGAAATATATTTCCATGGGGTGGCTCCCCAGGTGAGCACACCTCTGTGTCTTCATGCTGCTTTCTTCCAGAGTTCAGACTACCTCTTCAATAAAGTAATGCTTCACAGGATTTGGAGATAACTACAGTAGCTCTTTTAAAGCTCATCTTTAAAAGGTTTTTTGAGTGTGTACTGGTTATTTTTTTCTTTTCTTCTTGTTCTTTATATTGCCAATTAAGATCCTGTAAGTCCTAGGTGACATAATGGCAGACCTGGAATTATAGTGTGAATTCACAAGAGTAAAAACTGGATCTGCTTGAAGAGAAGAGTCTTTTTATTTTTCTCTTTGATTGTTGTAAGAAAAAAAAATTATGGTGTAGCTTGCAAAAAGGAAGGAACTTCTGTTACTGATACATACTAACATGTACCAATACTTCATTTTGTCATAGATATTAATTTTACATTTTTGGGAGTGACCTATTACTGGAAACTGAATTGCAGGTGTATAGAGTTTCCATGTTTGAGTCTGTGTCTGGTCTAGTCTCTGCAAAAAAGTAAAAGCCTGACTTATTGATACATCAAGTTTGCAATTTATTTCAGTCCTCAGATTTAATCGAAGTAACTGTATTTGTTACAGACCTAGATATGTATTGCATAAGCTGTGTGTAGTGTCTTTAGATTAAAGTTTCTTGAGTCCTGTAATGTAGCAGAATGTAGCAGTAAAATCTGTGCGCGATAGAAAAGCTAACTGAAAACTGGATGTGGCTGCTGCAGAGTCATGCTGACAGCTCAGCCTGATTAGCTTAAATGAAGATTCCAAGTGGAAACAAGGCGCCTTGTTGAGCAAGGAGGTAAGACTGAGGAAGTCCCACAGACACTACCAGTCCTCAGTCGTGCTTGTTGATGAACCTGCTGTACTAGCTTCTGAGCCAAAAATAAGGGGAAGGATTTGTCTTCTGGTCCTCATGTTTCTGGTCCTTTAAGTAGGGCTTTGGTTTTTTGACTCTGTGCATACCATCTTATTAAAACAATCTGAACAGTTCCTTGGTCATATCATGCAGTGTGTAAACAAATGTCCATTGACTTTGGGGATTGTGCACAATGTGCATGGCTTGTTGTTGCTTTATAGTTTTCCGTAAGTGTGGTTAGGCATTCTTGTACCAGAGGCAGTCATTGCTGCTAAGAGACTCTGGGAACACATATAATATACTATGTAAATGAGGGAATGGATGAGCTTATTTTCTTCTTGTAACCAATCAGGTTAAGTCAGCCATGCCCATGGAAAGCCAATGGTAAAGGGACATGAAATCACAAAAGTGTTTTCTCCTGTAAGAGATTATTTGTGTTGTCACAGGATGGCCTTCTGTAGATCTACATCTACCATATAAAATGGCTCCATAAAAAAGTTACGTGTCCTTACATGGGTTTACCCATGATGGGAGAGGGTGGGGGGCAGGAGGATGTACTTCCTGTTCTCTGACTTTACGGACACACATTTGGGTAGGGAGGAAAAAAAATATCCTATATAGGGTAGAGCAATTTGCACTTTTGCTGAGTCACATTAGACTAGCCACTGCATGGTGCTAATCAGTTGTTTAATTCTGTTAGCTGTTGAAAATAGAGCTGGGTTGCTCTCTTATCTGCCTTGCATTGGTTATCTTGCCTTAGATAGCATAAGCTAAGATCACACCTTTTCTCACAACTAAAGACAAGGCCCACTTTTACAGTGCCTGTGACTCCTGTCAGTTTGGGGCAGTACAGCAGATAACAGATCTGGTCTGCAGCCACTGACAGTGTTTTGTGGAAGTCCAGGTTTCAGACTCACCTGGCTGCCTTGACACTACAAGGCTTCCCTTTGGATATACTTATTGGATCTGAATTCAGCTTTATTTACCACTAGGCTTGTTCTACTGTTCTAGGTAAAAGTTAGCTAACCCTTGCTAGAGCAGAACATGTGTTTCTTTGTCAGAAAGAGACAGCTTTAAGGCTGCCAGATAGCCCAACCAGCCTGCTGTTCTGCAAACAGTTCTGTGGGCCCTCCTGGTAACGATAAGGCAACTGCACTGAAGATGATTAGATACTGGTATCTGTAGGGAAGCAAGACTCCCAGTGGCAGACTAGTCATATGCCAGAGCAGTACTAGCCTTAAAGAAAAACACTTGCAAGCTTAGGAACATTTATAACATTTTGTTACTGATGATGGCATTCATTTGCAGGTTTTTTGCTGTCACTGCGTGTCAAACCCCAAATGCTCATTATTTCATTTCAGAATTTTTGCTTTGGTTTGCAAGCCTGCAAGAAACTCTCTAGGGCCCTCTGCAACAAACTGATCAGTCCTTCCAGTTCCAGACCAGTCTGGCTGATGTGTATCAAAGGGTTACTTATACAGATTTTGCCTGTACCAGTAACAATGTCCTAGTACAAGGCATCAGGACTGAGTGCACCTAGATCATTGGAATTGTTGTTCCGTTCAATCTGTTTCAGAAACTGATTTTAAGCCTTGCAAGATGAACATAAGCTGCTTCATTTACGGATCATATAGACCTATGAGGTCATGCTGGTGCCATTTTGCTAGTACTCATACTGTTTACAGATTTGAAAAGGCTCAAGTGTTAAGACGGTCATTCAACATTGTACAGGTGGGCCAAGTTTATCTGCTGTGCATCTATAATGAAAACTGTAAAGAGCTGCAGAGATGTTTTCTCATTACAAGGACAGCAATAGAAAAGATGTAGCTTTAGGATAATCCTGTCAGGTTTCACCACTGCAGGAAGGTAAGGAGAGTAACACCTTTATTCTTCCAGCAAACCATGGAAATAGAAAAGCAGACTTCAAAGCAGAAGACAGCTCAGAACAGGTCAAACAGAGAAGCACTGCATATCCTGCATATATTTGCTGTGGTGAAGTATGGGAAAACATAATAACCGTCTGAAAATCTGAGTATTTGCCATCTGCAGGAAGAGAGAAGGGGAATCAGACTTGTAGATATTGCTCTCTTCTTTCTGGGTCTACTGCCAGAGGGCCAAGACAGGTTATGGTTGCAGTTACTACCTTCTTCCTTTTCCAGTCTCCAGGGGATGTGGACAATTTAGCAGCCTCCTTGCATTGCTGTCCTTTCAGCTCTGCTCCTCACACCGAACTATTTTAGAAGATCTGCAGTGTTCTTGCCTGCCTTTGCCTTTCCCTGTGTAACTTTTGTGAGGAGAAAAAAAGGATCAGTTTTGCTTGATGTGACTTTGTTGCCTTTAAATCAGCTTGGACTGATGAAACTCAATAGGTGGCAGCTGAGAGACTGCTTAGCTTCAGGCATAGCTGGAGCTGTCCTGTGACCTGAAGGTAAAAGCACTTTGTTCTCTACGTGGCAGAATACCATGCATTAAGGGAGCTAGGAAATTGGTATGTGGGAAGAAGCTCTTACTCAAATAGTTAATACACCTAAATGTGAAGAAAGAGGATTTGGTGTCAAAGTACATCTGTTGGCTGTGGTTTGGTAAGTGTTGCTAAACCTTTATCCAGCTGTCACTGGCACCTAAGTTTCCATGATTTTTTTGCTGGCTGCTTTAGAAATTTGCTGCTTCTGACGTGCAGGAACAAGTTTTTTCAATATGTGAGTGAGCCTGCAGGTTGGGAGTGATAGCACATAGCTGACCTCACTGTGTTGAGGGCTTCAGTGAAGTAGAATTTCAACTCCTGGCTGCAATGATAGTTTGAAAGAAAAAGGGATCAAACTGGACAGCTCTGAAGTCCTCTGACTCAAAATTCCTAGAAAATTTGTTCTAGTTTGCTATATAAAGGAAAATGTGTACATTTCCTTTTTTATTGAGAGAGCATGCATGGATTAGGCTTACAAAGCAATAATCAGCCTTCACTGGTTTAAATTTAACCAATACAGCTCTATTTTTTTTCTGTCAACTAGTAGCAGCAGCAGGGCATAGAAGGTGTCTGGAGGAGGTGGCTCAGGCTTTTGTGGCAAGCTCTTTCTGTTGCCAGAGGTGTGCTGTCATGTCCACTTTGGAGTGCTCCTGGCCTAGCCTCTAGCTGCCAAGATGGCTGTATGGGAGACGTGAAGTTTGGGCTGTGGTGGGAGGGATAGGCAAGCATGTCCTAGAGCTGGTGGAGGTCCAGCAACAGCAGGTGTCCCGTGCCGCCATCCACCATTCTCAACCTATTCCCCTAAAGAGGGTGTACTGTCAGTGCTCTCCTCCCACTGCTATACCTTGCTCATAGTGTGTGTTGGCAACTTTAAGCCTTTGTCTATTGCAGTGGGTAAATACATCAAGATGCCTTTGCTGCCTTATCTTCCTCTGCCCCTATGCTAACTTGGTAAGAGCGTCATGGTTTCTGACAGTAGATGCTGTACTATGGCTAGACTAAGTTTATCTTGGTCCTGCCAAAGGCTTGCACTGTGATCTTACCCTGCAAGCCCATGGAAAGGAAGCATGTTCTTGTTACATAACCTGAACCTTTGTCAGTGCATCCTTTTAGCTGTGTGTAACCATATTTATATCACTGCCTGTGGGCTCTATTTGCCAGCAAAAGGAGGCTGTGTGCCTCAACACAGCTTCTCTGTAGGGCTGAAGATGTTTGATATCACTCTGTCTCCTCTAATTGGCTTATTTTGAGTTTGGGCATGAGGTTGGAATATTATTTAACATGCCTACTATATGAAAGTCAATAGTGTGACTTCAGTGTGTATCATCACACTCATGTCGCACTGGGTTTGTTCTTTATTTTTCTTGGCAGAGCACCTAATATTTTCCCTTTCCTGCCAATGACCTCCTCCTGAAATCACAACCAAAAGTATTTTCCATGTTAGGACAGCAACTGTCTAATAGTTTACGACATAGCACAGAACTGTATCTAGTGGGCAATGCTCACATTATCAGTTTCTAATTATCAGCATTCTGATTATTGGTATCACGGCTAAGTCATGCTGGAAGAGTAAAGGCTAAAAACTTTCACAGGGTGTGGAAGGCCTGTCTCTGTATGAAGCTCTTTGAATCTCCTCTTAGACAGCACTGTGTAAGTAAAGGCTATTTAAATTTCCCAGCATTATAGGAGCACAGCTGTTGAAAAGAGACTACATGGTAAAAAACCTCCAGTTACAAACAGAAAAAGAAGTTCCAAACTTTACAAGTCCAATTTAAACCCTGTCCCTACATTATGGTCTGTTTATAATACCTGTGCCACCAGTAACAAAGCTTCCATAGATATCCAAGATTGTAGGACATTGCTCTCAGAGACATTAGGCAGAGAAGGAGTGGAAATGGAGAGTGATAATTTTTTCAGTCACCTAGAATGAAGCATTAGCAGTTGAAACCTTGTTTGGCTTTCTTGAGGCTTTGTCGACAACAGCACTTCAACAACCATTCAGGAATGCTATCACACCACCAGGATATTGCATTTTATAGACTATACACTCTTGGTGTAATTGGTGATTATACATAGGGCCTTGGCTAGGGAGGGAGATACTCTTTGCTTGTTCTAAGTCCTTGGCTCTGCAGATTGGTTTTCTTCTGTACTTTGGTAGGAACATTGCCCAATAAGCCACATGGCAAAACTGTTCCTTGTCCAGCTAAAATCACAACACTCCTATTGATTTGTTCATAGCTGGGACTTCACATGTGAGCTAAAACTTTGTAGGCCTGTGGAATTCTGCCTCTACCTCTGCTGGCTTGTGCTTGCTTACTCTGCTCATGAAAAGTATCTTATTGATCAGTTCTCTTTAAACTGTAAGGGTGCTCTCTGACTACTCTGTGAGCAAGACTAGCAGAATCACTCCCTGTGTGCATAAAAGGTACCAGATAATAACATTTAGGACAAACAGTCTATCAAGGATACTTTAATTCATATGTTTTTCCACAACTCAGCACATACTTAATTTTTTCATTGGAATGGACAGACTGATTGATTGCTTGGCCGATTTCCTCAGACTCAACACCTAAAAATAAATGCTTAAAAGTTACATAATCTTGGAGGTGAGGCTGCTCTCTGCATGTTCTTTGGAAGCTAGAAGTCCAAGTTGGTTCTTGCTGCTTTGTGGGAATGCAGAGCAGATCTTGTGAGAGCTGGCAGTGATGTGCCAGACTTGGTTTCTAAAGTGAGATGAAGAGGTAGCACAGCAGTTTGGTTCACCTCTTTCCACTGATGATGTCAGCTGTTCCTGGTGGTGTTAACTGGCTGGGTTCTATCAGGTTCACAGGAACATGTTGGCACCCATACATCTCAAGCTAGCCCCTTCTGCACACATTCAGTTTGCTTCTTTAGAGATATACTGATGTCAGTTTTGCCAAGAGAAGTAAAATGATTAAGAAAAATTCCTTCCAAGGGAAGAGTCTAGGACGCCCAAAATGGGCATGCATAGATGGCAAGCAATGATACTGATAGCTGCAGGAAGATCATGTGAAGAGGATGAACTGTAACCGATATGTGTGGATCCCTCCTTGGTAGTATTACTTAAGAGGAGGTTTATGAGACTTGTAGTGCTTGTGGTGCTTCGAGAAGTCAGAGAAGAAGTGAGAGAGAGTTGGAAAGGGATAAAAGGGGGAAGAATCCTGGGAAGGGGAAGAAAGAAAGTCACAAAGAAAGCCTTTGTAGCTCACGCTGAGGAAGGCATGAAAGGCAACACATGCCCCACAGTGACAGTGTTGTGAAAGCTGCAACAGAAATCACCAGTGGGAAGGAATACTCTTCTTTCTCTCTCCTTTTTGTTTAATTTCAAGTAAAAGCATGGCAGGAGCATGAGGCAAACTGTTATTTATGTAGCAAGGAAGAGACACATATGAGGACATCTGTTTTAAAGAGCTGCTTCAAAAATAACTGCAGGCAAGGAGTGTGTTTGCAGAGTGCTAGAAAGTAAGACGGCAGCAATGCTCTGAGTGCAGACAGCCCCAGATGGTTACAGGATTGTATACATTTGTACTCATAGTCAAACCACCCCATCTTGACCCCACTAAGTGTTTTACAAATAGAAGGAGGTGCAGTTTAGGTATTTTTTGCCCAAGAACATGGATTGTTTCTCTGTTGCACTCGTTCCTGACTAATTTTTCTTCAGTCAGCAGCTTTGAAATTCCAATTTCAATTCTCTGAAGAAAGCCACCATTTTGATTAATTTCCAAAACGTATGGCAGAGGAATGCAGAATTTGGATACTGTGTCCCAGAGATGAGGCTCTGTTTCTGGGGAAAACAGAAAAGAAGACAGTAAGTAAGATGCTTATGTTCTTGTGTACAGGAACAAGCAGCAAACCTGGCCACTGATCTACTGAAGTGCTGGAAGAAAGTGCATTACAGCTTACCTGCTGCCTCAGCTTCCCAGTGGATAATACAAAGTAAAAAGCACAGTTTGTTTTACTTTAATGTCCATAGTTTCAGACAGTTCTGGAAGTGTTGTGGTGTTGGAGTCAAAGCAAATATCAGGTGTGATCCATCAATGAAACAAGAAAATGAAAAAGAAAAGAAAATGAAACAAAGCTGGATGCCCTGAGGCAGCCATCCCGCTGGGGAATATTAATGTTGCAGGCACTGAGAGGTTAATTTTTCCTGTTAACCAGGTGAGAGAGGATGTTTAATTATCCTCATTTTTTTATCTGGATTTTACTACTCATTAAGAGATTTAATCTCTCCATGGCACTTAGAACAGAACTCTTGACAAAACTTTCATGATGAATTTGCATGCATAGCTACTTTCCAGTTATTGGTAGGTGAATCAATGGCAAGTACCACTTCAAAGTAGCAACCGGATGTGTCCCCTTGCTTTTTTAGGTAATAGAAATGAGAGTTTGAGATGCAGTAGCTGATATCATTCTAGTAGGAAACAGCTGTATTTTCTGCACTAGCAGCTGTCAGCAAGTAACACTGACTGAGCTGACTTCTGATATCCCCTACCTCAAGGGAAGCCCTATCTATCCTCTGTCTTCTCTCCAGTACTGTTTTCTGATAAAGAGCAAATGTGTCTGTTAAAATCAGTTTGTGCTGCAGTAACCACTTGGAACAGAACTTGGTTTTCAGTTGTGAAAATTCTCACTTTCAGCATAAAGTAAATACTTGGAGTTTCACAAAATTACTTTACATTTACCTGGCTATGCCTGGTATAATTGTGACTGTACTTCAGCCGGTGTTTTGTAGCTGAGCACATCTTGAATTGCAGTTTAATGGATAAGTAAGCAAAGAACAGAACATACCTGGGACAAAACTTGATATTTTAAAAGAGCAGTCAAAATAGCTTGGAGTAATATCTAGTAACAGGGAGTTTACTGTCATGCTGTTACTCCACAGGTTAACAAACAGAGGAAATCAGTTCTTTATCACTGTATAAGAGAGGTAGTACCTTTAATCTTTGTAAGTAAATCATTAGCATCTATAGTTAGTTAAACAGATAATTGGTTTTGTGTTTTTACTGAGTTTCAATTCATGTAGAAACTAGTGATTATTTAATGTCAAGACTGCTTAGGCTGTACTATAGGTACCTCTTCCCTGTGCTGAAGCATGTTGCATACTAGGCTCTGCAGGACTGCTTTCAAGGAGATATGGACTTCTGAGCACTGACATCACTTTTTGGAATGGGAGGTCTGTCAGGCTGTACTGAATACCAAGAGGTATTTCAGGTGTACATATTGTGTGGTTTTTATTCTTGGAAGTATTTCATGGCTTACTGCTTTGATGTCTCTTCAGGCCTTGCCAAGATTAAGCCTTTTGTATTAGTTTGGAATCATAGAGAAAATATAAACCAGTTCACTTTCAATAAGTTCAGTAGGTATGCATTTTATCCTAGCTTGGACTAAGCATATGGCTTTCTTCATGTAGCTGATTGCATTGTTCTTGTTTCAGTTGTGACAATTTGGCTTGCTCATCTCTTCCCTGTGTGAAGCGTCACTTCAGTGCATTGCATGTCTTCTGGGCTTGCTGTTCTCTGCTATGGAACACTGCCCTAATTTTTTCTTGAATAGTGCTGTACAGGTCCAGGCAGGGTCACAAGTGCAAGCTCGCAAGGACACAGATATAGTCTGAAAAAGCATTGTAAGCAAGTGTACTTCTATAGTGCTGAATACTGACTGCAGGCTCTTCCTTGTCAACCTAGCAAAAGCTGACCTTGTGTTTGGTTTTGGGACAAAGGCTCCTGTCAGCCTTTCTCCTAAATTGGCTGCAAGGTCCTGTGCAATTGAACTTGTTCCCTAGATATCTCATGCTGCCGAGTCTTGCACCTACCAAAATGCAGGAGATGCTGCTTTCTCCCTCTACAGAGCCCATGGAGGCCTGTGAGTATCCCCATGGCAGGCAGACATCAGCAGGCTGCAGATCGGCCTGATGTACCACTAGGTGGCTGGACCTCCTTTTTGGCCAGCTCTCGGTTTTGTTCAGGACTCGGTGAGAGTACTTAAGAGCAGAACAATGGACTCGGTGAGAGTACTTAAGAGCAGAACAATGGACTCGTTGTAAGCTTTCTGTCCACCCCCTTTACAATTTAACATTTTTAAGCAGCTGATGCTTTCAGCAAACTTACCTCTAGGATGATTAGTTTAAACTTTTCAAATACACTGAAAGATGTGTTAATTGTTGGTGCAAGCAATATTCATTCAAAGATGTAGAGAATCTAGGTAATGCACATGCAGAGACGTACATGGGCAACATAATCCAACTAACTGAGTTGACTCAAAGCCAGCCTTCCTTTGCTAGCTACTTCCTTATATGCTGCTTCCACCCATGTGTTCACCCAGGGTCCAACTGATTAACTTGCAGCACCTGTTTCTGATAATTGGAAGTAGCTTGCCAGCTGCATTAACTTGTCCCTACCATCTTTATTCAAACTGGCTGGTCCAAGCCACATTTGTGCCTACAATTCCCTCCTTTTCCTTTTTGGACGAGCCAGCCTTCAGCAACACATTTCAAAATTAAAGGTACGTGAAGAAAACATAAATATTTTTACCCATGGCCAAGAGTTTACAACCAAAGGTCAATAACAGCTACATCACTGAATATAATATATACTATATCCATAAACTCAAAATAAACATAATTAATATATGTTGCTAGGAGGGACGCATACTGGCAAGAAGGGATGTATTCTCTGTAACTCCACTGACATTTCTATTTCCTGAATGTAATTTCGGATTTTTCTTCAACTTCTTTAGCATGCTTATCTGTGAGCATTATCTGTAAGATGGAAGTATCTCTTCATCCATAGAAAACACCATTTTTACTTTCAAGTTTCCAGTGGCTGTCTTGTTAAGTTCTTCAATTCTTTTAATGTGACACAAATTGCTGGAGGAATTTACAGGAGCATATGTGGTGCCACAGTTGACAGGGTTTACATTTTAATAGGGTGATGAATTGAGGGTGGATCACTTGGTTCTTTCCTCAAGATCGTTTTTTTCCATTGCTCTTATAATCATTAAGTCCTTTTGGTTGATGTGGCTTGATCCATTTTGCTGGAATCCACTGGGGACCTTGATCTGTAATGACATAAGCATAGCCTCTTCCCCACATTAACAGACCTGCAGGTCCTTGCCACTCCAGTAGTGGGATTCTTATACCAAACTTTAGGTTTATCAGTAAAATCCAAATCCCGACTCATTTGGGCAAAGTGTGTTAATGCCAGTGGTTCATTCTGGTTTGCCACAATTCTGACATGATTCATCGTATAAAGGGCTTTCATTAGTCTATCTTGAGGGTTCACCCCCTCTTCCCCCATTTTTTGCTTTTCTAGCAGTCCTTTTAAGGTTTGGTGAGTCCGTTTGATAGTGGCTTGACTGGTTGAATTTCCTGGGATTCCAGTAGTATGTTTAACACCCCATAAGTTCAGAAACTTACGTGTTCCACTGGCTTTATATCCTGAGCCGTTATCAGTTTTTATCTCTCATGGAACACCAAGGACTGCAAAGCAACTCCTCCAATGTCTTATGACATCTTGAGCACTTTCACTTGTTAAGGCTGTGGCCCAAACCATGGCTGAATAGGTATCAATAGTGACATGTGTATGTTTAAATCGTCCAAAGGGAGCATAGACAGTGATATCAGATTGCCATATTCCTAATGGTGCCAGACCCCTGGGATTGACTCCTGCTCCTAGGCCGATGTGATTCTGGCATGCAGGGCATGTGGAAACAATACCCTGAGCGTCTGATATGGTCAGGTCAAACTGCTTCGCCAGCACCTTGATGAAAAAAGTCATGCAACTTTCGGGCTTGAGAAAATTTGTCAATTATTGGCCCCATAGGTATCAATAAAGGAGCTGCTACTATCTTGTCAACAATTTCATTGCCGACTGATAGACCTGAATGGCTTTGAATATGTCCAATATAATAAGCAGTTTGACGTTCATTTATCTGATGCCAGAGCCGCAGAAATAAGTGATACAGATTCTGATTAGAGATTTCTTTCAACAACGCTCTCTCTAATCGAGTGACGGCATTGACCACACAGAGGGAATCAGAGATGATGTTTAATGGGACGTCTGGCCATTTATTGAAAGTTTTAACTACAGCCATCAGCTCCAGCATTTGAACTGAGCTGCCTGGGGAGTGAACAGTTAGGTTTTGCCATTTTCCATTCTCCCACCAAACCACTCCTGCTTTGGCTTGGATCTTACTTGCGTTGGTAAAAACAGTCAGGCCTTTAACAGGTACTGCTGATCTCAACGGCCGGTCTTCCATTTGAAATTTAACAGAAAACAATTTATGGGCCGGATAATGATTATTTATAGTCCTTGACTATGACAATAAGGCCCACTGTAATTCATCAGATTGTTGCAGTGCCCAGTTCAAGAACTCATCTGTGAGAGGAACGAAAATGATGTCTGCCTCAATCCCTGCTGCTTCCAGCAGACGTTTCCTGGCCTTAACTATTATTTTTTCTATTATTATCTTTTCTATTGCTTGTATTTGCTGCCGGGACAGTTTTTGCGCACTGTCAGCCTCTACTGAGCCCTTTAACAAAGGCATTAGTGGCGCAAGATCCTCATTTGTGATACCACATATGGTTTGTACCCATTGGATATCACCTATTAGCTTTTGAACATCTGTTAAATTAGCAATTTCTGTTTTAATTGTCACCTTCTGAGGATAAATGCGCACATTGGTGATAATATTACCTAAATATTTCCAAGAGGCATGCATTTGTACCTTCTCTGGTGCAATCACCAACCCAGAGATGCTCAACTGTCACTTCTTGTAGAATCTGATGCTGGTCCAGGTCTTTTCCTGCAATCCGGATATCATCCATATAATGGTAAAATAAAATATGAGGGTATTTTTTGTGCAGAGGTGCTAGCACGCAGGCAACATAAGTTTGACAAATAGTTGGCAAGTTCTTCATTCCCTGAGGTAATACAGTCCATTGATATAATTTTGCTGGCTCTTGTTTGTTAATAGATGGTACTGTAAAAGCAAACTTCTCACTGTCACCTCATGTAGGGGAATTGTGAAAAAAACAGTCCTTTAGGTCAATCACCAACAGCAGCCTTCTTTTGGAAGCATTGCAGGAGAGGGTAATCCTGGCTGTAAAGCACCCATATCCTGCATCACTGAATTAACAGCTCTTAAATCGTGTAACAGCTTCCATTTCCCCGATTTTTTTGGGATAGTAAAAATTGGTGTATTCCGTGGACTAGTGGATGGCTTAATATGACCTTTTTCTAATTGTTCATTTAATAATTCATGAATCTGGGCGAGCTTTTCTTTGCTTAGCGGCCATTGATCAATCCAAACTGGTTTATCTGTGAGCCAAGTTAACTTCAGGATTGGTCGCCCATCACTGGCCGTCATTAAAAACTTTCATTTGACAAACGAAAGCCCATTTGGCTTAAGGCGTCTCTACCTAAAAGCCAAACTGAAGTGTTCATTACATAGGGTCTAATTTGCACACATCTATTCTCTTCGTCCTGTATCCATATTGAAATCAGGTCTCTGCTAATTTTTGTCATCTGTGCTCCTCCTACTCTGACAACAGGGGTGTCTAAATTCTCTAAAGGCCAGCTTTTTGGCCAACAGGATAATGGAACAATGGTAACTGCTTCCGTATCCAGTAACATACCCAACCATGTGTTCACCGTTTGGTTGTTGGAATACAACTGAGTGGGCTTTCCCTGCAAAAGTGGCATGGCAAGTCTTACCTCAGGTACTCCAGTGGATCCAAAACCACCACCTTAACGCTTACAACTACCTGCAAATGGAACTTTAGCCCTGAAAGGAACTAATTGAGCTATTTTAGTTCCTTTAGGTATATAAACTGGTGGCTGCCAAACTTTAACCATTATTCCAATGTTTTCTTCATAATCTGCATCAATAATGCTGGGGAGCACAAAAAACCCCTGTTGAGAGGCTGATGACTGTCCTAAAAGCAGAGCACTTGAACCATAGCCAAGGGATCCAATAGCATTTGATAATCGTTACATTCATATTGTGGGTGGTTACATCTAGTGCTGTTTCCACACCCACTCCTGCGCTTCGTGCAGTGGCTGATCTGAGACCATCCAGGCAGTCATTGGTGTTGAACGGTGTTTTTGTGTCATCATGCTCGCCCTTTTTGCGCTCATTAATCTGTTTCCCTTAGGCATTACGTGTCTGGCCACTTGAGAGCGGCACTCGGTGGCTCTGTGTCTAAACTTGCCACGTTTGTAACAATTACCATTAAATCTGCCATTGTGCCCCGATGGTCTGGTGGAGCTGTTTGTCCATACCAATGGTCTGGACTGACATTTTTTTTCACATGTCCCATTTTTCCGCAGTTAAAGCATTTTGGCCTCCGATTTCCTTTGTGGTGTTGAACTAATGGTTTCAATGCTGTTGCCATAGCTTCAGCTAAATGTGCTGATGATCCTACCCAAGAGCAGGCTTCTATCATGTTGACCAAAGTTGCTGTCCACGGGAGAGCCTGCAGGATCTTTCTGCAATCATGGTTAGTGTTAGCAACTGATAAGTGTAACCCTATTTCCGCCTTTACTTCAGTTGACATGTTTGGTATATGATCCAGAGCTGCTCTTAGATGGTCTAAAAAGGTCATAAAAGGCTCATTGGGTTTCTGTATAATGGTTGTGTATGAGGGAACTGGCACCCCCATGTCAGGGACGATCTTAAACACTTGACAAGCCAGTGTCTGTGTTTGTTGCACAATAGCTTCATGGAGTCGGGCTTGTACATGAGGGTCAGCAAATGGTCCTTTTCCTAACATCATATCCGCTGTGATGACTAGCCGCGGATCTCCCTGCTATAAGTCCATATTTTCTACTCTTGCCACATCAACTCTTTTTTCCCATTCAGGCTCCCATAGTAATACCTGAGTGGGCTTCAGGAAGGTTTCTGCTAGCTTCCGGCACTCAAATGGAGTCCACTGGCAAAAATATGATCTAATAAGGTTTGAATGTATGGGTTGGTCAAGCCATATTGCATCACAGCTTTCTGGCCTTCCCTTACCAACTTCCAGTCCAAAGGTGCCCAATGTCATTTTGCAGGATTATTATGTGCTGTTATTACTGGAAAGGCTTGTGGAATTGTCCTGGTTTGAGCCAAGATAGACTTAATTCCCATGAGGAACCAGGAAAGGGCACAGCCTGAACAGCTGACCCAGCTGAAACCTCCCCTTCCAGCTTCTTCTTAAAAAGTGATTGTGGAGGTGTCTAATTGGCTCAGCCCCAGAAGTGGATCTGGCTCAGAGCTGGGGAGAGTTGCGAGCAACTTCTTACAGGAGCCATCTTTACAGCCCCTTCCCCCTTACCAGAAAAGGCTATCATGTCAAACCATGACAGGAATGAATTCTCCTTCATTTACTGCGTCACGTATGAGGCCTCTCCATTTCTTAGCCAGATCGTAGTCATCTGGCCTGGGGGGTCTCTGAACACCTGTGGGGGTGAAACTTTAATCTCTGGTCTAGTTAATTTGTTAATCCATTTCAACAGTTGATTAGCTGTTGCTTTTGGGTTTTCTATCAGTTCCTCCAAGTGGGCCAAAGTCCGTTTCATATCTTCTCCGTGCCTTCTTAATGCTTCCTGTAACAATTGTCTTTGTTGGTCGTCCCCTTCACTAGATGTTGGGGGTGATGATGGAAGAGAAATACACTCAGGGATTGATGAGCTCAGGGGCAACGGCAGATCTGTAGTATTGTGGGCAAAGCGTACCTTCCATTCTCTGCCAGGTACTCCTTCAGGCATGGCAGCAGGATGGGATGGGGCAGGACAGTGAAGAGTGGGTGGGAGGGGAGGAGAAACAATGTGCACATCCAGCTCCTGGAACAGTGCTCTAGGAGGTTCTGGGTGAGTGGGCTCACATCCATACTCCCCTCCTCTAGAGGTGGAGCCGAGGGTATTACAACATTATCGCCTCTGAAGAATCTCTTGGTATTTTCTTCTACAGGTGGAGCTGATGGCACTATAAAGTCGCCACCTCCAAAGAACCTTTTAGCATCTACTGGGAACGCAGATGGTACAGCATTTTCTGAATTCATGGCAGCAGCTGTAGCACACTCAGCTTCTAGCTGTTGTAGAATGGATGATACTAATTTACACAGGCCAATAGCATTATTCAACAAGTCTACTAGATTTTGCCAATGTCCCATTTCATGTACTTCCTGTGGGGAGACGAAGAAACCTGCTTCCTGTCCCCATCTTACAAGTCTTAGCAAATCCTTTCTTTCACAGTTGAATTCTTTCTCAGCAAGGATATGCTGGAGGGTGTCAATAGGGTTTTCCTCTTTGCTCATCATCTTTCCCATTATACTGGTTTAATCGGGTCACTTGCCTTTTCAGACAGGAATCCAGATGACTTTCTGCTGAGGGTTCTTAATCCAACCAATTCGGCTGATCATGTTGGTGTCACCAAATGTTGTAGTACTGCAAGCAATATTCATTCAAAGATGTAGAGAATCTAGGTAATGCACATGCAGAGACGTACATGGGCAACATAATCCAACCAACTGAGTTGACTCAAAGCCAGCCTTCCTTTGCTAGCTACTTCCTTATATGCTGCTTCTGCCCATGTGATCACCCAGGGCCCAACTGATTAACTGGCAGCACCTGTTTCTGATAATTGGAAGTAGCTTGCCAGCTGCATTAACTTGTCCCTACCATCTTTATTCAAGCTGGCTGGTCCAAGCCACATTTGTGCCTACAGTTAATATCGATGAAAATGATAGATGTTTTGCAAGACAAACAGAAAAAGCTCCCTACTCTCTTTTCTCTGTGCCATTACACATGTAAGAGAACTTTCATTAGTCTTTTATTTTACAGGTGTATGCATAAGTGGGACGTACTTTAACAGCTCATCACTCAGACTGGGATATAGCATAACAAAGTCCTGAGAGGCTATGACACAGCAACCACATATTTTGGTCTGGTGAAGTTGATCATGGAAAAGTTGTAAAATTTCCAGACACTGCCATTCCTCACTGATTTGGGGCACATGTCTGTCCTGAGAAAAACTACCTTTCCTTTAAGAAAAAAATATTTTACTTGCAGTCAGTCTCTTCAAAAAGGTTAATTCTTGTTGGTGAAAAATGTCAATTTCTCTGAGGACTGTGGACTGATAAAATATACAGAGTAAGGACGCTCACTTCAAAAGGGAAATTTCTCCTGCCTGAAAACAGATAGCAGGAATAGACAAACTGTGCATCTGTTTCTTGATAATATCACCTTCTTTCCCTTATCAGTCTCTTCGTATTTTCAAAGCTGTTATTTGTGTTTACTGGGTCTGCATTTTGTGGTTAGAAATATTTGTCTCCTTGAGCTCAAAACAAGAGAGGTACATTTTAAAGTTAAAATTTACTTGAGTTGTTTTGCTATTGCAACACTAGCATTTTGTGCTTGCCACTTGAAGGAACAAGGAGGATACATATGGCCTGCCTCCAAGGAAAATCTCAAAGTACTCCAACAGCTTTGTGAGAGGTTGGAGATGTGCCTAAAGATGGAGGTACCTAAAATGGTGAGATGCAGATGAATCTAGAAATAGGTTTTGGGTGAGATTTCTTTTCCAAATATTCTCAGGTATCTGCCACTTGCAGTTCAATTTTCTTAAAATACTATGACAGCAAAAAAAGGTGCTGATATAATTAGTGTAGTAGATGATGAGCAGGAAATGAAAATGAACTCCACCCATCCAAACGCACACTGAAACTTTGGTAGTGAAGCATACATCAAGTGACAAGCCTCTGATAAAAACAAACTTCAAAAGTAATTGTTCAAGTCAACCAGAACATCTGTAGCTGCTCTGTTCTCATCTACAGGAGGGCTTCCGGTTTTGTTAAAATAATAGGCTAGAGATAGAAAGCTTGGAAATTTCCACTTATTGGACTTGCAAACAAGTAAATTGTATATTTTTTTCTGAAGTGCTTTCCTTGTAAAGGTCCCTGAAGTGCAATATGTGCAGGTTATTTATGAAGTGTAACCTTGCACTTGGAAGTAGTTCAGAAACAAAGTCTGGACCTAGTTTACTTGCTCTTTAAGGTCTTCAAAATACTAGAGTTCCGAAGTAGAGGAATTGTGTGGCCAGCTTGAGTTCTGTCTTCTGCTGCTTCATTCTGTCTCAAACTGCACGCTATCGCTGAACACAGAGGACTATCTGCAAAAGGTGTAGCATTACCACAGGCATCTTGTATTCCTCTCCTGACACTACATGTAAAAAGACCTGAAAACACAGCACAGTTTTGTAATGCTATTTTATGTCTTTTGGAAAATGTTTAAAAGAAAAAATCCCTTATTCCTAAGCAGGTCTATTGATAGAAACTGTATGGAATATTACTTTAAAATACAAGTTCACTGCTGCTATTAAAACTGCTACATTTACTGTGGCAGCTTTGTGTAACATCTGAGAAATCAAAACTCTCAATGCCACAGGTAAAAGAAATTGGGTATCTCAGCTCCTGCTATGTGGTAGCCGTTGTCAGGTGTGAAGAGAGGAGATGTGTATGAAGAACCAGACACAAAATTGTTAGGAAATCCTATCAGCCACCTTCCTTTGGGGTTATCAGCTTGCTTGCAGAACTCTTGCACAGTTGAGATAAACTATTAGAGGCTCTGGACGTACTGTCATGTAGACTGACAGATGGGCCACTGATGTCATAGCAAAGATAGCAGCCCTTTTGCTACTGCTATCACCACAGGGCAGATGACCAAGTGTGTTCCTGCCAGAGGTGAGGAGGTGGCTTCCTGCAACTGGACTGCACTGCAGGTCTGAGGCATCCTTCAGTAGATGAGGATTCTCTTAAGCACCTCATCACTCTCCCCCCAGGGTCAGCTCTCTGTTGCAAAGGCAATGACATTGAATCCCTTCACCTCACAGCCCCTCTACAGCCATTAAAAAAACAAAAAAACCAATGGAAAAGGCATTGCTTAGATTTAAAATGAGCGCTTGTTGCACAGTTGGCTTTTCCCACTTTGGTCTCAGCAAGATGACTTAAGGCCCTGACTGTACAGAGGTCTAGAGGTGGAACTCTTGATCAGCCTGGCCAAACATGTAGTCCAGCACTTTCAAGCTCAACTCTTGACCAAGCCATGGCAAAAGCTTTTCTAGAAGTTGAGCTCTGAGATTAATTGGTCTGCTAGCCTCACCTCCACTCTGATTGCAGCTTGTGTTTTAAGCCTACAACAACCAGATTTGCAATCTTCTCTCTTTTCATCCTGCTTTCACTCCCTGAGCTGACAAGTTTACAGATCTGCCTGTAACAAGAGGCCAGACTGATTCTTGAGACATTCTTCATGTGAAAAATTCTGATTCAAGCCCCCAGGAAAAGTAAAGATTTGCAAGGGAGAAAGGATGGGGGAAACTTGGGTGGCTGAAGGATAAGTAAAGATAACCCTTGAAGTGGAGCACAATCAAAGGTTACTTAAAATGCTGGATTTGCAGAAAACATTATCACCATTAAAACCACACTCAGAAGAAATCCTCACTCTCCTGAGTGCTATTACAGAGTGAAGACCATATGTTAAACATCTGAGCTGTGAAGCGAGAATGTCCTGTGTTATTCGATAAATGTCTGTGAGCAACTGTGAGGGCCTTGAAAAACCTAATGGACCTTAATTTCAGAAAATCATGTAGTGCTCCATCACAGGATAAACCTTGTTTGCCACTTTGGACAGAGCACCATCAAGAATTACACAAGCAATCGTCTGTGTTTGGGTTGAGAACAGTTTGCAAATTTTGAGTTAATCTAGAGTTTGTGCAGTGCCTTTAGCAATACAAAACTAGAAATATAAATTTGGCACTCACTGGAGTCTGAGTTTATATAAATATTAATGACTGTGGTCCTGTAGCACCAGTAATGAAAGGGGAAGTAAGCTGCCCATATTCTGATTGTAGCTACCTCAATTTCAGAACTGCAAACCTGGGTGTCTTTGGCAGAGTACCTATGTTTTATCTCATTAAACTCTGTAACTGTCCTGTATATAAAACGTGAGAAGTACCTTATAGTTGATGCTAGTTTGAATGTACAAGCATTCGGAACCATACCTGCAGTCACTGTGTGACAGTGAGCTATGGACCAGGTATGTCATACTATTCTGTGCTTCACTATTGTATAGACTTGTCAGAGGAATTAAGAAGAACTCTGTAAAAATCTCCAGAACAGGGGCTTGCTGAGGCACTGCACTGTAGAAAAAGAGCTGTGTTTCTGAATGTTTGCCCCAAGCCACACCATGGCACAGCTGCAGCTCCAGCTGCTCCTTTGCCTTTGACCACGGGGTGCGAGGGAGGAAGCGTGCCATCACTCCCACCCCTTCCTTTCACAAGCAGCAGAGGTGGCAGCTCCTGGCTTGAGGAGCTGGGCACAAAACCCACTTCTTCCTTCTCATACAGGAAAGAAATTACAGAGTAGGTTGTTTTTCCCTATGGTTTCAAAGTGGCATTTCTGGCAATAAATGGTTGGCGTATCTCAGTTTGCATATGTTTGCTCCGAAGGGACTTCTGAGGCTACATCTTCATGTCCAACTGCTTAGACTGCTGCAGGATTTGTCTGGGCTCATCTTGAACAAACCAGCATGCAGACTGCAAGCATTAGAGCCTGGCTGAGTAGACATTATGACCATTACTGCCGATACGTGGTAATCCTCTTTTAAGTAATTTGCATTCTGGTTAGTAGCTCTCATCACCTGTGCCCCAAAAACTGTCAAATGTTGGTGGGAAATGGGATGAATACAACTTGCAGTTTCTTTTTATAGTTATTCTTACTTTAAGAACACATGAACTAGCAGATTTTTAGCCAAAAGTACAGCATTTCAAGAAAGAAAATAAAGGCTCGGGTACACATACTTGGAGAAGTAAAATCAGACATAATGCAGTTGATTATTATCTCATACGCCTTAACTTCAGATTTTGGCCTCTAACTTTGTAGATGCATAGACATGCCTAAAATTTGTGAATCATCCCAACAGCAATGTTGTTACTATCAGAATACAATGACTTTGAGTTGGTCCTGCCAAGACGATGCTATTATTGAGAGCTAAGTTTCATATGAAACAGCAGCTCAATGCTTACCAGAAAGCCACTAACCTGAGTTAGCCATAACAGCAGTTAGTCAGTACTTGCAAATTAATTGAAAAGATTTGTGTTGTTCTTGTAGGAAACAGGTGGGACATGGCATGGAATTCTATCATGACCAACACAACTTGTATCACCACTTGAGTTTGGACTATGAAATTCCTGGAACTCTCTTTAAACCTAAAAAAATGCCCCCTTGATGGTGGTCACTTATCTGCTAAGCATAAAGTGTAGTATTTTCATGATTTTAAAACAACCGAATGGACACAAACACTATTGCAAACTAGTATGATGCTGAAGATTGGAAAATATTCTGAGGTAGATAATACTTCTGACTCCATACATCTTGTTGTATGTTAGAAAGCTCTATGTCTCCCCATGGAAAAATACTGCTATCCTATGAATTTCAACTATTTTCCAGGAAATAACTAGGCTTACAGATACTGAACTTTTCATAGACCACAACTCTTTATCTCACTGAATGTGGCATGTGTTGAGATTAGCAATGTGATAATTCACAGCACTACCATCTTCCATGTCCTGCTTAGCCCTTTCTCATCTCAAGTCTATCAGACTTGCACTTCTTTTTCCTAGGAAAACGTCAAAGAATTCATAGATCAAAAAACAACAGCTGACACAAAGACAGAGGTGCTGGATCTAAGAAATCATTGAACTGAGGAATTGGGATGAGAGATCTTTACTTGGTGGGAAGTAAGAATTGCAGAGTTCACAACTACACCACTTTTAAGATATGAACTTCTCAAGCTTCCTGCACTTACTAGCATTAGACTTGGCCAGTCTTTGGTCACAAGTCTGTTGTTACCTACATTTTAAAGATAGGAAGTAGATTTAATCATTCAGATGGAACTTTCTTCGATGTCAGTAGTAAATCAAAGCACTGCCTAGTTTTATGAAGCACTGTGCAACTAAGAACATGACTTCACTGTTGAAATATGGTCCGTTAGTACTTCTCTGACTAGTCAGATGAATTATAAACTCAGAGAATTTGAGTAACTGTCTTAACACACTGCAAGGAAAGGTAATAATGCTAATAATGCTCCTGCTTAGTATTGCCTCAGGCTTTTGTGCCAAAACATCACATAGGAAGTCGGTGTTGTCTGATAACTAGCAGTGAATTTCGAGTGCTGTCATGGTCATCTTGCTCGGCTTCCAGACCTAGGTGGCCAAAGCATGTAAGCAGTGATCCACAAGACATGGCATGAAGCCAAAGGATATACATATTTTTTTTCAATCCATGTTTGCTTAGGACAGGAGACAAAATGTGTTTGTAAACCAGAGAAGCTGCTGCAGGTGCAGAGGACTCTGTTCCAGCTGGCATTCTGAAAGATCAATTACCTACCTCAAGGCTGTTCTGCTGCCTTTGCTGTCTGGTTGCTCCTTTCTGAGGCTGCACAGGAACTGTACACATAAAATGAATGAAAAAAAGCAGGGTTCTTATGTTCAATACCCTCTTCAAATGAGCAGTCTGACTGTTAAAAGCAGATGTCCCAAGTTCTCCTAAAGCTGATCAGATGATGGGACAATGTGAAATGTTACTGACTTTAAAATGACACTTGGCAATAAAAAGACAAATCTTGATTGAGAAAGCAACTCAAGTAATGTAATATGATGCTATAATTGATGTAGGTTGCATTTAAGTTGTTGATTGAAATGAATGGATTAATAGGTAAACTGAGATTGTTACTTAATTTATGTAATAAATATTACTCTGAAATATTTCCCTCTCAGCTGTAAAGCATTAAAATGCTAAAGGGAGCCAACACCTGATGTTAGCAGGGTGTTATGATAGTAATACTATAAATGTTTGTACAGGTTGTCACCAATATCTGAAGCCACTGGTAAAAACAACACTTTAATACATTATTAGCATATCCTGCTCTAAGTGGTGATGTGCTTTTACTTGTTGGTACAGAACCTAGGCATTAATAATTATTCACCCTTTTCCACCCTCTTCCCATGGATCTTGAACCAAAGACAATACTTTGTAGTTCTAACAATATAATATTTTTTAAATGTGTTATTTTGCTACCTTATAGAGATGGGAAATGCAGTTTATTACAAAGAAGCCCTCCATCTTTTGAATTAACAATATAATACTTATAGCTGGATCAGGAAACTCTGAAGACTTGAAACATTGAAATGATAGAATTCTTAAGCAAATTAGTGTTATTAATTACGCTGTTAAAGCCAGACCGTGTGGACTCTGAATTCCAAGCAGCATATGAATACAAATGAGCCACATAACTTTACAGGTGGCAGGTTCAATAAAAAATCAGAGTGTATTAAAATATAAACTCTAGAAACCATTGTAAAATAGTTCTTTGTGTGGTGCTGAGCATGTACTGCATACGAGCTCATGTGGGAGGTAGTATGAAGGCACCCATTCAGAATAACCTCTACAGTACAATTATGGTCTGGCTCCATCTCATTCATGCAGCCAAGCCAGACCCATGCCACTTTCCATGCTTTCCTCGCAGTGCACGCACGGAGCGCGGTCCTATCTCCTTTCCCTCACACCGGCCCGTCTGCGTTATTCCTCACTGCCTCGGCAGCGGCGGGCCAGAGTCATCTCCCAGCTGTCGGAGGGAGGGGAGCCCCTGACCTGTCCCCTCTGGGTTTTGTGCAACGCCACGGCTTTGCCGAACGCCCGGGGACTTTGTCGGGGAAGGTGTCACAGGAAGAAGGAATGGAAGGACAATCTCGGCTTTGACTTGCAAGCCCGTAACGAAGAGATGGGCGCATCGAATGCTGTTACCCCTCACGGGCACCAAACACAAAACGAACTGCGTTCACCCCAAGTGACAGGCTCGGCGCCGCACACCCACCCAGTCGGCTGTCTCCCGCCGCCGCGGCTGCCCTCAGCGCCCGCCCGCTCCAATGGCTACCCTGAGGCCCGCCGGTCCCGTTACGTAACCGAAGCGGCAACGGCGGCAGCCGCCAGTCTGCCCCCCCCGCTTTGCCTCGGCAGACAAAGGCCGGTTGGTACAAGCTCCCCCCACTCCGCCCCTAGACCCCATGGGAGCCACCTTACGGCCGCCCCCACCAGCCGCCGGGCCGCGCATCCCGCCGCTAGGGCACAGGAGGAGGGGTGGAAGGGGCCGCGCAGTCGGATTGGCGGGGCGTTCAGTGGCGGGGCGGGTCGCGCGCGCGCCGTTGCCGCTGTGGGGGCGGGGGAAGGAGGGTGAGGTGCGTGGAGGGCTCTGGGCACCTCGCGGCTCCGGCAGCGCAACACTGGGCCGGGTCGGGCCCTGGCGGTGGAGGGCTCCGCGCCTCTGCCCGGGCACCTCCCGGCTGCTACTTTTCTCCTTTTCTCTCTCCCCCTCCCGCTGTAAGTAGCTGGGGCCTCCTCCATGCGGGAGAAGAGGAGGAGGAGGAGGAGGTGGGAGCTGCTCGCCGGCCATCCCCGGCGCCCGGCAACTCGGAGTCGACCCTCTCCTGCTGCGCCGTTCCTGCCGCATCTCACCACGGCGCTCAGCCGGCGCTGAGCCCCGTCAGCGGCGCCGACAGCAGCCCCCCTTTCATTCTGTCCTCCCCTCCCCCCAGCTTTATTTTGTAATTTTTCCCTATTGCGTGTCCGTGTCCCCCCCCCGGCCCCCCCCCCACTCCCTTCCTCCCTTTGGTTCTCACCCTGACTGCGAGCAAAGTGTCTTCATGAGCGCAGAGGATGTCCGGGAAGCACTACAAGGGGCCTGAAGTCAGTTGTTGCATCAAATATTTCATATTCGGCTTCAATGTCATTTTCTGGGTAAGTGGGCCGGTTGCACGGCGCTTCGTGTCTTCCTCTGCCACCTTCATCTCCCTTTTCTCCTCCCCTGCCGCCGCTCCCGGGCTCGGCGCGGATAGCACTGAGCGCTGAGCGACGTGTGAAAGCGGAGCCCGGGACCGTGCGTGACAGTTGGGCGCGAGGCCGGCCGTTGTGGGTTTGAAGAGGGCTTTCCTGGGGCACGAGGCCGGGGAGGCCGCCGCCTCCTGCTCCCCCGTCAACGCGACCGCCCGGCTCTGGGTAGCCCTTCCCGGAAAGAAGCAAGTTGGCGTGCTGCGTGCCTGCACCTTCGGAGGCTGCCGATTGCGTTTCCCATGCGGCCCTCCTCGTTGCTTTTGTTTTAAGTGTGAAGAGGGTTTCTTGCCCCTTCTTCTTTTTTTCCCCTCTTTCTTTTTTCCACCTCCTTCCTTCTATCTGTCCCCCTCCTCTGCTTTATGATGAAGGAGGGACCGGCTAGACACCCGGGCCTGCAAAAACAATTGATCTGCGCGTTTTCGTGCTGATATCCGTGTTTAAATAAACAAATCACAGCTCAAGTTCTCCGAACAATGCTGTTTAAGGCACTGATTACACAATGACGAGGTTGTGTACGGCATGGGTTTATTATGATTTGCTAATATCATGTAGTAGTAGCAATAATAGGATGGAAGAGGGAGGAAACTGTATCCCCACCCATCCCTAAAGTGCGAGTCCATGGGGAGTCTTGGTTGGTCACTTGCTGGGATTCCTGACTGTGCTGCTTAATCTCCCGACTGACTTGACTACACAGTGTCTTGTCGTCACACTATTCATGCAGTGTCTATAGAGTAGGCAGAACTGTATAGTGAAATGTAACTTGCATATAATAGTGTTTCTAGCATGTTCTCAATGTGTTGGGTTTGAAAGAAAAACAGCTGATTTTGGATGTGTATGCTAAATTTCATAGCCACAGAGGGAGGGAGTGACCATTATCACACAAATGATGAGGTCTTATCACTGCACAGAATATTCAAGTTGGGTGAAGGCAATTGTGTACAGTCTTGCTCCTCTTTCCATGAGGTGATCCATATAGCAATGAGAAACATGGATGAACCCAGGTAGGGTGCATGTGTTTCTGAGGGAGTTTCAAGACGAATTGTGCATATGTCTGGTATAGCAGCTTCTTTTGGCTAGAAAAGGGAATTGTGACAAAAAACCCAAACACCTCTCCTTGAGTTTTTGTGGACGAAGGTGGGGAAGAATAAAGGAGAAACCTTCTAACCAGTACTGATTGTCACCTTGGTGAGACTAGAGGAGAGGGGTTACGTGGCCAGCAGATATTCATAGTTAACCCCATGTCTGTGTGCCTGGAAAATAAAGATGCCCAAAGAAAATGTTTTGGAAAGATGGAGTTTTTGATTATTTAGCCTTCTGTACTGAAATACTGTTAATTAAGAAAGTAAGCTGCTAGAGTGAAACTGACTGTAGTTTTACTGCCAAGACCAACTTGTGGAGTTGAGTGGATGCAAGCGTTGTAGTATTCAGACCCTACAGTATTGTACTATTGTACTCTTTGCTCGGATTTTAGTTGTTGAGTTTGCCATGATTCTTTTCACTTGTCTGTTTTTAAATTTTTTATTCCCCTGTGCATATGTTGCTGTGAACACGTGTTTTTCAGCAGGGAGCAGAGTAGTGTGAAGGAACACTTGTGTGTCTTATCCTAGGACCAGAAGAGGGAGGTTACGGTAAAATACACATAAACATGTTATTGTGATCCTTGAGGCACTGTCAGGCTATAGGAAACTCTATACCCTGTAATTTCCTTCATTTTATTCTCTGAAGGCTAATGTGCAAACAGTGCCAAGTGGGGAAGCGGTATGTTTCAGGTATTTTGTGGTTGCTCCTTTTCTTGTTCCTGTGTTGTTGAGGCAGATGCAGCATAGCTTTAGCATGATGACAGATGTTCCTCTTGTAATCAATTGGGTTAAAGAATATCTTGCTAGGCCACTACTGCTGGAATGCTGATCTGAAGACCTGAGTCTGTCTCCCACTCTGCCATTTGTTTGATGTGTGGCCCTTGCTTACAGATTTCCCCTTTTGCAAAATGATAATTGCCTCATTTGTGTTCTTGACTACTTGTCAAGCACTTTGGCTCTTTGAGTTGAAAGAGTTTAGTAATTTCTTCAGAATATTATAGTCTCTTTATGAGGAAGCTTGCATTTATTACTGTGCCTCTCATGATTTGGAGTGAAAACATAAGCAGTTACACTTGTAGAATACATTTTAATATTGTTTTTTATTGAATTAATTGCAAACTCTTCAATAGTCTGTTATGAAACTGGACCAGAGAAGCTGTAAATTTGTATCAGCAGTTCAGTTGGCTTTTTACAGAAAATAAAAATAAAAAATAACCACTAATGTAGTCATTGTAAATAGGTTCCAGAGATGAAGAGATCATCATATTAACCCCATGACATTTTCTGGGGAACTTGTGAACATGGAGATAGGCAGGACATCTTTGTTAAAACTTAGTTTTAGCAGAACACTTTAAAATTTTAATGTAAATAAATAGAAAAATAGTCTCTATTCCACATAATAAAACAATACACTAAAAATAAAGACAACTCAGAAGAGTAATGATTTTGACAAGAAAATTGTCAGTGCCTTGAACAGAAGAATATTATAGATTTTCTGGATTTATGTGGGGAGTGATTGTACTGCTTAAACTGGATATATTACAAAATATTGGAAGCTTTATATACTGTGGGATATGGGCAAAATAAATTATCAAACCTTTTTTGTCAATTTTTCGATTTTGTGCTGGTCTGTTTTTTTTTTTTTTTTTCCTTAGCATCACAACTGGATTATTGGAATAATGAATTTGAGAGTTGTGCTCTAATGATGTATATGTAGTTGTAACTAAAGGTGACAAGATGCTTTTCAGGAGATAGTTGTTGATCTTACATTACCTCAGATAATGTGTTCCCATGGAGCTGTGTGTTTCATACTGTTGAAGAAAACGATACTATTTGCTAAGTCTATATGTAATTAATGTTTTAGGCATATTTGCTAGCTTTGTTTTTTGGAAAGTTGATGTTAAAGTTGGTAAATATGCTGGAAGTATTTGTTCAGAAAAACTTATGTGCTCTTGTGGAAAAGGAAAGCTTTTTTGGCAGTCACTAAAGTAAGATTTAGGAACTGAGACCAAGCAGGCAGAAATACATGTAAGTCAAAACTCCAGTATTATGGTTAGCTTTCGTTGCTCAGCTGCCATTCTTCTACTGGTTGTTAGGGCACGCAACTTTAGGCTTTAACTAGAGTAGTGTAATGCCATTGTGAAAGCATTGTGTGCTACCTTTTCTGGACTGGTGAAATAGTCTTTTTTTTTTTTAAGAGCATTTATGTCTTTGTCTAGGTAAACCCTAATATAATCTAACTTAGATGAGAGCTGTGGCCATAATATAAGGTAACAGAAAATATTTTTCTGTAATTAAAGCAAGAAAAAAAAAAAGGCTCTCCTCTTTCCTTCCTCCTAAGACTTCTATGTAGAACAATGTCAAAGGTACAATGCAAAAAGTAAAAGTAGGCTGCCCTGCTTCCCAAAAGGCAAGAACCAGTTCCCCTTCTGCTTTTGCAAGACTCTTTTAAGCAGACTTTTACTTCCAATAACTGTTTTAAATGGCTCTTTGTGCTTTATTATACTTGATGGAAGCTATAGATATATCTTCTTGTTAACTCTGAGTTTCAATCCACCCTTGATTCTATGGATGCTAGCCTAGTTGGAAAGATGTATAAAAAGCACTGACACCTTTGAAACCTTTGCTTTATGTGATGATTCACTGCAAATTTTGAGATATGCTGCAATTATGATACATCAGCATATTACAAATCTTAATTTGTGTGTTAATTTGCTTGACATCTGCTGATTTTGATGGTAACCATATGGGAGCCGAAATCGACTTCTGGATTACAGGAAGGTTGCAGGAAGAAAATCTGTATAAGGTTATGTGTGTTAAGGGAAAAGTGTTAGAAAAGTGCTCTGACCTTTAAGGGACAACAAACAGATTACTTATTAAATTCTGTACATTGTTAATAGTTTATTTTCAAAGACAATTTTCTCATGTCAACTGTTTTTCAGATATCCACAAGAAAGTTTTTGGTTATGTAATTTTCGCTTGCCACAGTGATTTAAAAAAAAAAAAATCAATATGAAACTTGTTCTGTTCAGTTTTCAAATGCGTTCTGTAGCATTTGGTCTTTAAAAGACTGCATTGGGAAGATGCCCTTGCAGGGCAAATGGAAGCATTTCAGTCTTCCCCTTTTTATGATCAAATGACTTTTTATTTTTTAAGAATTTCTTAATAACACAGTTAACAGCATTTCACAAGTGGTCTTGCTAGAAACAGAACAATGCTTGTCTTGGACACAACTGTTTTGTAACAGTGAAAGACAGTGATGTATGTATTAATGAAATGGATGCATTGTTGTAAGTTTGGATTCCTGAATCCCTCAGTGTCTCTTTCAGCAGATGTAGCCCCAATTGTTTAAATGCATATAAAAATATGGTAACTCCACCGGCTCCAGGGAGCTTGTGTCAGATTTAAAGAAGTAATTCTCGGATTAAAAATTTTCCCTGCCACTCATAACTTTGTGGCAGGCTGTACCATTGGTTATAAAGCAAGAAATAGATGAGGAACATGGACGAAACTGTTTGCTTTCTCCTGTGTTTTGCCAAAAGTAGATGATACAAATACTGTTATTGTTTTAAGCTATTTGATGTTTAGAAAAGATTGAAGAAGTATAAGGGCACAGGAGCTAGAAAAAACTAATTGCAATTGTGTGACAACTTATTTTACATACTTCAGTGAATATTATTTAAGTTGCATTTGATAGTTCCAATACCTTTCTTTTGTGTTACAGATTAATTTAGTAAATGTATTTACCAGCCTTCCACCTTGATTGAATTGTCATAATAAGTTTTATGTGGTGATACATATGTCTCAAAAACCAAAGAATTAATTTTGAATCTTTAGCATCACAAAGAAGAAAGGAAAAAAAAACCCAGAAAAGCTGATGTGTATGAGTGGCACCCAGAGTACAGACACCCTCAACAGAATACCTCTGCAAGTGAAACTTTTAATGAATATTTGTATGTATGAAAACAATTTGTTATTGCCCCTAGTCCCATACTCCATGTTAATGATATTTTCTTAATAAAGGTGACAGTTACATGTTCTGGAACATTGATTTTGAAGGTGAATGTGCTATTTTAATTCAGTAAGATAATCTTTTTGTGATAAAGTCTTTGATGTATTTTTTATATATGTATATACTTAACTGTAGAGTATAATAGGCACACAGGGAAAACAAGCATGAGCTATACTGAGGAAGAAAGGCTTTTTTTCTATATGTTTTCGGAAAAAAATACTTATGTCAATGCAGTAGATTTAGGGTGATTTTCAAATGGAAAATGTGAGGGAGAAGATTGTTGTGGTATTTGTTGTTTTTTTTTTTTTTTTAATTTTTATGTGGGGAGTAGAAATAAGAAAAATATGAGGAACTTCTGTCCTCTCCAATGGACAGAAGTTGGTAAGTGTGAATATAAGCTGTTCTTAAAGAACAGTCTCTAAAACCTAGTCACAGTTATTCCATTAACCCTGAGGTACTTCGTAGCAAATCTTTTTTTTTCTTTATTCCTTGGACTCTGTAAGATGCAATAGTTAATGATGAGTGGAGGATAAGAAACTTGGGCTTACAGCTAGTGAAACAACATTTCCTTTTCTTTTGAGTCCCATTCTTACAAGTAGACTTCTTGTTGAAAATACATTATAAACTGTTTTGGACACTAGGGCTACTCCAAGTTAGATATTTGGAGCAAGAAGTTGATGTGTTTTTTAAATGCTCAGTCTAGGTACCAAACAGTTTATACTCCATTAATCAAGGGCGGTAGCCTGTGAAGATTTGCTGTAAGCGTTTAGAATATAATGTTTTGGTTCCAATTAAAACTGTAGGTGAGGGAGAATATTTTTGTCTCAAAGAAATCTCCTGACCTAATTCTGCCAGTTAGGGAATTCCAGTATTAAACTATAGTACTGTAAAGTAGAATTAGCCTTCATACGTTGCTTTGCCCAAAATAAGCAGCACGTTTCTTGAATGCATGACTAGTAGTCTGTCAACAGGACTGTTAATTGTTTTATTGAGGTAGGCGGGAGCAAGGAACTGAATAGCTCATGAAGTAACTCAGCTCTGTTAGGGATGACCCAGAAATCATTGTCAGTATTAACCATTAAAGTGCCTTTCAGAATGGTACTTTTTTTAAACTCTCCTAAATATCTGACTTTTTGTTTAGCTAGTATTTCATAGTGACTTTGTATTGTTGTACTGGTCTTCATCTTTTTTTTCTCATTAAAAATTAGCAAATATTATTGCAATGTAAGAAATATAGGACTAAACAAAAAAAAAGGTTATTTATTTTTACCAATGTACTGAATTGCATTCCATTACAGGTTTACAATGTAAAGTCCAGAAAAACTTATTTTTCTTATTTGAGGCCTAATTTGTTTCTTTTCTAAACTTGCACTATAGTACAATGGAAAACATACAATTTTTTGTGATTGTGCTGCTGCTTCTGCCAAAAAATACCCTGTCTTGTGGATCACTGTGGATATAGATTTTCACCGATTTCAGCAGGACTTTGTACAGATGTAAGGGTTTGTATGGGTGGGTGTTGCTGTTGGTACAACACTGTGTGTAGCTGCTTCTGGTATGCTAATCTAGAGCAGTCCAACCTTCCCCTTAAATTGGCATTTAAAAAATTCACCAATGCACTGAGGCTTGCAGTCAGGAGTGCTTGATTTGGTATCAGACTGACTCAGTGTGATCTCCTATAACCTCCAGATGGCCTGACTTGCAGAGATGCTAAAAACAGTCAGATTGTACTCCTTTGGCTGTATAAAATAAATGAGGCAAATGGCAGTAGAAGTATTTATTTTAATACACATCAATCTCCACATCAGATTCTTCAGTTACTGTTTCACCTTTCCAATCACTTTCCTCTGGACAGCATTTAGAATAAGTATTTCAGCACACACAGCAGATCTTATGAATGAACTGTCAATTTCCCACAGAACTGGGAAAAATCAATATGCCTCTTCTAGGCCTTGAAAATCCCTTTGCTCTTAGTGAAAGCTCCATTACATCAAATAATATTGAAAGTCACTTCAAGCCAAGCTCTTGATGTGTGGTGATAGAAGATCTTTTTTTTTTTTTTTTTTCTTTTTGCAATGAGGTAAATACATATTATGAAAACAATTTACATACCTATTCTATACCTGTTGACATCTGTTTTTCTTGACAGCAAAACTTCTTGTGGAAAAGTCAAAGAGCTATAGGGCTTGCTGCCTAAATATGTTCTCTTTCTCCTCAATAGGCAGGCAAAATTATTCCTAAAAGTATTTGTTGATTCTTTTTAATATTGTATTCAAAGAAAAGTATTAGAAAGACACTAAATGCCTTTAGATATATGAACTACTTTAGGTTCATAGAGGCTTCTGTTTTGTTTTCCTGAGCATAGTATTAATGAGTCAAAACATGAGTATTGTCATAACTCCAGTAAGCTACTGTTATAGGGTAGTCAGTAGGATATAAATGAGACTGCAAGGATGTTTGCAGTAATTCAGCCTACTGCGTCTTTCCTAGCATTAGTAGCTCACATTTAATAGGAGTCCAGCATAATTTACTTTTATTTAGGGACTAATCTTCTATGATGTGGAACATTATTTTATGTCAGGGCTTTCTGTGTCTAGAGAGCAGACTCTCAGCTGAGCTCTGGTGCCCTAAGCAAAGATGCAGCAGCAGCATGTATGGGGTGTCATTCCTGGCAGATCCACCTGACATCTGTCATTTTGTCAGAGCCTGCATCACAGGTTCTCCCTGTTGGACACCTTTGCTTTATGTACCCATGCGCAAAGCATATATTTGTTTATCTCTGTGAGATTAGGTTCTCTGTGTTTCCCTCTCATTGAATTCCGTCTCTTTTGCATTCTGTTTTCCAACCAGCTGTGATTGAGAGCTAGAAGGGAGTTCCCTTTGTGCTGTTTTATATATAAAAGTAGAGACACTGAGGAATAATGTTCATGGATAATGTGTGGCAGAGATTTTGTTGTTTTGTCATGCTTCAGTTAACTGTCACCTTGTGGAAGAGCTCTCTCAAATTTGTCTTTGCAATGCCATGTGGTTAGACTGTTTCAGTCTGGAGAACAAAATTTGGTAAAGGTAACAATTCAAAACATTAGGTCCTACCAGCTAATGAGGAAGAGGGCTGGCAAGTATCCTTGGCACTAGTGTTTTCTGCTATGCACAAAACAAGGGTTTCAGATTTTTTAAGTTTAATTTTTGCCCCTGTATTATCGAAATAGAGTTTGCTTTTGTGTGCGGGTAAAAGATGCCATTTGATAGCAGTTGTTTCCCTGGCTACCAGTTTCTATGGGTATATGTCTAAAGGAATAAGTGTGAATTCAGTCAGTCCAACAATAATGAAATAATTATGTATTGAAAATAATAAGAAGGGGCAAAACTTTTAAAATCAGAAGCCCTATTTTCCAACAAGTTATGTAGTTCATTTCCAGATGAAAATTGAGCCACCCGTCTTAAGTGAAGGCTACAAAAATATATGTATAAACTTAAAATATATATGATTGCGGTTAAAAAGTCCACTTGGGTCTAGTTTTTACTCAGTGTTGCTTGATGTCACAAACTTCTTGCTTGTTTCTCTCTATGGACATCCAGAGGGACGTGAACTCCTGCTGCTTTCCTAACAGCCTAATTCAATATTTTGTTTCCTGTCTGAATAACTGGGAGGACCCGATTCTGTAGCAGAGCCATTTCCCATGTTGGTTACAGTAGTGGCTTTGTGTCTGGTTTTGGTGTGTTGACTTGAAAATTCTTGTGTCAAAATGAAAGCAGGGGGCTGCAAATGTCTGGCAAAAGTCTGAAGAATCAAATGTACAGCTTCAATGGGTTGATAGTCAAATCTAGTGACTGACTGCACTCTTTCATCTGGGTCAGTTTCTATTGATTTGCTGTTTGGCTACAAGAATGGAGAGTAGGAAGATAATAGGATGGTCTCCTTTCCCTGTGTATACCAACATAAAGTGATTGTACAAGCACAACCTCTTTCAACTCTAGGTGAAGTGGTTTTGGACTATGGAGCATACAGAAGCATTAGAGATGACAGTGTGTTAATAATTAGCTCAGTCTGGTGAAGACTGTAGAAATACATGCTACTTGAGAAGCTCCTCCAGTGCACTTAAATCTTACTAAACCAGAGAAGATAATAGTTGTTATCTGTTTTCTCCAAACTGGTCAGTGATGTTAGAGAAAGAGCAGGGATAGTTTACCAAGTTTGTTGTAATGTGAGCTTAATCTGAGCTAAAGTTTAAGTGGACAGCTCCATCATCTACAACTTTGGTTTCTTTTCCTTCCTATAAACATTATTCAAACCACTATGCCTCTACCTGTAATAAGATACTTCAATGGAGTAGCCGACTGAAAGGGATGGTAGATGATCTTTCTGAAGACAGTTCATGGTGATTATCAATTGCCAAGTAGGTTATTCTCTATTCACTTTTTAATGGCTTTGTTGCAAATGAAAGAGTAATATGCATTTAATGTTGGAAATGCTATAACAATAAGATATAAATAATATAAATATATGATATTATAGCGATATAATACATATATGCATACATCATTATATGTATTATAATGCTGTATTAAAAAATAAATTCTTGCCTTGCTAGAGCAGTATTTCTTTGATCTATGTGCCTAAAAGCAGGACTTGAGTGGACTGGAAACCCATCTAACTGCTGTTACATACAAATAAGGGCTTATTGCACCGATCTTCCCTGGCTGTATTTTACTGTTTTGCTGCTGCTAGGAGTTCTGGCATGGTTTCTAGTAGTGTTCCCACTTCAGCTATGCAGGGCTCAGTGTATTTAAAAATGTTGCTTTCTTTTACATGTAAGCAGTCTCTTTTCTTTTACAAGACGTTTTGTTCCTTTCAAGATAGACAAAACCGCTGCTACTGGTTGTTGCTACTGTTATACTGTTAGAAGTATACTGTGAAGTCTTAAATATTTTAAGTTTGGAGTTGGTGAGACTCCTTTTTTTGTATCTTTGGAGATCTGTCAGAACTTCAGTGAGCACTGCTGTTTGACCCCAAGTATACTTAGGAGATATAGATTTTAATTTACTCTAAAAGGCTGCCTTGTTCTAGTCTGCCACTGTAACATGTCCTTAAAATGATTGCAGATGGTATTTGTAGAGGAAGGGAGAACAATTTTGATGTAACTGTGTTGTCAAAATTGTAGTCTAATCGCACTCGTGAACAAGCCTGAGGAATTTGAAGGACTTCAAGTTGGAGGGATGGACTTTTTCTGAATTGTATTTTGGGATTGGACTTCAGTATATAAGGTGGTAAGAGAAACCTGTAAATTTTTGCAGAAAGAGCAGGAGTGGAATACACTTCTTTTTTTTGTGAAGCAGAAGGCACATAGCTTTGAGAATGTAGTCTTCTAAAAGTGAGAAGGTGATTTGATTTTGTCTCAAACGTGTTCTGTTTCTGTGTTGCCTTTGGATAGATATTTTTTCCTACAGTTATGGTTATCAAAGTGCCACTTTGGGAGCTCTCATGTCATTGTTTCACTCTGTTTTGTTAATAAGCTTTATTTTAAAAATTCTCCAGCTTGAAAAAAAGCAAACATCAAAAGGTCAACCAGAACAAACATGTACAAAAAAACATTGCAGAAATCACAGAAAACAAATTGTATATCAATTGTTAAGTGCTTTCCCTCTCCCTCATCCACTTCCTGATGTGGTATTAATTTTGAATGAACTCTCAGCATAGCTTGCCTTCATCCACTTGCTCTGTAGAGCACAAAGTCTTTCAGCACTGTAAATGCTTGAGCCCTTGTTGCAGGCCTCTACGTAAGAGCAGCTCCTGTTGTCTTAATGGGAAACACTTGCTGTCAGCTGCATAATTGGCTTTCAAACAATGTATTTTTTTAAATTAAAAAATTGGGGTAGTGGGAAAGCCAAAAGACATCTCCCAAACAAAACACTGAAAAGACTTTCAAAAGAGCTCACAAAAATTCTTCAGTTAGCCTAAGTAGCTAAGAGCTGACAAAAAGGGTGATAGGCTAGTCTAACTGATCACTAGCCTATCAGGCAGTGTTTCTGCTAGTTTTGTGTCTTGGAGTGAGCATCCTATCTGACGATTTTGATTCTTTAAATTAAAACTTCCCCATGATAATAGGAGCTGTATATGGCTTTTAACACTTGCGACATTGAGAGAACTTAGCACACAGCGTTTATCCACAGCACAGAATTGTGACTGTTCTCTCCAGCTGTAGAGTAGTGGTTTGCTTGTGTGAAATAGGTTTACAGGTACTGAAGTATCACTTAACATTGATTTCTGCAGGCTGTGTGCTTTACCACTGGTCTGGGCAGCAAGCCGGTCACTCCTGTCGTGTTTTTTATAATTAGGTATGCATATTGCTGTATTGAGTCCTGATTTTGCTTGGCACATACATAATAGCAGCAACTTAATGATAAATCTTTGTCTGAAGAAACAACTAATGCTCATCTGTTACGTACCACCACTTATGTGGTCTACCATTAGCCACACAAGAAATCACCGCATTTTATTAATGACTTCTGAACTTTAACATCATCTTAGGCTAAAGATGGTGGCTTCTGCATGAAATATGTTCCATTACTGCTAATGGTGTCTTATTGAGTAAGCTAGCATGGCAGATGATAAAAGAATTTCTGTAAACAAAGCATAAAAGAAGCTATGTATATAAATCAAGCTTGAAAATCAGTTTATAGCCGATTGGAAGCTCAACATCTCAGAGTAGTTTTGTTTATGATTTTGTGATTTATAGAGAAAAGGTAAAAACAGCCTGTCTAAATATGGAACTCGATGAATATTGGATTTATTTTCTACTGCTAGATTTTCAGCAGTTTGTGGTAACATAATGTGAGTAGACAGTTGTAGTCTTACACTAGTACCAATGGTTTCAATATCATTAAAAGCAAACAGTGAAAAACATCTTTCCTTTTGCCTTTAAGGAAGGTCTTAAGTGTAAAACCAATTCTTATTGATGGCTTTAAAAACCAACCAAACAAGACAAGATTAACATTCCCTTCTTTTAGATTCATCATACCACCAAGGGAGATGAAGAACTTATTTGAGCTATTGTACTGAATCCTTCATTTGCCAGATTGTCATGTACCTTCAAATGAAACATTAACCTACAGAGCCAAAAATTGCTCCAAGGTTTTGGAGATTTGCCGAGCCTTGCCTTTTGTCTAGATGCAGTGCAAGGGAGTTCCCTAAGGGGAAGAATCCTGCTCTTCTTTCTGTAATGTGTGAAGAAACAATATATAAATGCACTTCTATTAAACAAATTAAAGATAAGTTTTAATGGTGAGGAATTGAAAAAATGTCTCTCAGAAGACTGAAGTCCCAATTTCTGTTAACTTTATGTGTGTTGACAACTTTTAGATACTTAGAATGCTTGTAAAAAATATATGTTAATGGGCTGTGTTTTGTATGGTGTAAAAGATGTAATAAAAAGGCACCTTTCTGAATAGTCTTTAATTTCTGTGTGGGGTCTCATGCAATTCAAAGGTAGTTTTGGAGGTTTGATGACTTCTTCTAAGAAACCTTAGAAACCTTATATTCTTAGAAAAAGAATCCTTTTTCTAAGGATGCAGTCTTTGCCAGCAAAACCAGTTTAAAACAGTTTGTGTGCCAGGATGCAGCATAAGATGCAGCTTCATAAACCAACTGAGAGGCTAGTGAAGTGTGACATGGAAGATGAATACACTTGGGTGAAGATGTGACTGGGGGAACTCAGTAGACCATTTTACTGCTGAAACATCTAACTGGTTTAACTGTCTTAAAGTTATATAGGGGTTTTTTTGTGTATGTTGTCCATGTCAAATACAAGTAGTATTTGTCAAAATTGGTCATTTCTATGGATAGACTAAATCTGGACATCCCCGCCTCCTCCCCCATCCCCGTCCCCATAGAGGGAACAATGTTGCTTTTAAGTCTGTGGATGTGTTGTGATTTCCATATTGTTTTCTAAGTCTAATACGTGATCAACCCCAGGCCGAATTAGCAACCCCTAAGTAGTGAAAAGGGGCTTGACAGATTTTTAATATATAATTACTACAGAAGTTATGGAAAGTAAATGATTAATACAGATAAAGATGTCTAGTATCACCTGGTATGAATTTGCCTGAAATGGTATTTCTGTTGCACTTTACTGAGGGTGGTAAAGGTGTGCTTTTTTCTGCCTTGACTTTTGGGATGAATGTGTGTCTAATGAAAATTCTTCTTTGCTGACATTATCTCAAGTCAGAATTTGGACTTCTTAGTCTCTCTAAACTGTTATGAGACTTAAAAATGAGTTCTCAGTGTTCAAAATAAGAGTGTTAATAAACTGTAATCATTGGTGAAGAAGCTGAGAGCAAAAGAAGTTTTACTTTTGAGTTTTAAAATAAGTATTGGAAGTAATTTGGTGAGCTTTATTAAAGGTGGTTCTGAAATATTGAAAAAGTTATGTCACTAATATATAGAAGAATTAAACTGATTTAAATTCAGTTATAGTTATACTAATAAATCAATATTTTCCTTTCAGGGGCATTTTGCATTTAAAATAAAAAGGTACATTCTTGGATTTGGATACAATATGAGAACAGAAGCTTGCACGGGGCTAGACAGAAAGTTGTTCTGAAGCTTTTATGGGTGACATGCTGGGAGTTATGCTAGTTGAGCTCCCCTTTGTTTCTCCCTGACATATAACATCACATTTGGATCGAAATATTTATTGATCTAGAAAGGAACTAAAATAAGGCAGCAACATCAAGGCAGTCCTCAAAGAACCTTTTTAGAAATAAAACAAAGAGAAAATACCAATGATCATATTAGACCAGACAAAAGTTATGTTCAAGTATCCCTAGAACAGTGGTCCGTGGTAGACAGCTGGTGAAAAGTGCAAAAGCAAGGCAGGTAGATAGGGATAATTCTTAGGGAACGTGCTTTAAGTCCTCAGCCTTTCAGAGACTGAATCAGGATCTTTGTCCTTAGTATCCCTAGATGTATTTTTCTTTGTTAGTTTGTCTGATTAGTCCTTGAATCTCATTTTTTGAAGTATGTGACATCCAGTTAGTAGTTGTACCTTTTCCCCATTAGTTTTGGCTTACTTTTGGGAAAGGTGGAGTTCCAACAGGCATATGATAAAGCACTCTGCAGCTTGGAGTGAATTAACTTTCATGTTCATCTGCTTAGCTTCTGTGAAACCAACAATAAAAATCCTACATCTGAAGAATGTAGTTTGAAACACCTTTTCTCTGCTCCCTGCCATACCCTGCCCCTGACTTTTCCACACAATACCATTAAAAAACAAATTTTGGCTACCTTCATTTTCAGTAGTTCAGATAGTTGAATTGCAGATGTTGGAGGCGTGTAAAGTCAAGTGAGTGTAGCAGTTGAAGGCAACTACAGCTGGATGTCACAGGCAAAAAAACTTGCTACTGGGAAGAGGAGCTATAAGTTTCCAGATAATGACCTGATTGGATCTTTACATGACTCCTTCAGTTGTAATGAATTAACCATTTCCAGCCCAGCTGAAAACAACAGGTTTAATGGCAGTGTATGTAGTTGGCAGTTTTTATGTAGGATTGCAATTACCTGCAGTTATGTCCTTTTCATCCTCTTTTCCCCTTGAATCCCAAAGGAGGAAGGAAGGAAGCAAGCCTATACTCAGTTCTGCCATCGGTTATAGTGGATTCTTATGCAATGATAAAATAGTATATGAGAGATGATAATTCTCTGATGGGCAAGTGAATCTGAAGGGTGTTTTCAGGCAAGCACCAGACTATCCCTTCCTTGGAATACTCTTTTGGAAGACTCTAGCAGTCAGTTTTATTACAAAAGTTGCAATGTAGCACTTGTCCATTATTTAGGAAGGAAAGATGTGAAGTTCCTTGCTTGTATAAGCCCTAAGAAGGTCTGTAATTTGTGGCTTTTAGAGAGAGCTGCCTAGGCTCTCTCTGAAGCAGAAATCAATGTGCTAAGAGTATGATCTTGACGGGTTGTGTAAGTTATATCAGTGGCAAGGCAGTACAGTGGACTCATCGGTGCTATATAAAAGTAACATCCACAAATGCCTAAGCTTGTATTGTAACAAAGCAAATTTTAAAATCAAGACAATCTATGGAAGTAACTTTATGTTACACCACACTGTTTGACATTTGATAAATAAAATGTGAGACTTTTCTTCTTTATTTGCATAATAGTTGTAGGAAGGGAGGAGGAACATAAGTGGAATGAATGATTACTACTATTTACCTGCTGACAAAGAGAAGACAACAGACAGGCAAGGTATCAACATAACTTTCTGGCTAAAAAATTTTAGATCCTTTAGAGCTAGCTGACTGTGCAGAGGCTGACTTCAGATTTAAGGTAATCTACTGGGCTTGGGAAAAAAACCAGCTTACAGAGTTCTAAGACTTCTAAGACTTTTTGTTTTGCTAAGAAATAATAAACGAGTGCTTCTAAAGTCCCTGTTCCCAGGGCTCAGGTCCATGATCTGATCCCATTGGGAAATGGATTTCCAGGTAAACAACTTTTTAGTTTAAAATCCTGTTGCTGTAGGAAATCTTAAAAAAAGAAAAAAGGTCTGAGAAAACAGTTTGGTAGCAGTTCATCCTGAAATATGTTCTATTTGCTACATGAGGATCTATTTTAGAAATACTTCAATGAAAACTTGGACAATGGAACAAAATGCTTTAAGACTTATAATATAAAGGTGTATATTTTGTTTGGTTGGTAGTTCTGGTTTTCTTAAGTTTTTAGGTGTGTAGTTTTGTGGTGGTTTTTTTAGGCAGAATGTTTTGTCACAAATTAATGTTTTCTTGACAGCTGCGAAGTTTTTCCCTCTCTGCCCCCTGCCTCAATACTTGCTGTGTTATACATGTATTCTACATCATGCCCCAATCATCAATATGGTAGATCGAACTGGATGAAACAAACTTATCTGCAAACTGGATTTAATGCTTTAGGCTAGATATTATTCCAAAGGTGTGCTTGCTACAAAATGTGGTTCCTACTAGTATTAATAAAATCAGTGTAAGCAGTGTACATTAGTATGTTTGTTGTTTTGTATATATATAGGTGTCTTTATGTACGTGTATATATATCTTCCTACTTCTGTTTTTTTACTTCTGCTCAATACCAATACCACGAGGCTTATTGGAGGGGACAGCTTTTGCTCTTGCCAGCCAGAATATGTTTTTGCAATGAAGGGTCCCTGGTGGGGAAATCTCTTCCTGCTATCTTTCTTCTCTCCACAGGGTAGCAGGCATAAGGACTGCCCTCTTGTCTACTCTGCTGACAGCCATGCCTTCTCTGCTCTTAATGCAGCAGCTGCTGCTCCTCAGCCTGACTGAGAGACCATAAATTAAAATACAAAGATCTCTTGTGGCCACTCTTGTCTGACAGTGCAATGGATGATCAGACCTTCCTACATCATCATCACTTGACTTTTTTCTTTTTCTTAAGACTTTCTTCTGCATTTTTATTAGTCACAGTCTCTTACCACTGGGCTAAGTAGGAACGACAATCCAGTGCCTCCAAATGCTTTATGTACTTGAGTGACTGGAGCAGTTTGTGGAGAAAATAATTAGCAATGTGGATTTCATCAGAAGCTAAAGTATTTTTCCTTTTCATACTACCTGGAATTGAATGTTAAGTATTCTTAATGCATGATTTTTTTCTTCAGTAAATATAGCACCGTTAGCAGGTGACAAATGAATACTCCTGTAAGCTACTTCCTGTAAGCTACCATCCTGTATTTCCACTTGACATACAGCAGGATGAGTAGGAAAACAAGGGTTCATGTAGCATTCTAGTTGAGGATCAGTGGCAGGGCACTTCTTTTGCCCTTGGTAGCTCTTTTCTGGTAATACCACCCCAGCTGGTACAAATTAAAATGGATCTGTCATGTGAATTTGTCAGCTAGTGCTTGTATTGGGTAAGTTGGTTAGTCTTTGTTAGCAGCTTTTCTGGAGAGTTGCTGTTTCAACTGTGTGGTGACTCTTCCCCCCACTCCCCCTTTTTTTTTTTTATTTTTTTATTTTTTTTATTTTTTTTTCCCCCCCTCCTAGTAAACCTCCATGGAGAGAATGAGAAATATTCCATGCAGTTTGTGGTGATATGAAGGAATATAAATTTCTGCCTAATTATGATAGGTCAAAGAGTATTTTGGTTGAAAGAGTCTGGGGTGTGATGAGATACTGAAAATGATTGCTGAGGACTCGTAAATTTAATTGCAGTTGTACAGTTCCCATTAGCTGATGGTACTCACTTCTTTTTTGGTTCTGAAATTGTGTTATCCTTGAATGTGTTTCTGTGAACCTCTGTTGTCTGACTTTCTTGTGGTTTCAGAAGATCAGCTTTTGTATAAAGCTCCTCCCCATCCTTCCCTGACTGATTAAGTAAATAATATTTCCCTGAACTTTTGGCATACCTTTGTGTTATCTTTTAAAGGTGAGGAAGAGGACCAAGCAGCATATCTGCATCCTTTTCCTATTTGATATGATAAATAACAAAATGGATATCAAGAGTTCATGAGGACAGCTTTGATATTCATGCTAGTCTTTTCTGCAGCCTGGAAAATCAGCAAACCAGGAACAATACCTGAAGTACTTGCTAGACTGTAATTACCTGCTGTCAAACTGATTTTCAAAGACTGTAAAAGCAATGTAAATACCGTTGGTGTTTGTGTGGTTTCTGTTGTGTTTATGCTTTTTTTACTTTCAGGCAATATTCTCTCCACCCTCATTTAGGACTAGCAAACTTTTGTTGCATCTCCCCATCTAATATGAGCTGAAGAGACTCTTTAGCAGTAGTTCAGTGTCAGAGAGGGAGTGTGTAGCCATGGTGTAGTATTCATTATTTTGTGAACAGATTCACCTGCCAGTTTTTAAGCTTACTGGCATCACCCTTTCACAATATAAGATACATTGTTTGTTTAATCATGTGCTAGGTTATTGCCATTCCTTCAAACAGACTGGTCATGAGATTTTCAGTTTTGTGAGTCTTGGTTTGGGTTTCCTGTGGGTACTAGGTACAGGTGCTGTAATAATGTAAATAATTGTGCTGCTTCTGACCAAACATATTCTTGAAATGTGCTTGTGCTGCTTGCTTTTCTTATTTGAAAAGAGAGTTACCTGGAAGCCAGTGGGAACTGGGGGACTTTTAAAGAAAGAATGGAACATGCAACTGTTGGGTTTTTAGTTCAGTTTTTTGTTGTTCCTGTTTAGACTGATCTGTTCACCCATCCTGGACCCTCTCCACTTTCATGGGAGCTTAGTAAGCAACTGTTGATACATTACCTTCAAGACATTTAAAAGTATTGTTCAAAAGGGTAGTTTGCTCTGTTTGCTCTACTTCCTACTGCAATGAGGCTTGGACTGCTCTGTGTTAAGAAGCCAATTACTCTCTCATGGGCTGATGGACAAGCACAGTGAAAACTTGCCTAGAATTTGGTAAGGTTTTGACTGCAGTAATAGGCTTTGGTTTGGTGTGTCTTGCTGTTGGCAATGCTTTGCTCAGAGTTTGGTAGACAGTGTAGATAGCTGGCTAATTTGAAAATAGTTGCATTATGAATATTTTTTTGGGGCATGAAAACAACATGTATTTTCATGCTGTACGCTGGTCTTGCATTTATTCCTAAAAAGCAATGTACTTGAGAGGTGCCAGTGGAAAAATAAAGATCATCTAGTTTTCAGCAGTTACTGAAAAACTAATCCTGTACTCCAAAATATAATGACTTGTGGATTCTTTGCTCTATTGAGTGAAATATGACCAGAGTGACCTAGCTGACTTGCATATTTAGCATACTGAATACTTTTTGTCTCTTTTTGGCTTGTTTCCTAGGAAACAAATGCCCTGGTATAGTAGAGAAAGCTATTGTATGGAGACTGTTGCCTGTCTGAAGCATTGTTCTTTTGTAGGTGGAAGGCTTAAAGGGGAAAGAGCTGGAGTTTTTACAAATATCTTGATTAACCAAAATAGCACAAGGGTGTGTTTCACAGTGCTGTACAACTCCTCAATGTATTTATATTTTCCTCAGTAGGCATATCTGTGTTTTAATGACTTATCTAGTAAAACTACTATATATCTTTCCATTCAAAACATGCTAAAATAAACTGAGTAACTAATAAATGGTTGTTTCTGTCATCCTTGCAGAGCATCAAGCAGATGAATGTTTTTAAGTGTTTTATTTTAATTAATCTGGAACAGAAACAGTAATGCAGATTTTGGGGTTAGAGTGAACTTTCAGGAAATGGTATGTTAGTGGTCAAGAGGAGTAGGAAACTTTAAAAAAAAAATCTTCAATTTGTCATGCTGCTGTTTTTGTGTGGGATTTTTTTTTTTTTAATGTTTAACCCAATGTTTATTGTTGCAACATTGCAACAATTACACATTTCTTTTAATGTTAGTTTTGAAGTGGTGATGGTGAATGGTTTTCAGATCATTAATGATGAATATTGTTGAGTGGTTGAGTGGCTCACTGGTTGAACTGGCTGGTTGACTAATGGGAATCGTGGAGGAGTGATGTTGAGTTTTGAGACTACTGAGCAAATCGGAGGAGAAAGTATGAGTAGGATCTGTGAGCTTTTGATATTGTATGATGAAGATGGATGAGTTCTTAGTTTCAAAGTACTGCACAGTTCTCCTTTAGTTTTTCTACCTTGGTTTCGGAAACTGTCATGTAGGGACCAATGATTAATGCTGCAGGTAACTTAAAGGTGTATCTCTTGAAATTTGTGAGTTATTCTCTTGTTTCTGAACTGCTTGAACTAAGGATGTAGTATGTAGTGTTAATTGCTGAGCACATACATTGCCGATGCCAGAGTTGTGTGCTGCAAGCTGTGCGATTTGTGTGACTCCGATCCTGCCCCCATATGCATGCAGGTGCTTCAGGAGATGAATTGCTTGTTTGCATCTTCACAATTTCGTAGTTCATTTCTTGATGTTGTTTCAGGTCTTCGTGGCTGTTCTGATAATTTTCTTTTCTTTGTCCATAGTGCATGGAGAAGGGAATAGTGTCAGGATGAGAGAAATCAATTAACTCCATGTTTCCCCTGCCAGAGCTTTGTTTTGCACCACTTCAGCCGCTTCGCAAGGGAAGGACAGGTAGCTAACAGCAGTAATGTATGAACATGAGCCTTTTAGAAAGGTGAGCAAAATAAGAAGATGTACTAGGGAATAGAGCTTAGTTTTAATGTTTTACTTTTGAGTTCAGAACTCAGTGGAGCTCGTTCTTTGTCCATAATTATCAGTAAGGGATATATGCCAATGTATAGACATAGTATATACTTACTCTTCTGCCTAAGGTTTATAACTTTCAGAAGTCTAAACACATTTTGATAATAAACTGCAGTGAAGGTTCTTGCTAAAGTATGGGCTTGTGAAAGACTGTGCCTTCTGTACAAGAGCTGGGGGCTAAAGGAAGAATTAAAGAGCATGAAGACCTAACTAAGTACATCTCCAGCATCCTAGAAGTACATCCCATCTGGCAGTGGCAAGGACTTGTAGATCAGAAAGCAAACAATGTGTGATGCTGAACTGCTACTGGAGAGAGCTCTTTTGAATTCTGTCAAGTGGGAGAGTTGCTTTTTTGTGCCTGCTGCCTCAGCTAGTACTGGTTATTAGAGTTGTGCAGAGGATGGAGGTGGTGAACTGCAGAGCTTTTACTCTTATCTCTGAGCAAGTACAGTCACAACTCTGTAACAAAGTTCACTATTGCAAGGACCTATGCATTAATGTTCATTCATGCGTGACTTGCTGAAGTTCAGACCATATATGTCTGAATTTATATATATCTGTCCCATATGTTTGGGACACTTATACACATGCCAAAGTTTTATTGACTTTTTTTTTTTTTTCCTGATTAGTATTGAGGAAATGGCAGTACAATAATCTTCATACTGCTTTACAAGTCAAGATATCTGAGGTTATCGTTTAGGTTGAAAAAGACTTTTAAGGTCATCTAGTCTAACTTGTAAACTTAACAGTGCCAAATCCACCACTAAACCATATCCGTGAGTGCTACATCAGCAGTGTCCTTTCTGGGGGATTACTAAGATCATAGTTTGTAAAGGAAAGAAAATTCTTATTTTTTTCTTCAAATAAAGCTCTTTTGAGGGTTAAGGGGAGGTTAAGATTTTGTGTAGTGAGTTCTGCAAATGAATTAGATGGTACTCTCTCCAGGCAATAATGTAACTTATCAAGTGGTTATACTAGTGGAAAGAAAATAGGTAACTGCTGTTGCTCTGTGGATGTGCAAATACCATCATTGTATGCTGTTCATAAAAGTACCTGTTCCTATGTGGGTTTTGAAACCTCCAGAGAAGGAGACTCTGTAACATCTCTGGCAGCCTGTGCCAGGGCTCCCTCACTCTTGCAGTAGAGAAATTTTGTCTTTGAGCTTTTCACATACCATCTTTTCTGAATTGGGAGTATATTATGCCACTGCACCTCTTCACTTCTTGTCTGACTAAATGCACATAAAATAAATCTTTCTCAATGGCTAGACTCAATAGTAGGCCAGTGACTTCAGGTTTCAATATAAAACATAAAAACCCTGTAGCTCTCATACAGTTAAGACATGTAAAAAGCAGTTTTTCAGCTCTAAGAACTGTAAAGAGGGAGGAGAAAAAATAGATCTTTGTCCTATAGCTCTTGAAGTAGTAAAATATCTAGATTATATGTCCCAAGTGAGTTAGCTCTTGCTGAACTGGACCTTTGCATAATAAATACTTGACATGTAAATGAACAAAGCATTCATGAGAAGCTGCTGGTTAACTTGCTTTTTCCCCCTCTGACTGTGGGAGGATGTTGGGGAGAACTTTGTGTCTCAGCTGTTCAGCTATTAACACCCATGGATGTGTCCAGTAAAACTGTGAAAATGAGTGGCCAAGCATCTGGCAGGGAAGCTCTTTCTTGCTCTTCCATATAGGAATAATTTAAAGCCCGTGGGCAGTGTTTGGCAAACTTTATACCAGGCCCTGTCAACAGCAAGAGTCCTTGTTCCATAAGTATGTTTACAAGCTGTTTTCTTTTCACATGCTCCACACCTATCCCTCCCCAAGCCCAGTGCTTGCCCTTATTGCTTTTCTCCTGGTCACTGTTTTAGAGAATTTAGGAGATTGTGATAATTTGAAGCAACAGTTACAAATAGGGCTGTAACTTCCTTCTCTGCATTAGACATTCCCATCTGTTGAATCTTTAACATTTTCTTTTATTTCACTAATTTAGTGGGATTTTTCTTGATGGTATGTGCCATGCGCATCCACTGTTGCTCTCAGAGTAATTGTGTGCATATAAAAAATCTCCCAAGTGTAGTGTATTTGAGGTGCTCATGTAAAAGCAGTATTTGATTGTGTACGTGAATGCAAATTAAAGGCGCTCTGATGGGGAACAACCAAATGTGTTGCTTAAGGGAAGACTTCAACTATTGTAGAAAATACATGTGGAAATGTTTTAACAGTTCTTTACATAGCTAGAGCATCTCGTTTTTGTTATTTTAATAAATTCTCAGAGTAAAAGCCTAAAACTTGTAGAGGAGTTGTCTTTGTATTTTAGAATCATCCTAGCTGCTCTGCATTGCAGTGTAAACCTCAGAGCAGCTCTGATGCAGCTTTAGAATACTTCACACTTACATAAATTTTTCAACTGAATTTAGTTTTACTATGCTCTTCTTCATATTTAATGACATGAGCAACTTTTTTAAAGTTCAGATTTTAAGATCTGGGTTGCATCCCTGGTTAGGAAGCATCAAATGTGTACATAAAGAAGCGATCCATACAAATGTTATTCCAACTTGGTGGTCATATGCAGGATGATTTCCCTTTGTTTCCCCTTCTGTTTGTTATCTATTGTAGCTTGCTAAGGAGAACCAAAATGGATTTCTGCAGACTGTTTCCCTAAGTTATATTCCTAGTGTGCATGATCCATAGGAACCATGAATAAGCCAATTGGACAGTTAGAAATGTGAAAAATGGTATTGCAATCTATCACAGGGAGATTTTGAAATTTGTTGATTTCTCACCACCATTTAAATCAGCTTTTCTTTAAGGTTTGAGAACCAACTGTTGTGAGAAAATCAGACTGGTGGCCAGCTAGAAGAGCAGCGTCAAGCAGTGGCTGCTGCTGTCCCAGGTTGATGTAAATTGGCATTGATGATGTGGGAATGTATTCTTACACACTGTAGTGTTAGTGGAGTCCTATGGCATGGAGCAAGTTGCACGTGGCAGTGCCTACTGGGAAAGATCACTTTCCTGTTCAAGGCTTTGAGACGTGGTGGTATGAGAAACAGAAAATAAGGACTCTCTGAGTGTGCTGGTTCTCTGTCTTTTTTTCAGCACTGATGACCAATTTGTTGGTCAAAACTTTAGTTGTGCTAAGTGCTGTGTGTGTGAAACAAATGCTGAAGTGTTGCATGGGAATCATTGTCAAGTATGTTCTAGTCCCTGTGGAATAGATCTGCAAGACAGCAATGAGGTGTAAATGACATGTCTGCTGCTTTAATTCAAAATACTTGGTTATTAGGACTCTTAAATTGGCAAATCTTTGTGTAGTAATACTGTTTCTTCTGGTGCTTCCAGTTATGGTCAGTAACTTCTTGCAGAGCAAAACAGGAAAGCATGTCCCTTTTAATGATGCTTAGTTTGTTTTGAGGAGCATCCTTACTTTCAGAAAAACGTTGGTAAATTTCATCTAGGTGTAATATGAAGTGACTGTCTTGTCACAGTAACAGATTCATTGTCTGCTGGTAGGTGACACTGTTAATTGTCCTGGCATAAATGTTGGTTTCACAGCTCTGTACATGGAAGTGATAGAGGTTGGAAACACACATAAAGTTTTTTTGGTGCTGTGTCTTATTTTATTTTCTTTAAAAATGACATAATTCATAACTCTAGTTTAGAGAACAGCTAAAGAAAGAGTAGTGCTAATGCCCTGAAGAAGCAGCTGCCTCTGTCCCAAGGTGAAACAGGAATGAGCAATGAAGGGATGATCTGAGGCTTCAGATCTGTTGCTGATGAAAAATTATTTGCATAACCACGGACTAACCCTGTTCAGGAAGGCTATCTCTGAATGCACACATGGGAGCTTTGAAATGGAAATGAGGATCAACTCGTAAGAGAAACATAGTGGAGCTGCTCTGCAGTGTTGTCACAGTCTAGCAAAATTAACAGTGCAGTGAATATAAAGTGGTAAAAACTTATAAAGGTTTCTCTTGCATGCAAATGTGATAATTGGTGCATATTGGACAGGTTTGTTGAAGATTGTGGGTTTTAATGAGAATACCAGATCTATTGTGTTTTAGTGCTTTTTAGCTATCTGAAGTTCCTGCTTGTCCTCAGCTGTTTGTTTTTTTTCTGTCTATTTAATGCAAGTTGCTTGCTGCAGGACTTCATAATCCTTTTTTGTCTTGAGCAAAGTGCTGTCTATTAATTTAATTGTGCAATGAGATTTCTATTTTGTTGCTTTCTTCATTTCAGTAGATCAATAGTTCTCAATACCATGTAAATCTCTGCACTTCAGTTTTGTTTGGCAACCTGCCTTGAGTTTTTTCCAAATGTGATGTGCAATTTTACTTCATACCTTAGAAACAGACTTGAATGAGTTACCTGGAGAGTACCATGTGTGGTTTAGGTTATTTTGACAGGAAATTCTTGGAGATTTTTCTTTTATGATTACTGCTTGATTTTTCTCCCACTGTGACTAATGCCTGTATACTGAATGGGACAGGGCAGGAAGGTCCTCCTACCTCTATACCAAATTGTACTTAGCAATATTACAGGGAAAAGAGAATTGTTGTTTTGAATTTGCTGCAGTGTAGATAACGTTACCAACATGTAGTCGCGATCATAGAATCATAGAATGATTTGTGTTTGAAGATACTTGTAAAAATCATCTAGTCTAACCACGCTGCTATGAGCAGGGACATCTGATGATGCTGGGATATCCACAGCTTTTCTGGGTAATTTATTCCAGTGTGTTACTAGCTTTTATGGTTAATGATAGCTTTGTGGTAATAAGAAACAGATTGGTGTTACAGTTGAGAAGAACTTGCTCTGTATTCTCAGGCAAAATGTGAGATTGTGCACCTTGAAAGAGACAAATAGGAGATGGGCTTGGAGATATAGATGCATCCCCATATGGTGTTTGGTGGCATGGTGTTTAACTGGCACAGTTTTCAACTGCTAAGTGTGGCAGTGTGGTAGTCTGCTGGTAACTTGGAAGGTTAATGCTGGTTCTCCAGCAGTATCAATGTTTACCTCATGACCTGTTCTGGTAAAGTATAGAGCACATGAATTAAATGCCTGAACATCGCCGAGAGAAACTCTATATAGCTGATGCCTAGCTCTTTGACTTTTATTAGTTCTTGGAATGGGACAGTGGCATCCAGATGTACTGATGATGATGTTTTCTGCCTGTACCTTGAGTGTAGGGTGATTGATGTTTGTCTGCCCTGACTCATGAGTTGCTCCCAGCGATTAGCCTCAAATGCTGCATTCCTGCTTTGTTCTTAGGGATGTGTCCTTCCTGCAAGGACTTGACCTTACGCTCTTGAAGCAGAAGGAAAACTTCTTGTTGCAAAGATTCTTTTGTTTCTAGTTCATCCCTAATCTTGAATTCCTCTTCAGTTATAGTTAGGTGTACTTCTCTTTACCTGCAAAGCTCTCCTGTCACCCTCACTAATCACTCCTAGATGCTTATGCTTTCGGCACATCATGGAGATAGAATCAGCACTGCTGGGAAGAGTCATGTGATGGAATTTTTTTCACATACAAGAGCAGCAGAGCTACTTGCATGTGTGAAATGCCAAGGCCTGGGAAACAGGACTTGGATAATAGTTGTCCTCCAGATGGACCCTGCATAATTGCACTTGCTACATCTTCACAGACAATAGTTTCTTTACTGACAATAGTTGCATTAATGAAATGTGTGCGATTACTAGCAGAAGAGGTAGCTTAGACAAAATATGATTGTTCGTGAGAATAAAGTCCCTAAGTATTAGTGAAGGATGTAGCTAAAATATCTATGAGAAAGTATTCATGTTGGTTTTTTTTTTAATATATCTATTCCTATGTTTGTAGGGGGCTGGTGTTCAAGGCTGGGAGAGCAGATGGTCAGCCTCGACGGAAAGTTACATGGAGCAAAAAAACCCAGAAGATAAGGAAACTCCCTTGGTTCCTCCTGAAACCTTGGCCAAGTTTCAGGTGGTATCTCAATGGAGGATAATGCCAGATTTTCCACTGATGAGGTTGTGTATTATTTATTCAATAACATAAAAAGCTGGACCTTCTTGCAGCGACTTTGGAGAACTCACCCACGAGTGGACGCACTGTGTAGGAGCTGCCATTTGCCGGGACAGGCTCTCCAAACCCTTGCTGCAACTGGGGCTCCCCAGTGACTGTGGATCTGGATGATGGTAATTTATCAGTAGAGTAATTGCTGGTATATTTTTCTTAATCACTATCTCTCTTCCCGTATAGTAATAATTAGGTACATTACCTTGCTTATGCATTTTGTTGCTTAAGAGTGTCACAAGTGTATTGATGTAACTTAATGTTTTATCCTATTTTTTTCTTTACTCTATTTTTCCTGTAACATTTAGACGTAGATAGTAAAGTCAAATTAATCTTTTCATTGGTGTCTATGTCCTTTCTGCTGCCTCCTACCATTTAACAAAACATTGGGCAACACAATATGAAAAGGCCAACATTTTTGTTTTATATAGTGAATAGATTCTTCTAATTGTCTGGAGTGAGACTTTTCTTAGCTTAAGATTTTCTCTCAGAAGCTGTACTTTTGAGTCTGCTACAAGTTGCTTTATTGTAGGAGATGTGCTGGTGTTGAGGCTATAGAAAGCCTTTTTTACATAACAGCATAATAATAAATCTTGGGGAATGCTTTTGAAACCTTTCAGAAGATCTGAGATTCAACACTGATTTTTTTCTTTGGTTGTGTTTCAAAGAAATTATTTTCTATCTTTGAATAGTATGTAGAGAAGCAAAGTAATTTGAACATAAACAAACAGATGCTGATCAAAATACATTTATAGCAGCTAGTGATAAATAATATTTTGTTGCTGATTTACTAGAGATCATTTTATTAATGCATTGGAAATTTTGCTATGCTCCTGTGCTTATTGATCAAGTTGGAGTGTATGTATCGGTACTGAAGATTGAGCTTTTAATATGAATGTACTGTGGCATCCATTTCCTTATTACCATGAAGGGAGCTACCCCAGCCTGGAAGCCCTGGCAACATTCTGCTGTTGCTTTCCTGTATCACAAGGACTCTGTGGTTGGGGAGAGGCACCAGCAGGCTGGGGAACAGACTTTCCTGGATTCACCTCCTCACACAATGGTTTCTGTGCCAGAGGTTTTGCTTTATGGGAATTTGGTGTACTTGTAACTGAGAATGAAGCCTAGAAGGAAGTGGTTTGAAAGACAGAAGTTCAACAAGTTTATTATGATCATTCATTAGCTGAAAAAATTTTCAAGTGCTTTTGTGCTGCATGTTGTATCCTGACTAGAGATGATTATTGCTTTGGATGGTGTATCTGCTGCTGTTTCTTAAGTCAGCTAGTAATCAAATGGGAAGTTAACTTAAAACATCTTAGAAATGATTCATTTTCAGAAAGGGATTAATGTGAGGAAACTCAGCATTAATAGCAATGGTGTTTGGAAAAAAATATGTAATTTGGCACAAGATCCTGTCTCTGGGTTGGGTTTTTTTTTGCCTTGTAAGTGGAATTATTTTATCTCTTTAGTTTACAGTACTGTAAAGTACCGTAAATATCTACTTTGTTGTCTGAGTTCTTAAGATGTAACACTGAAGCAATTGGAGTGATATATATCAATTCCCACTGCTCCTCCGGCCTGAATACTATTGATAGAACTATAAACATTACTTAATCATTTTGGATGATGAAAATCTACCATTTACTTTGCCATTAGATGTTGAAGAGTTTTAACCAGGGATAGTGAATGTTAGAGTGGATTTGAAAGATTTCCACAGCTCTTGTCTTCCTCTTGACTCAGTTTTGGAGGGATGAAGTGCAAAACAATTACAAGCTTATATGAATCTGGGAGGAGAGGAAGAATTGATGGACATTTACCAAAAGCATCTCTTAATAGGATAGATGTCCTGATGGTATACCAATTAGTCTACAGAGAAGGCGAAGTTACTGAGTGTTTTCTTTGCTTTACTGCTAGAGGTGGCCCCCTCAGGAAGCCCAGTCCCTGTAGGATAGTAAGATACCCTGGAGAATGGAAAATCTTCCCTTTGTTGAGGGGAATTGGGTTAGAGACCTGTTAGGCAAGCTGGATGCCCACAAGTCTCATGAATCCTGATGGGAAGTACCCATGAGTGCTGAGGGATCTGTCACTGCTAAGTCACTCCCCAACATTTTTGAATGATTGTGGAAGAGAGGTGAGGTGCCTGAGGACTGGAGGAAGGCCAGTGTCACTCCAGTCTTCAAAACTGGAGGCAAGGAGGAGGACCTGGGAAACTATAGGCTGATCAGTCGCACCTCCATCCCTGGAAAGATGATGGAACAACTCATCCTGGATGTCATCTCTAAACACATAAACGAAAAGATAGTTATCGGTAGACTCAACACAGATCATGCATGACCAATCGGAGAGCCTTCTATGATGGCATGATGGGATGGGTACATGAGAGGAGAGCAGCTTGGCTTCAGCAAGGCCTTCAAAACTATCTCCTGTTACATCGTCATAGGAAAGCTCAAGCGATGTGGATGAGTGGACAGTGAGGTATATCAAGAGCTGGCTGAATGACAGAGCCCAGAGGGTGGTGATCAAGGGCACAGAACTGATTTGGAGGCCTGTGGCCAGTGGAGTTCCACAGGGGTTGGTTCTGGGGCCAGTCTTGTTCAACATCTTCATAAACGACCTGGATGAGGGGACAGAGTGTACCCTCAGCAAGTTCCCTGAGGACACCAAAGTAGGAGGACTGGCTGATTCCCCAGAAGGCCGTGCTGCCATTCAGTGGGATCTCACCTGGCTTGAGAGCTGGGCAGAGAGGAACCTCAGGAGGTTCAACAAGGACAAGTGCAGAGTCCTGCACCTGGAGAGGAACAGGCTGGGGATTCAGCTGCTGGAGATCAGCTCTGTGGAGATAGACCTGGGAGTTCTGGTGGACAGCAAACTGAGCATGAGCCAGCAATGTGTCCTCATGGCTAGGAAGGCCAATGACATTCTAGGATGCATCAAGAAGAGTGTAGCCTGCAGGTCAAGGGAGGTTCTTCTCCCCCCCCTACTCTGCCCTGGTGAGGCCACATATAGAGTACTGTGTCCAGTTTTGGGGTCCTCAGTTCAGGACTGACAGAGAATTTCTGGAGAGAGTCCAGTGGGGATCTACAAAGATGATCAGGGGACTGGAGCATCTGTCTGATGAGGAGGGGCTGTGAGACCTGGGACTATTTAACCTGGAGGAGACTAGGGGGTGGGGTGGGGTGGTGATAGTTCTTATCAGTGCTTATAAATAACTAAAGGGTGGGTGTCAAGAGGATGAGGTGAGTTTTTTTGTAGTATGTAGTGACTGGACAGGGGTAATAGTTGCAAGCTGAAACACAGGCAGTTCCAACTGAACATGAAGAGAAACATATTTTCTGTGAGGGAGCCCTGGCACAGGCTGCCCAGGAAGGGTGTGGAGTCTCCTTCTCTGGAGGTTTTCAAAACCCACCTGGATGTGTTGTTATTTGACCTGATCAAGCTGAACCTGCTTTAGCAAGAGGTTGGACAAGGCACTGTCTAGAGGTCCCTTCCATGCTGCCCAGTGCTATAAAATAAAGGGTCTCTTGGGGCCAAGTGTCCCCATACTGAGCCCAGACTGATTTAATCGGCTGATTGCCATGAAGAAACATATTACATCTTGGTGGTGTGAGTGTATAAAAGAGCCACTCTGTAGAATGCTTTGGCACCCTGATCTGTATTTGACACAGTAAGACTTGGACTGCAGCAGGAAAGGTGAGGCGAGCACTGTGTGGTCTTAAGCCACCTGGTGCCAGTAACAGAAGCATTAGTGTTCTGGGTTGATCCATGCAGGATGAAAAGCACTACAGCCTGAGAGTGCCTTGCTCACCCACCTGCCACAGGCTGAGTGCCCAGACAGCTCCTGGTCCATCATTTGGTTGTGCACTTGTAATTTCCTTTTTCTTCCTGTAGAACAAAATCAGGCCACTTCCTTCCCAATGGATCAGAATACTACTTTTTAAAATTCTTATTAGTCATGTGTGTGGATACACAAAGTAAGTTATATGTAGTTCTCAGACCTCAAGCTGATGGTTTATGAAGATAATTTTCCGCAGTACTGCTTAGCATGTGTGGTTCCATTGTTGCCTAAAGGTCCCCAGTGTTAGAGTCAAGTTACTGTTGTCTCTTCTCATTTGTGTAATTTTGCTGCATTGCACATTCTTGTTTAAAGACTTACAACTAATTTTCTATATGAGATTTAAATTTGGAGGATTCATCATCAGTTCTAACATTTTAATGATTCACGTATAGTGCCAAATCAACAGTTTATCAGATTTTCAATTAAGATTCCTTTCAGTCTGGTAATGTTTTTTAATTGCCAGTCATCACTTTAAAAAAGTGTTAATTCTGTGTTTTTTTAAAAAATGAAATCTGATTATATTAGTTGTACAATTTCTGACATTATTGCTCCTTCTATAAGTACTTGGAAAGAGGAATAGCCCGCTTCAGTTAATTGTGTTCTAATTCTGCCAGTGGCTTTGAGAAATCATATCAACTCTCTTGCACTTATGAGGGGAAAAAAATTACAAACAGAGACTTCATGCAAAGGTCTAGCTTTCTTTGATAAAATGTGGTTTGGTTTGAAATTTTGCTTATTGTCGGCAGCACTGTTGGCTTGGTCTTTTGAGGCATAGTGTGTTTGAAGGCTCTTGAGTTGAAAACTACACACAGATACAGGTAAAGAATTCTGTTTCATATTTTACATTAGATGTGATTTGGCTTCTGGAGAGCTCAGTCAGCTCTTCCAAGCAGTTCCTTGACAGAACCACTAATTTTGTTTTGGCCTTTTTTTTTCTTTTTTTTTCTTTTTTTTTTTTTTTTTACACTGGTATCTCAAAATAGCAAGGCATATGTAAACAGCCAGCATAATTTTTGGTAACTAAAAACTGTTTTTGGATATGTGTGGTGGTGGTAGGTGGGGTGGCATGGGCAAGAGATATGTTGAATTGTGCAAAATCTTGGTCCTATACCATACTCCGCCAGAGGGACCAAAGATGGAATTTCTGTCTGACAATTCTTGCACCATCACTCAAACAGTAATCTTCAAACTTTTGTTAATCTGCTGGCCAGAATACTGAGGATCTAAGATGCCACATGTGTTATCCCCTCCTTCTCTAATAATTGTGTAACCATTTTGGCACATCTGCAATGTTTGTTGGGAGGAAAATTAATATATACTTTGACTATGGGCAGTGTTGGGAGTTCTCACTAGTAACACCTCACCCAAAGGGATGGTGTAGGAACCTGCTGCAGAGAATCTTGTTTTATAGACAGGAACTCTTTCAGTAGTTAAAAATTCTGAGTCATACTCTCCTAATACCTGAAAAAGAGAGGGGGAAAAAGAAAAAAGCTAAGAACAAGTGAATACTTAATACTTCAGATCATAACTCATCATAAAGCTGCAGCAAAGCAATCAGTAAAATCATGTATGATGTTTGCAGGAGGTCTGCACCTTTGAGTTATTAGATGAACATGGGAAGAAGCGGTCTTGCTTTCAAAAGACACTGCTAGCAGAGCACTACTTGATATTTGGCTCTGACATATTCCCAGTGATATGAATAGACTTACGTTGCAGCACATAAGTAGGATGAGAATATGAATCTACTACAGCAGTTGGTGAAAACAACATATGTTTGATTTTATGAAGACTCAAAGACAGATGGTGACCCATTGGATAATTATATAACAACCAAGAGTCTCTTGATTTTTTTTATAATAACTGTGATAATTACTCATAAGTAGCCAGTCATTTAAGTATTTCTGTGTTTTATGAATAGTGCAGGGATCTAATTTAGCCTCACATAAACTCTTGGGTGAATTTGTTCTTTAGTCAAGATAACTTTTTTTTTCCACTGGCCTTGTCATTTGTAGTCTTTCTTTGCTCTTGACAAAAGACCCAAGTGATATGTGCTTCTGTCCAATCAAGTGAAATAAGGCTGAAAATAGTCACCTCTTCCTTATATCTACCTCTGCCAGGTTTATTTCCTTTGCCTTTGTGGACTCACTGTGTTTTACTCCTCAATCTCTGTTTGAAGGGATTAATATTCCCTTAAGAAGTTTGTTGCTGTATGTTACCCTGTAGTCTTCCTTGGAGGAATGGAGTATAGAATTAAGATCTATTTTCTGGGAACTGCTGGCTTTCATCCAAGATTTTACACCTGTTTCTTTAGCTGTCATCTTGGCTGATTTTTGCATGACTCTTGAATGAACTAGGAAGTTGTACAGATTTTAGGACTCAGAATGTGATGGACAACTACTTCTGAGACATCGGTGTAGCAGCCTTTGAACTACCAGTGGCCCTGTTTGATCTGACATCAAGGCAAAACTGTCTGCAGGCAAGGACAGTTGCCTTTTGTTTTGTTGTGAATTTTCTATGCGTGGATTTAACAAACTGTGTTCTTTCTTCCTTCTCTGAGTCTAAGCATTTCAGTATCCAGTATCTTGTAACCCATCTGCTTTGTGTCCAAAGGACGATTTGCTCGTTCCATACAAGTCACAGGTTGGTCCTTGACTGGCATGGTCTTAGTGGGAAGTGACAGAAGCTTTCTTCTAGCTGGTTACTTGTATGATGTTCATGATGATTTTGACTTTATCTAGCATAGGCAATAATCAGGACAAGGATTCAGATAGACATGATGTTAAGTGATGATAGACTAGCTAAGATTAAGGAGATGTTGAAGTGGTGAGAGAAGGAATTCTCCTAACACAGTAGTTTAAGTGATGCTAACCAAAAATAGAAGCATATATTGAGCACTGGACAATTTGTCTGCAAAATATCATTATTATTTAAAGGTCTCTTTGTGTGAAGCCATATCCGTGCTTTCCTCAAAGGAAACATTGATAGTTTCCTTGCTAGCCATGGACCTATACCAATCAAAACAGATTAGGGTTTGAAGGAGTAATTATAGGAAGTACAGCAGCAGAGGTACTTCAGTAAATGTCACTACAGTTTCTCAGCTGGAGAAGTGCTAATATTGAGTTCCTTTGGGACACCACATACCATTTCAGTGGTAGGTGAGTCAGTCTGGCCCTTGATATTTTATTTGCGTAACTTTCTTGTGAAACTTACTGATATTGAGAGCAGCTCTGGAATTGCAAAATAGTAGAGGAGAGCTTGTGTTAGCCAGGTCCTTATTCACTGAAAAAGAGTGTCTCTCATGTGACCCTGTGTATAGGGTAACTTTCTTTTATGCTGTTTTACTACAGGGTAAGCCCTAAACACATCCTCTCAAGCAGTCAGCTGGAAGCTGATCAAAAGCTTCTGCTTGCTGGGGCTGTATCTGTCAAGGTGAGGATCCCGGAAATTGTGCATCCACCTGTAAAATTACAGATGAAGAAAGTATTCTAGGGTTTTAGGATGGAGGGTAAAGGCTCTGAGAGTGTGACAGTTGCCAACACTTTGCTATAGCATATTCTCTCAGATTTCTTCAGTTAGTGCAGCTTCTTTGCCTCTTTTTAGCACTAGGAGTCAAATCTTTAAAAACACTCCAAACCTGCCTTCCCACTACTACAAAGCAAACTGCACTGCAAACTGCACTGATTTCTTCTATTCTAGACTGTTGTATTATGTGGAAGATACAAGGTTTATGAGGAAAAGCTTGTAAGTGGCAGGTAGTTGGAATATGATATACACACCATGAAAATCTGTCTAACAATTTTAGGACTTCAGTGCCCACGATTTATAAGCAAATACTTTGTTTATCTCAGTTGGAGGACAGAGGCACTTAAATCATCAGGGAGATGCTAGTTTGGAGGAGTGAACTAGCTCCCTTTCCAATGTGGGGACAAAAGTAGGATCATCAGATTTCTTGAAGTGATTTTTTGCAGCATGGTAAAATTTTATTAAGTCTTCTAGCAAGGAACAAACATGCAGTGTTAAACAATAATGTTATGAAAGTGTTGGGGTGTAAAGGATTATTATCCTTAGTGTAATACTGCTAAATTTGAGGGTTTACATTAATTTGTCTCACTTGCAAAGCAACTCAATACATCCAACTTGTTCCTGCCACAAGAAAAAAACCTTGTAGCTCAAAAGCAAAGAATGCATGTAAACTGAAGTCATGAGAGATGAAGTGAGAAGGTGGCAAATTAATTACAATGACAGCTTGTAAGTTGGTCTATAGTGGCTTCAGTTGTAACTCCATTTTACAAGTTGGGTCTTTTTAATGTTTGCCTTTCCAGAATTTTTAACTCCACCTTGTAACTTGTCACTTAAATTTCAGAAAGATGAAAAAACCATTTTGAAGCCAAATCAACTTGTCATGTTTTGTTGAGACTTGATAACAGAAAACAGTGAACAGTTTCATTTGATTGAGGAGGTCTTTAAAGAAGGCTTATGAGACCAAGAACAAACCATCCCACTGAGCTGGAGGACTAAGAATTTCAGAAGAAGGGATATTTAGCTAAGCAAAGAGTTTTAAGTAACTCAAATGTAAAAAGAGAGCATTAAAGAAATAGAAGCAAGGACGGGCAAGACCGAAGGTACATAAAAGCGTCCTTAGAGGACTAGGGATGCTATTAAGAAGGCCAAAGCCTAGTTGCAGTGCCAACTAGGTAAGGACTTAAGGGTTGAGAAGCACCTCTGCAAGTGTACCAGTAGCAGAAGAAACTTAGTGAAAATAGAGTCTGTTGTTGAATGGGGAGACAAACTAGTACTGGATCATACAGGGAATGCTAAAGTACTCAGTGTGTTCTTTGGTCTCAGGAAAGCAGTAGGATAGGGACTCATCAGAGATGCTGAAGTGTTTTACTGTCCTCCTATTAGAAAACTTTACTTGATATATCATCTGAATTCTCCTTGATTAAACATCAGGTGATTGCTGTCTGTGTTGTAGACACAGACTACAGGTTATTCCTTTTTCTTTATGCAGTGGTTAAAGACTGTTTACCAGTTATTGTCTTGTGTTTGTAAATAAAGATCCTAGCCTGTTCATTCTTTCTAAGCCAGCAGTCATTTATTTGCTTTCTTAGACACTGTGAACAATCCATGTCTTTGTAGAAGCCAAGGGCCTAAAACTAGATATAACACCCAGCTGAGACTTATAGGGACTAAATACAGTATAAGGATCATTCTCTGTATTTTGCAGTCTATATTGCTTCATTTTTTAAGCTCCTGTATGAAGCTTGTGGTTTAGATGTAGTAGCTTTTTATTGTTGACTCATTCAACTTAAAATTTGCTGCATGTCTTTAAAACTATTTATTTAAATTATGCCCTCTCAGTAAGAAAGTATAGTGCTTCTGGATTTGTCAGAGAGCTATGTAGTTGTTGTGGCTGAAATTGCAGCAGTGCTTTGCTATTGCTGTCCCTGTGAGAAAAACTATGGGAATCAGGAGATCCTCCTGAGAAACATGTAAGTGCTGTGTGTGTATATATATGTGTGTGTGTCTCTGTATATCTCTCCACATCTGGAACCTTGAAGTCTGTGTGGAATTTACTTGCAATGAGAGTCATAATAAGCATCAACCATTTGAGTAATCCTGTATTAGATCCTTTTCTATGAGGAATTACCTCTATCCCTGGAAAGATGATGGTACAACTCACCCTGAATGTTGTCACTAAATATATGAAGGAAAAGATGGTTGTCAAGAGGAGTCAACACGGATTCACCAAGGGGAAATCCTGTTTGACCACCCTGATAGCGTTCTTTGAGCGCAGAACAGGCTGGTTAGATGAGGGGAGAGTGGCAGATGTCATCTACCTTGACTTCAGCAAGGCTTTTGCCACCGTCTCCCATAACATCCTGATCAGAAAGCTCAAGCAGTGTGGCTTGGATGAGTGGACAGTGAGGTAGATTGAGAGTTGGCTGAATGGCAGAACCCAGAGGGTGATGATCGATGGCACAGAATCGAGTTGGAGGCCTGTGGCCAGTGGAGTTCCACAGGGATCGGTTCTGGGGCCAGTCTTGTTCAACATCTTCATCAATGATCTGGATGAGGGGACAGAGTGTACCCTCAGCAAGTTCACTGATGACACCAAACTGGGAGGACTGGCTGATTCCCCAGAAGGCTGTGCTGCCATTCAGCGTGATCACAACCAGCTTGAGAATTGGGCAGAGAGGAACCTCATGAGGTTCAACAAGGACAAGTACAGAGTCCTGCATCTGGGGAGGAACAAACCCATGCACCAGTACAGGCTGGGGGTTCAGCTGCTGGAGAGCAGCTCTGCAGAGAGAGACCTGGGAGTCCTAATTGATAATAAACTAAACATGAACCAGCAATGTGCTTGGTGGCCAAGAAGGCCAATGGCATTCTGGGATGCATCAAGAAGAGTGTGGCCAGCAGGTCGAGGGAGGTTCTTCTCCCCCTCTACGCTGCCCTGGTGAGGCCTCATCTGGAGTCCTGTGTCCAGTTCTGGCTCCTCAGCTCAAGAGGGACAGGGAAGTGCTGGAGAGAGTCCAGCACAGGGCCACCAAGATGATCAGGGGACTGGAACATCTGTCATACGAGGAGAAAGGCTGTGGGAACTGGGGCTATTTAGTCTGGGGAAGACTGAGGGGAGATGTTATTAATATTTACAAATATCTAAAGAGTGGGTGTCAGAAGGTCAGGGCATCCCTTTTTTTCTATTGTATCTAGCAGCAGGACAAGGGGTAATGGGATGATGCTGGAACACAAAAAGTTCCACTTAAAGATAAGAAAAAACTATTTCACTGTGAGGGTGAGGGAGCAGTGGCACAGGCTGCCCAGAGGGGTTGTGGAGTCTCCTTCCTTGGAGGTCTTCAGGACCTGCCTGGACATGTTCCTATGCGACCTGATGTAGGTTGACCTGCTTCTGCAGAGGGGTTGGACTAGATGATCTCTAAAGGTCCCTTCCAACCCCTACCATTCTATGATTCTATGAATTGCCATGTGCTCAGTTGATGTACTCAGATTTTGAGTAGCTCTTTGTATATTGTCTCCAGTGAATGGATGATTTTGGTCTGTCTAGATCTCTGTACTCTGTTAAAATATACTTGAATTATTATTCTTGAAAAATTATGCTATAGGAAAACTTAATTGTTGTTAACAAAGATACTGACTTAAACTAGATAAAGGCACTTGGGAACTTTTGTCAGATCCTTTGATTTTGGTGGTGGGGCATTGGTAATTCCTCACCTAATTAGCTTTTTTTCCTCATTCACACTTCTGTCCTAGTAGATTCATTAAAACCAAACTTGATTATAAGAATGTCTTAATTCAGATTCCTGCAAAATCCTCAAGACTAGTTAGTTGTTGTAGGAGGAAATGAGGAGCAGAACAGGTACAAGAGAACTTGTGGATGGATATTGCTGTAATAATAGGATTTTTACTTTGTTATAGTGACATGAATCAAAATAGTTTCAACTGCACATTGCATAGTTGCAGTGTCTGTGTCCTCACGGGACCTTTTTTTTTTGTCCAAATGCAGTGAATGTCTTGTAAGAACACCATGAAGTACGCAATGGAAGTGCAGTCTTGAAGAATGAAAATAGTGAGAACAGTCTTCCTAACTTCTGTTTTATTTTATAAAGAATACAGACATAGCTGTCAGGTTTATTTATCTTTTTTTTTCTTTGCTAGTTATGTTTATCCTGTGAAAGGTGGAAAGGAAGCTACTGTTCATTATTAGATTTGCTTCAGAGCCATTATTGATTTTGGAAATTAGATAAATATCTGAGTTAATGGTTACTCTGTTGCTTTATCAAGTGAAGCAAGACTTGGCAGTTTTGCCTTGGTATTGGACAAACATGACAGAGATGGTCATCAGGAATCTATGTTTTGATTCTGATATACTTTGTAAGCTGAAAAACAGCAGCAGCAGCTTGAAATTCCTCTTTTTTTTTTTCCTTTTCTAATCTATTTCCAAAAGTGCTTTAAAGGATAGTCAACAAAAATTTAAAAAATAATATTTAAGGAGACAGTACCTTTGGAAGCTTTCAAGCTTTTAAAAATTGATTGTTATTACATATATGTTATTCACTTTACCTTGCCAATTTTGATGTAAAATTGATTTCTTGTGGTTACCAACAATCTATGGGAAGCAGAGAATGAACAGTCAATGTTTTGGAATGAAAAGTGAAACTTATACAAATCCTTCTAAAGTGTAACTTTTTTCTTAATAAGAAAACATTCTAATTTGAAAAACATTCTAATTTGAAATTATACTTTAAACACAGTAAACATTAGGATTGCACAGCAAATATTCAGTTAGAAGTATCTGAAGTTAGTAGTAGCTGCTTAAAATTGGTAATTGATATGAAAAACTCTAGGTAAAATCTGTTAAGGAATTTTCATCAGTAGTAACAGCTCCAGAGAGTGTTAAAGAATGAGCATTTTGTCACTGACCAGTAAATTCATAGGATGCTATGTTGCAGGGCATCGGATGGTCAATAAATGTTGTGGGTGGGGTGGTTTTTTTGTTGTTTCTCTGGAGGAGCCTGTTAAAGTTAGTTGCTGCCTAAAGGTACATTGGATCAAGTTTCTGTTCTAGTTTGTTGGGTTTTTTGTTTTTTAAATAATCTAATGTACTGAATGCAATCTGTGGTGGAAAAGAAACAGAAGAAAAACTGCTCTTCCAGGACAGGGGTTTGGTTCCAAGCCTTGTTTCATAGTGGAATTTCTCCTCTTCTGAGAACTTGGTGGACATGCAAAATAGATGAGGAAATCTGGAACAGACAAGATAATGGGTAGCTGGCACTGCCACAGAGCAGAATGTTAACAGGAGCTTCTACTCGATTTTGGGATTTTCTTCTGTTTTCACATCTTTTCATTGACTTTTGTGAGTTCCATCTGTGATCTTAGCTTCTACCAGCTTGGAGTGCCCTGATTTTTATTTGTGATGTCTGAGGGTACCAAAAATATCACAAGGGTCAATTCTCAGTCTAGTCTTCAGATTGCTTCAGAATCTTCAGCACTTCAGATTACTCTGGCAAGGGCAGGGACTCACAGCTTGTAGCAAACAAGCTTAGTGCCTTTTCGAACTTAGGATACTTTGTGGCATTAGACTTAATTGTGTTGATCTCAAATTCACTTTAATTAGGACAGGCAAGGAGAAAAGGAACTAGACACTTCAAGTCACATGAACTCCTCCCTCTATCTTACTTATGTTCTTTGCTTTATTTTTCTTTTCTCTATCCTTTGACTCTTAAGGTTTTTACTAGGGAAAAAAAAAAGATGTTTGGCTTTGTCAGACAAGGTAACTGCATCTTTTAAAATATAGCTGTCTGCTGTGACTAAAAGGTGTCAAAACAGCCTTTTAACGTTCAGGTGCTGATGAAGGTTTATTGGGTGTGAATAGTTGATCAGGCTGCTGTTATGTCTATTTTCTAGAGGAATTTAACACAGACTGCTAGAAAAGATGGGCCTCTGTATTTCTCTTGTCTCCTCTGGGTTTTTCTTAGATATTTTTATGCTATGATAACAATGCCACTCCATTACAGCTGTATTTATCTCCCTTTTCCTTCCTTGAGTATTGTCTTTTAGACTTAATAAAATATATCAGACAATGTATTTGTAACCCCTTCTAATAGTGTATATCTGAAACCAAATTAGTGTTAGCAGTATTGCTAAAATGAAACCTTTGCTAAATGCTTTTTCACATGCTGTTTTTTTCTTCTATGTTCAGTATGTTAGAGTGGAAGTGAACCTGCAATAATCTCTCATAAAACCTCCAATCCATCCTTGTTTAATTGAACAAAAACCCAAGTGTTTCATCCACACTTTCCCCAGAATCATAGAATCATAGAAAGCTAGGAGTTGGAAGGGACCTCTAAAATATCTAGTTCAGCCCCCTTGCTAAAGCAGGTCCACCTAGATTGGGTCACTCAGGAATGCATCCAAGTTGGTTTTGAAAACCTCCAAGGAAGGACACTCCACAACCTCCCTGGGCAGCCTGTGCCAGGACTCCATCAGCCTTACAGTAAAGAAGTTTTTCCTTAAGTTTTGAGTGGAACTTGTTGAGCTTGGGAAACTACTCTTTATTGACCTGTGTAGTAGGAAAAACTGAGGCACATAAGGAACATGACCTGTGCAGGGTCTTGTTGCATATCAGTGGCAGAGTCACAGTGAGAACTTGGGTATTGTAGCTGCTGTCTTATTGCCTGGTCAGCCGGTGTTCACTGAGCGCTGCAGGCAGTCATGATAATCAACTTGAAATGTGTGTACTGAAGGTCATGCTTCTTGTCAACTTTGTGGTGGTTGTGCTGTCACCTTTATCTTTTTAACTCATCATCTAACATGTAGCTGCAGGTCTTTCACTCTTGTTTTTAAATTTCTTCATAAATTGGAAGACTAATTTGGAAAAGGGTCATTTGTAGAAGTGTTTTACATTGGATTAAAATAAGCAGGTCATTAAGCTGTCATGGTCTGTCATGTCTGTGGGACTTGAGACCTTTAATCATCAGATTATTGACACTACATGACAGTCTTGGATGTAAAGAAAAGTTCACGACCTTAGGAAACAGTAATAAAAGTTCCTGATTCAGGTTACTACTGCTCAGGGAAAAAAAAAAAAAAAAAAAAGGTTATATATGTTTTTGCAGCTGTGTTTATTGTAAGGTCAGTGAAAGGTGAAAAAACCAGTACCTTGTAGTTAAAGCCCAAGGTTTTATATCAGTAACTGCAACATTGCACTGCTGTCAATATTCATTTTGCTAAGCAAGCGATAGTTTTCATATGTTGGAATCCTTTTTTTAGTGAATTAATTTTCCAAAGTTGTTTCACATTCCTTTTATATAATAAGAATTCAAACACTATGAGTGTAGTTTTAAGCATTTGTTTGTTTGATGTTAGTGAACTCTTATGCTTTTTTATGTATGGTTTAAGCATTGTATAGAAGTTGCAGCTTAACTGCATTCACAGAATCACAGACTCTTAAGGACTGGAAGGGACCTCTAAAGATCATCTAGTCTAACCCCATCTCATTTTCATATGGATAAAATTGAGTAGCTTTCACTTTGTAATGTGTTCGAAGGCCTTAGATAAAAATAAGAGACTCTTCATCTACACATCAAAACACAGTGCATTTTGCCCACCAATCCTCTCCTAATTCAAAGCATGAGAAAATCTAGATTGGAGAAATTTCAGAGTCCTTCTCTAAAAAAAGCTGTTCCCCCTTGCTGTGAGCTCAGTGCTTTGGGACTGAGGTAGGTTGTGATACACAACCCAGAACTGAAAAGAGCTCCTGGATTGTGTGTGCAGGGTGCAGAATAGAAATACAGATGGCCAGTTACTAAGCTTCCCTGGAATTTAACAGCAGTCTCTCGTCCTCATGTGGTCACTGCCTTTTGTGGTTCATACCGCAGTGAAAATTAAAACAAATGTTTGGAAACACCAGCTCTCGAAAAGAAGAAGCTACATTATTGGTTCTGAATGTCTGTAACTGACTGTAAAAAGAAAATAAACCCAACTTTTGTGTTAAATTATTTACTTATGGTTTACAGAAGAAATTAATAGTAGCTGGAAGCTCATTTTTTTGCATGCAACTTGTTACAAGTGTGGAGTTGCTCGTGTGGCTCTTATTTTGAAGGGAAGTATGTTTACAATTCACTAGCCTAATCCCCAGTTTTGGTAGATGGATAAAATTTTAATAATGAAAAGGATTACAAATTAATACCAATAGATAATACTTTCAAATATTGCATCAAGCATTTGAAATGTTAAAGGGAACATGGAAATACAAGGCTTATTTTGAGTTCTAGTCTTTGTTCAGCCAAATGTAAATTGATTAGATACTGTAGTTATAGTCGTTTTGCCTTTCACATCAGTTTTACCAGAACTTTGCTATAAGTCTGTAAGAGGGCTTGTCAGAGTTACTAATTTCAGTGATAGAATAAAGCAGTGATATATAATGAAATAAATATTAAGTGTTAGGCATTACACTTGAACCTTTCAGGAGAAATATTACATTTGTTAGATTTTTGTATGACTTCTAAAATACTGTAAAAGGTCTGATTACCGTAAGCATGTTTTTCTCACTCTATCATTGCACCCATGCGTTGCACCTAATCATTCTTTATGAAATATATATGGCATTTAATAAACACATTCCATACAACTTAACTGAAGTGTGTCCTGTTTTTTTTGTAATTTGGTGTAAGTATGTACTCCATTCAGTAATAATTCAGTGAAGAATTCCCCTGGGTAATTGTCCAGGTTGCAGCTTTCATTTTGTGGAGTTGAACAATTGGTACAGAATGTCAATGGGAATGAGTTTATCTGTACTGTGTGATACAGCTTATTCAAAGAGTGGTCACCCAAGAAGTGGATCAGGAATAATTTGTCTTGTGTAAAAACATTGGTGACTTTGAGCTCATACACATGCTTCTCATGTTTAACTCTTGCTCATATGTAAATGGAAAAGTGATGGGGACATGTATATACATTTTCTTAGCACTTCTTTTTCAATGAAAGAACCCAGTTGATGTTGGCTCATGGGAAGAAAAAAAAATAATTCCTTGAGAAAGGTTTTTTTTTTCATGCAAAATGAATAGTGGTGGCCTTATTCAAAAGTATTAAAAAACTGTCTTTCTATAATTTGAATGGTAACAATTTATATAGTCCAGTTTTAAGGTGTTCCTCAGTGCACTCTTTTAAAGGCATGGAAGCAGTAGATGAGGGACTACCGTTTGAACTGTGTTAGGTCTGGTAACTTGACAATTTTACTGGATTTTTATGCTTTTAATAATGAGTGAAAGAAGTTTATAATGTGTAAATTTAGGGTAAAAATTTAAAATCTAAAAGTAAGAACCGTGACACAAGGAGGATGCTTTTTTTTTTTTAAGTAACTTATTTCTAGATGATGAGATGGACTGTAGTGCATACAAAATCAGGGAGGCATTGATTGCCTATGCAAAATAGTAAAGTGAACCATCTCAGAAAATGATGAGCATCTACAAAACTGCTTTGGGGCTGCCAGATGTCCTGCAGGTCTTGAGGCTGGTCTCGAGCAGCAGCACAGGTGCTCACAAATTGGTAGTCGTACTATAGGTGTGGAAGAATAGAAGCACATGATTTTTTGAGGAGCAGGGCCAAACTCAGGGTCTCCCTCCATGTAGAAGTCGCTCGCAGAGCACAGCTCACCTCTTCTTCAGCTTTTATAAAAAGATACTGTTTATTTCAATGATATTTTAAATTTAATTTTGCAAGTTGTGTCAGGATGGAATATCAACTTTCATTATGAAATGAGGTATCACACTAATGGGAACTTACCTGAATGCTTACTGTACAGCTTACTGTGACATGTGTTGCATGTGCTAAGAATAGCTGTTGTTTAGTGTAATTCCAAAGGGTTGTCTTCAGATTGGCCAAGGACTCAGATCTACACATTCAAAAGAAGGAACTTACTAACTTAAACTATGTATCAGGGAGGGGAACTTTTGTGCAAAAGTCTAGATGCATATGAGTGGTCAGTATATATATATATATATATACACACGCATACTGATTTTATCGTATGTATTATTGCCTTTTTTGTATATATCTGCAGTAATGGAATGACTGGATTATTTGGAAAGCCCTTAGTGATGGGATTTGCAAGAGTGAACTAAGTAGAAAGTATATGCCAGAGCTTAAGCTGAGCTCTTAATTATGTTGCTTCTGTCAGTTGAGATTGACCTGTAGAGCAGCTGTCTGGTACAAACTTCCAGTGTTTTCAGCTCTGAGTTACAGAAAGGCTGCATATCAATGTAGTCAAGTAGCAAAAATCACTTATTTCTCTTTGTTGTTTGTGTCAGTGTCTAGGGCACACTATCGAGGAGCTTAGTGTTCTTTAGGTTTGCTCCCACAGTTACTGCTGATTTGTATGGCAGAATCAGGAAGAGCACCAGGACCTCTATGTGTTATGCTGATCAGTGAAGTTGTTGATAGAATTTAGTAAAACGTATACAAGTATTTTCTTATGACTCAAGCTGGATCAAATTATTTCATATTTAATAGGAGCCAAGAACTGAGGGAATCCTTGAACTGAGAAGAGAATCTGTATACGTGATATGTCCTTTATTTTTTTCTTTTTCCCCAGGAAAAATTGTGATCTGTAAGATACCTTAATTTTATAAGAAGAATAACCTTTAAAAAAAGATATACAGGACTGATGCATGATTACAAGAATATAGGTAGCTATTCTCAGATGGAAAGGTGAAACAATTTCAATTGCAGAACTCATTGCTTGGACTTTAAAGTGACAAAGCAGAAGATATGGTAAGGCTGCTAGGTGTTCTCATTAAAATTTAGCTTTCTAAAATAAATATTATTTTTAAAGAGCAGATGCAGCAGATGGCTTCAAATACAGTAGCACTATTTTTAGCCTGCTGATTCTGTGATATGAATGGATGATATCTTAATGAAGGACAGCTTACTGGTTTACCATTATGGTGTTTTTGGGTTTCCTCACTTTTCAGTTTAACTACATATACTACATATAAATTGGCTCTCAAGTCAGGTACTGTAGATATTAGCAATAATTTTCAAAGGCTTCCAGTAATTCTTAGCTTAAAGTCAAAAGGGAAGTCACAGAACTGTGTTTATTATGTTTATCTATCCTGATTGCTGTGCATCCTCTAGCCAGAGAGCTAATGATTCCTAATTTTTTTCCAACCTGAAAAAAAAAAAAACCCACCAAACTATTTTTTCAGTTCTAATTTATACCTCTAGATTGGTAATAGATGCAGCGTCTTACCGGGACAGACAGTTGGCTCAGCCAGCAGCCAAACCCAATCTTTCTTAGTCACTGGAAGCATTGCGGAGTGTGGGCTTTCTCCTTCTGCTGCTTCTTTCACACCTTCAGCCTCCACACGGCCTCATGGCTGATCAGAAGCTCTTTGTTTGTGCGTATAAGTGATTATGTTGGTTGGGATTGCAGGGGCTTGTTCTACTAAATGGGGCTTGTAAGTTACTGTAACACATCCTCAGAGATCTGCATCTTGTCAGGAGTTGTGTAGGAGAGGCAAGAGTAGGAGCACTGATCAAGTCAGTGATAGACTACACTGACAACGTAGAAAGCTAGGGGATAGATTTGTTGTCCTGCATTGTTATATAAACATCATATGTATTGACTGTAATGGCAGGGCAGTGAAGCAACCCCATTCCTTAATTTGGGGAGTATCACTTCAACACGTAGTGATTTTTCCTTCTGCTCTGCCTGAGGCAAGAACTGGTGCTAACTATTGACTGAAGGAAACACAAAAAGCTATTGGTGATGACTCTTGGTCTTTGCACACACTGTTCCCCTTTCTCTCTTTTTAATGCCCTGAGGGTAACTGCTGTAGAATCTAATTGCTTGATTTGATGCATTGAGAGAGGAGATCTGACATTCCACCCTGTACTTGTTTGTTCTTTGCCTGTTTGGCAGTGACAGAAACCAAGCAGAGCTCGTGTGAGTGCAGCCAGAAGAGCACGGCAATTCAGGGAATGCAGTTACAGTACACTGGGCTCCTTTCATGCTTTCTGTGTGAATAGAGGTCAGCGTTGTACCAAATGTCATGGAACTGATTTGTGAATTTTATGCAGATACCTCTAAGTGGTACATACCAAGGAACCTCTGCTGAAACTGGAAACAGGGTGTATTGTCCTTTCAGGGCAGGTGGGAAGGGCTGCCCATGGATGGTTTGAATGACAAAGTGCTGGCAGGAGTGGCTTTGTTTGGGGCAATACAACTATGGGCCTAATCCTGAAAAGCATCTCTCTATCTGCTGTTTGTATGATAACAAGCTAGGAGATATACCAGGGATACTCAAGTTTAACAGTCACACAAGAAGCTGTTGAAGACATGTTCCCTAATAAATAAGACTGCCACGCTAAAAGAGTTAGGGGTGGTATCTTGTATGTTTCTGTTTGTGAGTTTTCCTTTAAGTGTGTACTCACTCCAGCCAGACTAGTGGTACTGGCCAATTTAGACCTTTGTAGAGATCCAGAATCGAGGGAAGCTTACAGAAAACCATTACATTCTTTCTGAGAATGTTATTAAATGTCACAGTGTTATTTTGCCTTTCTGCATATTCCATCAACTTGCTAGCTTTCAACTGATGTATGCAATTCCAAGGCTGTTTTTTCCTGTGTTTCCTGTGAATTTCAGTATATAACAGATAATTTCTTAGTTCTTAAGTATATGGTGTTGTATTTGGTTTAAATTCCATTCCATCTCTATGTCCTATATATTCAGCCTTCTTACTGTTCCAGTTTATCTGTGGTCATCCTTCTTTACTACATGAAAGAAAGGACATATGGTACTAGTTAACGATTCTTGCTGATAACTCCACAGTTGTAGTGATAGGTTGTACAGTTGTATGTTGCTGAAGACCTTTTCTCTCACTCTTACTGTAGCCCAGTGTAGGATTAATTGTTGTGTTTGTGCAGCAGGGAAGGACCAAATTTTCCCGTCTCCTGATATTTCAGCTCAAATGAAGAAATATCTTTCATATGAGGAAAGGCTGCGGGAACTGGGGCTGTTTAGTCTGGAGAAGAGGAGACTGAGGGGTGATCTTATTAACATTTATAAATATCTAAAGGGTGGCTGTCAGGAGGTTGGGACATCCCTTTTTTCTATTGTATCTAGCAGCAGGACAAGGGGTAATGGGATGAAGCTGGAACACAAAAAGTTGCATTTAAACATAAGAAAAAACTATTTCACTGTGAGGGTGAGGGAGCAGTGGCACAGGCTGCCCAGAGGGGTTGTGGAGTCTCCTTCCTTGGAGGTCTTCAAGACCCGCCTGGACATGTTCCTACACGACCTGATCTAGGTGACCCTGCTTCTGCAGGGGATTTGGACTAGATGATATCTAAAGGTCCCTTCCAACCCCTACCATCTATGATTCTGTCTAAAAATATGCAAGTACAATTAGAGGAAAAATAACATTCTAAAAGGCTTTTTCTTGTAGGGGATGACCTATAGTAAGGATTAATGGGGAAATGTTCCAGGCTGAAGTGTTTTGAAACAGAAGAGAAGGCAAGCAGAGCATTCTGGATTTTCCTGGGCATATTAGTTGAGATACAGATAACCTCAGTTGTTTCAAAAAGAGGTCAGTAGATGAATTTTTTGAGAAATGGGAAAAAGATTTTTTTTTAATGTTGCTTTTCCTTGCTCAATTAGTTTTTTGGTGGGTTTTTTTTTTTTTTTTTTTGCATTTAGTTCTTTGGAGTTTAGAAGCAGCTTCCAAATATAATTGCTCCTCAAGCAGGGCTGAAGGTGGAGAAGCTATGTTAAGAGAGTTTTCTTTTCCAAACTCTCCTCTGAGAAAGTATTCCATTGTCTTTCAAGTTGTATTCTCTCCTGTTGCCTGTATGTTTGTTGTGGTTAGTGGCTGGAAAGTGAAACTCTAATACTGTTGCCTTTGGGTAAGACTTAAGCAGTGCTTTACAAATAAGGGAAAGACTTCAGTAATGTTTTTCAGGTAAGTTGTTTTTTTTTTTTTTCTATGTAGTGTTATGCTTGCAGTTTTTTGCTGTAAAATGTTTCTTTGCTGGTTTACAATCAAATTGCAGTGCAGGCACGGAGGTGTCAAACCTGATTTAGAGTTTTGATGCTGCACATGTTTTCTTCTATGCTTATGCTCAAGTTTTTACCCCTGCTCTACCAGAGTACCTTCTTTATGTTGCTGTTTTCAGCAGGATTTAATGATCTCTGTTTAGCAGCTGAGATGCACCTTCTTTGCAGTATAAATTCATCATTAGAATAAACTGTTGCGTGTAATGTGGAGCTGCTCATTTAGAAGAGAAAGTCTTTTAAGCATTATTGAGAAAATCTTTATTTCTATCACAGGTTTCTTAGAACATAATTTACTTGCTATCCTTTTGTCCTTGACTTCAATATTGGTGAACGAGAAGTCTACTATTAGGAGTGATCAGGAGGCTTTCTGAGACCCTCAGTCTGGCAGATGCCTGCTTTATTCAGTTTTTGCCCTAACATGTTGCTATAAGATAATGTGCCCAAAGCAACACTATTCCAACAAGATCTTGTGGGGCTCTTCTTCCAGCTGATGAAGCCAACTGTAGTGTGTTTTGCTGGCAAGGCTGGAGTTAAGAGTCTGTAGATTGCAGAGGCCCCTTTTGAGAATCGATGCAGGGCAACTGTTCATGGGAAAAAGCTAAAGTTGTTTAAATCAGTTTTACTGCTTGCATTCAATAATGAAAGCTAAGTGCTTTCTTTTATTCTCTTTTATAGCTATGTCCAACTGGGCACAGAGACTTAGTCAATATTCATATTTTTATTATTAGATGGCTATTTTGTGCTGCTTATATGCCGTGTGCCTTGAAACCCTTCTGTCGGTGACCAGAGAGTAGGAAAATACTTTTCCTATGTAAGGAGTTGCAGTTGCTGAACTAAGTGAAAGTGATGGATGAATGCAGAAAGTCAAATCAATAAGTTCTCTGTGCATGATTGAGTGTTTTTCTTGTTGTGGGATGGGGGTTTTTTTGGCACCTTTTTGGGGAGGGGATTATTTGGATTTTTTTGAGGGGTGGTGTTGGGTGGGGTTTTTTTTGTTGTTTGATTTTTTTTGTTTGTTTTTTTTTTTAATGTGGGATGCTGATTGGAAACTGAGATGCGATATGGAGACTTTGTTTTTAAGATCATTCTAGTATTTCTAAGGCTTTCTTAAAAACAGTCTTGAGGTACTTGTCTTCCTTTTTAAGAACTGTCTACAAGTTAAAATGCTAGGAACTTAAAAGCAACTGCTCTGCTTTTATGGGTAAGGGAGAAAACGAGATTATTTGGTTGGCATGTGCACTCCCTTTTGCAAGTCATCTTCATAATACCAGAACATCACCTTCATCCTGGAAGAGTGGTAGGCAAAGACTGACTGACTGCAAGAGCACAACTTTGCAGCAGAAGGATCTTAGTGAGGCAGCATCATTTGCTTTTTATAGCTTTTCCCTTAGAGAGCCATCTGTGTATACCAGAACCACGTTTCCACATACCTCAAAGTAGTATTCTAATCCTTGCTTTTCTGATATATATTGACAGGAGAAATCAACTATTAATGTTTATGCAAACTGGAGAAGTGTTAACAGTAGGCAAAGTAATGGACTCATCAGGAACTATAGTTTATAGAAATAATGGAGTTAAAGCAGCAATCAAATTGGGAATAAAAGTTTGCAATAGGCACATGAGCACTTTGTATGATCTAAATGGTACTGCTTATACTATTGGTCAAGCTGAAACTTTATGAAAAGAATAGTCTCTGTCATAGTGTACTGGAATTCTACTTAATCTACATTTTTTTCAGTATATTTATTCTTAACACAAGTTTAATGTCTTCAAATTAAATTACAGCAAAAGCATTGTATATATTTCCAGCACAAATACAGCAAAGGTGTTGGCAGTAAAACTTCCCCAGACTGCCATATCACCTTAAGCAACTGTGATTTGAAGGGGCACCTTTAGAGAAGTGAAGAGCCCATTGCCAACATGTTTAGTCAAGTCCCCCCTCCATGCTTCTTTTGAGAGTGATGAATAGTAGAGGTGCTTTTGATGTTGTCAGGAAACTATACAAAGGGTCAGCGGTCTGTTTAATTTAGACAAGCAACTGTTTTATAGCTGCCTCTTTCTGTTTGTTTTGGGGTGGGTTGTTCTTTTGTTCTTTTTATTTGTTTGTTTTCCCCATTGCCAAACTGTGGAACTTTTGCCTAGGAACAAAACCTACAGGTAAATACCATAGTGACTATTTGTTGCCTCCTGTTGTTCCATGTTGCTTTTGTTTGAAAAGAAATCGAAATGATGATTTTGTTTGCTCTGCCCCCTGCTAAATAGTGTTACTGCAGAAATGACAAATTGATGTAAACTCCCACAATTTTTTTTTATTGTAAATGAGAAAGTTGTGAAAAATGAGCTAATATTAGTGGTTAAATTTAACATCAGTAAGTAAAAATTTTGTCTTAATTTTGTGAATAACCTTGTGTAGTCTGAATCAGGAAAAATACAGTGGCTTCTAGAGTTAGTAAGAAACAATGCACTGCAGGACAAAATACAGGGCTGAATGACCTTATTGTCTGGAACAGAATGTTTCACAGCTTTGGTCTGCAGACCTTCTGGTGCCTCTGGAAACTGCACTAACATGTCCACGGAACCATTTTTAATACATAATCAGAATTTTTTAGTTCTAGGCAGTTAGAGTGTAGTACACAGGAAATGTTGAGGGTTGACAGTACCTGATAACAGTACTGTGTTCAGAGACATTTTCCTCTATTGCAAGGACTATAAGGTGTAAAACAATAAAGAATTTTGTTCAATATTTACTGAGTACGTGTTTTGTAATTAGGCTTTGTGCTTCTGAATTGCTGACAGTCATTGTACATGGTACTAGAAGGTAATTGTGATAGCTGCCTAATTACTGTTTTGACTTTATTTCTTATCTCTGAAAAAACAAGGTGTACACAGGCACATATGCTGGTATGACTTCTGAGGTTATGCTTTTGTTTGTGTTGACAAAGTAGTTCTCATCTCTACACTTGTGGCTACATCTATGTGAAGAGTTACTAGGCTGTCAAATTATTCTTAAACCTCGTGTCCCCTTCCTCCTGCCATCCCTTCAACACTTGGTGCAGTCATTATTAGAAGTAGAATTATTTAATATATTAATATATGCCATATATATGTGTATTTACTATTACAGGATTTATAGGTCTGAGTCACATTTGATCTAGGGGAGGTGTGAAGCTATGCAATCATATTGTATTGGGGTCCAAAATCCTGAGCTCAGCTTCTGGCGTGTTATTAAATTGCAGTGAATCACTGCCTGTCTTTTCAAGCTGTGGTTTTTTTTTTTTTCATATATATGGTACAAGTTTCTTTGTAAATGGCTTTCAGCATCTTACTGTGGGGGGACACCTGGAAGAACAAGCATTTTGTGAAGGTAAGAGGCAATAAAGCTGTTGTAGAATTTGCTGGGAAGGTTCAATGGGCTCTTGCAGGTTGGTTGTATATTCACTGTTTGCTCTGTGTTTGCTCTCTTACCTATGTTTGTTCGGTTTTGTTTTGTTTTGGTTTTTTTAAGTAGGAGGAGAGTCAGATTAAACTGTTTGACCCAGGTTCATAAAAGCTGTTGGTGTTCACTTAGTAAGCCTCCTCTAACCAGACTGGTTCAAGTCTTTTCAGGCCTCGCTTATCTTGCACATGCGTTTTCTTTTGGATTTGAGGATAGTTCATTGAAGCAGCCTGGGATATGACTGCTCCTGCAGCTAGGATAAAAGTTTTTGTGATTAGGCTAGAAGATTAGCCTATGAGCACAGCTAGGAGCTGAGACTGCTTTCCCAAAAGGGAATGTTGAGCATTCAGAGTATCCTGCTGTGTTGACAGGCCTACTTGTTTGTGTTTTATGGCTCTGCAATCATGTTCTCAGCTACTTAAATCAATTGTGTAGGCAATGTAATTGCCCATTTGTTACTAAGGAAAAAGACTAGCTCAGATCCTTTCTGCCTACTGTATCAAATTCCTGAATTAGATGTTACAATTCCACTGCTTGTAGCTGAAATGAGTGTTTGTGTATCAGTTTCATGATGAGCATTTTGTGTGTAGTCTGTTTTGGGGGTTTTTTGTGGTTTTACTGGAACAGAAAGGTAAAAAAAAACCCCAAAAACCAAGATGATGATGAAGAGTCATGGTGGGGCTGCACCTAAATAGCCTGACGTTCAGGTAGGGTGCTTGGGACAAGAGATAGGTTCAGTTGCTATCCTCTGGGTTAGAAAGCTGCTAGCCCTGGGCAACAAGACAGACCTGTAAAACGACCCATTTGCAATACTACTTCTAGACAATTTGCCTCACCCCAGCTTGAAGCAAAATGTCTTTTCTTTGCCATCGTGCTTTTTCTTACTTGCAGGCCAGAATGAGAAAATCTTATGTCTTTTCTCGTGGCCAATTTGACAATACAATGACTAGCATATTGATAGAAGACGTGCAAGTCAGCTTTGTTTTTTTTTTATATTCTCTTATTTTCATTTCACACTTTTCTGCTGCTTGTGGCTGCATTTTAAGCACATACTGTTTTCATACACTGCTATAGCACCACTTACATAATATTAGGATGTTTTTAAAAATAGAAACGGACTTCAGGCAGAGAAGCTGCAGTGGAGAGGACTGAGACAGAGATGGAATGGTATTGATGAAAAGAACAAGGCCAGACTGGAAAAGTAGAGGGACGCAGAGCACTTAATGTAGTTCAGAAGTGAAGGCAGGGAAGAGGCCTGTGGAGAGATGTGTGCAGCAGAATTTCTCAGGCTTCCCACATAGCCTTTTGAGCTCAGGGAGAGCAGAGGATGGTGAAACAAAGACTAATAGAGACTGTAAAGGAAGAGTAGAAGAGAAGGGATAGGATATGTGTGAGATGAGTGTAGCGAAGTGACAGTGAATAGAGATGTCTTGTTACTTCAACTCTGTAGGCTTTTTAAATGTTTCTGAGTGGTAGTGGTGGGATGTTTATCTTAAAGGTCTTTGACTTTTGTATGGGGGGAAAAGGTACTGGTTTTAGGAAATTAGTTAGTTCTCATAAAAACAAAACTTTTTCACTCCCAAAGGCTTTTATTGAAAAATTTTACAAAGTGAATGCTATATATGTTTTATGTGCTTTAAAAATAATCTACTCCAAATAAAGTATTTTCATTGTGTAGCAGGACCTCGATTTGGACAATCTCATTATGAACTTGGAAAGAGTTAAATTTATTTTAGCTAGACTTGAGAGGAGTTGTTCAAAAGTTGGACCAGGGGAAATACGGTCTAAATCATCCTCCTTTTTCGGTTTTCCAGTGTATCAGTTTCTGTGGACAAGAGGAGAGGGACTTCAGTCTTTAGGGACTGTTTCTCCAAGCTGATTGGAAAGGCTTACAATTGCACCACGAGAAAGCAGTAAAATAAATACAGAGAGCAACAGTAACAGAAAGCAGATGTCTTGCTTTTGCAATTAAAGAACTTGGAGGCAATGAATAATGTCAACTGACTATGCATCTGGGAAATAGAGGGGGAAGGGAATATATGTATTTTGCTTCCTTGCTGACAAAACTGAAAGCCCCATACTGGTGAAAATGAAAAATACATTAACAGCCACAGCACCGTGCTTTAAAAATTGAGGTCATACGTGCTTAATTTTTCATTAAGAAGCATCATGCTAAGAGTCTTGCAAGATGGAGTAGACAGCTTTTGTTACTGTGTTCTTGGTTCTGTTTCTCTATTTTGAAGGATTCTTTAAAATCAATAGTCTGTGTTTCAACTGAGCAAAGTTTGTGGAAACGGGTCTTTTTTCTTCCACATGTGTACATTTTGTATTGGGAGGGAAAATATTACTGAGACGATTATCTGTGAAATACAGTTTAATTTTTTTAAAACATGCACATAAAATGGAAATAGATTTGACGTCTTTTAGTCTATATTCAGTCTATATTTGAATGTCACCGTGAACCAAAATGGTAATTAGTCACCTACACAGCATCTTCATTCACTGACTGTAGTACATGGAGTTTTCCTGCTGGTAATGTCTGAAGGCAAACAAGAAATGAGCTTTGGGAGAATGCATTCTTTGGAAGCATTAGCATAAATACGTAAATGTATATGTATGGCTTGGAGCAGTTTGCTTTTCCTGTGGTCACCAGGGATTTTTAGCCTCGTGACAATGAAATACTGTAACAGTTTGTGTTAAGAATGGAAATGTTGGATCTAGGCTGAATGGAAAAAGGAACAAGGCAGACTTCTGGTAGCTTCCTTCCCTTCGATACTGGTCTGGGCAAGGGCTGGAGAGTTGAGAGGATGTCCTGATTGTTTTGTTTGAAAGAATGCTAAGTGACATATTTAAAGCACAGTACACTTAAATGGCATGAAGGGAAGAGACAAACTGTGAAACTTAATTTTAATTTTTGTTTTGGTGCCCTTTCCCTGTCAGGGCTACTTAAAAACAAGTAACAAAACCAACATAAAAAATTGTTGCTGCTCTGACATAGGCATTAAGCACCTTTTTGCCCTGGCCTAAAAAGCAAGACTGATATAACATAAAATACTTTAAAGAAAGCAGAGACTATTAGGACTTTGATATATCACAGAGTACTGTAGAGAAAATGCTTAGGGAAAAATTGCTCATCTGAGGTTTCAGAGTTAGTTAGGAAGTTGTCAGTGCTGCTTTATATATGTACAAAGCTCAGAAGTCCTGTGTTTTCCTGATTGTATTTCAGGATGTGAAATACTACACTTCCTGTTGTCCCGATCTCTGCTGCTCTTGTCAGTAAAACACTGTACCTTGTGTTCCTGTGCTGTGCTGGTTTGAATCTTGCAGAAGGAAATCTCACTCTGTGGATGCATTAGAGCAAACTGCCACAAAAGAAACACCAAAGTGCCCATAGGAATCCTGATAGTCTGCTTGCAGAGTTCTGGCAGCTCAGAGCAAGGGCAGGTGAGAGATTTTCACAATGCCTGAATACAAGGCTAAAAAAAACCTCCCAAGCCTTCTTGTGAGGAAAGTGGTTCTGAACTGACACTTTTGGCATGCATTTGCTAGTGCATTCTTATTGTTGCAGTGAAGATGAAATTAGGTGGCTGAACTATAACTTCTTACACAAGTCTTTAATGGATCCACACTTGGACGCACACTGGTTTAGACATGTGGCATATAAACTCAACTCTTCACTGTGTGGCCCGTGGCTGTTGTAGTTTCAGTTGAAAACTAGTGCCAAGTTATTTAAGAATGTCTGCTGAAATGAAAAATTCAGTATGTGAAATAACGTCTTATCACCCTACAATTAAGCCCCTCTCTCTCAAACTTTTTCTAGTATTTCCATTAGTATTTATGCACGTATCTTATGAATGAAATGCCGTGCTACATCATGCTGTATCCCCAGCAACAAAGAATAATTTTTCTCCAGGCAAGACTGGGAATAAGATATGTGCAACTTCAAACACTTATCGATCAATCTGCTTCTGAAAACTGGATGTGAACCTTACAAGTAGGGCAGCAGTGCAAGTACTGCTACACATTCTACTCGTAAATATGTGTAATCTTTATAGAAAAGAAACGTGAACACGTTTGATATTTGTGAATAGAAAACCTATGGCAGAGAAAACTATGCTAGTTTTGAGGGTTTTGTAAGACTTTAATTACCCTAGAGGAATGTTTTTACATGCTTCTGCAAATTATTGCTTAAAAAAGAAAGGTATCAAGATTTTATAAGCTCTGTCCCAGATCCGATAACCATTTATATTCATGTTATATGATCTTACTAGACATTTTCTCTGTAGAGTGTTTTGTAGATAATGAGGCAAGCTTCAACTTTTTTATTACTCATTGGAATAATTTAATGGATGCAAATGAAAATTTCCAGACTTAACTGAGATGACATGTATGCCATCTCACCCTCTCCCCATGTTCTTCAAATGTGAAGATATTTTCTTTCTGGTTACAATCAAGCAGAACAAGACTACCTTGGGAGACATCTGTAGAGAGGTTGCAAGATAAGCAGGATATGTGTCCTCTCTTACTTTTGGCTCTAACAGCCAAAATTATCAAGTCCCAAGAGGGGTTTTTGCTAAGCACTTTCAACTTTTTAGGCTTTGCAGGAGTTTCATAATTGTCAAGAAAATTCAAAATTAATCCTGGTGAGAGGTGTAAGTCTACTCATGAACATCTGTCTTCTGCCATTGGGGATTACTGACAGCATTCCCATGTGCTTCCTCTCTGTAGCAGGCTGTGTTTCTGCAAGACTGAGCTTTTCTAGGGCATAATTGTAGGGAGTTAGGGCAGTCAACTGCCTAGCTTAGTATTTTGTCTCAAGTAATGCCAGTAGAGTTTATCCAAGGAAAGAGACATTGAAGCAATAAATATGCATACAATAATCTTTAACAAATTATAAAACTTTGAGCCAGAAGCTATATCAAAATTACTTTACAATAGCTGTGGATCATCCATTAATTTAATATTTTTTAAATGCTGTTAAGCTTTTCATTTCCACAGCATCCTGTGATAAAGATCTTGTGATTCCTTCCTGAATGATTTTCTCCTAATGTCCATTGCTCCTGTTTATCAGCTGTTCAGAAGGCAACTGGACAGAGATTTCCATTTTCAGATATGGAGGGGACCAAGTAACATGCAATTCTCTGATCTTCTTGAAAACTCTGGGAACTCAATTGCCTGCTTTTCTTGACAGGCTTTAATATTCCAGAAGCTTGTCACTCTCAGTTTTATAGATGCTTCAGTTTAGTATAGACAGTCTCATTACCAAATCCATAAATTGAGATGAGCTTGGCGTGGCTTGAAACCCAAATAGACTGCTATAAATCACCTTTTGCGAACCGTGAGGTAGACTTCTCCTGAAGTTTCAGCTTCTGGTGAAGGATCAGAACATGTGGCTGGGTTAAATTTAGTAAAGCTAGTGGATCTGAGCCAGACTTGCAGTTCACGTGTACAGCTGTAGAGTTACATTTGTGCACAGTGATAAAATTAGTTCATTTTAGTTTTCCATACTATTTCCATACTATATTGTTCTGTTCAAAACCATCGTAAGCTGTTTGCAAACATAAAGTTTTGTAACTCTACAAATAAGCTTTCCACATCCAAATGCAGCTTATGAATTTTTATAACGATACACCTTTTTTCTCTAACTCTGTTCCTTCAACCTTGGTGCCTTTGGCTGTGTAAGAAAGAGGAAAGGAGCTTGTTACTGCAAAAAAAAAACCAACCCACCTGCATTTGTCTGAAAGTGATTTGGAAACTTGTACAGGTCTATCTTGAGGTTCAAATAATCACTACAATCAGGAAGATTACACACATTCTTTTTGGAAAGATTTATAATCGTAGAAAAGGTGCAGTTTCGGTACAGATAAGATGACTTTTTTTGGCTCATGTGCTCTATTAATACAGGAGACCATACTGATGTTCTCAAATCCATCTCTTGGACTATAGAGACAATTAAGGCTGCTGAAATAACAGACTTTCTTGACCAGCAGTTCTGTTTTTCCATCTAGGAAAAATACCCATTTATCTTGTATTAAAATAAAGCCAAGCCTGTGACAGTTCCCTTTGAAAAATACTGGCTTGCAGTATTATTTATACAGTCTTCAAGTCAAAAAGGAGGATTTAATTCCAAATTAGCAGAGATGGGCTTCTGGGTGAGGTATCTAGGTGTAGAATGCATGGTCCTTTGGCCAGCTGGCAAAACGCACTTGGAGGAGAAAGTTGCAGAGATGTGAGGGGTGTTAGGGAACTACAGGGTATTGCAGTGATTATTGCAGCAACACTCCATTACATGTCCTGAAACTGGAGTGAATATAGTTTCCTTTTTAGCTGGCCCTGATGTTTTAAAGAACAGAGATGATAGATGGACTGATGGACATTTAGAGATGTGCTCAGACACTTACTATATGTTTTTTAAACGTTCTGTGTGATTGGTACCGTATCAAGCCAAATATGCAGTGGTGATCTTGGGAAACATAGGGCTTATTCAGCCTGTTCTGGTTGTTTCACTGATCCTTAGTGTAAATTTTCTGTGGAAACTGTATAGTATTTTCAGGAAAATGATACACTCTGTATTGTTCAGTGGAACAGGAATATAACAAAATCATAGATGCTGTTCACTTTTCTGTCTTGGGGGAAAGATACTGTCCTTTTGAGTTTTGTGCTTTTGAGTCCCTTGAAGGAGAAAGGGACTAGAACTTCCTTTATGAAACACAGAAACAATCAGTATCAGAAAGGTTAGGAAATATTAGCTTCAGACTAAAAAAAAAGTTTTCTTCTTTTAGACTACTTATTATATCCCCCAGAAATCATGGATTATATTGCATTTAAACAGCTTTCTGTGGACAACATTGCTAAAACTGATAATACATATGTATTTAGGATTATCTTTTAATCATGTTCATGAGGGAGAGCTGTGACATCAGTTATGCACGGGTGGTGGTAATATAACAGTAAAATGTGTTGCTTGACTGTGGAGTTTGTGAGAAAGAACCTTCATTACGTGATGCTAAGGAAGTGACACGGCACCTATTATTCCTGTATGGAATGTTCCCAAATTAAGTGTGCAAGTTTTAAATCGTTTCCGTTACAATGGTTGAGTTGTAAAATGAACAACTACATACACATTTTAAAACCTTGGTAAGCCCTCGCAGTCCTTGTGAAATTAATTATCCAACAGAGAGGATTAGTCAGTATGTAACTGTTTTTTAAAAAAATCAGTGCATTTATAGTTTCTGCTCTGATATTACCTTTTTTTTTTCATTTTAGTTCCTTGGCATAGCGTTTCTTGGGATTGGATTGTGGGCATGGAATGAGAAGGTAAGTTGAATATAGCACCAACTCCATGTTTTTCCTTTATCTTTCTGATGAAATATTGGAAGAGTAATATGCTGCACATCTTTTGTCTGAAACAAAATCAGGCTACTCTGTCAAATAAATCTTTGGCTCGGCACACCTAGAGGAAGATTCTTTGCATCTTTCTCAAGAATGCTTTGGCAAGATAGTGTGGCTGACACTTGCACATAAAATAACCATTTAAAATCTCAAACATCAGCTCAGATACTAGAACACTCTATTGAAGGCAGTATTGGCAGTGTGTATCTGTTGCATGTGTCCCCAGGAATGGAGACAGAACCTATGTATATTGGAGGGCAGCTTTCTGAAAATAAGCTTCTTTTTCTTTACCTTGACATAGCTAATTGCTGTTCCTTTGAAACAAGTGAAAAAAACCCCAACCTCAAGCCACTGAACACCCTAAAAAACTCCAAAACAAAATGAACCCTAAAAACCAAGCCAAACCTGAGATGGAACTGTTGTTTTTTCTTGTGCAAATAAAACTGTCCACTGGAACACTTTCAGTTGCAAGATTGTAAAATCAGCTTTGAAGTGGGAATAACAGGGGAAAGTTATTTGTGAACCAAAGCCTAATTTTTAGTTTGCTCGTCGCAGAAGTGAAGATGATAAAATATGAAGACATAATACTCAAAACAAGTCAGTACCTCTTGGGTTACTAGATGAATGAGTATGACTCTTTAAAAGATTAAAATTAAAAGCTAAACTTAAAGCAAAAATTTCATTTTCTTCTTTGTTTAAAAGTGTGAAAATAATAAAACCTAGCTGATAACAATGGTGCTATGATACTGAGTTAATTTTTTTTTTTCCTTTTAATGGAGAACACCGAGTAAGCTACAAATTGATGTTTGCTTAAGGCATAAGCTGGCACTTGCAGCAGATCAGATAACACCTTAGAAGCACTGAACTTTTGCCACTTTAAATTCAGGGTGAATTTTGCTGGCTGAGAAGTGAGTTGGTAACTGAGATTCTGACTGCTCTGTGCATCTGTCTTGGTTGTAGACGATTACAGATAGCAATGGAATATTAATTAACTTACCTATGTCTGAACTCAAGAGAAGAACTTTATTTTGGAGTGGCTTTCTGGAAGCACTTTTAACATTTTTGTATTATTGCAGTTGGGAACACAGGTGATTCCTCTTTAGAATGAATGAGCAGGTAAGGGGAAAACAGCTGTAATCTAGCGTCTGAAGTCTAAAATATACCAGTTCTACAGCTAGAGGGTATTCTGGCAGAATAATGGGTTGTTAGTTTTTTAATAGTTTCTATTTAGGAAAGGGCCCCCACACCCCCTGGAAAAATCCATTCAATTCATAATTGCTAGTAGCCAGAAACGAAAGCCTGAGGTTTTAATATCTCTTTTCAAGTCATCTTAAACCATTTTTAATCAGATCCTGAAAGTGGGAACAACATACCGTGTTGTTTTTAGAGTAAGCAGCTAAAACCATCTAGAACAGTTCAATATGCATTAGATCAGGTTCTATGTGTAGTAGGCTTTCCTATAGATATTAAACCACAAGATACTGTTTATTGTTTCGAAGCACAGATCTGTCCTTTCCTGGCATCTCTCCCCAGTTTTTTTAATGGTCACATCCTGTGGCGCTTCATGCAGACTGCTTCAGTTCATGGTTGAATCAACCAAAATGTAGTATATAGCTGAATTGATCACAGACAGACTTGATTTTTTTGTAGCAGGAATTATGGAAAAATGGAATGATGTCAAGCCTATTTGAGACCTTCCTTTCACTCAACTCTCTAGAGGACAGGCAATGGCCAGAAGCTGCAGTCAGCAAGATCAACTTCTAGATACTCATAGGTCCAATGCAACTTAGCGAGGGGCAGACTGGTTACATCCTATACATACTTGTTCTTGCTGCAGCTGGTAGTTGGAGGCGAAGACCAAGTAAATGAAGCCTAGGACTTGAGAGATCTCTAACTTAACTGAAAAGTGCTTCTCTAGCTAGACTGTTTCTTGCCTAAGGCTAGCCCAGATATCCCTTGGACGTTATGGGCTGTTGTAATGTCATACTGTAAGACAGCAAAGCAGCTTTGTGGAGAAGGACGTGAGGATCCTGGTATACACCAAGTCAAATCTGAGTCAGCGCAGTGCCTTTGGGACAAAGAAGGCTAATGGTGTCCTGAGCTGGATTAGGGGTGTTACCAGCAGGTTGAGGGAGGGGATTCTTACCCTCTACTTACCAATAACACGTGCATAAACTTAAACCTGGAAAGTTCCTATTAAACATCTGAAAACAGGTGTTTTTTTTTTTTTTTTTTTTACTGTTATGGTTTGCTTAGAGATGATGTGGAGTCTTCTCCTTTGGAGGTGCTCAAAAGCAGTCTGGCCATGGTCCTAGGCAGCCAGGTCTAGGTGACTAGACCACCTCTAGAGATCTCTTCCAACTTCAGCCGTTTTATGAAGAATGTCTCAATGAGCTAAGTTGTTAGCAAAGTTGAACTTGGTGCTGCTATTTTATATTTTGTAAACCTAAATTTGTAGGTGTGTTTTGTAGGATTGGATCTTCAGATGGACTCCTCTACTGTAAACTGATTTGGTGATGGGGAGAGTTTTTATTTACTTCTGCCTTGAATTGTGTGGCTTTATACCCACTAGTGTTGCTTTATAACCTAGCCATCAACTCAGATATCTTATCACTCTGTCACAGAATCTAAGGTAAAAAGGTAGTGTGCCAGGCCACACTTGAAGTGCAGGATGTAAAGAAATAATCCACATTTTACAGCAGTCCTGTTTGCTGCCAGCTAAAAACAGTTTGGCATGGATTTGGTGGATAGTTTCTCTCTTACGCTGTGTTGGCTTGAATTCTCCGCATTAAACTTTGTATAATGTGCTTTTTTTTTCCTTTACAACAGTCTCGTGACCTTCATTGCAGCCTTTGCAGGGAGGCGAAAGAGCTCATTTGTCAATTAGGCAGTAGAATTGGCTTGACAGTCAGTCAGCCAGCCCCATACAAAAAATGGTCAATTAGCATTCTGAGTCATGAACCTGAAAGAGAGCTGGGGGGTGGGGGACAATAAACTCAGAAGATGAATAAAGCTATACATGGATATAGCTCACAATCTTGCAGTGTTTTCAGATGTGCTAGACTTGGGCTTGCACCATAAAAGTTCATCCATGACAGCTGATTTCCCACTGCCCCCCATGCCTCCACCCCCACAACAGTGACACGAACATTGTTAATATACATTGAGCCTGAGCAACTTAATAACTTTGCTCAACAGCAGGGGAAAAAGTTTGTATTTCACTGACTTTATTTAACCACATCAAGCCATTTCTTCTATTGACTTTAAAAAAAACAAAACAGAACTTGTATAAAATGTCTATTTTCCTCATTAGTTGTATATCTTAGAGAAAGTGGTCTTAAGGCTCATTGGGAGTGTTCATGGCATAATGCTACTTGGTACTTGGGCAAAATAAGCTTCCTGGTTCTCTCACTATCTGCAGGAGATTTAGTCTCGCTGCTTTTGAATATAGGTGGTGAATTGCTGTTATGTTTTCTGAGACCTTATAAGACTTTTTGTGGAGAGGCAGCTTTTAGAAGAAAAGCACTATGTTTTACTTTAAGCAGGAGGTCGCAAACAGAGAGATACTAAAGTGGGGGGGGAAATCTGCAGATCCCTGCAAAATTGGTCAGTTAGACTTAGTTTATGTATAAGATTGACTGAAATGGAGCGAAGTGAAAGAGGTTGATTATGTCCTTAAGTTTGGTTTCTAGGCTCTTCTGATTAAATCCGTTTCACTAGAAGATACTGCATCTCAGAAGTCAAGTTGGGAGCAGTTTGGAGTACCAGTATGGTACCTCTGTGTGCCAGCATAGTATTCTTAGTGGACAGGAGCTCTAAATCTGTATCATCAGCTTTAAGCTAGACTTCTTTGATAGAAGGTGATTTAGGCCTGCTGTGATGTTCTGGAACAAGATAAACTCCCTAAAAAGAAACAATCACAATTTGTCAAATGAAGTCTTTCTTTCCTTGCCTGAAACAAAAATGACAGTTATCTTCAGGAAAAAGTTCTCAGTTCTTTTACTGTCCCCACGAGTGGCAGACATCAAGATGGAATGATACACTAGTCACTCCATAATTATGCATACATGTCTATCATAGATTTTTAAAAACACTTGCTGACAAGGAAGCCTTGTATGTGTCCTGTGGATCCCTATGGGCTGAAGGATACCCAAAGCATGTGTCTTGCTTCTAAGCCAGGACTCTGTGCCTGGATTTTACAGAACTGGGGAGAAGAGCGGGATGCTGATATTTGCTATTTAATTTAAATTTCAGTGTCTAAACATGCATTATCTAAACAGACTCCTAAATAATTTTACTAGTGTTCCAACACTTTATAACCATTAGTTCTGAAAAGTGTAAAAATCTGTATCTTGCATGTATTTATGGCAGTTATTCATCTACTGAGCCCGACTTTGTCATAGTAAGAAAGCTAGACTAGTTCTTCATTAGACGCTTGGAAAATAAAGTTCTTCTGCTATTGCTGTTTGCAGTGGGAAATACAGAACTAACAAAAATCAAGGAAATAAGATTTGTAAACATCCCTCACCTAGTGTCTTGCTTGCAGATACAAAATCTTGGAGTGGAATTAATTTGGCATGTTTCAATGACTATCGTCCTGGTCTCTGTGCTCATTCAGATGCACAGCATGTAGAAAGTGCATGGATTTTATGACTAACAAAGTAGAGAGACGTTTTTCCATTTTAAAATCATGCTTTTGGAGCTACTTTTTTTCCGTCATTCCCATATCTTCCTATTTGCCAGTGATTCTAGGTCCTGCTGACAAGCTTGTGGAAAGGCTAATTCTGTTTGCAAAAAAATGTTTCAGAACGTCTTGTATTCCAGGTCTTTTTCTGACCATCTGCTTTTTTTGTACCACCAGTAACAGGATTCTGCAGCAGAAAATATTTTTTCCCGTCTTGGAGGAAATGGGGGGGGGGGGAAGGGAAAAAAAATATTTGTCCCATCCCACACATGTTGGTTTCTTCCTTTTAATTTTGAATGACCCTCTGGGACATTTTGTCATGGGGACTGTTGTGTTGAGTCCTGTTCTTTTACATGCACTCCCATGTGTGGGCTGAATTGCAATCTATCAACTCCTTGTTCCCTCAGATGAAGATTCTCCTAAGTTATCTGTGACTCCAGATGCCTTAAATTTTCATTACTGGGTCATCTTTTCAAAATTGCTGCTGCTTATAGTGCTTTCACTTGGAGCTATTCTCTCTTGCCCTGCAGTATGCAACTGTGCCTGTGAAATCAGCTGTTGCTAGCAGATATTACACAGAATCACAAGAGTTGGAAGGGATCTCGAAAGATCATATAGTCCATCCCCCCGCCAGGGCAGGACCACCTAGAGTAGGTCACAGAGCAACTCATCCAGGTGGGTTTTGAATGTTCCCAGAGAAGGAGACTCCACAACCCATCTGGGCAACCTATTCCAGTGCTCCATCACTCTCAGAGTGAAGAAATCCTTCCTTGTGTTTCTTTGGAACCTCTCATGTTCCAGCATGTACCTGCTGCCACCTTGTCCTGTCATTGGTGAAAACAGCCTGGCTCCATCCTCCTGACTCCCGCCCTGTACATATTTGTAAACATTAATTCTGCGAACATTTGAGACCTGAATGTGCAGTGGATTTTTTTAACACTAACCACAACCACAGACAGTCTGGAAATCTCACTAGTTTGTTCCTGCACTTGTGACTCCTTTCTTTTTGGCCTCAATGGGAATAAGGAACAACATCAGATTGTGTAGGTGTGCCAACAGTGGGGACAGTGCTTCAACCAAGATGCCTGTGTTGGCATCCCATACATTCTGGGAAAATGGAAGTAACTTTCTGAGTTCAGCTCACAAAAGCTATGTCTGCTATAAAAACAGTCACAGAATATACAGTGACTGTCAACTGATCTCTTGCATGAACACAAGACTTAAAAAAACATTTGAAAGCCCTTTAAAGTCAGGCTTTTTACAAACACAAAGTATTTTTCTAGGCAACGCTACTACAGTAGTTCGTTCCAACCTTTACTGTTGAATAGGTGCAAGTAATACTGATGCTTTAGCATCAGAAAGGAGGATTTTTTTTCTTATTCCTAAACCCAACTTCTCGTTTTGGAAGCACAGTTATTTTTCTGAGGTGTACACATACATCACTTTCTCGGTAGTTTAAGCATGTGCATGATCTGTATTTGGCAGTAAACATTTTGTTTGTGCAAAGCTACATACTCTAATACTTTTCTTCTCATGATGGCATCAGTCCAGGGCTCTGCTGTAGTCCCTCAAGGAGAGCCAGTAAGACATGTTCCCTGGCTGATCTCCAGCTCATCTGTTTGCTCTGTTCCCCCACCCTCAATTGCCTGCTGCACATTACGGTGCCTGGGTTATTGTTTAACCTTTTCATCCACCACAAATCAAAATTTGTTTGGGGTAGTGAAGCAACAAAGCATCATCCATAATTGAACTTAATAATGGTGAAGTTTGTCATAACTCCTTTATTTGTGAACTGTACTTGATTTCCATCGCTAGGATATAACGGTGCAAGCATGCAACAGCAAAGACTGACCTCATATTCCTACCCCTCTCCAAATTCAGGAGAGGAAGTAAAGTGAAATAGTAGGACCCGCTCTTTTCTCCAACAAAAGAGTGGTAGGAAGAAGCATTCACGGTTCCTTCCACCACACCGAGAAGCGTAACACAACTAAACCAGGCCTGCCTGAAGCTCCAGCTGAACTGGTCCTCTCCTTATGGTATGGTATATAGAAAAACTGTCTATAAGAGATGCCTGAATCCCAGTGACAGATCCCCTGTTGTCATGCTAGTTTTCATCTCATGGTCAACAACCTCCACCCTACAAGCTGGATCTCATGCCCAGCTCAAGGGAGAACAAAGCAATGGAAAGATGATGGCCTTGAAGACAGTAACTTAAGAAGACCCTTCCAAATAATACAGCTGCACCACTGTTTGCCATTATCCCGTCAATACATAGCAAGGAAGAAACAGTCATTTAGAAAAACAGTAGGGGTGCATCCCTCATCCTTTCTCCATTTTGTACTCTGTAAGATCTTAAGTGCAATTTGTACTACTTTCCAGAGACAGATATCTGACTCCAGGTGCCACCTTTAGTGCATATCTACATTGACATTTCAGGTCAGATTCAGTAGTTCGTTTTAAAGGGTATGGAGACAAGCCATGCTTTGGTTCACACCAGGGCACAGTCTCAGTGCACACAGACTAACTTACTTAAAAATGAATATGTGCCTATGGAACTTAAGTCATGTTCCACTCACTAGCAGGCATTCAATCCATGAGATCCCATTAGAACTAGGCTAAAGAAAGTGCAAACCTTTCAGAACCTGTAGAGCATGCAAGTTGGGCCTTCAACACCATTTTCTGTCCTAGTGGTCCACACCACTCATAGTTAAGAATAGCAGACATAGTTAAGAATTCAGAGTGTGTCACTGGGGGTGGGGGGAATACAATGTTAGAATATGAGATTCAGGATCCTCTGTTCAAACACCACTGTAAACATTCCCTTCTGCTTTTGGCTAAAGAAGACAGAATTGGTCCCTACAAGATGTTAGTACATCTCTGCCAAACTTTCCCCCGAAGTAGCTATTACAGCCAAATAATACTGAATATTGCAGTAGTAGGCAATATAGACACTTTCAGTGTTCTTAATAGTATAAAATGAGATAATGTTATCTGGCCATTGCCCTGCTGCTTGAAGCAAAATATGCTTTTCTTTGAAGTATGGTATTGCTGTCTCCTTAGAGAGCCTGTTTGTTAGTGTCCAGAAAAACACAAGACTGGAAAACAGCATTTCAGCAGTAAGCAGCAGTCTTCTCTTAGGCTCTCTCTGTGCATCTCTAGCTATAACCACGGAGCGTTGTCTGTGTTTGTCATTCCTGCTGTTAACTGTTATTTTATTGCCAAAGCCTCTCTGAAGTTTGTATATCCTGAGAATGTCTTTCCAGAATACCGATAATTTGAGATTCGTCTTCAGAGAGCACACAGAACAAGTGAGAATTATGCAGGAGGTGCTTTGTGGTCAAGATGTGTTATTTGGGGTTTTCCTAAGCTAAGTCTACGATTGTCATATGTGGACTAGCAGAAGATGCACATGAAGATGCTTTCCAAGGGACAACACACAATGACACATAAAGCTGCTTCTGTGCTTTTTCAGTACCTGTCAGATCACAGCTACCTTGAAGAGTTGGAGCCTGGAGAAGACCAGAGATTAGATGACTTTCTTTTGCCAGGTGATTGGCCAACATGTGACCTGTCAGGATACTAAGAGCCTGCCAGTGTTAGGAAATCGAGGAAGGTGGGAAAGGACAGGATTAGAAAAGCAATACGCAGTTGATTCACCAAATTTTATTGTCATTGATTTTAATGGGAGTGTGACAAGATGCAAAGTGGTGTATTGCTCTTGCTAACAGTTTTTCATATTATGACTAGCTTCTTTAACAGCACTGTCCACAAATGTGAAATGCATTTTACTGTGAATTCTTCTTTTATTTGAATGTTACTACTTTCATATGCAAGTAAATTAATTAAATGTAGCAATTCGCTGTGAGGTTTTGGGGGATTTTGTTTGTGTTTGCTTTTCAGTGTGCTTTGTTTTTTAAGGAAAGAAAGTGTCTTATGAATGAGAGACTTAAATGACCGTTCCTTCTTGGATTTTTTTTTTAATGTAAAACAGTTATACAAAGGCAGCATCATTTCTTCAGTGACAGTTTTTTCATTCTCCCACACTACAGTCCATTAATTAAAAAATCAGCTAATGTTAAAAGAAATAAGTAGTAGTGTTTGCTTTAAGGCAGAATTTCTTCTCAGGGTAACTTATATGAGCATGTGGGCACAGAGAGGAAACTGAAAGGACTTAACTTTATAAAGAAGTAATTTTAGCAGTCTATTTCCCTTGGGGCACAGTGTATGTTTCCTGACTTCTGTATGGTCAAGGCCATAACTGTTTCAAAGGCTTGTGTGCTATTGGATTATACTGTTTATTTTACTTGTCATTCTTAGCGAGAAAGTTATGTCTTTGATTTCTTTTCTATGACAAATGCAATGAAGCAGAAGTAGTGGAAAACTTCTGCACAAGATGATTTAAATGTTAATGACAGGTAAGTTTTCGTTTCACCTGGCTTGTACCATCTCAATATTAGCTAGGTAAAAAAAGGAATGTGCCAAATTGTCTGCTTTGATAGCAATACTGGCTCTGAGCAGCATTATGTTATATCATACTTTGTGTATAGTTTTGTCTTTTTAATGAATGACAATAAAACTAGTACTATATCTGAGGTAGCAGGAAAGTGATGAATGTGATTTTTTTTTTTTTTTAATTTATTTTTCATCTCTCTGTCAGGCAATAACCTTCTTTAGTAGGAGAGGGGAATCCAATTTGCAAGTGTCATTTGTGCCTTTGTTGTTCATACATTGGGATTGGATGGTAGTCAGGGTTTTCCTTTGCTTTTAGCATACTGGCCTTTTCCAAGGCTCCTTGCTGTGTGCATCAGAGAAATTAATGTGTATTTTATCCAGTTTATCATTGTCTGCAGAATTAAAAAGCTTTGAGTACTGCCTTCACTTACCACTTGCTCAATGTCAGTTTTCAGTAGTATGAACTGACTCTGTGAGGGGGAAAAAAAACATCACAGGTCTAAACCACAGGTGTGAACAGTCATTTGTTAAAAAATGCTACTAACAACTTTTGGAAATGAGGTTATAATAACTTCCTTCAAAATTATTGCTGTTCTGGGACTATTTCAGAGAAGTAAAACAGATACAAACGGGGAAAATGAAAAGGATGAAGAACTGAATTCTGCAAATAAGGAGCTGTAAAGGTTAAGGTCAATATTGTTGCTTTTCAAGCCACAATGTCACTCGGGAGTTAGTAGGGAAAGCAATGGTTCAAAGCAACCAGCCCAGGTTCAGACTTCTTTGAGGAAGCATGCACGTGGAGAAGTATCTGCTACAAGTGTGCTATTATTAGGGAGGTGAATGAAGAAACAGTGGTGCTTCAGCTCTTTTGCTGCCAAAAGGCTTTAGGAAACTGTAAATGTTCCTGTGCAAACTCACTGGAATAAGGAAGACTTTATATCTGCTTCTTGATACGGCCCATTTGTTCAACATCAGCCAAAAAATGTTCATAAAAATAAAGTAGTTCCTTTAGAAGCTGGCATCACAACCCAAGCTCTGCTTTGAAGGGGACAGTGACATTACAAACAGACTGTGTGTGCTAACTGTTGTATCTAAACCTCAGCATACGTGGTTTACTATACGATAAGTCTACATGTTAGTGCAAACCATCTCAAGACAAGCCCCTGACAACTGCCTTCTGCCTTACTAAAAGACTTAACATCATTTTCAGTTTTTCTTTTTTTTCCTGCTACCTGATTAGCCAGTAGCTATAATTTATTTCTGCAATGAGTTTTTTGGGCTGTAGATGCCTGAGATGGAGTTAGCCAGGTATCTACTTTGTCAAAATTTGGAATAAAATTTGTTGTTGCGAGATGCTGCAACCTAGGGGCTTATCTCTAATTTCTGTCAGTTGTTGTAAATACTGAGCATAAATGCTAAATGCATGGTGGTGATCTTGCTGTTGACTGCTTTTTCTGTCATAATATGTATAACTGTATGCTTACATAAACAATATGAATGATACCTAAAAGGCATCTCAGCATGGGTAATAAGATTAAGTTTCTTTCAAATATCTATTCTGACTTTCCTAACAGACTAATTCTCATAGCTACAGAGACAGCAAAATGCCCTGTAGCTGTCTCACAGAGGACTCTAGAAGCATGTTTTGTTGTTCATTCTACGTTTTGACTCAGAAGTATTGTATGTAGTCGCCCTTTTGATCTCTTTTTGAATGCAAAGATTTTCTTAATTGTATTTTCTCGCTATACTGTAAAGCATTTGTTATTTGCTATAGTGTTTTACACAATCAGAATTTGTAAAACTGAAAGCTAAACATACTTGTTACCCCTTGGCATTGTTTCTTTCCTAGGGAGTGCTGTCCAATATCTCCTCCATCACTGACCTGGGAGGCTTCGATCCAGTTTGGCTCTTCCTAGTGGTAGGAGGAGTTATGTTCATTTTGGGATTTGCAGGATGCATTGGAGCATTGCGAGAAAATACCTTTCTTCTCAAATTTGTAAGTAGCTTTTGCAACTGTGGTGTTCATCGGTTACATATCATAAGTCATGTTCTCTGTTCCTGCTTACCTGTGTGAAGATTTTGACATATCTTTTGGGAGTGGATGGTGTTATCTGATGTGCTATCTGAGTTTTGTGAATCAATTTTGCTTAACTGTTAAGACCTTGGTCTCTGGTGCTTACTGTTTTGGGATTTCTTTAAGGTTCAAAACTATTGGTGGTAAGAATCATAACATGGAACTACTGCTTTTATTGTGGATATAGCCCAATATTTTGCTTTTCTGTCACAGAGGGAAATTTCTGCTAAGAATCTATGTTGAATTTCGAGTCTATAGCAAGCTGCCTGTGAAATATGAGGAATGTAGATACAGCACTGTGATGCGTGTGATATCTGCTGTGCACGTGCCCCTCATGGTACAGAGGTGACAGGACTGTTAGGAGAGATTGTTTGCTGATATCCTCAGTTCTTTACCATGTAGCTAATTTGAAAAAGCTTCATTGCTTACTGTCAGTGCTGGGACGTGAGAGGGAGAAAGGGAGAAAAGTGTGCCCAGGATAGGTAAAGAAAGTAGAAGTTGTCTTCTTGAACTGTGGGCTGCACTGTTAGTTGGGAAAGGAGCTGTTGATATACAAACATACCTCAGCATGTAAAACTATTTTAGCTAAGTAGCCTGGTTCTGTTTTTTTTGAAAGCTCTCCTACTGTGAGCTTTAAAGCTGAGGATAATAATATCATGTACCATTTTACATAAATTTAAGATTTATTATGAACATTCAGGATTTTTTCTTCTACCATCCCAACTTTCAGAGATAGGCACAGCCTGGGTAGCAGTTGTGTCTTCATAAACATTGACTGTTAATTACATACATGAAAAGGCTTTCAGTGAAACAGCTGCTTTCAAGTGACATTTGGCTCCCACAGACATGTTGTATAAGGGGAGGAGCCAGTTGAAAGTTAGAGTTCTTGGGACATTTATAAAGCTCAAGTTCTAGCTTGCTTTTGCTTTAATAAAAAAAGCCAAACAACCAAACCCAGAAAAGAATGGCGGTGAAAGCTATTGTAACATTTTTTCCCCTCTTTGTTGCTTCTCTTAGCTTGCCTAAAGTGAACTCATCTGCTGTACCAGAAATAGCCTCCTATACAGCAGCTGCAGGAGAAATTAAAAATGCATCTGAACAAACACAGAGAGCACATTAAAATGAAACTCAAAGGCACAGTTGCAAAAGGGGTAGACTTCCAGTATATGAGGACCCCTGTGTGTTTTAAAACAGTGTACTCAGAGGAGATGCTTAGAGAAAGTGGCAGATCATTAGTAATGCCTTTGGCATCCATTGCATTTGCATTAATCATCACAGCTTCATTTGGTCTTAATATGGATGTGAGTCATTCTGTAGACATTCTGCTTCAACTTAGTCATTAATTAATTTCTGCTGTTACCAATTTTTGCATTGTCCACTTAGGTAGAGCTTTATCAATGCGGGATTCTAAAGAAAAATAAAATCACTAAGAAAGCATTTCACTGGGACTATTGGCTGTTTATGCCTTTTAAATGACTACACAGAAATTAAAGATGAGTTTTCAGAGGGCCTTACAGGTGGTGAGCAGCCATCTCTGTGGAACTTTACAGTGAATTCTCTTGGACCTCTTTGAAATTCCAGTGAAATGCTCAACGTTTGAATTTGTTGGTATTTTTATTATTTCTAAGAATAGAATTAAGATTCATGTACTACAGTCCTAATAAACAATGGTGTATTTTTAATTTAAAATTCCCTGTGGAAATAGCTTGACCTTGCCCTGAAACAGATAAATCCCTAACACCAGAATCGTGAGCCTTGAAAAATGAGGCTTTGGTCATAAAGCAAAATAATATAAACTTTTTTCTTTCTTCATAGTTTTCTGTGTTTCTTGGAATTATTTTCTTCTTGGAGCTCACTGCTGGTGTTCTAGCATTTGTTTTCAAAGACTGGATAAAGGACCAGCTGTATTTCTTTATAAACAACAACATCAGAGCATACCGAGATGACATTGATTTGCAAAACCTCATAGACTTCACACAGGAATATGTAAGTTGGACTATGTTTATTTTTTTTCTGGTAAAGCTTACTTTAAAGTAAAACCTACTCTATTTTTTACTTCCCATCTGTTTGATTCCTTCAAGAATCACACATATTCTAGGATATAATACTTTTGAAGAAATATGTATATTTGTCTTTACAGAACTAATGCGAACACAGAGCACTTGTGAAAAGTGGTTTATTTCTTGGTGTGTGACTGAGCAAAACAAGGTGAAGAGTTTGGGTGACTTCTTCTTGAAGACTTAGTGTCAAATCTACAAGTTAAAGTCTCGTGTTTACCTTTTGGGGCATATTCTGTACACATATGAAGATATTTTAGGGTTCTTGAGGAAAGAGGTATTTAAAATTTATCGTAGGAGCTATCACATCTGTTTAAAAAGAATAATCTTTCTCTAAGCTTAATTTGATTCTGAGATCAATGTTGATGTAGTTCTATCAATGTTGGAGTGGCTGAGATATTTAGCTGATCTGAGTGAAACTCTATTGTTATTTCTTTTTTTAGTGGACTTAATGGAATTAGCCTAATGAAGTGGGCAACACATAAAGTTCTCACAGGAAGTCTCTAAATGATGGTGTAACTGCACTTGTGAGAGAAAGGTCAAGCCAGGGTTGCACACACTTGTGCAGGTTAAGCTCTATAATTTATCAGTGTGTGTAAAGGAGTCTTGCAGTGACTGTCACACACGAGTTATTTTGCCAGTACCTTTTTGCTTGTGTACTCAATTCTGGCCTGCATTGGTGAACTCCTTTTTTGAGTTTGGCCCTGTGTTGCTAATTTGCTTAATCATAGAATCACAGAATGTTAGGGGTTGGAAGGGACCTTTAGAGATCATCTAGTCCAACCCCACTGAGAAGCAGGGTCACCTAGATCGGGTCACATAGGAACTTGTCCAGGCGGGTCTTGAAGACCTCCAAGGAAGGAGACTCCACAACCCCTCTGGGCAGCCTGTGCCACTGCTCCCTCACCCTCACAGTGAAATAGTTTTTTCTTATGTTTAAGTGGAACTTTTTGTGTTCCAGCATCATCCCATTACCCCTTGTCCTGTTGCTAGATACAATAGAAAAAAGGGATGTCCCAACCTCCTGACACCAACCATTTAGATATTTATAAATGTTAATAAGATCTCCCCTCAGTCTCCTCTTTTCTAGACTAAACAGCCCCAGTTCCCGCAGCCTTTCCTCGTATGACAGATGTTCCAGTCCCCTTGGTGGCCCTGTGCTGGACTCTCTCCAGAAGTTCCCTATCCCTCTTGAGCTGAGGAGCCCAGAACTGGACACAGGACACCAGATGAGGCCTCACCAGGGCAGCGTAGAGGGGGAGAAGAACCTCCTCTGTCCTGCTGGACACACTCTTCTTGATGCATCCCAGGATGCCATTGGCCTTCTTGGCCACGAGGGCACATTGCTGGCTCATGTTTAGTTTATTATCAATCAAGACTCCCAGGTCTCTCTGCAGAGCTGCTCTTCAGCAGCTGAACCCCCAGCCTGTACTGGTGCATGGGGTTGTTCCTCCCCAGGTGCAGGACTCTGCACTTGTCCTTGTTGAACCTCCTGAGGTTCCTCTCTGCCCAACTCTCAAGCCGGTCGACATCCCGCTGAATGGCAGCACAGCCTTCTGGGGAATCAGCCAGTCCTCCCAGTTTGGTGTCATCAGTGAACTTGCTGAGGGTACACTCTGTCCCCTCATCCAGGTTGTTGACAAAGATGTTGAACAAGACTGGCCCCAGAACTGATCCCTGTGGAACTCCATTGGCCACAGGCCTCCAACTCGACTCTGTGCCATTGATCACCACCCTCTGGGCTCTGTCATTCAGCCAGCTCTTGATCCACCTCACTGTCCACTCATCCAAGCCACACTGCCTGAGCTTTCTGATGAGGATGTTATGGGAGACGGTGTCAAAAGCCTTGCTGAAGTCAAGGTAGATTACACCTGCTGCTCTGTCCTCGTCTAGCCAGCCGGTTACGCACTCATAGAAGGATATCAGGTTGGTCAAACCGGATTTCCCCTTGGTGAAGCCATGTTGACTCCCCCTGATAACCATCTTTTCCTTCATATGTTTAGTGACAACATTCAGGATGAGTTGTTCCATCCCCTTTCCAGGGATGGAGGTGAGGCTGACCAGCCTGTAGTTTCCTGGGTTGTCCTTCCTGCCCTTTTTGAAGACTGGAGTGACATTGGCCTTGTTCCAGTCCTCAGGCACCTTGCCTATGTTGGCTGAAGTAATGTTGGCTAATTTTTTGCACAATCTACAATTAAAATAATTTAATTCCACGTTTGATTTGCTTCTACATATCTTTGGGGGAAAAGAGATGAATAAGTAACAGGATGTGGATCCTTGCTCTGGTTTGAATCTGGTCCAATTGGGAGAAGGTCAGAGTTCACCACAGTCTGAAAGCAGTGGTCCACTTATATGCAACCAAATACAGTCTTGCAGACACTACGATTAGCAATTTTAGCAGATTAGTCAGGGGCAGCATGGGTCTGGAGAGCAAGCTACTTCTTCAAATAGAGCTAATGCTTGAAGACAACATGTTGGAGTATTGCAGAGGGAGCTGTACTACGTCTGGAAAGAAAGAATTGCCATTTCAGTGCTTTTCAAAATGTGATTTTTCTGGGCTTTTTAATGACTTTCTTAAAGCTGACCTAGATGGGTTTATTGGGATAGATTCTTAAATGCTATGAAACCTCAGTGCTCCACTGATCTCTAGTCCATTCTTTGTATGTTCAGCAAGTTTTACCAATTCTTTGTGTGTTCAGCATGTTTTGCCAGAGACTAAGCTTGCCATTTGGCATATTTACTTTGTGAAGTACTCCGCCTGCCCTCAATAAAGATGTTGTTTGTGCAATATGTGATGCCTGGGAACCAATGTGTTCATACTATCTGATGTGCAGCCAGGCAAAGATTCCCTCAAACTGGCAAAAGGAGTAGCTATATCAGTGTAGCCCTTGAAGCTGATTAGTTTTGATGAGAATCCAGGGTGCATTAGATTGGACAGAATACGATGCTCTTGGCTCTGCTGTCCCTGGGGCCTGAGCTCGTAGGCCTGTGCAACTCTGGTGTTCAGTAGGCTTATCAGCTCACTGCAGTTTTCTATCCAGAGAGCAGTGTTGCAGGGTGAGAACATAACTGTAATCACATGATAAATTTAGAACAACTTACAGGTTTGGAATGGTCTCTAAAAAAACCAGAACAAAACTATCTTCAGTTAAACCAGAGGGAATCCTAGATCTTGTTTAGCAAGCTTGAGGGAAACTGGCAGTGATGATACACGTTACCAATGCTGAGATTTGTTTGTTCTGGAAATCAAGAACTTCTTTTTTCTTTGTTCTAGTGGCAGTGTTGTGGGGCTTTTGGAGCTGATGACTGGAACCTTAATATTTACTTCAATTGCACAGATTCCAATGCAAGTCGAGAGCGCTGTGGTGTGCCGTTCTCGTGCTGCACTAAGGACCCTGCCGTAAGTGACAGCCAGGAGGGTAGGATGGGTCTGCTCTGAGATTTTTCTTTCCTCACCTTCTCACCAATCTGTATTTTGTTTTGTACTTGCAGCTCAGCTTAACCATTAGCTTTTCTGTAGTCAGCAAAAGTCCTGAGCTGATTTAAGTCTTCATTGTATGTTTACCGCTTTTCATTAGAATGAGAGAACCATGGGCCTGGCTGAATAAACATATCAATTTTAGCAACTATAAAAAGCAGAAGCCCGTAATAAGTTGAAGGAGATGAGCTTTCAATTGAATGTCATCAGGATATTTCATTCACTCCCTTAAACAACAGCAGCTCTGCCATCAGGCACTCTAAAGCAAGTATTACTTATTATGTAATGCAGTGTCCAGAAGCTGCCATCAGTTTGACCCAGTTTGTGCCAGGTCCAGTAATAAATGACAGTCTATGCCCTGAAGAACTGACTTATGTTTGCAGCTAGATATGAACATCTTTAGATGCTCTTTTTTTCCCCCTTTAAAATTATGGTTTGTCCTACAGTCACCTGAGATCAGGCTGGAAAGGTCAGACATTGAGTAAGGGAACAGGTTTTTGGAAAATTTTCATGTCTTTAAAAATAGTTATAGTTCTGGATCATCAAGCAGAAAATGTTAGAGGCACAATCAGGAATGAAGGGTAAAGTGTAGGGAAAGCAGTTCACTGACAGTGAAAGGCTTGGAATAGGGATGGGTATGTGCGTGGAAACTTATGTGGCTAACGCTGCATACATTTGACCTCACTGTCTTAAGAGCAGCTGCCAGTGAGTGCTTGTATTATCTAGTAGTTCAGCTGTGGCATTTTCTTCACCTGGAGTGACTCGGAGTTCCTTGGACGTATGAGTCTGTAGTACTGACTAAAGCTCAGCAAGCTGCCAACAAGCACCACAGGTGCTTCCTGCCTTGCTAATGCAACATGGTCCCCACTGCACCTGGCATCCAGTCACTACTGCTGTTCTCCGCCTCCCCTGATAAGGCACTGCTGCTTGCACAAGCTGCCTTCTGTTTCCTCTTCAGTGAATATATCTTCACAGTACTTCAAATCTTTCTCAAAAAGATCACTGAAAATGTTTTAATGAAATATTAAAAAAAAAAAAGTAGGTTAGTCTCAAGCCTTACATTATGCTTAGGATTCCCCCTACTGTTTGCCCGTCTGCCCACCCATCCACCCACGCAGGCCATCACAACCCAGTTTTTAAAATATAGTTGTTAAGAAAACAAAAGCAGTGACAGCATTACAAGGTAATCCTATAAATGCATAATCCACACTAAAGTTATTTCTCTGTGTGTATGGTTATGCAGTTTCTTAGGGGGGACTAGAAATCTAAGGGAAGTCCTAATTCTTACTCATTGTAGGGAAGCAACATGTTCAATTACCTTTAATGACTAAAAATAGTATTTTTAGAGATATTAGAAGTTATCCATATAGTGGATATAATTGTAACCAAGCTGTGACTAGGTCAGTTGCCATGATAAATGTAGGTTTAGTCTGTGTGAAGGAAAATTTGTCCCTTTTGGAATTTATGATGCAGTGTTGGACTGAGGCAGAGAGTTATGTGGATGCCTTATTGAACAGCTAATCTTTTAGTTCAGCTTTTAGTTTAACTCGAATCAGGCCAAAATATCTCCTTGAAAACAAATTTGGACTTCTGTAGTTCACTTTGTGGTAGTTTAGCAGGTTGAAATATTCCAAATTCCTGTGCAGACAAGGCCTAGAAAAGTTGACCTATTTCCATTTCATTCTTCACACTTCCAATTAACAAGTTCCAAGGCTAAAGGCAGAAGATACCAATGATAAAGCAAGTAAGCATTCGGTACAAAGAAGAAAGCTAAAAATCCCTCTTTTGGAATCTTATCTGCTTTTCCATCCTAGAAGTGTGTGGCACTGTTGTATTTTAGATTCTGGATAGAAGCATTTGTTTCATTAAAAGATAAAAATTGCTCGAATCTTAAAGGTCCACTGGGGAAATCCAGCTTGGGCAACTGACAGAATGTGACACGTTTGTAGTTCCTGCAAAGTGAGGAAACAGAGGAGCTTTAACTGCTGATAAGAGGAGGTATCTTTTTTCCATATGGCTGCTTTTAAAAATCTATTTTTCTGCTGGCTGCCTTTCTTACTTCCCACAATTTGATTAAATTGTGGTGTTCAGTACAGCTGATTTTCTCACTTCCTTCAGTAGCTCCTTCTTTGGCTCACTATTATTATATGAGCCAGTAGCTTAATATTTTGCTGCCATTGTGGCTGACATCAAAAGTAGTTGCTTCATTTAATACAGCTTGAGCTTGCAAAGGGTAGCACTTGTTCACTAGAACAAGTTATGCTCACTAGAAGACTGATGTAGCCTGTTTTATTACCTGTGCTTTGGGAGTACTAAATTGGCAGAGGCAGTAGGAAAGAACCCCTCTGTTCCCATTGGTGTCAATCTCCTGTAAGAGAGAGAATGGACAGTAAGAACATGTTACCCCATCTTTTCTCTTTACTCCCTAGTTTTTTTGCAAACACTCTGGGTACTGCATATATTTCTACAGACAGCCTCAGTAAGAAATTTCAGCATCTGCAACAGAACTGCCCTTCTCACCTCTTCACACTGCACAGATTGAAACCTGAAAATGTTAACAGCAGTCTCAGTATATGCTTCAGTACAGGCAAAACCTTTTCAGCAGGTTTTTTCACTTAAAATAGATGTTCCCCAACCCCTTTACTTTTGACTGCAGAATGCTTGCATCTGCAACGTGGGGTTTATCCAGGTGGAGGGCTGTTTTACCCAGCTTGCTGCCTGGAGAGCTGAAAATATCTCATGACCACATGCTTTGTTTGTTTGCAAATAATTAATAGCACTGGATGGAAGAGGAAGGGGTTTTCGAAAAGCAGTAAGGTAACCAAAGTTAGAATGATACATAGCAGGACTAGCTCTGAGGAGCTGGGAGAGGGTGTGTTGGGAGACGCTTCACTGATTGCCTGTCTTCTGTTTGTGTCTCTCTCTTTCCTAGGAAGATGTTATTAACACTCAGTGTGGCTATGATGCAAGGCAAAAACCAGTAAGCTTTTTTTTTTTTAATGTGGTATCTCCAAGATCTTGAATCCCTCTTGCAAGAGCAAGTTATTCTACTGATGTGATAATTGGATGTAATTATCTCTGTTTTCTTCCCTCTTCTCCTTGGCAGGAAGTTGATCAGCAGATTGTTATCTACACTAAAGGCTGTGTCCCTCAGTTTGAGAAGTGGTTGCAGGACAATCTTACCATAGTTGCTGGTATATTCATTGGGATAGCATTACTGCAGGTAAATACCAAGTTCCCTGTAATGGCTCATACAGAACAACAGATGAATAGAATATATGAGGGGGGAGCTGTGTATCAGAACTGTAAATACAGTGCCAATTGCACTTTGAAATACAAAGTCCTTTCCCCTACTCAGTAGGGGAGCTAAATGCATGAGACTTTTTTTGCCGGGCAATATTTAATTTTTGTCTTTGGGGATGCTTTTTTCCCTTTTCACTTGGCTGCAGGTTAACACCAACACTCTGTGTTAGGTAAAGATTCGGTTGACATTTTTAAGCCTGTACAGACCTACTGGTTTTGACAATGCTTAAACGAGCAGCAAAAAGCCTTTACGGTTGCTTTTGTGAAGTATATCTAGAACTGTTCAATCTTCAGGGACCCAGTGGCACTATAAAAACACTGGGGTTACAGAGTGCTTTGATATTCTTCATTCTTCCAACACTTGGTGTTAATTTCATTTCCAACTTTCTATTGCTTGTTTTCACACCAAAGTTCTGTGTAATCTAAGGAGTTTAGAAGCATAGAATCATAGAATGGTAGGGGTTAGAGATCATCTAGTCCAACCCCCCTGCAGAAGCAGGTTCAGCTAGATCAGGGCACAGTTTGCCCATGTGGAAAGAGTTGTCTGATGCTACAAATGAATAAACTGTTGTCTCTTCCAGATATTTGGGATATGCTTAGCCCAGAATTTGGTTAGTGACATTGAGGCTGTCAGAGCCAGCTGGTAAAACTGACGAAGTAACCACAAGAAGACACTGGACAACTGAAACCCTCCGAAACCTCCAGTGTGTCGCTTGGACACCAAGCTGTATGGACATGGGTGACAGGGAAGCCTTCTCTCCCAAGTAGTCTCAAATCTCTAAGTTCCTGATCTTGCAGTGAACTCGTGTTTCTTTGGGGTGGGGGTGAGAAGAGTGGGCTATTTAAAATCTGCCTCTCACTGACAATGTTTTTTTTCTTGTAAACCACCAGTTTGAAAGCTGTTGAGCCGTGAATCTCTACTGTATTCTTGATCCGGAGTAACAAGTGGACGCTTTTTAAAAATTGGTGTATTCGGTGGGACAGAGTTGCATCATTGTAGTCTGTGGATATGCTGTTTATTCTTTGTGTCATGAGCTCTTTGATAGCTGCCAAATATTCCTGAGATGGTCTCTTTCCTCACCACTTTGTAAAGGAACAGTCTTTTTGTTTTCACAGCTAAACGTAGCTACTGGCCCAAACCCATCAAGCAGGAAGCAACTTTCTATGCATCTGTTGTACAGTAAAATAAATCGTTTTGAAAACAAGGGAAACATTTTTTATGCAAGCTTCCAAGCATCTTCCTGTAATACTTTGAGGTTGGAATCAGCAAGCTCACAGGGAGAACTGCCTAATTTTATCAACATCTTTCTTCGTTCTCCACCCTCATATGAAGGGAAAGGAGTTTTATATTTGACAAACAAGGGTTGTAGAACCTTTGGTTGCTGCCATACCTTAGGACATCAGTCTCTTAAGGCAAGGATGGGATATAACTGTATAAATGTATGAAAGCAGTGTGGATATTGGGTCCAAGTGAATAATATTATTCAGAGAATGAATTATATATTAACTTAAAAAGAATCAAAACATATGTATCTAATACGGCTACATCTTTTGTTTCTCTGGAATTTAGTGTAACCTGATGTATTTAGGGATCTCACTAATCTTAGTGCTTTGATATACTTGTGCAAAACTTCTTTTAAGGGAATTCCCTGGTCTGTTCCTAGCTGAGGCTTTGGTCTTCCCCCCTCTTTTTTTTTAATTTTAAAAATTCTTTTTACTTGCATGAGCTGTGGAGTAAAAATCTGTGACACTCCCGTGCTTTGAATCTGTGCATATGTTTTAATACAGTCTAATCCAAACTTATTTATTGGTAAATGCATGTGATTATGGAAAGATCCTATCTTATTCCCTTGGAAGTTGGAGAGAACGGCTTTTGCCAGAGTAAATGCTTACCTCCAGTGAACAAGTCCTTGCTGTGGAGATGCGGCTCCCTTTGTCGCTCTGAATGTGGCAAAGAGCTTTTCTGAAGCAGTGGAATACAAATTTTAAAATAGAAGTGCATACTAGGATCAGCCAAGACAGACTCTTTTGAATTTGACAAAAGAGAGCAGAATTTGGAATAAAGCACAAATAGTGGAAGAAGTATTACATCAGACTCCGTCCTGCATAGAGTTTTGGATTAATTCTTCTTCACTAACAATAGTGAACTTACAAACCTGACCATGGCTTGAGTGGTTTTTTTGCACTTTGAATAAGTTTAGCTTGTTTTATGACCCTTCTTGGTATCTGCAGAACCAGTCCTGAAAGCTGTGAGCTCTCAGCTCCTGCTTTGGTCAGACAGTGGCAAAGGATGTGTTAGCACCTCTTTGTAAGAGCTTAGTATCTTTCTGAGATGAATTTCCTAAAATGAAGAATGGCGGGTTGAAGACGTGAATGTCTTAATTTGAAAGCCTCCCTGTTCTGGAGGATTTACAGAAGGCTGGTCTGATGACCTGCTAAGGTCCTTTCTAGTCTTTACTCTTAAACATGTGAGTACATGTACCTTTGCACATTTTGCCTTTTGTGTGCTGTATTCGGCCATGTTTTTTGCCCCTCTGAGCGCTGGCGGTAGGTACACCAGTGTTCCACAGATGCCTCAGACAGTCCTGTTGTCCTCCTGTCTTTGAGCATTACCTCATTCTCTTCTGGTTAACTCCCACCGACTGGCTCTGAATCAGGCAGCCTCCATATCTGTTGGTATCTGCTGTTAAAGGCCAGCCATGACTCAGAGTAGTATTTTTTTTAAGCCTTTGGAAGCAATGATAATTCACTGTCCTTAATAAAGTTGGTTCCACCTCACCACAGTGTTATGTTTTTCTTAGCCACTCCTCAAGTTGAGGAGTTAGTGGTGTGTGTTTTCCCCCAAAAGGACTCACCGTTTTGCCTGAGAGCAGCAGGACAAGACACATCAGCAGCAGCAGTGTTGCTACACTGAGACAAAATGGTGCAGGGAGAAATCAAGGAAGCATGGTTGAGGAAGTTACCCTTCCACCCAAGAGCCTTGATTGTTGTGACCCGGTGCTTTGGTCTGGAGAAAAAGGAAAAAAAAAAGCCTTCATTACAGAAACGTTCTTTGTTGCCGCCACTGATCCTAAATGCTGCTGTTGCTGCTGTGGGCCTCTGAAGACAACTTCATTATTCTACTTGAATTTCCACAGTTGTACTGTATTGGCCTTCTGTCTTGACATGCTGTTCTCTGAGTTCCAATCTGCTGGATGTGCTGTTGGCAGTTTAAGACAGTGTAAGGTAAATGCTCTGAGGTGAGCGCATCTTGTTCTCACTACTTGCACGTGTATATACAAATGTGCAACACTTCTGCTGAGTCCCAGAATGACTGACTGTTCTTACAAAAACCACTAAATAACTTATTTTTTTAGAGCTTGTCTTTATTGCTGCAAATGCTGATCCTCCTCTCTTCTCCATTCCCAAGAATTGTTCCTGTTGTCCTCATTTTTGCAGTTGTTTAATGGATGCTTACTGAACGTTCAGGGTTATTTGTCTATACTGTGTGTATAATAAATCCCACATTTTTTTGTCCGCAGATTGAGTAGGGTGTCCTAGAAATGCCCCATCAGCAGCTACTCAGCAGCTTAGGTGTCCAGTTTGGAAAACTTGTGGGGGAGGCCTTGGAAATCAGTCTGTTATTGTCAGAGCCTGCCAAATGCAAGCAAGGTTTCTTCCAGAAAACTTTATGAAAACTTCAGGTGAGCTGCATCTAGAGCACAACTTCTGGCTTACATGTGCTCATTTTCTAAAGCAATAAGATATGGTAGGCGGTACAACGTCTTGGCAATTTCTTGCCTGCCTGGTGTGATGGTGGGGTTAGATGTGAGTTCAGAGCTAAGTCTCATGATCTTTCATGTGTGGTAGTTGTTCAGACGTTTGTTGTCAGGCTGATGGCTCTTGTGGAGTATGAAACAGCTCTGCTTGCTGGGTGGTTTCTATGGGATGGTGGTGTTCCTAACGAGAGGTGTGGTAGCTTCAGCAGTAGCCCTGGCTTTAAAGCTGCTTCCAAATTCCCTGCCAAAGGGCATTACAGTCCTTGCTCCTCTGCTTTCTAACCACTCTCCACACTCACAACCCTTTTTGTTGTTTGATCTCTCTCCTTTTTTAAAAAAAATTAATAGCCTAATGGATAAATGTCTAGTTTGTCTCTGCATCTGTTTCAATAGTAGTAGGGTTCTCTTTGCTTTAGAATCCATAATTTTGATTGTGCCCCTTGGAGTTTGAAGCTGTGGAGATGCTTGCTCAAGTACGCTCTGTTCTGAAAGCCTTCTTCTCTCCCCTTTGAAAGGAGAGATGCTAATTGTACTTCTGGTGTATAAATAGTGTTTGAAATGTAAATAGTAGCATGCATTAAATGATTCTTGCACATGAATGCTTTTCACCCTAAAGTGTGTATTATAGATATGAAAGGTGTCCACCGTGAGAGTTTGCTGGGGAAAGGGGAGCAGTGGTTCAGCTCTCCCTGCCTGGTGGTGAGGCAGAACCGCTTCCATTCCCTCCTGGGAGTGCTGGCATAGCCGCCAGACTGTGGGCATGGGGAGCCCTGCACCCAGCGAGCTGGGGCTGGTTCCCGGACCCCTCCTACCTTTTTCCCCTCAGCCATATGGCATTAGAACAGCATTAGACTGTAAAATGGAGGATGGGAGTCAGTGCTCCCACCAGTTCTGGGGAGTGGCCACCACCTGCGGCAAGACTTCACATGGTGCTATCAGAACTGTCCTGGACTTTAATCTGTGTTTTTACTGCTTTAGAGAAACCCTTGTTAAAATGGAGTCTGATTAACAGTGTTGGTGATAAGAGAAGCTGTTATGTGAATTTTTGATTGTGTTTTCCTTCTTGCTGTGTGTGCCTTTTGGGTGCATTGAAATGGTAGTTCTGCAAACACCTCAGAAGGACAGGAGATCCCAGAGGGTGTCAAGCACTGTTGAAGGTTCCAGTTCCTCCCTCCCATTTTTGTTTTCTCTCTGAAGCTTCTTCAGATACCTGTAATTGGTCATGAAACTGTCTAAAGCAAATGAAATAAACCTACCCTGCTGGATCCATTAGCTACCAAATTTTGCCACTGGAAGAAAAGAAAGAAACAAAAAATCTGTCTCCGTTAACATGCAGTATAAAAATCAGTGTTGTGACAACTAGCGTGCAGCAGCAGCACTGCTAGCTTAGCTGTCTTTTGTGTTTCGACAATATAGACGTGTAACGAAAGCCCCATCCGTATGTGTGTTCATGTTCATGCCATGTACATAGTAGAGATGGACCTGATAGTACCTTGAGCTCTGGGGAGACTGGGATCTGCGTTTTGTAACTCAGACCCATGTCTGATATTTATATTCCAGATTGGTTCCAACTGAGTCTCTCTCTGGTTCATCTGGGGATGTAGGGTGAGGTGTCAGTATTTACCCTTTGTGTATCATTCCTTTTTATACGAATGTATTCTCTTGTGTTCCTTTTCTTATCGGTTGTAAAATTGATTGTAAAAGCCAGCTATACTTACCGATTGAAAGTATCGCTATAACAGAACTGCATGCCCAGTAGAGTTTGACTTGAGCTTTAGTTTTCCGACTTTGGACTGGTTACCTTCAGTCTAGGAGAAAAACATAGATCAGGTGCATAACATGTTCCTTGTCATCTTTAGCGTTAGACTGTGGTATTGTATCACATGCTGATCTCAGTGGATGTAACTGGAGTCTACTTAGGAAGTCGATGCAGCTTCCTGGTAATTCATTTTAAGCTATTGAAAGTGGTCTTGAACATGCTACTTGTGTTCTTGGGTTTTTGTTTTTTAATAGAGACATTTTTTAGGAATGTTTTAATACACTTATGATGATCAATACAATAGTTTTAATAGTTGTGCAGTATTCTGTATTTACTTGAAGTAAATCATTTTATATGCAATTTGTTAGATAATTACAATTTTATAAATAAAATGGTGTGAAATACGACGTTGTTTGTGTACTACTGACGGAGCACTGAGCGTGACCGGTGCCGACATATGCTCATGCAAAATTCCTCCGGGAGAACACCCCCTCCCTGCCTGTCCTATCCCAAACAAGCAGAGGAAATAAATCCCCAGGTCCCTTGTATACAATGTAGAATATTGTGTTTTAATTAAGTCACAAATCGTTATCATGCCGCAAGCCACTGCCTTTAAATGAATAATAATCTAATACATGGAGAGCACATCTGGTGTGATGAGATCCCCTGTCCACCAGCAGCTGTTGTTGAAGTGTCTGGCTAATGAAAGTGCTCTGCTTCTTTCTGTTGGAGGTCGCTGGTGTTCCTTAGACTGCTGGTTAGCACAACTGCTGGAGCTGTCCCCACAGTCATTGCGCTGACCCTAACATGTTCAGAAGTTGCTGTTTTGCAGGGAGCAACACAAAGGGGACTTGTCATGACTTAATTCAACTTCACTTTTTAAAGTACAATGTGTCCTTAAACAGAAACAGTGAGAACTGCCTTACTCTATTGTGCAGGTCAAAAGGGGTAATCTTGTCTTGAGCTTGTCTAAGCACAAGAGAAGTCCAATGCCTTTTGTATATTTCAGACATATACATTTGAAGGTATGGAAATGACTTGGCAAAATAAGAATGCAAATGTAGAGCCTAGGAGGGGGGAGGGAGGAGCAAAAGTAAACAGAAATCAAATCAAGGGGCATTGCCTAAACAATGTCTTTGTAACATGCAACAGATAGGACACTCTTGGATAAGCCGTTTTCACTATGGAGGGGGAGAATAGGAGTGGCTGTCTGCATTTTGCAAAACCGTTGTAACAGACTTGCATACTATGTCTCTTGAAGCTGTGGCTAGTTAGCATTTCTAGGACTTAATGTCTCGTGGTCTGTTGGCTAATGGGTCCTCTGGATCCAAGGCCCATATCATTGATGCTTGTACTTTACGCAAACTGAAACTTTCCCTCTTGTTTACACACTGTGACATGTAAAACTGTGTGTGCTTTTATCTTCCTGACTGGTGCCATGCTGGGTCTTGCAAAAGCTATGCAGATGCAGACAAATGTAACATGCCAAGGAGGTGCTGCAGTGTGGCAGCAGCGATCGCTTCAGCTTGGCTTGCTCTGGCGGCAGACAAATAACAAGGCTTGATGTCTGGCTTCCCCATCATGAAAACAGTCTGAGCACCAGGTGTCAAGCCTTGCCTTGATGTAATCTCTCTGCTAAACATCTAATCAGAACTATTGCCAGCAATTTCAATTCAGTTGACTTCAGTCAAGTGAGCAGTGAAACACGCACAATAGTAATGTCCTTAGATCCTGTTTCTCTTATTTCAGAGGATAAATGATTTAACAGCTACATGGAAATGACCTGCCAGCTGCAGCTGGCCTACAACAGCACAGCATTTGTGTGGATAGATACAGTCTCTTCAGTTACCTCCTGCTGCTGCAACTCACCCCTATCGTTGCCCTTAAGCAGACTTTCTGTGTACAGGCTCGGCGCTGCAGATTTTATCTAGAAATGGAAGCCACTTGATACCCATCCCGGGAAATAACCTGAAAGTAGAATATCAGTGGTGGTCTTTGTGCTTGCTGTGACAGTGGTATCCGCAATAAAATCTTGGTGAGAAGGATGCAGCTAACGCTTAACTTGAGGTCGTCAGACAACCAGGTGAGTGAGAATTTGTGGGTGTTGCAACTGTGTCGGTTGCAGTCAGCTCACGTGAGGTTACACTGACATCAAAGTCTCTTTCTAGAAGCAGGGAAGATATCTTTCAAATGTGTTTTTGGATCTATTTAAATCAACAGAAATTATTTCCACACCTGAAAAAGCTTGGGGGGGCTTGTGTGGGTCCACTATGAGCTTTGTTTGTAAACACACTGTTTATGTTCATCAGCACACAGAGGTTTTGTGGTTGGAGAGCCTAATTGCACTGTCTTTTGAATGTCTTCAAGTCGGAGGCTGTTGTACAGCTTAGTATTAGAGGCTTTTTCTGCGTGTTTCTGGCACTGGATTAAATGGGCCTGAAATCTTTGCTGTGTGAACACTCCTGTGACACCTGCTGTGTTTTACTGATCTCAAAGCTGAAACTGACAGAGGCAGTATTTTTTTCCCTATCCAGCTTGTGTACATAATCCTTTTCCCATAATGACTGTCAACTTCCCATTGCAGTGCCTGTGGGATAGTCAGTGGGAAGTGAATTTGGGAAGGTCACATGCCATGTTTGTGCAGCCATGTGGCATGAATTGCAAGGCTGCTTGGCATCTGGATTTGCCACCTCTGCTGATTGAAAAAGAAGCCTGAAACTTCTGAGGCTGGCACTTCATCGCTGAACTCACTTTGAAGTGTTACAGATCTTATCTTCACGTGATGTGGGATTGATGAAGTTAGACAACAGTATCGCTCAGTCAAAAGTTAACATGTGCTGGCTTGCTGGAAGCTGCTATCCCAACTGCCCTCTGAGAGCCGAAGAGTTGTCTGCTGGTTTGCTTGCTGGCGTGTTACAAACCAAAAGAGCAGCTGTGAGATAAGATGCTTAAATGAGCTGGGAAATTGCCAGTTTACCTAGGAGAGGAGGAAGACTCTTGCATGGTGCGTTTCTCACTCGATGAGGTTGTTGAAAAGTTGCTGCAAGATATGCTTTTAAAAATCCATCTACAAAAAAACCCCCAACAAAAACCCAAGGGAAGCCAGCCTGAGAGCACTCAGACCCACGTGGCTTTATGGGATTGCATCATGCATTCCTGTTAAAACTCAATTGTTACCCCACACAGTACCTCTGTGTGAGCACACACAATGAAAGCGGTTGGAATAGCTTCCTTTGTCTTCGCCCAGTTGAAAGGCTGTGATGGGACAGTGATTGGGTCGGGGCCAGAGCCAGGAACAAAAAGGGCCCCTCACCACTGCACAGTGATGCAGCCACGGCGTCTGCGTGCCATTATAAAAAAGGAGCAACTGCAGGATAAAGTGAGAGCACTGAAATTTTTATTTGTTACCTCTAGGTACCACGAGTTTGACAGTAATAGGTAAGACCAGCGAATGAGCAGCAGTACATTGCATTCCAATCTGGTTCTCTGAAGCACCAAAAATGGAGCTAGATTTACTTCTTAACCCTACAGTCAGCACACTAGTCTGGACTTGCTGCATCTTGTGTTGTCCCTACTTTAGTAGTACTTTGTTATGCAGTTAGGAGGCGTGAGGAAAAAGTCATTGTGTAGTACCACTTCTACATCATCATAGGACTACAACATGCACATTCTACTATGTGGCCCAAGCAACAAGAATACAAGTAGAACAGTTAACGGGTGGAGACAGGTTCATGTTAACACCACCTATGAATTTGTAGAAACCTTTTTTGGACGGGTACCTACAGCAGTTCATCAATTTTTGTGGGAACGTTACAGGCATGCACGAGTGATACAGTGGAAAACACAGCAGGAGCGGCAGCAGGACGGAGGACAATGGTGAAATCTGTGATGGGATGCACGGGAAACAACACCTTCCTCAGCTTTCTACAGCAAGTCTCTGCTCTGTTAACAAGGCCTGCTGGGCAACAGTTTTGTTCTCATGGCTGCGGAGTTTTGATACGACTTCTAGAAACGCCATGCTCTGCACTTCCTTCTGAAGAGGTTCTGGAAAAATAAAGAGTAAGATAAATGGGGCCTTGTAAGAGACAGGCAGAAGAACAGAGAAGCTTGTCGAGTGTGAGAAACTTTTATACTGAATCCTGTATACACATAAACACAGAAATGTGTATGTACACATTATCTGTTTATTTACTGTTTTGAACTGCTTTTGAGGATGGAGAGAAAACTCTCCAGGGCTGGAGCATGCTGTTGCATAGCATTTAAGAAAATCCACTCGGATTGCCTGTGGAAATTTTTTCTGCTTTATTCCTTACACTAGCCTGATCAAGTGAGCTTGCCTTGAAAGGTGCACCCTTGTCATCTGCCTGTATCAAATTGGCTCTGGTGATTTGTGTGGGGTGTGAAGTGGGCTGTGTCACCACTTCCTGACTGTTGGCTGTCTGTTTGCAGTTCAGCTAGTGCAACACACGGTGCCCTGCCCAGTGCTGTGCTGAGCTATACAGTGCTGACGTTTTACTCACACTGAGATGCTGTTTTGATTCTGATGCTGCATTGCATTGTACTTTGCATTAATAAGAACAGGTTGAGAACAACTTGTAAAACTGAGCATTTTTTTAAAAATGAGTTTTCTCAAAGCCCTGTACTCTAGACATCTCACAGCTGAGATCTAAAGCAGTTGGGTTTGTTCCATGCCCTGTTCAGGCCAGTCAGCAACAAATACCTGTATGTATTTTTGCTTCCCAGGTGCTGCTGGAGGCCTAATTCTTGAGCTTCCCAGAAGAAATCACAAAGCTGTGTTTCAGATGGCTATGCTGGATGCTATGCATATTTACTTCCCTTTTTGTGTTTTTTAATAGCAAACTTTGACATTTGTTTCCCTTCCTACCTTTCTTGTTCAAGTGTTTTCAGTTCTGCTGCAGTTTAACCCCTGCCATGTAAGAGTCTCTCATGCTGGAACCTCCATATACAGCTCAGTTGGAGTGGTTATGCTGTGTCAGCACTTTCTGTTCCCTTTCTGAGGTATCATCATCCGTAAGCAGGTGTTACTGAACCGAACTTCAGGAATTTACTGTGCTTTACAGTGGCTGAATAGTTCTGCTGAATAGTTCTGCCTCACATGTGGGTTCCTGTGCTCCCAGAACCACTCCCACAGAGATTGGCTGTGTTGGCTATGAATGCTCTGCTCTTGCTGATTATTTACCTGTTTCAATTTTCCATTGTCCTCATTTTTCCCTCTTCTATTAATTCACTCGGTTGCAAGAGCAACTTCTAGATGACAAAAATCACATATAAATACCTACCTATTTACTGCTTAACACAGGGCTGTTGGCAATATACTCTGTAACAAAGGACAGCAATCACAGCAGTTGCTGAAGAATTAAACTTACCAATAATTAAACCAGTTCAGCCACCTCTAGTCTTTATGGGAACTACACTGGGGTCGATAACTTTAAATAGTTACACAGGTCCATTTACAGTGGAATACGGAAACATGTTAATGTAAATGCTCACTGTGTGGAGACAGGAGTGAAAATAAGAGGCAATAGAGCTATGAAAGAGATTTATTTTGGTATTTTCACATGTAAAGAGCAGACTTAGCTGTTTGATCCTTTCCTTCCTTCATTAAAAGAGTTTAAAAAAAAGGTGAGAAGTTAATGCCAGAGTTGCTCAGTTGTTACTCTCATGTACTTGCTGTTTACAGAGGCACATTCATCAGAAAAGGCTGAACACTGAGTCAGTCAAGGGCTCGACCTTAACTTCACAGCTGCATACTGCAGTAACAGTGCTGCCTGTTCCCTGGGAGCAGGCAAGAGATGCCTCAAGGCTAGGCAAAGCTTCAAGTGTGGTGGCAGACTGAACTCTGCTGGTTGGACAACCCAAAACTCCTAAGACAAGACTGCTCCTTACTCTGATGGAATGGAGATGGCTGTTTGACTTTAAAATAACACTCTCAATCCTGCAGGTGGCAAGATTTACGGAAGGGAAAATGCAAGTGTCAGACAGAATTTCCAAGGGTGCTTGTTTTAGTTGGAAGCAGTGGGAATACGCAGTAGAACATCACAGTGCGGCTGAGAGGGAACCTCTGCAGAAAGGCTTCTGCTTTAAAAAAGATGGATATTCCCAAGTGAGTAACATGTCAACACTAAACTGAATGCATACTGGGAGTTGCAGCTTGTTGGTAAATTTTGAGCATACTCTTTGTACTTGTAGACACTGCTCTAAAAACATATTTGTTCCTTTAATGTCAGTGATGCAGCATTCACTTGCATGGATATACAGGTCACTAGAGTTACACTTGCAGTAGGCCCAGTGACCTCTAAGAAAAAGCTTTGTGAGAGAGACAGCACATGCTTAACTATGATAACTTTTAATCAATTCAACTGCATTGTTGTAAATTCATCTCTGGAGAAGGTTTCAAAGGTTTCACACTTGGCAAGTCATGTGCTGACAGGTTCTGAGTTTCCACCTTTCTCTACTTAATCTGATTCTTCGCCATCTTCGTTGCCTAGAAATTTCTGAAACCTTTATGGAATGGAATTTGCTCTCCTTCCACAGAATAAATAACTCTTTAAAGAACTGAATGAAACTTTGCCACTTCTTGACATCTCAGCTGAAAATCTAATTTTGCGATGATATCTTGCTCTCTTTTGGTTTGTTTGGGTGGGGTTTTTTTGTTTGCCCACACAGAGATGGGAAGTTGCAATTTCAAACCATAGTCTGTTGCACCATCTTCAAACCAGTCTGACCTTTAGCAGAGGGTTAGCTCAGAAAGATTAGCATTTACAGTGTCCAGCACTGGCGTGTTAGAACATCTCCTCCTCACCTTTCAAAGTAACCACCAACAGTTGTGCCTGGTGGGCTGCTGAACATGTGAGGGCTGCTGAGGGAAGCAGCTTCCTGGCAAGGTAAGTGTGAGGATTCCTCCTAAAGCAGGATTATATAGGCTGTGTGCTGTAATAAATACTCAGTAATGTGCACAAGTGTCCTTGCAATTATTACTTGTATCTTTATTTGTTTCCTGTGATGCTCGTAGAAATAACAACTACAAGTAAGAAAGCTCCTTGCAACATTCCACCAGATTTTACTGAAGTTGACTAACAAGAAAAAGCCATCACGTATCAGTTACAGGGAACTTGCAGCTAAAGGTAAAGCTAAAAGTTCTTACCTGCATATTTGCAAAGACCCTGTATAGTTTGAAATGTTTTTCATTTCTCTCCTATCAGTCAAAGTTTGAGCTAGCTGTATCCTGCAGAAGCCAGAATCCAGCTTCTGCAGTTCATATCCAAAACTGAGTTAACCTCTTTCTTGGAACTTCAGGTATCATAGTAAACTGAACCTTTCTGTGTACATTCATTCTGAACAGAGAACCAGTCTCAGAGTGTATTTGCAGACGCTCTGTGTTCAGGCTAAGAGAGCAAATTGTTTAAATAGATAAATCTCTTCAGAAAGCATCCTCTCCTGAATACTCACCAGATGCTACAAGAGCGCAGATCAGCACCATGGAGTTGTATTTTATTTCTGGAGCACTCCTGTCATCTGAGAGCAATCTGTGTAGAATCTGAACAAGCTGAGCGTTTTCAAGATCCTTTTCAGCAGTGACTGCAATACAAGTGAAAATTTGTAAGTGCTGCTTGCTTTGATGCTTCAGTGTGTTGGCCAGTTATTGAAACATGGAGTTGCAAAACTGTAAGGAACGTGCTGCTGTGGTACATAACTCCTTGGAATGAAACCGAAGCAAGTGTGAGATGGCAATGACAGGATCACAGCTCTTCCTATAAAAATGTACAATTGCTTGAAAGGACAACCACACAGTTTAATGGTAAAATCCAATCTTAAATGTGCAGTGAGCTGATGGAAAAGCCACCAGGCTTTCTAGCTATTTAGGGTAAACACCTGCAATATTTCAACTTTCAAGGCTTCCATTGCCTGAAGTTGGTCTAGGAAATTCTGAGTAAATATGTATGGTATAATTCTTGATGCCATGGTAGAGGGAGCTCACAGTCCATTACAAAGGCTGTGAAAAACTTCTCAAGATCAGAGTGTGTGTTATTTCCTCAACAGCTTTCTAAGAGACATCATGTACTGAATTGGGGCTCGAAACCTTTGAATGTCTGAAGCCAACACAAAGCAGGGTTACATAATTCACATAAGTAGGAACATTTTTCATTTCCAGTCAAACAATTCCTGACGTACTGTCAGCGATTTGGAAGTGGAACGGAGCATTCCTGTAGGACCTGAGGGCAAGAGATGATAGTGGGAGCAGAATATTTAAAGTTGCTTGCTTATTAAATTAGATAAGGAACTAAACAAACAAACATGGCAACTCTTGCACTTATTTCTGTGGGATTTAATAAAGGCATTTTGGGGGCATTACCCACCTCTGTGGCTATTCTCTTGTTCTCACCAATTTGGTAAGGAAAAGCTTTACTCTGATAGGGCTCTGATGAGGCGATTAACCGTTCCAGTGTAGGAATACAGTCTAGCCACACAGTATCCGCTTTAAAGCATGATTTTCTTAACTGTTAACTGTCTGTGTTTTACCCAAAGCCTGGAAGTTATGTTGAAGACCCTTTCTAAGTCATTTGATCACTGACCAGAATGATGGAGCAGACACTGTATCCCCAGCAAACTGCAGGCTGCTGCATAACCATTGTGCCTGCCTGTGTCAGCATGAACTGCTGCGTATTTCTGTGCTACTGTGAGGCACGTGGAAGGAGGAGGCTGTGTGATGTTGTAAAAGAAATCTTCCTGGCTCTTCTGTGGGGCACAAGCAGAGGAGGAAACGGGCAGAGTTGCTGTTGGGATACTCACCTAACTCTAAAGCCGCTATTAACGCCAGTGCAATGAGAGCTTCGTTCTGCATGATTACGTGTTCACTTGTTGCCATGGTTACTAAATGCTTGATGCCACCACTCTGCACAATGGTCCTAATTACATCCTAAAAGAAAAAACACTAACATGAAAAAATTCTGCATTTGCATAGCAGCTACATTAAGGGAATTGTCATGGGTACAGTAATCTTTGGGTAGGGCTACCCCTTGGCCTTATGCACACAGAATCACCTTACCCTGCAATGTACATGCATGTGGGCCTACAACTTACTTGCTATTACTGTGCAATTGTAAGATAAAACCCATTAAGCCAAGCCAGTTAATCACATGACTAAGCTACAACACATGTAACTAACTCTTGCAGCTCACACTACATAACTCAAGTTCTCACAGTGCCATCACTCGTCTAATGAGTCCACTCTTTGTTATGTTTGAGCTCAGCTGGATTTCAAAGATGATTCGCTTTGTGTTGTGATATTCAGAGCATCTTATCAAAAGCGCCCAACAAACCATGTATTTGGGATAAGGAGACACAAGAACACAGTTCACAAGAACACGAAGTTATCAAATCCTACCTCCTCAGGAATTTTCAGAGTTTCTTCAAAATGTTCAGACAGGTGGGATCACAAATATTACACTTTACTGTGTAACAGGCATGATGTACATCGAAAATAATGTTTTTAGAAATGGACAGGAAAATGAGCAGCATTCTATGGACATACTGTGCATTTTTCCTTCAGCAAGTTAGGAGAGCATTGTTGTGGCAGACATTGTATCGGTTTCTGTTCTAAAGCCAGCAATTAAAATGAACAGTTGACTAGTATCTAGGAAATTAAAACGCTGACAGGGTTAAATAGCTTTAAAGTGGTTTAAAAATATAAAGCTGAGATTCTGTTTTCAAGTAAAAAATTTGATCCAATTTACATATGTGACAAAGGATGAATAACGATTTCTGGTGTCTGTTTGCCTTTAGATTACTTGTTACAAATTCACTTTTAAAGTTATTATCTAATGCTTTTACCATTATATGTTCCAAAAATACTTGCAAAATGTTTGCCTGAAAATTGGGTAACTTGGTATGCCCTGTGGTTTTGTTATTATTATGTTTCAGTTCTGTGGGTGCATGAAATTTTGAAAGTGTAGTTTATTTCTTGAAATAAGAATTTTAAATTTGTAATCAACGTGCTGAATTTCCATTTAGAGGACTCATCCCTTTCTAACTCCAGCCACTAACTCCATCCCTTTCTAACTCAAGCCAAAACTCATTAACCAATACACGTTTAGAATCACCGGAATGGCAGGGGTTGGAAGGGACCTATAGACATCATCAAGTCCAAACTATCTGCTCAAGCAGTTTCACCTAGATCAGGTCACACAGGACGTGTCCAGGCGGGTTTTGAAAATCTCCAGAAAAGGAGACTCCACATCCTCCCTGGGCAGCCTGTGCCAGGGCTCCCTCACCCTCACAAGTAGCCTTTCCTTGTATTATTTTTCACTTTCAAAAAGCGGAACTTCCCATGTTCCAGCTGTTGTCCACTACCCCTTGTCCTGTCACTGGACAGTACAGAAAAAAAGTGTTGCCCCATCCTCTTGACATACACCTTTCAAATACTTTTAAGTGTTCATGAATCTTGTCTTAGTTTTCACTTTTCTACACTAAACAAACAGCCACAGCGTTTCCCCATAAAGAAGACGTTGCAGTCCCCTGATCATCTTGGTAGCCCTATGCTGGACTCTCTAGAAGTTCCCTAATGAAGCTGAGAATGATTTATGTTCCAGTGACATTCTTTATGCAAAGAAACAGACACAATATGATCAGAATCCTTGAAAATTGAAGTATTTTTGGATAATCATACTGCAGATGCTAGTGGCACAAGTCACAGACTAATAACTAAAGAATTTCACATTTAAAACCTTTCTTGTTTTTCTGAATAATGAACATACGCATGTAAGTATTTGTATAATTTTTCTTGTAATTAGGTGTTTTATTATTATTTTTCTAATGGAAAAGTAGTTTTGAGATTTCATGGAATAATCTTGGAACTGATAATTTCTATTTGAATTGGTGTGGAATTTTGGCTATTTAAGTTTTAGGGAGAAATCAGCACTTTGATATAGTTCTTTTTACTTTGTAGGTAAACATCACCCTCTAAAAGGCAGTAACAAACAGAGGAGGTAAGAGCAATCAGGTTTTGGTGCTAGTGTGGTTTAATTCACAACTACCTATTCTGTCGTTTTGATTGAGATTTAAGTTTTCTAAACCACTATTGCCTTTCTAAATATTACCCCAAATCCTTTAAAACTCAAAATCAAGTCCAAAGCTGATATGCTGTGAAGAACCATATGGTTGTACTTGTATTCAAACCTAGAGGGCAGTAAAAGCATTTAGAAAACCTCCCTCTCAGCTCCGTTTTCCTTTGCCAGTCAAGTTTCCTCTAAGAAACTACCCAAAAGTTCATCTGCGATAATTCTGTTAAATTATTATCTATTTGATGCCATCAATAGTGTTTCTGTATTTAGAACTGAATTCTGTTTTCCTGCAGAGAGTACCAATGCAGACTCACACCCGTGGCAGCGTGTGCTGTCTACACGTGCACCTTGGGGACCTTGGGAAGAGGTGTAGAGAAGAAAACATCTGGGAGAAAAGTGAAACCTGATCAATTTCAGAGGCTGAACATAAAATGGATAATAGGCACTAGAAAGGGACAGTAATGTTAGAACTCAGCAAAGACTTAAATCTCTGTAAGGCCCATGGATTTGTTTTTGGAGGCGCTCACTGAAGATGGGGTCCACTGTTTTTCACTTTGCAAATGCTGTGCGTGAATGAAGAGGTCATTGTTCAAGTCCGAGCTCTCAAAATCACACTTGCTATTTAAGCTCAGTCATGCAGACTGTGTTCATATCAGTGAACACACTAAATGGAGTCTGAGCTTGAAGTAGTTTGTTTCCAGAGGAGATGCTTTTGCCTCTTCTACGCCTGTGTTTTGCTTTATACTCTCCTGAGTAAGGATGGTGGACTTGGACTACTTTTGTAAAGGTATTTGGTTGATTCAAAGTGATGAGATGGACAAAACTCATCTGTCCTACAGTTAACAAAGTAAGCTTTTGTTAGAATTTGCAGCAAATAATCATTTCTAATGATCCATAAAATCTTAAAACTCTGAAATATGCTCTATGAATAGCAGGGGGACACACTCTTTCTGGATCTCAATTTGATGTAAATATATAGCAAGATCACAACAATTGAGTGCAATGATTCTTTATATATAGCATCATTAAACACAGAAAATGTGGCATGCTGAACTTCTACATGATACAGATAAAAACAAGTCAAGACTTAGCCACGTGAATCCTAGCAGTATTCCTTCAGCTGGCCTGCCACTCTGAAATTGGTTTGTTTTGTTTTGTTTTCAGCTGCTTAGTCCTAGTGAGCACTTAAACCTGTTGCTTGTGTCTGACTGGCAGGTCCCAGAGGCAGAGGAGATATAACACGTGGATTAGCCGATCTGGCTCTCTAGGATTACATACCAGTGGGCTCAGATATCAATCCCAAGGGCAGAGGTAACTCAGTTCTTACAAGCAGACCTTTTTCACCGCCAGCTTACTTTTGATTTGCTGTGTCGTATGAGTGCAGAGAGTAGCCTGTTGGACTCTCCCATCACACCGGCGTGATCCTTCGCTTCACACCACTCCACCAGCCGTTCCACCAGTTTTACGTTTTTGCCCAGCTGTTCAGCTGCTTCTGCTATGTGATGCCGGAGCCAACAACACAACAAAAAACAGTTGTCACTTTTTTTACACAACTGCTGGAAAACTAAGCTGAAAGTTACTAGCTAGAAGTTGTTCATTAAATAGAACTTCACACCTTGCACTAACAGTGGGAGAAGTCTAGGTTGGATGGAAGCAAGTAAGGCCAGTCACAATAGAAACAAAATACAGAAAACCATTCATAGCCTGTTTTTTTTTTAAACAACTTATCAGCACAAATAATGAGGCTTGTGTGTTGATTAAGAGTGGGGAAAATGTAAGCCCCAGGTGAGCTAGCTCAGAAATTTAAAACCAGGAGGGACTGCTGCCAGAAGGGAACACCATGGTCACTTAGATTAGGTTTTACAGACTCTAAGTCACATAAGTTTCTTCAATTAAATTTCTGTTTCACCTCTAGTAGCTTTGCTAGAACTAGAATGGATCTTTAAAAGAAAGTCTGCAGGACTCAGTCAAAAATAAATACTTGGCTAATCTGCCTCATTAACTACTTTTGGCTTTTAGCAGATTTCTGATTTTATAAATCCTCATCAAGGAACAAGCTGTTAAACTTAGAGGTGCTTCTTGATTTTGAAATTGCGGTTTATCAATTAACAAATGCATTAAGTCTGTTCTAAGGAGCTAAGTACAGGCAGGAAACACAGTAAGTGAACAGCAAAATAGGAGTGGTAGCTTCCAACACTCACGCCTCAATACATACTTGTAATGTGACAGTGTAGGAGAGTTCTGAAGTACAAAAGTAAATAAGCATTTGACACCTCTTCTGAGGGTCCCTGGTAGTCAGTTTAGGAGTTCTGAAAAAAACCCCACAACTCACATTCCTCTCGCTTTGCATATGTATCAGATTTGTTCCAAGACTTCAGGAATAAATCTTTTTAAAACCTTCTGCTTTTCTCTTCTAAGAATCTTGGCAGCAGATCACAGACTGAACCAAAGAGAATCACTTAACACAGAGAACAGTTTATTTTTACCTTGCGCATCTATTAACATTCTTAATGTTCCCAGCAGCTTGAATTGCACAGGGGGCATCTCCGATCTGAGAAATTTCAATACAGCTTCTGCAACACCAGCTGATAGCATCTTGGCTTTATTTACAACTGCATGAATAAAGAACAGGGATGATATCAAGAACATTTCTGGAACATACAGTTTATTTCCAAGATGATCCTGAAGCAAATTTTCAGATGTGGTTGAAAAATACCTTGTGAACTCAGACTTCAAGAACATCACAGTCCTATGTGCACTGACAATACTGTGTTCTGGGAAAATCTCGTGGTTGCTAAGACAGGTGTGAAATGAAAAGCTTTTTACTAGCACGCACATCTCATTTTCAGTGTCAGCCTGTACATGAACTGAAGACTAGAACCTTCCCCCTTGGTCTAGAGGAAAGGTGTCTTTCCAAAAAAATGCCCAGTGGAAGCCCAGGCTAGTACCTGCACCACAAAATATGAGAAAACTTCTCAGATTTCCAACAATACTCTTCCGTTTCACACAGGCAAAGGAACTAAAGCAACTAATTATCAGAATAACCTCTTACCCAGTTACAACACTTTATACAAACAACACTGTGGCCTGACATGTCTGGAGTCTGTAGTCCTACTACCACCCCCTCAACTCATTACCTCCCCTGGTCCACATCCTCCACTTTCATATAGCTCTCTGACATACATGTAAGGTACAAACTTTTTCTAATATTGTACATAAAAATGTACTTATTTCATACTTGAACTAGCGTTTAACAAGCCAGTTATTACTTGCTTATTTTTCCATTAAAATATACATGAAATCTTATGTATGTGCTGGCAAATGTCCTTGAGCATATGCTCACAGGGAAGCTTGCCGACCAATGGAAGTAAACAGAATTACTCACCTGCGAAAAGTAAGCAAATGGCATACCACTAAACCCTCACAGGTTTATTTGTGCATGCATGATCATTTTTAGAAGTTACTGTTTGTCAAAACTGAAATAGTAAAATAAGGTTAAATGGATAGAAGACAATTTTGGCTTTGTATGAGAAAGCATACCCAAGTGTTACAGACTGGCTTTGTTTTTGCTTGGATAATCAAAACTCATACAAGTTAAGCTATTAGAAAGGACAACATTAGCATTCAGTTCATTGCCTACAAACAGTAACTAATTGCAATGAACTGGCTATTCTTACAGTCTACCTCCAACTCTAATTTGGGAATTGTCAAAGCCTCAGGAAGTTGCAGTAAGATGCAGTGTTTCAACACAGTGGCTGTTACTCTCTGGCGGGGACTCTAAGCTGTGAGAGAGATCTGAAATAAAACAACAAAAAAGCAGTGCTCTGGACAAAGTACTGAGAAATCGTATCAGAGGCTGCCTCATCTCCCTGCCCATTACAAAGCTGCCTCTTCCTTGGTGGAGAATAATACCATGGGATCAAAGTGGCAAAGGATGGTCAATAGGACTGTGATGTACTTAAAACTGCTTGTCACAACTGATGTGCAGAAGACATGAAAGGGGTAATGGGCCTGAATGAAAAGCAGCAGTCTGACATTCCTGTAGGACTGTCAGTCAGTTCTCCCACCCTCAGCCCCTGGGGGGCGCAGTGGGAGAACAGAAGGTGACTTCAGGGAATTAGCAATGCAAAGTGAGGCTTACCAGGGATAGCCAGGTTTCTGAGAGCACTTAGTGCAGCGTGCTGCACAGTTACATTTCCATCCTCCACGTGTCTGTCTAGCAGATCCATCAGCTTTTGAACTATGCCATTATCCACCATATGGATACAGTTTCCGTCTGTGCGAGATGAGACAAGTCACTTGTGAGTGGAAGAGTATCACTGATATTTTTACAAGAGCTTTTATGGAGTAGAAAGGTTATTTCCTTGCTCATTTTTAGATTTCATTGTTGGAAATTCGACCACCACCATCAATAGGAGCTACAGTGCTCACAGTAAAGTTAGAAGAGCAATACAAGAAATGCTGATGAAGGCACAAATCCAATGTATCTCTCTACAAGCATGAAACTATTTTTAAAGTAGGCTTAACACTTTTCAGGATGGTAAAGAATAAAACTACCAATGTTGCTGTGCAGCTCAATACCAGCGTTACCACGACATGCAGTTTTTGTTTGTTCCTGTACAAACAGAGGATGACAGGAGGGCACAGACAGATTTCTGTACGCTATTATGGCATATACTTACCATTTCTGGCAAAATTTGCAATAGCCAATGCTCCTGCAAGCTGTAGCTGATGGCTATTGGAAGGAATCCATGAAAGTACTCTTTGGAACACACTGCCTTTTCCTCCTTCAAATAACTTTTGCATGGATTCATCTGGGGTAAAAAGCATAGAGAGTCAGCAAGCCAAATAAGTGTTTGTTAGGGAAAATTCTTATCTCTGTATTTGTGAAGCTCTGCTGGCTTCACTTCAATTAATCCACTCCTGCAACGGGATGAGAGACAAAATCTGACACATTAAATGTTAACTGTCAGGTCTTCTAGGCTATTTAGAAAATTAATAAATAGTAAAATTCATCAGCCACACAGCATCACAAGAATCTGCTGTTGCTTTCCAGAAGACAGTGACACGCTATACTTACCTCCAAGCAGTAATAAAACCATAAGATCAGAAGCTGTTTTAAGCTCTGCAATATCATCCTCTTTGTCACTGTCCACAGTCTTCTGGACGATCTCAAGTAAGCACTCTACCAAGCCTGCTTCAACCAGCTGCAGTTTAATGACATCTGAAAACCAGCATGGATAACAGCAGTCAGATTCCTAATTTTAAATACATCTATCGTACATATACGCAGAACAGCCTATGAAAGAAGAAGTGAGTCAATGGTCTCACAGACAGCTTGTGTAGGTAAAACTACAGCTTCTTTTTTTTTTTAATTCTTAGGGTCAACTTCTGTTATTATTCGTCTACCTGCCTCTGGACTGCTGTAAAGAGCATAACTGTACACTGAAGCTGTATGGAGCTGCTCTTCACTTCTCAAAAATGAGGATATTTCTCTACAGCAAACTTCTGGTGTCTCAGTTGTCACGCAACAGATTTGTAACGACTGTGCTATGTTTGGGTTCTCCAAAGACTTTGGAATGTGCTGCAAAACAAACTTAGGGTTTCTTATTCTATTTCATATACAGAAGAGATACTGACTTCATAGAGACATGCGAGTATAAAATACTGAGCTTTTTGATGAAATCTCAGAGCAAGTAACCAGCCATTTCTTTTAGCTCAGCCAAAATTTCTGCCATTTGTTGGAAGGGCTGCAGGAGGAATACAGGAAGGCCAAATTCAAAAGGTGGGGGTGGGAAAGAAATTTCTTGTGACTGAAGAAAGACTGGAATCTGCCGAGGCAAATTGTTATTGGCAATTGGGCTCAACAGAGAAGGTGACAAACAAGTTTTTTTCAGGTGGTGACATAGGACTTGGAAGCAATTTTCCTTTTTCTTTGTTTTTTCTACAACACAATAAAACCACAAAAATAGATTTTTCTCCGTGAACTGGGATCTGTGAATCTCACTTACATGCCTAAACTCCCTTTTGTTAGGAAGGAATGGCAAGTTGGCTGATGCTGTGTTATGTTTTTTTCTTTTTCTTATGTGAAAGTGATTCTGGTTGGTTTTATATGATCATTTTAAAAAGCACAGTCACAAACCTCTGCAGAAATGTGAAAAAAAATGGATTTCTCTTAGGTTTCTGCATTAAATGGAGTTTTAACAAGAAGGAGTTTAACTCAAAATACTTTTTGAGGCCAAAGCTTTGGAAACATCTTTTTTTTTTTTTTTCATGTAGGTTAGAAGTGACAGTTGGGTGAGGAAAAGTGTTTTACCTCTGGAGAAGGATGTGTCTGACTCTCAGTTTCCTGTTGTCACTAGGCTTTTTGCCTGAGTGAAATTCACAGTTTCTCTAAGAGCTGCTGGCCTTCTTGTGAACTTTGTCAGGGATGGCCAAATATCCAATTGGGATTTTTTTATTACTGTTTTTAGGCATTTTTTGCACTACTTAAAAAAAATACAGAGTTCCCTTAGTTTCAGAATACCAAGTTGCAGATGTTCTGTGATTTGAAATACAAATTGCTAAACCAGAGTGCTTCAACAACAACAAAACCCCCAAAATCCCCAACTGCCAAATCCAAACTCTGCAAGTACCTCATTTAGATGTTTTTGCCTCCTGACCCACAGCTGATTATCTACAATCAAAAGCACATGACAGTACCAACACAGTGAACTCATTTAAGCATGCTCTGAGTTCACAGTGGAAGAGTTTAGCTGACTACTTCATAACACACAAGCACCTGAGTTCTGTTCAGCATCAGTAAAATTTTATGGTAACTATAAAACATGGTCTAAGAAAAATGAAACATTTGAACTGAAATATGTCAAACTTGCAAAATGTTGGACTCAGTTCTGTTCCTGTTTTCAAGGATGGAACTATCTTAGAGCCACTTGTGTGTTGTTATATAATAAATGAAGATATTTTGGCAAAATGTGCATGTTTAGAACTGAAAATAAGTCTTCTTTTCAAATACCACTTAAAAGACAAAACTTTTAAATTTGAAGTAAAACTTTACCTTGGTTTATAACTATGTAAAACAGACACAGAGTGTGCACAGCAGAGTAGGATGAAACATGAGGCTTTAGACTTCACAATTCTATCCAAGAATTTATTCCATTTAAACAACCTTTAATGCTGAGCTGATTAAAAAAAGGTTATAGAATCATCAAATACTGTGACATCTTCCATACTCAGAACTGCTTCTCGCTTCTGCTCCAGCTCCACCTGTTAAATGATTTTTTTTTTTCTCTAAGGGCAGATGGTACATGATACAAACCACCAGAACTCTTTTGGGAGGAACATCCCAGAGAGGTAACTGGAAAAACATCACTTTCACCCTCTGGCTTGAGCAGTGAATGAGACCCAAGTCTCCTGAGGCTACTGTAACATATGCCACCAAACACCCAAATTAAATATGTATGACCTCTCAATGAACTGTAGGCAGAGTGTCCAGCTCTTAGCTCTACAATTAACATGCCCCTTGCAAAAACTGCTGTCCACGGGAAGTAGACCTGCCAGTGGTTCTGTGTTTCCAGGAAATTACATAAATGACTGATGTCCTGGTATGAACGCTTGAGCCAGTGGTGTTTTGCAGTCAAATGTTGTAAAGCCCTCTAAAAAGTGGCTTTTGATATTCCCACTGTGGGTACAGGGAAATAAAATAGAGCATAATCATATACAGAATGAATCAGAGGTGAAATTGGCATCAAGAATTTGCTGGCTCCTTTCACATGCTCAGCCAATTAAGACCTATTCCCTTTATATGAAACTGTCATCAAAGGCTCAGCCATGGTGGCTTCTGAAGGAGGCAGCCAGTTACTTTGCATTTAGTCCCTGAAAAAGACATTCATATACCAAAATACATATAAGGGAATGAATAAAAACCAGTGTAGAAAAATAAAAAGGCAAATTCTCACCATTTTCTGCCAGGGGAGCCAAAACTTCAAAAATCATCTCTTTTTTATCATGCTCTATTTGCTTCTTGAACAGTTTCACCAGCTCTTCAGCAATATTTGTGTAGGCAAACTGTTCTTTACTCGACTCTGTGAAGTAAAAGGAAAAATTCAGTGTCAAGTAAACAAACAATATCAAAAGGCAGAACTATTCTTTCCTCTGTTACCAGGTTTATTTAGTAAGATGACTAATAGTGCTTGTCACAGACGAGAACAATAGACTCACACTTGTCAATAAATGAAACAAAAGGTGTCTGATGCTTTTTAAGATAAATGTACTGACCTGTCTGAATTAATTACAATTAAGGCTGTTAAAAACACATAAACGTGTGACCAAGGCTGTTGGGGCTGTTTCTGATGAAGAGAATGTAAAGGTAGCTACAGAAACAGTCACATTACAAAATATATGTATGAAGTCTTTGATTCCCCTCAGCTTAACAGGAAGACTAGCAAATTATATACTGCACTTCCTACGGGAGAGATGAAGAGTCGTACTGAATGCTTTAATATTTACATGGTTTCATGATGGTGTCATTTCCTTTGAAACCAGAGCGTGGCTGTTGCAGGGCCATTTCATACTGCACAGATAGCAAAGCAGATTTACAGATGGGCTAGCTTGCTACCAGGAGGTCAGCCAGCAGGTAACGGCTCTTCAAATGTAGATTCAACAAAAGCATCTCTTATTCTGTTGCCTGTATCTTATTCCTTCTTACTGGCAATATTACAGGGGATGCAGGTGATATGGCTGGTCTTCGCATTCTCCAGTTGCCACCTTCTGAGGGCCATCTGTAGTTAGAAAACATTCCAGCACCTTTGCTACTGCTCTGACGTGTAGTTAGGGATTATTTTAATGTAGAATTGACCCCAAGGACTGAAGAAAAACATGAATTGCAGCCCTAGACCCTTTTTTGTGCATCCCAATATTGTTTTCTCTCAACATGCAGGACTGTATAGCATATTCTAAGTGAATTTTTGACCCTTCCAGTATTTTCAAAAGCGGAACGATCACTCCATTGTTTTTTTTCTCCTGCTTTGACACAGAATAAAGAGTTTCATATAATGCTTCTCAAAGGATCTGTGCAATGAATGCAGTTGTCTGTTAAGCGATGAAAAATGGCAACCTCACAATAAAATTCCCTGAAGTTACAAGGCAAAAATGAAATATTACAGTTATGATGTGATTGACCAAGCTATTGTTAAAGGGAGATTAAAGTATTACAAGCTAAATTAATTTTGTGCCAATCTTAAAGAACGAGCATCTTTTCAGCGTACGGGAACATGAAGGGAAGCAGCTGCAGTTAAGCTTCTTTCCCATGGTTCTTATTATTCAACTGGACAGAGCTGGATCTTTCCAAAGAGGGAAAAGAAATGCAGTTCTCAGTGAAGATAACATTTATGATATTTAAAGTCCTCATGGTTTTAGTTGCATTTTAACACGAGAATTTCCAGTGCACAACTTGTATTATGCTTATGTGCAGCACCCATCCTGAAGACCTCTGATCTATTCATTTCTTGGGTGCTATTTTGATGCCTCTTTCTGTTGTTCTTCTGTTAGGCAGACTTGTCTGCTTATTATAAGCAAAGGTATTGTGTGTGTGTGATCAGACTACACTAGATAACATGACATTCATTCTCGCATCGAAATCTATGAACTTAGGGCACTTGTGAACAACTTCAGGCTACCAAATACTACAAACTCACAGACACATTTTTCATATTTTGAACTGCTGAATCTTCTTCGAAATAAGATGACAATCACAACTGCTACGTTATTGTACTGCAGTGCAAAATAAGACTAAAATTTCACAGAATAGGTGAGTAAAAGAAGAACAGCAATGTAAACCACAAATCATAATAAAACATGGGACCTCGCAACCTGTTGGTTTACATTTGGTAGAATTCTAATGAAAACTAATCCATTTTGCAAAGACAGCGGATCTAAGCAATACCACATGCTTCAATTTCAGTGGTAACTAAACTTTCTAAAAATAACATCTACAGCTTAGCAGTATTTCATGATTTATACATGCAGGTATTTAGACTAGAACATATTAAAACTCTACACCTAAAACAATATTGTATAGACAGATTTATGAACTGTGCCTGTCTCAGTTTCCTTCAGTGATTTCCACAAGCTGAATTTAATCCCAATATAACTTCATGGAGCTACACCAGGATACATTATTTATATTATTAATAAATAACTCAGTAAGTAACAGTGCTCAGGAAATACTGTTTAGTTGATTTAAAAGGTGCTTAGTTGTATTGCAGAACATTAACATAAAAGGTTGTACTAAGAATCCAAATAAATTTCAGTCACTGAAGGGGGGCAGGGCGGGGAGGGGGAGACACAACTTTAGATTTCAGAGACGATAAGCAGAAATCTCTTGCTTTACATTTTGAATGTACCAAAAGGAATGGAACGAGCATCAGTGCCAGACTTTTGTCAGTCTTAGGATTTAACTTTATGAAAACTGGATGTAAAGTTGAGATTAATATTGAGGACTTACCGAGTTCTGCTAAATTACCAAACGCAACAAGGCACATCTCTGTCAGAGCTGCATTTTGGCAATGAATACCCAACAATTTCACTAATGTAGGAATAACACCCATATTGATAAGCTGTGACTGCAGGGTATCTACATAAAAAGAAAGTACAATAGTGAGTTAGCATTTCGGTTTATAGTACTATAAACCAAAAAAAGCATTTTTCACGCAAAGCAACTTCTAGACTAAGCAACATTTATGTGTCTGTCTCCTCTACTACTCTAACACTAGGATCTAATCCAGATTTGAGACATGGATTCATAATTGCCCCCCACCCCTGACAATGGGACTTATTCCCAGAAATAGTCCCTTCTTATCTGATCACAGGGTACAGTGAATTATGCAGCTACTGATAATTTTCTGGTTATCAGGTTCGTAATACATGTTGGGTTTGATTCTGAACTTATTGAGCCTAGTTGACTGAAATCAAACAAAACTACATCAGTGAAATGATTATCATAATTATATGAGAGCTTGTTCCTATATACTGTTTTCCCTTAAAGATCAAACCCAGAAAATTAAAATTAGAATGAATATAAACTGGCACTGAAATAAACATGAAAAGTTTCATAAACACAGGAAGTCACAATGTAGATTATGAGGAGCTTGAGAAAAAAAGAGAGTTTAATAAAGACAAAAAAATGGAAGGTTTAAGAAAAGTCCTTAGAAGCCACTCTGATAATATCTTGCACAGGATGAAAGTTTATAGCATTTACAAGAAAGTTATTGATCCTAGATGTCTGCAAATAGAAAGATGTTTTGATAGTTAGGCAGAAACATGATTGGTTTAAGGGATTATTTATAACGGTATTTTCTCTTACATGTTTTACCTATAACATAGCAAAGAAGAAAAACATTGTTTCACAGTTGAATAGAATGAAGCAGACATGAACACACCAGATGTTTAGTAATTTTCCTAAGCATCTTTTTTTCCCTTGTTTCTAAGCTCTTTAACTACATTTAAATGCTACAGACTCAAAAGACAAGGATCCAAAGCCCATTGAATTCAAGAGGATTGTATTACTTCATTTAGCTTTGGGTCAAGCCCTATGGGGGAATTCATAATTTTCTTTTTTTTTAAGGAATTCATTCTGAGCAACTGAAGTCAGTTGAAGTTTTTGTATCTGACGTTAACACGGAGATAAAAACATATTACATCTGAAGTCTAGCAAATTCAGTATTATCTCATGCTCTCGGAAAACTCTGTGCCTTGGAGGTTCTGCCAAGTGTGTTTAAAATTTTCATTTGATAAAAATGATGAAAATATTCCAGAATGTTTAGTTCATTTATATTCCGTGTAAAATATTTTTATAACAACTGAATAGGTAAATGGCATGGTTATTGCAGGTTATTTTGGATAAGCAGGAATCCTTATGGCTTGACATCTTTAATAAAACCGCATTACTTACCAGTAACTGAATTTCCTTTTCTGGGGAGAGGGGTTACCTCTTCCACAGATTCGTGGTCTTTACAGAAATTTATGAGAACACCATGTCAGACATCAAAGAGCTGTTGAAGTTGTCAAATTTCAGGTAAGTACAAATTGCACTAGCGCATGCATTGAGTGCCATTTTACCATCAGCAGATGTGTGAGTCACTACCACACCCTCCTACTTCATTCCCAAGTGACTGTAAAAATCTGTCCCTAAATAAGAAAATGAGGGAAGGGGGAGCTGGAATGCTTCTAGTGAGAAAATGATTGTGTAGAACTCAAGTTACTGGTAAATAATCTGGTTTTGTTCTTGGTTTGTGATTGTCCCCTGCAGACAGTTAGAAATTCTGAAGGAAAAATGGCAGTCATGGAGAGGAGAACAAAGACACAAACCACGAATGTCATAGAAAATTATGTGGAATGAAACTGCTTAGTTAAGAGTCTATGCCTTTAGTCACCCTGAAATCTCTTTATCCAACTGTAATGGACAAAAAGACAATCTCTATGGGCTTCATTTGTCAGTGCTCTGGCATCAGAAGCATAAACCCTCTATTTTGAGTATAGTGTGGTTTGTTGGGTTTTTTTCCCTGCTGTCTCTTTCTTAATACAAAATATGTAAAAAGCATGGAGAGGAAGATGAGAAAAAAAGGAAACAGTATCCATTGAAAGGAAACAGGAATTGTAAGAGTCAAATGGAAGGATATATTGTTGTTCAAGAGAACATGGAGCACATGGACTGAAGGGCCACTAGAATTGCCAAGTAGGAAAAAGGAAAAAGAAAATAGATAACAAGAAATTGTACTTGGTTAAAAGTCAGGCATTTATACTCGACTCCATACCAGTTTTGTTTCCCTGGAGTAGAAGGATGACACCTGAGAACAGGAATGGCCTACAGTGTTAGGAACAGGATTACAAGAATTGCCAGTAAGGTAAACATTGGTGCCCTAACTGCAGTAAGCAAAAAGAAAAATTTTCTCCTTTGCGAAAGACAGGGTAACCCTTTGAGTCAAAAAGCTGGATAGGAGGCAAAACCTTTGAAAACTGAAAAGGCTGCCAGCAGCTATTTGCTATGTTTATACTTAAGCCTGGACCTGTATGCAAATTCTGAACTTGTCATTTACATCTGACATTACTACCAGCAGGAGGCTCTTTCTCTAGAGAATCCAAAAAGCAGTCTATTAAGAAGTTCAAGAGAAGAACATTAGGCTTCTCACTGGTATGGAGACCTAAAGAACTTTTTAGTTCAGAGAAATTAAAAACCTATAAGTAGTTCAGTCTTTGCTGAAAGGACTGCCAGCAGTTCTCTGTCTGTCCTATGAAAGATCACAGGCTGGGTAACTTGAAATAACTGTGTATCTTGTCTTTCACTGAAAAAAGTCTTAAGGCCCTACTAGTGCAGGAGACAAATTCAGGGGACACATGCATCCATCCTACAAGCAGTTGCCTGATACAGGACTAAAGTGAGACATGAAGCGAGGCAATATCGCGTCTCAAGATGAAACAGCATTTCTATCAGCTTCCTAAGCAGAACTTTATGCACAGTGAGCAGGAAGCAGGAAAATACTAAATGCCTCTTCTGAATTTATGACTTAAAGCCACAAATGAAACTCAAATTTTTCACTGCTACCACATTGCACTAGCGAGACACCTCTGTGTTCTCTTGGGGTGAAAAGCACTGACAGTGATGCTGTACAGATGCATATACAGGTAGATAAAAAGGCAATCAATACATGCGCCAGCACAAAGAATTACCTACCTAAAACTTGAATTCAATGGCTCGATTCCTTCGGTGACACACATGGAAACTCCAAAGAGTAAGATCTAGGGAGAATATCCCAAATTGAGAACTTTATTGGGGGCATTTGAGTTTAAAATGCTGCTTTAGGCTAGTTTATGAATTTGGACAGAAATTCTGAAAACAACTACTCATTCTGTGTTTCACGAGTAAACATGATTATAATGCTGAAGGAAAATTTGTTTTGTCCAAACTAGTGACTTAATTTCATACCCTAGAGAATCCTCCTTGCAATCCCCACATCTATGTTATATCATCATGTAACGTGTAATTGTATTGATTATTGCACTCATAAGAAACACATTTTTATCTACTTTTATGTGCTCTAGGTTACTTTGCACTTAAGTACATTTAGGTCTTGAGAGCATGCTAGACAGCTATAGCTGTGATGTAAATGAAACAAAAACCATGGCAAGCATGAAAATTAGCAAAGGTAACTCTCAGGAGGAAGCATTACTGAAATATTTCCATTAGACCATAATAATGGAGCCATAAACCTCCCTTCCATTTCTTGTGTATTTACACATGTTCCAAGGATGGTAAACAATGCAAACAGTCCCCAACCTCCATTCTAGTCTTGAAGGGTTTTGTGAGAATAAGAAAGGCTTGGCAGGGGTATGATTTAACATTAGAATGCTACATTCTGCAAAGGCATTGAAAGAAAGAGAACCTTGACAGACTGAAGTGATTGACAGACTGAACCTTGACTGACTGAAGTGAATGAGATGCAGAAGCAATCTATAAATGTAATTATTTTTATCTACATGTATATGCCCATATATATGTGTACTTGCACGCATGCATATATATCCAATTAACTTCTCATCTCCAATTTGACTACCTAATAAGCCAACTGTTCTAGTTCTTCCACCATTTGTGCATTTCTTTGAAAATGCTTTCATAGTTTGTTTTATAAATCTCAAGGGACAATTAGCTACCTTGTAGACTGATCTCATTAACTCGGAAATAGTCTTGGCTCACAGGATTATGAGATCTGCAGGGTAACTACTCACGTCACTAACTCCTTTACCTCAGTGTCTGCACATGAGTATCGGTTTTATTAGATTAGTTATTATTTTTTCACTCTTTATCCAAGTCTGTGTTTCCTCTTGCATATTCACAGCTACACAGAGACTATATGTAATGGTAACAGTCTTCAGAATGGGAGAAACACAACATACGGAACCCATTCAAATGTGCTGAAACAGCAGCTTAAAACATGGGTGCTCTGTACCCCAAATAAAGTTTGTGTAGCTTGATAAAGAAAGAATTATTGTAGAGTTTTGTCAAGACTTGCTTTGTTTGGGATTAAGCTATGAGCAAAAAAAAAAAACAAAAAAAACCCAAAAAAAAAATCACAAATGTGTGATATATTTTTTTTGTTCCTATCTGTACCTCCAACTTTCCAGTTCAAGAACTAATAATGGAAAGCAGGGATGAGCTATTTGTGTCTGATTGAATTTGGGTAGTAAAATATCATTATGACAGAAAGGGTCAAGATAATCTAGTCTGATGGTAGAATCATGTGTTCAATCAAAAAAACCCCTCTGACTTCTAGTTGTGCAATTAAAAATTGTCACTTTTTTGAGCTGAAAAGAACTGCAAAAGATGCCAAGGCTGAGTTGTTCAGTTAATGTTGTAGCGACCAATGAAATGTTAAGATATCAAGGAGACAAAGGAAGAACTGAGAAACAGTAAGCTAAAATAATTCCTGAACACAAGCAGATGGCACAAGAAGCTTGTAAAGGGAACCTTAGTTTTAAAGCTTAGACTACAGTGTTATGAATGGAGTTACAATTGCAAGCGGAGTATCCAGAATCAGGATGAGATACAAGAATGCTCCAATAATTTGCTTTGTTTAGGAAAAGAAAATATTACTTGTAGCTGCTCTTTATTTTCCATTTTTGTAAAAATCATGTGTGACAAATATCTAGGCTAATTTAAAAAAAAAAAACTACTCAAGAATGAGTCTGATGTTAAAAAACATGCAGTTGATAGCTATTTAAAAAAATACATACTAGCCATTGGAAAAGTCGCAATTAGTTGACTGGGAATTATTCAAATAATTAAAAAAATACTCTTTGCTCATAAAATCATAGAATGATAAGCTGGTTTGGGTTGGAAGAAACCTTAAGGATCATCTAGTTCCAACCCATGGCAGAGACACCATCCCCTAGAGCACCTTACTCAAAGACTCATCCAACCTGGCCATGAACACTGCCAGGGATGCTGCATCCACAGTCTCTTTGGTCAACCTGTTTCTAGTGCCTGACCACCCTTCCAGTGAAGAACTTCTTCCTAATGTCTAATCTAAATCTAGTCTCTTTCAGTTTGAAGCCATTATCCCTTGTCCTATTACTGCAAGCCCTTGTAAAAGGTTCCTCTCCAGCATTCTTGTAGGCTCCTTTAGGTACTGGAAGGAAAATGCTGAGGATTAGAAAATATTAGGGTGTTCAGAGAATTAGAAGCAACTAAGAACCCAAAGTGCTGTAATCGTCCTTATCTGGATAAGTGTCACTGGGCAAGTACAACTTAATGCGAGACATTAAAAGTGTTAAAGACATCTTCAGAGTCCCCACCTGCCATTTTGTAATGCTGCATGCTAAGCAGGAGGAGAAATAAGAAGAGAGAAGGTAGAAGTGTTATTTCAAAGGCTGAAGCACCTCCTTCTTACATTTTTAATATTTATTTTTCTTTTGTTTTTCCCAATTTGTTTCCATAACTACAGATAATGCAGTCTGGGACTCTAGGCTTCCCATATTCCTCATCCTTCAGCAAAACCAACACAGGGTTGTTCTTCTTTTAAAGTAACATGGGATGAAGCCTTTGCACATAAATCCTGAAACTGTATCTGCTAATCTGTTAGCACAATTAATTGCCAGGGCAATTTGAATCTCCACATTTAACAGGTCAGCAAAGAACTGCATTTACTCAAAATATTATCCACCTGATGCTGCAGTGTGTGGAAGTAAGATCATCTAAGTGAACCTGCTTCTGCAGGGGGGTTGGACTAGATCTCTAAAGGTCCCTTCCAACCCCTACCATTCTATGATTGTATGATTCTATGAAGCTATCTTACCAGACAGAATGAGTCATTTATTCAATGTTTATAACAGTTAAACTGTTCAGAAAGCTTCTTGTTCGGGAGATTTATCTCAATTAGTTTTCCTATAGAAAATCTACTGGTTGCTTGGTCACTGAGACAAAACCGATACAGAACCTACACAGCGCTTTTGGACTGTATTGAGCTACCACATATACTGAATGCTTGTTAGTCTTAATTAATCCAGAGGATTCCAGTAGCTTGAAGGTAAGAATATCTATAATATTTTAACAAATAAAGAAAATATAGAGTTAATGCTATGAAATAGCACAAAATGTGACACGCATGTAGACATCAAGCAACACAGTTCCTGAAGACGCTATGAAATAAAGTAACTAGAAAGTTGCTATTTGGCGAAGACGGAAGAAGTATTGTAAACAAGTATTCTTAGATGACACTACGAAAATAAGAGAAAAAAAGAATGTAAGAAAAAGAGAAAGAGATGAGACATATAACAGTGATGTTTGGTGGTGGATAAGCAACACTAAGCGCTCAGAGCTCCAGAGAGATGGCACAGAAAATGGACAAAGAAGCTACACTAGAAAAGATGATAAAGATGATTAAAAATTTATACAGTATAGGTAAGAAGTAAAAAAGTTAAGATCATCCTGAAAAGTAGAAGAGTTTCAGGGACACAGGTTTGGAAAGTGAGTTAAAGCAAGTGATAACTTTAAAGAGATAGCAAACAGCTAATAAAGAAGCTATTTCTTCCTAAGATGAAACAGTACAGTTCAGGGGCATGACTGAAGGAACAATGTGACTATCTAACTGCATCTACATTTACAATCTGTGCCATTACAAGTCAGGAGAACAGCCTCTATCTAGCTTTCCTCATTTATCCCAATTCTCTTAGGCTTCCAAATTTTGAAAAGCTCAGAAATGTGTGAGTGCTGTAAAATATTTTGGCACATTGAGACAGTTGCGTGCAGAAGGAAACTAGGTACAACCAGTGTAGAACCCTTACCCTAAGTGGTCAATGATTGCTCATTTAAGGTACTACCTTGTGTTTTTGTCCCAGTCCCTAAACATCTCCATTTAATGGGATAAAGAACATACACTTGCAATTTGTAGACACAGAATCGTATTGAACATACACATAAATTATTTCCCATTTACCTTAGAGGAAAGTAATGTGCTTTTTTTATACATTTCACAAGAAGAAAAATGATTAGCTGTTTGGCCCCCAGAAAATTAGTCTTATGGTGTTGTTTTATACTAAATGAAAAAGAGAGGACTTTATGTAGCCTTTTAGTTTACTTCTGTTTTTTCCTAAGGTGTATGATACATCTCCATGTGTTGCTTTTAGACAATGAAATAAATTCAAGATGTTGGTTTTAAAATTTTATATGATATATGGGTCTGCATATAGATGTTCCCAAAATTATGTTTCGGAACATAATTTTACTCAAATGGAAAACTGTATACTTGAATTGAGGTACTTGATCTTTTCAGAATAATGTAGCGTTAGCATCCACAATGTAAACCTACAGCTGACTTTTAACGTTTTTCTCTTTTTTTGATGGGGTTGTTCTCCTGGTAGACATAAAGCAAATTTTCAGTGTTCTTTACCATTCTCATTGCTATAGTTCATCAGCATGCCACAAAAGACAGTCAAGAGCTTCTCACTGGTTGGATCTGTTTTACTGCACAGTGACCTTATATGGTCTACTACAATATGTGCACCACCTGCATGGTCAACTGCGTTCCTGCCCTCATCTGTAAAACAAAGAGTTACATTAAAAAAAAATGAAACCAAAACCCACCGTAGAGTCCCAAACATAACAGCAATCATACAAAACAAAAGTTTTTAAACAGAGTGAAGTCATTCCTCCAGTGTTGTCAAATTCATCTAGGGAGATGCTCGAGGGCCAGCTTTTAGTGCAACAGAGCTAGGAAAGTAAAAACATCTAGAACAAAAAGATTAACCACCTCGCACTAGTACCTTTGTAAAGAAGTTTAGCATTTGAGGCACAGCTGCTGCAGATAAATAATATTCTGCACATACATTGGATTTTGCCAAAGTGAGGTTGTGAGCACTTTACAAAGCCTAGTCCATACACTCTTGTGGACCAGGTAAATTACTGCTGCCGTTATACAGAATGACAAATTGAAACAGAGAAAATAAATTGCTCAGGTTACTTACTAGTAGTTTCTCACTCTGCCACATGGTGTGTTCTTTGTACTTCTATACCTGAAGTTTAATATCACTGTAAGATTCTTTTCTCATGGCTAAAAGAAAAATTTGCCCTGCACCTTTAACAGACTACAGTGTTCTGAGGTTTCATAACACACCATAACTTTGTATAGACCTCTTTCCACTTAAAACCAGATTTGTTGCATCAGTGTAGGAAGGAAAAATGTCCTTCTATTACAGTAATTGACTATACCGCTTCCTTTCCCAGCAGGCAATCATCAACAGGTAACAGTCAGTAACCCAAACTGCAGGGCTTCCAAAAGGAGAGATTCCCAAGAGAGTCACAGTTGGAATCAAATGGAAAATCTGGATGAAAACAAAACTCGAGGGGGAAATCCAATAAAGCAACATTTTTGCAAAATAAGAAAAAAGACCTCCTCTCCTTAATTTCTTAATGTCCCCAAAGCAAATCTCCCCTTTTCCTTGTTAGTTACCAATTTGTCATCACTCCTCTCACTCCCCATCATATGTGGAGGTCAAGCTACCAAGTTTTCCTCATTCTGTAGTGTATTCAGTATTAAAACCAAGGTTATTCACATTTGTAATAAGAGCTTCCACTATAAAGTGTTGCAGAGGTCTGCAAAAAGAAGTTTCGAAATATTCTGATTCTTGTTAATATTATTTGAGTAATATTTTATATATATATTTAAAAGTTTATAAGTATTGTACATATACCTACATTTTTTATATATTTTTATATATATATATATATGTATGTATGTATATGAGGGGTATACATAGAGACTTAAGATAATTTCCTGAGTGGAGCTGACAGAGGAAGGGTAATTCTTGGTTAATCTTAATTATTAAATTTGTTACAAAAGTCGTGTTTTTCAGGATAACTGAGATATATGCAACAGAGGGAAAATGTTACTGCCGTGACTCTCCACCTCGGACATGATCACAACATCAGGGGACTGTGTTTCCCAGTAAGTATGTATATTCTATTTTGAAAAAGGAGAAACTGAGGTATATTTACAGTCAGACGAATTCAAGATAAGACTCTGTATGAAGAAAGGACTATAAAAAAGGAGAAATAGAAAAGAAATAAATTTCTCACATCCTTCACGCAGTGACAAATGTAGGCATAATGCTGAAATGAAAGCAAGTCCTACACCAAAATATAGTGAAACAATATAGTCAGGTGTTCAGGTTCAGTGCTTGTATTTACCAAATTAGCAGATAAAAAACCCAAACTTGGCTGCAATATTCCATCACCCTGTTTTATGAATCCTCTTCTGGTAATTTTTTTAATTACAAAATACATTATTTCATAATTGACTCCCCTGTTTTATGAGTCAAAACAGGTATGCAAAACAAAACTGAATCACTGATTCTGGATCACATAGACTGAATGTGGTCTTCAAATTACTACAATGCAATTGAAATCAACAAACTAAAATCATGATAAAATTATGCTTAAGGATCAGGTGTCAAGCTTGTTCCTGTATCTTTATATGGAACTGAATATAAAATAAGTAAGCAAAGAATAATATAAAGGTAAAGTAGGGTGAGGGTTTGGAAGCAAGGGTTAAAAACCGAAAAAAACAGTTATAGGACAAGTTCCTTACGCAGATGAATTTTGCACAACTCCACTGAAGGTAATTATGTGGTAATATCTTACAACAAATGAAAATCTACTTCTTATATCCTTTTCCTTCCATTCTCTCCAGTTTGTCTAAGAAATTATGTATCAAAAACTGCTGTATCTTTCACTGCACAGTAATCTCTCACTTCAAATACATGTCAAAATTCTTATCCACACAGTATTTTTGTTAGGTAGACGGATATCAGCTCCCACGGTACACACAGCAGAAGTTAGGCAGAAAGATTCAGAAACAAATCTCACTCCAAGAAATGTCTCTCTGTCTCTATAGTATCCTCAGAAAGTTAGGCTAAAATGTACTTCGGGTTCCTTTCCAATTAGGTGGCAGGCTGTGTCAGCCTTTGACATGACTACATGGGCCGGTAGATTTGTAAAAGAGATGCCTTAATTGAGTTTGTTGCTCTACCTCTTCTGCATGCCAAAGCTTACCCTGTGTAGCTGCTTCTCTGTCCCAGGCAGCTGGGTGAAGAACAGACTTGGGCTAGGGCTATATTTAGGATCTCCTGGTGGTGCTGTCTTATGCCCAAGAGGATTAACTTGGCTCATTAGTGCAGGGCCACAAAGAACCCTGTACCAGATGTAGGAGGAAAATTCTGAAGGTCCTGACTACCCACTTAAAACTCAGGCTATGACACTGTTGCATCCCCAAGCAAAAAGCATTATTTCTGAGTCAGAATGCTCCACGTACTTATTACCAGCTCACTTCTCCCTGCTCTGTCTCTAAGAAACAGATTTTGCACACAAGAATACTCACTGAACCCCAAATAATTTACAGTCAAAACAAGACCACAGCATGTTGCTGTGTCTTGTTCTCAATCCAGCTATTACCTTGCAGTTCAGTAGCTCTATGAACTCCCACACTTAACGTGCTTCCAGCCTCCCAGAAGCTGTGTGGAAATTTTTGCCTGTGACCTTTTTAAATAAACATTTGCTGTTCCTAAGGGATCAGTGATTGAACAGTTTAATGAGAACATTCACATTTCTGCTTATAAATACTTCACTACAGCTCACAAAGGGCTATGCTGTTGTATAGCTTTTTTTTTAAGTTCATGTAATACTGTTTAAATGTTCTGGAATGACAATCCAAGAGATCAGAGGGATTTTTTTTTTTTTCCTATAAAGTGTACAGTAAGATTTATTACAGAACAAGTTATTACTTCCACAATGTTCTTCAGCCAAATGCAACACAACCATCTCTAAGATTTAGTACAGTCTCTTTTTCTGAGTTGTTCACAGGAGTTTTATGAAAAATCAGGTTTTAATGTGGATTATCCAATCTCTATGACTGCCCACATTTCCCCTATGAGCAGAGTCTCGTACAATTTCCCTGCGGCTCAGCCATGCCTGCCCCAATGGGCGCCCAAGTCAAAGACCAACATTTTTTTAGTGCATATGATTGGTAGGTCTTTAAAATTCAGCATTTAAGAGTAGTCTAATTTGCTTCTCCCAAGATGTACTTGCAGAATTTTCTCTCGAGTTTTCTTTCCCAATTTACTAAACCAAACCATTAAGTCATAAAAGATTAATAAATAAAACAACAGCTTGAAGTATGAAAATAATGTAAAGTATACACTATATACAGCCAATGAGTTATTTCTAAACCAAATGCACCGATTTTTGTCACCCTTGTATGGTTAATTTTTCTGGAAATAACAGTTGTATCAGGCAAAGGGCTGTGCCATAGACATATATCAGAAAATACTCTTGCGAAGAGTTCATCTAGTGCTCTTTAATCTAAATCTTCAATTAACTTTGTTGTTTTCATACTGGGTCTCTTTTTTAAATTTAAAGTTTAAGCACTGTCAATACAATTGGCATTGAAGAAGCAGATGCTTCTCACAAATTGAGACAAAAAACTTTTCTTATTAATGTTCCATTATTCTTGTCTTCACAAGAAAAAAACCACCATAGTTTCAGACAGTTCTAAAAACGTTTTACACAAGTTTTAATGAAGTTTTAAAAGATATTGGTCTGCTTCCTCCATTATTCTAAACAGTTCTCTTTGTCATCTCTGATATTTAAACTACTGTTTAGAAGGTTTTTTTCACATCTAGAAGTCACAGGAAATTATACTTGTACTGCAAAGATGCATACCATTATTTAATTGTGTATTTGGTGAGTACACTCACAAGCTGCTAAAAATTAGGTAGCTGTTTAAGATTCTAGTGATGATGTCATCATGGCTAGTTAAATAACAAGTACGTAAAGGAATAGAAAATTATGTTCAGGATTTCTTTTGTCTGCAGAGTCAGGAGTTCAGCAGAATGTTTTAATACTTTATTGCTAATCACATTCTACTAGTGGACCTGATAATCCTGTGTAACAGAAGAAATGTTTTGATCATCAAGAAAATATAAAATATTACTAGTCTCAGTTTTGGCAGGTGATTTGTTCTGGATTCCTAGTTTTCAAGTGTAGGAATTTCCACTACTGAATTCTACTCTTTTAATTTGAAAATTCTACTGGTTTTATTTGAAAATAAAAAGCCAACCAGTATGAAGAAGTTCCACTAGATTTATAGAAGTCAGGTAAAGGTGCTCAAAGTTAAATTTAGGACTTTGCCTTCCTTTTCATTTGCAATATGTTTACATCAAATTTTTCAGTTCACTTTATAACTCTATGCAACTCCTTAGTAAATTCCATTGCAGTCAAACAAATTACTCCAGATTTATGAGAGCATAAGTTAGAGCTGAAGTCAACTTATGCTTATTATTTCATACAGTATATTATTTCATATAGAAATAAATCATGGAAATCCAATTATACAGTAAAACAAGAGGCGATTTTTCTACACTGGTAAATAGGCATTTAGAGCATCTCATAGTATTAACAGAGTAAACCTGCACACAGAAATTAATTTAGAATCTCTGCTCTTAGGCCTTGAGCACAATGTTGTGTCTCAGCTTTAAACTCTGCAAGCACAAGGGCATGAACCAAGCATGGCATGGTCACAGTTTGGTGCAGAACAGGGGCATTCTGCTGGGTGCTGCTGACAGGAGCTTGGCAAGAGGCTTAGCCTGCTATTCTTAAGAGTGGTACTACTAACTGAAGGAGCTTGAAAGAGCTGTGCATATCCAACAAATCAGCCAGAGGACCAGTCTCAGAAAGTGTGTAGCCCACGGGGATTGGGAGAGACTGGGAAAACCTCAAGAAACAAAGAAATCAAACCAAGCAAAACAAAACAAAAAATCCCATATGAAGCATATCTGTGGCTTCCATTAGGCCCTGGGAAGAAGGAAGATTATTCAGAGAAGTGAGAAAGTAACAAGCAGTCTTGGGATCTAGGAAAAGCTGAAGTTAAGTCTTGGGTTTGGGGTCAGTGCTATCCTTGCCCCCTATAATGATGCCCATGGGGAGTGAGAGGACATGGCCTTCCAAAGCAACTCCAAACAGCAGCATGCAGGCTGTGGCTTGTTAGTGTGCAGCCTGCACAGAGGAGCTGACCTGTAGGAGATTCTTGTGCCTGAAAGGTTATAGGATAGAGCCCAAGAAAGTTCAGCAAAATGTTTTATTTTTGCTGTTATTTTACCTCCTTAGAAGAAGGCAACCCACTGATTTGATCAGAGAGCAACTAGCAATGCACCGTGACTACTACAGAACAGACTGCACTCAAGAAGCCAGGTGGTGCCAAGATGTGGATGAAACTGGACACTGTGTCAGGTAAGTGACTCTTTTTTCAGGGAAATGTGAATGCTGTGGCAGATACGGTATTCAAGGCATCCACCCTTACTCCTCAGGCCATTCTGCTGTCTGGACAACTAACCAGACACACAGCAGTCTCAGGATCAAGGAAGCTTAAAGATGAACTTTGTTCATACACACTAACACCTTGTATGACAAGAACACAGCTTTGTTATTGCTAATGCCAACCATCTGTAGTTTTACCTAACTCTTTCCTCATTGTATTTTATCAAATATTTAGGCTGCAATTTCTTCTGGTGGGCACTATCTTTTGATTATATATAGTGTACAAGCAGTACTATAAAAACCCTCTGACTAAACAGAGTCCTGGTCCCCTGGCTGAGACATTCAAAACCCGCAATGAATTAAGGGATAAATTTTAATAATATAGTTCTTTGCCAATAATGTCCAATTTCTGCTTCTGAGAGCTGCATGGTATTCCTGAGACATGAACATAACAAATGTAACTGAATTTAGGTATTTTGCACATTGTATGTTAACTCTGTGCTGTCACTGCACTGTATGAAATGCTGTGTAAAACCAGACCCCCGTTTAGCTACCATGTAAACAACTGAAAGGCTTGGCTGGCACGATATATACATAATGCACAGAGTGTTGCAAAACTGCAGAAGTGGACTGGAAAGCACAACAAAATTCTATCCTACCTTATTATTTAAGAAGCTATTATCATATAATTAGACTGCATTAAAAAACAAAGTTAAAAAGAGAAGAATGACATCTGCAAGCTTAGTAAAAAAAGTTAATAAACACTTACTTCCCAATTATACATAAGCAACACTTAGCAAGATGCCAACAGACTCCTTCCTCTGTTTTCCATGGTTAATTCAGTCGACGTTTTCTACCATTGCCGATTTAGTGACAGCTGGTATTTCTAGTCATACAATGCCTACTTTTCTAATAATCTAGACACTTTGGCCATGTCTGAACACTCAATTAACAGGCTTTGTTTTCTGAGGGGCTTGAAAGCAACAACATGTGTCTGCACAGTTATCTATAAATATGAACAATAACAGGCATCTTAAAAGGCAGAGTGAAAAAAGACATGAAAAGGGAGGTTGAATTGACAGGAGAAGAGTAAGTTACATACTATGTGTTGTTCACTTATTGTTACTGAAATTCTGAAACTTTTTCTTCCTGCTAAGGAACAATTTTTAGTCTTCATAAATATTAGGGCAATGCCATGTTTTTACCTTAGCTACTTTATTTAGCTTTCAAGTATGAGGGAAAGTAGTTCAGTCCTTAACTAAAGTTTAAAACCTTAACTTGCATTTAGAGTGGCTGCAAGATCTAGTGGATAACACAGTATTCCTTTCCAAGTCTGCTCATGGCTTTCTATAAACCTGAAAACATCTTCCATCTCTTTTTTTTCTTATTAATCCTTTTAATTTCCTTGTTGCCTATGGCTTCTGTATTGACTAAATTAAGCAAGTGTCTCTGAGCCTGTTAAAATATAAGCAATACACAAACTTTACAGATCTACTTATTGGGCTTGATATTCAGATAGTCTTCCTGGAAAAAAACAAGAAGAGGAAAAATATTTGCACAGTAGAAAATAAGCAGGACCAATCATGCCTATACTCTTTAAAACAAACAAAAAATCAGGCTTCGTACCCTCATCTCAAAGAAGGGAAAAGTTGCAAATCTATGGCAATTTGGGTTTGGTTCTTTCAATTATTTTTTTTATTCCCTATGTAAGATTTTGTTGAATTTAAGCTTAAATCACAAGAGTTTTGCCTCTTGTTTCAGCAGAGCTAATATTTAGAACGTAAATTTTACAAATAGTAACAGCCTCAGAATAAGAATTCATGTTTTTCATATGACCTCTTGAGTGGCTCCTTTGATTCTCTAGGAAGATTTCCTCATCATTCTGATTCCATTCAGGCCTGCTATAAAGTAAGTAAATCAGAATAATTCTGTTCAACTGCTTCCTAAGAACACTCATAATTAATTGCCGATAAGTACTAAATATTACTGTGAAAGCATGTGTTGGCATGCATATGGTGTGCTTAGTTTCTAGATTACACAATACTTGTGCTATTAGAGGCTTGGAAAAAAATGCTGCATTATCAAGGACTTCTAACTTACAAATAGTGTATTTTTCTAAGATTCTGACATGCCTCAGAAAAGACAGATCTAAAGGTAAAACACTGACTGTACAATAAAAAACTAGTATTTTAATTCACTGAAAGCTGTTTTAAACAATCAGTTTTCAAACAACAAGTTAAAACCCCTGGTCTCAATTTCCTGACATAGCTTTCAAAACAGCTTAGTAGCTGGCATTTGTATTTGGTAGGATCTAGTACAATAAAAAGTGAAAGACTGTGGTAAAGATGCTGCCTGGCTGCATGAGTCAGGGTGACCTTCATAAAAATGATTAGCCATTATCAACACCAGTTGTGTTCTACGATTCTGCTGGTTTTCCATATGGTACTGAAAAAGGTTATGCCATTTTTTAAAGAAAACTGAATTTGACTTCTTTCCAGTATATTCCATTCTTAAGAGTCTGGTTTTCTGCTTTAGATCATGTAATTAGCCCTCATCTCCTGAGAGGAGATATATATACTGGCACAACTGAGTAGTTTTTCAGCACCTACCCTTTTCTCTGTAAGATCGTTTTAACAGTAAGTGGTATAATGTTTATGGTCCGGTGTTAAGACAGGAATCAACAGAAATCTGGGTCTATGTGAAAGGTCACAAAGCTGCAATTCAGTGATGAGTTTTGCCATTAAAACTAGTAAGAATGGGTAGATAACAAAGAAATGTACAGCTTGGGAAATGAGAAAAGGATCCAGTAAATTTCCTGCAGAAGAAGGTAGATAAGCAGTTGTCAGAGGAGAACCTTTATAGAATGAGTTGGCATTTTTAGTTTCTTTCCAATTCTATAGCTGTTTGTATCATGAAGCATGGTTGGTAAGAACTTGTAGCCAGGCTGATGGTTTCATGAAGAAACAAGGTTGTGGATGGGTGCAAAAAGCAGTAGCTCTGAGATTCTCCAAGGAGGTCTCTAAGCACTACCATTAATATGAATATTATAGAAGAGCAGAATGGGAAATTTTCCATTTCCCTTACAAGATAAATGGAGAGTCTGATTCCCTTTGACAGCTTTCAGGACACGTGGATGCTCTACACAGCAAGAAGGAATTATTTTCTAATCTCAACTTGACTCCCGCCAGCCTATATGGCTACTGAGGCAGGCTCTAGATATCCTAGCCTTTCACTTCCTCTTGTATTTATCACTTTTATAACGTAATTGTGGTAGCTTCTCAAGTGTGCTCAATGCTATATAAAAACACAGGAAAATAGTTTGTCAATCAGTTCAAAACTGAAATGTGTAACAAACTGCCTGTGGAAAGATCACTGAGATTAAGACAGCATATGCATAACAAAATGATAAAAAAACTACTGTGAGGTTACTATCTGCTAAGACGATACTACTATTTTAATATAGCATCATCTTCCATTAAAAATCTTGACTAAAATTTATCTGGTTGGCCTGATCTTCTGTCTCTACAAGCTGCATTGGTTTGTGCAGTATCAGAGAAGGATAGACACCTGGCTACAGACAGGTTTTTTCTTTCTCCCACAATCTCATGTGGGTCTTGCAAGAATGCAGGCCTAACTTGAAACCTGTGGTCTCAGTCTCCCTGTCCCCCTGCAATGCTGAAGTCACCACAGACTCTGCAGTCTATTGGGAAAGAAGCACAGCTGAGCTGTGCTGACGCACGTACTAGCCATCAGGTTGTTCGTGAAGCTATCACAAGCTGCAATTTGGATAAGGCTGCTCTTTAACTTAATATCCGAATTGCCAGAGCTGGTGGTAGCAAGTAGTTTTTAGGCTTTATCTACAGAAGAATTAACCATTTCATGCTGCCTTAAGACATTGCTTTTTGTAGCAAGAACCATGTTATGTTAAACATGACCTTTAGCGAACAATGGAGATGAGATCTTTATGTCTGCATATGGAAATAAGGTGCAGGGGGAACTTACAAGAGTTTTGGAGGTATGCCTTGGAGGTATGCACGTCTGTAACATCTGTACATCTGTCTCAGCCCTAAAGGAACAAACTTACTAAAGAAACAGCACTAGGGAGAATGGAGAGGGAGGTGGAGTGGAGTGGGACAGGAGGCAGTAAAGAAAGATGGAGAGTAGCTATGGTTTGATTCATGAATAATGAGTGGTATAGGTGCTAGAAGGAGTGCTTTTATGCCTTCTCTGGACAATGCAGAATAATTTAGCTTTGATTATAAGTGAAAAAACATAAGTGGTGGTTAAAAGCAATGAGTGGGCTAAGAGCTTTGCATCTAATAATATAGTACAGATAAAATTCTCTCCTTGAGTGAGGCTAAGGAATCCGTTGTCTGGGGATACAGAAGTAGAAGCAGTTGTACTTGGTACAAGCTGTAGATAGATATAGTGAGGGAGAAAGCAGGAGGGAGAGAAGGAGAGATCACGTCTCCATTTCTTTGCTTTGCACTTTCAGCTTTAACGAAAATTTGAATGCTGGGGTGTATGTGCTGTTTACCAGACAAAGTGTGTAGAACAATTACAGGCTGTACAGGAACATGCAGTAATGTATCTATTCTTAAACTGTAGGACAGCACTGAACAGTCTGCATATTGTGATTAGTTAAATTCATTGCTTCTGACTTACAATCTTTTTAGCTGCCTCAAATGGCTTTTTTCACCTCAAGAGTAAGGCTGGGAGATTAGAAGCCTTATCAGTACTAACAAGGCTTCCTCCTACTCTGCTTTGTAGTTATATTAGCCTGTGTTCTTGATGGTCAGAGATTCACGTAATGCAGATCTCTTCGCAACATAAATACTTTTAAAAGGATGCTCTCAGGGTGGCTTGGGATAAATTTCAACTATTTTTTCCTCTTTAACTGTTTACAAAATGCACTTAATTCTCTGTATTTTCTTCTATTCTGAAACAGGTGATTCAGTATTATTTTAGGGGGCTAATGCTGATGAGCACCCAGACAACATCACTGTGCATGTATCCCTCAATTGAGAAGAGAATCTGTCATCAAGACAATGGATTTTCATTTCTTGTTTTCTGTGAGGAGATAAATCTGTTCAGTAAGGTCTCTGGCCAGCAGGTGTGTAATTCCTCTTTTACTTTGTGGAAGGTACCTGTTACAGCCGTGGAATTAGCCATGAATTACCTTTCCACAGCAGCCCCATTCCAGGAGTAGCCTCTCCTGAACTTACATGGAAATGTTCCTGCTTTCATGCAGCAACTCTGGGATCTGTGAACTCTGAGAAACCATTGTCAATTCCATCTAATCACAAACAAAAAAAATCAGGCAATCCTTCTCCTCTGCAAAGCCACTTTTAAGGGGCCTTCCCTGTAGGAAGAGCCACTTGTCCAACAGCTTTCATCCTGTGCCCTGCAGACTTCTCTCAAAAATAACCTGATTAACTGTGTTCACAGTTTGTCAGAAAAGAAGTGATGTATGCTTGCTGGGATGAAATACAGGATAATTGCAGCTTTCAATAAATAGAAATGTTGCTATGAGCCATTCAATATGGATTTGATTTCTCAGCTTCAGCCTTACATTGATTTAGGTCTTAAAAACATTTCTCATTACTGCATATTATAATTACATGGGCAGCAGAAGTGAATATGGTACAATATAGTTACTGATATATTTAAAGTACTGCATGAGTCCGAGTTATCAGAAGAGTAACAGCTGCTTTTGTCTCCATTGAAAAAGACTACTAATACATAACATTTTTTAATTAGAACTATTGGCCTCCACACCTTATCTTTGCCATGATTTAAAGTTCTTTGCTAGGGAAAAGGAAGAGTCATAAATGAAAATACATGAAATGTTATAGTAATAAGCATATTGAAAGTATTTGTTCTAAATAAGAATTCAGGATAGGGAACATAACTACATAATCATTACATTAAGATAACATACAAAATAAAGTAACATAGGGTGAGTGTGAATAAATTAGGACCGTAAATACTGTAAAAGTTTTTCCACTCAAATCCAAGATGCTAATCTTGATTTTTTGGTGACATTTTATTACACTTTATTCATTAATCTTATTCAAAAACACAGGGAACATAGTGACTGTCCTCTCACAGGAACACAGCAACACATGGCGTACAGAATATATCGCTGCCTACTGTAGATTTTATCAGTGCCAACTTTGCTCCACAGAAGGGCAACACAAGGCGTGTAATAGAGCTTTTCTGTACTGGATAAATCCTGCACTGTGAAAGCCAACAGCAGTCCACAATACCTGACACTACAAAATCATTTTTGTAGTTCATGAAAAAATGTGGGTTGAACAACAATGACGTGAATAGTTATGTAGATTTTACTTATATAAAGTAAACCACTGCCATCTGGGAGTGAGCTTTATATCACATATGACCCTGAAATAAAATATAGTAAATAAATTATATTATGGAAAGCTCAACAGCTTCTACTTGAAGTTTCCATCAGGAAGCAGCTGTTCAGTTGACTAGTGACCTTAAAAAAATCCTAAATGAAAGAATCAGACATTAACATCCTCAAGCAGTAGTCATCTGTAAAAGAAAATACTAGCATGGAAAATCTGATTAACTTCTCTGAGGTCAAAGGCAAGATAATTTAAAACAATATAAAATGTAAATTTCTAATGTATGACTAAAAAAAGTAGCAAGGAGAAAAACTACTAATAATTCCATTTTTTCAACAAATTTCTCAGAACAGCAAAACTTTTAGTAAATGCAACACAAAGTACAAAGAAAATTTCTTCCTATATGAAGTAAGGCACTAAATCTCAGGATAACAAAATGCTTTTACAATTTCATCTCACTTCCCATCTGTAGCTATCAAAAGGCTTCCAATTCCTTCAAAATGTTCCTGGTATCTCTGCACTGGTTTTTATCACATATTTAAAGTAAGGGATAAGGAGGCTGCATTTTCAAAACACTGCAACCACTGCTTTTTTTTTTTGCAACTGACATATCCATACATGTAATCAGCACATGGAGTCATGATTGCATTTCAAAACTCAATTGCTTGGCAGTGCAAAATTTATTGTGCCTACAAAAAGCTAAAAACTCTCACCAACCCCCACCCCTCTGCCCCGAATTCCTGACTACCAAAAATACCAATATGTGATCTTGGAGCATCCTGATTGGCCCAATAAGAATGCTGTGAATCAGCAACATCATTTCAGACACACACATAGCACTGCACAGCTTTGAGGCTGGTAGAAAATGATTATTCCCCTTTGACTCTGTTTCCTTCTCAGACAAGAAAAAGTAACTATCCAAGCCTCTGTGTATGTAGCACTTACTTTTCAAAAACCTTGCTCATTATGTTTAAATAAAACAATCCCAGGTTCACAACTCTTCTGATATCAAGTTGCATAACAATATTGAAACAGATTTTTTTAATCTTCCTGTCACAAAAGTATAATACAAGTGTGACATTCAATTGTCTGTGGTGGATAAAAGTCATGAAAAGAGGAGAACACACACTCCCACGCCCCCTCCCCCTTCCCCCAGTACACAATGTACAAAACATCAAAACATTTCCCCCTCCCTCCTACAAAATATGGCATATTTCAACACTCACGGCTATCGTAACATATATTGCCCAGAGCACGTCCTGTTTGAAGCAACACTTCCTGGTCTTTACAGTTTAACAGCTGCACCAAAGGAGGGATCAACCCAGCATCCACACAGGGGTTCCGCATAAATTCTGCAAATAATGCAAAGCCTGTTAAAGCAAGCTGCCTGCTTTCAGTTTCACCCATCCCACTCAGACTGGCACTGAAACTGGGCCTTTTGTGAGCATAAACATATGTATAGACAAACAATGTAAGTTCTCAGGTAAGTTCTAGAGAATAAGCCCAAGTCAGGATTTGAGCTTTTGTTCTTTCCATTATTCATTCATTTGGAAGGAATTAAAGAGTGTTTAATTGACTTCCATGGAAACTTATTTAACATAGCTCAGATTGAGCATGTTTTTAGCATCATAATTAGTGCTGAAAAGAACAGAGAATTTTCCCCACCTCAACAAGTTCAACGTAAATTAAAACTATGAAATAACAGAAAATATGACTTTAGTATTCATACTCCAAAATCAGCACAATTTTTTATTCTCTTCTCCCTTCCCTGGAACTGGTGAGAAGATTCTGCTTTACAAAAAATTTTTATAAAAGGAATTAAAGCTAAGTAACAGGCTCTTTATTTGGAAGGAAAGGGAAAGAAAAGATGAAAAATAGGAGTCACTGTATGAGCTCAAAGGCCTGCACTTTTCCTCAGTCTAACTGATGCCCCTTATGGCAGGAAAGTCAAGAGGATCCATCCACTGGTAAGCTTGATGCTTTTCCGTCCTTCCTCTCTGCTGTGTCCTCCAGTCAGAGAGAACCAAAGTACTACTTCACATCTCTCCAAGTTACTTACAAGAGAATTATCCTGGTGTCAAAGAGATAAAAGACTAGTCTCCAGAAGGTGTCTTAGTAAGGCAGGAACTGTGTTGCAGTTATTATACGGGAAGTTTACAGAAGTATCCACTTGATACACCAATACTGTTACTTAATACTGTACTACGGAGCACCCTTCACAGATGCAGCACTGTAACAAACGTCAATATGGTTTTGATTTGTTGTAAATTGAAAATGACATCTATTCCTGATCATAAACGATGCTGGATCTTCCAAAATCAGTTTAACTTTGTGCTACTGACTCATGTATAAAACAGAATGAAACAGGGCATACAATTCCCCTAAAAAAGCTGGGAATGTTTTTTCTGATTCAACAGAACCTTTCATGCCAATAACTCAGACTTGTCACACATTGCTTCAAGTATAAATACACCTTTTCACACGCTCCTTTTGTCACACCTGTTATCACGTTTTTTGATATTTCTGTAGCTACAGCATTTTTTATCTTTTGTAATTAATCTTGCAGTGTTGTTTTATCTAAAGAAAGAACTATCATAGAGGTACGCAATCCTCACAGGATGATAAACTTTGAGATATCAACAAGTAGATGAAACAGAATAACACATAATATGGATTTCTCAAACTGTCCTGAAGCTTGTTGAAAAAAAAAGTGCTATATAAGCACAAACCACTAAGAATCACAGACTCTTAAGGGTTGGAAGGAACCTTGAAAAATATCTAGCCAGAGCAGGGCCAACCTAGAGTAGGTCACACTGGTAAGAGGACAACGAAAATGACAGAATTTAAATGACGTGTTCCCTGCTATTTTGCTTCAGCAACTACTTCAACAGAGTGAGAATATGAAGAGAAACACGGCTCCTTTCAGTTTTGAAAGCAATGGGCACCTTAAATAATTTCCGGATACTTCCACTTTAACCTTGGCTGTCATAGGACCCAGTTACACCTGCTAATAACTTGAAGAAGACAAAAGCTATTTTGTATGATGAACCTGAAGTGTACTCATAACAGCAATTTAAAAGCTGGCAGGGAAAAGGATGCATTGGAAACTATTCAGAGATTTCATGTATTAATTCAGATGTGAAAGATACTGACTAAAATGCTCCATAAGAGAATCTTGCACAAAACAATGCCTAGTAATCAGTTAAGCTATTGTGATATTTTATTCTTAACTTTGTCCTCTGAGGTAGGAGCTGAAATGGCTAACTGTGACGATGCAGTTTACTGTGATATTCTAAATATACTTACTATGAATTTATTAAGTACAGAAAAAGTAAGTTATATGGTTGCATTAATCTCTATCATCCTGAGACACTTCTGAGCTTAAATGTCTTTGTTTACATTTTCTACTGGATATTTATCTAAATAGTTTTACAACTTAAAAACTAACCATTTATATCTTATTTTCTTGTTAATGTTGTTTCTGAATATCCACATACATGACTGTGTCAAAATCAGTGAACTAGGTGAAGGGGATCACACAGGGACTATCAGTAAGAAGCCGTAGTATCATGATTGAAAAGAAAAGGTGGAAAGGGAATGTGGAAATAGTCAGCAACAATGCAATCCCTTCTCTGAAGAGGCCTCAGCACAAGAGTTTAGAGAGGGAGAGAGATATAACTGCCAGGTCTGCACATGGACAGCAGTTAAGAGGCATCCTACTTTTCTCTGTGTGGCCTCTGCACAAAAGTGCAAAATTCAATCTGTGCTTCTTGGCTGGTAGACAGGCAAGTCAAGGAGTGAGAAAAGACAGCCACAAACATCCTCTACCCTCATCAAAGAGTGTACCAGCAGCACCTGCCTGCAGATAGGAGGCCATTTTATTAAGCTCAAGGTTTACAACAAGGCATCGTGTGAGCTTTAAAATATTCCTTCTAAAGAAAAATATTAAAGAGTTTTAGATTATCTCCTACATTGTATATATAATATATACCAAAGAAGGCCATAATAGTAATAATGTTATCACAATTATCAGACTAAAGAAACAATATACTATCACTTAACCACCTTCATATATGTAACTACTGTTGTAGCTACATGCATTATGTGTAACTGGATGCACAAACGGCCAACGTTTTTTTTCTATATGCACTTCATTAGGATAGTGGTGTGCTATTTTTGCCCAATAAATTACACTATTGACCATCTTAAAAACTAAGTAGCATGAAAGTAAGGACCAAAAATATTCCAGCAGCCAAATGCTGGTTTGTATTAAAAAGTAAAGAAAATTTGACACACAGACACAAAAAAAAGAGTGAAAGGGAGAGATATGAAAGGTGTCTAGTCTAAAAAATGAAAGCATAAATGAAGTAAAACATACTGACAAGTGAGGTGAAAAACTGAAGATGTTCCAGCAGAAAAGTTCTTGTAGAAAACCTCACCATTTCTGGCTACTTCTGCTATGATGTTAGCTACTTTTGCTGTGCAGGAAGATTGTGGCGTCAACAGACTCGCGAACACCTGAAGGACTCCGCTTTTCTGGATTTTTTCACTTGTCTCCATATCTGAAAAACACATCACACGAAAATCACTTGTGCATCATCTTGGTTTGGGGAAGGAAAGAAAGAAGAGCAGAAGGGAAGTTAAGTCTTCTCAAAGGCAATTATTAATTATTTTCCCATATGAGATGCCAACTGCTACTTCAGTGATCATATTTATTTTATATGATGTGCTCATAGAACTCAAATCCTTTGCCATTCCTAATCAATTATCTTTATCAGGTGTCACTATGTTATATAAGTAAATATGGATACATATTCATGTTTACATAGGGAAACTACTGGGCAAACTGAAAGAAAGACCAGTCAAGGAGTGATGTGTAGCAGCCTAAAGTACTATGTAAAAATCAAGGAACGGTACTCTGAAGTGATGAATTACTGGAAGTGTTCAAGGAATTATAGAGGAAGTCCTTATAGCTGAGGGCACAGCTTAACGCAGCACAGGAGTCAGAAACCAGAAAGGAGGGAAAGCTAAGCAGATCCTGGTCTAGACTCCTCTCACTGTTTTAATACTTTCTGTGTCACTCTGCTAAGATATAACAGTTCCAGTATATTCTCCATAAAAGTGGAAGGGAAAAAACCCACTGATTTTCTTGTAGCAGAGATAAAAGATTCAGGACAAAACTTCTCCTCTTTGCCCATAGTAGAGAGGAACTGTGCAGCTGCACCATTACAGAGCCCCGCCTAACATTGCTGACCAACAGCTCTGTAACAAACTGAAAATTAACCTTTATTCAAATGCAGTCGATAAAGTACTGGAGGCTAAAACATATTTTGCTAATGCTTTCAAACAACAGCATTTTTGAAACAAATATTAGTGTGAATTGAACAGCAGCTATCACTTTAGCATGTCTCCTTAAGCTATTCATAATGGCACCTACTTCCATTCTCCAAAGATGGTTGTGAGATGCTCTAATTGATGACTTTCTCAAAACAAAATGAATGCATCTACATGCAAGTGTGTTGATCAGCAACCTTGTCTCACAAGGGCATTTTTAAGCATTACAACATGCACAAATCACCTCACATCACTCAAAATAAAAAGCTTTACAGTAAAATTTTTAAAAATCACTTAGGCTTGTGGGGAACATACGAAGGTATTTCAGAGTTGAGAACACAGGTCTCCTTGTACTACTTTCTGTAGTTTCTCAGAAGCACCCTTACTCTGGTGTAAGAGCTATCAAGTCAGGCTGGGTGGCAAAAGCAGCAACCAACTGATTTGGGGATTTATATAGTATCTTTCAAACCTGGGAGTAAAGGGAGGGATTCATGTAGTCTTGAACAGCAAACAAGGAGCCTTAAACTAATCCAATATGTTTTTCAAGATGATGTTTTCTGATTTCCGATTAAACAAGTAAATACATATTTTGTGCACTACAACTAGCTAGTCTTCTAGAGTGGCAGTGTGCAACCCCTCTTCAGCTGTGCTTCACCTGTGAATTGGTAGTGATACATCACCGAGCTCACTATCTCCCCTCTCCTGCAATTGATTTTTTTTTGTTTGTTTAATTTTTTTGGCAGCTCCAGAACAACTCCTGCTGCCTCTGAGTGTGGGAGTGATACACTCAAGCTGACCCTGAAGGGAAGCTAGCACACGCCTGGCAGAGGTTACTCATGTGGGTTTTGTGACTCACTTACAGTACACACATACTTCAATGGCCAGGAGCCAGTGACATCTAGGTGACAAAAAGCAGACTAAAAGAGAACTTCAGGTCTGGATTGCAATTATGCCTCTGTATTTCTGTATTACATTCCATCTTGGCTACGACTACTCATCTACAATATGTCAGTGACGACATACTGGGTAGATATATTCTCCCATGGATATATACAGATAAAAGTACAGTTTGAATGCAGAGAAAAGCATATCAGGACTAAAGACTGGTCCAGATAGGTGTCTATTAAAGAAGAGATCCTCCCTCTCCCTTAAGTTCAAAACTGAAAGTGCAGAATTCAAAATTGGAAATGTAGACAATCTGTGACCCTGCATCATGTCAGCCACAATTGGTAGGCAGGAGACATTAATGCCTTTTCTCCTGTCACATTGCTGAGATACACTGTATTCAATCTATTTTTAAGATCTGTAGTTTGATGGATGCATTGCTGTGCAATGCACAAATTACTTAAATAGAACAAAATATATCCCGCAACAAGTGGAAATATAGAATTAAGTACTTTTCCAGGCCAGTTGCAACACATATGTACTAATTTCTTTTATTAAGATAAGCAAGTGAGCACCAATAAAAGCACAGGGCTTAACAGACCTGTTGCACACTGGGAAACCAGCTAGCTGGGCTCACACAGATGAGAGCAGATTGTTGACATTTTCTTACTCTTAAGCAGTACCAAAGGCACACCTGCATGAAGTCTCCCCTTCAAAACAACATCCCACTGGTTCCTGTTACCCAGGCAGAGTATCAATGTCAAATTCTCTCTAGTCACAAAAGAATGAAGACAGATTAATTTGACCAGCAGCAAGTGTACTTCTATCACTTGGCAGGCACACTCTTACCTCCACTCTACCCTGAATAAGTGCTCGAGCATAATTGTTTGAGGGGAAAAACACATTACTCTGACAACTGGCAGAAGAATAGCTACTAACTATGTGACCCATACTGCTCTCTGAGGCATTGCCTTGGTTGTAAAAAACGCCAAGGAGCGCTTCAGCTTGTCTATTCCAAGGCTACCTAAGCCTTGCTCTTCCCCTGCAGAACATTTACAATTTACATTTGATGTTATATACAAATTAATCTAGTATCAAAACACAGCTATGACATTAAATCCTTGCAGTAGTTCATAGTACGTTCCCCACATAAGGCATTGGAAGGGAATGCACCACTGAAATTACTGTTAACTCCTCATGCACATTTCTCTAAACTGTCTCGCTTTGTATCTGCTGAATAAATCAGGAATTCTATGTTAATCACAATAAAGTTTTGATATAGACAGTAAGGAAAAAACCCAATGTGCTGAAAGATACACATTAATTTCTTAAGACAGATGTAATTAGCAGACATTTTAGTTATAGAAAATCAATCTCTTTGGTGGGCTTTTGAAATGCTTACACAAGCAAGGATATTCTAATTGGAACAAAATATCTTATATGTAAACCTAAAATTGCCTTGTTGAATCTAGCATTTTTACTCAGTATTTTTGTACTCTGTTAAAGGAGAAGGACTTAACAGGCAAATGATGCACAGGGCTGCCCTGAGGAAATTGAGAAGTCCAAAAAACCTTCAGCCACTCTTCACTTGTCTGAGGAGTCAAATGTGACAAATACTTCATGGCTACTTGCAAAATATGAACTAAGAGTTTTGTGTGTGACTGTGCATGCATATTTATGCAGTTCTAGACCCTGTTCTGCAGGATGCATTGAAGGTGTAACTGTGGCAGTAAAAGACTGCAACTGCAGACAGCACTGAAAAGCAAATAACTGCCCTAAATCAAGGAAAGCTTTTCTTCTCCTTTGTTTTTCCCACTTGCAAGCAGAGAATGGAATGGTTCTTAGGGCAGGGGCTTTAGGAAGCATAGATTTAGACTGCCACCTCATTAAGGCCCATGCACTTCTGTCTTTTTGCTCAGCTTCATACAACGAGTCCTGTATAAAAGCATAGAAGGCAAAACGACACAGACAGGGAGAAAAATGAAGGCAAAAAGTGTGTGTGTCATTATTCTGACCAGGATGATGAAGGGTCATGTTTATGTAGCAGTACTTTAACTGTCATTGTAAAAGCCATGATTTGTTTTTCTTTCCGCAGAACCTAAGACTGGAAGATCACACATCAGTGTTGCCAAAGGCTGTTATGCATACCACTGCCTAGGTATGGAAGAAACAGTTTGGGTTTTGCTGAGAATTAGAAATGGCTAATGGTTTTACCATGGGCAAGCCTCAGTTCTTGCCTTTATTTGTTCTCTTTAGAGGCTGGAGAAGGCCTGCCTGGCTTCCTGTTTGTGTGTGTATGGATAGAAGAGGTATTATTTGTTAAAGATATGAATCTGCTGTCTGCTTGTTTCATTATGGGCTTCCTAATAAATTATTAGAGGCTAAATTATTTTGAAAACATATTTCAGTTGATATCTTTTGAATTGCTCTTTCAATTTATTGTCAACTGTAGTTGGAGTGAGTAAAACCAAATGTTTGTCTAGAGGCAAAAAAGATCTAAGCAAAATCTCTACCGCATAAGCTCATCCTCTGCTTTCTATAATGGAGAAAAAGGAAAATATAGACAACGTTAATCACATGCTAAAAAGCTGGCTTATGCTTACCATTTTAACTCCTTTAGCAGAACTGTACTCCTTTTCAAATCTGTGCAACTTATCTTTTAAAGAAACCTAACAATACAAGTAGCCTGAAGTTGGGGTGCCACACCTCCAACTCCCTTTGCTACATGTGATATTCAGATTTCAAATGCTTTCTCTTGAAGCCTGATTTTCAGTCTGCATGCAGCAATCCACCCGTAGAGCACCTGCTACCCCGTATTTTAAAGCAAAGAAACTGTAGCACAGTAATAATGTACGTTAGAAACAAAGCTTTTGCACACAGTGTAATCCACTGACATGCCAGAGCAGTGTAATAGGGGGAAAAAAAAAAAAATCACCTGCAGCTCTAGATGTCTCTTTATAACACCAGATATCAAGACAAAGGGTATGTTAGATCACATAGAACCAAAATCTTATTAATATCACAGCTGAGTGATTAAAATGTCAATATCCTTGCTCTTCATGGTTTTTGCAGTGCCTGAAGTTAGAATAATAAAGGGTGTGGGCAGGAAATCCTTTAATGCGATAGATCAGAGCTGGAGAGCTAAGCACTGTGGCTATCAGACTACTTAATTAAGTAGCAAAAATCACTATAGGGAAAAAATCCGAAGAGTGTCTCAAATTCTACACTCTCAGCTCTATTTCCTGTGACATTTCACTCCTCTCTCTTTCCCTCTTTTCTCCCTGCTGCATCATTTTGTCCACTTTCAAGTGGAAGAAAAGGTATGGAGGACGAAGGAATGTGAAAGACAAAGCGTATCTCTCTGATCTGTTACTACTTTGCCCTTGGTGGCAGAAGAAAACTATACATTCATTCACTGTTTCTGTTCTCTGCACAATGAGTTTAAGTTACGCTCTTTGCTGCCCAACAGCAGCGAAGGCTAGCACTGCAGTAACTCCCACGTTGTGGAGCTTTACATAAGAAATGAGGCACACCACAGAATTGTGAATGAACAGCTTTGTGAGTGTCCTTTTTATTAAGCCAACCGTGTTTGCAATGTACTCTTTCAAAAATATATATGTATTTCTGGGTGCAAAGATGTTTTATAAACCTGCTGAAACTACTGCAGAAAATTACCTTGGCTTTATAATATCCCTCCTACATGTACTCTAATCAGAAAGACAAAGATGAACACATGTATAAATAATGCTGAGCCACATATATCATGAAAGGAACCTTCCATCTGCTCTTTCAGAAGGCAGAAGGGAAGAGAATGAAAGAAGCAAGTGATATCTTTCTAACTGGCACATCCTCCTAACCACCACAGTAAAAAAGGTTCAAGTGGTCACAAGCAAGTATTGATGCCTCCCTCAAGCAGCATTGTCTCTCTATCCATAGCCTCCTGCTGTATATTCCAAACCACGAAATGGAGATTTTAGTCTGACTACAAAGAGTGCAAAAAGTGGGTCGTGCTGAACCTCAGTGAAACAATGTGCTCTCATGCAACAAAGAATGCACCACTGCTAGAGGCTTTTGCTTAACATACCTCAGCAAAAAAGATTGTTTCAATTATAAAGAATTGCTTTTATAGAAAAAAAATCCACTAATAATAATTTATATACAAAAAGAAATGTATAAATGTTACTTCTTTCCGCATGCTCCTCACATGGGGAAATCACAAATATCATCTGCTTGCTCACCTATGCTTCAAACTAGACCCCCAAGAGGCAGGAAAGGAAGATTTTCTCTTAGCTGTACAAATGTTTCCATCATGGTGTTTGCTCTGGTTTGTCTCTGCCAGCAGCAACAGTGCAAGTTCAGTTCCTATTTTTAATGAAGACAGAGAGTGTGCAGATGTTTGTAATTAAAATCTCAGCTCTAACAAGGAAGGCAGGACAGATGGAGAGAGATTCACCAACCAATTAGCTGCATGAGTCCCACTGATTACGTTCTTCAAAAGCTATATCAAAGAATAAAAGAGAATTTCAGGATGAGACCAACCCCTGAAATAGCCTGTTGCAGTAGCAATGAAGAAACTTAATAAAAATATGTGCCAACTTTGGTAAAGAAACATGCATATCGATAATTCCATGGATATGTCACAGCCCAAGGAAGAATATTATGAGTTAGGCAGCTCAGAAGCCCGGAGCTCCTGAACTGGACCTAGTTTAGAGCCCTGACACATAGTTTGGTGGATTTATCTGAACGCTCAGTTCCCTTACTCCCCCTTTCTCATTCACCCTCTGCAGGAGGTAACCACTTCAGTACCACAGTTGGTGAAAGACTTTTATATTAATATCTCAGCTGTCAAGTTCGTTATCTGGCATCTTAGTACAAATGCCATCCATGAGTGTCGTCATGTTTTATACTCAGCCTGTGTGAACATTTTACTCTCCTTCCTCTGTTACTTGTACTAACTGGACTTGTTACAGGACTCTGAGTAAAGCTTTAACCATTCTCTTGCTCAGTTTTTCAAACCATGTAACAGAAATATTAGGCCCACCATGTAAATCCTTTTTCCAAATTCAATTTAGCATTAAAATCAAACCAGATTTGGAAGCTGTGCCTTATATAGGCAGGAAACGTTTCACATTCCTTTAAAGCAATCTCTTAAGAGTGCTCTCAAGCAAGCTTGAATGCCTACTGTAAAATTCTCCATTGAAATTCTTTTATACCTACATACATTGGAATGCATTCTAGCTACTGATGTTTTTAAAACAGTTTTGCTGACGAAGTAGCTTAAGAAAAAAGCTGATTTAAAAAAGATCATGTTTGTAATCCATAAGGAACTGGGACAAAACTGAAATTTCAGATTTGAAATTTTGAATTTCATGATCTCTAAACACTGCTTTTTACAAAAAGCAAGCTTTTCCTTTGCTTCTATATTGCATTTAAAAAATGCAATCCAAAAAGAAATTGGTCAATTCTATTATCTGAACTGCCATTCACATATGCCTTCAGTGATGAAAAAAATATAATATTTAACCTTGATTTGGCACATTTTGTATTCAATGGATAGCACTTGGAATTTAATACTTGGATAAACATCACTTAACTAGCTAGCAGTAACTAAATACATCACCATTAAGACGAATTTATGTAAAATATAATCCCACTAAGCGGTAACATTAAGGTATGCCAGTTTACTGGGAGACAGTCTAACAAAAAGCTGTCACATTGATTTAGTATATTCCAATTAAGTAACATAGATATACTATAATAATATACAGAGTACTTATGATGAAACATTTCTGGATTTTGTGCCCACAGTGCCATGAAAAGGCAAAAACATCATGAGCCAAATGGAACAAACATCCTTCTGGAGGAAAAAGAAGGAACTCTTCATAACATAAATTTCAGTCAAAACTCCTTTTTATAAAATATCCATCAGGAACCCCAACTTTCAGAAAGCCATTTGATTAGAACTTTTCCAAGCTAAACTTAATGCACTGCTGTGGTCTTAATTGTCTGAGCTGTCCCATTTTAATTTGAACTTCTGGCTCAACTACAAGAGATTACCTGCATCAGAAGCAGACTAGAAATTCTTGCTTGTATGAGTATACTGGTCTGTGTGTGATGAAGATCTGGTCTGACAGCTTCCAGATGACCCTTACAGCTGATGCAGCTCTGCTGCTAAAAGCTACAAAAATAATAAAAACCTGTTTTTTTTGAATGTTACTTTCTGAGCAATGTGGCATAAGGTATTGTAGCAAAGGAATTTTTAAATCAGTAGAAACTGCAGCTGCACTAAAATGGTTTCCATCCTTACCAGTGCAAAAGCAGGCCTAAGCCTTCCCCCGCAGCAGAATGCAAAATCCTCTTGAAGGGTTTTGTGTACTATCTTTATTTTCTCACCAAAACTATTTATCTATATGAAAATGCTCCTGTCATAAAATATTTTCCTCTGTAATGCAGTATCACCATTTATGTGAGCATAAGACTTGACTTTATGTGTACAAGTCAATCAAAATTATGTTTAGTCATGCAAAATATTTCCAATTATGTTAAATGCAATATTGAATTCCACTAATACAGACATTGTAAAACATAATTCATTGGTGTTGTGGTTTTGTCCAGCCAGCAATGAAGCGCCATGACAGTCTCTCACTTGGTGTCCCCCATCCACTCCCACCCTCCTTAGGATGGCTGAGGCCCAGCGAAATGGGAGGTATAAAGATAAGCAAGGTTGTTGTGGATTAAGACAAGGGCAGGGAGGGCTCACTGCCAATTATGGTTCTGGGCAAAAGACTCCAGTTTATTCTAATACCTACTAGTAACAGAACAAAAAGCAAGAAGGGAATAGGAAGATTGAGAAAATTACCACCAGCACAACCATCTCCCTCATCCCTCCTTTCTTCCTGGGCCTAGCTCACTGCTTCTGTTATCTCTAACTCCTTCCCCCTCAACGGCTCAGGGGGGCAGGGAATGGGGGATGTGATCAGTCTCTCACAGACAGGCTATGCCACTTTTCTCAGATGAGGATGACTCCTCACATTCTTCCTCTGCTCCAATACGGGGTACCTCATACAGGACACAGTCCCTAGCGAACTTCTCTGGTGTGGGTTGTTCCCAGCAGCTGCAGCTTCTGCCAATACTGGGTCACTCACATAGGACGCAGTCCCTGGTGAATATCTCTGGTGTGGATTCTTCACCACTGTTGCAGCTTCTGCAGATACAGGGTCTCTTCCATGGGACATGGCCTCTTCTGGGCATAATTTTAATGGAACTTCTTTGGTGGGGGTTCCTCCTCACAGTTACAGCTTCTGTGAACATGGGGTCCCTCACATGGGACACGGCCTCCTCTGGCCATAGTCACTGCTGCTGGTGCAGGGTCTTTAACAAAGAGAATCACTGCCCCCAATTCAGGGTCTTTAATGAAATGCAAACAGATCCCTGCTTCACTAGTCCTCTCTGTAGAATGCAGGGGAGTCTTTGCTCCAGCACACCTCCTCCTCTCTTCCCTCACTGACCTTCAAGTCCACATGGATGCTTCTCTCTCTCTCTTCCAGCCCCTTACAACACCACCACCCAGAAAAGAATAAACAGAAGAAAAAAGAAACAGGAAGAATCATCCTTTTCTGGCTTCTTCTTAAAAAGTGATCGTGGAGGTGTCTAATTGGCTCAGTCCCAGAAGTGTGTCTGGCTCAGAGCGGGGGAGAGTTTCCAGCAACTTCTGAAAGGAGCCAACTTTACAGCTCCTTCCCCCTTAGCAGAAATGGCTTCATGTCAAACCATGACAATTGGCAAAAGTTAAATGCATATGTCATTCTTTTTTCTTTAATTTTATAGCTTTATATTCCCCATCAACAAAACACTGGTTTATATGGCACTCAGCAAAGATAGTGTACAAAAAATAAACTGGAAATATACCTTTGAAGGAAGAACACGTTCCTTGACACCTACTGTCATACAAGAATCACAACTGATGGTAATGCAAAACAAAGGAATTGCTAAAAGACGCTGTATATATTTTAGCACTGAACTTGCAAATGCTTTGCCATACATATACATTTATACAAGCAAATATTCTTCTTGGGTTCAGTGGGATCACCAGAATGTAAGAATCTAGGTCCTTAAATGTAAGCATATATGTAAATATTGTCACGATCAGGACCTTTCTTTATTTTCCTTTAACTAATTGTACTCTATGCTCTAAACATGGGTGCTGCAGCAACAGATTGAGCTAAATCAATAGAAATTTTGAGTGCAAGCAGCTGTTGCAGAAGGCAGTAGGTGATTGCATTTAGCTTATTGTTTTCTTTTTAAAAAAATATCTCTAAATCTGTTCCTCTCCTTCTACCATTTCTCTCCTTGCTCCAAAAAACACCACCAAACTTACACAGTACTTTGTTCCGTTTTACTCAGCCACTTGGTTTCACCCCTTTCTTTTTCATTTCTATTCTCTCTCCCTTTGTTTCAGTAGACTTCAACATATTTATTACTGCACCCCTGAAGTTCAAAGAAGCTGGATCAAGACTTAGCAGTTGCTAGACAGACACCAGTTCATGTCTCCAATATGCAAAGAAAATTAGTTGTACAGGGTACTATGGGTAGTTCAGTGCTACACTTACTGTTTTTGTATATCTGAATGATGAAGTAGCAAAATCTTTCTCAGGGGCTAAGGCCACCATCTTCCAAAAAAATACTTTCATCTCAGCAGATAACTACAGATTTCAGTCAACAATTAGCAATAATACTGTTTTGGTTTTTTTGGAGAAGGATGTTATAGCTTTCCATCTGTATATTTCCTTTTCACGTATACACACTGTAAATGTCTGTTGCTTGTTTGAATGTTCAGACTGGGACATTTATATATGAGGACTAATATGCAAGCATATGTCTGCCATGTCTGAATATGCATCCATGGATGTCTACCTCCTCCTTCTAAGATCACAGGTGGATGGCATACACAAGGGATTATTGGAGAACAGACCCGAGGAGGATCAAAAATCCACCTGGAAGAGAGACTGACACTAAGAAGAAAGGGAGAAGCTAAGGATTAAAGAGGAATAAGAGAGCAAGGAAATACTATTTGTCACTGGGCTTAGTTCTACTAGTTATTGGTTGGCTTAATAGGCCACTCATCCAACTGGTACCATTGCCTACCCACTTGCTTGTGCTATGCTACCCTGAAGTGCTTATGAGCTGGCTTATGTTGTTAATAGCTTACATGTTAGTCACGTGTATTAAATCTGTAGGGATGCCATGTGCTCTCTCTTTACTTATAGGAAACAATAGTAGCCAAAAGTTTTTTTTTTAATATTAGGGTCAGTATAGCGCCTATAAATGGTTATTGCTTTGTTTTAAGCTATAATGCTGTGCAAGTATTCACAGTCATGAAAGCACTGTTACTTGGTCATAATCCACATGAAATGATTGTCACCTCATTTTACTCTTATTCTACTCAGTCTCTTTAAAGAGAGAAAGGTTAGTTTGGTGATGTTTAAGGAAAGGGTTGCTGAACAAGCTGTGAAATGTGGAGTTTTTTCTCCATGCTTCAGAAAGGGAAAGGAATAAGCTTCAAATGCCTAGCCAATGGGGAAAAATGAAAGTGATTTCAGGTAATGTTTCTAACTTAGAACAACTCTTGCTAGGACAAAAGGTTCTAAAACTTATTTTTTCCTGTGTTCGGGGTGGGGGAGTAGCACATCTTTTACTTCCACAGTAAGGTGTGAGAGGATGATGGTAACAGAAGATGAAATGACTACTGCTCAGTCTTGTTTATACTAATGAGGTACACGATTACAATGAAATCAGATGGCACTCTCATGTGCTAAGCTTTAAGTAGACAGCCACTTACCTTATTCTGCAATGAATCAATCAGACTATATACACAGAATGGTCAAAAATGTTCAAATAGTAAACAAAAATTGGTTCAGCACTCTTCTTTTTTTCATAAATCAAAGGCAAAAATAGCAACGATACATTTAAAAATTTCAAAGAAGTAGATTTTTTTTGAGTCCTGAATTTAACAATTACATTAAACATTAAACATTATCTCTAAATTTTCCATTATTTTTCTGCTCCAGTAGAGAAATCATTCCACTTTCTATGGCTAGTGAATCAGAAAAAGGAACATCAAGTATAGGAATAGCATGAGTACTAGTTTAATTGAACAACATATGGAATCCACAGTTATAAAGAACAGAATAAAATGAAGAATTTCCAACTCAAGTGTCACCTCTGTGTTAACATATGGTTGTGAAAACTGGAAATCCACCAAAACATTAAAGACAGGAAATTAGATGCCTTTGAAAGCAAGTGTCTATAGAATATTCAGGACATTGGATGGAAAGTTTTGTTGCTGGTAAAGAGATGTGAGAAATCTGCAGTCTTTGCAGAAATTCAGCATTTTCTTAAGCACTCCAGATGCTACCACGTCCTCCTCTGTGATGCCATCAAATAGAAACCAACACATTTTAGAAAACCCACTGACAACTTTCAAGAGAAAACCTGAACAGAAGCTTTAGGTAGGAGGGCTGAGCTCATGATCTCAACACCATAGAGCTGAAACAGCAGGAAATATTGGCAAAGGCTGGCTAGCAGTCACCCAGGAAGTTTGTAATATTATTTTCTCATACAACACAGTGACTGTATTCAAAACAAAACAACACACGGCTACAGTATATAGTCAAAATACATTTTGTGGCAACACAAATTAGCATAAAGAAGCTGCATTTGTTACGGGGAAGAAAAATTACATGCCTTAGAATAATGTTGAAATTTTCAGTTTCAAAATCTAATGCATCATTTCATGGTTCCTTGAGTGATTAAAAACAAGTATAGCTCAACAAATGAAAAACAGGGCATGTTAGCCAACCACATCTTAAAGGTAAACTTTTTTTCACTGAAATTTAAGAGCTTTCCAAAAATATCTAAATCCCTTTCAAAACTCGGGCCCTGACCTCTCACTTAAGCTGATCTTTATTGGTGTGATTTTCCTTAAGCACTTTCACATATAAACTTGTAAACACTCTTAGCCTCCCAAAAAGTATACATCTTCAAATGCATATGCAAGCCTTTGCACTTCAATTACCTGTCAGACATTTTTAAGAGCCAGGTGCCTAAGTCTGGGATTAGCAGGCACTTTCAGCCTCTGATACACTGAGTATACCAGAGCCAAAAATAATGTTATCAGCAGATTTTCAGATTTCTAATCTGTCAAAACTAGGTTATTTAGGTCTGCTATAAACTCTTGTATCTGAAACACAGCATGTCTGAACTAGCAAAACTGTTTTGTCATTGCAATAATCATGTCTCCAGAGGCCTCTGATTCCTTCTTGTTTTCTTTTTCTCAGATAGTCCTGTCTTGGAGACCTCTACTTGCAGATCTTAGGATAACTGCACTTTTTTTTTTACAGGCATAATATCTATGAGATGGCTCTTAATAGGTATAGACCTGTTTATGTTAATAAAAAACTATGGCAAATATTTTTCTATTGTATTTTGCTACACAATTAATCTATTGATCCCAACACCTTATAGTATATACCTGTATTTTCTTTTAGGTGTGAGATAAAAAATAAAGCATTTACTACGTCTTTCCAGAAATGTAAGTATAGCATTTCTTCAGTGCATAAATGCCTTACTCATCTTTTTGACAAGTTTCTTTTAAAACAGACTTCAAGCTGCAAAGCATATGTTTAGCTATCATATTTTTCTCTGTTGGTTTAGCCTGCCATTGTTTAAGACTTAAATGCCTGAGCCAATAAAATCATAAATAGATGAAGTTGCATCCACTGTCTCATAGATCTTTTCCTATATATAACTAGTTTGGTTCTAATTACTATGTTCTTTGAATTCTGATATTAAAACATGTAACATTGTGCTTTTAGAACAAAACTCTTGAAACCAGTAACTGTTTTGTTTTTCACAAGATAGGTTTTGCTTCAAAAATATAAAGTAACTTGAGCTTGTAACATTCAGCTGGTTTTTATTACTTGGCAATATACCAAGTCTAATGATGCCACTGGAGCTGGTGTTTAACACTGTAATTTTTCTATAGTATTTGTACTGAGAATTTCTGTTGGTCAGGAAAGTAACTATGCTTCCCTTGAATCTCTAGCATAACTTTCAGTACCACTTCTATATAGGGGAAGAATGAGATTTAAGAAAATGTTCCCCTAAGTTCTCATTTAAAAGAATCCCTAAAAACCACACACTCTTGAATTTCAAAGTTGCTAAATATGACAGAAACTTAGCAAAAATATCAGATCAAATATACAGCTTTTTAAACTATGGCTAAGATCTCAAGGTAGATGGCTGTAGACCAGAGGGGAGCCTGAAGCCCAGCTGCAGCAAGCACAGGGTGGTGACACAACCCATCTGGCCAGAGAGGTCAGAAAATGATCCCTATTTATTAAAAGTCTCAAGTTATAATGTAAGGAATTCTGACACAGTGAACACAAAATTAAATTTCCTTTTACAATGCACAGAATCTCAGAGGTGTTTTTGAAGCTGGATCAAAAAAAAAGCTGTAGAACCTTGGAATCATAGTCTGTGACACAATAATTCCTTAGTTTTTGCCTTTTCTGATTATGATAATTCTATGCTCCATATTACTGTAAACAGCCTGCTTTCAGATCATCAAAATTCTTTCTTGACAGCAACACATCAGACCATGTCTATATAGAAACAATCCAATTCTATGGAGCAGGCAGTGGAGTAATTTGTTTTAATATCTGGTTTTTAAAGAAGAACATGAAATACATACATTTTACCTCATGATTCAGTAGAAGTCAGTATTTCCTTCAGTGTATGACCAATTATTTCTTTGCTGCTAACACTGCTTATGGATCATGGACCACAGCCTTCCTTTAAAAATCTAAATTATGGAAAGTTTAACAATCTAGAGATGGTGAACATTTGTGAGTAGAGAGACATCAAGCATTCGGGTTTTCCTTTCAGAAGTAAGGTGGATGGAATCTCAGCTTAAGTGAATAAGGCAGATCCACAGAGATGAAAGAAGCTGTGCTGACTTCTGTTAGCTGGGAAGCTAAACTAATGTTACTGCATGTCTTCATTACTGCAGGCTTTATGGGTGTAACGTTCCCAGCTTTGCCAGTTGACTTCATTGGAAATGCTGAAGGAAGTTCACACAAAATTAGATATGTTATTACTATTCTAAAGCACTTGTAAAGCATGCTTACCTGTTTTTCCTCTATTATTGTTGTCTCGTTCATCCCAATGCCCTCAGTTTTATCTATGCCCTCAAGCTAGTGTACATGTGACTGGCCTTAGCTAGAAGCACTGTCAATAGATAAGAATTCAAATAGATGCAAAAATATACATGTCCCCAAACAATGTCTCCTAAAGAAACCATCTGTGCAGATTTTCAGATCAGGGTCTCAGATGTGAAGGGGTATACAACTATCTCCCTAGACAAACAGTAGCTAAAACTATACAAGTTCAGCTTGCCAAATATTTACCAGCAGTTATCACATTCAGCAAACTATTTCATTCATGCCTTATAGCATGTGTGTGCACATACACCTTGATTTGATTGGTGTCACAAATGGTAGAATAGCTCATAAAGACAGACAGGAGATATCATATTCCAGGGCACTACAGCCTGTCTGGGATTATCAAACAATCAGCTGTCACGAGTGTGAAAAATGGAAGAAAAAGCAGAGGATTACACAAAAAGAAATAAAGAGCTACAATATACATCATAACTTTGCATCCTGTTCTATATGGTAGACAATATGGGAACAAAGTAGTTTGTAATGTTTTAACATAAGGAAAAGTTAAAAGACTGCATGCAAAGTAAATGGAACTGTAATTGTCACTGCGTTGTTAAGAGATTGAGGAATTTAACTTATGTTTCTGAAGCAACTACAATCCTGTGCTGCACGCATGCAGTTCGCAATTAAAAGCAGTGTAATGGTCTCTGAAATATCTGTATCTGTGTGTAATATGCTCAAACTGAAATGATTAATTCCTTTGTAAAATATCTCAGCGTTGTATTAACACTAGGCTTAACTGCCATTTTTGGCTAGCAGTAGATGGGAGTGGGTTGATTTAGTGTATCAGTAATATGCTAAGATAAAATAGTATTTTTACCTCCAAGTCTTAAAGAAGTGAATAAAACTTTAAATTCTGGGATGATTTCACCATGAACTCTCAATGAAATCACAGTCCTAACAAAATTATCTTAAAAGAAACTATATTTCTTGCATGGTTTACTTTTCTGGTGTTACTGTAATATGATTTACTGAACTACAATCAGGATGTATACTTCATTAATATAATCACACACATGGGAATATTCTAAAGGAGAGCAGAATAATTACATGAGAAATCTTATTTAAATTACGTCTGTATTACAATTAACATGTAGTTTTGTATAAACAATCTGATTCTAATTGCTATTATATAATAATTTATACACAGAGGTACAGTGTGTATCCCATATCTACATGGTATCATGTTATGATAACACACTAACTAAAATTTGATCAATCAATCAATAAAATCCATATTAGGATGTTAACTGGATGGATGAGAATTATCAGAAAGGCTGTTCATGGGTTGTTTAGTCAAAGAAAGGACAGTCATGTCATATCAATAGCCAAATAATCACCCACAGGAGAATGCCAAGGGAGCTGATGGTAGTACTCACTAAGCCACTTTGAATCATTTATCAGCAGTCCGGGATAAATGGGGAGGTCTCAGCAGAGCGGAGGTTAGCAAATGTGACACCCAAGAAGGGCTGGAAGGTAGATCAGGGAAATTACAGGCCTGTCAGAATGACCTCAGTACCAGGGAAGTTGATGGAGTAGATCATGAGTGCCATCACACGTTATGCACGGAACAATCAGGTGAGCAGGCCCAGTCAGCATGACTTTACGAAAGGTAGGTCCTGCTTCACTAACCTGACCTTTTTCTATGACAAGGTGACTCGTACAGTGGATGGAAGGAAAGGCCGTGGATGTTGTCTATCCAGAATTTAGTAAAGTCTTCGACAGTTTCCCATAGTTTCTCTTGGAGAAACTGGATGTCCATGGCTTGGATAGATCTACTTCTCACTGGGTGGAAAACTGTCTCAGTAGCCAGGCCCAGAGAGTGGTGGTGAATGGACTTAAATGCAGCTGGCAATCAGTCACCTGTTCTGTTTAGTATCTTTATCAATGATCTGGATGAGGGGATTAAGTACACCCTCAGTAAGTTTGCAGATGACACCAAGCTGGGCAGGAATGTTGATCTACTGGAGGGCAGGAGGGCCCTTCAGAGGGACCTGAACAGGGTCCATGGGCCAAGGCCAATCACATAAGGTTCAAACAAGATCAAGTGCCTGATCCTATACTTTGGATCGCAACAACCATAGGCAACGTTAAAGGCTTTGGGTGTGTAACTAGAAAACTGTCAAGAGCAAAATGAACTGGAGGTGTTGGTTGACAGTTGACTAAATGTGTGCCAGCAGTGTGTCCAGATGGCAAAGAAGGCCAATGGCATCCTGGCTTGTATCAGAAATAGTGTGACCAGCAGGACCAGGGAAGTGATTATGCCTCTGTTCTCAGCACTGGTGAGACAGCAGCTGAAGTACTGTTTTCAGTTTTGGGTCTCACTAAAAGAGAAATATTGAGGTGCTGGTGTGTCCAGAGATGGGCAATAGAGCTGGTGAAGGATCGAGAAAATAAGTCTTATGAGGAGTGGCTGAGAGAACTGCGGTTGTTTAGTCTGGAGAAGAAGGAAGCTGAGGCAAGACATGATCACTCTTTACAACTATCTAAAAGGAGGTTTTAGTGGGGTGAGTGTTGTTCTCTTCTCCCAAGTAACAAGTGCTAACACAAGAGAAAATGGCCTCAAGTTGCACCAGTGGAGGTTTAGATTAGATATTAAGAAAAAAATTTCACTTGAATGGGTTGTGAAGCATTGGAACAGGATGCCCATGGAAGAGTCTCCATTCCTGGAGGTATTTAAAAGACCTGTATATGGTCTTTAAAAGACCCATAGGCAGTTAGGGACATGTTTAGTGGTGGATGTGGCAGTGCTAGGTTAACATTTGGACTTGACCTTAAAGGTCTTTTCCTACTTAAACTATTCCACGGTTCTATGATAATAATTCAAAGACTGCAGTGTTTGGAAAGCTGATTCCGTATTTATTTGTTGAACCAATCTATTACACAGAATTTACCTTATAATGTCTGAAGTTCTATGAATGTACTGCTGTTCTCACACACTTCTTCCAAAACAGAATACTTTCTTCTATGAAGGTTTTTGGCTGTTTTTTTTTTTTCCAAATCACCAGATTATTTTGAGAACTAAAGCCTATCACCTAAAGAGACCTGACAAAACTTAAGACATTGAAGTGTCTAATGCACTTGAAAGATAATTGATATAAAGGGTCCTAAATCACCACCAAGCTACTGAAAAACTATCACAACTGAGAAAACCTCATGAAGTATTTTATGGCAACTAAGCCAAAAGGCTGTAATTTTTAGAATGCCATCACAAGAAAGGAACAAGACTTATTAATAGTAGATATTTTTCAGTGCATTGATATTTACAAAGGACTAGCTTTTTTTTAAGATAAAGACTTGCTAAGCATGGCTCATATATATCCTGACAAGTTTTTCGACCTGAAATTTTACACAGATCTTTCTTTTGCCACCATCTGAAGCACTAAGCAAGTTAAACTTGGAGAAGTGTTATAAGCTATCATCTTCATTTACCATACCTTTCTGCCTACTGTGAGTGGAGACACACAGTCTACAGCTTTTAGTGAAAAAGACATCTTGTTCCATTCTTCAGTTATTTTTGTTATCACACCACATGTCAAATTTGGACCATCTTTCAATATCCAGCCTATTTCTGCCAACTTAAATTACTGGAAATAAGAAATATGTGATCAGAAGTATGAAGAAAAATATATTACAGATAGGAAACTATGTTCTTTCAGCCAGAATTAGCAAGCAGCTCCTATATCTCTCTCTCTCTGTCCTATCAGGCATATTTGTCCATCCCTGTTCTTTGTTTCTTCAGTGATCAATTGGAAAACTAATAGTATTGCTTCATCATATTGGAAAAAGGATTGGACATCTGTTCTGAATATTCAGCTATGTACTGTCACTATCTTCAGTGCTACCTCATTGTTCCAGAACAGCCAATCCAGCAGCCTACTGCTTGAATCAGTCTTCTGCCACATTTTAATTCACTCATTATACAATTTAAAATTTAAAAGGTCCATACAACTTACTGTCTTGTGCCAGAGCTTGAAGCAGACAGTCTAAGCATCCCTCCAAGCTATCTGCTGTGCTGTCAGTGGTTGTTATCTTCAGCTTTTTCAAGGCGTCACTTAGATTATCTGCTTGGTAAACAGAAAGAGAAGAGAAATCAGTGTCCTCATCAATTTGGTAACAACAGTATAGTCCTGAATGTGATTACTGTAAAGTAAACAATATCCTGTGAACAAGATCCATGAAGAAGGCATGTATGGTCTGTATTCTGAGGATAAAAAAAGAGACAGGAGATCAAAGGTCATAGATTAAATAAAACTTTTCAAATTTTAATATACATTTATCATTCTACGTCTCAGAACAGGATGCCAGCAGGCACTTTATGAAATGCCAGTGAATCACAATTTACCCATTGGTATTTTCCCAGTCTAGCTGGAGCAGAAAACCAGCAGCCATTCCTTTGCTGCTTTCTTTGTGTGAGGGAGAAAAAAGGATGGAAATAAGCACACCTTGTTTTTTTTTCATCAGTAAAGGGAAAGTAATTGAAAATGCCACTTCCTGCATGCTCTTTAGGCTTCCATATTGGCTATACATTCACAGATCCCTAGTACTATGTTAACAGCCTTGTAAGTATTATGCCATTTTCCATCCCAATGTTATAAGCACCACTGTTTATATGAGCTGTGTTAACACTTTAAATTCAACTGATCCATAAAGACATAAGGCATCTTCCAGAAATAAAGTTCTGTTGTGGATTTCAAATCATTAAATGACTCTTTCCTCCTTAAAAAACAATCCAAAACAACACAGAAACCACATAATATAATTCTCAACAGATGCACATTTTTTTCCTGTAAAAGTTAGGGTAATGTGACTGCTACCATTTTGAGTATTTTGCCTATTCACAAGTAAGGTGTAAGTGTTAACAGCTGCAGCCTGAGTTTCTTTGGTTTGCCCACTGATGACTAACCTCACTGTGAAGCAACTATCCTTTTAAAAAATGAGTGCTGATTCAGTTTCCATGCCAACTCTGTCAGTAAGCAGAAAGTGTTACTGAAAACAAATAATGTTAAATAGTGTCTAGCTGTCTCTTGTTCCCCAGTGACTAATCAAAAAGCTTTGACCCAAGCCCTACAGAACCACATGTACAGTTTCTTTGCAATGCATCACTGATATCTTCTGAAAGGTGGACAGTGCTGCCTTAAGAGCTTCACACCAATGCAGGAAGTCCCCTTCATAGACAAGTTGGCAGTCTCTGTGCTTTGCCTTGTCTCCATTTGCCCACATAGTGGATGGCGCAAAGGAGGCATGGCAAGAACTTCTCTTTGTATTCGCTTTATTTGTCTTTGAAGCACAGATGACTCAGTGGAGACACAGCAAGCACGCCACAAAGAGGGTGGAATCTCACTCCTGGACCTGGTCTGCTTCTCAGCCAAAGCTGTGGCTTTGTCCCGTATTTATTAGCATATGCTTTTGTAGCCCAATATCCCATACAGACAAAGGTAAGATGCTTCATTTTTTAAATGCTCAGTATTTAGGTGTGAAATTCAGAATGAAATTGTTTATCAGTCAGTTAATTTTGTCTATTCAGTAATGAACACGTCTTTAGCTACACTGTAGCCATAACTCCCATTGCTCCTAAATGCAAAAAGCCAGCACTGTGCAGGCAATGCTGTAAAAGCCTTTGGGAGAGCTGCACTTGGTTGTGCTCCTTAAGATATCAAACCTGCCTCCCTATCACCTCTCATTGCCATGCTGAACTGACACCTCCTGGAAGAAGCTACCAAGAAACAAACAAAGGAAAAAGCCGTTTATAATTTTCCCTTGTACTGACTTACATTACTATCGAGCAGGCTTACTGCAGTACATTATTGAATAACATTTAACCAACAGTAGAATTGAACATCTAACTTCTCATTGCTTAAATTATTCAGGAAATATCACTAGAATCTGTCAAAAGATCCAAGTGCAGGTTACCAAATAACCAGCCCAAGCATTACAATTTAACATTGTGTCCTCCACCTTCTCTTCTACTTTCCCTCCCCACTTCCCCCTCATATTCCTCTCTTTAGCTTTCTGCTAATATAGCGTTAATTCTCTTCCATCCTACCTGCATGTCATCTCCCTGTACACTCAAACACTTAGCTTTGAAACTGTAGCAACCATTTATAGTAAGACGACTAGATCTACATATGTATAAAAATCAGAGGTCCCCCCAGTCTGGGAAGAGGAAAATGCATAGGTAAGAAATTCACCTTAATGTCAGTTTTTGTAGGCTATGGAGAGAGGCTATTGTTATTGGAGAGCACATCCAGACTTTATCTCTCTCTTATAGTCTCCACTACCTTGCATGTGCCAAATAAATCATGTTCCCATTATTACTTCATTTTACTGTGCAAAGAGATGAGTGCTTTACCTCAAATACGTGTAATTTCTTCCCCTTTGTGCCACACTGGAATCTGCAATAGTTACCAAGGTCTCCTCATTCATTTTTCCTACCTCTTTTTTCTGTTCAGTGCCATGTTAAGTTTTTCGGGGGAAAGCCCACTATACAGTTACATGTGATGTGCAGAATTTTGTATTTTGGGCAAAATTTTCAAATGTAACTATGCAAATATTCATTCCCTAATGAATTCCCTAATGACAAACAACTGAATTTTTAACAGTACTGAACATGTGTATATCCCACTGACATACATGCACATTTAACCTTAACATTAGACCCACATGAATCAATAAACACTTATGGCAATGGTATGCCATGTTACTTTTAAAATGCCTTATAAAACTATGTTGCAATATGTGCCAAATTGCCATTTAACTAGATGTGACTGGATACTATAAGGTTTTTAAAAATAATAACAGAAATTAAATTAGAAAACATATGCACAAAGTATGTTTCTAAAATAAGTTACAACAATTCTTGTTTTTTTCTAACAAGCCTATGATTTGAAATTTATTACAGCTTGAGACTTAGTCCTGCGCAAAAGAAGAAATCACAAGTAAGAAAAATGCAGAAACAACAGACCTCTTGGCACAATGTCAGAAGGCCATGGGCACAAAGGGAAGAAGTGACCTTCAGAACAGACTTTATTTGCCCATTTTGGCTCTTCCTGTCACAGCTGAAGCTTTCTCCTCTCTAAACAGGGTCCATATCTTGAGACACGTTTACTTCTGAAACCAGAGACACGTTTACTTCTGAAACCTGAAAATCATGGACATATGCAATCACATCTTAAACAGATTCAGAGGTTTTCCTCTAGGTTTTTTTTATTTTTGCTGTTCAGAAAAGAACAAAACCTTACAGCTTGAGATGACACCAACAGGGATATTCAGACAGGAAAGGCTGCAGTGTTCCAGTGGTCTCTCACCATATAATCACACAGGGCTTCCTGATTTATGCAGCTTCATAGTTGCCCTGAACCTGTCATTTAGGGAAGATACTGCAGATGCTTGTCTTCTATGTACAAAAACCCTGTTGTTCTCTTGTGATCATCTCTTGCTTACCTTCCTGTCTCTTCCTCTCTTTCTACAGACGCTGTTTTTCAAGTAGGCTTGTTACTGCACAGGCTTATCGGATTCCCAGACATAAAAAGCCCATCGGATAAAACCAATGAAAGGAATCTTTTTGGCTGAGTATCAGGGAAATTCAAATAAGTACATTTTGTTGATATGCAAGATCATCTGAAAGCTTACAGTTGGAAAGACCTAAGGGAGGGCAAGATCAGGATGGTAAAGGTAAAAATAAGTCTAGTAATGTTTCCCATTACATAGTTGCTCACCAATTTGATACTGGGTCATGAGTTTGTGAAGCATCAAGTCAGAAGTTTAACAGAATTATCAACTATTTTGTTGATGACCCCAAGCACAGGGAATTGCTCATACTTGCACCTGGCTTACCAGATCGTTTTCAGAAGAATTAGTTCTCTTATCTGGACAGAAAGCCCCAAATCCCACAGATCCCATATCCTAAAGATGCAAACTGATATATCAGGAAATAAGAGTCTGGCAAGAGTTGTCAGATCTTTCTGGCTCATTTAATCTATTGTTGTGTTTTGTATACCCCTGGTAACTAATTCTGCACAAGCATTCATAAAAATGACATGGTTTAAATACTATTGTAGCCTGCATTGCTTTTTCTTTTGGACCTCTTGTTTGTGAACAGAGAAGGTCTTGTGCAGGACGTGGCAGCTGGAGGCCGTCTGGGGAACAGTGACCATGAAATTATTAACTTCTCTATTCATAGAGATGTTAGGAGGCAGGGCAGCAAAACTAACATATTGGACTTCTGAAGGGCAGACTAGTTTAGGAGGTTACTTGATAGAATCCCTTGGGAGTCAGTTTTGAAGGATAGAGGAGTCCAGGAAGGTGGACACTTTTTAAGAAGGAAATCTTAAAGGCCCAGGAACAAGCCATCCCCATGTGTCATAAGACAAGCCAGAGGAAAAGATCAACAGCCTGGCTGAATAGGTAGACTTGGCTTAAAATCAGGGAAAAAAAAGAAGAAGGGGCAGACCACTCACAATGTTAGGTTATGTAGGGAGTTAATTATAAGGTCAAAAGCCCAGCTAGAAATTAAACTGGCCTCAGAGGTAAAAGGTAATAAGAAAAGTTTCTATAAATACGTTAAGAATAGAAGAAAGAGCAGGGAGAGCCTCCAGCCCCTATTATATCCAGAAGGAGATTTGGTATTAAAAGATGAGGATAAGGCTGAGGTGCTTCATGCCTTCTTTGCCTCAGTCTTGAGTAATAGCAGCATTTCCTCTGGGGAAAGTCAAACCACAGTTGTTTTTGACTAAAAGTGTATTCTGAAGTTGTATTATCTGAGAACCTAGGAACTGACACAAAGATTAGACACGTAACCCATTTAGGCCAGCATCCAGCTCCTAGGTCATCCATACCATCTGTGTTTCTACTCTAATGCAGACCTCAAGCCACTGGCAGAGCACTCCACACACAACCATATTCAGAGCTGCCTGAGGAGCCTTGTGGTATCTAACACCTTTCTAGCAAGTTGTTGCCCCAACCATGATAACCTCCCACAGAAGGTGCGAGTGGAGGGGGGATGGTTTGTTGATCCTAAAGCTGGCTGCCTGACCATTAGGCATATTTGGGCCGAATGACTTTTTGCAGTAGGAAGCCCAGGAACCGGTGAGATCTGTAGCATGCTTTTGGTCTTTAATGACCACAGATTCCCCTTCCTCAATGAAAGCATAGAAGAATGCCCCAAAATTGTCAGAGCCCATTAACTCCCAGGACAAGCTGGCAAGAATATACAACATGGGTCCTTCTTGAATCCATATAAGGAAAAGCTAAGATGCTTCCTTTTGTATATCTTGTCGAAAGATACCTAGACCCACACAACAGTTCACTTAGACATGCAAAATACTCCCAGTACATTGAGGACAGAAGAACTCCATCCTCCTGCTTAGGGCATTGCCAAAAAATACACCTTCTCTTCCTTTCTTTGCAGCAGCTGCCCTCAAGTGCTCCCAAGTGTACAGTCAAACCACCCAAAACTATCATTAGAAACGACTCATTGTTCTTAGCCTAGCCAGCAAATTTTGAAATTTGGCATCTAATCAGGATGTAGATATATGCTGTCAAAGGCTGGTGGTAAAGAATTAATTTTGGTAGGTAATGCCAGGAGAAACTTAGCTGGCTATTGTCTCCTAAAAATAATACAAGTAATAGTGCTCCTTTAACAGAAGAGGAAGTCCAGCATGACTCAACGAATTCCCACAGCATTTTACTCTTCTTAGGAATGACAAACACATGGGCCTAGTTGAGAGCAGGTCCTTGCAAACAGTGTTTTGTATGCTGCCAGGACACAGCTGGGACCACCGTGATGTAAATCATATCTGACACATAGACTGGATTAGCAATTGCCTGACACAGATAGGAGATGGTTTTGCATGTGCTGTGAGAATCTGTGCTCCATTTTGCTTTTCTGCTACACAATGGCTTTGCAGGCCAGAGCTGGGAGATAGAGGTACTGGCCATCAGTAAGCAATTGCCCTTTTTCCTCACCAGGCCCTCTTGTGCCTGGTTGCTGTAGAAATTTAGGCCACCTGAGAATTACAGATTCCGTTCTGCAGATGTTCAGTCAGCAATGTCAGAGAAGGATCTCCAGGCACAGTGTTCACACCTCTGAACACTGACAAACAGGCATGGGTGTTGTAGCCACGCTAGTTATATCTGCAGGTCACTCTTTTCACTTAGCATTATTTGAACAAGACACTTTTGGCTGTACTAGTGCTCTTGTACATCAATAAACATTCCAAATGAGAACCTGGCATAGGATTCTTTTTTGGTCTTTAGAGATACTCCTCCAGTGAGTTATGACACCAGTGGAATGGGTAGTCTGGAGGACCTCTCTTCCCTTGAGTCTCTGGAGAGACACAGCATCCCTCCAGGACCCAAGGGTGAGCTGTGAGCCGCTGGGTGCTGGTTCCCTTCTGCCATGCAAGATATGTGCTGGCAGCCTGGGGCTATTCCCAGCAAGTCATTTAAAGTTCCTGAGGATGCAAAACCAGGAGACCTGGTAAGGACAGACTAGACCAAACCAAACGGTCTACAACAATTCAAAGATCAACAGCTTTCTTGGGAAACAAACAGGAAAATTGTGCCACTGTAAAATTATTACTATGCTCTCACATTTTTAATACTACATACAACTCTAGGCACCTCATGTTGCAAATGTCACACTGCAAGAGTTGAAAAGCCCCAGATAAGGCTAAGCAAAGGTAAGGAACAACTACTTCTCAAAAAGTTAAATAGGCCAGGACTCTTCAGTATGGAAAAAAAAATAACCGAGGGTAAAAAATTATCTAGATGTATGAAATCACGGATAGGACTAAAGTAATTAAAAGAAAGACAATATTTACTGTTTTTCCTAATGCACAACTAGAAGATCAAAATAAAATCATCAAGCAATAAACTTAAATAGAACATATTACCACATCACAGATAATTAAACTGTAGAACTGTTGAGCTAGAACTATAAATGGATTCGTTTCATCTACTCAATTAGGAAAAAATTATAAGGAAACTGAAGTTCATGCATGGTGTCCTAGCTTCAGCTGGGATAGAGTTAATTTTCTTCTTAGTAGCTAGTACAAGGCTACATTTTAGATGTCTCATAAAACCAGTGTTGATAACACAAGAATATTTTGGTTATTGCTGAGCAGTGCTTGAAAGCATCAGGACCTTTTCTGCTTCTCCCCCTGCTCTGCTAGTGAGTAGGCTGAGGGAGTACAAGAAGCTGAGAGGGAGTGGGGCCTGGACACCTGACCCTAACTAGCTCAAGGGCTATTCCTTTCCATATATTATATTTGTTTCATTTATTTATTAAATTTGTTCTCATCTCAACCTATGAGTTTTGTTTTCTTTTCTCATTCTCCTCCATATCCTGCAGGAGTGGAAGAAGGAGTGAGTGAGCAGTTGCATGATGCTTTGGCAGTGGCTGGGGTTAAACACATAGCTATTAATATTACTATATGCATAAAACTTATGGATTAGGAAGTTCCTAAACATCAGAATACTGAGAGTAGGGAGAATACCACCTCCTGTCCTGGTCCTGCCTAGTGTTTTCCCTTACAGCAGCTAATGGTCATTCACTGTAAGAAATTGGACAACTAGGTGCAGTGACTTTCAGTTGTAGGTGACTGAATGGCATCTGCAGTACCACATTGTATCTCAGTGCTCTGGTTCACCTAGAAAAAAACGATAGCCAGAGAAATCTCCCCAGATGTGTTTGAACTTTACTGGGCCATCTGTTTGGATCCAGCAAGCTGGAAAAATTTTGGGGTTCTGTAGTTTCCATATGGCCAATAAGGTAATTCCTGTGTTATCAGCTGTGTCTTTGCTGCTGAACAGGTTCTGAGGCTAATCCTGGCCCCAAAACTGCTTAATACTAAAATCCATGAATCCAGACATCTTAATCAGGGAGGAACTATTTAAAAACAAAACAAAACCAACAAATCAAACAGAAATCCTGCTTGTTTGTTTATGTCCCACAATGTTCACTGAAATGGGTTAACTTTTATTTTTCAGCTGATTTTACTCAGTCTAAGGAAATACTGATAGATTGTTAACTCCAGGGCTCCTGCTGCAACCTGTTTTTAACTTAGGTACATTTGCTCCACTTTTCTAGCATAGTAACTAATTTTAATGAGAGTGTCTATTTTCGTCAGTAGTTCAGCTGTTTCATTCTTAAACACTTTCTGCATCTTAGAGATATACCATCTGGTCTTAGAGACTTGTTACTCTTTCATTTATCTATTTCCTTCAGCATCTGTTCTTTCAACATCTTGATCTCTCACAGAGCTTCATTTTTATTACCTGAAAACACTGACAAACTATGGCTCATTGCCACCTGAGCAATAAGCTACCTAATTATTTTTGGTAATTATCAGGTTAGCCTATACATGCTAACAACTACTTAGTTTGTATTTAAAATCAGGACAGAAATTTAAACAAAGGAGTACCAGCCAGCACTCAGTTCACATGGAATCTTTTGCCAAAGCAAAATTTTAATTTTGCTGTAGAATTCTGGTTAATTTTAAACAAAAAGTGGTGTACTATTTGGGGATTTTTTTTTTTTTACTACTTCTTAATTCTCTCAAAAACAGACTTGTAAATAGAAACAAAGATAACCAGAAATAGAGATTAGCTAAAATTACTTTTTTCTTGTTCTCTGTTGTGAGATTTTTTTACTTAGAAGAGGGATCTTTGAAAATAAGCTTGTGTATTATTTTTCTGTAGTCACAGATAACCAATAGATATTAGTACAAACATATTTACACTATCACAGGTATATTGATCTGTATCTGCTATAACTGGTTCCTGCATGCTCATGATCCTCTCCCTATTACATATATTCTGAGTTGCAAGGCCTAGACTCTATGAACGACATTTCAGAAGATTTTTCCAAAGTCTTGGAAGATTTTTGTCCCTTCCTTAGGAAAATGTGGTATAGATTTAGGTATCTCTATATTTCATAATTAAACACTGAAGATTTGGAATTATCTTAAGGTCCAAAGAAACTGATCAAAATTCTGTGAAATCGACATAATAACTCTGATTTACAAATGGCCCTAAAAGGTTTTGCTTAAAATGGGTCCTAAAAGAAGGATGAAATAGATTCTTTTCATCAATAAAAAAATAAATGTATTGTTTGATAAAGAGAGGCCCTACTGGATTAATTTCATATTAAAAACCCAGCTAGTAGTAGAAAATATGATTATTTCAACTACAGAAGATATATATTTTCTGTTTATGGATTTTTTTTTTTACTGATACTCAATTACTATGAGTAGTACACAGAATCATACAAAAGATGGCTACCAATTTGTAAAGAATTACTTTTAATTGACAGATAACTTCAAATTTTACTTTCACATAGTTTACTTTCTCCAGTTGCCTGGAGAAAACTCAAAACAAAAACTCAGGAGACATGCAACACTTAACAGAAAATATTAACTGGAAAAACATTTCAAATTCTCTCTGAGCCCTTATTGAGAAAGAAACACATGACATCATCTGCCATCAAATCCAAATCCAGTGGCTTTACTCAGTGCTCCATTATAAAACAGATAATAAAGAAAGTAGGATGCTTGTTTTATCCTAAGTGATGGGTTGTACCACAATTAGTCAAATTTCAGAGAAAAATGGTTTGGGTGCTGAAATGGAAGAAAAGTATCATACTGTCTTGCCATATGTAACAAAATTCCTTAGTGTCCTCTGGTTTAATTCTCATGAGTTCATATGACTCTTCTTATTAATATATTAATTTCATAAATTTATGTATATCACAGTTAATTTCTTCAAACTCACACTATTCTCCCTCACTTTAGAAAGCTTTTAAAAGACAATCTCTAAGCGACTTCTCTACAAATTACTATTTAGGGTACTTGCAATTCTAGAAAGCAGCATCAGCATTTTGAAGACACAAGAAAATCAAAGTTCATTGCAACAGTTCTCTGACATGAAGCAAAAAAGTAAGGCAGGGCTTCTGCCCTGTGTCCAAACATAAGAGGAACATCCTTTGACACTTCAGCTACTGCCAGCAATGACAAAGAAAGAAAAGCCAGAAGACAGACAAAAGCTTAACTTTAGCATCTTGGGGGTTTGTGCAGTTTTTATCTGCCCACTTTAGTTATGCATAGTCTCTCAACCTCTTCCAATGAAATCTGTATAGGTAATGTAGTGCTGAAGTATCAATCTTCCTATCCTTCCTACGGTATTTACATGAAAAAAGTACCAACCCATCTCCTTGGTGAAGAGGTCACACCATCATCACAAGTAACAGTTCAGGCATAGATGTATGTCAAAAACAAAAGAAAATTTCAAAATGTACATTGCAGCCTAAGCCTTCAAATAGTGAGGTCTGACAAGGCTCAACTTTTTAACATCCTGATAATATAGCTAATGCAGGAGAAAAATGCTGGTGCATCATGGCGTGTATGGATTTTTCCTACTCTGTGTAACTAGCTAGGAAAAACATAGTGTTATTTAATAGACAAAATATTCCCACATTGACAGACTGTGTTAAAGTCTATGCTATTCATCATGTTATGTAAAAGCACTAAGGCCAGGGGCATTGCTGTCTCTATACAAATGTGCTGAAGAAATGTTTAGAAAAAAGAACAGTTTCCTTCAGTTAGATTGAAACAAATACTATTACTAATGCAATTCCCTGAATAAGTAAAATATGTATCTGTGCAAAGGTTGCATGTATTTCATGTCATAAGATCTCCACAATTCCTTTATCTTGGACATAAGTGTGTATATACACACAAACACATATAGTATATACATATACTACTGCAAACAAAAAATTGCTAGAATGATATTAGCTTGCACAGTCAAGTATTAAAAACACAGAAAGTTCCAGAATTTAATCAACCCACATCTATTTGACCATGTAAAATACCTGCCATACAATACAGTGCATGCCAAGGTATATATGATGGATATTGTTCCTTCCAAGGGACCCCTATCTCTTTCAGGACAAATATTCTGTCAAAGAACAGCTGCTTAATGTCTTCTCTTATCCATCTTCTTGGCATGCGGTTTTAGTCTTATTTACTGGATACTATTAAAAACTCCTGTTCCAACAGATTACTTCCTCACTTATTGGGAATTACAAAGTTTGTGTCATTACATTATATTATAGTTTTTCAAAGATACTAGTGAGCTTGTTTACACAGGGTATTTATAAGGTAAGATAGAATTAATATACTATGTGAGTAAATGGGAGAACTAAAACTTAGGAAATGTAACATGAAAAGTATTTGTGGGGGAATTTCGGTTTTTCAACATGAGACAGCTCCTCATTTTCACGTTCCAGATTTCCTGTACATGCTGGATTAATTTTGGAGTCTTCAGATGCAGATATGAATGATCCTCAGCACTTCTAAAGCAGACCACAACACATCATAGAGAAGTATAAAGAAAGCATGAAATATGATGAGAGATTACCAGGGTTATATTTGCCTACCATATTTTCCTACAGGGGAGATAGGGATCTAGTTCTTTGCGGAAATATTCAACTATTAACTGCCAGATCAATCCCTCTTTATGCATGCCCACCGCTCCTTAATTTATGAGATGGCTTCCAAGTATTGCAACATAAGAGGTAAGGTCATATTGAGGCAACATAAGGTCTCTGTCACCATATTATCCTGGATTACTGCCCACTCTACGCACAGAACAAAAAAAAAAAAATTAGTAGGGAAAAACAACAGGACAAAAACAGTCTCTTAAATGACTATTGATACTTCAGATACTAGTCCAAACCTGTCTCTTGCTAGTGTTAAAAAAAAAACCCACCAAGAAAATGAAAACAGACAGCCTAAAGTGGCAGATGCTTGGCATAGAACATAGCTCTACCTGAAGAGTTAGTATATGACTAAAACAGGACCTTGTAGACAAAGGATAATAATCAATGACATCATCCCCTACTATGTTATATTGCATACAGACAAGCATACAGAGCACAAGTATAGAAGAGAAAAGCTTATATGTGCATGTGTGTACATACACATCTGCAACTTGCAGTGCTTGCATCTCTTTACTAGCTTTTTTTTTTTCCATGTGTGTTAGCTGCTTTAGTCTGTTCTTTTGTCCTCTTTCTTTTCCCTTCCTTTTCTGCCTCTCCAGATGATTTTGGCCTGAAGCATTTTTAATCTAACAAGCAAGAGACACTTTATTAAGTCAAGATAGCAAGAACAGAGAACAAGTGATAGAAAACAAATAGAAGAAAATTAATCTACAAAAATAGTACAGTCCAGAAACAGCACATTTAAAACTGAGCTCTCTTAGCTTGGTCTTTTCTTCTTCTTTGTCTATGCTACCGCTTATAACCTTTTCTAACCATATCTACTCTGAAAGTCATGATCCTAAAACAATTCAAGTTAACTGACTACAGATGACAGATACTAATCTAGACATGATACAAACAAACAAGAAGAAAACACTTCCCTGAAATGTTTTTGAATTTTCCTTTCAATTATTTCCTGTACTATATTAGACAAACACTGATTCAACAGATACATATAATATTATAATAACATATACATATAATATTATTTTTTCTTGTGAAATTTAATGGGGCTCACTATTTTCTATACTTTTCCCAAGTTCTATACAAAATATTGCTCATTAAGGAAAAAAAACCCCACATATATAATGCCAGAAGTTAGTCTGAATGGACGTTTGCAGGATGCTATAATGCAGGACAATAATTTAGATTTCAAGTACACATTCCTAATCTATTTAACAAGATTAATCTACTGTTACCTTTTTCAATAAACAAGTTGAAATCATTTTTTTCTCCTATAACAATACCGGCCCTATTATCTTCTCCTACATGAAAAGTGTAAGGAGAACTGGGGCTTTAATAAAAAAAAAAAAAACCATAGACACAAATAAATGAAATAAAATCAGGCAATAAAAAACAGAGTATACATTTCTAGGACTGGCAACAGTACTGAATAAGCTGACAAAAACTCTCATTTACTTCATCAAGCTCTGGATCTGGTCTTTGGCCTACACAATGCAAGCAAGTACATGTAAATCACACAATAAAAGTACTAAGTACAATACCTGTCTCAATAATATTTATGCTACCGGTTTGATTATTGAACAAATACAAGACCTGATTCTGTGCAAGGCTCATCTTTCACCACCAACGGTGAGAATTTTTCCTAAGATACGCAGGCTCAAAATTAGTACTGCTAACTCTAGTTGTATGTCACATTAGTGTTCTTCTGTCAGATGTTCTGAAATACTCATCTGTAACACAGCATGATTCTAGTTATCTTGAGTTCCTTGAAAACTTTTAATATGGAAGGGAAGCACTTAAAAGGCACAGGGCAAATGATCCATCCACAGAGCGATACAGATCTTGTTTCTTTTGCTTCTTATAGTATCTGTTCTGAAGGTCATCCTGTGGTTTACCACATACAATACAGATTTTTAGTTTTCAGGTATTTCTTACTAGTGATAAATCCACAATGATGCCAGAAAAGGACAGTTCACATACATTCACATGGTCCCATATATTTACTGAAGCACTTAAATGGAAATCTGACATCAGTACTGTCACTGGTTAATGATGTCAGAAATCAAGTTTATTTTAATAGTTCTATATTTTTTGTTCTCTCGCACTATTTAAGTCTGTTTATTAAAAAACATTTCTAAATTCTGCTTTTAATAGGACTACTAATTTTGTATGTAAAACCATCTTTTTAAAGTTCACTAAAAAGTCGCAACATTTAAATTACCATGTATCTCATACCTCTTACCCACCTTACAGAAATGACAACCTCTGAAGCAGCCATCATCTCTGCATTAAGGGAAGGTATATGTGTGATATTGGATAGTAGAAAAAATTTCAAGCTTTCTGACACATTCTTTACAAGCATTTCAAATATAGTAAGTTAAGAAACAAAATCTCAGCCCTTGCCCTGTTGAGTGTTAATAAAAGTTCCATCTGGTCACTTAGGAGCTGTGCCAACATTACCACACAAAGAGCCTTTGAGCTGTTGAATGTTCAGGAGGCATTTGACAGCTTTTTAAAGTTTTTTTGGTCAAATATGCACCTAATAGTGTACAGATGGCTAGGTTCTAACAAGTTTACTTGCATGTAAACTTGAAACTAACCTTGAAAATGAACTGCTGAGGTTTTGCTTTGAGTTGTTGCTTGGGTTTATATATTTTTTCTAACATTTGGGATTGTTCAGTCTACTGCTGCTTCAAATTCCTTATTAGGCAAATACAAAGTGAAAGTGAAAACCTAGTGCACAGTTCTAAACCTGTAAACATAGTAAGAATCCGCTCAGCCTTCTCAGGGCCAATGCAATGCCTTGAGGAGGTACAGGCATTGCAGGTACAGGGAGGTTCAGGTACAGGAGGTAAAGGTACAGGGAGTTGAAGTTACTGAAGACAGCAAGTTAAAGAAATGTTCAGTAACAAAGATCTTGATGGGGGAAACAAATCTTAAGAACAGCTCTGAGCAATGAGCGAGATTTCAGCAACAGATGGGTACTATGCTTAGAATATATTAAGTATATATCTTTTAGTGCCAAAATCAGTTACAGATTTATTCTCTAGTCACTACACTAAAATATGTGTATTTAGTAGAGAAAAATAAATTCCACACTGTAATTTATAATTCAAACTTGCCTTGGAAAAACAAGAATTGGTTTGCCAAAAAAACCCACTCCCAATCTAAAAAAAACCCCAAACATTCTGAGCAACCTGATTTAGCTTCAAAGTTATCCCAGCTTGGCAGAGGAGGCTATATTAGGTAATATTTGATGTCCCTAATGACTGAAGTTTTCAAGTGATGCTATGAGCCTATTTGATAAGGTTGTATATACCATAAACACATAGCACTAAATTGCTTGGCCTGGTCTACAGCCTTCAACACAAAACAGCTGCTAAAATAACCACAGAAATAGCCAAATTATCAGGGAACATTCACAATGTTGCAAGAGTTACAGAGCTAACCTGAGTGATGCACAACTGCACTACACTGAGTCAAGAGCGAGGAGTAAAACAATACTAAATGCTCCACCAGACTCTCAGCTACAGGATGAATTGTTTGGGATGTGAGAAATACGGGGAGATAAAAATGCTATTTCAGTTATAAGAAATGGTTTAGTTAAACTCCCTCCTCATTCCTATCCCTCAATACCTTTTAACTGAATCAAGTATAAAATCTGTACATTAATGGGATTCATTTATACCTTAAATCTCTGTAGAGTAAGCACTCAGAAGACAGATGAGAGTCTGATTCTGTCACTACTTGCCTGTGAGTAACTTTTTCATTCTTACTAGAGTGTTTTTGTAACTGGTCTTCCATGTGTGCATAAACACTTGGAGGTCCTAACACGTAATGAGATACTAAAGGGAATAAAACTGTAAAAATATATTGTTACTGCCATTTCAATTTGTGAGCAATTCAACAAAATGGAGTTTTGTAAAGCATTGAATAGAAAGATCTTCACTTTGACATTCTCCTTCAACTCTTGGATGTGGACTTCATTAAAACTATTACTCCAGTCTTCAAAGTCATAACATATATGATTAGAGCTCAGAGAGGAATCTACTACAGCAAATAAAATAGGCCTGAGCAGTGGAAAAATAGCGCTAACCTATGAAAACCTGTGAAGCTTTAAGGAAAAACTACAAGAAACATAATAACAGAGCATGATGTAGCTAGCAACAGGACAAGGAGTAGTGGGATGAAGCTGGAAAACAGAAAGTTCCATTTAAATATAAGAAAAAACTATTTCACTGTGAGAGTGAGGGAGCAGTGGAACAGGCTGCCCAGAGGGATTGTGGAGTGTCTGTCCTTGGAGGTCTTCAAGATCCATCTGGACATGTTCCTATGCAACCTGATCTAGGTGAACCTGCTTCTGCAGGGGGGTTGAACTACATGATCTCTAAAGGTCCCTTCGAACCCTTACCATTCTATGATTCTATGATGTTTCCACATCATAATTATTCAATAATTTCCACAAAATAATTAGTCAGTGCTACATTTTAAAGGTATCTTGGCAAATTAAATAGTTATCATTGAAAACAAATTATTTGTGTAATCTGTTTTTGTACTCCTGGTCTGAAATCTTAAGTTTTTATCAGTTGATAACTTTGTTTTGCTAGTGCCTTTTTCCTTGTGATTGTGGAATACAAACTGTTGGACCTGCCTGCAAATACACATCATTCTAGAAAGAAGTCTGGACCTTGAGCATCTTTCTGAACAGTAAATTCTTTAAAACCTCTAAAAATACAGACACTTGAATTTTTCTGTCCTTTTCCAAGCTGAGAAATTGTTTACTTTGATGGATTTTCTCCCTGTCCAGCTACTGACTTGAGTTTCTCTGTAGCAGTTGCTACCATAGTGTCCTGTACTGATGTAGTTCCCTTGGCATGCCAGCTCCACAAGAAACCTGATTCTTGACACAGAACGACACTGAAAAACTGAGGGCTCACACAGTGTACTTCAACGAAACCTCAGCAAGAGTAGGTATCTACCCTCATAAAATTGTAAATCATAGAATGGTAGAGGTTGGAAGCAACCTTTAGAGATCATCTAGTCCAGGAACATGTCCAGGTGGGTCTTGAAGACCTCCAAGGAAGGAAACTCCACAATTCCTCTGGGCAGCCTGTGCCACTGCTCCCTCACCCTCACTGTGAAATAGTTTTTTCTTGTATTTAAATGGAATTTTTGTGTTCCAGCTTCATCCCATTACCCCTTGTCCTGTTGCTAGCTACTATAGAAAAAAGGGGTGCCCCAACATCCTGATACCCACCATTTAGATATTTACAAATGTTAATAAGATCTCCCCTCAGTCTCCTCTTCTCCAGACTAAACAGCCCCAGTTCCCGCAGCCTTTCCTAGTATGAAAGATGTTCCAGTCCCTTGATCATCTTGGTGGCCCTGCGCTGGACTCTCTACAGAAGTTCTCTGTCCCTCTTGAGCTGAGGAGCCCAAAACTGGACACAGGACTCCAGATAAGGCCTCACCAGGGCAGAGTAGAGGGGAAGAAGAACCTCCCTCAACCTGCTGGCCACACTCTTCTTGATGCATCCAAAGGTCACTTTGTACTCTATTCTTTTACATTTTATACAAAGATATAAATATAAAATAATATATCTGCCATTAGTTAAGTAAAGCTTAAAAGCCAACATAAGAAAAGTAATAAATGAAATTAACTTAGCTGTTACTATTAAAAAGCCATAAGACATTTGGCTATGTAATACCAGGCATGTAAGCTCCATTTTCCTTCTTGACAACAAGATATATATCCTAAATCATCTGATCAATTTGTCCCCACAGTTGTCATTGATTGTACAGAAGTGTGCAGTTTTCACCCAGTTTTCTATCCCAGCAGAAAGTTGAGAGTTGCGGTCTGATTGGGAGACTTCACAACGATATTCTAAAGGGGCACAGATTCCTTAGATTTGAAGTCTTAACAGCAGTTTATGCTGCTCTCCGGAGAACTTTCAAAGTTTGCTTTTGTTTTTCCCCAAAATTGGGGGGCGGGAAATCGCTACTTTATTGCAAGCTAGATGATAATTATGGACTATGCATGAAAGCTTTCAGCCCTGAAAATGTGAATTTTATGAGTGTGTACAAACAAGTTCATAATGGAAGTGACCTGCCATTTGTGCTTTTGTTTGTTTTTCACTGAAAGTTTGTTAGAAAGAGATTGGTGCAAACCTAAAAGTGATTAAATCCTTTTCTTTACAAACATCTTACAATTAAAAATTCACATAGTGATTAACTACTATTCTCCTACTAAAGTTACTCTTGACAAACTACTTTTGTCCCAAGGAAGGAAGGGAAGGAAAGAAAATCCCATAAGAATGTGCCTTTCTCCTGAACAAAAAATTGTTACAACCTGTTATTCAAAAATTTCCTTTAACAAGAGGGCTGATAGAAGTATGATAGTGTCTTCATGCCTTGGAGAAAGCAGCTTTTAGTATCCTCTAACGTCAATGAGAGATAAAAAGGAAAATATGTACTGCTTCTTGGCTGGTGAGACTGCCTGATGCCACTAGTCTTTCAATTTAGCATTTTAGTAATATAAGCCTATTTTAAAGAAAGATTTCCACAAGCCCCATTAGTATTCTACATGACTGACGCAGTTATAAGTGATCATTAAACTCTGCATGGCATTTAAAAGCTTTATTTAGTAAAAAATATACAACAGTGACAGTGCAGTAAACATGGCACTGATGTTCTGAGGCAGCACATTACAGTACATATGCATATCTAGGTAAATCATAATCCAAATGTTATAGGCCTCACGTATTACTTCAAATCACTATGATGAACATTTGAAAGAGAGTGAGAAGATGCAATACGTATCCATTGAAAATAGTTTTTGAGAGATCAAATTGGACAGTGCCAATCAGGAAAAAAAAAAATCTCAAAAAGAAAAGGCTACTGTATGTGTCTTAAATCTCATGATTCTTTATTAAACTATTAATCCCCCATTCTTCAATCAGCTGTGTTTGGAACATCCCAAAAACAAATGAAATGCTCCCAAGATGTATGTATACGGAAGAAGCTCAATAAAAAAGGCTACCAAGTTTTGTGGGGTTTTTTTCCAAAAAGAAATACATTCTTAAAAGACAAAAGATTCCTGAAAACTGCCACTCATTACTTTAAATTGCAAGTAATTTATTTCCCCCACAAGCAGGATCTGAGTGTGTTGCAAAGTGGAGGAGTGCTTTGCTTTCACTGCTTAATAACCATCTCTCAGATTAAGTAAAGAGTCGTATTGACAGAAACTGAAAGAAGTCAGGCTCTGCATGCAATCTGCAGGTCTCAAGACTGAAAGGCAGTGATAATAGCAGATGAGGAGCACAAACAAGTCCTTGGATGTGTTTCAAAATGGATGCAAGGTTCTGTGACAACTGGATACAGTTGTAAATGCTATGGCCTACCAAAGACTCTCAAAGACATTTATGCATCTGACGACCAAGCAGATCTGGACTGATCCTTAAATCACAGAGGACAAAAAAAGAAATAAATAAACAGGTTTATTTGCAGAGATGACCCTAGGAAGCCTACCTATTGGAAGTCACCAAATTCTGGAGAAATTGAACTTTTTTCCTTTGAAGTTCCACATGCATTCAGCTTATGCTCAAATCCAGAACTTTTCTAGTCCTCTGAGGTAGTTTCGTAACCAAATAAATGCATTAGCCTTATTGAGATCTCAGAGGAGGTGATTTTTATTGCCTCTTCTTTGAATGTGCCCTATTCTTACACACAACACAGGAATTATTGGAGAATGGCAATAGCATTCAGCAGTAAATAGATGGTAAAAACATGAAAATGTCTTTTGCACATTCGCCTAGACATGGAAACAAACCAGACTACCCTCTACCTGAAAAGACAGAAATGGTTTCCCAGAAATCAGATTTTTATATTTTTCATGTGAGGACTGAAACCCCTTATACCTTTTCTGTTGAGATATATTGTATATTAAGCAGTCATTCATAAAACAAATGAGTCACAGGAAGAAGTGCTGGAACTAAACACATCCACCTTTTAAAAACCATGTCTGGACTAATAGGCTATGAACCCATACCACTATAAGGTCTGGTTTTCTCATTTGTTTGAGGGTATAACTTCAATTTCAAGCAGAGAAAAAGGCTGAGCTAGTCTCTCCTGCTTAAATGTACATCTGTCCCAAGGAAGCTGCAGGTGGTAACACAGTTGTGCCTCTTCTTCCATTCACATTGGAACAAGAGGAATGAAGGTTCACACTTTCATAGCAAAGGTGCAGGCATCCACCTCAAAGAAATAATTCCAAGCCCTGGGCTCAAGGCAGAAAATGTGCTAATCAGAAAGTATTATACATGTTAATTATGGGTAGTTTCCAGCTGATCTTAGTAGTTGATCCTACCCTGAACTTGTCAGGACTGTTTATTTAGATAGATGAAACTCCTGGCTCATGTTTCTGAATGCCACACTGCAAACTTGCACCAAAAATCTAGAACACATGTGTAGTGCAGCTTGTCCCAAAGCACATGTCTACAGAGAAACTGCCACTGCAGAATTTCAGGATATTCATGTTCTTTATTTTATGCCACTTTCAACTGTTATCTTGGAGAACTCTATCAGTTAACTGCAGTTGTGCTGTTACATTGGTCTATAGTGTCAGTAAATTACCCAGGATAGACAGACTCTTAGATCAACTGCCAGTCCCTTAGCCATTAGGGCTAAAAGATACAGTGATACTTCAGAAGGCAGACACAGAGAACAGAAGTCAAAACCCAGCATGATTTTCTGAGAGTTGATTTCCTGACCAGGTCCTGCATGTAATAAGGATGCTGCAGCCTTCACCACAACAGAGTGCTCTGAAGAGTTATTTATGGACTGCTTCAAAGTCAAGAGACACTAAGAATCTTTGCAACAGTCTGTCAATCATCTGGAAAACTCCAATAATGTGCCATAGTCCATCCTCCACTGGGCATCTTGCACCAATATAAAGGAACAGCACAGTGCTCTCTATATCATGTGTTTACAATGTTTGCACCAAGGAAATTCCTCTCCATCAGCACATGCAACTCCCCCAGACGCTAGCCACAAAGGGACCACAGTTGAGGACAGAATGTCTCCAATCATGTTTTTTCCTGCAACTTTTATTTTCTCAATTGTAATCGCTCCCTTGAAAGTGGAAAGAAGGGGAAGTGGAGAATAGAATAGTTCATGCGCTACAGGGGAATTCTTAAAGACACAGATTTCATGGGGTGAGTATGTGGATTATGCAAAAGCTAAAAGCTACTGTCAATTTTAAGTACTGTTGATATGCTGAGGTTTCAATGAAGTGAGGAAAAGGCCACGATGCTTCTGTATTAGCAGTCATAGATCAGTGCAATTTATTGCTGGTCATATTCCATTTACGTCCACAAGATGTATGTAAGAATAAACATTTTTAAAAGCATTATCAGGTTTAATATCCTTCCTCTCCATTTTATTAATACAAAAAAGCCTCATACATAATGTTATTGAGGTAATATTAAAACTATATCAGGGAAATCACTAATATTTCAGCTATAAATACCAGATAAAAAGAAATCTTTATCCTTTCTCACGTCCCATTGAAAGAGGCAGCTAGGCACAATGAATAGTAGTTTGTTAAGTGCTGGTAACTTCAAATTCCCTGTAAATCTAGCAGATGACCAGACATGCAGAGTTCCTTCTATATCTCATCTAAATGCCAGGCATTCTCAAACTAAGCATTACCCTATTCTGTCAGCACTTACCAGAGCTGGACTCCTCTAAGGAAAAGATTGCAGGTTCTCTCCAAAGGGAGAGAACTAATAAACTCTACTAGCACTGAAGAACCTGACATCCTAGGAAATGCACTCTGTGCATTGCCTTTCATACTAAAGTTTGTCTTTCCTCTAAGACTCACTTGAAAAACTCTTGCAGTTATGTCCCACTAGAGAAGTATTAAATGTCTCTATAAAAAAAGAAATTATTCTCTGATCTAGTTGAAAAGAAGTTTTGATTGTCTTATTTCAGGTCTACACCATAGGTGCTCTCCAGGGATAAAAATAGTGGCAGATGCTACCAAATAACTCTGCTAGTGTAGACTGATTTATTTTGGAAATGCTTCTTTTTGGTCCTGGTTGACAAAAAATGTATTACTAAAGCTGGGGGAAAAAAATTAAAATAACAATACATATGTCAAGGCTCAATGTGTTGGGACAAATGAACCTAATTTGAGTATTAGATTTTACCCCTCTAGTTGAGCCACACATGGGCTCTGACAGTCAGACTGTGGCTATGACTAAACTGAGGGACTAGTGAGTGCTTCTAAGTATGTATTCTGGCTCATCATATGCTAATGCCAGAGAAAACTTAGCTGTTTCCTAACTGTTCCCTAAAACTTAGCTGGAAAGAAAATTAAACATGTAGACAAGAGCTACAGCATACTCAGCGGGGTTTTCATGAGAATGACTGAGAGATCAGGACCCAATGGTTTCTCATTAATTGCTCCTGCAAGTCACTCCAAACACGTTTCTCATCAGCTAAGCAAAGTAGCACAGAAAAACCTGAAATCCCATTTATCTCATCATCAGTGTGATTCTGCAGAATTGTATCTATTGAATGTGTAGAAACTAAGGTTTGCCATCTTCTATTCGTGTTAAATGACTGCCAGTAACTCATGCCCACTTGCAACTGAAAATGTTAGTCTAAAAACCATTATTTTCAAATATACATACTTTTTTAGTTTCTCTAGATCACAGATATAAAGTGTTTACTGTTGCTCTACTTAGTATAAAGAAATCAAATGTGAGTCTACACAGCCCTGCATGGACTGGATGAACTGCAGATGTTGGGTATATGGTTTGTGTTTGAAACCAGCGTAGCCTGAAGATTGATATACACTAAGCATTTGCAGACAAGACTAAACTTGAGGGAAGAGCTGGGATACCAGGTAGCAATCCAGAGGTATCTTTCAGAACTTTCTGGACTGGATCAACAGAAGTGTCATGAAGTTCAATAAGCATGTTCTGCAGCTAAGGCAGAATAATCCCAACCATCAGTGGAGGCTGGGAATAAACTGTTGACACTAATATATGTATCATTAGGGGGTTTGAGTGAATGCCAAGTAAAATATGAGGGAGCAGCATGCTCACAAGGTAAATAAAGCAAACTTTATATCAGTTCTACTAGGAGCATGGCCAAAGATGAAGGCTCTGCTTGATGCCTGGCAAGGATTTTTATGCCCCAAAATTCTTTGTCTGGTTCTGAGTGTCCCAGATTAAAGACACTGAAAATCTGGAGATAGTCTAGGACAGGGCTACCAAGATGGGCAAGTGTCCACAACATGGGACATGTAAGGTGAGGCTAGGAGCTTCTTTAGTCTGTCAAAGAAGAGCCTGAAGCTACCTAAAGGGATTATTACAAAGACTACAGAGGCTTCAAGTAGTAGCTAAACAAAGTTATAGTTGACCTGGTCCTAGCATTGGCAATAGTCCTTCCAAATGACAGTTCTGTGTTTCTTCTACAATTCCATGAAATCTGTTCAAATTTCAGTTCAAAATACCTTCAAGTGTTTCTACTACCGGGCTTAATACGGTACCTCCAAGTATGACATGCTTATTACAGGTACATCTATGTCTTGCTGCATGACAGAAATGTAACTGCTTGGTCTTACTAAAAATTAGCAGATCACAGACTGGAAAAATCCTGACCTGACTCTTCCTGGTATCTAACTCCTACGTAACAAATCTTTCCTTTTCCAAACAGACAAGTATTCTTTTGTTCTACAAACTATGTAGCAGTTTGGAGCTCAAGTAGAAATAGGTAAGAGAGGACTTCTTTGTAAATATAAAATTATTTCCTTTCTCTTGATAACGTACTGGTAATTTTTATTTTGAGATACTTGTCTTGCATTTACTCAACAATGTATGTATTTTTGGTAGGGCTTGAATTCCCACATACAAGATGACAGACTGTGACTGTAAAAAACTCATGAAGGCTAGGTCTTACTATTGGCAAAAAGTAACTTGTAGAGTATGCTGCAAAATTATCTTGATTTGGTAAGTCCTTCATATTATTCCAGAAGGATCTGAGCCCAACTTTTAAGGACAGGAAAGGCAGACTCCCTTTCATGGTCTTCAGTTGCAAAGGAAAACAAAAAGAGCTTGAATGAGGCTTGTGTCTTGTAGGAATTTTTTAATACTGAGGAAATATTAACTATTTTTATCTGAGAAGCAAAAAAAAAAAAGTTTAAAAATGGGACTTCTGGCTAAAAAAACCAACTCCATTTGTGAGATGACAATGTACATGACAAATGGAAGACACGTATGACAGGTGATTTTTTTTTAACTGTTTACTAGAACTACAAAAGTGTATTAACTGCCCACATTCCTATTAAAACAAGTGATTAGGAGTTTCTCAACCTATTAATTCTTAGGAGAGGATAGGTATATAATGAAATATTATAAAAATAATCAGACACAATACATTTTGAGGTGAATAAGGAGTTGTGGTCTGAACAGAGACCTTTGAAAAGAAAAGGTCTTTCAAACAGAAAAGCCTGTTTCGAAAAACTTGCCAAAGACTAATTCATTTTGTAAAATGTACCTAACAATCAGCTTTCAAGAAGTCCAGTAAGTTCTTCATGTACAGCCAAAAATACTGTTTTGTAGATTACTATTTCTGATTTTAGAAAAAAAAGGTTTGTTTCAGTAGCTGGTAAGTATGCTGTATCCAAGTGACACCTTGCTGTTGCGAACACTGAAGTACAGAAGTACAAACCAATCCAGTAGTTCACAGTTGTTACTTTTTAATCAGAAAGCCTAATTAATATCAATTTAAAGGAAAAAACCAAAACAGGCCACACCTTTCTAAAATGATGTGCTCTACTATCTATGGCATTTCTCTCTCCAGCTATCTGTTTTGAACTGGATACATACACTGAACACAAATTTTGTGTTCACACAATAACTCTTCCAGTTTCTTCTAGAGATTGTTTAAGAAGTCTTAAATTCTAACTTGTTCTCAACAGCCAAAAAAAGAACTGTGATGCCTTCACTGTTCTCGTAAAGGGAGACACTACAGCCTTCATAAACAAGCACTTCAGATCATTTCTGGGGCGAGGATGCATTCTGAAGAAGTGTATTGAATTGCTTTTTGTTTCTCTCCACCTCTTTTGCCTTCAAAGCATTAAGTGTCCACACTCTAATACACGCGTCATTAAAAGCATAATGTGTAGCAGTCTTGCAAAGAGGATTCCTAACATTTTCTGGGAATATCAGCATTGAAAGCCATCATCTAATGGCTACAAAATGAGTTTCAGAAACAGATTTTCTGACATATTTTTTCTTTTTCCCTATGCTGCTACAAGATGGAACAAAGGTCACTGAATGTATATTAATAGCTTACGATGCCATGCTTACTATTCCTTTTACAGGAGAACATTCTAACATGACGATCTCCCTGTTAAATTTGTTTCTTCTTTGATATTAATTATACAAAATACATAATTCCATCGATTTTAAAGAAAAAAATAAAATTCACCAAAACATATTCTTTATCATAGAATATGGCTCTTTCTTTATCTGGCAAGTTCCTTAAGATGTTACATGTTAGTGTAGCATCATACTTATCAATAAAAGACATTTTAACAGAGCTTGTGATAGTCGAAATCTACTATTTTTTCCCCAGTTGTATAAACTGAAGAGATATTACTACATTGAAAGGATGGGCTAAAACATGCCATTTCATGGTTTCCCCAACACAGAACACTAAGCTCTACACTGCTGAATCAGACAAGCAGGATCCCAATGACTCCAGTGGTATTCAGTGTAGGTGTTGTGGGTGCACAAGAATGCTGAATAAATAGCATTTCTATGAATAGGGCTCAATTCCATACAATTTTTTTCCTATGAGATACATTCTTTCATATATTCACACTTTACTGTACACTACGCAAAACTGAAGTATGATTTTAATCTGGTTGTAAATGACTGATATTTAACTGAAGAAGAAAAAAATCACTTCAGATCTTGAAATTAGAAAATGGAGCACCAGCTTTTCAATTAGTTCCCTAAAAAAGATAGTGGGAAAGGTAGATGATGGAAGAAGCTGTCAGATACTTAATTAATAAAGATGAAACCAGAAGAGAGAGAGTAGGAAATGGGAGGAAAGATGGAAAAGAACAGTTAACTGGAGGAGGTAGAGAAAAAGATGTTACAGAAAACAGGGTAATGAAATAAAGAAGTCTGAGGGAATATGATGGCTGTGCAAATGGTAAGAGAGGATTCTTACATAAAAAAGACTTGAAGAAAATAAGTACAGTGTAACATCAGAGAAAGTTTTTGCCTAGAAAGTGCACGCTGTATTTTGGGCACTGCTGTATGTAAGTGTATTGATTAGTATCTCTGATTGGACTAAAGCTCTATCTTGCTGTAAACAAGTGACTGAATTCTTATTGTGAATGTTTTAAAAAGAAACCCTGAATACATACAAAAAACCCCCAAACTTGCTTAGTTCATGTCAGCAGTCCCTTACGTACATGTTCCATCTCTTTCAATCAGTTGTCAGCATTTCCCTATTTGTCCTAGACAGCTGGGTAAGAAAGGAGACTGCCCAGCAGGTTTTGCAGCATAAGAGCAAATGTATTTGTATAAAGCATATTAATAGATTTCTAAATTCATTTAAACATACCAGACATTTTCACAATGAAAGCATTCACAGATCAGTGTTTTGTTGTTGTTAGTCTCCAGAATTCCCACACTAAACCCCCCACCCAACAAAATACTCATCCTAAAAATCAGTTCAACACAAAAGGACAGGAGAGCAAAGAGGAAAGATAATGGCTGTTACCTGGGGAAAGGGCGGGGGGGGGGGGGGGGGGGGGGGAAGGAGAGAGACAGGTAAGCATGTAGATACATTGTAACTGTTCACTGCTGCTGCTGGCCTCTTGAAGGTCACATTCACTCACTGCACTTCCTCTTAAATTGCTCACTGAAGTTCAGGAGGGGTGTCTTAGGTATTTGTGTAACAGGTCCTAATATGACCAGCAATCCACTGACTTCCAGAGTGCACATCAGAAGATGTGCACAACATCAGCGTGCACTGAAGGAAGTAGACAGAGATGTGGAGACGCTATTACCAAGTACACTGGACTTGGAAGAGTGACTTCAGGCAGTTCTTCCAGAGGCCCAGGAGGGGTAAGTTAAATACTCTGTGGACAGGGAAGATTTAGATAAGAAAGATGTGTACAATCTTGCTTTGGTTTTAGAACCCTTTTTTTCTTCCCAAGCTTTATTCCTGCTGCCAAGATAAAACAGCATTTTGATTTACAGAAATCATTCCAAAGCCTTCATGTAGCACAAGTAGCTGTTTAGTAGTAGTGAACTCAAGTTACGCCTGCAGGGTACTGGATGCTGTCCACTACAAGCACCCAGATGGGATTTCTCCATAGAGAAGGAATACAGGAGGGCTAGAGCAGGGAACAGTGTGCTACTGGCCCTGTAAACAGGGATATGTACTTGCAAGGTTGAAATTAAGGCTAGAAATGTTAAAATAGTCCCACTACTTTAAGTCACTGGACTGTCATGTCCAGTATCAAAGCCAGGAAGTGGTTTTAAACATGCTCCCAAGAGTTGTTCCTTGCAGGCAGAGCCCTCAGCAACACACAGACCTCCCGAGCCAAACACTCCGCTCGGCATAGAGACCACAAAGGCTTGCAGGTTGTCATATTTTATGGGACTTGATATTTATGTTAAATACATAGGCTAGCAGAATTGTCAGCTTCCATTCACAAAATCAGTCACGGAAATAATCCATATAGTACCATGCCATTTTAGTTTCCAGTCTGGGCATAATTAAGTGTAAAAGAGGTAGAAAGGAGTTTGTAAAGTGCTGGATACGACAGAGCTCTCTTCCAACTGTAGACCTCTACTATAAGGAAGATAGGGTGAGAGAAGAATGAGTATTCTATTATACCTGGGTGGTTTTTTTGGACTGGCGTATGCCACAATAAAGGCTTTTACTGAAAGGTAAAGAATGTGATAAGGATAGGTTTTCACCCACAGCTTTTGTGCCTTGATACTCACAAATTATTCTATCAGGAAGGCCATAAAAATGCACAAGTGGACAACAGTGGACATGTAAACTCCAGACTATCAGAAGACACTGAGCTGGCACTTCCCCACGTCTCCCAAACACAGACCTGCTTCCCACAGGCTCACTGGCAACCCTGACAAATTTCTCAAAGACTTTGTTCAATCCTCATCATGTCATCCATCCTATACTAGCTGCTCTCCTCCATGAATCTCAGTCTTTTCAGTCTCCATCTCCCTCCTATAATTTCCATATTACTTTTTGTCCAGACTTGCTCAAAAGTACATTTGCAGAGTACAGGCAATAAGCCTGAAGGAAAGGCTGCTGCAGTTCACCATGTGAATTTAAGCACCTACTTAAGTAGATTTAATTGGACACCAAAATTACTTGTAAAATCTGAGTCAGTTGATACGACAGGTCAAGAAAAAAAAAATTTTGCACAAATTTTTCATATTTCTTCAAAATTATTGTGTCTGCCAGGCTGGCAAGTATCAATGGATGCAACCAACTGCTGAACTTGAACAACACTGATTAACTTTCATGAATCTCTCCGAGCTGTCATTAATACAACAAATAGTTCAATGTTCCAGCAAAAGCTCAGAATTTACTTATGCTTCAGATATTCTTCTAATACATGTCTAGGAAGCACTTAAGCTTGTAAGAGCTGTGAAATATGAGGAAAACGGGATCTAATATTTAAATGGATCACTTGAAATATTTCCTTTGCAAAAGTGTGATTAAAAAAAAAAAATCCCTGTTTTTTAAATGTGCAAAAGCAATTTTTGTAAGAAGTTTCCTATAAATGAAAAGTATTAAATGAAAGCACTAATTTTAAAATGCAATTTTAAACATAACTTGGTACTGGCATCTGCATTGTCTCAATTTATGCATATTTTGAATTCCAACTACTTCAGACACACAAACACACACATGTACTCCCTGACATTTCTTATCAGAATTTGTGAAGCAGATACACCTGAAAGTGCTTCAAGTCAGAGACATTTCTAAGACACATGCCTTGCTAGTGCACACTTGTACAGTTAAGGTATGCTGTATTTATTTGTAGGTCCCAAAGAATCCTGCACTACGTTCTGTCCTCTATTGGGAGTTAAATGAACAGCATTTATCTAGTTTATAGATCTAACAAATCCTTCTGGATATCTGCCAACTTTGTAGTCTACTTGAACTACAACTTTAGACATAACCAGGGTTTCTGCACAACTTCAAAGCTCCCTAAACTACAACCCTGCAGCTCTCAAGCTGAATAAACATCATTAGGCTGTGTGTGCAGCTTTGAGGCTCCTTGAATCACAACCATTTGTTTCAGAGAGTTTACAAATCCTTTCCAGCATACCTAGAGCACATGTAAGTTCTAAAACACATCATCTATTTTTCTGCACTAAGTGGAACTTCAGCATTCAGAAATCTGTGGCTTTTAACTATCATTTTACTCTATCTAGACAAATTTTGTTTGGTTGCCATTATACTAAAATTTGTAAATAGAAACAATTTTCTAGACACTGTTTAAGAAAAAGAGGCCCTGGGAGATCATCCTTGCAGTGAAAGTTGCTACTTGGAAAACCCCTTACTATGAAAGGCCCCTTGTCTAACTAAAATGCAAACTGTGATTTAAAAAAAAAAAAATCTCTATTATCTGGAGAATACGTATCAAAATTTTAAGACCCCTAATCTCTAGAAGTTTAGAATTACTTCATAATCTATTTTAATCTGTAAATAAGTTAGAATCTGAAACATAATGCCTCCAATGGTATTAAGACCACAGAGATGCTCGTTTCCTTGAACACAGCATGTGAACAGACACAGGTAGACTAGTCAACAAGTGGAAAGTGGATTTTCTCTTATATAAGTAACTAGGTCATTAATGTCCTCCTAAACATGAACCTCCTTGACAGATGCCATAGATGAATCTCCATAACTTTCTTTCTTGTCAAACAGCGATATTTTCCTCTTCATTGAGCAAATGCTAGTTTATCTTTTTAAAATAAATAAATAAATGAAATTATCAGAACTTCCAGAAAGAAATCAGCTTTACTTGAGGAAGATGGAAAATTATAATGGGTCTCTCAAGGCCTGTCAGCAGCAGCCAAGTGGTACTACAAAAAAAAGTGGGTAAAAATTATCTGATTTCTATTTACATTTATATCCCAACTATCCTCTTTACTTGGGGAGAGGGGGTGCAAGGGAGCATCAAATGGAGCTCCTAATTTCTTTTTCCTATTTCTGTCCTCTGCTGTTGCATTCATCTATCTATGACCCTGTCTTTCCTCTGCTTCTAGTATTTCTCTCCCTACACACATTTCCCTTAAGGGATTTTTGTTCCCTTCTATTCTTGTCTTGGTAGCTTTCTCATTTCCATTATTATCACTTTGTTTCCCTCATGTTTCAGTTGTTCTTTTGCCCTTTCTCTTTCCATTTTGATGTTACAGAAAGACTGATGTTCCTCACAGACTTCTGAAACTACCTCTGAATATTTGGTTCTCAAGAAACATAATTGTGAGTGAAGTCTCTAACCTAAAGACAAAATTGGTCGGTTTTGGTCTCATATAATAACAAAGGATCACAAATATTGGCCTGAACACAGGAACTGTGTTCATTAAGGAAGGTCAGTCAGAACTAACCTAACTTCTCTGGCTGCTTCAGAAGCACACTTCGAGGAATATTACTGAAGGCAAAAGGATGGAGTTTCTAAAAGTTGCATTTTAAAGATGTTTAAAGACAAGACTTTTGTCAAAAGTCAGTCTCGTTTTTAGAAAGTGCTAATATAACATTTTATCCTGGCTTAATTTGATGTATTCTGGATGGCTAGAACTAATATGCTAGTGGTGTCAGAATTTCCGTTGCTTTAGTAAAAACTGTAAAATACTATAAAAATATCTTTTTGTTCAATTGATTTCTTTCTTTTCCAAGCAGTTTATTAGGTTGACTTGCATCTCTTGTAGGAAAATTAGCAAAAGAGCTCTCAAGATTAATTACTTTTTTTACATTAGCTTTCATTCCTCTCATGTCTGAGGCTACCAACTACATTTTTTACTAAAACCAGGCAGGCTTATTCCTGTCTTCCCAAAAGCAATATTGCACACAGCCATACCTTAAACTTCATACCCTCCCGCCTCCTTTATTTTGTGACCCAATGCCACTGGCTGTGGCTTGTTACACCCTGATTTGTGGTTCAGCTTGGACATGGTTCAGTTTGCATGTGGTGTTTGTCAATCACCAGACTGATTCAAAAAACTTGCTATAGAATTGCATGTCATAATTCTTGAGAGAAACTAGGAGAGAAAATTGAGTACCCTAGACAAAGGGGGCAACATATATCTTTGCTCTGACACAGTATAGCTAAATGGATAACAAATAAATCGATCTACAAGATAGCTTGTATGCCATTACTTGCTAGAGTTTTAACAGGTTGCTTTCACAGTTTGTTCCCTATCTAAGCACCTAAGTATGTATTAAGCTCCATCAGAGCAGAGGCAGCCTTCCATTTCCTGCTAACAAAACCAGTACTCTCAAAATGGAAGAATATTTTAATGAGCTTTCACTATTACAACACTTCAAACAAATTGATAAGTGCCATAAAAAAAGAAAAGAGATTTGTATTCTGCATATGAACTGCCATATGTGGTGTTTCTCAGTCTTTTGGGACCAATGGATTTCTGTTGAGTGGTCAACATGTAACCAAGTTTCTGATTTTTGTTTCATTAATTTACATCTGTGGAGTAACTGCCACCTGCTTACAACAACCTCCACAGGCCACTGCTCTAAAACAGAATGCTCTTCTTGGATACAGGGCGTTTGCCAGTTATGTTACCAGTTGTGTTTTTCGAGGTTAAAAAAAAAAAAAAAAAGAATTGACTGAGGAAAGGGGCTACTCATTGTGAAACTGAAGCAGTACATTAGCAACTGAAAAGTAAAAACCTGTAATTGCTCCTATAGAAACAGAAATAAAGTACCAGTTAATTGTGTATATACCTCAAGAATTCAAAGTGCTCTACTGCCAGGAATACTTAACAACGTTTGCCTCTCAAAGCCAAAAGTTGAATATTGTTTAAACTGTACTCAGACAGAACTTTAAAAACTATAAGTGTAAGCAACAAAAATGATAATTTAGGAAAGCATCGATATCAATGAGAGGAAATCATTATCGCTGAAGAGGGAACAACTGCCACAAGAACATCTTCAAAGGAATATGTTCCTTAAAAGGAATATACACTTGGAACCAGAGTGGCAACAGAGATATTTCCACACAGAAAAGATAATGAAGATCAATGTATAAATAGTAAGTCTCTTCAACAACAAAAATATTTTGACTGGAGTTATAAAATGGAAGCCCAAGAAGATATATTCTATCACTAGCACATAAATCAGCTAATATCACACCAACCTTCACCAAGAGTAGACCACGTTTAGTCATAAGACATTACTGCAGTCTCTGTCACAAATGACTGTTTGTTGAGCACAACTTACAGAATGATATACAAGCTACAGGAAGAACAAAATCATCCTTGATTTCATTCTAAGGATTTTCAGCTTTTATGAAATGTGTGATCAAAAAGAATACCATAAGCTGAACAAAGGAAGCTAGCGCACTGATTGCATGAACCTAAAATCTTAGGCATCGATAGTCATTATTAACTGCCAACCAAGGTAAAACCGATTTCAGCCTTTGCCACTCGTTCCTTGGAGCAACAGGATCTGCTGCAGAGGCTTCTTAGAGTTTGCCTTGATTCTAAAGACAGCAGGATGCTGATGTGATAAAGTATGTCATGAAGCAAGGGGGCTGTGAGGGGGAAGGCTTCTTTGTATTGCCAGAAGCAATCTCAGTAAACAATTCTGAATGGGTGCTGATATATTCTACAGGAAAATTATTTCCATCTTCCTGAAAATAATTATAACTGAACTTACTTATGCAGCAAGCTGTAGCAGATTCTCAAACTGCTTACAAACTTGCCTGCAACTGAAGCATAGTATCATCTAAAAGGGAGTGCTGTGCACATTCTGGACTAGCTTTTCTGAACAGCTTTTAGCTGACACCCTGAAGTTTTCATTTTCAGAAGCCAAAACAGAGTTAGTTACAACTAGACTTTGACCAGAACTATGAGATTAATAGTCCTACTTTGTGACTAGAGACAGGAAACATATGCAAACCAAACCCTGGTGTCTAGTCTTTTGCACCCACGTGAAAAGCATGACCCTTCACTACACGGTTATAATTTTACCCAATTCTTATCAAATCTGATAGTTATTCCTTATGCCTGATTCTGGCAATTTCTAATTTGAACCATTCTCAAAATGTCCTCCATTACTTTAAAGGAGTTAAATAAGTATTTATCTTGATTTTGTAACTGGAAAAGCTAAAGTACTGCTTCTTATCATGGAAACTTCTAGTTACAAGTGAAAGATGTGTGTGATCTGCAAAGAAACTACTGATATACCCAAGGCCACAGGAAGAGCTGATGTCAAACCCCTGACGGGAATTCAGGAACTGCCACCTCCTTACCCTGGTTGTGAACCACAGCTGCTCGCCCTCTGGCTCTGTAACCTAGATCCCACCATCACACTTAGCAGCCTGTCTGGGTCTGTGGTAGCTCAAAGTGGGGCACTCCTTATCGGTCTCTGGAATCTATGTTACAGCTGGATTTTTGGGAAATCTGTTTTATAGTGGCTGTTTAATAGCGGGAGAGCTGTAGTCTCTGCAAAAGAAAGAGGTGGAGATGGCAAGAGACATGCATGGAGCACTCTGCAAAGAAAAATCAAATACTATACTTCCTAGGTTCACACAGCATTTGTTGGAAGCTCCATGCCAGTGGCAATCAGTGTGAAACTACTTAATTCACAGTCTATCTTAAGATTTAAAAGGCAGAGGTAACATGGCTGCATTTGTAGGCATGAGTAATGTTCTTTCTAAAAGCCAGAGATATACCAGTATCCTTCTGTCTTAAACAAACAATGACCGGCGATTGTAAAAGAATCTCCTAAACGTATTACCCCAACTGCCTCCATTATGCAAACAGTAAAGTGGGAAAACGTCCTGGGGGTGCATTATATAACTCCTTGCTCCGAACCCTGCCTCGCACTCGGGGAATTCTTCTTTCCTCAAACCCACTTGCACTGACATCCAAGACCAGGAGCGCCGTGCGGAGAGCACCACGGGGCTGGCCGGAGCCGGCAGGCGGGGGCACCGGCAGCGGCGCAGGAGCCGCGGAAACTTTGCGCCGCAGGGGCCGGGCAGTGGCCACGGCAACGCGGGGTGGCGCGGCCGAGCCCCGCTGCCGCCCCAACCCTCCTCCCGGGCTAAGACAGAGAGAAGAGGGAAAGGCAGGCAACCGATGAGGAAGTTGCACCAGTCGCCTCTGCCCGTCCTACGGAGACGGCCTCCGGGGGCAGAGGGGCGGCGGCAGGGGGCTGCACAGAGCGGAGCTGGGGCGACTTACCCATGGTGCCGCCGCGGCCTCCTCCTCCTCTTCTCCCTCCTGCCGCTGCCGCCGCCTCTCCGCTGGCGCGGAGGGAGGCGCGGTAGTGGTGTGCGCGGAGCGGGCGGGCGCGGCAGCAGCGCGGAGCCTGCGTGCGGCACGACTATGAGTCAGGGTAGCACATCCGGGCAAGGCCGCCTGGGAGACACCCTGCCGCCGCCCGCCGCCACCGCCGGGGAAGGGCGGGCAGCCGCGGAGCGAGGGGGCGGTGCGGAGCCGGTGGCAGCGCCCCCGCTTGGGAAGAGGGAGCTGAGGGGCGGGTCCCCAGGAGAAGCAGCAGCTGCCACCCGTCGTCGCGGCCTCTTTTGTTAGAGGGGCCGGGGTGGAGCCGACCGCCGGCCGTGGGGGGCGTCCGCAGCAGCCTGCACTCGCCCGCGCACACGTCGCGCCGTGGGCGCCTCAGGGCTCCCCTCTGTTTTCCTGTCACCCCACACCTGTCCGAGCTCTGTGGGGAGAAGAGGCTGAGATTTTACTTATGGGGCGGGGGATGCGTTTTGTCTGCGGTGCTGGTCAAATGCCATCCTGGCTGCGCCTTGCCCTCGGGGCTATTGGCTGTTGAAGGAGAACGGGGCTGGAGAGCGGGTTAGGCAGCGGGGAAAGGGGCGCTGAGAGGGCCGCGCCCGGGTCCGCCGTCGCAGGGCGAGCAGGCAGCTGCCGCTTGCAAGATCCAGCCAAGCCTCAGGCCCCGCCGAGACTCCCTCCCCGCAATCTTTCATCATCCGCAGCGGAGAGGTTAGGGCACAAGACAGATGTACCAGGGGTGTGGGGTTTTAAGTTTAAGTCGCTATTCAATAATATGAATTTCAGAAGGAGCGTTGCGCAAGGCAGGGAGGAATGAAGGGGGATGGAAAAGAGGTCTTTGGATTGTGTGGGGAAAAGTCAGTGGACAAAACCTGCTGGCGAAGTCCAGTTGCTGTACATTTTGCTGAACTGACGTTATGAGTTATGCATCCAAAACTGAAGGGCTTCTGCACATGGTAGTTACGTGAGGAAGGCATTTTTAACAAGAAAATAAATGTCTGTATTCAGCGTTCCCCCTTCCTTTCTGCTCTGGGATGGTCACTTACACAGGGAACAATGGGGAACTGTGTGCCCTTACAGTCCTCTCACTACAGTGCTTTCATGGTGAAACGTTTTTAGGGGGTTGAAATTGAGTAGCTCTTGTAGCATTTTCACTTTTTCGTAATCTTTCCGTATCTATGTATTCTTCAGAGTAAATCCTAAAGTGTGGTTAAATAGAGTAAGACCAGAATGACAGGTCGTCTTGCTTACTGTATAGAAATGGTTAAGCCAGAGGTGTGATGCAACAAGTGGGCCCACACAGTGGCTTCACAAGTGATGCCAGTAGCACCTTTCAGCAGCAATCATCAGCTGCCAAGGGTTTCCTTTGGAAAGGGACCAGGAGCTTTCATGCCTGTAAAAGGGCAGTGTGATACAACAAGCAAAGAACAGTTTATCAGCCCCTCTGCAGAGTACAGACTGAACATGTTGGAATCTGTGCATTTAGTTTGGTGTAGCCCTATGATTCAACTCCTTCCTTAGGACACCAGCAGAATTTTACAGTTGACTTCAGCAGGGTTAACTGCTGTCCAAGTATCCAGAACTTAACACCAAAGAAATGTAATTTTACAATCAGCTGATACAGAAAATTAGTATGTTTTTTACAATGGCTAGACAACTAAAACACTTCTCTTACTATTTTTATTGCACTGTGACTGCAGATAATTCAAACCAGAACATGGGGATTTTTAACCTCAAGGCTTGTTTAATTCAGTAGCAAATAAAATACAGGATTCTTAAATAAGCATAAGTGGTGAAAAAATTGGTTCTTTGCTTTCATCTATTTTCAGAACTTGCCTGAAATTCATCTTTGTCTTATGTTTTTTCCTCCTTATTTATTTCACTCAGCAGTTCTGCTTTGGCTTTACAACTGTGTCCAAAATGTTTCCTCTGGGGAGGAAACAGGCAGTGAAGTTCCATTCCTACTGATTCATCCCTGAGGGATCATGGGGGAGATATTCCACATACTATTCCAAGTTACTTCCCACTTGGATACCTGAGATCAGAGCAATCTGTAAAATGCATAGGTTTCACAAGTTTAGCTGCATGTTCTAATTGAAATACTCATGTAGGTCTTTGCAAGACAAAGCAAGGTAAGACTGTTAACTTCTCCAAGAAAGGATTTTGAGGATAGCGACTTCCAAAGAGTACCACTTTCAAAAGAATTGCCAGAAAGATGCCTGGCACTACAGAATGTCTTTGTAATTATTTTTAGTGGATCCAAAAGACTGTTGCAAAACAAGGGAAACTTTTTGATCTTTTGGCTGAGCACATAGTAATTCTATGAGATGAAGAAAAAACTCCAAAGGAGCTGAGGACCTAATTTTTGTCAATCTCTGAATTAGGTACAAGTTCACAACAAGAACAAAGGAGCTGCTGTAGCGCAAAAAGGGAGAGGAATCTTCCAGAGAGGAATTTCCATCTCCAGGAGACTATATGGAAGAGCTTTGGGCCATCAGGCTTTAGATACCATATCTATAGAAGATAATGCGCAAAATCAATGCTCTGATTTTTTTTTTTAAAGTTATTTTAGCACTTACGAAGTGTGGTGCAGTGATACCTATGACAACAACTAATTAAAAACAATGGAACAATGTTCTTCATGTATTAATCAAGGGGAAAAAAAATCACTAAAAAAAAGATTTAAAAGAAAACTGAGAACAAGAAATTATGTATTAAGTTACCAGGGAGGTTTGCAACAGAAATTGGGAAGAAACCTATACAAGCACATTCTGTGGATGTCTAGGGATGTTTCCTTTCATCGTCAGGGAAGAGAATGCAAGATTCCTAAAAACATCCTTTAGGTGAGCTTATGTGATCACTACTTGTTTCTGCACCTGTAATGCAGCTGTGGAAATGGAGTTCTAGACTACAGAAATTACGAAATTATTATCAAGTGCTATCTCTGCACTCCCAAATGTCTGATGTTCTGCAAGAAAACAGAAAATCTAGTCAAAGTGACCTTGCAGTCCTTACTACTCAATGAATTTCCTTTTTCATATGTTGCATTAGTTTCAAATTCTCAGTATGTCTCCTCACCCCGACACAGCAGCTCCTTGCAAATCTTCTTGCATGCATTATATCATTTAATTTGGCATAAAGTTGCATGTAAGGAATGTAGTTTTAATTGCCTCTCTGAGCAACAGGAAGGATGCTTAAATACATGGGGAAATATGATATGATACTGTAAGTAATGGGAATAGGCTGTCACAACTTGTTCCATAAATAAGGAAGGGCATTGGAAAGCAGAAGTGTGGGTACTGTTTAACCCCTTGTTTCCTGTTAGAGGCACAGACAATCCTCTGAGTCCTGGCATCTTGAGAAATTTAAGTTCTTGTAAAACTAGAGGTGGAAATAGTGCAGGGCTATCTATGAACTTGCAAATGGAGAACAGGACGAGTTACTTGAAATCTTCCTGTGATATGTGAATGGGAAGACAACAAAATGTGCATGAAGATTGCTTCCAGGGATTACTTGATGTCCTCCCTGAGAGTAAGCTGCCCCACGTTTTCCCTGGAGTAAGAGTAGTTTTTAAAACAGAAGGGAACACCTGACCTCGTTTGATGATAACTCTGTCATGTTCACATATCTGGTATATAAGTATTCATGAGAAAGCCTTTCTGGAATGTGCTAGAAGTTGAAATTAGAAAACTCAACCTTGACATAAGGTACAACTTTCTGTGACTGAAATTTAAATACCAGAAGGATTGACCTGGGAAAGTGAAATCTGAGAAACTCAGGTTTTTTTCTGTATCTCAATCCCAAGCTTTGAAAAAGCAAAGCTTTAATGTGGCTGAAGGAAAAACCTGTGTTATGAATGAGGGTGTGAGTATGTGTGAGTGAGCATTGTGTGCCGTGCTACAAGATTGCAGTAGCCCTCTCTGGCCTAAAAATTTCGGACTTTTTGAATGACTAGCATTTTATACTTTCTTCCTGGGTTTTGAGGAAAGTAAAAATGGCATATAACGCCTGGTATTTCCATAACACTTAAAGACAGTAGCTGTAGGAATAAGTCTTATATTTTGGACCTGAAGGAGGTTTCCTGCATAGTCAAGCAGGAATTTCTTCCTTCTTCCCCCCAAACATAACCAGGCAGTTGTTCTGTTTTTTATTTGCTTTCTAGGGTTTTGTATTTATTATGGCTTTCCTACAGCCCTCAAGAAGAGATGGGAGAGCAACTAGAGGGAAAAATTGTTCTGAGATTATTTTGCATGTATAAAATCCACTTAGATCTGTATTTGGGAAAGATTTTCCTTCCAGGTAAGATTGGTAGGGGCCTTGCCTACAGTTGCTTTTCTTTTCACCATGGGAGGTGGTTTGCCAGGCAGAATGTCTCTGTAAATCTCACCTAACCAGTATCCAGTCATATAGCTGTCTTAAGTATGAGAACTTAATGGTTCCTGTTCCGCAGTGGTGGGACAGAGTTACATTTGACTAAATTATATTAGGGTTCAAGAGAGTAGACTAATCTATGAAACATCAGTTTTATTGGTGTGGGATACACAGGTGACCTAATGGCCCCTGCTGGTATTACACTCAAGAAAGTGATTCAAGACAGCTGTCTGTAGAAACAGACTTTTCCTGGCCCTTTTAAATACCATAAAACGAAAGAGGTTAAAGTATTCAGCAAAAGACGTTTTATCTGCAGATTTCTCTGCTTCTTTTCAAGACTGACTGGCTATCATCACCTAATTTTAGTTATTTTCCTGCTTAAGTTAGAGGATTAAGAAATAAATGGGAAAAAAACCCTTTTTATAGATTCATACTTCTGTTTCTGAGTAGATGCTAATACATAATTGTGTTCTTGGGCAAAGGTTTATTTTGGAGTTTTTATATATACAAAGAAATTATACAGTGCACTTTTGTGTTTAATTCTATACCTTTTGAATATCTTCATTTGTGTAAGTCACGTGTTTGGACCTAACCTACTACTGCATGCACCTGTGGCATGGTTTACTATGGAGTGTTTTGTGTTATAAGCATTTTATATTTAAATATCATTACTTATTACTACATAATGTTCCTCCTCTAGTAGGACAATTAGATCATATTTATTTCTCTGCTTCGATCAATTTCTCTTCTTTGATTCAAATAAAACTAAGTAACTTCAAATTTGTACAAACAGCTTCTGACCTGACAATACTAATGGAGATCATTTGAATTCTACTGAGGCGATAATAATTGTGAGAGTGAACCTGTAGCTGTCATGGTTTGACATGACAGCCTTTTCTGGTAAGGGGGAAGGGGCTGTAAAGATGACTCTTGTAAGAAGTTGCTTGCAACCCTCCCCAGCTCTGAGCCAGACCCACTGCTGGGGCTGAGACAATTAGACGCCTCCACGACCACTTTTTAAGAAGAAGCCAGAAGAGGAGGTTTCTTCCTCCATCTTCTTCCTTTTTCTTCCCCTTCTTCTGGCTGGTGGTGGTGCAAGGAGTAGGAACAGCGAGAGAAACAACCATGTGGACTCCAAGGTCAGCGATGAAAGAGAGGAGGAGGTGTGCTGGAACAGAGACTCCCCTGCATTCTACGGAGAGAACTGGTGAGACTGAGATTTATTTGCACTTCTTTAAAGACCCAGCATCAGCGGTAGAGACTCATTTTGATAATTACCCCATATCAGGGGCAGAGACTCATGTTGCTAAAGCTGACCCTGAACCAGGGGCAGTGATTCACTTCATTAAAGGCCCCGAGCCAGGGACAGTGACTATGGCCGGAGGAGGCCATGTCCCGTGGGAGGGACCCAACCACTTTACTGCAGACCCCGAGCCAGGGGCAGTGATTTTCTTCTTTAAAACTATGGCCAGAGCAGGCCATGTCCCGAGGAAGGGACCCAATATCCACAACTGTAACTGTGGGGAGGAACCCAGAACAAAGCAGCTCATTAAACTTATGCCCAGAAGAGGCTTTGTCCTGAGAGTGGGACCCTGTAACTGCAGAAACTGCAACCGTGGCAAAGAATCCACACCAGAGATATTCACCAAGGACTGCATCCTGCGTGAGGGATCCTGTATTGGCAGAAGCCGCAGCTGTTGGGAGCAACCCACACCAGAGAAGTTCATCAAGGACTATGTCTCAGGGGAGGAATCCCGTGTTGGAGCAGGGGAAGAATGCCAGCAGTCGTCCTCATCTGAGAAGACAGAAGTGGCACAGCCCATCTGTAAGAGACTGACCACATTCCCCATTCCCTGCCCCCCTGAACCATTGAGGGGGGAGGAAGTAGAGATATCAGGAACAGTGAGCTGGGCCTGGAAAGAAAGGAGGGATGGGGGAGGGAGATCTTAAAGTGATGGTTGTAATTTTCTGATCATCCTACTCCATTTTTGCTTTTATTCTGTTCTCTTTCGTGTAGAATAAACTTTCTTACTTTCCTCTCTTATTCGAGTACTGGAGTCTGTTTTGCCTAGAACCATAATTGGCAGTGAACCCTCCCTGCCCTTGTCTTAATCCACAACAACCTTCCATTTCACTAGGGCCTCTGCCATCCTAACAAGGGCGGGGATGAATGGAAGCACCAAGCGAGAGCCTGTAGTGATGCTGCTGTGCTAGCTGGGCCAAACCACGAGAGTAGCTAAGCAAGGACACTGTGTTCAACTGTTAATGATGCATAAACCGAAAGATTACAATACAAAAGATAAGGACATTTTGGGGTAGACTTAAAAAAAGGACTCATTTTGAAATCACACCTTTTCTGCTTTCTACGTGGTATAGACAAATTACTTTGGTCTATAGTCTATGAGAATAGCCTTTCAAAAAATGATGGATAAGAGTCAATCTGTAAGTCATTGTATATGTTTTGATTGAACCAAATAGCCAAAAAAATCCCCACCCCAACCCCCTAAAACAAAACCTCAGTATGCCTTAGAAACATAGTAAATCCCTCAGTGCTGGTCTGAATGCAGCAGTGCTTTCATAATATTAGTAAGCTCTCAGAATTTAAATAACACATTAAGGAGATGTGAATGCTACCTTTTTTTTTTTTTTAAAATCTTTCTGCCCTTTCCCGGCCTTGCCATCCAGTGAGCTTGGGCTTTCCCATTAGTCTTTAACTTTTTTCTTTATTTTGATTCACTTTCCTGACTATCCCTGTCAGAAAATATTTTTGCCAATTGACAATTGAACTAATTCTCACTGAAGTAAACAAACGAATAACAATATATTAGCCAGATGAATGGCTTCAGAGGAATTTGCAACTCTGAGGCAGAGTCTTGCCTCATTATTGCCCACTGCATGCTAGTGTTACCTAAATCTGGAGAAGAGAATATCCAGGGTATTAATCTACACAGAGTAGCAGGAGATTTTACAAGTTGTGAAATGTGCTAATTTTAACTGTCTCCCACAAAATATCACTGGAACAACTTCACTGAGCCAGGTTCCTCGTTTCTTATTGTTTGCCTTTGTAAAATTTTGGCCCATGCGATAAAACAAACATTATCTTATTCCAGGCCAAAACAAATTCATTTACTTTCCCCAGTGGGACTGGAAATACAAAAATAGGTTTTGGTTTGTTGGGTTTTTTTAAAAATAAATCTTCCTTTGGGGACGGGTTCAGTGGCCTCTAAGCTCCTCTGGTTGCTCGTAAACCTGTGTCTTCCTGGGAAAAGACTGAGATTTCAATGTAATGGGCAGACAAATAATTCAGGGCATCAGGATTGTTGATGAATGTGAAAGAGAGGTTGCTTAGCCTAGAGTCTTTAAGGTGATACTTGAAAGGGCTGTGAGGGTGGCTGAACTTGATGGATGAAGATTTCAGGTACACACAGCCGTTTTATAGCAGGTGCAGCAGTCAGACTCAGAAGGGATTAAAGAGTAAGACAGATGATAGGACTGTGAGGAGTTCACATTTCTATTGCGAAACTACACTTGAGATAAAGAAATAAGATTATTATCTGTTATACTCCAAGTAGTGAGGAAAAGTTGATCCAATGCATCAGCAGAAAAGAAGGCAATAGAGTGATTGAAAATGTAAGATGTTTATTTTGCATGACGGAAGAGATTTGTGCTCAGCAGTAGTGTCCTGATATGTAGGGAGAGCTGCCAAGCTAGAAGATGTCCAGGCTATAGCAGCAACAAGAGAAGATCAGATCACAGACAGAATTGATTCCCAGTGCTATTAGAAATGCAGAGAACCTTTAATATTTCCATATTTTTGTTATCTATTGAACAAGCTAGCAAAACAAACAGAAAATAAAATGCAGATTGAAAAGAAATCAAATCTGAACCAATTAATCATTGAAGGATCATTTCATTCAGTATTTTAGGCCAAAGTCAGAGTTATTCCTCAAAACTGGCATAATAAAAGAAGGTGCAAGAATGGAAAGTTTCACCATTCTTTTCCTTGCTCAGAAGAATATTGTGGGACAGATGTGAGTTTGACAGACTTGTATTCCAAGGAGCTCATTTTGCAGCAACTGTACAGATGTGCTCACGTCTCACATGTTTTTTGACCGTTTTCAAGATGCTGAGTGTGACCATTTACCAGTATAGATATAGCCTGTGTCTTATAGCGCATACAGTTGTGTTCACAGCCACAACTCTGTTTCTAAAAACTACTAGATCCACACTTTTTCTAATAATGGGTATTAATATACTGGTTTTACTCATCAGGATTTATAATTCTGAAGCTTAGAGATGATTTGAAGCTGTCCTATTTTAGGACATGTATTTTAGCATATCTTTCCCACTGCAGCTGTTAATTTAGCCTGTCAGGCATTGTGACAAACTGAGAGACCTTGCAGGTACTTGTCATGTCTGAAAACTTTATCCCTAGCAGTGCAAATGGGGGTGGAAATTGCAACAAAGTTAATTACCAGGTATCTTAATCTTCAGGCAATAGAGGTTGCTCTTAGAAGTGCTTTCCCTTGGGGAATAATAGGGAAGGTGGAAGTCAGAGCCTGCAGTGCTGACTTGGTGCACTCTGAACAGTTTTTGGCACAATGAGCAGGGCTGCAGCAGCGTAGGACCTGCAATCTGTAAGAGGAAATGCAGCCCATAACAATGTACAGAGAACTAACTGAAGCTGGGGGAGAGATGATGGGAGGGGAGCATATAAAGAAGGTGGTTTTAAAATGAAGGTTTTGTAAGAGAAGTTATGCTTTAGCTTTATAAAGACATTTCTGCTTTAAATTCAGCACTTTTCCAGTACTCTCTACTATTTCGTTTTCTACCTCTATGTTGTGGCTCTGAACCCAAATGATACGGTGGTTTGCCTGTTGAGAGTTTCTGTATAAAAAATGTCTCTTGTTTGCATTCTGAGACACCCATATATCCCTATATCTCAGTATCTTTTAGTTATAAGGGGCTCTGCAATTGGAAACAAAACACTTGTTAACAATGAACTGAGAGGCTTCTGAAAAGTTAACTTTGCAGGTCTGAACATAGCTGCACTTACACTTCCTGATGGCAAGGACTGCATATTGTTGAAGAGAAAGAGAGGTCTCAAGTAACATCATTGCTGCACAGTATTTCTGAATTTTGATTTCTTGGTGTTGTATTTGAGGTTACATCCTTTTTCTTTGTGTATGAAACTGGAAACTACACAAGTAGTTTAGAAACATTTAAATCAGTTAAAGATCTCTAGTATTCTCAACTATCAGACCCCAAAACTGTTTTATCTTCACAAACCTAATGAATTAACAATTAGAGGAAAACAAACGAAAAAGAATAAAAAGTCATGAACCAGTGTGGTTAAAATCACAGTGCGCTTCGCTATGTGCTTTGATACATTTGTCCTGCATGAGTCTTTACTGACTGTTTTATTATAGGAAGTTTTCTAAGCTCCTGTGAATGTTATCCTAAATGGAGGCCCCAGTGAGAATCTGCTTAGTGAAGGCACATTTCCCTCCTTTCTTGGGTTTGCATTAGTGATGATGAGTTTCTTGTGGAGCTGTCAGAGCTCTTGCCAGAAAGATAAGACTATCATTTCTTTGCTATTGCCATTCATTATAGTCACTGCTGCTTGGTCATGTGCCAAGAATAGTTATGGGATTACCTGGAGCTGGGCCTGTGGATACATCTGGATATTTATGCTTGATTTTGTGAAAACAGAGAATTTGGAAGTGTAGTTCACATGTGCTATGAAGTGTGTGCAAATCTGTATGCTTTAGACCTGCAAATTACACAGAGATAGAGGTCTGAAAAAATTGTAAACACATTCTTAACATTGCTCTATTGGAGAGCTATGCCTATCTCATTGTGTAGAGAGACTTCATCCTTTTTTTGATGTACTGTCTCATATATTATATCTTTCTTAGAACACCCTCTCCAGAGAGATTCTGTAGGGCTATATATTTTGCAGGGAAGTGTCTTCCCTTTTCTCTTTGCAGTTGACTAATTCCAATTGATTTCCACTTTTCCTCATGAAAAAACAATCAAAGCAGCTGTGTGTTCTGACAATGTCAATGCACACCAAAGTCTAAGCTGAGCCTCCTGGATCCCATGTGGGCTCATACACAGATACCTGTGGGATCCAATGCTATCAAAGTTCAGCATTGAAAATGGCTTATCTACATAAAATATCTGGAAGTGAGAAAAAACATTAACTAATGAATGGCATAGTGATAGTATATTATCCTGATAAATTAGAAGACTTGAAAATAAAAAGTCCATGGGTAACTCTATAGGCAGGAACAAACATAAACAACTGGAGCCTTCAACAACTCCAATTTCTGCTTTAGAGTTTCATTGCAATATTTGATTCACGTTTCCCTGGCACTTTACCAAAGTAGAAGCATTGTTAACATGGATGATATTCACTTCTCAGGGAGAAAACATAAAATAAGGGAATACTGCATTATGGTTCCTTATAGGATTTGGGACCCGGTCTGTATTCTCAGACTGAAAAAAATTCTACTGTTGCTTAGGCTTCTTATTTTAATGGAAATGATATGTTATGTAGGGCAGGTGGGATATAGTAACTTCCAAAGGAACAAAAAAAAGCTCAGATAAACTCTTTAGCAGAAATTAAACATTTCCAAACCTTCAAACTTTGGGGAGTTTGCACTGCCTCTTCAACAGCACAAATACCTTCCTAAGGGTCAAGCTCTGTTACCAAAAATGAGTCAATGGCTAACTGGCTTTATAAAACTTTGAACTCTAGGAATTCTACTGTTGTGGATATTTTTTTGCAGAGCTTTTTATTTCCCAGGGGAAAAAACTCATTTACATTGTAGTATTGTTATGTGTTTTCCTTTGATCTCCTACTTTAGATTTCTAAGACTTGAGTGCTATTTTTTTCCTGTGCAAATTTGCATTGCCTAAGGATATGAGAGGTTGGTTTGAACTCATTTAATTGGCCACTGATGTGAAAAATGATCGTTTTCTATATTGGAAATGAGTTCAAGTAACCCCTCTATGCAGTTCTTATAACTTGCTGTAACTTTCCATGCATTTCTACTGACTCAGGATAATCTCATCTGGAAGGAGAATGAACACTTCTAATATTTTCCAGGTTTGCAGACATTGATTTTGGATTTACACAACATCACAATAAAAAAATATAGAAAAATCAAAATATAATTAGCCACGGTCTTATTTCAATGAATATTATAGAATTCCTGTTAAATTGAAGGAGGTGATCCCAATAGATATGATGTGCCTAAGAATAAAATTGATATTGCTTTTTCACTTTTGCTTTCTCACTGGCTTATACTGTGAACTCAGTGAGGTTACCTTTTATTTACACAGAGACTATATGGGGCATTTTTGGACATGAAGAAAATATAGTTTTGGTATCTTTTGACAAGTCCAGATGCAAGAATCTAATCTGAAGTATACAAAAGCTGCATGACTGATCTTAAAAAAAAACTTTAATAAAATGTTAGCATTTCTGACATGTTACAATTGATTTTTGATTTTTAGAATGTTAGGAGGGAAACTAAAAGTGTATACATAGAATCTGGCATTTTGTACTGAAATTGTAAATATATTGAACTGTAAACTGTTTCTCCAATCAACCTTATCAACACCCAATTTCTAGCCATCTCTTTTGTCCTGCACCACTGCAGTCTTCCCCTGTAACATTTTGCTTTATTCACAGTTGCCAAGTCCTGCGATGAGATGTTCTGTGTCTCCTTTTAGACCTATTTAAAAATAATTTGTCTGGACCTTGAAGGTGGGGGTTGTTATCTTGAGATCCTGAAATCTTGAGGTCTTAAATTCCCACTTGACCAACCTGATAGCCTTCTATGAGCGTATAACTGGCTGGCTAGATGAGAGGAGAGCAGCAGATGTCATCTACCTTGACAACAAGGCTTTTGACATTTTGTCTCCCATAACATCCTCATCAAAAAGCTCAGACAGTGTGGGTTGGATGAGTGGACGGTGAGGTGAATCAAAAACTTTCTGAATGACCGAGGGTGGTGATCAATGGCAGAGGATTGAGTTGGAGGCCTGTGGCCCGTGTCATTCCACAGGGGTTGGTTCTACAGCCAGTCTCATTCAACATCTTGATCAATGACCTAGATGAGAGTGTTTGGAAAAATCTCGTGATGGAGACCTAGGAGTCTTCTAAACTTTATTCAAATAAAGGGTGAGTCCACTGGGGCATTGCCCTGTACAGTCTCTCAACTTTTTGGAGGGCACAGCCTCCTTTTATCCTAACCTCCCAGCCACCTCAGACCATCCTCTTTTCCCCACTGGCTTAGGTACTCCGAGGGTACAGACTTCCCAATCTACCTATTACGTGTTTTCTCTAATACATAACCCCCATCTCACATTATACATTGTATGTCTCATTATCTCTAACTTTATGCTTCCCAGTGTGGAGAAGTTAAACTATACACCTATTATGCATGTATATCAAACTCAACTTAATTACAAGAAAAAGTAGGCTTCAAAAGAATCTACTTTGTTGATGTTTGTTTGTCTCACTTGGCCCCAGTTGGTGAATAGATCTTCAAACTAGTCTGCCATATTGTATTTGTTTGCAAATTTCTGCCTCTTCCTGGCATTGCATGTTCTACAAAGCCCAAATGAGGCCTGCCAAACCACTTCATTGCAGATCTCAGCTGAGACCTGCTAAACTACCTTGTTCACCTCTTTATTTGTAAATACATCCTTACCTATTTTCCTATCAAGGGGACAGAGTTTGCTGATGACATCAAATGATGATGAACAAGTTGGCTGATGATACCAAAGTAGGAGGACTGGCTGACTCACTGGAAGGCTATTCTGCCATAACTCATGAGGTTCAACAAGAGCAAGTGCAGAGTACTGCACCTGGGGGGAACAACCCCATGTACGAGTACAGGTTGGGGATTGATCTACTGGAGAGTAGCTCTGTGGAGAGAGAGCTGGGAGTCCTGGTTGATAAAAAACTAACCATGAGCCAGCAATGTGCCCTCATAGCCAAGACGGCCAATGGCACCCTGGGATGCATCAAGAAGAGTGTGTCCAGCAGGTCGAGGGAGGTTCTCCTCTCTCTCTACTCTGGTGAGGCCTCATCTCGAGTCCTGTGTTCAGTTCTTGGCTCTGCAGTGCAAGAGGGACAGAGAACTTCTGGAGAGAGCCCAGCACAAGGCCATCAAGATGATCAGGGGACTGGAACATCTTTCTGATAAGGAAAGACTATGTGATCTGGGACTGTTCAGCTTGGAGAAGACTGACGGTGGACCTCCTTAATACTTATAAAAGGTATATGTCAGGAGGATGGGGCAACATTTTTTTCTGTAATGTCCAGTGGTAGGACAAGGGGTAATGGACAAAAGCTAGAACACAAAAAGTTCCATGTAAACCTAAGGAAAAATTATTTTACTGTGAAGGTGAGGGAGCCCTGGCACAGGCTGCCCAGCGAAGTTTTGGAGTCTCCTTCTCTGAAAGTTTTCAAAACCCACTTGAACATGTTCCTATGTGACCTCGTCTAGGTGGACCTGCTTGATCAGGGGGATTGGACTAGGTGATCTCTAACCCACACCATTCTGTGACTCTGTGATTATGAGGAAAATATGGTAATCTAACTTAACTCCCACACTGTTTAGAGTCATCAGCTCCTGTTTTTTTCCCCCCTTCTTTCCCTGTTCTCTCATCTCATAATTTAAGCTATGTAAAAAATGTTTTTCTTTTTTTTTTTGTTTTGTTTTCAAAAATCTTTTAGTGCCGCTGATCTATATGATCCTAAGAGGATTAATGCACACAGAGAGGAGTAGATATATAGATTTACTGCTGGATTTCATGTAGCAGTGCTTTCATCTCATTACTGAAGATTGAGACTTGTAATTGCTAAGTGACATGGCCCTTATAATGACACATGTGGATACATCCATTATGGTACAATTGCCATCTTGTTATTTGTGATTACTATGCATTTGAACTTGTACGGTTTTCTTGAAAATAATAGTTATTTTTTCCTTTTTTTCAGTGCAAATGTTGAATTATGGTAGTTTCCTCTCTGTAAACTGTTTAGTAAGAAACATGACCATTTTTCAGTCTTAGATTTCTGTAAGGCATATTAGCTATAGGAAAAAAAATATGAAAACTGAGAGAAAGAAATTATTCTTAACCTCTGAAATATGTAGGGAACTTGTGCTATTTCACTACATAATGTAGAGCTAAATTGTTAAGAGATGACAGGGACAGTGTTTATCATTCTAAATGTTACCTTCTGTAACTCATCAGAGTGGTGTCTATTATGTGTATTTGATCAGTTCTAGTGCTCTTGGTAGTGTTGAATGTAATCCCCTTGTAAGAGGTGCTTATTGCCTGGCTATCATGCTAGGGCGCACATCAAAGATGTTATTTTTGAGTGGTTAGTATAGTTCTGCAAACTGCTCAGCAGACAATCTGTAGAATAGAATTAACTTGACATGCTTGGGCTTTCCAAAATGAAATTCCAGATTGAAACAGACTGTAATTTGCATCACATCACAGACAGTGCAAGAAAATAATCACAAGGAAAAAAAAAAAAAGAACAGACAGACTGCATTCCAGGCATTTTGTACTGTCTGCTTCTATTTTAGAACAAATGTGCACCATAGGTAGAAGTATCCAGACTGGGAAGGATGTACAAAATACACTATTTCCATTTAATTTTCTTTGGAAGAGGAAAATCCACACCTATAGATAGGTTCAGATTGTCAAGTTATTATCTTTCATGTTTCTTTGAGTTTAATGAATAAGAAATACTCCAGGAAGCAAACACAAGATTTTTCTTCTGTCAATGGTATATTTTTGGAACTGTCTAAAATAAATGATTACAAAAGATGTATAGGAGGCTAGTCTGCAAGAGCTGCCTCGAGGATGACCTCCTTTCAAATATTCACAGCTTGCAAGCTCTCCTACATATCCACCACAGATTCAGCAGACTTTTTGTATGCAATTCCTAGTAAAACTTCCCAGTTTTAAATTTCAGTAAGCGATTTACTGATTTCTGTACTTCTGCAAGCTTCTAAGTTAATGCCACGTTTATATGTGTTTGCAACTTATGTTCTCACTTCTTCTATTAACATTCTAAATCTATTGACTTTTAATTGGAACATAAGATTTTGTCTTTACTTTCAATGTAATTGCTGTAATCTTTCCTGATGTACCACACAAAGTATCCTATTAAAATTGAGTGCTGGACGTAACTGAGTGTCGTGGTTTTGCCCAGCCGGGAACAAAGAGCCACGAGGGTGCTGGCTCACTCCTCCCCTCCCGGTGGAGTGGGAAGGGGAACCAGAGAAAAAGGGGAAAAACCCGCATAGGTTGAAATAAGAGCGGTTTAATAGAACAACAATAAGAAGAAACAGGTTCAGGGGGGAAAAGGAACAGTTTTAACAGTACACGAGGGGAATATACAAAAGGAATGGCGCGTGCCGCGGCTGCTCACCACCCGGGACCCGGCGCGACTCCCCCTCCGACCGGTAGCCCCGCCTGTGCTCCCGAAGCCCCGCCCCCGACTAGCTCCCTGCTTCTAGGTACTGGGCATGAAGTCAGTATGGTATCGAATACCTGTTGGCCAGCCCAGGTCAGCTGCCCATGCTGTGCCCCTTCCTACTTCCTCATCAAAGTTAACTCTATCCTAGCCCAAACCAGGACACTGAGACATGAAATATGACTACAAGTTCACAAAAAACCCAGCAAGATACCAATTGTTTTTATATTTGTCATTGGCTAAAGGGGAAATAGGATAAGATAGCTACCAAGAGATGCCAGTTCAAAGCAAGCTTCCAGTGTGGACAAGTTACATTCTCACCCTTGTGTGTTTCAGAATAGCTTCCCTCTGCAGACAAGCCCTCAGATCAGTTGACAGGAATGATGTTTCATCAATGTATATATGCATATCTTAATTAAGGGTACACATTGTTGGAGCTGACAGGAATGTCAGGCTCTTTAGATTCCCAGAAATACTCTAAGCCTGGCAGATGTAAAACCAGTATTGGCTGAGTGCATTCAGATAATTTTTCACAAGAGATGAGTCATTCCTCTTCCTATACAAATTCATACTATTCCAATAATCAGCATCTGAATTTTCCCTTCCTCTGTGAGACTTTTTGTAATGCTTTACAATTCAGAGACAGACAAACACAAGAGTATGCAGTGCTTTTAAGGCGTATATAGAATTTTATCTCATTTAGGAAAACTTGCTAAAGGCTTAAGTGTTATCAAGGACATATCTTGAGATGCAAATATATCTCTCAGAAGAAATTTTGTTGTTTTTCTAGCAGAGACACAGTAACTATAAAAGCATGATTGAATCCTGGAAAACAGATAGCTGAGAGAAAAGGATTTTGCCCTGGTCCTTGTATGTGCTTCATTTAAGTTTTATCTTACACAGAAGTTTAAAGAGCAGATCCTAACACTGTGTGGTGCTATGAGTAGTAACAGTGGTCTAGTAAAGAAAGATACCACATGATTTTTACTTTGTTTTTAAATACAAAACTGGCCTGCTGATAAAATCCCTAGTGTAGAAGCCATATTATGGGGAAGATACACTTGAAACATGTATAGCAATCAGTAGAAATCACCTTTGTGCAGACATTGGTGTGTCAGGAAAACAGGTATTGTTTAACTACATCAATTGCACCTTAGTATGTAAACCCTCTTTTCTTTTGGAATTTGGTTCAAGTTGTCATTTAGGTCAGATCTGTACCACAAAATTTTGCTGGCATAGCTGTTTCCTTCATTTAATACTCAATAGCTACTGTTTTTCTTTAATCTTTTATTAATAATAATCCTTTTATTTTATTTTACTACAGTTGCCAATAAAATAGCCTTTCAAGTAAAAGACCCTGGAAGTCTGACATCTACCTACTGGAGCAGGAAAAAATACTAATGAGCTCAGTGAGGGAAATAGACTTATGCCTCATGAGAGATTGTCAGAGAAATTAAATGGACTGAGCATGAGGCTTTAGGCACAAGCAGAGCGTAATTTAGCCCTGGAACAGCACTGAGGAAATGCTTTGAATACAGCTACAGTTAGGACTTAGAAAGAAAATTATTGAAAAGATACCAAACACTCTGGTACTAATGATTATGAAGACAATTTTCAGAATACTTGGAAGGTAATTTTTTAAATTGAGTATTTGTCTTTGTATGAGCAATGGTGGCAAGTTAGTAATTGTGTATCAGCTCAGCTGTGGCAGAACTGTTTATTATTTATTAGTTCAGTATAAGTTTTCTGCCAATTATAATTTTGATTAACAGCATTAGATCTGGATGTTGTATTGGCATAAGTAGAAAGCCACATACACAGAAGGATTCTATCTCCTTTCCTGCAGTTGGTCCTTAGTTAAAGTGGCACAAAAATCTGCGTGGACAAACCAAAAATTAAAAACAAGTATAAATAAACATTGTCAAAAAACAGGAAAACAGTAAATTCAGAATACAGCATGAAATTCTCCCTGAGCTTACTTGCATTAACTTGATCTGTTAGCAACAAAGGGCTAAATGAGAAGAAAGGCAAAGAACAACTACTATTGTCTTTTCTGTCTAGGTGGTTTACTGAAACAAGGGAATAAATACAGGCTGGGTTTTACAATTCTGCTTTTTTCTTTTGCAATAAACAGTGTGAGATTTAAGAGACTTAAGGGGGAAGTGTGGGTTAATTCGGGGCTTCATCTACTATTAGGTGGTCAAACCTATACATCCTTGATAATATCTCCTCCTCAGAATCTCATAGGTCTCTTGATCTGTAACTTCAATCTGTAAGATGTCTCTTAGTGGCTAGATCTTATTTAAGATCTCTATATAATTATGATTACCCATGTTCAGGAAATGCAAATTCAAATTTGCCTTACAGGAAAACAGGGTACATATCTTAAAAGTAGTGTATGACCTGCTGTGTAGCCTGAACAGGCAGGCTGAAAGAAAAGAAGATTGTTCTCTATGAGTATATTGAAGTGAGATAAAAATCAGAGAGGATGAAAACTAAAATTAAACCAGGGATGGCACAGGGACACAGGAGCATAGCCTTTTCATTATTTTAGGCAGGGCAGAGGAAAAAGAAGCAGCTATTTAATGAAAAGAAAAATAAGGTTCTGTAACAGATTTATGAACAATTGAAGTACCGGATGGGTTTTAAGATGGAGACGGATGTGCTTGTGAACAAGACTGTGTTACAAAAGGTAGAAGTTTATTACTTGCTTCAATTTTCCATCAGTCCTTAAATGTTAAGCCAGTTTAAAGCTTCACTTGCCAGTTTGGTAAAACCTAAATTGGAACTATCGGCACTGTTGCATATAGATGCCAATTATCAAACATATCAGTTTATTTGAAATTGGTCAATTGATCAATGCCAATCCTAGAAACAAGTATTTATCAATATCATAAAGGTGAGATACTCAGTTCCTGAGTGATTTGGAGTTTATAGTATTCTGGGACTAATGAGCAATCAGAAATCAATTAGTATCTTCCAACATATAATAGTATTTTGTAGCACTGATCTAGACTCACTTGGACAAGACCTAGTCCTGGTACTACTGCAATTTTCTCCCTGGGAATGCTGTCAGTTCAGTGTTCTATAGCTGTAGTGTGTGTGGATTGGGTTTTTCTGTTGTTCAGGTTTTTTTTCAAAGACTTATCTGACACAAACCAGAAATGCTGCTCTGCAGATGAGCAGCCATTGCTTTGTGCCAGACAGAAGGTGCAAAGCAGCCCTTCAGGTGCCTTAGCAGCAGCTTCACAGTGTAGGCATGATGCAGACTTTGTAATGACTACTACAATCCTCAGCGACCAGAAGGGAGGGTATTAGCAGGTAAAGAAGATGTGGATGTATCAACTTTGGGGTATTAGCTTGGCCTGCTGTGGCCCTCCACATCTAGGCAGCATCTTGGGTGCTGTGATAATTCAAACATAAGCCAGGCATTTAACACTCAGACAATAGTGGACTTTGCTAACCCTGCCCTTGTTCTTCATTAACCTTTAAGGGTTATAAAGCATGAAACAATCCAAGTGCCATCCAAGGCATTCAACCTACTTTCTCCATTAGGTATAGGCTAAATTTTGATGTGCTAATGTCAAAATAAGAGAGTTGCAAGAAAGAAAATTTGTAAGGTCATATTCCCAGTAAGCACAAAAATAATTGTTAGAGATGTTGGAAGAACTGAGAGGCAAGCAAAAGATAATAAAAGACCAAGAAATAAGAACTAGAGATTTTGCAAAATAAATCAAGATATCATCTCCTGGTCTCTTCTGGGAGACCTCCAATACTTTGTCAAGAGGAGATAAAATCTCTGTTAGCTGTGCAGTTAAAAGTGCTTGAGTGAATGTAAAAGCCAAATTGCATAGCTCTCTGTATGTAAGAGCAAGACAAATTGATGAGGTGCTTGGTGACCCTTCTGTTATGACCCACAAAGTTTTGCAGGAAATGGAGGAGATGTGGAAACTACCATCCATCTTGGAAAATACTGAAAGAAGATGCTGTAAGTAGTGAAGGAACTAAATTAGCTCACAAAGAAAGAAAAAGATTTCAAGCCATAGTAGTAGCTAGCTTCCTGGGTAAGACATTTTGATCATCCAAAGGGCACAGGTAAGGCTGTATTCTGCCCTGGTAAGGCCTCATCATGAGTCCTGTGTCCAGTTTTGTGCTCCCCAGCTCAAAAGGGACAGGGAACTACTGGAGAGTGTCCAGCGCAGGGCCACCAAGATGATCAAGGGACTGGAACATCTTCCTTATGAGGAAAGACTGCGGGAACTGGGGCTGTTTAGTCTAGAGAAGAGGACACTGCATTGATATCTCATTAATATTTACAAGTATATAAATGGTGGATATTGTATCTAGCAACAGGACAAGAGGTAATGGAAAGAAGCTGGAACAGAAAAAGTTCCATTTAAACATAAGGAAAAACTATTTTCCTGTGAGGGTAACAGAGCCCTGGCACAGGCTGTCCAGGGAGGCTGTGGAGTCTCCTTCTTTGGAGGTCTTTAAAAACTGCCTGGATGCTTTCCTGTGTAACCTTATCTAGGTGGACCTGCTTGAGCAGTGGGGTTGGACTAGATGATCTCTAAAGGTCCCCTCCAACCTACACCATTCTATGATCCTATGAAGAAAGGATATCTTTATACCCTCTTCCTACTTTACAGCCTATTCATAATCTGTAGAGGGCAGAGTGAAGGAATTGGATTGCCTCTGTTTAAATGATATCTTTGAAGAAAAATCTCGTTGTGATGATTATTTGACTGCAATGGACAAAAAGAGGTATTTCAGTAAGCAGCTTAAGTGACCCACCTCTAAAAGTGCTGCAGAATTTACCTACAGGAAAATAAATGTCATCATCCAAAGCTTAAATATATCTGTAATATCCACCTTAGAACTACTCATCCATCTCAGTTGGCCAAGAGACACTTGAGCAGTAGAAAGAAAAAAAAAGAAATGTCATCTGACTTGTTAAAGGTACGAAATAGTGTTTTTTCCTTATATAGCCAAAAGCCCCTGAGACATTCTAGTTGGTAGCATGGCAATTTATTGTTCATTGGAATTTAACACTGAAGATGAAAAGTCCCAGAAGAAGACAAAACAACTGCTAGTAAGAATACTAGAGTGCTTAGTCTCTATGAATACTGATCTGATGTGGCCTTGCTTGAGAGAGTCTGGCAGTCAGTATTCTTTAATACTTAGGCTAGTAATTTATACAATAGTTGTAAATCTATCTGGAGGGAATCCAAAATGTTGTGATAGTACCTAAGGTGTTCTGTTGACTAAATTCTTCATTGCATTTGGGGCTCTGAATCACAAATACTTAATTCTAAGTAGGTTAAAAATCAGCCATTCTATCACTTTCCTCAAGTCAACAGGAAAACAAAGGGATGTGAATCTGTTAACTACTGTTTCTTTTGATGGCATGCTCAACTGTCAACAGCATGCCAGAACATAATCTCTTACACAGTTTGCTCTCAGCTTCTGAGAGCAGTAAAGAACTAAAGTTTGTGACTGAAAAAAACTTGGCTAATTCAGATATTGAGAGTCACAACATAGTGATCTAAGAATGTTATGGAGTTGGCAAAGAACCAAAGCTTGAAGTCTTGCCCAGGTCTCCTCTTCTCTTACCAGGCAACTTAGGTACATGAATGTCAGACTTCCCTATTACGTGCACGCATTTGCACCATACTGCGCCTGATATGTAAAGCTTTTTATGCAGCACAGAGCCCTGAAGGGCATGCTTTGTAGGCATGTGACAAGAAATTGGGCAAAGCCAGGCTTAAAGGCTCTTATTTCATGATTGCTCTGCTGAATGCATGGCAACCCAGAAAACCATCTCCTCTAGAGTTAGCTTCTATTTTGGAGCAGGTTGAAGACTGCTTTGACTTTTCTGATGAGATGATAATGTTAGGTTGCATAAGGAGATGCTAGAAGCCTGCATCAAGTCTGGTGGTTTGGAGAAGGAAGGAGCCATGTAGGGGAGGAAGCTGGAAGGTGCTGCAGGGTCTGAGAGCTCCCTAATTCACTGTGGAAAAGGTCAAAACTGAAATAGCCTTTGGGCATGTGAGATCATGCAGCAACTAAAACAGTGCAAGTTCTGTGTTCAAATCATTAATATAAATGTTGTATATAGTCAAGAGAATGTCTGTCAGTCAAGCAGTAAGTAACATTTAATGAAGTGTGATCCAATATATGTGTTTTATAGACTAGCCTTTCAGTTTCCAGAGGTTTTACAAGAGGCCAGATGAACTGGAGCCGTATATACTTTGCTAACTGATTTAGTAGTTGTGAGATAGAATCGCAAGGAATGGGAGGAAACTGCATTATGTGGGAACAGGCACTAGGAAGCAATAGTGGACTTCATTCAAGGTAGCGCACAGGCTAGTCATGCTTCCTAAAAGCTAAATGGAAGCTAAATGGAAGCTAAATGGAAGACAGAGTCAAATTACTTTTTTAAATAGATAGCTGAAAACTAGTCTCTGCCTGGCATCCTGAATGAATGAATGTATGTGTAGGAGGAAGTGAAAGTTAATTCAAGAAGAAAACAGACTCTGGGGCAGGCTTAGTTCCAGCTGTGGTTGTCAATGGTAAATTAGACACAGAAGGTAACCAGAAATCAGAAAAGGTAAACAAGGAGAAGAAGAGATTATGCACAAATGCATGTTTCATTGCTCAGATATCATAGGATTAATATGTCCCCTCCTTTTTACTCAGTGTTTAAAATTGCTCTCTTTGTATGCATGAATTTTAAAAGAAAATACATATTTTCTTCTTTGTTTTTTAATATAATGAACTACTTTATATGTGTATATGAAGGTGTTGGTAGAAATCCATACATTTTACTGAAAATTAAATAAGTGAAACAAATCCAATAGCTGTAAGTAGGAATTAAGATCTCAGTCAGAAGATTCCAGAACAACCTTTACCATATGAGGTCAGCTCTTTGTAAACCATACATTTTGTAGAAAACAATAATTTTGAAGAATATTTGTAAAAGTTTGCTCTCAAGTCTGAGAAAATATTTACATAATATATTTTTCAAAGCATAACAATAGAAGTACACGAGGTTTCTTAGCATTTTGGGAACAATATTTAATTCTGGAAAGTGTTGGTTGGAGTCAGCAGTCATTCCCTAGATTTTACACATTTGAACTGTCTGGTTAAAGCAAATGAAATACTTCTTTCCTTTTTGCCAGCAAACTCCAGGCATGTAGGTTACATCTTAAATGCTATGTCACTGCTGTGTCTCTATCTGTAAACACGTAAGTATGGTAGCAGCCTACATAGACCATAGCTAAGATCAAGGTGCCAGATACTGCACAAATATATCTTAATAATTTATTCCCTGAAGAATTTACATTTCTAAAGGTCAAAAGGTGGATATAACATATATACATGTATTTTATGTATTTATATTAGTGAATAATAAAGTACATTACTTGGCAAGTGTTCTATGAAATCCACAGCATACCTTTTTTTTTTTTCTTCTGTATTTGTTATTATGGAAGTGGAGTTTTCTTAGAAGAGAGCTGAGCTAAACCAAGGATGATTTACACTTTATTTTCCAGGGGAAGGGAAAAAAAATGGAAGTCAATAAAAAGAAATTGAACTAATTTTCCTGGAGAAGAGAAAATAAAATGGAAGTAAGCATGGGCAAGGCAACACCTAGGAGCTCAGAACAATGTCAGCCTTTTGGTGTTCCACTGGATTCACCCCAATACTATTTCCACTTTCCTGCCAGCTCTAATAGAGACTCTTTTACCATTAGATGTGCATGTGGCTGCTAGCTGGAACACATCAAATGCTTTTAGGGCCTCACAAGACCTCATCCACAGTAAACAGGCAAGTTGTGCTGGCTTGCTGTTTCTTTCCTGTTACTTTTTCTGAAAAATAATTTCTAATGTAACATTAGTCTGTACTCAAGGGCTAAATTACCACATTGTAGTGTACATTTACAAATGTGAGAATGAGAATGAATGGGAAACACATTGTTTATGAATGGGGTGGAAGGGGGTCCATCCAAAGGAAAAGGAATCTTCTAAAGTGCTGTCTGAAAATTAGAATGGGAAGAAAAGTCAGGGAATGCTCTTCTGGAGCCTATAGCACCTGCTGTTTAGAATGCCTACATTGCTTGCCTCTTAGCTCACAATACAGCTGGCATGCTATCAAGTATCCCAAAGGATATTAGCAGTGCGATTTTAGTAAAAGCCTCTGTGTTTAATAACCAGTGGGTAGGCTCTTTTGTTATTGTTGTTTTTAAGAAAAACATATCTTTTATCTAGCACTAAGTAGAGGCTAAGAACCTAACAAAAAGAAGAATGTACAAGTTGTTCCCTTATTTCAGTATGTATATGCCTCTGTAGAGCAAAGAACAAATGGTAGGCTTTGCTGATGCAAATATTGCTCCTAGGGACAGCTCACATCATTCCACCTTACTACTCCAACTGATTTTTCAGTTATATGTTTGAGTTTTCAGATTTTGTTGTCTCCTTTTTCTTCTTGTAATCACTTTGTTTTAGTTTTGACCCTCCTTTTTCCCTCTGCACCTGAAGTGCTGATATAATTTTTAAAAGCTTTGAGAAATATACATCTATGAATTCTTTTTGCCTTGACCCCTTCCTGACTGCTGCTGGAAGTGCAGTTCTCCATAGCATTTCCACCTGTCCTTATAGTTACCATAGAAACTGGCCACAGGCTGTGTAAAGCCACTGATGAGGCAATGAGGAAGGGATGGGCCTTTTAGTTCCTAAAATAGAATAATAAATGTAGGGCTGAGAAAAAAATCTCACTCTAATTGTCCTGGATGTGCACCCAGCAAAGTATGAATTCTGGTGGTTGCATTGAAATAATAAGTATTATTTAAGGAAATGTATGCATTGCTCCAGCCCAGCTGTTCTCACATTGTCATGGTGGGGTCATCACGTTCCCAAACTGACCTGTGACTGGGCAGGCTGTTATGGAAGCTGATAAAGTTCTTGTGCCAGAAAACTCCTCAGAGTCACAGTAGAAAGGGTGTAAGGTACTTTAATAGGGGAAATTCTTGTTCTCCTTTGATTTGCATGGGCTTGTGCAAGAGAATTTTTTAGCCTGGTGAGCAAGATTGACTTAGCTTGCTTCAATTCTGAGATCATACAGGTTTTTGTCTTTGAAAAGAAGCAATTCTTCAGTTTTAGAATCCTGTTTGTTGTTTTCAGCTGGGCAAAGTGAAGATTGAGCACAGGTGTTCTTGTTCTGATAGCAATCAACAGAGATGTTGTGAATGATCACATAACACGTGAGTCTGAGACATAGGCTGCTGAAAGCTTCAGCCTGGCAAACCTGCAGCTGGTGAATGTAGGAGAAGCTCATCTAACATCCAAGCTCAGCCTCGCCAATTCATTTTGCTTCTGAACGTGGGTGGGATTTTGGGTAGCATTGAAGCTATAACACTGCATGCCCAGAACACTGAGGAGCTGGAAGTTGAGTGTCTTTACTTCTGTCTCCTATCTTTCTCTCAGGTTTAAGATTTTCCAGAGATAAGAAGTTACTAGGAAAAGGCCCATTTTGCAGGATTTACTGAAAACTCAGTATGGTAATTTCCAAGGTTTAACAGGAGAGAGAGATTTAGTTATTCAGGACATTGAGGATGCCCATTTAGCAGAAAGATTAATTGAAAAAAAAAAAAGCTATCTATATTTCACTGATTTCTTGATGAAAGGTGATGAAAGGCAAAAATGGCCCCTGCAGCATATACTCTCAACCTATTATTTCAGGAAGACATGGGTAGGCACAACTTTCTCTTAAAGCCAGCCAAAAGTTGTGACTCCTACTGTGGTCCTGAGCTGAGGCTAACACTGACATTTCAGGAGAGCTTACTAGTTCAGGGCTGGTGGGATGCTGACTGCAACCATGTGGATTTGGCCAGTGCAGGACATGGACAAAACTACTGAATCTGATGATTTGTCTCAATCAGTTTGTGATGCTGCTTTTTTTGAGCCAGGCAGCTGTTCATTGGCAACTGGAGTAAGAACACTGTGGTCTCAGTTCCCACAAGCTGCTGAACAGCTGTCAAGGAGAAGCTAACTTCTGTTAACTACTTTTTCTGAATGCATTTGAATTGGGAACAACTTTGTGCCAAGCTACTAGTTTTTTGCAAATGCTGATCTTATATCCTGGTCTCATTTATATCAATTAACCCGGAATTACACATTGAATTCCTCACACTTGCTTTTCACCTAATTGAATAATAAATGAGAGAAAATTGATTTCCCCTTCACTTCCCAAAATGAGTCAACCTTGCTGAAGATTCAAATATTATATTTGTGTAGCCTCCATGGTATAGTTCAGTGGGTCTTATTTAACCTCTTTGGGCCTAATAAAACTCAGACATAGTTGTATTTGCCAGAATAGATTTTTTTTCTTTGGGAAAGACCATGTTTTTAACATAATGATGAACAGGTTTTAATAAATTCTAACACACTAAATACAATGATATTTTAAACCTGCCTTTTTAATATATTTTATCTGATCTGTAATACTATAGAACTTCACTTGAAAAAAGTTTCTCAACTGCTAGGTGAAAAAAATACCACCAGTTTATTAACAAAGGAAAATATGTTACAGATTAGATTAGTCTGAAGCCATATTTATATCAGCAGTATTTGCTCACTTATCCAGTTCTTAATGAAAACAATAGATACTAAATTCAGCTGCTGTGTAGACGTTTTAAGTGGATTTATTCTGAGAAGTGTCTGCTTGCCACAGTCTTGGACACCACTAAGCAGATTTATTTTTTCTGCTAAATACAAATCCAAGTCCTGTACATTGATCAGAGACTCCATGGTTTACAGTCAAATTCCTATATTCTAATAATGCTCATGTGGTGAGAGAATAGAAAAGAGCTCTGCAATTCTTTCTTTCATATGCCTGGTTGAATACAGAGGGTATAACTAAAAATTTAGAACTACTAAAAATATATCCATGGCTCACAGTGTTCACTGCTCTGCTTCTTGAGATAGAGAATGGAACTTGTTTCCAAAGGACTAAGCCTGCTGTAAATGATGTTCTGTAGCAGAAGATGGTTGTTCTTAATGAAGCCATCTTTTAACCAGCTCCTGTCAAGAGGCATTTCGATTGATATCAAAGGTAGATAGATGCATACACCATATGTGTTAATGGAAAATACTACATGGTTAGAGTAAAGACAACTTTATGTGTTCCAAAACATTTTATCTGTAATAATCACTACTTTATAGAGGATAATTAAAATAAATACTGTGTTTATATTACATGGTGGGGTAGCTCAGAAATTCTCCCAAATGACAACTGTAATATACTTTTATTTACAATATCTTCTTTAAAAAAAAAAGTGCCCTCATGGCCATGGGATGCATCAAGAAGAGTGTGGCCAGCACATCAAGGGAGCCTCTATTCCCCTCTACTCTGCCCTGGTGAGACCTCATCTGGAGTCCTGTGTCCAGTTCTGGGCTCTTCAGCTCATGAGGGACAGGGAAGTGCTGGAGAGAGTCCAGCGCAGGGCCACCAAGATGATCAGGGGACTGGAGCATCTTCCTTATGAGGAAAGGCTGTGGGACCTGAGGCTGTTTAGTCTAGAGAACAGGACACTGCAGGGCGATCTTATTAATATTTACAAGTATATAAATGGCACATGTCAGGAGGTTGGGGCATCCCGTTTTTCTGTTGTGTCTAGTGATAGGACAAGGGATAATGGGATGAAGCTGGAACACCAAAAAAAATCCATTTAAACATAAAAAAACCCTATTTTACTGTGAGAGGGATTGAACCATGGCACAGGCTGCCCAGAGGGGTTGTGGAGTCTCCTTCTCTGGACGTCTTCAAATCCCACCTGGATGTGTTCCTGTGCGACCTGATCTAGATGGACCTACTTCAGCAGGGAATTTGGACTAGATGATCTCTAAAGGTCCCTTCCAACCTCTAAAAGTCCCTTCCAACCTCTACCATACTATGATTCCATGAAAATAAACAAATAAAGAAAATCCAGAACCCTTTTCTTTTTTTTTTTTCCTCCTACTGTTTAGAAGTCCAACTTCAGTAAGGAATCCAACATGTTACATTTTCAACCTACAAGCATGTCTTGGTTATTGTGCAATTGTTTTTAACATATTGTGGCAGTATGACATGCAAATCTGGCACTGTATTTATTCATGTAACTTGCTTATTTTAAAAATTATTATAACGATGGCACTGGCATTTCTCTATCTGCAGAAGTCTTTGTATTCATATGTATGAATTGTACTTACTGCATTGTAAGTCTAATCCTAAATGTTTTGGATGCAACTGAAATATATAAATAACGATAAATATAAAACATGCAAGAAGAACTCACAGACAGTATTGAAGCTAGGCAAAACAACTGGAACAAGTATGTCTCTATCAGAGCTGTCCTGAGCCAGACCAGTGCCTCCTGTTTTCCACACAAACACTGTAAGTACAATGCAGTAACCCAATTGGTAGCAGTAATTTAATTTGCAACTTACTGTCTGTATAGCTATTTGGAGATGGGAAAAGGAAATGAATCAATAAATCTGACAGGAGATTGTAAAATGATAATGTGAGCAGAGTGAGGTTTGAGCCACAGAAAGAACCCCAGTGGAAAACCATGGTTAAGATATTTTCCCCTGACAAGCTTGAAAAATGAAACAGATGCAGAATTTGCACCACAGTGTAAAAAGAAATGCTAGGCTAAGGAGAACTGTCTCTTGGCAATATTCATAAGAGAAAGACATCTGGCCTAGGATGAGAAATCTGGACCATTTAATCTGAATTATTTTAAAACATTTATAATTTATCCTCTCAGTGATTTTCAGCTTTTCTGTTCATTGTTTCTTTTGTAGAATGCCCATTTTCCCTATCTCCCTCCCTCTTTTTTCTTTTTTCTTTTTTTTTGGTTAAAATTTAGTCCTTTCTCCCTGCTGTGTTGTCATTAACCAGCATCTTTGTATAGTATAATTCAGAGCAGATGAATTTCAGATTTTAAATGATCTTACACATGTCAGAAATAGAAGCACAGCATTATTAGAGCATATTTTCACACTGCCTGGGCACCTCATAGTTTAAATGTATATTAATGTTTTGTATTTCTAATATTTATACTTTTGTTTTTAAAATATTTGTTTACATTATTTGATTTTTACAAGTTTCATGAAATACTCTTCACTAGGAAGCTTTCTTTCATGTCTAATGTCATACTGCATTTTAAGCCTACGACTTCTCACGTGAACCACACAATTTTTTTTTTATTCTTTTATTCTGGTATTTCCTTACCCTACTCATCTGCTGGCTTGTGAAATTGCTTTTTATGGGGGTGCCTGTGGATTGTCTCTGGAGATGTAAAACACATTTATTTTTATTGGCTTTCACTCTTTACAAGATTTTATACTACAGTAGTTTCATTCCAGCCTCAGATAGGAATATATGACTGCATCCAACTCAAATAGCGATGATACCAGAAAAAGAAAGGAGCAGGAGCTTGCAGCTTTTGCTGCATGAAGCCTTCTCCAGAAATTACTAGAAAAGCAAGAACTTCTGTATACTGAATGCAGTTATTGGCACAGCGGTCACTATCAGTCCTGGATCATATTCAGGTGAACTCTGATCCTCATTGTGTGTATTTAAGACTTTTCTTATTTGAGAGCTCCATTAGCATTTCACATACATAACCTGAATAAAAATCATGAATACTTTACCTAAACAGGAAAAATATCACTTGTAGTAGAAGAGTTTCACCACTGCTTTCCACTTGTAACCTCTTTAAGTAATCCTTCTTGCATGTGATTCTGCAGTGGGTGTTGATGCATAAATTCTTCCTGTGAGTAGAGTACAGTATGGATATGTTAATCTGAGAGCTGTAGTAATCTGAAGATATTATTTAGAAACAGTTTTTTTTTTTTTTAAAATTTTTATTTTGTGGTGAAAGCACTGGAAACGGGAAAGCTTTCTGCTGCATCATGTTTGCAATGGTGAAACGGGCAGAGTTCTGTTATAGTGCATATAACCCGAGGAAAATTGGGGAAATACGCCATCTACAGCTACTGATGTAGTATTTATTTTCCTGTGATGGTACGTTTTTCTTCTTTTTAATGTCTTCTCTACAATGCTGTTGCTGAAAACTACATCAAGAAATTCTGTCTGTCAGTAGCGATGAAGGCGAGTAAATATTTTTAACCTTGTGTATATTGCCTTCCCCCCCTGCAAATGCAAGCCTCATGTTAAGAAAAAAAAAATCTATTGAGACTTAAATCTTTCTGAGTTTAAATTTTAGTATTCTATTTTTAGTTTTTCAGTATGGGAGCTAAATCTGCTGTCTGCTGAGGCAGCTATGGTCACAAGAAATCTGCACAAGTTTTATTTGAAAAGCTCTCTGTGAATGTAAGGAAGGTGTTCCCAGAAAAGATATGTTTAACTAGCAGACTCAGAACCATTAACATGCCTTCAGTAAATAAAATTCTAATAAAATTTGTAGGCTGATAGAAACAATATGGTGTGAATAAATGATTGCGTGCTTTGAGGTAACTGCTTTACCTATGCTTGCCATTTTTCATCTGTATCACCTTGCATCTGAATGAGCACATCAAGAGAGAAAATATGCTCTTTTGTTTGTCTTCCCACACTTCTCATGGTTTGAGTAGATGTAGAAAGATGTGGTATCATGAGTTCTCAAGAAACCATTGGTACTCTTTAGTGGTAAGCTTGATGCAAAAAAAAGGTAAGTCATCTAGCTGTTCCTAGGACCTAAGCAGAAAGACAGCACATTTGAACAGTGCTACATTTTGAGAACAAACATCAGCAGTTTGGAAATCAGTACTATGGATGGATGTGTCATGGTTTGACATGACAGCCTTTTCTGGTAAGGGGCTGTAAAGATGGCTCCTGTAAGTAGTTGCTCAAAACTCTCCCCAGCTCTGAGCCAGACCCATTTCTGGGGCTGAGCCAATTAGACGCCTCCACGATCACTTTTTAAGAAGAAGCTGGAAGAGGAGGCTTCTTCCTCCTTCTTCTTCCTGTTACTTCCTTCTTCTGCTCCTTCTTCTTTTTCTGACTGGTGGTGGTGCAAGGAGTAGGAACAGTGAGAGAAACAACCATGCGGACTCCAAGGTCAGTGATGAAAGAGAGGAGGATGTGTGCTGGAGCAGAGACTCCCCTGCATTCTGTGGAGAGAACTGGTGAAGCTGAGATTTATTTTCATTTCTTTAAAGACCCCACATCAGCGGTAGAGACTCATTTTGATAATTACCCCATATCAGGGGCAGAAACTCATGTTGCTAAAGCTGACCCTGAACCAGGGGCAGTGATTCACTTCATTAAAGGCCCCAAGCCAGGGACAGTGACTATGGCAGGAGGAGGCCATGTCCCGTGGGAGGGACCCAATCACTTCACTACAGATGCTGAGCCAGGGGCAATGATTTTCTTCTTTGTCACTATGCCCAGAAGAGGCCTTGTCCCAAGAGAGGGACCCTATAACTGCAGAAACTGCAACCGTGGCAAAGAATCCGCGGCAGAGATATTCACCAAGGACTGTGTCCCGTGTGAAGGACTCTGTGTCGGCTGAAGCTGCAGCTGTTGGGAACAACCCACACCAGAGTAGTTTGTTAAGGACTATGTCCTGGAGGAAGAATCCCGTGTTGGAGCAGGGGAAGAATGGGAGTAGTTGTTCTCATCTGAGAAGACAGAAGCGGCAGAGCCCATCTGTGAGAGACTGACCACATCCCCTATTCCCTGCCCCCCCTGAGCCGTTGAGGGAGGAGGAGGTAGAGATATCGGGAGCAGTGAGCTGGGCCCGGGAAGAAAAGAGGGATGGGGGAGGGAGATCTTAAAATGTGGGTTGCAATTTTCTGATCATCCTACTCCATTTTTGCTTTTATTCCATTCTGTTAGAATAAACTTTCCTACTTTCCTCTCTTATTCGAGTACTGGAGTCTGTTTTGCCCAGAACTGTAATTGGCAGTGAGCCCTCCCTGCCCTTGTCTTAATCCACAACAACCTTGCTTATCTTTTTCCTTCCATTTTACTGGGACCTCTGCCATCCTAACAAGGGCGGGGGTGAATGGAAGCACCGAGTCAGAGACTGTAGTGGTGCTGCTGTGCCAGCTGGGACAAACCATGCCGGGATGCAAGGCTATAAACTATCCAAATAGCTCAGTCACTGTGGTGTGGGAGTAAAAAGTTGTGATCAGCATTTGTCATTTGTAATTTTTTTTGCAAAATAAAGAGAAAAACAGCAAAACACATAATAGTAACTAGTAACAATAATCAGTTCAAGGCCAAGTTTAGTTTCTTTTGAGGCTGGGGCCTGTTTTAACATCTTTATCAATGACCTGGATGAGGGGATTGAATGCACCCTCAGTACGTTCGCAGATGACACAAAGCTGCGCAGGTGTGTAGACCTGTTTGAGGACAAAAAGGCGCTTCAGAAGGACCTGGACAGGCTGGAGTGATAGGCTGAGGTGAATTGAATGAGGTTCAACAAGGCCAAGTGCTTGGTTCTGCACTGGGGACACAACAACCCCTAACAGTTCTACAGGCTTGGGGCAAGTTGTCTTGCAGAAAAGGACCTGGGGATGTTAATCAATGCCAGCTGAACATGAGCCAGCAGTGTGCCCAGGTGTCCAAGGCGGCCAATGGCATCCTGGTCTGTATCAAAAATAGTGGGACCAGCAGGACTAAGGAAGTGATTGTGCCCTTGTACTCAGCACTGGTGAGGCCGCACCTCAAATATTGTGTCCAGTTCTGGACCCCTCACTACAAGAAGGACATTGAGATGCTGGATTGTGTCCAGAGATGGACAAAAATGCTGGTGAAGGGTCTAAAGAACAGGTCTTATGAGGAGCGGTTGACGGAGCTGGGGATATTCAGCCTAGAGGAGGCTGAGATATGGTCGTTCTCTACAACTACATAAAGTGGAGTTGTAGTGAGGTGGGGATCAGTCTCTTCTCTCCAGTAATGCATGACAGAACATGAGGAAATGGGTTCAAGTTGTGTCAGGGGAAGTTTAAATTGGACATCAGGAAAAACATTTTCACTGAGAGGGTTATTAAGCATTGGTACAGGCTTCCCAGAGAGGTAGTGGAGTCACCATCTCTAGAGATATTAAAAAAAATGTGTAGATGAAGTACCAAGGAATATGGTTTAGTTTAGTGATGGGTTTGGCAGTGTTAGGTTAGTGGTTGGACTTGATCTTAAAGGTCTTTTCCAATTGTAATGATTCTGTGTTGTCTATTTGAGATGTATCACCTATCTTCCAAAAGTCTGTGTTGTCTCCTTATCTCTCCTACAGCTTCTATGTGTAGAATCATAGAATTCTTCTGGTTGGAGAACATAGCTACGTACAACCACTCACCTAATATTGCCACACCAACCATTAAATCACTAAAGCACACGCATACTTTCACTGAAGTATTCCCCATTACTGTTGCTACTCCTTTAACAAGGATACAGAATCAGGTAAAAATATATCAAAAAACCAATGAACTGAGGCCATTCAAAAGCACCATCACCAAATTTACTTCTGGTTTCCTCTGACTGTCTCAGGAGGCTGAACTGTGACAGCCATGGCTGCAGGATAAACATGAAATAAAACTCTACTGCAGGCCAAGTACCACTTTGAAGGATAAAGTGAATAGATGGGCGTCACTCCTTTATCAGCATGTGAGCACTGCTAAGCCTGACGGGGAGCCTGCGGGAAGTCAGTGAGAGGTGTTGAGACCATACAGAGCTCGCTGTTTTGAGAGTTGTCTGTATTGTAGCCCTTGAGTTTGTAATGCAGAACTCTGTACTGAATAGCTTCTCCACACTGATAAACTCAGCTGTGCACCATTCTTCGGTGAGATTGGCTCAGGTATTTACCATAACCTGGAGATCACTGTGCTTTGCATAAAAAGCACAAAACATTCCCCCCCATCCCTAGATTGCACTATTGTGAAGCAGGTGTGCCCTTTTTGAGTAGTGAAGTAATAGCATCACTTCTTTTAAGGTTAAGTATTAGGAAATTCCAATATGGCCTAAGGCAGAAGTGAGTTTCTAATAGTATTGTACAGTGAATGGTACATACGTTTTACTGTGAATGTTCACATTTCTTTGTTACAAGGTTTTCTAATTTTTGTTATTACAAAGGCTAAGATGACATAGCCATATAAGTAATATGATAGTATGATATGAAGTGAGTTTAACTTTTCTATCTTCACTAAGCCTTAAAATGACTTGAGAACTTTCCAGTGGTTTGATATTTCCATTTGCAGTACATACTTTTCTATTTGTCTACATTAACTTTTTTTCCTCCCAGAGCTTTATGTATTTTGAAGATATTACCAAATGATTTAAATATTAGTCCTTTCCCTGTCCTTAGATCTGGAACTGTTAGGATATGAAAAGACTTGATGTACTTCTTTAAACCCTTTACAGCAAATTGCTGGGAAAGTTGTTTTGAAAGTATAGTATTCTTTGCTTTCCAGTAGTGGTGGGATTAAAGATGCAGTATATAAGCATAAAAACAAGTCCATGAGCTCATACGTAGGGCTGAGAAATTTTCTGTTTAAGTCAATAATTATTTTATCTCATGTATCCTATCTGTTTCCCCTAGTTTCTTCCTTTTTCTGGGGTAAAATCTAGCCAGTCTAGCACAAATCTAGCCAATAATGCTATCTTATAAAGACGTTTTTGAACTTTGTAGAGAAATGGACTTTGGGAGTTTAATTTGTAGTCGATATGGAAGCTAAATAGAATCATAGAATGATAGAATGGTAGGGGTTGGAAGGGACCTTTAGAGATCATCTAGTTCAAGCCCCCTGCAGAAGCAGATTCACCTAGATCAGGTCACATGGAAACATGTCCAGGCGGATCTGGAAGACCTCCAAGGAAGGAAACTCCACAACCCCTCAGGGCAGCCTGTGCCAGGGCTTCCTCACCCTCACAGTGAAATAGTTTTTTCTTATATCTAAGTGGAACTTTTTGTGTTCCAGCTTCATCCCATTACCCCTTGTCCTGTTGCTAGCTACTATAGAAAAAAGGGGTGCCCCAACATCCTGATACCCACCATTTAGATATTTACAAATGTTAATAAGATCTCCCCTCAGTCTCCTCTTCTCCAGACTAAACAGCCCCAGTTCCCGCAGCCTTTCCTAGTATGAAAGATGTTCCAGTCCCTTGATCATCTTGGTGGCCCTGCGCTGGACTCTCTACAGAAGTTCTCTGTCCCTCTTGAGCTGAGAAGCCCAAAACTGGACACAGTACTGGACACAGTACTCCAGATGAGGCCTTACCAGGGCCTCCTCCTGATCAGGTGGCCTGTAGCAAACTCCTACAACAATAAGGAAGGATCCATTGTCAAAGTACCCAAAGCCTTCCCGCTGGCATCAGCCTCTCAGCCAGGAGTTTACTTGGCTGATTTTTCCATTGCAAACTTCTCCTTTATCTCTAGTGAACAGGATAGAGGAGAAAATAACCTGAGCCCTTCTACCTTTTACCTGCTCCCCCAATGTTTTAAAATCCATTTGGATCCTGGAGATGTCATGCCTCATGACATCATTCATACCTACATGGAACACAAGTAAGAGGTAGTAGCCTGCATCCCTGACAAGCCACTGCACTCTCTCAGCCACATCCCTGATCTTGGTCCAGGCAGGCAGCACACCTCTCTTGACTCCCTGCCTGCTCCACAGATGGGTCTCTCAGTGCCCATTAGCAGCGAGTCACCCACAACAAGCACCCTTCACCTCTTCATATGATGTCCATTACCTCCTGCAGAACTCCCTTGTCGCCAGTGCCTCATACTTATTTGTAGTAGGCATTCCGAGAAGGAGGGCTTTGAAGATGAGCCTTTGTCTTTCTTTTTGTTTTTGTAACCAGGGTCCATGGCTTGTTGGGTTCACTGGAGGCTTGCACCTGATTGCAGAAGCCTCCGTCTTTCTCCACTTCTTCCCCTCTAATACTACAGAGCTTACTCACAGTTTCCTGAAGCTCTTTCACCAGCCGCTGCAGCTCCTGAACTTGAGGGCACCTATGACACATAGTTGCCTCAGAAGCATAGGTCCCTAAGCAGCCTAAACACTCCCTGCATTCCACCTGGACCGAAGCTTCACTACTAGCCGGCTCAGTCTGGGTGGATGCATTGACCTTCACCTGGGTTTTGTCCACCTGAGCCTTGGCTTTAGACCTTAGGCGAATGCTCACTATTTTGCCAGGTTGAAGCTGAAGCTGGGGTGCTTCTCTGACTTCTGTTTTTCTAAACGGGCCGTAAGGTTGTTCCTCCCTGCTCGCCCTGCCTGTGCGAACTGCCACACCACACGTGAGTTCCACGTCAGTCCCTGGTCCCTCGCGCTACCTGGGCGACCATTAAACCCCCCGCGGTTGCTCCGGCAAGACCATCCCCCTTGCAAGAGCTGTCTGGTCCTGGCAGCTCTCCTCGCATTTCCTCAACTCCCCGTGCTCCAGGAACCCATTTTCAGTTTATTTACGGTAAGTAAAGATGTGTGGATAATTTGTTTTAAAAAAACTTTTAAAAAAAATTTTTATAAATAAAACAGTACCCACCTCAAAGAGATACTACTGGGTCCAGCTAGAATTCAGATACTATTTGTAAGTAACTTTTAATGACTCCCGTATCATAGAAAAAAAAAAAAAAGTTCTGTGGGTTTATTTTTCTATAAAAACAACCAACCAACTGACCCCTGATGCCCCCACAAACCACCACAAAAGATTATCCTATTCTCTTTTCTTCTAGAATAGCAAAAAATAGATCTGGTACCATTAGATTCCTGAGTCTATAGCAGGATATTTCTGGAGAATAGGGATACAAATCTAATGAAGTCTCATGTAGTACCTGCATCATTGCTTTAGCTAAAAGGCTAGGAAAAAAATCTTGTATCTCTGAAAGAGAGTTATTGCTGCCTTTTCTGCTTGGACAAAAAGGTAGTGTAAGAGCATATGACAATTCTGTGAGTGAAGAGTTAGAGAAGCTTAGTGAGTATGCTTACATATTTTGCAATCATTATTTCCTAAAATAAGAAAGATATGAGAGAGTCAATTCAAATAATCCCATTTGGTCTGTGATTTGTATTTTTATGTTTTACTTTCCCTCTGATTTTTGTTTTTTTTGGTGACATACAGTTAAGAAAAACTTTTGCTATAACCCAGGAAATTTATCTGGAATATTTGCAAATAAAAGTAAACGCGTGGCAGGTAGTAGTTGGGACATGTGTGAGGTACTAGTGATATGCCTCAACATTGCTGGCAGCGTAGTTAACCACTGAGACCACATTGCTCCAGCCATCAAGGACTGTACCCATGGGAGACACTGTTGCCTTGCACGTCCCGCCGGTCTAACTCCCCTGCGAATGCGCCCGGGCCCGTGGTCCATGGACTGCGATCCTCCTGGACTGTCAAGTATCCTACTCCCGGATCTTTGGAAATATTCCAAGAGCTTTTAGGGACTTTCCAGGACCCTTGAGAGATGGCACCGGGCATGCGCCTGCAAGAGGAGTGCGAAAAGAGCGAGACTAGCAGAGGGGCTGGGGGCTCTCCCTCCTGGATGCGACGGATCATCGGCCAAACAAGCGGACTGCTGGGGGCGCTGTGGACTTGCAGTGGTGATTATCTTCTTCTGTCCCTTTTTTTCCCTTCTCCCCTTTTCCTTGTTGATTTTTGATTATAAAAATAAAGTAGTTTAGCATTTGACTCCGTTTTGAGTCTTAATTCTGCTCCCGAGAATGCAGGAAACCTAATCATGATAGCCTATTTGATTGGAGATGACTCAGGAGTTAAGCCCAGCTGCTCCCAGCCACCTAGAATTGTCTGAGGTCAGCTGGAAAACAGCTTCTGCCAAATTGAACCCAACAGGGGATCGTAACAACATGTACTACATGAGAATCACAGTCTTTCAATTCAATTGTTTTTTTCTTTTTTCTTTTTTTTTTTTTTTGTGATTTATGAACATCAGACATACTTGAATTCTTACAAAGATAGTAATGGGGAAAAAAAGTAATAATTCTTATTATCTGTAAATTAAAAAGGTATTAAAAAGGTACTGATTTTTTTTTGGCAAAAGATACTTGGAATTTAATTGTATGACTCTTGCTAACAGAATGGTTGAGAAAAAATGGCAAAAATTACTCATTTCAAAGTGTGTAGATTACTACTTTATTTTTACTCTGAAGTCTTTCTCATACAAACTGCATTTTTTTATTCTAGCTCAACTTAACTGCTTATTCAAAGAATTGATTAATATTTACAAATTTTTGTACTGTTAAATCACTTTTAGAGCTGAAAGACTGGAAATCTGCTATGAAATCTACATTACAAAAGGAGATGTTATTTTAATTATGAGGTGATTTTTACAGATTGTAAGATATGACAAATTCTGTCACATGGCTTATTACTCATGTTCCATTGCAAGATGTAACTTTTACAATACTGTAATAAACAGTGTGTTCTTTAATGTTTCTGTCACATCATCTCAAACAAATTGCACATTAAAGATATCTTCCATTTGAAAGGCCTCAATGTCTACTGTTTACTGTTCCTTATTACAGATGATTCTGAAGTAGAAACATCAACTATATGTAGCATTTATGACAAAGGGTATGCTTGAGCAATACTAATTGCATAGAGTGAAAAATGATTCATAATTAATCAAAATAGAAAAGAGAATAATTAATTATTTTTGGTTACTATTTCCCCCGTAATTATTTTTCTAAGAAGGGCATTAGAGGGCAGCAGAGTCCTTTTGTCAATCCAGATTGTAACCATTGCTGAGTATTTCAAGATAGCACTTAATAGTTTTTATTAGGAATCCCATTTTCTGCTAATACTGTTGCACAAATATAGGACATCATGTTTTCTAAACATTGAGTAAGCAAAATAAATAGTCTGCAAGTAATCATATGAGGAATCTGTGTAGTTAACTGTAATTATTGTAGTTATTCAAATAGAAAACTTAGGGCAAGGAGATGAATTGGTATATTAAACAAGTGTTTGGGAATATGAGAATTTCAGTCTGAGGTAAACTTCTGATTTCTAGTCTTGGACTATTTCAGGTAGTATTTTAGCTACCTGTATACTCTATCCTTTAGGAAGAAAGAGACAAAAAGTCGAGAGGATTCATAGAAGGTATAATTGAAGTTTTTAATCCAAAATTCATATTTTTTCTCAAATATTGTTTGTGAATAAATGATGTGTTCTAGTTTTGATAGTATTAAAAGTCAGATTTTCATGAGAATTTAAAACGTTTCTATGTTTTAAGAGATGTTGACCGTTTCATTACTGTAAAGGATCTAACGGAAATATTTAGTTTTGTATTCTAGTGTGATGGCCCAAGAATTTCAGAATTCTTTGTATCCATATGGAACTCTCAACCAAATTATCAAATACTGGTTCAATGGAGCTTAAAGAAACTCTATGAAGAGCAGGAAGTTTCTATCAGATCTAAGACCCTAGAGAGTGTAGGATATCTTGAGCTTTCACTGTGACAGCTTTCGTTTGCTTTATCTTCAAGACTGATAGTATTTAAAGATTGGCTACTTCTGAGTTAGTTATCCTGCATAAGAGGACTGAAAAAATTGACCAAGTTCTTTAAGGAGTTTAATCTGCCTACTGTATTTATATCTTGAATTTGATGGAAAAAAATAAGACTCTTGAGGGCAAAGAGGAGCTTTGTTTCTATCTAAGGGAAATAATGAAGATTTTAATGGGAAAAGATAAGCATCTTTCAAGAGTATAATTATTAACCTCTAGTTAAGTTACAGAGTAAAGTGTTTGAGCGGCTCAGTACTCTTCTATGTCAAGTGACCGTAGATTATCTTGGCAGTCATTGCCCTATCTCGAACTATCATTCTTTCTTATGACTAGATTATAGAAATATTGTAGTATGGTCCTGTTTGGTTTTCATTTGACTGTGTTTCTTGTTCCTCTTGATTTCTTTTTGTAGATTATTTATTTATTTTTCATCTCAGACTCATTGCCCTATTTTAGTTGGGTTTTGGGGTAGGATGCAGCATAAAAATACAGTTGCAGTTTGAGATCATACTTCTAAAGTAATCAAAACCAATTGCTAGAGCGGAAAACATTGAAGTGATTTTTTAGAGGCTATTCATTCATATGGTCAACATTTTGTTCCCTCTAAATGCATTGTTTTTATTAAATTCTTTATATATTTCTGATTCTGCTATAAGTAAATAAAGGTAATCAAGCCTGAATGTTGTCATTCTCTTATCTCTCTCAGAATTGGAACATTTTTCATTAGTTCTAATGACTTGTTTGCAGGTTTATACTTCATATCAGAAAACTTGCTGCAAGTGCACTTTCCTCTTGCAATACTTATTACAAGGTCAATGGCATCAGTTAAAACTTTGTTTGTGGATATAGATAAGTTTATATATATATATATATGTATAAGTGTATCAGAGACATGCACCAACAATGTAAAACCAAAACATTATGATCATTGGGAGAGAAAATATTCTGCAAGCAATTCTGTCATCTGGCTTTTTTGACAGTGCTTTCTTATTAGCAAAACATATCTGACTATATATTTTATTTGTTTAAAATAAATTTACTTAATTAAAACTGGTACATAAACTTCAATAATTTAATGAGTTTTTATAGTTAAAATACAACACCACAAGAAACAAAATGAAAACTAGATACAATACATAAGGTCTTAAGTGGATAATAAACTGGTTTTGAATGTTATTTCAGTACTTGCAACAGCTATTTTGGCCTTATCTTTTTCATAGAGAAGTGATAGAGTATGTGTAGTAACTGTTAGGTTGAATCTATATTTTTATTTTACACAACTACATCTTTTAGGCCAGAGCTCTCCCATCATTCCTTCAAAGCCCAATCCACACATCTAAGTTTCCTCAAGTTGCTGATTTTTTTTCTTACTATAGGTATATATTTTGGATGAGCAATGAATTTCCCACTTTTTCATTGTCAAACAAATGTAGGCTTCAGTCCAACAAAGCACTTAACTCTGTATTTAACTATTAACATGTGGCTGTTGCATTTGACTGCCGTAGGACTGCTTACAAATTTGAACCTGTGGACATACTGAAGTGCTTTAGTGGATTGGTGCCTGTATGTAATGCCAAAAAAGAGCAACCAATTTGCATTATATTACTGAGTTAGGCCCTCTGGTACAGATACAGATCTGCAAAGTCTTCAATTAAAAAAAAAAATCCTATTTTATAATGCAAATATTTTAGCTATTTAAACATATGCACTCTAAAAATACCACAGTTAGTTTAAAAAAACCCAGCTGTTCATTTTCACTTGCTTTTCCTAGGCTTTGATAGATTGGCAGTTACTTTAAAAATGTGTAAGGACCTAGAGAGCATTCCAGATTTAGGGCTCCTTGCCCATAAAATATGGTCTGGAGGAAGAGATGGAGGAATTAAATAATTCTGTGGCATAAAGTGAGAAAACAGAGTGTTTGGAAGGGTCTGTGCTGAGAGGAACGTGCTGCATTTAAATCTTACAACCCTCAATGATATAACTATGTTAGGGAATTTGTGACATATTGTACAGGGAAAGATGAAAAATACACAAATGAGGTTATTTTTGAAGGATGTTTTATTTAAAAAATATTTTAAACCCAAACAATTGACAATTGCTATGTACATCTGCATACATCTTCAGGCAACTGGATCTCATGTCTTACTCAAGCTGGTTCATACATGCACATGATGTTTCAGGTAGTATTTCAAAATATGAAAAATATGTCCTTTTAAAACAGCATGTGTAATCAGCCTAAATATACTTTTCAGAGTTGGATATTCAAACTAAAGGGTACTGCTGGAGTCTGACACTGATACATTAGCTAATGTTGGTAACATGCTGGGAACTACCTGTGTGCCGTAACACTGGAAGGCAGTCCATTAGTGCCTGAATTAATGCACTCAGGGACTTTCAATTCTTCACAGAATTTATTTCCATATTTAATTATGGAGAAGTCATAGAAAAAAGTTACAAAGCACCTTCTTCATCCATTTCATTGTCAACGGGAGTGGCGATTAGTAATTCTTCTTCAAGTTATATTGCAGTGTTCACTTAAAATAATGCAGCTTCTTGCTGAGTTTACTCCAATTAAGCCATATTTTATTCGCTAATGACTTACCAAGTTGACAATGACCTTGAAGTTGGTATTGTCAACACTTCTTGGCATAAAGAGCTAGATGATTTAGAGTTATTAAGAGTGCATCAATTTATTCTTTGGTCTGTCAGTATTTTTAAAAAGCTTTTTAATTCCATTACAGATGAGATACTTTACCTGTATAATGAACAGGTTAGTAAGTTAAGTAACGGTCCATTTATATTGTTTTTACTGCAGATTTTAAAGATGTATACATAAGAGTTTTATGGTTTTGAGTTTGAAAAAGTGTACTAATCTGTGTCTTCTTTACAATTGTGTATCTGTAATCACTAAAATGCATTTTTTACTGACATATTCCTGTTGGCCAGAAATCACTTTTTATATAAATACACTTACAAATATTTAGATATTGAATTTCCCAGTTGCAGAAGTTACACTTTATCATGATCTAATTTATTTCATTGTGTTTTAAAAAAGTTCGAGTATAATTTAACAGAATAAGATATTAATTCTTTATGAGTGCTTCTTGGTAATTTAAAATGAAGATGAATAACAAAATTACATTTATATAGTCTAGAAATATTTAGAATTTCATACTTATAATTTATTAATAACACAAAACAGTGCCCATCAGTGTAATTTACAGTGAAGTAGTTTGAACATTTAAAGCAAATGCAATATGTAGTGCAAATGAGTGCAGTAATGAACTCTGTGTCATTAAAAATATTCCTGAAATTCTGTTTTTTGGTTTTTTTTATCATGTTTCTTCTTTTGAAAGTTGATGTTGCATGTTGTCTTCATCCAGATATGTACCTAATCATACTGCTAATTCCTGCTCATTGTTTGCTTGGAACTAAGATTCGTTGCTGCGTCCTCACATTTATATATTAGATTGTGCCTATCTTGAAGGGATAAAAAAGAACCTTAGTGAGTTTACAAAGAAGTATATATTACTACTTTAAAAAATATATTCTGTGTTAACTTTCTTGTTCTGATTTGATACATCTAAATTGTATTATATCTCACTTGTTCAGAATATCATTCCATATGCTGAAAATACTACTTACTGCATGCCATTTTAAGAAAAAGTGATCAAACTACCATCTTTACTCAAGCAGATCTTTTGGGAATATACTCCTTTTGTTTTGCCTTCAAGAACTGAGTTACTATGCCATAACAATTGACTTTAATGGAGTCATCATTATGTGCATATACCGTAACTGAGAAACCATATGATCCAATTACTGTAACTCGTTTCTTTCTTAACTCTAAATCTCTGTTCTCAGTTTCTGCATCACGCCTAATAAAATATCATACAAGCTTTGGGCTGTTCAATCTAGAGATTGTGAGGTGCCTAGGATCTTCTGAATATCAGTGTTGAATAATAGTGTGTATATATACGTATAGCATCCTAGGGAGTAGCAAGTACAGATTTCAGTTCAAGGTACTCAGTCATATACATAAATGTAAGTATGCAAATTATTATCTCTTTGTGTTAAAATTGTGTTTTAAAATCACTATTTACTGTAAAATAGTAGTGAATAGAGTAAATTATGATGAGCATTCCCGTGGATGTCAGAATAAGACTAGAAGTGCCAGTGATCTGATTGGATAATGTATTTCTATAGCAAAATTTTCTTTCCTACTACTATTTGGAAACATGCTCATTTGAATTAGCAAAGGATTGGAATAAATATTTTTTCTGAAGACTACATAGGGTGACTAGTGTTTTAAAAGTAGAGATCACTTCTAATTTTTTGTTCAGTGTTTCAGTTGTCATCAGAAAATCCTCACTATTCAGTGCAGTCATCTGTCATAATTTTGGAATGATTTTTTTTTCAGTCCTGTGAGGTTCACCATTCTGTAAGTAGGGTACATCTACAAAAGAATAGCATCTGTATGTGTCCTGGGATCAACTGGAATATAGTTAATTTTCACATGAAGGGGAGAGAGGTCACAGCCAGGACAGATTACCTGAACTAGCCAGGGGAATATTTTATATTGTATCACATCATGCTCAATATAAACTGAACTGTGAGGCAGGGAGGACTGTATGAGTGCCTGTGCGGTGCTTAGTTGCTGACTGAGTCGAAACCACAACAGCATAAAATGAGAGAATGATTGTTTAACTTCTTTTATTTGTTTTGGGTTTTGCTTTTAGTTTGAATTTGCAAAACATGGCAGATGTTTTACCTTGTGGAAATACATACTTTTAATTGTTTCAGAAACGAATACTGTTGTATTAGAAATGCTTAGTATGTTTAGTATATGTTTTTAAATGTTCTACTCTTGTTCTGTGTAGAGTTCATTTATTTGTCAGGTGTGGATCCTAGAAAAGAAGAGAAAAATAGTGCAAACTAAATTATCTTATGGTAAGATGACAATCTGCACTTTTTGTTTTCCTTACTAGGCCTTTGTAATTTTACATTTTATTGTTAGTAATTTAACCTCATTCCTCTAGATAGACAAACCGACTTCTATTTTTTAGGATTGTCATTCCTCTGGGTGGGATTCAGTTTGGAGTTCATCTAACGTTTTCAGCTGCCAGAGAAATTAAGTCTTAACTAATGCGAGACTGCTATCTGCTCAACATTTTCCCAGATCATAGAGGATATGTTGGAGATCAGGGCCATCCAGCTCTTTTGAAGATCCACACCAGTGTGGTTTGAATGTATAAGACTTTTTCTGCTGTGAAAAGGTTCTGTTCCATTACTAATAATATGCTATTCCTTTATTAGCATCATAATGAAATATAGGTAGTTCCAAAAAAAAAAAAAATTGCTTATCCTTATTATAGCCTTCAGAATAAATTGGATTTCTACAGGATCTAATCTGTCACAATTTAAACTAATTTTAAGAAATCCGTTTTGTATGCATCTGGCCAACAGTTTTTTTTCAGCCATGTGTTAAAACAGTTGTAAATAATGCCTCGTAGAGCCACTTGATGGTGCTGTCACTGTTTTACTCAGAAAATTCAGTTGAGCTTTCATGAGTCCTTTATAGTAATGATCATCCTAAAATGCTTTAAACAGTAAAAGAGGATGAATTGTAGAAGCAAGAAAAAGATTTTAATTTTCCCTTTTCTTCTACATTTTCTTGCTTAGCAGGAAAAGGTAACTTGTTAAGGATGAAACCTGTAAGCCTGTTAATTTTTAACACAATAATGTGTGCACTGGATATAGAGATGATATTCTTGTTTAAACAAGGAAGCTAATCTGAGGAAGACACTCATATTTTCAGGAATCTGAAGTAACTTGTGCATAATGAAGGAAAAAATATGACTGAGTTGTTTTTCTGAGATGGGACTACGATGGTAGTATTATTGAATTATAAAAACCATGCAAACTTTTATCCTGAATGCACTATTAATGGTAGCAAAGCATTTATTTCCAAAATGCTAGAAAAATTATGATCTTTGAACAGAAGCTGAGTATGGCTAGCAAGTTCTCTTGCCAGTTTATGTCTCTGAGAGTGTTCTTTCTCTGGTCAATGTATCAGATTTGTTATAAATAATGTAAAAATTACTGTGAATTATGTTGATAGTTTTTGAATTAGTGAGTGAAACTTTAGGTATATGATGTATTTGATGAAGACATGTTCAGTCTACAGGCCATGATAATTCCTTTTTTGTGTGGTATATGTTTAGTATGGTTTTGATTCTTTAAGCCAATTGGGAGAGTAATTCTGGGTAGATGAGATAATACTATGTGAAGTAGTTGGCTCTGCAGTTTGTCTGTACCACCTTAGTGAAAGTAGCTTTTTCCACAGAATATGCATATTCTAGTTAGTTTTTCATCAAGAATCTCTATTATTCACTTCTTTTATCATAAAAATGGTTTAATTGTCGTGTTAAGGATTTGTCTTGAAATTTCTAGATTAAAGTGCTCAATCTATTGTTTATAACACTAGCCCTTATAAGCTCTGTTAAAATTTCAGTAGTTTAGTTTTTGTAGCTTTTGCATGATTTTAGCTAATGCAGGGTAACCTTTAGTAGTCTAGACTGAATTTCATATATATGCACAGAGTTGAACATGAAGCTGAAATGTTAGTAAAGATGTGAAAGCAAATATTTGTACAGATATCTTTGAAAGTAAAAATAGACATGTTTTATCCAGCTTGTTACATTTCCTTCAGCCATTTATGACTCATGACTCCTATATAAATGTATTCTTGTTGGAAACCAGAAATGTAGGCTGCAAGCTGGGAGAAGGTAGGAAATATGACACAAGCACATATCAGAACAAAATGACACTATTTGAACATAAAATGTAAAAATTTTGGATATACCTTGTGTTAAATGAAACTGTTATTTCCATACAGTATGTTGAATGGAATATAACTGGGTATGTGGTTGGTAGCTTGAAAGACAAATACTGCAGAAAGTGTAATTGGACAGATGAGTTGATCCATTAATCAGGGTTGTATGCCGAGGTCTGTAACTACCTGTGGAAAAGAATAATTTGAATTTTGTTACATTGACCAATTTTGTGCATTCTGGTCTATATAGGCTGAGTTGTTAATCACTACTTTCACTTTCTATGGCAATTGTCACTGCATCTCTGGGAGAGGTATCTGTGCTTTGGTTGATATGTTGTGCATGACTTGAGAAACATCTCTGTATAGGAATTAAAATAAAAAGTCTAAACTTGATAAATGAGAAAACATAAAAAAAATGTTTCTACAGTGAAATACACCACGTGAAATCATAAACTGCCTACCTGCTAGACTGCATGAGGGTGTAAATTCAGCTGATAATTGAAGTTTTTGTCTTTTGATGAGCATTACTCATCACAGTGTTGTTAGTGGAACAAACTGATGTTATTAGGCAATTGTTAGCTTCACAACTGCTGTTTGTAGAGAACAGCGAGACTGGTGTTAGAATGTTACTTTTTCTGCTCTGAAATAAAAAGGAATACATTTTAGTATTTTAACTGGAAAAACTCTGAGTTTAAACCTTAATAAGGGCCAGGACCTGGGCAATATGATGTAATTCAATAAATAACAATATGCCAGGATATTTTATATTATTTTTTCTGTTTATTCCAAAATTATGTTTATCTTTAGAATTAGTTTGATGTATTTTTCATTTTTATCTGCATTGTGATAATATATTTTGATTGTCTGACATTTTTAGCCTTTCTGTTTGCAGCAGACTCATTTCTGAGCTCTTACACTTCATGAAGACTTTTCTTTTACATATGCAGACATTTCTGCTTGTTTCACTGGAAATATAATCCTCACAGTTATTAATTTAACTGTAGTTTCAGAGCATTGAACACATTTTTAAAGGTTTATTTTACTGAAAGACAATTTACTTTATACTTGATGGCTTGTAAAAAATTTGATTTAGTTTCAGTGACACGGTTAAGCTTCCGACTCCTCTGGGCTAGTCTTCTGCCACACTTGGTAGCCTTTTTGCACGTAAGAATCTGCTTTGAGGAGGGTATTCTTGAATATCAATCAGTTCAGCCTTCCTGAGTCCCTTGGCCTCTAGAACCATGCCCTGTGGGATACAGTCAAACAGATCTCTGAGCAAGTCACGACTGTGAGAGGTGCTCTGTTGGGCTTGTTACTGATGAAAAAGGACAAATTCTTTGGGGATGTGAAAGTCAAAGTGATGATGGAGTTTAAGATCCTGAGAGAAGTGTTCAAGGCAAATAGTAAAATTAATCCTTATTTAACAAATCCTTATTTAGCACATTCTCTTCACTTCCAAATGGTTCATCATAAAAAAGAATGTAAGGAACTGATTTTCCTAACTTAAGGACTTGTGTTAAGAGGAAGGCACCTGATTTGAGTCTAGCTTCCTGCAGAGGTGCTCATTAATATACTGTAAACTACATATTTCTACTACTGTACAAGTGCTTATTAAGATACTAGAAAATGTGGTTATGACCATTGGTTCCTCCTCTTTGTAGGACGTGTGTCCTACAAATATAAATAACCATCTCTAATTTCCTTTAAAAGCCACAAAGAAAAGACTTCAAGTTTCAAACTGAGAACAGGATACACAAACTTAAAGTGAAATAGGAAGTTAGTATGGAAAGTTTGTGAAAGACAAATTTTTAGAATGTCTTTCAGTGACTCTACTGGCTGCCTTAAGAAGCAATATGATCAATATGCTACCTGATGTCAATTGTGTTTGTAGGCAAGTAACACTGTGTTTGTTATAAAAGGCACTTAAGCATGTAACTCAGTCCTCTAAGTTCCGAACCTGTGACTGCAGAACATTGCTGGTTTGCATCTTTGTGATTCTGACCTTAAATGCCTAAATCACCTATTTCTGGCGGAGGCTCCTGAACCTCATAGGTGCTGTTTTATATAATGTTAGTTAGGTGTTGGTGTTTCTGTCTAAACAGATAGAATCATACAATCATTTAGGTTGGAAAAGACCTTTAAGGCCATTGATTCCAACTGCAAACCTAACACTTCCGAATCCACCACTAAACCATGTCCCTAAGTAACATGTCTACATGGGTTTCTATGTGTATTTGAAGCCTCAGTCTGCAAAACTTTTGAATAAAATTGTAAGTAACTATGACTTACATCTATGTACTTAAGTAATCAACTGGTTATGGCCTAAGTTTTCAGACTACAGTTGGAAATTCATTAGAAGTTGGAGAGAGAAATTTTAAAATAAACTTCATTATGCATTATCTATAGACTGTTTGGTCTTAATTTGCTGTGCAAGCATCTGTTTAAATCCTTTCCAGTGTCTTGGCCAGGCTTACTGGAGTGCCGTTTGAAGTGATAATAAAAAAATATTTGTGTGTTTAAAGTAATTTCACAGAATCACAGAATGGTAAGGATTGGAAGCGACCTTTAGAGATCATCTAGTCCACCCTCCTGCTAAAGCAGGACCACCTGGATCAGGTCTCACAGGACGTGTCCAGATGGGTTTTGAAAACCTCCAGAGAAGGAGACTCCACACCCTCCCTGGGCTATGTGTGCCAGGGCTTCATCATCCTTACAGTAAAACAGTTTTTCAATATGTTTAAGTGGAACTTTTTGTGTTCCACCTTTTTTCCATTAGCCCTTGTCCTGTCACTTGAGACTACAGAAAAAAGTGCCACCCCATCCTCTTGGCAATGAACCTTTTAAATACTTGTAAATATTAACGAAGTCCCCCCTTAGTCTTCTCTAGGCTGAACAGTCCCAGGTGGTGCAGCCTTTCCTCATAACAAAGATGTTCCAGTGTCCTGACCATCTTGGTGACTCTGCACTGGACTATCTCTAGAAGTTTCCTTTGAACTGTTCTTTTTCCTAAAATGAATCTGTAAAGAGTTGCTTCCACCAAGAGAATTTTCAAAATTTGTGATGTAGATAGATCTATTTTGCCTAATTTCAGTATTAAGTCTCTAATTCTGAGACTTAGAGAACTGTAACTCACACAAAGCTTTGTTTTACATGTGTTAGGGTAACCTATCTCAAACATTGTATGTTGTCTTCTCTGTATGGGCTTTATTTTTTTCTGCTGAGTAGTTAGTAGTTAGAGTTATTCCATGATAATAATTACATGATTTTGCCATTTCTGAAATGTGGCTTGTGTTTCTTCTTTAGGTTTACAGAATAATTGTACAATATTGTGAGACTCCTCCCATTAGTGAGTAATCTAGACTTTCATTAGTTATTGCAAACAGTAGTTCTTTATAATAGGAGAATAGGCTTTCACTGAATGTATTTAGATAAGCATTTAAAAATGAAGACTCATAAATCTTTCCTTTAACTTTCTAAAGGGAAGCTGAACTGTAGTATGAAAATGTCAACAATGAAAAAGAAGGTAAGAAAAAATATGACCTCTTCATCTCATGGTACCAGGAAGCAGTAGAATTACAGGAGGAAAAGGGTCTAATGGTACTCCAGCTTTTACATCAAAATATACATCAAAATATATTTAGAATAAATGATCTTTTCTATTGTTTTAGTTTAAAGTATGTTATAAATGGACTGTTTCAGATGGTTTATATAACATGGTAGAATTTTGGAGCTTTTAGGCATGCATGCATAGGGAATGCTTAAGCTATGGGCTTTAACTTCTATATGATTTCTTTTCTCATGTAAAAATACTTCCTTTTTAGATGTGCTTATATATATTTGTATTTTTAGAGATTGTGGTTAAAAAAAATCAATAAATCACTAGATCCAACTGCACTTTTTCATCTGAGTTTTCTGTGTCTCCAGAAAAATTTGTTTGAAGTGTGAACCTTCTTGTAATTCTATGTTCTTAGATTTTCTGCTTTCTCTAAGTGATACTAAAAAGAATTGTGAGGTAAATGGGATAGATGCTACCAGTTTGAGTTGATAAGTAATAGAAGAACACCAAGTGTTATTTTTCAGTTTTGAGCACTAGAACTAACTGATTGGATTTTTGTTAAACAAGTAACTGCCATTACTGGATCAAAGAACAGAAACAACTGTAGTTTTGAGAGAAGCTAGAAATAAGTAATTTTGTGCATGTGAAAGGTTTTGTTAAAATTTGAGGAATTTAAACTGAGGTATAGCTATTGGACTTGTGAATTTCAAAAATCTTTGTATGTAGATGCAAAGCCGAGAAAAAATATTATCTTTAGCACACAACCTTTGAACTGAAGGCTATTACAACTTAGCCTGATGTATCACCATCTAGAGAATCCAGAAATTGTTTGAATTAGTGTGGCATAAACTTGCAAAAGGGCTCTGAGATCTCTTGAAAGGAGGAGATTTTCCTGTAAATATTCACTGTGAGCCATGGTTTATAATTTGGAAAATTCTCGGGGGATAATTGTTGAGGAAGTTAATACCTTATCTCATGTAAAGCCAAAGGACCGGGCAGTGACATGAATGGGTGTAACTGCATTAGTGGCAGCTGTTCTCTTGGTGAGTGATCAAACAAGTGCCATGCTAAGAGGTGTAAATGTGACATTGTATCTTCTTAGGTCTTTTATGCTCTTTTCCTTAACTCCTTATAAGCTAGTTCAGCCTTCCTTGGGTGCGTAAATCTGCCCTTGGCATAAGACGAAGGCAGAAATAATGACGTAAAGGGATATACAAAAATGTATATAAAAGAGTTGAGTGGAGCTACTTCTCCTTTACTGAGGAAGAGGGAATGCAGAAAACTAGATAGATTCAGGAAGGAGGAGAAAACTGTTGTTTCGAAGCAGGAAGTGATAAAAAAGGAAAAAATGACCATGTTTTTACATCTTGGTATAGGCAGAGATTTTTTTTTTTTCCTATCTGGCTTTAAAGTTCAATAAGAATTGATGAATGACTGCTGCTTAATATTTTCAAATTGCATGAAATGTCTAACTGCAATATTCTATTCAGGTTTCTGTTAAGTGCTAGTGCATAAAAATTTATTATAAAAATGAAAATTATTAGGTAAAAGATGTCTTAAGTGAGAATTAAAGTTGAGAACACTTTCCAGTAATTTAAGGTGATGAGCAATGTGTTGTAATTAAAGAGATCATAGTTCTGCAAGGTAAGGGAAGCCCAGCTAACCAGGTAAAAAACATCTGTTCGTCCTTAGCTAGAACAATACACGTTGTTAAAGGGGGTAAGTGGGAAGTAGTCATGTGAACAGTCAAATGAACTCAGCCCTATGCTTTGGGATTGAATGTGGTAATTGGAAATCTCACTCTTGCATCTAAACTTAGCCCTGAGCTTTGGGATTGAATTTGCTGGTGTCCAGGAAAGTCTAATGGTAATTTATGCGTCTTCTATTGTAAGAAGGAAGCAGTCAAGTTTGCAAGATTGGCCCCTTATTTTAGAGTGTGATTACTAACTGTGTATTTGTATCATAACCTTGAACTGCTCATCAGCCTCCCACCTCTCTAGCTTTTTATTTGAGAAAAATAAAATTATAAGGTACTGGATCTTTTAACTAAAGCAGATGCAAAATAAATTAGGACTGTTAGGGAGGTAAAAAGCTTTAAGCAGGTAAATTTGTGACAGTCTTGCTGAAAGCACGGGAAAAAAATTTCTGAAAGTAAATTTCATTTTGTTTATATATGAAGTGAAAAGGTAATAAAATTAAGCAAATGTATACAAACTACAAGAACCTTTACAGTGTCTTCTATCCATTTATCATCTTGTTTCCTCTGTCTGCGCTCACAATAATGTCCTGAAGAGAAAAGTGGATGTATTTAAGAATCAACAGATTTTCTTCTGCAATACATCCTCAATAAAAAAAAAGATTTAAAAAAAATAGTAAATAGGACTTAAACCCCCTCTCATTTATGAATATACTTTAATACATTTTGAAAGTCTAGGAACGTATACAACTCTTACATACAAAATATTTATCTACTATGTTTCTGAAAATTTGTAATTCTAGTATTCTACTAAAGTTAATTGCAATTGTGCATGATTACGTGATGAAACAGGTGGCTGCATAATACTGTGGAACAGGGGACGACATACTGCCATGGAAGAGGATCTTGTGACATAGTATAGAAAAATAATGGAGATATAAGGGAACAAAGATAGGCTACATTCCATTGCAGTGTATGACAGAATTCGTAGCATCTTAGAGAGGTTGCTAGCTGGTAGCAACTGCCTAACTTTAGTTCTTTAGGGTGAAAGAATTGCATATATATTGCCTTGACTTTTTTAAGCTGCAATAAAAATAGACTAGGTGTTTCTCAAGAAGAATTAAGATGCAAATAATTTACCTTTACTAAATAATGCTTTTTTGAAGGCCACTACAATGTTTCAAAGCCCAGAGTTGAGCTTGCCAGAGAACATATTGTTCCAGTGAAACTCGTTCCCATGTGGCTGAATTAAAAGCTTCTGAGAAGTGATGTTATGAAATACCAGCTTGTCAGTAAGATGCTGCAGAAATCTTTGAACGTGCCACTTATTTGGTGCTAGCTTCAGTATTGCGCCAAAGAGTCTGGTTCCACAGAGCCAGTTATTTAGAGCCCTTCCTCATAAATAGAGTTAGTGCCCCAAGTAAAAGAATGAGTTTTTGTTGCAGGATTTGGTCACTGAAACCCTGTGCAGGATTGAGAGAGCAGAGGAACCCAAGCAGGCCATGCCAGAGGATTTTTGTGTAGTGTTGGGAAAAATAAGCATTATTATATATACAGAGTGTAAATATAACTTAAATAGATTATCAATTTTGGGATTTTATGAGATGTAATTGATTTCTTTGTGTTACAAGAAAGTAGTAATTATGCAATGAGGAAGGTGTGTATATGTTTGTTATAGAAGCTTTTTCTGGGTATTTAATGTGTAAATAGTTTGCTGAGTATTTATTGCACTTTTTTGGTATTGTTAAATATACTCTTATTATAAAATACTATGACCTTGAAATTTGTGAAGTAGCTTATAAATTCAAAAGCATGCATAGGCTGTCCTTAAACTGAGAAGCAGGCAAGGAAGCAAGAGACTCATTTCAGACAAAAAGAGGAGTTGATCTAAAACATGAAGCATTGATCTGGATACTTGTAAAAATTTATTACACGCTCGTTTTGTGGTGAAAAGTCCATAAAACTGTTTCTTCAATTATACTAGTACATTAAGGTACTTTATCTTAAGGAATTTAGGCTTTTAAAGGTACTTCTTGTAATAACTTCCACTGAGCAAGTGCCAAATAACATTTTCTTGAATCATTTCAGAGAAAGGAGTGGAGACCCAGATTTCAGTCAGTAATGCTATTAATAAAGTATCAACAAAAATGAGTACTTATCTAGGCCGGATAAGTGCTGTCAGTTTCTCATTTCTTCCTTAATACCAATGAGTTCTAGGTAGCTTTGTTCCAAATACTTTGAAGAATGTCAAGAATAACAATCTCTAAGCTGAATGTGTGTCAAAATTGTGGCATTGTTGTGAAAAAGAGAAATGCCAGGTGCCATATTAGGATGTGTACATAGAAGTATAGCCTGCAAGGCATGTGAAATAATTCTTGCTAGCTGTGCTACACAGAGCAGACTTTATCTGGAGTATGGTGTCACATCTAGCGTATTTAGAGTAGAAAGTGTGGAAACCAGAGGCAGTTTAGAGGCTAATGAGAGATTTAGTGAATGTTCTTTAGATTGAAAAAATCAATAAGATGTATTAGTTAATATAACGAACAAAGGGGGATTTACTACAGTAATCTTCAACTATGCAAAATCTTGCTGAAGAGACACAGGAAATAATGTGAATGCTAATTGATAAGCAAAATGAGAAGAGAAAACTTTGGCCTAACACAGAGTTGTGTAAATGTGCTTTTTTTGAAAGAATTGTTATTACAGGCTTGTAAATTTGATCAACTTCTGTTCTCCATGCAGATTTTGGCTGGATTTTTTCAAATGCAGATTTCTGGAAGGTTTTGGTAGAATACATTCCTTTTATTTTTGAGAACAAAGAACGTTTCAGGTGAGGAGAAATAAACTTTGCCAATAACAGAAGCAAACTCTGACTTTGCATTTGATTAGCTCTAATGCCTTAATGGAAAATGCTTAAAACTTGAAGCTTCTTCTCAGTTCAGCCTCAATTTCATTTATGTGTTTATGTGTATGTATGTATTCATAGTCCTATGAAATTTGGGACTTCTTGAGGTTAAAAGTATTTACACTTGCCATGTAAAGTAAAACAATGCTGCTGATTCTATTTTGGAGATATATCTTTTGCCAGTCTGGTAAATACCTGATTAATTTTCTCAAAATAATTGAAAATAGTAATAGCTTGTGTATGTACTATGTTACTGTTTGAGACACAAGCTGATAATCTGCTGTATTTCTCTGAATCTGTGAAGATGGGCATCTTTGAGAAGGAAGGGTAAGAAATAACTTTTTCTATATGAGTTGAAGATAGAATGTAAGGAAATGAAGCAAGATCCAGAAAGAGTGTTTTCTCTTCCACATCATACATATAACTAGTTGATCACTACCCGTGTCCTTTGAACCATCACTTGTTTTCAGATGATATGTGATCACACATATCAAATCTCGTACATGGTGCCTTTTAATCAGTCTTCCTTTTTAGAGTATCTGCATGTTACCTCAGAATTATACATTTAAATCAGTTTGCAAGTTTATTTCAACCTGTGAATACCAACAGCAATTTTCCCTAACAAGTCCTAACCTTCAGGGCTTGTTTAATGGCTATGCTGTGCTATTTAAGTACATAACGTCAATGTTATATTCAGGAGGAGTCTGTATTTTCTGTGAGCAGAATGATGCCTGAATGAAGCATGCATATACAAGGAAATAAAATTCTGTTCAAAACACCTCTTACAAAAAGTATAGTGATGGGAGGACTTAATCAGTGGGCAATATTAGACTTCTATGTGCTGTTGTCTTTAACAAAGTAGGACTGTCTTCTCTATATAGACTAGAAATTTTTAAAGCTACAATATTTTTTCTCAATTGTAATTACGCTTTTAAAAGAAATTAAATATTATGGATAAAAATAGAACACATTAATATATGCCCAACAACCAGACTTTAGTTGATTTGTAAGTCTTTATCAATAAATTGTGGATCCTCAATAAAAATGTGAGCCAAGTGAAAACAATGGTGTCTCCTTCAGAATGTTCTGTATACATGCTATTACGATGATATTAACACCTGAGTTTCTTTTTAAATGTTAAGGGCATATTTCTAGACTGTAACAGCTTTTACTTGCTAATGACATAGTGAATAATCTCATGAATACACAATTACTGTCTTTTTGCTACACTTCACATATACTTAGTACTCATCACTCCCAGAGGCTTCTTTCGTTTTGGTGTGTTTTTCTCCCTAACCTCATGACTGTTAATTTGTTATCATTGGATAAATCAGTGAAATGGTCTGTTATAAATCAATCGACCATATATAGTTACTTTCATCTTGTATCTAATATTAGAAACTTCTTGCAAAAGAGAATTCTCAGTACCATATAGATTGGAGTTGAAGAGCTTCTGTTGCCCCAGGCAAGAAGCTGAGGCTGCTTAATCACTTCAGTTCTGAGAACAACAGTAAATCGTCTATGAATTCAAATCTGTTTGAAAAGGTAATTTACACTGGAGTTTCTCTTATCATATATTAGGCAAAGCTGCAACTTACCCCCTCACAGAGTAAGCATAATTTTCTTTATATTTGCTCAAAATCACTGCTTGTATGCAAGGCAAGTCTTTGAGTGTCACTGAATTGTTAGTTTTATATCTATTTTTAAAATACAGGTGAAAAAGAAGGTTCAATACATACACAGGATTCACAACAACTGTTTCCAATTCTGTTCAAAAATACCATTGTGACTTAAAAGTTGAAAAGGCTGATTTATAGCACTGAGAATTAAAAATTTTTTGGTGTAACATTTTGTTTATTATAAGTTTCAGAGTTTTTACTAGACTATGACTTGGATAATAATTAGATTTTTATTTTTAGTCTAGGATAAGAAAGTAACAATACCCTTTACTTCTCAAGTACATTTTATCCAAAAATGACAACACGTCCCCACCCCACTAGGATCCCCTGTATTGAATGTATTGAGCCTTGCAAAATGAGTGTGCTAGGATCTTGATGTTCAATTTACAATTAACAATGTAGAGGACTGATGAGGTTACAGGATGTATTAAGGATTATTCAACAGATGGTCATGGCAAGGATTAAAATGTGGTCTACTAGTTAAGCATGTCTTTCTCATTTTTGTGAGACCAGCTACTGATGCTATCACTGGTTTAATGCTACCACAGGATTGTTTTTATTTTTAAATGTGCTGTTACCTGGCATATCTGGTAAAGAAAGTTCCACAGTAGGTGATTTGCAGCATTTAGGATATTTAGGTTTCCTATCTACTATTAGTAGAGTTATCTCAGCAATTATGTTGTGATTTTTTTGAAGATAAATGAATTGATTCTAAGAGCAAGAGATCCACTTCTCCTCAAAAGCTGTTACATTAAAATATTTCTTTCTGTTTTTAGCTTTACAAATTGTTTTATTACTTCTCTATATTGTTGGATAATGCTGTGACTTTGCTTTTTTGCAGATCTTTATTGACAAAATCCTGGTGAATTCTGGCACATGGTAATGTGCTCTGCAGGCTTTACCCTACTCTAGCTCAAAGTCATGACATTTTTCACTGTAGGATGTTTGGTGGTGTTTTGTTTTGTTTTATTTTTTCCCCTTTTTCTCTAGAGAGACTTCTCTCTCTGGAGTTTTCCCATTACGGCTCTTTCTGACATTTGCTCACTATCTGAATTGATAGTACTGGCTTTTGTGGTGCCATTCCCTTCATGGGGAAATTGGCAGAATGAGTCAAATCCCTACTAGCTTATGTGGTAATCATTATTTAAAAATAAAAAAATCCATTAACTTGTGGTCTGCATGAATAGAGTTCACTGTAAAAGTTCCTTCTTAGGCTACTGTTAGATTGCATGAATACCTGTAGATTTTTGCAACTGGTAGCTATGTCCTTTAAGATTTTTGGATTTCCTGTTAGTGTCAGAGGTCATGTGTTTATTAATTACTATGAATATTGGAAACTTTCATATCTCTGGGCAATAAAATAATTAATTTTTCATAAGATTTTTTTTTCAGCTTTTCAGTTTGGGCAAAGAAAAATAATAGAAACATTCTTTTTTAAATGTGAGAAGGCAGCATTATAGCGGGTGTATTAAGGAATGTGACAGAGACATCCTAGTAAGACTAATGATTACCTGAAATACTTGTCTTTGCTTTTGAAGCTTAACCCTTTTGCTCATCAATCAATCAATGGTGGCAGGTAGTGACCATTAGGTGGATTCATTAGCACCCTGCAGCCTTCTTGTACAGGGTGACCCACATCTGTCTTCATTAGAAGTTTGCTACTTGCCAGTAGTGAACAGATGGGCCATAATAGCCTATGTTGCCCTCTGGGCATACCTGGAGGACGGGCAAAGTCATCTGATACAGGACACAGATGTATATTTACTTCACAGAAGCTGGACAAGATATTTATGATAAAGTCTAATAACAGTTTTTTTTCCCTTAGACTATTCAACTTATACTTAGTGGATTTATTTTAATTTAAAAAAATATTTATTCTATCTGATATCACCTTTGAAAACATGAAAGTACAGATAAAACAGACACTTGAATTATTGATGACCATTTCTTGAAAATATTATGGAGTATAACACATAGAAATGCCAAACTGTTAAACATAATTTTCAACTGAACTATAGGTGCCAATTTCACCATCTCATTTTCCTTTTCTACAATCAGAATACTTTTTTTACAAATTAAGATTATTCTTTTGAAAAAAAATTATGAAGTAAGACTGAAGATAAAATAGATTCATAATCCTGTTGCCAGAAGGGGAAAGTAAAAGCCTGATTTCCTTATTACTTCAACATTGCTGTTTACACTGCATGAGTTTAAATCCTGTTCTACTGCCATGGTTGAAAACATTTTGAAAAAAAAATATATATCAGTTATTCACTATGAATTTCTTTTTCACAACTTTGGAGTAGTTAAGCATTGTTTTTCAGTGTTATTAGCATTATAATTGATATTCCACTTCAATGCTTTTTTGTAGAAAATTCCCTTAGTCACTGACTTTCATGTAGAGCACTCTTAAATGTGAGACAGATTGATTCTAGCTTGAAAACCTGATTATATCACTAGTTTTTCCCCTGGAGTGTTCTCTCAAATAGAACAAGAAATACCTTTTCCAGTGAAGACAGGTGCCCCTTACCACTATAAGAAGGTGTTACACTATTAAAAAAATAAATATCCAAGGTTTTCTTGTCTACTTTACCAGACAAACCTCATCCTTTATTTAAGCATAATTATCGTAAAAGAATTGTCATTGTTATTAAAGGATTTTTGTTTCTTTCATAATAAGTTGTTGTTCGCTTGGCAGTTGTTCACTGTATTTAAGTAATCATAAATGGTAGGTGCTGGAAAGGACCTCTGGAGATCACCTAGTCCAATCCTCCTGCTAAAGCAAGTCCACCTAGTAATAAATATATTGTTTCTATCTTCATAAGTTAGTACAGAAACTAATTTTGTCCACTTCTTTTTCATTGAGAGAATATATTGTTTTTATAACATATGTTTCTTTTACTAAATTTCTGTAAGAAAATGTTCATTCCATGTGGATATGTGTGAATATATGCTTTATTGTAAGTGGCGTGACACTTGAAGTAGAATTTAAAGGCTAAAGTATTTTTTGAGCTTGTGCCTGTTATAGTAACAAAGACCATTCTTCTTAGGAAGGTATGACAATGTCCCATGGTCATATTTCATGTAAGAAGAATTGTCTATTCTATTTATATTGAAAAAAAACAAATAAGGTGGTCATATTCTGTAGCTAAAAAACTAGGAACAACTGTTGTTGGATAGATTTTTAGAATAAAATAGTTTTATATATTTAGTGAAAAATACTGTTAGTGAGGTTGTCAGAAAAAACACACAAATTATAAAACTACAGTGTTTTAAGTTATATGTACAGCAGATGAATTGAACAGCAAACAAAAAACATGCCTTCTACTTTCAGTAGAGATGATTTATGGTAGTTAATTCTTCTTGGAATATTAATAGTTTCTTGTGAGAAGTGCAATATCTTGCTGTTGCTGTCAAATTCTATCAACTTCTTTTCAGTTGAGATATATTTTTCTGTTGTGCATGATAAAATGGTGGCAGAAGCTTGTTGCTGTAACTTAAGGAAAATACTAAAATTTATTAATCCTCTCATTTTTTGAGAAATAGCATACTATGTTAGCAAGTTCTCTGTATTTACGATCTTGGATTACCCAGCAGTAAAGATCGTATTCAGCATCCATCTGGAATATTTGCATGTATTTATATTGTTTATAGAAGCCATTAAAGTGATCTGAGAAGTTTTGATTTAAGATTGCGCAGGTAACCTCAATATGGCCTTGTTGTATCTATAGTTTGTGATACAATCTTTAATTACATGATGACACTGTGTTTTCCTCAGGATCTTGCCTTAGGGTGTATGGAATAGATAGTGTTCACTGAGTTAAATGTTTTCCTTTTATTTCTTTTTTATCTTCCTCATTTTGTGCGAACTCCATGCTATACATTTCACATCCTCCTTTCCATGTTCTGAAATGCAGGTGATTAATTTTCTTTCTAGCATTGTTCTGTTGCTTGTTGTAGGGTGTTTTTTAACCTCTCTAAGAGCATAAAATGTGCCATCTTTCTACGACTCCTAGTTATGTTAATTCTCATAGCTACTGCCCTCATTTTTTTTTTTTAGTAGCTTGCATTACATCTTTCATTCTTACATCCATCCTTTGTGCATCTCTGATCCTCTGTTCTTTTATTAAAATTACTGGGTTTTTTTTTCTTTCAATAGCCAGCTTTCCTTATATAGACCAAAATTACGAGTAATTTTCATTCTGCTGTTCATCTTTACATATGTGAAAATGGATATGTCCTTTTGAAACTTTTCTACGTTGGTTAAAACCACTGACTCAGTGTTATGATGTGTTAACATCATCAGAATGAATGACAGTGTTTTGCTAATATGTTGGAAAGATGAACAGTTTTATATTTAATGTCATAATTCATTGTTAGAGAATAGTGGAATGAGAATACTTTTCAGTGGCTTAATAATGGCATGTGTAAATGCAAAGTTGCCTTTCAGTGTGTAAGACATTAAAAAAATCACATATTCTGTAAAGATATCTGTATTTGACAAATATGACACTGATTTTAAATGATTGTTTGATAAAATTCTGTTATTGTTTACATCACCAGAACATTTTTTATGCACTGTAGAATTAGCAACAGTAAATACTAAATTTTTCTAGAAGTCTACATTTTGCCTTTATATCTGTTGACTATTTGAAAAATAGGTATGGAAATTTGAAGGCAAACTAAACTCTTTTCAAATGCCTTTGACAGAACCTGAAATGCATCAGTATTACCAGTAAAATGGTAATGAATATATTTATTAAACCAAATAATTATGTATTCATGAACTTGCCTTGTAAACAGCAGACCCTAGTAATTTTCAGATGATGATTGTTTTAAAGGAAGTTTTCTGACTTCCAGTTATCTTGTGTGCTGATATTTGTCAGTTTATGTGTAAAGTACATGCTCCTAAGCTCTCCTGGAAAAGATGTTATATGAATGCTATTTCCTGCCGTTTAATTTCTTTTATCACTGTTTCATCAGGTTCTTGCTCAGATTTGATGAGATGTCAGATAACGGCACTTGCATGTTCAAATGAACTACTACTGTCATGTTTCCGTGTTTGGTCTGTCATGTTTCAGAACTTCCTGTTTATGCAGTTCTTTTTATCACATGCAATTTTGAGTTTTACGTTGCATTATGGTCTTATTCAGACACCTTTCTCTTTAAATGAGGAAAAATAATTCATCAGCTACCTGTAAAAGTGTTGTGCAGACCTAAGAATCTTTTTCTGTTTAACTATTCTCCTCCTGACAAAAAAAATTACCTGAACTTGCAAAAGGACAGTTCTATTTCAGTTCAGATTCTGTGCATGTTAGTTTTGTGGAAGTCATGTTGTGACCCGTAACCTTGTCTAATTTCTAACTGCTTTTTCTTTTAGTATGTTGAAGTTCCTTATTCACAAGCTAGCTTCTAAATGATCTGTTAATTTTCAAAGATACTCTTTCAGACTGAGAAACTCAAGTGCTGAACAAATACTGTCAAGGGAAATTAATTTTGTATATCAGTGTGTGGTTGTGGTGTGGTTTTTTGGTGCAGGAACCTGTGATTCTATTTGTCTCTGCCAAGTATTTTGTGTGACAGCAGACAGAGGGGCTAATCCATCAGGTTTTTGACCAAACTTTATTCAAACACAAATAACTACATGTTTTCTTCACAGAAGTGTTGTTAGATTTACTGAATTTTGTACCTGGATGAAACATGAAAAGTACAATACAAGTATTAGTGTAGTTATCAACACTTTTTATTCCACTAAAAAAAAAAGACATAAAGAACATCAGAGAAAGAACAATTTTGTTGATAAATTAATGCTGCTTTGCAGATCATTATATATAGCTGTTTGGTCTTCTTTTCATTGGATTACCTTTTGAAATTTCAACAGGTATTGTGGTGGTCTTTTAAGACAGCTATTTATTCATTGCAAGTGGGGGCAAATCAACTATCATCCTTTAATGAACTAGAACTCTAAGAAATTATGAAAATTTGTACTGAGCTGGTGACAATCTGTGTAGTGTAAAGTTGGAACATATCTATAATGGTATAAAATTAATAAAAATATCTCTTAATGGTGAGGAAACAATCTTGTGTTAACATAGTTTTAAAGCTGTACTCAGTTGTGTACCTATACAGATTCTTGTGCAGACTGCCTGGTGAAGAGTGTTCTGTGTGAAAACTCTTGAGGGAAGAAAATGGGGAGTTTCTGCTCAGAGCAATAGGAAGAGAGATATAACACTGCAATTTGCTATCAGTTATGATCCTTTACTGGGTGGCTTGATTAAACATAAAAAAAAAATATGCAAGGAAATAATTTTCCTAAGTGGGACCTTTCAGAATTAGTGTTACTTCAAAACCAATTCATTTTCATGCCTGATGTTTATAGCTTAAATGCAGATTGACAAATTTGAGCCTTTTAAAAAGATTGCTATAATTTAACATCATTAACTATTTTCAGCATGATATTAATTAGAATATGCAAGTTAGATGAGCTTTTTGGAGATTAAATTCATTTGGAGGCAGTATTGATATGAGGTAATACGGGTGTAATACTATTTCATATTATTTCTCAAGAATAGATTATTTATAGTATAAAGAAATCTTAATAGAAGTAGCTTTTGGTATCTGCCACTGTGTTGTAATTTGTAAAGTTTTCTCAAAAACTGGAATATCTCTCCCCACAGACTCCAAGGTCCTGCCAGGAACTTGCTCCAGTGTGGGCTTAACATATAGTCACAGCTTCCTTCAGTCATCCACCTGTTCCAGCGTTGGGTCCTCCAGGGGTTTTAGTGGATCTCTGTTCCCCAGTGGCCTCCATGGGCTGCAGGGGCACAGCTGCCTCATCATGATCTTCACTGCAGGTCACAGGGGAGTCTTTCTTCCAGTGAGGGGGCACCTCCTCTGCCTCCTTCTCCACTGACCTTGGTGTCTACAGAGATGTTTTCACATTCTCACTCCCTGTTGCTGCCGCCGTTTAGCAACTGCACAACAACTTCTTCCCCTTCTCAAATATATTATTCACAGAGGTGTTACCTCCATCACTAATTGGCCAGGCCCAGGTCAGCTGCGAGGTCCATCTTAGAATTGACTGGCCCTAACCCTAAAAGCTACAGAGGAAGTTTCTGGCAGCTCTTTGTTTAAAGAAGCCACCCTTGTAGCTTCCCATACTACCAAAAAACCTGACCTAGGCAAAATCACTGTATTTAATCAGTTGGAAAAGTTCAATTACTTAATGGAAGTTGGACTACTTTGTCTTTATTTGGTAATAACGTGTATTAACTACAAACAGAACAAATCACTTCAGTATTTTAATAGCATAAGACCTGCACAATGCATTTGTAGCACATGGTTTATAGAAATTAGTGTATTATCTCAAAAAAAGTTAGAAATGTTTTTTAGACTTACAGAATAACTTGTTCCTTGACTGAAATTTTCCATTCTTAGTTTCTGCATACAACTGAAATAAAGTTTTTGTGAAATATCAAAAAAACCTGTCATGGTGTGTTGTGAGGTGGGGTTTTTTTTGTTTGTTTGTTTTTTCTTTTTGTATGTGTGTAAAAGTGAAGAAATTTTAAAGAAATCATAAGTTATTTTTTAATACATTAATAACTTTAAAAATAGATGAACATTAGCTCTTCAAAATGGACTGGTTAAAAAGACATAACTCTACTAATTGCTTGACTAGCTGTATTCCAACATTCCGGTTGATCCTGATTTTTTGCTGATTGTCTAAAGTAAAATCAATGATAAATTTGTGATTACAGGAGAGAAGACAGAGGATTATATCTGATTTAATAAATTTTTCACTATGGAACTCTGGAGACTCTCCAATTTGTGCATGGGAGCACTGAATGTTTAACTGTCCCCACTGGTAAATATTCATATCTAAGGCGTCCATCAGCATCTTTCTTGGCCCTGGGGCTGGTTTTTAAGCATTGCTAAATCCAAGATTAATATTCAGGAATAAGTTCTTTGGCAGCAAGTTTCTAAAGTATGTGACAATATTAAAAAACTTACTTAGATAATTAGTTTTACTAAGAAATGTTATGAATTATTGTAGACTCTCAGATCATTGTTGTACTCTACTGAGTTTTGCATCACTGATATCACTATTGCATTCCTAAAATCAGTATGAGGACAGAAAAGGCAAAGGAATGATATACATAGTTTCACAGACACGGCCATCTTGCAAAGGCTTGTGGATTGAAAATCTCTGACTGAGTAGTACATCTTGAAGAACCTTTTCATTAACATAACCTGGCCACACTTTGCATTCTCATGCTGAATATTTAGTAACATGTATTTAACAAGTTATAAAATACTGAAAACAAAGCAATGACTGAAAAGGGTAGAAGCATCTAATGTAGTTGGCATTCTCCAAAGTAAAGATGCAGATTCAGTGGGAAGAGGAGGTCAGAGACCACCTCCTGCCAGGCACAAATATTTTCAGATGGCTCTGCAATGGACCTGCCACATGACAGAGCTGATCCCATCAGCCAAGTTGATGTGTCTGTAAAAGCATGCTTAAGAAAAAGCAGAAAATGTCAGACAGACATAGGAGGAAGGAACAAAAAGAGTAAAAAGCAACAGAGGAGGAGATGCTCCAGGCATTAGAGCAGATTTTTCCCCTGCAGCCTGTAAAGAACACATGCTGGAACAGACTGATATTCCAGAAGGACTACAGCCAATGCAGAATCAACACTGATGCAGATTTTCCTTGACAGGAATTCTGGTCCATGAAGAGCCCATGTTGGAGCAGGTTTTCTAAGGGACTGCAGCTCATGGTGAGCCCAAGTGTGAGTACTGAAAAAGTGTGAAAAGGAAGGAGTGATGGAGAGAACCCAATGTGTTCTGACTATAACTCCCACACCCTCATGTCAGTTTGAGGAGAGTAGAGAAGCCTGGAATGAAGTGAAGTTGAACCTAGTAAAAGTCGTGAGGAAAGGTATTGTTTTAATGTTCGTCTTTTTGTTTCTCACTCCATGAATCTATTTTAATTAGCAATAAAGTTATTTTTTCCCAAGTTGTGTTGACGTTGCCCATAATGGTAATTGTCAAGCGATCTCCCTACCTTTATCTTGACCTACAAGCTTTTTCATTCTATTTTCTTCTTTGTCCCTTAAAATGAAAATAAAGATTCTTCATATGAAGACTAGTAGTTTTCTTGGTTTAGTTTAAAATTATCTATATAGATTATGCTGAACCACAAAATTAAGGTTATGGAAAACATGATGCTCTTCAATGTAGTTCCCTGCATTCTGTTTCCTGCCTAATATGGTTTTTTTGTGGTGATCTTTACTGGCACTTGTCATATGTTCCCTGTACATGGTTACCAACAAATAGACCAAAGTTCAGGATGTTGTAGGTAAGAGAAGCTAAAAATTGTCCAAATATTCTTGTTCTCAGATTGTAGCTAGATGATATGTGTCTGTTGTCAGTCATTCCTGACCCTACACACAAGCTGGTGGCTTCATCGCTGGCCATTTCTTCCTCAGCCTACCAGGCAAAATGAGACTGTGCTGGGAGTTAGGGACTTGCAAGGACTTCACAAGACTGAAAGCAGGTTATCATAGATCATCACTGCTTGTCAGGTTTATGTTGGAGAGACTGCTTCAGTACAAAGACTTCCTCTGCCCCTACCAGACTTGGAGGAGCCGGCAGTCCTGTAAGCTCTGGGTCTCTTACTGTGACTATTTATGTCTTACAGATTGTAAACATTTATATATATTGTATTGATGTTTTCTTGAAGTATTTGTTTATGTTCTTGTGGAGGAAATAAAGGTCTTGTGCATAACTTGTAAAGTTTATTATCTGTTTTGCTTAAATTTACAATTAAAATCTTGTAGAACTCTTATTTCTTCATTAAAATAAGGATGGAAATGCTTCTAAGTATGAATGAGGCTATTAACAATTTACTTCAGTAATTCATATGCAGACATTCCAGATTTTTGGATTCAAGACAGCAGGAAAATCTACTGTATATTTACATAAAATAAAATAAATGTATTATAATTCATGGTTGAATTGGTTCAAGGTTCTCATACTTCCAAAACATACAGTGACACTAAGGAAAAAAAGACACCCCAACATTCAAGGAAAAGCACTGGTATGACTGTCTGATTTGTGTTTCCATCACTGAATATAATTCTGTTCATAAGTACTTGTGAATCGTTAAAAAAGTTGTAAGTAAAATTTATAGTTTCTTTCATGTTTTGCTTGCCTTACACGATGGAATAAAACCAGTTTCTGACCATTCACAGTCTATAGCTAATAGCAAATGTAATTGTGTGCTTAAATAGTCCAAAATTTATTATTTGATATGTATGCCCACCCAATCTAGACTACAAAGTACTCTAATGCTAGTTTAAGTATTGTTTCCTGATAAATGATTCAATAGGACAGATTGTATTGTATCAGTTTAATGAAAGAGTAAAAATATGAGAATTATATTCAACATATGTCAAATTTAATTAATTTAAACAATATTTTTAACAACAGAGCTTCTCAGAACAGAATTAATTCTTGTCTACTGTAGTAAATAACTTGCATACAGAAATTTTCAGTACTCTATCAAAACCCCTGTTGTAATATAAATAGATGTTACCAGATGGAGCAAAAATTTAATAAATGCATTGTACTAAAATAGACCATATTGATTTTTAAAATTTAGGAAAACATAGCTGATATACCTGTATTTTATTGTAAGGAATATATCAAAACTAATTTACAGCATTGTGTTTATTATTGATTGTTGATCTTTTTCCTGAGAAGGCTGAATTCCCATTAGGCATTTAATATAATGATGTGTTTTACATATTTTATAGGCTTCACTGTCTGTAAAATTAGTAAACTCAACTAGTAAAACAAAGAAAAATATGTCTTTTTTTTAACTTACATCTTCTAAGTTAAAATTTCTATGTTAGAGACTGGGCATAATTTAATATGCTATGATTGGGTAGCCTTTGTTGATAATGAAGATACTGATCTTCATTGCCTTATTTGCAGTGTGAAAGAGAACATTGCAAGTGAGCCATATCATCAGAAGTAGCTGATGCTTTTAAATATTCGCTACAAATAGTAGTAATTGAGTTTCCTCCAAATAAAAGGAAAGGCAAATAACTATACAATAAATGTTACAATTTCTGGAGTACTTCCTCATAGATTTACATATCTAGTTGGGAACCTAATTGATTTGCACATGGAGTGAAAAAATTGCATGTGCATTATTAGCCTGAGTCTGTATAACTTAACAACAGCTAGAATGCTTCACATCCCACCTGCATGAAGAATTTAAAATAACAAGTCCATCAGGAATATAAGTACCCTCAGCTGAACTATTATTATTCAGATATCTTCAAAATAGATTTCCTTTTGAGTTGCTGGAAGTGACTTTGAATGCCAGTTGTAAGCTTTGACATCTGTAACAGACGGGAGTGGCTAGGCTGACAGGAATGCATAGATGGATCTCATATTGTTTTTCTGCTGCTATTCAAATTCAAAACCGTAGTGATCTAGACAAGCTAAAGAGCAGGCAAATTAGCACAGCTGTGTACATAAACATTTGGTTAATTTTTTTCTGTTCTTACATTTACAGAAAATTATTGACATTTAGTTTTGCAATTTGTATACAATTTATAGAATACTTGGAAGTTAATTTTGCTCTAAAGGTTTTTTTTTTTTTTTAGAAAAAAATATTCCAGGTACATAATTTTAAGGACAGTGTCTTTCATTTCATTATTCCAGATCAATTCCAAAGTTGTTTTTCTATCTTTTTAGCCTTGTGGTCTTTTTATACTAGGCTTGCTTGATCTAAAGCTGTTTGATTTTTAATAAATACTCGGTATTGATCATGTAGTACAGGCCTTTTCCAAGACATAGAATATGTGGTAAATCAGATTAATGTAAATTTATGTTGCAATTGCATCAAGAAGTTTTTTAGATGCAAAAGCTCTGCAGTTGTATAAGACTGAAAGAATAGACTATGAATTAGACAAACGATCACCAGTTACAGGTCACAAAAACCCATTAGAGTATTGTATTCTAATAGCAATGTTTCCTGTTATTGAACATGGATCAACTTGGCATTTCCCTAAATTACTGTAGCATTATAAGATCCAAAGCAAAAATACTTGAAACCACCAGTGTTTAATTTGAATTGTACTTAAATACAATACAAGTGCTTTTCGTATGAGAGGAATGTGTTTGTTTGTATGAGAGGATGTATGTGTTTATACTCTCAGTTCTGTAGGCTTAAAAAATAATGATGGTAACAGCAATTTTTGAGCATGTGCCAATATTTTGTCAGTGTCCAAGACAAACATTGGTTGTTAAATGTGAAATACTTTTGGATGAATTTATAACACTCGTGATGCACAATTTTTTCTATAAATTATGTCACAAAATGTGATTTGGTATTGCAAGAATTTGTATTATCATGTAGCATGGAGGTGGCTAGAAAATTCATCTATGTATTTGATACTCAAGTACAGAGATTTCTTTTTAATTTATTTTTTTACATTTATATTCTAACAATGCTCTTCCACAGGATTACTGTGTTCCAAAAGTTCTGATCCCGTTTTCTCCAAAGAAAAACAGATTAATACAAGTGATATGTAGTTTTTAATATAAGTCTTTTTACACATTTAGGGCTATTTTTAAATAAGCCTCTTTCTCTAAAATATAAACTCTATAGCTAAGTATCAACAAAATACCAAAGATACAATATTTATATGGAGAGTATGATTTTACATAAGTGAATACATGGATAGTGTATTATGCTTTAGTCGCAAGATTGTATCTCACCTATTTAGTAGTGGTATATGGAGGGAAGGACAAGTAGACAAATGTATTTCTAATAGAAACGTTCACATAGCGTGCTCTTTTGTGGTTAGAGCATAATTATGTGAAGCCAGTGGTACTTGTTGGCATACCAATTCTTTTTGTTGTTGACAAATGTTTATTTTTAAACAGCTTTTCAGTTCACCTTTCAACTCCTTACTGGCAAGCCTTTATAGTACATCTGAAAGCCTTATGCTTGTCTTCCTTCATTGAACATAGCTGTGCATCTCACTGTGTATCTTGGTTCTAAACACTATCATCAGAGATTACCTGGTACAATTTTTTTCCCTGCTATCGGTCCAAATCTTTTATTGTCTTACTCTTTTATAAGCCTACTTCAGTATAAAGCAAAATCTTCATTGTTGGGTGAGTCTGTACAGTAGTTTTCCCTATATATATTAAAAAAAAGGAAGGAAGGGAGTAGGTTGATTTCCAAAGAATTACATTTTCAGACCATGAAGAAAAAGAAGGCAGCTATACTGGGCTTGGATCAATGATGCTTAGCATAATTGGAAATCAGTTACAGCAAAAAAGACTTTTTACATCCAGACAGATTTCACACCATGAAATATCTAAGTCAGCACTTAAATGGTCATTATATTGTAATGTTGAAATCCCCGTGGTATGAAAAATATATATTTTTTAAAATGTGTTTGAAATATTTAAGGATAGTTGTATTTGTATCTTCAGCTCCTTGAATTTTACGTTTTTGGAAAACCAAGATTTTTTTTTTGTACTTCTGATCCTGCTGATTATCAAGTAAGTTTTAAAAAAAGTATTTAAAAAGAAATAAAAAAAGTTAAAAAAAGGCTGAGAATTTAGACGTGATTTTATTTTTTTCCAAATGAAGAATATATTTTGAAATTTTTTTTGTATTTAGTGAAAAAGAGAGGTCAGTACTGAATATACCCAGATGAGCATGTCTACTCTTGTTTCTGAATTTACTTTTCTGCTCTTTTGTAGAAATGATAAGTTTAAAGGCAAAACCAGTCTGTTCTGACATTTCTTGTAATATAAAGCAAAACATATTTTACTCAAAATGGTATCAAATCTGTTTTTTTCCAGTGCAATTAAAAAAAAAAAATGATGATGAAGTTACATAAATGTTAGAGAAGAAATAGAAAAAACCCCCAAAATTGGTGATGAATTAGCCATATTATATTTGGTTTTGCAGTAACAAGTTCTGAGGCTTCTCGGCTTTTCTACATAAGTTTTTTTTGCATAGTCTTTCTGTTCTTTGTCACAACTTCTCTATCTCTACTTCAAAATAATAATCCCTTCAAATTATGCTATCTTCTACTTGTTCAACGTGTCACAGAGTCTTATAACATATTGCGTTCTGGTTCTGTTTAAATCATCATCTGCTGAAGAAAAGCTTTTAAGAACTTGGTCAATGTAAAGCTCCATTGCAAAGTTCCATGTTTATGTTGAATCACAGCTAAAAGCAAATTATCACACAGTTATATTCACAGATGAGTAGTGTGTTGTTTTTTTAGATATGTAAACTTAAAAGTGAGAGGAGAAGGACTAACAATTTAGGACAATCTTGCTCATTCATCATTGCTGCCATTTTAAATACTTTAATTTGATCCAAGTGTAGAATACCATGACATAGTTTAAGATACTAAAATGTGAAAAACATGATTAGAAAGTGGTTGAGTTAGGAATGTAAGATAAAGATCAAAGTAACTGGATAATTAACTATTAAAAAACACCTAGAGTATCATATATATTTGCAATAACACCCTGTGCCTTCTTTATCAGTAAGAAGAGCCTTAGAACTAGCATAAACTTTTACTTCAGTATTCAACATAAAGATCTCTTTCCTACAAAGATTAAGCTGCTATAAAAGAATAAATCTGCAAGTTGTAGTGTGCTTTGTCACTTTCCATTGGCCACACAATCAGTAAATGCTGTATTGTTTAGGGAGTAAATTTGTGCTACCTTGCTGATGGGGGAATTCATATTGTCTGATCATTAAAAATATGACCATTGCTCCCTTTCATACCCAGTTTTCCCATGTACAGAAATTGGAATGGTGGTTTGTGCCTGGTCACATCAGGATAAGCAGGCAGTGTGCAGATAAGGAATGTGATTTGACCTCAAACATGTATCCCACAGTGTAGACATTTCTTGGATGAGTTCTTTGTATTAGTAATTTACCTCTCTGTGATACTAAAATATAACTTTTTACTAGTTTTCACATCCTTGCATGTGTAACAAAATATCCCTTATTGGAATATCGACCTCTAAATCTAGTGCGTAGTATCTTATTACTTAGCTATAAGAGTCCACTCTGTTATGCTGTAGGTTTTCCTTCTGATGCTGAAGTTATAAAATGGGCCACAACAAAGATCACTTCTCTTTACAGCAGAGTTTTGTGATTATCATTTAAGACCTCTTTAGGGTTATATTCAATTTCTTTACCTCCTGTTTGTCCTCTTTGTTACAGATTCCCTATAATAAATAATGCATTTAGATTTTAACATGGAGTATTCTTTCTGCCTATTTAAAGTATGACTACAAATAGGCTGATATACTATTCAATATGTTTCTCACAAAGTAATTTTTAGGAGAGAAGCAGCTAAGCACAGTTTACCTGTCTTACAGAACACACAAGTGGCTAGCATTATTACCTGTGCTTTTCTTTAAGAAGTTCTTGGTCAAGAGTAGATTATTTTGCAGCCCTAAGATGCATCTAGCGCCTTCCTTCAATTTTGTAGAAATAGACTTCCACATATCTACTCAGAGAGAACGTTCACCAGGTGATAATCTCACCTCTGTTTGTAGAAAATAAATAATTATGGTGTTTTCAACTACACTGACAATGATAAGATGTAATATCACATCGTCTGGTGTAACAGTAGTTTCATGCCATACTTTTGGTTTTACAGAATCCTCAGTACTGCTTTCTGCTCACAGTATTTATGAATGTATTTATATAATTTTTAATAATAAAATCAATTTTAAAATGCACTCCTCCTTTTCTTTACATTTAACTTTATAACATTTTTTAGAAGAAAAATACATTTCATTACTTCTTTTAGCTTACATCTTAAAATAAATAGGAATTAAATTAAAAAATTACCAATTTCCTCAGTTCTCAGGTGGTTAAGGTGTTCCACCATTCATTCTCTCTCAGATTCTATGAGACCTTTTTAGAGTCCTCCTTTAGCTACTGGGATAGATTTTTTGCAAAAATGGAAATAGGTGTTTCCCTTAAGTTTTAATCAGTCAAACTAAACTACTCACTTATATATTATCATGGCAATTAATTGTTGATATATTTAGAGATGACACTTGGTTAATAATTTCTCTTTTCTTTGCTAACATCATAGGTTGTAGTTTTTTTGAAACAACTTGTGAATTTGCAGGCTCATGACTCTACCCAATTGTGTGGACTTTTCTCCTTTTGTTGTGTTTTGGAGGTATTTTTTGGAGTGTGAGGGTTTTGTTTTGTTTCTTGCAGTGTTTTGTGTGTTGTTTGGGGACAATTTTTATCGTTATATACCAAATTGTGACAAATTCTGTATATGTGACATTGGATTTTGGAAGCACTGTAGTATTAACTGTTGTCATGTAGGCCTAAAGGCAGACAGTTAAATGTGCATTAATACACTTAGCTGGTGTCCAGCCAAGGCCAAAGACACCACATCTGGCCATATGCAGTAGATAATCTTGCTGGTATTACCGCCATCTCACATCTATATAATTATATAATAATATGATAAAGTAAAATCACATTAAAAAACCAATTTCAATAAAGAAATTGACAATTATAACAGTTTAAAGTAAGTTTAAAATAAGTATATATGTTAGTACTCCTCATTGATAAATTATACTTAATTACAGTATTTTGTGTAGGAATGGATACATAAAGAATGAACAAAAATATTTCAGAATGTTATTTCACCCTGTCATTATTGGTATGCATATATGAAAAGAAATTAATGAATGATTATTCTTGTTCTTTTGAAGAGTCACTGGAGCAAATAATGCCAAATGTACTTAAAATAATGAAAAAATAGTTTGTGATATAGCAAAACATTATCTAAATTTCCTTTTTAGTTCAGCATAATTTTAACTTCAAAAATTATCCTCCTGTTTTTGTTTAAAAAAATAATAATTTGATTGTCTACATATCCTTATGTATTTAGAAAAATATTTAACCTTGTGTATCCATACAGCCTTTGAGTATGACACATGGAAGTGTTATTTCTCATTTTCAGCCAAATAACGTGAATGTTAGAGATGAGTCATATAACAACTATGGAGATCCGTGCGGAAGGGCTTTTACTCAACAAATATTATCAGTTTTGTAGTTACACTTGTTTAAGATTACGCATGAGGCCATATTTGTAGAAAGAAGAAAATGATTTTTGTTAGAACAACAGGTAAAGCATATATATGTGTGTGAGGAGATAGGAGATGGGAAACAAAAACTTTTAGAAGCTTGAGCCCTCCTTCAGGTGGTATTTAAAGAAATATTTTTACAGGAGGGTCACATTAAGAGAGAATTTTATACCTGAAAACTCAGTTCATTTCTCCAATTTAAATGAACTAGTCTAGTAAAAGGAGCTCTTAGTATGAATTTTGTGGCTGCAACAGAATGCTAAGCTGACTGAGTGCATTGGCTATGGATATATGAATAGGATTACTCATAAAGTGAAACTCATAGAAGGCTTCTTTTGGATAGGTCTTCAGAATCTGTCTGTTATTCTTTGCCAATAATCTACTTCTACGTTTCATCAGCTGAAAATTTTTCCTGAATCCTGTTACCTTCTGAAGTTGAAAAACATCTTTCCTGAATATGTCATGAGCTTACTTGCATCCCCTACCTTGTCTAGCTTATAACTGGAGGTAACCTGTAGAAAGAGAATAGATTTGTGATCATTTAATGCATTGCACCTGTGTCTATGGAAACATGGAAGCATTCATATCTCTGTCTATTTTTGAGCTACTTAGAAAGAAGAATGCCCTTCCCAATCCTGTTAGCAAACTAAAAATTAATCCAGTTATTAAAATCTACCATGGACAAGAAGAAAGTTTCTGTTAAGTATGAACTAAAAATAAGATGAAGTTGGCAGGTTTCATCTACTGTGAAGCTGTAATCGTGTGAAGTGCTGGTAGACTTCCATTAAGCTATTTGTAGTACGCAATACTCTTAAAGAGGACTTAAATATAATCCTTTATGGCCACTAATATGCAGTATGGTGTACTGCTGATTCTATCCTTTACGTAATCTTTCAATTTTGATGCACTTGAAATGTACTGAGATCGGTTAATAAATATTACTTGGATTTAAAAAAAAAAAGGTAAAAAGAATGATTTAGAAAGTGCTAAAATTTCAATTACATGGATACATTTTTTAATATTTCTAAATGTCTATGAAGTCTACATAGCACAATATAGAGATCTATGAGTAATCTGAAGAAGATATTTCCATTTTTCCTTTCTTATATGTAGCAGTTGCTTTAGGAGATGTTAATGTTTCTGGGAGGTAGGGAATATACCTCTCACTTGTCTTTTACAGAATCCTCCATGATTCCTTTTTTATTTCACAGATAAGGAAAAAAACCCCATCAAATCCAAACCCTCCATCTGTATCGTTGATAGTCTAAAGTTTAAGAAATTAAAAAAAAAAAATTACAGAATTCAGGAGGGACTTTTTATGTCTGTTTTCCATAGTAAACATTAAAAGCATTTACAAGGTGTTATACCTAATTTAAAACAATTTTCTTATTTCTTTACTTTTAGAAGACCTTATAAAACAAATTATAAGAACTACTTTTTATTGTATTGTTCCTTAAAATTGAATATCTTTAATGATGTTATTTGTTTGTACCTATTCTTAGTCTGGTAACACATAATTTTATATTTTCATCAAACTGAAAAATGTATTTTAATGTATACAACTGCTGCATCTTGCGCTGATGCTAATCTGCCTTCAGGGAGATGTGAAATAAACATCTGAATTACCTAACCATGCAAGCTACAAATCCAGATAATTGAAATAGAGATCCCAACTGCTAAAAAATGTCTTGGAGCTTTGTATTCTCTTTCTGAGAAATTGTCTGGTAAGATTTCTTTAACATATTAAAACCAATTTTCATTGTTTCATTGCTTTTGGTTGACTTTATCTTATAAGTACATTAGTTAGAAAAACTAACAAGATAACTTTAGTTATGACACTGCATGATGTAACAAAACTGATTAGTGTTAGAAAATAGTGCTAACACATTTTTTTTAATGTCGTGCAAAAATAACATTCTAGATACCACTTTATGGATCTAGCAGCCTGATCTGAATTAAGCAACAGTAGGACTAAAAGTGCTCTAGAGGATATTCCCTGAATTACTGGTGAAGTTAAAGTCCATGAAAGTGCAGAAGCACATAGTTATGCAGAACTCAGGTTCTTAGATTGCTGGATTAAAACAAGAGGCATGCTAAACTCTTTATCTTCCTCATAGATAAGGGATAAAATAAAATGTCAAAATGAATTACCAGGAACAAACAAAAGGCTGATGAAGGGTTTTAAAGAAGAAATAGAGAAGAGCCTCTAGTGAGAAAATACTCTAGACATGTAGAATGGCCAAACATAAGACTCAGTCTTAGAAGGACAGAGGGGAAGAAGCAACAATAGGGTGATAGGAATGAAGTGAGATTGGAGACAAAGAAACAAAAAGAAGTCAGGTAAAAACATTGAACTTGACACACCAAACATCAAGGAAGTGATGAAAAACAGTTAAGTGATTTAGTAGCAGTATTTGCATTGTATTTAATCATGAGTCTGAAAGAAGGCACATATTAGAATGGTGCTAGTAAGGATAGAGAATATAGGTAGAACATAAAAGACTGTAGAATTTTTTCGTCATTTGCAACTGCACCTTTGTTTCTAAGAGAGAAATAGAATGCAAAGTATTGTTTTTACAAATTATTTCCTGTGCCAGTTTGGGGAAATTTTAACCATTCTAAGTGTGAAATGTGCATGTGCAAAAAATGGAAGTAAATACAATTCTGAAAACACTAAAGTTTTTTAGTGTTGTTACTACTTTTTTCACGTTTAGTTTCAAAATCAATGTGCATAAATATTTGCCTATTTTTTATAATTGTATTTTGTTTACTGTCTACATGGTTAGTACCAGCCAATTTAGTAGTAAGGATTGATTTTTGAAAGGTGATTGTCAAGACAAAAATAGGCAGAATAGATAACAGAAATTATTTGCAGGCAGTTAGCGTATTTGTAACTGAAAGGGATCTAGCATGACAAACATAACAAAGTGGGGAGACTGAAGGGGGATCTTATTAATATTTACAAATATCTAAATGATGGATGTCACGAGATTGGGGCATCCTTTTTTTCTATTGTATCTAGCAATGGGATGAGGGGTAATGGAAAGAAGCTGGAACACAGAAAGTTCCATTTAAACATAAGGAAAAACTATTTTACTGTAAGGGTGAGGGAGCCCTGGCACAGGCTGCCCAGGGAGGTTGTGGAGTCTCCTTCTCTGGAATTCTTCAAAACCCACATGGACATGTTCCTGAGTGACCTGATCTAGATGGACCTGCTTTGGCAGGGGGGATTGGACTAGAGGATCTCTAAAGGTCCCTTCCAACCCTACCATTCTATGATTCTATGAAATAGCTGAGGTGTCATAATCTGTATATAGCATGGTATACTGCTGTGTTAGGCATTCTTTCTGGAATATACAAAGAAGGTGTGTTTTTTCTCCTTGGTCCAGAGGCACCTTTTGTTGTAGGAAATTAAAGAACCCAGAAAAGAGCCTCCTAAAAAATAAAGCAGTTCCTTTGACAATCACATTTGAAGATAAGCTAGAGATGCTAAATGTTATACCTGTTAGTTAATGAAAACGAAGTTAAAGATGGACAGAAGCTTAGGGCCAACAGATGAGAAAATTTCCTTGGAAATGTCAGTTCAGTCAGAACATTTTAAGATAAATATATCCAACTGAAGCAGCTACAGATAGAGCTAGAAAGGAAAGGAAACCCCCTATTACACTAGATCTGTAACAGTGGGCATGTTCAGTATAATTACAGAACTAAGACTGAACTACATCATGAGATGTGCTAAACCTGGTGTGAGAGTTTACTACCAAACCACTCAGTGGTGACTGAAAAGCAGCATCTTTGTCAAGTGAAATACAGGCCATCCCTAAGAGACATTTTCCTCAGTTTTCCTTCTCTGTGATTCTATGGAAAAAGACACATATTTTAGGAAAAATAAAAATCAACATTTCAGATTGAATTATGTATGTAAGTATTTTTTTTTCCTTTCTTCCACTTGAGAGCAAGTAGTACCTCAGGTTGGTGGATTATGCCCTGGGGAGTGTTATAGGTTCACTGCATATTGTTTTTTAGTTCCAGGAGTGCACAGTTCAGCTTCATTATCTATTCTACCTCTGTTATTTTGTATTAAAGCTATATTTCTGCCCATTTCAAGAAAAGCAGTTCCATTGAAATGGCATTTAAACTGGATGTTTGAGGCTTAAAGTTTTTTTAGGTAAGATTAATAAATACTTTGATTGTCTGACATTTATGATACTGGTAATTTCCTGACACTACAGTGCTTAGAAAACACATGGTGTATAAACACTAGAACAATAGTAAAGTCAAATGCAACTAGGGCTTTCTGCTTAGTAAGGTGTTTAGCTCCTGGAAATTTTTAAAAGATTTCATATGGGATTTTAAAATTCATTTTAAGAGATAAATTACTCCATTAGCTTTTCAATAGGTAGCTATTATTTTATGCTCATCTAATGCTGTGATACCATATGGCAATAGAGATCTCTGAGCCTCTAAATGCTTTACATTTATTTTTGTCATCTTGTAGTAAATTATATTTCTAGAAAGTAGCACTTTTTGTGTAGCTAGTGTGATTGTATTTAGATACTGTTGTTTCTTTCCAAATGTAGTTTTTGAAAAATCTTTGCTTTGCTTTGGGGAAATTATATGTTAACCTTGTTAGACAAAAATAAAGTATATTCTCCCAAGCACTTAGTGTTTCATGCACAAAGAAATGTCTTTAGTCAGTGCTATTGATGCTTTCATCTTTATATATGTTAGCTTTATGATTAAAAGCAACTTTCATAAAATGATAGGGGTTGGAAGAGACCTTTAGAGATTATCTAGTCCAACGCCCCTGCCAAAGCAGGTCCATCTAGATCAGGTCACTCAGGAACATGTCCATGTGGGTTTTGAAGAATTCCAGAGAAGGAGACTCCACAACCTCCCTGGGCAGCCTGTGCCAGGGCTTCCTCACCCTCACAGGAAAATAATTTTTCCTTATGTTAAATGGAACTTTCTGTGTTCCAGCTTCTTTCCATTGCTCCTCGTCCTGTCACTAGATACAACAGACAAAAGTGATGCCCCAACCTCCTAACATCCACCATTTAGATATTTGTAAATATTAACTAGATGTCCCCTCAATTTCCTCTTCTCCAGAATAAACAGCCCCAGTTCCTGCAGCCTTTCCTCATCAGAAAGTTGCTCCAGTCCCCTGGTCATCTTGATGGCCCTGTGCTGGACTCTCTCCAGAAGTTTCCTGTCCCTCTTGAGCTGGGGAGACCAGCTTCTGTCTTTTGTACTTTTTTTTCTCTTCTTTGGAGATGGGATTCTGGAAAAATAAAATTGTTAGATGCATTGAGGATTAAAAAAAGGTGAAATCTGGATTTGAGTATCTCTATGAAATGTTAATTCATGCCTGAGGTCCTTTATAAATTATTTCTGTTTGAGTTCTGTTTTATGAAGTTAAAGATTTTTTTGCTACTTCTATATTCTCTTGAGAACAAATGCACTTTATTGTAACTGTCACATTTCCTTAAGTGTCCCACAAACCCCATAGTCTTTACAGTCCATATCACAAAAAGTTAACCTGCTGTGTAGATGCCAGCTTTATAATTCTCATACATACCTGCTGATCAAAGATTAAGCTTGGTAACATAAGATGTTTTGTCAAATTGATTAATTGAATGATATAAACTGATAAAATCACTGTACTTATGTCAGAAATGTCATATTTTCTGTTTTTTTTTTAAAGAAAAGAAAACAAATAAACCCAGAAGGCATGACATTTCTGACATCAGTGCAATGATTTTCTTTTCTTTCATACAGTTTTTCTTTGACAATGAATTATTAAGAAATAAGAAAGAAATAAGAAATAATGTGATACAGTAGTTTTCTACTGGATAATCATCTTGTATTCATGAAAAAAATGGATGGATTCCTTGTTAGAATTGGAATGCTGTAAACTAATGCTTTGTTAGAAGTACAAATCATGCAGAAATAGAAAACTCCTAGGCTTCTAAACACACATTAAGTTACATCACAGAAGCAATAATGTATACACATAGTAATTTTAATAGAACTTAGCTCATCTATTACCATTATCTACAATTTAGGAAGAAAACACTAGTCTTTCTTTTAAAGTGATGTAATAATGCAATAATTTCTTATAGATAAACTGTTTATGGACAGATATTCTTAAAAGTAAATTGAGCTGTCTTGATTTGAAAACAAAATTTTACCAAACTCTTTCAATCATATATTTTTCATTTAAAACAAAATGAAAAAAATTAAGGACCTATTTTTCAGTGTTTCCTTTTATTATATAATTTTATTCTTAGTGAGAAAGTTATATTAGAAATCACTGATAGTAGCATTTTTGGTTTTTGATTTGTGACATCCTATTATGGAATGTAGTATAGCTAGGTAAGAAAGACTTTTATATAGACATGAAAAATCAAGGAAGGAAAAATAAATATCCCTAATCCTACTTAAAAATTCAAAGAGACAGGAGTATAGTAACCAGAACCTAAATTTATAGTGAGATCATTGCAATCTTGTTATATATATGAGAAAATAAATATACATTTTCATTTTTGTGATAATAACACTAAAAAATGACATGTTTTATGCTAATTTCAATGAGTATGAGAGTGTGTCAGCTGTTCAGTCTAAACCATCTTTTCTTCATACAAAGCTGAGTAGACAAGTCCTGGCTATATAAATGCATTAAAGATATGGAAAGATATGGAAAAATTGTTCCTTACTGGCTGAACTTTTTTCTCTGCTATTTATAGAAAGGAAATTTTTCTGGAGCTAATTATTTTGTCATGCACTAATCATTTATGAGAGAATTTAGGGAAAGCTGTAGTAAAAGGCAATATTTTAGTTGAGTTTTTACCTGTTCTTTCCACTTTTTATCAGTAGTGAGGTAAGTAAGGAGAGAAGAAACATGTATGCGTCTCTAAAAATTGTAGCTATGAAAACTCGGATAATCCTTTTCAAATTGAATATGACAAAAAACTAGCAATCAATTAAATAATCTGTTTTTCAGTGTTTTTCAAAATGTTCAGGCATGATATTTTTCTTTCTGGACAATACTTTGAGATCTGATTTTGCTTTCTAAATTTTTATAAAGAACCTTTTGATCTGAACATTATTACATGAAATGAAAGTGAAAAATAATGATCTGCTTCTGTACTTAAACACATGTCAGTCTTTATGCAAAACCTGCTGCAACGTTTATAGCATTGAGAAATTGGCATCTGCCTCTAGCATCCAGCTGCTTGAGTCCCTCACATCTTGCTGTTTAGAACGTCAATTTGTTTTTTACAGAACTTATGTCCTTACACAGATAAATTTCAGACTATCATGAAATGAGACACAGTAATCAATTAAAACTTAGCAGTTGCCTACTATTAATTGCCATTTACACACATTTAAATGCAAAGCTCATGGTAGCTCTGATTCATAAAATGTTAAAGATACTTTTAATAGGGAAAAAATCTTGAACTCTGTATGCAGCAATAAGAATTTGTATTCCTTCTCAGGCAGGCATCTTACAGGCTTATTATTTTGTCTTTGAAAGCTAACTGAAAGATATTTCCTAAGAGGCAGGGTAGTGTGGGTGATACTATTGTGGGAATTTACTACAGGCCGTCTTATCAGGAAAAGGAGGCCTTCTACAAACAGTTGAGAGCTGCCTCACAATCCCTGGTCCTCATTGGGGACTTCAAACACCCTGACATTTGCTGGCAAAGCCATTCAGCTAAGCACACAAAGTCCGGGAGGTTCCCACAAAATGTTGATGACAGCTTGCTGTCATGGATGATTGAGGAGCTAAGAGAGGAGGTGTGCTGCTGGACCTTGTGCTAACAAATAAAGAGGATCTGATTGGAAATGTGAAAGTTGGAGGCAACTTTAGCTGCAGTGACCATGAGATGATGGAATTAAAGATCTTGTGTGGAAGAAGCAGGGCATCAAGCACAATTGCAAGATGACTGAGGTGAGCTGACTTTGGGCTCTTCAAAGACCTGCTTGGAGGGATCTCATGGAATAGGATCCCAGATGGTAGAAGAGAGCTGGTTGATCTTCAAGCACCACTTCCTCCAAGCCCAGGATCATTGTGTCTCCACAAGTAGAAAAGCAGGAAAAAGAGGCAGGAGGCCTCCATGGATGAACAAAGGTCTGCTGGTACAACTCATGGAGAAGGTAGAAATCTATGAGAGGTGGAAACAGGGCCTGATTTCTTAGGAACCACTGTTATCATCCATCAGCCAGTGATACATTTCTGAAACTGCTTGGTAATGCTTGCAACAGTGTCTGCACAGATTCTAGTGAATCTATACAGACAGTTAATCAAGATTTTGCTAAGGTAAAAGTTTTGTAGAGCAGGTGTAAGGTCTTTGCAGAGAAGACAGTCTGAGAAGTTGTTTCCTTATGCTCTGACAAATTACAGTGAAACATGCAATTTCATGTCAACTCAGTAAGATTAACTTGATCAAAAGAGTAAAATTCTAGCACCAGGAGTCTGTAATCAGACTGGCATTTATTCATTGGCACTTATTGCCACTCAAAAGCAGATAATACAGAACTAAGATTTAGAACAAATTCAGTATATATTTGGTCAATATATGCTGAAATAGAAGATCTGGAAAAACCATAAGGCAAATAGAGAATGAAAACTCTCAATATAGCTCTTATATACTTTAAAATATTTAGGTAATGCATGTGAACAGTAAGAATGTGAGTCTTTCAATACAAGAGGATTTCAACCTACAATATTAATATGGTTGAAAATATCAGTGAGAAAATTAATTTCTTGAGTTTCAGTTTAAATTTATGATAATTATAACTTTGTGGGCTGACAATGAACTTATTTTGATATGCAAGAAAGTGACAATTATACATTAAAGTGTAGTGGCAGGAAAATCTCTAAGCAGAAGAATGCACATAATAAAGGATTAGAGAGGTAAGAAAACTCTGACATACCATATTTTTCTGGGATAGCATGCTCTGTTAATTTGAAAGAATGTATCAAAGAATTCAGTTACTATAGTTGTTTTAGCTGGCTACTTACACTATGTCAAACTTAATCAATTTTTTCTTATTTATGTATTTATTTTTAGATGAACTGAATCTCACCCATAATGGGGGTGAATTGATGCATTCCCATTAACTTTTGTACATGCAAATCTAACCAGTGTATTCACAAGCCTTCTGCAAATTTCCTTGTTGTTTGCAAGTTGCATCTTGAGGGAAATTTGTTAGTTATTAATTCTCCTGTGTTACTATATAGAAGTACATTGAAGTAGATTAAAATATACAAATAGTCCTGGTCTTGATTTCTTCTCAAAAAAGCTTTTGAACAGTGTGTCTCCCAAAACTTGTCATGAAACTGTATTGTTATGAGCTGAATTTGGAAAACCTAAATTTATCAACTGCTTTGCAGGAAAGGCTTGCAAAGAATGTTTATTTTCTTATTTTTTTAGGTAGCTATTAATTTTTTTTTTGTTGTTATGTTTGTACCTTGAAGAGTCAGAGATTCCATTGTGACCTACAAACATCAAAAGACAACAATTTCTCAAATAAATTAAGTGACATGCCATCCTCAAATGGTTTTAAGACATTTAATTAACAAGCAAAAAGAAAGGATGATGATTAGTGACAAAATGTATTGGCTAGGTACTGCATGTGCACAACTTTGCTTAGGTGAGGGTCACTGCCTGAGCAGACTATTAGGACTAGAAGGTTGAAATGGCCACTTCTGTCTGGTTGTGATTAAAACCTCATGAATGAACACAAAATCATATGTGTTTAAAGACACATAGATGAGGTGCTGAGGGATATGGTTTAGTTTAGTGATAGGCTTGGCAGTGTTACATTAGTGGTTTGACTCGGTCTTAAAGGTCTTTTCCAACTGTAGTGATCCTAGGATTCTATATTGCTTCTTTAATTAACAGAAAAAATGCTAAAATACGCTTCAGCACCATGAGTTATACTGAGTATTCAGCTAGATTGTTACCATAAAATTATGAAACAAATTATTTGTTTTGGAATAGAATTGATCCTTAGGTGCTTTCATGTTTTGAAGATACTTGCAACCTTTGCCAGGATTTAACAATCTTAGCAATCTTGGAGCTTAAAGACCCTTCTTTTAAAAAGAAGGGCTCTTCTTGCATCTTTTTTCTTCCCTTTGTAGAGGCTACTTTCCTTTATAATATGTCTGAAAAAGTTCAGATTTATCTGTTGGGCAAGCTGACAAGTCAGTTTTGCTTTATAAGCACAGACTAAAGCATCTCAAGTAGGAATTCTGATTGTGTGGATAACGAAAGAAAAGGGAACAAAATGCCGATGATTTGACTGAGTACTTCTTGGTCACCTAAAGGTGATCTAAAAAGAACTATTGTTATTTTGAAGTATATCAAGAATGTCTCAAATGAAGAAATGGCAACTGTATGTCTTTGTAAGAGGATGAAATTTACTATATGGCTATGGAAAGCTATCAGATTCTAGGCAATTCTAAAATACCGGGTATATTTAAAACTGTTTTCACAGTACAAATACCATGATAGTTAGAGCATTAGGACTACGTATATTGGTGTGACGTTTTCACTTGTCACTGAGATTTTTTTGGATATCTGAAGTTGACACAGCATCACTTACTTCACAGAAACCTTCCCTATCACTTAAATGCATGTGTGCTGAGATTTTTGAGATAAAAACAATGACGTCTGAAATTTTTGTTATCAAGTTTGCTGAAAAATAATCTTTTTTCTTAATATATGTACTCAAGAAGCACAGAATTGTACTTTATTAATGTCTACAAATAGATATTTCTGTTTATATATATATATATATCTATATGTGAAAGATATACCTAGCTTATATGTAAGCTACTATTTGATACATTTGCTATTGAAAAAACAGGTTTGGATCTGGGTCACCAAAATGGAAAAATCAGTTTAATGCTTGTAAAGACTGATGATGGTTTTAGCTCTTTAGACATAATCAGATGACAGTTATCTTGTTTGATTTCTTTAGTTTTATTTTTTAAAGACATTTTGAAGTAGCTATACTGCCAGTTTTAAAGGAAGATAACTTCTTCCTTCACCAAGACTGAAAAAACCTATTTTTTTGGGGGAAAGGCTGACAGAACCTTAAGTATAGCAAGAACTAGCAGGTGTCACTATTAAAAAAAAAGGTGATTGAGAATGATAACTATAAATAGATAAGCCATTTTAGTCATTTGCCTTTGAAAGCAGTTTAATAATTCCATGCTGAGTCTCCTTTCAACAAATTTAATGAAAATCAGCATGATGTTGTGGCAGTTACTATTGGAATCTTTTACCATCTTCTTGTGTTTCATAGTGTGAGAGATTAAAATAGCATCTAATAAACTAAATTAACAGCTCTACGTTTCTCATCTGAGGCACAATTGCATACAATTCCTCTTCCTCTGGAGGGTGCCCCTGTTTTTCTGTTCATTGTTACAATGCTAGGAATGAAGAATAGCAATTTTGTAGCTTTTTTCCCTGTTCATTGTGATTGTCAATGTGGAGCTACTCTGAGGCATTCTGAGCAGGAAGTAATGATTTAGTTTGCAGCCTACTGTGAAAATCTATTAATCTGAATGGATCCTTCTGAAATTCTACTTGATGAGCAGAAGAATAACAGATGCCTGTATCAATGCTGCTGTCTATTGATTTCTATTGGTATGACAGAGCAATATTTTAAGCTTAGAAAACATTATTTTCCAAATATAAATTACTTATAAGTATTTTTTCTCTTGTATTTCATCTTTGCATTTAGGATCAATAATAAAACTATGTGATTATTTCAATGCTTGAGGAACTATGCAATTTCAAAGGAGTTCAATACAGGGTTCAGCTGCTGGGCACTTTCTGTAACTTGGTTAATTTTTCACTCTATGGTTTACAGTAAGTTCACAAAGTCTATATAACAGAGTATAACAAAGCACAAAGAATGATGACTGCATGTTTAGAGATTGAGAGATAATGTTTGTGTTTTCTTGTGAACTATCTGTATACTGTTGTGCTGGTGGGAGAGACTTAATTCTTGGATTCAAGATACAGTGTCTATAATGTGTTCTAATGTTCTCAGACTCTTTAAGTCTGGGAACTGCTGTTGCTGTTAAAAAAAAGTGAATTGTAGTGGAAGGGCAATTTACTTGAATATTTATGCTGTCTATAAATACGTATAAAATGTATATCAAATTAGGTGCTTCTCTGACAAATAATGGAAATTTTAAAGTAACATGAAACTTATGTGCCTTGGACTTGGACTTGTCTGGAAGCAACACAGACTTACTGGTTTGACAGTAATATAGACAATTTAAAAATAATTTCATACTGTTTGCTACATAAGTGCAGTAAGTCTTATTTGTTGACTTATCTATTTTGCAACTCAGTTCATATATCTTTCTTAACAGTGGTTGGCTATATATTCCTGAAGGTATAGTCTCTGGTTTCTCAAAAATTCTATGCTGCACTTTGAACCAGGTCTCCAAAATAGCCTCATATCCTGCAGACCTATGCATTAACTGTTCTGTTTGTTTTGCTGTTTCTGGAACTTAACTAAAAAAGATTTTTTATGGTAGTCTCTTGTAACAAATGAGACTTTACAGAATCTTCAAATGTAAAGATAGTACAGCTAAAGAGTCTCCTTACAACAACACGTACATAAAAGAAAGTTAATTCACCATATTACCTTTGATTTTCTAAATGATACCAATCTCTAAATGATATCCATCTTCTCTGCCCCAGCAATCTCAGTCCTCTGACTTTCTCATTTGTGTTGTAGTTCTCATTATTTTTTGAAGGGACAAAGTGCTATGGGAAAGTATGTGGGAAAGATTGGAATTTTTTATATCTTTTTTTTTTTCGGTTTGTTATCTCAGATCATTATTGTAAAACATAAATACCTGGGGCTTGATACTGCTTTGAATTCTTTCTTTATTTTTAAATTGTGAAGTCAGTGAAATAAATTACTGCAAGTGGCTGCTGCAGTGCAGCATGTGCAAATGCATTCACTACAACTGTTAATGAGCACTGTTTCTGTATGTTTTTCTTCTAATAGCCAATCAAAATAGAAGCTTTGTTCATGGAGAAAACGACCTTTACTTTCTTCACCCTTAAAAGACTAGAGAAATTGATTAATACTTACGAAATTTCCTGTTTAAACTGATTGTTGCGTATTTGAGAAATATTGTCCTGAATAATTACTTTGAAATGAATGCTAAAACCTATTAAACAAGACACAAAACCTATAAACTGTAGAATATTTTATGAAACTGAAACATATTTTTATGGAAGAAAGAATATGTGGACTTGCAAACAAAATGAAACAGCCTCCCCTTTGTTATTAAAAATAGCATTATAAAGCCATATAAAGAATTGTAGAGAATATGAAAGAGGCAGGCTTGAAGGATAACAAAGATTTTAAAAGGCAATTTAAAATAAATGTAGTGTACCATAAATGTCTTTGCTTTTTCAGAATACAGAGATGATGTCTTTTTATTTTGGATATAATCTTTTGTTTTAAATTTTCTGAATAAGTGTTTACATATCCATTCTCAAAAACAGATGTAGTTTTTAGTTCAAGTTAGAGGGGGTTTTAACACCATTAGCTTGGAATGACTGTTTTCAGTGAACAGTGAACATGTGTTAAGCAATTGATGTGATTTAATAGTATTAAGTTTAAGCTGAAGAAAACAAAAAGAAAAGAATGGTGACACTGTCTAGAGAAATTTTATTGGCATTTGTCAACTGTTTTTTGTATGAGGGTAAAAGTAAAACTTCATTTGGCCTCAGTGGGTCAGGGGTTGTATTTAAAAAAAAAAAAATTAACATATCAAGAATCTTCCTGAAGATTTTACATTTCTTTCTAATCCAATCAAAATAGGGAGTGGCCTTTTACTGGTGACAGAGTCAAAAGAAATAAGACTATGAACCTTGCTGAGAATTACATTACAGGTGAAAGGAAACCTGAATAGTATGTGAAGTATCAGTAATGTAGACATAAATGGGGTGATGCTGCTGGATGGTAGATTTAGAAAGACACAGAGAAAAATAGTACTGATTTATTTTGTGTTAAAAAAGGGCTGTTTCAGACATGACACGCATGTCACGATTGTTTGAAGAATATACCTCAAAGTAATCCTGAATCTTTTATTTACTGTTAGAAGTTAACTGTGAAGTCAAATTTCTGAATATTTTTATCCTTATGCAGCTAACAACTACAACTCTGAACCATGTGACTAGGATGGTCTCTGCTTTTCATGGTTTAGGCAAAGACCACCAGACCAGGGACTGAAATTTTAACTTGTTCATTGTCACTTAACTCAAAGTTTCAAAATATCTTGATACTTTGAAGAAGTGGATCTTATTGCTTCCATTGCTTCTATGACTCTAACCACAAATTTAAATTATGTCAGTGCAATCCAAGCTGTGCATTCACTAGCTAGGCAGCTGACTTGTTAATTCTTTAATTTTTTAACAAGCAGTGAAAATGATTGGAAATGTAAGGTCTGAAGGATATCTAGTAAAAAAATCAATGGGAATTTTTTCTACTTTTTCCATGATGGTAGGAAAAAATTCAGAATCCTTTCTGTTTTTGCTTGGTAAAGTCGTTTAAATAAAGACATATCAGGGATATCTCTCTTGGATGTAATATATATTGCATCTTCACCATTAATAAGCAATTGATTTGGAAGTTAATTGTTGATATTGATGGATATGCTACATTGATTTCTTGATCAGATTTACTTTGTCATCAAAAGGAACCTTTGTTTCCCAGCAGATGCAGGGTAACATAAATCAACTTGGGCAGATGTCATTAATGATCTATAACTACACTAACTATTAAGAAGTCTACAGACACTGTTATGCACTGCAAATATTTGCCACCTGACACTTGAACGTTTTACATCACAAATCGACTTTAATCAAGTCATGTCTTCAATATGTTTCTGCTGTGTCCATCCGTGTGCTTCTACATCCAAGTAAAAAGTCTACTTTTTAATAATAGAAGTATCCTTGAGACACTGCAGGTGCAGATTTCCTTCAATTAGAGGTTTTTGTAACACAATTTCAAGGAACATTTCATACTTAATTTATTTTGTGTAACACCTCATTTAATTTGAATATTTGATTTTGTTAGATACTTAGAAACTAGCAAGACATAAATGTGTATAACTTCGGCAGGCATGAGGGAGATAGATTCAGATATTGTTTTGATAAATTCATGAGGAAGTGACACTAATACTTTTTCTTCCCTTCAGAGATATATTGAGCATCCATTTTTTTTTTGCAGCAGAAGGGATAGAGGGATAGTCTCTGTGAGCAGGGAGCAGGGGCTGCCCTGTGTCACAGTTGTTACCAGCTGGCTCTGCAACGGACCCACTGCAGGGCACAGGTGAGTGGCAGAGAGCTGCTGTGTCATGGTTTGACATGACAGCCTTTTCTGGTAAAGGGGAAGGGATTGTAGAGATGGTTCCTGTAAGAAGTTGCTCAAAACTCTCCCCAGCTCTGAGCCAGACCCACTTCTGAGACTGAGTCAATTAGATGCCTCCACGATCATTTTTCAAGAAGCCGGAAATGGAGGCTTCTTCCTCCTTCTTCCTGTTTCTTCTTTCTTCTTTTCTAACTGGTGGTGGTGCAAGGAGTAGGAAGAGTGAGAGAAACAACCATGTGGACTTCAAGGTCAGTGAGGAAAGGGATGAGGAGATGTGCTGGAGCAGAGACTCCCCTGCATTCTACAGACAGGACTGGTGAAGCTGAGATTTGTTTGCATTTTGTTAAAGACACCTCATCAAAGGCAGAGACTAATTTTGTTAAAGCTGACCCCAGACCAGGGACAGAGACTCATTTTGCTAAGAACACCAAGCCAGAGGCAGTTCATTAAACACCCTGAGCTAGGGGCAGTGACTATGGCTGGAGGAGGCTGTGTCCTGTGGAAGGGACCCAATCACTTCATTACAGACTACAAGCCAGGGACAGTGATTCTCTTAATTAAAACTATGGCTGGAGAAGGCTGTGTCCTGACAGAGGGACACTTTATCACTATGGATGGAAGACGCTGTGTCCCGTGGAAGCGACCCCGTGTTCACAGTTGTAACTGTGGGAAGGAACCCATGACAAAGCTCATTAAACTTATGTCCAGAAGAGGCCATGTCCTGACGGAGGGGCCCTGTATCTGCAGAAACTGCAACCGTGGCAAAGAATCCACACCAGAGATGTTCATTAAGGACTGTGCCCCGTGTGAGGGACCCAGTATTGGCAGAAGCTGCAGCTGCTGGGAACAACCCACACCAGAGAAGTTCGTTAAGGACTGTGTCCCGGAGAAGGGACCCCGTGTTGGAGCAGGAGAAGAATGCAAGGAGTTGTCCTCATCTGAGCAGAGAGAAGTGGCAGATCCCATCTGTGAGAGACTGACCACATCCCCCGTTCCCTGCCCCCTGAGCCATTGACAGGAGAGGAGATAGAGATACCAGGAGCAGTGAGCTGGGCCTGGGAAGAAAGGAGGAATGGGGGAGGGAGATCTTAAAGTGCTGGTTGTAATTTTCTCATCATCCTACTCCATTTTTGCTTTTATTCTGTTCTGTTTCTTGTAGAATAAACTTTCCTACTTTCCTCTCTGAGTACTGGAGTCTGTTTTGCCTAGAACCATAATTGGCAGTGAACTCCCCCCTGCCCTTGTCTTAATCCACAACAACCTTGCTTATCTTTTTCCTCCCATTTCACTGGGGCCTCTGCCATCCTAATGAGGATTAGGGTTAATGGGGGGCATCAAGTGAGAGACTGTCATGGTGCTTCTGTGCTAGCTGGGCCAAACCACGACAAGCTGTTATGGCCAACTGACTACAGTTCCCCATTTTCCGTCCCTCTGTGACGCTTGAGATCTGGAGGTGGTGGAGGCTTCAGTAATGGTGTAGTGAAGTTGAGGCTAGGGAAATGGGAGGTTGAAGGAAGACATTGATTTAATTTGATCTTTGTTTCATTAAAATATTTTAAATTTTTACTGATATTTTTGCTTTTCTTTGGAAACTGAAATAAGAAACAGGTTTTTAGGAGTCCCAAACCTGCTTATGTGTATCTGTACATTTATATCTTATTATATATTTATAAAGCAGATAGACTTCTGTTTAAATGAAACTGCATCTAGATCCACATTTTTGGACGATTACCAAATCACTTTGTACTTGTTCTCAACTAAGAAAAAGAAAGGAAACAGTATAATGCTATGACATACTCTTAATTTTAGAAGTTTTTCATTGCAAGTGAGAAATTGTTCCAGTGACACATTTTGTTTTGCTGCAAAAAAAAAAGAATAACACTGACACAAGGAAAATACCAAGAAAATATTTGAAAATTAATTAGGAATAAATTAGGTTAAAAAAAGATTTCTTTTTTGAGGTAATTATCTTAGAGATAAGGTTATATGTTTGAATTAGAAAAGCCAGTTTTTAGAGGAAGTCATAACATTTGAATAAAAATACATACTGAGCTGTAAATACACAATAGATTTTGATATTAACTAGGGATTGTTTGATAGACTCTAGAATTGACAATATTTGTATTTTCTACTTGCATGTCTTAAACATTATATCCAGATTTTTTTGTTTCCTTTTGATGTATTAAGCTACAGATTCATAATGACTATGGTAGAGACATTTAAAAATTATGTAATAAATAATTCAAAAGACAATTTAGCTTAATCTTTCAAAAGACATGGTAAAATTCAGAAGTAACTTTTTCTTAAGACAGTTCCTCAATAATACTAATGAAAGATAGTCTTGTATAAGGCGCCTCATCTTTTTGTATCTTACAGACATTAGTAAAATTGCACTGTATTCTGAATAAAATCGAATTACAGTTATATGACAGTCCTTATGCATTTAGATATTTGAAATTGATTTGAAAACTGCAAAGAATATGATTATACTTTTAAAGGATCTTTCACTGAAGAATTTCTGGCTCTTATGCATTGCATATCATGAACATTCCATTCAACATATTGCATGTGTTGCCCAGTGGAAATGGACAGTCAAGTCAAAATATGCAAGGTAACTAGGAACAATTAGCCTTTATGTCTTTATGTTACTGACTAGTGTATTCTGAACTAAGAAACTTTAAATTCTCATATATGGAAGCTAACATTTTAAACGGAATTTTAGAGGAGATGCTCATGTAGTGAAAATGGTTTTGTTTATCCAGATACAGAATATTCTGTGTATAAATAATGATCTTCCTCATTTCACCAGCATGCTGCAACATATGTTTGTTTACATGGAAATTGTATTTCCTAAAGCAGGGGTCTTTGCTAGCATCTGTGTTTCAGGTTGAAGGTCTGTGTTAATGAATATAACTTTGGCTTGTATTAAGAGTACAGCTTGTCTTACTGGCATAATGCAGTGTTGTATCAGATATCTTCAGCTCTGGGCAAGCTATAGGTCAACACTATGAAAAGAATCTGATTCAGGTGCCAAAAGTCTTGCTTGTTACAGTTTTTTCATCACTTTGTGTGCAGATGTGACTAAACTAACTCTGGGTCTGAAGTTATATTGGATGGCACTCAGCTGAGAAGATGTTTACTGTCTTCCACTGCTTGGTTCATGGTGCACTTCATCAAAGGAAAAGAGCTCATACTTTGTGGACAGAATAGTCAACACATTGGAGGTAGGAATGTCACTGATAAGGACTATGACTCTCTGACAGAGATGATGGCAATGTCAAGTTCAGCAAAGGCTAATACAAAGTTCTGTATCTGGAGTGGATTCACCTCATCTGACCGTAGAGTAGAGGTTTGTTATGCAGAGAAGGATGGTGGTGCAGGTAGACGTGTTTATTGGGATGTCCTTGTTGTATTGAAAAACAATTATTTAATGGATTATGTTAATAAGCATACAGCCAGCTGGTCAAGGCAGTCTCCTTCTGTTCACCTCTTGCAGGAGTGTATCTGGAGTATTTTATTTGATGTTGAGACTCTAGGACAAACAAAACAATGATATGTTGGAGACAGTCCAGCAGGACAGCAGGATGATTATGAGTGAGGGGCATGTGGTATATGAGGGTGGCTGGCAGCGCAGAGTAACTTTGGACTGGATAGAGAAGGATAAAGGGGCTTTTTTTTGGCAATCCTCCACTATTTAAAGGGAGGAAAAAGTGTTGGAGCACAGATCCAAACTCTGTACAGAGGGACATAGGCTCAAATTGCAAGAAGGGAAATTCTGCTTAGATGTAAGGGCAAAATTCATCGCTATGAGAGTTATGCAGCATTGGAGAAGGTGGGCAGAGCAGTGAGATCTCTGTCTTTGGAGATTTCAGAACTTGATATGACCTTGATCTGTGAAGGCAGATCTACTTTCGGTCAGAAGTAGGAATAGATGACTTTAGGAGGTCCACTCCAACCTGAATTACTCTATCTGAGTGCTACTTCCTAAGGTAAAAAGAAATTTTGTTTGGTATAACATCTTCAGCTATTGGATCTTGATAACTTTGTGCTTTCCCCATTACACTGAAAGGTTTAAGCTGTCCAAGACTTGCTAAGAGTTCAGGAACCAAGTATGTCAGACCAGGCAGTAAATGTACCTTTTTCTCTTGAGTTCTAATCTTGGAACTGATCTAGGAAACTACCATTTACTTCCCTAGAAACAAGTAGTAATTGCAGCTTAAAGCACACAAACATATATAGACTTTATAAAAGCTGGCAAAAGAATGATGGTTTCCTTTGAGCAGAACAAGCAATATAAATCTGAGTGTTGAAAAATTATCTATTTATCAATTAAAATCTCTTTAATATTGTTCTTGTGTCAGAAGCTTCCTTAGAGACTTCCCTTTCCATATATTTTTTAATCTGAAATGAAGGAACTTTCCTTTTGCTGCTGTTGTCTCTTTTAACTGAAAGTTCTTGTTATTTCTTCTGTTTTGTTAACGTCTGATTTTTCTATAGTAGTCTTTTTGAATTGTGAAACCTGACTCTGGTACTTTGTTCTGCTTTTGAGAATGTATTTTGTAGACTTTGTCTAAGTTGATGCCGGAAGGATTTAGGGAGATAATAGATTTTTACTTGTCACTAGAGGTTGTGTATAATGTAGTTGGCTGTGTCAGCTGAAAATTTGATTTATTTCATGCTTCTGTTTTTACCTGTTTCATTTCCCATATATTAAATTCTTCATGGCTGCATGATTGCTAATGTTGGTAAAGGGAAGAGGTAGAAACAAGCCGACTATTAGGGATGTGAAAGAAAGAACAGCTTCCATTATACCACCAATGTGAGCATCCTCCACGAAGGGTAATGCTCAAGAAATTGTTTGATCTAGGATGTGATTATTGCTGCTGTTCACTTGTGTCCCCAAAAGGACACAACAGCCCTCGTCCTCCAACATTTCTGATATTTAAATGACTGTAGTGGTTTAGCCAAGTGTCCACCAAGTCATAATATCACTCCCTCTCCTAAACTGGACAGGAGAGAGAGAGAAATATAACAAGCAGTTTGTGAGTTGAGATCAAGACAGGGAGATCTCTCAGCAGTTAGCGTCAAGGGCAAAACAGACTCCAGGAGAAATGGTTTGATTTATCAAAGGAATGATAAGAACAGGGAGATGAGAAAAAATCTTGAATCTTAAAACACCTACCTCCACCCCTCCCTCTTCTCAGGGCTCCCCTTCCTTCCTCCTCCAATGGTGCAGGGGATGGGGGTTGCGGTCAGTTCATTAGATATGGACTTTGCTTCTGCTTCTTCTCAGGGGGAGGCCTCCTCACACTTCCCACTGCTACACTGTGGGGTCCCTCCCCGTGGGAGAGTTTCTCACAAACTTCTCCAGCGTGGATCCTTCCCATGGGCTACAGTTCCTCTTGAACTGCTCCAGCATGGGGCCTGCTATGGGGGCAGCTCCTCACACCCTGCCCCAACATGTGTCATCCACTGGGAGAACAGTCCTTCAGGTACCAACTGCTCCAGCCTGAATCCCTCACAGGATCACCAGTTGTGACAGCAAACCTGCTCCGGTGTAAGCTCCTCTCTCCCCACAGGCTCCCAGGTCCTGCCAGGAACTTGCTCTAGAGTCCCATGGAGTCACAGCCTCCTTCAGGCATCTACCCACTCCAACGTGGAGTCCTCCATGGGCTGTGAGTGGATCTCTGCTCCCCAGTGGCCTCCATGGACTGCAGGGGCACACCTGCCTCACCATGGTCCTCACCACAGGGCACAGGGGAGTCTTTCTTTCAGACTCTAAGCACTCTCCCTGTGCTCCTCCACTGACCTTGGTGTCTGTGGAGATGTTTTCACATTCTCACTCCCTGTTGCTGCTGCTGTTTAGCAACTTCTCCTTCTCAAATACGTTATTCACAAAGGTGTTACCTCCATCACTAATTGGCCAGGCCTGGGTTAGCTGTGGGTTAATTTTAGAACTGACTGGCCCTAGCCCTATGAGCTACAGGGGAAGCTTCTGGCATCTCTTTTTTTAAAAAGAAGCCACCCCTATAGCTACCCCTGCTACCAAAAAACCTGACCCAGGCAAAACCACTACAATGACATTTCCCGTATTTTCACATATGACTATTGCCTTCTGTTCTATCACTAGATACCACTGAAAAGAGTATGGCACTATCTTATTCCCCTATAGTAAGATGACATACTGTGATAAGCTCCTCTTGAGTCTTTTCTTCTACAGGTTGTACAACCCCAGTGCTCTCAATCTCTCGTCATATGAGAGATGCTCCACTACCTTCATTTTCTTTGTACCAGCTCCTCTTTCTGCCAAGTCACTTTCCAGCCAGTTAGCCTCCAATCTGTACTGATGCATGAGGTTATTCCTTTCCATGTGCAGGAGTTTCCATTTCCTGTTGCTGAACTTCAGTAGATTCCTGGCAACACTTTTCTCCAGCCTGTCTAGGTTCTTCTGAGTGGCCATCCTCCTGATTTTGTGTCATCTGCAGACTTGCTGAAGGTGAACTCTGTTCCATCTTCCCTGAAGATGTTAGACAATATTGATTCTGTATTGACCCTGAAGAATCCTACTAGTGACTGGCCTCTGGCTAGACTTTGTGATGCTGACTGCAAGCCTTTGAGCCTGGTAATCCATCCATTCCAATCTTTAATGGCAAATCTATTAATAGACATGAAAGCATTACTTACTATCTTCATAATGTAAAAAAAGAAGTCTACCAATATACAGGTTCACAAAGATAATTTAGCAAGTGTTTCACTGGAATTCATTTGCTGATATGAGCGTTATACGTTTCATGTGAAAATATTGATGGAAATGTCTTCTGCCCTGCAGGTTTGTTGAGGAGTTGGGAATGTACATGCCCTTTAGGGTTTGCATCCTTTCATTATTTCTGTGATGAATCTCTAACATTAAGCACTCAGATGCCGAAATATTTGAGCTGCAAGACAACTGTCTTCTAGTTAGAGAATGATTATGTCATTTCAGAGAACATCTGCTCTCACAAAGGATATATATAGAAAATTATTGTACATACAGAGAAAATTTCTAACTTATTCCTGAGGATTTAGAAAAAAATTATTGTCTTTGACTGTACAATAGGCAATATTAGCTGATAACTGCATCATAGCACCTATGACACGCAAGTAGAGAAGGATAGCTTTTCTTCCTTGAAGTTGTGAAGAGATTCTACATCTAAAGATTAACCTTGTTTAATGTGTTCTTTCCCTTTAATCATTGATCAAAATTGTTTTCTTCTGAATCATAGCAGTGATTACCATGTAAACTATAATGTCAGAAACATGGAATTACGTCTCTGTGTAGAGTAAGCACCAATATCAATTCTAAAAGGGAGATTTTAGTTTAAAAAAAACTCCTAAAAATAAAAATTTAATTCTAGAAATATAACCAAAGGAAATTAAAATTCAAAGTAAAAAAGTTGCAGTTACATTAAACGTAAGTTTCAATATCCATCAAGAAACTCTATTAAACTGTTAGACTTTGATGTGCAAAGCTTCAACTATCACTCTAGATCTATTATCATCATTATTCATAATTATGTTGTTTTGATGTTGATTAAATTGTTAATACTGGAGCACAGCACTAAATGTTTAAAATGATGAAAGAATAAATGCTTTAGCTTTGTTGAAATTATTAAATCTGTATTAAGCAGGTTCATCTTGTAAAATAAATGTAACTCCCAAACTACAAGGAAATGAGTTGCTCAGTTAGATACTATGAAATAAATGGACAAAGTATATTTACTTCTGTGGGAACATAACAGAAAATTAGAGAGGAGGATTGTAAATAGACTCAAGTGTGATTCAGCTTGAGTGTTTGAAAACACATACATAAATGATGCTAATTGTTTAGCCCTGTGTGCTCAGCAAGTAGAACATCCCTGTTTAGATAACATAGGCCTGTGCTGGACTCAGAAGCACCTATCAGACATTTTTGAGATTTCTGTCTTGCTGTGGGAAAGATCAAAGCATAGTAGAAAATTATGCCTAAAAAACAATCCTTGGTTCCCCGGCAAAAGTATTAGGTTGGAAGACTTTGTCTTTTTGCTCTGCTGCTGGCAGGACCAAGCTCCATGGTACTGTGTCCCTGCTTGCATGTCTCTGCCTGGAGGTTGTTTTAGAAATCCCTGAGATCATGGGGTAATGAGAATAATTTTGCTCTTGGCATTTTATCTGTGATTCTGTGGTTGTTCCTGTGTCCTGCCTATGTCAGCTCACACAACTTATTGTATATAAGTTTTAAAACTTTTAAAAAGGTCAAACTTAGAAAAGTAAGAATGATCCTACTGCTAGTCATTCACACATGTGGACTCTGCTAGAAAAAAGAGCATTGGGCCACTGTGGCTTGCCCAGACACTCTTTGAAGAATACTCTTTTTAAATGGGATATGTACGTGTTTGTCTGTATCTCCCTGTCCCTGTGTACAGGTGTGTTTCAGAAAGCATGTAAGTTGCTTCTCCATGTTGGGTTGTTGCAAATCTGCTGGGGAAGAAAAAACTTATCTACACAAAGTTAGACAAGCAGATACATCCTTTATTTGACAATGCCTTGGGGACATTCCCCAAAGAATGTACACTGAAACATTAAAATTAACAGATATTTATACTCAATATTCTTTTGTTCTTTCTGACTATGCATAAAAGGCTGCTTATAATTGATTATTAAATTTACCCTTTACCTCAATTGGTTGTTACTTTTACACATTACATCACTGTAATAGATTGGTCTCTTATTACACAAATTATGCATATTTATATATATATATCTCAAAATCACTTGGCCAACTAACTGATTTAGACTGTTGATTATTTGGTGTTTTGGACCAGAATGGTACTAATTATCTGTCACTCAGAACCAGAAAGTTATAGGGGTTCAAGACAGTGAACAGTTTAATAGTTAATATAACATTTTCATCCATGAGTTAAAGAATTCTTATTTATAATAATCCTTATATCTCTAGGACATTTCTGTATAAAACTATTATCTTCCCTGTAACTACAAAGGCACGTACTATGTCTGTTGATTGAGCTTTACATTTTTGTAGGGCCCATACCAAGAGAGTGAAACCAATCTAGAAGTAAGGAGTATTAAAATGTTTTTTAAAAAAGATTTACTCTTTAAAAAAAAGTTCTAAGTGCAAAATTTATGAAGGGAGAATCAGTAGTACAAAAATAAGTCAACAAAAATACATTATTCCATGATTCAGATTATGACATTTTACAGTTTTGATATGAAATGAAAGTATGGAAAAAGCTGTTTTGTCAACTGAAAAAACAGGAGGCTGCAAGTGTTAACAAAAAAAGCTTTATATCTATAATTTACAGTTACTTTAAAACTGTACTAAAATTGCTAGAACTAGTAATACCCTTGCTGGTAAAATATTGGTGTTTTGCTTTAACATAGTTTAAGGGTTTTGGCTAAGTTTGTATGTTTGTTCTGTGTCACAGTGTTTCCCCTACTTTCTCTGTGTGTTTTGTTCATCTAAAACACACACACACATACACACACACAAAAATCTTAAAATACATTTTTACTGTGGTCATTAATGTTGTTAGCTAGAGTGGAGAAAGAGGCTCCTAGTCCCTTGCTGTAGTAGAGGATATAGTGCAAATTTGCTCCTTAATAGAGAAATAAAATCAATAAAGAAGAAGTTTTATGAATTCCTAGCTACAGGAATAGCTTCAATTAGAACATTCACTTGTTAGACATCAAATAATTCAGCTGTGAAACATGAAGCTATAGGAAATGGAGTATCATTAGTTCTGTTGCTTATGGAACAATTTGTCCTTATAATATATTGAAATAATTTGTTCATGAAGTACTAAAATATGAACTTGAAGAATATGAATTAGGGGAAGTGAAAGGGAAAAATGAAGAGAAGGAAAATGATTCAAAGTCATGCACAAACAGAACATATGTAAGAATTATGTTTGCTTGAAAAGAGTTTTATTAGGTTTTGAATTATTACTTATTTGTATCTTTCAGTATAAAAATATTTCAATTAATATGTGTTTGGGGTTATGGGCCTATTCTCTGAGATCAGGAAGTCATAAATATTGCATTCCAAGTTTCATGTATTTAAATATTCTCAACATTTCTTTTTTATATGTAATGATGATCTGTTCCTATTTTCAGTAGCGTTGCATCTACTGAACTTCCCAAACACTTTCTGCTGCACTTTGGTTTGGAGTACTTCAGAAGCATAAAATTTTGAGCACAGTATATTGCCAATGTGCTCGAATACCTTGCAAGCTTTTGGAAAAAAAAACCAAAACAAACCAAACAAAATAAACTGCAAGTACCCCCAGCTAACAGGGGAAAACTAGTTCACAAGCCTGGGTAGGAACAAGTCATATAACTATGGTAAGTCTTAAAAGGAAGGTTCTTATGACCTTTCAAGGTCCCTTACAACCCTTAACATTCTGTGATTCTGTGAGTCTTGTCTGTGGCATTTCAGTAATTTCTTTTTTATATTAGCAATGTCTGTGAATCACTTCTGCATTTGTAAGTAAGTAGATGATAATGAAATCACAGAATCACAGAATGTTAAGGGTTGGAAGAGAGCAATAAAGATCAACTAGTCCAACCCCCCTGCTCAAGGAGGTCCACCTACGTCAGGTCACATAGGAACATGTACAGGTGTGTTTTGAAAACCTCCAGAGAAGGAGACTCTATAACCTCCCTGGGCAGCCTGTGCCCGGGCTCCCTCACTCTCACAGTAAAATAGCTTTTTCTTGTACTTATATGGAACTTTTTGTGTTCCAGCTTTTGTCCATTACTCCTTGTCCTGTTGCTAAATACAATAGAAAAAAGGGATGTCCCAATCTCCTGATATCCACCATTTAGATATTTGTAAATACTGATGAGATTTCCCCTCAGTCTCCTCTTCTCTAGACTAAACAGCCCAAGTTCCCACAGCCTTTCCTCATGAGGAAGATGTTCCAATCCCCTGATCATCTTAGTGGCCCTGTGCTGGACTCTCTCTAGCAGTTCCCTGTCCCTCTTGAGCTGGGGAGCCAGAACTGGACACAGGACTCCAGATGAGGCCTCATCAGAGCAGAGTAGAGGGGGAGGAGAACCTCCCTTGACCTGCTGGCCATACTCTTCTTAATGCATCCCAAAATGCCATTGGCTTTCTTGGCCATGAGAGCACATTGCTGGCTTATGCTTAGTTTGGTGTCCACTACACCTCACAGGTCTCTCTCCACATAGCTGCCATCCAGTATGTCAATCCCCAGCCTGTACTGGTACATGGGAGTTGTTTCTCCCCAGGTATAGGACTCTGCATTTACCCTTGTTGAACCTCATGAGGTTCCTCTCTGCCCAGCTCTCCATCTGGCTGAGATGTCACTGAATGGTAGCACAACAATCAGACAATCCTCCCAGTTTGGTGTCATCAGGGAACTTGCTGAGGGTACACTCTGTCCCCTCATCCAGGTTGTTTATGAAGATGTTGAATCAGACTGGCCCCAGAACCATGTGAAACCCCACTGGCCACAGGCCTCCAACTTGACTTGGCTCTCTTAATCAGCACCCTCTGGGCTCCGTTATTCAGCCAATTCTTGATTCACCTTACTGTCCACTCATCCAACTCACACTTCCCGAGTTTTCCTGTGAGGATGTTATGGGAGACAGCCAAGGTAGATGATATCCAGTGCTCTCCTGCATCTACCCAGACATCATAGAATGCTATCAGGTTGATCAAGCAGGATTTCCTCTTGGTGAATCTGTGTTGAGTCCCCCTGATGACCATCTTTTCCTTTGTGTATTTAGAGCTGTTCAATCACCTTTCCAGGAATGGAGGTGAGGAAGACTGGCCTTTTATTTCCCAGGTCCAACTTCTTGCCTTTTTTGAAGACTGAAGTGACATTGGCCTTCCTGCAGTCCTCAGACATCTCACCTGTCCTGCACAATCATTTAAAAATGATGGCAAGAGGCTCAGCAATTACATCAGCCAGCTCCCTCAGCACTCATGGGTGCATCCCATCAGTTCCCATGGATTTCTGCATGTCCAGGTTGCCCAACGGGTCTCTAACCCCATCTTCATACACTAAAGGAAAGTCTTCTATTCTCCAGACTATCTCACTATCCTCCAGGGACTGGAGGCTCAGCCTTGACTGTAAAGACAAGAGAAATATCGGTATTAGAATTAGAATTCTCAGACTCAGCTCTTCAGCTGTGCTACGTGAGTCAGGAGCAAATATTGTTTTCTATTTTCTGCTAAGGCCCAGCCCACAGATACATTTTAATGGATAGCATCTGCATATGCAATTCCACTGCTGCAACCAATTGCAGTGAAGAAAGAGGAACTTGTAAATTCAGCTCAATGTTGCGTCTCTTGTCTCCCAGCTGGTGACTAAGAGGATATGAGTTACTGAATTATCCAATAGCCAAAGAGCAGAGAAATATTGCTGCACTGGTAACACTAGGTTGGATTGTTGACAGTGTCTCAGAAGGCAGATGTTCATGTCAAACTGTCAGAACTGTCACTGCAGATGCTCTTGTTCATTGGAAAGACTTAATTCAAATATTGACTCAGTCATTTCCTATTTACTTGATAAAGTCTAATTAGATCACAGTATGCAATGATACAACTGTAGCGTGTTCTGTTCTTTGTACATTGTTTGAACCTCAGTTAAGTAACAAATTAAGAGTAAAAAGGAAAAATATCTTTACATTTGGGAAGATATTTTACTAGATGACTGAAAAGAAACAAATTACCTGTTTCTTTTGGATGAAGAAGCTTTTGTCTATCTTTTAGGAGCCTGTAGAGTTAGGTAAACAAATGGTGGTTAAGAACTGTGATGCTAATCTTGTAAGTACAGGCTTGTGGAGTTGTCCCCAAAGTGATATAAAACTAATCAGTTGATGATAAAACATTTTGAAATAATGAGGCTTTTGAGTGTAATCATGTAGTCAGGAATTCTAAAAGTCACTAGCTGTTAAAGTGCTAGCAATGTATTATAGAATGAACTAATCCAACAGGACAAATAAAGCTGCAGATTCATAATGGGGTTATTATTGTAGTCTATTGTCTAATATTTATGAAGATAATTCAGTGCTCACTTAAGCTCTTCAACGTGCATTAGAACTTCTAAAATAGCTGCAATGTCAACAATCTGAGTAAAAATCTTGAGTTTTCCAACAGTATGAAAGTGGCAAGGCAATGTTGTTTACTTAGTATGCATATCTAGCACTTTTCAGGTTGTGAAAGCATTGTGTTTTATCTCTACGGTATTACAAAAATTGCCACCTTTTTTTTAGATCATATGTTGTTATATTGAGTCCTACAAGTTGTTGTCTTGAGTTTTAGAAAATATCTTTTGCTAGATACTTGGATTCAGCTTCAACTGCTTTCACTGGTTATCAGCTTGAAGGATGAAAAAATGTGTTATTTTTGTGTAAAACTAAATGGTGACAAGAAAGTGGTGTTCTTGGCCATGGGTTTTGGCAGAAATTTAATGGAGCACAGCTTGACTAGATCTGCTTCACAGATCTTCAGCTGCCATCTCCATTTTACATCATAGTAATGCTGAGGAAATCCTACAGTTTAAGTTTATTCCAAGGCATTGAAGAAGCAAATACATAAAGAAGGAGTAAAGACCCTCCACAAAACCTTGCAGAAAGGTTAAAAAAAAAATTTTGAAAATCATAATGTCATAGAAAAATTTAAGTTGGAAGGGACCTCCTAAGGTTATCTATCCCCACTTCTGACCTAAAGCAGAGCTAACTTCATAGTTAGATTGGGTTGTCCAGCACTGTGTCAGGTTCTGAAAAGCAGTCATTTATCTGGTGTGTACAAATCCTCAGTTAACTTTCATAACTCTAAGAATACACTCTTGACAACAAATACTTTATTTTCCAGCCACCTTGCCAAATCCACTGCTAGGATGATTGTGTCTGATTTTAATGATTCACACAAGCGCTGTGAATCATATAGGTGATAAAACTCCGAGGGTCATCTAAGGGAGATGTTATTGTGGAGATGAGTGAAGAATTGTTTAGGAAATAAACATGTGTATATTCCAATTAGGCATAAATGTGTTAAGACAACACAAGGATTTGTGCATATAGTAGGGAACTCTCTATGGAGAAACAGCCAAAATTATGATGATTTTGTGAGAGGAATAGCATCACAGGGGCATTTTTTCCAATTAAATAATATATTTGAACCTGCTTCTGTAGGGGGGTTGGACTAGATGATCTCTAAAGATCCCTTCCAACCCCTACCATTCTATGATTCTATGATTCTATTTTTAAAAAGCCTTGCCATGTTTGCCCATTCATTAGAAAGCAATGGCAGCTGAGATGGCTATTAAACTACAGTATTATTTTAAAATTAAGTTACAAGAGAACATCTAAAATACACCAAATTAATTTGTATCAGTGAAAATAATGCAAACAAAATCAAATATGATAACAGGGAAAATGTAAATTAGAGATGTTTTACATATCAGATATATACTTTAAACAATTCATTAGTTCTATGTAAATGGATACTTTTCATTTGACACTTGTATGATGCAAATCTGTATTCACTGCATCTTCATTTTACACCAAGCTTGTCACTGTTCCTTGGTTTTCTGCTTCTTAATGAAACACCTCTAGAACCATTAGTAGGGCAGTGACATGTGGCTGATTTTTACATATTAAAAATTGATTTCCAGAATGTACTATGCAATGTTATGTAAGTATTTAGTGTGTGTGATGTATGTTTCTAAATCTGTAGCCTTTTTCTTTTCCGTATGCTCTGCAGAAATAACTGGGATTGCAAATCTGAACTTAGTTGCTGGAACATTTAAATTTGAAATCTGGTGAAAGAGTGGCTACTTGTATTTAAATCTATTATAGAAAGAGAAAACTGTTAATACCCTCTTTGCACACGAATATTTTGTTGGCGCTTGTTCTTGCCCACCTTGTCACAAATCACTTCTTCAGTTGGCTTTTTTTTTTTCTTGAGATCCTCTTTCTTCTTTTTACATACTCTTCAGTGATCATATACTTAACAAGTGTGCCTTATTCTTCTCTTTGACTGGCCTTAAGTTTATCATACTGGGATGTCAAATGCCATGGCTGCTCTTGAGAAAATATCTTGTCTGACATTATTTGACAGACAAAGAAATAGAAAAGAGCAATATGTAAGAAGATGGCTGTGATTTTTACTAATTTAGGGTAGTTCTACTAGGGGTTTTTTTTTCCTAAAGCTGCTCCTCAGTGTTGTTTCTCTTGCTGCCTTTGCTGCTGCTGCCACCAACAAACAAAACTCTAGTTATCTTTCCTTCTTCTGGGTTAGATAATGCTTGGGCCTGTTGGACGGAATCTACATTCATTAGAGAATACAACTCACTGCGTGGTCAGGTCTACACCTACAAACTCTTAATGTTTGCTTTTAATAATGTGAGAAACTGACACTTTCTGCTTATGTCCAAAGTACATCAAACAGTTGCCTGTTCAAAAGTGTACAAAGTCATTGTTTTCTTCAGTGGTATGTTTTTCCTCTCTTTCTTGTGGGTAGCCTTCATTTTATTAAGAATAAAATATGTCTATTTATTGAAATAAATTTACATCTCACATGAAGATTTAGATTCTGCTAATAATTGTCTCAACACTTATAAATGCTACTCAATAAACAGGATATGCTTGTATGACAAAGGACTCTATAGAGAGATTGGGAAGGGAAAGGTTATGCACAAGAACATGACAGAAGATAGCCTCAGCATGACCCAAATGCTTTAAGAGTGAAGGTGTTTTGCTTCTTGGTGGTTACAAGAGCATGTCTTAAGGGATCTATTTTTTTCCTATTGACATTCATGGGAAATTTATTCCACAATTTATCTCATGGTCTCTCTTTGGCATATTTAATACTGCAAAGGCTTGTGAGAATTTTTTCTTTGCCTATTGCTGAATAAGCTAAAATAAAATCTGTTAAATGCAAAATATGACTTAAACCTATAAACTTCATGGTGGTCAATTGAAATAGTTACATGAGATCTGCAGCTGTTCTGAGATCTAGATATGAATTTTGATCATATCAATTTTAAATAGGTATTTTTTGTTTATGTTTATGTTTATGTTAATTTTCTTCAGATAGATGAAAAAGCCCCAAAGAATTGCAAACTTTGAACTGACTGATCTAAAACATTCCCCAGTGGTATAGGCACCTTTGAAAAGTGACCCTCTACAGGGAGAAGGTGATTTAAATTTCTGTTTTGGGAAGCATGACAGAGAGAGTTAAAGATACACAACAGTAGATCCAAGGAGTTAGAAAACACACCTTGTCCCATGGCAACTGCTGATGTGTAAAGTTGTTAGTGTGGCCTCTACGCAACTACTGTTGAGCTCTGAGATCACTAGTAGTGATGACTGGGTACATTTATATTTAACAATTTCCCTCTATATCCCTCAGCAGAATATAATTAATGGCATTAATGATGTGTACCTAGCTAAACTCAAAGACTAATTTCAAGCTTTGAGTGTGTAATGAGATAATGAGAACGAATATGACAAATCCTTTTTAATAAAACCTTTGAAATTCTAAAATCCAGATGAGAGTTATTTTGGGTTGAGTATCACTAAAAATAATGCTGGGCCATTACATATGAAGAACCCCATTGATGAGAGGCTACTAATAATGCTGTCTTCAGAGATTTCATTTGTCAACTATGGTATTTGTAAGAATACCATGTGACCCGTAAAGATTGTTTTCCATTTATAAAGGTAGTCATAACTTGTGAAAGTACAAATCTGAAATGGAGTCAACAGTAGAGACCCAAATAAGGAACAAAATTTGTGTTCAGATAATGTAAAAGGATGTGATATCTTTTTCTGTATTAAATCTGTTAACTGATTCCAAACTTCTATATTTATTTATAAAGTAGTTCTTATGAAAAATAATTAATATGAAAGAAAATTTAAAACCCCCACATTCTTCTGTAATACAACTTTCCTTGGAACTAAAATGAAGTGTAGTAATATTTAGAAGTATCCTTGGCTTCTTTAGCTTTTTTATGATTAGATCATAATGATCAAAAGAGTTATCATTAAGTGTATTAAAAACACATTGTAAAGCCTAAAGAACAGATTTCATCTATTATAGCTTTTGTACTGTGCTGAAGTTGGAAACATTTTTTTCTTAAGTCTTTGCAAATGTCAGTGGAAACACTTTATTCTTTAAATTAAAAGAAGCATGGAGGCGAGAATTAAGAAGTCCAGAAAAAAAAACCTTAAGATCCTTCATTTCACAGAACTGAAATAAAAGAATAGATATTAATGCGCAGGTTTGTGGGAGTCAATTAATTTGATTTTATTAAAATAAGATGAATAAGAGGTTAGTTTTAAAAATTGTTGAAGAGACTTCAAAAGACAGAATAAGTATGGGACAAACCATAGAATACCAGCATAGCATAAATGTGCTGTACATGTTTTGCCAAAGAGAATCCTCAGAGCGTTAGTTATCAGTAAATATAATTATCTTTAGAAATATTGCCAAAATAATAAGACGATCATTTGTAAGAACATAAAAGTATGTTCTAATGTATTAAAAATAGGGGTTAAAGAAGAGAAAATTATTTCATCTTACTGTGCCTGACATAAAAATACTGACATTTACCTACAATTAATGTTACTGCAGTATTTGTGGCCTGCCTCACATTCAGCAGCAGGAATGCAGCAGCAATGTTGTTTCTTGTGTATGGTAAAGATCAATATTTTAACGCTGTACTTTGTGATCTAATTTAATTTTTAAAAGGTAGATAATTGAAAAGATTTCCATGGCTTATACTGACCTTACTAAGACATTAAAATAGTTCTAACTATTCCCAGAGAGAAAATAATTCTAATGATATTTTCAGAGAGATACTGTAGAAATGTAGATTAGATGTGCAGGATATGAGTTAGAAATGGAAATTGTTAAAATAGACAGAAAATTTTGCTATTGGTTTATTGTGAAAATTGAAGGATTTAAGTTAGTTGTGGAACTATCTCCTAAAACTCTTAAGCTCAGATTTCCACTTGTTTTTTTCCTGAGGTACTATTCCTTCAATATTCTATTTCTACCAAAGTACTGTTATTTCCCTTCTGGCAGGATGAAGAAGAAGTTGGGTCAAGGGCTACCTCTTATAGCACTCAGCTTCTGAGAACTCTTCAATTTGGGCAAGTCTTATTTGGCTTATGTTAATATGAAATATTAACATAACTGAAATAAAGGACAAAAACACAGTTTCTTTCAGTGGTAGCTATTAGCACAAAGTCCTTCATTCTGAAATATTGGTCCTCTGTTACTGTTTTCATAAGCTGTTTCCAACTGTGCTCTGATTATGGCTATAATTCAAATGGCGTGAACATATATACATCTATAGGATGTTGTCCTGGTTCTGACTGGGATAGAGTTAATTTTCTCCTAGTAGCTGCTACAGGACTATATTTTGGGTTTGTGCTGAAGAGAATATTGATATCACAGAGATGTTTTGGTTATTGCTGAGCAGTGCTTGCACGGCATCAAGACTTTTTCTGTTTCTCACTCTGCCCCACCAGTGAGTAGACTGGTGGAAGTGAGGGGCTGAGATAGGCTGATGTGTGCACAAGAAGCTGGGAGGAAACGTGACCAGGACAGTTGACCTGAACTAGTCAAAGAGCTATTCCATACCACAGAGTGTCATGTCCAGTATATAAACTGGGGGACAATTAGCTCGGAGGGGAGTTAGCTGCTCAGGAATTGTACAGTAGGTGGCAAACAATTGCATTGGATATCACTTGTCTTTTTCTTGGGTTTTGGTTCTTTTATTTACTATTAAATTTTATTCTTCTAACTGTGATTATATTTTATTTTGATTTAGTTATCATACATGTTCTAATCTTAACCCACAAGTCTTGATTTTCTTTTTAGACTTCCCTCCCCAGCCTATGGGATATGTTGGGAGGGAGAGTGAGTGAGTGGCTACCTGTTGGTTCCTTGCCAGCTCAGCTTGAACAACAGTTATTCCTTAAGTTTATTCTGATATCAATTATTTTTTTGAAGTTTGATGAAAGGTCTACTCTTGATGTAATATGAGGACAACACTTCCTTTCCAGAAATTTTTAATTTTTTCAGACCCCTTGGGTACATTAAGAAATTTTAAAAGACATTCCAGTTTGAAAAATTCAAAATTGCATTAGCTGGCATATTTGAATTAAATAGAAAGTGAACACTGAGGAGCCTATGCTGTATGATACTTCTTACCAAATTTTTAATACGTATCTCAATAAATAGTCAGTTCTGTACAAGTGATATCTGAAGAATAAAACAGTAAAACAAATGTTGATCAATTGTTATTTATTGATGTTTTATAAATATGTTGCAAAGCTACAAAAATTAAGGGGAAAGGAATTGAAAGTCACATCTGTTTTTCAAGTTCTTATTTTCACATATGTATTATTTTTCTCCTCATGTCTATATTGCAAGAGTAATCTCCTTAAGATGCATCCTGAATTGTAGAGTCCTTTCTATATTTCTAAAGCATAGCCTTGTGGTTTAGTTTTCTAAAAATGAGCTTACATTCTGCCTGTGAAAAGAACTACATTGTGTATTGTATACTGTAAATGTAAGCTATGGCAGTACATCTTCAGATGTGAATATATTTATTGCAGAAAACAGTACTCATGTTTTTTCACTTTGAGCTGCTGTCATCTACTGCTGCACTGAGAGAGAAGATGAGCACAGTGTGACCACAGCCTTGCTCTCTATGTGTGTATCGTGATCACAGCCTAGCAGCCTGCCAGGCAGAAGTATACACACCAGCTAGCTTTATTGTTTTTTATAGTGGAAAAGCCAATAGATCTTTGTTACTATTGTGGTTATTTTCTAAAATAAATGAGAAAAAATAGCAAGATTTTTTTCAGCAAAAATTCTTTCAGACTTCAACTATACCACTAGAGTTGCAGGTACCAATTCTGCTCTTAATTCCTTCCCTGATCTGCAGCCAGAGACACCATCTACTGCTTTTCCTAAATTTTACAAGTATTTGTTAGTACATTAAATGTTAGCTATTTAATTGCACTGTGTTCTATTTGTGATACAATTCTAAAAAAGACTGCAATTTATTTTTTTTTCTCAAATTAAAAGTAATGGGGCAAAACAGCTATTAAAAGATATTATCTAGCTCCAGTGGCTTAAAAAATTACTTTTTTCTCCAACATATTGCAAAGTGATTGTGAAATACAGGTATGCAGGTTGGTGTATTAGTGATTGACATACGCATATGCTTACTTTTAATTTGCCTTTCTACTTCAGCACATTCTTCACCAAAGGAGAAAATTCCAAATATGCATTATGTCCTCATCCATGGAGGTATTTTAAAGATGTATAGATGTGGCACTAAGGGACACGGTTTAGTGGTGGACATGACAGTGCTGGGTTAATGGTTGGACTCTGCTCTTGAAGATAATTTCCAACCTAAATTATTCTGTGATTCTGTGATTATTAACAACTTGCCAATCGGTATTCTTATGGTTTTATTTTTAGTTAAGCTAAGCAAAATACATTAATGACAAAAGACTCTACAAATTTTGTCTGCGTGCAATTTTAGATGATTATGGTGAAGCATTTTCTCATGCTTTCATTTCACTACCACTTATTCAAACGTTTCCAAACATAATATTTTATGGGACTTGTACTAGAGTCATCATAGTAAAAATGAATTAGCTTAACTTTTTTTTTCCTTAAAATTAGACATTTCAAAACAAATTTTTAAATTATGTAGAAGGGAACCATGAATAATTTGTTAATTTAGAGCATAAACTTCACAAGTTTTTCTTATCTATTTTTCAAACATCCAGTGCTGCTATTCTAACTTTTATGCAGAATCTTTCAAATTTCAAACTGTTCAATCCTTAATGGAATCTTGGTGTACAACGGCAACTCCCATTGTATAAAAGAGAGAGTGTATTCAGCAAATAAAGCTATTTGACTAATATCTGAATAGGAATGAGTATTTTCTATTGCTTTATTACATTTTTTTCCTCTTTGCTTCTTAACAAGGATTTTCATTGTTAGAAAGCACTTGCCAACAGCTGGTAATGCAGAGATTAAATTTTCATCTTAATTCCTGCTAATTTGCATTTACCTGGATACTTTTTCATAAAATGCTGCTCACCTTTTCTAAAAGGAAATTATAAATAATGAGTTGAAGGAAATAAAACCAGTAAAACTGGTATATATAAAAAAAGTTTTTCATGGTTTCCTAATTATTGAATAGACATGAGATCAGTTCTCAAACTCATATTGCAATCTGCTTGTCTACAGGAAGGCCAACTAATCTTTAAACGGGATGCTATTCACTAGCAAAGGGCAATATAAACTCTCAATATTCCATGTGTTGTGGTTGCTTCTTTTATTTTGTATTGCCTCAGAATAAAAACTGTCAGAAGCATTTTGATGATTTTTACGCAAAAATAAGCTACTGATCAGCTGAAATAACATCAACCTAGGTAACAGCAAAATGAATAGCATCACTCTTGCATTTTCATTGTTATATACTACCATCTGTTAAAAAAGGAAAAGAGAAAAGAAAGAGATACCCAAAAAATCTCAGAGCAAAAAAACTCGGCAAAGCATGTATCCTGTAAGCAGCACTATTTTTAATTCCCAGGAGCTCCATTTAAAGAGTGAAGTACTTCTGTTTCTTCTGATGCCAAGTGAAAAGAAGTTTCTAAAATAATACTCAACTGCATTTAAAATTTGATCTAGATTTCTAATAAACATCATCTGGTATCTGGTGAATGAAGTACATAGACAGTTCTTACTGATTTGAGTGATATTAGAAGTGGATCTTCAAGTTGTAAATTATGTGAGGTTTTTTTTTCCTCTTTTTTCCTTATTTAGGGAGATACTGGGAACACCTTAAAGGCTGATTGTGAATAAATTTTTGCTTATTTTTATGCTTCTATTATTACTGAATTGTGTGGAGTCTCCGACAATGACAGAAATTATTTTAGCTAGATGTGGCGAAATGCATATGCCAGCTTCACTAGCTAGACAGCTGCATTCTTTCTCTTTGTAGTATATGTTTATATACTTATGGATGTACATGTATACAGCATCATTAACTGAAGAAGATTTAAAAACAAATGTAAAAACTTCTCTTATTCACAGTTCTTTATTATCTCAACGGAGATCCTTTAGACATCTTACCGTAATCTGTTATGCTAAAAGTGTAGTCATTTCAAAACACTGTCTGATAGTGAAACTGCCAAACCAATTATGTGAACCAGAGGTTATTGTCTGGGTTATGGTGTAGTTCTTTCAGTGGAAGTTTAGTTTCTAGTGTATGTTGAAGCTACAGTGTAAGATACAGTTAAATATGGAAAACTTCCAGTCAAGAGAGTTATGGTTAGACGACTTTGTAAAAGCAGAAAACTATGTATTTGAATTCATCCCTAGAGGCTTTTCCCCAATGCCTTTTCTTTATTTTTAAGGGATTTTGAAAGAAAATAATCTATTGTTTGCTACAATATTAAAAGTGATGTGCTACACTAACTTGTTATCCTATGTCTTCTTGCTCAGAAGATATCCTTTGTTAGTTCATCCTAATATTCATTAATATATTAATTAATGAATATCATTAATATATTCATTAATATATTAATTAATGAATATCTATTTATTTTCTTATTTCCATGTACTGTTTGAGTTGTGACAAAAATTTATGTTTCACAGTTAAATCTTTCCTGAGCGTCTTGGTCTACTTCTATTCTGGCAGCTCAGAGAAATGGCTAGGAACTGTTTATACTTTCCTTTTGTACTGTTTGCTTACTGTCTTGAAAAGCAGTGAAGTGGACAAAAAGTTCCACTTAAATATAAGAAAAAACCTATTTTACTATGAGGGTGATGGAGCAGTGGAACAGGCTGCCCAGAGGGGTGGTGGAGTCTCCTCTGGAGGTCTTCAAGACCTACCTGGACATGTTCCTGTGTGACCTGATCTAGGTGGACCTGCTTCTGCAGGGAAGTTGTACTAGATTATCTCTAAAGGTTCCTTCCAACCCTACCAATCTATGATTCTATGTGTCACCCCAAAACAAGACCCAGGACTGAATTAAGATGTTTCCAGGGTAACATAGGAGCTAAAAATAATTTCCATGTCCTGCCTTTTGTCCTGCACGGGACAATCACTTCCATGTCCTGCACAGACTTTCTTACTTGTTCTTTCTAGTATTACTAGACCCCTTGTAACCTTTTCTATTCTGAGACTACCATATATTTTCCTCAAATTGGGTGAGTCTCTTCTTCAGAATTATGTTGCACCCTCCTGTTCTTGGGTAGCTATCTTTACATATGATACATCCTTTCCATACTCCTGTGAAAAATTCTGGTATATCATTGCAAATGATTTTTGATAGGATTTTTTCTGTTACTGTTGGATTAAAATTGCAGTTGTCCTGTATTTTAATATATGGTGGAACCAGTTGTCTTCTGACAGGTAAGGAATTAATGTCCCTTTCTTTTATCCTTTCTTTTGGATATTAATGGACTTGTATTAACTCTCTACTGTGTTAAAATATTTCTCTGTATAACTTAGAAACAATCCATTCCATATGTTCTTTTGTGAAACTCTGTTTTGCTTACTTGATTTCTCAGTGCTTGAACTACTACCACATTGATAAGTCACTGGACTTATTACCTCCATGATTAAAGCTTGTGACCCTGGGTAGTTTTTTTAAAAAAATATTTGTGTTTCTGAATCCTTGGTTTTAATCACTCTTTATTCAACATCTGAATGTGCATTTAAAGCTGTACTGCATTCAGTTACTCAAAAGCAAGTTCTTTTAGACATCCCTTTCAAGAAGCATATATATTAAATATTGAATTTATATGGGACAATTTTCTCATATCTGTTTTTGTGGCAAATAAATTCCCATATTTCTTCATTTTATGTTACTTGGGAGTATAGGATTGATCTATGGGGATCTCTGTAGTGCCTTTGACATATTAAAAGAAGCCCTCCATGTCAGCATTTCATTTTTCTCCAAGCTTCTCAAATTTGCAGGTCTTCAGATGTTTGTTAGATGGGTTATCATGTACTCCTGTGTTGAAATCCTTTTTTGTTGATATGTGGATAGACTGGTTGTTTGGAACTCTCTTAGTGTTTACTTTGTGATTTTTCTGATCTAGGTGCACAAGAACATGTGAGTTCATGTTAAATATTAAGACTGATGTAATGTAAGGATTTATTTACCTGACTTAATCATATTATGTCTGGAAAGTTTTGCATGTGAGGTTAATGAAGGATTATAATCTTTTCAGATTGATTTGAACCAATCTCATATTAGGCCTTATTGGGCTAAGCCATCCATTAGCCAGTGGTGGAAGAAACAGAAGACAAAGCTGGAAAAAGCCCAAGCAAACCCATGTCTCTTCCCAGCTGTAGCATCTATTATAAGTTCCTTTTTGGGTTCTATTGGTCTACTAAGTCATTGCATGAGTTCTCTGAAGCTGTTTGAAGAAAAGCCTGAATCTTTAGCGAAACTCAGAAGACATGCCTGTGTCCTTCCTTTTCTGCATTTCAACATCAGAATTATCTTTTGTAATAAATGATGACTTCCTAGTATACTTGTGTATACATGAAAAATTCTACAGATTTCAGCATTATGTTCCATATGCTTCTAAGAGATAGAATAGTACATTTTTGACATATGGTCTTTATTTGGTTTAACGTATACATAATTCAGATCTACTGTGGACCACTAAGATTTGATGGTATATGAGTGTGGCTTGTGGGTTTTGTTTTTTTTTTTTTTTTTGGAGGGGAGAAGCACTGAAGGGTCTGGGGTTTCTTTTCTAGTTTGTTTGGGGTTTGGTTTTTTTCATGTTTTTTTTTTTTTTTAATCGGATATATTGCTGTAGTATTTTTCCATTGGAAATATGACAGAGAGAATATCTGCGTAACACAGAGTTTGTTTACAGGAGTATACTGAGTTGTACCTATCTAAATTCTAATGTTACTTTTCTTTCTAACACTGAAGAGAAATCTGTTAGAGCTATTAAGACAATCAAGAAGTAATTCAGTGACTGTATCTGACTCTTGGAGTATGTCTACAGCTTACAGTTAAGACTTTTATTACCCTCAGAAATAGATTTTTTTTCATTTCTTGTTCTCCATTTTGCATTCTTCTAGAATCGTGGAATCTTAAGGTTTGGAAGGATCTTGGAAGATCATCTAGTCCAGTCTCCCTGCCAGAGCAGGACCACCTAGAGTAGGTCACAAAGGAACTCATCCAGGTGGGTTTTAAATGTCTCCAGAGAAGGAGACTCAACAACCCATATTGGCAGCCTGTTCCAACGCTCTATCATCTCCACTGTGAGGATGTTTTTCCTTATGTGTCTTTGAAATCTCTTAGTTCCTAGCTTGTACCCATTACCCCTTGTCCTGTCACTGGACATCACTGAGAACAGTCTGACTCCATCCTCCTGACACTCACCCTTTATGTATTTGTAAATATCAATGAGGTCACCCCTCAGTCTCTTGTCTCCAAGCTGAAGAGCCTCAGCTCCCTCAGCCTTTCATCATCCCCTCCCTTCATCATCTTTGTGGCCCTACACTTAAAACTTTCCAGCCGCTCCCTGTCCTTCTTAAACTGAGGGACCCAGAACTGTACACAATATTCCAGATGTGGTCTCATGAGAGCAGAGTAGAGGGGAAGGAGAACTTCTCTCAGCCTACTTACCACTCCCCTTCTAATACACCCCAGGATGCTATTGGCCTTCTTGGACACGAGGGCACATTGCTGGCTCATGCTCATCCTGCTGTCCACCATGACTCCCAGGTTCCTTTCCCCTACACTACTCTCTAAGAATTCATTCTCCAACCTGTACTGGTACATGGGGTTATTCTTTCCCAGATGCAAGACTCTACACTTGCCCTTGTAGAGCTTCATTAGATTTCTCTCTGCCCAACTCTCAAGCCTGTCCAGGTCTCGTTGAATGGCAGCACAGCCTTCTGGTGTGTCAGCCACTCCACCCAGCAAACTTGCTGACAGTTCCCTCTTTTCCCTCAGCAAGGTCATTAACGAATATATTCAACAGTACTGGCCCCTTCACTGACACCTGAGGAACTCCAATAGATACAGGCCTCCAACTAGACCTCCCCACACTGATCACAGCTCTCTGCCTTCTTCCCTTCAACCAGTTAACAATCCACCTCACTACCTGATCATCCAGCCCACACTTTCTCAGTTTTGCTGTGAGGATGCTGTGAGAGATGGTGTCAAATGCTTTACTGAAATCAAGAGAAACCACATCCACTGCACTACCACCATCTATCCATCTGGTTACATCTTCATAAAAGGCTATCAGGTTGGTCAAATATGACTTCCTCTTGGTAAAGCCATGTTGACTGCTCCTAATGACCCTTTTATCCTTTATATGCCTGGAGACAGCACCAAGGATAAGTCGTTCCATCATTTTTCCATGGATGGAGGTGGACCTTACAAATCATCCTGTTTCATGGAGCTGCCCCTGTATTCTACCAGGCTACTCTGCTTTAAAGCCTTTAGTTAAGTGATTTACTTTTGAGTATAGTAATACACTTTGAGATAATCTCTAATGGGGACAAAATCACTAGTGAAATAAGCCCTTGGGAGCACGTAGTTGTTAATCCTTTTTGATTGAACTGCCGATTCAAGAAATCTGTATTAGTTGCTATCATCTATTGTTGTGGAGTCTTTCCTTGTTTACTTTGTGGTAAGATGAACATCACCTTCACTAAAAAAGACAGGTGAACAAAAAACATGGATTTATTTAATAGCATGAAGAATAATTGTCAAAGGATGACATGTACTTCAAGACAATCTAAATAATTTTTAACAACTCTAAAATTGTATTCACTAAAAGGAAAGAAAATGGCACTTTACCAAATCTTAACATATAGTAGAGTATGAGGAGAGATTTTTAGTTGCATGGTAAGTAATTTTATTTCTTTGTAAATGAAATTCACTGTACAGTATCGCTTTCTGAACTGTGTTTTCCACTCAAGTTATTTTGTAAGTATTAAATTAAATTCATTCCAAGATACATGCTTTCAGAGATTGTAACAGTTCCTATTTGTTTGCAATATACTGTGACTTTCTTAACAGTGAAAGAAAAAGTTCGTAAAACAGTTTTCCACCTCATTGCTTCTTTTCATAACAGCTCTCATACTTAAACTGCAGGATTTTATTGAATACAAATTGAAGTGAACCTACATCAGCATGGAAATATCAAAATCATACAGAGGTGCTGTGCTTTGCTCATTGCAAGTGAGGGTAAATGTCATACACTGTGATTACTTACAACTCAGGCAGAAGGTTTGTAAGTTTTGAGTAATAGCTGTATTTAAAGTACCGTGAATTCCAATGTATGAATTTTACTTGCTTCTGAAGTAACAGACTCTAATGCGACAATCTATCTGATCTTTCACAGGAAAATGGGAAGCTTAGGGAAGGTGCAAATGTCTATCCATTCCTGAGATGATGAATTGAACATGTTTACTTTGTGTCATCATTAAGAGAAGTAAAAATGAATATAAATATGGTGGTAGGCTATGTAGGGATGCTTATGTGTCAGGTTCCTGTTTACTTCACTTATGCAACATACTCCAGAGAGTAATATGATCTTTTAAACAAAAATTCAGTTCAGTGTTTTCCTTCAAGAGCTAGCTCACATTTCTAAACAGCTTAGAATGTCAATATTACACTAACTAGTTGGTTGAAGATGCAGGCCTTGGTGTCTGAGGGAATATTTCCAGCATTTTGAAGCAATCTATTCCTGTGTAGAATATGAAGAGTTTCAGAGTGAATCATCAGTCATTCCTATCTGGAAGTACAGAGCAGCACTCAGAAAAATGTTTGATAATATGCTCAAATTGACTCAGGAGTACTTTGAACTTAGTTTCTAGAGATACTGCGCTTCAATAGAAGACAAAGGAGATGCTTTCACAAAGCTTATATGAAGCTAGGTAAACAGTAGTTTGGAAGGAAAAATGAAAGAATCATGAAAGATTTGTTTTTTTCCATTTTGTGTATTTTCCAGAAGTTCCAAAAATGAAACAATATTTCCTCTTCCTTTACATGTTGGGTATTAGAATTGTCAAATATATTTGGGGCTAAGGGCAGCTTCAGACCTATAGGAATACACAGGCATATCTATCCAACAGGACAGTGAGTGGAGGCTGCAGCCTTGTCTCAGAGGTGGAATAGCACTGTTAGAGTAGGGTCTCAGCTGTGCTGTACAGGGATGGACAAACAGCCAGTTAAATTCTGATAGTTTTTGTTAGCTGCTATACCTTTCTAATATCAATATATTTCTGTAAATGGTTACAAGAAGCCTTGGATTGTGCTCTCCTTTGCTTTCTTTTCTGTGTCGTGTGCTAGGTGTGTATGCCTGGCTTGCATTTGTCAGCTACTAGGTCATGGTTTCAGCTCTGACATAAGTTCTAGGATTGTGTCAGTTTTTCCTTTCTGTTTTAATGCATATTTTTAAATTATTTGTCTTTTACCCCCTGCAATATTTTGGAGAGATTAGTTTGAGGAATAATTTTGTCATTTTTTTAAAGTACTGTGAGGCTGTGAGTACTTTTGCTATTGTATTTCTGCCTTAAAAAAAGTAAAAATGAAAACCTCTCTGTGTTTATGTGCATTGTAGAACCTATATTCCTGGCAGAAGTAAGATCTGCTTTGGGCAGATCCCAGAGAAACTGACACATTAGTCTGGAATTCCTTGTGTGTATCTATGATAATGTTAAGGTAATGTTTACTGTTTCATCTTCTCCATGTGATATTTCTTGCAATGATTGACAGAAACAGTCATGGACTTTATTCCTGGGAAAGCACCAAATTAACATACTATCTGATATGTCCTTCAAGTTTCGAAGTCTGTCCTTCTCAACTGTGAGACTCTTCGACATTTCTCAGAATAGTTTCCAGACAATTGATATGATCATTTAATTCTCTTCAGGTGCAGCCAGCTTTTTGGAAGGTTGAGTTAAAGTGGCTTGGTGGCTGAATGATCTCAGGCTTTCTTCATCTTTGACTCTGGGGATTTCACTCCTTCTCTGAAGACTGACTTTCATCTGGCAATTTCTAGCAAACTTATATAATCAATTTCACTTTTCTTATAATGGATAAAAATGTAAGAAGCAGCAGTAGATAATATTACCTGGGGTTCAGCGGAGGTAGGATTTTTTTTTTCAAGATTGTTAACACTGTTCAACATGCAAATGTAATGTTTCCTATGCCCTAAAATAGTGCCCAGGCAGAGTACTGAACCTTTGAAACTCACTGTATATACTTCTTTTTTTAAGGCATTACTCGCCTGGTTTGAGGGATGTGTTGGTAGTGTTGGAGTCAAGCCTTCCCTTCTTTTTCCTTTTCTTTTTTTTTTTTTTTCTTTTCTCCTTTGCCTGAAATACATTTAAATTTAGAACTAAAAATTTCTGTATGTATAATTCTATTTAGAGATTACTTTTGAATAAGTGACCTGTGAGGCCTACAATGTTTGTCCCAGTCTTATAGTCTGCTTTTCTTGATTGAATCTCTTGTCCTACATTAGATATTCTGAAAAGCAAATGCACCTATCTATGTCTTGGCAAAGTTATATTTTCAGAATTTGCCTCCTTTTGCTCGTATATGAAACAATTTTTAAGTTGGCTTAAAAAACTCCCATCTAATTGAACAGATTTTATTGTTCAGGTGATCTGTTTATTCTCCTAGGCCAAATATAGCTTATCATATATAGCATTCTGTGTAGAACCTCATCTAGAAAGCAGTGTGCAACTATGACCTAAGCTTTTCAGGCTAGTTTGGCTATAGGAGGTCTGCAAACAAGCCAGCCAACTTTGATTACAGATCAGACTGTTGCTTCAAATTATCTTGCCATTGCATCTCAGCATGAATGATATCTTTTCACATTGTGTTATAAATTGCTGTGATAAAGTTCACTAGCCAATTTAAGCGACTCATGGATCAAATTTATTAAGCAAGCGGCAAATAAGCAAAACAGCGCTGGGCAGTCGGGAGACTCTGCTCCACCAACGGCTCGCGACCCTCCCCCCGCCGCCCCGTATCACAGTCCTTTTATACAGTCCTTATCGGTCGGGTGCATCGCTCCCTGGTGCACTCTGCGCATGTGCCCGTCTTGTTACTGGGGGGTCTTCTTCTGCCTCCTGGTGGTCGTAGGGTGGTCGCTATTGTACCTCCTATAAGCATCTTAGCTAACTGCACCTGTTCACATTGTAGAAACTTTACGGTTAAAGTTTTACAAGACTTTTACAATGACTTTAAACGGTTCCTTGCACAACTATTCTTTCATGATTTGATTAGTGAACATGACCTTTTCCATTACAATTGTAGAATATTTTCTGGGTCTCCTGCATCCTACAGATGTGTCTAGACACATCTGTAAATATTTTTCTTCTAACTTCTCTATCTATTATCATTTTGATGGTCAAGCACTGAATGAATATCACTTTATGTATTTTATAGCTACTTTAGATCTAGTTTTAATTCACGTATATAGCCAGACAGGACTAATTACCTGCTGCTAGAAAATAAAAGACATCCATGATGAGATCAGAACTCTTCTTTTGGAATTCCCAGCCTATATGAGACGCTTCTAATATTTTTTTGTTAAGTAATATTGCATGAATGCAAAGGTTAATTTTATCAGCCTTTGCTATTCACCCAGATTCTATATTTGCACATGGAAATTCTTGTTAATAGCATTCAATTAGAGGAATTATAGAACCTTTTACATCACATCAAACATCAGTATTTTTCTTAAATAATCAACCAAATGATCACAATATTAAATAACTTCTAACACCAATCTTCTGAAAACTCAATGTTACTTTATAACACAGCAGGAGCATTTAGTACTTCTTAATTTTTTATTTCTAACATTAATTTAGCTTTTAAATATAGTGTTCTGAATCCTGTGATAATTTCTTTTTCCTAATTCTATATAATTAAATAAAATGTGTGATGTTTATTCTCATTAAACAATGTCAGACAATTTTTATTCCAGTGAAAGGAGGATTCTTTTCACTGTGTTTTTGTTTCTTTTATTTTCCTTTGGCTAACATTTATTACACACTGATGTAACTGTGTCATGCTCATCTATTTCTTCTTTTAAAAACATCCGTTAATCTAAAATCATGAATCTTAAAGCAGCTTTTGAGCTCTTGAAAAGCATGGCTTTTTATTTACAAAAGCATATTTTGAAGAAGCCTTTTCTTTATGAAGGGAACAAAAGAAAAAATGAATTAGGAAAAAACATTTCTCCAAATGTTATGCATGGAAGAATTCTGATATATATTTCTTTTTGTTGGTTAGCAATGCTATTTACAACAATAAGAATAAAGAGACTATTCATCAAAAGAATAGTTTTTGCTTCTTTGCTGGTCTATTCATAGCTGGTTACACGAAATGGCAGAATAAAGAACACAATTTCCCTGCCCTATCGAGCTCTATTTTTTTTTTTTTACAAGATTAATGTCAGATATGCTATCAGTTAAGTAATTAAAGTTTCTTTCAGAAGAGTGTAGAAGCAAAACAAATCTATGAGCATCTAAGAGAGATAATTGCATATTTAATTTGGAAAACAATTTACATCAGTGAATGGCTTCCAATCAGAGAGTGATGAAATACTTCAAAAGAATAAAGTTATTGACATACTTTCACTGAAGTATGTTTTTACTATTTTTCTTGCCAAGTTAGGCTCATCAAGCAGAAAGAAAAGTATGCTTAATTTATGTGCAAGGCAATGAAAAATATATAAAATATGACTGTTAAACTTGTAAGACAACAGCATATACATTGCAGTCATGAATGCTGTATTCTGAATGAAGTTTGATAAACTACTAGCTTTCTGCTTTTTGGAATCTCAACCTGATATATCTTGACAATGGAGATACTAATTCCCTTCAAATGCTCTTTATTTCCACATATGTCAGAGGGAAATACAAACTTTTCTGAAGAAAACTTTATTTTTACTTGATGGAAGAAGTTTACAAGATTTCCTTCTAAAACATTAACATTGACTGGATCTGTCAACCAAATATTTAATATTGAAAGTATTAATAGTTTAATGTGCATATTTTGAAAGGGAGATTCCAGTCAGGAAATCAGTACAATTTGGAATGTAAGAATCTGTGTAAAGAACGTGTTGGTTTGTTTTTATTTTCCCCCCAAGTCTTAGTTTTTGTTTAGTAGTCTTCAATTTGATGGCCTGAGCATGAAAAATTGAGCACTTCCTGCATATTTGTGGCCACTGTCAATTTAATTTCAGATTAGTGAAAGATATTTTGTTACTTCACGGGAGCTGGAAAAGTTTTCCAGGAAGGATCTCTTATGGAAAATTATTTGTCTTCAAGAACAGGTTGTATGAAGAAATGTGTATAGGATTGGTCTATTGGATTTGTTATTAGGTTAATAATTCTCATGTCTTTATATGTTAAATTAGATACTTAAAAAACAATCTATAGAAACAAGAATCCACATGTAAAAGATAGTGGACAGGAAGGCTTTTTTTTTTTAGTCTTTCTAGCTGCTTTGAGCTGTTTCTGCTAAAAAGTCTCTTCTAATATTTGTGCATATAAAACTTGGGCAGGAGTAGGTTTGGATATAAAAGCCTTTTTTTGATTATCTTTGATAATTTCATAGGAATAAGTCTGAAAACATTTGTGCGAAAGCACTAATATATACATATCACCCTTTCATATTTTTTAATGAACATAAAATTTATTTTTCAGCATTTCTCTGAATTTTTCTTTGTTCTATCAGATATTAGTCTAGAGAAGAGGAGAATGAGGAGAGATCTTATCAGCATTTGCAAATATCTAAATGGTGGGTGTCAGGAGGTTTGGGCATCCTTTTTTTCCATTGTAGCTAGCAATAGGACAAGGGGTAATGGAAAGAAGTTGGAACACAAAAAGTTCCACTTAAACATAAGAAAAAAACTATTTCACTGTGAGGGTGAGGGAACAGTGGAACAGGCTGCCCAGAGATATTGTGGAGTCTCCTTCCTTGGAGGTCTTCAAGACCTGCCTGGACATGTTCCTATGTGACCTGATCTAGGTGAACCTGCTTCTGCAGTGGGGTTGGACAAGATGATCTCTAAAGGTCCCTTCCAACCCCTACCATTCTATGATTCTGTGATAACACAGTTTGTAAGTTTACCACGCAACAGTTTCAGTTAGGAAATCACAATAGAAAAAACTCACAGTTTTATGGTTGTATTGACATTCCATGTTCTTCACTCACCCTGCAATTCTTTCCTCATATGACACTTTGATATATCCAATCTACTTTCATTTGAGTGCTGAAATATACATTACTTTCTAAATTGTACCTTTACACTACAGGTTGTATGGGCTTAGACGATACAGATTGGAAGTCGGATCTTTGCTGATATTTGTCACTTTCCAAAGCCAATTTGGTTTTGCCCTTGTATATCCATAATCTGTAACAGATTTCTGAATGGTTCTCTGCAATATCATACAAAATAATCTCTATCTCCATCTGAACATCAGCTCCTCATAAATTTTATTAACAGCTAAAATGCTGTTTTTTCACCTTTTCTTATTTTTATTCTGTTGTTACTTATTTGTGTTGCTTAGAAAATCTTACCAGAGTTATTTCAAGTTAAAAATACTCCGCCAAAGAAATTATTGTATTCATTTAAGTGTTCTGTGCTAATTGGCATATTTGGGATACATGCCTTTATCTCAAAAATTCAGTACCGTAAGTACAAATGTCTCTGTGGAGTATTTAGTTTTCCAATTTCATTTTCCATCTTTGCTTACACTAATGGTGAAAACATTTTTAAGTCAATGCTAGAAATAACACAAAAATGTGTTTACATTGTCAAATCAGACAAGGAGTTCATTAGCTGTGCAGCCCTTCTTCCTGTAATCAAATGGTTACTGTCTCAATAATACCTGTGGTCTGATAAAAGCAAGATAATATTATTTGAGAGAAATTTAAATGTGAGATCAAAGCTAAGAAACAAAGAACAAAGGATACATATAAGTGAGTTTTATTTTATTTTTGTAAAATAGCATTGAGGTTATTGAATATATTAAAGAGAAAAGAGTTATCAACATATGTTTCTATGTCACATTGAAAAGATGAACGTTACTGAATAAAGGAGAGAAATGTAAGATCAGAAACATGTTTATTGTCTGGCATTAGAAGTCATCTGAGAAACCTTAATTTCATAAAATAAAGAACACTTTAAAGGCATTCTTAAGGATACTTTTCAATGTTTTAAAGCTCTTTTTCTTTACTTAATATCATACTGTTTGTGATTTTGCTCTACACATATATTTCTTCTAACTGATAAGGAGCATTTAGAATCCACCAGTAAACTTTATTTGTTTGAAAGAATTAGGCTGGCCCTTTGTGATTTGATTGTGAAGTTTCAATTCCCAAAAGAAAACGTCTGTCAGTGTTGCAAAAGACATAGTACTGCTATAAAATTTTTACTATTTTATTAATGTGAAACAGAGTAAGATCAATAGAAGAAAGATTTTACCAACTCCATAAAATTATGACCGTATTTTTTTTTCTTAATTGAAATTGATTTCGAGACTAGAAGACTTCATGTGACAGTGTCACAGACAACAGAATTTCCTGGAATCCGTTTCCACTTCAGATTCAAATACCTGTGTGCATGTAGATAAACTTAAAGAAAAATTCCAATATGTCAATGAAAAATTTCAAGCAATTTATCTTGGTTTTGGTAATTAATTTCAGAGAACATTTATATTCCTTGTCACAGTAATCTTGTAATTTTAGTTTGAACATGTCTTGCCTTCATCTTATTTTTTCCATTTTATGTGTTTTGTTTGGCCATGTGTCATGTCTATCTTTTTACTGCCCTGCTATTCCACGCTATTCCCACTATTCTTTCCCTGCTAAAGTACACTAACCTCTGTTAACTTATCCATCTAAGGAAGTTATTAGAGCTCATAGTCTGTGATGATGTCATAACTAACTCTCATAAATTAAGTCCTTTGATTTTTTGGCATAAGGTTTTTTTCTCAGTCCTTCAGCTGTTCTCTTTCCCATGCCCTGAACCTTCTTCAACTTATTGAAACATTTTTTTAATTCTGGACTCCAGAATATGATAGTGTCTAGCTAGTGGATATTCCAGTGTCTAATATCATTATAACTGAACTTTACCCTTGTTTCATGTTTGTTTGCTAGACATATCTAGGGGTCTCCAGTATAAGTCTCAGGTTATCAAATCTGACTTTTGGGGAGACATTATGTGAAGAGATAACCCTCATGATTATAAGCACAGTTCAGTTCTTTTTAATTATATACCATTTTCTTGTGTTTATTTGGTCTAGATGCTTGTTGCATTGCTGTTTGACCTGAGATAGTGATCTATTGAAGACAACAAATACCTTTTATTTTCACTCTGTTTCAGATATATGCTGAAAAAAAGTTCATTCCATCTGCTGCTGCTTATCACCTAACCTCATCATTGTTTTTTAAGAAAAAACCCCAACCCTGAGATACTTATTTTGTGTCACTTTGTGCCCTGCTTATTTTGAAAACTTGATATTTGACAAGGTGATTGCTTATTTGTTGATGCTTCTTATCCCCCCTTTTTATTATCAGCTTGCTCCCATGGTGTTGCAGCTGGATAATTTGCCATGCCTCTGGAGTTCCTTTCTTGTCTGCTAGCTTTGTGTTCTCTTCATTTTTGTTTTTGGTCATCATTTCACTTTTTCCTTCAATATGAACTTTCAGAAGTTACGAAGTTCTTTAATCTTTCGTCTCTCTGATACTCAGCATCAGTATTTGTCCTTCAAATGATAAAGTTGCTTACTATAAAGCACTGCTTACAAAGGAATTCCCTTCTAGAATGAGAAAGAAATGAAAATATTACCCTTCAAGTACAACTAGAAATCACTACTGCAGTGTCTGTTTTAATGCTGTCGATCCACAGAAATGTGTGTGGAAGTTTCTTAAATTTCTGTTATTCATATTCATGTTCAGGCTCCAGCCTGAGACACTGGCAGCTGATCTTTGAGTTGTTTAGTCAAATGTGTCCCTTGCTAGACTGTGTAACCTTCAGAGAGAGTTAAGAAATAATGTACATCTCATTATGGTCCTTGGATTAATTATATTTACATCTAATCCCATCAGACATTGTTAGATTTTATCTGGTTCACTAAAGTTTAATAATAAAATTTTGTTATTCGCTTTACTGCCAAGATACTTAAAAACACCTCAGATGAAGAAATGCAGACAAAATTAATAATAAATTAGACAGTTAAATTACTTTGTAATGCAAATACTTGCTGCAGGATGCTTTCATTGGTTCACATTTCAACTGGAGGGACTAGTAATACAGTTAGAGCTGTGAATTATATGATGTTATTTACAATTTGGTCCAACAGTATTTTCTACTCTATGTAAAATTATCTTTAAATTCACCTCTTTCATAAGAAGGATGTGTTTGAAAATCAAAGCAAACAGTTTATAGGTCTTTCTACAGTCTTTATTTTTTAATGTGATATCTCATCTAATCATGCTCTTAAATATATGCCCAATTTGATATTATGTCGAGTTTCGAGGTGCTCTTTGCGGTGCTTATGATTAAGCATGCAAACAAGTCTCCCTGAGATTTGTGTCTTTATCTTTGAACTTTCTTCTGTTTAGAAATTAAAATGGAAACTTCTAATGCAAAGGGACAGGAATCCTGGTAAAAGTATTCTACAGTCAATTTTTCAGACATGGTGAGACAGAGCTTTGTTGTCATCTGGTGTCACTAAGAAGAGTAAAAATCTAAAACTGATGTATAATTAATCTTCAGATATACAGAAAAGAGCATTCCTTCTTCAGAAGCTGTGAGCTGAAACAGGTTGGAATATAGAATCATAGATCCTCAAGGGCTGGAAGGGACTTCAAAAGATCACCTAGTCCAACCCCCCCACTGGAGCAGGTCCACCTAGAGTAGGTCACACAGAAATTCATCCAGATGGGTTTTGAATGTCTTCAGAGGAGGAGGCTCCACAACCCATCTGGGCAGCCTGTCCCAGTGCTCCATCTTCTTCATTGTACTTCTTTGGAATCTCCTATGTTCCAGCTTGTACCCATTGCCCCTTGTCGTATCATTGGACATCATTCAGAAGAGCCTGACTCCATCCTCCTGACATGCGCCCTTTTCATATTTGTAAACATTAATGAGATAACCCCTCAATCTCCTCTTCTGTAAACTAAAGAGCCCCAGCTTCTTCAGCCTTTCATAGTAAGGGAGATGCTCCACTCCATCACCTTTGTGGCCCTGTGCTGAACTGTCTCCAGCAGCATCCTGTCCTTGAACTGAGGAGCCTAGAACTGGACATAGTATTCCACATGAGAGTAATGTTCCTTTTGAAAATTACTACACTATATTGTAAAGACTAGATTGTAATATTGGTACTATATGTTACCCTATTGTTATTTTGCAGTTACATGGAGATATTATTTCATTTCTTTGTGATTTGAGATCATTACCAGAATATACACCTTAAAAATGAAAAAATATTGATATTTAAATATATGTAGTGCTAAATATCCAAACTCAGGCTTTTGTGTGGTCAGAGATTATTTGTCAGAGATTATTTTTTAAAATGGAACAGTACTTTATAACCAGTTTTATTTTGAAGAGAATTAAATTGTTATCAAGAGCAGAATATTGAGATGAAGATGGCACCGGGTCTTAAACATCTCAAATTTAAATTCAACTTCACTTTTAACATAATGAACAAGAATATACTATCAACTTTTCTTAACATGTTGGATCTCTTCTAATTCTGCTGCTGAAAGAATCTTAAATGGATTTATGCTTTGTTTCAGTAATGATTCTTTAGGGCTGACAACGGTGAAGGGAGCATTTTTTTCCTCCCCACTTTTTTATCTCCCCATTACATATCCCCTTAACAAATGCAGCTTGTGAAACTCTTTCTAACATTAATAAAATATATGATTTATTTGCAAATTCTTAATCTCACACTCCCTTGGAGTTTCTTCTAGTGTGTATATATATACACATAAAAATATAAATTTCTAATATCAAAACCCGAGACTGAGGTTTGTGGTAGTTAATAAATGGAGTGAAGAGATAGTGATGTAATAACAGAGAATAACAGATAAGAGACTGCTACTTTTTCTGTATGAGAATCATGCTATAGCAAACATCAAATAAACTGCGTGTTTTTAGAAGATAATGTTTTATAACTTTTCTGGATCTCTGAGTTTATTTTAAAGTAGTTTGTTTCTGTCTTACTGATGAAAGAGACTTGTCCTGGAAACCTCTAAGAACCTACTTTGTGTCCTGGTATTTTGCTTTGCTTTATTTATAAATGAGGAAAACTGCCCACATCAAGTATTAGCCAAAGAAAGTTGCTTGTATATGAATCAGTAAGAGCAAGATCATATATTCATTGATCTATTCAAAGCTTAAGAAGGCAAAAAATCAAAGTGGCTTGAAGCTATTACTTTTGGAGGTGTTTTGTAATTTTCCTCTTCAGTTATATAGTTTTGCTTCTCCTTCACATACTAGTTTTCTCTAAAGCAAGAGCACTATGTATTTTTAAAAAATGTGTGTTGTAATCTTTGATCAAAATTGATATAGAAGTCTTTTGGCTTCATTGACTCACATTGAGTGTTTTTGAAAAGTGGGAAATATTCCTTATCTGTAAATACTTTGCTTCCAGGCTCTTGAAGCATGATTTTGATTTCATTTATTCTCTACTATATAGTTTATTTTAATAGCTGCATATGCATATACCAATTCTTACCATCTAGTTTCAAATGCATCCTGTCTGCTTGTAGGCAAGGTAGTCTGCTTTGTTTTATAGTTAAAGTTCCAGTCCAACTAGACTGCTGATGGGATAAAAATTTTTATTAAGGAGATTTTATATCACCCTAATAATATTTTCTGAATAGTTTTTTGAATTTTATATTTCTCTACACGAGAACAATGAAGAATTTTTAATTTATTGTTACTGCAGTGATTTTTGGTGATTAAGATACTTTGAAGTTTGTACTATACAAGTTTACCGATAGAAGTGAAATATTTCTTGGTTTGTAAATATTCTGGAACTTTTAACCAAAAAAAAAAAAAAAAATCTGAATTTTGCAGATGCGAAAAGTGAAGGATGAAAACCATGCTGACTTCATTGATTCTTCCTATCTTTATCACAGCCTCTCTGTCTCCAGACAGTCTGATTAAAATTGCAGGATTCCTATGCAATTTAAGTGGGCTTTAAGAGAGGTTATATCTATTCAGCTGCAGATTGTCATCAGAATAATTAGTACTGTACTGATTGGTGTTTCCCAGACTGCTTGAAATTGCTCAGTCTTTCTTATGTTTCATTTAAATCCTGCTGGGTTCCACCTCCAAAATTCAGTTTCAGATAGTCTCATATTCTTCGGTCAGATTGGTATCTCCTGGGTCTCTGTATATTCATTCTCCCTGTTGCTTTTCTCCAGGATAGTCAATTCTCAAAATGTCATCCTCACCTGAGTTCATTCACAAGCAGCTGAAATATATTTATTTTAGTTTATTTTAACTGCTTAATGAGGCATTTGAAACATTGTCCCTATAAACAATGCTCTATGATGATTTTCTTTTTCTTCATATTCTTCTAGGATGCTATTCCTTTTAAGCAGCTTGTTTGCTAAGGTGGATTAATAACTCTGTGAAAATCATAGTAATGAAGACATACTGATAAGGTAAGAGAGAGGTGCTTTGTGATGATAGGGCACATCATAGTTTAATTATGAAGAAGGAAGCTGCAAGATTTACAGTTTGGACTTGAGAATTGGAAAGAAATGAGCATCAAAGAAATTGTTTATTCTTCTTAGGAAGTAAAATAAGATGGTATTATCTGTGTTGTTGAAAAATGTTCTAGAGACAAAATAGGTTTCACAAGTCTTCATGAGTTGACAAAAGTTATCAGTAAGAATATGTCAGAGAGAGATCAAAATTTAGTTTTCTTAGTAAGATATGTATCTGGTGTAGAGATACTTTTTAATTCATTGGCTAGACATAGAAATTGAGTCTGCATTAGTAGATTATAAAATCCCAATCTAAAGGGTACAGAGACAGACAAGAAGGACAGTAGTAGACTTTTAAAGAAACTTGTAGTAGAGAAAGGTGTTATTCTAAAGTCTTAATGCAAAAGTTAAATGGTGTTAACTTTTTTCCAAATATGACAATGAGCCTTGAGATGCTGCCCTGAATTTCATTAAGGGTTATTATTCTAATAATAGTTTATTTCTCCTGAAGAATATCTCTGAGGTCATTTAATATTGTCTTCCATGTAATTCTTTTCAGTGCTGAATACAGACTAGCACATTATTTTTCTACTTTGAGAAACCATCTAACGTTTCCTTTTTTATTCCTTAGAGAAAATATGGCTTTGTACTTGGTTAGACATGGTAATGAATGGGATCACGGAAATCTCAGTACCATAAGATTTGCCCTTGCAAATCACTTTTCTTAGTGATGAAACCGAGCGTACTGTGCTGTGGCCTGGGGTCCCACTCCTTTCAGTTCTCCTTCTTTTATAGACACTGGGTCCAGGGTCACTTCTGTGTCCTGGAATACATATGTAGTCTTAATTTCCGTTCACTATTAAGATACAATTTATTCCTTTAGCTTTGTGCATGTGAATTCACCAACATTTAGCCCAAAAGTGCTGAACAAAGTTAGGAATGAGAAAATGTCTTATTGCTTTCACCTGCTGCTTCCTATCTGAAGTTCTGAAGTTTCCCCAGCATATCAGTTCCTATATCCTATATAGATTTACTGAAGAGCTAGTCTGCATGGAAATACAGTGCTTTTCACTGTATTTCACTGTATTTCAACCTGATTGAAGTAAAATAAACAAACCTATAGTGCTTTCTGTGGCAAAAACTTTAAGAAAAAGAACTAATGGAAGAGAGGGACGGGGAAAAAAAATGGGATTAAACTCTGAAGTTAAACTTTGCTTTTAAAATAGTAGTGCTATTTGTCCTAACCGGAATGTTGCATTTAATTTAGGGACAGCCTAGCGGCTTTCCATTCTGGCCCTGTAGTTTCCACTGATTTCTCACAGTAGCTCTTCTGTATTTCATAACTCTCGTTTAGCAAGTTTGGTATCTATTTCCCTGTGTGGTAACTAAATATCACATTTTACAGATGAGGCAGAAGAAAATCAAAGGAGTCTTCAGAAAAGAGCAATCCTGTGTTCCATTTGTCTCCTCTTCCAAAATGGTCTTGGATAGACTTGGTAGGGTGCATAATAAAATGGTCTAGAGATTAGTGAAAATTGCAGTAGAGATTTTATGTCATCAAAGGCACAAAACTGACTTTATACCTTTTGAGTTATGACTAACCTACTAAGTAGCTGTACTTAGAAAGATTGCTTTATATGTATTCTTGGTGTGTCAGCCTTAAACTTGTTTTGGCATTATGTAATAATTTAGAGATGGGAGACTTACAAGCCAGGGTTGGAATTGCACCATGGGTGCTATGTCATGCAACTGCAATATAGTTGGATGGATTCTTTTTCTTCATATATTAATGTATAGAGCTTTAACATGTATGAATGTGTGTCTTATCAGAAATCTTTAAAGCCTGTTGCTTTCAACAGAGAAAAGATTTTCTGTCTGAGAGGTAATGGATGGAACTGTAGTTTGTACATTGTGAGGTGCTTGTCTCAGTTTCTTTAGAGTGAATTTGGGATAAATATACATAATTCTATTTGTATATTCATCAAATTTGAGGATGTTAACAGAATATTAATTTACCTGACTCTGAAAGTTTAAAGTTAAATTTAGGATTGTTTAATAAATGTTGCTAGGAGTGATTTAATTTGTCATTTGATACTTGAAAGCTGAAGGATTATAAATCATTTAGAGTAATAATGCCTTCTTACTGTTTCATAATTCTGCTGCATTTCACAAACTCAAAAGAAAAATACACTTATGCTGTGAAAGCATAAAAAAACAAGAAAGAAGGAAGACAGTGACTGTTGGATCAAGAGTATTTAACTATTCTGTGATGCATGAAGAATTATTTAATAAGGAAAACTAAAGAAAATACTTAAGAAGATCTACTAGAACAGGAATGACATAATTGCTTTGAAAATGGATTCACACATAAAATTAATAAAAATTGATATATTTAAGGATAAACTATTTAAGATCTGACCTATTGAAGCCATTTATTTCTCCTACTAAATTTTATTTCTTGTAATATTATCTGAAGTGAACTTAACCTTTTGAAAAAGTTGCTAGTAGAGGGAATATTATGGTTTCATTCTTTAGTACAGTAACCTTTACTGTTTTTCTGAAGTATAGTTCTTAAATCAGCATGTATGCTAGCAATCGTGCTGCAATAAAAGCTCTATCACAATGCCTTAAATAGTTTTATGTTTCGTATTATGAATTATAAATGATTAACTGTCTATATTTGCTATAAAAGTATTGCAACATTTTTGCATATACACAAAATAATTCTACCTGTTTGAAGAATAATTGTTTTAATATTTTTAACTGAATTTATTCTGGTTTGCTTCTACTACTCTTGCAGCAAAGTCTTTCCTCTTTAAATTCAAGCTTACTACTTCTAGACTTCTGTGTCTAGATAGCTATAACATGTTCCTGAATGATAACAGATAAATCATTCTGGCTAGCAACATGTAAGAAATATATTTGTTAAAAGATGCTATTGAACAGCTTTGCCTAAAAAGTAAATATAAATCAGCTGACTCTTGTTAGTAGCAGTGATTTAGATGAAGCTGTGGACCCAGGTTGGTGATAAATGTATATAAAGTCATTGTATAAAAAATTTTTATCTGCAAATTGTCAATTGATGTTTAAAAAAAAAATTTTTTTAAGAGAGTAATTTTGAAATTGCAGATAATTTGTAAAACTTTGGTTAAATATCCATGATTTTGGCAAAAACAATTCCAAAAAGCACTGAAACTTCTAGGAAAGGCACTCTTCTATGTGATGTTGGAAAAGAAGTGGTGCATTTCTTCATTCTGAAATGCTTAATTAATGCTTCTATAATGGGGTTGTACTTCAAGTGTATCTATTGAATGAAGGAATGATGACAAATTGGATCAAAAATTGTTAGTGTGTGTGCCAAGAAGGATGTTTTTAGTTGACCTGTGTGTTTGGTTCTATACACACTGATATCAGACATCAATGAAGAAAGTTAATTGTATAACTGGAATGGAATGAGTCATTATTCAAAGAGTTCTGCCAGTTTACTGTAATTTGAGAGACATTCTGTTAGAATACTGTTTGACCTAAAGGACCGTGTTTACACACAGTGAATAGATTAAATAGACAACTTTTTCTGAAATGTTTGAGCAGTCTATCCACAAAAGTTCATGGAATAAACAGACCATTGTAAACATGACAAACTTAAGGTGTGACAGACTGCTTCTCAGGAAGGAAATATTAAGCAGCCTATCTCTATCTTCAACTGCAAATTCAGTGCACACAATGAAAGCAATGTAGTTCACACTATCAGTACATATTTCAGTGCTGTGTGTGATGTAGTGACTGCTGATGATCTTGAATTTTATGTAAAATGTTCCTATAATTTTATTCTATGATTTTAAAAGAATGTATTCAATAGTATCAGTTCTATGTGATAATCACATAGAAAACCTGTTTTTTTTTTTCCATTCATTTTTGAACTGGTAATCTTTGGCTGCAGATAATCCAAGTAAAAGCATTCAAGGACATTTTGTAATTTCAGAGGTAAGTAGGCTTTCTTGAAGTGTGGGTTATAAATATATAATGTAATTTTTACCTTTCTAGGCACATCGTGAATCTTGTTTTTCTTTCAGGGTTTTTAGTTTTATGTAGGTTGCTAATATTTTGAGACTATTTAAAAAGATGTAGTGTTTAAGTTTCTTTCTATTAGAATGTGTGTTTTCATAGATGATAGAGATCCCCAGAGTATCGATTATTCTATCATTATACACCAAAATGAAATTCTAGCTGTTAATTTTCTGCTATATAAGCCCAATTTGTCTCACAATTTTTAATTTTCTTCTATTTTTATATACTAGTCCCATTAAAATCATATGAGTGTGACTAGCTATTTTGCTCTAATAAGAGTTGTATTTTTATTTCTTTTTCTGCTGTGATGAGCTTGTGTGGAGCTCCATTTGCTTGGGAATAGGGAGAGGGACCCGCATTGCTGTCCCAGTAAGCAGTTCTTGAAACATTCCCTGACTCTGAATTGGACCCACCTCCAGCCTGGCTGGGCCAATGTGGCACCTCTGCCATCACTATTTAAGAAAGGAAATCTGCAATGGAAGAGGAGGTAGAGGAGTGGGACAAGATGGATGCAACCATGTGGACCTCACAGTCAGTGGACAAATGAAGGAGGACTGCTAGACTGGAGACTCCCCTGCACCCTGGGATGAGAGAGCATCTGTGCCTCTGTAAACCACAGAGGACAATGGTGGGACTGATAGTTGCCAGAAACTCCAGGAGAACCCCATGCCAGAGAGGGTGCTTGACCCCAAACAGACAGGAGACTGAGTGAGAGTTTGCTAAAGTGATGTTTGCATTTCTCCTCATCTCCAGTTAAAAATTCTACAAGTAATTGTAGTCACTTTTCTGTTTGCTACCATGTTCAGACAGTTCCTGATTGTGGTTCCTTGGTTGTATTAAGGGACAGAGCTGCAGCATTACCTCTAGCAAACATCTTTGGATTCTCTCAGTTGTATCTTTCCCTTTTTCCTTTTCCCTTTCCTGTGTTGAGTTTGTGAAGCAAGGTTTTGGTAGTGGGAGGGCTATAGGAGTGTCTTCTGCAAGAAGATGTTTGAAACTTCTCCTCCCTATATCCAATAGAACCAATGCCATCTGGCTCTAAGACTCACTGATGGACAAGACAAAGACAATCAGTAATAGTTGTAACGTCTCTGTAATTAACATTCTTTGAGAAAAGTGAAAAAGTTACTGCACGTCATCAAACTGCAGTCATTGAGAGGAGTGGGAATATGTGAGTGCAACAACTTTGCAGATAACATGCTGAGTGGAGAAGGAGAGGGATGAGGTGCTCCTGCCAGAGTAGTGTTTCTGCTGTAGCCTGTGGTGCAGCCCATGGTGAGGCAGGCCCTGCCCCTGCAGCCATGGAGGTCCACGGTGGAGCAGAGATCTGCACTGCAGCCCATGGAGGACCCCATGCTGGAGTGCGTGGATGCCCAAGGGAGGCTGTGACCCCATGGTAAGCCCACGCTGGAGGAGGTTCCTGGCAGGACCTGGGAACCTGTAGACAGAGAGAAGCCTACACTGTATCAGGTTTGTTGTCAGGACTTGTGACCCCCATGGATGACTCAAATTGGAGCAGTCTATTCCTGAAGGTTTATATCCCATGGAAGGGACCTTTGCTAGAGCAGTTTGTGAAGAACTACAGCCCATGGGGAGGATACATTTTGGAGTTCACTGAGAGCTGTCTCCTGTGGGAGTGGGATCTCACACTGTAGCAGGAGAAGTGTAATGAGACCTCCCCCTGAGAGAAAGCAGTGGCAAAGACCATCTGCCATGAAATGACCGAAACCTCCATTCCCCTTTGCCCTGTGCCACTATTGGGGGAGGAGGTAGTGACCCAGGAAAAAGGGAAGGAGATGCCACACTCTGTTATCTTCCTTTTTTATTTTTTTTCCCCCACTTACACTGAGGATTCAAGTCTTAAATAATAAATGGAATAAATTTTATTTTAAATTGATGGCTATTCAGTGTTTTTGACAAGTACTTGCAAGTGTAGGAGAATGGCTATGGGAGGAGCACTTCCACAGATCTGAGAGAAGCATCACATTTCAAAGCAAAATAGAATGTGCAAGATGGATATAATTGGCTATGCATCAGATCATCTCAAAAGAAAGGTGGCTGCCATCTGTGGAGGGGAGATAATTTTGTTGAGAGGAAGAGATAGAAAAGATATGAGAGTTATTTACTAGGGGAGAAAAAGATAGATTATAGGAAATTAAAGGAGAAGAGGAAGGTTATGTCATGACAGCAGTCTATGGCATACTATAGAGTTATAATTTATTGTTTCTAGCTTTATTTTTGGAAATAATTATAATCCAAGAGATATCAATGAAGTAATTTGTCTGTAAAAATATATTCCCATGTATTGCCTGATGGTTTTAAGTTTTCTTGGTTATCTGAGTTCATTTTGGTTTGTGGACTTTGGCCTTTGTTTGTCTGCTTAGCTATGTGTTACCACAAGATTAAGTCTATTAGATTTCAAGAAAAGTAAGAGTGAGGTCTTGGATGTGTGGTTATTCTATTCTAGAGAGTATTTATCATGACTTTTTGGAAAGGTATTAGAAGATCTACCTTTTCCACTCAGTTGTAATTAGATTCCTTTGGTGTTTTCCAGACTTTGGGAAGTTTACATCAAATTATTCATTTAGTTAATCTTGGGAGCATTTGAAGGCTAAGATGCATCATTCTAATATGATTTCTTTCTGTCAGTGTAGATTATAGTGACTTAACACTTTGTTGTGTAAATGTCTTGGTAGGATACCATGTGAATGCTGGGATTATTATTTGTATTGTGCTTGTTTATTAAATAATATTATTTAATTTTCATTGATAGGTTTTTATTCCTTAGAGTAATATAGTTCTTGATTAAAAGTCCCTTGCTCTGGGTCTATTATCAGAGCAAATGTGGTGATACAAGAGCAGCTAGCTGTGAATTGAAGATTGCTTGAGACCGATTTTGGATGGTGATTTCTTCCATGGAATAAGTTTCGTTTATGGATTTTCTATATATGACAATTTTGAAGTTGACACTTTGGATGGTCATCAGAGTGTGTAGGAAAATTATATTGGTGTAGGCATATTCCAGAATTAGTCTGATGGAAGTAGTGGTAGAAATCAGCCACAAAGTACAAGCTTCTGGTGCAAATGGTACAAACATATGTCCTACAGATCTAATAAAGACTTAGTGATGCAGCTGTTCTGAATCTCTCCTTCAACATATCTCATGAGAATAACGATATTTTGGGATCGTATCAATGTATTATGTCTTGACTATTTAATGTTACTTCTTAAAAGATTGGTGTGGATTAAGTAGAAACATGTAATTCCGGACTGAATTGTGAACATTTTGTCTTGCTCTCATGAGTACTCCTGGTAGGCCACAATGCTGTCAGGTGAAGGCTGGCAGAAAGACTTGGTGACATTCTTGCTACACTGAAGGGTGGAAAGATTGGTTATGTTGCATAGTTTTTCAGGAGAAATCATATATATATTGGAAAAAAATTGCTCTTTGGGTTATGAGAGAGAATATCTTTAAGGATGTTTTGATGATCTAATAATTTCTTAAAGGGGTTCCTATAGTGACATATTAGTGGACCTGCCAGGATTCTTGTCCTTCTTGGTTTGGACAGCATGTGTAAATATCCCTGTAGTGAGAGAAGACAGATTTTTTTTTCACTTTTTTTTTTTTTCTTGGAGTATATGGATAAGTGATTTAATTGTGAAGTTCAGTTATGTAGGCCTTTCTTCTTTGGTATTCATAGCAAGAAGTATCAGAGAGTACCTTGTTAGCCTTGTTAATGTAGTCTTAGTGGTTAGGTTACTATCGCCTATACTCTGTCTGCAGGTTTAACTGCTAGATTTTGGATGTTAAAACTGACATAGGTTTCTTTTTAGTACGAGAGGAAGAAAAGATGAGTGGCTTTGTATTTTGTTGAGCACGTGTTTATTTCCTAATGTAAAAGTCTCAAACACTATTTCATTGTGTATGACATATCCAATATTTTTTGTGGTCATAGCTTTTGGGGGTTGTCATGATGGGAAGTTCATCTTAATTGATGATGGAATGATTTTTTTTTTTTTTTAAGTTGGTGGATGAAAAAATTCCTGTACATAATTCACCCATACATCAATATGTTGTTTAGATGCTTGTTATGGTTTTGTGTGGAGCTGTTTCTGATGATGGGAAAGGGGCTGTAAAGATGACTTCTTTAAGAAGTTGCTTGAAACTCTCCCCAGCTCTGAGCCAGACCCACTGCTGGGGCTGAGCCAATTAGGTGTATCCACAGTCATAAAGAGATATCCTAGCACTTGTGGAAAGACTACAATTTAGCCAACATCAGATTTACTCAGTTATCATCCATTCAGCACCAGAAAACAATGGCAATCACAATAACTATTGGAAATAGTAATTAACCATTACTTCTATATGTTTAGGCCATTCATTGTAAGCACAGTGACAAAATAATTAAGTTGACTGCTAGCTAATTAAATAATTAAATCATATGTCCCATGACATCAGTATCAATTTCTAATCTGCTTTAGTTGAAAGGAACATAAAATTAGTTGTAGTAGATTTATTGAATCTATATTTTATATACTATTTTTCAGAAAAGCAGGTATATATCATACTAACATATTATTTTGGCTTCAAAAAAGTCAAGTAAGATAATACTCATATACAAGTATGTTAGTGTATGTTTGTCATATATTTTTATTTCCAGATCATAATCTTATCTAAGAAAAGGGGCTTATGAGGTGTAATTTTTTTCCTGAGTAGTCCATTGAAAACCTTCATGAATACAATTGCATCAGTAGTTCTGCACCATCCAATAATTTTTCCTATTTTCAGAAAACTTGAAATAGACATATCTTTAACAGGCTAATTTTTATTATATGCTAAGAGGTAAAACAGTAGTTCTAGCGTATACCAGTGTGAATCTCAAATGGGAGTTATCTTCCCTATCTAGAAGGACTGAAATATTCAAGACTGCTTTTCCCTCACCTCCTGCTTTTTCATCTTATATCCAGAGCTTAAAATTAATGTTTAAAAAATAATTGGCAATGGGCAGCTTGTAGGATCTAAGCAACTGGAAGATATGTCATTAATTTGAGGCATAAAGAGACCACAGTCTTTGAAAAATAACATTCATAACAGTACTAAAAAGAATGTATCATTGGCAGATTTAAACAGCGGCAAGTTAAAAAGCTAAACTCTCTAATAGTGTCACTGTAGTCAAAAGGTTTTGAGGCAATATGGGGTAATTTGATCAATGAAAAGGTCAAAGAGGTACACCGGGGGAGATCTTTAGGGTTTTTTTAAAATATTGCTTGTCTAGAAATTAACACATAATTTTAGAGATTGACTTGAGTAGTATGAGTGCTATGAAGTTAAATGTGCTATAATTACTTCTTTCTGATGTAATTTTGATTTATTATAACCATTAAGGAGGTTTTCTTGTTCTTTTATTCTTTTTATTCTTTTTTGTATCACTGACATTGGAAGTAGAGGTAGAAATATTTCAAAATTTGGCTAAAAAAATTACTGGTAAATGCCTTATTTTTAAAATGTCACTATGAACTCATAAATTATAAGATTTGACAGTAAGACCATGTTTCTTAAAGTCCTTCTTAAAATATAGTAGCTACTGACTTGTCTGTCTTTGCTAGAGATAACCTGTAATTCAGGATAAGATTATACCTGGAATTACTAATTCAGCAACATACAGATGCAGCTCAGTGACAATATAATAAATCTGTTAAACACTCAATTTTATTTAGAAGTGAAGGACTGAAAAAGAAACAAATATATGCTTAAATAAGATGATCAAATGAAATATTATTATATTGCTTGCATTACAAACTCCCTTTTTATAGTTTACAAAAATAGCATTGGCATTCAGATCTTCTAGTACTGTGACTAGTAATTTTCAGTAATTTCACTTTTTAGGTATCATTTCCCATATTTGAGTGCACTGTTGCAACTGATCAAGTGTATAAGTTAAGGAGTGAGAGGTGACTGTAGTGGACATGTTTGGAAGATGGATGAATCAGACCAGTATCAAACTTCTGAGCACCTCTTTGTTTGACTGATGTTCATTAGCAATACAATTTGTGTTAGTGGTTAGCTCTTACTCATTATCAATCGTTATCACTAAGTATTCCAACAGATGATCCTTAACGATCATATCCCACATTAGCTGTTGCTGTACAGCCTTGCATCATAAGCTCTGGTGGCTGTGGTTTGCACTGGTCTCAGCTGCTGAAGTTGAGGGACCAGGCTCCAGCCTTCTTTAATAAGGGGAGCTGAAGTCAAAGGACGAACTTTTTCTTCCCCATTTTTGAGTGCTAATCATTGTTTATTCTCCTCGTCCATTTTTCAAAAGAAAAGGGAGAGGGTTTAATCTACTCCATGCTGTTCATCTCATCTGATTTTTTGGACTGGGACTTGTTCTTGTTCCATCACACTCATTTCCTGCCTGTTATATAACTTTGTTGCAAGTTTTACTGTTTGTGCATGTTTTCCTGTTCCTTATTTTGCACCACCACAAGCCTCTGTCTGACCATGTATACTTATACTTTGTTTATATACATACATAAACAGCTATATTAGAACGTGCTCATATGTTAGTACTGGTTATCTGTTTGCAATGTTACAGAATACTTACATATTGTCACTAGTTATTTTACTCTGCTTTACTCTGCACTAGGCTTTAGTCTGTGTTGGGATTCAAGTCAAGCATGTATTAGTAACATCCTGGTTAGCTTACTTTCATCAAGTAGATAGCAAGTCTCTTGTTACAGCACACAGAAGTATTTTTTGTATTGGAACTGATTCTAAAAGTAGTAGAGGGGGTCATTTTCTGGTTCTGATAAGTGAGATTCCCAAACTACTACAGAAATAGGATTTATTTAAAATTATGTATTCAGAGAATATGTTTTGGGGTTGTTGGCTGAAAATGTGGAATAAAAAAGATATTTTAATTTGCCTTTCCAAAACTATCACAGTGTGGTGTAAAACTTTCTGTGCCTATCTTTCTTTAAGTATAGTTTACATGAGCTCATCTTCTGGGAAGCAAATTAATCATGGTCTTGGAGCAGTAAGAAATGGTATTTAAAACTTTGACATCCAGGCTTGCCTTCAGCTATTTAAGACTCTAAATGTTGTCATTAAATTATTGGTTTCCTTTGTGGTATTCACTGTATGTTTTCATTGTGTTATCTAACATTTTTTATTTCAGTGAAACGTATTTTAGATTACTACATGTTATTTGTAAGCAGGAAAGTTTTTGGGTTTTATTGTTTGTTTTGCTGTTGTTGGTTTTTTTTTTTTTTTTTTTTTTTTTAAAGCCACACTGGAACCAAGTTAGGATTTTCAGCCATGATATCAAGCTTTCTCAGAGGTTGCCTTATTCTTTGAAGATTCATATTCTTAGAATAAAAACGTACAATCACGACCTTTTTTCCACATTTCTGTGTTCACAGTTCAGTAAAAAATTGGAATAATTTAAAATTGCAGTAGGAAAATGAGCAAAAAAATGGCATTGTAGCATAAGAATACACTTCTTCATAAGGAAATAGTAGATGTACAATTATCAAGTTGTTCCTAAGGAAGGAGAAATGCATTTCATGTAACAAATTGGCATGGGAAATAATGTGATATCCGTTCTCATCTAAGTGCAGAACTCACCAATTCCCTTCTAGTCTTGAACAAATACTACATGAGTGAGGGCTCTTGTAAAATGTTTTGAAATAGATATCATTAGGGTTTCTGGTGATAATTTATTTCTTCCTTTATGCCTGTGTCTCTTCTGTTAGTAATAATGGATAGCTTATTTGCATATAAATAGATTTCATTGTTTGCTAAAGCAGAGCTCTAATATGTTTCTCTTTTCCATGAACATTGTTAAATAAGATAGTGTGCTGACTTTGGTTGGAACAGAGTTAATGTTCTTCATAGTTGCTGGTATGGGGCTATGTTTTGGATTTGTGTTGGAAAGTGTTGATAACACAGGAATGTTTTAGTTACTGCTGAGCAGTGCTTATAGAGAGTCAAGGCCCTTTATGCTCCTCATCCCACACCACTAGCAAGTGGGCTGGGTGTGCACAAGAAGCTGAAAGAGGACACAGCCAGGACAATTGATCCCAACTGACCCAAGGGATATCCCAGACTGTATGGTATCATGCTCAGTGATAAAATACTAAGGGAAGGAGGAAGAAGTGGGACTGATTTGAAGCAATTATGTTTATCTCCCCAAGTAACTATCATGCATGATGGAGCCCTGCTTTCCTGGACATGGCTGAACACCTGCCTGATGATAGGAAGTGGTAAATGGGTTCCTTGTTTTGCTTTGCTTGCAGGTGCAAATTTTGCTTTACCTACTAAACTGTCTTTATCACAGCCCATGAGTTTTCTCACTTTTACCCTTCTGATTCTCTCCCTTTTCCTACGGTGGGGAGTATGGGAGTGGCTGAGTGGTGTGTAGTTGCCAACTGGGTATTGCAATGATCAGCAGTAATGACTTGTAATAATTTTATCAAAACTAGAGAGCATCAGCTGTATCAACTGTGACGCTTTTGTGAAGACCTCAGAGTTTATATATCAGCTACAGTACCAAACACAGGAAACATTTTTTGCTTTTATAAAGGTATTTTTCTTGCTATCTCAGAAATATTTACTGATAGATACCAAAAGTGGTAGCTCTTTGGGTACCTGTTCTTAATGAGTACTTTGGTGTGTTTTCTTGCCATTTCTAATATTTAAACAAATACATTGAACAGTAACCTTTCATAGCATCATTCTGATATGCTGCAAAATAAATAAACTTATTTATACTCCATTAAGTAAATGTGAAACCAAAGATCACTCTTAAGACTGGCTTCTATTTACTAAAAATAATATTCAAATAAGATTTGATTAGATAAGTTTATGAACTCTAAAAAACCCTCACAAAATACATAAGACTGCATTCCAGATTTAGATGTGTCTTCCAGAAAGATGAATGTAAGAAGCTATTCTGTATCAACAGTATTACCCCAGACCTATATGTAAAAGTAAACTCCAGAATGATACTTCACATGCCACTAATTATTCAGTAGTTGCTACTTCAAATATACTGCCTCTAAACCAAGTTCTGGCTGTAGAGTTCTTTAAAAGACTCTGGGAGAGTCTCAACAAACTTAGTCAATGCTTCTTGTACACAACGGTCTGAACATGCAAACATCTTAATTTTATGTATCATGATGCTTCATGATGTAAAGATGCTTCATCACTGCTTCATGATGTAAAGAAAAATGTAATGTGTAAAATGTGTAAATGTGCTTGTGTATATGTGTGTATATGCACATGACTTGACTGCAAATGTGCTTTTAGTAATTTTCATCTGTGTATGTTTAAGTTATTTTTTACCAGCAGAGGTCACTCAGGGTAAAGTGAACTATTGCTTCATCTTTTAAGGAAGACCTGAGCTTCATTATGGTCTGTGAGAATCATACTGAAAAGCATGCATCTTCAAAAGCATTAAAGTAACCTACCCTTGCTTTTCCTTTCCTTTACATCTTTGTTGCTGCATGTATTGAGAATAAAAGGATCAAACATAATAATGACTTACAGGCTTACAGTGATGCATACCAGAAAGTAATCAGATGCATGTTGTTGGGCTGTAAGGGTACTTATGTTTTTTATTGTGCTTTATAAAACAACACAATAAATACATAACGTTTATATCATTTATTGTCTTTACCACAAAGAGGTAGCTTTCTATGTATTCACTTGGTTTCTTGAAAAAGATCTCATCCATCACCACCAATTAACACTTATTTTTAAAAAGGTCAGTAAATAGTTATCATTATGGAATTTATGATATTAACTACATTTTTTTCCTCTGAATGCTGACCTTGTAAATGATGCTCTCTTAGCAGATTTTCTTGTTGTATATATTAAATTATTTCTAATGCTTTTAGTTACAAAATGTAAGACAGATTTTATTCCTATCACCACAATTTTAAGGTAGCTTTTTGTGAAGGAGCATATATTGCCATGTAATATGAATACAGTGAATTATGCAGTCTGAGAATATAATGTAGCCTGCTGTGTGAAAAGACTACACTGCAGAATCTTTTTTTTGTTTGATAATGATGTGTAAGCAGAAAATGCCTGTCATGCTGTCAGGGCTCAGAGACTGACAGTTATTTGTGAACTCAACAGAAGTAGTTGAAAGGTGATAAAAGTAGAAACTGATGTTGCAGTTGCATTCATTCCTCTAAACAGGATTTCCCTTAAAGCCACCATTAAAATAAAAATAAGAATGATGGATCAAAGTTATAATATACTGCAGCTGTCATTACTTAAATTATTTTAAATTTGATCTGTATTTTCTGAATATGAAATGGAAAACATATCCAGTTGTCAATCTACCAACAAAAGCTCACTAATCATCTATATGAAGAAAATATGTAGAGTTAATGTAACTGTATGACTGTATAGATTGTGTAAATAATTCTGCAAAAGTTTGTTAAATCATTTGACATAAAAATATTATAGGGCACCTATGCTAAATATAGGAAAATAACTTATTTCAGTGTTATTAATGCATTTTTTTGTGTTCTGTTTTTAATTTAAATCCATACTCCTGGAGGTTAGGTTCTATAGGACCTCTCCTGGACATATGAAGGAGTTCACACAATTTTAAGCTTATCCACAATTGAACTGAAAAGTTATATAAGCAGGAGATTGGGAATAAACCTAATAAGTTCTTTATATATGTGTGTTTCCTGGTTTTCTATACCTTGCATTTTTACTAGATGTAAAAACTTCTGAAAACCAGAAGAACTGTATGTTCCTAGAGATACCTCCTATTTAATTTAAGCTTTTAGTTGAAGTCATAAGATACCTGGGAAAGAGCTCACTACTGCCAAGAGTATTTTTACTTGTCCTATTCTTGCTTAGACCTCTTGGCCTTTGAGTTAAAAATTCCTGAAGTTTCCAGCAATTGTAAAGAATGAAATTTTAAGAATCACTCATCCTCCTCCTTATCTGATGAATGTATCTGAGATTCAAAGAAGAGGAAATGGTGTAGTTCTTGAGCAATTCAGTGAGAAATGTTGGATTTCAGTCCTTTTTGAAACCAGCAAGTATAAATACAAATATATGCATGTATCTTGTATAATACCAAGAGTTTAGGCACTCTAGAGAAAAGATTAAAAGGATTATGTTTTGAGACAGTTATGGAATGGGGATGTTTTCACACCACAGTTACTGGTGAACTTGCATCTTTTGTATTTTTCAGTAGATGATAGTAAGAATTTTTCCATTTTCACTACAGAATCTTCTAATTGAATGATACAATAACTTTTTTAATTTAATATGCCTATCTTATCCTTTCTGCAGTACATTTGTTGTTGGTGATCTAATCAGAATCAGAAACATGCAAATAATTTCCATTAGAAACACAGAATTCTAATGTCCTTAATTGTATTAGCCTTATAAAATCCTTTTGATTCATATATACGTACTATTCAATTTTATCCAGCTACACTTCCTCACACTGAAATAAGTAATGCTGTGCAGTGATTTTTATATGCTCCAGGCACTAAAGTTCAAAGTAAAAGAAATTAAAATTTAAAAAAGTGTTTTTACTTTAAATATTTCCCACCAGATTCAAGATTTGTAAGTCTCTACTTTTGATTCCACTCTCTGTTTGGCTATAGATCCACTATAACGGCACCCTAAACAGCATTCCAGTGCTTAAGTAGTCAATGAGCTTAAATGGTATTGTGCTTTAGTGGATATCCCCTTTCAACTTCTGGAATCTTTCTTCCACTGCTTTCAAAGTTGTACTGTGTGAAAAAATGATCTTGCTGCCATGTTTCTGGAAAGCAGGCTATGAAACCTCTTGCCTACTGCTGTTTAGAAGTCTACACTATAAAAATGTGTTTTTATATCTACATTTCCCCATGATTTGTATGTGCATTTAGCTAGAATTTAGCAAGTCTCTCCTATACATTAATAATGACAACATAATTGTAGTAACCAGGGTCCATATAAATGTTTACTTTTTCGACCCAAACAGAGAATGATAAAAGATGAGCTTTTCAGCACACTTGGAGGATTGACAAGTTGAGGCTTTATACAAAGCCTGTTCTTTCAGCAACTTGTTCTAATTATAAGCCTTAGATCTTTTTAACCTAGGATATTATCTCATAAGCTACAAAAGAATTCCTTAGATAAGCATATAAAACTTTAGCCTTGAAATGAGAAAGCTTACTGTTATAGTCATAAGTTACAGAATTACCCTTTGTAAAACACAACTTCTCATTTATTTCCTTCTGCTTCTCAATATCAGAAAATTTTACAAAAAGTTTTATATCTTGATATGATGGACTTGTGATTAACTGTCCTATTCCAGAAGGGGAAAAAATCCCATTCATCCATTTTCTCAGGAATGGGTAGATAGAAGTGTCACTGTCTTCATCTTTTGCCTGAGCATCTCGTAATCCTGCAGAACCTAGGATTAGGACCCAAATGGTAGGTGAGGAAATAGGACCCTCTTGACGGGTGCATTGGATCTTGCATCCAACCTTCATCTCGGGGGAATTTGAGCAGGAGTATGCAGCACAATGTCACTGGTAGGAAAGAGAGGAGAAGCTGGAATGGAAGATAGCTTTGCTGTATATGAGTCTTTAAAGAAAGGATTTATCACACACAATGCAGTGGGAACCTTCTTACTGAATTACACATTGAGTGTAGGGTATATGTACAGGTGAAGGACTAAGGCAACCACTGAGAGGAGAGAGTCTGCCTAAATTGTTAATATCTACTTGAGTGAAGAAATTGGCACGTAGTATCTTTGTAGTTGTGATGCTTTTAAAATAGAGAAATAGTCTTAAATGAATCAGAACCTTCAGTGTTCTTGCTGTATTGTGTGTTTTTCTCCATGTAGATAACTGCCATGAACTCTGACCCATCTACCTGTCTGAATCACGTGCAGCTGAGGCCAATTAAAAGCACTTGCAGAGGTAAAAGCTACTCTGTTACAGTGGCATTTTTCTTGAATGAGGGGAATGAGAGTAACAATCTTTTGCCTAATTAGATTGTAGTTCAAGTAAGATATCTTAAACTCAAAGGAACTGGTTTTTCCATGGCCTTAACAGCACCTCATTTTGTTCAGCTACATGGGCTCTCATTTATTTGAAAAGCAGAGAAAAAATTACAGTCAGTAGCTTGGTAAGCAGAGTGAAGTAAGAGCATGAATCTTAATAATTCCATTTGCAGCTCTGAATTGAACTTGGAGTCTGTTATTTTCTGAACTGTTGTTCAAGCAATTCATTTAATTATTGTCCAGCAGTGTTTTTTTAACAAATCGTTTATTTAGTTGGAGGGATTCATGTAGCCCCAACTGCATCCTAATAAAAGGCTTCAGGTTTAAATATTTAAAATTATTTGTGTGCTTTGTTTTTCTAGTAGGACATTTTGTGGCTTTTTTTTTTGAGGGAGTTAAAGATTTTGGATTTGTTTCATATTCATTTTAGTAGAAGCATGCAGCAGTTTCTGCTCTATCACTTTGTTTACAGCCCTGAAACAATTAATGTTATTTCCTTATTGTAAACGAAAATCAGATTACACAAGTCCAGTAATGTCTGGTATAGACTCCTCTGTATCTGTTTGTATGCAATATTTTAGTTCGTATCTTTCTTAATGTTTTATTAAAATATTGAATAGTTAGTATTAAGTATTTGTTATTTTGTATCTTTTTTTTTGTTCCAATTCCTCTCAGACCAAAGTATTGGAAGAATGTATTATCTTCATCATACCTTAATTTTCCCGTTTCTTGCTGCAGCATCAGAGTTCAGGGCAAGGAAGATCAGAGTATATAAAAAAATTTCTTCTATATAAATAACTTCTTAAAACTCTTCTATGAAATTACACTTTATCATATGTCTTCTAATATATCTTTTTATACCTCAGCATTCATTCATTGTAGATGTTTCTAGCTTATATAGAATGTTGTAAATTTAGCGAACAGTAATGTAGAGAAACAAATTAATATTATGTGGATAACATATTCTTTCCTCATTGCAAAGAAAAATTCATGCTTCTGGTCTAGTTTGGATTTTAAATCTCTTATTTGCAAAAGCATAACTCTCCAGACTTTTCTAATATAGTAGAATGCTCAGAGTGTGAAGCCAAAAGCACAGATTTTCATTTTAAATTACCCAATCATTGTATTCACAGCTGTTTTTGCCCCCTAGCATTGGTTGACATTTCATAGAGAGTGAGCTACCATAGGACTGGAAAGTATATAATTATAAAAATCACTCACTTTTTTTATTTTCTCCATTATATATCAATCAGAATGTAGGCATACTTTTCATAGGTATTTAATTTCTAATGAGAAGTTTTTATTCTTCACTGACCTGTGATTAAAGTGTGGCATTTTCATAAATAAATAGAAGATAGTTTCTACGTAATTCAGCTCAGAAGTTATGCTTGAGAGGGTATACAGGTCTTTGACCTATAATATGAGTGGCAGCATAAGTAATTGAGCATATATACTTAGATAAAAACTGGATAGAAAATGCTTAACACTTTAAAGCAGTTAGAAAATAGGAATAGAAGCCTTGTCAAACAATGTCTCTTAATACAGAGAGAGTGGTTTAAAATATAATAAAGTTAATGAATTAAGTATTTTTTAATCTTGTTTTATAGTATTAAAAGTTATAGATATGCCCTGAGAAGTTTTAATGAGTTTTTTTTAAAGTAAGCTTAGAATAAATGTTAAGAAAATTTAAGTAGCCAACTACAGATGAACAATTTTCAAAACTAGTTCACTCAAAAATGTGTGTTCATGTTCTATGAGCTTATGCAGATCTTGATCATAAGATGGTATTTTTCTTTCCATTCAGATTAGTTATGGTCTAGAGACAACTCTGAATAAATGAGATTCTGATCCTGTTCTAATAGACTTTGTTGATTGATTGAACCCTGCATTCAGTAATTTTCTGGACAGTGTCTAGGAAAAATACTCGCTTATTTTTTATCACAGCAGTACCTGGGATCCCCGGCCAAGGCTCTGTTGTGCGAGTTGCTGTACAAATACACCAAGTAAAGATTATTGAGAACATAAATATTGAATATCTGGGCTTGGATAGAGAGTAAAAGGGAAAATTAATCCAAGTGAAATTCCAGATTGATATTGGCAAAGTGAAAGTTATAAAAGGATCATTTCCCATCTAGTGATCCTTATGTAGTGATCTCTAACTTTTCTGTTTAAAATTAAATTGATCATGAAGCTCTTGTCCTTCATTAGCTAGTCTCTGTAAGAAAAAAACCACATTCCACAGTAAAGGCAGAAACAAGTCACTTGGAAGCAGAGAATGAAGGGTTTTGTGTTTATGCTAACACAGTACCTGAATAGAAAGAAAGAGTGTATGACTTAACATCTATGCAGATGTAGTCATAAGCAACTTTAATATTTCTTATAAGCTGGAAGGCAATAGGATAGATTCAATAAACTAAATTTGAAAACAAAAAAAACCCTGTGCAAAAGTTATTGTTTAGTTACCAAATAAGGAGAAACTAAAATATATTTTAAAAAATAATATTTTGAAGTGAATGTTATCAGTCTCATGCACAAAATTAACAAAATCGTTGTTCTGAAAGCTCTTAGAGCTCACTTTGGCATTTTTCTCCTTGCTTCCCTTTTCTGTTGGTCATACTAAGCCTGTAATTTAATTGTATGTTAGGTGCACAAAAGTAGCATGAGCACATATCTCGTATACTCTGCTTTGATATTCTTAGTAGGGTTTAGAAAGAAAGGCTTTTTAGCTCAGTTTTGAACTTATTTAATGAATTCCATCCTGACTACTATTAAGAGCATATAACGCTCAACAGCTGAGTAAACAGATTTTGATCTTCCTGTTGTGTAACAGTGTTTTCTAAAATTTTTTACAAATTCTTGTAAGAATGTATTTGAAGGAAGACATTAAAGTATTGAACTTCAAATTTGCTGTCATAAAATATTTACATGAAATGTTTTTTGACTACATCGTCATCAGCTCTGAGACTTCCAGTAGGATTTGGTTAGCTGGGTTTTGACTGACCATTTTCTAAAACAGGCTTTTTGGGAAACATACATCTTCTATATGTTTTCAAATACTGTTCTTTTGGGGTTTTTTTTAACTTTTTTTTTAAGTGGGGGGGAGTGGTGGTGGCAGCTTTTAAAACCAAAATATATATCTACATACAGAATCAGAATGTTTCCCTAATGGTATTGAAATAACAGGAAAAAAAATAGTGGTTTACAGCTTTTTGGAAAACATAGCTACGCAATTACAAATAGAAGGTAAGGAATCTTCTTTCCTTCAGCAGTGGTGCTTTCCAAATTCCTGGTAGACACATAAGGATCTAGCAGTTATTTTCACATGTTCATTCTACTTTACTTACTGAGGCCTTCTGTAAGCTAACAAACTCATATGATTAAGCAAGAAGAACTTTAACTTTAACCATATGTATTTTTGTATATGTTTGACAGCTCCTAGGCTTGAAAGTCATGTTTACCTTTGTACCCTTCTTTCCCAGCTTGCATGCTATTTCTGTAAAGCACTACCTTGTCCTGTGTATCCACAGTCTTAATTTCTTGCTCAGATATTGCACAGGCGATGTTTAAGACATACTGACAGTCATAACAGTCAGTGTAAGCACTCTTTACATGGCACAACAAGCTAAGAGAGACAGAATGTTTCAGTTTAGTTAAGGAAAAAAAAAATCCATTTGTTTACATGGTGCGGTAATAAGCTTCTAGGGGATGAATTGCAGCCTGAATGACTATTAGCTTCAATGCTGAATGCAGTGATCTATTAAATGTCTTTCATCATACTGGATTCCTAGCAGAACAAGCTTTTTGTGTATTCCAGGGTTTTCCTAGTTCACAATTAATAAATGTTCTTTTTAAGGTACTCACGTTTTCTGCTGATGGAAAAACACCATCAGGAAAATACAAATTTGTATTTACTTTAAGGAATCCTGGCTATAGGCAGAATTTATTCAGCACCTTTTAAACTCAAATCAATACTGTAGTGCTGTTGTCTTCAGTAAAGATATCTTGTTTTATGCTAACTGGATGGTTGATGTTATGTTTCTGTTTTAAACTTTTCTGAGCATAACAAAATATTCATTTTTATATCATTTGATATTCATTTTTCTATCTGAATCCTCCTCCTTGTATAAAAAAAGAAGATACTTACAGAATACACATAGATTTAAATACTTTTTTAGCCTAATTTATAAACATTTTAATCTTTCATTGAACGTAGCTTTCATAGCTGTTTATGGAATTTAAATGAAACAGTTTGCTTCCTCCATTTGATGTTCATCTTAATCACGAGTCTAGTGATATTCATCAAGATGTTCTAATTGATAATTCTTCATTGATTGGTTAGGATGACTGACTTGGAGAAAATGTGATGATGTGTAATAATGTAAAACAAAAGTGGTCAACTTGTATTCCCTGTTCATTATTAGTTTGAGATACTACAACTAATTAATAAAGTGATAGCTGTAGTAATTGCAGTGCAGAATTAAATAACCCTAAAATGTAACAACAAAATTGTTTACATTGTTATTGTGGAATTGCTAGACATTATTTAGTTTTAAGTGTAACAGACTTCTCATTCATTACTCTGTGCCAGAATTTATTACATTGTAAAGGCTTCATTAGTTCATTGGTCTTTGAGAAAACTGTGTTGGGAGAAAAAGCAGTGGAGACTGAGAAATGCCTTATGCAAGACAGTTCTGTGGCTGAAGAATGAAAGTGGAGCTTATGATATAGATATAGAATTCAGTATGAGTCTGTATTTTTCATTACTTGTGACTATTACACATGTGATGTTGCTTGTTATTAAAGTGTAAGAAAATAAAAAATGAAACAGAATTCAAACTCCTCTTTGAACTTTGATTACTAATTTCCTATTCTTCCCTCTTGTAATCTCAAAATCTTATTTGTATATAGTCTGAGGCAGAAGAGCATATTAAGTACTAGGGGAAAAGGAGGATTTTCTTACCAGTTTATCCATAGCTTTAAGTTACCTTTACACAAGTGGAGAATACTATTTGACAAAGTAAACAAATAAAGTAGAAGTTCAGATCTTTAAAAAACTGGGAGCAAGAGGCAGTTCCTCTTGGAAATATGGTATTTATTTTTTTTTGTTGACCTGAGGGAAGCATTCACTTAGCTTAATTATGCACTGCACAAATCATTAAGGTACTTTGTGCAAATCAGAGGACTCTAAACCTTTTATAGCAGCATACATAACATTTAGGGAGCTAACCAACAACAATAATTCAATCACTTTGCATCTGTTTATATTTTAAGAACAAAGAGTGGTTTCCTTCTATTTAAGTGCAAAAAAACCCAAATATGGATTTCCCCCCTTTTGAGGTAAAAATAGTATAGAGTAACTTTCAAAGCCCTATAGAAAGTTGGGGGGAGGGTTTTGACGTTTTACTTTAACAAAAGTTCATAGAATCATAGAATGGTAGGGGTTGGAAAGGACCTTTAGAGATCATCTAGTCCAACCCTCCTGCAGAAGCAGGTCCAACTAGATCAGGTTGTATAGAAACATGTCAAGGTGGGTCTTGGAAACCTCCAAGGAGGGAGATTCCACAACCCCTCTGGGCAGCCTGTGCCACTGCTCTGTCATCCTCACAGTTAAATAGCTTTTTCTTATGCTTAAATGGAAGTTTTTGTGTTCCAACTTCACCCCATTACCCCTTGTACAGTTGCTAGATACAATAGAAAAAAGGGATGCCCCAATGTCCTGCATCCACTATTTAGGTATTTGTAAATATTAGAGATCCCCCCTCAGTCTCCTCTTTTCTAGACTAAACAGCCCCAGTTCCTGCAGCCTTTCCTCGTATGAAAGATGTTCCAGTCCCCTGATCATCTTGGTGGCCCTGTGCTGGACTCTCTCCAGAAGTTCTCTGTCCCTCTTGAGCTGAGGAGCCCAGAACTGGACATAGGACCCCATATGAGGCCTCACCAGGGCAGAGTAGAGAGGGAGAAGAACCTCCCTTGACCTGCTGGCCACACTCTTCTTAATGCATCCCAGGATGCCATTGGCCTTCTTGGCCATGAGGGCACATTGCTGGCTCATGGTTAGCTTATTATCAAACAGAACTCCCAGGTCTCTCTCTGTAGAGCTGCTCTCCAGCAGTTCAACCCCCAGCCTTTAGTGGTGCATGAGGTTGTTCCTTCTGAGATGCAGGACTCTGCACTTGTCCTTGTTGAACCTCATGAGGTTTCTCTCTGCCCAACTCTTAAGCCAGTTGAGATCCTGCTGAATGGCAGCACAGCCTTCTGGTGAAATTACATAGTTAGAATTTGCCTTTAATTTGATGATGTACACAAGACTTTTATCCTGTTCTAAGAAACAGAAGTATTAATATAGAGTCCTTAATTAATGAGTTTGTATTTATGAACCACTTCTGAAAGGAAGCATACTCGCTTGTGCTTGTGTTTAGATTTATCAAGCTGAATTTAGACATGATTGAAACAAAGTAAATGCAAACCCCCCAAATCAAACAGCAAAACTGTATTGCGTGCACTTTTTTTTTGTTTTATAACTGTTTTATGTAATATTTATAAAGAATGCAATTAAATTTGCTTGACATGCCTGATATTAAATATTCTAGTGATGATTACCATTGGAATAACCTTTGACATAAGGTCATGAAATGCTTCTAGATAGTAATAGTTCTATGTCCAAATCTTTGCAATTTGGTTACATAGTAAACTGTTTCCTGTGAAATTCAGAGGGATGGATACATTGTAATGATTCATAGGGACTTCTCTTTTTTATTCTTTGAAATGCATTGATATAAGCGTAAACACTATTGTGCTCAAAATTAGGGTTGTCTCATTGGAATTGGTAGAATGACTGGAGAACTGATTAACAGGCAAAACAAACAATCGAGCCATGGAACATTGGGGAAAAAAACCCAGCATGGCCAATATATTGAAATTAAATTTAATAATTTGGACAGAGAAGAACAGAATCTTGTATGTAATTTTAAGGAAAGTATTGTTTAAACAAATATGACTCTAGGAGGAAGGCAGATTTAAAGGTTATAGCCAGACAATGAGCCAAATGTTTGAAAGATTTTTATTTATTTATTTTTTAAAAATTTAAAACCTTTGTGAAGATTAATGTATTATGTGTGGTAAGTTTTCAAGAAACTGAGTCTGAGATTTGGGCCTGGATAAAGAGAGAAATGGGAAATTAAGATATCTGTTGTTATAGGCTTAGGGTGAATTGATCAGCTCACATAGGAAAAAGGAAGGGAAGAAGCAAGGACTGATAGCATGCCATGGAGAGCAGAGAGAAGAAATGATCTCTATGACTACTGTGAAACAGCACAGAAATGAAAGCAAAGGAAGTACCTGGAAAATTTGATCAGTAATGTTAAAAAAAACTTTAAAGATTGAGGAGTTTCACTACAGAAGAATCTCAACATCTTGCCTGCTAAGTGATATTGGAAACAAGCTGTGGTGGGCAGATCCATTGAAAAGTGAAAAAATTTTAATTAGTTGATCCATGATATTATTTGTAGTTGAATAGTACTTTAAATGATATATTGTTTTTTACAAAATATATTTTTAAAGAATTCATAGAGACTTTTACTCTTTGGTGTTTAGTTTCTCTGGTAACAGATCCTTTTTACTTGCATGTTTGTTCTTGGTAAAAATCTTTTGTATTTTTACCTTCATATTACAGGATACCAAAAAAATTTCTTTTCATTAGAAAAGAACCCTGTCTGATATATTACAGTAGACTTTAAGGCTGTATTTTAAAAGAAGACTATAAAAAACGATCATCAGTAAGTAAAACCTGGGTTGTTTTTTGTGTAATATGGAAGATCTGAAGCCACTTAAAAAATACATTAGAAGTAGAATTTTGTTTACATCACTTTATCCAACACTGAAGTGCTGTTGTGTCTTTTGGGTAGAATATATATGCCTTTAACAACTACATTAGATAATAGTTTAGAATAATAATTAAGGTGTTTTATCCACTGTAACAGTGAGGAAAATTTTGATAAAGTATATTGTTGGCTTTTTAATGCAGAATTTATTTGCGACATCAAAGTGCAAATCCTAACCCTTATGCAAGGAACAATCTCTTTCATAGTATAAGTAGTATATCTGAAACTAGCAATGGAAACTAGCACATATTATTGAGTACTTGATTTTCCTTTTTATTTGACTTCTGACATGGCATAGTAAATCTGATTCTAGTGGATTGTTCTTAATCTCATTGGGGTTGTAAGCTACATGGTTTCTCTCTCAGTACTGTACAGTAGCTCTACTTCAGGCTGAATCAGAAGGAGACAGGATATGATATGATTTTTTTTTTTCCTGCTGCACTTAACCAAAGTATTTCAGTTCATGTTTAAATTCCTGTAAGATTGCATGACAAAGTTGTTATCTGCAGCTCTGAAGAAGCACAGTCTTAAAAGTTTTATTTTTTGCCATCTTTAATATGAAACTGTTAAAATTACACAGTTTTTGAAATTGCATGCCTTTGTAGTAAAGCCAGGCTCCCATGGAAGGAATATCATGTATTTATTGTCACCTGCAAAGGACAGACTGTGAGGTCAGGTTGTGCTGGAACTAATGGTTATGGAGGACTTGCATTTTGTGGACTTTAAATATGGCCAGCAGGTTTTAGAAATTTGCATTACTGTCATTCAGTGCATAATCTAGAAATTTTAAACAAACACAAACTAACATTTCCAGTCCATCATTATGTTTAATTAGATTCACAACAGGAGGTTTTCCACAAAAGATAAACTCTGTAAACTGGTGACATTTTAGCTTTTGTACTGCTACAATATTAGATTGCTTCAGCAAAAGGCTGAATTTTTTTTGATGGAAATTAAATAATCTTTCTGCTATGGGTGAGTTGATTTAGACTTCAAATTAGTTTGAATAAGGTTTATAACGATGACTACAGTACTCTGTATCAAGATTTTAAAGATGAGTAAGTGGTGTAGTGCTGAGACTCAGGAAATTAATGTAACTGACAAATCATAAACACCAGCTGAGAGTCTATGAATTGTGCAATTGAGTAGTAGGTAATACCACAGAATCTTAAGGGTTGAAAGGGACCTCAAAAGATCATCTAGTCAAGCCTCCCTGCCAGAGCAGGACCACCTAGAGTAGGTCACACAGGAACTCATTCAGGCATGTTTTGAATGTCTCCAGGGGAGGAGACTCCACAACCCATCTGGGCAGTGCTCTGCCACCCTCATAGTGAAGAAATTTTTCCTTGCGTTTCTTTGGAACCTCTTATATTTCAGCTTGTACCCACTGCCCTTGTCCTCTCAATGATGTACAATGATAATAGCCTGGCTCCATCCTCCTGACACCTGCCCTTTACATATCAGGAAGCATTAATGAGGTCACCCCTCAGTCTTCTCCAAGCTAAAGAGTTCCAGCTCCCTCAGCCTTTCATCATAAGGGAGATGCCACACTCCATCATCTTTGTGGCCCTGCACTTAAAACTTTCCAGCAGCGCCCTGTCCTTCTTGAACTGAGGGGCCCAGAGCTGGACAAAATATTCCAGATGCAGTCTCACCAGGGCAGAGTAGAGGGGGAGGAGAACCTCTCTCAATCTACTCACCATCCCCCTTCTAATACAGCCCAGGATGCCAATGGCCTTCTTGCCATGAAGGCACATTGCTGGCTCATGCTAAACCTACTGTCCACCATGAGCCCCAGGTCCCTTTCCCCTACACTACTCTCTAAGAGTTCATTCCCCAACTGGTATATAGGGTTACTCTTCCCCAGATGCAAGACTCTACGCTTGCCCTTGTTGGGCTTCGTTAGATTTCTCCCCACCCAACTCTCCAGTCTGTTCAGATCTCATTGAATGGCAGCACAGCCTTCTGGTGTGTCAGCCACTCCGCCCAGTTCCCTTGCTGACAGTTCCCTCTGTTTCCTCATCAAGGTCATTAATGAATATATTGAACAGTACAGGTCCTAGCATCAACACCTGAGGGACTCCACTAGTTACAGGCCTCCAACTAGACCCTGCTTTATTGATCACAACTCTCTGCATTCTTCCCTTCAACCAGTTAACAATCCACCTCACTACCTGATCATCCAGCCCACACTTTCTCATTTTTAATGTGAGGATGCTGTGGGAGATGGTGTCAAATCCTTCACTGAAATAAAGACAAACCACATCCACTGCTCTCCTGGTTTAGGCCCATCAAGGAACAAAAGACCTCGATTAGCCTCAAGTACCAAAGATCTGAGGATTGCTAAAGGGCAGGGAGAGCTTAATTGTCGCTTAAAGTCCAGGACAAAACAGACCAGGCTTGGAGAAGAAAACAGAAAAAAAATTAATGCAACACCAACAAAAGCATAACCATAAAACCCCCAAACATAATCAAAATAAAACAACACAGAGTGGTACAATGATGAAGAGTCCGACCAGCCCTTTAAGATCACCTTCTCCCCACTCCTCCCCTCTTCCTGGGCTCAGAGTTCTTATCCTAGTGTTTTTACCTCCTCCCCCCATGAACGGCCCAGGGGTCCAGGGAATGGGGGTTTCAGTCAGTCTATTCCTGATAGCTTCTGCCATTTGTCTCTCCTCAGGACAGGTGGGCTCTGCACCAGTCCTCCCTGCACCTCTGTGGGGTACCTAACACACACACAGCCCTGCACAGGCTGCTCCAACATGCATTCATCCCAAAGGCTGCAGCTCCTCTTTGCCTCTCGTGTGGGGCTTCTCTGCGGCGTGCAGGCTCTCCAGCACGGCCTGTGCTATGGCCATCCCCTCACACAGTCCTTCGCCTGTCCGGGTGCACTCACACGGAGCAGCTGGTGGCTCTCAGTCCTGCCATGGCCCTGCATGGGTTGCAGGGGTACAGCCTGCATTGTCACCATGGCTTAGAGAGGAGTCTCTGATCTGGTGCTTCTCCATTCTTCCTCCCTCCTTCTCTGACTGTGAGGTCCACATGGTCGCCTCCATCTTGTATCACTCTTACACCTCCTGCCTAGCACTTCAAATTCCTGTCCCTAAATAGTGATTGCAGAGGCACCAGATTGGCCCAGCTGGGCCAGAGGTGGGTCTGAACCCAAGAGCCAGGGGAGAGTCCAAAAACTCTTTACTGGGTCTTCACTGCAACCCCCTCCCCCTGTTACCAAGCAAAACCAGCTCCTTGCTAAACCATGACAACTGCACTACCACCATCTATCCACCTGGCTACATCTTCACTGTTACACTAGATATGTTGTGGAAGTTGTAATTTATGTATAGTGAGTAGTGCTTCTCAGTCTTACTCATGAAACTAACTGCAGTGATATTTTGCTAATATTTGCACTTCATATGCCCCATAAGAATAGCTGTACTGGGTTAGATCAAAGGTTTGTAGCTCAGAATCCCTTCTTCACCAGTAATTAAAAGCAGAAAATCTAAGGAAGCACGTAAACCTGAGAGATGTAAAGAGCGGTACTGGTATAAATAACTCACCTGATGTCTAATTGAATGATGACACCTAATTTGCCTCTCAAGGAGACTGGAAATGTATTTCTGTGTGTTTCTTCAGTAAACTTGAAATGGGTTTCTTCTTTTGTCTGTCTAACCTTGCTTTGAACTCATATGAACTTGCTGCTACAACATCTTGCAGAGGGCAGTTATGCAGTTTAATAATGTAATACAAACAATTCCTTTCTTTATTCACTTTGAAATTATTTAGCTTTAGCTGCTGCTCCTTAGGACTGGAACAAGCAACAGGCTTCTACTTCCTGTCCAATTTCTTCTTCTTCTTTCTGCTTCTCATGATTTTATAGACCTCTACTATAGCTTCCCACAGTTGGTTACTTTTTTTTCCTTTTTTCTTGCCTTGCTTTGCCTCCCCTTCTTTCTCCTTCTCCTCCTCCTTCTCCATCTTCTTCTCTTTTCCACTTAGCGACTGTTGTTACACCACCTATCATTCTTGCTGCTCTTCTCTGAAATTCATCCATTTCTGTGTCTCAATGATATTGAACAATAACAGGAAATAAAATGGTCCAATATTTCTCCTGCTACAGAGTGTGTTCATAAATTTTATCTAATCTTTTAGGCCATGTGATATTGCTGTTGGAAACTTGCGCTTGGGAATTTTAGTGGACATCTGTCTCTGCAGTACTAACCTGTTTCATTACTAGACTCAGACTAGTAATGTAATTTTCAGCATTGTGAATATCATAACAAGACTTTAACAGATCTGATGTCACAAAGAAAGTGAACTGCTGTGTAAATTTGTCTTTTCATTTGTTGAAATGGGACATGTAACAATTGCTGTTGATGTGATAATGAAATTTTTATACAAAAAATATTTACTTGTTTTCTAACCTAGAACATATAACCATACAAAAGGCAGTGTTATCAGTGGTCTGGAGATGTGTTTACAGAATACACTTTTTCTTCCTTCTCTTTGAGATACCTACCTACGTTTTTTTTCTTATTTTCACTATCTTTCTGTGACAAAAACACTGCATATAACCAGTACTGGAGGACTACACTGTTGAAATTATGCTGTAACTTATAAATGGGACACAATCAACTATGGTAGTATTACACTCGAGTCATCATTTGTTGTTTTCTGTGATTAAATTGATCTCATAGCTATAATTTGTTCTGCATCATCTGCTAAGAAAACAGTAGAGTTGTTAAAAAACAATAAAAACCTTCGCACTCAGTGCAACAGTTTAATACATTTAACTATTCAGAGTTTAAACTATCTTAGTAGGAACTCTCATTCTTCAGTCTGGGTGTTTTTTTTTTTTTTTTAGTAACCTTCAGTGTTACTTTAGCACTTATTCAGACAGCATATCTGGCAAAAATATAAAGCATTCCTTTGGAATAGGGGATACTTTATATCACAGAATACTAGAATGGTAGGGGTTGGAAGGGACCTTTAGAGAATTACTAGTCCAATCCCTCTGCTCAAGCAGGTCCACCTAGATCAGGTTACACAGGAATGCGTCCAGGAGGGTTTTGGAAACCTCCAGAGAAGGAGACTGCAAACCCTCCCTGAGCATCCTGTGCCAGAGCTCTCTCACCTTCACGGTAAAATAGTTTTTTCTTGTGTTCAAATGGAACTTTTTGTGTTACAGCTTCTTTCCATTACCCCTTGTCCTGTCACTAGATATATAATAACATAATAAATATATCATCTTTGTTATCAATTATTAAGCATTGATTTTTTTTTTCCTCTACTATTGTCTTAAATTTCGGCATATATTGGAGTCTATGTTTTGGTTTGACGTGAAGCCCTTTCTGGAACTATGGTACAAAACGACACACTACACAATTACAGAACTCATGTTGTTTTGTCACTGCTGTATCCTTTTTCTTCATGAATTGAAAACTTCTGTTTTAACTTTTTCTGAAGGGATATATGTAATGCTGAAGCAGTCAATGTTTACAGTTTCTAATTGTCAGGTTATTTTTAGTGGCTTTTAAAAAGCAAAACCAAAACAAATAACAAAAAAAGAAAGAAACCCATCTGTCTCTCTAGTAGAATTAGGGACTGGGAACAAGACCTTTTTGTTATAAAATATTTACCTTTACACACTAATTAGACATTTTGTTCTATGACAGTATTTCCTATGCATTAAATTGAGGGCAGCAAAACAAGCAAATGAAAAAAGCTTGAAAGAAAGCATTTAGCTGTCATTAAAGATACGCTTAAGAACTTAATTGAATTGATAACATCAACTTTCAAGGTTTTTTATGTTCTTAAAGGATACGAAAACTTGCACAGGTAAACAGACATGAAAAAAAGGATGTTAGGAAATATCACTAAAGCTGGAAGGAAGGTATCTGACTCTTCCTCAAGTCGATTGTAAAGTTCCTACTGATTTCAGATGGGGTCATGTTCCATAACGTGATGAAGTTTCCTTTAATGGAGATGTAACGCTAAATAATCAGCAATCTGAGCCTTGGCAGCTGTTGCAGCTCATGAGGTTCTGGACCTTACGTTGTGCATAATCAAACCTGTATTGGAGAGAGTTCTTGGACTTACATCTTTTATTTAGATTACAAATTATGACAGAAATCAGAAGTGTTTCTCAGTAATTTTTATTCATTTCAGACACTCCTTCAGCAACACAGAGGTGTTATGCTGAGCGTATTTGGTAAGAATCTGCTGTCTCTTTTTAACTTCCAAAGGTAGTCAAACCTGGTCTGACTTGATTACCTAGTCCAACTTTACTTCAGAGACTTCCTATAAAATCAGAAGAGATGTAAAAGTAGCTAAGAGGCCAGTCAATCCCATATGCATTTATTTACATTGGAATAAGATATTCATTGCAGTGGCACAAGGGTGTATTGCCTATAGAACCAGCATAGGTAACTAGCTTGTCTAAACCAGACATATAATTTATTTTTACTCAGGTAAGGTTAGATTAGATGGTCAAACTCAGTGTTCCTGAGTAATTTCTGAAGAGCATCATTTTAAATTTTATACAAATGTAAGCTATTCTTATCTCCATAGGCTGTGTGACCTCTTACAGAGGTAAAATGTGACTGAGTCGGCAGTTTTAAATTTGTTGTCATTGATGGAAGTGCAAAGATAGAGATTCATTGTAAGCTTGAGTGAGTAGGTTGGACAGTGAGAATGTCACACCAGTTTTTAGGCTGCCCTCAGTATTGGTGAGTTTTATATCAATACACTGGCCTAGACAGTCTAAAGTTTATGAATTTCCTTCGAAAGTTAAAACTATTGTTTTAAAAGTAAATGCTTTTCAAGTAGCTTAATCTAGTAGATTCACTGTGTTAGAATTACAGCTAAAAGTTGCAAGGACTGTGAGAAATATAATGCCATTAAATTTTAGATAAAGAGCTTCAGTGGATTTTTAGTAGATGAATCTGTTTTCAAAAAATCTATTTTTAGAACTCTGCGAAATGATTTTCTTGTTACAATGGAAACATCATAAAAATGTGCTACTTGTTCACATTTGACCTTGGGTATTTCACTTGACTCTTGGCAGATTAAAACAGCTTCTGCCCTTCCAGAGACATTTGTTTTACTTAGCTGATGGATCCACATCTGGATGCAAAATTAACTGCTTCAAGCCCAGGTTGCCTTCTACATGGCATAGTGGTTACATACTCTATATTGAAAATTGGAATTTTAAATGATCCCTGGAGGGGCTAAAATATATACCAGTGCAACTACAAGACTTAATTAAAATCGGCCTTCAACCACTCATAAAACTGTTAAATTAGATTTAGACAGATGGGACAAATTATCATTATAGGGAAAAGACACTATCATGAAAATGAACGCTCTTCCTTGTCTCATCTCCATGCCAATAGAAATCCCCAAGCTAAACTTCTCTGTAATAAATAACTTGTCAGTAACATTTTATGGGGTTGCAACGGCACAACAAAATCTCTATTACTTAAACAAAAAAAGTTCACAAAGAGAGCAGAATTAAATTTTGCAAATCTTTTCCAAACTTATTTTATCATTCACATCACAATAATTTCTACAAAGGCATCTCAAAATTACAGGAAAACTCAGCATTGGTCTTTGTTGAAAAAGAATACATGTGGAGGTATTGCTTCCTTTCTTATCAAAGAAAAAGGGATTAATTATTAAGGCCCAGATCTTTCAGCAGACTGTGGCTCTTTACAGAGTTGACAGCACAAGGCAGATCTGGTTGCTGCTTTGTTTCACTCTTTTTCAGACTGTGAACCCATGAAAGGCTTTCAAGATTCCTCTGCATTTTAGGCACAAAGTGAAACAAGGCATAATCTTGAAAATCTGTTTACAGTCTCTGACAGTAAATGAGTGTAAAAACCCTTTAACTGTAGCAGTCCCATGACTACTGGAAAATCAAAAGGATGTGGGGAACCTCTCTTTTTGCCACAGTAATTTTGGACCATATTGATACAAGGGTTGTTAACAAGAACTGTCCTGCTACTATGAGTTACTGAAAGGGGATTAAGATTGCAAAGATTTACAAAACTGTTGGGGGAGTGCAAACATATATACACCTACACCTACATATACACACATATCTACATACCTGCCAAAAAATTAATTTAAGATGCTATTTTTTCCTCAAAGCTTTGGATTTATATAGTACTTCACTATGAATTCAGTATCATAACAAAGAAAAATATATGTGGCTGGAGGGAGGGGAGGTAGTTGCTTGTTTTCCTTTAGTCATTTGCTTTAGTCAAGGTGCCTTTCAGGAAGAAGGGATGACAGATAGGTAATGTCCCACTATCAGATCCACTGTCATGGGATGCACTTGTTGGGGTCAGCAGGTGACGGAGTACACAGGGATACAGGTGCAGCTTTTCCAGCACAGTAGTAAGATGAATGCACCTATTGTCACCGCGTCCCTGCTTTTCTGTAGCCATTAGTATGACAGTGCTGTAATTGATTACCTGACATAAGACCTGTTTTGAAATTTTTCTCTTTCTTGAAGCTGTCCTTTGAGCTTTTCAACAGTGTATGGTTATCTACTCTGTCAATACCTTGGTCTTCTAGTTTGAGCTGTGCTATCCTTGTAGTGGCAGAGAATGTTATGTACTTGTAACAAAAGAAGGTAATATTTAGGTTTGACAGCTGTGTTAATGTCTATGTGTGGCAATGGTCTGTTATGTAACAATAGTGAAGGTCAGGAATATATTTATCAGCATAAGGTGAATCGTCAATATAATTTAACTCATCAAGTTACTGTGGCAACATACTTTGCGTACTAAAGCTCTTGATTTTATGTAGATGTTTCTCTATGGATGCATGATCCAAAATGAAAGAGTTCACTAGTTCTGCTTGAGACAATGCTACATATCATAGATCATTGCTATACATTACATAAATGAAGTGCCCTGGACTTGAGAGCAATCCATAACAGAATGAAAATCCCATTTTGTTTTCATTTTAATAACTGACTGAAAAACAGTGAATCCTTCAGAAACTATTGAGAAATGTTTTTAAATTTACTTATGTGTTTAGGATTTACTTTATAATGACTCATCATCACATCAATACAACACATTTCAGAATATACCAAAAGAAATACTGTAAAATGCTTCAGTAGCATCCGTTAAATATTACCTTATTTCCAATACAAATTCTCCCCTTTACTCAATAAAGTATTCTCCTACCTTGGCAGATGTTACTGGCAATTGCAAGTATTTATGAAAATTATATTATTATGAAACAAAAAGTTTTTTATTAATTTTTTTATCTACTTCTCTTTTTAATGTGATGTTTGCTTTCTCAAACAAGCTTGAAAAGAAGTGCTTTCTTAACCCACTAGCTTATCAGTAGACATGTCTTTTACGGGGTTAGGTAACCATTTAACCCACTTTGAAGCTTGTTTACAACCTTGCACTCAGCAAAACAGTTTCTAAATGCATAGGAACTTTGCATATTCACATTCCTGGGACATGCTCCAGAAAATCTGAAGATGGGTGTACTGTTTTTGACTAGGCCAGGTTTTGGTAGTGGCGGGGCTACAGGGGTGGCTTCTTTACACTGCAGCAAACTTCCTCTGTAACTGATAGATGCAGAGTCCTGTGAAGGAGAAGTGGGAGGAGATGTTCTAAGATTTCCACAGGGATTGGTTCTGGCGCCAGTCATGTTCAACATCTTCATCAACAACCTGGATGAGGGGACAGAGTGTACCCTCAGCAAGTTCCATACTGACACCAAACTGGGAGAACTGGTTGATTCCCCAGAATGCCATGCTGCTATTGAATGGGATCTCAACTGGCTTAAGAGTTGGGCAGAGAGGAACGTCCTGAGGTTCAACAAGGACAAGTGCAGAGTCCTGCATCTCAGAAGGAACAACCTCATGCACCACTAAAGGCTGGGGGTTGAACTGCTAGAGAGCAGCTCTACAGAGAGAGACCTGGGAGCCCTGATTGATAATAAGCTAAATATGAGCCAGCAATGTGCCCTCGTGGCCAAGAAGACCAATGGCATCCTGGAATGCATTAAGAAGAGTGTGGTCAGCAGGTCAAGGGAGGTTCTTCTCCCTCTCTACTCTGCCCTGGTGAGGTCTCATCTGGGGTCCTGTGTCCAGTTCTGGGCTCCTCAGTTCAAGAGGGATAGAGAACTTCTGGAGAGAGTCCAGCGCAGGGCCACCAAGGTGATCAGGTAACTGGTGCATCTTTCATATGAGGAAAGACTGCGGGAACTGGGGCTGTTTAGTCTAGAAAAGAGGAGACTGAAGGATGATCTTATTAATACTTACAAATATCTAAATAGTGAATGTCAGCAGGTTGGGGCATCCCTTTTTTCTATTGTATCTAACAACAGTACAAGGGGTAATGGGATGAAGTTGGAACACAAAAAGTTCCATTTAAACATAAGAAAAATCTATTTCACTGTGAGAGTGAGAGAGCAGTGGAACAGGCTGCCCAGAGGGGTTGTGGAGTCTCCTTCCTTGGATATCTTCAAGACCCACCTGGACACATTCCTATACGACCTGATCTAGGTGGACCTGCTTCTGCAGGAGGGCTGGACTAGATGATCTCTAAAGGTCTTTTCCAACCCCTACCATTCTATGATTCTATGAACTTTCATTAAAGCACAATGTCAAAACCCTCCCCCCAACTTTCTATAGGGCTTTGAAAACTTACTCAATACTATTCTTATCTTAAAAGGGAGGAAATCCATACTGGGTTTTTTTTTTGCACTTAAATAAAAGGAAACCACTCTTTGTTCTCAAAATATAAACAGATGCAAAGTGATTGATTTACTGTTGTTGGTTAGCTCCCTAAATGTTATGTATGCTGCTTTAAAAGTTTAAGAGTCCTCTGATTTGCACAAAGTGCCTTAATGATCTGTGCAGTCTCTAAATGTCCCTACCAACCCTACCATTTTATGATTCCATGATTCTATGAAGATTTGGTTTTATTTCTGATTTCCCTACTCTATTATGATTGTTCATTAATAAATCAAAGCATTTCTCCCCAAGCTGAGTCAGTGATGCAAATTTCTAGTGATCTTCCTGTACTTATCTTGGCTCACAAACCTCTTGTTATGTTTTTCTCTGACCTGTCTAGTTTAGGAGGAGTGGTAGAATGACTTGGTTGGCATCTGGCAACCAGCCAGTGACTAAAAAAAAACAATGGGATAGTGCAGATTTAGCTTTACAACTTTTTGCTTCTAGTTTTAAGTCAGATAAATGAAAGAAAATCCTACATTAAAGTAGAAGGCAGCTTTTTTAACAGGTGGGGACAGAAGAACCCGTGGATTTTCACATTTTTAATCTATATTTATTAATTGCATGAAAATGTTCATATGCTAAAATTAATCAAGGTTGTTCAATCATCTTTTTCCTCCCTCAAAGAATACAAAGAGGAAAACATCTTTAAGGAATAGAAAACTACTATCACAAAAAGCTGCTATAATCTTTGTGAGAAACAGGATGATGTAATGTGTAGATGAAATTTTACCACAATGATAACAGTACTATGATAATTTATTATGTTCAGAAATAACTTCAATCAGTCAGAGATATGATGTTAAGTCTTTTATGTTAGATTTACTCCCAAGCATGAGAGCTGATGAAATTTTCAGCAGCAGACAAAGTTCACAATTGCATGCTTAATGGAATTCCTAATATTGACAATGATTCTTTTTATATTATTCCAAAGAATGACATGAACCCTGGTCATGGATAGCTTTGATTTATGATAGCAGTCATATTTATAATGCTTGTTAGTCATTCAGAATTGTTTGCTTGGGCAAACTGTTAATGTCAAACTAGTATAATTTTATTGATGTAATTATTTCCTTCATTATAGCAGTGCCTGCAAGCATTTCTATAGTTAGAGTTATATTAGCATTCTGTTCTAAAACCCGTTTTTCAGGGATTTACAAATTAGCATTAAAAACTTGCTCCAAGCAAAATCTTGATATATAAAGCATGAAGCATGTATGTAGCTTTTGAAAAGTTGCAGAAAACTTAGTATAGCTGCTTTTTTTCCCCCCTTCCTCCAAGATACTGTTATTTCTGAGAGGTGGCCAGAAAGCCTGGAAGAAAGACATCAACAAAACTATGCTTCTACATATGGACTTGAGAAAATGATTTTTACTTTTGAAAGGAGGGAATATTAATCTAAATCCTTAACTTAGACCCTTGTGGTATTTGTTTTCACTTATGTGTTGAGGCAGATAATGCTTACAGATATGTTTTACTTTTGGTTTACTTTACTCTCAAATATGAGACACAAGTTGCCATCTTTAGGTCTCCAGTGAAAAGTTGTCAGCAATGTAATTCTGCATGCCAGGTTTCACCTCTGCTTTATCTCCTCCTGTTCTGTAGGTGTGGCATGTTATTGTCACTTGCAATTTAACATTTTTTCCTTAACATCACCCAAAAAACAAGGTAACATGGGTGTGTGCATCAACTATGGTGAGAAATGTGTCCAATAAAATCCAATGTCATTCCTGATTTTGCTTCCAATATAATAAAACTCTCCCAGTACATCTTTGGTGGCTCATAGGTTTTACTGTCAGCAGTCTTTTGGTGTTTGCAAGACTGCATCACAGTTCCCATGATTATCTTGTGCTATTCCCTGTCTCTTTCAGCTGCAATATGGTGTCAAAGTGTTTTAAAAAGTAAGATTTTAGCTACTCTGGATATATTGAGTAGCAATTCTCCTTATTTTGACACTGAGAACAACACACGTGGCAACTACTGATTTTTACTGAAAAGGACAATTTGTGTGAGTGGTTCAGAACAACTGTCCTGTGCTGTTTTCCTCTGCAACAATTCTTACAACTGAATTTGTAAAGATCTGTGCTAGGAGACCGTTAGCTAATGTGTCCTAATGTTATGATGAATCTGGTCTTCCCTAATAGCTTTCTGGGGACCCAAAGAACTATAGTAGATTGCTTTATGATCTATTAAGCACTAAGACTATAGTGGGTATGTGGTTGGAAAGAAAAGTGTCTTACAACTGTTTTCTGCAGTCTTCTGTCAGAGCTGAGGGTAGACAGAAGCACTGGTGTACCCACTGTAACTGAAGACAATAGTTCTAATATGTGTAGTGCACTGGTTAAATGATTGCCTTGATTCCTTGCTAAAAAGGCAATAACAACCCCTGAGACAAAAGCTATGCTTCGTGTTGAGAAAGTTTCTTTTCTGTTTTGTTGTCTATTCTGCCTGCTGTTTGGAATGTGTAAAATATTTCTGACAAGCTTGATATGTGCCAAAAACCAGCATGCCCACTGGTGGGAAGATTATCCTCACCCAGATATAATAAAAAGCTTCTAGAACTGTGCCTTTAATGATGGACTGCTTTTCTGGCACTTTTCTATTTATTTTATTAACACTTGCTAGGACCACTATAGCTAAAGACCTGTTTGCATTTTCATTAGAAGTTCATTTCAAGACTTTATAACTCAGCTGGAAAATTTGCTTTGAGCTCAAGAGCTAAACAAAAGACTGCTATAGGGACCGATTTTTCATTTCCTTGTATTTTTGCACTGAGAAAAGTAAGTAATTTAGTCAATAATAAATAAATGGGCAACCCCAAAACATTTTAGCTACTAAGAATTCCACTCAGGAAAATATGTAATATGTGTTTGATATCATCCTCTTAAAACTAGAACTGTATAAAAGTACTTGTTGCATCTGGACTGAGTGCTTTGGTGTCTAACCCCATGGACTTATATTCCTTGTGAGCAGTCAAGATGTGCTAAAAGGCACAAACTTGTGGTATTTGCCTATTTTTCCATCTCAAAAGTACATGTGATGATTTTAGCAGTTATGATTTCTGATTTTGAATGTTACAATCACTGCTCATAAATAACAATCACATTTTAGATCCTGACTGCTTCATTCTCAGCAAACATGTTATCTCATGTGGGCTGTTTTTTTTTTTCCCCTTATATTCCATGGGAGTTAAACAGACACTTGCTTTTGGGAATCTAATATCACATACAACTTTACTATTATTAGTAACTAAAATTAAAAAAAAAAAACCTTTTATTATTAAAAGTAATTTAATTTTATATTTTTCTTAATACTCAAGAAGAATATTATAAATTAATCTATTTGCTTCACTATGTACCTTAAATTTATTTGGGTGTGCAAAGTAAACTTAGCTTAAATGATAAACAAATATAAAACTGTGTAATTTTCAGTGAAAAATGAAATTAGATTTAATATAATAATAAAGGCAGCAAAAAATATATTCCCATGGAAGGCCTGTCTATACATAAACTACACAGGAACTCTCTAAAAGAACAGATATGCAATCTAATGATACCTACAGATTATGTATAATTTATTTGTGAGAAAGTATTTAATCTGGTTAATATTTTTGTTTTATTAATTAAATTTAAATCAAGCAATCAATTAATTTTGGTTTATTTATAAATGTAATTAATTACTTGCGATGCACAAACATTTTAATCGGATTTTCCACCAAAACTGCTTGTTAATATATAGAATTTGGTTGAATATATTATTGACAAAAAAATCTGTGGCCTCCTTACAGTATTTATGTGATGCCTAGAGTAGTAATAGTCACAATGAAGTCTAGCTAGAGTGGGCTAAATATATAGCAAATTTATTTATTGTTGCTGATGGTGAAACTGATAAAGGCAATTCACATGATAGTGTTTAAAAGCTGTGATTTTTTATATGCACAATCACAACCAAATCAGATAAGATCCTCTAGGTGTTTTAGTGGAGATACTGAAAAGGGTTCTTCATTCAAAGGCAATATCAGAGGGAAGCTGCAGCCTTCCTGGTCGATCGCAGGCTCAATAGGAGTCAGCAGCGTGCCCTGGCAGCTGAGAGGGCAAACCACATCCTGGGATGGAAAAAATGCAGTATAACCAGATGATCAAAAGAAGTGGCTATCCCACTGTATTCAGCATTGGTGTGGACTCACCTTGCATAATATGGACAGTTCTGGGCCATTTAAGAGGGAGGTTAGGGTACTTGAATCTGTCCAGTTGAGGGCAACAAAACTGGTGAAAGGGGTGGAAGGCATGTCCTGTGACACTAAGGACTTTGGGCTTATCTAGTTTGGAGAAAAGCAGGCAGAGAGAGAGCTCATGGCTCTCTACAACTTCTTGAGGAGACACATGGAGAGGGGGACTCTGGTTTCTTCTTGCTGGTGACAGGACTTGTGAGAATGGTTCAAAGCTGCATCAGGAGATTGGACATTAGGAAGCCTTTCTTTACTGAGAGGATGATCAAACACTGCAACAGATTTCCTAGAGAGGTGATTGGGCAGCCTGTTCCACTGCTCCGTCACTCTCACAGTGAAACAGTTTTTTCTTATGTTTAAGTAAGAAAAAAGTATTTCACTGTGAGGGTGAGGGAGCAGTGGAACAGGCTGCCCAGAGGGGTTGTGGAGTCTCCTTCCTTGGATGTCTTCAAGACCCACCAGGACATGTTCCTATACGACCTGATCTAGATGGACCTGCTTCTGCAGGAGGGTTGGACTAGATGATCTCTAAAGGTCTTTTCCAACTCCTACCATTCTATGATTCTATGTCCCAAGCCTGTCAGTGCTTGAGGCATTTGGACAATGCCAGTAAAAACATGCTATAACTGACTTAGCAATGATTTGATCAGACAGTTGGACTACATGATCATTGTAGATCCCTTCCAACCGAAATTATTCCCCCCTTCCCCCCTTCCCCCCTTCCCCCCTTCCCCCCTTCCCCCCTTCCCCCCTTCCCCCCTTCCTTTTCACTAAGCAATAATACAGTATGCATTATATTCCTGTCCATAGAATAATTTCTCTTGACTTAGCTGAAACTAGCATTTCAAACAAGGGCAAGAGTGTGGAGTTCCAACATGGAGAAGACTAAGTTCAAACACTATGTATCCTAATGTGTGATCCTTTACCCTCTTTCTGGGCCAATAAGAGGACACTCTTGAACAATGAGCTTTTACATTTGCAGAGTGATATATTACAAATAAGATCAATATTGCTCATTAAAAGGGAACAAGCCCTCCAGCTACTTTTCAAGCTGGTGTTTACTGATGCATTACTAGAGCTATTCAGTTGATGAAAAAGACAGTTACATAAAGAGGATTTTAGCAAATACTTTTCCATACACATTTACTGCATTAAGTTAGATTTATTCTGTATGTGCTATTGAAATTTGCAATAACGTAAATGGCTCAAAAATCTTGTATTTAAGTAGTGCCTCTTGACAGCTTCTTGAAATGTTATCCATTAAAACCTTTTAACTGATGCAAAAAATATTGCCATCTTGTTGTCATCATGTAATAACAGAAAAAAGAATTTTAAAGGTCATGTGTAGAAGCTAAAGAACTCACAAACAATGTAAGAGAATTAGACTCTTTAAAATGTTAACATTTTTTAATGTATAAACAAACGTTTCTCAACTTGGAGAACTAGATTAAGAAAAGGTAGATCACTAAGAGATTTTTCTCCAAATTTTTTGCTCTGTTCCACAGCTTCTACTGAAATGGTCATGCATTGATAGGTCACACTGTGGCACAAGCTTTCTATGTGTGAGCATCTTTTAAAATCAGTTGATATGTACATCTTATTCATATTTTTTCCTTCAAATCTTGGAAAATGACTGTTACTTCTGACATTGTGCTCTCTTTGTGGAGGCCTTGTGCTTTCTTACATTATAATGACTATTGGTTTTGAAAGCAGGTATTGGAGAGTTGATTTTAATATATGGGCATATCATGAGTGTTAAAAATTCTCATGTGGATCCAGGGCTGGGAGAGTTTGCTAATGACTTCCCTCAGAGAAAGCAGGGTCCTTTCTAACTGTTACTTTCCCTACGGACTGGTCTTCAAGGAGAGTTACAATTTTCAAGCTTCCTGAGGAATGAGGACATTTAATGTATTTTAGTAGCACAGCTATGAAGGCATGCTCCCGGAAGGCACGTTCTTTAGCTTTAATGAAAGTTTAGAGAGATTGTTTTCAGGAGAAACCAATATAATGGTGTGCATTGACCACTTGTATAACCCTGGCCACAGAACTTTGCAATAATTCTCACATCCTGCTCTTAACTTCTGGCAAGGAAGACATGACTGTCAATATGAAATCTGTGGTGAAGAATAGTAATTATACCTCTTAATCTAAACTCTTCTCATTGTTCATTATCCTCACTGTAATTCATTTTTAGACTAATTTGTTTAGCCCATTTCTGTCCTTTAGACCTTATTATGTCTTCTCTTACTTTTATCAGAAATATGATCCCTATTAAAGCACTTTCATACCCTGACCAAATCACCTCTAAGTCTCTCCTTTGATGAATGAAATGGAATTTTCTAAATTTCCCATTGAGAGATACATATCCCATGGATTTAAAAATGGGTTTGAGAAAATGGAGGTTCTTCAGATAACTTAAACACCTTGTTAGGAATGTGAGAAAACAAAAAAATTGCAATGTTTTGCATATTTTAAATATAATTTGTTTTCCTGACTGTTAATTACATTTTCTCTAGAAGTGTTCATGTGTGAGGAGGAAAGCAAATATAGTAACATGATATCTATTATAATATTTCTTTTAAAAGTTACTTCCATCTCTTATTTGAAAATTAGGACTCAATGATTTCCTAAATGGACACCGCACAATGCCTTAAGAGAAGAAGATGAACAAGGGCATAGAGCTGAGCTCTAAGTTGCTAAAGACCAGGAGGCTAGCTATAGGATAGCAGCTTGGGTTTGTAATCATTTTTCAGATTACAATTTAAACAAAATAAAAAGGATATATCCTTGAATGTTTTACTGAAAAAAAATATTTCAAGATATCTATTTTCAGATTCTTTCTTCTCCTTTCACTTCAGTTTACAACCAGTGTAAACTGGGACCTAGAAAAGCTGTTGAATTACAGTATATCTGTAAGAAAAAAATTCTTGTCATTCCTACTGGATGGGACACAAATATTCAGATGTAAAACATCCATATGCAGGGGCCAACATTGAGGTTCTTCTGGTTAGGACTGCTACAAAATTTAATCATCAAAAATTAAGATAATATTTCTTTCTCTTCCTACAAAAATAGCTGTTTTTCTGAGCCCTTAAAGTAATTTAAAGGATGGGACAGCACTAATTTAGACTGGTGTTTTTAAAGTTAGTTAACATTTCTTTCTTCAGGGAGAAGGGTTTTGCTTGTCTATTTAGGCTTTGAATAAATCCACCTCATAGTGAATTGTAAAATTCGCTATAACATCAGATGAAAACTCTGGTTAGGCGTTGGCTGCAGTAGTTTCCAATATTGAGACTTAAAATTTTGTTTGTGTTCCAGGAGAGATGTTTCTCTCCATGAATTCAGTAAATATAAATTTCATTTAAAATCACTGCCTGAAGCAGGAATCATTAAGATTGCACAGGCCAAATATGGCTAAATAAATTTGTCTTAGTTTTACTAAAACAACCTTTTTTATCCTTGCTCTTGATGCATTCATTTTCTTTATTTAAAAAAGGAGAAACAATTATTTTAAAAAGAAAATGTAAATTTGGATTAGAACTTAAAAAAAACCCAATGGAATAATTTTACAGATACCTTCTAATACACAAAATGATTAAAATTTTAAAAGTGTACACAGCTATTTAATTGCAATAGCTGCAGATATACTACTAAAATAGCTGTGCATGTGGAAGATTGATTTGAATTTATGTATCAGGACTCTGTTATTAGTGTTTTGCTTTTAATGGAGCAGGCAATATTCTGTACATACTTATGTGTGACATTTTTATTTATTGTATAAGTAGAAAAGCTTCTTCTATTCCCTGTCCTGACTTCCTTGATTTGTCTTCAAAAAGCAATTCATGAGTATAACAAATCTAGCAAAACTTCATTTGCATAGACAAAAGCTATTTCTTAATACATATGTTTAAATGTAATGGATTTCATTCATGTGTCATCCACATAAAAGTAACTGAATTAAAGAAGTATGGTTTCAGCCTCAAAAGCCTCACCTTCAACTGTTAGTGTGTTGAGAAATGCAAATAGATGACGGATGAAAAGCAGAAAAGAGACGGTGAGATACAAACTGCTAGTGTTCCTGCCTGAATAACTCTGTAGGCAGTATCACACCTCGGTATTTTTGAAAGGAAATAACAGATTATTTTCTTATAAGACACTATCTTCTCCGCTAGCATTGAGTCAGCTGCTGTAGCATTAAGGAAAACACTTTTACCTAAGCAAAGATTTCTATTGCAAAGCATTTCCACCATATTAAACATCAGACTAAACTGAATTCAGAAAAACTTGCAACTTCTCAGAAGTTGAGGTAATTTATGTGTTACTGCTTTAAAACCTGCAAAGTAAGGTTTGCAACAATTTCCTTCCTGGTAGCAACAATAAGCAACTTTGTTAATGCACAGAAAGAGGTAGAATGCAATTTGCTCCATCTTGGTTTTGGTGATACGCAAGTCTGGCACCAATAAAAAGTGAGAGCATCTTACTTTTGCCAACAGAGCAAGTAGAGTTTCAGATCACAAAGCAAAACTGTTAACTAAGCACTACCACACCAACCACTACATGTCCCTAAGCACCATATCTTCATGTCTTTTAAATACCTTCAGTGATGGGGACTCAACCATTTCTCTGGGCACATGTTTCAATGCTTGACAACCCTTTCAGTGAAATATTGTTTTTTCCTACTATGCAATCTAAACCTCCTTTGCAGACCTTGAGGCTGTTTCCTCTTGTCCTGTCACTTGTTATTTGGGAGAAGAGACTGATTACAACCTCCTTTCAGGTAATTGTAAAGAGAAATAAGGTCTCCTCTCAGCCTTCTTTTCTCCAGGCTGAGAAACTCTAGATCTAACAGCTTCTCCTCATAAGACTTGTGCTCTAGACCATTACCAACTTGGTTGGCCACCTCTGGACACTCTCCAGCACCTCAGTGTCTTTCTTGTAGTGAGGGACCCAGAACTGAGCACAGTACTCAAGCTGCATTCTCACCAATGCTGAGTAAGGAGTCAATCACTTCTCTAGTCCTGCTGGCAACAATGTTTCTGGTACAAGGCAGGATGCCATTGACCTTCTCGGCCACCTGGGCACACAGCTGGCTCATATTCAGCGAACTGTCAATCAACAACCCCAGGTCCTTTTCCTCTGGGCAGGAGGTCTCAAGCCACTCTGCGCCAAGCCTGTAGTGTTGCCTGGGCTTGTTGTGGCCCAAGTGTAGGACCTGGCACTTGGCCTTGTTAAACCTCAGTTGACCTTGGCCCATCTATCCAGCCTCTCCAGGTCCCTCTGTAGAGCCTTCCTGCCCTCAAGCAGATCAACACTCCTGCCCAACTTGGTGTCACCTGCAAACTTACTGAGGATGCACTTGCTCCAGATCATTGATAAAGACGTTAAACAGAACTGGCCCCAATACAGAGTGCTGGGGAGCAGCACTGGTGACCTTCCACTAACTGGATTTAACTGTATTCAACAAAACTCTTTGAGCTCAGTCATCCAGCAAATATTTTACTGCCACAAAGAGCCTGAGTTTTAATAAATGGAGTATATATATTGATTTAACAGGTAAAAAGTTTATGTAGCCCTTTTCACTGTGAAAAGGCAGTTTGGTGGTGTGTCTCTATAATTAAGAGAACAAAACATTGGTTATAACTGCAGCTTTTTTTCTCCATTGTCCTTGTTTTCATTATTTCACTTCCTGTCCTCCCCCTCCCTGCCCACTCCCAATAATGGAAATTATAGTGCAACTGGTTTGTACTTGCTGTGGTATTTGAAAAACAAATTTATCACTCATTGCCTCACATTCTGAAAAGTTTAAGTCAACCTCCTTTTCCTTTCACCTTCGGTATTATTTCAGCTTTTAAACTAATACATATCACTATAAAACTATTATCAGTTTAAATAACATATGTTCAAATCCCGATCATCTCTAAATTAATCTGCCTTTTTCACGCTTGGATTTTTTTTTAAAGAAGGCTATTGTTTGTGTTCTATTCAGCTCATCTTCTTAAAACAGTATTGCATTAAAGAGTCTTTAATAATACATGCTCTCTCACTAACTTTCTGGTATCCTTTAATCGCAGATTTCTACAACTGCTTCATTACTGTAAGCCTCGCAGTTCATTTCTTGTAAAAGAGAATAACAAATGTAATAAATCCATTTATTTAAGTGAAAATTATTTTTAATTATATGAGCTTGTACTTACCATTATATGCTAGCTGTTTCAATGTCTTTATGGCACAAACATACATAGATAGTCTCCAATGAGCTCTCTATCTCATCTTATACCTTGGCTAGTGCAGTTGTTACCTAAAGCTGCTGCTAGCTTAGCTGTCAGAAGATTCTCTTGACACTGTATAGCTCTGTTATATCCTACTGCAATTTCTAGCATCTGGTTATAAACTCTGTGCTGAGTTTGCAAGGTCTCAAGACTGAAGCTTGTGAGACTTGGGCTCTCTGAACTTTTTTTTACATCCTCGCAGCTTTGATGTCTTTGGTTCAGCTGTGGTAGCAATTTCTCTAACTGATACGGTATCTGTGGATAATTAGTTTTAGTTTTTAAAAAAATCTTTGTACAGCATGACAACAGTTTTTTATAGATAACTGTAACAAGAAATTGTTTGTGTAAAATATCTATTACCTAACATAATGATGTAGTCTAGAGAAAGAGTCCTAATGTGATAATAGAGGCCTAGGGAAGTGTAAACTGTAGAGAGTACAGAGTGCATTGTAGAAGAGTATTGGTGTGGCATGATAAGAGACAGGTCATAGGCTTGGCACTACAGAGCCCACAGATATAAATGAATAACTTATGGTCAGCTAAAGCAGTGAAGACATGGAACTGAACAAAATGGGCTTTGGGATAACAAGGAGAACAAAGAAACAAATATCTCGCCTACATAAAGGGCACCATATATGTAAACTGAAAAGTCATGTAGACTTGAAGACCAATGAAGAGAACACAAGGTGTAAAAAGCATGTTAGCAAACTGATAAAAATTACCCCCAGTAGAGTTCAGACAAAAGAAGCAGCTGGTGACAGATGATGTTGGGGCCTGGGCTATAATGAATGTTGTGGAGTTAGCGGTAGCAGAAGAGGAAAGAAAGAAATGCCTATGTGATAGCAAGCTTGAGCAAGGGGGAAACCGAAACTGCAGATTGTAACAGAAACAAGGTCAAAGCAAGAAGACAAGACAGAGCATTAAACTAAGCATTGTTAGAAGATTGAATAGAACATTCAATTTAGTATGGTATGATTGCTTGCACCTGACTAACAAATTGTAACTTATGTAACTAACAATAGTATAAAGTTAAGTAAATGTAAGGTAAGCATAACCATACTCCAGTGTTAGAGAAAACTAACTGAAGGCTGAACAGATGGGGTGATATTTTAAGCACAGTAAAGCTGCTGTTTTAAGTACAAAAAGGATGGTGTTTTAACACAATGAGGTTGGTGTCTAAGTTGTTACAAAAATGAAACTTTGAGGCCTTATGCATAGCACATGAACTTTAGTATTAACTAATTGTCATGAATTGTAGCACATATACAGCATTTGGAAAAGGTATATAAGTGATGATTATGTGAAAATAAAATGGAGCTGATTCACATCATATTGGTGTCTGGTCACTCCCGTCTCGTGCAACAATGAAGAACCCCTGCACAATGAAAAAGAAACCCTGCAAGATGATTAAGTAAACATAGCATCTACTATTGCCAACGTCAGAATGACACTACTTGCCTTAGGACCCATAGGAAGCCTGAGCTTAATATCAGGAAAAGGAACTAAGAATTCTGTGTGTAATAATTTTAATTGCATTACTATTAAAACTTTCCGGAACAGAAGCATTTTTTTTCTTTTCCTGATAATAATTATAAGTGTAGTCATAATGATTCCTGATGATCTAAAGATTTCAGTAGTAATGACAAATTAGATTATTATAGTAATGATAAATTCTTGGCTATATATATAAGGTCCTTTTCCCTTTCCCCATAAACAAGAATTTGAGCATAATACTCTGAAGTAGTCAACATCCATTTGTGTCTCAGTCCTTGACTGATGCCAGAAATCTCCATCTCCTAAGTATGGAGAGGCAAAATTATGTATATCTGGCTTACATAAAAGACTTGATCAGAGTGAATAAATGACCTGTTCACAGACAAACTTTTAAGGAGGAAAAGTTCATCAGCTATACTTCCTTATTTATTCTTCTCACATTCTAGTCACTAACCTAGTAACGTTGTTTTTAAATTCTCTTAGCTAAGTAAAATGTTACAGTTTCCTTAAAGGGAACAAAAGATTTAGTGGACCAGGCTATTCACATACTTAAGTATGAATTTTACAAGCATCTATTCTGGGTACCTTTGTTTTCTCACCAGCAGCCAGCTGCCTTCTTGAAGACAATCAGTCCTATTCTTGTTTTTAGATGGTGACATGATGACTTGGCAAGAAACATTTTAATTTTGGCTTTGTTTGTCCTGAAGCAATGTTGTGAAGTTCAAGGATCAGCTTATATCTGATGCTTACTTAAAAATGGTTCATATGAAGCTTCAGGAGGTGTCTGATTGAATCTCGCTTTGGATAGCTCTATTACTCCCAAAAGAAGAAATATGTTTTTATACAAATAAGTAGATTACAGGTACGACCATTGCATTTCCTTTATGGAAGGATCATTACCAAGTCTGCACAACTGAAGCATCCTTCTCAAAGTCTTCCTTTTACAGGGACAAGTGACAGGATTCCATTTAGGCTATCTTGATCTATGTCAGTATGATATATGGTGGCCAAAGTTTTCAAAAGTGAAATATAAAGTAATCTGAGATGACTTTGCCCATCAGATTTTACTTAAAAATTTGTGTTAACTAGGAGAAGAGCTTCTTGGCTGTTAAAGTTGCAGTTCAAGTGATGTACAGACTTTCTGTCTACAGATATCAATTTCATGAAGTAAATGACTTTTTTGGTAACTTCATTTTGTGGAGGGTTCTGTCACTGCTATTACCTGTGGGATCATCTAGCCTGGAATTGCTAGAAACTGAAATAAATAGCTCTAAAAGCAAGTTGGCAGAAAGCACAATAATTTTCTCTTAATGCCTGTGTTTGTGTTAAAAGTAGTTAGTGAAAACAGTCTGCTAAACACATCTCTGTTCTGTAGGGTGTGAATTCTACCGAATTTAAAGTAGATTAAGAGCTGCATCATCTGCATCTCAAAGATGCAGAATGGTAAAAATCGAAAGAAATCACTGTGGAGCAGAACTAGGCACTTTTCATAGCATAAAGGTGTCAACTGACTTAATATTTTTGATGTTGTAGAGCTGGAGTTGATGCAAAAGTAGAATGCAGAAGCTGGAGTTGATGTTTCACTCTGAGAAGATGTGCAAAGGGTTGGCCCAGGTTCATCTAATGTCTTTAGAGAGTGGTATAAATGCAGCAGGAGTGACTTAAGTGTTTGGATTCACATGCTCTTGGCATTATGCAGCTCTGCATGGAGAGAAAACATCTTGCATCAACACCATGTCCTCAAGCATGCAGAAATTAACAAATGGTAAACACCCACTGCTCTTATGCACTTAGTACAGCAGATGCACTATTGTATACAAAATCTTTCTTTTCACTGATACACAAGAGTTTTATAACAATACTTTGCATTTTAGAGTACTACATGAGTGTGACATAATACTGTAGACTATTTGTATAAATCTCTTCCCCTCTGCCCTGCAAAAAACAGTCAAATTATTTTTTTTAACTGGTAAACCAGACCTGCTAGAATTGGAATTTTTTGTTGCTGTTGTGTCATTCATGCTAATGGCTGCTATGGTGACTTTGTAATATAGACCTAGTTCTTGCTCAGAGGTCCTTTACAAATTTGTGCTTATAAAATCAAGATATTAAAATAGTAGTGCTACAAAACATGCCTTTCTTCAGCATGGACCATCTGAACATAGAGTCAATTACTGAGGCTTAACCTTTAAATGACATCCTTCCACTTAAGACCAGCAATAGACAAAGGATTTTGTAAAGGAGGGCAAACACTCTTCTTGTCTTTTTTGTAATGGCAGACTAATTGTAGTCTTTGTCCATGAAGTGCAAGATCTGATTCAGTTCTCTGAGCAATCTCCACATTAGTGGTAACTTTGCAAGTTCCTATGTGTTCTACAAAAGATATGAAAAGAAATCAAGAATTGTGCTAGAAAAAAGACTATGAAGGTGGGGGGCATGTATTCTGTACCCTAGTGATTAGAGCACTTTCCTAGAAAAGAGGAGTCCTGCAGTTAATTTCCTGGTCTCGGGATTGCTAATGAGTTTCACTGTGAACATCTTTCATATAAGGAAAGACTGCGGGAACTGGGACTGTTTAGTCTGGAAAAGAGGAAACTGACAGGGGTTCTTATTAATATTCACAATTATATAAATGGTGGATGTCAGGAGGTTGTGGCATCCCTTTTTTCAATAATATCTAACAACAGGACAAGGGGTAATGAGATGAAGCTGGAACACAAAAAGTTCCATTTAAATAGAAGAAAAATCTGTTTCATCGTGAGGGTGACAGCAGTGGCACAGGCTGCCCAGGGAGGGTGTAGAGTCTCCTTCCTTGGAGATCTTTAAGACCTGTCTGGACATGTTCCTATACCATCTGATCTAGGTGGACCTGCTTCTGCAGGGGAGTTGAACTAGGTGATCTCTAAAGGTCCCTTCCAACCCATACCAATCTATGATTCTATGAACCGCTAAACTATGCTACCAGCAGTACTTGAAATAGCTCATTCAGAATTAGCCATGGTATTACTTTGATAAAACACTGTATTTTTCAAATTAGATATACTCACAGCTTGTGAAAGCCCTGTTTGTGCTTATCAAATAAATGATAAATTGTTGCTGGAGCTCGTAACAATTTTCCTTCATAGGATACTGAAAACAGTATAGCCACTGTTGGGAGATAAACGTTTATTATTTCACATGCAGTGTCATGCTAATATTGCTCTACTACTTTCTATAGAGCATTGCTGTACATTGTGTGGACAACGAATTTTATTGGGCTATCTGTGCTGTACTCAGTGTACACACTATGGAGGAGTCAGTCCTGAGGACTACTAACATCCCTCATTCTTTAATAGCTTGAGCATAGGTTGAATGTAGGTCTAATATTCACTGTGGACAAATAAGAACACTTAAACAACATGTTCCTGAATTTCCTCAGTTACGATGTTTCAAGAAATATTTTCAGATATTTTGGAAGGTATACTGTACTGCTGAACTCTTAACTCATGTGTTTTTCCCAGACCAAAATGCTGAGGGTAGATATAATATTTTCACACACCTGTAAATCCTTGCCTCCTTAATTTTCCAGATCTGTGACTAGAAAATAGCTGAAAACTCTACAGAACTTATAGGATAAGAAAATAGATTTTTTTTCTAAAATATTTAAAAAAAGATTTTCTGTTCTTTTGTAAATAAAAAAGCAAGTCTTAAGAGTGGACAACAAATGGTTTTCTTTCAGTACAAGTTTGTACTGCTTTGTACTGAAAGATAAAACCAAATCACTTTCCCAATTTATTATTTTTTATTTTTGGATGTGGAAGAGGTGCATATGTTTCATTAGTTAGACCTTACCCAAACAAGGGAAAAATCAATGGATGAAGGAGTGATTTGTCATCTGGTGAAATTAAAAATTTCTGATATATAAGATGATTCTATAACTTATCAGTATCGTGTCAACTTTCACAGTTTGATGAAATTGAAGAATGAAACAAAAGGATAAAAGAGGAGCTCTATTTAGTATTTGTTTGTTCCTTGACCAGTATTTTTACATCCCTATTAAAGTACAGAAGAAAATGTATGGAAAAAAAAGGCATTTTTTTAGCAGATTGAAAGACACATTACATCGATATGTACAAAGCATTTAAGAAAGTAACTTTTTTGTTTTTTTTCACTTTAGGATGTCTTTTTGAAGGATATGTAATCTTTTGAAAGCTGTCTTTATTTGTTTGCAATATTACTTTTCTTGTGATCAGTTACATCCCAAAATTTAAAAGATCATGAAGTCAGCGATAATGAAGTGGAAAATAACAAGAATGTCTTAAACTCTTTTCTTAAAAGGGAGACGTCAGGCACAAGTTGGATAAAAATCAAACCTGTAAGGAGGAAAAGTGTGTGATAGCACTGATGCAGTACTTTCCCTTTGTATATACTGTTTGTGTGGATGAATATGAAACAATAAGATTTAGACAGAACATGGATGTCTGTAGAAAAACAGCACCATATGCAACACTTTAGAAAGCACTGTGTTTGCAGATAGCTCTAGTTTCATACCATGATAACAAAATGTCTGTGATATGTAGCAGCTCTCTCACTTTAATCTGTGTTGGTGTCCTTATTAATTTTTCTATTTCTTTTCATTAGAAACTGTTTTTGCATGAAGATGTTTGCTTTGCAGCTTCTGCAGCTTAGTCCCTGTCTGAATAACCCTGTGTATATAATACCATTTTAATTTCCATAACAATCTTTTGTAACATTAAAAGAAAGAGTATTGGATTTGAGAGAAATGTCAGAACAGACTTAGTCTTAAGAAAGCACTGTTTAAATTTCTGCTTCACTCTTGTTTATATTCTCAAAACTTTTCAAATCTCTGTTTTCCACCAGAAAGCTATTGATTTAAAGCTAAAATAATTTAAAATTACCAAAAAGTACTCTTCTGGTACTTGACTCAAAAAAGTACTCTTCTAATCCTCAAGGTCCCAGTGCAAAAAGTTTTTATTTATGCTCTCCTGCTCTCTCTTTCAAAAAAATGTCTAGATCATTTTAAGTCATAAGTTGGCTCTGTTTCTTGTACATAAACCATGTGATTTGTTTCTCGACAGTCATGATTCTGCAAGTGATTGCCTGTGAAGGCCTTTGCAGACTTTATTACTCAATGTGTAGTAATATAGTGGTACTCTAAATCATGTTTCTGAAGAAAGAAGACTAATGTGGATTTTGATTCAGAGAATTTGTGGCTTTCCAGGAGTTTAGAGGGACATAAGCTTCTTATTGTGGTCAGTCAATCCAAGATAATTTCTTGAAAAAATAAGTTCACACTTTCATATAGAAAAAAGCAAAAACAGATACTATACTGTACTAAATAAGCACAATAAGGACAGCTTTTAGTGAGACACTGAGGCCAGAAAAAAAATGCTACCTGTTGAATTTTTCAATGAAAAAGAAAACATTTCTCATGTTAACGTCTGATGGTGGGTTGTAGAAAAGCCAACTATGTTGTATTTTACAAAAAGAAGTTGGGGACATTCTTTCTCATATCTGTTAATTTCTCTTTGCAGTAATCAAGGATTAATTTAAATGTAACTACTATTTTTAATTCTCAGGTTTAAAAAGAATGGTATTCTACTATAGGCTTACTTTCAATTTTCCATAATTTTGGCGCAGCTACACTTTCTACATAGGATCATGCAGGTTGTCTTATAGCTAAGGCTAGATTAGCATTCTTCTATTTGTCAGGTTTAGTCTTGGAAAATTTAGGCTCACTGTGTAGTGGTTTTGCCCTGGATGGATGCCAGATGTCCACCAATTCACTCTATCACTCCCCCACCTAAACTGGACAGGGGAGAGAGAAATGTAATGAGAAGTTCATGAGTTGATATAAAGAGAGAGAGGTCACTCAGCAATTAGCGTCATGGACAAAACAGACTCAGCTTGGGGAGAACTGGTTTGATTTATTAATGAACAATCAAAACAGAGTAGGAAAATGAGAAATAAACCTCAAATCTTAAAACAATTCCCCCTGCTTCCCTTCTTCCCAGGACTCTTCCTCTTCCCCCCTCAGTGACGCAGAGGGATGGTATATGGGGGTTATGATCAGTTCATTACAGATCGACTTTGCTGCTGCTTCTTCTCAGGTGAAGGACTCCTTACACTTCCCACTGCTACAGTGAGAGGTCTCTCCCATGGAAGATAGCCCTTCATGAAATTCTCCAGCGTGAGTCCTTCCCATGGGGTGCAGTTCTTCATAAACTACCCCAACATGTGTCACCCACAGGGAAAACAATCCAGGTACTGACTGCTCCAGCCTGAGGCCCCTATATGGTCACGAGTCTTGCCAGCAAACCTGCTCTCTGGTGTGGGCTCCTCTCTCCACAGGTTCCCAGGTTCTGCCAGGAACTAGTTCCAGTGCAGGCTTCCCACAGTCACAGTCCCCCTCAGGCACTCACCTGCTCCAATATGGGCTCCTGTGGACCTCCACAGACTGCAGGGAGTCAGCCTGTCTCACCATGGTCTTCACCACAAGTCACAGGGGAATCTTTCTTCCAGTGCCAGGGCACCTCCTCCCCCTCCTTCTCCACTGCCTTTGATGTCTGCAGATATGTTCCGACATTCTTGCTCCCTTCTGCTGCTGCTACAGTTCAGCATCTGCACAGCAACTTCTTCCCCTTCTCCAATATGTTAATCACAAAGACATTACCTCAATCAATAATTGGCTCAGCCTTGGTCGGGAGTGGACCCATCTCTAGAGCAGATTGGCCCTGGCTCTATCAGCTACAGAGGAAGCTTCTGGCAGCTCTTATTTTAAAGAAGCCACCTCTGTAGTACCCACTACCAAAATCTGGTCCAGATAAAACCACTATACTTTTGATACTGGTTTTTGTTAGGTGCTTACCTGGAAAAAGGAGCTATCTTTTTTTTCAGGATTGACATAGGATTCAAATATTCATTATACCAATGTGTAGACCATATTTGAATTCTAAACTATGATATTGTGAAATTTTACATCACTCAGAAAAGGAGCAAATGTTGCATGTTCTGTCTACGGGAAAGAGAATACTTAGGTGATGCACAGGAGCTTCCAGAGTCAGAGACATATCCTTGTAGAGGTAGAGTCAATGCTCACTTATTAGTAATACACATGATATTTATACAATAGTACAGAATTCAGGAGATAGTAACATAATATTAATTGGTTACATCTGAAAAGCAATATGCTACTCGGCACAAGCTAATTGGTTAATTGCTAAAGCTCACACTCTTAGTTTAAGCAAAATCTCAGCACAGCTGTGGTTAAAAATATCCTGCTTTTACTTCTTCTCAGCTGCTCACTGTTTTCAGGCAGTCTCCTCCTGATATGCACCCAAGGTCAAGCTGACCTGGTTATCTGTGTGAAAGCTTGGATTGAGCAAATATGCTTCTAACAAAACTTCATGTCCTGTATCAGCAAGAAACTTCTCTACACCTAGGCACTGTTATGGTACATCTTCTGGCCCCTAAGCTGTACAAAGAAAGGGAAAGTATTACTATTTGAATACTGGATTAGGGTTCTGAATTTTCATAGTCACAGCTCCTTTACTTTTAAAGTACTTTTGCTTGCTTGGCCCTCCAAGAATACTCGGGTGAGGTAGGCCATTAAGAGTAGTAAGACTTCTGTGAGCCATAAAAATGTCAGTAACTGACTTACACAGTAATCTCTGATACATCTTTTGAAAGATATTCTGACACAAAAGACACAATCTGAACAATTCTTCTGTATCTTTCTGGACCTCAACTAGATTCTGATTTTTAAGGGTAAAATAACAGAGATGTATTTTTAAATTTTCCAGTGAGCAAGGTATTTCAGTTTCAAAACTGTGTAAAGTAGTACCAAAATTAAACAAAAGAAATCTGATTGCATGTGTTTCAGTGCCAGACAGCCTCCAGATTTATTCCACAAGAAATATGGCAGTTTTAAAGGTGCAAGGTTGAATTAATGATTTTTGTAAAGCACTTTGAGCACTTTATGCTTTTACACAGTAGTATTTTTGAGGCACAGAATGTAATCAGACTCACACACTTAGGGAAAGCAGTTTTGCAGTAAAAAAAATTCTTATTGCTTGCTAGAATTCTGTCCTTAAGTAAATTTATTTTCACACATCTATGCTTTCCACCATTCTGCAGTGAAATGTGTTGATGTTCCTTCAAATAATTGCCCATATGCCTATTCCACTGCTGCTGTAAGTGTGTAGCTGTCTACTTGAGCTCAGTCTTTGCCCAGTAAACATGTGTCCAGAGATTATTAGTGAATTGTGGGGCAAAATGCATCAGCTGTGCTTAGCTTTTCTTTCAGCAGTCTGTTGCCTCAAAATGTATTTTCTTACTATCTAAAAGCAGAGAATTTGTATTTCTTTGGAGTTTTAGTTGTTTGCCTTTTAGAACTGCCTCACAGCTACAGGTACCTGTTGGAGTACTTTATCTCTTGCAATAAAGCATCATGAACAAGAGCCTAAAGAAATCCTTTATCTCTGGGTTTGTTCTGTCTGCAAGAGGAAGTCCAGTTTTGGATTTATCTCCAGGGTGTATCTATGAGAGGGAGGGTTGGAGTTGAAAGTCCCAGGGTTATTTGCATGGTCTTCAAAATCTCAAATTATGTAAGCTCTTCAGCTGTGTTTTGTAGAGCAACAGCTTGTTCTCTATGTATAGCTACTCTTTCCTGCTTTGACCAGACAAGGGGAGTTTCCAAAACCTTCTTTTTGGTATGACACTTTTTTTCTGTAGTGTCCAGTGATAGGACTGGGGACATAAGCTGGAACACAAAAAGTTCTACATAAGGAAAATCTTTACTGTAAGAGTGAGGGAGCCCTGGCACAGGATGCCCAGGGAGGATGTAGATTCTCCTTCACTGGAGGTTTCAAACCCGGCCTGGATGCCTTCCTTTGCAACCTGAGCTAGGTGGTCCTGCTTTAGCAGGGAGATTGGAGTGAATGATCTCTAGAGCTCCCTTCTAACCCCTATTATTCTGTGATTTTGTGAAGAAAATGAAGGGTCCTGTCTTTGTTAGACTAGGCAGTGCAACAATGCAAAGGATTGTGGATATTTAAAAGAAGAAAATAAAAAAGCAGATTAATTCCTAAATACATAAAAACTACTATAAATTTTGTATTTACTCTCCAAAGTTTTTCCATAACTGAGAAGATATCTGTATAAACTAAGAGAACTTCAGTTCCCTTTCATTAGAAAAACACTGTTGTTAAGTAACATTTTGAATTAGCTGAAATGCAGAAGATTTATAATCATCAATCATCGAAGAAGTTTTTTCACCGTGCGTTCCCCTGTTTTTTAAAGTGTATTAACTTGTAGAAACACTTGTAAAAGTAGTTTTTTTATTTTTGATGAGACATTGCACATTCTTAAAGCAGATCTGCTGGAATTGATAATGTTAAAAGTAAAGCTGGATACAATAATTATCTGTTGTCTTTTGTATATAGATTGTAATTTTCTAAATGTTTGTTCATTTTCCTCTTTCTGGTTACTTAAAGTTAACCTGACAAAAGTATAAATAAAATTGTCATTATGTAGGTTATAATTTATTGTTCTTAAAATGTCAAGATTTACAAATATAAGTTATTATGGTGCTTTAAATTTTAATACAATTTATTTAATTTCATTTGCGTCATTTCCTTTTCTATGTATTATACTGGAATATATCTGTAGAGTATTAAGGTATAGGTCTTTTTGTTTGAGATCTTATATTTTGAAAGGTTGCAGAAAGAGAGGTCTTTTTTTTTTTTTTTTTTAAATATTAGACCATTGCAGCTCTTTTCTTAGTTCCCTTACTGAGAAAAAAAGTAAAAAAATACATATTCTTCTTTTCTCACAGTGCATAGCCTTGCACTGTCAAAAATGTCACAGGTTAATGGTACAACTGAGCTCCATTTATCTTATTCTGACAGCTCACCCAACCTCGTACATCTAGCAACAATGTCCCTCCTAAAGTAAGTGACATTTTTAGCCTTTGTTCTTTTCATATGGATCCGTTAAAAGGATTTACAGTAATTCTGCATTAAGTTTATAATCTGTTGCTTCTTATTTTATGGAATTGCAGTCCAGAAATTTTAGACTAATTTATTCCATAGAATAATTAATACACTGTTGAAAACTAAAGTCTCATCTTAGAAATTTGAAATTATAGAAATGGATTGTGAAAAATGACAGTATGTATTTTTAATTTTACAACCTTTCTATTACACTTACTTAATTATTTATGGAAGCTAAAAAAGGCCAGTGAATGATAGACAGCAACCTAATTTTATCCTCACCAATGGTCCTAACCAATGGTGATGTATTGACGACTTACAAAATGTATCACAAATTTTTTGCTGGAGTAAGTTTTATAAAGCTGAGGCTAACTAAATTCTAAATATTTTGTGTTTAAAAAAGTAGATTGCTTCATTAAACATGTTAAAATTTAGTAATGTGTATTTATAGGCAATAGCTATATCAAAACAAGCTGAAAGCTGTTCCAAACTTGTCACATTTTCACCGATGTTTTATTAAATTAAAATTAATAGCCTTAGATATCATCTTTAACTTTGGATAGCAGAAACACTTGGGATTTTTACTCTTAGAAGAAGCAGTGGTTGAAATCATGTTTCAAATGTGTTCTTAGTTTGGATAAATTGAGTGTTTGATACAGAGAAGGATATTTGTCTTTTATGATCTGAGTACAGTGCAGCTTTATTGAATTCTGTGGAAAATATAACTGAATATAATGGTTCAATTTGAAGAGACCTACAATATTACCACATACCTGGGACTTGAAAATCAGAACAGTTACCTTTAAAAAGACCTGTTTTCTGCTAAACTGAATGGAACTGAGAATAAACTGAGAACAGAGGGAAAGTAATTCAGTTTATATGTTAGAAATCAGGAGATGATAGTGTCTGGATTTCCCAGAGTCTGCTAATCCAACAGCTGATGAGAAGATTAAAAACACATAGTAGTGATGTAAATAAAACCACAAGCCTTGCTTAGCTGGAGTTTATTCCCTGTAATCAACAATGACAGATGAAGGAAGATAACACCAGTCTTCAAGGTTATGTCAGCCTTTCAATATATTTGAAAATAATTTATGTTTGCAAAAAATTGAGCTACCTTTTCTCCAGTCTATTGTTGCTAATAGTTTCTAACATAATGGAAGTTTTATGACAATGGCTCAAGTTTCTTCATGTGTAATATTGTCGCAGATTGACATATGGTAATAATAAATATTTTTTGATTTCGTTATTGATAGTAGGTCTAAGAGATTAATAAGTCAAATGAAACGGCCTCTGTGTTGCTACATTTTACACAAAGGTGTCTATTACAAATAGTGCTGCTCTATCATCTCTCTATTCACTGGAAGTTATTGTGAAGATATTTTGTATATGTGGAAATTCATGGTCAAAAATTTTCTTCTTTGATGACTTAAATCTTTATTTTAGGATATAAAAATAACAATTATTTTATATTATTTTCTGTGGTTTAGAGGGTTCTGACAACTGTAGTTAAATACAGAATAATTAGAGTAAAATTCACAGCCACCCCAAGTATTAACAAAGCACATTTAAAAAAAAAATACTAGATAAAATTAGTGTTTAAATTAATGAGTTTATGCAGTGATAAATATTATTTTTTTCCTTAGCATTGGTGGATATTTTTTCCATTCTCATATGTTTTCTTTTGTATCCTAATCATACAGCTATTTATCAACATTGTATTGCGAACATTTCTTCATATTTTTTATTTTTAACTGCTTGAATGACATAACCTGCAAGTAGCTGTCGAACAGAATGAGTATATTCCTTCCAGTGTGGATATTTATGTTCTGTCAGTGTTAAGCTGCTGCAGGTAGACAGTTATCATTTAGAATCAGAAGGAGCTTAACTACCTTGCTAAGCATGTTTTACTGCCATGTAAATAGTTTAAATATTATTATTTTAATGATGGGTTTTCAGTCAGAAGTTGGTTTAGTACATATATTTAGTTTATGACACAAACATATAATAACCATGAAAACAGTATCTGAAGCAAATTAATTTCAGAACACCTTATCAGAAAATGGTAAGACTATGGAAATATAAATGTATCCATTGTGTTTCATAGAATGACAGAATATCTCAAGCTGGAAGTGATCCATAAGGATCACTGAGACCAGCTTCCTGCTCCTCATAGGGCTATCTTTAGCTAAATCATATGACTAAGAGTGTTGTCCAGACACTCCTTGACCTTTGATAGGCAGAACTCTGTCAGTTTCAAATAATCATTGGAATAATTTACTGATTACTTTAACATGAAAACCTATTTGTCATTTTAGGTTATTTTCACCTCTGTCATTTTGAATGATTTTTATGGAAGCAAAGGCTTAATTTGTTTCAGCACTGCTGAGGCCATATTAGGAAAACTATGCCCAGTTCTTAGCTCTCCACTGAAAAAAAAATTGATGTAATTGAGAGATTACAGTGAAGGATCATGGAGATGACTAATGATCAGAGCATTTCTCCTGTGAGGAAAAGCTGAGAGCTGGGAGTGCTCAGCCTGGAGAAGAGAAGGCTCGGGGGATATTATCCATTTGTACAAACACCTGAGCAGAGGGTGCAATGAAGACAGAGCCAGTTTCTTTCCAGTGGCCACTGCCCCGTGAATGAATCAGAGACAATGGACACAGACTGAAGTACAGGAGAGTCTCTCTGAACACTGTGAGATGCTTTTTCACTGTGAGTGTGGCTGAGCACAAACACATGTTGCTCAGAGAGATGGTGGAGTCTCCCCCCTTGGAGGTATTCAAAAGTCCTGGGCAACTGGCTCTGAGTGGCCCTGCTTGAGCAGGTAGGTTGGATCAGATGACTTCCAGAGTCCCTTCCAACTGGAACCATTTTGTCATTCTTTTACCGATGGAAGATGGCCTGTTTACTATGCTAAATATCTGGTCTGATTTTAGCATGATACAAATGTATCTACAATACTGAGCTATTCCAGATTTGCTTCGGCATACCTGAGACTACTCTGACTTGTTCACAGCTATCTGGCAGGTCAGTGGCATTGCATAAATAAAACCAAGGTACTTGGAATTCCATCAACTTTCTTCAAAACAAGTACCAGTAAGAGAAGTGCATAAAAAATCTTGGGTTTGTTCACGACAGAAGTCTTTTCCAGAATTAATTAAATTTCCAGTATCTTGAGGAAGGGATGAAGGACAGCAGGTGTGAGGTAGAACTAGGGTTCTTTCAGAAATGCTGTATTGACTAATCATTCTATGCAACAGTTTTACAGAACCTAATTAATGTCTCTACATAACAAATATGGTAGAGGAAGAAGATTTGCAAGTATTAAAAGACAGACATTTCTCACTCATTGGTAGGACAGACTATTTTAGATGCTGCAGAATTTTAAAATTGTAGATGAGAACACTGTCATTATTGAAAGCTTTAATTTAGCCAAGAAAATGGAATAAACATGTCTATTCCTGGAGAAAACCCTTTTATTTAACTACTCAGAAAAATGAGATGTACCTCGCTTTCAAAATACTTCAAGATATTTAATTCTTTTCAGCATAACAGACCTTGCATATGAACACTGTATAGAAGTACCATTTTGGTACTGAGTAAAAGGAAAATTTCTGAAATGAAGTGCCAATGCACATTGTAGTTTATACTAATATTTAATGACTATACAAGATCTGATTTTCAAGGACATTTCTCTTCTTTTTTTCCTGAGGAATAAATGAATTTGTTTGTCTGTACACCAAGTCATTTGCTTACAGCATTCTGCTTTTTCCTTACATGTGTAATTTTCCTGCGGAACATATCTGTTATTACAGAAATTTCCCATGTGTTTTTATTTTGTTTTGTAGAGTTGAGTTTTTGTTAGAGCATTGTGACACAAATAAGCATTTTTTACTAGTGTTTGGACCATGTATTAAAAGCCCAGTAGTATGCTTCTCCATCTTACTTTGAGAAGCAAAGGAATCATATTGCACTGTGAAAGCAAAGAAAACAAAATATTTGAGCTACCTTGCTTGTTTGATACTCTGTCATTTTTTAAAGTACACCTTGAAGATAGGTTTTACAGGTCAATCTACCCAGACCCATTGCCCTCCAAAGTGGCTGATGTTATTGTGTCTGATCTTAATCAACTGAGCCAGTTATCCATAGTGATATAGTAATAGAAATGTCTCATAGAAATTTATACCAAATTATTTTATTTATGTATACAAATATAAATTCAAAGTAGGTGAATTGATTTGTTAACATTGAAGAATTAGCCAGCTGCGGAGGATCTTGTTGATGGAAGGCCAGTCAAGCATAAAAGGTAACAGCTGGTCAGGTAAATATTGCAAGTTCTAAGGGTGGGAAAGAGGAGGAAGGTTAGAATCTTTTCCTGAATGTGTTTGAAGTAAGTAGGTTTGAGCAGAGGAAATCTGCATCTTATTGATTTTTCTAGTTATATTGAAGGCTGTAACTATAAAATCTTGTTCACTAGATCAGGGTTTCTTCTGTGGTACGAAAGGGATATGCAGGAAGAGATAGTTCTTGATTAGGGAATGGAGGGGAGAAAAAAAGATCAAAACAATTTAATACAGGCAGAGACTTCTAACTAGACTTCCAGTTCTGGTCTCCATGTAAGTAAACTAAGTGCTTTTTTTCATTCATTTTTTCATTCAGGTCTTTTAGAAAGCTTTTTTAACCATTCAGTCTATTTTGGACCTTGAAAGTAAGTATTTTTACTTGTATCTGGTTTTAGATTAGATGACTTCAGTATACCATACAACATCAGTGTGTCCCTCACATAATTGATGAAGCTAAACCTTGTGCTACTAGAACAGTAAAAAGGACCTGGCTCCTCAGTCTGTTACAGGCACTTGGAGGATTGATAGTATTTAGCAGGTCAGTTTTGGAAAAAGTGCTGTTGTTGAAGCATGTGTAACCTGAGGAGGCTTTTGACAGCTCCCAAAAACATGATTTCAAGAAAGCCGAACTGTCGCTGTACTACTGATTTTTCAAAAGTTATGTGTAGTCACTGGACATATTGAAGGCTGCACCTGCTTTTAAGCAAGATTGATTTGAGAAATTCTACTTTAGGAAATGTGTAAAAGATAGGTGACCTTTTCACTGTTCATCATCCACTTTCACTGTTTTTCACAATGCAGTTTTTCTAAGTACTGAATTAGTAAACATATCCATATTCATCTTGAGCAATTTGGAGTTTCATAACCATGTTGTTGCAAGCTTTTACAGTAACACGTTAGAGAGCAGTAATATCGATAGGGAGGGAAAGAAAGAGTGTTTCCTAGGAAGAATGGACCGATATGGGCATATACTGAGAGGGCAGCTAATGGGAACCTATTTTCTTTCTGTACCTTTCTGTTCCACTTGATGTGCCTACTAAGTCCAGGGCTATTAAAAGGGAACATTCATGTGCTTTGTGGCTGCTGTTTTATGAGATAGGTTAGATTCCCAGCTTTATATGACAGTGCTAGGAGTAATAATGTTTTGGTCCACTATTTTTTGCCAGAATAGCCTGGCAACAGTGAAATTGCTATCGGTTCAGTTTGCTAATTCTTACATTGTTGATTTGGCAGAGATGAAGAAGGAACATACAAATTGTCTTTTTAACTGATTAAAAAAGCCCTCTATGCAGATACCTAGAGCTGAAATAGTAGTTTTTATCAAAGTGAAATGTCCAAAGGACTGCACACAGCTTTGCTAGGCAAAGGAAAAGTAGGTGCAGGGAGAGTGTAGGTTGTCTTTTCTGTGACAGTGTAATGATTAGAGATAATCATAGAACAGGGGTTGGAAGGAACCTTTAGAGGCCATCTAGTCCAACCCCCCTACAGAAGCAGGTTCACCTAGATCAGGTCACATAGGAACATGTCCAGGCGGGTCTTGAAGACCTCCAAGGAAGGAGACTCCACAACCCCTCTGGGTAGCCTGTGCCACTGCTCCCTCACCCTCACAGTGAAATAGTTTTTTCTTATATTTAAATGGAACCTTTTGTGTATCATGCCTCAATCTCCTTTTCTCTAGACTAAACAGCTCCAGTTCCTGGAGCCTTTCCGCATATAATGCTCACCTAGAAGCAAACACTTCTTTTTCCTAGCACCCAACGAAAGGCAAGAGGGGAAGAAAGACTTTAAAGTTAACTCCTGTACTGAGAAGTATGCCAGATTAATGGGATATAGGCTAACTGAGGGGGCTGAACAACATACAACAGCACTGCTTGTCTGAAGGAAATCCTGCTCAAAAATGTTATGAAGGATTTTTTTTTAACCCAGTTGCTATAAACATAAACATTCTTGAGACACAGACAAGAACAAAGACTGATGACTTTCTTGTTAAATTCTTTATTTAAAGACTTTTATATAATTGTGAGCAAACCTATCATGGATTGTCAGTACCTCTCGCTCCTCTGATCGTTGGAGCCTTTAACTGTGAAGGCATAGCTGAGGCACAAAATTGCGGGAAATGGTGTTGCAATATTTTCTGTGTACCTAATTTGTGGCTTTTAGCTTCCTATTAGCTGACTTAATGCTTTCCTCACTGCTAGTGCCCTGTACTAGATCACATTTTTAAATGTCTGCTTTCCCTTATATGATGCATTTACAATGCAATTGTCAAGCCTGCATTTGTCCATCTCATTCTATATGTTTTCCTAGTGCTGAAAGTCTAGAAGTGATGGCACTCAGTGTTAATTGAACGTGATAGGAATATTAACATCAGGCAAGTTTGTTTATTTCTGATATTGCTTGAGAGGCCATTATTGATTATGATCAAATGTCCCATTGCTAATGCTGAGAGAGTGTTGTAATTTGCAACTGCAGAATATAGGGTAAAAAGAACGTGCATATTCATTCACTGAGGAAGACAGCACAGTGATTGTCTAATAATATTTTTTGTCCTCTATAACAATACTAAAACATAGTTTCAATGAGTATGGCAAAATTAATAAGCTGTTATTTGCCAAATGAATGAATTGTGGACATATGAAATTCTATAGTGGTGCTGGTTGAACTCCTTTCGTCTTCAATTTGAACTCATTACATAGCTGTCCAAAACTCTATTTTTTTTTTTTTCTCTATGAATTATTTGCTTTTTTCCAGTCTCTATGTGTGGGGTTTTGCTTTTTTTTTTTTTTGTGTTGTAAGGTTTTTTTTTGTGGTTGTTTGTTTTGTTTTTTTAAGCATGCTCAAATATTTTTAGGTTATGTTTGGAAGAAATTAAAATTCCCCTCAGAAACTGAGCTGATGCCCTTTTGTAACCTGAAAAGTTTTTTGTTTCAAAAAATATAAACTATCTAAATATAGGTGTGTGAGTTTTTTTTTTTTAGGATGTCAAATAAATTGTGAAATTTATTTATATCACCCAACTGAGAGTGGGACAGCTTCATTTTTTTCATCACTTGTCCTATATACAAAAATGATTTTTATATATGTAGTCTATGGTCTCTTATGACTATGGAATTGTCTTCACAAATCTTGAGGTTTTTATTATATTGAAAATGAAAACAGGGTTATTCAGAAGTATATTATCTTTTATTACGTGGCTTTTTCAGTATTGTCAATAAAACAAAGTAACCACTGTTACTCCACGTCTGACCTACAGTTTTGTTTCCCCTATTATAATTATTGCATATACATTAATAACTTCAAAACTGTGTATCTTGCTATAATATATGGATATATAGGAATAGGAGAAAGAGCATAGTGCAGCATGGCCTTGGGATGGCTACTGAACATTTATAGAATTTGGACTTTTCTCAGATTCCAAGTTAGTGAAACTAAACCTGTAGTAATTGCTTTCATAAGGTTTCACCATTAATGGTGGCATATTTGGCCAATTGTCTGTAACACAGCAAAACAGTTAAGCATGTGCTTGTCTTTAAATGTGGGCAGTTTTGAGGAAATCAAAAGTAGTTTTACTGCTAGGCTCCATTTTTGTTTTGGAATGCTTTGTTATATTTGCCTTTCAATAAAAAAAGGAAGAGAAATACTTGAAAATGCACTAGTCATAATTACAAGTTGTTTCAGTCATGCATTTGACAAGTTTTAATTAAAATAGTTTTGTATAAATTATGACAGTTGATTTATGTACCCTATATACATTTATGTGCTTAGAATTTATCACAATGTCTTTTCAGTGTATAAATGTTACTCTATGTTCTGTAAAAGCAATGAAGTAACAATATTATTTTAATTTTCCTGTGAAGTCTTGGTGAAAAGTGTAGTGAAATATTCAGGGGTTTTGGTGAAATGTCTCGAAAACAGATTAATGCTTTCTACATGTGTAATGAAAGTCTAGGTGTTGAGATCCCACAGAATTAGTTCATTGTTCTCATATAGATGTAAATGTATTAGGAGCGTAATAATAATTTTATAAAAACTGAGTTAATACTAAGTTTTGCTGAACCAGAAAGTATTGTTTCATATCTCATTTTATGACACCTTGGGGAAAAAAAAAAGTTTCTTTTCTGCAAGAAGTGTTTGGTGTTTTCTTTTTTTTCTGAAGCCTGAGTATCTGATTTGCCTGTGTTCCAATAAAAACCTCAAAACACAAAAGTTGCTGTTTGAGACTGTGAAAATACTTCATGAATTCAATTATGAGGGATTATTTTGCATTTATTTGACTACTGAAATTTTTTAAAGAGCTATGACTATAGACACAGATGACTGTTGTTCCATTACTATGGAGTTTAGTGGCATCAGACATCTCTTTGGAAATGCAGATATCTGGATTAACAGTAACAGTGATTCAAGAAGAATAAATTTTAGGATCTGTAGATTTTTGGGTGGGAATTACAGCTGTGATATTTATTTTGGCATAATGGACCATGGCAAATTATTCTAATTCATTAAAAAGACAATGACTATGTATTTAAATTCTTATCTACAGCAAGACAGAGTTTTATGTTGTCTCTGTGTTTATTTTCTATTATCAGTTAAGGGAAAATGAATTTGTTACTAACTGGGAAGGTTACAGAAATAACATTATTTGAAAGAATTTGTTAGAATTCTGAAGTTGTATTCTACTGAGGCACAGTCAAAAGTCAGGCAGCTATAGAAGTGTCCTACTGCTCTGACAGCAAGGATGGTCTGTCTCATGGCACTTATAGGATCAATAATATGCTTGGAGAATGTTATTGAGTCTGATGTTGCATACTATTTCCAGACAACAATGTTAGGCCATACTAGTTGCATAGAACTGATGCTTCCTTCCCCTTGCCCTTTTAGGATCCTTTTCCTGTGTAAGTATAAATATAGACATAGCAGCTTGGATAATAAGCTTCCTCAAAACCATGCTAAATATCAGACTTGGAACAACATTTGGATTTCCAGAGCTCCAAACTGTAATGTACCTTCCCAGTAAAAAAGGGAGCAGAGAAAATACCTGGAATGTTTGGGTATCTTTTGCAGGGAGCAAAAGATCCCTTTTGTTTGGGGATCTGCTGGAGAGAGAGACCTGGGAGTCCTGATTGATAATAAACTAAATATGAGCCATCAATGTGCCCTCGTGGCCAAGAAAGCCAATGGCATCCTGGGATGCATCAAGAAGAGTGTGGCCAGCAGGTTGAGGGAGGTTCTTCTCCCCCTTTACTCTGCCCTGGTGAGGCCTCATCTGCAGTCCTGTGTCCAGTTCTGGGCTCCTCAGCTCAAGAGGGACAGGGAACTGCTGGAGAGAGTCCAGCACAGGGCCACCAAGATGATCAGGGGTATAGAACATCTTTCATACGAGGAAAGGCTGCAGGAACTGGGGCTGTTTAGTCTGGAGAAGAGGAGACTGAGGGGAGATCTCATTAACATTTACAAATATCTAAGTAGTGAATGTCAGGAGGTTGGGACATCTCTTTTTTTCTATAGTAGATAGTAACAGGACAAGGGGTAATGGGATGAATCTGGAACACAAAAATATCCATTTAAACATAAGAAAAAACTATTTCACTGTGAGGGTGAGGGAGCAGTGGCACAGGCTGCCCAGAGGGGTTGTGGTGTCTCCTTCCTTGGAGGTCTTCAAGACCCGCCTGGACATGTTCCTATGTGACCTGATATAGGTGGACCTGCTTCTGCAGGAGGGTTGGACTAGATCATCTCTAAAGGTCTCCTACCATTCTATGATTCTATGATCTTTTCTTCACACTGTGACAAGTATTCTTCCTGCACCAGAAAATGTCAATATGTTAGCCTTATTACATATTAAGTAGATCATTCTTCTCTTTGATGGCTATCCTTACTTTTCTGTTGTTCTGATTGTCTTTAAAATACCACTGAAAGGATCACTTTCTGTCAATGTCATTACAACTTCAGCACTTGCACTTTGTGCTTTGGGCTTCTGTATCTCATATATACTAACTTGAGCCTTCTTCAATGTAGTGCTGTCCCTCCCTCTCATAAGAACTGCAATGGCCCTGTTGGATATTTTGCTCCCAAACCTGTAAAACAAATGACAAAGTAAAGACTTAAATTGAGTTAGTTCTCTAGTATTTCGTAACCATAGAACAAGTATGGAGAAAAAAGTATTTTTTTAATCATCATCAATGATGTAACACTGGTTTGTACTATAGATTGTATGCTTTATGACTTGTCCTCAGACTTGGGGCAGATTCTTTATTTATATGCAAAAATTTTATTTGTAGGACTAAAATCAAACCCCAGACCTAGATAGAAGCTTAAAACAAAGGCTGAAAGATAATGAGGGAAGATAGTAGAAATTTATTGAAGGTAAATGTTTAATTTCTGAAGTGGATGAAGAACTGACAAGCTTGTTCAAGTGTTCAGTTCATGTGCTTGTACATCTTCATATATGGAGGATGTAGATGATAGCCTTCAGCAGAAGCTGAATGGTGGTGAGTTGGGATTTGAAGAGCCCATAGAGAGAAGCACTACAAAAAATTATAATATAATGAATGTTTGTAATTTGGACAGGAATAGTCATGTGGTAATTTAAGATTTGTGTTATCAAAGACAATAAAGTATTTCAGTTCAAAAATGAAGTTGGAATGGTTCTACAAGCATTTTTATATATCACATGGATCTATACTTGCAATTTCATAATGAGAGTTTTTAATTTCATATGCAGTTTTAATTCCAGTCATCATTCTAAGCAAGATCTGATGCTTCTGCTATGGCGCTAATATATATTTTATCTGGGATTTTGGTAGAAACACAAGCACAATTTTCATCTATGTTTCTTTTGTATTCAAATCACAGAATCTTAAGTATTGGAAGGGACCTTGAAAGATTATTTATTCCAACCTTCCCCACGCCAGCGCTCCATTACCCTCACAGTGAAGTTCTTCCTTGTGTTTCTTTGGAACCTCTTATGTTCCAGCTTGTACCCACTGTCCCTTGTCTTATCATTGGACATCACAGCCTGGCTCCACCATCCTGACACCTGCCCTTTACATATTTGTAAACATTAATGAGGTCACCCCTTAGTCTTATCCAAGCTAAAGAGCCACAGCTCCCTCAGTCTTTCATCATAAGGGAGATTATTTACTTTATTTCTGATTTCAACTTAATTATGTTTTCTACCATATATTTAAAGTCATCCAAAACCTTTTTGCTACTGTAAGGTTAAAGAACTAGTTGCCTGCCTGATTTATTTATGGCTAGTGCCCATCCTTGTTAATTTATACTTCTGCGTCACATTGATTACTCTTAACCATTCCCCAAATATGATGATGCAATCTGAGAAATTATCTTCTGAATCCAATGATGTTACATGAAAGCAAAAAAATGCAAGTCTCTAATACCATTGTTTGATCATATAAAATCTTTATGAACACCCACTTTTCATCCATTCCTAGATGCTAATGAACAAAAAACTCGTAATTAGTAGTTTATATATTGCAAAAGGTGCAATGACCTATTTCTTACATGTCAGACATTTATTCTGTTAAAAATGGGTCTGACTGTGTTTATTTTTGCTTTTCATTCAGATTCAATTTACCTAGGCTTGAGGATGTTTTGATTAGAACTGAAACGGTATGTTGTACACCAGCACTCCCTTTTGCAGAGTTTCACTGCAACGTTACAGTCTAGAATTATTTGTGTCTTTGTTATTTTATGCTCAGTTTCATGTCGTTAGCTAAACATGATTAAGTCTTTGTCACATTCCATATTGAGTTGCTTTTTGGTTTGCTGCTTAGTTTCTGAAAATTTTAAAAGGAAAGTTCCAAGAAGGAATAAAAACCGTTTCTTGTCAGTAACTGGGTATTTCTACGTATGTTTTCCTTTTTTAGATATATTCCAATCACCTTAGAAATTTCTTTCAAGAATTGCATTGAAAGTATTTTAACATATGTATTTTTGAAATGAATGCATTGATATTAATGCTGCAGATAAAAGTAGTTTTAAATTATTATAGTTGACATGGGTAATCAAGTAATTTTATGAAGAGATAGAGCATAATGAAAAGCTGAATAAAAATGAATTTATAATAATGTGGCTTGAACTACAAGAGGATTTCATGTTTTATCAAAATCTACCTGCATCATAGAGAGACTTTAGCTTATACTTTCAGGACAAGAGTTATTAGACTTTTCCTAAGCACTTCTAGATCACAGAGCCATAAGTCCAGATGGTTTCATAGTACAGCAAGATTGTTTAAAGTTCCGTGCTTGAACACAGTTGCTAGTAAGGAAAGCACGTAATGTTGATATACTTTTGAAGTTTAGATACCATGTAGGCTACATCTCAAATTTTTTCAAAAAGCTGGATTGCTTGTAAAACATTGAGAGATACACCACTTATGAATTTGATGGTATACACTGAGAGCATGCCATTGGTATGCAAAGCTCAGATTTATCATGGAAAAGACACAGAAGTAGACAGCTGCCTCCAATAATATTTTAATAGACATAATACAATGTGAATAATATTTGTCAATACTTATATAGGACAAAATTTGAATTAATATCTCTCTCTACAGAACTAAAAAAAAAGTAATTTGTCCTTAGATTTTTGAAACCCAGAACCTCTAGCTATGATTAAAAAAAAAAAAAAAGCTGGGAGCCTTTTGTGGAAATAAGATGCAAATCATCCCTGATTACTTTTGACTAAATACTTCTCCATCACATGTTAAGTGTTTTGGAAGCCAGTTAATTGGAACACTGATTCTTGCCCTGGTTCTGTGCAGCATGGTTTTACTGCATTTTTATGAAAATGTTTTCTGTTCCCTGCAAAGGTTGAAGAGTGACAATTATGACATCCTCCTTTTTACTCTCTATCTTTCTTCAGAAAAAGTTATTCCACCTGTATGGGTCACAAGATGTCCTGGATATTCTGCTGTTCAATGTGAGTATCTGTGCCTGAGGTTTTCCAGACTGTGGTCTAAGAACTCGATAGAGTTAGAAAGTTTTGAACCAGGGCAACCTTCTGAGAACACTGTAGGAAAAGAATTTATGATGCAACGGACTTCTTAATTGAGAGATCCATCATCTTTTAGAGACCTATTTGTTCCTTTTTACTGCAGCCCATACCATTTTACACTTGGGTATGAAGTAGATGTCAGAATTTTTAATATATGTTTTATATGATGTAATGTACCCCAACTTTCACATCTCTGCAGAGTTTGAACCTCAGGTACCTTAAAGTATTAAGACTCGTGGATGGAGTGTATTGCACATGTGGGAAATATTATTTTATATTAGAAGGAAATAACCATAATTACTGCTTTAGCTATCTTGTTAATTTCCTTTTAAAACTCTAAGTGATAAATACAGCAATTTCTAGATGATTAAAAGCTAAATGGAGGTGTTATGAGAGTTTAAAAGTAAAATCTCCATGAAAAAATGCATGCAGATAAATAGAACAATTGCATGATAATTTTTTATCTAGAGACTTTTGAGTAATTTTTCAATTTTAGCCTAATGTTTACAAAATTACTTCCCTTGCTACCTTTTTGTTACGTGTTGATATCTCAAACAATTTGCACACTTGCTTTCCTTGCTGTTTTCTTAAGTATACTTGTCGCATATAATATGTTTCACTATTTATGCAGAACACCAAATATTAACTATTATAATTCAATTTAGCCTTTGGCTTTTTAAGCTTTAGAGTTTTGAAGATTTAATTTAATCTTAAGTTAAATATCAATTGTATCAAATCTCGTGTATAAATCCCCTTCTGATGGCTACTTAAGTTTTTCACCTTCAGTTCAGGAATTTAAGATATGAACAATGAAGTAGTTTGATTTGCTTTGCTATGGAAAGATTTTATAGCAATTGTTTGATACATTGTTATCTATATTACTAATTGCTATAGCAACCAAAACTTTTTGTCAGTCATTCTTTTTCTTGTTTCTGTCCTCTTTCTATTAATTATGTCCTTATGAATGCTTAAAATGGCTTAGGTGCTGTCTGCAGTTTTCTTTCCACTGTATTTTGACATAAATTCCATGTATAGTCCTATAAGCCTTTGATGCTTATGTTTTCCACTGTGTCAGACTGCTATAATGTCTGCCATGTGTAATCAGTGATGTATTTGTTATAGCTGCATACTTAAGGAACTTTATTTTTATGCCACAACTTTTATATAAATTCTCCAAATCCCTGGAGAGATTGAACACTTTTATGGTATCCAAATACCACAAAAGAGAGAGAAATCTCCTGTGGAACCATTAATCTTTCTATCCAGGAGAAAAATGAAGTCTGTATTATTTATGTTATCTTTGTTGCCTAGCATAGGATGATTTAAGAACTACTTTTCTCACAATACGTCTTGTTGTAGGAGAAAAAGAAGTTCAGTGGCCTCTGTTTTCTCTTGACCTGATATAAGAAATAAGTTAGTTTCACCTTGTTCTTTTCTGAACCATCTTTCTTAGAGAGTTCTATAAATCCCTAAACCAGCATATTCTTTTTCTTTAGCTGAAATATAGCTACACTGGTGGTTTTCCAACATTCAAAGGTCTCCCTGGGCAGCTTGTGCCAGTGCTTCATTACCCTTACAGTAAAAAACCTTTACCTTATGTTTAAGTGCAACTTTTTGTGCTCCAGCTTATGTCCATTATCCCTTGTCCTGTCACTGGAGAGATCAGAAAAAGTGTTACTCCATCCTCTTGACATATACCTTTTAAATACTTGTAAATGTTAATGTGATTTCCCCTTAGTCTTCTCTAGGTTAAACTGCTGTAGGTCCTGCAGTCTTTCCTCATATGAAAGATGCTCTGGTCCTCTGATCATCTTGGTAGCCCTGTGCTGGACTGTCTCCAGAAGTTTCCTGTCTCTTGTGAGCTGGGCAGCCCAGAGCTGAACACAAATATCTGTAATGTACTTCAAGTTTATACTCTGACATCAATTAATAATTGGACTCCACTGCATTTGATCAAATACTGTCAGGAAATAAAGCTACAAACATACAATTAAATAAATTTTCTTTCCGGAACTTCTACAATTAGTTGTTCTAGTAATCAAAATGTGATGACTGTAATAGATTGTTATTACAGTAACCTATGTTGAGTCGACCTTAATACCTGCTGGTGTATAGCATGGATTCTGAACTAAGTATTTGTTTGAAATGTTATGATTTAACATAGGTCAAACTTGACTGTCATGTAATTTAACAAATGAAAGCAGAAAAACACACAGGGGAAAAGAAAAATAGAAAATTATCATATATTATTTCTAAAGCAATTATTAATGAAAACTCTGTATTTCGATGTGTGTATAATTCTCAAGTTTCTGGAAATACAATTTGCACCTTTGTGATTCTTGAGAATTTTGAGTCCTCAGCTCTCATCAAGTTTTATTTTGTGCACTTGGGAGTGAATTCTTGAACAGCTACTGAGTAACACAATGGAAAAGTTTCTCTGTCTATAATTTTCTGTAGAATAGAGCTGTAAATTAACTAATACTTCTGGATTTTAATCTTTGTTTTCTTTACTGGCAGTTTTCAGGACTATTCTTAAAAAATGTTTTTTGGGGGTTTGGCTCACGTTCATGGCATTTTGTGCAAATATCAGCCAAATTTCAAAAATGCTAGTGATATCTCCAGATACTGGTCCAGATGCATGTTTTGCATTTGAAAAGCATAGACCTTGTTTCAACACTCGTGTTCCAGTGGCTTTGTAAATAAACCAAGCCAAAGTGAAAAGTGAATTCCCTGGCTCGCGTACCAAAGTCTGAGGAGAGACAACAAGCAGTGTCTTCCTCATGCAAATTCAGGGAACTTGACATATTTTCCAGTTCAATTAACAGACTATTATTTCCGTTTCTCTGGTTTAGTAAGGCCTTTTACCATTGAGGGAGCAGCAAGGTAATGTAGATTGTGTGAATTCAGGTGTAGAGTGTTTTCAATAGCCTACAAATCATAAAATGTAATTTTCACTTTTAGTTCGTAGTTCATAATACTAAATGGTTTGAGAAAATTGTATTAGATAATTTCTCTAGTGCATTTGATGTAAATTGCACTAATATTGTGAAGTGCTTTTTTAACATATTATTTGTAAGTTAGATAAATGAAGGTTTCTGAAGAGTGGAATTAGATGAAGCTCATTATGATGAACAAGATCACATTAAATACAGTTAAACCTTTGTATTAGCTGTGCCAGGCCAAGTCACTTCACCCTTCCTTCTAAGACTGATTTTGCTTGTCTATACATTGAAGGTAATTTCTTCAGTTATGTGAAGCACCATCTAACATGGTTTTTCCTTGAACCTCACAAAAATTATCATTAGCCAGTGACAACGTTTCCATGAGCATAATAATGATCTTAAATATTTTTTAGTTTTTGAAAGATAAGAAAATGTATATGGGTTTTTTGGCTCCTGCTTTAATGATCTGAAATACAGATGGTGTCCACCTTTTGCCCGCTTTGAGTAAGTACTTTTCTATTTGACAGTGCTGAATGCTAAATGATTGTGGAACCACAATTAGGTGCAGGCATTATCAGTTCTTGTGCTTACAATATCTGAAGGTACAGAAGGGGAAGAAAAGATGACATTGAGTTCATTAATTTTCTCTTTGATTAAAACCACCGTGAGTGGATTCAGTAGATGTTAACATGTTAAGTACACTGATAACATATATAAATAATTGTAATAACTTAAAATTTGGGATTCCTACTGTCATCAAAGCATATTCACTTACAAAAAGATCTATTTATTTTCCCCGTGATCCTTACAATAAAGGATTACCAGAATTTAATGGGACTACAGAAGTATTAGAACAAGGAGAATCACACTTGAGATACTGTACTTGAGAACTACAACTGCAACCAGGGTAACAAACAGTAAGCTTCTGTTTTGTTTTTTTTTTTTTTTATCTTTCTCTAAGCAGAACATCCAGAGAGGATGTAAAAGAATACAGCAAACCCTACATAAAGTAGTATTTTACAGCTGGGCTTGAAAACTGCAAATGAAAAAGTCTTTTCTAGCAGAATTCTGTAGTAGCACAAACAGTGTTATTCCACTCTAACTTGAAATATAGACTTTTGTCATAGAAGTATGATGTTGAGGTTAGGTCTAGGTAAAAGGAAATTGCAACCTTTTCTTTCTATGGATCTTATATTTTTCATATAGTTTTGCCCATTGGTATATGAGACCAACCGGATGCCTCTTGCTGTGTAATTCTGATTTCTTTGCTTTTGAGAACAAATCCTGCTTTGTTTGCACAGGCATTTCCTAGTAATCTGTTTTCCTTAGATCAATTTTCCTTCCTAATTTCCTGATATATTAACTAAGAACATATTCAGTCCATCTCATAATGTCATATAAAAATTCAACCATCCGTGTGTTAAGGACGCTGTTTTCCCATGCAGTAGGGCGGTACATCCATCTGGGACGTGGCATTCGCCAGATGTGAAAAGGCCTATGGCCTCCTTTCATAAACTAGTTGTGGGACTGAATGGCCATGATAACATAACATTAAATCAATGGAGCGACAACTGTAATTGAGGAGATACTGTTGAGTGGTTAGGGTAAATATCTGAGGAAGACCCACATTTAGTGCATGGCATAGCATCTAGAATTCTGTCACTCAACCAGATTTCTTCCTTCTGCAGTCCTTGACCACTGAAGCTGAAGTAGCCATTTATATTCAAAATGATTGTGTAATATAATTGAACAATTAATTGATAATTAGGCTAGAACAAGTTAATGTAAAACAGTGAGTAATTTAACAAGTACTTGACATGTGAAACACTTTGTCTATCTTTTTCCTTAATATAAAATAGTAATTATATATTCTAACACCCTGGGAAAATATTTTGATTGTCCAGAATAATAAATCCTGAAGAAAATGGATCACACTAATCATGAACTTTCATACTTTTTTTTACTGAAAATGAAAATAGTATCAGAAACACTAAATCAGAAGCTCATTTTTCAGAAAGCAGTAGGAGATCATGCTTATTTTAACTAGAGTTTTGGTTTTAGTTTTCTGTCCTTCAAATTTTTTATTCTTTTTTGTGGATTAATGCTAAATCAATCTTTATGTTGGTTTTTTGTATGCTGGTGTCAGATGAACTCTCATAATGGCTCATCACGAGTGATACAAATTAGAAACAAATATTTTGGTATTTAATAGAATTCAAAGTAGATGTCATCTATTTTAGTTACCAATTATAAGTGAGGATCTACAATGAAACCATGAAAGCCAAGTGACTGGTCTCTGAAGTTAAAAACATTCCCAACACAGAACCAAGTCTGTAAACACACATCAGAAAGTGACAACTGCAAAAAGTTCAGTGCAGCTTCCAAAGATGGGCTCTGAGGATGTGAGGGTTAGGAAGGACAGGGCATGTGCCCTTTATCATATCATTCCTTGCACAGATTTCTTGAAATTAACTTCTGACGAATCACCATTCTGTTCTGTTGATCTCTGTCCCTTTGACCTGATAGACTACTTTCAGACTCAGAAATTGTGTATTTTGGTAGCTTTTTGTTATTCTGACTTGTCTTTAAGTGAGCTGTCATCATAAATCTGCAGGTTTTTTCCTCTGTTTTCTGCCCCTGGAATCCAATAATTACATTGAATCATATGTGTCTGTGTTAATCTTTGTGAATAATCATTTCTACAAGATGATTTTTATTATGATTCATTAACTACATATTAATTCATAAATTATTCTCTTTATAAAATAAAGTAGGGATGTGTATTATCATAAGGGACTAGAACAAAAAGAGGAATAGTTGAATTACTGGTATGAAAATAAGAAATATTCAAGAGAAAGCAGAAAGTAATAACAGTCTTCATGAACAAGCAATTCATGTGGCCCTGCAGCAGCCCTACATCTGTAATTCATAATGTTTCTAAATTATTGCAAGACAAGGTTTTAAAGAATACGCTGACAAAATATGCTAATATACATCACTATATTCAACCTGAATACCAAGGAGTGGTAGGGAATACACTTCTGTTCAAAATACAAAAAGCAAGATGTTAAGAAATTTGCAGAAAAGAAATTGCGGAATTGAACACACTTTTTTTCTCTAACAGTAGTTCAAGATTCTGTGATTCTGTGAGATAAGTCTGCATTTGCCCTTTTAAAATATTATTGATGTAAAGTCAGCTCCGAGTTCATGAAGCATTTACTGAAGGCAGCTAATGATTTATGCATGTCCTATTTGCTTCATTAAGCACTTTCTATGCATGTTTCTGCAGACATAATGCTGGACTAGATGGACCACTGATGTGCTGTATTATGGCAATTACATTCTACTCTTTAGTCACAGTTTCCATTTATTCAAAAAAACCTATTCATTTGCTACAAGCTACTAAGTTTAGTTGTGTTACTTTACTGGTTTACTAAGTTTTACTCTTTATCACAACAAAAATATTCTTACGGCTCAACTTGTTTGAGGTTTGTGATGCTGTTATATGAAGTGTCTGTAATGGTAGCCTTCTCATTATTTAAAAAAAAATATAATGAATGAGAATGAAAAAACTGGATATGTGTTGATTTTTTTTCCCTCTTTTCTTGTATTTTGTATTTATGAATGTGGGGTTTTTTATTCTCAGCTTTAGGAGAATGATGTGTATTTTAAATGTGTATCTTGAAAGCTAATACTTTTCTTAAAAAGCATAGTCACCAAATCAAAATCTTTATTTGTCAGTTTTGGGTATGTTTCTAAAGTGGTAGATTTCTGGTTTTCTTTCTCTGGAAGACAGATTAAAATTTGGGTCATTGTTCTGGTGTTTCTTTCTGCACAGATGAGTTCTCTGTTAATACCTTTGTGTTTGTTTCAAATCTGAAATTCTTTTGCAGGTGATGAAGAGTCTGAGCCCATGTTGATAATCTATATGTAACAGGGCATTTTGATTAAATTTTAAGGGGATAATGCACATAAATTGTAATTTTAAAATTGTTTATTGCAAAACCCACCTCAAAACCCACCTGAATGTGTTCCTTTATGACCAGATTTAGGTAGACCTGCTTTGGCAGAGGAGTTGGACTAGATGATCTCTAAAGGTCCCTTCCAACCCCTACCATTCTATGATTTAAGTAACTGTTCCACCTACAGTATGTCGGAGGTGATTTTTTTTTTGGACAGCAGCTCTAGTAAATAATAATTTAACAAATATCATTGGACAAGTCTTATGGCAAATAGGAGCTGATATGCAAATCTTCTTGAAAGTTAGTATGAGATACTGTTTTTTTCTTTCCAAACTATGAAATGAACATACAGACCACTGAGTCTTCAACTTTCTCAGATTTGTTGTCTAATTATCACAATTTCTTTTGCATTCTTGGGCAGTGTTTGTAGGATACTACTACTTAGTGCTCAGAAGAACTCTTGTAAGATTTATTATGTTAATAGGGAGCTTGATAGACGTGTCAAAATTTTACCGGGAAAATGCAAATCACTGAAGAGGATGATGGTTTATCATAGTTTCCGCTCATCTGTGCTTGACTGACATTTAATTTGGTAGTGAAAGTGTACTTTTTTTATTCATAGGATATATTCTCCACCAAATTTTAAATCTCCTGTGAGCAATGGCGTAATTTGAATTTCTTGAAATGAGCGTGAAGCAACCTATATTTTAGTTTTTCTGATATTAAAAACTTCTTATGATTTGATATACAGGAATACATATGTTACATAGCAGTGTTTAGAATTTTTCATGAAGGTGAGGCTGATTATATGCATTCTAAGAGTTTTGCAGATTTTTTAAAAAAATAGAGTACCTAACAACCTGTTTTTTTTGGTCTATAAGAAAGCACTAGCTTTCGTGGAGGTTTATAATGTCATAAATATTAATATTTTTTCAGGGTTGTAAATAATGGTTTGTTTCTTAAAAGCTACTAATACAGATTTTAGCAGAATTGTAGCTTCTATATGCTAATGCTATCATGCCTTCAATTTACGATATGTCTGATGATCTCTTCAATATCAGAATTAGTAATTAGGTTCATGTAAATGACAAATAGAGAGTGACATAAGAATCTCCTACAGAGCTATCATTGAGGTACTGTGCATCTCTGTGTCACTGTATGCATGTATATCCAGATAAGTGTGTATTCCTCTTAATCTTTTTAGTGGTCAGCTAAATATTATATACAGTATAAAACAGTCTTAATAATGTAACGATTAACTTTTAACACCTTCCAGTAGGTAACAGAGATTCTTTCTCAGATTGTTTCAGTTTTTCATAGAGTCACCTGAAATTAGTTAGACCATGTTTTCAACAACCAAGAAACTTAGTGAATCTGAAGGTTACATTCTTTACATACTGGTCTATGCATTTGTATATTTCTTTACAGCAGACCTATTTTTCTAGTGTACTGTGTTCCACAGGCACTGGAATAATTGATTCTGAGCTAAGTTTAGGTATTCTAGTGAAAAAGTATTGAAATATCCTTCAGGGAGGAAATAAAAATAGATATCTGTTATTTAGTTAACAAAGCATAGATTCAAATGGGAGTATATTCTGTCCTGAATATAGTGTCATTTATTTGTAGCCTAAAACTGATTAAAATGTTTTTCTATGTATAATTAATTGCTGTCTTGAATTGAAGGTTGAGTTGTTTTTTCTCTCCAGAACTGATTAAAAGGACATCTTTAATAAGTACATTACTTTGAAAATTCCTCATTTTAACGTTAAACACAATCTGCTCAACAGAAAATTGAAGAAGCTTCATTTTCATTGTCAAAGACATTTTCTTACTTCTAGAATTTAATAATTCCAGATTTAGAAATCTGACTGATCATATTCTGTATTTTTTTTAATAAAGCATGACTTCTTGCAGTGTTTACTCAGAAACTCCCATTACATTAATGAGATTTTTGTCTAAGTATAGGTAAGAAATATTGACCCTAGTGTATTTTAACTCTTTATTTATTTTATTATTTATTCATTATTTTATTTTTATCTTTTATTTTAAAGTTCATAACCCAGTCTTTTGTGAATGTACAGGAAAACCTTTCTAATAAATGCACAAAAACCTGAAATTGATGTATATCAGAAGAGATATTTTCTTTTACTTATATTCAGGGCATTATGTTACAACTTTCATCTTATGTTTGTATTAATATTTTGGTAGAAAAAAAGTCTGTAACAATATGTAGAACTCATGAAATACTATTGAGTAAAGCTATTCTGATTAAATATATTTCAAATAAAGTTGTAAGCAATTGCTAGTGGATATATATATTTTTTTAATGGGACATTTTTAAGAAGCAGACTTACACAAGAATTCAGAATGGATGAAATAGGAACTAATTCAAGTGTTTGAAGTCACTTAAAGCTCATTTGAACTCTGTTATGAGAGTCTGAGTGAATTGTATGTCAATTTTTTTCATTACTATTTTACACTGATTGATTGACTATTGAAATACTCTAATTGTCATGTCCAGTACTGAGAAAATGTGTTCGTAATCTTTGAAAATATTCTAAAAAACAAACCCTAAAAATAATTAGGACTTGAGTTACTTTGTCTCCCTCTTTTAATCAAAGGCAAGATAATCATAGCAGGCTGCACATATGTCTGTAAGAGCAAGGCTTACTGAGAGATTGGGATATCTAGAGATGACCTTGCTAAAATGAAAGCAACTAACACCAAAATTGCAGTCTTGCTAACTATTTGCTCAGATGTCACTGTTGAACTCTGGTTGTTCTTAAATTCACTGAGAGCTTTTTGCCTGTGTGGTTGGCAGTTCTACATGTACCACGCCTTCTTCATGTGCTCCAAGCTGCTCAGTTCAGCACTTAGTGTAGCCTGAGTGCCATCACAGATTTGCGACTTTTCCAATCTGATCTCCAGAATGACTCAGATATACATACGCAAGGCTTATGAAATACCTTCCTTGTTAATGAGGGAGTCTTCTTGTTATGTACATGCATATGCAATCTATGAACTAGTGCAACTTCAATATTTCAATGGAGGATCAGGAAATCACCAAGTATTTACACTCTGATGGTAATACTTTGCTATGTGACAACATATATACTTGATGTGTAAAACTGCAAGTAACCTACATTTCATTTACTACTCTTAGAGCTTACTGTCTTCCAAAAGAAAGAAAACGTTGTCTTTCTGTCCTATTAAACTTTTTTAGGAGAATCATTGAAGTGATTTCATGTTCCATGTTTTTATTTTTAAACAAAAATAGTGAAGTGTCATGCTCACATGTTGTGTTTTTATTTTTAATTAGGAAAGCAGACAAGAAAGTGTATCAAATAATATCGAGGTTGTATCTAAATTCAGTTCAACTACTTGAAGTTTAAAAAGCCAAAATGAAAGAAAAGCCTTTGAATTATACAAGACTAATATACATCAAAATGAAGAGAAGCCTTGCTCACCTACAAACATTGTGTTCAATTAGAAAGATAGAAACCAATTCCAACACATGTCAGATGAGAATAAACAAGCATAGCAACAGATTAAAAACACTCTGCCCTCGTGATACTACATCTAGAATATTGTGTCCAGTTGTAGACCCCACAGTTCAAGGAGGACAGGGAGCTGCTGGAGAGAGTTCAGTGAAGGGCCAATAAAATGATGATGGAGTGGAGCATCTCCCTTAGGATGAAATGCTGAGGAAGCTAGGGGTCTTTAGCTTAGAGGAGACTGAGGAGTGACCTCGTGATTGTTTACAAATACCTAAAGGCAGGATGTCAGGAGGATGAAGCCAGGCTCTTCTCAATGATGTCCAACGATAGCACAAGGGGCAAGAGGTATAAACTAGGACATAAGATATTCCAAAGAAACACAAGGAAGGAACTTCTTCACTGTGAGGGTGCTGGACCACTGCAAAGGGCTGCCCAGATGATGTGTTGTCTCCTTCTCTGGAGACATTCAAAACCCATCTGGATGAGTTACCTTGTGACCTACTCTCTGTGACCCTTCTCTGGCAGGGCATTGGACTTACATGATCTTTCAAGGTTCCTTCCAACCCTTAGGATTCTGTGATTTTTATACTGTAGAATATGATCAAAGTGTGCAAAAAGAGGATATCAATTACTTTATTACATATAAGTATGTTTAAATATAACAAATAACATTTCACAGAGACAAATAATTTTAAAAAACTTCAGACAATCTAACGTAAAAAGTGTTTACAGATGTATTAACCTTTCCTACATGAATGAAAGCCAGTTTTAACTTTACATGTTTAAGAAGGATTCAGGTGTTTCACTTCTGGAGTTAACACAAGCACATTTGTTTAGATTTCTCTTTTTCAACAGTAGCAATTTCTTTTTAACTTACTTTTAAGAGCTATGTCATAAACCACTCTTTCCACAGCACATCATAAATCCATGCCAATCAGGGTGTGGGTCAAAGCTCTAGACTACTCACTCTGTGAAGGCTAAGACATATGAACTGCACACAGAAAAACATGTTTTTTAATTTTCAAATTATGTATTCTGACATCACATAACACAAACCTTTGACATGCAAACCCATCTATCAGGCAGTAATATAAAACTGGAGCTAAGGCTGTAGAAAGAATGCTTCATTCCATTTCTAGAGATGCTTTGTTTCACAAATAAATCTCAGATCAGTGCAAACTATTAGGGAAGTGTAGAGCCACTAGTAAAGAATCCTCAAAATAAAAAGGAGGAAGAAAAGGGCACAAGATAGTGTTTCTCTCCCTGTATAAAGAGAAGAAATGAGAAATATACTGTCTTTCCAGGAATCTTCTTTGCAGAAGCAAGACAATTATATAATACCTAATGTGCTGTATTCCTCTTTTACGATGATTTCATAAGCATGTAACAAAATAAACAGTGACTAAAGAAACAGCCTGGGGAAAACAGTAAATAGATCTAATTTCATATTCAAAAACAACAAAGGAAAGATTAGTTACTGTACTTCGAATAACAAAGAATGAATCAGATAATTAAATAACACTGTTTTTCTGGTGAGCAATTCACAACAAGGAGAGGACTTTTTTCTCTCCTTTAGGATTTCATTTGACTATAGAAGAACAAATGAAATGCAACAGGATCCTAGTCTTCCTCATAGTATTTTCTTTCTGCATATGGACATTGCAATGATACAGAACAACTGCCATGGTCCTCAAGGCTTCTGCTTTCTCGACTGACTCACATTGTGATCCTGACACCCTTTCTTGCAACAAAAAGTATTCTTGGCACCACAAGTTAATCAGAATTACTTTGAAAAGATCTATCCTGGATATAGGAGAAAGCTATACTGAATAAAATTTGTCTTTGAACCGTTCTATCTGATCATTGTACTGAAGTACAACTCAGTGGAGCTGAAAGTAGGGAAGTATTTGCCTCAGATTTCTGTCAAGACCAAAATGGTTTGTGACTCTGGAAATCTAACTCATCTACACAAGATTTTCTGCCACACGCTCTCCTCCCTGCCTACTTTTTATTCATACCTACAAGGAAAACAATAGTATCTGTCCCAGTTCTCATATTTCGTCCATTGTTGATCCCATGTAAATTTACTGCTCAGAATAGTAGTGATGGCAACAGACAATTTTTTCATATTAAAAAAGGAGGAAGGAGAGGTTATAAACTTGAGATAGATAATAGAGTATTTTTAAACTCCTAAAAGAAGTTGAAAAAAATGATTAAATATATGTTTATAAAAAGCAATTCTATGTAATTTTTTTTTTTAAAAATAAAAATCTTCAAAGTTTCACACAGCTGCAGAATCTTAAGGGCTGGAAGGAACCTCGAAAGATCATCTAGCCCAACATTGAGCCCAGTCTGTTTCTATGCTTGTTTATTCTCATCTGACATGTGTTGGAATTGGTTTCTATCTTTCTAATTGAACACAATGTTTGTAGGTGAGCAAGGCTTCTCTTCATTTTGATGTATATTAGTCTTGTATAATTCAAAGGCTTTTCTTTCATTTTGGCTTTTTAAACTTCAAGTAGTTGAACTGAATTTAGATACAACTTTGATATTATTTCTGATACACTTTCTTGTCCGCTTTCCTAATTAAAAATAAAAACACAACATGTGAGCATGACAGTTCATGGTTATCTTGCCTCTTATCTTCTCGGTTTGCTTTGACTTAAATGTTCCTATTAAAGGGGTCCATGTTAAGGAAGTAGTTAATTCTTCTGTGATGCTGTACTGAGCTGTATGTATCTTTTTATATTTCTGATTTCCTAGCTAAAGTGTTATGATTTCTAAATAGTCTGATGTAATTATAACTTTAAGATCTTGTTCAATTGTGTCTCTTAAGAAAGCAACTGAATTTGTGGTCACCAGGTGTTTTCTTGTTTTGGCTAATTGTTTTTAATTTATCTTGAAAATACATTTTCTTCCCAGAGGAGCTTTGATTTTTTTTTTTTTCAGGAACGTATGCCTATTAAGTTACCATTGACATATAGAAATATTGTTTCTAACTCTGTTGTACGTGTCTCTGTGATTACTGTGTGATGGCATCAGAAGAATTGTTAAATTTTTTTTTATGAAGTTGGAAAGAGCACTTTTTTCAAGTTTTTACTTTGACTGGTTTAGTTGCAGGGAACAGTAGCCTTGAAAATGAGATATGTTTGTGACATTCAAATATGAATTCTCTCTTGAAAGCAGTTTTGTTTATGGGCCTTGTGATGGGATTACAAGTTTGTCATTCCACAAAGTCTAGGATAGTGTGTTCAGACAGTAAAAAGAAATAGTTGATAGTGTACTGTTGTAGTGCACTACATTGGAATCAGTTTCCATGTTACAGAGAACTGTGTGTACTTAGTATAGCTACAAACCATTTAGTTGGTAGAGAAATACCACTGAGTATCTTCTGCTGTGGTTATTTAAAAGCACTCAGTTCTCATGGGAAAGGGGAATGGCTAACAAAGCATCTATAGTTATAGATGTATGTATTTATATGTTCTTATGCAGTGTTCGAATGTTCTATCATATCATAGCTGACGTGTAGCATTAATTTGGCTAAAGTGATTGATTACTCCTAACAGGTAAAACCTTGCCTATGGAATTAGTTTGGTATACAGAAATTTTATATTTATATGTATAGAGAGAAGTGAGAGTTGGTTTTTAAAACTATTTATTCCCCTCTACCTCCCAAAGACACTTTGGGATTTTTTTTTTAATATACTATTTATTAAAACAATCTTTTCTTAGTTGCTTTCCTTCCTAATCAGAGTTCAGATATTCTTGCCTTGGCAGAATAGAAGTAAATATTGTTGTCAAATTTGCTTTTTCCTTTGGACTACAATGAAAAAACATGAAACATATGAAGAAACATATATCAAACTAGAATTTAATAAGAGCAACAGAAATACAGCTGTAGTATGTTTCCAAAATATATTAATACCTTTTAGGTAATAAATCACACTAAATAACTTCTTAGTCTTAAATCTTTGCTATTTTAACCGTTTTCCTGGAAGAACAATAATTGTGCTATTTTACTGAAAATAACCTATCATTAAATTCAGTATTTATGAAAAACAGATTGCAGAAAGATATGACTGAAAATCAACAGACTTTTAAATATTTATGAATCAGTTATAATGTCACTCATGTTTTTGCCTTTCGTTTTAGTTTATAAAATAAACTTCAGTGATTTAAAATGTGTCTTTGGCTAAATATAGAAATAGTTTATGGCTGTAGACAATTAACAGACAAGTGTTGATGTTCTTTATCAGCTCTTGCTGTTGCAGAACACCAATTTAACTTTAGGTACAGTGATTCAAAAATGTGTTTTCCTAAAAGAGTTAACTATGTACCTGCTGAAAATTATTATACTGCAATTACCAAATAGGAGTTTAAGGCTACTTCTTCACCTGGCATTTGCAGACTGGGATGTGAGGGACGTAGTAGACTGTTACAACTGTGTCTTAGGCAGGAAGGAAAGTGTTGAGGACGTGTTTCACCAACATAAAATAAACTCTGTGAAAAGCTTAAGGCCATTTTCAACCTCTTTACTTTTATACAAAAAAAGTGAGTTTTACACAAGTCCAAGTGAGTTGAATGGCTTTCAGAAGGAGTCACAGAATCACAAAATGTTAGGGGTTGGAAGGGACCTTTAAAGATCATCTGATTAAACCCCCATGCTCAAGGAGGTCCACCTAGATCATGTCACATGGGAACACATCCAGTTGGGTTTTGAAAACCTTCAGAGAAGGAAACTCCACAACCTACCTGGGCAGCCTGTTCCAGTACTCTTTCACCATCACAGTGAAACAGTTTTTCTTTATGTTTAAATGGAACTTTTTCGTGTTCCAGCTGCATCCCATTACCTCTTGTCCTACCTACAGAAATTTTGTGAAATTATGTTTAAGAATAATGATTTCATCATTTTAAGTATGATGCTTAAAAGTACTATAAAGACTTCAGCATATTAAAGATGCCTGTGTGTGTCCACAAGCTAAAAGCACTCCAGATCCATTTGCTTACTGTAATCCCAGCTGCCATAGGTGTTTCAGTCAGCAGACCATGAGGCAATGAGTTGTCAAGGCACTCATGGTCCCTAGTTCCAAGTGAAGAAAGGACAGCTGAGGAATTTTGATGTTAAAGTATTTGAAGCATTGAACCAGTTTATTAAACAATACATGTGGAAGATGAAAGTGTTTTTAAATGCAAAGAGGAAATAATGTTCAACTATCTTACTTTGTAATTCAGAGTAAAACTTTGGAAAGATAAAACTGATTGAGAAAGAATAAAGAAAATTATTTGTAAAGGCAAAGATCTGTTTTCCAGATAATGTTCTATGCTCTCACTACTTTACTTGAGGGGATGTCTGGGATAATGGAAGACATCTAGAAATGCATTTTGTTCTGAGTTTCAAAGGTTCTAAATGCAGGCTGAGGATTCATTACTACCATCTGCTGCCTCCTAAATGTCTGAAAATTTGCATCCTTTTTACTAAACATGGAGATTTTAACTTTGTTTTTTCACTGTGAAATAACTAGACTGACCAAAACTAGTGCTTTTTACTGAAACAGAATTGTTTGATAGTATCAGCCATCACTTCCACATAATTGCCTATTTTCATTCATACTTGTATTCTCTGACAGCGTACATAGCAGACAATCCGTTTCTCAATGTTTTTGTAGTTTAATTATGCACTGTCAATGTTGAATGAATGTTTTAAGACTGTCTGAATATCTACATAGTCTGTTGTCACTTTTCTTAACTTTTTTATGTCATATTGAAGACTCCTAGTAATTAATGTAATAATACTTCAGAGAAGTTATGTCAGCTTCCACATACCATTAATGCATTAACGTGTCAAAAAGGCATTGAATGACACAGCTCTAGGCAATCTTAAAAGCTACTAATGGTAGTCCAACTCAGAGGAATTGATTTGAAGGCAACACTAAAGCTATAAAACTTTCATCCTGATATATGGCTTCACAAAGTCTCTTTCTATCACCCACCTTATATTTAGTGAATGAGTAACAGCTCTTGAATAAAGTAACAATCTGTAAGGACAAATACTTCATGTTATCTGTGGTAGGGTATTAGTGCCAGAAGAAAGGCAGTAGAATGACAAAATAGTGAAAAAGATTCAGCTATTAACATTGAAAAAGAAAATCCCACTGAACTCTTTCCCCAATAGAATCTAGAGTAATTCAAAAGATGAGTACATCTTGACTTAAATTTTAATGAGATTGGACTCTAATGTGAACTGTATTTAAGCACTTGTGACAAAAGGTATTTAGTAACTAGAATGATAAATTACTGATAGTTAATATTAAAACAACAAAAGAACCACCTGGGGCAGTGGGACAGTGATACATGTACAGGGAAGAATTTTCTAATGGCTCATGGGTTATGACCTTTCAATGTCACACTCACTTCAGCAGCCTGGAATTAGGACTAGTTTGCTGTTTCCTGACTGGACAGAGAAGAGAGAGTACATTGGAGGGGTGGTCTGTTTCAGAGAAGAGGGGTTACAGCTGCAAAAGATGAGAGGTGTGTCATTTCTGAAAGATAAGACATTCAAAAATGTGTCTCATGGTTCCTACATCTACATATTTAGTGTTGATATGAGACTATATTTACATTTCCGAACAGGGCATGCAGTTTAACTTTCCTGAACTTATTTTTTTTCATCAAAAATCCATGTGCAGTTATCACAAAAAAGAGGATAAAACTATCTGGAAGTTTCATATCAAATGTCAGTACAGAACAAAAGTCATGGCTGTAGTGGTGTCAGTGGGAGTTGTGTTATCAGCTTCAATAGAAACAGAATTTGCTCTATATATATTCACATACATCTTTTCTCCCTGTGGAAATGAAGACTGGGAGGAAGGAAGATAAATGAAAAAGAAACAAAAAGCAGCATATGGCAGGTGACGAGAATGAAAAAGAGAATTGTAAAAGAGTTTCCCAATATTCATAATAGTAAGTTTAAAACTTTAAGATCTTTGATGATTGTAGTAAAATATTTTTTTCCGTTTAGTACCAGGATGGCAACAAACCATTGACACAGTCGTTAACCTGGAGTTACTCTAAGACCTCTCCCATTTAATGAAATCTACAATTTGAATTAGAGGGGAGGGGAACAAAAGTGTAGTGGTCTGAGAAACCACCTCTTTCTGACACAGGTAATGTTCTTTGCCTGCCTCCTAAAATAGCTCGAAAATGACACTTGTTGACCAGAGATACTTTCTACTATTTCAGTGAACTGTCATGTGAAAATTATAAGTTTTTTTAATTAGTGAAAAGATGGGGACATAGCTAGTTGCTGAAAGCTGGAAAAGAAATTATTCAGTCAGTTTTTCTTTCATTTCTCTTCAGGTATTTTTATTGTATTTGTGGCAGCCTGAGGACATAGGCAGTTTTAAAGGTGCCTCTTATTAGAGTAGTTAGTGTTTGGGGAAAAAAGAGAAACTTTTGAAGAAGCCTGGGAAAGAAAGTCCTTATGAATCCAAAAATTTGTCTACTTTTTTGTTTTGCAAGTGTCCACTCGGTGTTTAGGAACTTGATGCCTTCCCTTTTTTATCTGACTGACAGGAATATAGGAGGAAAAAAAAGTTATTTAGAACAAAACAAATAATCAAGACAGTTCATCTTTCTTACTTGAGTAATCAGGTTGAGTGCCAGAGCTGATCTCCATCTCAGCAAAGGCTTACAATGACCAGCAATATACTCAAATGGTATTCTAATGCCTGAGATATTTTTTGTTAAGATGCCTGATAAAACTCTCCGTAAAGGGAATTTTGTTATATATTTTCTTAATACCTGGACTTTAAAGTGAAAATTAGCCATGAAAAATTGTTGGAAAATGAGATATAAGTAAATTTGATTAAAAGGTGTATTGCAAAGCACAAGGTACCTTACGAGTCACCCATACTACGTGTAGCAAATTGTTGCCATATTACTTTTAATGGTAACCACTGAATGCTCAAACCAGAACTGCTTATAAGTTCAAGTGTGAGCTCTTCCATGTGTTACACTCAACAGTGGGTTTTTGATTTTTCCGTGTATTTTTAGTTCAGTGCACAATGTAATAGCATTAATTGTTAGGTCACTCTTAAAAAATATAAATTTTGTTTTTTAATCCAAGATAGTTTTAGTTAAATCTTACTTTTTTGAGGGGAAAAAAAAATATGATAGTTTGTGTATTGCTGCTCTCAGGAGCATCATAAGAAAATCTTCAATCTAAGATATAGCAAACATTTTTTAATCTTATCAAGACCCATATTAATTTTTTTAACTATTTTTCATACTTTGAAACTTTCTCACATGTAAGAATGCCATTTCATAGGTCATTTTTTTTAAAAAAAACACACCAAGTGCCATGCATGTATATGTTTTAAAATAGCAGAAAGAAACCTTAAATAGTCTTTTAGATTGGCAAGGAAAAAGTGACTGAAATGTCTTCTAGGGAGGAATATTAAGTAATGCTAAATATCTTAACAGAAATTATCCTGTTTTTATTATGTGTGAAGCATTAATGATTATTTTGGATTATAATGGATTATATTCTGGAGATGGATGCCATAAGTATTGTATTTAGGGACTTAACATGTAACATGAATCAGACTTTCAACATGAATCAAGAGCATTTTGTCATCTAGAAAAAGTCTTTACAGATAGAAATGCTTTGTGGTAGTTGATGCAAAGATGCTGATTACTCTTACTGCTGCATTACACTTGCCTTAAATGGATGTTTATTTGCTTAATCTTTTAGGGTTTTTTTTTTGGTCATAATACCTTTTTCAGCAAAAATTATCCCATTATTTCCACTCTGTCCTTGGTACACTCGATAATGTTTACTGTCATAAAAGGCAGATAGGTCAAATGACAACATTTATCTTTGTACAGAAACGTCTCCTTTCACAAAGGTAAATATATTTTGCTCAGTACTTCCTGTCACCAGAACTAGTGTAGACATCAATGCACAGATACTTCAGCTTTTTTTCTTTTTCCTGCCAAGTGTCATGACACAATATGTAGCCTAAAAATTATCTCTGTTTTAAAGAAAAAATACTTCTGTTGACTAACATAACTGAACAACTGCAAACTCTGACAAGTTTTAGATCCTGATTGTAATTGAAGGCCATTTCTGTAGCAGAGATTTGAAAAAAAATGGATACCAAGGTAAAAAATCTATATTTAAACTTTATGACCACCTGTAGTCTTGGAAATGTGATGTGATTTATAGGGTTTTTCAAAACAATTCCTTTATCCAAAGTTCATGCTTCTAGCTATTGAAGTAGATTCTGGACCTCTGACAGCCATAAGTTTGCATGGGGTGAAAATTGCATTCACATCATCTGTCCTCAGCTCTACTGTGCAGCATGTTACCCTCACAGTATGATTAGCTACAAATTCCGAGTCAGCAACTCTCCTGACCAGGGTCTAGCTGGGGGATGCTTTGTACAAGCTGGTCAAGCTTAGAGTTACTTTCTATTGCCTTTAAATCACTTCCATACTCTGTGACTTCACTTAGCTAATGAATATTTTGATCTAAAGAACTCTAAGGATGTGCTGTTATTTCAAATAGCTAGAACAAAGGCTTCATTTCTTATTGCCATTAAGCCAGTAATTAATGGCATAAAGGTACTTTGAAAAGTACAAATCCAGGATTTGAAACTTTTATTGCATTTATGTAAATTTGCTTCTGAAATGCTTAAAAATTTCCTTGCAAGGTTAGAGAGACCTAAAGACAGTAAATTATTTTTAACCACTTATAATTCATGTAGATAAGGTAGGTTTTTCCCGAATTTTTTTTCTCCTTTACCGAATAATGTTCTGCTAACTTAAATCTGTTGAAGTGTGACATCTCTTAGATGCCAAATTGTTAGAACAATATTGTAAAAGAGAAAAAGCTGATGTAGAAAATAAAAGTACACTGAGAAGACTATAAAATGTTTAAGACAGCTGCTGTCTCAATCATACTTAATGGTTCTTAAATAGTAGTGCAAACATGATAGTACCTCTGAGTGTTCAAAAATATGCATTTCATTAAACAGGCTTTTGTAATTGATTGGGATGTAATAATTTATTCTACACAGTTGTTATTGTGAATAAAATGAATTGTAGCTTACTACTTTAGTCCTTTGTTTTCAGAAAGGCAGGTGAGGCACCAGCTATGTACTACACATAAAATACAAATCCTTCCATTTGCTTAAATTCTATTTTGATATGAAATGTATGTCACTCGAAGTAGTACAGTAATATTGTAGAAATACTACAGGGTCATAGACATTGAAATACACTGTGAACAAGTGCTTTAGAGTACTTCAGTAGCTTTAAAGTATAATCTGAGAGAATGAAAAATGAGAAGTTTAACTGTGATGAGTTAAAATGCTCTAACTCATCATCTGAAATAATTTAATACTTTTAAGAATTTTTGAATATACAGACTGACGACATGTCTGTACAGCTTTTAAAAATTGTATTTGCTACATGGATGATTCTGGAAATTTTTTTGAAGAAGTGCCGTGCACATAATGTGACGTGCCTAATCTAAAGACTAACCACCCGTTTTGTTTTTGTCATCTTTTTATTTCCTTCTATTTATTACAAAGAAATGCATGGTTCTGTTCTGTAACTGCCTTGGTCCCTTCACTTCTTTAGAAGTATAGTGTTACCACTATTTCCCATAGCCTGAGATGCTGAACACTGGGTTGATCTGCTTGGAGACTAGTCCTATGTAGGTGTAGTGGTTTTGTCTGGGCCAGGTTTTGGTTGTGGGGAGCTACAGGAACGGCTTCTTTAAACAAAGAGCTGTCAGAAACTTCCCCTGTAGCTGACAGAGCTAATGTCAGTCAATTCCAAAACTGACCCACTGCTGACCGAGGCCTGGCCACTTAGTGATTCAGGTAATGCCTCTGTGAATAATGTTTGAGAAGAAGAAGTTTCTGTGTACTTGCTAAACTGCAGCAGCAAGAGGGAGTGAGAATGTGAAAACATCTCTGCAGACACCAAGGTCAGTGGAGAAGATGCTCAGGCCCTGGAAGAAAGATTCCCCTATGATCTGTGGTGCAGACCACGGTGAAGCAGCTGTGCCTCTGCAGTTCATGGAGGACCGTGGTGGAGCAGAGACCCACAGGCAGCCCATGGAGGATCCCACGCTGGAGCAGGTGGATGCCTGAAGGAGGCTGTGACTCTGTGTGAGGCCCACACTGGAGCAAGTTCCTGGCAGGACCTGGGAGTCTGTGGGGAGAGAGGAGCCCATGTCAAAAAGCAGGTTTGCTAGCAGGATTTGTGATCCCATGAGGGACCCACGTTGGAGCAGTTTGTAGCAGTTTGTACCTGAAAGACTATTCTCCCTGTGAATGAGCCATGTTGGGGCAGTTTATGAGGAACTGCCCCTGTGGGAAAGACCCATGTTGGAGAAGTTTGCAGAGGACTATCTCCGATGGGAAGGACCCCACACTGTAGCAGTGGGAAGTGTGAGGAGGCCTCTACCTGAGAAGAAACAGTAACAAAGTCGATCTGTAATGATCTGACTGTAACCCCTATCCTTCATCCCCCTGCTCTGCTGGGCGTGGAGGAGGGAGCATCCTGAGAAGAAGAAGAGGTGGGGGAGATGTTTTAAGATTGGATTTTACTTCTCACTTTCCCTACTCTGTTTTGATTATTTATTAATAAAATCAAACAATTTCTCCCCAAGTTGAGCCTGTTTTGCCCATGATGGTTACTGTTGTGCGATCTCCCTGCCCTTATCTGAACTTGTTTAACCTCTTGTTACATTTAAGTCTCCCGTGTCCAGTTTAGGAGGGGGAGTGATAGAATGGCTTGGTGGACACCTGGCATCTATCCAGGGCTAAGTAACCACAGTTTAGAAGAAATGCTTATGCTGTGAAGGTGTAAGCTGAAATGTTCTCTTTGTCCTTCAGCTTAATCTGAGATGATGTTATTTGGCTTTACTGGATAGACATTATCTGAAAGACAGTTTCCTCAACAGAGCGTGCAGACTTTTCTGTTGGTTTATATAATATGCTGAGCTGGTCATTCTTGGTAATAATCCAATGTCTTTCCTTAGCAGTTTTGCATAATCTGTGGGCATACCAACTGTGATTGCTTCTGGTGGAAACTCATCACTCTAAGGAAGTGTTTTTACATCATTCAGAAAAATTTCTTTGGACTGCTTTTTAATTTTTTTTTTTTTTCAATTTGACTGATTACCAATCAGGATAAAAGTTATATTGTATTTATAATGAATTTGGATTTCTGCATATGAAACTAGTTTATCTTATCTTTCCATATGCTTGCTAATTAAAGATATTTTAAAGTGATGCTATATACTAAATTACAGGTGATGTACTAAGCTATTTTGAAGACATGATTGTGTACATATAAATTATTTTCATTGTCAAAAGTACAAGAAATTTTTACTCTATGTAAAACTTTTATATGCCATACAAATAATAATGTATATAGAATGATATTTAGCTATAATCAACTTCTGAAACATTTTGAACATGGAGATCTCATTAATATTTACAAATATCTACAGGAGGTTGAGGTATCACGTTTTTCTGTTGTCTCCAGTGACAGAACAAGGTATAATGGAAAAAAGCTAGAACATAAAGAGTTCCATTTAAACATTTAAAAACTGTTTCACTGAGAGAGTGAGTGAGCTGTGGCACAGGCTGCCCAGGGAGGATGTGGAGTCTCCCTCGCTGGAGGTTTTCAAAACCTGCCTGGACGCATTCCTGTGTGACCTGATCCAATATGAACCTACTTTAGCAGGGACATTGGACTAGATGATCTCTAAAGACCCCTTCCAACCCCTACCATTTAGTGATTCTGTAACATTTCAAAAATTCTTAAAATCCATAATACAGCAGAACTTCATTAGGCTGTTTTCCAGCTCAAACAGTAAGAAAGTTGCAGTTGTATGTTAAAGGCTGCTCTGCTTTCTTAGAACCATTCTTCACCAAATATGAGAAAACATGTCAGAAAATGAAGAAATATTTTAAAGTTCTTGATATATATGCTCTTCAATTCTGGGTTCTTTTTTGGAATTTCTGCATCTTATAAATTCTAGCAAACTTTGATAAGAAAAATATATGTGTCATTTAAGAAACTTACAGCTGTCAGCAGGGTTAAAAGCCATGCTACTATGTTTTACCTTGGCTCATATTTTGCCTTGATCTTTTGCACTACTCCATATTTTAAACAAAAAACAAGAGAATATAAAAATGGAGAGTTAAAAACTATAATCAAGCAGGAAAATGTTTGAGAAAATAGTAAATAACTGATGTGCATAACTGTTCTAGGAAGTAGCATAGGTACTTTGAACTATGGAGGGAGAGAAGAGTAAGTGTAACTGTGAGTTTGAACTAAAAAATGTCTAGAGGGATCATTCAGAAAGTATTTTAGACTAGTAAAGCATCATTGCTCTGTACAGCACAATACCTGAAGACTGAATAGAAGCTGTGTATTAAATACGTTATAGTAATTTTCTATGACTGTGTATATACATGCATAAGAAAAGAAATACTTAGATAGTCTGAACCATATGCAAAAGGTATCTTTGATTATGATATCCTGTAAAATTCTATATTAATGTTAGATCCTATTATGTGTAGTTGAAAACTCCATGGCACATAAGCGACCATGTGTGAGCCATGGATTATGTCCTCACGGAATACCATTCTGTCTTATTTTTAGGAGCTATTTTCTAACTGCTACATTTGTAGGCACTGGGTAAAGACTATGTGCTCTTTTGGATACCTAATAATATAAATTCTTATTGCTGAGGGTATTGCTTGCTGTTCTGAGTATTCTCTTTCATAGTTACGGGATTTGCCTCTAAGCTTCTCATTGTAGTAATCCCAATGTTGCACCTATGCATTCAAGGAGAAGATAGACATTGTCTACATCTATAACTTTTTTGTGTATCCTTGCTTGAGTAGCCTTAGAATCTTCCTAAGTGGTATTTAACTTCCTAAAAATGACACTATGAGCCATGTACAGCACATACAGTATTGTATAGGAGTGAAGAGCTCTCAGGACTACTAAAGATTTGCTTTTTTCAGTTTTCTCATTAGAAAGGATACCTTGTTCAAGAGATACATCTTTGTCCTTGTGCCTACATTTAAAGAAAATCCAGGTAGGGTCTTGATTCACAATTATAGGTGTTAAAATAGCTGTAAGCTCTTCTGTTATGTTGGATACATTGACAATGTTACAGGATGCTCTAAACAGCATGTAGTTGCAGGAGTTGTAATGAATGTGTGTTTTCTGTCAGATATTTGAACGTCCATAGTTCCTCTAGTGAAAACTGTAAATTGTATTTTGTTCTTGTTGTTGTAAGGGAGGCAGTTGCTTTACTTACAAACCGAGGTCCAAAAAAAAGTTATTATAATATCTTTAGTAGATAACATTAACACATTACAAACTGTTGGACCATGTTTTGTGCACTGCAGGTGAATTAGATCAATATTATGATGTTTATGAGATAGTTAAACTTTACAGATATGTAGCATGTATAAGTACAAAAGGTCATATATATTTATATATTTAAATCTCAAATAGAGAGGTTATTTTTCTTCTCAGACCAGCAATTTCCTTTAGTGGCCCAGTGAGGCTACCATACATTTTACCTTGTAACCATGGCAGTGCAGTAATTCTCAAGATGAATCTTATCAGGGAACACAAGTTACACCAGCAGCAGGAAGCATCTGACTGAAAGGCAAATTATGATCTTCTGGAGATAGGATGCATGCTGTGTAATTCTGAGTTCAGTGTGGGTCTAGCTAGGGGACAAGATTAAAAAATTCCTTCCTGGAGGCAGCTTTTTCTTCTACTGCCTGGAGTTACAATAGGCATTTTATTCAACTGCTAAACTTCATCCTTTAGAAAAAGCACAGAACTTGTTAAAATCAAATAAAAAAATCTAATATTTTTTCTACTGCTCCCCTGGTAACCCATGGTGATTTAAGAGTTTGCAGTGTTGTTCTGAAAAAAGGAGAAGGATATAGTGAATATATTCACTAATGTTTAAAAACTGTGAGTGTGAACTACAAACAGAAAATTAAGGTATTAACGAGTGAAAGAGGAAAATCATTGTTATATTTAAAACACATTCTAATTCATTGTAAATCAATACATCTGCAGCTCACTCAGTTCTTAAATTGACTGTTATGGTGTATGCATCATGTACTATCTATTCAGTAATAATTGTAAAACGATGAAATGAGAATGCTTGTGAGTTGTATTATTCTATGCACTCTGTATCTATTCATTTAGTGTATTCAAAATTTAGAATATCACAAGGGTTTTTGAACTTTTTTGTCACAGATCACTGAAAGACTGTATGAGCATGGAGAGAACCATTAGAGTACAAGAAGCAATTACTCTTTTTTTACTGGGAGTGTTTCAATTTTGTCAGTTATAGAGCTGTCCAGACACCACCTGTTCTACCATGGTAACAACTTGTATTTAAAATTCATCCAGAGAGAACTACCTGAGAACTACCTTTCAGTCCTTTGCTCTGCTATGGCCTTGATCCAGCTTACATATAAATTAAATTGGTTTTTTTTCAAGTAATTGCTTTTTTATCTTATTTATGTGTGACTGGCAATAACAGTTTGCTTGCCTGATAATAACAATAACTTGTTTATTCTCACCACTATTCTGGAAGATAAAGTTGTGACTGGACTTGATTTATCCATTAGCAGTTATATTTTCCTCAACTAAGGGGTCTGTGCCTGGCTCATATTAACCTACCATTAACCTAACATTAATGCTCAGAACAAGGATCTTTTGGAATATTGTACAGCAAAATAGGAAGTCATCCATCATTGTCATTTAGCCCCATGTAAATAAATATTTTTTTATACCATAACTTTGAGAATGTAGCTTTGCGGGTTTTTGTATACGTTGAGTTTTTGAATGCTTTGGAGTTATATTATATAGCTGGACTTAAACACAGATATGAAAGAGATGTTGGTAGCAAAAAAACTTGTTTCTCTAAGGAAGCTGGAAACGTGCTTTTTGAATTTATTTATTATTTTTGAATTTATTTATTATTTTAAGAATTTATTGTTGTTAAGTAGTATGAACTTTCATGCGAGTAAATGATAAATTTAATGTTTGCCTTTTTCCCATTTTTTTTTTGGATGTAAAAAGTAAAGCATAGTTGATAGAAGAATTGATTTATTGTCAAATTATTACATAAAAAAATTTATATGTTCATATTTATGAGAAAGCTATTTCTTTTGTTTGTTGCTGCTGTTATTTCAATTTGTTTAATTTTAATGCTTTAACTCATCTTCTGTCTTGGCATCTACTGGTAAAGCAAGCTTCTGAAAGCAAAGATCAGTATGCCAATGGTCTTCTAATACTACTTGTTGCTCTGGAAGGCAAAATAAATTTTAAAATTTTATGGATTTATAGGAAAATGTAAGTGAGGATTCTCTTCCTAGCTTTTTACTGTAGTTAGTTGTAGGCACAGACGTAGCTTGGACCAGCCAGCTTGAATAAAGATGGTAGGGATAAGTTAATGCAGCTGGCATGCTACTTCAGAAACAGGTGCTGCAAGTTAATCAATTGGGCCCTGGGTGATCTCATGGGCAGAAGCAGCATATGAGGAGGTAGCTAGCAAAGGAAGGGTGGCTTCGAGTCAGCTCTGGTGGTTGTACTACGTTGCCCCTGTACGTCTCTGCACGTGCATTACTTAGACCCTCTACGTCTTTGAGTGATTATTGTCTTCACAACAACAACATTTGGTGACCCCGACGTGATTCGCTGAATCGGTTGGATCAAGAACCCTCGGCAGAAAAGCACTTGGATTCCTGCTGGAAAAGGCAAGTAATCTGAGCAAACTGATATAATGGGAAAAATGCTAAGCAAAGAGGAAAGTCCTATTGACACCCTTCAGCATATCCTTGCGGAAAAAGGATTCAATTATGAAAGAGAGCCTTTGCTAAGACTTGTAAGATGGGGACAGGAAGTAGGTCTCTTTGCTTCCCCCCAAGAAGTATATGAAAAAGGACACTGGGAAAAGCTAGGAGACATGTTGAATAATGCTATTGGCTTGTGTAAATTGGTATCATCCATTATACACCAGCTAGAAGCTGAGCGTGCTGCCGCTGCTGCCATGAAAGCAGAAGCTGCTGCACCATCTGCGTTCCCGGTGGATGCTAAAAGATTCTTTGGAGGTGGTGACTTTATAGTGCCATCGGCTCCACCTCTAGAAGAAAATACTCAGAGATTCTTCGGAGGGGATAATGTCGTAATACCCTCGGCTCCACCTCTGGAAGAGGAGAGCATGGATGTGAGCCCACCTCCCCCAGAACCCCCTAGAGCACCGTTCCAGGAGCCGAATACACACATTGCTTCTCCTCCCCTCCCACCCACCCTTCACCATCCTGCCCCATCCCACCCTTCTGCTATACCTGAAGGAGTACCTAACAGAGAACGGAAGGTACGTTTTACAAATGATATGCCATTGCCCCTGAGCTCATCAATCCCTGAGTGTATTCCTCTGCCATCATCACCCCCAACTTCTAGTGAAGATCAACAAAGACAATTATTAAAGGAAGAGTTAATACAACACGGAGAAGATATGAAACACACTTTGGCCCAGCTGGAGGAACTGATAGAAAAACCAAAAGCAACAGCTAATCAACTGTTGGAACGAATTAATGAATTAACCAAAACAAAGATTAAAGTTTCATCCCCGCAGGTACTCAGAGATCCTCGTCCAGATGATTATGATCCGGCTAAGAAATGGAGAGGCCTCATACGTGATGCGGTAATCGAAGGCGAATTTATTCCGCAAGCCTTTCCAGTAATAACAGCACAAAGAAAACAACAATGGGCACCTTTAGATTGGAAATTGGTAAGAGAAGGCCAGAAAGCGGTAATGCAATATGGCTTGTCCAACCCATACGTTCAGACGTTACTGGATCATATTTTTGCCAGTGGGTTAATGACTCCATTTGACTGCCGGAAGCTTTCAGAAACTTTCCTGAAGCCCACTCAGGTATTACTATGGGAGTCTGAATGGGAAAAAAGAGTTGATCTGACGGTGGTGGAAAACATGGACTTACAACAGGGAGATCTGCGGCGAGTCGTCACAGCAGACATGATGCTGGGTAAAGGAGCATTCGCTGATCCTCAGGTACAAGCCCGGCTGCATGAAGCTATCTTGCAGCAAACACAGACACTGGCACGTCAAGCATTTAAGATTGTTCCTGATATGGGGGTGCCAGTTCCCTCATATACAACTATTATTCAAAAACCTAATGAGCCTTTCATGACCTGCTTAGACCGCCTAAGAGCAGCTCTGGATCGTATACCAAACATGTCGGCTGAAGTAAAGGCGGAAATAGGATTACACTTAGCAGTTGCTAACGCTAATCATGACTGCAAAAAGATCCTGCAGGCTCTCCCGCGGACAGCAACTTTGGTCGACATGATAGAAGCCTGCTCTAGGGTAGGATCGTCAGCACATTTAGCTGAGGCAATGGCAACAGCATTGAAACCTTTAGTTCAAGCCCACAAAGGAGATCGGAGGCCAAAGTGCTTTAACTGTGGAAAAATAGGACACGTGAAAAATCAATGTCGGTCCAGACCATTGGTATGGACAAACAGCTCCGCCAGGCCATCTGGGTCCAATGGCAGATTTCATGGTAATTGTTACAGATGTGGCAAGTTTGGCCATAGAGCCACTGAGTGCCGCTCTCGAGTGGCCAGACATACAATGCATAAGGGAAACGGGTTGACGAGCGCAAAAAGGGCGAGCGCGATGACACAAAAACGCCCTTCAACACCAAGAGCTGCCTGGATGGCCTCAGATCAGCCACTGCAGGAAGCGCAGGAGTGGATGTGGAAACAGCAGTAGATGTAACCATCCACAACACAGAGGTAACAATTATCTCCTCTAACGTTAATGGACCCCTTGGCTATGGATTAAGCGCTTTGCTTTTAGGACGGTCGTCGGCCTCTCGACAGGGTATTTTTGTGCTCCCCGGTGTAATTGATGCAGACTATGAAGGAAATATTGGAATAATGGTTAAAGTTTGGCAGCCACCAGTTCATATACCTAAAGGAACTAAAATAGCGCAATTAGTTCCTTTCAGAGCTAAAGTTCCTTTCGCAGGAAGTCGTAAGCGTCGAGACGGTGGTTTTGGATCCACTGGAGTACCTGAGGTAAGACTGGCGGTGCCGCTTTCACAGGGAAAGCCCACTCAGACGGTTGTATTCCAACATCCAAATGGTGAACACATGGTTGGGTACAACACATTACTGGATACGGGAGCAGATGTTACTATTGTGCCATTATCCTACTGGCCAAAAAGCTGGCCTTTAGAGAACTTAGACACCCCTGTTGTTGGAGTAGGAGGAATACAGATGACAAAAATTAGCACAGACCTGATTTCGGTATGTATACAGGGCGAAGAGAATAGATGTGTGCAAATTAGGCCCTATGTAATGAATACTTCAGTTTGGCTTTTGGGTAGAGACGCCTTAAGCCAAATGGGCTTTCGTTTGTCAAATGAAAATTTTTAATGGCGGCCATTGATGGGCGACCAATCCTGAAGTTAACTTGGCTCACAGATAAACCAGTTTGGATTGATCAATGGCCGCTAAGCAAAGAAAAGCTCGCCCACATTCATGAATTAGTAAATGAACAACTAGAGAAGGGTCATATTAAGCCATCTACCAGTCCATGGAATACACCAATTTTTACTATCCCTAAAAAATCAGGGAAGTGGAGGCTGTTACATGATTTAAGAGCTGTTAATGCAGTGATGCAGGACATGGGTGCTTTACAGCCAGGATTACCCTCTCCTGCAATACTTCCAAAAGAGTGGCCCCTGTTGGTGATTGACTTAAAGGACTGTTTTTTCACAATTCCCTTACATGAGGATGACAGTGAGAAGTTTGCCTTTACAGTACCATCGATTAACAAACAAGAGCCAGCAAAACGATATCAATGGACTGTTTTACCTCAGGGAATGAAGAACTCACCAACTATTTGTCAAACTTATGTTGCCTGGGCGCTGGCACCTCTGCGCAAAAAATACCCTCGTGTCTTATTTTACCATTATATGGATGATATCTTGATTGCAGGGAAAGGCCTGGACCAGCATCGCATTCTACAAGAAGTGAACCGACAGTTAAGCAACTCCGGGTTGGTGATTGTGCCAGAGAAGGTACAAATGCACGCCTCTTGGAAATATTTAGGTAATATTATCACTGATGCGCGCATTTATCCTCAGAAGGTGGCAATTAAAACAGATATTGCTAACTTAACAGACGTTCAAAAGCTAATAGGTGATATCCAATGGGTACGGACCATATGTGGTATCACAAATGAGGATCTTGCGCCACTAATGCCTTTGTTAAAGGGCTCAGTAGAGGCTGATAGTGCGCGAAGACTGTCTCGACAGCAAATCCAAGCAATAGAAAAAATAGGAAGCAAGATAGTCAATAATTACAGTCATCGATATGATCCTGACTTGTCAATTAACATTGCTGTGATAAGTCAAAACCAGCATGTAATGGCAATCTTGATGCAATGGGATTCAGTAGCGAAAGACCCATTGAGGATCTTGGAGTGGATATTTTTGCCATATAATTTACAAAAAACAATTACCACGAGGCTTGAGGCAATTGCAAAAATAATAGTTAAGGCCAGGAAACGTCTGCTGGAAATAGCAGGGATTGAGGCAGACGTCATTTTCGTTCCTCTCACAGATGAGTTCTTGAACTGGGCACTGCAACAATCTGATGAATTACAGTGGGCCTTATTGTCATATCCAGGAACTATAAATAATCATTATCCGGCCCATAAATTGTTTTCTGTTAAATTTCAAATGGAAGACCGGCCGTTGAGATCAGCAGTACCCGTTAAAGGCCTGACTGTTTTTACTGACGCCAGTAAGATCCAAGCCAAAGCAGGAGTGGTTTGGTGGGAAAATGGAAAATGGCAAAATCTAACTGTCCACTCCCCAGGCAGTTCAGTTCAACTGCTGGAACTGATGGCTGTAGTTAAAACTTTTGAGAAATGGTCAGACGTCCCATTAAACATCATCTCCGATTCCCTCTATGTGGTCGATGCTGTCACTCGATTAGAGAGAGCGTTGTTGAAAGAAATCTCTAATCAGAATCTGTATAACTTATTTCTGCGACTCTGGCATCAGATAAATGAACGGCAAACTGCTTATTATATTGGACATATTCGAAGCCATTCGGGCTTAAAAGATGGCCTATCAGTTGGCAATGAAATTGTTGACAAGATAGTGGCAGCTCCTTTATTGATACCTATGGGGCCAATAATTGACAAATTTTCTCAAGCCCGAAGATCGCACGATTTTTTTCATCAAAGTGCGAAAATGCTGGCAAAGCAGTTTGACCTGACTATATCGGACGCTCAGGGTATTGTTTCCACGTGCCCTGCATGCCAGAATGAGATCGGCCTAGGAGTAGGAGTCAATCCCAGGGGTCTGGCACCATTAGGTATATGGCAATCAGATATCACTGTCTATGCTCCTTTTGGGCGATTTAAACGTATACATGTTACTATTGATACTTATTCAGCCATGGTTTGGGCCACAGCCTTAACCAGTGACAGTTCTCGAGACGTCATAAGACATTGGAGGAGTTGCTTTGCTGTCCTTGGTGTTCCAAGAGAGATAAAAACTGATAATGGCTCGGGATACATAGCCAGTAAAACACGTAAGTTTCTAAACTTATGGGGTGTTAAACATACTACTGGTATCCCAGGAAATTCCACCGGTCAAGCCATTATTGAACGGACACATCAAACCTTAAAAGGCCTTCTAGAAAAACAAAAAACGGGGGAAGAGGGGGTGAGTCCTCAAGACAGACTAATGAAAGCCCTTTATACAATGAATCATCTCAGAATTGTGGCAAACCGGAATGAACCACCGGCATTAACACACTTTGCCCAAATGAGTCGGGATTTGGATTTTACTGACAAACCTAAAGTTTGGTATAAGAATCCCACTACTGGAGAGTGGCAAGGACCTGCAGATCTGTTAACGTGGGGAAGAGGCTATGCTTGTGTCATTACAGATCAAGGTCCCCGATGGATTCCGGCAAAATGGATCAAGCCACATCAACAGAAAGGACTTAACTGTAAGACCAATGGAAAAAACAATCTTGAGGAAAGAACCAAGTGATCCACCCTCAATCCATCACTCTATTAAAATGTAAACCCTCGCAACTGTGGCACCACTTAGGCTGCTGTAAATTCCTTCAGCTATAAAAGAATTAAAGAACTTAAGATGACCAACAGATGAAGAGATACTTCCATCTTATTGATAATGCTCACAGATCAGCATGCTAAAGGATCTGAAGAAAAGTCCAGAACTACATCAGGAAAAAGAAATATCAGTGGAGCTACCAAGACCTCATCCCTTCCTGCCAGTGTGCGTCCCTCCTACCAACACATATCAGATTGTTTATTTTGACTTTATGGATTTCTGTATTGTATTGTTCAGTGATGTAGCTGTTATTGACCTTTTGTTGTAAACTCATGGCCATGGGTAAAAATATTTATGTTTTCTTCATGTACCTTTAATTCTGAAATGTGTTGCTAAAGGCTGGCTGGTTCAAAAAAGAAAAAGGGGGGAATTGTAGGCACAGACGTAGCTTGGACCAGCCAGCTTGAATAAAGATGGTAGGGATAAGTTAATGCAGCTGGCATGCTACTTCAGAAACAGGTGCTGCAAGTTAATCAATTGGGCCCTGGGTGATCTCATGGGCAGAAGCAGCATATGAGGAGGTAGCTAGCAAAGGAAGGGTGGCTTCGAGTCAGCTCTGGTGGTTGTACTACGTTGCCCCTGTACGTCTCTGCACGTGCATTACTTAGACCCTCTACGTCTTTGAGTGATTATTGTCTTCACAACAACAACAGTTAGTTATCAGCTATGGTCAGCAATTACCTCATAAAAATGTTCAATGGTTTGTAAATCCTACAGCAAGCCAAGTTCTGTCCCATAGAATACTTTCATTTTGCATTCTTTCCATTCTACCTACATTAAAATGCTGTACATTTATGTCCAATCTGAGATATCTTCAAGGCTAGCATATTTTTTTTCAGGAACGTAAGCATTTTGAGATTAAATATGGGGAGACAACAGTTGGAGCTGAAATTTCTAGAAATTAGAGGTATTTCTTCTTCAAAGGGAAACATTTGCTACAATTACACTTTCTTTCTGTGGCAGATTCCTGGAGTGGCTTGTTACCTTAAAGCACCAAGTTTTCACCAATTAAGAATTTTTTAAAATGTTTTCCTTTGTATACATATTGGATACAAAGGAACCTAATTATGACTTTAATTGCTTTTCCCATTTACTAATAGCTTGTTCATTTTCTCATTTATGTAGGAAGAAAGGCAATATGTGGACAATGAGGCTTAATTGTGCTGCAACATCATTAACTTACCGGGGAACTGCTGGGAAATTAATTGTGCAGTGTGAGTCATCATTCTTTTTTCAGTTCTGGTTTTTTTTTTTTTTTTTTTCCCCCCTACTATCTTTGCTCCAAGTTCCTAAGACCTTGATATCTTAGGGTTAAACTGTTACTAGTGAAAAGAGATTGTCTTCCATGTGTGATAAATACTAAAGGTTTTTGTCTGCTGTGTTACTCAGAAGACATTTCCAACTCCAGTTTATCAGAGAGCTCAGTCCTCTTATGAAATAAAAATTTGACTGGACATTTGCAAGGATTCAACACTTTAAGTCATATTCTATCTTCCTATCTTGCAAACAGAGCACAATCAGTTGAAAATTATATTTCAATTCCAGTAGTCATTTTGAAGTTCCAAAGGAAACTAAATCAGTGCTCTAACCACATACGGTCCTACTGTCATCAGTAGATGTAGGGTAAGAAATGCTGATTAGGAAGGTTATGTGGGATTGCTGGCGCATCTGCAGTGAATTGTGATGAGTACCTCTGCCTCTACCATACAGCTTCCAGATAAATTAGTAGATGTCCCTGACATCTACTGACAGCTTCTTCCTTCCAGCAATGTAATTCTTTCATGGTAGTTGTTATAGATCATAGAATGATTTAGACTGGAGGAGACCTTAAAGATCATCTAGTTCTAGTCCCACTGCCACTGACAAGGACATGTTCCACTAGACCAAGTACTTCAAAGTCTCATCCAATCTGTCCTTGAACACTTCTAAGGATAGAGCATCCACAGCTGCCTTTGATAGCCTGTTCCAGTACCTCACCATCCTCACAGTAGAGAACTTCTTCTTAATATCCAATTGAAATGTATCCCCTTTCAGTTTAAAACTGTTACCCCTTATCCTACCACTACATGACCTTGTAAAAATTCCCGCTCTGGCTTTCTTGTAGACTCCTGGTGGTTAATGGAAAGCCACTATAAGGTCTCCCCAGAGCCTTCTCTTCTCCAGCGTGAATAACCCCAACTGTCTCGGCCTGTCTTCATAGGAGAGGTGATCCAGCCTTCTGATTACCTTTATGGCCTCCTTTGGACTCGCTCCAACAGGTCTATATCCTTTTTTCAGTGATATCTTGACCAGCTTGAGAACTGAGCAGAGAAAGAATCTCATGAAGTTCAACTGTGCCCTGTTCTGGGGTGCACAGCTCAAGAGGGACAGGGAACTTCTTGAGAGAGTCCAGCACAGAGCCACCAAGATGATCAGGGGACTGGAGCATCTTCCTTTTGAGGAAAGGCTGCGGGATCTGGGGCTGTTTAGTCTCAAGAAGAGGAGACTGCAGGGGGATCTCATTAATAGTTACAAATATCTAAATGGTGGATGTCAGGAGGCTGAGGCATCACTTTTTTTTCTGCTGTCTCCAGTGATAGGACAAGGGGTGATGAAAAGAAGCTGAAACACAAAAAATTCCATTTAACCAAAAACTATTTTCCTGTGAGGATGAGGAAGCACTGGCACAAGCTGCCCAGGGAGATTGTGGAGTCTTCTTCTCTGGAGATTTTAAAGAGCTGCCTGGGTAAGTTCCAGTGTGACTTGATCTAGGTGTACCTGCAGGGATTTGGACTAGATGATCTCTAAAGGTCCCTTCCAACCCCTACCATTCTGTGATTCTTATGTTGAAGGCCTTAGAGCTGTATACAGTAGTACTGGTGGGGTCTCATGAGACCAGAGGTGAAGAATCGTTTCCCTTGACCTGCTGTGCATGCTTCTTTTGATACAGCCCAGGATACAACTGTCTGTCAGGTCTGCAAGCACATATTGGTGGGTCATGTTGAGCTTCCTGTAAACCACTGCCCCCAAGTCCTTCTCCTCAATTCTTCTCTCAATCTACTCATCCTGGGTTTGTGCTTGGGATTGACCTAATACACGTGCAGGACTTTGCACTTGGCCTTCTTGATCTTCATGAATTTTGTAAGGGCCCACCTCTCAAGCTTGTCAAGGTCCCTCTGAGAGGCATCTCTTCCCTCCAGCAGGTCAACTGTACCCTACAGCTTGGTGTTGTCAGCAAACCTGCTAATGGTACACTCAGTCCCACTGTCCATGTGTGACAAACGTGTTAAAAGGCACCAATCCCAACACCAACCCCTGAGGAATACCACTCTTCATTGATCTCCACTTTGACATCATGCAGTTGACTACAACATTTTGAGTGTGATTATCCAGCTAATTTCTTATCCATTGAGTGGTCCATCCATAAAACTCTTGTGTCTCCAATTCAGAGACAAGAATGTTCTTCCCATTAATTTTGTGATTTTTTTTCTGTTTAAGTATGGTACCATCTAAAACTTTTCATGATACACGTTGAAGGCAATTGTTTTGTAATTCAGAATAGTTTAAGAATGACATTTGCTAGTTTTACACATGTACAACATGGATATCATTCAGTATGTTCTAGAAGGGGAAAATATTAGGTAAAGTTTCTCAGTATTTTTTTTGTGAAACTCTGGCATAGATGAAATTCCAGGCGAAACTGTTTCTGAAACTTCCTGTATTACTATTGTAGCACAATACATTTTGTAAAGCATTAAATGAACATGTCTGATACTGCATATGCCATTCTCTTATTATTATTCTACAGAATTAAAGGTGGGGTTTTTTTAATTTTTATTTTTCCTTATAGTTCTGCATGTGTCTGATAGAGAAAACAATTTTAAGAAGCATATCCAGACTGCCCTTCAATCAGGAAGTGGTGAGCTTTATGATGCTTTTACATTCCTGGGTTTTTTTCCATACTTTTGGACCAGAAGGCACTTTTTTTTTTTCCCCCAGAGTACTTTTGGCTTGGTGAAAATGACATGCTGAGTCTTAAGGACTTGTGTAATTTATGGTGACTTTTCTGACATGCAGAATCTAGGTTCTGACTGTCCTGAAATTAAAACCCAAGAATATATTACAAGCTATGGTATTTGAAGGGTCCTAAAAAAAAAAAATATTGCCCTCGTTTGTAGGGATGTCTCATTGCTGAAGGACTGAAGTTTTTGTCTAATTGAGACATGCTGTCCTAGTGCTCAGAAGTGCACCTTTAGCTAACTAGACATGAAATGTTACTTGTGTATGCTGTTGTGCGAAGATTTATTATCAGTGAAAACCCAAATGTTTCTATCAGGGGACCCAGCTAACTAGCTAACTAGTTGCATGTTGTCTTGTAGGGTTCAATTTTTGAAAATGTAGGTCCTAGTCTTTTGTGAACTCATGTTGGGAGTGATTTTTGTTCTGAAGAAAGCAAAGTCTGTTTATATAAATTTTAAAAACATATATTTTTCTGTCTACTTTCTTTGTTAGAACCTAGAAGTTCTCATCTCCTCAAAGCTGTAGCATATGTGCTGGAAAGATATTCACTGGCTCAGAAGTATGACGATTTTTGAAAGTAAAGGACCAGAATATCTTACTACAGGACATCTGTCTGCATCTAGCCTGAAGCTACCTACATACACACTAAGACCATAGTCTGTTTTCAAAGAAATATTTGCAGAGAAATAAAACTGATGCTGGTGGTCTCCTGAATGATGATACTAAGAATTATCATTAATTGTAAAAGAGAAGTTTTACACATATTGTGAGAGAAATAAATGGCTGAAATGGGTTAAGAAATAGAAGCACTTATGAACCATTCATCCTCTCATATTCGTAGGAGGAAAGCCAAGATGTGGATGAGAGCGGAATAGCTTTCCAGGATCCCTTCTTGTCAAATTTGAAAGATTCAAATGGATTTGAGTTTCCACTTTTTTAGGACATAATCCTCTCAGTACTAAATCCAGAGCACATCTCTTCTCAGGAGAGTGGAGCTTCTGTTTCTTTTAATTAATACTTTTCAGGTCTTTTTTTTTTCTTTTTTTTTTCTTTTTTTTTTCCCAGCCTGCAGTTTTCATAGTCTTCTCAACAGAATCTACTAAGTTTATACCTTGAAGGAGAGAGTAAGGTTATATTCTGGCTCCTGTTCTGTGAATGTGTTGCAACTGCAGAGTTTTGCCTCTTTCTACCTTGAATTTTTATAATTATTTCTCTAATCATTCCTATCTTCTATGACGTTGAGACACAAAATTGTTTACACTTAGTTTCAGAAAGCTATAACTGAAAGGCATATTTACATACCATGGAAAAGATTACTGGCTTCCAGCAGTGTAGTGTATGTGGTCAGCGAGGGAAAAGTGAATCTGCTAATACAGAACTAACAGTTGTGATAAAGACATTATTTCCTTATATAGGTATGAAAACACAAATTTGCAATGAAATTGCAATAAGTGAGAGCAATATTCATTAGATACTTCTGTCTTCAGGTGACTTTTTTCCTCAAGATGTGTCTATTTGCAAGACAAAGTTTATTATCTGAAATAATTTAGCATTAGTTACAGATTTTCATTCATTGAACAGAAGTGGTATATAGTTAAAAAAAAATTACCTTGGTTGTGGAGTCTTTTTCTCTGCAGATTTTAAAGACCTGCCTGGATGCATTCCTGTGTGACCTGATCTAGACAGACCTGCTTTGACAGGGGGGCTGGACTAGATGATCTCTAAAGGTCCCTTCCAACCCCTACCATTCTATGATTCTATTAAACCTGGAGAAAGATCTTATAATAGATTTACAGTTCACTGACAGTCTTAAATATTAACTTATTCAGGTTATGGTAGTCAGTTCAGATTAGAGAAAGTATTTTCCTGTATATAGGCTCTTAAGATTTTAAAAAAATTATTAAAATATCTATCTAATTAATACTAAAACAGTAGAATAAAAATGCTCTTGGTATTTGTGTCAATAATTTTTAGTTGTAAGTTGTTTTTCATTGTTTCCCAAATTAGATTAATGTTTATTATTGAATTACAAAATTATGGATGTCATCAGAAGTAGACATCATCCACTCTGAATTTCTTAATCCAATGCACCTCGTGAGGTTTTGATTAGTAAGAGAAGTTATAATTACTTGTCCACGTAAAGTGTTCCTACTTTCATAAGAGTTTGTCCCAAATTTCTCAGTCAACTAAGCATTAATACAATTTGTTTTAAGTTTAGTTTTAACCCAAACAGGTTTCATACAGCCAACAACAAAGCATGATTTTTTTTGCCTTACTTATATGATTACCTCACTTGTGTGACCTTTAAAATAAGTCTAGGGATACTTGTCCAGTTTTAAAATACCTGGAGATTCTTGGTTGCAAGATGTAGTATGATTTTGAAATACGTTGTCTAGTTCTAAAATTATTCTTAGACATCCAATTTTCATTTTTTTATATACTATAAGGATAGATATAAAATAAAGCATCTATCAATGTTTTTATGTACTAGGCTCTTTGTATTTCCTACTGATCTATTGTTTTATTTTACATTTATTTATTTCACATTTTTTTGTTTATGCTGAGTGTAAGTAGATAATCACAGTAAAAATGGGTCCTATATCCCTTATTTTCTATCACAGCCCAATCATAAAATCCTAGATCTTTGACTTGAGCCACAACATCATGCTGCTGAAGACAAATTTATCTTTATTTAAACTGGATGCATTTTTATGTTCACTTCCAAAGCTAATGAACTCTGCTGTGTATTGTGTAGCGCACAGAACTGTTGTAAAACTATTACTAAATTCTCAAGAATACTTGATAATCTAACCAGCAGCACAGTCTGGCCATTTAGGGCCATAAAAAGAATTATCATTTTTAAAGTCTGTGAAGAGGTAATTTTACTGAACCAAGTTCACTTATAACTAGAAATTTGAATTAAGACTGAATATTGATAGCCAGGCTATGCAGCTACAAAAGAGAGTTAATGAAGAAAGGCTTTCAAAAGCTGGATTGACATATTTAAATCTTGGGAGAAAAAAATATTTGTGTGTGTGAACATAGTAATTAAATACCAGTTGTATACAATTAGAAATAAAATAAAGTAGAGTAATATTTTTTGCAATTGCAGTTGATAAGTTATCAACATGCAGTTACAGATCCCAGCATTGTGGACTTGAATATATATTGGTGTAAAAAGTTATTGATAGACAGGTCACAGGAGTTTAAAAATTAAAGTCTTCCCAATGAAAATTTTGCTATCATGGGTGTTTCCAGACCAGTCATGTCATTCAATGTGTATCCAGCAGTTTACAGAATAATTCTGTTTGCCTCTTACTGTTCAATTAAAATTAAAAAATGGTAATATGAAAACTCAGTCACACATGACTGCTTGGTTACTTTATGTGAAGGCATCTTTTCCATTAGTTCTGTAATTTATTATCCTCATCAGTTTGTGGTGTTCTCTTGGTTGGGTTTTTGTTTTTGTTGTTGTTGATATTCTTTTTTCTTTCATTAGTGCTGTTTTTTTGGATATCATCAACTGATCTTTCCATTTATTCCTAATGTATTCTAAGCATCAAGGTTTTTCATAAATCTTTCCAGATTTCTTCCTGGGAACAAGTAACCATCAATGCAGAAATTTTGCTGCTTTAAGATTTCCTTCTTTCTCACTTACTTTCTTTTCCCCCTTTTTATTTTTAACTGAAATTCTTTTTCATTCTGTTTTCTAATCTCAAATCTTTCCTGCTCCAGACCATCTTTTAATAGCATAATCAAAGTCCCCAGAAATACACACCACGAACTCTTGACTGTACTGTGACTTCCTGATGCTTCTCCAGGATGAGGTGTGAGTTCCTCACTTACTTTCGCAACAGTGCTTATTTCTCTCTCTCTCTCTTTCTTACTTCAGTAAGGAATTGACGTTCCCTAAAAATCTGGGATTTCAGTCACTGAATAATGAACACCAACTGTCTGAAATCATCAGTACAAAGAAACATTTGTAAATGACATTGATGCTGAAATGTCTTTTCATGAACTATTAATAGAAAAATTACAAATGACAATGAGTCACATTGTGGGTGATTCACTGACAGAAAGAAGGCCTGTAAATGTTAATCATCCTTCATAAAATATATTCTGCAAACCATATTTCTGACTTGTGATTTGCAAGGTACTTTTAGCTTTAACAAAAACTAGAAAAATCAAAAGTAATCTGGAAAGACGTATCTGCCTCAGTTTAGAATTACTGTCTAATGTTCTGGAAAGTTTTTAAAGTTTTCTCCTGTTGAAACTCTATAAAGTGGTTTAAGAGTAAAAGAAGAGTTAAAGAACTTGAAAGTAAAAAAAGAGTCAAGACTATTTGTCTGCATACTTTGGAAATCTTTTGCATGTATAACATAGAAGTGCCATTTATCTGTAGTCCTGTATTTATCCTTTTTTAATGTATTTCCTTTACCTGGCCATTAAATTGCCTAAGTACTAATTTGCTTCAGTGGTTTCCAGAATGTCCTACTATTTTCACCTCAAACTCATTACCACCCATTCCTTTTCCAATTAGATAGTTCCTCTATTTTTTTTTTAAGAAAGTCACAATCAGTTCAGAATGTCAATTCAGATCATCTGTTTAATCATAGAATCATAGAACAGTAAGAGTCAGAAAAGACCTCCAGAGAGCTCCCAGTCCAAATCCCCTACTAAAGCAAGTCCACGTAGATCAGGTCATTCAGGAACGCATCCAGGCAGGTTTTGAAAACCTCGAGGGAAAGAGATTCCACAGCCTCCCTGGGAAACCTGTCCCAGTGTTCCCTCACCCTCACAGCGAAAGAAGGTTTTTCCTTAAGTGGAACTTTTTGTGCTACAGCTTATGCTCATTACCCCTCGTCCTGTCACTGGATACAACAGAAAAAAAGTGATGCTTTGTTCTGGTTTAGCAAGGAGCAGCTTTTGGCTTAGTAACAGGGGGAGCGGGTTGCAGTGAAGACCTGGTAAAGAGTTTGTGGACTCTCCCCCAGCTCCTGGGTTCACACTGGGCCAATCTGGCGCTTCTGCCATAACTATTTGGGGAGGGGAATTTGAAGTGCTGGCAGGAGGTGTAAGAGTGATACAAGATGGAGGCGACCACGTGGACCCTTCAGCCAGAGAAGGAGGAAGGAAGGAGAAGCAATAGACCAGAGACTCCCCTGCAAGCCGTGGTGAGAATGCAAGCTGTGCCCCTGCAACCTATGGAGATCCATGGCAGGACCGAGAGTTACCAGCAGCTCCTTGTGAGTGAGCCCGGACGGGCGAGGGACTGTGTGGGGAGACGGCCATGGCCCAGGCCGTGCTGGAGAGCCTGTGTGCCGCAGAGCAGCCCCACACGAGAGGCAGAGAGGAGCTGCAGCCTTTGGAATAAGTGCACATCGGAGCAGCCCGTGCAGGGCTGCTGTGTGTGTGAGTTACCCCACGGACTTGCAGGGAGGATGGGTGCAGAATCCACCTGTCCTGAGGAGGGACAAACGGCACTGTTGTGGGTGTCTATTACAGGCCACCTGATCTGAATGGGGAAGATGATGAGATCTTCTACAAGCAGCTGAGAGTAGCCTCAAAATCACAGGCCCTAGTTCTCATGGAGGATTTCAACTACTCAGACATTTGCTGGAAGGCCTCCACAGATAGATATAGACCAGGAGGTTCCTTCAGTGCATTGATGATAACTTCTTGATGCAAATGGTGGATGTGCCAACTAGGAGAAGAGCACTACTGGATCTTGTACTCATGAACAAGCAGGATCTGATTGAAGCGATGGAGGTTGAGGGCAGCCTTGGCTGCAGCAACCACAAGATGGTAGAGTTCAGGATCTTGTGCAGTAGGAACAGAATACCAAGCAGGATCATAACCCTGGACTTTAGCAGGGCCAACTTTGACCTTTTCAAGCAATTACTAGGGGACATCTCATGAGACAGGATATTAGAGGATAAAGGGGCCCGAAATAGTTGGTCTCTATTCACTTTTTCCAAGCTCAGGGTCAGAACATCCTAGTGGGTAAGAAATCAAGAAAGGGAGCCACATGGTTAAACAGGGAACTGTTGGGTAAACTCAAGTGGAAGAAGACAGCTGAGGCCCACTGTTGAATGAGGTGGGTGCCCTGGTGACAGAGGATACAGAAAAGGCAGAGTTACTGAATGCCTTCTTTGCCTTTGTCTATACTGCTAGAGACTGTCCTTAGGAGCCCCAGACTCCAGAGGAAGTTGGATTAAAGGAGGAGTTTTGTTTGGTTGATGAAGACTGGGTTAAGGATCAATTGAGCAATCTAGATGTACATAAATTCATGGACCATGATGGGAGGTACCCACGAGTGCTGAGGGAGATGGCGGAAGTCATTGCTAAACCACTCTCCATCACCTTCAGTAAGTCGTGGAGAACAGGAGAGGTGCCTGAGGACTGGAGGAAAGCAAATGTCACTCCAGTCTTCAAAAAGGACAAGAAGGAGGAGCTGAGTAACTACAGACTGGTCAGCCTGACCTCCATCCCTGGAAAGGTGATGGAATGACTTACCCTGCTGGTGCTGTCTCCAGGCATTTAAAGGACAAGGTCATTAGGGGCAGTCAACATGGTTTTACCACGGGGAAGTCATGTTTGACCAACCTGATAGCCTTTTATGAAGATGTAACCAGATGGATAGATGGTGGTAGTGCAGTGGATGTGGTTTCTCTTGATTTCAGTAAAGCATTTGACACCATCTCCCACAGCATCCTCACAGAAAAACTTGAGAAAGTATGGGCTGGATGATCAGGTAGTGAAGTGGATTGTTAACTGGTTGAAGGGAAGAAGGCAGAGAGCTGTGATCAGTGTGGGGAGGTCTAGTTGGAGACCTGTATCTATTGGAGTCCCTCAGATGTCAGTGCTGGGACCAGTACTGTTCAATATATTCTTTCATGACCTTGATGAGGAAAAAGAGGGCATGTCAGCAAGTTTGCTGACGAGACTAAACTGAGGGGACACACCAGAAGGCTGTGCTGCCATTCAACGAGACCTGGACAGGCTGGAGAGTTGGGCAGAGAGAAATCTAATGAAATTCAACAAGGGCAAGTGTAGAGTCTTGCATCTGGGAAAGAATAACCCCATGTACCAGCACAGGTTGGGGAATGAACTCTTAGAGAGTAGTGTAGGGGAAAGGGACCTGGGGGTCATGGTGGGCAGCAGGTTGAGCATGAGCCAGCAATGTGCCTTCATGGCAAGAAGGCCAATGGCATCCTGGGCTGTATTAGAAAGGAGGTGATGAGTAAGTGGAGAGGGGTTCTCCTCCCCATCTACTCTTCCTGGTGAGACCACACCTGGAATACTGTGTCCAGTTCTGGGCCCTTCAGTTCAAGAAGGACAGGGAGCTGCTGGAGAGAGTTCAGCTCAGGGCCACAAAGATGATGAAGGGAGTGGACCATCTCCCGTGTGATGAAAGGCAGAGAGAGCTGAGGCTCTTTAACTTGGAGGAGACTGAGGGGTAACCTCATTAATGTTTACAAATATGTAAAGGGCAGATGTTAGTAGGATGGAGCCAGGCTGTTCTCAGTGATGTTCAATGATAGGACAGGGACAATGGGTACAAGCTGTAATGTAAGAGATTCTAAAGAAATACAAGGAAGAATTTCTTCACTGTGAGAGTGACAGGACACTGGAACAGGCTGCCTAGATGGTGTGTTGAGTCTCTTTCTCTGGAGACATTCAAAACCCACCTGGCTGAGTGCTCCTGGGTGCTCCTGCTCTGGCAGAGGGGTTGGGCTATATGATCTTTCAAGGTTCCCTCCAGCCTTGAGATTCTGTGAAATACTAGAAAAATACTATTGTTGTGTGTGCAGAAAAAAAAAAAAAAAGTGTCTGAAAACCAAAATTAAATAAATCTTTTCCTCATATCCCTGAAATTTTATTCCTCTCTTATGTTTGGATGTTCGAAGATATAGTTGAATTTGATAGGTTTACTTAATGCAGACCTTTTGCTTGATTAAAAATTCTTTTCAGCATTAGCATTTTGCCTGCAGAATTTTTATATAACATAAAATAGCAAATAATTTTAGTGCTTTAGTGTGTAATTAGGTTCAATTTCTTCAGAAATCTACTATATTTAATATAGTCAATGATAGGAGCTGAGGAAACCTGACGCAAATACATGGTAATTGACCATTCAATGCTCTTCCATATTTTGTACCTGTAATAGTTGATCCTCTATATGTTATTGAAATTATGCATGCCAGCCACCATAACATAGTTCAACTCTAGATTTCTGCTAAATCAATAAGCCCAAAGGAGATTCTTCTTTAAAATCCTCTTAATAATTGTTCTATAGCTCAAGATTTTTGCCTCTGAAAAGATACCTCCAACAAAGAAATCCCTATGCAATGATACCCTTACAATCTAAATTCCCTACTCTTCATGCAACAGTGTGAACCAGAAGTAATATTAGGATCTGGGGTCTTGCTGTTATTTTTGAGCCCTTCCATTGTCTCTTAAGTAGGACATTTCTTTCCTTATCAATAAGGTTGCAGCTTCTGTTAGTGAATGTAGCTCTCATGTCTTTTGGCTTGAACCAGTTCTGGGGCCTTCTTTTACTGAACTAGGTAAAAGTTCAACATTTCTGGGTGAAAGTTCACATCTTGCAGCCTAAGGGTGCAGCATATTTAGCTACTAATGTTTAGCAAGTCATGCTAAACAAGTTCTGTGTAGGTAGTATACCAAATCACATGGAATGTAAAAAGTAGAAATTCAAGGGACAGGAGAGACAGAAGACTGGTAATGTAATCCAAGTCTTTTCACCTCCAGCTCACTGATTCTCATCTCTCTCGGGTTGACAGTGACTAAAATTCAGCGCCATCTAACGGTTGGTCAGCGTTCTATATAAAATGAGTTGCTGGTCTTCATCCAGTTACTACTGGAAAAGTGTTCATGTCACAAGAAATACAGTAACTGGCACCTTTTATGATTGATAATCCTTTTAATGGGGCCAAGCAGTCAATTGTCAGAGAGATGAGGCTTTGTTCCTAACGTGCTCTAAAGATTTGTCGTTTCTTCCTAACGGTGAAGGTATTTCCATTTCACAGTGAATAAAGAAAACTTGTATGTAATGTTTTAGTGTTGTGTGTGTGACCTCTGGGCCATGCTGTTATTGTCTTTACTGCTTGAACACGAGGGAAAAATATGAGTGTACATTCAGAGCTTATAGCCTTTAAGAAAATTCCTTAGGGAGGGAAGAATGATGCTTAGGGACCAATCCTGCAGTATTTTGCCACTTTATACTTTCTAGGACCTCTGTGCTCCTACACAAGTCTTGCATTGAATATATAAGGGCTTTCTCTAAGATGTTTTTTTTCTTCAAAGTTTTTTAACAAAAAGAAACTAATTTTCTTTCAATTTTCCTCATGTTCTCTTCAGAAACACCATTTTGAGTATTCTCATAGAGCTTGTTTTGTGAGAGCTCTCTCCTTTTTTTCTCCCCCTTCCCCTTCCCAAATGTAAAATTTGAGGATGATTTACTGAAGATATCACCTCTCCCATCTGTAGCTGAATTACATATTCCTACTTTTAATTACTGTACCTGCATAGAGAGGCACATGGTAGGGAAAAAGGTGATGAGCTACATGAAGGCAGCAAGGCAGCATATTGATATACTCAGGTCTGAGTTTGTTTCACTGGCACATCTGAATATTACAGGACTGTGGAAGTCTTAAGAATACAGCAAAAGCAGTGGGCTTCCTCTGTTGGGGAAGAAAGTTTAACACACCATTTTTTACTCTTCACTAGAATATTGCTGGCAGACTATTCTTTTTCCCCTGTTTTATGAGAATAGCATCTATGTAGAAGTTTGGTTAACAATGTGTGTATACTACATTTTAAATCAGTTTAATGAGTGCTAAGGAAAGGTCTTGACTATCAGTTCTATGCATCAACAGTTTCCAGAATGCTTTGAATTTATTTTCTAAACCTAAAGGGTGTGTTAATTTTGGAGTTGTTGATTTCCAGATTCTATATAATCTTTTAATTATGTGATTAATCAAAGTGCTAGGTAAACACAAGGAATTAAGTAGCTTTTAAAAATTGGAACTATGTATGCAAAATTATTTTTATCTTGGAAGGTAGTATTTTTCAAACTACTACTTCTTCTGTGTCTTCTTTTTTTTTCTTTTTCACTTATCAATTGAAAAAAAAAATTATTCTTCTTTATCATTCATCCCAGCCTATAGATCAGCTAACTCATGCCTGAAGCATCATCTCAAGGTTTTCAAAGATGATTCCTATGCCAGGGTCTTGAATGCATATTTAGATACATAAATATATGGTATCTGAGTTTCAGAAATACTGAGCTCCTGCATTTTCCAACACTATTTAAAAGCCGACAATTTAAAATCCATAGCAACACAGTATAAGTAACAATACCTATGGTGAGTAGTTTTCAGAGCTTCTCCCTACGGAATCATTGAAAATGTGTGTGTGTACAATCAATATAGATGTTCCCTTCTGCCCAACAACTTGCCAAGGAATGATAAAATCAAGTTAATGTTGTGTATGCCAACTCCTGATCTAGCTGCTGTATTTATAATGCAGTACTTTTATGTTCGTACAATCAACAGCTAAGCCCATTACTCAAGGATACCAGCCTCAAGGGAACATTTAATGCTACTTTACAGAGTCCTGATGCCACTCAGATGAAGAGTGTTTTTGCAAAAATGTACTATGATGATGGTGAGTATTACTATATTGCTAGAAACCTTAAAAATTCAAAACAGATTATTGTATCTTTTAGCATATTGTCTGAAGTTGAAATGTATTAATTCTTATTTTGTTTGTCTGGCTAGGCAGTAAGTGCCTTTATTCTGTATAGTGGAGAACTGAGTAATGTAGTCACATTTCCCCACCTATGCATTCATACGTGCACTCAGAAGGAGTGATATTTGGTTAAATAAATTTAAAAAATAATTTCAGAGCAGAATCCTTGCTCTTAGCTAAAACAAATTGTAATCATTGCAGGTATATGTAAAAACATGTATTTCATTTCCATTTATATATACATATATATTTTTACATTTATATTTAATTTCCAAATATAGGTATTGGGTTTCTCCACAGGCCATTTTTTTCTAAGAAATAGGACAATGAACTCTCAGTACTTCACTACTGTGGAAAGAATTATGATTATGAAGTCTATATTTGGAATTTATTAGAAAAGCAGACAAATCAAACTGAAATTCAAGAAACATTTAATTTAAACAGACTGAAATAACATTAAAGAATGTTTAGAAAACCACGGAAAATTCATTATTTACCTCCAACTACTACATATAACCAGAGAAAATGTAGTATTCTTTTTTGTCTGAGATTATGTTAGAAAATGTTGACTTTAATATTTGCTTCCCAAACAAAAAGCTTTTCTCCTAGCTGTGTCTGATAAGCAGCATACTGTTAAGATTCTTACTCTTCTTTAGACTAAAATATGTATTTCTTTTGCCCTCTTAGGATCCTGTGGGAAGGCAAATCAAATCTGTATGTTTTACTTTTCTTTTTTATTATAAAGATTGGATATATTGATACTAGTATGTCTCCTCTTCACCTAGTTTTCTTACCAATTTTCAAAACTTCTTTCTTTTTTTTTTCTTTAGGTAGCTTGGTTATACAATCCTGTCTTTATAATTGCTAAAGATTACCAAACCAACTCATTTTAACTAAGAAAAGAATTGAATTGTTCCTGTATTTTTTTTTCTAATGTTTGCAAATCTCAATGGCTATAAACTGCAGTAAGTATCAGTGACCTGTTGACAAAACCCCAAATTACTTATTTTCTTAACATCAGTTGTATGCCACTCTGAATATTGAGGAACCCTGAGGAAAGAAAATGAGCACTTGAGCTTTGTTAAATGCTGTAAATGAGGTGTGAATACAAGAAGGTGACTATGACTTTAAGATTCTGACTATCAGGGTGTGTTGTGAATATATGAAAAGTGACCAATTAACCTTTAACCTTTTAAACTACAATAAAGATGTTGTCCTAAATTTGTTCTCTGAGTAATTGTTTCACAGTTCCTTTGATGGTAGTAGTTCTGCTCAAAATTGTTGACTACCTGATATATTGCTCAAGTTACCATCTGTACTTTGTGGTCCACCATATACATTCTGCTCATTTTAGGCTGGCTAGTAACTGCAAGTAAAGATATACAGGCAAGACTAATAAACATAGATTTTGATTTGGTTCACTAATTACCTACAGGAGCTGGATAATTGTCATGGGTGTAATTTGACCTTAATTTTTTTTTTTTTTTTTTTTTATAACGAGCTAGAGAGGATTTGAAAAGGTTTCTTCAGTTCAGATTAAGATAAATTACATTTAGGGAATAATTTTTTTCTTCTTCGTTTCATGTAGGAGATAATCCAGCATTAGTATGTTACTGACAGAGACAAGCTGAAAGCTCTTTCCAAAGCAGAAATTCCTTTCATGGTGGTCTCCTCAAGCTGCTCAAAATAACTATACTTATAGCTTCCTGGTAAAGGAAAACTGTTCTTGCAAGATTTTTTTTCTGCTCTAAACTTTTCCCTTCTTAGTAGATGTCTGTTCTTCCTTACTAGATGCCATACTACTGTCACAGTACAAATGAAAATACAAGTATTAGATTATGTCCTAATTATTTTCTATGTAACCCAGAAATTGTGTAACTCTACAATTCTGTGTAACGTGGAAATATTGCTCTCTTCAGTATGGAGAATTAATTTATAGCCACGCTGACCCAACAAAGCTAAAAATTCTGTCTTAGACATAGAGAAGAAAGGAAAACCTGTATAATTCTTGCTATGGTTGATATCTGTACAGCCTTAGGCAGAGAAAATACTTCATTTCTTCTCTTCAAAGGCAGTAGGGTGTTTCCCAGCACCCTTAGAACCTTTGTGAGTGATTCACATCTTGGAGAACAGGTTGAGGTACCAAGTTCTCCATATCTGATCTTGTACTTCTGTAATTTATACAGCTACTCACTTGCCCTACTTTAATAGATTCACAGAATGGAAGGGTTTGGAAGGAACCTACAGAGATCATCTAGTCCAACGTCCATGCTAAGCCAAGTTCCCCTCAGGTCACACAGGAACACATCGAGGTGGGTTCTGAAGGCGTCCAGAGAAGACTCCACAACCTCCATGGGAAGCCTATTCCAGTTCCAGTGCTCCATCACCCTTATAATAAAATAGATTTTCAGCTTTTGTCCATTACCCCTTGCCCTGCCGCTTGAGACAACAGAAAAAAGTACTGCCCCATCCTCTTGATGTACATCTTTTAGATACTTGTAAGTATTAATAAGATTCCCCTTTAGTCTTCTCTAAGCTGAACAATCTCAAGTCCTGGAACATTTCCTTGTAAAAAAGATGCTCCAATCCCCTGATCATCTTGGTGGCCTTCTGCTGAATCTCTTTAGAAGTTCCCCATCCCTCTTCAGCTGAGGAGCCCAGAACTGGACACAGTGTTCCAGATGAGGCCTCACCAGGGCAGAGTAACAGTAGGGCTTTTATTGGCGTTCTCATGACAACATTTGCAAGTAGATTTGACTCTTCTAAATTATGGCATCCTCCATAGCCCCTGTGAATCAAAAAAACCCTTCATGATTTGCTTCCTCACACGTCCAGGGAGAGATCCCTGCCAACTATGGGAGCTCTACTGTTCAGGGAATCAGGATGTATGGCAGCATGGTTGGAAGGTGAGACCTACAAGCATCATTATTTGGCTGTATGTAAAGGCTCTTTTGTTATTAATGCAGCTGAAGGGAAAGGTACCCCTGAAAAGAGCTATGGGTGCAATCCTCCTAAACCGGGTAAAGCAGGGTAAACCCAGACAAAGGGAAGAATAGTGAAGCAATTACTTACTGTTACTCTTTTTTTTTTTTTTAATTATGTTTGTCAAAAAGAGTAGAAAGGAGACTAGTAGAAAATGATTGATTGCAATGGTGGACAATGAACAGGAACAGCCCCTGCTATTATGACATGCCAAATAATGGCATGCTATTCCTCCCCACTTTTACTTCCACCTTAGTTTTCCTTGTGTTTTTAAAAATACTAAACTTCGCATTATATACCACACAAAAAAGGAATCTGAGTTTCAGATGGCTTTTCATTTGTGCTGTTGTCAGGATAGTGGAAATTGGAATTTAAATAATTAAAAAAACCAAGCAAACAAATGAAATAAACCAAAGTAATTTGGAAGAGTCTTTTCAGAATTTGTTATCTTACAAATTCCCAGTACTGGAAAAATCTCAAAATGGTATCACTAGAGTATGAGAATTTGCTGACTGCCAAAGCTGTATGACATGTATCTCTAACTCTTACATTTTATACAATATTATACCTTTAAAATATCGTTAGCTCTGTCTTTCTTCAATTTGATCTTTGGCATTAGAGGAAGCCTTAGAGTTCACATGTGAGGAATTATCTCTGAATCACTCATTCAAAGGATATGGTATGTGTGAAAGCTGCTGGTTTTTTTCTCCCTCTCCCAAGAACCTGCAAATAAACAAACTAATTATTTAGACTGAAAATACTATCCAATAACTCACATCCTCAACAATATTTTAAGAAGATAGCAACCAGAAAAGTAATTGAGAATATTTTTCATGGAATACACTTCGAGCATGAGCTACATAATATAGCTTAATAAATTTTCTCCATCTTTATTGGCACTGGTACCACTGCTAAGAGGTGCTGGAGACAATAGGGTGAACAACTGAAAGTGAGAGAAAAAAAAGCTCAACCATCTAACAATAAAAAAAGCCTAGAGTCTTATGGAATGAGACACACCCACAAGATAGATGATAAGTGCTTATATGTAATACATGAATGATTATTCCATATCTTTTCATGTTGATATTTGTCCAGTGGCGTAAAACCAAGAAAAACAGAAACTTTTAATAAATAAGGACTTTTGAAAATGGAAAATATATTTGTCTGTTAATTCTTACCAATATTTTTGTGTGCAAATGTAAAACTGATTTTATGTGGGTGATGAGAAGAAGTAAACTGTAGGTCTTGGCAAAACATTGAAAGCTAACTACCAATTAAAAACCATTCTGCAATATATAATTTCAATGCTCAGCAGTAAAGTGTCTTAAATTCACTGCAGCCATTGATATTTTTTTTTAAATCACAACCTAATAAAGTCAGTTCTTAGCTACTAGAGCTCCTTCTACTACAAAGTCATTCTCATGAACATTAGCTCTGTGAAATTCGTAGTGCAAAACGATTCATGAACTTTGTCCATGGAAGCATACTTTAAAACATTTTTTAAAGCAGAACATTGATGAAAAACGTTTATCTTTTGTCTCTAAAATAAAAAAAAGGAGCTGTATGAAGATAAGTGCTGTATTGATAAAGTAACTAAACAGCACCCAGCATAGCACAGTCATCATAGTCTATTTGATATGTGTTGCTCTTAGGGTGAATAATCAGCCATTGGTTTGGAATAAGTAATTTTGGGCTTGTCCTCCTTCATTAATCTGGAACATGTTTCTTTGAAGTGATGAACATACCTGACTTGATCGTAAAGACTGCTGTTGTACTAAGCACCAGAAAAAAAGAAGCCACACAGGTTTCTTAGTGCAGCATCTCCAATTCTCCCATTGGTGTTTATTACAGGATCTAGTATTGTGGTGTTGGAAGAGAAAATATTTTGCCAAATATCTGTGCTAAAGCTTAAGAGACTTGTATGATAATCCCCTTTATTTAATAAGAACTGGTATAATTAAATAAAATATTAGAATAATCATAGAATCATAGAGGGGGAGTAGAGGGGGAGAAGAACCTCCCTCTACCTGCTGGACACACTCTTCTTGATGCATCCCAGGATGCCATTGGCCTTCTTGGCCACAAGGGCACATTGCTGGCTCATATTTAGTTTATTATCAATCAGGACTCCCAGGTCTCTCTCTGCAGAGCTGCTCTTCAGCAGTTCGATCCCCAGCCTGTACTGGTGCATGGGGTTGTTCCTTCCCAGATGCAGGACTCTGCACTTGTCCTTGTTGAACCTCATGAAGTTCCTCTCTGCCCACCTCTCAAGCGGGTTGAGATCCCACTGAATGGCAGCACAGCCTTCTGGGGAATCAGCCAGCCCTCCCAGTTTGATGTCATCAGTGAAGTTGCTGAGGGTACACTCTGTCCCCTCATCCAGGTCGTTGATGAAGATGTTGAACAAGACTGGCCCCAGAACTGATCCCTGTGGAACTCCACTGGTCACAGGCCTCCAACTCGACTCTTGTGCCATTGATCACCACCCTCTGGGCTCTGCCATTCAGCCAACTCTCGATCCACCTCACTGTCCGCTCATCCAAGTCACACTTCCTGAGCTTTCTGAGGATGTTGTGGGAGACAGTGTCAAAAGCTTTGCTGAAGTCAAGGTAGATGACATCCGCTGCTCTCCCATCATCTAGCCAGCCGGTTATACACTCATAGAAGGATATCAGGTTAGTCAAACAGGATTTCCCCTTGGTGAAGCCATGTTGACTTCCCCTGATAACCATCTTATCCTTCATATGTTCAGTGATAACATTCAGGATGAGCTGTTCCATCACGTTTCCAGGGATGGAGGTGAGGCTGACTGGCCTGTAGTTTCCTGGGTCTTCCTTCCTGTCCTTTATGAAGACTGGCATGACACTGGCCTTTCTCCAGTCCTCAGGTACCTCACCTGTCCTCCATGATTGTTCAAAAATGATAGAGAGAGGCTTAGCAATCACATCAGCCAGCTCTCTCAGCACTCTAGGATGCATCCCATCAGGACCCATTGACTTATGAGCCTTAAGCTTGACCAAGAAGGCTTTAACCTCTTCCTCTTCCACCCAGGGCAAGTCCTCTGCTGTCCTGGCCATCCTGTTATTCTTGCTGGACTGGGCTTCCCGAGGGCCGGCCTTGGCTGTAAAGACCGAAGCAAAGAAGACATTCAGTACTTCAGCCTTTTCTGCATTCTCAGACACCAGGACACCCTCACTGTTTAGCAGCGGGCCCACATTACCCCTCACCATCCTTCTGCTGCTGATGTACTTGAAAAATGCCTTATTGCTGTCCTTAACATCCCTGGCTAAATTTAATGCTAGAAGGGCTCTAGCCTGGCTAGCTGCACCCCTGCATGCCCTGGCAATGTTCCTATACTCTTCCCAAGAAGCCAGCCCCTGTTTCCACCTTTCATAGATGGCTGCTTTTTGCCTGAGTTGTCCCAGCAGATCCTTGCTCATCCATGGAGGCCTCCTACCTCCTTTTCCTCCTTTCTTGCGCATTGGGACACACTGATCCTGAGCTTGGAGGAAGTCATGCTTGAAGATTGACCAGCTCTCATTGGCACATCTACCATCTAGAATCATATCCCATGAGATCCGTCCAAGTAGATCTTTGAAGAGACCAAAGTCAGCTCTCCTGAAATCCAGGCAAAGCTTTGAATTTAATATGTGTGGGTTGAGAGCTGAAGCCCATGGTGCCTCAGTAGATGCAGCTCTTTTAAATTAAGACTGGATACTATCCTCTGTGATTGCCTTTTTTTTTTTTTTCTCTCACTCTTTGGTGCTTCAAGTATTCAATTGAGTTTCTATCATGAAATTTAAGGTTTCTTTTTATTAAGTCAGAGTTACCAAAAGATTTGTTTGAGGATTTTTCAGGTAATAGAACAGAAGAAAAGACAAAATTTTTTTCATTCCTTGTTTTTTGCTGTCTGGACCTAGCAGAGTAGCCCTTTTTTCTTCCACATTTTCTTTTTTCTTGTATTTAAAAATGTTTAAAAATGAAAAAGAAGTACAAATTACAACTAATATTTACTATTAGCTTGGAAGAAATTGCAAAGTAAGATAATTATTTGTTTGCTTGATCAATTCTTGGTCTGTTGAATGTGGAGAGAGCCATATTGTTTTGCTTCTGTATTTGGAAGGAATGGAGTATAGCACTGTGCCCTTGAGAGATACTGGCACAGTTTGGAGCAATTGAGAAGTTTTTTGTGGAAACCAGCTCAGACTAGTGGACATAATGATGTCATATTCACTTGTATATCCTGTGAATTCCTTTAAAAAACCTGCAGTTGTTACACAAATTAGAAAGGGTAAAGCCTAATCAAACCATCCTAAGAATCTTCCGCTCTGACAAGTTGAAGTGCTGCCTTTCATAGAATCACAGAATCTTAAGGCTTGGAAGGGACCTTGAAAGATCATCTAGTCCAACCCCCCTGCCAGAGCAGGATCTCCTAGAGTAGATCCCACAGGAATTCATCCAGGTGGATTTTCAAGCAGGTCTTGTGCAGCAATGGTCCTGTAAATTTGGCTCAGTGACAGAGTTTCTGGGTAACAAGAGCTCATGAGTCTAAAGCACAATGCTATGTACTATCATAGATGTGGGTGAAATGTCAATCAGTTGGTCTGGAGGGCTGCCTGATTCTCCAGGAGCCTGGGCAGGCTGTGTAGAGTGCTTTTCCACTCTCAACTGTCTGTTCTCCATTGCCTCGTGCAAATTATGGGCCAACAGCACATTGCCTTCCTAGGGAGGGTACAGTTAGGACAAGAAGGTATTTGTATTGGAATTCTTTCTTTGCTTGTTTAAAAAAAAAACCCAAAGAAACATAAGACATAAAAAAAAAAAGGACACCCATTGTACAGATACTTGCAGTCTGAGACATGGTAAAATAGCTAAAAAAAATTGACGGATAGGAGAGGGATTTGAACTAGACATCCTTACTTCTCAGTAACAGCCACAGCACTGCGGTTTAGGTATGATACTGATTTCTAAGGGCTTTTTTTCTGCCCCTTCAGTTGTTAAAAATTGGCCAGTCTACAGAAGCAAGGCTTACAGCTCAGTTTTTGTTCTGACTTTCTACTCTTAGAGACAAAAGGGCTGAGGGGATTGTTTTAAAGGTAATCCCTGAGCACTTATCTTTGGCCTCCAGATAGCATAGGATGTTGCTGAGCAAGCAACCAGCTATGATGTGTACATTAGAAGTACTGACAGGCTGTAGTTTAGCTCTGATCTCGTGATTAACAGTAGAAAGTAAAAGGTTTGTATGGAGGTTGAAGTTTTAATCTCCACCCAGGAGTTGCATGGGTAAATCCTGTTAGAAAGAAAAGGATCTGAGCATGTGCTTCACACGCTGTGTCAACCATGTCCCCATTAAACAAGTAGTGTTAATGATGTTAAACTGTAGTGCTGGTAAATTTAAAAGAAAATAAAGCATGTCACATTATGTTTCACACAAGGTTGTGTTGAGAGCTTTTACTTTTATTTTTAAATGGTTTAGATATAATTTTAGCAGGATCTAGGTTTATTGAGGTTTAATAATTCAAATCCTTCTCTCATATTTAATGTTCTTTGCCACTGAATTTTACTGAAATGTCATGTCACCAGCTGTGGGAGCTAAGGCAGTTGCTACAGGTACTGTATATTTAGCCTCTAATAAAAGGGGTTTATTCTGAGAGATTTTTAAATTATTATTTTGAAAAAGAATAGTCAAGACAATGCAGGATACTACTACTGGAAAGTCAATACACAATCTGAGCAATGCAGGATGCTGATGCCTTTGTCCCAAGACATGACTTTCAGCTTGTTCCAGAGTATTTTAATTCTATAGCTAAGACCAAAAGCCTGAATCCTTCTTCTTCTATTTTCATATTTTCCATATTTTTCACCTAATAATTATAGTATCAGCTTAATACTAGAAATCTCCTGCATAGTTAACTTATGACCTTAATTTAACTGTTAATTATGAAATTTTGTGTTTTACCAATTTTGCCTCTTTTCTTTCCCCTTTATGTAGCAAAGTGTTGTTATAATGTGTTTAATTAAGTGAAAATGGATGTTGGCTTGCAATGTTACAAAAGGTTACTATGCTCCAATAAATCATAATTAAATGTATTTATGTTAATTGTTTCCTTAAATGACAAGCCCTTCCAATTATAAAGCAAATTTAAAGCTCAATTTTGCTAACCAACAGGATGTTTACATTACAAAGAATATCAGTGTTTTATTCATGAGTAGTTATTCAATATGGTAAAGAGTGGCTATCTGGGGTGCTTGGAGGGGTTTGAATGTGCCTTGTTTGGTGAAAAATTGTTGCTTGTTCTGGTGAAAGCTAGGGCAGTGATGTCTGGTAAAATGTAGAGAAGAAGCCTCAGGTAAAGCTTTGTGGCTTAACTGTATAGACCAAAGCACTCTGAATATGGACTATATGAACTCTGTTCATTATGAGGTAAGAACTAAGACTTTTAGGGCTCAAATACGTGATTTAGAAGCATGCAGTGAGCTCATGCATGTAAAACAATGGGACCAGATGAATAAATACTACACTGTTGCAGCTTCAAGGAACCATATTTTAAAAAGCAACAAACATTTTTTTTGTATACTGTTTGTGCAACAGCATAAATATACTGTATATGCGGTATATCGCACATATATATATATGAGGGTTGAAGTGTGTGTATATATCTACATATATACCATATACTGGGGCATTGGTATAGTTAATCCAAAGACAATAATCTCCACATACTTAGTTCTTAGTTTTCTGTGGGAGATACTGTAATGTAGCTGCTTCCCCTTCACCACTACTCCTGTGCACACACACTTTTCTGAAGCCCGAAGGACTGATCATTAGAGCCAAAAAGAAAGGCACAATTCTGCTTTTATGGCAGTTGATCACAACAGTGTCAGCGTCTCCAGTGGCATTGATTTAAACCTAATCTTTTGGGACTTGCGTTAGCAGAGGAGAAATGCTGCATGTGCAAATGTTACAGAGAAAAAAATACGGAAATGAGAGTTCAATATTGTAATATTTGGACTTGAGTCCTATTTACATGCAAGATCAAAAAAAAAAGCTTCAATGTGGAACTGTGCATGTCATTATTAAACAAAACATGTGAAACGATAATTATTTTATTTATTTCTTCATTTGTAGTCTCAGCTCTTCCAGTCTTCACAATAAACAATTCTGGGAGAGCGGGATTAGAAGCAGCTTCATGCCTCCATGTGGTTTGAAGGGCACAGTAGGAGTATAAGGAATTAAACATAATTCATTTTCTTTGCCTTTGCTCCCCCTCACCCTGCCTTCTCCATGCCATTCCACATGGGAAACAATCAGTCATTCAGAGTCATGGACAATGACCCCCTACCTTTTGCAGCCTATATCCAAAAATCCTCTGGCAAAACAGACCAGGACTCCAGCTAGCTCAGCACTGCTGGAAGTCACATTCTATGCTGTCAGATACTGAGATTCATGAATTCCAGGCTTGCACTGAACACCAAGTACCTTCAATCAGTTGCCCAAAACACTGGCTGACCACTGCCTGACCACTCTATACACTTCCACTTTTGTTTTAATGCCTTTTCAGTTTTCACAATGAGCCTATGAAACCTCACTGGAATCAAGTTCTTTTCTGATTAAAATGTCTTTTCTTTGAAATCAGCTTTTCAGCAGGGATGCCAGCCTGAAGGGAGCAGCATAGCCAGGGTACGCTCTGGTGACTGATACAACTTCACTTCCCTGATGATTGTCCCAAATAAATCTCAATGGTATTTTCAGCCATATTGTGGATGCCCTTTATGTCCATATAAATCTTCAGGGCAAGAAGAAAATTAGCCAAGTCTAGACATTGATCTTGTGAGGTAAATTGTACCTAGGCAGCAGGGGCTGCATTGATAAACAATGAAGCAACACAGATAACTTACCAGCTTACTTTTAATCAATGCAGCTTCTCACAATGTATTATTCCAGCAATGGGTCTAAATCACCGTGCACTGTAAGAGTTGTTTTCAAAACCTTTTAATCTAATTGGAAAATCTTCCTTTCTACTGGTAATAAACACTCAACTAAACTGTCGGCACCTAATTGAGTTGTAGTAATTTATGTGAGCTCCCCACTGCTTTTTCTCTTTTTAATCAGACAGACTGCTTTATGTCTTTAACTAATGAAACCTAAGACTTTGCCAAGAAGATTTGATCAAATGTCACTACTGAATAAATCTTCATTAACACTGACATGTCCCACATCCTCCCCATGTCCCACTTCATCATTAACTCTGAATAACATCATCATAGAAAGGTGATAGCCACTGCTTATTTACATATATAATCAAGCAGTAGTCATCAGTGTCACACCAAATAAAAACCTGAAAAGACAATGTATTGGAACTTTTTGTCAGGGAGTAATAATAGTAACTGCAGTGATGCTTTTTTTCTTAGAAAGGAGACCTCAGTACCCTAGACATGCTTGAAATGCCACCAGCTGACATTTATGTTCATAGAAAATTTTTGCTCTTGTAATAGTCACTCAGATCAGTCCTTCCCTTTGTATAAATAAATGTTCCTACCCATCTAGCAGTGCAGAGATACCCAGACTACATTAGTTTACAGGAACTGTACAACTACTTACCGAGGAGTATCAATGATCCAGATGTACATTACTTAGCACAAACCCATGTGTTATTGTTGGATTGCTAACCTAAGCAGAAAATATCATTATTAAACAGAACAGTAAAAGGTGATACTCCCATGTGTGCTCAGGGAGACACTGAGAGAATTGTCCAGAGTAGGCCAATATTGACCAGAATTAAAGTTGGGGGCAAAGGGAAGTAAACCTTCCCCCTGTGATGCAAAACAAAAAACTTCACAGGGCAAGAAGTGTTTATTTGAACCAATGAGAAGCAAGTATTAAATGTTGTAACAGAATTAATAGCAGGCAAATATATTTGGGCATCTAAAATGACAAAAATATGGAAGAAAACTTATTTTTGGATTTTCCCTAATGATATGCATGTCTTTTTTACACATTAAAAAAAATCAGAAGTGCCAAAGGAAATGCTTAGAATGCTAGTTGTAGGTGTTTTAATGTACTCTCAGCATTATTTTCCCTTCTAAAGCTGATAGCTGTACCATCTTTCCCTGGAAAGTCAGTGGGAATGAACCCTTTAGAAAATCTTTGTGTTGCTCGTCAAACATGTAGTGTTAAAAGACAAAAAAAGTTAGCAATGTGAATACTGATACTTTTCTAGGTATTGAGATGAGCGCTGAAAGATGTGTTGGGAGATGTGTATTGAAATGGAGCTGAGGGGTAGGGGCTGTGATGAAAAAGACTAAGTTGGTAGAGTGGACAAGAAGCAGCCAACAAGCAGCTCATGATGGCCAGTGATAAGGTCAAATAGGTTGAAAAGGAAGATAAATTTGGTAGTGGAGTTGTCAGAGATTTGGTGTCTGACAGGTAATGAAATTAACACAAAGATGCTGGCAGACATATGTGTACACACGCACACATGCTTAGTTTTGCAGAAAAATTGTGCTGTGATTTTTCAAGACTGGATAAAGCCACATCTGATCTGGCTTGGCATTTATTTTTGAAAACCTTCCCAAGAAATGATTTTTGCAGACTGCAAAATGTTGTTTGACTTGTACCTGCAAAACTCCCCAAATACTTTCTGTCTACAGCAGCTACTAGTAATAACTATCTTAGCTTTCTATGCATATGTGTGTGTGAACATGCATCATGTCTGACTCTATTATAAACATCATGTAGAAGTGCTCTTCTATGAAGCCCTCTGGTCCCTTGTACTAAACACTTTTTTTTTTTTTCATGGAAATAAAAAAAGGTGAAAAATGGAGACAGGACTAGGATGGATAAACCAACACTTTTATATCACAAGACGGAGAGTAAAGGAAAACCTGGCATTTCAGAGAGAGGGAGTGCCTTTAGAGTTTTTTTTGGCCTTTGTTCACTATTTGCAACTTTTATAACTATTGATCAAAGGATAACTTTTCATCAGGTTTAAAGTTAGCTTCCGGAGTGTATTGTTCAGACTTCCATCCTGGACAAAATGAATAAAATAAATGTAAGTCATACATGAATTTGGAGAATAGTTGGAACCTGGCCAGAATTTTGTTTGCCAAGAAAAGAATTTAACTAAAGATATCCCTGTTAACTTGCTGAAAGTTTTATATTGGGTAGCTCTAACCCTGAAAGATAAATGGAAAATTCGTAGGAAATTACTCATATTACATGGATTATTTAGGATCTGTATTTCTTTAATAATGAGAAATAATATAAATTCTGTTGTACAAAAATACTCTTAATGTCTGTTTAATGAATATTGTCTAAAAGGTGAAGATGCAAGCACCTTTGCTGAGTATGCTTGGAAAGGCAGGAGCAGGTGGAGATCTTAGAGATATTTGCAAGCTTGTGGTTAATACTAGTAATTTGTTAGGCTGAATATAACACCTACATCTATCTTATTCCACCTACTTATTCCAAAAGTGCATGATTTTAACATGGAAATCATGTTGCTCTGATGTGGCTGCAGTGACTCGGGTTATTGAAAGCACTGTTGACTTGTGTTACACTTTAGCTTCATATGCTGCATCTCTCAGTAATTAGTGTTTCATGTTAGCAAGAAAGGATATGAGTGGATCCTTTAATCAGTGCTGAGTAAGAATAGCTATGTGGTCTGTTAAAATTAAAAAAAAAAAAAAAAAAATCAGTTCCAGAACTGCTGAACTATTCTGTGACAACTCTAGAATTCCTAAAGGTTTAGAAGGCTCCATAACTGGAAAATACGTGGTATAGATATACACGTACTTCTGTTTGCATCTATATGTGAGAGAGACTACATAAGTTTGTGTAATGATTCATATTATAGCTCTTTGTTACACCTACTCAAGAAAGGAAATTACCTTGCCTTCAGATACCTGCAATACACATCCATGCTAGATTAAAAAAAAAAAAAGGTTTCTGAGAAACAGACATCAGAGAATTCCATTAATACATAATTCATCTTTCTGGGCTATTTTCTCATTTTTAAAGAGGATATCCAACAATATGCATTAAAAAATGCATATGATTAATTTAGGGCAGTTGCCTACCAGTCACTACTTGTTTGCTTTTCTTCTAGTTTAGCTTATTGAATGTGAAAGACATTCGCTGATCAACTTGATTGTGCACACAAACAGGATCAGAGAATAGAGCATGTTTTACAGCTTACACTGTGCTACTGGAAACCTGGAACCTGTAGGTCAATGGCACTCTTTTATTTCTTTTTCAATGATGGAAGAGAGAAATGGATGAACTACAAGATGATAAAAAAGCATTTTTCCACTGCTGCTCTTTTATATAATATGCTCTGTAATATAAATGCTATAATAAATCATACTTTCTGTTTGTTCCATGTCTTGGGGTCAACGTTCAGCGCACTCTGTGGAACTAGATTTTTCTATTTTGTTTCAATGATAGCCTTTGAATATGCTCCAGCCAGCTTATCTCGTTGTTTGTTCTGCTCAGCTAAGCAAACCGTGCAAGTGTGCCTTAACTAAATTATCTGCTGCAAGTCTATACTGGTAGTATAGACTTGCAGTAGAGGCTCTTCCATCTTTTTAATTTTTTTTCCATTTCTTATATTTTTTCCCCCTCTCACCATTCATTAAAAGTGTTTGTAAACAAAAAAATTATCATAAAATTAATAATTATACAGTTTCCCCCAGCAAACACCTCTGATTTAATGCCAAAACACTTTAAATGCAAAGAATAAGGTTTCCTGACCTAAAGTGAAAATGTTAAAACAGGCAGCATTCTTGGGCTTCAAGTAGTCTCCATTTAAATTAGTAGAAGGAAGAATTTACTAATTTTAGACATACATCTAACTATCAGCTATTTCCCCTAATTTTAAAGAACTGGACATGAAATATTATCAAAGCAGTGTTTTGGATCAAGTATAATTGTAACAAGTAGTTCACTTCCTTAATAGGACTTATTTAAATCTCAGCCACTAGCAATAAACTCGGCACAGAGTTCTTGGAAAAAAGAGCTAAATGGTAAGACTGTGAAGACTTGAAAGAAGCAGAAACCAATTTAAAAAAGAGCTATACATGTACAAGAACTTACTTAACATATTTTATTTCTGTTGAGAGAGTTTCTGAACCACTTTGGGAATGCCATGCTAAATATTTTGAGTATGAGAAGGGATTTCCAGTTGGTCTGTGAGACCGATGGCTTGAAAAGATAAAATGGAGCAGTCATCAGACAGTCCTCTTGAAGAACAGACCTTAGCAAGAAGAATTTTGACAAGTATGAAAGAACTCTTCTCTTTCACAAGACATATCATCAGCCCAATAAGGTACAGACAAGTAGGTGAAAATTTTTGCAGCATATTCCACAGTTTGATTTTTTTCCCATTGTCATGAAATACCCTCAGCTCAACATTTTTTTTTTTTCCATGAAGGTGTGTAAACCCCAAAATTTAGTTTCAAAGGATTCAAGATTATGAGATGTCTATTTTCCCAGTGAAACCAATCTCATTTTGCCAAGAGTCTTCCTTGCCAATGAATCTTTAAAACAAGTGTTGCTGAATCAGGGAACATTGCTATTTAAAAACCTCCCGCCAGCTGCAAAAACTGAGCAAATCAGTAGACGAGAGGATATCTGCCTGGACTTATAGATATGTCTGTCTGATTAAAAAGAAATATCTACCCCTCTACATGGAATTGTCATTTCTCCAGATAAGAAGCAAGTACATGTGCGTAGCCTGGATCTAAACAACTACACAAAGGTAGTTCTTTCTATCCTTCTGAAAATCTTCATGTTTTCTACAACTGCAGGATTACTTATTTTACACAGAAACAGGATGAATTCAATAATATTAAAAATGTTACCTTTGTAATTACAATAATATTGTCTTAAAACTGAAGCAAAATTCACATCTCTAATATCTCAAAAATATTTTCCTTTTCAAACTGAATTTCTAATGAGACTTTAGAATAAAGTTAATTTGTGTTTTTATTAATTAACTAATGTTATACTGATCTGTTTTGCAAAATCAGAGGCAAGAGTAAATTTTTTCATACTCATAAACAATGTTTGCTTTGTGATATGGTAGAAGAAATAATTAGCTATTGCGCTTAGATCCAAGTCTGAACTGATTTGAAGAAGCTGGTCATATCTATTAGTGCAAAGACTTGGTTCAGATGGACATCTGTTGTGAATGTCTAAACAGTAGTTTTTTAGTGTTGCGGGCAGTGTTTTGAGATCCATTTGGAGGAAGATAAAACCGTAATAATCAGTAATCTTTTCAACAGAATTTTTTTATGTAGTACAATTAGTACTAATAAGTGACTTCTGAAAAAGTTTGGGAGTTGCTCTTAGTTCAGGTATCATATTCTAAATATGTTTCTTAACCTTTGTATAAATAAGCCAAGTCTTTTAATTCTACTAAATTTTCTTAGACAACAGGCTTTGTCAGAATATTCTTGTCAACTTTTCTTCATATTTGAACATATGATTAACAGATTTTCTTCTTTACTGTTTCACTCTTTATTATTTTAATACCTAATCCAAAGTCTGCGGACATCAGTGGGTTCATTTTCATTCAGGATAATGAGTCTTGCTCTGGAACTTTTGTGAATGATAAAATCATCAATAAATTTATTTTGTAAGGATTAAAAAAAAAAATCTTTAAATGTTTTAACAGACAGAACCTCTAGTGGGATGAGAGTTTGTATTATTTTTCTGATGCTTTGCTTTATACTTGCTCAGATCTCTAGATATTAAACTTCCACAGTAAAGATACTTGCCATCACCAGTTTTATACTTGTTATTACTATGGGAAGAGTATATCTGTTTCCACTTTGCTTTCTCCATTAAAGTGTATATTGTGTCCAACACAATGCAATTAAGCTCTAAGTAAAAAAATGACTGTTTATGTTTCACACTAATGTAATTACAGAGAGTAATAAGACATCTACCTGCAAAATCTGTCATTTAAAAATCTAACATATTTTTTTTCTAGCTCAACAAACTGGAAAAATATTTATTGTACCAATTTAAACTTAAAGTTGTAAATATTGTTTGACATCTAAAATTACTTTTTTATTACCATTTGAAAGCTTATAATTTTCTTATCATGTCATTTTTCTATTATTACATCATACTTACAGACTTTGATTTCAGAAGACAAGCAAACTGTTCTGTAATTAACAAGCATGAGCAGTATCTTACAGTCAACTTTTCAGTGGGCTGACTACACCAGAGTACATCAGTCTGTAATTGATGGGGTTTTCTAAGGAAACTTCATCTGCATGGGTAAATATGAAATCAACATATAAATTGAGTAGAAGTGATGATATGATTGACAGACATAAAAGCATTTTCATGGTGAAAATTATTGATGTTAATGGGATCTTCCATTTGCCAGATAAAAGTCATAACAAGCTGGAAATCACAGCAAGCTTGTATGATTGAATGGCAGCACCTATCTGTCACAGTGAGAGCAGCACAAGCTACTAAAGAGATTCTCGACTGACTGCATAAATGAAGCATTCTCTGCCCCTGGTCTTTGAGGAGAAAGCTCAAGGTGCAACATGGCTGACATGCTTTTACATGGCTAAATCACAAACAATCTCACTTGAGTAAATTACCTAGACTACCTTCATAGTCAATGGGGAGAAATGGGAACCTCCAGTCAGTGATTCAGCTGAAAGATTATCCTTGAATGAGACAGTTCATGCCACAGACATGTTTTTCCAAGTCTAAATTTGGTTGAGATGATCCTGTCCAAATACCTTCTATAAAATATGGTTCAGTCATATCTGGGCAACTGGAGTCAGAGCTGGGCTGGTGGATGAATTCCCTAGTCCAATTAAGCCTCCAAGGCTGCTGTTGAATGAAGACCATGGGACCTGTGTGATCTTAAACTCTGTGAAGTGCCAGTGCTCTCTTAGCTTTTACAAAGTGCTTAAGAAAATCACTGTCCTCTGTATCTATAAATCTATAGAAACCTGTCCAAATGTACCATACTTACAGATGTAGAAGAGAAAATTTTGCACCAAAATACATTATATATAACCTAAAAATTATAGAAGAGAACATAAATATGAAATTCAGAAAATTTAGTGGGTAGATGGAAGACTTCAATTTTTATGCTCCCACATTTTATATCATTACAATTCTATTCAGCTGTTCATTCCTTGAAACTTGGTTAAAGTGCTATATTTAAAGATTTATGAACTAGTTTCCTTACAAATATAGTACATAATTATCTGTAACTTACAGACAGACTACAACAAACCTGAATCACTGTCATTTATGCCTTGGAAATAAAAGGTCATGCTATATTTGTATTTTCTTGGGTTTATTATAACCTGAACACGTGAATTTGACAAAACTTGATGCAACAATATTTTGTGATAATCACAGAATATTGTGAAACAAAATGTCAGTGATGAAGTCATCCTTGGGAAATACAGAAATTTGCAATCAACTATATATCTACCCTGCTCTTGTGAGACCCTCTGGAGTACTGCATCCAGCTCTGGGGCCCCCAAAAAGAAGGACATGGACCTACTGGAGCGGGTCCAGAAGAAGGACATGAAGATAGTCAGACGGTTGGAGCACCTCTCCTATTGAAGACAGGCTGAGAATTGGAGCTGTTCAGTCTGGAGAAGAGAATTCTTTCAGGAGATGTTATAGTAGCCTTCCAGTAGAAGGTGATCCCAAAGGTGATTTACCAGAAAGCCAGAGGGGGACTTTTTTCAAGGGTGTGGAATGACAGGACAAGGGGTAATAGCTTTAAACTGAAAGTCAGACGTAGATTTAAATTAGGTATTCGAAGACATTCTCTACTGTGAGGGTAGTGAAACAAGGGAATAGATTCAAGACCAAGTTGGATAGGGCTTTGAGAAATCTGATCTGGTGGAAGGTGTCCCTGTCCATGGCAAATGAGTTAGAATTAGATGATCTTTAAGGTCACTTCCAACCAAAACTATTCTATGATTCCAGGATTTTTTTTTCCTCAGTCCCTATGTGTCAAATTTGTGTCAGTTCCTGGGGATACCTAGGTGACATATAAGGATAGATTGAGGATAGATTTGTAATTATTATTTGCAGACTTCACAAGTAAACGAATTTTGAACTGGTTTGTTTGTTTGTTTGTTTCCTATATAAAATACAATGGAGTTGTAAAAGGTGGAATGAGGTTGATGTTTTTGTTTCATAAATATTTCCAAAATAATAAACACAATGGATCCTAATCCACAGCTCAGATTTATAAGCTGACAGCTGGGGAAATGTGAGGGCTGATCCTCTCATATGTTGAGTTGTTACCTTCTGATTTTCCTTCTTTTCTTTCTCATTACGGTTTAATATATTTCATGTTGATAGTTTTCTCCTGAGTTACTCTTTCAAGCAGCATAAGCTGTCCTACTTACGTGAGTGCCACAGCAACAGCTCGAGAACTTAGGAGCAGTCAAGGTGGGTTACACAGTGGTTCTTAACAAAACTGGGGCCTGGGTACCTAGTAGCTGAACAGCATAAGACTGAGTGAACCCTAGGTTACAGCCAGTGCTGAAGAAGATGCCCATAATGAGAAAACAACTAATGTGTGACATAAAGGAGCCTGCTAATTGTTAGTTTGATTGAGTGGCCTTTTCTGGTGAACTTGCCAAAGAAGAAACCAAGTCATGCCAGTGACATTTTACACTGTACCTCCAGCCTTTTTAAAAAAGTGGAAAAAATTTCATCTGGTCAGTTTTTATCTTGAATTGAATTCATCCTATGGAGTACATCCAGGTGGCTCTCATTCCCTTGCTCCTTTCTTCCTTCACCTCCAGCTTCAACATATCCTCATATCCACTCCCCGATTCTCAGCTTATGCATTAGGGCCTGAAATATTGGAGAGATAAAAATAACAATGCCCTGTAATTTACCAGCTTGGCAGGCCTCCCAGTCAGCCTTGCACAAATTTCTCTTTCTGCCTGGGCTTTGCATATACCTCATGCAGTAATGGCATCAGGGCACCCTTGGCATGGCTTTACTTGGCTACTGTGAAGAAATGCTTTTACTGACAGTGCGTGATGTGAATTGGAATCACACTGTCCTACTTAAGGATTGGCATGGTTGGCCACTGTTTTACTGACCCTCTGCTCTAATTATCTCTCTGCATCCCTTCTTTTCACTCTACCATGGTTTCTTGTCCTTTAGCACAAGAGGCTTGGCCAGCCACCTCCAGCCACAGGTTTTCCCTATTTCCAGGAGTATGTAGATACATAAACGTGTCAGTCTTTCGGTGTCTTGAGGAGTAGTGGCATACACATATTCATCATCTTCCTTAACACATAGATTTATCAAAGGGTGACCAATGCCAGTGCCACCATGAAATTTGCCATCTCTTGGCATTTCTCCCTTGGTTTTTCATAACTCCCTGCCGTCAGTTGATACTGCTATCACAGACATTGCAGCTGGACGTATGAGCTTAAATATCCAGATATATATTTAAATATTAGAGATAACTATGAGCAACAGCTACTTAAAGCTGTATTTCCCTCACTGCTTTTTGGGGGCATATCCCACTGTTCTGGAAACAGCAGGAAACAAGCTTTTTTCTTCAAGAGCCATATGGATCTGCATTCTTACTTTTGGGACTTACTGCCCACCTCGAACCTATGCTGCCCTTTAGTACAGCTTGCTCACAAAAGTCATTCAGGAGGTCAGTACACAGACAATCCTTGCAGTATCAATACACAAATACCATCTCAGTGATGTTGCAGGTTTTTTTTTCTGAAGTCTTTTTGCAGGCTATGTCTGACTGTAGAAGGCTGATCCATGGACATTGCTGCTAAAAAGCTGCTCACAAATATCTCCTCAGTGCACCAACATGTAACGTTGTGCTAAGTGGATGGCAAGATTCAGTGCAGTACAGCATGTAACATAAAGACCATGTCTCATGTGATTATATGATCTTGCCAGATCTGAGCTTCTTTTGTAATCCAAAAATAGCCCAGGATTGCTCATGATCTGTATTAATGACAATACAATGACAAAATATTTATAATACTAACTTATTTTCCTTTTTCTATCGAATTTGTGCAAGACCTCTTACCTCACAAAAGCTTAATGAACTATACAGAATTAATGAATAGAACCCTTACCTAGTGTAAATTAAGATCTTTCAGCTGAAGTAAAGAAGTTACTTTGCTTTTCTGCATCTGATCTAATCCATTTTAATGTACTGAAATTACTTCAGAGGAAAACACATAGCATTGACAAGATTTATGAATGATCTTTTTATGCAAAGCCGCTTTAAAAGACTCTTATAAAAAAAAAGGACCTGTTATTATTCCTTGTAATTATTGTATTTAAAGTGTAGGATCTCACAAACTGTGGAATTTTGCTATCACAGATATGTATGTGAAAGTGTGATTACTTAATGCATACTGCCACAGAGGGATTCCTCGTGTTATTGCAGAATATGATGGTGTGAGTGAAATGAGATGCAAAAAGGAAATGGGCATAGCTTGGGTAGTAAGGCTTGGTTCTTGAAAATAATCATCAACGGAGTTGATTTTTGTCTTCATGAGTAATGGCTTCAGTGCCTTGGCCAGTTTCCTAAAACCATTCAGCAGACATCCCAGGAAGTACCTCTTTAATCCAAGTATTTTCTTCTCATCTGCAAACTGCCTCGGGATAAGACTCGGTTGTCAGTTTGGTGGCCCTTGGTAAAAATGTTCAGTATAGAGAGGCTTTGTGCAAGACAGATGGCTCTTATTACAGATCTTTGCGTTACAAATCGAGGGTAACTGTTCACATGATGGGGGGTCTTGCTCTTGCTTTTTCTTTCCAAGCAGGTGTCCTTTGTGCTGAGGTGGACTCTCAGGTTCTTTCTATAGCCAAAAGCACAGAAAAGTTACAAGAAACTTGCTACCCCTTTGGGATACCTGTGATACAGTCTGACACAGTATTTTGGTCCATGGTATGGGGTTGTAGCTTGTCCTGGGAGTTAAGGTAAAATGAAAGAAAGGAAACTCCTAAGAGGACAAAAACTCTGCATCCATCCATCTATGCTGAATGTGATCAATTCTCAGTAGTAATTTAACCAGGAGGGAAATTATTATCTGTACTTCAGCCTCCAGAATGAAGAGAATGGCTTTATAACAATAAGCAATATCTGGAAGTAACTGTTTTATCCAAGTTCCACAAAGAAGGTTTTAAAAGAAGGCAAGTAGAGAACTATTAGGCAAACACCATTTCTATGGAGCTTCAGTACTTACAAAGCAATTATTATTCTTTTATACAGTCTGCTTTTTTCCATTTTGTTGCTTTTCTTTTTTTTTAGTACTGGACGTTCAATTAAAGTTAGAGACAAGTTTCAGGTTTGGTGCCAATATGCTGTGGTTCAGCTCATAACTGTGGCTTTGCAGCATGAAATGTTTCTGATATCCTCAGAATCAATACATCCCTCAGATAACACAGCTTTCAAGATTTTAATCTAGTTGGACACAACCTCAGTGTCTCACTGTCTCTGCTTGCTGGTACAGATCGCAGTACATTTAGACCCAGCAGATGGGAAACAGGCTCACCACTTGTGGCTGAGGCACAGTTAGAAAACATTATGGAAAAGGGCTAGGAGGCATAACAATAAAGATAAAATTGTGATTTTGTCCTATCTGCCTTGTTCTGTGGCAGCAAATCATGTAGAATGATTTGTGAAGCAAACACAGAATGAAGGCTGTTGCCAGGTGTATTGTCTTACGGCTCAGGTGATACACTGGGAGCTACCGTTCAGCATAACTACATATTCAATATATGAAAATACATTCAAGTCTTTGCTGTTGTTGATGCTGTGAACTTTTGTGTGTAAGTTCATACCAGGACGCCAACTCTGACCCTTATAAATTTGAAGAATTTCATAGCTGAGTTGAAATGTTACAGCTTGGTCCTGTCTGTATCTTGTAAACTTGCCTATCAAAATTTCAAAATTTTCTCCTTTATGCTATTCTTCTCCTTAAACCCTAGGCAATACATTCAACAATGTAAGCTTTAGAAAGTCATTCTCCTGTTTTGCCTGATCCCTAATTACTTCAACCTGCAGTAAAATGTCAGTCTAATTATCTGGCTACTCTTCTCCTGGGTCCCATATAGTCTGCAGGTGTGCACAGTAATGCGGTTTGCAGGTCTGACTGACCTAATGCTTCTTCCATTAGGCTGGCCTTTAGCAAAGCTGGTCAAACCTCTTGTTTCTTCCAGACACTGTTATTAATTTGAACTTCACCAGACAAGGCTAGATCTGAAACTTTAGCAGACTATAGGGAATTATAAGAGTAAGGCTAGAGAATCTCATCTGGACCTAGAAAGAGTGTGTCCAATTAACTTCGTAAATCTTAGGCTTTTGGTCTTTTTTTTTCCAAATATCTATGAGGTTGTATTCTGAATTCTCTAATTGAATTAATTCTGTGGAATTAATGCACAGAAGAAAGAGAGCTTACTGCTTTGTCACTCCTGTTGTTGCAATTTTGTACACCTGCTCTTTTATTTTCTTAGTTTTTTAGAGTTTTCTCTTTAAAACATTTTGCTCATAAGCCAACAGCTTTACACTACCTTTATTTTAATATCTCTCAGTAATAAATACAGTAACCTATTTTAAAACAGCTAAACCTGCAAAAAATGTATCAGACCCTAAAATAAGCCTAAGCCTATTCAACATATGTATGAAATGCAGCTCTTTATAAGAAATTGAATAAATAGGGAAGTGATGTATACAAATGTATCTCCAATTTTATATTTACACAGTAAATTCATTGGAGAGCTATTCTTATGTGCAGGAAGAGGTATGCTGTGAAGGTCCAATAGTTGATATACAGTCCATGTACTCCAAGTATACTAAAGACATAGGAGCTGTAGTGCATGAACACTGCTTGAGCCTGCTGTTTGAGGATTCAGAAGTGCTATGTTAAACTTGGAAGGATGGCAGAATATCTGTGCACTTCCTAATTTTGACCAGAAGAGGAAGTGGAAGCACCATCATGAGAAATATTCCTACAATAGTTTTCAGCTGGCTGATAGTACAATGCAGCTTGTTGTGCAATTCTATACCCCCAAAATTCAGTGAAGCTTTGTGTAGAAAGCTTTTCTAAGTCTCCAAAGCATGGATAATTTCTTATACACCATTCTTAATAATACACAGACTCAAACTGAAAGAAATCCACCAAATCTAATAATTAAAGATTATGAAAGCTAAAAATAATGTATCCTCTACACAATTCTGGGTTATGGGAGCCAAAACATTTGTGTGATAAATTCAAATGAATATGCTTAGCATTTAATAATCTAGTTTAGGCAGTTAGAGAATCAGGTATCCAGTTCTCAGTGAATGTCTCTATGGGCTTTTTGATACCTAAAGGGACTTCTGAAATTCCCATTCCCACTCCCACTCAGATAATTAATATCTAGCATATTACTCTTCCAGGCTGTATTAGGAAATACTTTGCTCCTGTACAAAATAGTATGCTCCCTAGATTTTTAAGCAAACCTTTTTCTTTTCTTCAGAATTTCATCAGAATTTTATTTCCATTAGAAAACTTGAAAAACCAATACCCCAAAGAATTTTCATCAGTCTGAGATTTTGTTTTTTTCCTGCCATATCTTATTGGAGTCTCCAGTCAAGTTTTCTGATCAGCCTACTCATTTTTGAAAGCAAACCAATGTGGGAATACTACAGCCATAAAATCAGAGGCTGTCTGAATATTAGTATTTCTTGTCTAGTACTGATACTGTGTCATGCAGCAGTGTAATGCTTAGGGATTATGTAACAAGCTGGAAACTCAGGGTAGTGATGTTTTATAAGAAGTGAATCCCATATGACAAGGGTAACCATTTCACTTTAAGGATTTTGCTGCATTTGAAATGAGTAACTACTTACTTAGGGATAGGAAGAATATATTGTATATTCTCTAACATGATGACACTACCTGTGCAATGCAATCCTCCAACCAAATTGACAAGGGGAGCTGGAACAGTGGGGTGGGCACAGGCTAAGGGAATCATATTAATTACAAATTTAGATGGTAAGATAATACCTTCCCAATGAGAAAAGCTGCTGAGAAATCCTGGCATTTATTAATAGGCCTCATGAGTCAATCTGCAGCAGTGATGTATTGTGCACATTTAGGGAAATGATGTACTGTGAAAAAGCATTATTTTAAAGAGCCAAAGAGTGGATTGAAACAAGTACACACCATAAGGAAGCTCAAATCTCTCATGATGTATGCTGCCTTTCGTGTAGTCCCCATTTGCATGGCTGTTTAAGCAAGCACTCTAAATGGAAATGCACTTGACATTTTTGTGACTAGCTGTAATCAAATAGCATTAGAATTCAGTTATCTCACGGAAGATAACGAAACAAATTTCTTCATCATTCCCAGTTCTTTTAAATGGAAAAACAGAGGGAGAAGACGTGTTGGTGAAAATTATCCTAGATGGAAAAAGGTGTCTTAAAATGAGCTTTGGGACAAATGGTGTTTTCCCTGCCCTCTCTTCCTAATTCAAGAATCTCATCACTGTATTGTGTTAATAACCACAGGATCCTGCATTCACCTATGATTATCAAGTACTTTTACAGAATAAACATTCAGAGAAAAGCCTTGGGATTTATCCTTACATTGGCAGAGTGCTGGGTGCTATAGATGAGGGAAAAGTTACCACTGTTTTTCAGAGTGTCTATATTCACGCTTTTCATACAGTGAGCAAAGGCTCGCTAATACCTGGTAGAACAGTTTTTCGCTCTCTCAGTTAATAATATTTAAAGTCCTCTGTGCCTTTCAGCATATCTGAAACTTATTATTGCAGTACACGAGTAACTTCTATGCAGAATCTGGTATTTGCTGTAAAACACCAACTGGACTTTACAAAGCCTCTGGAACTTCTAAAGGTTAAAAATCATGGTCTTGGGCTATAACAGTGTTTGGGTTTCTTGTACAGAGAGTCTTTGGGAGAGATGCTTATTTTTTCTGAGCATTCATTTACCTCAGGGTGTGCTTTTTTTGCTGTTAATACCAGTGGGATCCCAAAGTGTGAATGTCATCCTTGTTAGGCTGGGAAAGCAGTATGACAGAAGGATATTTTGCAGGGTTTTCTAAAGGCAGAGTAGACATGCAACAAGTATCCTCTGGGGCTGTGGAGGCAGTGACTCTGCGTCTGGCAACACCTGTCTCCCTGCTGTGCTGCTGAGGGAGCACCGTCATCTGCCTTGTCCCAGAGGATGGCAGCTGTCTTGGCAGCTCATGAGGCAGATTTTATTCCATGGCATAGGAGAGAATGATCTGGTTGTTGTCGTGATGTTTAGGACCAAGCCTCATTTCTGAACTGGTTGATGGCTGGGAGCAGTGTTCATGTGTGTGTGTGTTTGGCAGGGGACGGAGAAGGGTCTTGATGTGCTCACAGATGTTGAAAACCAGAGAAGCTGCACAAGGGCAATGTAAATTGTTAGCAAGTTAACGTTGGATGGGAACACAGTAACAAGAACAAAGGCATGTTTCTTTTGCTTAAGAGAAAAAATTCTCACCCTTTGCACACTAACAGCAGCCTTTGGAGCAAAGACTGAAGGAGGAGACTAGGATCTAAACTGGGATTTGTAGGACTGAAGAGAAGCTGGGCACATCAGAGAGCCAGGGCATGCCTGGTGGTGTCCCTCTATCAAACCATCAGGACAGTGGGGCTAAGCACAGCTCTGAGAAATTATGAACAGGGGGTCTACAGGCCCATCCAGGGCTTGCAACCTGGTGAGAGCTATCATAGCTTTGTTTGCAGGGGCTCCTGGTGTTTGATGTCCTTGCAGGGCATCTGAAAGGGTATGAGCAGTCCCCTCAAGGAACAAGGAGGCCAAACAGGGCTGAGGGATCAGGGAGGAAGGTGGAATGGGACAGGGTACCCCTTGAAGGGCTCTTGGGCCCTTGCCAGGCTGAATCTGTGAGCACTCCACCTTCCACCTCCACCTGCTGCCCCTTAAATGAGGCAGCAAGGTCTAGGCCACCCCATGCCTCTACAGACACTGCATTGAGGAGCATGGCCTTACTCCTTCCTGGATGGTAGTGGTGCAGTGATGCTGCCCACATGAACCTCTGGCTGGCTCCCTGTTCCTATACCACTGCTAGAGATGCCTGAAATAACAGTGTTTTGGTGCTATACTATCCTGTTACTAGTGCTGATTACTTAAACAAATGTTGCTGCTGGGTTGGCACCTCCAGTTGCTGGCTGACTTGGTTGGAGCTGTTCTGGTTTCAAACAATTTTTTGTTCAGTTTGCGGTGCACATTTTTGTCTTCTTTTTTTAGCATTCCAGTTTTTTGACGATGATCTTTAAACATAAGTGAGTATTTTATGGTAAATTATGAAATGTCTATTATTCACCTCAGTTCCCAGAACAGCTCAAGAAATGTCACTCTATCCTCTCAGGATGCATATGCTATAGCAGTAATCATTTGCATTTATATAGCACTTGTCATCCCAGAAACTCTAAGCACTTAGCAAACTTTCACTAATTTTATATTCATTACAGCTATAGAATTTATGCTGGAAGATCCTTGTAAAAAGTTCCATTGAAATAAATTGAATGTCATATGATCTGATCTGTCACATGATTCAGATCTGGTTACAGTTTTGGGGATCCTTCAATCCGAACGTATAGAACTCCTCTATAAAGTAAGTACTGAATATCTCATCACTCCTCATGTTGCTTTTGGGAAAGTTGAGTCCTAGTATGTTCACAGAGCAAATCTCAATTTACATAGTGTCAGTAACTGAATTGGGATCAGACTTTTTTGTTTTCTTCAGTCTCTTGTTCCAGCTGCTCAACTTCTTTGTGCTTTATTTGAGTAAGACCTTTAGAAAGCATACATTTACTTAATTTGATCTCTATTTTTCTCATATTTGGGGAATCTTCCTCTGCTCTCCTGATGAGACTGCATAGGCCTCCTCAGATTTGTTTGGACTGAATAAATGTCAGTGAAGTCAGATAGTGATCCTTTGTGATTATTAGTAAACATATTCACTTCCCAAAAGATTAGGAGGAGTCTATTAGGCAATGACATGCCTGGACAAGTTGGTGTTATATATCCAACAGAAAAAACCCCTTCCATTGGAACTGTTCTGGTCTAGACTATGCTTAGACATCTGATTAAAAATCTTGCAGTACACGCAGTACTAGTTCTCAGTAGTGTGATTTCATTTTGGGTAGGAAGCAACTGATAAATGAGGTTTATATGGAAAAAAGATAAGCAAGTTTGTGTTATATCACATTTTTTAGCAGAGGAAGAGAGCATTTCCATGTTGTCAGAGCCCAGGTAAATATCTGTATGTCGAGTATCACTGTTTTGAAGTTGATATATATTTTAAAAAATGTATTTAAACTAGTATTTGAAAAAATTGAAACATTCTGTCAGTATTGAGTGATCCTTTTCTTCCTAGTTAGTGTAGTTCTATCACCACACTGAGAAGATCTGAGGAGGTTTCTTCTTTTATCTTCTACATCTTTTATACCTGCTGTGTTTAAGAGTATTATCCATCCTTACCAGCTCCCCACTTCTCTCTGTTTTGTTACAAAACTATTTTCTTCTAAAGATTTTTTTCTGAAAAACAACTTTCTTGTCTAAGGAATTCCACTTGATATAAAATCTAACATAGAACAACTTCTGTAGCAGTCCTTTTGTTTATGGTAGAGGAGTGTAACTATGCTGTCCACTGTATCACACAATGTATCTTTCCATCTTTCATTATCTGCTCTTTGTAATCTGTGTGAAGAAATGCAGTACTGTGCATATCATAGAATCAGAATCATAGAATCATAGAATGGTAGGGGTTGGAAGGGACCTTTAGAAATCATCTAGTCCAACCCCCCTGCAGAAGGAGGGTCACCTAGGTCAGGTCACATAGGAACGTGTCCATCAAGGTCTTGAAGACCTCCAAGGAAGGAGACTCCACAACGCTTCTGGGCAGCCTGTTCCAGGGCTCCCTCACCCTCACAGTGAAATAGCTTTTTCTTATGTTTAAGTGGAACTTTTTGTGTTCCAGCTTCAGCCCATTACCCCTTGTCCTGTTACTATCTACTATAGAAAAAAGGAATGTCCCAACCTCTTGACACCCACCATTTAGATATTTATAAATGTTAATAAGATCACCCCTCAATCTCCTCTTCTCCAGACTAAACAGCCTCAGTTCCTGCAGCCTTTTCTTATATGAAAGATGTTCCAGTTCCCTGATCATCTTGGTGGCCCTGTGCTGGAATATCTTCTTCATCAATGTAACTGCCATCTGAATCTTTAGCCTCTTTTAGTTTACTCTTTTTTCTGTCTTTTGTCATGATTTTATGCAGAAGAATCCAGTAAGTACTACTAATGAACCTTTTGTTCCAAGATAGATGATTGTCTCTCTGAAAATAGTGGTATTATTACACCACCATACATATAGTGTGTGCATTAGTATTAGAAGTCCTGAACTGTTTTGGCAAATAGTCACAGAGCCTAGAGATTTTGAGAGAAAAGTGTTACCATACTTTGCAGAAACTGTACTTGGGTCTATATTGTTTAGCGTGCCATGGAAGGTTTGATTTCATTTATTGAGAAAGGGTTAAGCTCTTAAGTAGGAGGAAAGGGGCAATAATGTGCATTTGGGAAGTTACCACAAAGCAACTGAGGCAAAGCAATATGTTTCTATGGGGTACTATTTTGCATATCAAAGCCTTCAAAACACACTGCAAAAAGGAAAAAGATCATGCATAGGTGATTAAGACAGCTGTTACAGCCCTCTCCTCCCTGCAATTATTTTAGAAATCCAGATCGTTTAAAACTATTATTCCAAAATTCATTGTTCATTTCGTCTCCAAAAATATTGACCACTTTTTCTAGTTAAAGGCTGGTACTTATATGTACATATGCAATTTCCTCCTCCTCTTTTGGGCTGGAAACCTGAGGTAGTTTTCTTTTATGTAAGTGGGAGACAGAGCAGTTTCCTTGCTTCAGTGCAGAACATTTATTTCACAGACTGCATCCTGTATCAATCTGCGTATTTGAAAACATACATGAGAAAGTTCTCCAATCTCTTTTATGTTGCTTTTCACTGAGTCTCATCTGAGACCAGATACAACAGTAATGAACTCTTTTGGGGTGAGTTTTTCTTGGCCTCTTTTCTCAAAGCATACTGCAGCACTCTGCCTTTCAGTAGCCCTGGTAACCTTGCTCCCAGTGCTTCATTGAAGATGCAGCTGCAATTTTTTTTCAGCAAGAGCTCTTGAACTTGCATGACACCTAGCAGAATTTTGAGCAATGTCAATTTAACTATGGTAACTGTGAGAGAAAAAATATACAGATCTTGAGGCTCCTTTCAGTAGAGAAAGTAGTACTTGGCCACCTACTGGGGAGACTTAGGGGAAAGAAAGAAGCAAATAAAATGGTTTTCAAAACCATCTTCTGCATTTGCACAGACATGAAGCCTGAAGTGATTGTTAATACTCATGAATGAGTAGTTGTGCTACACTATGCTTTTTCATACAGTGCCTAGGGAAAAACATGAGTTTATCATTTCCATATGGAAATTCACTGACTATGCAAGGTCATTGTGAAAGATAGAATGCACACACTCATGAGTCTGTCCAGTTGTTTAAATCACCAATGGCCAATGCTCTAAATAAGCCAATGTCATTACAGTAGTTGCCACAACCTGGAAGAATGGCTATGAAACAATTCTCCTTGGGATTTCCTCATGAAACCTGGCAATGTTATTAATGTTATTAATGCTGTTATTAATGTTTACATTCAAGGAGCTGGTGAAAAACTGTGCCACTCAGTACTGAAGAAGGTTTGTTCCTCTTATGGTTGAGGATTTCAGTCAGGCACAATAGGGAAGTGGCATCTATTATTTTGGAAAGGGAGTGCATTGGATATCTAGATTTTATTTCTGAACCTATTCTGTATGTTATAGTCCCTTCCATAAAAAAGGGGTTGCGTGGAATGTCAAGATGAATGTTAATTGTCTCCCCTGTGAAGTGGATCAGTGTGAAGAGCAGCATGTTGCATTAGCAAGGCTATAAGTCTCCTGTGAAGCAACTTTGCTGGTGCCATCACACTCTGCTGAGGGAAGCCAAATAGGGAATGTTTGCAGAAGTGTTGAACTTGCAAGAAAGTTTCCCAGATTGTTAGTGTTTGCCAACAAATCTGTCTTGTTTTTGTAATTTAGTAACAGCTGCTGTCTTCATTATCACTTCTCTTATTGCAGGCCTTTATCTGAGTGATACCACATAACAATTTGCTCTGCAGCTCTGAAAAATATCTGTGTGAAGCAGAGCACTGGATGGTAGTGGTTGATGTCAATTTTAAAACGGAAATAGCACTTTTAATTAAAGCAGACTTACAAAGATTGCAGTACATATTAAATATCTACTAAAGACATATTTCCTATTCAGGATAAATCACTGTTCTGTTGCCAATGTTTGAAATATCCTGATAGAGGGTGCTGGTGCTTTACTTTAACATCTGAAAATGGGTCAGCTTCACTTGCCTTTGTTTTTAAATCTCACCAGGTTTTTTGTATTGATAATAAACTCCTAGGAAATGGATGGATTTTGCCCTTGTTTTGTAATGAAGTGTGTTAGGACCAAGTCCTGCAATAATACCTTAAAAAAAATAAAAAGAAAAGATCATCTTTGATGGGCTGCTCTTTTTAGTGAGCTGTTACAACTCAGTGTTCCTGTTAGGAAGTGAAATGGCCAGTAAATGTCATAGCCTGTGACTGGAGGGACTAGCAAGTGAAAGAAAAAGCAGAGAGATGTGGAACATGAAGACATTCTGGTCTTAATATCTTTAGCTTCTAGTTTGAGAAAACAAAAAGGAAGAACAAAATAGCTACATGGAAATGTCTAGCCTAGATTTTCTTTTTTTTCATTGTAGGGAAAACATGAAAGTGAAAATTATTACAGGCTGCATAAAAGAAATCATAGTGCTTGTTGGTTTCTTGTGCTGGTTTGGAGGAGGATGAGGAACATCATGACCTCTGATGGGCTTCCAGGTGGAATTTGATTCAGGAACACGATCCCATCTGGAGCAAGTATGAATGTAAGGGAGTCACTGAGGTGGCCCAAAGGAAAGGTATGACTAGCTTGTTTTTTGCTGAGCATTGACAAATGCTTAAGTGACTAGGAAGAGCATGATCTTTTCTCATTCCACTTCTCTCCTGCCAGTTTCTCCTTCATATTTTCCTATGGTAGCCTAACATGAGGTCAAATGTCCCTTTACTACATGAAAAGTAAGGATTTGACAATAGACCTTGAGGTGACTCCTGTGACCAGTCACTCCAGCAAGACAAGAAGCTATATAAAGACTTTCTTGAGCATGTTTAAGGAATGTGGATTGAATTCCCCACAGGAATTAGGACCAATATAAACCAAAGCACCTTGCACCTTCTGTGCTAAGTGAAAAGTGCATGTTTGACCTTATTTTTCCCCTAACACAACACATAACATTTTGTGTATGTGTAGAATTAAGAAAAAAAAAAAAAAAAGATAAACCAAAACATTCCCCAGCACATACTTCAACTTCCAGGGAGGAGATGTGGACATGAACATATGACATGTGTTAGTCTTGTCACTTCATGAACTGCTGGAAAACACTTCAGTGCCCCAGTGATGAGCATTGACATAAGACCTCAACAGAAGAGACTGGAAGAGAACACTGACTGTTGTTTTCCATTCCCTAAAATACAGACTGGCCATAAAAGTACATTACTGAGGAAAGGTACAAATTACAAACATGACAAAAGTTTTTTCTGCTCTCTTCTTAGGACTGAAGATTTGTTTGTCACTATCCATTCTGCAATGAATTGTGGCATGGCTACATTCACTGGGAAGTGTGATTATGAGGGCAACTCATCTCTATCAGCTTGCATCATCTTCCTGATGCCTCACAAGGATGCATGTGAAGCTAGTTCATTTTCACACCTGAATCCCCTGAGGTCATCGCAGCCTACATTTAGACTGCAATGAGAGGAAGAGTATTAAGTCTTGAGACTTGGGCTTAGAGATTGCTGCTGCTCTGCAAGGGTGTCTCTTGATACAGAAAATTTTATCATTAGCTGTCAGTAGTACTTCCTTATTGTGAAAAGATTGAGGAGAAAGAGACCAACTGAACATATAAGCAGTTGTGATGGCCTGTGGCACAGATTATTGGACTTATTGTCAAAGCTGTAATATTATCTTGGAGCTTGTGATAATTCAATACTGTATCTGGTTTGGTTGCAGAGTCAATATCAAGAAAGTAAGATTTAAAATATTTTTCTTGAAGTTCAGATTTTGAAAAATGTAGCTTCAGTGTCATCTGAAATGATTAGTTTGTTCCAAAATCTGTATCTGGCTCCCGTTCAGCTTAACAGGGAACATTTTACTCTGTAGGTGAGCTTTTTCTCCTCTAGAATCAGAAGATCAGTTGCTTCTCCAGTGTCTGTATTGTCAAAGATCTGTAATGGATAGTTGGCTTATCACTGGTGATTAGGCAGTTCTGAATGGAACTCAGTTTCCTCTTCCAGATGAAGTGGTGCAATTAACAATGGGCTTTGGATACAAAGGCAAGTCCTATGACAATTCATGATTTATTTGAGCTGTTACAAACACTCAAAGATCTAGGTGCAAGCCCCTTGCTTGTTTTGATCGGGTATTTGCTTTTGTGAAAACATTTTGGATATGTATGTCACCTTCAACTGTTTGGATTTACTTGCACTACTATTATCACACTTCAGCTAAGCTACCTCTCCAGCAGCTTTAGCTTCAGTGATGTCTAATGCAACAATCTGCCTGTATTGCTAATAGATATTTTTAAAAGCAGGTGATTATAGTAGTCTCACTCCTGCTCAAAAAAAAAGCCCTCTCTTGTAAATGAACATCTCTTGCAGCTACTGATTGAAGACAACTAGAGCCTCAACAGGAAAAAAAAAATCATGAAATTAGAAAGATAAATCCTAACTTTAGCGAGACTTAACTAGTACAACAAGCTATAGAAACCATAGACATATGCATAAACTTAACAAGGGAAATCACTTATAGTGTTGTTTCAAATTTTTAATAGGTTGTGGACCTTCAGAAGTGTAAGATGCTCGGCTATGTAGAATTCAGATGCTCTTCCAAAAGCTGAATAAATCACTTGAGTAGGAAACATTTCTAGGTCATCAAAAGTATGGATCAGTTTTAGGTTGGGTTTTTTTGTGGTTTGGTTTTAGTTTATTTTATTTTCATTTTGGCAGCAACACTTTTGTTTTGGGAATTGGAAATTGGAAAATATTCATGAACCTGGAACTGTTATCATCTTTTCAGATGCTTAGTGTCCCAAAAAGGTCATTTCAGCAGTTGTAAATATCAACTAGTAAGGCTTAGGGAGAGTATTCTATTTGAATCCTCTTCTAAATCACCAGGATGTGGTTTTGTATAGGCTACTTAAGATTTATCCAGTCTGATTATAATGTGAAAGATGCCCCTCCAAAATTACAGTGGGCACATAGGGTGTGAATTGCACTGATGGTGTGGCATCTGTGTGAAGCTAGAAGAAATGCACTGCAGACTTGAAAACTCCAAGGAAACCTCCTACATGGGCACAGACTACCCAAATAGAGTGGTAAGGCTCTTCATAAGCCAAACTCTCTTACCAATACATGAAGAAGGCATAGAGATTAACTCCTGTTTTTTATGTAGGTTTTATGGGGATGTCTGTGGGTTAGCATCTTGGAAAAGACACAGTAACATACAAAACAGATGAAAATGAAATAGTAAAAATATTTATTCCTTTCTGCTAGAGGCTTCTAGCTTGTATACAGGCACTGGACAATGCAAAAGGAAGCACACTGCACGTTTTGACTGTCCTCCAGCACACAGGTCCTGGACAACAAAATCTACAGCTGTAATATTGTGGACATTTTTAATGCAAATTCTTGTATGTTTGTCTCTGGAATTAAGTAATTCAAAACATGACTTCACAGGAATCTTGTGTTAAAGCACTCTGGTGCTTTGTTGGGATACATTGGATACATTGAAAGCCAATCTAGTTAGTGCAGTCCAAAGACTTTGTCTTCAGTAAAGCCAACAGAAGTGATCCCTTAGGTAGCCAGTATACCTCATCTGGCTCAACAGTATTTATCTGTGGCTGGAGTAAAGGGATTCACTGTCCTTGGATTGGAGTCTTTGTTGTGCAGAGCCATGCCAGATACACTAAGCACTTTAAATATCTGAGCAGATGCCTTCTGCAAACTCTGTCATCAGTGTCAATCTGGAGTCTTATTCCTTACCTTATGAAATCTAGACTTAGTTTATTAACTGTCTCTCAGAAATGTATCTCCCTGAGATTAACCTGTTGAGTTGCTGCATTTACCTAAATATTTGCTTGTTTTCCTGTGTGAGTTTGACTTCATGGTAATGCCATTTTACAAAATACTGATAGAGCTCTGCCTTCCCTTTCACGTACTCATTTTTTCTCCTATCAATCACCTCTGTTCTCTCCTTAAGTCTCCCTTCAAGTCACAGCTTTTACCACACTCCTGCTTTGCACATCTCATTAGGTATCCTTTACCATTTGCACTTTTCAGGCCATCATTACTCACTTCAAAGACATTACTGAGTCCTGAGAAATATAGTAGGAAATTTACAGAGAAGAAGAGGGAAATAGGACGTTTGGCTGGCGCTCTATTTTTTTATTAACAAATACCCTTTGGTAATGAAGACTTCAAGAGGGCTTCATTAGGGTTTAAGAAGAGAACAGTATGAAAGTTAATTACCAGGAGCAAAGAGTCTGTATTTTCCCTTCAGCAGTCCAGTACTATGCTTTAAAGACAATCAATGGGGAGTTGTCTGGCAAACATTCAATCTTTCCGTGAAATGTTCAGTGTAATTAGAGCCTCTCCTGTCTGTCAAGACAAATTGTTTGTGGACTGTTAGTAGTTGAGTACTGTAGTATGCCTTCAACCTTTGTCATAATTATACTCCCAATATTCGTGGAAATTTCCCAAACTGAGAAATGGGATCTTGTTATTAAAGTAATTACTTAGTAATAAATTGCTGATGTTCATCAAAAAATACTCTATTTATTTTTCTCCCCTTCATTTTCTTTAGGGCCCTCCGTATTTGGAATGCAAATTCAAACCGACTTAGAAGTTTTCTGTAAAAAGAGTAATCTATCTGATGTTTTTTTTAATTTTTGTGTCTAAGTGAGGTTATGAACTGTTGTGGACAATCCAATTCTGTCCAAAATTAACTAGTTGGAGAGACAAGTTGTCACTAGCTCAAGCAGTGTGGCTTGGATGAGGTGGATCGAGAGCTGGCTGAAGGACAGAGCCCAGAGGGTGGTGATCAATGGCACAGAATTGAGTCGGAGGCCTGTGGCCAGTGGAGTTCCACAGGGATCGGTTCTGGGGCCAGTCTTGTTCAATGACCTGAATGAGGGGACAAAGTGTACCTCAGCAAGTTCCCCGAGGACACCAAACTGGGAGGACTGGCCGATTCCCCAGAAGGCCGTGCTGCCATTCAGTGGGATCTCAACTGGCTTGAGAAGTGGGCAGAGAGGAATCTCATGAGGTTCAACAAGGACAAGTGTGGAGTCCTGCATCTGGGGAGGAACAACCCCATGCACCAGTACAGGCTGGGGTTGACCTGCTGAAGAGCAGCTCTGTGGAGGGAGACCTGGGAGGCCTGATTGATAATAAGCTAAATATGAGCCAGCAATGTGTCCTCGTGGACAAGAAGGCCAATGGCATCCTGGGATGCATCAAGAAGAATGTGGCCAGCAGGTTGAGGGAGTTTCTTCTCCCTCTCTACTCTGCTCTAGTTAGGCCTCATCTGGAGTACTGTGCCCAGTTTTGGGCTCCTCAGCTCAAGAGGGACAGGGAAGTGCTGGAGAGAGTACAGCACAGGGCCACCAAGATGATCAAGGGACTGGAGCATCTTCCTTATGAGAAAAGCCTGCGGGAACTGGGGCTGTTTAGTCTGGAGAAGAGGAGATTGAGGGGAGATCTTATTAACATTTACAAATATCTAAATAGTGAATGTCAGGAGGTTGGGACATCCCTTTTTTTCTATAGTAGATAGTAACAGGACAAGGGGTAATGGGATGAAGCTGGAACACAAAAAGTTCCATTTAAACATAAGAAAAAACTATTTCACTGTGAGGGTGAGGGAGCCCTGGAACAGGCTACCCAGAAGGGTTGTGGAGTCTCCTTCCTTGGAGGTCTTCAAGATCCGCCTGGACATGTTCCTGACATGCGACCTGATCTAGGTGACCCTCCTTCTGCAGGGGGGTTGGACTAGATGATCTCTAAAGGTCCCTTCCAAACCTACCATTCTATGATTCTATGATTAGTTTCACAGAAGCTACTATCAGCTGTTGATATAAAAAATTGTTTTGAATTTTTTTCTTTGCTGTTACTTTGTTGACATTTTAAAGCCAATATGTCTTTGTGCGTCGCTCTTGCCTGATAACTGTAAGTCTTAATGTGATTGTCATAATGCAAAGACACACTGTCGTCAGTCCAATAAGAATGCTAGCAAATATGCTTATGTGTGTGGGATGGAGATGTTGTGGAAGAGTTGATTTGGGTTTAAAGAGTAGTAAAAAGTGCTTTGGAGTGTCTCAGTAGTGAGAATCCTTGTCACTGCAAGCCTTTGAAAAAAGATAAAGAAGTTTGACTCAGACAGTTAATCATATTGAAAAGGAAAATAAGTGGATGGATGAGTCAGTTCTGTTTGCTTTGTCACTTTCAAAGCTGCCACTCTTTTACAACATTCAGTTATTACATACTGTGTGTGTGGGGGGAGTTACAAGAATGATTTTTAATATAGAAGGCCAGCTACATTCAGAGTGCAGATGAAGTAAATTGTCTGTAAAACAGGACATTTGGCATGCAAACAGAACAAGAAGTCATACCTCTAGTCCAAGTTGACCAGGAAGTTTTGGATAAGGTGCCAAATATGCAAACTGCAATTCATCTGCCTCCTTCCAAATGGATGAGGAAAGTTTTGGTCAAACTGCAGCTATTTATGCCAGCCAAGGGTGTAACCTTAAATATCCAACTGTGTTGTTATATTTTATTTTATAAAGAAGTAATCAGGGAGTGATAGGAATGCATTCCTATTTAGTACATTACATTAAGTAGACTGAGATATAGGACTTGGTATGCTTGGTTTTCACTGCCTTCTGTAGTGCTGTCTTGTGTGTTGAGTTTCATACTGTTGGCATGCAATATCTCATAGAATCGGAACAGATTGTATCAGTTGCCTACCTTAAAGGCATTTCTGTACGTTGCTGTGAAGTAACTGATCTGCATCACATGTTTCTTGCCATAACATACCTACTTATTCTTAGTCTCTTTTTATTGTTTGGAAAACGTCTCTGATATAGTGGCTCCTCTCATTTCAGGATAAAACCCATTTCAGTGTTCTCCTCCTTGGGTCAATTTGCATAAAATATGTTATATTTTGTGTTCAAGTTATTATTCAGTGCAAGCATATTGAAGCTACATTGTACTGATGTAGCCTTTCAATCAGTTTCACATTCACAGCAACTTCTCTTTTCATAAAGCTTGCCATTTAAATGTCCTTTACTCCTTCTCTAACCCTGCCCTATGTCCTATTGGTGCTGTATCTGGCTTCTCTCCAGTTGCTCCCCTCAGTGGGAAGTGTTCCTTCGTGAAAATATCTTTTGTTTTATTCCTTGCTGGTTTTGACCACTTTTTTTGCATTGCAACCTCCAGGGTTCTGCTTGCTTATTTTTTGGTTTCTGTCTATCTAGTCTATATTGACTTTCTTGGACGTTAAAAATGCTTAAAAGCAATTTGAGAAACATGTTCAGAACTCTTAATTTCCTCAATAATGTTGTCAGCTTTCTTTTCTGCACTCCTATCTCCTGTGGAGACTGAAAGCATGGGACTGCCTTGGGTTTTGTTTTGTTGGTTTTTGTTGTGTTTTTTTTTTTTTTTTTCCCGAATGTGTTTCACAAAATGATTAGATATTGTAGCAGAGCAATCCAAACATGAGTATAAGGTAAAGCTTTGACAGATCCCTATGCAAGAGATACACGAAGTGTTTGCCTCTGCTCACGGCCACTTGACAAGTGTCTTTTTAGACAATTGCTGCCCACTGATACTAAGTAGAAACGCTTACAGACATGCCTTGTTACTAAGTGCTAAGGAAAGGAATATGTATAAAATGACTTCTGTGGTTCCAAGCAGGAGCTAACACTTGTACCAATAACACATCACTCCACATTTTGTGTTGTGTTGGTTTTTTTTTTTTTGCTTGAGTGCTTTTTTGATGAATGTCTTCTAATAGCACCAGTTTTATAAGACCTGGCTGTGGCTTGGAAAGAACAATGCTGGAGGCTCTAACATTTTGCTCAATAGCAAATATTTGAGGACTTTGTAGAATGGCATATATAACTGTTCAGGAGAAGTATGTGAAATATCAGTATCATAAATCATCATTTAAAGAGACAGTGGTTATGACAAAAGCTCATTAGTACTTGAAATGCTGTAGTAAGATCAGATGATATTTGATGACACTGGCATATGAACAAATATATGTCTCGAGACTAATGTGTAGTATGAGTTCTTCTCATTCAAGCTTTGATTTCATCTAAATCTGTTTGTAAACATCTTTTAGGAAACATTTCTTGTAACTAAAATCTGCTGTGCCCTCTTGCTAGGCATGAATATAAAGGCAATTGATGTCCTGTTCAGAGTGATGATCACAGAGCACAAGTGAATGCTGTTAATGTGACATTTTTTGTCTTGCAAGTCTGAAGCAGGTAACATCAAGCACAGAGGCTCTGAGCTATATGGAAGGCATTGGGGCTGAGAGAAGAAAGAGGGCTGTTCTGAAATGGCTCTCATTCATTTCCTTGCTCATGGAAAGACGTAGATTGAGATTTTCACAAGTGTCCAGGGAAGTCTGTCTCTGCATTTATGTTAATTGTGATGGATGCTTGTGTCTAAGATATGGTAATTGCTCAGATCCTTTGTACCTCTGTACCCCTAAGTTTGAAATAAAAATTGTAGGTTTGGATAAACACCATTGAAATAGCAGAGAACCACTCAGGTCTCCTACTTATCACTGTACTGTATCTGCCTCATTCCCAGTTTACCCATCCTGTGTATTTGTTTTCCACTTCACACTCAGATATCTCAACTCTGGTGCAGTTTTGAAGTATTAAAAGCATCTGTGATTTTGGAAATTGTGGAATAGTTTGAATATTTGAGTTCTCTTTCTACAGTTTTCAGTGTCCTTAAAGCATTTATAGACTTTACAGAACAAATTTACCTGCATGAAGAATCTGCAAGCATTGGCAGAAAGGTTAACAAGTGAATGGGTTTATCCAAAATTAGCCAGATGTTGTTTTGACCTGTTAGAGGCAGCATATCAATACCCAGTGTAGACATCCTAAAGCAGGCTTTTAAAAAAGTTTTGACATGTGACTGAGTTTGGTTCATCAAATGTAACTCATGATTCATATTGTCTTTATGATCATACTATTCAGAGGCTTGCCATGCGATCCCAAGACCAGTAAATAGCCTGTTGATTATCAGACAATTAGTGACAAATGCATTTTTTTTCTGTGGACTGATAAGAGTTAAAGGCTTAACATTTGATGTAGCTTTTCAAGTAGCCTACTCAAAAGTAAGGCATGCTGACCATGTAAACTGTGATATAATAGGGTTACATTCACCACTGGCCCTGAGATATAAGGTAGTATCTTTGATTTGTAATGCACAGCTACTAGTCAGTAACCAAACTTTTTCATGCTGGAAAGCATACTTTTTCTAGCTGAAAGTCAGCCCTTTAAACTACATTTGTAAGGGTAGATTTTTTCATGTGAAGTCAGGTTAAATGGCTGGAATATCTAGTAACTGTTCAATCACTAGAATGCAGCAACAAATAGACTGAAAGTTGATTGATGGGTTTTTCTTCCGTCTACCCTGCAGATACACGTTTCTTCTCTACAATATCCCATGTTTCTTGGTATGTTGAAAATTCTTTGGGAAAAATCTTTATCTTGTTTGACTGGTTTCAGTTAATTATTCCTGTTTCTAAAGGAAATGGATTTTCAACATATTTTTAATATTTTGTTCTGAGAGCCTAGAGAGACATACCTAAGAGACATAATTAAAACGTTTGGCTACAGTATGTCTTGGTTTACATTAACTAGCCTTTTGCATGTAATACGTTACATATGAAGAACTGTACTTTTTGCATATTCTGTTCTCCCTCCCTTTCTCCTTCCTCCCCTCATCAACAAGAAAATGTTTGCAGACTGTATCTTAAAATATCCCTCATGGTATCTTTGTAAGCAGCATCTTAAAGGTTACTGCTAGAGCCTGGCTGGTAAATGTTACCAGCTCTTTAGGGAGAGTGACAAAGATATGCACTAATATGGAGATAAAATATTTTAAATCTTTTAAGTCTGGTAAACCTTCTGATAGTAAATAAGAAATACTTTACCTCTAATATTTCATTTTGTGCTTTAAAGTGCACCTGCTCACTTGTGATCTACAAGCAAAATTAAACATTAACAGCTTTTCATTAGTATTATATGCCTTTTGGGAACATCAAGTTTCATGAAAAATTATTTGCATCATTCTGTGGATAAATTTCAGAATCAGAGGGTGAATGGTTCAAGTCAGGGGTATGAGAGATTGAACTATTGCCTTGGTTTTAATCGGGACCAAATCTTAGCAGATAACTAAATTTGCAAATACAAATTTAGAAACTTGGAGTTAGAGAAAGAAATCTGTGTTGGCAGGCAGTATTTCTAACCTTGATTGGAGGGGTGGTGATTAGCATAATCTGGGCAGGTATTTTCAAAAAGACACCTGAGAAGGTAGAGGAATTGAGGACATCTGAGCTGAGCATCCCCAGAAGGTAACAGGTCACATATGAAGGGGCTAGCTTGGTGAGTATCATGGAGTGAGATGTTGTTTTGCTTTTCTAGGATGTGTAATGGAGGACTCTGAGGAGGCTACTAGTGGTTCATAGTGAAACCTGCAGCTAGTGATATTTCTCTACTTGTAATGTTTCAAATTTATGTAGGATCTTTGAAGAATGTAAGTATGTGTTTTTCTTTTACATGCCCTTTCAGGTTGGAATTGTTTGGAGTGGTATTATCTCATAAAATGCTCTCTTTCTCAAGCAGCTTTTGTTTCTGGCTAATTGGGTGAACTTCATTTACAAAGCTATAAGTACCACAAACTTTCAATTATTGTAGTAATGATTTTTTTTTTTTTTTTTTTTTTTTTTTTAGGATGTAAGTTCTAGCATTATGTTTCTAGCCATGGAACTCTACTGCTGTTGAGGCTTTTTGGTATATACTTGCCATCATGTGCAGAGCCTCATTTCCCACCACTTTTTGTGGGTGAGATGTATGATTTCGGGGCAAATAATGGAATCTGGGAATATCTGTGCATGAATCCAGGTTATGAGAAATGTGAATGGAGCACTTACACTGTAACTGAATGGGACTCTGGAGAACTAGATCATGAAGTTCTTGTTGCTGTGCTCTTGTGGGTCCTGATCGTAACTGCTGCATGTGGACAGAATTGAGCGGTGGCTGGTTTTGCCATAGTCTCTCACTAATGGGACATAACCAGTGACCTTCACAAGAGGCTTGCAATGTTAGCTTTTTGTTCTCTAGGTAAGAAATTTAGGAGCCCTGAGCTGCTCCTCTGAGCTTTGTTTCATTAGTTAATCAGGGTTGGCTTGCGCCCTGAATGTCAGCAGACCATTATCCTCTTACCTCCATCTCTCTTGTCCTGGTTATTAAGAACCTTGTGGTTAACACAGTGCAAAAAAAGACTTGTGTTTCTAAAAGCATATTTTTAGGAGAGGGTTTTGTACATCACCAATAAGAGTATGAGGATAAAAGCTGAGATAATATAAAGAGGGTTCTCTGTACATTTTGGCATCCCCTTTCTCCCATCAACTTTGACTTTGCCAAATTTTCAGTTCCTTTGATTTTAGAAAAACCTCCCTTCCTTGTACACTGAGTGTATAAGGTATAAACTAATAACTACTCTCAGAGAATGATCTTTTGGATTTTCTATGCCACTACTGCATTTTTCTGATGTGAAAAGTATATTTTAACAACACTTCATGTGAAGAAGTGTGTTATATATGAGCCTGTTTCTTTGAAAATAAAGGAAGTGGACAGAAAAACATTTTGTTCCATTTAAATTTGTATGCTCTCTTCATGTCAGTTCGGAATTTTTCACCACAAGGAACATCTTGCCTAGAGTTTAAATTGAATTGCACTAAAATGCAGTAAAAATATAAATGAAAACTTTCACAGCCAGGGGAATCACAAAGTGGACCAGAAGAGTAAAGTTATTTAATACTGCTTCATTAAGAAAACCAAAACACAGAAAAAACCTAGAACCCACAAAGGCTTTCTAAAAAGAAACAAGCAAAACCCCCATGCTCTATAATTTTTAAGTGGACTTGAAAACAATTGACTAAGTCTGTGAAACCATAAATAGTTAGATATTAGAATATGTTTTAATATCAAGCATATAATAGTTTACTGGAAGTAAACAACACGTTGCAATGGTTATGAGGTTTTCTACATGACCATATTGTACGCTTGCTACTGTATGCCGATACATTTAATAAGGGAAGCTTATTTGGCTTGATGTAGAAAACTGAGACAGTTTTGGTCTTTGCCACATCCCATTGTCCCAAATTCAGAACCACTGCAGAATGCTGAACCTCTTCTGAGATTTTAAAGTAAGATTGTTAGGTAGACCCAAAGGAGACCATTAATCATTGAAAGAGGTGGGTTTTTTCTCTTCTTGGAATAAACTGTGTAGTCACATATGTCTCTGTCAGATACAGGTCAAATAAAAATTTGCTGAATTTCTCAATGATGATTCAAAGAGCTTTCATTTTTCTAAAATCTGGTTTGAACGGAAAGTACAGTATGATTATAACTAATAACATTGTTATGATAAGAGTTCATTCTTTAAAAATCTTGAAATATTTCTGTCGATACTATCAAAGGTACTTGACATTCTCCACAAATGTGCATACATGAGCTGAATAGAACACACATCGCTTTGAAAGAGAGATTGAACTTAACTAAGAATTATTCTATAAAAAGTTGACAAGAAGCATCAAAATCTCCACTGTCTCTTTCATTTGCAGTTGTTAAGAACATTTACAGAAGTACATCAAGTGAAAAATGCACCTTTACAGCAGAATTATATGCTGTATCAAACACTAGAAGTATTTGTGGGAAATATTATTTCAAACCCACACCCTGAATCAGCTGTATGTAAACTTCCCGTGGTTCTGCTTTTAGATCAGTGATGCACTTCTTGGTTGTACTCTGGAAAAAGCCAAATTCTGCCTGAGCAAGAGAGACCAGGAACTCCATTGCAGTTCATCAGTCTTTAATGGAAACATAAGTTTTCTGTGAATGTCCCTCATCTCTGTTAAGAATCTTTGAATCATAGGGATTTTGACATGTTGGTGATATACTTGCGTTGATTGCTTGACTGTGTCTCAAGGAAAAAGCAATTCTTCTTACTTTGACCTTTGCCCATGCTCTCTGGAAGAACAGTGTAGACGCAAAATGTGTTTGAGATTCCCTCTTTCCCTCTTGATGACAGCATATGCAGGAATCAGGCTTGAATTAAGTGCCATGGGTCTCCCCAACTGTACAATTGTTTCTTGAATGCAACTCCACTTACAAACACACCAATCTGTCATGACTGCATCCAATGCTTTCCCCTTCTGCCAACATGCTAACATTGGGTTGAGTTGCAAACGTTTGGTGTAATTTCACCCTTGTATTTGTCCATCCAGAGATGGATGAGAGCAGGTTAAATCAGTGCTCTATACTGGTGAAACAACTGCCTGCAAGAAATGTACCAATAAATGTAATGTCTGGTCTAAAACTGTCTCCTTTGTAGAGGAAGGATGGGAAAAACTTCCAATTTGCCATCTAATTGCCTTGGAGGGTTAAATCATTGTAATATCAGGAGGAAAGGATGGTTAGCTCTGGAGCAAACTTAGTGGCAAAAGAAAAATAATCCTTGGATGTGGATTAGTAACATACAAAAAGTTTCAGTGGTGTAATTTGGATGATACTGTCACAGCCTTGGGCATGTACATCCAATCTGTCAAAGTTTTCTGGGAATCAGTCAAGTTCCTTGTGCTAGAAAAGCAGCATAGCCAGAATATCTCTATATATTCCTTCTGCTTCTCAATACTATCCACTTCTTGATACTGCTCCCCAGCATACATAGAATCATCTCTAAACTAATGATATCTTGGACTTATAGGCTAATTTCCTTGTACCTTTTGCTCAGTATCGTGTATGACAAAACTAATTTTTCAAGAGTTACTCCCTTCCCTTTAACAATGGGACAAGATGGCAGTTTTGAGGAATGGGACAGAGACTGGTAAGTTCAGAAACTACCCACTTACCTTTCCTCAGCAGGTGAGGTGCAATCTGAGGATGGAAGGAAAGTTTCTGAAGACAGGACAGCTCAGCAGTATTTTTGATGGGAAGTAGAAAAGCCAGGGAATTTGCTTAAGAATTGTGTTTACTTACTATATTTAAGGGCCCTTCTTTGGGTCCTAGATTACAGGATCTCGTAATGTCTGTATGGCTAAACTTGCAAATATTCATAAAATGTTTATCTGCATAGGGTGTAACAGTAGTCTTGGTACAAAATATACATTTAATGTATTATTTCTTGTAGTGACCATCTGAAACAAGGATAGGATGGTTAGAATGTGTCTGTCTTCATCTTTTCTCCATTTCATCCTTTCTGTATGTTGTTTGTGATTGTTTTAGAAAACCAGTGCAGATTAATGACAGATCATAATATGGTGCTTAATCAGCTTTTACTGTTTTTGCTTGCTTTGCACTTAAATTTGGTCCATTTCAGCCATTAAAATAATATTTGTTGTTTTTTTTTTTTTCTGGTTTTAAAATAGTAACTTCTAAAACATCTTGACTTTTCTTTTGACAGCCTCTTGGTTATTATGGTTTTTAGATCTTTCCTGTGGTTGGAAAAGGCATGAGCTAGCAGAAAATGTGGTGTTTCCCTGTCATGTGATTCCAGGCTTTTATATTCTATGTTATTTTAATGTATATATGCATGTGCACAAATACATAGAAGTTGCAGAAGTTGGCCTAATGGGACAGAGACTTATGTTTCAGATTTAAATACTAGTGAATTGGTTCTTTAATCAGAGCTAAGACGAACTGCAGGTAGGTAAATCAATGTCTAAAGTAATGTACTGGAGTTCAGTGTGATCTCTCTTTTTTTTTTTTTACTAGTTCAATGAGTGTATGCACAGACACACACACACACATATATATATATATGTATATAAAGCACCTTGTATAATCATAGAAAGCTGGTTAAACTTCTTCTCCTTATTTTTCCTCTCTAAGAATAACATGCAATAACTGCTTGGCATCACATTTATCAGACAGTTTCTACTTCCAGAAAATGATTTATTAACTTGAGTTCAGCTGCTTTTTGCTTTTGTTGCTGTTGACAAAAGGCACGTTTAAGCATGTTAAATTGGCTTAATGCAGTGGACAAAAATGATGGCTAAGAGTAGCAGAACTTGCTGCCAATACATATTTCTTCTTTGTACTACTTATAAGGAATAGTTAATCTGACCTCAAAGAAAAGAAACATATGCTCCACCAGATAAGGTGCTAGAGATGAATGAATCTGTCTGCTATGGAGGATTTGTTGGAATAAGAGAGAAAATATTTTTTAAAAAATGAAGCATGAGGGAAGGAAGACTTAGACAACAAAGTTTCAGAAGGAAAAAAGTAAAGTAAATCTGGGAAGTGTCAAAAATAAGGGAATGAAAGAAGAGCAGGTGGATTAATGAGAAGGAAGGTAAAGAGGCAGGCCTGTTGGCAGTCAGTAATCCCTCTTATTTCTTGTTTTGCCCTCTGTAGTAGTTCTGGATTGTGGCTTGAGCAGTGTGGATCTTCTAAAGAATGGGGCTAAAACCCAGTAGTGCTACTTGAGGAGAATAGTTTTGTAATAGTGTAACACTGGCAGATCACTCTGTCAATGGGGTCTCCCAGCCTCAGTAGTATATACAGATACATGCACATTTTAAGAATGGAATATTAATTTTCATTTCAGCCCAGTTTTTTCTTCCGTTCTGTGTATTCAGCACTATCTGACTTGTTAGAAGCTTCAGATAAAGTATAGGTTTTTGCAAAGAAGGAAATTAAAAATGAGAAGCATAAACAGAAAAGAAAGAGGAAAAAATGAATCTGAAACACAAATCTGGATGGCTGTGTAGAGGCAGCATTTCATATCCATGCTGCTGGCTTCAGTCTCCTTCAAAGGTGGTGGTAAAGATAAAGGAATAAGGTGGTAGTGATGATGGACCTGATATATGGACATTGGAATCTGATCTGAATTTCAATTTATTTTAACCAAACTGTCTCCAGTTTCTATCGTGTATTTTTAGAGTGTCTTGTGTGTCATACAATAGACATGGAGAAGTGATGATATTTGGATTTTATACATGAGCAAGTTTTTTCCTTTTGGATTTCAATTATTTTCCCTGTGTAGTGGGTTTGTGTGACCAGGTTTTGGTAGCAGAGGGCTATAGGGGTGTCTTCTTTCAAAAAAAAAGAGCTACTAGAAGCTTCCCCTGTATTTGATAGTGCCAGTGTGAGTCAATTCTAAGACTCTGTACTTGCCCTTATTGAACCTCATGGGGTTCCTCTCTGCCCAACTCTCAAGCCAGTCGAGATCCCACTGAATGGCAGCACAGCCTTCCAGTGAATCAGCCAGTCTTCCCAGTTTGGTGTCATCAGCAAACTTGCTGAGGGTACACTCTGTCCCCTCATCCAAGTCATTGATGAAGATCTTGAACAAGACTGGCCCCAGAACTGACCTCCACTGGAAACAGGCCTCCAACTCAATTCTTTGTTGCTGATCACCACCCATCATTCAGCTAGTTCTTCATTCACCTTACTATCCACTCATCCAACCCACACTGCCAGAGCTTTTTGATGAGGATGTTATGGGAGACAGTGTCAAAAGCCTTGCTGAAGTCAAGATAGATGACATTCCCTGCTTTCCCCTCATCTACCCAACCAGTTGTGCCATCATAGAATGCTATCAGGTTGGTCAATGAAGTTTCCCACTTAGTGAATCCACATTGACTTCCCCTGATAAACACCTTTTCCTTTGTGTGTTTTGAGATGGCATCCAGGATGGACTGTTCCATCACCTTCCCAGGGATGGAGGTGAAGATGGCTGGCATGTAGTTTTCTGGGTCGTCCCTGTTGTTGTTTTTGAAGTTTGTAGTGATATTGGACTTCCTACAGTCCTCAGGCACCTCAGCTGTGCTCAGTGACCATTCAAAACTGATGGTGAGTGGCTTAGCAAAAACACTAGGTAGCTCCTTCAGCACTTGGGGGTGCATCCCACCAGGTCCCCTAGATTTATGGGTGTGTTGCCCAACAGGCCTCTAATCCTATCCTCATCCCCCAAGGGAAGGTCTTCCATTTTCCAGACTATCCTTCAGGGAGTAGGCTTCCTGATGACTGGCCTTGGAAGTGAAGACTGAGGCAAAGAATGTGTTCAGTAGTTCCACCTTCTCTGCCTCCTCTGTTACCCAGATACCCTCTTCATTCATTAGTAAGTTCACATTCCCCATAATCTTTCTTTTGCTACTGATGTATTTGAAAAACCCTGCTTATTTTCCTTTTGTTCCTTTACTGTTTTTAATTCCAAAAGGGCTTTTAGCCTTCCTAGTTTTATCCCTTCATACTCTGGCAACATTCCTACACTCTTCTCAAGCAACCAGGCCCTGTTTTCATAGTAAATAGAATTCTTTCTTCTACTTTAGTCATTCTAGTAGTTTGGTTTACATCCATGCAGGCCTCTTGCCTCCTTTTCCTAATTTTCTGCTTGTTGGGGATACATCAATCCTGTGCTTGGAGGAAGTGGTTAGACATGAAGGTCAGTGGAGAAGCAGTGGGGTGAGATGCCCAGGCACTGGAGGAGATATTCCCCTGTGACCTGTAGTAAAGACAATGGTGAAGCAGGCTGTTCCCTTGCAGCCCAGGGGATCTCTGTTCCACTGTGTACCTCCATCTGCAGCCCATGGAGGACACCCTGTTGGAGTGGGTAGATGCCTTAGGGAGGCTGTGAGTCTAGGGGAAACCGATGCTGGTGTAATTTTTTGACAGGACCTGTAAACCTGTGGAGAGGAGAGCCAACACTGGACCAAGTATTCTGGCAGAACTTGTGACCCTGTGAAGGATCGGCATTGAGACAGTCTGCTCCTAAAGGACTCTTTCCTCTGTGGATGAGACTCATGCTAGGACAATTTGTGAAGAACTGTATCCGGTGGGAAGGACCTACTTTGGAGAAGTTAGTGAAGGACTGTCTCCTGGGAGAGAACCCCACACTGTAACAGTGAGAAATGTGGAGGCCTCCCCCTGAGAAGCAGCAAAGTCCATCTGTAATGAACTGACCATAACCACTGTTCCCCATTCCCCTGTGCTGCTGAGAGAGGGGAGGTAGAAAGGAAGAAGAGAGGAGGTAGAAAGGCAGAAGAGAGGAGTGAGGGGAAGTGTTTTATGATTAAGCTTTCATTTTTTATTTCCTCACTCTGTTTTGATTGATTGTTAATAAATCAAACCCATTCTCCCCAAGGTGAGTCTCCCTGTCCTTATCTTGACTCACAAACCTTTTGTTATATTCCTCTCTCCCCTGTCCATTTTAGGAGGGGGAGTGATAGAACGACTTGGTGGGCACCTGGCACATAGCCAGGGTTAAAACATACGCTTTGCTTTTACTATGAAATAATCACTGCGAACACTGGATTTTTTCAGTTCATTCTGTTCTGTTTGAGTTTGATATTTCTCCAAATGGTACATTTTGGTTACCAGTAGCTTGTAAATATAATTTTTTGGATTATTTTGAGATGTTGCAGTTACATACTGAGTTTTGACTATAGGCTTTGTTAATAAATTTATTTGCAAAAATAGTTACCAAAAAACACCCCACCTTAAATTAATGTAGGGCTGCTTTGGAAACTCAGCTGAATATTTGTTCCTGAGTGAACACAGTGGCTGCACACTATCACTCAACCACCTGTATAAGAGATGTGAAGAGATGTGTGTGTAAGTCACTTTTGCCCTGTATCACAACATACGGTGCTTTCACTAACAGTTGCTGTGGGCTGGGTTGCCACTCTGTTCTCCGTGGCAAGACGGACTGCTGATGTGCTGGGAAGAGACCACATCTTTTCTCCATCACACAGCAGGTACAAACCTTGGCAGCTTGTATCTCTTCTGCTGATTGTTGTTTTAATTCTGGAGGCTCTTAATTCAGTCTAAGGCGTGTTTCATATCTGCACTGGTTTTCCCCCTTTCCTGCCTTTATTTTCAGTAGTAATTCTGCTAATATGTAGTGCTTTTTGTGAGCTAACATTTCAGCCTTTTAATTAAAGCAGTGTGCAGGTAATACTGAAGTCAGTAGTGCTGTTCAGATGGTTCAATTTTTAAGTAATTCGCCAGTGATAGGAATTAAAGCCAATAAAATAGGGTTTTTGTCTAACTAGAGAGATGGGTACCTTACATGAAAAGGAATTGAGACCTTGTTTTTGAAGAAGGTTAGTGAATGTCTTCTGTACAGGAATCTGTTAGTGAAGAGGAGAGAGTGGCACCATTACTAAAATAGTGGACTCTTTAGCCCGTGCTGGCTGGCTGTGGGTCATCTGAAAATTAGAGTCAGTATGATATTAACAACAAAATCAATTAAAGCAACAAGGTAATAAAAAGAATTTGTTGATATCAGCCGTGAGCTTGGTCAATCCCTGAGGATGGTACAGCCTGAGGCTAAGCCAGAATTAAATGTTTCCATGTTTAATATATTTTCTCTTCTCCTTTTTTTCTACTGGATATGCTACCATGGCATGTAGCTGTCAGCTGTGACTGGACTGTGGTTAAATGAACTGACATTTAAGAAGAAAAATTGCCCTGGAAAACAGACAAACAGTCACACTTGCTGACAGGCAGATGTCATTGTGAAAACCTCTACTCTGTGATTGGCATTAGTTGCCCAAAGCCAATTGATAAGTGAGAAGGACTGGATAGTAATGCCTGCCTGCCGGTACAGGGCTGACCAGTCAGGATAATTCAGGCTGGCTGCAAGTTTCAGTGTTTCATAGGAAGGAAAAAGGAAAAGAAATGTGATTTTCCCAGGTCCTGCCAGGAACTTGCTCCAGGGTGAGGTTCCCACGGAGGCACAGCCTCCTTCAGGCATCCACCCACTCTGGCGTGGGGTCTCCACGGGCTGCAAGTTGTTCTTGGCTCCCTGGAGGCCTCCATGGACTGCAGGGGCACAGCTGCATCACCATGGGCTGCACCACAGGTCACAGGGGAGTCTTTCTTTCAGGGCCTAAGCACCCTCCTCCCTCTCCTTCTCCACTGACCTTGGTGTCTGCAGAGATGTTTTCATATCCTCACTCTTTCTTGCTGCTGTTGTTTAGTAACTGCTCAGCAAATTCTTCTTCGTCTTAAGTATGTTATTTACAGAGAGGTTGCCTCAATCACTAATTGGCCAGGCCTGTGTCAGGTGCAGGGTCCATCTTAGAATTGACTAGCCCCAAGCCCTGTCAGCTACAGGGGAAGCTTCTGACAGCCCTTTGTTTAAAGAAGCCACCTCTGTAGCTCCCCTGCTACCAAAAACCTGGCAAAACCACAGCAAACACACAATGTGACAAAACTTCAGGCTGATCTTACTTGGATAAAACTTTTACTGTTGGTGATTATTGGCAGGCACAATGCTTGTTATACTGTAAATATGTGTATGCATTGTGTCTGCAGACAATTACTCTCATCTCAGTGACCTCATTTTCTGTGTCAAAAAGCTGCTTGTTCAAAAACAGGGACTGAATTTAGTAAAATCTAGGTCAAATTTTCCTATGTAAAATGTAATTTAGCTAAAATTGTAGTACAAACTCATGTATATTCCACTATTTGATTTCTTTCAGTTCTGTGGTTGCATGGTGCTGCAACCTTTTATATACAAGTGTCCAGTTGTTGCCACATCTGTGGGATAGATAGATAGAAAAATGAAGAAAAAGAAAAGTAGCAAGCAATTCAAAGTGCTTGTGCTTTTTTTTTTTTCTGAAATTTGTCCATATAGCCATCTCAGACTTCTTAAATCATGACTGAAACAAATTATGCACCTGTGGCACAGGTGGTGGTAGTTGATATACCATTGACTGAAGCTTCTGGGAGTCATAAGATCTTTCGTCACAGCATCTGTCTGTAAGAGGAGATTTTTTTTACACTGTGAATCCTCTTGCTTTGTGTAGCTTTCTCACTAGCTTGCAGTGAAGAAGCAATAGATTTTTTTCCAACAGTGGGGGAGCTGCATCCCAAATGTCTCTCTAGTCCCCTGGACAATATTAATGTATGTATTGCAGAAATATATGAGTATATACTTATTTGCTATAGTCTTGAATGAAAGTTAGTTTATTATTTTCAAAGGAAATAGAAACAAATGTATCTTCATCTGCTGTCTCACTTCAGAAAATGAAAATACATCTAATGTACGTGTCTTAGAGCAGTCCTTAGGGACATGAATCTTCCCTTTGAGGAAAGGCTCAGTTTGCTTGCTCAGGTTTTCAACAGGGTTAACAAAGAAAGGTAGATTTCTAAGACAGCAGAGACATGTCTGCTTTTCTACCTCACTCTCATCACTATGAAAGGTCTGACTAAACCTCTCAGTGTGTATGGGTTTTTTACAGGTTTGATTGTTTTTGTTTGTTTGTTTTTTTTTTCCCCTTCCTCTACTCTGTATCTTTTTCAGGCAATACAACCTTTCTTAAAACAAATACATTCCCCTATTCAAGGCAGCTATGAGGAATACCTTTTCTGAATCCTGTTTTCTTAATTCTGTTTTTTTAACACTCACAACCAGTCACCCCAGTTTCCCAGCTGGCAGACCTGGTATGGTGATATGGTGTGTCAGGTTGCATCAGTCACACTGTTGTCCGTGACATCCTGGCTCAGAAGGAGAGGTAACTGATGGGAGTGTCACATCATAACTGAGGCCTCAGCTGGAGATGTCTGAGCAATTCTCTCAACCTCCATTAAAAACAACACAGGATGGAGAAGCAGAGTCATGCTTTACATCCCTCCCATGCTGTCCAGTCTCTTTCACACCACACATTTTGGTAGCTGTGTCACACAAGTTAGCCTGGATCAAGAGTAGCTGAAGAAGTTTTGAAGGCTTGTGGAAAGGAGATCTGTGACATCTGTATTAGCGGCATAAATTTATCCATGAGCAAGTGTAGTTATTCTGAGTGTGATGAACCTTGTCATGAGGCTCTCAACATTGTCCTAGCTAATCACAGCCATCACTTCATGAGCTATTTCTTACAACGGGGGAAATGAATTAAAAAGCTCATAAGCTTCCCTCAGGCGCTGTCAGAGGTCCACAGCTTGCTACCATCACTAAATAGCAACAGGCAGCTCCAGCTTGTTTCCATGTAAAATGAGCAGAAGTATGTGTTACAGAGCTGGAAAAGCAAAGATCTGAAACAATGATAGCCCTTTTTAACCTTCCAATTGTATCTTTAAAAAAAGAACTGAGATTCCTTCACTGTCTGCAATACCTCTTTGTACTCACCTCCAGGAGTTGTAGGAAGTACTCTCCTTACTGTATATCACAGATACTGACACCTTTTTATATGAAATGTTAGGTTCTGAACAGTGTGAGGTAGAATGGGTTTCACCAGTCATCTGAGTTTCACCTTTTCAGAGGAATGGCTGCTTTTTGCACTGTATTTTTCAGCTGCTTTTCTGACTGACAGCAACACAGTACTTATTGAAGATTTGTCTATTATTGAAAACAACATTATTCTACAAACAATCTAATAAAGCTGTGGATTTTTTTTTCTTACTGTATCACTAGAAAAGGCAATATTGAGAATTGGAAAGCAGCATAGTACTTCTTACTGCTAGGAGAAACTAGGTGAATTGTTATTTTTCTACTCCTGAATCACGGCTGAAAATTTTCCCTGCCCCCAAGCATTTAGCTTGGACTTTCCTTTAGCTTGACAGCTATTTTTCCTACTCTTTTCAGCTTCTTCAGTTATGCCTGTAAAATAAAAATCTTCCTACTTTCTGCCTATTCCTTTGCTTTGCTCTTCTTCTGAGCCATTATTTTGCTTCTGGTCCCATTTTTTAGGCTTTTCCAGCCTGAAATGTCTTCCTCCTCCCTCCCTGTTTCTCTTTCCTACCTCTTTTAACCCCAGTCCCCAGTTACCTTTCATCCTTCTCTGTTTATGGTTTACCGCTATATTCTGAAAGCAGTTGAGCTGTCTTTTTCCACTCACCCCTCTGCCCCTGTATTTACTGAATAGCTTCACATATATGAAAAATAGTTAGTCTTTTCTTCTGCCTCTCCACCTTAGCTCTTGCTGTCTGCTGAGCTTTTCACAGACTGAAGAGACAGAGAAAGGTGTTTCCTTCTGGAAAATGCTCCTGGAAGCTGGTGAATCTCTGCGATGACCATTAAGCTGACTAAACTGCTGTGAGGATGGATTTACTGAATTACACTGTCAAATTATTACAACAGGTTCAGGTGAAAAAGACTTTGTAGCTTAGAAGTTCTTGTAAACAGTACTTGCTGTGATAAATGTTGCCGACTGCAACATATTCTCTCTGACTAACCCTGGGATGCACTTAGGCATTGGCAGATTTAATGTAAGAATCTGCCCGGCATGACAGGGTTTGTTGTGTTTGCATGGTCAAGCATACTGAAGCAACAGGGATTGCCCTTTAAGAAACAGAAGAGAAAGGTCCATTTGTTCTCTGACATTGCTCTTTTGTCATGTCCTTAAGTGCTGTTGCTCATTTTTACAGGACTCTGGCTTTTTTTTTTTTTTAATTGTTACTTTAGCCTGGGAAAACATGCCTTGTATCTTCCTGGCCACTGGAGAGTCTGAATAGAGTAGAGCAGCAGAAGACCTACCAGCACACTACATTGCTATTTTTTTTCTTTTGATCTGCCTTTCTGTATCCACACGTATTTATGAGCTTGTGTTGCAGATACTGACAGGCTCCACTGTTGACAGTTGGACTATCTTTGATCTCTTCTCTGGGAAGTACTCCAGGGAGACAGGTGAGGATGTGGTATGAGGTGTCCCTGGCACTTGCTAGCAAGGAAATCTGTTAGGGTTGTGCAGTCAGAAAACAGGTTGGAGAGCAAGGGTCCATACACATGATATTGTTCTCTCTCTCTAGTCTGCAGTTTGTGTTTTCTGCTTGACTGCACTCACCGCCTTCCTACTGCCCCTCAGGGAATTGCCCTCTTATTACCACAATTACAGTCTGTACACATTTCATTAAACTAATATCTTTTTGCGCAGGCTTTCTCCACCAAAGTGCACAGCTGGAGGCCCATTTCTTTTCCTCAGCTTAAACACTTTGACAGGTTAAGAAAGCTATTATGGCTGAATAACAGGTGTTGCAAAACAATGTGCATTTGATGTTTAAATGAGAGAGCTTCTTTATTGACTAGCTTTATTGCAGTGAAGACTCTCCTTTTTCAAGATGACTGGATTTTTATTGGTTTTACTGCTTCTTAAAGTGTATTCTGTTGTTTCAGAATAGGTCCGGAGTGATTCTCTGCAGTTATTTGTTATTCTGATGTCTTTTTTTATTTGCGATTTTTTTGCCGCCTTATCCAGGTGAAGGATACCAGTGCTAAATAGAGAAATCTTATTTTGTCTCTGCCTCACGTCAGTACTAAGTGCTTCTTGTTCCTGGGCAGCTCCCGGTGGAGCTATAAGCCATTCTGCTCCATTACTTTGTCTTTGCTTATTATTTCTAAACAGACTTGATTCACTTCCCACCTATCTATATAATAGCCCACATATAACATAAATAGCATATACAACACATGCAGTTTATATATTTAAGTTATAGCTGGGTTTTAGAATGGTTTGCAGAGATTTTCAGAAGGTTGCTGGAGATTTGGGCAGATGCTGTTTGCTGGCTTCCAGTGGCCCAAATCAACTGCATTTATTTGGGAATCTCATCATTTGTGTTTAGTCTGTGGTGTTATGTTATATAATAAATAAAATGTTTCCAGATGATCTAACAAGTAGCATGGCCCTATTAAAGAAGTGTGTGAGAAACAGGCTTTCAATGTAACGTGACATTTAGTTAAACACAACCAATATACTATAACTGCAAGAAATACTAAGAAGTTTAAAAGAGGAAAGGTTAAATTTCTCAACATTAGAAATCAATGTCCTCTATAAGAAAAACAAAGTTAATTCCTGAGTAACCTCCTCATCATCCCTCCCCATCTCCCCTACCTAGCACTCAAGTTGAATTTTAATAAAACTTTCTGCAGGCAGGAGGGTACTTTCTCTTCCACGCCTACAGGTAGATTTTTGCCTAATGCAAACAGTTTTAAGGAGGACCAGGGCAGAAGAAACTATAACTATGTGTTGTAGTAGAGAAGAACGTCATGGTTATAGCCTCGTATTTTTTCTTTGTCTTACTACTTATTTTACCTTCCAAAATTGCAGAATAGGACATGATTAATGAGACATTTTAGCATCCAGAAGTTTGTAGGGGCTTATATACCTTATATGGTAAAGGAGAAAAAAAATCTATTCAAGCTAGCTTCAATTTTATGGAATGTTTTCCCTATCTGTAATTCCTACCACAAAGTAGGCAACAATGAAAAGTCTGGCGTGCTGAGAAGAGAGGGAGAGGGGCTGTCTGTTTTAGGGAAACTGAATGCAGTACTAGGGAAATCTTACAGGAGATCTAGCTAGCTGGCCTTATTATACTATTTTTTTCTTACATGACTGATTAGAATACCATATGAATGATGAGCAACATCAAACTGCAAATAGAAGGAAAATTGTGTGTAGGTGAAGAAGAAAGTGGGAAAGCGACTAGCTGTCACTACCACCATCATATATTTTTTTCACAGTAGGTGATTAATGACTTCTGTGATCCTCTGGAAAATTACCTGTAATAAAGGAATTAGCTGTTTCTCATTATGTAGATATTGGGTATATTTAAATTTCTGACAATGCCAAAGAAAAGTGAAATGCTAATTAGTACATAATTCTTTCTCTAAATGACTCTGTCTGCAACCAAAGAAGTCGGTCAGGATGTTGTCAAGAGAGGATTACACTTCTTCTTTTGTTGCTTTTTTTTTTTCCTCCCATGTTTCACAAGTCAGATGTGGAATGTTAACAGTTTTTAGCAATTGCCAGCCTGTATCATAGAATGATAGAATGGTAGGGTTGGAAAGGACCTCCAGGGACCATCTAGTCCAACCCTCCTGCAGAAGCAGGTTTACCTATGCTCAAAACATCATATCTCTGCATCTATAGTTGTCCTCAGTTCATTTAACCCAGTCCTTACAGTGTACATTAAAAAAACAGAACAATTTTTGAACACCTAATGGATTGTTCTACATTTGCAGCAACTTGACTGAGCAAAGTAGAGCTTATCTAGATTCATAATGACATGAGTGAGCCTAAGTTCTGTTTATTCTTTTCTCCATACTCCTAAATAAAACCAAGCATTTTTTTTTCTCTCAGATGAAGTCATATTTGCTATTTAATGATTCTTGCTCTCTAAAAATACAAAAACCCTCACAGTTAATATTGGTGACTCTCTATGACTTGCAAAGGTCTGGGAGCAGGTTGGTTGTCTTGTGGCCAACAGGATAACAGGAATGCAAGGACAAGTGGGCTTCAAGCTACTAATAGTTGACAAGGGCAGGGACTGGATGCAATGATGCAGAAAACATTTCCATGCCAAGGAACAGAAAGTCAGAATTTCACTTACTTGTACCTATGAGCAACATAAGGATATTTGCAGGTACAGTCATATTTCAACTCTATATAATGCACAGAGGGAAGCTGAGTTTGCTCACCAATGTATGAGAAAGAAGAATTCAGCCTTGACTTCTCAGAGTTGACCTATTCATCAATGAGACTTTTTTGCCTCAGCACCCAGTGATAGGTGCCCTGGAAATATGTCTTTTTTATCATTAGAATGCTGCTCAAAACAAGGGTTTGTTGGTAAACTCAGCTGCTACCAAATAGGAATTAAGTGTGTTGGGATCCTTCATAATCATTCCAGTCAAGACTTGGGGAAAAAATTGTAACTCATAAAAACAATCTCCTACAGGCCTTCAACTTTAATAAGCTTGTGTATGGAATTATAAGTTTATAAGTATCATAAAATTATAATGGAAAAACAGTAAAAATACTACTTAAAACTCTTTTTCACCTTACTTGCAAAATTCTTTCCATAAAAGTCAGAAAATATGGTTCTGTGAAGCTTTGCTAGGCACATAGATCTCGCATGGATTTGTAGACTTAGATCGGGTTGATTGAAGAGTAGGGAAGTGAATACTGACTAGGGAAGTTTGGTAAAGGGCTTATGTATTCTTTGCCCTCTAATTTCAAATGAAATTCAGTAGCAGTTGAAAGCTCGTACTGTTTGATACCTGATGTGGAATGAAGAAGTGTATTCATTTCAGTATCTCATCATCCAGTATAAATAAAAAATGCAGATCACAGAATCACAAAATGTTAGGGGTTGGAAGAGACCTTAAGAGATTATCTAGTCCAACCCCCTCTGCTTGAGGAGGTCCACTTAGATCAGATTGCACAGGAACATGTCCAGCAATGTGTCTTGAAAACCCCCAGAGAAGGAGACTCCACAATGTCCCTGGGCAGCCTGTGCCAGGGCTCCATCACACTCAGAGTGAAATAGTTTTTCCTTATGTTTAAATGGAACTTTTTGTGTTCCAGATTTCCATTACACCTTGTCCTGCCACTGGAGACAACAGAAAAAAGTGGTGCCCCAACCTCCTGACATCCACCATTTAGATATTTGTAAATATTACTTAGATCCCCCTGCAGTCTCCTCCTATTTAGACTAAACAACTCAAATTCCTGCAGCCTTTCCTCATAAGAAAGATGTTCCAATCCCCTGATCATCTTGGTGGCCCTGCACTCGACGCTGGAAGTTCTCTCTTTCTCTTGAGCTGGGGAGACAAGAACTGGACACAGGACTCCAGATGAGGCCTCACCAGGGCACAGAAGAGGGAGAGAACTTTCCTTGACCTACTGGCCACACTCTTCTTGCTGCATCCCAGAATGTCTTTGGCCATCTTGGCCAGGAGGGCACATTTCTGGCTCTTGTTTAGTTTATTATCAACCAGGACTTCCAGGTCTCAACTCCCAGGATGTTGTGGGACACAGTGTCAAAAGCTTTACTGAAGTCAAGATAGATGACATCCCCTGCTCTCCCCTCGTCTACCTAACCAGTTGTGCCATCATAGAATGCTATCAGGTTGGTCAAACAGTATTTCCACTTAGAGAATCCATGTTGACCTCCCCTGATAACCATATTTTCCTTTGTGTTTTTTGAGATGGCATCGAGAATGAGCTGTTCCATCACCTTCCCAGGGATGGAGGTGAGGCTCACTAGTCTGTAGATTGGAGTGATATTGGCCTTTTTGCAGTCCTCAAGCATCTCAGCTGTGCTCAACAATCATTCCAAAATGATGGTGACTTAGCAATAACATCAGCCAGCTCTCTCAGCACTTGTAGGTGCATCCCATCAGTTCCCATAGATTTATGAGTGTTAAACTTGTCCAACAGGTCTCTAACTCCATCCTCGTCCGTCAAGGGAAGGTCTTCCATTCTCGAGCCTATCTTACTCTCATCCATGGTCTGGGATTCCTGAGAGCCAGCCTTGGCTCTAAAGACTGAAGCAAAGAAAGCACTCAGTAGCTCCACCTTCTCTTGCACCCTCCATCACCAAGGTATTGCTGGATGTGGTGGGACCTCTTACTGTCTATTGCTGATGCTGCTGGTCCACAACAGTGCCTGGTGAGACTTGCCCAGTGCCCACATTGACATTGAAGATTAAAATGGCTTCCTAAATAGCAGAAAGAGTGCTGTGGAGTAAATATGATTCACAAATCAGGCTGTACAATCTTCAATGGTGAATGAAATGCATGAATATCGCAATCTGACATCTTTAGATTGCATATCTTAGAACATACCATGAGAATGTTTCTTACTATTGTATTAAAGTTATATTCAGGCATATGTCAGTATATTTCGGTGTAGGCAATCAAAATCAAATATTGAAATATTTGGAGCTATCTTAAGCACATTGCCTTTTTGTTTTAGATAAGACTTTACTGCTCTGAAGCTGTAAAGGAAAATTCTCTTGGAGCAGAGATAGTTGGTGTAAGTTTGGAAATTTCCTGCTAAAAAGCCTTTAATTTAAACTTAACCATGCTGAGAGAAGAGTAATGCTCAGAACTGTAGTCACTGACTCGTATCTTCTTTCTTTGTGAATCACCATCGCTGCAGTGCATAGTGTTTTTTTTGGATTTGCTATTGTCTTTTGCATCTGCCTAGTTTCAAAACGTGTGCTATCCTGCATGCTAAGCATCTTTCTCCATTAAAAGAGAAGCAGAAATGCTGCCTACTGTTAGAATGCAAGAAAAAATATTTCAAGCTCCAGGTAATGATTCTGAAGATATTCTAGAGAATGGAAATTTTATAAAATTGTCTCAAATATTCACTGGGGTAGAATTTAGGATTTTCGCTGTAAATGATTGTCAGGAGGAAACAAAAGTACTGTGAAAGTCACTTGCTTTTTCTAAAAAGTATTTGATATATATGAAGGATCAAATGAGCTTTGTGGTTAAAGCACTGAGTTGTAATTTGGTTATCAAGTTTTTGGCTCTCCCACAAACTTCCAGTGAAATTTTTAAAATTACGTTAATATTTTTTTTTTCTGCTTTATTAATCTCTCCCTGCTTCTGTTATCACACTGTAAAATGTTACTTCTATGACACTTGCATATCTCTTTTGAGCTACAAGGTTTTGAACCAGACATTTTCTTTTGATTTGTTGCTGTAGCACATTGGGAACTAGATACAAGTTGGAGTTTTGACACTGCAACAGTAATTAAATGTTTTCTTAGATATATATAATTAGAGAGACCAATAATATCTTCTGAACATGACCAAATACAAAGAAATGTGCATGCCAAGAAAGGAATATCTTAGAGGAATCTGTAGTTTCAATGCAAGTTTAAACAAAAATAAGAGAGTCATTAAATACATTAAATGTCATGGAAAACATTGAGTGCTCTGCATTTTATTAGCATGAAGTTGAACACCCCTGATAGTAAATTACAGATGATACATTTGCCAGGAAATTAAAACACTGAATACTGGACATCAAAGGACTATGGGGAGAATCTTCTATCCAGTGGGAACATTGACACTAGAGAAAGGGTTCCTGGTGATAATTAATTGGACTGTGTCATGACAAGCTGCCAATAAAAAAGCCTAGGAAAAAATAATATAAAAGGAAGGCAAGATAATGACTATATCTATATATATTGCCATTTCCTTGAAAATAACTGACAGTTTTTAATCTCTTTAAAATGTTTTCAGTTCTAGATTTCCCTTTTTTTTTTTTTTTTTTTTTTTCCAAGAGTGCAACATTGCAGTATCTTCTATGATCAGGACAGGGTCCCCTTAATTGGGTAAAGGTGGAGTGCTCCCATTGAAAAGGATGTGGAAAGGGAGTGCCATAGGATTTGTCCTTGGGAAATCTCGTTAAACCTCCTGTGTCTTAGGTAACTATGCAAGAAGGTGCCCAGAATTTCAATATAAATGCATGAATTAAAATCTCTACATGTACGTTATAGACAGTCTTAATCAACCAAACAAAACAACAAACTCCCTGTATAATGACTTTTTGGCTCTGATGTTTAATAGGCAAGTAACTCCAGGTGTAAGTACCAGCCTCAGCTCTTCAAGCCTGCGTACAGAAGTCCCTAGGCCTGAGTCTCACACCTCAAGGACTGGAAAGCTAAATCCAGCCTAATCTTGTAGGAAAGTTCAGTGACAAAATCTTTTTTCAGAGCTTCTGTCTCCCACTCCCATGCAGCAACTACAAGCCACTTTCATCTTTTTTTCTCTTTTGTAGACTGTTCAGCCTACTCACAGATGAGAATCAAAGTCCATCTGTGGTAGTTTGAGCCTGGCTGGATGCCATCTGCCCACCACACCGCTCTATCCCCCACCTCCTCAGCAAGCCAGGGAAGGGGAGAAAATAAGATGGGAGTCTTGTGGGTTGAGATAAAAGCAATTTAATAAAGAAACAGCAAAGCCACACGCGCAGGAAGTGAAGCAAAAGCAGATAAAGCTGTTACTCTCTACTTCCCATCAGCAGCGATGTCCGGCCACCTCCCGAGAAGCAGGGCTTCAGGACACGTAGCGGTTGCTTTTGGAAGGCCAGAAATGAATCTCTCCTCCCCTTCCTGCTCCTCTCCCCCAGTTTATATTACTGAGCTGACGTCATATGGTATGGAATATCTCCTTGGTCAGCCTGGGTCAGCTGTTCTGGCCATGGTCCCTCCCAGGATTGTGCTCACCCACAGCTATTAGTGAAGGTGGGGGAAGGAATGCTGGAGGAACAGCCCTGATGCTGTGTGAGCAGTAGTCATAATATTGATATCAACAGTAAGCACAGCACTGCAAGAGCTGCTGTGGAAAATCACTAACATCTCAGACCTGAATTCAGAGTATATTTTATTCTTTTTTTGCCTCATGTGGACATACATTGTTCTTCATGGACATCACTTGGCCAGAAACCACAAGAAAAAACAATTTTATCTTTTTCTGTGTTCACCCAGCATAAACTAATAACTTCAGCAAAAACCTGTGTCTGTGGAGTATTATTTGAGAAAGTAATCAATTTATTGCATGCTTTGTCCTGTGAGGTACTGAGACTCCCATCTCACCTACCAAAATATGTACACCTGTTGATTTAAAAGCTTCTGCCTCATTGTTATGTTGGGCTAAGATCAAGTTTTGTGTCTGCAAGTTGAGCATAACAACCTAAGTAGGAACACTACTTTATCAGTCGTTGTGCAAACGATATCTGTTTGTTCTGGTGAGGGGACTTGGTTCTGTTGTAGGCTAGGAAAATGAAAATGTACATTACTGTATTGAGAGCTTATTGGACTAAAATAATGAAAATAATCAGAAATCCAGGAAATGGATTAGGGGCTCTAATATAGTATATATATATTTTTTTTTTTAGTATTAGATTTTTTTTTTAAAAAAAAAAGTAATTTTGATACCCGCAATATTTTTAATTGGTGTTTCATTTTGAGGATTGACATTAGACAGACATAACTTGAGGCACTTAATGCATAATACTGCAATATAGAGTAACTGAAACAAGGAAAGACAAACAATAGTAATAATGACAAAACTTAAATTATTGAAGGAAACTCATTAAAATATCTTCAGAAGCGCTTCTGTGTTGATTAACATGAGAGCCTTTTTGCAGCAATATCAGAAGCAACTTTGAGAATTTGACCCTAGGGCTTGGAAACATCACTGTTACAGGATCAGCTTCCTCCTTCAAAAATGTATGCATCATGTTTATTATTTAGAAAGAAAGCAGTGCTAAAGACAAGAGGAAAGAAGTTAAAAGTGTAGTTTCAGACTCTGGCACCACAGAGAGTGGAGGTAGGAGGTGGGGGAGTCTGCTGCCTTGTTCTCTGGTAAGATAGACCCTTTTCTATGAGAATATTTCTCCTCTTTCTCATCAAGCTCACAACTGCCTGGGAGCATCTCCTCTTGGCATCTTATAAGCTTCCTCAATTGAAGGTGCCATCACCTCTCACAGGACTCATGTCTCACAGTCAAACTCTGTATGTTTGTGCGTATATGCATATACAGATATAGGATTATAAGCTGATTTGGGTTGGAAGGAATCTTAAGGATCATCTGTTTCCAACTCCTCTGCTATGGGCAAGGACATGATCCTCCTATCCCCTAGAGCAAAGCTGCTCAAAGGCCCATCCAGCCTGGCCGTAAACAATTCCAGGTTGAGGCATTCACAACCTCTCTGGGTAACCTGCTCCAGTACTTTACCATCCTCATATTAGAAAACTTCTTCCTAGTACCCACTAGAAAACTGCTCTCTTTCAGTTTGAAGCCATTCTCCCATGTCCTACCACTACATACCCTTGTAAAAAGTCTGTCTCTGACTTTCTTGTATGTTTCTTTTTGGTACTGGAAGGCTGCTCGAAGATCTTCAAGAAACTTTTCTTCATGAGGCTGAACGGCCTCAACTCTCTCACACGAGAGCCCTCTAATAATCTTCACCCTCCTCTGGCCTCTCTCCAATGGTTCAGATTCTTATTTGGAGGCCCCAAAGCTGGATGCAGTCCTGCAGGATGCAGTCTCTCATAAGAGCAGAGATGGAGAATCACTTCTTTTAACCTGCTGTGCATGCTTCATTTGATGTAGCCCAAGATATGGTTGGCTTTCTGGGCTGCAAGTATACATTGATGGGTCATGTTGAGCTTCTCATCAACCAACACCCCCAAGTCCTTCTCCTCAAGGCTGCTTTCAATCCACCCATTGCTCAGCCTGTGTTTGTGCTTGGAATTGCCCTGATACATGTGCAGGACCTTGCACTTGGCCTTGTTGAGCTTCATGAGGTTCCCACAAACCCATCTCTCAGGCTTATCAAGATTTCTCTGGATGACATTACTTCCCTTCAGCATGTTGACTGCACCCCACAGCTTGGTGTCACTGGCAATCTTGCTAAGGGTGTACTCAACTGCACTATTCATGTCACTGACAAAGATATTAAACCTTGCTAGTCCCAACATCAACCCCTGAGGAACACCACTCATCACTGGTCTCCACTTGGACACTGAGCTATTGACTGCAACTTATTGAGTGTGATCATCCAGCCAATTCTTTATCTATTGAGTAGTCCATCTACCAAATACTTGTCTCTGTACCAGAGCCAAGTATGTCATGCAAGACATTGTTAAATGCTTTGCACAAGTCCAGGCAGATGATGTCATTTGTTCTCCCCTTACCCTTCAATGCTGCAACACTACTGTAGAAAATCACCAGATTTTTTAGGTGTGATCTGTCCTTACTGAAGCTGTATTAGCTATCACCCATCACCTCCTTATTTCTCATATACCTTAGCATAGTTTCTGGGAGTGTTCCATGATCTTGTCAGGCACCAATGTGAGACAAGCTGGCCTGTAGTTTCCTAGGTTTCCTTTTTTTTCTTCTTTTAAAACTGATGGTTATGCATCCCTTCAGCAGTCAGTGGGAATGTTGACAGTCTGTCACAAGTTCTCAAGATCATGGATGATGGTGTAGCCACTTCACTTACCCATTCCCTTGAGACTCACAAACGCATCTCATCAGGTCCCACAGACTTGTGTGCCTCCATGTTCCTTACATGGTCCTACAATGGGTAGTTCTTTACTCTCCAGTCCCTGTCTTTTTTGTCTGTGGATTGAGTGGTATGGTTGGAGCACTTGCCAGTGAAGATTGAGGGGAAAAAAGGTCATTGAGTATTTATTTGTATCCTGAGTAACTAGTCCTCCCTTTTCCTTCTGGAGAGGTCCCACATTTTACCTAGTCTTCCTTTTAGTACTGATGTACCTATAGAAGCTTTTCTTGTTGCCTTTCATATTCCTGGACAGATTTAATAGAATCATTTAGGTTGGAAAAGACTGTTAAGATTATCTAGTCCAAATTTTTTAACCTAGCACTAAACCACATCCACATGCCTTTTGAATACTTCCAGGGATGGTGACTTAACCACTTCCCTTGGCAGTCTGTTATTTAGTTGTATCAGAGCTTCAGCTTTCCTAACCTGGTCCCTGACTGCTCAGACAATTTCTCTATGTTCCTTCCAGGGTACCTGCCCTTGCTCTGAGGACTTCCTTTTTGTGTTTGAGCTTGTCCAGGAGGTCTTTTTTCATCTATGCAGCCTTCCTGGTGTTTTGTCCTGATGTCATATTTGTTGGGATGTATCACTCGTGAGCTTGGAGGAGGTGATCCTGGGATATTAACCAGCTTTCTTGGGCCCCTCTACCAAGCAGGTTTCTGAAGAGACCAAGGTCTGTTCTCCTGAAGTTCAAGATAGTTGCTTTATTTGCTTTCATTCTTTTCTCTAACATTAGTCTTTGAGATTTCTGATAATCTTGTCAACATTGTGCTGTCAGCCACTGTCACTTCTAGCTTTTAACAGTGGTCTGTAATGCAGGAGTATCTTCATGAGCACAGGTGCTGTTGACTTCTCTGTCACAGGGGCAAAGACATCTGGTTTATTGAGTGATATGATCTTTTCAAAGAGGCACTCAGTTCAGTGGAAGTGGGAAGGCTGGAAAAGCTTACGGTGTGTATATGCCTGCCTAGAGTCACTTCAGGTTTGTCTGTGGTTGCACCTGGGGTGTGAGCATTATGCGGTGAACAAATGAGGGTTTCTACACTTCCATTATACTTAAATCAGGTGATATGAATTGCTTGGGCTTTATTTCAAAAAGCTCTTTAAGAACAAAAATGTAGTCTTTTTCAATAAACATAAAATGCTACAAAAAATATCCTTAGAATAGTTCAATGTAACAAAAACAGCAAACCAGAGTTGCATGGTGGTGTTTGCTCTTGGTGAAGCTGGTGGGAGAGATGTGGAGAGTGAGAGGGCTGTGCATGGCTGACTACAGAGTTTCATCTCCCGCTCAAGCAGCACGTGGCAAATTACTCTTGGCAGACACATGCCCTCTGCCACAATAATTATTTTAAAATGATTGTTTTGCTCAGACCAGACACTGCAGCACGAGTGAAAGTCCCTTTCTGGTGCTGCATTCAATTAAAAGGATTCAGATGAGGCAGTCAGGGGGTGCCTGTGGTGCCCTGTCCAATCTCATCACTCAACAGAGTGACCTTGGGGGCTGATGGACCTCTCAGACCTGCTGTCAGGTGGCCTGAGCACGTTGCACATCCCAGGGTGGTTTGGTGCCCCATCCCCATGCCAGGGAGGCGTATGGTAGCGCTGTCAGAGGTGGCTGTGGCAGGGCTGGCAGCTGGCTGCAGCGTCGGGGGGGCACATGGCGCCAGCCTGGTCGCAGTTGGAGTAGCAGTGAGGTATGACTGCTGTGATGGGCTTGCAGATGTCATTTTCCATGCTACTGGTTACAGTATGTGACAGACACCTAACACTGTTGCACAGCCAGGCATGGCTTTAGGAACGGGCGCAACAGCCTGAGAACTCATCTGAAATTGGTTCTTCTTGCAGAAAACTGTGTGTCAAGGATGGTGCCATGTGTGTGCATGTGGGAAATGAACCTTCCAACTTTTCTGCTTCTTCTTTCTCCTTTCTTGTCTTTTTTTTCCCTTCCCTTGCCAATTACATTCCACTTATTCAAAACTCATCTCAGAAAGTGGTCTCGTGAGCCAAGATACCTCCTGCTGATGCACACAGTAGGCTACCACTGATGAGCTGAGTGCTCTCCTGTGCTTATTGCTTCACATTGATGTAGAAAATATAAAACCAACCGGTTAACATTATATCAAGCTAGAGGGAATTACGACGACTTAGATATGGTGAAAGTGAAGGCTATTTTATAAACTATTTTTTTTGTCAACAAACTGAAATTCAGAGCAGAAATATGCACACAAATAACTCTTAAAAGTTTGTGATAAGAAGTGAAAAGAGAGGGTGAGATGTGTATTTTTGACTATACTTCAAGTAATTGGATTGACTCTTATGATTTCCATGACATCCATCACTGTTACATGGCATATTTGTCAGATTAAATTTCATAAAATCTTGTTTATAAAGATTGTATTTCAAAACTAAAATAAAAATCAACAAAGAAAGGTTATTGCTTTCTGATTTTAATAGAAAGAACAGATACGTTTCCATGGATAAAGAACTGTGCTGTGGTTTTTTTTCATGATTGGTGGTTTATAATGATACTTGTTGGGAAGGTAAAATGAACATACTATAATTTATTACTACTGCTGACAACTGAGATTTAGACTATTTCAGGATTTCTAATCTGTGCCAGTAATTTGCCAACATTAACTCTCTTAATACCACTGTGCATTGTAGTATTTGTCTGTCAAATATGCATATTTTGTTGTCTTTACCTCATTTTGGAATACTCTTAGCTTTAATTATCTTACTGTAAAGTTGAGATCCACAAATGAAAAAATTCTGGGAGTATTTTAAAAGATTGCACAGTATCTGGTCACCTAAAAAATGACCATGAAGAGACAAATCTTTGATACTCAGTGTTCAGTTGAATTTATTTGTTAATCTTAAATCATTTTTAATTGCATGAGTTTGTAAGTTCCAGTGTGTGTTCAGTGTGTTCAGAGCAGTGATATTTTTTCAGAAGAAGCCCTTATTCGAAAAATATGTAAGATAAGTATGATGAGCATTTGAAAATCTGTTCTAGTAAGCCATCCTACAAAAGAAAAATTGAGAAAAGTTGCTTCAGAATTTATTGTTTTGGAAAAGTATTTCATCATGTTTTATGACATGAGAACATAGACTAGTGAGTGATTTTCTTTTTTTTCTTTTTCCAAAGGTTTTGAGTTTTCCTTTAGCCTTTTCCTATTACATAAAAGCATCTTTGGCCACAGTGAATAAAGCCAAGGAATTTCAGGTTAGGATAAATATGAACGGATGTTTGGAACAATTTGTGTTCCTGAATCATTCTTCTCTCTTTGTAGATCTTTATTTTTTTTTTTTTCCTGTTTCCTATGAAAATTAACTGGCCTGGAAGCAATTGTATGAGTATGAATTCTTCTTTTGGCAAAAAGTGTAAACCCATTTTTAGTGTACTGAAGTCCTGTTTTGTTAACTTAGATACAGAATAGGCTTTGACGAGGTCATTTGCACAAAGATTTTCACTGTAAAATATTTGAAAGCAGCTTAGCAGGAGAGATCTCAGTGGGTTTCTAAGAAACAGGTTTCTCTATTCTCAGGGTTTTTGGTTTTGTTTTGTTTTCCCTCTCCTTGAGAGGAACGTAGGGGTTTGCTAACGTTGATGTAATCGCTGAGACTAAAATCAGAAGCTGACTTCACTTTTCAGTTTTGTAACAGTTACTATTCTTTTGAAGTAGGTCTTTGGTGGGTGCAGGAATATCAACATCTAATAAACCAAGAATTGTTTACTTTGGATCTACTAAGTGTTTCTGCTTCAGATGGGAACTGGCACTACCTCTACTACTTTTATCTCTTACTGTACAAACTATAGCAGAAAGCTGCTGGCATATCATCCTTGTTCTAAGTGAGACTGGCAAAACCACTTCCTTCAGCTCACAGGTTAATAGGAGACAGCAGATTAGAAAGTTATGTCCACCACTTCCCGATTCCCCCTTCTGGTGGCTTATCAACTGAATGTTTCTCCTCCCAGGAAGAGTTTTTAGCTTTTCTTGATATCAGATAAGAATTTTCTTAGATGCAAACCTTAGCAGATTCTTCACACAAGTTTTACAACAAGGAGAATGAAGGAATGTTAAGTTATGGTGGCATTTCCTCCCTTTGAGGAGAGGAAGGTTAAATAATAGTAGGACAAAGTAAGAATATGTCATATGAAAATACTGTGTAGTAGTCAGATGAGGTGCATTATGAAGAATTTTGGCCTTTTTTTTTTTTTTTTCTTCACTTTGTGGGTTGGTAAAATTTTATACCTCACAGAATGGGGGGAGTTTGCAGAGTACATTATCTACTGCAGTATACATTATGACTACATACTACAATAGATTGAAAAAAGTGGAAAATTACTATTCTGACATAGTTTCATGTCAAGGAATTAGAAATGGAGAATTTGCCCCCTTACTATCTTTTCATAGGGAACAAGACGTTTCAGGCAGAAAGCTTAGTACTTTCAGTTGCTGTATGATAGATAACAGTCATTCTGCCTCTGTAGGCACACACAGTGATATGTATCTCTGCAGCAATGTTGTTGTGCATGTCTCTGAGCAAAACACACTAGGAAGTGAAATGAGTACAAAGTACCAAAGGCAGATTACCATGAGCTCAGCAAATACAATATATATCTAGCCAAGAAATAAATATTCAAAAAGTGGCAGAAATGATCAATATGGATGACTAGGGAAATACAGGAGGAAATCAAGGCCAGAAGAAATGCAGCCAAGACATCTATAATTTACTTTTTTCAAATGTTTTGCCAAGAAGATTCCACTGAGAGCTAACATCTCATTTCCAAGAAATCCCTTAGGATAAATCAGAAATGTTAGCTCTGAAAGAGAAGGTATAGGAGGCAAAAGAAAAAAAAGGTAGGGAAATGATCAAAAAAGCTGAGATCGAAAATGAAAGGGAAATTACACGAGACGTGAATATGAATAATAAATGGTTATACAAATGGGAAGTATAAGGAACAAGAGATTGATGAGAGACTGCAGGCTCTATGGGGGAATATTGAAAGGAAACTTATGACAGAAGATGTGGATATTTCTATGAAACAGAATGACTTCTTAAAACCAATGTTCACTAGGCATATTGGCAGACAGGCTTGGAGGAATGAATCAGAAACATGATTTTAAGTGGCTTGCTGGGTAGTTGAGAAGATAACTTCTTTCACACAGCTTTAAAGTTTCAGGTAATATCAAGTGATGAAAACCAAAGAAATTGTAAAACTTCCTGGAATATTTTGATTTTATCTTACCTCTTAAGTAGAAACAGTAATGAATGAAATTCCCATTCTAGGAAACCTCTTTACATCAGGAGGATCTAAAATTCTACTGTAGAGCAGAGTACTGGCATTATAATTTAGACTAAAATGAACGATTTAGGACAAATTGACTTTTAAAAAATAATATATTTCATTTTAAAACCAATTTTTGGAGCTGGGCTGGAAGAAGAGTGAATCTATGTAATGTTGACAATAAGGATAAAGAGGGGTATCATTCAAGCCTTAGATCAAAACTATCAGTGCTTGCATTGTTTCTCCTACAACTGCAGCAGCTCAGATTTATAGATATTTTCCTATTGATACTGAAGGATGGATAAGACCTCAGTAAATCTTGTGCAAATATCAATTGAGTCTCTAGATATTAAAGAATAGTAGAAAACAGATGAAAATGTAGAAATTAGAGGGTTTTGAAGTGTGATGTAAGCCTTATATCTAAGAAGCTGGAGCTAAACATTTAAAATACAGTATCTAAGTTGGTTATTCAGCACTGAAATTGGCTAAATTCCAGATTTATGTTCCACAAATGCAAGATCCAGAAGTTAATTAGACTTGCTAGTTATACAGCATTAAAGCAAATGAAATTACTTTATTTAAGCGCCTTAATATAGATGCAGAAGTCAAATTCTAGTCAGACTGTAAAAATCAAAGTGATCCAGATACTTACAGTATAAGACGTAAAATAGTGTTGCTGAGCTTTGTCCATTATTGAGTTTCATAGTTGCTAATAGTTTCTAAGGTTGATTGGAGCACAGACAGTTCATTTTCTGAAGGATTTTAAAAGATAAAAACTTTGTGTCATTTTATAAAAAAAAATTTTACACACAATATAATGATGGAAAACTGGAGTGGTGGATGTGGTTGAGTGTGTATTGCATGTTATATATAATATTCTACTGCAGACAGAAGAGTTTCAAATTTTGCTTTTATTTTCCATTATGCATACATCTATACAGAAATTTAAGTGAAAACTATTTTTAAAAATATTGGTTGTTTTTCTTGTAAAATAATAATTTTACAATACCCTGTGGTTACACAATTACTTTTCTCCCTCCTGTTCCATTTTTGGTTTTCCCATAAAATTTTTACTGTTGTCTTGATATTTATGAAATATTTTATTTTTGATGTAATATCAGATTTCTGTAGAGTGTAACCAAAATACATTCACTTGGTTCTCACATTTTTCTTTTTAATCCCTAAAGCTTTGACCCTTTTATGTGATAGACTGCTGGTTTGCTACAGAATTTGAACTCTTGAAAACATTCAATTCTTGGGAGAGATATTGGCCAAGCAGGTAATTTAACTGCCAACATTGTGACCATAATGATGACCCACTGAGAATAATAGATTGATTACCTGCTAATTCAAGATAAATAAGATTTCTTATAGCTCTAATGGTGATATTAGGGCTTAAAGAAAAAGTGGTTTTTTTTTTTCACTTCTATTTTCTTTGGGGAGAGTATATATCTATGTTTAGGAGTAGGAAAAAGAGAGATTCCTCTAGTCTCAATCAGTTGTCAGCTGAATGTGAATTCACTGTAAGGTAATGATTATAGCTAGCAAAGAATTAAAGGGTAAATGAGAAAAACGGCATATGTGCACATGTAACCTTTGAATTAAGAAAGATTCAAGCTACTAATTAAAACAAAGTTAGAAAAGCCGAAAAGATACAGAGTGGTGAGAGAATCCGTGCAGATTAATGAAAGAAAGGTCGTGCTTCACATGTCCAATTAACTTCTCTGAGAATGAGAGATGGTCAATGAGACTTGACAGGGGTAAAGAAAAAGATATAATGTATTATGACTTTAGGAAGTCTTTGTAACACAGTACCACACAAAAGGCAAGTACATTTCATTAGCCAGTATGGGATTGATGGTGGAATTAGTCACTGGATACAAAAGGGCTTGGGAGCTGGGATCTCAGTCAGTAGCAAAATGCTATTCACTGTTTAATAAGAAGTGATGAATGAACAACTGCAGAATTGGTGTCTAGACCAAGTCAGTGTTCAGAACAAGAGAAAGAACTGTAAGCAGAGCAGACAGTGAAGTGTTAGCACTCATAATAAACAATATTCTTGACCTAGACATCTCTCATCAGTGAGCCAAAGAGCTCTGGCTAAATTAGAGCCTATTAAAAAGTAGCTTATTTTGTTAACATATTGAATTATAAACTAATGGAAATTGTGTGGTAAAAGAAAAAAGATTAAAAAAAAGTCATTTTCTGTGAATGAACTCATACTACAAGTCATGCTGAATCTGAAAGCTGTGTTAAGAGAAGATAACATCTTAGCTGGATTATAAGAGGTATTCAGTTGGCCCAATACACATAGGTTTTAGGAGCAGATTTACAAGTTTGCACAGCATTTGAAGTCGTGTGCTCCAGGAAATATGGAAGAACTGAAGAACTTGAGGTGAAACTGGATCATTGGGGGGTTTTTTGTTTGTTTGTTTAGGTTTTTTTTTGAGATTAGATAATGTGCCCTTGTGGCCAAGAAGGCCAATGGCATCCTGGGCTGCATCAAAAAGAGTGTGTCCAGCAGGTCAAGGGAGATTCTGCTCCCCCTCTACTCTGCCCTAGTGAGGCCTCATCTGGAGTCCTGTGTCCAGTTCTGGGCTCCTCAGCTCAAGAGGGACAGAGAAATTCTGGAAAGAATCCAGCACAGGGTCACCAAGATGATCAGGGGACTGGAACATCTTATGAAGAAAAGCTGAGGGATCTGGGACTGTTCAGCCTCAAGGAGACTGAGGTCTCCTCTTACAAGAATTTGAATATATATCCAAATATTTACAAGTATTTGAAAGGTGTATGTCAAGAGAATGGGGCAACATCTTTTTCTGTAGTGTCCACTGATAGGACAAGGGATTATGGATATAAGCTGGAATAGAAAAAGTTCCACTTAAAGTAAAATTTCTTTACTGTGAGAGAGACAGTCCTGGCATGGGCTGCCCAGGGAGGTTGTGGAGTCTCCTTCTGTGGAGGCCTGGTTCTGTGCAACCTGACCCAGGCAGACCTGCTTGAGCTGCTGGGTTGAACTAGATGATCTCTGGAGGTTCCTTCCAACCCCTACCATCCTGCAATTCTGTGATATATGGAGGCATAGCAATTATACTTTTTGTTGGGCACTAATATACAGCTCTTGGGAAGGTGTGAGGTGGTTGTGGTTGCATGGGTTAGCACAGAACCTCTTATCTGAGAAAAAGAGAGGATATTGAAAAATATAGTGCAGGTTAGTATTCCTCCAAAGGATTATGTGGATCATCAGTCAAAATGTATTGGAAAACTGGTGTGAACTAAGGCTTATGTCTCTCCTCTGCACATTGGCTGCTTATGTTCAACTTCTGACTGTAGCTGCAGTAGCTCTGTACAGGAGTTGTATCCTGGAAAGAGATCAAGCCAAACTTTTGTGTCTTGGTCCTCTTGCGGTCTTGAGATTATGCTAGCAGCAACATTTGAAAATTAGACGTGAGATTTTTCTTAGCTTTTGTGATTGATTTGTTGTTCTTTTTACTGGAAGTTGGTGGTAAAATTCTCTTGGACTTCAATGAGAGAAAAGGAGTCAATACCTTGTAGTTCTGAAAATCCAAAACTATTACCTTCCCTCTGGTCTTTTTTTATATATATATATCTGCAAAATCTGTTGTCTGATTTCAGTGATATATATGCATAAATAATCAAGTGCAAAAGAGTCTATGAAACCTACAGAAGTGAGCCTTCTGGAAATTTCCAGTGACTGGCATATAGTCTTAGAGAGGACTGGAACTTGGATGAGGAACGAAAGTACAAATAATAATGAGCATGTCAGTTTCTATTTTAAGTAATTTACTGCAGTTAAGAAAGCTGATAAATGAATTAGCACTTCCGATTTTTGCTGACTATGCTATTTGTCATTGAGGAGTTACAGCTAAAAATTGCTAATTGCTCCTATTTGCTCCTGTTTGCTTTTGTAATTTACATCTTTCTCTTTCTCTTTCTCTTTCTCTTTCTCTTTCTCTTTCTCTCGTCCTTCCTCCCTTCTATTTCTTTTTTCTCCTCCCAAAATATTCAGTCTATTCTTGATAGCTTTTTTTTTTAAAAAAAATCAGTGCTTATTATATAAAGATTTAATTTAGTTTGTAAAGTAATTGAATTCCCTGAATTTTCAAAAACCTGCTTTTACCAATACTTGCATTGGTAGGAGAAAGTTTCTAGAAATGTATTTCAGTTTTATAGAAAAGAAAATAATGCCTACTGTCTCTCTCCAACATCTTTTTGGTGTTTGGGAAGCATTTCCAAAATTGAACTGCAAATGAAAATGTTGAAGAATATTTTAACTTTTTCAGTCTTCACCTTTGATCAATATTTAAATCTGGTTGTCTATAAGTTTAACTGATTAAGAGGCCTTTTCATTTTTTCCCCATATTCACCAAAACCTAAAGTCTCATAAGGAAGTTTGTTCTTAAGAAAACAGTCTCTTGGGACCAAGATTTCAGATGTTTGGATGTCTATGAGGATAACAAGAATAATGAGAACTAAGCTTCAGGCTAATGGAAATGCTGCAAGTGATTTTTAAACATTATGCCTAATGTTTAACATGATTTAGAGATAAGGATGTACAGAATACATTGGCTTGTGCAAGACATTTGCTGAGATATTTGACCTTGAATGGTGTGCCTTTGCTTTGAATACTGTCCGTTGCAAATACAGATGGACCTCACTGCAGGTGTTTGTCTATAGTGCTACAACTTACGGTCTTTTTGGTAGTAATAGTGTCACAGGAGTCATGATAAGGGGTTGGAATGGTCAGAGTGTGTTGACAAAGATCAGAACTTGTCAATGAAATCTCATTAAAGTAGTAGAAATATCTCTTAAGTTCTTTTTTTATGCAATTGAATTGTCACTTCAGTGTCTGTGTCCTGCAAATAGTTCGACCCTTATTCTTCCATGTGGCTGTCAGATTGCTATCCTTGGCCTGATTATAGGGAGAAAGAAACAGCATTTACATCTAAAGAGTGTCATCATCTTTTTTTTTTTTTCTCCACCTCTCATATTCTTTTCATAAACATCCTTCTTTGTAGTTGATTATCAGTAAGAAAACCCACCTTGTTTCTTTTGAATTTCTGTGCATATCCCAGCTTATGTTAGTGTTCTCATATTTTTCTATTCAGAAGCAGTCTCTGCTTACTGTACATCTGTTGTGAAACAAAAGATGACAAAGTGGTTTATAAATCAGTTTGATTTATAGATAAAGACTTAAACGATAACATGGCAAAAAACCTGCAAAACCTGCAAAAAACATGGCAGATGAGATGCACTAAACGAAAGAGTGGCTATAAACAGCTCAGATGACATGTGTATATGTACCAGTGTTGTCATCAGCATGCATGAATTTCAGTGGAGAGGCTGCTATAATAAGATATATGCAAGATGATGACTTGAAGATTATTTTTATTTTTTTTTCCCCCTCCAACTGAGGAGACATTTGTCAGGAGTCTATGAAGTAAAATCTCTGTAGCAAATCATAAGAATTTCTTTCTTTTCATGTCTGTGTGATATAAGCAGAAACATGACAGGATGCCACCCCCTCATACACATCCTTAAGAACAGAGTCTTTGTTTGGAGCTCAGTGTTATGGACGTGAGACTGAAGTTCAGTGAGAGACACTGTTTGTTTGTTTTTTCTCTGCTTCCACTTCTCTTTGACGTTGTGAAGATGTTGATCAAGGTAAACACCTCTCCCCATTACATCTGAAGACATGATGTGTTTTGTTATTAAGTGGTGAGGGAAGCTCATTACTCCTCTGTGAAATGGTGCATCTGGACATTAGATAACAAGGAAGTCTTAATTTACTGGATTAGAAAGGAAGTTAGTGAAAGCTGTTGTAGCGCAACCCAGGTGTTGGAAAACTGCTGTTATATCCCATCAAAGCCTTCTTTTCTCCAGCCTGGGCAAGTCTGCTTTTCTCATGGGGCAAGTGCTTCAGCCCTTGAAACCATATTGCTGGTCTTCTGATGAACATCTTCCTGTCATGTGTAAGTTCACTATCTTCTGGAAATTCAGTGAAGATATCCACAATACAGAGTCTCCTCCTGTATACAGTTAGGTGGGTTGACTGAACAAAACTGGGTTGAGATAGTCACTATATGTCATGGTTTTGTGTGGAGTAGTTTCTGGTACTGGGGAAGGGGCTTGTAAAGATGGCTCCTGTAAGAAGTTGCTCAAAACTCCCCAGCTCTGAGCCAGACCCACTTTTGAGGCTGAGTCAATTAGACACTTCCACAATTACTTTTTAAGAAGCAGAAGCCGGAAGAGGAAGGTTCTTCCTGTTCCTTCTTGTTCTGCTCTTCCTTCTTCTCTGGCTGGTGGTGTGTGAGGAGTTGGGAGAGAGAGAGAAGCAAGATCCATGAGGGAAGAGAGGAGGAGGTGTGCTGGAGCAGAGACTCCCTGGCATCCTGTGGAGAGAACTGGTGAAGGTGAGATTTGTTTGCCCTTCATAAAAGACCCTGTGCCAGGGGCAGTGACTATGTCCAGAGGAGGCTGTGTCCTGTGGGAGGGACTCTGTATTTGCAGAAGCTATAGCTGCTGGGAACAACCCACACCAGAGAAGTTCGTTAAGGACTGTGTCCCATGAGAGGGATCCTGTATTGGAGCAGGAGAAGAATGCAAGGAGCCGTCCACCTCTGAGAAGAGAGAAGCGGCAGAGCCCATCTGTGAGAGACTGACCACATTCCCCATTCCCTGCTCCTCTGAGCCATTGAGGGGGGCGGAGGTAGAGATATCAGGAGCAGTGAGCTGGGCCCGGGAAGAAAGGAAGGATGGGGAAGGGAGATCTTGAAGTGCTGGTGGTATTTTTCTCATCATCCTGCTCTGTTTTTGCTTTTTGTTCTATTCTGTTTCTTGTAGGTAGCAGAATAAACTTTCCTACTTTCCTCTCTAAGTCGACCAGTGGAGTTTGTTTTGCCCGGAACTGTAATTTGCAGTGAGCTCTCCCTGCCCTTGTCTTAATCCACAGCATCCTTGGTTATCTTTTTTTCCTCCCATCTCTCTGAGGCCTCCGCCATACTAGGGAGGGTAGATGGAGGGCAGTGAGCAAGAGACTATTGTGGTGCTTCATGGCTGACTGGGCAAAACAACAATGTTTTATGAGTAAAGCCACACCAGTTCTTCACAGTTATTTTATTTTTACACATGCACTGTTGTCATGACTTCAGAGCAGACTGATGTCTATTTTGTGAAAACGCAAGTGGTCTATTTTCAGCAAACTGCTGCATTTCTGTTAAGTACTACCTTCCCTTTGCAGATGAAGAAGCTGAAGGTAGATAAATAATATATAAGAAGTAGACAACTGCAGAGGCAGTTCAAATCAGAGCTGGAGTAAGAACTTGACTATTCAGTAACCCTATGTCTGAGATAAAGTTCATACATTTTACTGTAGTGGTTTTGCCTGGGCCAGGTTTTTTGGTACCACGGGGAGCTACAGGGGTGGCTTCTTTAAACAAAGATCTACCAGAAGCTTCCCTTAAAACTGACAGGGCTAGGGCCAGTCAATTCTAAGCTGGACCCTGCAGCTGACCCAAGCCTGGCCAATTAGTGATGGAGGTAATGCCTCTGTGAATAACATATTTGAGAAGAAGTTGTTACACAGGTGCTAAACTGCAGCAGCAACAGGGAGTGAGAATGTGAAAACATCTCTGCAGATACCAAGGTCAGTGGAGAAGGAGGGGTAGGAGGGTGCTTAGGCCCTGGAAGAGAGACTCCTCTGTGACCTGTGGTGAGGACCACGGTGAAGTGGGTTGTCTCCCTGCAGTCCATGGAGGCCACTGAGGAGCAGAGCCCCACTCGCAGCCCATGGAGGACCCCATGCCAGAGCAGGTGGATGCCTGAAGGAGGCTGTGACTCTGTGGGAAGCTCACCCCGGAGCAAGCTCCTGGCAGGACCTGAGAGGTGCCATGGGGGAGGTGCCCAAGCCAGAGCAGGTTTGCTGTCAGGACTTGTGATCCTGTGAGGGACTCAGGCAGGAGCAGTCTGTCGCTGAAGGACTGTTCTCCCAGTGTATGACCCACCTTGGGCCAGTGTGTGAGGAGCTGCCCCCGTGCGAGGCCCCACGCTGGAGAAGTTTGTGGGGAACTGTATCCTATGGGAGGGACCCAGGATGGAGAAGTTCGTGAGGGACTGTATCCCATGGGGAGGGACCCCACAGTGTAGCTGTGTGAGGAGGCCTCCCCCTGAGAAGAAGCAGAAGCAAAGTCCATCTGTAATGAACTGACGGCAACCCCTATCCCCTGGACTGCGGGTCGGAAGGAAGGAGAGTTCTGGGAAGAGGGAGGGGTGGGGGTGCGTGTTTTTAAGACAATTTTATTTCTCATCTCCCTGCTCTTATTGTTTCTTTAATAAATAAAACCTTTTTCTCCCCAAGTTGAGTCTGTTTTGCCCGTGACACTAATTGCTAAGTGATCTCTCTGTCCTTATCTTGACTCACAAACCACTTATTACATTTCTCTCGCACTCCTGTTCAGTTTGGGAGCGGGAGTGATTTTATGACTTAGTGGACATTGGACTAAACCACATTTATTCTTAAAAGTTTGTTACATTTTGACAGTGATGTTAATTGCTGAGGCCTAACTACACAGTAGATTTTCACATCTAAAGCAAGCAGTGAGGTGCCTTGTATCTGTAATTTAGACATTTTGAATTTTTAACCTTACTTTGTTGATAGTAAATCCCAAAGATGTGTAATTTCTTAGCCACTTGCTCAGCATATTGAGGACAACTCCTGTTCTTGTAGTAGCAGGCAGTTTCCTGCTTACATCTGGAATGTCTCAGAATACAGTTTTTCTTTTCACTGCCTAGTTCATGGTGTAGACCAGGACATACTCTTTGGCTGTGCCTGTCAGGAGGCATACTCGCATCTTAAGGAGCATGGACTGTGTAACCGCTGAGATAACTGCTGTATCCTACTAGAGCATGGTTGGAGCACTCATTTATGATGTGAAAGACCAGCTAAGAGCCTTGATTGACCAGTCTTGGAGAAGTTATTTGAATGCAGCTCTCCCAAGTACAAAAAAACAAAATAGTGCTAGCTCCTAAAGAAAGTTTCAGAAAGGCTGCTCTTAATTTCTTCTGGATAAACCCTTCCAGTGTGTATAATATTTAACGCAGGCAGATGTGGTGGTTTTACCCTGGCTGCATGCCAGGTGCCCACCACACCACTCTATCACCCAATTCCTCAGCAAGCCAGGGAAGGGAGAAACTAAGATGGGAATGTCCTGAGTTGAGATAAAAGCAGTTTAATAAGGAAAAGCAAAGCCATGCACGTGAGAAGCAAAGCAAAGCAAAATAAGCTGTTACTCTCTACTTCCCATCAGCAGTGATGTCTGGCCACCTCCCAAGAAGCAGGGCTTAGGTACATGTAATGCTTGCTTTGGAAGGCCAAAATGAAAAAAACTCCCCCTTCTTGCTCCTCTCCCTGAGTTTATCTTGCTGAGCTGATGTCATATGGTATAGAATATCTCCTTAGGCAGCCTGGGTCAGATGTCCTGGCCATGGCCTCTCCCAAGATTGTGTCCACCCACAGCTATTGGTGAAGGTGGGGGAAAGAATGCTGGAGGGACAGCCTTTATGCTGTGTGAGCAGTAGCCACAACACTGATGTGCTATCAATTCCAACAGAAAGCACAGCACTGCAAGAGCTGCTTTGGAAAATCACTACCATCCTAGACTGACAACAGCAGATCTCCAACATCTGGCAAAATGAAGAGCAAAATGAAGAGCAAAAATAGCCTAGAGAATCACAGGTAATTCAGGCACTGCTGAATATACTGGCACATTAGTCCACCAAGCTGACTCTGCAATGGATGGCATAGGTCCAACAAGACTTTTTAGCTTCATCTGAAAGGCAAACAGCCCACATATAGGCTTGCTCTATGTAAAATCTCACTGCTTTATCCTACATATGATGGTAATCTAGTTTCTGGAAGGGAATGCAAATATACTGGAGCTGTGTCTGCCATTCCTTATGTCCAGAGCTCTTACCGATTTGAGTCAGTGCCTGCAAGCAGTTTAGCTATGCCCATACAGTGCCTGTATCTAATACGTCTGCAGATTTCAGCTGACTGTAGTGGGTCTGTGCCTACCTTCTCTGCATTTGTGACATCTTTAATGACCTGGAGGGATGGGGCTTGGGTATAGGTGAGTTGACTGTGTATTAAAAGGCCAGAAGGAAAGAAAGAACAACCCTGTACTGCTATTTTTTAGAGCACTCATCTGGAAGAAAACAGATTACTTCTTTACAATGAATGTGGAGGTATTTTCTACAAGGATGGTTAGGAAGAGCCACTAAGGCTTTTTGGCTGCAGGAAATCACTTTTAACACAAAGAGCTGAACTCTGTGAGCAGGGCCATGGCTGGGAATGAAAACCAAATCAGAATGGAGCATCATCCCTATCCTCTACATTTCCTAATGTTAGTTCAAAGCAATTCATCATCTTTCCCACTGTCTGAATCCCACTCTAAGGTGTTTATTGCTTTTCTCTTTTTTTCTCCCATGTGTTGTAGTAAGTAGCTTTGGGTTGTAGCATCCAAAACCATCAAAACCTTTGCCATCACACTGCTGAGCCTAAGTTTCCTATGGTTCCCTAAGTTTCTCATGCTGAAGCAAAGTTCGGTCACAGTACTTGTGAGTCCTCAACTTGAGTTGGTAAGATCCTGAACAGAATGTCTAAAAGTTACAAAGTACAGGAGACACTCTCTTTATTTTCTCTAAACAATCAAGGGGTAAATGACTTATCTGATAAATGTATTTACTGTTGCAAAATCACTTGTACAGTGAGAACTTCCCTTTCATCTCTCTATATTTTCTGTATAGCTGTGATTGTATCAATTGTATCACTGATGTGTTTTTTTTCTTTCCCTTTTTCTTTTTTTCCTAGCTGTGACAGGTATATGTCCCAAATGGGATACAAGTTCTGTTGTGCTATGCTATATGTTACTACATAGTATAAGAAAGCCCTTGATCTTAACAACTTAGTTTAAGAGACAAGGCAGACACATGATGGGTGAAAGGAAATAAGAAGTAAATTATTTATTGAGAAATACTGTTTTCAGTTGGTCCCCCTGCTTTCTCCTCTTGCAGGCACACAATAGAAGATGGTGTGAAAAGTGAAGTGAATCTCATTGGGAGTTCTGGGCCTATCATGTCAGTAATAGCACCGATATTGTCTCCCTTCATCTCTGAAATAATCTTGCAATGCTAGAAATGGAAGCAGCGGTACTGATGGCAACTCTTGTACTGGAGTTTGAAGGAACATTTGAAAAGACTAGAATATTTTCTTTTTCAAGGGAAGAGTAAAGGAAATTTAATTGCATCTCCAGTACTTTATCTTTGGTTTTCCATTAATGATATTTCCTTGTCTGTATTTCTCAGAATTACCACAAAAAGTAATTTCTATTATTTCAAAATATCTTTTAGTTATCTGTTATTTCATACAGAATGATATTTAAAAGTAGTTAGAGAATATGACTCTGGAGTATTTTAAAAAGAAAAGTAAAATTGTCATTCAGCATTTTTAAGGAGGCAACGTACTATTTTTTTTCCCTTTTCCTTTACTCTGTGAAGCACACTAGTCATTTCAAAAAGGATGAAGAAATGTTTTCTAGTTTTCCTGTAGATCCTTTCAAATAGACTTTTAGGTTATTGGTTGTTTGGTTTTTTTTAGTTACTTGTCAGTGCTACTGCAGAGTACTCGCAAGTATCGTTTCTGAAATATGAGTACTCAGGACTGTTGGCTCACAAATTAACAGTAATTTACACAGAAATGTGCAAAAACTACCCCCAATACAAGCCCAGCAAACAAACACCAGCCCAATACAAGTTTACAGCATAGATAGGACTAGAATGAAACTAAATTAAGGAGATAAAAAAAATGTTTAGTTCAATTGGTTTTGGAGAAAATTATGTGAAGTATTTAAATATTGTTATGTTTCAAGTCTGCATGACTTTTGAATCTCAGTGTCAGAAGGTATTTTTATAGCCCAGTTGTTGCTTCCCTTTCTGGAATGATTTGAAAATGAACTAATGTAAGGGAAAACAGTGGGACTAATATCAGCATAAGTGATCTGCCATACTACTGGCAGATATGCTTATTCACATTTGTATACTACAAACATGTGTTTAACGGACTACTGTGAGGTAATTATTATGAACTCGCCAGTGTTACTGAGAGCTATGAAATGTGTTCATGACTCTATTTAATTTCCTGTGCTGTGATTTGTCCCAGTCAAATTAGCAAATCTAATCCTAGCAGGTAAAATTAGTCACATGCACAGGCTTTTTCAGAATTGAGGCCCGTATGTGGAAAGTGCAGCATGACTGGCTCCAGAGTTGAGAGCTCTAAAAGTCTCCTACTGGTTTTTGTGCTGAACCTCAGCCTCCTCATACAGCTAGTTGAACCCTTTTTTTAAAATTATTATTTTATTTTTGGTCCCCTCAGCTAGCCTGTCCAGCTATCCCTATTTCTGTCAGCACAAGCTGCTGAATTTGTCTCTACCTGCTTCCAGAACTGGCTGTCTGTGAAGTCAGAACACCTTGAGAGATAGTCCCTAGAGAAGGGAAGAGGAAGAAGGTGGATGTTTGAGGATAAATCAAGAAATAACCATAAAAAAAAAAAAAAAATTTATACTCATATTTTTTGTTTCAACTGAAGAAACTTTTTTCCTCAGAAGTCAAATATTTAGTGGGAAGGAAATTGACTTTTCTGAGGTAGCTGTGTGTTAATTACCCAAAGCAAAAATTAAGTACTAATCCCATCCCATTTGTTAAGTGTTTAGTACATATTAGAGACTTTCAAATGTTGACCAGCAAGTTTTGTTGGCCACAGCATCCATAGGATATGTGATGATTACTGTCCATGGAGAGGTGGCAGATACATACCACATCACTGATCTGTATCTGAAGTGCACTGAGCTGTTCCTGTCTCACCTTGGTAAGTTACTCAGCTTCTCTGTGCCTCTCTTAGCTTGACTGTAAATAGAAAGTCTCTTATTGTCTGTGTTCGCACAGAACATGTGTGAAGTAACACTCATCTTACTACTTGAAGTTCTATCAGATATTAGAACTTGGTGTTCAGATGAAGTAGGAGTAAAAAAAGCAAACCTCAATGGCTCTTCCAATGTGTATTCTTCACATAGGAAGAATTTCAAGGTAGAGCAAAATAAGATGAAAGTTGCCTAGGATTTGGAATCTGTGAACAGATACAAGCAGTCTGCTAGCTCAGAAGAACATGGAGGTACCTGTTGGCTCTTTATGAAGCTGCTTTTCCTTATGGAACTCACCTTTAATGTTAGATTTCTTTAGTTACATAACAAGTGCACAAAAAGACAAATGTTTGTGACCAGCTAGAGTTAATTTTTTGCAAATTTTAAGTGGACTTATATCCCTGCCAATTTCACTCTGATTGGGAAAATGGAGTGCTTCTCTTCTAAATTCTTTCAACTGTAAAGGGATGAAATAAGAACACAGTGACGTCAGCTCTCTTAAACTAGACTGGAATATAATAGAGAATTCAATAGGCTTTATAGTACGAGTGCTAAAATATCTCTTAGCCATGGTAATTAACACATGATTAAGAGAAATTAGATTAATTTAACTCAGAAATGTGTTTACTTCTTCCCTTGTAAAGAAAATTTCAGGAAATGTGACCATGCTTATATCTAATAGTCTAGTCATTAAAACTCTGCTAAGCTTACAGTATGAGATAATATATGTACATTGTAGTCCAAGTTGGTATTTTTGAGTTTGAATGCTTGAGAGTTTATTGGGCAGGAGGTGCTCATTGGACCTCATAACAAGTGTATTCTATTGCACTTCAGATCAAAAGGATTTAGAGACATAGGCATTGTTATTAGATAAAAAAATAAAAATAAATGGACAATTGAACTCAGGAACAAATTGTTTCTAGAGCACTCATTACAAAAGAAGACCATGTCTTTTGTTGCAAGCAAGTTACTGCACTTTATGGTCTATTTCATTGCATCGTAAATGTTATAATAACCAACTGCACCAACATAGTAATGATATGTGACTTGTAGCTATAGTACATCGAACAGGAGGAGGGAGGAGTTTGTCTCCAGCTTAGATAGCACTGGTTTCATAGTAGCCAAATATTTAACATCTCTGATTTTTGTTTTTGCCAGGTAATTCCTTTTTTCCAACTGAGTTTAGAATAGACAGTAAGTAGCCTTTTTTATAATGGAGGCACTGTTTTTGCACATTGCCAATATTTCTGCCCTTAATGTGTACTGTATTAATAAATATTAATAAAATGTTTCAATAGGAAAACGGTGCTGCTTTATAGCTGCTTGATCCTTCAAATCATGCTCTAATATGGTAGGTAGGATAAAGCTATATTATTTGTCACTGAGATTCAGGATGCTTCCTTTTCTCTTAATTTTCCCATGTGGAGGATCGAGTACATTTGGCGATCTGCAGACAGAAGTACTGTGCAAATGTGAAGAATGTAAATTATAATTTCCTACCTCTGTTTTTTCAGTGACATTTTTGTTTCAAGTTGCAGTGTGCAAGATGCAATTGCACTTTTTTTGCCTAGAGCTAACTCAGCTGTGTTGCGCTCTGCTGGCTTTGACTACATATTACATAAGCATCCAGCAGAGTAGCACACATCTGATGCCAAAATCCCACCAGTGAAGCTATGTCAGAGTACAGAAGCATGAGTTAGAACACTTCAGTCTGTTTCTTTGTCTGTACAACACTGGATAAAGTCCTTTATAGGATATTAGTTCTTCAGTAAAGAAGAGAAAATAAAAGGGCAAAACGTGTTGGAGAGAGTAGAAATACTGACCCAGACTCATTTCAGATTTCTGTGTTGGGAGTAGGAGACATTTACGATGAGGAGGCAAAAGTAACTTTATGAAGGTGATGAAGAAGCTTGGTCAATTGACTGTAATTTTTATATAGATAAGATGTTACAAAATTAATCTGGCAAACAGGTGTAGGGCAGAAGAAAAAGTTTTTGCAAGTGGGGCAATGAGGAAAGGCAAAGATGTAGAAAACACAAGACAGACATGTACAGAAGCAATATTTTCCTATATGAGATCTCCTTTATTTTTGGAGAGTGAAGATTAGTTAACATTCTTGTTCTATATAGCTGAAGATGGCTTTCACAGGATCTTGCACAGAGTCATACTCAATTACTATTCGTGGTAAACAATGACCTTATTTGTGCTCCAGTTAATATATAGTGCCAAGACATTTTCCATCATGAAAGCATGTCTTTGACACATCATTGTGTGGTTATTTTTCTAAAGAGTTTGGTTTTGTTCAGATTCGTATCTGTAAGTTTATCTCACTTAGAAGCCTCTTAACAGGAAGACGTTTGACTGCTTTGTATGCAGGGTTTTTCTGCCACTGTTGAGCCTTCCTTTCTTGTCTTTCTAAGATATACTTATTCTGTTTTCTTCTTTACATAATTTGGAATATTTAAAAACTTTTGGCTACTTCTCTAATACAGGACTGGAACTGCCTTCCATTTCAGTAAAATGATATTTAATACTTGGAAGTGAAAATGTTATGAATATAATATCTCTGACATGGCAACTATAAAATCTGAATCTAAACCAGTAACTTTATTATTATGCACTATAGTATGATGTATTTGCTCTTAAATTCAGGGCATGAAATAGATATGATATTCTTCTTCCCTTCCTTATTTCCAGCAATTCACTCTGTTTCAGCTTGGCATAGATATTAAAAAGGTACGATGCAGTCCATGTTTGGATTGTAACATGAATATTATTTTTTGTCTTTTTTAAAAAACAAAATAGATATGGATGTAGTTACTGTAGCAAGGTTTGTGTTGAATAAAAATTAAGGCAATGAGGGAATAACATTAGCCAAAAGTATACTGAAAATATAGTTGTATTAAATCTATTTTACCAAGGTTATCTGTAGAAACAGATCACTTCTGAAAGACAAGAAGTGAAATGTATTGGAAATTAACAACATTTTTTATTTTTCTGTGATACTTATGCAAAGCACAAATTTCTTTTGAAATTTTAAGTGGTAAAATTAATATTTCATCAGAAAAGGGAAAGCTGAGTTCTGTTTGCATTTTTGGTAATGGAAAGCCAATTTGTGTCAAAAGCAAATAAGTCTAAAAAAGTTGAAATGTTTCCTCTATTTTTTCTAATGACCATAATGGAAAAGCAAAGCAGACTTTTACCAAGAACATTTGGTTTATTAATCTCATGAAAGGAGAAGTGTTTCAGAAAAAAAATATTCAGCAGTTAAAATACAAAGTTTGGATAATGATGCATGAATTCATTTAAAGAAACTGGAAGACCTAAGGACAGGCTGTTCCTGAATCTCAGCTGAAAAAAGACTCAAACTTTTTGTAGTTAATCTTATACTTGTGGTTTCTATTGGGATTTAATTAAGAGATCTAATAATACAGTAACATATAGTGATTTTCCTTACATCCTATCCAGTTTTTCAGATCTAAGAAGTGGTAATTTGTTTGCAGGAAACTGATGTTTGATGAGACTACTGATAGGAGTATGTACAAGAACATTTTCAACTGAAAGAAGGGAACCCAAATATTTTGGAGTCTTCTGCCCAATAAATAGTACTTTTACTTTCACTTGAACCTTTTCATTCGCCCCTTTTCACTTGCCTTAGGATCTGAGGTGACTATAAGTCAGGACCAAGTTCCTATGCCAGTAATGAGCGGTGTAACCTAAAGTATATCCTTTGAAACGGTGAAGGCAATATAAATTTCTACTAGAGGAAGGAACTTCTGAAATTATCTATTCTGACATCTAAAGTCAATATTTAAATATAGTTTATTTACATCCTTGAAGCTCTTTAATAAAAAGAGGGAGTGTTTATATATTCAGTAGGCTTAAATCCTGAATAATTTGCACTGTAAGATGCACATCCTGTTACTTGCATGCACTAATTCTTACAGAATTTTTGATCCTTGCTTCCTTCTCTATATTCTTCTTGGGTTAATGTGGTTTCACTGAGAAAGTAAATATTTTTTTTTATTATTTTAGTGTTTTCCATTGAGGATTTACACAGTGTTCTCTACAGCACACAGTATGGTCTGTGAAAAAAAGAATAAAATTACAGTAGTGCTTGTTTCCTAGGCACTGTTACATCTCCCAAATAAATGAATAATAAGGCAGGACAGAGTCTTGTTAATCTGTACCCAAGGGAGAAACTGCAGATTTGATTACTGAGATTTGAAGCCTGTTCACCTGTGGATAGAGTTGTGGTGGGTGCGAGCAGGGAATTTTTCAACTCAGAGGTTTTTTCTGATGCAAAATGACCTTTTCTCAAAATTATTGGTCAGAAATCTTTATCTGGCCCTGGACTGCTCACCAGGAAGCCTGCTAGTGTTTTCACACAAATTATGAAACTGCCAGATTCTGCTGCCTGTTACTCCAGTGGAGGCAGAAGATTTGCCATGTTGATAGTTATAATCATTGACTCCCTCAAGGACAAAACACCTTCCTTTCTAAAGCTGTAATATTGGCTTGATGAGGATGAAGGAGGGTTGTGAAATATTGTGTTCCCCCTTGAATACGTCTCAACATGGTAGCACAGATGGGAAGCTGCTGCAAGTATCTGTGTTTGGGGCAGGTTTGCAGAAGCTCAGTTTGTCCATGCTGCAGTTTTCTGTCTTCCTGTGTGGGGACTCCCTTGTTCTATATCAGCATGTGGTAGATACTTGAGCAATATCACATCTCTGAGGCAAAAGCAGTAATCTTACTTGACAGTAGTGCCTGCAGCCATCAAACTTTCTATTTGTACCTCAAGAACTAAGCATGGTTGGGCTTAGTTACTGTTAATTAGAATTACAACAAAGGTTCTTTATCTGTGATAGTAGTACTTAACTACATTGTGTTCAGCTGGGAGCTGAAATATTGAGCATTGTTATTAAGCTCAATTTTAATGTACTTTCCAAACTTTCAGCGTTAAGAGAGGTGATAGGTGGAGAAAAATTATAGATATTGGTAAGGGATTACTCAGATCATCTAGAAAAGGAAAGAAATTATGATTTCTTATCAAACCATTGCCAAAAGCATCATTTCCCTTTTCATATATTCAGTGAAAACAAAGTTTGTTTTTTTAGAAACAGCAAACATGAATCTTCTGTCCCATGGAAGAAAAAAAATTAAAAGCCCTGCCGGCAGCTAGACCAGCTGCATACCACTAATTTTGGGTTTTGTTAATGATTATGAAATGTAACAAAGACAACAAAGACAAAATAGCTTTTTCAGTTTTTTCTTACCATGTACTTATTTACTGATATACTTGCAGCTGTGATATGTTTTGCAAAATTGCCCCAGTTTGCAAGAAACAAAGCAGAATGAATAGCATGCTTGGATACTGCAATGCTGAGAATAAACAAATTGCTTATAAAAGATGTACTGAGTAATGGATTGAATTTTTACTAGCAATAGAATTTCAAAAGGTTTTCCATTGAATAAAAATTGCAGCTTAGTTAAACTAAGCTTAGGTAGCTGTTATACTGTGGCATCTGTCTATTGCTCTGAACTATTTGTCCACACTCTCTTATCCATTGTAATGTGTGTGAGTTTTTTCCCACTTCCATTTTAAAGGGCTTGGGACAAACACCATGATTTTTCTGTATCTCTAATATAGCTTCCAGGGCATGCTGACTCAATGTTATCATAGTTTTTTTGGTTATAATCTATAATTTGAGTAGTGTTATGGCTGTTGAAATACAACAATTGTAAAGCAACAGTTTTTGTGTAACACACTTCCTCCCACCTGTAGTAGAAAATAAGCTAAAATTACTTGAAAACATCTGTTTAGTTTAATTAAACTTAGACTGCTTGACAGTAATACACTCTACTGCATATATCTACAGAAGAATACACAATAGGATTATCCTAAATTTTATACATCATAAATCAACAAATTTCAACTGATTAATGGGTGATTAACCCAATATCATTGCAGCAGTAAGCACAGGAAAAAATTGGTGAAATTCGGAGAAAGAGTAGGCAGAGATCTTAAAATTTATTCTAGAGAAGACCAACAGAATCCTTTTAGTTTTAAGAGAAATATTCATCTGGAAAAAATAGCAGAAATAAGTTCTAGATTATATTACTTTTTCAATAGCTCTTTTTAAATTATCTGTTATTAAAAATGGGGAATTGCTAGTTTTTATTAGAAGGATGTCTTGAAAGAGACATGCCTGTGAAATAGCACAGAAACTGAGGGAAGACTGAATCATACACTCCCTCGGTTTTGTTTGATTTTGTGGGTTTTATTTTAACAGGATGTAGGGGTTTCTAATTGTGCTGTTGGTACAACAAAAATGTAACATGTACTGAAACATTTCTATTTTTGTTAGAAATTTTCATATCCCAAAATATTACTTAATACATTAAAATAACCTCTTACGGAAGATGATGTTTTTAGGACTTCAATTTCTTTATTTTGTGACAGCTTTTTACATTTTTCTGCATTTCTCAGGTATAAATATGTCTATGTAGCCACCCATGCATGTTTCTAATTTCCTAATGTATACAAAAAGTGGAATTGTTTCCACTGTTAATGATTTTGGAGAGATAGTTGTTAACCTGACTCAGGTGTGCATTGAATTTGCAACTGCAAAATAAAGGAAGAAAATGTGTTCTATTCCAGTGTTCTATATGCATGGATAAAAGCTGAGTAGAAACCTTATTTCAATTGAGTTGTAATATTTTATTACTCTAGGAATTTTTACTCTTTAATCCAGCCTTGGTTGGTATTTACAATCAAATTTGTAGTTCATGTACGTAAATCTGACTTAATAATTTGAAAAACAATCCTTTAAAATAACCATATAATTAGACTTGTACAACTATGGGTGCTAGTGATTATTAACAAAAGTCATTGACTTCAGTGGGCGATCAGTTCAAATAATTGTTTTCAAAGAAAAATAAGTCTTTAAGCTCTCTAACAGGAATTTTATCTTATTTTATTATTCAGTTTTTCTCCAACTTGATTGGTCCAGTTAATTGGGCACATCTTACTCTTTGATTTGCAAGAAGCCGTGTCTTTTTAAGAAGCTATCTGTCCTGGATCTTCAGCAGAAGTATGGGAAGCCACTGGAAGCACATCCCCACTATGAATACCTCTGAAAGTGACGAGGTTACCAGCTGAGTAAATGCATACATCAAGCCCTCTCCTATGCACTCAGCTGGACCAAACAACCTGAGTTCAGATTACTGTTAAGGTCAGGAGATGTTTCATACATGGTGAAACTGTGGTCAAAGGGAATGGGGTATTTATAGTTCTGTGAGTGTCTGGGTTGACTTTCTAATGGACAGAAAACTTGTAGGAGTCTTTTTGTAAACTAGGGTTTTTACCTTAGCCAGAAGGCAGACACATTGCCCAGCTGGAAAGTAGCATCACTATACTTGGCAAAGATGATCCTATACAGAAAATGCAGAGGCACAGCAGTACTTGGCTTTGTTACAACAGCCAAACAATGACAATGTTTTCTAACCTGGGTGGTATTTGTTCAAAGCAGCAGTCTGACAAGGAAAGACTGAGCTCAGCTGTGAGCATTTCAACAGATCCGTCCTTACTGCTTTATCTTCTCTCTTGAGAGTATAAACTTGCAGGTGCTTTGTACTTGAATTCCTTCCTCCTTTTGACACTTCAGTGTTTTCTGCCACAGTTGTTGGGAGCTCCTTGAGATTTCCTGGCCCTTTTTTTCAGAGCTCTGCACAAAGACTTGGAACTTGGCTGCTCTGTATGCTATTCCAAAGGCTGTGGAATAATGGATAGGAAAACTAGCAAGCACTGAACTTTTTGGAGTAGCAGACTTCATAATTTTTTCTGCACAAATACAGCTAAAATATTTTGAAATTGAAGTGTTTTTTTTTAATTTATCAACCATTTGTAGACTGTAGATAGCTTAAATGGTCAAGTAAAATTTTGCTTATAAATATATATATAAAAAAAATGAACCTTTTAAAATATAATGCAAGCCATCTCTTACGAATCCATTCTGGTTTTATTAATAAAAATTTCAGAGTGAAAAAAACTCATTCATGAAAGACTTCTAAGTAGCTGTAGAAACAAGAACAAGAGTTGTAAGGGAGGCAAACACTTTCATTTCTTTTTAATTTTATTTATTATTTATTTTAAGAAAGAACTAAGGAAGAATAAAAAATCTTGGAGTGTAAATCTCAGAGCTTATAACATAAATAGTGTAGAAATTAATCGTTGAAGTGGCCATCGGTTATTTAAAGAAATATGAAGACAGAAACAGCATATTACACAGATTTTTTTTTTCCTTAATTAATCTGGCTAAGAAAATTGTACACATACTGAGAGAACGTACAGACAGTTATAATATGTGAGTCTGGAAAATAAATACATTTAATGCAGTGCCAAGTTGTGCACAGGATTACTCAAAGCATGTATGAATGTTGTCTTTCTTAAGGATCAAAATCTCACTGAGTGATTAAAATCACAACTCAGTGCTGAAAGGCTTGGATTATCTCTGGAAAACGTGTTATCAAAGGCTTGAAGACTAATGCTGGTCGTGTTCATTGCATGCACAAATATCTTGGAGACAAGCCTAATGGTGGTGTCTTGAATTTTGACCCAGTGTGCTTTCAATCCTGTGTTGTTATAACAAAGGCATAGACCTTTCGGAAGGTTGCTCTGTGAATTCTGCTGGCATTTTAGACGAAACTACAGGAATCGGTGAAGCTTTGATGTACAGTTCTGAGGTCAGCTGGCAAGCTAAAACTGAGAATGAGAAAGCCCTAAAAGGATCAGTATGAAAGCTATTGGGGTGCCAAAAGATAAGATGCCTGCTGCAGACTACATTTTGTTGCCTGGGGAAACACCACGGACCAAAAAGTGGTCCAAGGAGAAAGTGTCCAAGTAACATAGCAGAATGATGATGATGAGGCTGTGTGTGCTGAAGAGTGGTCTAATGGATAAAAACCAGCATGTAATTGTCCCTGTGTGAATCAAGGTAAGGAGTGCCTGACTGCTTCACTACTTAGGAGACTTGTTGGAAGTCATGCCCTGGTCCTGAATGCCCAGGGTGGTCATAGGGAGGCAGATGTCCTACCCTTCCTGCTAGAGACAATACCAGGATGTCCCAGATGAGAGCCTAGCACCAGAATAAAGCTGTCTGCTCTTTTCACTGGATAATCTAGTGTATGGACTGATAACTTTGTGTGTGCATCAAACCACAGTAATGCACAGGAATGTTTTCTGTTCTTTGCTATGTTCTAAAAAAAGTAATTTAAAACTTTAATTTAGCCCATGATATCTAGCTTTACAGGCTCTATGTCAACTGAAGATGTCAAGATAAAGTGCTGGATTCAGAGATGGGAATAGGTTAATGGCATAAAAAGATAAAACTTGTCCGTAGTTTTAAATCAGTCAGGTATAAGGTCAGACAGCATTAGCCTAAAACTAAACATAACTACATTTCTACATATGCACATAACAAGGAGATATTCCAAGTATCACCACTGTATCAAGAAGCAATGTTGAGTTTGTGATGAGTCCAAGACTGAAAGCACATGGAGAACATTAATATGTTCAAATTAACATTTTGGAACTTCTGGGCTGGTATCCATTTGTTTGTGATAAGAGTGGGGCTCCTCTCTTTCTTCCATGGGAAAAACAAATTGCATTGCAGATACAACAAAGGCTATGACAGGCATAATTTACCATTAACTGACCTCCTATATCTGTATCATTAGAAATAGCCAGATGATACTACTGAGAGTTTGTCTTGCTCTTCCTCATCAGTTGCTAAACCTCAAACTGTCTTATAGTGGAAAAGCAAGTGCTTTTACCTTCTGATGTTACCTGTCATTTGTTATCCACTTACTTTATCTTTTCTGGAGTTTCCCTGATGTTTACAGCTTTTATTTTCTTCTGACATCCTTTGCTGCAGAAGTGTTTCTGTAACATGCTCTTTGCATTGCTCTGCTGTGTCTAGTGCCTGTCATAAATGTGAACATGAATTCTCAGACTCTTAATGATGGCTTTGACCTATAATTATTTAATAATAAAAAGCTTTATGTGTTATTAGTGCGCTCATAGTGTGGTGCTGGAATGGTATAGATTTGATGAGAACATTTGCCATCAAAGATACATTCCCAGAACAGGTGTCTTGTAAAAACCAGTCATGTCCTGTAACTCTTCATAAGTTTGTTCCAGCCTAAGGACTTGATAGTCACATAACAAAATGAAGACAGGTATTTTGGAAGCTTTAGCTACAGTATTAGTAGAAATAACTAGGACTGGTTTTGGTTTTTTGGGGTTTTTGGTGTTTTTTTTGTTTTTTGGTTTTTTTTAATGGGCATGTGATGCAAATAAAAATTCAGATCAGTTACTAATTTTAAGAGTGGTTGCTGATATTTTATTAAGCATAAGTTTCTGTTCTGTAATATACCTGGAAGAAAGCTTCTGTCTTTTTTTCTGTAAATCTATAGTGTGAGACTACCTCATAAAGATCTGCTTCTACTATTCTTTATGAAACTACGATTCAAGTTTTTATTTCTCTAGTTTAATTTCTTATTGTCTTCCATAGAGGAGAAAAAAACTCTTCTTTTTATAGGTCATTCATTTTTACATTTCCTTCTGTGACATACCCCTCTCTATTAACACAAAGACTCCTTTTATTTTATATGCCTGTAAAAAGCAGCAGGCTTCTCTCTTAATCAGTGTTGTCTAGGTTCATTGCTGGAGGGCCTAGGTCATTAGTAATAAAGGTCATTACTTGATGTTTCCAACACATAGAGACTTTCAGATGATCCTGCATTTAATCTCCCTGTGACTCAAAACAGACCTAGCCTCATGTTATTAAAGTTATATTATTTTCTTAAAGAATAAACTGAAAAACTCCTGGAAAAAAAAAAGGCTCTATAACTGTGATGGTGTGTGCACAATAGATGCAAAGGTATGATAGAGCACACAGGGCCTGAAAGCTCTTCCCATGGGGGAAGAGAAGCAAGCACTTGCTATCAGATTCTATGTGGTTTCCTCCAAGGGGCTGAAGGAATATCCCACAGAGCCCTAGATCTGCCATGTCATTCTTGCCCTCATTACCTTACATCTTAGCCTCTTCTGATTTCTAGTATCCTAATTGAAAAGACACTTTGTAGTAAAAAAGCTGTGTTCAAATCACTTTGAAAGCCAAGCTCCTCTGGTATTTTTCATGGCAAATGTTTTTCTTGGATCCTTGACCTTATTAAACAAAATTATCTTCTGAAGCTTTTTTGAGTGTGAGCATTACTCTGCTGCCCCTCAGTAAGGTCAAAAACCAGCACATTCTAAATGAATTGTTTTGTCCAATATTTTAATCAGCCTGGCTTCTGAATGTTAACTCATCTCTCACATTTTTCTTCCCCTTATGTCAGCTTCTGTTGTCATCTCCCTGTCTTCAAAACTAAACAAATTACCTGTATTTTCTTCTTCATTTGTAGAGATAGAAATTTTGGTAAACAACACTCTGTTATTAAAGAACTCCAGGTGTCCTCTCCAAAGGGAAAAATAGATTTAAGATCTGGATTATGCTGGATTCTTCCTTTTTTTAAAAAAAAAAAAAAACAAAAAAAACAGTAAGAGCAAGATGAGAGAAGAGAATGCAAATCTAATTCTGATTTGTTTTGGGTTTTGTTTCCCCCTCATCTCCCTGCTGCTTCTTTTTTGTGGTGCATGGAGAAGTGTGTGTCCATAGTTCACTGGCAAATTGCAGACTCTTTCCTGAAGTGTCTGCCTTCTGAGGTTTTCCTGAGAGTTATTAAAATACTTTTGAGGAGAGATTTTGGGAAGTGATAAGTTAAATGTATTTAACTTGAGCCAAGAGTCAGATTTAAAAGGCAAAGATTGACCCAAGGCAAGCAATGTCTCCTAAATTCTACATTTATTAAACTTTTGGACAAATCTTGAATTTATTTATCCACCTGAGTCACTACTGGTTGTTCTGAAGCTTTTCAAATGGCTTTCTTTCCTGAGAGGAACAAAATTAAAAAGGAGTCTTGCATAAGCTGATCCCATTCCCTTTTATTTCTGCCATCACTTTCTTCATTGCTGGAATGTACGTCTTGGCCATCGGGACAAAATCCATCCTCTAATTTTACATCTACTCTTACAATATAGTTATTTTAGAAAGATTGTAACTGAACAACGCTCATTGGAACAACAACAAAAAGAATTGTCAGATAGATATGTGAAAGGAAGACAAAAGTCAACTCTAAAGACTTCCAAGAAAATGAATGTTTTGTCAATTTAAAAACCTTGTTTCTCCCATGGATAGCTTGTGAAGTACTACTTCATAAACTGAATTCTAGGGCCCACAAGCAGTTTCTAAAGATCAATGATAAATCATAAACAGCTATACTTTGATGAAAGCTGTCTTTACTAAGAAATATAGTGGTATTCACAATTGCTGTGTTATTACTTTGTGTGTTCAGAGGCTGGGCTTTAATAAGACTTAGTAGTGATGTTTTCTACAAGTATACTAAGCACCTTGAAAAAGCTTGTAAATGGAAAGCCTTGCAGTGCTGTGTTGAATTAGTTTGTTGTCTTCATTGTGCAGATGAGTCAGCTGTGGCAAAGGGATAATAAATTATCTTCTCTGTTTCATATGAAAATCTGTTCATCAATTTACAGGTCTTTGCTCATCCCAGACCTCAGTATTTCATTTAATCTTTAACATGCCAGTTTTATAGATGGATGAAGTTAAATGCTCAGTGGAATGTGAGTTTTGTAAAACTCTATGTCACTCCAGCAGAACACACAACATTGTTTTGAAATGGTCTGATCCACATAATATGCAACTATTTTGCAGTGACTTGAAGCTAGAGGAACAAAGCAAAATGAATTAAGTGCTTCTTATGGGGATCATTTTTTTTGCATGCCTGAACTTGATATGGGAGATTAACTAGTCTCTCTGGAAACTGCAGAAGAGATGAATTTTAAGAGCTAGATTCCTGAAGACTCTTCAAAGCAAAGCAAGAACTCAGTTTTTTTGTCCCAAAACATGGAGGTGCTAATTCATCATGATGTTGCTCTATACTGTGGTATGCAATGGAAGCATGTAGTGTAGAATAGCCCCACGGTATTAATTTTTAAAAATAGAATCATTTCTAGAATTAGTATAATTTGAAAAATTTCCTCTTGGCTTATGTTACCACTTCCTTTTCTGTGCTATTAGGTTTTGTCTTGTTTTATGGAATGTTTTATTCCTTTATACACTTGTTAATATGTTTGTTAATATGTAGTAAATTTTTTTAAAAATGTGAAACTATGTGGAAATTAAAAACAGAATGCATTTTTTTATTGTCTGTATGCATCTAACCTGTCACCAAGCAAGGAGACAGAATGGAATATCAGTACTGATGACATATTTCACAAATAACAATCCAACATTTATTTGTAAAGTTATTTCTTACATATCAATCCAAATTTTATTTTAAATTTATGACTTAATGTACATTTTGTCCAGGAATAAAAGAATAATAAAAATCCTATGTATACTGAAAGCAGATATATTTCTAATTATACACAATATTAATGATTCAGAAGATGCATTTGGAAAAAAAAAAAAAAAACCCAAACACTACTTAAAGTTAGTTGTGATTAAAACTGAACTGGCTTTAACAATCCCATGACAATCTAGATCTGTTAGAAGAAAGATAAATCACTTAAGCAGACTGTGAGATGTTGCCCTTAGGTGAATCTGTAGGTGAAATAAAGTGAAGCTCAAAGGAGGAGGCTGAAGAGGATAGAATTATGTGGATTATGAGAGAAAAGTTTCCTTTGATAGGAGCAGCTTCTGTGCACAAGGGCCAAAGAGAAGCCCACCAACCTAGGTGCTGGATTCAGTAAAGCTGTAATAAACTATAATGGCGAAAAATCCTGCACCAGCAGGACGATCCGACTTTGATGTCTTCTTTTCAACACTACATAATGCTTGCAGAAAGGTAAAGAACTGAAAAACAACAGAGAACTTGTAGTAAGGGATACCTGGAAAGATTAGTATTTAGAGTAATGTGAGAAGCGTTTGCTGTGAGTGTAAAACTGGCTGCTCAGGCAAAGGTTTTAACAAGCATTATTGTCTGTTAAATCATATCATTTACCTCCAGTGGCTTAGGTCAAACTGTACCCTTCTGCAAAAAGGTAAAAGCCAATTGATGCATGTTAGGCTATGGCAGTGGTAAGAACAGGATGAGAGTGTGATGTTTTTCAGAAAACTGTTGGATGCTTTGCCTTTGGTATTGCAATACCTCATTAAAGCTGACTGCTGCAGGGGAGTTCCCTGCATTTACTTAGAGGGTCTCAGGGTTTCTTCTGATAGGGTTTCTAATATTTAAGAAATGGAGAATAAATATAACAAATGTGCGCAAATCATGCTTACGTTGCCTAACCCAGTGCTTTGAGAGATACCACTAACACGCTAATCTTGAACTAATTTTCATGAGACTGATTGGGTGAAATCAAAGGGGTTTTTTTGTTGTTACAAGAAAGATGGAGATTCTTGCCCTAAAAGATATTTAAGGATTTAACCCTGAATCATTTTCCTTGCTGATGACTTCTTGATGGATACCTATGAGATGACAAAAACATTCTAGTGTACACTGTTGTGGACCATTATAATTGTAACTGTAGTATTACCATGCAGCTTGGCAGACTAGGGTCCTGTAGTATACAACCCTCCATGACTGACTGATCATGGGCTTAAAACAGATTTTCACTGCAATTTGCATTTATCTGCACTTAGAAACTACCAGTATTTCTACCAACTGCTGAGTAGGGTTAAAATGAACATCAGTGCTTAGAACTGAAAAAACTGTAATCCAACTGGATTTTTGATAGACTTTAGGACCCGATCCAGAACTCACATTTCACACTGGTAGACTTTTATTCACATCTATTAGCAGGAGAGGAAAATGTCTAAGTTATGAAATGTTTTTCTCTTCTTTCCCTGCTTTCTTTCTGCACTTCAAGTTTTGCCATTGTTAGGTTATTGATCTACTGTATGACTGCTCTACCATTAATGAGCACTGGCTCTCTTCAGAGCTAATGAACAGGGAGGGCTTAAAGAAGTAAAGCAATGATGATCATGTTAATGAAATCCATCTCCAGAGCTGACTTCGACTAGAATGTGAATAAATTGAGGCTCAGGAGTCTGGAATGTAAGAAACTGTAAAAATATGATATTTCTGTTTTCTTTGGGAGGTACCATTACATTCTTAATTGCTCTGTCTGAATACACAATTTAGGAAACATTCTGTTGTGATGACAATAGGGAATAGTCTATTTAATTTCTCCCAAACTTATTGTGACTGGCTTGTTTTACTTTTTTTTTTTTTTTGCTCTAAACCGTGTGTCCTTTTGCCAGACTTTCTGTAAATGTCATGAAATTCTAAATTTCATTCCATCTCTAACACATCGGTGGAGATTCTTTTGGTTCTCTTTTAAAATGTCTCCAAATTGAAAGAGTGAAGAATATGGAGTCATGAAATAAACTTAAGACACATCTTAGATTTCGATTTAGGTTAATAAAGTGTTGAAAACAAACAGCTCATTTTAAAAATAGGGAGTTATTTATATTAAATTTATAGTAAATTTGAATTATGTTAAAGTTATTGTCTGCAAGTTGTGCCATTTGATTATGTAGATGGCTATGATATCAAGCAGAATACATCATGTATTGAAATATCTTTATAAATTACTAATGTTTGCCAACTGAGGATAGATAACATGGTTAAAGCCTGAATTTAGATGGGAAAACTCTGAATTTGTGCAGATGAAACAAACATAATATAAGACGTAGATCATAAAAATTTCAGTCTGTTACCCCTGGACTATTACTTTTTTTGTTATTACAAAATCCAGATAACAGGTAAAAAAATGTTAAAAGTCTGTTAAGAATACATAAAAACTGTAAAATTCACCTTTAAGCCTCTATGAATCTATTGAAACTGTGTAGGGCATAGAGTGGAATGATTGTTGTATGGTGGGGACATTTCATGGGCTCAAGTGTCACTCACAGCAGGTGACACATGAGCAGAATTTGGTGGAACACGAGTGCTTAAAGGAATATTTGGGCTGAACGGATTGAACCGTCACTGTTGTACCTGTTGCTACTGCCTACCCTCAGTACTCTCATAAGTCATTGTTGGTAGATGTAAGTTGAGAGTACATCAGTTAAAAAGCAGGATCTTAACACAGGTAAGTTATCCTCAATAGGTCTTTTGAAAACATTTGACTTATGCAATGTAGAATTTTCTAATTTATTCCAGCTTTTTTGTTTGTATGCTAATGCACGATACCATGATGAATTGATGTCCAAGCTGGTAGTTTTCTAGCAAATTTCTCTTAGGACCAGGGCTATCTGGACGGTTAGGACTGAAAATAACAGAGGTGATCTAAACTTAGAGTTTCAGAATCTTGTCGCTCCAGTAAAATGTTGTTCTATCTCCCACATGCTGCCTCTAACTAAAAATAAACAAATAAATAAAACCTTTGGTGGTAGAAGCCAACTCTTGTTAGAGATATAATTTGTTATATATATATATATGTTAGATATATAGTTTGGAAAATAGAAGCACGTGTTTCCAACAAGTAGCAGACATATTTATTCCTACTAGGTTTTGTGACTCTTTTTCCCCTCTTTGTTTTTCTGGTATGCAGGATTTAGGACTAGGTATAGTGAAAAGCATTTTCCTAGCAGATTTGGGACCATGGTATGGTTGCTTGTTGTATCAGTATCTTCCAGCCCAAGGTTTGTTCTCTAACCAGGTAAAATATGAACTTTCTTTTGGTCCATTTATTATTACCCAGTTATCTCTCCTGCACTATTAAAGGTTTGTTTTTATAACATCTAAATGAAAGGTTAGTAGTATGGGGTTTAATGGTAGAATTTTCATAAAAGATTTTGGAGCAGGTGCAGAAATGCAACTCACATAGTCATCTAACTTAAGAATTGTGTTTGAATGTAATGAAAAATATAACTTACAATAAGGCTTTATCCACATTACTCGTAGTCAGACTAGAGTAAGAATGTGGTATTAGTGTTCAGTCCAGGTTCCAGTGAAGGAAGAGTTTAGCACAAACCATATAATAATAAATAGTATTTCTTTAAAAGAACATTTAGAAATTCAGAAGTGAGCCCTGGACTTGGTAAAATTCAAATGACTATGTGAGAATGACATCAATTAGAATTGCAGGCACTAGTCATAGCGTTTGTCTTTTTTTATTTTTCGCTGAGAGGGGGAAGCAGAGGGAAGAAAGGATCTGTTTCTTAGTTTATTCAGTTGAGCAGTTTGTGTGGTTTCAGGAGAGTTTTGAAAGGCAGTCAGCACTTTGCAAATTATTGTTATTCCAATGTTAGTTACTTCTGAAGTGAATACTATCACACTTCTATTATACAGTATGTACACTGTTTTATTTCAGATGACAACAGCTCACTTCTGGAGAATGTAGTCTTTTGGGAGATGTTTCTGCTTTGAGAGAAAAGCTGCATATGGCTTTGACATTCATTTAATACCTTAAGTGTTTGTATGTTTGTGTGCTGTGCAAAATAGCTTTCCATATGAAAATGATAGATTTGACCCTCTGTGTTTATGCTGTAAACAAAGCAATTCTCATACAGAAAACATTATTTGTCTAGTCAAACCCAAGACTGCTTCTGTGTAGTTTAATTTACAGTATATTCTCTGCATATTCTGTAACAAGGACTGTTTCTGATTTCAGTGGTATAAAAGGAAAGAACAGAGGAAGGGGAATGCAGCTAGCTTGGCTTTGGCTACCTGAAGAGGTCGATAGCACTACCCAGGATTCACATGTAAGTTCTATCAAGTCAAGTTAGCATGAGGACTGTGAGTGCCATAAAGAAGAGAGCTGAAAATAGTAGGAAAAGGCTTAAAAGTAATAGAATCACGGACTCTTAAGGGTTGGAAGGGACCTCACAAGATCAGGAAAACGATTTAAAAAGCCCCACCAACAAGCAAAAAAAAAAATAAAGAAGTATAATTTGGAATATCTACACAACATGTAGTAAGGACTTACGTGTAGCAAAACCATTGCATTCATTGAATGCAATGATGGACAAAGTATAGTAGTAGGTATATAAAGCTTTTCTCCTAAATGTTAGAATAATTTGCTTTAGTCAAATACCTAGATGAATAGGGAAGAAACAGACCTTCTACAGGAATATGAAGGAAAAAGTAAGGTTCAATGCCAGAATGAAGTGTACTTAATGTTAAATGACTGTAAAGGGTATAATACACAGGACAGTTGGCAGCTGAATAATGTAGCAGAGCAGGGAGTATTGAGACAGCACACATTTCAGAGTAATAAATATGACTGAGATGCTTAAAGTACCTTTTATAACACTTGCCTGCTTTTTTTTCTTGACAAAACATTTTTTTGAAGGGGTGGAAGTGTTAATGAAAATGTTTCATTTCCCTCAAGAATATAACTTTAAATGTATACAAAGCCTCTCTTGTTTCTAGGAGGTTTTTTTTCCCCTCATATCTGAACATAAAATTGAAAAGCAGTAAGAAAAAAAAATTAAAAAGCAATGAAAAAGTTTTGTTTACTCAAAATCCTCCAGAGAAAAATATGAGTAAAGTTAAGGTTTGGTTTAGTTAAGAAGATTTGTTTTGGTTTCAAAATTGTACTATTTTTTTCAGTCCTCCTTTGAGTAATATATTTCATCTTGTCTGGGAAAAGAAATCATAGCAATTTTTCTTTTCTCTTACTGGATATAGTACACCTGTCACAAAACACATAGTAGTGTTCTTGGACTAAGGAACAATTATATCATTAATTCGCCATATAGGGAGTAAAAAAAAGAATCTCTGAAGTTAGAAAGACCAAGAGATATATAGATATCTATGTGTAGTTACGTGTATGTGTTTGGATTTGTAGTAATAATATTTTTGAGGCTAAGCATTAGACTGTGCTTCTGCATTCAGTTACATTTTCCAGCTACTTAAAGGAATCATAACTTATTTATGCACTGGCAGTGCATGGGAGCACGAGTCATGGGCCATGGTCAGACTGTGCTGGGTGAAATATAGGCAGGGAAAAAAAAAAAGAAGGCTCGAGTGCTTTCTTTGGACAATTTTTTAAATTATTTATACAGACCAATGGTTTTCTTAGAGAGTTAGAAACGTAATGTGGTAATTTCTAGGATCAGTTCATGGGAAATGAAGCCACATGGATAGATTGCTGTGTCTTTGTAACCTTTGACTGAGTTGGACTGTGCTCTGCACAGGTGTAAGCAATTGCAGGATCTGGCTCTGCAGTTAGGACTAAAAATACCTAGTCTGAGTGAAATAGAAATTATCGTTAATCTACTCATGAATTAATATTTAGAGGTGCTTACAGCATTAAAAAGTGAGAATTATTTCTTAGGATAGTAAGTACTCTAATGACAGGAGGGGCTGAAGTGACTGTGCAGTCTTGAAACAGTAAATATATGTTGTAATTTTTCAGTGTCTTCAGTGCTCTCCTTTCAGACAGCAGAAGAGTTTCTCCAAATGTAAACAACTAGTTCCAGAGTTAAAAAACAAGGTCAACAGATAACCTCATTTTTTGTTTTTCCGTAAATGAGAAAATGAAAAAATTCAGTAGCAGCAATCTCTGAAAAAGTAGCAGGAAAACATTGGTAGTGCTGACTGATCTGTAACCTGTTTAGAGAGGTTGTAAAATTGGAATAAGATGTGAAAAGGATTAAGATATCTATAATAACAGCTTTTTTCAAGTGTTAAGGTAGCACAAAGACAGCATTTGCTTCTATATTATAAGTAAATGGCATATGAAGTTTAGCAGCAGCACAGAGGCAGTCAATGGGTTGATACAGGGTTTGCCCCCATGGAGACAGTGACCCAATGTAACCTGTGGGTTAACAAGCTTCTTGCCCACCCAGAACTACATGGCACTTCAGAGGGAATAGCAGTTGCTATTGCTACAAATGTGCTGGAATCCAAAGTCATTGCCTTGTCACTGCTACCTGTACTCACAGCACTCTTGCATAAGGCTGACAAAATCTTAATCTGTCTTTTAAGTTAATATTGTGACCAATAATGATGAGTAATTATAGACATCTCTAAATGACTGATATGTCAGCAGTTACAAACTGAGTTTTTAATTTTCTGCCTGGATTCTTCAGGGTGCCTGTTCCACTCAAACCTGACTTTCACTTCTTTGAAAAGCTAGCTTGAAACAGACTCTCGACAAGAAACTTCAGCGTGGGTAGGCTCACCAGAACCATCCCTATTTCACCTGTGGAGGTTCTTCTCTGTACCCAAAAGTTAATATATCCCAAATTCAACATCTCTTTCTTCTAATTTTCAGATTTCCAGTCCTCTTTTCCCATTATTTCTTGAAAGGCATAATAAAACAGAAGACTCTCGATGTTTGATAATAATGTGCATGTCAGATGCTTCTCTTTATTCTTTTTGGAAAGAGTTCAAGGACTGGGGTTTGCAAAGAGTGATAGACAATATAAATACAGGTAATAGGCAGGAGAAAGCATCAGTTACAAAGGGCTGTGGGGGTTTTCACAATGTTTATCACTAAATGTAAATAACTTAATAATATTTATTAGCTTCCCTCCTCTCTTTCTTTCTTCTCCTTCTGAGGGAAAAAAACCAAAACAAAACAACTGTGATCTGATCATTTGAAGAAGCTGTTGCTTTTGGAAAGGATACCAAGAACTCCCGTGGGCTGGATTCTCACAGCACGGTAGTTATGTGTGCTAGGTGAAAGTCTGACCTAAAAAAAAAAGGGTTATTTTATTTGGTTAAATTTAAAAAATATTTTTCCAGTGGAAGTTGACAGATTGAAAATGAAATAAATGAGTTACCTCTGGCAGTCTTGCAGTTCACCTTGGATGCATATGTGCACTCAGTTTTGCTTACTATTCTCTCTTGTTCTGTTCCTCCCTCCCTCCTCTCCAGTGTTCCTTTGTTGCTGACTTCAGTTCCTGAAGTTCACCAGGCTTGTTCTCTTTCAAGGGCATTGCAATACAATAAAGATATACTATAGAGTATATATTTTTATCTGTCTTTATAGAAAGAAAGCTCATAAGAAATCCATGGGAGTAATTGTTAAGTTCAGAGAAAACTGATCTTTCTAATTTACTGGGACTGAAATGTTTGAATGTTGGAGGAGAAACAATCAAACAAACAGTATTTTCTGCCAGTAGCACATTACTTTGCCAACTCTGGTACCCAGGTGCAGGTGCCTGTTTCCAGGCTTCTGACCATTAGAGACTGAATTACCAGAGCGGTGAGAGATATAGTATGTAGACAGTGGAGTTACAGCTGCAACACTGACAAAAGTATCCTGCAGCAATGAAGGAAATTCCTGTACCTTTTCATAAAAGAAAATATTTTTCAGTCATCTCCTTAAAAGTTGTATTGAAGGAACTAAATCAGTAGTTAAAAGGAATGAAAAAGTAAAGAAATGCTACTGAAATCAAGAAAAAAAAGAGATATTTCTCTAGGTATGCTCTAGCTTGGCAAATGCTGAGACAGAGACAGTAAGGAAAACAAGCTAAAATTTGGGGTGGGAGAACCCCACAAAGAAAAAGAGGCCTTTGTTTTAGCTAATTTTTGTTCTGCTAGCTAATTTTCAAAAATTTTATTTCAGGCTCTCAAATCAGGGTCCTTAAGGGAAGGCACACACCACCATGTTTGTGTCTTTTAGCTTATCTATACCTCTTGGCTTTTAAGTTTTATTTAAGAAAACAGACTGGTTAAAAAAGTAGAAATCAAGTTGCCTTTAGCAATTAGATTTATCATCATTGACATCATTGACTTCATGTTTTGATGGTGATGCTCCTGAGGGAGGAATATGTAGATGGCACTGGATTCTGTGGCAGAAGGGAAGAGTGCAGGAGATAACTCCTCAGTTCACTTGATTTTTACCTGATGATTTACAAGGTATGTAAATGAGGAGACAACCACAGAAGGTACATTTAATGGCATCTTAATGCATCATGGAATTTACGACTGGGCATGAATAGCTTGTGCACTCAACTGTTGGAAGCAGATGCTGCTATAATTCTACTTAATACTTAGGAGCAAAGTAAAGCATATTTTTTTTTTTTGTACAAATGTTTATGAAACATTAATAAGAATAACATGCACCATTCAATGCTGAACAGATAATATGAAATCCTCTTATAAATATTTATGAGGGTGACATTTTAGTTCATCGCATAAATTGATTTCAAGTAGCACTTCTGAGATTCTCCATTGTGCTTTTTCATCTTAATGCTACTGGTATCCTAAAAAGAAAGGTAGAGTGGAAAGGAGTCAGTCACATAAGTATCTAATATGAAAGCTGATTTCAGTTTGGAAAATACATTTGCATGTATAGCAGAACATAATATTTAGCAGTTTGAAAGCATATTTCAAGTCTGTTGTTTCTGTTATGAGATGAATTAGTGAGCCTTATTAAATCTGATGGCATGTATATATAGATCTTAGAGAGTTTTATGATGGTCCTTGACTTCCATAAAATGAACTCAAGTAAAATGTACGGTTTTCTACAGGTAATTCAGATGCTTTAATTAGTTTCTAGTATTATCAGTAACAGGTTTTCAAAGGGATGCAGTATATTTGAAACAAAAGCCTTTATCTCTTTTTATGTACAACTTTGATTTATTGGTTGCAAAAATTGTAGTCTGTCTTTTAACTAGAAAGACAAGGCTTTCAACCATGTTACTTTCATTAAGATGACAGCCTTTCAATCCACACAGAATCACAGAATGGTAGCAGGTGGAAGGGACCTGTAAAGATCGTCTGGTCCAACTCCCCTGCTCAAGCAGATCCACCTAGATTAGGTCACATAGGAATTCATCTAGGTGGGTTTTGAAAACCTCCAAAGAAGGAGACTCCACCTCCCTGGGCAGCCTGTGCCAGGGCTCCCTCACCCTCACAATAAAATACCTTTTCCTTATGTTTAAATGGAACTTCTTGTTTTCTAGCTGATTTCCATTACCACTTGTCCAGTCACTAGATACAATAGAAAAAAACTGATGTCACAACCTCTTGACTTCCACCACTTGGATATCTGTAAATATTACTTAGATCCCCATGCAATTTCCTCTTATCGAGATTAAACCGCCCCAGTTCCTGCAGCTTTTCCTCATAAGGAAGATGCTCGAGTCCCCTGATCATCTTGGTGGCCCTGCATTGGACTGTCTCCTGAAGTTCTCTGTCCCTCTTGAGCTGTGGAGCCCAAAACTGGACACATGACTCCAGATGAGGCCTCACCAGGGCAGAGTAGAGGAGGACGATAACCTCCCTTGACTTGCTGACCACACTCTTATTGACACATCCCAGGATGCTATTGGCCTTCTTGGCCATGAGGGCACATTGCTGGCTCATGTTTAGTTTATTGTCAACCAGGATTCCCAGGTCTCTGCAAAGCTGCTCTCCAGCAGGTCAGTCCCCAGCCTGTACTGGTACATGGAGTTGTTCCTTCACAGATGCAGGACTCTGCGCTTGCCCTTGTTGAATCTCATGAGGTTCCTCTCTGCCCAACTCTCAAGCGGCTGAGATCCCACTGAATGGCAGCACAGCCTTCTGGGGAATCAGCCAGTCCTCCCAGTTTGGTGTCATCAGAAAACTTGCTGAGGGTACACTCTGTCCCCTCATCCAGGTCGTTGATGAAGATGTTGAACAAGACTGGCCCCAGAACTGATCACCTGTGGAATTCCACGGGCCTGTGGAACTCAATCCGTTCCACAGGCCTGTGGAACTGTGGATCTGCCACAGGCCTCCAATTTGATTCTGTGCCACTGATCACCACCCTCTGGGCTCTGTCATTCAGCCAGTTCTCGATCCACCTCACCGTACACTCATCCAACCCACACTGCCTGAGCTTTCTTATGAGGATGTTATGGGAGACAGTGTCAAAATTGTTGCTGAAGTCCAGGTAGATGATATCCACTGTTCTCCCCTCATTTAGCCAGCCAGTTATGCCCTCATAGAAGGCTATCAGGTTGGTCGAGCAGAATTTCCCTTTGGTGAATCCATGTTGACTCCTCCAATAACCATCTTTTCCTTCATATATTTAGTAATGAAATTGTGTATGAGTTGTACCATCATTTTTTCAGAGATGGAGGTGAAGCTGACTGGCCTATAGTTTCCTGGGTCACCCTTTCTGCCCATTTTGAAGACTCGAATGACATTGGCACACCTCTGTGACAGTTTTGACAATACCTAGCAGCCAACAAAATGTTATGGTAATTTATACAGTGTAAATGGGAGAATCAAGCAGTGCAAAACTTTTCTTTTTCTTTTTTTTTAAATTTTCCTCAGCTTTAAGTCTTTCCTAATTATCAAATATCCCCTACTATTTAGGGTAAGAAAATAACAAAGTTTTGATAGAAATTGTAGCCACATCTTTATTTTAGGCAAAGAAATTACTCTTGGAAAATGTTTACACTGGATCTTAAAATTCTTAAAGAACAACAGAAGTGGTCCAGTGAAGTTGAATATGGTAGAAGATATGCTGTTTATGAGTTCCAAATGAACTACAACAATAAATCTGAGATTTGAACGAGCATTTAAATACAAAGCCTTTGAGAGACATTTTTAGAGATCCTTAAAACACTTGGACCAAGTGAGTTTGTTGCACAGAAATCTGATAGGATCCATTCTAAACATTGTAAATCTTGATGTTTTGAACTATTTGGAAATTGATCTTGGAAAAATCTGACTTTCTGGTGAAAAATCAAGCCTTCATATTTTGTTATTTATCTCTAGTATTTGTATTTGGGATTGCTGTCATGATATCTCAGAGGATTCTTATTTTACTCTGACTCTATATTCTTTTATACTCCGTATGTTCCAGAAAGCATCAGAGTCTTTTCTTAAAACATGTAGCACCTACTGAAGTCTGAAGGTAAGGGGTAATTTACCTCTGACTACTGTGAAACACTCCAGTGACAAGTCTGAATCAAAATATATTTATTTCCCAGATATTTTTTGATGGAAACGTGTGGAAAGCAGACACTTAAAATTCGTGTTTACAAAAGTGACTACCAACTTAGTGATACTATGTAATGAAACTGTATTTTAGAAAGGAATGAGTTTTGTACTCCTAATTCAGTAACGCTTCTGAAAGAAAATGAAATTTTGGACTCAATGTGTTACAGAATTTCCAAAAGATATAATTATTTTAAACACACTGGAGGAGAACTCTTTAAAAGAAAGCATCTGAGTCATGTTTTATATACTTGGCCAATGGAAATTTCTTTCCTGTTTTCTATAATTTAATATTAAATAGTATGTCACTAACATGTTGCAGAAAAACATATAATGGAAGCTATGGTTTAGCATTCACAGAGGATTTGAGAGGTTAGGAAAATTGACCTAACATGTTTTCCTTCTTTGATTGTGAAGGCCTCATTCTCTAATTTCATGAAGCACAACTCTACAAAGATAAGTTTGAATGACTTTTTGAATCAATGTGTCTTTGGCAAGATCTGACTGAATTTTTTATTATTTATTTTCTTTTTACTTTTTATTTTTCTCTTTAGTCTCATTTTCTTCCTCTTTTCTCCTGGTGGAGGTTAGGAAGAGGGATGAGACAATGTGGTTATTTAGTTTACTGTAGCCACGTGAGAGCTCAATTAAATTTAATTAAACAGCTTTAATGACCACAATGTTAATGCTGTATCAGTTTATTATTAAGTTCAAGCCTTAATGTGATTATTTTTGCTAATTAACTCAAGACTTCTATGAGCCTTCAGTCTGCCTGAATATAGAGTTGATGGTGCAAATTATCTTGATTCTAGAAACTCCTTGAAAAAGAAATTTATCTACCAATATTTGTGGACCTTGCACTGAGTTTCGGTAGTGTACTTGTAAGCAAAATCTGACTCATTCCAACAAAAACAGTTTGAATGATTTAGCAAGGAGAAGAAAAATATTGTGTAAGACCTGAGTGCATGGCATGCTCTTTATGGTTGTTGTATGTAATACAAAAAAATCAATTATTTGGTGATGTAGTCAGTTTATCATTCTATAGAGTGCAAAACAAAGAAATCAAAATATTTAGAAAGGAATAACAAAGCTCAAAGCAACAGTCACTCACAAAAAACTGTTCTCACTAAGTCTTATTGAGTTCAGCAAATAGTATTAACATGCTGATATGGTAATGATATAAGTATATTCCATTAACAGGATATACCTGCTAAGAAAATTTACACAGTCTTGCTTCTAAGTTGAAAGGGAAGGGAAGGGAAGGGAAGGGAAGGGAAGGGAAGGGAAGGGAAGGGAAGGGAAGGGAAGGGAAGGGAAGGGAAGGGAAGGGAAAAGAAAAGAAGAGAAGAGAAGAGAAGAGAAGAGAAGAGAAGAGAAGAGAAGAGAAGAGAAGAGAAGAGAAGAGAAGAGAAGAGAAGAGAAGAGAAGTTCTGACTAAATATTTATTAATTACTTAAGATATAAATTATATGCAAGGAATTATTTGAAAATATCCATACCTTTTTATAGCACTATGGGTGCCTTTTTCCCTATTTTACTTGCCTCATTAAAGGCAGACTCCCTTTTTTGGTTTTGGATACATTTTGAAATCTGAGCTCTATTTTTGTTGAGTGGCCCAAAAGCTGCAGATGTAATGAGTAAGAGAAATGAGAGTTCCAGTACTCTATTACACTCCTCACAGTACTTTCACATGAGATACACCATGACCAGAAGAAGAAGCCAGGAAACTATGGGCCAGAAGAGGTACAGGAACATTTGCAATCCTGGAAGACAGATCACTCTATAAACAGAGACACAGACCAAAAGTTTTGCTATCTTTGGTGGCTCTGGGTTGGATGTGTTTCTAGCAGCCCACCTTTTATCTGCTTCTGTTTCATCAGTGCCAGTTAAGTATATCTCACTCGACTGTTATTTATGTGCTAGCACTATGATTTTTCTTTCACTATCATATCTGTTAACTTTTTACAACAGGTGTACATTAGAGGGAGTAGGTAGCAACAAATTCAAACTGCTTTTCTATGCATGGTATTTGTACTGGTTTTGCACTGATTTCTTTGAAAACTCTGAATTAAAGCAACACAACCTTGTAACGTGGAGTTAAACATGCTTGGCTTTAAATGTTTATATTAGCTTAGACTGCATTAATGTCTGATGCTATCAAAAGCCTAAATCCTTCACAAAAGGAAAACAGATAGTATTGGCTGTTATTTCAATTTGGAGTTTAGATAAGCATTTAATTGTTTTGAAGACTGTCTGATATTAAACTAGGTTTAGAGACCTTTTTCTGATCACCAAATATGCTTTTCAAGTACTCCTAGGAAGTCAGAAGATACATACTTGAGTGTTACCAAGACATCCCTTTCCACTCCCAGGCATTTAAGACCTGAAGACCATTTACTACAGGTTTCCTCTCAGCTACCATGCAGAGTTGGATACAATGTTCTGACACATTAAAGCTATAAAATTGGGTTAGAGATCTTCCTTGAACAGCCTGAAAAAAATCCATATATCTGAAGCTTTCCTGTTTCTAATCAGATAAAAAAGATAATTTGGCAATACCTGAAGTAAAAGAAAATAATTTTGACTTCCAAAGCTATGAGTTAAACTGTAGCATTAAGATTCAAAAGGTTCCGGTCTAATGGTGTTTCTGTAATCCTAACTCAAACCAGAAGGTTGTGCACACACAACCCAAACAGAAAGTTTGTGTACACACAAACCAGAAAGTTGTACACTCACACATCACTTGAAACAGGAAAACTTTTCAAACCACATTTTACCTGCAGAAAAATTTTTAATCCAACTAAATTTTGTTTTGGGCAAGATTTCAACCATTTATTTATCAGATTAAATGTGACTTTTTATCAATATAAGTAGACTGAAAAAATGGTGTGTCTACATCCCCAACATATTTTCTTGGGCTTACAGGATCTGCCAGAGAGTGCTTTTTGTGATTATTTTTTTCTGGCAGGCAGAATCTAACTGCTATCAGCCTTGAGTAAGAGGATTTTGGATTACTTTGGTCTCTTGGTTGAAATGAGATGTCTTTTTTAAAAATTTTATTCTTGATATTGCTATATCCAAATTGTTTTATTGAGAGCACTATATTATTTGTAAACAACTCAGCAAATGTGAATTGTCACATTGAATTTTTTACTGGTTTCATCTCTGTTCACTGCTTTCTGTAACTAATAGACAAAATGAATCAACTAGATATTTCTATGGATTTTTTCCTAAATTCTCTGAAGGTTTATGCATACCTTGAGTAGAATTTGCCAACATTTTTCAAGTTTCGGTAATCTATGACAATATTCAAGTAAGGTGCACTTGAAGCTGTGAGATTAGATAATACTTCCAGAAAGAAAAGAGGAAACTATGCTTTTTCTTTTGACTATTTAATTGCTACACCAAAATGAGTGCCAACACATCCTGTTTCAGCTATTCCAAGGCAGATCCAAATGTTTAGGACAGCAAGTGGATCCAAACTCTTTCAAGGGCTATGAATTTTAGTGCAAATGTAATGGAGTTGGCAACAAGGGAGCTGTAAAAATCTCTCTTATGAGACAAAGCTGATTCTGATCTGTCCATGATTATAACTTCAAGAGCAGACTACACTCTAGTAGATAGTTTGCATTTGTGGATAGTTGCTTGATTTGAGCACACAAAACTGTACTGGAGGCATGAGCAGGTACAGAAACAATTCCGAGCAAGTACCAGGAAATTGTTTTTCCTAAAAATTGACCCCCACATGTTTCAATTTTAATGCAGTGAGGACTTAATTCAAACTGACTTCTATCAATGGGACAATTGTAATTGGCTTAAATGGGCTTTTAATGAGACTCCCAAATGCCTTCAGTCAAATAATGATCTTATATCTGGGAAAGCAAGAGTCTATTGTCAGCTTCAGGTAAGAGGTTTTTAGATGTTCACTTGCCATTGGGAGGAGATATATAACTAAACCAAAAGCTCCTCCAGTTTGAATATACTTCAGATAATAATAATCTCAGAATATTGAAAATATGTCACTTTTTTTTTTCCAGATGCCATTGTGATTAGTTGATATTTCCATTGGTATTGTCACACATGGAAATGGGAAGTTGGATGTATCATTTGTAAGAAACAGATAGATTGCAAATATTCAGCTTTCATCTTTCTTTAGATAAATGCTCAGAATATAAACATTTCTTTGGTAGATAAAAGTAAGACCCAGTGCATGATATTTTAAACTAAATGAGACCTATGAGATCATCTAGTTTGACTATCTGCATGATACAATCCAGGAAAACTCACGTAGTTTTTTTAAGTTTTAGAACAGTTTTGTAATAATGATATAAAATGGTCATGGATTTGACTGCATCTAGCTAAATGCACATACTTCATACAGTTTAAGAGCAAAAGGGACTCCTGTGTGGGTCACCTGGAGTTCTTTCAGGTGGCCAGTTAAGTTTTTCATGCAGCTACCTTGAGTGCACCTAAAATATATCGGTTTATTGTTAAAAAGTTTCTTCCAGTAAGATATCAGATCTTGATCTGAATTTCTTGTTCAGCCATTATTTTCTCTGTTAATTTGTTTCAGTGAATGATCCTCTGTCATTAAGATCCTGTGCATAATTTCCAGTAGAGTATTACGATTGGAGCAGGAATGGGAATAATTCAGACTTTTGGTTTGAACTCGTTCTTTTCTTTTCTTTTCAATATAACTCAAGGTTTATTTAAGAAAAATATCTGGATAACTATGGTCTGTAAATAATGAGGCTTGAGACAAAAGGACTTTGATTCCTGTTGTAACATCTGAGTGATCTTTTTTTTTTTTTTGTCCCATGCCTTGTGATAATATATAACAACTTTTAGAAGAGAGACTGAAACTGAGGACTCTCCAGATTAAGGTTTTATGTGGCCTATGTAGGCCTAGTCTGTCTTGCTGACACTGTTTTAAAACTTGTTTTATATATATATATATATATATATATATATAAAAATATAAAAATATAAATATAATGGGACACACACACACATATACTTACATATATGTAAGTTTTCAAGAATGAATTGAACAGTTCCGGAAGAGGAGGAGACTGCAACCTACTCATCCTCCTGGGTAATGAGAAATGCACACTGGGGAAGACACAATTCTTCTGGCATCTGAAAAGTTTTAATGTCAAAACCAAAGATGTCTAGAGATTGTATAGGCTTAGATGATCAGTGACAGAGCAATTTGAGAAGTAGTTTTGGAATTAGGTTGGATTTAGGCAACCATCTTAATGCAACTGTAGGCTTTTTGTGGATAAAATTATATATCTATGGATAGGGAATTTAAGTGGAAAATTCTTGTGATTCTTAGTAATAGGAGAGAAGGAATAAAGCATATGCTTCAGGGTACACCTGTGAGAGCTAAGAATGTTTGAAAGAATTCAGGCCTATTTAAAATCATGTAGTGTTACAATTTATAGTGGGGTTATTACATGTATATATGCAATAAGATTTCTGTACATGCATTTGTGGATAGTTGCTTGATTTGAGCACACAAAACTGTACTGGAGGCATGAGCAGGTACAGAAACAATTCTGAGCAAGTACCAGGAAATTGTTTTTCCTAAAAATTGACCCCCACATGTTTCAATTTTAATGCAGTGAGGACTTAATTCAAACTGACTTCTGTCAATGGGACAATTGTAATTGGCTTAAATGGGCTTTTAATGAGACTCCCAAATGCCTGAGGGAAAAGTGCTTTAATTTGGTAAAGAAATTTCAGCATCAAGAACTTAACCAGAGGATTTTTATCTTCACTCAGACTCATTACATTGTACTGTCGTTAATAATTGCAGTGCAAAGTAATTGAATTTGTGATGGTATTACATAGATCTGTGTCTAGTCCAAAATGTGAGTCCAAGACTTTTTTCTTTTGGTTTGATTTTGCTCCCATTGCAAGACACAGTGAGTAATTTTATTGTGCTATTTGTCAGAGAGTGATGAATTGCCATTACTTAACAGGTGAACTATGGCATACGGAAAATGAATATGGGGAGGAGCAAGTGCACATCTCAAATTACAGGCTCTATTATGTGAATTACAGGTGGTAGATGGTAAGAGTGCTACAAAATGGATGGGTTGGCTAAAACTGTACCAGGACTTATTTGTAACGCATACCAGAAGGGATAATGTAAAACTGGAAGTGCTAAGTTTCCCTGTGTGCTTATGATGCTTGCTTCTTCTTAAAGAAAAAAATCAAAATTGAAAATATCTGAATTTCATTACCTCCCACCTTCAATTTGGTGGATAGTAGAAATACATTTTTTTCTTGACTAGTTTTTCATTCTTAGTAGCAAACTGGACAGTTTTATTGTATAAAACAGTCTGAATTAATTTCACACTAAGCAAGATTTATAGATCCAAGAAATGTTCTAAAACTGTATATATTAAGTACCTATATATTGTTTGTGTGCATGCGTGTATTTATTATTGAATCAGTGGCCTTTTAAAAAGGATAATCTTTCAAAATGTTCTGAAGATGTTCTGAATAGATTATGCCAGGCTTTATATAGGTAGAAAAATAGCAGTCTCTTTAAGAGCCATATACTTAGTCTTTTTTTACTAATAGTTCTTCTGTGACCACTGTATTTCCTTTTATTTACTCAAAAGCTGAGCTACTGAATAGCTTCATGTGATGTGCATCTCATTATCTTGTGGGCCTCAAGAGGATTTGACAGCCCAGACGTTTTAATTCAACTTGTTTCATCTGAGCACTTGTAACAGGAGATAGTCAGTCTTAAATAGTAGATAGCATCAGTGAGTAGTTACCATCTCACTTCAAGAAATAATGAAAGCTCTGGGACATGAGAAAAAGTTTGTAAAAATGAACTAATGTTAGTGCATAGTTAGTGAAACTAGCAGTTTATTTTAGCCCTGAGTTTTATAATTTGTATTTACATTTTTTCCAGACCAATAATTACATTTCTGATGCTTTAAATATAAAGCTGAAAAGAATATTAGAGCATATTTGAAGGCCTTTCAAAATATATGTTGTTACGCTGAGTACCACAGTAAATGTCCGTTGCTGATGATGTGGGGTTGTCCAGCAGCTATGAAGAGTAGATTGAATTCATATTGGAGGCAGATCTGAGGTAGTGTTAGCATCTTTACACTCTGTGCAAACTATTCTTCATATCATTTTCATTAGGAAGATATTTCATCGTCAAGCCTACAGTATTCAAATGCAATAGTAAACTCATGGTGTAAACTGAAACAACTTCAGGATAAAATATATAATCATTCTTGATTTACACTGAATGAAGTATGCAGTGGAGAAAAATGGTATTTCCAGCAGTTAAATTCAGTAAGCAAACATAATGGTTAAAAGTAGTTCAGATATTTCTGTGATGATTAAGCCACACATTCAAGAAGATGAGCGTTATAGCTTACAAATTGTTCTCTGACTTCATTCAGATAGTTAAGCAAACAATAAACACAGTTATCTAATTTGGATTCTGCACAAAGTATCAGAGACAACACCTAATGATTTGTTCAGTTAGAGCAGAGAACACTGGACGCAAATGTTGGTCCTTTTCTAGTTTTCCATTATATTGATATGTGTCTCATTGCAAATGAAAAAAAAAATATTGCTGAAAACATTTTGGTGACTTCGTCCTTCAGAATCTTCTACAAAAGTGAAATTGAGTGCTGGGGAAAGGGTGAGCAAGGATATTTTCCTCATGAAATTATTTTTATCTGGGGAATGTTGGTGAAGAAGCTTTTATATGTTTCAGTGCAGAATGTAATCATTTTGACTGAAAAAAAAGTAATAGTAAATACAAAGTGGTAGAATATATAATGAGTTTTCTTTCAAGTGATTATGACACAGCTCACAAAATAAAAACAATATCTTGAACTTTTGCAAAATTTACTTTCTCAGGTTCTCAGTCAGGGAAATTTACATGGTAAAAATGGATCTCTGTAGGACTCAATACCAGAATAAGAGAGGACTGTGTGGATTATGCTTTGAGAATGATGGAAATTTACCAGTTTTTGGTAATCACCTGCCAACTGCCATGGAATTTGATCTTTTTCTAATTTGATCCTTTTCTTGTATCTGGAGATCTCACTTTCTGTTTGATTTTTAAGAACTCAGTTGCTGTGCTTGTGAGCTTATGCAGTTAAAGCGAAAGTTACTTTGTCCCATGAAGGTGAAGGAAGGAAGATTTATGGATTCCCGTTTCACTTCCTGATTTGCATCTTCCTAATGGACATCAGCACCTTTGCCAGAGACTCTTGCCTTGGCTGTCTCTGGCGAGCCATCTGCTCTTGGTATGAACTTTACAAGACAGGAACTTAGAGCACTCGGGATGCTTGAGCAGAGTAGCGGCTGCTTTGAAGTGCACCTTTTTGATTGACATAACTTCCCAAGCATCATTTAAGGATATGACAAAGTAGCCTGTGAAAATAGTAGTGCATATGTCAACAAACCTCTACTTTTGTTAATAGAGAAATGAAACATAGCAATTATATTTGGATTCAGTTTTTTGTTTGTTTTTGTAGTTTTTCTGAAGGATCCTATTTTAATGTCTTAGAAAGGGCAGAAACATTTTTTAGGGACTCAAAGAAAAGCCTATGATGATCTTCCTCCTGTTTCTCAGACCATGTGCAAACAGAGAGAGGGATGGAAGAAACAGGTTTCCCCTGTGATCAATTCCCTGCCAGCAGTGTGCAGAGGAACATTTGCAGGAAGCGTAAAAAAGAGAGTTGCAGCACAAATATAAGGAATTGTAGGGTAGGTAAGTCAACCTTCTCCAGAGGGAAAGAATTCATTTAAAAGAAGCTATATATTTCAGTTGTTTTGGAGGTATATTTTGACATTGCCCTACAAAAAAAATTCCATAGAATCACAGAATGGTAGGGTTGGAATGGACCTTTAGAGATCATCTAGTCCAACTCCCCTGCAGAAGCAGATCCACCTAGATCAGATCGCATAGGAATGTGTCCAGGTGGGTCTTGAAGACCTCCAAGGAAGGAGACTCCACAACCTACCTGGGAGGTTAGGTGAAGGTAAAGTTTAAGTACTGGAGATATCTGAAACAAGCAGGATAATTTAAGATGTTAAAAACAATGTGGAGGAAAAAAGCTGGCCAGCCATAGCAAGATTGTGTTGCATTATTAATGCAGAGAGTCTGTATTGCCCACTCTGAGTATGATGTGTCAAACTGAAACAGTTATGTAAGTATAGCCAGCTGCTGTACTGGCTTGCAGTTTGTTGGATGGCTCTGCTGAAGTTTCATTAGCTTATACTAGGGAAGAAAAAGGGAGAGAATCATATGATATGTATGCTAGTGTCTTAGTGTGTGAAGATGCCATGTCCCATTCAACAGGGACAGGATGATACAGTGGGATAGTTGTTTTCTGCTACAGTGTTTTTAGAAGTGCACTGGTGGATTTATCTTGGGAAAATAAATCTTACTATGTTTTCTTTTATTTGATTCAGATGTCTATGAGATTGAGACTTCTAGTTGTAGCTTTTGTTCTCTGTTGTGTGAGGTCTTTTATTTTTCTTCTATTTTTCCAGGTTTTCCTGTTTTTACCAAGAAAACTGTTTCGGTTAGAAAAACCCTTCTAAAAGATAACCACACTGTGTCTTTTGTTTCAAAAGCATCTCTTTCACTAGGAGAGAAGAAAAATGTTCAAAAATTGCAGAAAAAGGAGTATAGTATTATTGCTGATTCACAACACCTAGGGCAGCAGTGAGAACTAAGGGATTTCTGCTAAAGCCAGTAAAGAAATCATTTCCCAAGTGATGCTGGCTCATTTCATGTTCAGGCTGCTGAGCACAGGTGCCTCTGGAAAGGTGCTCAGTGTCCTTTGTTTGACCTTCTCTTAATGTTAGAGAAATCCACTTGAGTTCCTTTTATCTTTAAACTACTGCTTGCAGTAGTTTAAAAAAACTACTAAAGTGGAAAGGAACCTGATTTCATTTCTCCAGCTTTAGTTTATTTTGAGCACCTTAAAAAAGCCTCCTTCCTTTGAGGATGAACCTATGCAATATTGCTATCTTTTTGTTGGTAGTGTAGGAGGAAGTGTCCTTTTTAATAGGACAATCTATCCCTGTTTGAAAGGCAGATTATAAACAGATCTGTGTATGAATGACTGTAGAGGAAAAAAACCCCAAGAATGTAACATGGAAGATTTTCTTGTGATTTTTAGTTTTTCCCCAAAATCATTTATGTACTTCAACTTTAAAGAGTGCAACATTTTGACAGCCAGGAGTTAATGTGCAATTTTTCCTCTGAATTCTAGTTGCAAATACATTTTCCCTTGCCTCACCCCTTCCAATAAAATGTAATAAATCTCAAGCTGACAAATTTTGCTATGTTCAATCCGCAGAGCTTCCCTCTGATTACATAGATTTTGACAATATAACAAAAAACCACAAATCCCAATAGGAAAAAAAAAAAAACAAACCAAACCAAAATGCCCCCCATAAAGTAGGAATACTGGTATATACCTAGCTAGAATATTTCATGTCGGAGACTTTCAGCAAAGCTTTGTTGGTTTTTGCCCCAGGATCTGTAATTCCTAGTTGGAGACATGGATTTGTTGTATAGTCAAAACCTGTAAATGCTAAATATTTTTCAAATACAATTTTCAATAAAGAAAAGTATGAACAGAATGGAAAAACTAAAGTATAGCCTAAATAAACCTTTATTTTCTTTGGACAGAGATTATAGCTATGGACATATGGGCAAAAAGGCTAGGCTTGGATTACACAACTTTTCATTTAAAAAGAAAACATGAAGTAGAAAAGACTGTTGTTCTTCCTATCTATTGGGTAAGATTACATGAAAGTTTTATTGTAGTTTGTTCCCTTTAGTACTGTTTAGTGTGTTCTATTAGTTAGGACTGCACTGTTACAAATATTACTTTGCTCATTTCTTTTGCTTTGAGTTACTTATGAAACTAAACATTTTACAAAGTCTTATTTTTTGCTTGTAAATAGAGGTTAGGTAATGATAAATTAAACTCCACATACCCCGGCATGAAAATGGTTGCAGTTTGTCTCACTTTGCACTTTAAAAGTGTAATTTAGTGTTTTGTCACAACAATATGGACAATATCTCAGGTAGAATTCATTACCGCATTTTTTGCTTTACATAGGTCTTGCGATGAATGTCACTGATTGATGATTAAAGAAACATAGTGTTAAGAGGCTGTCCTGGTTTTGGCTAGGATAGAGTTAACTTTGATGAGGAAGTAGGAAGGGGCACAGCATGGGCAGCTGACCTGGGCTGGCCAACAGGTATTCGATACCATACTGACATCATGCCCAGTACCTAGAGGCAGGGAGCCAGTCGGGGGCGGGGCTTGGGGAGCACAGGCGGGGCTGCCGGTCAGAAGGAGTCGCGTCGGGTCCTGGGTGGTGAGCAGCCGCGGCACGCGCCATTCCTTTTGTATATCCCCTCGTGTACTGTTAAAACTGTTCCTTTTTCCCTCGAACCTGTTCATTCTTATTGTTGTTCTATTAAACCGCTCTTATTTCAACCTACGCGGGTTTTTCCCCTTTTTCTCTGGTTCCCCTTCCCACTCCACCGGGAGGGGAGGAGTGAGCGAGCACCCTCGTGGCTCATTGTTCCCGGCTGGGCAAAACCACGACATATTTGGCGCCCAACGTGGGGCCCGCGGGGTTGAAATAAGACACATTAGGCTGAAACAATTGTCACAATGTTGATGGATTTGCTTAACTGCTGTTGGCCCATAATTTGTCATATGCACTATGTATTCTCTCTGATAGTGTTTATGTCCTTTGGAAAAGGGACAAAAGCACTCGTTCTGATGTACTGGTTGCTACTGGCTTATGGCATGGTTGTGTCACTGGGTATGGAGCTAGGCCAATACTTGTACATGACTGGGTTGGCATTTCTGCAACTTGGACATTTATTTTCAGAAGGTAGTGACACTAGTGACACTCAGTTCATGGGAAAAATGGAGGGACGTAATTTTTCCATTTTTTCCATCCTCCCTTACTCATTCAGGTTAACTGCAATAGCTTTTGACAATTCCGAACGCACTTGGGATGTCCCAGCCATTGTGGTTTTGTTGCTCTGTTCCCCAGGTAGGGTGTTTTTCTTGGGTAGAGTTGTGAAATGTGTTTTCCAGACTGTTATGAGGTTGGGCAGCTATGGAGGGATTGATATACAGAAGAATATGAACCGGTATTGGAAGAGTTTTTTACTTGTACAGATTAGGAATGCCACCCTAGCAACCACTGTGGCTATTCAAACTGAGGCAACTGATGCTGTTGCTGCCCTAACTCCAACAGCAGACACTGATTCTGAATCAGAGGATCAACCTGTGGCAGTGTCAGTTGCTCCTGTCCAGAAAAGGAAACACATAAAAAAATCAGTTCGCCTTGTGAGGGATGAAGATGAACCAGTGTCATCACGGGAACGGGAGGAAGAGTCAGAGCCAGAGATAATCACTCGATCCTTGTCCCTGAGCGAACTGCGAGAAGTGCGAAAAGATTACAGTCGCCACCCAAGCGAGCACCTTGTTGCCTGGCTGCTCCGATGCTGGGAGAATGGGGCCCACAGCTTGGACTTGGAGGGCAGGGAAGCCAGGCAGCTGGGCTCTCTGTCCCGGGATGGCGGCATTGACAAGGCGATTGGAAGGAAGACAGAAGTCCTCAGCCTCTGGAGAAGACTTTTGTCTGGTGTGAGGGAAAGATACCCCTTCAAAGAAGATATCATATGCCACCCAGGCAAGTGGACCACAATGGACAAAGGTATCCAGTACCTGAGGGAGTTAGCTGTGCGGGAAATGATTCATAATGAGCAGTTACCAACAGACCCAGATGAGGTCCAGTGCACACAGTCTATGTGGCGAAGATTTCTGCAGAGTGCACCATCATCTTATGCTAATTCATTGGCAGTCATCTCCTGGAAAGAAGGTGAGGGGAAAACAGTGGGGGAAATGGGTGTTCAACTTCGGCAATATGAAGAAAGTCTGTCTTCCTCCCTACAGGCTGTTGTCTCGGCTGTAGATAAAATGTCAAAAGAGTTCCACCAATTCAAAGAAGATATGTCCCGCACTCCACCTGCCCGAGTCCGTACTTCAGCCATTAGTAGATGTCCTTCTGTTCAAGAGAGGGAATATAGAGGGCAGACACCACGAGGTGCTTTGTGGTCTTACCTGCGGGACCAGGGAGAGAACATGAACAAGTGGCATGGGCAACCTACTTCGGCCTTAAGGGCACGGGCACGGCAGCTACGGGGAAAAACCGCTACAAGGAGCAATTTCTCTTGGAAAGATGCTGCTCCAGTTTCCAGTGAGCAACTCCCTGGACAGAATAGAAGGGTTGAGCTCTATTCTAGTCCCCTCGAGGGGACTTCTAGCTCTTTTCTACAAAAAGTATCCAATGACTGCCATGGCCAGTACTAGGGAGGCCCTGCCTCCAGCCAGGTGGAGGAGAGGGACAACCGAGTTTATTGGACAGTGTGGATCCGATGGCCTGGCACATCAAACCCACAAGAGTACAAGGCTTTAGTGGATACTGGAGCACAGTGCACTCTGATGCCATCAAGTTGTAAAGGGACAGAATCTGTTTGTATTTCTGGAGTGACAGGGGGATCTCAACAGCTAACCTTGTTAGAAGCTGAAGTGAGTTTAACTGGAGATGAGTGGCACAAACACCCCATTGTAACAGGCCCAGAAGCCCCATGTATCCTGGGCATAGACTACCTTAAGAGAGGGTATTTTAAGGACCCAAAAGGGTACCGGTGGGCCTTTGGTGTGGCTGCAGTGGAGACAGAGGAAATTGAACAACTATCCAGCATGCCTGGCCTTTCAGAGGACCCTTCTGTTGTGGGTTTGCTGAAGGTTGAGGAGCAACGGGTGCCAATTGCGACCACAACAGTGCACCGGCGGCAATATCGCACCAGCAGAGATTCAGTGATTCCCATTCATAAGTTGATTCGCCAACTGGAGAGCCAAGGGGTGATCAGCAAAACTCGCTCACCCTTTAACAGTCCCATATGGCCAGTGCGAAAGTCTACTGGAGAGTGGAGACTGACAGTAGACTATCGTGGCCTGAATGAAGTCACGCCGCCGCTGAGCGCAGCTGTGCCGGACATGCTGGAACTCCAATATGAACTGGAGTCCAAGGCAGCCAAATGGTATGCCACCGTTGATATTGCCAATGCATTCTTCTCAATTCCTTTGGCAGTAGAGTGCAGGTCCCAGTTCGCTTTCACTTGGAGAGGGGTTCAGTATACCTGGAATCGACTGCCCCAGGGGTGGAAACACAGCCCCACCATCTGCCATGGACTGATCCAGGCCACGCTGGAGAAGGGCAAGGCCCCAGAACACCTGCAATACATTGATGACATTGTTGTGTGGGGTGACTCAGCAGAGGAAGTTCTTGAGAAAGGAAAGAAGATAATTCAAATTCTTCTGAAGGCTGGTTTTGCCATTAAACGAAATAAGGTCAGAGGGCCTGCGCAGGAGATCCAGTTTTTAGGAGTAAAATGGCAGGATGGACGTCGCCATATCCCAATAGATGTGATCAACAAAATTGCAGCCATGTCTCCCCCAACTAGCAAAAAGGAAACACAAGCTTTCCTAGGTGTTGTGGGTTTTTGGAGAATGCATATTCCAAATTACAGTATGATTGTGCGCCCTCTCTACCACGTAACACGGAAGAAAAATGATTTTGAATGGGGTCCTGAACAGCAACAAAGTTTTGAACAAATTAAACAGGAGATTGTTCATGCGATGGCACTTGGGCCAGTCCGGACAGGACCAGATGTTAAAAATGTGCTCTACACCGCAGCTGGGGAGAATGGCCCTACTTGGAGTCTTTGGCAGAGAGCACCTGGGGAGGGTCGAGGCCGACCCCTTGGATTCTGGAGTCGGGGATACAGAGGATCCGAGGCCCGATACACTCCAACTGAGAAGGAGATACTGGCGGCATACGAAGGGGTTCAAGCTGCATCAGAAGTGATCGGCACAGAAACACAACTTCTCCTAGCACCCCGACTGCCAGTGCTGGGCTGGATGTTCAAAGGGAGGGCCTCCTCCACACATCATGCAACTGATGCTACATGGAGTAAGTGGATCGCATTGATCACACAACGAGCTCGTGTAGGAAGTTCTAGCCGCCCTGGAATTCTGGAGCTGATCACGAACTGGCCAGAGTGTGAAGACAGTGAAATATCACCAGAAAAGGAGGCAACCCGTGCTGAAGAGGCCCCATCATATGAGGAACTTCCAGAAGATGAGAAGCGGTATGCCCTGTTCACCGATGGGTCCTGTCGTCTTGTGGGGAAGCATCGGAGGTGGAAGGCAGCTGTGTGGAGCCCCCTACGCAAAGTTTCAGAAGCTGCAGAAGGAGAGGGTGAATCGAGCCAGTTTGCGGAGGTAAAAGCCATCCAGTTAGCTTTGGACATTGCTGAACGAGAAAACTGGCCAAGGCTTTATCTCTACACTGACTCGTGGATGGCAGCAAATGCTGTGTGGGGGTGGTTGCAGCAATGGAAGCAGAACAACTGGCAACGACGGGGCAAACCCATCTGGGCTGCCCCAATATGGCAAGACATTGCTGCTCGGCTGGAGAAGCTGGTTGTGAAAGTGCGCCATGTAGATGCCCATATACCTAAGAACAGGGCCACTGAAGAACATCTACATAACCAGCAAGTGGACAAGGCTGCAAAGATTGGAGCAGCTCAGATAGATTTAGACTGGCAACACAAGGGGGAGTTATTTTTAGCTCGGTGGGCCCATGACACCTCAGGTCATCAAGGCAGAGATGCCACCTATAAATGGGCTCGTGATCGAGGGGTGGATTTAACCTTGGATGCCATTGCACAGGTTGTCCACGAGTGTGAGACGTGTGCTACAATCAGACAAGCCAAGCGGTGGAAGCCCATATGGTATGAAGGGCGATGGCAGAAATATAAGTACGGAGAGGCTTGGCAGATTGATTATATCACACTGCCACAGACTCGCCAAGGCAAACGCCATGTGCTCACAATGGTGGAGGCGACCACCGGCTGGTTGGAAACGTATCCTGTTTCTCATGCCACCGCTCGGAGCACCATCCAGGGCCTTGAAAGGAAAGTCCTCTGGCGACATGGCACCCCAGAAAGAATTGAGTCAGACAATGGGACGCACTTCAGGAACAACCTCATAGATGCCTGGGCCAAAGAGCATGGCATTGAATGGGTTTATCACATCCCCTATCATGCACCAGCCTCAGGAAAAGTTGAACGACACAATGGACTATTGAAAACCACACTGAGAGCGATGGGGGGTGGAACATTCAAACATTGGGACACAAATTTAGAAAAGGCCACCTGGCTAGTCAACTCCAGAGGATCTGTGAACAGAGCTGGCCCTGCCCAATCGGAACTTTTACATACTGTAGAAGGGGATAAAGTCCCTGTAGTGCACGTAAAAGATCTGTTAGGGAAAGCAGTATGGGTGAGTCCTACCTTGGGTAAAGGTAAACCCATTCGTGGGATTGTTTTTGCTCAGGGACCTGGGTACACTTGGTGGGTGATGTGTAAGGATGGGACAACCCAGTGTGTACCTCAAGGAAAATTGATTTTGGGTGAGAATAGCCTGTGAATTCGTTGAATCAAATTGTATTATGTTAGTTGTTAAATAACATTGTTGTTGTATGTCGTCATTACCATAGTTGCTCTATGCCATATCACTGACACTACAGTAAGGACCACCCAGATCACCGAAAGATGGACATGGACAAGCAAGATACAGAAGAGCAGAATGTGAATTGGTGCCCAGTGACGTCCTCAAGATCAGTGTTTTCAACTTACAGACAAGACACACCTAAAGGACCAACTGCAAAATCCTGATACTGCATGCGGTGACCTAGCCTACACACACACCCCATCTGCCCTGCTGTGAAAGATTTATGATGAATAAGACCTGACGTTATGAACTAAACGGCTAAATGGACTTAACGGGAATGTTAGGGGGGTGGCCTATAAACTGAGGGAATGATATACTTCTCTGTGTGTGCCCCTATTTTTTCAGGGAGAGGAAATGTGCCCAGATGTTGTATATTGTGAAACTAGGCATGATGTAGATGGTATAGAATAAGGGGTGGAATGTCCTGGTTTTGGCTAGGATAGAGTTAACTTTGATGAGGAAGTAGGAAGGGGCACAGCATGGGCAGCTGACCTGGGCTGGCCAACAGGTATTCGATACCATACTGACATCATGCCCAGTACCTAGAGGCAGGGAGCCAGTCGGGGGCGGGGCTTGGGGAGCACAGGCGGGGCTGCCGGTCAGAAGGAGTCGCGTCGGGTCCTGGGTGGTGAGCAGCCGCGGCACGCGCCATTCCTTTTGTATATCCCCTCGTGTACTGTTAAAACTGTTCCTTTTTCCCTCGAACCTGTTCATTCTTATTGTTGTTCTATTAAACCGCTCTTATTTCAACCTACGCGGGTTTTTCCCCTTTTTCTCTGGTTCCCCTTCCCACTCCACCGGGAGGGGAGGAGTGAGCGAGCACCCTCGTGGCTCATTGTTCCCGGCTGGGCAAAACCACGACAGAGGCACATTCTTTCTCCTGGCTGCACAGTTGACTTTCTCAGTGATAGCTGGACAATTCTTTAATCTCTGCGTGCTTCAGATTCTTCTTGTTTCTAGCCACTTATACATGTGATGAAAAGTGGGAGAGGCAAGCCTAGAACCAAAAGACTCTGACATTCAATAGAAACAGAGATTGTGGTTCTGATTTCTATTTATTGTAAAGGATTAGTTTTAGTTCCACTGTGAGACCAAAAAAAAAGCATAAAAGTTAGAAACTTGGAAACTGTTTAAAAAAACATGAAATAAGTGTCTGTGAAACTACTGATGCCCAAACAATTTTAAAGTGCTGTTTCACATAGTCAGTAAAGAATGTTATGTAATGACATCTAAAATCCAAGTAATATAATACTGGAATGGAAAGTCCTATACAGATGGTTGTCAACAGATGGTTGTCAGAAAAATAAGAAATATTTCTGTTACCACTATTTCTGCTATATCTTGCCTTACCCAGTCAGACTTTGGAAGCGGCAACACATTTGTGAAGCAAATTGAATACACAAGATTCAAATTCCAGAAGAAAATTTTCTCAGGTTATTCAGAGGACTGTGTTCCATAATCGGAATCTGTAGTGGAGATTCTCTTCCTGTCACACTTTTCTGTCTAATCCCAAATAGTTTAAGGACTGGTTTATAAACTGAAACATGGGAACCTACAAGATGACTTTCACAATTCTGAATGGTCCTCCATGCTAACCATGTAAGAAATCAATTGTATCTTGAATAAATAGGAACTTCTCTTACAGACTGATTTGATTTTTATAAGTATTTTTAAAAGAAAAAACAAGCCACTTCCTGCAGAAGACTGAGTGCTGAATTTGAAATGTCATTTTAAAAGTCAAACTACTGTGTAATATTTTGTTAAAGAATCATAGAATCATAGAATGGTAGAGGTTGGAAGGGACCTTTAGAGATCATCTAGTCCAACTCCCCTGCAGAAGCAGGTTCACCTAGATCAGGTCACGTAGGAACATGTCCAGGTGGGTCTTGAAGACCTCCAAGGAAGGAGACTCCACAACCCCTCTGGGCAGCCTGTGCCACTGCTCCCTCACCTGAACAGTGAAATAGTTTTTTCTTATGTTTTAGTGGAACTTTTTGTGTTCCAGCTTCATCCCATTACCCCTTGTCCTGTTGCTAGCTACTACAGAAAAAAAGGGATTCCCAATCTCCTGACACCCATCCTTTAGATATTTATAAATGTTAATAAGATCACCCCTCAATCTCCTCTTCTCCAGATTAAACAGCCCCAGTTCCCGCAGCCTTTCCTTATATGAAAGATGTTCCATTCCCCTGATCATCTCGGTGGCCCTACACTGGACTCTCTCCAGCACTTCCCTGACCCTCTTGAGCTGAGGAGGCCAGAACTGGACACAGTACTCCAGATGAAGCCTCACCAGGGCAGAGTAGAGGGGGATAAGAACCTCCCTTGACCTGCTGGCCACATTCTTCTTGATGCATTCCAGGATGCCATTGGCCTTCTTGGCCACGAGGGCACATTGTTGGCTCATATTTAGCTTATTTTATGTTGTATTTTTTCATGGTGTCTTACTCAGGAAAGACACATCTGCCACATTTTGAATGTACAAATCTATTTCTGGATGACCGTATACACAAGTGGTCATTTTTGCACCTTATAAGTATCTGGGTAAGAAAATTATGTCGCCTTCCTCTCAGTGGCTGTAGGTATCAACACTCCACTTAAATTAAAACCACCTACATCAGAGTAGCACAAGGGCTAGGACAATAGAACACAGTAGTGTTGCATTTGTCTTGGCCTGTTTCTTTGTAGAATAATTAGTTTCAGTTCTTTTGCTCTTACATTTGGATCTGAGCTGTTTGAAAACTTGATGACTGATGAGTATTGGGATGATGAGTTGTGGATCTCCGCAGCATAAGTCTTCCTTACTCTTGCTCTCCAGAAACACAAATTGGCCCAGGATATTCATCACCTTTTATGTAAAGTCACACACTGTAAGGCCATATTCAGAGCCAGAGAAATAGTGGTCCTGCCTAGTGGGCCACCAGTTCAGCAGCATGCAGCGCAGGTGCTCCAGTGTTTCGTTTGAGTGTTTTGGTACAGTTAGATCTTATTATCAATTTGGGGACTCAAACAGCTATACTTAAGATTTTACTGCTTTGAGCAGAAAATTTTCATTAGGCTTCACATTAACAGCTTTCATCATGGAGGTAGGACATCTAGGATACTGCTGTCAGCAGGGAGCATGTATTCAGTTAGGTTTCAGTTGGATTTCTCCACATCTAAAGATTTGTTAATGCTTACCCCCCTTGGATATCTTTCTCCAGCAGTTTAACATTACCCAGAATGGCTTTCATCCTCTGTGCCATGCTTCCTGGGATTGCTGCTCGCAGCTTCAGTTTTTTATAGACACTTTGCAGTGTGTCCCAGTTCTGATTGCATGGGTTTCACCAACCTTCCTTAAGAGATGCCAATATTTGTTACCCAATCCAGTTGCAGTGATTGTTGGATGGGTTTTCATTGCTTTTCCTAACAAGGCAGTACTTGCTGAGATTATGGGCTAAGGGATCTGCTGAAACACTCAACTTTTGGTTACAGATGACCAGGAAGAAAATCCTACTGCCATTTTGTTCTGATGTTTTTCGAGTCTCTAGTCACTTACCAACAAGTTTCCTTTGTGTTGTCTTTTTGCTATTATTACAGCAGCAATAGCCACTTGGAGATCCACTGAAGTGCAACCACTTCGGCTGGCATTCGCCGACATTTGCCTTTAAATTACCATCCTCCCGCTGTGATTTGCTTTCTGCCATCAGACTTTTATACAAAGACTGGAAGAAATGTTTTGTTTTTTTTTTTTTTAATGTCACCCTGTGGTATTATTCTAGAGGAAAACCAGTGTTTATGAGGCTTCAATCACTGACTTGTGATACATATTTTAAGGTGGTATGCTCCAGTGGTCCCATTTCTCACCTTTTAGGTGTTAAAATGCAACAACTTTATTGAAATTAATGGAGTGGTTCTGGATTTCTAAGAGTGATGTTGGAACCAAGTTATTCTTCATGTGAATCAACACTTTGATTTGTGAACATTAATATGAGATCTAAGTTAGTTCTTCATATCCTTATTAAAAAAAATGAGGAATGTACGGATAGGTGTAATCTGTGCCCTTCATTTAGGCTCTCACGAAAGACAAAAAAAAAGTCACCTGAGACTAGTTCTGCTAGATCTTTTGAAAAAAATATTTTTTTTCCTTTAGGTTATGATCTTGCAGTTGGTAGGATTCTGCCATGTTTGGTAGTACAAACAAACAAACAAAAACAAACCAAAGACCTATAGTTTATTTTAACATAGAGTATAATTATTAAAAAAAAAATCTACCTAAAAACAGCTTTCCCATGTTAAAGGACTGTTTATTACAATTTTCCTAAATGGTTATTTTTCCTAATAGTGCCTGACAGAAGTGAATTTTGTTCTTGAAAAATACCAAGTTGCTCAAGAGTTGGCTTCTCTTTTGAAAAATAAAATTATAGAATATATCTATTTTTGGTCTTGATTATCAATAACTCAGAAGAACAGGTTGAGGAAAAGTATAAAACAACTCTGCTTTCACCACTTTTCACTTTGGATCTTTCCAAGTTAGACATTAATGCTTATCAATGCTTATCTTTTGGTACTTGCTGTGAATCCTACGAGAGGGGGATTTTTAAAACTTGTTTTTACAGCATTTCATTCTGGCATGTTCTCTCTTCTCTGTTGAGACCTCACATTCCCAATATCATAGAAACACAGAATGATTGAATGGTTTGAGTTAGAAGGAATCTTGAGTTAGAAGGATTAGCTAGTTCCAAACCTGCTGCCATGTGCAGGAATGCCTTTGACTAGACCAGGTTGCTCAAAGTCTAATCCAAACTGGCCAGGTTTTGATCCCTGAGAGCTTCCATTCTTCACCTGTGAGAGCCCCCTTTAGTGCTCCTGTGTCACTGCAGTGTCTCTGATTAAGAGGGAACATCTCACTGCTACTGCCTCTGCAGTGAGCTCTATCAGGAAGAGACGGGGGAGAGAGAGTGCCGTCAAACCCCTAGATCTAAGCTATTTGAAAAGGGAGCAAACATGAAAATGGAAGGGTCGGTACATTCATATACTAAACACAGCCATTAATAATAAAAAAAGTGCAGAATTTTATTTGTCTCAGTGTTGATATCTGAAAATTCTGTATTTTAAGGTGATTTGTTTATCAAGAGATAGTGTTATAAAATAAGGGCACATTTTAGCATTGCTAATGCAACATTCATATAGTTTGTACATCTGAGGACTAAAACTGCAAAGTATGATGCTAGAAGCTTATTATAGCACTTAGTCCTCTGTGTGTGTTGTAGCTTGGTGTTTCGATATCAAAGTGAATAATTATTTGTATATAAAGACTTCTTAAAACATGTAGAATTTTGTGTATATGATTATTATCTGTAATGGTTTGGTGTCTTTGTTTAAAAGAATATGTGTGTTTTAATGACCAGAAGATACGCTACTGTTTGTGAAATCTAGACTAAGAGAGGAAGGATGTGGAAGATATTTAGGAGAAGAAAGATTGTTTACTTCTACATGATAACATTAAAGGAGCAGAATCCAGTGAAAACTGACCAGGGGAAGGAACTAGCAAAACCATTTCACTATTTTTTTTCACCATGTTGTATGTCTGCACTGCCAAGCCAGGGATCTTCAGTCTGCCCTTGTTGGTTTTTGGAAACATACCTATGTTTCAGTGCAAAAATTGCTGCTGAGTCTGTGAAGGCAGGTTTAAATCTTTGTACAAATATGCTGCCCTGAAATGCTGTGAAAACAAATAGAGGTGTCATGGTTTAGGCCCATCAGGGAACAAAGACCACGATTAGCCTCGAGTACCGAAGAGGCTGAGAATTGCTCAAGGGCAGGGAGGGCTTAATTGCCGCTTAAGGTTCAGGACAAAACGGACCAGGCTACTCGGTTTGGGGAAGAAAACAGAAAATAATTTAATGCAACATCAACTGAAACATACCCCCAAAAAACCCCAAATATAACCAAAATGAAACAACACAGAGTAATACATCAATGAAGAGTCCAACCAGCCTTTTTAAGAACACCTTCTTGCCACACCTCCCCTCTTCCCGGGCTCGGAGCCCTGATCCCCGGGGTTTTTACCCTGTCCCCCCCGAACGGTTCGGGGGGGCAGGCAGTGGGGGTTTCAGTTAGTCTGTTCCCGATAGCTTCTGCCATCTGTCCCTCCTCAGGACGGGTGAACTCCACACCAGTCCTCCCTGCAAGTCCGTGGGGTACCTCACACACATGGCAGCCCTGCACGGGCTGCTCCGATGTGCACTCACTCCAAAGGCTGCAGCTCCTCTCTGCCTCTCGTGTGGGGCTGCTCTGCGACGTGCAGGCTCTCCAACACGGCCTGTGCCATGGCCGTCTCCCCACACAGTCCCTCGCCCGTCCGGGCTCACTCACATGGAGCTGCTGGTAACTCTCAGTCCTGACATGGGTCTCCATAGGTTGCAGGGGCACAGCTTGCATTCCAGCCACGGCTTGCAGAGGGGTCTCTGGTCTACTGCTTCTCCTTCCTTCCTCCTTCTCTGGCTGAAGGGTCCGCGTGGTCTCCTCCATCTTGTATCACTCTTACACCTCCTGACTCACATTCCAAATTCCTGTCCCCTAAATAGTGATGGCAGAGGCGCCAGATTGGCCCAGCCGGGCTGGAGGTGGGTCTGAACCCAGGAGCCGGGGGAGAGTCCGCAAACTCTTTACCGGCTCTTCACTGCAACCCGCTCCCCCTGTTACCAAGCCAAAAGCTGCTCCTTGCTAAACCAGAACAAGAGGAGAGACAAATGCTGCAAAAGGCAGACTTTCACATAGGCACAAATACAACAGCACTTTCTAGATGCTTACTCAGTTAATACGTTTCTGGTAACAGCCAGTCCTATAATAGCCCCAGCAAAGCATTCACTGCCCGAAATCTGCCCTTAAGTATGTATGGTGCATTCTCTCCTATTCTTCTCCTACCTTTTACTACTTTGTGTCTGAAGGACCAGGTAAGGCAGGAGCCATGGACCTTTGGTCTATATCTATCCATAAAAACATCAAATGAATTAGGATTTAATCTACTATTGTTGACTCTCAACTGAATTACATTACTTAAATTCTTGTCATGTTTCTCAAACATTAACATAAACTTCAGAACATAGGTTTAAGAAGTAACTAATACTCAGGTTCAGTAGGAAGTGTGTTTGTGGCCACTTGGTAGGAGCAAGCATCAGTTTTTGCCATAACCCTTGGATAGTGTCTTTTTGTCTTAATTTTATTTTTCAAAAATGCATTCTGTGAGTAAAATTTGTGACTTTATTTTAAATTGCACAGTACTTCCTCTACTTTTCCAGCCTCCATGTAGCTGATAGATTTATGGAAGAAAGGGCTTTTGCAATGAGGATTTCACTCATCTGTCTTTAGTCTCCACTAATTAAAAAAAAAACAAAAATCAAACATAATAACTATTCTCTTCTCCTATAAGATGTCTGGTTTATTTAATGGATTTTGTCATTGATATAATTTCATAACTTACTTGAGTTCCCCACCAGTATTTCCATCATCTAATTAATATCAGCCTGGTAAATGTTGTATATTTGAAAATTTGATTTCTTTATCTCAATGTTCAAGAGCTACAATTAACATTACACTTTTTTTCTTTTCACTTTTTGCCACTAAAAGCACTGAAATACATGCATCAAGAGAGAAAATATTTCACTGCAATGACATGACCTGACACTTTAAAGCAGATAACAAATGACATCTTGTCAATGCCACCAATTTATTATTCCTTCTCTTGTACCTATGTGTCACAATGGGATACCATGTTTTTTTTAATCACGGTCCTGTGTTAAACAAATTTTTACCAGAAAAGAATATAAAATGCCCCTAGTTGTTTCCTGCTCACTGACCTCCCAGTCATCCCACTGTAACATATAAAGACAAAAGCTGTGTTAAATTTTTCATTATTTTATTCAATTTCTGATCCAATTACATAAGGCTCTTCCATCACTAACATGAATGTATATGCTATAATGTCAGCTGCTGCACATTAATCAGGTGGGATTTTTTTTTATTCGGTGGACACTGGTGCTAAATCATCTCACTATCTCACTGAAAAAAAAGTGGAACAAGAAAGAAATATAAATGAATAAGGAGGAAACTCCTTTTTGTGCAGTTGCAGCAGGAAATCATAAGAGTGGGTGGCCTTCCAATCAAGACCCTAAAGACCTGGAAAGGCACCAAGTTGTTTTACATGTTTCATTTTCACTTAATTAAAAAAGAAGAGATGCTTGTTCCCATGGCTTCGCTTTTCACTACTTATAAGCCTGCATCAACCACTTGAACTGTGGCTGGGATGCTGGTCCTGTTTAATCCTTGTAGTGAATACACCAGTAAGCTGACAATGTTTGGTATTATTAAGATTGATTTCTAGAAATGGAATAGAAAGGCGGCTTCTCTGGCATCCATATAAGGTTATATTTATGATTAGCACTGATAGGCATATTCCTATATTCCTTCAGGAATATAAATATTTACTGGATTTCATATTATTTGGAGAGGGTAGCTGTTTGCAGAGACATTGTCTTTTTTAAAAAAAATTATGTGGATGTGACATAGAGCAGAAAATAAGTGGGAGAACTTGACCTGTTTTTCAGCCTTTGAAGTGCTTGTGTTTATATTTTTTTACTTATTGAAATGCCCAAGGAAGTCTCTAGTTAAAAAGCCATTAAAGCCAATAGACAATTCACTGAAACCAATACTATGTTCTTAAGAAACTAGAACATTTAGACTTCCATATTTAAACAGGAGAAGTTTATTCTTTTATTGATCAGGCATTTTCCATGGTGAAAAGTATCATGGCTTTCAAAATGATTCTTCTTATTTCTGTTATTGCTTCTGAATAGTGCAAACACCTTTACTGTCACAACAAGTAAAGATATTTGTTTTAGATTTATGGTGCATTTCATTTCAATCAGCTGTGTCAGCAGCTCTATATTACATTGCAACATAAGTATATACACAATATGGTAGTTTATTCTTAGACTACAAATTGTAAGAATGCATTTAATATAAAATCTAAAAGGAACCCCTGAGAATGAAAGGCAGAAGCATGAACTTATATTCTTTAATGAAATGTGAAATCCAGGGTTATTAACAGCCTATTTTCACCAAACTTTTAGGCTTTCATATAGTCTTTCTTCATTACGTTGTTTTGATGATGACATGCACTGGCAGGACCTGGTACAGGCTTGCAGAGACAGTGCAGGGCAGTTTAGGCTGAATGCAAGAAGCAGCTTGAAGCAGGGTTTTACAATAACCTTCTTAAAGAACTTTTTTTTTATTTTGCTGTTGTCCAGTGTATAAAAACTATATCTTTTGGGTGTTTAATATTATCTCAGTAATGTAAAACCAAGAATGCATGTTTCTTAATAGCCTATGTGACTAGATAGGTACCTATATATACATGTACAAACATGCATCTACTACAAATATTTTTGTTGAGATCCCAAACAACTTAACAGTATTGGAGGTACCACATTTTCAGTGTATTAGAAATCTTGGAATGTATGAACTAAGACAACTGCTGTGCTTACAGCTTGATTGTTTTTTAATTCAGAGGAGCTCACTGAATTACTCTTTGGTGGTATCTTCAGGGTATTCTGTGAATTAAGTGTCATTGCAAAAGGGCATTTTTTTTTCTAGCTTCTTCTGAAATGGATGATATTTTCTAAGAAGCAAAAGTGAGTGTATGATTCAGATTTCACACTACTTTTGTATATCATCTCCCCATCAATCCTGTAGCCTGTTGTCATGAGTGTATCATTTGAAGTTCTTGTCATGCATTGTAAAATCACTTCTCCTGGAAGAACAGAGGGGATGTTAGTTTCCAATTCTTTGTTTTGTTCTAATTACATCCCATTTCAATAGACATTTTAAGTTACTGCCTAAAATCTCACGTGTAGGAACTACTGACGATATTACTTTACACTCTTAGATGACTTAAGTGTTATAGTTGATCTGGTGAAGTAGTGCTTGTACTTGGCTTGTAAAATGCTGTGAATCACTTAGATGAAAGGCATCTAAATCAGGTGTTATTACAATATCACTACTTGATTTTTCCTCTCATTCATGGCAAGCTTTGGCTGTGGTGTGTCCCATGAATACCACCACTGATACTTGATGAGGTAGTCAGCCAGCACTGTTTCTTGATTTTTTAATGCTATCTCTGTAAAACAAAGGACAAATATAGCTTGGTCACCTTCAAGCTGGCTTGGTGTGGCAACAACCAAGAGAGGGGTTGCAGGGGTGAAGCACAACATCAGATTAATATAACCTGTTGGAAGTGCCCGTGGGTAAGTGACTGGTTTAGATTGAAGATAATTACTAATTAACAATTCATTATCTGTATCACTCATTCCTATGTTTGTATGGGTTTAGAAGAAACACTAGCAGATGATGGCAGTGTGGTGTGTTTAGTGAGAGGTATACTGAGTGAAAGGGTTAAAAGACTCTACAGTTATGTTGCAAAATAACATAGATATTAAAAAGAATGAGTTGTCTTAAAAGAAATAACATTTCTCTAACTCTACTACCTTTAGTGTATTAGGGAGTAATATCTATGATACAGATGTAATACGGTATATGAGTTTCCACATTTGACTAAGCCTTCTACACAAGTAAATGTCCCTAGTGGAGCTTAACCTGGCCTCCTAAGGATAAAAATGAGTGACTGAATTTTTCTTCTTTCTGAGTAACAACTTTTTCGGCAGCCTTGGTAAGAGTGCATTCAGAAATGTACTCATTTTGAGGCTTCTCATCAGAAAATTGAGATTAACAGATTAGATGAGATTCAGGCCAGCACAGCTGAAATACAGATGAACTAATGTGCAGTTATGCCTGGTGTAATAGACATATTTTTTTACAGTTCACTGTGGTGGGAGTAGAAGAGCATTTGGAAATTCAGTCCAGAATACATAGTATGTGCAGTATTTTGTAGTAATAAAATTTTTATACACTTTGTCAAAGAGAACACTTTTCTGTCTTCAGTAGGCTTTGACTCAAGCATGATTTAATGAAAAGTAGGTAAGAAACATACCATTGTAACATAAAAATCTCAAAAAAAACCCATAAAAAGGACTTGTTTGATAACAGTGGCAGAAATAGCAGGTGCAAAAAAAAAAAAAAAAAGGGAAAGAGAAAGATAATTTTTTAAAAAAGCATAATTGATAAAAATGAATGTCAGTTCAAAGTAGAAATTGTTAGAAGAAGAAAATTTCTTCTTGTCCTCATCAGCAGAATAGCCAGGATAGTAAAATCAACTGCAAAGTAAGAACTTAGCATTTTTGTTACAGAAAACTTCTAAAACAGCTATGTTAAAATCCCATTGTTCTTAGCTTTAAGTAGAAATCACAGTGGAATATAGAAGTCTGAAATTGCTTCAGGGCTGTGGTTTTGATGTCCTCTCAAACCTTGTCTTTTTTCTTTAATAATCCCACCTGCAGGGTTTTTTTTGTCTTCACATTTAGTCCTTACCAGCTTCCAACAACAGTAGTTCACACATGGCTTTATTAAGTTTCCTAAAGTGTTGTCACTGGAAATCTTTGCAGACCTACAGCTTCTAATTTGTCTGCATTTGTGTTTTGGTATCCTATGAAAATTAATCTAGTTTCTGCCAGAGCAGCATAGGTCTCTTATAGAAGCAGCCAAAACTTACAGAAATAGATTGAAATCAATGATTACAACAGAAAAAAGTCAATAGTGTTTATATGATTAATAGCACCATGTTAAATATGGTAACCTAAATGGAGAAATGAGAAGGCCAGATAATTTGATTATTACAAGCAGCACATCACAACCTTGAAGTCCAGAGAGGATAACTCCAGGGGCCCATTTCTTCCTGTCAGGCCTGTAGACATCAGAAAATATTTTTTGTCAACTTTGGTGGCATTTATACTGCTATAAAATAGTGTAAGGGGAAAATTCAATGTCTGATTTCTAGAAATTAAAGGGAAAATATTACAGTAGTCTCCTGGGCCATCTCTGAATGCAGGTCTACCATATACATTGCTCCAGATATCTGCAACTGAGCTCACACATTTGCAGTTTGAGAGAGTGGGAGGTCATCCTTTCTGCAAAGCCTCTTACTGAGGGGAGCTCGTTAAATCGTATAGACTAGTTTAAACTAATTAGAATGGACACTGTAAAGAGAAAAATAGACTACTTGTCCTTGAGAAATCCCTGGGGACATGAAGTGGAGATATAGTTTCACGATTGCTGACCCTGAGGAAGGATCTGCAACAGACTCCACAGAATATTGTTTCTAGAACCTTCTAACATACCTGATGCAAAGCAATGACTCTCAACTTTTAAAGGTGAACTGCAAGACCAAAGCAAAAATTAAACCTCATTAAGGACCAGTGTCTGAGCTCTTTCTCTGAAAAGGCAATGTGAATAAAGTCAGAAAAGAGGGACATGATAAGCTCCTTAGCTGATTTTTTTTTAATGCTCATGGATACTTCTCAGGCTCTGTTTCTTCCCCGACAATCATTCATTCAATAATATAAGTACTGCTTTGTTCAGTTATTTATTTATTTATTTATTTATTTTAATTGCAGTGTGTCTGAACTGTAATCTTGATTAATTTTTTTGGAGACATGTACTTTGCTTTATATTCTTTTAGGCAAAGCAGGTTTTAACCCAAGATTTAGTAAGAGAAAGTATGATTTCATGAAATTTACATAATTCTGTAAGGAGAGAGATATTTTCTGTAGTTCCTGAGTTCTCATAAGACATTTCTTGATGATGTAGTCTGAGACAGAAAACTGAAAATCCCCAATATCGCGCAAAGCCACACCCCACATCTAATATCTATATTAAAAAAAAAAAAAAACAAACATAGGGCAGAGAATGCCTGGGCTCTGTAGATCCATCCAAGCACAGATTAGATTGACAGGCCAAAATACACACCTTTCTTGTTTTCTTTTTTCATTTGTCATGGAATGGTTGAGGCTAGAAAGGACCTCTGGAGGTCTTCTGATCTCATCCTTCTGCTCAAATAGGGCCACATAGAGCTGATGGCCCAGGACCATGATTTGATAGCTTTTTAGTATTTCCAAAGATGGAGACTCCAAAAATTCCTTGGGCAGCTTGTGCCGGTGCTTGGTCACTCTCACAGTGAAAAAGTGTTTCCTGAAGTTTAAAGGGAACCTCTGAGAGGAGGTAGATGCCCAGACTCTGGAAACAAATACATTGTACTTCAGTTTATGCCTATTACCCATTGGCCTGTCAATTCAAGAGGATTTAATAGTCTACAGTAAACAAAGTAGATGGAAGCTAGTTTATGTGTTTTGTTCTAGTTACAAACAGAGGTGTGTATCACAAAACCATCCTTGGTAATATATTTGGTTCATGTCAAGGAAAGACAGACATGGGTCTGGCCATCCATGCTGAAATATCCTTGGCACTGTCAGACACTTGTGGATGCAGAGTTTGGCAGCAGACACGTTTTTCAAATATTCATTTGAATATTCAAAGATGTGAAATATTGGTCAACTTGAGAGAAATATTTTCTTCCAGAATTTAGCCTTCAAATCTGCAAATTTCACCAGCAAGTAACACAAAATTTTTAAAAAACTGGGCAGTAAGACTTTTAGCTCCCTTTTAACCATTCCTGAGTTGCTGTTCTTCAAATTACTGCCCCAGTTACTTCACTTACTAGTTCAACATCATTTAAAAATTACTTTTCTTTTTTTCTTTTCATTTTGATTTGTTTCCTCTCACTTCAGTAGTAGAGGATAAAAGCTGTGTTGCACTGACGCAGCACTGACAGCTGTGATGATGTCACAGACATGTTAAAGAGGCCTGTCAACAGCTTCTGGAAGTAGACTTGATGGTGTTATGTCACTGTGAGCAGAACATTGGTGGTGGCTGTGTCACAAAGAGTTGGAGATGTAGTTAGCCATAGACAGATGTCTTCTGGCTGTCAGGAAGGTGTGGGATGGGCAGCCTTGACCTGAGACTGGGAGAGTGCTGCTCAGGGAGGCAGGGGCTGCTCATGGTGATAGTGTCTGGTGATTCTTGTTTCTCATGGTTTCAGCAGCCTCAGGGATGTGATCAGGTGATGGCATGTTCCTGTCCTCACCTTCCTCTGCCATTCAGCCAGTGTTACAGCTTTTTACCAGGCACATTGACCTAAGAATACAAAAACATACACAGCCCGAATTTGTACCATGTCATAGAAGTACAGGCAGTTGGAATATCCCCACAGCTGTGAAGGAAGCTCCACACCACCCACCTTCTCTGTAGCCTCTCATGGTCTCATGAAACAAACAAACAAAAAAATCTTGACTGGGAAAAAAAGAGTATATGACTCAAGTGAAGCTTTTCACCTTTATGCAAAGAGTGACCTGACTTTCCAAGTCTGTATGGATGCATATTAAATAATTTGAGTGGTTCAGCACTTTTCTGAAGATCAGGAAATCGGGATCAGATTGCTGTGTTGCCAATGAGAAACATAAATTCACTGTTCACCTTTGGAAATCTTAGTCTAAGCCTGAAGAACTTTTAAAAAATAGTTGTAATTTGAAATTTATTTTCTATTCTTATAATTTTGTCCTTCCTTACTTCAGCATTTCCCTTAGGAAAGACTCCAAAGAATATGAGCAAGGCTGTGTGGGGGACCATGCAGATCACCACTGCAGGTTACAGGTATAGATTTCCTCTGAATCATCTCCTCTGTCACCTCCACTGCACTTTGAGCATCTCTGCTGCTGTAGTCTCTTGGTGAAAACAAGTTGCTATACCAGCCAACAGCTGGTGTATTTTTTACAGCTCCTTTAAACTCCTTTAAACATAGACTGTATCAGTCTATATTGTTTGTGCCATAAGAACTTTTAAGCAAATTATCCAGTGATAGTCTCAAAAGCTGTCTTTTAGTCAGCAAGCAGAATCTATAGAATCTAATTTTCACAAGAGCACAGATCACTTTATCAATACTGTAGTGCTATACAGTAGAAGTCAGTGAAACCAATGTACCAAGGATCAGCACAAACCAAAAGAACTGAAGAAGGCTAGTTTTGCAGAAAGAATGCTTTTCATGTGCAAAACAGCACATGTTGTCTAACAAAAGCTCAGAAAGAAACAGTGAGTGGAAGAAATTAGACATATAAATTTTCAGTCTAGATGAAAATGTGGAAAATGTGACTTGATATGAGATTTTACTTCAAAATCTTAGGAGCAATTCTTCTGTGTTTTACATAAGCAAATTCTTAAATATTATGCAAAATGCCACTGCTCTACACAACTAAAGTGTTGATGAAAAGCAAACAAAGCAGTGCAATTTGAAGTCTGAAGTGGAAACAGATGTTCCTTTTGAATGAACTTCCATTCCTTAACCACTGGCTCTAGTTATTGCCATCTAAAGAGGAAGATGAAGCAACTTTGCATGCTGTGGATGCTGCCTGTCAATTTGGAGCATGCAAATGAAACTGTAGCTGGTCCTTAAAAGGCAGTTCCTCAAAACGCAATGGGTGGGATTTTAAAATGCTATTTGGCTGCAAATTGTCTGAGGAACCACCGGATTTTTTTTTTTTTAATTAGCTAGTAGACTATGCCAGCTCCCCAAGTTAAACGCAGAAAACATAAGGTGAGATAGATTTTTTAACCCATCTCAATGTTGTACTGTGATTTCCCAATCAAAATGTCCTAGAAACACATTACTTGCTCCATACTTGTTTCCTTATTATCAAGCAGAGCTCTGTGCTTGCAAAGCTATTGTACATGCTTGCAGCTGGGCAGGGCAGTTTGGCAGTGGGACAAGCCTTAATTCAGAGAGAGAAGTGCACAGAGGGCAGATGAAGTGACTTGGGTGCTGCTGAAATGCCAAAATCTTTGCTTAGAATAATTGCTTCCTGAAGATTATTGCAGGCACATCTAAAACTTTAAATTATACCAAGATGTGGGAGCTCTCAAAGATGGCTTTAAACTGACTTTGTCCTTATTTTACTGCCCTTCTGCTGTGTCTGCAGATCTTGAATGCAACTAGTCATCTGACCTAAAGTGCTTATTTGCAATTAGATGTCAAAAATAAAGTAATAACAGCAATCTAATTCCAATGGGTCTGCCTACCTGAAATGCAAATCTCTCTCTATTTAAGTAATTAAGCTACAAAATTTAGAGTACTCAAAGCCTTTGATGTTTTGAAGTAATTAGCAATATGGGGAAAGATACTGCTTTCTGCAAGTGCTAACAGCTGATTTGTAATAAAACCAATGTGTTTGGCTTTCTATTATTAACTAAGTTGTATTATTCATTATTTACCAGTATTTTGCCAGCTGCCAGCATTTGTAAAAATGTTTGCACAGCCCAAATGCACTGCAAAGATGAGAACAAACTGTTCAAATAATTAATTACTGTTTACATGACTGTAGCATAGAAACATAGAATGGTAGGGGTTGGAAAGGAGCTCTAAAGTTCATCTAGTTCAATCCCCCTGCTGAAGCAGGTCCACCTAGATCAGGTCACACAGGAACGTGTGCAGCAATGTGTTTTGAAACCATCCAGAGAAGGAGACTCCACAACCCCTCTGGGCAGCCTGTGCCACTGCTCCCTCACCCTCACAGTGAAATAGTTTTTTCTTATGTTTAAATAGAACTTTTTGTGTTACAGATGATTTCCATTACCCCTTGTCCTGTTACTAGATACAACAGACAAAAGTGATGCCCCAACCTCCTGACATCCACCATCTAGTTATTTGTAAATATTAATGAGTTTCCCTTTCAATCTCCTCTCCTCTAGACTAAACAGCCCCAATTCCTGTAGCCTTTCTTCATAAGGAAGATGCTCCAGTCCCCTGATCATCTTGGTGACTCTACACTGGACTCTCTCCAGAAATTCTCTGTCCTTCTTGAGCTGAGGGGCCCAGAACTGGACACAGTACTCCAGATGAAACCTCATCAGGGCAGAGTAGAGGGGGAGCAGAAGACACTCATCTTGATGCATCCCAGGATGCCATTGGTCTTCTTGGCCAAGAGGGCACATTGCTGGCTCATGTTTAGTTTATGGTCAACCAGAACTCCCAGGTTTCTCTCTGCAGAGCTGCTCTCCAGCAGGTAGACTCCTGCAAGTAGAAGTTGATCCTTATCATGCAACAGAACCCTGTCATGTAAGGAGCCATGCAAACCAAACCAAAATTTCTTTAAATTTGATAGCAAACAATAGTGAATAGAAAAAAACCCCAAACATTCAGTAACAAATTTGACATGAAATTGTCTGTTGTATTTTTATAGTATCGTGATAAAATACTGTCTATTCAGATATGCCAGCTGTTTAATGTTGTATTCCTGGGATGGTGTACAAAGCACTTTGAGAAAGCAGGCTAGTTTTCTTCCTTGGGCACCAAAGTGGTAGACAGAGTCTGAACGATACTGGGCACAGAGAAAGGATGTAGAGGTGGTGGATCAACAGAGGAAATGTGTCCAAGTTTGGGGCAGTTGTGGCAGATAGCAAACAAGGTATAAAGAGGAACAACCCCTCTGAAGGATATGTTCTGTGTTGGGAGTTTTACATGTAAATGTTTTGCATTACAAAATGTACATTGAGTTTTGCCATGAGCTTCTGGCAAGGAGACCATCTGTGAGAAGCCACATGCACAGGGAAATACTTGACACCTTCTTTCTCTGGCTTAGTAAAATGCACAGTCCTACCCCTACAGCTCCAATGTATAGTCCATCATTGCTCTGTGATGAATTTTTTTTCATACCAGCTTGACTGATGTGCTTTGTGCTCATAGATCTTGTATGGGGGTATGGGAATTGCTGGTGTAATCTCAGATTTGCCACACTTTCATCTGGAGAGCTTCTACAGGCTTATATGTAAAGCTAACTATCACAAGAGTATACATTTCTTATTTTAATTTTCCTCTGTTTAAAGTATTAATTGTTTGTGGAAGTAAGAATTGTTTCTCTGACTGGTTGTGTCTTTTTATTTTTATGACTATTTTATAAATAGCTTCTAATGGTCACTGGTCATTAGCAGTCTGCAGGCTAACAAGAGAGCAATACCATGTCCAGCTGTTCAGCTCGTGCATAGGCAGCATATTAGCCATCCCCACCTGATCTTTGTCTAACCTATTCTTAAAGTCCTGCAAAAATGGACCTTCCACACATTTTCTTATCTTTCTCCTCAGTAACCCAAACATCAAGCCGTCCATAGGCTTTAGAGGTTTGTTTTGTTTTGTTTTGTTTTTTAATAAAAATAACATATTCATACAAAGGCAAAGGCACTGCACAATGGAAATAGTGCTTCTGGTTCTACCTGCAGGTGCAATGTTAGTGCATAAAGATGGCTATTTACATACCCAGCTCCAGAAATACAGATGCAAAACAAGTTCAATTTATTTACACACATTTGATAATCTTGCTTATTTAGTTTGTGGTCCATGCTCTGTAAACATTATGACGTCTACAGTACTTATTCCTCTGATGGTTTTATTCCAACCTGAGTGTCTGACTCCCTAGTATATGAGTTTAGACCACACTGTGAGTCTTAAACACCAAAGCACTTTAGAATTGCTGATGAGATACTGGAGGTAGACAACAACCTTTCATATTATATTTTGCTGCCATTCAGGTGAGATTTAGTTACCTTACTTTTGCAACAAACAAAAAGAAATTTTTCTTTTCTATCCAAAAAGTAATGCTGTTGTCTATGCTGTTGCCAAAGCTCTCACATGTAGTCTGAGTTTATTTTCAGTGATGTAAATCTTTTGTTTAGATTGATAATGTATAAAAGATACAGGTGGCCTGTGAATCCTCAAAGTAAGTAGGAGGCACTTGGGAGGTTTTAAACTCCTGAATGATAAAGAAGAGGTATAACTAGTGGCTTGTAGCAGTATTAAAAAGCTTCACCTACATAGAAACTAGGGCAATATTTACTGCAAGTAATAAATATTTGTAATTGTTATGTGGTGCTTTTCAAATGATATTTCATGTCTAGTTTTATTTTGAGTTATTTTTTAAAACTTCAGTTCCTCATGAAAACGAGTTGTATAGCTTATGATATTACTCCAGCAAAATGATTTCCATAAATAAAGCAAGAGGCAATAGAAGGGAACATATATAAAGATTAATACATCAGACGTTTAGGCTTACACTGACTAATAATTTCTGAGACTTAAGCTATGGAGAAGGAAATCTCTCATATGGAAACAGGCAATAAATCCAAAACTACCTGAGTAGCATTGGCAATTTACTTTCCTTCCACTTAAAGAATTGTACTTTTATAGCGATTTTGCCTGAGCTTATTGATTTTGTATGCAGTTTTCTCCAAAGACAGAAAGAAACTAGATTTAGCACACAAATGGATGTAGACAGCAATTAATACTTGTGCTGTTTGTCAGCCTAATGCACACAGTGACAACTGCTGTGGGCTTTCCTGTTCAGGATAGGGAGAGTTCCCTTCCTGCAAAACTGTGTGTGAAGGTGGCCAGACAACCATGGAGTGGGGGCACTGGAAAGGCAATGGCAGATCTGGTCATTCTGATTTGGTCAAGGTAAGAGATGCATGTATAGAGATAAGTAGTTAATATTTCCTTTTTTTAAGAAGAGAAAAGTCCTTATCAGATGCAACTGGAAAACAACACCTTACCTTCTATTGCTTTTAAATTATTTGCTATTGAATCATGTCCGAACAAATAGGCATAGAAAGTGTCAGAGAATGTAAAGTCAATTTGTCAGACAATGTAAAGTGAATTTGCTAATTAAAGGCGATTAAAAAACCCCACCAAAACAAAAACTCCAACATAAACTGTATCCCAATTAACATCTGTAGCATATAGAAACCAAATACCATCAGTTTCTGTCAGAAATTTCAGTTTCATTGCTTAATATGGTGAAAATAGCAACATTGCTCATTAGGAATCAGCTTTAGATAGAAATACATTAAGATTAGAGGTGTAAAATCTTTATTATTATATAGTAAACTAAATATGATTCAGCAGTGTGTGTAGCCTTGAGGCCAAGAAGGCCAATGGTATGGTAGGATGCATCAAGAAGAGCGTGTCCAGTAGGTCAAGAGAGGTTCTGCTCCCCTTCTAACTCTGCCCTGGTGAGACCTCATCTGGAGTCCTGTGTCCAGCTCTGGACTCTCCAGCTCAAGGAGGGCAGGAAACTTCTAGAGGCCAGTGCAGGTGATCAGACAATTAGGGGACTGGAGCATCTTTTTTATGAAGAAAGCCTGCGGGATCTGGGGCTATTCAGCCTGGAGAACAGGAGCCTGTGGGGAGATCTCATTAATACTTACCAAGCATTTAAAAGCTATCTGTCAAGAGGATATATGTCAAGAAATTCTTTCTGTAGTGTCCAGTGATAGAACAAGGGGTAATGGAAAAAAGCTAGAACACAAAATTTCCACTTAATCTTCAGGAAAAACTTCTTTCCTGTGAGATTGAGGGAGCCCTGGCACAGGCTGCCCAGGGAGGGTGTGGAGTCTCCTCTGGAGGTTTTCAAACCCACTTGGATGCGTTCCTGTGTGACCTGATCTAGGTGGACCTGCTTGAGCAGGAGGATTAGAGTGGATGATCTTTAGAGCTCCCTTCCAACCCCTATCATTCTGAGATTCTGTGATATATCATCCTTAATAAATGTAAAGATCACAGAACACTAAATAATAATATCAGAAAAATAAAATTAGAAAATTCTTGCAATTCATGTTTATAACACAAGAAAAATATGAATTCAGATATCAGGCAAAAATTTAGGATTTCGTTCTAGTTTATAACTCTTCATTACAAAGGATCAAAACAACATGTAAAACAAGATTCAAGGGTTTGGAAGGTACTGCTAGATAATGAAATGATGTTTTTTTGCAACGTAGCATGATGTAGTAGTATCACCTAAAGCACTAGAAAAAGCTTTGCTACAAACTCATTCCATGTTATATAAACCACACATTACCAAGATTCAGTTCCGGTTCCTAGAATGACAGAGATGTCAATGCTGCAGCCCTCAGACTGAAAAATGCAATTATTTAATGATAGCCAGCACCAGTGAATGAACCACTAATGATCATCCTCTTTTGTTTTCCATTTAAAAAAAGACATTTGGAATAGCTGTCAATCATTAAAAGAAGCCAGAATCAAAACTGACATCTAACACTTCCAATTACAAAAAATACATTTTAAAACAATAGCCTGGAAATACTGGAGACCAGGTGCAACCTTTCACCTTTCAGATCTATCTACTTTAAATCCTTTATTTCTGCTACCTTCCCATTTCCTCTGTCACTGCATGTTGGTCCCTTTCAATGGGTAATAGTCCAGTGTACTGTATCTCACAGGCTAAAGAAGTATAATAGAATATATAGATACAGTTCCTACACAACAAAATATTAACTTCAAATGAAACTGACAGGGTAAACTGATGGCCAGAAATCCTGAAAAGAGTGCAAGGAAGGGGAATCGGGATATTCAACTATTCACAGTGAATTTCAACACCATAAAAGACAAAAATTCAGAACAAATGGGAAAGATGTCTTGACATAGTTGGGAACTTTATTTCTTGCTTTTACTTTCCTTACTTCTGCCAGAACAGCTTTGCATTTTGTGTTATTTTTGGAACCAAGGTTTGGAGGTTTTTTCTAAGGATTTCAGGAAGTCTTCATCCATGGCTCACTTCATACAGCCTCTGTTTACAGTTTGCAGGTGAAAAGAATAGCCAATTTGAAGTACAGAACTTCAGTTTATGTTTGATTACAACAACACACTTTGTACAGACCGTAATGACACTAATATTCTTGGCTAGCACAGCATCACTATAGGCAGCTGTACATCCATTCTGAGACACTGAGTCCTCGAGCAAGCTGCAAAATTGAGTCTCTAATGAGGCATGCTTTTAGCATGCTTTTTCAAAGCAAACCATTGTTTGTCTGCTAAGTGTAGGGAAGGACAGCAGGCAGGAGCCAGACACAGTGTAATTAGAGAACAGTTTGCATTGTGGGCAGTGATATTGTAAGAGTTTTCATTCTAGAGAGTAGGACATCCCGAGATCTGACTTTTACAGGGCATCAGTGCAAGGGGCAGAGTGTGGGTAGCTTCTGCTTCTTGAACTGCCTCTAGGAGCCCTAAGGCTCTTCTAACTTATTCAAGGGTCTATCCAGCCAGCTTTGGCTTCTTGTGCCTCTTCCACTAGCTCAGGAACCCACAGTTCCTCAAAATGATTAAAATCTTTGTATGCTGATGGTGACTCTTTGGCCTTGCACATGCACAGAATGGCCAAGGCAGCACTGGTGAACAGCATTATGGCACACAGTACAATGACAGCAGAAATCACAGTAATAAGGTAAAGCAACAGCTTTGGAGTAAGCCATGGAGAGGTTTTAGTTTGCAGAGGAGGCTGGTAGAGAAAAGCATCCTTCTGAACTACAGACATTTTATGACCTAGTGGATGTACTTCACAGAAAATGCATTATCTGGAAAGACAACCTTACATAGTTCTTGTTTCAGAAACAAAAAGAGTGCTGTAAGAAACCATTGCTAGATTTGAGACCTCATAGTATAGAAATATCTAAGTTAGAGCAAAGCATTTTTTTCCTCACCTGGATGTGGCATATGAGAATGGACAGTGTGTTTAATTTTCACTCACACTCAGTACTGTAGTTCCAATATTTTCTATTTGTATATATTCGGCTTTCTTCTAATAAAGGAAAGTAAATTCATATTGGCTCTTTGAAATGCATATTGTCCTGATACGAAGGCTCTTGTTAGTATGCTAAAAGATGCCTGAAATACCTCCCATGTGATATCTATCAGAATAATAAATTCTGAGGTTTTGATTCCCATAATCCCTTTCTGAAAGAAAACAGAGAGCTTTTGCAATTTTTCTGTGATAAAGCTCATCAATCATACTAGTGTCAACAGTATAATCTCTCATTATTTGTCCTGGTTTGGGCTAGGATAGAGTTAACTTTGATGAGGAAGTAGGAAGGGGCACAGCATGGGCAGCTGACCTGGGCTGGCCAACAGGTATTCGATACCATACTGACATCATGCCCAGTACCTAGAGGCAGGGATTTAGTCGGGTGTGGGGGCTTCGGGAGCACAGGCGGGGCTGCCGGTCGGAGGGGGGGTCGCGCTGGGTCCCGAGTGGTGAGTAGCCACGGCACGCGCCATTCCTTTTGTATATTCCCCTCGTGTACTGTTAAAACTGTTCCTTTTCCCCCCTGAACCTGTTTCTTCTTATTATTGTTCTATTAAACCGCTCTTATTTCAACCTACGAGGGTTTTTTCCCCTTTTTCTCTGGTTCCCCTTCCCACTCCACCCGGAGGGGAGGAGTGAGCGAGCACCCTCGTGGCTCTTTGTTCCCGGCTGGGCAAAACCACGACATTATTTGGCGCCCAATGTGGGGCCCGCAGGGTTGAGATAAGACACAGTAGGCTGAAACAATTGTCACAATGTTGATGTATTTGCTTAACTGCTGTTGGCCCATAATTTGTCATATGCACTATGTATTCTCTCTGATAGTGTTTATGTCCTTTGGAAAAGGGACGAAAGCACTCGTTCTGATATACTGGTTGTTACTGGCTTATGGTATGGTTGTATCACTGGGTATGGAGCTAGGCCAATACTTGTACATGACTGGGTTGGCATTTCTGCAACTTGGACATTTATTTTCAGAATGTAGTGACAGTAATGACACTCAGTTCATGGGAAAAATGGAGTGACGTAGTTTTTCCATTTTTTCCATCCTCCCTTACTCATTCAAGTTAACTGCAATAGCTTTTGACAATTCAGAATGCACTTGGGATGTCCCAGCCATTGTGGTTTTATTGCTCTGTCCTCTAGGTAGGGTGTTTTTCTTGGGTAGAGTTGCGAAACGTGTTTTCCAGACTCTTATGAGGTTGGGCACCTATGGAGGGATTGATATACAGAAGAATATGAACAGGTATTGGAAGAGTTTTTTACTTGTACAGATTAGGAATGCCACCCTAGCAACCACTGTGGCTATTCAAACTGAGGCAACTGATGCTGTTGCTGCCCTAACTCCAACAGCAGGCACTGATCCTGAATCAGAGGATCAACCTGTGGCAGTGTCAGTTGCTCCTGTCCAGAAAAAGAAACACATAAAAAAATCAGTTCGCCTTGTGAGGGATGAAGATGAACCAGTGTCATCACGGGAATGGGAGGAAGAGTCAGAGCCAGAGCCAGAGATAATCACCCGATCCTTGTCCCTGAGCGAACTGCGAGAAGTGCGAAAAGATTACAGTTGCCACCCAAGCAAGCATCTTGTTGCCTGACTGCTCCGATGCCTGGAGAATGGGGCCCACAGCTTGGACTTGGAGGGCAGGGAAGCCAGGCAGCTGGGCTCTCTGTCCCGGGGTGGCGGCATTGACAAGGCGATTGGAAGGAAGACAGAAGTCCTCAGCCTCTGGAGAAGACTTTTGTCTGGTGTGAGGGAAAGATACCCCTTCAAAGAAGATATCATATGCCACCCAGGCAAGTGGACCACAATGGACAAAGGTATCCAGTACCTGAGGGAGTTAGCTGTGCGGGAAATGATTCATAATGAGCAGTTACCAACAGGCCCAGATGAGGTCCAGTGCACACAGTCTATGTGGCGAAGATTTCTGCAAAGTGCACCATCATCTTATGCTAATTCATTGGCAGTCATCTCCTGGAAAGAAGGTGAGGGGAAAACAGTGGGGGAAATGGGTGTTCAACTTCGGCAATATGAAGAAAGTCTGTCTTCCTCCCTACAGGCTGTTGTCTTGGCTGTAGATAAAATGTCAAAAGAGTTCCACCAATTCAAAGAAGATATGTCCCGCACTCCACCTGCCCGAGTCCGTACTTCAGCCATTAGTAGATGTCCCTCTGTTCAAGAGAGGGAATATAGAGGGCAGACACCACGAGGTGCTTTGTGGTCTTACCTGTGGGACCAGGGAGAGAACATGAACAAGTGGCATGGGCAACCTACTTCGGCCTTAAGGGCAGGGGCACGGCAGCTACGGGGAAAAACCGCTACAAGGAGCAATTTCTCTTGGAAAGATGCTGCTCCAGTTTCCAGTGAGCAACTCCCTAGACAGAATAGAAGGGTTGAGCTCTATTCTAGTCCCCTCGAGGGGACTTCTAGCTCTTTTCTACAAAAAGTATCCAATGACTGCCATGGCCAGTACTAGGGAGGCCCTGCCTCCAGCCAGGTGGAGGAGAGGGACAACCGAGTTTATTGGACAGTGTGGATCCGATGGCCTGGCACATCAAACCCACAAGAGTACAAGGCTTTAGTGGATACTGGAGCACAGTGCACTCTGATGCCATCAAGTTGTAAAGGGACAGAATCTGTTTGTATTTCTGGAGTGACAGGGGGATCTCAACAGCTAACCTTGTTAGAAGCTGAAGTGAGTTTAACTGGAGATGAGTGGCACAAACACCCCATTGTAACAGGCCCAGAAGCCCCGTGTATCCTGGGCATAGACTACCTTAAGAGAGGGTATTTTAAGGACCCAAAAGGGTACCGGTGGGCCTTTGGTGTGGCTGCAGTGGAGACAGAGGAAATTGAACAACTATCCAGCATGCCCGGCCTCTCAGAGGACCCTTCTGTTGTGGGTTTGCTGAAGGTTGAGGAGCAACAGGTGCCAATTGCGACCACAACAGTGCACCGGCGGCAATATCGCAGCAGCAGAGATTCAGTGATTCCCATTCATAAGTTGATTCGCCAACTGGAGAGCCAAGGGGTGATCAGCAAAACTCACTCACCCTTTAACAGTCCCATATGGCCAGTGCAAAAGTCTAGTGGAGAGTGGAGACTGACAGTGGACTATCGTGGCCTGAATGAAGCCACGCCGCCACTGAGCGCAGCTGTGCCGGACATGCTGGAACTCCAATATGAACTGGAGTCCAAGGCAGCCAAATGGTATGCCACCATTGATATTGCCAATGCATTCTTCTCAATTCCTTTGGCAGCAGAGTGCAGGTCCCAGTTCGCTTTCACTTGGAGAGGGGTTCAGTATACCTGGAATCAACTGCCCCAGGGGTGGAAACACAGCCCCACCATCTGCCATGGACTGATCCAGGCCACGCTGGAGAAGGGTGAGGCCCCAGAACACCTGCAATACATTGATGACGTTGTTGTGTGGGGTGACTCAGCAGAGGAAGTTCTTGAGAAGGGAAAGAAGATAATTCAAATTCTTCTGAAGGCTGGTTTTGTCATTAAACGAAGTAAGGTCAGAGGGCCTGTGCAGGAGATCCAGTTTTTAGGAGTAAAATGGTAGGATGGACGTCACCATATCCCAATAGATATGATCAACAAAATTGCAGCCATGTCTCCCCCAGCTAGCAAAAAGGAAACACAAGCTTTCCTAGGTGTTGTGGGTTTTTGGAGGATGCATATTCCAAATTACAGTATGATTGTGCGCCCTCTCTACCACGTAACACGGAAGAAGAATGATTTTGAATGGGGTCCTGAACAGCAACAAAGTTTTGAACAAATTAAACAGGAGATAGTTCATGCAATGGCACTTGGGCCAGTCCGGACAGGACCAGATGTTAAAAATGTGCCCTACACCGCAGCTGGGGAGAATGGCCCTACTTGGAGTCTTTGGCAGAGAGCACCTGGGGAGGGTCGAGGCCGACCCCTTGGATTCTGGAGTCAGGGATACAGAGGATCCGAGGCCCGATACACTCCAACTGAGAAGGAGATACTGGCAGCATATGAAGGGGTTCAAGCTGCATCAGAGGTAATCGGCACAGAAACACAACTTCTCCTAGCACCCCGACTGCCAGTGCTGGGCTGGATGTTCAAAGGGAGGGTCTCCTCCACACATCATGCAACTGATGCTACATGGAGTAAGTGGATCGCATTGATCACACAACGAGCTCGTGTAGGAAGTTCTAGCTGCCCTGGAATTCTGGAACTGATCATGAACTGGCCAGAGTGTGAAGACAGTGAAATATAACCAGAAAAGGAGGCAACCCGTGCTGAAGAGGCCCCATCATATGAGGAACTTCCAGAAGATGAGAAGCGGTATGCCCTGTTCACCGATGGGTCCTGTCGTCTTGTGGGGAAGCATCGGAGGTGGAAGGCAGCTGTGTGGAGCCCCCTACGCAAAGTTTCAGAAGCTGCAGAAGGAGAGGGTGAATCGAGCCAGTTTGCAGAGGTAAAAGCCATCCAGTTAGCTTTAGACATTGCTGAACGAGAAAACTGGCCAAGGCTTTATCTCTACACTGACTCGTGGATGGCAGCAAATGCTGTGTGGGAGTGGTTACAGCAATGGAAGCAGAACAACTGGCAACGACGGGGCAAACCCATCTGGGCTGCCCCAATATGGCAAGACATTGCTGCTCGGCTGGAGAAGCTAGTTGTGAAAGTGCGCCATGTAGATGCCCACATACCTAAGAACAGGGCAACTGAAGAACATCTGCATAACCAGCAAGTGGACAAGGCTGCAAAGATTGGAGCAGCTCAGATAGATTTAGACTGGCAACACAAGGGGGAGTTATTTTTAGCTCGGTGGGCCCATGACACCTCAGGTCATCAAGGCAGAGATGCCACCTATAAATGGGCTCGTGATCGAGGGGTGGATTTAACCTTGGATGCCATTGCACAGGTTGTCCATGAGTGTGAGACGTGTGCTACAATCAGACAAGCCAAACGGTGGAAGCCCATATGGTATGGAGGACGATGGCAGAAATATAAATACGGAGAGGCCTGGCAGATTGATTACATCACACTGCCACAGACTCGCCAAGGCAAACGTCATGTGCTCACAATGGTGGAGGCGACCACCGGCTGGTTGGAAACATATCCTGTGTCTCATGCCACCACCCGGAGCACCATCCAGGGCCTTGAAAGGAAAGTCCTCTGGCGACATGGCACCCCCGAAAGAATTGAGTCAGACAATGGGACGCACTTCAGGAGCAACCTCATAGATGCTTGGGCCAAAGAGCATGGCATTGAATGGGTTTATCACATCCCCTATCATGCACCAGCCTCAGGAAAAGTTGAACGACACAATGGACTATTGAAAACCACACTGAGAGCAATGGGGGGTGGGACATTCAAACATTGGGACACAAATTTAGAAAAGGCCACCTGGCTAGTCAACTCCAGAGGATCTGTGAACAGAGCTGGCCCTGCCCAATCGGAACTTTTACATACTGTAGAAGGGGATAAAGTCCCTGTAGTGCACATAAAAGATCTGTTAGGGAAAGCGGTATGGGTGAGTCCTACCTTGGGTAAAGGTAAACCCATTCGTGGGACTGTTTTTGCTCAGGGACCTGGGTACACTTGGTGGGTGATGTGTAAGGATGGGACAACCCAGTGTCTACCTCAAGGAAAATTGATTTTGGGTGAGAATAGCCTGTGAATTCCATGAATCAAATTGTATTATGTTCGTTGTTAAATAACGTTGTTGTATGTCGTCATTACCATAGTTGCTCTATGCCATATCACTGACACTACAGTAAGGACCACCCATATCACTGAAAGATGGACATGGACAAGCAAGATACAGAATAACAGAATGTGAATTGGTGCCCAGTGACGTCCTCAAGATCAGTGCTTTCAACTTACAGATAAGACACACCTAAAAGACCAACTGCAAAATCCTGATACTGCATGCAGTGACCTATCCCACACACACACCCCCTATCTGCCCTGCTGTGAAAGATTTATGATGAATAAGACCTGACGTTATGGACTAAACGGCTAAATGGACTTAACGGGAATGTTAGGGGGATGGCCTATAAACTGAGGGAATGATATACTTCTCTGTGTTTGCCCATATTTTTTCAGGGAGAGGAAATGTGGTGCTCAGATGTTGTATATTGTGAAACTAGACATGATGTAGATGGTATAGAATAAGGGATGGAATGTCCTGGTTTGGGCTAGGATAGAGTTAACTTTGATGAGGAAGTAGGAAGGGGCACAGCATGGGCAGCTGACCTGGGCTGGCCAACAGGTATTCGATACCATACTGACATCATGCCCAGTACCTAGAGGCAGGGAGCTAGTCGGGGGCGGGGCTTCGGGAGCACAGGTGGGGCTGCCGGTCGGAGGGGGGGTCGCGCCGGGTCCCGAGTGGTAAGTAAATTCATATTGACTCTTTGAAATGCATATTGTCCTGATACGAAGGCTCTTGTTAGTATGCTAAAAGATGCCTGAAATACCTCCCATGTGATATCTATCAGAATAATAAATTCTGAGGTTTTGATTCCCATAATCCCTTTCTGAAAGAAAACAGAGAGCTTTTGCAATTTTTCTGTGATAAAGCTCATCAATCATACTAGTGTCAACAGTATAATCTCTCATTATTGCATGGTAAATTTATTTCTTATTGCTCCATTGTTTCTTAGTGTTTTGTACATACATTTCTTGTCCCTCGAATATTTATGCACCTTGGTCTTGACCCTCACAATAGTTAAATAGGTATTTAAATAAAATTCAAGTAAACATCAGAAGTCACTGTGTGCCATTTATTGATTGAGAGTTGGATAAGGCAGGATTGTAAATTGTGTTTAATCTTGCAAAAAAGTAACAAATCATATCATGCATATGAATGGTTCACCACAAGTGCAAGTGCTCTGACCAGGCAGGAGAGAGAAGAGCATTCTTGTCCTGTGTGTTACAGATCAAAGAGTGTATTTAACCAAAACAAAAGTTAGGATTTTCCATAAAACATTGTTTATTTTAGGAAATAGATTATGACTCAGTTTATAGTTAGATTTCTGAGGTGGTGAAAGAGAGGTATGACCTAGTTTGACTGTAATCTCTTTATCCAAAAATCCTAGTCATAATTGCTTTCCCAACTATGTCATATCTTAAGGTTTATTGAGAAAGTTATCAAACGTAGTGCATTTGGAGCTGCTGGTAACATCACACGGATTTCTAGGTTCTAACTTGAGCCTTGTAGTTTTAGATATAATTGTTTCAATATGCATGTGTGGTGGTACACCTTGCTCAGCAGCCAGACACACATCCAGCAGCTCTGTTACTCCCCCTCCTCAATAAGACAGGGGAAGAAGCTACCATCATGAGCAAAACAGACTCAACTTAGGGAAACTGAATTTAATTTATTGCAAATTAAAATAGATTTGGATAGGGAAAAACAAAGACAAAATCAGAATAGCACTTTATACTACCTTTCCTTTTTTCCCAGGTTCAATTTCACTCCTTTGTTCCCACTGTTTAACTTCCCCACACCCAAGAACACAGGCAGATGGGGAATGGGCAGTTTCAGTCAGTCCATGATAGCTTGTCTTTGCTGCTCTTTCCTCCTCACACTGTTCTGCTCTGGCATGAGTCGTCCATGGGCAGCAATCCTACAGGATAACCCTGCTCCAGCATGGGTCCTCCTTGGACAGTAGCATGGATATCTGCTCCAATGTGGTCTCTGTAGGGGTTGCAAGGGAATTGCTGCAGCAGAGATTTATGTTGCTGGGAGCTGCACTTCTAAACAGGGTTTCACTGGAGTGGAAGGGGTTACTGTACCTGTACAAGGATCAGCAAGGCAGAGCAATGGGAGCTCAGATGCAGAAAGAACAGATGTATTTCAGGGTCACTTCAGACCCAGGGTATGTTATTAAAACACTGTCTCCCTTTAGGAAAGAATAGGATATTTTTAAGCATTTTATTGCTGCCACAGTACAGGTTGACGTTTCTCTGCCTACAGCACACTCTTTGCAGTTACTTATTGCAGTTAATTTTGTAACATTGCTGAGCTCTGTTTTCAGATCGACTTGTGGGGCTATGTTGTACACCCTATCATTAACAAGCTTGCCCTGAAGTTTGCTGCAAGCATAACCAGCCTGTCTAGAAATGTGTTCTGCCACAATACACAAACTCATTGCACTGGTCAGGTGGCTTATTTTGGCATTAGTGGCTGGTTTTTTTTCCCTCTTCCTTTTTTGTGTCCTCTTAAGTCACTTTACCCCAAAGTAATGCTTCCTTCTCAGTAATGCTACCTTTAATTACAAACTATTGTTGATATATGTTTTCAACTTTACAGTTTGGATGCTTAAGCAGCACACTCCTAAACTCATGTTCCCTGTCTTGCAAGGCAATGAGTTTTATCCTTGATCATGGACGAAGGGCCAGATATGGAAACTCTCTGTCTGAAGCAATATGTCTTTTTTTTTTTTTTGACAGTTTGTAAGATTAAATTGCATATCAATATTTGCTTACTCTGACACTTGATTAATGCACTGCAAGCAGGTTCAGAATTGTGTTTTGTATAGGTTTCTCAAGAGCTAGTTAATATATTTACTTTTGAAAGTACTTGTCCATTAGATTGAATGTACACAAAATAAATCATCCACATAGTGATTAAAATGAAAGTATATTTGACCATCATATATCCTATAATTAAGACTAAACGTTTCTGTAGAATTATTGGACTATGGCAGATGAAAAAAGTGATACCTACTTCAACAGTTCACAAAAGTGTAATCATTGTAGTGAAAGATAAGCTGGATATCATGTATGTAATGTGCCTTGTCAGTAGTTGTGGTATCCTGTGTAACAGAGTGGTTCAAGAACTTCTCCATCTTGTTATGCTACTACTAATGCATTGATCCTTTCTCACTAGTGATGAAGAGAAACCTACATTCCATGCTGCTGGGAAGCTCTTTATTGTTCCCAAGGCCATTACATTCAGTGGGGCACATATCAAGACCTTATTAGGTTTATGTGCAAGATTTACAGTGAGGATAAATGCTCCCTGATGAAAATACTCTGAATATGTCCACCTTGTAGATTAGATTATCATTTATGTTTGAGAAATGATAATTTATTCCCTGATGCTATAGTGATGGAGTTGTAAAGTAAGAGCTGGTCAATGTCTGCTGTGCCTTGCACTTGCTTGCTTTTGCCCTTTCTTTCTTTTCCCCTAAAAGCTGTAAACTTGTTATATCCTCTTTTACAGAATCCAATTTGTGACCCACTATAAGGGGCACTATTTCATTAATCAATGAAAGCAGAAAAAACAGGTCAAGCTCATAAAAAATATGTATTTGACTTGCTAACAATTGGAAGTCTCTTGACAAAAAAATAGACATAGAGTTGTTTCTCAAGGCCTTTTAGAAAAGCTGCAAATGTAGTTAAAGATCTGGCATGACTGCCTTCATACTGTATGTGGTACACTGTTGACTGCACAAAAAAAGGCTTTTTCTGTATTACTGATGCAAGTCGATAACTGTAACTGTACATGGAGCAGCTCTCTAAAGATTTCTTAGCTCCAGTGAGTCTTGAGGATGCTCAGGACTTCAGAGAACAATGGGAAGGAGAAGATTTATTTGATTTGATTTAGAAATAAGGACACAGCATAAACCATACTGAATACAGTCAAGAATTAAGTATGCAAAAATGGAAGAACTGAGCTGGATCATGTAATGCATCTATTGCTTTAGGTCTCTGACCTTATCTCTCATCTATTATTCCAAATTGTACATCACTCAGTGGCTTTCTCTAAGACTCTTCTGTCCCACTCATTTTTAACACATTGATAATTACCTTGACTGCATTGATTCATAAGAAGTGGGTAAATCCCCAAAACTGTTCCAAGGGTTGTGAGGTTAAAAATGTTGAAGTAAAATGAGTGAAGTTTTCTTATGAACTTTTGGCCAGTTATAAGAAGAAAGAAAGTTCTTCAGACAGCTTTAGAGGCAGTGGAGGGAGATGAGTGAAGATTTAAGACAAAATTTGGTTGCTATAGATCTCTTAACTGTAGGCAGTTTTCCACATTTTTTCCTCAATTCATTAAGTCATTCAAGTCTGCACATCTATAGCTGTAATACTATTGACTGCCATGCTTATTTGATTTATACTATGTATTCAATTTTTATGAACTTCCTTGGTGTGGGTTCTTCCCCACAGTTACAGCTGCTGTGAATATGGAGTCCCTCACATGGGACATGGCCTCCTCTGGCCATAGTCACTGCCCTTGGCATGGGGTCTTTAATGAAGTGACTCACTGCCCCTGGCATAAGGTCTTTAACGAAATGTGAGCAAATCTTAGCTTCACCAGTCCTCTTCGCAGAATGCAGGGGTGTCTCTATTCCAGCACACCTCCTTCTCTCTTCCCTCACTGACCTTGGAGTCCACATGGTTGCCAGCTCTGTCTACCAGCTCCCTGCACCACCATCAGCTGGAAATGAAGAAAGTGCCAGAAGAAAAAGAAAAAATAACAAGAAGAACCCTCCTCTTCTGGCTTCTTCTTCCAAAGTGATCATGGAGATGTATAATTGACTCAGCCCCAGAAGTGGGTCTGACTCAGAGCTGGGAAGTTTGAGCAACTTCTTACAGGAGCCATCTTTACAGCCCCTTCCCCCTTACCAGAAACAGCTTCATGTCAAACCATGACAGTGGGGTACATTTGGATCTTATTTGATTGAAAGGATAAATCTCAACTATTTTAATTCTTCCTGCCCTAATAAAAGATAATAAGACTTCAAGAACTAGATAGTGGTATGTTGGCAGTTTTATTCTCCCACCTAGGTGCTGTGTGATATCATCTCCCTTGTTTTGTAAAAAACTGTGGCCTACTTTGAACGACTAAAGAATTGGCAGCATCTTTTAACCAAATGAATCACAGGTAATAAATAACAATATTTATCTATATCTTTTTTATCTTATCATCTATTTCTGCAGTTTGCCTTGCAGACTTTTCTATGAGACTGAGGACTTATGCATAACTCCTTCTCTTCAAACTAGTCCTTGGTAATTACTGGATGTCGTGTCCAGCTAGCACAGCAGCACCATGACAGGCTCTTGCTCGATGCCACCATTCACCCCCACCCTCGTTAGGATGGCCCCAGCGAAATGGGAGTAAAAAGGTAAGCAAGTTTGTTGTGGATTAAGACAAGGGCAGGGAGGGCCCACTGCCAATTATGGTTCCAGACAAAACAGACTCCAGTACTCGACTTAGAGAGGAAAGTACTAAAGTTTATTCTACAAGAAACAGAACTGAATAAAAGCAAAAAGGGAGTAGGAAATTACAACCAGCACTTTAAGATCTCCCTCCCCCATCCCTCCTTTCTTCCTGGGCCCAACTGCTCCTGATATCTCTACCTCCTCCCCCCTCAATGGCTCAGGGGGGCAGGGAATGGGGGATGTGGTCAGTCTCTCACAGATGGGCTCTGCTTCTTCTCTCTTCTCAGATGAGGGCGACTCCTGGCATTCTTCCCCTGCTCCAACATGGGGTTCCTCCTTAATGAACTTCTCTGGTGTGGGTTACTCCCAACAGCTACGACTTCTGCCGATACAGGGTCCCTGACACGAGACACAGTCCTTGGTGAATATCTCAGGTGTGGATTCTTTGCCACGGTTGCAGTTTCTGCAGTTACAGGGTCCCTCTCTCGGGACAAAGCCTCTTCTGGGCATAAGTTTAATGAGCTGCTTTGTCGTGGGTTCCTCCCCACAGTTACAGATATTGGGTCCCTTCCTCGGGACACGACCTGCTCTGGCCATAGTGATAAAGGATCCCTCCTTCGGGATATGGCCTCTTCCAGCCATAGTTTTAAAGAAGAAAATCACTGCCCCTGGCTTGGGGTCTGCAGTGTCGTGATTGGGTCCCTCCCACGGGACACGGCCTCATTCGGCCATAGTCCCTGTCCCTGGCTTGGAGCCTTTAATGAAGTGAATCCCTGCCCCCAGTCCGGGGACAGGTGTAGCAAAATGAATCTCTGCCCCTGATACGGGCTCATTTTCCAAATGAGTCTCTACCACTGATGTGGGGTCTTTAAAGAAATGAAAATAAATCTCAGCTTCTCTAGTCCTCTCCGTAGAATGCAGGGGAGTCTCTGCTCCAGCACACCTCCTCCTCTCTTTCATCACTGACCTTGGAGTCTGCATGGTTGTTTCTCTCACTGTTCCTACTCCTTGCACCACCACCAGCCAGAAGAAGAAAAAGGGGCAGAAGAAGGAAGAAACAGGAAGAAGATGGAGGAAGAAACCTCCTCTTCTGGCTTCTTCTTAAAAAGTGATCGTGGAGGCATCTAATTGTCTCAGCCTCAGAAGTGGGTCTGGCTCATTGTTGGGGAGAGTTGTGAGCAACTTCTTACAGGAGCCAACTTTACAGCCTTTTCCCCCTTACCAGAAAAGGCTGTCATGTCAAACCATGACACTGAATGAGCTTTTATGGCATAAAGAGAGATGTCAGCAATGGACCAAGTGTGATGTAACAACATTGGGAAAGAACAATTCATGGAATCACAGAGTGGTAGGGGTTGGAAGAGACATCTAAAGATCATCTAGTCCAACACCTCTGCTAAAGCAGGGCCACCTAGATCAGGTTCGGATGGGATACATAAGACAATTTATTGATGTAACAAATGGGCAGCGGCTTGCAAAATAGAGCCTTAGAGTAGCATTTTCTCTGCTCATTATGCTTCCCCTTTGCAGTTGTCTCTTCAAAATGAATGCATTCAGTGCTTAAATTTACATCTTTGAAAAGTATGGATAGTTCTGCACAGTATTTGGCACCATCTTACGTATATACCTGAAATACTAGGGCTCTATAAATAATAACCTATACTGCTACCTCAGCATGTCATTTCATTTAATGAGACACATATGTCAGTCCCACATGCTTTACAGAGCATGTCTAGAAGGAACATCTTCTTGTCAGGGCAGCAAAAATATCTGCATCTTCCAGCAATGTGAGTCTGCTCCACCTTGGCACTATTTCAAAGACTAGAACACCGGAAAAGATTGTGCTTCTAAACAAAACACTCCTGAAACAATGTACTCCTGAAACAACAGTACTCCTGAAGTACTGAAACAATAACCTCCTTTCAGGTCAGTCAAGCAATCTTGTGCTGTCACACCAAGTAGCTGACAAAACTTTTTACATCAGATAATATCCAATATGACTGAAAACCAACTTTACACAATGTATGCTAACAGGATTGAATCTATCTTCTTTTTTTTCCCCCAAAAAAACTAAATGTGCTGTCTTTAAGGCTGCCATGCGCTTACTTGTCTAGCCTTCACTTATTTGTAAAACATTGACTTAGAGTAGCCACACGTTCTCAAGGCTGCTCAGAGGGGTTGTGGAGTCTCCTTCCTTGGAGGTCTTCAAGACCCGTCTGGACATGTTCCTATGCGACCTTATCTAGGTTGACCTGCTTCTGCAGGGAGGATCATCTAGTTGGACTAGACGATCTCTAAAGATCCCTTCCAACCCCTAATATTCTGTGATTCTATGATTCTATGATGGGTTTCTGTTTCATTTATTTATCCTTTCAGTATGAGCGTCTAGTTTGGCTTTATTTTCTCTTTTCTTCTTGAAGCTTTTATTAAGTAACAGTATCAAAGATCCGTGGCCTAAAGATGAAAAAACTTCTGAGAATGTACCAGACACTGGCACATCCAGTGAAAAAGGTATTTGGGGGGTATTTGCAACATTAGACTGAAAGAGTATCTCTTCAGGATATGTTGTGAGTGGGACAAGGGGTTGGCACTGACATCTTGTGGGGTTTTTTAAAGTTGAGGAAGAACCTTGACAGGCCTCTACCTGTATTTTGAACAACACAGGTCAAAGCACCTCTAATATTTACACGTCTGAAAATTCACGTTTATATTTTTTTTTGTTCCAGATATTCATGCAAATGAAAGACTCCAAATAATGGGGTAACCCATCTGTATAATGTATTCCTATGTACCTCTCATATTCACTTGAAACTATTGTGTATTTTGTTCCTAGTTCAATTTTCCCATTGCCAACATCATGTATAAAAAGAATAATGTGGACATCTTTCAATTTTTCTAGTACTGAAGACTTCAGTGTTCATAGTTTAAATGTATTTTGTGTGCAACCATTGAGACTTAGAAACCAATTTAATATTTTAGTGGAAATAGAGATACTTGGAATGAAATTATTACAGCAGTTGCAGCTTTTGTGAAAAATCTCTAAATCATGAGACTCACATTAAAGGTAGAAAAAATGTTGCCAATTAAAAATAACTGAAGTTTCTGTAGCTTCTCTTCCTATCCACTGGCAATATCTTTCATTGTCTTTTATTAGCTTGAAGAAACGTTCTTTTTCTTTCTGTAGATACCCATAAACCTGAATGCATCATTTTGTAATCTTCTCATGGATGAACTAATTAAATCAAGGAGTTCTGATTTCTAAGGCTTGTTACTTGACTGATGTTAAGCAATAGCCACATTCAGAATCACCTTGAAGCTCTTGCATATGTGCAATTGCCCCAGTGGACCCTCTGGAATCAAAAGATCTAATATAATCACACACCCAAAGGGAATAAGCATAGCAAGTCTAACACATCTTGGCTGCACTCACCTAGCTTGGTCACTTGGATAGGGCTAGTAACTTAGTAACACCTTGTTCAGGTAGATTTTAGAGACACTCTTCACAATATCTGGCAGGATACTGTGTAAAGTCCAATAAGTATCCTATTTTGTGATTCATTTATTGTGGTGTTAACCACAAGCAGTCTAGGTTGTATCTTTCTGAGCAAAACATCTCTTACTGTAAAGCAAGTACACTTTTAATGAAACTACGCCTACATGTAATGCAACAGTATTTTATGCAATTAATCAGTCTTTCATGTAATCAATTAGGTTGAGTTGAACTAATCACACCAAATGTCTCTCCTAATGTTTTTTTTTATTATTATTATTAATGCATAGACTTCCAATATCAGTGTAAAAACAGTCCTTCAGTGTAAAGTAAAACTTCACTGGGCTTCAAAGTTCTGTTGTGGTAGTGTGTAAACCATGTAATAATTTCGTGCCTCAGGTCTTCATCTGGTAATACGTTTGCTGCTATGGGATGGCAGGGAGTATTGCAAAGATAAACATATAAGTACTTTGAATTTAATGAAGTATTGCGATTTGATGTGCTAGGAAATATCTTACTAATAACAAGTGCAGGATCCTTACTAGAGATACAAAGGTTCTGAATTAAGATTTTAACAGGACAACAGAAAACACCTTTGAAAAGTAGCTTAATTTTTATTTCTTTATGTTGTGCAAAACTGCATACACAGTATAGATGGGTCATGCTGATATTATGTACTTCATATCTCCTTGGATACTAAGCTTGGATGAAGTTGTTTAAGGAGGTAAGCTCAGCTCTATTCTCCTCAGTCTGATTTAAAACTTCAAACAATGCACTATCTTGTTGAGCGTTTCAAAGAATTTAAGGTTTCTTTACAGATTTTGTTCAGTAGTTTAAGTACTGGGTCAAACCACAAAGTGGAATTTGTGCAGTTTGTCAGTGAGATTTGTACTTTAGTTGGATGCCAGCATTGTCAAAGACATTTAATACAGTGTTACAAGAAGGATATTAATGTTCACACTCCCAATTCCAAGTCAGCAATGATAGGTGTTAAGAGAAATTACAGTAAAATATATTGTGCTAGGAAAAATAAATTAAAAAATTCTGGTTCAGGAGTTAGCCAGGATAGAATGCATCACATTTGCTGGGAAATGATATACGAGGTGGAGTTCAAATGTTTCAAAATAATTTATTATTCCTCAGAATTATATTTAAAGTTCCGGATTTGTGTGTAAATGTTTTATTTCAGGGAGAAAGCAAGAAGGGCGGAAATGATGTGACAGATTTAATTATATTTAAGAAAATACAGGGGAGATCAAAGCCAAAGAGATAAAAGCTGCAACTATTCTATGGGCTGGAAATTTCTTCTGAATTGTAAGCACCTTTAAGTATAGTGGTTCAGAGGCAGCCGTCTTGAATTCAGGACAGAGTCACAACTGAAATGGAAATCCTCTATTACAGTATTTTATGACCTGCTGTTGGCAAGCCCCATACTTAGGCAGGCACCAAAATGTCTGGGAGTGCTCATGAGAAAACAGTAAACCAAACAGTGCCGCCTAGGTCAGCCACTCTTAAATAACCCCCCATGGGCTCTATTGCTGTGAACTGTTTGCAGAGATGGCAGTTGACTGTGGGCCAAGAAAAATCAATCTTGTATCAACAGATGTAATCAGAACCCCTATGGTGGTAATGACTCTGTCACAGTTTTCATTAGCTAGGAATGCTTTAGCTTTGAGAGGAATAGGTTTCTCCCCCCACTACTACGTTTTTATTGGTCCTATATGATCTATTACCAAATCAAAGTTATCAAACTGCTGTGTCTCCTTTCTGAAAGTCAATATTTAATAAAGAGAGTGTAAGCCAAAGTGAGATGCTGTCAATATTTTAAGCTAAGGTCCATCCCCACAGTTTTTGCTTCTGTTGGTTTGCCTTAAATCCACTAATCCTATGCTCTGCTTTCTGCAAAGCATTGTGGCTGTATTCATCCTCTTCAGGGAAAAAAGAAAAAAAAAAAAAAAAGAAGCCCCACAGTGCTCCCTGGGAAGCTGCTCTCTGTCCCTGCCACCTCTGCACCCTGGTCCTCTAGACCCAGTGCTCTTACATCTCAAATTTCTAATGGAAGTTTCTTGTCTTCTTGAAGAAGTGCATGGTAAGATGTCTGTTGCTTTCGTTACCAAGACCTATGCGCTGGGCTTGGATTCATTTGTTAGAAGGGAAAGAGCAAGAATTTTTCATGGGAGGTAGAAGTCAGGTACTCAGTCTGATTCTTTTGTTTTATCAGTGACAGTTATCTTGCTGGTGCATGTGAGTAAAGCTGCTGTTGGTATTCAATGTTGTAGAAGGACTGTTGGAAGTAACTCACCTCTGAGCTCCTCTCCAGGCTCTTTCTTTTCTCCTCTGCCATTTTTCAGACACAGGGCAGTTTGGGTGGCTTAGCTAATTTTCTGTACATCTGAAAAAACAAATGAAGAAGATGGAATAGAAATACTTGTAATTCCCTTAGTTCAGTCCCAAACTTGCAGAAGTCTTCACACTAACAAGGAGGAGTACGTGCTGGTGGGTTTTTTTTTTTGTTTTGGTTTGCTTGTTTGTTTGTTTGTTTGTTTTCCTGCTACTCTTTATATGTATGTATATAGAAAGCATGGCTATCTAGTAAGTGTTGTTGCATCCATACCTTTCATGCAGTCGCTTGAACAGGAAGACTGAATGTCCTTTTTTTTCGTACAGCAGGCTATACATAACAGGAGTAATGATATTGCTGCAGAAGGTATTCTTTGTAGCTTACTGGACACTGTGGACTTGTAACAAGTTATTTAAAAAATCCTGGATGCTTCTGGGAATTGTTTGCATGCATGGGCTATGAGATGAAGGTGTCAGAGCTGCATATGTGTGCAGGTACAGCAGCTCACATAAACTGTCACATCTAGGCTACTGCACGTAGGCGTATTGATCTGTTATTACAGATCAGACCAGCTCATCTAAAGCATAATGAAACTGCATTACATTGAAGGATAAGCTTGCAAACATATTCATAGTGATGCCAGTGAAATCTGTGTCAGAATCCACTACTTGCCCTCTCAAGTAGCAATAAACCAGGTTTGTCACAAATTTGCCAGGGAAAACGATGGGTAGACTAGATGACCATGGATTTTCTGATTCTTCACTCATTTCACATGGGAGAGTTATTTAATCACAGAATCTTAAGGGCTGGAAGGGACCTTGAAAGATCATCTAGTCCAACCTCCCAGCCAGAGCAGGACCTCCTAGATTAGGTCACACAGGAACATGTCCAGACGGGTTTTGAAAACCACGAGAGAAGGAGACTTGCACAACCCATCTGGGTAGCCTGTTCCAATACTCCATCACCCTCACAGTGAAGAAGTTGTTCCTATGGTTCTTTGGAATCTCTTATGTTCCAGATTGTACCTGTTGCCCCTTGTCCTATCATTAGACATCGAGAAGTGACTGGTTCCATCCTCCTGACACCTGCTCTTTTCTTATTTGTAAACATTAATGAAATTACACCTCAGTCTCCTCCAAGCTAAAGAGCCCCAGCTCCCTCAGCCTTTCATCATAAGGGAGATGTTCCACTCCCTTCATCATCTTTGTGGCCCTGCACTGAACTCTCCCAAGCAGCTCCCTATTGGGTAAAGATTTGCCCAACTGTCTCAAAATTTGATGCTTGTCCAGAATGTTCTTCAGTGCTTCTCAGAGACATTTTTCGGCAACTTATGTTTATGCCCCAGAAGAACTATCTAATCATTGGAGTGCACATAACTGGGCAGGAAAAAGGGATCAATCTCTGTGATATTTTTAGTAGTACCTATTTACTGCAGTCCTCCTAGAGATAGGCTGTTATATGGCAGATCAATACCACTGGCTGTGAAGAATTTGAAGGTGTGTGAAAATGAAATCTCTAGGAGCTTTATGAAGTAGAACTGATAGAGATCACTTCCAGTATCAGATAAGAACATTTTTACATGGTATTAGAAAACGTTGAACAGAACTTCAGAAGCCTGTGGTATTTTTAATGTAGCTTTTCCAGATAGTATTAGATAAACGTTTGTGTGCAAGTACTTTGAGTGGCACAATATATACTGCAACCATATTGTAGATAAAAAGTGTGTGTGTGAATGAATACAATTTATTGAACTACTTTGTTTCCACAAGAAGAATGTCCACATTTTTATAAAAGGATTTTTTTATTATTGTTACTTGTATTTAATCGACTGAAAAAAGCAGATAGCCTTTGAAATAGCAAAGGGCACACAATGCAAACAGAATATACTTTCGCATGTACACCTAGTTCATACACATTGGATGACTCCTGCAGCTTCAACTTTACGTAGCAATGTTACTAAAGCCATTAGATGTGGCTTACAACATCAAACCAACATTTTAGCATCTCTGAAGCCCACACAATTTTTCTCAAGGCTGTGTGAAAAAACACATTGTCACAGTCCCTTTGGAGTTAACCTGCTATAATCAATACAAGCTTTTTCCTCCTGTCTCCACTCACTGACAGCATCAAGAAGGCTAAGGCTTTGGCTTTGTGTCAAATTTAGGAAAGACTTATTCTTTCTTTTTCAGAAGGTGTCAGAGGAGGTAAAATGATATTTCCAAGTTCTTTCCAATGCCAAAAATTCCCTTTCTTAAATACCTTACTGGCCATAGGATGGGAGATAAGAGAAAGCCTGGAGTGTGGACCTTCAGAGCATGTGCCAGCAGAAGTCTCCATGGGACTGCCTGGGCTCGGCATTTGTCCTTTCAAAGTCCACTGGGGCATATAGTCCAGTATTAAATCTAAAGCCCTTAAACCTCCTTAAGACTGCCCAGCTGTTTTGCAGGCACAATCTCAAAGACTTAAAAGTCAGAGTGTACAATGGGGATTTTGTAGCAAAACCATGATCCAAGCCAAGCCTTCAGTGGCTTGAATACATAGATGTGCTACAGGAGATTTCTAAGCAGCAACACATGCTGCAGAAAAAAGCTCCTGAATACAAGCAGATAAGAATTAAATCTGTGTGCCATTACATACATTTTCACCTCTGTTGTAAGAGTCTATTGATGATATTTCCTGAAGACAAAGAGAGAACATAGTTTTCTTATTTTGTCATAAAGGCAAGAACTTCTGAAATAAGATATCACTGACACACTCCATCTCCTAACTGTGGGCAAATTTCTAGTAAAACTTCTTCCTCCACTGTGCCCTTACAATTTACATAATGGGGCCCTACTTGTAAGCATTTAAAATCCATATCCCAAAACAGCTAAACAAATACATGTCTGGAGGTATTGCAAATGCTTATTTTCCCATAAAACAATTATATAAAAAATTTGTTATAAATTTAAGAAAATGGCTTTAGTTCAGTGGCATTTCTCACACAGGAAAAGGTTTCAAATCACTGTGAAGAGTTAGGTTAATGCTTAAAGCAAAGAATGGGCAATTCCTCCAATTAATCAGTGGAATTACAGCCCAAGTAGGAAACCCTTTGTTTAAATAGATAGTGTCACACCAAAAGATCATTAAATATAAACCACAATACCTTTTTGTTTGCAGCTTTCTGTTAGATTATAGTGGTCATCACACATGTGATTATATATACAATAATATGCTCTGATTTCATGCCAGAGATAATAAATTATGTTCAGGGTTGGTGAGAACTGGCGTTAATGAAGAGGACAGTGTGTATGACAGGGAAAGGCAATGTCAGCTTTAGGACTAAATAAAAAATCCCTACAGTTTTCATGTATGAAAAAACTCATGATAGATGCATGATTTTCAGAAGAAAATTAAATGTTAATACAGTATCAATTAATCATCTTTTTTTGTAGATTAGGAGGTGTGGATGGCTTTTTACCCATCTTCTCAATATTCTAGTCCAGTTGTAGCAGTATTTTTCATTCTTGTCTAGACAGTCTAATGTAATGTCATGCAGAAATACTGCGGATTTTATTCTTATTAATAATAGTTAATTAATTTATATTATGAATGAACTAACTCATACACTTCATGCATGTATACAAGTATTGAAGTGGGGCAGCTTCACCATGTCTCTCAGTTTTAACATGTCTACCCTTCTCTGTGTTGTGCAGGGATACCTATTGTGTAGACAAAAGTACATTAATGAGAGCTAATGAGAGTGTAGGGGTTGACATCATCCTGTTCTGAGCAAATGCCCTGGCACAACACCATAGATTGTGTATCTCAAATTTATTTTTGTGAATAATCACTTCTGTTTCTGGTAGTGTGCAAGCAGTGAGGTAGGGATGCCATTTTATGTTGATAGTTGTGCTGCCTGCTCTGTTTGATCCTGGGCTATGACGTTTTAGGGTAGCAACTCAGAGTCACACAAAAGGTCTTCCTTAGCTTTACTAGCAGAATGAGCTTTATCCTGTGTGCTCCAGTGAATCTCTGAACACTACGCAAAGCACTCCTGGTAAATCCTGACAACCTTGTATAGGCTTCAGAAGGTCTTTTTCTCTGATAAAGAAGCCAATACTTATCACAGTCCTGACATGGGTATAACACAGAAGAAAAAGAATCTTTGCTGTAGCTAAAGTCTCTCAGATTCCCTCAGATACAAAATCTTTTCAGAATTCACTGAAAAATTAAATCTGTCAGCAAGCACGTTATTTGCAGCTTTTTCAGAGTCATTGGGGCCTCTTGAGTAGATGCTTCAAGCATCTGAGTGGCTTTAGAAATGTGTATTACTTAGAGGGTAGCTACTGCACGCTACTGAATAATATTGATTCTGTTTTAAAATACAGGTATTTTTCTCGTGTGAGACAGTTCTCTGGCCATATATTTAGAATTGTTGGATTAGGAATTTCACATTAATGACTTCAAAGGGATTTACTTTTACTGTAGGAGAGTTTACTGGTGTAGCCATTCCCAGTGTTGTCTCTTAGAGAGTGGTGTGAAGTAGATGATGACTGTGAGGACAGTATGTGTTCAGGGCATTGTTACACTGTCCTATATCCTGAGTTCACTCTGGGTAAGTTAAATATCTGTCTTAAGGCACAAACAAATTCTCTGAGTATCCATGATCAGAGTGTCATGGTTTTAATGAAATCCCTAAATCTTCTCTGTATGATTGCAGGAAAGCATTACCATTACAAACACACAGAACACGTTCATAGATTTATTTGTGAGTGTCAGAATTATTTTTTTCTTTAGAAAGCCAGTTTTGGGAGTCCTAACATTCTCCATGGTTTAATTTTTAGGGTAAATCTTTCTACAATTCTCCTGCTGTGGCTGTAACAATTCAAACTAGTAATTAAACAGAAATCTCTTGCTGGCAAAGACTCCTCTGTGATACTTTTTGGGACTGAATGCCATTCTTAAATGTTTTAAATGTTGGGCAATTGAATCTGAGAAATGTAGTAATATGAAAATGAAAAAAAAAATACAGTTTTCTCATTGAAACAGAATAGGTAAAGGAAAAGGGTATTTTTGTACTCTTAGTAGCACACAACGGTATTTAATGCGAGAGAAAAAGATGGATTTTGTAGTAGATTACAAGAATTTATACTTCACTGTTTGTAGTGGACACAGAAACATTTCTGTTATTTTTCATGGTTCTAGATGCTACTGTGAAAAATATTTTATTTCTTTAGTTACATTTAAAGCAACAATACTGAACAGTAGAAGAAAAAAAAATGTAGAAATAGTTGCATTTGTTGATAGACCCAGTCAGATAATAGTTCTGGATGAAGAGGAGACTCTACAGCTGGTGTTGGAACAAAAATTGTTGCTTATAAGGATGTGTCATAAACTAAAGTGCTTAAAATTCAGGAAACTTCTAGGTATACATGAACTAGAAGTGTTAGTCATGTTTTAAATGTATATAAGTTTTAGATAATATGAAGGCAGATGAGTGTCAAGTTGGCATTAACAAGGAGATAAAACACATTCGGAGGACCTTTCACTTCTAGTGCTGCTTTTTCTTGGAAGGTTAGCATTGTCAAGAAGTTCTAGGCTTCTTATTTCATGTCCCAGCATCATTAGAGTGAGAAAATGTATCTGTGTGAATATGATTGTACATAAGAATACAGAAATATAAATGTATATGAAAGAAAAAAAATGGTAATCGTATTAGAGTATTTTACTCCCACAGTGTTACCCAAGTAATCAATGGTTCAATAGAAATACTGAAAGTTCTTTGAGCTCATCATTAGTCCTTCTCACTTTTCATTCCCAGTAATTAACCCCCACACCCTGAGACTGATCCTCAGGGTGTGACACAGAGACAGCACTAAAGCTGCTTCTGCCAAGGACTTTGGAAATGATGGACCCAAGTCTGGATGTCTGGATGTCATTGTGGGCAGGGCTCAGGATCCTGGCTCTCTTGTTAACTTGCAGCATGACCTTTCAGATGGGCGATTCAACTCTCCATGCTACTTTCACCTTTCCTACCTGCATATGCCTTGCCCACTTAGATGGTGGGTTTTTTTGTGGGCACACTCATGTTGCTGTATTGATGGGTACATGCACTGTAACACTACTATACTAGCCTCTGTCAGGTCCTGCAGTTAGTGATGCAACATGAAGAGAGCTCAGGACACCTTTTTCTAAACTATGCTTTCATCTCCTGGATTATTGATATTTAGGTATAACTCCAAAAATATAGGAACATCTACAAGGCAATTCAATAAACAAGAAGTGTGAATTGTTCACTGAGACCTGGAGCTCACTCTGTTCCTTCTGAATGGGCAGCTATTACCTTCCAGCTATTACTGAAGAAGTTGGTCTCTTACTAATGCAGTTAGATAAGGATAAATATATTAGTTAATGAAAAACCTTTGCTTGTTAGTTTTATAACTCAGGAAGCAAGTCTTTAAGGGAACCTCAACTAAACATTTGTGAAGACAACCTGTACTTCCCTCGAGTTCAGTTCCAGTGTGGTGGCTAGGTCTACCAATAATAAGCAGAGATTTCTCTGTTGTCACAACAGCAATTTGAGGACTGTCATGGCAGCCTCATTCAGTCCTTCAAAATTCCTGCTGCAAGGCTTCCAAAGAAAGTACTCTCTAGGAGAACTATTCATAATGTTTTGTCTTCCCAAGGACCTTCTATTATAGAATAGTATATTACTTACATTAATTATATTTACATTAATTATCATATAATACTATATTAGTTGTGTTATATTGTTGTGTATGTTATGTTACATTATGTCACGAAAATTCACTGGAGTAAAGGCTAGTAAATAAGAGGATTATCGATAATGGGAAATAGTTTGTTTCACTTGATTGCCATGAAGGTAAATGAACTGGATTCATGGATTATGAAGCACCTAAAATAGAGATTCTGATTTTTCAGCTTGTACCCATTATTGACAATAGCCAGTGAAGGCTCAAAACTACCTCTGGCGTAGCAGTGTTGAAATACATTACTTCATAAAGACCAGAACAATTGAAACTCATTCATAGTTACTATGTTCTTTTATTAGTAAGCTTTCTATGCAACTAACAATTTCTCATTTATTTTCCACTTTCTGTTATCTTGTTAACCTGTGGTTTTCTTTTTGACATATTCCTGTCTTCTTCATCCAGGTTAGATGTACTTTTTTAAGGTCTCCTACTGTTCAATGCTTATATTATTCCTCATAAATATCTTATAGTAGTTCTGTTTTTAGTTTGGCTTTAACAATGTTGAACAGCAGTTGTAGTTTTCCTCTGTTTCATAAATACATCTAATTTTACTGAACGTTTCCAGCAACAGAGGGAAAGCCAAGCCAAAGTCATTGGTGAATGTTACATTCCAAGCCAAAGTAATTGGTGAATGTTGCATTCCTCAAATGCAGATTTTTCTTACTTGGTTAACTGTGACAAATTCGTTGTTCTAAACCATCACTGCTTACCTTAATGCACAAACAGATAACATTAAAACAAAGTAAAATAGTAGTAGATGAAGCAAACAAATTTTCCTGACCACAAGAAAACTGGCAACATTTCCAGATTTTATCACTGCTGAACAGGAGCATTTAGGTTTTGGATAGTTTTGCCATACTACAGGGAAAGGTGTCTATTTTGATCCTTGTGCATATAAACAGTTCACAATTAAGCTTACTTTAAACAATCACATTGAGATGAAGATATTAAAGGTATGAACAAAGATATGTCTGCTCATAGCATTTTTAAAATGTTTTTATGGACTTTGAATGTGATTGTGTCTTAGGGCACCCAAAACCTTTAATGGGCATGTTGCCACCTTGTGTGTTCCCAGTAAAATCACTTAAATGTGTAAATAGGCCCCGACAGAGAAATAATCACCCATGATGACCCAGAACATCTTTCTGATACTTGAGCCCAATGTTGCTAAGCAATATAATGGAATGCAGAGCAGTGGTTCGTAACTGTTGCAAGCTGCATCCTGATACATTAGACATAGAGGGTGCTTTGGTTAAAACAGAAATGAAACATGCACTTTTGTCCTCTGAACTTATCCTGGTTAATTCCTCCCTGGGGATGATTGGACACAGTTCTTCTTTGTTTGCTGGAATACTTCTGTTTTTGAGGGGATTTCTTTGCTTTTTGCTGAATGGTTTGAGTATAGCTAATAGTTTGCAGATGTCTGCGATCTAGGTTTAACGAGTGACAATTTTCTGGAGCAGCCTTCTAGGAAAGAGAAAATTAAGACAGCTAACTGATGTTAAAATTATTCTTGATGCATTTATACATGTTATGTATATTTTATTCTGCCAGTAGACATCTAGGTTCAAACAGCCAATTGTTGAGTTCTGTATAGGAAGAGTTTCCTTTACCTTACATTTTGTATCTTTTCATTGTTATTTCTGTGCCTTGTTTTTTGACAAGTAGAAGGAGAAACATAGGTAGATACAGGCTACTTCATTATCAATTACATCTTCAAATTAAACTTAGGATACCTGAAAGTTGGAGACATTTACTGATTTGGGAATATAGCTAAATCTTACCACCTAAAGCTCACAGGAAAAGCTATTCTCAGAACCTTACTATAAGCTATAGCCCTAAGATTTGCATCTCTTTTCAAAGAAGATTCATATGACATTTAAAACACCTTTTAAGCTTTTGGAGTACTTTGTGACATGAAGGTTGGAATGAGCTGAGAAATAGGAGTAAAGAATCTTTTCCCAGCCTTTGCACTGAATTGCTGTGTGACCTTGAGCCAGTGGTCCTGGGAAAACACTTTAGGAACTCTTGTGTTCTTGACTGTTGTTTGTTTGTTTATCTAGACAATCTTCAGACATGTTACAAAAGGGAAGAAAAAGGAAATTACTGATATTTAACATAATTAGCAGCCTAACTGCATGGAACTACCACCAGCATTATTCAAACAAGCGCTGCATTAAACTCTATGCCTTGGTTATGCCATCTCTAAAACAGGGTATATAATGTGAATAATAAACTGTTCAGGGTTTGCAAATGAAAAAATATAACTTCACAAAATGTTATTTTATTTAGGGGTTTCTGATTGGTGTGCACAACTCAAGGAATCTTCACGTCTTCATGAATGACAAATCTATCTTCTATTTTGCCTCCTACAAAAGGGAAAACTTTGGCATATTCAAGTATGCCTTAAAGGCAATGCTGCCTTTGGGATCTCACATTAACATAATGATAAATGTGCTGTATATTGCTCAAGAATGCTACACGCCAACCTGTCAGAATATGTTTTCCCTGCACATCTCTCCATTAGCATCTTGTTTACATACTGTCGGGAAACAAATTCTGAGAAAGACCAACAAAATAAGGTAGATTTTAACACGGTCTTCTCTAAGGTCAAAGGATTAGTTCCAAAAAACAGTTATCTGTTGGTATGTCTTTCAGATGTAGTGAGGATGAGATACATATTTTGAAGTACTGAACCCATGTGTGTTCCAGTACACAGTAGAAGTGGTGTTAATATTTTTCCATCTTATACGAGTGTTGCATTTACCAATTCAATCATTTACTATTCACAGACTCAATGCATACCTTGATCAAAATCATTCCCACCACTATCTCATCTGTCGTGGGAACTTTAGCTTTTCTAAACTTCTACTACATTTGCTTAAAGACAAAATATTTCACTTTAGTGGACTTGATCATTGGTTTTATCCTTTTTGTCTGCCAAGTAGCATGAAAATATGGAAGAATGCAGTGGAAGTTTGTAACATTACTGATAATTTGTTTACTGATGTTTTTGCTGAAGTCATAGTATATATTGATTATTATGTTTTGTTTTTTAAATGATTTCCACAAGTTATCTCATCATCCTGCATTCCCAGTATCTCAAACTACTCAGAAGCTCCACGTCTAAGATATCTGTTTTAGCAGTGGCAAGTATGAGAATACATATGCAGTTAAAAAGCCACTGAAATGATAGTTGCTATTCTTTCTATATAAATTAAAGATCCTGTTGACATTGTAATTTATACTTGTGCAGTGCTTATAAATCCTTGTTATTAGAACTCTTCAGGCTAGAGACTGTAGGCATGCATCACAAAAGCATTCTGTTCTATTGAACTGAGAAAAATAAATGTCAAGATGCAGTATATAGGTAATATAAACAGGTAGGAACCTGAAAAAAATGCATGGCCAAAAGAACCGTAACACATTAACAGACTAAGCAATTTCATAGCGTCATGGAAAAATAAGTGTGTACTTTTACATCTGAGGACAGATTTGAAATAAGTTAATGAAGTAGCCTTAGGTAAAGGGGATGTTATTTTCAGGAAGATGTTGCCCATGTTAGACATCCTTTATGAAAATTGGTGAAAGGAATGCTGTAGCACTTGAGATGTAGTCAGAGAAGATGAGCCCATTAGACATTTAGAAAAGAAAAAAAAAAAAAAAGATTGTATCTTGGAGCTGCTATCACAGTGTAGGGACAAAAAATCTTAAACCCTTCTCTGAAGCACACATAGCCTGGGTGCTGTGCATGGAGATTCCAGATTGGAAAAGAGTATGGGAGGAAGAAGTGAGGCATTAGTTACCATCTTCAAGAAAGGGCAAAAGGGCATAGTAGAGCTTGAAGAAAGATTAGATATTCCAATTTCTTCCTTCTGAATTTAAGATGAAACCCAGAAAAAAAGTGGGATCAGGGAGACAAACTAAAATTGTAGTTTAGAGGAAAGACAGCTCAAGAATGGAGATAAAGATTTCTGAACCATTGAGATACAGCTGGTAGATTAATTTATGTTTTCATTGACTTTTACAAATGGATCTGAGCAAAGGGTTGGTTCAGGCTGTGATAAATATTATTTTGAATGTTACAATATAATGCATGGTAAACCAATATCCCCTCAAGCAATGAATGTAAATATAGTTGTTGATATTATATTTCTGGAGGTTATGTTATTTTAATCAACTCTAGAGAGGACTGGCTCTGGGAAGTGTCACTCTGATGTTGAATGTTACTGGCTCCTACCGGCGACAGTGATGTCTGAAATGAGAATAGCTCAGCTCAGAAAATCTGGAAAGCTGCCAGATCCAGCTGAACTCAGTGGATCAAATTCTGCTGGTTTTACACATGAGCAGCTGTGTTGACTTCATTAGGGTCTCGTGTGTATAACAGAATGCTTTCTTCTAATATGATTATATCAGGAAACTGGGAATCAGCTGTATCTAATTTATTATTGCAAAAGGTATCAGTTTGCCTGCATCATAGCTGACAACAACACCTCAAAATAAAACAATAAGGTCTGGAAAGAGAATAACTTTTGTAGACAGCTGATGGCTTTGGAAAATGAAATAGATTAAACAGACAAAAAAAGTGAAAAACTGATAAAAATGTTAAGAGCAAAGAACCAAGGCCAGAGAGTGAAGCTTAACATCTCGCTGCACTCTCGCTGACAGCCTGACTTAACAGCATGCTGTAGAATTCAAAATGCACTAATAGCTTCAATGGTCATTACAGACTGTGGGTGTGATTTTTCAAGCACAAGTTGAGCACTGTCCAAAGTCCTTGATGTCTTAGCTTTGACTTTCAGTAGGTGCCCTGGTATTGCTGAAGTGACTCTCAGAAGCTGAAGCTGGAGTGTATGTTTCCAGACACGTTTTATACCTGATGTTGTGCTTCTTTAGCTTTCCTGCAAGTTTACTCTAGACAGTCTATCTAGATGGACTCTCATCTTGCATCAATAATAGAGTTGAGAACTCAACTTCAAGGAGTTCTTGCAAGAACTGTTTTAAATTGATTATTGTGCTGTTCAGATGCTCTAGTTACACACTGCTCATTAGCAGCAACTGAGGCACTGAATAAAGCAGACCTGTCAGACTTCCTGCCTTTGAAAAGACAGATGAATTAGTCTGAGCAGAGTGCTACACTAGTCTAGTTATGTTACTCATAGTACTTGAACTAGCTCAGGTATCCCTTCACAAGAGGATAGCTTGTTGTCCAGATATCATCCACGTAGACAGTTAATAATTTAAATAGACTTTACTTGCTCTGCTTCAATTAAAGCATTCTAGTAGCTCCAAATACTGAGCTAAAAATAACATCCTTTGCTCTTTTTTTTGGTGGCTGTGCTCTGAGGGAGGCCAATGATGCTAACCTACTGCAGTGTAGATGGTGGGTGGCCTTTACCCTTTCCAGCTGTTAAAGCTATTACTCAGGTTTCTCCTGAGATGCTCTCATTTGTCTTCTGGTCCTGGGGGTTAGCATGAGTGCAGGACTGTCTCAGGGGAGTGTGGGCTATGGGTTGTGGACCCAGACTTTGTCAGTTAATGCAGAATGTGACATTGAGGGAAGAGAAGAAAGAGCAAGAGCAAAGTCATTTTGCTGCTCTCCCTTTCAGTGTCAGACTCCAGCTGGACCCAGAAAGGGGCCATCAAAGGTGAGTTGATGTAAAAGCTGTAGGATGCATTTACTCATATTTCCAGTAACATTGTATCTCCAGAAATGCTAAAAAAATATTAGCCACAAGTTAGTCATAGATTTCTAATTTCACCAGAAAGTTTACATATTCATTCATCCAGACAGCTCTACGATAACCAAATTATATGCTGAAAATGCAGATTTTCAGAAACACTTTTCTATTCCCACCTGTACTTTATTATATATTTTTCTCTCCTTCTACATCAAGATACAACCAAACTATTTTACAGCAATATTTTTTTCTTTCCCCTTTCTCAATGTGAGTAAAAGAAGAATCAGAGAAGTCTAGTAACTTCAGTTTGGACCAATGATTTGGATCAGCACAAGTTTGCACCAAAGCAGATTAATAGCAGATACTTTATATAGGGTAGAATATCCCCAGAAAGAGAGATGTGCCTTGTGCACAGAAGAGTATTCAGACAGGAGGCTGCCCTTGAAAGATTAGGGTCAATCAAGTAATAAGAGAACTTGAAAGCTGGTTTCCCATTTCCCAAGGAAATTCTTGTCCTGTGCACCTGTTGGGGCTGAGTGAGGTTGAATTTGGAGAACATTGATCAGTTGGCATTTTCTGAACAATAACTAACATGTTAGGAAATACCTCAGTGAATATACAGGAAGCATGTCAGAACATCATCCAGAAACTTTTTGTTCTTGATATATTGTCATGGTTTTGTGAGGAGCCGCTTTAGCCTGCTAACAGGGGAATGGGACTACAGTGCAGACCTGGTAAAGAGTCCTTGGATTCTCCCCTAGCTCTTGAGTTCAGACCCACCTCCAGCCCGGCTGGGCCAATCTGGTGCCTCTGCCATCACTATTTAAGGGTGGGAATTTGAAATGCTTGGGAGGAGGTGTAAGTGATACAAGATGGAGGTGACCACACAGTCAGAGAAGGAGGAAGGAAGGAGGAGCACCACACCAGAGACCCCTCTGCAAGCCATGGTGAGAATGCACGCTGTACCCCTGCAAACCATGCAGGGCCATGGCAGGACTGAGAGCCACCAGCAGCTCCGAGTAATTGTGCCCGGACGGGGGAAAGACTGTGTGAGGAGGCGGCCATGGCGCAGGCCATGCTGGAGAGACTGTGGGCCACAGACCAGACCCACATGAGAGGCAGAGAGGAGCTGCAGCTTTTGGGATGAATGCATGTCGAAGTGGCCCATGCAGGGCTGCCCAGCCTGTCAGGGACCCCGCAGTGTACCAGGGAGGACTGGTGAGGAGTCTGCCAGCCCTGAGGAGTGACAAGCGGCAGGAACCATATGGAATAAACTGACTGAAACCCTCATTCACTGACCCCCTGAGCTGTTCATGAGGGGAGGATATAAAGACACTGGGATCAGGGCTCCGAGCCTGGGAAGAGGGGAGGGGTGGGGAGAAAGTGGTCTTAAAAGGCTGGTTGTGCTCTTCATCACTGTACCACTCTGTGTTGTCTTCTGTTTTGAAGTTTCTGTTTTCTTTCCCAATTTGAGTAGCCTTGTAGTTTTTGTCCAGGACCATAAGGAGCAATTAAGCTCTCCCTGTTCTTTGGGAATTCTTAAATATGTGGTACTTAAGTCTAGTTGTGGGTTTTTTTTGTCCCTGGCTGGGCCTAAATCATGACATATATAAGCATAATATTCGTGGTTCTGGAGAAATAAATGAAGGACCACAGGTAAAATTTGCATTAGACTTCTGTAGCTTCGTGGATCTCTGGTCAAACTGGCCCTTATTAAACAATACTGAAGACATAAACCAAATCTTGCTTACAATCAGTGAAGTAAATCTCAGAGCTTCTGATAAATACTGATGTAACAGAATAAAAACAAGTGACACCATAGATAAGCATCCTGATTGTTTAATTTGGAGCTACACCTGGCCAATTTTAGAAACCTGGGCAACTTCTCCCAGGAGCCCTTGACCAGTGTTTTTACATGACTGTTCTGTGTGTATGGGAGGAAAGGTGTTAGAGAATACCTGCAAAAGCTATTGCAGCCTTTCACAACAATATTGACCCAGGAAGGAGTCAGAATTTAACTCTCAGCTAAAGCAGACTTTGTACCACTTGTAATGACTCGGTGGAGACTTGCGAGACTCTTACCAAAGGCTGCTAAATAAAATTTTCCACTTCAATAACTTATTCAACCAGAGGGAATACCGTCTGAAGTGCAATTCAAAATATTCTTGCTCAGAAAATAGAAATCACTGATTACTCTGCATTTGTAAAGGCATTGTTCTTCAGCCTGCCCAATGGTCTGTGCTTTGAATAATCCTTCATGATTGCTACTAAATATGTCAGTGTTGCAAAAGCATCAAGCAGGAAATGGATTATTATAATAACCATTCTGACAGATGCAGTTGTTGTTACAAAGGCTAAGTAGAAACAACTAAAACTTCTTATTAAAATGATACTATGTGCATTGATCTAGAATTTGTAGAGTTCACTAGACAGTTTTTAAAGTACTCTTATTAAAGCAATACTCTCCCATTTATGAGTAATATGAATAAAGAAAAGAAAGAAAAAAGCAGAAAAAAAAGTTCACCAGGGCAGCTTATAAATACACTTGACAACACATCTGGGGAAAAAAATAAAAAGACTCTGTTTCAAGATAAACTAATGTGTTATGTTTGTTCATCACATTCCAGTGCAAATATCCAATAATCTAATGTTCCCTCACGTCTATACTGATCTTTCCTCCCTTCCAGAAAATCCTGCCATGTTTCAGTTTCAGTGGACAGCACAGTACCAAAATGGATCCTGGTCCTACTCTGTTTCCTCGTTTTGCTAAAGGTATTTCAGAGAGTAGAGTCCCATCATATTTTAGTCTGCATATCATCTGTGCTGTGAGTTTATCTGCAGCACATCTTTCTGGGAAATACTCCACCAATATCATCTCACGTAGTGAATTTCAGCATAGTATCATAGAATTATAGAATGGTAGGGGTTGGAAGGAACCTTTAGAGATCATCTAGTCCAACCCCCCTGCAGAAGCAGGGTCACCTGGATCAGGTCGCATAGGAACATGTCCAGGCGGGTCTTGAAGACCTCTGTCGTGGTTTGGCCCAGCTAGCACAACAGCACCACGACAGTCTCTCGCTCGATGCCCCCATTCACCCCTACCCTCGTTAAGATGTCGGAGGACCCAGTGAAATGGGAGTAAAAAGATAAGCAAGATTGTTGTGGATTGAGACAAGGGCAGGGAGGGCTCACTGCCAATTATGGTTCTGGGCAAAACAGACTCTAGTACTCGACTTACAGAGGAAAGTAGGAAAGTTTATTCTACAAGAAACAGAACAGAATAAAAGCAAAAAGGGAGTAGGATGATGAAAAAATTACAACCAGCACTTTAAGATCTCCCTCCCCCATCCCTCCTTTCTTCCCGGGCCCAGCTCACTGCTCCCGATATCTCTACCTCCTCCCCCCCAACGACTCAGGGGGGCAGGGAGTGGGGGATGTGGTCAGTCTCTCACAGATGGGCTCTGCCGCTTCTGTCTTCTCAGATGAGGATGAGTCCTGGCATTCTTCCCCTGCTCCAACACGGGGTTCCTCCCCCGGAACACAGTCCTTAACAAACTTCTCTGGTGTGGGTTGTTCCCAGCAGCTGCGGCTTCTGCCGATACAGGTTCCCTCTCTCGGGACAAAGCCTCTTCTGGGCATAAGTTTAATGAGCTGCTTTGTCATGGGTTCCTCCCCACAGCTGCAGCTGTGGATAAAGGGCCCCTCCTTTGGGACACGGCCTCCTCCGGCCAAAATCACTGTCCCTGGCTCGGGGCCTTTAATGAAGTGAATCGCTGCCCCTGGTCCGGGGTCAGCTTTAGTAAAATGAGTCTCTGCCCCTGATGTGGGCTCATTATCAAAATGAGTCTGTACCGCTGATGCGGGGTCTTTAAAGAAATGAAAATAAATCTCAGCTTCACCAGTTCTCTCCATAGAATGCAGGGGAGTCTCTGCTCCAGCACACCTCCTCCTCTCTTTCATCACTGACCTTGGAGTCCGCATGGTTGTCTCTCTCATTGTTCCTACTCCTTGCACCACCACCAGCCAGAAGAAGGAAGAAGGGGCTGAAGAAAGAAAAGAAGATGGAGGAAGACACCTCCCCTTCCGGCTTCTTCTTAAAAAGTGATCATGGAGGCGTCTAATTGGCTCAGCCCCAGCAGTGGGTCTGGCTCTGAGCTGGGGAGAGTTGTGAGCAACTTCTTGCAGGAGCCATCTTTGCAGCCCCTTCCCCCTTACCAGAAAAGGCTGTCATGTCAAACCATGACAACCTCCAAGGAAGGAGACTCCACAACCCCTCTGTTCTACTGCTCCCTCACCCTCACAGTGAAATAGTTTTTTCTTATGTTTAAGTGGAACTTTTTGTGTTCTAGCTTCATCCCATTACCCGTTGTCCTGTTACTAGCTACTATAGAAAAAAGGGATGTCACAACATCCCTTGTATTGTATTCCTGTTATTTGTATTGCTGTGGTGTTTTTTAACCCTGGGAAGGGTCTGTCACCATGTTTCCTTTGGTACTTCACAAACATCCTTTGAGCATTTCCCTTGATAGAGAATGAGCATCCTTCATCCATCTATCATTTAATTAATGTCAAGAGAGGATTTTAAGTTCACATATGTTAAAACGTCTCCTAAAGCATGATTGGGAAATTCTGAGTAGAAAGCTGCAATCTACAAAGTTTTTCCTATCATTAAAATCCCTATGGCCACCAAAAACTGAGTGGCTACTTCACCTATATTTATCTGACATTGTGTAGAAATAGTTCATGCAGCTAAAGCAGCTGTGACCATTCCTTGCTCTCTTCACCTTAGGAAGTGGCAAACGACTTCTTACCCTCTTAATTACACTTGCATTACAGACATACCTAGACCTTCAGGTCAATAAGGCACTGTTGGCCAAACCATTATGCAAACACTGGCAAAAATACAATGCCATGCCTTGAAAAACTTATATCCCAGCATGTGTCACATGCAGAAGGAGGGAAGAGAAGGCTGAAGTCAAATTTATTATCATTTATTGCAATCATTTATTTTTCTGCTCATTCTACTCCCAAGAAAAAGTGCTGAAATTCCCCATCTGTGCCTTAAGACATTAGACAGGGCCTGACGGTGCATCTGAAAGATGAGATTGCAGTCACTGTTGCAGGACACTGCAGACTAGGAGGGGCTGTGAGAGGTGCCAGCAGCCAGGAGCTCTGTGTGTGAGATGTTCTGAAGAGGGAGCTTGTGTCAGGTGGAAGCAAGAAGGCAATGGCTGCTCTTTGGAAGCATAGGGCTGGAGGAGTCAGCACTGACTGCAGCCTTGGGTACTGCAAGGTGGTGAAGGCCAAGCCACAGTCCACTTCCTTCCTGCTGCAGGCCTGTTATCTCTCAGTATCACATCCAAAACCGCATCATCTCAAAGGCTGTGCTGCCAGGTTTTAGCAAAGACAAAGGTCTTCAGCAGCTATGGAGGGTGACTGGTGATTGAGGTTCTCCTCTGTATTCAGAATATTCATGCCAGACTCTACAGAGAATAAGAAAGATGTGGTCTGGAAAAGCTCAGCCTTCCCCAAAATATTCAGGTAAGAGTTCAGATATGAAGAGTTTATCCAAAAAGAAGCCTCGGAGCTCCTCTAGCTAGCCACTGTCCAATATTATACATATATTTTTTTAAATTTGTCTTCAAATAATGTGTTGTACCTACAGAAAGGATTTCAGCACAAAGACAAAAATGATTCAGATATCACAGTGTGATACTCTCCCTTCGAAAAGGGGCGTGGACATATAAGACAGGTACAGAGCAAAGATAATGCTAGCACTGCAATAGAATCTAAAACACAGTCACATGCTCAACAACAGGTGATTTACCAAATGCATAAAATTACAGATGTACCTGTTATGTTTGTACAGTAATAGGTGGAAGCTGCACTGAACAAGATAGAACAAAACTCAGGCTATGAGATTAAAATACCTGAATATACAAAGATCCGGTTTCATGGCATATTTTTATTCCGGTGTTACATATTATATTGATGTTATATGTTATGATTGATGTCATGCAACACGTCTAAATGTTGTTTTCTCCTCTATAACTTAAAATAGTAGTTCAGTGCAAGTCTCAAAAGTGTTAGGCTGGTCAAAGGCCTTTTAGTTTTATATCTATACTGTCCCACTGATTCTCATTTTAACTCTTAGAAGGAAATACTTTTTCCCTCAGAGGAGCTGCAGCTATGTCTAAGTGGCAAAACTTGTAAGCTTTGTTGTAAATGAACCATGGGATACACTGTCAATCCAATTATTTTTTCCAGTATGCTATCAGAGATTGAACACTGAAATGTCTTAAAGTGAGAGCTGTACTGAATAGGAATCCATCAGGCATGGAATCATCTCTTAGAAATGAAACTCTTTGGTCATCTGTGATGATTAATCCTTCCTCATTATGTGGATATTAAGAATTTATATATGTGTTTTAATATAATACAATAACAATTTGTGTATATGTTTTTAATAATAATAATCCAATAACATATATCCGTTTTAATCACAAATCCAGAGACATTAGTAGTAAAATTCCTATTGCCTTCAGTGGAGGTTGGCTGTTATGCCCCAAAGATATTTTAAAAGAACGCTGACTCTTTAGAGAGTTCAGTATTGCTGTTAGCTTACTTTGGTTGAATATTTTAACATAGACAATGTTTTGCATGCTAAAGCAACAGAGCAGCTTAATCCACTCTTGAAACTTTGAGCCAAATTTACCAAAAGGAAGATATCAGTCCATGGTCCAGCATGGATCTGCACCTATACCTTCATGTTTTTCCATGCCCCAGTACCATTTATCTAAAGAAGAAACAGTTTTACTGGACATTCACCCAGTGCAGCTGATAACAGACTCCGGAGATTCCGATAGATCCCTTCTCATTTCCAGAGATTCCTATAGACCCCTCCTCATTTACTCCTCCTAATTTAATACCACATTTCATATAAATATGGTTTGGGCTCTGAGTTGAATGAATGATGAGAGAGAATTACAAGCAAAGAGTTAAAATTATTAAAAATTCCAATGTCCACTTATCTCCCACCTGGACATGTTCCTATGCGACCTGATCTAGGTTGACCTGCTTCTGCAGGGGTTTGGACTAGATGATCTCTAAAGGTCCCTTCCAATCCCTACCATTCTATGATTCTATGATTCTACGATTTATTATGTGGACACCCATGAGTCAGAAGCTGCAACATCACCATGAGAAGCAGCTGAGGGAGGGAGCCTTACAGTGGCAAGGTAGTTATGTTTTGGCCGATAACCATTGGACTGAGCAAACAAACAACTTCCAAACAGTTTCAGCAAGTCCCCAGTGCCCCTAAGTGTGTCAGAGTATGATAATGAACTAAAAGAAGTACATTCTAAACATATATGAATATGTTCCTCAACACCATCCAAATCACATTAAATATCATCTTGTATTGCATGCACCATGAGTAGGCTTCTCTCTCGATGAGCTGTGTCCAGTTCTGGGTCTCTCACTACAAGAAGGACATTGAGGTGATAGAGCATGTCCAGAGAAGGGCAACAAAGCTGGTGAGGGGTATAGAGAATGAGAACTGTCTGAGGAAACTAGGGTTGTTTAGTGTGGCGAAGAGGAGACTGAGTGGAGACATAATCACTCTCCACAACTACCTGAAAGGAAGTTGTAGAGAGATGGGGATCAGTCGCTTCACCTAAGTAATAAGTGATAGGACAAGAGGTAAGGGCCTCAAGTTGCACCAGGAGATAATTAGATCAGATATTAGGAAGAACTTCTTCATTGAAAGGGTGTCAAACACTGGAACAGGCTGCCCAAGGAGATGATGAAGTCTCCATCCCTGAAGATATTTAAATAATGCATGGATACAGTGCCTAGGGACATGGTTTAGGCATGGGCCTGGCAGTGATACATTAGTGGTTGGACTTCATGATCTTAAATGTCTTTTCCAACCAAAATGATTCTGTGATCCACATTCACTAGAAGCATGCTGCATATCATTGAAACCTCTCCTATATTTGCCCCTCTACATTTTCAAGATTTGAATGTAATTCAAAGGATTACAATTTTGTTCTGGGTTAGCAAATTACTTTTTTGTTTGGTGAAGAAAGTAGTAGATGAGGAGAAGAACACAGAAATGAAACATTTCAATTAACTGAAACACTTTTGAAAACGTGTAAGCAAGAGAGTTAAGAGAAGAAGAAAGAAAAAATCCCCCGAGTCTATCAATCAATGCTTTTCTTCTTAGAAAATTTTTATTGCAGTGAAATCTCTGCAAACACTACTCCCTAGTACATGGCATTTTATTTCATTTAATTAATTTTCTTTATTGCAGTCAAGTTGATAAAAGATTGAAAATCACCTATTGTACATGTGTAAATATTTTAAGAATCCTTTTTAATATGCCCAACAATTAGCTTAGTAACAAATTGTGCTATAAAATCACACTTTGAGGTGTGATTCCAGCTATTTTGATAACAACTAATCACCTCAATCCATGTACCAAAAATAGGGACAAGACTATTAGCACATCTGCCTACGTTTATAGCACTCCTGCTGCCATGGTTGTGTTGTTTGATTTGTTATTCACAACTGAAGTACAGAGCAGTGTTGTCCCTCTAGCATAGCATCAGAAAAATCAGCAAAATATAGGTCCCACTAGAGTATTTTCTGTTTTTATGTTTTAACTAATGCTTTGTCAAGGCTCTTCCAATGTTGACAATGATATTGTACTAAACAAAGCAGTACCATAAAACCTGCAGGCCCCTACAAGGCAAGAGTAACATTTTATAAAGTCATCCTTATGAAATATTCTTCAGACTCTCCATAAATTTCATGACATGCTCCTGCAAAGCATTCAGAGCCTTTCAGCACCCTGTGGCTCCAGCAAGGGATGAAAATTTCTCAGCTCTTAGAAGTGTTAGGCTCATGTGGACCCTGCAGTCAGGAAAATCCTCTGCTTCACTAGTGCATTTAATTGCCCCCAGACATAGTTTTTACTCTCTGCCATGAACACAGTCTCTTAAACGCACTTGACAGTGGACGGTGTGAAAAGCCTATTTTCCTCTCATGCGTTGAAAGTGACTGAGTAACAGGAGTGGAAGAATTAAGCATTACCATGTGTGAACAGTAAGGAGGTGTATAGCTAAGAGCAAGTGTGAATTTTGGTTCAGAATAAAAAAAGATGTGTGATGAAGATAAGTGATACCAAGAGAGAAGAGAGATGTGGAAAGATAAAGAATATACTACAATTTCCTTAAAAACAGTCAAGTGAAACTGAAGCACATGACCAAAGAGGCTAAGTGATGAGAAAAACAATGGCCGTCTACAGCAAGACAGGATATACTAAATGGGTAGCTGCAGAACCCTCTATAGGTAGGACATGTAGCATGAATGAAGGATAGCTGTAGAAATTACAGGGTTTTTTTACCATTTTTACAGGTTCATGTCAAATTATCTTATTCCATGGCATAGTGACAATTTAAAATTCATTGAAAATTTTAAATTCATTATGAAAGATGGCTCTTCATTTTTGTTTACAGTTTCTACATGTTTATAGATATTTAGACTCATTATAGTGAGTCAAATCCTCAGCTAATGCAAACAGAAGCTATTGAGGTGAATCTATTTAAATTGGTTAAGGATTTGTCCCTTATTTCTGTTTTTTAATGTCATTGGCTTCACAGGTGTGTATCACACACATATGCACACACACGCACACACGCGCGCGCACACACACACACACGCGCGCGCGCGCACACACACAAATGCATCCTATGCTTTCACAGTGCAAGTTTGCTCTGCTTTTACAGCAGTGTCATGGTTTTGGCCCATCAGGGAACAAAAGACCACAATTAGCCACAATTGACAAAGGGCAGGGAGAGCTTAATTGCTGCTTAAGGTCCAGGACAAAGCAGACCAGGCTACTGGGCTTGGGGAAGAAAACAAAATAATTTAATGCAATACCAACTAAAACATAACCATAAAACCCCAAAACATTGTTGTGGTACAACAATGAGGAGTCTGACCAGCCCTTTAAGACCACCTTCTCCCCACTCCTCCCCTCTTTCTGGGCTCAGAGCCCTGATCCCAGTGTTTTTACTTCCCCCCCTGAACGGAATGGGGGAGTGGGGCAGGCAGTGGGGGTTTCAGTCAGGCTATTCGTGATAGCTTCTGCTGTTTGTCCCTCCTCAGGGCAGATGGGCTCCTCACCAGTCCTCCCTGCAAGTCCATGGGGTACCTCACACACACGGCAGCCCTGCACAGGCTGCTCTGATGTGCATTTATCCCAAAGGCTGCAGCTCCTCTCTGCCTCTTGTGTGGGGCTGCTCTGCGGCGTGCAGGCTCTCCAGCATGGCCTGTGTCATGGCCGCCTCCCCACACAGTCCCTCGCCCGTCCGGGTGCACTCAAATGGAGCTGCTGGTGGCTCAGTCCTGCCGTGGCCCTGCATGGTTTGCAGGGGTACCAGCCTGCATTCTCACCAAGGCTTGCAGAGGGGTCTCTGATCTAGTTCTCCTCCTTCCTTCCTCCTTCTCTGACTGTGAGGTCTGTGTGGTCACCTCCATCTTATATCACTCCTGCCAGCACTTCAAATTCCTGTCCCTAAATAGTGATGGCAGAGGTGCCAGATTGGCCCAGCCAGGCTGGAGGTGAGTGTGAACCCAGGAGCTGGGGGAGAGTCCAAGGTCTCTTTACCAGGTCTTCACTGCAACTCACTCCTCCTGTTACCAAGCAAAAGCTTGCTAAACCATGACAAGCAGCATTCTCAAGAATTACATGCATGCAGTTATGGCTATTTGGTTGTTCATTTGTTTCCTTTTGATTTTTCATTTACTCAGAATCCAGTCCTGTCCCTGCTTAAGGATTTTCTGTCTTCAGTGTAATCCACAGACTATTAACAACAAAGCATAAGAGTTTAACAAACAAACAGATAATAATCTAAAAGACCAAGAACTAGGACTCGAACAAATTCCAAGTCATTAGTTCATTGAAAGGGACTCTATGTTTATTTTGACAGTCATATCCTTTAGCATTTTGGGACGAGGAGTTTGAGTTTCAACAGATGCCCTGAAAAACAGGGAGACTGGGGGATTATTTGAATTTGAAGTATATCAACAGGCCACTATGGTACTAAATGGTCAACAGAGTGATTTATTACAAACTGAGCTGCAAGGTACAAATAACCAGAGTATTACAAGAGACAGAGATATCAGTAAAAGGCTTAACTTGCTGTTGTGGATACCTCCCTAGACCACCCTCAACAGCTTTTCCAAGCACACTCTCAGACTTACAATGGGGCTGTGTCAGGCAGCAACATCCCCCTTCATCTGGGTGCAAAGTCAGGTATATTCATGCTGTGGTTAATAACCTTTACATGCACGCACACACACACACACACGTCATTTGTCCCTTGAGTTACATGGTATGCCTGGGCTACCTAGCATCAGAAAAGGTCTTCGGGTGCAATGCTACAATACAGGTAGTATCACTATTATAATTTCAAAGCAGTTCAAAGGATTAAAGGCAAAGGACTGGCTTCCTTGAGTCTGAAAGGCAGGAGCCTTAATTTTTTGATGCCTGAAACCAGAAGTGATGCAAGGAATCTGATACAAGGCATATATTGTATTATGACTATGTCTTGTTACTCCGAGTGACAAGGTAATACCCACATATGGGTGAGGTTTCTGGACAGATACACCTACAAGCACGCTCTGATCATTAAACAGTTTTTGTAGGTGTGCTCACATGATGAATCTCATTGTGATTGTTTATGGCCACATCAAACAGAGAAAGCAGGATCATGTTTGTAGTGCATCTGTATAATTCATTTCATACCAGTTTTAGTAAGACTGTGGTACAGTAACTTCTCTAATTTTTTCTGGCTGTCACTTTGTAATATCACTTTCCATAGCTCATAAATTCAAAACAATAAGCTACTTCTAACTTTTAGAAAATAAAAATAGAGAAACAAGTACAAAGCTTGGGACTTATATTTTCCTAATATTTTTTGTCTAGCTTTTTAGAAAACCCAGATAAAAGGGTTTACTTAAGAACAGACTTCAATATACAATTCAGGACCACGGAATCAGTCACGTAAATTTAACGCACCCTTCTATATTACTGGGTTTACATATCAGTGTAGGCTCCAGTACCTTGGCAGATTTCCACAGCAGCCCTTGATGTCAATTTTTAAAACCTGCTGTGTGCAAATTTTAGAGCCCAAGAACTGGCTGTGGACATAGATCCACTCCCACCCACAGTGCGCCTTGGAGTCACCTGCTAGGTTTTGGCTCTGGTTACTTCCTAAAATAAAACAGATGTCCTGCAGCCATTCTACCAAGAAGCATCATTGCTAACATCTAGACAGTGTTTGCCTAATTATCTGTCACCACTTCTGCACATTTATGTTTTTTCTGCTCATACAGGAGAAATACTCCTGGCAGGTTTGGTGGTACATGACCAGGCACTGTAGAAAGACCCTTTCTCCAGAGTCATTCATGCTGGTTACTGAATAGGCATCAGGACACAACATCATTTGGCTATTTCAGACCTGCAATAGATTGCAACTTGCAACCTTGTTCATCGCATCCTTCATTTCCTGAGCCATCTGGCTCCTGTTCCAAGATACCTGCAGATGTGTTAATAAACCAATCCAATAGAGCTGTACATATTAACTAAACAGCAGAAGCAGCTGGTTGGTGTTTGTTGTGAGCTTTCTGTTTTTCCCTAACATTTCAGCCATAATTTAAAGCCCTAAGCCAGCTCATTCAAGGGAAAGAACAGGTTTTTTTCTTCATTTACCCACAAAAGAAAATAATCTTCCATAAAAAGAAGGCTGTCCTTGAAAAGGAAGTTAGAATCAACATAAAGGTCATTTTCCTCCTTGGAGTGGAAACTTTGGGCTGAGCAGTATTGTCAGTTCATCTTATTATAATATACCCCCCTGACAGCTCTCATATTAATTGCACCAGATTGCTTGCAGTGTGCTCATTTGTTTGTTTGCTTTCTCTTAACTAAGCACAACATGAATGACTTTCAAAAAGAACTTTACTTCCCTTCAGATACAGATGGATTAGAAAGAAACAAAACGTACCTTGAAAGACTTTAAATTGTAGAGTATTGGTTTTAATGATCAAACTAGTGCTCTTTGGGATATTGCTTATGAATTTCTCAAGGTCTACAAATGTAAAGCCATATAAATCAAGGGATAGAAAAGTCTGGCTGCACACAGATAGATGGGTGGTTTTAAGCTCACACAATTTCTACATAAAAATTAAGGAAAATTGACAGTTTCAAATAGGCAACAAAACATTTTAAACTGGAATTAACAGAAGACATTTAAGGGACTCTCTTAAGTTAATGAAATCAATTATATTTTAAGCACCTGACTACATCAACTCTTCTGAAGTTTGAGTCTACATGCTTAGGTGAATTAGTTGTCACAAAATTCTGTTCTAAATAAGGTTATTATTAAAAATTAAACTTAATGAATAGATTTTTTTCTGTTTACTGTACTTGATTGCTACCGTGTTGAGAGCTAATGTCTAATAACTTTTCTTTTACATTTATCTTTTAACTCTTAAGAACCAGAATTTGTGGACTTCAAAAAGGTTTTTTTTGTTTTTTTTCTTTTCCATCACTTATGTCCCTAGCCCTTATTTCCCATTTCAAAATGCTCTGTCATCACTTACTGCAAACTGCTGGTGACAGCTTATAAATGTGCCTACAGATCTTCATGATTTTGCTCAGCTGTCAGGGATGGCATCTCCAAGAATTCAAACACATACTCATAAGGGTGACCTTTGCCAGACTGCCAGCTCTCCAGGTGCATGATAAGGCTCAGGAACTAACAATAAAACCAAAAATACTATCCTTAGGGAGTATCTGAAAAATATCTGGGAAGGAAAAAAAAAGAAAGGATGCCCCCAACACTTAACCATCCATTCACTGTCGAAGCTAGGGTTTTTTCAGATTGACAAGATGACTGTTTCAACTTTTCTCACCTGGTAGTTATGGATCTAATTATGTCATCACTCAAAACATTTAAAGATTAATAAAGAAGCACTGATATGAGATTTAAAAAAAAAAAAAAGGTGATTTGCTAACACCAGCAATTAAAGTCTACAAAGCTAAAACCCAAGTCAGTTGTGGTAATCGGGAGTTAGGGTAGGAAATAAAAAAGCTATTCATAGCAAAATTTTTAAAAAAGAAAAAAAACTCTCTAAACAAAGCCTAAAATGTTATCTGGGGTAGGTAACAAGTATGTGAAAGTATTTAAAGCAAACAAAACTAAAACTCTTTCCCTTTCTAAGCTGTAAATGTAACTCAGCTACACTTATAAAATCTCACAGAACATGATCTTGCAGTTTTAAAAATGTCTTGCACAAGTCTCTCCATTGGGCTTACACAAAGATACTAGACACCTCCCCCCCACCCCTCCCAAAAAAACCCCAAACCAAACCTCAAACCTACATAGATTGGACCACTTTACTTTTGACTAAAATACATGAAAGACCATGCTGAACTAGCAAATGAGTTGTAAATAGGAATATTCTAAATATCCAAGAATAACCCTGTCTATCAAAGCCCTGTTCAGGCTTTGAGCATTCCCAAAAAGATCTTTGGAGACAAAAGGAGCAGCTGCCCATAGAGTCCCAAGTACATAAATGATGTTCTTTTTTGTTCCCCTATCTCAGTGCTGAATTCCTTTTTCTCTTGTTCAAGTACATTCAAGTTTTATTAATCAGACCTCTATTCTGTGAAACAACATACACCAAAGCACACATAGGCTCAGTACAATCCCTTTTGTATTCAATTGTAATGCAGGACAGGAAGCTCTGTAACTCACTCATCTCTCCATGTTCCTCTGATAAAATGTGTCAGCCCAATTCACAAGTTTTCTGAAAATCCTCTTTACTCCTTCCTCTTACCTGCACATGTACTGGTGTTCCCCAGAAGAACGTGCTCGACATGGTTCTCATTATTCATGTATATTTTATCTTCTCTGTCTAGTCATTTCAAATCTCTACAAGCTTCCCTCATAACTGTTCAGATTTATGCCCAATGAAGCCTTATTTCCATTTGTTTCAGTGATTGCACTTAAGAGGGTCAACCTGGATGTGAGACATAATCCCAGAGGTGGAAAACCAACGCTTTACAGACAAAATCTGTTGTCATCTTTGTCCCAGTGCAGTAGATGAAGGGATACAAACCAAAGTCACTTCTGAGACAGACAATTGTAAAAAAAATCTTCACTAGAGATATGTAGAAGCCTATTTGGTGGGTGAATTGCACTTTTGACACCTGTCAATAATGTATATGGACATCTAGGGAAATGAACTTATATTTTTTGCATAGGAGAAAAGCACTTCTAACATGTTTCTGAAGTACAAGGATGAAGTGAAAAAGAAACTCCTGTACTGTAATTTGTATGCCTATTAAAGAGACAGAAATGACATAATGGAGTGCCTCTCCTTTTTATCTGCACAGTGCTGGGAAAAAATGAGGCACACTCCTTTCTTCTAACCCTTCTCTATAAACATGTCAGATTTCTCTGCTCTCATGAGATTTCTCATTCTCTACTTCATCCAGACATTTCATGCATATTTTCTTCAGTATGATGAGAAGCATCCATGGCTGGATATTGAGGGAAGAATACACTCCACTGTATGCAGATGCTCCTCTCTTACTGCATGAAGCAAGCCCTTAAGTTCTCCTTGATAATGAAATATGGATTTGTTGTCTACTAGTCAGTGTAGAAAAGTATTATTGCTTCTAATTTGTAGGGTGAAATTGTGGGGCTTCAAGAGGTGTTGTGGTTTGGCCAGGATCATCAAACAACCAGGGAATGAGCCTCAGAATGAAGGAGGATGCCCTTTCACTCCCAGGCTATTGCACACAGTACTCTCCATCACAGCTGCCCCAGTCAAGAAGTGTTATTGAGAAAGTGAAAAGTAAGAGGTCTGCAGGCCACTGGATAGGATAAAGAAATCAATCCCTTCTCAGATCTCACAACTAGTGAAGTATAGGCTTTTTTTTTTTTTTCCTTTTTTTCCAGGCAAGTGTGACTTACGTGCAGTGGAACTCATTAAAGGTAATTGAGTTAAGTCAATTTGTTATCCAGATAATACTTAAGTAGCTGTGACCTAAAAACGAAAATGCATCCTGTCACTCCAGTGCAACTTTGCAAGCCAGCCTGAAGTGATTTATTCTTCCCCAGTTGTGCTGATAGAGGTGGCTGAAAACACTTTGCAGAGCAATGTACAATTACCTTTGTGTTCTTAATGATGCAAGGGATGTGAGTTGACAGACCATTTGTGATGCTTGCAAGGTCATACCAGTTAATTAGGAGCAGTCTATGTTGGGCTGGGGCACATTGAGCAAGTGGCTCTTTAATGTGACACATTCCAGTAGTATCCCATAGCTGATTAAAGTGGATATCATTAGTATTTCCTGGATCAATCTTCCTTTCTAGTAGACATTGCATTTTATATGTACATTACTCTGAAATGTTTCAAGGAATATAAGCAGTGTAATTAAGCATTATATTACAAGTGAAATCCAATTTACATTTCTCTTAAGATTTGTATGGCTATCAATTCAGTCATTGATTCAAATTTTCTAAAAGCTGTAAATGTTTATCAAAATAATAAGTTCCCTATTATATACTAATTTTACTCAACTACCTCAAAGTGCTTTAACATGGAGCAAAGATCTCTCTAATAAGAAAATCCTTGACAAACTTAAGCTGAAGGAAATCTTGGAATGTAATGAAGTGGCTTAGTTTGAAGATTATTAAATATTTTTTTTTTACTTTTTGGAATTCTGACACAGCTTAGAAAGTCCTTCAAAACCCCTGAAATTCATAGCCAAAGCCAGTGTTACAAGTAACTTAGAGACACTAGAAGTGAATTTTTGAGTGAGTTTTTGAACTTCTTGTGAGAAGCAAATATTAATTTTGAAATTTGGATTGTTATTAAGGGACTGTCTCCCACAGAATCATATATTAAACAGTACTTGCTTTTCTGTTGATAAGGAACACTTAAGGATTTTTCCATTCCAGTATGAAAAGTTGGGCAGTGCAAAACAGAAGTGCAGATGCAATCCCTTTTCACATACTCACGAATTCAGCCTGGGCTTTCTAAATCAGGTTCATGGCAAGAGGTGTTTGGCTTTAAGTCACGGTCTGAAGATGACAAAACTCCTTGGAGTAACATTATTGCCTCTGACTCTGAAATCTAATTTTCACTGGATTCACATCATATCCAAAACCAACAAAAAACAACATATCATACTCTGAATAATCTTTAACCTTACTTTAGCTGCTTGCCTGTGTTAATTTTTATCATTCTCCTTCACAGGTTTCCAATGTAAACATGCCATTACTTGTACTGAATTTCTGTCCTACAAATAAAATTTTGAAAAACAACATTTCATTGATTATTTTGAAACAGGCATAAAGAGTATAATGGTAGCACAGTCTGCTCCAGTTTACATGATGATAGAAAAATCAAGTTACTTAACCCTTCTCCTATGTTTAGTCATAATTCTGACAATATTGATCAGAAAAAAAAAATGGAATAATATTTTAAATTTACTTTAAAAGACACTTCCAGGTTCAAATGCCTCTGAAACTTTGAGGTAACACAGCTGCATTGGACCTAGACATTCCTTCTTGTGCATAGAACTAAGGATAATTAAATCAAAACTCCTCACCTGCAATGCCACACAGCTCAAAAAGTAAACAACAATGCTACTAGACGGTTTACATGATGGTTTTCTTTGTTAATACTTTCAGATGCATGGCTGAAAAGACATTAAGTAGAAGTAGTACATTTTCTTTATCATTGAACAATATATGTGCCTTAGCTGACTTAGACTTGTATTCAAAACGATGCATACCTCTATTATGCCATAATCCATCAGAGTTACCTGTCCCTGAAGCAGCAATTATTGATTCAAATTTCAAAATGTTCTTGCACTGAAAGTCTCTCACAGTTAACATTGCAGCTAAAGAGGTACCTGCATACTTCTTTGTTACCATGTTTCAGGATATTAAAGACCACATGACTATTGTAGAAAAAAAAATATTATTACAGTTATCTGATTTTGTTTCTGTTTGATCATGTGATACACTAGCAGTGAACGTCTTGGAAGAAGCTTCTTTCCCTTGTCATTCTCATTGAAAATGAAACATGGTGAGAAGGGCAGCTGATCGCGTGTGTGCATGTCTGCATGTATGTTAGAGGAAAGGGAGGGGAGATAATGGGCAGTAAAGGGGTGGAAAGGAAAAGGATATTACTTGTCTCCTATTCTTTGATTCAAGCCTTGTTCATCCAATGGATCAGTGGTCCACAGCAAGCAGCTGCATCCGGCACTGCTTGGCAATATGTGCTTTGTGGGCACTGGCTCAGCAGGGCTTCTGAACTGCTCCCCTTTGTCTATTCACTTAATCGACAGGCTTAACACCTACTGTCACTCATCCCTCCTCCTCTTATTTAAATAACAGTTTTTATTGCAGATACAAGCATAATTAGAAATATATATTCTCTCACACATGCACATTGACACGAGGAAGGAAACCAGCAGGACTGAATTAATCCTTGATGGAAGTCTGCTTACTTTAAAACGTTAGACACACACAAGTATAAGAGGATTGCGCCTATTTGAGTTTAGTAGTTCATTCAAATGAATAGAAAAATCCTGCAGTCTAAGAGATATTCATTAGCTTTCCTAGAAGTTGTCATTTTCTGATTACCAACAGTGGCAAAAAGAGGGGAAAAGATCAGTTATTGGGAGGATCTGGAGAATATAACTCCATGGTCTGTTTTAACTTGGAAAGGGGATTACTAAACTAACCAGAGGTAGCTGATTTTCAATGCCACTTGCACTTTGGATTCAGTATGGTCAAGGAAAGTATAAATGCAAAGAACAACTTGTCTCTGAGTCCAGAAAGAGAGCCAGTGAGATATAAGCTTGCAAATAAAAAAACCCTGTCTCCTCTTACTCTTGGTCAACAGAAGAGAGAATGGGAGAAACTATACTTGGGGAAAGGATAAAAGAAATGGTGGTTACTTGTTTAAAAGTCTCTTATACTCACATAATAAACAAGGAGGTTAGCATTCACAATTACTGCACAGCAGTGACAGCAAAACATACCTAACAGTGGAGAATGAAACCCAGCAGCAGTGGATGTTTAATGATGTGTGTACTACTACAACAGATTGAAGGGAGGAAGACACATCCCTGTGCTTCCAGCTGTTCATGCCACCCCCAGAACAAGCTATCAACTATGGCAGGTGCTCAAAGATCTGCTTTAGCATCTACACTAAACTACTGCTACAAGCAACTACAGGGGTGCTGGTCAGCCTTACTTATGGTGCTTGGGTTTTTACCTTACTGGCATTCAGGCAACCAAATTAAAATCACAGAATGAACGAAAGTCATCCTTGGCCTGTGGATAGTTTTGTTCTGATGAGTTTCTGCAAAGCACCAAATGATATTACCATCCTAACTTTTTTCAGTCTACACAGATAAGCATTCTTGTTAGAGAAGAGAGAAATACCAAAACATGCCCACACAATCCTTTTATTTTCTTGGATATTTTGAGTTGTTCCCACCTCACTTCCCTCAACCTTTCGACCTTCCACTCCAGGAGATCTTGTAAATACAACTTTACCTTTGGCATATAACATTCCTGCAGCTGGTAGAACGTTCCTTTGTTTATCCTATGTCCTCAGATGACAATGTAGGAAGGAAAAATATGAAAGGATCTACTAACCTGAAAGTGGAATGTGTCATTTTGTTAAGAAATGGTAATTTGTAGTAGGGCAGTAGCTTGCTTCCTTAGTCATTGGTGACACATGGGACTCGGTCACAGGGATAATCACAGCCCTTTCACCCTCCTTGCTATCAACATCCCCTGAGGGATCCAAGCTGGGAGAGGCAGAGAGGGAAGCAGAGATAAATGTGTGTCAGCTTGCCTTACTCAAGTTCTCAAGAGCTTTATGGAGGTAACTTCCTTATCCCTGTCTCCTAGCTATGAAGGGATCAGAGGTCAACAAAGCCTTAAGGCACTGGTTTGGTATTTAATCACAATAAGCATGAAAGTCAGCCATATAAAACATTCTAAAGTTCAAATTAGTTTTTCATTTGACTGCTTTAGTATTACCTTTTGTTACAGACCTCAAGTTTCCATTGTTTTTCACTACAAAGCTTCAACATCATAATCACCACAACTAAGCTGAGAGGTAGACAATGAACAGCAGATAAAAATCAACCTCAGATAAGAGAAAGACCTTGTTGAGAACAAAATAATATTTTGAAGAATTATGTCTCTGGTTGACAAGGGGCTCCTGTCTGATGAATAGTAACATGACTTCAGTTATTCATTCCTTGATCATTGCTCAGTTGGGCTACAACCATACAAGATATCCTTAGCAACACAAACTACTTCAAGCACATCAAGCTTGTCTCTGCTTATGGCAGGCTATAAAACTGTGAATCATTATATCTTAAACTATGTACAATCAACATGTAGAAACATTACATACATATATCCCCCATAAAGTATTAAAAAGAAAAGCCCTTGATCCTTCTTGTAAGACACTCCACTGCCCCGCTACTCCCCTAAGAAGACATCCTATAACAGGTTATTTAGCTGTGTATCTTTATATATATAGTCAAGCATTAACGGCCTAATTTTGAAAAACAAAAACTCTGTGTTCTATAGTGACAGACTGATGGAGGCTCTGGGAATTTAAAAAAAAAAAAAAAGTACAGTACTTAAAGGCTTGCACCTATGGCCTGTAGGCAGAGGTAGAAACCAGAGAGCCCCTTCTTTTCAATATAAAACATACAAGGCCTGGGTCCTTCATTCCCTCAGATAATATATACCAATGGATTTACTCATGCTAATGCATTTACTCATGCAAATGTCTCTGCTTTGCAGAGGTGAGAAGGCAAAGAAAAATAGGAGCTCAAAGGAGACTTTTCTTTTGTTCCAAAACAGGCAGTATTACTGCCACTATGCAGCTACTGCAAATACATCACTTGTGATGAGCCAAGGGAACAATTTTCACGGTTTTGCACCAAGAAAGTCTCAGCATGGCGATGAATTCAGAATATATTCATGACTCATCACAAAAGTCCATCAGTAACCACTGACGATGAATTCTAAATAAGAGATTTTGAATAACATGCAGGTTAATTACTATGGCTGCGTAGACCTCCCAGGAACCAAAAATTCTCTTATCTTCTTGCCTTTGCAAAGGATGAGAAAAAACAGCAGATGTGTTAATTTTTTCACACCAAATTGTATTAAAAGTCCATCAACATACTACAATTTTTGGACTCTGGAAAAGCTGCATGGAGGTACAGAATTCAGGGCTGTGCTGCTGTGCCAGACTCACGGATCTCATTTGCATGCTGTGAGCTCACACTTTAGCAATGGTGACTGCAAAGACTTTGACTGCATGTTGCACAGTAAACTTTCATACCCAGTGTTGTGACAACAAACATGAGGGCCAATGAAACAATAAAAGATGACAGTGAGTAGCAGGAGGTAAAGCCAGTCAACCCACAGCTCTGCAAGCTCTTATGCAAGTCACTATTGTCAAGGGACTTGAATGGCTAAGCTGAGAGGTGATAGGATTCAGCTACTATTTTCTCCTCCACTAAAAATCCATTTGAAGGTCTGTAACTAAATTTTTAAAAAATCAAAACACTTTTATCTTCAGAAAAATATGTTGTCATATTTGTTGATAAGTTAATTTAAAGCAAATCAAATCCAACTAAAGTGAAAAAGCTGTAATTAAAATGTTACAATTTCTTCCTACTCAAATAGCAATCCACCATGCCTCCCAGTTAGATTGTTTTTTTTCTTTTAAAAACTTGTGTCTTTTGAAAACAATGCACAGTTTGACTGGACCATGTATCAAACTGAAAATCATGAGTTTGGTTTTTTATTATTTTGTGAGAAATGAGTGAGTTTCATTGGATAACATAATATGGTATGTTGTAGAATAGGGTCACAGACTAAAGCTATTTGAGTCCTTGGCATTATAAAATATATTGGATGAACCCCAGCCTGTGATCTGAAGAGAGTTGTTTACCACTGGTAAAGTATTGCAGAAGTAAATATGGGCTGACTTAATTTCCTTTTTTTTTTTTTTTCAGAATTATTAGGAAACCATACAAATTAACCTTTAAAGCAATTTATTTTTTCTTCAAAACTTCAAAACTAATTGTAGTTTAAGAAACAAGAACACAAATCGAAAACAAGTTTTAAAATCTCAAAGGCTGCTGTGAAGAGGGACTGCTGTCCACCAGCCAGCTCTATTATGCACTCGACAAAGGAATACAGCTTGCTCTGCCATACCTATATTGAATTTGTAGCTAGAAAAACATAGAAACATGCTTTAATCAGATGACCTTTATGTAGAAAAAAGGATTAAATAAATCCACAATACCTAGTACTCTGACTGTAGATATACTTTAAATTAAAAGTTACCACTGAGAATTTACAAGTTAAAAAAAAATACCAAGAAATTAATGGAGAAGTTACAAATCTCTGCTGTACCGGATATTGTAGAACTTCTAGAGATGTTGCTTATTTGAAATATAGGACCCTTAAATCCTGTGTTCCTCTTCCCTTCTCTTTCCTTTCCTTTTTTTTTTTTTTTTTTTTTTAAGTCTTCTTACTGCAAATGTACAACAGGCAATCATCCAAATAGCATTGCACATTGGTTCTGAAATGGAAATACATGTATATATACATATAATTATTATTTAACTCTTTAACTTAAACACATTTCTATGCTTGCCTAGGTACTGGAGCATGATGATTCCTCTACAGCTAAGCAGGAGGAAGGAGATATTTGAGGGATATTTCACTGCTGGGGAATTCTCTATGCTGTCACATATTGTGTGCAGTTGTATACCACTGGGGATCTGCTGCTGAGGAGGCAGAGTCATCTCAATGGGAAGATGAGGAGCAGATCAAAAGTATAGTGGGGATATCCAGCTCTTCAAATACCTGAGGAAAACAGGGTAAAATTAACCAGATCTGATTTTTTTTGCCTTTAAAAATGCTTTCTTGGACACAAGAAAGAAGTTTCCAGTTGGCAGTTTATTCTTTTACTTTTTAAGAAATGTTTACAAGATCATGAAAGATATTATTATAAGCAATATATGGATTACATTTTACAACAAATAATAGGTAACTAAACTATTACTGCTGTTTCTACAGTTTTATTTACCTAACCTTCCAAAACCCCATCTCACATTTTAGAACATCTACTTTTAAACAGGATTCTACCAAAACAAGCAGTGCTTACTGTAGGTATTTATTTTTCTGTTTGTTTGTTTGTTTAAAATGCATCCTTGTGACTGAGAATTAACTATTAAACTATCAAGTAAAGGCAGTGTGTTTTTGTATCTACATATATATAAATAAACTCATATATAGAAGGATGTGAGTAAGATTGTCAGAAGGGAATAGTGAAAATCAATATAAATGATACAAATATAATAGCTGGATGTATAATAGTCCATAGTGTATAATCTGAAAGCTGAAAGCTACTGTAATATGCAGAGTGCTGGTGAAATAGCTCCCTGGAACTCCCTGGAGAATCTAACCCCAGTCAAGTACATTCCACAGAAACCACTGCTGGGAAAGGCTTTTTCATCTCATATTTAGAGTAAAATAATAAGAAAATTATTTTTGTATTGGAAAATGCATTAATACCTTAAATTAGATGTAATCAAACTCTCCTCCTTCCCACTCCCAGGTGCTAATATCTCAGCCAACCTAGGACTCGACTTACATCTTGCGTGCCTACAGAGTGCCAGAGGTGAAGGGAGGCTATAATCTCTGTTGCAAAAAACCCCCTTTCCTTGTTTGAATCAGCTAAAAAGTGATATCTGCTGGCCCTCAGGTCTTTAGCCTGTCTAGCATATGTCTGAATAAACTTATTGGAGTGTCAGATTAAAGACTATAGATGTGATTTCAATTTTATTACAAAATTTCTCTGCCTGTGATTTTAGTTTAGTATTTAGAGGATGGTGAGAAGACTTATGGAATATGGCAACTGTGCATTAGTAAAAAGAAGGGATAAAGGGGAGTTAAAGAAATAATATATGGGGAAAAAAAGTACAAAAATATATCTAGTTCTCTTACAAAAGTACAGAGCATTATATCAGAAGACTAAAGGTAAGATATATGTTGAGCCAGCACATAAAAGTTGAATGTTCCCTGAGTATACTCTGCAGACTTACTAATAAACGCAACAGAAAAGTCTAATGTAAATTATAGGACAGAAGTCCAAACTTGGGATTTTAAAGTTTTCAGATGAAAGAAACTGTGACTACCTGTATAGCCATAGTACCAATATCAGCTGTTGGATTTTCACATAATATGTAATCCAGGGGATGCATGTGGTTCATGTAATGTACCTGCAGTTTTTATGAGGGCACTGTTTCTTTTTCCTTGCAGACCATTCTAGCTCTCTGCAAAAAACAGACTGGCCACTGAATTACTTGACCTGTAATTTTTTTTTTGTTTTTAAATAAAGTTCATACTGAATAAACAAAAAATAACCAAATCCACTATAAACACAGCACAGTTAACCTTGGAAAAAAAATTAGTCTGCGGGCATCCAAAGCTGCTATACTCTTCACCCTCAGGTTATAGTTTTGCTAAAATAATTCTACTGCAAATACCTAAATAATATCTGCAAGTTCCAAGAGTGAGACGGCTGATATATCACAGTAACACATTACTGCCACTGTCAGCCAGTCAATCTGGATTCCTATCCATTAAAAATTTTCCATGGAAATAAAAGTCAATGGTGCCACTACTGCATTAGAGATTTTTAATTATTTCCAGTACACAGTCATCTTTATCAATACTCATATTGTGAATGACTATGTGAATCAACTGCATTTGTGAATATCAATGCTAAGTAGGATGAAGAACTTTTCACTCTCAAGTCTATGAGAAGCTTATCTGTGTGCTGGTGGTGTTTTCAATTCAGGTTTATCAACCTGTTATAGCCCAGACAGGTGGGATCAAAGGTTATAGAAGACTGACAGCAGAATGATCAATAACACTAAGGTCACACTAATGGGAGTATCTTCTGCAAGTGTGCAGTAGTTCTTTTATTCTCATGAGTGCCCAACTATAAAGAAGAGGTAATTAATCTCTATATTAACTAGCAATTGTTTACAACACACAGAGAAGCAAAAGGACATCTTGTCAGCAAGAAAACATTTGCTGAGAATAATGGACTGTAATGCTGGAGATCTGGCCAGGATTTCTTGGCTACTTTGCCCAGACCACACAGGGTGGCTTTTTAATGTTTTGATCTCATCAGAGCCCTATTTTTAACTCCATTGTTGTGATGAAAAGTCTCCTTCGACTGTACCAGCTGTGAAGCTTGATTTGAAGTCTGGCATGGATCTGAATTCACACAAAGAAAACAGGACCAAGCTTTCAATTCTTATGGTCAGTAGGAGTGAATCAAATACCCTAGTTTTCAGCAAAAGAGAGCTGTTAGGTTGTAGGTTGAAAGCTGCAGGTTGAAAGCTACAGGTTGAAGGTTTTTAAACTCTTGTTCAGACTAATACGCTCTTGTCTTACGAGAAAAGACATTGTTGAATTTGTAGTGTCTGTGTATGCTCCAGGAATAAAAAGCACATCTGTTTGGTTTAGAAATGCAAAATAGATTTTGGAAGACTAGGAAGAAAAAGCAAGACACATTAAAACTGTCCTCTGGATATCAACAATTCTAACTTGCTCATTAAAATATCTAAAATATTAGAAGAAAATTCTGAACTCATATTCAATTCCTAAGTATGTGAACAGACTTTAAAGATACATTCTTAAAAGCTCCATCATCCTCATAGGAAAGAAGTTTTTCTCTCAGTTTAAATGGAACTTTTTGTGTTCCAGCTTTTGTCCATTATCCCTTCTCCTGTCATAGGACACTACAGAAAAAGGTGCCACCCCATTCTCTTGATATGTACCTTTTAAATACTTGCAAGTGTTAATGAGATACCCTCTCAGCTGTCTTCTTGGCTGGCACTAAAGCCTGTACTGCAATCACTGAATGTGTTTTTTTTTCCCCTTCCAAGTCCATTTTCCATCAGATTGTATATGTTTTTGATCAACCATTTAGAAAAATATACATATATACAGGTTCAATGAAGAAACCAGTAAAGATATATGAAAGATGAAGGACAGACAGCCTTCTTCAAAATATGTTTTCATCTTAGCAATTCATACCCCTGCAAGAGAGAGAGTCAAAAGGAGGAATATCGCTGGTCCTAAAGATAGAATATCCATACTATAAAAGGACTTATTTGACTTTCAGAAAACTTTAGAGAGACCTGAAATCAATATCTTCTCTATAACTCACAAATTCTACAAACTCTCAGGAAGAACATAAGATCCCAGAAGCCTACTGGCTTAGCAGCTTCATCATCTTTCACTATCACAACATTTTCAGGTTCCACAAATCCTGGCAGGCCTGACTTTATGCTTGGCAGGAATCAGACTCTCAAGGACAGTAACTTCTATATATTTCAATGTACGTAATAAGATACTATTGACGAGCACATGCACAAGGATTCTTTATTTGAAAGGATTTGAAATTGTATAATCTTCAGTGATATTCTACTCTCACAATCACGTCAGTGCAGCAATAGACAACAATATAAAAGCTGTATGCAAAATACTGTGGGCAACTCTCCTTAAATTGGGGTGCCCTTTAAACCAGCAAATTTAAATTACAATTCTTAAAATGGGATTCCTTTCATATGTTCGCAGGTATTCAAAATTTTTATATTGCATATGACAAATAATATTTTAGGAAAGCGTGTGTGTGTGCATGCATGTGTGTGTGTGTGTGTGTGTGGCCAAGAAAACACAAACTGAAGAATGAAACAAATGTGAAAATTTCAAATGGATTGACTGGTTAGAAAAATCTGTCTCATTTCTACCTGGAATCCCTCCTGACAGCTCCTGCATCATACAGCAGCCACAATCCAGAAGTACCTATTAAGAAGCAAACATTTGGACCTGAGAAATAGAGGACAAAGAGAGCAATTTTACTTGCCATTGTAATCTATCACAAACACTTTTCTTTTGTGAGCAGTGGCTGGGCACCTGAGAAGAGCTCTTTGGCACATTTAAAGATTGCAATGCAAATGCTGAACACCATAAGGTAAATACCAGACACTGAATGGGAGATCAGCTCACCACTTTTTGGGATGAGAAAGATGGAGAACAACATACCAGGTCACTTCTAACATCAGAAGAATATGTAGCTATCTGTAACCATTATGGTCTAATGGATGTCAAGAAATAAAACAGAGAAAAGTCATCCTGAAACACACATACAAGCAAAACTGAGTATTAGATCCTAACATCATAGATTTTTGTGTAGTAGGGAAATAACAATTTTGAAAACTATACATTTCAGTTTTCTGGAGAAATGGGAAACTTACTCTTGAGTAGGATGCAGGACAGACAGGACAGATGGGATAGTGAGGTATTTGGATATCTATCCTTGCCCTTCACACATCAGGTGTCTGAAGTTGCAGATAATGAAAGCAGCCTGCACTGACAGAGTCCACTAACTGATCCTGAAAACAAAGGTTATGCACTCTCTGAGAGCCTCCCCATTGTGAAATTGATTCCGGAAATCTGAACCCAAATGAACATTTTGTGAGTCATGCAGCATGTATGGTGGCAAAATAATCTTGTTCATCCTTAAATCATACATGGTATGCCATTTAAGACACTGGTCTTCTTCCATTTGGAAAAGGAGGAGATCACATTACAAATGACTACCCCAATAAATCTTTTTCTTCAATACCCTTCTCCCCAGATTCAAACTCCATTGGCAATAATTATTAATTATTCCCACTTTGTCTTCCTCTTCATCGCACTAATACATGCCATCTTGTTGCCAGAAAGCATGAATCTAGAACTGTCTAAAAGAGCACTAAAATTGCAGCTTTAAAATGTGTGCAACATTGATTCATATTAAGAAGGTTTCTGGCATACTGAAGAGCTAGTTGTAGACACTTTAAATCACAAATGAACAGGAAAGTTATATAAAAACATTTAATATTAGATTAAAGTGGTAGCAAGATTGGGAAAATTTATGTGAAAAAGTTTTGAAATTCATTTAAATCAAAGTTATTCCTTATTACAAAGGAAAGGCAGATTTGGGAAATTCTCATTCTTGCTAAAAAGGGCATAAAGGAAGGATCAAATCATCAGATACATGCCACTTTATTTCAAAACGGGTCATTATACATACCAAATTTTTAAAAACAACATTTTTGCTGAAGCTCCTGGAGCTTTTTTGAATTACATATACAGTTTCATACTTCCTATTTTGTCAAGAGAAATTAAGGTTTCAAAAAGTGACCAAACATGTAAAGTTTTTATTTACAGCTTATGGTGACTGAGAAAAAGTGACAGAGTTTAGGCTTTAACAATTTTGAAAACCCGGTAGTGTGAAAAAACCCATAAAGTTCAGAGTCTTTAGCTTTTCCTTTGGAGAACAGCAAAGAGCTTGAAGCTGATCGTAGGTGGGTTATTAAATTAGCACCTCACATATAAATAAGAATAGCAACTCCAGGTTATCTATGGTGTGTTGAGATTAATTAGTGAATGTTTGCACTTTCCATTGATGATGTAGGACACTTTATAAGTGCTAAGTATTACTACAAAAAGGAGTTTTTAAACCTTCTTGAGTTTACATAGTTAAAATAACTTTATATTGCTGCTAAATAATTCTCCAGTACTTTTAGCAGTAAAGCACCTTCTAAATGCAACAAACTAAACCTTAGCTGTCTTAAAGGCAAGAAGATGATAATATTTTGAAAACTGTTGAAAATAATGTAATGCGAGGCAGAATAGCCCAAGAAAATATTAATACCTATTAACCAGGACAAAGACCACTAGTGTGTTACACTCTCTTAAACATAATTCATGCTTGTTTAAGAGTTTTTAACCATGAGAAAAAAGAAAAAAAAAGGAGAAATAATTACAATTTTTGTTCCTTTTTTGAAATCAAACTAAAGGAATCCTAAAAAAACCTAAGACTGATGTGTCCAGCCCTGCTCCCATTTACGACAGTAACAGAGTTCTAGTGACAGCAGAGCAGAAAGGTTTTAACTAGTGCCTCAAGTTTTTTTTTGGCATAACTCTACAGAAAAAAAGCAAATTACAATAGGTAACTCATAGATTTGGAAAAACCTTTTAACAAACTAACATAAAAAATTCGGAGCATCTATATTTAAAATTATAACAAATGTATTATTTTCTAAAATCCTTATTTAATTATTTTTCCTTTTACTGTGCGTCTAAGAAACTTCAACAAAAAACTGAAAAAGAGTGTGCCTAAAAACACCTGTCTTGGGAGCTTTCTCTGTTATTACAAAGGAGAGAGGGGAAAGACTTTTTGTTCTTGATAGATCTTTCAGTGGTTCTACAGGCCAGGATCCTGTGACTGTATGTATTATTGCAAAAGAAAATATCTCCTTTTTTTACTTGAAGACTTCCCCCCGCAACCCCCCCCGCCTTTTTTCCCTTTCCAGGACCTAACATAAGTGGCACACTTTTGAGATCCAGGTATTGTTTTAACTTTTTCACAAATACAGCTTTCGTGTTTCTGCCTCGAACATGCCAATCTAAATACCTCTAAGAAAAGCCTTGGTTTAAATACGAGCAGAAATCCATAAATATACACATATATTCTGCTAGATTCACTTATTGCTTGCTTTTTATCTGGACCAGTTATCTAAAAAAAATTAATGAAAAATTGGTCCAAATATATGTTGTGCTGCATTATTTTCAAACAGATCTTTTGTTTGTTTTGTTTTTTCCTGCTGACAGGATGCCCCATTTTCGGAAAGGCAATCTGCTTTTCAGCTGCTGCTCTCCTCAGAGGAGGAATGGCAAGGTGGCTAGGAGGTCACGTCCTCGTTGCTGTGTAGCGTATGGTGAAGTACAAAATAGAGAGGGAGAATTGCAGGTGAGTTTCTGGCTTCCTTCTGTCCAATTGTGTTTTAATGATTTGACTGCTAGTTACCTTGCTCACCAACAGGCACCATGAGTCCGGCACATCATCTCAGCAGGACATAGTTGTTTATAAAACCGAAATATGCTATTTAATAATACTTCAGGACAGATTCTCAGCTGATGTAAGCACACATAGTCTAACAGAAGTCAGTCAATCTATTTTGATTGGCTTTAGGTGAGGAGCTGGCTACCTGTTCACAAACATAACAGAAAAGAGCCTTCATTTAAGCACTATTGCAAGGGCACACTCCCACTGGGTTGTCTCATTGCATGCCAGAGTTTCTTAGAGCTCTGAGCTAATTTGAGGAAGCATGATTAGAGAGTGTCATAGCTGCAAAAGGATGTGTAATTCATCACTTGAAAAACAAGGGTAGTCAATACTGAAAAATGCATGAGCTCTTCTGAGTTTTTTGAGCCACTGGAGCAGTGGATCACAGCAACCTGTAGTGGGGTAGAGGCAGCAGGCCATGAGCAGAACTCTTTCTATACAGAAATTCTGCATCCTTTCTGCATCCTTTGCATGACAGCATTTTTTTCCAGCAATCTTACTGACACCCATTTAGAGCATTTTAATGGCCAGGTCAGCATCATCGGAGGTGACACACACAGCTGTCTAAAATTCTCGTGCAGAGATCATGTTGAATCAGTATGTCAGTCTTCCTAATTTAGCAATCCTTAGCTCTAGTTTCACTCCAGAAGCCCTTTGTGGGCTACCTCAACTAAACAAATCTAGTGGGCACACTTGTGCTGTACCTGCTGGAATGAGGTCTATGGGGATAGAAGTAAAGCCCAGTGTCTAAGAGATCAACTTGCACTCACACTTGGTGCTGGAAGTCAAGAGTTCAGTCTGCATTGATGAGACAATTCTGAGAAGCAAATACATGCACTTCAGGAACTGTAAAGTGGAGAAATGAATCCCTCCTTGAATCCCCAAATGTTTCAGATATCAACTGAAAAAAACTCCTCAAGGCAACAGTTGAGATGTAGGTCTCAAAATCCATTTTTATATTTTTCTGATAATCATTTTTGACAATAGAAATTATTGGTAGTTTAGGCCTGAATCATTGCATACATTTAGATGCTGAGATCCAGATTATTTTTGCTGATGTAAACCTAGGTTTGAACCATGTATCGTGTAATATTCCACAAAAGATTTCTGGGCATTTTTAACCTGGTCTTTGTTCCTAAGCTAGTAGCATGGCAGAAAGACTACGTGAGAATGGTTTCTGAATAGGTACTTCAAAATCAAATAATGCCACATCAGCTGCAGTTGCTATACAAAAGAGACCTTGGAGACAAGATATTAAATGAGAAGCAGCACATCTGTGACCATTTTTGTGGGTTTTTTTAAACAATATTGGTCTTTCATCCTTAAAAACAAAAAGCTTATGGTGTCATCATTTCAAGTACGTATTCAAAGCAGGGATTAATTTTTTAAGCTCAAGAAAGAATGGAAACCAAGGAGAAAGTGGGCTGCAGAAAATACTATATGCCCTAATACCATCTAATTGAACTTACCAAAGTAAAGCAGGCTATGTATGCTCCAGAGTGTGTACCGTCTGGCAGATCTTCTGAGGATAATCTGATTCTGTCTCATCATTGTGTACTGCTTAGCAGATCTGCTTGTGAAAGCTGAAGGCTCAGCCTACTACATTGTTAAACACAAAACTATCTTCTTATACATGGCATATCCAAAAGCACTGAGAAGAAAGCTTATGAATAATCAAAGAGAAAAGAACACAAAACCCCACAACAGTCTGTATGCCCCAGCCAAGCCATGACACTGCAAAGTCAAGAAAAAATAAGAAGGCTCCATATGCCTTTATGACTGTAGAAGCAATGACTTTCTCACATTGGATATACATGATAGATGATGTGATGATGATAAAAATTCACCCTCTGTTAAGAAAGTTGATTGATATAGCTTGTGAACATAAGGCAGCAATTATAAGTACTAAGCTTGTTAGTGGGTGAGGAGTCTAATCTTTTCTCTTCTAGGGCAAGTTTTTAAGACCTTTTTGGAGAAAGCTCTCCCTGCCATATTAATGTTTTCACTGTTAAACTCATTTGACTTGACTCTGCTCTAGGTTGCAGCTGTGAAAGTCAGAAGCCCCTCTTGGATCAAAGGAGTGGGAAATTTGAACCTGGTGGCCAATGTGAGTGGCTAAATGAAATCACATGCACTCAGAAATATTGTTTATGCTTCCAGTAGTGCCCTTTTTGAAATACAGTTTGTCTGATTGATTGAGGTAAAACTAATGACACCTGATATAAGGAAGTATCTGTGTCAATGATACTCCATCCATTTTTGTCAAAATTAATAGTGAAACATAGAAGTTTGACAGCTTAGGAAGATTATTTCGCTTTAACACAGATTTTTCCCTTCAATGTCCAGAAAGGTGTTAAATCAGACTGAAATGCTTTCATTTTTCGAATGGTTTAATCCCAGCCAACAACCAAGCACCACCCAGTCACTCACTCTTATCTCCCATGGTGAGATGGGGGAGGAAATCAGAAGGGTAAAAATGAGAAAACTAATGAGTTTAAGTAAAGGCAATTTAACAGAGAAATCAAAGCCAAACTAGGAATTCATCCACCACTTCCCATTGTCAGTCAAGTTTTCAGCCATTTCTAGGAAAGAAGGGCTCCATCACATCTAATGGTTTTCTTGGGAGACAAATTTCTTCTCTCCAAATGTGCCCCCCTTCTTTCTCCTTCCCTCAGCTTTTTGTCTCTGAGCTTGACACCATATGGTCAGGGATATTTGATCAGTTGGGATCAGCTGTCCCAGCTATGTTACCTCTCACCTTCTTGTGTACCCCCAGTGCACTCATTGGGCAGTGGGACTGCCTCCACCTAAAACATAGCCTCATCCTAGTTACTGTGAAGAAAATTAACTACACTTTTTAAGGTAGCTCTTTAGTGGTAAGCAGTCCCCTTTAAATGAAAGTCATAAATTGTATATGTGCTCCTGCTGACTATTAGCTCCTAGTTAGTAGATTCTGAATTACCTTCCTGGAGTGAAATGCTTATGTGAGTCACAGTTCATAATATTGCTTATTCAGCTACATCTCTGTAATTTGAACTAATTGAGTTAAGTAATAGTGTCATAGGACTTTGGCACAGACAGTTTTTGCTCTGGCTGTAGCTCCTAGTCATCAATTATCAACTCACAGTAACCACTATTACTGTCAAAACTGACATCAGTATGTGGCAGTATTTATCTTATTCCTGGTTCTCATTGCAAAAGGCTCATTTACATATGGTATCTATTTTTTGCATTCATACCATATTCCGATTATTCAAAGAGTTCTGACCCCCTCATTCTATCCTTTCCTTTTCCTTGTATTAGCCATAGCCCTTTTTCATTATTATTTTTTAATTTATGGTATGAATCCCATCCTTTTCAGCACTGGGCCACAAGTCTGAGTTCCCTAGTTATCTGCTTTTCTCTCCTTCTCCTCATCAGTCTTTACCACAAGAGGCTTCTTTTCATTCAGTTGCCTACTCTGCACATTTGTCCAATGAAGGTACTGGGGAGGCTCAAAAGCCTCTCAGTAGAGAATCACTGAACTGCCAAAGTCCAAGGGATCAGAATCATTGGAAACGACACAAAGCAATGGCTGATTGTTGCTTTACCTTTTACTAGTCTGCTGAAGCAGTAAAATTTAGATGTAGTTGCTGCTGATGATATACTATAGGAAAAGATTTTACAGTAGCAGTATATTGAAGCTATAAATAAGATAAAACACTAACCCTATTAATGATGAGATTTAATAAGGAGGAAGACACAAAAATTTTTCAAGCCTCCACAGTGTTTCTGCATTTTGTTTATTCTCTTACTTCTTACAACTCTCTTCAATATTTCTTTTCTCTTATGATTCTTCATCACCACTATTATAAAACAGGATATCTGTTTTTCCTCTAGGTCTTATTTCATATTAGACTTATTTTTCTCCTTTCCATGCAATATTAGCATTCCCATCCCCATATTCCCATATTAGCATTATTACTTTTTCTCATATTTCCTATTCTTTATTCTTTCAACATCTGTTTTTTATGACTTGCATGTTTCTTCATTAATTTTTTTTTTTTTTTTTAGAATGGTAGGGGTTGGAAGGGACCTTTAGAGATCATCTAATCCAACCCCCCTGCTGCAGCAGGTCCACCTAGATCAGGTCACACGGGAACGCATCCAGACGGTTCTGTAGACCACTAGAGAAGGAGACTCTACTATCTCCCTGGGAAGCCTGTGTCAAGGCTCCCTCACCCTCACCCTCACCCTCACAGTAAAAAAAGTTTTTCTGGTGTTTAAATGGAACTTTTTGTGGTCCAGCTTATTTCCCTTACCTCTTGTCCTGTCACCAGATACAATAGAAAAAAGTGATGTCCCAACAACGTGACATCTACCTTTTAGATATTTGTAAGTATTAATGAGATCGTCCCATGGTATCCTCTTCTCTACACTAAACAATCCCAGTTCCTGAAGCCTTTCGTTCATAAGGAAGATGTTCAAGTTTCTTTATTAACTTGGCGGCCCTGTGCTGGACTCTCTCCAGAAGTTTTCTGTCCCTCTTGAGCTGGGGAGCCCAAAACTGAACACAGCATCCAAGATGAAGCCTCACCAGGGCACAGTACAGAGGGAGAAGAATCTCTCTTGACCTGCTGGCCACACTCTTCTTGATGCATCCCAGGATGCCGTTGGCCTTCTTGGCCATGAGGGCACATTGCTGGCTCATGATTAGTTCATCACCAATCAGAATCCCCAGTTCTCTCTCCACAGAGCTGCTCTCCAGCAAGTAAATCCCCAGCCTGTACTGGTGCATGAGATTGGTCCTCCTCAGATGCAGGACTCTGCACTTGTCCTTGTTGAACCTCATGAGGTTCTTCTCTGCCCAACTCTCAAGCTGGTCGAGATCCTGCTAAATGGCAGCATGGCCTTCTGGGGAATCAGCCAGTCCTCCCAGTTTGGTGTTATCAGCCAACTTGCTGAGGGTACACTCTGTCCCCAGTTGATCACCACCCTCTGGGCTCTGTCATTCAGCCAGCTCTCGATCCATCTCACTGTCCGCTCCTCCAAGCCCCATTGTCTGAGCTTTCTGATGAGAATGTCATGGGATACAGTGTCAAAAGCCTTGCTGAAATCAGGGTAGATGACATCCACTGTTCTCTCCTCATCTAGCCAGCCAGTGATGCCCTCAAAGAAGGCTATCAGATTGGTCAAACAGGATTTCTCCTTGGTGAATCTGTGTAGACTCACCCTATAACCCTATTTTCCTTCATATGTTTATGAATAATAGTGAGGACGAGTTGTTTCATCACCTTTCCAAGGATGGAGGTGAGGCTGAGGGGCCTGTAGTTTCATCCTTTTTGCCCTTTTTGAAGACTCTGCTGCTTCTGATTGTTTTACTCCTGCTTCTCCTCCTCAACAACAACAACATTATTAATAGTGATAATGATAATTATATTTAGAACTTAGACTAAACACAAAAATTTATATTAACCTTTTAATGGAATATAGATTGAGACCATTTGCAAATATGTTCTCTACAAGATTAACAGGTTACACTGCATTTGGCTTTGCTGGAACTGCTTCTCAGAAGACAGTACAAGCATGTAGTACCATTGTATTGCTAAAGGCCAACTGAGCTTTCATACCAATAAATGCTTTTTTTTTTTTTTTTTTGCTTATTTGACCACAAAATGGGCTTCTTGGAGTTTAACCTTCCTTTCAAATGTCACTGTGGAAATTATGTGGACAGCTAGATTTATTTGGAAAATATGCCACCGCTTCAAGAAGTGTCATAAAAGGTAAATTCATCAATGCTTAAGTATGCTCATAACACAAAAAAAAAGGAATCAGTAAAAAGTCCCAGAATTTTCAATTTAGAAGTATCAAATCCTGGTTCTGTTGAACACAAGGGGACAGCAACAAAAGGCTGGCATACTGGTGGATAAAAACTCACTGACCAGGAAAAGCAAACACAACATTTTACTTCAGAGCTGATGGCTGACTCTGCATATTTGGATCCTTCCAATACAAGTTATACATGGTATTTCATTTGTATTACTTGTTTCAGAATAGTCTCTAAACACATGCATAATCATAAATTAATCTCCCTCACCATCATGATTTAATATTGGGCAAGAACTTGTTTGTCTGAATTTAGAGAATACAATCACTTGGCCTCATTATGAAAAAATAAAACATGGTCTGAAGACTATTTAAAAAAAATAATTTTATGAAGATGGTCAAATATGTCACCTGGACTGCCATTTTCTTCTGCCAGATATGCAATGGATGGTATTCTAGCTCTTACTAAAGACAGACATGCTCTGTATCTCTTGAACATCTCATTTCATTTTGTTGAAAGGCATGCCCTGAATCAATGCACTCTGAATTTTCAAATCCAGGTTGCAGCCTATGTTCTAGTTTGCCTCCAGAGAAGATAGCATCTTTCAGTCATCTTCCCCATGGGCTTCAGAGACACTCTTTCCAGTTGAACCATTTACAATGCACAAAGAAGGCCTGCACAGTATGTGCAGAAATTTTGAGGCTCAACCTTTGTACCTGGCTGAACTCATTCTTCCTCAGAACTCCTGCTGTAGGGCAGGGTAGTCCCAGAGAGCTTTTTCTCCTCCATATAGCAGCTGGGAAACAAGAGGAGACACTACAGCACTCACAAATCACTGCAATCTTCCTTTCTGTTTGGGTTTTTTCAGAAGCAGTGGTACCTGAGGTATATAGAACGAAGACTTTCAGAGTGTGCTGCAAATTCAGGAAAATGAGCCTTAAGTCAATCATGTTCTGTCTGTACTGAAAGCAATGGCCTGAGACTCTCACTGGTGTTGCAGCAGCATTCCTAATTAACTCATCAGCACCCCTAAACTCATGATGCTTCCACAAAGAGAGTTCCCTTGCCCTTACATTACCAGACAGTCTGACAGATTAAGTCTCAAACTTTCTCTACAGTAAACACTGTCAGTCCTAATATAAATTCTTCTGTTCAAGCACCGTATACAACATTTGGCCATGTGGATTCCTCCCCAGTGTTACTCCTTCCTCAACCTCCACAGGGAATTGCTACTAAAAGCATTTTTCTAATCTCTTACCTAAGTTTTGGTCTTTGAAATACTATTGTGGTACTTTTGTAAATGATTGGTTTCTAAGAAGCACCACTGACAGGCCCTGCATCAGTCCTGTCTGATTTAGAAACCGGTACAGAGTAGAAGGAGCTGGTAAACCATATATTCCTGGAGACTAGACAGGGTCAAGTGTGGACTTTTGTACTACTCAGTGCTGGGAGTGGCAGATGACTTACCTTTAATACAGTGAAATATAAGAATTTCGTGCCAATCTTTTCCAAATAAAGCAGTTACATTACACATTCTGGTAATTTCTGCTTCCAGAATGACCCTTATGTATCCAGCATAGATGAGGGAAACGGAGAGAACAACATAGAGAACAAACGGAGAGAACAACATAGATTGAACAAAAGCTCTAGAGATTTAGTATACAGCTTCTAGCATAAAGTGATCTTTAGCAGTATATCTGTCTTAAAATAGGCTTGGTTTTATCACCTTTGCAGCTTGGTAATGCACCTACATTGCACCTAGATCTCATCCTCCCCACAGATCTAATGTAACTTTTAGGGCAGGGCCAAAATAGGGAAGGGGGCAGGGGTCCTCAGGGAAGGGGGCAGTAGCAAGGGAAGGCAACAAGAAAACTGGTGCAAAAATTTCATTTAGTGACTTTGTTCATGTAGTACACCTCTTTTCGGGGGAGGTGGGGGGGTGGTTATGACACACAATTCTTCAGGAAAATGCTTTGTGATCTCCTAATAGCTATTGTCTAAGTATTTTGTTAGTTAAGACTATCTTTGAGAACTACATTTGGTGCAGATAGGCTTTTGTAAATGACTTGAGAGTAGCATGTCTCCTGTAAATAAGTATTAGCTTCCCCATCTGCACACAGGATAAAAGAGGAAATTAAGCAAGTAGTTGAAGGCCACTGCGGGAAACAGTCTTAGCTTTCAGTTTTGAACTCCAGAAGACTCTGAATAACACATTTGTCTTCAGTGTGTAAGTCTCCATTTCTGGCTATTTACTTGGAAATCCTGGAATTTCCATCCGTCACTCAGCTTACTCCCCATTCACTTTCTCTTTAAACTATTTTAGATCATATACTTTTGGGTCTGTATGACTGTTTTCCTTCCCTGTAATGAAATGCAGAGACACTACTCAAGCTCTCAGGCTCTTTCTCAGATTAAAATCATCTTGCAGAAATTTGAAACAGGAGTGAAATGTTTACAAGGCCCCAATTCATTATCTCTGCAAACACAGGTCTAAAGGGCAAGCTTGTTATCTGTATATTGCAAAACGTTTTCATATATATTTAATAGATTTTGTCAATTTCACCAAGTAAGTGTCAGATAATTAGGGCCAGTCATATAAAAATATTGCAACTATAGTATAATTTTGGTGATTTTTTTTTTAGCAAGTTGAAAAAGATTAGTCAATATAGAACATTTTTTCCCCCCTGTAATTCCCTATTCCTTCAGTACATCTTTACCACAACTTCATATGCTACAGAGGGATGCTTTATTTTTTCATCTGTTTCCCTTTACATACCTTGAATTACTTAAAATGCCTCCCTTCTGAAAGTGGGGAGGAGAAAAGGGACTTCTGGAGGTTTTATAAAGGTTCAGGATGACAAGTTAAACATGAGAAAAATAACACCTGACTGTTAAGATTTAAACTGCAGCAGTCTAGAGGGAGGTCATCTTGGGGGGAAAAAAGTGAGACGCAGCATAAACATGAAACCTGCAGAACAAAGTGAGTGACAGATAGCAGTGTCAGCCTTGTCCCACATAACAGGAACAAATACCGTCATGAGAACTTTCCACGGACTGGAGCAGCCACATCCATACCCCTGTCTGATGGAAGGGAAGACTTTGCTTGCCGAGATTGCTATCCATTTTTTTTTTCTGAGGTGACCTCCACAGCACTGACAGTTCCAGCCTGGGCTTGAAACACTAATTGTGATACAAGGATTTAAATGACATGCCATACAAGAAAGTAATTTATAAGTGTATCATATAAGAGAGGATTATGGACTGCTGTACTTCAACAGGAAATTCATGGATATACTTTCCTGACATATCAATTTGGAGCCCATGCCTCCAGATGACTTTTCCCCTCACTATTTTTCCTGCAAGCCTCAATGTCCTTTAAAGAAAGCCACACTAAAACCAATTTCTATCATCACCAAGGGCACTACAGATGAAAAATGAGAAAACACATTGAAATGAACATAAATATTAGATGCTAAAATATATCACTGTTCAGAATGCAATAGGGACTGAGCATTGTGCAGTCCTGAATATGTACTGCAGCTTGTGACACTCATATCATAATATGATTTAGAAAAAAAATTAAAGAACTGAAATAGAACATCTGAAAATACTATTTGACCCATAAATGGACCATATTAGGGTTTTTATGGTATAAATTCACTTAAATGCTTCCAGTGGTATAGCAACATCACAACAGATTAGATGAAAGTTTGGAATAAGGATGCAAATAGCAGAAGTTCTTTGTTTTCAAACTCACTGTAGTATGAATAATATTTACATACATAATTTGTTTAAGTATAATTACTCTAGGAGGCCTTATCATGTAGGAGAAAGTACAATGATAAATGTACTTAGGAGGAAGAAGAGAGAAATTGTAGTATCATTTTCCTTGTGTTTTATTTCACTGATTTCACTGTCACTGGAAAGTTTTAGAAAAGGAAGGTGATGCTGAAGATGTGTCAGCATACTCAGATTATTGTCAGAAAAAAATGGCAGGGGATAAAACAAGATGACTGGTCATAATGTTCAGCATGAGTAGTGATGGGTCTAGGAAGGGCCTTAGTGAAGGTTTTTTGATGTATCTTGACTCAAGAGTATGGTGCATGATTAAGTCTTGTCTTAATCATTTGGTAATTAAATACATTTAAGAAATCTTGTGTTTTCCATGAGGCAACTGAGTTCTGCCACTATTTCCCATGCTGGGTAGTACTTAATGTATTTTGGAAGTAGAGAGGATTACCAGAGTAAAGAAGATATGAAGAGTAACATGATAAAAAATGGTGCTGATTCTGGCCTATATTTATAGTTTTTAATGGGATTGCATGACACATTGAGATGAAACAGGGGTTGACAAATTTTCAGCCAAAATTTGCTCTGCTGCCATGCGTAGTCTTCCTTGCAGAGATGATGACTGCAGCCTCAGATTATGTCAGTATAGTGTGTTCTGCCAGTTCCAAGATTCCTTAAAAATTAAAAGCCTATTTGAGCAGAAATTGAGCAAAATGTTTTTAATCTCTCTAGTCTGTAAGAGATTTTCTGAACCAAGTCACCTAGCCCTGTGCTCTGGGTAGCATGAGACTCAGAGGTAAAATGTTTATTGCAACAGTCTGGGTGAGACTATTTTTATACAAATTAGCGCACAGTGTTAAGGGATAGTAAATTAGGCTAAAAACAAAATGTGGTAATGGAGAGCAGTAAATTCTGTGGTAAAATATGACTATATGTGCATAAATTTAGGCATATAAAATAAACCAACCCTAAACCACTGACATTTAACTCCAAACTGCATTGAATTGATTCATGTATATTGCATGAACCTGATCTTTCAGTTTTTAAACCTATCCCTGCTGTAATAAGAGTGTAAGATTTTGGGGTTTTTTTGTAGATTATTACAAGAGTTAAATGGAAAAATTACTCATAAACTGGTAATCCATAAGAAAATTCAAATTTGTTTGTGTTGTGTTCAAAGTATAACTACTTGTAACACCTTGAGCTGTGATAGCATCTTAATCTTCAAATAGTCTAATAAAACAGCAATTTAAACTGGACTTCAACATCGAAAGAACTCTAGGCACGGTAACGGCAACCTCTTTGTGGGCACAGGTAGGGAACAAATGAGCGAACTCAAAATCTCAGCAGCAATCTCGGAGTATCAGTCAGATGAGGCTGCAGGAGTACGCAGGGAAGCTCATTAGGAGTTCTAATGCCTGTATCCTGATGATGTTCGTTAAGCCATGCTAGCCTTACCAGGCTTCTCAGAAATGGCATTACTCAAGAGGCTGCAGATGCACACTCATGCTAAACTGCGCTACCCCAATAATAAATAAAACAATAAAGATGTTATCTATGCTTCCTTTGCTCCTCCTCATTATCACAGTAACATGAAGAATTTAGAACTCCTGTTCTACATCTGTGGATGTTTTACATCTTTCATTACCAAAGCAGGGACTCAATGGAGAGGAAAGTTTGCACAAACAACAACAATAACAACACCTAGATCAAGCTGTACTGTAGCATTTGTATAGAGATTGCAGGTCAGTCTCACTCAACATCTGTCAGGGTCCTGGAGATGTGAGCAACATGAAAAAGTCAAAGCAAGAAACAGGTCACTAACTACTGCCATATCTCCCTGAAAAAAAAAAAACCCTAAGAACCCAAAATTGATGTGTGTGAGAGAAGACATCATTAGGGTTCTAACTGAACTGTAGTTATGAGTAACAAAAAGGAAAGAGAGGTCCCCAGGACAGAGATAGTCTCATATACAATATGAATATTGGAACACAATGTTTTCCTGTTGATGTTACATATTCTCCACTTTTTTTTCCTTCCAAGCACCTGAAGCTTATCAAGTAAAAAATTTATCAGTATTGACTGACAAGTGGCTCTAGGTAACAAGCATTTTTACTTCCAAAGATCAGACCTTGGACTACATTTTCAGATAATTCAATCTTCACACAACATCAATGAAATGTATAGATTACACAAGGTATGCATGTAGTCCAAGGTGTTAAAAAGCACACAGCAAACTGACGTCTAGGAAGAATTGGCTTTTGTTAACCAAAGCAGTGACATACACAGGAAAAACACATATTTTTTTTCACAGGACTGCATGCAGATTTTTAGAGTTATCATTGGTAACTTTGCCTACAAAAACCTCTCAGTTTTGTAGTTTTTTACCAAAACTTTGACAAAGATTGAAAAGTAACTATTATTATTCTAATGTGTGTACAGATATATCCATATAACCTACACAAATGCCTGCATATGTAAGTAATATACAAATTAATTTAACATTGTTGGGATTTGCAGTAATTTCTGTGCACTCATAAATGGAATGAGGAATAGAATATATCATAATATATTCCTCTTGCCTGCAACATGTCAACATGACAGTGTCACTCATTCACACATGCAATAATTGGTTTGTACATTTGTAAATTAAGCACTAACTTCCTAGAGATGAAAAGTCATGCATATCTAACATTTTATTTTGTATACATGTTCTTATTTTTATCAACTTTATATTTAGGAGACCTACTCATCATACATTATAGAATTTTACAATGTCCATATAAAAATATTTTTATATATATTTTTTCAACCTGCCACTAAAAGAATCATAGTTCTTCAACTACAATAGAAGGGAAATTAGTTGATAGATTATTATATTCAAGACCTCACATAAAGAGAAATTCTTCAGAAGAAAAAAAAATTAGTTGTCTTTTTGAAGCTCCACTTAACCCTTTTTTATAGTAGTATACCGAAAAATGTATAAAGTCACTACATTTCAGAAACAAACTAATTTTCTAACCAACCATATCAGGAAATGTAAATATATACATACATTATTATTTATAGTGCAGTATTCTTGAAAACATCAGTCTTGATGAGTACATTACTCTGCACTTTGCTTCTGGGTGGTAATAGTTCAACAGAAGAATGACTAATATAAATAAGACAGAAAAAACTGTGTCTGGAAAGAGCTTCTGTTCACTTCATCTGGAATCTATGAGACTTGACTGATAAAGCACTGGACACAATAAAAGATTTAGCATTGCAAGGAGGGCTTACAGACAGCATTTGCTTCTCACTTAAAAACTGCAATATAAAACCAGACCCCAGCTACCACTTCAACCTGAAGGGACCTGTGCTTTCCTTAACCTTGAATCCCCCAAGCATTGAGACTCACACCTGCGTATGTCTGCTGCTTCCACTCTTCTCAATCAAAATAGTGAACCCTGCTCAGTCCTTCATTAACAAAAAAGTTTCTGATTATTTCCTTTATTTCCTTCAGATTGTGGACCCCAAACAGATAAAGGCACCTCTCTGCAATCCAGGGTGAAGGAGTACTTACTCGCTACTTAAATGCTTTTTCTTCATCCCCTCCCTATTTGCAGCTCAACTGATTTTTATTCAACTTCAAGTTACTCTTTTCTTCAGGGAGTCAAGACACGCAGCACACAATTCCTCTCTCAGGGGCCAGGACCTGAAAATGCAAATGTGTAAGATTTCAAGTCAAATCAAAGGGATTTTCTTAATCATTTAAACAAAACCCCATGATTTATGCAATCTCCTAACTCCTAATGTGATCTTTTATGACTATCTTCTTCCTAATATGACCTTCTTTGTCTTAGGTCATTTCAAGTGTATTTTTCCACTGAAAAATTTTGGAGTGATTAGTTTTTAAGAGAGATACTTAAAATATTTGTTTAATAGCAACATTATTTTTCAGGTTTTTTTCTGCTCAACTCCCTCCAACTCCATATGAGCAAAAAAATTGAAGGACAAAGATGGAATCCATTCTTAATTTAATTTAGGTAATAAATCCCTTTATCACAGCTAAATGGTGAAAATGTGCAGGGGAAGAAAGGCAGTACAGTCCTATTTTAATCAAAACTAGCTCCCCGCCAGGACTGAGAATCAAGGTTGTTGTGGGTTAACCCAGCAGGCAGCTAAACACCACGTAGCCTTTCTCTCACTCCTGCCCAGTGGGATGGGGGAGAGAATCAGAAAAAAAAGTAAAATTCATGGATTGAGATAAAGATAGTTTAATAGGACAGAAAAGGAAGAGAAAATAATAATAAAATAAAAGAACATACCAAATAAGTGATGCACAATTCAGTTGCTCACCACCCGCTAACTGATTTCCAGCCAGTCCCCAAGCAGTGGGCCAGCATCTCCCAGACAACAGCCCCCAGTTTTATTGTTCAGCATGTCATATGGTTCAGAACATCTCTTTGGTCAGTTGAGGTCATCTGTCCTGACTGTGTCCCCTCCCAACTTCTTCTGCTCCTCCAGCCTCCTTATTGACAGGGCAGTATGAGAAGTTGAAATGTCCTTGACTTTGTGCAAATACTGCTCAGCAACAAACTAAAATACCAGTGTATCATCAACATTGTCTCATCCTAAATCCAAAACACAGCACTGTACTAGGTACTAGGAAAAAACTTAACTGTATCCCAGCCAAAATCACGACAAAGGTGCACATCAGAGTTTTGTTCCCAGATCTTCCACATTATGAGTAGTAACATATTTCAGGGTTTGTGCATGGTTACAGTACACAGAGAAATAATTTGCTCGGGTGGTATCTTCTCTGAGCATGACAGTTAAAGAAGTGAGACTGTTAAAGACAGGACAGAAGAGACACGTGGTCAAGGATCAGACTGAAGCTGATAAGAGAATTCATGTCCTTGCCAGTGTAAGGAGTGATTTCCCAGAGGATGGGTACTGCAGCATGACAAAAATAACAGTTTCATGAAGGATCCTTAAATTCAGGAAAAAATCATTTCCAAAAAAAAAAAAAAAGGTAGGAGAACTTTCCCGGGTAGAAAACAAGATTGAAATTCTGTCTGTGGCAGAAGGACTAATTTAAAATTCAGTATGTGACAGTGGATGACTCCCTGTTGCCTGGCCTGTTTTGAGGCAGTATGATTTTACCTGCTGCTCTTAGCTTGCTTTGAGGACATCTACCCACTTGCAGGAGTCACGTGGTGCTACTTGTCCTTCAGGCATAAAATTGTATGAATACTGTTCAGAGATCAGACACTGCTGAAATCCGATGAATTAATAGTTTAATTCTGCTAAACTACCCTTGAAGAGACTTTCATTTCATGAGGGAATTTAAAAGGGGTTTGCTGCTTTTGAAATATTTTGTTTGGTTAGGAAAAACGCTCTTACTTTTAAACATCCTTTGCTGTACCAGAACACTTAGCAGCTTCTCTAGAGGGTCCTTACCCTCTGCCCAGAAAACACGCGGCTATCAAACTTTAATGTTTTTGTTTTGTTTTTATTTAATTCCTAGTTTTCTCTGAGAACTGCTCTATACTGAACCAACAATAATTTTGCATGAAGTATTATTGTAGTTCATTATGAATATGTATACTGTGTTCTGTCTTGTTTTCCTTAAAGCAAAATAAAATATTCTAAATTAATTTAAATTGGAATATACATTTACTTTTCACTCTTCAAGGAAAAAATCCTCTAAGATAGTCTTCCATTTAAAATAAAATTATTTCACTTGGGATGCAATATGTATCTGAACCATGGTTGATTTTCTGTGCAAGGAAGACTTATTAAAATGTATAGGTAGATTTAATTTGAAAAGTAGTACTCCAAAACTTTCTGAAAAAGTACTTAACATGTCATAACTCTTCTGCTTCCCAAAGAAGTAAATGAGAACATAAAGGGAGAAATTGTTAAAAAAAACCCAAACCAAAACATGGTATAGAGTATGGACTTCTAGAATACAGGCAGCAGAATACTTGCAGCCTGTAAAGCCATATAGGGAGCCTGGAAAACTACTTGTCAGAGATTCTCATGGTCCTGGACATCATTATTGGAATAGATATAAACCACAGCCCAGTGTCTGTGTTGGAAACAGTGCTTCCTCAAAAAACTTTGAGAGCAGAGCTTGAGGAGGAGGTTCTCAAGAACCAAAGGTTACTTTTTATGATATACAGTGCACCATGGGGAGAGAGTAGAAAATTGCCACACCAAAAGACCAGTTCAGTTTTGAACAAGAGTTTTGCCTGATTGACCAAATCTGTGAAGTGTACAACAGATATCATAAAATCATGGAATCACAGCATGGTAGGGGTTGGAAGGGACTTTTAGAGATCATCTAGTCCACCCCCCCCCGCCAAAACACGTCCACCTAGAAAATATGGGACATTTATGTAATTTATGTATATGTACTGAAATCTTACTTATCACCTGTCAAGATTAATTCAAATTAAACAAGTCCTAACAAATTCAGATACATGGTAGTGATAGCTCATAACAGTACATCAAAATGTAAGATGGGAGCCTGATTTTCCTAGCTTTTGGACTGTTATTAATGCGCTTTTATATTTATGTAGTATTTAATATAAGCCCACTATGATCCTAGACTCAAGCATGATTGATCATTATGAATTATGTATTAATAATGATTAATTGTAATCATTAACTCCTGCTGCACAAATCAGTGACAATCATAGTTGTCATAGTTATGTTAATTTGCAACACTAAAAAAGAATGACGAACTAAATTGACTTCATCTACTTTAACATAACCTATACTCTGTTTTAGTTATTGTAAAGTCTATTCAAACAGTTCTATAAATACCTTGCTGGAAATCATGCCAACCTTCATTCTTTCCCTTCCTATATTAATAGTAGAGCTAGTTTAAATCAAGGTGAACACAGTTTTCTAAGAAAATTTATACATAACAATATATTGTCTTTCTTTTCTATTATTTAGGAGTTGAAAAGGGAACACAATTCAATCCAAAGTTCCTGAATAGGTGCTGAAGGAGGTGGAAGTCATTGCTAAACCACTCTCCATCATCTCCAGTAAGTCGTGGAGAATAGGCGAAGTGCCTGAGGACTGGAGGAGAGCAAATGTCACTCCAGTCTTCAATAAGGGCAAGAAGGAGGAACTGGGTAACTTCAGATCGGTCAGCCTCACCTCCATCCCTGGAAAGGTGATGGAACAATTTATCCTAGATGCTGTCTCCAGTCATATAAAGAATAAGAGAGTCATTGGGAACAGTCAAGATTTTACCAAAGGGAAGTTGTGCTTTACCAACCTGATAGCATTTTATGAAGATGTAACCAGGTGGATAGATGCTGGTAGTGCAGTAGATGTGATTTATCCTGATTTCAGCAAAATATTTGACACTATCTCCCACAGCATCCTCATAGCAAAACTGAGAAAGTATGGGCCGGATGATCAGGTAGTGAGGTGGGTTGTTAACTGGTTGAAGGAGAGAAGGCAGAGAGCTGTGATCAGTGGGGCAGGGTCTAGTTGGAGGCCAGTATCTAGTGGAGTCCCTTAGGGGTCAGTGCTGGGACCGGTACTGTTCAATATATTCGTTAATGACCTTGATGGGGGAACAGGGTTGTTGATGATACTAAACTGGAGTGAGTGGCTGACACATCAGAAGGCTGTGCTGCCATTCACTGAGACCTGGACAGACTGGAGAGTTGGGTGGGGAGAAATCTTGCATCTGGGAAAGAATAACCCCATATATCACCTCCATCCCAAGAAAGGTGATGAAGCAAGTCATCCTGAATGCTGTTACTAGACGCATGGAGAAAAGATGATTATCAGGGGAAGTCTATATGGATTTTTCAAGGGGAAATCCAGTTTGACCAACCTGATAGCCTTCTGTGATGGCATAACTGGCTGGCTAAATGAGAGGTGAGCAGCAGATGTCATCTACCTTGACTTCAGCAAGGCTTTTGACATTCTCTCTCATAACATTCTCTCTCATAACATTCTCATCAGAAAACTCAGAACCCAGAGAGTGATGATGAGTTCTGGTCTCCTCAACTGAAGAGGGACAGAGGACTTTTGGAGAGAGTCCAGCGTAGGGCCAGCAAGATGATCAAGGGACTGGAGCATCTTCCTTATGAGGACAGGCTGTGGGAACGGGGCTATTTAGTCTAGAGGAGAGGAGGTTGAGAGGGGATCTCATGAATATTTACAAATATCTAAATAGTGGATGTCAGGAGGTTGGGACATCCCTTTTTTCTATGGTATCTAGCAACAGGACAAAGGGTAATGGGATGAAGTTGGAACACAAAAAGTTCCATTTAAGCATAAGAAAAACCTATTTCACTGTGAGGGTGAGGGAAGCCTGACATAGGTTGCCCAGTTTAGTTGTGGAGTCTCCTTCTTTGGAGGTCTTCAAAACTCGCCTGAATGTGTTCCTGTGTGGCCTGATCTAGGTGGACTTGCTTTAGCAGGGGGATTGGACTAGACGATCTCTAAAGGTCACTTCAAACTCCTACCATTCTATGATTCTATGACTCTATCATAAGAGATTTCAAAGAAACAAAAAGAATCTCCAGGGAGAGAAAGGCCGAGAAAGCTTCATACTGTTGGAAAACTGTCAGAAGAAGTCCAACCAGTGGCCAAAGCATGAGCAAAACTGCTACAGTGAAATAGAGTTATCTGCAAAACTGAGTTCCATATTTTCCTTGAATCCTTCAACTCATTCATAGAAAACAAAGTATTACTGTGTGTAAGTGGATGTCTATTTAAATCTCCACATGATGACTTTTAGCTAAAGCATATTCATAAAACAACAGAAGCTTTACATCCATGAGAAGACCAGAATTTAAGAACAAGTGGAAAACATGGTCCATAAAATCTTTGCTAAATGAACTGGAAAAGGAAAGTATAGTATTGTGAGTACAAAAGGTGTTATCGTTCAACAGCCAGAATACTCGTCTTAAGTGTGTGTCACCTTATGTTTCTGTCAGCCTTCACCTCCAATGTGAGAAAGCTAATTATTCTGACCAGTGAGATCTTCCAGGGAGCAGGAGAGAAGCATTGATAAAGGCATCATCTCTCCTTCAAATCTCCTGCCTCTTGTGGCCCCCTACCCTATTCCTCAATCACAGTGGTGGCACTAGAGATGACTCTGACTACATTGATAGATTGCATCTTCGTCCTGGTTTCTTCCAAGCCAGCACTCTATTCTACCTTGTCCCAGGGATACCGCAGCTTTAGCACACAATGAGCCTCATTGGATGGGAAAAAGTGCTGCTTCCACTGTGTAATCCAGGATGAGATCTCAACCTGAAACACCGCCTCATCCTAATCCTTCCTGGTCCTCAGCTCCTAATCCAAAAAATGAGATGGACTTGTTTCCCTGACTTTCAGGATAGAGAGGGGAAATACCATACAGATGCTGAGCAGCCAATCAGAGGGGCTGTGCAAGTGCTCTGACACCTAACTTCTTCTGGTCAGTCTCTTCATAGGACCGTGAGCTATTTTGCCTTTTTTTGACCCCCTAATCATACCAATAGTTCTGGTGAAAATGAGAACTGATATGTCTTAAAAACCCGGCACAGAGCACCAAGTATAGCAATGAAATTTTTGAGATGTAGAACAATAATTTTAAAAATCTGCACTTTTTTTTTTTTTTGTTTTTCTAAATAACATTCAGCAGGAAAACAAGACTGGATATACTTCCTTCCTTTAGTTTCTGTTTATTATGAGCCTGGTTATGACTGCAGCAACATATTTCATTAGATGAATTCAAAATAATTAAGGACCCTCAGAAGACTAGTTTCCAAATATCTAAAAACTGAAAAACAAAATATAATCATAGAGCTATAAATTAAAAATATAGACCTATTAACAATATGTTTCAAAACTATTGTCTTTCCTCATTTGTACTTTAGAGAGATCTAGTTTTGTTTTAAATAGCTCCAGCTATACTGACTGCAAAATTCTAATTTTGATATTCCATGCACAACTAATCAGAGATAAAATAAATACAAAAAATAATCTAAGGATATGTCTTCAAAATCATATCCAGTATTCAACATTTGCCTCGTTGCAAAATTTTGCCTCTGTGGATTTCACTGTATTCCCAAATTATTGGTTCAGTGAAGGTCACCAGAAAATTTAGAGATTATTACAATTCCAGATTCCAAAGACAATTTTTAAATTTGAATTGTGTGTCAAACATTTATAACTAAATTTTAGTGGAGATTTTGTTATATGCATGTTACATAATGGATAAATATCTTTTTGTGGTAATGAGTAGACTCATAGCCTTTTCCACATTAAGAAAGGTCATGTGTGGTCATATGAAAAAGTGTCAGATGCTTTGTAGACAGGGCTATTAGACCACACAGTGACCCTTTCAGAATTGGAATATAGGAAATGCAGAAACTTCTGTTTGCTCAGGAACAGCCCAAAGCAATGAGGTCAGGTGCCTGGCCCAGTGTCAAGCCTACAGCTCACTTCACTTGTTTCTTGATGCTCCAAATTTGGACCTTGCTTTGTAAAGGAATAAATTATTTCCTATTATGCCTTCAGGAAGAAATAGTACAGTTCTCATCTGTAATATTTAGCATTTTTGGGTTTTTTAGCCTCCTGTTTTTACAGTATCTCTTTTGAAGGCTGATTTTTTTTTTTAAATTTTCATTTGTAACACCCTGATGGTGCTATTTTTATGCAATTGTCTGAACCAATATAGCGTAGCTCTACAGATTATTAATGTTCAGAGCATCTTTTCTGACGAACACTAAGAACTGATGTTAAAGGACTGACTACACACACACGCACACACACACATGCAGAAATGTAATTTGAAATCATTGCAGATCCCAGGACTCTCATTTACAAAGGACTCTCATTTACTCTCATTTTCTGCAGTTATAATTTTTCCTCTCAGTCCTTATTATTCAACAGTACCATGCGGATCAAATATTAAAGCTTTTCGGTCGTGTCTAAGGAAAACTATCATGTAAATCAGTGGCATTTGAGGAATAAAACAAGAGAGGTTTAAGTCAGCCAGATGCCTCAAGATTAGGCTTATTAATTCAGCAGTGCCAGAAGGACAAAGATCGACAAGGGGTTTTACATCTCTGTAAGTTTACAAAACTGACATGTTGTCCTTGAAGTGTAATGTATTGAATGTAATTTATTGTTTTTATTGTGGCTTCCAAAATCATCAAGCATCAATGTTTTGAGACATGTGAACACTGGTATATTTGTTATTTATTTCTACTTGTGCCACTGTAGCTTGTGGGAACTCAAGTGCTGAACCATGACTGTGATGCACGAAGAGCTGTTCAAATGTAAGAAAAAAAAAAAAAAGAGGTCAAGAAAGCAGAAACCACATGCTTTTTTAATTTACTGCAATTAGGAAGAAATCTCATAGATAGGACAGTTACTATCTTCCACAGACTTTGTAACATGTAACATTATTTTCCAGTTATCCTAATGATAACAACTGCTTCCTTCATTAATTAAGGCTTTTGTGTAACTTCAGGATGTGACACCCTGTGAACAAACAGGGCAGAACAGGACACAAGGCAGCTATGGTACAAAGGTATAACATGACTGCTCTCACCTAATACAATAAATAGACCTATCTAGCATTGCTAGCACCTGCAGCTATCAAGCCTCCTCTCCTGCAGTGTAAAATGGTGGTAATAGTTAGGCTACGTGGCTGTGACTTGGGCTCATCCCCACCTGCAGCTGTTGTGGTTGGCAAGTCATGAAGCAGGCAGTGCCATTACCTGGGTAAGGCTCCTGATGACTGTGACCATTGCCCCAAGATCTGTTCCTAGGCACTTGAACTGTGGTGTCCAGCTTGCTCCCAGTGCCACACCCATGTTATGCAGGGGGGTGCTGCAGAAGCCCAGTCTAAAACTGCTCCTTTAGCTCATTTATTCTATGATGAGTTTGTACTAACGATAACCCTGAGGATCCTGAGGATACAAAATATCATTAGCATTGCCTTGGTTTCTAAAATGTGGACCTCAGGAAGTATTTCTAGCAGTTCGGAGATTATTAGCAGCTAAAGATTGTTCTTGTTTTGCCACTGATATTTTTGTCCTCTTAATGATCCTCCTCTTCTAAGAGTTTCTTGAAATTATATATCCAAAACAGAAGATGACTGGGAAGTAATAAAACACATTGTCCAGGGTATTTTTAATGGCCAGAGACCCTCTTATCTTGATTTCCTCAAGAATGGTCAGACATAGACAATAAATTGCTCTGAATTATATATGTGAGAACAATTAATAATGAGCATTAGAGAGTCAAGACATTTCAGAAAGCAACAAACTTATTCAGTAAGTTTGTTAATATTTTTGTTAGGTTGAAATGAATGACACTGTCTGAGGTCTCCTGCGAGCTCTAAAATATATTATTTAAAAGTAATTTCTTTCCTTGGTAAATTTCTTTCTTTTCCTTTATTTAAAATACTATGTGACTTTCAGAATTTAGTTTTCAATACTTCATTAAAACACTTTTTAAAAGACTGGAAATTAAAGTAGAGCCATTAATATTTTATAGTTCTTTGCCATGTTAAACAGTCATCTCTTCCCTGACTTTTAGCGTATATAAACATGCACTGTGACTAAAGAACAGATTCTTCTCTCTATAAGTGCATACATATACCAAGGAAGTGCTATACAGATAGTCTTCCTTCTGACTTGTAACATAAATCACATATTTATCCCTAAGCTTCAAGATTTACTTAGTCATTATTCTCCTCTTTCAAGCTCTTTTCAAGGCGAAAGTGACTCTTGATATTTGAGGACCATTAACACTGTGATGGCAGTGATGTGAGGAAACTACAGGCCTAAAGTGACGTTTGGATTGGGCTTGATTCATTTTAGGCAACTAAAAGAAGTAAAAAGTCAGATTTACCTAGGAGTTAGACTGGAAAAATCCAAAACAATCAAACAAACCACCTCTATTTCCTTTCAAAATCATTTGGACTACTGCTCCCACTGGCCAAACTCTGTTCAGACTGTATTTTGTCAGAATGGGAATTAGGAGAGGCTTTGAACCTCAGTTTTTGTGGAGTCTTTATCTGTTTACCCTAGTCAGTGGATACAACCAGGATTTGCTTCTAGACATAAAAGAACGCAATTTCATAGAAGCCTGAGCACGATACAGTGCAAAACCATAGCCTCACATGGGAAGAAACCTCTCTTTGGACAACTATGTGTGGATGGAGAGAGTGCCCTCTGGGAGGATTACATCTTTAATGCTTCCTTCATCACTAACCTGGCTTTGCTTTGTGGATTAGAGCAGAGATGGAGCATGGATACAGTGATTTCAAATTAGATAATTTTCTGGAAGGAATGAAGAATGTGTCATCCCATGAACCTGTCCCATCCATACAGACTAGTAGATTGCTTGCTTTAATAACCCATTGTAAAAAGCTGTCTGCAATCTAGACACACACTTGTTTAATGATATCTCTTTGATATCTGGGATGATGTGGACCAGTAATTGAGTTATTTTAGTGGCAGTTTGAGAATAGGTGAATAAACTCTTTCCTTTGAAGGTACTTTCCATTATAGAAGACCGAGGAAAAGGATTGTAAAATCTAAATGGAAGTCAGAGTTTGTTCAATTTCATAAGCTCACTTTTCAAAAATCTTAGGTTACCCTCTTTTTTAGCACATCTATTTTGAGTTTAACCTGTGTATCATTACTGGGTTTCAGAATTTTTCAGTAAAGGACCGTGAATTTCCAGTGAAATGTAAAGGATATTATTATTACTCTTAGAGAGATGTCAGTAGCCAGACATAAAGAGTAACACATCTATGTAAGGTGTTGCATTTCTGAGAGGGCATCAACCTTCCTTCAGTTTCTATGCTCCTCACCTCAATATCACACATTGGTACTGCAGATATGCAGTGCTCAGAAACCCAGCAGTGCATATCCCCAAGTCCTAATATTTCACTATCTTCTAAAGCACAGTAGTTGAATGCAAGAACGAAAAAATGGAAGGTAAATTACTTGATTTAAAATCTGTTTTTGCAAATCCAAATTCAAAGAAACTTCCCAGGGAAGAAAAGGAAAGGAAAGGAAAGGAAAGGAAAGGAAAGGAAAGGAAAGAAAAGAAAAGAAAAGAAAAGAAAAGAAAAGAAAAGAAAAGAAAAGAAAAGAAAAGAAAAGGGCACATTGTGTTACTGAAAGAAAGGAATGATTGCTTAGCATTGGCCCTAATAACTTGTCCTGATGATTGGTAAGGAATATTATATATTTATATTTGTTTAACTTCTGAGCTAAGCAAAAGCACACCTAAATGATCTAGCCAATTCTAAAATCTCAAGACAGATGGATCAATTAAATCAATTAAATCAGTGGTAAAGATTACCTCTGTAAAGCATTGTATTTCCAGAGTGTAACTCATGGGAAAGGAAATCATTGGCTTTGAATGAAGAGATACATATGATTCCTCTTAATCACACTTCATTACCTAAGAGCAGTCCTTATAAGTGATACAGAGAAAACCAGTATGCAATCAGTTTAATGTTTTATAAGTAAAACAATCACTGTGGGATATGATGCATGCTAAGAAAACATAGCCTTACTGTTTTCTTCTCATTTATATTTAATGACTACTGGCCCTTTAAGTGATGGGATTTCTTTTCCTTTGTGAATGGATGTAGTTTGATAAGGGGCTACTTAATTAGCCATCAGCAACAGAAAGCATTTTTAGCATTTTGGATACAGCAGTCTTAATCCCCATCCTTCACAGTTTAGGATGAATACTTGATATTTTAAATTTATTGGTCAAAACGAAAGTCTGCTATAAAGCAAACTTTGGAGTGACCAAACATTCTACCTACAGATAAAACAAGAAAAGAAGAAAAAGATATTATTTATTTTCTAAGAAGTATACTTCAGTTAATTAAGAAGGAAGTAATATTCTGATGATTTTCAAAAGTGTAAAAAAATAAGTTGATGAAGACATTTCATCAAAACCATGTGATTTTGGGTTTTTTTTACCATGCTTTTGTAGGTTTTTCCCATTTTTGCCTGATTTGACTTGAGAAATTAAACGAGGGATTCACAAATCTTTTTGGTTGATATTTTTGGTGAATTAAGTAAAATAGAAAAAATTCTCCTAATAGTAGGAAAAATAATGGGAATTTTGCCATCAGACTACTGAGAGAGAGACTGAGCCCTGTATCTGCTTTGTATCCATTTTTCTGGAAAAGGCCAGGATTTGGCATCAGGTACTTTACTCATTTTTGGACAATAAGACTTTTCATGGTTATACTAGACCAACTATAAAACCTGGGAGGAAATAAGCATGTATACTTCAAGTAAAGAGCTCTTCTTCTCTGACAGAAGGCCAAGAAGAAAATTACGGCTACACTCTTCTTGTACATGATTTCCTATAATGTCATGCATGTGGCCATTTTCCAATTCTAAATGGGTCTGTTCTGACTTGGGAGTATTTTTATTTCTGTGCCCTTAAATGCTTATTTTTCGTCATAAATCACCCTTGGATTTAGTTCAGTCTGAAAGAGACACATTGTTACTCAAAAGCCATTTGGCATCCCGGATACAACTTGAAAAAGAGCTTATAGCCTTCTCACTTATGAACCCAAGTTGCAAAACTGAAAATGAGCATAAAGACCTGATTAAAAAATTCCACTGATTTCAGTGACTATTGAACCAACTTCCCAAGGAAGCCAGTGCATCTAATTTCATTACTTGAATTCTTTCCTACCACTTTTGATAGATGTATTTTTGAGGAAGGAGAAGTCCTCTAATGAGACCACCGATGTGATGATTCTCACCTTTGGGCACTACAAATCTAATTTTAGTAAAATCTGTCTACCAATTTTCAAGAATCACAACAGTAAAGAACTGATGCCATTTTTCTTGAGCAATTGGTTGGTTCTGAGATATTTGACAGTGGGGGTTCCATTAAAATCTTGACATTTACCAGACCTTGGTATTTACCTTCATTGGGGTTTTTTTTTGTGATATTCCTATATCACGGCAACACTATGATAAATTTAACAGGTGTTTGTTGAATGTCAACATTTTAATGATACTCTCTGTTTTCTGAAGTGGAAGGGATGGAGCTGTCACTTGTGAGAGTAGACAGGTCTGTTATCTGAGAAGGAAACAGATATTCTGAAGATATTTTTCACATGGAACAGTGCTAAACTAACAGCAAGGGATTGTCTTGGAAGTGTCAGTCCATTCTTAATTCACTCTGTAGTGTCTAGATACTGTCAGAGCACAGTGTAGGATATATGACACAGAAGTCTTCAAATAACATGCTGATGGGCTCAGCATAAGAAATAGGGGAGACAGATACATATGTTATAATGCAACACCTCAGTACAACAGAGCTTAGGCTGATGTATGTGTCACAGTTAGTTATGAGGAATCTTGCTACCATCTTCAACAGTTTTTTTCTCTTTGCTTAACTCAAAGTATTAATTTATGCTCTGCTTAAACATTTCCAGGAACATACACACAAATATATACATATACACACATAATGCGTATTTATTTAAGACCATCTCTCTGAGATAATGTAAGACACCCAAGATCATGTGCCAATAGCCTTCATTGGAAGAGTCTATGTCATGTTATTAGCTCTTGCCTAAAAACTGTAGCCTGAATGTGCACCATGGTGCACTATGTACAAGCGAGGTGCTTCCTCATGCAGGTATCAGTTCTCCTCACTCAAAGGAGGAAGGTCCCACTCTTAGATACATGTACATTTTGCAGCCCTTGTGTGTGCATACCCCAGGAAAAGAGGAAAGATTGCAGAGTCAGAGAAGCACTTGTTAGACGTATAAGCTACAAAACTCCATATTCACGGTTCGTACCTGTAGCATTTAGCTCCTTTCGGATTTTTCTCTGAGGTAGTGCAGCTCAGTACCTGATTTAATTTTTCTGAGTACTAATACCTGGCAGCTCCATGACTAGACTCTTAGGAGCTGCAGTGGACTGGAAGATCAGAGATATGCCGTGTTCTCCGAACACCCTCTTCTTGCTTCTCTTTTACAGGAGCTATAAATCTTCCTCCTTATCTTGTGTTTCAGTAGCTACTCTCATTGGTAAGATGGCAAAAGGCAGTAAGGCAAGCAGTTTAGGATAAATCCCTCAATATTCTTAAGGGTGTGGTCTTTAAACAGTGGAATTTTACATTTCTTAGATGCCACAGTAGAATTACACTCTGTCTCCTAAGGGTCATTGTCCCTTTCATAGCTGACAGGATTCCTGAAGAAGTCATCATGACCTCTTATCTTTCATTGCCAGTGCCTTTCTTAAGCACTCTGGAAACAGAGTTAGAGGCAGCAGCAAGGGTTTAGCAGCCACGGAACTATTCTCTTTCTGCATTTTTTTTTTTTTTCATGGACATTTGTATAAATCAGGGAGGCCTCCATTGAAAAAAGGGATGCATTTACTTAGGCATAAATGTGATGAGAAATCTGGCTGCACACATTCTATTTACTCAGAAAAGCAGTAAACTCCCCAGGCATGGAGCTGGGCCAAGCTATGTGGCCCTGGCATAGCACCATCGTAGAATAAGAAGGGCTAAAATTTGGCTCTAAAAATTTAATCCCAAGGAGTAATTTGATTGCTTTTAAATGCAGCTTCGTTTTCAATTATTTTTCTCAGCATGCTCTCCCATCGCCTCCATCCGGAACATGAGCTGTGCCGTTATGTGTCTGTGCCTGGCCAGAGAAACATGCAGACCGCTGCTAGGCGGGGAGTAGCAAACCCCTGTCTCCCTGTTCGTATGGAGTCTGATAAAGTTACCCTAGTATTGCCTGGGGCCTCAAGGGGCCGGGGTTTAGCAGAAATACAAAATAATGCACAAGCAGTAGAGGAATAATCTGCAAACACCGTCTGTGGCTTTGAGTGCACAACGCAGTGTGATGGGGGTTAAAGACCCTCAGGTTGGCATCTCACAGCACAGCACAAGCAGAGCCATGGAGAGCTGCTGGCTCAGGTCCTAGAAACAGTATAACTGCTTCAGCCACATAGCAGCCCAGGCATTGCCTCCTGCTCTGGAGCTTGCTCACTCAGTGTAGTCATTATCTTACTATGCTGTATTTTTTGTGACAAGTATGTTACATTTGATAGAATTAAAAAAGAGATGTTGATGATGCTTTTCTTGTTGCCCTTACCAGTCCCTTAATGTGACAGCATGCACTTCTGCAGGCACTTGCAGGCACTCAGAAGAAACTGAAAATGTTCAGCACATTTCCAAAGCTCAGAATTCAAAGTCAAATATAAGTGTAACTGTCTACATTTTCAAACTCAAAGTAGTAAATATTTGTTAACTTAATGGCCCTAAACATCAGTGAAAAATGAGTCAGTCTGCAAAGTGGGAATATTAGTGATCCTTTCCTATTCAAAGTTCTGTTAGATTAGTAGTAACTGTATGTACAGAGATATTTCATAACTATAATAAAAAAATCATGACATGTAGTCTAATCTCACATAATTACATACCTCAAGTTCTAAAACGAGTTCAAGGAAAATAATACAATATTTCTTTAGAAAATTACATCAATACTAGTGGGATTTTGATGAGCATTTTTAAACAGATTTGCTACTTGACACAATGCTTGAAGTTCTAGCAAATTAAAAGGCATAAGAAATACATAAGGCAAACTCTGACTCAGATCTTGCTTGCCAGTGTAAGTAAATTGACTTAAAAAGCACTCAAACCCACAAAAACGAATCCCAACCCAACTCTGCAGGATGTTCTAGAAAGCCAATATATTAATATTAAGATATCTATCATAATTTCACAGCTATTGAGTTGCAAGCACTTACTTGCATTAATTCACTCAAATCTCACATTGATCTTTACAGAAACTAGTCAAAGATGAACTACATACCATTGCACTGCAACACTAAAATGTAATTACTGAGCACTCCCTCAACAGACAGTAATTCTCATGTAAAATACGACTGTTTTTGACTGTGAAGTCCTTAGCATCATTGCACTCAGTCACACAGGAGTGTAATCTGAAGACTGGCATCCATATTCTCACTACGCCACAAACAAGATACAGCATCTAGTCATGACTTGATGGATGGTGTGGGATTTTGATGGAGAATTTAGAGGAATGGAAAAACCAACACAATGCATCTTCAATGGATTCAAATCACAGAATCATCAATGACAGACTGAGTTTTTATTAGAGTCCCACAGTTACCATGCTTTCACCTTTATGTGTTTTATCAATGATCTGGAAGATCAGAGAAAAATAATAAATTTTACTACCAATGATGCCTATGCATGGAGAAGTGCTAAAGCGGAAAAATAGCCGATGCAGAAAAAAATCACCTGTGAGGTTAGATAAATTAGCAGACATTAAGTGCTATAACACAGCTGCATGTGAATGAATACACTCAGGAAAATGATGTGTAACAGACACTTATAGGACAGGGTGAGTTTACTTTAGGGATTCTAAAAGGCATTCAGGAATCATAGCGGATAATCAACGGTATATGAGTGCCTAGTGTGATGCTGCATCCAAAAGAGACAATGCAGTTCCTGGAAGAATAAACATTAGAATTTCTGTAGGCAATCAGTCTGCAGGCAAGCAGAAGGGAATTATATTAAGTCTCGATTTGGCACTGGTACTTCATATTTGGAAGTTTATCCTGAAATATGGTGTCTGTGATTCATCGGGGATGTTGATAAATTGGAGAGAGTTCAGAGAAAATCAATAAGAATCATTACAGGACTGGAAGGAAGCCTTTAAACTCCAGGACAATCACGTAGTTAGTTCGTCAAAGAGGTTAAGGGATATTTTGATCAGAGTCTTTAAGTAGTAAATAATAAATAAAGAGAAGATAAAACAATATAACAGTATTCAGAACTAAAAGTCAGAAACCATGAAGAAACGAAGCTGTAATTTCTACCAATCATTGAAACAATTTTAAAAGATCTATGCTAGACTCTCAAATTTGGAAATGTTAGCAATAGGTTTGGAGGTTACTTTAGAAGAATTTCTTTAGTTAATTAAGACAAGAATTAACTCAGTAAAGATCTTTGCATACAAGATCAGGCTATTTGATTGAAAAAATGATCTTTTCAATCCCCACTGTCAAAAAATAAGCTATGGATATCAAGTTGAAGCCAAAGGAACCCAAGTATTCAAAAAGTCAGCATATTCTAGAATTTGGAACATACTTGCTCCTTAACTAAAGATTTGAGTCTTTAGAGGATACCCATGCTCCTTGCACTGCACAACTGACCCACAACTCCTACTGACCTGCACACATCTCTGACACTGAGAGATAAGACTTTAAAGACAGCTAGCCTCACAGAGAGCACAAACGTCTGTGAGGTTAGCATAATCACCCTGGTGACTCACATTTGGTGTGGATTCCCCAGAATGCAGGGTACAAGTTCCAGGTCATACTACCACTATGTGAGCAGCCTGTTAGTCCTCAGTTCCCGTTTATGTGCTGGATTCTCAGTCCTAAATCTAGCACTTCGCACGAGTCTTTTTTGAACATCACGTTAGTGATTTCAGTTGAGCATCACCCTAGTTGCAGTGTCACCTGGACCGTGGTTTATTAGACTGTTTATAACATGTGGGAATGGGCTAAAAGCCTCCTGAAATGAAGATATATCACATCCTTTGCCTCCTTGTAGTACCCTGTCAAGGTGCAATGCGGTTCAACAAGACATTGTTTCAATATGATTTGTTCTTGATAAATTCATTCTTGATGAGTCTTATCACTGTTACCTCTTGGCATTGGAAAACTCTCATAATGTAAAGAAATTCAGTCAGTCTCTAATTCCCTTTCTCCTCTATTCCTCATTTCCTTCTTTTTAAAAATAAGCATTATGTCTGTCCTATTGCAGACCTCTGGAATTCACCCATCTTTTTAAAGTATTAATCACTACCTAGCAACTACTCATCCTAATCTCTTAAATACTCTAAGAGTGTATTTCAGCAAACCTAATGATGGCAGCACACTTGTATCTAAGTATGATTTGACCTGATCTTTGACTATTTGGCCAGAGTTCTTGTCCTCTCATTAACTTCTGTTAATCGTATCAGAGGTGAAACCGCAGTTTCATTATTTTTTAAGATTAAATATTAGGCAAGAGATTGTAATTTCCTCTGTCTCCCATAAAGGAACTCTATTTATGGAACTTTTATGTTGTTCTTTAAATCCATCACTAGTTGCAATACAATTTCTTCATTAGTCTTTCTGGTCTTGTCTGTGTATGACCAGGTGTTTTTTTATACTCAGCCTCCAACACCTTGTTTCTGCTTATGGTTTCTCTGACTTTCATGTTATTAAAGAGCTTCTGGCATTGCATTTTGGTGTTTTTACTACAACCTCTCTATTTTCTTCACATTAGAATAGTGTTCTGGTTGGCTTTTTGTATTTTCTAACATAAAAAGCAATTTCCAACTCTCCACTTTGTGTTTGAGTTCCTCCCTGTGAGAACTTTCCAAAAACATTTCTGGGTTTACTGATGTTTACTACTGTTTACTGACTGTTGTCAAGATGCATATAAATCCTCATACCGTCACTGCATCCGGTCTTCTACAAGATGTCAGCCATTCATCTGTCACACCAAGCCACTGCTGGCACATCACATACTGCATCTCTCAGAAGCTCTCTTCCTCGATGCAGTTCTCTGACAATACAGAAGTTTCTCCTTCTTACCTCTTCCCTTCCTGTGACCAACTGTGATTCCCCAGGGGTTTCATCTGCACAGTCTGAACATCTACCGCTTCAGTGAAATGAGCAACTATATTTGTACTACCTCCTGGTAAACAGTAATTTATTCAGTTCTAGAAGACCAGCAACTAGAGGGAATCTAAAACATCCTGCCAGCACATTACGCTCTCTCCTTGTGATCCCTGTCCTCTTGCATGTTGGCATTAAGGACAACTTTATGTATAATAAAAGTCTGATTTTACAAACTTAATAGGCAACAATTATTTGAAATGTCTGTTCTTCACAATGAAAATATCTTTGCTGAACTGCAACTGCTGTGGGCTATCTCTAAGAGTCTATTTCAGTCCTGAAATGAACACATGTTAACTCCCTTTCACTGTCTCTAGATGGGATATGCATTTCCTCAAGCTCAGGTGTCCAGGCAGCACTGATGAAATGACTTTTCCAGAAGAAAAAGGCAAAATTTGTCACATGCTAGCAGTTTTGGCTTCTGTATTTGCATGCTGGTGAGTTTACATCTCCTGATATATAAGGGAGAGTATAGTAGCAACTGCAGAATAACTGGGAGTGTCTGAAGCTGGAAAGAGTGAAAAAAATCTCAATGATTTCTTTAAAAACATCCTCCTGATGAAGACATGAAGTAGGCAGGGGGAGGGGGAGGGGCAGAGGGCAGAGGGCACAACACACATTGGGGATGGGATACAGACAATTTTGAAAGCTCAGAGTGATTTGAACACTTTTTTGCCTTGAAAGTAGGAAAAAACAATGAATGCCCCTTTAAGTCCTACTGACATCTGGATCTGGTAACTAACTGCACCCTGTGGTTTGCATTACTTTTTTATGCATTCCTGTTTTTATAGAGTGCTAAATGGCTTAATTATATTTTACTGGTTTATTCTGCTCACTTGCTCATAACCTCATTAATCTGGCACACACCATTTTCTTCCCAAAATGGGGATTGCACAATCATTTTCATGTTATGATGTCTTTAGATATGTGCAGCTGTCTGATAGGTATAATGTGGTTTAATTCACTATTCATTAGGAAACTATCAACTCTGCATAAAAGTGCAAGTTATGAATAAAAATCCTAAACTAGCCAGACTAATCTCTTTAGCAGGACATCGGGATCACAACTGATTTAAGTACTTGGAGGTGCTGATGGAGCGGAAAGGATGCACTGTTCAATTTATTCACCCTTGTCTTACTTAGACTTGAAGAGATTACTACTGTTGCTGCATCACTTGCAAGCTTGATCTCCCTACTATTTTGCCCAAAGTGGACACTGTAGTGTGTCTAGTGCTTTGCTAACTAAAAAGCAGAGGCACGGGAACTGCAGAGCCACCGTATCACTATATATATATCACACCATATCACAGTGGAATGTTTTCTGACATGTCGAGGCTGATGCATCTGAAGTTTTTACTTTTGTAAGTAAAGGAAAGCTAGCTTGTTTTGACTTATTTTGGCTTATTTTGAGTGAGCAGACTGAAGAGTCCAACCTCACAGAGATTAAATACAAGACCAGGAGATTTGAGGATGAAATTTGAGAGCTACCTCCAAATGCTCCCATTACTTTCCCTTATCCCTAAGTACCATTCACTCTTTATTTCAACTATTTAAACTTAGTAGAAATAGGATCTCAGTATCTGTATGTCAGCTGAAACAAATGGCTTATGAAAACTGTATTTCAAATAAATGGTCTTGAGTAGAGACAAAAGGACTTGTTCACATTTAAATACTGAGAAGTCAAAGTCTTCTCAGAGGATGCTATGATTATGTTATGTTATGTTATGTTATGTCATGTCTCTGATTCCACCTTTGTGAAATCTTCATACAAGAAAGATGTGAAAATCTACTGTCCATTTCTAACAGCAGAAAAATTCAGTGAGATTTTTTTTTTCAGTGAGTGGAAGTAAAATGCTATCCAGCAAGTGCTTTGGACTTCACTTGAGGGACTTTGCTGGAGTTTCAGGTGATGTCTGTCTTAGCTATAACTATCTCTTTTTCAACAAGATGTTCTGCAACATCTAAGTGTGTTTGACACATGAACAAGGCTTCTACATTGAGCTGTGAGATCAAATGCAGGAATTTAAAGACATTTCTGATGACTTAATATCTCCTAAAAATATTCAATGTGTTAGTATTACAAATAACTCTCAAGGGAACTTCAAACAAAGTGAATGGGAAATTCACTTTTGAACAGTCCTGCCCTTTTCTCTAGTTCTTTTTTTTTTTTCCTGACTTTTTTGTTATTTGTCTGCAGCAAACCATCAGTACACTGGAAGGCAGTGCTCCCCTGAAATAGCTGCTGCAGAGGCTTGAAACTGAAACTGGAGATGATCCAAGAAGACTCAGGGGTAATGGCAGAAAGGAGCAGGATGGACAGCAGCTTTTCAAACACAAATGAGGACAAAAGGGCCAGCCATTTCACTAAAAAAACAGGTCTTCTGCTCTAGGGATCTGTCAAAATCTATTTTTTTTTTTTTTCCTGAGTCACTGCAAAAAGCCCACAAGATGGAGACAGTCTTTTTAAACAAGTCATTGATCTCAAGTAACAGCTTTGCATTGCATGATTCAAGAGGAAGAGACTATGATAATGGAACAAACGATCCACTATGAGTTTGAAAGCCTTGTACTCTTTTAAGCTAACTTTAAAATAAAAAACATCTCCTTCTAAATTGTGGGATATTTTTCCCATTCTTAAATTGATTTTTTAGGCCTTTTTTTTGTCCAGCTATATTCTCCCCATATCTTTTTCTTCTTTTCTCTTTTTCTTTTAAAACCTTTGATGCCATAAAAACCCAGATTCATATTTCTTTAATCTCATTATGTTAGAATGAAGCCCAATTTTTTTTTTCTTAACTCCTGCACTGCTTTTTAGCTACGGTCCCAATCACAGAACTTCATTTGCACATTATAGCTCCAACTTTCTGACCTATCAGTGACCTAAACAGATGACGTAGAAAGACAGAAAGACTTGGTTCTGCTCAGTTCACCCATCATCAATTTGTGGACAGCAAACTAAACATGAGCCAGTGATGTGCCCTTGTGGTCAAAAAGGTCAATGGCATCCCTGAGTGCATTAAGAAGAGTGAAGCCAGCAGGCAAAGCAATGTTATCCTGTCTCTCTACTCTGCCTTGGTAAAGTCACATCTGAAATACTGTGTCCAGTTCTGGGGTCTTCAAGAGAGACAGGGAACTTCTGGAGTCCAGTGGAGGGTTACAAAGATGATTAAGAAACTGGTGCTTCTCTCTTATAAGGAACAACTGTGAGACCTGGGGCTATTTAACCTGGAGAAGACCGAGGATGGACCTTATCAACACTTACCAATACCTAAAGAGTGAGTGTTGAGATGTGGTGAGTCTTTTCTCTGTAGTTTCCAGAGAGACTCTGGAATTTCTGTAGTCTCCAGAGAAAGATTAATGGGCACAAGCTGGAACACAGGAAGTTTGACTTGAACATCAGGAGGAACTTTCCTTTTAGGGTGACAGAACACTGGAACAGAATGCCGAGAGAGGTTGTGGAGTCTCCTTCTCCTGATTGAGGTGAACCTGCTTTAGAAGGGATTTGGACTCGGTGATCTCTAGAGATCCCTTGCAACCCTTATAATTCTGTGATCCATCCTGTAGATCCTTCTACATTCTTTTTATTAAGATGGCTCTGAATTGCTATGCCTGTAGGGTTATTTTCTACAGCAATTAATCTAAAGTAATAACAATTATAGACAGTTGTCCTCATTGACTTTAGAAAGGTGCCTTTAGCTTTCACACAGAGTAACTTCAACTGATAAATTATTTAGAAATAAAAGAGAAAATAAATGGTGAAAACAATTCAATTAAATGGCTTTATGGCCTTTTATGGAATGCCTCCATTTTGAATTCATCATATGTGGTCAAATAGAAAAGTAACTTCTTCTTCTTATTTTTATTAAAATATTTAATGTAAATCAAAAAAATTGAAATAATTCATAATTTAAAACTAAAATTCACCATATTTGTATTGCTGCAGGATCTAGCCTTCCTGCAAGAGTACTCTTGCATGACCAAAACTTCCCAACTCCAGTCACAGAGTATTCTAAAACAAAACGTAAGAAAAGGATAAAAATTAAAAGTCTCAACACAAGAACAACTATGTTGGGTCAGATAAAACTTTATCTAGTGCAGGACCCCATCTCAGATAGCAGCCAACAGTAAGTGCCTGAAGAACAGTGTAAAGACAGAGAAGGATGCAACAATACTATCATAGGTTCCACTATCAGTGGTTCAGAGCCTTTGTATTTAATAGGCCTTGACAAATGTCTCTTCAGTGAACTTGCACAGTTGTCCCTTTGACAATGTAAAGTTTTGTTTTGAATCTGCCATCTGATCACACAGGTTGGTGCCTTGTGCTGGAAGACTCGGTGAACATCTGATCCCTATTTATCCTCTACATGCCCCATATGATTTAATAGACCTCTGAGATATCTTTCATCAGTCATCCTTCTTCCAAGACAGTGAAGACTGCTTGAAGACGGCACAGAAGAGAAAAGATAAAAGAGATGGAATGTAATTTTCATGTAAAGTGGCTGTAAATTACTGGAATTCTAGTTAAAGGCTCTTTTGCACCACTTCAAGATAGTGATTCCACTACTGTCAGTGTTAAGAATCTTCTACTATGCTTTATTTAACCCTGGGAATGAACATGATACTACAGAGATTTTAGAGTGTTACTAAAAATTAATCAACAGCACCTTTATAGCCTTGCTGGTTATACAAAAAAAAGTTTGAGAATGTAAGTTAGGTGTCTCCTGCCACATTCTATACTTCACGTTTTGCCTACTCAGGGAGTACCATGGGCTTAATTTTATTTAACCTTGACTGACAGTATGAAAGGGCTGAACACAACACCTTCCATGCAGACATCATCATAGCAAAAAATGCTTCTGTACCGGAGGTCAGTTCAGTACTCTCCTCTGATCATACAGCAGATTGGGCAAATGTCCATGGTGGAGCACAACCCCCTGGTTTACCTCCTGAAAGTGCCTCTGTAGCAGCCACAGCAGACCACTACAAGTCTGTAGAGATGTGGACCTGTTAAAGCTGTCCCACTCATTTCCTGTGACAAGGAGTTATGTCCCTTCCAACACTTAACATTCATAGGAAACTTTAAAAAAATATTGATGTCACAGATGAATCCAGTCTATAGATTTTTGTGATATGTGCTTTCCCTGAAACCAGAACTCTATTTTTTGCTGTGGGCAAAAACTCATCCTGTCAGTAACTCTAGTTTTGCCAGCAGAAATACATCCCAGGGCAAACTCACGACTTTTGATCAGGAGTTTTACAGTCTATGGAGAGACAGACATATCATCTTTAGGTACAAACAAAAGAAAATAAACAAATCATTTGCTCAGTTTGTGCTTTGTAAGTAATAATTATTATTTCACATGTGCTCTGATACTTTAGGATTACCACTTAATTAGCTAAATATAAATATAGTAAACAATTGGTGCAAGTCCCACTGGAGACTGCTCTTGGCACTGCAATGGATCCCAAAAAGAAAGCCTGGCAACAGGAAAAAGACAGCTCTAACAGCCACCTGCTTTGGATCTGGCATAAGTAGGTGGACAGAGGCTTTCAGTCTCTTTCAGGATGCTATCCTGCACAGTGGGGTATTAAAAACAGCAGCTGTGGTGTCAACATGGTTCTTTGGAGTGCTTTCAAGCTTCGTTTCTTCTCCTCAGAGTGGGTACGTTTCAGGAGCTACAGATTAATTTCAAGAATGTACACTGTAGAAAAGACTTCCTTTATGTTATATACAATGAGAGTAGAATATTATTTTCATATACATTATGATATAGTTCAAACTGCAGATACGCTTCACTCTCTCAAAAATAAAACTGAGTCCCACATGTGCAACATTGTCAATATGGCTGCATCCAAGGCCCTCAGTGAAGCAATACCGCAGGCTCCTTTCTTGGGGCTGGGGATACATTTCTTTGCAGTCATTTCATCAGTTATAGATAATGTGGACTTTAAACAACATGTTAACTGGCATAATTTTCTACATTGACCTGTTGTAAACGTCTCTACAAGACTAGTGGCTGTTGTACTTAAGGGCATTTCTCTGTGCCTTACTGGTCTGTGGCAGCCTTGGGGAGTCACCTCCTCTGACTGCCATCAACCTTCAAGCAAGCTTGGGTAGCTGAGAGGTCCTCAACCCTCTGCCTAAGCAGATACCTGTTTTTGCTATTCATCGATCACTGAACTGTGGCCATATTCTGTCATTTCTAGCTCTGTAGTCAACCGAGTCCCTGAGAAATAAGGATAAACCAGGATGCAAAATGTAATGCAGTTTAATGGGGTGAGGATGGACCCTTTAGTTTTCCACTATAATGCAAAGACAGGTGAAATTCAAAAATGTCAAATGAGATTTGTGATTCCTTCTACTCTGTCAGGCCATTCAAGGCCAGAAGAATATAAAACTTGTGGGTTGAAACACATGGGAGTACTTGAATGACACCCTTTGAAATCAGCCAGATATTTCTCATAATTTTAAAGGATAGAAAGATGGAGGTATACAAGTACGTGGTCATGACAGTCCCAGCAATTTTCTTAAATCTATCTGCTTACACTGAGTGGTATTTTCTATTTGAAAACTTCTTAACACTAAACAAAAAAATAAAGGTTGCTGAGAGCATTATGTAGAAGTCAAGGCATTGTAGTGTGAACCTGAATATTCAGGCACTTGCAGACTTTCCATGCAACTATCTGTGTGCCTGCAAAAAAGGCACGTACACTTTAGTTGCAGAAAAGACATCTCTCTGGCTGTGAGTCCTGTGAATCTTTGGTCTTTCAAACCCACATAATGTCAGCACATAATTTCCCTCACGCAAGTGTTTGCAAGTTAATTGCAAAAGTCAGGCCCTTGCTATTTTGGGAGTGAGTGATATGACATTCACAGGTGTACCAATAATATTGACAAGGGCCGGAAAAAAGAGAGACAGGAAAAACACACAGCAACTTCTAAGTTTTTGGCTTTATGTGACCTACAATATTGTTCTACTCCTATATGAAGAAGCTGGCAGCCATGATAGAAAATGGATTTTAATTGCTGTGTTCACTGCTTTTTAGTAGGACAGCAATTTACTTTATGTGCTGACTAAAAAGCAGTCTGAATTGACAGATCTCCTGTCATAAACTGCCAAGATATTAGATCTGGGGCTAATAAAGAGTTTTGAAATCCCCTCTTCAGTAGAGCATGTAATTTTACCTAGCAGCATTTTACTTAAATGAGCAATTAGTATTAGTCAGACAGGAGAGCAACATGACGTAGCTCTTGCAGACTCTCACTGTCATATTTTTGTACCTTGTGCACAAAATGCGGGCTAATGTACAAGAGTAGCTAGGGAGGAGACTCACGTGCACCACTACAAACGCACCATGCACCATGTCCCTCCTGCTGGTGTGTTCTTCACCAAGCAAATTGAGAAGCAAGTCCAGCATTGAGGTGTTTGCTGCCAGCTTCCCTCCTCCACCAGCTGGGAAGAGTAAGGGCAGGGGTGGATGGGACTGAGAAGTTAGTCTCCTCATCTCCCCAGCAACAAACCTGTCACTTGGCTGACATTCCACTTGAGTGGCTTGCCGAGACAGAGAGGAGCCTGCCTGCTCTCCGTGGGGATCCACTGGTCACTGCTGCTCCAGTGAGCTGTTGGCCTGCTTCGCTGGTGCAAAACTGAAAATTAAAACCGTGGTAACCTCTCTTCTGAGCAAACTGAATTAAGTAGCAGGCAGGAGCGCCTCAGAGCAGCTTCCTGTGATCAGAGTTCTTAGCTAGCATCACCACTGATAAGGAAACAGAGGCAGCACTGCTTTTTATTCTCCCTTTGTGGTCTTGATCTTATTACAGAAAACAAATTTTCCAAGCATGAATTATCTCTAAAATTCTTAATGCTTTGGTGGAGAAAAAAGTCAGACACAGAGGCCAGTAAATACGAATGGCTGTGGATGAGGATGCCTCTCCTTAGCACACAGTGCTCCCCCAACTTTCGGCGATGAGCTGCTGTGAGAATTATTTCAAAAGACTGGATGCAGAAAAGAGATCAATTAATCTGCCGAGTGAGTTTTCAAATCCATTCTCAATGCCGCTGATAGCTGGAGACCCCCTCCCTGTGCTTGGTAATTACCCCAATATTTCCTGCACGCTTGTTTAAATGGCTTACACTTGGGCTGCCTGTGAAGAAGAGCTCTCCCTCTGCTGATCTGAGGCAGAGGAGAAAGAGAGCTCGCCTTATCGCTCCGCTTCACTCCATCTGCAGCTAGCGGGGGGCTTGCCTAATCGTCATCTTTGGGACAGGGGACGAGCAGACTGGGGACACAGATAGATGTGACACCAAAGGAAATTGGGACTTTCCTACCATGTCGGTGCCGCAGAAAACTCATCACGCTCTTGCTGTTTCAAAGGCGAATGAGGAGCCCCTTTAAACCAGAGGCCTGTCCCTTAATTATACAAATGCAGCGATCAAAGTTATTATCTATCCTTACAAAGGCCAGAGCTTTAATTGAATGGTGTGTTACTACCTTTGAGAGAAAATATTCAGTCCTCCTGGAGAGCAAAGTGACAGGAGGGGAAGAATGGAAAAAAAGAGCGATCAAGAGGAAAAGAGCGAGAGAGAGAGAGAGATGGTATTTAACAAGCAGGCTGCTTTATATGGAAATGTAATGAATACAGTTGATAAAAAAATGGAGAGACAAAAGTTGTGAAGTTTCAAGCTGTGAAAGAACTTCAAAGTGTATTCAAATGTCACATTGATTTTTCTTCAAATCTCTAAGTAGTACGTTTTTCAAAAGAAGAATATGATCCTCTATTTTATCCACTAATGTTTTATCTACAAAAAGGGGAGAAAAAGCAGTGTTTTCCTTTCACATTATATAATCCCCATATTGGAAGTCTTTATCTTTTTTTCCCTAACCAAAGATTTCTTCCATGTCTTTGAAAAAAGTGGCATCTTCACCATATTTGTGTATAGTACTATAAACTCTGATGAACTTTACGTCAAAGACCTTGCTGCACAAGTAAGGACAAGCTGTATCAAGGTCCAAACTCATTGACACAATAGTCCAAGTCAATGACAGTAAGACAATGCTTCCTTCCCTGTAATGAAATGATGGGACAGCTGTGGGAACAATCTTCAAAGACATGAACCAACAAGGCTTTGTATCATGGTGGCAATATGTTGTCAAAGTAGCACATTAAAAAACACAGCAAAACAACCCAACATGAACAATTTGGTTCTAAATCAAAATTGACGGCATATCATCTATTGGCTAAATATCATCTTCAACAGTCTACCAAAGATCTACTCAACAGTAAAGATTCACTTCATGTCTCCAAAGATTGATTACCAGTTGTTGTACATGTCTACCTTTCCATGATAGCTTTGTAGAAACTTCAGATAGCACCTCTGAGGAGCAGAGCTTAATTAATGAGAAAATCATTAGAGGGAAAAAAAAAGCCATTTTATGGTAAACTCTGAATATCTGCATCTCTTCTTACACCCTGGATTCCTAAAGCAATGCAAAGGAGATGCTTACGCAGCACTCACAGTATAGGGATTACTCTGTAAACATGCAGTCCTCGAAGGAAGAGGAATGAAAAGAAAAATTCAATAAATCATGATTTCTGAGCTGATCACAGAGTTCTTGAGTGAGTGGCTTTGTAGTCTTCCAAAGATAGTTTTCAGTCAGAGAGGCTACTTTGAACTTTGATATTGCTCTGGGAGCCCACTGTATATCAAACTAGTTCTGAGGATGGCCATATAATTATAATACTGGAAAGAAAATGAGATAAAAATAAGGGTCAAACTGGATCACAATTGTTGTATCTTTATTGTGTGGTACACTTTACAATCCTGGTAACAGGTGTAAACCTTGACTGTCTCCTGGCCTTGTAGATGCTGCATCCTCTTGCAGAATGAAGAGAAATGTGGTTGGGAATAACATAAGAAACATTCCAGTGCAATTCTTACTTGGAATAATCAAGGCATTGAGACTGCATGAAGACCACAGAGCACATCTGTTTCAGATGACTCACATGATGACATCACTTGCCAAATGAAGCTGAAGTCTTTCTTGGCAAGTTTTTCTCAGAATAAGCTCAGTTTGTGGGGACAGTGCCTAGAATTTGGATTTCCTACTTAGAAAGATTTGCATTAGAGCATCATCTGAGCAAAGGGTGCCTCAGTCAGCTGTCTAAGATCACTTCTTTGTGGAGGAATCCTAAACCAAGACAATACTGGGACAAGGTCTCAGCTATAGCTCTGCCCACTTCTGCTGCACTTTCTGGAAGAGCAGGCAGGTATAAAATATAGCAGTGCTATGCCAAAGTGCTTGTGAAATAAATGTCTTTTAAGCCAGAGGAAAACTGTAGGAGTCTGCATTTCAGTAAGTCTTTTAAACAGTGAAAAAACAATATTGAAGAATGTAGAGTTTGTAGGGAGGAAAACCTGTGGATTCATTTCTAGTTGAAGGGATAGAATTTTTTTTTCAAATACTTCTGTAGCGATCCTTACATGCTGCTGGCAGCTTTGAATTTGAAATAACCACAGTTAAAATTCCTGCTGTAAGAATAGTGCCAGTTCTGGCTCTGGGGCAGCCTTCCAGGATTGACTGAGAAAAACTTTTGGGTATTTGCAAGCATCTCTTCTTCCCCAAGTTCTTACAGTAGGAGTAAGGCAGGCCTTCATCTATATCCTCCTGGGTCATCTGTAGAAAACGGATCCAGACCTCCTATACAGGAATTCCAACATACTTTCTATGTGGTCTTAGACTCTGTCTAATGCAAATGTAGATGAGATATGTAAGTAGCTTGAGCCAAGGCTGAAGATGTGATGCCTATACAAGACAAAACAAATGTTAAGAGTGATGTTTTCCAGATAGCTTTGATGAGTAGTCTTCCTGACATGGACCTAGTGGGACAGGATGGATCGGGTCAACATGAACAAGACCTTTGTTGTGGTTTAAGCCTAGATAAGTACCATGCAGCCACTCACTCACTCCTCCCTTTGGTGGAATGGGGAGGAGAATGGGGAAAAAAAGCGAAAAGTCATTAAGAAAAGTTTAATAACTAAAATGAAATGAAATATATAATAATAATAATAAAAATGTAATGAAAAGGAACATAACAAAGACATAAAGATAAATAAAACCCAAAAAAAGACAAGCGATGCACAATACCATTGCTCCCTACGTGCTGATCAATTCCTGAGCAAACATCTGGCTATGGAGTATACCTTTGGCTAGTTTGGGTCAGCTGTCAGCTGTGCTCTCTCTCAGCTTCTTGTGCACCTGCTTGCTGGCAGAACATGGGAAACTGAAAAATCCTTCCCTTAGGATAGGTGCTACTTAGCAACAACTAAAACATCAGTATAGTATCAACATTGTTCTCATAGTAACTCCAAAACTCAGCCCTGTAGCAGCTACCAGGAAGAAAATGAACTGTGTCCCGGTTGAAACCAGGACAAACCTAAAGAGAGAAAATCTCAATGAACCAAGTAGGAAACAAGATGACACAGAAGAAAAGAAACAATCTATCTTTCCCTGTTCAAAGCATTTAGATAAATGAATAATCCTTTTAAAGCTGTCAGTCCTCTTTGGCTTTTTACACAACTCTCAACTGCTTTTTGCTGAATGTGTGCTCTTCTATCTGTGACTGCTTTTACTATCTCTGCTCACAATTCTGTTCCTGTAATGTGCTCATGCAACACTAATTTCTGAGATTTTCCCAACAGGTGGCTCAAGCCCCAGGAATACCTGCCAAATTTCTAACACAATTGGACATAAGATCTGAATAATAATAAATATAATTCTTCATCACTATGTGGAAATACCAATTTGTCTTTCTCCCGCTTTGTAATACAAAATAGAAATAAGCCTTTCTTATACTACATTTTCAGTTGCCTGCAAGAGAATATACACAAACAACACAGGGAAAGGTTTGTTTGTTATTTAAATTCCACTGGCGGAAAAATTATGCAAAGTAGAGCAAGATACACTGAATTTACTATGTTTGCTGCTGATAATAAAAGATTCTTTTGGAGACCATAGACAAGAAAGGATTGCCACTAGACCTAGAGATTGATACAGATCTTAACTTGCTCATGCTCTAATTGCAAGGTATATTTCATAGAATCATAGAGTGGTAGGGTTGGGAGGGACCTTTAGAGATCATCTAGACCAATCCCCCTATAGAAGCAGGTCCATCTAGATCAGGTCACTTCGGAATATGTCCAGGCGGATCTTAAAGACCTCCAAGGAAGGAGACTCCATAACCCCTTGGGGCAGCCTATGTCAGGGCTCCCTCACAGTGAAATAGTTTTTTGTTATATTTAAATAGTTTTTTTTTTGTTCCAGCTTCATTCCATTACTCCTTGTCCTGTCACTAGATACAACAGAAAAAAGGGATGACCCAGCTTCCTGACATCTACCATTTAGAAATTTGTAAATATTAATCAGATGCCCCTTCAGTCTCCTCTTTTCTAGACTAAACAGCTCCAGTTCCTGCAGCCTTTCCTCATGGGAAACACGTTCCAGTCCCCAGATCAACTTGGTGGCCCTGCACTGGACTCTCTTCAGAAGTTCTCTATTCCTCTTGAGCTAGGGAGCCCAGAACTGGACACAGGACTCCAGATGAGACTTCACCAGGAGGAGGAGGGGGAGCAGAACCTCTCTTGACCTGCTGGTCACACTCTTCTTGATGCATCCCAGGATACCATTGGCCTTCTTGGCCATGAAGTCACATTGCTGGCTCATGGTTAGTGTGTTGTTGACCAGGACTCCTAGATCTCTCTCTGCCGAGCTGCTCCCCAGCAGGTCACCCCCACGCTGTACTGGTGCATGGGATTGTTTCTCCTAATGTGTTGGACTCTGTACTTGCCCCTTAGAAGCTCACGAGGTTCCTCTCTGCCCAGCTCTCCAACCAGCTGTGATTCCACTGAATGGCAGCACAGCCTTCTGGGGAATCAGCCAGTCCTCCCACTTTGGTGTCATCAGGGAACTTGATGAGGGTACACTCTGTCCCCTCATCCACGTCTTTGATCAAGATGTTGAACAAGACTGGCCCCAGAATCGATCCCCGTGGAACTCCACTGGCCACAGGCTTCCAACTCAATTCTGTGCCATTGATCACCATTGATCTCTGTCCTTCAGCCAGCTCTCGATCCACCTCACTGTCAACTCATCTAATCCACATTGCCCGAGCTTTCTGATGAGGATGCTATGGAAGACAATGTCAAAAGCCTTGCTGAAGTCAAGGTAGGTGACATCCGCTGCTCTCCCCTCATCTAGCCAGCCAGTTATCCACTCATAGAAGGCTATCAGGTTGGTGAAACAGGATTTCCCCTTGGTGAATCCATGTTCATTCATTCACCTTGCCTAATTTCCTTTTAAGGCAAAATAAAAATCTTATACACATTACCACCACAGGTTTGGACACCCAGTATGATAAACTCCTTCTCTACCACCTTCTTAGACATAAGCTCATGTTAGTTTTGGGAGCCTAGGTTCCCAGTATCCAGCTTAGTAATAGCAAGGTCTTCCTCCAATGAACCCCTCTTCTGAAGACTCCTTTCCAGAAAGGTTTTTAAAAACCCAGGAAATTTAGATCCATTGAGTTATAAATTTATCTAGACTAAAATTTCCTACAGAATTGCAGCTGTTTTTCTTCCAAAGATTTCTCTCACACTAGCAAGCCATTATTAACCCTGCGGGAGATAATGCTTTGGTCTAAAATGATAATCATCTAATACTTAGACTAAAGCCAGACTGTTAGTAAATTTCCTTGAAGTTGAGATTAAGCTCATCAGGCCTAAATTCTTGAAATTGATCTTTTATTCAGTTAAAAAGATTAATAACTTTTATTCTAAGTAAAGGCATGAGGCTGGATTTTCCCTTTTAAAGGGAGCAGCTGCTATTTTTAATGATTTATTGCCAGTATCTTCCCTGTTTCGCACTTTATTTCTTACAGAATCCCCTGATGAATACCATCTGGTTCAAGTGATTTACTAGGCTTGCATTTCATGAGCTGCTCCATGACATCCCAAATTAAGACAAGGAAAATACAGTCTGAGTTTCGGGAAAATCTTTTTGACAGATCTATTAGACTATGGAGTAATCTTTCAGTGGGAGTCTCATTGTCTGAGACATTTATAGCAAGACTGGACAAAACATTGGTAAAATATACTGCAGGGGACAATTCTGCATTAGCAGAAGAGTAGTCTAGATATATGGCTCTGAAATTGAACTGGTCAGAAAAAATTTTCAGGGAATCATTTTCTATCAGAAAATATGGCTCTGACAAACCTAAAACTACTTTGCTAAACTGTGTTGATTTTGCTGAATACTGTTAAAAAAAAAAAAAGTGTTTTATTGTCAGTGTCATATTGCAGTCTTTTCTGAATAATTAATTTCCCTTTTTGTGTGTGTGTGTGTGAAATATTTCTTCATCCCATTTCTGTACTATATTCTGAAACAGAAATCAAAATAAATTCAAATACTTTCAATAAATATTTCCAATAATCCACATTTACTATTTTTCCTCCAGAGTTGCTCTTCCTAGAGAGATATTGAAGAGTGTATTTTTTTTTCCAGTCAAAAAGTGAAAGCAAATAAGACATATTGTAGAGCTTCACCATTGAAAATGGCTTCCAACACACTTCTGACAGTTTTCCATGGCAAATGTCATCTCTTCATGTTCCACATTTACAACACATTTGCCCTTTCCCTATGTCATTTCAATTCTTGGTGCCTCACTTCCTTCCATATTAAAAGAATAGGAATGTGCATTTTGCTCTGAGAAGCAGAACTGAAAGGCACTTCACAAAAGCTTGTATTTTTACTACTGAATATCTTTCCCGTACCCTGCGTCTTGGCTTCTTTATTGTCCTTGGGTTGCTTTGCAGTTTGGTTCTGCTTTCATTGATGTGCTTTATCCTCCCAGCTATAATGTAATTGGAAATCTTAATCATGGTTGAAATGATTCTAAAGACAGATATGGAGAAGCAGTCCAAATCTGAGGTGGATTGGATATGCTTTCTAAAGCTTGGCTGATCCCAAAAGTTCTGGGAAATCTTTCTGCCCTCTACAAGAGTAAGAGACAAAATACAGGTTCCTTTTATGAACATATCAACTTTCAAAAGTGTCAAAACCCCATACTTTGTAGACTGACAGTCACTTTATTTTTTTAAAGGTAGCAGCTTCTAGAACTGTTTCGTTACTACTTTATCTATAATTCTTATTGGGTTTCCCCCTCATTTAATAACTATTTGAAGCCTGGTATCTTTCACAAACTAAAACAAAAACCTGTAAAATGCAAAGACACCTTGACTCCCACTTACATTCCTCTCAAAGTTAATTTCTTTTCCTTTTTTTCTCATAAAATTTATCTTTTCTGCCACCAATAAAATTATCTCCTGCTACTAGGAGCAAACTACCTTGCTGTCTCTAACAAACCCTGCATGCTTCTCACACACATCTTGCCTCCTTGGAGAAGATCTGAAATACAGGAGAGTTTCCTTCCTGCTTTGTGGGATCCATTTATCTTCCACAGAGGACTGGAAGAGTGAAGCATTCCCATCTTCGTGTGAAGAACCATGCCTATAGGTAACTACCGCTGTTCAACCATACCTCAGCAGCTATATGATCATACCTTGTAAAGGTAAGGTTGCTAAGATCTCCTGGCTACCATACTAGTTTTAAGGATCTTCATCCACTCCTCAGTTTTAATATAGCAGAAGGTGGATGCAAATAGGGCATATTCTGGCACTGCTTCATGATAATCCTCTTCTGTCCTGCATTAAGAGACACAGGATTTTAACAGGGTATGGAGAAAAACGGTGCTCCATGGTCCCATTTGATTGCTTTTTAACAAAGTGAAAACTGAAAAATAGCTACCTAGTGGGTCCCATGGCCTTGAGAGAGAAACTCACCTGAATCTGAGCTGCAACATAGAACAAGGAAAGAGAATTCTGGGCTCTTTTACAGTCAGTAACTATAAGCAGTAATGTCCTATGGTTCATTTGGGGGGAAGTGAGAAATGAAGGAAAGTCCCAGATAGGCCAAAAGCATAAAAAATGTGATTGAAAATTTCTGACAGATTTTTTTTTATTATGCAAATAGCCACACCCATCTTCAGGGAAACATTTATTTCAGCTCCTTCTGTAACATCTGCTGTAAGACTCAAGTCAGGACTTAACACAACATAAAGGCATTATGTGTGTACTCTCAAATTCTCAGCAAGCCTCTGACTTGTTTTAGGCAGTATCCAGGTTCATTACATAGGTTTTGTTTCTGTGTATTGTCCACATAAGGGAGAGGTGAAGCTTATAATTGATATATGAGCACAAATACACTGTGTTTGTATGTATTCATATAAGTCTTTTGCTTAAATATAGCTAAGATCATTGGTTTTGGCCCTTGTTGGTAAAGGAGAGATTCTTTCTGACAGCTGTCTGCCCCAAGAATGGAACTGTGCCGTCCGTCCCAGCTGGCAGCTTGCCCATACATAACCTGTGGATATCAGCTGACCCTCAAGTTGTTTACTTTCTGCAGCAGTGTTCATTCCAGTTGTTGGTAATTTTCCTTGCAGTTTAAAACCTAATGTTCAGTGACCACACTGAAAGGGATTGAAAGGTTACAGGAAGGCCTAAGTATCCCTCTCATAGGCTGAGGTGAGGCAATTCAAGGGACCACTGCGATTTTGAGGATGTGCTGTGAAGAGAAGATTTGAACTCACATTTCCATGTCACCTTCAGCCCTGTGATGGTGGAGCAGTGAACTTGATGCAGGGAGATAAGTTAGATATTACTTACGCTTTCAGTATTAGATTAAATCTAAAATTACTTGTAGCACAAATAGTACAGTCTACTCATCATGAAATATCTGTGCATATCTGTGATAAAGTGTCATTAATCTGCTCATTCAACCCCTTCATTGAGATCCAATATTTGATAATTAACTACTTCTAAGATGTTATTATTTCTCACATCAATGCACACAGTAATATCCCTGATACCTAGTAGCAAATGTGAAAGACATTGATCTTCTTAGGACAGGACTAAGTACATCTACTGGACAAGCACTTCCACTGCTATAAGGGAAACAAAATATTTCAGATTCTAGTAGCTTTGCACGATATATCAACCTTTAGTTAATATCAAGGATTCTTTTTTAATGGACATTAAACACACACTTTTTTTTTTTTCTAAATCCAAAACATACTATAGATAGGACTTCAACACTTCCAGATAAAATATATTCATATACTGAAATAGTAATGACTAGCAAAATCAGCAGACATGCAAGTAGCAATCAACTAAGAGAGGAATAGTTGAAACTATGTCCTAGAAGTTCAGTTAATGGATCAGAAAGCATGTTTGTATTTTATTTTTGATTTTAAAAGTATAAATGAAATCACTTGCCCCTCTACTTAGGCAAAAATAAAATCAAGGCAAACATCAATTTCATCAAATCTGCATTACAAAAAATAAGTCTCCCGTGAAAACAGTGCTGAAGCATAATTGACTGTGTTACCTTCTAGCTTAAGGGGCTAAGTTATTGCCAGATCAAAGAGGTCAAGTTTCAAATAACAGTGGTTATTTCAGATTTATGCTAGTAAATTTAAAAGTTATTATAATGCAATTTAATGCCTTTGCTTGTTTTATTTATTTTTTATTTCTAGCATGGAACAAAAAGATTACAGAAGAACAGCCATCTGAAGGCTAAAAGAAATTTCATGATGATCTCACTTTTAATTATTTAATGTTAGATGATTAGATTCTGACACTTTTATTCACATTAATGCCTTAGTCCATAAATACTTTAACTCATTTCGACTGTAGTATGTCTCCCCAAAATCGAGAGGATAGGAATCTGAATTTTAATTTCTGTGGGAAAAAAATCACTGCAATTTATTCTGGATCAGATGTACTGATTGATGTTTTGCTGTCCCACATGGAACAAGACAAAATATTTCTAACTCTTCCTTTGGTTAGCAGATAGAGACATAGCTGACATGATGAGTGGACACACTTGCAGTAAAGTATTATCTTTGGACATACACTGCTTACCAGAAAAGGAGTGTTTTACTAGCAAACTAAAAAGATCATATTTCATTTTCACCACACAGGAGAGATGACAATCAAAGTAGAATGTTGCAGCCTACTTCCAACTAGCTACTCTATTCACTGATTGTCCATAACGCAAACAGAACACACTGTGCTCAACAAGTAGCATGGATAATTCTGCCCACTTCCCACTCCTATAATTCTCATAAATTCTCTCGAGTTGCTGCCAGACTACATAAGGGAAACTCAAAGTCAAAATAAGTCCATTATGTATCTTTGCCTGCTGAACTCAATTAATTTGGGGTGACAGCATACAAGCAATCTTATTTGTTTCATGTATGAGTTACTTGTTTCAGGTCTCACTTTCTAATAGGAACTTAGAGTAGTGCCTCTAAATACATGGATTCTTGAAAGTGAATGTTAGTGCTCCTGAGAGATACTGCAATTTGATTTCTGACTCCAGGTCACAAGACTATCAAGTGAATTTCTATTTTCTCAGTTTTCTGGTCAAGCAGGTCATCAGGTCTCCTGTGAGACTGATTAGACAAAAGTGTGTTGCCGCTACCGGCAACATCACCAGGCCTCCTGCACGTATCACTCAGCCCACCCTCACTGAAGGGACAAGATCACTACATACACAGTATGGATGATGCTTTATTCCAACTAATTGTTTATGCCATGCACTTTTATCTGCTAACACAAGCACCTCCTTTCACTCCACCCATGCCCACCTCTTCTGTACTCTCCACCTCTCACATTACAGCCTGAGATCTTCTGGGCACCTACAACAAAAGTGAATCATGCTGTGGTATGGATAAAAATTTGTGCTTGAGAGTCATTGTGTTAAAAGCTAACACTAGTCCAAACAGTCTTGTGAGGGTTGGGAGAGATGGAGTGTTACTGGCTTATAAGAACATTTTCAGTACTTTAAATCTGTAGTTTCATCTACACAGAAATACTATAAAACGCCTATTGGAATATTTTGATGTTACATCCAGAGTCATTACTCTATTTAAAATGCAATATTGAAACTGATGCATTATCTGAGGTCATTACACTACTAATATCAGGTAATTTCAGTGCTTATGCTAATTAAAATGATGGCAGTATCAAAGAAGAAACCCATTTTGTGTGTATCAAAGTCTCAGAACAAAAATGGGCATTCCAGGTTGCTTGTCGAGGGCATTTCAGGAGCATGAATTACACGTCCATGACTGCACACTCCTGTCATCTCCCCTGCACTGGGCTGCCCTTTCTGCCATGCAGACAGCATAAATCATGAAGCACAGATAGTCTTCACCAACAGGAGAGTCAACTAGGTTTGATTATAAGCACATTTGCAGAAGATGGTGTCCCAGGCAATAGAGAAATGTTGCTGGTTTACCTTTTCAAATGAAGGACAATCTTTAGAGAAGTCACCTGTTTCTTGATTTCTGCAATCTGTCATGGTAGACACAGGTAAAAACCTGTAAACTTTCAGATCAGCTGGCTTTCCTCTGACCACTCTGGATCTTGAATACTTGCCTTAAACATTTTTAGACATTGTATGAGTTGATTTATCACCACCAATTTTTTTTTTTTTTTTGGGCAGATTGAGCTATTTTTTTCACCAGCATTGGGGTGAAACAGAAAAAAATGCTAACAAATGTTAGAAACCCCTTAGAAGGGTTTCTAACCCTTCAAGTTACATGGTGGCTTGACCCTGGATGGATGCCAGGTGTACATCACGCTGCTCTATCATGCCCCTCCTCAGCAAGCCAGGGAGGAGAGAAAATAAGGTGGAAGCCTTGTGGGATGCGATAAAAGCAGTTTAATAAATAAATAGAAAAGTCACGTGTGTGAGAAGCAAAGCAAAACAAATAAAGCTGTTACACTTGGCTTCCCATCAGCATCAATGTCCCAAGACACAGGGCTTCGGTACAAGTAGTGGTTGCTTTGGAAGGCAAAAGTGAATCAGGCCTCCCACTTCCTGCTCCTCTCTCCAAGTTTATCTTGCTGAGCTGATGTCATATGGTATGGAATATCTCCTTGGTTAGCCTGGGTCAGCTGTGGGTGTGGATGTGGGGCTATGACCTCATTTGGGTCACAGAGACGTGGTGGGACAGCTGCCATGACTGGAGCACACCCATGGAGGGTTATGTATTGTTAAGGAAGGACAGACTGACAAGGCATGGAGGTGGAGTTGCCCTCTATGTGAGGGAGCAATTAATGTGTACCGAACTGTGCCTGGGTGGGGATGAGGAGAGAGTAGAGTGCTTATGGGTAAAAATTAATGGGCAGGGCAAGGCAGGGGATATTGTTGTAGGAGTCTGCTACAGGTCACCTGATCAGGAGGAGGATGTGGATGAGACCTTCTACGAACAGCTGAGAGCTGCCTCACGATCACAGTCCCTGGTCCTCATGGGGGACTTCAACCACTCTGATATTTGCTGGGATAGTCACACAGCCAAGCACACGCAGTCCAGGAGGTTCCTACAGGTTGTTGTCAATAACTTCCTGTCACAGATGATTGAGGAACCAACAAGGAGGGGTGTGCTGCTGGACCTGGTACTGACGAATAAGAAGGGCCTGGTTGGGGATGTGAAGGTTGGAGGCAACCTCGGCTGCAGTGACCATAAGATGGTAGAGTTCAAGATTCTGTGTGGAAGAGGCAGGCCACAAAGCAAGACTATGACCCTGGATTTCAGGCAAGCTGACTTTGGCCTCTTCAAAGATCTGCTTGAAAGGATCTCATGAGATATGATTTTAGAAGACAGAAGTGCCAATGAGAGCTGGTCAATCTTCAAGCACCACTTCCTCCAAACCCAGGATCAGTGTGTCTCAATGCAAAAGAAAGGAAGAAAAGGAGGTAGGAAGCCTCCATGGATGAGCAAGGATCTGCTGGGACAACTCAGGCAGAACGCAGTCATCTATGAGAGGTGGAAACAGGGGCTGGCTTCTTGGGAAGAGTATAGGAACATTGCCAGGGCATGCAGGGGTGCAGCTAGCCAGGCTAGAGCCCCTCTAGCATTAAATTTAGCCAGGGATGTTAAGGACAGCAATAAGGCATTTTTCAAGTACATCAGCAGCAGAAGGATGGTGAGGGGTAATGTGGGCCCGCTGCTAAACGCTGAGGGTGCCCTGGTGTCTGAGGATGCAGAGAAGGCCAAAGTACTGAATGCCTTCTTTGCTGCAGTCTTTACGGCCAAGGCTGACCTTCGGGAAGCCCAGTCTGGCAACGATAACGGGATGGCCAGGACAGCAGAGGACTTGCCCTGGGTGTAAGAGGAAGAGGTTAAAGACTTGTTGGCCAAGCTTAAGGCTCGTAAGTCAGTGGGTCCTAGAGTGCTGAGGGAGCTGGCTGATGTGATTGCTAAGCCTCTCTCCATCATTTTTGAACAATCATGGAGGACAGGTGAAGTGCCTGAGGACTGGAGAAAGGCCAATGTCATGCCAGTCTTCAAAAAGCAGAAGAAGAACGACCCAGGAAACTACGGACCAGTCAGCCTCACCTTCATCCCTGGAAAAGTGATGGAACAACTCATCCTGAATGTTATCACTGAACCATCACTTGATGGTTATCAAGGGGAGTCAACATGTCTTCACCAAAGTTTCACCAACCTGATATCCTTCTACGAGTGCATAACCAGCTGACTAGATGAGGGGAGAGCAGCAGATGTCATCTACCTTGACTTCAGCAAGCCTTTTGACATTGTCTCCCATAACATCCTCATCAGAAAGCTTGGGCAATGTGGATTAGATGAGTTGACAGTGAGGTGGATCGAGAGCTGGCTGAATGACAGAGCCCAGAGGGTGGTGATCAATGGCACAGAGTCGAGTTGGAGGCCTGTGGCCAGTGGAGTTCCACAGGGATCGGTTCTGGGGCCAGTCTTGTTCAACATCTTCATCAACGACCTAGATGAGGGGACAGAGTGTACCCTCAGCAACTTGGCTGATGACCCCAAACTGGGAGGACTGTCTGATTCCCCAGAAGGCCGTGCTGCCATTCAGTGGGATCTCGACCCACTTGAGATTTGGGCAGAGAGAAACCTCATGAGGTTCAACAAGGACGAGTGCAGAGTCCTGCAGCTGGGAAGGAACAACCCCCTGCACCAGTACAGGCTGGGGGTCAAACTGCTGAAGAGCAGCTCTTCAGAGAGAGACCTGGGAGTCCTGATTGATAGTAAACTAAATATGAGCCAGCAATGTGTCCTCATAGCCAAGAAGGCCAATGGCATCCTGGGATGCATCAAGAAGAGTGTGGCCAGCAGGTCAAGGGAGGTTCTTCTCCCTCTCTACTCTGCTCTGGTGAGACCTCATTTGGAGTCCTATGTCCAGTTCTGGGGTCCTCAGCTCAAGAGGACAGGGAACTTATGGAGAGAGTCCAGCACAGGGCCACCAAGATGATCAGGGGACTGGAACATCTTTCATATGAGGAAAGGCTGCGGGAACTGGTGCTGTTTAGTCTGGAGAAGAGGAGATTGAGGGGAGATCTTATTAACATTTATAAATATCTAAAGGATGGGTTCAGGAGATTGGGAATCCCCTTTGTTCTATAGTAGCTAGCAACAGCACAAGGGGTAATGGGATGAAGCTGGAACAAAAAAAGTTCCACTTAAACATAAGAAAAAACTATTTCACTGTGAGGATGAGGGAGCATTGGCACAGGCTGCCCAGAGGGGTTGTGGAGTCTCCTTCCTTGGAGGTCTTCAAGACCTGCCTGGACATGTTCCTATGTGACCTGATCTTGGTGACCCTGCTTCTGCAGGGGGTTGGACTAGATAATCTGTAAAGGTCCCTTCCAACTCCTACCATTCTATGATTCTATGATTCTATGATTCTATGTTTCCAGGTATATTGGACCTCCATGTGAAGGCCTACACTGTGCTGCCAATGGAATTGAGACAAATGCACTGGCAGTGTCAATAGTAGCATATCACTTGGCTGCTTTTGACTCCAGTTCATACTGGAGCTCTAGCATGTCTAGTACAGCAGCACTGAGTGATGGCGTTACTTTGTTCAGAGCACGATAGTCTACTGTTAACCTCCGCCCTCCATCAGATATTTTCACAGACCATATGGGACTATCAAATGGGGAATGAGTTTTGCTGACTACTCCTTGAGTCTCCAGTTGATGAATCAACTCAGGGATGGCTGACGGGGAATCTTGGTTTTTTTGATATTGCCACTAGTGCACCATTCTGATTGCAGTTGGTACCTGTTGTTCTTGAATTCACAGCAATTCCACAATGAAAAGGTCTTTCGAGAGTTCAGGCAAGCAAAAAAGTTGTTTGATTTTCTCCTTGTCTACAGTGGCTATACCAAAAGTCCATTGATACCCCTTTGAGTCTTTGAAGTATCCTCTCCTGAGATAATCTATGTCAAAGATACAAGGAGCCTCTGGACCAGTCACAATTGGGGTTTTTTTTTCCCATTTATTTGTTGTTAAGCTCACCTCAACCTCTAACACAGACAATTCTTGGCATGTCCCTGTCACTTCAGAGATCCAGATGGTTTCTGTGACTCTATACCTTGATGACATCAATGTACACTGTGTCCCTGTGTCTATTAGGGTCTTATACTTCTGTGGGTCTGATGTGCCACCCATAGCCTACTGGTGAAGGTGGAGGAAGAAATGTTGGAGGGACAGCCTTGATGCTGCACTAGCAGTAGCTAAAACATTGATGTGCTATCAATACACATTTTTAGTGACCAACAGAAGGCACAGAACTACAAGGGCTGCTGTGGAAAATCACCACCACCCCAGACTCAATATAGAAGGTTCTCCCAGGTGCCGCTATTTGTTACTGTTGCCAGAAGACAATAAAACAGTTCACACTAAACCCCATGCTAAATTTGTTTTTCTGAAAAAATCAAAACTGAGCCTTTTTAGAATGTAAAATTACTTTTACTCCTTGAAGTATGATTGACAATAAAAACCAAGTCTGATACAGCTTTAACATTTGTAAAAACAATTTACAAAAGTATTTCCAAATACCTTTCATGTACTGTTGTTTCAAAATCTACTAAAGGTTATTATGAAATGAGATTTATATATTAAATGATCTGATAGGCAATTATGACATAATAGCCAGATATTTATGATAAAATCACTGTGTTGGTAAGATACAATTAGTTTTATCTTCTTAGCTTTACAGAAAAAAATCATTTAATTAAGGAATTCATTTTTTAAAGATCCACAGATAGAAAAAAACAAACATGAAAAGAAAAATGACACACCAGTCTTTAAATGTATTTTCTCCATGAGAAGTTACTGAAGCAGAACATGAACTGTTGCTAGTTTCATGAAAGAAGTAATGAAAATGTAGTTCAGACATTCATTTTCAAAGACATCATGTTATTTCTTCTACTCTTTCTTTGACAATTGTATCAAGAACATAAAAACTAGATTGGTCACAATTATAAGAGATTATATTATTTTACAGCTTCATACATAGAAAAGTGATATGATGTTTTGGAGCAGATTAGAGAGTATGCACAGAAATTATGCAATTTCATAAAAAGAACAGTGGAATTGAATTTTATTAAGTTGAATAAAATTTTAATGGCTGATATCAGAAATATAATTTAGTATATATCAGAACATCATAATTCTGGTTATAGAAAAAGCCACACCTTCCTTAGGCAACAAGTCTAGATGAGTTTCTGGTAACTACTTAAAAGTACACTTCAGTTAGGCAGCAAGTATATTTACTTGAATTGAGAGAAACATACACTCTAACATGATCTCTTACTCTGATGCCACTGTATATTAAACTAGTGCAGAGTAGTGTGGGGAATTTTTCTGAGTGGTTTGATTTGCTTCTTTTTCAGCAAAAGATCTAATCTGATAGAAATATTGCTGTGGATGCTTTATTGCTGTTATACATAGAAGTATTTTGCCACCAGCTACAGGGCAAACACTGTTTATTCCCTTAAAACTATGACAGCAAAATTCCTCCAGATGAACTCCAGTCACGTATAACAAGGAGTGGATCAGAAGTGACAACTTTGGTTAAAAAGTTATGTTCTGTAACCAATACTTATATCACCCACACTCCAGAATTAGGTATTTTTATTACAGAAGATGTTAGCAGTCATGGGTCAGAGGAAAGCGTGGCATCTAAACAGCATCAGGAGTCAATTAGACATAAAGATAGTGTTACAATGGTAGGCTCACATGAGTACATAACAGATATTAAAGAAAAGCATGGGAAAGTGTCAGTATGGTGGATAAGGTCATAGATTGCAGAAAAGACTAGAGAAAGTGAGAAATATGATTTAAGACTAAAATCTAGTAAGCTATCATTTTGATAGACAGAAAAAAATAAGAACAGTGGGTGGATCGATGTGCCCCATTGATGCAAGAATATTGTGGCACTAAATGGAAACTTCATCTGTGGGAGGATTGAAAGATGACTGGAGGAGAGGAAGAGACACCAGGCAAGGGCTGCATGGAAGCTGAGTAGCAGGGCACATCACTCCTTCCTGGATATTGAGGTACCTCTAGGGTATCAGACCACAAAAGCTCCAAGTTCCTGTCTTGGGAACACACCTCAGCTGTGTCAAGACTCTGCACTGTATCAGGATCAAGGCATGGATCTGACTGCCCTACCACTGACAGAAAGTGACAAAGCCATTGAAAGGATACCTGGGTATGCACTCCAAAACCAGCCTCAGGGTATGTTATTAGGCACCTTATTTGGAACAGGGTGGGGACCAGGGCCCTGTGACAACCTCTGCTTCTTGACAGCTGCCATGTGTATTCCCAGTGAAAAGTAGTAGGAACTTAAAAAGAAAACTGGTTGAGAAAACAGCTGAGCTTCTCATCTCTAGTTTATCTTGGCTTACATTCAATATTCTCAGAGAAAAATGGATATCTTAAAACTTTAATTCAAAGGCTGCATAGCATCCTCAAGGATATTCAGTAAAGAGGATAATTCAGTAAAGAGGATGCTGTCAGTATCAACAGCATTTAGAAGCCCTGCGAAGAAAAATTTTTATGAGAAATGTTATGAGAAATTTGTATATTCTTTTGAAATAAGCATGTTACATAAAAAAAGTGTTTCTTTTGCCAACTGAAAAGTGCTCTAAGAGTGAGAATTTTAGGCCCTTCTGAAATAGAGTGACAAAGTTTATATGAGTTTCCATTAAGTGATACTATTGCATTTATGGAAAGGACAGCAGAGTCTACTCTATTTGTTTCTTTGCACACTGCTTTTGGTATTATCTGTCAAACCTCAATTAAACATACTTTAGTATCGCATAAAAAGTATGCATATGCACCAACTAAGCAAAAGAGTTAATTAGCTGAAATATGCCAGCTCCATACTAAGGGAACTATGAATATTCATTGACTCAGTTACACAACAGGTAATCAACTATTCTGTTTATGAATTATGTCAATAGTGCCATCAGTTACTGTGTATTTTCTCAGAAAGGGATTTTTAAAAAAAAAGCATTCTAAGCTTGTAGTTCAGGTCTTTTGAGAAGTATACACACATGCATATCACATATAGGTATTTAGAAATATCTATATCTATATATATATATATATATACACACATAAATACCTGAAATTATTCTGAAGCTCCCAAACACCAGTACATATTTAAAAATGTGAGAGTGCATGTACTTCTCAAACTATCAATGTCATATCCTACATTAGGTTCAGCATGCAGCAACTGGCCTTGGCAGCTCACACTGAATGCTGTTCAAACTTTCAGAACTCAAAGCTGTAAGTATGCAGCACCATGCGACACCACATTTTGTGCAAGCCTGTGGAATGCTTATGTAACCAGAAACAAGGCATGCAGAGTTAGTATTTGTGAGAAAAGATGTTCCTTGAGGCTAAAAGGGCAGCAGGGAAGTAGAGCATGTCAGAGGAAAATAGAGTTCTAATGTAGATGCAAAAACTATCCAAACTTTAAAAACATTAAAATCTAAAATTTTGCTTTGCTTGTTATCAATCTATATGGATAGCAGTTGTGTCTTTTTTTCACCCTTCATTTCATGGAGTTATGATCTACAAGCACCTATATTATCCTGCAGCTCCTCTGCTGACACTTATCATCACTGTCTTCTGTATGTCATCACTTATGGTGGTTGTGTTGTATGTGAAAATGACCACAGAATATGATGAAGAATGAGTCCCTACATCTCCCTAGAGCACATCCATATTGTTTTGGCATTTTTCCATGATAACTTTTAGTTTCTTCCTACTCAAAGCCCTAGTTAATAAGAACTCAATTGCTTGTAAGGAGGTTCCTTGCATCACTAAATTGTGCTTACAGACAATTACCTAAAGGCTTCTGAAAATTCCCAATTGTAGCCAGTGTATATCTCTTCCTGTGAGCATCTGTGATGTAGCTCTGGGACTGTGGAGAGAGGGAAAACAGAAGAAAAGAAGAACTATGCCAGAAACAGAATAAATTATACTCAAAAGACTAGTGGCTGTGGGCAAAAATGAGCAGGTAAAACCAATCCGCAGTCTATATGTCAATACAACCCCTATTACATTGTTAGCTCTCACATAGATATTGCCCTCATGGCCAAGAAGGTCAATGGCATCATGGGGTGCATCAAGAAAAATGAGGCCAGCAGGTTGAGGGAGGTTCTTCTGCCCCTCTACTCTGCCCTGATAAGGAAACATCTTGAGTATTGTGTCCAGTTTGGGGCTCCCTAGTGCAAGAGAAATTCTAGAGAAAGTCTAGCAGAGGACTTCAAAGATGATCAAAGGACTGGAATGTCTTTCTTAAGTGCCTACAAAACCTGAGGTTGTTTAGCCCGGAGAAGAGAAGACTGAGGAGGGGATCTTATCAAGACTTATAAATAGCTAAAGGGTAGATGACAAGAGGATGGAGCAAGTCTTTTTTTTCTGTAGTTCCCAGTAACAGGACAGGGCAGAAGCTTGAACAAAAGTTCTACTTGAATGTGAGGAAAGCTTTCCTGCGAGGGTAAGAGAGCCCTTTCACAGGCTGCCCAGGGAAGGTGTGGAACCTCCTTCTCTGGAGGTTTTCGAACCCTGCCTGGACTCATTCCTGAGTGGCCTGATCTAAGTCAACCTGATTTAGCAGGGGAGTTGGACTAAATGACCTCTAGATGTCCCTTCTAGCTCTTAACATCCTGTAATTCTGTGATTCTGTGATTGCTGCTTCTTCTACAGATGAAGGTCACTTGTCTCGATAAATTCTGAACATGTATATAATCAAATTGTGAACGTCCATTTTCATACTTAACAGTGTACCAAAAGTGCGATGTTATTAGTGTCTGTTTTATATGCAGACCACAGAAAGAAATGCTAGCATGTCTAAGCTGCAAAAAATAAAATTTCCAGGAAAGATGTAAGTCAGGTTAACTAGTATATTCCCTACATATATGGTATAAATATTGTATGACTTCTAGGATTCTTTTCAATTTGTTTGGAGATTAGTGAGTATTAAAGAATGCATAGTACTTTTGTTAAAGTCAGGAATCACTGTGTTTGCAAATAATTTTCTTGCATTATGGCAATCAGGTTCTGTTAAACTAGTTACACTTTCCCAAGGCTTAAGGAACAGCAAACAAATAGTATATAATTATGCAATTTAAAATATTATAGGATATATAGGAGCAGAAATAATGGCCAAGAAAGAAGTATTAATTCAAGTACTTATTTAGTTTTGAGGTATTGCTGTGTATGGGTTGGTCAGAGAAAGACAAAGGTGTGTAACATTTCACAGGATCCAGAGAAATCAAGTTGTTTCCCCTGGCCCTGCTTTTTATTGCCTGACACTTGGCTGTGACAGTGATCACAGGATCACAGGCTGGCTGAGGCTGAAAGGACCTCTGGAGGTCATCTGGTCCAACCCTCTGCTGAAACCAGGCCACCTAGAGGTGGCTGTCCAGGAACCCATCCAGATGGATTTGGAATATCTTTAAGGATGGAGACAAGACACATAGGTGCTGATCATTTGTGCTAATGACACAAATGAGAACTGTGAAACAGAGTTGTAATCTTTTATGTGGATCAACATTGTTAGAAGATACAAACTATAAATATTTCATGATAGGAAACAAACGGAGTTAAATGAGAATCAGTTACATTGCTGCTGCTCAGTACAGAAAGGGTCTAGTGAGTACAGGCACTTCTGCTCATTTCCCTAGACTTTGATCTGTCTCCCTTAGGCTTACATAATTTACCTCTTACATATCCACAATCGGTACCCAGCCTTTCACAGTCCCTCAGATCCTTCCATTCAGTTCCGTTTTCTCTTCTTTTTCAATTTGCTGCTTCCTTGCACTGAGTATATTGTGACTTTCTTTACAGCCTGACACAAATTAGTCACACAGACGTTGTCATGCCCACTTACCACTAGTTTACAGTTTCTTTTTTCTTAGCTGTCAAGTCTTCTTTTCTTTCTAGATGCTATTTTATCATCCTATTTCTATAGTCCCAGCATTTCCTTGGCATCCTATATGATTCTTGTTCATCTTCTCATACCATTATTCTCATGTGCATTTTCCCCTTTATATACATTTTGTCTTGATTAAATTTTGTGTCCCTTACATGAATATCCACACTCAACAAAATCCCAGTCACGGTCTATCATAGTTTCTATTCTTACTTCCTTTACCTTGAATCCAATAGCTGATCTACTTTTCTTCTGTGTCTTTTTGACCTTAAAAAGATCTGCATCCTGGAGTTAGAATAGATGCAGCATTTTCAATAACAATTTTTTTAAATCTAACTGAGTAACTGAAGGTACATCTATGGCAACATCTGTTTCCACCCCGCATATAGCATGAGACCTGTTTGTTTTACAAATATTTTTTTTTGAGGAGTACGTGCCTGTCCCGGTTTCAACTGGGATTGAGTTAATTTTTTTCCTGGTAGGTGGTATAGGGCTATGCTTTATATTTGTGCTGAATACAGTGTTGGTAACATAGGGATGTTTCAGTTATTGCTGAGCAGTCCTTACACAGTGTGAAGGCCTTTCCCACTTCTTCTCCTGTCCTGTCAGTGGGAAGGCTCGGGATGCACAAGAAGTTGGGAGGGGACAGAGCCTGGACAGTTGACCCCAACTGACCCAAGGAATATTCCAGACCATATGGCATAATGCTCAGTATATAAATTGGGGGCAGTTGGCAGGGAGGGGTAGATCACTGCTGGGGCTTTGGTCAGTGGAAAGTGAGCAATTGCACTGGACATCAGGTATGAGGTTTTTGTGTGTTTTTTTCTTCTCTTAAAAAACCATAATTTTATATAATAATCACAATAATTATAATTAGTATAATATTTTGTTTAATTTTAGTCAGTAAACTGTTCTTATCTCAACTCATGAGTTTCACTTATTTTCTCCACCGCACTGAGAGGGGTGAGGGGATGAGTGAGCAACCAAGCAGCTGTGCGGTGCTTAGTTGCTGGCTGGAGTTAAACGACAAAAATGTTTGATCTCAAATGACGAGGAGGAGATCATATGCATTTTCTACTTTCCTATTTTCCCTGAGGAAAACATCATCAAAGTAGAATATAAACTCTAGGAATTTGTGCTGGGAGATATTCTGTTTGCCTACCCAACAAAATGGAGTTGTGCACAATGCTCGTGATGATGTTTGGCCTAGACAAAATCCCTTAGCATTTAGAGATTACTGAGAAAAATAGAAACGACTTCCAAGACAGGAACTCATCACTGCAGTGTGACTTTACTAAACAGATCATGTATTTAAATACATTTTTTTTAAACATGAAAGAGTAATTTTGTTTTTTGCCAAGCCAGGAAAAGCTTTAAAGACATGAGATAATCCATTGATATGGATGAGAATGCAAGGTATTTGTTACCTGTTCTCAAATGTAGATGAGTGCTAACTTTATTTTAAATTTCAGAAAGATTTTATAAACTTTATACCAGCTACTCTGTGAATGACATTGTGATGAAATTTGACACATAAAGAACAGATGCATTGCATACAGAATCACAAAATCACAGAATCTTAAGGGTTACTTCTTCTTTCATGTAGTTTCTAGCACTGTGCTCTCCATAATCACATGCATGTTCATTCTATTTCAACTGTTTCTCCCCATTTTTCTTTCACCAATGCTTCTTTTGTAGCTATTCATCTTAATTTCCCACTCAGCTCTCATCTCGCTATTCAAATTAGTGGCCATTATTTACCTCACTTGTTGACATTTATGTATCTTCCTTATTAGAAATGTCTTCCTTCATATTTTGAGTTTGGGTACGTGCAGTGAGTATATGGTAGTGTGTATATATATACATGCATACACACATACACACTTGTTTGACTGACCTCATCCTTTTAGAAATACATGTAGTATCTTGAGAAAAAAAAGCTAGTGGCACATCATAAAAGCCTTTTCTTTAAAATATCTCAATCTGTTGTCAGTTTTATCAACATGATCTTGCTCCTATGTTGAAAACATATGCACACGGAAAGAGTTACTATAATCTGAAAATCAGTTGTAAGAAAAACAACTGGATCAAAGTAGGAACAAAATTTCTAAGAGACTGATAAAGCTAGCATAATAAAATCAAGGCTAGTATAATAAGATCACCAAATAATTTCCCAGCCTTTTCATGCAGAATCTAGCATGTTATTCTTTTCTTTTTTTTTTTTTTTTTTCTTGCAGAGATCCTTTAAAGAAGTATTTAGCAAATGTAACAAAAAAACCCCGAGAGATTAATAGGTACCAGTCTAACAATAGACATAAACTATTTGTTCCATACATTGGGAACTATATTTCAATGGATTTAATTCAACAAGCATTTTTGTAATAAAAAGCAATCCTACCAGTGTAGTACCAGCATTACTACATGAATGTGCAGTAGAACTTCAATTCAAGAGGAAATATTGTTAATGAGGAAGAATACACTTTCTCACTGAGTTGAAAGTTGACTCTCCCATTACAAAGTATCACAAATGTGCTGAAATTAATTCCAAGTAATGTATTTCTTTGTGGTTATTACAGTCATTTAATTCACCCTTTCTGTCAGGACTTTTCCTCCTATTAGGAACTATTAATAGCTCACATGTAATTTCACACTACTTACCTTTTCTACAAGGTTGGCTGATCTGCATATCAGCTTCTAACTAAAATGCTTACACTGTTGAAAGCAGAGAAAAAGAAATTTCCTGCAACTGTGCAGTGACTTGTTTACGAACTATATTTTGTACTCTGATTAGATATCTATGGTGAAAAATATCTTCTAATAGTGAAAGGTGTAAAGTAGTCTTGAACTTCAACCCCATAGGTACACCTGGAAAATAATGTAAGGTCTGGAATAGAATACACAGAGCATAATGTAGTTGTAAAGTGGATTGAGTCAAAAAAGAGCCTCGGGCATCTGTGCACTTAGAACTAAATCTAGGCACAGGATTAATGAGAAAAAAAGAAGGATATAATCTATATCTTTATTAACTATTTTAGTACACTTCCTAGTTAAAGCTTTAAAGATTATTTTGAAAAAGTTTGCCTCTAAATTCTGCTACCGCAAAATTATAAATGATATCAAAGGAGGAGCTGGACAACAGCTGATTGCGAAATTTTTGTTCCCAATTATAATTGCCAATGAAGTACACTCAGTTTTAGGGTATGTATTTAATGTCATACAGAGATAACCTAACTATAAGAAGGATTTTAGAATATCATTCCTGCCCAAAACCTCTTTCATATTGGAATATTTCTAAATACTTGATTTAAAAAAAAAATGGATTTTGAAAAAATTTAGAGTGGGTCCAGGTACTCTTTTTTCAAATTTACAAATGCTGGAATGGCAGGTTTTGTTTGTCCACTAGGGACACTAAGCTGAGATGTAGAGTTGAGTGCCTGGTCTGATGTGAAATTGGTGTGATGTGTAGTTTTTCCCTCCTGAGGGACAGGGGAGTAGATGGAAATAAGGTACAGGCAGTATTCTGATCTATTGGTTTGCACTGAATGTATGATACTATTCAGACATCAAGTAGGCAGATACAAAGTGACAGGAAATGTATAGTAGGTAACATTTATACTAATCAGTATACATCTCTACTGAGACTGACATGTCGATGAGCTCTAACACCAAAAGGCAATCCTGCAGCTATTTTGCTGCGTTGTCACTGACAATATTCACAGGAAAGCTTTATCTAAAGTAAGATCGATGGAGATAAGAGAAGTTTATTACAAAGAAAAAAATATACATAAAACTTGTAGAAAATAAAGAATACCTCCTAAATAGCTTATTCAAAAAGTGTGGATAAGTTCTGCTTCCACTTAGTAGAACAGAAATCACACAAACGTTCTGGAAAAAAATAAAATTTCCCAGAAAGGAAAATAAATACAGACTCTGCATAGGAGAAAATGTACTTCCACTGTGCTCACCTATTACAAGTTAGCAGTAGCACTTTAATTGATTCTGAGCAACTTGGAAAATTTATCTTCATATGAAACTATATTTAGTGATCATGAAAGGCACCCCCAAGCTGCCTTTCTGCTCACTGATATCAATGCAATGCCACTCAATTCAGCAGAGTTGAACAGAGTGCAGAATTGGGCCCCAAATGTCCAATCCAGGAGGAAGGAGACTTGCAACTCATCTGTCAATAAGGCATTGTCTGTCCTCAGGCATACAAATATGGTTCTCACCAATATTCTAGGGGAAAAAAAAAAAAAAGAACTTTAAAGGAATATTTTTAAGTCTTCTTTGGCTGAGGTCTAAGACAAACTTATTTACCACTAGGTGTAAATTCAAACTGGATCACAATTCAGTTTTACCAGGCTCTGGATACAGGATTTTGGTACACAATCTTCCTGCAACTTTTATCTATCAAGTTCATTGGGGAAAAAAAATCTGAATTATTTTGTTGGCCTGATGTGAAACCCCCTGCTGCAGGATGTTCCTTTTAAGAAAGTGAACATTTTCCCAAATAAAGGAGCAGATGTAAGGCAGTGATATTTTTAAATCTAGATATAAAGTACACTGTAGTATTTGTGAAGTCATCCTTACAGTGGTAGACAGCAATTTTTAATACAAGATTTTAATAGCAGTAATGTTCAGGATGTAACTTGCTTCAGGGATGTGTATACACTGTTTGTCTTTAGCATGCTAAAGCAGCATGAGCTGGTATTCATGCTGAAAGCATCCTGCTCTCACCTTGCCCTGGAGCAGTTACTCCTCTGCCTCTGCATTTGCCTCCTTGTTTCTTGTGTCCTGCAACAAACCACAGTTAGCAACGGGCTTTTATTAAAACTGCCTCAGAAAAAGATGAAAACTAGTCTTAAACCAGAGCAGCTCCTCAGCTTAATTCACAATGAAGACTCAGGCATATTTATCTGACACAGAGGAAGCACGGAGCAATACCATTGACAGGTGTAGTGTCAGCTGAAGGTACATTCACCTTTCTATTTCCATCCCTTGTGACTACTTCATAGAATCATAGAATGATAGAATGGTAGGGGTTGGAATGGACCTTTAGAGACCATCTAGTCCAACCCCCCTGCAAAAGCAGGTTCATCTACATCAGGTTGCATAGGAACATGTCCAGGAGGGTCTTGAAGAACTCCAAGGAAGGAGACTCCACAGCCCCTCTGGGCAGCCTGTGCCACTGCTCCCTTATCCTCACAGTGAAATAGCTTTTTCTTATGTTTAAGTGGAACTTTTTTTGTTCCAGCTTCATCCCATTACACCTTGCCCTGTTGCTAGCTACTATAGAACAAAGGGATGTCCCAATCTTCTGACACTCACACTTTAGGTATTTATAACTTTTAATAAGATCACCCCTCAGTCTCCTCCAGACTAAACAGCCCCAGTTCCCGCAGTCTTTCCTCATATGAAAGATGTTCCATTCCCCTGATCATCTTGGTGGCCCTGTGCTGGACTCTCTCCAGCACTTCCCTGTCCCTCTTGAGCTGAGGAGCCCAGAATTGGACACAGGACTCCAAATGAGGCCTCACCAGGGCAGAGTAGAGGGGGAGAAGAACCTCCCTTGGCCTGCTGGCCACACTCTTCTTGATGCATCCCAGGATGCCATTGGCCTTCTTGGCCACGAGGGCACATTGCTGGCTCATATTTAGTTTATTATCAATCAGGACTCCCAGGTCTCTCTCTGCAGAGCTGCTCTTCAGCAGTTCGACCCCCAGCCTGTACTGGTGCATGGGGTTGTTCCTTCCCAGATGCAGGACTCTGCACTTGTCCTTGTTGAACCTCATGAGGTTTCTCTCTGCCCAAATCTCAAGTGGATTGAGATCCCACTGAATGGCAGCACAGCCTTCTGGGGAATCAGACAGTCCTCCCAGTTTGGTGTCATCAGCCAACTTGCTGAGGGTACACTCTGTCCCCTCATCCAGGTTGTTGATGAAGATGTTGAACAAGACTGGCCCCAGAACCGATCCCTGTGGAACTCCACTGGCCTCAGGCCTCCAACTCAACTCTGTGCTACTGATCACCACCCTCTGGGCTCTGTCATTCAGCCAGCTCTCGATCCACCTCACTGTCCACTCATCCAAGCCACACTGCTTGAGCTTTCTGATGAGGATGTTATGGGAGACAATGTCAAAAGGCTTGCTGAAGTCAAGGTAGATGACATCCACTGCTCTCCCTTCATCTAGCCAGCTGGTTATACACTCATGGAAGGCTATCAGGTTGGTCAAACAGGATTTCCCCTTGGTGAAGCTATGTTGACTCCCCCTGATAACCATCTTATCCTTCATATGTTTAGTGATAACATTCAGGATGAATTGTACCACCACTTTTCCAGGGATGGAGGTGAGGCTGACTGGTCCGTAGTTTCCTGGGTCATTCTTCTCCTTTTTGAAGACTGGCATGACATTGGCCTTTCTCCAGTGCTCAGGCACTTCACCTGTCCTCCATGATTGTTCAAAAATGATAGAGAGAAGCTTAGCAATCACATCAGGCAGCTCCCTCAGCACTCTAGGATGCATCCCATCAGGACCCATTGACTTATGAGCCTTAAGCTTGGCCAACAAGTCTTTAACCTCTTCCTCTTCCCCCCAGGGCAAGTCCTCTGCTGTCCCGGCCATCCTATTATCCTTGCCGGACTGGGCTTCCCGAGGGTCAGCCTTGGCTGTAAAGACTGAAGCAAAGAAGACATTCAGTACTTCGGCCTTCTCTGCATTCTCAGACACCAGGACACCCTCAGTGTTTAGTAGTGGGCCCACATTACTCCTCATCATCCTTCTGCTGCTGATGTACTTAAAAAATGCCTTATTACTGTCTTTAACATCCCTGGCTAAATTTAACTCTAGAAAACTTCAAAACCTTTGAAATGGGAACTGAGTAATTCAAAGCATTTAACACTCTGAGTCTGCAAATCTGCAAATCAGGAAACAACAAAGAAATTTGAATTATTTCTGGTAATGCACGCTTGAAACCCAACAATACAATAATAAATATAGTTTATACAACCCATTTCAGAAATAACTTCTACATTTAACTCAATCATGGGTGTCAGTTGTGTAACTGGACACACATATGGAGGGAGTGGCTGACACATCAGAAGGCTGTGCTGCTGTATTGTGCTGGAGGAAGTTTAGTGCAGGGCCACAAAGATGATGGAGTGAAGCATCTCCTTTATGATAAAAGGCTAAGGGAGCTGGGGCTTTTTTAGCTTGGAGGAGATTGAGGGGTGATCTCATTGATGTTTACAAATATGTAAAGGGTGGGTGTCAGGAGGATGGGGCCAGGCTGTTCTCAATGATGTCCAATGATGGGACAAAGGACAATGAGTATAAGCTGGAAAATACGAAGTTCCAAAGAAATACAAGGAAGAATTTCTTCACTGTGAGAGTGACAGAGCACTGGAACAGGCTGCTCAGATGGGTTGTTGAGTTTCCTGCTCTGGAGACATTCAAAACCCACCTGGATGAGTTACTGTGTGACGTACTATAGGTGGCCCTGCTCTGGAAGACGGGTTGGACTAGGTGATCTTTTGAGGTCCCTTCCAGCCCTTGAGATCCTGTGATTTAGTAATTTATTCAATGTAACTGCAGTTTTGATTTTCCTGTTAATTCAGAACATAGCAATAACATTATTAACCCAAAGTATGCAAACTACAGAAAATGAGATAATTCTGCCAGCAAATTTTGGGGTGTGGGGCAGGTGGAGGATAGAGAAATGGGAAAATATAGATGGCCATTGTTCTGTAAAGGTCTTTGTAATTAAAAAAAAAAGATTTTTCTTGATAAACATGTCATTCCTCTCTGGTTAAATTGTCTCTCTCACCCTGTAAATATTCATTACTTCATCTGTTCCATGTCAATGCCTCTTCAAAGCTAACCTTCTCCTTCCATTTTCCAGATGCCTCCATGCCTCCTGCAGCTTGTGCACCACACAGGTATCCTCTTTCTGCATCCTCCCAGGTACTCTCTGAGCTCCCATCCCTACAGTGTTCTACTTCACTCTGGATTGCCTCCTTTTGCTGTTCTCTTTTTAGCAACTAAGTTTAATTATGGTTTCTGCCTATATTTTTTTCAAATCCTTCTGGGTCTCAGTCTCGGGATCTCTCCCATCCCATCCTAGTGAGATGCTCAGTTGCTACAAGGCAGTGACAGAGAGTCCTCAGGGCTGCCTGGATGACCTTACAGATCCTCTTTCTGCTCACTCAGTTGCCTTTCCTCCTTCCTCAGCAGAAAAGTGCAGAGAGAAGGTGGGAGGAGGACATAACTACCTCACAGAGCTCAACGTGCAACACATCCTCTCATCTTGTAACATAATGACGCTGACATAGAGTAACTACATGCTACACAAAATATTACTGTAACTCTCTTTTTTTGATCACCGGAAGAGTGGTGAGGAAGATCAGGAGGAGCAAAAATACTAACTCTGTTGTGAAGGCTTGACACGTGGACCACAAGAAAAAATGTCCTGCAATTTACCTCTTTGCAAACACTATATTATATCAGTGCCTATTGCAATCTAGTTTTTATTCCTGTAGTATAAACTGTAGAGCTAAAGCTGTATGTATACTTCAATACCCCATTGATATTTTTGTTTCTACGAAAATTATTGCTTCTTCTCGTTCAGTTTTTTTTTTGAAAAAAAAAAATGTTTTCTTGTTAGTTATAATAGTTCCTTATTAGTATAAAGTTTCAACTTTAGTCACAGAACGTGTATCTCTAACACCTTTTTTGCACCAGGTAAGTACAAATGTAATTACCTATAATAGTTTCTGATAGCTGGCTCTAACTTGCATATTTCCCTTGAAATAATTTCCCAAGTTCTCATAATAATTTGTCTCACTCCTCTACTGGGTGAATTTTGGTTTTCTTGGTGCCTTTTTCTTCAAATGTTGTGAAGATGGCTTTTTCTTCTGTATTGTCCTTTAATTAACTATAGGGGTTTCTTAGCATACCAGTATTTCAGTTTTCCTTCTTTCATTATCATATGCTATCTTTCTCTAAACTGTATCTCAACAAAAAGAGATGTTAAATTAAAGATATAGAAAAAATACCAAAACAATAGTTTAATTATTGTTATCAATGTTTTGGATTAGTCATGACTGTAAGAAAGAAAGTATAGTTTCATCTGATTCTTTTTTCTCAGTCAGAATCTGCCATGCTTATTCAGGTTGAGTACTACTTTCCTGTTCATGTGATATCACTGAAATTAGTAGGATTATAGCCACAACAAATAATTCTCATACTGCAAAGATGCCAGAATCTAGCCTTGAATTATTTTCACAAATCATAACCCACAGTGGTTCAGTAGATTATTTACTCCCAAACTAATATATTCTTATTAGGTGGATATTTGTTTCCCAAATTGTGGATCATTTTCAAGCAAGTGCCTACTGTTTATGAGCACCTTATGCCAAAAAAATACCATTTTTGCTCTCTAGCCTCTGAGTCTGATATGCAGAGACACTTTAATTGCTCTGCATTCCTGAGTAATCATTTTTTGATGGGTTTATTACCACCTCTCCCTTATCAGGCCATGGCACCATTGCAGACCCTGGTGATAAATTACCCTTTAGAGAGGGAGAAGACAATGCCACTTTAACAAGTCCAATAAAGCACTTTTTATACTGGGATAGTTCAGTGCATTTCCCATTCATCATACACCCTCGGTGATTTTACACAGATTTTACACTGTTGATTAGCTCATTAGTGGGGTTAATTGGATACATTAACTGGCAGAATTACGGCTTGACTATGAACCAGAGGCTGCAGCATTATAAATGACAGACGAATTACAGACATGCATGGCCAAACTGAAGAAAGTTCTTCTATTTTATTAACTTTCATTAGGTTTAATTCTTCCCTTTCTGCTTCTATAGTTGACTCTGCTTGAATATTTACTATAGGACAAAATGAATAAGGGAACAGATTACATGAAGCTACATTTTCCATGACTGTCTGTCCTGACATTGCAAACATTCAGAAGACGATGACTAGAAAATGAGCAGGAAGAAGACTATGAATAGTTAGGCCTTACAATTTAAAGGTATAATCAGTGAAATACTAGCTGCCATCACATATCCTGATAGAAAATAATGTAGTTGCTTATTTGAGGATCAATCCTGTTCTCTATGTCTAACATAGTCAGGAAACTTGTTAACTTTTGTCTGTGGGAAGTGCAATGGAGACACTGAGCAAATAACTGCCTAGACTAAGTTTCACACTAGCTTCTGCAGCTGCTGGGATGATGTTGTTGAAGGAGTCTGAGGTTTTAAAACCCACAGAGGCTCAAAAGATTCTCCAATTGCTTTTTATGCAGTTTACTTCTTAATCGGGGTAATATGGTTTTGAATTATGTTGAATAATAATTATAGAAGTTTAAAATTTAGTGATGTATTATAAGTAAATTATTTGGTAGCTATATCAGTGTTTTGACATCGGTTTTCTAACAACTAGTTCTGATCATGTAAACTAAGGTTTTTGTACTTCAGGTATTTAATTTCATCTACTAAGCACACTAACTTTTTTCAATTTGAACATCTCAGAAGGCTGAAAGGGAAGAAATTATCCTTTATCCTCCGTTCCTCTTCCATCCCAATGAAAAAACATTACTTCCTCATTCTGATGACATTATATGTCAACAAGTGGAAGCCTGGGGGATATACAGCACACAAAGCCACCTTTGACCACCTCTGCTAGTAATGTCTCCAAATGCTACTGTTAATGAAAACATTTATTTCACAGGTCTGGCCACCACCTTGTGTATTTGCTATGGGGGTCATTTTGTTTCATATATCTCATTTCTAGGGGTAACAGATACAGATATAAACAAGTATATTTCCATATGCCCAAGATAGTATTTCATATGCAAATAGAAGAGAAAGTAATGCCTAAGTCTGTTAAGCGCACAGATGAAAATGTGGAGTGGGACCTCAGGCAAACTCATTTGACTACACAAGCAGGGATTACTTTCTAATAGCTCTCTATTCCTTTTTAGTTCAAAGCTCTTAGTGGGATTTTGTTGTAGAGTTTGGGGGTTTCTTTTTCATAGAATCATAGAATAGTAATGATTAGAAAAGACCTTCAAGATCATCAAGTCCAACCACTGACCTCACACTGCCAAGCCCATCACTAAATTAAAACACACTCCTCTGCATTTCATCTACATGTCTTTTGAATATCTCTAGGGATGGTGACTCTACCACCTCCCTGGGTAGCTTGTTCTCTTAATAACCCTCTCTGTGAAAAAGCTCTTCTTCATGTCCAATCTAAACCTCCCCTGGCACAACTTGAACTCATTTCCTCATGTTCTATCTTTCATTACTGGAGAAAAGGGATCGACCCTCACCTTACTACAACTTCCCTTCAGGTAGTTGTAGCCTCCTTTTCTCTTGGCTAAACATTCCCAGTTTCCTCAGTCACTCCTCATCAGACTTGTTCTCTTGACTCTTCACCTGCTTCATTGCCCATCTCTGGACATGTTCCAGCACCTCAATGTCCTTCTTGTAGTGAGAGGCCAGAACTGAACACAGTATTTGAGGTGCAGCCTCGCCAGTGCCTAGTACAAGGAGACAATCACCTCTTTGATCCTGCTAGTCACAATATTTCCGATACAGACCAGGATGCCATTGGCCTTCTTGACCGCCTGGGCACACTGCTGGCTCATGTTCAGACAGCTGTTGATTAACACCTCTGTCTTCAAGTCTTCCTGCCCTCAAGCAGGTCCACACACCTGCCCAGCTTGGTGTCATCTGAGAATTTACTGATGGTACACTTAAACCCCTCATCTGGATCATTGATAAAGATGTTAAACAAAATAGGCCTCAGCGCGCTGAGCCCTGGGGAACACCACTGGTGACTGGCCACCAACTGGATTTAACTCCATTCACTATGACTCTCTGGGCTTGGCCATCCAGCCTGTTTTCCAGCCATCTCAGAGTAGGTCCATGCAAGCCACGGGCAGCCAGTTTGTCCAGGAGAATTATGTGGGAGATTGTGTTGAAGGCCTTACTGAAGTCCAGGGAGATCACATCCACAGCCTTTCCCTCATCCAATAAGTGGTTATTCTGTTCATAGCAGGAGATTAGACAATTGCATGCCTACAACTGTCTAAAGTTCTACTAGGATGAGAGCAAGAATATTGTAGTCATGAAGTTTGAGCTAATTCACAGTTCAGTTTGTGACCTTCATTTTCACTTTGACTTGCCCATGTAGTATGGACTATGTTCCTTGGTCCTTTTTATTGAATGGATCTGATTTCCATCACTGTACATTGTCTTAACTTTTCTTGTTTCATTAAGATAGACTTTGGTAATCTAGCCATTTGTTTTGCTTAGCTTCTGTTTAGGGCCTCTTTCACTTGCCTTTTAATTTCTCTGTTAAATAATGATAGCTTTGGATTGCTACCAGTCCCTGAGCTTTTCTGGATAGACAGCACTTAGTCATGAGTGGTAACATCATCAAAGTACTCCAGTATATTCCCTCTTAACTACCTATAAACCATTACTTTCCAATTGTGTTATATCTACAATAAAGTAACTACAGCAATTTCAAAATTGAGGATGAAATCTGTAGATTGTTAAAGCCATGCCTACATTAGCATGAAGAAAAGTAGCTTTGTTGTTGATTTTGTTCCAGTAACTCCTGCATTAGAAGCTGAATTACCATCTTAGAGACAACTACATTTTTTTCTAAAATAAGGTCCTAATAAAGAGGACTCTAGACTTACCAGGTATGAATCTATTAATTCAGCCCTGAAAACCAGGCAGGACAAAAGCAAACAACAACAAGATGGACATCTTGTTGGGCAGAGAGGAACCTCGTGAGGTTCAACAAGGACAAGCACCTGGGAAAGAACAATCCCATGCACTAGTACAGGCTGGGGGTCGAACTGCTAAAGAGCAGCTCTGCAGAGAGAGACCTGGGAGTACTGATTGATAATAAACTAAACACGAGTCAGCAATGTGCCTCGTGGCCAAGGTGGCCAATGGCTTACTGGGATGAGTCAAGAAGAGTGTGGCCAGTAAGTCAAGGGAGGTTCTCCTCACCCTCTACTCTGCCCTGGTGAGGCCTCATCTTGAATTCAGTGTCCAGTTCTGGGCTCCCCAGCTCAATAGGAACAGAGAACAGGGCCACCAAGATGATCAGGGGACTGGAATATCTTTCATATGAGGAAAGGCTGCGGGAACTGGGGCTGTTTAGTCTAGAAAAGAGGACATTGAGAAGGGATCTTGTTAATATTTACAAATACCTAAATGATAGGTGTCGGGAGGTTGGGGCATTCCTTTTTTCAATGGTATTAAGCAACAGGACAGGGGGTAATGGGATGAAGCTGGAACACAAAAATTTCCATTTAAACATAAGAAAAAACTATTTTACTGTGAGGGTGACAGAGCAGTAGCACAGGCTGCCCAGGGAGGGTGTAGAGCCTCCTTCCTTGGAGGTCTTCAAGACCCACCTGGATGTGTTTCCACGCAACTTGATCTAGGTGGACCTACTTCTGCAGGGAGGTCGGACTAGATCATCTCTAAAGCTTCCTTCAACCCCTACCATTCTATGATTCCATGATTCTGGGACATTTGTCTTCCTAATAGGCGATTTGTTATCTTAAAAGCATAGGAGCAGTTCTCAGAAACATGTGAGATGAGTATTCCTTCATTTAGCTCTGAGAACGATATCTTCCCTGCTTTTTCTGTCAATAATTTGTTTCATTTTTGTGTTGTGGTTTATCCCTTTGGGAATAAGATTATAGTCCTATAAAGCAGCAAGGAGTTCCTATTATCCCTTAATAATAAGTAATGGTGTGGAGTTGAAAAGTAATATTCCGTGGCTTGTAATATGAGTGTTATTGTGCACTGCACTTACAGACAAGGAGAATGATTCTATGTCTTTTTAGCACTATCAGAACCAAATGTCTCAGACTGAGACTTGTACCATCACACAAACATTGCTACTCAGACTGATGATTTTACTCACAGTCAAATACCACTGCTTTGCAAATGGATCTGCTGAATTGAAAGAGAGTGCCAACAGAGTGAGGTAATGACATTCAGCATAAATAAACGTATTTGATGTTGGCCCAGTGTTTGCAATCTATGGAAGTCATGACAGGTATCAAAGGCAGAAGGAATATGGAGTGACTGCAGAAGTAGGCTTCTGTCTCCCTTTGGTCACAGGACCTATACATGAGAACTGCCCTTTGTGTCAACAAGACTGTTCATGCACCTAATGCTAGACATTTGTGCATGCCTGTGTAGGCATGCTGCTTGCTACTGTATCTTCAGAGAGCACCCAGGTACTTTTGGCACAAAAATCAGTCTCATCACTGTTGAGGCTACCATGAGTGAGCTGATGAATATTGTACCATCACTGTCTGCATGACACAGCAGATCTCAGTTCTGCCCAGTTCCTACAGCATTTTGACATACACAGTTGTCACATTTGCTTAATAATCTGAAACTTCCTAAACTTCCTAAACAAATCAAAGGGAATGCACAAACAGAAGAGCTGTTTGTTCTGATTTCTAGTCCATTAAATGCTCCTTTTCTTAAGACAGGTTTTTCTCTCTAGTAATTAGGTTTCTTATGCTATCAAAGCTCAACATCACCAAGCAGGCATGAATTTGGCCACCAGACCTGAAGGTTCTGTGACTTTTGCCTCTTGACCAGGTGATTTAGTTCCCCTAGTTTAATCCTCAGTCCCCTGACCTTCCATGCTACATATATGCTAGTTTTCTTCCCAGCTTTAATTGACTAGTTAGTCAACTTTAAGGCAAACGCGGATTCTGCACCTGGTACAATAATGGAAAGGCATCACTCTGGTGGAAGACAGCACAATGCTGGCATCATTTTAGACACCCTGGATTTAAAAACTGTTTAACAAAATTGTCTTAAGGCTACAAGGAGTCCAAGGGAGACTGAAGAAAGATGCTCAGTGTAGACAACAATTACATTTTTATTACTAAATTTATTGTTATATTCCTAACATTAAAAGGTGGCTTCATATATACTGTCTATTGAGGATAGCCCAAACTCATGCTGGAGATGGCTTTAATAACTAAACAGTCCAGATAATCCAGGTCCCACACTTCAGATCATGACCTGTGTAATTTACTTCTATGGATAGTCAGCACTAAGTGGATAGCTCTGAATTTGGGCCCAGGAACACTCATCAGGGCAGGAGTTTTTAGTAACCACCTTGGATAATGTGACTCCTCTCGAGGAAGCTTGCCTGAGTTTCTATCGTAATCACTGGCAGATGGTCTTCCAGAGTAATTTTCAGCCTTAAATGTTTATTATCAAGCTATATGAACTATAATTTGTATTCAGGCTAAGAATCCTGTGATTAAAAAGGCTGGAATAAAAAGCTTAGAATAAAAAAGTAAATCCCAGGGCTTGGATTAAAAAAAAACCAACCTAAATTTGTTGACTTCAATCTGATTTACATTTTTAAGTTTCCAGCAAAAAACCTTTCGATTCCTTTTGCCAATGGACTTGGAAAAAGAAAATAGTTTCATAATATTTAATCTTAATTATTCTATAACTATTGGTTTTGGAGAACAAATTTTTGATTTTACCATGAAAATGAACAATGTGAAAGGTATAAAACTGGCTAGAATCTGTTTCTGAAAGGAGGAAAAGAGCTTGCTCCACACATAACTGAATGAATAATTACATCAAACAAGATGCTGTGAGTCAGCAGAGACTCTACAGATGAGATTGGAAAAGAACTGATTGACAGAAACAAGCTATGTCTTTAGGGACAAAATGTTGAAGGTTTCAGTGAGAATTATGAAAAGGTAAACTGAAGTAATCAAATAGATTAAAAGTATTCACAAAATGTCTTTCAGATGCATGCTAAAAGTTAGGGAGAAAATGTATAATGAGAAATAGGATAGAAAATCCTACCAAAATGGGGATAATACTACCTTGCTTTGACAACAAGAAAAAAACCATTCTTTAAGAAATCAGGTATCTGTTGACCAGAGTTAGCTTCTCAAAATTTTGCAAAGCTGGAGAACATCTTCTGAGGGAAAAACGAAAAAAAAAAAAAAAAAAGCTACATAGAATATGTATTTACTAAAGGTAGCCTCATACTAACCTGACACCTTTCTTTGACATGATAGATGATCTTCTAGGAAAGTGAAGCACAGGACAAGTTAGCATCAGCATATGCAGTCAAGGCTGATGATAAAGTTAAAGCCATATTAAAAAACATTTGCTTCTTAAATCTCATCATTTCTATATAGTTATTTATTCTTTTCTGGAAGATCTGAGTTATATTTTGCTGGTAGAGAAACTGTAGGAATAGATAACTTGTTCAATAGCAGAATCCTTGTAAGGTGTCAAGTCTTTTTTTTTTTTTTTTTTGTTACTGTTTCTGCTTCCTTACATATTTTGCTCTCTACCTACTCTATGATTCATATTCCATAATGCAATTTGGCCATTTTCCTTCCCTCTGAATTGATGTTTCTTTCCATTGCTGTTAGCTAATGTGTTATTCAAACTCAAAACATTATTATATTTCTCCTCTATCTTGCTAGCTCTTTCTTTTTTTTTTTTTTAAGATCAAATCTTATTAAAATCCTGGCTTCTATTTTTCTCCTTTTTTTTTTTTTTAATATACTTACAGTATGACTTCAAGTTTTACAATGAAAAAAAGGAGACCCACCCCACCCTGCACAATTTAATTTATTAGGCAAATGTAATTTCCAGACCTCCTGCCTTCCCCTCCCCAGTATTGCAGTTTTCACACCCCATTAATACGATGCAAACACACACACACAAATACTGTATTACTTGGTTTCTAGATCAGGGCACATACATTTCTAGCTGCTCTTCTTCCATCTCACAACTGCTCTCTCTGTTGTTTTACTACTGGAAAGGTCCCTTGATATTTTGACCATTATAATTGCAAATAATTCCATAGCTAGCTTTTAAAAACTATTTTAATAAATTATCATAGTGCAAATGGCTGGAAGTGTGAACGAGTGTTATAAATCAGGTGACAAAGTATGTTTTTGTGTTAAAAAGGATGATTTCATGAAAATATAGGTTCTTCTTTAAGTCACTTTGAGACAATATCCACAATCTGATGATTTTAAAATATTCACCTTCATATTAAGTGTAGGTTTTTGGTTTTTTAACACAGTCTCAGATAGCCATCGAAGAGGATTATTTAAAATGAAACAGCAACAAGGTATATTCCCTATTAGCTTCACATGTCAAGGTTAAGTAGTTTAGGTGGGTGGTGAAAAGAATACACAGAAATTCATAAACAGCCCTGTAGCTAACTGTAGAATCTGTATAAGAGTGCTCTTGGCAACAGGCACATATTTGGAACCAGGCATCACAAAAACAGTTATACAAAGCAGTCCAATCCCACTGACCCCCAGCTGGGAGATGTCACACCACACCACTTCTCTGCTTGCTGCCCAGCAACTCCTAAGTTTCTTCTTCCTGTGCTTGCCTGTGATCTCAGCAGGAATGGCTGGAGGTCACTTACTTTTTCAAATAACATGACCCTGGCCATAGCTTAGCTTTTATTATTTCTACTGTAAGACCTTGTTATTCAACCTGATTATATTTCAAATAAGACTTTCTTAAACTATGACTATGAGAATAGAAAAAAGATAAGTACAATGTAAATCGACATGATTGCAACAATCACATTTCTTAATAGTCTTTGCTACCACCCTGATATCTGCCATGCCTCCTCAGACGAATAAATCCCAACCTATTCAGTCTCAGGTGAGAACTAGGGGAATACTTGAATTGTGCAATGACTCTCAAGGTTATCACCTCCAAGATACAGAACAGCAAGGCAACAAGCAACTTTTGGAAATGCAGCAGTTGTCTTTGACAAGCCTTGAGGTTGCTTGATTCCTCTCTTGTCAAGCCAAGGAGATGACTCCACCTGGGACGGTATCCTAAGGGACAGAGGCTATCTTTCAAACAGGCAGAAATGTCACTGACAAAAACATGCTTCTGTGCTTCCGAGACCTCAACATGAGAGGGGAAATGTGACAGGTCTGGCCTGGTGTGAAAGCTCAAACAGGAGAGCAATGAAAGGCAAGTGAAAGAGGGCAAAGCTGTGTAGTTGCTTTTCCTCATTACAAGTTGGAGTCTGTTTTGCTGAAATATTTCCTGCTTAAGCCCAGTCAACAGAACAGAGATGGTAAGAGGTGAATGACAAAACCATTTAATAGAGATCAGACTCTCTCAGAGGAGCATAATGCACAGGGGAAACCAAAGAACAGGGCAATCTCTTTTCTCTGCCTCATGACTTGCAGGTTTGACTTCCTGCAATTTAACAGAGATACGTTAAAGAATCTCTGCAAGACCTGAATACCAGGAGTTTTAAACGACAGACACTTGTATGCTCTCATACCTCAATACTAAACAGTTCTTTCTCTCTCTCAAGTCATTACTGTTAAATGATATCTCTTTGGCAGAGGTAAGATCCTGAACTCCAGGCTGTGTGTCCCTAATAGTCATTGTTCCCTCAACTTTACAAAATACTGTCAGTATAGCTTTTATTAGTGCTTTTCCCATGCAGTTGTAAATGGAATAATGTGTTCCCCAACAGACTCCTAGGAGAGCCAACAGCAGTTACTCCACATGACTTCTTAAGGACTGTTGTTCTCAATTATTCTCATTCTCTTACATTTAAAGAAGTACACATGTGTACAAATATACATATAGAGGATGCCTGCTCGAATCTGTAAATCTTACTTTCCACAAGTTAATACTAAGAACAGCAAGTTCTTAACAGGAATATATCAGATAGCATTTTTGCTTATGAAATGCATGCTTCAGAAAACAGAGTCAAAATCAGTTTCACAAAGATATCCAGTCAAACATATCTAAAAAATCAAGATTTTAACTGCAGCTAATATAAAATTGAATGTCAGTAGAATATAGGTGCACAACACATCCTCCTTTAGAACTCTGTGGAGAACAACAAAGGAGTTGTCTTTCACAGGAGCAAGATACCAAGTAGGTGAAGGGAATTCCCTTCTACTACGCTGCCATTTAACACTCAAAATTCTTTTTTGCAACTTCACACAAAGTGCTCAGTGATGAGTGCTTACTCATCACTACCCAGATTTTGCTAGATCGTCACATATGGTGAAAAAATTCTGGATCCATGTACTCGGGTCCCTGATGCCAGGGAAACCACGGATGGTAGTCTATGGCCCTATGCCTTCTGTTACCAATCCTTATGCTATGATTTTTACACTGTTGATAGATAAAGTTATTTCAATTATTCTGGGGCATGCTTTCCCTACTTTATAGTTTGCACACAGTGCTTCACATCAACGATCAGGGCAAACTGTGTCTTTTTGGTTTTTTTTTTTTTTTTTTAAAGCAATTCCCTTGAAGATCTTATGGTGTTTGCATATGACAGGGGAGATTTACAGTCAAATGATATTTTAGTATATTCTCACTAGAACTGTAGCTGTTGAGAAAATCAGAAACACTGAAAATATAAATCCAGAAATTTCAAGCAATATGTGGAATATTGCCAGATTTAGAAACAATACAATGATGTCATATTTTGGAGGCAAGATATCTTCAGTCTAGTAGCATCTTAAAGTTCATGGCTCACATTACTAAGTTCATATTTCACAGGAGTTACATAGACAGATGTCATTTTTGCTACACAGATGATGAATTACAAAAGGAGATGTCACACCAAAACATAAACATAAGAAAAGGTGTTGCAAAGTTTTATTGTTCCTATAGAATTCCAAGCATCAACTGTAATGTAAAATTACACATGCTTATACTGTTTCAAATCTATAAAATTGGGATATTCACACTTTCAGCAGCCTGAGCTCAGTGCACTTGCCTTCTGAATCATCAAAATACATACACTAAATTAAGTAAAAACTACATGAGAAGTTATACGCAATGGTAACAATGTGAGATTTGTTAGACACTCACTAGAGCATGACATGTCACAAGGCCTTGTAGCTGAATAACCTTAGAAATGACATAGTTGTTCACCTTAGGTAAAAATATAATGTCAAAAGAAACCTACCCAGTTCCTTTTCTCTTTTAATGAGATTTTTACTCTTCTCATGCAGTACAAATCATCCAGGAAAATATCTTGATGTTGGATGTCCTCTGATGTTGCCTAGTTGTATGCCATTTATCCTCTCTCCTCTCCAGTCAGCTCTAGAGGAATTCTGCAAGAAAAATAAAGATGAAAGGAAACCTAATTGGATCCTACCATCTGATTAAAAGCCGCAGCAATAAAACAATGTCTTGAATACATGACTTGCTGAAATAGACATTTTGAATTTATAGCTACATATGCAGACTGAACTGTGGATAACAAAAACATACATGTAATTACTCCTTGGCTAACAGAAAGGGTCTAGGAGATGGGAGGTGATAAAAATGAGGAAAAATACAGGAGAAAGGGAGGAGAAGTACCTACTTTTCAGTTGTTTTTTGGCAACAAATACTAAAATATTGATTATTAATGGTCTTTGGCATGGGAAAGTGCATTACAAACTCCCTGCTAAAACTTGTATATAAGCTGTAAAATAAAAATACATATTTAAAGTTAGAACAAACTGTAGGAGGTATAATACCTTTCTTTATGAGCTAGTATAACTTACTACAGTTGTGGATAAGCGAAACACTTTAATTATCCATGGTATTTTTTGCTTGAAAATCAAATGCAGAGTGCAGATCAACACAAGTTCTCCACAACACTTCATGCCGGTGTATAATGCAGGACTTGCCTTCTTTCATCAAAGAAGTTTGGTGTCAGATGTAAGCTGGTGCTGCTTCACTGAAATATAGCAAGAGTGCTGATTTATACCAGCTAAGTACAACCATTCAAGCAGCATCAATGAAATGGCACAACTTCTGCAACCAGGAAAGCAGAACATTTTTTGCTGCAGAGGCAGGTTTATGCTAATGTTTCCCTAGGCAGAGCAGAAAGGTTCTTGATTTTGAAAGTCTGAAATATTTAAAACCAAAGCAAACTGCAACATCACTAATTTTGCTGACAAAATTTTTAACAAAATAACTGAGTCTGTCTGTGAGACTGTTACAAATACTCAAATATCTAGGTAGAAACATGATTTTCACCCATTAGTTTAGAGAGGTTTTCCTGGATGAAGACTGTGAACGTGATATTCTACAACACAATGCCCATAATGAACCCATATATATTTCTCTAACAAAAACAAGGTCCAAAGGTGCAGAAGTGTATGAGAGAGAATGGAGACTTAATATTGCTGGAGAGACTATCTGAATGAACTTATTACGGAAGGATGTTGAATCTTTCCATTATAAAAACGTCCACATTGCCACATCTTGATGACCCTAGTTTACAATGGGATTCTCACATGGTAGGAGGGAGTAACAGTGTTAGCTGGCTTCTTCAGGATTTTGATAGGAAGAAAACTTTGCATCCAATGTGTAGCTACGATATAGACAAGATGGACCCTTCTGCATCAGAAGTCTTAAGTTAAAGTGAATTTGGCTTACAATTTTAAAACTTACTCTCTAAAAATGGCCATTATTACTCAATAAGCCTTTTTGCAATTCAAGTCTATAGCTTCCTGAAGCCAACTGACTTACTATTGAATTGTTGAGGTGATGAGTCCTACCTGCTTAGCTTTCAAGCAGTTAATGGTATGAAGAAAATTGAAGCTAGTAATCCCTGAAGGTAGTGATCTTAAATTCTCTTTACCTACACTCCTTTTAGAGTATTTCTCACATGCCTATGCATTCACAGACACAAGCACACAGTGAGCCATAGCAGATCTGATTACCTTAGTACATGACATGGGGGCAGGATTTAAGGAGCTAATGCTGAAGGTCCAGCAGAAAGAGTTCTGTGTTGAGAGTGGAAAGAGGTGAAGGGCATGTTTTCTGAATCGATGCCTATGGCTACACCAGCCATTGTCCCTTCATGGGGTTTGTGGTCTCAAGTGCCACAGGCATTATTGCTACCCCGTGGCTAAAGCAGCAGTCAGTTCTGCCACTGAATCAGAGTCTATTAAGCAAAGGGAGTTATTCCTGCCACCAGGCTGTAGTAGAGGTCACAGCCTTGACCTGTCAGTGAGGCACTAAGTGTTGGAGAGAAGTCCTCCTCCTCTCCTGTATCATTCCTTCAAGGCTCAGCATGCCAAGCTGGAAAGTACAGGGAGTCAACAATCTGGCCCTTTAGGAGAGTCTACTGAGTTGATTATCCTATCATATAACAGGCATCACTTTCTCACATGTCAAATATGTGTCTATGCTGTGCTCACTGCTTCAAAAGACTGACTTCATAAAGAAAATAGAATAGTAACTGTTCTATTACAGAAAACCAAAATAAGACAAATGAAATACTAAGGCACAATTTCTATCACACCTCCAGCTCATGAGCTCAATGACACTACCTTTGATTTCCAAAGACTTAATTTTTCTTGCCTCTCTTATACTCAGATTATTTTAATAGGGATAGAATATGGGTGAGGAAAACCACACCTCTTACACTTTCATAAAATTGTGTAAGTGAAATTTCAACTATCCTCTATCAGTGAAAAAACAAATTATTTCAGAATGTGTGCAAGCCAACTGTCCACCAAGTCAACTGAAATTTTGTCTGAGATGTGAGTAGAGAATCAGGCTCATTATTTGAAAAATTCCTTTTCCAGTATTATTTAATCACACATCAGTTATGGAACAGATACAGTGCTCAGTTAGAGAACCGAAACCATACAAAATGTATGAGTACTTGTGTTTGGAAATGTAATCTGGATATAGATATCTAATTAAATAGAATTCATATTAATTCATTATGATGATATGTTAGCAGACATTATCCTCCCATTTGGTTGTAATGGCTATTACCAGTATAATTGGGAGTGTAATATTCTTGCTATATAACACAGAATTTAGCAACAGGTTTAAATATTTTGTTTTCTCTTTCTTTAAAGACAAGAGACCATAAAATGGACTCAATGATAACCTGAAAGTCCAAAAATACTTATCAGAATGTAAACATTAATGATACAATTAAAATGCATACAATAAATGAATTCTAAGCCTCCAGGAAAAAAGCTCTTTCTGTGTATGCAGGTAATGACACTGTAGAGTTTTTAACACCTTTTACCAAAAAAATAAAGCACAGGAGAACATTAATCTCACAGAGAATTGCCTTAATTGCAATGACCCCAAGGGTAAGACATTAGGAACACCTTGAGAGCTATATATTCAGTACAAACAATGGTGCCCTCAAGCAGAAAGCAGCCTTTTCACTCTGTTGCTTTCATTTTTACCAATGCCTTCAGTGTAATCAACTATGACAATGCTTAATCTTGCTTTTTAAAATCTAGATTATACAAATCATCAGTACAAACATCATTACAAATCATCATTAAAAATAGAGGAGGATTTGCAGTTAACAACTTATTCCTGATACCAGATATAGGCAAGAAAAACTTCATACTGCACTCCATAGTTAGAAAAACATACTATATGAATGTAATATCTGTTTAGATTACAATAATTAAAAATAAAGTAAGAGTAGTTTTAATATTGTTTTCAAAAATATGCAACACAGTTCATCTTATCTACAGAAGATGAAAATGTGACAGAAGTTCATAATAATGTAACTTTGGGTATGTTTTTGCCCAGTAGTCTGGTTAATTTATGTTACATGTGTATACATGTTGCGAGTCAGAGAATATAAAATGTCTATTTAACAGACTTATTTAATTTCCTCTGCCAAATCAGCCTGTTCCAACTATCTTCTTACAACAAATTCTCTATCTGTTGTAAAGATAGGTTAATTCCTGTCTCTCAGAGGTCATCTTAAAAGCCTCATATGTGTTACTTGTTTTTTTTCAACTTTGGTATGTGCCCTTCTGTTTTATAAAGCTTTTGTTACATGCTGTTGCATAACATTTCAATCTACACTTACAAAGGATCAGAAGTCACAGACTTGGGCTTTTCCGTATGTTTGTAGCCAGAATGCTTCTGATGGTATTTTGTTACAGAAAATAGCAAACCCCTGAGTATTTTCTCAGTGTTCAATATTTTCTGAGTATTCAGGAGAAAAAAATCACTGCCATGGATCTTCATAATGTGAGCTCTTCAAATTTCTTAGATTTTTCATTATGTCACTATAAATTAATAACAATAAAAATGGCAGTGTGGGCTCACCATAGAAACTAAAAGTTTAGACCTGGCTTAATGGTTTTGTATAAGCTGGGTGTGAGTACATGGACAAACGGGAGATTTGCAACCCAGCTGTGATTAAATGCTCAGTTACTCAGAACAGAAGCTCTTTCTATGTGAATGACTATAGTAAATGCATATGGGACTGCTCTGTGTGGGTGGGATCAAAATGAATCTTGAACCAACACTTGATTCTTCTTCTCTTTCTTGTCTGTGTAGTGGAAGAAAGGAGACAGAAAGAATTTTTTCCAAATAAAATCTTCTTAATAATCTTTGCAGAAAGTGGGGTTGATTTTGGCTGATAGATTCCCACTCTGTTCTAGTTGACAGACTAGGTACTTCATATGCACATTATTTAAAGAGAAGGCAACCCCTATGTCTGGCTTTGAGTGTGAGTGATCTGACAGCCACCAGTGTCGATGTGTATTTCCATATATAGTGTCAACGTATACAGCAGATATCTATAGAGTCAGCGTGACTATATGGAGAATATGTTGTGTATCAGATCAGAGTAACATTGTAATTTTCAGAAAGGCTCTCTTTTCATCTGAAAGTCTTCATATGCCTTACAGCCAAAGTCAGTCCCATTTACAGATAAGGAATCAGAAGCACGAGAAAGTTAACTAACTTTCTGAAGTCACATATGGTGGGCCAGGATTACAGTTGGGAAAGAGAGTTCTATCTCCTTGACATTGATTTAAGCAAAACATAGCTGAAATTACTGGGGACAAATAAATTGATTAAAAGGAAGGGCTAATCTGAATTAAATTAATGTACTTCTCCAGTGTTCAACGGCCTAGTCCCACCTCTGTGTGAAAGAACAGGACTGCTCTGATCAGATGAGTTCTTAGCTGCATGTATTTGCTTTTTGGTGAGGATATTCTGTGATGTGTAAAAGCAAAGCTCACTACAGCTGGCAAAAGACCAAAGTCAGACCATGCTGTTCAGCCTTCTAGATTAAAAAAATGGTATCAAAGTGAAATGAGTCACCAGGATAACACAGACTGTACAAATTTAAGTGATATTCACAGAATGGGAAAGCAATGCCCTGGGTATTCATCACAGCTGTTTCAAATCAAATGTGCAACACAATTACGATGAATTCTGGATGACAGATGACAAATCTTTGTGAGTGAACGTGTCCCTGAGGGCAATAGTAATGAACAGAGTGAATGGGCCACAGAAAAAGAAATACGTAAATGCATAATCCTGAATGCTAGGAGTTAAGACTTTGCTGACAGTAGGGCACGCACAACTATATCCATCTAAAGCTACCCTTATGGTACAGGTTATGCTGACTTGAACATAAGCAGGCTATTTCTGTCTACAAAAGTAGGTGAGAAAGGGAAGGAGAGACTTCGCTGCCTCTCACAACACACAAAAAACCCTCACTCAGTGTAGGCTCCCACACATTGACATCAAAGTGCCACTTTGACATAGTGCCCCTTGTGTTGCTCTAAGACACTTCACCTGTTCTGGCTGCTACTTCAGAAGACAGAGGTCTCTTGCAAGTCGTATTTATCTGTTAGCTCCATATGGATGCTATTGATACACTAGGAAATCTCAAAAACCATTGGATGTCTTACGGGGAAAAGTGAATTCAGTCCTAAAAGCGTCAAATATTAAGTAGGTCAGCATCAGACTACTACCACAGTGAAAGGCAAGAAGAAGGGGAGGAATGGATCTCTGATCCATGTCATCCCCAGCATGACCTTCAGGCAGAGAAGCAATGGTCACCACATTAACTTCATGCAGACATCTAATTCAGCACTATCAGTCCTTAAAATTCCAAAGTGCAAATAGCTACGGCAACTTGTGGAGTTGCTAAATCCATGAATGTTTGTTGTGTTTTTTGTGGTTTTTTTAAAAATATAGTTATTGTAGAATAGCTTTTATCCTAAATGGAAAGAAAAGCTGAGGTAATCTCATTCCCACTGTGTGATAAACAACAGCTGCTGACTTTTTAATGGTGAGTACTTTAGATCTGAGAGACTTAGATGGACAGAATAGATTTCCTGTATATATTTGAATATATTTGTTCTCACTGAATGAATAGACACATGCTTTCACTCTGTATGAATACATTTTTAATGTCCTTCTACATTTACTATAGCACATGATATAACATTCAATTTGACCTTTTATGCTAATCTTTACTTGTCAAAACAATGATATTTTAGACATGGAAAATATCTAAAACTCAGCTGTCTTTCAGCTTCACTGTGGTGCCCAGATGTTGTGAAATTTAGAAATGTATAACACATCATTCCAAAATGAAGGCTTCTGTTACCCTGAATGGATACATCCATGGCCAATTTGGAAAACACAGGTTTATCTTATTGAGATTTCCAGTTTCAGCACTAGAAGTCACCCTTCTTCTCCTCTACTCCCAACATGTAGAAACAGCAGTAGAGAAACTTTGATGGTAGTAATGCAGATGTAGGCTGGACTCCTCACATTTTTCAATCAGACTGGGCATGGATGGAGAAACCCCCGCTGGTCCATTAGCTCTGCTTTGCAACACATGGGACAACCCACACTTATCATAGTTTTTGCTCCCATCTCTGAAAACTTGGTCAGATTATCTCTGTATTAGTTACAGGGTTTTTTTTTCCACCTGTAAATATGAATTATTTACTCTTTTTAAAAAATCAAGTAATATTGCATGGCCATAGGTATTGGGGCCCTTCCCCAGGACTCTATTCTCTCTACTTTAACCATGCTCTGGAAAAATGAAGAATCAGAGGGAGCAGTACACCTGGTCCTCAGATGTCAAGTGTCCAAAACTTTCATTTGCATTTGCGGTCCAGGGACACTGAACACTGTGTATTGTTTGAAGTAGTCAATCAGCTCTGAGAAATTCATTGTAAAAAGAAAAGAAACCTTTAACCTTAATTCTTCAACTCATTAGAGCAGAATTCAATAGAAAGATCATCAATGCAAATGCCCCAATAATATATGTGCTTGAAGAATTTCTGTTTCACCTGCAAGGTTTTGAAAAAGGACAACTTTCATTTCAGATGCCTGCTCTCTGACACCAGGGGTTTTGGGTATCTCAAATAAGAAAATCTGGAGGATACTTAAAGTATTATCTCTCTCAAAGTATAAATTTCTAGAAAATATTTAAAGAAAAATAGTTAAAGAATGCAGAATTAGTCAGCCTGAATGACTATCAAATGTTCTGATGATTTTTCATAGCTTTTTAGTTTTGTCCTTCAAGGACATTAGGAAAAAAAAAAGATAAAGTAACAACTGATATTAGATTCTTGCTTTTGATTTCCTCCTATTTGCTCATTGTTCTAAAAATTCTTCTAATGTTTGCTATTTTTTATATTTTTCTCTGAAAAATATTTCAAATCTGGTTACCTCATGACCATTAGTATCAACAAAACTACTTCTTTTTAGGTCTGGTTAATTTTAGCTCCATATATCAGGGAATCTAACGTACAACATTTCTAATAATGAAAATGTCTATTTTGCACATATGTATGCAAATAGGTACTTTTGTGAATGTAGATAATACCATTAAAATCTATAGGATGAGCCATATGTAGAATGTTATATGTGTACCTGTGTCTACAGAGAATAAAACTCAAGCTCATTTCCAATTAAACATATTGGGGCCAAGAAATAGTTATTAACATCCAAAATATTATCCTAGTGAATAAATGAATGAGTTTTCTGTTCCCTGTAGAATATCTTTAAGTAGCCATTTTTTTTTTTTATTATCATACAGTTCTGAAATTGCTATTTTGGTAACTTTAAGAAAACCCTCCCACACCACATTGTTACATCCATAATCATCAGTACAGCATATTTGTCTGATACTCATAATGGACTTTCGATGATGAATTTCTTTCCTGGCAAAATGTTCCCATTGAATAATATTTTTTGTCATGCCTTCAAACAATACATACTCCATAAAATTAATCAAAGACAACTGGATAAATGGTGTAGTGCCTTTAAAACCTCAGAAGTCCAAGAGTTCATGTTGTAGTATAATGGGGAAAAGACGAAAGCCATACTGCTTTAACATTTTTCTTGTTTATAATTACATAGCAACTGAAGGTTAGGCAAGGTATCCTTCATAAAGTGGAAAATGTTCTGTGTCACCACAGAGTTTTAATAGGCAACTCATGTCTATTAATAGGGGCACATCTGTTCCAAAGACTTGCATTATGCAGGTGTCTGTTCCTCTTGTGTTTTTTGATTATACAGTAGATAATTAGTTAGACATGATTACTTGCAACCCCCATTTGGACCACTTATCGTATTTTCAAAGGCTTTAGTTTCTAATTATGAAATCTGAAACAAACCCCTTAACTTTGCTTGCATATGACTCAAATACATACCTCTTAGAACAATTCTGAGAGACTGAATGTTTTTTTCCTTAAAAATTAACACCATGGTAATGTCAATGATGAAAGAGGAACTATTTTTTCTTTACAACTCCGTGATAAGAAATGACATTCTTTCCTATTCTTCTTAATAACTATAGGGACCTTAAATAACATTTGGTTACTTAACTCATGTTTAAAATAAAGATTTTCCAAAATTATTCAATGAGTACCACAGGCTTAGATCTTCAAGACCAAAATTCTTCTAATGAAGTACATATTGAAGTATCTTCTCTATTCTAGCAATTCCCAGATCTATTTTGCTATTCCAGAATTTTCTCTTTCCATCTAAACCAAAATCATAGTCAGTCTCCTTGACATATCTTGCAATGGTGAAGCTGTTAACTTAGGCACAGTACAGCTCAGCACAGCTGAAACAAGATTTCCATTTTGTACTCTCCATTACAGTGAGCAACAGTGAGATGCTGATTACTGTCACATTTGTCTGGATGTCATTTTTTATTTTGATCTTTTCCTAAATCTGAAAATACAAAGTTTGAAAATTCTTTCTGAGTAATAGTGCTAACGTTATGCCTTCCTTACATGTTTCTGCAGAGAAGATAATTTCATGGCAACTTTTGTTTTTGCATCTTGGCTGCTTCAGTATTTCTCTCTTCAGCAGAAATTCAGTCCTTCTTGTCTGATGTCTGCCTTGGGTGCCATCTTGATCTAAATCATTCCACTACCTGTCATTCTTCATATTCTGCTAATCTCCAAGACCTTCCTTTGTCTATTAACCCAGTCTAATCTTGGTGGTCCACCTATTCAAACTGGCATCCTTGTGCATTTCTGGTGATGGCCCTATGAAGTAATATCTTCATTAAAATCTCTAAATAATGCTCTTAAACTGACAAAATTTGCAAGTAATCAAGAAGTATTACTCAGTATCCAAGCAGTTAGGATATTTGCCTTGGTGATGGACACCTGTAAGTCTGGTCTTTGCTGAAACTGTCCAAGTCATGTCACGTCACATCACGTCATGTCATGTCACGCCTCTTTTTTTCTAGTAGAACTTGCATAAACTATTAGAACCAGCAAAACCCACTATCATCATTTTATCCTTTGGCCACACTGAAAAGTGGAATGACTGAGGACGTTAGGATTTGCTCAGGGACTGCTGTTGTGGAGAAAAATTGCTCTGGGCACACTGTGGAAATTCTACACAAAGGGTTAAAAGTGCCAGTGTCTACTTATCACCTGTGAAGACCTTGGAGTTAGAGGTGTGCAAGATCAGCACAAGAAGCAGCTGAGAGAGGAAGCCTTGCAGTGGCAAGACCATCTTGTTTTGTCTCTAAATCACAGGTTCAAGTAGACAAACAGCTTCAAAATAGCTTTAGGAAGGCCACGGTGCCTGGAGTCATTTGATTTTGACTAATTAATATTAAAGTTAACACCCCTGAATATAGTAATGAGTTCAAAGAGCTACATGCTAAACATATATATGTTCCTCAGCTCTTCACCAAACCGTCACCACAGGGAGTGAGGTAGAGAAGTTTAAGATATAAAAGTCCCCAGGCAGAGTGATATAGAGCCTTTAACTTTTTTTCAGCTTTTAGCTTTTTGAGATTTTTCACTCCTCAACTTAGAGGGAGAAAGACGCAGCAGAGAGAAGGAGACTATAAACCTAAATGAGATAGTTGATGGGTTGCACTCCTCTTCCCCCACCAAGATAAGGATGTCTTCTCAGTAAAAATTGTGCATTTTCAATCTGTGGCGAAAAATCCTGGGATAAGTATTACTGGCATTTTTACTACATATTAGCACTTTTGCAGTACGTGTATTTAGCAACAGCAATCTAAAATCTGTTTTATTTGTCACTGTCGTGGTTTGGCCCAACTAGCACAGCAGCACCACAACAGTCTCTCGCTCAGTGCCCCCATTCACCCCTACCCTCGTTAGGATGGCGCAGGACCCAGTGAAATGGGAGTAAAAAGATAAGCAAGGTTGTTGTGGATTGAGACAAGGGCAGGGAGGGCTCGCTGCCAATTATGGTTCTGGGCAAAACAGACTCCAGTACTCAACTTAGAGAGGAAAGTACTGAAGTTTATTCTACAAGAAACAGAACTGAATAAAAGCAAAAAGGGAGTAGGATGATGAGAAAATCACAACCAGCACTCTCCCCCATCCCTCCTTTCTTCCCGGGCCCAGCTCACTGCTCCTGATATCTCTACCTCCTCCCCCCTCAACGGCTCAGGGGGCAGGGAGTGGGGGATGTGGTCAGTCTCTCACAGATGGGCTCTGCTGCTTCTGTCTTCTCAGATGAGGACGACTCCTGGCATTCTTCCCCTGCTCCAATACGGGGTTCCTCCCCCAGGACACACTCCTTAACAAACTTCTCTGGTGTGGGTTGTTCCCAACAGCTACGACTTCTGCCGATACAGGGTCCCTCACACGGGACACAGTCCTTGGTGAAGATCTCAGGTGTGGATTCTTCACGGCGGTTGCAGTTTCTGCAGTTGCAGGGTCCCTCTCTCGGGACAAAGCCTCTTCTGGGCATAAGTTTAATGAGCTGCTTTGTCTTGGGTTCCTTCCCACAGTTGCAGCTGTGGATATTGGGTCCCTTCCTCAGGACACGGCCTGCTCCTGTCATAGTTTTAAAGAAGAAATTCACTGCCCCTGTCTCGGGGTCTGTAGTGAGGTGAATTGCTGCCCCTGGTCTGGGGCCAGCTTTAGCAAAATGAGTCTCTGCCCCTGATGCGGGCTCATTATCAAAATGAGTCTCTACCGCCGATGTGGGGTCTTTAAAGAAATGAAAATAAACCTCAGCTTCACCAGTTCTCTCTGTAGAATGCAGGGGAGTCACTGCTACAGCACACCTCCTCCTCTCTTTCATCACTGACCTTGGAGTCCGCATGGTTGTTTCTCTCACTGTTCCTACTCCTTGCACCACCACCAACCAGAAGAAAAAGAAGAGGCAGAAGAAGGAAAGAAGATGGAGGAAAGAAAACTCCCCTTCCAGCTTCTTCTTAAAAAGTGATAGTGGAAGCGTCTAGTTGTCTCAGCCCCAGCAGTGGGTCTGGCTCTGAGCTGGGGAGAGTTGAGAACAACTTCTTACAGGAGCCATCTTTACAGCCCCTTCCCTCTTACCAGAAAAGGCTGTCATGTCAAACCATGACAGTCACCTTACTAAATTACCTGTTTTCCAGCCTTCCAAAATTGTGGTTTATGAACCAAATTCTAATCTGTGACTTTGTAAAACTGTTTTTAGTGAAAGTCACTAGAGGGACTCTGACAGGCAAACATCAAGCTCTCACCTTTTAATGGGACAGCATATTTAGCAGATAAAGCCAGTCCTCTCAAATGTCTTTTTCGGGTGTTGTTTCATCTCACATCTGATATGAAGCAAAGAGGCATCTAAAACCTTAAGACATTTCTACATATATGTGGAAACCATTTAGGCTTCTGAAGGTTGCGGTAGTTGCTAGTACAGTGACATTCACAAAGTTTTTCAATTTTGACTTAGAAGTCTAAATTCTGCCTTAACTAGGAATTTTTAGAATATTTTTTATACTAAATTTTCCAAAGGGTTATATACACTTTTGAAAAAAATAGCTACTATTTACTATCATCGTCATTTTCAGCCAAGACAGGGTTCTCACTACTTAAAATATAAAACTATACAAGATAGCCAACAGCTGTTAAACAGAAATAGTCATTCTTCCAGATATTCTGAACCTTGCTTCTCCACCACATCAGGCATGATCTGCACATTTGCATGGCCTGTCATTGCATAATTCCATCATACCTCTCATAAACTCTTGTTACCGATTTAAGTGACACATGTCCTTAAATTAGCACCCTACTGTTTTTCCCCTGGATGCATCTCAAACTTGGGAGGCCTCTATGGATACACTTTTCACAGACATATACTACATCAGTATTTTATTTAGAATGCTTATGAATCCAAGCATTTCCCATGATGGTTTTTTTTTTCAAAACACATGGTCACAACTACCAACTACCAATTAATCCTTTTAGGGATAATCAGATTCAAAGTTAAAATTAGTTTTCTCCCTAATATCCGTCAAGAATTCAAGAAGATAAATCTTATTTCTACAATTCTTTTCAAAGTGCAAGCAAAATGGTGGAAAAATCAGAGAAGCTGTAAAAGTAACTAGGAATATTATCCCATCTGAAAGGCAGACTGGAAAAGATTGAACCATTTCATTGATAGCTGTAACAGAATATGATGGGCATAGTGTCGGGAATAATTAAGCAACATTAGACAGCAAAATGACAAGAGTAAATGGATAAAGCAGAGAAGTCAACTGGAAGGCAAAGCTGTATTTCATTAAACTTCTTCCTTCTCTACTCCCAATTCCTTGCTAGTCTTCTCTTCACAGTCCTAAATTTCTTTGTCAAGCCTTCTGCAATAATTTATTATTGTTATACTGATAGAGTAAATTTCACCACATGCCAGTCATGACTGTAAGTTCAATTAAAATGACAAGACTGACACACACGGGTAACTTTCATGCAAAAGGAAAAGGAGAGGCAGCTCTTCAATGAAATTAAATTCCAATACCACTGTTTTGGCAAGGTGTTTCTGTAAGCCCAGAAGAAAAAATGTATTCCTGAGTTTCCATCCCTTGAGACAGTTAACCAATAACAGCTATATCTGAGTTTGATTAACTTTGCATGTTTTTCTTGACCTCATTAACAGAGTCAGCTGATGGATTTCTAGATCAATTTGTATGCAAATGTAAAAAGAAAAAAAATAAAAGAGGAGTTGAACTGTAACACTAAGCTATTTACCTTCCTAGAACCCTCCTTACTTAATTTCATCTTTCTGTAGGCAAAACTGAGCCATGAACAGGCAGAGGAAGTAATGCGTTCTCTTTTAACTGTCCGTTTCTCCAGATCCCAGAATAGAATACTTTCTATGCTAGTCTCACGGCAGCTTTTCAAGCTAGATTTATTCAAAATTTTTCACAAATAATCTCCCCTTGGTAGTGTTGTAGGCCGTTCCTCTTTTCAGAAACTTGAGGTACATACAAACCACAGAATCATAGAATGGTAGGGGTTGGAAGGGACCTCTAGAGATCATCCAGTCCAACTTTCCTGCTAAAGCAAGTCCACGTAGATCAGGTCTCACAGGAAGGCATCCAGGTGAGTTTTGAATACTCCCAGAGAAAGAGACTCCACAATCTTCCTGGGCAGCCTGTGCAAGGGCTCCCTCATGATGAAGTTTCTCCTTATACTCAGGTGGAACTTCCATGCTCCAGCTTTTGACCATTACCCCTTGTCCTGTCATTGGGCACTAGAGAAAAAAGACTCATCTCTTGACATCTACACTCTAAGTATTTACAAAATTGATCCGGTCTCCCCTCGGTCTTCACCAGGATAAGAAGATCCAAATATTGCAGCATTTCCATGTAAGAGAGATGTTCTTTTCCAATGATCATCTTGGTAGTCCTGCGCTGGACTCTCTCCAGATGTTCTTTGTTCATCTTGAGCTGGGGAGCCCAGAACTGGACACAATACTCCAGATGTGGCCTTACCAGGTTAGAGTAGAGGGAGAGGAGAACCTCTCTCAACCTGCTAGCTATATTCTTCTTCATACATCCCAGAATGCCATAGGCCTTCTTGGCCACAAGGGCACATTGCTGGCTCATGTTGAGTTTATTGTCAACCAGATTTCCCAGGTCACATCTGCAGAGTTGCTCTTCAGCAGTTCGACCTCCAGCCTGTACTGGTGCATGGGGTTGTTCCTTCCCAAATGCAGGACTCTGCACTTGTCCTTGTTGAATCTCATGAGGTTCCTTTCTGCCCAACTCTCAATCCAGTCGAGATCCCACTGAATAGCAGCAGAGCCTTCTGGGGAATCAGCCAGTCCTCCCAGTTTGGTGTTATGAGTGACAGTGTGCTAAGGGTACACTGTCCTCTCATCCAGGTCGTTGATGAAGATGTTGAATGAGACTGGCTCCAGAACCGATCCCCATAGAACGCCACTGACAACAGGCCTCCAGCTTGTCTCGGCTCCATTGATCAGCACCCTCTGGGTTCTGTCATTCAGCCATTTCTCAATCCACCTCACCCTCCACTCATACAACCAACACTACCTGAACTTTCTGATCACAGTTTTATGGGAGATAGCGTTGAAGGCCTGGCTGAAGTCAAGGTAGATGACATCTGCTGCTCTCTTCTCATCTACCCAGACAGTTGTGTCATCGTAGAATGCTATCAGGTTGATCAAGCAGGATTTTCCCTTGGTGATGTGATTTTCCCTCTGTTGACTCCTCCTGATAATCATCTTTTCCTTCATATGTTTAGAGATGACCTTGAGGATGAATTGTTCCATCATCTTTCCAGGGATGGAGGTGAAGCTGAGAGACCTGTAGTTTCCCAAGTCCTCCTTCTTGTCATTTTTGAAGACTGGAGTGACATTGGCCTTCTTTCAGTCTTTAGATATCTCATCTGAGGTCCACAATCATTCAAAACTGGTGGAGAGCAGCTTAGCAAAGGAAAAACTAAAATATAACAGTTACCGGGATGAGTAAGAAAGTTTTTATGATCATATTTTTCAATTATATAAAACAAAAAAGTGTTATACGTGTCAACACATATGTGCTTCTTTAGCCTGCTTAGTCTTGGTATTGCTAAAAAATACAAGGCCAGATTCCACTGTTTTGCTAATTCCCTGTCTAGTTTCAACTAATTCTTATACTGAAAAAGAAACCAATGTTTGCTCAATTAATAAATAAAGAGTAAAAAATTCAGGAACCATCTTTTTACATTTTGTATTGACAATAGAAAAACATCCCTTTTCTAGGAATATGTTCTTTTCAGTGTTATTTTCTAATAGTATGCAAAGGAATTGAAGAAAGCTACAGAGAAGCAAGTAAGATAATTCAGAGTTTACTTTCTGACCAGAATTTCACATAGCTATTTGATTCATATGATGTTTTTAAACACAGGACACTAGAACCCATTTATAACTCAGTTTCACTCCTGAGACCACATATTAACACTGAGATAATAGGGGCAGACAAGGTAAATAGATAAGGACAGGTAAAGCTAAAGGGAAAAAAATAAGTCTCTAATGCCATATTAATCTGTTTCTAGAAAGCAGGAGCTTACCTATTAGTTACATTAGCAAAGCTTTTACCCACTGGACCAATGACAAATATACACTGACTTCGAGTAGACAGTAATACAATATCTGCATAACACTGGTGTTCACAAACACAAGACAACAGGAGAACACAACAACTTGATATTATTCACTTGACTTTTTAAACGAAAAAAATTGCTACTAAACAAGAAAATGACATTTTTTATATCTATACATAGTGCTAAAAATCAAGAAGGACTAAAAAAAGAAGAAAATGGACTACAGAAAACTTTTTGTTAATAATTATTGATCGGCAGATTAGTACATGTTATAAATTAGAATACATATACAAAGGTTTTTTGACTAGGCAAAACACAGATGTCAGGAAGGTACTGCAGAAAGACCTAACAATGATAATGGTCAGCAAAAGGACAAACGAAATTCACTGGTGGGAAAATGAAGAGTAGCAGAGAATACACGAGAAAGTGCAGACAATCCAGTCACATGAATACAATATGAATGATCTGTAATGTGTTAATAACAACAGACGTGGCAATGTTCCTCTACCTTGAATGCTGTGTTTGGTAATACTTTGTATTTAAACAGATGTAATATGCATGGATAAATAAGAGAAGAATACTGAATTATCAGAGATAAGAATTTTATAGTTGACAAGTTGATTCTCTGATTCTGTGACTAGTGTAATACACTGCAAACAACAGCAAATGTTTGGATTTAAATTTCTTAGTGGAAAAAGAGTTTGCAGTGTGACTTTTGACAGATGTACCAAAGTCATCTGGTAACTTAAAACAAAAGATGAATATAAACATTCAGACAAGACACCATGAAATGACAGCACTGGAAAAAGCTTAATGGAGGAAGATCATTAGCCTAGCATCTTTGAGTCAACGTCACAAGAGAAAGAGAAGGTTTGTCATTCCCAGAGCTCAGTCTTATCAGCATTGATCTGGATTTATGAGCCAGTAAGACAATCCTTCATGATTATCTGTCCTATTGTTCACCATTACTGCATCTTCAAGGAGGCTGTTTTGTAATATGCTTGTCATGTCATGCTTAGCTGAAGCATAATTGACTGGAAGACCACCTATACTTTCAGCTTATTCATACACAAATTAATCGATGCCGGTAAAGTTACATTCATTAAGAAGAGCATTAGCTTTCATAGCATTCATTTATCTATCAAAGATACTTTATTTACCATAGTTTTTCTGAAAGCTTATTTACTAAAAGATCATTGCTACTATCAATGAATTTCATGCTTTCTACATTGGAAACATGAAAACTCGTATCATTTGCCTCTTAGTTGGTACAATTGTCATAGGCTGATTACTTCTTTAATCTCTTTTCCTGAAAGGAACATAGTTCAAAATTTCTAGGTTTATTCCACTTCTATTAAAAGAAACACAAACAACAAAGCTTTGATTAGCTAATTAATAACAGTGACCTTGAAAGTTAGAATAACTTTTATTATATTAAAAAACTATGTACTCATTGACCTGGAAAAAGGAAAAATGTATGAACAATTTTATAACTTGATTGCCAGGTGAAGCAATTGATGAATCAATTTTCCAGCTTTGCTCCTGGTGCTTATTTCATGTTCAGATTCACACCTAGAGCCAGTTTTCAAATTGAGATAGAAAGTTTTGAATTGGCGACCATCACATTGTAACTATTCTAAGAAATACATTTCTTGGTGGCTCATTACCATCTTCACAGGGATTTCATTCACTCAGAAAATCCTTCTTAATCGGGCTTCACAGAAATGATTCATAAAGCAATTTCAGTATTGAGAATTGTGCTAGGGTTAAGGCATCAGGGCCAGTGTTTAGTAGTCTGGTATTTAGCAGAGCTTATGCAAGTAGTTTTATACCTCAGGGACAAGTTAACAGTGTAATCTTACTGATGGTTGACTTTAGAAATTTAAGTTGCCTAGGCTGAAGTCCATAGGCCAGATCCTGTAAGACAGTTAAGCATGACAAAACAAGTTAGATTCTCCCATTAAAATACTTCATTTGCACCTAAAATTTTGCCAAATTACAACATATTGGCCTGAAATTGTCTAGATTATTTGTCCACTGCAGGGTGATGTCTTAGCTTTTATTGTAACAGTAGTTCTCAGAAATGGGAGCAGACATTTTGTCAATGTTTAATTTAATCTTTGTAGCTTTTTTGAGGAATCCTAGCAAGTAAATAATGTACTTGAGTGACTTTGAAGTATACACTTCCAAGCTTAATTGTGATATTCCTTGATCATGGACAGCTTGGCTTTCCAATTCACAGACTCCACTTTTTTGCAAGTAACTTTTTTGCCTAGAGAGTATTATGATTCCTGCGTAGAACAAAGTGTTATTACTCCTACCTAGCTGTATTGATCTCAACTCCTAGTTCCTCTAGTTGACCAGAAAAAGACAGAAGATATGATACTCTTGTCATCACATAAAGTGCTTGAGAAGAATCTCATTAAAATTTTGCATTTGAGAAATGTCAGCCAGTTGTGTTTGACTTCTGCTACCTTCATACCTTCTGAACTAAGCAAAGATATGTAGGACTGAATGGTTATGCTGTAAAGCATTTAATACGATGTATTTGAATGTTAAGAAAATGAACATACACTCTCAGTCGCTTATAATTTTTAATCAATTCACAATTGCTTCTAAATCAAACAATTCTCATTCTCTGTAAATTACAAATCAAAGCTCAGATTTCATTTGTAAATCTGATGCTCACACTATACAGAGATGTCTATTCTATCTAGAGACAAAATCACTAGAAAGGTCAATCTTTAGAAACATCTCCATTCTCACTGTCAAATTCTAACCTCTTATACTGACTTGAAATATGTTACAAGTACCAGCTATTTTACTAAATAATCACCATCTTTATTAATAACTACAAGGTCAATGAATTTAGTCAGGAGAAGTATATCTTACACAGGCTTATATGGCGTAGAGTTTATAGCAGTTATTCATAAGGAATCATATATATTTCACACTTTATAACACTTTGTCATATATTCAGTAATATGTTACTGCCAGGATTCTCTAGCTGGAGACCAGATAGGCTTGATATTGAGGCATTATTATTTAACAAAAAATTCCATTATGTTTGTCTTATTTTAGATTTCTGGAATTACCTATAAAACTCAAGAATTTAAGTTTGATAGCTCTCTTATGTCCACACAATAACATAAAATTGTTTAGCTATTCAGTGACATCATGTCTTTCATGCCTATGTTCCTAAAGTTCATAGGAATGTAAAAACTGACCACCATATTTAGCAATTATTTTCGTGCCTCCAAAAAATGATATTGACATATTTGGGTGATATTAAAAAAAACCAAAAAACCTCATGACATTTGAAAGCCAGATGTGATGTCTTACATTCTAAAGGTATTCATCCACATCAACCAGAAACCTGCAGTCTTAAGTCCTTGAATGGGATCCCAATTAGTCTGAGAGTGAAGCAGCAGTGATACTCATGGAGACACAAATGCCAGAACAATCTCCACCTCATCCTGCTGCTAAACTGGTTGTGCTAACCCATCACTGGTTGGTGTGCTGCAACCAATGTTAGTGGCACAGATGCAACATACTACATCAAAGGGAGGACAAGGATGTGAAACACCCTGTGATACCCCTAAAACCTATGATCACCTGCTGAGTCAGGCAGCTGGGACCTAACATGCACTTTGCTATTACCGTGCTGTGACATTTATACTCTTAATTCTTTAACCATATACATATATATATATATATATATTTATACATACACATCAAACTGAGTACACTTTTATGTGTAGACAGACATACAAATTAGGTAACATTAACAAATGTACACAATGCTTTGATTCATATTTGTTTGTAAATTGGAGCCATTACACATCTCCTAGGGACAACCGTTACACTTATGCCACATATATACTGGCAAAATGTACTTGTTCAATTATATTTTATGTTGGCTACCAGCACAGGAAATATCAAACAGATAGTGAGTTTGGATGTTATCTCAAGTACAAAGACAGAGACAGTATGCTTTAACTTTTAAATTGTGTTAGAAACACCAATCACCCTATGGTATTTTCTTAAGTGAATGGTAGTTATTGAAATTTGTTCCTACTGAGATCAACAGGAGTTCTACTACTTATTGCAGCATTAGCCCACTGCTGGTGTCTTTTGAAAATATCATGTGAAATAAATATGTAGTTGATTGCAGTAATTTTTAAAGCTCACATTACAAAATCCTAAATCCTAAAGAGTATCTGCTCATCCTCTTTATTTTTGCTTTTTAGCTCCTAGAGTTGTGACAAGTTTAAGTGGATGCTATGGCTGTTTTTCCAGGTAGCTCCTCATAAACATTGCAAAATATTAATGAAGTTGTTAAGAAAGCAAAAGGCACACAATACCAACAGTCATCGCATATTTAATTCACTGCTTTGTTTCATTCTTTCCCATTACAAATGTACTAAATGACAATATAATTATAACCTAAAGCTGTTGGTAATTACATGCAAAGTGTTATAATAGCAATGAAACCCTAATGTCGAGAAAGAGAGAGAGAGAAAGAGTCTGAGGGAGGCCAGACTCAAAATAACCATTACTCATTGTACTCCTGTGTACCCCCTAAAATTGTTTGATTCTGATGGGTTACCCAAACTGCAAATTACCTGAAAAAATTCAGGTCAGGTATAGAGAAAACAAATTAATTACCAGGAAATTACTTGCTGCTGTTGAGCCAAGTATTATCTCATCAGCATTCAGCACCATTGGAAAGTATTAGAGTGTAGGAGAATAATACTGACTTGCATCAGGAGCTGGAAGCAGAGACCAGTAGAAGGAAAAGCCTTAATGGAAATTTCCCTCTAATTCAATCACATTTCTTCCAGCCAACTTGAACTCAATGACCAATACCAGAGTGTGTTCTACCATTGGATCACCGTTCTCACCTTCCTCCTGATTTGGACATGGGTTGTGTTACCTCCAGGAAGCCACTCTCTGACTTTCCTTAGGATCAGGGGTGAGTCAACAGAGTCGGGACCATCCCTGCACCTTCTGATCCCTTGTGGGCCCTTGAGCGTTGCATCTGCCAGAAGAGCTACTTCATTTCTTTTGCATTTGGAATAAATCTACCAGTAAATACATCAAGACAAACAAGTCTAAGAGATGAGATGTACAGGAACCTACATTTCTCTTACCATAGCTAAACTGATTATTTTCTGGCTAGAAGCGAGAGCCTGGGCCATACAATTTGTCAAGGGAATGTTTGACTTGTGCTTATTCTGTGTTTGCTGGAATCAGAAAGATATAGCATATAACTATTGCTTCATTAGCAGATCAGTAATATGTAGCAGTGTGCTCCAGAGATGAAACTTAATTGACATAAAACACATAAAAACTGTGAATTACATGACAGGTAGAATTGGCAACTTGTGCTAGTGAAGTAAAGTCCCTGTTTATCTATAATTTTTACAATATGCTACAGCTGAATTTAACTTATTCAAATACAGTCAGAAAATTTACAGCTCCTGCTACCCTATTTGCTTTTGAAGACTTGCTGCCACATTTGATTTTCTCCTGTTAATACATATTTAAAAGTGGATAAAAAAGAAATCATCCACAAGAGAACAGAGAAAAAAGAAGCATATGACTCAAAGAATTAATTCAGAACTGTCTTTACTGCTTCTGAAGTAACTATTCTACACAAAGTTAAATGACTTAAAGAATTAATATCACCATAAAAATGAAAACTATTTCCAATGCACAGAGCTCATCTCATTTTCTCTTCACAGAGCACCAAGCATAACAAAGCTCTTACTAGTGATGCTCCAAACCCAAGCTCAGGTTTGGATAATTCAGAAGACAATGCTCAGATACATACAGATGTTTCTCCATCTCTCAGTACCCTTTCCCCAGCTGGCAGACATCAGGCTGAAATAATAAACTGGAAACTGTTTGGGCTTTTCAGCCAGCCAGCTGGACCCTGCTGCCTTCCTCCCTCCTTCTGTGTACAGGAGTGCTGCCTCACAGCCAGCCCACCCTCCCCTGTGCTATGAGCTTGCAAAACCCTTCCAGTCTCATCTATTGAAGGAGTGAATAGCAAAATGCTTTAAATCACTGTGCCCTACACAGCACCTGCAGCACCTGACACGTGTAGCACCACGTGTACAGGGTTGCAAGGGTTTTGAGGGTGACTTTTAGCTGTCAAAAGAGGGGACTGTGGTTGTGCAGCAGAAGACAGTAAGAAAAGCTAATTACTCCTTTAGACTGTAAAAGTTTGACACTACACAAGGAACCTGAACAGGGTTCTTTAAAAAAAAACAAACAAACCAAACACAGGCCTCAAATTCTTGAACAATTTTCAAGTAAAATCACTTTCTGCATTTTAATGTCCAAATATTGATTTGTTGGTCTATATGCTTATTTGGCATGGTGTATGGGGTAGAGAAACTGAAATATGTGATCACAAGTACAAAGCAGCTGTAAAAAATTGCTGAATCTGAGAGGTTGTGACAGATATCTGCTCTGCGTTGATTATGTCCTGGATAAATTATTATGTATGATTTAAAAAAGCTTAAACTAGAAAATGCACCAACTATGCCTTCCTTAATTTTAGGTTTAGATGTTTATTCATGGTTTTTAGCTAAATGATTTAATGTTTTGATAAGTAATAAATTGTATAAAAAGGCAAATAAAGGACAAAGTTATATTAAGTGATCTGGGCACCTACCCAAAAATGAACACACAGAGATACAAATAAAAAGACTGATCCCGAATATGCGTTTTAAAAAGCATGACTCTTCTGACACATTATAAGATTTTATACTGTTTATATTTTTTCAAAGCTTCTGGGATTAAGGTATGTTCATTCCTTCAATTTGTCTGACAACTGACTGCTTGTATGTTAACCTGACAGAACAAAAAACCAGGTCCCTTCTCCACCTCTCCTCACAGTGTGGGTATAATGGGAGCACTGCCCTTGGGGTGACACTGGTAACACAGGCATGAGAACTACTGCAGTTCTTGATCCCACACCACATTTGCCTATGAAAGCAGTCACAATTCTTCCTAATTATGGCAGCGATGTTTTTGATACCTATCCATTATATATCTAAAACAAGATAAAGATCTTTCACACAGGCTGGTAACCTGCTATCAGCTACTTATGCATTTAGTGACTGTCAATCCAGGCTGCTTTGGAGCTAAATTTTCATCTTTCTCTTGATGCAGGTGGACGAGCGTGACTGAATGGGCTGAGTTTTACACAGCAAGACTTCATACAACCTGACAGCCAACAACCTCTCCACTTGTGCAGCACTCTTCTCACAGTCATTTTTTCCCCCCACCCTCTCTGCCCACCTTCTGACACCTGCCAACATTCTCTGTGATGGCCAGAGGAGAAGTGGCAGAAAGTAATATATTCTCAGAGATTATTTTTAGTTGATACCACCACGAAGTCCCTGAGGGAACTAGCCTTCTCATCCCACCTCTGAGCTGCTCTAAGCCCATTTTTTGCAACTCTGGGATATCAGCAAACTTGCTGTTCTCCATCTGGCTTGGTTACACTGTCAAGGAAAAATTACAGGAAAAAAATTAAAACTAGCAAATAAATCTTATCCTTCAGTTCTTTAGATCACAACTTGAATATATATCAGCTCTCAAAGATATAGAACTTTATAGCTCAGGACAGACAGAGCTTTTTCTCCAGATCTAATTCTAAGGTAACACAAATTATAAACAAGAATCACTACAGCCTCGTGTTTGTGGATATTCTTTGTCACATGATGCCCTCAGCTCATTTCTCTGTAGGTAACTATCCCTCTTTTAAGAGCTGCAAGCAGAGGATGCTTATTTGCAGGATTTGTCACTGCAGTGAGTGACCAGCAATGTGGTATGGAGAAACAGCATGACTTGCTTGTTACTCAGGAATCTTCTGCCAGCCTTGAAACTGACATAAACCAACAAGAAGAAATATGTGTTATCACCAACTATACAGGTCAGAAATCATCACCAGGAATGAAAAATATGATAAAATATTCAGGAGCTGACCTATAATGATGAGAGGCCAACAAATGATATCTGAAGACTGAACTGGGACAGGAAAGAGGGCAAGAGTAGCAATTCAAGATTAAAATAAGTTTACCACTGTAGTCTTATTCTGTGAGGTAGTAAGTGAAAATTTCATTAGCTATTCAGATTTGGCAACTCCACCATCTTTCACATGGGCAAATAAAATCTCAGATGATAAGGCCTCAGATTTCTCCACTTCTGTAGTGGTTTTACCTGGGCCAGATTTTGGTAGCAGGAGTGCTGCAGCCGTGGCTTTTTAAAACAAAGAGCTACCAGAAGCTTCCCCTGTAGCTGATAGGGCTAATGCCAGTCAATTCTAAGATGGACCCTGCAGCTGACCCAGGCCTGGCCAAGCCTGGTTAATGGAGGTAATGCCTCTGTGAATAACATATTTGAGAAGGAGAAGAACTTGCTGTACAGTTGCAAAACTACAGCAGCCAGAGTCAGTGAGAATGTGAAAACATCTACGCAGACACCAAGGTCAGCGGCGAAGGAGGGGGAGTAGAGTGCTTAGGCCCTGAAAGACTCCCATGTGACCTGTGGTGAGGACCATGGTGAGGCAGCTGTGCCCCTGCAGTCCATGGAGGCCACCGGGAAGCAGAGATCCACTCGCAGCCCATGGAGGACCCCACACCAGAGCGGGTGGATGCCTGAAGGAGGCTGTGACTCTGTGGGAATCTCACCCTGGAGCAAGTTCCTGTCAGGACCCGGGAGTCTGTGGATAGAGGAGCCCACACCAGAGCAGTTTTACTTTCAGGACTTGTGATCCCGTGAGGGACTCAGGTTGGAGCAGTCAGTACCTGAAGGGCTGTTCTCCTGGCGAAGGACCCATATTGGGGCAGTGCATGAGGAAATGCCTCTATGGGAGGCCCCATGCTGGAGCAGCTAATGAAGAACTGCATCCCATCGGAAGGACTCAAGCTGGAGAAGTTCATGAGGGACTGTATCCTGTGTGGAGGGACCCCGCACTGTAGCAGTGGTAAGTGTGAGAAACAGGAGCAGCAAAGTCCATCTGTGATGAACTGACCTGAGCGGGAAGGAAAGAGAGTCTTGGGAACAAGAAGGGGTGGGAGCAGGTGTTTTAAGATTTGTTTTAAGATTCTTCTCATTTCCCTGCTCAGTGCTGATTGTTCATTAGCAAATCAAGACTTTTCTCCCCATTTTGAGTCTGTTTTGTCAATGACACTAGTTGCTGAGTGATCTCCCTTGTCCTTAACTCACAAACCTCTCTTTATATTTCTCTCTCCCCTGTCCAGGTTAGAAGAGGCACTGATAGAACTGGTGGGCACCTGGCACCCTGCCAGGGCTGACCAGCACAATCTCACTTAGTTAAATGGATGCATTTTTTCCCTTTTTTTTTTTTTTTCTGGGGAGGGAGGAGGTTGGTTTGTTTTTTGTTTTGATTTACTTTCCTGGCAGTACAGCTTAAAAGTCATTGCACAACCAAACAAATTTGATGTTGACACTGTGCAACAATTGCTTTTGCTTACCATTGTGATTCTTTCATACATGCAAAGAAAGTACAAGTATGTTCTCAATTAGTGAAAGCTTTTTGGCTTAAGGTGATATGAGTGTGGCCAGCAGATTGAGGGAGGTTCTGCTCCCCCTCTACTCCTCCCTGGTGAGGCCTCATCTGGAGTACTGTGTCTACTTCTGGGTTCCCCAGCTCAAGGGGGACAGAGAACTTCTGCAGAGTCCAGCACAGGGCCACCAAGATGACTGGAGCATCTTCCTTATGAGGAAAGGCTGCAGGAACTGGGTCTGTTTAGTCTAGAAGAGAGGAGACTGAGGGGGAATCTCATTAATATTTACAAATATCTAAATAGTGGGTGTCAGGAGGTTGGGACGTCCATTTTGTATCTAGCAACAGGACAAGGGGAAAATGGGATGATGTTGGAAAACAAAAAGTTCCATTTAAGCATAGGAAAAAACAATTTCACTGTGAGGGTGATGAAGCTCTGGCACAGGCTGCCCAGGGAGGGTGTGGAGCCTCCTTCCTTAGAGGTCTTCAAGACCCGCCTGGACGCATTCCCATGCAATCTGATCTAGGTGGACCTGCTTCTTCAGGGGAGTTGGACTAGATGATCTGTAAAGATCCTTTCCAACCCTACCATTCTGTGATTCTGGGTGATTCTGTGATAATCAAAAGCTTTTTTAATAAAGATGCATATGTGTACATACATATATGAGACAACAAAACATCAATGAAATTTGTCAAACCCTCTGCATTCATCTAGCTGGAATACAAAGCCACAGCAGTTTTTACAGACTGGTCCACCAAAATAACTTGATATTTACAATTATAAAGCAAAGTCAGTGCACCTTTGTTCTTGTATAAAGATAGGCTGAGAAAGATGGGTTTCTTCAGCCTGGAGGAGAGAAAGCTCCAGAGAGACCTTATTTTAGAGTACCAATTCATAAAGGAGATTTGTAACAAAGATGCATAAAGGTTTCTTACCAGAATCAGGGGTAATAGGTTTAAGCTAAAAGAGGGTAGATTTAGCTTAGATGTAAGGCTTTTTTTTTTTTTTTTTTGCTTTTTTTTTTTAAAAGAAGAGTTGTTAGACACTAGAAGAGGTTGCTGAGAGAAGTTGCAGATGCCTCATTATCATAAGTGTTCACTGTTAGGTTGCATGGGGCTTTGAGCAGCCTGCTCTAGTGAAAGATGTCCCTGACTAGATTTCTTTAAAAGTCTTTTAATCCAAACCATTTTCTGATTCTACAGCATTAATTATCACAGTAAATGTGATTCCAGATCACCAAAATATAGTTTTAGACTCTGACAAGTATGCAAAGATGTTAGAGTAAGCAGTTTTATCTTGCAAAAGAGTAAGGAAAAAAGATTAAACAATGTTCAACATAAACATTTTGTTCAACCCAAAACAAAACTTCATGTAACAAATTTCAGGCCTTTAATTTTTTCTGTTTGACTTTAAAGCTCCTTCAAATGAAACAAAACCATTTTAACTCCTAGAAATTTAAATAGAGCTCAATCAGTGTTCCTGAGTAGCAACTGCCAGCATCTCTCTTGGTACAGAAGAGTTTTCAGTGTGTTTTATGAACTGTGACCACTGTCAAATTCCCATTCACTGCAAAAGAAAAAAACAAAACATACTGAACACAACTTTGAACACAGCTCACCTGGTTATTCAGAGACCTATGGTCTGCCCTTTTGGGGTCACAATGTGCTAACACAATGAGACCTCAGTTACACAGTCACATTCACTCAGAATAAGCCCTCCAACTCAAATCCTACCGTTTTACACCTAAAAAAAAAATCACATGTGGCTTCTCTATTCTGCTTAAGTTTGCTTTCTTTCTTACGTACGTATGTTTGTGTGTGGGGAGAACGTCATAAATCATATGTTTCAGCAGCAACACAATTTATATATCAATAATCTACAGTGGGGATTTAACTACAGTCTGAAACAAATTTTGCAGTGGATCTTTAAATTTATGTAAATTTAAAAGTTAGAAAAATGAGGGAAAACTGTTCTAGTCATAGTGCCTGCCACCACTGCCTTGGCCAGATTCAGGAAATGCTCCTAGGAGTTTCTAGATGTAGAATTCAAAAGTCTTCTCACTTTGAGCTTGTGAAAGTACTTCCTATGCACCTCCCTGTCCTAAGCTAGAAAAAAAAAAAAAAAATTAAATTGACTTCTTACAGCCTTCCAGATGTGAGGTGCTAATCGTCAGGTTTACACTGGATGATCTCTAGTAGTCTACCATCCTTGAAGGCCACTTCTCCTTGATGTTGTTCACTTATTGTTTAAAGGTATCTTATTTTTGTGGAACAGTGTTTTACCTGACAAACCTTTTTAGTTAACTTTATGCTTCTGGTCTTTAGAATTTTCTGATGTTGAAGTAAGAGAAAGACAAAAACCTGTCTACACAATTAAATTGAAATATTCCATTTGAATAAGAGTCCTGTAATCTGAACAGTGTACACAGAAGAATAATCCTATTGGTAACAGTTAGTATGGGACATCAAAATGCATGTAGCATCGAATCGTAAAACCATAGAATCATAGAACGATAGGGGTTGGAAGGATCAGCATAGCCAATTTTTTTCTGTAAGTATGGACAAATAACAGAGAAAAAAAAAAAAAACTATGCTATTCTAAGCATTGTAAAAGGTATCCTCAGATCTGACCTAACTTCCACCATGGAGAATAACTGTACCCCTTGGATGAAAGTCTCCCATTCACCATGTTAATGGAAAGAAACACCCCAACAGTGGTGGTGAAGATATGGGAAAACTATCCTTCTACAGAAAGCTCCCTATCTAGACCTAGCCAGGCCAGCTACACTATGCTTCATTCTTCACTTGTACTAAAACTCAAATAATGCAAGATAAGGCAGCTATGCCCTCAGGCACTTTGCCATATATGCCCTAATCACACTGCAGAGCAAAGAGTGTCCTGTGAGGACTGGGGACAAGAAAGTTGCACAAGTCCTCACTGGACAGAGAAGAGGAAGAGCCTTGGGGGCCAGGAAAAAACATCTAAATGACTGACAGTTGTACATGTAGCCCACTTCTGCTTGATGAGTGATATTGTAATTGATAAGGTTCAACTTTGGCTGAAAAAGCTGTCTATTTGTTTTTATTACACTTTATTATTTCTCCTGAAATAACTTGCCTAACAGTACGGCTTTATCTTCTAACTGCTTCTGGGATAGTAAGTAAGTGCATATCAAGCAAAAAATAAAACCCCAAACCACCAAGGCAATAGGCTTGAAACTCCTTTTCTTGTGTGATACTGCGGCAACTTCAAAATAGAGCACTATTCTACAAACCTCACCTGAAAGAACAGATAAATCAAAAAGTAGTACTTTCAGCAAACAGAAAATAAGTGTGTATATATGTGGCTGATTCTTTCCCCTTGCAGAGACATTTCTTATTACCTTAATGAAATTATAAATAGCGATCTTTCTTCCAAGATAGAATAATTAAGAATCAATTACATTTTACATCAAAACACTGACTACCCTGTAACCATTATGTAATTGGGAAGCAGCTATATTGTAATTTTTATGTAGTTACACTGAATTGCACAATCATTTCAATGAAGTTATATTGAGAAATTGCATGTAAATTTGTTCATATTAAGTCCTGCAACTTAAGGACTCAATGTGAAATAACTGCTCAATTGGAACAGGCTCTAAATCCAATGACTATGAGGGGAAAGAAAAGGTTCCTTAATAAATCAGAAGTATTATCATTAGTATCTTTTAATGTAAAGTGGTTACATGCTAGTGAATTATTTCAATTACTCTATTATATCTCTCAGCCAAAGAAAAGGAAAAATTGATAAAAATGTAGTGAAAACTTCATAATATGCAGAAATTAAGAATAAGACTCAAAGAGCTATCACTGAGTGCATTCAGCTGGTACCTTCAAAATTTGAAAGACACTTAACATTAAATGGGATAACTTCAAATCACTAATTTAGTTCACAGTGCACTTTGGGGATTTGAGTAATTTTGTATTTGTATAATGTCTTTATAATGCTGTGAAACTGAAGTTGAGCAAAATTTTTGGGCTTTGCTTGTGGTACTGTGGGATATAAAGCACATATACAGTGAAGCTATAATAGAAAGTTTTCATTTTTGACTGATACAAACCATGAACCTTACGGCCTGAAAGAATGAAAGATTCTTACTCAAATGTGGTGCAAAAATAAACACTTCAAAGGAGAACATCTGAATGCAGAAGGAGGGAGCATGTGAGCCAGGAGGAGGGGCTATCTGAGTTCAAGGAAAAAGGTGACGTACAATTTCTTGCCCTACAGGGTACTGATAACTCTGATAAAGTTTGAAAATCTGAGAATGGTAATAGGAACCTAACCCGGGCAAGGCTTATGCATTAATTGTAAATTACCCTCAACCCTACAGCAACCTAGGTTGTAGTTTAGCCTACAAAACAGAAGGATACGGAAAGAAGGCATTGCTATTTTGACTAACAGTGATGGTTCAAACTCTCCTGTTTGGACAGTCTTGTCTAAGCACAAAGTTTAAAAAATAAATATAGAACTTAATAATTTTAAATGTTCAGCATAACACATAACTTTTGAACAGAAATGCTCAGAAATCTTGCCTTTGCAGCAGTGCCTTTGAAAGGTTGCCAAATGCAGATGGAAATAATGAACAGTGTTCTTCATTAGGTAACATTTATTTGTCACTCTCATCTTCACAATACAAGATTTTAAGTAAAAAGGACATAAACTTCACTGAAGTTAATATAAAAATCTAGGTCATTTGACTGCATCTGTTCTCAAGTTGGTCCTGTCCAGAGTCTGGGGTTTTTTTATCGTAACCACAACCTTTTGCTCTACAGAGGTTATTACCTTGTGTCTGAATCACATTAACACTGAGGAAAGAGATGGGCTTCTATGAACAATGTCTTCTACCCTGCTGGCCCCAACAAACCTGCCATTCAGCTTCTCCAAAATAAAAGCAGACTTTACTGGAAAATTCATAAATTAGCAAGGAAAAATGGAAAATAAGAGGTAATTACAAAGAAACTCAATATTTTGCCCAGTTCTGGGCCCCCCAGTTAAAAAAGGATAGGGAGCTGCTTGAGAGAGTTTAGCTCCAGGACACAAACATGATGAAGGGAGTGGAGCATCTCCCTTATAATGAAAGGCTGAGGGAGCTGAGGGTCTTTAGCTTGGAGAAGAAGAGACTGAGAGGTGACCTCATTAATGTTTATAAATACATAAAGGGCAGTTGTCAGGATGACGGAGTCAGGCTCTTCTCAATGATGGCAAATGATAGGACAAGGGGCAACAGGTATAAGCTAGAACATAAGTTCCAAAGAAACATAAGGAAAGACTTTTTCACTGTGAGGGTGCCGGAGCACTGTAACAGGCTGCCAAGATGGGTTGTTGGAGTCTCCTTCTCTGGAGACATTCAAATCCACTTGGATGAGTTCCTGTAGACCTACTCTAGGTGGTCCTGCGCTGGCAGGGGGCTTGGACTAGATGATCTTTCAAGATCGCTTCCAACTCTTAAGACTCTGTGATTCTGTGACAATCAGACATAAACCAGCTCAGAGCAGGCTATTTAGTCCTGAATTTACTTACCCATTTACTACTCCCATTTTATCATTAATGAATTTCAATATTGTTTCCAAAAATAGGGAGCAAGTGGTGGAGCCCATTAAGAAACTTTGATACTTACAATGGGCATCTCATCAGGTATGACTAATGCATACTTCACTAGAATGTAATTTTGTATTAAGGTACTGTATCATTGGCTTTTAACATTCAGCTTCCAAGATTTTCTTTTATTTAGTATATTCAACTAGATCTTTGGTAAGCTGGTAGGTAGAGTCAAATTAGTTGAAGAAAGTAATGATTCCATGTGCAGTGTTGGAAAATATTACTTGGGAAGTATATTTGCATTCATCTAGATTATGCAAGGTTGAAATGGGACAGTCACATGAATCAAAATAAAATGCTTCAGTAAAAAACATTATGAATCAGCTGCACTCCTGTTCATGCAATGAGTGGGCAGTAGAGAAAGTAGAGAAAAAACCCCATATTTACAAGGTATATTGCAGGGCAATTTCCTCAAACTGTACAGGACTTGAGACATGTTCTCAGAGCCAACCTTAAGAATAAGAGAAAAAAAAATCAGTTCTGAGAATTACAGGTGATAATCCCAAACTCTAACTAAATCTTCCTTCTCTTCTATAAGTCCTTTTCATAATCATAGAATCACAAAATCACAGAATCTTAAGGGCTGGCAGTGACCTTAAAAGAGGATCTAGTCCAAGCCCCCTGCCAGAGCAGGACCACCTAGAGTAGGTCACACAGGAACTTGTCTAGGTGGGTTTTGAATGTCCCTAGAGAAGGAGAAACAACAACCCATCTGGGCTGCCTGTTCCAGCGCTCCATCACCCTCACAGTGAAAAAATTCTTTCTTGTATTTCTTTGGAACCTCTTACGTTCTAGGTTGTACCTATTGCCCCTTATCCTATCATTTGCCATCATTGAGAAGAGCCTGGTTCCATCCTCCTGACACTCATTCTTTACATATTTGTAAACATTAATGAGGTCACCCCTCAGTCTCTTCTTCTCCAAGCTAAAAAGTCCCAGCTCCCTCAGCCTTTCACCATAAGGGAGTTGCTCCACTCCCTTGATCATGTTTGCGGCCCTGCATTGAACTCTATCAAGCAGCTCCCTAAAAGATACTTTTTCTACAAGGATGCTCTCCTATGTGAACATGATTCTACTAGCTGCTGATAAAGTTCCTTGCAAGCACCACCACTGGCAATACTTTTGTATTAATGGAAATCCTTGCCATTTTCAAGGCAACAAACTTTAAACACATGGTTATTTAAACACTGTTTAAATCTTCACAAACTAATATTTTTTGCCACTCTCCCTTATTTCCATTTAGCAGGTGGGTAAATTGAAGGACAGAGAAGCTATGACTCATCTAGAATTGAGTCATATTGACTTTCATCTCTTGGCTGCAACTTACAAAATGTGCTCTGTCCCTTATGTCCCAGAGTTTATCAAAGCAGCTTTTTCATTAAGTTTCAGACATATCTTATCCACACTTGTCTACTGGTCATGGAAAATGTAATGAGGTAAACTAAGTTTGCACATGCATCAAAGTGACCTCAAAATTTCTGTTTTCTTTTTGTACTCATAAAAGATATATCGTCAAAAAGATTATATCAAATTTTTAAAACTACCCAAGAGAGTTTCTTTTAGATAATAGGAGTCCTAGAAATTGAAATCTGAAATAAACTTTTTCTGACTGGCTCTTAGCTAAAGGCACTGGAAAAATTCTCTGGTCTGTGTATTCTGACTAATTTGGTGGTACATTTTATGTTTACTTATGTTCCGTGCCCTCAGTTGATCTCGTTGACATTTGAAATTCAGGTTAAGAAACAGCACGAAGGTCCATTCAGGCATTTTTTTCCTGTCCAAACAATATGACAGTGTCAGTCTTCACATTCGCCGTTGGATTTCAATTAGGCCTCTAATGCAGCATCCAGCTTAATATTCTGGCTAAAATGGAGTAATTAAGATTGATATATGGACTGTAAAATCCTTTATCTTCTTGTGGATATTAATTTAATATACATTTGTTTTCATTCATTAGGTCACCACAATAGTCACGTAAATAGTATTTTGACTAAATACATCTGTGCCTATTAAAATGTGTTTTATATCCTCAGTGTACTTTGACTATCTGTAAAGAATTTCTTACACTGGCAATCTGGACCTGAGCCTGCTAAAAAATCTATCTACACTTTCTGCTCCTTGAAAATAAGTTTTGAGTTATTCCAATGATGCTTCCTTTCTGTGATATTAGTCAACCAATGCCTCTATATTAGCTTCCCTGAGTGATGCAAAGCGAGGTTTAAGCTCCTGGTAACACACAAATCACTTCATGGCATTTGTTGCTAAATGGATGAATTTGCCAGTGAAGTTGTCCCCAGTTGACTCAGTGGAGATGTCAGATAACAGTATGATCTTCAAAGACAATTTCAGCTGCCTAGCTATGTCTGTTTGACATCACTACTCATGGTCACCAGCAGCATTAGTTAACCAATTATGAGTTTATTCATCATCATGAGTAACTTTAGCAAGATTGGAGCTAATTTAAGTGGTACTAATGTATATTTTAACTGAGCTGCAGTGATGACAGCAGTTGCAGTGTAGACTGACTCATCATCATTAATCTTAGGGCACTAACATGCAGAATAGCTTTGACTGCAGTTTTGTACTGTGTAGAGCTAATACAGATGTATGAAATAGGATGGCACTTTGGACCTGCTTCCCTGTCTCCTCACTTGCATGCCTACTCAGCGCCAAGTATAATAAATCTCTAAAATACAAGGTCCTTTGTGTTAGGCTGTGTGATAAATAGCTCATCTGCAGATGTGCAAAGGAGTAGTTGAACAATAAGAGGTCAGGAAGCCTAATATTACCCTGCCCAGCACCAACCAGGCCCATCACAGGAGAGCATGAGCCTATGCAATGAGGCACAATAGCAGGTAGAGAAATCTCACTAACACAAGCAGAGGAATAGAGTCTGTGCCTAAGCATTCTCCAGGACTGTCCCAAGAGAGCCATCAGCCCCAGAGGTTCAGCTTGGAAACAAAGCACCACGGGTCAATGAGAGAGACTGGAGCACCTCACAGTCTGAGGGATACGTGGCACATTGTGGAATGCAGCAAGAGTATTTTGGGACTGTAAAAGACTTATTATGGAACAAGTGAGGGAAATGAGGGATAAAGGGATAAAAGAGGACAGTTGCTTGTTAGCAAGGTGCTGGTCAGAATGTTTGTCCAGCCATACCCTGCACCTGATCAGCAAAATCTTCTGTCATCTTATCAAAATCTATTTTCCTTGCTGAGGGTAATCCCTATTCTTTGTGCCTGTATGTGCACGGAGGTTTAAGTGCCAGTAGCTGGGTGGAGGACTTCAAACCACTGGGGACAACATGTCAAGGGTATCAGCAACTAAAGGTAGTGAGTGTATGTAAGTCAGAATCTGACTGCTAGTGAAGATCAAGACAGATTAGTCAGCAAGTAGGACATGTGTGTATGTAAGCCCAGCTGCTGGAGGAATCCGTGTGGTAAATACATATGAATTTCCCACTAAACAGTTTTTGATCAGATAGAAAGAGGAACAGGGAGACACTGTTGGGGCAGTTTGTTTCTGCAAGGATACTGTGTGTTTCTGTCTGTGTTTATCAGTGTGGCCCACTGTGTATATGTGTATTTTACACCTGCCATTACACATATATCTACTGGGAATACATGCTCAGCCTTGCTACTGATTGGACCCAGAGCACCAATCTGTATCAGCCTTGACTTATTATAAGAGAATTACTGAATTTAGCAACTCTCTAATATTGTGTCCTCTCATGAAATTATATACCATTTGTTGCAGCTCTGGGCGGTAGTATCTGTGCACTGTAAGTAGTAGGACTGATCTGTAGTAAGTGACAACCTAGGCCTCCACAACCTAGGCCTCCTTTCCACACCAAGCACGTAGGCAGCAGTGCTCTGCCATAGAACTCCCACTAAACTCATTTCCCCATTAATCTGCAAACACTGACAGGTAGATTACTTGTTTTTCTCCACTTTTCTGATACTATTCCTCCTATAAAATACAGTAAGCAATACAAACTCAAACCAAAAAAGGGATGGAAGTGGCCCTAAACAAAATTCCCCACCTCATCATGTTTTAAACAAAAGCTTCAAGCTTCTCTTATGGATGAGCTATTGTATTTTGGTCTCCGTTCTGATGTTATTGTGATGTGCCTTGAGAATACTTGATAAAGGGCATTCCGAGTTGTATTACCTTGCTGTGTATTACAATGTATTATTAACATCAAATACAAAATTAATAATTATGGTGGCTTGGCCAGGTGTCCACCAAGTCACAATATCACTCCCTCTCCAAAACTGGACAGGAGAGAGAGAAATATAATGAGTGGTTTGTGAGTTGAGATAAGGACGGAGACATCGCACAGCAGTTAGTATCGTGGGCAAAACAGACTCAACTTGGGGAGAAAAAAGTTCGATTTATCAAAGGAACAGTAAGAACAGGAAGATGAGAAATAAAATTGAGACTTAAAACATCTCCCCCTATCCTTCCCTTTTCCTGGGACTCTCCTTCCTTCCCCACCAGTGGTGCTGGAGATGGGGGTTGCAGTCAGTTCATTACAGATAGACTTTGCCGTTGCTTCTTCTCAGGGGGAGGTCTCACCACACTTCCACTGCTACATTGTGGGGTCCCTCCCACAGGAGACAGACCCTCATGAACCTCTCCAAAATGGGTTCTACCCATGGGCAGCAGCTTCTCATGAACTGCTCCGGCATGGGGCCTCCTAAGGGGGCAGCTCCTCACACACTGCCCCAACGTGGGTCATCCACTGGGAGAACAGTCCTTCAGGTACCGACTGCTCCAGCCTGAGGATCATAAGTCCTGAAAGCAAACCTGCTCTGGCATGGGCTCCTCTATCCCCACAGGATCCCAGGTCCTGACAGGAACTTGCTCCTGTGTGGGGTTCCCATAGACTCACAGCCTCTTTCAGGCATCCTCCTGCTCCAGCATGGGATCCTCCATGGGCTGCGAGTGGCCTCCACGGACTGCAGGAGCACAGCTGCCTCACCATGATCCTCACCACAGGGCACGGGAGTCTTTCTTTCAGGGCCCAAACACTGTCCTCCCCCTCTTTCTCCACTGACCTTGGTGTGTGCAGCGATGTTTCCACATTCTCACTCCCTGTTGCTGCTGCAGTTCAGCAACTGCACTGCAACTTCTTCTCAAATACATTATTCACAGAGGCATTACCTCCATCACTAATTGGCCAGGTCTGGGTCACCTGCGGGGCCCTTCTTAGAATTGACTGGCTCTAGCCCTATCAGCTACAGGAGAAGCTTCTGGTAGATCTTTGTTTAAAAAAGCCACTCCTGTAGCTCCCTCCACCACCTGGCACAGGCAAAACCACTACAATAATGAAAACACAAGTAAAGAAACTACATGTTCTTTTTCCATTGCTTATTTTAGTGTGAGCTAAGCAACTTACTAATTACCTTTTTTTTTGATGGCATGAATTTACGTTTTCTTAATTCATAAGAATGCATGTAGCATCTATCAATACCAATTACCAGTAACAATATGATAGTCTTTCTCTAAAGGAGAGATTTGAGGTAGACAATGTTGCTTGATGGATTTTGTGGAAGCTTAAATATTTTGAGCACACTACTAAAAGTTATTTTATAAAATAAAAAAAATATATAAACATTAATTATATTTTTTTCATTTTACTTTTAACTAGGAAAGCCAGCACAGTTCTCTTACAGATGCAACTTTCTAAAGATGCAAGACTAGGAAAGTCATTCATAGCTGTTTTATGCTATAACTATTGTGCCAAGCAGTTAGCGAAAAACATACTATGATATAGAACTTTGATATTGTCCCCAAAGAACATTGAAGTTACTCTCAAATTCTCAGCTCAATTTCTTTCATATTTTGCCTTCATCACACTGTTGTTTAAGACTGATTTACAACTTCAGGCTTTCAGGTCTCAGAATTTGTCTGGTTTATTTTGTTATCAAGGATATAAATACTTTTATTTGAACCAGAGTTTCATCCAGGATGTCTCATCTGTAATGTAATTAAGGAGGTAGTTTGGAAAACAACATTTATTTGGAGAATATATGCAAAAATATTCTCACAAATGCTACCTGTAGAGTTAAAAAGAGTATGGTCAAAAAATCACAGATCTCTAGATTATGGTGTTTACTTGCTGTCCAGCTGCCTAACAGGGATATTTTATGTAACATTGGTCCCTGAATAATGACACTCCTAGTTTAGCATTCGTACTTTCAGATACTACACAAAGCACTTACACAGCAAAAAAATCAAGTCTTCAGCTTGCGTTTGAGTAAGGGAAGATAAGATCAAGTATTCTCATATATCACTGACTTGAAGAGAGCATGCCTGGGATAGGCAAGCTACCAAGCAATTATTCTTCACACTAGGGAAATGTAAATAAATACTTTACTAATCTTAAAATGGAAATACTACTACTGCTATATTTAGAAAGAGATGTACAGAGATGGAAAAAAAATCACTTACAGATAACTAAATGTTAATTATTTTTCATGCTTTTTTTCTGTGTTTCCTAAATAAAAAATACCAGATATTATAAATGGGATTCAATCATAAGGTAAGACACTGTGCGTAACACTTTTACTATCAGGAATATTGATCTGAGTATAAGTATATGCCAATTTCTATCTGAGATGACAGTCAGAATTTTATTTAATCCTTTTGCCTAGGATTTCCTCTGACTTGCAAACTGGAAACTTAATCAAAGTACCATTGAGATCCCTTGACCTTTTATGACTAAAACTAACTGCCATTCAAACATAAGGAAAATTCAGTATTGAATTTGGCTAAGTTCAAGGGCACAACCATGAATGACTCATTAAGAGGGAAATGAATAGACAACCCATCAAAAACATCAGAACACAGCTTTCTGCTATGAAAAATATATTACCCCCAACCACAAAAAGTGTAGTTTGTGGGAACATATAAAGGAGAATGATTTCTTCAGATCATTGCAAGTTCTCCACAGAGACTAGACATAATCAAAAATATCTGTGCAGCAACATTGTATGGGGGTGACTGATTTTTCGGGGGACTTGACAGACATGAAATGGTGACTAATATTTGTACACAGGGATTTTTGCTCTTACTCTATCTCCACACCTTGTGCATAAACTACAGTTTGGTCCTTGGGGCTCCCAACTATGTAAAAGAAGTATCAGTGGGTGCCTAGTCTTTCCTTTTCCTGCAGAATTCCAGAATACAATTGCTGAAGAGACAAAATATATCTTAAAGCTTTAAAGACAGATCAGGCAATCAAACAGATCTTCAAATGGCTTCCTAGCTGGGAAAGCTGACTATAGTCACATGTGTACCATTTGTTATGGTAGGCCTATTTAGAGACACCTTCATGAGACATTCCTTAATTAACTGATTGACTGCATTTAATTAAGATCACACTCTAATAACAAACAAGGGGAAATACTTTGTACTTTGATGAGATAACAGTAGGACTATAATGCTTTACTTCTTAAGAAGAAAGGATAAGTTGATTCATTTTCACTCTGCACCAGTAATACCTCATGGGACCACATTCTGAAAGTAGCTGTACTGCTGCAGCCTGTAATTTAGTTATGAATATACAAATACATTAGTAAAATTAGAGGAGTTTCTAAAATTTCAACACACTACTGTGGTTAAAAACACTGCTAGATAAGAGTCTGATTTATACAGTAAATATTACTTTCATTTATTTGCTTAGACCAGTAATGGTGTTTGGAAAGCTCTTAATTCAAATAATTCTTACGGTAGTATATGTCATTTTCTATTGACCAGACTTTTTAAGAGTATTTTATAGCAGCTTAAAACTACTGTATACCGATATTAAAAGAAAAAAATAATAGAGCAAGAGATAGCCATCTCAAGAACATATTTGAAAAATTCACCATAGGATTTCGTAACTGCAAGAATTTCTCTAAGTCAGAAAGTGGAGATAGTTGCCCAGTTCCTATTGAAAGCCAACAGACATCAGACACTTTTGTGCCGCCAAAAGGCTCTCTTTTAAATAGTCTTGACATTGTTATGTCAGTAATGACATTTTTAAGTGTAGGCTGTGTATGAAATCTAGATCTGTTCTTCTTTGTGGTCTCTTGACTAGTTACATATTTTCTTGTAGTGTTTGGTTGAATTCCTTTTAAAGCACCATTAACAACACATTTTCTGCTAACTCATTAATGTTCCTAAAGTGAATAACTGTAAGATGATATAAAACTGGTTTCTATCATCACACATCACACTAATTGATCAAAAATTTCTGGACTTAAGGACTGGGAAACTGTAGGAATTAATCTGCTTTTCTCTTCTTGAAGTTTCTGGTTCAGACTGAGACACCAAGGAATGAATTACTGAGCCAAATGTGTAACATATGTGATTGTTTTCTGTCATATTTGTGGTTCCAACAGAAGGCAACAACTTGCAGCTGTCTCCCATAAATTCATGAATATATATTCATATACTCAATGGCACTATTAAAAAATACAAAGCTGATTAGATGTTTAAGCACTATATTAATTTAGAATCCATGTTTGCACAGTTTTTTTATATTACTAAAGGGCTACTCTTCAACTGTAAGGCACAATATGTAATTGAATTGCCCAGCATAAAATTTTGGAAAAGGACTTTGTACAAGCTTCTGGGTTTATATCTTTCAAGAACTGAAGTTCTACTTTAACATGTTCCACAATCTTTATTCTATGTCCTATTGAAAAAATGTAGCTAAAATATTAACCTGCTACTTCTAATATGGAAAAAGAAAGCATACTTGGCAAATTTATTAGTTGCGTAACTTTACTTACAGATCAAAAAAAATGTGCATTAAATTCTGGTTTAAATTAGTTAGTATGTTTATCTCAAATCAATAGTACTTTCTTTTATAATTATTTTACCTTTTAGCTAAAAAATTAATGTCGTTCTACATCATTTTGAGATTTAGGAAGGTCTCCTATAAGAACCAAGCCAGTATCTTTCATGATAAAATTAGTTTCTTGTTTTTCATGGACATCTCAAAACAGATTTTAAAACTGGAAACTGACAAAAATATCTTTCCAGTGTGGAATTTTATTATGTTAAAAATACTTTTTGTAAGAGAAGAAAGCAACATCTTAGTATAACAATAACTGGCAAAAAGAGGGGAAAAGTTCTTCAGAATTCATCTCTATTTTATTTATTACAATTTAAAATATTTTTATTTTTATAAAGAACACACTACTTTAGAAGCCCCATTATAAAATCCAATTTCAGTCACATAAAAATAATCATTCCAATGAGAACTTTGGCAGCCAGATGTGACAGAAGTTATTTTTATGTCTTCTTTGTAATGGGTAGGACGTCACTACTTTTCTCCCAATCTCAGTCAAATTAACAATGTTTTGATTATGCACTAGAAGGAATATCTATTGAAGCTGCATGTGGATTCCTCTACTCTAACTCTTCCATTTCTCTGCAGAAATTCAGTCCAAGACACAGTCCATGGCATGATGCCTGGTTTTGCAAACACTTAAGCATGGATATATATTTATTTACTGAGCAAAAACTATACATATCCTTCATTGTTTGCCACATGAGGGGCTAATTTGCATAAACCACACTATGCAATGCAGTACCTTTACTGATGAAAGAAATTAGCTGATTACCTCAAAAGGATGAAAATTTTAATAACACAGTATTATACTGCATAATTTGTAAAAAATGAATTCATCACTGGGACATGGCCTAAGAGGACACAGAAAATAAGCAATTTACAACCAAAAGGAAAGAGAATTAATAGAGAATTAATAGAGAAAAACAGTAGAATGAGGAGTACTACACAGACAGGAGTAATTGCAACATCTACTAAGCAACGCTTTTGTGAAAGATTATCACCTACATTATTGTAATTCTCACAAGGTCAAACTAATCCATGAAAACAACTCTTGTTAGGCATTCACAAAATTTAAAATGTCTGGTACCTAAGGGTAGTTTTAAATAACATATCATTTTTCTCCTAAATTCTGAGTTTTTTTTCAGAATGGGAATTTAGTTCATCAATTAATATTCACAGGTTGTTTATAATCCTCTTTCAACATACACTTATCAAGATATATACCAAACCCTAGGAAATGAAAAGCTCTTTTAAAATCACTTGAGAAAGAAATAATAATTTTTTTCAGTCCTTTTTCACTTAGAAAAAGACTCATCTCTGAATTCATTTGCTTTAATTCACAACGTTGGCACTGACAGGAATTTTGGTTTCATAAGCAGGCGAATAAACAGAACAGGGTGAAAATCAGGACCATATCTTGAAATTCACAAAAAAAAAACATTTTCAAGATCTGGAAAACTTAAAGCTGTCAGTTTCAATCAATAATTTTGATATTTTTTCAAGAAGAACATATACCTTTCCAGATAGTTGTTTCCTATTTCTTATTCTCTCTCTCTTTTAAAAACATTTTTGTTTGCTTTCTTTGACTTGTTTGCTGCCTTTTTATCAGGCAGAATGTCAGAAAAGATTGATCTCTATTTATCTTTGTAAGAGAAGATGTCACGTTTTGCTTTGTCTTTGACTGTTTATATAACAGATGAAAGAATATCAAGCAGTAAACCAGAAACATATTATTATGTTCAGAAACTTAACAGTGATTGACCAAGGTATTTTTATCCATACAATCAGTTCTTCCAGTGATCAAATGAAAAAATCCTGTCCACCTATCCTATGCAGACTCATTCAATTTTGAAGACTGCAAATCCTACTGGATATCTGCTGCCTCAGCAGTGTCTCCTCCCAGCACTAGACCATCTTATGTAAACCTATATCCCTGAAAGGTGGTAAATAAAGAAACAGAGGAGCTCCACATCTTTCCCTGTTTCCTCCCTTTGCCTTCCTTACTTCTCTTCTCCAATCTGTTGCAGACATCTTCTCTTTTAAATCTCTCCTCTCAACTGAATGTTGATGTGTCTTTTTGTGTGTACAAGTTGAGGTTAATATGCCTCTGCATAAGCAGATCGATTCACATACAAGACTGAAGCACTTTACCAGCCCTTAAGATTCTATATTTGATTTCCATTTACACTTGATGTTTACCATGATAGGGATACTCTCTTATATGTTTGCACAGGGACTAGGCTTGCAAGGAGACTCACATGGAACAATGAATATGTAATAATTCTAGCCTGTCTCCCACAGACACTGTATTGACTTATCTTTATTTTATGTTGTATGAAGACTTTCAAAAGTATGTTAGAAATACAGATATTAAAAGATTTATTTCTTATTATTTCAGCAAATCTTAGCCATTACCAAATACTCTTGGGGAGCATTTAAAACATCTGTGTTTGATTTTAATTATTCTCAGAAATTGTCTGCACAATCATAACAGCTTGGTACATACTGCTTTTTAGGTGCAGTTTTTAGATGCATTTGAATTGATATTGCAGAATCTGCCAAAGAAAATAAAACAATGTGGTGATTTACTGAATCAAACTGTTCTTGAATTGGACAAGAAGAAAACTTGTGCCCAAGTCTCTGAACACACAAAGAGACGTCTGTAATGTTGGGAGGTAAGGAAGAGCAAGATTCCTCCCACTACTGATTTTAAGACTGATGCTTCTTCTTTGGTTGATGCCAAGGTATGTAAAAGAGGCTTAATGGGGCATTCAGAATGGAAAGAAAGCATAACCTATGATTTTTAGCATTTCTTTACATTCATCTACATACTTCAGAACTATGATCAGCATTAATATAGGCAAGAGAAGCATTAGACCCCAGAGTCAACAGTCACTACTACTGACAGTATACATCTGCCATACTATTGCTAAGTCAAACTATTTCTTATGCAAGGGATGAATTTTACCTGTCTGCTTGCATTTATGAGAATTGTTTTCAATCATAAACAGGAACTTTTCTAATTTTGTTGTGATGAGTGTTTACCACACTGCAGATTCTCAGGAGTAAACACATAGTTCTTACAAATCTACAATTCAATGCACTTATTAGCCTCCAGAATGCTCTTAGAGCACCAAAATGTAGTATATGAATGTAGCATACTAATCTGACAAAGGTAAATGGTTCTTTAAATATATTCAGTATTTAATATAATATAAAATAAATATATATAATGTATAAAGTAAACAATACAAATGAAATTAATTTCAATGCATCTTTCTGTTGATTGCAGAATACTCAAATACATTTCTGAGCCCTACTGTGACTGAAACACAGAGGACATATGAATAAACATCTATACTCAGTCAGTGACTTGCTAGAATGCTTTTCAGAGATTCAAAATTATTCATGTAGATTGGTTGACAATAAACTCAACATGAGCCAGCAATGTACCCTCATGGCGAAGAAGGCCAATGACATCGGGGGATACATCAAGAAGAGTGTAGCCAGGAGGTCAAGGGAGGTTCTTCTCCCTCTCTACTCTGCCCTGATGAGGCCTCATCTGGAGTCCTGTGTCCAGTTCTGGGCTCCTAAGCTCAAGAGGGACAGGGAAGTGCTGGAGAGAGTCCAGCGCAGGGCCACGAAGATGATCAGGGGACTGGACCATCTTCCTTATGAGGAAAGGCTGTGGGAACTGGGGCTGTTTAGTCTAGAAAAGAGGAAACTGAGAGGGGATCTCATTAATATTTACAAATATCTACAGGGTGGATGTCAGGATGTTGGGACGTCCCTTTTTCCTATTGTATCTAGCAACAGCACAAGTGATAATTAGTTAAAGTTGGAACACAAAACTTTCCATTTAAACATAAGAAAAAAACTATTTCACTGTGAGGGTGACAGAGCAGTGGCACAGGCTGCCCAGAGAGGATATGGAGTCTCCTTCCTTGGAGGTCTTCAAGACCCACCTGGACATGTTCCTATGCGACCTTATTTAGATTGACCTGCTTCTGCAGGGGAGGTGGACTAATTGATCTCTAAAGATCCCTTCCAACTCTACCATTCTATGATTCTATGAATGGCTCAGAAATGAAATCCTAGAAGAAAGTCAGTGTTGGCCCTTTTATGTAGTGGTATCAGGCCACCTTCTATAAATGTTCCCCTATATAACAGAACTCTCTTTACCACTGTGCTCTCTCACCATCAAATAACAGAGAAAAAAGCAAATTGCCATCCTACAACTTGCCTGAGAGTGAGAAAAGAAAGGAAAGGCTACAGACACTTTATGAAGGGTGTCAATGACCTTCCTATAGCAATCTTGATTACTGACATAATTAATAAGCAAGCCGCAGTCCCTAAGCCCAAGCTGCTGAGATTTTTGAATGCTCTGGGAGCTCTGACAGCTGAAAAACTTTCGTTACAATTAATACTGGAAATATGTGTGTGATTGAACACAGCTTAACATTGTGATACTCAGCAATCATTAGGAAAATTATTTACACCTCACAGGACATCCTTCTGAGATGCAGTCATATGTTGAGTGAAAGTTTCACTGTCTTTCTGTATGTCTAAAACTCTCCCAGACTTTTCTCTCTGACAGAGAGATTCAGATTTTACTGCACAGTGACTGTTGTCAGTGTTGGGATATCTTGCTGCCCTGACAACCTTATATGAAAGAAAAGGCTGTGTGGTCCAAGGTGGCCCACAGTCCTGTCAGCAGGAACTTTAAAAATAAGTTGACAATGATAACTCCCCTTTTTAGTTACTGTAAATTAATTTTTGGTGAACATACTGAAGCACAAGATACATGGAGAAAAAGTGGGATAAATTTTAAATATTGTTTTTATCTCTCCTTATTAAACTTAGTGAGATGTTTTCTTTAATTCCCAAAGTTTCCTGCCTGAAAAATCTAAAATAGCCTGAACAAAACAAAACCAGAAAAAGAATTTCGAAACAGCAAAAGAATTGCTCTCTGTATCCTGGTAAACCCAGAGCAGATTTAACATAGGAGAACTGAAAGTGAGGAACTGAAATGCTATGGGCTCTTGGTTGTTTGAAGAAACAAAACAAAACAAAACAAAAAAACCTAAACAACAAACCACAACCCAACAATACTTGAATAAGCCAGCAAGCTTGTACTAAAAATCGAAGTCTTCTATGGTTGCCTGTGTTACTGCCCTCTTCCCTGCAGAAGGGTGGGACATCTGATCATTTCTCTTCAAGACAGAAATAATGCTTAAAATCAATTGTTGGCAGAAACATGAGGCTCTTCTTACAAGGAATTATAGGCATTTCAGGGGATAAATTGTCTAAGCTACCCAAGTGTTTCGATTTATTCGTCCACCTATATTGAATAAAACCTCATCAGATACATTTTGGGCCACCGACAGCAATTGTATATTCAGCTACATTATCCTACAAGGCCTTGGTTTGCAAGAAGATTCTTGTTCAACAGTAAGAAAGATCACCTATTGATATGTTCTGGGGAGCCAGCCAGCCCCAGGAACTAGTAGAAAGCAAGCTCAGCAGGGCAGGTGGAAGAGCAAAAGCAGAATCTCTCAGTGGGCACCCTTGTTTCAAGACTATGGTACCACAGGGAATATTTGCACAGTGCGTCTCATTTTAAAATACTAGAATAAACATTGCATGGAGTTAAGTTCTGGAAAAGTGAAGTTTATACAGAAACATCTAACTCTCACAGAGCCCTCATTTTGCAGGTGCTCATCATTCTGATGGATCAGTAGAAGAGTACTTATAGAGCATTAACAATTTTATGGCATACATACACAGTGTACATATGTGTAAGGTGATTTTCCTAATCTCTGTGGACCACTGTGTCCCTGGCTAGTCTCAGGCTGACAAATTTTGCAGTTACTATCTTACAACATGAGGCAAAATATTTATTCTGGAAGTTAATGAGTTAGTTGAGAACTGACACTCTATTAATTGTGATCTCCTAATGGTGCAAATGAGTGCTAAGTCTTTGCAATTACTACAGTATACTGAGATGCAATAAACATTATAAGCAAAATAAAAAGCTGTAAATAAGACCATAGTAATAGTCCATCCTTTTATGGCATTTTCAAAGTGATATAGGACCCTGCTCTGCAAGATACTGTGAATATCTCTCTCTGTATATGTGGTGTGGGTGTATGTGTATAAATATATATATATAAAGATGGCTCACCCTAGAAAGTATTAAAAGCTTCAGTTCTTCTTGTACTAATAAACCACTTATATAGCTAAATACAGGAATACAAAATGCCTTCCTTTGGTATTAAGATGGATTTAATTCTATCCTTCTGTGCTTTAAGCAAGAAATCTAACATTTTCCCTTTTTAATCAAGTTACAGGAACAAGAGGAGTCAGAGACAGTGGAATAGTTGTGCTAAGAGCCTGATGTCTACAGAACATATGCTTCCCAGGTCTCTAGTCTGATTCTGTCAACTGAGATGTCATCAGCAGCTGCAGCATTAAGTGTACTTCTAGACTTCATCTTCCTATTCAGCTTCATCCAAAAGAGAACTCTGCAACGTTAGACCATTCAATTGCAAAATAAAGCACCATGGGGATGCTGGGGAGCATAGATTCCGTTCATAGACTCACAGAATTGTAGGGGTTGGAAGAGATCTCTAAAGATCATCTAGTCCAACCCCCTGCTCAAGTAGGTCACACAGAAACGCATCCAGGTGGCTTTTAAAAACTTTCAGAAAAGGAGACTCCACAACCTTCCCTGGCAGTCTGTGCCAGGGCTCCCTCACCCTTAAAGACATTTTTCCTTAAGTTCAAGTGGAAGTTTTTATATTCAAGCTTTTGTACATTACTCTTTATCCTATCACTGCACACTATAGAAAAGTGTTGCACCATTCTCTTGACATGCCCCTTTTAAAAGCTTGTAATTATTAATGAGGATCCCCTCAGTCTTCTCCAGGCTGAACAGCCCCAGTTCCCACAGCCTTTCCTCATATGAAAGATGCTAGCTACTATAGAAAAGAGGGATGTCCCAACCTCCTGACACCCACCCTTTAGATATTTTTAAATGTTAATAAGATCACCCCTCAATCTCCTCTTCTCCAGACTAAACAGCCCCAGTTCCCGCAGCCTTTCCTCATATGAAAGATGTTCCAGTCCCCTGATCATCTTGGTGGCCCTGCGCTGGGCTCTCTCCAGAAGTTCCCTGTCCTCTTGAGCTGAGGAGCCCAGAACTGGACGTAGGACTCCCAATGAGGCCTCACCAGGGCAGAGTAGAGAGGGAGCAGAACCTTCCTTGACCTGTTGGCCACACTCTTTTTGATGCATCCCAGGATGCCATTGGCCTTCTTGGCCATGAGGGCACATTGCTGGCTCATGGTTAGTTTGTTATCAACCAGGATTCCCAGGTCTCTCTCTGCAGAGCTGCTCTCAAGCAGGTCAGCCCTCAGCCTATACTAGTGCATGCGGTTGTTCCTTCCCAGATGCAGGACTCTGCACTTGTCCTTGTTGAACCTCATGAAGTTCTTCTGTGCCCAAAAGTGCAAAAGTGCACTTCTGATTCCAACTAGAATGTTACAATAGATGCACCCTCAATTTCCATCCAGGTCAGTCACCTGCTGCTACTTTTATCCCTTTCATTAACTAACAAAACTTCATCTTAAAAAAATGAACTATGCTACTGCTTCATCTTTTGTTAGAAAGATAATCCAGAATCCCACTTTTATGATTTTTAAACATCATATTAGTATTTAATGGCATTTGTATATATATCCTTTTCTTGTTACCTATAAGATTCTTTGGTACTTGCTTCTCAGTTCATTCACAACAACAAATTACATTCTCTTTCAGTGTTTATTTTGTTAGGCCAGCCAAGACACACCACCTTAGTTTCTTTTTCTTCATTATTCTAGTTTTTCTATTTTTATACCTACTTAAGCCTAAATTCTTCCTTTTTTTAATATGCAGGTGCACAAAATGGCATACACAGTATTGTAGATGAACCTGGGATTTCCACTTGCATTGCTAGCTCTCCTGGAAACAGCTTGTCAAAAGTATTTTAGGATTGCATTTGCCTTTTGAGGGATGATAGCAGCAGCTCTCAATCACTGAACAAGGAACCAGTAGATGTATATCTTTCTCATCTTTTTAATTTCTGACTAATGAACTGTCATGATATAAGAGAAAAAATCTGCTTATAAATCTTATATATTACTATTTAACCTTACACTTTCATGATTATATTTCATCAACTTTTCATCACTGTGATTACCCAGGTGACTGGTTATTCCTGAAAAATACCCTGCTTCTGTTGTGTAATGATGTAACACAATGTTACCAGCAAACTTCCTCACATTACCTGCCTCTCAGAGACGCTAACGTCAGTTTAACTAACGTACTAACACACCAACATTAAAGCAGAACAACTCCATGACACATCTTAGCAGAATCAGACTAGCTAAAGTTTCCTGGGAGACTTCCTCCAGCCCCATTTCAACTTGGCTTCCTGTCATTTTAACTAATTTTCTTTGAGAATGTATTTAATTTAGATTATTAGCACAAGTGTGTATCTCCAGAGTCTTGAGTAATACTTTTCAAGTTTGGATTGTTCTACTGAACTGTAAACAGGTGATATATCCTAGATGTTCCTAATTTCAGAATTCAAAATTACTTCAGTTCTGAAAATAATAGCTTCACATCCTTTTCAACTTATTTCTCTGTTTTCCAAGTAAAATATTTACTTATTCTATGCCATTAATTGATTTTTTTTAAAACTAAAGACATTATTTTTTCTTCTTTTATAGACAAATCTTAATTTAATTTTCTTCATATTCTAATTCAGTGATGATGCAATTTCCACCCTTATTGCAACTTACTCCTCAATAGAAGTATCTTGAATTGCTGCCATTAAAAAAATAACTGAAATGATTGTAGATATTGATAGGGAAAATTCGTTACGGTTTTACTGAGGAAAATGAAATTTGCAGTGCATTATGATGTTAGTGTGACTTCTTAATTTTATTTCTTTATCACTGCCCAGTATACATTTCTGCAGCACAGCAAGAAATGCTTTTGTTTTCCCTGCCACAGCTCACTAAAGCTATCAAGAGACACAACCATTTTCAGCAGAGCTTTATCTTGTACTCCCATGTTCCTATGCTGTGACACTTCTGGGAAAAACCATGACATTTTGCTCAGATTGGAATCATTTTGTTTCTTTTAAGTATTGCTGAACTGTATGGTGATTTTTTTTTTCCTTCTTCATCTTAGTACAGCCATGTCAGACATGTGTCTTGTTTATTGCAGACTAGCATTTCCCTTCTAGGCTATTCCTGTGGTGATAATAGAACAGTTTTTCAAGTTAGCCATGGAAATACTGTATGATATTGAGAACAATTCAAATAATTGCTCAAAGACTTAGGATTTGGAATTGTATTTCAACTACTCCTGAGGCTATGTAAAGAATAGAAGCCTCTTTCACTCCAGGGATGTGAAGCTGCTTGTATAGATTTACCTCAACACACATCACTATTTTCATCAACAGCAATAACAAAGGACAGAGAGAGACACACACAGACAAATATTAGAAAGTCCCTTAAGGAGGGCTTACAAATGCTGTATTTTCATCAATTTTGTCTCTGTTTTGCTTTGAACTCCCTGTTTCAGTTTGCAGAATCAAATCACATCCAACCAAGGACGAAACTCCTACAGACATGGATGCAGCACTCCAGAACAATACCTTTCTTTTGAGCTTTTCAGTGATCCTCATGTATTTCTTCTCCAGGGGAAAAAAAAAAATCCTGGCACTGAAGTGAGGGAGTTCTTCTTTTGCTTTGCTAACTTTGCGGTAAATAAAGTAAAATATTTCTTCTAACAGATGCAAGGCATAACCCAGAGCTCTATTTATGCTCTCAGTCTTTCACAGTGGCTTAAAATGGCATTTGACATTAGTAACAAGGTTTTTAAATTCTCTACAGTCTGCTTTAGTCCTGAAGTACATAAACTATAAAAGGCTACAGGTACATGTAGTATATTTCCTTTGAACAGCTGCTTCTTAATGTCTGTAAAATGTACACACAATATAGTGACTAAAAAACTCTACCCAAACTCTGTAATATGTGCTGAAGGATAATAGTGGGAAGCACAGATAGCAGTATGACACTAAATAAGAGCTAATTAAAGTTACTGAAGATATAAACAAAGTAAAAGTCAATATTTTAAAGGCTATGAAGAAACAGGAAGGAAATAGAAGAATCTTTGATGGGTCGGAATGTGACGTAGCATAACAGTGATTAGGCTCTGTAGTATTTCACAAGATGTGATGAATCATTTGAAATACCATTGCCTTGAGGATTGGATTATTTATTTACTCTTGATGAAAAGCAGCATGTGGACATAATTGGAGGGTGTAGAGCAGTGCAGTTTAGAGAGATTAGTGGTTATAGTAAATCTATTTTGGTTAAGGCTGTTAATTCTGGTTCTTTTCACATTTCAGGGTTTTGTGTTTTGTTTTGGGACTTTTTTTTCTTCAGCCTCTTTCTTGTTCATTTGTTTTCATACTTCTTAACTTGCCAGCTCTGCAAGCTTTTTCTTTTGGGTTTCCAGAGGAATGAGTGCAGGTTACCTGCAATATTTGCAGGTAATTTGGCACACTGCAAGCAGTACCTTCATGCGAATTAGCTCTTTTTTCTATTTCCACTCCTCGCACTCCCCCATAACTAAAGGTAGCATATAGGATACATGTTGCTAATATTTCCAACAGAATCCAAACTATTTAATTCAGATCAGTGTAAGAATTTTCTCACAGGCTGCATAACCTACTTTCTTTTGTAAGCAAATAGCACAGAGACAGAGGTGGCTTATACAAGAATTCTTTCCTTCTCATTGACACCACATTTACTTCCATCTGCCCTGGATTGGGAGCTGGATAATACCAAAGCTGATAAGAGATATCCAAGCTGGGCTCAGAGATTCTTCTGAAGTTAAACATACACAGTGTTATCCGAAATCACACTGGCTTGTTAGATGAGATAATGTGAAATGATGTAACACATCAGACAGAGAAAGGAAAACTTTGAGATCGACTATCTGCTGAGAACCCCAAAGACAGAATCCCATCACAGAACAACATTACAGATGAAAGTGGAAAAGGCTGCCATGGACTATATATTCTGTACTTGGTGATCACAGCAGTCTGTCTGCTCCAACCTTTGTCTGCAAACCTTCAATGAAAGGCTGGGAAATAATGCTTCATTTTCTAATGTTATAAGGATTTGTTTTATCATTATTAGCACAATATGTACAATCCTATATGTACAGATAGGTAGAGAAATATCTGATGAAGCTATCTGCCAGCATGAAAGAGAGATTCCTGGCACATTAAAGAAATATTGTATAGTAACTTAAAGAAATCTCTCCTTTCCAAGTGCTGCTTAATAGCCATTTTTTTTTATGGTAGCTCCATTCTCCAATATATATTTGTTTTTAAAAATATATTTTTATTGCTAGGTTCTACTAAGGTGATAAATAAGAAAGCTTAACAGAATCAATAATGAATTACAAAAAAGCCTTCTTGCTTTACTTAAACTGGACTGTGTTATGGCTATGCTCTTTCTCACTTTGGCTTCAATTTATCAAGGTACTTAGCCTAAATTTAAGCACATGATTTGTGCCACTGGCTTAAGGAGGTCTGATGGCCTGATGTACATCCTCCCACCCAGATGCTCAAAACTCAACACAACCTGACACATACTAGTGAATGGGAACCTACATACAGATGGGAATGTCATGGCGTATCATATCTAGAGGACACAGAGCGTTCTGGATCCAACTTAATTATTTTGATAACATCTTAAATGGGTTTATACAGTGCTCAGCTAACAAACATCTAGCCCAGAGGTTAAAGAAGACGGTAACCCTAGAGACTGGACTCACAAAGGGCTATAAACATTTTTAAGTTAGAAAGTCATCTTTAGTCCTAAAGAGTGGACTGCAAAGGACTGAGACAGATTTTATTAGCATCTTTAATTAAGCATTTATTTGAGTCCTTTATTTGGTATTGAATCATTTTGTCATTAGTTGTTTTGTTATTTAATTAGTGTGCTTAATTAATGTAAATACTATTAGGGCTAATCCTTCAAGTTACTGAGAAATTTCGTAAGTCCCAGGAATATAATTTAAAACAGAAAAGACTTCCCAGGTTTCAAAAGGGGCAGAGAGTTGCTTCTGAGGAACTGCTTATGACAACCGTAATGTAAATGTAAAAAGAATTTTCGTTTCTGGAGTGACTCAAGTGCCAAGTAACACAGAGGTTGTGTACAAGGAACCATTCTGACTACATGAAGTTGATGGAAGTTTTTCTTTTACTTCATTGAGGTGATTACTTTGTCCTTAGAAAAAAAACCACTCAGAAAAAAAGAGTAAAGCCTTTGAAATTCTTATTATGGGAGAAAATAATATAAAATTTAGTCACAGCTCTTACTGAAGTGAGACATCCTACTTGGAAGTAACAATAAGATGTTCTCAAGCTCAATGGGGCTGCAGGCAGCATTAATTGGAGAATGAAATAACATTTATTCCAGTCTTGTACCAGATTGAAAAATCAAGGGAATCATCGTTCAGCCTAAATTAAAAAAAACAGAAGTTGGTGGTAGAGCCACAGCAACTGTCTCTTTCTTTCTTTTTTGGTTTTTTTCCCCCCTTTTTTCCATTTCTAACCCTACAAAAGAAACAGGTGGTTGGGAAGGATCTCATCAAGAAAAGGGGTAGCTAGTGCTTTGGAATACAGAAAAAAACCATGAGATAAAATAACATTAAATAACTGAGTAATTGTCTTACCACAAAAGAAAAGAAAAAATATGTTTGGGGGTTAATACATATAACCAATGAACTTGGAGAAAAAATATTTATTTATCATTATTTATTTACCGTCTGCATTATTTCATGGAAGGCAAAATATTTCAGAATGACATTTTCAGAATAGAAGGGTTTAATTTGTTTTGACACAATTTTTAATTTTAATTAAAAATAAAAATCCAAGTAAAATAAAAGATTTCAAATTCGATCCCATAACATTTAACTCAGGATTGTGTTTTGATTTTCTTTTTGTTTCAGTGGGGAAAAAGATAGAGAAAATGTTGTTTCAGAGTAATCAAAACTGAAAATTTTTCATGAGTTTTCTTTCAAGTTCCTGACCAAAGCAGTATCTACTCCATGCAGCTTTACCTATCACTGCTCTTCTGAGGCTCTTGGCAAACTGCAGCAAGCAGGAAGAGAGAGATGATGCACAAGCAGGATCCAAACTATTGAGAGGTCAGAGCAGGAATTTGGGTTAGGCATAGCTGAAAGGAGGAGAGATCACAGGAAGCATGATGCAAAGCCAAATAAAATCAGTGGGAGATTCTCCACTGTCTTCGGCTGGTGTTGAACCTGAACCAAATCAACAGAGATGTGTGAAAAATGAACAATGGGGCATGAAGAAAGCAAGGACAGAGAATGATGTGGAGTAGGGGAAAATACCATCTGCTCTACTTGCTGCAGCTCTAAGAAAGCAAAAATATTCTTTTGGCTGTCAACATGATCTCAACAACCCCTTCTAACTTTGTGAAGTGTAACACTGAGCACATCAGGGAGACATAGGATTTTCAGCTGATGCTAACGGTATGCTTTCTCAAGCTGGGGAAGTTGCTGATATATAATGTACCATTTTATCATGCATATACTATAAAATCTGTAATTTAAAAGCTTTCACATAGTTAAATAGACCAAGCAGATGGACAGGGAAATTAAAAGAAATTGGCAAGGTAGAAAAGATAAATGGTCAACAGAGATTTAAAATGAAGAAAAGAGTCAATGAGGCAGAGAGCCACAGTGAAGCTATTCCAGATGGTAGGTGCTGCAAAGAAGGCAGTTCTCAAAACACTGGTGAAATTCAGACCAAGACAGAGGTCCAGTAGCATGGAAGGCATGGAGACTCTGAAGCCACCTAATCCTATTTGTGTCAGAAAAGAGGTCACAGCCCAAGAGGAAGACTTCAGTGGCTCAGCAGAAGCCAAGCTTATTCTCTCGGACTATAAAATCTCAGTATATACATTACACTGGCCACTCGATCAGCTGTTAAGCTGCTTACTGCATCACCTTTTTCCCCACAAATCAACAGACAATATCTTTCTATGTGGGACAATCAGAAAAGGTCAGAACCAGCTGTCTAAATAAAAACAACTCTGAATAATAGTAATGTTTAAAACCCAGACTTGTGTCCAGATCCAGCTGTATAAGCTCTCCTTGTCTGGATCTGAATCCTTTTTCTTCACAGTGGCTTTTTTTCTCTGTCCAGATTTGCCAGACTGTTGCTGTTTCTTGTTCTGTGTTGGCAGAACAACGTACAGTTGCATACGAGTTAACGTGCTCCAGCATATTATCTAAAGAAAAAAACTGTGCCTAGGGATAATAATTGTTAAGTTACAAAGGATTTATCAAACGTGTATTGGTTTTAACAACTGCAAATTAGTTGTTCCACAGCGAAGCCATTGGTGTGAATACTTTAAGACATTATCCTCACCCTAGCCTGAGCAAAGGTGTCTGCTCACAGCTTTGGAGCACTGAAATTGCCACCTTAAACTTTCTTCTATGGTCTGCCATAGTCTGCAATAAAATGCAGCTCTCTGTTCCAAAACCTCTTCCTTTCATTAACTATACAGAAGTAATGTTACAGGAATGAGAGACTGGGGTCTACTTCTAATTTTTATTATTAATTTTGGAGGTAATCCTAATAAGGTGAAGGGTTACATTGTCAAAGTTCATTGCATCCACTGCACAATTTTACAGCTCTATTTGGTGCTAAGATCCATGTAACTGAACCTTCAACATCAATTTCCTTGATTATAAGTCTGTGTCACTGAGCAAATGGCCATCAAAAGCCTTGCCTCCTACTTCTGATTTCCTGAACTTCAAAATGGAATATTAAGTGCCATTTAGTCACTGACTCATTTATCAACCTATTAGGTGCAGCAAGTAACACTAATGGAGGTGAATGTAAAATAACAAAAGCCTAGCACCCATGTTGCTTTTCCACTGCTGAAAGGGATAATTCAGAAATTACCGAGGATGCCTCATTTAATAGCCTGGCCAGAGGACAGGAAGTGGGTTATTCAAAAGATGTCAGGGGGCTAAATTAAGAACCTGATGTTATATTTTTATCTTCATTGTCTCTTTATGCATACTCTAATGGCCAAATTTCACCACAGGAAGATCTCTTTTAGGAACTTCACACAGGAATCTCAAGATTTCTCACACACACTAAAGTCAGAGAAATGTATCTAAGAACCCTGTCATTCTGCATACCTTGAGGCTGCTGAGAAAACTGTTATCAGTCAGTTTGATGAGTCACTATTTTGGTGAAGTGAGCAGTAACATTAAACCTGTGCAATCCATACCACAATACACATTGAGTAAGTATTATAATGTACCGTGTGCAAACTGGACGTCTGTTTATCTGTTTTATCATAGAACCATAGAATGGTAGGGGTTGGAAGGGACCTTTAGAGATCATCTAGTCCAGCCCCCCCTGCAGAAGCAGGGTCACCTAGATCAGGTCGTGTAGGAACGTGTCCAGGCGGGTCTTGAAGACCTCCAAGGAAGGAGCCTCCACAACCCCTCCGGGCAGCCTGTGCCACTGCTCCCTCACCCTCATGGTAAAATAATTTTTTCTTATGTTTAAATGGAACTTTTTGTGTTCCAGCTTCATCCCATTACCCCCTTGTCCTGTTACTGGATACAATAGAAAAGAGGGATGTCCCAACCTCCTGACACCCACCATTTATATATTTGTAGATATTAATGAGATCCCTTCTCAGTCTCTTCTAGACTAAACAACCCCAGATCTTGCAGTCTTTCCTCATAAGGAAGATGCTCCAGTCCCCTGATCATCTTGGTGGCCCCGTGCTGTACTCTCTCCAGCACTTCCCTGTCCCTCTTGAGCTGAGGAGCCCAGAAGTGGACACAGGACTCCCGATGAGGCCTCACCAGGGCAGAGTAGAGGGGGAGTAGAATGTCCCTCGACTTGCTGGAGTCACTTTTCTAGCAAGCTTTTCCCATTTCAGTCATCTGTGGGCATATCTGCATTACTTCTCAGCATTCATCCGAGCATTTCGAAGCACCTCTTTCAGTTGGCCCTGTTTCAGTGCATAACGCAGGATAGTCTCAGCACAAACTGGATTTGTTTTGAATCAAACTAAACTAGAATAATCATTCCAGGCCTTCATCTGATATGCTCCACTCACTCAAGGGTAGTTGTAGGACTGAGGCTAGAACCAGTGCAAAATAAATCTCTTGAAATGCTTATATCATGGATTTGAGGTTCTCCATTGCAATCCTTTTGCTATACAAATCTATGAATACAGTTTTCTGTTTGTGCAATATTTGCTAAAATAGACATGGCTTATGTGTAGTAAAACAAAATGTTAAATAACTAACATAAGTGATGTCAATACGGCACCTGAGAGACAAGACAGCAAGGAGATGTACCATTTCCTGGAAAAACTTGACAATGCCAAGTCCAAAGATTATATAACTACATGAGAATTCAGGCTACTATCACTTTTGGACTTGTTCTAAAGAAAATTAATTTAAAAATTAATGAATAAAGAAATTTTCTAATGTAATTAGTATTATCACAGGACAGGAGATGTTGAACACCAGTATTTGATGTTGTACAGTATAGCATCAGATGCTGGACATGTTGAGCTGCAGCGTAGCTCACAACTCCAGTTTCCCATTTTAATCATACAGATTTCTAGAATATCGTTTTCCTGCAGACATAGTTTACAGACTCAAATCAATAAGGTAATATTTATTTACAAAACCAATTAAGTTCTTTTTTTGGATGAAAAAGACAGAAAAAAAATCACAATAAAAAGTGCCTGATTGACCTTGATCCAGCTGCTACTATGTCCAATAGGAAAACTCATCTAACCTGTGGATCAAGCCTGAACTTTAAATTTTTGACCTCAAGAGTATTGGATTCTTCGAGGAAAAGCAATTTATGTCAGACTAGTTCAATTCCCTTCTGTACTAATGCATAGAAGATATATCAATATTTTTGTGAGATTTAACAATATTCTCATACAAAATTACACTTATTATTTCACTTTTTTTCTTGTAGTTCTACCATAACAAATGGAAGAGATAGATAATAACTTTTTTCTCTCTTCCATTTTAAATCTTTCAAAGTAAATACACAAAGAGTTTCTTCTGTGTCTCATTTAAAAAGTAAAAGTTAAGTGAAGGAGTATCCATGAAACTAAATAAGTGTGGCTGACGTATATGAGAGTAGTCTGTCAAGAAATATTTAATAAGTTTCCGTATCAAGTCAAGAGAAGATCTGACAGTGACAAGCAAGAAGAATAAACATTCCCAAGTGAAAAATAAGGAGAGTCCAGCATTGTGTTTCTGATTGTCCATCATGAAAACATTCTTTCAAAAGCAGTAAAGCAACAGGAACAATACTTATAGTAAAACACACCTTTAACAAATAATTGCAGTGAGAGTACAAGAAAAAAACATTAACACCACAATGAAGTAGGCAAAAGGCAATGTATGATAGTAAGTCATACATAACAGCTATTCTAAAGGGATTTTTGTAGCTTTACTCGTTAATTACACAGCCCTCCACAAGAAACATTTTGGTTTTCAATACTTTCTCAATCCAATTTCCTATTTTTCCAACACTTTCCTGGTTTTGAAGTGTTTATAATTTCACTGAAGTCACCCCACAAGAAATTCCCGACACATGCAGTCATTAAGGCAGTAATATGATGTGGCATGTCCACTGAAGGTCTTTATAGATACAAGAATTCTAGTTGCCCTAATCCCTGGCTTACTCTTTCCACTCTTAGCTCTTCCCTGTGGCAAATGTCGACAACTCCTTCAAATTTTAATTTTGCCTGAAGACAACATGAAATCAATGGAAAACTGAATGAAACATTGACAAGAGTATTGTTCCTAGTATCCATTGTTGCCATGAACCATGTTCTGTAGGAGTCTGCCTGGCAGCTACAGCTGGACAAGGCTGCTGTGCAAGGACTCATGCCTGAAACGCTGACACTGTTGGAGGGTGGTAGAGAAGGAAAGGAGCTCATTGACAAGAATGTTCTTCTTTCCCCAGCTGCTCAGATTTATTACCCAAACATCATGATTTCTCTCTCCCTTTTTTCAAGCTCCAAAAACCAGATAAAATAATTCTTACTGAAAGATCACACAAGAAAAAAGAGTGGCTACAAGTTTATAACCTAACCAACAAACGTACAAAACAAAAGTTTTGCTATTTGGGAGGTCGAGAACAACTCTATTCCTCCTCACTTGGAGTGAAATCCACAGCTTGGTGTCAGATTTGCCCTGAGTAACATAAAGTTTCTAAAGACTTAAATTATTACAAAATTGTGAAATTTGGCTATCTGATCTTAAAGTTTCAACCAGAGTTCAGCAAGAAAGAAAACTCAATATCCCTTCTCCCTAGTATAGTCACTATGTTTGCAAACATATTCAGTCTCTTTCATTTCTCCTTCAATTATTTAAGAAAGAATTGTTGTAAAGCAATATACCATGCACAGATATATATATATATACACAATGTAACTACTGTGTATTTAATGCATATATCTGTCTTTTATTTTCATATTTCACTTGTTCCCAGAAGAAATTAGACAAGAGTAGAATCTCTTGGTTTTAGCTTGCAGGCACACATATAGCTACTGGAACATATCTGGCTCCCAGGCACGTAATATAAGCAAAACGAAACCTAAAAGTGGTACATTAGACGTTTCTATATGGTAGATTCATTTCAAGAAAGAAAGGCTTGCAAGATTTATTAGCTGTTTGGTCTTCAGTTAGAAAAGACACTGATAATTTCTTCCAGATTCAATCCTGACCTGTTTAAATTATCTGATTAGTATCTCTAGAAATTCAAAGACCAAGGGAGTCTATCAGCTCATATTTCTTTAGGACAAGCTATCATAGCTGATACTACACTTCAGCATAATGTAAATCACAAACACTATTATTATATGGGTTTTTCCTCCTATGGTTTCTTACCTCTTTATAGAAGTTACCACTAGGTCATATCCCAGTCAAGATTTCATGTTGTTACCTCTTAAGTCTCTGTGGAACAAAGCTTTCAGCCCAGATATCAAAAAAGTAAAGTGAATGCAGAGTTAATTTCTTTTTCTACACAGATTAGATTTGCAATTCTTTGCTCCTCCACTGTTAACTCAAAAGTAGATATTTAAGATATATGGCAAGTCAAAATTAAGCAGTAAGTTGAGTAACTCTTGATGTTCTAATTAGAGTAATTTTAGTGAAAGAAGTCCAAAGAACAAACTGATTTTTTTTAACAAAATATTATCTTTAGTTAAGCAAACAAATGAGACCTATATTTTAATTTGAGGATTTTCATTAATTGTTTATTTGGGGACCTTATCCCTAATTCTGAAAAGAAGTCAATACATCTTATTCAATTTGATATTATAGTTATCAAAAGGTTATTAAAACATTTAATGAAAATGACAACACAAATAATAATTTATTTACTCTTACAGAGCATTTACCAAGTCCCAGTTTCAAAACAGTTAGCAAATATTACACTGTAAACTTTTCACCTATATTGTTATCACATTACATATTACTAGCTCCTGCAACTGCTAGGAAAAGTGCCTGAGGCAGAGAGATTCAACAACTTAGAGGGACAGGACTCATTAATACTTCTAAAGACTAAGCAGTACTGGATTTTCATTTGAACAAGTGCACAAAAACTGTTAATAAGTGGACAACATTTATTTTATCTCAGATATCAGAAGTAGTATATACAGTAAACAATCTTTCAAGATTGCTCAAGAGCATAAGAAAGGGAAGTCTTGCATATTGATGCACTAATAGATCTTGTTCTGCTTCATTCATAACATAATGCTTTATTCAAAAATTCAAATTCTGTTCTTCTTCCAGCTGCAAGTATGATCACTGAAAGAAATGAGATCATTCATCATTCATCCACATCAGAAAGCGTGCAGAATTTGCCTCACAATAATTAAAAGAATTCTTTTCTTCCAGCCTATCACCACATGCTTCACTTGCCGCAAAGCGACAATTTAATGGTACCAGCTCTTCCCACATTCACCAGCAGAAATCCACTCATCTCAGGGGGACTGTGACTTGAAGGACTGACCTCTATTATCTGAAATGTCAAACTGTCATAAATTTGTCTTCTCAAATCCCTCCCTCGATAGCTGTGGCAGCTTCTGACCCAGTCTAGTTCTCAGGCACTTCCACATCACTTCTACAAAAAACAATCCTGAAAACAGATCAGTGAGAGATGGGGATGAATGTGTGGAAATGTGCACAATCTGTAGGGTTCAGACTGAGAGTTATTTTCAGATTAAGAAAATTAAAATAACATTTCATCTTTTGCCTTTCAGCTGGTGAGAAAAATTCTGACTAATTTTTTCTTGTGCTACATCGTTGAGCAATAAGACAATAAATTTTAGTCAAAATACAAAGGAAGTATCTCTCTCCCTCTCATACGCAGGCAAGTGCACATACACTTGCATGCTGTTGTCTGACAAGAGGTAGAGGCTGCAGAAAAGCCCAACAGCTCTCCTTGATGGCATCAGCCCAGTACACTCGGCTACTTTTTAACATGCACACATGCCCAGTTATTTCCTGTCAAGCAACTTATACTACTAATGAACTTTTATGTAACTTACTATGAAAAAGACAATAGAATTTGTAAAAGCTGTTGTCACTTTAAATTCTTCATCCACAAAGTAAAAGCATTTTAACAAATCTTTACAAGAATATACCTGAACACTGAATTGAACACTGCAATTAAATGTTTAATAAAGTAAATCTGGGAACACATATGCATTACCATGACAGACATCAATCTTGCTTACTCCAGAAAATGACTTGACTACGTCACTACTTTATCAGCATGAGTAAAATTGATACTTTCATTTTGTGAAGACTCATGTCCTCAGAGTCTCAGAGGTCTTTTTTTTTTTTTTGCCAAGTACCCACTCTTTCAGCAATTAGTCTCAGTAAACATATGTGCAATATGCAGTACATATGCAGAAAAGATATATTCACTGATTGAAAGACAGAGAGCAAAATATTCCGGAGGGATGGCCTAAAACAAATACAATGCACATGGGCTACACAAGCCCTGAGGCTTGATCTCACCTTTTCAGAGGGGTAAATTTCAGCTTGAATGACTCTCGTAAATAGTACTTCTGCCACTCCACTGGCCTGAGGGTGGTCTTGTTAACTCTGAGAAAGGAGACACTATTGGTAAGAAAATGTTTTGCTACGAGTATAGCTGCAGTCATCCAAAAGCAGCAAATCACAGTGTATCATTACAAACCTGCAAAACAAAGCAGCAGAGATTTAAGTAAGTCAGGTTTGCTGAGGATATTGCTGAGAGTAAGAGGAGATGTATAAAACCTGTAGAACTTTGAATCTAGGTTGAAATTATACCTCTATGGGCAAAATTATATTGAAATAGGCATTGTGTTTATAAGCTTTCTTTTAAATTCTATGAAGTACTGCTAGAGGATGATTTGAAATCAGATATCTCTCCAAGGAAAACATCACGAAGGTTATTGCTCATGCAGATTCTCTTGAGGTGTAATCCATGAGGTGTTAAGAAGAAAGGCATTTGACATAACCCACAGGCTTTGCTTCTTTCTGATTAAAGTAAAAAAAGATCAGCTAGTGAAAGAAAACTCCAGTGAAAGCCCCAGTGGCACAGTGTTACAGAAAACTAGATCCAAAGATAAAGGATAGGAAGAAAGGGGATGGTATATGTGATTTTATGCATCACTTCTCTCCCAGTCCTAGAACAAAGATTACATAGGTTTTCCATGAACTGGATGATGTTAGCTCTTGCAGTTTTGCTTTTCATTTGGTAGTGTTAATTTCCCAAACCATTGTCACATTCATGTACTGCAATAATCATATGAGGTATCCTAGACAAACAGTTCACTTGACTTTGGAGTCATACCAGAGCTTTACCTCTAGTCTTTATCCCTTCTTTTTCATTGCCTGTTTTATGTGAGAACTAGAGGAGGTCTTAGTGAATCTGTGCACTTCAACAAGTCATAGTGTTCTTTTTCCACTTCTATGCTTTTCATAAGCTTTTTGCTGCCATATAATATCTTTATATGAGACTCTGAGTCATCATAACTCACAAGAACTACTGGTTTTCCACCAATGTTCAATCTTCTGCTCTCCAGTATACTTTCATTCTTAGTAATATCTTACTCTGCCATCTCTGTATATTTAAGAAGCGTTTATATCAGCCACACTCAATTCCAGAAGCCTATCCCACAGCTACTCCAGTGGAGTTCATCAGTCCAGAGGAACTCTTGTTCCATGAATGTTTTATAGACACCCTCAAACTTTCATCACAGCAGTTATTCTTGAGCCATCTGTTTATTTTTTGTTGTTTTGCCATGCCTTTGCCCTTGTTCTTTGAGGAATAGAAGACTTCCACTGGATGTTACGCACGTGGAAGTATCATTGCCAACTTGCATGAAAAAAATGTCTTCCATGTTGTGGATGTTACATGATTTTAAAATTAAATCCTATTTACACTCAAGAATATAGGCTTCCTACAGCCAAATCTTCATTCATTCAGTGGTTACCGGGACAGCTAAATGGGGCCACTTCGCTCTTTCCTAACTGCTTTCCTGCAGTCCTATTAGACAGCAAGGCAGAGAAACAAAAATGATGAAAGATGCTGGCAGCAACACTACTGGAGGAGGAAAAGGCAGATACAGAATAAGATGTAAATTTTCTGTAATTATTTACAGGTAAAATGTATTCAGTGTTGGAAAATCATACCTCTTACAGCTACTGTGATTTTATTGGTCAGTATAGTAATGTTCATCCATAGCACATCTTCTAACAGGGACTATGGAACAAGTTAAGCTAAATCCCAGTCAGTCATGTCAGTGGAATTATTTTGCTTTGATTTAAACACATCTGAGATTATTTATTTAAGTATTATTATTATTTTGAGATTATTATTTAAGTATTTTACCGTTACAATAGTAAAGAAGGAAACTGAGGGAAACTAAGAAGAGGTGTTTAGAATGCTTTTCTATTCTGGGGCCTAAAGGTTTTCTGAGCTTTAAGAAGTCTTATCTCACTGCATCGATAGCAATTTGACTTAGGAAACTATCCCATCATTCTGTCCTTATAATTTATCTGATGGAGGATAAAATCAGCCCACAGTGACAAAGGGTATTGCGGGCAACTATGAAAGTGAGAGAAGTTCTGCACACATACTACCCCATCACAGAATCACAGAATATCAAGGGCTGGAAGGGACCTTGGAAGATCATCTAGTACAAACCCCCTGCACCTCCTAGAGTAGGTCACACAGGAACTCATCTAGGTGGGTTTTGAATGCTGCCAGAGAAGGAGACTCAACCCATCTGGGCAGCCCGTTCCAGTGCCTCGTCACCCTCACAGTGAAGACATTCTTTGTATTTCATTGGAACCTCTTGTGTTCCAGCTTGTACGGATTGCCCCTTGTCCTATTACTGGACATCATTGAGAAGATCCTGTCTCCATCCTCTTGACACTCACTCTTTATATATTTGTAAACATTAATGAGGTCACCCCTCAGTCTCTCCTTTTCCAAGCTAAAGAGCCCCAGCTCCCTCAGCCTTTCATCATAAGGGAGATACTCCACCCCATTATCTTAGTGGCCCTGCGCTGAACTCTCTCAAGCAGCTTCCTGTCCTTCTGGGACAGAGGGGCCCAGAACTGGACAAAATCCATATCAAGTCCAAAGACTGTGTGATGATGTTAGCAAGATGCTAAGGCTCAGCAGCCTAACTAGCCCCAGCTCAGCACTGGCTGCATGGATTTTGCTCAGCTTAGAGACCAGGTAAAGTACAGACAAATAGGCTATGCAGGTACTCCTGCCTTGCAGAATTTGCATAATTTAACTTCTTCGGTCAGAAAAGGCACAATAAAGACTGTGCAGATGAACAGAGGTATTTATTCACCTCCATCCGAAAGTCAAAACAGATTAAATTTTTTCAATAAGACTAATAAGACAGGACTCTCCAGATTCATGAATGACAGATTGATCTTGTTTCTAACGTAATGAGCAGAGAGCATTCAAATGAATTCAAAACAATGTTTTTTCATACAGTCCATAATAGAACTGTAGATCCCACTGCCACAGAATACTTTAGTGGCCAAAAGGTCATGAGAAAAATTCAGGAAGACAAATAGATTAATAGTTATTAAACATAGATTAGTGATTTTTAAACATGGTCTTCCAAGTGTTATCTCTACCTCAGGAGCTCTGTAAATCTATCCTTGTTGAAATATCTAAAAAGATGTCTTGGTTTGGCCTAGTCAGCAATGAAGCACCATGACAGTCTCTCACTCAGTGCCCCCCATTCACCCCCACTGCTGATACAGGGTCACTCCCTCAGGACATGGCCTCCTCTGGGCATAAGTTTCATGAGCTTCTTTGTCGTGGGTTCCTCACCACAGTTACAGTTTCTGTGAATATTGGATCCCTCCCACGGGACATGGCCTCCTCTGGGCATAGTCACTGCCCCTTGTACAGGAATCACTGCCCCTAGCATGGGGTCTTGTTTAGCTAAATGAGTCTCTACCCTTGAAGCGGGGCCTTCAGCAAAACGAGTCTCTGCCTGTGGTCCAGGGTCTTTAGCAAAATGAGTCTCTGCCCTTGATGCAGTATCTTCAGCAAAATGCAAACAAATCTCAGCTTCACCAGTGCCGTCCATAGAATGCAGGGGAGTCTCTGCTCCAGCACATCTCCTCCTCTCTTTCATCACTGACCTTGGACTCTGCATGGTTGTTTGTCTCTCTCTTCCCACTCCTGGCACCACAACCAGCCAGAGAAGATGAAGGGGCAGAAAAAGAAGAAACAGGAAGCAGCCTCCTCTTCCGGCTTCCTCTTAAAAAGTGGTCGTGGAGGCGTCTAATTGGCTCAGCCCCAGAAGTGGGTCTGACTAAGACCTGGGGAGAGTTTCAAGCAACTACTTACAGGAGCCATCTTTACAGCCCCTTAATCCTTACTAGAAATGGCTGTCATGTCAAACCATAACACAAGGGAAGCTCACTTACTCCTTTGTGTTAGATTATTCCTCTATGGAGCTACTTCAGACACTTAGAGACAAGGTGCTGGTTGAAACTAACATGGCAGCTCTTTATGCATTTTCACATCCTCTTGTTTTATGCTTAGATATCTAAATTACACTAGTTTAGACTTTACACACTGCTCTGCTGCACATAAGTATGACAAGAAAGCCCAACAAAATAGAGGCCTGCGCTTGTATGAGGTTCACATTTACATTACTTTGCACACTACCCTGAAAGCTAACTTATAGCTTACAAGGAATTCTATTTTAAACCTTCTTTTTCTTAAAAGCAGACACCTACCCAAGAATTGCTGGTGGAAAATACAGTCACAAACAAATACAAAGCAATGTTAAGTTCTTACTGCAAACTTCATGTGTGTTGCCACTGACATACAGTTTCTCCTCTCCCACTACTGGGAAGATGAAAGTTTCTTTTATCCCATCAGTTCTGTAACAGCTTGAAAGAGTGAGGCAAAATCTATTTCATCCATTAGTGCTTATAGCATCTGACTTCTTTCCCCCTAATGCAAGGCATAAAAAACGGATCTTGGTCAAAAAGCAGTGTCCTAAGTCACTTGCTCAGATATGAAGCTGCACATGGTTTTGAAGCCACATGTCAAGCACCACTAAAAAGTCGACTGTTTACTTCTAATGACTTTGATACAGTCTGACATTGGCTATGCTTGACTCCTATAGAACTGAGAAGTGATCTGTGAGACTCATAAACTTAAGCAGAGACCTTCTAAATAGTTTAAGAATTAGAACATCCCATTAATAAAAGTCCTTTTTTTTTTTTTCCTTTTTTTTTTCTTTCTTTTCTTCACATGTTAGAACCATTCAGTTGGCTTGTTCAGAATGTGATCTTGGAGTGATTTGTTTCTGAGATTTATGGTGAGAATATAAACTACTGTAGATTTCGATGTGAAAATAGGTATGTCATTAAAAAACAACAACAACAACAAAATTAAAAAAAAAACCAAACCAAAACAACCCACTCAATGCAAACAAATAAAGCAAGCAACATTTCAGACATTCAAAGAATGTAAAAAATCTATCCCAAAACCTGAAACGCATGCAGTGATTTATACAAATATTTCTCATTATTTTAACAAATGAGTTAAATTAACATTTTATTTTGTTAATAGATGGCTTTTTTCCCTGATTGAAAATGAAAGCACCATACAGGTAACTAATTTCTACTTAGGTGAGATATTTGTTTATAAAATAAGGTGCACATAAACACAGCCTGCTAATTTTCTTATTTGAACCCCTTCACTATTTTACTATTCAATATACAGTAACCATTTAGCATGAAGTCTACATAGTGCTAAACAGCCATCTACTGAATGCTGCATAATTCAGATGCAAGGGCCACATGTGATGCAGCTGAAGTGTATGTAGCTCTATCACAGTGATGAAGAGAACTGAGCATCTTGACAATAGTGTGCTATCATTAAGAAGCTGGATGGGGGTTCAATAGCACAGAGCTGTTCTCTGACAATAAATGAACTGCAGTTTTATACGCCACATGGCCACATTTGTTTCAGTGCTAGAGGATGCAAACAGTGTTCTATCTATTGGACTATGTCAGCTTCACCACATAAATAAGTGATACTCTAAAGAGTTATGCACTTTTATAAGCTCTTGAACAGTTCGTAGCAAGAAAATATGAGCTACTCCACCCTAAAAAAAGGACTTTGCTCTAGCTAGTATTTCAAAAGACAAGCATTTTTCTTTGTATTTACTTCTATCCTCACAGCCATAATGAATTATTTAAGCAATATCTATATAGTACAGAATTTGTGCTTTTATTTTATTTATTTGTCTATTTTATCATGGGCTACTTACAAAGGCAAGAGTGCTGAGTCAATACAGGTGTAAATCACTGCACTTTTACTTTAATCAGTGGAACCAGGCAGAATGAAAACTACCACAAAGCTGACCCAATAGAGTAGAAGAATTTTTATCAGATTATTAATAATGAACATATTCATTGCTGTTTCTCAAGCAATAAGGTTGGCAAGATGTGTTTCCTTTTGTTTTGGTTTTTTTTCCGCTTTCTTATCCTCTCATTTCTTTATAATAGCAATAGAAAACTAAGAAACTTTCAGTTCATCTAACCAATCTCTAAATTAGCACATTGCACACCTTCAGGAAAGACTCTCCAGGTAGGCCTAGTGATTTGAAATATGCTCCAACATAGAAATCTTTGAGCTAGTTCTGAATGACCTGATAGAAACATTTGGCAGAGCACTTTGCTACACAGAAGTGTCAGCTTGGTTTCTAAAAGCAGCAAAGTTACATCATTGTTGCCTTCTGCCAGGAATAACTGAGCCAGCAAAGCACCCCACGAAGGCAGCCGTGTGGTTTCTAGTGCTGTTGTTTCAGAGTTAGTTTATACCTCTGCGTATTGCTTGCTGTTCCATTTTAAGGTCTAGACTGTTGGTTGAGGACTCCAGGCCTCATCAGAAGAGCCACATTTATTAAGTCTCACCTACAAGTTAATGTTTTTATGGACAAAGATCTCTGCTGTCTGTGTTTGACTTCAGAGCATTTATAAACATTTCTTTTCAATGGATAATGAGTTTCAGTTAATTCAATACTGTCAAATTCCCTGACAGAAATGGATAACTTTTGAAAGAACCTCCACCAGAGGACAAAAAAATGTAAGGCCACAATCTGCATTGGCAAATCTGCCCTTCAGTGGAAATAAAGCAGGGGAGAGGCTAACAAGATTGTCTAAGTGGCTTGACTCCAAGATCTAAGGTAATCTGTGAATGACTGCTGGCTCCTACCAATACTTTCTTGGCACTATCAAGCAAAATAAGTGGACAGGAGACAGGGCATAAATCCAAAGAGTCATTGAGTTCCAGGTAATGCTAGCTGGCATAACCTCTTGACGCCATAACCGGTTATTATTGTTTATAGCAACACTAAGAATAGAGAAGCCACAGACATATAAATCACAGTTGACAGTCTGGCCCCTAACCTTGTATTGTATTGTTTATAGAAATGTAGTAAATAATGTTTGTACAAATTACTCACAGAAATGTATTAAAATGTAAAATCCTTTATTTGGATTAGTGTTTGAAGGACCTGAACCTAGATTGGTGTAATACAAAAATATGTAGACCTCCAGGTATTGTTATCAAGTGAGATAACATTGTGTGACATTAGTTTATTGCATTGCTTCCTCACTGTAACACATGTGGGGGGTCAATAGCCTGGCTTTGGTCATTGCACATGAAATGAATCGTAACTATCTTGCTGATATTTTCAGGTCTCCTGAGACATCTTTCCTTATGTTATGAGTTTTTGGAGGTGGGAACCATTCTGTCATTATTATTGTCTGAGGCCAATGACAAACATGATCGCTGCCTAGGTTCTGCAGAATTTATTGTAACACAAATTGTGAATTCAAAGGTTTTATGAGGTATGAATCTGTAAAGATATCTGCCTGCCTATGCACATTTGTCCATTAATAACACCACCAACAGATCCAGGTTTGTTTCCCAGTAATACCAGCAACTTATCGTAACTTTGTAGGGGTTTTCAGCTTAGAGATAACAGAACAGAAGTCCAAAAGGAGAGACTCTTGCCTTCACCCAAGCTAATAATTCTGATCTGAACTAGCGCAGCTTAAGTTTTTCACTAATGCGAAAGTGAGATTCATGACATTATCACTCATTTGAAAAAAAAAAAAAAACAACAAAAACCAAACAACAAAAAAACAAACCAAAACCCCTGCAGATTTCAATTTAACATAGTCCATGTTTTATAGAAAGTTCAGGACAGCTGTCTAGTCATTGCATCAGTGAAGTGCCTTTATAACACGTAAAGTCAAGCGAAAAGGCAGAAAACCAGGGTGCATTTTAGTTCCATACTCTCCATTTGATGATGTTTTTTAAAATGTGGAACAAAGCTAAAATTCTAGTTATTCAGGACTCTGAGACCAGAAGACCCTTTTGGCACCTGAAGAGTAGGTTCAAGTCATATTCATTGCAAGATGCAAAGGCAGAAAAGCAGAAATACCAAATGCTTTTTCCAGCCAATGTGTTTCCAAATGTTATGAAACTAAATGTAGCAGCAGGATTTTAGTCTATTGATATTAACCCTATATTATGCAAACTCTGAGTTTTCATGTAGATATATGGGTATCTACATATTTCATGACAGTGTTTTGACTAGGTACTGTTGAGTGCTTCAAACTCATATTCAGGTGAACTGAAGTACAGTTCTTTTGCAGCTCATACAGTAGCAGATTAAAACTAGATTCAGAGCAAGATCCCAGGGGCTACAAGAAAGAGGCTTGTATGCTGCTGCTAAGACTAATACAGTCATAGTTTATTAATGTAGATGTTAATGCATAATGAAATGTCATTAATTCTCACATGTAATACTGGTTTCTAATTTGAGAAATTGTGTCCAATTATCTGTAGCTTAGTTATTCAGATTTATAACTTGGCACCTTGGAACAAGAAAGTGCTGAATTCTCCTCCATTACCTGAGAAGCTTGAAAAATAAATACCTGTTTCTTAGCCTGTGTATTTCTCAAGTCTTTTTGCTGTTCTGAATTTCTGAGTAAGTTCTCCATGGGAGTCACTGAAAAGCCATTTTGTAACTTTCACTGCATGCCTTATTCCAGATCTTTTTCCTCTGTATTAAGGCTTTTATCTGGGCCTTTTATTTCAGTACCCTTTTTTGGGCTATTGTTTTGGTGCTTAGAGGCACCTTCCAGAAAAAAAATGTCAGGCTTTCTACCAGTTATGAAGGTCACTAAGTTTACGTTTAGCATCTCAGACCATGCCTTTCTATCAAGCAACTAAGGATGTATAAACATAATGTCAGTCAAGATAGCATTTGTTATTGCCGAGGGCTATTTTTAAAAAATGTCCATTGGCATTTCATATATTCTGCTCCCTACCTGAGTTCAGGGACACTCTGATGCTCCTCACTGAAATGGCTTAAGAATTGGACCCTTTAAATAATAATAATAATAAAAAAGTAAGACATTTCCCATAGAAAGCACTGCTGATCTCAGCTGCAAGGCTTCCTCAGCCTGCTCAGCAGGGAAGCATGAAGATGTCAGGTAAACATAATCATGCTATTTGTGGAAAGTGTGAGATGAGAAAGAGGGAGGGTAATGAAGCACAGACACAGCAATTCAGTTTCCCAGCCTATTTAGGTAGATTGTCTTTCTCTAATTGTTTTTCTCCCTGGAGGTACAAACACAGTGAATTTCGATACCATAAAGTTAAGCTCTATTATTGCAGCTTTCAGTTCTTTCACAAAGAAATATGTACAGTATTATAGCAGTGCCTAGTAGCAATGCTATAGTTAAAGATGTGTCAGCAGTTGTGCTACAGACCTCTGTTTTTCCATGAGGTGTAAAAACTAGTTTTAGGCTAAAATTAGGTATTTAAGGTAGGTGTCTATATTGCTATCAGTTTATGGAAAAAAAATTCCTAGACATGTTCTTTGTTAGTTGTGGATGATAACAGTCTTTAAAAAAAGGGGAAAAAAATGGCCCCTCCCCCAAATACTCTAACAACTCTAACACAACATCATCTATATTACAAAAAATGGTTGGGTAGATACAAGTTAAATGTATCATTTTGCAAATGTAAATATTGCTCCTGGTGACTTTAGTGATTATCCTCAATATTAAATTAATTTCAACCAAGTATAGCATAAAATCTAAATTTTAATGAGCTTAGTCCAGCAGAAGACAATTAAAAAAAGTACATATTTATCTCATTAACACTTAAATACATGAACAGTTCATTTGAAACCATCAGGATAAGTATGTCCATCACCTTGCAGTGCAGGGTTCAGAAGAAGCTAAAAAACATACTAGCGTAGCTTAAAATTCAAGCAGACACTCAGGGACAAAATATTTCTGTGTTCCCTTTCTTTGTTTCATAGTGAATATAAGTGTCATAGTTTTGCCCAGCCAGCAATGAAGCACCATGACAGTCTTTTAATTGGTACCCCCATCCACCTACCCTCCTTACAATGGCACAAGCCCCATAAAGATGGGAAGAAAAAAGATAACCAAGGATACTGTGGATCAAAACAAGGGCAGGGAGGGCTTGCTGCCAATTATGGTTCCAGGCAAAACAGACTCAACTGCTTGACAGAGAGGAAAGTACGGAAAGTGTACTCTACTACCTACAAGAAACAGAACAGAACAAAAAGCAAGAGAGAAGGATGACTGAGAAAAATACACCCAGCACTTTAAGATGTCTCTCCCCCATCCCTTCTTTCTTTCTAGGCCCAGCTCACTGCTCCTGATGTCTCTACCTTCTCCCCCCTCAACGGCTCAGGGGGCCAGGGAATGGGGAATGTGGTCAGTCTCTCACAGATGGTCTTTACGGCTTCTCTCTTCTCAGAGGAGGATGGCTCCCCGCATCCGTTCCCTGCTCCAATATGGGGCCCCTCCCATGGGACAAAATCCTTAACAAACTTCTCTCATATGGCTTCTTCCCAATAGTTACAGCTTCTGCTGATACGAGGTCCTTCACACGGGACACGTGTGGGCATAGTCATGCCTCCTCTGGGCATAGTCACTACCTGGGGTCTTTAACAAAATACAAACAAATTACTGCTTTACCACTCCCCTCCACAGGATGCAGGGGAGTCTCTGCACAGAAAAATCTCCTCCTCTCTTCCCTCACTGACCTTGGAGTCCACATGATCACTTTTCTCTCCTCTCAACTACTTGCACCACCACCAGCCAGAAAAGAAGGAAGAACAGAACAAGAAGGAACAGGAAGAAGCCTCCTCTTAAGTGGTCGTGGAGGTGCCTAATTGACTCAGCCCCAGAAGTGGGTCTGGCTCAGAGTTGGGGAGAGTTTCAAGCAACTTCTTACAGGAGTCATTTTTACAGCCCCTTCCCCATTACCAGAAACAGTTTCATATCAAACCATGACAATAAGTAACTCCAATGACTAAAGAGTTTTTCATTTTTAAAAAGTCTTTAGGTGGGCAAGAAATACTTAAAGGAAGTTTATTCTAAAAAGTAAAGTCAGTAAGCATGTATTTATATTTAGATACCAGATATTCACTCATGTCCAAAGTCATGGCCACATAAATTGAAGACTACAGTAAAGCAAGTAAATTCAAACTAATAGAGAAGAAAGTGAGACCTATAGTTGTAAAAACTGACTGCAAAGCAAATTAATGATGAAGCAGTGTGATCTATCATTTTGTCTACTTATAACCAGATCTTAGAGTCCTTTCCAAACAATTTGATAACATTAACTAGATTTCATAGAGAAGGAAAGCAAAGTATATGCAGATCAAGAGATTTAACCAAGGTCACCCATCAGCCCAATGACAGGAGTTAGAAGCAGTAGCTCACCAAACTGACACCAGTTCAGTCATTGCTTGTCTGCAGCTTTAACAGGCTACCATCTAGTAATGATCTGCCACTCCTCCACTGAGTCTTGTTAACCATCTTATCACTTGCTCTTATGTATATTAAGAGTCAAACTGACCTGACACTTGCTAGCTACTTAGCACTAATCACAAAATGCAGAAGCCTGCACTGGGGCAGTTACCATGGCAGAAGTCATGCGCAGAAATTTACTGACCTGTGGATAAGCTGGCCTAAACCTTTAGTGAACTCCCTTCACTAAAGCAAGTGCTCCCACATTGGCGTGGCCCCAGCCAAGCCATTGCTTTCTCTGCAATGGGGTTAGAGCCTGGGCTTGATCACCTGCCTGCTGATGTGGGGAAGAAAAGGAGAGGAGTGGAGCTGGGAGTGCGTAGTAGGAGGGAAATAGGCATTTGATGGTCAGGTTCCTAGGGTAACATGTCAAATATACATAAAAGGTGACAGCATGGGTCTCTAGGTGCACAAAATGAGAGCTGAAAGGCAAAAGACACCATGAGTTGCTGGAGATGTGAGTATGGTCTGAGTCAGTGTGCAGAAGGCAGTACAGTTGGAAGGTGCACAATGGCACAGAACATCACAGCATCTGGAGACAGGTACAACGAAATAGCAGTAGGGATCCTGCAAGGTTAGATCAAAACGATAATAGATGCTGTTACTTGGAGTGCTATGCTCCAGGATGTAGATTATTATAAAATCTGTGCTCTGCACTGCATAGCAGAGGGAGTCCTGTGGGTGAGCTGACCCTAGATCCCATGATGAGAGTAATAAGAATGCCTCATTAGCTTCAAGTCTTTAACGGTCTATGTATTTGAATTGCTTAGTACTAGATCAGAGAATAATTTTGACTGTTCTCTCTCAAGGTATTAGCTTAGGAGGGAGAAGTTCTATTTATTTTCTGAAAAAAAAAAATCACAAAAAAACAAACCACAAAACCTCCAGCAGAAAAAGGTTGAGAAACACAAAAAAAGGCTACAGTAGATGGAAATGGGAAAGACAGTAGATAGAAATTAATTCACCATCCGAGAGACTCTATCATAAGGACTCTATCCACAAGGAGGGATAGGGGAGGGATGTCTTAAAGTGCTGGGTGTATTTTTCTCAGTCATCCTTCTCTCTTTTTGCTTTTTGTTCTGTTCTATTTCTTGTAGGTAGTAGAATAAACTTTCCTTACTTTCCTCTCTGTCGAGTAGTTGAGTCTGTTGTGTCTGGAACTGTAATTGTCAGCAAGCCCTCTCTGCCCTTGTTTCCATCCACAACATCCTTGGTTATCTTTTTTTCTTCCATGTCGCTGGGGCCTTCTCTGTCGTAAAGAGGGTGGGGCTGGATGGGGGGCAGTGAGCAAGAGACTATCATGGTGCTTCATTGCCGACTGCGCAAAACCCCAACACCACTACAGCAAAGCATTAAAGAGTAATTAGGTTAATGAAGGATGCTTGGCATTCTACTCCAGTAGAAGAGGATATGAAGCATTGCCCTAGACATGCTGCTGACCAACATTTTGTCACTGTTCTGTTACTATGGCAAATGCACTACATGACATCTTAACATAATGATCTTTTAGTTCTTCTAAGTGTAAAGCGCCTGGAAATCTAAGTGTAATTCATAAATAGATAAGAAAAGTGAAAGAAAAAATATCAACTTTTCTCCTTTTTTTTAAATTTTTTTCTCTGTAATCATCTTGTGACCTATGGACTATACCAAAAAAAGTTTTTCAGTAGCATAATTATGTTTAACAAGGGTGTTTGCAGACTGTTAGTAACAGAGTCAAGATTGCTGCTGTCTCTGATCTTTTATTTTAGCTTTTGCCTCTCACATTCCCTTTCTTTTATATCATCTTATTTGCAACCATGAACAAACGAGACATTCAGATCTGTATTCAAAATGGCAAAAATTCAATGGAGAAAATAAATCTTCTCAGTCGAATATTTCTGTGATTATTGGGCCAAAAATATGCAGGATGCTATGCTGCAAATAGTATCACCCGAAAAGGTAAAGGTCTTTGATTTACAGTTTTCTCTCAACAAGAAATATTAGATCCTTGTAGTAATGATGGATACTTCAGTTGGTTACATATTAGGTATGCATGTCTATGTAAATACATGTGTACACATCCTTTTACACATCTGACAGAAGACTAAAAGAAAAGAGCTCTAGTCCCCCCATTCCTCCCAAGTATCCAGGAAAAGCAATACACAGTTCAGCATGTGCCATCATGTGTATGAGGTGAAATACAGATTACTGTCAGTAACAGTATGTGATAACTTTTCACACATAGTGTATGGAGGGATCATTCAGTTTATGCGCTCAGTTTTCAATATTTGTCTGAATATTTATTATGGCTTCACTTCATTCCCTGTGAGGCAGTGGGCATCAGTACCATTGTAGAGTTCACATAAGATCTTTTCCGCTACTTTATGAAATAGAATTTTTTCCTTGTATTTGCACTTCTACAGAGGCAGCATGAGTTTAGTGCAAAGTATTTTGCATGATACTAGAACATATCTGTAGTTATTGTGAACACTATTCTTTGAAATTTACAAAGGCACACCCGTATACACCAGCTGAAGACCACATATTCTGTAATACTGTATCTCTTGTTAATGAAGCACATTAGTAGAAATTGAAAAGTGTGATTAGATTTATAATTCTTCAACATTGACCTATAAATGGCAGCAAATCACTGGAGAATTTGATAGGAAATAAGCTTACCAGGATACAACTTCCTGAAATATAGTTGTGTATTCAAAGAATTTAATTAGAACATTAAAATGTTACTTCAGTTTTTTATTAATTCTATAAATTTGGGGGAAAAAATAAAGTCCCCAAACCAATCCACTATTAAAAGTTAGATAAGAGATCTCATACTCAATGAAACATATTCCTCACTGATGTCATGGGATAAAAATACACTAAAAAATTAATGACAATGTCATGAGTTAAAAGGGAGTAATGTGAGACTATCATACTGTGTGTACATTGCCATGCATTTTAAAAGAGAATATACACCTGTTTTCCAACACAGTTAACAGGACATAGACAAAAAAAATAAAGTGACATTCTGATCTTACTCCACTGAATCCTAAACCTATATTAATATAATGACAAGCAATGAATAGTTTATGGAAATAACATATCAGTACATAAGAAGCAAGATTCTGGTAGACAGTGCTTTCATAATCAGGAAGAATAATTGCAAGAGAACACCCTTTCTCTTAAGAGCACTGTCATGTCTGTCAAGCTGCACAGTGGCTACCATGTGCACACTTTAGCAGTGAAGCATTTAGGTTCATGATTAAGAATTTACAGTTCACTACAAGAAATCACTCATTTGAATCCAGCAGTGATAAGCATTGATTTTTGAACCAAACTGATTTCTTTCTGTATTTAAAAACAAAAAAAAAAGATAAAAAAAGAAAAGAAACCTCTTCTAGGCTTTTTTCTTTGTTATATCAATGGGAACTGAAAGAATTTTGAACAGGAGGTGATAAAGGTTAGAAAGTTCACTTCTTACCTTCCTTTGTTTTCCTCATCTTTTTTCTACTGTTTCTAATTTTTTCAAAAACCTTTTTTTGGCCTTCGGTGTGGTACTTTTGGCCTGCAGGAAAGAACCATGGGATGATAGTGTAATAACAAACTAATACTGTATCTCTTGTTAATGAAGCACATTAGTAGAAATTGAAAAGTGTGATTAGATTTATAATTCTTCAACATTGACCTATAAATGGCAGCAACTGTGAGAAAAAGTCACTTTTATACAATACAGGAAACAAGTTTCCATAACAAAATTACAAGTACAAGCAGATAGAAACTCTGCAGGGATCCTACTTTTTGTGGAGCTGTTTTCAAACTATTCCTACACTTTAATTATTGAAGGTGAGGACTTGCATTTGCATAGATTTTGTCTGCACCAGATTTGTTCTTTGATAAGATAACTAGGAAGCTCTCTCCTTCTAACTTCAATACTTGATGTAATTAGAAACCACATTTATTAGGAGGCTCCACAAAAGCCAAAGGTAAGATGGTTCCATTTGTAATTGAGAAATGTCAAAAAGGGTCACAAAAGCCTGAGTGGTAGTTGCTTTCAATAACTCAGGACTTGCTCAGCCTAAATCCATACATTTTTTAAAATTGCAAATCATTCTATTTTCAGAATAAAAAAAAACAAACCAAAACCAAACCCAAATTCAAAACAAAACCCCGCACAAACTTTTCTCTGCATCTTAATTTAACAGATGAAAAAAATTATAGTTTTTACCAACTATTTAAAATTCACTGAACATCAGTTTCACACAGAATGCAATATAGAATTTCAGAGACAGATTAATTCAAACATTGCAAAGTTAAAATTCATAAAATATTTAGAAAATTCAAAAATCAAGAAGGAATAACACCAGATAATCTGACCTCTTATGCAGTATTAATTATTGTTTAGCATTACTGCTATTGCTGAGGTGCTTATACAACTGTCACTCTAGGAAATTACTGAAGGAGGTCTTGATGAAAAATAAAGAATTACTGTATTAAATGCTTTTAAAATTACATCATTGATTAATAGATAAAATGGAAGTGCTATAAAAGCTACATATCAGGATCTGAATACCAACATAGAACGGCTGAGATGTAATCTAAGACTTATACTTCATTTAAAAAATGAACAAGAAACATTTTAAAAATTAATGTAGTGAAACTGGTTTTATAGCCCTTTATCCTGCAGAACAGTTCACGTTACCATGAATATGGTATGTAGTGTAAAAAGAAAAAAAAAAAAAGATTTTTGTTTTTCCCAGGAGTGGTTCAGAAATGGCACATCCTGTCACCATTATAATTCAGCATATCAATAGTATGATCACATTTTACCTCACATTTTACTCCTACAACTTGAAATTACTAGTTTGCTTGTCTTACCAAGAAACATTGTCTAGTTGATGCCTGTTAGGGAATTGCAGCCTACAGACACTGACAATTTGGTAGAAAACTATCAATATTGACAGCAAACACGGTCCAAATAAATAATACAGGTTTAGTTACTAAAATGAATGAATTGATAAATTCAGTTCAGAAAATGGATAAATGGAAATCTCTATTTTGCCTTAAACACCACTTTGCATTTGTATATGATATAGCATGAAATAGAAACAAATATTGTAACCACAGTTTAGGCCATTGTAGGCACTTGCAGAAATCATAAAAATCATAAATCGAGTTGACATATTTTAGAAAGTCTGTATAGAAGAGAAATAGTTACAGAAGAGAGAAAATTGTTAAAAATATATGTAGCCCTGGACAGTGGGGTATAGTTTTTTTATTGGTTCTGTAGGATTTAAGATGTCAAAATGACTAATAATTTTACAGAAGAAGAGAGTAGGTATTGCCAAAGAAACAAGACACTTCAGCATACATCTCCAAGTACTTTAGCTGGGCATCTAAAATCTCAAGTTGCGGTTTTGGAAATTAAAGGTAAGCTATATAAATTTACAGGACCTGTCCTAGGAGCAGGGTACTTTTTCTGGTGCCAGCATAGATCAAATTCTCTTTCATAATTTACTACTTTATTTCACATCCTTATCCTGTATGTGAATAGCAGTAGCTTTTAAAATATTTTAAATAGTAACAAGCAGAGTGATTGATTCCACTTGACAGTGCTAGGCATATGACACGGCACGTTTCTCAGTTGTCTGGTGAGATACTATGGAAAGGCTCAAACTTTTTCCTATTATCTGTTTTTAAAAGTACATGCAGTTTACCCATTATATAAAGAGATTATTCAAATAGTGCAAAGTGGGTAGAAGCTCTTTAATAAAATTACTTTATTAAGAATTTTCCATTAGTTTTAATCTTTAATAACCAGGGTGAATTTATATTTTTCTTCATTCCCAGTAAACCTTTGTAAAAATGGTCTTCTAGGCTTCTAGACAAACAATGCATATGACCAAAACTTCAGAAAGCCTCAGACATAGAAGAGTGACACCATTTGAAATTTTATATGAAGCTTAGATCACTTTTCCATACAGTTTTAATGCTGCTATACAATTGCCATCAGATGCTGAATGAAAACACTACGGCACAGATGACACCACAGCTCTTGTATATGGGGTGTTACACTAAGGTAAGTGCCAAAATAAAGCAATATAGTGTTAGTAGAGTTTCTTATTTCAAATGTGTGGTATATTTCAAAAGGAGAGTGGTAATCAGTATTTGATATACAGATACAAATCAGTAATATATTCCCTTTGGATTTTTTTTCCTATGGTATACTGCACACGCTTGGCCAACAGACGAGCTAGTTTGAAGTTTCATAGCACAAACAAATTTAAAAAATGTCCTCGGTTGTGTGATTTCAAAGAAAAACAACATGAAATTTAATAACTTTAATGTAATGTTTGGCTTTGGTTCCTGAATAACCAAGGTATCAAAAATATCCATTTCATCAGTTACACAGACATAAAAATTCAACAATAATCAAGCTGAACCTGAGAGTCACTGTTAACTAGGCTCTCAAATGATGTGAGTCCCTTCGGACTAAAGTGGATTGCAAAAAATACTGGTAAAAAAAGTATGTAAGTGTGCCAAATTTGTTTTTTCTGTTAATTTACCAAACAGTATCTTTTTCTCTGATGGTGGCACGTGAAGAACAACATTTTTTAAAAAATGCTAAGTCATTCATAAAGTCCTGGTTTTGAAGATAGGCTTGTGTATTTTACTGTTTCATGGCAGCATCTGCACCACAGCAATAACAGACTGCACTGTGCTACCCATCTGCAAGTGATCAGCTTGCAGAGCTGTACTTCTCATTTCTCAATATCCAACAAAATAATCTCCTGAAGAAGTCCTTGCCCATGGAATGGGGTTTGAAATAGATTATCTTTAAGGCCTCTTCTAACCTAAACGCCTCTATGATACACTCATGTCTTGCAAATCTGGATGGGTGGGTTTATTTCATTGGTGCCAGTCTCTTCTCTAAGCATGACTGTATCTCAGTCTACAGCACTCCCACTGTACTGCTTCAAGTACCTTTCTTCCCTATTCCCTTCTCTTTGCACCTGATTACATGGAAGGTGAATATCCAGTTATGCTCTAAAGGGATTAAAACTTACATGTGGAAATCCCCAGTCTCTGAATAAAGAGCTGAGAGTAAATAATGGTAGACAATATGCCTCATAAAAGCAATTATTTTCTTCCATTGATGAATGTGGTAAAGGGTTTTATGATTTCATTGATTGCATATTTTACATTGTTAACTTAATAGTTTTCATGATTAATTCTAGCATTGCATTGCAATATTGCCAGCTATCAAGTTATTAGCCTTTTGATTTCTGTTCCTTGTATCTTTAAGTATCAAACTCTATGTGCAAAATTAAAACCATTCTGAACTGTAGTATGAAGGAATAACTTGACGTCAATTGAACAGAAATGAAATCTGTGAGTTTTCTATTTTCTCAGAAACACTAATTTAGAAGAATTTCATCCACTTTTTGGAGCAAAACAGCCATTTAGCCTTGCTGAGCACGATACAAATTGCTCATTGTCCATATATTCACTTTGCTATTTATTTGATTGTTTTGTAAAGCATTTTGGCACTCCATGGGTAGAAAAGTGCATCATACAAGACTGAAATTAAATTGTCTATTCTGTTGAAGATGAAACACAATCTTAAGTATTTATCTTACTACAGACTTAGAGCTGTGTAGAGCTAAGCGGGTAGTTTATAATTGCTGAGCTTGAACACTACTGTCAGTTTTATATGCTTAATAAGATATCAAATACTTAGATCCATGGGGTGCCATATAAAGACAGAGAAATGAAACACAGATCTCATTAACTAGTGTTTTGTTCTTTATAGGGTCTTACTACTAACAAATACTGAAAATTGTCTGAAAAGTTCAAATGGTACTTTGTCAGAGAAATCATTCTCTGCAAATGCATCCACTCTGCTTTAAGAATTGTTTTTGAAAATCCTTATTTGCCTCTATAAATGCCATTGAAGATTCAGAAGTTGAAAATAAGTAATGAAATTCCAACTGCCTCTGGAATTTGAGAAAAGCTATTAAAAGTATGCCCAAGTATCAGCCTCTTTGTTCTTTCCATTACTAATGACACTACTTGAATCACTGGCTCTTGCAAATGACCTTTATGTGTCAGCAGTAGGAAAATAATGTACTTTGTCTACATCAATGGATGGTAGCAGAAATATCAATTAGAACTTCAGAAACCTCCTTTGAAGTTACTGCCGTCTACTAACTTAGGGATGTGGAAGGCATACAAAATTTTCTTTAGAAAATTCTTTGTTTCTTCCCTGTACCACCAAAAAGGTGCAGCACACACCTGCAGAGAAAAGGCTCACGGACCTGCTTTCTCTGTGCTCTGATGGCAAAGAGACAGGTAAGAGAATTAACTATTGGAATTGAACTATATAAATTATGAATTCAAGAGTAGAGGGACTTGACTTCTCTGAATTTAGATTTACAGGATAACCCATAAGATTCACTCTACTCAGTAAGCCTGCAGCATGCAAAGTAATTAAGATGCAATGAGAAAAGTCACAGAAGGAGAAAGTATAAGAAAACGACAAATTAGTTCATTTCTATAGAGAAAAACAGCTAATATCTAAGTTGGTAATTCTTTCATGAAAAAAAAACCCCAAAGCAACCGTGTATTCCAGATGATGTTGGTGAATATGGTTTGTATGTTTTTCATGGGATTTATTATTGCCAAGAGTTCCTACAACATCAGCAAAGAGATTTGAGTCTTACAGAACTGTCACATAAAGTTCTTTACTGGCTTCGTTTCCCCCCAATTATTTCAGGATACAAAACTGTCCACTCCAAATCTTTCAGATTCAGAAATCAAGGATAATGATGGAGCTATGAAAAAGGGACGCTATAACTGACACAGGAAATGAGCATAAGACTTCTGGCAAAAATAATAAACTAAGTAGCAAAGGCAATATTCTCCAAAGACAAGAGTAAAGTGCCGTAAATAATGCCTTTTAACCTTTTTTACAAGCATTGAGTTTTCTGGTAGAAATGTGCAAGTCACAGGAGAGATCTAGCATAAATATGTTTTTCCCAACTCATAGGTGTTAGAACAAGCATCCTAGGATCACACAGCCAAATGGAGAGAGTTTCTCAAAGAAAAGATGGAATTTTCCACAAGAAAATGTCAGTGATCAAGAATCACAGAATGGTAGGGGTTGGAAAAGACCTTTAGAGATCATCTAGTTCAACCCCCCTGCTAGACCAAGTCACACAGGAAGGCATCCAGGGCAGTTTGAAAACCTCCAGAGAAGATTCCACACCCTCTCTGTTCCAGTGCTTTGTCACCCTCACAGTAAAGTAGTTTTTCCTTAAGTGGAACGTTTTGTGTTCCATCTTTTGTCCATTACCCCTAGTCCTGTCACTGGACACTATAGAAAAAAGTGTTATGCCATCCTCTTGACATCCACCTTTCAAATACTTGTAAATATTAATGAGCTTACCCCTCAGTCTCCTCTTCATCTGTACATTATGCAGATGACAGGGAGACTTTTAAAAAACCAAAACTGACATAATTTACCAGTATACCAGCAATCCTGTAACTGGAATATGACTGAGATTAGTGAAAAAAGAAGTTCCCTGATCTAAGAAGGGAGTAAAATCACTACCATCAAGACTGAAGATTATTACATAATGGGTTACATCTATTATGCAGATCACAGTTTCATAGTAAAACACAGTAGAGTCTTCAAATTATTCAATGGAGTATTTTGCATAGCCAAGACTTGACTTTCTTCAATACAGTGAAAAAAACATCTTCCACTTCCAGAAGACGTGTTTTTTCCACACATGCACCAGCATGTGAGAGTTTTGTTTAGTAACATGACTTCAAATTTAAGTGAACTATTTTCAACTGAAAATTAATACAGTCTGAGCCTATCCTTCATTAAAGCTTACTCACTGTCAGCCAGCTGGCAAAGTCCTCAAATTCTGTGTGCCCCTGTTTACCTACCTATAAATTGTGGTTTAACACCACTGTTCTACTGCACGAGACCTCATGAATTAGCATGTATACTGTGGAGAGGAAAAAAAAAACCAAGACATTACCTAAAGACTAAGTGCTATTATTCTGAACGCCTATACTGATAATACCTACCTTTTGTATAGTAGTAAAACCATAGGAATAAATTCAGATTAGCACGAATCATGGAAGACTAGATAAAGTGACATTCTGGCTTAATCTTCTAAAATGCATTTTTGCACAGTAAAATATGTTTTAGAAGTGTCATATAAAAATTGGAATGTATTTCTTTCCAGATTATGGAAAGTCATGGTAAAAACAACCTTACCTGAAAAATAGTAATAATTTCAAATATCAATTATTCATATTTTTCAATATAGCTCCAAAAACTCAATAAACTTTGAATTATAGAATTAAACATTTGCAAGAAAGCTAGGAAAAGTGGAACATTTTCTTTATATTATGTAAAGAATTGGTTAAGCTATATGACTTTAATTTGCCACCAGTTCTTCAGAAGAATATAAATGGAAAGATCTTTCATCATTAGTGTACAGAACAGTTTTCTTCAAAAACTGTGTTGATGTGGTGAAACACAGCAACACGATCACAAGGAGAACTTTGGTTTAAGCTCCTTCAGGTACAAAAAGCTGATGTGATTTAGAGAAAAAGGAAATAATCTCATAAGGAGGGAAAGTACCATACAGCAAGATAGTGTTTTGGCCAGACATTCTCATGCAAAACAGCTGCAGATCCAATGCTAAATCCACATATTGCATTAAAGAAATTATTCTGATTTCAACCACAGTCATATGAAAAAAGCTGCAACAGCAGTCTAACACTTAAAGAAATTGGTGTTGAAGATGCCCTGACATCTAGTCAGAGTGGATGATTAAAACAATGGCCTTTTCCTACTCATTTGTAAGGTAGACGTGAATCAGTAACTAGCCCACTACACCAACACCAAAGTGTATCTTGCTAAAGGCGGGACTAAAATGTCCTGTTTAATTCTGAGTGCTCATCTGTCATAGTAAAAAAGCACTGCTCTAGTGTACATATATCCATATCTTTATCCAGACTTCTGCACCTGTAAGACTGTCCACACCTGCAATTACGCTCATTTCAGGAGTTTAACACTTGCTCATCTCTTAAGTTAAATGATAGATTGAGTAGTCAGAATGAGATTTTGTTTTGTTCAAAGGCACATGACAGTAGCTATCTCTGCTACCATGCTCTTCCCAGGTCCAGACCCTTGGTACACTTACATACAAGCATGCAAATGTTTTTTTTATGACCAAGTCCATCACAGGACATACTGCAGTAACAAACTAGGATTGTTGGTCACAATCCAGTTGAGCTAAGAATAATTTCAAACATGAACAAAATAGTTTCTTTCTCTGAAGACATGTAGTTTAATTAAATGTATGTTTCTTGTTACAGTTCTGCCTGATATTCTTATTTCCTTTCCTAGTTAAGGAACAAATCTTTGCTTGGCTATGTTTAATTACCAAGAAAGAAGCCATCATCTTAAAACACTACTACTTTTATTGAATAAAGGACTTTATAACTTTTCTGATATTGACATTTTCCCCATGTATCAGATTTATAAAGTTTCCACTCATCAATCAAGATGGAATCTAAGAATGTATTAACAGTAACATTTGCATCTTCTTCTCCAACAAATTTATCAGTAAATACCTATAACATTTTCCACAACAGCAGAAGCAGTATTATTTCAGGTCTATCAGGCACAGAGTAACTCCTGCTTTAAACCCTATGATGCAGGAGTGCTATTGTGAAGTCATTTCCCATTTGGCAAGAAGTCTTGCTCTGACTGGAACCTAGAAATTCTGTTGTCATAGATCTATTTTGTACATTAAAGGGGACTTTATTACGGTAAGAGGAAGAGGTTTAGTTATATTCCTTGCTATGAAGTAACGTTGAACATATAACAAAAATGTTATACCATAGTATACTAATGTAATTTTTTTTTTTTAAGAACACTTAGTGTCTATGAAGAAGATGGAATATGTGAATTGAAAAAACAAATAAAAAATTCTACATGATTAACACTTTAAAACAAAACAGACTGGGTTTCTTTAAAGGAGATTATTCCCCAAATAGTAAATCAGAAAATCTACAAATATATATGGAATTAATCAGTGCTAACCAAATACTTTAAAACCCTCAGCAGAACTTGCTTGAACAACAAAGGTACATTAATTTTTGGTTTTCTTGTTTGATTTGAAGTTGAGTGGTTCTACAAGTCAAACTACTGAAATTTTTCAGTCAAGTCTGTTTCTGTCTTATGCGTTACTATAAGTAAATAGGAAATTCATGGCACCTATGAATGATGCTTGGATCAGGCTGTTAGTTTACTGTCTTTCAAATAACAAAAAATATAATTTCCATATCTATATATATATAGATAGATATACACTAATAGTGACTTCTTTGAGTTTTCAGGAAAAGCTTTAAAAATTTCTCAAAATAATAAATGGTATCTAAATTGTTTCAGCTATTAAAATTTGTAGATATAATTGGGTGCTCCAGTGTCAGTTGCTTTCAACTGACACTCTTCATCATAAAGTGTATTAGACTATTCAAGTATACAATTAAGAAAGAATTCATTTTTAACCTTCCACTGAGAGTGTTATCAAAGATGTTAAAACATACTGTAGTTCAAAGGGCATAAATCTTTTCATAAATATTCACTGATCCAGTGATATATAAGTAACAAAAAGCATTTACTATCTTTTTAGCACCAGATATTTAGAACCAGATATTTACAATTCAATGCAGCATCTTGTAAACTTGGAGGGCAAAATCACCAACAAAAGTAGAGTAAATGTAAGCATTTAAAGCTATTCCAGATGGACCTTTTCCATATTTTACCATATTTCACCGAACATAAAGTATCAGCTTTCTAATCCAAGTATGTTCATTTTGATCTAAACCTGCTCACAGAATTTTAGACTTCAAAAGAAAGAAGCATTTTCTCATAGGATAAAAAAAAAGTGCATATATTCAAAATATGAAGTGAAATGGTTGTTGATGCATATACTGGCACAAATATTTTTTATCAAGGAATTATTAAAAACTACTCTAATAGACATATTGAGAGAGATAAGAAAGAAAAATTTACATACATTTATGAAAAAATTATTACTGTATGTTTGCCAAATACCAATAGACCAATACAGAAAAAAAAAAAAAAAAAAAAATAGAAATTGTATGTCATTGTCCAAATCTGCACTTAACTCTAACAGAAAAAAATAGAGATGAAACAGTATGCACTTCTCAAGTTATCAAGAGACACAGGAAGTTATCTGAAGGAGTTCTCCAATATCATTCTAATTTTCCCGATTAAATTCTTTCCCCAAGCCGATTTGCTACATTGTTGTTTTCAGCCTTATAAAATTGACTACTCTAAAACATTTATTTACATTTAAAGTTGTGTGGTTAGTTTCCTCATGGTAGTTTTGTGCTATTACCTAACTGGAGTTTGGTGTATCTGTAAAGAAGCTAGAGAGAGAGGGCTATGTATACATTTCTTGTACTAAATGATGTTAGCATACCATTCTTACTGCCCTGGTATCACAGGAGTCACAGATTGCTGGAATAACTGAAGATGGAAGGTATTTGTTAAGGTCAGCAATATGGAAGAAACTAATGGAGAACACGTGCACACAAATACACCTCAAGAATCCAGAAACCCCCACAGAACTGATCATACCTGTGATATCTGTGAATCTGAACTAGCATGAGTCTGATTAAAATTTCTCAAAAGTACAAATTCTTAATTGCCTAGAAATACAGCTAAGATGAAAGATTTGCAGTAATAGCCAATAATGACTAAAGTTTAAGGGATGACAGTTATTAACTATCACTTCCCACAAAGTAAATACATACATCTGATCCTCAGAGAAGTTCACTAAAAAATTACAAGGATAAACATGGGATGTCAATGTACACAACTCATGGAAAGAAAGCAGAGGGAGAAATTCCTGATCCAAACATGAATACCTACTGAATATTTTTACCATGAGAGAGTGAGAGTGCGATGAACTCCACTGATGGAGAAGCACTGTACTGAAATAATTTGCATGCATGGGAGATGTGCACCAGTTAAAAACATCTCTGTTTATCACAACAATAACACTAAAAAAAAAAAAAGAGGGGAACAACACCTTTACTAAAAAGAAAGCACAATAATTTAATGAATCTGAGAGTAAATGATGATTTTCTTAATTGTAACATGTCAATGCAGTAGATGTAACTCATCTCACTAATTCTACTGTTAAACGAAGACTGATAGATCACCTGTAACCAAATGCCTCCAGACCTTGACTGGGAAGAAAAGAGGGGAGGAGAAGGAAAGCATGAGCACACATTCAATCCCTATCTGCTGCTACACAGGGATAGAGATATAAATTTAGGTCATCATAGAGATGCAGTGGCAAACATTAGAGTTTTAAAAAGATGCTAAAGATCAAACCATTCAAGAAATTTATGGAAAATTTGGTAATACTGAACTAACCCAACCAATTCCTCACATTCAGGTCAAATTTCAATTATTGAAAGACCTTTATGTCAGGGGAAAATAATTCCCAGAATTGGTAGCATATACCCTGTCAAGATTAATCACAAAAACTGGATCTAAATGCATCCATCTGTACTTCTCAGGTCTGCAGTTCAAAGTACCTTACTCTACTTACACAGCTTAAGGAATGTCCTTGATCCTCCTGCCTAACCACCTTAGCTTTACTTGCTTTCTAGATATTTGACCAAAGATCCTACTCCTCTTTCTTTAGGCCCATAAGTGGGCTATTTTTCAGACAGAGATATTTTTAAGCCTGCCTTATAATGCACATAAAGCTAAATGACATGAAACTTTCTTGCTTTCTGTTCCTATTTGCTCACAGAGCCTGCATAATTTTATTTCACAAAGGCATAGGGAAAGATGGACACATAAATTCATGAGAAGTTTGGAATGTATAACATTAAAATAACGTCTAATAAAACCAATTTTATAGAAGAACTACTGCACATACAGGTTTGGTTGTTTGGGGTTTTTTTACTAATAATTTGTGTTCAATGTTTTTTAACCAAAAATATTGGAAATATAACCCTAGGCATGTGACTATACCTTGATTATCATACCTGGCTAATGACTCATGCTGCACATTGAAGGGATTGTACAGAGAGGTTGATTTATTTTCTGCATAAAAGAAATCAGTCTGGAAGTTTCATCATATACCAAAAAAAGCCCACCTGATAAACAGAGCAATCACAAGGCTGCTATGCCACTTTTTCTTTGAATCACACCTTACACGACAGACATGAGAAGTCCCATCATAGCTCTCTTAAGGGGATCTTTAAGTAGAGGTCTCTTGGCTGCAGTACTTGCTTTCACTCTAATGTCAGCTGGTGATGGAATGTGAAGCAGCAGCAACAGGGGAGAACAAGAGCTATAGTCTACACGACTGACCTTTTGGGTAAGTGTTTGACAAGAGCCATCACGTTACTTAAGAAAAATACTGGTAGTGTTCTGGCATGAAAATGTACAAAGAGCTTCCACCATAAATGTCAATTAGAAAGTCACATCTGTCACATTTGTGTCTGCTCCTACTACCATTAATAGATAAATTTAATGTCTAGCATCAAAGAAAGGAAATACACTCATCACAAATTTTGCAACTGAGAAAGGTTGCATTAGAGAAAAAAAAGAACACATTCCCACTAGAATCATAATTACAATAAAGGAAATACTCAGGACATCACCTACTGAAATCTGAACACCTTAGAAGAATAGCAAACAGTAATTGATTATCACAACATGCTGCTTCTCAGTAACATTTCTAGTATCTGTCTGATAGCTTTAAAAACTCTAACAGTGAAGCCCTGCAATATGTGATACTGTTAGTTGTCCCTCTAAAACTATCAACTGAACTAGTAGATGCAAAAGATCTAGAAAAAGACTGCTGAGTTGCACAGTCTTCTGAAGTACAAACTTTAACACTAAATAACAGACAGCAGAAACTTAGAGGAAACATGCACAATTACTGCAGACGTTACTTATCATCCCTTGCAGGTGAAGGTGAAAAATTACCTCATAACATTAACTGGTTTGGACAGTTCAAGTCTAAAACCCAGTGCAACAGCATGCCACAGCCTAACTTTGACTGCATAAACTAAAAATATACTGAATAATCTGAATAAGTCAGGTACGCATATCACAGTGCAGGAATGGTTCCTTAAATATGTTAAAAAAGCAGATGCAGATAACTTTCTTACCTGCTAAGAACTGCAAATGTCATAGTTTTCCATCAAAAGCTTATCTTTGATGGGGTTTTCCTACTTCATTAAATAGTCTTATTTATGTATGGTTTATCAAAACAAAGTCCTACAAACAAATCCAACCCTGGGGAAAAGTGCTGGAGGTGTCAACTCTGCTCAGTAGTGAGTGATACAATCTGTAGGAGAGAAAAGCTCCAGGCTAGTTCAAGTCTGCCTGCATTTTCTCAGACTGAAATCTGAAGGTTTCAGAAGTTTCTTCCCTACATTCCAGCTGATAACCAAAGCCGAATGCCAATGGCAGGGACATCTGAAGCATTACATTTCTTTATTGTGATAAAAAATAACATTCTTGATTTTTCTTTGTTCAATATATCTTCTAGTTCAAATGATGTATAATCAAGGTGGTGTTGATCAAAAGTTCTAGACTGGCCTTTCAAGGTATGAACTCTGTACTTTATATACAGATATTGGTTAGTCTTTTATTACTACATTGTGACAAAGCCGAGAATATTCATAAGGAGTTCCTTATCTAAGTGAAGAAAAATAAAATTCTATTTCAGTTTGACATGGAGAGAGAATTGCACAGAAACTGTTTTTTCCGCTGGAGTGATCTGCTGCAGGAATTAGCCATATGCTTTAAAAGTGACTGACATGTCTCTGAATTTAATGTGTCACCTGCTGAGTTCAGGATCTGCTGTCTATCTCTCTGTGTAAAAAATGAATTGCTTCAAAATGATTTATTGCCAGCAAAATAGAATGTGAAAACAACAATAGAAAGAGGACTGTAAAGACATCCTACATTTAATAGCACTGTTTGACGAGTAAATTATTTCACAAATATAATCAAACATTCTTATTGCGAAACTCTCAGCCTTAATAAACCCATTGCACAATCTAGTATCTGGCTTCCCAATTCATTGAAAGTTAATCCCATTAACTCATTGGGTTCCATTACAGCTTGTAACTGAAAACACACAGAAAACACAGGGTTACAATTTCACTATCAATCTGTGGACTTAATCTATCACTTTTATCCTTTGCACTGTTTCTTCCTCTCCTGTGTAGTATCTACAGAAGCATCTTTAATAAAGGATTTTCATTTTCTCTTTCTTTCTAAAAATGGGTGACTTGCTTTATAAATCTTGTCTGTGTTCATGCTATCAAAGGCTTGATGTATAGAGCTATTTTCATATTATCATGAGTTACCCTTCAAAAATGTGAAGAATATAATAGCTTTATATTTTTATTATTATTTGTTTTAAAAAATATTTTTATTTCATTATTTTATTTTTTTATACTTTTAAAAAATTTAAAATGTATTTTTTTTTAAATGTTACTTTTAATATTTTAACCTTAGAAAGGTTAACATAATGTTAAAAATTAGTGATAAATACCAGAATAGCTACAACTCATTTAGAAGTTTAAGCATAAATCATCAGAGCTACTATGCTTAAAATACACCTCATTGCATATTGAATCATACTCAGCTTCTAAAAGCAGCAATCCAGTAAACTTCCATAAAGTTTATTTCCTGTCTTTTAAAAACAATTAAGTGCTTACCTCCCCTTCCAGACTGTGCCCGTGCTATCCACATCAGCGTTATTTGCCAGAGTCATTTCTAGAGCACAAACAGAAGATGATCAAATAAAATTATTGGCTTTGTTTCTTGACAAACATGTCAACAAAACCACTATCAGTAATAAAAACAAGTATTACATATTATTAGGTGTTCCTTGTCTACCACTCTGGTTATTTTTCCTAAGGTCAAGTAGCTATTTGATTGCTAGTTTGTTAAATGACAAGCTTATAGCCAGCAGTGCCATTGGACCACCCCACCTTTCCTTTCAGGTGTCTACTGTCTAATATTTGAGATTATAATCTCTATGATTAGCAAAATCTGGATCTATAGGAAATCCTTTAAGTTACATACAGGCAAATGGAAAAAAGAATAAAGTGTTGTTTGGGTAAGGTGTTTTTTTTTTATTTCTAGTAATTACTAATGCTTACTTTTTATTTTCTTCTAGTAATTACTAATGATGAGAGGATAAAAACATTTCCTCTGTCTATGGCTATTTTTGCCTGATTTGGTTTGTTACTATTTGGTTTTACAAGAAATCGAAGTAGTGAATAGGATTGACAGTAGTAGCCTGCCAAGTCATGGTAGCTTATTTTAAACATTGACAAGATCCAGCTTCTTGCCAGCACTTAAATTTACCTTTTTACATTGCCTTTCAACATATATTTTTCCCTGTTTTGTGATTGTTACCACACTATTCTACCTGCAGAGGAACACTGACGTTTTAATATTAATCACAGAAACAAGACTGGGAAGTGAGGAGGGAGAGGTGAGGATCTACTTTCAGCAGTATTCCTCTCTTCTTTAAGTATGTGCAGAAGACAGATGGGAGACAGTTTCTGGTGGTTTTGTTTGTTTGTGATATTCATAGATATTGCTTATGTCCCCAGTATTAACTTGGGCTTCAAAGGGCAATTGGACTGACCTGAGAGGACTGAAGCATCTTTCTGATGAAGAAAGGCTGGAACTGTTCAGCCTGGAGGAGATTGAGGGTAGAACTCAATAATAATTAAAAGTATTTTAAAGCTGCATGTTGAGAGGATGAGGCAACACTTTTTTCTACAGTGTCCAGTGATAGGACTAGGGGCAATGGACAAAGGCTAGAACACAAAAAGTTCCAATTAAATATAAGGAAAACTTTACTGTAAAGGTGTCATGGTTTTGTGTGGAGCCATTTCTGGTAAGGGGGAAAAGGCTGTAAAGATGGCTCCAGTAAGAAATTGCTCAAAACTCTCCTCAACTCTGAGCCAGACCCAGTTCTGGGGCTGATCCAGTTACGTGCCTCCATGATAAATTTTAAGTAGAAGCAGCCAGAAGAGGAGGGCTCTTCCTGTTCCTTTTTGTTGCGTCCTTTAATTTCTTTTCTGTCTGGCGGTGGTGCAATGATCTGGGAGAGAGAGAAGTGACCATGCAGATCCCAAGGTCAGTGAAGGAAGAGAGGAGGAAGTGTGCTGGAGCAGAGACTTCCCTGCATCCTGCAGAGAGGACTGCTGAAGCTGAGATTTGTTTGCACTTCATAAAAGACCCTGTGCCAGGGGCAGTGACTTTGTCCAGAGGAGGCCCCATCCTGTGTGAATGACCCTGTATTCAAAGAAGCTGCAACTGCACAGGAAGAACCCACACCAGAGATATGCATTAAGGACTGTGTCCCAGGGGAGAGACCCCATGTTGGAGCAGGGGAAGAATGCGAGGAGCCATCCTCATCTGAGAAGAGAGAAGCAGCAGAGCCCATCTGTGAGAGACTGACCACATCCCCCATTCTGTACTCCCCCGAGCTGTTGAGGGGGGAGGAGGTAGAGATATGGGGAGCACTGAGTTGGGCCTGGGAAGAAAGGAGGGATGGGGGAGGGAGATCTTAAAGTGCTGGTTGTAATTTTCTCAATCATCCCACTCCCTTTTTGCATTTTGTTCTGTTCTGTTTCTTGTAGGTAGTAGAATAAATTTTCCTTACTTTCTTCTCTAAGTCAAGTACTGGTGTCTGTTTTGCCTGTAACTATAATTGGCAGTGAGCCCTCTCTGCCCTTGTCTCCATCCACAACATCCTTGGTTATCTTTTTTCCTCCCCTCTCTCTGGGGCCTCCACTATCCTACGGAGGGTGGAGGTGAATGGTGGGTAGTGAATAAGAGTGTCGTGGTGCTTCATTGCTGGCTGGGCAAAATCACAGCAATGAGTGAGGGAGCCCTCACAGGCTGCCCAGGCAGTTTGTGGAGTCTCCTTCTCTGGAGATTTTCAAAACCTGTCTGGATGCATTCCTCAGTGACCTGATGTAGGTCAACTTTCTTTAGCAGGGAGGTTGGACTAGATGATCTCTTGAGGTCCCTTCTAATCCATAACATTCTGTGATTCCATAATGAGCCCTGTTAGATGTAAAAATACAAAGATAAACAGTAATAGGTGGATCCATCCACCTATTCATCATGTAATGATAAACAGACAGAGAGGTGTACTCCACAGGAAAACGACGACATTCTCCAGAAATGAACAGTCAGTTCTGGGATTGCAATCACATACTTGATAAGGAGAAGAAAATTTTGTCTCCTGATATTAAAGAATGGGTACTAGAGCTAGAATAATTGGAGTTACATATTTTCAAAGCATACAAGTAAAGAAAGGGGTTTCCCAGCTTCGCTTTGTGGAATAGCTGCCGCCTTAACTATTTAACACAATTTTGCAAAAGGGAATAGAGAAAGCATGTAAAATTATCTCTTGCATCTCTCTGATGTCATGCTCAAGCCCATTGTCTGTCTCACCTTCCTTGGGGGAAGTTGTATCAGTTCAGTGAGTCAAGGAGCAGCCAGACCAGTGCTGTTCTCTGAGGGGATGGATCCTGGGGCCAAGGGCATCCATTCCTGGCAGTGCAGGGGCCACTTCGACCAGGGTACATCCCAGAGCACCCATGCAAGACAAGTAGCGCAGCCCTAGAAATGGTGGCCAGGTCCAACTCAGAGTCCAGATCATAAGGCAATATCATAGTAATGAGGCAGATCTGCAGTTAAGATGGAAAGTCAGCCCATAGGATGAGCTCTTGCTCAAGGGCTGGACAGCAATACTTCAAGATGACATGCTTTTATATGCAATTTAGTAGGCATAAGATTTCTAAATAAATGTTAGGAAGTCTAATCATTATAACCATGCCAGATGCTGAATTGTACAGGAAAAGGTTGGTTTGAATGTACTGTCACGTTACACATACTTGCCAATATTAAACAGACTGTGACTGCTATCTGTACATTTGTCTCTCTCCAGGGCATTTTAAATAATTTTTTAATTAGCTTTTGTTTCCAAGCAGTGCTTTAATTTTTCTTGATAAAGCTTTAGTTTTTCCAGGTTTTATTGAATTTGGATTAGGTTGTACGTTTCCTATAGTCATTACAATAAGAATATGAAGCTTTTAATAATATATGAAAACTAGCAATGACAAATATCTTACAGGGTTTTCAAATCCAGCTAAGAATGAGCTAGTTTAATGGTTGCTTTCTTTTATTGTTTTAATTTTGGGACTATCCTATAGAAAGAGTGTTTTTCATTAGAAAATTTAAATAATAGAAATACATGAAAAGAATAATGGGAGATTGAGTCATCATGACAGAAAGTGTACTCTGTAACACAGGTACTACTCGTAACCCAGTTACTCTACTTTTCATGGTCAATGGTAGAGGGTACTTGTCCCAGAGTTGTATTTATTTACTCTTTGCCATATTTACCTCTATTTGCAGGTAAATACAGATACTCTAGGTTAAGATCAGAGTAAGTATATTCTATATGCTGACAAGGGGAAGTAAATTGAGGCATGGCCAGAATATAGTTTAGCATGATTTTTATCTTCTCTGCACCCCAAGAGCCTATTGTGATTCTCTGAGCCTGCTGTGTAAGCTCTGCAAGTCAAGACACCCTTGAGACTCAATCTGCCAGTCTGTACCTATTTTCTTTCTTTCTTATAGTGAATTTTTCCAATTGACTCCAATTAGGGCAACAAATTCAGTGGCATAGTTTTCAACCTATTGTTTTTTACTAGCAGTCAGATATAAGCCAGCAGTTAGGAACCAACATGATTCTCAACAAATTGAAGTAACCAAGCAATAATCACTTACCTTTACAGATATTAATGGTGGGTTTACCAAGAAACAATATTCACTATTACCTCATAAAAAATGATGTTTATTAATGGCATCTCATAGCCTTTCACAGCAGGGTTCCTCATCCTATTTTGCCATAATGACTTAGCTAGCATCAGATTTTAAGAATGAATGTTATCATTATTCACTACAGTACTCCACCAAAGCTTTACTGGAAAGCAATAAAGAACAAAATGTATATTTTAAAGACCCTCATTTTCCCCTAAATGCTTGAATTAAGTTGCAGACTATGGTGTTCTGAGAATTGAGTTATGTCCTAAAGCAAATCTTCTGAAGAAGTGCATCATGCCTGGAATTTGGGCTCTGATTAGCCGGTGAGTTTTCTAATGTAGGCTTCTGATTTTCTGCAACTGCAGTTGCCACTGGATTTTACTTTCTGGCATGAGGCTTCTTTCTGTCACCTGAGAGAATGATGAATAGTTGTCTGAGTAGCTCCGAGCACATACTTATTTCTTCTTCAATAATAACAACAGTCAATATCATTTGGGCACAGGAAAGCATCACGACACCACAACAAATCAAGGAATGTTTTCCTTTTAACTGCTAAATCTAGCTACTAAATTGCAGCTCTTTCACAAGCTTATTTGCATTGCTTCTGTGCTTCAGTGAACAGGTATTGCTAAGAAATGGATGGGCCTTAAAATGCCCTAGAGTACCTGTGAAACTACAGTAGTCTCAAAACTTACAATTCTGTCACTCCCATTTGTATCTCATTTTAATGTCATCAACCCGAAAGTCCCACCAACAGAATTCAGTGCATGCAGGGACCAGTATGAGACTTTCTTAAAAGCTCTTTAGGGGTTTTATACTGAAGAAAAAAAAAATCAATTTATTGGAACTGAGAAGTTTGCAGATCTCAGCTCCTTTGATAAATTTCATTACTTTAAACTTCTGCTTGTCTGGAGAAAGTCTTAAACTGGTAAAGCATCCTGGTTTACATTTTCAAGACAAAAACCTGGAAAAATAATTAAATGGACATGAATATTACTGAGAGAAGGAAATGATAGGGGAAAAAGGTTGAAATTAAAATTAAATATTTTGCAATAGTCCAATTGAAACATTTTTATTTTTCAGCTTACAGAAACCTGTGAGATCACAGAATCACAGAATCTTCAGAGTTGGAAGGGATCTTGAAAGATCATCTGGTCCAACCCCCTGCCAGAGCAGGACCACCTAGAGTAGGTCACACAGGAACTCATCCAGGTAGATTTGAATGTGGCTCAACAATCCATCTGGGAAGCCCCTTCCAGTGCTTCGTCATTCTCACAGTGAAGAAGTTTTTCCTTGTGTTTCTCTGGAACCTCTTATTTTCTAGCTTGCACCCGTTGCCCCTTGTCCTATCGTTGGACATCATTGAGAAGAGTCTGGCTCTATCCTCCTGACACCTGCCCTTAATGTATTTGTAAACATTAATGAGGTCACCCCTCAGTCTCCCCCAGGCTAAAGAGCCCCAGCTCCCTCAGCCATTCATCATAAAGGAGATGCTCCATTCCCTTAAGAAATGTTTAATGATATCTTCTGTTGATATCCTACAGTGTGCTATAGGAAAAAAAAAACAAAACAAAACAAAACCAACACTAAACATTTCTCAAAGACTCTATATCACTAAGTAGGTGATACTTAGAAATGTGTTTATAGACTTGCCTCACATTAGCAAGGTTACTTGTGTTCTTTAATTACAACACACTAGTAAAGCTCTCTTGATAGTCACCTAAGTCCTGATCCAATGGTCACTGAAGTCTAGGAAAGATCAAAATGCTGAAGGGACTAATGAAGCATAGAATATTATACAGAGTATTCTGGAGCCTGAAGTTATGGTGTAGCAGTAAGCATGAGTGTGCTCTTAAATCACTTATTCTGCTAACTAGACATATTTTCTAAATATAGCTGCAATTAAACTGCAAGTAAATGCAATGCTGAGAGTATCAGCCAAAAATAAAACACGGTGACTAGCTTCACAGTTTGTATTTTGGTAAAAAAATATAATTTTCATCAGTGCAGCCAACAAAGTGTAGAGTATGATACAGAGTGAAAATGCCCTCCAAGTAGCCATAGTCAATGAAAGCTTTAGGCTGCTCAGTATGTCCTAGCATGGTGCACAAATGTTTCACCACATTTGCCTGCTTAGAGTGGAGATGAGAGTCTACTGTTTGCCTGCAGTTCAATATTTGTACTTGAAAAAAAAAAGAAGTTTTAAAACAACACCACATCCAGATTAGGGCCATAGAGTGGAATGGTTTACAGAATAGAAATCAAAACACATCAAAAACATGCATAGAAGGTCCCTCAGTCTGCATAAGAGTAATTCCTACTTCTAGTCTTTACACTCTGTGCTGTTCAAATCATGCCTCAGGCAGAGATAGCCTTAGGCTAAGTGTCTACAGCCCCCTCCCCAGTTTTTGGAGCGGGGCAGCTCTGCCTGGGCTAGGCTGAGCTTGCATAGCACAGCAGCACACTAACAGCATCCTTTTGCTTACTCTAGCAATGAACAGATAAACACGCAGGGACAAAGAAACTTAAATATCTGCCAAAATCTATTTCCAGTGCTCTGTCTCCTGTGCAGAACTGAGTAATAACTAGGGTCAAGCTATTAATGCATAAATTTTCTGTTAATATTGAAATTTTACATGAACATACTCTGTTATTGCACCTGTGTAGCTGTCACTGGAACCAACCCACTCTCAGCTAAAGGGAAAAGACAAAAAGATTAACACTTTCTACCCTCCATCCATTAAGATGAGACAACTAAATTGTTTTTTACAGCATCTTCATGTCCCTTGTACACTAAAAATTCCCTATATTTTCATTGGCCATTGATATTCCATTAGTACAACATTGTTATACCATTGCCATTTCCATCCCAGTATTTTGCAGCTTGTAACAATATTAGCTACCGAATATCTAGTTAACAGCTAAACATATATTCTCACACACATGCTTTTTTAAACAACAATCAAAAATAAAACCAGAAACAGAAAACTACATGGAAGAAAGGATTGCACGCCTGACTTAGATCCTCATTTTAAAGAAGGTGTGTTATGATGAGTTCCAATTTAGGAGTCAATATTCCTACAATTTAGGATCTATGGGAAGATGGCATTCTATAGCTGTAAGTCAGCACGGAGCAGCTGAGAAAGAGAGTCCTTCAGCAAGGATGTGGAAAGTGGCTTCTGAGAATCTGGAAACCTACAGGCTGCACACTACCAAAACAACACTCCTTTGTCAGGACACGTTCATCTTCTCCTTTCCCATTCCCCTGAACAGCCAAGCAGTTTGCTGGATGCTGTACCAAGAGATGCAAGCAGCAGAGTCAAAGCACTGCATTATGCATACTCTTTACTTTTTCTCCCAGAAAGCTGGCAGACCTCTGGGTACAGTGGGAGGGTGATGAAACCCAGCCTCAGCTCTCCCAGGTATCAGGCATTGCTGTCCTCCCTTACAGAACTGATAGTCAGGAAGCAGGAAAGACCTTATTTCTTCACAAGTTCACTGGATTACTAGCTAAAGGCCCAGCAGATTGCAGTAGGGCAGGTGTGAGGTGTGTGTATTTTTAGGTCAAATCTTTCCAGGCTTTTTTTTTGTTTTCTATTGGAAAGCTCTCCTGCATACATATCTAGTGCAGTATTTCAAAAGCAGTCTGCTAGAACAAAATATGCTCTTGACATAAGGCAAACTTTACAGTACTCTTTGATATGTCAAATTATATCAGTGAATACCAACAACACCCTCCAAAATACAGCGTATTTTTAATACTTAAAGTTCTTGGCAGAAGTGTGTCAAAGTTGCTGTGAACAACTTGCTAAAAAATAAAATAATTAAAAGGAGTTTCACAGACATTTTTCCAGGTCTGTCAAGTTTTCTGGCAAATGATCTGTGATAGTTGTTAGGTTATTGAAAGTAAAACATACTCAGTAAATCTAAACCAGTAAGTCATATAAAAGACAAAACAGTTATTTTCTTTTCATAGAATCATAGAATCATAGAATGGTAGGGGTTGGAAGGGACCTTTAGAGATCATCTAGTCCAAACCCCCTGCCAAAGCAGGTTCACCTAGATTAGGTCACACAGGAACATGTCCAGGCGGGTCTTGAAGACCTCCAAGGAAGGAGACTCCACAACCCCTCTGGGCAGCCTGTGCCACTGCTCCCTCACCCTCACAGTGAAATTGTTTTTTCTTATGTTTAAGTGGAACTTTTTGTGTTCCAGCTTCATCCCATCACCAGTTGTCCTGATGCTATCTACTATAGAAAAAAGGGATGCCCCAACCTCCTGACACCTACCATTTAGATATTTGTAAATGTTTAATAAGATCACCCCTTGATCTCCTCTTTTCTAGACTAAACAGCCCCAGGTCCTGCAGCCTTTCTTCGTATGAAAGATGTTCCATTTCCCTGATCATCTTGGTAGCCCTGTGCTGGATTCTCTCCAGCACTTCCCTGTCCCTCTTGAGCTGAGGAGCCCAGAACTGGACACAGGACTCCAGATGAGGCCTCACCAGGGCACAGTAGAGAGGGAGAAGAACCTCCCTTGACCTTCTGGCCACACTCTTCTTGATGCATCCCAGAATGCCATTGGCCTTCTTGGCCACGAGGGCACATTGCTGGCTCATGTTCAGTTTATTATCGATCAGGACTCCCAGGTCTCTCTCTGTGGAGTTGCTCTTCAGCAGTTCAACCCCCAGCCTGTACTGGTGCATGGGGTTGTTCCTTCCCAGGTTCAGGACTCTGCACTTGTCCTTGTTGAACCTCATGAGATACCTCTCTGCCCAACTCTCAAGCGGGTCGAGATCCCACTGAATGGCAGCACAGCCTTCTGGGGAATCAGCCAGTCCTCCCAGTTTAGTGCCATCAGGGAACTTGCTGAGGATACACTCTGTCCCCTCATTCAGGTCGTTGATGAAGATGTTGAACAAGACTGGCCCCAGAACCGATCCCTGTGGAACTCCACTGGCCACAGGCCTCCAACTCGACTCTGTGCCATTGATCACCACTCTCTGGGCTCTGTCATTCAGCCAGCTCTCAATCCACCTCACTGTCCACTCATCCAAGCCACACTGCCTGAGCTTTCTGCTGAGAATGTTATGGGACACAGTGTCAAAAGCTTTGCTGAAATCAAGGTAAATGACATCCATTGCTCTCCCCTCTTTCCAGTCGTTAATGCACTCGTATGACAGAAGAAAATAATAATCTTATTTATTTTCCCCTCCCAGTGGGGCCTTGCATTGGTTAGGAAGATGAGCTGGTAAGAATACACTGAATTATCTCAATATTATGCCCAGGCAGACTGCCATGATTTGATGAGTTTCTGTTAGAGAAACATATTATCTCTAAAAAATGATGTCATGGTATCTACTGTTCAGTGCCAGGATTTGTATTAACTTTGATTCACCCTTGACAAAGAAATCACAGTTATTGAGTTCCTCATGCCAGCTTTCTCAAGGGTTTATTACTTGTTACTTGACTGGTTACTACCAAATGATACCTCATTTAATCATTCTATTTATTATGAAATGGTTGACAAGATAGAAAGCAGAAAAATAGCACCCTTATCCACCTGTTTCCTCTTCAACCACAATGGCAAATATCCTCTGTCAAAAGGTACTGGTGGCAGTGACAAGTCAATTGAGCTATTTTAAAACTTTTAAACACCACCTACTTAGTTTAAGATGAAAGGGAGTCTGTGCTTCTCATATTTCCTAGGATTTTTTTTCTTACTAATGAATACATTTACACTGGAAAGATTAATGGATTATATTTTGACACATAATGAAAAGAACTCTCACAGCACTCCACAGTATGGAGCTCATCAAGTAACAGTAAAATTTAATTAGTACCTGAGATGTCTAAAATATAGAATTGTCATTTGTATTTTTTTTTAATTTAAAAAAACCCCTCAGCACCTATCAAGCCCTCACAAAAGTGCAGATGACTCAGCTGATTTTTAATACAGTGACTTAGAAGACTGTTTCAAACTCATGTGTCAAGCTGCTTCACAAAGTTTATTAACTATAGGCCATGATAAGCTGGAAAAATGTATGAATCTCCTTCAGACAAGTCTCAGTGCAATAAAGCCTAAAATTCATCCTTCCATAAGATACAGACATGATGATAACCTGGTTTTTGGTCTTTCTACACATAAAAAGAGGATGTAAACCACTAAGAAACAGAAAGAGTGGGGTTTTTTTTAAAGCATTCTACAACAGAGTATATGGCTAGATAGCATGTGAAACAGCACTGTGAGAACAAGCTGGGCAAAAAATAAAGCCACACATTGCTACAGCTCAAGTGAGAACACGGGGACTATGCTCATTTACTCCACTTGTGAATTCGATATACACAATATAGTAACCTAGGGCTTTCTAACTTCTATTTAAAACTTCAAGTTCAGCTTGCAGTTTTTTTCTTGTTCTATGTTGCAGGGAAGTCTTGCTACCCTTTTGTGAACTTGGTATATTGGTTTCTTTCTTATTTGTTATCATACCTCCTGATATATTTCATCATTAAATGAGTGTTCAAAAAGACCTCAAGATAGGCTGTTGCATCAATAGTTCTGGCCTAATTGGAATTAGGAAGTGATAGGCTCTTGCCACAACTTCAATTTCAGCTCTCTCCAGTTGTCAGCTCAGCACTGAGGACCTCCCAGTTTTGTTGTGTTTCTCTGCATGCCACAGAGGAAAGCAAAGAGGTTCAAGAAAGAGAATTTCAGAAGGGGACACAGAAAATCATATCTGAACACTATGCTGTTTTTCAGCAACATCTAAGATGATACAAATGAATCCAAGATTGAAGTCGAAGGTTTTCTGGCTCTTTGTCTAGTTCTTTGTTTGAGATTTTGCCTACATTTTACTCCTTTCTTGACTTGTATGTCTGGCAGTTAAATATGTAGTGCTCTGTTAAGTGAGTTTGGAAGTAGTTTCTTAGAAAGACTACAACACAGCAGAGAAGAAAATTGCTAGCTAGAACCAATTATACCGTTTCCACCCTCACAAGCTCTGTGGCTGGCTCTTACTATGAGGCCTATGTTCAAGATAAAGAGAGCTTTACATATTTTAAACAATGCTGAAATCCTTTCTCATACCTTTCATTCATGTTTCCATGGCTAGATGTTTCCAATAATTGCAATTCTACAAGCATTATCCCCACTAATGCATACTAATGGCATCATCCCCAAGTTAACATTAGCAGAATGGTGCTTCAGAAAATGGCACACAAAATTTATTTGTGTGTCTGCTATAGTGACTCACTGGAGCTGGAATATGTCTCTAATGGTGCTTGTTATAAAGAAAACTTCTGGATCTGTTTCAGAAAGTAGTGTGTAAGTAGTTGGACAGGTAGTAGAACCACCTTTGTTCCACCTCAAGATAGATTCATAATATTAGTAAATTCATATCAACCTTTCCCTTCTAGGTAGCAGCATCCCTATTTATGTCTCACACTTAAGACAAAAGTGAAGACTGATGCTTCCTATTACTTTTCTGTACTTAGTGAGACAGAATAAATTGAATAAACTTTTCCAGATCTGCCTCCCTGTGTGTCAGAAACAAATGCAGAAACAGTTTTCTCTGATGTCCAGAGACAACTTAGACATCTGAATGACACACCTCAGTTATAGAAACACATTGCTCAAAGCAACACTCTTAAATCTATGTCTGTTATGTTTGTGAGGAACTGAGCAGGTTTAGGAGAGCCATTTTTTTTTTTTTAATACAATGTAGACACAGTGACATAAATTGCTTATAAAAGTGTTAGGAGGGAGCCACAGTGTTTGAATTGATGTGCATTAATAGTGCAAGTTAACTGTGATAAAATATTCTGTGGTTACTAGTTAATGCCTGGAAAGGTCAAAAATCCTTTTCATTTGAAACCTACTGTAGCCTACTCCAAAACTTAGTGAGAAAGATCAAGGGTCTGATAAAAGCCTGAAGAGCTGTTAGCTGAGGTTTTAATAAAGACCTGCCTCCTGATCTTATTGTCCTGTAAACAGTGTTCATCACAGTGTGGCCTTTTACTTGGCATGATAAGCAATTATCTTCAAATTACTTTTTATTTATAGACATCTCTGACTATTAACTTCTAAAACCATCATGTGCTATGTCATATTCTTCCACATAATGCATGTATAAAACAAACAGGCCCACTGCCCAGAGAAAAGCTAGCATGTAATATCTGCACAAGGATTTCCAAAAATAAGTGGCATTACTAAAATTACTTACAAATGCAATTACCATCTTTATAGACATATTTGGCAGTATCTGTATAAATGGAGAAAAACTGTAACAATCCATGAAAGCTGTAAGTTACATACAAAAAAAGATATAAAATGAGAGACTGTATGCTGTATAACGTGCAAATGAAAAGCCCAAGAGATTATGTATTATGTATTATTTTAACAGTTGTGTTTCCTAAGTGCTGTGTAACAAACTGTACTTCATGCAGATAGCCCTGAAGGACCTTAGTCCTTTGTGTGGAGACCTATAATTTCTTGTCTGTCTTTTCTCCTTTTATGTTGGAAAGGCTAGTTTTCATTTTAAAACTTATACTCAAAGTGTTCTGTTCTCTCGAATTTCAAGTACAACCTGCACCACTGGATAAAAACAGTAACAACAGCAGCAAGAACAAATACAGAGAAGTACCAAGCTGACAACAGTATTATGCAAATGAACTATTTTTTCAAAAATAAATCCAATCAGCAAAAAGGTCTGTAGCTGTACTGTTTGAATACTGATTATTCACCATGAAGTGTACATATTCCAAATTCAAGAATCAGATTTCTCTATTCAGGTTCACATATGACACTCAAGGTAAGAAATGCACTGTTGTGTCATAGACAAATACATCCATCCCAACAGAAAGTCAGTCAGCTAGTTCAGATATTTCTCAGTTTCCCCTCCATGCAGCCTAGATTGCACTGGCATGCGACCTTCTCTGTTAGCAAACTTCAGCAAACCCCCAGCATAACTTTAGGCAGCTCTAACTAGCACTTCCTTGCGGGGGTCCTGAGCCCTGACTGGCTGTTAGACATGTTACAAGGCCCATTACAGCAGGGAGCCTGCGCAAAGCCACTTGGTGTTGAAGGCTAAGACAGTTTAGTAGACATGAATTACTTACACCCGCAGTTGGCTTCTGTGCCTGGAAACTTTCTCATGAATATTAAGTTCACATTAATGTGGAGTCCAAGGGCTTGTTCTGTGACACTATGAAATTTCTATACAGCCAAGGAAGCAAAAAAAATAAATAATAAGGAGAACTAAAAAAATTATTCTATATAATTTTTTAGATGTAAACAGAAATCACCATGGTGACTTTGCAGTAGGATGATGAAGTCTATCATTGTGTCTTCTAAATTGTGATCACTTTGTAAAAACAGTGCTTATGTCTTCACTACACACTGAAGCAACAAGGGGAAGCAGTACAAGAGCACAGACCAATCATTTGCCAAGCAAATTAATCAGGAGTGTAAAAAGAAAGCAATCAATAGCACTCTTTGGTTAAGCTCATGGTTTATCACCTTGTAGTAGTTACCTGAAGCACAGTCGCTTCAGAAATCTAACAATTTGCACACTACCCATCCTCTCTATTCTCCATGATAGCAGAGCATTAAAACCCTACGGAAGCAACTCTTGACTTTAGCCCAGAACAGGCAAACATCTGCTGCATATGAAGGATGTTCCCATTACTAAAGAGTTATAAGTCATGCCTTTGTCATCACCCTATTTTAGCACTGCTCATTTAAGCATAGGTGTGTTCACTCTCCTTGCTTCCTTTCATCTCCTCTTTCTGATGCACAGGAAAATGCCTGATGCTAGGGGTTTTTTTCCAGTCTTTTTTTTTTTTTAGGATAATTTCAAAACATCTGCCAAGCAGGTTCCTACATCTCAATTAAGTCAGGTCCAGATGATAACTGCATTGGGGCTCAGCTAGTATGAAAATATCTCTTAGTCACGCATATACTTTTTTTCTGATCTGTGCTCAGGACTGAAGTCTTGTTCTTCAGAGAAGTCACATAGATTTAGACCAATGATTTGAGTAGGTCTGAGTCAATCCCCAGATGAATACAAACAACAGTGAACTGAATAGAGAATGACAGTGGGGAGCATAGGTAAATATACTACTATAGATGGCATATGTGTGGCACGTATAATCAAAAGATGAAAAAAAAAAAATTCAGAGAAGACCAGGTGATCCATATGGAGACTTGCAGAGTAAGAAAAGGGAACATTCTGCTCCACTTAAGCAATCCTTACTAATAGTTAAAACTACCACAATAGTATCAGTCATTGATTTATCTAAACTCTTTTCCCAGTGCTCAAAACACCACTTATTCCTTCGTATTTTTCACTCCTCAGATCTCATAGCTCAGCTCACAATTTCTTTTCTCACACAATACTTCCATCTGAGGGACAGCACAAGAGTGGGTTACTAGTTAGATGTCTAGTGATATGACTACATAAAATACAGTGCAGTGGTGAAGGCTGAAATAAATGCTGCAATGAAGGAAAGAAAAAAAAAGACATGAAAGTGCTTTCAAGTAATTGAAATTGGTATTTCTGTCAATGTCTATCTGTTCATCTGGTTATTATCAGAGAGGAGAAAATTCTGGACAAAGGTAGAGCTTAATCTCTTCATATATCCCTTCATAGGAATAGAAGCAGTAATATGTGTTATTTTAGGTATTAATTAAATGGAATGGAATAGTTAAAACCAGATGAAAACCCCAGGATGACTGATAGAATATAACTTGCACCAATTCCCTTACTGAATCTCACACAGCATTGCGAGTAGTGATCCACAAACAAATTTGAATAAATTTATAACAAAAATAGAGACACAAAACTGCTAGCAGTACACAACATTTAGTAATCTCTCATTTATTAAATCCATTCCTTGTTCCAACAGATAAAGGTCTTGGATAATTTTCTTTTGAAGGAAAGTGACAGGAGCAAATAAATCCTTCTATCCTCTTTCTACTGGTTTCAGTCACAGCTGCTATCACATCTGACCCCAGAACCCCTTCTGTATCTACAGCAGGCACCATCTTAAATTGGATATTGAGAGATTATGGAATTATAGCTTTTGTGAATCAAGTTTAAATTGTTTAATTTTTTCTCCAGAGCTAAGTAGATGTAAGGCAAAAAAACCCACCAAAAACAGAAACAAAAAAAACAAAACGAAACAAAAAACAACCCAACTCTGCAAACTCACAATGCTCAGAAATAACAACCCTGGAAACAGCAGGAGTTACTGTGTTTAAGCAGTGTTATAGTCCTTGCTTCCTGTAACTTTAGCCCTCAGATGACAGCAAGAAATTTTACATCTAACCAACACTGGTATTACCTCTAACAGTGATATAAACTCCAACGAATTTGGCAAGTATGTGGATGACCATTCAGGGCAATGCTAACAATTTCTGTCAAAGCTTGCAAGCAGTCCAGGAAGTGTCCCTAGGGCTAAAGAAGGTGGAAAAGGCTTTTGATGATTTCCCAAGTCTTTGATGTTAAGCCACACAGAACTGAATGTGTGTGTTCTTCTCTTTAATGTTACTCAGGAGAAGTGTTTTTCCTACTAACTTTCAGGGCAGTTCCTGAGACCATCTTGTGTGGCATTTTCCCAAATATAAAATTAAAATGAAAGCAATGACAATGTTATTAATAAGAGCACTGAGAACAAAATCCAGGAGTCTGTACACATGCTAGGGAACATGCTGTTCAGAGAGCAATTTCGCTGGAAAAGAAAATCCATGTAAACCTTTGTCAAGTGAGATACAATCACAGTATGGACCACAGGGGAGATACTGTGTTAAGTGATTAGTCCTGCCCAGGGCAGACATAGAGACAGTACATAAAATCATGGTAATACAGTGATGAGTCAGATCGAAATACCTTTGGACTCTCACCTGCACAACACCAAAAATGAGACAAGGATTGCAGCTAAGCCCAGAACTGCTCAGCTATAGTATTTTCATTTCTCTGTCCATATAGCTCTAATTTGTTACCCTGGTTTTCAGCTTCAGCAGGCTTATGTGATCACCTTCATCATATGTCTGTGTATCTGCATGCCTGTCTGCATTTGCATGTGTGTATTTCTAACTCACAGACCAATTTCAGCTCAGTAGGAATATGAAAGGTATCAAAGATAAAAAAGTTACACAAGTTTAAATACCATAGGCAGCTGCATGGAGATGGATGGTTGATACCTTGCCAGGAGGAAGAAAAACAGTCTAACTTCAAAGTCATTGGCTATTAAGGATGCAAAAATAGGGGAAAAAAATTGACATATGACCAAACATCTTACTACACCAAGTTTACTTGTTTATGAACCATATTCACAAAATAAAACCAGATTTTATTGGTTCCAATTTCCTCAAAGCATCTTGTTCACACAGTGGTCTTCTACCCCATGAAGGGGTAGAAAAAAGCCTGATGTTTGCTGCTGCTTAGTATGAGGGACTGCATCTCAGGGTCAAAAGTGAAAACCATGAACACTTACAAGAACAAGGTTTTAGTCTCTAGGGAACCATTAAAGTTTGATAAATCTCAGCCAAAATAAGAAAGAAGATTAATAATTTGGTCATCATTTAATTTCTTTAGTGCATGATTGTTACCATCATACACTTGCCTCAGAGTAAAACCAATCTGGCTTTCATTAAGGATTATAAAGTCTTGATGTCACTGAAAATCCTAGCAAAATTTCCTGTGATTGATATTTGATCCAAGGAATCTGAAGGATACTGTCCATGTGTGAAAAATATTTTTATTTTTCTAGTACTCTTACTTTAAGTAATACAAGATTTTGGGAACCCCACACACATACACACATGAAAAACAGTTAAGGTTTTTAATTCAGAACTGTGGATTATTTGATGTCAAATTATAGTTCTTCAATTTTAGTTGACAACTATAATGCTACCAGATAATCATAGAATCATAGAATGGTAGGAGTTCAACATGAAATAAAAGATAGCTTCGAAACAATCAGTGTGATGAGATGATCTCTCCAGACCATTTTTTCTTACTGACGAAAGTTTATTGCAGACTTACATGCTGTACTTAAAAAGTACAATTTTGTTTTCAGAGAGATAGAGTATGTTCTAGACCTACTTACAACACTGGGGGTTATGGTTCTTGTTTACCACATCTGAAAACTAAGCTTTGACAAAAGGAAAAATAGAGGCAAGTAAATGAGTCAGATCCTATGCAATCTACATTTTCAGAGGGGGGAAGGCAAGATTAAATATAGAAGACTATTTTTAGTCTCAGAATCTGTGATGTTAAGTCACTTATCACACTGTAGCAGCTTTTCTTGCTCACCTATTGCCTAAGTGTTTGAGTTCTCATTGCAGTGCAGCAGGGGAAGCTCCTAACGGCAATGTGCAAGATGATGTAACAACTACAGTGCTTTCACTGAGAACTAATTTAGGATGTAACCTATTCTGTAGATTACACTCAAGTCTGCTGGCCTCATTTCAAGGTGATATGCAAAAGGACACAGGTTATGGGAAAAGCAGTTATAGGGCTATATATTAAAATGAGTAAGACTCTATCTCTGTGGTAGACTAAAAAGATGAAAGATTATGTGACAGCTATCCCAAATTACACTCTTCTAGAGTAGCGCTAACCTAAATAAATACATTCAGATTCACAGAGAAGTAGGTCAACAGTGAAATTTTACAGTATTTTTCAGAGCTAGCAGTAAGTTTGATCAAGTATATTCTCACTCAAACTCTCAGCTCATTCTAATTATTGCAATGAACAATATAGACAGACTACAATGCTTTTCACTGGAATGGTAGCACAGGTATAAACAAAATAGTTTATTTCCAAAACCACACAAGAGATCTTCTTAATACCAAATGGTTGGAATGACTAGACTAGGTGCCAAACTGGGATCTTTGTAGATTTATGGCGTTTCCTTGCCCACAGACAGTAAGTGCTTATGCAACTCATCAGTTGTGGTCAAGAGACTTCTTGCAAAAGTGAGAACACAGTTCATACTCAATTTGCAGTTGACAGTGGCCTTCTCAGATGTTCTGATGAACAAGAGCACTTGTGATCATGGCTCTTGATTTAAAGCAATTCAGCAACAAGAACAAAACTGACAGCCCTAATTTGTTTCATACAAGCCAGCCCAAAGCTTATATTCAATTTCTGCCACACCAGGCCAGATTTAAACTGGCATTAAACCAATAAATACCGATAAATACCTACACTTTAAAATGCATAATCCACAGAACTTTATACACAATTGTATTTATCTGAATTTATATTTTAAAAAAGAGAAAATACAGATTCTGAAATGCTGATCTTCTTCCCCTTGATCTGTTTTCTACTTTCTGACAGCACAATACCTTTAAAGCAGCTCACATAGGAAAAGAATAAAGTAAATGTTTTAGGCATTAATCTTTTTTTTGGCTTTTTAATCTTGTCATCATGTCAGGAGTTCTAATAATCATATGCCAGATGAAAAATAATTAGGCCTATACCTGTTTGTAAGCTCAGGGATAATTGAAGTGATGACAACCCAAAGCTCTTCAATTATAAGAAAAAAGTGGACGTAACACAGGGAGAGTTGGATCTTTTGCTAGACAGAATAGTATTCTGGCATATTCATATGACCTAAGAAATTCACCTTCAATTATCAGCAAAGGATCTACATGGTTAGAAGAGGTAAAAGATGCCATAAAGGAACTTGAGAACCCCAGTAAAGCATTTATCAGGTGAAAGGAAAAAAAAGGAGTCTCTTTCCTCTACTATAAAAACAAAATGACACTAGCAGAATCGATTGGTACTAGTGGAATCAGTCAAGGTCTCCTACAACATTTGACTTAATTTTCAAGCTTGCCCATGTAGTTCCTGAAAAAGAGTCTGAAGTTTCAAGAAAAGTAACTCTTTGTTTCATTCAAGAAAGCTATTTTCCCTAAAGCTCTACTGAATCCTTTCATTCTCTCTTCCCCCTGCTCCATCATCTAGGTAGTCACCAGTTCCCTGGCTTATTCTCTGCAGTGCACTTGAGATCTCCTACCCTTAGTCCAAAACTAATCACAAATAGCAAGTTACTCCTAACAACCTCCCAGTCCATTAAGGTCATTTGTGATGTCATTAAGATAGTGCTTCTTTATTACTGCCCTCAAAGCAACAATACTGATAAAGACAGAGCAGAGAAAGGGAGGCAGAAAGTGATCCCTCTCATTCATGTTAGCAAGGATTGGCAATAGAATAGAATTTGACTCAGGGCACAGCTGCCTGGCCTGGAGAGCTTCAAACAGAAAAAGAGGCTTTTTTCGCCTCCTAGTCCCAGCATTGCCTGAACCTCAATGGTGTAATTAATAAGTAACAACAACCCACAAAAACACACCACCAATGCTAAAAATGTTCCTCTGCAAACCAAAGGAAATTAACAGGAAGCATTGGTAACTTGAACTGTACAAAGAAATTGTCTGATCACTCAATTAAAAATAAATGAGATAACACCCTCCAAAATGATTCCAAATAATTAGTACTCAGGAGTTTCCGATTAATTGCTGCCAACCAGTCAGCAAAAGTCTCGTGTACTGTTAATTTTTGGTAAAAAAAAAAGAAAATCACCCTTCCATGGAAAAGGTTTCTGGTGTCTTTAGCACTGTTATCAGAAGTAGTTTATTACACAAGGTTAAAACAACTGACATTTTGCTCTGCCAAGACAGATCAATTGAGTGAGAGGAGTTGTGGGAGAAGAAGGAAGTGAAAAAATTGTCTCTTTATCTTAGTATTAAACCATAGAAAGCAACTGAAACTGTAATCACTTCACCTTAACAAAAAATACTGGAGAGGACCTTTAAGAGGTGTATATGATTTTTTTCAGACATTACATGACCTACTTAAATTGACAGAAAAAAGAACACAGATTTCACCAAGCTTCAACATATAGCTATAAACTATTTTACTGTGAGAGTGACGGAGCCCTGGCACAGGCTGTTCAGGGTGTCTCCTTCCTTGGAGGTCTTCAAGACCCGCCTGGATGCATTCCTGTGCAACCTGATCTAGGCAGGACCTGCTTCTGCAAGAGGATTGGACTAAATGATCTCTAAAGGTCCCTTCCAACCCTATCACTTCGTGATTCTGTGATTCTGTGAATTTGCAAACACCATTACATTTGTCAACAGCATCACTTGCTCCAGACAAGAACATTCACGTTATCCCTTTGCAGAAGACATGGGAATGCTGGATAACATGACCATAGAGGAGATTAACAGTCTATGGTGCCTAAAAGAAGGTGTAGAGCTGCATCTAAGATGTAGTTGGAATTAGGACACAGCAAAGCTGACTTCTCAGTGTGCAGTAAATACAAGTGTCTCAGTGCTGAGGTTCATTCAACAAATAGTCAGTGAGGACTCCTCCTAGCTAGAAGAAAAGGTATGATCAAAAGTGGAGGCATGAAACAGGGAGGAAAAATCTTAATCATTGTGGAATAGCTATGAAATCAGCTGCTGAAAACAACAGTCTGCCTTCATAGCAACACAATGTTAAGCATTGAGATCCACCTTTGTACTGACTGTACCAGCAAGAATTCCTCTGACAGAGCTAAACAAACTAATTTCTATTCTTTCTTTAGTGACAACAATACATTACACTGTTATGGTGCTTTATTCTGTCCATTAACTGACTTGCAACACAAGTTAATTCAAAACCTTGTCCATTCTTGCCCATTCAACTCCTATAGCAATGTGACTGGACTGCAGTAAAGTAATAGTCTCTTAGCTGTACTAGTACTTGTACCTCCAAGTATATCCTCCTCAAAAATTTAAAAATGCAATGCAGTTATCATAGAAAATATTTATATACACAGGCACACTATAAAAAATGTATACTATAAAATAGTTACCTATTTTATAATCACTATACTTCAGCTCTGTCCCAACAAATGTTTTTTTACATGCTTTACAAAATACATGCTTTTTACATGTTCCCATTTTTCTTGATCCACAAATTTAGAATTGACAAGTTGTTTTTTCCAGACATGCTCCTTACCTTGCAAACAAACATTAATGTAAAGAGGTACCATGATGTTCATTATTAACATTGTGTGTGTCTGCAAACCATCCTGCAATGCACATATGTGCAAATAACATTTTTCCTAAGTATCTGTTTGCAGAAATGAAGGAGTTTATCCACAGTGCGCTTGTGGTTTAAACTCAATTTGTATCCCAAGTCTCTAAGCACAAGAAAATAGCTGCAGGGTGAACAAAAGAGCACCTTAACACAGTAACTACAAAACAGTTCTAGAACTTGATGGAAATGTTCTGGATTTCTCTTTCATCAATTCCTTGTGCCATTATCTTTGCCTAGAGGAGCTAGCCACAGGTACCAAGTTAAGATCATGCAGAATCGCCATTGGCTGTGAATGGATAGTTGTAGCCCTCCCTGGTTGTCAAGTTAGGAGACAGGATATGAAAGTGTAAGAGAGAATTAAAAAGAAAAGGTAACCTCTGTGAAAGTTTTATTGATACATTTGACTGATCACAATGTCTTTAGTCACCGTTAGAAGAAAAAGTATTTGTTAAAAAAACCATGGAAGTAGGCCCTTACCTCTCTTTTTTCCCCCCATTTGTTCTCGGTTCCCCCTACTTATAATTTTTAGGAAGAAGAAAAGCAATTTTAGATGAAAACTGCCATATATGGTCTTCCTGGTCAAAATTAAAAAAGAAGGACGTAGAGCACCTGTGTTAGTAAGAGATGCTGAACACCTGACCTCTTTTCTGTCACGCTGGAAGACAGTCTTTGCTTCAATTTAGTTGCTGCAGATTTACATTAAAGGAAGAGACAAGAAGTAAATTCAAATGATTAACATAGAGAAAAAAAGCAAGTTTGTTCCTCTTTCAGCTCTGTACCTTAACTGCTACTCCACAGTGTATGTCCCAACCTTTACAGTCATTTAAAGCCACTAGTCTGGATGCAAGAAAAGTTCCACATTTTGTCCTTCTCTTCAATCAGTCATCAGCTCAAGTCAGTCATTTTGTTCAAAGCCAGAGTCTTTTCTATGTTGAACAAAATTTTTTCAACACATCCAGGACCCATACACATCTACACTTCATCAGCAAGCAACAGAAGCAGGAAAAAAATCTTTACATTATTATGGAATAATTCTTTGAAACAATTTTAAATAATTTTAAATTTGGAAAAGACAAGCATTTACAAAAATTTACAAATATTTGAAAATATGTGATGTTGTCAGAAGACTGCTTTATGTACCTCTGTTGCTTGATTTATTCAATTAAACATTCTGGCCAATCAAATAACTTCAAAAACAGTCATATTATATAAAGCTTCGAATCTAATCTCTTATTCCTCATGTATCATTCTGACATGCAGATCCAGTTGCAGACAGTGAAAAGCAATTCTATAGCTTTTCTTTTGCTGTCTCCTGTAACGCTTATTGTTAATAATGTCAAACAGGAATACTTGGATTTTAGTTCTGACACTTTTGATTTTCAATAAAGTATTTGATAGTAATGTTTAATCATGAAGTCATTGTAGACTTGCAGGTTGTTAGCTGAGACATAAACACGAGAAGTGTTTCCTTATGCTATTGAACAAGTCTTCTTCCTTAAAGATTTTGAATATATTTTCTCAGTTCTCATGTTGAAACCAGGCATACCAGATTTTACTCATTACCTCTAGGCCTATAGAACTCAAGACATCATATAACATCCAATTAAAAATGTTAGCTTTGGTCAGACTATTATGTCTATATTCATACTTTATAAGACACTACAGTGGATCTTATCAGTTAGTAAAGCAAGAACCCTAGAGGCTCAACATTACTGAGAACATATTTCCAAATGTTTCAGGCTGCAGGGTTCAGAGCAGGATCCTTAAGAATTGAAGACAGACGTTCTGCTATCTAAAAGCTAACAGAAAAACCAAATTACTGACAGATGATGTTCTTGAAAGCTATAGTAAATAAATGACAACTGTTCACCAGGAGTGCAGCAACCAGAAGAAGTAGGTCAATCAGTTTGCACAGCAGTTGTGGTCTTAAAAGTACTATCTCTTAAATCTTGTGATTAAATTCAGATATTTCTCTCTGGAGATAACACTACTGAATATCCAAGTTCCACAATGAAAATGTTCTAAAATACTTTTGGAAATCTACACATTTTGTTTGACAAGGCCACTCTGTAATGCAGGGCAGTGAGACAACCGTGCCTGCAGTTTGTGAAATGCAGCTGAAATGCTTCTTCATACACTCAAGTGCTTTGCATAGTAAGATTTTTTTGAGAAAGAAAGTAAAATGAAACTTTGGTTGAATTTTGCATAAGCAAAATGTTTCCAGCATTATACTTCGTATGAGAAGTCTCTTCTGGAGAGGAAAAAAATGCTCACTTAACTGCTTATTAGTTGTGAGGAAATCTGAAAAGGTCAGAACCTGCACCATGATTATTGGCTGGCTGGCCAGCATGTTGATGCTTCAGGCTGCAGGCTGCATCGCAGTCCCAGATAAAGCCAGTTACTAAGCTCATTTGGACATCAAAAACAATCTAGCCAGAACAACAAAGACCTTAGCATGATCTCATTTACTCGGTCCGCCTTTGTTTCTAATATGTGTTTGATGTTTGTTACAGTATTCAAAGGAGTACCAAAATAATCAGAAAATAATATGCCATAGTCTTTTTTCTCCTTATGCTGACATTTTAAAGAATGCACTGATAATATGACATTATAATTACCAAACCATTAACTCCAGTTCTGAAGTTCTTTCTTGGTTTCTGGTCAGGAAAACAGAGGCATTTCTGAGGTCTGAGGCATAATGAGTCAATGCAGCACTTAAAAAAAAACCCAAAAAAACCAAAACGCTGAACACGAAAACAGGAACAACAAAAGGTTGTGTTGCAAATGACTGGCATAAAACTTGATTCCTCTCTCCAGGAATATACATTAAAACATACACAAAAGCACATGCAAGTCAGTTATTCTTTGCTGTTCATTTGAGTCATCTGGAAACAATGACATGAGGGGAAACTTTGAAGAAAACAATGCTTACTTTCTGCTTGTTCTTTTCACACATCCCTTCTGCCAAAAGAACAGGTGCTGCTCCTCTCCTGGGTGCCACTAAAAAGCTGGGCTCTGCAGAAATAGTGCTTCCCAGAAAGGACCAGCTGAGACTTGAGTTAGAAAATGGCAATCTGGCAGGAAGTCCTCCAAAATTACAGATATGAATGCAGATAATTTTAAAGGACAGAATGGTAAAAAACATGCTTGTGCAGTCTTTGGTGAAAGTCATGGAGGTATGCCTTAGTTACAACAATAACATGCTTCAGTATATGGGCTGCACCTATCACACAGTCATCAGCAGGGCAGTAGTGATTTCTTCTTTCCCCATTCAGAGGTTCTTGATAGGTAGATGAAGGATCTCTGCAAGGCAGTTCTGACCTCACACAGACATCATCATTAGCTGACTGACAGGGACTCCCTGACTCAGGTTCTTGCTCTATATTATGCTTAGATGGATAGGACACTTTTTGTAGATCCTTATGATATATTTTCATGATATAGTAAGTTTTAGTCTGTTTTGTACATACTTTGAGATAGTCAAAAGACCCCAAGTGTGGTCATATAGGACCATGGGTAGCGAAATAACAAGAACTCAATGGACAGCAGTTCAGGGAGTCTCACTGAGCCCAGAAGAAGCAGCTGTCACAAAGATATCTGTAATGGAAACCCTCATGACCATCTAGACAGTGAATCTAGATAACTCTCTACTCTGCCCTGATGAGGCCTTATCTGGAGTCTTGTGTCCAGTTCTGGGCTCCCCAGCACAAGAGGGACAGGGAACTTCTGGAGAGAGACCAGCACAGGGCCACTAAGATGATTAGAGGACTGATGCACTCTTCTTATGAGGAAAGACTGGGGGATCTAGAGCTGTTGAGCTTGGAGGAGACTGTGGGAGGACTTTACAAGCACTTACAAGTATTTGAAAGGTGTATGTCAAGAAGACACTTTTTTCTATAGTGTGAAGTGACAGGACTAGGTGTAATGGACATAAGATAGAACACAAAAAGTTCCAGTTAAACATAAGGAAAAACTACTTTACTTTAAGGGTGAGGGAGTACTGGAACAGGCTCCCCAAGGGAGGGTGTGGAGTTTCCTTCTCTGGAGGTTTTCAAAACCTGCCTGGATGCGTTCCTGTGTGACCTGATCTAGGTGAACCTGCTTTGGACTAGATGATCTCTAGAGGTCCCTTCCAATCCTTGCCATTCTTTGATTCTGTAATGACCAATCTGTTCATGACATTCCCAACGTGAGTATTAACTTTTGCAGATAATCCAAATAAATTGGTTTCTTTATCTAAATCTCTTCACGTGTACCTCTTTAACATGCCCACAAAGAAAAGAAAGAAGCTCAATCAGGCTATAGACTCAGATAGTGTATGATATGGAACAGCAGGATTTTGCGTAGTAGAATGAGGAAAGTTTTTCAGTAGTTTGAGTTTTAGCTGAAGTCTTCGGAGATTTAGGTTTCATTCCCTACTCCAGCTGTTTCCTTGCTACAGGGTTTCTTGAAATTTTCAAGATAATAAACCACTAAATACCTTTAGTATTAGACCCTTAGTTTTCTTGTAACTCAATGTTTTATTTGTACATTGAGTATTATTGCACTTATTTATCTCATGGCGGTGTTACAAAGTGCATTGAAGATGGTTAGGTGCTCAGGTGCTGCAATGATGAGGGCCATGTAGACATCTGGCTCACAGTCTTGTTGATGCCATATCTGGCTAAGTGACTAGAACAAATCCCTCCACCTCTTAGTATCTCATTTCTTCTTCAGAACTGGGAGAATATTTTTCTGCTCCCTTTCCAAAGTACATTAGAGCAGCATTCATTAATGGCAAAAGGTGATGAGAAAAATAATGATGAGCACCTTCTGAAAGCTTGTGTGCAAACAAAACAAGCTCTTGTAATCAGGATCTGTGATAGCTTTATTATGAAAGGAGACTGTAGGCAGCAAGGGGAAATAAAGCCTAAACTAAAACACAAAGGAATTAATGGATTTATGTTTTAGGTTACTTGATGTTACGCAGATAAAGAAATAAGGCAGTTTTAGAAAAAGATAAGACCTAAGCTGCTCAGTATAAGATTATCTTCTGTGCATGCAGAAGAACACAACTTTAGGAACCTGAGGAAATCCTGGCCCTAATATTTTCGGGATTTTAGATAACTGAAACATTTTAATCATAAATCTTGGCCCGTTGATTCCTGTTAAATCAGACTCTAAACTCTTCTATACTTCTGCAGATCTTTAAATTTCTACACTTTGATTTCTCCAGTCCAAGACTTACAAAAGTATTTAAACTTCTAGAAATTACAGAAAAATGAACATAGAATTTTAAAATGCTTATAAGAGGACAAAGTGCTAAATCCTACTTGAATCTGCATTTTAATTCAAATCAATGCTTGACTATATAGTTGCATAGCTAAATGCTCTAAAAATCATATCTTCTGCCATTTAGGTGCATTACGAAATTTTACGCAAATCATATTGCTGTGATTTATTGCGTGTCTCTCTTATCAGTAACAGATGAGCAGCTACAGAGAGAATTTCATACAATATGAGTTATCTGGAAGTACTTTGTATGGATTTAACTAGAGCTTAAATAATTGAAGTTTATCATTTGTGACTTATTTATTTGTGTAACAGTGATAAGGCAAGGCTACACATTGTCCAAAATGAAATATTATATAAAAAGGAGAATGAAAATCTGTGGGTTTTTTTCATATTTCTGTTTAAGTCTCAGTGGTTGATCTGGTTTATTAGAGAAAGCTCTAGATTATATTTGCTACATCAGGTAGAACTTCAAACAACCCGTCACACCTTCCCTTCAAAGTCACTGACTGCTGTGTCAAAATGTAAAAATCCTTTAAAAAAAAAGATGTAAAATAATAGCCATTAGCCTTGATATATCTGATGCATCACTGTGCCAGTTGCTTTCCATTAACAGATGATCTTAAAGAAATGATCTAAAACGTTACATAGATGAGAAAAGCTTGGTATGCTGTCCAAAAAAAATTGCTGATTTGGGAACTTAATTCCCTCCACACTGGAAGGATGATAGAAAGATTATTGATGCCACTAAATCAAACTCTGTGTTAATGATCTGTGTTAGACCAAGGTGAGGGTCAAGCCTATCATTTCTGCAAATTTAAGTTTCCTTTTAACTAGATCTATCTTTACAAAAAGTGGGACATACATTCCATTATCAAGCTGCTGTAAGATGCTTACAGTTGATGTGTTTGGCAAGTGAAATGATTTGTTACTGGAAAAAAAGGACATGAAACTCAAGAGAAAATGCAGAGCTGAGAGACTCATTCACAGATTGTTTTTATGACAACTTTTTCACATTAATTTCCTACTTAATCCGTGGAAGCATGTATTACTGAGCAGTAAATATATTCAGCACAGCTATGACAATCGCCTATGAAGTCTTTTGCTGAATGATATTCTAGGTCAAAGTAAGGAAGCCAGGAAGCATCATCATTATCATTGTAATGTTTCAGTTCAGATATCCTTATTTTCAAATTAAAAATCTATAACAGAAAGGAAAAATAAAAATACTTATTTAAATGTACAAATCTATCTGTTAAATGCACAGATAACTGATAGTTATTTTACTGCTTTGCAGATAAGTATGTAAATTAGTTTCTTTTCTTGTGGACAAATCTCAGTGATTCTGCACCTTGGAGATGATGATTATCTATTTTCTCAGTATTGACTCATAAAAGCCAATAGCAAAGAAGTAGCATATTTTCTATGAACAGTTCACTTTCTCTTTTTTATGTAATACATGCATGGGTCCAAATTGACATATTTAACATCATCTTAGAACTGAGAATAAGCTCAAATAAATATATTTTTCAGAATGCTCCCAAATGCCTAGTTATTAATGCTTTTTATACGCTTATTTGACTTTGTAAAGTGAAATCATATCTTCTGAGAATCCATCCAGGATGCTTGCCAAGGACTGTAAGTACATGAAGGACAGCACATCTCACAAGAAGCGCATTCTGCAGCTGAGAGCCTCCAGGAACAATGTTTAGATTCTAATTGAATTAAAGTTTCTTTTAAGACAAGAATTTGCCCACTGACTTAGTGTATAAATCACTGTTATGCAAGTTAACAAGAGAAGAGGAAAATGCATTTACTTTTCGAATTCATATTGATTTTCATACAAAGTATGGGATTTTTTGCTATATAAAGCCAAAATGACAAAAATCAGTAACATAGATGTCATAAATCAAGATAAATAATCAGTGATCTCCAAAATGGCTTTGAAATCACAATAATGGATAGGAGGCTATTTTGTAATCTTGGACATTACCATAGTTCAGGAATTTCAATTTAGCTAAAACTGCCATGTAAAATTCATGTTCTATTTGTGACATTCCCAAAAGAAATGTATATATTCTTTGGTTTTATATGCACAGAATCAAATAATATGAAGGTAGAAAATACAAACCAGCTTATACATTCATGTCCATTTCAGTCATATTAGGCTAATCATTCTTTGGTGCACTTGTTTAGTGTGGTTTTAAAACTCAATATCTTTTGCAGCTGAAACCTAAGGTCTTCTCTGAGACATCCAGCTACCATGGGGGACTTACCACACACACTTACCACTCAGGGGGCATTTTCTGTCTGAAGTGGAGATATTTAGTGAGTGCAGTACATTAAAAATTCAAGTTTACAGCAGTTGTTTCTAACAAGTAGCTCATAATCTTCAGCATATGAAAAATATTTTTACACTATGTTGTATTAATGTTGTAGCCCCATGAATCTTCAATAATATTTAACACAAACCATTTGGCCTTGGACAAAAACCTGACATTAAGTACCTTAAAAGGTACTGTGGTTCACATTGAAAGTATTTTATTGGATACAGTCCATAGCTTTTCACTCCTTTAGAACTTGTGTCATTTAAACTACTCATGAAACCATTTTGCTGGGGAATTTTACTATCATTCCTCAGAGCCTCTTGAGTCCTTCCTTCATGTTCCAGATAATTGCTTACAAAGACTAGTTTGATAATCAAGGGCCAAATTCTTCAGAGGTTTTCAGCCAGCTCTCTATTTGTGTGTTGCTAACTTCACAGTAAAGACTGCTAATGCGGACAGCTTTTGTAAACTAACTGAACACACTGGATTAAATGCATGTATGTAAACATGTATATATGTATATAACATGTATAACAATGTATAATGAGTATTATGAGATATAATTAATGGAAAAACTGAAAACATAAGCAATGGCACATTGAAGTTTGTAATGTAGAGACAGAAACTGTCATTTAAACATTTAGTATCTACTGTCACTTGCAGTAATTTTTTCCTAGGAAAGTGAAGGATCTGGACTGTTTCATGCACATGTATTTTTCTTTGACAATTACAAAATATTGCTGAAATTACTTACATGTTTTACTAAAAATAAAAAAAAATAAAAATTGCCATCTTTCTATTATCAGGAACTTTATTTTCCCTCAATTTTCCTGTTACTTCCCAAGAACAAAACCCCAGAGCAAGCTTTCAGGTCGGCTGAACACTTACAGGTTCCACCAACATTAGATGCAATTTTATTTTGAACACTTCTAAAAACCAGGCCTGCAGCACAATGGCTCATGCTTTTAATGAAATACACACAGGGATTTCTAATATTAGCACAAAATCTCTGATTTTACAGTGTCAGTCCAAAAAGTCATATATGAAATCTGTTTATTATAGTATTTTCTGTCTCTGAAAGATTGAGATCATGCTGCCTACATCTGAATCTATCTCTCCAAGGAGTTTGTGAGTTTCATGTCAGAGGTGGAGATAATTATGTGAGCTTTAGAGATAAACCATTAAATAGAAAAAAATGAAATCATAAGCACTTAATATCACTGATGCAATTTAAAAACCCTTCATATTCAGCTGCAATAATATAAGTAATTGCACAAAGCTTCTGGGGTTTGGAAAACACTAATCATCAGAACATTTTCCCTCTTATTCTCTGAAGCATATTCATTTGACCTATTAATTTTCTGCCTATTTCCAGAAAGCTGTTAAATATCAGACATAACTTTCAAATGCCTCAGTGCAACACATGGTAATATCTATAGGACAGTTGAAGAGGTATGTTAGTTAGAGAGTGAGGATACAGATGTGGAGGGAAAGAAAAGAAAACCAAAACAAGACAGAGATAGTCTATGTAAATTGAATAGGCCTGTTGGTGTCTTACTGAAACTATTAAACTAAACAATGTAAAGAAAAATATCTCTAGGGAAATACTTCTCTCCTGGAAATCTGTTTCAGCATAGAGGACTACTCTTTCTTCTCCTGCTTTTTCCTTCCCCAGACTCAGGCTGGCTTTTAAACTAATTGAACTGTAAAATAAAGTGATTATATTTGAACAGGTTGTGTGTGTTTAATGCCATGGACTGCAGAGTACACGCTGCCATCATGCTGAACAAAATCTGCAGCCTCATGGAAGAGTTTGGCGTGCTCTTCTCTTCCATATTTCTCCAAAATGAAGTATCATTGTAGAGAGAGACTGTCAAACTCTGACAGTAGAAAAAGCATAATTGCATGAAGAAGTCATTAGATTGGGACGATTACCACATAATGATTGCTCTGAAATGCAAGACAATAAAAAGTGTAGGGAAAAAATATTTGAATCAATATAATGGGTTTTAAAATTTAATAAACCGGCACCTCTTTGAACAGTTCAGCCATTATATTAATTATTTTTTCTGTTGCTTGCACATCCAGACTACTGAGAAGCCTGTGCTGCCTTTATTTTTGGCAGCAATGCTAAACCAATCAGGTATTTGTTACTTTAAGAGGCTTACATTTTGTCTCAGCTATGATTATACCCTATCATACTGCATCACATGTTTGTAGTGTTGGTTTCCTCTTGGCAAGCTGAGGATGCTGTCATTTAGCTAGTTCCTAATAAGTAGTAAACCTCCTAAACGTTTTTATTCCCTGATTGACAATTTACATGAAATTATCCTGTAGTAGTTCTGTAATGCAGTTTTAAAACCTATTTTCATGTAAATTAGGGCTATTACCTTATACCTAGACATGCTGAACTTAAATAGCATTATTAAGATTAGAGATTTGATTGTCATGTTTATTATCCACCTTTCATTGTTAAGCTTGCATGTATTTTCATTTGACCTTTTTTATTTGTTTGTTTCTGGACTTAAAGGGAAAATATCACCTTTAATTACGTGAATGGATTTTAATATCATTATTAATGTTTTTGTAGTGAGCTATTATAAAGTACTCACATGAATCTCACTGTGGAAGCAGTACTCTAGCACACTAGCAAACATCACCTTTACTTACTAGTACAAATAGTATATTAACATGTAATAACTGCAGCACACTGTGCGCTTTGGATGCTTCACCTTATCTGATCAGTTACTTGGTTTTATGTGCAACTTCAGTTTCTTTCCTACATTTATAAGGACGATGCTGACCTCACTCAGATTTTCCATGACGTTATGAAAAACCATAAATGTGGTTTTCAATGGAATAACAATCATCTTGGAAAAATATCTGTCTAACAAAACTGACGTGTAAGTCCTCAGCCACTTGATGTTGTCTCTTTAACAACTAATCTTTTTGATAAAGGGTCTCGAACTGTATAATTACTCCAATTAATGGATAAATTTTCCTCATTAAGAACTGGGATATCTAAGCTAGCTAAGTAAAAACATGAAGTCTAGGCTTATTGGCTTTGACACAGAACAGTCGTTTCAATTTCACTACAGTCATTACAATGGTTCTCCCTGCAAGGATGTCTTACAGTGATTATTTCCGGAGGGCTGAATCACATCCTTCCAGAGCAGTAAGAGTCCTAACAGTCATGGAGCTATTAGTTCCACATTCAAAAATATTATTTTAGGGTCCTAGACATTTCCTGTATATGTAATTAAGCTGAGATGGTGTTATCTAAGTAAAGACGTTATGCCCAAGGATGATCAATAAGTAAAGCTATGCAGCTCCATAGTTTAATAGTTTTATGTGAATTTTATAGTGCAATGCAAGTCAAAATTCAACATATGATTTTCATCTATAAATCTCTGTTGTAACAGAAACCTGGTTAACTCCTTATAAGACCAACTGGTAAACAATCCCTTTACAATCCCTTCTAGAACATTTCTGTAAAGGACATCTCATTACACTAAGCCAACTTGGCAGAGTCATAGATATTGTTGAGCATTTATTAAAGTGCCTCCTACATTGCTATAGCTGCGCAAAATCTAATTAGAACGGAAGCCAATGTCTATAGCCTTATAAATAAAATAAAGTTTTACAGTAGAGACCTGCTGTCTTTGCAGATAATCAGCATGATCATATATACAGCAGATGGCTACTTAGCCAGTTGGCTAAAGGTTACAGCACATGCACATTTGTAAGAATGGCTGAGAATTTGTTAAACTCCTTTCAAATATCTGATTTTCCATGATGTATTTGCCTAATAAAATAACTTTAAAGATGGTTTATTGGGTAATTGAAAAGATCAAAAAGGAAATCAAACTGGCTAATTAAGGAGCTGTTGAAATAACACCTTTTTATCTGTTTCCATTTAATATTCCTTGATTTTTACTGTCCTGAAAAAAAATAATGACACTTCACTGAACATAAAGCCTAATTGCACTGCTGCTCTGGATAATCTTCCAGACATTTAACAGCTTTTTAGCCATATGGACAATGCATATACAGTTAGAAAACAGCTTTTATACAGATATATATGAATTTACAGGGAAATAAAAAGGAAATACGCATCTTGGGAAGTTAAGGGCAAGCATCTGGCAATACCAGAAAATACCTAATTGTTTATTTGTAAACCAGGTATATTTGAAGTTATCTTCAAATAATAACCGTGGAAAACAACACTAAGCATAGACTTATGCATTTATACTCTCCATGAATAAACACACACAGAGTACAGGGAGGTTGTGGATAGCTGCCTAATTAACTGGTTTCAGCACTGCAGCTAAAAGGGAATCTATTTTATCTGTTGATAACGCATGAAAATTACAATGAATCCTTCCCAAAATTAACACACTGAATCATTAGGAAATGAATTTGTACAGAATGAACCAGAAATCTGCTAATTCTCTTAGCAATTACAATTAATTAAAATTTATTAAAGATACTTCACACTCAATGGGAAAGTAATCTTTGTAACAATAGCATTGATGCTTCAGGCCTCTGATCTAGTTAACAGAGAGAAATGTTATTGACATGCTACACCACAATTTTTCAGACTTAGAGTCAGTTTCACTCTTCTTTTTAATTTATTGGAACAAAAAATTACTTATTCACTGTATGCTAAAGGATAAATAGTCAATTACAAAACATACTGTGAAGCATAGCCTTTTATAAAGTGATTGTCATCTCTTATTCTTCCCCAGTGGAACTAAAACCAAAGCCAAACTCCATTTCTGACCACTCTGAGAAAGGGTAAATGGCAGCCTCCACACACTCACAACTCAGGAGTCTGCTGTTCTCTCTGTGTGTATTTCAGGATTACACTCACATCATGCTTTCAGCTCAGCGTCACACCTAAGTTAAACTCAAGAATGCACAGAAAAAAACTTACAAGATATAAGTAATGTATCTCCTAGTTATCTCTGCTTCCGAACATGGTTGGCAGTCACATAGGTGCAATTCTTTAGCCTGAAAACACGGTGCACATCTTAAATTGCTTTGTTGTGCCATATCGTGGCAAATGTGCAGCATATAAGATTGTGGATTTTGTCTGTGAAAGTCCTGGGTTCATGTGCAGCAGTGTACTGTGCTGAAGAGAGACTGTCATTCTTGTCAGATGCTGGGGTAAGGTATGTGGATGCACAGCATATAGATTATACACCACACCATGCTTTAGATTGCTCTTGCCCTGTGTCCCGCTGAACAGTGCAGATACAGCTTTTGACAACACAAGACACTGCTGATTGATCATTCTGAAAGAAGACTTTTCTTGTGCAAAGAACCATTTTTGAGATGATAACTGCAAAATGGACCATTCATTTCAAATCTATGATTGGATAGCCACTGAACCTTAGTATGACATCAGAGGTGGAGGAAGGGGAAAAGACAGTGTACATACAGTTGGAAAAATGAATGAAGCAGGTGAGAGAAGCAGAAGAATGTTCCCACAGGACATTCAGGAATGCAACAAACTATACGCATTCCTGAGCCAGAGAAAGTCCAGAGGAGCATGAAGTCCTGCCAGGAGCCAGTAGCTCTCCCTCAGGAGAGTGGCTGTGGAGCCGTAAGTGGGGCCAGGATTCATGGTGGCCAGATGCCGCTCCCACCAAAGGCAGCCCTGGGGAGCATTGCAACTTGATCAATCAATTTCATCAAACCTCTTGTTACAGATATATTATTTTAGTTAACAACATCACAATGACTTGTTAAGCACTTGTTAATCACTTGGTAACAGTTTTGTCAATTAGCTAAGCACTTGCAAATAGCTCTACTACCTAATGATTAAGTAAGTGCAGCAATGTGCAATGTGGGCCAGCAATGTGCCCTCATGGCCAAGAAGGCCAATGGCAACCCCAGATGCATCAAGAAGAGTGTAGCCAGCAAGTCAAGAGAGGTTCTTCTCCCTCTCTACTCTGCCCTGGTGGAGCCTCATCCGGAGTCCTGTGTCCAGTTCTGGGCTTCTCAGCTCAAGAGGGACAGAGAACTTCTGGAGAGAGTCCAGCACAGGGCTACGAAGATGACCAGGGGAATGGAACATCTTTCATGTGAGGAAAGGCTGTTTCGTCTAGAAAAGAGAAGATTGAGGGGGAATCTTATTAATTTTTACAAATATCTAAATGGTGGATGTCAGGAGGTTGAGGCATCCCTTTTTTCTATAGTAGCTAGCAACAGGACAAGGGGTAATGGGATGAAGCTGGAACACAAAATGTTCCATTTAAATATAAGAAAAAACTATTTCACTGTGAGGGTGACGGAGCAGTGGCACAGGCTGCCCAGGGAGAATGTGGAGTCTCCTTCCTTGGAGGTCTTCAAGACCTGCCTGAACATGTTCCTATGCAGCCTGATCTAGATGGACCTGCTTCTGCAGGGGGGGTGGACTAGATAATCTCTAAAGATCCCTTCCAACCCCTGCCATTCTATGATTCTATGAATTCACATGTTGTGGTTTGGCCCAGCTAGCACAGCAGCACCACGACAGTCTCGCACTTGGTGCCCCGATTCACCCCCACCGTCGCTAGGATGGCAGAAACCCCATTGATAAGCAAGGTTGTTGTGGATTAAGACAAGGGCAGGGAGGGCTCGCTGCCAATTATGGTTCTGGGCAAAACAGACTCCAGTACTCGACTTAGAGAGGAAAGTAGGAAAGTTTATTCTACAATAAAGAGAAGCAAAAAGGGAGTAGGATTATGAGAAAATTACAACCAGCACTTTAAAATCTCCCTCCCTCATTCCTCCTTTCTTCCCGGGCCCAGCTCACTGCTCCCGAGATCTCTACCTCCTCCCCCCTCAACGGCTCAGGGGGGCAGGGAATGGGGAGTGTGATCAGTCTCTCACAGATGGGCTCTGTCACTTCTCTTTTCTCAGAGGAGGACGGCTCCTGGCATTCTTCCTCTCCTCCAACATGGGGTCCCTCTCACGGGACACAGTCCTTAACGAACTTCTCTGGTGTGGGTTGTTCCCAGCAGCTTCAGCTTCTACTGATACAGGGTCCCTCACACAGGACACAGTCCTTAGTGAATATCTCTTGCATGGTTTCTTCACCACAGTTGCAGTTTCTGCATATAGAGGACCTCTCCCTCAGGACATGGCTTCTTCTGGGCATAAGTTTAATGAGCTGCTCTGTGTTGTGTCCCTTCCCACAGTTACAGCTGTGAACATGGGGTCTCTTCCATGGGACACAGCCTGCTCCAGGCATAGTGATAAAGGGTCCCTCCTTTGGGACACAGCCTCTTCCAACCAGTTTTAATGAAGAGAATCATTGCCCCTGACTTGGGGTCTTAGTGAAGTGATTGAGTCTCTTCCATGGGACACGAACTCCTCTGGCCATAGTCACTGTCCCTAGCTTGGAGTGTTTAATGAAGTGAGTCACTGCCCCTGGCTTGGGGTTCTTAGCAAAATGAGTCTCTGCTCCTGGTCCGGGGTCAGCTTTAGCAAAATGAGTCTTTGCCTTTGTTGCAGCATCTTTAACAAAATGCAAACAAATCTCAGCTTCACCAGTCCTGTCCGTAGAATGCAGGAGCATCCGTGCTCCAGCACACCTCCTCCTCTCTGACCAAAGTCATCACTGACAACTACATGGTTATTTCTTCCTACTCCTTGCATCACTACCAGCCAGAAAATAAGAGATAGAAGAAGAAAGAAACAGGAAGCATCCCTCTCTTCCTGCTTTTTCTTACACAGTGATCGTGGAGGCATCTAATTGGCTCAGCCTCAGAGTGGGTCTGGCTCAGAACTGGGGAGAGTTTCCAGTAACTTCTTACAGGAGAAATCTTTACAGCCCCTTTCCTCTTACATTACAAGGCTGTCATGTCAAACCATGACAGATGCTGTAACTGTCCTTAAACATGCATTATGACTCCAAATAGATCAATTTAGAAATGTGCTGTAAAAGTTCTGAAACAGCTTGGTACAATCACAAATCCTTCAAATGAGGAAGAATGAAGAATCTGTGATTCCTCAAAAATAAATTATGAAATTCTGTATCAAAGGAATTGTAGAGAAGCAGCATTTGTGTATTACTTTTTAATTAAATTGTATGTTTCCTTATGTAATTTTTTAGCTTTTGTATTCATTTTCTTTCAATAAACATATTTATCGCTTGGTGATGCTACCTTGAGATAAATGACAATAGAGAAGAACATTCTACTTACCTGCATTGGAACGGGAATTTTAATGTATTCTAAGGCAAATAAAGTTTAAATAAAATTAAAATCTTTCTGTTTCAAATCTCAGATGATTTTTTTTAATTGAATTTGATCTGTTCTTTTTTTAAGATCTAATTTCCTTTCTCTGTCTACCAACCTAAAGCAGGCACTTGTTTTAGACTTGAAACTAGGTCAGGAACTGACAAAATACATTGATAGGATTACTTTTTTAGCAATGTCAGCTCAAATAGTCTCTAGCTGCTGGGCATCATTCTTTGCTGAGGGCTACTGCACAAGCACCCTGTACTATTAGTTCTTGTACACAGTGGTACTGGGCACAGTGCTGGTGTTTGAGCCCCTGCCATCCTTGCAAGAGTTAAAAACCTCACAGAGCTGTTACAAAGATGATATTTAGTCATGTTCTTTTGGCATTGGAACAGCCTCCCCACAGAAAAAACAACACATCCCCTGTAGTATTTCCAGTTGGCAGCAAATGAGAATACTGGGAATTAAAAAAAAATCAAAAACCAAAAAACATCTAATCAAGCCTCTTTCTTCCTTCAAATTAATCTTTTCATGTATGCTCACCTCAGATGAAACCTGCTTCTAAATCACCTTTTCATGCTTCCTCCCTCCCTATTTCTAAAGTGTTTCCTTGCCTCTGAGAACCTCAGTAGAGGTCAAACTGTGAATCATCACAGCTATTCCAGATTGACCTTCACTAGCCAGCATCCTTCAACTCGGGGCTACTTCTACAAGTAAAACCATTTAGATACTGCTAGAAAAATAATTATTTGTAAGGGTCCATTATTTGCAGTTGTCTGTCTGTCAAAATGATCAGGCTATATGTGTTACTTTTTCTATACAATTGTTAATTTTAAAAGATTTTAATATATCAAGTTGAGATTTACTCTAAATATTTTGAAATCTAGAAGCATGTCATAATTTTTGACTGCAGTCAGTGAATTACAATAATTAATAGGCTAGCCACTTCTGATGTTTCACAGATTAGTGATAAACAACTTGTAGTGTTTCAGGGGTTTTTTATAGTTACATCCACATGAGTAAACATCTGAGGCATTAGTGTCTCATAATATTTTACTTCCTATGTAAGAATGACATTTTATCAAGGATTCTTCCATTAAATCCGCTTTCTGTCTTGTTAATGCCATAGTCTTTTTTTTAAGTTCTTGACATCATTATAGTATGTCATTGTAAAAGCAAATCTTTGATTTTTTTAAATACCAGAAAAATAAATACATGTTTCCACTGGTGATAACTTAGGATTCAAAGTTTTCCTCTCCTTACTAGACCTTGAGATCTCCATAAGACACATGCAAACATAAACAGAATGTCATTGAGTCCAATCTGAAATTCCTATAATAAGGAACCTCTTGTACGGGTTATTTATATAATAATTTGAGGTATTCCCACTATTTAAGACAATATCATAGTGTATACATGGTGTATACATGCTGAATACAGGGAAAAAAACCCCTCTGCCTCTGAAATATAGCAATTCGTTGAACATATGAATTGTTCATATTAATACAATATACATATAATACAATAATACAATACATATATAATATATATTATCTATCTATATAATAATACTATATATATATATAATACAGTAATTAATATGTTCAAAGCCATAACCTGCAAGGTTTTCATCCTGAAAAGGATTTGATTGAGTAAATGTAATTTTGAGAATTTAAAATTGTGTGTGCACTAGAAAAGCACTCTTGTTTGGTTTTCCTGTTTTTTCTGCTAGAAGGTATGATAATTTTCATTATTATTATATCATACAGTCACATATACACCATTTTGAATGTGTTGTGTCAAATGTCTAATAGTCCGATCTAATGCCTGTTCAAACTAATACGAAGGCTCTTAGAATGTTAAACATGACCTCATATGTAAACCAGGAGTCAAATTCATTTTTACATCTGCAGAATATGAGAGTTGGAATGTCATGTTGAATTATTACTATTAAATTATTTGTTCTCTTTCTGTTTTTCCACTACCATACAAACATACAAAACTCAACAGAACGAAGAGAAGGTGGAGGACAGCTCTTATGCAGCTTAGAAATAAGATCTCTCTTTTCTCAGCTATTTCATATAGATGTACATAATTCAGATTTCAAATGCAAAGTCCTGCCTGTCTCTCCTGGTATGGTATGTCTATGACCTCAAGTTATTAAGGGGTATCATATAGCTACTGTGTACTACAAAGATATGAGAACTCATTAGAAGGAAACAAAATACATACTGTTGTAATTGTCTGAAATGCTATGCTCTTGCTACATTAAAAATGGAGCGAAAAATCAAAACCAGAGACAGAAATAATCAGAAGGCTGGAGTGGGGGGTGCGGGTGGAGACATTACAAATTGCCAGTACCGCATCATTACAGTATGTTAAAGTCTGTTCCAAGATACTCACACACAGCCTCAACCATGCTTTTGTTAAATAATTGCGAAACCTCAAATGATTTCAAGAAAGGCAGAGTAAGGTCTATTTTTATTCAGGAACATTAGCCCATTATTTCCTACAACTACTGTTCCTACTTCAACTACTACTTTCTTTTGTACATTGAATATTCAGGCTGACCAACTTGAAGACAATATAAAGTTGTGGGACTTTAACACACATCTTTGTTTTTAGCTAACCTTTCTGCATTAGATTACACAATTTGGCAAGCTAGCACTGGAAAGTTTAAATCAACATACTTCACAATGTGCAGTTCAAGGAGCAGTACAGCAAAGGAAAAAGAAGCCAGGATAATTTCCAGAATTTCTGCCAGTTTGTAGATGTCTCTATGATTAAACAACATTAAAATCAATGCTAATATCTATATTGGATGATGGTAATGCTTACCCATCAAGTCTAGGGTACCTTTACTGCTAAAGTCTACAAAATATAAAGTAAAAGACAAGTCCAAGACTTCAAAAGAGGGGAGAAACCTGCTAAAAAGAATGTACAGTAAATTTAGGGGAAAGTTGCATGAGCACCACCAGTACTGATATTTCCTTTGAACCTCTAACAAGAGGACAGAACATCCTCAGCCCACCAGCAAAGACATTACTTTCCTAACTTGATTTTTTATTCTATTTGAGTACCAAACTGTATTTCTTCTATGTATCATCTGTATCCATGGATTTCAAGTTGGGAATAAGTGAGTTAGAATTCAGCTTTCAGCCTAAGGGTAACTTTCATTTTTACTAGGACTAGTTATAACTAGCCATCTAGGGTTTTGTGGTATTATAAAGGAAGGATAGATATTACCAAAACATTTGATCTCGAATACAGGCATTTGGTTTTTTACCTTACATTTTGTCTTTCTAGGCTGCTTGGGACACGAAGGGTGATCTAAAGAACTTCTATCTGAAATACAAATCTTCCACTTTTTGCAGGAATAAAAGGATGTGCATAAACCAAAAGCACTTCTTTGAGATGACAGAGGAGAGACTGGCCTGCAGAATATGACAGGCCAGAAGATCAAAGCTACAATTTTGTGATACTTGTACGTGTTCTCTCTTTCTATGACTTTTACAAGTAAAATGAAAATTCCTTTACAAACATTTTGTTAAACTTAGAATTCAATCAAAAATCACTGCCTTTAAAGATGAGATGTTTAAAAAAAATAAGTAAAAGAAACCATGAAATTAATCTATAGTCAACCTCAGGGAAAAAAGCCTTTAAAACCAGAGACATTAACAATGATAGAGCTAAGCGACCTCAGAAACTTAATGACAGACAAACATTTTGATGAGACTGCAGTGCTAAATGAAATGCTGACTCAGGCTAAGACAAAGTGGGAAAGATTTTAGTACTCAGTTTTACATGTCCTCTAGATCCACAGGCTGCATTACGTGGTTCAGCGCCAAATGGATAGCCATAGCTGTAAGCTATCAAGTACTGATGACTGCAACAATACTTTATCCGAAACAGCACAAAAAAAAATACTCTATTTATCTGACATGCAGAATGTGAGGTGTTTAATGTTGCTTATCTTAAGGTCCTGTCCTGGTTTGGGCTAGGATAGAGTTAACTTTGATGAGGAAGTAGGAAGGGGCACAGCATGGGCAGCTGACCTGGGCTGGCCAACAGGTATTCGATACCATACTGACTTCATGCCCAGTACCTAGAAGCAGGGAGCCAGTCGGGGGCGGGGCTTCGGGAGCACAGGCGGGGCTGCCGGTCGGAGGGGGAGTCGCGCCGGGTCCCGGGTGGTGAGCAGCCGCGGCACGCGCCATTCCTTTTGTATATTCCCCTCGTGTACTGTTAAAGCTGTTCCTTTTCCCCCTGAACCTGTTTCTTCTTATTGTTGTTCTATTAAACCGCTCTTATTTCAACCTACGCGGGTTTTCCCCTTTTTCTCTGGTTCCCCTTCCCACTCCACCGGGAGGGGAGGAGTGAGCGAGCACCCTCGTGGCTCTTTGTTCCCGGCTGGGCAAAACCGCGACAGGTCCATTAATCCACTGTTTCATATGTCAGTACTCAGAAGCCCTCTCTCAAGTGTCCTCATTCACATACGGCCTCCTGCAGAAACAATCTTCATCCTTACAGAGCAGGTCTAATGTGAGCAGAGTTTCCTCTTAACACCTGCTCACCTCTTCTAACTTCATATATCGTTATAAATATATGACAACAATAATATTTTAATTCCTGGTTCAATTACAGTCAAGTGTAGTAAGCAACAGAGACTCATCATTCCCCTTCATTCCAAGCTTTCAAGTCATCTACTTGTAATTTCTGCTTTCACATTGGTCCCTGCAGAAGACTCTAAGAATATTTTCTTAAAGATAAGAATTTCTAGCCAGGAATCTGATATGGGTGTTAATGATTGCAAGGTATAACATTATGCTTTAAAGGGTTAAAGTTGTCTCATTAACTAAGTGACCTCCATACATTGTCAGTTTGGCCAGTTTAGGTGACCAATGACTGAAGAGGTTAGTAAATATTCCCCAGGTACTTGTGTACAGCATTCTAGCTTACACCCTTTCAAATTCTTCCAGAGAGAGGCTGACTTGCTGTACTTCCTGGAAAAATGCAAGCCGTGTACTCTTCCCCTCCCCACACATACATTAAGAAACACAAGAGTTTGAGACTAACAGAAATTCTGACTAGGACACTCATGGGAGTTCAAAGGGATAAGGTGAAGAACCTTGTCTCAAAGTCCTTGTCCAACATTAGAGCACTTCAAACAGAAAAAAAGGGTTTTTTTTACATACACTATGGATCTACTTTAACACTGTATACATCATTTTTGAGTCCAAGCAAATACAACAGAGTGTATGTCCTCGGTAAGAACAACCATGATGACTGTTAAGAAATTCCTCCCAAAATGTACCTAGAATTTTTAATCCTGAATTTAAATACGGCATTTTAAATATATTTGATATCTAAAAATATCCCTGTATCTTACAAAACATCCAGATTAGAAAAGTAAATTATAAATCGTCTTCAGCTGGTAGGAATCAACACATTCTTTATTAAACTAGCACAGCTAATGCTTGATTGTACCATTCAAGGAGCGTTTGTTGACTTTGAGATATTATACTACTACTTTCACACCAAAAAACTTGCCCTAAATAAAAAGAGGACAATATGCTGTAGCATATTTAGATCTACTAATTAACATTTATGTTCTAATATCTTGTTCAGAGGATGTAGATATTTCCAAATTCATACAATATTATTATTTAGTATCTGACATATGTAAATTTAGATACATGTAAGGTTTCAAATTCAGGCACTGTGGTAGTTTTTTATGTTTGCTTATGAAAACTTGCTTTTATTAAATGAAATGAGATGGAGAGACAGAGAACCAGTTCAGCTACAAAGTAAACTGGTCTACACTTTAGAAAGCCCTTGATAATTCAAAACCTAGGACCTATGTTTCAAGGACATATGACTAACTACTGAAGCAGAATGAAGCATTCTCATTGTGAGGAAAATTTCATGGTAAAAATAGCCTTTGAGTAAGTCACACAACATTAGCAGAATAATTAGTCTTTGACAATTTTCAAGGACAATTCAGAATGACTTATTTTAGAGGCTGGCTTTTTGTTCTTAAATCCAGTATACAGAAGTATAGAGTGACCTCTAAGGTACAGCCTCTATTTCCCTTATATAGTAACTGAAATCACCTGTATGCTGAGCTGTTAGAAAGCTTAAGCAAATACAGTACATTGTATTTACAAGGAGAATCCTGAAGCTGATTGTTCAACATCACAATCCAGAACATTTAACTACTAACACACTTTTAAGAGTGACGTGCTCTCATATCATCCCCTCCCTGTGATAACACCACCTTGGCTATGTTGGCAGAGCCTGTAACCAACCTTACCAAAACCAACACCAACACTCTCTGAATGTTATGTGTATTAATAAATTACTGTCGAGGAGTCCCACAAACTGCATCTAAATCTGAAGGTTAAACTGCAGCTGACTTTGCTGGACTGCCAGGCACTTTAAGTAGAAACATCATTCCAGGTGCTATAGATTATTCCATCTTGGAATAGCAAAGTAGTAGCAGATGCTCTCCACTACTTCAGAGAGGTATTCTAGTTGAGGTCATTCACAGCAAAATTAGGCATTCTCTTTTGTTGAAAGTTATGAAAACACCTTCTTACTATCCCGAATCAGGACCTTAGTAATAATGAAAATACACACATATCCACAACGTAACAGACATCAATCCTTCCTGCCAAGGACATTGTGGAGTCTACTGTGGCCTTTCTGTGTTTCTCATGTTTTTTTCCCTGAAAGAAATGATACTTCACAGGCACAGCAATTCAGTTGGTAACATCAAGAGGGATGAGTCTGTCTGCCCTTAGGCTTTACTTTGGGACAACTTGTAGAGACTATTTGATGCAGAATTAGACAATGCAAAAAAAATGTCCTTGTCCTTGTCCCAAAAAAACTACTGGTTTATTGGAAAGAATGTAGCCACTTTGTAGCAATACATTCCTTGCATTCTGGCATTCCCCTGGAGAAGGGCAATGCCACATGCCCCTTTTTTCCCCCCATTTTTTCTTCGAACTTAGAAGAAATACCTTATACTGTGTGTCCCCACAACATCAAAGCCAGTCCAGGTATTCTCAGAGGTGTTTCTCTGAAGTATGTGCTGTGGCACCGTTTCCCACAGGCACACCATTGGGAAAGGCCTTGGCCACTTGCAAAAAAAGACTGGACAGTAGTTTCTGACTGTCTGGTGATTCCTAGCTGTTGTGTCCCAGTGCAAGTGAGCTCCTGATATTTTCCCTGAGAATGTGGCTCAAGTAGACAAGGTTCCAGCAGTAGAAGGCTGTCTTTTCAACCCTCTAGCTCTGAATTGTGACACTTGCAGAGCTGGGAGAGTCTAGGTCACAGACTTTATACCATGGTATGCCAGGGGAACTTGTTATTTCACTTGTTTGTTCTCAGTGGCAGCCTGATGCAACTTGGCATGCAAAGATATGTGCAATGTCACACTGGCCAGGAAAGTAACACATATGACCCCTGGGTCAATCTGAAAGCCAGAGTTTATCTGATTAAATGCATCAAGAGATATTTGCCCCTCGTTTGCACCAGCAAAACTCCATGGTTTTCACCAGAGATCCTGTTGGGTGTGTGAGTGTGTACAGGTAAGAAGACAAACTGAGATTTAAGATAATTTTTTTTTCAGCTTATTTGGATCAAGGTTTTCTCAGGAAACTGGTAATTCTGACTATATACTTACTATGATGATCTGCAAGGCTCATGTTTAACTTAAATGATTCTTATGCAGTGCAAATTACTTACAGATTGGAGAGATAAGGAATCAATGTTTTGAGGTGTTGCATCTGTGTTTTTCCTGTTGAGTTGATGGGCACTTGTTTTCACAGCCTTACAACCTACACTTTGTTACGTCAGGCACTATTACAAGCCTGGATAGCAGTTAATATTTTTTGGTTTTTATAATGCATAAAGCTTGCAAGGCTCCTCTGCTGCTACTAATAAGCAGATTCACAGAATAAAATGACACAGTTAAAATTCTGTCCTCTCTCAGAAACTATCAAGTGTTATATATCATAATTCCCTCTAACAATGAATAGGTTGAACAAATTCAGGGGAACCATTAGAAGTTGCATATCGCTTTTCAAATCTTTTTTTATATTCAATATTTTAAATTTTACGTGGTAAAAGTGTATGTTAAAAGGAACTGAGATAACATCTCTGGGTACAGAATGCTTGAGTTTTAAAAGCATGTTGAGACATTTTATTGTGGCCAGTATTAAACTGTGCTAATCTTTTACTTTATAATATTGTACAGCTCCAAATAATTTCAAGGTTTAAGATGTGCTGAGACACTTATTTTGACTTTGGTGAATGCTCCATGAATAAGCCATATATATGAATGCAACCAAAGTTCTGACATTAAATGGGATTTTGCTCCGAGAGAAGCTTGGAGCTTACTTCCTGAGCTGTAAAAGCCTGTAAAACCCTCTGTGACTGTAAAAGCCACTGTAATGGGGATGCTTTTCACCTGTCTTTGTATACACCACAATCTGCTGCTTACTCTGGACAAATGTAGATGTTTGTGTAACACAAGTGTAATATATCGCTTTACACACTGAAAAGAAAAAGGCCTGTGCAATTTCATTCCTTAATTTTCTTTTTTGAGCAGTGCAGTTGTTTTCAGAACCATGAGGAGCATTAGTTGCAATAGAAGATAGATAAAGTAGGCTAAATAACCATCATTCCCTTTTTGAAAGTTCTTCTATCTGAAGTTCCCAGTTCATAACTGAAGAAATAAGGGTCTTGAGGTCAGTATTTGCTAGGAGTCAAAGGAAATTTAACTTGGGATTGTGAAAGAGCAGCATAGAACCTGCAGCTGATGTAAAAAAAAAATACAGTCTTTCTGAGCAGGAGATGCACATGAAAACACTTTTCAAAATCTTTCAGATTACAATGGCTCAGCTTTTGTCATTTCAGTTTCATTTCTTTAACAGTAGATAAGATTAAAGCATAATAAAACTGGAGTATTAACCAAGCAGAGTCTCCATCCACTTACTGCATCATTCATGACATCATAGCTATAATAAGATTCTTAGTTTCAAACCCAAACAGCTGTGGCACTGCCGTCTCTCTTAGGATGTGGTGAAAAATTCATAGAAAAACTGCCGAAGTATCACCTTCTTACTTTTCTTCAGCTAATGAAAACGTAACTTTTATTTCTTTTCTTCACATGAATTTGCTTTCTTCTTGTATTTTCCCCTGATATATCATTCCATTATTATTAGACTATTTTCACAATTTAGCTGTTATCAATTTCATCTCAGAAGAAAGCTACAAAGCAATTTTGTCTTCTTCATAACCTTATCCCTCCTTCATTCAGGAAAGCACACATCACTAAGATGAGCATAACCTGGTGACAATACACAGTCAGCAATTAGCTCTGAACTGCCAGGCTCACTAACCAGAATGCCCCTTGACCACTTTTCACCCACATGGAAGTGTTCAATAGACAACATTGGACTGATATCTTCAATATCAGTGCTTCCTCTGCATAGAGTTCAGCCCAATTCTAGCAGTCCACAGCTCTTCTCAACAAAAAGCACAACTTTAGTAGTAGTGCAAAGTAGTGCAAAGCATTCAGCAGCAGTATGATTCTATGAGTCTAAACTACTTCTTACCTACTACACTTGAGGTTCTTGTTGCTTGAAAAGCTAAGCTGAAGAGAGGAAATGTGTCTGTTTCTCTTTTTAATTGGTATCATGCTGATGAAAGAGGTAAGAACAGATCATGGGATGTGGAAGCTGATGAAACTTGTACTGCTGCTGAATGCTTTGCACTACTAAAACTGTGCTATTTGCATATCGTAAAGAGCACGAGGCCCTAATTTTCAAGTGTGCAAATGAACATGAACTTGTGGAAAGGCAAAAGAGAAGACTCTAGAGTTAGTCTTTTTCTTTAGCAAAAAAAAGGCTAATAAATAATAACATGAAAATGACAATTTTGCCATTTTACATTTGTCATGACTTGACATGACAGCTGTTTCTGATAATGGGGAAGGGGCTGTAAAGTTGTCTCCTCTATTAAGTGTCTCAAAACTCTCCCCATCTCTGAGTCAGACCCACTTCTGAGGCTGAGCCAATTGGACACCTCCACAATTACTGTTTAAGAAGCCAGAAGAGGAGAGTTCTTCCTCTTCCTTCTCTCTGTTGTTTTTTTTCCAGCTGTTGTTGGTGTAAGGAGTTGCAGGAGAGAGAGAAGTGACCAGGACCATCCAGACCCCAAAGTCAGCAAGGGAAGAACGGAGAAGTGCTGGAACAGAGGCCACCCTGCATCCTGTGGAGTGGTGAAACAGACCTTTTTTGGCAGTTCATTGAGGACCCCGTGCCAGGGGCATTGACTATGCCCATGGGAGGCTGTGTCCTGTGGCAGGGACCCTGTATCTGCAGAAGCCGCAGCTGCTGGGAACAACCCACACCAGAGAAATTCATTAAGGACTGTGTCCCATGAGAGGGATCCTGTATTGGAGCAGGGGAAGAATGCGAGGAGCTGTCCACCTCTGAGAAGACAGAAGTGGCATCCTCATCTGAGAAGACAGAAGTGGCAGAGCCCATCTGTGAGAGACTGACCACATCCCCCATTCTCTGCCCCCCTGAGCCGTTGAGGGGGGAGGAGGTAGAGATATTGGGAGTAGTGAGCTGAGCCCCGGAAGAAAGGAGGGATAGGGGAGGGAGATTTTAAAGTGATGATTGCATTTTTTCTCATCATCCTGCTCTCTTTTTGCTTTTTTTTTTTTTTTTTATTCCGTTCTGTTTCTAGTACATAGTAGAATAAACTTTCCTACTTTCCTCTCTAAGTCGAGTACTGGAGTCTGTTTTGCCCGGAACCGTAATTGGCAGTGAGCCCTCTCTGCCCTTGTGTCAATCCACAACAACCTTAGTTATCTATTTATTTTCCTCCCATCTTGCTGGGGACTCGGCCATCCTAAGGGGGGTAGGGGTGGATTGTGGGGACTGGGCAAGAGACTATCATGGTGCTTCGTTGCTGACTGGGCAAAACCTCAGCAGCATTTTATATTTCAGCCCAGAGATTAAAAAAGCAAAGTCAATGCAAAAATATAAAGAATTAAAAGGAAAAACAAAACAAGCTGAATGACCAAACTGAATTACTTCCCACAGGTTAGAATCTTGCAAATGAAATGCTAAATCTTTTTAAAGCACTGCAACTTTCTACATGCAAGGAAGTCTCTTGGTATTTTAATTAATGAAGCATTTCAGAAGGTAAGTATTCAGGTTGCTATGGTTAAAATGCAATATCAGGTTTGGTTTTGTTTGTGTACATGGCAGGGGACACTGGGAGTCTTGTTTACATTTGAAGTTACAGTTTTTGTAGAGCACTTTGCTACCAAAAAAACCCCAGTAATACTTGACTGGAACAAACAAAAACCTGGTTTTTTTTTTAAAGATGATTTTAACATTTTTACAACACAAATGGGAATAAATGTTCAGTTTATTCAGCTTCAACACAGCAGTCACAGCTGCAACACAAAGTACTATCTGCCTGACAGCTACCTGTAAAATATCTGTAACATAAATATTACATTCATTACTATAAAGGTATGGAAGGGTCTTTCCAGAAGAAAGAAAAGAAACTGGGTAAAATAGCTCTGTCTCAAAAGACAATGAAGTAGCAATAGCTAAAGACTAGTGGTAAGACCACAGTTTTCACAGTTACTTTAGTTGCATTTTCTTTTCAGAATCATCCAACACCTATTGGATGATGAATCAGCATTTAGAGGCTAAAATATATTTCACCACTAAACCAAATCAATACAACTGGTCAAAAGCTGTAGCCTGTTAACCTAAAAAAAATGTATAAAGAAATAGGATAGTCTCAATTAAATTTCTGAGGGGACTATGCTATTTGCAATACAATAAACACATCATTTTGAGATTGTCATTTATACTACTTATGTTGCAAATTTAACCTCCAGGTACTGATTATAACATGATGTTTACTGTTATATATTCCAGTATATTGCCTTGCTTTTTCTTATTAAATTGAAACATGTGACACTAAAATGATATAACTCATTGTTGAAAACCTGACCTTTTCCAACAGCGCAAAACATTCAGATTTCTTCTTTCCATATTATTCCAACGTGAAATATTGAAGACTGTATATTATTTTTCATTTTTATCAGTTAATAATCATACTTGTTTTTTGAAAGAAAGTAGGGACATACAGTGCAACTTGGCATTGAAGTTTTACCTGGTCTCGACTGTTTCAAGAAACAGCATGTTCTTAGAGATGTATTGAACCAAAAACAATAGAAGGAGAAATCTAGAGTTCTAGCTTGTATGGTTATTGGATCCCATATACGGCCAATCCTAATATTTATTATGATACTGTACAGTTTGGTATTATTTTGTTAGACATTCATGGTGCATAGAAAGTCAAGGTCCATTTAAAGTTCAGTGAAATGTGCTTATATTAGACACTGGAAACATATAAAAACATCTCTCTCTGTTTTGAAGTCCCATCTTTCTTTTGTTTAAGACTGTCTATTCATTATTTCCCTGTCTACAGTCAGGATTTGTTTGCAAATGTTCATGGGGCTGAAATAAATCCTCCGTCTTACCTCAAGATGTTTGTTATATATTTGAAGGTCAAGAATCTGAATCTTTACTCTCAAGTGAATGCTCTCCTCATAGTTGTAGCTTTTCATAAAGCAGCAGTGTACACAGAAGGAGTAGTACTCCAGTGCTACTTACCAAAAAAAAAAGGGCTTGTAAAGCGTAATTAAAAAATGAAAATATTTGTACCACAGATCATGGCTCATACTATGTTCTCTAATACTTTTGAACTAAATAGCTTAGAGAAACACAATATCCTAGACCAGGCCTGGATATGGTGACTTTCAAACATTGTCTGTGCATCTTGACGTGGAATTAATACATATTCATTTCTAACATTCTAGCAAAATTTTTACAAAATCAAATATGTTAACAGAAAGGATGTCTAGATAAATACTAGCAAAAAAACCACTTGAAAGATTTGTCCATGTAATTCCACAATATCTTTTTGCTATGAGCAGAGAATTGTGACTGATACCTGATGCTAAAAAACAAGGCATTTTGTCTCTGATTCTTATATATAGCATGTACATGTGCATGTATAGCCCAAATTTAATGCATAAAATGGTTAGCCCAACTGTAGTTTCCTACAATAAAACCAGAACCAATTACTGTTTTCCCCTTTTATGCAATTGATAAGTGATCACTCTATCTGACAGAATTATCTGAAGAAAGGTCATGTTTGATTTTTCAGGCTTAGGATTTCGAAACTGCAGTTTCTTGCTGAGACTGGCAGATAACCACTATGGTTTGTGAAGCAGATGACAGGAATGACTATGTGAACAAACCCCAGAATAATTCCCACCACCACCATTACTTTCTTGTCTAGGTATAAACACACAAACTAGTCCAGAAAGGAGAATTTTACCTAATCCAGTGGCACTACTGTATATCATAATTTTACATTCAACTCCAGCAATCAAACGTCTTCACCCTGTATCAAGTTACATCTGTGCTGCATAAGCACTTCATAGGTCTCAAATGCCGTGACTCTCAGATTATACAGGAAGATGAAGTAGTCTACATGAAAGCATTAGTTACACATATGCAATGGTTACTGAGTAGAGTAATTTTTTCCTCTTTAGTTATGGGTCACTTCATTTCAGTTTAGACACAGTTCATAATCTATTACCAGTCATCTAAAACACCATGGATCAGGTTGTCATAACTTAAAATAATCCCAGAGACTGTAAACTCGAGAGGGCTAAAGTGAATGTCAGTGGTTAAATTAATAATTTATATGATAAAGTTAGAGGTGAACTGCAGATCTTTTTACATGTTCTTCCAGCTTCACCAGCAGATGTTGAGATGGAAGATAAAGTTGGACATTCAGCACAAATGAAATGGAAATCCTACTGGTTCTTAGATCTCACAACATCCATTCAGTTAAACTTTCTGCCATTAGTTCTTTACTGATGCCTCACCATACATTAAAGTGTTATCATTACCTCAGCAGTGATACCAACGTTAAGTATAAAGTGACCTTTAAAAGCAGAGAAGTCATAAAAATAATAGCTGTTAATATTTATTAATATCTTAAATATGTTTTTATATATTCATAATATTGAAGATAACAATTTTTAAACTTGTCAAAGCTTTACTTCCAATTAGAAATATAGATTTCATTAATATTTACAAATATCTAAATGGTGGATATCAGGAGGTTGGGACATCACTTTTTTCTGTTGTATCCAGTGACAGGACAAGCGGCAATGGGATGAAGCTGGAACACAAAAAGTTCAATTTAATATTAAGGAAAAACTATTTTACTATGTGGATGAGGGAGCCCTGGCACAGGCTGCCTAGGGAGGGTGTGGAGTCTCCTTCTCTGGAAGTATTTAAAACCCACCTACACACATTCCTGTGTGAACTGATCTGGGTGGACCTGCTTTAGCAAGGGTGTTGGACTAGATATCTCTAAAGGTCCCTTCCAACCCATACAACCCTGTGATTCTATGATTCTATTGTACCTAAAGTAATTGTATTTATTTAGTCATTCTTTACTAAATTTGTAACAAATGCAAGCATCATAGATGCATATGAGCATTACCTGATTCCTTTTGAAATATGGATTGTTAGAATCGAAACAATCTTTACAATATTGTGCACTCCATGATAGGCAACCAATGTCCTGTCTAAGCAGGGCTTGAATAAGGAAGAGCTGTAGGAGCATACTCTTAATTTTCCTGTTTTGAGTTCATTTTGTGCTTTTATGACCACAATCTGCTGTTAGATTAAATTTCTTTTAAAATAGGATCTTGATTGTCCAATCCTCTCCCCAGAAATCATCTTGGATGAGACACTTTAAGGAGTTGTACCTGTGGAATAACAATATTTGGTATTTAACTGACCCATGGAAAAAGACTTTTTTAAATTTGACTCCATAAAAAGCCATTTTCAAAGGACCATGGAAAGTAGATGGGTTCTGGGAAGGAATTAAGTATCTGCTGGTAGGGGAGTGATGGATTGCTTCATTAATAAAATCTGAACAGCAAGAGGACACTAATGAATAGGCATGCTAGAACTGGCACACCAATTTTATTCCATCAGATGTGTGCATTCACATTCAAAATGAATGTAAATCCTCACCAACTCAACGTAGTCTTACTATATTGACAAGTTGAAGGAGTCTACAAAGGGATTCCTCTATTACCTAAGTAAATCGTGACTGCATGGTAACTTTGAAAGCAGTGGAAAGATAACTGAATGCTAGGCAACTTTCCCTAATAGGTGGTCTGACTTCTATGTCGTGTTTCTTCTCAGACTTAGCTTTCCCAAAATAATCTCTCATTAGACTGATATCCTGTGTGGTATAAAAGACAATTTACTATTTTCTTAAGAGAATTTGTGGCGCTTGATAGAATGTGACAATATTGCACATGGAAAAGGCAGCAAATTTAGATATCAATTCAGTACATCAGTTACTTAGGTATCGATCCTCAAAGATTATACTACTTTCAACTCCTCTTAAGCTCAGAAACTTTCTTTGAAGATTGAAGACCTCTGACTTGACTGTATACTCAGCCTTACGATAGTTGTATATGGCAAATCTTTATTACGGATTGTAAAGACCAGCAAAAGTTTTATTTCATTAGCCCCCACAATATGTAAGACCTAGATATATGGATCATGGAATCATAGAATGGTAGGGGTTGGAAGGAACCTTTAGAGATCATCTAGTCCAACTCCCCTGCAGAAGCAGGGTCACCTAGATCAGGTGTCACAGAAACATGTCCAGGCAGATTTTGAAGACCCTCAAGGAAGGAGACTCCATACCCTCCCTGGACAGTCTGTTTCACTGCTCTGTCATCCTCACAGTAAAATAGTTTTTTCTTATATTTAAATGGATCATGTAATATACTTTTGGAACGAAGTACAGATATCCTGAATCGCAAAATAATAGTTTTCAGTCATGACGAAATTCCCAAAGAGCTCTTTGGAGAAAGATCTTTCTATGGGAGGGTTTCACTAAGCGTTAGTGATGAGGGCTGTTGCAAAATAAGCAATATGGGTTTTTTTTAACATATATTAAGGCTGATATTTAGTACTGAATATTTCCACAAAAAGTGTCAGTTATATTAATCCTTTCCTTTGGTATAAAGTTGTTTCTTGAAAGCTTACAGTCTACCACTACACTGGTCAAACTCCATCCCCACAGTTTATGAGATCTCAGGGATTCACTGATTATTTAAATCAGAACATTGTCATCTAACCTTGTAAATTAAAGGTTGATTTTCTTAGGTACAACAGCATTATACTACTGAAGAGTTAATTTTATCCCTTAACAGTTAGCCTGATGTTTTTTCCCTACAAGTTGAATGCAGTAGGAAAAGACTCTCTTAAGGGAATGAAGACCCATTGGAAACCACTCAAAAAGTGCTAGCTTATGCAAAAGCATGCTTGCTTCTATACCAGAAGATTGCCATCTATTCCAGGAGGCTCCTCACTCTTGGAATTGGCTTTACCAGACAAACGCTAAAGTAATAAACACAAAATTGGTGCTTTTTGCGCTACTGTGTGTTAATGGGTTCCTCATTGCTTTCTCACTAATCTCTTATGGGAGCAGAATAAATTTTGTGGTATTTGAATTTTAATGCTATCTGAGTGATGTGAAAATTACAGAGTATTTTCTGTTCTTTGAATGAATATATTCATCAGAGAGACCTGAAATAAGCCAATGAATTGCTGTTTTAGCTATGAAAAGGAAGCTACTTAAAAGGAACTATCTATACAAACACAGTAAGAAAAGATGATAAATGTTTTGTGAGGGGGTTTAATTTTTCTTCCTTGGTACCTACATACTTTCCTGGAAGCATTTAAAATAAAAAACCCAAACCTGACTACTATAATATTCATCAATTTAAATCTAATTTTCTTTCAGTATTGTTTATATGCCTCATGATATTGTAGTCCAAGGTGCAAAGAAAGCAGAAAGATGTTTGTTCAAGTATTTTTAAGGAGTTCTTTCAGAAATCTTACAGAAATTTTAAGGAACCCAACACTTTCCCTCCAATGGTGTCCCATCCAAGCTACTCTTGGTGTAAGCACTCAAATCTGAGAACATAAAATACTCTTTCAGAGGCATACCTTAGAAGAGGATATAATAAGCTAAAAGGATAAAGCAGCAGCTAAATCACCCATTCTTACATTTGACAACTGTTTATTCATGTCCTTTGCAGTTTTCACCCAGGTCTATCAATAAGTCTCTAAGAAATCATTATTTTGTGCTATCAAAAGTTTAGATGTGCTCTTTTCCCTGGAGTCTGGAAGTTGGTGCAGTAACAAAACATGTATTTTTCTAGAAATATTGCCATTTCCAAATGAAGGCCTAAGATAGAGAAAAAGTAGTTTGAAAAAGTACTTCTGCAATTTAATACAAAAGGGAAAACACTGCTAAAAGTTAAACCATTAAAAGAAAACTGGTCTTTGAAGTACAATGAAATGGCATTTTTCCTCTGTCAATTATTTGAAGCAGAATATCACAAATCACTCTAATCTTCTTATGTGAAATTCACGGCAAAATTTTATCACCACTTGATTAACTTAGGCACCCTGTGCTCTTCTGCCCATCATGGAAGAAGTGCAGTTAGGATACAGAAGAGGAACATGACTTGTTTACCCTAGTGTTGCTTTCTACGGTCTTTACTCTCACTGAGGCAGGATGGACCTTGTTATGTATGGCAAAAAGACAAGAGGCCTGGCTATGAAAGCATAGATTTCCAAATGAAAGCCATAGTCTATGCTTATGGATTTCCTTCTCCAACACTACAACACATCCAAACCTTCATCAACACTGTGGAAGCTGTCACTTCTGTCCAGGGTCCTTTAGAGGCAGTAGAGAAGGGAACTAGCCTTGCATCCACACTCACGGTCATCTGTAATGATACTTGTGAGTTAGGGCGAACACCTACCAGGTGCAGCAACTGCCCTGCAGCTCTACTGTTACTACAGCCACAGCTATTAATGGCTTTATAAGTATTTATTGTAACTTTTAACATTTTAATTATTTTTAAAAAGCAAATTAAGCTAAAAAAAATTAGCTACAGGATACTTTATTTCAACATTTAAAAGGTAACACTCAGGAAAGCTCTTTAGTAAACATTGTCATTAGGTAACAGCTGTAATCCCAGAATTTGCTCCTTTCTTCCCCTCTTTTTAAAGTATTGTGCATACTTTTACACCAATGATTTCCATTTGTACGAGGTAGGAAAAGCATCTGAATTGTCTTTAAGAACATAATTTTACATTTTCTCCTCCACTTATTTGGCATTTGAAGCTACATAAGCTTAGAATTGAGTTTGCTAAAAAAATCATCTTTTACATTCTAAAAATAATTAGAAAATATTATTTGACAGTGAATAGGATCCTCATGGTTTACATTAGCAAGCTTTAAGATAGAAGAACATTCAATGCACAAAAATAATACAGTAATTTCTAAATGCAGAATAATTGTACTTCAAGTATTTACCTAAAATTATATATTTTAGATGTACAGATGTAAAATACTTTAAAAACTCTTTAATTTGGAATAATTTATGTGTGTGATATTAATGCAGTTTCAACTCTACTTGATGAAAATCCACTAGTTTCCTTAGATACATAAAGTACTATACTCCTTCAAAATAGAACTTTTGGAAGACATTTATGGATCTAAACTGTATGTGTGTATGGTTGTTGTGGAGAACTCATTGCAATGATCTGAAACATTGTTTATTGCTTCTAATTCTTCCATCTCTCAGACAAGACAGGCTCCAGTTCCTCCACACAATCTTATTAGGTAGCTGTTGACAGAGATAAGGTCCCTCTTCATCCTCTAAAAGCTCAACAACCGCCTGTCCTCATCCACCTTATACTGCAGTCTCCCACGACCTCGGTGGCTCTACACAAACTTCACTCTAGAATGTCTCGTTCTGGTGACCATAACACTGGATTTAGTGATGAGTAGAGGGGAAAGTTCCTCTCCCTCAGGCTTCCTAATACAGCCCAGAATGCCTTCTTGCAGCCTTCTCTGCTGCAAGGGCACACTGATGATTGCCCTTTGACTCGCCTTCCATAAGGACCTCCATACTTTTTGTGTTTTCAAGCTGTTTGGCCCTCTGCTTTGTCTGCATGTGAGGTTCCCATCCCATCTCCATGAGGTTCCTGTCAGCTCACTTTTTCATCTTGTTTTGGTACTTCTGAAAAGGAGTCCTGTTTTCAGTCATACAGACTTCCCATAATCTGCTATCATCCTGAAATATTCTGGAATACTCCATCCTTTTATCGAGGTTGTTAATAAAGACATGACATAGTCCTGACCCCAATATGAGTCCCTGAGGAATGTCACTGATAACTGGCCACCAGGTGAGCTTTGTGTCGCTGATCACTGCCCTTTCAACTCCTGGTCTAGCCCATTTTTCACTCATCATCCACTTTGGTTAGAAGTTGCTTCATATTATTAAAAATATGTTTAAGTTCAATGGTTGGCAAAGATTCTTCAATTTATAGTGATGAAGACTGCAAATTGTCTCAAAACATCATACCCCAAAATTCCCCAATGTCCATATCCCCATTTCTGTGATAAAATCTGAATGAGATGATGCATTGAAATCTCCAGGGACTCCTAATGACTGACAGAGAGTCTTATGATAATAAGGTTCTTCAGGATCATTTGAAATAGATGCTACTATCTAAATATAAATGTACCATCATTATTTCAATGGGCAATCATTGAAATAAACAGCAACATTTCTATCAATATGAAGAGCTCCACTGCAGACAGGTGCACATATATTTGCATGTATCTGGAGCACCATTCACTGGCACAGTTTGGATTCGATGGAAAGCCAGAAATGGAGGATTTTCTGCACGCAGTTTTGAAAAGCTTCAAACTATGTTACGTCTTAGGCAAATGTAAAGATGTTTTTGTTCTTGCTGCAGGCTCAAGGAATCAAAACAAGTAGTTTTGAATTACCTGTACTCAGAGAAACAATCTAAAAAGGTCTTATAACCTGAACACATCTTTCCATTGGGATACAGCTATTTTCAAAGCAGAAGTATGTTTATTCAAATCCTTGGGAATATCTGACAGTTGAATGTAACATTAAAGATGAACATTTTCAGGTTGAGATTCCTACAAGAATGTACTTTCTCTTAAAAAAAAAAAAAGAGATAAGAAAGAGGAAATAAAGTAGGTCTGTGTCAGTTGGAAAAACCAAGAAAACAGTAGTTTATTACAGGTTAATTACTTACAGATTATAGCTTCTTAGTGTAAATGTTCCAAAAGCCAAGTAGATGAGCATACAGGAAAACGTCTTTAAAATAAACAAATAAATAAATAGATAAATAATTAAGTAAATAAATGAAGAGTCTTGTACAGTAGAAAGTTAGTGAAGGCTGAAAGCCATCAGAGACCTCTGCTATAACCTCAATAAAATACTCGAATCCCAAGCATCCAGGCTCTAAGACCTGATTTTACAAATCCATTCACAGTAGAGGTTGCTGCTCTTTTCATTTCTTTCACAGAAGCAAACTCACCTTGACTTTGGGAATCCTCACTTGAGCCCCACTTTCTCTGCATTCCAAGATGGAACTTTCTTCTCTGAACAATGACAATTCAAATAATGAAATACAAAATGATGAAAATATTTGCAAGCTCAGCCTTCTACAAAGACACAGCAGCAACACATAAGTAGGGGACTGAATGCCATATAGGCAGAAGAGCATCACAAAACATCTTCATTTGCATCAATCTGGCAATTCTCAGTTTTTTCATACTTGAGTCTAGTTGTGGTCTTTTGTCCCCTGATGGGCCTAAACCAAGATATGTTTATACTTTTTATATGTGAGGGCACAGAAAAATATGCTTTTCAAACTCCTGGGCAAAGCACCTGAGTCACTACAGAAGGTAAGAGTTACTATAAGAAAAAAATCCTGATGATCTTTAAGCTGCAGTATACTGTTAAGTATGCAAGTAGATTTAATTTTAGCAGATAAATGAGATAAAGGGACATTACAATTATCAGCTTTCTAAACAGAAGTTCTATAGCCTGTGTGTATTCTGGGACCATCAACTCTACTTTCTAAACAGGCCATGCACAGTGAGCATGGCAAAAGAGGCAGAGAAGGAAGAAATTCAGAATGGTACTCAGTCTTGACATTCGTAAACAGCACAAATCTCAAGTTTCTGGAGGAAACAGGAACTTTGTTAACCCTGGGAATTTTTTTTTCCCAACATTCCCAAAGCAAGTGTTAGTGATGTAATAGAGAACTACGTTCCTAAAGCTATACCTGCTAGTAGGTGAAACTGTACTAGCTCATAAATTGCAAATATGCAATGAAGCTCCTATTTATTTGCATTTATATTCAACCCTTAAGGGACCTACTGTCCTATAAAACACATTATCATTGTCTCTTAAGAAAAAAATAAATCCTGCCTTGCCTTCAGTGATAAAAGACAAGAGCATCATCCTCTAATCACATATCTTATTTCCCAGGTGAAACCTAGCATATTCCAGAACATAGATCACATTATTTTCATTATTTAAAAAAAAAAAAAAAAAAAAGAGAAACCCATATGTATATATGAATGTTTCCTCATGAATAGAGTCAGGGAAAAAGTTGTGGAGATGTAGATTCTGAAATTGTACAGTTGATAAATAGAAAACTTCAACAACACACATTGATATGCACTAAAATATTAAAAAAATTAATCAGCAAAATGACAACAAAAAGCAAAATCCAAAGTTGTTCAAAAAAGTGAAGATAAAACGTTTGTTTAAAATAAAAAGCAATTCCCTTCATGTCAAAAATTCTGCATCTAGTTTCACAGTCCTATTAAAAAAAGGGATATATTTCAGAAATAAAAAAAGAGCATGAAAATAATATTTAATAAAATTAATGCTTGTGTTAATTTTTGGATATGATATATATTTTATACTTCAATGTGATGAAAATATTAAGGAGAAATAATAAAAATAATCACACTAAAATTAAGAATTTTACTCTTCTTGTTTTTTTTAAATCTCAACTTTTTTTGAGGGGAAATGACAAATGTCAAATTTGTGTTTCAACCTGGAATGTATTTTTATTATGTTATAATTCCTGATAAAATGGAAATTCTATTTTCAATTTCTATGAGTTGAAAAGAAATCCACTACAGCAGAATTTTCTGAAGTTTACTTAGCACAATGGCACAGAAATGGCATGGCTTGTGCCAGGTAAAAATCTTCTTGTTCATCCTTGCTGTCTTGCTGGCTTCACTGTGAAGTCATGACATTTTAACTAATCTTGCAAAGATGACAAGATTGAACCAAAATTATGCTTTCCTGACAAAGTCATCATAAAATTCTACAGCTACTAAATAAAAGACTTCCCAATTCAAATCATCATTAGAGAAAAAGAAAATGACCATTTGAAAATATGAATTACACAAAATCATTGAAAAATGGCCATATTACATTCTACTAGGAGATTTGCATTCACTGTATCCTATGGTATCTTGCCTGGACACTTGAGGGAGGAGAGCTATGTGGGGCTGTTATTATGTGTGATGCATCTTTTGTTCTGGGACAGCTGCATGTTCTTTATGACAGATCTGCTGCACCTCTTGATGAGATTGATCCTTGACTAAATAGCACACTGAAGATGATGACTCATATTTTTTGTCTGTCATATTTCAGTAAATAAATAAAACCCACTAATCATAACAGAAGCCTTGAACTAGGCTTCAGTAACATGAATAGTAAAACATTAATTGCTTGACTAGGGGTAAAATCAGATCTCAGCATAGCCAACTGTTACAATCCCTGAAAGAACACGAAAAAAAACATCTGCACAGAGTTTTTTTGAACACATCTCTGACAGAAGACTTAGCCTCATTTTTGATGGACATTTGAACCTTGAAAAAAAAATTGAATGTTCCAATGGTATTAGGAAAAAATAACAAAAAACATCATAGTTAATATTTTAATTACTCTTTGGATTAGAGAGTGTGCCTAAATATTCATTTTTACACAACTAAATGCTTCAACTTACTATATATTATAAACACTCCATTGTAGATTAAAATTACTATAGCTAATAAGACCTTTGAAAGTATGAAGCAGATTCTCTTTTAACTATAAAACTATTTCATATAACTAGAATGGAAAGATGTGATTAATTTAAAGATATAACACAATTTTAAAATTATTTTTGTTTGTGGCACATAGAACAATATATATTCTACTCTTAGTTCAGACATCAATTTTTCATCAAGACCAAGACATCTGCAGTAAACAAGCACCCTACCAAGCAATATTTTTGGAGATGGCATGAGAAAAAAATTACATTAAAATCTTGACCACTCCTAATTAATCATGTGAATAATAAATGCAGCTATGTCTTATAAACAATACAATTTCACTACTCATTCTTAGTGCTTGACTTTCAACTGTGCTGTAATCCAAGCACTTTCAGATTGTCCATCTGGATCATGCACATGGCCAGATAAAGCCTTTTATTTGTTTCTAAAAGCCATTAAATACAACATGTCTGTTTTTTCAGTGCCATGATTATTGTATGCAGACATGCCACCCTGACTTAATGGTACTTTGGAGACCATAATTCAGAGGAGACCCAAGTAGGAAATTGTTTTCAAGACTCACTAAATGGTAGTCAGTATCTTTCAAGAGTCATTAAACTCTTGGTGATGAGGTAATCTACATCAAACCTTGTGCTATAGTAAAAAAATCAACAGATTAACTTTAAGGGGGCTTAAATAACTTGTTAATAACTTGCTAGCAGTTTGATTTAGAACAGAAGTCACATCTACTGTACTAAATGGGCATTGACACCTCCAAGAGATGGTCACATTTCTTGTGCTGCCTGCTGCTGCCTCAAAATTCCACTTCGTAATTTACTTGGCCAGTTCCCCTCACTATGCCTGCATAAACCTAACAAATAAAAGCAAAAAGTTTATCACTAGACAAACTCTAATTACATTAAATTTTATTTTCTCCCCTTTAGTCACTCCTTTCTTTATGAACCTCTCTTTCCAGAACCTAAATTGTATATTTTGGATTTATAATTTTGTTTCCACATTTTTAAAGTACTTGTCTAATCTGCAGGCACTTATTCTGTAGAGACATGGCCATCCTTAAATGAAAGCAGAGGAAAATTCCTGCTGCATTCTGGAGTTTCACAAGCTCTACTTGAAGCAATGTTAACAGTACATGCTCAAGGACAGCACTAATATTACTAAGCATGTAGCCCAGCAACAGGTAAGTAGTAAGAAGAGTATTGGAACCTTCACACAACACACTTTTTTCATTTTGAAACACTTCAGAAAGGTGATCTCCCTGACAACTGTGATCATAAAGGAGATTGTTAGTAATTCTAACAGTAAGTGAGGAGGCTTTAATTCATTTCTAGTATGAAGAAGTATTTGCCTAAGCTCAGAGAGAAAGTAAGAATTTTCAAATTATATCTTGGTAGACAAGAAAAGTTGAGACTTCATTCTTAAGTGAAGAAAGTTCGTAAGTGAAATATTAAGTCACAGAACAGATGGTATGCACTTTTCACTCAAATTCTTCCTTCTGCATGTCATAAAGAGAATTTAGTGAATGAAAATCCCATCACCTTTCAGCAACATCCTAGGCCTCTTCCTGACAGAAGATATGTCACACTGGATGCATTTCTTAGGAAGTCAACAACTACTCACTAAGATAAGGGAAAGTTTCTTCTCAGACTCTGATGAGTAGCGTATGCACCTGTTGAAGACATTGGCCTCAGCTCCACTGAAGAGACCCTCCAAATATATACAGACGAGGAAGCAAGAGAGTTAGATAAGCACCAATGCAGGGCTGGCTAAACACCCTCCTCTAACCACAGGAGGATAGGTAACAATAAAAACTAGTATTCTCTTCTAAAAAATACTGTTATCTGTTGCATTTTGCAGTATGAAAAACAGTATTTTTGCCTAGTGCTGCCTTTAAGTACAAATGCTGTCTTGAACCAGCACAGATAATGGGTTCAGCTTCAGATCAGGATAATGATTTCTGTTCTGATAAAAGCCTGGTACTCCTACATCTGATGTTTAAGTGTGCCAGTATGGCTGCTGCTAGATGTTTCAGAGATTGTTTAGATAGCAGATAGCATGATTTGCATTGTGGATGCCTCAGTAATGTCACCCTGTTTCTAGGTGAGGACTGTGTACATCTTGCTGTTTTGTTAAGCAAAAAGGCTGTTCTACAACTTCATCAAAATGGACGAGGATAAATTTAAGTGTGCTGACGATTTACTGGAGCTGTTCTGCTTCTCAAACACTCAACAGTAAAGAGCTGTCTACTGTTGCCACCACCAGTGCTGCATTTGAGTCTTCTACTATTGATCCATCCCTCATAACCTGCACATCACTGCTTGTCTGGTCCCTGGACCTCACACACTAGCACTCCTGCAATCTGTGTGCTTGCAGATTCTCACACAGCAGAAGACTGACTATTGCATTTTAGAGAAAGAGGTATAGCTATGGATCTGTTGGCTGGAAGTAGCTATGTCATGTGAAGTTGAGTAGGGAGCAGCTATGTAGAAGGTGAAGCCTTCTATGCAAAGTAATGTCTCTTGTCAATGCATACATTTTCATATATACGAGCTCATGTATAACTGTGGGCTTTTATGACTCCTGCTTTTATCTGGTCTGAAAAAGACTGAAAAAGTCTGCAAACCAAAGTTTTTGAACTAAACTAAAGAAATCATGGAAGACAGAAGTAATGTGGAGTTTAACTTTCTACAAGACTTCTTGCCTGCTTGCTACTCTCAAGAGCTGATGTTTTTGCAGCACATTTTCTCCATTACTGTTTTCTACATGTTTTATAGAACACAATGACATCACCACTCTTGGATGATTTTCTGTATCTACTCAGGTGATAAAATGGTTGCAATGCTTCTAGATCTGCAGTGGAAAGGGTCTAAAGTCCAGGAGGTTGCCTATCTGTCTTTATCAGGGGATAGCCTGGAATGATAAGAGCTGCTGATGAATGGCGTATAGGGTTGGAGGACTGCCTAATCTCTACCCAGTTTATGTAGCCAAATGAGGTTCAGTAGAGGTAAAGGTACAGAGCATTTTTTCTCCACTTGTGCATAGGAATGAATAATTGTAGCCTCTCCAGAACCAAAAATAATCAGGCATATTCACTAAGTAACTTGTGTCTCTGGACAGTAGCCTGCAGCAGTGGGTACTCAAGAAAACCAATTGCAAACAATGTTGCACTAGAAGCATGCTCTAAACTCCACAAGTATCATTGTTTCCTGACTGTGGAATAGTCAGCTAAGTTTTGTGATCCTTTTCAGACCAACTATTTGCTTGTAGTTAAGCAATATGTATTTATCTGTTACTAGGGTTCATTTTTCAGAATTTCCACAGTAGTTCTGTAATTGAGTAAGCTTCCAGAAGAAGGAAACCTGCTACTTTTTCTCCTTCTGAAATGGCCTATGAAAAAAACTCTCTTGTGAGCAACCATCTCCTGTGATCTCCTAGTACAACTAACTCAACTGTTACATTTCAATTTTGAGACAGAGATGTTGACACTTGAAGTCAAACAATTGCATAGGACAGAACTTTTTTTTTTTTTTTTTTTTTTTTTTTTTTTTACTTATATAAACTGTGTTTTCCAGTTCATTTGAATGATGGGGAACTAACCAAGACATTGTGGTGCTTAGTTAAGTTCAAGGTCTGATGACTATCTCTTAAAATGACAATGGCACAGGAGGATGTTATTTTCTGTCCACGAAAGACACAATATACTCTCCTGGGTCATACACAGACACTATAGGCACTGTATCAGCAATCAAACCCTGAGAAGTTAAAATGCCTCTGCAATTGCCTGAGCTAAGATCAGAGGAAAACAACAGGAGTATGCCAAAGAATAAACATTCATGATAACAAAATTCTCCAACATACAATCAAACAAAAAAGACAAAGTAAAAATTAAACTAGACACTTGAAATTAAACTAATTTGTAAAAATGAAGTAAAGCAAAATGATCCACTCCATTATTATTCTATCTAGACAAAATGTTTGCCAAATAGGATCCTATTTAATTATAATATTGAATTGGAACACATCAGTACTTTTTAACAAGTAATAGAGTTTATCAGCCTTGTCCTCTCACAAATTCTGTTCATTAGAAACTTCACTACTTGAATATTGGTCGTTCTGAATATTTCAGGCAGCCCATCTGAGCTTTAGGGCTTGATCTGTGACTGTTGAATTGCACAAGACAACTTTCCAGATATGGAATAAGAATCTATATGTAGCCTTGCATGTGTGAGGCTTATAATGCAGCCTTTCTCAGTAACTTTACATCAGGCTTCACTCTTGTCTGAACTAACTAATGCTATTGTTTAGCAAAATTTTTAATATTACTTTAAATTAAAATAAATTAAGCAGTTCAGTAAATAAAGCAATTTCATGCCATGATTACACTGCAAATAAGAAAACAAGTATCTGTTTATATGTGTCTCTGTGAGAGAAGGCATTTTAACAGGTTTGACATACTGAAATTTATCTAAAAGTAAAAGTCACTATTCTCAGCTCATCATGCAAACACAGACCTAATGAACTGCATGACTTTTATCAGATCTGATCAGAGTTGCTAACTTGCATGTTTTCCAGGTTATACTCTCTTTTTCTTATTATTCTATATTGTTTATCGGGTTTATAACAGGATAACCTCAACAATTCCTTTTTAATCTATGATCAAGTATACCTATGAGAACATTATTACAAGATTTGTGTCTTTTCCATCTCATTCTTGCTCATCTGGTTATTTCTGCCTAAATGTGATATCATTCACTCATTGAAATGGTCTGTGTTTTTAGATCAGGTCTCCAATTTGTGTAGATAATTTTGGAAGTAACCTCTTGGAACATTTGACAGTTTCCTAGATGGTGCCATCTACACCTGTGAGAAGCATACTTTATTTCATCAGTCAAACCATTAAGAATAATACTGACACTGGAAGCTGAGAAGATCACACCGAGGTTCCATCCATTTTTATGGTGCAAAGTTGAGAACTGTTTTGACAGTATTGCATAGAACATTATAGCAGATACAACAGGTTGGGATTTTCAGATTGTTTACAGTAACGTTATCAAGGACAAAATATCTAGTAATTTTTTTTTCTCTTGTTTTTCTCTTGTTTTTCCTTGCACACAAGAACTGTCAGCATCCCATGGGGTAAAGAGAATGATTACAGTGCAATTCAGTTTTGAAAAAAACATGTTGGGTGTTAATATTCTTCCTCTTACATTCTAGACAAAGACAGTGGCTTTTTGAACTTTTTTTTCCTTTTTTTTAGTAATATATCTACTCTAATCTAGTAGTCCATCATCTCATCCATCCCACAAACTTCAAAGATATTTATCTTAGAGATTTCTGAGATTTCATCATCCAGTTTATCAATCTCGGTGGATTTAAGAACATTTAGCACAGTTCTAATCTATTGTTTCCAAACTGAAAATCCTGGTGTTAAAATACTAGATGAAAAATTAATAGGAAAACACTGGTTTATCTCCAGCACTTAGTGGATAAATTTCTTATTGAGGGAGCTTTTCTTGGTATTATCTATCTGTAGGCCTACTCATTGGATGTTTGCCTGCGTGTATACATGAACACGAATGCACATCTTGCCACGAGATGGAGAAATATTGTTCCTTTTAATGCTGTACTTATCCCCCTATGCTCATCTGACACAGATAAGTGCACAAATGTACATGTTGATTTTTCACATTAGTTGTGTAATTTGCATACACTTAATAATTAGCAACATGTTGCTTGCCTAATTAGCGTAAGGGAGGTAATTCATTCATGATTCCAAAACATCATCTTCTCCATGATGCACTTAAGTAATTTTTGTGGTCTAGAGTAATTTCTTGAATTTGCAATTTGGTAATAAACCTGTTATACACTTCGAAACATGAAGTGCTAATCTGGCACTGGACTTCAGTTTAGTTATTGTTAGAGTTCTAATTTATAAATCTCATTGTGGGAATTTTTTCTTTCTTAACATGGAGAACTGAAACTTTTTAAACAATTAACATGTTTTTTTTTATTTCACCATAAAAATAAAAATGCAAAGTATATGTATTTACTAAGACACGGGATTTCATAGAGTTGTTCTTATATTTAGTTTGTACAGAAACATTAGTGAGCAGATTTGTGAAGAAAAAGTATATTGAGGAGTTTCATAAATACTCAGTCTTAAGCATCCTAATCACCTGATATCATCTTGATAATCCATGTTTGATCACTTGGAGGCAACAAGACTTATAATTGATGCAGTCCTCTTCTAAACTTCAGCACTATGTTTTTAGGTAATGAATATCTGAGTAGGAACCATAATAGCAGGTCTTTACTCGGTTTGTATTCAATGTTTTTATTCATAATGTAATACACATTTGGCATAGAAAGCAGATGGATAGATTACAGGAAGTGTAGAAACCTGCTGTGGATTTCTTTCTGTGAAAGTGCCAGCTGGGGTTCTTCAAAACAAAGATCATTCTAGAAGCAAGTGAATATTCTTATTTTTAAAGCTGTGTCATTTCCACTCAGTTGTAAAAAAGACAGAGGGTACTAAAACAGTTCTTGGCCATATATGCAACATTAACTTCCCATGTTTTCTTAGAAACTGAAAGTTAAAAAAAAGGAGGATTGAGGCTTTTTGTCAATAAGTGCAAGTGAGAAAGTTTCTTAAAACATTGTCAGGTTAATAAAGTGAGATTTGGAAGGGGAAGAGACTTTAGAAAGAGTTCTTTTTTATTATAATATCAGGTAGCCATATTTCTGAGGAAATAAGTACATGGGACTCTTGATAAGGTCTTTTTTCTGGAGAGGTGGGATCAGCACTGTGCTCTTGCTATTTTATCCCCATCCTCCTGGCAGATGTTCTACACTACTTCAGAAAATTGCCTGATCTTCTTCTGCTTCTTGCTTCATATGTGAAAAGCAGTGGGTGGAAAAGGAAAATAATAGCCACTTCTGCTGATAAAACACTTAGAATGTTACACATGAGAAGTACCATATGCACAGTAAGTAACGGCAATAAAGAAAGAATTACTATGAAGTTTTAAGCACTTGAGGTGCTGAGGGAAAATTTTGCCCCCCCCCTTTTTTTTTGTAAGCTATTCATACTTGGATGGTTACTCTTAGGTTCATCATAAAGAGTTTCCTCATGTGTACAAATTTAAAAGGACTGTTTTATAGATCATAAAAATATGTACTCAATTACTTCAAATAACAGTCAGGAAACTGCATGTAAACGGTGCATAAATTGCTCAATGAATCACGCCAAAGTCACTTTCAAAATCAGGAACCCGGGGGTAACGAACATCAACAAACACGTACACCCTGTTAAGAAGGGAAAGGTTATTACTGCAGAGTAGTTTTCATCTTCACTGTAAATAAAACAGGCTCAAAACAAAGTCACTTCAAACATGCATCTGCAGCAATTCTATCATTAAAACTGATAGTGACTCAGGAACAATCAATGTAGTTTGCATCAATATTGTTTTGATTTGCATTACAGTATACTTATATGGTGTGTGAATTTATAAAATAGCTTATTTTCCACTATAGATGTTCCCAACAAGCTTACTTTAGCCTTATATTTCATAAGATTTAAATCAAACTGTTTGACATTGCAGAACTCTAGTAAACTGACTTTAAGAAGTTGGAATTCTCTTCCTGCCCTATGTCAAGATGTATATTATCATCATCATCATCTAGGCCTCTAAAATGCTTTTAAAATGGATTCATACAAGATGTCACATTTATTATGATATTTTAAAAAACACTTATCAGTTGACTGAGAGTTTCTTTTTTTTTTTTCATTTTGGTGTAAAACCAAATGATGGGGTTTGACCCATGAAACTTTAGATTCAAATCCTATCGTAATTCAATGCAGATTATTTTTTTTTTCAGTTGATTTCATTCATAAGTTCACAGCTGTAGGATCAATCATGTACAAGTAGAGACTGACTGGGACTGTTTTATACCAAAGTCAATTTTAAAGCGTATGCTAATTTATATGTCAAACAGTACAATCTTAAATCTTAAACCTAGTTCTCACAACCTGACCAGTACAGAAGAAAGTGTTGTTTTGTATTTTGGAGTAATTACAATACTCTAGCAGTGCATACGGGAAATGCTTCTTGCGGCAGAGAGCTAGCTGCTGGTGGAGGGGCTGGTGAGAATTTTTGTGGTTTGGCCGTCACTTTCTCTGTCACATTCATACTGGACAGTATCACCTAGAAGCTCCTGGAGAGCAGCACATGCCATGACAGAGAGCTTGCTCTCGCCTCAAGCAACATATTGCTTCTCTGCAACTGTGAAGTACCACAGATAACAAGGCCCTAATACTGTCTTAGGATATGATATTATTTCTACTTTACCTTTATCAAGCACTCTGTGTCTGTGGACAACATATGTCTCAAGCACTCAGTAATCTTCAAGGCTGCCCTCAGACCAGTGAAACAGGTACTTGAGATTTAAATAGTTGTGCTTAGTCACCAGATGATTTGATGACTGTACAAGAGGCACAGATTTTATGACATGCTTATAGGATAATTTGTTGATACGTCAATCTGGAGAGCAGAGTAAAGGAGGGATGATCTACACTGCTTTGAGATAGGGGCTATCGATTTTATGTTCACTAACGCATTATGAGACTGGGAGCAAAGAAACCCAGCATCTGAATATAAAAAGGAAATAAAATTCAGTCAGTACAGAATAAAATAAATATTAGTTCTGTCATCCAAGATCATTATAAACCATGCCAATCACTCCACACAGAGCAGAGGTCCCTAAATACAGTTTTGACTTCTTGCTTGTTTAAGATTGATAATTGCTTCTGAAGGTAAATGAATTTAAAAATGTGCTTTCCACTGTGTACTTTAAATCATCAGTCTTCAGTTTACAAAGAGTATTTGACTGGACCTACTGTTTCTAGTAATGTAGTTCAAAATAATTCACACTGTGTTTGGGAAGGAAAAGCATTTTCCCCCTAAGTGTTTTTTCAGCCTTTACTTCAAGAATATCTCAATACCTTGCACTTGAAAATAAACAGATGTATGCTATGACAATTGTGCCAGTAAATAGTGCTTTATATCACATTTTCCAACCTGTCCTTGTGTGCTACTGTTTATGCATGGAACGAGTTCCTCATAAACACAAAGAAAGACAATGTATTATCCTCCTTTAAATTTCTGCTTCTGCCCTTAATTATGCCTATTTAAGCCAAGAATGAGTAAGCAGCTTGGATTCTGTTCTCATCACACTGCTCAAGACCTCCTGAATCTAACTTTTGCTGTCTCTCAACAACACAAACCTCATCATATTCAGTAGCTGTCCACGTGTTACTTAGTTTGACATTTAGACCAAATACTAGTATATGTCATTTTGGTTGTGTATAGTATTATAAATACTGATAGTGGCAGGAATTAAGTAGCAGAAATAATATTAATTTGGATCTGCTGCAAACATAATATAATCCTCCCTTTTATAAATGAACTACAGAAGGGCAAAGATACAATAACCTTCAGAGTTGTTTAGTGGCAGAGACATGTCTAAAAATCCACTCATTTATAGATGTGTCTCAGTTTTGAAGATTTGGTGGATGTTTTAAATCTCAGTGTAAATATACTGAGTCACTGGATGCCTGGGGAGAAAAAGTGAATTGCCTTTTTCTCATCAAGTAAAAGATAACGTTGTAACAACAGACTGAAGGACCTAACTCTTCAGACACTACTGTGCCATTGAAAAATAACATGCAGAGCCCAAAGAACTATGTCATACACAGAGGGCAATGGAAAGATCCACCTTGGATCTTGCAGATTAATATGTGCTGTGGAGTCATAATGCATTCATTTTTCAGAGAACTGTGTATATAGCATCTCATCTTGGAATAAAAGACTGAGGAATATTGCAGACAAGGGACAACACTGAAGGAAGTGTATGTCTATCTGAACTGCACATATTTCAAGTAAGTATGCAAATCACATCAGAAACATTTGTGAAAGATATCTTAAGTCCCTGCTTCTTTGAGTATATACAACAGAGAAGCATTTTTGTATAAATAATTTGCTCATGGACTAGTCAATACTTCCTGACAGAATTAAGAACTCAATGCAGACCTCTAGACTTCCAATTCCACACATTAACCAGCAAAAAAATGTGTTTTCTTTGCTACCTCATATACAATACAGTACAGAGAAATCAAATAAGCCAGTGGATATATCATCAGTTAAACAAAGCCAAATGTTATTCTTTCATTTAGTTTGGACTACTGCAATAAACTCACCGACTTTTCCATGGACTTAAATGCCTCGTGTTTGAAATCTTGATAAGCTCAGCCACAAAACTTTAGACTCTACAAAACTCATAAGTCTAAGATGTGGCTTTCAGGGTCAGGGCTTAAGTAGGTGACCTCCGTAAACTCGGTACTGGGGTAAATTTTACCTTCAAACTAATTTTTTTAACAGCTTCATAGAAGACTCAGCATAATTCTTTTTATATCCATCAGTCTCTATTTAGGGCTGATTAATTTAGTGACTAATCTTTTATAAAACTAAGATTTTGGACAGTCAAGATGAATATTTTTTGCTGCATCTAATGTCACTGCCAGACCACTGACCAGTGACTTTGTGGTCCTGAAGCTGTTCTCATTTTTAAGCCTCATGTGTCCTAATGCAATGAAACACCGTGATGTTACTGTACAACTTCCATGCAGAAATTCATGCTTTCCTTGAATTTGAAATCTTAAGTTGCTCCTCTCGTTAAAGTAGACAGCCATGCTATCTTTATCAAGCTGTTGGATGCGTCATCCAATTGCCTGAGTCATTGGCAAAATAGCTTGAGGCTAGGCAGGTATATTACTCTTTAGAAACAGATGGTGATGCACACAGGAGATTTGAAAAACACACATTCTCAATGTATCAACAGATCTCTCTAAAATGAGCTGTCCAATTTAGTATGGTTTATACGAAATTTCTGCTATTGCCCTCTTTTACCCCGTCATTAAAAGTAAAGTATTTGGAAACAGGCAACAACACAAAGAAATTTTATTTTCTGGGAAGCATCATCAACAGAAAAGAATAATAAATTTGGTTTTGTAAAGCAGGTATTTTGGCAGAGACAAATTCATAAAATTAATGTTGAAGATTACTTTAGAGAAAGACTTTTATCACTAGTGCTTGAAATGCATAGTATTCTGAAGAAGATGCTGTAGCTTTATACTATTTTTTTGTATTAACAGTTTGAGGGCAAGGACCAGAGGGTGGGAGAAAAGAAATGTGTTATTGTTGCAACCATTTCCTGGGGTTTTTTTTCTTGATATTTCATCATCCACCTATCCATCTCATGATAACAGCTGAACAGATAGCTTATTAAAAATATATCAGTATTTCTTCCCAATGTAACCTATTTTAAAATAAATAAATGAGCATGATATGTCAACGTACCCTAGCACATTTGGTGTCATAATCACAACATTTTTAATGCCAGCTCTGAAGTTGGAATAAGCATAGGGTGGCTAAAAATGCTTTTTAATTTTCATTAAAGTAACTATAATTTGTCATCAAAACAACTGTAGAATCTGGGGGGCACAAGAGAGAGTAAAGAAAACTAGTATTCCTATATGTTTGCTTTTCAGTTTTCACTTTGGATTTTGGACTTTGCAGTGGTTTTGCCTGGGTCAGGTTTTTTTGGGACAGTGGGCAGCTACAGGGGTGGCTTCTTTAAACAAAGAGCTGCCAGAAGCTTCCCCTATAGATGACAGGACTAGAACCAGTCAATTCTAAGATGGACCCTGCAGCTGACCCAGGCCTGGCCAATTAGTGACTGAGGTAATGCCTCTGTGAATAACATATTTGAGAAGAAGTTGCTGCACAGTTGCTAAACTGCAGCAACAACAGGGAGCGAGAATGGGAAAACATCTCTGCAGACACCAAGGTCAGTGAAGAAGGAGGGGGAGGAGGGTAGCTTGGGCCCTGAAAGAAAGACTCCCCTTTCATGACCTGTGATGAGGATCATGGTGAGGCAGCTGTGCCCCTGAAGTCCATGGGGGTCACCGGGAAGCAGAGACCCACTTGTAGTCCTTGGAGGACCCCGTGCTGGAGCGGGTGGATGCCTGAAGGAGGCTGTGACTCCATGGTAAGCCCACACTAGAGCAAGTTCTTGACAGGACCTGGGAGCCTGTGGGGAGAGAGGAGCCCACGCCAGAGCAGGTTTGCTGTCAGGACTTGTGATCCTGTGAGGGACTCAGGCTGCAGCAGTCTGTCCCTGAGGGACTGTTCTCCCAGTGGATGACCCACACTGGGGCAGGATGTGAGGAGCTGCCCCTGTGGGAGGCCCCATGCTGGAGCAGTTCATGAGGAACTGTAGCCCATGGGAAGGACTCATGCTGGAGAAGTTCATGAGGGACTATATCCCATCAGGAGGGACTCCACAGTGCAGTAGTGGGAAGTGTGAGGAGGCCTCCCGCTGAGACAAAGCAGAAGCAAAGTCCACCTGTAATGAATTGACCACAACCCCCATCCCCTATCCCCTGCACCACTGAAGGGGAAGGAAGGGAAGTCCAGGGAAGAGGGAGAGATGGGGGGAGGTGTTTTTAAGATCCCTTTTTATTTCTCTCTCCCTGTTCTTATTGTTTCTTTAATAAATCAAACCATTTCTCCCCAAGTTGAGTCTGTTTTTCCCATGATGCTAACCGCTGAGCAATCTCTCCGTCCTTATCTTGACTCACAAACCGCTCCTTATGTTTCTTACTCTCTCTCCTGTCCAGTTTAGGAGGGGGAGTGATATTATGACTTGGTGGACACCTGGCTAAACCAGCACAGACTTCTGTATTTGGTAAGAACTTTAGAGGGAAACAAAAGTAAATGAGTACCAATTTCCTCCTTAAAACTGACAAGATAAAGTAGTGTAATGGTATGCAAAGATGTCATTTGTCATATTACCTTAGAAAAGAATAATTTAAATTCTAAAACTAGCAAAAAAATAAGCTGATAAATACGTTGCAAACCTAGCAATGTTCCCTCCATCGTCAACTCCCACACCTGAAAATCAGAAATGCTCTAAAACTGTATTATTACTATAGGTTAATACTGAACCTTAGCACCATATATTGAGGAAAGGTGGGTGAACAGCTAGAAAAACTTTGTATTACGTTCAGCACTGCAACACTTCTGTCTCTCACCAATTCCTTTTACTGAGGAGATGGAATTCAGACTGGACATTGGCTTTTGTGAACAAAAGTACACCGCAGCATTCTCCTGCTCAGAACAGTTTATGCTATTTCTAGCACTAATCCCAGTTAGGAACTAAGTATTTTCTAGCATTTTTCTTTTTTGTCTACTTTTTTCAAGAGCTTGTATTTTACAGCATTGTTCATCTTTACAAAATATGAGAGAAATACTGAGAGGCTAATAGAACACAATGGTTTGTTCCTCACTGTTCATCAAACATATAATTCAAACAAGAGAAGGGAATGTATCCAATTTCTATGAAAATTGAAGTGATGACAGCATTTAACTACCTAGATAGCCATAGAATGTGATATACCACAGTAATTTTTTCAAGATGTGGAAATCTAAGGGGAAGAAAATGGCCAAAGCTGTAGTTTCTATTTTCTGACTAAGTAAGGGTGTACTTGCTTGATTATGGCTTTTCCAGAATCTACTGAGTACTATATATTCTTCAGGAAAGAAAAGATAAACAACATAAGTATTACAGCTAAGAACAGACTGACTCATCTTTTCCTTTACAAAATACAGATGATATCTGCTATCATTCCTCCAGCTGCTCAGCATGAGGGAGGTCAGTTGGTGATAATCCTTGCCAAACGTGTCCAACAAGCACAGATGAAGAGCAGAACCTTCATATCATCATAATCTTCTTCCCTCTGAGCTTGTGGATTTTCTTTTGGATGAATATAGCACAATCCAGGGCTTCATATAATTTCAGGGTCTATGTCTAGCCAGGAGGAAAAGGAGCCAGGTGGCAGTCACTCTTAGTGGCATTGTTCCATGGCAAACTGGTCAATAATCCACCAGAAAATCCACTGAAATAAATGCTGATTGGTGATGCATGACTTCAAGCTTGTTGGCTTTGTCCACATTAATGTGTGTTCATTGTGGGCATGCCCAGTGAGAGAGTAAACAATTCAAACTAGGCCACTAATGCTACCATGGGTCAAGACTGAACTTTTTGCTAGGGAAAGAAGCCAGACCACAGCATGAGCTGGTCAGAAGTCTCTGATTTTGTCCTGAATTTTTCAAGGTAGTGATAAAGATTTTTTGTGGATACTTATGTCAGAAATGCATATGGACATGCTTTGTGGCTCCTGGCCACATTTAAGGGTTTGCAGCAAGTCTCTCTCTCCCATCCTGTTAGCATCAAAGTGGTTAGATGTATCCTGATGCACAAAAGGGACTGGGTATCAATCATGATACCATTAGATAATGCATTACTTGTAGTTCAACACATTAGAAAACTGGGAATTAATTTTATCAAGAAGTTGCAAGAAGGAAAACTCCAACTATATGTTCAACAACAACAACAACAAATTAAAGTGCTTGACAAATTTTCTGGAATGGAAGCATCCTAGATAGGAAAATCATTATAGATATTTGTGCAAATCCTGTTCAATTTCATGGAAGTACTTTCCATTGATTCTAATGGTCTTCACATCAAAGACATAAAATTGATTGATTTTTTTTTTTTTAAATGCAGCTGTACTCCCAATTCAAAAGTCACTCATGTCTTCTCAATAACCAGCTATGACTAAGCTACATTTATTAGGAAGTTTCCTTGTTCAAGCTTGGCACAGAGTGAAGAGTGCAGCAATAAGGAACAGTAGTTAGCAACAAAGGAGAAATAACATATAAGTATACTTTATTTAAAATATACAGTGACTGCTATTTGATTGCACTGTTCTCATTCAGCTAGAGGATAATCAGATAGGTATCATCCTGTCAGCACAGGAAAAATGCTTTCTAATCAACTAATAATATTCTGATTAATTTTAGACTACTACTATTGTTTGATCACAGTCTGAACGAATAAGTAGACAATAAAATCCTCTCTGTAAGGTACCAGTCAGCTAAGGTAGTCCTAGAGAGCCATGAAATCTATAGGAATCTTCCCCAAGGTCTTTGGGTTAGACAAGTGGTATTTCAAATCTTACAGAGGATTTCAAAACACTCCAGTACAGAAGTGAATAGAAAACACCTACCTATAATTATGAGGTGAGATTCTTTAATTTTTTTCTTTAGAATAGCAAAAAAAAAAAAATCTTATTAGATTAGGAAACTGGCATTTCAACAGATTATGAGAAATATATATCATATCCATAAAAAAACATGGCGCCTTTATATACAGGTACCTTAGTGCATCTGAAAATTCTGAGGCATGATAATGCAACTTCTGTGTACACTGAGTAGTGCCTTACTCCACAAAGTTTCCTGTCACAATTAGTGTCTTGTATAAATGAAACATGCTGGAAGTGAATGCCTCAGTCATCAAATCTAGTACTCCACAATGGCAATAAGTGTTTCATTCAGCCAAGTCTGCTGGTTGAACAGCTGCATCTTATCCTGCTCTGTAGAAATTTGTTCTCACCACTCCACAGGAAACTTACAAACCAATACACAATAAGATCACAGGCCTCATGAACAATGTTTGAGGTTCCTAAAATAGCAGGGAACTTGTTATATAAAACTCAAAAATGATCCTAGGAGAAGACTGGTCCGTATATCACGTTCAAAAAACCACAATGACTCTAGCAGAAGTCTCTGCCAACTTGACCTCAAATCTTAAGATAATCTTAAACAAGTGAGCAAGAATAAGATATATTTCCATGTAATAAGCATGTAAAAGAATCTGGTTACATGTAATGAAAACAAGTTTGAATCAACAAACCAGAATCAACCCTTCAGATATATACAAAACTATCTCAAAGTTGTGCAAATGGATACATCAACTAAAACAAACTGTACTCATAGTCATACAGCAACATTCTATTTTAGTTATACTATAAACCACACAGGGAAAAACCTCCTGCAGAAACAAGCAGGATATAAACAGGTGGTAGCCATGCAGGCAATACTGTACGCAATCTCCTTCTCTCTGTGCTATTACATATTCTTCTCTTTTAATTTTCAAATTTAATACAAATTTTTAACTAAATAACTTGCTTTCAGTCCATAAATTGACAAAGCCTCTCTGCAGCAGCAGTAAGGGAAAAAAATGTCTCCTCTTAGTTTAATAGTGGGCCTTTTGTAAATTTGTTTTTTTTTTTTTTATTTTCCTCTCACCCTCCCTCAGCTTTACGTCCTCAGACTGCCACCTGCACCCCAGCCAGCTTAATTCTTTCTTTCACTATCCCATTGAATGAAATCTTTGGAGCAATCTTATGTGTTGACTGGCCAAGAAGAAATGTACCCTATTGTGCTGATCAGTTCAAGGTACAACCAACTTAAGTGAACGGAAGGAAATTCATACACCCGGGCGAGCCTTCAGGCCAGCTCTAACTTTTACATAAAACTACAGTTTTGATTTCAGAAAATAACCTCTTCTAGCCTTTTCCCTTTTGTTCATTGAAGGATTAAACAATGCTATTTACTTGTTTCCCAGCAACTCATGAGCTTCTGCACTAGGCTTATAAGACTCACAAAACTACTGGCATGCTAGGCAAGCCAAAAAATTGACAGGTTTCTTCACAATGTACTATTTGTTCTACTTTTTCCAGGTCCTTAATCCCTTTTTAGTTATACCTCTGAGTCCAAGATTTTGTGAAAAAAGTATTAGGGCAAGCCTTAAGCTATTCAGTAAAGGTTTTGTCTTTTCCTCACATAGAGTTCTGCACCCCATGCATACTCTTCAGTATACATTGTTGTCTCATGCTAAGAATCATATTGAATCCATCTGTACCTGAGAGGGCATTACTATTAACCAAGGTCAAAGTGTTTCATAGGAGACACTCTCCTGGAAATGCTATGGTATTCATTTTTGGGTTTAATTATTCTTGTATAGGCAATAAGCTGAATGCAGCTGTGCTGAAACACTGATACAAAACTGCATATTTTATAACCATATGTGTGTAAAAGCAACACACAGTGATATGAATCAAATTCCTACCTCTTATAAAAGACAAAATTTCTCACCCAAGGCATGATAGAATATTTCTTGCTTTTGAATCCCATTGTAATGGAGTAATGCCATTCTCAGAAATTTTTAGTCAGAGGATTCATCCATTTGACTCTCCTCCAAAATTTCCCAGGGTAGATCAAAAAACTTTCCCATGCCATACAGTGTCACTTTCTGTGACAGTATAAACTTCTTTGCAGAGGTTGAAGCAATCACAAGTTTAACACCTTAAGCCAATGTTAAAGACTCCTGGAAAACTCTGCTTTATCTCTTTCTTCAAAACTCTATACTTCAAATACTGATAAAAATGCCTATTCTTTTTTATAATCAAGATGTATTACACTTCAGTAGACTTATTGTTCCATAAGGTAAGAGGGAGCTGGGGTCCACTCAGTCACTGTGACCCTTCCTGCAGATTAAGTTCTCCCTGTCTACTGTAACAAAAAAAATACAGTTTCATAAACAGGAACTTTCTTTGCTTTAAATCCCACTTTCTCCAATCTTGGAAATACTTTTTTCAGTGTGGACAGATGTTTAATATTACCTCTGTCTCCTCTGGGAACATTGTAAATTCTCTCTACCGCAGTGTCGAAAGATAACCTTCAACAAAATTTTCGTTGCTCTCTAGGAATTTCCAGGTGGTGACAACATTTTATATAGTAAGCAATTAAATTTTAAGTAGCCCTTTCAGACTTTTAGAGAGGTAAATGTCTTCCTGTCTTCCTCCAGTCTTACATGCTGACAGCGCTTAGAACTTGAATGCACTTAATTTTGACCCTGCACCGGGAGCGTAAGATTAATCATTGATACCACAGATATTTTTGTCTGATTTAACTAAAGGTAGTAAAAGCATAAGTTGTTCAAGAAATTCCATTTGTGAAATAGAGTCAAAGAATCACAAAATAGGAAGGGTTGGAAGGGACTTCTAGAGCTAATCTAGTCCAACTCCCTGCTTAAACAGGTTCGCCTAGATCATGTCACATAGGAACATATCCAGGCAGGTTTTGAAAACTTCCAAAGAAGGAAGTTGAGCAGTTCCCTGAGCAGCCTATGCCAGGGCTCCCTCATTCTCACAGGAAAGAAGTTTTTCCTTAAGCGGAATTTTTGTACATTACCCCTAGTGCTATCACCTATCACCACAACAAAAACTATTGCCCCATCCTCTTGACATACACTTTTCAAATACTGTTAAGAATTAATGAGATCCCCTCACGGTCCTCTTGTGATAGATTGCCGTGACAAAGTTCACAAGCCAATTTAGATGTGTCATTAAAGCAGTTTATTAAGCAAGTGGTAAATAACCAAAACAGTGCTGGGCAGCTGGGAGACTCTGCTTCACCAACTGCGCGCAACATCCCCCTGTATCAGAATCCTTTTATACAGTCCTTTTTTAGCCAGATGCATCACATCCTGGAGTACTCTGTGCATGTGCTGGTTCTGTTGCTAGGGGGTCCTTCTCTGCCTCCTGGTGGTTTTGGTGGTTGTGGGGATGAAGTCAGTAGTCTTCCTCTAATGGCCTTTTCGTGACCCTTCTTCTTGGAGTCTGTTGGCTTATGTGCAATCAGGTGCATCTTATATTAACTCTACGGTATGCGTCAAGCAAGCTGCACTTGTTTTAAGGTTCTGCAAGACTTATCTTTCACAATGGTCTTTATGGTCCCTTGCTCGACCTGTCTTTTATGATTTGATTAACGAACATGACCTTTCCCATTACACCCTCTTCTCCGGGCTGAACAGCCCCAGATCCCACAGCCTTTCCTCATAAGGAAGATGTTCCAGTCCCCTGATCGTCTTGGTGGCCCTGTGCTGGACTCTCTCTAGAAATTCTCTGTCCCTCTTACGCTAAGAAGGACTCTAGATGAGGCCTTACTAAGCCAGAGTGGAGAGGAAGGGGAAATTCCTTCAACCTGCTGGCCACAGTCTTCTTGATGCATCCCAAAATGCCATTGGTCTTCTTGACCATGAAGGCACATTGCTGGCTCATGTTCAGTTTATTGTCAACCAGGCTTCCCAGATCTCTCTCCGCAGAGCTGCTCTCCAGCAGATCAGTCCCCAGACTGTACTGGTGCATGGGATTGTTCCTCCCCAGATGCAGGACTTGATGAACCTCATGAGGTTCCTCTCTGCCCAACTCTCAAACTGTTTGAGATCCTGCTGAATGGCAGCACAGCCTTCTGGGGAATCAGCCAGTCCTCCCAGTTTGGTGTCATCAGGGAACTTGATGAGAGTACACTCTGTCCCCTCATCCAGGTCATTGATCAAGATGTTGAACAAGACTGGCCCCAGAACTGATCCCTGTGGAACTCCACTGGCCACAGGCCTCCAACTTGACTCTGTTCCATTGATCACCACCCTCTGGGCTCTGTCATTCAGCCAGCTCTCCATCCACTTCACTGTCCACTCATTCAAGCCACACTGCTTGAGCTTTCTGATGAGGATGCTATGGGATATGGTGTTAAAAGCCTTGCTGAAGTCAAGGTAGATGACATCTGCTGCTTTTCCCTCATCTACCCAACTACTTGTGCCATCATAGAATGCTTTCAGGTTGGTCAAGCAGGATTTTCCCTTGGTGAACCCGTGTTGAGTCCTCCTGTTTCTTCATGTGTTTTGAGATGGCATGCAGGACAAGTTGTTCCATCACTTGTCCAGAGACCGGCCTGTAGTTTCCTGGGTCGTCCTTCCTGCCCTTTTTGAAGACTGGAGTGACATTGGCCAATCTTCAGTCTTCAAGCACTTCACCTGTCTTCCATGACCATTCAAAAACGATGGAGAGTGGCTTAGCAATAACATCAGTCAGTTCCCTCGGCACTCCTGGGTACATCCCATCAGATTCCATAGATTTATGGGTGTTAAGCTTGCCCAACAGGTCTGTAAACTTATCCTCATTCATGAAGAGGAAGTGTTCCTTCTACAGGCTATTCTGTGATCCTTCAGGGATTGATCTTCCCAAGGCCAAGTCTTTGCAGTAAAGATGGAGGCAAAGAAAGCATTCAGTAGTTCTGCCTTCTCTGCATACTCTGTCACTAGGACACCCTCCTTGTTCATCAACATGTTCACATTCTCCCTAATCTTCCTTTTTCTGCTGATGCATTTGAAAAAGCCCTTCTCGTTTTGACATAATACCCTCACCTCTCAATCTTTACTCAGGGAGCACAGAGAACTGCTCCTGCTCTCAGGAAGTTGACTGAATCTCAACTTAGACACAAAGCATAACTCTTATCTGTCCCAGGTCACTTCTTTTCAAAGACAGTATGTCCAAGATTTTTCCAGAAGGTTCAGAGCTTTCCAGAAGTTTGTGCTTCACTGAGCATAAACAGAAACTGACTTGAGAGTTTGGATCTTGTCAGTGCAGGACCCAGAATCATTGGAGAACTCCAGGGAACTATCTAAGAAACCTAAGACTACTTACAGCTGCCAGGTGTGGACAAGGTAAGGGAAGTCATAACAATATGCACAAGAGGAAGTTCTATTAGCTTCTCACAAGCTCAGTCAGCTGCCCCTGACTCGATACCTGCATCCTTCCTTGCACCTACTCAATGATTACAGGAGATCAACTGCCCTTTTAGCTGGTGCTAGAGAGAGGTCCATATAAGAGCAAGTCCGAGAGCAGATTAATAGGAAATAAATTATATATATATATAATTTATAAATGCTTAATTTATTTTATTTTATCTTTTTAGGGTGTTTTGGGGACTCGCCTCCTGAATTTATAATGGAATTTGATAACTACCCTTACTTTCTCAGGCTACAGCACTTATAATGCTGTACCACTTTAAGTTTATAAACATAAAATAAGTTCCTCTTCTTCAAAAGGCTTGATAGCTGTCCTGGTTTCAGCTCAGAAAGAATCTTCTTCCTAGTAGATGGTGCAGTGCTGTTTTTTTGATTTAAGATGAGAGTAATGCTGACAACACACTGATGTGTTTTATGATGTGTGTTATCTGTGTTTTCAGATGACACAAAGCTGGCCAGGTGCAGAGACCTGCTTGAAGGCAGGAAGGCTCTTCAGAGGGACCTGGACAGGCTGGATCAATGGTCCAAGGCCCATCACATGAGATTCAATAAGGTCAAGTGCTGGGTCCTGCACCTGGGCCACAACTTCATGCAATGCTACGGGCTTTGGGCAGAGTAGCTTGAGAGTTGTCTTGTGGAAAAGGACCTGGGAGTTTTAATCAACAGCCGGCTGAACATGAGCCAGCAGTGTGCCCAGGTGGCCAAGAGGGCCAATGGCATGCTGGCCTGTATCAGAAATAGTGTGACCAGCAGGATCAGGGAAGTGATTGTCCCCCTGTACATGGCTCTGGTGAGGCCACCCCTCGAATACTGTGTCCAATTCTGGGCCTCTCACTACAAGAAGGACATTGAAGTGCTGGAGTGTGTCCAGAGACAGGCAGCAAAGCTGGTGAAGGGTCTGGAGAACAAGTCTTATGAGAAGTGGCTGAGAGATCTTGAGATGTATAGCCTGGAGTAGGCTGAGAGGAGATATGATCACTCTCTTCAACTAACAAAGGAAGTTGTAGCAAGGTGAGGTCAGTCTCCCAGGTAGGACAGGAGGAAATGGTTTCAAGATGTGCCAAGGGAAGTGCCATCCTGTGCCATCAGGAAGAACTTTTTTACTAAGAGTGTTGTTAGACACAGGCACAGGCTGCTCTCGGAGGTGATGGAGTCCCCATCCCTGGAGATATTTAGAAGATGCCTAGATGAGGTGCTAAGGGACTTGCTGGGCTAAGCAGTGTTAGATTAGTAGTTGGGCTTGATCTTAAAAGTCTTTTTCAACAGAAATTATTCTATGATTCTATTGTTTTGATTGTTGATAAGTAATGTTTATACTAAATCAGTGAGAAGGCTGGAGAGGCACAAGAAGTTGGGAGGGGACACAACCAGGACAGCTGACAGAAACAGGCTTAGTATATAAACCAAAGTGAGATGTCCAGGAGGGGTTTATTGCTGCTTGGGGACTGATTGAGCATTGGTCAGTTGGTAGTGAGCAACTGTATTGTACATCAATTGTCTTTCTTGGGTTTTATTTCACTCTCTTATTGTCTTCCTTTTAATTATTAACCTACTTTGATCTCAACCCATGAGTTTTGCTTGGTTTTGATTCTCTTGGTTTTGATTCATCCCACTGAGGGGGACATGCAGAGGGGAAGGCTCATAAGAGAGCAGCTGCGTGGTTCTTAGTTGCTGGCTGGGGTTAAACCATGACAGTCACTTTCAGTCTGCTTTGCGTTTGCTGGATTGGTTCTTTAGATGTCCCTTCCAACCCCTACCATTCTGTGGTTCTGTGATACATGCAAATCTTGTAAGTTATTCACTCCTGCTTCCACTACAGTTGCTAATTCTGTTGCTTTGGGGCAGATTAAGTTCCTTTCTGTCAGCAATAATCTCCAAATGCTTCTATCACAACACCACAAGTCAATCTATCTATCCTTTGCTTTCAAGCAGCCAAGCAAACAAGCTATATGTCATTAGGCTGACTGGTCATCTCGACTGTAACAAAAGAACTCTAATCTTAAAAAAATATCTTTTAAAAATAGCTATATTCGGAACAGTAAGAGTAGCATGCTGAACAAATACACACTGTGCTCCTTTTTAAAGGTTGGATCTTCTCTCTACCTCCTCTTTTTCTGATTTAGGTTGAAATAAAACACACTAATGTTGAAAGCACATGTCTTTTTATACTCAGCCATTCAATTACAGTAATTGCACTCTACTTTCCAAAATTCCCTTTTCAGATGCAAACGGGATCTCTACCTTTTCTTTTCTTTGTTGTTCTAAACTTCAGCTCTTTGCAAATCCTATTCTACAACCAGCTGTGCTTCATTTCTAAAATAACTCATAAACTTACAAAGATAGCTAGTAAGGTTGTTGGGTCCTCTGGGAAGAACATTAATAATGGTGCATAAACAATTATCAGATTAGCACTTCCCAGTAACACAACTGCTTTTAGTCCATCCTCCTTAGATGTGCAATTTATGCAGCAGATGATATGATGATCTTTGGCATATCATACAATCTATGCTATATACATATTACAATGTGATAGCATTGGATAGAAAGTTAAGGTTACTTGATTGATAAGCACTGCATCTCCTTTAATTATTAGAGACATTTGTGTGTTATTTTATTGTATTTTAATAAGGTATGCAAAGAGAAGGAAATAAATCAGAACTTACTCCTGCCCTTGAAATACACTCCATTCAGCTGAGATATTGATAGAATAAAGTTTCTCCAACCCTTTTTATATTCACAAGTCTTTCATTCTCCGTTGACAACCATCAATGGATTTTCAACACTGAAAAAAACAGTATTAAACTATATAAGCTTCAAAAATGCCTCTCTGTCCTCTCATAAAGGTGTACTTCCCATTTAGAAGTAGTGCACAGAAATAGGAGTTATGTCTCTGATTTGCACAGACTATACTTAACTTCAGAACCCAAGCCTCAGAAAAGCTACACAGGAAAGCATGAGGCTATTCTAAAACCCAAACATAAGATGCAGACTTTCTGAAGCATTTTTTTTTCCTTACAGTTCAAGGGATCTGAAATATTTGCTGAAGACCTGCACATATACTAGTGCTTCAGGGAATGATATTCTTCATAATAAGTCCCTATACATTGAAGGAAGTCATTAAATGGTTTCCAAGCCAGTTGTCATTAACATCCTATTCAGAATGCATGCACACGGAGATTTGTTCAATAAACTGCTGCTACAGCATAGCTTCAACTATCTCACCTTCATGCTGCTCAGTAATCCATCAGTCCTAGGATTTCTCATAATATCCATAATATTCCAAACTTTAAAGGGCTGCCAATGACTACAGTTTTAAAACTAAAAATTGCCAAAATCTTTCTGATCTTTATCATAAATGAGGACTTTCCCTATAAAATTACATTGGCCTGTGACCAAAGAAGGGCAATAATCAACACTGGAGCAGTGAAAAGTTTGAATGCTGCTATTTCACAAGACAGCCAGGCTAGAAATGAATGGTATCTTCCAAGACACAACAATGATCCTCATCTTCCAGCAACACAGAGAATGTGCTTCTAGATCTGAAACACAAATTGAAAAATCACAAGCTAGTTGCTCTCTCACTCATGTGAGAGATGTTTTGTGTACATATAATAATACATTTTTTAGTCCTAAGTCTTTTGTATCTTTCTGTCTCTCCCTGATGCCTCAAAATCTAGACTTACTGTGAAAGGGAAATATATTTTAAAAAATAGATATGTAAAATGAGTCTTACTAAAACTTTGTAATTCTCCATAAACATCTTTCAAGATTTAATCTTCAAACTTGTTTCTATACATAAAGCTGAATACGTAAGTGGATATGAAGAATTACATACTGATTTTGGCATATAAGTCCAAAACTTTATACTGATAGCCCAACATTTGATATAATATCGAAAGTCTGCAAGAGCTTGCAGTGGCATAATTACAACTACATGAATGTCTTCTAGAGAAAATATTGATTTGATCCTTAGTTCCTAAAGCTGACATTTGATGGAGAAACTAACATTTCTTTTGACTCTCAAAGGTAATATTTGAAAACTAGATCTATAGTTCTTTCTGTGGAGCTGGATGAGATTAAGTATCCTTCAAACATGGAATAAATGCAGAGAGAGACCTGGGAGTCCTGATTGATAATAAGCTAAATATGAGCCAGTAATGTGCCCTCGTGGCCAAGGCCGCCATTGGTATCCTGGGATGCATCAAGAAGAGTGTGGCCAGAAGGTCAAGGGAGGTTCTTATCCCTCTCTACTCTGCCCTGGTGAGGCCTCATCTGGAGTCCTGTGTCCAGTTCTGGGCTCCTCAGCTCAAGAGGGACAGGGAGGTGCTGGAGAGAGTCCAGCACAGGGCCACCAAGATGATCAGGGGAATGGAACATCTTTCATATGAGGAAAGGCTGTGAGAACTGGTGCTGTTTAGTCTGGAGAAGATGAGATTGAGAAGATCTTATTAACATTTATAAATATCTAAATGGTGGGTGTCAGGAGGTTGGGACACCCTCTTTTCTATAGTAGCTAGCAACAGGACAAGGAGAAATGGGAACACAAAAAGTTCCACTTAAACATAAGAAAAAACTATTTCACTGTGAGGGTGAGGGAGCAGTGGCACAGGCTGCCCAGAGGGGTTGTGGAGTCTCCTTCCTTGGAGGTCTTCAAGACCCACCTGGACATGTTCCTATGCATCCTGATCTAGGTGAACCTGCTTCTGCAGGGGGTTTGGACTAGATGATCTCTAAAGGTCCCTTCCAACCCCTACCATTCTATTATTCTATGAAATCAGAGCCTAAATGAGTCAATGGCAGTATTATTATTATAATCAATTTTAAGGGACATGGGTTTTAATGTAGAAGAATAAGCATACATTGCTCTTTAATACTTTCATGGAGATCCACAAAGAATGTGGTCATCTTGAGCAAACAAATAAATACTGCCAAGCAGTAGGAGATTCAAATTGGACATTTCAGTTTTTAGGAATTTTGTTTCCCTGAAACATAATCTGAAATTTAGAGCAGAAATCTGTAAAAGGAGGAAGCTGCATTTGATCTAGTTATTGGGATGTGACAAGTCCTGCTATTTCTGCCAAAGATGTTACTTTAAAGGACTGTAAGTCATTGTTGCTACAAGAGTAACAGAACAAATAAAATGAGAACCTTTACACTGCAGTGACTGATGATTAAGAGAATGGTGCACATTGTGTCTATGAGTGGAACTGAACGGGAGCAACTTTCTCCTGTGTGTTTCCCCTAGTTTTATATTATGCTTGACATTTATGAGACTTGTAACTTCTGAACTGGCTACTGCAGTGAGAGGTAGGAGATTAAACTTCACTGTATTGTATTTTGGAGACACAGAAAAAGAAAAATGCATGAGAAGTTTGAATGGTTTAGCAGTGGTTTGAAGGTTGAGATCATATCCTAGATGATGCTATCAAACAAAATACATGTTGTGTGTACATACTGCAGAAATTCTTCACACAGCAAAAGAAATGTTGTCTCTTTCTTGTTCTTTTGCTGTGCTGCAATGTCTAATATTGGAGTGGAAAAAGGACATGACAACCTCTGCTTGATGTTCCCAGCACATTCAATGGTACAGCTATTCCTGGGAGTCCACACTTGCTTGAGATCTAAAGTAGGATACTGCCAGACATAAACAGTTTTGGGTCATTCCCACTACTACTAGAGCTTGTGCAGAATGAAAGTAAAAAAAAAGATTGACTTCTGGTTGGTAAATTGTGTCAAAAACACCTATAGATGTTACAGGTAAACTAGATACTTCTTAATCCTATCCCCATTTTTCAAGAGAGCCCTACTATATAACTTCCTTAATATCAATACAACAGATTAAGGTAAGCTGAATTACTTTTTTCACCCATTAACAGAACTACGGCAATTACAATGTTTAATTCTTACATCCTTCTTGAATATACTTGGAATTTAGTCTGGACCTAATTCACCTTGATGTAAATACTCAGTGTTGCAACACTTGGTCAGAACACAATAAGGTAGGGCTCATTTTGGAATAGCCAACTTTGAGACAAAAAAACAATAGGTATTACTACTGTAAGCATAACTTAACAATCAAGACTCTTATCTAGTCTGTTAAACCTTATTTACTGATGCATGGAATTTTCATTTGATCTCAGGCATGCAGGACTGCATTGTCAGCAACCTGTGACTTAAGCACAGCTTTTATAAACAAAGCAAAACAAACAGCTTTGCCCCTAGTCTACCCTTTGTGCTTGGAAGCAGATAGCAATGAGGCAGCTGTGTTTCCAGGGATTTTTCTAAACTGGCCATTTGGGCTGATTACTGCTTGCCTGGTGTCACTAGAGCTACCCAAAGCAGTCAGATGCATGATTGGGATCTGAGCCTTCAAATAATTAATCCTCCTTGGTCTCAGAGAGAGAATTTTCTTGGACAATTTCCTCTGGTATTATTCCTTTCTTCCTTTTCAGTTCGTTTTAAGAGTGCCAAAGTAATGATCTCAATATATTATACGCCCTTCAGATAACAGTTTCAGGATTATGAAGAATAGTTGAATGGCTAGCAGTAGAGCCAAGTCTTGTCTGGTGCTAAATCAACATTTCAGGATTTTTTCTCTTTCCCCCTGGTGCTAAATATTGAATCAATTCAAGTATTTCACATATGGTAGTATTGCCTTAAATCCTCCCTTCTGTTTAGTCAGCTTCCATGTGTACCACTATACCACTGCTCATACACTATCAACCATACAGGGAAGAATCTTTTGAAATCTATTGTTTCTTCATACCCTTCATGCTGTTTCTAGTATTCTTTCTGATATTATAGTTGTCATTCTGATAAAAGGGAATCTGTTCTTCTTTACAGCAACATAAATCAGAACTAGGTTCTTCAGCTTGATTGAAGTGAATACTCACACCAACATGTGTGTAGGGAAAAAATCCAACTCTCATGTTACAATACTCCATTAAATTGCACTTTAGTGTCTCCACAGAGATCAAGACACACTAGTATTCAGCAAGAGGATAAACAGGAGAAAAAATATTTGAGTGCTACAGCTCTGTTGTGAAGGATTTGGTCCTGCACTTACTCACTGGCAGAAGGATGCTGGAAGGGCAATGTTTAGAATTTCTAGACAAATTAAAGACTCTTTCAAGAGTCTATTGTCTATCACAATAGACAAGTATAGCAAGTAAATTCAATAGAACAATATAGGACAGGAAAAAAAAAGTTCTATTAGCCAAGTATTAATGGAATAAAAAGAGAAGATGGAACTATCATACAAAGGTGAAAATATCAATACACACTTGCTCTACATTAAATGTTCTTGTCACTGAACAGACAGGCATACTTATACAAGAAGCTGAATGGCTACTTGTTGTGATATAGCATCGGGGAAAAAAAAAAAAAAAGAAGCCTTTTAGGTGTATTTAAGTTAAAGAAAAGAGAGTAGGAATTACTATGAACTTGACATGTGTCGAAGAAGCAATTTATCATTTTAAGAATACCTCCTCCTTCTCCTTCTTCCAACTGTTTTTCTTCATGCATTGAACATTTTTTACACACTAGGGTTATGCCATTCTTTGGTAAGATGCATGTTCAGTCTCAGTCCAGACATTTTATGTAAGTCTTATTATGGCAAACTGCCAGATTCTTCCCTGGAGCACCCCTGTCATTGTCAGGTGAGAAGGGAAATAAATAGGATGGGAGAAGACATGACATACACGCTGCAATCCCTGCAGCTGCTAAAACAAAATGATAAAAAAAAGTTACTCCCTTCAAAGGAGACCATAGCTCCACCTTTGCATCGCAAGAGTGGAGGTACTGAAAATAAATGCAAATAGATTTCCTGTCTCCCTGATGCAGCAACAGGTATTAAAGGTCTCAAGTCTTCCGGATTCTCAGGTCTTCCAGATTCTCCCTAAAAAAATCTAAAAGTCTGGAAGTTATAGCCTTTGCATTCAAGTCAGAATCTACAAGACAATTTAATTTTATGTACACTTTTATGTACACTTTCAGGCTTGTGTGACAGATTTGTATTGGGCTGCATGAATGTTGCAGTCTGGTCAAACCAGCTACCAAATCAGGGAGCTCATGGATCAGCAAGTCCTGGAAGCAGGACATAAGAAAATGTCTCTGCTCTGGATTAAGACATATGGTGGCCATATTCTTTGTACCTCTTTCCAGTACATTCAATGGTGAATAGCCATGTACCTAACAAAAGTCAGATTGATTTCACTTGATAGCTGCTGGAGTCCCAGGCAGCACATGCTGTCCATCTGCTGGCTTTTAGATCAATCATCTTGCCTCCACCCCCAGTATGTCTATTCTGAACACTTAAAAAAAAACTATACTTGGACTTTTGAATCTGCCACTCATTATACTGTGCCACTTGTATATTGGTGTTTTGATTTATTTTTGTTTTCTTAACACTTCAGCAAAAACAAAATACTATATCATCTTACTAGATACTTTTGCTCCTACAGCAGTGTTCTGGTAATTTACAGAACTACAAAAAAGAAAATCCCAAGACATTTTATGGAGCAGATTGTCAGCTGATGTAATATGGCATGGCCTTGTAGGCTTCAATGAAGCAATATCAATTTACACCAATGGATTATATAGCCCTGCTGCAGCTATTTCATCTTTGAAATAATCATAGAATTATAGAACAGTAGGGGTTGGAAAGGACCTTTAGAGATCATCTAGTCCAAAACCCCTGCAGAAGCAGGTTTACCTAGATCAAGTTGCATAGGAACATGTCCAGGCGGGTCTTGAAGACCTCCAAGGAAGGAGACTCCACATTCTCCCTGGGCAGCCTGTGCCACTGCTCCGTCACCCTCACAGTGAAATTGTTTTTTCTTATATTTAAGCGGAACTTTTTGTGTTCCAGCTTCATCCCATTACCCCTTGTCCTGTTGCTAGCTACTATAGAAAAGAGGGATGTCCCAACCTCCTGACACCCACCATTTAGATATTTGTAAATATTAATAAGATCCCCCCTCAGTCTCCTCTTCTCCAGACTAAACAGTCCCAGTTCCCACAGTCTTTCCTCATAAGGAAGGTGTTCCAGTCCCCTGATCATCTTGGTGGCCCTGTGCTGGATTCTCTCCAGAAGTTCTCTGTCCCTCTTGAGCTGAGGAGCCCAGAACTGGACACGGGACTCTAGATGAGGCCTCACCAGGGCAGAGTAGAGGGACCTTGCCCAACAAGTCTTTATAACGCAGCAAGAATCTGAACACTCACAGCAGAATCACCAGCATCAAAAGGTAAGGCAGGAAAAACCACAATGTCAGTCTATGGGAAGACACAATTGTGCTGAAGAAAGTCTGAAGTGATCTCCTTGAGTTTTTTATGCTATATTCAGCAAGAAAGGCTGCAAAATAGAAAAGAAACAATATTCAATAGTGCCTTTCTTAGTTTTAGCACAGGCTCAGCAGGGCTGACATCAACTGACTCTCAAGGCTTTGTTAGTTCATGATAGAAGTGCTCGGTGATCATCATGTGTCTTTTGCACTGCAAAAGTGAACATATCTTACTCCAAACTCAACATTCAGTGCTCACAAATCTTGTTGATCAGGGCAATGAGAGAGTTGTAGACTCTCTATGTCAGATGAAGTAACAAAGACTTTATGACTTTTGTTTATATTCCATTAATTCCTTGACTTTTGAAATTACTTTGCTGTGCCGGCGAGCTACTCAGTGAGTGCAGCAGTGGTGATTTTCCATTGAATATTATAATTAACAGGCCTACTAGCTTATGGATTCATTAATTCAGAATGAACACATTCTTTCCATTTTTTTTTTCTTTTTTTTGTTTGAACATGGTTCATTTCAGATATATTCCCTCTGCATTCAGCAACGTAAGCAAATTAACACCAGAGAGATTCAGAATCTGAAAATGCATCCTCAGAGCATCTGTTAAGTAGATTTTTGTTATGCCATATAAATGAGGATCAGACCTAGGTCAGGTCAAATGCTGTGAAGGACATGCTGAACATACCAATTTGCAGCGATCATTAATTTCTGTTGTGTGCATTTTTAAGACACAAAGTAATAGCTTATTTGTTGACCCAATATGCAGAATTATTGATAGAATTAACATCTATAATGGCAAAATGAGGAAGTCCCTAGATGTTTTTTAATATTTAAATTTCTTTCTCTCATCTGAAAATCTATAGAGGTTTTGGTATTTGCAATTTTTGATGGAAGAGAACAGTGTTAGTAGCATTTGAAAAATACAGCAGGAGTATTCTAAGCACATCCATTAAGAGACACAAGCCTGGAAACCTTTCAAAAAAACAGAAGTTCCTGCTTATCTACATTAGCCTTTGCATTCTTGCCTCAGCAGGGATGAAGGGGATCAGAATAGATTAGGATGGCTAGATAGACAGACTGACCAACCAACCAAACTATCTCTGGTCCCCTTCTGTTGAACAGTTGGCAGTCTGCTGTTGTCGGGAGTCTACTCAATGTACAGCAGTGAAATAACACACACAATGCATTACAGAGACAACACACATAACATCAGTGAAGAAGGCAAAAATTCTGGCTTCACTGATACTGTTACTCTTGTAGTTAGTCCAGACAATGCCTTTTGTTAACTGTTACTCATACTAGAGTGGTAAAGGACAAGGAATTGCTATGCAGTATAATTTTAAAAAGACACAAAAGATTTTCTACAGGGCCTCATAGAATGGTGAGCCATTTCTAAAGTCCTTATATATTGGTCTCATATCTAAACTGGGAGCACTGTCACTGCTAAACATTAACAAATTCGTTTCATTTTATTAAGACTAACTGTACCAGGTTTTTTACAGCACAGATAGTTGTTCTCTAGGATTCTGGCCAAGATGGAGAATTGGGGTTTTTTGTTTTTTTTTTTTTTCCCTTCTAGCACGAAGATGAAGTTTCAGCAAGGGACAAAAATTGAGAGTCTGTGACAATGTATAGTGCTAGGAAGAGTAAAGGGTGACAAGAGCTGAGTGACTCAAGGACCGGTCTTCAACCTGATATAATTTAGTGCTTCAGTAATGGTGTCAGTTTAATTAAAAAAGACTGTGGTAATTACATGTCTTGATGACAAGAAGGGAACCCCCCCCCAACCCCAATACCCATCCCAACATTGAATAGGTATCCTAAATGTGAGAAACAGGAATTACAGCAGGAAGAGCTGCATGACCTTAAGAAATAGGTTAATGGAAGCAGAACTAATCCGTTAAGGGACAAAAATCTTCTTCTATAACTTTGGATCTCATTATCGGAAAGCACCTGCAGAAGAATGAGAGAATTACAGCTGTTGTAGGCAATCAAGAGTTACCCAAGCGAGCAAAGAAAATAGAGTGATCTAGGAATATGGATCAAAATTCTTCATAGAGAGCACAGCTGAAGTTTCATCCTCTGTGCAACTTGGATATTTAACATTGCACAAAACCACTTCAGAGAAGAAACTTAAGAGAAAACATTAATTGAATTGAGCTTGTTATTTTAAGCTTACATTGTAGAAGGTATAGGTCTATTATCTACAGACACATCAAGAAGATGAAAAAGTGACTACTTAAGTTGAAGTCAAATACTGGAACAAGAATTTATACATTATCTGAACTTAATAATATGTTAGGAACATTAAGACATAGGAATTTAATTCAGTACTTCAGTCTTCAGTTTTCATTAAATGTTTAAGATCGTAGGCAGTAGCTACAGTTGTCTGCATAAAAAATAGGACATTCAAACTTCCATGTTAGGAGTGAGGAAAAAAAAAAAAAATTCTATCCACAAGTAGAAGTTTGGAAACAATCAACAAACATGTTTACATTTAAAACACAGAAAGTCCCCTATTCTCCTCCATGCTAAGAAAGAGCTATCTTTTAGTTCAATATACCAGACTTCGCCACTTCAAAGCGTGTTTCCTAAAACCAAGTCTAGAGACCAGTATATAGCTCATATTGCATAAGATTCTGAAGTAAACATTAAGAAACTGAATGGTGAAACAGCAAAAAGAAGTGTTGTTTCATTTAACTGAAGTCTGTTAAAGCATTTGGGGAAAAATATTTTCACTAACACTTTTACTGAGGTATCTTTAATGACTCAAACTTTAGGTCATATCCTGAAGAGATCACAACCAGAATCAAATTTTCTATTAAATTATTGCCTTAAATGAAACTGTTTGTTAAGAAGGGTCTCATTTCTCAGAGGATGTTAGTTGTAATTAATGATTTTGGGGTTTTTTTTAAGAGAAATTTTAGAAATATTTTTCAGGCAATAATACTCAATGATACATTTAAATTCCATTTTTCACAAGAGTCAGTTTTCCATTCATAGCTGAAACAAATTCCTTCTGAATCACTCAAATTGACATTTTGCATGGCATTAACCTTAATTATCTGAGTTGTCCTTTGACCAGATATTTTTCTATGGCAAAATACATTCTGGTGAACACTTCACCAGAAAGCAAAGAGTCCAGCCAAATGAACAGTATCTTTACAAAAAATATTAAAACTATGTTAGTGAAAAGAACATAAAGGTCTGCTAGCAATTTCAACAACTGGAAAAAGAAGCTGTCTGAAGGTGCTAGAACTTAATACGGCACAAAATCAGAGCTTTTTTTTATGGTAGCTTCAGAGAGAGACACAAATAAATCAGATTTGTCATAACTCTAAATACCATTTGAAATGTCAGCTGAGATTCAGAACTCAGTGTACCACAGCAATGTGTTTGTAAGCCTTGACTGCACTTCACAAGAAGCCTGTTGTTTTCAGAGATCGAGAACACACTTTTCTGTGGGAGAAATTCCTCAATTTTTTCCAATCATCTTTCTTCTCTCTGTTCACATGAGGTAAAGATGTCCATTCTGTTCAACCTGAATGTACTTTCTTTTTAACAAACACACTTCTGAATATGTAAAAGTTGTTCTGTTGGAAGTTGTTTTAAACAATGTTGGTTTTTTACCCATTTGGTTTTCAAAAAACATTAGTGACAGCCCAGAGCAGTCATATTGCTGGCACTAGCAGGCAGTTCATTTACTTTCCATGTTTTAAAATGTCCTTTTGCATTCAAAAAGGTCTCTGTTCTTCAAGAATTCTGTTCTGAAATATAAGTGGTCACTCGTCTAAAAGAAAGCAATAAGGGATGGAATCTCACAGCTTCTTTATGGCATTTTTTTTTTAGTCGTGAAAAAAAATAAATGCTGAATTGGAAATACAGTCTAATAGAAGGACCACCACTAGAAAGCGAGAGTATAAAACACATTGGACTGGATTGGTTTGGGACATGGCAGCTGCACATTAACTGACTTACCTGTAGCATTGCTCTGCTGAAATCATTCACTCACAGGAAAACCTGTCCACGTCATTCATGGCCACCAATCCTCAGATGTATACAACTGAAGTCAGGGATTCTACGAAATTAATAAACCACGAGTAACCAACTGGGTGAAGGCAGCACTGGTTATGCATCCTTTTCCATCTACTATATTAAGACAGCATAAAAGAAGGGCAAAGACAGATCTGACTTGGTTTTGCAGCATGAAGATCCCCCTCCAAGTCAGTCTGACTTTGCATAGCTACGTCAGATTTAGAATGGTATTGCTTTAGCACCACAAAGTAACTGCAATTCAATGGAGAATCTAAACGAGAAGTAATATCTGAAGTGGTATTTTGTCTCTTCTATAACAGTTGGGACAGTTTAGAACTGTCTTTAAGTAATTTTTTTGCTAGTGTAGAGACAACTCAAACCCACATTCCAGTACTGAAGTCATATTTCACTTAGATCGCCACAGAACTGATTTTTTTCCTCTGCTTTCAATTCTATGTATCTGTATTTTGTCAGCCCACTTTTTTTTCAAGTCATCGATATATTTACATTGTCTTTTGAATATCATGTGTTTACAAAGCCTTAGGAAAAATCTTGTTTATAAGATAGATAAGCTATTACATGAATTAATAAATTCCACCTTCACAAAACTCTGAAAAGACTCTCAAAGAAACAAAGGCCACTGTCACTGAAACTAAAACTTGTCAGTGACCTTCTCACCCTCAGAGACTAGAAATACTACTTCCCTGAAAAATCTCACTGCAGCACAGGAACGAATGATACAGCCAAATAACTACCCACTGGTGTAATCATTTTAAGATAACAGTTTCAGACACATTTTCATAGTAATGTAAACCTATGCATTCATTTTTAAAATTAGACTTTATCTTTCATATTGCAATAATATGAGGAAAGGATTCTTACCTCCTTCTTCAGACTTGTAACTCTTATAACAAAGACAATATTAAAAGGGCTTGTTCTCTGATATTCTTTGAAGAAGGTATTATTCATTAACCCATGTAATACATCTTGTGACAGGAAAATTGATTCCCTGTTCTGGATTAAAACTCCATTGTTCGTGGTATGAACACTGAGCAAAGAGGATGTGCAATCTATGTAGTGGCAGATACAGAGGAGGAAGGCAGCTGGGCAGAAATGTACAGTTGAAATGCTCTGCATTGACAAACCAGAGCCCATGTAATTACAGGAAGCAACCTGGATTATTTAGGAACATTTAAACCTCTTTGCTTCTGCAGACGTTTAACTGAGAGGAGTAAGAATTCCTGTAGAAAGTAAGCATTGTATCACAATAGAAATAGAAAATAATCATTTATATACCACAGTCCTTCTCACAGTATCCTCTTCCACATTCCTCTTTTAAATGAATAATTATTTTATTTTTAATGAATTCTGACAATCACAGAAATTTATAATTTCCTTTTGAAATTTTTATATTTTATATATTTTTCATATTTATATTATATTTTATAGATTTTTATATTTATAATTTTTCTATCTACATGCATGCACCAAAAAGCATCATATCGATGTAAAGGAGTACAACAGATTGTCTGTATACAGATATACATTAAACACGATACATACATGTATTAGCTACCAGCACTGCATTCAACCATAAAAGAGATGCCAGACTGTTACATGGAGAAGATAGCTCTGAAAATGCAGAACTTCTTTGGAAACTCTGCCTAAATTTTAGGAAGATTACTCCCAGGCCAATGATAACTGCAGCCATCACATTCAGGCAGAGTCTTTCAACTTCCATACTCATATGGCTGTGAATTCTTTTTCTTAAAGTCACCAGGGGTCTAGGTGTTATTCTCAAAACAGGAGATATGCTATTAGAGTGTAATTTCCTCCTGTAGAAGCTAGCTCACCAGCTCCACTGTCTTGAGGGTTTAGTGGAAGTAGGAGAGTTAGAAAAGTTAGGGCAGCCTAGACAGAGTTTATCTTATAATTTGTTTCACATTAGCATAACAATAGTGATTTTTAAGAAGATATTTCTGACTTACATTTGGATAAAGACTTGAGTTAAAATTCAGTAAAATCTGTGGAATCTTAATAGGCTGTAAGTAACATCAGAAGAGTAGCCTTTGTTTATAACTAACATATTGATTCTTTTTTGAACATGAGCTAACAGGACAGGAAAAATGTTTTTTTCAGTAAAATGAATGTCTTTGTGTTAACTACTTAATAGTTTGATATTTTCTTACAGTATTTCTGTTGAAGGTATAAATCACTGGTTTTCATAAGCAGTATGTGAAAGCATTTCTTTTTTCATCCTGGAATATCAGGTTACTCTTTATTTCCATTAAGATGCATTTTCCCAATCTAGACAGTTTCTGTTTCCCCTTCTCTGTAATGTTAAAAAGTATTTCTCAAAAAAGAACAGGACAGAACTATTCTACACTTCAAACATTATCCATTTCTGAAAACGTTCTAAAAGCTTGAGTAGGAATTCAGTTTTGTAGATGTTCTGTTTCCCAAAAACAAAGAAAACGTTGATATTTCATCAGAAATTTCTTAACCTTCCTTGGATCCACCAAGGCAGCGTAACATAGCATCAGGTTAGAATGCTCTCAGTTCCACCCATTCAAACATAGACAATTACTGTTTTCAAATAGCAGTTAAACTGTATTAAAAGCTTACTCAGTATCCTTTGTGAGTACATATATTTTCTTAAAAGCATTGTTATGGCTCTAGAAGTGACCTTTGGAAACTACAACCAGGAAAATCCCTTTGGATTATCAAGTACTATTTCTTGTTATTGCAAGGGCACTATGTCACTTATTATCACTGTAATAAACTTTTCCAGTGCCATTTTAATTCCAGGTTTGTTCCCATCTTCATCTGGAGACTTGATAGAAGTTCAGTGCTCTCACTCTTCTCTAAACTCAGGGAGCAATCTGTTCACATCTCCCAGAAGTCATGTGAACTGAGCTTATAAGGAGTCAGAGTAACCTTTTGTTACTTTTCAGCCTCTCCTCCAGGTCCTCTAGAAGGTGCTTCAGTTCCTGAATTTCCTTACCCAGCTGTCACGTACTCCCATACAATCTTTCAAGTAATTTCTTTCTGAAAAAATGAAGTGCTTTATTCTGGTTGGGGACATGCAGATTCCTTTGTTCAAAACCATACCTGTTTGTGCTCCTAAGTAATATTAAATGTTTAGTCGCACCAGTCCATCTTCTCACTGACAGAGTATTTTTTGCCATATTTTTATTTTTCCAATAATCCCTGTCCTGTTCATTGAAAATACTTATCTATCTCTCCCTGCTTCTACATTTCTCACAGTAACAGAGTCACAGTTCTCTGGCTATCTCAACTACAATTGGAACAGATATATTTGCTTCTAATTCCTTAGATATTTGTCTAACCTTGATTATTTAAGCTGAAACTGCTTCACTGCATGCTTACCCAAGTGTTTCCTACTTTAAAGCAAAGATTATATTTTTTTCTGACTCTCAGAGAATAAGTAGTTGTAAATAATATATAACTACAAAGGGTTAAAGGGAAACCTGTAGCATAACCACAGGAAAAGCTGCAGGTAAAAATGTGTAAGCAGTAAAATCTGCAAGGTAAGAACAAGATGTAGTACTGGCAGGAAAGATGTACCGTGGAGCCAGAACAGGAATTGTCTCTTTCTCCTTTTGAGGAGTGGTTAAGGAGCATAAAACATCAATGAGCATTTGAAAAGGGATAATGAAGAGGTTGCTCTCAATCTCCAGCACCCCTCAAAGGGAGTTGAAGTCTGGTCTCTCAGCCTCAGTGACTGAGACAAGTGCAGACCACAGCCATCAGAGTTGGTGTCACAGGGCTGCAAATGCACAGCTAACGTGGGATATGATCATTAGGGACCATCTGTTTGAATACTTAGTGATAAGGATTGATAATAAGAGCTAACCATTAGCACAAATCGCTAATGAATGTCAGTCAAGCAAATGCGTGCTCTCAAGTTTGCAACCAGTCTGATTAATTCGTTAGAATATATGCCCACTGCAGCCACCTCTCAACTCCATGACACAGAGACGGGGCCCCAGTCAGCTGCAATGCCCTCCTGACAGTGGTAGATTCATTTTCATGTCAAACCTGTCACTACAAAAGTTTCCTACTGCTCATACTTGTGTTTCCCTTACATCACTGAAAATTACTTTACACCCAGAGATGGTCAGATAAACACATACATCCACCTGCTGTTATACTCCACTCTCTGATACATTTCTCATTTGTTACTGGACATCACTTAAAAAGACCCATCAAGTACTTTGACTCATCCATTTTGTGCTTTCTTTAGGTAAATATATAAAAAGGTATCTTTTCCATCTTCCAATAATAGAGTGACATACAAGTATTAGAGTCAACTGGTGCAGGAGGGGCTGTATTTTCAATTAATTTCAATAACCACTGTCACCATATATCCATAACGACAACAATTATTTGCTTTCATTTTTTTCCAGACCCATACTCAATGTCAACATTACAGTGCAAAAAGTCAGAAATAAACTCTCCAATTTAGAACCTGGCTCCAGAGGTACCTAAATGCATATCCCGAGTTCCTAATGTGTTACCAATGTACAGTTACTTAAATAAAAAACCCAAAAATCTTTTAATCTACAATTTAAATTCCTCTCTTTTACCCATTATATCATAAGAAAAACACATTACAACCACAGATGATATCTTTTCATAGTGCTATATCAGCAGTTTCAAGATTTCATATTCAGAGAATGTGCATAATAAAAATCCACCAGATCTGTAGTTCATTGAAAGCATATTATCTGAAGTTCTCTAAGCTTTATATTATCTTACCACTGTATCCCTTATGAGAGCTCTATAAAAGGATTGATGTAAAATCACTGAGGAGTTCAGAAAGCGTTCCCAACTTGTCTGCTTTCCAGCAGAATCCCACTGAGGTTCAGCAGCATACTTTGCTCATTACTGTAATCACCAATGAAATTTTTTGAACCAAGAGTTTGGTCACATGGTAAAAGCAAAAAAAAGGCTTGAGGTATCTCTTTGTCCATTTATGTGTCGTTTTGTTTTTTTTTTTTAATCAAGTTCCCTTGTCTCCTGATCTTAGGATTGAGGTGACAGGGAGTTTGTTTCAAAGACTACCTGGAAATGAGTAATTATGTGTGACTTACTTAAAACAATCACGAAAACAAACTGCACAGGGTGTTCCAGTATTTCTTTACTCAGACAGATTTTTTGTTTGGTCTTCTGCCTGCAATCACCTTCAGAGAACAACTTTGTGTTTAAAGTTAGTCTTTATTTTCTATCTATGAGAATTTGCTCATAGACAAGCCATTTTGGAAAGTCATGCCTTATGTCCAAAGAAAAAAATAGTGATCTTCAATGGTGTGCAGTATGGCAAACAAACAGTTTACACAACTTTCAGTACTTTTAAGGGTAAGCTTTTCTGATGGGAAGAGACTAAAAAGCCTTTGCTTGATGAGAAGAACACATTGAAGGCCAGGGCCAGCTACAACAGTCTCCTTGCCTGTTAAGGCTCTCATGCTATTATGTCAAGGGTAGCTTGTTCTTCTGCTCCAGTGCAAGCATTTATATGACTTATGCAAAGTTCAAATCGTTTTACAGTATGTTTTTCCAGTAGTTTTACCAGAAAACGGTCTCATGGGAGAAATGAGAGCCGTGAATATATGGTCCCATCTATTTGTAGATTCAAAGAGCTTATAAAATATGCAAAATTAGTAACTACTAATGTGAGTTTTCTGTCATATGAGAACTATTTCTAAAGTGAGGAACTTGACATTGATTTATTTTGTTTTTTTACTTTTTTAATCTGTGTTTAGAATCTGTGAAAGAGATTTATCTACTTGTGATTATTTAAATTATCTCAGATTACTGTCTGAGGAAACTTCTAACTTAATGCTGACGTAGGGCAAACTTCCACTGATTTCACTGGGTTCACTTAAACAAACCCATTATGACACTAAGTTCAGAGTAGGACACATATGAAAATAGTCAAAATAATGGCAATATCTACTGGAGCTCAAAGAATAAAGTCTATAAGAATACATAAGCTTCTACCATGAGAAAATATGGAATACAGTGCAAAATAAAAATTTTATGTATCTGGTAGAAAAGTACTGTTAATAAAGAACTTGATTTATATTTCACATTGTGTATATGCTATAAAGTACTTGTTTTCAACTCTATAGATGAGTTATTTACTACTACACTGACTTAAAAAGCTCTGTAAATTCCTTCTGTATCTCTATTCCTTCTCTAGGCATAATTAATTACTGCATAAACTAATTAGCAGTTTACACATCTCTTCCATCATCTAATTCACAAGCTAAAATATCTTTTATTTACCTTAATAATGTCTTTGCAGTAGTCTATATTCTACAGGTTTTTATCTTCATGTTTTTTGTTTAGTCAAATGGGATATCTACTAGTAGCCTTACAGGCCTTAAACATGCAGCTATTTTTTTTAATGATTTTGAACAAGCTTCTTGACCATATAATCAAATATTTTTACAAGTTCATTCCTCTATCTAACTTGTTTCAGGAGGATGTTGGTTCATCGAAATACTTAAATATGCATTTAATTTTAAGTGCATATGAGAATACTCTTGAAATCAGCTAGCCCTTCTAAATTAAGCAGGAGCTTAAGAACCTTCTTGAATTAGGGTATACGTGACTTTAGAGATGCTGAGATAACTACAGTTTCACAAACAGAGCTTTGTAGTTTGGTTTTTTTCCCTTTTTTTTAAGGCTCTTATCTGATTGAGATAAATTTTCTGGAATTAGCAGAAATTGCATATGGTACTACTTCTGCATGTTTTTGATACTCATTATACTCAGTTTAAATAAATTGTGCAGTTAATATTGCATTTCCTTTTATTTATGTGACCTGGTTTCTACAGTAGTCAGATATCTTTTCACCTTGTACCTGCTATGTGCAAACTGGGGACAGAAACAAGGGAAAAAGAAGATACAGACACCAAACTATAAAGAAACTAAACTGCTCTCGCTTGAAAGCTGGAAGGGTTTCAATGAACTGACAGTGAGCAATAATGAAAGCCTAGTGTTTGCATAAGGGTATATGATTTGGGATGGCACTTCTAAGAAAGAAGATATAAAAAGTCCTCATCCCTAAACTAAGATAGGTCAGAGGTTGGAAATAACGAGGAAGTAAAAAAAGCATGGAATGATAGACAAAGAATTAACACAGAGGTAAATATGTCACACAAATGCTAAAAGGCTAAAAATAAAATGGGTGAATGTCAATCTCTAAATGAAGACACTCATTTATTTACTAAGCATATCAGAAACCCAGTGACAGGAAAACAATCACTGGACTACTGTAATACCATAACAAAATATACAGCAAAGAAAGAGTAAAACATGCTGCTGTCAGAATGGATCAGCATCTTTACAACATGTTGAAGTAAGCCTCATCAATAAGCTAGCCATCTCAACAAATATCTGAGAATATGCATAGATTCAAATTCCAGGCCTAAATAATAAGACAGGCTGCCCAGAGGGGTTATGGAGTCTCCCTCCTTGGAGGTCTTCAAGACCCACCTGGACATGTTCCTATGTGACCTGATTTAGGTGAACCTACTTCTGCAGGGGGGTTGGACTAGATGATCTCTAAAGGTCCCTTCCAACCCCTACCATTCTATGATTCTATGAATATAATATTGGGTTTATGTTAATAGCACAGATGATTACCTCAGTGAAAGACAAAGTGCAAGAGCAGAAAATACAATTGTTTGTGGTTATTTCAGTGATCTTCATATAATCAAGGTAAATGTCACATACAGATATTCTAGCAGACACTAGGAAGAGGTAAAAATATTACAGATCAATGACTGTCCCAATGAAGCATGTACCCCTTCTAGTACTTCCTGAGCAAATCTCCACTAGAGAACCCTCATCAGAGAATGTACAGGGACAACTTCTTTGGTATGTGAAGAGCAGAGGTTGTCAATTGTGTTTTTTGTCTTAAATAGGTTTTTAGGGTAGTTTGGAGGAACATGGTGAGCTACTGGACTGTAAGTCTGACAAGTATATAAGGAAACAGGTAGAAGTTATTTATAGAACAGAGATTCAGCTACTATATAGTTTTATTTCACTGTTTAGTTTCTGTTAAAGATTTATTTAGATTTGAAGAAATACAATAAACTTGGGAAGACTTAATATGGCTTCTCTAAATGAAAATCACACCTTACAAACCTCTTGAGAGTTCTTTGAACAGATTTATGACCATGTTGACAAGACCAATGCAGGTGATATACACCAATCAAATTTTAAAGCTGTCATCAGATGTCATGAACAGCTTCGATATGAGGTGTGAATGAGGATTGTCCTGTCAGGAAAGAAGATGATGTTATGGGGATGTAGGAATGTATAAAGTTTTGGAGAGAATACAGGGTATCCAATAAGGCATCAGGAAACCAGACTCAAAACAAACAGAAAGCGGTGGTTCCACACATCGAGCACTAGATCTCGATGACAAAAGACAATATGGGGTGCAATTCACAGAGGTTATGGAAAGACTGTAAAAATAAAGATCCAGAGCAGACTACTAAATTAAGTAACAATAGAGTCAGGAAATTTCTGAGTTGAAAACAGATGGAAATTCAGAGAGAATCAGAAAAGGGTACATAATTGCCCTCTTATGATTTTACCTCCGTGCCTTCTTATGGCCACTGTTGGAAACCACTTACTGAGTTGAACATACCACTGCAGCCTGTTCTCATGTGAGAGAAAAATCAATGTAACCTGGGCTGCATAGATGTACCAGCATGTTGTGCAGTCAGCATGGCTCTTAGGTTCCTCTCCTCCTCTTCCAATGGACAGGAGTAAGACTTCAGGTAGAGAGCAACAATAAAATGAGTGAATTTGGCCAGAACAACTAAGTGATGCCCTTTGAGTGAGGGCACAGAGCAAAAGCCCATAGAAAACTTTGCATATGCTTGATGAGACAAGAAAAAGACCTTTTTAATTTCAAATTAGTAGGAGCAGCTTTTAAAAATAACTTTTTATTCTAGAATTCATTGTTAATGTTTGTTGATTTTTATGTTACTTTACTAATAGATGTTTTTATTATTTGACAAGTCACAGTATTTATTGGTCCTACAGTGATTAAAGAGGATATTGTCATATGTCTTTCCTAATGCAAATGCCAAAAAAGCTAGAAAATTATAGACATTTAAAATTGTGATAATATAAAATTTTCTCAAAGGTGTTTTAATTAACAAGTGAACTGCAGTTATAAGTCTATTGCCTCAACGAGTACCTCAATCATTTCTTTTCAGTAAGCTAAATTTACTGTAGCTGTGATTTATGATAGATCCTTGCAGTTTAGCATCTCTGTACTAACCCCTCTTCCATCTCATAGGTTTCAGGGGGTTAATTAATCTCAAAATATTATTTATTTTCATTATTATCACCCTAATAAGATTAAATCTGTAATTACTTTGATTCTAACTAAAAGCCATAAATATCCCCTTGCCTTCTTTTTGCATTTTATTTTCTATACCATCAGACTGAAGTTGCAACAGCAGACTGGGCTTGCACACTTGGCTGCTTCCCTTCTCCCCGAGCTCAGTAGCAGTTGATTTACTCAGTTGTTTAAACAGACTGGCAGGATGAGCTACTGCTGGTGTTCAGCAGTCAGCCTCACCTGTTCAACGTATTGCTGCCAAATTCAAAGGGATTGTTTTTTTCATCTTTCTTAAATAACACAGGCCAAGTAACAGGCTGAACTATTGAATGTCTTCTTTCATAGAATCATAGAATGGTAAGGGACAGAGTGTACCCTCAGCAAGTTCACTGATGATGCCAAACTGGGAGGACTGGCTGATTCCCCAGAAGGTTGTGCTGCCATTCAGCGGGATCTCAACCGGCTTGAGAGTTGGGCAGAGAGGAACCTCATGAGGTTCAACAAGGACAAGTGCAGAGTCCTGCATCTGGGAAAGAACAACCCCATGCACCAGTACAGGCTGGGGGTGACCTACTGGAGAGTTTAAATTGCAAAAAAGAAGGTATAAGTGCATTTCCAGGAAAGCTTTCTATAGAGAAGGACAGTGAACCAAGAAAAGAACCGACGTGAGAAAGATATAGAGGCCTCATTATCATGTATTTTAATAAAATGTAGGACAAGTATCTGTCAGCATCTGACAAGCATCTGACTGTATTCTGAGACAGAGGCAGCAAAATACACAATTCCTCAAAATTCACTCATTTCTCTTTTGTGTTAAGTAAATGGTTTCATTGGCTAGTCTCCACATAATGGTCTTTTCACAGATAAAGATCCTCCGGTTCAGAGACAGAGAATATAGCCTGGTCATCTTAAAATTTCTTGACCTTATGACCATGAGGGAGCCTTGAAACAATCTGAAGTAACCCCTAGGCTCTTTCTAGTTGTGCTGACAGCACTCCCCTAAAAGCATTTTGGCCACAAGAAATTGCAAAAGTTCAGCAAATTGAGTTTTAACCTGTTATTCTCCTTTATCAGTGATAAACAACTTGAAGCTGCATCTTCCACAGGCAGCCTCAGTCGTTTGCCTTAGCCAGAATTAGAGTCCTTCTTCATACCTCAGGCAATGGGTCATGTGCTTAGAAATTCCTTCGCTTATTTATATTTTTGCATTATCTTATCTCCCAAAGTCCTTCATAATGCTATGCAGATATTCTACCGTAACAGAATCACCTCTGAGAAGAGAAAGCAAATACCAATGAAAACTGTGCAAGCTGCATGCTATAAGAAAGGTATAACTGTGGCAAGGACAAGAAGAAAAGATATGTCTGGATCTTTGACATGCACAGTGCAGGCACAATCTCATTTGGAGGATGACATTCAGAAGAATTACTTAGTTCTAAATGGCTTCCTTGAATATATTGCTCCCTTAACCATGATTATGCACAGAGCAAATACATCCCATTTGAGCTCTCTTAAAACTCTTATGCATAACAGTAGGAAAGCAAAGTGCATTTTCTAAAAGTCAGAAAAGTTTAATATCCTGAAGAAGGATATGAATGTGTCTATGTTTTACTTGGAGCTGTAATTCGTAGTTATCAATGATGATGTTCATTACTGGAACACAGTTCGATGATTGAAGTACCTAATTCAAACTGTGTGTGTTAAGTAAAAAATAAATGCAATCATAATTCCATAGGCAGACTCCCTATGTCAGACCCTTAATAAATGTAAATTATCATCTGAGGATCTGGACCAGCCTTGCTGTATCTTCCTCCCAATTTAAAAGAAAATGCCATTAGTTATATATAAGAGATATTGATGCTCCTTTTCTTAATTAAGCACAGCAGGACTTTTACATTTTTATGGCACTGCTTAAAAAGAGATCACAGATCAACCAAGTCAAAGATTCCAGACCACTCATAGAGGACCTAAAGATGGAAAGAGTAATTATGAGTCCAAGATTAGTACTAATCTCGATGCCAATGATTGCAGACAGAAATGGAACCCGTCTGTAGTACACATTAAAAGCAAAAAGAGATGCTTGGCAAATATAAATGCTAATGAAAAAACTTACATCTAAATAATGCCTGATGAGTTCAGGAATTCAAATTATTTCTCAGAATTTTGTATTAACTACTATTTAAAAGCTTGGTTAGTGCAAGAAGTGCAAGCTCATTTCAATGCCGTCAGGAACTGTTCTCTGTACTGCACAGTGTAAAGGTTAAGTAATGTCCAGTCCCAACAACTGTCCATCCAAATACTCTAGGCAGTCTTGTGGTGAAACAATAGTCTGCTTGCACAAAACATACTATAAAGCCACATATTTCTCACTTCACTGACCTCTTCATTTACCTAGACTAAGCTCCTGGGAGCACAGTTTGTCAAAAGAGTTACTGGGCAATCAATCAATCAATCGATCCATTCAAATGAACAGCAAAGTTTATTCTTAAGTTTAGCACAGACTTTGTGAAGAAGCAGTAGGCCCCTGAAATAGTTAAAAGATGTAAATAAATTCACTGTGATGTCTCTGCATGTTGCTATGAGTAAATTGAAGGGACACTGTCAAGGTTGTTTGGCTAAGAAATTGTCAGGCATGAAATTTAAAACAAATAAAGTCCACACATGACTTGCTGTATAACTCAGTAAAAATGGTCCTGAACCAGTGATTGTTTGGTGCTTGGTGTCTTTGTTGTGGGATTTTGTTTTTGTTTTACTTCTTTTTTTTTAATTTTTAAATTTTGTTTTTAAATCCATGATCTTGATAGAAGTTGGTTTTCCAAATACATTACAGGAATCAGGAAGCCAAAATATATGTGAGGCATTTTTGGTGGGGCATTTTTTTTTTTTTGTTTATCAAAGTTAAATAACAGATGTTGGAAACCAGATTGAATTTAAGCACATAACTGAAAAAAAAGAAAATAATTCAGTTAGAAGATATGAAGCAATGGCAGTTATGAGTTTAAGACCTGCTAGCCATCCTCTTAACCATCCTCTTTTACTTCTGTATCGAGTCAGAGAATCAAATTATGCTATATTTCAGTGCCCAAAAGCTTTATAAAATAAAGACATCTTTAGTCTCTTTTGCAGATACCAAAAAGGACACAGAAAACAGCATATCACCAGGTGGGTTTTTTTCTTATTACAGTCAAATATGTAGCCCCTGTGTTTCTACTCAAATGTCCAACAATAAAAAATATTATTATGATTTTAAAGAAGTCCCTAGAGGAACATTAAGTAGCAAGAAATAAAATGACGTCTCTGTTTTTATTTTGACAAACCTAGAACGGGACTATTCTTTTTTCTGTCACAAAAACATAATCTATGAAATGTCCTCAGATCCTCTCTCTTTTTCTGGTATCTTTTAAAGATATTTTTTCATGACAAGCAAAATCCAACCTTATGGAAAATCAATTGTCTCCCTTTTAATATATACTACTTTGATTTCTGTGTTTGTTTTATTTTCCCCAGTAGGGCTTTCAATCTCAACTTGGTCTTCTATGTTAATCAATTCCAACATCACTATATGGGTTTTTTTCCTTTTTTTCTGTCTTATCTAAAAATATTGCTGTTTTTATTATCCAAAAGCAGAAAAATACTCTTATCACCAAAGTGTAACTAAAAAATGCATATAGGCTACGCTTACTGCATGCAGGCATCTTACATTGAGTTTGTTTGTCATTGTCTGGCCTGGTATTTTTTAAATAGAACAGTGCAGTTTAGGGGAAATTCTTCATGGTAGGATTAGTTATCTTGTTCTTCACGGTAAGAGTAGGTTATCTTGTTCATAAATTGAAATATTCACTACAGGAATCTCTATCTAGGTTACACATTGATTATTTATAAGTGTGTTTTTAAATTTTTTTTAAAAATCAAGATAGCTTTGTGGTGCTGTTTCACAACAGCAAGATCAATGAATTTCTATGGCTGTAAGGGTTGAGTGCATTTTTATTTTGACCAAAATAAGTATCAGCATTTATGACCTTAAATGTAATATTTAAAACTTACTGCTACAACACTTAATGATACATAAGGCTTGCTTTCCTTAGAGATACTTAGAAAACTACTTAGAAAACATTAGAGACATTTTTGAGTGAATGCTAATCAAGACATACTGTTAAAGAGATTTAAAAGATGGAGAAAAAGGAAGAAGCGTGTTGCTGGAAGGTGGTATAAAATGTAACTCCCAAAATTTGTTATGAAAATTTACAGGGCAGGTGTAATGTTCTGAGCAAAATATGTGGTCAGTCAAACCAAATGTGCAAGTTTGCAAACTAATTCTCCATGATTATATGAAACATACAGTCCCTCTTATGCAGCAAACTTATCGCTTCTTGACACACTGAAACTGCACTGTTCTATTTAAAAAATACCAGGCCAGACAATGACAAACGAACTCAATGTAAGATGCCTGCATGCAGTAAGCGTAGCCTATATGCATTTTTTAGTTACACTTTGGTGATGAGAGTATTTTTCTGCTTTTGGATAATAAAAACCTGTTAAAAACAAGGATCAGGCTTCACTAGCTTTACACATTAATGAATGTGGTCTTGAAAAATAAAACCGCTATGAATTATATTCTCAAGCAACAAAAACGGGAGTGGAACAAAATGCACCAGTTTATTCAACCTGAAAGTTCTCTTAAAATCAAACTAATCTGAAAAAAAAAATGTCTTTTTTCTTAGTAAAGGCTTTTTTGCTTTGTAATTGGTTCCTGAAACTGTTGTAACAACCTGCCTCCAAAATACTTTTTATGCAGTGATTTTCACTAAGATATACTAGCAACCTTACAACACACCCATGTTGAGGTCAGGAGGCAGGGTCTCCTTGTCAAGGGAGGTTTGCTTAATTTGCTGTGCTGGTTTTGCAGACAGCTCAGACTGTTTCAAATGAGCTTCTTACTCAGAGTGAATCAGATCATTAAACTGTGTCTCCCACTGTGCTCACATTTAAGCATGTATATGACTTCACTCACATGAGTAACCCTCCTGACCTCTCCCTGGGATCAGACACCAGAACTGTGTTATGGTTTGCCTGTCACCAGAATAGGGAATAAACACAATTTGATTATGAGCTAAAACTATATTGCAGCACTTTCAATAGAGAAACTCCAACTTTTATATCAAAAATTAATAGAATTCAGTTTTGTCAAGATTTTTCTGGGTTAGTGTCAGACCTGAGAGAAGTCTCAAATCCTTCCAAGTGAGAATACTTTTTTTGACAGCCCATTAATTTAGCCCTGCTCTCTATGTCACTGTGCTTGCTTTTCTAATCACTTCTGAATCACTATGAAAACGACATTTCAGAGTTATGTGGGAACATTTTCAGGAGCACAATACTAAAAGAAAGGTTATAAAAGGGATACGAGGAGGAGTTGCTGTCTGATGTTGCAGGGTTTACAGTCAAGGCAAATTCACTTATCAATTCACATCCTATCATCTTTCATTAGTCAGTTCAGTGCAGGGTTTGAACACCTCATGGACTCCTTGTCATAGGGACCAAAAGAGAGATAAGAAATGATGTAAAACTATTTCCCTTGACAGCACCGACACAGATGGAGACTTCGTTCTGACCATATTGCCTTCTTTAGCGCCATCCCTAAAGCCATTAACTATAATAATGATGGAGCCCGAGTTATTTATTTCTTCACAATTTCCTGATTTTTTTTTCAGTATTACATCAACATACTGAGACCTATGACAAGCCTTTGTGTTTGCCCTTGAAGGCAACTGCCACATGCAAAATACTCTAAGTTATTCACTTATCAGCAGAAGTACAAATGAGACTTAAAACACCAGTTCTGTACAGTAACTGATCTAACATAAAATAAAAACTGTTACATTCATTTGCTGTGTATCTATGCCTTCTTGTATTAGGGTTTGAAGATTTTTTTTCACCTTTCTGGCCTTTTACTGATGATTGAAGCCAACAGGTATCAGTTGCTGATTTACTGTAATCTGTTTCACTTCAAATGCTGTCATGAAAATTATCAGAGTTTCTGACTCACAGGAAAAAATGAAAGACTTCTGTTCTTTCATAGTAATGCAGAGTGGTAAAATTAAGAAATATCCCTTCCATGTCTTTCCCCTGCACTCCTATACAGAATATAGAGCTCTCTAACTGTAGAGCTACAATAAGCAGCATCCTAATTCAATCTGGAAAATAAATACATTTTAATTGGTGACTACAGTAAATTAAGAAATATGAGGCTGAGTGATACAAGGACAGACTACTTAACACTAGAACCATACAATCATAGAATACCAGGTTGGAAGGGAATTCAAGGATCATGTGGTCCAATCTTTCTTGGCACAGTCTAGACAAGATGTTCCAGATGAAACTTAAGTGTCCAGTGTTGGGAAACCCACCACTTCTCTGGAAAGATTACTGCAATGACTTTTAATTTTTCTCATTTTCAAAAATTTTCTGCTCATGTCCAATCAGATTCTCCCCAAGAGTAACTTGTATGCATTACTCCTTGTCTTTCTAGGTGACTCCTTGTAAAAAGATTGTAAAAAGAGGGCCAATCTGGGCCCTCTGCCATCAGTATTTCAGGAAAGGAATTTGAAGTGTTTGGGAGGAGATGTAAGAGTGGTACAAGATGGAGGCAACCATGTGGATCCCACAGTCAGAGAAGGAGGAAGGAAGGAGGAACGACAGACCAGAGATCCCTCTGCAACCGGTTGTGAGAATGTAGGCTGTGCCCCTGCAACCCACACAGGGCAATGACAGGACTGAGAGTCACCAGGTGAGTGTGTCCAGACAGGCAGGAGACTGTGTGAGGAGGTAGCCATGGAACAGGTTGTGCTGGAGAGCCTGTGGGCCGCAGAGACGCACACGGGAGATGAAGAGGAGCTGCAGCCCTTGGGATAGACACACGTCAGAGCAGCCCGTGTAGGGATGATCAGTGTGTGAGGTCCACGAAGGAGCAGGGAGGATCAGCAAGGAGTCTGACTGCCTTGAGGAGAGACAAACGGCAGGAGCCATCAGGAATAGACTGACTGAAATCCCCATTCCATGCCCCCCTTAGCGCTTCATGGGGGAGGAGGTAAAGACACCCAGATCAGGGCTCTGAGCCCAGGAAGAGAGCAGGGGTGGAGAGAGATGGTCTTAAAGGGCTGGTTGTGCTCTTCATCACTGTAACCATTCTGTGTCATTTTACGTTTGTTATGTTTTGGGGGTTTATGGTTATGTTTTGGCTGGTGGTAGATTAAATTATTTTCTGTTTTCTTCCCCAAGCTGAATAGTCTGGTCTGTTTTGTCTAGGACCATAAGCGGCAATTAAGCTCTCCCTGTCCTTTGGGAGTTCTTCAGTCTGTGGTATTTAAGTCTAATTGTGGTCTTTTGTCCTTGGATGAGGCTAAACCACAATATTTTCCATCTTCTTTGTAGCCACCCTTTAAATATTGGAACATAATGATAAAGTCTTCCCTAAGTCTTCTTCCCAGTTCTCTCAGCCTTTCCTCATAAGGAAGGCTTCCCAGTCCTTTGACTAAATTTGAGTGGAAGCTTGAGTGGTGTTGCTAACAAAAGAGTTTCTCATCCTAGAATGGATGAAAGGACTGACCAAGGCTTTGCAGAAATGCTATTTCTGACATTGGATTTCCCTAATCTGCTTGTTCATATCAACAGAATGTTTTCTGAAGAAGGAGCTACGAAAAGCCTGGCACAGACTGCTGACCCTCCGGATGATAGGGGACACTAATATCCCTGGCTATACCTTCCTACTATGGTAGCACAACAACTTTGCCTTTTTCCTCAGATTTTACTCCAAAGACAAACGCCACGCTAAGATAACAACTGCTATGTACACATTCAGCAAACATAACTTAAAGTCACTGCAGTAATTTACAACGTGGCAAGTGATATTCAAAACAGCCCAAATGAAAAAGAAAAAACCCTAAGCTAAGAAGGCAGTCTAAATATCTCATTTATGAGAACAACGCTATTTATCTGCTCTATGACAAGGAATTTCCCAGTCTAGCAGGTACTCTGACAATAAGGAAGCAGAAAAAGCAAATCAGAATTACTGTAGTGATGTACTTCATATTACTAACACTTTTATCCCAGGTGTAATTATGTCAGCTGTCAGGCCAAAACCAGCCCCTGGATGCCAGTCTCACAACTGCTGTCATTTCCAATGGGTCTGCATGCACATCTGCTTCTGCAGGGCAGAGCTTACCCCTTAGAATAACTAAGGCATTTTAAGAGGTGTTTACATATATTCAGCAAATTATGAGAATCATCCTAAAGAGTTGTGAAATTCACCCCACCATTTGTCTGATTTCATTTACTAAGAAACTAGCTTAATTTACTAGTCCCTCCAGTTAGCCAATGTGTCATCTGTGGAGGCTCCCTTTCTGCTGTGTTTGACTTCTCCCGCGAGAGTAGGTATTCACACCTGTGCTATTCATAGTGCTGCTTGTCAATACAGTGCAGCAACCCAATTTCGAAGTAATTGGAACGGTAGCTTTGATGCTCAGAGCTACTGTTCAGCAGAAATTTAATAGGGAGATGTTTGGTCCCTGTAATTATTGTGATGTTTATAATTTGCTACAAAGTAATTCAGTTAATAGGATCTTAACTAGAACAAGCTCCATGGTGAATGCATTGAATGAATGCGACCATGTGCAGGACTAATAGTTACTTGCAGGTGATAAAACTTGCCAGCTTGAGTGTCATGTAAATTAACAAGATAATTTACCGTAGTTGTTTGAGTTATATTACTAAAAAACAAGAAAACATTTAAATATCAGACATATCTCATCAAAAGGCCTCAGGTGTTTATTCATTTAAACCTCAAGTTGCAGAAACATTGCATAATAGTTACACAAATTTGTGACAGGCCAACTAAGTGTATACATGCATGTACACTTACACATGTCCACTCATGAGCACAACACACAGAGAGCTTCTCTCCCCTCTCTGCAAATAACCCCTAGGGCAGGGCCAATACAGGACTTGAAAACAACCTCTTAAACTAATTTATGTATCTCCATGTTGGATTTGTGTGGAGCAGTTTCTCATAGTGGAAGGGGCTGAATGGTGGCTCCTGTAAGAAGTTACTGTAAACTTCCCTGACTCTAAGTCAGACCCACCTCTGGAGCTGAGAAAATTGGGTGCCTCTATGATCACTTTTTAAAGGGAGTATTGTTCTTTCTGGTAGGTAGCAGAAGGAGTTGGATGAGTGAGAAGCAACAATGTAGACCTCAAATTCAGGGAGAGAAGAGAGGAGGTGGTGTGCTCGAGTAGAGACTCCCCTGCATCCTGTGGTGAGTCAGAAGCTGTCCCCCTACAACCTGTGGAGGGTAATGGTGCAGTTGAGATCTGTCAGCAGCTCATGAAGGACCACCACAGAGGTGACTGTGCCCAGAGGGTCCATGACTTTGTGGGAGGGTGGCACTCAAGCAGAATGTGACTTGAGTTCTACTGCCGCAGAGGAGACCCACACCAGAAGAGTTTGTGAGGAGCTGCAGTCCTTGGGAAGGACTCACACCAATTTGTTAGGCATTGTATCCCATGGGAGTGACCCCACATTGGAGCAGGGGAAGAATGTGAGGAGTCCTTTTTCTTTGAGAAGAAGCTGCAGAGACTATCTGTGAGGGACTGACCAAATTCCCCATTCCCTATCCCTATGTGCCACAGGAGAGGATAGAGACAAAGATATTGGGAGCAGGTGTCTGAGCCTGGGAAGTAGGTAGGGGTGGGGGAAGGTGGTGTTGAAGTGTTGGTTGCATTTTTATCATCATCCTGCTCTGGTTTTGCTTTCTGTCTGTCCTATTCCTAGTTTGTAGTAGGTTAAACTGTTCTTGTTTCCACTCTAAGTCAAGTAGTTGAGTCTGTTTTGTTTGGAACCATAACTGGCAGTGAGCCCTCCCCATCCTTATCTTGATTCACAAGGCACTTCTCTTTTCACATCCCATCTTATTGGGTTCTCTTCCATCCTACAGGAGGTGGGTGTATGGGAGAGAGGGTTGAACAAGTGGCTATGTGGTGCTTTATTGCCAGCTGGGCTTAAACCATGACACCCTCATACTAAAAATTATTTTGTATTCCTACATCTTCTAAGAGGAAAAAAAAATCTTCTTATGGGAAAACTGAAGTCAGGAATCTGAGGCTTCTATTTTCACATACTTTTTAAAAGCATTAAAAGTCTGTGAAATTTTATCAGTTTTCACAACTTACAAATCTCCAAAATGAATTCTATAACACCTTTTTTGAATTTACCTTTATGAACAGTTTTATCACTTTGAAGTCTGACATCTAGCATCATTTTAGACTTAGAAATGCTATTGAAAGGCTTCCACTAGGAAGTTGGGAGCACATCACTTGTCCTTCAAGGGCCACATCATGACAACATTAAACATATGAAAATGACATGCATGAGGTATTTCAAGTTTGCTTTATCTAAATAATAATACAATAACCAGTAAAAAGCACAGTAATTACATTTGAAAATACATATTTATTTAAGAAGATAGCTCAGTAGATTAAAACTATAGGGACTTATGGAGGGAAGATTGATTTCACTCGCCTCATGGAACATCTGAGTCAATATCAGATTCTAGTTTGTCTGCAGTGTTTTTCACATGCTTTCATCTTAATTCTGGAAGAGTACAAGCCAATCCCTTTGAAAGTAACAACTCCCAAAAAAAAGTATGTTTCCAGTGTATACGACATACCTAAACAAACATGCTAAGTGTTGCCTAGCCCTAGACTTGACGCATATGTTGAATCCCAGACACAAGCCTACTGGCAATGATATACATCATTTGCACAGTTGCAGAAGTTGCCACTTTTACATTCTTTTCTCTTTTACTGAAGCAGACTGAAGAACAGGCAAGGCTGCCAGAAAACAGTAACTTTTGATTCTTTGTCACATTGAAGTCCTCCAGTGCAGAAGTCTGGCACTGACAGGAACACTGAATGTGTTTAGTGTTTGGGTCCTTCTTTTTCTCTTCCTTAGAATGTAAAACAAAATCGAATTTCTCCCTGATAAGAAGAAATGTGAGCTTGTAGCAAACAGGCTTTGGAAGGCTCATACATTTTCTGTCAGTAGTTTCACTCCTCAGCAGTGAAGTATGGAATAGCTTTTTAAAAAGATTAGAATGTAAGTGGGCGTACACCTGTGTGGCCAAGCTTATTATTGACAGCTTTCATTTCTGCTCCACTGGTGCATAAAAACGTGTGGCATCAAAACACCAGTCCAATTTAGTTGACAGGCAACAGCTATACACTTTTTCAAAGTAGAGGTTTAGAAAGAAGAAGCTCACATTGAATGAAAAGCTCCTACCTGTTCAACCTCTGTTCAATTAAATTACTGCTTTCACTGAAAATTTTCCTTTAAAATTCCTGCCACTCGGGATTTCTATACATTTTTACAACTCCATATGTGGATATATCCTGCTGCTATGTGACAACTCACATTCCACTTCAGTGCTAGAAAGAAGACCAAATTTCCAAATCCAGAGAGTAAACTCGAGCCACAGTGGTCTCTTCCAGTGTCCAGGTCTCCTCTCTGTTTGTCTCTCCCTTTCGCCGCTAGGACGTTTCATAGCTGAAGCTATCCAGAAGGATGCAGTAGGCATCAGTGAGGCTTCATTACATTTTCCTTGCTTGCCTTCAATCTATACCACCAGTGTAGGAGTTAAAAGCAGCGTTTTTCCCTCCAGTCTTTGTCACGGGTTTGCTTGGAGCCATTTCTGGTAAGGGGGAGGGGGCTGTAAAGATGGCTCCTGTAAGAAACTATTTCCCTGGCTCCAAGTCAGACCAGCTTCTGGGGCAGAGACAATTGGATGCCTCCATTATCACTTTTTAAGAAGAAGAATGTGGAAGAGGGGAGTTGTTCCTGTTCTTCCTTCATTTCCAACTGGTGGTGGAAGGAGTTGGAGGAGAGAGAAGTGACCATGTGGACTCCAAGGTCAGTGAGGTGAGAGACGAGAAGGTGTGCTGGAGCACAGACACCCCTGCATCCCATTTGGAGATGTCAGCTGTCCTCATGCACACTGTGGAGTGGTTAAGCAGAGATTTGTTGGCAGTTCATAGAGGATCCATGCCAGGGGCAGTGACTGTGTCTGGAGGAGACCATAAATTTGTTAGAGGGCAGCATTGAAGGAGATCATGCCTAAAATGCTGCTTGCCACAAAAGAGTCCCATGCTGGAGGAGTTTGTGAACAGAAGCTGTAGCCCTTGGTAAGCGTTCACACCAGAGAGATACATTAAGGACTGTATCTGATAGGAAGGACCCCACATTGGAACAGGGGAAGAGTGTGAGAATAGAGAAGCAGCAGAGCCCATCTGTGAGAGACTGACCACATTCCCCATTCTGCATCCCCCCAAGTCGTTGAGGGGGGAGGAGGTAGAGATATCAGGAGCAATGAGCTGGGCCTGGGAAGAAAGGAGGGATGGGGAAGGGAGATCTTACAGTGTTGGTTGTATTTTTCTCATCTTCCTGCTCTGGTTTTGCTTTCTGTCTGTTCTGTTTCTAGTTGATAGTAGAATAAACTTTTTTTACTTACCTCTCTAAGTTGAGTACTGGAGTCTCTTTTGTCTCGAACCGTAATTGGCAGTGAGTCCTCCCTGCCCTTGTCTCCATTCAGAAGGTCTTTGGTTATCATTTTTTCCTCCCATCTCACTGGACCCTTCACCATCCTAAGGAGGGTGGAGTGTGTGTGTGAGGAGTGAGCAAGAGGCTGTGCGGTGCTTCCTTGCTTGCTGGGCCTAAATCAAAACAGTCTTCAGCCACTACCTTTACCATACTACTTAAACATAAAAATATGTAAATATATAGAAAATATGTAAAAATATTTTCTACATAAAAATCAGTATCAATGTCCCCATCTGACCTCAGACCATTGCCAGCACTCCTTACAAGGATCATCTTTTACGGAAGGATGTAACTACATTACCTGCATAAACATGTACTCATTTACATCCTCTGCTACCTCATTTACACATCATAATCACCAATCCATGCAAAAACATGGTAAGTGAGCGTCTTACTAACCACAGACAACAGCTCCATAGGTACTCATGCACTATATACTAGTCCATACATCCACATACATTTGACAGAATTAGGCAGCCTGGCTTCAATAACTGTCCAGAACTGTCCAGCTCTAGAATCTGTACACATATAAGCTGATTTTGGGTAAGTCTATGGAATAAAGAGGAGGGTAAATTTATTTTCAGTGATAATCTGATAACAGTGAAAAAAATCTCACCACCTTTATCAACTTTTAAAATGTTTCTTGGAAGAAACCATGCTTAGATCATCTTTCAGTTATAGCAACACATTTTTATTTCCTTCAGTGATATAACTAGAAGTTACATTGAAAGCTGAGAATTTGAAGAAGTTTAGGATTTTTTTTTTCCAATTTAGAGTGTTTCGTTTCTTATGTCTCTGTTTTTAACAGTTGAAGTTAAACTAAGTAACCTAATTTACAATTGACACTGAATCAATGCTACAAAATTTCATGCAACAACTATTTTTCTTATTACTACTTAGGGATAGAATTTTATAGGAGGAAATGGACACCATCTTCCTGCCCCTGCCATCCACCTGAGACAATCTTGAGATGCAGAGCTCATCCTCTCCTCAGTGACAGCCACTAATTCAAGTTTCATTCAGGGATGGGACTTTAGTTAAATCTGTCATTTAAAATCCCATTCAGGCCAACAACAACAAAACCATTTGTATCTCCTAGCTACAATTCATTCAACTTACAAGAAAGTTGAGCATAACCATTTTGTTTCTTTATGTGTCAGTGTGCAAATTTTAAGAAGCAGAGGACCTTTCAAGTAATAGCAATAACATTATTCTAAGCTCAAAGGGAGAGAAAATAGGTAGGAAACATGCTGTTCTGACATAGAAGGGGTGTCTTTTCCCCAATACACTCTAAGGACAACACATAGAAGATGTACCATGCACCTGTTTTGGGAATTCATTCAGGAACACTGTTCCCAAGACAGGCCAGCGGATGTCTACATGCAGGCAGCAAACCAGTCATCTGTCCTGAACCATTCGATTTATATAAGGTGAAAGATGACTTCAGTTTATATTGTTGTCTTATTTCTCAAGTCATGGACAAAGAATGCTTGTTATTGGACTTGTCCTTTGGGGAAAATAAAAAAAAAAAAAAAACAGAAAGAAAAAGAAGACGAAGATTATGCAAGGAGCAATTCCACTTGCAACAGAAAGTAAACCTGGCAAAACTTCATTCCCACACAAAGCCTTTGGAGATTTGTCCTCCAGTTTCCAAGCAGAAGCCTTTCTTTTTTTTTTTCCTTTTCCCCCAGACAGAAGTGTTTTTACACTTTGTTTCCATTATTGTTGTTGCCTCACTGATGTGAATAGTGCCACTGAATTAAGTATCCTCAGTGTGACACAAGGGAATTGTAAAATCTAACTAATGGAATATGTTGCTATTCACTTGTGTTTACATACTTTTTAAAAAGAAATATTTGTGTCTTTGTGTTTAAAAACAAAAAAACAAAAAGAGAGAAGGATAGTTCCCAGTGGAGTTTTGAATCATGCCTAATAAGCTGATTTAGTAGCTAACAACTTTGAAAAAAATGACATTTAAATGCTTTAAAATAGTTTCTACTCTCAAAGACTACCGGTATCTGGGGACTCTTTATCATGTTTCTGCCTCCATATGTAGCTCATCCTAGTTGCTTAAAATGAGAATGGCTAGCTGTGAATAAATCAGCCACTTATATGAACTTGATGTCTGAAATTACTGGACCGACCCCAATAACATTCATCCACTCCCCTGATTTCTTTTTTTTTTTTTTTTTTTTTGGTGGTTTCTACTTTTTTTGAAATGACCTATGGAGCTTCTGATGCTCTGTAAGTAAAAACGGAAAATGTTCAATGCTACCAGGTTTCACACAGCATATGTGACTAGAAAACTCTCCCTGGCTTTTGACACTTGAATCATTGCACGCTAGCTCTGCTTCCCTGCATACACACACAGACACCACCTGCATGGCTGCACATATGCACCCACACAATCATGGAGGAGTAGAGTGGACAATCAATGTTTTCTTTGAAGACAGCTTCCCATCAAGTTAGCATATGGTGATAGCATGCTGAGTGATAACTGGATGACTGGTTTCTGGGACAAACTTGAGCTTGCAGCCTTGAGAATAGTAAAGTAAGAGGTTTTTAGGGAGGTGATGCCCCTGTCTTTGGAAGACAGCTGCCCAATGCAAGAGCATCTCCCAGAAGACTAGAATTGGCAATAGCTGGTGTGCTATTTTTGACTGAAGAGAACAGCACACTGCAGAACAGATGACTGAAAGTGAAATAAGGAGGGAGAAATATAAGAGGAAGGAGTGTGGTGGGAACTAAAAATCCTCGTTTCTCTCCTCTGCAGGATATGCAAGCAAATCAGATGAGTGCTATGGAAGCAAATTAGCACCCTTTCATTAGCACCCCATATCATCATTGTCTGGAGCTCCGTGCTCTGCAATGTCTTTCCTCATACAAATAGGTCCTCACCTATTTCCTTTTGCCTAGCTTGTTGGAGTGCTGCACAGGTCTGATGTGAAATTGCCTTTGGTCTTTGCTTTCTAGTTTGTGATAATAGATGTGGGGAAATGACTGGGTAGGATAAAATGCTTAATGTACTAGCATTTACCTAATCCTGTTTGTCTCTTGTTCTCTGATCCTACCAGATTTTGCATTGTTCTACTCACTAACTGCATGGTAATTTTCACTTCAGAACTGGAGGTAAAAAAGCCCCTTCCATGTCTCACAAATATTGCTGTTTGTCTCTTTCCATCACATCCCTTACATTTGGTCTTGCCACCTTGTTTTCATTGGAATTCCTCCCCTCTTCTGTTTTAGTGTTCTCCATCATATTTATCCTTCAATCCCTCTGTTGATACTTAAATTTATTTTCATTTTATTTTTTAAATAAAGATAGCAAAGAAAAAATTAACATTGTTTAGTTGGAGCCCAGACAATAATTGGCATTCTTAAAATGACATATGTCCATTCTTAATAATGGACATTCTTAAAACAGGTATTTTTACATACTCAGTTCTCCTTCTCAGGCCTCTTTTAATGCTACATAGGCAAATCAAATGCAATAGACCCATAAGAATAAAACTACCTGCTCCTCTCCTGTAGGTGATATCAGAGAACGACACACTTGGAAAGTACAGTATTTCTTCTTTCAAGAGTAAAGTTATTGCCTTTTTTCTTTTTTTCTTTTTAAATGCATGATTTTCCTCTTTCTTATAACAGTTCATCACTTAAACAAAACATGGTATTAGCATAAATTAAATCACATTCCAAGGACAAATTCTGTTCTATTAACATAGTATTGGAAATGTAATTTTTCTTCTTGCATTATTTCAATACATCTCATTTGAAAACAATGCCAGAGTGAGATAGTGACCTAAAGCTCTCTGAAAAAAAAAGTAACTGTATTGAAAAACAAGTACATGTTGTAATGTAGACTGAACAAACCAATTCTACTCCATAATACAAACATCAGTAAACAGAGTAGAAGTGAATTGCATAAATGTCCAAGAGAGATGGAAATTTGTATTAACCCATTATATTTGTGGTGGTTTAGCCCAGTGCACACCAAGTCATAAAATCACTCCCTCTCCTAAACTGGAGAGGAGAGAGAGAGAAATATAACAAACGCTTGTGAGTTGAGATAAGGATGGAGAGATCACTTGGTAATTAGCATTACAGGGAAAACAGATTCAACTTCAGTAGAAAAAGATTATATTTATTGAAGAAACAATAAGAGCAGAGAGATGAAAAATAAAATTGTCTTAAAAATACCTCCCCCACCCCTCCTCTTCCTGGGACTCCCCGTCCTTCACCGCCAGAGGTGCAGGGGATAGGGATTGCAGTCAATTCATTACAGATGGACTTTGCTTCTACTTCTTCTCAGGGGGATGCCTCCCCACACTTCCCACTGCTACACTGTGGGGTCCCTCCCCATGGGAGACAGTCCCTCGTGAACTTATCCAGCGTGGGTTCTTCCCATGGGCTGTAGCTCCTCACAAACTGCTCCTGCATGGAGCTTTCCACCACGGCAGCTCCTCATACCCTGCCCCAACGTGGGTCATCCACGGAGAGAACAGTCCTTCAGGGACAGACTGCTCCAGCCTGAGTCCCTCATAGGATCACAAGTCCTGACAGCAAATCTGCTCTGGTGTGGGATCCTCTCCCCATGGACCCTTCCCAAGGAGTCACAGCCTCCTTCAGGCATCCACCTGCTCCAGTGTGGAGTTCTCCATGGGCTGCAAGTGGATCTCTGCTCCCTGGTGGCCTTCATGAACTGCAGGGGCACAGCTGCCTCACCATGGTCCTCATCACAGGTCACAGGGGAGTCTTTCAGGGCCTAAGCACTCTACTTCCCCTCCTTCTCCACTGACCTTGGTGTCTGCGGAGATGTTTTCACATTCTCACTCCATGTTGCTGCTGCAGTTTAGCAACTGTACAGCAATTTCTTCTTCTCAAATATGTTATTCACAGAGACGTTACCTCCATCACTAATTAGCCAGGTCTGGGTCAAGTGCAAGGTCCAGCTTAGAATTTACTGGCCCTAATCCTATGACCTACAGGGAAAGCTTCTGGAAACTCTTTGTTTAAAGAAGGCACCCTTGTAGCCCCCCCGCTACAAAAAACCTATCCCAGGCAAAACCACTACAATATTATGTATAATTTTCAATATAATCCTATTTTATATAGCTTAATTTTTAAGAACATTACATATATTAATGAAGAGATGAATGGGGAGACAAGATCTAGATTTGATCTTCAAACAGATAAAAACATGTTGTTTTCATTTCAGAGAGTTATAAATGTTAATTGATTTTAGTTTTTAGTGTTTCTCTGGTAATATAAGACCTGTGAAAATTTGATGTCAATTATTTATTGAAATCCCGCTTCCCTCTCACTCACATAACATCCTACTGATCTTTCTTCTACCTCCAGAAATCCCCTATGTGTATTTAAGTCTATTATTTTATAAATGCAAATACATACAACAGTGGCATATATACATGAGCTCCCAAAAGACTCTAATCCTCAGTATGAACTTTCATAATTTTGGTTCGTGACCTTTATTTATGCTGGAGCAAAGTACATAGTTCCAAGTTTTCTACCTATTTTTGCTGGAACATAATTCAAAGAGCACAATGACAAAAAAAAAAAAGGTACATGTAAGTACTGTGAATAGGTAAGAATAGGTACTATGATTCTGTGACCCTGTGATTAAGAGTTTGTCAGTACAGGATTTTTTCTTAGATGTTTGACTTTCTGCCTAAGGTAAAAGAGCTACAGTTATCATTGCTTTAGCTAATGGAGGCAGTATCAGATATACACAGAGCAAATGGTTTAATCATTAGAACAGATGCTTCAGAGCTTACAGCCATGGATTTAAACCCCAACTGGGAATTCACTATTAGCCCTATCATTACCATAAATTGATTGCTCTGATTGGCTAATCACTTAATTAGGAAAGAAATCCTTAATATGGAACCATTTTGGAACAGTTTCTATAACTACAAGATATTCTTACACTAATTGTATTTAGATTTTAGACTCTACTTGCTATTTGCCATCTATCTGGTTTTCAAAAATCTTGTGTTATCATGAATAAAGCTGGCACACAAAAAGTTCCCCTTAAACTTCAGGAAAAACTTCTTTGCTGTGAGGTTGAGGCAGCCCTGGCACAGGTTGCCCAGGAGGGTGGTGGAATCTCCTTCTCTGGAGATTTTCAAAACCCACCTGGACGTGTTCCTATGTGACCTGATCTAGGTGGACTCACTTGAGTATGGGAGTTGGACTAGATGATCTTTATAGATCGCTTCCAACCCCTACCATTCTGTGATTCTACAATACCATGGAGCATTTTGAATTTCTTTTAATTTTCAAAACTTGTAAAATGAGAAGAATAGATGAAGGATGGATTTTTGCTTAACTTTCTGTACTGATTTCCTCAAATTCTCCTATGTCATTCCCAAGCACAATGTGGAGTGTATTACAATGGAAAAATTTCACTGTCAGCTCCTTCACTGCCCTTAAAGTCATAAGCTAACAATGTCCCTGAATCACACAAGTGTAGTGTGAGTTCTTGAGTGCAAAGTAAAAGACCCTGTGTTGCCTCATAGAGCAATTAAGCTCCCATCTACATTCCTTACAAGGATTACCCTAACAGTGATACGAAAGGAGGAGCAGAGTAGTCTAGTTAAAGATAATAGATGATATGTTAAAAAGGTATGAATAAGATATAAGGAAATTGTTTCAAAGGTCAGCTCAGCAATTCACCAAAAGAATCCCATGGGGTCTACTGCTTTCCCTCTCCGGTGAGCCAGATTAACCACCTCACTCAGTGGTATCACAAAGTAACTGGTTTAAAACAGCACTTCAAGAGCTTTTTAAAAGCAAGAATTAAGTGAGTCTGTCTCGTTTAAATTTATTTAATATAAGCAAGCCTCTGAACTGCATTCCTTTGCTCTAACACTGAGCTTGAAGCCTTGCTGGCTGATTAATGCCAAGCTTTTTGAAGTATACTCTTTTCTTATCTAGCACTGTGCAGGCCTCACTACAGCCTGGGGAGATCTGCTGGTAAGTCACAGCTTGGGGAGATTTTTGCTTGCTCTTCACAGAGGGGGACGGAGGCCAGATAAACCTTGTGCTATAAAATAGAAAACAAAATGAAAACCTGTTGTGAATCCTGAAAACTTGTTTGTATGGAAACCAAGGGGAACACACCACACTACAACACTGGCTTGCCATGTCTGGCTACTCATGTATGAATCATGATTTGAGTTGGAATGGACCTTAAAAATCATCAACTTCCAACTCTTCTCCTATGAGCAGGCATACCTTCCACCAGAGTGGGTTGTTCAAAGCCCCATCCAATCTGGTCTTAAACACTTCTAGGGATGGGGCAGCCATGAGTTCTCTGAGCAACCTGTTCTAGTGCCTCTCCACTCTCATGGTGAAGAACTTTTTAACATCTAATCTAGATCTATCCTCTTTCTCTGTCCTGTCACTACATACCCTTGTAAAAGGTCCCTCTTCAGCTTTCTTGTACCCTTTAGGTACCAAAGGCTGCTAGAAGGGCTACCCAGTGCCTTCTCCTCCCCAGGCTGGCCAGCCCCAACTCTGAGCGTGTGTCTATGCGAGAAGTGCTCCAGCCCTCTGATTGTCTTCATGATCCTCCTCTGGACTTGCTCCAACAGGTCCATGTCCTCCTTTTACTGAGGATCCCAGAGCTGGATGCAGCACTCAAGGTGGGATGTCATGAGAGCAGAGGAAATAATTGCCTCTCTTGACCTGTTGGCCACACTGCTTTTCATGGAATCATAGAATGGTCCGGGACATGATTGGCTTTCAGAGTTTCCAAGTGCACATAGCTTGATCTTTCTGAGCTTCTCAGCAACCAACACATCCAAGTCCTTCTCCTCAGGGCTCCTCTCAATCCATTCTCCACACAGACTGTGTTTTTGCTTGGGATTGTCCTGATGCATGTGCAGAACCTTGCACTTGGCCTTGACTTTCACTGCATTAATTCATTAATGTCCTCTCAATTTAAAAGAATCAGGTACCATTACCAAACTCCCTGTATTTCTCTATCCTTTTTAATTCTACTTGAGCTTCTGACATTATGTAAATGTGCTTAATCATTAAAAGAAGGTCAGGAAAAGCTTGGTCAGCCTCTAAAATGGTAGCCTTGAAGGCAGGTCTTCCCAGATGGTTAGCCAGTTCACTTTACACTATTTTCACGGTGAACTTCACATTGTCTTTCTGGTCTTTTGAAATCTACAGAAACTATACATCCCAAGGAAATAAAATTTAAAGTACTTTCACTAAAACATTGGGAGCAACCTAAATACATACACATTTGTACATCACTTATTATTTCTGCTGTTGCACAGTTCAGATGGAGTGAGAAAACTTCTCATTGGAAGCACATTCTGTAAGTGTCTTGTATTTTCTTTGCTGCTAGAAAGATGCATGAGTATTTGACATTGATAGCATTAAACGATACTTTATTCTATTAAGACATTCAAAGCTGACCAATGTTGGAGCCAGAGAAATTAAACAATACATAAGCCGTTCTTGTCCTAATTTACTATGACAGTTTTCTGTAGTCATCAACTGAGAAGAACAGCTCCCTTGTCAACAGCATCCACAAAGATCAAGAGATAAAAATACTAAAATTGAAGATGTTTCTTTGTGGCTTTCCGCTGAACTTAAAAGAAGGCCGAGAACAGGTAACAGAGTTCAGAAGCAATACATTCTAATAAGAGTTGGCTGAAGCATGTTTGTCTGTCAGAGCTGTTATGTTATTTGAAAGGACTGTGAAGCATTAATGGGCATAAGGGGAAAAAAAACACCAAACAATAAGCCACAAACTCTCTAAGTTAGAAAGTGAGAAACAAAAAAAGGGAAAAAAAGAGTCTTCTTTTGAACTACATACCATTGGAAAAGTTTCCATCGCAACAATATGAAAGGCAAAAGAACTTCTGCACTTACTTCTTGGCAAATCTCAACTGTGCTTCAGTAAAGCAATGTATTGTTTTTCTGACCAGAGGAACATAAGGTGATCTTAATTGTATTAAGGCCAATATGATCTAGGAGCAAAGAAGACAGTTTGTATGAAAAGAGTTCGAAAAGAAGGTGGAATGGGGAGAAGAAGCAGCAGACTCAATGAAGAGTCCAAATACACAGAGAAACTTCTGGAGACATGTTCCCTACGTCTTCCTCCTCCCTTCTCACTTCCTCTCCCTCAAAATTTTACCTGTGTTTATACAAAATGATGTCCCTCATTACAAACTGTATGCCTTTACATAACCTTCACTGAAAAGCACCATCTGACAACCATAAGTCAGAGAATTACCCACTTCAGAGATAATGTGTAATGTCCATGTGTATTGGAAGGGTTGAGTTTCTTACATTGGAAAATTCACAGGTTTTTGACCAGGTTCTAGCTAATTACATACTGTGAGAATTTGTACATAAAAAATTGGATCTGACTACAACAAGCACAAGATTGTTAGAAAACATTTTCAGATTAACATCAGTAATATAGTCACTGAATGTAAATTTGAAAGTATCTCTAATGAAGTCTTACGAAAATTTCTCTTCAAAATCCTTAGATGGTTGGCTGCTTATTTTTCCCTTTTCTCATCACTTTAGTCTCCATTAAGTACTTACAAATTTCTAGCAAGAGACTGCTGCCTCTTCTCCTGCCCTCCTGTTCTCCTATTCTTTTTTCTTCATCTCTGGCCTCCTCCAAAAACAATACATGCTACATTTTCACGTTCATCACTGCTTCACTACAGATACTGAAGACTATATAGGCTATGACTATACTTGAAAAAACATTTCTTAAGCATGAAGGATATTGACTGAGATGGATTTGCTCTGTTTTTGCATCATGCAGAGCAACCTCATTCTTTACTGAATATTTTAAGGGATCATAAAAAGTGAATTGTCCTCCATCCCTATTCAATGCCAGTGTTCAAAGGTGAAATTTGCTAGAATAAACAGGATTATAACTTTTAAAAACATATTTGGCAATTCAAATCCCACTACAGTATCTTACTATGATATTAAACAGTGCTTAAAGGGCTCAAAGAAACATTATCAGTTAATTATGAGCTCCATCAGCAAGGTCAGCTTTTTCCCTGCACAGGTTAGTTCTATCAATATGCTACTGGGTAGCTGGAAAGATTTCTTAAATACCTTTGATTCAATCAAACAAATGAGAGGTCTCATTACCGACTGTACTTTTAAAGAGCCTAGATTTAGGGCTGTTGAGTGATCTTCCAAATGCAATTCCAACAGTATAAATCATGCTAACAATTTGCATGAAACCTAATACAAATCTTCATGGTCTTTGATAAACATTTGCCAAAGACAATTTCCTAAATACCAGTTTTCTTTTGGGGTCTTACAAGGAAATAAATGTCTTTCTAGTAGTCTTGAGCTCATTAGCATCATTAATTCAGTGTTAATCCACTCTATATTAAAAGTAGTGTCACTAATTTGCAGTACTAGTTATTCACTGAGCATAGTAAATCATAATGTGCTTGAAGGACTGCATTTCAGTTTCAGATGTAAAATATTTTCCTTAAAGCAAGGCAAAGTTTGGAGAGAGATCTGTTATTAGACTGATAGAGTTGAGGAATTACAACTTTTTCTAAACCTTCAATAGCACTGGAAACCAGAGGTGTTTTGTGAAAAAACAGTAACAGATGCTTTTAATACAGACATCTCTTCTGTATGTTACAGTTTAGATACTATATTTGTATTGAAAACTGATGTACTTTCATGTTCCTACAGATTCTGCCCTGCTTGCTTTTACAAGTCGGTGATTTGAGCATTAGGTGGTATCATTCATATCACAATACCAGTAAGGGACACATCTCTACTGTGGAATTGATTTGTTAAAGCAAGAGGCACAAAGGCTGCATGTATTGTTTGAATTTTCAAGTTTGCTACTGCCAACTACATGACTTTGTATAAATAACAACCTCTACTTTTCCAGAATCTTCATCTGTACATAACAAAAACGGTGTATATAAAGGAAATATGGATTCTTATCAAGATATCTCTTCCCAATTAAAAAAAAAAAAACAAAAAAAACCAAACTCACAAAAACCCAAACAGTCCATATCCAACAAAAAACAAAGGCCATTTCTAAATGATATAATTTTTAGTGGAAACAATTATTATCTAAACCAAATCATACTTCATAAGCAGAAGGAAATGAGCACAAAAGCAAAATACAGATTGGAGACTCAGCTAGACCTCACATTGAGATTGAATCGACAGAAGCAACATTCAAAAGCATCACTTTATCTCTCTTGACTAAGGAGTTCAATGGTGCATATTCTCCAAGAAGAATACACTTGGTTAACTATACCATGAATTAAAACCTACTTCCAAAAATTCTCTGGGAATCAAGTGATTTCATTAGGATTATGTTTTCTTATTCATTCTCCAGCAATTTATGGTATCAGAATACCCTACTGCAGATACTGGAAATGTGAAGAAATCAAACACATTTGGGGTTTTATATAAGTTCAGGACTGAATTCAAAAGGAGACTGCCACATCATCTGCTTTCAGGGTAGTCCATGTGGTGGAACGTATATTCCCTGGAAGATAAAACATACCTGACCTGCATACACTGAGTGGGCAATGCTCTGGTCAATGAGAAATGTTGTGGACTGAGGATCATGTTATACTTCGTCTCCTTGTAATTAAGAATTCTTAAGAATGTTTAAATCCTTCTGGCTGCAAAGAGATATCTTCTCATATTCCTCAGTGCCATCCAAAATGCTCATACTCTGTAGTCTCCTTAAAACTCTAATAAAAAAATACTATATTTGGGAAGAATCTATCAGCAGCAATGAAGATGCTACCCTTTTTTTTTTTTTTTTCTTTTTTCACCCTGCTAGTCTGCCTATTTATATTGTTTGCATTGAAGCTGCTTCACTCTACAAAGGGGAATTTAAGATTCACTGTGCCAGAAACAGAAGGAAACTGCGCCGGATCACTCTGATCAGAGAACTCACCCAGCACTAGGTTTTTACAAAGATCTCTTTCTGTGTTTCATCAAATTATCACTTATTGCAACCTTCAAGAGATCAGAGATCTGTTCCAGATGAGTCTTAAATTGCTGCAGGTTGCAAAAATATCTAAGTCTAAGAGCCAGACAGAAGTGGTAGAGCCACTGATAACAGCGGTTCCTGAATATTCACTCTCAGGATTCTAGAAACAAATCCAACATATTCCTTAATATGTTATCAGCTTCCAGCTGTTACTCTAGGAAGGATTACTTCTCAGCTATTTACACTAAGCATAGGGTAGTTTCCAATTCAAGACTGGGGCTTTCCTCTTTAGTGGTCTGCAGCCCTTTCATAGGTCTCTAGATGGAAAGCACTCCACAGTTCAGAACATTGTTATCCATCCACGTTATGACATAGATAGTATACAGGGAAAGCTTTGCTTGTTCCCCAACCTTCACCCCAGTTTTTTTCCTCATGAGCTTACAAGACTCTACTTTAAACTGAATTAGATTAAGGGAAAAAAAAACCCAACAAACCAAAATCCTAAACAAAACAGATCTTCTGCTGAGACAGCACCACTTTCCATTTGTTTGGTAAGCCTGCCCAAGTAATTTTCCACTCTTTTCTTTCGATTCGAAGGATAGACACAGTGGCGGTCTGATCTCCACACATAATCTCTGTTGCCTCTTGCTGTGCACTGGCTTTTAGAAAAAAAACCTGCAAGTTGAGAAAAATTAAGAGTCTTCAAGAAATTTATGACATGACTATCAACTATCGATAATGAAAAAGTTGCTATTCTTATCTGGAACATACACTGGAACATTCACTTAAAAATATCAATTACTTCTGATTATTGGCTTGTTGAAAATTTCAAAGGATTGCAAGGTCTGGTGCACTTCATCCATCCTCTGCAGTTGTGTGTTCTGCTTCCATATGCCAGTCATTAGTTCCATTTCAGTCCTAGCCAGGATGGGGCAATGCAAGCTAATCTGTGTCTTCATGTGATGTGCTTCAAAATGACAGCTCTCTTCAATGAGAAGCTGACAATATTGCAATCACTAAGTTGTGAAGGGAAGCCAGTGGATTTCTCAGAACTTTGGCAAGGTGCCCACTGATAGCAAAGCAGGCACCAATAAGCACAAGAAACAAGCTGACAATAACAGTTAAACCAGACTTAGGCTCCACAGGAATCAGTCACTGAAAGCCACAGTGGCTTACACGTGCCTCTGGTGGGAATTTTTAGACAAAAGATTCAAACAGCTTGCAATGTTCTCATTATCTGCAAAACAAAGGGTGTTAAATAAGTATGCCAAAACACTCCCTGTTTCTGAAGTCTGTATGCTGCAGATCTTTCTTCTTCTCATCACTGAAAGTTGGAAAAACATTATTTTTAATAGGTGAGAAAGCTGGGCTGGGCACAAGGGGCAGCTTAGTACAAAGAATGCATCAGTCAAACTCAGTTTGATTCTCTCTTGCTTTCTTACAAGAAATGTCTTCTCTAAATCCATAGTTGTGTTATCATATATAGAGCATTAAATGAACTGTGAATTATGATAAAATTAAGTCTCATGATTAGCCATTACAGAGTTACTTTTAAATAGAGTAAAAAAAATCTTGTAACTCTTGTCCTACTGTAATGTTAAAACACAAATATTGCATGTGAAAACACATAGGTATATGTATGTATATTGCACAGAAACATCTTAAGGGAGAGAGGTTACTCACTGTGAAGAAAATTAAGACTAATTAAGAAATATACCTGAATTACTTTTAGGATTGATCAAAAAACTACATATAACAATGGTAGATTTTACTAATTTTGACAAGCCTGATGTGAATAGGTCACATACAAAGCTGGCATTTAAACCTCTTTCAATGCAAAGTAAGTTATTAAAACATAATGTATGAAGGTTACTCATATCTTTTTTAATTAATAAAAGTATAATCACTAATAACAAATAATTACACTGCAGTAAGTCCATAATCTCAGTACAAAATGTGGTTAACAAATCTGTTGCATTAATTACCTCAGTGGTTTTTAACTAGCTCATTTAATGTGATAACTAAACCGAACAAAAACAATGCATCTTTTTTTCCTATTCTCGAATATGTAAAAATGACAAATTGGACATAAGCTCCCCCCAAAACCATTAAAAGTTGAAGGTTGTGCCATTTGTCAGTGGAAAGGTCATTTCACTAACATTTGGAACCATGTTTCATTATTTGACATATGACTTAACATCAAAATGACTTGAGCATATTAATGTAACAGTTTTTTTCCCCCAGACTAGTATAAAGATTAATGATATGAGTCCAACTGATGGCACCCTCCCATAACCATCAGATAATGGGATCAGAAAAATAAATAGGCAAATTATTTTTTAGAAATTCTCTGGATATGGAAACTTTTAAATTTACAAATATTTGCCCTCCTCCTCTCTCCCAATGCACACTGTGGAGCAGAGAAGGAAAGGAATAAACACTGTATAATGCCACACACCTTGTTTTCTGTCCTGGCACTCATAGACAGTGAATGTCAGCTTCCTTAGAGCAAGAGATGGATGTTTCAAATGATCTACAGCCTATCTTACACAGCTCAGAGTATACAGCTTTTCTTACAGAATCACAAAATCACTTAGGTTGGAAAATTCCTTTAAGATCATCTAGTCCAACTGTTAACCCAGCACTTCCAAGTTCACCACTAAACCATATCTCTCAACACCACAGTTACATGTCTTCCAAATACCTCCAAGGATGGAGACTCCACTACTTCTCTGTTCCAATGTTTGATAACCTTTTCAGTGAAGAAATTGTTCCTAATATTCAATCTAAACCTCATCTGGTGTGGTTTGAAGTCATTTCCTCTTGTCCTAACACTTGTTATTTGCAAGAGGAAACCACTACTCAGCCTGTTACATCCTTCCAAATAGTTACAGAGAGCAATAAGATCTCCCTCAACCTCCTGAAAGCAGACTTCATTCTGCTCCCCAACCCTGTCTTCCAGCTCAAGGGGTTGGGTACCTGAAGAATGACTGGCCTCACTATTACTGAGGCAACAAAGATATTAAGTACCTCAGCTTTTTCTTCATCCTTTGGCACTATGTTCTCCCCTGCATCCAACACAGAATAGAGATTCTCCTTAGCTCCCCACATCTTTTAATGTCTTTTACAGCAGTAGCCAGACTGAGTTCTAGTTGGGCTTTGGCTCTTCTGTTTTCTCCCTGCATAACCTTACAATATCTTCATAGTCCTCTTGAGTTGCCTGCTCCTTCTCCCAAACTCCATTGATTCTCTTCTTTCTTCCCCCAAGTTCCACCCCAAGCTCTCTGTTCAGCCAGGATTGTCTTCTTCCCTGACAGCTTGTTTCTCAGTACGTATTTTTTCAGCACTTGTTTTTTCTACACCTTTACAATTTTGTTCCTGAAGAGTATCCAGGCTTCCTGGAATCCTTTGCTTTTCAGGACTGCCTCTCAAAGGACTCTCAATAAGGCTTCTAAACAGGCCAAAGTCTGATATCCTGAGGTCCTAGGTGTCAGTACTGTTTGCCTCCCTCCTTATTTCTCCAAGAGTTTAAAAGTCCGTCATTCCCTGTTTGCTATGCTCAAGGTGGCCTCCAACCATCACATTACCCACAAGTCCTCTTTGTTCACAAACAACAGGTCCAGTAAGGTGCTTTCCTTTGTTGGCTTTCTCACCAGCTGCATCAGGAAGTTATCTTTCACACATTCCAGGAATGTCCTGGATGTTTCCTCTCCACTCTATTTTATTCCCAGCAAATATCTTGCAAGTTAAAATCCCCCCCAAGAACAAGAGCTAGCAACTGTGAAACTTCCCCACATTTTTATAAATATTTTGTCTGCTTCTTCATCCTCATTGAGTGATGTTTAACAGATTTCCAACATACTTGTCTTTTTGGCCTTCCTCCTAATTCTTACGCATAAACAGTCCACTCTATTGTAACCATGATTAAGCTCTAGACAATTAAAGCTCTCCCTAACATACAGGACTACCCTAACACCTCTTCTTCCTTGCCTATTCCTTCTGCAGAGTTTATAGCCACTCCAGTTGTACAAGTCATCCCACCACTTTTCCACGATGGCAGATGTCAGTTTTCCTCCTGCACAATAGCTCTCAAGTCCTCCTGCTTTTGCCCATGCTGCACACATTGGTGTAGACACATTTCAGCTGGGCTACTAACCTCACCACCTTTTGGTGAGCAGAAGCCTTAATGCCTATGTGAGCATTCTCAGGCACTTCTGTGTCTTCTAAAACCTCAATAACCCTGGCACCTTTTCTGCCGTGTGGATCTCCATCCCTTTCCTCCACTGAGACAGTAGACCAAAGAACCTCACTAGCATCATCACTAAATATCAATGTGCTGTCCCCAAGCTTCTCTCTAGTGAGCCTGGTTTTGTCTCTTTTCCCCTTCAAATGTGATCTAAAGATCTTTCAACGAGTCCTGCTGACTCCTGTGCAAAGATCCTTTTCTCCCAAATGTACTCTGTTGCTAGGAGGCTTGATGTTCTGCAAACCAATCATGATCAAACAACCCAACAATCTACAAGTGACCACAGCCTCAGTGCCAGGTATTGATCTGCTGGCAACTACCATCTTCTTACTATCTTGCCAACTTTTAACATCTGTCCAAAGCACTCTGAGAAGGAAGCTTTATGAAAATACCAATGGATTTGCCCCCAGCAATACATAGTCCCAAAAGTGTAAGATCAAAAAATTAAAACAGAAGAGGGGAAGTGAGTGTTAGGATGGAGAGGATATCCAAGGAGGCTTGATAGAAACAAGGAACCTGGTAGGAAAAACAAATACAGTGAAAGGCCATCTACGTGGAACTGGAGCACCAATGCACCAGTCTGACACCATAAGTGTAATCTCTCGTGGAGTTGTAGCTACAATGGCACACAGCTGGATCGACATGAGCACAATGGGATTTCACATCTTTTTATCTACATTACTGCCTAGAAAATGTAATGGTTTGGCATTTCAGAAGATTCTTAGCTTTAAGTAGCTTCTGTGGGCTCACTCTATCACATGCTGGCCACTGCATCTTTTTTAACAATTTCTGATTAAAAAAAAAAAAAGCCACTGGTGTTGGGATTGCCCTCCTCTCCAGTTAATGACTTCTCAAATTCTTCTAATGGGTTTTAATTGCTGCTATATTTTGACAGTAGTCATGTCATATGCATTTACTGATAATTGCTTAACATCCAAAGACAGTTAATGAGCAATAATAATGCCGATTGTTTGGTTTAGTTTTCTTCTTAAAACCTGTCTTTCTTTAATGATTAATACTGTTGATTCCTTCTGACATCATTTGCTCAAAACCAAAAATAATCTCTATATAAGCTAACAGCTTGTACTTCAGAAAATGTGGAGGACTTATTTTATGGGCAACACTTTCTAGAACATTACTTCATTCACCCACCTACATACCTGTTCTGGGCAGGGAAGGAAAGACACTATCACAATCTATCCAAGAAAGTAAACTCATTATGCCAGTTTGCAAAGACTACTGGTTAGTGGGTGTTATTCACATGTAACACTTCCCCCTCACTGTTGCTACAAGGTAGTTTGTCTGACTTTGCTAAGGTTTTGATTTGCTGTAATAAAGACAAATTTTATTTAACAAGATCCCTAATCCATAAACATTTCACCATCTGAAAAAGTTACACTTGAAAAAATGCAAGTTTTATGTGACAGAATTGGAATTCATTCTCAGTGAGCTGCTTAACTGAGATTCAGTCCCATTCCTTACTGCTTAATGCTCATCAAAACTGCTCCCCAGGGCAGTTCCAATGACAGAAACAAGCATAAGATCTCTGCAACTTTCCAAGAAGCTTATTCTCTCAAGCCACATAGACTAAACCTGTTATTTAGACACCTAAATATATAAATATAAATAAATATGCAGGCATGTTGGATTTTTAAGACATCACAGGCTGGCTAAGAGGTAGCCTCAGTTGAAAATAGTGTGGTTAAAAAATCCCATTTACAAAACATTACAAGTGTGTGTGCATGTGTGGGTGCACAAAAAATAGATGTACACACAACCTCTTGCACTGCTTTTGTTCTTCCCGTTAAATGAGGAGTACAAGCTGAAATTAAATCTGATCAAATTTGATCATCAAAATCAGCCAAAATCCAATAATTTTCAGATATATACCCAGACAGGCTCAAAACACCATAGAACTTTTATGAGCTGTCCATTTCCTAGATATTTCTACTTACAAAGCAAGAATTAACCAGGGCTTGGAGGTGCACTCCACACTAGGAAAATTTTCTGTTTGAAGAGGAAGGTGCTGTCTGATATCATTGTGAGGTCATTCTCAATGATCATGGCAACGGGGAGAGGTGTTTGAAGACTACAGGAAATCAAATATCGTTCGTCTTCCAAAAGGGCAAGCCAGAGGACTCAGGGGAGAACCTGCTGCAATTCCATCCCTGGGGAAGGTGAGGAAAGAACTAATTGTGGAAACCATTTCCAAGCACTTGAAGAACAAGAAGTCATCTGGAGTAGTCAGCATGACTTCATCAAGGGTAAGTCATGCTTGACCAGCTTGATAACATTCTATGATGAAACGTCTGGCTCGGTAGATGAGGGAACAGTCAGGTGTATCATGATTTCAGGAATGGTTTCAATGTTATCTCCCACAAGATCTTCATAAAGAAGCAGATGAAGTATGAGCTGGATGAGCAGATAACAAGGTGGAATGAAAACTGATTGAATCACTGGACCCAAAGGATAGTGATAACAGCACAAAGTCTAGTTGGAGGGCAGCAAATAGCGTTGTACCCAAGGGGTCAATATTAGGTCCAATTCTGTTTAACATCTTACCTATCTGGATTATGGGGCAGAGTGCTCCCTCAACAAATTTGATGCCGACACAAAACTGAGAGGAGTTGCTGGTACAAATGAGGGTTATGCTGCTATCCAGAGTAACCTCAACTGACTGGTGAAATGGACTGATGAGAACCTCATGAAGTTTAATACAGTGAACTGCATAATCCTTCACCTGGAGAGGACCAACCTCAAATAACAACCAGTATAGGCTAGGGGCCACACAACTGGGAAGCAACTACACAAAAAGGAACCTGCGCTCCTGGTGGACACCAAGTTAACCATGAGTCAGCAATATGACCTTGTGGCAAATTAGACTGATCATAGAATCACAGCTGGAAGAGACCTTTAAGATCATTGAGTCCAGCCCTTGTCCTAGCTCTATCAACCACTAGAGAAAATGTATGGCCAGCTGGACAAGGAGATGATCTTTCTCTTCTGCTCAGCACTGATGAGGTCACATCTAGAGAACTGGGCCCAGTTCTGGGCTTTCCAGTAGACGAGAGACTTGTGCATACTGGAGACCATCCAGCAAAGCATCATGAAGACGACTAGAGGCTGGAGCATCTCTCCTATGTGGAAAGGCTGAGAGAGACAAGACTGTTCAGCCCCAAGGACAAAAGGTTCAGGGTAATCTCATACATATGTCCAAATACCTTATGGAAGAATAAAAAGAGGACAGAACCAGGCTCTTTTCAGTGGTGCTCAGTGATGAGACCAGAGGTGACGGGCACAAACTGAAATACAGGATATTCCCTCTAAACAACAGTAAACATTTTATGTTACTATGAAGGTAACTGAGCACTGGCAAAGGTTGCCCAGAGAAGTGGTGGAGTGTCCCTCCTTGGAGATATTAAAAAGCAATCTGGAATCAGTGCTGTGAGATTGGTTCTAGGTGGCCCTGCTTGAACAGGGGTTTGGACCAGATGACCTCCAGAGGTCCCTAACTAATCTGTGCTTCTGTAGTAGGATAACGACTACACTAGCTTTCTCACAAGTTCATGCAAATTAGCTAGGTGTACAAAAGTGCAGTAAAAGAAGCCAAGGAAAGCAGTACTCCTTTCCTGACGAGATCAATCCTGTTAGCAGACCATAACATCCACCAGTTTTTCTTTTTTTTCTGATTTGCTTTCTCCTTTTATTTTTATTCTCTCATAAAATTGTAAGGAAAACATGATTCATACAACAGATGGTCACAAAAATCCTCTTTCTACACAGGAATGTAGGTGATGTCAACAGTCATTCATCTCAGTTTAATAAGCAACTCATAGTACTTCTGTGGAGAAAGGATGAGGATCTATTCAATACAAAATTTTGACTTTCTGTAAGTCATGGTTGTTTACCTAACATATAAACCAAAGATAACCATAATCCAGGGTAAAAATTTTCTGAAATGAGTACTGATTTGTCATGCCTATCCTGATAAAATTAGGAGATACTCAAGACATAGGTGTAGGGGAGGAAGGGGATAGTTAACATGTCTTCAAAATGCTGCACATGGGTGAAAAAATATCCAACATTAGGCACCAAATTTATAGTCTATATTTAAAACATTTGGCCAAATAGGCCATTATAATGTCATGTTAGAAATGCACAGAATCTGATTTTTCACTTACCAGGCACTGTTTCTCCTTGGATAATATAATTCTGACTTTCAGTAGATTTTGGTCCATAAAACATTCTGATTGTTTACACACTTGGTTCTTAAAAGTATTTGCACTTGATAGCACCATAGTGGCTTAATCAGGGAATTGAGAGTTTTCTTGAGTAGCATTTTGGAAATACTCATAAAATTCACATTCCTCACTCAAACCAAAGAGCCATATGCTTTCAGTGAAGCTGTATTATCCCTAATAAACAAGTACACAGCAATGATCTGATTCCTATGAAGCAGGATGACAAACCACTGGAACACAAACAGGCAGGAGTAACCAAAAGTGATGGATGTTTTTTCTGAAGAGCTAGTATCAAAATTTTCTTCCACATTATATATAGTTGTGGGCTTGCTCAGGCTTTGCCCTGTGAAGGCGGTGAAATGTTCATCCTAGAAACGCTAAGAATTAGAGACAACTGCCTAGCAATCAAGTTTATGCCACTTTGTTAACAGAACTTTCTCTTTTGACTTTGAAAGAACCCAGAAAAGACAAAATCATCTTTAATTCTGTACATTCTTATAACAATATAATCTTAGTTTGAACTATGTCCATAAACATATTGAATTGTATGCAGAGCTACTGTTAGTAAAGTTGAGAATCTGACTTAGTATCTTAAGGATATCATGGGAGAGTGACCATTACATGTGACCTAATTAGATTTCCACATGTGCTTAATTTTACATTTATGGAGCAGTCCTATTGAAGTCAAATAAGCACTTACACATCCTTGTATGGTGCTATCTGTTTGAAATAGTCATCTAGTATTAAAAAGAATGGTTTCTGTATTAACTACTCATAATGAAATTATTTGCCTTCGTATGAGCCCACAGTAAATTTCAAATATATTTTATATTGAAACTTGCTGTTGTGGTTAAGCCCAGCTAGCAATGAAGCACTATGTAGCCACTTGCTCAACCCCCCTCCTACACCCTCTAGCTTTCTGTAGGATGGCAGAGTACCCAGCAAGATGGAAGGAAAAAAGATAACCAAGGACTTTGTGGATTGAAGTAAGGACATGGAGGGCTCATTCGACAATTACGGTTCCAGGCAAAACAAACTCTATTACCTGATTCAGGGAAGAAAACAAACAGTTTATTCTACTAACAACTAGAAATAGAACAGACAGAAAGCAAAACCAGAGCAGGATTATGAGAAAAATACAATCAGCACTTTAAGATCTCCTTCCCTCACCCCTCCCCTCTTCCCAGGCTCAGATACCTGCTCCCGATGTCTCTAGTTCCTCCCCCTCAGTGGCAATGGAGGGCAGGGAATGAGGGATGTGGTCAGTCTCTCATAGATGGTCTCTGACATTTTCTTCTCAGAAGAGGAGGACTCCTCATATTCTTTGCCTGTTGGAATGTGGGGTCCCTCCCACATGATACAGTCCCTAACAAATCCATCTGGTGTGAGTCCTTTCCCCAGGCTACAGCTCCTCACAAATTCCTCCAACACGGGATTTCTCCATGGTTGCCTGCAGGCACATCCTGCCTCACTCCCACAAAGTCACAGACCTTCTTGCACAGACCAGCTGCTGCAAGATCTCAGCTCCACCATTACTCTCCATGGATGTCAGAGGCACAGCTGTGATCTCACCACAGGATGCAGGGGAATGTCTGCTCCAGCACATCTCTCCTCTCTTTCCTTGCTGACCTTGGGGTCTGCACAGTCACTTCTCTCTCATTCAACTCCTTCGGCCACCTCCCAGAAAAAACAATCCTTCTCTTCCATCTTTTCCCTCTTAAAAAGTGACTGTGGAGCCACCCAACAGGCTCAGTCCCAGAGACGAGTCTGAATTAGAGCCAGAGAAAGTTTTGAGCAGCTTCTGACAGAAGTCACCATTACAACCCCTTCCATGTTACCAGAAATGACTCCACATGAACTCATGATACTTGATAATCTGAAAAAAAAGGTAACTAAAATAAAAAAACAAACCACACAAATCCCACTATTTACATGAGGTAGAATCAACAAACAGTGAAATAAGAGCAGTGAGAAATAGGAACATATTAGCTGCACTGAGAATTTAAAGTGCTGAATTAAGAATTAACATTGATCTCACAACATTGAATGGTAGGGGTTGGAAGAGACCTTTAGAGATCATCTAGTCCAACCCCCCTACAGAAGCAGGTAGCATAACTGTCATATTCTTGCCACAGATGCCTGAGAGACCACACCTGCATCATAATTGATACTGCCTTAAATATGCTTACATATGAGAAGACACTGTTCTGAGGAATATACAGTTTTGACAAGGAAGATAAAGAAAGTAAATGAAACCAAAAGGTGAATTCGTTTGCCCTCTCTCACACTTTACCTCTGAACAGCCCCAATTCCCGATCACTGTTCTTTAAGAGATAGAAAGCACAGTGTCAGTTATTGTAAGATATCTTCATAATATATTTTGTGATGTATACTACCTTTGACTGTTGATTAGATTGTGAAAAACAATCCATGAAAGAGGATAGATGAGAAGCCTGGAGCAACTCTAATATGAATCACTACTTTCTGCAATTTCACTAAAATGGTACCTTAAAGTAGATCATTCATTTGACTACTGCAATAAGAATCAGTTTTCCCTGCAGTGTATATAAAGAGCACAATATTAATTTCTATATGTTTCATAAATATGTACTATATATAGTGGCATGAAAATAATCTGTTTGGGCTTTTCAACAAAAAATGGCTTGTACAAACAGACCTGTAATGCAAGGTACTTAAACACCATTGCAAATATTTAACAAATCTATCTTCATCAAAAAAAGCATCAAAATTTAGTTAACCAGACACAGCGAATTTCAATAGGAATCATTCACGAAAGCAAATACTTTCTGCTGGAACAGTACATCATGTACAGAAATAGACAGCTCACAGTGAGAAACATTTGAGAAAAAAACCCATTATATTTGATCATCTTCTCTAAGTCTGAATAAAGACTAACACAGATCTCATTGCCCATGCAGCACATCAACAAAGTGGCTAGTCACTTCATTCTACCATCAGCAATGCTGTATAAGGGACAAGCTCGGGGCAACTTCTAACCTCTGTAGGAAATTACTAGCTACTCTGGAGATTAATCCATATGATGGAAAGATAATCTTCTGTCTTTGCACATCTGCATATCCATCTGCACAACCTCTCAAGATCAGACACATTACTGACAAATGCTATAATAATTCTTTTTTGGCCTTACACTTTATCGCACTTTCACGCCTGATGAACTGCCTATGGCTAGCAGGAAGATTATTTCTATATAAGTAACTAGGCAGAGCTGACTTATTTCATGGGCATTTGCAATTTTTCATCAGAAGCATCAGAATGCACACAAATCTTAGCAGCATAAAACCAGTTATTTTTATAGATATAGTTAAGATATACAGACTATTGATGGAATCAACAACCATAGATTATTTTGATCATTAATAAATGTCAAAATTATAATAAAAGATGAAAAAATTTCTAGTGTTGTTTTTTTATTCAGTCATCTCAGTCAATCAGAATTGACATCAAACTGGACAGGAAAATTTACCAATCACCAAAATGCACATTTCTAAAATTTTCCAAATCCTTTTGGAGAAGGTTTTTCCAGTCAGCAATTCAAAATCAGTACTTAATTTCAGCCACATAGCAAACAAATTTTATTTGGCCTCTTAAAACATCTTTACAAGTATTAAACCAATTTGACATTAATAAATGATTTCTTGAGGTGCTCAATAGTTAGCTGTATATTCTCACCACTTGTAAAAATTTTTTCTCTCATATATGTATATAAATTCAACTACTGCTGACTTTTTCAGTGCAGCTTAGTGCATCTCTTGAAATGCAACAGGTTAGGCATTTCAGCTCTGAAGCCTGTTTTGTAAACTTCAAACTAGAAAGTTACATTCAGGAACCAAAGTTTGGAAACTGTCATTCCCCCTTCTGGAGGAAAAAAAAAATCCTACACTTGTAGGCCTTTTATTTATTTATTTAAACTTTTCCTACCACTAAACAACAGGAGAGGCTTTGCAGCAGACAACACAATATGTATTTCCAGTAATAATGCAATCTGATGCTGCATTGCAACAACTTGTGGTGACACCATTTCTTTAAATAAGGAACAAAGCCCATTTTCATTTAGATGAAGTCGGAGCATTAAAGACAGTACAGTCTATTGGCTTGGACTAAACTGATTTGGTATATTCACTGGAGAAAAAAAGATAAAAGGTTCCTAGGTAAAGGAAAATGAAAAATTCTGTTTGATAATATTAAACTATACTAAATATCAGCACTAGATGGCTTTTTCTTCCCTTTCCCGTGAAGAAAAGAAGGAGACAATACCAGAAGTCATGCATAGTAAGAGCTTTTTTTTTTATCATTATTCTTGGTTTCTGTTGATGTTGAACACTCAAAACTAGGAAGTCAACTATAATTTAATTCCACTCTGGTAATGTTCAGTCTTTAAATTAAAAAATACATATCTCTACAATCACTGGCTGAAAAAAATCTGAGTAATTCAGAACATGGAACAGTTTGCAAAATATATCTACTAAGTCATACATAAAGCTGACAATAATTTTACGTCTCAGAATTAACATTCAGTACTAAAGTCATTTAAGAAGTTTGGTACACACAGTTTTAGGGCAATAGTTTTTTTTTCATTATCATGTGGAATTAAAAGCCTAAAGAAAGTATGTTAGTTGGAATCCTAATTAAATACAGAGCAACATAAACTGGACTTCTGACATTTAACAAAATTTCATAGCCCTAGGGACCCAATTGTGAACAGGAGTTTGAGATATGAATGAGTTTGTTACTCCAAATCACAAGCTCATCTCAAGGTTAAAAATATGATTTTGAGGGTGAACAACTCAAAAAAAAGCTCTAAGAAGCAGAAAAAAACATACTTGAAAAGCTAAGTGATGTTTTTATCTGTAAGACGTCTTCATTACTATTGCACAAAGAATGTGTTAACACAAATTAATGATAAAAAATAAATACTAGGATGAAAAATAATCCCAGGACACATAATGTGGCTGATTAAACACATGGCAAACACAAGTCAGAAGAAAACAGGAAAACTATTTTTTTTCACCCATAAAGGTTTTGAATTACTAAAGTTCCTAAAATAACAACAGAATTATTCTGAATAGCTTAAAACAGCAAAATGACACTAAAAACTAAAGAAACTGGATTTTCAATACCAAGAAAACTTTTACCATCTCAGAGGACAGTCAGAAAGGATAGGTAAAAATTCCTTCTTGCACTCCTGAAATGAGCCAAATCAAACTTCAAGAAATCAGGAGGTTTTTTACCCCCCCTTAAACTACAAAATGGAGAATAATTCTTTCTTGGAGGTATATTTCAAGAAGGAATTAAACTCTTCTAAGAGCATACAAGAAGTTCACTCAAACACTTAATGCTTCCCCTATTTTTTTTTCTTTCTACAAAAATTGAGATATTTACATGTTATAATATTTATCTGGTTTTTATTAACATCTTTCCTTTCTTTCTGAGTGTCTTAAGGAATCATTTTGGAGGCTGAAATAATCACACCTTTTCTTCAGAAGAGGTTCACTTCATGGCTGATATATTTGCTATGTTTTCATCTTTCCCACAGTTTTCCCCTGAATTTTTCTCTTCAGTTTCAGCTGAGGTTCCATCACTTATTCTAACACTACTTCACTGCCTCTAGTTCAGAAAAATGAAGTCTTTCTCATTATTGAGCAACTTTACCTATTTTAATGCCTTCCTTTACCTGTTTTCTATTGTCCATGAAGGAAAAATTTAGTTACTTCTGTCACGTTAGAACATACAGCAAGGAATATCAAGATCTCTGTGATCACAAAAAGGAGAAGATCTTATTTGTATTTAGCTGGATATGACTGTGGAGAATCAGTCCATCTTCTAGATGACATCTTATCTGAGGCCTTAATTTTGTAAATGCATCATGGAATAAAAAGAGCACGTATGTGCTTGAAGTTGTTGTAGAGGTAGGCTACTGTAATTTAAGACATTTCAACACTTGTGATCTGAGGGTCCAGTTTCTGCACTTTGCTCATAAAGGCAGTCAAAACCTGCACAGGACCAAATATGTACAGGCACATATTTGGGTTTTCTTCTGCAAATCACAACTGTGTGCAAGGAACATGTGATTTGAGACTGTAAAATACTGTGTCTGTTTCTAGAATTGCTCACTGTTAATGTCTTCTTGAAGAGCTTGTAAAAAAGTGAAAGGTTAGATTATGTCCTAGTAGGATCAGTCTCTTTGTCCTCTGAAGCATATAGGTAGTTTCCATCAAATTAAAGAGCAAGATGAATGTGAAGAGATAAATTATTCTTAAACAAAGGAGAGAAAAGAAGAGCCTAGGGGAAGAAATTAAAATAACATTTGGTTTTTAATAGAGAAGACTATCTGTGACATCTATTTTTTAATATTTTCAAGACTGGTCTAAATAACAATAATGAGAAAACAAAAGGCAAGTCACAACAAACAAAAATTTCCCATCTGATTTGAACTCCTCTGAAAGTTGTTAGTATTGATTTTTTAAGATATCTAGCAGAAAACATCTGTTATGCTTTTGTGATAGAGATCAATATAGGTATCACAAACCACCTCAATAAACGTGAGAGATTTTTCTTTAAATATTATTTATCCTCTTTAATGTAACACTTTCACACAGTACATTTATCACATTATTACATTCAAAGACTAGAGAGATGGATAAGAACACTTTATTCTAGCAGAACTTTTCTCACTTTATATTCCACCAGCTATGATTATATTGTTAGCCTTTTCCAGACCAGTGACAGCTTAAAGAGCACAGCACTATTCTGACTAGTAAACATCTGAAGAGCAGATTATTTAGTTGCTAATGGATCTGTTTCAAAGGGAACACAGCACTTTCATCTGCAACACGTTGGGCAAAAAAATAAAGGTATCCAGTGACCACTATTTGTATATTTAGGGTTTTCTTCCTTTATCCAAAATAACTGACAAGACAAAGTTTTAAAAGAGACTTATGTCCCTTTACTTATTGAAACAAGAGAACTCCTGCACGTCATGCAACAAAGCATCATACAGAGCTCTGAGCTGAGGAAGCTCACAGAGCTCAGCATCACGTACACTTACTTAGTCAGGTTTGAAAACTTTACAGTTGTATCCCCTACTAGTCTCCAGCTAGTCCTCATGTGCTTTGGAGCCAGTCATGGCTTTCTATATTGAGCAACTCAGGAATAATAGATTAGCATACCAAAGTGAAAGCTTGTGCTTAGTCAGTCAATTAATGTCTGCATTTAAGAAGGGAAGATTAACATACTCACTATTACACATGAAGAATCAGACTTCTGAATGTCTGAGTATTCAACCAAATCTATGTTTCCCTTGTAAATCTGTCCAGAACTGAACTGCTTAAAGCCACGGTGAAAGACAGATATGCTGTAGCCAAAATTTTAAAAATAAGAAATTAAATCCTTCCTAACAATGAAAAAATGAAATCATTTTAAAACAAACAAAAAAAATCATATCCACTCTTTTCTACTTAGGAGCAACAGTAAAGTCGCCACAAACACATATTTAAGTGAAAAATAAAGTCAAATCTAATTTTCATTGAACACTTTCTTTCTTCACTAAGCTGCTGAGAATTATCATCAGTGCAGAAAGATGTGTCCAGAGAACCTGATACAAGTCTTTCCATAACTGACTCCCCTATGTTGACTCCACACCACTGCAAAGAGGATTACCTCATCAGATCTAGACTTTGACTGGTCACCAGATGAGTAACATGCTAAATGACAGATTGCTCTTTCAGTGTACTGAAAATTTACGATAAATGCTTACCTTAAAGAAATACAAAAATAGTTGTACATCAGGTTTTAGAAAGCTTCAACTTGAATCACTTAGTATTTACTTAAAAGATCAATACCACAAACTGCTGGAACCTAATAAAATAGAGTAGTTCAGACATAAGCCTCTTAAGAAATCAAATTAAATTCTTCAAAATAACAAGCACAATACCTAAGCTTTTCAGGAGAAATAGAACCACAGCAGTGCATCAATTATGGCTACTTCTTTCTATCTGCTTATAATCAAAAATTCCTAGTATCAGTATCAGGAATGCTCTGTGGTCTTAACCAGTACAGACATTACACAAATACCTTCAAAATACAAGATCTGCATGAGCTAGTCTTAGTAGTAATTTTCAGTATTTTCATTAATACATACCACTTCAAAAATTTGGGAAAAAAGTTAATTCTGGGGCTTTCAGGCTACCAGAAGTTGGCTTGCAGGCGGTGCCATAACATAGTTTATACACAGAAAAAATATAACACAGGAAACTGGATTCATATTCAGCCAGATTCTTTTTTCTGTTTCTGAAATTTGGGCATTCAATATACTTTGGTGGAATTTTTATACTTATGTTTAATTTTTTTACAAAAAAAAATTGTTCACAAACACTCTGCTATTGACTTCTTTAATTCTGACAATTCTGACAAGGAAGAGTCATTATTTCACAAACCTCTAAGATTTTATTTTTCCATTAGCACAACTAGTGTGTTAGTGAAAGTTAAATACAGAACTACTTCTTGTGCAAACTGAATTAAGAGAAGCATCTCAATACAGTGTCATACCATTTAACAGCCACACCATTTGCTGTTCACAACTGAGGGTGAGAACTTTGACTCTAGACTTGAACTGGCCAAATTTAATAAAGATTATTGTATACAGCCTTAAAACAGTATCTTGAAGACTCAAGCCTTACATATTAATGCAAAAGAAATAATTGAGCAGTAAAGAAAACTGTACTAAAAAATTTCCACATTTCCCTGCATAATTTTCAAGCTAGCTTGAGAGAAATGCTGTGCCTTGACATTTGACATAGTGCTGCACAAAGAAAGAATAAGTCACAGGAGCCTGAAGACAAAGTGACACAGGCAGGGTTTTAGCTACAGCAAGTGTTTCTGACGGATCACAGAATCATAGAATCATAGAATGACCTTTAGAGATCATCTAGTCCAATGCCCCTGCAGAAGCAGGTTCATCTAGATGAGGTCGTATAGGAACATGTCCCAGGCAACGTACTGCTTACTTCAAGTGACTACTTCCCACTGCTGAGCAGTACCCTTGGAGAACAATATTAACTGTAACATTATCATATGTAGAGAGAAAGGGATTGTACCACTTTATAAAAATTTAATTATATTTCTACTATCTTGTAAAACAGATAGCTATTCCAAAAGCCTTCTTGCACAAGAGAAAATGTGCTGTGAAGCCAGGAACACAGCTGATCACTTCAGCCATCTTGAAATTTTAAATTGAATTTCAATTAACTTTCAAATCTGGTGAATTCAGAAATGCATACTTATCCACTAAGCCAAACAAACATTTCTAATTGCTCAAATTAGGTAACCTAAGCATCAGTTTCTCTAGCGTGGTAAATAAAATTACAGCCTCAGATAATCGAGTACAAACATTTTTTTTCCTTTTTCCAAAATGTGACTAGATAAAACTGTATTCATTCAGACGAATGCAGAAACTGAGGTTATTAAAGTTAAAGAAACAGAAGCGATTTACACTTCATTAATAAAAACAGTTGCATGGTATACTCCAGGTATCTGGGTTTATTTTTGTAAACAAAACCCCCAAGAAATAAAAAACCCAGAAACAAAAGTAAAAAAATCAAACCACAAAACAACACAGTAAATACACATAACTGATGAATATCACCTGCATAGATTTGAATGAATTTTTATGAATTGGCTGGGGAGAGGAGCAGAGACAGATGATTCAAACAGAACAGAATTAATACTGGTGCAATCTTTTGTTAAAGTAGTGAGACAGATGAATGTCACTTTATCGAGGCAGGAAGTTCTTAATTTGAGTTCTTCTTTTATGTTACTATTATGATATGGAATAAAGTCGTTTATGATGTATTTCCATCGTGACTATCCCTTTGGTATTTGACATATTACTACTATTTTTAATTATTTAATTATGAGTTTCTGAAAAGTATTTTTTTGAACTTACAGCCATCTGAAAACTAAAGATAAATCTATCATGAATATGTTCTTTATTACTATGACTACTTAGTAGGAGCTTTATATAATTCTTACCTAACTGGTCTTAAAAACAGAACAGAGCTATACTTGTCTTCATTTTCCCTTGTAATTGGAAAGGAATGCTGCTCACTTTGATGCTTCTAGGTGTCCTACACAATACAAGATTGATTCCCTTAACTCTGAACTAATTATGAGTTCTCTATTTAATTGAGTCAAGCATCTTGCCTGAACTATTGAAACCAAACCACATGAAAAATTATGTGTGACAGAGCTCTCCATTTTGAAGGTCAAAACTCAGATGCAGACCTAAATAATGCTGATATTTCTGAGATGTGCTTGAGAAACCATGTTATTGAGTGGCAGAAACAACTTGTTAAGATTTGCCAAGTTATCTGCTTAAGTAACTTTCTGCGCAGTATCTGAGCTCTGTGGAAGTCTCCATTTTTGCTAGATAGCAAGTTCTATGGTGCCGTAATTGCTCCTGGCACTAATAAGGGCAACAATAGGTGGGTGAGTAGGAGAGGAGCAGGGAGGCAGTAAGAAATAAAGCACAACTTCTCTTTCTACAGACAGACATTTGGAACAAAGAGTAATTAAAGCGCTTGGGAATATTGTTCATTCCTGCCACACCAAAGCAAAGAAGAGCTGGCAACTCTTCTTCACAGAATTCGGAGCACCACTAAACCTTTATTCAAAGGAAAAAAATAACCTACTCTCTTTATGAGATGCATTGCCATGTCTTGGTCCCAAAGGCATATCATGTTGCTCAGTATATCCCTTGTTCTCCAAAAACTAAGACTCTTCTTAGGAAACATTTGGCAGCTGAAAAGAATGGGACAACACACACATCCTTTGCTTAAGAAAAAACAAAACACAACCACAAATGACAATGTTTTGCATTCATGCAATCTTAAATGCTTAAACACTTACATATCCTTCTGCCAGTCTAGTCAGATTTTAGCTAAGTGAACACAAAGGTGAGAAATTACCAGCCAAGCCACTCATTCCTCTTCCTTTAAATGTTCGCTAATTGATTGTGACAACAATTTCTGAAATCTGTGTAAAACGTGTCAGAGTAGGACAGGTGTACAGGATTGTACTTCTTGCCTATCTTCTCTCTCCTCAGGCACAAAAGAAACCCACAACCTCTCACGGAATTTTGGTAATACCAGTTCTCATTTTGTTTTGCAAGTAGATTCCTGCTCTGATTTATTAAAAAACTAAAATACAAATGTATTTCTAACTAGTCCATTGTGTAGACCAAGTGATGCAGAAACTAATTTCCCTTCTTCTTTTAGAGCTTACCAGGATCTACAGAACCCAGATAACATTCAGATTTTGTGAACACAAAAAATAAAATTCAGATTTATATTACACTCCTCTAGTTGTTACAGTCCTAAAGACAAACAATATGTAAAGAAAATACCAGAAGTTAATTCTTAGCCTCAAAGAATTACTGTTCTCATTCTCTCACTCTCTAAGGCTCCTCTCCTCCTGCTTCTTATAAACACAGAAGTAGGAAAGACAACTTGCAGGGATAAAAAGGCACTGCTGTTCAAATTATTATTGAAAGACCACAGTGAACACTGAGTCAATTGTGGCATCTGAGTGGAATCTTTCTTTGTTTACATACAGGCTTAATTGTTACAAAAAAGTCGAACAAATCAGCAAAACCGAGATGGAGATCCCTTAGTTCTTTGCAGGCTGGAAGATTTTTGACCAAACTGAAAGAAAATTTAAAAAGCAAAAAGTACTTTTAATTAAAACCAGCTAGTAACCTTCAGATCTGAACAAACAAATGACAATTTATATTTAGCAAGTTTTATGGCATCAGTTCATGTTTCATTATACAACACTCTCCGCAAATTATCAGACTAGAGATGAAGACAGCGTGGAAATACAAAGCCCGTAACTGTTAGTAATGCACAGATTTCATAGTGGGGTAGGGTGCTGCCTCAATGTGAATGCCATTGCTCAATAAGTGAATGACAACTCCACAATGTTTGAGAAGCACATCTGCATTAATGACAGTGAATGTAGATCCTCTCTGTTATATATATATAAAAATACGTCTGCAGGTTTCCTTGCTTCTTCCTACTTTTACTCCCTCATCTTCTTTCTCCACTTTCATTCTTCCCACCCTGAATAACGTAAGAGATTCCAAAAAGAGACTTTAACATCACAAAAAGTGGAAAAATCTAAGCCTTGGAAGAAGGATGATCATGGAAATAAGTCCAAGCCATTACTTTTTAACTGGAGGAAGAGGAAATATTTTTTTACATATAAAGAGGCAGAGGAACAAAAACTATTTCTCTATCTTACTATACCAAAGAGAAAGTCTCTACTGAAAAGTTTAATCTTGATTCTTCTAAAGGTATTTCAAATTGTAAAAAGGTACATTGCATAACACATTCTCGTTTAGCTTCCCTCATCCCTCACCCCACCCTTGAAAAGACACAACATTAGCCTACTATCGGTGCATAAAGATAGCACATGCCTTCAGTGCTTGGTTTTCAATAGCCAGAGTGAACACAAGGACAAACCACTCTGGCAAAGTAGATGGATGGTGTGACACAACCATATGAGATCCAATCCTATGCACATTTTTCAAGAAATCCAATGTACTTGACTGGCAGCCTGCCCAGCATAGAGGCTGTCATCCCACAGGTGTGCCAGATCTCCCTTTGGAACCTAGTATTGCTTTTTTAACAGGCTGTAAAGAACAAAATTGTATTTTCCCAATGCTGTGGCTTGAAACTTGAGAGCCTTAATAAATAGGATTAAAAAATAAAAAAAAAAAAAGGTCCTAACTTCTAATAAAATTAGAAGCAGAGAGCATGTTCTTCAAGAAATAATCACCAAACAAGCTCAGTTAATGTTCAAGTACAGTCTTAAAAGCAATATTAGAATTAGCTCCTTACAGATTCATACTTTTCTGTAAAAAACATTTACCTAGTCAATATAAAACAGAAGTGGACAGCATGCAATGCAAATGCAGATTCTATAGTTACTTAGACCAGGTTCTTTCCTGAAAAGGGCATAATTCAATATAAGTTTCTCACACATGCTAATTCTAGGTCCTGTACCTCAAGAGTAAAGCATAGACTCGTTTATCTTATTTCATACACAATAGGCTGATAGGTGTTAAATTAGGATGTTAAAAAAAGGCAAGAGGAGTTTTACTCATTTGAATTAATGCTGCTTAAAACTGTTAACAAGGCAAGCATTAAAAATACCAAACAAATAACAATTTGAAAACCAAAGCACCAGGGCTTTGCAGTTAATGACATCATCTGAAATGGAGGGTGGTACTGAAATAGAAGTATTCCACTCAAAAGAAAGTAACGCCTTAGTAATATGATTTCAATGGAAGATAAATGACAATTTAAGGGAAGAAGCCATCTAGACTTCATTTAAAAAGATTCTTTAAATATTATTTTATATCATGAAATTGTTAATAACAAACCTAATGCATCTGTTCTGGTTTTGTGCAGTTACCTAGACTACATTTCTTGACACCACTGTTCTGTAATAACCTCCATCTGCTCTACTGTGTCTGTCATTTCTTTTGCTGTAACATATTGTGACAGAGGCTTCATTTACCTAAACTTATCTTGGCAACTTGTACTTCATTAAAGAGAATCCTGCAAGCATCAGTTAAAGCTTTCTTATCTGGCCATGCATAGCTTAGCTTCATAAATCATTCTTTCACTTTCCATTTTGCAGCTTCTGGAAAGGTAACATTATTGAATTCAGATCACTGGAATAGAGCAGTACTAAAATGTTTATTGACCAGCTTTTAGGCACTGAGATCTGCTTTGAATGCAGAGAGTAATATTAGCTAAAGCTTTTGAATTTAAAAAGGATGTCACTAATATGTTTTACACATTGCTATAAATACTGTTCGATGGCAGGCCACTTTAGCAAGCTGCTACTAATCTGACAGAAACAAAATATTATTAGCATATATTCCCTTTCCTTGTCCTTTTTTTTTTTTAGTAATCATAGCATCTGCAAATAAAATATTATATATTCATAGATATAAGACCTCAATCACATCTCAGACTGTATCTGACAAAGAAGGCGACAGTATGCAAAGGGACCTTAAAGCAACCTTTATGTTTCCATCAGAGGAGTCTGGCATTGCACCAGGACAGCACTTGGTGGAAGCCACAGCAGCTGTGGAAGTGACCGTCACTAGCATAGTGGCTCCTCGTTAGATAATTAGGTGATGTTTCTGCCTTTGTCCAGACTCATATGACAACCAACGATACCTACACTGCAGAGAGTATTATCTCATGATAAGAATAACATGTTATTAGAACAAAATTAATAATGAGCTCATTTACAGATGAACAGTTATTCTCCTTTGCATCAGATTCAGAAGAGACCCATGCTGTGCTAGATGACAAGTCAAATCACAAGTGCTGAGCTATAATATAGTGTGAGGAAAGGAAGAGGGAAAACTTTATTTGCCAGATAAACAAAACTAAATCAGGACAGAATAACATAAATTTAGGTAACATTCACCAATAGTTTGTAATGGATATTTTTAATATGAAAACAATAACCAAACTGTTCATTTTGGCGATGTCAAAATATACTGGTTTAATTAACAGTTACAATTAATTGTAATTGTAACAGTCTGGAAACATCAGAGACAAGTAAGGTACAGGTGACTTGGATTCAGAACTCTTCCCTCTCAAAACAACTTGCAGTGACATGTCATATCTTATATACCTGCACCACCGATTTCCAGTGAATTTGGGGATAGGACCCTCCTGTTTAGTATAGTCTACTTTATCTAAATTAAGCATTTTGTAGCCCATGAGAGACAAGAAAGGACATGAAGATCATAAAAGACACAATCCTAATCAGAGAGCAACCAGGATTTAATAAAGAGGTCTTTAAACTAAGGGACTTGGGGGGTGGGGGGAGAAGCAAAATAGAACAAACTGTCCCTTCTAGTTAGGAAACAGGGCAGGACAGGGAATGCAATGATAAGTGCCCTTCATCTGCACACTGGGCTGAGATGCAGAAGGCTGACCACACTGAGGAAGAGCCAAACCAGGGAGGAACCTCCTGCATCCATGTGGGCAAACCTGTGTGTTTGAGTAAGCCCCTGCACTGCCTCTACACCAATGCACGCAGCCTGGGGAATAAGAAGGAGGAACCAGAGATGTGGGTGCGGATGCGGGGCTACGACCTCATTGCGGTCACAGAGATGTGGTGGGACAGCTGCCATGACTGGAACACAGCCATGGAGGGTTATGTATTGTTCGGGAAAGACAGACTGAAAAGGCGTGGAGATGGAGTTGCTCTCTATGTGAGGGAGCAATTAATGTGTAACAAACTGTGCCTGGGTGGGGATGAGGAGCGGGTAGAGTGCTTATGGGTAAAAATTAATGTCCAGGACAAGGCAGGTGATATTGTTGTAGGAGGTTGCTACAGGCCACCTGATCAGGAGGAGGAAGTGGATGAGACCTTCTATGAACAGCTGAGAGCTGCCTCATGATCACAACCCCTGGTCCTCATGGGGGACTTCAACCACCCTGATTTTTGCAGGGATAGACACACAGCCAAGCACACGCAGTCCAGGGGGTTCCTACAGATTGTTGATGACAACTTGCTGTTGCAGGTGATCGAGGAACCAACAAGGAGGGGTGTGCTGTTGGACCTGGTACTGACAAATAAGGAGGGTCTGATTGCAGATGTAAAGGCTGGAGGCAACCTTGGCTACAAGGACCACAAAATGGTAGAATTCAAGATCCGGTGTGGAAGAGGCAAAACGTAAAGCAGGACCATGACCCTGGATTTCAGCTGAGCTGATTTGGCCTCTTCAAAGATCTACTTGGATGGATCTCAGGAGATATGATTCTAGAAGATAGAAGTGCCCATGAGAACTGGTCAGTCTTCAAGCACCACTTACTCCAAGCCCAGGATCAGTGTGTCTCAATGCACAAGAAAGGAGGAAAAGGAGGTAGGAGGCCTCCATGGATGAGCAAGGATCTGCTGGGACACCTCAGGCAGAAAACAGTCATCTATGAGAGGTGGAAACAGGGGCTGGCTTCTTGGGAAGAGTATAGGAACATTGCCAGGGCATGCAGAGGTGCAATTAGGAAGGCTAAAGCCCTTCTAGAATTAGCCAGGGAATTTAAGGACAGCAATAAGGCATTTTTCAAGTACATCAGCAGCAGAAGGATGGTGAGGGGTAATGTGGGCCTGCTGTTAAACACAGAGGATGCCCTGGTGACCGAGGATGCAGAGAAGGCCAAAGTACTGAATGCCTTCTTTGCTTTAGTCTTTACGGCCAAGGCCAGCCCTCAGGAAGCCCAGTCCGTCAAGGATAACAGGATGGCCAGGACAGTAGAGGACTTGCCCTGGGTGGAAGAGGAAGAGGTTAAAGACTTGTTGGCCAAGCTTAAGGTACATAAGTCAATGGGTCCTGATAGGATGCATCCTAGAGTGCTGAGAGAGCTGGCTGATGTGATTGCTAAGCCTCTCTCCATCATTTCTGAACAATCCTGGAGGACAGGTGAGGTACCTGAGGACTGGAGAAAGGCCAATGTCACTCCAGTCTTCAAAAGGGGCAGGATGACCCAGGAAACTACAGGCCAGTCAGCCTCACCTCCATCCCTGGAAAAGCGATGGAAGAACTCATCCTAAATGTTATCACTAACTGTATGAAGGAAAATATGGTTATCAGGGAGAGTCTACATGGATTCACCAAGGGGAAATCCTGTTTGACCAACCTAATAGCCTTCTATGAGTGCATAACTGGCTGGCTAGATGAGAGGAGAGCAGCAGATGTCATCTACCTTGACTTCAGCAAGGCTTTTGACACTGTCTCCCATAACAACCTCATCAGAAAGCTCAAGCAGTGTGCCTTGGATGAGTGGACAGTGAAGTGGATGGAGAGCTGGCTGAATGACAGAGCCCAGAGGGTGGTGATCAATGGAACAGAGTCGAGTTGGAGGCCTGTGGCCAGTGGAGTTCCACAGGGATCAGTTCTGAGGCCAGTCTTGTTCAACATCTTGATCAATGACCTGGATGAAGGGACAGAGTGTACCCTCAGCAAGTTGGCTGATGATACCAAACTGGGAAGATTCCCCAGAAGGCTGTGCTGACATTCAGCGGGATCTCAACCAGCTTGAGAGTTGGGCAGAGAGGAACCTCACGAGGTTCAACAAGGACAAGTGCAGAGCCCTGCATCTGGGAAGAAACAATCCTATGCACCAGTACAGGCTGGGGGTCAAACTGCTGAAGAGCAGCTCTGCAGAGAGAAACCTGGGAGTCCTGACTGATAATAAACTGAATTAAATGAGCCAGCAATGTGCCCTCGTGGACAAGAAGGCCAATGGCATCCTGGAATGCATCAAGTGTGGCCAGCAGGTCAAGGGAGGTTCTGCTCCCTCTCTACTCTGCCCTGGTGAGGCCTCATCTGGGGTCCTGTGTCCAGTTCTGGGCTCCTCAGCTTAAGAGGAACAGAGAAATTCTGGAGAGATTCCAGCGCAGGGCCACCAAGATGATCAGGGGACTGGAACAATTTTCATATAAGGAAAGGCTGCGGGAGCTGGGGCTGTTTAGTCTGGAGAAGAGGAGACTGAGGGGAGATCTTATTAACATTTATAAATATCGAAAGGGTGGGTGCCAGGAGGTTGGGGCATTCTTTTTTTCTATAGTAGCTAGCAACAGGACATGGGGTAATGGGATGAAGCTGGAACACAAAAAGCTCCACTTAAACGTAAGAAAAGCTATTTCACTGTGAGGGTGAGGGAGCAGTGGAACAGGCTGCCCAGAGGAGTTGTGGAGCTCTTTCCTTGGAGGTCTTCAAGACCCAGCTGGACATGTTCCTATGCGACCTGATCTAGGTGGATCTGCTTCTGCAGGGGGTTTGGACTAGATGATCTCTGGAGATCCTTTCCAATCCCTACCATTCTATGATTCTATGCTTCTATGATCTTTCATAATTTATTAAAACATAGTAGTTTAAGATGTTCCAAAGAAATACAAGGAAGAATTTCTTCACTCTGAGGGTGATGGAGCACTGGAACAGGCTGCCCAGATGGGTTGTTGAGTCCCCTGCTCTGGGGACATTCAAAACCCACCTGCATGAGTTCCTGTGTGGTCTACTCTAGGAGGTTGGACTAGATGATCTTTCGAGGTCCCTGACAGCCCTTGAGATTCTGTGATTTTTTGATTACGTGAAGATAGATGGATTATCAGTTCCTTGATACAAATTCCAATGTTAAGGAAACGATCTGTGTGGACAATGAACTGCACTTCAGTGCAATAGCATAATGTCCTTAGCCCTCAGCTATCCAAAGACAGCACTGAGAAAGCCTATGGGTTTGCCCTTAAAATGCTCCAAAAACTGAACTAACTTGTCCTGGTTTAGGCTCATTCAGGAACAAAAGACCTTTGGAACTCTCGAAGAATAGAGAGGACTCACTCACTGCTTACAGTCCCACAGAAAATAGACACAAATACTCAATTTGGGGAAGAAAATGAAACTTAATTTAATTTGCCACCAACCAAAAAACATAACAAATAGAAATAGCTAACCCAAAACTATACAGAGTAGGGCAAATGATGAAAAGTACAACCAGGCCCTGTAAGATCCCCTTCCTCTGACCACTCCCCTCTTCCAGGGCTCAGGCACCTGATCTTAGTGTTTGTACCTCCTCCTCCCCTGAACAGCTCTGGGGGACAGGGAATAGGGATTTCAGACAGTCTTTTCCCAATGACTCCTGCTGCTTATGTCTCCTGCTGCTTATCTCTCCTTGTTCGACTGTGGGGTGCCTCACAGGCCAAGCAGCCCTGCATCGGCTATTCCAACATGTGTTCATCCTGAGGGCTGGAGCTGCCTCTAGATCAGGGTCTGCAACAATGAACCCCTCTGACACAAAGTCTCCAACACTCATTCCCTTTGGCACAGGGTCTTCCCAGAGCTGCTGGCAACTATTAGTCCCATCATTTGCCTCCATGAGTTGCAAGGGGACAGCCTGTTTTCACTGTGGGCTGCAGGGAAGCCTCTGGTCCAGTGCTCTCCCTCCCTTCCTCTTTCGCTAACTGTGGAGCTCATGTAGTTGCCTCCATCTTGCCCTACCCTTCCACCTCCTACACACTGCAGATTTTCCTTCTTAAACAGTGATCACAGAGGTGACAGATTGGCCTGGTAAGGTGAGAGGTGGGTCCAAAACTCAGAGCTGGGGGAAAGTTTCAGGAACTGCTTACAAGGATAGCTCTACAGCCATTACCAAGGAAAAGCAGCCACACACAAATCCATCACATAACTTTTGAATAGATTCAATATGAAATTAATAGTTTCACTTTACCAAATTTGTGAATTAGTCAGTCTGAAGTGACATTGCTATAGCTTTCCAACAATAATTCTCACTTAATTTGCTGAGCAAAGTAAGCCTTGATTATTTGCTGTCATGGTTTAACCCTAGCCAGCAGCTAAGCACTAAACACCCTATCTTTCACTCCCCTGCAGTGGGATGAGGGAGAAAAATCGGGGGAAAAAAAACCCTAACAGTTCATGGGTTGACATAAAAACAGTTTCATAGGACAGAAAAGGAAGAAAATGTTACTAGAACTAGAATATTCAAAACAACTGATGCACAATGCAACTGCACACTACTCATTGATTGATGTCCATCCAGTTCCCCAGCAGAAGTCTCCAGACAGCTTTCTCCCCAATTTATGTACTGAGCATGACATCCTATGGTATGGAATATCCCTTTAGTCAGTTGGGGTCAGCTGTCCTGGCTGTGTCCCCAACTTCTCATGCCCCACCAACCTCCTCACTGGCAGAGCATGAGAAGCTGATAAGTCCTTGACTTAGTGTAAGCACTGCTCAACATCAACTAAAAATATCAGCATGTTATCAACATTATTCTCACAGTAAATCCAGGACAGTTCTAAGTAAGGTACAATCAGGAATATGCAGCCCAGTGTCTAATAAGAATCCTAATGAAATGTTATTAAACTATCAAGCTTGGTCTCCCTTTACTCCCGTGTCAGCCTAGAGGACTCTGTTGCCTCCAGAAGTCTACCACTTTGATAGTGGCTCTGTTTAGGGGAGCCATGATGAGGGGCAAGGTTTCCAGCTTCAAAAGAAACAACTTTCATGCAAATGGTGGCATATTCCCTCATAGATCCTGATATAGTCATATCTTGATGGCTGCAACTCTCTCATGGGATTTTGTTTTTAATATACAAATCATTTCTCTAGCTTGAAGACTACTAGCTATGTTGAAGGGGTTTATACACAAAGAATGGTAAGTTTTTCTAATGTTAGAATTTTTCTAACAAATAATGTAAACTTATGAACAGTTGAAAAATCTTATTGGTTCAGATAGCAATTTTGTCATCAAATGATACTTTATTTTCATGAATTATAGCACAAATAATTCCATTTTATGTAAGGGTTTGTGGTTGTTTGGGGCTTTGGGGTTTTGGTTGGTTTTTGGATTTTTGCTTTTAAAAAGTTTATTCTGCATCAACTACAATTAAGTCTAATCTACAAGATAGGTAAAATGAAACGATTACTTTTTATGACCAAAAAAATCATTTTCTGCTGGGGATTGAAAAACAATTGTTTATGGCTGCCCAATTATGATCCTAACAGTGGTTTAAGGGGGAAAAAAAAGCCCCCAAAAAAGGAGCTACTGCTTCACAGAAGAGAGAAACACCAGTGTTAATAAAAAAATGCAGTTCTAAGTGATAATCTAGGGAATAAAGAGATGATAGACAACTGCATTCAGCCAACAACACTATGCCTCTAATTCAGACTTTGTATGTCATTGCAGTATTACTAGCTCTTTATATGACTCTTCATTAGCACATCACAAGCTTTTCAGAAATTGCAATATCCATTTGAAGGGAGAGGTAATAATTTCCTTAAGACTACAGAGTCAAATTCACAGAAGAATAACTGGGTCCTATCTGTACTTGGGGTCAACACACATATTCATGAACCTTTGCCCATGAATAAAAACATCCTCTCAGTAGTTGAAGAGCTACTGAATTGACATTCTTCATTTTCACAGCCTGAGAGCAATCATCCATCAAAACATATCTTCTCTCACACCTTATCTGCACAACTAGGGCACAAAACTTTTGAAAATGGAGAAAAAAGTGGGAAGTTAATGAGCAGAGATTGAATCACTTTTAAGATTTCTCCTTACAGCTCAATACACAATGAACTCAAATCTCTATATGAACCTCAAGGGAACTCGTTCATTTCTAGCTCCTACAAACCAAATACTAGGAGTCAAGGTATCGGTCTTTAAACAATGATAACTTATGAGGCCTATGGCAGGTTTGCAAAAGACTTTTTGATCCTCAGGTGAAAAGAAAATGTGAGGGCAAAACACTGCTAACCTAATTATAAAAGAGTTCATATTGTACTATTTTTTAAACATGTAACCTACAGCTTGATGGTTTTCTTTAATTATACTACTCCAAATCTTTCTTGTATAAAGATGTTTCACTAATAAAAACATACAGATGTGCTGAAATTAATACAAATTCTGGTTGCTAAGTCATTTAGAGAGACAGACGATTCTTTTTGCTGTAAAGCACTGAGTTAAGACAGTAACTCATATTCAATATTCTTACAATATTCAAACATATTATAAGCAAACTGCTAGATTTCCATGTCATAAAAGGTATCTCCTTTCTCATTTTCAGTTCCTCATAGCTTTACCAAATTGTGCAAACTACAATTTTACATGTAAAAATCCCTTTCTTTCATTTATTTTAAGAACTTCACACAGAACAGGTTAAGCAGTGTTAAACAGTGTTACAGAACAAAACCAGTTTTTTTTTTCCCCCTAGTCAACATTTTATTGACCTTCCATTACATAAATTTGAATACAGTTGATATTTTAAAATATTAATTTGAAAAGTGAGATTGGAATGAGTTCTCCCAGGAATACACTTCTACACAATCCTAAGAAATTCTGCTAAATTAAACCAAGTGACAAACTTTGGGGGAAAAAAAACCCATAGTTTGCAAAAGCTTAGCATACATTTGGTGGATCTTTACTGCAGAAGTTTCTGAAGAGTCCAGACTGAGCAAGGTTTTCCTTACAAGAGATGTGGGAACCAATGAACAATTTTTGTCTCCTCCTTGTCAATGCCCATTTGACTGAGTTCAGGTAGCACAGAAGTGAAAGGTATGTAAGAGAAATCAAAGTCTAAGTGCTGAGCAAAGATGCTGCACCTGGGACATGGAAGGATAGAGCACAGTCATACAAACTACAGCTAGGAAGAGAAACAAAAAAAGCTCAAAACTGATGAACGAACAAGAACAGTTAAGGGAATGAGTGCAAACAGTACTAGTTGTACAAGAAAGCTGGAGATAAACATAAGAGTGAATAAGCACAAACAGGGGAAATTGATTTGAGAAGGAAACACTGACGAGGAGAATATGAAGTATTAGTGGTAGAACACAGTTCCTTACAGAGTAGAGAAAAAAACTCTGCTTCCAGGAGTTATGCATTTCAGGAATGGAATTTCATTCTCTGTCATAGCTCTCAATAAATCTCCTAAGTTCTTTATCCATAGTAAGCTATTATCTACAAAATATAATGCATGACTTATGTCACCTGTCATTCTCTTAGCTTAAAAGCAGATCTGAGTATCTTAAGTTCTTGATGGAGTGGTTCTTTCCCATCCAGCTTCACATGGACTTGAGATTCTGCTATTCATGTGATAACATAAACTATAACTTCCCTGGAGGTTTTAGATAAATTTCATAATCCAAACAGCTTGAGACATAGTACTGTAAGTTTTTGCTGAAAAAGTTTTACATGGAAATTCCCACAATCATAACCACAACAATCAGACTATCTTCCTATCTTAAAGGGCCATATCTACAAATTAGTTTGTGACAGGCTAGCAAAGTCATTAAAAACCATGATCAAAAGACATTCCCAAAAAATCCATTTTGCTAGCTATATAAAAACTATTAAAAGAATCAAATTCTTTTATGCCAAGAGTGTAAAATACACTGAAAGTATGAAAGATGTATCACACACACAAACCATTGCTTTTAACAGGAATTCTCCTACTGTTGTTAAACATACATGTTTCTGAGAACATTGATTTAATTTTGCGTGATAAAAATCCTCTGTGTCATTAATCAATCTTTTTTTAGGCCGTTATTAAGTTTTTATAAAGAAACAGAATATCCATAATGTGGCTTTTCATTCATATTTTGTCCACAAATGGCTAGTTATAATCTGATTACTCTTACCACAAAGAATTTAATCACAATCTGCAGTCAGATGATCGTGCATGTATGATTACTCTGAATTAAAAGAAGCAATAAAGAAGAAATTCGCTTCCTGAAAGCAGGTGCTACCTACTTTATTTTAGTAGGTGCTACTTACTAAAATTCTGGTCAAGGAGACCCAGTTTCTGAGATACTACCACAGCAAATAGCTAATGGCACGGAATGGGCAGGCACAGGTCTGGCAAAAAGAAGTACAATTGAATGGCTAGTGATAGGCAGTAGTAGCTTAAAATAGGAACTGTTCAGGTATCATTTGCCAAGCAGTCACTTATTTGAATGGAGTATAATCTATTTCACATCAGATGCAGCTTTGGTTGGTTGGTAAAAATGCATCACAAAGTTTGTGATGAATTCTGCTCTCTCTTGGCATTTGCTGTTATTAAAGAGCAGCAAAAGCTTGTCCTGCCTCACAAAATCTTTTTTGCAAAAGTATTTCATAGCAATAAGACAATCCTGACCAAATAGGACAATTGGCTTCCTTCCAAAATCGCATATAGATAGATAAAGATCAGTGCTATGTACTAACACAAACACTATCTGTATATGGGATTCCTTCTTCCCCAAACTCAGCAGAATCAAAGTTTTCTTCAGTGCCATTTGGTTTTTTTCTGTATCATACAATTTCCCCCACACCTCTTGATGCTTTATTACTTGCCTTAAATGTGTGCAGCTTTCAAATCTGACTGGTACGTAGTAGTTTCTGTTGTTATACTTTCTACCTTCAATACTTTCATGTCTAACAAAAATCTTCAGTGCACAAAAGCAAGTTTTTCAAAAAGCTGCTTTTGCTATTTGAATTTCTTTATAAAATGTATCACTAAAGCAATCCAACACTGTAGGGCAAATGGCAGCTGCAAGAAATTAATACATCCATTGAAGTTGTTCGTACTTGAGAGCCTCCTTCATTCCAAGGAAAAGAGTTAAAAGCATTTAATGGTCTAGGTTAATAATACTCAAGTTACTGAGTCAATCAGGTGATAAATTGAGAAAAATCATTAATGATAGAGTGCTTGACTTACTCTTTCAAAAGCAAAAGAAAAAAATGGCTTCTCTTTAAAACAGCAAGCAACCTTGAGTGATCCCTGCTTATGCAAATTTTTGATTGACACCTGTCTGGTAGGTCAGTATGATGAGTACAGTACTGACTATTATCAAAACTGTGAAAAATTATGGAAAAGACACTTTCTCAGTACATTGATAATCAAGGCCAGAACTTTTGGGAAACATCTTTAATTTATTGTCAGGGGAATTCAATAGCCTGCCTTCTAAAAGGTTTTTTGAAGATCCCAGGCCTATGAGCATAACTTTTTATCCACTATTACACTTTAACATAAATCTTTAGCAGCAACATCCACATTACCAAAACTGAAATCACAACAAAAGAATCAAGTGAATTTTTCACTTGCAAACAATTGCAGACAACAATATTTTCTCACTTACACAGAAGCCCCACTGTGAGCATGGGGAAAGGGATGAGCAGAGTTGAGAGATTAGAAAATATAAGTGTGACCTATGGCATGTTAGGGAGGAGGTGGGCTCTAATGTGTAGAGAGCTTCCACTGGGAAGAGAAACAGATGTAGAAAAATGCTATGGTTAAAAAGCCAGCATTGCTGCATTTCTGGAAATTAAAGCAACGTTATGTCTTGATTCACCTAAAAAATGCATATAGCTTTTGACTCTTGAGTATTCCCCTTAAAAAAAACAAGTAGTATAAATGTATCTCTCCAAAAATATGTCCACTTCAAAAGAGGCAGTTCATTTTTGTGCTCAAAGTTTCCTTGTACAATGAAAAGTTGAGATGCTAACTAAAATGCTAGTGTATTAACAGAGACTGTCACCTCATGCTGAAACATGAAATACACTGCATGATGTCTTTCTAGCTTTAACCTAGGAAAGCACAAGCATAATTTTAAACCCAACACCATGAACAGTCAAAGAGACTGTTCATACATTTAGACACATTTCAGTGCCTTCAAGATTCTGGACCCTTGAACTAGTGTTAAGTACAACTACGTGAAGTTGGACTTTCACAGTTTTTAGCCTGAATCTGAAAATTCCTCACTTTGTGGCTTTGGCCTATTCATTTCTGTAGCCACTTTCATTTCCACTTTCAATAAGAAAAAACTCTTTGGCTGCATCACCAGAATTGTACTACCTGAAAATCTTTGAGAATGAAAGAAGCATACATTTACTTAATGTCATATGTTATTATTAAATCTAATGCAATTATTATTCTTGAGACAGAAAGTTTAATATTCTCAATGTATAACTAAATTACGGTTAGCCATGACTTAATCTAGACTATCATTTAACATTTTCTTTTGTTCAGATCTTATATCTTCATCACTGGAGTACTGGACAGCAATAAATAAAAAAGTGTTGCTCTTTCTTTATAACCACCTCTGTTAATATAATCAGAGTTTCAACAAAAATAACAAAAAAAGATGCACATGTTTGCAAAATGCAAATATTAATCCATGAGTTCTGGAACAAAAAAAGATATCATGTCATTTTAGGAATCACATGTGTAATCTATTTCCTTTGAGTCCAGAGAAAGCTAATTTTTATGTTTATATTTCTTAAGTCACACTGTTTATTCTTCAACAGATGATAGCTTTTGGTTCCTAGATTTCCTTGCACATGCTGAACTTTGCTCTATCAAATTGACAAGAATACCTAGTAAAAGCACCAGCAAACATCCTCAATGAGATGGCTATTGGCAGACAGTGTTTTGAAATGTGAATAATTAGAACAGTCTATCTTTCCCTCAATCTGTAATTGCTGGGTAGAATGGAGGACAGGTGGGTATTTTGAGCTCTGTTAAGCACTAAAGTTTTAAAGTGTCTCTCTGGGCATGAATTTGGATTGATGGCTGATGTATCATCAGTGACTTAAAAATCTTGAAAAATTCCATAAAAAATACTCTTGATGGCCTATAAGCCTTCTCCCTTGTTTGTTTGTGTTTTGTTTTGGTTTGGTTTTTTTGGTTGTTGTTGTTGTTTTGTTTGTTGTTTTTTGGTTTTTTTTTTTTTCTATCAGCAGTTAACACAAAGAGTTGTTTCTAGTTAAACTGTAGTGCAGGGATAAAAAAAGTCAATGGATGCAACAACGAGATGGACTACTAGATAATCACAACCCTTGTGGGAAGAAAGTGAATAGCAGCAAAATGAGGATAAAGGACCAAGGTATACACTGTCGCTAAAGGAAAAAATTAACAAACCACAGGCAGTCTTAGTTTTGTACAAAATCATCTACAATTCTAACAGTGGCTCAGCAAAAACCTCCTTTAATTAGAATAACTTGATTTGGCCAAATGTTATGGGATCCTTTTAGCTTGTACTTGCCCAATTTTCAAGAATAGCTTAGACCAAAATTTTAGTATTTCACAAACAAAAGAGACCTGCTAGCGCAACAGTGTAATGTGTTATTTATATCTTGATCTTAAAATCTAGGACATAAGCTTGTTCATCAACTACTCTAGGAAACAAATGAAAAAACAACTTATGCTAATACAGAATTTTTAGCCTGAATTATTCCAGTAGATTCTACATCAAAGAATGAGTATATATTTCACAGAAAGTAACTCTTGGAATAATCCATAACATCATGAAGGAGGTAACACCACAACATTCCTAGTGAAGTACTTAGGTACAACATTTAACTTCTTGCTCAAGTAACTTATTGATCTCAGATCAACAAACATGAAAGATTTTTCCAGAGAGGAAAAAATTATAGCATTTCTCCAGTACTACTTAACACCACTACTCAGCTTCCTGTTCAGCACCGTAAATCACCTATTTTAGAGTACAGTGCATCTCTGCAAGGACTGAGTATGAAGGGACACACAAGTACACTGGTAAAAACACTGATCTATGTGCAGTGTCTCATGCTGTCGCTGAATACCTGTAGGCATTGCTTCATGCATGTACTTGGAAAAATGAGTGAGAAGAATCTACCACGAATCTTTTTTTCTATTAACTGATCAAGCTATGTACTAAGGCAAAGACAACTTTTAGCTCCAGTAGTCTTTCTGAAGTGACTGAATGCTAAGCTACAGAATAGTTTCTTAGGCTCAGACAGTCACGCAGGCTTTGGACAGGCATTGGGTATTCTTAACTGCTCCATTCACTAGCCGGAGGATTTTGTCCTTACTGGCAAAAATTCTCAAGTGATAGCTCATTATTTATTTCAGGCCATGTAAACAGACCCAGCTGCTCTGGTATGAAGTAGGTTAAGAAAAACTAAAAAGCAAAAAACTTCGTAGGCAGACTACAGGAATGGCAAACTCTATAGAGAGGGGATAAACTTAGAAGTGGAGAACATTTTTCAGCCACCATGGTTGCTTAGGCTTCAATCAACTATAGACATTAAACTTATCAAGTGCCACTTGCATTTTCTTGTCCATGTAAAGTTCTATCTAAGTTTGAAACAAATACAAAAATGTTGAAAAGCAATCCTGGAAGTCCAACATTCAACTCTGTCATCTATAGGCTGAAGTGAACAAGCACAAATCAAAAGACTGCTGATTCTACAGGATGAGCTTCCACCTCTGACAACAGCAACCTCTGACGCTCTATGCAGAGCAGGAGCTGGCAGTTTCTCAAATGACACTCAAGTGATCAGCATCACTTCTTAACTCCTTACTCCCTCGAAGGAGTTAACAGCAGCCCGAACTATTTAAAAGGCATAATTGCTAGGAGAGGAGGACTGCTGACAAAGAAGATGCAAATTAAAGTACCAGTTCTGCTCTCAGAAGCTTAAAGAACTACAGGCTTGCACAGCATGTTCACAATAGGTCAGTGCAGTCATAAGGTCTGGGCCCTCTGGGAAACATTTCATTTCTGCTTTAGTACTCAGAAACATCAGGAGTGAGGTCTCCATGTCTTCACAGTTCAGGGAGTCAATCTTTTCAAAAAACAAGGAGAGAATTAGGTGTTCCTTGAATATAATCCTAAAGCTCTACTGTATTAGTTATCCTGTGATTGGAAAGTTCTCTCCAAACTTTTGTTCCAGTTTTCTAGTCAAAGTAGGGACTGCATAATATTTATAGAGTACTCAGAGGACTCTGTGATAGCATGTGCTACTAATACCTATGAAAAGGTAACAAAACTTGCACCTAAGAAAACATGCTTTATCTTCTAGATTGATGGGAAAAAACAATGCTGAAAAAGGTATAACAGGATTTTACAATACTACTTAAACAGAGGGAAAGACAGCAACAGGAAGGAGCAGAAAACTAATGTTAATCAATCACATGAAAACTGAAAATGCTTTTCCAGCATATTCAAGAAAGACAGGTCCAGAATGGTAATGCACTGAAAAGTAATATTAGTAAAAAACTCTAACGAATAAAAAATCAGATCAGATATCAGACATCTGTAACAGAAGATGTTCAGATCAGAACTGGAATTCTTGCTCTATTTTGAATGCCAGTGGACCAGAAGATTGTTTTTCACTGCTGAACAGTATTGGGAGAAAACAGAGTGATCAATAAGTTACAGTTTAATCTCAGTCCAGTTCATGACTCAGTGCTAAGGGAAAATATTTTTATTTACAAATGGACGATGTGGTTGAGAAATGAGAGGGCTATATGCAGAACCCACAGAGATATATAAAAAAGAATTTTAAAAAGAAAATACAAATTGGATAGTAATATTAATTATAATTTTTAATACAAAACCAAATTGATAGTGATGTTGAACAAAAACATTTTGAAAAGAAGAGGAGGAAAATATTCCTACAGAACACATAATTAACCAGTGGTGGTTTCCCTGAAGGTATTATCAAGGCCAAGAGCTTAGCAAGATTCAAAAGGGATTTAGACATTTATATGCATAATGAGACCATCCACAGTAACATTAGATGAGATTAAAAAAAACACATGAGATATAAACCTTGATGCTTCAGTGAATAAGTCAACTTCTTGCTGGTGGGCATTAGAAAGAATCTTTCCCAATGGGCAAACTGCTCCATAATGACCCATTACAGTACTTCCTTCACTTATCCTTGAAGCAGTTGGTCCCGAGCAATGTGTCAGAATGCCAGAAGAGACAGACTTGCTTTGGCTATTTCTAAATTTCGAGTGGAAAAAAACAAAGATATTGTTATACAACCCAATTAAGTATGTGTTATAGTGAGCTTGTAGGATTTTGAAAGGAGAATAGTTTCTTATCTCATAATTTCCTTTAACTGTCATTAACTGTAAGGTTTAAGGCACCGTAAGATAACTTTGGCTTTTACAGAAAATTCTATTTGTGTACATCTTTCTTTGAAAAGATTATTTGCATTTCACACTACCTCTTAAGTCTCTGTGCCAAACTCTCTGACAATGGTTAACCCCACTGTGAAACATACCATCTCCTCATGTGCTGTGGGTGTTCCTGTCAAGCCAGTAACAGTATGCGCTTAAATTCTGCCTTCTGCAGCTTACCACTCACTAAAATGTGAGACCAGTCCTCACAGTGTGTAAGGGGACAGTCTCTTGGTAGCATCAGTCAAATTTACCACACTTTTCCAGAAGGCCATGCTTTTCACAGGTTTCCTAGTTAGCCAGCCCTCCATTCTCCCTTGCAGCACACTAATGACCTCTCTCACTACATTATTTTCCCAGCCTTCTCAGATCCTAATAAATATAAATTCCTTTACTCTGTCCCAAAAAGAAAAAATCTCTTCCCAATAGCTAATCCAATTTCTGGGAAAAACTTAAATATAACCAAGATTTTCAAATAATAACCCAACAACAGGACATGTAGGTATTGTACTCTGCCACCTATGCTTAGCCCGAAAAAAATGCTTGCAGCCAGCCTCAACATGCCACATTCAGATGATAACAGCTAGATGTGGAACTAGACAGACCAGTAAAAATTCCAAAACCTCTAGGCTTATTTACATTAAAATACAAAATAAAACAAAACAAAACAAAAAACCCAAAACAAAACATATATGGTGAGAAAAGGTTGTAACATGAAGATGGGTTGCAGTCCCTGTTTGAAGGACCATTTCTAAATTTTCTCTATGATCGTTTAACGTAAGACAAAGGCACAGATCTTAGAGCAAAGCTTGAATTCCTCACAGATGAGTATCCTAAATATTATGCTGACAAGACATACTCTGCCCCTAGTGTGAACTAATGTACTGCTAAAGCTGCTCTATTGTTCAGAAAAAGACTTCACAGAAAGACAGAAGTCTGCCTCCTAAGCCCAACCCTTCCCTCTTACTCCAAATCCAGAGAACCAAAATTTGATTCCCTTCCATGAGAAAAAGTGTTTCAAAAATCTATAGCAACTTTTTTTACCCAAATTTAAGGCAAAAGGTTTTCAGGTTTGCTATCGTATTTAAAAGCAGGCATCCTATCAAGCTGTTTCTTGCAATACCCATGGCTGTTGTGTTTTAGCAGAACACTAGACCCTGCAGCTGTCAGTTCACCTTGCTCACAGCATACCCAAGAGACCAGTCTCCTCAGAGAAATGGAACAGTAGCAGGATTTGTGTGCAGATCTGAACTGTTTCATCATAAGACGGAATAGCACTGAGCTACCCAGTGTTGAAGAGATTAAGTAGGTCTAAGATAAACACAGAGAGAGCTTATGGGCACTCAGAGAGCTTTACAAGAACTAATGTACCTAATGGGCTAGATGAAGGCCTGAGAAACATGTTTTCTGACTCACACAAAGAGTTCCCAATTACATTTCCCAAATATAAGTAAATTGACACTTAGCAATAAATAGCAGAGTAAGATCTGCACTTCCCGAGGTCATGCTGACCCCAAGTGAAAAGATACCATCCTTCATCTGCTACCTCTGTAGAAAAAGGCAACGTTTAAATGTTAATGAATTTAAATACTGATATAAACACATGTAATATCCACTTGGACCCTGCCCGAACACTTGTATTTGTATTTTCACCATATGCCAAAGACATCTAATTTAAAGGAGGAGCGAAAAAAAACCCCAAACTATTTATTTCTTTTATAAGAATCTGGCAGGCAGCCAAAATTTGAAATGCTTTATTTTTATAGATCACATCATTGTAAATTAATGTAAATAATTCAACATGCGGATTATTCACTGTGCTGATAATGACTGGCATTTTTCAAGGTTCTAAAGAGAACTGATTGACTAAGGATATCAGTAAATGATATAAAGGCAAAAAAGACTTAGCAACTTCCAGTAAAATATTTCAGATGGTACAGATTGTTCCACATTTGAAATTGTACAGTATGTCAGAGGTTAACGCACAGTGTGTGGCACATATTTTGAAGATATGTTTTTTGCACTTTAAACAAAAAAAGATTGCTTTGATATTTTTAAAAACCTAAGTGGTTGAATATGTACATGACCATATAGCCTGGATTTCACTTGCACTTGGCTCAAGCTATTGTAACCATCAGAGGGGTTTTTTTTCCCCTATACAAAGTTAATACAAGAACAAAGGAAACATCTTCACTGACAGCTCAAGGTCATCCCTTGAGAATTCTGTTGCTAAATAAGTCTGTTGACATAGTTAAGTGGAAATGTGGTAATTACAGGTACCAGCTGGATGCAACCAATCACTGGTGCAGACCATCAACTCAAGGATGACAAGGGTTTTAAAGTCCAAAATAAGCTTTCATTTGACTTCTATCTTAATTAAAGAATCTAAGATTTCCTGTATCCTCTTTTTTCTCACACCATAATGTACTTCAAAATCTCAAAACCAAAAAATCACAATATTACATTAACTACTGACAAGGTAAATATTGTTTTTCTGTTTGATCAGACTTGGAGAACCACACGTGACTTTCAGTAACAAGCTATGGATCTGTCTGTATTTCACTGCCACCATAAAAGACATTTCCCTGTATCAGCAATTAGGTGGTTCCATTAACCTGAGCCTGTAAAATATACATAACATATGTGGGCATTGTATACAGCCAGATGAGCTACACCAATGGGCTTCCATAAAGATGTCTTTCACATTTCTCTGAAATAACATATCTGCTGTTAGAGCTAAATTTTTTAAATGTAGCATACCTCTCAGAGATCTTATCTACCAACCAATACAGGCCATGCTGTATGCTATATGCTACAAGTTCCTAGTGGAATCCAGATTCAAAGTTTACAGCAAGCAGCTATATTTATAATTGATAACAATACTAATTACAGACATACAAGCACACACACTATCTTCATCTCCCTTTGAGGTGTTAAATATGAATATGTAGCCATGAGTTCTTGCATGAGTATATCCTTAACATATTCTTTTTAATGCAGAGGACATAAAATTCTCATTAACAATAATTGTAGTTAGAAGCAGGAATTCGAGGAAGGATGTGTTGTCTCATTAGATATTAACTAGAAATACTGTAAAATATTCTATTTATGCATTGTTAGATTCCTGGAGTCTTTTTTTCTTTTTTTATTCATTATTATGAATAAATCATTTAGATCTAAATGAAAACTCCCACAACTCTAGAAGCGATGTGTGTAGCTGTAAGCTCCCCAAGGATACAGCCTTTCTACTAAACTGTAGAGTTATAAGAAATCAGCTCTAAAGCACCTGCCTGCCTTGATGCATAGGTAATTAATCCCCACCACAGTTTATGGATCTAATATTTCCAGCTGTGTCATATTATCTCAAAATTCCCATCATCTTGAGGCTCACAAAATGCTGTTGGAGCTCTGCTTCATTATATGTAAGACCCTGAATATGTGGATACTTCTTGACTACAGACAGGATCACACCATTGACACTCCATGCAAGAGAACATGAATGAGCAGGTATAACTTTAGGATTCATAACAGAGAAATAAGAAAAATTGCAATTTTCTCTCAGGCAACAGTCTCTTCCAGGAGTCATTCATAAGTGGTTTAGAGCTTCATCAGAAAACTGCTGCTACTCAGAGACTAATCTTTCTGAGTCTCAGAAAACACATTTTATTATAGTGGATATGTCAGGATAAGATCTTTATTAGCGGCTTATGCCTATTTCCTAAAGACAATCAAAACATTTCCAAGGACTCTCATTCCAAATATGCTTACAAATTTCACTCCTCAAGATACCCCAAATGTCAAAAACAAGGGAAGGAGGGGGAACTCACACAGATTTGGTTATGTATACTGAGATTCAAAAAGGGCTTTAATAATTATTGTTTGGTGCTCACAATTGAAAAAGATGAACCTTCCAACTGTCACTCCTCACTGAGAGTGGTCATTTGTTTTTTAAAAAAGAAAATTAAAACAAAACAAGCAAAACTGATTTCTTAAATTGATGCTTGTTGTGCATTGGTTGTTCAGCAGTAAATAAAATCTCAAGGAATGTTTCAGTAATTGATTTACCAGAGCAGGTCTACATAAGGATGCAGTTATTTCAAAATAAACAATGGTGTAGTTAAGACAAAACAACTATACCACTTCTCATTCACTGCTAAATCTATGGTCTTTTCATACAGAATTGTTAATCCAGAGAATATTTACCTTGCATGTCTTCCAAAGAAACTTTTTTTTTTATATAGGATGGAAAGCATCCTGTAGAAGATAAATGGCAGAGTCTCATAATGAAAGCAACAGTCCCTCGCAACATTTTGCCACAGAGAACTTTAAAAAAAAGAATACACTTGTCGTGGTTTGGCCCAGCTAGCACAGCAGCACCACGACAGTCTCTCGCTCGGTGCTCCCATTCACCCCCACCCTCGTTAGGATGGCGGAGGCCTCAGAGAAATGAGAGTAAAAAGATAAACAAGGTTGTTGTGGATTGAGACAAGGGCAGGGAGGGCTCACTGACAATTATAGTTCCAGGCAAAACAGACTCCAGTACTCGACTTAGAGAGGAAAGTAGGAAAGTTTATTCTACAAGAAACAGAACAGAATGAAAGCAAAAATGGAGTAGGATGATGAGAAAATTACAACCTGCACTTTAAGATCTCCCTCCCCCATCCCTTCTTTCTTCCCGGGCCCAGTTCACTGCTCCCGATATCTCTACCTCCTCCCCCCTCAACGGCTCAGAGGAGCAGGGAATGGGGGATGTGGTCAGTCTCTCACAGATGGGCTCTGCCGCTTCTGTCTTCTCAGATGAGGATGACTCCTGGCATTCTTCCCCTGCTCCAACACAGGGTTCCTCACACGAGACACAGTCTTTGGTGAATATCTCTGGTGTGGATTCTTTGCCATGGTGGCAGTTTCTGCAGTTACAGGGTCCCTCTCTCGGGACAAGGCCTCTTCTGGGCATAAGTTTAATGAGCTGCTTTGTCATGGGTTCCTTCCCACAGTTACAGCTGTGGATACTGGGTCCCTCCTTCGGGACTCAGCCTCTTCCAGCCATAGTTTTAAAGAAGAAAATCACTGCCCCTGGCTCGGTTTCTGCAGTGAAGTGGTTCGCTCCACGGGACACGACCTCCTCCAGTCATAGTCACTGTCCCTGGCTCGGGGCCTTTAATGAAGTGAATCATTGCCCCTGGACTGGGGCCAGCTGTAGCAAAATGAGTCTCTGCCCCTGATGTGGGATCATTATCAAAACGAGTCTCTACCACTGATGCAGGGTCTTTAAAGAAATGAAAATAAATCTCAGCTTCACCAGTTCTCTCCACAGAATGCAGGGGAGTCTCTGCTCCAGCACACCTCCTCCTCCCTTTCATCACTGACCTTGGAGTCCGCATGGTTGTTTCTCTCACTGTTCCTACTCCTTGCACCACCACCAGCCAAGAAAAGAAAAGGCAGAAGAAAGAAAAAAGATGGAGGAAGAAACCTCCTCTTCTAGCTTCTTAAAAAGTGGAGGCGTCTAATTGGCTCAGCCCCAGCAGTGGGTCTGTGTCAGAGCTGGGGAGAGTTGCGAGCAACTTCTTACAGGTGCCATCTTTACAGCCCTTTCCCCCTTACCAGAAAAGGCTGTCATGTCAAACCATGACAATGCTAGAAAGCAGTATCCTCTTAATACCATTTCATTGCTTGATTGGTCCAAACTGACAGTGTGATTTATCATCTTCACTTCATCTGTTAGGGTTAAACCTTTCCAAAATGTTGCAGGATTGCAAAGGACACTACTCCCACCCTCCTCCTCCTTCTATTAACTCCCTGATAATTCAGTAAAGCCGGCCAGGGTATTTCCAAAGCTTCAACTCCACACCATGGCACTGCAACAAATCTTTTGAAAATATTCTTCCTCCATTGTGACAGAACGAAAACTCTCTCAAAACACTAAATTTTTTATATTGAAATCTTTCAGAAAACTACATAAAAAGAACTATATTTATGTGTATGGTAAAACAAAACAAAAAAAATCCAAACAAAACAAAACCACAAAAGTCAAGAATAGACACACACCTACATACAAATGAACAACGGACTCACTGCTCTTCATAGCAATGATAAATCTTCCACTAGGTCTAACATTACACTTTGGTACTCAGATTTTATTGCTACTGAAGGGCATACCTCTGTCTGCAACTCTGTCACATCTTTGGTAGCTGCTAGGTTCAAACCCAGAGACTACCAAGGGACTTAGACCATGTTTCTACATTGCTTAGCACTGCTTCTTCATTCTTTCGGCATCTCTTGACTTCAGTAGGCATGCCAAGTTTACAAGGCTTACAGAAGCTGATTTTTCAAGGTAAATCCTTGAAGAATCAGTACAAGGAGGTTTGGATGTTGTTATCTTTGCTCTCTTTGTAAAGTCAGCAATTGTGTTTATTGACATGATGCTGGATAGAGAGTACCGACAGCTCACCTCTGATGTCATTGATTCATCAAACAAGGAGTATAGTTATGTGTCTTTCCAGAGTTTCCTGTACAATACTATCAGAGTACTGTGCATTTCTCAGCTACTACTCATAACTACTTCTAAATTATCCTACATTTCTAATGCACTTATTATCAAAGTAATTCTCAAGAGTTAGCCCTAAGTATTCTCTTCATGAAGCAACATCAGAGATACTTGTTAGTTTTTCAGGTCTGTGTACTTTTGTCTCCTGAGGAGATTATGCACTTAATTGTCTATGGTTCTTAATAATATCTATTTGCTGGTTGACATTCCTATATGCAGATTCCCACCTCATGACTGCGTTTGGATTGGTTTGCATTCACTTTGTGGATCTAAGGATTAAATCACCAATCCTACTTTTATTGACAATATCTGAAGAACAGTATATTGCAGATTTGTACTACATTTTAGCATTCCCAAGTGGCAGTGGCAGCAGAAAGCCATAGTATTCCAAGTTGCAAGCCAAGTCAACAAATGCAGCAACAGCAGCAGGAAGGGGGGCAGAGCATAGGGAGCGGTACTGAGTGTGGAGACACTGGGAATAGAGACACAATTATGTAACATAGAAAAACAAAATAAAACAAAAGGCTGACATACTGCTTCAAACCTGAGTTATCTGCTTTTACTCCAATGCTGTAGTGGCAAAAGATTCTTTATTTGAGAGCATGAATCTACCAGCAATGGAATGGGTTTCTCATCTTCCCTTCCACTCCCCAAAAAGGGAAAAAGGGCTGGATCTAACTAAAAAAAAATTAGTTCAATTTTTTTTTTCTTTACAATGTTTTCGCAATAGTAGAACTGTGTCAGTACTTTTTAACTTTTTTAAGTGTTTCTATTAAAAGCTACTTGAAATCATAATTTTTTTAATATTTAGTTCTAAAATAAGACAATATATGAAAAACTAACAAAAAACAGATAAAGAGAACATTCAAAAATTATAAATCTGAGCTAGGATTTCCTAACTACAATTTTAGTTTTTAGAATTGTCAAATTTAAATCCCAATTCCAGAAAATAAAATTTTATGGACCTTACAATTTTTTTCCCAGAAAATGCTTCCCAGCAGGTACACTCATCTGGTCTTTGGGAAGAGAAGAAAAAAATGCGCATTTCAGAAAGGCTGTTGTTGGCCATCTTCAAAGTGTACATCATCATCTTCAAATCATCTTATTACATGACTACTCATCCCAGATTCAGCTACAATTATACATCAGGACCTGCTAGCCAGTTTGTACTTTCTGACTAATCAAAATGTTGAAATACCAGAATCTAGTAAGAAATCTTTTGTTTTCAATTTCAATTAGTTTACAATGTTATACAAAGGCACACAGCTCTTGAGTTTGGATATATCTAGAAAACTATATTGAATGCTTGAGTAATTCTGCTTCCTTGTGACCCCAATCTTCTTTTTCAAATGTTATGATGCATGGAAGAGTTTGTTGTTACTGTACACTTCCTAGAAAAGCTAAGCCTCCCTATCCCCCTAAGACATAACTAGTGTTTGCATAATTTACTGAGGACTAGACAATGTCACTAAGACACAGCCCGGAGCAGCAAGTTTCTGCACTGGAGCATTCTCCAGGAATGACAGCAAATTAGACAGAGGCAGGCTTCCCTGTTGTTGGAGACAGAAAGTAATTAGCTGCTAGGCTATACCAGCAGCAAATAATTAACCCCTCCTGCCCCTAAACATTAGCTCAGCTGTGCTGGCTACTGACTTTCAAAGTACAGAAATACATCTCTGTCCGTCTTCTACTTCATCTGCTCTGCACAGTCAGCATAGATGCACTGTCCTCAGCTACTGGATATTCAATCTGCCAAGTCTTAAAGAGGACTGGGCACCATTTGGATCTGCTCAAACTCTATACTCAAATCATAGTCCCTTGGTGACTTCATAGAGCTCCAGAAAGGGCAAAGCTGCCTGCACACACCCTGTAATCCCTATATATCATTATACAGTTACAAGCCAGCAGATACAAAGAAAATCACAACGCTAGAACAGGATCTGGAGTTGGAGTTTGTCACCACTGTCTTGGGTTATGTAATTCAGCTAGATAAACTTTTGTGACATACTGTTTTGGACTCCATGAAATAAAGGCAATGCTTGCCATTTAAATTAGGCTACATTCCAAAAGCCTAACTTTTAGAAGCATTTCAAAGTAAATATTTCTTTCAATGCTCTTATTACATGTGCTTGAAACATATATTGTAATAGCAATTTTTCTTCAGAACTATCAGCCTAGCAGGAAAAGTAGGCCAAACATATCCATCTAATTCAACCAGCCAAACATAAAAATATAGACTTTTTACAAATGCTTGTAAGAAATTACGTCTTGTCATTTGAAAGATGGAGTCATTGCATTGACATTACATAGTCTGTGCATTAGATCAGACAGCAAATGAGATATTGATAGAACTATTTTGAACAGTCAATAAACTTTCTAATGATTGATAGCTTTGAGCTAACTCTGGTAATATCAACGTCTACATTTGGAAACTAGAGATTGAAATTGCAATGCAATATTCTTTTTGTGGAATTCATAAACATAACTCAACTGTAGGCAGTGGCTCCAGCTGAGGGACTTGCATGGGTCTCTTTCTTTACAGTGGAAGAAGGAATGACAACAAGTTTTACTTGTATTAATATTTCCATCTAAATTCTGCCAAAGCAGTATCTCAGAAGATAAAAACAGAGACGAAAAAGCCATGGGAAAAGCCAAGTCGAATCACTGAACAAAAGAATAAGCTGAGAAAATAGAACTTTTCTGTGAACATTATGCCTAAGACAACCGGCATGTCGGTCACCTAGATTCGGCAGAAGTCAGCACCTACCTAAAGTAGCTGGAGTTTCAAAGACCATGTGCTCTGTGCTCTCCCAGCACAAGTTTCATTCCAATCCATTAAAAAGCCACTATTAAAAATATTCTTTACATCTGTAAAAAAATATTTGCAAAAGAATGAAAAAGAAATTTTAATTTAATTCTCTAACCTCCATCTAATAATGACTGAAATTACTGACAGCATACTTCTCTTAAGTTTCCAAGCTGTCAAGCTGATAGCAATGGTCTGAGAAAGCTATAAATCCTGTTTGAATTACTGTTATTAATGTACGATAGTTTCTACTTGCTTATCAACAATGTTTCCCTTCAATTTCATTCCACACTGGAAAGGGGAAGAAGATGAAAGAAGTAGAGTGGGAATCTTTCCGTATCATTTATAAACAATCACCTTCACTTGCAATCTACGATTCACAGTATATTGGCTCACACTTGCAAGAGGTTTGCAATCCAGCTATTACTAAAGTAAAAACCAAAAGACATTAAGACTTGCTAGAGGAGAAAAGATCTGTAAGGTTTATTTGATTTGATTCACAACAGTTTAAAATTGGTGATGTATCAGTCTACAAGTACTAACATTACTCCAATTGCTGCTAAGATCAGCTATGTTCTGGTACACTCAGGCATATCCCCCATCTGCTCTCTCTGCATCTGGCATGGATGTATCATTGTGCCCTCCTACACAACACAGAGCATAAAGGTGCCTACACAGTTAGGGCTTCTCTTTGAAATATTGTCAGCAGAGGTAGACTCCTTCACTTCCTTAGTATTATGTCAGAGCGCATCTACAACCATTCATAATGCAGCCCTTGATTTGTGCTGACATGTGAGACCAGGATCCATACCTAAAACAAATACAATTCAGAACTTGTAGATTTATTGCAAAACCTACTTTAACAATCAAAAATATTTCCTTTATCACTAAGCATTCATTCTGTTCCAAGGATGTGATATCCTTCTTTGCTGCAGCACTTCAGTCAGGTTTTTACATCTCTTTCATTGTTACCTATGTGTCTTCTCTGCCTTTTTATAAACAGCATGCCTCAACTACGGTGTTTGGGTCCATTTTTAATGGACCGTCCATTTTTAATTTATACTCTTTATGCACATGCAAAAAGCTGCTTGAAATTTTAGTTCACTAATAGAGCACAATTGCAAGGAGTTGCAAAGGCAGAGAAGTGAAGTCGCAGAGTGTACTATATAGTAGTCAGATAAGCACATTACATTACCCTTAAGGTAATTTAAGGACAATAAAGGTTTTGAAAAATAATGTGTGCTGTACTGTATGTTTATTATATTGACACTTTGATTTAATATAAACTTAATAAACTGCTGGAATCATGGCATAAGTAAGGAGATAAAAATAACAGACATTCTTCAAACTTTGTTCTAACACCTGTATACCATGTCAGGAAACAATTGGCAACTAAGAGATTCTGAAATTAAACAAAGAACAACATTTTCACTGTAAGAAACAGATACCTACCCAAATGAGCATGCATCATTTTTCAGATCAAGAGTTGGAAACAATTTCGGTTAAATTTTTGGTTGTTACAAATAATTTAAGGTGTCCATACCCTGCAAGTTCTGCTAACTATAACAGCCTGTCTTTTTACATTCATTGAGAGTGGTCCTTCTCTACCTAGTACCAGTCTTGAAATTTGTTTTTTACTAAAAAAGACACCATGGAAATTAATTATTTGGAAAGTGCAGGGATAAAAGATACAATGATTTATTCTCTCCAAAGGATGCTGGTGTGTATCTAAATCTGCATCTATGAATATATGCCACCTAGTGGGAGTGAACATTTGATCAAAATTTACCTTGGAGGGAAATTAGAACTTGCATTCAGTGTTCAAGCACAGTGTTTACAGACCAAGACCTCCAAAGGAAAGAGTTTCTGGTTGTCCACTATTTCCTCCTTATTGCAAAACATGAGAAAAAGTTAATTAAGGCTTCTGTATGACAAGCTACTGTTTGATAACACTAATTCTAGACCTAGCTGTAGCTCAGTACAACTTAGTTTACTTTTTTTGACTTGAGCTTTGGGAGCAATAAACCAAGTGCAACACTTTGGCTAATCTGCAGCCATTAAAAAAGGAATGTAGTGTCCATCCATAAAAGGTGAGTCATATATGTGAGCATGAAAGGAAGTCCACATCTGCCCTGAGACATTTTTTAGTCTTCGTTTCAGCTTCAGTTGGTAAGTTAGACACAGAATTAGAAGACTGATCTTCTTGCCCTAAGGTTTGTCAGCATACTGAAGGGAAATAAATAAGACTGTCTAGCAATGCAATGGATAGGTAAAAGGCAAAATGTTTCTGTTTCACAATATAAATTTCACAAAATAGATCTGTGAAACTAACAAAAGAAGCAAGTATGTCAAAGACCATATGAATTCAAGGAAAATAGATAAGAAAATCAGTTACTAAATGCTCATAGCTACTTCCAGCCTAGCCAGTTTCCTGAACAGAAAATGTCAATAAGGCTCAGAGCATATGAAGTATCCTTGCCCAAGCATTACTCTTTATAGTAATTACTGGAAATGGGACAGACTTTTGATGTGACTTAGCTCAGAAGTTCTTGTCTTATATAGGGCAAGAAAACTTGTGTATCTAAGCCTTGGCTAGTCAAGAACAACACAGAAATATGAAACTCTTGCTCAGCAGAGTTCAAAGGAACAGTGTTCTAAAATATAAACATACTAGAATAATGTTTTAAATTAATGACACAAGGCAATGCAGTGTAATCTAATTACTTGACCTTCAAAAAAAAATTGTGGAAATGCAGGAAATGGTACTACTCAATCTTAATTTAAAATCTAATCAGCTTGTATCATTAGTACAGGTATGGCAAGTAATGCATATGACAAGGCTCATGCAAGAGCCTGGAGAACTCTTTGCTCTTACTGCTTCACAGTACAGCTACGTGGAGTGCCACCTGCTCACTCTTGGCTCGCCCTGTGAAAGGCCACAGAGCACCACCTTCCATGAGGAAACATGGCGAGAGATTTTCAATCCGATATCCACAATCTATGGAGCAGCTCACACAGAGTTAAGGATAGAAGAGGAAGCCTATGGACAACTCCTCTGAAGGCCTGTCTATACTTACTCTGGCAACTCAGCAGAGCCTGCACAAGGGAGAAGAGAGACCAATATCCCATGGCATGGCCCCCACATGCATGCAGGGAAAGGTGCCTTGGCATGGACACACTCTCCTTCATGCACAGAGCAAATGGCAATACACTGGCACATCCCCGTTTCATCACTGCCACCCCACATCACCTTTCTGCTCACTCCTCTCAGCCTCGCCCACCTCTCTGCTTCTAAACCACCTCAACTTCAAAAGCTGATTTGAGTTTGGCTTGGGAAATTATTCAAATATAAGAAAATCTGCTCAAACACTTGTTTTGTGTAGAATTAATAAGGAAAAAGATGAAGATTTTACTGCTACTTCCTTCTCTCTCCTCTACTTCCAGGCAGTCACAGCACTTGTCTGGCTCACCTACAGCCTTCCCTGGAGCAATGTGATTTGCGTTCAGGCAGACAATCCCTGTCAACTTCTTCCGGTCCAACCAGCGATCTTTCCCGTAGTTGTCCCAGCCCAAATCATGCCATTTCACAAGAGGCTCGCTGCCTCAGGGAGGCTTGGTAACATCATGGCCTCGAGCGGGAAGGGTGTGCCACACCAAGGGCAGATCTATGGGACCATGTTGCCATCCCTCCCCACACTCTTCAGCCCACAGGGTAGCACAGCCTCCAGCTACCTCCCGCCACCACCCACTGGGACAGAGATTGCCCCCTGGTCCCCTCGCCACGCCCAATCGCCTCAGTGAAGTGCTGGATTCCTGCTTCAGGTGGGTGGCCCAGCATCAATGCAGTGAGGGCAGTGGGGAGGCACAGGCCTCACCACAACAAGGATTCAGAGGCATCTCCACCTCTCGTTGTCTCCGAGGCATCAAGCTTGGACTGCAGAGAGGATGGCGGCCCGGGCACAAGCCTCATGGCAGGAGCTGGAGAGGAGGAGGAGTCTGTTATGCCTTGTTAAGGCCTCAGCAGGAGCTGGGTGCTGAATCCATAAGGCACTTGTGAGGAGGCATTGCCGTTTTGTTCCCAACAGCACTGACCGCTTTGTTTTCCACTGTTCCTTGTAAGCCTCACAGATGTTACTGTTTCTTTTCTCTTTTGTTCCTCAAGTAGAAGAGTGCTTCAAAAGAATCTCTGTCCCTTTTAATTGAAGTCAAGGCTGTTGGCGCTGTGATTTGTCTTACTCTTCTCTCAAAGGAAAACTTTAGAATTACTTCTAGGTGCAGTTTGAGTGCTGCAGAGGATAGCGCAGAGAAGGGGGAAGGACTTAGCTACTCTAGAATAACTCCTGCTTTCAATAAAACCACTTCATACAATCATACTTGAAATACCTTGTTTATGTATGTTGTTTTGGGTTATTCTTTGTGCAACTTCAAATATTCTTCATGTAAGATTTAAGTGTTGGAGAGAGTAGAGTAGATGCATTTTTTAATTCATTATAATGGGTTTTTTTACATGAGCAATCTGATGAACTTGAAAGCAGTTCATAAGGCATTTTATTCCTACCAATCTATTACACTCTACAGAATTTGGTCATCGTCTTTTATTCACCTCTATTCTTTTGCCTCAGAGATAAGATCAGTAAACTGAAGCAAGAAATTTTCCATTGTTTTGGAGTAACTAAAGAAAAGTGAATGGATGTGTTCACTCAGGTTCTACTCAGGAAGTAGAAGATGTCCTTACCTCTTGCCAGCTTCTTCTGGTAAGAAGACAGACTTTCACGAGCAAAGTTCAAAGATAAACAATAACTATCTGTGTTTAGGTGGTGTGATTTTCAATAGTACTGAATGTAGGTCAGATTATGCATTGTTAATCAGGCTGATGATCCCAGCAATAAACCATGAATTTTGCCACCACATTTTAGACTTTGACATTCTAAAATATAATGTATAACAGACCTGGAGGAAAAAAAGTTGCAGGGGAAATAAGAAAAATACTTGTAATTGTAGAAGGAAGCATCAAAGATGTTCATATTAATGTGCTGGGCTTACCAGGGTATTTTAGAGGAGGCATTAACACCTGTAAATACTGTTAGAGGACGCAATTCTAAAACATTATGTGTTTTAAAAAGTAAGATTTATGAAAAGAAAGAGGCTTTCTGAGAGTGTGCCTTCAGGTAGTAAGCCAGTCTAATGGGAAGTTGAAGATAAGTAGGCATCTCTTTCCTGCTTCTATCTCCTATCTCATTCTCTAGGATGGCTTTAGGGCTTGTCTGACCCCACAGAGAGCTGGTTTTGGGAACCTAATGAGTACAAAGCTATTCATTTTCTGTGGGTTTCCACTTTGGTACCCTGAGCTGGTTACTGCTCAGTCAAACAAATGCTGAAGGAAAGGAGGATGGAGGGGAACAAAACTTAGCATTTGTATAGTGGATTGTTTGGCTGGTTAAGTCTTAAAATTAAACTTTCACATCACAGTAGAAGCAATAGTTTCAAATAACCAGAGATTTACCTGTTACAAATTGTTTAAAACCTATGGAAATTTATTTTTTTTCATATGTGTGGGGTTGATCCACATGTTTTGAAACCTATAGCATTTCAGTTCTAGTTGATCTACTTCCAAGTCACTACATGGAAAAGAAAATGGGGGCACTAAAAGTACCAGAGAATATAAAGCATACATGTGTAAACAAAACCAATTTCAGGTGTGTATTTAGACATACCTCCTTGTGGGCTAGGAACTAGGCAAAAATTATGCTGTTGTCTTGTACTTTTTGCTAAACTGGACTATAAAGCAGGATCACATTTTGGAAATAAAACCCTACTACTGTTTGGTAATTTCTCCCATACTTTTCCAGCCTCCAAGGTTTCCATGTAATTTAAACTTCAGGCTTACTAAATTTTAAGAATTTGAGAAGACAGCTTTGATAAATCTGCCTGTTAAGTTATTGAAGTGTATTTGAAGTATATTTGTTTTATCTGGCCTACTGTGATCAGAATTTTATCTGGTTGAGCAACAGCTCATCCACCCTCTTTTGCTAAACACTATTTTCTGGAAGAGTAATACTAGGATACCTGGTCACAGTATACTATAAAGAAATTTCTCCATAGTGACTATTTTCAATCAGCGGTGTTTTATGAGAAGAAGTAAAAAAGTGTATGAGGGAAGTTTGATCTGAGTCCACTTAAATTCTGAGAAAAATAATGGCCCATAAAGTGCATAGAAATGAAAAACAGATCTGTTTTCAGTCCTTCTGATGTCTTAACAGTATATCTTTCTTCTTTTCCTGGGTAATTTGTTTTCAAATATAGAAATAAACTGAATATGTAACACTGATAAGAATTTGTATCTGCATTAAATTCTCAAAGTGCTTTTTCAGACACTTAAAACATTGCTCCTTTTCTGTGGAAGACCACAATAGTGTCACAAAGAGGGTCAAGGTCAAATTTAAGAGCAGAAAAAACAAGTGGGTTTAAATTTGATAAAACACTAGAGATTCTGTGGTGATATAATTTTTCTATATTAAACAGAACAGAGTATTCTGTAATTGCCAACAAATTCATAGAACCATAGAATGGTAGGGGTTAGAAAGGACCTTTAAAGATCATCTAGTCCAACCCCCCCTGCCAAGGCAGGTCAGCCTAGATCAGGTCACACAGGAATATGTCCAGATGAGTTTTGAAGACCTCCAAAGAAGGAGACTCCATACCCTCCCTGGGCAGCCTGTGCCACTGCTCCATCACCCTCACAGCAGAATAGCTTTTCCTTATGTTTAAATGGAACTTTTTGTGTTCCATCTTTTTTCCATTACCCCTTGTCCAGTCACTAGATACAAGAGAAAAAAATTATGATTTCTCTTGCTTCATTAGATTCATCGTTAAGAAAAAGACTGATTATCCTCTTATTCTACATCAAAAAATAGAGGTGTGCTCCTTATTTAGAATATGTAGAACATTTAATCTTGTTAAGGAAATTTCATGAGGAAAGTTAATTTCTACTTTACTGCACATTTTCAAAGCTTCATAGAAGGAAGTTTGCATCAATGATGCCAACAAGACACCAAGAATCCTCAACTCTCCTTATTCAATAAAAGCAGTAAGAGCTCCCCAGAGTACCTAGCAACTTAACAGCTTGAGGCCTTAGGCACTGCTGTCGTTTACACCTGGAGATAATGCAGCTGTGTGACTGCAGATATAAAATTTGAGGCCCTGGATATCTTTTGTATTAAAGCATGTTCCTGTTCAAATATGCAATTTTTCATGTTGTGTCTTTACCAGTAATGGTGACTGTATAATGGCACCATTTATACAGTCTTCTAACTGCTAGATCAATGATACTTTTCAGGAGTACAGTTTCCTGGGCTGCTTCTTAAAGCTGATTTTGATGGTATTACTTGAAAACACACATTTAGCTTTTGCGTTCCTTTTATTGATTTTTGGTTTTCTAAATGCAATGCTTGTTTCACCCTAATATGTAACTGTTTCTTTAAAGTGGATCCATAACGAGGTAGTTTGGACTGTGTGTCTTACCTCTCTCTGCACACTATTAGTATTGTACTCCCAAGGGCAGTTTGTGCAGTGAACTGTGATAATGAGGTTGATAGTTCATAAAAGGGCTGATGTGCCAAATTAGTGGCCTGTTTTGGAGATTAAGTAACCATACCTTTGCCAAGGTTTGTGTATCAGCTTTTTATTCAGCATAATTCTTGTGTTCCACTTGCCAAGTTGATCAAGAATACAGTGGCAAAATATAATTACTGACATGACCAGTTCTTCATCTTCCAAGACAAAACATATTATTGTGGTATTCAGGATCTGAACTGGGTTAAATTTTATGCAGCTTCTTGCAATACTTGCAGATCTTAGTTCTTCCAGTACTCTACATTTTCAGCTTTAGTTGGAAGATTCCCCATAATACAGATGTCTTTTCACTCCTGTCTATGACATTTGGTTAAGCTGCAGGAGTATCAATAGGTTATCTCTGTATAATCAAGTCTTTTCAGAAGCTCTCTGTTTTGTGAGACAGCATAGTTTATTTCAGTAAGTGGGACCTACATTCTTTTCTCTGATCTTTGTTTTGGTGGTAATGAAAACATATGTTTTAATTCCTTTTAACATCACATTCCAGATCATTAGTAAAAAACAAAGTGACATCTGTATAACATCTCTGTAGATAGTTTTTAATATTGGTCCATCAGCTGGTTTTTGAAGGTAGCCAATAAAAATGACCACCAGTATGTATTTTACTACTTTTGCTGATATTTTTTTAAACTTCATATTTATGTCTGCAAGGCTTTGGATGGGTACATTTTTATGGGTGAAAAATGGCTCTGTGATATACAATGTGTATTTACATGTGTTCCACAGCAATATATGGTTCTCAGAAGGAAACACAAAAGGTATTGTTGTACACTTAAAAGTTGTACACTTGAAAGATGATAATGCTTAATTTGTCATTTTATTTTTGGAACATTCATCAAATTGGGCTTCATTGTCCCACTGATGTGGCCAACTGAGAATTTGCATTGATAGTCTTTCCTCATTAGCATTGACATTGTGGGTTGTGCTAGCTTTCATCTTTCCCCATAGCTATTGCTTTAGTGTTTTTTTTTCACAAGGAATCTCAAGCATTTCAATGAGCACAAAGCACTGTTGTTCCCTTGTTGCAGTGGGATTGTCATTTCTGTCCCTCTTGCTGTCTCACATGCATACATTTCCTGAGGAAAAAGTGAATTCTATGAAGTATCCTGCATAATTGTCTGTGCCTTTGTGATATATATAATGATGTGTTACATTATTTTGGAAAGGGTAGAGTAATGATCAAAAGTGGAATGCTTGCTGCATATCTGCTTCATGTTTTATCAATACAATTGGCAGGCAGTGGTCATACTCACTTCTGCAATGATATACATCACTCTTTAAACAAGAGGATCTGCGGAGTTTATCTCCTAACAGGTGCCATGAAATAATTTAGGCTTTTTGCTCAAAGAGCAGTGTTGTATAGCACAAGAATATCAGCACCACTATGAAAGTTTGACTGCAAAGTGCTGAGTAAATGTGGCAATGGTACAATTTGTACTGAAAATGTCATATATGAAGACATGCTTTAATTTCCCCAGGATTCTTCACATTCTCTGTATGCTTTAAACATGAATCTACTATGTAAACTAGTTATTAATGGGCTTGATTTAAAAAAAAAATCATCTGAATGAGTTTGGAAGTATGGGACTCTACATATAGTACTCTGTAGGCATTTGTGATGCTGAGAGTAGGCTTAACTAAAGTGGAGGTATAGGTCCACTGCAAAAAACTGGGCTACATCATTTAACATGTTTTATGTATGAATGAATTCTTTTTGTGTGCCCAGAAAAAGAAGTCTTTTGCTATAAAGAATTGTTATTCATATGAGGAAATGCTGAGGGAACTGGGGCTGTTTAGTCTGGAGGAGACTGAGGGGAGATCTTATTAAACATTTACATATATCTAAATGGTGGGTCTTAGGAGGTTGGGACATCCTTTTTTTCTATAGTAGATAGCAACAGGACAACCAGTGATGGGATGAAGATGAAACACAAAAAGTTCCACTTAAACATAAGTAAAAACAATTTCACTGTGAGGGTGATGGAGCAGTGGCACAGATTGCCCAGAGGGGTTGTGGAGTCTCCTTCCTTGGAGGTCTTCAAGACCCGCCTGGACATGTTCCTATGCAACCTGATCTAGGTGAACCTGCTTTGACAGGGGGTTTGGACTAGATGATCTCTAAAGGTCACTTCCAACCCCTACCATTCGATGATTCTGAGATTATCAAATGTCAGTACGATTAAGCTATCTTTTTATTTGCGAATTAGTTCCAATTTTGATACCCATTCTCAAGGTCCAAACACTTTTCTCCTGTATAAACATTTCTATCAGCACACAACTCATGCACAAAACAACAAAATTCTTCCAAGAACATTTTGCCTACAGATGAATGTGATCTATTTATGAGAAATGTCTTTGAACATAAATCTATCAGCTTATCATTATTTGCTTTTACCAGACAGGTAATGAATTTTGATTTGCTCATTTTCTAAGTCTGAAATTATATTAAAAACTCTTTCTTCCAAGATGAGTGTTTTGGAATTCCTGTCTCATTCAAGATTTTGAGGCAGCTTATATCACTGTTTCCAACAGTTTAAGTCTTTAGACCATTCTGTATTCTGCTTATAAGTACATCAAAATAAACTCATCTCTGTCAGTAGCCCTACTTGAGGCAGAGCCTTCTATTCTAGAAAATGTATTAATTAATATTGTGACCTCTGTTGAAGAGATACAGAAATCATCTTTTCTTTGCATGGAGAGTCCACATTGCTGGGGTACAGATCAGTGTTACAAGCAAAATATTTAGCCATTTTTATTGGTAAATCATTATTAGAACAACCCTGGAAGTTACTGATATGTTGATCAGAAGCATGTATGCTGATAATGTTATAGCTGAGTTAAGGGAGAAGCAAAAACAACTTGTCAATCAAGAATTCAAAACCAGCATTACATTGATTAAACCTAATATGGCATGTTGTGTTAAAATGTGTGGCTCCTATTTCAATGGGAATAATTATGGCAAGACTAATGACTGGCATTTTGTGCAAATCTATCAGTACCAGAGTAGTGGGTATCTGTCATTCAGGGACTCTACTAGTGCCACTTAAACAGTTGAACAGGTATAATAGAAGCAATTTCTGTAGTGACATAAAATTTCTTCTTATGATAAAAATTATAGTAAATGAGGGAACTCTCAGATGGCTTAGCCTTCCCCTGACTTGTCTGAGCTTTATACTGGTCATTCAATTGCTTATTTACTCTCTTCTTGAAATAAACTTTGCTTTTAGAGGGATTAAAATTTCATTCAGAAACATTACTAATAACAGAGCCCTGATTTGACCGCTTATCAACATTAATTATGGCAAACTTCAAACACATTATTTCATAGGACCATAGAATAGTTTGGGTTGGAAAGGACATTTAAAAGTCATCCAGTGCAGCCCCTCTGCAATAAGCAGGAACATCTTCAATTAGATCAGGTTGCTCGGAACCCTGTCCAATCTAACCTTGAATATTCCCTAGGATGGGGCATCTACCATCTCTTTGGGCAACCTGCTTCAGTGTTACACCACTCTCATAGTAAAAAGTTTCTTTCTTGCATCTGATCTGAGTCTCTTTCAGTTTAAAACCATTAGCCCTTGTCCTACCTCTATATGCCCTACTAAAAAATCTGTCTTTATATTTCTTCTAAGCCCCCTGTAAGCACTGAAAGGCTACGATAAGGTCTCCCTGGAGCCTTTTCTTCTCCAGGCTGAACAACCCCAACTCTCTTGGTTTATCTTCATAGGAGAAGTGCTCCAGCCCTCTGATAATTTTTGTGGCCCTTTGGATCTGTGCCAACAGGCCCACGTCTTTCCTATGATAAGTACTCCAGAGCTGGACACAGTGTTGCAGGTGGGGTCTATGAGAACAGAGTAGAGACAGAATTATCTTCCTCAACCTGCTGGCCACCACTGCTTTTGATGCAGGCCAGGATACAGTTGCCATTCTGGGTGGTGAGTACACATTGTCAGCTCATTTACAGCTTTTCATCCACCAGTACCTTAAAGACCTTCTCCACAAGGCTACTCTCAACCACTTCATCCTCTAGCCTATATTGATACCAGGGATTGCCCTGACACCAGGTGTAGGACCTTGCACTTTGCCTTATTGAACTTTGTAGGTTCACATGGGCCCATTTCTTGAGCATGTCCAGGTCCCTCTGGATGGCATCCTGTCCCACAGGCATCGCAATCTCAATGCAAATTTGTTGAGGGTGCACCCAATCTCACTGTCTAGGTCATGAATGAAGATATTAAACAGTATGGGTGCCAGTATGGACACCAAGGGACACCACTCATTTCATGGGACTTCATTTCTGAGTATGTATCAGCTTTGCATAATCCTCTCATATTCTTCCCATATAAATTCCTTTACCTAGTCAAAGTGATACAGAGCTGCAGCTATTAGTAACATAATTATAATGTAATTCTCTTGGTCCTATTTTAGAGTTCAACAGAATATAGTATTGCTGTTGTCATGGCAAGGAAATGAGGTACCATTTTAGTCCTTCAAAGTCCTTCACATAAATTGATTTATGTGATTTCAATTCTATAGCATGTTTTTCCATAATGCCAGCCAACATAACTGTCAAAGAAAAAAACTGAAGAGGACTTAGTATAGTGCATGTATGTACATTTTTCTCCACAGGATCCAAAAATTCTCAAAAAAACTTCCAGATTCTCAGGCTTGCAGTCTACTGATTACTTGCAAAGATATACAAAGGACAAAATAGAGGTCACTCCAATTGGACTTGCTAAGAAAAATGTTTTGAATTGAAATTACAGCAAAAAGCTATAGTAGCTGCAGCCTGGTATGTGATGAAACCTCTGTGAAAACATTTCTAATCCATATGCTTGTAACTCACAGTCCTGCACTATAGAGTAACAAAATTATGGAGAATTACTAGTTGTCACTATAATATAGTATAGAAATAATTGTGCAGGTGGGAAAATAATTGCCTAAGGATATTAAGGATATTATGGATATTGCCTATGGATATTAAGGGTATTATGGATATTAAACTGATGTTGGTAATGTGTGGAGTCAGTATCACCCTACAGGTCGCTTTTAACCACAGTATTTCAGATATTAAACCTAATTATTTTAAATACAGCAAAACAATTCCAGTGCTTTACACATAGAGATAACACTCAGAAGCAGTGTTAAGGTTGATATGGTGGTGATACTCCTGGGCTTGATGCAACTCAGCCATAGTGGGCGTTAGAGCAGTTGAAAGCCAACTGAATGCTGCTGCACCAAGGTACAGGAGGGCTAAGGGGTACTGCCAGTACAGAATGTTTTGTATTTATCTCCTACGGAGAACAGACTCTTGTGTTCCTTGGATTTTTAAACCAGTCTGCTCCATCTGGCACAGTCTATAATTACAAATAAAGTTCAATACTCTGTTGACTGCATGAGGAAGAGTGGAAGAAGGACCCTTAGAAGGAACTTAGAACTAAGGTTCTTGTACAAGATGACTAATTTTCCCTGATAGAGTTTGGCCTTAAATGTGGTGCCTATATTTATGGAATATAGAAATTCTGTCATCCAAGTATGTCAAAACATTGTTTAGCAGATTAGTGCAAATATTTGCCAGGAAATACACGCTCCAGATTGTTCTAAGAAAAGGGTAATGGTGTCATGGAGAGGAAAAAAATGACAACTTTTCATTAAGTTAATAACTTATGTGACTTTTAGCATGATAGAAGGACCATATCAAATCAAAGCCACAGAGTTAAATAAGTTAGAAAATGAGATATTACAAAGGGAAACAGTGAGAATAAGCAGCATGCAGCAGGGGATCATATCTGCTAAAACCAAATTTGGATCTCGATTATACCAAACCACAAACAATTGTGATCTTTCTTTTCCCACTGTAAAGTGTCCTTATCATCCCTAGGGTCTGAGCACTCTTGGTAGCCTTGAAGATCATCATATTTATCTGAGGGTGTAAAGTTTTGGTGCTGAACTTTTAAAAATCTATGTTGCTCTCAAGTGGATATCATAATTGCAGAATGAGCAAGGATGAGTAAGCGTATTGCGGGTTTTTTATTAGCCATGATCTTCATTATTTGTATACTTTGATCATGTTACTGCTTCTTATTCTGTTCCATGGACTGATTAGTCTGTACATTTATCTTCACTTGGAAGTTGTCCATTCTAAAAACTTTAATTACCTATGTCGGATGCATCAAGAAGAGTGTGGCCAGCAGGCCAAGGGAGGTTCTTCTCCCTCTCTACTCTGCCCTGATGAGGCCTCATCTGGAGTCCTGTGTCCAGTTCTGGGCTCCTCAGCTCAAGAGGAACAGTGAAATTCTGGAGAGAGTCCAGCTCAGGGCCACCAAGATGATCAGGGGAATGGAACATCTTTCATATGAGGAAAGGCTGCTGGAACTGGGGCTGTTTCGTCTGGAGGAGATTGAGGGGAGATCTTATTAACATTTATAATTATCTAAAGGGTGGGTGTCAGGAGGCTGGGGCATCCCTTTTTTCTGTAGTAGCTACCAACAGGACAAGGGGTAATGGGATGAAGCTGAAACACAAAAAGTTCCACTTAAACATAAAAAAAACCTTTTTCACTGTGAGGGTGATGAAACAGTGGAACAGATTGCCCAGAGTGGAATCTCTTTCCTTGGAGGTCTTCAAGGCCTGCCTGGACATTTTCCTATGCTACCTGATCTAGGTGAACCTGCTTCTGCAGAGGGTGTGGACTAGATGATCTCTAAAGGTCCCTTCCAACCCCTACCATTCTATGATTCTATGATTCTATGTTTGGATTTCTTATTTGATTGCTTTTCCCTCTCTGAAGGAGAGAGAATACTATTTTTGATGAAAGCATATAATTGATTTAATGACATATTTTCAATGATTTGCTATCCCAGTCTTTCTATTTACAATATGTTTAGCTACTGATGAAAATGAAGTAGGTATTTTTAGTGATGCCATGAATTCAAAGTCATTTTTTACTCACTTACAGGAGATTTACAATAACTAATTGCCTATTCAGTGTATACAATGCTTTTGTCATAGAATGACAGGAGTCACTGTGGTTTATCTCTTTTTTTGACAATCTCTCAGTCTATTTTTAGGCTTAAACAACCTAAATATTCTGCTGTCTGCAAAAGCTGCCACTTGCATTCTGTTATTAAATAGTAAATGCAGAGATTCTGCTGTGACATCTTCAAATAAGGTATGTAGTTTTCAAACCATGCAGAATAACACATTTTCAATTTTTTTGTGTTACTCTACTTGTTTATATGGGTAAGAAATGCCTCCAAAACATCATCTAATAGTAAGGATCTCTTGTCAATGCTTGAAAAGAGAATATGATTTTTGATAATTGGAGGGCAAGTGGATATTTTTCAAAGTTCTAGTTATATAGCAGTTCCCAGAGGGAAAAAAAGAACAGGGGCAGGGGGGTGAAAGGAGGGAATATGGTCAGTCTTAACAGACTTCTGTTAAGACTTCATAACAAGAACCTATTTACTGACTTTCTGAAAAAAGACACTGTAGATTTCATTAATTTTTTATTAAATGCAAGAAAATTGTGAACCTCAATTTCAAAAATTTTACAAACCATATCCTACAACTGAAAAAAACCCCAAAATATCCTTCCTAATCCTCTCCACATTCTGTGTTAGCCCTAAATGAAAGTGAAGGCCTTAGTGCCTCAGAAGAATCATAGTTCAAGTCTTTTCCTCACTAAACCTTATAGGTTAGGCATCTTTATTGGATTTTATCTTCCAAATTGGTATTCCTTCTTGAAAAGTAGAGGGCATATATCCTGCGAAACTTGACCTGAGAAGTGGGAGTCTCTGACAATGCAGGAGGCATTTAGAAAATTAAACATACTTGTTTTTTGTATGGTTTTGAATCGTGACTTTTGGTGGTACTGATATATCTGAGGTACAGCCATTTTGTATCCCTGGTCAGCTCTATGTGGAATGTCATGCCTAGGATACATAAGATCCATTGTACACAGTGTGCAGAAATTATCAGTTCCATGTGCTAAGCTGTCAAATTTCCATGAACTGTTACATATCAGAAAATTGCAGATCAGCTGGCAAGTATCAAAACTGGAAGGGCTATCCCTAACCTCAGATACTGTGTTAAATTTAGTTTTGAATTTTTGAATCTAAATTTTGTATTAAGTAATTTTAGTAAATGTAAAATGTATAACAAACTTGCACATAATAAACTAAATTACTGACTTGTTGTACTTCAATCAAACTTTTAAAAATTTATATTTTGAAGAACATGTCAAATAGACATAGTGGTTTGATAAATATTTCAGCTGCATATCACACTAGCCAGTAGCTAACAATCTTTTTCCTACTCCAGTACTCTATTTCATTTTCAAAGCAAAGTCGTTGACAAGGTACTAATAAACTTCTGATTTAGTCATGCAGCTTGCATTGAAAGCCTCGAGCTGAAGGTTGTGTGTGTATGTAATTTCTTAACTGCCGCTCTGAGCTATAAGTTTTTTCTATCAAGGTAAAATGCATTAAAGTAACTCATAATTCTTCTTTCTGCTTTGTATTGCTTGAGAGGCTTTAAAGAACTATAATCAATTCGCCAAACAAATAAAGAACAGCCATGACCCTGTATCATGCACAATGAAGAATTCACTAGTGAAAACACTGTTCACATAGGTAACTCCTCACCTGTTATACAACTGCAGAAGCATCAAGGTCCTTGAAATGATATTGTATGCTAAATAAAGGAGAAAGATAAAAGATAAAGATGGATATTGTACTTTCTTGAAGTGAAATCACATATCTAATCTTGAATTGGGTATGATAGCAAATGAAACTTGCTGGTAAAACTCCATTCTGGTTTATTCTTTCTTCCTGATGCTAATTTAAGTTTAAAATTGAAAGGTCATATACTAGGGGATTATTTCACTTGAAAAATGCTTTATAAAGCCAGTTTGCAACCGGGGATTTAAGATTGTAGCTGTGGTTGGGTGACAAGAAGAGAAAAATACCAAATCTATGTATTTGGTCACAGTTTCTAAAAATGCATATGTTGGAAAGTCCTTGTTGGTAAAAACAGCTCAATGGCATTAATGCTAATTTTTATTTATTTATTAAATTATGACCAGCCTATGAAAAATGCTGACAGAGAAGACTGAGGCTATGACTTCCTCCACATGACACATGAAATAAAGAAAAGCTCAAACCAGCTGCACAAAAACTATTTCAATAGAAGAACTATCCTACATGTATACACTTTTATCCTATGTCAATTACCACCCTTTTAATGGCCATCAGACACTGATTCTATAGCTGGAAGGTGATACTACAGCCAGAAGCTATTTCACTCCAGTTACATCATATAATCCACCTATGATATAATAACCAGGAAATAGGTGGCAAAATCATTCCAGTGTCGCAATGAAATTCTCCTGTTTAGGGAAATGTTCTTGCATTGTGCTGCCAGAGAAACAGCTGATAAAGAGGCCTAAGATGTAACAGATTGTTAATCACCTTTTCTTAGACTTTCAACTGTAGTAATCTTTTTTTGTTCCATTCATTATTATTTTCTCTCTCTTTTGTCTGTCATGTAAAAGTAATAAAATACAGGGGGTATGGGGTTTGCCCTGAAGTTAAATTCACTGGGCACATTCTCAGCATATAATCCAAACAGGCCTGAATTTTTCCATAGATAAAGACTTCTCATAAATATCAGTCCTACAAAGAAGAAAATGACTGAATGAAATTAAATTAATGACTGAAATTAAATGACTGAAATACCCACTGCTCTGAGGCTGATCTCAGAGGTTCAGTATCACTTTTCCACCCTCCACCCCTTTTTCACCTTTGATTGGTCATAAAACAGGGATTCTAAACATCTTTTGTAAATCCCTTTTCTATTTTCAGATATGCTAGTTTTCAAAAATTATTATTGAGAACATGTCTAATTAGTGATCAGGTTCATTGGTGGTATTGTACTCAAAAAGGTGCATCTTTGTCTTTTAATAAGTAGCAATGGTTTTCTGTTACCACAAATTAAAATGATTTGAGCTTGGCTATTGGTCAAATGAAGCATTGGTTGACTTGCAAAGATCCATGGCCTACATAGTAGCCCACAATTCTGTTTCCTCCAGCCAGATATCTAGCTATAAAGCAGTCAGTTCAGTTTTATGCTTTTAGTATGTGTAAGTAGTCTAGCTATGACTGACAGTTTAAAAAAAATACTGGGGGAAACAGTAATTTTGTGACCTTGCCTTTTAATGAGTAATCAAGTTTTAAAATGGTAAGCCTAAGACCTACTGGGGTCTCTTCCTTGAGTTTATTCTTTCTGGGCAATTACATAAGTGAAGGATATACTTTGGTACCTTTTCTAACTAAAATCATAATGGCAGGTAAAAGTCTTAACCTAGAAACTCAACTAGATTTCAGATCATTACTTATTTCAGGATTTTATCAGCTTTTTGAAAAGCTAGTAATGAAAATGGAGATTTTCAGATGAGTGATTGTGAAGAGACAAAGGATGGCATGTTTGCGACCTTTCATAGACCTTAAATTATTTATCTCTTTGTAATGACTGGTTCTGATTTAGTCTCCAACTTGAAAACCAATTAACCCTGTGGAACAGTATCCCCTTCAGTTTGTGAGCTTATTTCTCAGGTAAAACCACAAAAGGTCTGTATGACTGATCCTTTGAATACTGCTTGTACCACATAGGCTCATAAATATGACCAAAAGCATAAAAAAACCCCCAGTGTGGTTTTCAGACTTCAAGACAAAATCAGTGTAATCCTTTGAAGCTGGAATCCATTGATGAACCAGAAGCCAGCTCCTTGAATTGGAGTGCATGGGAATAGTGACAGCCATTTAAAAAGGCATAGCAGAAAAGGAAGCAGAAAAGGAAGCAGAAAAGGAAGCAGAAAAGGAAGCAGAAAAGGAAGCTTGCTCAGTTTTCAACAAGAAGCGTGTTCCAGGTCACAGTGGGGTATTTTGCTGTTACAAGCTTTCTTCTAACGCTAAACAAGACCCTTTTCTGTCTCATGGCAGAACTCCTAGGTAGCAGGCTCCTTTGTAGTCCTAGTGGAAGGCCGATGAAAATACACAGTATTCTCACTTTTATAGTCTAAAGCCTGGCCAGGTATTGGTGCTATATGATTGGCACCTCTTCTGGTATTTTGAATATCCCAAAGACAAGGTAACAATATGTAACACTTTCTAATACTTCCAAACACTAGTGCAGTCTTCATAAAGCCACAGTGATAGCTCTGGAACAAAGGCACTGCTTCAACTGCAGGCTGTAAAAACACAGCTTTAACTGATCAGAAATGTGTTCATTGTGATCTACAAACTAAAAGTTACACTTGAAATTTTAAAAAAAGACATTGTGGAGCACTGTGGTTGGCAGTTTGTCCTGGTTTAGGCCCATCAGGGAACAAAGACCACGATTAGCCTCAAGTACCGAAGAGGCTGAGAATTGCTCAAGGGCAGGGAGGGCTTAATTGCTGCTTAAGGTTCAGGACAAAACAGACCAGGCTACTCGGCTTGGGGAAGAAAACAGGAAATAATTTAATGCAACATCAACTAAAACATACCCCCAAAAACCCAAAACGTAACCAAAACGAAACAACACAGAGGAATACAACAATGAAGAGTCCAACCAGCCTTTTTAAGAACACCTTCCCGCCACCCCTCCCCTCTTCCCGGACTCAGAGCCCTGATCCCGAGGTTTTTACCTTGCACCCCCCTGAACGGTTCGGGGGGGCAGGCAGTGGAGGTCTCAGTCAGTCTGCTCCCAATAGCTTCTGCCGTTCGTCCCTCCTCAGGACGGGTGAACTCCACACCAGTCCTCCCTGCGAGTCCGTGGGGTAACTCACACACACAGCAGCCCTGCACGGGCTGCTCCGACGTGCACCCATTCCAAAGGCTGCAGCTCCTCTCTGCCTCTCGTGTGGGGCTGCTCTGCGACGTGCAGGCTCTCCAGTACGGCCTGGGCCATGGCCGTCTCCCCACACAGTCCCTCGCCCGTCCGGGCTCACTCACATGGAGCTGCTGGTAACTCTCGGTCCTGCCATGGGTCTCCATAGGTTGCAGGGGCACAGTTTGCATTCTCGCCACGGCTTGCAGAAGGGTCTCCGGTCTACTGCTTCTCCTTCCTTCCTCCTTCTCTGGCTGAAGGGTCCGCGTGGTCGCCTCCATCTTGTATCACTCTTACACCTCCTGACCTGCATTCCAAATTCCCGTCCCCTAAATAGTGATCGCAGAGGCGCCAGATTGGCCCAGCCGGGCCGGAGGTGGGTGTGAACCCAGGAGCCGGGGGAGGGTCCGCAAACTCTTTACCGGGTCTTCACTGCAACCCGCTCCCCCTGTTACTAAGCCAAAAGCTGCTCCTTACTAAACCAGAACTCAGTTTCTCAATGATGATCATTTAGGTAAGATTTTTTTTAATGTTTGTTTAGGATTTTTTTCTGCTATATATTTTTCTTTGAACATTCTTCAGATTTGCTCTCATATTTTTTTGTGAAATTATTAAGATATTCACTATTAAGCCTAATAAAACACCGTGAAAGAGCCTTCATCTGTTTTTTAATACTTACATAAACTGCAGAAGTTCTCAGAGGCAATAGCCCATCTTGTTGAGGTGTTGTCAAACCATGACTCTGCTAGTTGTTGCGAGATGCCACCATTCCTGTTTCTTCTCTGCCCCTGTGCAGGCACATGCATTACACTTTTATCTGTGCCAGCTTGCAAGTCAAGTGCAGAAAAGAAGTGACTCATAGAAGAAATTGGCAAGGAACAATGCTTAGGGCTGCAGGAGCCACATGGAGGCCAGCTGTGACCTGGGCTCAGCAACTGGGGTCAGGCTTACAAAGAAGTTATGGGAAGAAGCAGAGATGAGAGAGACATGGTGTCAGGACAGAAAGAGAGGTCCATTGATTCTAAATGCCAGCTCTTCTCTGTCTAGCAGAGATTACATGAGAGAAAGGATGTTCACAGCAGTACTTTTCAGAACGTGATCAACTGGCTTTGGAAAAAGTATGTTCTGCCTGGCAACTGCAGTTCTTGGTCTTGATCAATAACTACCTGGTAGTGTGGGACACAGGAATAGTCACTTGGCTGTTTCTCACAAATCTGTCTTTTCTCGTGGACTTTATATTTGTACATGTATATGCATGCATTTATGTGCATATATATATATGGAGAGAGGTGTGTGTGTGTATGTATAGTTCCACAACATTTTACTCTCCCTTTGTGGTGGTTCGGCCAGGTGTCCACCAAGTTATAATATCATTCCCCCTCCTAAACTGGACAGGAGAGTGAGAGAAATATAACAAATGATTTGTGAGTCGAGACAAGGATAGAGAGATCGCTCAGCAATTAGCGTCATGGGCAAAATAGACTCAACTTGGGGAGAAAACAAACTTGATATATTAGAGGAACAATAAGAACAGGGACATGAGAAATAAAATCTTAAAACACCTCCCTCCATCCCTTCCTCTTCCCAGGACTCTCCTTCTCTCCTCTCCAGTAGTGCAGGGGATGGAGGTTGTGGGTTATGGTCAGTTCATTACAGATGAACTTTGCTGCTGCTCCTTCTCAGGGAGAGGGCTCCTCACACTTCCCACTGCTACAATGCGAGGTCCCTCCCGTGGTAGACAGTCCCTCATGAACTGCTCCAGCATGAGACCTCCTACAAGGGGCAGCTCCTCACACCCTGCCCCAACGTGGGTCACCCACCGGGAGCACAGTCCCTCAGGTACCAACTGCTCCTGCCTGAGTCCTTCACGGGATCACAAGTCCTGACAGTAAGCCTGCTCTGGCGTGGGCTCCTCTCTCCCCATAGACTCACAGGAACTTGCTCCAGGGTGAGCTTCCCATAGAGTTACAGCCTCCATCAGGTGTCCACCTGCTCCAGTGTGGGGTCCTCCCCAGTGGTCTCCATGGACTTCAGGGGCACAACTGCCTCATCATGGTCTACACCACAGGTCACAGGGAAGTCTTTCTTTCGGGGCCTAAGCACTCTCCTCTCCCTCCTTCTCCATTGACCTTGGTGTCTGCAGAGATGTTTTCACATTCTCACTCCCTGTTGATGCTGCAGTTTAGCAACTGTGCAGCAAGTTCTTCTCCTTCAGTCACCTCAGTCACTAATTGGCCAGGTCTGGGTCAAGTGCAGGATCCATCTTAGAACTGATTGGCCCTAGCCCTGTAAGCTAAAGGGAGAGCTTCTGGAAGCTCTTTGTTTAAAGAAGCCACCCTTGTATCTCCCCCTCTACCAAAAAGCTTGGCCCAGGCAAAACCACTACACCATTGATGGTAAAGAATGGTACCCTCTAAAGTCCTAACTGTTCTTCCAAAGGACTGCAGGAGAGTGGCATCTTATATTTTAATTCATTTTTTTTAAACACTCTTGATTTGAATCCCTTTCTTTCTGACAGTCCTTTGCTAGCCAATCGAGTAGTTGTGGAAATGAACTACCAAGGTGTGAGCAAAATATCTTTAGTACCATCCCTTCATGGCTATGCAGTGAACTCTACTCATACTTTCTGTATCTTGGAAGTGTTCTGTGACACAGCAGTGGCAGCTGCAGTAAAGTCAGCACAGTATCCCTCTCCTGAGTACCATAAAAAAGAGCGAGGAGCAGGAAGAGTTTAGATGGAAGGGTACTGTAAATTTTGAGGACACTCAAAAGACTTGTGGTGAGAGTTTGCTGATGTTTCATTCTAGAATCTTAATCATCAAACCCCCTTCTTTGCAACTTATTTTGATAAAATGTTAATATGTTTGCAGCTAGTGAATGTCATCCCCTAGGGAGGGTCCTGATTATCTGTTTCTTGCTAGTACACTCAGTACTTCCCATACATAGAGCCAGAGAGCTTCTGGAAAAGCCTGGTTGATAAGAGTGAATTGTAGTTCTTATAGCAGATATAGTTGCTAAGGAGCCTTTTGAGGAGAACAGTCTGATTGCTGGTGAAATTAAAGCTTGCCTAACTGTGAAAGGATGAGAAATATAATAGGGATGGTAAAGATTAAAATATTAACATGTGAAGAGAGTCAGAATGGATCTCTAGAAAGATCAGATAAGTCCTACCTCCAGCAAGTTCTCCTCAACTAATGCCAGTCCAGCAGGAGAGACCCTCAGCCTGTAAACTCTCCATGGAAACCCTACAGGAGAAGCAATCTTCAGAAAGGGTTTGAGTGTCAAATCCTAACTGAACAAATCCCTTTCTTCCTATGTGGGGGTTTCCTAATTCATAAAGACAATATGGGAGTGGATGTGTATCTTAACAATTTTAATGCGAAGATGTCAGGAGAATTTCCAGCTGCTCAGCTACAAAGCATCAGTAATAGACTTTTTCTTGCTTTCCTTCTCTCTTTGTTTCTTTCTTTCTTTGTCAAGGTATACTTTTTTCTTCCCTTAAGAGTTCATTTACCTATTTAACTTAATGTTCTCTCTGACAAGCTGAGGTGTTTGAAGAAATTAGTTTCATAACATTTTTAGTAATCTCTCCCTGTTTTGGTAGAGCCTCACTGCCCATCTAGTAAGTGCTTACTGCTCAGTCTCTGTTTTCATGATCTGGATAATATGCATTGATTTCATAAACAAGAATCTGTGTTGTACTTTAACAATTTTTTCCAAACAACCACAGTTTTAATTCAAAATGTAAAGAACATATCCTCAGGAAACCTACACAATTTTAAATCTCAAGTTAGGTTTATCCTGTCAATGGGTACCGAACAAATTAAAATTTTTTGTTCAAATGTCTATGTTCAGTGTATGGAAGAACAAGACCATTAAAAGCTGTGCTTATTTTCCACTCAGTATTTACTGATATTTCATGGATACAATTATAGGCAATAAAACTTTGAACTGTAATCGTCTGGGCAGCATGAATACTCACTGGTGTGTTTTGAAAATGGGTTGTTCCCAAATGAGGATGATTAAAACTATTTGAATAAATTGTTATGGGAAAATTAGGCCCAAGTCTGTTTTGAACTGACCTATTAGTCAGTGACACAGTAATAGAAGATTGTGCATTTTTTCTCAAGTAGTTATTTGTAATCAATATTGTACTAATTTTGTTCCTTGCAAATTGTCTACTAGTTCCAGTATTATATCTGTTTAGCCATATTTAATTTTTTATTTTTGGGTGCAATTGTGATATGTCCTGAGTTAATCAATATTTCCCATGGATAATTAGTTTTTCTGTACCCTGTTTTAGCATCCACTTATTCAAGAAGTGTCTGTTGTTCAGGTGGAAGAACATCCCCTAGTAAGCAACATATGCAAGAAGTTTCAGTACCAATTTCAATTATCATACATGCCAGATGCTCAATAGAAGAATCCAGCAGAGCTCTCTTCATATATTTACTAAAAAAATAACATGTTAATCTCCTATTTTAGGATTTATTTGCAACATTTGTTATCAATGAACATCAGTTTCTGCAGCAGAGATTAACTATCTTTTTTGAATTATCTAACATTGCATGAATTATATTTAAGGGGAGCCAGCTTGTTGTAGTTAAGCCTCTTTATCTTTAATGCAACATTCATTAATGCCAGGGTTCTACAGGATCAATTTTGGGTCCCATACTGTTTTGTAATTATGTATTTCTCTTAGGTAGTATAGGATTGGTCTCATTGTTTCCAGCATCTCATACAGATTATCTTCAGATTTGCTTTTTTCTATTCCACCCTAAACTGAATGATAACATGACAGAGTAGTCACTAATTGGTCCATCTCTAGGTCTTTGCACTCCTCATTCATTGCTTCTATAAATAGATGTTTCATTTTCCCTGTTGCCAAGGTTTGTAGCCTTGGTGACAAAAGAAGAAAGGGGGGAAAATTAGGTCCCTGAAAACAGTAAAGATCTTCTCCTCTTGGGGAGGGCAAGCCATTGTAAAGGAGCTGAGATTCTGTTTCTCTGGAGTTTTTACAGTGGAGCAGATCGGAATAATATTCATACAAAGAACAGGTAGCAATATCTAAAAGGAGTCAAAGTACACTGGAAAAGATGGACTAACAGCAGATATGAAGAACCATTATGGGCAATGACATATTTTTTCATCTAGACAGATGATATCAGTTTGAATAAGCATTGCTTAGACCATCATGGCTAATCTGTGGTCTCAAAGACCTCTGAGCAGCAATAATAAATAAACATTGGGAGGAGGCAGTGTAGTCCTACGTAGTACAAGATGATAGCAGCTTGACTGTGACATGGAGCTTTTGACAGAGTAAGCTAGAGAGCCTTGGAATTGATGGTCACACTTCCGACCCAGTGAAGAGAGTGCTGTGCAGAGTAACAAGGTCATAGGAACAAAAAGATGGCTGTAATGCATCAATCAGTCCATCTAGTTCTGTATCTTGTCCCTAACACTAATGAGCAGTGAGTGTTTACAAAAAGAGTATAAAAAATAGACATTGAACAACATGACTTGACGTATTTCCCACATTTTAGTCTTTTGGAATTTTGGGAATTCCTGAGTTCAAAGCTGTATCAGCATCATGGTTCTTGGTTATCATTTTGATTTAAGTGTTTAACGTAGCTTAATTAATTTTTAAGCCGTTTACAATATTTTTCTCAAACACATCTTTCAGTCAAGAGTCCCATGGAAAAGCTATAAGTAAGGAGGAAATGAAACACTGCCATAGATCAGAGCTTATGTTGATCTGTCAGTGTATGTCTTTAAGAACAGTTTATACAGCTGTTTGGAATAATACAGGCATAATGTTTCATGTTTTTGTGTTATTTTTGGGCGTACTTTTCTGCAACCCTGTGAAAGTGATATCATTACAGAAAAGAAGTTCTTATATCCTCTCACGTAACAGCCTTTGAAGTCAGTTTATTTGCTGTCTCTTCTCCCTGCTAAAGCTTGCACTGATGTCACAGCAATCTGAACAACAGGGCACGTCCTAAACTGTCTTATAACACTAAACAGATACAATTCACAAAGAGGACATCTTCAGGTGATGAGACACTGCCAAAATTGTATAATTTTGGCATTTTTTTCATTGCCAGTTGACTTAGGTTGTGAAGCAAAGAATAACAGGCCTTCAGACTTAACTGCTGTGTTGGGAGACATTTATAGAATTATTCATAAAGGATGAACTTGTTAGCATGATAGATAAAAGTCTGTTAAGCAGTAGCCGAGAGCCATGGGTTTATAGAAGTAGATCTTGTCTGAAGCATGTGATAGAATTAATCAAGGAGCAAGTGGGACAGAGAAATTAGAGACTGAGAATGCTATAGATCTAATTGATTTAGATCTGACTATGTCTTTGATAAAGTTTCACAGGAGAAGTTGATATGCAAATTCAAGGATAATAGAGTCAGTGAGTGGATGATGAAATGGATGAAAATCTGGTTGAAGAGAATATTGGGTACAAATAGAAAATACAAACAGCTAAATGTCCCTAGATTAACTCATTTGCCACTTTAAAAGCTTCTTTAGGTTTTATTCAGATGCTTACTTGCACTTAGCATATACCCACTGTTGCAGAAAAATAGCTGGAGAGATCCAGTGATGCAATATACTTCTACGTCTGAGGAAATCTGTTACTTCAACCTAAGAAAGAGAGAGAAAAGGAACTTACAGAATGCAATTTCTCTCATTCCAAGTACAAATATTAAATAGACAAATTGATTTTAGAAGGATTTTATTTTTATTCTCTGTGATGAATTATGGGTTATTGGCTCACAGACACAAACATTGTGGGCATCTAAGGTGCATGCAAGATAAATTTACTCTGCTGCTTCCTTTTTCCATCATTTATGCCCATTGTACCTTAGTGTAATTGTGTTGACTTGCATTACTAGATTAACTTTCCCTTTTGTAGGATTTCCCTCTTATACTGCCTTAAAATGCCCACTTTCTTAGAAAATGTTCTATCTTCAATCTCATCTTGAATTGTGCCTTCAGTTTTTAGATGCTGAAGTATATGACCTTACAAGGGTCCATTGCTCTTAAAAAAAATTCTGCATCTGGAAAATCTCCTCTCTCCCTTTATAGGGAGTAGGTCTCCTAGCCAAACTACAGAGGCATCATCTGGTAGATAGAGGTTTGGGCTGGGATTCAGTCCTGGGTCAACTATAACTTGCCCTCTGAACAATCAAGTTACGCTTGGTTTCAATGTGTAAAATTAGACTAATAGAGAGCTACTTTGTAGACATAATTAGGTAATGAGGCATTTATCTGTCTGTCATGAGGCAGGAATGCATATTAATATACAGAATATATATAAATAAACTCAAGTTTTGGAAGAATCATGCTGTACGTTCTTTTATTGGTTTAGGAAAGGGATGTATGTGTGTGTGTGTGTGTACATATAAATACCTATGTGCCTAAATCCTTTCTGATTTTTAATGGCAGGTGAATTCACAGTGGGGCACATTGTAACAGAGCTAGTATATATAAAGCTAATTTACTTTCAACCTCTGAACTAGTTCATCAAAAGGTTTTTTTTTTATGGTGAAGAAGCATTGCTCTCCATTCTAGGAGCTGTCAACATGCTTTATATCATGCTCTTTATCAGAATAGCATACTAGAGAAGCTGCATGAATACTGTGATTCCTAGGGAGAAAGGATGCAATCTGTCCTTAGTCAAGGGTAGAGAAACATGTCAAGCCTGTGTTTGGGTTTGGGGTTTTTTTGCTAAAAACTTCTGTTCTTCTGTATAACTCCATTATCTTCATCAACAGTATAGCACAGACTGAGACAAAACATAACCATCAGTAATTTAAAACCAAATCTCTCTTAAGGAAGTATGAATGCCCCATGAATCTGAAATTGGAACTGGCAGTAACACTGGAGCAATTCTCTGAGAAGTCAAACCAAGTGCAGGCACACTGAAAGGAGGCAGTGTAGCCCTCTTGCATCTTCTATGCCTCAAATCTACACATGAAGCCTGCAGTTCCCATTGTCTTAAGTACCTAAAAATACACTAATTCATTGAGATATACCATTGTAATGATCTGTCTCCCACTATGATCTCTCATACATTTTCATTCAGCATGACTTCTTTTTCCTTTCCACCCTGCCTCCCTCAAGATCAAGAGAAACACAGTGTCTTAAAATATCTGTGAAGTTTGTAACAACCATTCTGAATTCTGCATTGTGGCTGAGTTTACATGAGTGCTACAAATACAGCAGTTCGGTGCTACCTAAATCTTGCTGTCTTGAATTGGATAGCAGAGTGTTTACAAACACTTCGGATGCCCTGTGGGTGTCCTGACATGCCTGAACCATCTCACAATCATTTCCAAATTTATTTAAAATAATAACTTGAAAAATAGAAAGCACAAGAAGATATTTCATCTTTCTTTTCAAAACGTTTTTGAATCCACAGTTGATAAATTTCTTTTATTTCTAGATGAGATGATAATTTTATTATGTGGTCAATATTTTTTGCTTTTATTCAGTTGTCTGATTAATACAACAAGTGATATATAGAGTTAATCTAAATGGTTAATGGTTATAGAGAAATGAGTACTTATTCTTCTAGATACTTCTGCATAGAAGACTTGCCCATGCTGACTCTGTGATCATTAGGTCAACATTCAATTGCAACAATATGCTAATCAATGCATTTCCAAACAACAAACTCACAGTTATTTTTCTCCTACAGGGAAAGGGGAAAATCCTGCAAAGTTTTTATTGACTTCAGGCTCTGGATTTGGAATCAATTTAGTAGTTGATAAGTTCTGAGCAATGCATTAATGGGCTGTGTTCAGCAGCAAGGAGCTGGTAAGTGTTTTGTCCTTTCTGATACATCTCAATGAGCCAAGAGCTACCCCAGGGAATTTTTGAGGGGCATAAACCAGATCTGACGAGTCAAAAAAGTCATTAGGCAACCAGTCCCGTAAATAGCCTGAGTGATTCTTTATAAAAAAGATTGCATGTGTTTCCTACTTTCTTCTAAATATATAATGTCAGAAATAAAACAAACATCATCTATTTTGAGAAAAAGATGTTAATTTCAAAACTGTCATGAAGCCTTTTTTCCACCTCCTCGTCCCCTTTCTCTTATTTTTTTAATCTTATGGTTCCAAAGGGACAAGATAAGATGTCCAGCATAGGCCAGAACATCATCCCTTATGGAGCTTCATTTTACAGTCTTTTTTATTCACTTTTGCAAAAGCCCAGAACTTTATAGTTTCTGTTTCACACTGCTTAACAAGTGCATGTTCAAAGTATTAATGAAACCATTCAAGGGCTTAAAGATAAGCATTTAGTACCATTTTAATGAAAGTTGGTGGCTGCTACTCAAAAACATTTTGGTCCTTCAGCATAACTACCAGCCCATATAACATTTTAGAGAATGCTAAATATCTGTGACTAACCCCTGGACCCAACCTCCCAAACAGGCTACTGTCTTTAATTTAATAATAAATTAGGCATGTCTATTTTAATTTTAGTCCATTTTGTACAAGGGGCTATTTTTATTCAACTGTGGGTGTGCAGTTACCCTGTGAAATGTGGTGTTTGCTCGGCAACAGTCTCAAAGACTTTTTCTTCATTGCTTTTCTTTTTTCAGGATTATTTTCAATTGTTTTGCTCCTGAGGAGTTCTAGGTTTCCTGCAGAAATATGAGAAGTCTATCATTACCGTTAAACTGAAGTAAAAGAATATTTCAAACATCTATGCAGAATAAAAGGTATCATGCAAAGAAAAAGGGGAAAAAAAAGAGATTAAGAGAAATTTCTGTTTGGTGCTTTGTTTCTCAAAGTATTATTACAAGCTGTGTCATAGATTGTTTTCCTTGTCCCCTAATCAATCAGCCATATAATATGGAGCTTTTCATATCAAAGCCCTAATGTAAAAGAATTTCTTAAGGTAAGACTTTAAAGATACTATACCTTGTGACTGAAGGCCCTTGATCAACATTTACCTATGAATCATCTTTATAAAGTTAAATCCTAATCACCTGGCTGTAGGGAGACTGATATCTTCCTCTTTGGGAAGACAGAGGAAGCTGAGGGACATGGACCAGATTTTCCATACAAAGGTTGTTTCCACAGGCTGGAAGTCTACATTGAAATCTCACAATTGAGACATTCTCTTAGTTCAATTCATTCAATCATTCACTTAGTTCAATGGATTTGAGTCCATTTGTTTGGAAATAGCCTATTGTCTTGAAAAGAGGGCTCTTTGGTTTACTGTTTGGCCCTATTACAATTTCCCCAAGAGAGTGATTTGAATGGAAGCCCTTTGCTCTCACATTTTTTCCTTCAATTCCCCTGATTTGTTCCCATATGGGATACCTTATCTCAGTGCTGAGATCTTTATTTCCGTGTTATGAGGATCAAAATAATTGCCAATGCTTTGCAGTGGCACCTGAATCTTTAACATTACTAAAGAATATGTAAGGCGTGAGGGACACTAATGAATAGACATTTTCTTCTGAGTAAACTACAGTACTAAACAGATCTGGCCAGTGCTTTTTCATGCAGAGATGGACCACATTTCAATGTATGAGCTTTATTCAACTTTGACAAGCCGTTAGTAAATCAAAACATGTCTAAAAAGGCCAAAAAAATGAATTTTATCTTGTCTGTGTTAGAATCCACGTTGCTAAGTAATTTAGTTGGACAAATTTCAATTATTAACAATCACAGCTTGATAAAGGCAAAGATATTGAAGAGCTTTAAAAGCCACTTGATCTATCCCAAGGCAGAAGTAAGCTTTTAATTTAGTATTAGTCAGGTAGTTGATAATTTCACCTTCGAAATGATGGTGTTGTTATCACTTTGCACATGAGGCAATGGCAGTAAAAGGAGGGAAAATTTTCCAGTCAACTAACCATCCACCTGGCTATCAAAAATGTTGTTGCAGGGCTTTTCTCCTCCAAGCTTACGCATTTTTAATAATTCTAAACTAAGATAACAATATTAAAGTGTAACTTAAAAGTTGCTTATAGTTGGTGTTTCTAAAATTCAGTTCACAGAATAATTATGGTTGGAAAAGACCTTTAAGATCATCAAGTCCAACCACTAACTTCACATTGCCAAGCCCAACACTAAACTCAACCATATCACTCAGCAATTTATCTATGTGTCTTTGGAATATCTCTAGGGATGGTGACTCCACCATCTCTCTGGGCAGCCCATTCCAATACTCCAGTTCTAAAGTCTCAATTGTTAACACTAAAGAGTGTATGACATAGTATTATATAAAGAGATATATTTGAACAATACTGAAAACCTATGCATAACATTGTTTTCCAACTTTATTGATGATTGCTTTAAGACAATAGCTTACATGGCCTGAAATGACAATGCAGCTTTGCATTTTCTTTCCTCTCTCAAGGACTTTCTTAAAAATGGGATGCATTATCTCAGAATTTCTAGAGGTAAGCAAAATGCTAATAAACAGGTAATAAACATGCTTGCCTTCTAAGTCATGTTTTTGTGTTTAGATGAATCTGGAGAGGAACTGGATGACTCTACTGAGTTGGCAGCAATAGCCACAGCTTTAAGCTGTAGGTCACACAGCTCAGATCAATAGCTGTGATGTTAACCCTGCCTGGTTGCTGATTGACATTTCCTCTGATATGAACTAATGACCTTGATGTGCCTGATGGGCAGGTGTCTACTAATGTTAGCATAATTTTAAAGATTTTAAAAGAAAAATTATTATTTATGACTCTGAATTATATCAACAAAATGGAAGATTAAAGAAAGTATAGAAGGCTGAACAATCATATAGCATTTAGACTGAGTAAAAATGTAGTCCATTTCCAGAGGAGCAACTTGGTTACACTCATAGAAGTGATGTTGTAGGCTTGAATCATAGTTTAAGCTGTAGACTCTTATAAGAGGTGTCACAGAAACCAGTTTATGTTTGACACACAGTATATGTTTAACATCAACTTGATGCTGATCTATTTATATTAACGAAGTAGAAACCAAGGAATGAAGTAGCCCAGAGATTAGAAACATCAGAATGATTTGTCAAAGAGGGCAGAGAAATACTGATGAGAACGTACATGAAAGTTACTGCTACATGGCATGTGATATAGTTACACCTTTTTCTCCTCGAAAGACATTAATTTTATTCCCTTTCACAATACAAAACTTCTACAAGAAGTCTGCACTTCTACAGAAATCTGGCCATAAGCTGAAACTTTTGGAGACTATCTTAAATATTATCTACTGTAAACCCTACTGCTACATAAGTGAAACTACTCCCATTGGGTGCACATAAGAATTTAAAGAACTTTTTGCAAGATTGGAACCTTGGGCAACATTTTCAGCTTAAAAGAGTTCTACTTCGTTCTTTTCTCATTTTGTATCTGCTCATTGTTACTGTCTGTAATTTAAATGTCACATAATCTACCTCTCAAAAAAGAATCTTGATTTATCACTAAATAACAGATGTTATTAATAACTGTTATGCATTTAATGGAGGTCTATGACTAAAGGATTTTTTCATCTAATAACATCAAAGCAAATGCATGTCTTTAAGTTAAATTCCAACATATCATAGAAATTTTTCAAAAGCTTCTTTTCTGATATTTAACATTTTAACTACCCACGCATTAAAATGGAAGCAAGAACATAGAAAGTTATGCCAGGAGTGGTTTCACAATTTGGTCTCTACTGTGGTATGTGGTATAATAGTTTTGTTGTGTTTTTAAAAAATAAATCCTTCTTCAAATTCACCTTGAATTGGATGAGACAATTAAGTACAGGCATTGATTTCTAGAATTACTTCTTTGTCCTATATAATAGGATTGTCAGTAGTATCTCTTCCTTGCTGCATTTATTCTTTGGAAACAAACAATATCCCCTGAATAGCTTGTTCTGAACTTATTGCTCATTAGGTTTTGGCACCCAGTTACGTATGGCCACGAGTTTTCTTCTTTTGGAGCTAATACCAGAATCACTGTTACCGGGAAACTAGCTTGTCATGGGATGTGGTTTGAGTTTCGATACCTAATGGATGTTTTGTTACACCTACTACATAAACTATAAAAATTGTTCTACAGAAATTGATCTTTAATATACCAAGGGGCCCCTCTATCACATCTAATCCTTCTCTATCATTTTCAGAGACCTGTAGATATACTATAGATTTCCTCTGTCATTCTGGAAAGATTTTTAGTAAAATAGACCATGTTCAGCCATCAGTAGTAATTAATAAAGCAAAGATTGATCGCTACCAATATTAATTAGTGTAGTTGATCATTAACGGCTGTAGTACACCTACCATGGTTTAAAATGTCAATTATTTTACCAAAGACTAGCACTTCAGAGATGTTATGTCTGAAGTTACAACTGTGCATGACAATAAGATGTTAAGAATAAAACACCTTGAGGCTGTGGAATGAACTATAATAAGCCTTCTTTATGGAGATTATATTTTTTTCCCAGTATAAAGTAGAAATTGCATCTTATTAGAAAAATAACCTAGTGGCATTGTAATTTACATAAAAGGCCAAAATCGGCCAGTATTTACTAACTGCTATCCTAGTTATTTACAGTTGGTTTTACTTTGTTGGAACTTGCAAATTACCTGTTTTCTGCTAATACCAATAAATCTATTTACAAACTTGCTTGTCGAAAATGTTTATATTTGGTTTTTCACATTTGACTGGTAAGGACAGCATCTCTCTTTCTGAAGTGCCAAGTGTCTGTGATTACATTCACTTGGACACAAATTGTACCTTATGCCACTCCACATTGATATCTAAATGTCTTCTGTTCACTTAAAATTGGAGTACAGTGTTTTATCTTTGCCATCTCAACTCTCCTTGAAGATGCCAGGCTAGTATTCAAGATCAGAGTCTATGTAGTTCCATCTGCATATAAAAACTAGCCAAACATACTTTGTTGTTCTAAAAATTGATATCACAAATAACCACAACTATTTGTTTTATCAAAGGCAATAGATTTGCAAATGTCTGCAAGCAGTACAGCTTGTCTCCTCCCAAGTGCCATTTCCCATCCTGGGAGTAGTACTAGCCAAGTTACAGCATTTGTAAATGTAAGATCTCAATAAAAGGACTGTTATTGTAATATAGTATATGTGCAGATTTGGAGCCTTTCACCTTGAAAGGAAGCATTTTTGGTGAAGGAAATGGGAAAAAAAAAAGAAGAGAAGAGAAGAGAAGAGAAGAGAAGAGAAGAGAAGAGAAGAGAAGAGAAGAGAGCAAAAAAAAGCAATATAACCTGTTACCTTACTCCATACAAGTTTACTGCAAAATAGCTTGGACACAAATCCACAATGTTCTAATCAAGGGCTGGAACTCCATTGCTTAAAAGCAAGTCCTTGTAGATGGAACTTCTAAACATGGAACGGGAGATATAGCTACATGTTACAGGAGTTTTCTTTTGACTAGGTAATACAGGTGCTGAAGTCTTTTGATATAGTGTGTGAAAATTTGGACCCCTTCCATTTAAGCCAGATGGTGACTGAATTTACCTGTTTTCTCTCATTTTTTTATGCATACTTCTGTTCTACTATTTCTTGAAAAGGATAGTATATCAAATTCTTGGGAGTTGTTTAAAATCTTGTAGTGGTTTGGTATGACTCATTTTATCATATCCTCAGTAGTAGAAAGAAAAATATCTATGAGGACTGAAGTTGAGATACAAACCGAAAGTGGGAGAAAGATTTATTCTATAAGATAATAGGTATAAAAATGCCTTGGAAAATTATAGTGGCATAAGGATAGAATATTACAAATTATTAAAGTGCATAGAGAAAAGTAGGAAAAGGAGTTAAAATAAAAACAATATGCATCTATAATCATAAAATACCAGCAAGAGTAAGAATTGTTGGCACTATAGAAAGAAAAGGATATTAGAACCGTATCAGCTGTTGTCTTAGCTGTGCAAATGTGATAAGGGTTTATAAAGCTTTTTTTTTCAAAAAAATGACTGGTATTTTCATCATGAAAAAAGAGTTTAGAGGTTTAAATTGGGGGTTTTTAATTAAATAAACAGTCTAGTCACAAATAAAAAAAACCAAAAAAACACTAACCCTTTGCAAAAGGATGTCCCAGCCGTATACAGAGGTACAGAGGTAATCCATCACAACCATCCTAATATGGCAGCATATTGCAGCCTTCAGAAATAAGTAGGGCTACTGGCATAGCTTGCTACACTGTACCTCTTTTGTTTGCCCTCCTTCTCCTAGGACTTTGCAGAAGGCAGGATGAGTCTCAGAGCACTGCTTGTTTGCCTTTGAGCCCATGGGAATGACTTAAGGTGGTTTTACATGCTTTCAGAAAGAGAAGGAAAATGGAATTATTATTTCTTTATAATGTAGCTGCAATAAGCACCTCAGTAAAATCGGTGAAAAAATGGGTAACCAATGAAATAATGATAGCACAAATACTTAGCCAGGATTGTTACTTTTGCCCTTCATATCAACTACTTTGACTGTTTTGTTGTTCCTACTTGCTGACCAATACTTGTAGAGAAGTAAGATGAGAATCTCCCCACTGGCCTTTGGTCTTTTTGTCTTATCAAACTCCTAGCAAGCCTCTCTGTCAGAGGGATCTCTCAAGCACAAAAATCTGTTTGGCCCTCTACCAGATCCTGGGGGGCTGACTGGAGATAAAGGGAGATTGGGACACTGCTACAGCTTGCTTCCACTGAAAAGCAGATCCTTGGAGACAATTGGCACCAAAATAAACCTGGACAGACTCTAAGGACTAGGCCTATATTACTTCCAGTACACAGTGTTTTAAAATAATTTTTCCCTCCCACTCTCTGATTCCTGTGATAAGTACAGCTCAGCTGAACAAAGGATCCCACTCAGTGGGCTGACCAGAAGCAAGAAAAATAAGAGTAAGTGTAAAAATATGTAGTTTGGGACCCTGTAGTTGTAAGGAGTTGGACTTGATGACATTCCTTTAAGAATCAACCAAATTCTTGCATATAATAATAACAATAATAGCAGTTGGATTATTTTACACTGTAAAACTTGGATGCTATTTCAACAATATTTCAGGACAAAAAAACCCCTTTCTGTTAGTTTTATTGCAAAAATGAAGTAAAATATACTGAACTTGGGTGCTATTCATATAAAGAAAAGTAAACAGAAAACTACACTTTACAGAGAATTAATTCTTAATAGGCCTTAAATCTACTACTGGATATTTTAGAAATAAAGAGAGCTAAATCCAAAAATGAATTGTCTAGAGTAGAACATAAGTGAAGTTTAGGTGCCACGGTTCAAAACTATGATCATGAAAACTCTAGCTTAAGTGCTCCTTAAACCCAGAGGTGCTTAAGTTCCACTAGCATAGTATTTCTTGGACAAGTTCCCTAAAGCTTTGTCTATATATTCCTAGAAATGCAAGAGGTTTGATAGGACATCCAGCTGATATTAACTTTTATCCAATCCTGAGCAAGACACGGAAACAATTTCTTTCCAGACATCCTGAGAAGTTCAATTCAGGAAGCAATCTCAGAACATTTATAACCTGCACCAAGAACTAGGTTCTCAAATCTAATTATGAGTGTTATTACTCTTGGTGTGAACACTGTTTATTTGATTATCAAGTACTTAGAAAATTTATCTCTGAAATGAGACTTAAAATTCAGTTTCACTATGTGTTGGATCATATACAAAGCTACATTTTTGCTTCCAAGGTAGAAGACAGATCTTTAGTCACCAGCCAGGTAGATAACATTAAACAACAACAACATACTTCTCTGATATTGTTGAATTTCTGTTGCAGTATGAAAATGTTTATTAGATCAGGAAGAAATAATATAATTGAGGATGAATCCATAGCCTGAAACACTTGCCTAGAAAAGGGATATCCAGATCGCAGCCAAAAGACTGTTGGCTCAATTTTGTTTTCTAGGGTCTTCCAAGTAAAATAGCCTTTTGGTTAAAACAGTCTTTGTGTGGGTAAGAGTTGCTGGTTTCAATCAACTCTAATAGCAAGTTTGAAAAGTCTGACTTCTGATCAATTATTTTTAAAAAATATTATAACCCTCTGTCTCTAGATAACCATACTCAGCTTTGGCGTTATGTACCATCTGAGTGGACACAGACACATCTCTGCACTGCAAACATTTAAAAACAGCATTTCCTATTGCTTCTCCATACAGTGATGGTCTAGCATGTTTGGCCCTGTGCTTAGCATACTGTTTGTCTTGAATTCTGCTCTGAAAGCTTTCTGTGTTGCTCCTTGGCACCTAACCTAGTCCTGGATTTCACTTGACATTTTCATGTTAGTTTCACTTCAAATGCTTTTTGCTCCATGTAAGTTTTTAGACCTAATTTTGGAAACATTTTCAAGACAATGAAATATAATATAATAGAAGGAGACAACATAGTGAAACAGCTGAATGATAGGTGAGATAAATTATCTACATATTACTCACATTATAGGAGATAGTAGCAGCTTTCAAACAGAGAAGAATTTAAAAAAATCCATTTAGACATTTACCAAATCTTAATATTTCACATGTCAAAATTATTCTCATTGTGACCCATGACCTAATCCTTCAATGATACTATTGTTTGGAGAGGAAAGTCTATTTGTCAGACTTGTGTCTTATGAGTTGAGTTTATACTTCTCAAGGAAAATCACTCCAACAATCTGCTTATGCTACAGTGTTTGCAGTTGTTTATGCTTTTCTCCCCACTTCAAGCCTCAAATTGAATGCTTAAGTACAGATTCCTCACTGTAGCATTCAAATACTCACTGTCTTTGCTACATTAGATAAGATTGAAAAAAAAATCAGATTTCACTTGAGCAAAATATAAAGACGACTGGATTGCTCTTAAAATAGTAGGAAGAAGAAAACATTTGAGCTGAATTAAGGGAAAGATTGGATGCTAGATTTAAAACACAACGGTCATCAACTCTTCTGTTGATGTTAATTGACTTTGATCATTCTTCATCTGGTAAATGAGAGTAGAAAGAAGACTTTGAGGAGTCTGACAATATACAAGATGGATTGATGTAGAAATCACAAGAATTCAGACTTTAGAAATTTTACAATTAAACTAGTAGAAGGTATTTCAGCAAGACTTAAAGTGTCTTTATTTTTAATTTTGTGAGAAGATAAATCTAATGAACAGAGGTCACTTTTGTTTCATCAAACCCAGTATAAAATATAACTGGGATATTAAATTATTTATTTGTTTTGGTATTCCAATTACTCCTGTGCACGATTTCACAACAGATATCCTTTTGAAAGACTGCTGCTGCAGAATCTCTCCAAGGAGCAGATAACCCTCTGAATTGGCGGTGCAAGTACTGTAATTCATTTTGCCTCAAATGATTGCCTTGATCCTCTTGTTTGTTTTTGCCTGGGTTAACTTCTTTCGATACTTTATGCTGTTCATCACTATGGGATTTTAATTAAATTGATATATTAACTGTTTGATAATGACAATTGAAGTATCTGTTGTAAATGTCACACTGCTGTGTTTTCACCCCAGGTCAGCACTGAAAATGAGATGTTATGCTTCAATATATTTACCCAAGAAAATTAAAACATAAGATAATTTATGATTTATCATTATCATTAGAGGCATTTATTAACATTATTTATTACCATCCATCGTGTAATGTTTCATAAATGCATAATGTTTTGTGTCTAAGTAAAGAATAAAGTAAAAATTGAATGGGGAGATTCAACTTTATCATCAGTGGTAGCCTTTCTGTGTGGCCACCTACTTCATGTCGCCTTGCCTGCTGGACCTTAGGCCAAGGAAGAAAGAGGTAACAATAAAAACAAATACAAAGTTCAGTAGTAGTGTCATAGAAAAGAGTGTGAGGATGCTTGTTCTGTATTCAGCAGAGGTCAAAGGTGAATCTGCTGTATAAGGTGTGCATTGACTAGTGCAGAGGAAATTCATAGCCGGTCAAGCGAATACTTTCAGCTAAATGACGGAAGAATTTTCTAGAAAATATTAATGTAAATATATTATTAAATAAGGTATTTTAGCGCAACATATGCAGCCAGTCCTAATCCCAGTACTTTCTATCAGTTGAAATGTTTACTTTGCCTGATTAACATTTCAGTATATAGCACATTCATATATTTGACTATACATTTTACTTATGAATGACTTCCAAGTAGGTTTTCTAGCTCTGTTTCAAAGATTAAATCGACATGTCACTAGCACATGTAATATGGTGGTGCAAGATGTGCTAGTTAGAATCACTTCTGAGCAAGGTTCCATTTGAGACTGAAATCACATTATGCAAGACACTAATTATACATATAATTCTGAAGAGCTTAAAATGAAAGAAATTAAAATGATGAAGGGTGAAGAATCTGAGAACTATTATTGTCCTTATATAGCTAAAGAATTTAGGGGATCTTATATACAGAATTAATAGACTCTTATGGAAGGCACGTAGGAAGTTCTGAGCTAGTTGAACTCAGCTGCTGAGCAAACTGTTTGACTGTGTCTACTTCTGTACTATGGGACAGGAAAGGTCTTCATTCCTAGTGAACAGTTTGTCTATGTCCTGATTTCCTGCCACAGTCAGGGGGCCTGTCTGTGCAGTATCACCCAAGTGTAGTGCTTTCCCATATAGCTCTCAGCACACTCCAGGAGAGGCCTCTTTGTCTAGATTATTAAAGGATAAAGGCTGGAAGACACACCATAAAACCATACCTGACATAACATTGATATACACCTAGTAGGATCATCTCTCCTATCTTGTTCTGTTAGACATTTATTTGGGGTTCTAAGTCTGCAGTTGTAAGACGATTAGTTCCATTGTTATCTATTGACACAGCTATTTTGATGTTATGTTCACTGAGGTTGTTAATGATCTTATACATGTCAAATAATCAATATAAATAAAAGAGCAAAGCTCTGAAAGCAATAACCAGCACTACATCAAAATAATTCACTACATAAATTCCTAAATGTAGAGACTTGTTCTACAGATCATTGCAGTTTCTTGACATTGCTCTACTGCCAACATAAATACTTGTTATGTTATGGTGTAGTGTAGATAAAGCAGTTTGTTCAAGCTACTTAAATTTATTAAATTAGGCAGCTTTTTCAAAATGTCAATTTCTGGCCAAAACACTGACATTTTATGAAAGCTGCCTCATTTAATAATTGTATGCGTATCCTGAATGGACTGTTCTACCTGGAGTGCGCTGTATCTGGACAGAGGACTTTTTTTGTAGGATTCAAAACAATTGAAGGGCATACATAGATTGTTATGTTTGAAATAAGCATCTTAAATTTTCTTTTTATTCAATGATCTCACATATTCAAGACTTTCAAAATATTTGAAAAGTTCAAGTAAAATACAGATTAAAACCTCACCCTGGCAAATGATGAACAGTTAGAATCACAGAATCGTAGAATTATTTCAGCTGGAAGAGATCTTTAAAATCGAGTCCAGCCTTTGTCCTAGCCCTGTCAAGCACTAGACCATTTCCCAAGTGCAACATCCACCTGTCTCTTAAATGCTTCCAGGGATGGTCACTCCACGACCTCCCTGGGCAGCCCATTCCAATGCCTGACAACCCTTTCAGTACAGAAATTCGTCCCCATATCTAGCCTGAACCTCCCTGATGCAACTTGAGGCCATTTCTTCTTGTTCTATTGTTTGTTACTAGGGAGAGCAGATGGACCCTGCCCCGCTACAACTTCCTTTCAGGTAATTGTAGAGAGCGATAAGATCTCCCCTGAGCGTTCTTTTCTCCAGGCTAAACAGCCCCAGATCCCTCAGCCATTCCTCATATGACAAGTGCTCCAAATCCTTTCCTAGCTTGATAATCCACCTCTGTATCCTCTATACTGTCTCAATGTGCTTCTTGTAGAGAGAAGCCCAAAACTGGAAAAAATATTTGGGGTGCGACCTCACCAAAGCAGAGTAGAGGGGAAGTTAAAAGGATTAGTGTGGTCCTGGCCTCATTTCCACCAACTACCATGGCACAAGAATTTCTTGCTTTGCCCATGAACTGACCTTTCAGGACCAATTCTTTGCTTACCCTTGGACATGTCATTTAGTTTCTTTGTTTCTTCTACTGTGACATTAAACTAAAAATATTCATACTTAGTTAATATTCATGGGCATAATGATGGTTAATTAGAATGTATACACATTTATGAGAGCCTCAAAAAATAGATTCTTAAGGAAGTTACTAACAATCAAAATTATTTTTTTTATTAATTGATGGAGTGATACATGTGACACAACATTTCTAGGCAAAGGGGAGACACAACACCCTGGTTAACAAGATTTTAGACTAATCAAATAACTCTTGTGAGGATTTTAACTTGGCTTAGCTATTGTTTCTCCCAGTCAAATTACATCAAATCTGCAAGGAAAAGTCATATTCTCTTTCAGCACTGATAGATGGTGAAAGCTAATTAAAATATTAGATGTTTAGAAACTGCAGACTGAAGTTTACTGTGCAAATAACATCTTGAAAGTCTTGATCAATTACTAGTCACAGTCTGAAAATAGGTTTGGTAGAGCTTTGAAATCACAACACTATCAAATTGATTAAAAGTGCACAGTGCTGTCATTTGGATGTCACAGTGTAGGACAATTGACTTTGAAATTTGAAGAATATTTTTGTAGTATACTGAAACTTAACATGTTACTTTAACATCAGTCTTTTGAGGATAAAAAAGAGAGTGAGATCAAGACTGGTGAAATCTTTGCTCACTACACAGCACTTTTTATGAGTCCAAAACATGTAGAATAAAAACAGTTGACGGTGAAAATTCACCAAATTAATAGTTGTAAGTAGCACAAGAAAACATTTTCTTCCAATAGTTCTGTATTTTTTGTCAATGGAAACAAGCCATCTCCTCTAATATTTTAAACCATATAATCCTTTGTGATTTTCTTCTTATAGATACTTGTATCATAACTGTGAGATATTCCTTAGATGCAGGTCCCTACCCTCTACCCTTTCTTCACTCATCTGGACAAGAATCTGGATTTTGAGTTTGGCCTTCTGAAATGCAGCAAACTTGGATCTTTTTAGAGTAGGGACCTGTTTTATCCACAGTTCCCATGACTGAACAACTTGAATTTTAACACTTGACTTGTGTTGCTCCCCATCAGCAGCTAAAACTGTTCATTCTTTCTTGAAGCTTCTTCTCTTTCACTAGACAGACATGGTCAGAGATCAGTAGCACATAACACTTTGGTGCCTTCCATCAAAAGAGATCTTCATAGTTCTCTCAGCAGCAGCAGAGTTGGGCAAGACTGAAACTCTTAAGTGTGTTTAGATGGATAATATTCTTACTTACGTTTAGGTATATGAGTGTCGTCACTATTGAACTAAATACTTTGGTTTACCAAAATCATTTTCCTTTTCTTGCTCTACATGAATCTGACTCTTGTTGCTTTGACAGTAATTCTACTGCACTTTTTTCTATTTTTGTGCGAATATTCATTTCCAATATACATTTTAATTGTTCAAATTAAACAGTATTGCTTATTTGCTTCACAAGATGCTTGCACATTTCTGACCAGTTTAACAAGTCTGCTTTCACAATGTACTTGAAGAAGGATAGAAATCAAGAAGTTAAAGCTTTAAGATGTTTACAGTAAAATAGGAAAACAGTACAAATAATGTTCTTTCCCTTAGAGATGTAGAAATCTTTATTAAAAAACAGAGGTACTATTCATCTGAGAGTTACACTTTATTTCTGTGGCATACTCAAATCAAGCACTAGAAAGCCTATTTGCCCTGACTGTAACAAAAGAAAGAAGGAAAGAAATCTGAATAAACCTAATCCTTCCTGAAACTCTGGGAAAACAAAGTAATACGAAGTAAATTAGTCTAATGACTAGGAATTAGTATTCAGTGAGTTATAAGGAAAAATCAAAGAGAAGATTCTCAGAAAGATAAGAAAATTAATAAAAAAGTGATGTGGCTTGGAGTCTTTCCCAGAGAAATGGAAGAAAACCAAGAATTAAATACAAATTTTAATTGACATGGAAAAGTACCTGCAGAACCATATTACATTTCTGGCCTCTTAAGTACTTCCTTGAGTAAAATCTAAATATGATCCTAGTGCAACAACTCAAAACAGGCACCAAGACACCACAGGAAATATGTTCCTACTAGTTTCAGTAATTCTGTCCTCAAGTCTATTTCTTTTTTCCTTCACCTCACATATGAGAAGGAAATTCAGACAGACATCATGTTGGTAACGTCTAAAACTTTTCTCCTATTTGTAAATCACAGTAATAAATTCACAATCTCTGTATTGCTTGTTTTGAGTAGAAATGTATCTGAATGGATCTAATTACAGGTCTTTTGAGCTGACCCAACTGCAGGTCTCTTAGCCATAGACTGTGGATCTCTTAACTTTAATGGAAGAGTGCTGTTTTCTATCAACTGGAGTCTGAAATGCTGTAATATACATTTTTTTTATCTGAATATTCACCTGAGCCATACAAAGATTTTGGGTTCTCATAGAAACTGAGCAAGTTTATAGAAGAAAGCAGAAAATTTCCAGAAGTAGCTGGAAATACTTGTGCTCATGACATACCTATTTGCAGATAAGTGTTGTGGATAAATGGTACATGATTTTCAACAGTTTCTATGCACTCATGTATAAAATGAACCTCTTATTTTATGAAAACTTTTTATGCTTCAGATAGAGTTACTCAATTTTGCAGAATTAAGAATGAAAAAAATCACTTATGAAAGAAAAATGGCCTTCATACATGGAAGATTCATTCATCAGTTGCTAATACAGTTAATGTACTGTATGATCTAGCCTTAGATATAAAGATGTGATCAACACAAAGCAGGGCTTTGGAAAGAAAATGTTCTTCTCTTGAAAAGCAAGTTGTTCATTTCCATCTTGAAGAGCAAGCTGTTCATTACTGGTTATTTCAGCCAGTGTTTTATCTTGAAATCTCTCCATTTAGGCTGCATGATTATGCCATAAATATCACTGTGGATATCTAAAAACACTTGGCACATAATTGTTGCTATTGCTGAGTCTAAGGAACATCTCTTTCTCATCTCATTCTTCTGACAATGAAGTTTTGTTTGGGCTCAGTACAGTGTCTAATGTGTACCACTCATTTCTCATTCTCTCAAAAGGTCTTTTATTTTGGATGATGGTGTATTATTCTGCTTTCATTCAGGATTCTGTCATTGGTTTTCTTGCAAGTATCACCATAGCTTTACTGCTTAAAAGATAGAAACTAAATACATTATAATGCTGTCAGAATTCAACTGAATCATTTACAATGCCAGTTAGTCAGAAGAACATACTTTAACAATGAGTTACATGATATCAGGAAAATAATTTTCCACTCTGTAAGGCTGTATGACTACAGAAAATCAGGACTAAATTTGCTTCCTCTACAAGCCTTCGTAGTACTAAGAGTATGTTTTGTAAATTACCTTTTTTTCTTGTTTATTTTAAGGAATGAAATGTTGAAGTTCTAAACAACTTGAAAACAGCTGTTAGAATTTTCTTTATGGTTAACTACAATTGCTATGGGACACGTGCCTGAAGTCATAAATTGTAAAGAAGTGGTCAGGAATATTCACAAGTATATGCTCAGCTGAGGAAGGTTGTACTACTGCTTACACAGTTCTGGTTATTGGGCTTCACCTGCTGCTTTCTGTGAAAGGGCTCAACCTGATGGAGAAAAGTAAAGCTGGGATTCTGCTGGACACAGTCAACCTGCAGGCTGACATCTGTGAATTATGCAGAGGAGCAGAACATTAGCTTGTCCTTATAAACAGATTGTATTTTCAGTGGAAGAGGGAGTGGAGAAACACTCTTACCTAATAATTACTGAAGTTGGGAGGGAACTTATTCCCATGGTTCTTCTCAGGGAGCAATAGTTTATCTTGGCTTGACTCTCCAAGTGGAAACAACTGCGAATTAAAAAATAGCATGCTGAGTTTTAGGAGTGTGTTGTTTTGCTGCTTGCCAGAGAAAAGCAATGGATAGAGGGCAAGTTGTCATTGATTTTTGAAGCCTGAGTGCACTTTTCATACCCCGATGTTGAATAGTGAGCAGTGTAATGCTACTTATAATAGAAGTTTATGAATAATGCTAATAAATGGAGTGTTCGCACTGCTGTTTCTCCTTCTCTGACATAACATAGCCACCTGCTCCCTACTTTTGGAATAAGTTGGTTGAAGATGAATACCATCTTATTTAAGAATATTATTTCTTTCTAGTTCTGTTTAATAATTTTAATTAATATATTAAGTTTGTTATTACGTTTATTGCAGTAATAAAATTCTGTGTGTTATATGCTACAGTAGTAATAATGTAAATGCTATCACTGTTACTTTAGCACCAATGTGAATGTAGATCTGGATGGCCCTATGTGGAGTCAAACAACAGATCACTATAGTTTTTTTAGGATTGATTTCTTGAAGAAGAAAAAAAATAATATTACCATCTTAAAACATAAACTGAATTTTTATAGACCTTAACCACTAAGTAATTTTGTAAATTTCCAGACTAGATACAGATGACAATTTTATTCACATATAAAACATTCAAGAACCTATAAAGAGTGTAAATATCAATACATACGTAACACTAAACTATTACAGAATTCAAGTAACTTTTATGTGGTGCTGCCCATCAAAAAAAACCCAGGGCTTACACTCTCAATCCTAATTTGGTTTCACCAAAATCACATGTTCAATACACACCTGCACAAGTATCATTTTTGGGTGGGACTGTTGTCATTCTGGAGCTAATATAAACTCATGGTCTAACTGGTCAAACATAATATACATAGGTCATTTCAACTTTTGATTTTTTTCCCATCAATGAGTTCTTCTTATAAACAAAGACAATGAAAAAGCAAACAAGAACTAAAGTTCAGCCATAGATTTCACTGAGAAGAGACATAATTTATTGCCTGTTACTGTAACATAACTTCACAACCAACCATGAGGGATCAATTATTGTGTCACAGAAAAAGAGTTCCTTTTGTATTCTTCCTTTTGAAACAAACATGACATTAGGCATTCTCTACTAACAATTGGAAGTTGCTCTTTAGCTTGATTACATTTTCTAGAACAATGCCTGAGTCAGCATAATAAGTAGAAATTAGTTGTATGTTCCCATTTGTGCTTGGAAAAGAGTTTAAACAGGCAACTTTTAATCAGTACAACTCTTCTTACTGTTTTACTCTGTGAATGAAATTCAGCATTGTGCAGACAGTACACAAGCCCTAAGTATCACATATGTTCTATTTTGAGAGCTAGTGGGGCTTCCATAGTTCATAAGTTTTGTTTGGACAGAGAATTTTGCCTGTATGCTGCAAGGTATCTTCAGAAGTCCCTAAATGGATTCATTAGACATTACTCAGATGAGACTGGCTCTTGAAATTATTTTCTCACTTTAATTATTTTATTCTCCTTTTTGAATGCTGCATAACAGCCTCTGCCAGGCATGGCTTATTGCCCTTGGACTCACAAACTCTTATGTTCCCACTTGTACTCATTATTCCTTGTCCTATCATTGGACATTATTGAGAAGAGCTTCACTCCATCCTCCTGACACTCACCCTGTACATATTTGTAAATGCTAATGAGATCATCCCTCAGTCTCCTCAAAGCTAAAGACCCCCAGCTCCCTCAGACTTTCATGAACATATGAAGGAAAATATGGTTATCAAGGAGAGTCAACATGGATTCATCAAGGGGAAATTCTGTTTGACCAACCTGATAGCTTTCTATGAGTGCATAACTCACTGGCTAGATGGGGGTAGAGCTACAGATGTCATCTACCTTGACTTCAGCAAGGCTTTTGACACTGTCTCCCATAACATCCTCATCAGAAAGCTCAAGCAGTGTGGCTTGGATGAGTGGACAGTGAGGTGCATTGAGAGTTGGTTGAATGACAGAGCCCAGAGGGTGGTGATCAATGGCACGGAGTGGAGCTGGAGGCCTGTGGCCAGTGGGGTTCCACAGGGATCAGTTCTGGGGCCAGTTTTGTTCAACATCTTCATCAACAACCTGGATGAGAGGACAGAGGGTACCCTCAGCAAGGTCCCTGATGACATCAAACTGGGAGGGCTGGCTGATTCACCAGAAGGCTGTGCTGCCATTCAGTGGGATTGGCTTGAGAGTTAGGTAAAGAGAAACCTCATGAGGTTCAACTGCAAGTGCAGAGTCCTGTTACTGGGGAGTAACAACCCCATGTAGTAGTACGGAATGGGAATTGACCTGCTGGAGAGCAGCTCTGCAGAGAGTCATCTGGGAGTGCTGGTTGATAATAAACTAAGCATGAGCCAGCAATGAGGCCTCGTGGCCAAGAAGGCCAATGGCATCCTGGGATGCATCAAGAAAAGTGTGGCCAGCAGGTCGAGGGAGCTTCTCCTCCCCTTCTACTCTGCCCAGGTGAGGCCTCATCTGGAGTCCTGTGTCCAGTTCTGGGGTCCCCAATTCAAGAGGGACAGGGAACTTCTGGAGAGAGTCCAGCACGGGGCCACCAAGATGATCAGGAGACTGGAGTATCTTCCTTATGAGGAGAGACTGTGGAATCTGGGGCTGCACAGCCTGGAGCAGAGAAGATTGATGGGGGATCTCATTAATATTTACAAATATCTAAAAGGTTTATGTCAGGAGGTTGGGGCATCATTTTTTTTCTGTTGTATCCAATGACAAGGGGTAAAGGAAAGAAGCTGGAACACAAAAAGTTCTATTTAAACATAAGGAAAAGCTATTTTACTGTGAGGTGGATGGAGCCTTGGCACAGACTACCCAGAGAGGGTGTGGAGTCTCCTTCTGTGGAGGTCTTCAAAAGCTGCCTGGACATGTTCCTGTGTGACCTGATCTAGGTAGACCTGCTTCAGCAGAGGGATTGGACTAGATGATCTCTAAAGGTCCCTTCTAACCCCTATCATTCTATGTTTTTACAGTTCTATGATCTTCGTGGCCCTGCACTGAACTCTCTCAAGGATTTCCCTATCCTTCTTGAACTGAGGGACTCAGAACAGGAAACAATTTAAACAGAGTGGTTTAGGCTTTCATCAAAAATCCTAGCTCCTTGAAAGAAGTTGGAAGCTGTTTATTTCTTTTCTTCATTGAGGTACATGAACAGGTGAGGTCAGTTTTCTGCATCATTGCTAATTAACTTACAAGTAAAATGAGTATTCCTGACAGTTGTGTGGAAAGTTGTCAGTTCTTCTATGCTCAATCAACACTGACTGCTTGTCTCCCAGCAGCTCACCACAGTTTTGTCTTTGGTGGGAAACCTTATGTTATCTCCTTGAATGATGATACTTTTCTTGTGTATGAACCCTGAACAACAGTATGCTTGAGGTGAGTGCAGATAAGCATGAATAAAGCTAGCTATATCTACAGCAGTGTATGAAAAGGCCTTTTCTCTATTGAATCTACTGTCAGGCCTTTTGGATCACCTATGATATTCTCTCAAAGTGATACTGTAAATGAGTAGGATTTAATTGGAAATACAATACTGTTGTACTGTCACTTATAAGCATAAATATTGCCTACATTTATCAGATATACTAACCAGGACCTCAGAAATGTGTGTTGTAAGACAGTTTTATTGCACATAAAGCCCATTTTTTATGTATGTTCTAAATGTTACAGATCTCAAAAAAGGAGGGAGGATTCCATTCATCAAGGGAAATGCTATAGTTTTGCTACCACTACTGGTATTGCAGCTTCACTGGCAGTTATTCTGGGCACTGCTGGAACTGGCAGTCTACAAGTCTTTAATGGAAGCAAATGATACTCGTCCTAAAGCAACAGTATTATTTCACTAATATACAACTAAAAGTATTCAAGTGAAATGTAATAGCTTCTGCTTTCCAGAAACATTGTTAAAATAATAGCTGCCTCTTTTTGCAAGTCATATTTCATGTACCAGATTGTCTGAAAGGAAGGTAACTTAAACTATAACAGGAGAATGTAAATTGCCCAGACAATATTTTAAAAATTCCTGCATGATATTTACTTGGATTCAACATTCCAAGACACTGTGAGCTAAACAGAACCTGCCTGGGGATAACTGATCCCATTCCCATCATCCTAAAGGTCATGGGACTTAGCCCAACTTGCTTATTTTACTAAATTATTCAGTCTGTGCATTTAGTTATCTATCATTAAGGCAGCAGTGTGACAGCTTTGTTGTACTCTGGTGTTCTCTAGTTTTCTTTCTATTTTCACACTTTCAAATTCATGTGTGTATTTATACATATGAATACTTGAGTAGTGTGGATGTGAATATATATATGAAACAATGAAGAAAGAATACATGAATAAAATATTAGTGGTAAAAAATTAAAATATTATTAAAAGGAAAGTAATATTTGGAAAATGCTATATATCTGAGCATATTGTCTTTCTTGGCGTAAACTGTATTTCACAGTATTGTTTACCATGTTTTTTTTTTCACTTAAGAAGCAAAAAGGAATAGAAAATATATATGAAACAACACCATAATGTGGTTGGTGGTGTACATTTCAGATCAGGTGCTCTTGTGTTTTATTTTTTGTCTTAATTCAAACCTGCTTTGTTTTTTCTCATTAAAATAAGAGAAAAAACACATTTCTTTATCCCTATGGATTAAGCAAAATCTCATGCTGTGTTTCTGATACCTCATTGCCCTCAAATGTGGTAACTAGCAGACTGAGTCTCTGGCACTTCTCTTTGCTTATGCCTCAGAAAAGTGATATAGTCAGTAACTCAGTTTTTCTACTAGACTTGAGTCTATTCAATTGTAACTCCCAACTGAAACAGGTAGCTGGGGAGTCTCGGGGAAATGAATGAAGTGCGGGATGTGGGAGGGCTGTGCTCTGCTCACCTCCTTGTGCCTTAGGGCAGTGGTGTTTTCAGAAACAGTTGCCAGCTCCCTGCAGCTGGTGGTGCATCAGGTTCTCTTGTGATCCTTCTGCACTATGCCTTGAGCAGCAGCTGCCAGCCTCAATGTGTAGCACAGTATGGTTTTACTTCAAAAAGGAGACTGTCTGTTGCAGGTGAACCACTGTATTTCCTCAAGAGGCAACAAGTTACCTTTGCAGGATGAAGCTTCTGTTGGTTTTTATGTTCTTCAAATTGCCTCCTGTGAGTAACTATTACATGGAGAATGGGAGGGCATCTCACCACATCAAAGTGAGAGACAGAAAGGGGAGGGAGGAATAACTTTAAGCCTCTATAAAGTAAGAGGATCTCCCATTCCTTTCAATTGCCATGTGATTACAGCCTTGCATTAAGCTGACAATGCATCTCACTGCCTGAACCTTGAAATTTAACACTCTGCAAGTATTTAACCTCCCTGAAATGCTGACAGTAACATTTGGTTTTAAGGTATACAAGGCCAAATTCTTCCCTCCCATAATTTCATTGGCTATATTGAAATTGTACCACAGGGAAATTTGTCATGGAAAATCTTAAAATAGTCAAGCTTTGTGTACTGAAATCACTATTAACCTCTAGACACGTAGTGCGGCATGAAATAAATAAATCCCTTTTCAACCTTTAAAAGTGTGTGTCTAATAAGAAAAGTGAGAACCTATAGTGTGGCATCATTATACTCAACTGATGTGCTTCCTTTAGGGAGCTAAAATCACATTAACTGGCTTCAGTGCCCATGTAGGATCCTTCCTGCTTAGCAGTGTTAGCAGCCCTGTAAAGCCAGTGACCTAAGAAAAAAAGATTTGCATTTTATTCTAATTAATTTTGCACTAAAATGATAGCTTAAATATATTAGTATAATGTGTGTGTGTGTATATGTATCATTGTAATTCATTATTATGAAATGTTATCATTGTAATGCTATATATTGAAATCTCTATAATCTCTATCTGGCTAAATCTCAGCTACCTCTATGCAATCTCCTTCAGAGCACTAAGGCAACCCAGATGATTCTGATCACATAATTAGAAGACAGTGCTGCTCATTATCTGGTCTGTCCAGCAGAGCAATTGCTGGGGAATGTGCACCAGAAATAATCCCATTTAAAATGAGAGTCATTGCTTCCCTCCGACATTGTGGTAGAGGAGACATAAGCTACTCTGAAGACAGTTTGAGTTTAAAGCTACTGCAACGTAAGTATCCAGCCCAACAATACTATTTTCCCTCAGGTCACATTTTAGAGTAGGAATGTTCTTTAGAACTAATTGCCCCCCATGTGAACATGTTGTTAAGTCGATACATTAAAATAAGTGTTTCTCTGTATTTGGTAAGACATCAACATACACTTCTTTGGAGCATGTGCCTACAGTGTCAACTGGGCTTGGAAAACAAGCAACTAAGCAGTAGAATTCATCTGTCTTTCTCTTCAGTGTGGGCAGAACAAGTGGAGTCAAGTGTCCACCCTTTATTCTTTTCCTTGGATCTTTACTTTTGTCATCGTGTACGAAACCTGGGGGCGGAATACTTTTGTGTTGTTTTATGTCTATCAGTGGATGTGACCTAGAGGCTGGAACACAGGGTCTACAGTGTACAAGTTTAACACCTCTGCAATAATATCAATACCAAATTGTTTCTTTTGAAAAAGAATTATTTTTCTGTTCACATTTGTATTTGTATCTTGTATTCTTTTCTATGACTTTGTTTGCATCAGATATGGCATGGATGTGCATTTTTGAGAAGAGAGAAAGAGAGAGAGACTTGAACCTTTAGAAATACAACCTTGTTATGGAATCATTCTCCACATAATCAACAGAATTGGGACTTTAGTTTTCTCCTCACAGCTGTAATCGTGTCTGAATTTATCTTTTCTATTAAGTTTCAGACTGTTTTGATTTGTCTCTTTTTCTCATTTTACTGTCTACGTGCATGTGCACATGAACACACACACACACACATAGACACATACTTTTTGTCCTCATATGCTACTACAGGCAAGGTACAATTAAATTTCCCAACGTATACAATGAGGCCTAAATTGTATATGAGAAGTGAATCTCCAGTGTGTTAAACTGCTGGGAAGATGTGCCTGAGCTCCACAAACAGAGTGGCGTTGACATTATCTTTTCCTGCACTGAGTCAGACCTGTGGTTTTGTTCCCCATAGTGTAAACCCCACAGAAATCTGAAGCCACATTATCTTTATGTTAAATAGTGTATTGCAGTCAGTTCAAATGATTTTGTGTGCAAGCAGTACATGACTCTGGAAAAAGAGAAGAAAAGAGGCAGCATTTTGATGCATGATTTTCCTCCTTTTCCCAATACATTTCTCCTAACATTTGAGAAGCACCAGGTGTTTGTTTTATTTGGCACCTCACTGGATGGTTCCACAGTGTGAATTGAGCAAACTGTGCTCCAGCAGTACACCAAAGGTGCTGGGCAGTGGCCTTCTTTGTGCATGTGTTGATGTAAGATGTTGAAGGAGACAGCTTGTTAGAGGTGCTACCTTGTTTAAAACTGTCTTACCAGGACAGTGTATGGGTTTTTAACTCCAGTTTGAGATGCTGGCACAAGGTGGTTGTGCGCTACATTGGGTTTTGCCCTGTTTGATGGTGCTGCTGTCCTCCCTCATTCCTATAGGGATTGGGGATCTCCAGGGAACACCATCTTTACATGAATGAGGACTATGACACTGCAGGATGCATCTAGAGTATTAATGGGTCAGTGAGTGACAGCTGAGCCTTCTCTCTGAGGTATTGAGCTGGCTATCACTGCCAGGAGCTCAAGGTCTATACAGTGAAGTGTGCCAATTTAATTTTGTCACATGTGGCCTGGGTTGTACAGATAGGGCTGTTTCTAGAACTCTTTGACAATGCTAAAACTGATTCAGGCCACAATGCAACATTTAAGGATGTTAATTAGCAAATAATTGTGCCTGGTTGTACAGACTTTACCATCATAATATATCTTCAAGGCCCCTATAGAATGGGAAAGAATGTATTTTAATGCATTTTACATGCAAAATGAGGTACTAGATTTTGTGATTTGTAACAAATCCCTATACAACTGCCATGACCTAGTAAATCAGAAAGAAAAAATAGTTCTTAAGCAGTTAGTATTCTGCTTTATTTGCTAATTAAAATGGGGTTCGGAACTGCTCTTCAAAATGATTGCTCTAATTAATTCTTAGATTTTTTACTATTCTATTTTCTATATCTTTTGAACATGAGGCTTGTGCTTCTCGAATGTATGATGGCCAACAGGGCACCCTTCCCTGCCTCAGAAAAACAGGCTTTATTGCTTATCATTGTTTAACAAAATGTCTATTCTATACCAGGGCTAAAAATTCATTCTTATGCAACTACTATAAATCTATTTGCAATAAAATACAGGTATAAACCTACATTTTTAATTACTATCAAATATTTGTTTAATTTGTGCAGAATTAAAGGAAAAACAAATGATTACTTTCATAAGGCGAGTAACAGATTTTAGCTTTAATAATTTTTTAAGCTGAATAAAAGACGGTGATTATTGTAACTGCTATTCCTATCACTGTGATATAATCTTTCATTTTTTGGTTGATGGATGATATTTAAGGTAGTTCCTACAGTTGCCTTTAAAACATTGCCTGTATTACTGGCATAACTATATAGAGTACTTGAGACCATGTATGAAAAGGGAATGAAGGGGCTGCAGCATGTAAAAAGATGCACTCATCTTGCATTGTTCACGGTAATGTGAAGTTGTAATATGATTAACATCAGTCATGATAGAAATTTCAGAAGATGTAACTGAAATTTTGGGAGATACTGGTTGCAAATATGCTAACTTTTAGCAGTAGCCTGGTATTTTCTCAAACTGATCCTGGTATCTGTGCATACATGTATATTATGCACAGATTTCAGTGAAGAATTTAATGCTACTAAGGCTGCTTGCAAACTATTGGCTTTAGTGTTTAATTCAACACTGGATATGTGTTCTATTGCTTGTTCTACTGTCATGGTTTCACGAGGACCCACTTTTGCTTGGTAACAGTGGGAGGGGGTTGCAGTGCAAATCCGGTAAAGACTTCTCGGACTTTCCCACAGCTCTTGGGTTCAGACCCACCTACAGCCTGGCTGGGCCAATCTAGCAACTCTGCCATCACTGTTTAAGGATGGGAATTTGAAGTGCTTGAGAGGAGGTGTAAGAGTCATACAAGATGGAAGCAACCACGTGGACCCCACAGTCAGAGAAGGACAAAGGAAGGAGGAGCATCAGACCAGAGACCCCTCTGCAACCCATGGCGAGCACACAAGCTGTGCCCCTGTAACCCATGGAGGCCAATGGCAGGACTGAGAGCCACCAGCAGCTCCATGTGAGTGAGACCAGATGGGCAGGAGACTGTGTGAGGAGGCAGCCATGGTGCAGGCTGTGCTGGAGAGCCTGCAGGTCACAGAAGAGACCTACGCGAGACACGGAGCAGACCTGCAGCCCTTGGGATAAATGCACGTCAGAGTGGCCCATGCAGGGCTGCCAGATGTGTGACGTACCCCACAGAGGAGCAAGGAGGATCAGTGAGGAGTCTGCCTGCCCTGAGGAGAGACAAATGGCCGAAGCCATCAAGAATAGACTGACTGCAATCCCCATTCCCTGCCCCCCTGAGCTGTTCAGTGGGGGAAGAGATAAAGACACCAGGATCAGGACTCTGAGCATGAGAAGACAGGAGAGGTGGGAAGAAGGTGGTCTTAAAGGGTTGGTTGTGCTCTTCATCATTGTACCACTCTGTATTATTTTCTGTTTGTTATGTTTTGGGGTTTTATGGTTATGTTTTAGTTGGTGGTGGATTATATTATTTTCTATTTTCTTCTCCAAGTCAGGTAGCCTGGTCTGTTTTGTCTGGGACCATAAGTGGCAATTAAGCCCCCCCTATCCTTTAGGAATTCTCAAGTCTGTGGTACTTGAGGCTAATCATGGTCTTTTGTTTCTGGATGGGCCTAAACCACAACATCTATTTATTAGAAATTTTGAATGAAAGAGGAAAAAATGAAGAATGGGTCTGGAACTGAAGTTCACCAAAGTCAGATGAAAAAGTTATTCTAGATGATTTCAAAACCTGTTTGGTTGAATCTGTAATATTTAAAAGTAACAGTATGATCCCACAAGCATCTCTGTAGTGTTCCCTCAACTTTCTTCAGAAGAGAGGAATGAACCTGTAACATCTTGCATTATTTGACCAGTGGCATTTACAGTAGCTGACAAAAACAGTTTTAAACTCTTCAGATTTTCATTGCCAGCACATTGGAAACTAATTTCTGTTCTCTTCAATATTGAATAAATGACCATGGGTACAGCCTGTCGTATTTTAAAGAATTTAGGATATTAAAAATTAATGGTCCTAAATTTAGTTTTATGGGTGTTTTTATGCCTTCAAGCTAGAGCTAGGTCAGCATAGTGGTTTTTGGATTCTGCTTTGTGCAATATCTGGATACAAGGTGTTATGAGCACTATATTAAATATTGGCTAGCTGTAACAAAAATTCATTTTTCAGAAAAACATCTGTTTTCAAACCTCCAAGATGTTTGAAGTTAACCTCTTCATATCTATTTGGATGTTCATATTAAAAAAAAAAAAGTAAATATGGAAATGACTTCTCAGTATCTAGATCTTCTCTGGTTAAGAAATTTCTAGCACAACAGTGTTTGTTAGCAAATTATAAATTAAGGGAAGGAACTGGCACCTATTTACCTGTCTATTCTTGCCTATCTGTCTTTTCAAGAGCAGTCCAAGATCAAACATATACTTTAAATTTTTTATTCATTAAAGAAGGAAACAAGGAGACCAAATGACCCCTGCAGGTCTTATAAAACAAAATCTCTGGGAACTGAAACAATGCACAGCCTGTTTCCTCTATGTAGGGTGCCTCTGGCCTCCTTGCAGAGGGCCTTCTCTCTACTGGACACAAGTTGATTCTTTCTGGGACCAAGTCCTTTGTACCCTTAAGAACTACACTCCATCCACTTCTACATTTCTCCCACCCATCTTGCTTCTCCCATCTTGCTTACCTCCACAAGATCCTTTTTTCAATCCAGCACTGCTTATGTTTCCTGTCCCATTTTTTCTTGCTAATGGTTTATTAAATTAACAATCCACATTTTCATAGCAACAAACCTTGCTGAATGTCTGCATTTCTCAAATGGCTGCAAGTACTTAGCCTTCAGCCTCGTGCTTCACAATTCATGATTTATTTCTATAACAGTTATTTCCCATGCATCTGGAACATGAGTTTGCATACTCAAGTCTTCATGCTCTTGTACATTTACATGTGCAATTCCTTTGTTTTTTTACCCCCATCATCCGGCAGTTTTGTAGCTAGGCATTTGCAAAATACTACACTAACTACAAAATCTTTTCCAGTTAAGACTATGTTTTAAAACAGTAAACCAAAGATTTCTCTTGGTAACAGTAAGACAAAAAATTCAACATGTAATTCACTTCCTATTTTCACTATATTATTGTCATTCCTAAGTACCTGTCATCTATTCCTGTCAAAATCTCTGATTTTCTCTTGTCTTGCAACACCCTTATTTTAATGGAGAAGTTTTTAGGAGGTGCTTCCTGATGTAAAAAAAAAGCTAACACAAGTTTGTTCTTCTAAAAGCAGCATCTGCTAACATTTCTACCTGATAGAACAAATATATCTGTGGAAAAAGGCAAGAGTGTTTAGAAGGTGAAACACAGTCTTACCAGCCTGAGTACTGATAAGATATCTGCTGGGAAACATGTGAGATGGAGAGAGGTGGTATGGAGAGGCTGGTGGTGTGGAGAGATAGCTGAAACAAGCAGATGGCTTAGAGGAAGCTGAGAAAGGCTGTTAGCACATAAAACAGCAGACACTTGATGATGAATTGCCATTTTGAGTTGCTAGCTTTTTCTTCCTTATTTAGCTAACTACCGTTTTGATAATGACTTATATAACGGCTTCTCTGTGAAGACTTTAAGTCTCTGTTAGACTGAAGATATATTTTTTTATAGAATGAAAGTACAGACTTAAAAAAACATTAAAGTCTAATGTAAGGAAGGGAAAAAAACCTGGAATGAGAGAAAGGTAACCATCCAACTTGTTTGCATTTTGCTTAATCAAATGAAAGTCATTCATTGCCCTAGCAATTAGAAATAAGACCTAGGAGTCCACAGAAGGTAGTCCAAAATAGCTGGGCTGCTCAGGTTGTGTCATCTATACTCACACCTGAAACAGTTTATCCCAATCCAGCTTTTATGTCCTGAACACAGGCTCTGTATAACCCCTGAACTCTTCCTATCTTGCTGCTTAAGATGTCTCATTACAGCAGTAGATCTATTCTTTACTTCTCATATGACTTTGGACAAGTCCCTTACTTTACTCTTAGGTTCCCTACCTGCAAAATTTGGCTTACAGCATGGGCCGATCTCAGGGCAGCATGTTAGGAAGATCGGAACACTTTACAATAGATCAGGTAATTTACTATCAAGAATGCTCAAGGAGAAACAGTCGTTCAAAGGAGGACACAAACATCACATTTTACCAGGTAGAACCCCATCACAATAGTCTTGTGCAATCAGTTGGTAGCAAGACACAGACTCTTTTCACTACTTGTCTTCATCAGACAGTATTGATAATACACGGCAGGTGTATGTGTGCCAGTCACTCCTTATTTGGTCAAGGATGTAATAAGGTATAATTCAGAAAGCTATGAAACATATGAAACGTGACCAGACCTGTGCTGAGTCTTCAGGAAGGGCTTTGTCTCTTGAGTCATGGAAGACATTCTAGATTGGACATTAAAAGTGTCCTTCATTGTTATGTAACAATGGGGTTCTAGTTTTTAAAAAAACAGTAATGCATTAATGTGTTTCAAGGCGAAAGTGCATGTAGCCCTTCGGATACAGACAGTACATGTACTGATTTCATTTTTCTAAACATATTGCTTTTATGTTATTCTATAACACCTATTCATTACTGCTAATGAACGTAGAAATGATGATAAAGATATATCTCCCATTTCCTGGTGTACCAGTAAAATATTAGTAATTCAAATGAGGCCATGCAACCTATAAAATTACAGCATCACCCACTCTCATTGTAATATGATTGGATTGCCTTTCTAAATGGTTCATCATCAATCCCAATAAAGACAAAGCTTGCATCTAACTGTTGTCTTGAATCTAATAGCTTTATTGCCTGAGTAGCAGCTGTTTAAGTGCCCCTTCCTCTGCCACTCAGTGACATGATATACCTGTTCCACAAAGCAGGTCCATCAAAATTGCCAGGATTCTGCTACAGCGCACCACAAGGGATACTCTGTACAACTATATTTAGAGAGGCATAAATAAGTAATGAAGACATTAGTGCCCCATATTTTCCCTTAACTGAATTAAAATTCAGAATACAATTTTAAAAAAAGAATATTGAGCAAGAGTTCTCAAAATCTCCAATCATCTTCCTTGTTCCAAAATCTCTAGCAGCTGTTTCCATGAATGAAAGACACAGTAGGATAAGAAACATCCTGAAATGTAAGAACTCTTTGGAAGCCTCCTAAAAATATTTAAGTACTAATGAACTCTGGGTGAAGAATTCCCAATTCTAGCTCATCATTAACTGCCAGGAAATTCCTGGACTAGATGTCATTGCTGACAAACAGTGAAAATATTTAATAAAGAAATCAATTAGACAGTTAAAGTTGAAACTAAAAGAGAGAAATGTAATATATCTTTATTTATAAACACAAGTGTCATAACTTCTTGTAATTCTTCCAATTTCAGTACATTATTTGAAGAAGGAAACAAGTGCTGATGTCTTAAATGGGGAAAAACCCTACATATGCAAATCTAAGCTGATCAAAATGAATGTAAAAAGTCCAATTTATTTTGCAGTTTCCTAATCCAGCTTTTTAAATAGTACTCATATAACCCATCCTCAAGCAAAAATGCTTTTTTCTCACTTTAAATATATTTTTTAGCGGAAAAAATAACATTTACTTTGATTTAAAATCCACTTTACTATGGAAGTAGCTGTGGATTTGTAAGCATGCACATTATGGAAAGATTTCTTTGTAATTTCTGGGCCTCTCTCCTTGAGTTCATGCAGAACGAAAATTGGCTTCCTCTCTTTTAAATCAGTTCCAATGAAAAAGATACTGCTCACTGTGGACTCATAGTAAGCAGTCTAGAAAGAAAGTGTAAGGAAGTTATCATGCACTGCATTGGATGCCTAAGCCTTCTCTGGCTATCCTGGAAATTCTGAGAATACAGTCTGTCCCTGTAGATCAGAATTTGAAGTTTTAAATCTCCTACTGTCCTTTTAAAGATGAATTTAGATATATCTTGGTAAGTGTAAGGAATACTTTAAATAAGGAAAATGTCATTTAAATGTAAAAGGATAGCTTCCATGTATTCTCCTTGACTCTGCAGCTTTAACTGTGTCCTTTTTGAATGTGTGTAATAATGAAAGATCTTTATAGTCTTGCGTATTATTTTTCAGCTAACCTAATTTATGAGCAGGTTGATAATTTACTCATAGATGATGCATATGAAATACAGGTAATACACTGACAGGTTGATTCACACAAAATATATTTCTGATTTGTTTCCTAAAATAAAGATTATTAATATTCTGTGAGAATAAAATGTGACGTTATTATTTTATTTTCAGATTTGTTCACAAACATTTTATGACAAAGTGAGAATAAATATACAGATGTCCACTAAAATTACTGTACATATTTTATTCTAATCTTCTATTAGTTTGCATTTTTCAGACTAGAGTTTTTCAACCTGGATGGTAATGGTTATGCTGATGAAGTTGTTAAGCTATTTAATACATAATAAAATAATATGTTTGCCTCTGCAATTCCACACTGCTACCCTGTAGTAAGGGCTGTTTATAAATAAGCATTCATGCTAAAAAAAAAATAGTTCTGTGAACACAAGTAATTTCAGGCAGAACAGATAGTAATGCGGCAAGACTGATGAAAAACAAACACGCTGAAGATTTTAGTGTTAATTTAAATTTTCGTCTTGATAGATTTTATCATTGTTCTTTAGACAAGTGTAAAACAGCACCTAATGAAAATCCACAAAATCAACAGTTTATAGAACCTCATATAAGCACTTTTCCCCTGCTTCAAAGAATGGCTTCTTTCAGGGACCAATGAATTTATATGCACAATTGAGATACAAATTCTCTTAAACTGAATTTTGAGGTCTTCAGCAGTTACCACAGTATTTCACACATCCATCCTATTCAGCAGACTGCTTAAGTGTATTCTTTAAGACAATGCTCAGGAAACATCAACATGGCAGGCATGAAAGCAATTTCTAATGCTGAATTGGGATATTTACTATATGCTAATTTAAATATTTTGAGCATTTTCTAGGCAGATGTCTAAGAACAGGGCTTTCACCCTGAAATTTAGTAATTTGAAGAAAATAGCTTATTCTATTCTTCAGCCATTTCAATGGAAGAGGGGATGTCATTTTTTCATAATCATGATGTGATTTTGTGTAACGTATATTTCCAGTATTTTTAGTCAAAGAAGTCCTCAAAATAATTTCAAAAATATATCAAACTATATAAAAGCATCAAAACATATGTCACTATAAATGTCAATATTACCAAGTTCGTTGTTTTTGGGAGTCTTTGGTGACACAATTTTTTTCTCTTCCTTTTGTTAGCTGACTTGTAAAAGTGAGGTTTCTGAGTCTAAACACTTGGGGTTTAGAATTCTTTTCTTTCAAATAGTTTTGGAAATTTTAAAAGAAAATATATTTTCTGTGAATATGCTTTCCAGGAATTTAACTTTCTGGAAAAGTGTCGAAATAAAGGAGTGAGGTTTAGGTGTGGTTTATCAAATAAATAACATACTAATTCTTAAAAAAGAAATAATTGTGCAATTGTAATGGAACTGTAACATCCTCACTAAATAGAACTAAAACTTTCAGACTTGTTTGGAAACGGTTTCGTTTCGTTGTATTGACTTAAATCATGTCTGATTTTTATTGTACAGACATAGAATTCTAGAATCATAGAACGGTAGAGGTTGGAAGGGACATTTAGAGACCATCTAGTCCAACTCCCCTGCAGAAGCACATCAACTTAGATCAGGTCACATGTACAAAATCTGTAGTTCTATTTCCATTATTGTACAATACAGAGAAAACTACATCTTGATTTCTGTGAACCTACTAATTAGTAACAGCTACATCTTGTTTCAAAGATGGATTTAAGATTAAACTATTCTATGACAGGCTACATGGGTAAATCAGTATTAAAAAGTGGAATTCAAATGCACTGTTGCTATGGTTCTTTCTTAACATTTACTAAATGTTATTTCAATGAAATTATGACTTCTACCCAGGGTTATTTTATTTGTTAATTATTTGAGGATTTTTGTTCGTAGATATGTCCCAGATTGCAGCAAAAGTAAATCTTGGAGGGACTGTGGGAATATTATTGAAAATATCTCTGTATTGGTTTTCCATGGTTTTGTCCACTTTAAGTACATAAAAGCTTTAAGAAGCAGAGAGGTGTCTACATGTAGTACAATGATAGTGGAATCTGGTACAGAATAGTTGAAATCACAAGAACTAAAACAACTCCCTGAGTCAGGGAATATTTAATTAGACTAACACAATAAATTCTAGCAGTTGTCTTTAATGAGTTTCTAAATAGGCTTTAATATCCTCTTTAATACAATATAGGTTGATTTGATAGCCAGATTCATGGCATCATTTGGATTAGCAGCTACCCATTTCCCCTAAATTAGGAGCAGTTAGGAAATGAATTCTTAACAGACTATGTGGAGTAGGAAAAGTATTTTTGTGAACTTCTTTGCATTTTTATTTATTTCAAAACTAATAGTAAATTGTCCCATCAAGCCATTGTGTCCCCTGCATTGTGATTGCCATTTCTAATAAAAATCTGCAAATTTTTTTACTTATGAGCTCTTTCCTAGTTTTGTATAGCGTATAGATGATCTGCGAGATAGTTTAAGGTTTTTTCTAAGTTAAAATATATAATGTTTTGATCAGATTAATTTCCTGTACCATTCCTGTTAGTGGAGTCCAACATTTGAACACAAAAACTCCAGAGAAACTGTACACTAGCTACTGAAATACCAGTGGGTGAAACAAAAAGTGGGTTGTAAAACCTTCAGAGCAGCCAAGTGAGTTTGGCCAAGTTTTTAAAGCACTTTTATGTGACTTTAACCCACAAATTCAGAATTCAGTGTGTCCGTTGGATTTTTCAGTTATATTTGACTGGAATCATAGAATCATAGAATCATAGAATGGTAGGGGTTGGAAGGGACTTTTAGAGACCATCTAGTCCAAATCCCCCTACAGAAGGAGGTTCACCTAGATCAGGTTGCATAGGAACATGTCCAGGTGGGTCTTGAAGACCTCCAAGGAAGGAGACTCCACAACCCCTCTGGGCAGCCGGTTCCACTGTTCTGTCACTCTCACAGTGAAATAGTTTTTTCTTATGTTTAAGTGGAACTTTTTGTGTTCCAACTTCATCCCATTACCCCTTGTCCTGTTACTATCTACTACAGAAAAAAGGGATATCCCAACCTCCTGACACCCACCCTTTAGATATGTATAAATGTTAATAAGATCACCCCTCAATCTCCTCTTCTCCAGACTACATAGCCCCAGTTCCCGCAGTGTTTCCTCGTATGAAAGATGTTCTATACCCTTGATCGTCTTCGTGGCCCTGTGCTGGACTCTCTCCAGCAGTTCCCTGTCCCTCTTGAGCTGAGAAGCCCAGAACTGGACACAGGACTCCAGATGAGGCCTCACCAGGGCAGAGTAGAGAGGGAGCAGAACCTCCCTTGACCTGCTGGCCACACTCTATGCATCCGAGAATGCCATTGGCCTTCTTGTCCACGAGGGAACATTGCTGGCTCATTTAATTCAGGACTCCCAGGTTTCTCTCTGCAGAGCTGCTCTTCAGCAGCTTGACCCCCAGCCTGTACTGGTGCATGGGATTGTTCCTTCCCAGATGCAGAACTCTGCACTTGTCCTTGTTGAACTTCATGAGGTTCCTCTCTGCCCAAATCTCAAGCTGATTGAGATCCTGCTGAATGGCAGCACAGTCTTCTGGGGAATCAACCAGTCCTCCCAGTTTGGTGTCACCAGTGAACTTGCTGAGGGTACACTGTCTTTTCATCCAGGTCGTTGATGAAGATGTTGAACAAGACTGGCCCCAGAACTGATCCCTGTGGAACTCCACTGGCCACAGGCCTCCAACTCAACTCCGTGCCATTGATCACCACCCTCTGGGCTCTGTCATTCAACCAACTCTCAATGCACCTCACTGTCCACTCATCCAAGCCACACTGCTTGAGCTTTCTGATCAGGATGTTATGGGAGAAGGTGTCAAAAGCCTTGCTGAAGTCAAGGTAGATGACATCTGCTGCTCTCCCCTCATCTAGCCAGCCGGTTATGCACTCATAGAAGGATATCAGGTTAGTCAAACAGGATTTCCCCTTGGTGAAGCCATGTTGACTGCCTTGATAACCATCTTATCCTTCACATGTTCAGTGATAACATTCAGGATGAGCTGTTCCATCACCTCTCCAGGGATGGAGGTGAGGCTGACTGGCCTGTAGTTTCCTGGGTCGTCCTTCCTGCCCTTTTTGAAGACTGGCATCACATTGGCCTTTCTCCAGTCCTCAAGCACTTCACCTGTCCTCCATGATTGTTCAGAAGTGATGGAGAGAGGCTTAGCAATCACATCAGCCAGCTCCCTCAGCACTCTAGGATGCATCCCATCAGGACCCATTGATTTATGAGCCTTAAGCTTGGCCAACAAGTCTTTAACCTCTTTCACTTCCATCCAGGGCAAGTCCTCTGCTGTCCTGTCCATCCTATTATCCTTGCCAGACTGGGCTTCCCTAGGACCAGCCTTGGCCATAAAGACTGAAGCAAAGAAGACATTCAGTACTTCAGCCTTTTCTGCATTCTCAGACACCAGGGCACCCTCAGCGTTTAGCAGCGGGCCCACATTACCCCTCACCATCCTTCTGCTTCTGATGTACTTGAAAAATGCCTTATTGCTGTCCTTAACATCCCTGGCTAAATTTAATGCTAGAAGGGCTCTAGCCTGGCCAGCTGCACCCCTGCATGCCCTGGCAATGTTCCTATACTCTTCCCAAGAAGCCAGCCCCTGTTTCCACCTCTCATAGATGTCTGCTTTCTGCCTGAGTTGTCCCAGCAGATCCTTGCTCATCCATGGAGGCCTCCTACCTACTTTTCCTCCGTTCTTGCGCATTGAGACACACTGATCCTAGGTTTGGAGGAAGTCATGCTTGAAGACTGACCAGCTCTCATGGGCACTTCTACCATCTAGAATCATATCTCCTGAGATCCGTCCAAGTTGATCTTTGAAGAGGCCAAAGTCGGCTCAGCTGAAATCCAGGGTCATGGTCCTGCTTTGTGTTCTACCCCTTCCACACAGGATCTTGAACTCTACCATCTTATGGTCACTGCAGCCGAGGTTGCCTCCAACCTTCACATCCCCAACCAGGCCCTCTCTATTCATCAGTACCAGGTCCAGCAGCACACCCCTCCTTGTTGGTTCCTCAATCATCTGTGACAGGAAGTTGTCATCAACAATCTGTAGGAACCTCCTGGACTGTGTGTGCTTGGCTGTGTGACTATCCCTGTAAATATCAGGGTGGTTGAAATCACCCATGAGGACCAGGGACTGTGGTCTTGACACAGCTCCCAGCTGTTCATAGAAGGTCTCATCCACTTCCTCCTCCTGATCAGGTGGCCTGTAGCAAACTCCTACAACAATATCTCCTGCCTTGTCCTGGACATTAATTTTTACCCATAAGCACTCTACCCGCTCCTCATCCCCACCCAGGCACAGTTCGGTACACATTAATTGCTCCCTCACATAGAGAGCAACTCCACCTCCATGCCTTGTCAGTCTGTCCTTCCTGAACAATACATAACCCTCCATGGCTGTGCTCCAGTCATGGCAGCTGTCCCACCACATCTCTGTGACCGCAATGAGGTCGTAGCCCCGCATCCGCACCCACATCTCTGGTTCCTCCTGCTTATTCCCCAGACTGCGTGCATTGGTGTAGAGGCAGCGCAGGGGCTTACTCAAACACACAGGTTCCCCTGGGCGGGTGCAGGAGGTTCCTCTCCGGTTTGGCTCTTCCTCAGGGTGGTCAGCCTTCTGCATCTCAGCCCAGTGTGCAGATGAAGGGCACTTATCATTGCATTCCCTGTCCTGCCCTGTTTCCCAGCTAGAGGGGACAGTTTGTTCTGTTTTGCTTCTCCCCCCACCCTCCAAGTACCTTAGTTGAAAGACCTATTTATTAAATTTGCTAGTCTACTCCTAAATAATCCAGTGCCTTTACGGGAGAGATGAATCCCATACTGTCCTATCAAGCTGTAGTCCCAAAGGAAGGATCCATTGTCAAAGAACCCAAAGCCTTCCCGTCGGCACCAGCCTCTCAGCCAGGAGTTCACTTGGCTGATTTTTCCATTACAAACTCCTCCTTTATCACCAGTGAACAGGATAGAGGAGAAAATAACCTGAGCCCCTCTACCTTTTACCTGCTTCCCCAATATTTTAAAATCCATCTGGATCCTGGAGATGTCATTACATCATTCATACCTACATGGAACACAAATAGGGGGTAGTAGCCTGCATCCCTGATGAGCCATGGCACTCTCTCGGCCACATCCCTGATCTTGGTCCAGGCAGGCAGCACACCTCTCTTGACTCCCTACCTGCTCCACAGATGGGTCTCTCAGCGCCCCTTAGCAGCGAGTCACCTACAACAAGCACCCTTCGCCTCTTCCTGCGATATCCATTACCTACTGCAGGTGATGGGTTGTTTAGTGGATTTTCCCCTCTTGGAGCTTGCTCATCGAAGTCCCTTGTCGCCAGTGCCTCATACTTATTTGTAGTGGGCACTCTGGAAGGAGGGCTTTGAAGATGAGCCCTTGCCTTTCTTTTTTTTGTAGCCAGGACCCATGACTTATTGGATTCACTGGAGGCTTGCACCTGATTGTGGAAGTCTCCATCTACCTCCACTTCTTCCCCTCTAATACTGCAGAGCCTACTCACAGTTTCCTGGAGCTCTTTCACCAGGTGCTGCAGCTCTTGAACTTGAGGGCACCTATGACACATTTTTGCCTCAGAGGCATAGGTCCCTAAGTAGTCTAAACACTCCCTGCATTCCACCTGGACCAAAGCTTCTCTAACTAGCCAGCTCGGTCTGGGTGGATGCATTGACCTTCACCTGGGTTTTGTCCACCTGAGCCTTGACTTTAGACCTAAGGCTAGTGCTCACCATTTTGCTAAGTTGAAGCTGAAGCTGGGGCACTTCTCTGACCTCTGCTTCTCTAAAGAGGCCTGAGGGTTGTTCCCTGCCCGTCGTCCCTGCTCGTCCTGCCTGCCCAAACTGCCCCGCCACTCCTAGGTGCTGCATCACTCTCTGTTTGCTGGCCATGTTCGCCATGCTCCTGGTTGCTCACGCTCCCTGGGGGACCTTTAAATCCCCCGCTGTTGCTGCAGCTCCGCCTCCCGGCAAGATCATCCCCCTCACAAAAGCTGCCTGGGCCTGGCGGCTCTCCTCGCTTAACCTCCACTCCTCGTGCTCCAGAAACCCCCGGACTACCTCAATCCACAGCAAAGCCGTGAATAAAGGTGCCTTGCCTCCGCTTTGTTTACCACCATTTACTTGCAAGTATTAATGAGGTCCCACATCAGTGTCCTCTCCTCCAGGCTGAACAGCCCCAGATCTTGCAGCCTTTCCTCATATGAAAGATGCTCCAGTCCCCTGATCATCTTGGTGGCCCTGCGCTGGACTCTCTCCAGAAGTTCCCTGTCCCTCTTGAGTTGGGAAGCCCAGAACTGGACACAATACTCCAGATGAGGCCTCACCAGGGCAGAGTAGAGGGGGAGGGGAACCTCCCTTGACCTGCTGGCCACACTCTTGTTGATGCATCCCAGGATGCCATTGGCCTTCTTGGTCATGAGGGCACATTGCTGGCTCATGTTTAGTTTATTATCAACCAGGACTCCCAGGTCTCTCCACAGAGCTGCTCTGCAGTGGGTCAACACCCAGCCTGTAAGTGCTTACCATAAAGGTTATGCTGAAAGTTTTCACTCATCACTTTTTTTTTCACCTCCCTTCAGTACTCTTTAACACCCATAATTTTGTGTTTTCACAGTTGCCCATGTCTGGTGTTCATTATTTATGCATTATTTATGCAAGGCCCTTGAAAATGGAACAGTACAGCTCTGTCTTCCATGTAGTTGAGTTTTTTTAGGTTCCCATTAACGTTTCATTGACATACAGTGTCATCAGAAGAAAAGCAAGGATGTTCTTGCTAATTAAAATGGCATATTTGATAAACTTAAAGTGATGACAAATGGACAAAAGCCAGGACATGTAGTATAAAGGCTGATGTGCTTTACTAGGCTTCTCATGTTGGGCTCAAGCTTGGTGACAGAATATGCAAGCTAACTATGTTACTGTCTCAGTTTTAAGTTCAGAATGACTCATAACTTAAAAGATTTTGTAGCCACAGGGTTTCCCTTAAAAAGCTAGACTTCTTTTCTACATATTGTAGTTTGAAATATAAGAACTCTTTCATCTCTAATGTTGGGGCAGCAAACAATTGTTCAATTTCTCAATTCTAGAGCAGAAGAAAGTAGAATGAATCCCTCTTTCTTGTCAGAACTTCCTTTTTGCTCTTTGTTTTTTGCTCATTATTTGGCTTAATCTTAAATGTGTCATCCAGACTGAAAATAAATGCTTAGCTCTCAGCTCATTATGATTATTCCATGATCTCTGAGATTTAGACCAGTTCATGAATCAAGAATAACCTGGCAGCCCAGATCATTTGTAAAATGGCAGTGATTATACCTCAATGGCAGAATTTAGATGGTTTCTTTGTAATAAGAGAAAACTTGGATGAATAGCAATTGGAACTTTAGCTATAGAGTAGGCTACTCTTTTTCACTTTCTGTTTATTTTTACAGAGTTACAAATTATTTTTCTGTTCTTTTGCATGTTGTAATAAATCCTTTGAGTTACTGCTAAGGTGAAAGTAATGAAGCACTTCAAAAAGCATAGTAGTGCATATCACGATTCCTTTGCTCAGCGAATGAGGGAGCTACAGGAACCTATTCACTGAGATACTGCAGTGAGTAACAGTTCATTGGAAAGGGTCTGTATACTTTATGTCTAAGAAATAAAATGTCTGCCTTTGAGTGAAGTTCAAAAGCATGATGAGCAAGTTAATTTCTGACAGGATGCACCTAGTGCCACCAGATCCTAGTCTTAATTCAGTGCTGCTGTACGCCTAATGTAGTTTCCACACCTGTGATGAAATTGCTCTTGTTTTGGTTTAAGATATCAAAATGACCTTGAGTTTAAGTTTTGGACTGGAGCTGGTTCACTGATTGCACAGATGGTAATTGGCCAGTGATACCCTTCTGATGATGACAAAGCCCTTCATAAACTCCCATACATCTGTGGTCTCGGTGCCAGGGACTTCAATGAGAGGGAGAAAGATAGAGATGTATATATTTGTATTTGTTATCTGTATTTGTATTCTTTATCTGTATTTTCAGTTGCTTTTGAATTTAAAAGCTTAAATTTAAAAACAAAACAACCAAACAAACAAAAAACCCAAACAAATCACTCACAAAAAACCCTCTCTTATTTTAGGATAGTAGAAAGAAAAGCAATGCCAGCCTGTGAAGTTCTTGCTCGTTGTTTCTTTGCTTCCTCTTTCTTCAGAATTTCCATTTATAGGAGGAGTTAGGAACATTCAGTGTCTATCAGCTCAGGTCTCTAAACTGTCTCAATTTGATCCAGATAGCCTAATTTTCACCAACCCCTGAGAAATTCCTAGGCAGCTTCTTAGTGAAGCCAAGAAAAGGATAGTTTGTGCTCACTTGCTAGACAATTATGATGGCAGAGACCACTACAGGTCTTTCTATAGAGTGTGTTGAAGTTAAAACAGACTGTTTTTGATGGCTTTCCAGGGCAATTGTGAGGTTAGTGGAAGCTCTTACAAATTAGTTTAGGGAATCTGTGTATTTGATGTGAGGTTTCTAGGGATTTTCAGCCTTTTATCACCTCTTAAAATGAGAGAATAAAAGAAAATTTTCTTTCCTGTGGGATTTTCTTCTTAATGTTTTGGAGACAGATTGTCTTTTACCTTTGTTCGCTAAATGATTATAGATGAATGGTTGTAGTGATACTTAAAGCTCATTGACTTTACATTTAGGTGAATACCTGAATATATTGTTCCAAGAGGTAAATATTGGCTTATGCCAACAGTAGGCAATACCATCATTTTGCATGCTCAGCATTGCACTGCAAAAATAGAAGTGGTAACAAGGACTTCACAACTGCCTGCACTCCTGACACAGGTCTTCATTCTGATGCTCATAGTTGCCTGGAGACTTAATTTATTCTTGAAAAATTTGAGATGTTAACAGGGTTAGGGAATATGCTTTATCCTTTCCCACTTTTGATTTCTCCTGAGTGGGCTTGCTGTTTCTTGATCTTTCCTTGGCAGTTAAATTTTGGAAGAATAGTACTTCATATTCTGTAGTTGCATTTTAAAGGTTAGATAAGGATTGGGGGATTTTGCTCATATTTGGAAGTTGGATCCATATATATAGTTGTTTCCAGAGTGCTTTTTAAAAATTTCATGAATAGTTCTTGGACTGATACTTCATCTATACACCATATTTCATGAGCATGCAACTTTTCATTCCCTGGCAGAATGAAGAGAAGGCCAAAGTACTGAATGCCGCCTTTGCTTCGGTCTTTCCAGCCAAGGCTGGTTCTCGGGAAGCCCAGTCCAACAAGGATAATAGGGTGGCTAGACAGCAGAGGACTTGCCTTGGGTGGAAGAGGAAGAAGTTAAAGACTTGTTGGCCAAGCCTAAGGCTCATCAACATCTTCGTCAACCACCTGGATGAAGGGACAGTGTTCCTTCAGCAAGTTTGCTGATGACACCAAACTGGGAGGACTGGCTAATTCACCAGAAGGCTTATCTGTCTTATGAGAAAAGGCTATGAGAACTGGGGCTGTCTAACTTGGAGAAGAGAAGCCTGAGAGGGTATCCCTGGAGCATTCCTTTTTTCTATGGTATCTAGCAACAGGGCAAGGGGTAATCAGATGAACACAAAAAAATTCTGTTCAAACATAAGAAAACTAAGCCTTTTAATACAAAACTGGTGACAGTAAAACATGAAATAATGACATTACAGTGCGCTTATGCTACAAAGTTCTCTGAGTATCTTGTCATTAAAATAATCTTAAAATACAGTTATTTATTTCTGTTTAATATCAGGACACTTCTATAGGTGTGTATATAAGACAGATATTTTCGGTTACATTGTGGACCTGACCCTGGTTGCATTCTGTATTTGAAGCTCCCTTTAGAGTAAATAGCAAATACAAAATACAGAGGACATAAAAACTTGAGTCCACAAAGAAGTTATGGCTTTAAATAATAACAGTCAGAAACCTGCTTCACTGTATTTGATATTTTTTAGTCCATACCTCATCAACTTGTTAATCATTGGTCAGTTGCCAATTTCACCTTTTATTTCACTACAAATACTTGTTATTGTTTGAAAGACTGTATTAAAGATATACTTTGTAAAAGTATTCCTCTTAAAGAAATGTTGTATATCTATTAACCCAAATGTGTGACATAAATTTTGAGAGACAACTAATGTGAATGAAAGGAAGTGTTTTCTTGTGACTTGCTATTATCCTGCTATAGTACCTCAGTCTTATGCATTTAAACGTAAGAAAACAAAACAACAATAAAATCTAGCTTGGTCTTCCTTTCGGCCTTAATTCTTGTTTATGCATTAACTTTATGATGGCTAAATCACCTTTGTTGTGGTTTAGGCCTATCAGGGAACAAAAGACCACAATTAGCCTCAAGTAGCAAAGACCGATTGCTAAAGGGCAGTGAGAGCTTAATTGCCGCTTAAGTACAACCAGCCCTTCAAGACCACCTTCTTCCCAGCCCTCCCCTCTTCCCAGGCTCAGAGTTCTGATCCCGGTGTATGTACGTCCTCCCCCACTGAACAGCTCAGGGGGGCAGGGAATGGGGGTTTCAGTCAGTCTATTACTGATAGCTTCTGCCCTTTGTCTCTCCTCAGGGCACGTGGGCTCTGCACCAGTCCTCCCTGCACCTCCATGGGGTACCTCACACATATGGCAGCCCTGCATGTGCTGCTCCAACATGCATTCATCCCAAAGGCTGCAGGTCCTTTCTGTCTCACGTGTGGATCTGCTCTGCAACCTGCAGGCTCTCCAGCACGGCCTGCACCATGGCTGCCTCCTCACACAGTCTCTTGCCCATCTGGTTGCACTAACACAGAGCTGCTGGTGGCTCTCAGTCCTGCCATTGCCCTCCATGGGTTGCAGGGGCACAACTGTGTTCTCACCAAGGCTTGCAGGGGGGTCTCTGGTCTGGTGCTCCTCCTTCCCTCCTCCTTCTCTGACTGTGAGGTCCGTGTGGTCGTCTCCATCTTGTATCACTCTTACACCTCCTGCCTAGGACTTCCAATTCCCGTCCCTAAATAGTGATGGCAGAGGCGCCAGATTGGCTCAGCCAGACTGGAGGTGGGTATGAATCCAGGAGCCGGGGGAGAGTCCACAAACTCTTTACCCGGTCTTCACTGCAACCCGCTCCCCATTACCAAGCAAAAACAACTCCTTGCTAAACCATGACAACCTTGCATTTAGCTTCTCTCAGTCCTAGATTTTTTTTTTTTCTAATATCAGGAATTACAAGAGTCACCTCTGTAACATTTGACCTCTGCTAGCTGTCATAATATATACTGTGGGCTCATCAAAACTGTATAACTAAAAGTCCCTCATTCGCTTGTACAAGGAAGGTTATTCCTTGTTCTTTAACTTTTTAGCACTAATTTTCTGTTTGCTTACTTCTCAATGACTAAGGAAAGTTTGTAGTTGTAGTAACTGGAGAAAAGGAGAAATTTGCTGCTTTATTGATATAGCCCATTTATTTATATATCACCATGCAAAACTGAAATTTATTTTTTGTAATATCTAGAGGTAAATACATTTTAAGGGGCAGAACAGCAGAGCCTTGGGCAGTGAGCATAGTAAACATCAGGTGAAAGACAAAAGCCTGGAAGAATTGATTATGCCACTTGGCTACTCTCCTGAGGAAGACAAAAGAGGCCAGGACGTGCTCTGCTACTCCCCACATGTAGAAGTCAGGCTTGGAAACAGTGCTCTGACATCTCTGCCATGCAGATAACTCCAGCAGGCAAGTCTCCTGATTTAACTATTCACATTTTGTGTTTTTGTGGACACTGATTGACAGCTACAAAACACATTCTACCAGCTTGATCTTCGTGTACTGGCTTTAATGAAAAAGAAAGAATGAGGGTAGGAAAGGGATGAAATTGGGAAGATAAAGTGATTAAATAAAAGATTAGGATTCCTGAAGTCTGGGTTTTCTGCCAAGATAATGCAAAAAGAATTTGAGCCAAAGTGTCAGGGAGTATGCACACAGCCAAGGACAATGGAGACTCTACAAATTTCTGCTGCTCAAAGCCTGACAGGAAATGTAACAACAGAACAGTGCTTGAACAGCTGGGTTACAAACATGGTGTAACCTATTGTGCTGTAAGACCTCCAAGCCAATGTATCAAGGGACAGCATGCTACTTACATTTAGTTCCCATTAAATATTATGTCAGTTAAAACTCACATCACTTGGTACTGTACTGGATCATACTGGAGGTGCCATGTAATGTTGTGGTGATGAAAATGTCTAAGTCATGGTCGTTTTCAGGGAAAGGAAGAAACTGAACTCTATGAGATATGAGTCTGCTCACCAAGAAGTGAAAAGAAGAATCTGATTTCCACTATGAGGTGCTGGTCCATAATGACTCCAGCGAGAAAAACAGTCAGTCCCTGTAAATTATCATTTTAAATGCTCTCTATTAGAGCAAACACTGTCGGAAGAGAGTGGCATAAGTAATTTTAGTATCCTTTTATATGCTGGGAACCTGACATGATGGTGCAGCAAAATTACCTCTGGTCCATGCACCAGATGGATCCTGTCCATGAAAGAGGTTCTCTCATTTTGGTCATTCCAGCTATTATAGGATTTTCTTACAAGAACACAACTCTATTGATCATTTCTACTGTCAAATAGAAGGGATGTTCATGTGAGAACTCATTGCTGCAGTTGCAGATAAAGGCAAGGCCACGGCATGTGATGTAACCACCTAGTAGGAGCTGCCTTCAGGCTCCTATTTTACAGTGAGCTGGCTCAGATTATCCTTTGAACACGGGATTTGACCCAGAAGTCATGCTGGGCATGCAGCACAGAACAGGCTTGCACCTGCTTAGACTAGCTACCAGATGCACACTGACTCCTGGAGCTACAGCGATTGTCAGCCAGGACCACTGCAGGAACTGGTTTGGCTGTTTTAATCTGAACTTTGACCCTTGTAAGTAATGATTCCTGTGGTGAATATAAAACATCAAATTGCACTGAGCAACAAGAAAACAAAATGACTTTTTGTTTTGGAGAGACAAAATAAAATAAAAGGGCAAAGACCTGATATAGGTGAACCTGCTTTTGCAGGAGGGTTGGACTAGAAGATCTCTAAAGGTCCCTTCCAACCCCTACCATTCTATGATTACATTACATACTAAGTCTGCTCAAAATTATTGTCACTGTAGCTCTCCCTTCCTTCTCTAGGAGTCAGGCTATCCAATGGCAGAATTCAGATCTGTGTATGAAGCATCTGGCAGTGACAGCTTCAAAAATAAAAGCCAGTAACAAAATGCAAGAGGTTTGAAATAAAGCTCCAGGCCCTGATATCTCATGTTCTCAGAGTATGACGATCTATCTGTCGCTCTTAGCCTACCCTTTCCCTTTTTCAGATACATGAAATACAAGTGTTGACATTTCCTGCAGATGACGGATAGCATGATCATTTGTAGGCACTGAAAGACAGGTCTGTGGAGTATGCTTTACAGAGATCATTCTATTTACATCCCACAGTAGTACTGTTCCCCACAACTTCTGTCACTTTGATCTTCCTTACCCTAGGTAGTATCTCCAGATCCTCCCATCTTGAGCAAGAGTATGTATACCATTCAGTTATACATGTAAAGGTACTTCACTTAGTTCTCGGAGACTTAGTTTGAGATTAGACTGTTCCACAGTTCTCCAGTTTTCTACTTTGACACCTGAGAACAGGAAAATAGCAATATCATATTATTTCAATAAATTTTGTGTCACTAGTTTTCTTGAGGAAGGGAGGAATTTTACAGTTCTGACATTCTCTTTTCTGAATACACTTGAGAGGTACACCCTACTCCTGCAAAAATAGCATGCTACATCTCCAAGACATTCAGGCAAATGCAATAAAACATAAATGTGCACAAACTCCGTTTCTGGCATTCAAAATGGAGTTTCAATTATGTTAAGGCAAATCCAGGGCTATAAGAAGAAATAGAAGAGCTTATAAAATAGAAATAATCTGTGCACAGGTAAGGAATTGAAAACAAACTCATGAAAAATTGCACTGAGGGGGAAAAATCATATCAGCTAAGCTACCTATTAAAGACGTTTTTGGATGTAGAAGATAAAAAGTATTAAATGCCCATTTTAGAAAATAATTGCTGGGAGCCAAATGATAGGTAAAAAAATGGGAAATGAAGAGGAGAATCAAAAAATAAAGAGAAAAATACTGAAATGGCTGCAATTGTGGGATTAGGAGAGAGAAGTATATTAGTAATAAAAAATAATACACTTTAATCCAGATGTAATTTACAAATAATGAATTGGAATCAGTGGTTCTGAACTCAACATGTCATCAACAGAAGTAGCCTTGTAGACATTTGTAATGTGAAATCTAACAGCCGAAAGACATAAAAACCAGCACACTGCCTATCTGGGAACTGTCACCATGAGCACTGGAGCCTACTCCTCTGCTTAAGAGAAGTATCACTGATCTTTGATATGTGTTCCTACAGGGAAGGACTTTAACTTTAAACTTTTCATCCAAAGACTCACTCTGTGTTAGGAACATATTAAAGATAAAAGGTGCTGTAGGAAGGTGATTGGTGACCTTGCATTGAATTTAATCTATTAGAGCAGAATTATTTTAGCTGACATTCATCTCACTGAAAGAATTATTTCTTGGCACTCACTACTGTAGCAACTGAACACGTAATGAACATTAATAGATTGTTTTCATCATCATAAGCCTTATGTGAGCTGAGTGAGAATTAGCCCCATTCTGCAAGTAGTGAACTAAGCCCAATCCTTCAGCATGATGAACGTGTCCTAAATCGTGTTGTATGCCCTCAACTCTCATTGGAATTGCAGAGCAGTGAATGCCTTAGAAAAAGGTTTCAAACTTCCAAGCATTTTAAGTGATTTGCTGAAAGTTCTACATGTGTGGTGATCCTTATTATCAATTACAGTAAAACCATATTCCATTAACTGGGCAGGAAGCCAGGGAACACAATCTGAATCCTACAATACTAACCTTGTGTCTTAACCATGGAATCATTCTTTCCCCTTAAAACAGGTATCAAAAAAATTCCAGCATCTTCAGCAAAAATGTATATTGCCATAATGGAATCAATGCACATCCTGGAACAAATTACAGTCTGTTGGTGAGAACAAATGCATGAAAGCAGGAAAGTGGTGAGTAGTTGTGTTGGGAGAGTATGCATGTCAGGAAGCAGTAGAAGAAATGAGTGGAAATACAGAAAGAGTGCAGAGAAGGCCAGTAATATCAGCAAGAGAGACAACATGTTTAGTAGTAGTGGTAATACATGCAAAGGAGGCCATTATGGAAGCACGAACAAACACAGCAAATGGTAAGAGATGAATAAACGTATTGCATATGTTTTAAATGAACAGATCTTCAATAACTGGTATGCTATTTATGTCGAAACATAGGTAAATCTGTGGGGAAAAAAAAAAAAAAAAACAAAACCAAAACCAACAGTCATTGGTACCTTAGAACACCAGAATGGCTATGAATGTAATACAACTTCTACTAAATGGTGGGTTGGATTTTATGTTTATTGTTAATTGTCCTCTAAGATGTGTATTATTTCCTTATAATGTTACAATGTTTGTATTGAGAGTAATTATTAAAAGTTAAGATATACTTCTTTATATTGATCCACCACTATAGTAACAATTGTGCTCTGGGATTTACTTTTTATTTTCATCATTGTTATCATTCATGGAATTTTCTTTTAGGTTCTCCTAAGTCCTACACAACAGCTTCTAGACAGCTTCTTGGGGGAATACTTGTTAAAAGGGTTTCAAAGACTTGGGAATTAACACTGTAAAGTAAAAGGGCATTAGGCAAAGGCTTTGATCTTGCATCTCTGTGTCCTACCACCTTCTCCCACTCTTTTTCCCACCATCTTTGCTGCAGCTAACTACTGCCCAACAAGCAAACCACAAGTTGGGCACATAGGTTCTTCTCCATCAAACCAATTTATTCTGCAGTGTCACTTATGTGTTCATTTACATTAGATGCTGTTTTGGAGAACTCCTTCCAACTGCCAGGTCCCACTCCTGCAATGTTGTATTCCTCTGCAGAAAGGGAAGATGAACCATACAGACAAAGACATAGCCATGTGTCATATTGATGAAAGCAAGGCAAGTTTTCTTGAGAAAGGTAATATGTTTACCAAAATAGTTCACACTGCTACTCTCAGAACAACAAGCCCTTCATTGATTGTGTGAAGTTCTAAATTTATTTCTTTATTCTTATTTTTTAAGTTGCCACAATATTGCTAAAACTATAAAGCACAGATTAAGAAGGCATGGGAACATGCTGGCCCAATTACTCCTGTAAAATTTCCCAAATTAAAACTAGCTATTGCATCTCTGGTTGAAGATGCCACTGATACCCAATACGTTCATGTGATGGGTCATATGCAGTGATCAAAGACTTCTGCAGTACAGTGTCCTCTCTTCACAGACAGAGCTTTTAAAATTATCATCTTGCTGTATCAGATTTCTGATACTTGCTATATCTGTTGAAGCAAACGTCAAGAACTGTTACTCTCCTTGTGCCCACATTGCTTTCTCTAAAGGGAGAACTTGCTACGTAAAGTTGTCTGGATTGACCACAGGAGAAGGGATAAAGAGCCAACAGTCTAACAGTGGTGGAGAAAAAAGGTGAGCTGATAGACATAGATTGCACACTGGGCTTAACAGCAGCCGACCTATCATCCAGTCTTTTAATGCTGCAGTTCCTCACCATAAGTTTTACCCTACATTGGTCATTGACTACTTATTTTCAATGAGAAAAATACAGATTGTCAGAATACCAGCTTGTCTATTTTGCGTGTGACCTCTGAAGGGACTGGTCACTTTTTGAGAGCATGTTTCAAACATCCTTTCAACACAATGTCTTGCTTAATAGCTGCAAACTCTTTATTATTTTTGTACACCAGAAAAACAGCAAAACATCTTTTAAATAATGCCACTTCAGGTTTAAGCTTAGTGCTGCAGAGAGCTGTCATGGTGATTTTGATTTCAGAGGCTGAGAGAAAGGGAAAATGATGAAAATTGCTCTGACCTTTATTTCTGGTATAATGGGAATGGATCATTTCTGTGGTTACTGTATAGAGAGCTTTGATGTTTTAGGATGAAACCATAGGATATTATTCACCGTTCACTTCTGAGAAACCACAGACACAGCATAAATGTAATTTGAGTTTAAAGAAAAGTGTATGCACACACATAAACACACACACACACACTGAGAGATCAGCTTAGGTGTTACAAAGAGTGCTAATGTGCAGTAAATTGAAATAATCTAATCTCTTACCTGCACATCTTCCACTGTGTGTTCAGTTTTATTCCCCATGTCCTTTGAATTGTCTATTATTTTAACATAGTGCCAGATATCAGAATACTATAAAAACGTTTCAGTGCCTCACCTGAAGGAGAGTACAAGGGCACACAAGTGATGGATATAAATCTGAACACACTCAAGTATAAGTGTTGCAAGAACAGTAAGACTTCTGGCAAGTTTGTTTCAATCTCACACATGGAAAATATGACTAGGATGCCTTTTAGGGATGGTATGAGCCAAGATTGTGATGTAATGGCAAAACAAAGCTGTGGAGACTGTACGTGACCAGCTACAGGAATGATTAAGATTGGCAAGGCAATTGTATTGCATATGAAAATCCGTGAACATATTACTTAATACCACATAGCAAGGTACAAAAAAGACAGAGCAGCGATTCAGTTTCTCTAAGAAATTATATCCATTACTTTTGAAGCCTATGTAATAGATCAAGTGCAAAACCAAGGACTGAAACAGTATGATAAAGGCCACCTACAAGCCACAGACGTGCTTACATCCATATGGTAGATTTTCAGCTATGACATTTGTTTAAGAGCGTGCTGTTGTTCTGGTGTCATCTGATTATTGAGCACTTCACAACTCAGATTGATTGAACATGAAGAAATCCCCAGAAAACTTAACGAAATCTGTAGTTCTCTCCCATACAACATTATTTCAGTTGAATTTGTTTATTAGCCGGGGTTAACTGGCTTAAGGCCAAATATTCAACCCACTTCTGGTATCATTTTCATCTTTGAGAGCCTAAGGACATTGCTAGTCATTATTTAATTGGAATTTCCCTTCAAGTATATTTAATGAAATACCAGGTATGAGAAACTAACAGCTTACAAGAAATTTGTGGTATGCCATGCATGCTCTTTGGATTTGACTACCTATGTTTTGTTTATAATTTTATTTTTGTTACAGTCGTTGTGTCACACTAGAAAGAACCAGAATGTTAATGTTAAAACATTTTGTAGTCTTCCTTCACTCATTTTAAGAATAAATCATGTAAAAACCAGAAAATTCTTAAAATGTAAAAAAGAACAGACAAAAATTACTACATACATTCCATACATAGTGTTCCCAGCAGCTCACATATTAAACAAATTGATTCTCTTCTCTCATCCTATGATATCAAGAATGACTGAGTTGTCTACTTACAATATGAAACAGGAAATAGGTACAATGCTACAAATCAAAAGGAGATACATACACAAAAAAGACTATAATAAAGATCAAGTGGGTTTCACATCTTCCCCATGTCACAGTCTCTGAAATGTTTCTTAACGGCATTATTAATTGATCTTGAAATTTATTATTTCCAGTATTTTTTTTAATCAGAGAGAGGTAGCTTTCTCCACTAAATCTGGTGACTTAGTGGCTGAACTAATGTTTCTTAAGAAAAAACAATGAGTATTACTTGAGCCAGTGAAGTATATTTAACTTCATATTATTCAACAGACTTATTATGGAGAAGCTATCCAATCAAATAAACGAAATTAATGACAAATCTTAAAACTAGAGAGAAATGTTTTCCTTGCATGTTTAATCCTGTACTGGGTTTGACTTTGGACAGCAGGAGAAGCAAATCCTCTAGCTGATCAGGCTCACATGAAAACAACCCAACCTAAGAACAGGGATCCAAAACCTACAAGGCTACAAGGCTCTGTTACTTGTACAAATTCACATTCTTTACTTGATAAATGTACTACAATGTAGTTTAAAATATGGTAGTTGGCAAAAGAATAATGCATGACTCCATCTTCTTGTCTCTCTACAGTAGTACTCTTTGTACCAGTACAAAGGAGGAGTGTAAATCATCTTTAGTCAGAAACCCTGGCTACGGATATAATTACTGGAGTCTGGGATTTCACAGCTCACAACCCTTATTTTTCAGAGATTGATCACTGGAATGCTTCACTTTATTGTGTACACAAGATTACGTGAAGACAAATACTTCTGAAGAAGAATCAGAACTTTAAGAATTTTTTTTTAAATAAGAAGAGACAAATTGTCGACACTAGAGACTTGTTTGGTAGTGTATATTGGCTATAATATTAGTACTCCAAGACTGACTTGGCTTCTTGCACTTGTTCTTCTCTTTCCCTTTCCATGAAGGCCTCCATGCCCTTCACTTATGCTTACAGAACAAATACTCCGTTGCAACTTTTCTTTTTTTACTATTTTTAATGCTTTCTTTCATGTATTTGGTTAATCGTGTGGACACACAAATCGTCAAAGTCGTAGGACTGGAGGATTGGCAATGTATGACAGCTAGGGCAAGAATAAGGAGTCCAGAGCATAGCAGGGGTGGAATCTCTTAAACTGTTCCTACCTGGCCTCCTTTGGTTCACAGTTCTTATTTTCTCTTTGGAGAAGCAAGGGTAATCTATGGCAAAATACAACTCTTCCTCAAACTCAGTCATAAGGAGGAATGAACAATAGAACAATGACTTGGGGATTCGGGCTCCTGAGGTTGTAACTTTAGGCTCCCTAGTTAAAGACTGCTCTTAAATAATTATCACTCATCCCTTAGGCCTGCATCTACATTAAAGAATACTCTTAAATATTAGTTCATGCATTTAACACACATCAGAACTGCAGAATCACTGTGGACAGAGAGCAAGAAAAGGAGGAGTACAGCTGAACTGCTAATAACTGAACCTCTCGCTACTTAATGGCTACTACACACAAGGAATGATGAGATTTTACTGTTCCACTTTGTGCTTGCAAATAATTTTGTCTAATAATGTACATATGAAATTACTGAGTACAATGTGTCCTGAAAGGCCATGTCTCAGCTTGTCTGAAAACTATCTCTGCATAGTGCTGTGGAAAAAATTTAAATAAGATGGGAAAGAAAAGCTCCATTTTCACTGTCTTTGTTCTGCATTTGTATGAGGATGAAGTAGGCTGCACTGCAGAACAGTAGTTTTGTCACAGAAGATATCTTAGCTGATAAAAAGAAGTAACCTTGTCACCTTCTGTATCTTTTACTGAAGTTAATGTTATGTCATTATACTTCTGGCATTTTACAGTGAGACACGGAGTCAAAATAACATTTCTTTTGTCTTTTTATATTTTGTCTTCATCCTCAGAGTCTTGAACTCTAAGTTTAATGTGAGCTTTGAATTAAACATCTGTTCTCTCTGGATTTTAGATATTTGCACCTTTACTAGGGACTTCAACATGGCAGTGTAACCCTGTTCTTGCTAACACTGGTATAAAGTGAGGATCATTACAATGCAGTCAGTGGAATTACTCTGGTAGAAAAATAGGGGTAAATGGGCCTCTGGATTGTCCACAGACTTTCAGACAATTGGAAAAGATGTTGCAATATGTCTTCCAATTACTATTAACAAAAGTGCTCTTCCCCACATAGCCATTTTTCTCAAAGTGCCAATTTCTTTTGAGCTCTGCTTCCCATTAAGATTTTTCCTGAATGAGGGCAAATGAGTGATGCTCACTTTCATCAGCTGAGCAGTATTGGAGGACTGGCCTTGCTATTACTATGCACTCCAAGCAGTTCAGAAGCAATTGCAACACACTTGGTTGTCTAATTTGAAACTTTGAAAAAAGAAAGAAAAGATTTTTTTCCAAGGCTCAATTCAGTAAGAGAATATCCTGTGTAGCAGCATTTAAAACTTCTGAGTGCTTTTTAGAACAAAACTCTTGAGAAGAATATTTCCCTCTCTCCACCTTTTCAGGATCTCATGTGTTCCTCCTGCAAGAATTCATGACAGCAACCAATATCTTAGAGGTAAGGTAAGAACTGCAAAAAAATGGTTTGCCTTTAATGTTCTTGACAGCAAAAAAGCAGACCTGTTCTTTATAGGTAAGTGAAGGAGAATGGTCAAATATAAAGCAATTAAAGTGACCTGTAAAAGAAGCTGTGAGCTTTGAACAGCAATCTCAGTCTGGCTGACAAATTTAAGCTCTGCACCAAGGCCTCTTGGTGAAGTAATGAGTGAAATTCATTGGCTCCTGTCCTTGCTGAGTCTGGGAGAAGTTCTGCTCACTGCCCATAGGCCCAGATCTGACATGGGCACTCAGAACAAACCCTGTGGTCAGGGTCCAGGCAGTATGTTCAAATTAAAACAATTTTCATCTCTGTGGCATCAAATTTATATCCATTTAGAATCCCTTATATATGCTTAGATTAAGACTGACAGAATCTAATTTAGGGAGTTTTATTAATCACTTCTGAATCAAACACTGTGTCTGTTTTCTAATGGAAATTAAAGAAAATGTCCTGTTCATATTTATGAGGGATTTTCCTCTACCTCAGAAACATATCCCCTGGCTTATTGTTACTAAAAAGCTTCTCAGAAGAATGCAGGTCAAGAAGCTGTTTATGCTGATTGCACACAGCTCTCTACTTGCATATATTTTTTTTTGTATCAGCATATAAGCAGCTGCCAGCTGAGGAGTACCCAGCACTAGCCCCCTTGGACTGGACCAAAATGTTTGGATGCTCACCCAGCAACGATGTGTCCAGAGGGGAGAGAATATGCATGTAATGTGAGACCTTACAGTTCATTGCAAAGTCTGTGCTTTATCAAGTTTATCAAATTTATCGGTACAGTTATTCCAGTATTTTTCTGCTATAAGCCAGTTATTCCCCATCCAGTCTTATCACAATACATGAACAGTACTAGTTGGAAAAAATATGATGGACAAATTCTAATACAATTTTACTGTTAATATGAAGATGTACTACTAAAAGAAAACAGTTACTGAAAATTTATAGGAAATTTTCAATACAGAACAGTTGAGTCAAAAAGACTGATTTCTAAGTGGTTTCATTTACTTTAGCAATCATGCTGAACTTACTGTTATGGCTTAAGTAAATAAAAATTGTTTCTGTCAGAAAATATTTACTATTTTTCATCCTTGTGGCTTAAGTCCTCTGGTAAAAATCTGATGGAAATCTGGGGTAACTTTCAGTGTCTACAGAGGTTAAAGCTTTTAAAACATCTAGAAAACTCAAAATGTTGCAGATAACTCTCAAGTAACAGTTTTGTTTTCAAGGGAAAAACTGATAGAGAGGTTTCTCAGGTCCTACAGTTGCAAACTTGTAGAAATGAAATCTTTATCTGATGCTCTATTTGCTATTTTTTCTTCTTACTCTCTTAAATAATTCAGTATAGGTAATGTGTATATATATATATATATATATATGGCAGACATTGTCCATACACTTTTGGTGTTCCTGTCTTTTAATCAGAATGAGTATATCTTGATTGCTTTTTTAACTTCTTCCTCTCATCTCTTCTTATTAGCTTAAATTTGAAGCAAATTCCAGTATTTTTATTTCAGCTACTGTAGGAATTTGGTTAAAGGAATTCCAATTACAGTGCACTACAGGAAAATGTTTTTCAGAATTCCACCTAAAGCTGTGTATATCAGAGCCTCAGCACTCCATCAGCTGTTTTATACATTCTCAGTCAATGTTGCAGTTTATGTCCATCAGCAATGTGAGGGGCAGAAGAGAATTGTGTGCACGCTCATGCTGCTGCATGGAGCTCCCTTGGTGGAGGTGGCACAGTGGAGTAGGATTCTTTTCAAATTAATCAAGTATCCAAATGGCTGGGAAAAAGATGACAAAATCAAAAGTTTCAAAGATGCTTTCACATGATATCTCTTTTAAAACATGTACTTTGTAGGAGTAGAGCATTACAGGTGCTGATTTTTTCACTCCAAAGTTAGTACACTCGGTTATATTGTTTGGAATTTCTGTTTCATGAGTAGAGTGGCACCTATAGGGCTCTGACATCTTTAAGTTATCACATTGCTTTGTCATTTTCTTTAAAGTATTTAAAAACATTATTTTATGTTGTAATTGTATCTAGTGATTAAGATGTAGGCTTGCAACAGAATCAGGGAAATTAGCATTTAGTCTTAAATGTTAACATTTTCACATTTCTATTTCAAAGACATAGTTTTATTAAATCTGGTTGTCTTGGGTTTGGCTGGATTAGGGTTAATTTTCACATTGGATTTCATCTGGGTCTATGGGTAACTGCTGATTATTCAGATCATTATAAATCACTTCCAACATGGCTAATTCTCTCAGGTACTGGATACCTGTCTCCATGATGGTCTGCTTGCCTGGGTCACATGTAACATCTTCCTTGAAGGGGTACCTTTCTTTCATGCCTGACAGAAGACACCTTGTGTCCTTTTTCCAATTGCTTTGTCAATGTCCCCTACCCTAGAAAGGGATCCTAGCTGCTTGTCATCCCTGCCCTCTACTTCCAGGCTACTGACCCTATTACCCCAGCATCAGAGCAGCCAGGGAGAATGGACTCACCTGGAGCCTCTGTCAGAAAGCACCCAGGAATACCCAAGGACAGCCTCTAGGATTTTTGAGTCAGGCATACAGAGGATCCAAGGCCCAATATACTCAGCTGAAAAGGAGGTATTGGAAGCATATGAAGGAGTTTGAACTTCCTCACAAATGGCTGTAGTAATGGAAGCAGAGCAACTGGCAACATCAGGGCAAATCAAGTTGGGCTGCCCATTTGGCAATCCAGCTCCCCAGCTGGAGAAGCTGATTGTGAAGGTGCAACACATAGATGCCCGTGTACCCAAGAATCACGGCAATGAACACCAGTGCAACCAGGAAGTGGACCAGGATGCCAAGACTGAATTAGCCCAAGTGGATTTGGACTGGCAACATCAGGATGAATTATATATGACTCCATGGACCCACGACACCTCAAGCCATTGAGGAAAAAATGCATCATACAGATAGGTTTATGATTGAGGGGTGAACTTGACCTTGGATGATATTTCATAGGTTAGCCATGAATGGGGAACATGTGCTGCAATAAAACAAGCCAAGTAGTTGAATCTCTGTGATATGAAGGATTAAATATCAATACGGGGAGGCCTGATGGGTGGTCTATGTCACACTCCCACAAACCTGCCAAGGCAAGCACAGTGTTGTCACAATGGTGGAGGCAACCACTGGATGGCTGGAAACATACCCTGTGCCTAATGCCACTGGCCAGAACACTATCCTGGACCTTGAAAGGCAGGTCCTATAGTGAAATAACCTCATAGACACCTGGGCCAAAGAGTATGGCATTGAGTGGGTATATCTCATCCCCTGTTATGCTCCAGCCTCCAGGAATATTGAACAACAGAATGGACTATGAAAGACTACACTGAGACCAATGGGGATTAGACATTTAGCAAAAGCCACCTGGTGAGTCAACATTAGGCAATCCATCAATCTAAGTTGGTTCAGCTCAATTGGAACTTTTATGCCCAGTAGAAGGGGATAAAATTTCTTTAGTGCACATCAGGGATATGTTAGGAAAGACAGTCTGGAATAGTTCTGCCTAATCAAAAGGCAGATCCATCCACAGACTGCTTTTGCTCAAAGAACTGGATGCACTTGGTGAGTGATGTAGAAGAATGAGGAATCTTGATGTTTACTTCAAGGGGATTTGATTTTGGGTGAGAATAGCCAGTGAATTAAATTGTATTATGTTAATTGCTAAATATCTCTGTCATTGATACTGAAGGTTCATCCTCTTCACAAATACCACTTCGGCATAAAGACCCAGGGCTGTATTTGATACACTTCAAGCAACAGCCTGTGGATTTGTGGGTCTGATTTACCAAGTGTTTCATGTTACTGTAACTTTGCTGTTCAGTCTCAAGTTGTTTTCATGTAATCTTTTGCCCTAAAGGTACTCTTCAGAAAAGGGTGACCTGATTCAGGAGATGCACCCACTGCTGGGAAAGAAAAAGCTAATGTGGGCATATGGAACAGTGGTTTGATATAATCTGAGCAGGAAACCTGAAAGACTGCTGTGACAGATGGAGTCCTGAAGTCATGGACTAAATGAACTCTAAGCATTAGAGAGGTAGACCTCTAGACTAAGGGCCGATAGACTAGGAGCCTATAGACTAAGGGAAAGATACCTGTGTGAAATCAGTCCAGAAAGATGGATGGATGGATGGATGGATGGATGGATGGATGGATGGACAGATATGTATCTCAATGACAGGAAAAAAAAATAGTAAATAATTGGACAGTGTAGGTTCTGGTCATTATATGTGGATATAGAATAAGAGTAGTTAATGTTCTGGGTTTAGCTGAGATAGGGTTAATTTTTACAAGAAGCTGGAAGGGAACATGGCCAGGTTATTTCATACCATGCTGAAGTCATGCTCAGTATGTAGCAGGGAGCTGCTTGGGTGAGGCAGCAAGAGCTGCTGCTGTTCTGTTGGGACTGAGTATTGGGTTCTGGGTGGTGAGCAGTTACACTGGGCATTGCTCACTCTGTGTATTCTATGTATTTTTTAGTATTATTATTGTGATTATTCCTTCTTCCTTTGTGTTACTCTATTAAATTGTTCTTATCTCAGCTCATGAGGTTTTACCTTTTCCTTCTGATTCTCCTTCCCATCCTTCTGGTGGAGGGGAGGAGTGAGCAAGTGGTTGCATGGTTCTTTGTTCCTGTCTGGATTTAAACCCCAACAGTTTTTCAGCATTGTTCACTATCTGAAAGTATCTGATCTGATTCTGTTTACTACTATTCAAAGCACAGAAATGCAGACACATCCTGGAATAATATAGACACAGACAACATTGCTGAAGTTATTTAGCAGCATTAAGTCAATCTGCCTCATCTAGGAATTCTTCTTGCTTGGTAGCTCCTTAATGAGTGTGAGCCTTTAAAGTATGGCAAGGCTGACTACAAACAGCATCCATAGTGCTTCAAAGCATGTCTTTGATTCTCCAGTTTGTCTACTTTAGTCTATTCGTTGTGCTTTCTTACAACACCCTGCCTAACTAATCTTGAAAAATGTAATTTCTCATCTGGGAGGCAAATGATAGGACAAAAAGGAAACAGGTTCAAATTATGCCAGGGGAGGTTTGGAAATTACGAAAAATTTCCTCACTGAAAGGGTTGTCAAGCACTGGAACAGGCTGCCCAAGGAAGGGATTGAGCCATCATGCCTGGAGATATTTAAAAGATATGTAAATGTGGTGCTTAGCGACATGATTTACTGGTGGATGTGACAGTGCTAGGTTAACAGTTGATGAACCTAAAGGTGTTTTCTGACCTGAACAATTCTATGATTCTATGATTCTAATTGTACCCTCACTGTTGATTAGTAAAAATCCATATTTCATTATGTGTAACATGTTCTGCTCTTAAACTAGTTCTTTGTTCATCAACACATTATGTCAGATTGCAGATGATTGTAGATGACTTTCAGCCATTGCAGTAATGATCTTCATAGAAAAATGAGATTTCCCCCTTCCTTACATTTCTTAAGGAAGAGACTTATTTCCTTCTCCTCTAGCTGCATACAAGCGACCATCATCCTTTGGTACAGAAGCATGAATAGTTATTCCTCATTGAATGATCTTATTTGTATTTCTTATAATGAAAAAAATATTACTACAGTGGATCATGGGAACTTTGCATTAAAGCTGTACTGTGATCTCTGGGGATCATGTCAGTTAATTTTGGACCTACTGACATAGCAGTTTATTTTTAGTTCAGAAAAACTGTTAAATACTAGTGGTATAAAATAATGTACCTGAAAACGAGTAAGCTCTTATTGGCTTAATCCAAATAATTCATCTAATTAGCAAGGAACAAGGAGCAGAGTAATGTGGTAATACTGTAGCAGGAGTTTACTGCAGGCCACATGATCAGGAAGAGGAAGTCAAGGAGGCCTTTTAGAGACTGCTGAAAGCAGCCTCATGATTGCAGGCCCTGGTTCTCATGGGGGACTTCAACCACCCTGATATTTTCTGGTAGTCACACAACTAAACATCCACAGTCCCAGAGGTTCCTTCATTGCATTGATGGCAACTTCCTGATACGGGTCACTGAGGAACCAATGAGGAGGGGTGTGCTGCTGGTCCTTGTACTGACAAATAAAGAAGGTCCAGTCAGAGATGTGAAGACTGGGGACAGTCTTGGCTGTAGTGACCATGTGACGGTGGAGTTCAAGGTCCTGCATGGAAGAAGCAGGGCACCAAGTAGGATTGTAGCCCTAGACTTCAGGGGAGCTGAGTTTATCCTCTTCAAACACCTGCTTGGAGGAATCTCATGGACTAGGATTCTAGAAGATCGAGGTGCCCAGGAAAGCTGGACAATCTTCAAGCACCACTTGAATGGGGTCTTCTGGAGCAACTCAAATTGAAGAAGGAAGTCTATGCAATGTGGATAAACAGATGTATGAAGGGACAAAACTAGGCTAAAGTTGTCTTGGAACTGAATCTGGCAAAGGATGTAAAGAAGAACAAGAAAGGCTTCGTCAAGTACATCCACAACAAAAGGAAGACTAGGGAGAATGTGAGCCCACTGATGAATGAGATGGGAGCCCTGGTTATAGAGGATACAGGGAAGGCAGAGCTACTGAGTGCCTTCTTTACCTCAATCTTTACTGCTGGAACATCTCTTTTATGAGAAAAGGCTACAAGAACTGGGACTATTTGACCTGGAGAGGAAGAGTCTGAGGGGAGACTTTATCAGTGCTTATAAATATCCAAAGGGTAGGTGTCAAGAGGATGGGGTGAGTCTTTTTCTATAGTGCCAAATGGCAGGACAAGGGGTAAAAGACACAGGTTGGAACACAGGAAGTTCCACTTGAACATGAGGAGAAATTTCTTTGCTGTGAGAATGAGGGAGCAGTGGCACAGGCTGCCCAAGGAAGGTGTGGAGTCTCCTTCTCTGGAGGTTTTCAAAACCCATCTCAACATATTCCTGAGTGGCCTGATCTAGGTGAACTTGTTTTAGCAGGGGATTGAATTATATGATCTCTAGAAGTTCCTTCCAGCCCCTACCATTCTGTGATTCTGTGAATCTGTTCCCATTTACTGCAAAAATAAACTCTTCCAGTACAATAGGAACATATAATTAAAAACTCCTGAACTCTAGCTTTAGCATGTTACAAACTATCTGACTTTGAAGATAGTCTCCTTGGAAGTAATATGTGATGATTTGGTTCTTGTTGAAAAAAGAATTGTGCATGAAATAAAGCATACTTTATAATATGCTTTTTTTCTCAAACAGGAGCCTAATTGAATTTTCCTTCCAGGGAAAATTTTATCTGTAATCCTTAGAGATATAGATTGCAGTCTTTGTTTCTGAATCTTCATCCCCCTGTGGGCTTTTTCTTGGTAGCTCAGTGAAGAAGAATTAAAACCAGAGGACCTTAGTCTCTAGATCTGGTCCACATATGCACTGAATTGGAAGAAAGGCCATGACAGCAACTCACATCACTGCAGTACTCTCAAAAGCCAAATCTTCCACTAGACTGCACTTCAGCATAGGAATTTGTGCCTAGACCTTCCCCAGTCCCAAACATGAAGTGATGGCTACTGATAATTCAGGGTCAAATTCAAAAGCATCAAACTGAATGCTAAGGGAATTAACTTGGAATGAAAGAAAATTCAAAAGTCTCTCCCCAGAGATTATCTCTGTCTTCTTGATCAAATAGCTTCTACAGACTTTACAGTGTGATGATATTTGCAGGAGCATTCTTTTTTTCTGTCTTTATATGATAAACTTATAGGAATCAGGGTTCTGCATTGTGCAGAAAGTGTGCAGCTGTGTCATATTCCTCATTATCTCTTGGGAGTTTTGATTGCTGCCAAGGCAAAGCATGGGGGAGTAAAAGGAGAATGAATGTATCCTCGGAAGGAAACAATTACTAAAATACTCCCCTCTGCAGAAACTGTGACATGAAAGTGTACTGATGAGTTCATTGCTTAGTGAGGTGATTTCTGGGTTGTTTCCATTCACCTCTTTCTCAGTGTAAGCAAGTAGTTTTGACAGTTTGCTTAAGAGAGTAGTGCACTGTCAAGCAGCAGAAGCATTTTCCTTTGAATATGACTATATTCCCAAAGAAAGTAGTTCTAAGTAGATCACTTGTGCAATAAAGCTAGCTGGTGATATGCTTTGGGAGCTGTTTGAATCCAAGGTTTTTTTAGTAGAGGAACATTATCACTGGGAAGTGCTTTTAATGGCAAATGATCTGTATAAAATAGCAAAAAGAAATAGATCATAAAGGAAGTGTAAGAATCAGGTTCAAAAGCATGTCAGAATAACTCATAGGGTTATAGGAAAGATTTACATACATACAGTAGTGTCATGAGGTTTTGTTTGTGTTGTGAGAATCCCTGGTAAGCTATAGGACTACAAAGCATGACACTGCTATAACCGAACTGAGAATTAGATACTCATCATGTAGTTGTAAAGGAGGCATAATAATATTTCATAATAATAATAAAAAAATATAAAAAACAGGATTAGTTATGGGTTTTTTTCACACTAAGCAAGAACAGAATGAGAAAAATAGTCGTAATCCAAAGCCTTGTTCATTCTCTGAGCAAGAACTAGATCTCCCAATCTTCCAGGCTGTCTAGATCAACTGGAAAAAAAACGAAAAAAAACCAAAAAAACCCTCAAAAATAACAGACTGTGAAAAGGCATTTTAAACATCACTTCTAAATACAGAATCACAGAATCCTAAGGGTTGGAAGGGAACTTGAAAGATCATCCAATCCAACTCGCCTGCCAGAGCAGGACCACCTAGAGTGTTGTTGAGTCTCCTTCCCTGGGGACATTCGAAACCCACCTGGGCAGCCCGTTCCAGTGCTCTGGCACCATCATAGTCAAGAAATTCTTCCTTGTATTTCTTTGGAACCTCTTGTGTTTCGGCTTATACTCATTGTCCCTTGTTCTATCGTTGGATGTCATTGAGAAGATCCTGTCTCCATCCTCCTGAAACCAACCCTTTACATATTTGTAAACATTAACCACCCCTCTGTCTCCTTTTTTCCAAGCTAAAGAGCCCCAGCTCCCTCAGCCTTTCATCAGAAGGGAGATGCTCCACTCCATCATCTTTGTGGCCCTGAACTCTCTCCAGCGGCTCCCTGTCCTTCTTGAACTGAGGGGCCTAGAACTGGACACAATATTCCAGATGTGTTCTCAAAAGGGCAGAGTAGCAGGGAAGGAGAATCTATCTTGACCTACTAACCACAGCCCTTGTAATACAGCCCAGAATGCTATTGACCTTCTTGGCCATAAGGGCACATTGCTGGCTCATGGTCATCCTGCTGTTCACCAAGACCCCCAGATTCCTTTCCCCTGTACTACTCTCTAACAGTTCATTCCCCAGCCTGTGCTGATACAAGGGGTTATTCCTTCCCAGATGCAAGACTCTATACTGTCATTGTTGAATTTCATTAGATTTCTCCCCGTCCAGCCCTCCACCCTCTCCAGGTCTCATTGAATGGTAGCACAGCCTTCTGGTGTGTCAGCCACTGCCCCCAGTTTTGTATCATCAGCAAACTTGCTGATAGTGCCCTCTGTTCCCTCATCGAGGTCATTAATGAATATATTGAACAGTACCAGTCCCAGCACTGACCCCTGAAGGACTCTGCTAGACACAGGCCTCCAGCTAGACCTTACCCCATTGATATCACCTCTCTGCCTTCTTCCCTTCAACCAGTTGACAATCCACCTCACTACCTGATCATGCAGCCCACACTTTCTCAGTTTTGCTGTGAGGATACTGTGGGAGATGATGTCAAATGCTTTACTGAAATCAAGATAAAACACATGCACTGCACTACCACCATCTATCCACCTGGTTATATCTTCATAAAAGGCTATCAGGTTGGTCAAACATGACTTCCCCTTGGTAAAACCATGTTGACTGCTCCTAATGACCTTCTTGTCCTTTAAATGCCTGGAGACACTGTTTTGTATCTTTTACTTGGAGACATGGTGGATTAAAAATTGTCTAGATCTTTTCTTTAGGAGCAATATGAACAGTATTTACACTTGTCTTCTTGACTTCAAAATACAAACTGCATAGACAGACAACATAACATCCATCCCTGCCTTCCCTTAGCTTTTGCAGAGCCAGTGCTGTAGGGCTAGTTAAATAGTCAGTCCTATATAAGCAGGTAGGCACAATGCCTCACATTTTGGTCTGTTGGATGCAAACTGAATTCTAACATATAAGAAGTCAGTATATAAAAGTGATGGCACAGAGCATTTCACATCTCTTGAGGACAGTGTCACTAGTTTCTTGATCTATTCAGAGTAAACCTTGTTTACTCTCAACACATGTGTCTATGTAAGCTAAATTGAATAGATCTGGACTGCAAACATCAGACTGAACATCAGTATTTTCCACTTTGTATTTAGCATGGAAGTCATATACTTATCTTTCTTTTTTTATGTATATTATTGATGTGTTTGAAAATACTATGTGTCCAAGTTTTTGAAAACTCTCCTAAACATAGATCCTATATGGAGCTATTTAATACTCTAAATATCCAACACCCTCCCTAAATGAACTCCCTCCAAACATCCCCAACAATTGAGATATTTTTTTTTCTTCAGACTGTATACATGAATATATATATATAAGTAGCGTGTTATTTTAATATTTCATCTGATTCCAGTATCATAAGCATGTAAGCTGCACCTTAAATTGTCTGTAGATGAGCAATTGTAGCTATTTTTCAGGTGATTCTTAGCCACTGCTTGTATGCAAATCTTACATATAAACTAATGTAGAAATCTTCGATACTCATTTAATGTGTTGCTTGTAGTTTCAATTAGAAAGTAATAAACCCCTGCCTAAACATTAATGTCAGCCATTCAGATGATGGTTAGGTAACTAAATAACAACTCAGTGTTACTGTTATGATGGTGTACATTTTAACAGAAGTAGGTACACTGTAAAGCTATACTTCATGAAGTATGCATTTAGCAAGAACACACAAAACTTACTGTGGTGGATTGACTCTGGATGGATGCCAGGTGTCCATCAAAGCCAGTCTATCACTCCACTCTTCAACTGGACAGGGAAGAGAAAATATAACGCAAGGCTGATGGGTCAAGATAAGGGCAGGTAGTAACCAATTGTTGTCACAGGTGAAACAGACTCAACTTGTGGAAATTAGTTTAATTTATTACCAAACAAAACAGAGTAGGGTAATAGGAAATAAAACCAAATCTTAAAACACCTTCCCCCCATCCATCCCTTCTTCTCAGGCTTAACTTTACAATTCTCTACCTCCTACCACTCCAGCAGCACGAAGTGACAGGGAACGAGTGTTGTGGTCAGTTCATTAAACACTGTTTCTGCTGCTCCTTCCTCCTCAAGGGGAGGACTCCCCACACTCTTCCCCTGCTCCAGTGTGGAATCCTTTCTACAGGAGGCAGCCTTCAAAAGCTTGTCTGATGTGAGTCTCTCCCAAGGGCTGCCGTTCTTCACAAACATCTCCAGTGGTCTCTTCCATGGGGTGCAGTCCTTCAAGAACAGACTGCTCCACTATGGATCCTTCATAGGGTCACAAGTTCTGCCAGGAATTTTGAAAGATATAGGGGTTAAAAAAAAGTAAGGGGCAATGCATCTAAATTTGGACTCAAGATTGGGTGAAGGAATCAACTCTTTTGTACACAGTCTGTGATGGGGAACTTCAGACCTGAAGAAACCATCTCAAATGGATCCCTGCTGATTACAAGAATCATAGAATCACAGAATGGTAGGTGTTGGAAGGGACCTCTAAAGATCATCTAGTCTAACCACCCTGCACAAGCAGGTCCACCTAGATCAGACCACTCAGGAATGCATCCAGGCAGGTTTTGAAAACCTCCAGAAAAGGAAATTCCACAGCCTCCCTGTGAAGCCTGAGCCAGGGCTCCCCCACAGTAAAGGTTTTCCTTAAGTGGAAATTTTTGTTCCACCTTTTGTCCATTACCTATTGTCCTATCACTGGACACTACAGAAAAAAGTGTTGCCTCAATCTCTTGATATACACCTTTTAAATGCTTGTAAGTATTAATGAGGTCCCCTATCAGTTTCCTCTTCTCCAGGCTAAACAGCTCCTCTTCCTGCAGCCATTCCTCATCAGAAAAATGCTTCAGCCCCCTGATCATATTTGTGGCCCTGTGCTGGACTCTCTCTAGTAGTTCTCTGCCCTTCTTGAGCTGGGAATCCGAGAACTAGACACAGGACTCCAGATGAGGCCTCACCAGGGCAGAGTAGAGAGGGAGCAGAACCTCTCTTGACCTGTTGGCTACATTCTTCTTGTAGCCAGACCAGGATGCCATTGGCCTTCTTGGTTGTGAGGGCACATTGCTGGCACATTGCTGGTTAGTTTATTAGCAACCAGAACTCCCAGGTGATTCTCCACAGAGTTACTCCCCAGCAGTTTGACCCTCAGCCTGTACTGGTGCATGGGGTTGTTCTTTCCCAGGTGCAAGACTCTGCACTTGTCCTTGTTGAATCTCATGAGGTTCCTCTCTGCCCAACTCTCAAGCCAGTCGAGATCCTGCTGAACAGCAGCACAGCCTTCTGATACGTAGTGGGTTTTCCTGGGCCAGGTTTTTTGGTATCAGGGGTGTAGTACAGGGGTGGTTTCTTTAAACAAAAAGAGTTGCCAGAAGCTTCCTGTGTAGCTCATAGGGTTAGGGCCAGTCAATTCTAAGCTCCACCCTGCACCTGACCCAGGCCTAGCCAATTAGTGATGGAGGTAATACCTCTGTGAATAACATAAGAAGTTGTTGTGCAGTTGCTGAACTGCAGCAGCAACAGGGAGGGAGAATGTGAAAACATCTCCACAGATACCAAGATCAGTGGAGAAGGAGAAGGAGGAGGAGGAGGGTACTTATGCCCTGAAAGAAAGGCTCCCCTGTGAAATATGGTGAGGACCATGGTGAAGTGGGTTGTCCTCCTGCAGTCCATGGAGGATGACCAGGAAGCAGAGACCCACTTGCAGCCCATGGAGGAGCCCATGCCAGAGCGGGTGGATGCCTGAAGGAGGCTGTGACTCCATAAGAAGTTCATCCTGCAGCAAGTTCCTGGCAGGACCTAGGAGTTTGTAGGGGAGGTGCCCACACTGGAGCAGGTTTGCTGTCAGGACTTGTGATCCCGTGAGAGACCCAGGCTGGAGCAGTCTGTCCTTGAAGGACTGTTCTCCCAGTGGGTGACCCACATTGGGAGCTGCCCCCATGGGACGCCCCACGCTGGAGCAGTTCGCTAGGAACTGCAGCCCATGGGAAGGACCCATGCTGGAGAAGTTCATGAGGGACTGTCTGCCATGGGAGGGATCCCACAGTGTAGCAGTGGGAAGTGTGCTGAGGTCTCCCCCTGAGAAGAAGCAAAAGCAAAGTCCATCTGTAATGAACAGACTGCAATCTCCATCTCCTATCCCCTGAGGCTCTGTTGGGGAAGGAAGGGGAGTCCTGGGAAAAGGGAGGGGTGGGGGGACATGTTCTTAAGACAGTTTTATTTCTCATCTCCATGCTCTTATTGTTTCCTTAATAAATCAAGTCTTTTTCTCCCCAAGTTGAGTCTGTTTTGCCTGTGATGCTAATTGTTGAGTGATCTCTCCATCCTTATCTCCACTCACAAGCAGTTTGTTATATTTCTCTCTCTCTCCTGTCCAGTTTAGGAGGGGGAGTGATTTTATGACTGGGTGGACATCTGGCCAAACCATCACCTGGTGAATCAACCAGTCCTCCCACTTTGGTGTCATCAATGAACTTGCTTGAGGGTACACTGTCACTTTATCCAGGTCGTTGATGAAGATGTTGAACAAGACTGGCCCCAAAACCAATCCCTGTGGAACTCCACTGGCCAGTAGGCCTCCAACTCGATTCTGTGCCATTGATCACCACCCTCTGGGCTCTGTCATTCAGCCAGCTCTCGATTCACCTCACCATCTACTCATCCAAGCCATACTGACTGAGCTTTCTGATGAGAATGTTATGGGAGACGCTTGAAAGGCCTTGATGAAGTTAAAGTAGATGACATCCACCTCTCTCCTCTCATCTACCCAGCCAATTGTACTGGCTGTAAGTACACTAGAAGGCTGTAAGAAGTAGTAGCTACTCCTCAGGGATCAATACTTGGTCCCTCTTTTCAGTAGCATTGATACCTGGGAACCCTGATAGTCCTTGACATGAGAGAGAACTTTTATGTTTTTAAAACAGCATTGTCTCATTAATATGTCATGAAGAAATAGAGCAAGGATATAAGGGAATAGAATAGGGAAAACTTCAAATGGTGCAAAGAAGAAAGTTCTCTTTAAAAGGATGTTTTCTCTTGCATAGTGTTGAGAAGAAAAAGATAATTAAAAAATGGAGGAATGTGTAGAGGAAACACTTGTTATCCAAGGCACTAGAATGAAGAAGCAAAGGAACTCTAGTTCTTTTAACAGTTCAAAGAAGGTTAAAGTCCTGGTCTGATTTCTTGGACCATGTCTCATTACACTTAATTGAAGGCCACTATTTGATAGGAATTACTTGTATCAAAAATTACTTGGAAAGAAAATAATGTGCATAGCCTAATCAATTTTATGGGAGTGGACCAGAAGTCCTCAGATAAACATGAAGGCATAAAAAAGACAAAACAAAGTTCTCTAAATAAAAAGTTGCAGGGACTGATGTGATATTTAATATTTTTTATATCTACTAAACTGAAAAAATGGAAGGATATAAGTCAGAAAATTGTGTGACACAGTTGAGCAGAAAAGCATGAGTTTTGTCAGGTATAATATGCCTGGGAGGTTTCATATTATTCAGATGATGTCAGATGCAGAGCAAACAGCATAAATGCTGAGCTATGAGAAACATTGTGTGAATAAATATATGCCTATCACACTTTAGACATAAAATATTAATATATTTCAATGTTAGTTCTTCACTAACTGGAATGCATTCTGGGAAAAAAAAAAAAGAAGTTTTAACAGAAAAGTCACTTGCTACAAGTTATACTTAACATCTTTGGTACAAAGTGTCTAGAAGCACTAACTAGCCTTTTCTAAAACTCTATTCTCTCTTACTTGTGAACCTTCGCATTACAGGGTGATAATTACAGAAGTAAACTTAGCATGGAGGCAAACAGCAGTTTTCCTGTATCATTGCCTAATAGTGTGGAGTTGATTGGAATTCAAGCCCATAACCTGAATTCACTGGTGTTTCAGAAGCAGCTACGGATTAAGGTTTAATAAAGAATAGGTCAGCTATGACCAGTTTTAATTGAAAAGGGACAGCCAGAGATAATTTTTAGTTTAACAACATATTTTCTTACCTGTTTGAAGGAAAGAAGAGTTCTTACTTCTTTAAGTGCCCTTGGCACTGATGGGAAATTTTCAATCCTTCTGATCAGGCCCAGAGGCAATACAAAACCCAAAACTATCCATATATACTATTTTTATTGCATATTTTTGTTATTTGCAGCACTGTGGACTAAGAAAAACAGATCACATCTTTGTATGGCAAGTCTGAAGAGAAGCAGTCCAGCATGTTCCAGGTAAGGACACATATAATTCAACAACCTGGCTCTGTGCCTCTGTTCCTAGATTTGTACTTTTGGAATGATAATCTCTACAGATAAATAATGGTCTTTAAACTTATGGAGTACTGTGATAATGGAATGATACTACAAAGATATCTGTAAAGAGATAGGTACTCCAGAGCAATTTCTTCCCAGGGAAAACAGCGTGCACCCTGCTGACATTGCAATTACCTATCACTGCCCAAGCCTGCCTTTGCTTGCTCTTATGCCTGCTGGATTCCTGTTACTGGTATACGTCAACCTTGGCTAGTTCAGTTCTCTCTTCCATGGCATTCCCAAGCAGAAGATTCCTGAGACTTTATACACCTTCTCAAAAGAGACAGAATCACCTCTTTTGTGAGCTCCCTATTTCTTTGTCACTTGGACTTCATATTCCTTGAGCTCTACACAAATCTTCCTCCAGATTATTTTATTGTGTGTTTTCTTTCTTAGTCAGTCGCCTTATTTTTTGTACTCATTTGTCATTGTGCCTCTACCGCTCACCACTTGTAGTTCCCAATACATTTTTTATGATGATTAATGACATGTGAAATTGATTACCTCATAAAATCTCCATCTTCTTCCAAGTCTCAGCTGAAGATGCACCTTTTAGCATATGCAGGTATCTCTTATTTTTTCTTTGCATTTTTTACTACATAGAATCACAGAATAGTAGGGGTCAGAAGGGACCTCTAGATATCATCTGGTCTAGCCCCTCTGCTAAAGCACATTCACCTCACTCAGGTCACACAGGAACATGTCCAGGTGGGCTTTGAAAACCCGCACAAAAGAAGACTCCACAATTTCCCTGGACAGCCTGTGCCAGGCCTCCCTCACCCTTACAGGAAAGAAGTTTCTCCTCATGTTCAAGAAGAACATTTTATGTTCCAGTCTGTGTCCTTTACCCCTTGTCCTGTCACTCAGCACTACAGAACAGAGACTCACCTCATCCTCTTGACACTCACCCTTTAGGTATTTATAGGTGTTCATAAGATCCTCTCAGCCTTCTCTTCTCCAAGTTAAACAGCTCCAGTTCTCATAGCCTTTACTCATTAGACAGATAAGCCTTCTGGTGAATTAGCTAGTCTCCCCAATTTGGTGTTGTCAGTGAACTTGCTTGAGGGTACATTCTGTCACCTCATCCGGGCCGTTGATGAAGATGTTGAATAAGACTGGACCCAGAACCGATTCTGTGCCATTGTTACCACCCTCTGGGCTCTGTCATTCAGCTAGTTCTTGATCCACTCATCCAAGCCACACTGCCTGAGCTTTCTGATGAGGATGTTATGGGAGACGCTTGAAAGGCCTTGCTGAAGTCAAGGTAGATGACATCCACTTCTGTCTCCTCATCTGGGCAGCCAGTCAGGTTGGTCAAGCAGGATTTCCCCTTGGTGAATCCATGTTGACTCACCTTGATAACCATCTTTTCCTCTGTATGTTTACAAATGACGTCCAAGATGAGCTGTTTCATCACCTTGATGTGATGAGAGTGGCTTAGCAATAACATCAACCAGCTCCCTGAGCACTCATGGGTGCATACTGTCTGGACCCATGAATTTGTGGGTGTCCAGCTTGCCTAGTAGATCCCTAAACCAATTCTCCTCAATCAAGGGAAGATTCTCCCTTCTCCAGATTATCTCTTTGTCCTCCGTGGACTGGGCTTCCTGAGGGCTGACTTCAGCAGTAAAGACTGAGGTACAGAAGACACCCAGTAGCTCTGCCTTCCCTGTATCCTCTATAACCAGGGCTCCCATCTCATTCATCAGCAGGCTCACATTCTCCCTAGTCTTCCTTTTGTTGTGGATGTACTTGAAGAAGCCTTTCTTGTTCTCCTTTACATCTTTTGTCAGATTCAGTTCCAAGCCAACTTTAGCCTACATCTGTTTATCCACATTGCATAGACTTCCTTCTTCCATTTGAGTTGTTCCAGAAGCCTCCCATTCACCCATTTAGGACTCTTACCTGATTTTTCACTCGTGAGGATACATTGATCATGGGCTTGGAGCAAGTGGTACTTGAAGACTGTCCAGCTTTCCTGGGCACCTCAATCTTCTAGAATCCTAGCCCATGAGACTCCTCTAAGCAGGCCCTGAAGTCCAGATTCACATTTCTGCTTGGTGCTCTGCTTCTTCCATGCAGGACCTTGAACTCTTTTTTTGATAAACCGCATAAAGTATTTAGGAATACATGGTTGTTTTGTTTTGTTTTGTTTTTTTAATATGTTATATAAAATATATCTGAATTGTGTTGTCCAGATTCTCTTTATTCACATTAGTTGGAAAAAAGTCCATCATTTTCCACAGAATTACACAGATACACTCTGGAGTCAGTGAAAGAGACTAGGACACGGTATTTTTTATGAGAAGACTTGACAGCAATCCTAGATGCTATGCAATGTGCCAGGGCTGCTCACCTGCATGGTACGCTGCCCTAGATTGAGCAACAATCTAGTCCACGATTGGGAAATTGGCATGGCAGAAAAAAAACATGTTATAATAAGAAACAAGCCAAGTGTGAAATAAATCTGGTGCATAAATTCAGCTTTTTGCTTAGCTTCCTCAGTGAAAAATCTTTTAGCCCTTGATACTTTACATTCTGCATGCTTTACTATCCTTATTGATACAAAGAATTAGCCTATGAATCTCACACATACAGAAGGAGGATGATTCTCATCTTGCATCATGGATCACATTAGGTCCATATACAACCTCCAAAGTCACAGGGCCAGCAGATCTGCAATAAGGCTTTAAAATCCCTTTAAGGTACTTACATTGAATGAGTTTTCCATGCCCATGCTCTGAGGCTGTCAGAAAACAGAGAGTACATATGCTGCCCCCAGAGGTTGTATCACTGGCAAAGAAGTCAGGCATTGCTAATTGCTGAAGTGCCTTGCTGTGTCCTTTGGCTTAAGTAACTAAGGGACTGATCCAAAGAGACTGTAGGAATCAGTGTGAATTTTCTTCCATTTACTTGAGCAGACTTGGGGTCAGGCCTTTGTTACAGTGTTCCAAAACCTGCTTAAATACACCTTGAGATCTGCTAGTCTCATAAACTGTCCCAATTGTTCCCAGATGCAGTGTGCAGAAAATAACTTTCCTTTTCTGTGAGTTTTGAGATAAAAACAGCAAGCAATATGAGAAGTCTGCGGGCAGCTGGTTTGACTTTTGTCCTTGAAACTCCAGACTCACCATGCATAACCTTTCTTGAACAGAAAAAATAACAATAATTCAAATTGATTTGGATGTGAGTGTAGTCAAAAGAATTCAAACTGGCTGAAAAGACCTTGGCTTGGAAGCAACTCCAAACACCACTGAGGGGAGAAATAAGAAGAACAGAGAATGGAACTGTGAACAGAAAATTATAAAATTAAATTCAAACCAGAAAGGAAAAGTTAATAGATCTTCATCCAAATTCTGTCTTCATTTGCACACTACATTGCATATGTAGTCCTTTGTTCATGATCTCCTCCTCTCTTGCAGGTTTGAAATAGGCTTGATAAGGCCATTGGCTTCAGGAAGAGTGTTGCTGTTTTGCCCCAGTGCCATTGCAAAGTATGTAAGCCTCAAAGACTTTGAGATGACTGCATATAGTCTCAAAGAACATACCTGAGTTTCTCATAGTCTTTAGGAAAACCAAGTATGAATGATATTTGCATATCTATTCCTACGTTATCCTTTTTCTTAGGATACGCCAGGAAGGGGACAATTAACATTGTATAGTCAAATGGCAATCTGGCATTTCCTAGCTCAGTGAGAGATGTGTCCTAATGAACTTCCAAATAGCCTCAAAATACTAATCCTTAATACTGAAAAGAGATATTTGTCACTATGACATTGGATGGAAAATAATTCAAATTTTAAATTCAATATTATGACCATTCAAATTGTTTCCCTTGAAATGCGCTAAAAGACCTATTGCTTAAGATGCTTGAAAAGCAGTGGAAGATAAGTATGCTATAAGAGGTAGTCTTGCCTTAGCAGGATGAAGAACCAGGTAACCTTAAAGTCATATATGTCTAAAATGGATCGTGCAATGATTTTAATGGAATGGGTCTAACATAATGTTAGCAGCTGAATTCATCACTTCACTGGAAGAGCATTATTTAATTGAAAGTGTTCACACACTGATATATATTTAGAAACCAACAACAGCTTAGTTTCAGTTGCTTGTCACACATGTAGGACGGGTGCTAGATAAAAGTGACATGGATTAAAAAAAAAAAAAAATAGAAAGAGAGTTCAAGTATGAGCCACAGGGCTACTGGGATTCTGCTCTTCCAAGGAAAGGTGCAGGAGTCAGAACAATTAGTTAAGATTTTGTCTAAGTCATTTAGTTCAGGGTTTTAACAATGACTGTCTACCAGACTTACTTCAGGGAAAAAAAAACACCAAAAAACAAAACAGGAGCTAAGGACCTACATTTATATTTATATATACATATATTTATATATTTATATTTTAGATTCAATTTACATTTATAAATTTGAGATGCTGTATTTAGGACATAGGGTTAAACAATTAGCAATACAAAATGTATCTGCTTCTGTATCTAGTTAATTTTAGATAAAATGATCTATAGCCATAACTGATTTATGGAACTAAATGAAGCAGTCATGATCAGTCCATAAAATATCTGTATGTATGAAAATCCAGTGTGTGCAAAAGCGATTAGATAAACCACTAATCCAATACAGTTAGATATACTGTACAAATGAGTAACCTAGTTGCTCTGTTGTCTTAATGTTAAAGAGATGTAAAATAGGTTACATTTCAGATCCAATGGCTTGTTATGTGTTTTTTATTCAAACCAAGTTTGCTCTGACTTCATTTGAGTACAGTGCTATACAGTGCTAGTATCATAGGGAGCAGCAACAATTTACCAATATTTGTTTGCTAGTTTAAGCATTTGTTAGTTTGTTAGGATGGACGCAAAGATAGAAAGAGGAAGGAAGGATTGAGGAACTATTTGTTTGAGGAAGAAAATGCAGACGTACAAAGTAAATGACAAATAGATAAACACTTCATCTAAGTTGCTTTTCACATCTATATGCCCTTCACAGTTTTGCCTAGTAAAATACAATTTACCTTTTCTTCCGATAGAAATAGCTGCCTGCTTCTTTTTAAGTTCCCATCCTGAAACTGCTTCCTCTCCTGTTGAGGGGGATGGGGTCTCCCTGGTCTGCATTTGAAGTTGATAATCTTAAATGTTGAGTAGCATGAACTCAGATGTTGTTCTTCTCAGTCTGAAAAAGCTTGTGTATCCCATTCTGGTACTGAAAAAAACCCTAGGGGTTTCTTGATTTTTTTTTTAATGTTAGGAAGATTGTGAGGTAAAGGAAGAAATCACACTAGCCATTTAAATCTATTGATACTCTAACTGACAAGTCTAACTTGATTGTAGTGACAATGGAAGAGGCAGGAAGGCTCAGCAGACCAGCCTTACAATGCAGATGTACACTAAGGAGGGTGTGGGAGGCCTAGAAGGACAGACAGTGCCTAGATAAAATCAAATGCCTGAGTAAAACATAATGGGAAATATGGGGTTGGTTCAAATAGAAACAGTAAGTCTTGTTGCTTTTGTTGCAGATGCTGTTGTTACTGGGGTTTACACATTCTTCAATTTTTATGATTTTTTAAAATTTTTTATTTTTATTTTTTCTGAGTAAAACAGATATAGATCACATGCACAGCTTGAAATGTGCTGCATTCATCAGCCTCTGAGTGACAAAATACATGAAGAAATCTAACACAAAAGATAAATTGTAAAAAAATAGAATGTTGCACAAAAATGGAAAACAGAAGAGTGAAGATTAAAATCCAAGAGGTGTTTATAGAACTGAGTCAACAAATCAGCTTGAACACATTCACACATTTACTTTAGACCTATCAATAATTCACTTTCTGTATTGTTTGCCTGAGTATGTAGGGACTGATTGCCCTCTTGCTTGTTTGTTTAAATCAGGAAAATATTCAGTGCTTTTACTAATATAACAGTGACATAATGGAGAGATGAGTCAAATACAGAAAAAAAAAAGTTATAGAATGATATTTTAAAAAGATGTGCCGTAGTTTACTGCAAGGAAAAAATAATTTCTGATAAGCTCTCAGCAAAGAGGTAAACAAGTTGGACTATATCATGGAGATCAGTTCCTCAGTGACTCAGTCGTGATCTATCCTGATGAAAGTTCTGCTTGGGAATGTCAATCACTGAAATGAGCACAAGGCAGCAGTCTCTCCCGGTGATACTATTGACTAGAATTCATGCTGGCTCTATATATGCCAGCCAGTGGTCGTTTATGCAAGATGTGAGAGCTGAAGACATCCTGTTCTCATTTCTGAAGTCACAAGCCAGGAGGCTACCAAACCTCCTTTCTGCAGCTTTCACATCCAACACTGCCTTTACTCAGTCAAGAAACAGAAGTGAAGCCACATAATAAATCTGATCTACAATTATTTGCCAATCTTTTTGGTGCAAGGGAGATCAAATACAGAGAATAGTTCATATTCACTCCACACGGTTAAATAAAATTAACTTCAGATAATGAATACATTTGAGGAAATCATGACTTGCATATGGATAATCCCACAAACAGGAAATGAGACTAAATCAATATGATAAATTACTCCTTCCAAATGAGTGATTCAGATAAATTTTTGCAAGCACTGCATTGAGAGCTATACAGAGCAATTGGTGAGGAGAGGAACAGAGGGATTCCTTCCTGCCAGATACATAAGCAGGGTGTCTGTCTTACCCCATCCAGGAACAGTCTAATGGTAGATCCCTGACAGCTCCCACTATTTCCAATTGACTGTGGTGCTGATGTCTTTTTACTGAAAAAGGCTTCCACAGTGACCAGGGGGCATCACTGAGAGAGCTGTAGTTCATACCAATGCTCAGATCACCTTGTCAGAAAACAAAGACCCAATTCTTTCCTAATGAGCTGTTCAGTTTGTGAATTTTGAACACATAAAGGTCCTCAGCCCTTTATGGACATATTTCATAGGATTGTCCCATGTAAGCCAGTGGGGAATTTCAGCCTCATTAGCAACTATGCTACATCAAACTAAACTCTGTGAACTCACTATGCCTAGCTACACTCCTAATGTTGTATTTATCTAGGCATAGCTACACTGGAGAAGACAAAGATTCTGGATAGTTATCTGGGTATGTGAAAGTAAAATGGTTATTTTCATGTACGATACAGCTATGAAATAACATGCAGAGGAATAAAATAGATTCCTTAGTGCTGATCTCAGACTTATCCACGTGTCCTTTATCCAAAAAAGAGCCTGATATTTTACAAGAGACATGAAGAACATGGCAGCAATGTATGCCATTAGGCTGCCATGCGCGCTCATGTGTGGTCTGCTGGCTTTCCTGTGGGTAAGTGCTATCACCACAGGTACTCCTTTGGGAGGCAGAATCTCAAGGAGAATTTGATGCAAAATGATTTAACACCATTTCTTAGCTTTCCACTGAATGTAAATACAAAGGTTGATAGAAACAAGTTTCGAGTAATTGGGGCTACTAGATGGAGCAATTCCAGTTTGTATTTCAGTCTTTCTGGGGACTTGATCTCTCTTTCTGTCAGATAAGACCAAGAAGATGGACTTTGTCTTCCCACATATTAAATGCTAGGTATGTTCTGTCTGGAAAATAACAAATCTGTTACTGATAAAGAAAGAAGAAATAGGACAAACTAGTGGAGAGGACCTAAACAGGAATATACTGATAAGTCTAAGTGCTTTTTTGCTCAGCAGAGGTAGGTATTGTGTGTGCATATTTGTGGGTGAGAAATACTTTCAAAAACACACACATTTTTTAGTTCAAGTAGAATAATCGTTTTTGCTCCTGAGAATACTCAGGTGACAGACAAAGTAGTGCTTAAAGAAACTTCGAGTTGAAGTGTTATTTCTACAGCCATTATCAGTTCCAGTCCTATGACTAAAATGCGTTTCTCCAGGGAGAGTGGAAAGCTAACAGAGCTTCTAGCCAATTTGCAAGAAATCTGCTTTTTCTTCTTCAGAAAAGAGCAGAGGGAGTACGGGGTGAAAAAATTAACTTTGTTGAGACTGGATTTTCAATGTGCAAGGAGATATGAAACATAAAATTATATAGGAAGTTAAAGCCCCAGTTACACAATGGGGAATCTCAAGGCCTTTTGTTTTTAATGGAGTGGTGACATTTGAGACCAGATGAGCACTTGCTCTCTCAGATTACAGAACATGCAGTGAGGTAGTAAAAGTTTTAAATTGTCCAAACTGTAAATCACTTTAAGGAGTTCTAGTTTTTTAATCTTCCATGCTTGAAACGATACCACTTTCTGTATTATTAATCAAAGACCAAAATGTATTTCTGTTGCATGGTCTGTGTAGCATAGATTTATGATAGATGGAGCCACACTACTTTTATACCAGTTGATGGTATGACTGAAATAAGAGTTTTCTCTCAGCTCTCAGAGAAACAGAGATTATCAAACTCATTTTGCAGATGGAAAAGCAAAGACTCTCACTGTTCTGGTTTAGCAAGGAGCAGCTTTTGGCTTAGTAATGGGGGGAGTGGGTTGCAGTGAAGACCCGGTAAAGAGTTTGTGGACTCTCCCCCGGCTCCTGGGTTCAGACCCACCTCCGGCCCGGCTGGGCCAATCTGGCGCCTCTGCCATCACTATTTAGGGGACGGGAATTTGAAGTGCTGGCAGGAGGTGTAAGAGTGATACAAGATGGAGGCGACCACGCGGACCCTTCAGCCAGAGAAGGAGGAAGGAAGGAGAAGCAATAGACCAGAGACCCCTCTGCAAGCCGTGGCGAGAATGCAAGCTGTGCCCCTGCAAGCTATGGAGATCCGTGGCAGGACCGAGAGTTACCAGGAGCTCCATGTGAGTGAGCCCGGACGGGCGAGGGACTGTGTGGGGAGATGGCCATGGCCCAGGCCGTGCTGGAGAGCCTGTGTGCTGCAGAGCAGCCCCACACGAGAGGCAGAGAGGAGCTGCAGCCTTTGGAATGGGTGCACGTCGGAGCAGCCCGTGCAGGGCTGCCATGCGTGTGAGTTACCCCACGGACTTGCAGGGAGGACTGGTGCGGAGTTCACCCATCCTGAGGAGGGACAAACGGCAGAAGCCATCGGGAACAGACTAACTGAAACCCCCACTCCCTGCTCCCCCGAACCGTTCAGGGGGGGGCAAGGTAAAAACACTGGGATCAGGGCTCTGAGCCCGGGAAGATGGGAGGTGTGGCAAGAAGGTGTTCTTAAAAAGGCTGGTTGGACTCTTCATTGTTGTATTACTTTGTGTTGTTTCATTTTGGTTATGTTTTGGGTTTTTGGGGGTATATTTTAGTTGATATTGCATTAAATTGTTTCTCTGTTTTCTTCCCCAAACCGGGTGGCCTGGTCTGTTTTGTCCTGGACCTTAAGCGGCAATTAAGCTCTCCCTGCCCTTGAGCAATTCTCAGCCTCGATACTCGAGGCTAATCGTGGTCTTTGTTTCCCTGATGGGCCTAAACCATGACACTCACATATATCCTGTAGCAAAGTTTGAAAAACTTTGTTAATTTAAAGGGTCCATTCTATCTGTGCCATGTCAGGTCTATAGGTACTTCTTCTTTTTGCTAAATGCTATCACTGAGGCCAAAGGGCACAAGGTGCAATTGGTAGATGAAATAAGCACACAAGGAGGTAGTCAGCAGCTGAAAATCTCTTCCAGAGACCTCATTGTGCAGTCTTTCTAGTTTCATTCTTCTCTCCTAAGATCCGTGTAAATTTAAAAATATGTTTCCCAGTTATTTCTTTTTCCTTTTCAATATGATATAATAACATATCATGGAACTCTGTCAGTACAGATCTTTTCCATTGCTATGCCACAGGGAGACATTTTGATATGTAGGATTAGTAAGGGTTAAAAACTGATCAGTGGAGCAAGCTAGTGTCTACAAATTGCATTTGGCAGTTTTATTGTCCCAAAACACCCAGCGTGAGACATTTCACAATTTTTTTTTTTAAATAATGTTTATCTCATTTATGTTATGTGCAGAAAAAGGCTGACAGTATGAAGAAGTGAAAGGAAAAAGTCTGGCTTTCAAAATACAATATATATTAGCCGGTATCCTATGTGTTGGGTAACTGTATTCATTGCATTGCTTGTACAGTTGGTCGGTAGCTATAGCCATTAGCCTGGTGTTCTGAACTGTCAGAGCAGAAGAGAAACACAAGCCAGTAACCTCTCTGTACTTCAGAAAGCAGGAAAAAAACAGTACATTTTCAGAAATACTGAGTATGGGGGGAAATATTTCTAGCCATGTCTCAAAACAGTAATTCCCCCAAAATCAGACAAATATGGAAGCTCCATTTGAAAACATGATCTAAGCACTCTGCATCTATATCTCTGCATAGAATATAGCATCATTATTAGACATGAAATAGAAAATGCCAGGGGTCATGAGGGAATCAGTCAACCAAAGGAGATGATGAGAAGCGGTAAGATTTTGAAACTGACAGTGATTAGTCTTGGTATTAAAGGAAAGAGTTAATGTCCAGAATAGCATATCTAATTCACTGAGATGAACAAATTATCTAGGGTTGAGCTAAAAAGAACCCTGGTTTTAGACTACAAGAGAAAGACCGTGGCTTTGAACTACAAGAAGTCAAAAAATCCTGCTTTGAACTACAAAAAGAGGTACCAATAAGAGGAGTCTTGCTTTAGTTGAGCAGCAAAAGAATTCTGCTTTGAAATATAAGTAGAGGAAAAAAATCCCATTGCATTCAGAGATGAAATGAAGTAAGAAATGCACTTCCAAAATAAAGACAAAACCTAGATTTGGACTTTTGAAAGAGAAGAAAGAGAAACAATTGTAAATACAGCAGCAGAATTGCGTTATCTAATGCTCTACACCTAAGATTGGAAAGAACCGAATCATGGTTGCTGCTAATTCAATCTCCTTAGCTGTGTTACTTACCTAACTGCTTCACTTGCTCTCTCTGTAAAATACAGATGACTGATTAAGTACCTCACAGAAGTGGGAATATTTTTTACAGTGCTTTGAAGATGTTAAGCCTTACATACATGCTAAGTGTTGTTATTATACTTTGCTATGGATTATTACAATGCAAAGGAGAGAATAAAAGCTTCCTTTAATACGGAAAGGACAAATGAACATTCTAGCTGTAAACAAGAGTAGGTAATGTAGAAAAAAAGCAAGACAATAAAACAAAAAAAAAAAGAGTTGGGGAGGAAAAAAGTAAGCAGGAACTCTCTTCCCAGCACATCCAGCATCCATGAAATGGAAATGACTTGCAACAGGTTGAATTTCCATGTGGAAATGACTTGCAAGAAAGAAAGTACTGTTTGCTTCCCTCCTACAGGTGAAGTAGGCCTCTTGCTGTTGCATTGCCATCTGATGGAGAAAGGCAACAGACTTCCACCACATGTGCTCTTCAAAGAAAGTTATCTGGGCAGAGCTGAGGCAGGCGCCACCAGGTATCAATACCAGAAATGCTGCTGCCTGCAAAGACCATTTCTTGATTGATCTCTCTGAGTGCTCCAGCATACCAAGAAACTGACTGTGCTTATCCAAGAGTAAATGCAGTATGTAATGGTGCCTCTGACAGTGGCTAGACAGAAGAAAGCTATTCATGCTGAAGAGTATGTGCTGAGTATTTAAAAAAATAGTATATAATTAGGGAGAGATATGGGCAAATGAAGTCCTAAGACTAGGTCCTTTATCCACACATCTGTATGCTACAGTTAGCTCTTTTCTTTAATATTTCCAGTGAAAATGGAGAAATAATGAGACAGAGCATACGTACTTGTACTTCTGTATGCTTTAAACAAAGAATTTGCTTTGTGTATTTTGATAATTTTGTCCAACATAATGGAGATATATGAGGAAAACACAAAAATAAATTTGTCTTGTAAAAAAGTCAAAATGTGCTGAATTCCTTTTTTTTCTTTTTTGTACTCAAACACACACAACTGAGGAAAGTGAGAATGAAGTTGGCAGGAACAGAAAGATCCACGTTCTGCAGAATGTTTTGCCATTTCAGAAGTGAATGCTAATTGTGATATAAATTTGTTGTATCTCCAAATAAACTCAGCTAGTTAAGTCAAGCTTTTTGAAAGAAAATTCTGATGTTTGTGATCCAAATCAATTGAAACAGGAGTACCCTCGATAAAACTAGATTCCCTGTAGTTACTTTTTCTTCATGAGTGAAAGTATTAAAGTCAATCTTGTTCGGAGAGGCCAGATTCTAAGCCCATTTTCACCCATGTTTGTCAGATCACCTCTGCTGACTCCATTCATCAGCCTTGCAGCAGTAAGGTTTCTGTGGCATCAAAACAGAAAGTCCTTCAGATATTGACTCTGACACTAAGTATTAGGCACATTTGATTTTTATAGATTGTTACCTTCCTCATGAAGCTTTCTATTTCAGGTTCCCCTGAGACTGATGAACTTGCATACAAAATAGAACCTATCAAACATTATTCTTCACTCAATTTAAACCATACTTTTCAACAAGTAGGATGGAATTCAATGTGCCACAACAAGCTTCTAGGGAACTGCAGTTCAACTTCCAGTCAGGGAGAGCTGCAAGTACTTCCATACTGCCAAAGGTCCCTCACCACCCCTACCATTCTATGATTCTATGAAGGGCATCCTGCACAAGGAACTGCTATGCCCTTCTAAGCTGCATGGTTGAACTACAAGATGCTAGTAAAAGCTTCCAAAACATTTTGCAAAAATGGAGTGTTGACACATTTTCCTCCCACAACTTGTGATGACCCTCCTCTCAAGACTCTGATGTAGCCTGGAAAACAGGAGCCTAAGCAGTCTTCTGGACAGCAATGAGATGAGATGGTATGATATCAAATTCTACGCATATTGTTGTACCAGCACCAGAACAAACCCTTGGGCTTTCCACAGTTTATATGACTCATTTCAGGGTTTTGTCCACTGCCTTAAGGGAGCTAAGTGACATTGAGCAGCGTTTTCTTTCATTGTTTCTCCTCTGTGGCACATAACGTATTGATTTTCTGAAGCAAAAAAAAGTACCATGTTTCTGGAAGTGAAGAATGGATGCATATAACTTTATCTCAGAACAGGTTAAAAATCAGGAGCACCAGTAACTGGGTGCAAGACAAATGGAAGCACCATAATGTGGGAAACAGCTGAGTGTACTAGAAAAGGTCTTTCTGCAGGGATCTCTGTGGTGCATGGAGCATCTTCCTCTGACTCCTGCTATTTATCTAGACTGAGTACTAGTTCTGCTGATGTTAGATAGAAAAGGACAAGGATGCAGCAAGAGAAGATTGCACTTGGGTTTTATCAGAGTGATGGAATGGTCCCATGGACAGTGAAACGTACTCCAGAGCAGCCTTTCTCCCTCCTCAGTTTGGGTCAATGTGTACAGGGTGCCCAGGTGTACCAGCATCTGGCTTTTCCCTTTGTCATACTCTGAAAAATCTCTTCTTTCCTTGAATTCTGTTGTGTTACTCTTTTAGATGGAGGGTTTGGATGGACATGATTTTTCAAATTTTCTTTACATTAAAGTAATTATCTTTTAGCTTAAAAATCTGAAAATTGCTTTAGCTAAAAGTGTAAATTGAAGCATGGAAGACTGCTAAAATTAGATGATTACTGAAACAGAACTTGTATTGCTCTAGACCACTGTCTTGGAGAGTAATTAAGTCTCTGCAAGTAATAAAAACTTATATTCTGTAATATGAAACATTGATAACCTCTTTAGTCTGAGGAGATACTTTCCTCTTCCCTTCTGCATTACTTTTATTGCATAACACTGGATTCTGGTGAAATATGTCTCTCAATTCATTGGGGCTGTAGGGAATTTAAATAATCTGAAAAACGAGTGTCATTCAGCATGCTGTTTTTAGGAATATAGGAGTTGATGCTCCCTTGCATTGTCCACAGGTTGACTGTTTTCACCAATATGAGATGAGAACAAGGTAGGTGGGAAACATTATCAAATCTGAATATTAAATATCCACTGAAGACACACGACTACAGTATAAGAAAAAGTGTACTATAACCACTGCTTCCCAGGATTGTTATATAAAATGATGCCACAAATACAGATAAAATGCAAAATACTTTTCTCAAATCTTCTCCAGCATTTCTGGAACATAACAGGGGGTAAAAGTGTGATACACTTTTTTTTTTTCTTCCCTTCTGTTTTATTTGTTAAGTGCCTGTCAATATGGAAATGCAGAGTGTCTCACAGAAATCATAGTGATATATGTCTGTGGGCATTTTTCACCCCAGCAGGAATTCAACAAGTACAGTCAAGGGATAAATTCAATGGACTCCAAGACTATGATTTGGCATCATGAGCATTACTACAGTATAACAACAGGAGAGACTTAAATACAAAATCAGTCATATGCAGTTCTTTTGGATTTCATGTTGTACAGAGATTAAGTATTTGTTGATTAAGCAAAAGTAAATGTCACTGTGACAAGATTGATCATTTAAGTTATAGCAAGATGCATTCATCATCGGTTAAAGCTGAAGTACAGTGTAGAAGGCAGAAATGATAATGCATTTGCCATTTTCACATTCTCTAGCAATTCCAGCTTCTACCTTGCAAACTATTTCACTTAGTATCTTGCAGGACGGAGCTGTTTATATGACTATTTAATTAAAACCAATTATCACAAAGTGATCCCATTTTCTGCATTGCAGTCCCTTTGCTTTACTTAGGAGGGCTCAGAATTTACATTATCTTGACAATTAAAGCTCCAAACCAGTTGTGAAAGCCTTTTATATCTGGTTTTCATTAGTTCATATTAAACGATTCATTGGCTTGATTTTCACTTCAGTGAGCCTTCTCATAAAATCTTAGACATAATGGTGATATCACATACAGAATAAAATAAATTAATACATCAGCAGAAACGCTAACTAGAAGGCTATATTTTTCCTCACGTTTTATTGTTTTGCAGATATGCTTGTCAGTCATGTGCAAGATATACGAAGACAAAGAGGGTGAGAAAGCAGCACTAAGTCAAAAGGATGCTTTGACACTGTATTCTGTGTTCATTTGCTGAAGCAGGTGTGAAGTCAGCAAATCTCTGCTGAAGGAAATGATTCTTTAGATGGTCTCTTCTTCACATTATAATAGCACTACTAAAGCTGCAATAATTAAGGATCTCTCAGCATTTCATTACAAAACCATATTTTGAAGTGGATATATAAATCGCATACAGAGAAATTTAGCTTCTCATTCAAATATCTTCCTAAAATTAGCATTCTGAGTGGGTTCTTAAAAAAACACACGTATTAATTTGTTGATAGGAATGACTTAATGAGTATTTAGCTCAGAAACCATGGAGGAACAGCTGTAACCCCATAAGAAGAAGTGTTTTACCGCCTTCTAGATCTGTGCAAATATTGTATAAAATGTAATGTACAAAATGCCCCTGTACACAGGAGCAGACATTGATCATCAGAAATAGATCTCCCTAGCAGGCAGGGAGCATTCTTGCATTTATATGATTTTGATGTTTGAGAATACAAATCTGCAAGATCTCATTATTACTAACCTTATTAAAAGGTTGGGAAAAGAGATTTACAGTGTAGATTGCTTAAGATGGCAACGAGGAGAAAAGCACATCTGTCATCCAGATGCATACCCAGTGCAATAAACTCCTTTTCGCCCAAATTATCCTCCAATAATTTTTTGCATACACTTCAGCAAAAAGTGATCATCAGCTTTAGGATCAACACGTTGCAAATGTATCAACTGCATAGCTAGTGCATAGTAAGTACAGTAAGTTAGGCTTTAGTGAGGGGACATTCTCTGCTGTCAGATTCTTTAGCTCAAAACTATGTAGGCAGACAGCTTGACAGCATGGCCAGGCACTTCGAATGACTTACAAATGAGGTTTGCCTTTATATCAGGCAGAAAAAGTGGAGTGTGACTCAGGCAGTGAAGATCTCAAACTCCTCTCCTGTGAACAGCTAGAGCTAGCCAAGGTGTTCTTTCTCCAGACATTGTCTTTTTGCTTCTACGAGCCTCCTACTAACAAGATCACATTGAGACCCTGTTTATAGCTTGTGAAACTATGGTGTTTGTAAGGGATTGTCTGTGGGTAAGCATTGCAATGACAATAACATTATTCCCTGTCAGACACCATTCTGTTATTGTGGCATTTCCCTTCTGATGTAAAACGTGTGTTCACCATATAGGTGTTAGACAGAGAAGGATCAGCAGTGTACTTCTGACTTTGAACACCAAATGCTTTCCACAGCACTATCACAGGCAGTTCTGGGGTTCTTCTGTCTTACATGTGTAAAAGAACAGCAAAGGGCATGCATTTTTTCCTTCATTTATAAAGGATTAAAAAAAAAAGGTGCCATTTTAATGTCTTTGCTGCACTATAGAACTGTTTATTAATTTTACTTTTAAAATACCTAAACATTTTTATTTCAGATTTATTCAGTATTTACCCCAAAGACTGAAGATGCCTTTTCTGGAACATATAGTGATATCACCTATAAATAACAAAGAGGAATGATTAGGTATTTATCCAACAGATGGTCAGTGAATTAAGTCATACAAGTTTTAGGAAACTTCACAATTATGTATTTTTGCCTGAGAGCCCAAATCAATCTATATAGAACACTAAACACAAAAATCTGAAGGATGACAGTAAAAGACAAATGTACCTAACAAGAGCACTGAAGTTTCCTTTCCAGGACTTGTACATTTCAACATCGAACATCTGCTCCTTCAATCTCTGTTTTCTTTGGAGTTACTTCTGATTCATGCCAGTATAACTAGAAGCAGACTCATGGATGAACTTTTGTTCTCTATGAATCACACTGTTCTGCCTTTTTAATTTTTTTTTACTTAAATAGTTCTAGCTTACCTGTCAGTTTGTCAGATTGTTGACACTAAACTATATTAAACCACGGTTCCTGTTGGAGTTACCCGCTGCATATCTAATACTTGCATAACTAAATCACTCAAATTCTGCGAAACAAGGCCTGTTTGTGGTGGACTATATTAACCTTTTGCATATTTATACAGAAAAAAAATCCAAGATTTAATCCACTTTCATATAATGATACATAAAAGAAATTTGTATTTACAAAATGTTTTGAATCCTAGTGCTCAGGTTTAGGAGAATATCCAGCAGTCAGTTTAGGTTTTGACAGCCTGACTCATTAATTATTTCCACTTAATTGGAATATTATCTTCTACGTGCCCTCTCCGTTTTTCTTTCACATCACAAAGCTCCATTTTCAAGCAACAAATTAATTTGCATTATAATTATATTCCCCTTTACCTGCCTACTCAGGTAATCTGACATCTTGAATAGGTGACATCTGAGACAGGAGCTGTGGAAAAGCCAGTCTGTCTTACCTACTGAATGATGGTCATTTCCCTACTTGAACAAAATGATGACTTTTTTTTCTTGATGAACAGCCCATACATATTAAACTAGTAGTTCTAATACTGACATTACAACTCCATGAAACGGAAAAACTGTATTTTAATTTTTGTCTTGTCTTTTGAGTTTGAATGTAAGCATCCTATTCTCATTTCTATGTAAAGCAAAGACATCAGTTTACTGTTTCTAAATCTCTGTATTTCAGTTAGGTTGGGAGTTATCAATACCTACTCATTTAAAAAATTTGGTTTATATGTTACTTAGTACTTCAGGTCCTACAACTGTGTGAGACCAGAAACCATTTTTTATCCAAAAAAAACCAAAAAATGGAAACAAAAGATTTTCTATGGTTTATAAGTGCAGGGGGGAAAAATGAATCTGTTATCTAGTTATCTGATAAGACTCTGAAAAGAACAAAATGAACGGCAATTGTGTCACAATTTTGAAATCTCACTGCTTTTACATTAAGGACATGATATGATTTGATTGAAATCTAATTTTTGCATTGTTATAAGGCTCCTCTGAATTCTCAATGGACATGGATGGGTGCCAGGATCATCCTCCTCGTGCCACCCATCTCAAGGCTAAGACTATAAAAGTTAGGCTGCTATTATGAAGCATGATGGTCCAGTCTGTCTGTGGTGCCCTCCCACTATCATGATCATTTGCCTCCAAGTAGATGAGAAAAGATGAGTCTGATAAAAATATACATCTCTCAATAGCTGAAAAGCAAGCAGGAACAATAGTGAAATGCCTTCTAGAAACTAAGGGTGGAAAAAGGGCAAAAGAGGGAGGAAGCACAGCAAAAAATGAGAAGAGCTGTAGAAAAATGTCAAGGGGGAAGCAAAGCAGGTGACCTACAAACCACCTACTACTCTTTGGGAAAAAGGCTTTGCCTTAGAAGTCAGAAAAGAAAGCATGACCAGTAGTAGATATGGAGTATGCTGTAAATGTGAGGTAGTCCTGTTAAGCAGAATCTATAAATCAAGCCTTTTTTTAGTAAAAAAAAAAATAGATTAGAAGTCTTTTTAGCTTGATACTGCTCACAAATTTTTCTAGCACCAGAGCTAAGGGATTGTCGCAACTGATTTTAATTTATTTTTCTTTTCTTTGTTTTTTTAAGGATTTTTCTTTCTTCTATCAACTTTTTTTCCCTTTCAGCAGTAAAATGACACGAGGGAAATTTTTTGTGAGATTTGAATCCACCTTTTTTTATCCTTTGAGGAAATGCTGAAAGATTTCGAATAAACATCTTTTCCTGAAAATAGGGTTTTGCAAAGTTCTGTTGGAGGTAGGATAAATGAATAAATCTGGAACTGAAAAGTCAGGCTGTGTGCTACCTGACTTTCTATCGCAGTGTCTAAAGCAAGAGTGCCAGAGTTAATACTGAAAAGTGGAAAGAAATATGGATACTGTAGTATTTACTAACCTTCATTTGGTCTTAATGATTTTTCTGTAGAACTATGATGTCTTTCTAATTTAACTGAGTATCTGAACCTAAAAAAATGGAGTCATGATCTGAAAGTAAGCAATGTGAGCAGTAGCAGGCAGGTAAGAAGCCCCTGCAAGTGCCAAATGCAAGGTGAGCTGGGAATACCGCCTCTCTTCACATATGTCATCATGCAGATGCCATCTGATAACAATTTACTTAACACTGTAGAAGGAGAAGGTTTCTCATCTTAATTACACTAGCTCCAAAGCAGCATCATGGTTTTCATTGAAATAATTGTACATTTTAAGTGGAGACTGATGTAAAGGAGAGTATAATCAAGATTTATGTTTTATTACTTACAGAGATGACAAACTGTAGCCTGGGGTCCTTTTTATGGAAGTAGAGGGAGGAAATGTAGGCATACAATTAGGACCCCAGAGTGGAAAGACAGTATAGGACAAAAAGAAGGGAGTAGGGGCCATGGCATCGATATTCTGCTTTGGTAGGTGGGACAAACTGTGATACATTACATTATAACGTAGATTATAATATAGAAGATGGTGTAGCCTAAGGAACCATAGACGACTATATGTGCATAAATTACATTTCTCCCTATAAACTTGTGAAGCAGCAATTCGCAGCTGGCCAGTAGTGAACAGCAGAGGAAAGGAATGAATGAAAAAGTAGCAGCTACTTAGGACAGTGATGGCAGAGACATGAAGAATTAGAGATATGCTAATAGCTATGGAGGAACTCAATGCTGTGGCTAGAACTAAGACTCATTTAGCTCACACTTGAATTTCTAAAGAGTAAATGCCAAACCAGACCAAAGAGTAAGACAGCTCATCACCCAATGACTCACAATTTACAAAAAGGAAATCATGAATAGTTTGTAAAACAGCTTGAGATAAATGAAAACTAATTCCAATCTTTCAGATCACACATTGAAAAACAACCAAGTTACCCTTCTCTGATAACCAGAAGTAGTATATGGGGAAAAAAGGGGGACCATGGAGTATTCAAGAGAAGTATTGGCTGACTGATTTAGGGCTTTTTTTATTGCATACATACAGAGGAGATGGTCTAGTAGGGAACTAAAGAGATCATCTAAACCATTCCCGTATCCACAGAAAAAGCTTGATACCAGAAAATATCTATTTTATTTGATTTCCAACTTTCTCAGTACCACTTACTATTAAATAACTCCAGGGAATCTTTTCTTTATGGATTTCAATCTGAGGCACAGAGACATGGAAATCAAGCAACTGCATTATGGTTTGGAATAGATATTACTTCTTTCAAATATGGCAGAAATCTGCTCTGGCGGAGCAAGGAATAGTCCAGACCCTGAACTGCCCCTTCAGTTCACTCATTTAAAGGATTAAGGACACACTAACGTTCATAGCTATCACGTGATTTCTCTCATTACCAAGAAGTGCTCTTACCAAGAAAATATTAACATTTACTTAGCAGCAGTAATACAAATAGAAAACATTTTCTGTTCACAGCCCAGCAAGGCTGGCCAGGCTGAGTGACAGCTTCCAAGATAGCTATAAATGTGCTCCAGGATAGAGGCAGAGAGGGATCTTCTTATGCTCTGCATAGAAGCCTTAAGGGGGATGGGATTTGCATCTTAAAGTCAAAAAAAAGGGAAAAGAAAAAAAAAACCATGAGGAAAAAAAGCCTGATTATACATAGATTCTCTTTTGTCCAAATAACTAACAATTTGGTAATATGCCTGCATATTTTTGACTGAGTTGAATGCTGCTTGGTGTTACTCCTAGTAGAATTTTATCAGTAAGAACATTCTTTCCTGTGTGAGAATTGAGACATCTCTAGGACAGTGATTGCCAAATACAAGAAAACCAATAGAAACCCACTGACAGACAAATATAGCATTATTTCATGCCTCCAGAGAGGTAACAAAACATATGGTATGGTAGCATCAAGTGGTGAGCAGTGGGAGGAAATCTTAAGATCTCTCCTGATTATCTGAGATCTTTCTCCTGTGTTAAAACATAACCTTTGTTTTGCCTGCTGAGAAATCCTTTTGGCATTTCACAGCACCTCTGAGTACCTTGCCCCAAGGCTTTGTGAAACTCCTCCTACCAACTAGCTTTGAAATTGTGCAAATTCTGCACAGTGTCTTGGGGAATAGAAATAATTTTTCCATTCAAACTTACTGCAGATCAGCTGAGATTCCCCAGTCAGGGCTCTGGGCAGAGTTTTCCTATGCAAATTCCAGTAAAGTGAACATCTTTTTTGCTGAATTTTCCTGCACAGTATACATGTTATTCCCTTGTCAAAAACAGTTTGTACTGAATTACCTAGTTGTTGTAAACAACGACAATGACTTCAGGGGAAGGCTCGCATGCACACATAGCTCTGTGAGCAGCTCTGATTGAAGCCATAGGCAAACCAGCAGTTTAAATCTGTCTTTGGAGACTGTAGGCCAAAGAGACCTAGACAACACAGGAAACTTAAGACATTATCCAACAGATGTGGTTTAATTTTGTGACATCTGTTGGCAGATATACAGAACACGAGACTACAGGATGGCTGATAATAGCAGCCCAAGAGGAGCAAAGCCACAGTCAGTGAAAGCTGAATGTCAGGGACGTGATACCCAAGACAGGTGTCTCTGGGCATAAAGTGAACTCCTTCTGCTCAGTCTGACAGCTTGATAACATTTCTTTCTGTAGATGGAAAAGATATTTCCTCTACAGATGCTGCAGTCATCTAGCAGGATACATCCTGCAGGTACAGTGAGACGGAAAATAAAAAATTATTTTGGAAAATTAGCAGAGTTAAAAAGATAAAGTCAGCATTTTCATGATTGCACATATATTTAGGAGGACTCCATTTCTGCATGCTCAGCCTGAATCAAATAATGGTTCAGATGCTAAAGGGCTAACCTTGCTCTTCCTTAGAAGCTCCAGACTTCATAAAAACCAGACACTAGCTCTTTTGTGTAGTGAATGCATACAAATTAAGTGCTTCTGTCACTATCAGCCTCTGGAAAATGCTACTTCGTGTTTCCACTTTTCTTCTTTACCTTTGGCACCTCCATCCACCTAGCCAGATGTGCTAGTACAAGTGAAAACTGAGATCTCAAGCTCACTTCTCATTCAGCTGCTGAGTTTCATTTGTTTTTTTCAAACTAACAATAAACTATTCTGTTTATGATTGTACTTAAATAAGATTTTCAAAAAGGAAGTGACAATAATGGAGCTTTCATTTTTTAAGTGCCATAATGCATTCACTTTTTGGTAAGATCTTCCTGAGCATCTCCTGGATCATCTGTTACTAACTCATCCCTAATTTATTTCTAGTTTATGTGTATAATCATTTAAAAAAGAGCTATACAAGGACGTTTCACCTTCACCGTGTTCTGTCGGTGAGAAAGCAGTGTTGCATCTGCAGCTTTTTTCACCATCTCTTCTGTCAGATGCTTCCTCGAGAGAATCGTAGCTTTTGATTTGCTTCCTTTGCCATTTGCAAACAAGTAAAAGAGGCTCTGGCGCACGCTCACTTTGTGCTAGAAACTACTTCAGTAAACTGAGAGCTGTTTGGAAGTCAAAGCCATAGGCTGGTGGATACCCAGCTTAGCCCTGGACAGCTCACTTCAGCCCCAGAGAGATATAGCCATGCTAGCACAGTAGATTCAGTCAGACTAACATAGTTGCCATCTGTAGAAATATCTGTGAATGAGCCATAGGCTCTGTAGGTCCTTGATGCCCTATAGTTATGTGAACCGGCCACTCTCCCTGATGTGAGAAGACATATATCCACTACCTCCTCCTGGTGTAGGGCTAGTTCATCCAGTAAAGGCTCACATCTTCACCCCATTTTTTCATCATATTGGCAGATATCTATGAGTTTTCCTCCTGTCTTTGAATATAAGCATATGATCATCCTTTCAGAAACAGTTAAATCTTTTTTATGTAGCCCTTTCTTCTTCATCCTGTTCTTCCATAGCTTCTTATATCTGTGAAATACAGATAGTGTTGTGTATAGGCTTTCTCAGTGCCAAGGAGAGATAGGGTATGGAAGAATATGAATTAACTGGAGCTCAGTCAAAACAAGACTAAAATGGTATCTTTTAAATAGTTTATTTCAGAGGCACAGAATAGCAACTATCATTGTAGTAAGGTGAGATACATGGAGAGAAACACAGAAAGTATCACTGATCTTTCCCCATCTTATACGTCTCTTACCTGTAACTTATAAAAATGTACACAATATAATCATAGAAGTAATTATAAGTTTACCTTCCAAGGGCCACTAAAATGAATCAGAGCATTTTCTTCAGTTTCCCCTGAGTCTTAAAGCTGACACTGAAACTCTTAGGTTGCATTACCAATTTCCCAGTGAAGTCAGGATGGGGGTTAAAGCATGAAGGAATACATGACTGGCTCTTCAGGACACATCAATTTTGATGCGAACAGAGAAAGACTCCTGCTGTGAATATAACCATTAACCTCATGTTTTGATACTGAGAGGCAACCGTAGCATTTAGTCACTAGGCAGAGGACAGAGTGGCCACAGCTCTGGGAAGCTGGAGAAGGCAATAAGACTTAGCAGGGAGCAGCTCACTGTTCTCAGGCACTGCTGCACCCCAGGTCCCCCTTCACTGAGCCCACTACACATGGCCTGATCCCTGATTGCATCTCGTAGGGCAGCCTGGGCAGCTACTAATGTTTCTGTTCTGCAGCTGTAATGGACTTGTGTCCCAAAGGGTACTTGTGCATGAGCTTAAAATGTTAAAACTAGAAAGTAAGCAGCTACTGAGGTGAGGAAGAGGTGCTCTGGAAGTCAGAGCCCTAGTCTACTCATAGCCAGCACCAATGAGAATCAGTCTGAGAACCTGAAAACAACTAATGTGGCTCACATTCAATGGAGAGCTTTGCAGGGAGATGGGGTAGGCTGCTCAGAGCTTGCATGGGGATATGTAGTGGTTATGTTTCCCGTTGCTGAGAAAATATATGTTGTGCTCTGCTACAAGCACTGATGGGCTCCAATGAAGTTAGGAGGAGGAATGAAAGTAAATTTGGAAGAATTCAGAAATGAAAAATGACACAAAGGAGCTCCAGGAATTTGCAAGTAGGAGTGAAACAGAATTGTGTTTGCAGTGCCTGTAGTGGAAATGTGTTCCTTTTCCACTGGGCTGCTATCAGCTACTCTCATGTAGTGTGTGGCAATTTAAGAGGCCCGCTGATGAAGCCAATGCACTTATAAAACTGTAAATCCAGTGAGAGTGAAAAATCAGGAGCTGTTATTGTGACATACATTAGGAAAGTATATTTACAGTGATGTAGGCACAAATGTAGCTTTGGACCAGCCAGGTTGAATAAAGATGGTAGGGATAAGTTAATGCAGCTGGCAAGCTACTTCAGAAACAGGTGCTGCAAGTTAATCAATTGGGCCCTGGGTGATCTCATGGGCAGAAGCATCATATAAGGAGGTAGCTAGCAAAGGAAGGGTGTCTTTGAGTCAACTCTGGTGGTTGTACTATGTTGCCTGTGTATGTCTCTGCATGTGCATTAATTAGACTCTTTACGTCTTTGAGTGAATATTGCCTGCACCACTACAACACAGTGAATATAAACAGAGATATCTGTTGAATATAGTTGCTCTTGGAAAGGTTTTGCTTGTGCACCGTTTGCCTAAGCAATATCCTGCTTATCATAGGCTGAGTGCTTATTTAATGAAATCAATTCCTGTTTATCTTCAGTTTCTCATCTATGTATCTTTCTATCTATATTATAATGGTCTTGTTTTGTATTTTCAGGCAAGTGCTATGCAAGTTTTTAATCTTTTTTTTTTTTTTTTTTCCTTTGTCATTCCCAGGCCTGTTCAGAGGTCCCTTCCAGCTCCAAGCTGCCACAGCTTCCTTGGAGGACTCTTTGTACAGCAGGAAAGGTCATCAGTATTTCTTAGTGAAATAATATTTCTCTCCTAAGATTCTGTCAAGCTAGACACTTTAAAAGCTATTTTAAACTGACGGAGTTCTTTGGGGTTTGCTCTTCTTTTAATTCTGTGTTTGATTGATTCATTTCTCTTGTATACTCTGCCAGCTTAGTGTTTATTCTCCCCTTACTTGCTTTAGACTTGCTCTTTGTTCCCTTGGCATTTTTCAGCTCTCTGCTTTCTTTTTGTAGAGGTCTATATCATCTAGAGCTGCGATCACAGCACGTGCTTCCTTTCCTACCACACACTTCTGTTTGAACAGTTGACCTTAATTTTCCAAAAATAAAAAAAAAAAAGAAAAAGATCTGGAATAGTTTTCGCCTTTCCACAGTTTCCAGTTAATGCCATAGAGTGTATCTTGAAATGTGGTAAATGGTCTTAGTCATCTTCTCTCTGTCCCCTTCGGAAATGACTTCATGTACTGTTAAGTTAAACATTCCTTGAGGTATAACAGAAGGACCTTTACTACCCCTGTAGAGTGCTATATTTCGAAGTATAAAAAATGAAGCCAACAAGAAAACTATTACTACTACAGTAATAATACAGTATTGTAACTGAAATAGGATTGCCACAAGGATTCAAATGGGTGATCTCCAGATACCACTCAGCTATCATGGGAAAGGATGTTATTGAATACAAAAGTCTTATTTTTCCCAACTCATCACATAGCCAACATTTCACCAGGATGACATGAGATGCTGTACTGTAAGGTTTCTTTCACTTAACTGGAAAGCCAAGTTTATGACTACTTATGATCACTAATGTGTCTTGGCATACTTCCAAGCATTGGATCATTAACCTTGCTGTCAAAGGTAAAATCCACTTATATAATTAGGTTATCTTTATCTCAAATTTCTACTTGCAGTTTCTCTTGGAAAAAGAAAGCAGACTGTTATTCCTTTCCTTTCCTTCAGAAAAGAAAACATCTGTGTGAAGCTGCTGTCAAATAACGGTGACTTAGCTCTTCATTTGCCTTTTTCACTTGCTATTTTAAACACAATAATAGATCTAATTCTTCGTCTCCTGATTTACTGTATTTGATTCTGTATCTAAATCACAGAATTCAGTTTAATACTTTTTATGTCTTTACTTAGTACCCATGATTCTTCTAGAGAGGTGTTAGACTGGATGACTGGCAGTTTTCATGTTTTTTGTCTTCTCCTTATCTGACTTCTGACCAGACATAAAGTTCTTGAAAGAGGGAAATGTGATTTGCTATTAGATGCTCTGGGGTTTACTTTTGAAGACAAGATTGAAGCACCTTTTAGTCTTTGGAAAGGACAATCATAGGGTTTAAGGCAGTTCTTATTGTATGAGAATTTTTATGTACTATTTTTTGTGCCATTTTTCTTCACATTTTTCCTCTTTCTACTTAGCACATTCCTCAGTAATTTAGTACTTTCTGTCATCTGTATAATCCTGTACTAGCATTCATGTGATATTCATACCTGGAGTGTGCACCTCACTAGGCAGCAAATGAAAAGCTCTGAAGTAAAGGGAGGCAGCAGAAGGCATCTGACATGCAATCAGCAGTGTGCAAGCTTCCAGGTTTAAACTGCAATTCTGTTTTGAAAGTTATATCTGTGAAAGCAATGTTGTGAGAGTTTGGAGTATCTGCTCACAAAGGTCAGAGGCAAAGTGCACTAGGAATTTCCTAATGGCCAGTACTTTTATCTACTGCAAGTATTAGCATCTGAAAACCCATCTTTATTCTGTCTGGCAAAGATAACTTCACCTTTAACAAAAAATTCTAACAGGGTGAAATCTTTCCAAATTAACATTTTTGCAGCTTCATTGCCATCAGATGCCTCAGTTCTCATCACTTTTTTTTTGCCCTATATATCCCTGAAGGGATATAGACAGTGAAACTGCACAGGGGCCATGAAGGCACATCTGGACTGACAGCTGTAGCTGTGTTAACATGTTCGTTGCGAATGAGAGCAGAATCTAGCTCAGGCATGTTTTGTGCCAGATCTACACCACTAGCAAAAACAAGAGAGCAGCTAAGATGTGTTCTTGTCACTAATTCCCATCAGCTTGTCTCAGAATGCATCCATTCCCACAACTCAATGGAGTCACCCCCACTCCAGTGTGGGTTTCCCACAGGGTTACAGGCTCCTTTCAGGTACCTGCTCCAGTGATGAAAATTTGGACATCTGTGTTGATTTAACCCTGGCTGGGTGCCAGGTGCCCCCAAATTGATTCTATCACTCCTCCTCCCAAACAAGAGAGGTGGAGAGAGAAATATAAAGAAGGGCTTGCGAGTAGAGATAAGGAGATCACTCAGCAATTAGCTTCATGGGAAAAATGGACTCAGCTTGGGGAGAAATGGTTTAATTTATTAACAATCAATAGGGAAATGAGAAATGAAAATTGAATCTTAACATAACTCCCCTCACTCTTGCATCTTCCCAGGTTTCTACTTCCCCATCTCACTGCAGCAGAGGGGATAGGGGTGGGGGTTATGGTCAGTTCATCACAGATCTACTTTGTTGCTGCTTCCTCTCAGGAGAAGGCCTTCTCACATTTCCCACTGCTACAGTATGGGATCTTTCTCATGTGAGATAGTCCTCTATGTATTTCTCCAATGTGGATCCTTCCAATGGGCTGCAGTTCTTCATGAACTGCTCCAGTGTGGATCTCATACACAGGAGAAACAGTCTTTCAAAAATGAACTGCTCCAGCATGAGTCACCCATGGGCTCATACGTCCTGATAGCAAACCTGGTCCAGCATGTCCTCCTCTCTCCATAGGTTCCCAGGTCCTGCCAGGAACTTGCTCTAGTGTGGATTTCCCACAGGGTTACAGACTCCCTCAGGCATCCTCCTGCTCGGGCGTGGGGTCTGGCTGTGAGTGGATCTCTGCTCCACTGTTGCCTCCACAGACTGCAGGGGTCCCACCATGGTCCTCAGCACAGGTCACAGGGGAATCTTTCCTCCCCCTTCTTCTCCACTGACCTTGATATCTGCAGAGATGTTGTTCTTACAGTCTCACTCCCTTCTGCTGCTGCTGCGGTTTTGCATTTGACCAGCAATTTCTTTCCCTTCTCAAATCTGTTATTCACAGAGGTATTACCTCAATCACTAATTGTCTTGGCTTTGGCCCATGGTGGGACCATCTCAGAGCCAATGGGCACTGGCCATATCAAATATAGGAGAAGTTTATGGATTTTTTTTTTTTTAAAGACGACACCCCTGTAAGCCCCCCACTACCCAAACCTAGACACACAAACCAACATTTTGAATGAAGGGCTGATTTCTGTTGGGTTTTGTGGTTTTTGTTTTTTCCAGAACAGAGAAGAGGCTCTTAACCACATCCAAAGCTTTGGTGCTGCTCATTCAGTGTGGTAGTGTTTCTATAAACAGTAGAGGTGATGGATTTGCACCTGTTTTGGTGTAACCACTTGTCTCCCTCCTAAAACCCTAAAAGAAAGGAAAAAACCTGTTCTGGTTTAGCAAGGAGCAGCTTTTGGCTTAGTAACAGGGTTGCAGTGAAGACCCGGTAAAGAGTTTGTGGACTCTCCCCCGGCTCCTGGGTTCAGACCCACCTCCAGCCCGGCTGGGCCAATCTGGCGCCTCTGCGATCACTATTTAGGGGACAGGAATTTGAAGTGCTGGCAGGAGGTGTATGGGTGATACAAGATGGAGGCGACCACACGGACCCTTCAGCCAGAGAAGGAGGAAGGAAGGAGAAGCAGTAGACCAGAGACCCCTCTGCAAGCCATGGCAAGAATGCAGACTGTGCCCCTGCAATCTATGGAGACCCCTGGCAGGACTGAGAGTTACCAGCAGCTCCGTGTGAGTGAGCCCGGACGGGCGAGGGACTGTGTGGGGAGACGGCCATGGCACAGGCCGTGTTGGAGAGCCTGCACGTCGTAGAGCAGCCCCACATGAGAGGCAGAGAGGAGCTGCAGCCTTTGGAATAAGTGCGCGTCGGAGCAGCCCGTGCAGGGCTGCCATGCGTGTGAGTTACCCCACGGACTTGCAGGGAGGACTGGTGTGGAGTTCACCCATCCTGAGGAGGGACAAACGGCAGAAGCCATGGGGAACAGACTAACTGAAACCCCCACTCTCTGCCCCCCTGAACCGTTCGGGGGGGGCAGGGTAAAAACCCCGGGATCAGGGCTCTGAGCCCGGGAAGAGGGGAGGTGTGGCAAGAAGGTGTTCTTAAAAAGGCTGGTTGGACTCTTCATTGATGTATTACTCTGTGTTGTTTTATCTTGGTTATGTTTTGGGTTTTGTGGGTATGTTTTAGTTGATGTTGCATTAAATTATTTTCTGTTTTCTTCCCCAAGCCGAGTGGCCTGGTCTGTTTTGTCCTGGACCTTAAGCAGCAATTGAGCTCTCCCTGCCCTTGGGCAGGTCTCAGCCTCTTAGGTACTCGAGGCTAATCGTGGTCTTTGTTTCCCTGATGGGCCTAAACCATGACAAAACCCTAAAATGTTTTCCCCATGAACCATAGTAGACCAGACTATCAGCTTTATACTCTGCAAAGGAAACAAAAGTCAAACCATGGAGAAGATAGGCCAACCAAACTTTTCATAGCTGAAGGGAAGGATGTTTTAAGTAAATGTTCATAAGAAAGTTTTATTAGCGATATCATTGCCTTATTTTTCTCATTTAAGCTATTTTGGAAACTATTCTGCATATAGGACTATAGTTTTATCTCAATTGTATGTAAGACAGAAAACTATATAAAATAATATCAATAATTGGATAATACAGAACTTTAGTTCTTTAGATGCATATAGATGTCATGGTTTGGCCCAGCTACCACAGCAGCACCACGACAGTCTCTCGCTCAGTGCCCCCATTCACCCCCACCCTTGTTAGGATGGCAGAGGCCCCAGCAAATGGGAGTAAAAAAATAAGCAAGGCTGTTGTGGATTAAGACAAGGGCAGGGAGGACTCACTGTCATTTATGGTTCCGGGCAAAACAGACTCCAGTACTCGACTTAGAGAGGAAAGTAGGAAAGTTTATTCTACAAGAAACAGAACAGAATAAAAGCAAAAATGGAGTAGGATGATCAGAAAATTGCAACCTGCACTTTAAGATCTCCTTCCCCCATCCCTCCTTTCTTCCTGGGCCCAGCTCACTGCTCCCGATATCTCTACCTCCTCCCCCCTCAATAGCTCAGGGGGGCAGGGAATGGGGGATGTGGTCAGTCTCTCACAGATGGGCTGTGCCGCTTCTGTCTTCTCAGATGAGGATGACTCCTGGCATTCTTCCCCTGCTCCAACACAGGGTTCCTCACACGAGACACAGTCCTTGGTGAATATCTCTGGTGTGGATTCTTTGCCATGGTGGCAGTTTCTGCAGCTGCAGGGTCCCTCTCTCAGGACAAGGCCTCTTCTGGGCACAAGTTTAATGAGCTGCTTTGTCATGGGTTCCTTCCCACAGTTACAGTTGTGGATATTGGGTCCCTTCCTCAGGACTAGACCTCTTCCGGCCATAGTTTTAAAGAAGAAAATCACTGCCCTTGGCTCAGGGTCTGCAGTGAAGTGATTGGGCCCCCGCCACGGGACATGGCCTCCTCCAGCCATAGTCACTGTCCCTGGCTCGGGGCCTTTAATGAAGTGAATCGTTGCCCCTGGTCAGGGGCCAGCTTTAGAAAAATGAGTTTCTGCCCCTGATAGGGGGTCATTATCAAAATGAGTCTCTACCACTGATGCAGGGTCTTTAAAGAAATGAAAATAAATCTCAGCTTCACCAGTTCTCTCCACAGAATGCAGGGGAGTCTCTGCTCCAGCACACCTCCTCCTCTCTTTCGTCACTGACCTTGGAGTCCACATGGTTGTTTCTCTCACTGTTCCTACTCCTTGCACCACCACCAGCCAGAAGAAGAAGAAGAAGAAGGAGCAGAAGAAGGAAGAAACAGGAAGAAGAAGGAGGAAGAAACCTCCTCTTCTAGCTTCTTCTTAAAAAGTGATCGTGGAGGCGTCTAATTGGCTCAGCCCCAGCAGTGGGTCTCGCTCAGAGCTGGGGAGAGTTGTGAGCAACTTCTTACAGGAGCCATCTTTACAGTCCCTTCATCTTTACCAGAAAAGGCTGTCATGTCAAACCATGACAATAGAGTACAACCAACAGGAGAATATAGATTGCTTTCACAAATTGCTGTGCTCTTTCAGCAAGGAAAAACTTGGTGGTAAGAAATGACAAAAAGAAGACTAGCCCCATCATATGTTATGCTTCACAAACGGTCTCCATGGAAATGCTGGGTTCATTTTCTTCTTTACTCAAAACCTGTTTTGGGTAGAGATCACTATTGATTTGAAATGTAAAAATTTCTCATGAATCAGAGGACTTCATTAGTCATGCATGGCGTCATTCTTTCCAATCTGACCTCTGTTTGCAAAATGATATCTCACTCCCATTCTCAGACTGGTAGAGTTGGCAATGAAGAAAGAAGATTGAGCAGCTTCGAAAAAGGTAACTATTTGTCTTGAGTGCTTATCTCAATATTTTCTGATGTGAAAGCAAAAACACAACAGAACCAATTTCCTTGCCTTCTGTCAGTCTACCTCACTTTGTCCACAAGGTACAGGTTTGTGGGAATTCAGTGAACTGAAATGTTACTGCTCGTCCTGTCCTAAGCAGAACTCTTACTTCCATTTTAGTATACTCCCTGTGTGAGAATGTTGTGTAGAATGGAACATCATTTGACATATACTGTATGATATTGTATATATCATACCCCTGATGTCAATGGTGCATGGTTGGATACTAAAATCAAAAGAGAACTCAGTGTGCTATAATATATTTTTCGCTATACTTTTTCCAAGATGTGAAGTTGATTGATGTCTTTGATTAGCCTAATTTTAGCACAGAAGATGGTGCAATTTCTTCTCTGTCTTGTCTGGAAATAGTAAAAAAATGCCAAGTCTGATATTTCTAGTCGGTATTTGCTAACTACAGGCACTGCTCATTTCCTCAAAAACATAAAACTATTAAGGATTTATGTAATGCAAGGTGAACATTTTCAACAATAGAAGTAAAATCCATTGTAAGATATGTGCACAACAATATATGTAGAAGAGCAAACACTTTTATTTCTATTCAGAGAAACTTAAAAATCTAGCATAAGGATCTAACAGTCTGATTAATTCATTTTTCTTGTATATGTACTAAGTAGGCTTCAGTCAAATGTTTTATTAAATAGTGGTTTTAAAAGTTCAAATAATTTAAATGAAAATGACAATAATAATTTTCTAGGAGTAAAATAAAAGTTGTAAAACTTTTAATTAAAATACAGAACTGTAAAAACTCTTTAAAAGTCATTCACTTGAATGATTTTATTATTTATACTAACAGAGAGTCTCAATGGAGTTCTCAAAGTTTTCCATAATGAAAAAAATCTCAATAGGATAACATTTCTTTTATTTTTTCCTCTTTTTTTTTTTTTCATCTAAGTCACATAAATAAAAATAAAATGTAAAAAGGGGTTATGCAATCACATTTCATGGCATACATTTCAATTTGTTTAAAAACAGAGACATTGATGAGACTAGGTTTCTAATGAAGGTTTATCATTAACTTCAATGCTCCCATAAAAGTGAACAAGAAGTTACAATGTTTTGGTCATCTCAGTAGTTAAACTAATAAAAACACATCCTTTTTCAGCCATGCATATAATAGTAGTCCAAAATTATTGCAGCAGTTAGGTAGGGTCCCCCAGTTTTCCTTTTTTTTTTTAAATTAGTCTCAAAAAGTTTCAAAAAATTTGAGACTAATTTAAAATTAGTCTCAAAAAAATTTAGGTACTAATGTACCTAAATAATTCTATTAGCCAAATGAAACACCTCTTTAGAATTCAGGTGGCTGTGGATTAGCAATGACCTTGTATGAGAACATTTCTAAATCAAAAAGGAATCAAAAGGCACGTACTGGCTACTCTTGGTTATCTTTCTGTCACTCCCTTCTCAGTGTGCCTGTTCAGCTGCAGCCGGTGCTCCTTCTGCTTTTTCCCTACTGCCCATTATCTGAGACATAAAACCAAGAGACTGAGTATTCACAACACAGTAATAGCAATGACTGCTACCTGTTGTTGAGATACCCACATTGGCTTTTGAGAGGCTGTGACTGAGCACAGGAAGCAGTCCCTGGCGTGTCAGCACACCAGTTCACCCCATTTCTATCGCCATGACTGATGCATGGACAAATGCCATGTCTCTCAAGCAGTGGAAACAAATCCTGATCCTTCTACACTTAGCCTTGATTCTGCCTATTAAAATAGACTTGAAAGGTAACAAAAAAGAGATTTTACTTCCTTGCATGCTTCGTTTCATCAATAAGTCCGAACTTTCAAATATTCACTGCTAAACAAGGACTAATTTGGGGAAAAAAACATGCCAGAAGGTGACTGTGGTTCTCTGCTTCTAGGTAGGAACTGTGTTAACTGATTGATGGTCATGCAAGTGAAAGTTAGGCTTTTAAAACAAGAGTAAGTCCAACTTCTGACTCTAAAGGTAAATGTCAGCTGTTGAATTTGCTCATAGTCCAACTGTGTATTTCAAGGACCCCTCATTCAACTCCCATGCCTGTTTGTCCTTTGTATTAAGAGAGAGAGAAAAAAATTATTATGTTAACATAAATACAATCACAGTAGAATGATCATTATAAAGTAAGAGGGGAAAAAGAATAAAATTTGCAAACTACGTCATTCAGCATAGGATAACATGGCCTTTTGCTGGACAGAGTAACAGTTCTGTACAACAGCCACTCCGTCCAGAAAAATAAAGATTGGAAGCAAAATCATTCCAATGTTAATGTTTTAATTCCTGAAAAGATATTTTTGCATAAGGCTGCTATTTTTTAAGCCATGAATTTCTGAATATTATTTATATGAATACAATGTGTTTTAATGTACATTGTTTTCTATGACAAAAGAAGTCCGCTAATCTAGCCAGTATAAAAAAAAATAGACATGAATATAGCAATGTAGTGATCTTGATCAGATAGACAACTATCTGATCGGGTGGGAAACAGGGTGGAAAGAGGGACTGACTTCTTGGAAAGAGTATAGGAACATTGCCAGGGCATGCAGGGGTGTAACTAGGAAGGCTAAAGCCCTTCTAGAATTAAATTTAGTCAGAGAAGTTAAGGACAGTAATAAGGCATTTTTCAAGTACATCAGCAGTAGAAGGATGATGAGGGGAAATGTGGGCCCACTGTTAAACACAGAGAGTGCCCTTGTGTCTGAGGATGAAGAAAAGGACGAAGTACCAAATGACTTCTTTGCTTCAGTCTTTATGGCCAAGGCTGGTCCTAGGGAAGCCCAGTACAGCAAGGATAATAGGACGGCCAGGACAGCAGAGGACTTGCCCTGGATGGAAGAGTAAGAGGTTAAAGACTTGTTAGCCAAGCTTAAGGCTCATAAGTCAATGGGTCCTGATGGGATGCATCCTAGAGTGCTGAGCTGATGTGATTGCTAAGCCTCTCTCCATCATTTCTGAACAATCACGGAGGACAGGCAAAGTGCCTGAGGACTGGAGAAAGGCCAATGTCATGCCAGTCTTCAAAAAGGGCAGGAAGGATGACCCAGGAAACTAAAGGCCAGTCAGTCTCAACTCCATCCCTAGAGAGGTGATGGAACAACTCATCCTCAATGTTGTTAGTAAACATATGAAGGATAAGATGGTTATGAGGGGGAGTCAACATGGCTTCACCAAGGGGAAATCCTGTTTGACCAACCTGATAGCCTTCTGTGAGTGCACAACTGGCTGGCTAGATGAGGAGAGAGCAGCAGATGTCATCTACCTTGACTTCAGCAAGACTTTTGACACTGTCTCCCATAACATCCTGATCAGAAAGCTCAAGCAGTGTGGCTTGGATGAGTGGACAGTGAGGTGGATCAAGAGCTGGCTGAATGACAAAGCCCAGACGGTGATGATCAATGGAACAGAATCAAGTTGAAGGCCTGTGGCCTCAACGACCTGGATGAGGGGACAGAGTGTACCCTCAACAAGTTCACTGATGATACCAAACTGGGAGGACTTGTTGATTCCCCAGAAGACTGTGCTGCCATTCAGCGGGATCTCGACCAGCTTGAAAGTTGGGCAGAAAGGAAACTCATGAGGTTCAACAAGGACAAGTGCAGAGTCTTGCATGTAGGAAGGAAAAATGCCATGCACCTGTACAGGCTGGGAGTCAAACAGCTGAAGAGTAGCTCTGCAGAGACAGACCTGGGAGTGCTGGTTGATAATAAACTAAACATGAGCCAGCAATGTGCCCTCGTGGCCAAGAAGGCCAATGGCATCCTGGGATGCATCAAGAAGAGTGTGGCCAGCAGGTAAAGGGAGGTTCTTCTCCCTCTCTACTCTGCCCTGGTGAGGCCTCATCTGTAGTATTGTGTCCAGTTCTGGGCTCCCCAGCTCAAGAGGGACAGAGAACATTTGGCGAGAGTCCAGCGCAGGGTCACCAAGATGATCAGGGGACTGGAACATCTCATATGAGGAAAGGCTGCGGGAACTGGGGCTGTTTAGTCTAGAAAAGAGGAAACTGAGGGGAAATCATATTAACATTTATATATATCTAAACAGGGGGTGTCAGAAGATTGGGGCATCCCTTTTTTCTATTATAGCTAGCAACAGGACAAGGGGTAATGGGATGAAGCTGGAACACAAAAAGTTCCATTTAAATATAAGAAAAAACTGTTTCACTATGAGGGTAACGGAGCAGTAACACAGGCTGCTCAGAGGGGTTATGGAATCTCCTTCCTTGGAGGTCTTCAAGACCCGCCTGGACATGTTCCTATCTGACCTGATCTAGGTGACCCTGCTTCTGCAGGGGGTTTGGACTAGATGCACTCACAGCCTTCTAAAAGTAACAGAAATTTCATTCTGGAAGTTTCAGTGCTTCACAGTTTGGTGTTTTACTAATACGAAAGAAAAAGTATTCCTCTTTAGTCCACTTCTCTATGTTTCTCTCAAAGTTACACACCTATTCAATCCCAGTGGAAATCAATTCTTAACTTTATTTTAGTTACTAAGCAAAATTTACAACTAATCTACCAAAGGGAATGTAGTCTTGCTTTCTCAAGTCTGTTTAAAAGAAGCTGCAAGAAGACTCTGACCTCAGTGACACACAATGGAATTGGTACTGCAGAATATCCAAATCTTGCATTAGTATTAGTGATATCCTTTTTAAACTGTTTCACACTTTGTAGAGCAGAATGCAAAATTTTTACAATTTTAACAGTTACTGGTAAGAATGTTGATCTGATGAATTGTGATATCCAATAAGAGATCTATTAACAGGAAAAGACTCCATCTAGTCCAAGCTGCAAACTCCTATTCATCCGTGTGGACATTCCTACAAAGATCACAGAAAAGGTGCAATCCTAAGCTGTTAAATGGAGGTCGTGGTTAAAAGTCAGACTTAAAACCCTGAGTCACTTAGGTCTGTGTAGAGTCAGACCAAAATATCTTCTAGACTTCCATCTCCTAATCTTACTGTCCCAGATCCTGAAAGCTATTTTAGTTCTGAATTCCTATAGAATCAAACACCTTTGAAGCCCTGTGCATTCTGGCTCCAGCTAGGTTTGGAGGAAGCTGCTGTCACACACTAGTGCTGGGTCGTATCATTCCTTCCATAGATTTTCATAAACTTACATCTGTACCACAGAGATAGTACCACTTCCTGAGCTTTTATAAGTCTGTGAATAGAAAAGAAGACATGAGAGAAAACGATAGTATTGAAACAGAAGTTTTCTCAGTATAGTAAGTGGTATCTAACATTTTTCCTGAGGTTGGACTACCGCAGGTGCTGTCATTGGCTTCTCTGTAGCTTGGAATGGCAACAAGTATTATTTTCAATCAGTATTGGAAAAGATGTGTGACCTTAAATGAAGAGTGATGGATAAGTACTCTGACAGACTCTCCAAAGCCAGTAGCTGTTGAAAGAGAATTGTAATTTCTGCCACATAAAGAAAGAACAGATAAAGAGAGACAGTGGATGAGACAGAATCAGAAGAAGGAAATCAATTAAAGATAATTTCCCTATACAAAATTACATGTCTTACCCATGGGATCTTTGCCACTAAGCAGAAAAAAAGTTGGATAAATGGTAAAATTAAGTAGAAGGGTTTTTTAGCTGTCTCTGTGCTGAGTTTACTTACATGTTCATGATGGACAGTGTCTGTGAAGCATTGTTGTGAAGTAACTGTCCCTTTCTTTAGTGATTTTCATAGAATCATAGAATCATAGAATGGTAGGGATTGGAAAGGATCTCCAGAGATCATCTAGTCCAAACCCCCCCTGCAGAAGCAGGGTCACCTAGATCAGGTCAGATAGGAACATGTCCAGGCAGGTCTTGAAGACCTCCAAGGAAGGAGACTCCACAACCCCTCAGGGCAGCCTGTGCCAGGGCTCCCTCACCCTCACAGTGAAATAGTTTTTTCTTATATTTAAGTGGAACTTTTTGTGTTCCAGCTTCATCCCATTACCTCTTGTCCTGTTGCTAGCTATAATAGAAAAAAGGGATGCCCCAACCTCCTGACACCCACCCTTTAGATATATATAAATGTTAATATGATTTCCCCTCAGTATCCTCTTTTCTAGACTAAACAGCCCCAGTTCCCGCAGCCTTTCCTCGTATGAAAGATGTTCCATACCCCTGACCATTCCCCTGATTTCCCCTGATCGTACCCCTGATTTTCCTTCAAGGCCCACAAGATCTGTTCCTGCTTGTTTTTACTGCACTGCTCTTTTGCTCACAAAAATCATTCATCCCTGATTTAAACAGGAAAAAAATAAGTGAGATTTGTTCTTTGTGACAGAAACCTTTAAAGATGAAATGTCTTTAGCTAGCTTGGGATTTAGAGTCTCTGGGCTAGAAAGGGTAAATATGATGGTGATGACTAAGCAATATTTCAGTCTTGACATGACCACCTCTTCTAGCAATTACAGCAAAGAAACAATATGTTCTTTACCCTTCTAAGCAAACAGTTATCCATTATTTGCACAAGATGCTGGTTAATAACACTGTGTCTGAAGTAGCCGATGATTTCTTGCTTTTATTTAATTAATTTTATTCATTTTATTGATGCTTTAGTGTTTTTTTTTCTCTTTATCCCAAGGCATTAGGTGGATATTTTCATCACGTAGACTGGCTCATTTGTCTCTGTAGCTCTTCCATTCAATGCTTGCTCCTGCTGCCTGCCGCATAGCCCTTCAGCTAGCAGAACCAATTAACCTCCGTCTACTTCTTTAAAAGCAAAAAAAACCCCTTCTCTCTTTTCTGTGCTTACAATAGGGTTAGCCAAAGTACATACTCAGGGCTATAAATATATATCTTGGAAAAGTGTAAGCATGTGCCATGAATTGGATTTATTTTGTCTTGGGAAATCACACTTAATATAAAACCGTAGTTTCTGACCTTTTCTTTGTTTTTCATTGTATTACTTATTAGCATAAACTAACATTTATACTGCTGCTAATATCCAAAGAGGTGTTGACATGGTTGTGGATACATAAGCTTGCCAGATAAATGACAAGCCAGAGGGACATGTCTTACCCATGTAGTCACTGCAATGCATTGCAGAAAAGCAAAATATCCTTCAGGTCAAGGAGGTGTTGCAGTATGAACATCATCACCTTGACTGAATATAATCGATCTGCTTGAAAGCACCGAAGTCAGCTCAGGAAGAGGTAGTTGCTCTATCAAGATAGGACTAATAAACATTGTTTGAGACACCTGGGTTTCTTTCAGTTGCAATATCTATGACAGGAGTGGTTGGATATCCTTTAGTAACTACTTGGCAAAAATTACCCCTTGTTCCCACCTAAACCCTGGGGAAAACACATGATTTGTTTTGATTTTTTATAAAGGGAAAGGTTGGATGAAATTGTTTCTTTTTCCCCAGGGTGTTTGTCAGCTGTAGGATGGAATCCTTGTTAATAAACTGAAATACTTAGAATCTCTTTTAAGGGATTTTATAAGAAATATTTGCATGGTTTTATCTTTATTATTTTATATGCTATTTATAATATTTCATTTGTTCTTATTATTCTATTAATTTATGAACTACCTTGAAAGAGGCTGTGATAAGTATGGGCTAGTGCCTACTACAAACATGGTCAAGGCTTCTAATGACTATTAGGCCATTCTTCAATTCACTGAGCTCCTTTTACTGTTAGCCTGAAAAGGACTGAAGCTTTGTTAGCAGAGGTAGCACCTGAAGCACAGCTGTAATGGAAAAAAAATGAATTGTGAATAATAGAGTGGAAATAAGGTTATGATATTTAGCCAGTTATCTAGTCATCCATACTCTAAATATTTATGACCTTTCCTAGGAAAGAAAATACAAAATTCAGCTTACATAGGAAAATGTGACTAATTCATTCCCTGGCAAATGCATGCTTGTTATTCACAATGTTAAGTTTCTGATTTTATCCCTGTAACATTCACTTTGGTCTCCACATATCAATCTTCCCATCACAGATGTTTGAAGCATCTCCATGAACTTCCCCATTCTGAAAGTCACGGGACAATACTGCATAACTCCATTGATCCCATTTATAGAAAATCCTCACTGTCCGTTTGACATCACATCGTCACAGCAGTTTCACTCAAATTCCTTCATAGTGATCTCTTCAACCATTGTCTCTCTCTGTTTGGGAGCATTGCCTTTTGGATCAGCGGAGGACAAGCAGATTTTTTGGCAGCACATATTGCCATGAGTGCTCTACCTAAACCCTCATAAGCCCCACTAGGTTGTGCTGAGTATGGCAGTATATTAATGGAGAAACAGTCCGTACAAGGTAAGGTTTGTAGTAGCTGGCAGTTTCCTCAGTAACCAGCTCTCCAGGACTTTACTGAGGAGCACAGGCTGAAATGTTGCAGTTTCCAAGGTAAACTCCTGAACAAAGCTGTAAAAAGCAGCCATACATACTTCAGTCAGAAGTACAGCCATGATAACCCATATAGCACCATAGGACTGTGATTTCTGCTCCTCTGTAAGGGATTTCCACTCTTGCAGCTTTAGCTTCCTGTACTGATGCAGCCCACAGGGTTGTGAGCTGCTCTGTTCTGTTTACACATTGGTCTGCACCAGCAAAAGCAAGCTGAGAGGAATCATCAGACCTTTGCCCCTAAGTCTCCCCTCTGCTCCTTCTGCCTATTTTTTCTGTGACCATGAGAAATTCTTTATGCAAAGCTTTCTCTTCCCTGAACTCTACTGCTTCTCAGAGAGCTCATTTTTTTTCCAGAGGTCTCCTACAACACGTAGGCTGGTAATCGAGGGCCAAACTAATGTCTACAGTAGCCAACAGAGATTAAAAGTATGTGAGTAAGGTAGTTTATAGTAATTGTACCCTGCATATGTTTTGGTACCTGCTGTGAATTCAATGTGGCACTAGGTAGTGAAGTACACTGTGTTTGGTTATAGGGGGAAGGGGATAGCTCTGCAGAGAGGCATCTTCATCCAGCTCTGCAGGAGTAGTTTGCAATATGCATGTGAGGACAGTGCAGGCAGAACTGAAATAACTCAAGCATGTTTGTGCTGCCTAAAGAAATTTAGCAGAGATCTCCTTTTTACAGAGCTCAAATGCCTGAAATGAAGGAACTGCAATTAGTTGCATAAGAGCAAAGTTGCCTGACCGTTCTTGTTACTCTAAGGTCTGTTTTTAAGGCCATTTTATCTCTTTGTGAATCCAACAGACCTTTTGGACCAGTTTCAAACTAGCTAATTGCATGATGGAGAGGGTTTGCTACACACTTGTTTGAGAATGGGTCATTACCTTCTCCCAGTGAGGGAAAAAGGTGGAAGAGGAGACAAACTGTTAAACACCTTCAGGGTTAAAAAAGGAATTGGTTGCTTTTGATCTGGCATAAAATCAAATGTGGGTAACAGATTTCCTGGGAAGAGAGGTAGGGAAATGGAGGAGCACTGATTATTTGTAGTGCCTACTGAGTCAGAAGCAATTGTAACATAGGAATCAAGTCCTGCTGCACAGGTGTGAAATTGAGAAGTCACACACATCCCAAAACACATTTAATGCATCAGATGCTGCTGGGATTGACCTTGTTTTGTGTACATTAGGTTTGTAACCTTGGACAGTAGGTAACATGTACAGATAGTACATAGTTCTGATACCCAATGTGCAGTTCATTTGTTCTTTGCCTCAACAGATTGATTCAATAATTTGCCAGCACCTCTCAGCCAGAAGAGGCTGAACTTTCTGTCCAAGTCCAAAAGATCTGTCCCCTTTTCAGCTTCCACTTGTTCCTTGCAATGTTGTTTCAAATCAGAAGCTTCCTTCTTCCCAGATGAAGAAGGAAGTGGCAATAAATTGTCCTGTGAAGTCAAACAAAGAAAAAGGAAGAGGCAGGGAAACATGTTTCTCTTTTTACCTTATTATTTAAAAAAAAAAAAAAAAAAAAGTTATCCTTTCCAACCAGCTTTATCACTAATCAGAAAGGGAAAAAAAACCCAACAAAAAACAACTATTTAAACTGTATCTATTTCCCTCTCATCTCTTTTTATCCACTATTTCATAAATATTGTTAACAACTCAGCAATCCAAGGGACAATTTGACTGGTGGTGCAGAGGAATTTCCAACTCCACTCAGTGACTTGGTTCTGAGACCCATCTGATCACAGCCAGGCTTTCCATCAGCCCTACTTCAAGTTACGCATCCAGTCATGTCCTGTGGGATCAGGCAATTGTTTAGACTGAGTGGAGTTCAGCCCCACTGCTGCATTGTTTAAAACTCCCACTGTCTTTGATGTGGCCTGAACTTCCTACTTAAGATAACACTGAGTAGCCATTGCCCCAGTAGAGCAGAAGAACTTGCCTGTATAAGTTTTAAAAATGACCCTGACTTCTGCTGCCTACCACAGGGAAACAGGTGCCATAAAAAATAGTTGGCAAGATGTTCAGAAGGAGCAGGAGCATTCCTGTGAGAAGTGTGGGAATAACAGCAGCAGAATCACTGCCTCTGTGTTGCATCTTCTAACTTGAATCTCTTCCATTACTCATCCCACTTCTTGCATAGCACAAATTTATCATTGAAGGAGCAGAAGTAAAAGCTCTGTCTTGCTATGAAAATTTGGTGTCGAACATAGCTTTTCCTACAACACACCTAACTACTGCTTGCTCAGTGATTAAAACCTCCTACAAGGGAAAGAAAAAATAGTTAGGTATTGTACTTCCTATTGCATGTGAAGAGTGCCCTAGTAGTTAATAGGTATGTGCAAAAGCTGTCTTCTTTTTAGAGTGGAAAAAAAAGCCATTCCAAGTTGCTGGTGTGTGGGTACCCACAGCTCAGTTTCCATCTTGTCCCACTGCATCTTCCTCTGCTGTCTGCATATTGCACACCTTTCTCCTTCTAACCTCATCAAGCTTTTCTCTGCCATTGAAGCATAAATACATAAAAGTGCTTCTTTATAACTACTAAATGCTTCAGTCACTTATCCTTCCACCTTTCTCAGTTTCTTGCACTGGTAATGTTCCTCCTACCAGTTCTTTGTTAGAGTATACATGGCAGCATATACAGTAGAGCATGGTAAGGCTGTGTCTCCTTTACAGTGTACATTGTCATGCTCATACTTGCGGAGAGCAGAAGCAGAGTTCTGCCTCCCTTTCCGGTGATGTTCTATAGCTGTTCAGTATAGGTATAAATGACTACACTGAGCTCAAAGCAGAGATGGACCCTGCATATGTAATTGGTAATACCTATTCTTACTTTTGAATCAAAAATGTAGAAAGCTTGTGAAAAAATCTGATCTTGGATGGGGGGAAAAATGGTGAAAAGCCTTTCTAGGCTTTCCTCTACCAACCTCTCTGTACAATTGCCAGAATCAGTATTGCCCTATTTGAACAGAACTGCTTCAATTCACAGAAAGTAATGGTGAGTAAATAATTTTACCATCCATAAGTTTACCGTTTCTGTTAGCTAAGCATATGTCATAATAGTGCATCACCTGCTTGTGAAGGTTAAGCCTCACAAGGTGGAATGAAACCTCCCAGGTCAGAAGAGGCATTGTGGAGAGCCTCGTACCTCTGCTTGGTGACTGAAAGAGGTGGGAAGACATGCCCCCAAGTTCATCCTTTGGGAAAGGGAAAAAAGGCAATAAATTCTCTTCATTTCTACATCTGTGGGAGCAGATAAGAGGAGAGGGAATCAAATGTGGTTAAGGGGCAAAGATTAAAAACTACAGGGCTACTCTGCAAATTTCTTTTACAAAGAATATGTAAGTGGGAAATATAAGTAGATTAAGAGTTCAGACCACATAGGCTATTGAAGAAGTCCTGCTGTATCATCTGTGAGGTGTAACAAGACAAGCTTAACAGTATGATTCAGGCTGTTGTTGGAGAGATGTGATGTCACAAAAATTAAGACAAATTGGAAGTTTACTACAAGTTCAGTCCCAAAACATCATCACACTTCTGCTTAACATTAGATTTAAATGTCTAGCAGCCTCCTTTCATCCCAGTAACTCATAGCAGGCAAGGTTTCATCTTGCAAATGCTGTCATCACAACTGGCAGCCTTGCTGACCGCCTTAGCAGAGAGGCCAAGGACTCGTCGATGTTTTGTTAATTTAAATGGAATAAATTGGCCTAAAGAGTCAAAGGCATTAACACGATCCTGTCACTGTACACTTAAACAAGGCTTGGGGTTTTGAGTGCAGACTTCAGCTGAGTCTCATGGCAAAAAAAGCACCATTAAAAATCTTTTAACTTTCTTTAAGGATTCAGAAAAAGGAAGAAAACTACTGAAATCACTGAAATGTAGAGTATTAATGTTTTCACTCAGCCTTCCTTTAAGAAGGTTCTTTTTCTGTAGAACTTCCATTATTTAGAGGAATAGAAAAAAAAAGATATTTAGTTTTAAGTAGGATGAAAATGTGGTTTAGGGGGAAAAAACCAAAAAACAAAAAGTTTGTTGAGATGGTCTAGATTATTACCATTAAAGTCTAACCTCAGCTTCCTGAAAACAAGTAACAAAGCAAATGGAAAGTCACCATTAATGGAGTCACCATTAATGGTGACTCTTCCTTGAACTTCCCCAGTCACTTGATGCATGCAAACAGGGACAATCTGATGACCACCACAATGCAGTAAGCTTGGAATTATTTTCTGTGCTATTTGGTACATGGCTGTTAATGATTTCACTGGTTACAGAGCCTTAATGATACTGCATGATACTAGATCATGTAGGCAAAACTGAAAGCAAAGTGGAAAAGGAAAGAAACTGATATTCAGAAAAGGAAAAGACACATGGCATATTCTACTCAGGAGGCTTTTGGGGCTGGGGGGACAGCTGAGCTCCAGCAGGAGCTCTGGTGACTTAAGAACTCACCCCAAGCAATACTCGTTTCTCTATGTAACTGGTGAACAAAATTTTCCTTATGTTTGCCTGTGTTCCTTGAGGAGGATCTAATGCCATACTTGAGTTTTGTCAGTGCTCTTGGCTGGACCAGTTCTGTGTCTCTCGAGTTTCCTAGCCTCACTAGGTGTACCTTTGTAACAGTCTGATCTGGACTTTGCGTACCTTAAATAGCTCAATATACCACTGGAAGAAGGGAAAACACGGGCTGGGCAATCATGTGCCTGAGACAAAGTCATGAAGCAATGTGGAACAACCATGCTATACTGTTTTGGAGATTAACAGAATTTAATTCACTACACCACCTATCATGATGATGCCTCAAGTAGCGAAACCTTGAGCCTTAATTGTGGTAGGTGTCATACAGATATGGAAGACAAGTGTAGCTTGCATATATTTGATAATACAGTGATGATAAATCAAAACTTTCCAGTATCAAGCCTGCTTCCCTTTGTACATTGGTTATTATGAAAAAAAATGTCTTTCCTTGTGGTGGCTATCTGTCCTCTGAAGCGCCAACAGCAAAAGCACAGCTAATACATGGTTTAGGTGGTTTAGTTTAGTTAGCTAATAGTGAAAAAGAGGTATTTAAAAGAAAAGAAATACAGCTGTCCCTGAATGCTTGCCAAAAACACTCTATGCCATGTTCCTTTACATTGTACTGGGCAACTCTTGAATGCTGTCTGCCATAGGTAGATATTGATAAAATGAAACCTGTATAAGGAAATCTATACTGCTGCTTGAATAGAAAGATCATGTAGTGGAGCAAATAAAGCATGTAAGAAGAAGGACAGAATTAGAAAATAAAAACATCTTGCACCTGTAAAGTATGTGACATAAAATGTCATGTCCTTATACTTATCTTTTTAGTTACCCAGTTTGCCTGACCTACCTCCAATTATTGTGCTGTTCTCAGCTGCTACATGGATTCAATCGTAGTAAAGGGAGGAGAGAAGCAAATTTCTCCAGGTCTGCAAGAGTTAAGGCCTTTAAGACTCAAGGAATGTTTTCCTGGTATGATATGTTCACAGGGACAGGACCTATTTTAAATGTGAAGTTAATTCCACTTTACCAAATAAATTAAAGAAGTTTACTTGAACTTAGAAAAGCGGAAATATAACCTGACTCTATCTCCACATGCAATCTGCACCCTTTCCCACGCAAAGGCAGCAGGAGCTCTCCCAAGTGCCTTAATAAGTGTTTCCCTGCAAGGCATTGTTCTGAAAGGCGGGGAGAGGAAAGCTGTTCTTGAAGTAGGAATGGTAGAAATGCGGTAATGCAAACAAATACTGGCAAGTAAACAACATGTGTACTTGAGATTTGCAGTGGATTTAAATTGAAAAATTGCAAAGACAACTAGTCTGCACGCTCTCTGGGCCTTCACCCGCCACCTGGTAGATTTCAGAAGAGGGCAGTGAAGCACCTCCTGGAGCTTTGGAACAGTGCCAGACTTGAAGATGTTGGAGCAAGTTCTCTGTATCTTTGTGTCACTTCAGAGATAGCGTAACGTTGGAAGAGTAGAGCCAGGGTTCAGTTACCAAGTAGAGCATTCAAAGGAGCCCAAGTGCCTTAAACATGATGGCAGCACTTGCTGAATGCTCTCAGTCCCTCAATCCAACTTGTAGTTGCTCAGGGATCAGAGTAGTACTCACTGATCAGAGTAGGTACTGCAAAACTGAGACAGAAAAATGAGGCCTAATTATTTGGAGACCCTATAACCCAGATGTGTTGTTCCACTAAGCAGAAACCATTGTTGCTCTGTTCATTATACAGAAATGTTCTGCCAATGTAGAATTTCTTTTATAGGTAGAACTTGATACCTTATTATTATTATTATTATTCATTCTCTGCTGCTGTGTAATACTACACTGAGCTATCAGGAGCTTCCTCATTGCCCCTGAGTTGCTACTTTTTGGTAGTGGATGAGCTGACTCCTGTGATAGAAAAAAGCTTTCCTCTTCCCAAGCTATTTAGTGTAAATAAGACTTTTTTCTGCAACCATGTGATGTTGTTTAATTGAGGTAAAGTACTGTCTAATTGCACAGATCATGCACAAGAAATAAAAGTAGCAAAATTGCAGGATGAAATTTTTAAGGGTTTTTTTTATACTTTCATTGTGAACAAAAGCTATTTTTACACTGATGAGTTTTTAATTAGACACAGCTCCCATTAGCTAAGATTAGGAACTAGATTACATCTCCTGCATTTTTGAAATGCTATATGAAGATGAGAAGGATAAGTGAAAAAGAAGAATTAACACAAAAAGTTTCATTGCATCTAGGGATATGCTAAACAATATCTGAGTGAAGATAACTGCCTTCCCTACACCCCTGCTGATGTGTCTGAGTTTATCAGCAGGAAATGAGAGTGTTTATGTATTGGGAGATATTTATTTTAAATATTTATAGGGTGCAAACTCCTTAGGCATTTACAGGAGGCTTTGTGAATTCATCACAAATTTTCTTACAGACATATTTTGGTGAATCTTTGTGGCATGATGCAAAAAGATTCTGTGTACAGCTTCTGCAGTAACCTTACTGCACTATCTGGATTAAGAGTAGGAGGGCCAACAACATAGTTAGAGATAAATGGGAGGTACCTGGAACACAGAAAAATCCCAATATAAAGAAACTAGGGTGGAATTACAACACTGGCATTCCTAACCTTGCATTCTTCCCTTTACCTCACCCATGCTTGCACAAACAAGAATATACAAATGTGATACAGTGTGTTTGCTAGTACTCAGAGTGTAGCAAAGAGGAAATCCTGAGTAGCTAGAGACTATAAGACTGATGATAAAGCATTGAGAATAATCAATCTCCTCAAAATAATCATAAAAATGGAAGCATTTCTTTGCCTTGCTTCTCTCCATCTTCTGCCCTCAGATATGTTTATCTTATTTAGCTTAATAAAGCTACACAAGGCAGTGAGTTATAGATGAATAAGGATAAGCATGTCAGCACTTCAGGATGCAAGGTAGGCATTCTGGGTCATGTCCCTTAGGTTAAGGGCAGACCATTTCTTGATGTTTTGTTTAGGGTTTTTTGAGAGATATGAACGAGAGACCATGTGGTTTTCATTCCCCTCAACCTGAGCAACTATGTAATGAAGCACAACCCATGAACTTTCTTTTCCTTTTTTTCTTTAAGGTGAAACTCTACTAGCTCTTCACCTGCAAAGCAACAGATGAGCCAAAAATTGCTTCTGTCTTTGTGGAATGCTGTTCTGCAAAAATATATGATAAGGGACACATTAACAAGTGACAAATGCTCTCTCCCACCTGGCATTTCAACAGCAGTGATATTTGGGATTCAGAACTCTAAAATATTCACAGATCTTCTTGTACAACACCTTTGCCATAGGCGTGCTAACTAAAGTTGCAAAATCTGGCTGGACAGGATATGCTTTGTGCCCACAGTTGGTGAACAGAATGGGTATTTTGTCTGCCAGCTCTCCAAATCCATCTGTTAGGATGCTGCTTATGTGGGTTAAATGTTGGTCATACCCTTGCCCATACTCCAAAAATGCCATGTATGAAAAGGCTGACTTGCAGTTATTACTTACAGTAAGCAGCAAGATGTGTATGAGCTGGGATGATTTATGACCATCACAGAATATAAGATGTCATTAATTAGAAGCTGTATTAACTAGAAAACTTTTTTTTAAAGTCACAGGGTTCTGTAAGCACGTTATTTTTAACTTTAATTGTTAACTGGTAAAAAAAAAAAAGATAAGTGAGATTATAATTAGTCACGTTTCTCTACTGCATGCTTTCATACACTCTGACACAACTGCTGACATTTAAGTTCCAAAAAACCTTGTCTAAACAAGACAATAGCCAAGTAGCAGATGATGAGAAGGCTTGCAGATCATAAGGCTTGTAGATGCCAAAAAGACAGATTGTATGCAGCAGGCACCCTGAAAGAATATTTGGAAAGTCACTTGGTCTTTCTAAGTTTCTCACAGTGAAGAACTGCTTACAGGCAGCCCCACTACATCCACTGACACCTGCAGATAAACTATAAAAAGAATTAATCAGATGAGATATAATTTGGAATCTGACAATCAAAAAGGAATAATCCCAACTGGCCAACCTGAAGGTGCCTAATGCCCTTATAAAAAGACAAATAACATCACAAAATGTGACCTTCCCATGAAGTACATTGGAATATCACCTACAGGTCCCACCTAAGACCAGGATTTTGTTGCATTATAGGATGTACAAATGCATCCTCTGCAATCAAAAAGCAGAGTCTACATGAATGAGAATGACTGTGCCCAGCCCCAAAAATCTGACCTGATTTGGATGTGTTCAAAACTCATTCTCTACCAGGGAGTTAAACATAACAGCAAGCACAAGGCTGTCTGTTTGGTTCATTGCATCCTTTCTCCTTTTGGTTTGTATGTCAGCTTTTCATCTTACTCATAAGTAAAAGCCTCTCTTAGTGCTCTGGGGTCTGAATGGGGGTGACTGTACAAATGTCAACACTGGCTGTAGAACATCTGTCATACAAGCAGAAGACAGCATTTGTTATGGAAGGGAGAGAGATACTTTAATAGCACTGACAGGAGTCCAGTAATTGCTAATTTTGATATCCGACTCATTCTGTTTACCTTCAGCTATAACAGTACAATGAGGAAATGGTTTTATCATAATTACATTTTCACCCTGAGGAGGCCATTCTGAACTTCAGTGCTATCTGCTGGGTTCACAGAAGGTTTGGGATTAAATAAGAAAGAACAGGTTCACACCTCTTGCCACCAGGCTTTGTTGCTACAATGTCAATTTGAGCAAAGTTCCCTCATGCAAAGATTAGTGGGAGTCACCATGAACTTCTCTAATGATGGTGGGGTTACAGTTGCCTTTTGTTTGAGAAAGTAGCCATGTGCTTTACTGAACAAGTTAGTAAAAACAACTGGGGGAATTGCATAACTCTCATCTGTGAGATTTCTGGACTTCTGGTGAGAAATTGTTACCAAAAAACACAATGCACTATTTAAAAAAAGGGGGAGAATGTCTGAAGGCTTAAGTCAATGTTTATTGTTTTTATTTTCTCTCCCTGTCTCATAGTCTTTTTCTTCTCTAACCAAATATCCTTCACCATGCAATATATTTTATCATAGCTCATGGATGTAAACAGTTTTCCTCTTGAAAAGGAACCTTTTGAGTACAAACACCATAGAGCATGACAGGAAACGGAGTAACTGGTGGTCTCTGTGAAAAAAGAAAAAAAAAAAAAAAAGTAGGTTTTGTTATTGCTGACTTATAGGCGAATTACAAAATTGCTTCCAGACATCAGCTGAGATCATCCTTTTCAGGCCACTGTAACTTTATTTCACTTTGGTTGTAAAATAAATAAATAAAAATAAGCAAACAAGCAGTAACAGAGTGCACAGCCCCATAATCTGTTGCTTCATTAATGCAAGATGTAAATGCTTCTCTTAATCTCCCTGAGCCTAGAAGTACAGGATGGTATATCATGATGACAAAGCAGGGTTACCAAAGGGACAGTCTATACACCCTTTTTAACTCAAATGCATTCAATGCCATTGAACAAAAAGCTTTAATTTATCTCACATGTAAAGCATGGAATGTATTGCTTGTTTAATCATGGTGATGTGGACAAAATAATTACTCAGCACTGGAACTTCTTTCACCAATAGCTCAACTGCAGGTCACATTAGAAGCAAAAGACAGAGGCTGATTTCAAAAATGTTGTGTGGTGTGAGTCTCATATTGATAGTCAGGCTGGCCACAAAACTGGAAGACTCAAATTGCCCTGAGTTCCCATTGAAGTTTCTGGGAATTAAAAGCAGCAAGGAGGTGCCCACTCTTCCTGAGACCACCAACTTGAGATCTTTGCTGATGCCACTTAACTCACAAAGCAGTCACTCGGCCATACCTGCAGCACAGCTCTGCTGATGGATGTAAGTGCTTCCCAGGCAGATGCTGGCAGAAAGCAGTCGGCTAGGCATCTCTGGACATCAGGCATTTTAGCTGGATAGTTGCAAAATTCAATACAAGTGTGGATAACGGATATGGATAACATTTGCCTCCAGATGCATGTGTAAATCGTACTGGGCTTAATGCAGCTTCATAAGCACACAGTAGAGCAGGATATTTATCATGCCTGTCACTGTGATCTATAAGCACTTATCTAACTTTAAGTGCTGAGCAATCCAGCTGCAGGCCCTGCAAAGAAGCAAGATTAGCAGGCAGCTTGTCACTGCATCCTCAATGGAAAGCACTTGCTACCAAAGGCAAGGGATAGTAGATCTCTGTGCAAAAGTCATATCCAGATCTGGCAGCAGGATACATTTGGCTATGAATTTTAAATACTTCAGAAATTGGATGTATGGTTTTTTAGCTCATGCAGTTCTTGCATTTCAGCTACTGCACTGCTTTGGTCATCTGAAAGAAAAGAATGTAATTATGTAATTGTGCAATGCTGAATACAGGTTGTGCATACATGAGCTGTTACATCTCATAGAAAATAACTGGGTTAAAATAGATTTTTTGTTCTTCAACTTTCCCCCAGGTAAATTCAGTGTTTTTCCCAATGGAATATGTAAATAGTTACAACAATAATTTCTAGATCATTTGATACATCCATACTATGGGAAAAGGAGGAAAATCTTAGAGGATATCTTCTCAGTTGCTGCAGAGCCTTCCCCCAGTTTTCTGCATTCTAGGTCTTTGAAGGAGTATGTATGGGACAGTCCCTGATTTTTTTAGCCTCACTAAACTTAACATTCTTCTGCATGGATGCAGGACCTAATCACAAACTTCTGTGTGTGCATATGTACTTACAAATGTACTTTATCTTCACAAGCAGCACAACTATGCTGCAAACTTCTGTAGCTCATCTTTACAGAATACAATCGGTCATAAGAGCTCTGAGCTGCTCAAACAAAAAATTTTACTCTCTTTGTGTTAACCTAGAAGGAGTTTAAGATCACTGAATGTTTATGCAGAGTCAGTGGTCTTCTGAAGTTGCTCTAGTGTTTTGAGATACTCCTTACCTTGCATTTTTAAGTTAGATATTTGTATAGCCACCTTCTGTAATATGCATTTCTCATTAACTGTATGAGTGAGACCAAGTCCTGTATTTTGAACTATATAATGGTAAAACTTAGTTTTAATTATTTAAATACGTTTTAAATATTTAATTTTTAAGTTTAATTACATGTAATACTTTTAATTTTAAATTTTTATGTAAACTTTATATATATAAGATTTATTTTTTTAATATATATAAAAATATATATAATGCCTTAAATTACTACAGGCTGGGGGTCAAACTGCTGAAGAGCAGCTCTGCAGAGAGAGACCTGGTAGTCCTGATTGATAATAAATATCAAAATAATAAATATGAGCCAGCAACATGCCCTCGTGGCCAAGAAGGCCAATGGCATCTTGTGACGCATCAAGAAGACTGTAGCCAGCAGGTCAAGGGAGATTCTTCTTCCCCTCTACTCTGTCCTGGTGAGGCTTCATCTGGAGTACTGTGTCCAGTTCTGGGCTTCTCAGCTCAAGAGGGACAGGGAACTTCTGGAGAGAGTCCAGCGCAGGGCCACCAAGATGATCAGGGGACTGGAGCATCTTTCATATGAGGAAAGGCTGCGAGAACTGGGGCTGTTTAGTCTGGAGAAGAGGAGATTGAGGCGTGATCTTATTAACATTTACAAATATCTAAATGGTGGGTGTCAGGAGGTTGGGACATCCCTTTTTTCTGTAGTAGCTAGCAACAGGACAAGGGGTAATGGGATGAAGCTGGAACACAAAAAGTTCCATTTAAACATAAAAACTATTTCACTGTGAGGGTGAGGGAGCAGTGGCACAGGCTGCCCAGAGGGGTTGTGGAGTCTCCTTCCTTGGAGGTCTTCAAGACCTGCCTGGACATGTTCCTATGCGACCTGATCTAGGTGAACCTGCTTCTGCAGGGGGTTGGACTAGATGATCTCTGAAGGTCCCTTCCAACCCCTACCATTCTATGATAATATGAAATTCAGTTAAGGAGTAAGAGCTCAGATGATTATTATGGGCAACATGTTAATCTTTGAGTTGCAGATGTGTGATCCTGAAAAGCAGCCAGATTTTGGGACTCCTTTGATAATTTCTGGGGGAAAAAAAAAAGTAACTTCTCCATGTACTTCCCAAATATGTAGCTTACCTGCATCCTGGTTAAACTGACATGCTAACTCAGTGTGACTTGCAGAGGTGTAGTAGTGATGTAATAATTTGAATTAATAAGAATTACTCAATAGTGTATTATCATTTCTAGGCATCATGTGTTCAAAAGCTGCATTTCCAGGAATGATTTGCCAGCAAGTTGAAAGGGAGCTTAAACACCAGTTCACATCTACTGTGTTTGCAACCCAGCATCCATCGCATTAGTGTATGTGGACTTCATTCTACAGCTTTGGTCTGGTTGAGTTGAGGGATTGTAGTGTTTTGGAAATGAAAGCATATATTTTCGATGTTATAAGTTCACTATATGCAAACTTACTTATTCCATTTTGGGGAAGCAGAATTTAGGTAAGTGTCAAGATAAAGGGCTCTGTTGAAGCACTAGGCTCAAACTTTCAGTTGTAGTTGAAGCTGTTCAAGATGGGACAGAGGAAAGGCTGTGAATATTCATGTTGGCCCTAGAGTTTGACACATGCAAAAAAGAGGGCAACTCTGCCCCTTATTTGCCACACGTTCTATTGCTTTATGGAAGTACAAGCAAGAGGGTAACCAAATGTCTTTGAGCTACATTGCATCCTTAATGCATTGTTGCTTTCATGAAGTCATAAAATACATATTTTTGTGGATGCCTCAGGATCTCTAAGTCTTGCAGACAAATGGTAGTCAAGCAGAGTTTTAAAGGGCTTAAGGAAAATCTTCATTACTGTGAGGGTGAGGGAGCTCTGGCACAGGTTGCCTAAGGAGGATGTTTGTGGAGTCTCCTTCTCCGGAGGTTTTCAAAACCCACTTGGACACGGGTTTTGTGTGACCTGATCCAGGTGGACCTGCTTGATCTCTAAAGATGGGATCTCTAAAGATCCCTTCCAACCCTATCATTCTGTGTGATTCTCTGTGATTCTGTGATTTAAAATGTGTACAGAATGGATTAATGAAACTAAATGGATTTGTATTTCACCCAGTTTTGCTGTCAAGTTTTCAGATTTCTGGTTTTGAAGATGAAGAGAAAGGCTTTGTTTTATGTGTGACTACTGGCAAGTAGCACTTCAGAGATTATAGAGTAGTAAAAAGATCTACTTTTGTTATGGAGCAGTGGATTATATTTCTTTTTCTAGAATAGTCTTATTGTTAATAATTCATAGAATCCTAGAATCATAGAATCATAAATAGTAGGGGTTGGAACCTTTAGAGATCATCTAGTCCAATCGCCCTGCAGAATTGCTTCCAGAAAAGGCATCATTTGGGTTTTTCCACTTTTTCCATACTTTCCTCATCTTTTTCTTTTTCCCTTCTCCTTCCTTGGCTTCTAGGCTTTGACTTTGGATTCTTTTTATAGAGTGAGCAAAGCTGAGCAGGTTTCATTCTATTTTGAGAACCATTAAAATGCATATAAATGTAGTATTCAACAAAATGTGACAATAATGGCAGTCCAAATTCACAAGTGTTGCTGTTTTACACTGCAGTCCCAGCCTCTTCTCAATTAAAAAGCACAATAGATACTGTTGGGTAACACACTCTTAATATTTCTATGTGTTTGTTTCTTGTAATTTTCAACTCCCTTATAACAGCTAGGTTAGTGATTATTACAGTTATCAGTGTACTTTTTGGAGGTATTATGCCAAAATGTGTTTCTAATTAAATTCTGTTTAATGTAGGCCATAATCTCAAAAGATATTTAGAAGCTGAACTTTAAGAATCTTGGCCCTAGGCACACTGCAAGATGTACACACCTGAAGAGTAATAGCACTAGTCACATTTCTGAACATATTGCATGGTAGGATATATGCAAGATCAGGACCTAGTGCTACTGAAATTAATGAAAGTATGCATTAGGACCACAGTCATAAATTGAGAGGAGAAAATGCAGCACTGTAATTTCTTATTTGGAACATGGCTTGCAGATCCCCTGAAGTTTTCAATAATAATGGTTCAACAAAAGAAAAGTTATCTTCTATGCTTAGAATTCTGGATCCTCGCTTCTTTTGGCTCTCCACATGATGTGACCAACAATAATGAGTTTCCAAGCTGGAAACTGGAGACTTTCTGCCTCTCTGTAATTTTTATTGGATGATTATTAGAGATAGAAAACTGACAGCCTGCAGTTTCTCCTAATTTACCTTCGCAGAGCAGGTAAAGAATATGCCACAAATCTGCAAACTTTCCAACTTCTCAGCTCTAATTAAGCAGAAATCAAACCAGACATTAACTACAGCCTAAAGACTCTGCCCTGATCTCAGCATCAGCCTTGATGTCTGCTCTCACAATAATTTCTCTTGCAAAAGAAACCTCAAGAGTGTGTTTTGTGTATTTACAAGCCAGACCTTTTGTTGTTGCAGAGATTATTAACTTGCATGAGGTCTACTACTTGCCTGTCTCTGCAGCTAAGAATCTACACAACAAATATGCACAGTGTTGTTTATTTAGAGTAGCATCCAGTGTTGCTAATTAGCATTAGATTTTTATTGGCATTCCTAACAGCATGCTTGAGTTATAGCCTAATTTACCCCTCCTTCAGGCAGTGAGATCAACTTCCAACCTTTCTTTCTATGATTTCCAGGGGACGCATCCAGAGCAAGCACGTCCTGAAGCGTCCAGAAACACAAAACCTTGTGGGATTAGACTAAAAATGTTCATCCTCAAATTCCCGAATTCCTGAATTCTTGACATTGTTAATCTGCTTTGCATTGTGCCTATTGGCACTTGACAGCTAATTACTTTTGTCCCTTGTCTTTCTTTGGAAGAGTATACAAAGTATTGGTAGAAACAACTTCTCTGTGTGGTCTTCTGGAACTAGGAAATGGGACTTGACCAAGAGATATTTCATACAGGTTCATCAGACCTTACTCTGTAATCTGTACAGTAATCAATTGCCACAACTTTTCATGTGTGCTGGGATTTGCAGAACTGGGTTATTTCCTTTGCCATCAATTTGTACTGGTTTCTGCAGAGGGATTGAATAGGCTACCAGCAGTACTCTAAGGCAGTGTTCCTTAGTCTGTTGCAGCTCCGAAAGAGTCTGTGAAAGGTCTGGAATGGAGTTGTGAAGAGTTAGAGAAATGCAGTACTAGTAGGCAACACATTTCCTTCACACTGAGAGAGTGAGATGTGGTTGTGGTTACTGAGTGTGACTGCTTTCATTGGCCAAGGAGGTCCCAGGAGCCTGCTGTCCTGGAGACAGTTGAGTTAATCTAGGGCAAAAAAATGATTGTCTCCACAAGAAACCAACAATAACAGGGGATTCCTACCCCATCTTTCTGAAAAATACCCTCAGCTTATACTGAGGACTGTGTATTTCCAGGGGACAGACAAAGAAAGCCAAGCCACACGGAGGGTATGTCTTTAGAAATGTCTGAGAAAAGACTGTAAGTCATCTGCGTATGTTTCAAGCACCTACACTAAACTTTCCTGCTGTTGCAGTGGATTACAGACATTTAAACAAGGTTTCTGGAAACCCCACCAGGCTAAACCACATTTGATAAATATTGTTATATTACATTTTGGGTTCATTGTTTTGGTTTGTTTTTTTCTTCCAATGCCTATACAAGGGTAATGGCTTGTTTTTCAATTCCCTCTTGAATTATTCTTGAATGCATGCTCTGTGTGCAGAATTCATCAGCCAAAACAGTCCTCATTCCAGCAGCAGCCTCGGAGTGCAAAACTAACAGAATTGTCATCAATAAATTGCATATGGAACTCCTTTAGACTTGTGAACACTTATTTTCCTGCCAGAGGTATATGGTAGTTCATAAGAGTACTAGCAGGAAATTCTGGTTGTAAAGTATGTTTGTTTCAGTAGTAGATGCAATTAAAGAGATCGTTCTTTGGTTTAATATTCACCTTTGACACTAATTCTATTGGGATTTAGATGTGGAAGGACATAAATATTATACGTGGGGGAAATAGCATCTCTGTTTGCAGAACAGCTGAATCAAAACTGCAAGAAGTTAGGTGGTCCAGATGAAAACTATTATAGTGAGAGTTGAAAATCATACCAAGTACTGTGGCCCTGAATTTCAAGAAACACACACCCCCACAGTGATTTGCAGCAATAGCTATGTAGTTGCATGGTCAATCAGCTAATGCACATGCAACCTTTAGTAGCTGTAGAAGTTCACTAAGTGAACTGAAATTCTCAGGAAACCAGTAACAGACAAAGCACAGAAGACCTGTTTCATCTCTTTATGGATTTTAGGTGACTCTAGACAAATAGTACTTCTTCTCTTTGTTATTTTCTCTTCCAATTGCTTTCAGCTTACGTCTCTCAATGACTATCACCTTCACCTTGTATTAATGCTTAATAAACGGCAGGAAAAAAAGGGCATTTCAGCTTCTGGTTCCACCACCAGTTGCATCTATTTCTATCAGTGCTTCCAAATTAATCAACTAGATGCAATGATCTAAAGACATCTTTTTCCTTTTATCATAAATCCCCAGACTGGTACAGGTTTCTTAATTATACCACTTATCAACAGAGAATAAGCATGCCACCGATCCAATACCCAAGCAAACTCCATTAGTTTTGGCCTTGCAGCTTTCTAGGGCACTGTGAAATGTTAGGGGTCTTCCCAGTTTATAATTTTTTTTTTCTGTAATTTGGATACAAAGTATCTCATAAATAAGCTGCTGTTCCCAAAGTTGTTTATATGGATACATTCGGATGACTCTAATAATTATTTCTCAAAGATTACTGATTGAAAGCAAGGCATGCAACTAAATGGGTCTATCACTACTTTCTATAATCAGCTGAATGTAAAACTGAAAAATTCCTTTATGTGGGGCAGGAAGCTGTACAGCAGTGCAATGTCCCTGTGCAAACTATATTGTTAAGTGCAGGCTATGTCTGAACCTGATGCTGCCTCATGACACTACATATTGTTTAGTACTTTTCCATGGCACAGAGTTTTACTGGTGGTTTGGAGAAGGACAAATGATTAGTGCTGGAGCTGTGGTAAGGAATAAATAGATCTTACTCATACATTATGGAATTGTTGACGTGTACTAATTCTGAGAAAACCAGCTAGGAGGGTAAACACGGTATTGGATGTAGACTTGCCTCTTGATCTGAAGACTACTATCACTGGAGATCTTAATTCTCTTGTAAACATCAAGGACACATGGTACTCCTAGGGCAGAACAATGTCCTTAAAAGGGCAATGAAAGGTCTGGGTCCATGCCAAGATGGGGTAAGACTATTGGGTAGCTCCTTTGTACTCTGCACTCTTTTTTGGAGCTCTGCCAGACACAAAGATTTGGCTAGATGGATAAAGTCCCAGAGCTTCCACTGTGTACTGAAAGGTAGTCCAGCTCACAGCACATAGGGCTGTGCAAACCACTCCTGTCCTGGCATCAGTGTGGAAAGGACAATGAGTAACTGCTGAGGTCAGCCAGCCACAAAAGGCTGCACTGGTAAAGACGTGTCTGAATACCCTTTAGAGTTGAGACCTCTGAGGACTTTGTGGGTTCTCTGCCTGCCACCACAACAACCCTGGCTGCTATGCTCAGAAGGCCCCCTTTGGGGAGGACAAAGCAGAACAAGAGCATAGTGCAAGCTGCACTATGTTCCTTGTAGGATGATGTTCCTTGCAGAGGATGATGTTCCTTGCAGAGAAAGATGGAAAGCATATGTGCAGTAAAAATAAAATTAAATGGAAAAGAAATCCTTTCTGAGAGAAGAAAAAAAAAAGGAGGGAAGGAAAAAAAAGTAAAGAAGAAGAACTGGCTAAAGATGAGGTGAGCTGCATTGTTCTGTGCTCCTGGAGGGATTTTCACAGTCCCTGAAAATGTTAGAGGTGTGGGGAGGGACAAGATTCGTGAAATCTTTTCTTGGCACATAGCTGTGAAACTTGTCCTAGTTATGATTGTTTATTTGATTCTTCAGTGAAAGAGGATCTTGCTGCTTCTGTATAATGACCTGCTACTTTTGCAATATTTCATCCACTGCAGTCCTCCTCCCACATGCTCATCCTTATAAACTGTGATCAGTTCTTTTTTTTCTAAAGTAACCAAATCTTCCTTATTAATTAAAAATGTGAAGGATAAAAAGATAGCCAGCAGCCTCCAAAACACTAGTCATGGTCAGTTCCAATTTATGCCTTCTTCTTCCAGGACACGTTTAAGAGCATGTGGAGAAGGTAGAAAGCATCAGAGCTCTCCAATCATTACCAAACTTATGTCATTCTCTATGAATTTTGAGATAGTACCATTATGTGCTGTCTTGTCCCCCTCCCATGTCTACTCTGTTCTGTCCAATGCCTTCTGTCTTGGTCACTTGATCATCAAAATTTGCTTTTCAAAGGAATCATTAAGCAAACTGGATGTGTTGCTATTTGGAACAATTTCTCTCCAGATAAATCAATGAGTTCCCAGACAGGTCTGTTATGTGTCAAAATTATGTACTTCCCCTTCTTACCTCCTGTGGTCTGCAGAAGGAGGAGCTTTTAGGGGTGTTATTCTTGCTGATTACACAATCTCTGGTACCGCTTTGTTGAGTCTGAGAAAATGGATTTTACCATACCTGTTTTTTTCAGTAGTAAGTTCTTGTTACATGTTTCAGAACTGGTTTTAATAACCTAGAGACTAAACAATGATGGATATTTAATTATAATGGTAAGGTATCTCTTGACAACTTAGAGTTCATGTTACTCAGAGATGAAGCAAAAGTCTTGGCCATTATCAAGTCAGTATTGTAATCTGAACCTTATCAGACTCTTGAAGAGAGTCCGTGAATAGTTCCAGTTCAGAAAAATTTAAAAAACTGCAATATTTTGTGGAGGATAATGTAGAATATTAAGTTTTTATTAATAGATTACCATCAACTAATTTATGAATCCACATGGAATGAAATGAGCTAAGAAACTCGGGGCAAGATACTTTAATCATCCTCGAACACAGACCAACTGAGATATCTAATAACAGAAAGCATTGTGTGGGGCCACAGCCAAGGGTCCATTTACTTGATATTACTTCCAAAATGTTACTTGAAAGAGAAACAATGAATAAAAACATAGGTCTCAAATTAAAGCAGTTAATGAACTAGACAGCTGGAGATAACCTCCTATGCTCCCTGGTCAAAAGAACGCTCTTGCCCTTATCTTTACAGTAGAGTCCTGTAGGTGAAAGGGCACAAAGTTTTTCATTCCCAAAGGTCCTGAGCTGGTTTCTGTAAATGTCTGTGGAACTTCACTTCACAAGATCAGACCCAGAATAAATACACCTACTCAGGACAAAACTTAAACTTTTTTTTTCACCCCAGCGTGTTCTGAGAAAAGCTTGTGATTGTGGTTAGGTTTCAGAAGGGGATTCTTTTCTTTATTTTTCGAGTTTTGCTTGATATTATCTATGTTGCACGTGAGGAAATGCACAGCTGAATTCCTAATAACATCTACAGACAAAGAAATCTTAAGGCTGTCAATATAACTTACTGTAATAACACAAACCACGTAAGTTACTTTCTAGCATTGGGTAACATGATCTCTAAGGAGCTAAAGGTCATACTTACAACAGGATCACGTTGTCGTTACAAGAGATTTTTATTTTCATAAAGTTTTCACCTTCAGCTGTGGGGCTGAATGTTTTTGTTATTCCACCATTTCTCATCCTCTGTACAGAGAGATGAAACTGAGTGTTTCTATGAAAAAAACAAATTATTGCTAAACAGTCAAAAATGTTAATTATGTATCTTAAATCACACCATTTGTGAAACATTGTCTATTATAAGATTATAATGATAAGTACAAGTACTATAGCTGCCTTTATGAAAAGAATGTTAGAATAAATGTTCTGGAAATTATACAGTTTCTCTTCTGTGGTTTTACACAGAACTTTCCTACTCCTTCATCTCTGAGTTCATAAGCATTAACTATACGCACAGCTTGGAGCACTTCACAGAACAGAATAAATACATCTCCTCATTCAAATCGATAAAGCTACTCCAGTTAACAAAGACTTCATTCCTGTTGGAGCAATCAAAATCTATATAATGTTTGCTTTGATTACTGTACTGGGATATCTTTTCCCTGTACATTTGAGCTCTAATTGCCCTGCCACCAAGAGGCCAGGAGAAAAAAGACCGAAAATACAGAGCCAGGCTTCCCGCTACAGGCAACAACAAAGATTTCCTCCTACTGGCCCACACTGCTCGGAAATTTGAGGGTTTTCCTATGAAAGCTGCTTTCTCTTAGGTAAAAAAAAAAAAAAAAAAAAAAAGATTACCCAGCTATGCATTGGCAGGAGTAAATGTATTCTAGGAAGGTGTAGTCAAGCAACTAGAAGGGAGAGATGCATTTCAAACCTACCATACAACAGAGTAGTTTGTTGAGTTTCAAAATTAAAAAATGAAGAAAACCACAAACAAACAAAGTCAGGCTGTTTATTCTTCTTGTAGTTGTTTTTTTGTCTTGCAAAGTAGATATAAACAGGAAGTCTAGGGTCATTGCCATGTACTCAAACTCCTATAGTTTGAGTATCATGCTTAATGTGATGTTTTTTCACAAAATAGTCTGTGCACAAGACTGCAAATATAATGAACTATAAAGAAAATCTGTAACAATAAAAAAGATGCTATTTTTGATCTAGAAGACAAATATAAGTTTGATCTTATTTCAGCGCATCAAAATACTATGTTAAGTTTATCAGAAAAATATGTTTCTTGATAAAACTCGCATCTTCTTAAACACCTTTTACTGGAAAGGTTCCTTATTCTCCCCTTATGTTTGTGCGTTACCAGTTTCCTCCCTTAAGAAGTGGTTTAAGAAATGCTGTAATTATTTCTAATGTCACTTTATGCAAAGCATATCAGACAAGAGAATCCATAAAATAGTAAATGGAGTAAGAGCAACTCAACACACATCTACACAGAGAATTTGAAATAGAGATCCCAAATGCAATTACGCCTTTATTTCCCAGTGCCTAAGGGAGGGAGAAAACATGAAGGCACAGGCGGTGATGCTGAGAACCTGGAGAAGGGATTCTTCTGACACCAGTAAAGAAATGTGGAGGAAACCCATCCTGAACCGGGCAAATTAGCGCTTGGTAAATGAGACAGGAAAGCCACTAACACTTCAGCGGAGACTGCTGTGGGCAATCCCGGTGCTCGTGATTGGCGGATAGCAGAGACAGATCCGTGGTTACAGCCCTACAAAAAGAAACAAATCCAGAGAGAGCGGCGCGGAAGACACCCGAGATAATTTGTTTTCCAAGTGATTCCCGTCCTTTAGCTCGACTGGAGCCAGAGTGCGAGGGCAGCTGCCGTGGGGAGAGAGCACGGCTGTGCCTCGAGAGAAGAGCCGGCCGGGCCCGGGGGAGTGACGGGAGCGCGGGGCCCCTCCCGGCGCGGGAGCGCGGGGCCGCGCGGTAGCCGGCGGCTCATACCGCCCCCTGCTGGGGCCCCGCCGCCGCCTGCCGCCGCCGCGGGAGCGGCGCGCCGCGGCCCCCGGCAGATGTAAACTACAGTAGGTCTCACCTTTCGAATGTATACCTTGCATTTTCAGGCAAACGCAAGCAGAGGCTAAAATGATCAAACTTTCCCTTTCTTCTTACTTTTTTCCATTTCTTTCTTCTTTTTTTTTTGTTTTTAAAGTGTAACCGAATATTTGTAGATGGGAAACATTTTTGATATCGTATCATGCAACAGGAATAAGGAAAACATTTTGAATGACAGACTTCAAATGCTCGTGATAAATCGTGCATGAATGAACTGCAGCTCGGGAGCTGTTCAGAGAAAATATTCACCCAACAAATGTGAAGAGAGAATAAATAAATAAGAAATTTGTGATTTGTTTACAGGGAATTCACATGAAAGAAAAGGCTCTTTGGGTGTGTTAGTTGGCTGCAGCTGGACATAGATTTCAAAAATGGGCAAGGAGCCAAAGTCCCATTGCTGTTCAAGAATATGATGTCCCTGCCTACTGAAAGTGAGTCTTGAACACCTTTGAATTTTTACCTTTATTCCCTACGCATACGAGCCCTAGGGCCAGCAGCATCCTCTTACACAAGTTATAACAGGATGATATGAACAGTAGGATAGAATAGGATGATATGCACAGGATTCAGCATGAATACAGTGAGAGAATTTGGACCTACCTTTGGTATTGTTACTTGAAATTGGTCTTTAGTTCAAGAATTACCTCTTCAGATATTATCAAGAGACAAATTGAAAGAATGATGAGGACAGTGAAGTTGTTAATTGCCATAAATCTATTAAACAAACAGGAGCTTTGCACCTGAAAAGGCATCAGGAGCAAGACACGGCCTGCCAGGTGATTCAGCACAGTCCCAGAGTGATAGTTGCTATAAGGTAAACCACTAAACTGTTTCCAAAGATAGTAACATACACCTTGACCCACAGACTTTCTGACAGAATGTCAAGCTAGCACACTAATGTAGTGCATGAGGATGGATGAACGTATGAAGATCTGGTTCTATAAATAAGCAAACAAAGTAATGATTTTGGAAGCTGAAACACAGTCTATCATTTTATCAGATTTCCTTAGGTATGAAAGAAATTGTCCTCACACCACAATTCCACCACAAATAGTCATTCTCAGTGTGAGAAAAACACTCAGAAGTTTTTACTGGGAATGAGGTTGTGCTGCTCTTGAAATGTAAGACATCAGAAGAGTAGTCTGTTGGCTGATCCACAGTAACACACATGGCAACCACAGAGGCAGTAATTGCCTATCTAAACTGCTAGATAAAACTGTAGTACTCAATAGCTCGTGGTATGTGTGTCAGCAAAGTGAGAGGCTTCTCACACACCTGCTTTTTGGATTGCATTGTGTGAGGCTCTGCCATAAAATAAGAGCAGCATGGCAGAGCCTGAGGGAATGACACAGTCAAAAGCAGGTGTGTGGTGTACCTTTCATGTGGGTACATGCTACCCACGAATTGCAAACAGCCAGCGCAGAAGATTGCAAAATACAGCCCTCACTCAAATATGCCATGCTGTTTTAGGTGTATCTCAGTACCTGAGAGCATCTTGACTATCAAACATAATCATCTGATATGGAGCCTGAATCTACATCCTTTATTAACCTTTGGTAGTAGAGGAGTCCTCAAGCCAGTTGCCTAGAGGTGACAATACGCACCTAGGAATGCAATGCACAGTGCGAGGATGGGTTACTGAATTGTAATTATCAACGCACAGAAGGGATTCCTCTCCTTGTTCAAACCAGCATTACTCAAGTCCCAGGTAACACAAGGGACCTTAGGACCTCTGCTACTAAGTCATTAATAAAGTTTTGCAGCTCTTTGTAATAGGGAAGGGGGCTCTTTCTTTTAGTAGTACAGTGCTTGATGCAGTGTGGTCCTGAGCTGTGCCACCATAACAAAAACCAAAAAAAAAAAACCAATTTCCCATGAGTTCTGTAGTTAGATTAAGGTCTGTAAAAATTATTATAAATGTAGAGGATCATAAGAAAACATGGTACCTATACTACCATTTACAGTATTAATTATGAAAGCTGATAGGACTTTTCCTATCCAATATGCCATCTAATTGATTGCTTTGCAAATCTAGGTGCTTGGGCAATAAAATACACTGAAGTTAAATCCACCAGCTTTGTGCTTTCAAAAGCTGCTTGTCAAGAGCTTGAAATTCCTGAATTGACAGCAGGAGTGAAAACTTCAAGTATTGATTTAGAACCTAACTCTCATTTAGAAAGCTCTTTTGGGCAAACAAACAAACAAACAAACAAACCCTTAAGTACACAAGTTACACACAAACCTTTTAAATGTTACCCTAGATTGTACAGTCACTTACTGTGGGTCTCTAATTTGGAGTTATAGTTTCTTGAACTTGCCTGAAAAACTAGCTAAGGTGACTCCTGTTAGGCTGCTAAGTCCATTTTCCAATGCAAACTGTTTGACACTTTGTATTTTTGTCTAAATATGAAAGTTGCAGATTAATATTTGCTTCAGATGAGTGTATGAAGGCTATGCAGTCATTTTTAAGGGCAGTAAAGGTGACAAAAAGATAAACTTACGTTACATGTACTTTTAAGTCCAACTTTTCAAACAGCTGGGAACACACTTCCCCAGCCAGGCTCTATCAGGGGAAAAAAAAAAACAAACAAACCACTTTTGGAATAAATACAGGCAATCTGCACTTTCTAATCCCAAATCCCTGAATTACCTCAGTCCTTTAAGTCCTATGTCAAATCTGAAATTTATTAAGCTGGACTAATAATTCTACTTACAGGGAGAAAAGCAAAGAGCCCTTGAACAGAGTGGCTCCTGGATAGGCAAAATCCAGCACAGTGGCATTAGGGGCGGCCTAGGCACAAGTACCCTTTACCTGTGCATGGAGGCTCTCTGAGGAAACTCTGTGATGCAGGCTCATGGAGCATTCTTGGATGCCCTTTGTTATGCATAATGGAGCACAGGACTCGGAAGCACCTTTTCCAGTGAAGACCCCTATTTAACTATTTGTTACTGTTCCTTGAACTGTCTCTTCCAGGTCAAGGTATATCTACTTCCAGTAGAAAAGAGACTATGAACACCTCAGGCTGCAGTACGCTTGTTCCTCTGTTGTCCACCACACCTTGGGTACCGGGAAAAATCTTGCTTTCTTTCCAAGCTGAGAGCTTGCGGTCCCCATGCCATCACTTCTGTCGTGGCTGTGAAGCAGCAGTGCTCCAACATGCACCTACTCCAAGGCAGAAACACTGACAGGTTGGCAGCCACCAGAGATCCCAGAGGCAGGGCTGCATTGACATTGTCTTGAAATTGGGATGGACATATTTAATGAGGTCACTGAGCTTCTAACTAGAAACTAAGCCTGGAACTATAGGTATTACTCTTGGGAAGCCCCAAAACATCAAAATGAAATTAACTCCATTTAACGGAGAAGCAAGCCCTCTCTCTCCTGTCCCTTGTGGCAGTAGATGTGCCCGTCAGCTGGTGCTGCATCGAATACATCTTCCACGTGTGACCCCCTTCAAGGGGTCTCTTTTCTTGCCTTTGATAAGTTTCCCCTGGCACAGGGGAAACAGGAAATATCCAAGAAAAGAGAGATGCTCCCAACTTACAGAGTTATGGCAAAACTGGCAAATATAAAAAATGGGGAATTGCTCCGTTGACTACTGACCTGAAATATAACACCTGGGGAGCAGTAAGTCAGGTATCAGTGTGGGAAGCATATGCAATCAAAAAAGCTCTTGTTCAGGAGCCATATTCTCCTTTGAACATGGCTACAACTTGAGAGCTTCCTTTCTTCCACTTATACAGCCTCAGGACTTAACTCACAGGTTAGGGTGTAGTCTTAATGTTTTTGTAACTACACCATAGTGTTTGAGACAGATGGGTCTCTGCTCCTTAAAAGATATAGTACAGCCAGGAGATGGAGAACTGGAGTGCTTTAGCTGGAGAGGACTGCTTAGAGTTCCTAGGTAAATCAGCCTGTTGGGCTTGAATTGCACCCTCGCTGGGCATCTTCCAAGCATACTCAAGTGTGTCTCCCAGAACACATTCTGCATGGTTTTTTTCTTGCCTGTACAAAAAAAAAAAAAAAATCCCCAACCAAAACACAACATTGCTTTCCTGTCACACTGCAGCTTTGTGTCAGCTGCTGTGGAGTATAAAAAGAACCCCAAACCTGCCCTCTCAAACCCAAAGGTAGGAACAGTCTGGACAATTCCCTGGAAGTGGCATTAAAGTCAGGGGGCAGGTGGGATGGAAAGGAGCCTCCCCGCGGGCAGGCAGCTTCTGCGGGCCAAGGGAAACCCTCCCGCAGCATCAGCAATGCTGCTACTGTTTTTCTACCCAGAACAGAAGGCAAAGCCAGCATGTCCGGGAGGATTCCAGACATGTCTCAGAGAAAAATAGTGCCCCTTGACTTGCATGTAGCCCTGCTTGGGGGAGCTTCTGGTCTGGAGGCAGTGATTGCTCCCTGGAGTACAGTGGCATAGTGAGGGCTGTGGCTCCCCGGCATCGGCATACTTGGCATGTGAGTAGCTGGTCTGGTTATTGCTGGGTACAGCCTGCCTCGGCTTGGCAAAGGGAAAGGTAACTTAAAGAAAAGCAAACTCAAAATGTAAAGCAATCCCTAGAAAGCAACAGTAAAACACAAGTGAGCCTTATTTGAGTAGCAAACCTGAGATATGGGCGTTGCCACTGAGTGATATCTGGTGAGCACCTGGTTAATGCAGAAGTCCAAGAAGAGATTTTGGAGGTGTAGGGGGAGAGTGAGGGTAATGTCAGGCAGGGAGTGACCCCAGCCTTAAGAGATAGACCTTGGGTGTAAAATGGGGAGTTATTTCCCCGGGATGGGGGTTTCCCTAACATCCCTCCGAGTGCTGCCTCTCCCCTTCCCCCCCACCCTGCTGCTTAGGGGAGCCAGCAGGTGCCCTCTGGCCAGCATCGTGCGCCCCAATCCTCTATTTTGTGGTTTTCTAAGAACGGCCTTGGCTCCCCCAGAGCCCGGCGGGTGTGTGGGGCGTCGAGCCCACTGGGACGGGTGTGGGGACGCGAGAGCCACGAGTGTAGCGGGGTCCGGCTAGCGCTGTCCCGGCTCCCGGGGCTTCTCCCGGCCGCACCGCCCGGGTGGGCTAGGGGTGAGTATGTGCTTGTGCACGTGTGTGCACCACCATGTGTGTGCACCGGCATCTGCGTGCGAGTGTGCCCGCGGGTGTGCGCACAGGGGGCGCGGGCGGGGGAGGCGAAAGGGGGCCGGTTCTGCAGCGGGTGGCTCCCAGCCTCCCCCGCCCCCTTCCCTCTGGGTCTGCTCCTCGCTTCGGCTCGCATTTTATCGCAGGCGGCCGGCACAGCCCCTCTCCCCAGCCCCGGCCCCGCGCCCGCCCTCGGGGTGGAGGCAGCCGCGCCGAGCCGCTCGCGGGAAGCAGGCACCGCTCCGCCGGGCTCCGCGCCGCTTCGCACCCCGCCGCGGGGCCATGCAGCGCCCCTGCCCTCCGCGCCCCGCCGCGCCCCGCGCCGCCTGAGCGCCCCGCGGGGGCTCCGCGCCGCTCCGCGCCCCTCCGCACCCGGTGGCGGGACGGGGCTGGCGGCGGCACAGGCGGCACAGGAGAGCTCGGCGGCTCGGCGCGATTGCCCGCCCGCCCCGGCCATGGGGAAGGGGCTGGAGGGGACGGCGGCCCGATGCGGGCTGGGACTCGGATACCTGCTGCAGACCGTGGTGTTGCCCGCCCTGGCCGTCCTGGGGGCCAGCCGCCCCGGCTCCGCCGCGCAAGGTAAGGGGGAGGGATGGGTGGAGAGGGGCCGGGCAGCCTCCGGCAGCAGTCTGAGAATGAGAATTTATGTCGTGATTTTATTTTATTTATTTTTCCTGGGTGTATCTGTGCAAACAGTGCATTCCCCCGCATGCACAGTCCCCGCTGGGGTCTGAGGGTCCGGTCTTCCCCACCGGGTCGGGTCAGTCGTTGCTGAGCCTGGCCGGGACAGGCGTTTCCCAGTACTAAGTCCTCGAGCGGGGCACCGAGGACGGAGCGGGCTGCGCCCGCAGCCCTGCGCGGCGGGAGCGGCGCCAGTGCGCCCGGGGGCTACCGAGGTCCGGTGGAAAGGCAGGTGCCAGGCGGGTGTCCCTTCGCAGCGGCCCAGCCGTGCCCCGGGGCTCTGCAGGCGGTGGTCGTTCGTGAGCCTCCCATCTGCCCCCTTCTCCCCCCGCCCCCCAGCCCCTTCCTGCCTAAAACACGGTACACCCAAAGGGAGTTGCCGTGCTTCTGCCTTTATTCTTTTTTTATTTTTCTTTTTTTCCCCCTCATTTGGCAGGGGTTCTGGAGTACATCTAGATCTGTTTTCCCTGTAGTCCATGTATCAGTTTTCCTTTCCAAGTGAAAATGTCTTGCTTCTCAGTGTGTGTTTAGCGATGTCTTGAGAGCATCACAAAGAGCCCTGGCTCAGTGTCACCCACCCGGCAGACAGCCACAGCAGGAGGCTTTTTCTCCTGAGAGCTGGTGCCGAATAAACTTTCTCAGTGCTTTTCTTCTCTCTTCCCAAGAGTTAGACCTAAAGTGGAAATGTGCAGCTTTTGCTGGGAAATACTTTTCGACAAGCTCCTTGGTGCTGGAGAGAGAGAGAGAGGCTGCTGTTGCATGTGGGCAGAGCTGTGCATACCAAGGATGTGTAGGTTCATTAAAGCGCTTGGAAATCCTGGTTATATGGTTAAAAAGAGAAAAACAATTTTAGAAGTTGTTTTGTTGTGTGTTTTTTTTTTTTTTCCTGTATGCCACCAAGGAGATAATAATAATACACACCCAACCTTTTATTTGGAGTTGATAGCAAGTAGAAGAATGCTTTCCCCTTTATCTCTATGGAGAGGCACCTGAGATGACTACACAGATTGGCCCCCGTGCTCTCAGCCAGTCCTTACAAAGTACACTCCTCTGTGGCCTTTCTGATGGGAGAGTGTTGCCGGTGGCTCTGACTCCCGGTGTCCCTGGCAGGCTTTCAGGAGCCGTGGGCTTGCTGACAGTAGGCTGGATGCACAGTACATCATGTCTGTACATGTAACAGTGTTAATCCATTTCCCGCTGATATTTACTTCATCCTCACAGTCACATTCCCTTGCCTGTAACCAGGCGTTTATCTCACAGGAAGATCAGAAACTTGGTGAAAAAGGGATAGCAGGGAGTGAAAGTGCAAAAATCCCTTATGCATCGTGTCACATTTCTTGCCTCTTATATACTATTGTTTCCTTTCCACAGTTGGTTTTGTGTTCAAGATAGGACAGGCTTGTGCTAGGTACTTAAAGCTTTGATAGTACCATGTGCATGTAGACCTAGGTGTCAGTAGGTATACATCAGTCTGTGTAGAAGTCCATGTATCCTCTCAGATAGTTGGCCCTGGAGCAGAAGGAAACCTGCTGGCTCTGCTGGCAGGACACGGGTAATTCGCATGACAGATGGCCTGAGCGGGGAGGAGAGAACCCCCGCGATCGACTGTTTCAGAGCACACATCTCGGTTCCAGAGGGCACACCTCACACTTTCAGATGGTTTCTCCTTTCAGTACCTACCCTATATAACACAATGCTGTGTGACAGCAATGCCAGGAGGGGTGGGGAGCCAGGCCTCCTGTGCCTACACTGTGAAGGCTCCTGTCTCCCAGACAGAGAGCCCTTCGGCAACCATTCCCCTTGTGCAGCATGTGATGAAGTTTTGAAAGAGAGTGGAAAATCCAGGAATTGTGGTTTGGTTAATAATTATTCATCTTGGACTTCGTTTTCCCTTTTGCTAGGACCGGGCACAGAATTTGGAGGCAGACCTGCTTTGGGCATCTTTCCCAGAGCTAAGGGATTTTGTAATTTGGTCTTTGCTGTGGGGATCTTCATATGTGTGTATGTGGTGCTTCAGCCAGGCAATGAATCAACAGTTTAACTATGCCCTCTTCAGGAAGTTTTCTCATCATATATCACCGGGCAAAGTTTTCCCTCTGTTTTATTTATATATTTATAACAATGAATGAACGTTGAAATTATTCTTTTGCCACTTTTTTTCCCAAAGTTATCCTCCATTCAGTCTGTCTCCTTTTGAAATGGAAATACCCCTCTAGTCTTTTGGGTTGCATTCCTCCAAGAGAGCAGAAATAGGACACATGGAAGTTGAACTCCAAACTGGTCTTGGCCAGTTTTCACTGTGTCTGGAGACGGTTGACTTGGGCTTAATTGTGCAAAAAAAATTTCAGTCTTCCTTTGTGGATACCCGGAAAAGGAGAAAAAAAAATTAAACCTGGTGTCTTCATACAGCAAAACCAGTTAGGATTTAGAAAGGGGCGGAAGGAAACAGAAAGAGGGTGTGTGCATTTTTTCCTCCAGTATTTACTGCTAGTACTATTTCTTGGTTTGCTTTCTGCTCCACTCCCCAACTATCTTTATCTTTTGAAGCAGGCTAAGGAGGCCACGAGCATTGCTGGGGCTTCTGCTTTCATGCCTGCCTTTTCCATTACCTTGTGGAAAATAAATTTACTAACCGAGTAGATGGTGGACCAACACCCACACTCCGTGGCAGAGAGATTCATATCATTTTGTATTTTCATTCATATATTTTAGCATCCTCCTTTAAGCTTCTCAGCAGACCTAAATACACTTTTTGGTTTATTAGCATTTCTTATTGTCTTATCTGAAGCAGTCTAAGTATTTTGCTGCTGTTATCAGAAAAGAACAGAAAATGGCCACAATGATAGAGATAGCCCTTAATTCGTGAAGTGGGGGGAACAGGACTGGAGCAATTGTTAAGGTAGAATAAATTTTGATCTGGTGTTCACCACATTCATTATACCTCAATGATAAACTACATCAAAAAGAGGATTGAAGTATCCCAAACCATCAAAGAAAGAACAACCACCCCTGGACCCAAGCATGTACCCCTGCCTGGTGTTTCAGTATCATCTCCTGTAAGAACAACTTCTTCTTGGGTTCTTCAACCAGTGGAGACTGGGTTTCAGTGCTTGGGCTTCCCCACCCACCTCTACTTCCTGCTCTGTCTTTGGGCATTGCAAGTGTTTGAAGAACACTTGTGACCTCTATCTTTTTGGGGTGTAGGTGGGACTATCTGCATAGTGACAAGCATGAGTCAGGCAGCTTTATGGACTAATCATGACGGCATAAGAAGAGGTGGATAGGAAAGCTAAAGGGACTACACATTAATGAGCTTTTGTTCTTTTACAACAAAAAGAGTACATTTTTTAATGTGCAACCCCTCAAACCTAATTAAATCAAAGTGATAATTTAAAAAGAAAACTGTAAAATAGCCATATGTGCAGATATTTGTCTTGCCCTAGCATAGTCTGTATTAGCAAGAGCAGCAGTTTGAAAATGCTTGGTGCGTAAAAAGTGAAATACAACATGTGAATGTACTAACCTTTTAGGGATGCACTTCTTCATTAAATACCTAAACACATCTGTTGAAAAAAGAGAGGAAAAGGACTTGTCTTGATGCATCAGTGGACCCCTTGGATTTGATCATGTGGGAGTAATAGTATTTGTATTAGTGAAGCAAGGGCCAAGTAGTGTTTTGTTGTGCATGGATAAGGCCCTTTAGAACATTAATTTATTTTGAAGTGATGTATTTCTGGCAGATTTCAGTGGTGTTGATGAGTTTGAGCTGGATGTTGTAGCACACACTGGCCCTGTTTAGCATTTTGGTGCTGCAGTAGGCTTCACTGAAAGCAAAGCAGACATCGATATTCCTTTGTTGACTGAGTTGCACTTTAAGTAGAATTAAAATGAAGGGGATGGATCTGTCCCTGAAGGAGAGAGACCTCACTGGGAACACGGGAGCGAGAATCTGGGCTCCTCTTCCTCTGGCTCCAATCTGTAATAGCTGATTGCAATAGTTATGAAAAAAATATATATATACACATCAAATACAGCCTCCTTCTGATGGCTTTTCAGCATTACTATCAGTGTCATTTATTCCACTGTACAATAAGAATGCCTGAGTGTGTCTAAACATTTCCACAATTGTTGTTCATGTTTACACTTAATTATTTCATGGGGATCGTTCATCACACAACTTTTGGGTTTTTTAAATTTTCTTGTTTGGTAATAGTCTCAAACCCTGATTATTCTCTATATTATGGGACTAGCATTGTGTGTAACATCCAAATTCAGAAACAGGAAACAGCATTAACTGTATTAGAAAGCTTTTCCTAATTTAATTTTCTAAACACAGCACATCTGAAAACAGGAATAAAACTCTGTGCCAAGGCCAGGCAAATCAGTTCCATGGCTGGTCTGCACAGCAAGAGAGGAAAAAAATGTGGATTATATTCATTAGATATTTTCAAGTAACTATCTATATTTTTGTGGAAGTTGAAGAGTGGTGTTTTGAAGCATAGTTTGTCCAGTTCAGTTGAATAGAATGCACATCAGTTCCTGTGGAAGGGGAGAAGAGCCAAGACTGACTGGGACAACTACTGAGTATTTCCATACAGTATGCGACCAAGGGTTTATGCATATAAAAAATACTAAAGAGAGATGCACTTTGAAGGGTAAAACTGCATTTATTTTGTGCTACCAGCTAAGTAATCCTATTTGGAGTAACCTGTTTTATAGTGTGTGTCTCTTTGTTGCTTTCTGGTCCCTTTCTGGATTTTAAATTCTTAAACTTCTGAGGAATCAGTTCTGGTTACTTTTTCTGGAAAAAGGCACAAAGCTTGCTTTTCTAGCTTATCAGAAAAAAATAAAAAAAGTTTAAATGGCTGTTGCAAGGGAAAGCTCTTTGGTAAATTTTACACTGCTCAAAATAGTGAACAGTTTGCTGGGATTTAGTCAAAGAGGGTTCGGCTCCATGTGAGCCTCAAATATTCAGATCATTGATTTGTCGTTGAAAACACGTCACTGGAGGCTATCTTTGCAATAAAAGTTAATTTAATCATGGGTGCTCGGCAAATGCAATATGTTTCATATCACTTTTGATATGTCACTATAGGAAAAAATGTCATTCTCTTTCCCATTTCCTCTTTCCTCCCTTTCGAGTGGGGAGAGGGTTGTGCTAGTTGGTGAAGTGAACATCTTGTTAGCCACCCAGTGGAGGCATTCCAGTTTAGCAGGCAGCAATCTTGGCATCGGTGCCAATAAAGCAGTAATTACGTCGCCTGTCGTTTTCATTAGCCATCTTTGCTTTTACATTTGACTCAGAGGTGTAAAGCAGCTCAAGCTTTTAAAGCAAGGATTAAAAGTGAGGAAGGAGTAAGAGAATAGCAGCAGTTTTTCTAGTTGGCTACAACCTCCTCAACGCAGTGTCAGAATAATGTTGTGCAGAGGCCCAGTTCAGTGTTAACTGCTTCCAAAGACTGAAGGGATGGTGGTGTTGTAAGTGATTTATTGTGTGTGCTCGGAAGAGTCCAGTCTCGGGAGCCGGCGCCCCTGGAGCTTTCCATCATAACATTATCCAAGAGGCGATCTGAAGGAAATGGTATTAAGTCTTCTGGGAGGCAAACTGTATCCAAAGAAGGGCTTAATTTGCATCATTTGTAAGCAAGCATTAGAAATTATGCTCAAAAGGGAAATGGTTGTAAGGAAGCTTACATTGAATAAAGAGAAACAACAACATTCCCCTTAACTTTGCATGTACTTTGTTTCCTTGTGTTTAATGGGATTGTCTGCAAATACGCTGACCTCAAACTCCAGCAATGTGATGGGGACAGGATTTATTTAGTATTGTCATTCGTTTGGGGTTTTGGTTTTTTTGTTGGTTTTTTTTTTTTTTGTGACTAGTCTGTTTAAACATTTTGCAGAGTATTGGTTGTGGTTTTTGTATTTAGATTTATCTGTCTTTGTTTAAGGATGTGGCATAAAAGTGATGGTTAAGCTGTGGGCCCACATGCTAGCTGAAGAAGGTAAAAGAAGGCCCCAAGCTGTAGTTCTGTTCCAGTTGCTTTCCTTGAGGCTGGCCCTGCTTGTACAAAGACATGCACAAGTACAGTGCAGGGAGTCAGAGCAGTGGCCAAGAGCTGTGAGAGGTTTCCCCAGCTTTCAATTACCTCAGAGATGCTTGTGTACAGCTTTCCCCCTAGGTAGTCATCACTAGAACAGCTTCCTGTTTGCTTTTGTAACTCCATCCCAAATCACACATATATTAAGCAGGAAACATGAGATTTCCTGCTAATTCATCAAATGCTGGGATTTGGGGACTCCCTTTATAGCCTGGCATGTTATTATCTAAAAAGTTAGGGCTGGGGAAGAAAAGATTGATGCAAAAATAGTTTCACTTAAAATATCCTTTTTATCAACACAGAAAATTTTAGGGGGAAATAAACAAATAATCTTTTAAATTCATTTGATGGGGGGGGGGGAAGAAAACTTAATTGAAACCAGAAAAGATTCAGTTATTTTAGTGAAAAGGTCAAAAAAGCCCCAAATATTTTCCTCACCAGCCAAACTCTTTCTGCTTACACTCCCTGAAAATCTTAGGTGTTCAGCAAAAACGAAAAGTTGAAAGTTGTAAAGTCTTCCGACAATAACAGTTTTCATTTAATTTCCATTTTTTTCCTTATATTTCAACCAGCCTAGTGAAAAACCTGATTTATTCTTGACTTACAGTCCTGGTTAAGCAGTGGTTACAGTGGTTAGGGGCATATATTTACAATACTCTCTAGATCTTGCTCTGTCTTTTTTTTTTTTTTTTTTAATCACACTGAGTTTACTGGAATATAGATTGAGACAGAGACCCAGATTCTCAGTGCTGCCAGACATGCCCTTAATGCCACCAGGGAAGGATAGGCAGTGCTAGATTTAGGTGAGTACGTTTGCTATTCCCTAAAGCCACCTGGTGCTGCTCTGGCTTGGCTGATTGATCAATAATCCCATCAGACCAGGGACATCTGCTATGCCAGTATGTGATGCTTGCTTTCATTTGTTTTGAGTCCTACACAGGCAGGACAGTAAGAGGCAGCCAAAAATCTTTGCGTGCTCATCTCAGTTGGTGATACTTCCGATGAGGGACATCTGCAGTTGCCTCTTTAGGACAGCTTTGGTATATGTTTGCATTGTTGGAGACAGTGAGAGATTTTTATTTGTCACTTTGCATTAGTCATTGAACCTTTAATCCATCTTGCTGAATTGAGAGGACAGCCGTATTTATCTCTTCTTGGTGGAGAGATGTAAGGGGAATTGCCTAAGGGTGCAGAGCATGTGTGTCAGGAAGCCAAAATGTGAACTTGAGGCTTCTGAATGCCCAAGATTCTGGCAGTGCAGTCTATCCTCCTTCTTGTCTGACAATCCTGAAGATGGATGCTACAGAGAGAATGATGCATTGAGGGCTCTCAGATGCCTTCCCAGTGTGGAGTTTGTTGAGTCTCACTAATGATTTCTCTATAGCAGCTGGTATCTAGAAATACATAAAATGATGAAGGGCAAACCAGCATGCTGTTGCTCAGAAACAGAGAGGCTTCCTGAAAGCTCTGACTTTGCAGTGGCAGGCAGTTGGGAAGGATTTGTTTTGCCCAGTGAAATCCACAGCTTTATCCCAAACTTGGAAGGAACAAGAGCCGGTCCAGCAGATTACTGCAGCACAGCTGTAAATGGAATGAAGATCACTGCCTCAGGTTGTTTTGTTTTCATTTGGGTTTAATCTGCGATTCAGGACTATCTTATTCAGCTGTACTTCATTCATCTGAATGAGCGATTTGCACTCCAGAGGACTCCGTTGCCTTATGAGTCCTAAAAGCTGTGAGGTTGCCTAGGTAATTAAATCAGTATCTTTTTTTTTTTTTATCTTGTTGAGGTAACATCAACACTAATGCTAAGGAGCTCAGGTAGGTTTTACTGGCCTGGCAACAGCTGAGTGCTTTCTTGTTAGGTAGCTTCTGCCAATCCTGTTTTAGTTATTTTCAAGAAGTAGCTTTATTTCTTAGTCTCATATTGAGTGAGAGGTTGAAATGTTAAGCTCTGTGGATTAACGATGTATCCTTTGAGAAAAAGGAAAGCTCGTGTTTTTCTCGGTCCCCTGAGTGCTGGATGCAATTGTTTGAGAAATCTTGAATTTCATCAGCTAGATACAAGGAAGTGTGCAAATAAGCCTTGAATGATCTGTCAAAAGAGGCTGACTGTATTGCAGCTGTTTTGGAAACTTGTTTGAACTGATAGTTGCTCCCCAGGCGTTTCTTTGCTTGAATTTAGTGCATTTCACATCAGGCAGTGAAAAGTGATCACCACAGGATTATTAGTAATGCAGAGCTTTTGGAGAGCTATATTCCAACCATAAATTTGCTAAAATAATGTCTGGAACGTGAATTGCTGCACTCTTATGATATGGTGTATTTATTTATTGTTTAAATACATCGCTTATCTTATCCAGTCTCAACATGTGTGCTTATATTGGAAAGTTTACATAGTGAGCAAAAATAATAATAGAGTCTCACTGAGTGAGGTTAATTGCAGTTCAGTCATACTAAATTTGAGGAATAAGAAGTGGGACAGAATAGCAAGTGAGACTAATTCTGTTCTCATGTGCATTGGATTTACCTACCCTGACTGTAGTGCAGGTAATTACTGGAAGTAATTCAGAACACAGACATGCACACTGCTTTACTCTGAATTAATTTTGTCTTTCATTAATGTATCTCCTAGTTTTGAGAGTTGCCCACAGAGTTAGCACAGATGTATTCCCCTCTCCTCTCCCCACAACATCGACAACTTTATGTGTCCACGTGCGTACTCTGCAGCTTTACATAGACAAAAAATGAGAGGCCATGACCAGCAGTGAATAGCTGGTGCTAACAGGGTAATGGTGAGGTGTCCAGACTGAAATTTCAGGGTGCTTGCAGTCAAATGAGGCTATAGAGAAACCTCTGCTGCTCGAACCCATATTTTAAGATTAGGACAAAACTCTGTGGTGCTTTCAACCAGGAGAAGAAAAAAGTTTCTCTTGTCTAACTCAGATCTGAAAATCGCTTCAGATCTGAAAATTAGTTGATTATGGAAATGAGAAATCCATCGAGTTAAAAGGATATGGCTGTAATTAAGTGGTGGTGAAATGTGCCCTTGTTCCACTTTCATTGACTGGGAAGCTTGCTGAAATGGCTCAATAAACAACTAGTATTCCTTGCTGTAAGCTTTTTAGCCCCAAAGCTGCACTAGTTTTTGGCAAGTCATCATCCCCATTACAAATTCCTTTCATGCAGACGTTGCAAACTTAGCTTTAGGGACTTCCTTTCTGCTTCCTCACCAGTTTCTGAAGGTGAGGGTAACTTTTTCAGTTTTTTGCTCAAATAAAATGCAGCAGTCTTCTTATGCAGCAGATCTCTGTTGCAAGTGAGTGCTGATTTTCCTTCTCTTTCTCATGTAAAATGGCTGTGCTGTAGCAAATAGGAAGTTCCTGAGCAAACTGGAAAGTTTGTAGCTGGAATGTTCAATACTGGGCAGTGACAGTTAACTATCAGCTTCCTTTTTTTTAAAAAAAAACACTTAGTGCTTATACCAAAGATAAGCTTACACTGTACAAGGCCAGTCTGTGACCACAAACAAATATAGCTCCATTGATTTCAAAGCCAGCCCATGTCAGGAGCTGCTCTGGTTCTGTGTGATCTGGTATGTCGACACAGTAGAACAAGACTTTAGGATGTGGATGGGCCTTGATCTCAGCTTTTTGCTGGCAAGTTTTGTGTTGTTTTTTTTTTTTTTTAAAGCTCAATAATCAAAGAGTTTCTTGGCTTTCCATTTCCTTTACATGTAGCAATGTGGTTCTTTGCTATAGAGAGAGTAACACAGTTGGCGAGATTCTTTCAGGTAGATGTTTTTTTCTCTTAGGTTTTGTCACGTTGTTTCAGACAAGAACAATGACAGCCGAATGTCTCCAACTGTAGGCAGATATCCACATAAATATCTATTACACACAAATATGTGGCAATTTCCTGCCTCAACAATCAGTTGTTTTTGTACTCAAGACCTCTACTACTAAAACCACAGGCTTTGAAGGCTTGAGTTAGAAGTGCAACCTGGTAGCTGGTGACAAAAGCAGCTATTATCCTGGTTTAGGTGGTAGAATGAGAAGTGCAATGTGCCCTTCATGAGCACTGGAAAAGGCAAAATTGTTCATCTCCTGCTAGCTTTTGTCCTTTGCTTGTCCTGCACTATTTTTTGTTGGACCTTTTTCCTTCTCCCCCCCCCCCCCCAAACTGTTATATATTAATTCTTTTTAGTAAACACAGATATTAGATAAATGCTTCCAAATATGTTTTAAGAAGTCTTCATTTACTTGCTTTATGAACATTTCCATCATTTTGTAGTCTTGAGAGGAAAGTCTTAAATTTGCATTTATAAGAAACATTTGCAAAGAAAACTGAATTAAAATGACAAAGTGCTGTTGTGTGGACTATTAATGTGCTATGTTTTACTGATTAGCTTATTTTACGAGTACTTGGTTTCATTGCAAAGATCCTTTCTCTTACAGAAATCAATTGATGGTAGTACCTCGATCAAATTTTGCTTTCTGTACGATTAGTTTCACTAGGTTGCTTGGGATTTGCTAACCGGAGCAAGGCAAAGAAAATTCAGTCTTTTGTCTTTAAAGTTTTATATCCACTGCTTCTAATGCAGAACACATATTTTGCTCATGGAGGCTAGTCTGAGGTTAAGTTGGTTTTAAAGATAACAGTAGATTCCAGCGTCCTTGCATTTGTTTTGTATTTGGTGACAGTCACTAAATCAGAGGAAGGAATGTTCAAACAACACACTTGAGGAAAAGTGATTTTTATAGAAAGGGCCCATTCCTGCTAATAGCCAGTAACCCCACTGACATTAAAAGTCCATTAGCTAAGCCCAGTTTAAACAGCAGCTGATGCTATGTCAGCTAAATGTACATTGGAATTTTTCATGTAATGCAGCAATAGTACTTTTGTAATTTTTCCAAAACTATGTACATTAAGGAAAGCAAATGTCATCTGATAGCAGTAAGATGAAGAGTTCACATTAAAGTAGGGAGAATTGTAATCAAACTGACGTTACCATCTGGCTGCATTAACAAGAAACAAAAACGGTTACAAGTAAAGCAGAGTGTGTCAGGTTTCTGAATTAAAGCTAGATTAACAAATCTAGTGTACAAGCTTCTGTAGCACAGCATAAGCACAGAGCTGCTTATCTGCTCGGTTCTTTATCATTAAATATATTATGACCTTGTTTGAGAAAAGTTTCTACTGAAGTCAGCAAAACGCTTTGTCACATGGAGCACTGAATTGCCATGGGAAATGAAAAAAAAAAAGGTTATTTGCTGGTTATTTAGGAAATATGTCTTATTACAGCAGTGTGAAAACATTTAAACTTGTCAAGATGGTGTTTGTGTGCCTTCAAATCTAGTTAACCATTGGTATAGCAAATAACATCTACCCATCTCAGTGGTGTGTGCTTGGTAAAGAGAAGTGTGACAGATGATGAACTTGTTATTAATGTTCTAAAGCAACCAGCAGACCAAGGTCCTAGTAACTGGTCTAATTCTGAAAAGTCTCTTTGAAGTCTACTGTGAAAATAGATCTTGTGCGAGAAAGCCTGTGGAGACAGATGAAGGGTCGCTTAATAAGTTAATGTGAGAGCGGAAAACAGAAGCATAATTAGTTGCTTACTGACATGCTTCCAAGTATGGTGAAGTATTACTGTAACCTCCTCCACCTCCTCTTTGTTATTATCCATCCATTAGTGAAACCTTGTACAAGTACTGACAGGAGTAGAGCTTAAATGCCTGATGTGGGTAGGCATTTATATACCTGCTGCAAAATCCTACAAATGCATCTGGAGGGCTCATTTAAACTCTTAACAAACTGTCTTAGTAGTGCAGAACTCTTGAAGTTGTCATGGGGCTTATTTTTTTGTCTTTCCAAGCTCAAGGAGTTGACATCAGTAGCATGCCCAAAGCAGAACTATGGGGTTATAGGAAAGTAATTCAATTGCATTTCTTTCCTCTTCTGGAACATAACATGTAAACATATTACTGAACTAAAGCCTGGTTTTAATTACAAGCAGTAACTTTTCCATGTTGACAGATTTTCACATGGAAAGCTTTATTGAAAATGAGAGAAGATCTTTTTTTCCCGTCATTAGTTTGTGCTGCTTAGTGCTTTTTATCAAGTACAGTAAAATACTGTTTGTAATTAATTTCAAGCTTATATCCACATGTTTAATATAATTACCAAGCAAAATCCTGTTTACTAACATATTGCTTGTGAAACCAGTCTGAATAATCTGGTCTCTGGCATTCATAAATCAGGCAGCAATAACAGCTGAAAATATTTCACAATATATTTAGAGTGCTTTTATTTTAACACTGGATCCACTTTTGGATTTTAAGGATAAAACCTAGGTTGAAAGTGACTTTTCCCATATGTTCTTTCCTAATCTCCATCACTACTTTGCCTGGAAGTTATTAAAAAATAGTTTTTGTATTTGATTATAAAAGAGTAACTATATATACATTCTTGAGCGGGGAGAATTATGTAATTGAATTATACCGGAGCTAACAAAATGATGCCATTCACATTGGCGCAGGACAATTGCTCTAACACAGCCCTGAATATTTTTCATTGGAAAAAACATTGCAGTGCCAATGCTCTTTGTCTTTCTCAAAGTTTGGTATTTTTGTCTGTCTGGATGTCTGTATATGATATCCTAAGCCTGAAACATGTTCATAAAACTGTTAGAAGTGGCTGGTAATGCAGCTTATTCAGGTGCCCAAAGGGCTGTGCGAACCAAAGGTGACCAAGAACCAGGTCTGTAGTGAAGTGCTATGGGACTCACGAGATTGTGTTATGTGCTGGGCCCCTTCTTTCTGGGAAGGCTTTGAGCCTGTATTTAATTACAAAGAGGAAAAGAAGACCGGTAGTCTGTCTACCACAGAATATTTGGGGTTGCATGAGGCTACTAAACTGTCTTTTTGAGATAGGACTGTACGTGTAGTTTGTCCAGTTCAGCAGAATGCCTTGAAATTTTGAGAGAAGATTTAAAATCATTCCTTAAGTAATTTTCTCCTGCCCCAAACAAAGATACTAAAAACAGTTGTGGAAAACAAAACATTTGGTAGTTTTTGTTTACTGGGGAATATTCTTTAACCTCTAAAATAAAAGAAGAAATTAATTAACCGAAGTATGATTTTGTAAGACAAATTTGAAAAATGTTCACTTTGGGGATTTATTTTTTCACCCTTGTTCTAATAGTGGTTTTGTCTGGGCCAGGTTTTTGGTAGTGGGGGGCTACAGTGGTGACTTGTTTAAACAAAGAGCTGCCAGAAGCTTCCCCTGTAGCTAATAGGGCTAACGCCATTCAGTTCTAAGACGGACCCTGGAGCTGACCCAGGCCTGGCCAATTAGTGACTAAGGTAATGCCTCTGTGAATAACATATTTGAGAAGGAGAAGAAGTTGCTGCGCAGTTGCTAAACTGCAGCAGCAACAGAGAGTGAGAATGTGAAAACATCTCGGCAGACACCAAGATCAGTGGAGAAGGAGGTGAAGGAGGATGCTTAGGCCCTGAAAGACTCCCCTGTGACCTGTGATGAGGACCATGGTGAAACAGGTTGTCCTCCTGCAGTTCATGGAGGCCACCAGAGAGCAGAGAACCACTCGCAGCCTGTGGAGGACCCCACGCCGTAGTGGATGGATGCCTGAAGGAGGCTGTGATTCTGTAGGAGGCTCATGTTGGAACAAGTTCCTGGCAGGTCCTGGGAGTCTGTGGGGAGAGAGGAGCCCACGCCAGAGCAGGTTTGCTGTCAGGACTTGTGATCCTGTGAGGGATTCAGGCTGGAGCAGTCAGTACCTGAAGGACTGTTCTCCTGTTGTATGACCCCTGTTGGGGTAGCATATCAGGAGCTGCCCTTATGGGAGGCCCCATGCCAGAGCAGTTCGTGAGGAACTGTAGCCCGTGGGAAGAACTCCTCTGGAGAGGTTCATGAAGGACTGTCTCCCGTGGGGAAGGACCCCACAGCGTAGCAGTGGGAAGTATGAGGAGGCCTCCCTTTGAGAAAAGGCAGCGGCAAAGTCCATCTGTAATGAACTGACCATAACTCCCATCCCCTGTGCTGCTGAGCGTGAAGGAGCGGTGGAAGGAGGTGTTTTAAGATTTGGTTTTATTTCTTATTTCCCAGCTCTGTTCTGATTCTGATCTAATAAATCAAACCATTTCCCCCCAAGTTGAATCTATTTTGTCCATGATGCTAATTGCTGAGTGATCTCTCCATCCTTATCTCAACCCACAAACCTCTCTTTGTATTTCTCACTCCTCTGTCCAGTTTAGGAGAGGGAGTGACAGAATGACTTACTGGGCATCTGGCACCCAGCCAGAACTAAACCACTGCATTCTGCGGTCAAATTCTATCAGTTAAGTTACAATACATGTTCAAATGTTTTGGCTGTTGCACTCTCTGAAAAAATTATCAGTCTCCAAAACTGTGCCAGGCTTCTTTATGAATGCTCTCTCCTCTGAGTGATGAAACTCCCAAGCTTAGGGCCCCACCTTTCAAGATAAAAAGCACAACTAAAAATGGTTATTAGGTAGGCAATAACATTGAGAAATGTCACAACGGTACATTTATTTCTTTTAATTTTCCCCCTTACCTTCTTGAGGGAATGAGCAAAGCCTGAGAATGTGTTCAGCTTACTGAGGTGTGTGTGCATGCAAAAGGCACTCCGTGGGATGCAAGGAAGGACACATGGATGGAAGGACAGAATCTGGATCAGGCTTATCCCGATGGAATGCAGCCCATGGGAAGGATCCATGCCAGAGCAGGGGAAAACCAGTTTAGAGTGGCTCAGCAGACTGTTTTGGTGGGTTTTTTTGTAGGAGACAGATGAAGATCTGTGGCATAACTGTCACACTGAGCAGCCATTAATGTTTTCTGCAATTGTTTAAGGACAATAAATGATTGCCTGCAGTCATTTACGCAAGGAAAAGCCTATATCAAGCAAAACTATTGGATATTCTGATTGTATCAGCTCTCAGTGATATGTCTGACTTCAACATTATTTTCCCAGGGTTTCTGCTATTAAAATACATAGGCATTTTGGAATCTGATGGACTTACACAAATTCCTTTCTGACTCTCAGGTTATGAGAAAGTCTCTCATTTGACTAAAAAAATGTAATGACTTTCCACACTGTTTACTTCTTTTTCTGTTGCTTCTCTATGTACATAAAAAAGAAAGAAAGTCTGATTCCACTTGTCAAAGTTCCTTGTTTTGAACTGTGAACTTTAGCACTTCCAGGGCAGTATGTTAGTTGGGAATTGTATTTGCCACATGATCTGGTGAAATTGATCTTGAAGTGCTGTTGGTTGCTTTTTGACAGATACTGAAGCTTTGTTTGAAGAAAGCAACTCTTAACAGTGCAAGGTAAAAACTGTTGTATTGCTTGTTTTCTGAAGTGGGATCTGAAAAATAAATAGAAATACTGGCCTATTTATTATCATTTGTGCTTATTGGGTTAAAAAAAATAAAATCAGTACCAGGGAAGATTTTGCTTAAATCAGTCCTTAAAAAAAAAAAATTAAAACATACTCTTTAATGATCATATTTCATCTAACTTTGCCTTACTTTTAGGTGGTCAGTATTTTAAGGTATAATATATTTCGATCAGTATAATAACACATGGTGTCACTTGATACTTGTGATCAGTATCAAGTGTCCTTATTAACATCCTGTGGGCACTTTGGGGTTACAAAGCTACAATTTGCAAAGGTGTTACTATAAAATATGTAGTAGGTCCTCATCTCTAGAGAGATCACAGGAGTTCCTGAATGCAGTACTTTCAATTTGGAAAGCAGAAGTCCCAATTCTTAGTTTGCTGTAGCATGAGAACTTGCACTGAAGTGTGAGTCATTGCTTGAGAACATTGCAGGGCATGAAAGATATTAAATTGCTTTGTTATGTGTATTTGCAGGCTGCATCCAGACACTGATTGGGAAGTTATTAGTATATGTAATTACCTAACCACAAGGAATTTCTGGAGTGAAATAGCTTATGTAAGCCTACATGTTTCCTTCCCACAAACCGAGCTTAAAGGCTCATGCAAGTTGCTTGCCAAGGAAATGCCTTACTAACCGTGAAATATTATTTGGGAAGCTACAGCTACCTGCAAGGGTAAAGAGTTTATCTGACAGTAGCCCTACCTTCAAAAGTCAGTTCTTCTGAGTGTTCTGGGTTGCTTATCAAATGCTGAGTTGTTTCATAGTAGGTGATGCGACCTTTAGATTTCAGTTGCTGACATTATCTAATCAACAGCATGAGTCTTCCTATAGGAGCCAAAATTATTAACAAGGATTTGCACAATACTGAGTTTTCATGACTCGAGGGTAAGACGCTATGAGTTGTGTGTATCAAAACCAAGTAGTTGTAACAGCATAGGTCTGGAATTCGAGAAGGCCAATGGTGTTTTGAGTAGCAAGGAAATGGATACCAGCTGGTTTATTTCTGCTTATAAATATATAACTGTATTTAGGTGCACAGGTAAATTGTGTATGCCACTTAGCCACACCTGTTTCTAATAAATTTCAGCCCACAGGCTCTAGGGTTTGAAACTTCCGATTATGCTCAGATAGATGAACTTTCTAAGTGGTAGAACTGGCCTTCACAAAATATGTTTGCAGCTGAGCCTCTCATTTTGTGTAAACCAACACAGCTTCCCCATGTTCTGTGAGTGCCTCTGTTCTGTACCACCTGAGAGTTGTTAACAGCTAGGATTTCTGTAAGACTGTATTGATGATGGAGAGATTTCTATCTCATCTCTTTGGACAGAAAAAATTTCCATGACTCTAAGAACAACTTTTAAAAAGATGGAAAGAAAGGAACAGGCACTGGAAAGTGCATCAGACAACAATCCCAGTGTTAACAAAAAGATTCTTTGTCACAAAAATGAGGAGGAAAATGTTTGTATCTTTACAAGATCTTGTCCCACTTAAGAGAGCCTAAAGAAAAGATAGGCATCTAGAACAGCAATTATTGTGTAAAATGCTGGTTTATGACTACTAGTTGTTTGGGGCTTTTTAATTTTTAAAAAGAAAATTATCTTTAGAAGTTTTTGCAGCCGCCCACCATCCCACCAAAGCAAAGCTTCTGCAAAAACTTAGTAATTAAAATAAAAAGGCTGTTTGTTCACATTGCCCCCGTGCTCTGCAGTTCTTTGTTCTCACTATATCACCCTACTTCTGATCAAAACCAGAGATTATCAATGAGGCCATCTTCTTAGCTACAGCACTGACCGATCCCTTTTCATCATCTTAGAGGATAAGTACAAAACTAAAAATAAAACTTGATTTTCTTCATCGACTTCTCTCAAAGTAGGAAATGGAAAATCAAAACATAGCAAAATTTTTATTTCCCTGCACAATGAGACAAATACTGCACTGTATAAAGAAGTCAAAGCATCCTCTGTCCCCAAAAATACATGTTTATAAACACAAGGTATAGACTAAATAGTCCTTTATCTTGCATGAAAACTTGGGATGGGAACAAACTTATCCGTGGGACACGAAGCTTCAGAAATGTGGTGTTTTGATCCTCTGGCTAAGTGAAAAATACATTTTGGGAAGAGGAGTAGCACTTTACTAGCCACTTCAAAACCACAAGACAGAGAGAAATGCACAGGCATTCTATTTAAAGATTACCAAAATATGTTATGCATGATACTACTTGAGGCAAGAAAGGGAAGATGATGCTGATAAAGAAACTGCTTCACTTGGTTAGGACTCAAGCACGCAGAAAGTGGCCTGATCCAGCATAGTGACCATCAGGGACCACACATTTTTTTTTCTTACTAGTAGTTATTTGCAACTGAGTGGACTGAATGGGGCTCTGACATAAAAAGGAGGAAGCAGTTAGGAAACAGGGTGGGAATTACCAGCAGCAAGTGCCCATGAAGAAATGCTGGAGAAATGCTTGAAAACGCAAATACAGCTTTGCGAAAAAGACCTCCAAATCCTTGGTTCTTGCTGGAAGATGATTTGGTATCAGCTGAGGCAAATACTGAGAAAGAACTCCTTGGAAACCAAAAGAAAAGTCACATGCGTTTAAGTTCTGATTTATTTTTTTAAATTAATGTGTCATTATCTAAATAAACTATTAGTGATGCTGTGGCTATGAGACAAATTAAATAGCAGAGGTACTTTAAAAACAAGATAACAAGATAATGGCAACATTAGGATTTTTGTCTTGGTTGTTTGTTCTGTTTTGGTTTCTTTAGTTGGCTTGTTTTTCGTGTGAGGCAGCTCCTTATCCACCTGAGAACCTTGCCAGATGTGGGAGGACAGCACTCAGAACAAATTTTCTGAATCAGTCCATCTAGCCACTAAGAAAGATTTCAGAGAATTGTTATTATCTTTCAATGCAAAAAGAAGCCGTAAAACCCAAAGACAACATAGAATGGGATCCCACAAGCTGTCCAAGTGAGGAATTTGGAGCAAAATAGATGAAAAGTCCCAGTGAAAAGGTTGTGGATCAGGCCCTTGATTTTGTGTGCTAATTCTGCTATCAGGGCAGTGCTGTTTGCTATCAGTGACTCTCCTGTAGGGATGCTGAGATAGGTGTCATTTTGGTGCGTTTCACTGGGTATGCTAAGCTTTAAATTACATAAAAGTAACCAACAAAATCAGTTTAAGTATTGTCGGGTTTCATAGCCATGGAAAAATGTCAAAGGAAAATTTAAAGCACAAGTGTGAGTAAAGACACAGTTTTGTAGAAATCCTTTCTCTCACGAGCAGTCCTGTTAACCTTTGAGATGTGACAACACTTCTATAAGCATCTGTGTGTCAGTGTGAGTAATCCCACATCTCTAATACGCAGCTTTGCCAGGTTGTGGACTAAAATGAGTAGTCCCACCAAAGTTTCCCAATCGTACCAGTCCCTTAGGAAAGAGTTCACAGCAGGAATGTAACTTCTGTGAAGAATTCTTAATCTAAACTCCTCATTGCAGGAGCTCTTATCAGAGAAGTGTCGATGCTCTCTTCTATTGATTATGTTTCTTTTTTTTTCATATCTTAAAGAGTAAATCGAAAGGTCATTTTTTTTTTATATCGATGTGCAAGGAGTTTTATTGATTCTCTTTTATGAGGCATTAATGAAATCTATAGAAGCCTAACAAGATTGTATAGTTAACCTTGGCAAGATTGCCTGCTCTTTTTACATGTATAGAAAAGCGAAAATACAATGTTCCGTTTTGGCAGTTTAAATTATGTGGGAGCAAGTGAATTTCACAGAATCAAATACCTTTTAGCACAGAAAGAAGGCATGATATATCTACCCTAACCCATTAACTCCAAAATGTGCTTAGCAGAGGCTTTTTTTGGGAACACTTTATTTTGCTGCCTAATGGCACCACATATATATCACTATGAAAACAAGAAGAGAAGTCAATCACTCATTACGTGCGCCAGAAATGCCTTCCACAGTCACAATCGTGGTGTGTCAAGAATCTATCCCACTTTAAAAGAACAGGCAGGATTTACTCTGGAAATGTACCAAAGTGGACCAATCTTTCTCAAAAATATGAAGCTGGGATCAATTTTGCAAAGTTAAAATAAACAGTAGTCACACTTGACCCAGTATATTATGCTAACAGAGAAAGAAATATAAAGAGCTGGATCTGTGGATTTGGCTTAGTAGAACATGAAACACGATACATTGGATTACAAAATTATCCACTAACTTAAAAACTGTTCATAATAAAATTTGGGAAGAATTTTCAATGTATTATTTCATTCAACATTATTTCCTTAAACATATTTTCTTTTTATACCACTTGAATTAATGAAGGCCATCTTGGCTATGAAGTACAAAGCTAATGCCTCCTGAGAAAGGATGCCTTTGCATAGTAAAAGCTCAGATCACACTCGTCAGAAACTATGAAGCCTTTGAGTGAATGTCACGCATTTTTATTTGCAGTAGGAAAAACATATTGGAGAGAGTCAAGTATAATTGTCTCCATTTTTAGATGGAAACCAGAGGAGCGAGAGGCAGGCCTGGGGAGTGAGCAGACACAGGAATTCCCCTCTGGTGGTCTCACAGAAAACATGGAAGTAATTTGTGGTATGAAAATGGCTGGTGTTACTTGTTTCCATCCAAAGCCTGTGGAGAACATAGGAAGTCGGTGCTGAGTTTTTACACCACTGTCTGAATTGTGACTGGCCTAACTACTGCTAGCTCACCTCATTTTTGTTGCTCATCCTTATCAGGTGTTCAGCAAGCTGCTGGTACAAACTAAATTAGGAGTGAGGCTCCTAATCCTGATTTTTGGCTCCACAGAATTGCGGAGAGAACAGTGGCTGGCAGCAAAAGCCCAGTTGGAGGAGCACTGTCCTGTAGAGCCGTTGGTCCTGCTTTGCTGGTGCCTCTGAGGGTCAACTGTCCCCAGTTTGCTCCATACCATGTGGTTTTCTCCAGTCTCTTTGCACAAGTGCAAGAGTTTGTGTGACTAAGGACATCCCTCACATGGCTTTTCTGTTACTCACTGCTCTTATAAAAGCCTCCTTTTCTCCACACCGTATGGAAAGTCTTCCCAGAGCATTTCCAAGACCATTTTAGCAGTGAAGGTGAGGGAATGGAGCTCCACCAATGTCCTCATGCCCTGCAGGGGCTGCACTGGGATATGCAGTTGTGATGGATTTCACACAAAGGAGCCACACTGCAATCCTGCATGCTTCAAATCTGCACAGCTGGAAGCCCCTCGGGGTCTTGGTGTGGTTATTGAAGAGAAATGCCCTTGCTTTGCCCCTGTGTCAGGCACCAGTTATATTTGAAGAGGGCAGAATGGGCTAGGGATGCTGGTCTGGATTTGTTGGAAGGGCATCACACAGTGGATCAAGACTTTCCCTGTGCCCAGAGGGTGAATGGCTTTGCTTCCAGTCTGGAAGTTGAGTCTCCATCAGAGCACTAAAAAATTGGGCTGTAAAGAGATTCATCCGAAAATACAGAAGCGGTCTTTAGCTTGGCTCTTGCACTTTTGTCAGCTGTTGTGGAACTGAGGGCTAGATGGTGCTGCATTTCTAGGCTCATGAAAAAGGTAAAAGTCAATTCTTCATTTTGTGTTTTTTAAGTTGTATAACATGTTCTATTATTGGTTTGGATTTTGAGTAATGAACATTCAGGCTCTGGTGTTCATGAAATGATGTGTGCACTGGAGGACAGAGATCTGCAGTACATTAGATTATCTTTATTTCTTCCTTTGGAAGATGTATCTAGAAAAAGCCATGGCTTGGGTCTCCTTAGGTGGGAGCACCCCCAGAAAACAGCTGGAGTAATCTTCGAGATACTGTAAGGAAACTACAGGATTACCTGAACAATATGTTTAAAGTTAACTGCAGGATATAAGAGATTCAGAGCAATAGGCAGGCATGTTACTTTTTGTTTTCCCATGTAAATAACACAAAGAATAAGAGTTTGGTTATCTTCCTTTTAATTGAACATTTTGGTTAAACTTCATTGCAGTTTGGAGATGTCAATACATCAGTAGATTTCTACATTTGAACTTTAAACACATTGTGATTCCTGATAATATTTAGTTTCTACTTCAGCTAAGCTATTGAATTCTTTTATTTATTGATTAAATGAGCATTTAGAGTTAAAGGATGCCAAGAAGTATTTGGACTCTGGCACCGCAGTAATAATATAATGGGTAAGCACAACTGTATACGCTATTTCCAGGTATATTTCCAGGCAGTATGTTTCCAGGAAGGCAGATGCTCCCAGCTTTGTAACAGAAAACACAGAAAAAAAGACTGAGAGAGAACTGGATAAATGGAGAGACAAAAAGATGGATAGGTTAATCAATTCTTTGCAAACACAGTATGTGCCCCAGAAATGGCTATGTTTTCTTCCTGGGAATGTGCTTGAGAGACCACAGTGGCTTTGTTGGCCAGACAGGGGGTAGGAGGAAGAGTCCTGAGCTGTCCTACAATGCTTCTGCACAATCCAGCTGACAAGGGAAGTGAGTGCAAAGAAAGATACTTTTATCTGTCAGTGCCTCGCTGCACTAAGCAAAGGTAGGAGCATGTAACAGTCAGAGGGGGCATTTGGCATCCAGGGAGCGATGACCACATTTGCAATCCTAGTGACTCAGCTTTCTTTCTCCCTGAACTGCACACGCAAGCCTCTGCGTGCTTGCAGGTGGGTGCACCTGTCAAACATCTGTTCTGAGTGCTGATGATGCATTTATCAGTGAAATAAAAGCTGTTACAAGGCCTTTGCCACAGATGTTGCTGCCTGGCCCTCTGTCTGGCTTTTGCAGATTGCCAAGGTGACTGATTTATGGTGTGGAAAGATGGGTAATGTGACTCGAGTGAAAAAAAAAACCAGCTACTGACCTAAAGGTGTTCCTCTTCAAGCAGTTTCAGGGGCTTCTCTGACAGGTCATGATCATTAACTATTTCCAAAAAGCCTTGGCTTATCTGTCTAGATGGGCTGTACCTTATCCCTGACTTTACTTGGTCCTCCCACAGAATTGGAAGAGACCTGTGTAAGTCATCCAGTCCAACCCTCTGCCAAAGCAAGTTCACCTCAATCAGGTCACAAAGGAATGCGTCCAGGCAGGTTTTTTAAATCTCCAGAAAAGAAGGCTGCACAACCTCCCTGGGCAGCCTGTGCCAGGGCTCCATCATCCTTACAGGAAAGAAGTTTCTCTTAACGTACAAGGGACCTCCTTTTGGCCAAGACACCACTGGGGTTTTTGGTACATGGCATTATTTATGCTGGTCATGTACAAACAACTAGGCAGGGGTTTCCCACTGAAGTACATTCTCTAGTTTTCACTGAGTTAAAAAAATTAATGAAGCAAAAGATCTCAAAACAACTTTCAGATCCTTTTTTTGGTGGTTACTGGTTTGGTATTGGTTTTACCTGGCACAACACGATTTGTGCTCCTCCCTTTTTTTTTTTTTTTTTTCCTTTCTTCCAAATCAGGAAGCTGTATAACTAATGGATATTAGATTCTTTCTCCCAAATGCCACAGTAAGTACTGTGCAAAGTAAAAGAAGAATGATAGGATTGCACTCACCTTGGACTATCCACCGTCTGGCTGCCCTTCAGTAGTTGCACTAGGACTTCTACACAGAGATGCACTCTGATGCAAAACATTGTTAGGGTTAAAATCATCAGGAATGTGTTTTACATTCAAGGTCAGATTATTGAAGGACTTAAACCGCTGATAAAAATAGGGGAAAGTGGAGTGGCGGGTTTTTATATTGTCCTAAGGACAGTCGATTCTCTTTAGTGTAATACTGTAATTTTTAATGGATGAAGAGTGACTTACATACCACTTATGTCTTGCTTAAAATATTCCAGTAGATGTTCAGTGTCTATGAGATTTTTGTATAGGTCCTTTGCATAGTTCTGAATTAAATTCAGAGATGTCATTCATTTGCACAGGGTAAGAAAAGGACTTCAAAATTTTGTTCGGTTCTTAAATGTATTTTATTACATAGTTTACCACTCTAAATCTTGCTTTGATATTGGGATTAATTATGCACACTTCTAGGTTGTATAAGGCTATTTTCAAACCTCTCTGTCTCCACATAATAAATCTGCTTCAGTACATTAATATATGGTGCAGTACTTTATATGGCAAATAAATCTGCTTCACTTAATTTATACATGGTAGAGCAAATACTTGAGCTGGGGAACTGGAATCATGTTGTCACTTTTGGTGACATGGAGATGCGTAACATAAAAGATTCTGTGGAATATTTTGAAGTGTTAGGATAGTTAGTGTATGACTTATCAATAACATATTGAAACTCAAATAAACAGATAGCAACAGCCTTCTGGAGTGAAAGCTGTATGATGCTTTCTAGCTTTTCTCATACCATAAAACCACGTATCAGTAGCAAAATGATGGGTTTAATTTCTCTGTAATGTATTTGCACCATTTAAATGTGTATTATGAGAGTTAAGAAAAGGTAGATGTATTCTAGAGAAGAACCAGGGGTTAAAGTTTCATAGATATATACCATGACAGACAACAGTGTAGTGAGCAATGATGTTTTCAGATTGCTATCTAGAAGATACAATTTGCAGGAAGTAACAATTTCCCTTTGGCCCTTACAAGACTTCCACTCGGGACTAATGATGCAGGAGTTACATGTGCCTTGCAGTCCTAGAAATTCCTTTTTTTTTTTTTTTTTTTTCCCCTCTCTTTTTGAGCCTACAAGAGTGCTGCATCTTGATACATAAGGGCAAAAATGTTCCTAATGAGTGCAGCTTTGCTGTTTCATGGAAAGGTGCAGAAAAGAGGCAGCAGAACAGCCAGGGTATCTGTTGTGGGAAACAACTGACCATACCTAATACTGGTTTGCAATGTGGAATGTGAATAGATGCCTTCAGACAGACTGAGTGTCCAAAACATGCTCTAGATTATACAGGATAGCCAAATACTGGGGCTTCCTAGAGAAGTGGTCAATGCCCTCTGCCTATTAGTGTTTTAGAGGCATTTGGACAATGCCCATAATAACTTGCTTTAACTTTTGGTCAGCCCTGAAAGTGTTCAGGCAGTTGAACTGGATGATTGTTGTCAGTTCCTTCCAACCTATCCTATCCTATCCTATCCTATCCTATCCTATCCTATCCTTTGCTGTCAGGAGAGGACCTTTTGGGAGAATGAGAAGAGAAGCATCTATGCCCAGTTATATACTAGCAAGTTTGTCTGCTTTAATCTCTTGCAGATGTAACTATGTTTGCATATATACATTAGTGACTAGTAATCCAATACTCACTAGTTTTCTTGGCCTCAGTCCCAACACAAGAGAAAATTGCTACTTTTTAAAAGTTCAGGAAATTCTTAATGTGTGCATGTTGATACTCAAAGCTTTGTTGGCAAGTTCGGGTCAGTGGAGGGTGTGATGATGAAAGCTGTAACTGGGAGGCAGAGTTCTCCAGTCATTTGAAGTCTCCTGGCCAAAATAGTTCTACTGTTGGCTTGCTCTCTGACTGTAGAAATACATGCAGTCAACGTTAGGATGTTGTGTAAACTATTTTGTATGTAGACTTGACCAACGGAACCATGTAATTGAGAAGGGGCATTTTTTCTTTCTTTTTTTTTTTAAAGACATGCTGCTACGATTTGATCTCTGCTTTGTATTTAAATAACATCCATTGTAGGTGTCTGTTCTCACTATTCCCCAAACATAAAACAAATGAGAGGAAACATGTCAAAGCATGTTAATTTTACTCTATCATAGCTTCAGCCTTTCCTTCTGATTTTTTCTCTCTGTGATTACAAGGTTGTGGAGTCTCCTTCTCTGGAGGTTTTCACAACCTGCCTGGACATGTTCCTGTGTGACTTGATTGAGGTGAACCTCCTTTAGCAGGGGAGTTGGACTAGATGATCTGTAGAGGACCCTTCCAGGCCTTACCATTCTGTGATGCATGAAACAATTCTCAAAAGTTCATCTCTGCCTTGTTCCTCAGCTTCTTTCTCCCGTCACTTCTTTTAAATATTCTGGATTTGAATTTGAATCTTTGTGAAGTTTCTAAAACCTTCAGTTAATTTGCATGCTTTTCACTGTTGTCTTTCATTTCTGCCCATCATTTTGAAGAATGATCCTGAAAGAGCAGCAAATTTACCTCTGGCAATGGTCAAGCAAGCCTGGAGACCCTCATATCTCTCCAAAAATCCATCTCAAACAACTTTTTTTTTTTTTAATTTCTGACTGAATCCTGCAGACAATTTTCAGAAGCTGTCTCAACACCTATCCAAATATTCTGTTGTTTCTCTGGGTGTTGTTGATAAGATTGATGCTGTCATTAGTTGTAATGCTTTTTATCTCCCCAGAGCAAACAGAAGTGTTAACGCTGATTAGCATATTTGTCAGTATGTCACCAGTTTTAATTTCTGTGACTCTTTTGGTCATCCTCACCATTATTTTTTCTCATGTGGATAAGATAGTGGTGAAATTATTTGTGAATCCTTAAAGTCTGTTGAGCTGTGATGTGATTGATCATTTGTCTGAAAATGTGCGTTAAAAGTGTATTGCATACCAGAGGGGTGTCAGCAGCATACTTATGATTTGCTGTTTTCTAGTGCTAGGAAGCAGCAACCGCTCTTAGTATCTTGTATACCTTTCCAGGAAAAAGGTATATTGCCAACACAAAGAGTTTGGGAGTAAAGTGTACATAAAAGTTTTCCATGAAAATAATTCCATGAAGACTGCCAAACAGCAAACATAGCTGAATAATACACAAATCAGATTGTAAATAACCCTGAGAAAGAAATAAGGCAGTATATAACTTTGTAAAGAAGATTGTGATGATTCACTTTTTGCCACTACTTTATCTTCTTGCTGCCATGTTTCAGCACCAATCAGAATTACTGCAGTTATTTCAAAATGCGTGTGTGAGTTACTGGGTATTGGGAATCATAAATCTGAACAGCTCTGTTGTCACCTTTGACTTACACTGCACATAAAAGGCAGATTTTTCTTAGAAAACAAGCTACAAAGAGCATCAGTAGCCTGGTGCAGGTAGAGTTGAGAAGTTTGTGAAATGGGGCTGGCACCTGAAGCAAAGGCAATGGCACAAAGGGGAGGAAGGGCTTAGAAGGGGTCAAACCAGAGGATAGGACTTTACACGGTGTATTCGGGGAACATCAAGGTGGAGCTACAGGGGAATGAGCCCTGTACAGGACTCTGTCACCATGCACTTCAACTTTAAAAATTAAAAAACAACAAACCCACAATCAAAACATCACTATCAATGACAGAGCAGTTTGCCCTTCAAAGTGGGGCAGGGATTGATGATTTTCAGCTCAGTTGAATTTATACTCCTGAGGGCACAGGAGAAAATCAGAGGAAAGACAAAAGCAACTGAAACATGTTAATATTCTCTCCCACTACAGTTGTAACAATTTCTTCTGTCACATTCTGATTCTACTATCACACTAGGCATCTTACCTGAATGTATGTTATTCTTTTATAATTACAAATATTTGCCTAGAGAAAAATGCCTGAGCATTTAAATGCTCTCTAAGGGTGCAAAAAAACCCCAAAAAACAGTAAAATCTGTGAGATTTAACATAAACGTTTTCCTTCTTAAAGTAAAAGAAGATAAGTCAGAAGGAGAGAATGGTTCCAGCCCCCTCAAAGTATCTGCAGGGGAGAGAAGCACTGGGAGGCTGCACAGTGCTTGTTGTTTTAGGACTGAGCACACATGTTTCTTGAGTGACTGTCAGTGATGACACTCAGACCGGGCGGAAAGGAGTTTAGGCTGTCTGTCTCCCCTTTGGAGAATGAGCAGAGCCAGAACCTCCCTCTGGTATTTTATCAGTGTGCACATAAGGAGTGCCAGTTTACATTGAGAAACAACACATCCACTATCTCACTTGACTTCTTCTCTCCCCTTTGAGTCAAGGAGAAGCAGCTCGCAGAGCACAGATAGCACACTCTGTAGTTACAGCCAATGCAGTCCCTGGCATCTTCCAGATGTTTTATAGTCCCTTGCATCAGTTTCACAATGGAATTCCCCTCTTTGTTGCCTATAATTTTTCTTATTTTCAGTTAAATCTGTATGCGAATGGATACCTCCTTTATAAGATGTAAATCACGCCATTTTAGCATTCTGTAACAAACATTTACTGTCTGACAGCTCTATGTGATTTTCATAATCTGGCTTCTGTAGAAACAAAGTTGAATGTAAGTGAACGTTTACCTACAGAAGCCTACTGTCAAGGGGGAGTCAGGGAAATAAGTGTTTATTTTGTGAAATTATATAGGTAAGGATATTCCTGCACATAAAGAATAGGGATTTAATTCTTGCAGTTCTCCCTGGCTGGTCAAGTTGGGGAATGAAAGGGGTTGAGGATTCAGCTATGAGTGTATGGTAAACGCTTTCATCTTCAACTGGAGCCAGTCATTTTCAAGCCCTTCAGTAGGCATAAAGTCTCAAAGCCTGAAAATGGATCTGCATGATTCAGTTGAATAAATGTGTTTGACATTGAAGACAAATATTGTACTCAGTAGAGCAATTTTAAAGCCTAATACTCTCCTCTTCCAACTAATTCTAAGGCTTAATTACTGAATACCAATATTGTATAATTCACAAATAATTCCCTGGCTGCCTTTTGTTCACTTGTGCCTTTAGTACCATATTATCAAATACCAAAAAGATGATCAGATAGCTTGACTGGTTCGCAGATGCTCTGCAGTGCCAAAAAAAAAAGAAAAAATGCAGTGGCTTGCCAAATCACAAAGTGTTGTTTCACTGGCTCCGTAGGAGTATTATTCCACTCTTTGGTTTTCTGAAACTGATTTACATGTGGTAATAAAGCCTTCCCTTCATAATAGTATTAATCACCCAAATTTGAGAGGCAGGCAGATTGAATATCCTTTGTCTTAATTCAAAAAAATATATGCTTTGCCTGTATAGCTTACAGATCAGTTATCTACCATCAAATCGCTGTAGCCCAAGGAAATAGGAGGAGATGGAGCCTTTCTGCATGGACAGCTTCTCCCTGATAATAAACAACTGCAGCTCTGCCGACTTTAGATTGCAGTCTTTTCCAAGAGGGTTCCAGTTGGTCCACTTTAACAGCTTGAGGAAATACCTTTTTGGTTTTTTTCCCCACCATCAGTCTCTTGAAAAGCTGAGCTGTTCATACGAGGACTTTTGAGTGTCAGTTTTCAGTTAGCTGAAGTACTGTACACAAAAGAACATAAAAACAATATATCTAGCAGTGGAAACTGCTGGAATTGATTTTTGTGCCATAAAATGATCCCATTTTTAGTGAAAATTGTATTACATTATTACATCTACAGATTTGATAGATGTCTACAGTTTTTTCTTCCTTTAATGAAAAGATGTCAGTCAGAAACTTTCAACATTTCTATGTTCAGTACAAAAATAACACTGAGAAGTCACTGTGAATATATATCCCATCATCAGATGGAGCAATTGAAATATTTTACCTGAGAAAGGAAAAGGTGTGAAAATTGAATTGCTACAAAGGCCTTGGAAAGCAGCAGAACACTTCAGACTTCGCTTCAGACATGTACAGTCTCACCTGATAATTCCCCAGTGCTGGGAGAGGAGCTTTTCACCTTCATGATCCTTTCATCTCGGAGAGGTACAGAAGGCTCTTTGCTCCTGTTACTTTGTTAATTACATTAAATGAGAGTTTTGAGTTGAAGCTCAGTTTAGTTATGGCTCTCAAATTCCTCAGGCCAAGTGGTGTGTTCAGAATAGTCCTCACTGCTTTCTGTTTCCTGGCCTAGATCTGTTACTCAGGTGGAGTGTCTTTAACCCCCCTGGAATATCACATATGGCACCCGCAAGAAAAGTAATACAGTGCTGCCAGCCCACCCAACAAAGACAGAATGACATGGAACTTTCTTTGCATAGACTTTTCTCTGCTTCTTGGCTTTTTGTACTGGAGGAGGTGGCAGTGGTTCAAAGAGTCACCCCAAACATCAGTGATCAGTGAGAGCAGCCACTTGAGTCCCTCAGCGTATGAGTTGCCACCACATTCAGTGCTAGCAGGGCTGCAAATTCTCTGTCACCAAATGCAAGGCCATGCACCCTTTGGAGATAATTCAAGGCTGTTGGGTGCTAGTTGTGGCTGTGACTGTGGCACAGTGACCTGTGCAAGGGGCCGGGGGAGATGAAGAGGTTAATAAGGAGTGATGGGACTCTATGAAGCGAAGGTAAAGCTATATGAATCGGTTAACAAGATAAATGACACTGTTTGTGCGATGATACTGGGTTGGCAGCCATGGCTTTGTGTAAGGGTTCAGTTTCATTTCCCCTAGTATGTGTTTATAAAGGACGCAGGCTGTCATATAAGGAGGAGGAGTATTCCATTGCCTTCTGCCATGTACCCAGGCAGATGGCCACGTCCTCCCACAGTTTTCTAGGAAACTACAGCAGAGCTTATTGCAGCACAAAGAGATGTGGAACAGGGCTTCAGACATCCCAGGCACGTTCTCACATATGCAGAGCCAAAGTGAGGCAATACAGGCCCAGGAAAAGCATGGAGGCACTGAGGGCTGTGCTGGGCTAAGGCCAGGGCTCAAACGTTGGGAACAAGTGCTGAGTTAACCCTCAGAGCAAGATGTACTTTTAATGGTGCTGCTACAGTGTAGAGTGAAAGTGCATCAGTAGGATGTCTCAGAGAAACCTTGTTTTGCTCCTGACCATGTAAAATCTATCATGCGTGAACAAAGGCCACTGGTTTCTAGGGCTGCCTATCCATTACCTCAGACAAACGAATGCAAGGGCTGGAGGAGAGGATGTTAGAGCAGCAATTACATGAGGTTGTATTAAGGAGCCACAGCTGGCCACTTACCTTGCCATTAGGAACCATCGCTAGGTTTTAGTTGGGAAACCCCAGAAATCTGCTGAGGAAGCCTGAATTAGCAAAATCGTTAGGACAGTTTTGAGATCAGATGTTCAAAGGATTAATTTTGGAAAAAACACCTGCTGACAGGTCCATCCTGAGCCTTTGAGACTTCAAGGTTTGGACCACTGCTGAGCAGGGCATGCTTCTGAGGCTACTATGTGGCAGAAACCACAGCCACATAACGACCCCTCTGCCCCAGCAGAGCCTGCTGCAGAAGCTGGGCTGCAAATTCAGCGTTAGAAGAGCTTGAGAAAAATAGAGGATCTGATCTGGCATTTGCAGAGGTAACAAGGTATAATTTTTGAATGATGAAAGGTATGCATCAATAGCAGAGCTGGAACAGTGTGTTGAATCCTGCTCACTTGTCCATTCATTTGTTATTTTGTGCTGGTACACTTTAATGGCTTCATGTCCCCACTTTAACATGAAGATCCTTTTTAACTTTCTGACCCCCAGAAGCAACTGTGAAGCTGAGTTCATTAAGCTTTGAAATTTTCAGCCTTGTCAGAGGCCGAAGAACTACCTGAATATGAAGCACTGTTGAAAGGAGAACAGTGGTGTTTCATTAAAGCAACATGTCACACAGGTTGATACTCTTGTGTGGCACCAGTCCCTAGAAATGAATAACTAACCAGAGTTAGTGATTTTTTTTTTTTTTTAAATTACTGTTATTTGGGATGGGGGGGAGGAGGTGGAATTTGCCCCTTACTTGAGAGAAGCACTTAAAAATAGGTACTGAGAGAGTACTTTGGTAGCAGTGGACCTTTCCAGGCACTTTCCCTCTGATGCAGTATTACTGCGATGTGCGGGACTCTCGGTGCTGTTATTGCCGTGCAATGCAATGAGTGACAAATACTACTTAGCATACTGAATGGGGGCACCGTCCCTAGCTTAATCTACCTAATGCCCCCACTGCAAGGTACAAATAGATTAGGAGAGAAAATTCAATAATTTCTCCATTCTCCCACCAGAGCAATACACATTACATGTTCCTTACCATCTAATTGCATTACGTGGCAGGGATGCAATAAACATTTAATGGCAGTCACAGTCATCTGTCACTTCCCTTTAGACTGGTAATGTTCAGTATGATTTACATGCTTAATGGTCCACATTTTCAGGGGGGAAGGATGATAAGAATAACCCCTATCAAAGAAATTGTGCTTTAGCTAAAAGGTTTCCTTTAGTTAGTGTTAAGAAAAAGGAAGAGATTGAGGACCCAGTACTCCTGAGGTACCTTAACTAATCCCTCATAAAACCAGGATGGGGCTTTAGAAGTCTACAGACTGGCTTACCTCTAGTGGTACTTCAGTTTTGCAAAGGAAATGAAATCAGAGTCACAGAAGTGAATTAAGTGCAAATATTCAAGAGTGTTTAGGACAAATGTTTTGAGTCTCATTCTATGTTGTTACTTAGACATCTTCATAAATTACTGTATTTCAGAGGGAGGTATGGTGGGTGCTGGGAAAGTCTGTGGTATGATATATGTGTATGTTTCAGGACATAGTGAATCTAAACAGCGAATCTTCCATTAGCTTCAAGGAGAACAGGGTAGTTCAATCACAAAAGTCTGTTATAATTGTGGAGACCATGAAATACACTGTTTCTGATGTTTCCTTTAATGGAAAAGTCCAAATCTCTGGGGGTGTGTTAATATCAAATTACTTTTTTTTTCCTCCCAGGGCAAGGTGGGAGGGAAGATGCTCCGCCATACTTCTTGTAAAGCTGCTCTGCTTTGACTTGTGTAGGGTTTTACCATGTCACAGGTAACACGTTACACATCCATTGGGAAAATCCTGCTCATTCTAAGCTGGGAGAAGAAAAGTTTTCAGAAGAAAAGCTTTCATGTACTTGTAGCAGCATCAAGAGCTGTACACAAGTCCTTTGGCTTTATTGAGCTAAGCTGAACAACACTGCTTCAAAAAGTGTTCTCTTCACACCAGTGTACTTAAAATTTACTTGATAGGCATGAAACGTTAAAAAAGAAACCTCACTTCTAAGTAAGAAGAAACCATAAACCAGACACAATAACAAAGTTAGTGTGAATTGGAAGAGTGGTTTTTAAGGCAGAGAGGAAGGTACCAGCTTGTTCCAGACAGACCTCCAGCAACTTGTCACCTGTTGAAAACGTTCAGTGAATTTGAGACGAACAGTAGCCTGCAGGTGACAGTCTCTGTAGCCTGTTATCAGTCTCTTGAGGCCTGTAATCCTGCATCTGAGACCACTTCTTACTCGGGGGTTGTGGATGGTGTATGTATGTTTGGGAGGTATGGGCAGAGGGGTGTGGGAGTGTTCTGGACTTTTGGTGATTTGACAAGGTCACTTCACATAACACTACCTACAATGTAAGCAATTACCAAAGGTGGCAGGGCAGCTTTTCTTCCATGACTCACTAAATCGTTAACTTTTGTGTCACTAGTGTTTGTGTCCTTCTCAATCAATATCCTCAGACAGAGTATCCTTGTCCCATATCCCCCACAGGAATGACTAAACCTTTCCAGCAGCTCGGAATCACTCAGCTAATGGGCACAGGAGCATAGACCTTAATTGTCTCTGACACCAAACACAACTGCTTTTCTTCTTTGCATATCAATACCATATATCTCTGTCAGAGCAGAGGCAAGTTGAGTTATGAAAACACTAAGGCTGGTCTGGAGTAACGTTACATCAGGTTTCGGGGCATACTGACTTGATCCTGTTAATAACATACCTGGGATTTTAACATCCTTGTGACAGCAGTTCCCTGCCATTCATGGTTGAGGTTGTCTGCATCGAGCAGCTACGGAGCTGCGCGCGAACAAGTGGAGGACAGTCGTCACAGTTTCAAACTTCGGCTGCGGGCCACACTGTCAGGCAGAGAAGGGGAGAAAGGGAAGGCAGAACGCAGGAAGCAGCGGAGGTACACTCAGGTGAATGACAGCCCGAGAGAAGAGGCGAGAGCGAGCGGTGCCGTTCCCCCGAGCGGCCCCGCAGACCCGGTGCGGCGCGGCGCCGCCACGCTGCGGCTAGCGCGCCCTCTGGCGGCCCGTGGCGGGGAGCCGGGGCCCCGCTGGACTGCCGCGGGCCGCGCCGGGTCTGTGGCGAGCCTGAGGAGGGACGAACCGGTCCAGGTCTCCCCGTTGCTCTGAAAGAGACGCGCCTATGTGCTCTGCCTCTATGGGAGCTTGTGTATTGAGGAATGTCGCGAACATGTGAAGCATTTTAAATGCTTCTGCTGAGTCCACACAAAACTACTTCCATAGCGTGAAGGTGACAGCTCTCACCATAAGTCCCATTGTGTTCAGCAAGTCACAGATTTAGAGAACCTGGACAACATAGCAAAGGCTGAAGCTTCAGTCACGTAATTTTTTGCATAAACATGATGGATTTATCCATGCAGATGTTTTAATTGGAATTTGTAGTCATTTTTAATAGTGAAAAAAATCCAGAGAATTAATCCTTTTATATTTCACATTATGTGGTATATCTCATAACTTTCTAAAAGAAGTTAAGGTACTATCATAGTCATAACCACTGCAAAACTCCAGTTCTTTTCTCTCTGGTCTGAGAAATGCAGTAATTTGTGGGGTTCTCAGTTCCTATGAATGTGGATGCGACTGCTTGGCTGATGCACTGAACATGGGAAGAGCAGGAACAAGTTCTGCACCATCCCTTGCTGTCCACTTAAGCATAAGTGCATGCTTTGATTTAATTTTCTGCTAATGAGATAAAATTTTACATGACTGGGAAGGTTGCAAGGATGACTGCCTGTCTGCTCAACTGGGATTTTGTGATCTGAGATTTTGGGAGCTTTTGTTTTTACAGGTAACAGATCTTTGAGAAGTATTCCCTTACAACTAAAGTCAGAATGATGCTTTGAAGCTATATCTATATGGATTATATAAATATGTATGCCTTTTTTATCGTGTCCCATATGTAGTGTAGTACGATCCATGATTTAACCCAAGGCAGCCGCCTCAGTGCCAACCTCTCCTGCCCCTACTGCAGCTAGTGCTGGACCCTGAGAAAACTGCTGTGGTGCAAGCATATAGTGCTCCCAAAATGCACAATGATCTGTACGGTCTCCTCAAATCTGCCTTTCCTCCCAAACTGCCAGGCTGTGCTTTCTTTGGAAGCACCTGCATTTGTGAGTATGGGAAGATACCTTCTCTTATGGTCTGGCTTGAATATTCAGCTTTGTTGCTGGTTTATTATTGTGCTTCAGGCCTTGTTAGAAGTTTGGATAGAAGCATGTGCATATAAATATAGTCATTAACACATTTATTATTTGCAAATTTATACTTAACTTTAGCTATTAAATAAACAAATGGGAACAGCCTGTACTAGTATTACTAAACTGCCTGAAATACTCATTTCAGTCAGATCTTGCAGTGATGTAAACCGCCATAATTGCATTCAAATCAACATTACCATGCAATTAAGAGCAATTTGAAAATCTGGCCACAGTATGTGTTATTTGTTAATAATTTGGGGAGGGAGTTTTATTTATTTGAGCATAAACTTAGAGAAACCTATATTTAAAAAGAACAGTGAAACAATCTATCATTGATTTTATGTATGATACATATCTCAGCAATATATACCAACTAGCTCCTGGAAAGATTATTTTTCCTTTTTTTCAGACAAAAATACATATTTGTATGATATACAAAGTGTGACCATCAAAGCCAAAGTTTTTATTCACTTTTATAAGCTGTTTTCATACTTCTCCACGTTGGAGAAGAACAGTGTAGGGGAACGTTGGGTACAGGTTACTTAGTATCCCTGGTGACTGTAGAGCAGAAGGGAAGACCCATAAGCAGAAGAGGGTGCTTAGGGTGGCTGCTGAGGGGACTATCATAAGGATAATGTGTCAGTCACTGGTCAGCATGAAAGACACTAATTTCTTCAGTTCTTGGACACTCATTTCAGATATTCTTGGAGGTTTTGTGTATCCAGAAAAATGTATTTTTGTATATAGACACATGTATGCAATAACAAGGAATGCACACATTTAGAAAGTAATTGCCATCCTACTGAAGTGAAAATAGGGTTTTGTTATTGGCACCATGTTGAATGCAATATAAGCAAATGCTCAGGGCTGTGCATCCTTAAAGGAAGCAGCAGTTGATTCTTTCCTTTCCCCTAAAAAGCAGGGGAAGCATCACTGTACCTCAGCAGAATGTCCCAGGTCACACAGGGCACTCACAGCAGAGCAAGACTTGGTGTTCAAGAACTTTAGGGAGGCTTGTGAGGATCACTGTCCCATCCCAGGAGGAAACCCTCTCAGGCCCAGGGCTCAGCATGGCAGGGATGAATTGTGCCAACCACCATGGATTTGAGGGTTGAGAGACTGTTGTTTTTTCCTGACCTGCCTAGTTGGCAAGCATGCTTTTTCTATGCTGCACTTTATCATTACCTATTCATCAGAAGCCACGAGAGTCAGCTGCTCAATCTTCTGAGTATTCTGCCTTCCTTTAATGTATTCATAAATTGCTTAAAAGTTTATTTGTAGCCATAATAGCCTTTGCTATCCTAATTTCTTTCTGCATGCTTGTAAAATCATATGTCAGCAGCCATCAACGTTTGAAATCATTGCAACATATTTCACTTATATCCCTTTGATGCTGGTAAAGACTGTTTAAAAGTAAAGTAACAACCCTGAGCTTAATGCAATCAAAATTTCCTTAGGAGTGGTTTATACCATCATCACTCATTCAGCATGGTTGAAAACATTTTGTGTAATGCTACTAGAGTGACTTGCCATTAAACAATGAAAGTTAATATTGATTTTAATACACACAAATGATTCCTTAAATCCCCAAATGCTTAATGAAAATTTCTTTGTAGGGTTACAAAAGAAATCATGGATGCAGGCTGGATAGCATGCAGAGAAATGTAGATTCTTCCATTACAGAATACCATCTGATATATGGCCTACCTTCCAGGTAAATAGGTTCATGGCTCCATAAATATTTGACATGACATCTGGGGTTTTATCTGGAGTTTTTTTCTCCCTTTTCTTTTTTTTTTTTTTTTTTTTTTTCCAAAGAAGATCACAGGAGTCTGTTCTTAAGGCTCTGTCTGCACTGGGAAAATTCACAGACTAATTCCCACGGTTAGCAGTGATAGGAATATTGTTACTGACAATGCATTGTACCCAGACCTATTTTTAGCACCACTTCACCATAATGAAAACAAGCTGCCTTGAGTAGCAATGGGGATTTCTCCAGCTGACCTCATCTTCTAACCTCGTTTCATATGTTTTAATTTCTGAACTCCTATATGAACCGTGCTTCCAACAAGCTAAGCAGTGAGATATAGAGAAGAGAGAGATATGTAGTTCATGATGTGGAGAAGTGCTAAAAGAATTAGAATAGAATCATAGAATCATTTCAGCTGGAAGAGACCTTTAGGATCATCAAGTCCAGCCTTTGTCCCAGCCCTATGGTTGATTAGTTGGTGTTTTTTAAAATCAAAGACCTGAAAGTGTACTTGCATTGTAAAAGTAGAAAGCCAAAGGAGAGGATTAGATAAATTAAAAAAAAATATAGCTCAGAGGTAAGTTTGGAAGAAGTATGCAAGAGTCAGGCCAGGAGAATGGAGATGCCACCTTCCAGTCCAGATCTGCACAGATCAGCTGGGTCAACTGGGAAGGGAGATAGCTCTTTGCTCTGTTGACTCTTGGCTTCCTTGCTACAGTAGGCAATTTTACACAATCTATATAAGCTGGAGACTAGTATGCACAAAGAACTCATCAGAGATCGAAAAGCCATTTTACTTGTAAGCTACGAAGCAGCAGCAGACATTAATACATCTGGGTCACTAGTAAAGTAGGTTAGATTTGAATTAGTGATCTGTGGTGAAGAATTCCATATGTGACTGATGCTCCCTGGAGAGATGTATTGTCATTTGTGTGGTCATTAAGCAAAAGTTATGTTTTATTTCTCCAGGTTGTGCATTAAGTACTAAGGGAAGAAAGACACAGAAGAAATACCTTGTTCTAAAATTGTACAAACGTGCTAATATTTGTGCAGCTTCATATTTTCTTGGATTTTATGTAATTTTTTTAAATTCAGGGTTTGCTTGGCAGCCAGATTGCCATGTGAAATCACAGCTAACTTGTTGCTGTTCTTTTTCCAACTTCAGAGATAAAATACATCAAGAAGCTACTTCCATTTTAACTATAAACATCCAGCAAGCGCTGTATCTTAGCTTTCGGCAGCAAAGGGAGCATGAGTGCAGGAACTGCCAGTCTTTCTCTGGTCTGCTCTCACCCTCCTTTACCTTCTGAAACCTTAATTAGTTGGTCCATTGCCACTTCCTTTTGCAGCAGTTCACACATGAAGGGGTTGTTTCAGCAGTCCAGAGGAAGGAAGAAGGTGGCCTTAATGGCTTCACCCCATTGCATTCAGCAGAGTAGATCCCATGACATATTTAGTCTACTCACACTACCTTTTCTTTTGCCTGCAAAGGGAGGTTGTTAGCTGAGTCTGTGGCATGGTACACCCAGGCACACTCAAGTGCCACTGCAGCGTCTGCCTTAGAGCACAAACTATTCTACTCTGAAAATTGCTTTGAGGTTGTAAATTGCTTTTTTTATCCTTTGGGATGACAAGTTCGGTATCAGTGTATTATTATTAATGACAATAAATTATTCTTGAGGCGAGGAGGCTGCTTTGCTTCCTATAGAGCGAAATGAATAAGCGCTTCTGCGTGAACACACCCAAAATGTGAACTACCAGTGGATGAGCCTAGTGTCTAGGCAGCCTGATGTTTTTACTCACTGAAAATGCCATGAAAGAAGATGCGTCAAAGAGGGACTGTGCTTTCAGGCAGCAGGGCTAGTGCCAGCCCTGCGGCTCACCGGTAGCCTTTGCTGGGAGCCATCTGTACCAATATACTCTTTGAGAGGCTCACTGAAGTCCTGACTCGGTGGCTGAAGCATTTCCACCATTTGTTTTTCTGGGATCTCTTCCAGTTCTTCTGAATCAGCCTCTTGTTTGCTGGCCTGTGCATAGGTCTGTGGCACTCCTCAGGCCTCCACCACTAGCTTGTACTGCTTGGCCTGGGGGTTGTTTGGGGCCAATGATTCAGAGTCAAATTTCAGTAATGAACAAAGCAGTCATTAACTCTATCACTGACTTTCAGCAACACCTTTGTCTCCTGTTTTTGCTAAAGCACTCAAGTTTGTTACTGCAAGTTCAAGAAAGAAGAAATAAGCCCCTACTTTGTAATCACTGGCTATGGAAAAGCTTGTGGTTTTTTTTCTTTCCATGCTGCTGACTTTTAAATATTCAAGATTTATTGTTTTGGAAGATACCCTGTGCAAAGGCATATTTCAAAAGGCAGAGGAGCTGACAGTGCTTGACATGTGTTCTGGTGTTTTGGGAGCATTGTTAACAAAGTGAGCTTTGCAAAGATGCATTTTAACTGGGAACAAGAGAAAGGTTCAGTATGATGGATCTGTGGCCAGGTATGGGCGGGAACAATTTTGTGCAGCCTTGAGAGTGGGAGAAGTGGAGGGATGACAAGTCGTGTAATGGCAGATCTGTGTGGCAATTCTTCTCCTTCTGTTTTTATAGTAAGTGAGAGGCTACGGCAAACTGTTTTGTGCCAGGGAGACAGTTTTCTGAAAGAAACCCAGACACCATGGAGAAAAAAAAAAAAAAAGCAAATTCTGAACCATCCCCTAGCCACTTCATATCAAGTTTTCAAGACTGAACTAAAGCCAAGTAATGAAAAATGTTGCCATTAATTACTGTAATTGCATGTAAAATGTGTTTATTTACTAATCTGAGAATAAACGAGGTAAGAAGACCAAAACAAAAAAAAATCCCCACCACCAGCATTTTTTATTTCTACAAAACCTAAAGGCAATGAGGTAGCTGATACTTTGAAAAGAAACAGATTGAAAGGGACTGAAGGAGTAATGGCAACTATATGCAGGTCTAGCACAGGAGGGTCCTACTTTATGATAAGTACTCCTAGGCAGTCTTGCAATAGAACTGCTGGCTAATAACTAGCCGAAGGAGTGCACACAGTTTATGTCAGTAGTGCTGTCCAAAACGGGACTACTCTTGCTTCCAGCTGCATACGTCACTCTGTGGCTCTGCCAGCTGGGTTCCAAACTGCTCATGAAACTGGTATTAATGCCAAGGCCCCTGTACTCTGCAAACTTGGCTTAGCTATGTAGAGCCTATAGTTGCTTACTCCTGTTTTTTCTAGGTAGTAGAGTACTTCTGGGACCCGTGTGTGCATGTGTCCAATTTTCACACCTGCGTACATGCCTTTTCCAGGAATGTAGAGGTGGTCAGTTTTTTAGCGGTCAACTGACAATAAGCTGATAACACTGTCCTTCTGAATATATTTTTCTATGAGTCTGAAGGTACGAAAGTGCAGTCAGTCATCTGGACATCAGGAAAATGTTCTGAAGAACAGGAAAATTTCCCCTTATTTAGAAGAAAAGGATTAAGAGTACAACTGTGGGCTTTAGTTGCTGGGGGTCTGCTAGAGGAGATTTGGTAGTATGTTCTTTTAAAAGATTAAATGGGGAATATTGCAACTGAAAAATGTCATTTCTCTAAAGAAGGCTGGAAGAGTGATAACAGCGAAGTCCCTTTTACCCAAGCCCTTGAAAGGCAGCACTGACAAGAAGATTTAGGTTTTATGTGCCTTTCTAAACTTTTACATAAATGTTTCTATGAATTTTAAAATACATAAACACAGATTTTTGATTCACCAAATGCTGGGCTCGGTACTGCCTATTCTATGCCTATGTGTGGGCAAGAAGCAGGAGGGGAATAATGAAGAGATAGAGGAGCATTTTCTTTTCCATAAAGCTGAGAGCCCTTGTCTGAAGAGAGCTCTGCAAGTTCAGCATCTGGACTGCTTTCACATCTTCTACGAGAGCAGGTAAGATAACCAGGGGAGCAGTTATAAGCTCTTCTGTATCTGTTCTGAATTGTGCAGATGGTAGATTGTGATCCTGGGCTCAACGTAGCACTGGATGTATGTGTGCCTTTGAAAGATGCTAATTCAGAAAGCTAGTGTGGTTAGTTGTAAGAGATATTCTTGTAGACAGATGTAAATGATGGAGATAGGAGAGTTCACTCTAACTGTTGTTATTTGTGGCTACCAGTGTAAACAAATACAAATGTAAACAAATACAACTGATTTTGGTCCTGTAAGCCAGATCCTTCATGGAGTTACACCATTTTAACCACAGCTTTCAAGGACAAGAGGCAAATGCACAGGACAGGCAGCTTACTGCAAGGTGCAATATCATCACAGAAAAGGTGGATACAGTAAAAAGACTAAACCACACTAACTAGACCACATCTTGACTGTGATATTCTTCATTCATAATGAGCCAGAATTTAATGCCCATTGCAGCAGAACACCCTTTAAAATGTTAGGCTAGCATATATAGGTATTTATCAGCTTCATCAGTAAAATGGAAGAATATAGATCCAAAGAACTGATGTTAAAGGCTCTAGTCTAGACCTCAAGGACAATAAAGTGTTCAGAGTTACGTGGATGATTTGGGGTTTTGGGTTTTTTTTAAAGAACTGACTGCAGCTGCCCTCCAGTCAAAGATAGGAGGAATATGGATGGCCAGGGACCTGTTCTCTTTTTGTCTCTGCTTTTCTTGATTTAATTTTTTTTATAATGAGACAAAAATAAAGGATTTTTTTTTTGTAGAGAACAATTTAATATGATTTAACGAGAGCATTAACAGAATGGAGGCTGAAAATTATAACAATACAGTAGACCACTAGTAACGCATTCACATGGCATTGTGTGTGTGTTGTTTTTGGTTTTTTTTAAAGAATGAGCTACACAGTTAGTCTAATTTTTAGCAAATTAAGAGTGAAAGGGAAGCCAGGCAGAACTGTTCCACTTGGAGGGAAACAAACATATGGAATAAGTTGTAGAGCAAACCTATTAAAACCAATATGTGCGTTGCAGAGAGAAAAAGAGAGTGATGTGTTTCTCATGAACAGGGAGAAGGTTCTGAAAACACAGAAACAGATGCAAGTAAGGAGGAGGCTGTGAAAAAAAAATGTAAAGGGGATAGATTGGATTCTGTGGGCACAGTATCCTTTTCATGTGTGATAAGTTTGTACAAATCTGTAAGGTAAGGGAAAAATTTCTTTTTTATGTTGATGCTCCAGGTTAACGGTGTGTTTTTAAAAACTGAAGGGGCATGGAGAGGGAAGTCTGCATTTTTCTTGAAGCTACCGTTTCAAGGAATTTCAATTCATATCGACCTACACATTGTTAGGCTCTGGTGACACTGCTTATGGTGAACCTGGGTATTTTATACCAGTGAATAAGTCTTTCTACAGCTCTCCTCTTCCCTCTGAAGCCAACAGAAAACCTTTGGAAAGCCAATTTGGAAAAAAAAAAAAAATCTTTTCATACTGTAATTCGTATGCTTCAGCTAGATGCACACCAGAAGTAGAAACCACATGATGTGGGTGTCATCTTGACAGTGCTCTGCATGTAGAGGGTTCAACCCTGCCTGGAGAGACTGGCTCTGCTGACCTTGCTGAGACTGCTCAGGCAGGGAATAGACAGCTTGCACAATTTAGAAATTAAGCATTCCTCTGATACAGGGAATAAATTGGGAATGGGCCCCGCCTTTCCGAGAAGTGGTCAGGATGCTTAATTTTTCCCTCCCAGTTTTGAGAGAAGCATGGGGTTTCTTTAAACGCAAATTTTAATGATCTGAGAGTTGCCAGGGAGGCCAGCTTCCAGTCTTTCCTCTCCCTGCAAAATCGACCTCTTCCAGGAGACAGCTCTGATCGCAAAGATAAGGCTGTTTTGTAAGAAACCATCCCCTGCCCCCTGGGGTCTCCGTTGTGAACTGTGCTGAAATGAAGAGCAGAAGGACAGATCCTTTGGTCCAAAGCTATAGCAAGAAAGGAAGCGTGACCTGAATTCCCCTAATTATGGCTCTAAGCACAAAGATCCAAGGCCTGGGGTCTGGTCTTTGCCCCCATGCCTTTTTTTTTCCTTGATCTGAAACAATCCCTTAAATGTGATAGTTGGCCTGTGGGTATCCTAGCAATGATACATGCAGCCTGGAGAGATTGCCTGCTGCTTTGCATCAGAGCTGTCCTTTATTTTGTGATTAAATGTACCACGTAACATTAATCTTTGCATTCCTGGCTTCTTGAACAAAAAGTCAAGCTAATAGTTAAGGTCTCAGATGTATTGTTTCCTAATATACTTTAAAAGTGCATAGAGGGTAACATAGTTTAGGAAATTTTTCCTTTTAAGATTATCTTTTTTATGGAGTGGTAGCAAATATCATATTTGAGAAGTTGTAGCAAGCGTAAGCTGGGAAAAGCCAGCCCTTATTTTGAGCTGAGCTCAGCTACAACAGTATTTAATCTCTTGTCTTCTTTGAAAAAAAATTGCCTGTTTCGCAAGAAAAAAAAAATCATCAATAGTCTGTTTATTTCTACATCTGCTGGAACCATTTTCTATTAGATGACATATGAGCAATGATTAATTAGTTGCTTTTGTTTTGGCTTTAAGGTTTGTGCAAGCAACAGTGGGAAGATGGAATTTGTGAGCTGGTCTTCTGCCAGGGGTTGTCATTCACGTGGCTGACAACTCCATCTTTCTAGAAGGCCACATAATAATGTATTTCAAAATAAAGAGTTGATTAAGGGCACATTCATCACTTTGAGAGCGTGTTCAAAGTGAGTGTCAGGCACGTAACTGAAGAGCACTTCAAAGCAGGGCTTGTGAGAGAAGAATTAACAGGAGAGAAGTACAGTCAGTACTCTCCTTGTCCTTCCCTATGTAATTCTTCCTAAGGGGAGAGATGTGGTTTTTTGTCTCTCTCACAAAGACTTCACGTTCAGCATTACTGTCCATGCCTGAGCACCCCTGCCAATAAACATCAGCGTGAATGCAGCTGGATGCTCTTCCTTCTGCACCACCTTTCCTTGGAAAGGAAGGGACACTGCTGGTGTCATTCGTGATATTTTCACACTTGGAATGGTTCTGTTAATATGATGTCAATGTGAGGTAAGCACTGCGTCCAGAGTGTGCTCACCAGCTGGTATCCCACACTCCCATACTACAAAAAGGCAGCAGGTGCAGTGATGTGGCTCCGTGGGATGTTCTGTTGATTCTACAGTAGCAGCAGATGTTGCATCCCTGAGTCACTCGCACACTTCTGCTTCACAGCCTGATCTCATTCTTCATAGTCATCTCACTCTCTCGATCCCACCACTACAGCTGCCATCCAGAGATTAAATTTTGGGATCCTAATAGAAACTGGTGGTGTTTTGCTATGGCCATGAGACCCCATTCATTAGTCCAGGGTCCACCCACAGCCATATATAAGTGTTACAAGAGGTACTTGGGTCACAGAATTACAGAATCACAGAATCTTAAGGGTTGAAAGGTACATTGAAAGATCATCTAGTCCAAATCCCCTGCCAGAGCAGGCCACCTAGAGTAGGTCACACGGGAACCTTCAGCAAACTTTCATGTTTTCTGAATAAGAAAACAAGGTGAAACTAGCATATGTTAAATTGCTTTTTATGCTGACTGAGGATGATGTTTTCTGTTCATGTCTCAGTCTTGCCATTTTCTTTCTGTGACATTGCTGTGGACCAACGTAGAGACATTATTTCTCTTATCTTGCTGTTTCTGTGCAACATGCCTGCTGTTCTAGGTCTTGATCTTGGTAGACTCTTTCACAGTTTTGTGACAAACGTTTGTTTCAGTCTCACCATCATCTTCTCTAACATCTCCATCAATGCATTCCACTGATGGGAGTTTTAAACCCATCTTCTCTTGATCTTGTTAGGATTAAGAATGCACCTTAGACCCCATTTGGGCCTGAAGCGGAATGCTGTTTTCTGAAATTTTTTTCACTCTGGGTCCAGGCACATACTCATGTCAAAATTGCTGGAGAGAAGACTTCAATAATTGCTGTATGCTGTCCCCAAACCAGAAATGTCTGGCATCTGTAGACAAGAGGATCAGTGAAACTACAGGTTGTTTTCACCTTTAGATAGCTGGTAAATGAAAATTGCTCTCCAATTTCCCAGAGGGAAGTGTAAGAAACTATTACCTAAAAGCTTTCTGCCTGACAGCATTAATTTCCTATTCATTTCATTAAAGGGACATTTTTGGAGAGTCTTGTAAATTACAGCATTCTCCTAGCAGAATAATAGCTTCCGGAAAAAACATGTAATAGCTCTCCTTAATCGAAATAAAGGCAAGTTGTTGTTTATCTGGTTTGAAGAGTTGATGCTCACTAAAGCTTGATTTCTGTTTTCCACATTTTATTAACTATATTTTAAGAGAAACATGGGTGTATTTCAGTAAAGTATTTGATTATTTGTTTGTTCTGACCATGTTTATGCTTCTGTTTGCTTTTTCATTCCTATATCAATCTCTGTCTTTATGCTTTCTTGTCTGTGACACATCAGCCAAAACGAAGCAAACTTGAACTATTGGATAAAACAGAATTCTGCCCCTGTGGGATAATATAGCAGATATTATCATTGTTTAGATAAAAGCTGATGATAAAACCTCCTGCCAGAGCTGGATGATTCTTCTCTCAGTCACGTAATAGATCAGGTGGGAGTTTCTTCTGGCGCACTGTGATGCTCAAGATCAGCTCACACTAACACTGCACATGTAAATAATTAACACAAGGTGGAAGGAGATCCAGAATTAGACCACTGATTCTAGTGGGGCTTTTCAGAGAAGGATGGATGAAAGCTGACTGGAGAGAGCTAGGGCTGTGATCTTCAAAGACATTTACATACCAAGTCCAGACCCCTATGGGTGTATAGAAAACAAAGTTAATTTAAAATTATATGCAAAAAAAAATTTTTTTTTTTCCTGCTCTTTTCATTTTTTTATCATTATCCTGCTCTGCTTGGCCTGTGTCTTCTTTTGATTGGATTTTAGATAGTTTGTACTGTGGTGTTGTGATTCCTCTTGCATTATCTTCTCTATGCTTGGCAGTTAACAACTGCTTTATTCTAAATTCCCGCAGCCTGTAGTTCTAAGTAAGGTTCAGAACCTCAGTTTACCACAAAGGATTTTACTTTCATTATAAATAAACAAAATAAAGTGGAGAGTATTTAAATAAAATAGAATAAATAAATTCCTGAAATAACACAGTAATTAAGTAGCTGTAATCCCTTTTTTATTGTTTGAGTACTTAAGAGGACTCGCAGCCTTACTGCAGTGTATTTCAGTGCCTCTCAAAACCTGGGTGCTTGTGCTCTTTCTTAAAAGAGTAAAACACACTAAAGCCAAGAGCTATTTTTAAATGCAAAGAGTTTACTTTTTTGAATATGTACTGTGTTGGATTTTCAGAAAGTCAAGTGATTTCCATTGGTCAATCTGTAGTGTGATAGTTGAGTGGAGGTGAGAAGACTTATGTGGAGCTGAGGCAGGTCCATGGGGTTACCAGTTACAGATCATCATAAGCTCCAGCTTTTCCCTTAAAGAGTCTATCAGCATTTCTAGCCTGCCTATGTAGACTCCTGTGGAAAGGGACAAATATATCAGCCCTCTCTGGTCAAAATAAAGACTGAAAAGCATGTTTAGATTGATATGTACCTTTCATTTGGCTTCCTTGCTCTGATCCAAGAAACGTATTTACAGAAGGCATGTTGCAGAGGTCAGAGCAAAGAGCTGAGGCCTCGTGGCAGAGAGTGGGAAACTTGTGATTAGTGCCACAAAAAAACCATACTTTTCAATGCTAAAGGCTGACTTTACTGATGGTGAGGTTGATGCACATGGGAAGGAGCAGAATGAAGAAATGATTGAGAAAACCATGAAGAGCAATAATGTTCCCCAGAAACAGCTTTTTTCCCCCTCCTTCTTAGATGTATAAGGGAGGCATACAGTGCTCTTGCCTATATTGCATTCTCCATCTGGCTGGTTACTGAAAGCTCAGATTCTCTTGGGCTTTTCTGAGTTATTTACTTTAATATTCTGCCTTTTATAGAAAAGATTATCTTACAAACCGGATTCTCCATAGTGGATAGATTTTTATGGTTTAATCTTGTTTTTGATATCTAATTCTATTTTTTCCCCTTGAATTTAATATTATTTCCCCTGACACACATACATAAACATGCAAAGGATTTCATGTCTTATTTTTCTTTGTGGTAGTGTCTCATGCAGAGATTCTTTTCTTGCCACACTTTATTGAGAAATGGCTCCTATGGGATTCAGAGAATTGTTCTATACATCCAGCTTAGGGACAGAGAAATCCCCATGCATCTTGTTCCCTTTAAATAGGGACTACAGCCAAAGCCCAATTAATACAGAGGGAATCCTTCCATTGATTTCAGTTATCTCTTGGTCAGACTGTCTGTCTTTTCTACTTCATTATCATTATCACTGAGCATATTATAGTACATGTATTTATCCCACTACGTGCCCGTGAGGTAAGGAAGCAATAGTCTTTCAACTTTGTTGATGGAGACTTAAGTACAACAAGATGAAGTGCTTGATCTGGCAAGAAACTGAATTCAGTTATTGAAGCCCTGGTTTAGATAAATTCAAGCACATTGTCACCAAAAGGTCCTGCCAAGTGGCTGTAGGTGCTGGTGGCATATCTTTATGCCTTTATGCAGATGATGCAGTCTGCGTGAAGTAGTGTGGAAACAGTTCTGGGAGCACAGATTGGGATCCAGAACAAGCCATCCTCACAGGATGATGGCCTTAAGTGAGAACAGCAAATCTGCTTTCTCTCTCCCTGCTCTTTTTCTTCTGGGTATGCACTCAACATTATGCTCAGTAGCATATGTGGAATGAAAGGAGAATCCACCCTGCACAGAATATTGCTTAGAGACTATAGGATTCTAGTGACAGATCATGGACTTGAGTTATCTGGATCTGAGCCTGGGTAGGAAATGACCGGTGACATATTGTTCTGCTTTGTTTCTGTGAGAGAGATTTCTTGTAAGACATTGGCTCTCCAGAAGTTCTAGGGTTGGAAAGCCCTAAGCTGGCAGTTGTGGTTTTGGGATTTTTTTATATTTCTTTTAGTTGAAAGGTAAGTAGTTGGTCTCCAGAACAGCTGGTGAAAGGGTGCTTTGGGTTGCACTGGAGGATGTGCTTAGGATGGGAGGAAGAATATCTTCCAAACTGTTGCCAAAGCAAAACAGCTGGAGTTGTGAGCTCTGGGATCATGACGGGGTTTTTCTCTGTTCTTCCTGTATCCCACCCATCACGGTCACTGGTACAGCACTATGTTATGCAGTGAAAGATGGATCTCTTCTGCCTTAGATACTTAATTTGATGTGGCAAAATAAGGTATTTTTTCTTTTCTTTACTATTTAAGACATCTGTGTAAAGGTCCTGTAGTGCCTTAGGCAAATTGCTGTGAGATTTAAGCAGAAAGCTTATGACTGTGTTTAGTCTTCCCATTAGGCTGAAAGGGGTTTAGATTTCTACTGATTGACCACTGAACCCTCCCTTCCTCCCTCCCCCTACCAGCTCCACTTCTCTGGCCCAGATCAATGTCAGTAGTTAAATGGATCGGTTATTTGAAAGCTGTCTGTTGACCTTTCCTTCATGATTGATTGCATGAAAAGTGCACAGGAGTGTGGCTTCCAGCTAGGCGAGCAGTCACTGCTGACGGCTCTCTTTCAGCGCTCCCTGTAGCCCACTACAATTTCCCACAGAGGAATAGACTGCCTGTGAAGATGCTGGACCAGAAAATGCTCTCAAGTAACCATAATGAAGCTGAAAGCCAGCTCCTGTCTTTCTCAAAGGCTGAGGGGAATTATTTATGAAGAAGAGACTAGGGCTGAGTGGTTTACTGGCCTTCAAGACACTTCCTGACCAGAAGTCTGGAATCAGAGAGCCACAAGAGCCCTGAGTGGCAGTTGCCTATGGGTGTTGGCAGATATCGTGTTGAAAACAAGGAAAGAGGACAAAACCAGGGCCACCTCTCTGGTGCACATACCAGCATGCACTTGCTATCTCACGTGCTCACCACTTCGCATACGTGCTGTCCTAGCCCAGAGAAATAATTAACTTTTCTATCTTTCAATATGCATTTGAAATACAAAAACAGCCTGTAGGAGCAGATGCACAGAATTAGTCTTTGTGCAACTCTTCTTTCTTCTGCTTTCCCAGTCTAAAACTAATGTTGTCAGAGCTTTAATTTGCTTTAAATCTCTTGTAACCAGTTCCATGGTAACAGGTTTTGATTTCTGGCATATGGAACATTTTAGTTACTCCCAATTGTTAGCATTATGAATAATAAACCCACCTTTTAACTCTTAAAATAAAGTTTGACAATGCAGTAAGTGACGTTCTGTTTGCACAGAAGCAGAGAATACAAATTACTCTAAATCAGGTAATGGGAAGCTGATGTATGATGATTATGTTGTTTCATCACCCAGATTTTAGTAGGTTGTGCGGGATTGGTAATTCACTACATGATCTCCCTTTTAAATCACTTTCTTAATAAACATGTAACAACAGTAGCCTGATGTAGGGCACAGCATGACTTTATGCCTAATCTATATTTTACAAACCAGCAATACACTACAAGTAATGAAAAGGTTCATATTGTCAAAGCTTGTTTCTGATTATCAGGGAATTGCTCTCTGTAGAATGTGGGGTGACATGGAGAGCTGGAGAGGAAGGTGATGTGGGCTGAGAATCAGGGTTTCTGCTAATAAACACCATGTACCAAAGCCTAGGCTGGTGTATGAAATGACTCTTGTGACCTAGGTTAATGGTGAATGCCAGGCAATTTGACAATTGGAACAAAGGTTAGGATTTGGGGGGGTTTTTATGACAAAGATTTCCCATCAATTTTGGATGAAAAAAACACTGATGTGAATGTGATTCTTATATTTGAGCATGGAAATACACAGGGCTTAGGAATGGTGCTTTGTAGTACTTAGAGTTCCAAGAGTGAAATTGTAATAGGGAGAACATTACAGATCTACCCAATACTTGTTTTGTAGATAATGCCATCTGCATATTCTCTCCATTTGGTTTCACTCCTCTTTGAGTTTTCATAAAAGTTATATATGTCTTTTTTTCACCCAGCTAAGACATTTAGTTGATGATTTGATGACTCCTCTTCTCCTGTGCTCCTCCACACAGCAAGAGGTTGATTAGGGCAAAGCTCTCCGTTTGCTTTAAACATCTTAGTAAATATCAAAATGCCATCAGCCTGCCACCAGTTGCCACTGTTGGAAAGTACTGGAAAGATCATTGACTGTCACCCTTACATCATCTTCTAAATGGCCTAATAAAACACCAGGGAGAGCTGTTTCAGATTTAATAAAGGAAATTGTAGCTTTTGTGGTTGATAGTATCTCTTGCTCATCTATCCACTCAAAGCTAATACCTTTCTTTTTCCTAAGGGGCACAGGATCAAATGGTGACTTACCAAATTATAGGGAAGTGAGATTATTTCAGGCTCTAAAAAAAGTGTAATCGGGAATAGACTATTCTCTTGGTGCAACATAAAGTTATTCCTTGTACTAGAGGGAGGAGGGAGGGAAAAAGGAGACAGAAGAACAATATAAATAAAAAACTTGGCATCTTGCTTGCAAACCCATTTTGAACCTAGTGCATGCTCGGTCTGCACAGCTACATGTCTCCTTGCCCTGCTGACTCACTTCGCATAACTCCATGCACAACACTTTACTTAGGGCGGCTTGCTTGAATGAGAGGTGTGTTAGGCAAAGCAAATCAAATATTTAAGAAATTACCAAGAGTGTTGGTGTGTGTTAGAAAGAAGGCTGGCACTTACTCAACCCAGTTATTCTGATAAAGATGGAATGGTAACAAAAACCTCCCAGGCAGAAAGCAGTTTTATTAAGGCCTTGAAGAAGTGGACAACACACTTGGATGCTGTAGACACTGAGAGGTTTGGACTCACACAAGACTGCTGCAGAAATCGCTTTGCTTTCCTGCTCCAAAGTGATGTCTAGAGAGAGCATCTCTAAGTCATTTTAAGGTCCATTGGGAGAGTGCCTCCATCTCAACAAACCTCCACGTTTTGTTCCAGTAATTCTGTTTCTTACATTGTTTTTAAAATGGATAATTTTCTGGAATTAAAAAAGAAACCTATGGAGACATTATTCTGCTGCAGAGATGGGATGAAGGCCTTTAATAGGGCTAGAAACCACAGACTTATCAAAGATGACATTTAGAATTACAAAGCTGTTCATAGGAGATTAATTGCTTGAGAGTAGCCCACTCCTGTTGGTTTGGGTGCTTGGGCATAACAGGGTTGAGTCTCCATTCTGTTCGGCTCAGACCAGGGACTTGAATTTCAGTTTTTACTGAAAAACACCCACTAAGTGTCCTGACCATTGGCTGTTATTAATTTCTAAAGCAGAATTTTTATCTTTGATCTTAAGAAATTGGCAAAAGCTTCAGAGCAAGAAGCTTATTTAATAAAATTATTTTTATTATGAGTCCTATGCCAATTTTTCTTCTGGAGGGAATGAAAGGAATAAGTCTAAAAATGTCCAACCAACATAATAAAGAACAAAACAAAATATAGGTGTCATATCAGCACTCACCCCCCTTCCCTGAGGATTCTTTCGTTGCCAAAGCTGAGGTACGATGATTCTTTACAACAAGCACTGGGACACATCCTTGTCTCAACCCTGGTGTTTGTGCATGGTCCTTCAAAACCAGTGCTGAAGGGAGTACTTATCTCCCACTGATCTTCAGTTAGAGCCCTTGGACAACTTTGAGTGCACATTTATACCTTTTCTCTTTCCTTCCCTCCTTCCTTCCTTTCTCACAGCTGTCTTTAGTTCTCCTTCTTAGCCAGCCCTAGGCACCTGACTGTTCCCAGTATCAGTGTGCTGTACCCATATTTCCACAGGGAGTCCAGCCATCCTTTCCACAGCATCACCCACAGCTACTTGATGTCTGATAGACTGGGGAGTGAAAATACATTCCTGTGTTTTGCTGGTGCAAGGATGACACTAGATTTTGCAAATGATCTTTTGACCTCTCATGGAAAACTCTGGGTCTGGGCTTTGGATTTCAGCAGTTATATTTCCAAATGGTCTTCTCCTATAGGTAAGCAGAAAGCAGTAGGTTGACAGAAGACACACAAGAACTATTTAACTCCCTGCCAACTTAGTATAATGGTCTGCACCAGTGTGTTGTCTTGAAGGAATAAGGGGGAAAATATCAAGCAATCTGATTTGTTTTCATTTAAAGGGAGAAATTGAGACATCTTGAGAGATTAAGTGATATGCCTAAGGCTGGGTAGGGAATCTGACCAAAGCTCAGACTTCAATTTACTATTGCCTGTTCACGTAACTCAAATTCAAGACTTTTTCTAACCTTTGAATAAAATGTGTTTAAAGCCAAACAGTTGCATTTCTTTCTGGCATGGCTTATTTCACGTCATCCTAGTAAATCCAAGGAGATTAGAAAGTTTAAGAGAAAACACAGATCATAATATCTTTTTTTTCCTAAAGTCTCCTAGTGAATTTTGAGAACATAATTTCTGTTTTATCATGGTGAAAAGTAGCACCTGCAGTGGTTTTATTTCTTTGCAAATGCCAAATCTAATGTTTCAAAGAAAGCTCAAGATGAAATGAAAATGAGAGCAGAAGGGTACATAGCTGTCATTAGCCTTAAGATTGTTTATGAAAACCTGAGATGACCTACAGCTTTAAATGACATTGATTGGCGTACTTTAACGTTGTGCTAATGGACTAATGACTTGCAAAGCTCTGAACATTCAAAGGAAAAAAAAAAGACTGGCATCTGTGAAAGATGTTGATTGCAATCTGTGGTATTCAGCTGACTTTTCCAATAAGTGTTAAATATGCAGGACACTGCATAGAATTGTAATTGTTGCTATTTAAAAAAAATAAGAATAATTCCTCAAAGAACAACATTCTGTCTTTAATGCCAGGAGTACAAGGTGTTGAAATGAATATTTCAACTCTAGTCTCTCACAATTAAGCAGCATGTAGTTCCTGAACAGTCCTTCTAAATCTTCAGTCTAAAGGAAAGAGTACTGAGGGAATAAAGCTAAAAAGATATGAGAAAACCCCTTTCTCCTCCTGCTGCAGAACATGTACCAATTACTTTTGATTCTTGTTTTCTCCCTTGACTCAGTAAAATGTTTAGGATAAAAGGGAGGGTAGGATTTGCCTTAATTTTTCAGTGTAGTGGTCACTATTTCTTCGTCTTTTATTATCCTGAGTAAAATGTGCCACCGCAAAAATCCTTTTGAGACATGAAATATTGCTGAAAGGTCACTGTTTAGAGCACAGCCAGTATAGCACAAGACACTGCTAATCTATCGGTTCTATGATGAATATGTTGACAAGCAGCTGAATTTTAATAATTAATCATGATAAAACTAAAGCAAGTTAATAATTTAGAGTCTGATAATGGAGAGTGGTGTGACTCCTTGAGTAGGCAGTTTCTGTTAAGTGTCACCTCTGTTAATTTTAACCAAAAGGAGCACTGTCACTTTTAATTATCAACGAGAAGCTCTTGGAGCTGTATGGCAGGCACAGAGGAGGTCAGGTCCAGTAAATGTTAACAGCTCAGAGAAAGAATTCAGGAAGCACATATGAAGTCAGTCTAAAGCTAATCAACGTGGTTGGTTCCTAAAGCTATACATTTGCTTTACCATAGTAATACATTACTGGAGAACAGGTGAGCAAAATGTGAAAGTAGTGAATACGTAGAACGTAGATGTTTATCATCTCAAGCATGTCAGCAGTGAAAAACAAATGTGAAGGCCTGATCTTACTAGTGGTGGTGGCAAAATGGTCATAATCTCTAATTGAACCAGACTTTATCCATTTATATAAACCTTTTCACCAAAATATTCTCATGACCATGAAATCTTTGCAAGTTCCTCCTCTGAAAACACTTTAGATTCCTAAAGGTGCAAGATGTATGTACTCATGCTTTCATCAAGCAAGTTGCCCCCCTCTCCTCGCCCACTTTGTAATACACTGTTTATTTAAATAGCCCTTTTCAAGAGAAAGAGGTAAGAGACCCCACAAGATATTTGTCGAAGCTGTGTGGAAAAGCAGTAGCAGGACATAGGAGGTCTTAAATGATGCTGTGGTAGAGGGAAGGATGTGCACACCTTGCTGCCCTACTCCATGCTGCCCCAGCAGCCATGATGGGAAGCCTGTGGTGTTGCTGGTGGTGAGAGCCCACTGGCACCAGGGAAGAAAGCCTAGGAGATGTGAAGGATGTAAGGCAGAAATTTGAAGGAAACCAGGCTTCAGCAATTCTGCTGCTCAGGGAATAACTTCTTCTCTTCTATCTCAACTGATAAATGCATCATGCGTTCTCAGGGCTGAATATGGTGGTCTAAGACATTACAGTGTATGCTCCATGTAAGATTGCCAGCGTGGCATTAGATGCTGCAGTGCCTGAGCATTGCTTTGTGTTTCCCGCTACTTAGGGTAGGAAATTCCTGGAACACTGGGGCTACTGAGGTACCTATTCAGTTATCAGAAGCATTTGGCAAGTTTCTAAGGGCAATCACTGTAGCTGAAATGTTATTTTAGCAATTTTGCAAAGCTCTTTGATAAACAGAGGTTGACATTTCTAAGGAACCCTGTTCTCTTCACCCTTGTGGCAGTCAGAGTTGGCCAGTGGAGAGGAAACACCTCACATGGTGTGGCTCAGGTTACACAAATCAGATGACTGAACAGACTTTTCAATGTTCACTGCTTAAATAGCTGCTTTTGTTCCAGGCTTGGCTGAGTTTTCAGAGGACTGAAGTTCTCCACTTAACTGTCTTGTTTGCAAAAGTTGGCTGTTCATGTTAAAGACGCATTGGCGTGGTTTTAAAAGAAGAAATAATAAAGCAGGGCAGTAAGCAGTTAAAGTATATGGTGTGTAATATTCAGAGATACTTTACTTGGCCTCAGCACTGTAGCAATGGCAAAAAAATTAACACCAAAAAATGCATGCAAAGAACGGCTGCTTCTAAGAACCACTCTGAGCAGTACCCACTTGCCACTCTTACATCTCCCAGTGTGTGATCTTGTCTCTGTTAGTTGTTTGTTTTGGCCAGACTCCAAGGGATTTGTACTACAGGCTGTTTTGTCACTGCAGTTGACATAGCTCACAGTTTTTCTCTTTGGTTTTTTGCTAGAGATAATCGTATTTGTTGTACTGCACAGAATAACTTCATCTCACTGTATGTAGTTGCATGTCATGTTGCATTGATGTGTGATGAAGGCATGTCCTGTCATGATTTCATGTCATTATATAACAAGACACCTTCCTCATAAATTAACACAACTTGATTAGGTTGCACCACTGGGTCAAGTTATTCCATTGCAAAGTTTCAGGACTTCAGAGACCCAAAGTAGTTCAGAACAAGAACAAAGCTTTAGGCTAAGCTTGTGAAATGTGAGATACTTCCCATAAAATTAGGATTGTGCCATGAACTTCTTTGTAGACAACCTTTGCATCATTTCCCACCCTAAGGCTCTTAGTAAGAATGTTGCTGAATTGGCTAGCAAGCACAAGTGATGAAATACACATGGTTTAAGCATCCATTCCTCTAAAGACAAAATTTACATATATCTGCACCAGCCAGTTTCCAGTCAACTTGAATGAAAGGGATACCCAGATGTCTGTCCTTCTCACTCCCTAAATCCATTACATAGAAGTATGATGTACTGGAGCGGATGTGTGGATGTTTGAAAGAATGACAGAATCCAGTGCACCATCTGTCTATGGGGGTCCATGATCCATAAATCATTACATTTATGTGTAGCAACCTGCTGCCTAATGTGTGGTATTTAACACAAGATGTAACCTGGCAGGAAAAATACAGCTATGCCTGTTTTATAGGAAATGATAATTAATTTGCCACATCCTTAATGAAATGTGCCAACATCTCTGAAGTCAATGTGAACGTGTGCAATTACAGACAAATATCTGTATGAAAGGGTTGGGTATATTTCACATGCCCTGAGAAGCCCAGTTACTTAATACTAGACTTGAGAGCTAAGTCTGTATCTCAGAGGTCACCACACTCAACCCCCTTCTGTTAAAGCTATCACCTACTGACTTGATTTATTTGTTGAGGTAATCACATATGTTTTTACTCAATTACTGTAGATTTTTTAATTAAAATTCACTTATCTATAAATTCTAGGCCAAATTAGACTGCATATCAGTTAATCTTTTTATTTCTTAAATCTACAGAAAATAATAGTTGAATCATTTTTATGTGTGACGATTTGTATCAGCAGTCATCAGCTTCCTTTCTGGAGAAAGAGTAGGGCTGGAGACAGTAATATTGTATTCTTTCTCAAAATACATACTTTTGAGTTAGATGATGTATATATTTATAGAAGGTTTTTGAGAATCTTATAATTTTTTCAAATCTTGAGTATTTTTTGTAGATGACAGAAATTACATTGGCCTTCTTGGCCACCTGGGCACAGTGCTGGCTTATATTCAGGTGGCTAGTCGATCCCTGTGTCATGGTTTTGTGAGGAGCCACTTTTGCTTGGTAACAGGGGGAGAGGGTTGCAGTGCAGGCCTGGTAAGAAGCTCTTGGACTTTCCAGGGTTCAGACCCACCTCTGGCCCAGCTGTGCCAATCTGGAGCCTCTGCCATCACTATTTAAGGACGGAAATTTGAAGTGCTTGAGAGGAGGTCTAGGAGAGGTACAAGATGGAAGCAACCATGCGGACCCCACCATCAGAAAAAGAGGAAGGAATAAGAAGCGTCAGACCAGATACCCCTCTGCAACCCATGGTGAGAACGCAGGCTGTGCCCCTGCAAGCCATGGAGGGCAGTGGCAGGACTGAGAGTCCAGCAGCTCCAGTGAGTGCGCCTGGATGGGCAGGAGACCATGTGAGGAGGTGGCCATGGCGCAGGCCGTACTGGAGAGCCTGCAGGCCACAGAGACAGACACGGAGGGCAGTGAGGAGGAGCTGCAGCCCTCAGGATGAACCCACGTCAGAGCAGCCCACGTAGGGATGCTCAGTATGTGAGATATCCCACAGTGTAGCAGGGAGGACCATCAAGGAATCTGCCTGCCCTGAGGAGAGAAAAACGGCAGGAGCCATCAGGGAAAGTCTGATTCAAATCCCCATTCCTTGCCCCCTGAGCCATTCATGGTGAGAGAAGATAATGACACCTGGATCAGGGCCCTGAGCCTGAGGAGAGGGGAGGGATGGGGGGCAGATGGTCTTAAAGGGCTAGTTGTGCTCTTCATCATTGTATCACTGTGTTGTTTTCTGTTTGTTATGTTCAGGGGTTTTATGGTTATGTTTTGGCTGGTGGTGGATTAAAGGAAGCAGCAATTAAGCCCTTCCTGTCCTTTGGGAGTTAGAAGTCTGTGGTACTTAAGTCTAACCGTGGTCTTTTGTCCCTGGATGGGCCTAAACCAGGACACTCTGATTTTTTAATCTGGTTGCTCTGTGGCAGCTGCAAGGCTGGTGCACTATATCAGTAAAAAGTAAAACCTGTTACACAGATCAGATAAAGAAAATATCAGTCAATTCTTTATGGGAGTGTTTTTGTTTAAATGACTTTCTTATGACTGATGTTGTGTGCTGCACTAAGAAAAGAATGCAAGCTGACAGTCCTCTGGCCATTTTAAGATCTTTTGTGGAGAATTTCATCCTCCTTTTGCAGTCCTTAGGAGTCCTCTGCTTGGGCTGATCATAAGAGAAGTAAGTAAAGATCATGAAACCATCAGTGAAAGAAAGTCAGGGAATTCCTCCTGTGGGCTCAGACCTATTGTGTTGTAATTTAGCTTGCTGTTGGTCACAGGTTGCTCCTGAAATAAATGGAACTTTATGTAGCCTAAAGCTGAACTCCCAGCATTTGTTTTTAAGAGCAATGAATAGACTTGTGTTTTTGTTTGTCTTTGTTTTGCAAAGGTTTTTTAGTTGTGAGGGGTTTTTTTTTAGGAAAGTGCCAGGTTGGAAAGCATTTCCATGTGCTGTAGCATGTGAAATTTGAAACGTAAAACTTGATAATAATGATCTATTGTCCTTTGCTGTTTATACTAGAATACTCAGTATGCTGTAGGATCTATCCAGAGATGCCAGGAGGGCATGATTCCACCTCTGCAGAGCTCCCCAAATCAGTATAGGCACAGAGAAGACACGGGCCAGAGAAGATAAAGAGTATTAGAACAGAAGTTAACTCTGCTCACTGTAATGTGGCACAATTGTTTCTTAAGGGTATTTCATGGGTAATGAAGCTAAACAGCTTAGTTTCATTATCCAAGCTGAGATAAATGCATGGGGAATACATTTCAATACATCATCTAAGCCTCCATGTGATTTAAGTCTCCAGTCAAGTCACGGTCTGTTCAACACAACACTACATTTGTAGGAGTTGGACTTTTAAACACAATTAAAACTTCAGTTCTCAAAAGTGCATGAAGCCTAAATTTTGTAAAGGATTGAGTAATTGCACAAATAAAGATGTTTCCCCCAACTAATTAGTTTAGGGTCACTGCAGACCATCATATCTCTGGCATGTCCCATCTCACAGATTGTACAGAGTTCTGTCGCTCTCACTGTGCTCAGACCTTGTACAAGAGAGGAAAAGGCAAACTGAAGGATTGCTGGAGTCACTGGTCTAGAAGTACCAGGCATTTGACTTCTGGATGCTTGACCTTAGTAGAAGGGTGAAAACAATATTTTCTGGCCTGTTGTATGGAGAGCACCTCTGAAGGTGTCTTGAACACAGAACAGGATATGGGAAGCAGAGCTGGGAAATCAAATAGCTCGTGTAGATGGAGGGCTGCAGAAACAGTGACCATCTGATGTGTTCCCAAACTCGATATGCACTGAGTCATGCCTTTGAGAGGGAAAATGACACTCAAAGAATCAAGTCCTAAGGAATTTTGACTTAACAGCATATCTTATGCAGTGTAAACTGCATCACTTTAAAATGTCATTTAATAATCAGAGCAATTTGAAAAAAGCAGGTAAGAAGGGTGAGACAACATGAGTTGTCAGAGTCCTTGGCTAGCCTCTCCCTGCCTCTTCCCAGCAGGGCTCTGGTCAAGGATTTAACCTGTGGTGTTTATCTTGGTAATGTTCCTTTACATGTTTTATGCTCTTCAACCCGAGTAGCTCGCTCCAAAGCATCATTTCTGTTTCCTCCTGTGTGGTGGTGCATGCACACAGTGAACAGGAAGGTTTCAGTGACCCAGTCTGTTCCCGTGAGAAGTCAGTGGGGAAACACTCACTAATATGCAGAGAACAGAGATTCAGCTTCAGTTGCATGATAGATTACATTATCCAGAAAATAAAACTTTCCATTTTGAGCTCTTTGATAACCCTGTACTGATTTCTGCCTATTGGTAAGCATTGTTCTGTTCTTCAAGAGATGAGTAGAAGATGTCATCAGTGTGTAAGATCAAGAGTTACAGGAGACATCATCAGGCTATCTGTCTGGCTCATTTGCTTGTGTGCCCTCCTATGATCTCAAAAATCTGCTGCAACTCTACTCTGTGGAAAAGCCATAATATGCAAAACAAGCACAACACTAGCGATGCAACATTAAGCGACTGATGATGTTAAGAAATGTAGTAATACTCATGTTTGAGGTTTGGTTTAGTCCTCGTGAGCCTCTTTAATAGATGAACACTGTGTATTACACAATGAAGTGCTTTAGGATAAAAGTCTTTGTGTTATTGTTGCTCTGAAATTAATATTTTATGGTTTATCTTTCCCCTGCCTCTCCCTTTTTCATATGTATGCATGCATATATGCAATGTGGATACATTTTGAAAGATAATTTTGTATTTCATTTCTCTTGGGATTTTTTTTTTCCTTGAAGGTACCTGGTTTTCCCTAATGTGGGCTAGTGACAGTGAATTAATGAATTTTTGCTTCTTTCCGCAAGAAGTTTCACCAGAGACACTTCAGTAATAAGATAGCACTGAATGTAAATGGAATCTAAATTTTACACAGTTGAAATGCCCGCTTTGATGGAAAGGGGCAGAATTATGGATGTCAGATATTCCAAACTGTTTTGAGAGACTGGATTCATTTGAAATACAGCTTTGGTGCAGAGAAACAGCCTGGGGGTGGATTGATCTTGTTTACCTACTGACATGTTCCTTCCGTAGTTGTTTGTGCAGAAATTTGCCCATGCAGAACTGTATGCACTGGGGAGCAGATTCATTTTAGACCTTTTGGCTGATTTTCTTTCGAGTATCTGGTTCATCAAAAAGAATTAAAAAACAGCAACAAAAGAAGTGTTGCACTGTTCTTTCAGCTTTAAAGAGGAAGCTCAGAATTCATTTAAGCCTTTGTAATGTTTCAGTGCTGCAGTCTTCCTGTAGTGTCCCAGTGCAATATTGCATCATCCAAAGAAATATTATGTATTTTTCATTCTGATATTACAGAGACCGTGTGTAAGAGGCAACATCCGTACTGACATGCTGTGGTGCTGTTTCTGTGCTGGGTTTGCTATTTCCCACATTCTGCTGAAAGGATGTCAAAATGGTGTATAGGTTCCTAAATCAAAGAGCTTTTGCCTTTCTTTTACCTCCCACCTTCACCCACACACACTGCTGAGGGCCATGGGGTAAAAGGGAGGAGAATGCAAGTTTCCCTGTGACAGCATTGTTTATAATGATTTATTATTTCTATTACTGTGGTCCTTAGAGGCCACATGTAAAGATTTGGGCTTAATTGCACTAGGTGTATTGCAAAACGTGGTAGAAAAAAAGCAGGCATCATCCTGAAGAAGCTTGTTAATAAAACATCCTCTCTGACCGCAGGTCAAACAGGTGTCTGAGGTGGATACAAGGGAGAAAAGGTGCAAGATAAAACAGAGGAGCAAGTTTAGTGTACAGTAAATGTATGCAGAAACTAAAGGAAAGTGTGCTTCACTCAGGTTTCGGGCACTAAAATAAATCTCACCAGCTGCTGAAGAAGAATGGCTGGATCTGATACTTACCAGGAGAGTTAACAAACCTGTCAATAAAAACCTGGGTAATGATGACTCTGAAGAGTTACATTTGCTTTGGAATCTATTTCTATTTGTGTATGAACAAAATCTATAACCATCTATATAAAAGTAAGGGGGTTTAGTACCTCTGAGAATAATGGACCATAATCTGTATGCTACTGCAAAACAGACCTGTATTAGGACTGTAGGATCAGAGTGTAAGAATTAGTGAGTAATTCAATATTGGTTATTTCATAAGGTTTGTCTTTGGAGAGCATAAGAGATGATTTTCTGGAATCAATTTATTTTATTACTTTTTTTTTTTTCCCCTACCAATCTGATGCTGCCAGACTTATTCTTAGCATTATTTCGGTCACTAGCAGTGACCCAGATGTCAAATCAGAGGTGCTGTAGCTGGGGTATGGGACCACAGTCAGCATGGGGCAGGGAGGGACCAATCCTTTCTACTGCCTCCTCATAGCACTCCCTGCCTTTCTTTTCTGCTATATGGGGACCACCACCCTCAAGACCATGCTGCTTCTGTGGCTGGCAACCTTGCAGAAGAAGCTTGCTGTGTCACTGCATTGGCTTCTGAGCTGCAGCTGTGGCAGGAGCCAGGAGATACAGGGACCAAAAAAAGAGGAAGGGTGAGTTAGAGAAGGGCCAAATATTTTTTTCTGAAGTCTTTCTTCTGCCTCTGCCTTCTGGGGCATGAGTTATGTTTAAGGATAGAGCTGTTGCCTTCAGCAAGAGCATGCTGAAAAGCAAACTTGCTGGAATTACACTTTTGCTTATTGCTCCCATGAAGCCTTGTGAACCTGGTGATAGATAAATCATGGTCCAAAGCCCACAAAAATGATGAGGTGAAGTATGGAAAAAACCCTGCAAAGGAGAAAAGAGAAGACAATGGAGGAGGCTTTGATTTGATTTTGATAGCTGCTGAACAAAGTGGGCTGATGCCTCTTTCAGCCACCTCCACAGGGGGTCAGCTGCCAAAACAACAGAGGAAATGGTGGGGGTGAGTTATGTGCCTGTAAGACTGATGGCTTCTGGTGCTTGATGGAGCCAGACTTGCTTGCTAGTGGATGTGCTGACCTATCAGAGAGAGGCCTGGCCATTTATTTTCTGACAGGGGAACCTGAAGGAGCAGCAATGAAAGGGTGTTGCTGGCAGTAGTCTGGCAACAGTTAGCTGTGGGAAGTGCATGAGCTCTGCCACTGCCCCCGGGAGGCTTGATGAGATCACTTGAAAATGCCCTGTCCTTGTGCAGGGCATGGCAGCTGGGCACTGCCAGTCCCGATGTCCTGCAGAGTATGCTGAAGGTGGTTTTAGCGCAGGTCCTTAGGGTAACAATGTCTTTTTGCTGGATTTATTAGGGTGATGTTTAGTGTTAGTGATTTTGTTGTGTGATCAAGGTACTGCTACTTGTGTGAAACAGCCCTTAGAGTGGGGTTGTGGAAAGCATGGGAGCAGAGTGTACTGGTAGGGCAGGCTAGGGGACTCTTTCTCAGGCAGTAGTGCTTGTGGTGGTTTTTTAAATCTTCCCACTTTTGGTTTTCTTCCACTCCTCACTCCTCCTCCAAGATCAAAATAGTCCTGTTTGGGTCCATGCGCATTTAAAAACTTGCCTTAAGACCATATCAGACCTAATTCTTTCTCAAAATAATTTCCACATTGGCCAAGACTAGGGACACTATGTCACCATTAATCTGTAAAAAATTTTGCCGAATCGATGAGATACTGCTTTGAGGTCATGGGGCCATCCTGCACAAACTCAAGTTGTTTCAACAATGGAGGATGAAAGAGCAGTTGCAAGTTGAACATTGTATTATTGATAATGGCCAGCCAAGATGACTAAAACAGGATGCTGGCTACAGCACTGTTTCTTTCTTCTGTTTTAATGCTGCTGTGGCTGGTAATGTGAAAAACACAGCTAAAGTTTGCAGTAATCAACAGATTTGAAGTTTAATTACAGTAAGGTAGCTTAGCTGATGTTAAAGTGGTGCTCATCTGATGGGCTAAAAGAAGTCTGAAGAATGGTTTTCCTGTTCAGTTTACCACCACATTCTTTCACAGAGAGTTTCACATTATGCACCATGGAAAATTGCTCAGTCTGTTCTGTGTGAGTGACAGGCTAACTTAAAATACAGTGAATTTTGACAGCAAGTCAGAGTTGACTTGTTTACTCAAGTGGTGGACAACAAGACAGACTCAAATTTCAGAGATCAGTAGCCCTACTGGAAACTTTGTCACTACAACTGTGCTGTACTTTTAAATGCATTATTTTTTCCATTTCATACGCAAACTTACCTGTACAAGTTTTGTTTGACTGCAGATGTCTAAGGTAGAAGTCTGTAAAGTACTAATAGAGTCAAATTAAGTGAGATTGCTGAGAATTTTCCTGGATAAGTTACCAAATAACCTAACTAATGGCTTGTGCCTGACTAATGTGCCCTTTCTTGGCAGCAAAGTTGATTTACAGATTTTCTTCCTTTGCTTACTCTTCTTACTTAGTTCACCAGGTTATTCCTCTATTTCCTGTGCACACACTAGTGTTTGTGGGCCATTACTGACATGATCTGAGTTGAGAAAGAAAACTTTAGAAGAGATTAAGAGTTAAGGTTTTTTACCTGTATCACTTCTCCAATGCAGGTTGTAATAAAACCTCAAAAACTATCAGTGTAAGTGGGGATAAAGCTGTTTTCTCCATCCCCAAGTGATAGAGACGATGCTTTTTTAAGCTGCAAATATCACTGTTGCCTGCTCTAATCTCCCTCCTTGTGATAGGTACCTTTATCCTACCTCTTGCTACATTACTCTCTTTTCAGTTTCCACCACTGCCCCTAAGCCTCTGATAAGCAAGCAGCTTCTGCATGTCTGTGGAACTGCTGGCTTCAAGGACTTTTATTTCCATTACTTGCATCAGGATAGTGCTAATGAGGTATGAAATCATTCTGGCCATGACACATTTCCTAAGCAAATCCTCCTCCAAAATAAGCAGGCATCTGGGCCTGATGAAGCATTGGAAGTTACGTGGCACAAGGAGGGCCTTGGAGAGCCATATGTTTGAAGACTGGTGGTGACTTTTCTGCTTTTTCTCCTTATGTGGTTCGTTGCTACACTTCGTTTCTTAATTTCTTTCTGTTGCTCAGTCTGTAGAGTGTAATGTATGTAAAACAGTGTGTCTGATTCAAAGAAAAGCAAGGTTTTGACTGTCTTGCTATGCATGCCAATATATGGAAAACCGTGAACTATGAATTTAAGGAACCTACTATCCATTGAACCAAGTCCTTAAGCAGTCATAACTTAAATCCATTGTTCTTACTATAATTTAATATTTCGTAGCAGCAGATTTGCTTTATACCAGTGTAGTGCCTAAGGCACTTGCACAAGATGAGGGCTTACTTGGCTGGACTGCTGCATGCACCACAGACCTTCCAGCAAAAAGAAGCTTGCTTTGTCTGAGCAGGCAAAACGTCTGAAGGAAAGGGAGCATTTTCATTCTTTTTCTGCAGAAGAGATGAGTTGAAAAATTAACAGACTTGCCTGTAATCTCACAGGGTCTTCACAAATGGGCTAGTGATTGACTCTCCCGAGTCCTGGTACATCATCTTCCTCACAAATTTTGCACTAATCAATAACACATTTATTTGCCATCCCATAATTGCAGCAGTGTTTTTGTTGTTAAATACCCTGCAGTGTGATTAAAAACTAGCTTATTTAAAAATTGTAACCAATATGGGCACTTGAGACATTTCTAAAGGAAATGATGTGTGAGACACTCAATATAATAAACAATAAAGCAAAATACTTGATTATCCAGTAATGCAAACTCAAAATCTTTCCTCAAGTAACCTGGAGAAAGCCTGGTATTGTCATACCACCATGGCACATCCTCTACTACTCTGCATAGCACTGCAAAATGGATGCAAAATAAACACAAGATTAAAAAGAAAAAAATAGAACCTGGGCTACCTTGATCTTAAGCCAAGAGCAAGAACATGCCCTCATCATGTATGACAACCCGAAACAAAGTGGCACAGCACAGAAGAGGGAATCCAGAGTGTCAGATTGCAGCCTCAAAATTCCAAATTCTTCAGCACTGAAGAAAACTGAAACGTAGCCGAGCACACTGGTGGTCCACTGGAATAATCTCCTGCAACCACATTTTCAAACAAAAGCTCTGAAGAAAGCCATAGGGTGACCAACAAAGATGCAGAAAACTGACTTTCCACCTATCTTTTTTTATAAATGGTGGTAAACAGTGGCTTTTCGTCCTAGAGGCAGAACACTCTGAGTGAGTGATTCTGTGGCTAGAAAAAGTGTATTAAGACACTTCAGGCAAAACCAAAAAAGTTTCCCCCTCTCTAGTCTCTAAATGGAAAAAGTCAGATGAAAACCATGCTACTGTATCAAGGTCCAAAGAACTGAAGCTAACAAGCTAGGCAAAGGAAGATAGTTAAGATTTACCCAACAAAGGAAATGTCTATAGATAACTTTCCAAATCCCAGCTGTTAAACAAAAAATACAAATTGAACTGACATATGGATAACGCAGCATCATTTCTGCATTCTGAGTGGGAACGGTGCTTTTAATTGGGTTTTCAGTACATCTGCTTGCTGTTAAAATTGGGTTTGTATAAACCTGCTGGGAAGTCTGCTTTTAATGTATTGTTTTAGTGATGTTCTTGTTTTCTAACATTCAATTCAGATCAATATTTAAAGACTGTGAAAGCACTTACATCATTTTATTTACAATTTTAAATTAATATTTTGGGGAACTGTACTTCTTTGCCCTTTTTCCCATTTGGTTATCAATATGCTGGAGATAAGAAGACAAATCCCGTTCATCTCTTATTGATTTTGGACTAAGTGAGCATTCAAACCCTGTTACTTTACTCTCCACGTTCTCAAATAACATCTGTAAAAGCAGAGATGCAGTAACAGACGTGAAGACCAGGTACAGATACACCACTTTTGCAAGGAAAGCATTTAATAGAAACAAGAAAAATGAAGTGAATACAACAAGTGGTTCGGGAAGACTACTTGAATCATTTGCACTCTTGAATGTGATAGTAAATGAAAACATAATTTCTCTGTAAACCAGTGGGGGAATTCCTCTACATCAAAAACTTGACCAAAGCATACGAAGCAATTAGTGCAAATATACTACGACATTATGGAGCATGAGCATTTTTATATTTTTTAATTTTGCAACAATAGAAGAGGCACATACTCTTATATACTACATTAATGAGATAGATTGCTACTTTTAATGGAGCCGCTGTGCTCTGCACTGCACTGTATGCAGATTTGTTAGTTAATAAGCCCGAACGGTGTTTGTGGAAAATGAATCTGAAATGTTTGTCAGATTATCTGTTTGGCATGCCTGACTGGTGTCTGGAGTGGCACTTTGCTAATGTGCTATTACTCAGTGTCATTAACCCACAGAAGTGATTGAAAGGTGAATTTATGTTTGCATCATGCTGCTCAGAACAGGCGGTGCTCTGGATTAATCCAGTGCCCTGTGAAATGGTACTGCACAAGATAAAATGAACCAATAATCTCAGAAAGCACACATCCCTAACTCTTCATAACTTTTTTGTTGTTGTTAGAGGAATGTCCCATTGTGATTATGGTAAAATGTGGTCATGAAGTTGCTTGTGCAAGTATTTGTCTGTTAGCTGTTTGATCAACATCATTAGAATCCAAAGCTTTTATAATTCCTGTGAAAAGCTTCCGATTGCTTTACTCATCAGCATTAAAACCACATCAAATATTTTGGCAGCTGCATTATGTATACATAGCTTTGAAATACTGCATTTAAAAAAAGGGGAGATTGCTCTGAGAAATGCGGAGCTGATGGGTTTTTTCTTATTGATCAAGAAAGTATATCTATTGGCATGCGTGAAGATTACTTTCATCCTACAACATAGTTCCTTCTCCACTGAAAGTGAATCAGTCTTATTTTCTCTCCATAAGCATCGTTAGGGTTTTTTGGGTTAAATAACTGATTAGAGACTGCTTAATGCTTTGCATCTCCTGCTTTTTTTACAAAGAATATTCCTTGCAAACATCTTTTAAGGGCTGTTTACCAAGTAAAAGCCTCAGTCTTTTCATTCAGGTGGATTTTGGTTTGCTATGACCAGTTCAGGTATGCAAAACAATTTCTCACTTACTGGAATTGTAGAAGATGGGGGAAGACAAAGCAACTGGGGTTATTCTGTATCTCTCCTGATTTGGCATCTTTCTGTTTGATTTTACATCAGAGTTTGAGACTTAAAGTAGAATTAGTCTACTGGGGAGGGGAGCGGGTTACATTTTTTCAGTAGTTTTGAAATATTGGTATATTTGTCTATGTAAAATGGCAAAAAATACCCCACACTTACCTCTTTTTCCACCGTGCTTCACAAAAGACAGTGTGAGATGTTGTGATAATCTTCCTTTGACGTACCTCAGGGTTGGAAATGTTTTCCAAAACCCAGTGAATGGGTATTTTATTTCCTACTTGAGTGGCTCATGTGTCCCACTCAGTCTGCAGTCAAAGTAGTCACCACTTCAGCAAGAGTTTTACCCACATAATCACACAGTGAAAGCTTGTACCCAAACAGAACTGAGAATTATTTTTTTTTAAGAAAGGTGTAAGTGAAAACTGTGACACTAATAAATTATTGCAAAAACGAGTGCACAGCTAATCTTACAGGAGGGGTGTCACGGTAATGAATGGCTTCTGAAAATTGTGGTGACAGGCTAGTGTGTCTGGGATTGGGGTGTGGCGAAGCAACTGCTGGTGCTGTGCAAGTCCTGAACTGGGACATTGCTTGTGCCACTTCTCTTTAGAAAGCTGCCTGTTCTTCTCCATTTTCCTTGCAGTAAGGATTAGTGCTGTCTCAGTTTATGAAGTTTAGCCCTTTTGCAGAGATTTTAAAAATAATGGACTTGCTGTTCTTCTCAATTAGTGCTTTATTTTGTTTAATCAGATAGAGATCAGTTTTGTGTCGTCATTCCTTAATAATAATAAATGCACTGATGAGCCTAATTGTTATAGTAATTAGACTTCAAACTCAGAAGCAGTCACCCCTAAATTTTATTGTTCAAAAAAGGATAAATACAGAGCAACCTTGAATGTCTTTCCAGAGGTTGATTAGCTGTGTAGCCTAAGTACTGGGATTCTTCTGTATGTTATTTTTTCTGTTATTGGATGGTAAAACAAAGAAAGGAAATCCCGAGGAGTTCATCTACATTGACATGATAGATTACAAGAGCTTCTCCAGGGCATTTGTTCATCATATATAGATAAATTAAATCTCTCTCCTTTTTCTGTAATGGAAAGATTGCTACAATGTGGGAGTTAATTAGCAAAGCTGTTTATGAAAAGTGTGTGGGGGGGTTATATGCATGGATAGGGGATGAATGGATGGATAGATGAATAAATAGATGCTGGGATTATTTTAAGTTTTTAAAAAAATCTAAGTGTGCTGGGGACTGCAGAATATGGAATTTGCCCATATTTGTAAAAACTACTTGCTAGCATCCCTGGAAAAGCATTTCATGACAAGGATTTTTTATTTTTGTGTATGCATGTATATTTTTGTTAACGGAATACCACTGTCTGGACATTATGTAATTCCCCTCACTAATAAGCTAGTCCCTTCATGTTACCAAATGGAAGTAGGATGGGCAGCACAGAACAATAAAGGAAAAATAATAGCAAAGTTTATAACACTGTTAAGGAGATCCTGAAGTGGAGATGTAGATTGTCAGTCGAATTATGTTGATTGTGTGCATGATAATAGTCTTTGTAAGGAGAAGACAATGCTATTAATTTTGCTTTTTAAAAAGATTAAGACAAAATTGTGTTATATTTCAGTAGTATTTAATTATTATTTTCTGTGTTACTCAATTTAGGAAAAAAAGTTCCAAACTGTAATGAATCAATTTAGAGAAAAAGCAACAAATCACAATGAATACACTTAGTTTTCTGTATTTTTCTTAAACAGGGATGAAACCTTCTCCTATTCCCACTTTAACGATTAATACTGATATAAATCTTAACGGATTCATGCCTTTGCTGTTTCTGATGGATTGCCATTCCTGGTTTGCATTCACTAAGAAAACATCACTGTGAACCAGCACAGCAGTCTGCTACTTGGATTTCTGTTCTTCTGTGCTGGTGTTTATTTCATTTGTTTTTTTAAATAAAGCCTTTGTTTGAATTTAAATATGAAAAAAAGTTGCGTAGCTCTTGAAGTTAAGGAGAGAGCTCACAAAATAATTTATTCCCATTTTAACTTCATTTAAGTAAATATTTTTAGGAAATGTTTGAAGCCTTTCACTAGAATATATACATATATATATCTAGATTTATAAATGTTAAAAACTTGGGCTTTAAGAGGGAAGGCACAAAGTTCAAAGTCAAAATGCAATCAAAATTCTTTGCTACTGAGCCCATATACAGCGATATATGTAAACATGTCAGACAAAACACATTTTGGGATTGCACAGAAATACTTTGAAACTTGCTGTGAGATTAAATATGTTTCACAGTAACCTTATTAGCTGTTGATCTGGAAGAGACTGTCTTACTGAACATGAGACCAGTGTGTCTCCTAGTCTCACAATTATTTCATTCTGTGATTTAAAGCAGAAAATAGTATGACTGCATTCACATGAAAGTAGTACTGCTTAGGGAGGGTTTTCAAGAGGAATTTGTCCAGAAGGAGAAACAGTTTATGCCATTGGCTTCTTCATGGCTCTGAATTTGGCCATAGGCTTTTGGAGATCTCGATGTCCTGGGACTGAGGCACACCTCACCAGAAGCACCATCTCTCCTCTGAACATGCCTGCCTTTGAAATAAACATCCCCCATGGCTTGCTGCTGCTTCACCTGTTCTTGCTTCTTGCAGCAAAGTCTTTCTTAAGGGAGGCTGCAAAATGTCCAGCTGTCCATGGTCTTCTCGCCAAAATGTCTCCCCTAGATATCCCATGAAGTTTTCCATTTCCTAAAGCTGCCTGCAAGAGTACGATTTGGTCACATATGTACTATATAGTGAGTGTCATCAACACATTGTACCAAATCCTCCACATGCTTTCTATGCACAATAGTAACCGAGATGAGAGTCCATCTACTAGGATCTCACCACTGATAGATGTTAGTCAGGTACCTAGTGAGCACTTCTATGTAGATCATGTTTTCAAACATTATTAGTTGACATCCTTCTCACTAATGAAAAGGAAGATCTTGAATTAGTTTTCAAGGCAATAAGCTGGTGAAACTTAAGGAAAATGTCTAGCTATCGCTTGGAAAAATAAAAACTCAGTCCTTGGTGCATTTGAGGAACTACCTATTGTTCATTCTGGAGTGCTCCAGGGGCTCTGGTATTGTTAGATTTTAAATTTTTTATTGTTTTGTTAGCTTAACCTGCAGTTGACCCATACAGATTTCATTCAGAGTGATGCCACTTACCAGTAATGCATTTTCTGACACCCTGTAGAAATTATGCTGCCAGCATCACAGTCTGGAGCATCAGCCCAGGCAGAGCTTCTGGCGGGCTCATGCTCTGCCAGAGAACTGTGTACAAGGCTGCTCTTTTATTATTTAGCAGTTTGCTTATGGCTTTGCACTTGAACTCTGGAACTTTTCAGGTCCACTTCCCAGGGGTTCAAGGGCAATTATTAACCCCTGCAATGCCAAAAATCTCTAAGAAGCTTAAAGTCTATCATAGAATGGTCGCTATTGGAAGGGACTTCTATCTAGTCCAACCTTGCTGCTAAAGCAGGTCCACCTAGATCAGGTTGCACAGGAACACATCCAGGCGGGTTTTGAAAACCTCCAGAGGAGACTCCACACCCTCCTTGGGCAGCCTGTGCCAGGGCTCCCTCACCCTCACAGCAAAGAAGTCTTTGTTTAAGTGAAACTTATTGTGTTACAGCTTACGTCCATTACCCCTTGTCCTGTCACTTGAGATAACAGAAACAAAATGTTGTCCCCTTAGTCTTTTCACTTCTGTGCTAAACAGGCCCAATGGCCTTTCCTCATAGGAAAGATGTTCCAGTCCCCTCGGCATCTTTGTAGCCCTCCACTGGACTCTCCAGAAGTTCCCTGTCCCTCTTGAGCTGGAGAGCCCAGAACTGGACACAGTACTCCAGGTGAGACCTCACCAGGGCAGAGTAGGGGGGTAAGAGAACCTCCTTTGACCTGCTGGGAGGTCAATCCATCCCACTCACAGTACAATAGTTTTTCCTTATGTTTAAATGGAACTTTAGGTGTTCCAACTTCTTTCCATTACCCCTTGTCCTGTCACTGGATATAACATACAAAAGTGATGCCCCAACCTCTCAACATTCACCTTTTAGATATTTGTAAATATCCTCTTATCTAGATTAAACTGCCCCAGATCCTACAGCCTTTCCTCATACGGAAGATGCTCCAGTCCCCTGATCATCTCGGTGGCCCTGCGCTGGACTCTCTTCAGAAGTTCCCTATCCCTCTTAAGCTGGGGAACCCAAATTGGACACAAGACTCCAGATGAAGCCTCACCAGAGCAGCATAGAGGGGGAGCAGAACCTCCCTCGACCTGCTGACCACACTCTTCTTGATGCATTCTAGCATGCCATTGGCATTCTTGGCCCGAGGGCACATTGCTGGCTCATGTTCAGTTTATTATCAGCCAGCACTCCCAGGCCTTTCTCTGCAGAGATGCTCTCCAGCAGGTCAACCCCCAGCCTGTACTGATGCATGGGGTTGTTCCTCCCCAGGTGCAGGACTCTGCACTTGTCCTTGTTGAACCTCATGAGGTTCCTCTCTACCCAACTCTCAAGCCAGTCAAGATCCCGCTGAATGGCAGCACAGCCTTCTGGTGATCAACCAATCCTCCCAGTTTGGTGTCACCAGTGAACTTGCTGAGGGTACACTGTCTTTTCATCCAGGTCGTTGATGAAGATGTTGAACAAGACTGGCCCCAGAACTGATCCCTGTGGAATTCCACAGGCCTGCGGAACTCAATCCGTTCCACAGCCATGTGGAACCGTGGATCCGCCACAGGCCTCCAATTTGATTCTGTGCCACTGATCACCACCCTCTGGGCTCTGTCATTCAGCCAGTTCTCGATCCACCTCACCATCCACTCATCTGAGCCACACTGCCTGAGCTTTCTCATGAGGATGTTACGGGAGACAGTGTTGAAAGCCTTGCTAAAGTCAAGGTAGTGATGCCGGGAAAGTGACAGGCAGGACTCAATAGTCAGTGTGACTGTTTATCAAGTATTCTTTATTGCAGTGCTATTCATACAGGGGATAGCTCCATCAAGTGTGTGCACTGTTTAAATCAAAACTTTCTACATTTATACAGACTAGATATGCATATTCATTACATTTCTTCATTAGTTCCACCCATTGTCCTGACTTAGTCTGCCTAGGTTACGCTTCCATCACACCTTCTTTCATTGGTTTTTGGGGGTTGTTGAGGACGAAGATCTCAGTCTTCCTCACAGTGTATTTTTCACTTTGGCTTCCTGGTGTTTGTCCAAACCGCAGGACAAGATTGAACCAATCTTTCTCCAGGCTTGAGTGGTTGCTTATTCATTTGTATCACTCTGATTAGTCCAAGATAAGTTCTGTTCTTTCTGGATAACAATAGGATTTAGAATTTCTACAATGAAGGCTTCTTGTGACTCTACATGATTAACTATTTTGTAAAGTGAGTACTTCTACAAGGCTGACAATTTTGTACAGCGAATATTTCAAATACCTAAGAGTTACAAATATATTCTTGCAGTTTTCTAGCTAAAAGGTTATGCCCTGTATGATGCTTCTATAAATTCTTTAATTCAGTAGATGACATCCACTGCTCTCCCATCATCTAGGCAGCCAGTTGTACCATCATAGAGACATGTATGCCTGGCTGGTGTGACTGGGCATTCACTTACCACTTGAGAACTTTAAATGGATGTAGCCACCATCTTTTGTAACTCTCTCAAAGACATCTGAGGGAATCCCGGGCCAGACTCCAAAGGGTCATGTGTCACCACCTCACACAGCACTTTTCAGCTCCTAGGCATGAGCATAGCCCTCCTAAAGGCAAAACCTCCTTTAGCCTTGACACAGACCAGATTTCACTCCCTATGTCTAATGCTATTATGTATTTAGAGTCCTACATTGCCTGTAGAAAGAGGCATTTTGTTTAGATATTTCCAGGGCTTGCCAATATATGATGCTGGTTTCTTCTTGCGGAGCTTGTAACAATGTCTAAGTGAAATATGCCTGTTATAACGTAATGAAGGCTAACAAAACAGGCTCATTACCACACTGATTGCTACTGATATTCACTCCTCGACACCTTCTTGCAGAACATGATCCTTCAGGAAATCAATTTTAATAAAAAAAAAAAAATCCAAATCAACATGATGAGTTAAAATTAATTTTTCTGCTGTGCTTCATTCTTTGCAACAACCAATGGAAGGCAGAATGCAGATTTTCTTCTAGAAGGTGTGATAAATGAGAATATTTTATCTCATGAAGGAGAAATTAAGGAAAAGAACCAAATTCACTAATGTTTTATTTTGAACTTGAAGCTGCAGCTCAGGAAAGCATCAGGAAAGAGAATAATAATACCAAAAAAAGCTTATTGATGAGCAAAGAGGATTCTTGTGACACATGCTTCCCTATGGCTGTGTGCAGGTGTGTGGGGAAGAAGCCAGTGGGTGAGCGTTTGTGTTTCAGAAGGACTTTGTGAAGCCATCCTGTGCCTCCTACTTGCTTTTTCCATTCTCCTTCAGAGGAGTGAGATAACCCTCACAAGAACTGCATTGCAAAGAACAATGAAGAAAAAGCCAGCACCTGTGAGTGCTGGTAAAGGCTCCCTGGAATTGCTGGCACTAGCCCCATCGTTTTGGAAGAAAGCATCCACAGGATCTCTTAGGCAGGAGTTGCTGGCTGTAGCTCAGTAGGGTCCTGTAAGATTGAATAGAGCATTGGGCTGTGCAAGGTGCATCACCTTCACGAAGGCCCTGCTCAGGCACACAGCCTCTCTTTATAGGCTACTCCCCAAAAAAGGCTTAGATATTTTAAAACAGAGCTGAGTGACTGTCTCAAAAACAAACATGGGCAAAAATGCTTGAATATGAATCCATCCCTACACCCGTTTCCCTTGTATCTTTTGGCCCCATATGTACAATGGAGAAACATTTCTACTGAAATGAGTCGGATGCAGATGGCAGTTACCTATAGTCCCAGTGCAGCTGTACTTTGTGATCTTTGGATTTTGCTTTTTTTCCACACCATAGCTTAAACTCTCTCTTTGGGTAGGCACCACCTGCCAGGTCGTTGTGGCAAACCACTCTTTCCAGGACATGGGGCTGATCCAGCCTTCATCTGTGCAGCTGCTCTATCTGCCCTTTTCAGTGCAATGGGAAGCTAAAGATGTAAAAGATATGGCACCAACACGAATTTTGTCCTAAATAGAGCTGTACCTCCTTAAGCTTTGTAAGTATGGCCTGTGAGTCAAAATAAAATGTGGCAAATCGTTATGCAAATGAGGAAGGGGAAAGTGTTATTTCTTAAGTGCTATATCTTGCAAATGGATGTCTGCAGGCTGACAGAGCCCTGCCCTCAGGTAGAGCTCTGAAGAGCTCTGCAAAAGCAGGACAGTCCATATCAGTGCATCAGTTTGCAGGATTTGGACTGGTGTATTAAGGGGAGGAAAAAATGTAGAGCCATCATTTGTCTTACAGAAATTTACAGTTTGGAAAGGTTTTTCTGTAGACAGGATATCACTGCTTCAGAACTAAGTACTCGCATGAAGACACAAAATGATTGCAGTTCCTTTGTTAAAAGGATATTAACTTTTAGCGGATGTGAATTTAATCTAGCCTATCTATATTAGATAGATCATGAATTATAACAAATTATGATTAGAGTTCTGCTTAAGCATTTGAAATTCAGTCAAGATGCCATGAAAGTAAAATTAAGTAGGAAATGATCGCAGACAGGTGTGAAACTGACTATCCTGTCTTCATCAAGAGGGGAAACATTTTAAGCCTTGACAAAAACAAGCTAGGTGGTCAGAAAATCTTTCTGGTGTGGCTAATCTTTTCATGCCTCTACTGTTTATATGAGCTTTAAAATCCGGCATTTTTAACCTTATGAACTTATCACTCATTGATTTGATAGCATGGGGGGGGTTTTCAGCTCTAGTGTCATAAAATTCATTAGCCAATTGATGGGGAATCAGCTGGGAAAATCAAAATTAATGAAGCCCCGATCAGACAGTTCTCTCCCCCATTCCCAACAGACCAACAAAAGAGGAGCAAGAATCATAAGTTATCCACCGCTGAGCTTTTTTTTTTCTTTGTTTACAACATAGTATTTGCTTTTTAGTGGTTAAAATAGCTCTGATGAGATCTGCTGTGCCATCCGGTGGCATTTCAGAGGGTCAGCTGGCAGGAAAGCTTTGTACTTGCAATTTATCACATACATGACTTGCACTGCAGTTTTATTAATGCTATGAACCCAGGTTTAGGCTGAGTATTGAATTAAGAGGGACCTTAAGGGAGAAGACTTTTGAGATTGATTGTCAGATCATTACATTGCCTTTTAAAAATTATTTTAGACTGCAAAGCCAAGTTATTTTCCACATTTCAAAATGAGAAAATTAGTCTGGAGTGTCTACTAGAGTGTCCACAGATAGGATGGAGAGCTGCATCTCTTTAGTTCCGTCTCATGCATGGTTTGCCATAAAAAGTAAAACTCTCCTAATCAACCCGAATTTTATAGTGTTTATTAATTGCATAAAATACTTCAATTCTTTAGATCACAGAACCGTTTTGGGAATATAATTATTAATATTTATTCATTTAATTTTCTTTCATTAAAACTAACAGCTAACATTTTAATTTTTAATACTGCTCCTGGTATACCTGGTTCTAGAGGGAAAATAAGGATGCTCCTGGGAATCTTGGTAAATTTATAGCTGACCTATCCAGTGTGAATCATCAGTCTTCAGAGAAATTAGAGGCCTATTTTGGTACCCCTTTGTGTAGCATTTTGCATCTACAAGAGGGAGATAGGGGCTATTTAAGCACTTACCAGCTCAGTAATCTCCAGAGAATAACTGAAAAGCTCAGCTATAAGTAATGTCCAGGCATGGATATAGGCCAGTCAGGTCTGCTGGACTGCTGGTAAGTGACTGGAGAAAAAACGATGTATAGATGAAAAGAGGCAACAGGTGTTTTTTGCTCCAAAGTGCCATTCTGAGGAGGAGCCAGATCAAAAGAAAAGATACAACTGAAAATTTAAACTGACAGATAAAGGCCTTTTTGGATATCAGAGTTCATTAAGCACTTATTTATCTGACTTGCTTTTACTCATCATTCCTGTGACTTAGTGACACTTCAGTATGTCCCTCAGAGTCTCTCCTGATCAGAGGAGGTATGCCATCAGGAATCATATGGGAAGCACAGACCAGACCCAGCCATAGACTAGATCTTTCTGCAGTTGGCCGCTGTGGCCTGAGGCATCTCACAGTGGCCCAGCTTTAAGGACAGGTGTTCAGAAAAGGCTATGCCTTTGGAGCAGAGCTTTCCATCTGTGAGTCCATTTGAAGCTACAAGTCCTGCACCTAATCTCTATGTGTAGTTTGGCATCCCTCTGTTGAGTATTCCCTGCCTGGCTTGAGGCAAGGAAGGGCTTCAATACATACAGTCAATGTGAAGCTAGATGGCTCATTAATCTTTATTTTGGCATGTCTGTGAAAATCATGCTGCTGGGATTAGTTTTCTCTATTGATTATGTCTTTAAATTGTGTCAAGATGGCAGGAACCTGAGAGGTTCCTTTCAGGGTTTGGGGATTTTGCTTAACTTTTAGTTTAAAGAAAAAATTTGAGTGTTGGGTTTTTTCCTTCCTAGATAAACATTTACAGAAAGTGATCATATCTCACAAGTGAATGACTTCTGTTTGAGATATCACTAGGAAAATCTGAAAGCTTAAAACTTATTTCTCTTAAAAAATAGGTAGCAAAACTACAGTAGATATAGGTGAGGATCATTTTCTATAAACTTAAGAGTTTACATTCTAATTGTATGAATGAATATGAGTGGATACAACTCACATTTGTTGACAAATTTCTTTAGTGTTTCAGCTGCAGTGTAGCAAAGCTGAACAGAATTGGACACTGAATTGTTTCCTTACCTTAGAGTTTCTTGTAGGAATAAAGGCCCTGGTACTTTTCCAAGCAGGGGCAGCTGCAGTGTACAATCAACTCGAATGGAGTGATGTGTTAATCTGTATGAATGTTATCCTTTATTCAGATTTCAGGATCAGGCCCATATTCCAGCTGTTCCTACTATGTACTTGATGGAGTATTTCCATGCTTTCAAACAATTCCGTAGATGGTCTGTGGATGCTCTCATGCTTAGGGTCATGCTCATAGAGGTGAGGCATCTCATCTGCTGTCTTTTGTGTCCCTCCCACATTACTGTCCCCATGCCTCAGGAAAAGTCCATGAACTTCCATCTCTAGCACTTCTCAGGGTCAGTACCATAGCAGAGATGTGGCACTACTGGTCTCAAATCTGTATGCAGAGGGTAGAGAAGTTCCTCTCAGGTGATAGGTTCACACACCAGATACAGGGTGGTTTGTGTAGCCCACCCTCTTTGCTCTCATGGATTCTGCTGGAGAAGACGGAATCCAGTAGCAGTGGTGAGCGCACAGCTCCCTCAGCATTGCATGTAGATATTGCCTGCCTTATATGGCAAGGTCAGGTTCTGTATGAAGCAATATTTAAATTACAGGCCGTGGAAATGAGTATTCTGACCTTTTTGTAAACTTTTTATTCTTCATTCACCAGCATTAAAAACAAAATCCAGCAGAAGGTCTGAGACTGACATTTCCGAGTGAAACAGAGAGTGCAAAATTTCAGTTTGACCCTGGCACTGCAGCTGCTGAAATATTAACAGCATTAAATGCAGGTGAATCAGAAATGTGTGCGCAGGCCAAAGATTCCTCCAGGCAGTTTTCTTCAAGCTCACCCACTCCCAACGTCGCTGTCGCCGGCGGGGAGTCTCTTCTGCTCACCCAAATGAAGAGTGACAGGGGTGATGAGGATGGCAGTTAGTGCAACAGCCTTTCTTTGATAGTGAAAGCTGTCTGTCTGATAAGGTTTAGCAGGCAATGTGCGTTGTTCAGGAAATACAAAGCCACCGCCAGAAAGCATGTGAGCCTGCTAAGGGAAAACCAGGCTGCTCACACGGCCCTGGCTGCTGCTACCCAGCCCACACCTGTGGCAGCCTGGGGACATGATGGCTTTGTGGAGGTGAATCGGGACCTCAGGCTACGCTGCCTTACCTGTTCAATACCAAGTTTTGCTTGCAATGTTTCTGTATTTGTGGTGTACTTTTATGCTGTAGCATGGGCTATCCCAGCACATGTTACAGTAGTGAAGTAGGGGAGTCCTGTGGACAGTCTTCCCGGCAACTGCTTGCTTCTGAGTTGTCTGTCCCAAACAGAAGAGAAAGCGGTGGTGCTACACAGCTGTCAGGCTGTCAGATTTTGGGGGTGTTAGGAGGTGAAATATTTGGAAGCGGGCACTCTTATGGCTGCCAGAAGCATTTGAATTGTTAGTTTCCATCAACATTGTGCCAACTTTTTCATAGAACTGTTTAATGAGGTAAAGCAGTCATTTTGATATTGCCTTGTTTAGGTTACTGGAAAATCTGCTGTGAAATCAATGGACTTTAAAAAAAGCCAAATGAAACATCTTTAACTATTCCCCCTCTTCCCTTTGTTTGAACAAATTAAAATCCTAAGAAGAGGATTTAAATGATCGTATTTGTGCCCAAGACAGAGTTTCATTAGTTTCTCCTTTTAGGACATGAATAAAACCCACAAGTTTTTTTTCAAAGTCAAGTTAGTTGCCTGTTTTTTCTTTAACTTTCTTTCTGCTATTTTACCCTGTCATTCTTCCCTCCCCCAACTGCCACCGCACACCATCCTTGCTCTCTTTCTTGCAAAGCTGCCAAGAAACTGTGAGCAAATTTAATGTCTGAATAACTGCTCGGTCTCTCAGTGACCTTGAAAAAATTACTTTGCATCATTAAAAATTCATAGAAATGAAATTTTTGTGAGGAGACTGGCACATGCAAAATTAGTACTTGTTGAAATGCAGCTGGAGTAATCCAACCTCATGAACTTTTCAAATTGTAATTCTTATGAGAGCTAATTGCGGCCACCTTACAACTTGGATCAAGTGTTGCTGTTTGACTTCCTAAAATAATATCATCCTATGCATGATGTACCTGTAAGCACGTGCAGGAAGTGCAGGGAAAACTGATACATAGCTTTGCAGAAGCAAAAATGTTTAAAGATTGTTAAGTGCTGATATGATGATATGTGCAGGATGCAATGCCCGAGCTGTAATAGTTGGGAACTAAGTAAATTATCATACTTTGCCATGGTTAATGGGCTGCATACAGCTCTTGGCTGCATATCCACTGTGCTGTTAATTAGCTGTGGTGCTGTGAAGTTCAAGCCCACATCAAATGTGACTTCTTGAAGCCTCAGGATTTATCAGCCCTTCAGCTGGCCATCTAAGCTGTAAAACTTGTTTGTGTATTTGTGAGGGAGAAAAAAAAAAAGCAGGTTTGGGTGCTAACCATGTTCTGTGTTGTCTCTCTTTCCTGTTATAAGTGAAGAATGTTTTATGGTGGAAACACATAATTAAATAATAACCGCTGAAGTACAGCATGTAATAGCAAAGTACACTTTCTCATCTTCATCAGTGCAGCAGGATGGAGGCTTTAAGAGATGTTGTTTGTTCAGTTTGAGGAAATAAAATGCCACGTTCATTGGGCCTGAGGAAGAGGGATGCTGTCCTCACTACTGTTTGGCCCTGATAGAGGAAATCACATAGGGTTTCTGAGTACTGACCAACACCTTTGTGGTCTGGCTCTCTATTTTTGCAATTTTTTCCTTGAAGGCTTTTTTATTAATACATAAAAGCCCTACAGTGTATTCAGCATGATCCCAGGTTCATTAATACCAGTTGGAGACTTTCCATCTTCTTTGCCGGATTTGGGGTTTGGGTTCGTTGCATCCATGAGAAAGGAAAGAGATGCCTGTTATGCTTAAGATTCACAAAGGCCATTTTTACACTGTCATCATTTTAAAATCACCAAATTTTGGGGCAATTTTCTGCAGAATTCAGTTTGTGTCACTAAAAAGTGTGGTGTCCTGGACTCTCGAGCAGAGACAGGACCATGCGAAGGTTGCAGCTGGCAGCGGCATTTTGTCCTAAGTAGCTTTTGTTTGCCCAGCTCTGAAGCACACCCGTGAGCTCAATGGACGTGCTGAATACCAGTTGCAGCTCTGTCACCACCCACGCTGCAAGTCCATTTTGCTGTCATGTTGTAATTAAAAAATCATTGCTCTCAGCAATGTTTGGCACCGTGGCTGAACAGAAGCAGTGCACAGATCAGATAGGATGTGTCTGAATGGAAAAAAGTTTGACTGCCCTGTGGATTGTCAGCCAAAGTCTGTTGAGAATAGCAATATACACATAACTTTGGGGAGCAAGTTCACTCCTTTTGGGTTTTGCTTTGTTCTTTGGCATTTTCCTGCCTTTGTTATACAGTACCTCAGGTTTTTTCGAGCACATGCTCATATCTTCCCCAGTGTCTTGCTGCTGGATGCCATTAGCATATATCTGGGCCGCCCCTTGTGCAGAGTTGTCCCCAGGTGAAAGCCCTTGTGGTCTGGGATGGAAAGAGGCTGCAATTTACTGAGTCCATTATCACCTCCGGACGTGTAGAATGATAATGGAAGTGACAGAGGTGCAGCTGAAAATTGGCTCTTAATATTTTATGTGTTAAAGCTGAGGATTGGAAATCTCACACTGCTCTTCAGGGAAAATGAAGTATGTGTCTTTCTCTCCCCACCCCCCCACCCCCCCCCCCCCCCCAATCAAATTCAACCATTGGGCAAAACAGCTCTATTTTTACACCTACGTGTGATGGAAACACTGTCAAATCACTTCAGTAGTGATATTTTAAAATACAATTACATGAAATAGTATGACGAATGAGTTTTTCTGAGTGGTAGTATGATGCCATCACTGCTGGAGTGAAACTTTGGAGGACATACTTTTCAAGTTAGGGACAAAACAAAATGTCTGCCCTGAAGCAGCATCTTCAGACTGCCTCCCATCATATCTTGTAGTCTGTAAAGTGGGTAGTTTCATCCTCTGCTCTAATGCTTGCAAATTATGATCTTTTATCAAGGCAGATCCCTTCCCCCTCCTCTGCACATAGACACCAAACTATTATTCAAGATTACCATTCATCTGTTCACATGTAATGTGTCATGGATACATAATTTTAAATAGTGTCTTCTTCTAAATGGCTTATGCAAATGGAAAATTAGTTTCCTGGCCTTTCACCAAACTCTGTCTGCAGACTTCCTATGTCTTGGTGGTGATTACAAGCAATATTAGATAAAATTGGTTCTCACAGCTTGGCTTTATTAATTTCTCGTGTTCTTACATCAGTTAAAACACTTAGGGACTGGTTGCTGCCACGATTCCCATTGACCCAGAGATTTCTTGAGTGCTTTGGAGGACTCCTTCCCTTCTGCTTTGCCTCTTCTGTGCAAATGCTAATACTGGGAGTAAGAGCATTCTGCTAAAGGATATTTCCATGCATACAAAAGGGATTATGGCTTTCCTGTGTGATCTGCATTTTTGAATGAGCTATTCAGTAAAGTCTTCATCTGTACTTCATCATTTCCCTTGGAGGTGAGTCTTACAGCAAGCAGACTCGTGGCCCATGTGTTGTAAGGTACTGGTGCAATTTAATGTTTCCAGTTGGTCTCTACTATAGCAATCCCTGAAATAGTTGCGTTCAACTTCATATCATGAGCTGCCATACTCTGTGCTGCGCATTGTTTCTGCTGTCCTACCCACAACCAGAAATGTTTAAATATTAATGCAAACCACCATTTTGTAGTTGTCATTACGGTAATGGTCTGCAATTTGTATAGATGATAGATTAGAATTGGGTTTAGGGAGCCTGGGTGCCAGCCATGGATCTGCAGAGGCTTCATCTGTCAGTCTGGACGTGTGATTTCTTCATGACTCAGTTCCTCATTTTTTAATGAGAAGTAAACACACTTTCACAGTAGAATTGTTGGGACATAACTGCAGCTAATTTGGAGGTTACTCAGCTATAGGCCATTATGACAATGGAAATGCTTAGGAAAAGTCAATATTACTCATCACTTTACAAATTGGCAAAATAAAGCCTTAAAAGAATTTCAGCATAAACAAGGCTGAGGCATAGTAGCTAATCATGTTTTTATAGTGTGCCACACTAATTTTGAAGGACGGTAAAGTGCCACCCACGCCCACACTGTTCCTGCTTCTCCTCTCTGTGATGCAGAACACCATTGGTGGTAGCTGGTTGCAACTAGGGTGCAAGAGATAGACATGCCGGTTTGAGGAGTGGGGAACAATGCCAGAATAATAAACATTGTTTCTTCAGTGGTTCCCGCTTGACTGTTGTGGAAGTTATGGAGGGTTTTTAATTAAAAAACGTTATTATTGCAGTGAGCAACCTGCCTGCCATATGGGTGCAAATAAAATCTAAAGTCCAACCTTTTCATACTATTTGTATTCTGTCTTTTAGCTTGTTCTGTTTTAAGTAAGGAACCAGGGAATCACCCTATTAAGATTTAATTGACTTAACACACACACACACACACACATACTCAATCCTAAATAAGAGCGAGGAGCAAATGTTTCTTCTAATTGCAAGAACATTTTATCTGAAAGAGAAAAAACTATCCATATTCAGATTTTGTTATTTAATCACCATGTTTGTTCCCGATTTCTTTGTTTCATGCCAAACTACTGCTACTAGGGAATGAGATTTTGTAATAGAGAGCCCTTGTGCAGATGGTCAGAATTTGCAGGACATTATGAGAAGTCTTAAAAAAAAAATGAAAGAAGATGCTTCAATAGCCTGATCAAGGTGAGCAAAGAATGAGATGGGGGTCAAAGTGAGGCTGGGCAACTGGAGTGTTAAGTCCTTTTTTTAGGGTATTAGAAATTGTTGGCAGGGGGAGGAAGAAAAAATTGTTGAAGAGCATAGAACCAATCAGAATGTCTCTCCATCTCTTCAAACTTCAGGTTATTTGCATCTGGGTTTTGGATTCGTTGTACGTCCTGCTGCAAATATCTTTTGGCTGTCTTGCCTTTTGCAAAAGTCAAAGGAGATAAAATAAATAACCTTATTTTATGGTTACTTCTGCTTTCCAGCAGTGGCTATTGAAATGTATCTATTGGTTTAGGGTTTTGAAATGCAGGGAGTAATTTCTTGGCTACAATACATATGTTCCATTGTGGAGAAAAAAAATCAAATTATAAAGTATCCTCATGAACAATTATAAAAATTTGAGATTCGATTTGGTCTGATGTACACAGATTTGATTAGCTCAAGATATGAGCATATGAAACAATGGCAAGTAATATTAATTTCAGCAGCCTGATCTTTTTGAGGATGCTGCCAGGTTACTCAAATGGGAGGAGCTTGGCATAAAGGTACATTCAGTTCTGGTGTTCCATGAAATACTGGGTCCTGTCTGGAAGCTGCTGCCCATTGTTGTAAGAAGAGGCAGGCTCTGATGACAGGACCATGTCTCTGTATTGGTTCAGATAGGTGGAAATGGGTGAGACTAAGTTCTTTTAATTTCAGCATTTTCTGCTAGCTGATGTTGTTCTTGACACTTCACAACATAGGAACATCTGTCCATGCTGTGGCCTTCCATGTCACCCAAATGTGGTGACCAAGGCAGGGAGAACAGAAGCGATCAATTTAACATCAAGGAGGAGGAAATAAACCAGATAGTTGATAGGTAAGTCTCAGCTTCCTTTCACAGGCCACAGCACCAATGAAACTTGTTACTTCAATTCTGTGCACTTAGTTCTCACATCAAGTATACATTAGGCTATTCATGCTTCACCGTCTGGTTGATATTTTCCCCCTTTTTTCCCATTGCTTTCAGAACAACAAATGAAAAGATCTTACTTTGGCTAGGTGTTTATTATAGCTGCAAAAAGTGCAGAAGGACCAACCTGGGCAACTTGGCAAGTTAGAAGTTTCTGAATGAGCATGAAACCATTTCATTTCTTTCTTTCTTTTCTTTCTTTCTTTCTTTCTTTCTTTCTTTCTTTCTTTCTTTCTTTCTTTCTTTCTTTTCTTTTCTTTCTTTCTTTCCTTCTTTCTTTCCTTCTTTCTTTCTTTCTTTTCTTTTCTTTCTTTCTTTCCTTCTTTCTTTCCTTCTTTCTTTCTTTCTTTCTTTCTTTCTTTCTTTCTTTCTTTCTTTCTTTCTTTCTTTCTTTCTTTCTTTTCTTTCTTTTTAAATTTTGCTGTTTAATATTACGTTAATTGCCCAATTTATTTTTGAGAAAAGGAGAGAGAAGGAAAACAAAGCACAGATAAAGGTTTCCCCTGTGCACTGTAACACCTAGCAACAAAAGACTGAGGTTGCTCAGGCTGGAATGACCTTAGGGAACTAACAGGTTCCCAAAGCACCCACAGCTTGTGAATTTTAGCACTGACAATGTGTTGCTTCCTACTTACTATATGCTATTCCTTAATTTTTATTATTCTTTTAATACTAGAAATATTTCAGTAATGAATTGGCAAAGAAGAACCCCGTCCTGTATGATTTAAATGATCTGTCTTTCTACGTTATTTTGGAAATACTTCTAGGTAACGTATAACCCCACATTAAAGATTAAGACTGTTTTCATTTGAAGGAAAGCAAGCAGGGTTACATGATTTTGCACAAATTAATTGTAATTTTAAAACTGAATACTCGTTAATAAATAGTAGTCGTCTTTTATAATCTGAAGGAAGAGATACCATTACCTAGTGGGAATCAGCTAATTCTCCTCATGGCCCATTGGGAGAAGAGATCCTTAGGATTTACAGAAAAGGGAAGAGCTGAAAAAGTAAAATAGCATAAATACTTTGTGTAAAGAGACGTATTGATTTAAGGAGAAAATGAGAGATGGAGAAGAATTTTGTTGTAGCAGTTGGCTTTTCAGACAGTTCTAGAGCAGATGGCCTAATGGTCTAAGCATCTGGTTTGAAATATCTGCTTTCCCTAGGGCCATCAGCTCAAATTTAGGCAAGCTTCATTTATACCTTTATTTTCAAGACAGATCGTTTAGTCTGACTCTCTGGTGTGTTACAGCAGATTTTTTGCTCAGGTAACACCACTGGTACTGGCTCAAAAGCTGTCATGCCGTTCACAGGGTATATTTTTCCGGCTTGACCTTAAAAATGGAAGTTCATTTGGCTATGTGTCATTCTTTAAGAGGATTCTTGTGCCTCAGAGGGCTTTGTCCTGGTGTGTTGTTCAGAACTTCCCTTGTGTCCCTTCTGCTATGCAACATTTTTTGGATGGATGATGTATTGTTCTTTCTTCTCTTTTGTACTTTGAGTATTTAACTGACAACCTTGGATATCACATGTGAATTCACATGGAAGGTAAAAGCAGATAACTGTGTTGAGAGTAAAAAAAAAATATCACTCGTGTCAAGTAACACAGGAGTGTTGCATCTTCAGTGCTAGTTGCATGGGGTTTTACAAGATACGGTGTGTTACGTGCCTTGAGTCACACAAGTCTTTGCTTTGTTCTCTGCCATCTATCATGCAGAGTGTTCACTCAGACTCATTCTAATAAAAACTGAGAGGCACGTTTTCTTATAATAAAGAGGCAAATTTGAAACAACAGTAGGAGAATGGGAGGGTAATGGAAGGGCAGGTTCATTTTCTGATCATTGTGTAAAATTGTTTGTGCTATCATGTATTGCTCATTGCTGAAATCGTCTTTCTAACAGATTTCCTGCAAATTTCGTATTATGCTGCGCTCCAGCTGGTGACCTATATCCTGTCATCTGCATGGTTTTTTATAGTAAGAATTTGAGTTTGAATTAGTTTTCTTCTCTATTATTTATTGATAGCATGCTTTTAGAAAACCAAGGAGAAAAAAAAATAACAGTGAGATTTAGAAGTCAAATGATGAGAACAGAATTTAGCCTGCTGTACAGTAATTGAGTGGCAAAAACAATTCCCCCTGTTGAAGAGAGATTAATCAAAAGATTAACCAAAACCACTTGCTAACGGCCATTCTTAGGACAGTCTGGAATATGTACTAGGCAAAACTAATCCTTCCAAATTGCTAAGATACTCAGGGACTTTGAGATTTAACCCAGAGTGCGGCAGTTAGTAAACCATTTCCAATCAGAGGTTTGTAATCCTTTTTTGTTTTGTTTTGCTTTGGAAATATAAAATCTCAGCCACAGTGGTGCCAGGGTTCAAGCCCCTTCCTGGACTGTGGCATCCTTGTGTCCCTTGGTTCCTGTGCATGTTGTACAGGGCTGGACCTCCGGGGACTGCTCTGAGTTATGCTGACTGTCTATGCAATAGAAAATTGGGTGGCCACCGTTGAAATGGGGAGAATTGCTTTAGTTTGTGTCCCATTGGCATCTTTGCCTATCTCTAGAACGGATCCCGGGGCAGGTGTTGTAGGCACTACATTGATGGCTTTTAGCCACTTCAGAGTCTGCCTGCATAAACTGAGGGATCTTTCATTAGTCAGCTGTATTGATTTAATGTTGACTTTGTACAATCAGAGCCAAACTGCAAAAGAGGTCTTACTCCACAGTATTGGATATCACTGAGCTTTGATGGGGTATTGTACATCTCTAGGGATAATGAGCTATAATGATGAGCACGCCTTATTAAAGGGTGTCTGTGTAAGTTAATAGATGACCGGAGCTATTCTATAGAAATATTTAGTACAAATAATGTCTGCTGTGATTAGATTTTAAAATAATCTTTTTCTCAGATCTCATTCCCAAAGGGTTCATTGTGATCAAGGAAAAATTAAGAATGAAATTAGAACTAAACAATACTAAAAAGATAAATGGGAATCCCGCAAAACCCATTTAGTAAATAGCTTTTTCCTCAAGTGCCTTTCAGAATGCAAGGCAAAAAAAAAAAAGCATCAGAAGGAGAAAAGACTTCTGGAAATTTCACTGCAATATGCTGTTTTTGTCAGGCTCTTTCCTCTGCCAAAGCATGATGAAAATCACAGGAAACTGGTAATGAGGCAGCAGCTTTGTCTTTGTTTTGTTTTCTTTTTTCTCTTTGTCTTCATGACTGACATGCTCAGTGCTTTGCTTTCCAAACTGTCACCTTCCCTCCTCAAACTTCTTTCAAATCCTGTAGAGCTCCTGCAAGGGAGCAACCGTCAGATGCACCCACCTGCTTACACATCCATGTACACAAGGACCTGGAAGGCTAGTTAATCCCTCCCGCTCTTGACCCACTTTTCTTTCTCTCAAATTTTCCCGGAAGCTGAGTTTTTTTAATTAAACAGGAACCATGAGCTCCATGAATCTTCCATCCTTGGTGACTTAGCTCTTGTACCTGGACTTCACTCTTGCAGCTATACCAATACATTTTTTTAAATGACCCTCTGACTGGCACTCCTGCTGCTCCAGACCCTTCCCACACTAGGACCTAGCATGTCCAGGAGGAAATCTGACACCTTCATGGAGAGCGCTGCTGATCATTGGCCAGAGACCATAGCACTCAGAGGTATCAAAAACAGCCTTGAAAACCTCTCCTGAGCTACAGCAGGCAAGGCTAGGAGATAGCATGATGCACAGGGGTAGAAATCAAAGTTTCCTTTGCTGTGATAACCAGGACATTTCTTGGCTGTAAAGTGCTGTGATCCAGAAAGCCATAGTTCTCCATAGGGCTCTAAAATGCTACAGAACTTTTTCCTTGCCTTTAAGAAGTGCTCTGGAGGGTGAGGTAAGCCAGTAAATATCCTGAGTGTATCATTCCCTCTTTTTGAATTTTTTTCCTCTACAGTATCAAATTTCTCTGACCATATAAAAAATTAGCATAAAAGTACGGAGTAATTGAAACCAGGCAGCACAACAGTAGGATCCCATTGACTTTCTGAAGGGTTTTCTTCAGAAGATAGTCTGCTCACTCAGTGTTTTGCTGTTACTTACTTTTTTGCCACTTCAGAGACCTCTAAAAATGTACTTTACTGCAAAAAAATGGATTAATTCTTGCTAGTTTTCTTTCTAGATGATGGCCAAAAATAAATTACTTAACCAAAACTACCACTGTTGATTCTTCGTCTCATACTCTAACTTGTTGTCGCATATTCCCTGTTGGGTTAAGTTCCCACATTAATGTAATTTTACTACAGAAAATGATTAGCATTTTTTTCATTGCTGGTCCCCTCAGTATTTTGAGAGGGGCAAAGATGGAAAATGAAACCTAAGCAGTATTTCTTGAGCAGTCAAAGGGTAAGACTGCAACAGACAGTCCGACTGGCAGGGCACTCAAACACCGCCAGTTTCGGGGTTGCAATTTCTGTGCCATTTCATTTTGACATACTGCAGTTTGGAGCTTCTGAGGTCCCCTGAGTCTTCATGTGAATTAAGAGAGCCTTAGTTAATCTTGATTTGATGCAGCACTCTTGCAGCCAAGACAAAATAAAGCTTTCGTATTTCCTAAAGAACGTGTTATCATTAGAGCACTTAATTTGTACCCTCTACTTTTACTAATAAAAGACATAGTGCTCCTTTGCCTTCCATGAGGTAGTAGTGGGGTTTTATTCCCTTCTGCTTCCCCTCCACATCTATTTTAACCATAGTTATTTACCTGCATTTGCCTGCAGATCTTGATAAGGATTCTTGTATAAATAAGATAATAAAAATGAAGCACAAGAGGATATTTTGCTTTGAGCCTAGTGCACAACTGGAAGCCTTCTTTTGTCATGCTGTGCCTGTGCAAAAGGGCATCTCAAAAAGCAAAGGGAAGAAAATGTGGCTTAGTAAATATGTGATAATACTTCACAAACAAGAGAAGTGGGAAAGAGCAGAAAAGCATTATCCCCCAATATTGCAATATGAGTAGAAAGTCTTGTAGCTGAGCTGGCAATTTACAGAAACCTTAATCCCCTGGATGTTTTCCCACACCTAATCTGATGGCCTTTTTTCACTCCTGAGTTTTGTCCTATTTATTCTTACCCTGGGCCATAACTCATGCAGCAGATACAAGTATGGGATGGCATAATACTCCTGAGATTCTCAGTCCACATAAACTTTTCTCTCTGATGTATATGACAGAACCTTAGCAATTGTGGCAGAAGCCCCTTGCTGGCAGTGCTGGGCAAGTGAAAGCATAGCTGCCCTAATCACACATAGAGCAATGTGCTTGTAGAGAGTCTCATGCTATAGTATGTATGGTCATGAGTCCTTTATAGGGCAGTGTTGCAGTTTTGGCCCAGCTGGGATCAAAAAACCCACAAGCAACTGCTTGCTAAATCCTCCCACTCACAACAGGATATGGAATAGTACTGAGGGCTTTTGGAACTTGCTCCTTAGGGTTCTGGGCAAAACAGGCAAGACTACTCAACTTGAGGAAGAAAATGAAACTTAAGAATTGAATTTACCACCAATCAAAACCATAACAAACAGAAACCATAACAAACAGAAAACAACACAAAGTGGGATGATGATGAAGAGCACAAGCAGACCTTTAAGACCACCTTCTCCTCCCCTTTTGCTGGGCTCAGGCACCTGATCCAAGTGTCTTTACCTCCTCCTCTGCTCGGCAGCGCAGAGGGGCAGGGAATGAAAGTTTCAGTCAGTCTTCCTGATGACTCCTGCTGCTCATTTCTCCTCAAGGCAGACGGGCTCCTCACCAGTCCTCCCTGCTCCAGTGTGGTGTCCCTCACACACTGGGCAGTCCTGTCAGCCTGTGCCATGGCCACGTCCTCACAGAGTCTCTTGCCTGTCTGGGCTCAATCACCCCTCAGCAATCACTTCCTGCATCGCAAGGGGACAGCCTGCATTTTCACTGTGGCCTGCAAGGGTATCTCTGGTCTGACACGCCTCCTCCCTCCTCCTCCAACTGTGAGGCCCACGTGGTCTTCTCCATCTTGTACCACACCTCTACCTCCTCTTCTGCTGCAGATTTCCATTGTTAAATAGTGATGGCAGAGGTGCCAGATTGGCCCAGCCAGGCTGGAAAGTTTAGAGAATTGCTTATGAAGGCAATACTACAGCTCCTTCTCTCTGTTACTGGACAAAAAGTGGCTCCACACAAAACTATCACAGGCAGCCACCACTCCTGTGCCCACCACATGCAGAAGTTAGAGACTTGCCTTTGCTGTGCACGAACTTAGTGCAGTTCCACCAAGGTCTGTGGGCAGACTGCTGATAGGCAGCAAAATGTATGAGATGAAAAGCTGCTTCATGATGTTAGGTGTTACGCAGTGCTGAACTTATTTATGCATAAATAGGCCATGGTCTGGGATAAAAGAAATAAGGAGAGTGAGACCCAGCATCCAAGAATGCCACATGCAGGGACTAAGGATAAGGAGGTACACAATTCAGGAATGTTTTTTCTTCACTTAGCTGGGCTTTGCTGTGTGGATGTAGAATAGAGGTGTTAGAACTTTGAAATGCATCTCTTTTTAGGCTTAATTTGCATCCTCAGCTTACTTTGTTAGGGATCAGTAGTAGCCTAATTTCTGTCAGACTCAAGGATCAGTGCAAGCTGCAGGAGGCAGAAGGTGGAAGAGATCTTTGCTTACCTGACATGTATAGCAATCCAGTGATAAAAGTTAAGTTCAGAGGGGTGTCTTGTGGAGCCAGTGACATGCATCTGATCCTTCTGAGATTTCTGTGAACAGCCATGGCATGCACTAGCATGGGGTATATGAAGTATATAAAAATCACAGGTTACAGGTGCTCCTTCATGCCTAGAAATGCAGGAGAGCAAAGACACATTTCTAGGCAAGGAGATGGAAAAGTAACAAAGCATGCAAGCCTTGCATTGGTTCTTGCTAGTCAGCTCTTGCTGTCTCTCACTACATCTATGTGCAATATCCAGAACAAGGGGAGCTCCATTCTGACTACCTTGTCTACGCTCTGAGTAATGTAAGCTGTCAGTAGGAAAAATTAAAAACCATTCTGGGATCTTTTTATGTAATCCATGTAAATCTATTGAGGTTCTATGTGTTTGTTATACCTATTATGCTCACATTTTCTGTGCTGCACTTCTGTTGCATTACATGTTCAAGATAATCCTTTTCTAAAGCTGGAGGGACAAGTGGCACTGACTAGCAAGATAAATCTGATTTACCTGCAGTGCTAACAAAAACATTGAAGAGATGTTCTCTGGGAAGAAGGCAAAAGCATTAAATGCGTTTTCTGTACAACAGAACTCCTTTATTAAATTTCTTTTTTTGTTTGTTTGGTTGGTTTCAGTGAATGAATAAGATCTGCACGTATTATTAATAGTCTGGAGCATGTGTGAGCAGGCTTTTACCCACAGCTTTGCTGTTATCTCTAAAGCACAAATAAACTACAGCTAAATTGCAGAATTAATCACATTAAATTTTTGGTCCCTGATAAGGAAAATGCCACTCTATTTTTATTGCTTTTGAGCCTGGAAAACAATTTAGCTGAATTCCTCTGGATGTGCAGTGTGCTTCCATTTCAGCATCCTATGGCATTACATCAGATCTTATCCTTGCTTCTGCGTTAGTGTGTCTGTGCAACATTCTGGTGATTACGTCCACCTTCTTCAACTGCACTGCTAAATGCATTAGGACAGAAAAGTTAATTACACCTTTGTTATGGAGGAAGCTTTCCTATTATCCAGTCTATCCACTGTGAAAGAAATATACTCCAAGACCCACAAGCCTTGGCAAGCTTGTTTTTCCTGTAGAGTTTGGGAATTCCATGAAATGTAGGGTTTTGGTGGGTTTGGTGAACAGAGAAGAGACCTGAGATCTGGACCTGTGGACAAAGATAACAATAGCTGTTGCCAAAAAGTCGAGAATCGTGGTTTTTTATATATAACATACCAAAAATTTGGAAAGGCCTAGGCTCCAGATCTAATTTATAATATTGTTTGGTCTGCTGACTGCCTTACCCAGGCCTGCAAGGATTAGCTAAACCACAGACTACCAAAAATTGCATTTCAGGAAAGACTGGAGATGGTGGGAATAGAGGAAACACTGCTTTTAGTAGAAGGAGGTGAAGGAAACTATACTGGAGCTGGGATAAGGAAATTGTGGAGGCAGGAAGAAATGCAGCCTGACAAACCATTCAAGTAGGAGTAGGCTCCAAACCTGAAGCCACTTCCTTCATGGACATTGGTAGGTTTGCTATATGTGCGGACCCACTTGGCACTATAAATGTTATAAACCATAGTCATAAAAAATAACAAGTATGTCTGAGGAAACCATGACCTGATTATAAAAAAGCATTCTAGTTTCACTGAATGAACTATTTCCTGAAAGTGATTAACTTGGATAGAGTAATAAATGGAGTAATAAATTTCTACATTTGATCCTCTGGGTTTAATTCATGAGACAAGATTTATGACTGGATCCATTAGCTCTTGTGCTGGGAAAATGCTCTTCATCTCTCATCTGCATGATATTAGTTAGGCAAGTTTGCATTCATCCAAGTACATCTTAGCTTTCAGTTGAAGTAGGGAAAACTTTTGAGAGTATTTTACACTAAAGACATGCAAGATAAAGTCTCAAAGCAATGCTTTTCTGATGTATGCAGCATTTTGCTGATTATTCTGAAATTAAGCTGTGGTCTGACTGAAACAAACAAGGAAAATCCATTTAAAGTTTCAGTCCATTATGAATTCTTGCTACTATTGCCAGATGTGTTGGCTGTTTGTGGATCTATTTCTGCACGAGAGGAGACTGTGAACTACAATGTATTGTACTAACAGGATATGTTAAGACCAAAATGGAGGACTTTGTATTTTACTGTCTGTCTGGATTTAAGCCATTCTACTGCTGGCATGCTCAGGCAATTTGAAGGTCCAGTGTGTATATATATATGTACATTTTAATAGTCTGAGCAATTACAAAGACACTGCAGCTTATAGATGCATTTTGTAAGAGATTTAGCCAAGCCAAGAGACAAGGTCTGAACAGATCTGACCTTTCAGATAGTTCAGCACTAAGAGTAAAAATAACCTCATATTTAGGCATTTGTGTCTACACAACAGCATAACTTGGAAACCTTGCAAGAAATCTAGGAACTTCATTTTTAAATACTTTTCCCTCCAGATCTTGTATCTGTTCCATTTTGTAGCAAAAGGTAAAGACTCTCAGCAGAGTTTGCTATACAGAAGCATTCAACTGCTATTGTGTGTTGAAAGCTTAGGAGACACAGTTTGGCTTGTATGGTACACAGCATCTTATTTAGAAATAGCATTTCAGAATACTTTACGTAGTTACAAAATAGCTACAGGATGATGTGCAATAATGTCTGACAGTGACAGCATCAGAGCTAATAAGCTGAAGTGAAATGTCTGTGTTTAAGTTGTTTGAAAATGGGTTTCTATCTTATAGGATTAAAAATCCCCTGCTAAATACAAGTTTCACAGGTAAGCTAGAAGCAATATCCCATTTTAGGGTTCTTTTAATAGAATTAGTGCAGAAGAGTCCTGCTGTCTGCATATCATATAATCCAGTGGTCAAAAGTGTGTGTGGAGGGGGACTGTGTGTGTATGTATTCACACACACATACATATATTGAAAAACACCCACTGCTGCAAATGAGTGTAAGTGCCTATTTCCAGATTGTTACTTCTGACACTAATGGGGAGATAAGTTCCTTCCACTGCATTCAATGTCCCTTAACATCAGTGAGAGCTTAATTGTAAAATATTACCCCATCGTAAGGACATGCAGTGTTTTTTAAGTGTAAACATTAGGGCTGCTCCAATTATGGGTGTCCCTGTAGCTAGTTTGGAAAGACACATACCTCTCTGCCTGCTCTCAACAAGCAGAGACGAGTGAAAAACATGTGAGCCAAACCAGCGCATGCTCAACTGTACTAGCTGAATAGTCCGTTAACATCAAAGAAAGTCTTTGGAAGATAAAACCCTGCCATCCAAGGGCCAGCTAGGATTTCAAGCAGGCTCCACAAATTAAAGTGGGTGTGTACATTTTTTTTTGCAGATTTCAGACCTTAAGACCAAACACTACCCTGAGATAAGACCCTTTTAAAGTCATTAAGACAGCAAAAAGGAGCTGTGCCACTAAATGTCTAGAGAAGAAAGATTTCTTTCTTTCTTTTTTCTTTTTTTTTTTTTTTTAAGCTGTCAAGGTGGCAAACTGTGAAGGATTGGTTAGGGATGAGTATCTGGAAGGTGATTTAAATTAGTAAGTGGCACATAAATTTCCACACTTCTTATTTGATCATTTCTGACATTCAGTATTAAACTAAAATATTCAAAGGGTGTCTGCAGCCAGACACTCACTCTGTGGTTGAGCACCCACATTTGTATGGCTTCTGTGTGGTAGTGCTGCCTGCAACCCACACCCAACCAGCCCCATGTGCTTCACTGCAGCTGGAACTGACTTAGGTCTCTTAGGTTCAAGCACATTGATGCCAACAACTTTTAAGCTAATGATGTTGACTGGGTGCTGAATTTCAGGGACTCCTCAGGACTGTCAGTAGGAGACAACAATAGTCTTAAAATTCAGTTTGCTCTGGACTAGCACAAATTGTGTGCTATAGCAAGGTATGAGGCTCTGAAGACCAATTCAGCTCAGTCTTGTCAAAGGAGGGCCACACTGGTAATATGGGTAGCACCCAGTTCACAGCCATCCACAACCTTATGGTGGATGTAGCTGGGGGATATGATCTCCTGTTCTCAGAAATGCTTTTGGAAGTAAAGCTTCTGCTGTGCTGCTTGAAATACCCATGTGCCAAAGTTTCCAACACACTTTTAACACTGCTCTGTGTTTTGTGATGCCATCCTCTACGCCTGTGCAGTGTCAGGTGGGTGAGCTGCCCTTGCTGTTGGTGAGTTGACCCCCCACTGATGTTGACAAGTCACCCAGGGTGGCTCTATATGTGTGAGCTGAAAGGGCCACAGTTCCTTTTCTGTGCCCAGATGCCTCATGGGTACCTCAGCATGCTTTGCTTTTTGTCTTGGTCAGCTGTCAGTTTTATACAATAATATAAATACAAAAATACTCCTCCATATCTAGTAGATCTGGAAGCAGTTAATTAGCAGAGTACAACCAAAGCCAAACTTTTTGGAGGTAGTTCTGGAGAGTCAGATATCTGTCATCTGTTGCAGTATCCAAATGCCTGTCTTCAAATAGTAGAGAAACACAGGACGGGTGAGATGTCTGGGCTCTGATGACTGTCAGAGCAACGGAAACACAGAATAACTTGTTCTGCATCACTGCATTTTGCTGGTGGAATAACTTTGCAGATTTTAACCCGTTTCTGCTCACGGGAGCTCTTCCCATCATCTCCACTCCTTTCCCTATCCAAGAGTGGAGAAGTGCGGTCACCCGTGTTCACAGAGCAGGGAAAACATACAGGACTCTCAGCAGTGGGTCTGGCCTACGACATTCCCTGGCTGTGCACGTGAGTGACCCATTTCTTACCCTTTGGTTTATTCTTCCCAGCCCTTGCACAAGGGAATAATCTGTTTTCATTTTATTCTTCTGACTCAAATCAACATGACTGCTCACATCAGCTACATTTACATGATCAAGCTCTGTGGTTTGTAAAGCTGCATGTAGTTCTTCTCTGTTGGTAAACTTTTCTTACTTGCAAATCTGCCTAAGAGAAAATGGTCAGAAAATGAGTTAGTGTCTCAGAGACTCACTAACCTGCCATTTAACGGCAGCTGAAAGGGTTTCTGTATTTTTATGTAGAGTGCAGATCAATAAATCATTAATACACATCCTTCCCCCCCCCCCCCCCCCCCCAATAATGTGGTTTTTGAGCTACAGGAATGTTAAATTACCTACAAGGATGAGTTTTGAGTACAGAACAGGAAAAGATAAAATTTCAGCCCTAGGAATTTTATGTTTTAATCAGTTTGCTTAATAAAATACAATAAGGCTATTTCAGTTATCATCAAGATACTTTTCAGAAATGCAACACTTAACATGTCTCATTTATTAATATGAAATACAAAAATAAATGGCAAATGCATTCAGCTAAAGTTAAGTCCCAAGATGGCTTTCTTAATCTGTTGCCTCACTATCTTAAGTTTATAATGACAGTACTGCAGATCTGATGTCTTTGTACCAAATTTTGAAATAATCCTTAGAAGAAGTAAAAATGAGATGTTGAACCAGTTACGACTAGGGATTTGGTTTCAGAATTACAGACACTTCAAAGGAAACTAAGTTTGCCCAAAAAGACATTTTCCCATGTCATTTTTGGTTCAGATGTGAAGTGAGTGTTGTATTTGGTTAAAAAGGGCTGTTTGTTGCATATTTAAAAACCATCTAAACAAGCTTGTGGTTGTAACAATGACTATCATGTTTAAAAAGTAGTTGTATATATTATAACATAATAAGATAATAAATAATACATGGCTGTCTATATCTATCCACCCATCCATCCATCTAGTCATCCATCCATGTAAATCCATTCCTCTTAACTGTGAAATTATGAATAGCAAAAAATGCTTGTTTTCCCTCATATGCCCTATTTTTTTCCTAAGAATGATTCTGAATCCAAACTTCAGATTTAAAGGAACTCTTATTTTGATCAGGCTTGCTTACCAATGTAAATTTTCTGTGTGACCTGTCAGTGCAACCAAAATGCAGATCTCCCCTTGCATTCAGCAATGGGTTTTTGTGCTTGGCCTTTCTTTTTAGGGGATGAGAGGTCCAGTGATAAACCATTATTGGCATTTACAATTTGTTACACTTTGCTTGCATTCAAACTGCATCAAATGATATGGGAGAAAGTCAGGCTTCACCAGTGCCCAGTCAATATCTGGGATTATCTAGAAAGGGTCCAGGTCCATCCTCTAGTGCAGAGAAAGCATAGTGACAGCCATGCTCAAGCCATTGATCTCTGCATCAGACTGAGGACTGGGAACTCTGGGGTCCAAATACCAATAGTGTCTCTCTAGTCACTACTAGAGAACATCACCTAAGTGATGTTTTTGTTTATTTGCTGGTGATAGATGAAAGTCCCCACCATCCTTGGTGGGCCCTAGGAGGCTCAGTGAGCTATCCGGGATTTGGGAGGGAGGCAGGAGAGCACCTCTCTCTTGCAAGGTGCATTGCCACTTTGCATCAAGGCAGTGGCTACCAGATGCAAGCTCCAAGGATGCCAGTTTAAATAATTGAAAGCCTTGCTCACCTACACAGTTCAAAGCTTTACACTCTCTCCCTATGAAAACTTCCCAATTCCTTTTTCTGCTGGTAAAATGCCTGTGCCTGTGGGCAGGTGCTGACTGCCTGCTGATGCGGACAGCTGGAAAGGGATATGTCCCTATGGGGCATCATGAGCACTGGGGTGGTGCAGGGACCACAGAGGCTGTGGACCCTGTGCTGCTCGGCAAGTGGGCAAGTCTGCCCCTGGAAACAGGCAGCCCATGCAAAGCCCTCATTCTGGGGTTTGATGCTGCTGGGCTTTTATCATGCATGCTGGATGCAACTGATTAAATAACCTCTCTAAGCTGAAATTTCATCATGGCAATGGGGCACTCCTGAGGGAGAGCAGTGATGAGAGGGTAAGTGCAGAGAGGCGGTGGGGCTTTTCTCAGCATGCCTGTCTCCTCCAGCATGGGTCTGGAGACTGCTGCATGGGGGTCACAACAGTATCTGGCATATGGCAGGAATGCATTTCATGAGAGGAGGAGATGGACAAGGAAGGGATGAGGCTGGAGTGGTGGCAGGACAGCGAGAGAAATACTTGGGATGCTGGCAGGACTAGCACTGTGGAGCAGTGGTGACCACTCAAGTTAGCATAACTCTTTTTCGCTGCCTTTGCATCCTTGTTATGAATTATTTTAATTTCTCCTGGAGATTTATTAAGGGCCTTTTGTCCTGGTGGCTCAGCACTTATTTACCAAGTTAAACCAAGCAGTAAATTACCTATGCTTGCCTGGTCACAACAGACAATGCCACAGAACTGCCATTGCTGTGTTAGTAAATTAAAATCTGGCCAGAAATAATGAAAATGGGAAGATTTTACTGTTATTTCCCACCTTTGCCTTCTGCTAGATCTCCCTGGAGAAAGAAATGCTTGCTGGAAGTCCTTCTGGAGATGATCTCTGCTGTCCCCAGGGTTTTAAAACTAAGGAGTCACCCTGCTGGTAGATAAGCACTGATTTTCTTACTGCGCGATCTGATGTACATGGTTGCTTTTTGCCATAGCTCCTAATATTGACATCAAAATGCATCTTCTCCCCAGCAAAAGCTGATGGAGCCTGAGAACTTGCTCTGTCCATTTTTTCTAGCTCCACTTTGTCTTTTGCAATGGAGTTGCAGTAGAGCTGCGTTTTCCCCGGTGATTTGCCAATAGGTCAGGTAGTAGCCAGGCAACTGGGAGTTTTGCAGCTACTTCCACAGTTGGCCCTTCTCCATGGAGACCATTAAAGCTTTTACACCACAATATAGTCTAACAAATTCTGTTTTATCAATTTTACCATCCTCAAGGTATCATGATGAATGTCAGACTGGATTATACAAATGAAAACGGTTTTACTGAAAGCTTGTTAAAGGCTGTAGGCTAATTTTCCAACTTAGTTTGTAACATGCTTCTGCTAACATTGAATTGATTGTGAGCAAAGAAGCAGAGGCTGCTTCATCTTTTGATCGGTTGCTTCTCTGTAGAAGCAACACACTTGTGGAGTTTAGTCAAGAGCATCAGATAATCATGATGAGTTCCCAGCATTTGGTAGTTTATAATCCCCATACGTTTTCTGTGCAAACGTTTTCCCTTTTCTTTGCTTGTTTTTGCTGATTCTCTCTAGTAGGGAGACAGGGTTCCCTTATTAATCTGTAAATCAGAGACATTTAATTGCCTTCTGCAATTTCAGTATGGGGTTGGTCATGTTCCAGTGGAAAAAAATATTGCTTTGACCAACCACTGTGATGTCTGTTTTTCCAAGCAGGAGACAGAAGAGAAAGCAGAGATAAGATACTGTCAAACTAAGAATGCCTTTTCTAATTAGAAGTGGCACATTCTGTTCTGCTGTGGGTAAAAGGCCAAACATAATATATTACAGAATATAACAATATAACCTTATATATATGTGCTGAATATTAGGGAAATAAAGCCCATGTGAACTTATTGTCTTCAATAGAAGGAATATAGATATTTCTAACTAGCAGTTTGTAAAAGGTAGAATTTTCTGCTGTCTTTCTGATCAGCTGTAAACTCAGGGTGCAGTTATAATGCTGTTTACATTCAGAGCCATACTCAGATCAATTCATAATGAAGGCAGATGAAGGCAGGCTCCTGTAATGACTGGAAAGAGTCCAGAGTATGTCAGGAATTTCTGAGACTCTAGAGTGCACTGCAGCTAATTAAATCCAAGGAATAATAATAATACTAAAAAAAAAAAAAGTAAAAGTAGAGGAAGCACAAATAGAGATTGCAGAACTAACCTCAAGGATCTTTGCCATTTCTAAGCTGTCTTCACGTGAATCTAATTTTTGGGGTAGTAAAACTGCATTTATTTACATTTCTATGTACATCTTTCTTGCAGTACTGCCTCCAACTTTGTGTGACAAGCATTGTCAGTGCAGAGCCCAGAGGGTTGTGTACAGATAAGAAAGAAACAATCCCACTAGGATGGGCACTGCCTTCCTCCTTTCCTTCCAGCCCTCAGAGTGTCTCCATGATGGTTAGGGTTTGTGCATCCCATCAGCGCCTGAAAATATTTCTTTTCACTTCCACACATAGGCATCTCTGTGAGTGTCTTGTTTGTTCCTCTCTGAAGCTCACTGAGAGTCTGGGTACACCACTGAGTCATGTAACAAAGTCCAGTTGAAGAGGTTGGCATCCTGCACTGGAAATCAGCAGGCCTTTCTGGACTAAACAGAAAACAGAGAGGCTTGGGAGAAGCTGGGCATCAATGTGCCAGGATGCAAGGCAAGATAAGGATAGGCTTCTCAGCAGACAAAGGGCTGTCCCCAACGTGCCTCAAAAGTGAGATTTGGGTGAGTGGGAGCGGTGCAGCACCCTGTGGACCCCAGGGAGCTGGGCAGTTGCTGTCAGAGTCTCCATCACCTGGGAAAAGTTTGCTATCTCCCCAGCTACTGCCACTTAAATTACGCTGCTTTGAATAAATGGAGCGAGGGTAGTTAAAGCTTTTATCTGTCTTTTCAGAAGCCGTTACAAGGAGCTGATAGGGTGACTGCTGAAAGAGAGGTGGTTTGGAGCTAGAGATCTAGCTAGTGTGGTGCCTAAAGACTGGATGTGTAAGAGATGGCTTCATGGGAGAGAGATACTGGAACAGCAAGGAGAGAATTTCTGGGCTTTCCCACCTGACCTCTGGTAGGAGTAGATGTGCTTCAGGGACTTGCAAGGAGCTTTGCAGAGAAGCCATCTGCTCTGCTGATGTTCATAGGTCCACACAAATGCTCGGAGGCCAGCAGCTGCTATCTCTTCTAGGTCTCTCTGTTTACCTTCAGAGAGTCTTTGAAGTCCTGCTATATGAAGTCTTGTGTAAATATATTTTTTAAAACCCCACAGATTAACAGAAATAAAAAGAACCTTCTGTGTTCCTGCATTTGCTGAGCTTGCTTCCCCCCTGATGTTTTTTTAAGTAACTAGTAAAGTGGCTGCAAAACTTGAGGAGGACCTACAGGAGGGATGCAGAATTTAAATTTGAAAATCTTTATGTAGGATTCTGTAGACTTGCTACAGAAATTTATTTTTGAATATTTGAGGTGTGCATATGGGCTGCAGACCCAGGCTCTGTTACATTTAATAATGTCAGAGTTTTTCAATAGGAACAGATAAATGCAGATAACAAATACTGTGGCAGTAACAAAAACTCACAGGGACTCTACAAACCTCAGTGCAATGCTACAGAACACATTTTTTTTTCCTCATTTATACTGGTGCAAGGCTTTGTTTCAAGAGCACAACTTGGTACTGCAATCCTGCTCTGTGGAGCTGAAAAACTAAAAGCTGTACGAGTGACACAGCTGAATGGTGACTTACTCAGTGCTCTCAGTTCAAAAGTAGTCTTTTTTTTTAACTTACTAATTTTATTTGTTCTCTGTCAGTCAGTTACCATTAAGTTCCCAAGTATTTTCTGCCTTTAGATGTGTATATGCATCTATAGAATTGTATAGGCTTACAATTAAGCTCAAAGGCATAGTAGACATATTTAATGGGGTTTCTCTTTAAGAGCCATTTTGAGTTTATTCCTTATGAGTTTATTCCTTATGAAAACATAGATGCTGGGAATGTGCCAGGTTGTCATGTCCCACTAACAATTAGAGGAGCTGCCCTCTGAAACTTTACTTTCACGTTGAAGAATAAGTTCCTGGTTTTCCTTTGTTGGAGAAAATGTGTAAAAACTAGCAGATGTAGGACATATCTGAATGACAGCCATTGTGGGCTTTTACCCCCTCCTATAACCATTTTGTAAATAGAAAGACTTTCCATACTGCTGCCTTTGGAATAAAATCATCTCTGAGCTACCCATGGTCATTGGCCCTTGCCTGCAACTTACTTGCTCTTGGATGGCAGTAGGATGGGAAGGCAGTTTCCAGTGTCTGGAAGGGAATGTGATTTGTGAGGTAAAGAGAGGCCTGGAGCATGGCTGGCCTTCATATGGCACTCACAGGTTTTGCATCATTTGGGGTCCTGTTAGAACCACAGCTGTTGCACTGCAGTTGTTATTTGTAATTTCTCACGTGCATGGCTGTAGGCAGAAGCCTGATGCTGAGACCTTAGGCATGCCAGGACTATCCCAGAACAATTGCAAAGGATGTTGAACATATTCTGTTCTTTCTTTTTGCCTTTTTTTTTTTTTTAATTTTTTCATCTTTTGCTCTCCTAAGTCAGAGTGGGAAGGTTCAATTGGCTTTGTTTCTGTTGGCAGCACCGTGTCTGGTACAGGTGGAAGAAAAAGGTAGCGAAGTGTTAAATCAGGAGAGGAGGAGTGCACTCCACTTGCCCCAGGCCTGTATGCCTTGTCTTGGACTGTTTTCCAGGAAGGAGGGAGGATAACACTTTGAAGGAAGAACATTCCAGAGCATCCTTCAGTGAGGCTAGGCTTTTTTCTATTTTTTCTTCATCTTTCTGTCCCATCCTGCTCCCACATACATGCCTGTTGATTTCATGGGCCTCTTCCTCAAGGACAGTGCTGTGCCGGTGCCTTTAGCTGTTAAATCATGATAATACTTGTGAGATTTTCCCTGAATGACTCAACTAGGTGGTGCCTAGCTGAACCTTAGGGTCTGCAAACCATATTTCTTCCAGTGCTCCCTATCTTTTAGTGAAAACAAGGCCCTTCCTCTGACATTATATGATGCTTTTGTTTCATACAGATTACACTGAATTTCTCACTTAGGAGGTTATTACCGTTCATAATCCTCTGAAATGCCATTATGAATCCTCTAGTAACAAGTACCCGGCTTTCACATGTGCAAAAGCCTTACTTCATGAGAGCAGCTGGGCAGAGTGAGTGCCCTTTACTGAAAGCTTAAAGGTGGATGCTGAGGTTGCTTGTTTCTTTTTGTGCAAGTTTGTCCCAAAAGGAACCTGCCCTCAGAAATCAATAATGCTTCTATATTTGTCAGGAGTTTTTGTTGGTTTACTTAGCTGTGCCAACACAAATCCCAACCAGAAAAGTTAGTGAAGCAAGAAGATAAATTTTGACCAGGTGCTACCAGAAATACCTCGTTACTCAAAATTTGTAGGGTATTATACTGTATGTGCAATCTGCCTCCTCTGTGATAATCAGCAGCAGTGAGTACTTTCAAGTAGCTGATTTTGCATGTTAAAAACAAACAAACAAACAAATCACAGTTCTTTGTAGTCTCCTGCAGTATTTTCTGGTCCTTGGAAATGTGCAGTGAGCAGACAGGGCTTTGTTTTGCTGCATCGTAGCCAAAGGAATCTTCTTGTCTTACCAGCAATAACTTAAAGGTCTGAATTTCTTACAAACTGTCCAGTCTAATCTTAGGACTTGATTTGTCTCTAACATCTTCCTGCCTGTGCTGCTTTTCAGCAAGCGACTGAGGTTTTTCATCTTTCTGCAACACTGGGGAAAAACTGCAAATTGGGGACAGTGCTGCTTGTCCTTACTGTAAAAATAATTAAGAATCTTGCTGTATTAACATGCGCAAAGTGAAGCTGGATTGTATCTTTTCCTGAGACCCTGGGGAGAGAGAAATACTAGGGCTTTATCACAAGAACACCGAGTCTTTGGTTGGGCTAATTGAACTGTCATGAGCAGTGCATCAGTTAAGATGGTCAGATACATTTCCATCCTGAAATCCACATCTGACAAGGTAGCTTTCTCGGGAGAAAATCCTGACCTTGCTGCAAGGCCTTTGACTTCAGAGGTGGGGGCAAGGAAGCGAGACGGTTAAAAAGAAGAAAAGGGAAAAAGTGGTGGGGAAAAAATAGGGCTAGAGCTTAATTGAAGTTAGAGGTGATCTTATTTTAGAGTATGTTTTCTTAACAGAGTGCTGCAAACCTTCCGCCTCAGCATTTTAGATTAAATTACTGTCAGTAGAGATAAGCTCCATTAGGGTTGTCATTTCCAAAGGAGGCTTTTCCACGGCCATTACTTTCCCTTCCTCCCCCAAACGTTCAGGTAAAACGATAAAAACGTTGATGGGGGAAAGAGCAGGCCATGAGGATGAACTTTTTATTACTATGCAAATGCAGGCAATCTAGGAAATTAATATTTCATGCGTGCCTCTCTTCATGAGACGTGTTTCGATTACAGGCTCCTGGTCCCTCAGCCAAGTGACTGGCTGTGAAGGCTATTGTCATAAGCAGGGTCTTGAACTTATTTTTGTTTCTTGCCAGCTGTTATCTGACGACTAGTCAGGGCACTGATCATGTTGTGTTGGATGGGCTGCCCTGGGGGCTGTCTCAGCAGTGCCAGGCGAGGAGCAGAGCATCTGGGTGTGCACAGCACTATGAGTGCCACTTCCTGGGCCCGTAACGCTGTGTTCAACATCCTTCCCAGGAAGCCAGTTCAGGAAGGAAAGGCCTTCAGCACTTAAAGAAGGAATTGAAATAGTTTTCTCTGCCCTTCTCTAGCAAGTAGCTAGGCAATGCTACAGATAGACTTATGGCCAAGATACAACTAGGACAAGCTGCTGTCTGGCATGGTAATGCCGTGGCATGTGTGCACAGCACCTAGTAATGCAGGCCCACAGTGCTGGGTGCTGGGAAGAGTGGTTTGAGGAAAGTGCAGATCTACTTGGCACAGGTGAAGATGCTGATTTCCTCAGACTCCTCCAATCACACTGGCAATCCTTGCACATGCCTTGGAGAGAAACAGTATGCAGACCCCCAGCACCCACTGATAGGTGGAACACTAACTCCATTGCAGCGTGGTTTGCTGTGGTCCATTAGTCTGGCATTGGCAGAAAGCATGCTGCCCAAAAAGCCTCACGTGCTTGGGAATACCAGATTATGTCTGGAACCTGCCCCTCTTCTCTCTTCCTCAACCACTTTGCAAGGAACACGTGCAGTTTCACCATCCTAAAACCCTGTACCATGCCTGCAAGGTGAGTAAAGGCACACCTGTACCATGTGTTCAGCAGGCAGTTGTTAAATCAACCAGCTAAAGTGATGTAGGACTCAACAATGAAGTTCCAGATGAGGCTCAGGATTCAAGTGCTCACTTGTTCTTTCCATACTGTGGCTTTAATAAACACTTACCACAATACATATGGAAGGCAAAAAGCATTAGTCAATACATACCACAACCTGAGACCATGCAGGTGGCATTCTGCTTCAGACGCGCTCAGCCAGAAGGAATAACAGCCTTTTAATGTGTTCAGAGCATTAATAAGCTTAAAGTGGACTTGAAGAAAAGGTAAGAGAATTGTAAGTTAAATATTGATCCTGATATATCATTGTTGAATTGCAGACATTCAGTTGCACATGGATTATTCTGCCACCGAATCATAACTGCTAGAGATGGAAAAGCTGTACAATTATCCCATTCATCTCGTTGCCAATGGAAGAGTGTTCCCCACAGTACGTTCTCATAGTGGTTGAAGTTGATTACTTAATTCCAATTACTGACAGTCTACTAATTGCTTAGGCTATATTCCAGTTTTTGTCAGCCCTCCCATCATGTTAACTCCTTATCTAGAGGTCTGCTCTGCCTTCTGGAGGGAGGGGAATCATGTGACTGGTTTTGAATTGGAACTTTTAAAATAAACTTAAGTTTCTCCTTTTTTTTTTTCTGTTTCCCTTCATATCTGACTGTATGTGTTCTTTATCCACTTGTGCTTTATAAATAAACAAACTAAATTTATAAATAAGCAAATTAAAATGCCTCCAAGTGAGTAATGTAGGGAGAGCAGACATTTGTCAGTATTCCCCAGCCATGATTATTTTCCTTTCAAAGCGCCTTGGTCACTAGCCTCCAGTGGATGGCTTTCTGGTTTTATATACTTTTAAATAACTAAGGCAAAATATCTCTGACAAAATCTATAGCATGAGATTCATGAGATTCCTCCCTGCCATTACAGAATTATCTCCAGCAGTCCTTAGTTCCAGAAATTAGTCCTGATGAAAAGGAAATATTAACTTTCTCTGTTACCCACTGGTAAACTCACACCTCAGCCTTTCACTATCTTTTCTCTCCTTAAAATTGCCTTGTTTTACCCCAGGCCATTTTGCTGTCAGGGAAAAATTAGCTGTGTGCTGGCAAACATCAGAGGGCATCGGGCAGTTTTCTGACTGACCAAATTCTTTTAAATGATTTATTTATTCACTCATACATTTGTTGGCCAGCAAATGTGTGTGAGCTAGGATTTCTTGATGGGACTGGGCAGCCAGAAAGGTACCAGATGGGAAGGTTGGCAAAGACGGGGTCACAGGAGAGCAAGGAGGAGTCTGTGAAGTTTATTTAAAAAAGAAAGTGCTAGTGATGGAGAGGAGGGGTACAGGCTGGTGTGGATCTGGGAGAAGATGAAATGCTTGAAGGTGGATAAAAGAACTTTTTTGTGTGTATGGATGCACTGCAGAAGCAAGTAGCAAAAGGCAGCTGGGACAACAGCAGCAGACTGGAAGGATGCTCAGCATCCCTGAGTAGTTCTGGGTTGTGCCTGGCACCTTGGGAGGACAGTAGGCACGGAGGGGCTGGCGGGCTGCCTGTGCCCACAGATCTCAGCTGTCGCTGGAGGTGGTGTGAGTGTGAAAGGAAAGCCTCACAGCTCAGAGCAGCATTGGGAAGTCTCCAAAGGGACCATGGTAAAGAGCCTTAGTTTTGACAGGTGAGGGCACAGTACTCCCAGATGAAGTGACATCAGATAAATGACTGTCATTTTCAACTGCATCTCTGGCACAGAGTTCTGTGAAGGAAGATTTCCAGGCACAAAGGGAGGACTTTGACTGTTGTTGGGAATTGCAGCCAGAAAGACGCAGATCAGTAAAAGAAAGTCTACTTTTTAAAGAACTTTACAGAAGACAGAAAACCATGTGAAAGCAAATCCATTAGACCTCCAGGCATGTAAAATTAAAGAATTCCTCTCAGTCACAAGATGACAGAGATATGTCAAGCTTTTGGCCTGAGAGCTTATAAAATACCTTAAAGTCTTGTCTTTGCTTTGACTTTGAACATCCCACTTGAGTGCTGAGCGAAAAAATAGCTGAGGACCAAGCGGGCTGGAAATGAGCCTGTGCAGCAGAGTTGCTGCTTTCAAGATGCATGGCCTTTCACTGCCACACAGCTTTATTATCTGAGGCTCACCAAGTTTTTAACCTGATAAAATGAACTATGCAAAAGGAAAGGAAAATGCACAAAGGGAAAATGTTGCATCTGTCTGCAGTTTAAGATGAGCCTTGAGTTCAGATTTACAGAGTGAAATAAGGTTCACAAGAGTTATTTTTATCTGACTGCGGTCAAGACCATGGTTACGTTTATGACTGGCAGTATAGAATAACCTGCAGGAAACATTATCTGTCCTAAAGAATACACAGTATGAGACAAGGATGCTGTATGTTAGTTCAGAGTGTATAATATTAAAAGGAGCTACAATTTCCCCTGATGGTTGCTTGTGAAAGAAATGTATTGCCAGGTACTGTAGTTACACTATGTAACCTCCAAAACAATTGCTACCATCACCTCCAAACAATAGTTTGTGGATTTTTAATCTTCTATTTGATGGTTCACATGGTCATTCTCTCAATATGTGAATTTTGTCTTCATTAGAGATGGCTATCTAAAGCAAGAAATCATCCTGCTTCTTTGTGCTTACCTTATGTTGGTGTATAGCTTATGGCACCTGCATGATTGCTCTCAAACCTTGATATGTCATGTATATTTCTGTGCCTTGTAATATGAGTCTGAGTCAAAAACATGGTAAGATGATGTGGCTGACATAGGCCTCATGGGTCTCATACCTTAGGCAGTTATTTTTAGATGTAATATTTTGTTTAAATTATGCATAATTTTATACTTACAAGATGGCATTCCATAATTAGGGACTACTTATATTTAGGAGATTTTAAAAATTCACTTAGCTTCATTAATTTCCATTCTGATGCTGAGATACTGTGTTTAAACAGATGAAAAAGAAATACTACAAAGAAGGGTACAGACATCACAGGTTCTCACAGGACAAGACTGAGAAGAATGAGATTACAGGAAAGGACATTTGGGTAGATCTCCCGAAAGTCTTTCAAAGGAGAATAATAATGAAGCGCTAGGACAGTTGCCTGGAGAAGTGGTCAGATCTGCACTGAATGAGATTAAAAACTCAATAGACATGTGTCATAAGCATGATCTAGGTTGAGTGGATCTTGCCTATGCACTGAAGGGTGATGTCTGCTTTCAGTGATTCCCAAAAGTCAGGAAGTTAAAACAGCAGGTCTTTGACCAGTTACTGCTGTTCTGCCTATCTTTAACGCTTAATGTCCAGGCTGGGTTGTAGGATTAAAGGTCTATAAGCCCCCAAAAGAGTGCTGTATTTACATCAGTGCACTAGTTTGGAAACATAACATAGAAAGCAAAGAAAGGCTGATGACCTTATTCAGAATTAAGTGGAAAGATCTATGGTCTAAAGGGAAGTAAGCTTCTGGCAAAAAAAAAATAGCCAAATTTAGCAAAGCAGAAGAGAATAAATAGGCAAATGCGCTTCTCATTTAAACTGTAAGGCTTATCTCTTCCAAGGTTGTTCTCCAGTTAAATCTTAAGCAGTTGTGAGATGAAGTTTTGGGATCTCCTTCCCAAATAAATAACAGCTCTGGAAAGCAGGTGGAGATTTTCAGGACAGGGATGAAAGACTGCAGATATGTTAGCGCTTCATTAACATGGGGCAGGTATATAGATCATACAGTGTGGTTCACAACTCCGCCATCTGATCTCCCTGAAGTTTCTTTAAAAAGCAATCAACTTCCATTTTGGGTGGCATGTTGTAATGGACAGGAGGAAGAGGTTACAGAGCTCTAGTTTTGCAGTCCTTCTCCCAGTAGATGTTGCCAGGCACCTCTGAAAAGAGAAAGTGAGGAGGTAATTTGTAGTTCTTTTGCCTTGCTATGATTAGTTATTTCACTGTGAAATATTTAAGAAGTGGTTGTGGTGCCTTTTCTAAGAACACTTTGAGACAAATGCTGATAACCATGGGTGACCCACCTGGCTTGTGGGAAGACTTTCCAGCAGCCTAAACGCAACAATGCCATCCTGCAAGCCTGGGCCTTTGAACTGTTTTGAGTCATCACTGGCTTTCAGTTGTGCTACAGAACTGCTAAGAGTTAATTTCATGTTGCCTATGAAATTAATATGTGCTGGTAAGAATGGAAAACCAAGTAAGCAAAAATCTGCGTGCGGGTTTTTTCCCTCCAGCTTTGCACCCAAAGGAAAGCTTCCTGGAAGGTCAGAGTAGGATAGTCAGTTGAGGAAACTGAGGAAGTGTGCCCATGCATGTGTTTATTTTCAAAACAGCCATCCTTGGTTTGGGTTTCCCAGGTGAAACAAGAGAAGTGTTCCCTCCCCTGCTGCACACAGCAATGATTGATTGATGTAGTGTACTCAGGAAGAAAATAAATGCTTGCCCAAAAATAATTTCCCATATCTTTGAGAGGAACAAGCCATATTATTTTTTCCCCTTGATTCTTAGCACTGAAAGCTCTGCCTTTACTCTGTAATAGATGACTGTGTTTGATGAAGGCTTTTGAACCACCTAAATGGTCAGGTGTCCTAGATCTATAGGCAGCTGGTGTTTATTTAGTAAATGATGTCCTTGTTATTGTAGTAAAAGAGAGGCCTTAGTGAGCTATAAATACACTCTGTTCCCATGCATCATACCTCTGTCCAAAGGTACACTTCAGACCTTTGGTCATTTGCTCTCCAGTTCGTTTCTTTTTCATTACATTTCTCCCTCCCTCTCTCCCACCACGTTATTACACTGAAACAAGACCAAACCAAGTAATTCATGTAATAGCCTTTTCAGAAGGAAACAGAATTTTCTATATACAACAGTTGTCATTGCAACCGTTATCGTTGTCATTTGTGGACCATCAACAATCCCATGTTACTCAAATAGTATGGCAGAGACAACAATGAACGTGTAATTAGTGGATACCACTACTGCATGAGAAACTGTGAACTGGAAATGATGGCCATTAATCTATTTTCCCAAGTTTACTGCTTGTCTGCATTGTGGAGGGTTAAAAAGGGAATGCTGCTGGTTATAGAGCGCATGTGATTTTGTGATCAGATGGGTGGCCAGAAGTGAACTTAAACAACAGGACTATTTTCAGTCTGTCTCTCCTAATTTTACTACTATGATGGTTGTTCTTGAAAATGTAGAGGAACTTTAGGTAATTTACAGAATCAGTGGAGTCCCACCAAGATCCCAAAGCTCACCAGATGTTTATTTGAATATCTAAAGCTGTAAGGTCAGAGGGAAAAGTGACTTTTGGGAACCATTTTTCCTACACAGAAGTGCATGTTCTTCTAGATTTCACATACACTGATGTGTAAAAATACATTGGATTGTGGTGCCTTGCCCATTTAGTTTATGGTTCGGTTTGAGGCTCTAGTATGTAGAAGTGAGATTTTAGTGCAAGGCTTGGAAGATACGTGAGTATGAGTTCAGCAGCAAGCGAGAGTTGAATTTTCCTTGCCTTGGATACCACATGATCATTACTATCTCATATCAACTGGATTGTCTCCTGTCTTTTGTTTTGCTTATAACCCAAAGCTGCCAGTCTGCTCGTGTGGAAATGCCAGTGCAGTGTAACTGAGAATAGAAACTGCTCTGAACACACCTGACATATGGATGGCACTGGGCAACACCTCGGAGTCAAATCCAGCCCTAATGTAAAACATCTGAATCCAGGAGGAGGGTGTATTTGCAAGAGGAAAGGAAAATGTAAATATTTTGAACCTTGGAAAGGTTCATAGGCTCATCAAACTCTGAGCCCAAGCTTTCCAAATAAGAGCAAACTCTGCCCTTAACTCTTTACACAGTAAATATAAACATCTGATATTTCACTTCTGATGAAGAACTGGCAGAAAGCCCAGGAACACTGAGCCAGATAGAGCTGCTGGACAATGTCCTCCCATGGTACACAGTGAGTTAAATTTACAGTCCTCACCAAAAGGTCATGAGGACAAGAAAGGGTGACATTACAGGGTTTCTGATACTCTTCTGAGAGTCGTTTGTTCAGTATAGAGGAGAAGCATGACCTCCTTTTAATATTTTTTTTTAATCTTCAAGCATATCTGGCAGAATTAAAGCTGCAATAAAACTGTCTTGATCATGATGTAATTATCCTTCAAAAACCTTTTGCTCATAGTTTGTTTATTTTATCTGTCAAGCTGCTGATTTTAAGCATCCCCTTCCCCAAAACAACGTTTTGCTGGGAAAAAAAAAAAAAAAGAGATATTTTGTCACTTTTTCCTGGCTTAACTTTCCATTCTCCTCATTGATACTCCAAAGACAAATCTTTGAGGGAACCAAATAATTGGAATCTTCAGAGTACAAATTGTTCATTTTGCACTAAATAGGAAACCCATCATGCTGAACAGTGAATACAGCAGGACACATTTAGCAGGTGTATGAAAATGAAAATAAAAGGACACTGACTGAAAGGAGAAGGGGAAAAAGAATGATTAAAGTGACATTTCCTCAACTCATCCAAAATATACAAAACTATTTTAACTGCTTTCATAACAGATACCATGTGAAGACACCCAATTAATTTTATCTTCATGCTGCTATACAATCTGTATCATTCTTTTGGTCACCCAAATGTCTGAGGTACATTATATTATTCATACAGACTTCTCTCATTGGAAAAAGAAATCACATTTAATCTCCTTTTCTCTTTATCTATGAATTGATCTGTCTGTGAACAGCTCAAAATCTTAGCAGGAAAAATGTATAAGTAACGACCTGATAAATTCTGGAAAAAACCCTAAAGAGAAAGTATGTTTGGATCAGACAGATTGACATTTAAATAGAAGACCACATACTGCATGAATGTAATTGTGTTTAAAGGTATAATGTCTTCTAACTTGGTATATTGAAGAGATGAAGTGTGTTTGCAAGAGGTCACAGTAGCCTTACAGTTCTCATGAGGGGAATCGAGGGAACGCTAACAATAGCAAATGAAGCCTTAATTCCTTGCATAGATACAGGCAGCCAAATCAGTTTCCTCAATTCCTTGAGCCAGTCTCACTTTTGGTTTCTGCTGCTGGAAACCAGCATGAGTTTTGTGTATTGGCAAAAAAGGGAATTTGTCCAAAACTCTCAAAGGAAATTATTGGTTTGGTTGAGCAGTGGGCCATGGCAGAAATTTTATGAAACTTCTGTGTAGGAACACAGGATAGGAAAGTCAAGTTGCCTTCCAGTTTTAGGAACAGGTACCTTGTTTCCTTTGCAAGGCTAGAGCCAGGTAAGTCCTAGCATCATTGATCAGTATACCTGAGCTGAATGTATTGATCTACAAGGGTGTTGGAGAGGAAAAATGATACAATCTGGTGGAGTCTGGTTATGGCAATGGAGTATAATTGAGAGGTTAGCAAGTGGGTACACAGTAATTTGTTCTCCAGAAACGTTAAGGAGGGAGGATGGATGGATGGACCGATTTCATAATTAAACGTGAAATTGCATCATCTTCTTGTTTCATTGTTAAGCTCAGAAATCAGCCCCTGTTTGACAAATAGACTTCTCTGGTTTACAAGACCTTCAGAAAGTTTTGGTGCAGTATCAGCTCTATACATGAGTCTGGGTAGGTCTGTGTTAGTGTGTAACAATTTCATGTGTCTAGTAAATAGAAAACAGCAAATTGTGTACAATTCTGTTTCTGCCTATGGGCTAACACAGAAAATAGCCACAGCCAAATACAGACAAATTTGCAGAGGAGACCACATGCAGACCTTGGTGTATGGGCCTGTGTTACTTTTTTAACCCCCGAAGACTGAACATTTGATGCTTTCTGTTTGTTTTCTCATCTGAATATAAATTACAGTGTAAAACTATTCTCCTGCAAAATAAAGGCATGAAAATCAGTCTTGTAATATTCACTGAACTGAGCCTGCCGAATCTAGGTACCAGGCTGTACTCAACTCACCTTTGGGATAAAGTCAGGTGCCTGTGTCCCTTTGGCATGGGGTAGGTAGGACCTGCATTTGAAGGTGAAAAAAGAAAATGGCTGTAGAAGTGGGGAAAGCACCACAACTTTCACTGGCTGCAGATTTTAAAGGCTCCTTTCAATTCAGATGAAAACTGAGAGTGAGCTGAGACCTGATCTAGAGCACTGCTTATTTTCCAGTTTGCTCCTCAGATAACCCTGTTGCTTCCTGTCCCGTTCTCCCAACAGATCACAGAACTACAGGCTAGCCTGCCTTGAGGGGTTCTTTTTGAAGCTAGCAGCATCTTCTTCAGTCTAGTCTGATGTCAACCACATAATAAGTGTGTATTTATTACAACATGGGTGGGAAGCCTGTTGCAATATAGGATGGAAAGCCTGCCCTACATTGCAGGGGTGTTTTTTTCATTTAACAAATGCTCATTTATCAAGCTGCTGAGGGAGAGAAAGCCAGCTATTTCTGACTGTGTGCCTGCTATGATTTAAAAACCACCTTTAAAGGTATAAACAGACCTGAAACCCCAAAGGATTTAAAGACAGACATGAAGCATATGCAAGTTTTTAGAAAGATAAGTAGTTAGCTCCATCCCTATTGTGTTTTTACTGATTCTAGAAAACATTGTAAAGTAGGGATTTTAAAATGCTTCCTGTATTCCTTTCTATGCATTCATCTTTGCATGGCCTGCACATTTCAGGCGGGCTTATTTTGAAATGCTGGATTTGGATAATGCTTCTCCTTTTCCTTATTTCAATTCATTTTCTTGGCGGGGATTGTACTTAACATCAATGCCTAAACTAATAGGCAGGATGGATGTCATTGGACCTCATTCTCTTTTCTTTACCAGCCAAAGGGTAACCATGAAGTTTGAAGTAATTAGGTTGGTCTGAAGTTGGCATCAGAGGCTTATGCCTGCTAAAAATTACCTTTTGTATATTTCTTTTAATGTATACAATGTTTTTAGGTTTTTGCTTGCAATTACATAAACACACAATTACTTGAAGAATCATACTTAAATTTTTGTGTCCTCTAGTGACCTTATTTATGACGTAACCGTAAAAGAAAAGGCTAGGTTGGTTCATTTTTGAGGCTATGACTTTGATCATAGGATACTGAATTGCACCTCACTTTATTTTAGAGGTTCTGACAACAAAAGTCAGGAAAATTGAGAACAGCAAGGAGGGCCTTTCTATTCAGCGGTAGATTAATCTTTTATCTTTTTCCCTTCCTTGCGCCTGATGAGATATGGACATACACACATCCACGTGTACACTACTACTTGTACAATTTAAGTTTTTCCTGCCCTCCCTCAGTGCAAGAAGCATAAATCTTGTTTCACTAATAAGGGCATTTAAAGCATAAAGTTATGAAAATATTCTCTATATTTCTGTATTGAGTATGTCACTGTCAGTAGGAGGCATTTATCTTCCCTGTCACTTAGTTACCTTACTGAAGCCTCTAGAGACAGCAACATTTGGTTTTCTTGAAATTTTCAATAAAAGATGGGCAAATAATGTCTGTCTCTTACTAGGCTTTCCCCATCTTAGCTCTACCAAGGGTGTCTTGCAGGGACAATTACACTCTGCTGCTGCCTGAGTTTTGGTTGGCGTTGTTATTACAGCATTTGTCCCCTTCCTGACAAATCACATTACTCCTGTGGCCGTCAACCATTAGTGGGCCCAGGGGAGCTGAGGGGATCATGACCGGCTGCTCACCCCCAGGCAGAGGCAGCCCCAAGAGAGGACAAGCAGAAGGTGGACAAAAAGGAGTCCATTTGGGTGCTCTCCTGTACCTCTGAGCTGCCAGCTACTTAGTGCTCGTTGTACTGATGCCCTCTTTCCTGTCTGGGGCTTACTTCTCTTTTAGCTTTGCATTATTGCACTCACTGCCCTCCCTACACCTCCTCCCACAAGAGAGGGGGCATCTTCCATGCATTTCTCTCTCTGACCAAGTATTTAGCAATAAGTGGTCATTTAAAGGTGAGCAATGCCTGGAAATTACACTATTTCACTTAAATATCTCATTCTTTTCTTCACCTTTCTTGTGGGATTTGGGGACTTTTTTGCTTGCTAATTGGTTTAGTTTCAGGCTTTGGCTTCTCTGTCAGCACAGCCAGGAGAGATAGCAGATGTCATAGTCTAGTTGAAGTTTTGAGGTCTGTGCAACAAAAAATGGCTAAAGTTCTTTAGCCTCACGTCAGGCACTGCAAGGGCAGCAGTCAGACACTATCTATGTTGGGCATTGCTGAGGCTGTGAGAGCAAAAATTAATGTTGCTCATTACATTAAATGGAGCTATGCTAGGTGGCAGTTATCTCTTTGAGTCAGGAAAGTATTAAGAAATCAATAATTAAAGCCTTATCTTGAGTTGAAATTCTTCCCCTATTCAGTTCCTGATCCCAAACAGTGGGCTGCAAAATCCCCAAAGAGCCCAGTTTTTAATTCCCACCTAGTCTTTATGTAATGAGCAGTGTTTGATGCCTCTTGGGCGTGATATGATTCTTCAGGTCTCTTGCTTAAGCCTTATTAATTCATGGCTTTCTTTCTAATATGGACGTTCCCAATTCATTTTTTGACATGTAGACAGAAGTGATGATGCTTCCTGTATTTCCTACTATATAGATTTTTCTGATAGCCTAAACAGCCTGCTTGCAGAGGGAGGAAAGGAATCGGCTCTGCTTTGAGAGGTAAATGTAAACCAGTCTCTGGTCTACTCTCAGGTTGCTTTAAAAACATTGAAGAAAGATGATATTTTATCACTTGGAAGGTCCTTTCTGTTTGCTTTCTTTCCCTAGAAGTCTTCACCCCAGAAACAGAATGTACATGGTACTCTCTTTGTGCATGTGCCAGCTTCATATGACACTGCACCTTGGTGAAAATACACTTTCGATGTGTTAGGTTGATTTAACTTACTCAGCACTTCAGTTCAGCATCTAGGCTTCTACGCACAGCCGTATTGGTAATTGTTACCACTAGAAAACAGATGCTTCGCTATCTCAGTGAGGCAGGTAATTAGTTTGATGTTCTTGCTCTCCAGGAATTTTTAGATTTTGTTGGTATTTGTTTCTAGTATTTCCACTTGCTGCAGGTAAAATGCATATGCTAACACACAGATCTTGTGTAATTTTCTGCTGTTGCAATATAGAGAGTGTCTAGGTGGAAGGACATGAATCATAGTAGTTAAAGGGTTAACGCATAGCAAGATTTGTTCCTTGAGTTCTCATGCTATCTTTGCTGCAGACAATGTGTTATTTAGTACAGGTGGCTTGGATGGGAGTCTCAGTACCTTGCAATAATGATCACTGCAGATAATCAGCCTCTGTCTACAACAGAAAAATTGCAGCAATTGGATAAGGTAGTTTATCTCCGCTGGGACCCCAGAGAGGTGCGTTAGCATAACAGCACAGCCAGCCGACACAACAGTTCTAAGCACCAGCTTAAAGTGTGAGGCGAGTGAGATGCTGCATGGCTTAGTAGGGCAGCAGTTGTCAGCCATCTGCCAAGGCTACAGTCCCCACTGCTGTTAACAGCACGGACACCAAACTCCTGAAACAGCCCTTCCAGGGACTGTAGCCATTGCTGGCAATCCTGCATTCCTGGTTGCCTTTATTTACCTGCGAGGCTCTTCAGCTGGCTGAAGGAGGAGTGCTGGATTTGGTGGCAGTGCTCAGCTCTCCTTAACTGATGTGCTAAATGTAGCAGTGTTTTGTCTTACGGTGCTTAAAAATGCTGTATTATCAACACTGGATTTTAAAGATAATTTATGCATCATTTATATTTACTGCTTTCTAAAGGAAGCCACGTTGCACTCTAAAGACTAGGCAAGCCTTTAATTTGCTTTGGTGATTACAAGGTAGGCTTAACTGGATGCAACTAAGCTTTAGAAGCACTGATCAGGTCTCATATTTGGGACTGCATGTTGATGGCATCCCAAATCTTCATTAGAGAAAGGCCTGAGTGCATGGGAGCACAGCTCTCAAGCATGGGGGGGTATAAGCCAACAGCAAATACTGGGTCCCTATGGAAGCTCCCACACAGGCAGAGCTGAGCTGCCACTGCATGGAAGCCCCATGACAGGAGAGGACAAAAGGTGTAAGATGGGGCCAAATTATAAGAAAAGATGGGTCTGTGTTTTTTACAGGGCAGGAGTTTTTTTTGAGGGGGTTGTTTTTTTCATTTTGAGTTGCTTTTTATTTTTGCTTTTGAGAAAAACACCAAGAGTTATGCTTCTGAGAGCTGTGTTTGCCATGCTTTATGTTATGTAGATATTCATGCAGCACCTATGAGTTCTGATCTTGATCCAAATAGAAACTCTAAGCAGTATATAATGTTCCTCATGTCACTGATTTGGCTGAATAGAACAAAATAATACAAACAGCAGCTATGATGAATAGTGAACTTTTAAACTTTTTTTTCTTTTTAATATAAGGTTGGTTAGTTTGTGTATCCCATTGGTCTCATGATTGGTCTCTTACTGGGACTGTTTATGGAAATAAATAGACTAGAGTTTAATCCCTCAGATTTTCCTGATAACATCATTCTGTCATTTAAAGGTGTCATGAGCAACGATTTCCTCACAACCATTTGTTATTTGAGATCAAAGTCAGGTAAGAGTTGAAAATGAATTCAACCTAGCAATTGCATTAAGAAGTCATCTATAATAGGAGTTTCACAGCAGAGTTGTTCTGAAGGTTTCATTTTGGTCTTTCACTGCAGTCTTTCCTTCTAGAAATCCACTTCTTGACTTGGAGCGCTAATTGCTTCCTTTATCAAGTGCCGTGTCCTCAAAATGCCTGTGCACAGGTCTTTGTCTCTGGTATCACAAGTGTCACCACATGGGAAATGAATCGAATTACAATGACCTAAAGATTTGACGAATTCTAGCCGTGAGTAAGAAATAATACCTACCTACTTCAAGGCCAGTTGTGAGGGTTTGATAGGGACATGAAAAATCCCTATTAGTGCTAAAGCAATACTGGAATTAGGTGATGATCCAGTGTCTTTTTCCTAAGGATAGGGGAGTGATACTTTTATCAGAAAGAAATGTGAGATCTTTGTGAGCCTGAAGCTGTACTAGCCTCAGATTTGCTTTTAAAATATTACTCTTTCCTCCCCCTTTCTGAAGGGCCTCATGAGCATTTCTGGAGTTAGTACATCAATGAAGACCATTCTCATTGAACTCGTCTCATTGTCTAATTGAGATGTACTGTAACATATGGCAGCGGTGGTGGTGGTGGTGGTGGTGGTGGTGGTGGTGGTGGTGGTGGTGGTGGTGGGAAGCATCACATTTTGTGAATTAAATTCCAGAGAGAGAAATAATTCAGCTTGTTTTGAGCTTAAAGATTTCTTCCAATGAGTCCTATTTATTATTTGAATTGGTAACAGGAAAAAAAAAAAGGAAAATAAAGACCAATAAACCAACAAAAACTAATGTGTAGCATTCTGTTTTGGTCTGTTGAATATGTCCAGAAAGTTTCCTTTCTAATCATCTCCCTTTTAATGGGTAAAACTTACTACTTGGAAAAAAGGTTATTCAAAATACTATGTAGAACAAACGTAGAGTATTTTCCGGTTATTAACTCTTGCCAATCCAGTGGATGTACGAGTTGTAAGAGAGAGTATCACAAATGACATTAGATATCTACATTTAGGGAACTGATTTAAGCCCTTTGTATGATGATGGCAATATAATTAATTCATGCCATGTAATAAAATATGCATAAGTAATTCATAGTGTAATGAAAAGTGGCATTCTCATTGTCTAGTGTTAGTAGAAAGACCCAATACTGAAAAAGACTTTAAGATTTCCTTATATGTGTTCACACATATGCAGAGTATATAAAAATGTTTTTAACTTCTTGCATTGGGTATATCATCTAATGCAAAAGAAGCAAAGTTGCATTACAAGATATATAATGTGACCTCAGTCTTGAAAGCAGTGTTAAAGACAGAAATTCATCTTAAGTTCTGTTTGTAAGCTTATTGTATGAAGTAAAATTTGTTGGCAGATTAATTTTAACTGGGCAATTATCTGGGGCTATGAGAGCTGGGAAGATCTGAATAGCCAAAGAGAAATTACAAGCTAATGCTGAACTCTATCATGAGCAGGAAGCCACAGAAATCACCAGGTCCCTTGATACTAGACAGTGATCAGAGAAGATAAGTATATTGCAGATACTTTTTAAGTTTTTACTTTTTTTTTTTCTTAGTCTCTGCTACTAAGAATAAAGAATCAATTTGGAGTGGGAGGTGGTGCTGTTCTAAAGAGTAAAGGTGCAGTGCTTCTTTTGACAGATGTTTTTTAAAAAAATTTCTCTATGTATATCTATATATATGTGTGTGTGTGAAACAGAAGAACTCATGAAATTAAATGCCAATAAATCGTTGGGACCAGATGGCATTCATCAGAGATTAAAAAAAAAAAAAAACTGCAGTAGCAGAGTTACTATAAAAATATGTGTAGATTATCACTGTAAACAATGTCATCTATTAAATGAGAACAGTTGACAATTGCAAAGACTCTTTAAAGAACAAGATCAGTGTCAGGAATTATATTGTGGCCAGCAAATTTAATCTCCAAAGTAGAAAAATAGATGTATGATGTTTTAATAAATTAACATACCATTACTTTTGATGTCTTAAAGTCTTTGATTGGTTTAACAAAAATATTTAAAACAATGCAGAAAACCAAGAGTTACTAGAATATAGATATAACTTCTTTTTTTTTTTTTAATTTCTTTTTATGAAGTCTGTTAATGAAGTTTGTTAGCTACAGAGTGAGAGTAAAGTTAGATCTGTTCAAAGATTAGGAGAGGAAATTAAATTACCTGGACTACAGATAGGAAAAAAAAAAAACACCCCATAGAGTGAGATCTATGCCTCAGCATAGAAGGAGGTTATTAATATATAGCTGCAGGATTTGAACCTAGAGCTGGTATTAAACAGGTTTAGAGTGGGAGAGGGAGGAAAGAGGTGGCTGCTGGCCTACAGGACCTCATTTGTGCAGCCACGTGGTGTACTGAAAATTTCTAATAAAGCTAGAAACTTGGGAAATGTAATTCAGGATAGTCAGGTGCAGTGAACTGGAAAAAACAACCTGGCAAGCACTCAGACAAGTTTTGCATTAACCCAAGCCACCCATAGAGGAGATAAAGGGTAGGGAGGTAAAAACTTCTCTCTTCGACATCAGAGCATACCTGAGTCCTAGAATAAATTCAGCCCTGTGGCCAAAGAGAAAGGAGCCAAGCATCACATGTCACAGGAGTGTCTGAGGTGAGTACTAGTCACAGCAGCATCAGACGAGCATTGCCTGCCTTTTCTTTGCCTCTCTAGTAATGATACCTATGATTGTGTCTCCTGAAGTATTATTGCGACACATCACTTACCTTTTTGCAGGCATCCAGGCAGCCTCTCTTACCTATCCCAGCGCAAATGTCTAATGAGTATAATTAACAACTAAGCAGCACTGAAAATAGGTGGCTAAAGATACCTAGGTGGCAGAGAAAGATGATGAGTGGAATACCGAAATGTTGTACTTTGTTAAGGAGGAGATAACCTTGTCTGTGATACCTTTATTGATTTACTTTTGCTCATTTTATTCTGCTAAAAAGATAGCAAAGAGAAGAGTGAGGGAAGGTTCACCAAAGATGAGAGGGATGGTAGATAGAAGTGAGAAAAAAGATTTTACAATAAAGACTTGAAGCAGTGCTAGGAAACCATTTTATCTCCTTTTTCTATGCACAGGCTGTAACTAATGATTTTGAGAATGTTTCTGAAGGAGACACTTGCAATAAACCCCAAACTAACTGATCCATTTCATTTCAAAGTATGCGAGAGGGGAAAAGTCTGCTTTATCTTCTCTATTCAGGGTAGCAATAAAATCCTACTCATACTCCTTTCACTTCCAGCAAGAAGTCTGTATCACTAATGTTCTCAAGCCCAGCTTTGGAAAGAAAATATCTAGAGACTATTCTTTAAAAGCAGGCTGAGATCTGGTTTCCTCCATGGGATCAAAAGTCTGGACTTTTCACAAAAGATTTATGGGCATGTCTTCCAAATTCTCAGCGTTCAGCTGAATAAGAAGTCTGCCTGTTTTAAGTGTTGGATTGATAATGTAATGCAGTGGGGATAAAGTATTAGCTTCTGATGTTTGCCAAGAATTTTCTATCAGAGCATCCTAAAGAAGCAGGAAGGAGAGCTTCCATGCCTGACATTACAGAGCCCGTATCTCTAAAAATAAATATCTTGTGATTTGAAGTTTCAGAAGAAGATGCATTTCATTCCACAACCTTTGGAGAATTTGAGAGGTCGGCAGAATGGAACTTTCTTCTGCTGTGATTTTTTTTTTCTAATTAAACAAAAGCCAACTTTTCCTCAGAAGGAAAGTTTGCCTTCCCCAGCTCCCTCAATTCCTTGCTGATGCTGTTGTGCTGTTGGCAGAACACATACTTGCTTTTGAAATCATTGCCACCAATTATACAGTAAAGATAGCTTTACTGAGAAAATGTAGACCAAACTTTATCTCATTAAGACAAAGCCCAGATGCTCCATTTATGTGTATTTTAAAACCAGTGCAGTAAAGTCTTCCAGATATATACAACTGGCAATAGAAAAGCAGAGTACAAACGGGTAATAGTTCTTTTGTTTTAATAGCTCTTTTGTTTTAAATTAACAACTGTGGTGTATCATCTCATCTCCAAATAGAGATCTGAACAGGGGTGTGGATTGTATGGCATGCCAAGAAGACTTTGCAAGACCTTGTAAGTTGTAGGAACAAAAAGAAAGGACTATCTGGTGGATAGACAACGCCATGAAGTCTCTGAGAGAGATAAACATAGGAAAGAAATCAGGATCCCCAAAATGTGAGAAATAATGTTAAATTGTCCGATTCATTATTTTTAAGGTAGGAGGGGAAAGAAATGTCTTTCCAGGTCTTTGGCAGGGCAGTGTTTCTGTCCATGAGACCCTCTTCCAGTTAGCCATGCTGTCTGAGACATGGGAGGGTTGGAAGAGGTTAGTTATGGACATAGATGTCTTTGTCTCAATTTACAGATACTCAGTAGTACAAATTCCTTTTCTGCCCCCTGGGAGCTCTCTTGCAGGTAATCGAAAGTACCGTTTTACACAGAAAGAGGATAAAAACCCAGCATCTAGACAATTCTCCTTGGAAAATTGTTGCCCAAGGCTGTAATAAAGATGCCAGTTTCATGAAACTGAAACAGGCTTGGACACACTGAATAATGGAGTAAGGGGAGCCCAGACAATTAATAGTAAAATTGCTCTTAAATATAAATGAGAGTTTAGGATAATGTTTTTGATAATAATCTTTTTGTAATAGCACAATAAAGTGATCTGCACTCCTCACCGTGCACAGAAGGGCTTATTTAAATGCCCTCTATTCCCTCAAGACCAAGTTTAGATACTCAATGTACAACATAATGTCGGTCATTATTTCCTGAGCACATCGACAAAGTTTGAATCCATGTATCCCAAGTGGTGAATTTAGCTGGGGGCTCTGCAGGCTCTGTATTGCACCACCATGACAGCATCTGTATTGCAGAACAGTACATGAGATGTAAATGGGGTTGCTGCCGAAGAACTTTTTCACTGAGAGGATTGTTAGACACTGGCACCGGCTGCCCAGGGAGATGGTAGAGTCCCCATCCCTGGGGCTATTTAAAAGATGCATAGATGAGGTGCTGAGGGACATGGTTTAGTGATGGGCTTGGCAGTATTAGGTTAATGTTTGGACTTGATCATAAAAGTCTTTTCCAACAAAAATTATTCTATAATTCTATGAAATGTCAGAGGAGCCCTGCATTGTGCAGTGGTGAGATGGGATGCACACCCCTTGCAGGACAGGTGATGCTCTTGGCAGGAGCAAAAGGCAAAAGTTGGTTATGAGGGGTCTATCTGGAAGGCAAGCACCGGCAAACATTTTCAGGCTCTCATTTTGAGAAATCCAGTAAGGTTTTTAAATGTGTTTCTTGGAAATTATACACTGGAAGACTGCACATAGCCACAGTGCAGGAGACGGTGCAGAATTGCTCCCTTATCTGTTGATGTTGGCTTCGCAAAAGAGCACAGCAGAAACTACGGCCCCACTCTGTCTCCCAGAGGAGTGCTGCTAGCAACCCAATCTCATGTCTGTGCTGCTTTATAGGGCATTGATTTTTCTCTCTTAGGAGCGGATACAGCTCTCACTAAAATCAAGGACAAAATCCCTATTGATACCAGTGGAAGTAGAATCCAGCTTTTGTGATTTAAGTGGTGTGTAGAAGGTGGGGACTCGGTCCCAAAGAAGAAAGCCTTGAAATTTTTTTAAGCTTGATTGCATTCACCTTGCAGGCGATCTGAAACAGGTATTATAAGCATCTCAATTCCCTTAAGTGCTTTCTGGGGGAAGTGCCAAGCTTTGTGTTATTTCTCTTGCCTAAAACGGCTGACTGTGATATTTGTGGATGCAACAAAGAGGCAGCTCCCTTTCATGCTTGAGGAGAGCCTGGTTGTGGCCCAAAATGCCACAATTCCCTTCCAGCTGGAACTGTCCCTTCCACAGGCAGGAAGCCTGGGCACAGCTTAGTGCTTTCACTCCTGATCTGACTGCGTCACCACTGGCAGTGAAGGAAAAGTGATGCATCTTTGTTACACCATCAGGATGTGCTCTTCTAGGGATGGGGTTAATTGGCTTTTTAGGGTGGTGGGAGGGGAAGGAGGGAAAGTGTGACAGCTGTTTCATCAGACGAAATGTTGAATAAAACAATTAAGGGACCGCACCCCCAGAGTTAATCTTTCCTGCCTGTATTTCAAAGCTCAGTCATGAGATTGAAAAGGATGATGGGATGGGGAAGGGCAGGTTAATACATTTTATTGGAGTCAGCTAAGGGGAAAAAAAAAGCTTTTGTTTCATGATGACCTGAATTATTCTCTCCTACTGTAAATGAAATGGCAGCTCACCTGGGAGTAGAGAAAGGGGGTTTAAAACCAAATAACGATTCATAAAATCCATTGCTGCAAGATAAATAAGTTTTGAAGAACATCTAGTGCTAGGCTAGCTTCACTGTGTGCAAAAGCCTTATAGCTGAAAGCCATTAAGTCAATTAATACTGTACAATACATCAGAGCTAGTTCATGGTGACAGAAGGTCAGCTCAATGGAATAATGCCCTGGCCCAGCTGATGTACTTAGCTAAGACATTGCATCCCAGGGCATTGTCCCAGCAGCACAGGGCAGTCTGTAGATGCTGGCTGAACAGTCCAGGTTTTTGTGCTTTGCAGCTGGCTAACATGTATGCTTTTTCATCCAACTCCTATCTCCTGGTGTTTACTTTCTGCTCATTTTCTGGCTTCTAGTCCAGTGTAAATGTCTCTTTGGCAGAAATGTGCATGACCAATGCCCTATCAGAAGGTGTCCTTAGGGCTTGTCTTTTGAGCTTGAGAGCCATGCTCTTCTGTGTTTTGTGTCCCCAGATACGAGCAGGTTCTGCTGTGTTGCACATGGGTGCAAATCCAGAGGAAATCTGTGGCCTATCAGTGTACACTGATGAGAGAAAGAGACCCACTGCAGCAAGTGTACTGTACAAATTAAGTAATCAGTCAGCCCGGGTCTCCACTTGGCCTTGTCAAAGGGCAGGCCGAGAGACATGCAGCAAGGAGGTGGGGTGAGGTGGGGGGGATGGCAGGCTCAGTTTGAATGTTTGCCCTTTGAATTAATTCTGGTTGACCTACTTCAGCAATGATTGAAGAATTTTTTATTCAGTTTGCCCTGATCTATCCCCTGGTGAGCATGCGCTTGTTATTTTTTAATGAAACCATTTTCACAGCCTGTTGTTTTAGGTGTTACGAGTGGAGAAGAGGGAGGTTGATTTTTTGGTTCGTATTCTATATTTTTGTTTCTTCAGGGTTCCCAGTGCTATGTGGTTGCTTTTAACTGTGCATGCACAATACACTCACTGTTCCTTTCTCTCTGCTCAGCAGGATTGTTTTCATAGCAGATAAAAATAGTGTAAAGATATAATAGATGATTAAAGAAGGATCTCTCTTACAGAAAACATAACCAAATATTTTTGTCTTTCCCTGTGAGTCATGTGCAAGTAGACTTGAGGAGTATCTGGCTCTGGCTTTAAACTTCTCTGAAGCATTGGTGTTTGAGACCTTAGACACAGAATATATGTAGGATGGGATGTAGTGAGGTAACTGTGAAAAAAAGTTACTAATTTACACGCAGCGCTCAGTTCAGACACAAAGGACTTGCCCTACTAGATGAGATCACTGTTCCATCCTGTTTTCTGTTCTGAGAAAAGCACAGCATCTCTCCTCTCCCATCGCAGCATGTACAGGCACGTTCTTCCACCAAGGCTGTTTCTCTACAAATACTATAACAAATGGTGAGATCCTGAGGTGTCTGCATTTGGTAGCTTAACTCCACAAGAATTGCACTTACTCTTCACAACTCTTGAGCTTTTGTTGTACAATAAAAAGTGGCTTCAGGGATGACTAATGGCTTAGTGATTGTGCAGATCCAGGCATGAATGCCTTTTGTAGGTATTGCTTTGGCTATGAAGTAGCAGGTATGGTAAACAGCGACACTTATTTTTTAGCAATCACCAGCCACTGCATTTTTATCAGATTAAAAGACAACAGGTTGGGTTTTGTTAAGAGACACAAAGGAGGTTCCCTTGATGCAGTGTGAGAGACATTGGAGTGATGTGCCATTCCCTAGACAGTCTCAGCTTTCTTTTCATGGGCAGAGGTAACCGACAGCAAGCATGGAGGTTAAAAAAATGTCTTTGTTCTTTTTGGGGTTTGGATTTATTTTTTTCTGTTGTAAGTAATTTTCAGGTTCCTGGCTATGAAAGAAATGTGAAAAATGTTAGTTCTAAACAACTGCAAGTTTAATAAAAAGACCTTCAGTTTGTTAAGTGAATGCTTCTTAGGCAACCAGCATCGATCAAAGTTTCAAATATCGATTACTGGCTTGAAAGAAAAATAGACCAAATACCAGTAACCTTTTTCAACAAAGAAATAAACAATGCTTCTATGGAGGAATAACATAATAGTTATTTGTTGTATCATACCACTGTGATCAGCTATATGAATCAAGGGATATAAAGTTGAAAGAAAGGGGAAAAAAAGGGGGAAAAAAAAGCGCCTTTATCTTAAACAAAGACATGATGCTTATTCCTCCTCAAAAAAAACTTTCCAAGAACAGGTTTCATAATGGGACACTTTATCATAACTTTAATCTTGTTTAAATTCAAAATTCTTCCTGCAAGCCTCAAGGCCTAGACAAAAGACCTTTAGTAAGCTATCTTAAGAAAGCAGATTGCCTGTGAATCACTTACTATAGTCTATAAAATCCTTTGTAATTTATGGAACAGCTGTCCATAATAAAACATCAGAAAAGCTCTACTTTGAGTCCTTAAACTGAAATAAACATGATGTAGAAAAACACAATTATCTAGAACACATTTAAAAAGATTCAGGGACATCTATAAGCTTTTAAGCTTTTCACCTCTTTGCTACTAGAAAGTCTTAAAGTCAACAGGTGAGAAAAGAATGTCAGATTGAATAATAGCCAATAAAAATCCATGGAGGAGCATTACAATGCTCAAAGATCATCCACAAGGGCTTCTAGAAAAAAAAGGGGTCCTCTCTAATTTGAGAGGGAGGACAAATTTATAAATGCAGGATTTGTAAATCATTGACCTTCAGATTTTTAAGTTATTCTTATTTTTACTGTTCTTATAATCAAGTTCTAGGATCTTTTCAAGGTTAAGAGAGCAGTTGCTGTAACATTTCAATGTAATAGGTGTTCACTTAGCATATCTTGGCCATGAAGAGGACAAATCGAGCCTTTTCACCCTATGGCTGTTCAGAAAAAATAATATTAATGATACCGATCCCACGTAAATGTCTTCATAACTTATAGATATACTTTTTTGAAAAGAAATTTCCCATAAAGACAGGTGCCAGTTAAAAAAATATTGATGCTTGTTTCTCCACCACTTTTGTTCTTTGAAGACTTTAAACTTACTTTGCCGTCAAAGCCCCATCCATAGTTTACTGACAGAGTCTAGGACATGGTAGGATGTGAAATACAATTACAAACAGACCCAAAGACAGATTTTTTTAGAGAAGAGCTCTTAGCTTTATTGGGAATGAAGTTGCTCCATCTGATGCTCTTTCTGGGATTGTGCAGAATGTACATATGTTATGAATAATTTGCCTAGATCCTCTGAGGAAACTAGCTCAAATGTATTGTGAAGACTTTTTTAAAAAACAAACAAACAAGAACCAAAAAAAAACACAACAAAAAAACCCCCAGAACTCTTGCAACTGTAATGGCAGCTATGGTAAGCTTGCCCACCTTGGAAAAAATCCCTTCTGGAAAATAAATCAAACTGCCAGTTAGCATTCAAGTAACGTAACGTGGGCTCAGCAGAAGCCCTGTATCATGGTTCTTGGGAAGGAAAAATTGGTCAACTAGATCTTGGTGACAAAACTATTCTAGCTGTCTTCACATTTTGATACCATCTGTATGCCAGCTGTATGTTGGCTTCACAATTATAAATTTGGTGTGTGTGCTTAACTAGTTGAAAAAATGGGTTTAATCGTATTGTAGAACTACAGCAACTCCTTCATTTGAAAAGCAACAAGAAGGTCTATAGAGGACAGTTTTTTAAACTATCTTTTTATATATTTTCCATTCAAGACCCAGTAGCACCATTATCCAAATGTTGACACTTGGAATGCAGTTATGACCAGAGGAAGTACAGTAAGAGCAGAGACTGAATTCCGGAAATGAATGGTGGAGTAGGAAGATTTTCATTCAAGTGAAAAAAACCCCAGCTTGGCACACTATATACACCAACTCCCTATGACCTCTTCTGTAGTTCAAGGTTGTGGTACATGTCCCATACAGTGAGCAGACTGTGAGTGATAGTAGGGAAGAGTGTTCCAAGCCATGGGAGTTAAGATTAAAAAAGGAGAGAGAATGTGAACAAAAGATAGCCTTTTCAACAAACAATTCCACATGCTTACGCTTAACCAAGTAAATAACTTCAATAAATATTTCTTTCAATTGCTTCTTCCCTCTGTTAGTCTTTTCCAGTACCGTCTGATCTCAAGTCTTCACCTCTGTAGTAATCACAGCTTAAGATGTTACTTCCTTAAAACAGTAATAAATGATATTGGATAGGGGAAGGAAACTAACAGGAAAAAAGAATGGGTTATGAGGGGAAAAAAAAAAAGAGATTGGGAAAGGATGTGTGGAGTCTGGCCAGAGCTACAGACATATTTTGTGTCCTCATGTGTGAAAGGATATCCCTAAAGATGGTTCTGCCAGGAAAGATTAAGTCATGCTTGGGAAGAGGGGCTCAACAGTAGGTTTGGCTATTGAGTGCAGCAACTCTCCTTGGCTTTCGGGATGTTTTTAGCTATCCATTCTTGAGAAACAGCAACAGAAAGAGAATGTTGAAAAGGATGTAGCTTACAGTTGTGAATAGTCCTCCATACTGATAAAGGGATTCAGGACTGTAAGTTTGGGGTTTTAAGGGTTTCATTACAATTTTCTAAAATGCATTATGGTTTCTGAAATTGCAGTTACTCTTTCTAAATCAGTTATAGTCCCAGTGGCTTGTTTTTAATCTGTTAAATTCAAAGAATTACTAGACCCATCTGACATTTTTCTGATTTTCAAATTAGATATTTCAGATTTGTACCTCCTTTTTGTCCTCTCAGCAGCCCTGACAGTTAAGCTGGATTTGCTGAAAGCTCCACTTAATTAATATCATCGGTGGCAAAAGTTAGTGGAAGCTTTGATGCAAAGGCCCTCAGAGCAGAAAGTCTTCAAGGGGGAAGGGCAATGTAGCTTAAGGTAGGTAATCCCTTTTGTGCTGCTTACCAGAGCAAAGTTTGCACAGTTTCAAGTTGGCCAGAGTCTGTTGAGCAGGTGGGATGCTGGAATGACAACATACTGGAGAACCTGAGATGGCCTCAAAAGGTTGTCCATAAACACCCACAAGTGTCTTAGAGATGGTCACAGTGAATGAGATGAAAGATGGGACTAGCTTTCCCCCACACCACCCTGTCTGCAGTATTGTGTAATACAGAGATGGCCCAGAGGGCCCGGGTGTGATTTACACTCCCTTGGCCCAGCAAGGGCTGACAGTGTCAAGGTACCATGTACTTATTGCTCCCACACACCCTAAAAGTCTGCAGTCTCAGCTGTCAGTTTGTCTTTGCTCAATGAAAAGACAGCAACCTTCTTCCCTTATCAGGACATGCAACATCTGTTTCAATTTATTAGCTAATTTCCTACAAAACTGGGAGGCTTTAGTCTGCTGAAAATGAAGTTTCTGCTATCAACAGCTGCCAGTGCTTTTGAATGTGCTTTTGTGGAGCATTTCATGCATTAGAACAGGACTTGCTCAGCTACTTAATTAAACCTCTGTGATCTGGAGAATGCACAGAAAGTGTGGAACAGGAGTAGAGATCATGTCAAAGATGTCATTCACAATTATTTCATATCCAAACTCTGATTTTCCAATTAGAAGTCTGGTAAAATTTTATTTTCCTTCTTTAGTTGGTTCCTGACACCAACAATCACATCTGGTGGTTTCCTTCATCTTAACGACCTGCTTTTCCAAAGCCACTGCTTCAGCAAGGCAAAGACTTGCTAAAAGGGTTGTTCTAGTAGCTGATCCACTAGCTGCTAGGGAACCACCTTCTTAGGGTGATTTTTAGGCTTTTGCTGGGATAGGCGATGGACGACTAAAAAGAAGTAAAGCCACCATGCTGCCCATGGAGTAAGCCAGAACTGTCAGCTCTCACAAAAAGAATTTTTGCTGGGGCAGCACATCTGCCTTGTATTTCTATTTGTATATATTTCAATGTGGTAAAGTGTCCTCCAACTCAGCAGCTTCAGGAGCACAGCATTAAATTTCCCCGTTGCTGTTATTTTTAAATTTGTCAGCTCCTGTGTTGATGCATCCTAAAGTGACAGGTTTAAAATACAGCATTGTTCTTGTGTGCTCCTTTCCCAGATGCAAAATATCACTCTCTTTTTGAACTCCAGTAAGTGCACTTACACAGTAAAATTCTGAGCTCTCCTCACCCTCCCATCTGCACATTGCTCCCCATATGTTACATTTTAAGATGTAATTTAATAACTAAAGGGAATTAATACATTTTTAAAATTAGACACAAGTTTTTAGTGCTTGTAGAAAGTGCCAGATGGACAGGCAGTAGAGAGGGACGACATTTCTTGGTCACCAGAGGTCCTAAAACAGGAGCAACAGCAGCACAAAGCTCCTCATGTTGCCAGTTAACATGTCTTAATCTCCCCTTTTAACCAGTCACTGAGTTTTTTCTTAGGATTTGCTCCAGACTCAGGTGAGACTGAATTTTGAGGCTCTTCAGTTGTCTGTCCATTGCCCAGCCCCAAGTAGTGGGACCAGCTTAACCCTGAGAGGAGAGGAAGGCAGTGTGTTTGGACAAGACAGTGAAGCATGCACTACTCTTGGGCTGGGAAATTATTTGTGAACTTGCCGGAAAAGACAAAGGTGGAAGCTAGCAATTACTGAGGCCCATGTTGGGTGGCTGGTGCTTTCTGTGAGGATAAAAAGGCAGCTGCAGAGAAACAAAACGAACACTTTAAGAGCATCTAGTCTGCATTGATACAGTCTGTGGTTTGCTGAGATTGCCAGAGTATTATACAGCAGAAGTCTGTTTGAAATCTGGATTTATATATAACTAATCCACTAAAATACTATAATGAATAGTGCAATGAGCTTTTAATCAAGAAGTAGTCTTTATAGCCTCAAAATCATTGCACAATAGTATTATGTAATACAATTGCACATTAAAAAAAAGAAGAAAATCGAATGGTTCAGTACTTACGGCTTTTGCTGTCTTACTATTTTACTCCTCCTAAATCTGCTGTTCACCAGGTTGCTTCTTTCTCAGAGCATACTTTTAGATAGCATCACGGGTAAAGCTTGCCATGTTTATTTAAAAATAGGTCATGCTGTCTTCATTGAAAAGTATCTGTGTTTGCTTACTGAATACTGAGTATCGACATTGTTTTTGTAAAAAAACAGTGGTAAAGTGAAGTAGGACTCTAGTGAGTTTTGTTCAGCTGTTGAACTGACTTCTAGTCATCATCAAATTTCATGTATTTTTGAGAGAAGTCAACCATTGATCTTAGAAAGCTTGAAGTTTTACAAGTGACTTAGCTATTCCATCTGTTAAAATAATGAAAACACAAATAACCAAAATACAATAGATAAAAATGTGGTTTGAGCCAATCCCTTTAACACCCTTGTGCCACTGCAGCTCATTCTGAGTCTCAGAGCACTGCAAGGCAGAAGCTGTGATAGCAAGCATATGTGCTCCATGTACAGGATAGAGTTTGAAGCTGGGTCAGCTATAGACAAAACCATTATGTCAGTGGCACATCCCGGGTTATTATTTTTAAGTCTTTGTTGGAGCTTTTTACACCTATGTGACACAGTGAGAATTTTGTAGCTTTGTCTCCAAGCTGTGCAAATGGAGCTGTGCAAAAAAGAGGCAGAGCAAGTGTAGGCAACTGGAGAGGGATTTTTTTTCTTTCATTTTAATATTTTATATTATATGTTAAATGTAGTAAAAAATTCAACTTGATAACAAAGAGCTTATAGCAGCATTTTATGTAAGTAAATAAAGCTAACGAATGAACAGAACAGTTAATGGAAGTTAACGGAATAATTTTAAATTACTGTGATAAACATAACTGTACAGATAATAAATTTTCACTTTTTTTTTTTTTCTGTGCAATAAAATCTTAACCTTTCCCTTCAGGATGATAAACACATGGTTGTAGTTAACTGCATCAATTACTGCCTTATGATGGATAGCAACCAACAATATTTGTGCTGTAGTGTCCAAGCTTTGGCACCAAGCCCAAGCCCCAAGCCTTCTGTGGCCTTGGATGGCCACAGAAAAATGCCTTGTCTTGTTAAGTAGTGTGTAGAAGCATGTCGGCTTGAGGTAGTTACCCTAAATTTAAAAAAAAAAGAAAGGAAGTAAATGTTCACGTGGGTAGTGGGTGTATTTGCCCACTTTGCAGTGTGTGAGGCATGAGGAACAGAGGTACTTTAGGCATGGTTAAATGTAGAGACCATATCAGAGGTATTGGGCGCTGCTCTGCACACCCTGGAGATGGATATAAGCCCTTTGAGAGTGGAGTTGCCCTCTACCATCAGTAAGGGGCATATTTGGCCATACTCAGAGGTATAGGGTACTGCCCAGTCCCAAAGGCAGATGTAGAGTGCCCCAGAGGCACCAGGTTTCTCTGAAGCCTGGTCTGCTCAGCTGTGGATTGTGAAGCTCTCATCTCTCAGTATGGTCTCTGTCAGCTCTGAAAGCCAGGTAGCCTCCTTGCTCTGTAAAAATTGCCTCTTGACTCCAAGGGTGCTAATGCAGATCTCTGAGTGCTGCCCAAGACTGCAGCTAGCTGCTGCTAAACTCATCTCCCCTATATTGCCTCTAGACATGGGATCCATAGCCTGAGGTCCGGTGTACATTTTTGGCCAATCTGTACCCTGATTTGTTTCTGCCTGTGATAAATATATTTAGGATGTGAAAGGTGCTCCTTTTATAAGTCATGGCATTGTATCTGCACCCTTTTATCTCAAACTGAAGCACCAGACAAAGCAATAATGTTAAGTTAAAAGTCTTTTTCCTGTCTAATTGTCAAAGCGCTTGCAGCCCAGCTTTGATGTTACATGGTGTTTTTAGAGTGCTTTTGTGCGTGCAATGCTCCGCTGGTGTTGATCTGCCATTATCATACCCTGCTGACAAGACAGGGAATGGAAATTGTGGCGAATATGCGACAGGTGATTCAAGGAAGCATTAGAATGCCCCTAGTAAGTTAATGAGCTTTTGATATCCGCAAAATAACTGTACTAAGGGTTGGGTTGGAAGAATACTTGCATGATGCAGCAGTAAATTGTTTCTTCTTTCGGGGAGGTGGGCGGCAGCAGTGTAGCTCAACTGACAGAGGGAGTGTTTGATGCATGGCGCATCCCGTGGGGGCTGCCTAAACTTGGTTTTGCATGCAGCCAAGCAAGGGGAATGAGGCAAGGGCTAAATAGGAGAAATACTTTCCAATCAAACAGCATCATGGCTATTCTCTCATTGCCAAAATGTTCTCTGTCAAATCCCCACTGCCTGGGGTTCGTTCACCCAGCATGTTTATCCAAGTAAGCCCTGGTTATTCTTTATGCATCAGGTATTGTGGGCTTTTTTCTTTTTTAAAAAAACAAAGAAACCCAAACAAACAAAAAAAGAAAATAAATAGCCAAGGAGACAGAGAAAATAGTAAAAGTGTTTCCTGATGTGTGATCTCATTGCATTCATTAATGCAAGGTGGCAGGATGACAGATATTGGAAAATGTGTGCAGGATCTGTGCAGCCATGCAAAGGAGATCTTACCAATATTTAATAAAAGTAATGAGACAAAGAATGCAAGCACATGGGCTGACCTGTTTATTCGGTACTTGGCTTGTCCAGATGCTGGAGTATTTGAGTAGCTTAAAGAGTTGCCTGTAAACAGAGTAAATTGTGTTATGTCTGTGCTGTTGAGACATTAATCTGAACTTTCTGAGGGATTTAAAATCCAAAGTAGAACTATGATTCTACAAGTGATGGGAATTGGAAATATCCAGGTCTATTTCTTTTTCACAGAGTGCATGACCTCTATTCAATACAGAAGCATTTGTCTTCTAAAACTACCATGAAAATCCTACAAACAAGGACAAACTCAAAGAGTATTTTCTGAAAAGGTAGTTAAAATGCAGTTTTATACAGTAAAATTCCCTGAATTGTGTGGAAAATGCAGTTTTCATACAGTAAAATTCTCTGAATTATTTTACGTGTCTTTGCATGGATTACACAGCCTTTCCCTATACCTTAAAGTTATTATTTTACCACTGCAGTACTGTGGGTTTTAGCAGTTTGGGGTTTTTTTTAAGTATTTCTTCAAAAAATAAAGATAGTATGTAGTTTGAAAAGTGGGAGTTTAGAAGGTTACAGCGGTCAGAGATCAATTCATCTTCCTTCAGTGTTCATCGGCAACTTTTTTGCAAGCATTTGCAATTTTTCTTTAAGTCCTGAAGTTCTGCAGACAGCTACTTATTTTCTTGCCTAATCCTGTATTTTCTTCACCAAGCACAAATCTTTTGGAGTGGTTATGTTAAGAAATTCTTTACTTTGCAGTGATATAAATTTAATGTATTTTTACTGAAATTGATAGGTCTGGTATAGATTTATACCCAGGCAAACTGAAAGCATAATTTGTCTCATTATGCCTGTACATATGCAGACACTTAATTTAAAAATCTTTCACCATGAAGTTATATATTAATAACATTTCTGCCATAGTGAGCTCAGATGTCCTGACCACTCAGATTTGCTGATCCCATAACTTTTGGGAATACTCTACCTTCTTTCATCATCTAGCTTTTCTCCTGGGTATTTTCTCCTCATATTTTGAGCTCGTGGTCAGTGCTATCTCTCTTCGGTGACATTAGGAAGGTGGCCAGGTCCAAGTATGCAAAGTGGTTTTACTCTGGTTCTTAACCCATTAAATACAGTTCATGTCTTAATTACATCTTAATTTCTTCCTATTCTCAATTGGATGTATATGCATGTACATGAGAAGTTCAGTAAAAATTATATGGGGACAATCCAAATAAAATCCTGAAATCTGTGTCATTTTCATAGAGTTCTTTCTCAAATCAACTGATGAATCTCAGAGATTTGGCATCGTGATGCTTGGTCTAATACTACTGTCAGCTCAAGTTTTAGTATAACAACTGTAGGTTACCAAAGATCATATGTGATTACATCACATGCAGTAGTATATATACATCAAACCTCATGGGGATCTGTAAGATCCTTGATTTTGGTGCTTAAAATTTCAGTTCCAAGTATGTAAAAGCACTAAAAATAATAATTCCCTCTAAATTTAGGTTAAAAAATGTAAATCCTAAAACCTGTCCTATTTCCTCTCTTCTGCCACACTCCCTAAAATATGCCTACATATTAACACATGCACCTGCTTCCTTTGCAGAGATGACCCATTTTGGAAGCTCTATTTAAGTGTATTTTTCACTAGATTCGGTTCTGTGTTTTCTGCAGAACCTCAAGATTGGGACTAGGTTCTGCTACAGATCTAAGACCATAGACCAGCTGTGGACTATAGTGGGCTAAATAAAACTATTACGTTTGCCTAGCCCAGTCGTAGAGAAAGAAAGTATGGATTCAGTCTGTTGGTTTTGAATGCCCACTCTCAAGTCAGTAAATCTGGACACTACATAGCTCGCAGCAGCAGGACATGGAGGTTGCTGCTCCATGGCTTTGCACTGACAGTGTCTGTCCTTTCAATATCACTTTGTTGAAGGTCAGGAGCCAAAAAAACATGCAGCTGGGATGAGAGTAGGGAGCTGGGAGAGACAGACCTTCTAATCCAAACCTACATGAGTGGAAGAGAATAGGGAGGAAAGATCAGGGGAAATAACACAATAACATTATGCAACAGGTTTGCCAGACTATGTCCTGCCTGCTATTAAAATGTCCCCTAATTTACTAATCCTTTGCATAGAGGGCACAAAGTACATACCATTGGAGACTTGCAACATTTAGTCCCAGGCTCATCTTTATACATCCTCGTATGTTCTAGAAGTTAATTTTCTAAAATTTTCTTTGTACTAGAAGACAGAAACTTAAGTTTAGTGATTAGATAGCATCAACTTTTTTTTTAAAACACAGCTGGGTAAACCCTAGTCGCATCACATAGCAGAATTTCATATTTTGTTTTACACTGTATGGGCCTTTTAGGTTCTGCTTGTGTTAATGACATGTACTTACCAGAGCCAAATAAAAGGTGCCAGGAAGAATTCTCTTCTAACAACACACTTTGCCATTGGAGTGATGATAGATAGCATAATGATATGATACCATATTGCACATAGCTTGTTTTAGAATGAAAAAAAAAGAGGAGTCAGCTGCATCAAATTACTTACTTGCACACCTTTCTAGTACAGTTAAAGGACACTGGTTTATGGTCTTGCCTTTCCAAATGGATGTGACAGGAGTTAGATCTTGTTGCCTTTGACTTTGTAGCTCAAATAAAACCAGATTTGTTTAAATTAGTCAGCTGGCAGCCGCCTTTGGAGGTTTTCCAAATAAGATCCAAATCTGCAGCCCTAAATCTTTACGAAAGTGTCTTCCCTGCTTTGCTCCCTTAACTTCACAGCCTAAGAGAAATCTTCCTTATGCTGAAGAAGCATCAGACTAAGACCTGAAGGAAGAAAGTCAAATAGGAATGATGCAACGTTGTCTGCTTCCCATGTTTACCACTTTCACTCAAAGACTCTTGAAGGCTTTCCATTTGGAGGTAGATATGGTGGAAGAAATGGAGTTGCAGTATCTCTTGAACTGTTTTGTGAGTTCATTTCTCCATCATTTAAGAAACTAGATAGTGGTTTCCATAGAAGCCAAAAATCTAAGGGACATAGACATTATGCTTTAAAACTAGTGGTGCACTGTTGACTCATAGGATTGTTTGAGCTGGGAACATTACAAGGGTGTCTTGAGACACACATCACAAATCTCCTGTTTTGTGCAAAACAATGTGATTATTTTAAAATACAGAGCTACATGTTGATTTCTAAAAACAATCAATCGAAACACATGTTTCCTGGCAACAGTGATTAACACAGGTTTTGTAGAACCTCTAAATGAAATGCCAACATCAGGAAGGGTCTGCACTTTCTTCTAGAAGCTTTTGTATTTTCCAAACAATGTGACGCTTGTGAGGAGGGGAAGGGATGTTTTTTTTGAAAACACACAGAAAGATTTATCTAAACCACGGCTGCTTGCTATTTGCCATGTATCATAACCTTATCTTCTTAGCAGATTTTCCAGTACTGCACAGTGTGCATCTGCGACTGAGACAAAATCAATGCTTATAGATTTAGCTGTGTAATCCTATCGCTTGTCCTCCTAGATATGATTTGAAATGTAAAGTTCGTTAATGTTTAAATGAACTTGAAGGCCTAGAGTCTCTAGAGGAGTTTTCAGTTTCTTAGAGACTAATCCACTTCTTATCTTTTTTTACCTGCTTGTCACTGCCCGTCTTTTTGTCTCCTTAATCATTTAAGACTCTGGAACACTCAATCATGCCTAAAGTATATATTGAAAGGAAAAAGCAGGAACATTGCTAATCATGTTACCAATAGCTGCTTAAGGATGGGGAATGCTTGAGTTCCTCTCTGTGAAAAAGGGTTTGGGAAAGTTAAACAGAAAGTGAGTAATTGGCTTTTACTGGTTTTGTCATAAAATCAGTTAAAACTCAGTTTTCCCACAGTATAGACAACTGGTCTTGCCTTTTTCAAGAAAAACAGCCCTATTTACTTTTATACTGTACTCTATTTTACCTCTTTTAGCAATAAGTATTTTAATGAAGATGTAAAGAAAAAGGTTTATTTTATGCTTCTTATTCTTACTTTTACTGGAGTGTATCTACCAATGCTGGGGAAAAAAAAATATTGGAGGCTACTTTGAGTCAAAAATTCCTACATGACTTTGTAGGAGAGGGAAGCAAAATGATGTTGGGACTTGTTGCAAATTTTGCTAATCCTGCATTTACAACCATCTGTTACTTATTTGGATTGCACTGGTGAGAAGCGAGGCATGTACGCCTAAGTAATGAAGTAGACTACTTGAGAGGAGATATTTGGGAATTTTAAGAGCTCACCTGGCATGAGTGCTTGAATGCTGAAAGAGGTGATTAATTATTTTTGGTCTCTTACAACTCAGCCCAACTCTGAAACAAAATGCTGTTTCATTGGGCTAATGTTCTGCACTTTAATAGATTAAAATGCTGGATGGGACTCCCATTCCTAATGTTTTTCCTGCATATTCAGTGTTTTCCTGTGCTTTCTCTCATGCTTGCCTCCTGACTGAGCATTATTTTGGAACGAGAGCCACTTTGAAGTTTGGAAATGGAGTTCACTACATTCACCACTCAGTGTGGACTGCCAAGACATGTAAAAGCCAGGATAGGGTTTATGTTTCATAGAATCATTATAGTTGGAAAAGACCTTTAAGATCATTGAGTACAACCATTAACCTAACACTGCCAAGCTCATCCCTAAACTAAACCATGTTTGTGGCCTTCAGTGGTTCTGAGTGGGGGCAAAACCTGGCTCAGGATTTATTTTATTTGCATCCCATCTCTCCTTCTCTTTCCCACAAGTGAAACACCCTCTGTGGGGGCACCTCGAAAGTGCCTGGGATGTGCTGAGAGGGGGCCTGCCTGCTTGCGGTCAAGGGACAGCAGCTATGCATGGAAGAATTTATCTCAGGTTTTTTTAGCTTGAATCTTCAAACAAACCATCAAAGAATCAATAGGCTTTTTTCTTTTGTTTTTGATTTGGTTTGTTTGGTGTTTTTTGAAAGCATGCCCAGGATTCATTCACTTACGAAGTGAATCCTCAAAAGTGTGTGTTATGCGTGCATGCACAGGCAGGAGAAACAGTTAAATTATGGTTTCCCCACAAGCCTCAGTACTAGTAGGGCCTTTCAAGGACTCTCAGGTCAAATGCAAACATATTTTTAAAAGGTTGTAAGGTGGAAACCTTCAAAATTTCTTGCCCTAACTCAATACTAATGTCAAGGCATTTTGTTATTCCTTTTATTTATTTATTTACTGGGAAGATAGGATGAACAAGGATTTTAGGATGTAAAATCTGCATTTGGTGATCCTGCAGCAATAACCCCATTAGGCCTCCATATATGCAAGCGTGATACTTCTTCCAGCTTGTCTGTGTTCATCACCAGAGCAGAGTAGGAACAGTGCAGATAAGTGCATTTGATACACTTTTTTTGATACACATTTGATTTGAAGTGTTTCAGGTAATTTATGTAGAATCCCTGTCTGACTCTCAGGTGGTACCAGAACTGTGGGAAAATTACTAAAACAGTGGGGGTTTTCTTTCAAAAAGAGTCCCCTGACAACAGAAAAATCTCACGTTGAAAGTCCTTTTCTGTGTAGGCTGTTGCCTGCTTACACATACACAGCCTGTGGGCTCCGCTTTGATGTGAAATCTTACATATTGGCATGAATACTCCTCTAAGCAGACCTTCAGTCCTTGTTGAGCAGTTGAAGCTCAGGACTGGTGAACTGACTGCTCTCACGGAGCAAGGGCTTATCTTCTTCCATGGCACGCAGAGGGGCTGCTGCTGCAGGAGAGAAAAGCAGAAAGATTTTCTTCTGGCTGAAGCATAATTAATAGTTGGAAACTGAAACTGATGGTGATCTTGGAGCACTGAAGCTCAAGGATGGACGAACTCTATCTATCAGGTGGGTTCTCTGCAGTTTGCAGTGTGCACCCACTAGGAAAATTTGGATTTGGAGTCAAATGGCAAAATTCAAAGTATTTTGTTGTGAGCAAATGAACTGCAATGACAAAAAGCGGCACAAGAAGTGCTTAACTCGCATTTTAACTAACTTACCATGTCAGTGTGCTCATAAGGACAAAAGGATTTGGGAGACTTTGCAGATGGGGAAATTAAGGAACATAAGTGTTAGAGTTATTTGGGCCATGTCAAGTGGCATTTAGGAGGAGAGGCAAAGTCCATGGAGCTGAAACAGCACAAGAGGGTAGCATTAATGTAAACCAGGGGCTAACAAGTTACCTGAGAGAATATTAATGGGACCAGAGACTCTCTCAGATGAGGCAGATGTCTATATTCAGTGCTGCTTACAAATGTGAAAATAATCTATGTTAATAATTGATTGCTCAATTAGTAAAACAAATGCTACAAAGTTAGACAGCTTTGTACGGCATTGATGACAGGAATATATTTGGCTTCAGCCCATTATCAGTCCAAAACTGAGAAACATTATTCCAAGAATATCCTGTTTGTTATCCCTCTTGCTTACCCCTTTCTTCCTTCACCACTTAGTAATGGCATAATACAGGCACACACTGAGTACATGCAGTGAATAGTATTAGATAAAGGTACAGCTATGTTTATTGTATTACTTGTGATAATGCTAGGGAGCATAAAAGGCCCAAAGCTGTGTAGGCAAGTGACGACAGAGACCCAACTTCTGCAGATTTCGAGGAGGAAAAGCAAGCTGGCAGGAATTCTTGCAGAGGGGCACAGAAACAACATCTGCTGCTCTTTTATTTAGTTTGCCCTTGAAATGTCATTATGTCCAGAGGTGTGTTTTGCAGAAGAATGCAGAAACTGGAGTACACAAATGTAACTTTTTGACAAGCCTTGGAAATGCATGAATACAGGTACAGATTACTCCCTTTGCAGTGTGAGGGTTTTTTAAAATATGTTTGATGAAGTGAAAATAAATCCTTTTCTTGGCTTACCTTTAGAAAACAGTGGATGCAGAGTACACTGTCAAAGTTTTCTAAATCAGTTGCCAGGAGCTTGCAAATCCCTTATCAGAAGTTGCGCAAGAGCTGGACAGCTTCTGGTTACTGTATTCAGACCTGTACAGGTTTTGCACAGGTCTCTATTGGAAGTAACACATCAGTAATCTTCTGCAGCAGAAGGATGGTGAGGGGTAATGTGGGCCTACTGCTAAACGCTGAGGGTACCTTAGTGTCTGAGGATGCAGAAAAGGCCGAAGTACTGAATGCCTTCTTTGCTTCAGTCTTTATGGCCAAGGCTGACCCTCGGGAAGCCCAGTCTGGCAAGGATAACAGGATGGACAGGACGGCAGAGGACTTGCTCTGGGTGGAAGAGGAAGAGGTTAAAGTCTAAGGCTCATAACTCAATGGGTCCTGATGGGATGCATCCTAGAGTGCTGAGAGAGCTGGCTGATATGATTGCTAAGCCTCTCTCCATCATTTTTGAACAATGGAGGACAGATGAAGTGTCTGATGATTGGAGAACGGCCAATGTCACACCAGGCTTAAAAAAGGGCAAGAAGAATGACCCAGGAAACTACAGGCCAATCAGCCTCACCTTCATCCCTGCAAAAGTGATGGTACAACTCATCCTGAATGTTATCACTGAACATATGAAGGATAAGATGGTTATCAGGGGAAGTCAACATGGCTTCACCAAGGGGAAATCCTGTTTGACTAACCTGATATCCTTCTATGAGTGCATAACCAGCTGGCTAGATGAGGGGAGAGCAGCGGATGTCATCTACCTTGACTTCAGCAAGGCTTTTGACACTGTCTCCCATAACATCCTGATCAGAAAGCTCAAGCAGTGTGGCTTGGATGAGTGGACAGTGAGGTGGATCGAGAGCTGGCTGAATGACAGAGCCCAGAGAGTGGTGATCAATGGCACAGAGTCGAGTTGGAGGCCTATGGCTAGTGGAGTTCCACAGGGATCGGTTCTGGGGCCAGTCTTGTCCAACATCTTCATCAACGACCTGGATGAGGGGACAGAGTGTACCCTCAGCAAGTTGGCTGATGACCCCAAACTGGGAGGACTGGCTGATTCCCCAGAAGGCTGTGCTGCCATTCAGCGGGATCTCAACTGGCTTGAGAGCTGGGCAGAGAGGAACCTCATGAGGTTCAACAAGGACAAGTGCAGAGTCCTGCATCTGGGAAGGAACAACCCCCTGCACCAGTACAGGCTGGGGGTCGAACTGCTAAAGAGCAGCTCTGCAGAGAGAGACCTGGGAGTCCTGATTGATAATAAACTAAATATGAGCCAGCAATGTGCCCTCGTGGCCAAGAAGGCCAATGGCATCCTGGGATGCATCAAGAAGAGTGTGCCCAGCAGGTCGAGGGAGGTTCGTCTCCCTCTCTACTCTGCCCTGGTGAGACCTCATCTGGAGTCCTGTGTCCAGTTCTGGGCTCCTCAGCTCAAGAGGGACAGGGAAGTGCTGGAGAGAGTCCAGCGCAGGGCCACCAAGATGATCAGGGGACTGGAACATCTTTCATATGAGGAAAGGCTGCGGGAACTGGAGCTGTTTAGTCTGGAGGAGACTGAGGGGTGATCTTATTAAAATTTATAAATACCTAAAGGGTGGGTGTCAGGAGGTTGGGACATCCCTTTGTTCTATAGTAGCTAGCAACAGGACAAGGGGTAATGGGATGAAGCTGGAACACAAAAAGTTCCACTTAAACATAAGAAAAAGCTATTTCACTGTGAGGGTGAGGGAGCAGTGGCACAGGCTGCCCAGAGGGGTTGTGGAGTCTCCTTCCTTGGAGGTCTTCAAGACCCTCCTGGACATGTTCCTACGCGACCTGATCTAGGTGACCCTGCTTCTACAGGGGGGTTGGACTAGATGATCTCTAAAGGTCTCTTCCAACCCCTACCATTCTATGATTATAATCACACTTCAGTAGCTTTCCTAGAAGTGTCTCAAAGAAATGCATAACTATTAATTGCTTACTCCTCGCTGCTCTCCTGTTAGGTCAGTCTGGTGGGTGTAAAAATGTATTTTGACCATTTTTCAAGGGAAGGCTGCAAGTGAAAGGAGGCAACTTAATACATGAATACAGAACTATGTAAATGGCTGTGCCCTACTTTTGACTCACTCCTTTTGGAAAGCAGGATCCAGCCCTCAGCCCTGCTAGCTTGGTCAGTGCTTTTTTAGGCTGCTGCCTAGCTGTTTGGGAATTTGAACTTCACATGTTTTTGTCTCTTTGACATTTTGGAAAGCAATTAGCAAGTTACTCTGCTTATTGCTTATCCTTGCAATGCTCAGTCTATGTGGACGTGGTGCCTGCATGTGTAGGGTATGCACATCTCCACCAGCAAGGGCCTGCTTGCAAGTGAAAAGCATGTTGGCACAGCAGGCTATAGGTAGGGACGTCTGGGGGTAGGTCCAAACCTTCAGCAGTAGGTGTCTTTATTGACACCAGGAGTGAAGAAACAGAACTAAGTACATTTATATATAATAAATACTGGGAAGAGAGGTGTGATTAATAAGGATCATTATGAACCTGAATGACTACAGAGATCACTAACACTCATTTTATAAATCCCAGAAGGCTTTGTGCCTTTAAATAATATCAGTGACAAGAAAGAGTCAAAAATAATGATGCTATAGTGAAAGGCAGTGGTTTATTTTATTGTAAGAATTATTGTACTTAAACTTTCAAAGATTTCATGGCAAAGGAAATGACACAATAGTTTGAAAGGAAGAAGAGGCATCAATCAGAAGTGAGTCTGCTTTTTGCACTGTTTTATTCTGTTTTTCTCCCATTTTCCTTTGTGTTTTTCTAGACCCTATGCTTGCCAGTGCAGGAAGATTTAATAGGTGTTTGCACAGTGTGTTTGGGCTTCGTTCTAATTGTAGTATTTGAACACTACCAGAACAGAACTAATAAACAATAATTATATCAATAATAGAGCCACACAGACACATGTATAAAAGTTTGAAATGCTGAAATAAATCTCAAAGAGATTAATTTGTGGGTAAGGTATATAATCAGGCTTATAGTAAATTGCACTGGTTTTCTGATATGTGCCTCTGCTGATCACATAAAAATCCCTCTCACAAGCCTTGCATATAAAATAGCTTTGCTGTGCACATTTTTCAATATATATTCTTACATGAATGCAGCATGAAAACAAATTACTTTGTGTTACAGATTGCCATAACTTTGACAAAACAATTTCACAATTCCAAATTAATTAAAAAAACCTGATGGTGACTATTTGCAACTCCTCACGTGTTTTTTAGCATTTAGAAGTCTTAAGGAGATGGATGTGGTATGAGACAGACTGCAAGGAGTTTTGTCAAAGGTGTGATAAATTCTTGTATGCCTCTCAGATTTTGTGGCTCACCTTACTACTCCACACATAGTGTTCTTCTGCTGATCTCCACATATGTTTGTTTAAAGAGGGAAAAAAATTACTTAGAAGATCGACTGATGGAAGTGGGTCAGCATCTTGGAATGAGCATTCTTGATGTCTCTTCAGACTTGTGTTCAAGGAGATAGATCAGTGAGGATAAAGCTGGTAAATGGTCAAAATTATGACAAATAAATTTGTGACACAGTTCTGAAAGTTACATTTGGGTTCAGTTATGAGGGATTAGCAGATGTCATGTTCCATTGGGACTTATTAATTAATTTAATGTTGCTTTCTTCGTCTTGGCTTGAAGGGAGTTTGGAGAGCTGCACTGGCTATTGATGGCAAGGATGCAAATGAACCTCATGTTTTTAATGGCAATATTACTAGGTCCTGACTCTCTGAAGTGATCCTTTACATTAGCCAAAATGGAGCCTGAACTACCATATAAAGTCTATAATTGTAGTTGGAGTGATCTTCTAGCCACTGGCACAGGTACTCCTCCGCATAAAATATAGAGTCTGGCATTTCCTTACATGTTTGATTCATGGCACACGTGTTGAGTGGCTCTGTGCACAAGTAGGGTAATGGCATGTGCAAAGAGAGATCTGTCTGGATTCACACTGCCAAAATTGTTCTGCACTGGAGAGATGTATTTGCCTGGGATGAGAGAATAACTGTATCAATGTTGGATCCGACTTCCAAAATCTTTAGGGCACACTACATCACTGTGCTTTGATGGTTTTCTACATAATTGCTAGTAAGTGGTAAACATGAGTACAACCAAGTTGTTACACTGCTCTTCTCTCTATAGTCCATGAGTATGTAAAATGTATATTGAAAAAGCTGTTGCTAACATAAAATTAAACCAGGAAGACTGTAATAGTGTTGTGCCATATTAGAGGAATCCACTGAAAATCACTGTTTCACGGAATCTAAATTCTGCCTCTTAAATTTAGGTATAGCATATCTCATCTCCTGGAAATCTATGATGTTACCAGTGATGTTCTATTGTTTAGCTTAATTTAGGCCTTGAAAACATGGAAGCCAAGCACTTAGAAAGCAACTGTTCATCTGAATGTATTAAGCAATTTACTTTAGGTAATGTAGCCTGTAAAATTTTAATTTTGGATTAAATAAACCATATCCTTCTGCATGACTCTCCTACCTTCATGTTCAGAGAATGAAATATGGGCACATTTAGTGAATTACTTCTCCAGGATGCTCCAGTGGATAAGGGTCAATAGTTTCCTAATGAAAGCAGTCAACAGCAATTTCTCTTAGTAAGCACAAAGAAATTAGCATTAAACAACAGGCATCAGTGGTGAAAATTTTATGTGATTATGTGATTATGCTATGGGATTTAGGAAATAGCTGTAGCAGGTAGCATACTACTGCTCAACAGATCATAGAATCATACAATGGATTGGGTTGCGTTGGGTTGGGTTGGGTTGGAAGACATCTTAAAGACCACATAGTTCCAACCCCCTTGCCATGGACAGAGCCACCTCAAAGCGCCATCCAGCCTGGCCTTGAACACTTCCAGGAACAAGACATCCACGACCTCTGTGGGCAACTTATTCCAATGCCTCTTTACCCTCACAGTGAAGAATATCTTCCTTACATCTAATCTAAATATACTCTCTTTCAGTTTAAAGCCATTACTCCTTACCCTATCAGTACATGCCTTTGTAAAAATTCCCTCTCCAGCTTTCTTGTAGGCCCCTTTAGGTACTGGAAGGCTGCTATAAGGTCTCCCTGGAGCCTTCTCTTCTCCAGGCTGAACAACCCTGACTCTCTCAGCCTGTCTTCATAAAAGAGGTGCTCCAGCTATCTGATCACCTTCAGGGTCTCCTCTGATTCTGCTCCAACAGATCCATGCCCTTGTTACATTGGAGGCCCAAGAGCTGAACACAGTACTGTAGATGAGGTTTCACAAGAGCAGTGTAGAGGGTGAGAATCACCTTCCTCGACATGCTGGCCACACTACTTTTCATGCTGGGATATGGTTGGCTTTCTGGGCTCCAGGTGCATATTTCCAGGTCCTGCTGAGCTTCTTGTCAAACAACATCCCCAAGTTCTCCTCAAGGCTGCTCTCAGTCCATTCTCTGCATAGACTGTGTTTGTGCTTGAGATTTCATTGACCCATGTACAGGACCACGCCCTTGGCCTTGTTGAACTTCATGAGGTTCACACAGGCTGACCTCTCAAACCTGTCAAGGTTGATGGGAAGCAGCTTAATTATATTGCTGTTGACAGAAGATGCATCATCAAAAAAAGTCTACACAAGTTGGCAACAAATGTACAAATGTTTGTATCTGTGTGTGCAAAGGTGGGAATGTTTTCTACAGTGTTTATTTTATGCATTTTATGTCTTAAGATGTGCAACTAAACAGATGTTCTGCTGCAAAAGAAATATCGAAATGATTTCTTGTCACAGCTCCTTCACTAATACCATTCTGACCCTAAAACATGTAATTTCTTGCCTTAGTTACTGTGGCAAGATTGCATGTGTTTTGCTTGCACTCCTCTAGGGACTAGACCTTCAGCTGCTACTGAGAAGTTTTGCTCTCTTGATAGCGATTGAAATGTCACTTGAAGCTGATGAAGATCTGGCCCTTCTTTCATTAATCTTGGAATAGCACAACATTGAGGTGATGCAAAACATTAACTGAGGCTGTTTTCCTGAGTGAAATTAATATTATACTGCAAGTTTAAAATCAAAATCCTACAGATACTGAAGAGAGTCTCTCTGCCTAACTGGCATCAGTGGGATCTCACTGTGGGAAGGGGTGTTGCTGCAGATATAAGTAGCCATGGAGGCTAAGATGGAAAAGTCAACTGTCTCAAACACATCTTGTTTTTATTTTAAATAATCTGATTCAAAGAATGCGTACCAATGTTCTAAGGAGAAAAAAACCTATATTAAGAACATTTTCATAAACACATGCAAAAATAACCATCCCCGAGAATCTGTGAACACCTCCAACCTTTGCTTACTCCTGTTTATTCTTGATATCAAATTAGCTTTTGACTTATGACTCAGAGTCATATGTAAGCTCTGAGATGTAAGAGTTAGGAATTAAACAGATTTCTTTAATCTATGTGGGAAATCTTAATAGCCTGGGAGGTTTGGCCGTGTGTTGTTTATCATCTGTTTGTTTTTAACTCCTTGTTTTTAATGTGGTCCTTCTAAAGCTCTTCTTGATTTTTCACAGTAAAATAGAAGTCTCATGCAGTCAATACCTAAGTTTGTATGATCTATATCAGAGTATTGATTTGGGACAGATGAGGAACTCGACTATTGGCAGACTGAAGCATGAATGAGCATTTTTAATATGGCTCACACGCATTTATGCCAAGGGCTCTTTATTCATCCCAATTCCAAAACAATACCTCATTGCATCTAAGTAACAGCAAGAGAGGCAGAGAGGCTGCATAAAAACAAAAGAATAGCAAGAAACAAGTCTCTTCCGAATGTTATCCAAGGCTGTAGGCTGTGATGGACTGTGAGGGTAATGCCTGTTTAATGCGATCCTTTTCATCTCTTAATATCTTGAGAAAATCTAACTCTTAGAATAAAATTCATATAATAATCAAAACCACTTTTTGAATGGCAAGTAAAAAAATCAGGTATTTTTGTACAGTGTTGCAGCATGTTTTTGTTAGTTTTGAAGACATGCTTGTTTCTTTGATGAGGAAAGTAGCTTAGCACTTGTATTACATACTTTCAGGGCTGTTTGATAGAAAAATTTAAGGCATGGATAGTTTACTGAAGTCTTGATTTTATTCTTGATAGATGACCAATTCACTCAGCAAAGGAAATTGTTAGGATAAATTTTTCTTCTGCCTGATTCATTCCGCAATTCCCTTTCCAGAGAGCAGAACTGTATTGCATATTCAATCTCTTTCTATGCTGTTACACAAAGACTATCCTGCAGAGATATACACTGCCTGTCAGAAAAAGCTTTGCTCTTGGTCAACCATAACTTCATGAATAACCAGGTAGAGAATTACTCATGTTGTTTATCCAAGCCGTGTTGCAATAGCAGCCCTGAAACTGAAACAGTGCTCTGGGCTGCTCGTGCCACAGGCATAAGGCAAAAGTAGTGTTTTGACTTCCAGGCTTCACAACCCCATGGTCACTATCTTCATGGCAAACGATGTCCAGTTGCGGTTTAATCTAGAGCACAGAGACACCTAAAGCAAAGGAGCCAAATTGACATGTATTCCTTCATAAGCCCAGGCTCTTGAACAACAGAATTTGAAAGACCAATATAATTTATTATTGATAAATGATAGTTTTAGTAGGAAGCCCCAGATGTACCAGGTCTATGTAATGTGTTGCACAGGTGAAGGACTGGGAAGACTGATTGTCTGTCTGAGTAAGTACATGAAAGGAGTGAATGCCCCCATTTGCATGTACATTCAATGTGTTAGCCCAAAACCTTCAGTCCCAGCTGACTAAAGAACATATGATGCTGACACAGTGGAGTAACTCTGCAGTTGATACAAGTTGATACAAGTGACTTACAGTAGCCAAAAGTTGAGTGAAGATTCATCTGACTGCACAAAAGCTCATTTATTCTGGAGGAGTGGATGAGCCATTTGAAAACACCAGAGAAAGTCAGTAAAGATGCTCTATGTTGTATTATTTGTCATGGAATGCCATTAGTAGGAGACAAAGCCTGTGTTAAAACAGAGCAAGGGTGGAATGTTGATGTCTATAATTTGTATCAAAACACAATACAATTATTCCCAATCAAGGGTTATAAATGCAGGATATTTAGACTTCAGAGATCTATGCTTGTTGAGGTAGGGAAGTGCTGACTATACAAAGAAGCTCAATGCTCATCTTTTTTTTGGTTTTGTTTTTAAAGTTGTCTTTTTCAGGAACTAGCTGTAGTCTCCATTCCCTTGTGAATAATAGGAGATGTTCTCAAAACAGCCACCTAACAGTGGGCAAATTGCGACCTTTGTCCTTTTCAGAGAAATAGGAAATCATGACCATTTGGAAAGATGGCAATTCTACATTAAAGTCTCTATGGTGCAATCATGTGCTCATACTGGAAAAAAAAAAAAAAGAAAAAAATAAAAAGTGCTCAAAGTGAAAAAGAATTGCTGGAAAAATACTAAAAGGTTCCCTCTCTTCCCACATGCCCAGCTTCTGCATGCTATTTCAGTGAGTTCCTGGCTATTTTTGACTGCAGAGTATCTAGACATACCCCAGCTTGCATTTATCTTAGACACCACTGGTAGAAATACTGTTGAAGATCCAGCACTGCAGATGGTGATCGAAACTAAATATCCAGGGTCCCAGGTGGACTGGCACACAGTGTACTGAAGACAAACTTGTCACTTATTCATCGCTTTTATTATCCAACCTATAAAGATGAAAGTGGCTCAGTTCCTGCAAATACAATTCAAATTGCGATGTAGACCTAGATTTAACTCTAAGGGAAGCATAATGTACACATCTTATTCAATAATGAGAAGGAAATGGCCTGACACCCACAGGCCAAATTTGTTGAAGGACTCATTTTAAAATAAACTCCTACATTAATCAGTTTATTTGCATTGTCTTAGAGAGAAATGATTATTTGATCAAAGTCATGAGCGCATTATCAGTGGAAGATGCAATATCTTCTTGCCAGAAGCATAAATACTTTGTTGCACCTGCACCTAAATTCTGTAATTTTGGCTTTAACTTCAAGACTAACCTTGCTCTGTTCTAGATGCAATGTGAATAAAGTGAAAGATCATCTTTCTCCCTGCAAGACTCAAAAATATTAAGGGGTAAAATAGGGGTGGAAGGAATAAAGATTACTGCTTCAATCCTACGGACTGAATAGCTTCCCCATGGTTACTCAAGTTATCTGTGACAGAGCTGGGATTGACCTCATAAGCCTAGTGTACACATCTGTCGTAGTTCAGCTTCCTTCCCCTCAGGACTTTGCAATCAGGTGTATGTTATATCGGGCTGAACTTATTTTCCCTATGAGATGTTAAATCTTCCTTTCCATGCCAGTCAGGAGCATGCTTCATGTTGTCCAGACATTGAGAGCATGGGGAAAGCCAATAAGGGACATGCATCAGGTACAGTCTTGCTCCCACCTGATTGGCACATCCTTGCACAGAGAATTGAGATATCATTGCAGTGTGTGACACAGCTGATGGTAGCTGTAATATAGCATGCTTGCAAATTTGCTGGCAAAATGGATACACTCATCACACAGTATGCTTTACAGCAATGATAATCAAATGTTCCATAATGATGTATGACTGAAAAATAGTGCTGGCATTCCTGGCCCTGCTCTCACAGGTCCTTCATATTAATAGACAGCTTTGCCAATTTTCCCTCTCGCTTTCCGTAAAAATTCATCTGGGCAGCTGGGTTGCATTTAGTTTTGCAAACCTCAGGGCATACTCTGCTTGGTCTGGAGTGACAGGACCAGCAGTGTTGTATGTTCACAGGAGTATTCCTGAGTCATTTCAGAAGCCCACAGGCTACTGGCCTGGGCTCTAATGGGGGCTGCTGAGCACATAGTGCAAGTTGCAGCAGGTGCCTGCTTGTAAGGATGTGTGAAACATCAGTGGCTGCAGCTAGCGTGGGATTTGGGGAACACATGAAGACCATCCTCCATTTCCCTTGCTTCTGTCAAAATTCTGCAGGAACTTTTCTCAGCACAGCCACTGGAAAGAAAAATAACAGGCAGCTCACAGTCTGTGCTGTTGTTATTCGGCTGGTATTGACTGGCAGTACCAGGACACTGCAAGACTGCCTTTCTCTAGCTGTCAGCCGATCAGCTGTGACAGCCCTAATAATGGTTATGTCAGGAGGCAAGTAAAGAGATGCCACAAATGGATTGCACGTGTATAATTGCTTCAAAAAGAAATCTGTTAATAGAAGGAGATGAGAAAATTGACAGGGAAAAATGGCTTATTGTGTATCTCCAGTTTTCATATTCTCTCTCTCTCTTTGTCTTTCTTTTTTTTTTTTAAATTCATTTGGGTCATGACTTCTGGGGAAAATCATCGTCAGAAAATTGAATATGAGGAGAAACTCTATACAATAAATAATTACAATGGTGTGTTTTCCCCAACAAGGATCAAGTTCAGACAGATGGTTTTGGCAGAAGAATTGTTACCTATCTTATGACTCTTTCAGATTACATTACCATGTTACAGTCCTCTGAATTTATAGCTAAAGGAGAAGAGGAATGGAGTGGCCCACAGAGCATTAAATCTCTTGGCCCACATGTCTTCAAGGGTCCTGTGATGGTGTTACATGTCTATTATTCCTTTAGAGGATACAGAAGATGCTGCAAGTTCTTGTTCATAGAAACATCCACAACAGATGAAAAAGATTTTGTTTTCCCAGTCCACAGCCTATCAAGATCCATCTGGGTGTTTCTGAACTAAAATGCTTTGCCTTCAGCACTATCCCATTAAGTTTGCTAGTGTATGTAAACACAGGTATTTATGGAGTGCACAAGACTGACTGATATCTATATATAATCTCTAAGTGGTTGAAAAGGCCAAGTGCCAGGTTCTGCACTTGGACCACAACAACCCCATGCAGTGCTACAGGCTTGGGGCAGAGTGTCTTGAGAGCTGTCCTGCAGGAAAGGACCTGGGCCTGTTGACTGACAGCTGTCTGAACCTGAGCCAGCAGTGTGCCCAGGTGACCAAGAAGGCCAGTGGCATCCTGGCCTGTATCAAAACTAGTGTGACCAGCATGACCAAGGAAATTATTGTCCCCCTGTACTTGGTGGTGGTGAGGCTGCACCTTGAATACTGTGTTCAGTTTTGGGCCTTTCACTACAAGAAGGACATTGAGGTGCTGAGGCATGTCCAGAGACAGGCAATGAAGCTGGTGAAGGGTCTAGAGAACAAGTCTGATGAGGAGCAGCTGAGGGAGCTGGGATTGTTTAGCCTGGAGAAGACTGAGACGAAATATGATCACTCTACACTACCTGAAGAGGAGTTGTAGTGAGGTGGGGGTCAGTCTCTTCTCTCCAATAACGAATGATAGGACATGAGGAAATAGGTTCAAGTTGCATCAGAGGAGGTTTAGTTTAGACATTAAGAAGAACTTTTTCACCAAAAGAGTTATTAAGCATTGGAATGGGCTGCCCAGGGAGGTGGTGGAGTCACCATACATGGAGATATTCAAAAGACGTGTAGATGAAATACCAAGGGATATGGTTTAGTTTAGTGATGGGCTTGGGAGTGTGAGGTTAGCAGTTGGACTCAATGATCTGAAAGGTCTTTTCCAACCATAACAATTCTATGGTTCTGTGAGTTGCCCCAGAAATAAAATAAGGAAGTCTTGAAGCAAGGGAACAAGAGAAATTGATATAGCTGATGAGACAATACAACTAGAAGTAAATAATTTGAGAAAATCGTGCCAAATAATTATTTCAATGCTGTTGTTGATGAAGACAATAGTTTTCATATGACATTAGTGGAAGCAGCTGTAAAACCAATAAGTATAATCTCAAGAATTCCTGTTTTGGTGTAGGAAACAGTTATTTTTCTTATGGAAAAATATCTCTTTACCTATACATAACTAAATATATCTATACTCCCCAAATATATTTAGACTCTCCCTCAAGTCCAAACTGTAATGCTCCAAACTTCAATTCCTGTCAGCTGTAACGTAAATTGTTTTGATGACAGGAATAGCTGGAACTCTTACTGACCTGGGGCCCTATCATGATGCTGATATACAAATCAAAATCATGTGTACTCTGCTGTAATTTAATGGTAGAAAACTTCAGTATGTATGCACCAGGGTCTAGATATTCAGATAATTTTATGACCTTTGTTGACCAACATTTGTTGTTCATTTACAAGCCGAGTTGTATTCTGACGTGCACAGCATAAGTGGAAACAACCAATGGGAAAGGACTGGTATGGAAGAGGTGGGGACAGTAGTATGGTTTATTTTTTTGTTTATTTCCAGTCTGAGGTTGCTGAAGATGAAAATTCTTACTGTAGAAGTTGAATGATACCTGAGAGTTGTGAAGTTAGTTTGTGCTCTTGCTGGATTTCTAATGAACACTCTTCTGTTGTGTGAATGTTGGCATCTAGATTGGTCACAATCTTCAGCCTCGGCAGAGGGACCAGGAGTTAGACTGCTTCAAAGATAAGATTTGCTCTTTTAAAGCTGTCTGGCATGAGGTCTTTAATGAAATGCAAACAAATGCAAACAAACTCTGTCTGGCTCAGAGCTGGAGAGAGTTTTTGAGCAGCTTCTTACAGGACTCAACTTTACAGCCCCTTCCCCATTACCAGAAACAGCTCCACACAAAACCATGACAGAGATGTAGCATTTACAGTACATGATTTAAATGCAACGTGTGCTCTGTATTCATGCTATCCTTAATTAAACATTCTGTACTGTGGCTTGGGGTTTGGGAGAATGGTCATAGCATGAACTCTCTCTGCTTGAGCAATGAAGAGCAAGTTGCTGTACATGACAGCATTTCATCTCTGTATGGCTTGAGTACAGTAATGCACAAGCAGCAGGTAAAGGCATTTATCTCGTTAGCTATCCAGAAATGAACTGTCATTTTTTTCTCTGCAACTTGTTCTCTGCTGCTGCTGTTACCCAGTCCTCTTTCCTTCTGCATCCAAGATTACCTTTGCATACATTAAGCACATCCTTGGGATAAAGACTTTTTTCCACCTGGGATTAGCAGACCAAGACAATATTAAATCAGGAGATGCTTCAGTCCATGGGGCCAGGCAATAGTGGTGATTGTGGCAAGTATGGAGGAGATGGCGATTCTGCAGGACATTTTCTTTCCAAGGCTGCAGGTCACAGAGTTTGAGGAGTGCTCTGAAGGAGATCTTCAAGACTTGAAAGAAGCTTCAGTGTGTGGAGTGGTGGAGAAACAGGATGATAATTTGTTCTCTCTGAAGCATGTATGATACATTAGAGTGTGTCCCTAGTATCCTGGCCTATTTGCTGCCTGGCTTAGATATAAAATAGTCCTTTCCCAGTCAACTTCCAAACTCTTCAGGTTTCTGCTTGCCTGGACAGAGCATAGATTGTTCTTCATGATAAGGAGGATCCTGGAAGAGGACAAGTCACTTAACACCCAGCTCCAGCTCTAAGTCAGTAAATAATGCAAAACAGTTTAAGTTCAGTATGTTGACAAAGAGTAATATAACAATAGGGGTTTTTTTTGGGAGGATAGGCAAATTCAGGTTGATTGACAGTAGTGGAAAGTGCTGTGCTCTGTTTAGTGTTGATTGGATGACAGTGTACATATTACCAAACATAAGAAGTGAGCTTGGGAAAGAAGCAACTCAGCTAACAGAGATTTTGTTCATTAACAGAAAGCTACAGACCATACTCCCAAGGCAAAATGCTGACTATCATACTCATGCAATACCTCTTTCAGCTGTGCTATATGCATTTTGGCATCAGCACTGAGTACAGGGGGAACCCAACCAAAATACATCCCTTGCTTTAAGTATTCAGCAATGAGCTTCTGAGGTTTCTTGCATACAATTACTAACGAAATGCACAGCTGCTGTTTTAATTTAGATATTAATTTGCTTGCAAAGTGATTTTGCCACTTAAAAGGAAATACGGCTCAGAGACTGAAATGGAACCATTGAAAATTACCTTTTTTGGTGTAAAACCTTCACATACTCTGGCTAATAATTACTGTTGTATATTTTCTACTCTTTCTGCCTCAAGCCTTGTACAATCACAGAATGTCACCTTCTCCCATATATTTACAGATGTTTGATTTAATACTGCTATGTTCTGCTGGTCACAAATTAGAAACCTGCTGAATGAGGCTACCTAATGTCAAAATGAGTTTGTGCTATTCAAGCCAATTTTGCCAAATGAAGAGCAGGAAAAGCTGTTTAAACCAACTGAAGAACCACTTTAAGGCATAGCCTCTGGTTAGACACTAGAGTAAAGCAGGATTATCTCTTCCCTCATTTAAACATTAGAATGTTATTACTATTGCATGGATGAATGGATTTTGCATGAGTGTGAGTAAAATGGATTTGTTGTTAATTATTCTGAGAATTATAAAAATAGGTACAGAATCACAGAATCTTAAGGGTTGGGAGGGACCTTGAGTCTGATGTTGGCTTCCACAAGATTTCAGTTCTCAATCATTCTTTGTCTCTGCTTCTTGGCTGCTAATCTTTATCCATTTGTAACAACATAGGGAGATTCTTGACCAGTCAAGCTTGCTGAAATTGAGGCAAAAGGGATGAGAGGGATGTGGAATTTGAGAAGAAAAAAAACGCGGGGGGGGAGAGGTAGAGAGCCTAGAGCCAAGAAAGAAGAAGATGGAGGATCAAAGATAGGACAGAAAACCCAAGAAAACGGATGAAAATGATCAGAGATGAGAAAACAGAAAGTGAGGTTGAAATACATATCTTTTATGTTCCAATCAGTCAGATAGCTTAGCTCTGTGTTTCTCTAGTGACGGAGCTCATGATAAGGACTCAACAGATTCAGCTGGGGCTGGATATCAGTTTCCTCAGAAAGGCTGGAGATGATGGGGAGGGAGATTAGAGCTCTGATTCATTGCTCCCCAGCTTCAAGCTGACCCGCTGAGGAGTGCTGAATAAATAAATATGATACAGCACTACAAAACATTTGCAGCAAAGCCTGCAAATTAATTGTATTTCCATTATTTTGCTATAATATTTCTTTTTCTTTATGCTTTGGATTCATTCACTGTTGTTGCTGCACTGTCTTTTTGAGTGCAGGTCTGTGTTTTAAAACTGAAGGAATCTATTCAGTTCTGCTTAGGGCAAGGCTCTGGCACAGGCAGAGTTGTGCAGGGAATTGAGACCTCAAAGATTTACAGTTTGGGACTGACTGAAACCCAGACAAATGTGATTTTTTGGAATAATCTGGGCTATTATTGAACGATACTGCTTTCTTTAGACACAAGGGAGTCAATGACAGGTATAAATGACCCTGTGTGCCAATAATGGCAATGCACATTTAAGGGCCAGTTTAACCCTGACTAAACCATATTGTCCTGAATGCTATACAGTATTTTTGCCCTGGTGGGATCTCCAAGACAGATGTAGATCTCCCTCAGCGTTTCTTATCCTTGCTGCTAGAGGTAGTGAAGAAACGCTTCAAACTGTCTGTTCACTCTTTCTGTGTATGTGCTTTCAGATACTGAAATGCAATGCTGTTATCTGACCTACAGTTTCAGTTTTGGAGTGCTTCTAATTTAGACCAAACCAATTCATGGCATTGATGAGAAACATCAGTGTAACTTGGTAGCAAGGCTTTTACTTCTCAAGGTCTGAAAGTCCACTTCCAGAGGCATTTTCTGTTGGCATATTAAGAGATATCCATTCCTGTAGGAAGTTTACCTTAAAAATGGGTGTGGCAGACAAGAAGCATGTAAGGAAGGTAAAGAAGTCAGTGTGCGATAAATCCAGGAGTTAAACTTCAGCTTCCACTCTCTGTATATTGTCACTGTCTTTCTACTAAGCATCAGCCATTTCTGGTAAGGGGGAAGGGGCTGTAAAGATGACTCCTGTAAGAAGTTGCTCAAAACTCTCCCGAGCTCTGAGCAAGACCCACTGCTGGGGCTGAGCCAACTAGATGCCTCCACAATCACTTTTTAAGAAGAAGCTGGAAGAGGAGGATGCTTCCCGTTCCTTCTTTCTTCTGCCCCTTCCTTCTTTTCTGGCTGCTGGTGGTTCAAGGAGTGGGAAGAGAGAGAAAAACAACCACGAGGACCCCAAGGTCAGTGAGGGAAGAGAGGAAGAGGTGTGCTGGAGCAGAGACTTCTCTGCATTCTATGGAGAGGACTGGCAAAATTGAGATTTGTTTGCATTTTGATTTCATTAAAGACCCCACATCAGGGGCAGTGACTCACTTTGTTAAAGACCTCATGCCAGGGATGGTGACTATGCCAGAAGAGGCCGTGTCCTGTGTGAGGGACCCCATATTCACAGAAACTGTAACTGTGGGGAAGAATCCACACCAGAGATATTCACCAAGGACTGCATCCTATGTGAGGGACCCTGTATCAGCAGAAGCCGCAGCTGCTGGGAAGAACCCACACCAGAGAAGTTCATTAAGGACTATGTTCCATGGGAGGGACCCCATATCAGAGCAGGGGAAAAATGCCAGGAGTCGTCCTCATCTGAGAAGAGAGAAGCAGCAGAGCCCATCTGTGAGAGACTGACCACATCCCCCATTCCCTGCTCACCCGAGCTGTTGAGGGGGGAGGAGGTAGAGATATTGGGAGCAGTGAGCTGGGCCTGGGAAGAAAGGAGGGATGGAGGAGGGAGATCTTACAGTGTTGATTGTAATTTTCTGATCATCCTACTCCCTTTTTGCTTTTATTCTGTTCTGTTTCTTGTAGAATAAACTTTCCTACTTTCCTCTCTAAGTCGAGTACTGGAGTCTGTTTTGCCCAGAACCATAATTGGCAGCGAGCCCTCCCTGCCCTTGTCTCAATCCACAACAACCTTGCTGATCTTTTTTCCTCCCATTTTGCTGGGGCCTCTGCCATTCTAATGAGGGTGGGGTTGAACTGGAGGCACCAAGCAAGAGACTGTCATGGTGCTTCATTTCTGGCTGGGCAAAACTACGACACCTTGTTTGTTCTTCCTGTTAGTGGCCATGGAGTGAACTTGAAAAGATTTGGAGGCAAAGGGCAGCATGATGATGAGGAGGGATGACCATACACTTATGCTGATAGTGGACTTTCACACAGTGGGATCTAGAAGTCTGATGGCCCATGTCAGAACATCCCATAGGCACTGCACATTTGCTGGCTGGTCTCAACAACTTCTGTTTGCACTGTCTTGGATGCTCCTGATGATGGGAAGGGTGTTATTTCACAGATACTTGGGCTGAAATTTGAGTTGCAGGTAAAGTCGGGAGCATGCTGCCTCGGGTTGCTCTTTGAGTGTTAGGATTTATAATTTTTTATTTGTTTGACAGTTTGAGAGTAAGAAATCAGCAAGACTTTGGAAGCGAGTGTGAAGGAAATTAGTTACTGCAGGGGGAAATTTTCAATCTGTAACCAAATACTTAATGGACTTTTGAAATAATTGTGTATGCAGACTCTACCTTGTATGAGAGGGACTGTACTGTGGGCTCTGGGATCAGTCCATCATGGTTTCAAGCTTTAGAAAACTAATAGATAGAGTGTTCATGTCAATGAACTCGCTGCATTCTCCTTCCATCATCCTTCATTTGATCAATCTACTGATGGTGGAGGTAGAATGGCAAGAGGACAGTATGTATTCTCCTGTAAATAAACATATGCTCAAAGAAGTACTGTGTCCATGTGTGTCCTTAAATCAGCAGCCTCTGCATGGAGGATGATAGCTGATTAAATCATCCTATATATGTCCAAAGTAAATAAGCCTTTCTTGATTTTATTTTCCCTCAAAAGGAGGAATAGATTTTATCATTTTATATTAAGATTTGCTTTGAACACCTTATTATTAGCTTTATTAGTATATATAGTACACACAATCTGTTGTTATTTTCATGACTACAACCACAATATTCAAGCAGACCAGTGCTTTTCATCTGGTACAAACTCTCATGTATTTACAAAACCAATTGCTAGTCAAATAAATAAATAAATGTGTGAGTCATATTTTTAATCCTAGGCAATAATCTGTGTTCTTCCATCTGGCTCCCTAAATACCTGGGTGTTTAATTCAACAAGAAAATATTTAAATTTTCTAAGGTTTTCTACTTAGTTTAGGTTTGGGTTTTTCCCTCTTTTTCACATCTGGTGCTCAGATTCCCAAGTTTCCCTCCTCCCTTTCCCCCTCTCGCCAGGAGCTCCTGCTTAGAATTTAGCTAATGGATTTCTAATTTAATTTGGACTTCTGCTAGGGTAAATCAAACTCGTACAAAATAATTTATGGTTCTTCAAAAATTGGCTGTGGATAAAATTAGGTAACTAGTACAAGGCAAATAATAATAATCTCATTAAGATCCATGGAAGAAAGTAGCGAGTAGGACTAATGTTAGTCTCAGGACAGCAGAATGCCCCAGCTTGTGAAGAGGACCCTTCAGAGCCAAGTTTAGACTCCTGCTCCAAATACTTCTGTTCAGCTGCTCCATTGGTACACAGGAAGTCCAGAGACAAAACCAGCTCCAAGACAGACAGACTTTGTTCCCTAATCATAATAATAATAATAAAAGTGGACATTCCTTTTCTCTGTTGTAGCTAGCAACAGGACAAAGGGTAATGGGATGAAGCTGAAACACAAAAAGTCCCACTTAAATACAAGAAAAAGCTATTTTACTATGAGGATGATGGAGCAGTGGAACAGGCTGCCCAGAGGGGTTGTGGGGTCTCCTTCCTTGGAGGTCTTCAAGACCCACCTGAACATGTTACTATGTGACCTGATCTAGGTGAACCTGCTTCTGCAGAGGAGTTGGACTAGGTGATCTCTAAAGGTCCATTCCAACCCTACCATTCTATGACTCTAATAATTTCATACACATAAACTTGTTTGTGGTCCTCTGTGTAACTTTGTTGGCTATCTAGTAAATGATGCTTACAGGTACTTTGGAAAATTTTGAAGGGAGAATCTGAGTGCTGATTTGTTTACTCAGTTCAGGGGTAGTGAATTAGAGTGCTGCCTATTAGGCTGTCATGTCCCTTTTTCAGATGAGACTCTGAACCTAACAGAGAATATTTCCCCAAGGTTGCACACGAATCTATATCCCCTGAGTCTCAGTTTGGTTCCTTATTCTAGGTATAGGTAAGTGTCCTGTGTTTTTCTGGGATGGAGTGAACTGTGCACATCAGATAGCTTGTGAAATCAGGATCCATGACATCCCACTAGATCACAATTTTATTAATCATCACATCAGTCTTTGCTGAGAAAAAATGCTTGCATTGAAAGCATTAGAAATCTGGGAGCAGAGCTTTGCAGCAGTTTGAAAAATGGGAAAAGTGAGGATAAAATTAATCATTCTTACTAAAACTAAAGGACTGACATTTTAACCCCAACATACTGATGCAAGAAGCAAGCTTAATTATTAATATGAAACAACATAAAAAGCTGAGAAAGTATCTGCAAAGTACCACAGTTATAGATCCTCTCTCAAGCTAGCATTGTGGAACTGCTTTCACTGTGCCCAAGCCATCAACACGTTGCACACCGATTGATCTATATTAAACCAACTTGTGCTGTGTAATGGGATTTACCACTGGCCCTAAGATCCATCTGCCTACTGCTGACAACTCTTTAGCATTAGCTCTGACATTGTTTCTAGTGCATGGTACAGCCTTAAGAAATCCTTATGTGAGAAAAGGCATGATCAATTCTTCATTTGTTTGTCATATTCAGGACACCACATTCAAACTGTTGACATAACAGTCAGATGAAGGACCTGAGTCTGAACTTCTAATTCTAAAAATACCTAGGCAGTTCGTTATCCCCAGATTTTTACTGAATTATAGGCTTTGGACTGTACCCAGGAAACTTATTTGATAGGTGTTGATAATATATTTTATATGCTCTAAAATGCATCCTACTATCTAACCACAAAGATTAAGTTAGATCTTGTAAAAAGAAATTTTTCATACTATTGTAACAGACATCTACTGTCATTTTCATGTAAATATGGCAGGCTCTGTCCTGTGAGACAAAGAGTGCCTGAAGGGGACTTGAGAATGAATAGATTTAACAAAAAGTATTTTAGCCTAAGCCTTGTCCATCTTTAATTAGTTATCAGGGTTAAAGCAGGGGTCAAGAGCCTGAAGCTGCTTCAGGACAAATGTGTCAAAGGAAAGTGAAGCCCAATACTGAGTAGGAAATGATGCTCCTCAGAGGTTTAATAATTTTTTTGACCCTTTATCAACCATTATAACTACTGATGGCAGCTGAGGCAGAAATGATTAAAATTAGACTTTACTTTGCAGATGGTTAGAAGGGGATCCTCTGCCATCGTGTATACCCATCACAAGCAAGAATCCAAAGGGAAAAATGCATCTCGTGGTCTGATACTGAAGTTTCTCCACTGTATATACATTACATTGACATCAGAGAAAACAGAGTTAGCAATAATGTGCAACCAAACTGCTTGAACTCTACCAGCATAACCATGTATATCAGGAGTTGTATTAATTTTCAAATTAGATTAAATGCCAAGAGGTCACACTTAATGGAACAAACCTTGTATGCTTGGCAAAATAACACTTGCATGCTATTCTCTGTGGTTCTGTTACATGACAGAGTAAGGGAGAAAAAGTTTCAGAGACAGGGAGCAACCCACTTTAAGCATGAATATTTTATTAGTTTTAAATAAACAGAAACAGAGAGAAACAGGACAAAGGAAAACAGTCTTCTAAACAGTCTTCTGCTGTTTGCATGAGCACTTTTGGTTTATTTTTAGGTGTTTTACTTTTGATAGCCATGACACAATAACTAAGCCAGCCTATCCAGTAGCTCTCTATAAGCACAACAACCAAGTTTCCATCAGAATTAGTTAAAGTGTTGGAAAGTGAGATGTGTCTGCTGGTATATAGCACAGGGCGGCAAAGAAACAAGGCCTTTGCCTCTTCAGTTGACATTTCACATTGTCTGTGCTCTTAATTCAGCTGCACCCTCCCAACTCCCCAGTGATTTGCCTCCATCCTTCCTGTTTTATCTAGTTATCTGGTTAGGTAGCCTCAGAATGAAGTGATTGCAGATTGCTGACCACAATTATCATAACCCTCCTTGCCCAAAGAACAGCTTGGTGCTCTTCATATGCAACAGAAAGTATTTTCATTGCCATGAGTAAAATCATGCTATGTTCTGGCATTTTCCTGCACTGAATACAAAGCTAACAGATACCTGTACCACCTTTTGTGTGATTATGCAGCAACTGGTAGTCTGACAAACTTTGTCTCAGGGCAGTGATAAAGCTCTGGGTACAGAACATTAAATGTCATGTCAGTGTATACAGCTGCAATTTTTTGTCTTGAATTAGCACTAGGATGTATAAGGAAATCTCCCTCCCTTAGAGAGGGCCATGGGAGCTGGTTTTGTATTTAGTTTGCCTTTGATCTGATTGATGATGAAATTGTTATTAGCCTCAAGAAGGAGAAACTTTAATTATGAATTACACAAATTTGGGGAAGATACCTTTTTCTCAGATGATAATATATAACTTGCAAGCTACTTTATGAAGCTCGTACAATCAATGTTTTCCTCATCTACACCTGATTGTCTTTTTCCTTACTCTGATACAAATCAGATCTGACTACACTGGAATTAATTGTTGATTACCAGTAGGCAAAATACATTCCAAGCATTGACCTCAGAGAGGGTGATAATGCTATGAAAGCAGGGGAGATGAAGCAGAAGTTGATTGCTGTAGGTAACATGGTTGCGTGGTGTCCACGTCGACTGTAGCTATCTACTCTTTCATCGTCCTCCACCATTGGATTTATATTTGACCATAGAGCATTTGCATGAAATAGGAGCACAGAGAGAAGTGCATGACAGGAGAGGCTTCTCCTCAGCATGGTGCTGCCGATGGGGAGCACCAGCAGCCACTTGTTTGGCTTCTTTTACTGTGGAACATCCATGGTTTTGAACCACAGCTCCCAGTCTCAGCAGGAACCCTGTCTAGTGCCAGGCCATGCACTGCTCTTGGGAGAAAGCATGGCATTTTCTTCTCCCTTTCAGCTCTTAACAGCTTTCTGAGAAAGATTAGTTGAGGTAAGATGGGCATAACAAGCACAATTACTTTATTAGGCTTTTGGTAGCCTACTTATTAGTTTGTTATTATATATTCATTGTAGTAGGCCTGCCAATGAATAAGAGAAATCTCCTTCCTGGATTGTTTAGTTGAGCCAGTACTTCTGATGTCTTAGATGCCCATTGTCTGACTTTCAGCAGAGGCTCCAGGTTGGCTTCTGTGGCTGACAGTGAATTGCAGATTGATTTCCATGCTTCTATGGAAATAGCTTTTTTTGCAGGACAGGAAAAGAGGTGTTTTGAGTTTTGTTTGATATGTGTGTGTGTGCCTGTGTGTGTGCGCACATGTGTTCAGGGGGAGACTTTTGCCCAGCAGGCTTCTGATCTATACATAACCATTCAATGGATATGTTCCTTGTTCTCTAAGTGCATGCGAAGCTTGTGTTTAGCCTCCTGGGGATGTGGTATGCTCAAATATGCTAGAAGGGTCTTCACCGAGCCATTGCAAGTGCAGGGAAAGTTAATTTCTCTTTTCAGCCTTTATTTATTCTATTGCTAGACTGAAGTCACCCAAAAAGATGCGCATTACATGCCCTGTGGAGTTTTCTATCACTTCTCCCAGATCATGTTCGCACTCTGCTTTCCCTGCCAAAAAGAGCATCTAGTTTTGTGGGTGCTCAGTAAATTTGAGTCTGAAATTCCATTGATCTTGCATCTGGTTAGTGAGCTGCCACAATATCAAGCGTCTTTGTTAGGCACTTGAAAACCTGCAGTGAATCCAGCTGCAAGCAGATGCCAGCCTCCCAAGCTGGCCAAATATTATGCTGTAATAAAATTGCAATCTTCCTGGGCTATTTGGTGAAATCTTCCACTTGTGAGATGCTGAACAATAACATGTGATTGTCTTATTGCATGCCCACCTTGCAATCAGCTAGAGGTAGAGCTGACAGAGGATAAGGGCTGAGAAAGCCACCCTTCTCCTCTTCTTCCCAGGCCGGAGCAGGAAAATGCACTTTCTCTTTCAGGGCATGTGCTTTCTAGTGCCCGTACAGTGCCCGTACTCTGTCCCTGTGTGGTCTCTAGGGCTGAGGCAAGGTTGAGAGAGCCCTCTGACATGATGACTACTCACTAGTAAATCTTAGAAAAAGTCCTGTTTCCTGCCATTTCTTATTCAACCAGGCCTAATTTTGGATTCGTAGCTCTGTTGGTGTTACAGGAGGTGGAGGCAGGCTATATGGCATACAGGATTTTTTGCTTCCTTGCTTCCCATTTGGTGGCACTGTGATAGCATGTACCCTTCTTAGGAGGACAGAAAACCCTGTGACTTCCAGCTGAGCAGTTTTCCTTTCCTCAATATGTGTGCATTGTAATCAAGCCCCTTGCCTCCATCCTGATAAGCTGTTTTACCGAGCTAACACCTGCTGTTAATTTCAGAGTAAACAATACTTGTTGCTCTAGAAAGCTTTTTAATCATAACATTAAAAAACTGAACAGAAATCCCATCCACAAAGTTAACTTCAGCTGCCTTTCTTGTAATGCATGGGGAATGATCTTGCTGAGTGATGGGCATCCAAATGCAAATGGAATTAGCTTTGCAGCCATTCATTTTAAATTGCTCTTGAATCATTCTGAAGTAAATTCCATTTGAGAAGAATTTGCTTCAGGTCTTACAGAAAGAGATAATGGTCCAATACATTATGATCTAAGCAATAATAGTTCAGAAATATAGGGAGTTATACGCTGGGTTGATGAGAATTAAAGCTTGATATATAGTAATAAAACTAGTGATCTAGAGATGAATAGATTGATGTACAGAGCACAATATTTTCCTGCCACAGATTAGAGTGGGGGTACTAGTCCATAAAAAGGGAAGTACACCATAAAATCTTCTTTTTCACTTGTCATGCATAAAGAGCTGTAATATGTACAGCTTTACAAACAAATGTATGAAAAGAATAAAGACCTTTCCCAACATCAAAAGGTTCATGACTCAGGCAAAGATTTATTTTACCTTGAAAGAAAATGGAACTAAAATTAAACTAAAATTCCTCTGTGTGACAGTCCTGCCAGCTTCTATCAATGCTGATTTCAGTGGCATTTCACCTTTTCCGATAGATTTTGCATTTGACTTGCCTTTGAAAAAAATTATATAGTTGTCAGATACTGCAGAAGGCAAATAAAACATCCTAACTGTATTTGGGGCAACAACTAAAATAAAAATTCCAAATTCAATTTATACATTAAACAGGCTTTAAAAAATTTATTTTCCTAATATGAATGAATTGCATGAGTGAAACCAGTTTAGCAGTATCATTAATCAGGTCTTTTGTCTTGCTAATATAAATCAGTCAATAACAACAGATGGGCTGTACACTTTATTATGTGAAAATAAAGATAAATGTGACATCTTGCAGAAGTAAACTTGCAGCTCAAAGTTACTGAGCACAGCCGGGGATTTGTTACAATAGGGGAGAAGGATGTGTGCCTCGTGTTTGTGTTTGATCAAGGTTGTAAGAGGAACTTGCTGCACATGATGTTGACATAGTAATTGGAAATCAAGTATGTGAATTTTTAGTGTTTGTTTTTATCTACACTCCCAGATCACTCCCAAATGGTTTAATTAACTTTTTTTTTTTCTTTTTCCTCCAAACAAAAGAAAAAAATGTGTAACTACTTAGGAGAGTTAAATAAAAGAGCTATAAAGTTTGCTGCTTTGTTGCACCATTGAGGGATGAATATTTTAAATAACCAATGATAACCATCAGGAAGATTCAGATCAAAGTCTCAGGCAAGCTTTATCCCCTTGTATAGTGATAGAGCACACAATAGGAGGAAACATCCATCAAAATTATAGAAACAGGCCCAGCAAGCCTGTTATAAAAAAGTCATCCCTATAAAACCTAAGTCAAAGTTTGGTCTTTATATGGACAAAGGAACCACCTGTGTTTAAATACACTTGTTCAGGAGAAACTTGGATGGAAGTGTTTATTTGGTTGTTAGAAACCACCACCTTGTGAAAACACGGATTGAGGAGATTGCTTTTGTGGTACCAAAAAGTCGTTCTTTAGAGTTGCAAAAAAGGTCAACACTGTCAAACATCCTTTACTGACCTTTTCAGAGGTAAATCACAGACCCATAGAATCTTAAGAGTTGGAAGGGACCTTGAAAGATCATCTAGTCCAACCCCCCTGCTAGAGTAGGATCACCTAGAATAGGTCACACAGGAACTTGTTCAGATAAATGTCTGTTTGGGATTTTTATGGTTATTTTGCTACACAATTACACCATTAGAATTATGGTTGCATGTTGCTGCAGGCGTTACAATGAAAGCATAACAGCATATCAGTCGTAAGTAAAAAAAAGTGAAATGTATGTCTTGGATCCAACATGTGTGTTAAGATTCACAACCCTGTTCCAAATCAGCAGCTGAATCAGCTTACTGGCTGTCTTGAGCTGTGCTGCAGCTCTGGCTGTTGTGATGGACAAGTTGTCACAAAGGGGTTTAAGATTCTTCTTCCGCAATGTATCATCCCGAGAGGCGAGTACTGCAGCCTGGCACGGGGGAACTGTGCCTGCACACCTGCAAACCAGCATAGTTTGCACTACCTGTCGACCACCACCCTGCGACTGGCGTCCCTAGGTGGGAGGAGAAGTATTGGTTTGCCTTCCTACAGCAGCCAATCCCTCCTCTTTGGGGAATGCAGGGAACACCAAGTGACTTCCCACTGCGATTCACACAGGCTGATAAAGGTGCACCTTAATAGCAAGAGCCAGGGGCCCCAAATGCTAATGCAGATAGGACTAGCTTTGCAGTGTGAGTGAGGTTTTTTCTGCCAAATGCAGAAAAACCCTGTTGTGATCATATTCTGGATGCTCCTCTGAAGAGTCTGCTAGAGCAGAAATAATTTCAATGTTGCTCCTAATAGCAACAGTACAAGTGTGTAGACTGAATGAACATATCAACAACAACAACAAAAAAATCTGTCTTAGCTACCATCTCAAATTCATTCTAAAAGTACGAGCTTTTAATGCCAGTTTCCAGGGACAAGGCAGCCTCTGCTCACTCAGTTTGTGTGACAGTTTGCAAATGGTTTCGATCTATATCCTTAACATTTAAAAGCCATTCAGATGCCCCTTGATAGCAGTGACAAAAAGTGTGGAAAAATAAAGCTGGCCTTTATTATTGCTTAAGAGGTGTAAGGTGGAACTGTAGAAGAAGCCAGTAAGAAAACTGGCTTGTACCTGACTGTGGGATGCCAGGCTGCTGGAGAGAAACAGCCATCATCACAATCAAAACATGACACTAGGTTGTTGCGTAGTGGACAGTACTGTGAATCCACTTTAAACATTAAAACAATATCTAAACTTTAGAAGTTGTTACCTTCAGGAGTGAAAGCCAAAGCCCACACACACTCTCCAGGCTCATTAAAGAAAAAAATTTAAAAACAACCTTTTTTCTTTTCTGCAGTTTGCTGATCCCTCCTTTTAGACTTTCTGGTTACATCTTTGATAAGATGCAGTTAATTGGTCAGGCAGCATAAGTACTGTCTTTGATAATGTGCAGAAATCTAGTGGTGAAAATAAATACATTTGTTCTTCCAGTCACCAGAAATTAGTGAAGCAATTCTTGTTTAATTATAAAACATATGTGTGCTTTGTTAGTTTCCATCTGTCTGCTCAGTGATTTGCAATTAAATGACCAGAAGAAAAAGATACGTCCTGTGGCAATTCAGGGGAAATGATTCATCTCTAATGTTTCTGTGTTGTGGATGTCTATGGAACAGCCTGTGAGAGAGGGAGAGGGAAGGAGTGGGGAGAGCGGGGGATATGGATAGAAGGGAATGAGGAATGTTGAAAAACCTCTTGCTTTGGCTCAGACATGTTTTGTTGTCATGATACCAAATGTAGACTCCCTTAACTTATCGTAACTCATCTTTCCCTTTGAAAAAAATTGGGGAGGAAAATGGAGCAACGAAGAAATATCTAATGGGGAGAGGAAATGGGATTGAGGAAGAAAAAGGTTGGTGTGGTCAGAGTGAAAAGGAAAAGGCAGGAAAAAAAGGAAAGATGGGAAAGTGATAAAAATTGCATTTAATTTGAGTATTCAGAGATCATTAGTTAGATATGGAAATGGAATTGTTATAGTATGTCACAGATTTTCCATCTGCTAGAAAAATGTCAGGCCTTATTTAGTAGCCTTTTCTTCCATCATTGAACCAGTTCACTTCTATGAACTGTCAGGGAGTGATACAGTAATGAGTCAGGCCTGTTACTCTTTGTAAAATGAGACACCCAAAAGGGCAGAAGTATTTTTACATTGATATGGAGGGGGAAAAAATTATGAACATATGTTCACTTCATAAATAGTTCAAGAGGTTCATAAAATCTTTTGCTGTGTAAGATATTTCCATCACTGATAAAGAGATACAGTCTATCTCCATATAGATGCATGGATGGGAACCATATTACCTTCTCACACTATCCCCTTCATCTGTTCTTGTTCTTTCTTGTCTTTCTGCAAAAACAGTGGCTGGAAGGAGAGCCTTTCCTGCCCCTTGTAGTTCTACCCACAGCCTGCACAAGCACGTTTCACGTATGCGGAGCTAGCCATCTGACGTTTCATCTTCATGAAGACTGTCAGGGAGAAGATAGACAGCCTTCCATAGTATTTTTAGTTTGATGTTCTTTGGCGTTTTATTGATCAGCAGGAGCATCCATCACTATGTGTAATGATAGCTGCTTCAGAGGTAGAAAGGGGGAGATTGAATAAGGCCTTCAGGACTATCAGCTTGCTGCTAGTGGATTTATCAGTTTTTGGTGTCTTTGCCACTGGGAGCCTCTTGGATGTTCGTGTGCATTGACAACAGGTGGGGAGGTGGATGGGAAGAAGGTTATTCTCGACTGAATTGGTGTTTTCTGATGTAAAAGACTTTTTCTTCAGAAAGGGGAAGAGGGATTGTAAATGATTTTTTAAGAGGAAGAGAGAAAGGAAAGTATATGTGTGAAGTGTTTTCATTGTTGTCTCCTGTGTTTTGGACTCTTTTCCTCTTTTTCTGGACTCCTTATGTTCTCAGCAGCACCAGAGAGGTGCAGAGGTTCCTTATGTCAATAGCATGTGTCCATGTTGGCCCAAAATGTCACCAGTCTCACAGCTGATGTGCCCCATGTCCCAGCTCCCAGTTCCACACCATAGTGAGGTCAGCACAGGCCAGTCAGTGTGTTACTAAGGAAGTAGATAAAGCATAGCATTAGCAGTCTTAGCAAGAGAGTCAGAGTATGAACAACGCACAGACTGGACTTGCATTTAGTCTTTTGCCCTTAGAGCAGATTTCAAATTGCTCATCTGAAATGAAAGGTGCTATTTCCTATTTGTACTAGCCTCAGCGAATACTAGCTATGTGCATGCACTTGATTAAACAGTGTGATAAGTCACTATTGAAAAGTGTGACCTTGAAGCCTCCAAAAGTTTCTGTTATTTCTTTTTATGGTTTTACAGTCAACTCTCCCAAGTGCTAGCATAATGCTTTATTGCTAGCATTGCCAGTGATGATAACAAAGAACCGTTTCCAGACCTGTGAATGTGCACATCCCTGTCACATCCCACAGAGAGAATAGAGCTCAGGATGTAAAGAACAATTTCTTCTAGTCTGAAAACAGCAGTGCATTTAAGCCTCAGCCTAGGAGTGTTCCTAAGATAACATTTTATTCAATAAATGTGTTCCTTTTGAAATTTTCAGAAAGGACTCGTGTTTGCCTAGCTGAATTTTGGTTGTTTCATTTGCCTTTTTTGTCTCTTCTCTACAGATGATGATTTTTTCCATGAACTTCCAGAAACTTTTCCATCTGATCCTCCAGAGCCATTGCCCCACTTCCTCATTGAACCAGAAGAGGCTTACATTGTGAAGAACAAGCCTGTGAATCTGTACTGCAAAGCAAGCCCAGCCACGCAGATCTATTTTAAGTGCAACAGCGAATGGGTTCATCAGAAGGACCATGTGGTAGATGAGAGAGTAGATGAAACCTCCGGTGAGTTTGTGTTGTGTTATGAAGGGATGAGAATTAAAAAGCATTAATGTCAAGCCCAATGCTGTAATCTAGCAGCTGTTTCATATAGCAGCTACTTTTCTTTACTCTTGATACAGTTGTGAGTTCTGTATCTGGTATTATTGAGGATTGTTGTAGCACAGAAGCAGTGTCTGTGCAGGTCAGTTAGTAAAACATGATTGTAAAATACCCATCCTGGGCTTGAAACAAAAAACAAAAGGAGAATTGTGCACAAACAAAATGCAATAGCTTTTTTTCAGCCAGATCTGCGCCTTGTTCACTTCACCAGGGTCACAAATTCCCAGTGGTTGCACTGTATTATAGCCACAGACCAAGAACCATGTTCTCCTCCAATGTGCTGATAAGCAATTGGATTGTTCCTAGGATGAAGTTTTCTTGGAGAGACTAGAGAAAAAAAAGAGAAATTTAATTAACTTCCAGACAGAAAAAACCACACTTGGGCACTTTTTAGAGCAGAGGATTCCATTACACTTTTCTGCCTGATGTGTGGAGACTGCATGAAGGAAGTAAAATAGTACCTCCTAGTACTTAAAAAAAAAAAAAAAGCCACCACCACCAAAAAAAAAAAAAAGTTTAAAAACTTTAGTAATAAACCAGAATAAATCAAGGATATGATTGTTTCTGTTTGGGAAGACAGTTTGTCACATGCAAGGAGAGAAGTAGACTTACTGCTGTTTTGATGGCTCTGAGAAATAACTGGATACCAAGCAAGAAGGTATCTTCCAGTTGGGAATTACACTACCGCTTGGTCTAATTACTTAGAAAAATAACTCTACCAGATGTCCTGGAAGTCTCTTGTGAACTGGGTTTTATTTGTTTCAGCTCATTTATTTGCACAGAGATCAAAAGCGTAAGCTTTTAATGGTACTGTGGTGTTCTCAGCTTGAAAAAGAGAAGGTGGGTGTAAGGAAGAAAGGCTGTAGAAAAAATGTGGATTAAACTTTGGGCCTGCTTATCTGTTTGTAACAATAGGCTTTTACAACGTGTTGGCTGTGGTAGAAAAACTAAAAAGATAAATTCTTGTTACTTAATACATCTCCATTTTTTTTCATCCATGGGAGTCCACTGGAATGAAGGAGAAGCAGGAGGGCAGCTATCACTGTGTTAATTGTTTAAGCTTTTATTAACATCAGCATTCAGAAATATGAAAATGTTTCACTACAGGTTAAATTTTTCACTACAGGTGAAAAATGCTTTCTTTTTTCTGAAAACTCTCATTGTAGAATAACTCCATGATGCTGTAAAGTGAATTGCATTCTGTAAATGTCAAAGGCCAGTCTTGAAGAGATGCTTCTGAATATATTAGAGGACAAATGTTTTACATAACAAACAGCAGTAATTATATGCAAACAAAACCCATATCCAATTAGAGATTAACATAATCTACTGGAGTTGGAGGGGAGAAGGTTGTCAAAAGCCATGCACATCAGATTATTGGTGCAAGAGCCACAAACCCAGTCACACTGACAATCAGACTGACAATCAGAACCTGAATTTGTCGTTTAGCCCAGTTGTTGCAAAAAGCTGTTTAACACATGTCACAGTCATAGTGTTTGCACACCTTCCTGTAAGGAGACTGATAATCTAGGGCTTATTGCACCTAGTGTAGAAATAGGTAAACAATGTATTTAAGGTAGTGGGAAAACAGTATCTTCTTGAAAACAATGAAAGCTCAGAAAAGTATATCCACTACAGATGGAGCTGGAAAAAAAGTTGCAGGACACAGTAACTATGAGGATTCATTCTGGTACCTGAAGAAGGGAGATATCAGCTTAGCATCCTACACCAGTTGAACAGTGTTTCTGCTGGGTCAGTTGTGTAATGCCCGCAACTGAAAACTGAGTACATTCTTCTTTACAGATATTTTACCATTCTTAAGGTCTATTCTGCCCAAGTATGAAGAGCCATCATGCTGAGGAAGTTTTCTGCTGCCATTTTCAAACCAGTCTTTTTCCATTCTTTAGGCCAAAATGCAAAGAGAAGGAAAACAAGACAGACAATAAAATACATGAAATGAAGAAAGTAAAGGTCACTTGTGCTTTCTTTTCTAAAGAACAGGCAATCAGGAAGAAAGAAGACGAAAATACAGGTGTGATGCTAGCGGTACATCATCTGAGGATTGTAAAGGATGCATGAAAGAGAGAAATAGGTTTTGATTTGCAAAAGATTATGTGTTCATGGACTTTGAGCCCGGGCCCAGGAATGTAATCTATGTAGAGACTATTAACTCTTCTTATAAGATAAATTTGTTTCTGTCATTGATAGAATGATAGCAACAGCAATAGAGAGATACAACACAGCAATAGCAGTAGCACAAGAGGTGGAACGAGAGTGCAGCTGAGCTCTCATTGAAGAGAGCTGCTAGGGAGAAATTAGAAGGTATTTAGAAAGTCAATTTTTAAGAGAGAAAAAATAAATATTTCTGCCTTTTTCCCTTTTTTTTTTTTTTGTAACAGAGACAAGGTACAAAATAAGAGTTATATGCAATTTGCACTGTGGGATGTTTTTAAACAGTAGGTAAAGCATTGCTGTAAAGAATATGCACAGGGACTCTGTGGGAGTTATTGCCTTCTGGTTGAAGAGGATGAGAACAGTAGTAATGACAGGGTGTTCTAATACTACTTTATTTAATTAAATTAGTCTGAAAAGAGAACCTTGCAAAAAGATTCCAGTTATTGAGTCTGAGAAGCCAGAAGCCTTTACATAGGAGATCATTATTGAGGACACATTGAGCCAGCAATGTGCCCTCATGGCCAAGAAGGCCAGTGGCATCCTGGGATGCATCAAGTAGAGTGTGGCCAGCAGGTCAAGGGAGGTTCTTCTCCCTCTCTACTCTGCCCTGGTGAGGCCTCATCTGGACTACTGTGTCTAGTTCTGGGCTCCTCAGCTCAAGAGGGACAGAGAAGTGCTGGAGAGAGTCCAGCACAGGGCCACCAAGATGATCAGGGAACTGGAGCATCTTTCATACGAGGAAAGGCTGCGGGAACTGGGGCTGTTTAGTCTGGAGGAGAGGAGATTGAGGAGAGATCTTATTTATAAATATCTAAATGGTGGGTGTCAGGAGGTTGGGACATCCCTTTTTTCTATAGTAGCTAGCAACAGGAGAAGGGGTAATGGGATGAAACTGGAACACAAAAAGTTCCACTTAAACATAAAAAAACCTATTTCACTGTGAGGGTGAGGGAGCAGTGGCACAGGCTGCCCAGAGGGGTTGTGGAGTCTCCTTCCTTGGAGGTCTTCAAGACCTGCCTGGACATGTTCCTATGCGACCTGATCTAGGTGAACCTGCTTCTGCTGGGGGGTTGTACTAGATGATCTCTAAAGGTCCCTTCCAACCCCTACCATTCTGTGATTCTGTTATTATGATCTGGGTTTTTTGCCCTCAGACTCACTCTAATTTTTCTTCTTTATGGAAAAAGCTAAGCATTTTCATAAAGAAGTCTGATGGGTGATTCAAAACTCTTTAGTGCACATCTTTGACTCATTTCCTATATATGTGAAATACAAGGCAGCACGTGGTCTTTTTTATGTTTTAACTGGTATATTTTCCCATTAATATTAAAAAATATATCTAAAGAGTAAGAAAACTGGTTTTAAAAAAACCAAAGATTAAAGTTGTCTTGAGGGAACACATATAATTTTATGTCTGACTTTTACAAAAGATAAGAGTAACAAAAGTAAAAGGAACCCTGCCCAACTGATGCTTTTGGGGGCAAGAAAATTCCATTGTCACAGGGCAGGAACCTCGATAGCATCAATAGTTGTTAGAGCTGTTAGTGCATATTTTCCAAATTACTGTACCTCTGAAAACAACTATGGAAAAAGATTTTATTTTGCAACTGTTCATTTTATGGAAAAACATTTTAGGCACACACACCAATTCTGCAGTGGCGGGATTGTTGCTGATTTATAGAAAATCAGTGTCCTGCACCCCTTTCATTTGTCCAGAGGGACTAAAAACTGCCAAATCAAACCCCACATCCCAGTGATGTACAACAGATTAAAATCAGGGCTAGAGGAACCATGTTTTTGTCTTTTCAATTTACATATGCATTGTAATAGATTCTCTGTGACTATTAAGGTGAAATGATCTATAAAACCCGTCTTGCCCTCTGCAACACCAGTTACATGTTGTTCTTCTCTCCCCTTCAAGCAAGGAGAAAACAACATTTGAGACTCTTCTAAGTGCTAATTAAACAGACATATTGGGCAATTCAGCCAGCATTATTATTTGCCTACGCATTCTATCTTCTTTTGCTGGGATGCATAGGGAGAAGAGAGCTCAGGGAGTTTGCTGATGACCTCCTCTGTGTTCCCAAATAGCAGCAAGATGGAATAAAGACTCTTGAGCCTGGCCTGAGGCCCTAGCTCATGCAAAGTGATCAGATTTATCTGTGCAGTCTCAGAGGAAAGCCAGTCTGAGGGAGGCTCTGTTAAGTGCCAATCTTTTTTCCCATGCCGTGCTTTTAGAAGTAGGCTCTCAGAAGACCTAGTGTCTTCCAGGAACATCCCCAGTGGCATCCAATACCTTCAGCAAGGAGGATAGGTGGCTCCAAGGACTTTACAGTCTGTGGCCCCTTCAACTTTCTGCCTCCCCACAAATAAAAAAATGATAAAATTATAATCTCACTCAGAATAACATTTTTGTCTGATTATGAGGGTTCGTCAGACTGCACTGAGGTATATGAATATACACTTCAGACAAATCTATGACTTAAGACTTTTCAGACAGAAATCTTAGGCTTCTTTGTTTCAGTTTCTTTACATAGCCGGTGCAGTGATTTCCGCGCTTACCTCCCACTATTATCTTTCCCTGTTAATAAAGTCCTTTTGGATGACTTGCAGATTTGATGAAAGGAGACTGAGCTTTTGATGTAGGGTCAGCATTGATCTGGCAAATAGGAGATTGTTACCTTAAGCAACGGGTTTGGCAGCCTGTCGAGGGAGTAGATACACAGCTTGCAAAGTCTTTAATAGATCACCCTCTCAACAGAAAGATCAAAGATTGACGTCTGCCCTTTTGCCTTTAAAACAGCTCTTACAAGATGCCGCAGCCAAGACAGCAGTGGGGAAACCTTCACAGCAGCTCTCTCTGTTCTTCTGGCACCATGTACTGTCACTTCCAGCACACAGTACTCTATCATTTTCTCTTCCTTTCTGTGTGTTTATCTCATGAAAACCATGTATTTTGCTGTTTGTGACATCACGTTTTGGAAGGCTGGGTTGCCTTAATGACAAAAGCCCCATTAACTTATTCAGATGTTTTTTAAGGTGGGACTTTCGATTATACAGCAAAGATCATCATGTGACCTCTTATTTTGGGCTGTTGGGCTCATTTGTCATCATTTTTTTTACAAATAGGAAAAACTGTGGTTACTTTTTAAATGTAGTACTTCTCTGAGTACCAGTGTTGAATAACTCAATTTGGGAGCCCAAATATGAAATTCGAGTGCCCCTTTCCACCATATAAGCACAGCTCAGGGAGAGGAGGGCAGAGGGGTACCATTTCACTTATTTTCTGTGACCCATAGACATTCCTTTCCTTAATGCTCTTTTCTCTCTCTACACATCTTCCTTAATCTCTTTTTGCTGCTTCTTGACCTACTGTAACCTTCTAATTATCTGTATTGTTTTGCAAGGGTCCAAAAGATAAGGAAAAAAGCCATTTTTCTGAACAAATGTGGTCAGTTTTCCTATTAACTTCACTAAGGAGATGACAAGTGATACTAAATGCTGCAGTTATACTTAGCCTGCAATATTTTAACTCTCTGGGGTAGAATACCTTGGGGTTATATTACTAAGGGGAGCCACATATCATAAGTAAGGATCATTTTCATTCTACTGTTGTCACAAGTCATTTTATTTCCCGTTTATCACTGGATCAAATCCATTACAAACATCAAGCACCCCGATTCAAAATATTTCTTTCTCAGCAACATAAGCCAATTTTTAGCTCTGCTCCTTCAATACTCTGCCCTAATTCAACTCATTCAATTTCAAAATGGGTCTCTGTATCTCTTCCCAAAAGAGTCTATTAATGGTTTTGAGATGTGTGTTAAAGTTGATACTACAGTCCATTTTCTTCAGTTGTTCAAAGTTGGTCCTTTCTTTGGAAGAATGCTGTAAGTGAAACATGTTTGGTCTAAAAGGCTGCATCTAGTGCAAAGGAGCAGACAATTCTATTTCTCCAAAGAACTGGAATTCTCCAGGTAAATACAGGCAGTTCACTTGCATAAAAGTATGTGAAAAAACCCTAACTTTTGTTCTATTTGCTATTTGCGTTGCAGCCATTTTTAAAGTCAGACAGGCCATCTTTTCTCTGCCTGTCACTACCTGTGGCCTGTCACACAGCTGTCCTGGAGAAGAGCAGCCACATGCCCATTACCACTGAGAGAGAAGTTCTATATTCTTGTAGTTTGTGTCTCCAAAAATTGTCTACTGGGAGCATGCTCCCCAGCATGTTCAAATGAAGGGAATTCGTGACAACAACCCTGCTGCAGACATTTTTTGCAAGCAGGAGAAGTTTCCACTTTTCTCTTGAGTAATTTGTATGTTTTTAGAGAAAAAGACAAGACATTTTGGAAGGAGATCCATACTTACAGAGAGGCAAGAGAATCACCATTTTTTAGGATATAAGTTCAAAATGGTGGTTATTTTTGTTGAAGTGGGTAGAGAAATCACTGAGGTCAATCCCAATGTAAAGAAAGGAAATTATCTTACTATATAGAAAATAAGACCATTGGACCTCATACTTGCTTCTGGAGACAAATCTGCTTATTACAGGCAATAGAAAATCCAAATAGGCAATGCAAATTCACCAAACCCAGGAAAATTATCTTTTTGGTATAGAAGCCTGCCAAAGGCTTTGGAGTTTTTGAGTTTAGTCTCTACTGTATACAGTATTCACTTCTAATACAAATATTAACATATAGTTTTCTTATTTAATCAAACTGTTGTAAGTGGGGCTTTTGTCCCTGTCAGTTTATGTGGAAGCTTGCTTCTAGCTCTTAGACCTAGACACTTTATTTTCATGTTCACAGCCATTGACACCTGCCTGTTCTTCTGCTAATGCTGTCCTTTCCAGCAGCTCTTTGCCAGGCAAAAACATGTGCCTATCCACCCTTAACAGACAACAGCTGTGGACCTTGCAAACACTCTGCCCTCATGCTGAGACAATCTCTTCCAGCCTCAGCACTTGTTCTATCCTTCAGGGTATTCCGGGATGCTAACAGGGTATCCCAGAGGGAGCTACCCTTCCTACAAGTTAATCCTGCTTTCATTCTTCCTCTGAGAAATGATGGGCCCATGGAGATGGTCATTTGCCTATTCCAAATTTTCTGTGGATTCATTGTGTATCTCTGTGCAAATCACTCAATGTTTCTGCTATTTACTTCTGCAAAGTGCTTTGGGACCAAAAGATAAAAGCTTTAGGACATTTATCCATTTCTTATTGCAGCAGTGACTTCCTGTCTGCTTATCTGCAGCTGTTAGCCTAATTGTCCTAAAGATTTCCTGTGGTCTTCTAGAAAAACAAATCTGAGACAGGAAATAAAGTTGTTTAAAATAATAGGAAGAGGGATAGGGATGCTTAGTGTGTTCATCTGAAGCATTTGAGGATACCCCTCTGAGTATTTCCAGCCTACACCTTGTCTCCATCTGAGTTTTTCCTTCATTAAAACCTTTGTTACACACTTGGAACCACATTAATTCCCCAAAAGACATCATCAGACATCAGTCCACCCACCACAGCTTCAGACTAGCCATGGCTTTGCACAGCAATGCTTCCTTTTTCCATCTGTGTTGCCTGGCTCCTGCAGAGCCAAATGCCTTTTGTGTGGGACGTGGAGTCTCTGTGGTAAGGGTGGTCTGGTTCCTGAAAGGCTAATAAATGTTAACCTGGTTTGGAAGTGAGTCCCAAAGGTTAATCTCTGTCCTGCATCCACTGACGTGAATGGAAATCAACTGCTTTTTAGATGCAGGAATGGCAGAAAAGAAGAGCAGAGCCAAGGTCTTGTGTGCTGCCAAACAAAATTGCTGCAGTCAGTAACACCACAGCAGTGAAGGTCAGGAACACCTGCATCCTATAAATGTAAGGTTTTTTCAGTTTATTAACTACGAGAATGAGTAGGACTAGTAAGTCTGTAGTTCCTTTTCAAAAATCCTTGGAAATACTCAGGAAGATGAAAGTTATAATGATACCTTATTCTTTCTTCAATGAGAACAAGTTATAGCCTGATGCAGTCACTGGAAATGTGGTCTAATGCTGTTTAGAGATCTTGACGACTATGCAAAACATTGAAGTTATTGTCTTGAGTTCTCTGATATTCATACAAGTTTGTATCTATTACCTGAGTAGTATCTTCTGCTTTTTCCTTTATGTCATGGTTTAAGCCAAGTTGGCAATGAAGCACCAGTCAGCTGCTCACTCCCCCATCACCACCTCCCATAGGATGGGAAGGGGAAACAGAAAAGAAAATCAAAACTCATGGGTTAAGATAAGAACAAATATAATAATGAAATTCAAGTAAAATGTAACAACAGGAGGAAGAATAAAATATAATAATAATTGACAGAAAAAAAATCCAAGAAAAGCCCCGTGATGCACAATGCAACTGTCCCTCCCTGCCAACTCCACCAAGTTAGACTGGGCATGGCATTCTATGGTATGGAATAGCCTTTGGGCTAGTTCAGATCAACTGTCCTGGCCATGCTCCCTCACTGCTTCTTGTACACACCTCCCCTTCAACCCACTCACTGTCAGGGCAGTCTGAGAAACAGAAAATGCTTTGACTATACGGTCACTGATCAGCAATAACCAAAGCATGTCAGTGTTATCAACATTCTCTTCAGCATAAATCCAAAATGTAGCCCTGTAGTGGCTACTAGGAAGAAAATTAACTCTATCCTAGCCAAAACCGGGACACTCTATTGGCTCATTAGACAATGAAATAATTCTCTGAAGAAATGTAGTGCTTAAAACTACATTGGAGAAATCTTCCCCCCTGCCGCCCCGAAAAAGTGCCATTTGTATGGAACAACCATTGCAAATAGATCAGGTTCTATGAGGCTTTTTTCACTCTGTGGGTAGGTATCAAATCATCGCTAACGTGTAAGAGAAAGAGAAGTGGCTGTCACATGCAGCTCTGACCCATACAGGATGTAATTTTGTGCTGCCTTTGCGGGGTCATCACCTGTGCTCATTTGGCCATTCCCACATATTCCTGATTCGTACATAAATGAGCATCGTGATGTGGTAGGTAGCAGCAGGACTGCCGTTCACCTGCAGTGTTACATACAGCTCTTTCTCATCAGTTTTCGATGGGATGGCTCTCGCGATTCCTCACTTCTCATCCCTCTTTGTATTTTGATTGTGAGAGCAGAAAGGGAGTCTTTTGTTAGCCTCTTCTGTGTCTCTTCTTCCTCTTGAATACTGATCTTTAGTCCTTCTCAGCCTCTTTTATTATTTGCTCCCAGGTTTTGATTTTAGGAAGGATCTCGGTTGGTTGATTGCTGCTTTTGGCTTCCCAGTGACTTTTATAATGATGTTTCAGTAATGAATCCTGATACTGCACCTGAGTAGGTTGACATACCCTCCTCTGAAGAGGAGTAAAGGTTGCCAGGATTGAAGAATAATGATGCCTAAAAGTGGATCAGGTTTGTTTTGGGGTTTAGTTTTAATCCTTGTGTTCTCCAATGAAGGTGGAAACCAGTACTGGAATTCAGAGTAGTTACCCAGGGAAAAAAAAAAAAAAAGAAAAAAAGAAGAGGCAGACAAAGTTACAGGGATACTGTTCATGGTATTTACTTACATAATGAAAAAGGTCTTTTTTCATGTCAAAGTTGCATGGAACTGGAGAGCAACTCATTCGCATCCCTGGTGTCTCACTGTATCTGGTAGGGATCATGAGCTGAGCTGGATCCAGAAACATGTACACACCAAATGACATTTGTGACCAGCAGGCTGCCTTTTCGCACGCCTTCCTGAAATGATTCTTCTATTCACTGCAAACTAAGAAAGATATCCTGGTGTTCAGGAGCTGGTGTTTTGACTGCTGCCCTGGCGTGGTGCTGAAAACATACTGTATGGGGGAGCAGACAGTAAACTCCCAGAGCTTCATCTCTGTCTAGAGAAAGTCACTTCACTTGATAGCACACTGGATAAAGCTGCTCTGAAAACAGCTGCTTGCCTTTTTTGTCTTTTTGATTTTTTTCAAGATACCTAAGTTGGCTGTGAAATGTCACCCCTAGCATGCAGAACAACAGCAGCAAAAAACGGTGGGGCTTTTACACTTCTCCCCCATCCTGCTGTTCTTGCACATTGTGGACTAAAAAGTAGGAAAACAACTGAGAAAGGCTCCTGAGTGACCCCTTGTGTCACGTTGAGACTGTCCTTGTTCCCACAAAAGCTGTACCAGCTGCTGAACTGTGTCATTGCATCAAGTTCACAAAAATAAGGCATTTTCACCTTGTTTCTGTCTCTCAAAACCACACAGAGTGGATATGGTACATAGCTACATGTGCGGGTACATATTTTATATAAATATATAGACACAGATGTGTATGTCAGGAAGTCAATAACATTAAAAACTTGTTGTATGTTTTTATATTAAAAAATGCACACAATTCCGTGTAGTGTTCATTTCCCTGACCCCTTCCACTATGCAAAGGGAATGTAAACACGCTGTTCAAAATTCAGATGCTCTTGGTTGGCTTCCCAGATGTTTGAAATTCAATAGATTGTTTAATTTTTTTTTTCATAATTTCCCTGGCTTCTTTTAGTGAAGTGCTAAATAACCATTTCTCTTTTTTTTTTTTTTTGCCTGCATATTGAGATTCATCTGTTGGCTCTAAACTGCCTCAAAAGTGCTTCAATTTTGCATGAGCACTAAGCTGGGGACTGGGAAGCATTACCCACTGCTGAAGGCCCAGATCATTAGAAAGAGCATGTAAATCCTCTGAACCAGAAATAAAAAGTGCACAGATTTTCTTTGTGAAGTCCCAACTGCAGCTTTAAGTAAAACGTGAACCACTGGCATGTGGGGTTTTTTCCTGACCTTGGAAAAAAAAAAAAGCAAACCCAATCTTTTCTCAGCTGCACGTGCCTCAACCAAAAAAAGGAAAGGATGAGCTTTGAACCAAAAGCTGGAGCTGCTAAGAGCTCATACTCATGCTTTCCTTTGTGGATGACCTCCAAGCATTAGCCTGACAGAGAACTCCTTGGGTACCACCACTCAGCATTGCTTAGTATTGAGATGACCTGGGTCAAAATGCTGCAACTCACTTTTGTTTCTGCTTATAGACCTCAGTCTATGTGAGTTCAGAAACAATGATGCCCATAGTTGAACATAAATGTATGCTTGTAGTGAGGTTTTCTTTGGAATTGTGCTATATCAGAGCATGATTATTACATTTGTAACGGGAAAAGGGAAGAAAAAAAGTGGCAACAACAGGCACACGTTGTTACACGTGGAAGAAAACAACGTGTTTTGGAGCAATTTGTGCACAATAGCAAAAAATGCTATGAAATAGCCTCCATTAAAAAAGGTGGGGGAAAAGGGGGGATCCTTTGTCTCTGAGCTCTATATAGTCTGAGAACAAGCAATCCAATGCTGTTCAAAAGTATTAAATGGCAGTAGTTCAAGGCTTATCTAAAGCACTCAGCTGCCAAGGTTGGCAGGGGGAGGAGATAGCAGAAGGGCTGTTTTACCGTCCCCAAGGGGACAAGCCGACAGGGCTGTGCTGCTCACCTCCACCATGCTGGCAGGGACCAGGGCACACAGTTTGCTTTCCCCCAGCATTAAACAGCTCAGTTTGGAAATATTCCCTGCATCTTACACAACTTGATCCTTCAGATGTTTGTTAATGGGAAAAGAACAGATAGAGTTTGTTTTCACTAAAGTAAAATAAAACCCAAACAGAATGCATGTTCTTTAATTCCAGTTCAAAGTAAAATCCTTCTGAAGACAGCCCTTTGTAATTTTTTTTTCTGTAAGTTAAAAAATAGTAGGGGAGCTGAGATTTTAACTTAACTCCCTACCCTTAGCTGGTAATTAGATACCATAGCTAACTGGTGCAAACTTGACATTGTTTTTGAGGCAAATTTGACTTTATTAGGCCGTTGCCTTTGTATATATTAATTTAAGAATATATCTGTATCAATAAGAGAAAGTTACGAAGAGAGAAAAAATAGCTGGAAGCCTTTAATTTAAATATTTAAGCTAATATTTGCAGAAAATGGTTTGTGATCTTCATGCAGACATTCCATATCACCAGCCAGCCATAATTTACAGAAAAGCAGTATTGAGGCAAAACCAGGAGCGAGCAATCACAGTGTGAAGGATTACCAGGTGTTAAAGCTGCTTTCTCTTTTAAACTATCTCGAGATATCTATTTGTCTATCTATCTTTTGTTAAGATTACAGATACTGTATATAGAAAATCAGCTATAAGCAAAATGTTCCATTATGCAATCATCTCTGTCCCATTAGGATGCACAGAGTGCATTTTTCTCAGCAAGAACTTTAATATTTGAAGCCATTCTTCTTGCACATAGCCCATTTATTCATGTTTTAAACACTAAATTCCATAGCTTAAGTACTCTGATATATCTGATATCTCTGATACTCGCTGAATGTAAGAGATCCATCTCTGCAAGATGGTAAATAAATTTCAGCTCTTGACATAGCACTGATTTTACTTCTACTTTGTAGACAAATTTCACAAAGTAAAGGGATCAACCTTCTGCTACAGAGACAGGGTGTTTATAGTATCAGTGACGAGCGATTAAATAAATGGGACAGATCATTCAGGACTATTGATGAGTAAAATGATCATCATTCTCATCTTTGGTCACTTCAGTTTTACTGTCAGAAAGTGATCTAATGGCAAAGGATTGCATAGTAAGAAAGCAATGTGTTTTCCTTTTATTAAGTCTGTTTACAGTCATAGCACTTGGGTGTATGGTCTTGGACACTTTCATGAAGCAAAAAATATGATGCTGTTTTAACGATTTTTGGATGAAGCTTTATATGAAATGAAAGACAGATGGGGACTGTGAGAACTGAAAATGCTTTCATGCTTTTTGCCAAATGCTCTGGAGATAATTCATCCCCTCCTGAGACTATTGCAAAATTCCAATTTTCTTTTTTGGTAACAGGATTCTCCTGCCACCTTCATCTTGCATTAAAAAGTATGGATAATTGCATCATTCAAATCTGTCCTGACTGAGCAACATTCATAAAGTATTCCTTCACATCCCTCTACTACTCCTAATAGCTAGAAAAAGAAACTGTGAGTCAGAAAGCAGACTGGCATTGATTTATTTTAAGACTGAGAAAGCCACTGCATTTTTCTCTGTCTTAGTTGAGGATCTGAAGAGGGCCATACTGTGGTTTTTTAAGTTCCATGCTGTATAATTTGATTCTATAGCAGCATGCGTTGCATGGATGTTTAGAGAAATCCCCCTACCCAAGAAGTGTTTTGCTGTTGACTCCCCAGTTTTTCTATGTCATCAAGAAACACTGTCCCTGCCCCCTCTGTGGCCCCACCACACAACAGGAAGGCATATCTGGGGGTGTGTGCAGTTGTGGGGAGATCTGTGCCTGTCTAATCAGGGATGGAGCCAACAACCCTGACCATCAGATTTGAGAGGGTGCTCAGAGTACTGATTTCAAGAAACTGAGCTGGTAAAGGGTTGCAAGTTACCTGCATTAAAATGGAATGTATTTCCATACTTATTTACAGTGGCTGCGATACACCTGCAATCTATATGCATGTATTACAGTAATGTCTTTTTCCAGACCAGTAGGTCATAAAGCTCCATCTCCTTGAGGAATGTGTTTTATGGCTTATGTGATTACTAATTAATGAAACACCTTTTGGGCAAATGAAAGCACAAAAGCACATAAATTGTTTGAACTTCTACTTACACAGAAAATAAACAAATTGTCTATGCAGTCTCTTAGATTTTGTAAGCGCAGTTTAGTCTTGCAACTAAATAGCTCTGCTTCAGTGTTGTGTCAGAGGTTCAAACACAGGCCAATATAATACTTCCACAAAAATTGCTATGTCAAAGTCCTGAGGAATATTTTCACATGTGTGAGGAACTAATATCAAATGTTGAACATTTATGGCAGCCAAAATACATCAAAATAATTTCTTGACCCAGCAATGCCCAGTGAGGTGTAGATACTAACTCCTTGACCTAGATTGGCACCAGGCTGGATAATTAGCTTTGATTAGCTGCTAAAAATCTTCACTTCTCAGATGCTAACAGTGATCATTCATTGTCTTGCACAGTTATATATGGTTGCAAAACCTTATGAGATGTGTTTGTTTCCTTCTAGAAAGAAATGAATCTTACTGGCAAATCTGCTCCTATTAAAATCATTGGGAAATTTGCCAGTTACTTCAGTGGGTGTAATGTGGAACCCATGAGTTATTATTGCAGTTACTAATAATCTACCATAATATTGTACAATTGCTTTACATTTGCATACATTAAAAAAGATAACATTTCTGCCTCTGAAGACCAGATAATCTACGTCACAGTTTGTATAGCCAGCAAAGTTCATCACTTGGGGACCGTGTGAATGAAGTGTGTCTTTGACTGTATTTCTAGCATAACAGCTTATAATAAAAGACCATGTATGTAAGGCACAATTCCCTCCTTACACTTTCTTTTGCTCTGGGAGGGATAGTAATTTTATTTTTATATATACCATTAGCCAGTGCCTCTCTCCTGTGTTCATTCAGCTGCACACATTAGCAGTAGACTCTGTCATTAATGTACAAATACAGAAATAAGTAAAGTACTGTTTTTTTCCTACTCCTCTTCAGACCCCAAGTTGTGTTAATCCCAGGGATATATTTATTTTGTTTAAACTAATAATTGTATATGCTGTGTTACTAAACATGAAATAATTGCTATTTATGGAGAACCTGTGTATTTAATGAAACTGGGACATCATCACAGAGTCATTATGCCAGACACCCCGAGCCTTCTTGTAAGCTGTCCTCTGTCCTCCACTGGACAAAAAACTATCAGGGGTGAAATGCTGGCTGAAAGATAGAACCCAGAGAGTAGTGATCAATGGCACAGAATCAAGTTGGAGGCCTGTGGCCAGAGGAGTTCCACAGGGATTGGTTCTGGGGCCAGTCTTGTTCAACATCTTCATCAACAACCTGGATGAGGGGACAGAGTGTACCCTCAGCAAGTTCCCTGATGACACCAAACTGGGAGGACTGGCTGATTCCCCAGAAGGCTGTGCTGCCATTCAGCGGGATCTTGACTGCCTTGAGAGTTGGGGAGAGAGGAACCTCATGAGGTTCAACAAGGCCAAGTGCAGAGTCCTTCACCAGGGGAAGAACAGCCCCATGCACCAGTATGGGCTGGGGGTTGACCACTGGAGAGCAGCTCTGCAAAGAGAGATCTGGGAGTCCTGGTTGATAATCAACTAACCATGAGCCAGCAATGTGCCCTCATAGCCAAGAAGGCCAATAGCATCTTGGGATACATCAAGAAGAGTGTGGCCGGCAGGTCAAGGGAGGTTCTTCTCCCACTCTACTCTGCCCTGGTGAGGCCTCATCTGGAGTCCTGTGTCCAGTTCTGGGCTCCTCAGCTCAAGAGGGACAGGGAAGTGCTGGAGAGAGTCCAGTGTAGGGCCACCAAGATGATCAGGGGACTGGAGCATCTTTCATATGAGGAAAGGCTGCGGGAACTGGGGCTGTTTAGTCTGGAGAAGAGGGGACTGCAGGGGGGATCTGATTAATATTTACAAATATCTAAAGGGTGGATGTCAGGAGATTGAGGCATCCCCTTTTTACTGTTGTATCCAGAGACAGGACAAGGGGTTATGGAAAGAAGCTGGAACATAAAAAGTTCCATTTAAACATAAGGAAAAACTTTTTTACTGTGAAGGTGAAGAAGCACTGGCTCAGGCTGCCCAGGGAGGGTGTAGAGCCTCCTTCCTTGGAGGTCTTCAAAACCAACCTGGACATGTTCCTATGCAAGCTGATCTAAGTGGACCTGCTTTGACAGGGGGCTTGGACTAGATGATCTCTAAAGGTCCCTTACAACCTCTACCAGTCTAAGATTCTAGGAAAAAGATACCTTAGATTAGTTTATTTAGTCTCCTAATGGCTGCAAGGTTTTGGACCTGTCTTTAGGGAAATTTTACTCTAGTGGTGGTGCCAGATTTAGGTAAGTGTCTGAAATCAGACTGTTCTGTGTGTATAAACAGCCCCAGCCTTGAGTAACCTCTGTGACATCTTTTATAACCCATCAGATCCACATCTGTATCCTTGGGACCCAGAGAGGACAGCAAATATTTTAGGATTTGTTTTTTTCCTGAGATTTTTTTACTTCGTTCTATTCAAGTCGTAAAACTTCTTACAATGCTTCTCTCCCAATAGCACTGCAGTTATGCACCGAGATCAGAAAAGAAATGCTTGTGTAGAGGAGCATAGTAACCTTGGGATGCATTTTTTAAGGATCTGTGGTTTTTTTAAGTGAACAGTCTTAAGATACAGTTAGTGTTTATTTTGAAGAATTGCTTTAAATTACTTTGATTTTCTGCATTTTTTTTTAAAGCTCTTCACAATCTTCTTCTTGTCAGACAAAGGGTGTTGATAATTATACCAAGTATCCTCATGTATTTGTCTTCATGAGCTGCTCGCTTGGTTGAATGCAAATGAAGTTTGGACAGTGCAAGGAAATGCTTTTCCCTGTCATATTCTAGCTATTCATCACACAGAGAGTACAAGTTAGAAATACTATATAGATACTTTTTATGATTTATATACATTAGAAAGGACTTGTCAAGCATTCTAGCTGCCCACATTTCTGTTATCTCCCTTCAGCTGTGTTTGTTATTGCATTGCTTCAAAATAGTAAGATCCTGACTTCTGTGGATTATGCCACCAACTATGCAATCTTATTAAATCTGGAAATTCGTGGCTTTATTCAAGTGTTGTAAGAAGACATTTAATGTTCATGTCTTCACCTGCTGTATACCTTAGCCATATGAGAAACTGGACTGAAAAAATCAGTATATTTTTAATGAAGAAGGGAAAGTAGAGGAGATATTCTCTATGAGAGGGTAATATGTTGTTACTTAGCAGTGTGGCAAAGTAGAATTGGCCAATACCAAGTAGGTTATATGCTGCATAAATTACTGCCAGTCTCTTAATCTGTCCTATACAGAATGTATTTAGGCAAAATATAGGGGCTCATTTTATAACCTTACTTCTAATTTTTCACTCAGAGGTTGGGCACTCACTTATAATCAAATAATTCAATAAGCAATTGCCTGAACTGCAGGCACAGTGTGTTACATTGTCTGGAAATATTGTCTGAGACATGGGTTGTTTGGCTCTTTTTTTTTTTTCTTGTGACTTCAGCTGTATTTCTTTGATGTAGAGACAGAAGCAGGTTTGACAGGGGTAAGATGAAAATCTCTGTTTGAAGTGATCATGCCAGGGTTGTCCTGCACTTTGTGCCCATGTGAGGTAGGTAAGTGATACACTCCCTAATGAAAGCAGACAGGCTGTATCAGCTCCTCTGTGAAATCTGATGTACAACAATATGTCAGCTGGTAACAAGGCACTTGCTATCTGAGGTATTGCCACAAATTGCATTTTTTGTAATCTAGCCTACAAAAGGGTTTTCTCTTAGAGGTTACATTGAAGTGTGTTAGCAGAAGGAATAGGATTACAAGTTGGTACAACAAGGGAAACACGTCCCTTTTAGCTTGCCCCGGAGGCTGGTGAGATGTTTCCTCTAAGTCCAAGGTGCCAATGGGCAATGCTGGGAAGGAGTGGTTGAATTATCTTCAATTTCTGGCCATGGATGCTTACATCCCAGATGATCTCATGGTATCACTAACTGGTTTGATACATTTTGAACTCTAGGAAAAAGAGTTTACCTTAGAGACAAAGACATGACGAAATTTTTTTGCTTGTTAACAGAAAGAGGAGGCATCTATTTGGTACATAAAGAAGGTGTGCATCTCTTTGGTCATGGCACAACTGTTATTACTACTCAAAGACCAAAGGCCAAATTACTTTCAGTAACCTGAAACCTACCAATACTCCACAGCTGCCCCAAAAGGTATTCTGGGAGCTTATTATTTTGAATTAGAAAGTATCTTAGGAAGTCAGAGATAAAAGGTTCTGCTAGTGCATGCAGTGGGAGCTATTTATCATATGGTTTTGTGTCCTCAACAGACTATCAGAAAATGGCATTTGTGTCCTGGATGTTAAGACTATTTCATAATCATTATTAACCAGCACTGTCATTATGAGCATGCTTGGTTTAGCCCTCAGGTAACAAAGTTCACTGCTCCGTCAAGCTCTGTCATAATCAGCCTTATTATAAAAACATAATATTGTAACCTTCAGAGACTCCCTGGGCTAGTGCTATAAAAAACTGGGAATGAACTGAAGTAATCTTTAGACTAGCAGCAGTTGGGAATGGGAACTGCAGTGGGAAAATATAAGCATTTTTATGCATGTAATGTACATGTTTTCTCCCCACCCTCTTCATGCTCTTCTCAACAGGACAAAATCTGTACCACAGACCCTTTTCAAGACAAATTAGCTCATCAAAGCAGAACAAGTTTATAACACAATGTTCCCTGCATATGAAATGCCCATGCACTGGTTTGATTTCCATTCTTTGGAGTGCAGTTGGCATATTTTGAGTATTTCATTTCAAGGAGGAAAGCTGTTAAGTGTCCCCCCCAAGGTAACTGACTATTCAATAGCTAAAGATGTCAGGGATAATGAAATAAAAAACAAGCTAGGCTGTGAGTCTCTAGCAGGAAAATGCATCTCATTAGAAAGCATTCCCACCAGAGGAGTCTATGGTATTACATGCATGAATCCCTTTCTGCTGTTGTTAACCAAGCTTTGGATGCAGATAGCATGCAGCCTCTGTGACAGTGCATGACTGTGTACTAACAGCAATTAATTGTTGGCTCCCTGAATGGGGCCTCTGTGAAGTTGGAGGCAAACCAAAGGACTGGCCCCTTTTCCAGCATGAGGAACGTGCCATGATATACAATTGGGAACATTCATGTTGTAAGTATCACCTTGTAAGCTGTGTGGCAGGAGGCTGAGGATAGATGGCTTCCATGGGCTCAAGTCTGTGCTCAGCAAAAGGACTGTTCCTTTGGTGTCTGGTGATGGGGATGAATTGTGCATGCTGTGATCCAAGGCTCTTTCAGTTGAATTTTCTGGCAATTTTGGAAAGAAAAAGAAACTCAGTCCCACTACAGGAGTCTGCAGGAGTGCATTTTTTAAATGGTGATAGTGTTTCCTACAGGCAGACACTCAATAGAAGTCTGTTGATAGTTTGGCAACAAAGACCAAATAGGCTCACAAGAGGCGTAAGCACTCTCTCCCACCCCTGCCCAGTATCTTGGCTCAAATTCAGAGCATTTTGACTAGGTGGTGCATTTAGAGGCAGAGAAAGGGAGTGTGTCAGTATGAAACACGATCTGTGTGGACCTTCTTTAGCAGAGGGATTGGACTAGATGATCTCTAGATGTTCCTTTCAACCCCTACTACACTGTAATACCCATCTATTGCACTGTATTACAAAATCACCTAAGAAATATCCCAATATCTTCAGGATATATGACAGTAATAGTCCCCAGACCACAGCTTGCAATAACTATGTAACACGTGCCCATTGTCACAGAGTGTGGGGACATTTTCTGCAATGGTAAAATCCATTTTCCTGGGCAGTTCAGTGTCAGAGTGAACAGACTTCTCCCTGTGCTATATTTGTGTAGCAAAAGGACATGAAATACAGGAGGGCTAAGGGAATCATATAAATGGAATGACTCTGTTGTTTTATGATATTCATATGAAAATAAAACTGGTCTGGATCATCACTTGATGGAAATCATCCTGAGGACTTGGTACAATTTATATCAGCTGAAGTGCTGTTCTTACTTCTCTAATATACATGTGATACGTGATGAAAGTCAAAATCACAGTTATTAGGTTCTCATTCACTCATTTCTCTTATTATGCAGATAAAGTGGTGGGATTTTATCCTTCACATCCCTATGTGTTGCTGGATAAATAGGTACTGGTAGAGAACTGCAAGGTCTCACAACAACTTTTCAACGGTCTTCTGTTCCTACACTTTTTTTTCTTTCTAGTTGTAAGCATAATATTGACCAGAATTACTTGTACCCTGACAGGTCTGATTGTTCGAGAGGTAAGCATCGAGATTTCCCGCCAGCAAGTCGAGGAGCTCTTTGGGCCCGAAGATTACTGGTGCCAGTGCGTTGCCTGGAGCTCTGCAGGCACCACCAAGAGCCGGAAAGCCTATGTCCGCATTGCATGTGAGTGTCTCTGCTCTGCGTGTTTTGTTGATGGTGATTGGGTGGGAAAAAGTGGAGTTTCTGCCATTTGGGAAGAGATTTTGTTTCCAACCAGTTAGGCTTCATATTTTCTGCAGTTACTGGTGCATGTGAAAATTAAGGCCTTTAGAAGCACTGAAAAGAATTTCAATTTATCCTGTTGTTAAGAGCAAAATCATTATTCTCCTTTGTGTGGGAGGAAAGCATCAAAACTAGTATTTCTTGAGTACTGCAGTTATACGTCTCAAATGTCTGAAGCTAATGAGTAGGAATATTACCAAAGTAAGCTATGAAATGGGGTAATAGCTATTCCTTTCACAGAATGCTTATGGCTAGAAGTGATCTCTGGAGGTCATCTGGTCCAAACCTCTGCTCAAGCAGGACCACCTATAGCAAGTTGCCCAGGACTGATTCCAGATAGCTTTTGATTATCTCCAAGGAAGAAGAACACATTATCTCCCTGGGCAGCCTATGTCAGTGCTTGGTCATCCTGCATTGTTCCCTGATGTTCAGAGAGAACCTGGTGTGTTTCAGTTTGTGCCCATTGCCTCTGGTTCCATCACTGAGCATCACTGATGGCTCTATCTGCTTTGCATTCTCCCTTCAGATGTTTGTACACATGGATCAGATTCCACTGAGCCTTCTCTCCTCCCAGGTCTCTCAGCCGTTCTTCAAAGGAGAGATACTCCAGCCTCTAGTCATCTTCATGGCCCTTTGCTGGACTCTCTCCAGTATGCACATGTCTCTCATGTCCCAAAACTGGACCCAGTCCTCCAGGTGTGACCTCACCAGTGCTGAGCAGAGGGGAAGGATCACCTCCCTTGATCAGCTGGCAATACTTTTTCTCTAATGCAGTCTAGGATGCCATCAGCCTTATTTGGGTCACATTGCTGACTTATGGTCAACTTAGTATCCACCAGGAGATGCAGGTCCTTCTCTGCAAAGCTGAAAATATATATCTCTGCCATCATATAATAAAGCTGCTGTTCCTCAACCAAAAAAAAAAAAAAAAAAGTGTACATTTAACATATCATGTAATCAGATTTGTAATACAAGTCTGAGAGTGGTCATCTCAAACCTAACACTTCATCATTTTTTTTCACGGCTACTAACCTCAGTGGTTTTTTTTTAACCATTCCCAGCTTAGACCTCAAGAACACAGGGCAACAAGTTCCCTGAAAACAAATCTTGATTTGACTGTACAAATATTTGATGTTCATTAATTTTCAAAGAGGGGCTTTTCTTTGTAATAGAGTAGTCGCACTGGGGACTTCCATTTCTTTTTCACATAATGGAATCCTGTTTTATACAATGGGAACAAAATATATCATCTGGAATTGTATCTCTTCTGCTGTTTTCACTTCAGCAAAAACACATTTTGTGAGAAAAGGTCATTAGAAGCTGAATTTGAAGCATACTTATATTTCCTGTGCTTATATTTCCTAACAATTTATGAGAGAAGATAATTCTTCCAGCTAAATAAAGCTTTTCACAGACACATTAGAGAAAAGACTACCTGTCATCTAATACTCTTCATTTAGAGCTTGATTCTCCTTTTGTTCTTGAGAAAGTGTGACATCAGTAAATCCTCGGAGTTACCTTCTGTGTAAACATCCAGGTACAAATCTCAGAGGTTCACTTTAAATGCCTATTTTTGAATGCTTTTAGTCCAACTAGCTGGCTAGAAATAGAGCACCTATACATCTGAGTACAGGCCTAACCTCAGAGAAGAATTTCCTCAGAGTTAAGAGGAATGAAAATTATTATGCAGACAGTCTTTCAGCAATGCTAGAAACACCATTACATACATGCATAGTGCTTTCTCATGGCAGGAAACTTTTCAAGTCCAACAAAAGAGAGCGATTAAAATTCTTTTTCTTCTAAGCAGTCAGTACTTCAGAGAGGCTTAGCACTCTTTGAGCAGGTTTTTTAGATTATGACTCCCAAACTAACTCATTAAGTAGATTTTCGTATCCTACCAGTTAGCTCTTGACAGATGACCATTAAATTAACCCAGTTTAGAAGTCTGAGTGTATTGGTGGTGAAGTAACCATCAACCATTTCATGGTTAAGTAACTTCTGTGTACCACCATACCGATGCACTTAATTTCTGTGTAACACATAGTCATTGTGTGTATATGCAAGTTATTTTGTATCAATTGACAATTCTTCTCAGGCTTCCAAATTTCCATTGAAGGCACTCATAATATAGAGTTTACTTCTTTTTCTTACCATGCTTTGGAGTGAGAGGAACACTCAGTTCAGTGATTTTTCTGTAGTCTTAGTTGAGTTTTTAAAACAGCCTATTTAAATTCCAGGGGGTTTTATGTGCCTGTAACTCAAATGTGACTTTATATTTTACTAAAGTTTTTTTTTAACCTCTTGTTCCTGAATTTGGGATTCTTGTGCAGCTGTGACAGAGGCAAATCAGGTAGACTCCTTGGGATTAAGAGTTGAACTATTAGGCCTTACTTTGTGATGTCATTTGGTCACAGCCTTAACTTCAGAGGACTAAATCTGCACTGGCAATACAATAGTTGTTTCTTAATAGAATTAAACACAGATAGCAAGTCATCTAGGAGTTACACAATATGCCATAAGACTGAGTTGCAGGGTAGGATCTATGCGGTATTTATTAATCCAGAAAATCAATGATGTCCAAAATTTAAGAGGGGATGGAAGGGATGGAAGAGTCCATCTCTGCAGCTCCATCTGCAGCTGTAGTTGCATGTTTGTCACCAATGAAGTCTTCACTTTTAATTCATACAAAAAGTAAGCACTGATGCCTTTGGGAAGGTGAGGGATAAATGGAGCATGTAAAGTGCTCTGCTTATTATTTTTCTTAGTATCTCTTAGTGTTTATCTTAGTACCTGAACCTGGTGATTTCACCTTCACAGATACAACTGTAGCATAACTAGCCATACCTGCTACATTAAGAAAAGCTTCTCCCTCTTCCTCTCCTCCTCATCCTCTTTCTCCTTTTCCTCCTTCTTTTCTCACTCTTCTTCTCTCTTTTCTCCCTTGCTCTCCAGTCTTATTCTGGAATTATTGTGTTCTCTCAAGGGCTGGAGCTGCACTCCATTAAAGCAAACAAACAAACAAAAAGCATGCAACATCTCTGTTCACTGAGCGTGTAATAGAATTAACTGAAAAGTAATTTGAAAGTGTGAAAAATGTTCATCCTAGAAAAGCAGCTTGTATTTGTTTAATGCAGGGTCAGGCCTGTGTCAGAAAGTACATAACAACCTAGTCAATGAAAGTTCTCTGTGAAAATCAATTGCAACTTCAGTCTTGCTAAGAGATTCAGTTATTCAGGAAGGGGGTAATCTATAAATATGGAGTGAAGACAATGCTGGTTTTCAAAGGCTGCTCATGCTAGCAATATAAACAGGAAAAGAGTCTAAAGCCAACATCCTGACTTATCTAAGTGTTTAGGGCATTGAACAGTGTCTCGCCGTTGCACTCCTGGACCACAAGTATGCTAGGAAATCGCTCCCTTTTGTGCCATTTTTTCCTGAAAAAGAGCTTTTCTCCTGTTTCATGGAATTCATGTTCCTGAGGTGTTGATGTCCCCATGAGAACAGAGCTGAGCATTTCATCCTCTTAAACTAGCAGATTTGTTGGAATTAATTTTCATTTTGCCGTTCTAGATATCTCAGTAACCAACAAAGTAGGAACACCTAATGTAAATCTCGGTGGAGCTGGAAAGATAAAATAAATTTTCTGATATATTGGCCTATGAAAGTGCTGAAATGCATTTCCTATTTATTCACACATTTCTTATTTATTCCAGGCATATCCTGTCAGGAGCACTGGAAGTCGCTAATACGTTTTGATACAGTTTTGATACCGTTTTTCTGCTCAATTTAAAAAAACGTTGCCTTGGTGGAGAGAGGGTCGAAGAAGTGGATGTCAAATAGCTTTACCTTTGGCTGAAAAAAAACTCAATCCCAATATGAAGTTTTAGTGTGAATTCTATGTAACAAGCCTGATGGCATTGAGCAGATAAAACCTAACAGGGCAAAACTCCTGTTAAAAGGATGAGTGAGATCTGAGCCTGTGTAACTGAGAGTAAAGTTAAATCTAATGGAAAATAGATCTGATAAAGACTAAAAAATAGCTTCAGGATTTGACCTAATTTTTAGATCAGATAATAAAGAGGTGTCTAAGAAAAATTGCTTTGAGACCATGTGCATAGAGCAACCTCACTTTTCGTTTGCTTCAGGTTGGTGTTGCTGTAGCCTCATTGACTTCATGATGTCAGCCCATGCTGTCCTTGAGAAAATGTAGGAGGTATATAAGCCTCATATCTGCTGCCAGGTTTTGAATCTGTTGAAAGCCTATAAGAAAACAGCAAATTTCTTTGTAATTTCTGTTACCCAGTTGGTTTTGTGTGTGTGTGTAATAAATGTGAATAATGTCTTATTTTCCTTTATTTATTATTAAAATAATAATAAAATCTGATTAAAATTGGATTTTTTTTTAATTCAAAAAACATTTTTAAAAGCCATAGTGTGGTAAAGAACTGCACTTGTTAGTCTTTTGTATGATTTGATAGTAATTTCCTATATACTTATTAAAAGCCTTTTTTCCCCCCAGACATTTATTTCAAAGGAACATGGCTAATATATGCATGTCAGATAGATACTATATACTGATAAGATAAATGCAGTACAGAAAAGTAGACTAGTTCACCTGATGGGTTATCTCCACTTCCAAGGGATATGCAGTCATACAAAGAAACAGATATGAAAAAAAAAAAATCACAGATTCTTTACTAACACTTGGTTATCTCACTTCTTAGTACTAGGGCCCGTGCTCAGCTGCAGTGCCTTTCTTGCCTCTCTTCACATACCTAATTCAAACAACAGTGTGAGGACATGCTCCTGTAGCCACCAAAGCGTTAGAGCACATTGCAATAGGGAGAAAGTCAGGTGTATGTTGAGATAAGGAGAGAGAGAGCTAGGAAGGAAATCAATTGAAAATTTTATTAGAGGTACGTCCAGGATATGCAGTATTAAAAAATGACCCAAATATGTAGTTTGTGCACTTTGCTAAATGTATATGAGAGTTAGCAGAGATAGGACCTTAATTCCTTTCATGTGTACCATTTAATTTGCTACTAATCAGTATCTCCTGGTTATAGTTGAGTTGCATGGTCTTGAACTGAGAGATTACTGAAGAGAGAACAACAGATCACAGAAAGGGCACCAAAGAAGTTAACTGAGTGTTTAACATATTTGATACTATCACTCTGCTTTTGCTCCTGACAGGCATGCTGCTGTACCATTTCTCAAGTTAACAGGCATGACTGACTCCTAAACTTAAGGATGCAGTTGCAACAGTAATAAATAGAAATCACATTGCTTTGTGTTAAAGAGCTAAGACTTTATAAAGATGGTCTTGACTTCACTGTTAGCATTGCTTAAAAAGCAAAACGAAATCCCTTTACTGAATTTATATTAATTTAATCACTCAGTAGGAGCCTTGAGAATATCCTACCTACACTGTCAGGCCTAAAAAATGATCACCTTTCAGTAGAGCCTGCTTAGTGCCTGATAGTGAAACATAGATGCAGTCAGGAAGTTAACAAAATGTTGTGTATATTTCAGTAGTAACCAGACAGCTGTGTGAGTCAAATTAGTGTATCAGAACAGTAACAGCAACAAAAGACCACATTTATACAAATTAATTACATTTTAATGTTTCACTGTGTGGTAAATTCAATTCTACATATGAATTGAAATGCACACCTAGTGTTTCTAATGTCTATCTTTGGTACCTTTAGTACATCTGTCATCTAAATAAGCACTTAATTGAGGTTAGGTCACTTGAACTTTACATTTAAATTTATTTTAAAAACAAGAACTTTGCATTGTCTTCAACCACCTAATAAAATACTGAATAGAGTTAAGTTTATAAAGTGGTTTGCAGGTTAAGCTTACAAAGTAAAACCAGAAATATCAAGCTAAAAAGTAAAAATGCAACAGGATGAGAACAATGTGATCAGGGTACACTTGGAAACCTATCTACTCAGCGGATTCCTGTACTGGTTTTGGCTGGAATGGAGTTAATTTTCTCCCTAGAAGCTGATACAGGCCTACATTTTGGATTTGTGCTAAAAACAGTGTTGATAACACAGGGATGTTTTCATTACTGCTGAGCAGTGCGTACACAGAGTCAAGGCCTTTTCAGCTTCTCACAGTACCCCACCAGTAAGTGGGCTGGGGGTGTACAGGAATCTGGGTGGAGACACGGCCAGGACAGCTGACCCCTACTAACCCAAGGGATATCCCAGACCATATGGTGTCATACTCTGCAATAAAAAGCTGGAGGAAGAAGGAGGAAGGGTGGGACATTAGAAGTGGTAGCGCTTGTCTACCCAAGTAAACATTATGTGTGATGGAGCCTTATTTTCCTGGAGATGATTGCCTGATCATGGGAAGTCATAAATGAGTTCCTTGTTTTGCTTTGCTTGTGCACATGGCTTTTGCTTCACCTATTGAAGCATATTGACTCATGAGTTCTCACTTTTACTCGTCCATTCTCTCTCCCATACTACTGGTAGAGTGGGGGAGAGCAAGCAGTTGGGTGGTGATTAGTTGCCAGCTGAGGTAAACCATAATTCTTGATACAGTTTGCTTTCTTGTATTTTTTACAGTTGTGTTAATACCAAATGTATTGAGCGGGTTGTTCTTCGTGATAAGCATAGTCCACGTGGAAACTGGATTGCAAAAGAGTGTTTTATCTTACCAGCACCTAGCTGAACTAGCTTAGAACTGAGAAGAGGAAGGGAAAGATTTTTCTTCTGCAGACAGGCAGGCAGTGAGTCTCCAGGGAGTCCTCAGCATTATCCCCAACTGGCTGAAGATGCCATCAGCAGAGTGAGAGGCTGGTAGATGTGTACCTCCTGTTTGCTGAGGCTGTAAATACACAGGTAATAAAAAAGGAGAGAAGGTCCTGGACTCAGGCAAGCATCTTGCAGATTGCAGCTTGGCAAGCAAAGGATGTTCCTCACTTCATTTATACCTCAAGTCAGAGGATATAGCAGTCTTCATCCCCAAAACATGTTGTACACTTCCAGGAGGTCTCCTTCAGTCCTCATCATCTGCTTGTCTGTGAAAGCTGGTGCCACATCTCTGTGTGAGGCCTCACTCCCTGAGCCACTGAAGGGCTATGGACAAGTTCATTCCAAGCTGTGGGATGCTAGGCATCTTTTGAAAGGGAAAAGCTCCACCACCCTTAATGTTCCTCTCCAGACTGAGAAGGTGGCTAGGGCAACCTCTCAGTGCTCCAGCATTTGTCTTTAGGTCTGGCCAGATGTGAGTCAGCCTCTACAGTTTTACAATAGTCATGTTTTTGTAACTCAGTATCAGCCCTAAGTTTGGGATTAAATGCAGTGAGATACGTTTTAACAACCGTATGGATCCTCTTTCACTTTGTAGAACATCAGTGGCATTTTCCCACTCTTCTTGCACAATTACTTTTCTGTTTGGGTAATTTTTTATTAGACTAGGTAAAACTAAAACAACGTTAACTTTGCCTCTTGAGAACATTCTGAACAGAAAGTGGTAGACTTGAAGTGGAGGACTTGGCTACCTATTGATACTCAAATATTGGTTAAAATAATACCAAGATAGACTTCCTTTTTTTCCCCCAGTGTTTTAGTTGCAATTTCTGCTTTTGATTTTATGGGATGCCCATATATACTTAGCCATATAAAGCAATCTATCTTATGCATGGAAATATGTGCTTCTTGTGCTCCTTTCACATTCTTAAAACCTGATTTGTCTGAAAGCACATGCTAAATATACCTCCTTCAATGGTCATGGTTAATCTGAAAATTGAATAGAAAATGTGTTTTTTCTTTTTGTTTTCCTAAAGCTTGCACAGTTTTTGAATTGTTATAGAAGCAAAGTTGACATTGAAGTTACTAGAAGGAGCAGAGTCCTTTAGGTCTGTCAAGGGCAGAAATCCATCTTTCTCTGACAGTAATGCTGCATTGTTCTGTTCATTTCTGGTTTACATCTAATTCTTGGCTGACAAGTGTCTGTTTTTCATGCTTATTCATTAGTCACCTTTGCATTAGGACTGCCTTGAAGGGATCTGGTCTGGCTCTTATCACATTTCTCAGAAATGATAAAAGATATCCTTAAAGTTTTACCCACCCATCATTCACAGTAAAACCCAAAACAGCAAAGAGATGAAATTAATTTCATTTAAAAAAAGAAAAAGAAAGAAAAAAGATTAGAGTCATTCTTTGCTTTTTCTTAGAAGCTGACAGATAGAAAAGGAAGTGGGGAAATGCCATGAGTTCCTGCAGAAACTATCTTTAGCAGGCAGAAATGTATTAAATGTAAAAGGAATTCATTTAGCAGTGCATCAAAATTAAGATCTAATGAAGACAGTAGAGGTGGATTAGATAGTGAAAAAGCAAAATGATTTAGGAATAAGGCTAACAATATGGTGTACACTGAGTTTTTGATTTCCCATTATACTATTTCAGTTTTATGCCTGTGGAAATTCTCTCATTTCAATGCATCTCTGAATGCAAGCCATCTCTTCTTACTAGAGAGGGTTATACAGGAGTGTTTCAGGAATCTTGGAGGAAAATCTCATCTTAAGTATGCTGTAAATGTGCTGCAATATATGCCAGAAGAGCCTCCTCTGAATTTGCTAAGAATACACATTAGTAAAGAAAATAGAGTCTGGCTCAAGGTGTCAGACCAGAATTTTAATTCTCCTTGGTTTCTTTTTATGAAGACAGCCTTGGAGGAAAGTTAAAGGTGGGGGAATATGCCTGATGGGGATTCAGGGTGTCTATCCCCTGAGCTGGATGAAACCCACGGGAGAGCTGGTGAGAAAAACAGGATGGACCCTTCAGCCTTGCCAGTCCACTGAGGCTTGCTCCTCTCCTGAAGAGATGAGCTGAGGCAGAAATATTACCTGTCTAAGGGGAGGAAGAGTATTGCTAACACAGACAATCAAGAATTACTCTACGCTGCCAAAATAATAATGGAGAGAAAGTGCAACTGCCTTTCTGTTATGTCTCTCCCTATTGAAGGTGAGGGTAGAGGAGTCTCTCGCACAGCGATGCATTAACAGGGCTGCTGCCGACCCAAGGCTTTAATAATTCACATTTCCTCTTCACAGACAAAAGGGTCCTGACCCAGAATGGATCAAATGTTTTATTGTTTTGCTTTTTCAGGTCTTTTCTGAAGCTTGTTAAAACTTCGCACTTTTTTCTTTTTTTCTTAAATGGAGTGTATTTTATTTGTCTTTTACCATTCTCTGGGAAAATGTATCCCTTCTGTCCTTGCTTGCAACCAATTGTAACTTATATGGCACTTTGATAAAGTGAAAAGTGTCATTGAAAATATTCTGCTTGGAAAAGATCCAAAGTCTTTCAGTACATGAGCAAGCTCATCCAATTCAGTCAACATTATGAAATTGCCATGATGACTGTAATTATTAAACAGCACAGGAAGCTGAAGATTGAAGAAATCATAGCAAGAGCCACAGAAAAAATGCAGTTTAAAACCCAGTGCTGTCCCAGCACGGTATTTAATGACAGAGCAAGTGACAAAGTTGTTTGTCCAGGCCCTCCACTTCTTCGTCACTTAAAAAAAGTACCTTGTGAATTCGTTCGACTGTTAAAAGCCAGTGAACCTTATGCTTGGTTAGGTAAAGCCTGCTTTGCACTGCTGCTATCTGTAGCTATTTGTAGGTGGCATGGCAGCAGTAAGAGGTGGCAGATAGTTTGAGTGGGATGTGAACATGTGGGAGAGAGCCAACAAAGTAAGCTCTAGGAGCTCCCAATCTTGTAGATGAACAATTATGTGCTCTTTTTTTCTTTTCACAAATCAGTATAATTTACTCAATAATATCTAATGGCTCCTTTCAGAACATTACTGTCTGTTATGCCAAGACTCCTATTTAGTGTATTTTTAGTTTGTGGATCACTGACCTACTGTAATCCAACAGCACAATGTAGGAGCTGGAGATCCTATAGGGTCTGTCTCATCTGTCCCAGTCCTGCTACAAAAAAGGTGAAAGAGGCTGCTCACGCCCAGCAATTCCAGCTGGTGGTATTGAAGAGGTTAAAGAGGGATTTTTCACTGTTATTACACATTTCTAGACTAATGCTGTTTACTTTTGTATGCATTAAAATTTAGGGGATTTGTGGGGGTTTTGGCAAGTGCTTTATGAGAGAGGCAATGATTGTGTACACCACAGAATCACAGAATCTTAAGGGTTGAAAGGGACCTCGAAAGATGATGTAGTCTAACTCCCCTGCCTGCATGAGGCTATGGAGAATTTCAGAGCTCTATTGATGTTTTAGGAAGGTAGGCAGGACACTAAATAAACATGTCAAGGGAAAATCTCAGATTATTATCTATGTAATCTGCCTCTACTGTCTTCATCCCTCCATATTTGAACACCTGAAAGCTATTATTAATGTGCTATTTATTACTGTGTTTACATGCTTCTATTACAAGCATGGTAACTTTCTCATTTATCCTTAGCCATGGTATTAGAGCATTATATATCTCTATAATTGTCTGCACTGTGCACATATGTGTACCTACTACATGCACTAAAGTGTACTTGATGGGGAAGTAATTATTTTGTTTTAGAAATACCTGTGAAACTATCATTCATATGATCATATGGGTACTGCTGGCAATATAACCCCAGTTATTTGCTAATTTAAAGCAAATTGCAGTAACCCAATGCACCCTCAGTAATTCTGCAGATAATATGAAGTTAGACAGGAGCATAAACCTACTTGAGGACAGGAAGGCTCTTCAGAAGGACCTGGACAGACAGGATTGATGGGCTGAGGCCAATCACATGAGGTTTAACAAGGCCAAGTTCTGCAGATGGACTACTACAACCTCAGGCAATGCTCCAGGGTTGGGGCAGAGTGACTGGAAAGTTGTCCATCAGAAAAGGACCTGGGGGTGTTAATCCACAGCTGACGGAACATGAGCCAGCAGTGTGCCCAGATGGCCAAGAAGGCCAGTGGCATCCTGGATTTTATCAGAAATAGTGTGACCAGCAGGGACAAGGAAGTGATTGCCCCATGTACTAGGCACTGGTGAGGCCACACCTCAAATACTGTGTCCAATTCTTGGCCCCTTTACTACAAGAAGGACATGGAGGTGCTGGAGCATGTCCAGAGGCGGGCAACAAAGCTGGTGAAGGAAGTAGAGAACAAGCCTTATGAGAAGCTGTTGAGGAAACTGTGTTTATTTATAGGACAAGAGGAAATGGCCTCAAGTGGCACGAGGTGAAGTTTAAATTGGATATTAGGAAAAACTTTGGGTTGTCAGGCATTGAAACAGACTACCCAGAGAAATTGTGGAGGCATTTAAAAGTTGTGTAAATGAGGTGCTGAGGGGCATGATTTAGTAGTGAGCCTGGCAGTGTTAGGTTGGTGATTGGACTTGATTCTAAAGGTCTTTTACAATCAAAACAATTCTATGATTCTAACCTGTCATTGTGTGTCCAGGATACCTATCAGGTTCACAGGATGTATGAGGAGCCTGGGCCAAAGGAAGAATGTCACATCCTGAGACACTCACCAGCTCCTGAAAGAGCTGATCATCTCCATGTTTAACATGCAGAAGTATGGCAAGCCAAAACTCAGCATTTAGTCCTTGGAATGTTTCCCACCAACAGGGAGTCATTTCTCCAGAACATGGAGAGTTCTGGTTCTACTCAAATTGACACATAATGTCCCTCTTTAGCCTCTCAGAGAGGGTAGAATGAAGCTGGTGGGCTGGTGATGCTGGAGCTGGCAACTAGAGAGAGCTATGTACAGGTGTCAGAGACTGACCTCATACAGTCAGTTCTTTTGCTGAGTTCACTCTTACATGACAACCCTTGCTGTCCTGGAATAGCTCCAGTGTGACAGGGGTGCTGACAGACATAGAATCATAGAATCATAGAATCATGGAATGGTAGGGTTGAAAGGGACCTTTAGAGATCATCTCATGCAAACCCCCTGCAGAAGCAGGTTCACCTAGATCAAGTCACATAGGAACGTGTCCAGATGGGTCTTGAAGACCTCCAAGGAAGGAGACTCTACAACTCCTCTGGGCAGCCAGTTCCACTGCTTCATCACCCTCACAGCGAAATAGTTGTTTCTTATGTTTAAATGGAACTTTTTGTGTTCTAGATTCATCGCATTACCCCTTGTCCTGTTGCTAGATACCATTGAAAAAAGCGATGTCCCAACCTCCTGACATCCACCATTTAAATATTTGTAAATATTAATCAGATCCCCCCTGAGTCTCCTCTTCTCCAGACTAAACAGTCCCAGGTCCCACAGCCTTTCCTCATAAGAAAGATGCTCCAGTCCCCTGATCATCTTGGTGGCCCTGCGCTGAACTCTCCAAAAGTTCTCTATCCCTCTTGAGCTGAGGATCCCAGAACTGGACACAGTACTGGACAGAACTGGACGTAGTCTGGTGAAGCTTGACATGTTATTCTAAGAAAGCACAGAGTCACAGAATGGTAGGGGTTGGAAGGGACCTCTAAAGATCATCTAGTCCAACCTCCCTGCCCAAGCAGGTCCACCTAGATCAGATCACACAGGAACACATCCAGGCAGGTTTTGAAAACCTCCAGAGGAGACTCCACACAGGACTCCCTCACCCTCACAGTATAGTAGTTTTTCCTTAAGTACAACTTTTTGTGTTCCAGCTTTTGTCCATTACCCCCTGTCCTATCACTGGACGCTACAGAAAGAAAAGAGCTGCACCATACCCTTGACATACACCTCTTAAATACTTGTAAGTATTAGTGAGGCCCCCTTCAGTCTCCTCTCCTCCAAGCTGAACAGCCCTTCCAGTCATCCTCTTTGCCATAAGTTTTCTGGTGTTGTGCGTTAAAGCCATCTTCATCAAAAGTTGAGTTTAGAATGGCAGATTTTGTAGTGAGGCAGCTGTGACATTGTCATGTACTTCCTTTTGACAGAGACTAACCTCGAAACAGACAGGTAGAGGCAGTAATTTCTTATATTACCATGGTAAGATCCAACAAAACTTATTCTTCTGTGCCCTAAACTGTGGCCATAAAACCCATTCCAACAGAGGGGCTTCTCTGCCCTGTGTGCTGGAGGGATTGGGATTGTCAGTGATGGGGAGGAAGCGGGGCTTAGGGTCACTCCTCTCAAGCATGCCTGAGGTGCAGGGGGACAACAGAGAGGCTTTAGTTTCACTAGGGAAATGCATGAGTTTAATGACACATTATCAGCTTAAGTTAAAATCGGCATCTCTATCTATGATAAGAGCATTTCTATGGTACAATTAGATTGACATTTAATTCCAGGTAGTTAAACAACCAAATTTTCCCAATATGGGGTAAGAGACAGAGGCCTCATGCTATCTGAAGGTGTCTTTCAGAGGAGCTGATTTTGGTTGCGGACATCTCATCCCCTTTTCTAACATTGTATTTGCCTGCTGCAGGTATTGCCTTTTGGTAGTGCTGATGCATTTCCTTGTGGGGTCAGCGGTAAATCAGATCTTGGAGGTAATATAGATGAAAAATAACTCTTTGGGTAGTTTATTTGTAAACTGGTTCAATTCAGTGATCTATTTTCCAGCACAGTTGCAGGTTATGGCTTCAAAATATGAAATATTTGGCTTTAAATTGTTCCCATATGACTTGTTTCTGAAAAGACACAAGTATTTGTGCAACCTCACTGTGACCTGATATAGGGAACAAAAAGTAAAGTAAAAATAACATTTTTGCAAGTTTTTTTTTTTAAAGCCAAGCCAGCTCTCTGATGGAGCTTTGGACATGGCCTCATATCCATCTGCAGCATGAACCAGTAACAGGGAGAACTATCCCTAGTTGCTACTGGGACTGAGTGCTCGGTTATGCAAACCCCATCCTCCCTGTGCCACAGTGGAAATATAGAGCCAGCAGTAAGGAGGGAACATCTCAAGACATTTTATCACCAACACAAAGTGTACAAAAGTGTACAAAACAAAGCCAGAGGGCACAAGTGTCCAGTATGATGAGCTGGTCTGAGGTTTGGAGATAGATACATTCAATGCTCTCTCTGCCTGCCACGTTTCTGGGATGCTGTGCAGGGATCCAAGCACTGTTCAGCTCCACATTATGATTATTATTATCTATTTAGTGCTCTAGAAATAATGATAAGGTGGACACTAGATAGCTAAAGATACAAAGTTAATGCTTATAAACTAAAAGTTTAGCATGAGCACTTTCATCCATTAGTTTAAGGCAACCCATGTACTGTAGTTTTACGGATTTATTTATTTTTCCGTAACTTTCTTTAGTACTCATTGGCATAGCTTACCAAACCTAAATTATCTGAAGAGACTTGTTTTCGCTTTTTGGTTTGTTCTGTGTCTGGACATGAACTTCCACAGTGAGAGGCTTTGGATCCATGCTGGGTTCATATGCTCTACCACAATATAAGTAATAAGTCCACTATGAAACCTTTGAATGCTTACTGTTGGAATGAAGTGAAAATGTGTCCTGGTCTTTTTTAAGTGCTTCACTTTCCAAGGAGTAGCAATAATATTTTCTCTGCTTAGAAACATCTTTCATATTTATGCAGTATGGCAGTCAAATGTAATTTAAACAACCAGCTGTCAATACCACTAATTCTTTTTCCTCACCTTCTGCCTTCCCAGATCTCCGGAAGACTTTTGAGCAGGAGCCCTTGGGGAAAGAAGTGTCCCTGGAGCAAGAGGTCCTGCTACAGTGCCGGCCCCCCGAAGGCATCCCAGCAGCCGAGGTGAGCAGCAACAGCAGTGTCCTGGCACTTGGACATCCTAACTAAGGCCTGATTGGTAGCTAGTGGTGCAGTGAGTTGGCACATGGCATGATGAATGGGTGGTAATGAAGAGCTGACTGACTGCTGCTCACAGACAGGATTGATTGGGAGCTGAGTAATGGCTTTGGACTGTGGTACCTTACTGAGCAGAGCTGCAGGCTCTTCGGTTTCAGTTTTTTCTTCCCTTTCAAAAATCACTATTACATCTGGCATTCAAAGGACATGTATCTGATGGAGCATATTAATACCAGCCTACTATCTTTCCTTTTCCTTTTAAAGAAAAAAAAGCCCACTTAACTTATTCTGAGAGGCAGAAATCTTCTTTCAAGCATAGTATAGAGACATTTTAATTTTCAGTTTGTCAGATTATATTTCCCTCACATGTTTGTACATAGGCTCGTGTGTGCACCAGTCAGCCAGCTCGGTGCAAGAGAATGTAACATGGTCCAGTATGGGCTCCCAGGCGAAGCAGCATGAATTGGAGGCAAGTAGGAGACGTGTCTACCATCTTCAGGAGCTTATCTGTTTTTCCTACTGACATTTCTTAAACCTTCTTAAATTTCTTAAACCTGAAGTGAGTTAGCCTGCCCTCTATCTGTCAGGAGTGAATCTACCCTTCAGGAAAATCTGTGCTCACTGACAGCAGTAGGTGCCCCTGTAAACAGGAGCTTCACAAAGTGCAGTGGTGGCTCCAGCTTCAGACTCATTGCTTACAGGAGGAAGGATCTCCAAGTCACAAGAGGGATTCTCTGAAATCCTAAATCTGCTGTGGCTGTTAAGAGAGAAATTGATTGTTAATAATGATAATTCCCTTATCTGAATTCTCCTTGGTTTTCCTCTGCCACGCACAGAAGAAACTGTTGCCAGTTTGCATTAGGATAAGTTAGACTGTCGTGGCTAAGTAGCAAAGTGGTTGTCACTCAGTGATGATGACTAATTTCTCAGGAGATGAAGCTTAAAATCTCCCCATCTAACCCAAGTTTAGATTTAATCAGAATTGCAGAAACGTGCCCACATATATCAGAAGGAATAATTAACATAGAAGATTTTTCACATTTATTTTTTCTGTAGCTTGTTTTTTTCCCAAAAAAACAGTAAAGAGTAGTTGGGTCTGCCAAAACAGCTTGCAGACAACTGTAATGTTAATCAGTTGGCTTTCCTCAGGAACTTAGCAGCAATTTTTTACTTCCTTTCTGGTGCTTCTTTATATCAAATGAAATAGCCTTTGTGCCATGACAGGAATGTTTGCAACAGGGTATGTTGCTCAGGCAGTACAGGGCAGTACCAGGGAACTTATTATCTTTTCTAGAAACAGAGATTGGTGATGACAGGTAGTTTGCTTGAGTGCAGTGTTACAAGCAATTCTGAAATTTCAGCGGCCAGTCAGGTTATTCCCTCTCAAAGGTCTGTAATGCCCAGTCAAGCGGCTGGGACCCAAACAGCACAATGTAACATGATGCGTGGATCTCTGAAAAGATCCTCTGTGAGCTGCTGTCATAATAATTGCACTTTTTCCTGCCTTCTAGTATCCTGAATCTCTCTGTCAATAGCTGAGATTCATGACTGTACTTTAACTGGCTCTGGAATCTTTTTTGTACCGTGGTGGGGGCAGACACCAATTAACACTTGACAGGCTCAGAAATTGAATACTCCCCATCTGACATTCCAAAGAACTGTTCTCAATGTTGTTTTTTTCCTCTTCTGACTTTTGAAGTCAGAACGAGATCAAACACTCAGATTGGACAGCCGTCTAATACAGTCTCTTTGTAGATTCTTTCCAACACTATTAAAAGAACAAAGACCTGAACACTAATGAATATGAATACCTTAATGTGGCACTTTATTACAGCCACTTGCTGAAGCTGGTAAGATAAATTTAAAAAAATTGAAAGATGAAAGGTAACTTGGTGGGTTGAAGGATTACATGATTATTTTAATTTAAAGATAAATGAGTTCTTTGTTTAAGGCTTCGTTTATTTGTTCGGAGAAATTTCTGATATGATGGTACAGGTAACTAAGGGACTTGGGAGATGGAAGGAAGCAAGCTGGGGCTATTTTCCATCTTCTTGAAAGACTGCTTTGATTCCATGCAGTATAAGCTAATGCATATGCTGCAGCTGTGAGCAGCATTTCCAGATGCTTTGGTGAGTTTAGACTCTTCCCATTCTGGACACTGTGTTTTTGGGTTTTTTCCTACTTACTGGCTTCTGAGGTAGTCACTGGATTTAACAAAGGACAGAGGAAGAAAAGCTTTTTGTGAAACTGTACAAAATACACATTCAATGTAATGTAATGCTGGGGTCCAGAGTCCCAGCGTCTTCCCCTTGCTTTCACTCTTTGATTTTATTCTCTCACTTCATTTTGGTTTTTTTCCTGATATTTCAAAGTCACGGGAACAACTATGGTGAGGGAGACATTCCGTCCTCTTTTCAGTAGCTGGGGAATTTACTCTTACCATTCCCAGCAATTAATTGCAATTAACTCTGTCAAGCTCTTATGGATCAATGCTAGAGCAGACCTTATTATTACTGAAAAGCCAAACGACACAGCAGCATCCAGCTGCCCCAAAGGGCAAGAAGGACAAAGACACACACGGGCAGGCAAAGTTTTTAAGCCACGACTCAGATCCACAAGGACAGTGAGCATTAGAGTAGGCTCAGATCACAGCCACTAGAATAAAAAAAGCTCTAATTCAAATAGAAGCTGGTGCATTGAAATATATCAGCTTCATGGCCTGAAGTCAAATTTAAGTACGTCTTACTTGTTCACTTGGGACAAAGTAAGGAACTGAGGATTGGCTTGGTCTCTGGGAAAAACTGATCTGCAGTCATATACCCCTGACCACCAGCCCCAACCAGTGCCAGTACCACCTGCACCATGGCATGCCTCCCCACTCACAGTTTTGTAGCCAAGATCAAGCTGAACCTACCTACAGGTTCCGAAATATCTGGGTAGATGTTTTGTCTCTTGCAGCGTGTAGCCCAGGCAAGCAGCAGAAAGAACCAGCATAGTCTCTGTTACACTGAGGTTTCCACACATAGCTGAGGGGTAAAGGGGCAAACTCACATATTCCTGCTGTGAAAAAAACCCAAGGAATGGACACAGAAACAAACAACACACTGCCCTAGCTCCTTGCTTCCCTGCCTTCTGCTTTTCTTCATGGGGAGAAATAGGATAAGGTGGTGAGATAAGCAGTCTGACCTGCCAGACTCAATGGGAGCTGCCAGCACTCATCAGAAATCAGACAGTTGCAGCTCTCCAGTGCCAACAGAAACATCCATTTCAATTCCACTCTCCTCCGTGTGTGCATTTTTTCAAACTTAACCTGAGAAGGCAGGAAGGATCCCATTCTGTGACGCTCGAACAGTATTGGTGGATTTATTAGCAATTAACCTCTTCACTCATTTACTTTGTTCTTTGAAAGATGATGGCATCGTATTGCACATGATAGAATATAGTCAGAGACACTGTGTCACATCAAATTAGCTCATTGCGATAAGTTATAGATCAAAACATAAATGAGATGTAAGATTGGTTAATATGCCTTAAGCTGCAGGACAAACTGTTACATTGAAATGTGTGATTTACAGAGCCTTTAACAGAGGGATAATTGCTTCTGTAATTATAATTGAGGTGTTTCACAGAGTAGTTGAATCGCAGAACAGGGTGTAACGTACAGTTTGGCAACCCAGCTGGGTTTAAAACTGGACATGGTATTTATTCATGGCTTTAATTAGGAACTAGAGCAAGGGGAAAAGCATCCCTGAGCCAAGAGGCAAAAGAGAGTGTTTTGCCGAGTCAAGATGACTGTGACATAGACTTTATTCAGCTGCTTTTGCGTGGGCAAAAGCTGATGGAAGCTGGGGACTTCTCCAAATAGACAGCATCAGGTGGCTGCTGCATCTAATTGATTATTAATATGACTGCTGTTTGCTTTGTTTCATGAGAGCCACTTCTGTTTTGCAGCAGTTAATCCCTTAATTGGGATTTCATGTGTATGCATTTCCATCCAGGTGTGTGTTGCTGAGGCAGTGTTTTATATTACCAGCAGGAAAGTGAGCTCTAAGAGAGGTGAATAGAGGAGTTGGTGGCCACAAATGCTAATTAGCTGGGAAGTAACACTGTCTTTTGTGGTACCTTACAACGTACAGCAGAACAGCCTTCAAGTGTCCATGGGAGGAATAGCATTTCCTTTGCAGTTCTGTTGATGCGGATGTAGATTCAGGCAGAGCATGTTCCGAAGTGAATCAAGTTGCTGTGTGATTGGATCTGACCACAGACAAGTATGATCTGTGGGACTGGAGAACAGTCAGGTTCTTTCATAAGATATCACAATGGGAGAGCGTACAAGAGCATTGACATGAACGCTGCTAGCTTATCCTCTTTACAGCTTGATTTTGTGGTGAAGGTGGCTGTGGGATGCTGGCTTAGCTGGCACAAACTATCTCTCCTCTTCAGATTGTACTCGGAAAAAGCAGCATTTTACCTTATGCATATTTACAGAAGATGCACAGCGTGAGATATGGCTTTTTGCTGCATTTTTTTGATAAGGTACATGAGCATAGCTCCCAGCTTTCCCCTTAGAGAAGGTAGCTCCTCATACTGAAGATATTATTCTGTAGACATTCAAGATTGGTCTCCAAAGTCCTACTTTGACACAGACTGATTCTTGCTCCCTATAGTCAATGGGCCTTGCAACATGAGAGTTAGCCCTGGCAGGCCTTCTCAGAGCCCCCAGTTCTTCCCAGCACCCTCAGTCATCCAGTGATAGTGTTTGCCTTGGTCAGTTCCTCTGGCAGTAACCTTTTTTGGATGTAGTGCTCACCTTTGGCATGAGGAGTTATGATGCCTCTATGCTTTAATGAAGTTATTTCCAAAATACAATCTGCACACTGCATGTCAGCTGGCGCTCAAGAGCCATTTGATCAGGTATTGCTGGGTTTTGCTCAGGAATTTCTGTGTGCTTCTAAAACTAAAGCTTCTAAAGCTTCTTTCGCTAAAAAGTGTAACCTAGGCAAAATCCTGTATGCCTTTTAAAACAGGTAGGAGGAGTTGTTTGTATGATGGCAGAAACTTTCAGGGAGAGTGGGAAAGGGGCTATCCTTGGTGACTGCAGACACCCCCCAACATCCTGTTTCCTTATGCAATTTAACACTCCTGAAAAGCATATAGCTCAGTGCTTTGAGGAATAAGAGCTATCTATCCATCCATCCAACAAACTACGGACATCACATCGGTAACTTTTTTAAAGCTATTTTAAAACAGACCCCTCCCAGTCACTTCAGGGACTGGGGAGTCCACATGGCCACATGGTGTCAAAAGTGCCAACTAACACGAGCCATGGGGTCTCCAGCTCAAGACTCACTTTTAGGTGGGAAAGGAAGCCCAGCAACTTCTGGTGGCCACATCATAGCTGCTGTGATTTTCAGTTAATACTACTGTGATCTGTATTTGGATTTGAAACTCTATGAAATAAAGTTATCCGTCTATTGCTCGTAGTTCACCTTGGCCTTCAAAGTTTTTTCTGTGAGAGTTCATTTTCCTGCAGTGGATAGAGTGAAGCTGTAATGAAGCCAGAATCATCCAGCAGCTGTATATACACCCTGTGTAGATTTTAGTACTCAAACAGAAAGTTAGGTATATGTGCAATTAAGGAAGTGTTTCCACAGCAGGAACACAAATTCCCCTTACTGGCAGTAGAAACACAGTAGAAACAATTGAACAAAATGTCATGGTGGTTTGCATTCACTGTTTCATTCTGTATATGTGTTTTGCAGTTTCTCATAGCTGTGTTTTCAGCCTCTTTGGAGACCACCTTTTTAACCTGAAATGGGTATGAAATCAATTTCTACCAAGTAGTACATGGAGGAGAGCATCCTTTTCAGCAGGCAGTTGCTGGGTTGAAAGTACACATTTGAAACCAAATTCAAAAATCAAATAACATTCATCAAAGCAGCACTTGGGTCTCAGGTACCTGAAATAGCTGCTGATTCAATAGCCCTTATGAAAACTGCTAAAGTTTTCTCAGTCTCTCTTGGGCATCTTGTACTGTGTCCAGAGCAGTAGTTAGCTTCACAAATGTTTTACTTCTACTAGCACGTATATCTGTGCCCTTTCTATTGATATGGCGTGGGAGGGAGGTAGAACAGAGATGAAGCAGGAGAGCTGTGATTTCCCTGTGGCTGTTGGAGGTGATGGGAGCTCAGGAGGAGTGCGGCAAGGCAAGCGGTGTCACCAAGACTGGTTGGCGTGGCTACAGAGGACATGAGCCACCATGCTGGCATAGTTGAGTTACCAGATAGAAAGCAATCCTGCTGTGTCAGCCAGGCACAGGGAAGGCAGAAGTGAAATGGTCTCACCTTCCAGAATCCTAAATTACCTTTTATTGAGGCAGATCTCTCACTGCTTTCAGCCATTTGCATCCTGTTTCTTCCGGAGAATTGCACTCAAAGGAGGGCTCTGCCTGTGTCTAGAGGATAGAAGACTTGGTTTTGGCAGGTTGGTGCAAGGAGGCAAGGAGAGATCAGGATCCAGGACACACACCCTGCTGACCTCTTGAGATTTTGAGAGGTGTAGGAACCACTTGTACAATTAGGAGGGGACGAGTTTGTACCTCTTTTCCATTATTGGGTTTCTTTTGGAGCAGACGTGCCGTTCTAAACCATTCATGAATATGTAAGTATGCAAAGAGATTTAAGTGTCTAGTAATTCTAGTAATTTGGCTTGGCTAAATTTGTGTCAGCAATTGGCTTCCGTAATAGATTTTCCTGCGTATGTAATCGCTCGTGTGATTTACGTTCCCTGTGTTCATTTAGTCTGCACAGAAGCCTGGCCTGGCTTTGCAAGTCTTAGTCTCTGCATGTGCTGCCTTATTTCAGGCTGATGTTGGAAACATCCTGGCTGCAGTTCCACAATACAACCAGGGCAGTGATTGTGGGTTTCTGTTCTTGCTGATGGTCTTGCTTTTCATGTTGGGTGGCATGTGGCAGGTTCCCTCTGTTAATTAGAACAAATGTGCCAATTATGTTAATGTATCTCCCGGTACCAATCAGTGAATAATTAGAGACAACACATCTGTCTCTCACTGGGGAGTGGGATGACAGAAAAGACTCTACAAGGTATGTTGCTCTAAATTACCGCCGCCTTGGATGGTATGCTTCCATAGTCAGTCACAAGGATGGCTCTGTCTCATGGCAGGCTTGTCAGCACATTAGCAGCAATGGAATGTGTAGATCCAGCATAGTTGGCAGGAGACGTGTGCCTCACTGCTGTGTAAATTACATCCAGAGCACTAAGGAGCTCTGACCAAAAAGTAGCTGACTTGGGGTGTGCTCCACCTTCTCAGTATCCATAGTCACTGAGTCAGGATTTCATTCCCCGTGCTCGCACCTTTACAGAGCCTTCTCTTGCTAGTCAGTTTGAAAATGTGTAACAAAAAAACCTTATTAAGTGGAAAACCAGAAAAAGAGATGGGTAAATTCTGCCTGCTTTGTTCCAGGGGACTGCTATGTAAGAAAAAACAGTTGTCGTATTTCTTAGCTGTCATCTCCATGAGGGAACACTTAGTCAATCCCTCATGTCACTATTGTTGCCAATTAAATTATTTCTGTACAAAAAGGAAAAACTGATGGCCAAGCTTTTTGTATGGATATGGACCGCCATCAGTACATATATTGCTAACAGTTAGAGGGATGATTTAATCAATTAAGTAGATCTAGGTATGTGTTTAAGAATCATTGTGACTATAGCAAATAAATATATACCTTCAGTATTTAGGCAAAAGCAAACATCTACTCTAAAAGCATCTTTTCTAGAGAGTTGAAAAGTGGAACCATGTGAGTATGATTTGATATGACCCTGAAGACAAGCATCTTGTGCACTTCAAAATACCCATTCGTGTCCTGCAGCCCTTCTATCTGCTCACCCACAGGGGTGCAGGTCTCTGGCATACAAATGTCTAATGCCTCATCTGCCAGCCTTGTTGCGAGCATGATGCTTTCCCCAGGGCACCAGTCACCATTATTCAGGCAGTGGAATTAAATTCAGGATAAGTTTTTGCATTGACTGGATTAACAGCCTACTTCAACAAGGGAATTGCACCTTGGGGAATGACATGACATCAGAAGAGATCATTGCTTTCTGAATTCTGTAATAATAGTTTGCATACTTGTCATTCGTAAATCACAATGTCTCATTCTGCTTTGTTCTCTTCTCTTGTATTTGACACCTGATCTCTTCCTACTTATGTAATGGAACAACCCTGCTCCCACTTATTTTGATTACCTGAAAAAAAAACCCCAAAACAACTGAGGTTTGGAGATGCTGATAGTGGCACTGGATCCACCTGCACTGGAAAAAAAATGAGACCATTAGTAACTGAAAATAAGTACCAATGGAAGTCTCGTTTACATGCTGTAGTGTGTGTAATTATACTTTCTACAAGGACTGAGGGAGAAAACACATCTGCTGGAGGAGTGTGGTTTGTTTTGTATTGCTCTACTAGTGGCTAAAATGTATATAAAAGGAGACTCCCATCTCTTGTCGAATCATCCATCAGTTTCTCCCTTCAGACTTGGTGACATGATTGTTTGTAACATGAACAGAGTTGTGATATCATAAAACCTGGGTACCAGAATGAGACTGAATTCATGTTAAAGATGAAGCCTATAAAAGAGATGTTTAGACATGCACGCACTGTACCAATGTCCTGGCAAAAGAGATTTTTCAGAAAAAAAAAATGACATCCTAATGTTCTGCAAACTTAATGTTGTATTGTTAGCATATTCTGTGAGCTGTTAGGTGGAATTCCTAGGAGATTTGGTGAAGAGCCAGAGGCAGTATACTGAATTATACAGTATCTCTCTTTTTTTTCCTGATATTGGCAAGTCTTGTTTTCATATCATCTTCAGTGTTTTTGCAGGGATGAAAGGGAATTTAATGCTCATAGCTTTAATTTCGTCTAATCAACTGAGACCCAGACTGAATATTCATGCATGTGTTTTTGTGGAGAGAGAAAGTACTGCAGAGTACTGAAAAAGGAGAACCACATACTTGAGTCTTGCCCAGTGCCGAAAGCTGCTAGAGTATGGGCTTCGATGGGCACACCAGAAACATTTTGGAATGAGCCTTCGACTGTAGTCCTGTCCTCACTGATGTCCTAATGTCCTCAGTGTGCAGAGCATGGGAAAAGTACAGGTAGATTCAAAGGGGATACACGGCTGTGGCAGTGCATATAACATCTTTTAAGAGTCCTAACTGTGTGCACTGCATGCCAGAAATAAATAATTACATTAAACCCTAAAAAAGACATTTTGTTTGTCTCAGAGGCAGGGGTTAAGGGGCAGCCCACCACTGGAGAAGAGAGAAGATCCTGGCTTGTTTTTCAGTCTGGAATGCCTGCAGACATAACCCATGGATGAGGTTTAGTCATCCTGGAAAAGAAAAACGGGTTATTGACTGATAGCTTGTATTTTTCATGGTAAAACATCAGTGTTGCAGTGACAGAAATAGAGCCACCAAAGTTTTATGTCTTTTTTTCTTCCTCTCCTGATCCTCGCAGACACATATATCCATTTCTAAACCCCTTTTTGCACCACCAGTCCTAAGCTATAAAGTACTGATGGTTATGAGGCTACCACATACTGCAGTGATGTGCAGTGTGAGGGGGTTTAAACCAAGCCTTCTTTGGCTTTACGTTCACTAAAGTGTATGTCTTTCGAAGCACGTCATGCCTGATGCACATCCATCCAAACTGGGGTAGGGGAGCTGGAATTTCTTAAAGTAGGGATAAAGACAGCAAATGGGAAGTGGGCAGCCTGAATCAAAGCCCATGTCCACAAGTACTGGCCTTGCAGTGCTGGATCGGCTTTGTCTGGGAATGAATCAAGCCCTCTGCATTTCAGACCAGGGGAAGCCATCAGTTTTCTCCCCACAGTTCAGGGCAACCTGTACAGATTCTCTGTTGGTTTGGGGGTATGCTGATGCTTGGGCAGTTCCTCAAATGTCTTTGGAAAAGCAGAGTTTCTGAGAGCAGCTCTTGGCAGTTATCAGCATGTGGGTCTGGTTGGTTGATTGTGTTTATGTTTTTCTTCCTTTACTTAAATCCCGGGCACAGGCTGAAGTGATCCAGTGACATGGAGGCCTGGCTTTGATCCATCCAGGGCCCCAGTTCTTTCCTTTAGAAGGCATTCTGTTCAAATGAAAAGCTGCTACTAGATTTGCAGCCAGACTACATTAGGGTGGCTCAAAGCAGTCAGCTGGGGTATAATAGGGTGTTTCTTTAGGGGTACAATAAAGACAACATTGTCTAAATGAAAAATCACATATGAAAATGTTTTTCTGTGTAACCAAGGAAATTACACTTTCTTAGAATAAAAATATAACTTGCATAAAGAAAAGAGAAAATAAGTGCTGATGCAGTCTTTGTGATGCTCTATTTCCTGGGTAACTGTCTCTATTTTATTTAAATCCAATTGCAGCAAAACAATAGCATACATGTACACGTGAGTGCACACACAGTTAAAAACACTGGCATGTTTGTAATTTGTTAGTGTGACTTACTCTAGTGTAGAACTTCATTGTGTTAGACCCAAGGCAGGTACATACAAGGTTACTGCATAATTAACCACATAATTAGACAAGAAATACAAAAGAATGGGTTAGACCTCTGCTGGTTTAGGGTTTCTGATGTTATAAGGGAAATTTCTGTTTGTAGATAGAGTCCTAAGGTGTCATCCCTTCATCATCCCATACTTTGGACTTTGAAAACACCAATCAGCTATCATGATCAAATGTTGGCAACATTTGAAAATGCGTTGATATTTTCCAGACAAGGCAAGACAGCTGTTGTGTGAATGGGTGGGAGGGAACAGGATCTGAAGTAAAGGGTAAGTGTGAAGGATGTTTTCCCATGTTTCTGCCATGATTTCATTTGAAAATGTGTGCCAGGTGAGTCCATTATATGCCTTGACTCGTCGTGCTTTCTGGGATGACCAGTATAGTCACAGAGACTGTGCCTGTTGTAGTATGATCTGGTGCTAACTCACTGCTTCCCCTCTGACCCTTTGAAACTCTAAGGTGGAGTGGCTGAAGAATGAAGAGGTGATCGATCCTGTGGAAGACCGAAATTTTTATATCACCATTGATCACAACCTGATCATTAAGCAAGCCCGGCTTTCTGACACGGCCAACTACACTTGTGTCGCCAAAAACATTGTGGCTAAAAGGAAGAGCACCACAGCAACTGTGATTGTCTATGGTAAGTCAACCGAATGGATGCGTGCCCAAAGCGAGCAGTGGCACAGAAGGGGGATGCAAAATGTCTGTATGCAATTCTTGCTGCAATGAGTATTGGGTCTGGGCCACTTGTTCTGTCAAATGCAGTGACCACAGGCAGGGTTCGTTACCCAAACCACTCAGAAGTACAGATGTGATGGCTTGCCTTGTTGGTGACAGACCACGGCATTAGAGAAGGAATGGACATCTACACAAACGGCCAGTTGCCTCATTGAAGGGGAGACAGTGGCTCACCTCGCCATAACACAGGACTGGATGCAGCAAGGAGCCATTTAGAGCACTTCCTTCAGCAGGAGTGTCAAAGGCATTGCTTTCTACCAACACATTTGACCTTCCCACTGTTACTTTTCAGAAGTCAGAGTAAAACTGAAAGGCAGTTTGTGCTTCCAGATACTGGTAAGAGTGTCAAGCTCAGCAGAATCATCTACCTTCTTATATCTCTTTAAATAAACTTATTTTTGGTGTCTAATACCAAAGCATACTTGGACATCAGAAGCAAAGTAGCAAAACACTCTGGCACTGCAGTTCAATAGGCACACAACCTTGCTTTAAAAATAAGCATGTGGGAAATGTAAGGAACGGGTTGTTATTCTGTGTCTGCATTCGCAAACTAGATTGATAATGAGGCTGGCTGTGCTTTTGGCTGGGAAAGGGCTAGATGGGATGCCCCTCTGGGATGTCTCTCAGGCTGTGTTGCACTGCAGCTCTGCCTCACCATTCTGAGCTGTTGCCCCTGCAAAGTTACTGCCCTGATGCATCCCAGGCAGGGGAATCCATGAGAACAAAACCTCCTCTGACAATGTGCCAGCTGACTGTACTGGTGTTCCTTACAATCAGCTTAATTATAGGATAGACAAGTAGGAAAAAATCCCTATGATTATCCCTAATATTCATTTCATATTCAGGGTAGCAGTTAGATTTAATTGTAAGCAGTTGCTTCCCTGAAGTTACAATGAGGGGCTTTTAGTTCAGTTTTTATAGAACTGACTGAATTGAGTTGATTAGCAGTGTCTGTGATATTGACGGGTGGACCGTGCAAGAGCACTGTGTTTTGTAACTGTGATGAATGCAGAAACATGAAGCTCTAGACATACTGCAGCTCTTCCTTATACATATACAGCATTTTTTTTTCAACAGTGCAATCAAGAGACATATGCAGGGGAGCAAACCTTTTTATGGGGTTTGCTACCAGAGCTGCTTAAGGCTTGTGGAATATCACAAACACTTGAGTTTAGGGAATCTGAGGAGTTAGTATGTTATCCATACCCTGGTGACCCTATTATTCTATAGAGCAGCACAGCTCCTTCTTCATCTATCCATCTATCCCAGAAACTGAGGTAGGTAAAAAGCATAAATATCTTCACAGAGATAAAAATCTTCACAAAATCTAATATTAAAAATGCATTTAGTGTGAGTTCACCCCGAACAGCTTAAATATATGTTATGGAGGTGCTGGGACATTCATATGCAGCAGCTATGTCCCCAGAGGGGTGAGTGAAGTTTTTGTCATGTGCTGAAGTCACCCTTTGGGAAGAAAGGAAAGAAAATTAGTGATTTTGGGGATTTTGGCCATACACACACCTTCAAGTGCTTAGTGCAGGTTGGTTTTCAGGAGAAGGCAGGTAACCTTACAGCCCTAATAAGTCACTAAAGGGTGTTTTTCATCCAATGCCATTGTTTCTTCAACTTGCCCAATGACTTCTGGCATGCTGTACATTTGAGTTTGTTAGAGACATGAGTTTAGTGTTGCTTCTCATGCTCTTCCTAGCCATCCCTTGTGACTGCTATTGGAGGCAGCATGACACGGAGCTGGAAGCCCCTTTCAGGCGACCACGACGGCTTGCTTATTCAATCATGCTCTTTCTCTCTTGCTTTTCAGTCAACGGAGGCTGGTCTACCTGGACTGAGTGGTCAGTGTGCAACAGCCGATGCGGGAGAGGCTTTCAGAAGCGTACAAGGACCTGCACTAATCCTGCCCCACTCAATGGTGGTGCCTTCTGCGAGGGCCAGAGTGTTCAGAAAATAGCTTGCACCACTTTGTGTCCAGGTTGAGTATGATGAGTACATAGCCCTAGATAAATAGTTTTTCTGTCACCACTAGTTTCAGGAGAACACTACTAGTCACAAAAGCTACCTTCTCTTTATTAATAAATCCAGCATTTCAGTAAATTAATATATAATTGAATTATGTAAGTAGATAAAATAGTGAGCACATTATATCAAGCAGCAGAGGATTCAGCCCTACTTTTGTACACAGCTTGCACTGGTGTCTCAGTCCTGGTAATACAGGGGATTTGGGGAACATTTGAAACTTTGAGTTGTAGGAGATAAAGGTTGAAAGCCCTGGAAAAGGAGTAGAATTTTAATATAAAAAGCAGATGTGATGTAAATATATTTGCAATATCTGTTCAGTCCAACTGTCACAGCAAGTAAAGCATCTGTGGTGTGGATGTTAAATTTGAGGCATGTGTTTACCTGACTTCAAATACAAAGACGTTTATACTGGAAAGGGACATGTAGCTATACCTTTAATAGGTATTTAAATGTAGACTTCTGAAAACTACAGTATTGCTTTTGGTAGTTAGTGGCTTGTCTGTGACAAAGTTCGGACATCTTTCCTCTTGTCCAGTGCTTTCCAACCTCTGTAGTCTCACTCAAATGGATGGCAGAAAAATCATCTTTGGCTTGCAAAGCTTGACCATCCAACTATGGGTCTTGGTGATGGGTGGAACTTGAAGAGGTGAAATTTCATCTCTGGTCACTGCTTCAAGTGATAGACTCCTCCTGACTTAGACTGTGTCATTGGAATGATTCCAGTTTGTTCTTTGACTGTTCAGTTTAGTGCTTTTGAAAATAATTTGCAGGATTTTGAAGGTCACTAAACACATTCTTGATTCTGCTCATATGAAATAGATTGATGCCTCTAGATATTTCTTTTATTAGAAAATATTTAACATTAAATATCTTTCTACTAAAGAAAAATTTCTGGCCAAGTTTAAATTTAATGTCTGTGTTAAAAAATGCACCAGATTCCCAACTTGTTGCTCATTTTCTTGTACACTTTCAGCATAGATAAACAGCTGACAAGTATTTAAAAAGGTGAGGAAAGAGCAGAAGTGGGACTAGGGCAGAGAGAAAGGAGGAGAATGGATGTGCATTTACAGACCAGGAGCAGAACTTTAAGAAGAGCTGACTGACAATCGTTCTGCCTGCCAGGAATGGCCAGGAGTTACATGCTGGCTTGTGCCATGACATGCATCACTTGCGCTTGGTCTCAATTTTGTGTACCTCCTAACGAGTCGTGTCTTTTCCTTGTCTCAGTGGACGGCAAGTGGACATCCTGGAGCAAATGGTCCACCTGTGGCACAGAGTGCACCCACTGGCGCCGGAGGGAGTGTACAGCCCCTGCACCAAAGAACGGGGGCAAAGACTGCGAGGGGCTGGTGCTGCAGTCCAAGAACTGCACCGACGGGCTCTGCATGCAGGGTGAGTGCTGCTGTGGTGCCTCTGGACTCCAGGCTGCATGTGGCTGCAGAAAAACCTGCAGTAGCTGCAGGTCAGCCTACAGTTGTCTGAAGTCACAGAATCATTTGTAGGATGGAGAAATTAATTGATCCAGCTGTTGTCAGTCTGGACACTACACTCTTCTTCTCTGAAGATGGATGTTGTGCTGTCTGAGATTTATGGAGTTGAGCAGTGAAGAATTAAAAATTAGAAAGTCTCATAATAGAGCCCCCTCCTGCCTGCCCTACCATCAGGCAGCCCTTCTCTCTAATATCAGCTCAGCATCAGTCCAGGAACACTTGACAGTGAGTCTTAAGAGCAATGCAAATGTAAAGTTGAGGGTTTAGGTCAAAGCCAGCATTTTCAAGAGTAAACTTGGCAAAGCAGATTGGCTTGTGGCTTTTTACTGTCAGGAATGGTGTATACATGTGTTTCTACATATAATAGTTATGTCCCTTTTTTAATTTTGGTCACCCTGTAGTAAAAAGAGGTACCCTGTATCGATGCAGTACCTGTAGAAACTTCATAGTCATCAGCATGCTGTAGCCTCATGAAGATCGACTCTAGCACTGAATACCATTCTGTCCGCACCTGATCACACCGTGTTCCTGCTTTTGTAGCTAATAAGAATGAGAAGTAAAGAAAAGTAAGCTTTTAGTGTGATTCCGACAAACAATTAGTCTTCACTGCACCCCATCCCTTCTCAAAAATGGGATCTTCTGCTGGTGCATCAAAACTTCCCTTCATATTTCATTAGCACAATAATCCGAGCCAAAATCGTCACATGCATCTCTGTTGTGTTCCTTCATGCTGTCTTCCTGCAATGCTCTGTTGAGCTTCAACTCTCTGTTGCCCAAAGAGCTCTGGTTGTAATTGTGTACTATCTGTGTGTCCAGATCATAAAACACTTTCAGTCCTCTCATGAAAAAGGAATAAAAAAATTTTATTTTCTGAGGCAGGTTACTTTTGACTGAAGTAGTCACGATGACAGGAAAGTGACACTAGTAGATCTGCTTCTTGAGTAAGTGCCATATAGGTGGCTACTTGTTCTGGCAGTGATCTCTTAGCTACCCTATGGCACAGCATGGTCATTTGTTGTGAGGTTACACAGAATTACAAAAAAGGCTTCTTCACTGTGGCTCGCACCGACACTTTCATTACACTAAAACATATTAGTCAATGTCAGCAGCCTATAAAACCATAATTCCTCAAAATATTTGTTTTTATGGTCAAGAGAGAAAGGTGAGATTCAGACTTCCTCTCTTTTTTCTTTTCTAAAGATAGAAAAAAGACAACAATTCATCCACGCCTTACTGTATAACACCTTGGTGACTTTTAGAGTGGGGAAGCTAACGTACCCCTAGGTCCAACAGTGTGAGTTAGTCATTAAGATAAATTAGGAAGAAAACATGCATTTCCCCATACAGAAGAGCTCTCCACTATCAGATTATATTTAGACAAGTGTGTGTCATCTTTGTGTATGTGAATAAGGAGAGCCATTTAAGCAGAAATCTTGTGAGAAAGCAGATATAATGGTATGGCAGAATAAAAGTCCTGTAGGGATCTCATTTACCGTTTGATGATATATTGCATTTTATTTGTGCAAGTGGATGCTGAGTATAAAGCAGAGGTCTTCAGCAGGAGAGAGGGTGAGGCTGTTATGCATCTTATTCTGCTTTATATATATGTATATAAAAAATGGTAATGAAAAATATACAGTTACGTATTGACCTATTTGGCTCTGGGGAGTGTGATAATCCTTCAGTGTTGGAATTTAATGTCAGTGTTTTAATGGTGTCTTTATACTCGTGGGGTTTCATATACCTGTAAAACTTACAGTCCTACTCCCTGATCCATCACTGCTGAGAAGATTGATTTGCTGTACTTGGTGTGCAGCAGTGTGCCTGCTACTCTCTATCTTTTTCTTTATTTCTCCTTCTCCGTTTATGCAAAGCCAATCTGAACTTAACATTTTTGCCAACATGGATCTGGATTCATAGCAAATCTGCCTGCTGAGCTAGGAGGAAATACAGCACTCCTTTTGTTCTTAAGACACTGTATCTCTTTTCAAGTTATTTGAGGCTGGTGCAGACAGGCCTGGAACTAACATTTCTTCTAGCCTGGGGACCTATGAATCCACAGCAGACTTTTCCAGGACTTTCATGCCAGTGGATCTGTCACGGCACAAGTGGCCTGGAGGGAGTCACAGAGAGTCACAGCCCTCCAGGATATGTGTTGGCCAGCTACTTACTTGCACCATAGCCAAATCCTGCTCCTAGGTGCCTTAGTGCTTCCTCCTTAGTGTCAGTCTTTAGTTAGAGCTTGAAGGCTGACTTTAGCACCATGGGTCTATTTGAGGTCAAAGAGTTTGTAGACAGACTCTCTTACCAGGATTCACTAGGCTGTTGCTTTGACAAAAACTCACTGGTAAATATATATCTCTATATAGCTGTACATAGAAGATATCCTGGAAAATGTTGCATTGAATGAGCCTAATTTACAAGCCCTTTCTCTTCCAGTCTATTATTCACTTCAGTAGCATCAGCTGGATAAATCAATAAGCTCTTTCATCAGACTGCCTCTGCTCCAGCAAAGAGCAGCAGTCTGCACTGCTATCGATTTCTGTGGGGATAAAAACTGTGGAGCTTTCTCCATCCCTTGTAATTACAGTATTTTACACCCAAAGCTGTAGTTTGTGCTTACCACTAACTGTGGCGTTTCTCGCGCAACTCTGCTGTCACATTTATTCAAACTAATGATCTTGCTAGTACACACATACACTCCCTTATCCAGTAGTTAGTATTTTTCTGTTAGCATGAAAGGATGAACAGTCATTAAACTAGAGAGCCTGCAGAGAGGCAGCAGCCTGAATTGAAGAAGAAAAGCAGCTGTAGTGAAAATTTAGGACAGTCATTGCTATTTTAAGTTTCCAAATACACAATATTGCCTAGTAGGTCCCATTATAACCATTGTTGAATTCCCGTAATAGCATTAATATGATCTTCTGGAACAAAATATGCTGTAGGTGTAAGAAGAATTGGCTGGTTACCACCCACGCTAGTTGCATTATTGCCTCCATAGTTGCATTATTTCCCATTTGAAGTATGAGAACTGTGGTAAATGCTTCAGTGCAAAGAACAACACTTCTGAAGGCACGCACTGCATCTCACGGGGGATTGCTATAAACTGAAACACTGCAATTAGCCCTCCACTCATTCTGCCTAATGACTTTGGTAGGTGTTCTGTGTGGGGACTAAGAACACAAAGCACTCCACTGCTGGCTCAAACTTCAGCACAAGTAGTTCCCTTCTCGAGATCACAAATATGTTTAAAGCAACGTACAAAGGCAAGTGTGTTGCCAGGCCCAGTCTGGAATGACTGTGAGATGACGTGTGTGGTACCAAACAGATGCAAAAAGTCTCTGGTGGCCTAAATTCCGCTTTGCATTATATGCAAAGTGCTGTAGTTTATCAGGAAGAGGTGGTCAGCCTGTGAAGAGAGTTAACGGTGTTGCATGGTTGTGTTGAAGGCTTGTTATATGAGCTGTGATGTGTATCTGTCATACTCACAGCATGTCACCTGTGCCCTTTCTGTTGAAGATTGGAAGTGACGTTGTATAGATCTGCATTGTCCCTGTCCTGAATAAGTACAGAAAGTTCGCAGATGTGAGGTTGATGTCTGCACATGCTGGCAAAGCTGTTGATCTTTTTGGAAATCATGCCTGTGATGGGCAGGGTTGGCAGTAACACTCACAGGGAGACAACTGGTGCCCCTTCTTCAGCTCACTTTAGGGCTGTAGTACACCACTGTGACTTTTTATAAAAGGCTAGCGAAGTTGTGCTTTCCATTTCTTCCAAAACACAGAGCTGGCTGTCTTGCAGCAGAGTAATACTGAAGCACATGTTGTCACTGAGGACTATGGATTTTATAGTTATATAAATGGTACTGTTGCTCTCTCTAGTAAAAATGGTTTACTTCACACGGTTTCACAATATGCAATACAAATCAATCACTAAATAGGGCTAAAAGGAAATTCCCACTTGTGAATAATTGCCAAGTGTCATTAGATCCAATGTGGCCTTTTCCTGTGTTCCTTTCAATTTAAATAAATTAGCATTAAAAGACTAAGACTTGCTACTGTCACTTAAAGAATGGAAGAAAAGATTTAAAATGTTACAGACAGAACTCTGGACTATCTCTCTGGTCAGTTTGTTTTTCTCTTTGTGTGTAGCTTAAGTACTTGGACATTAAAATAGCTGATACATCACTTGAGAAAAAAGCACTAGTACCATGATGAAGATGTTATTATCTGACTAGTATTCCGTTCCTTGTTAAAAAAAGGCTGCCTTCTAGTCAAGAGTGAGTTCATGTAAAATGATGATCACAAATCTGTGCTGAGTGCTTTCAAATCCTCATCTGAAAGGCAGTATGTTCAGAAGGTTCCCTTTTACAATGATAGTGCCTGAGTGAGTGAAAAAAATGCAGTTTGTCATGTTTGTGCACAAAACGATTAGCTGCTGCCCTTTTCCAGTCTTGTGCCTATTTATACACAGATATCAAGTAAAAAGCAAGGTTAACCTGATACTAACATCTCTTTCTTCCCAAAACATATATATTCTGCACATGCCCTGCTTGTTTAATGTAACATGCCAGAACCTCTGATGGAATAAGCATTCATTTCCCTTTTTGGATCATTTTGAAAGCAGGCGTTCAGGGAAGAATTACAGTGCAGAGCAGTTTGATGAAGACCTCTGGTGCTCCAGAGCAGATTAGTGTGCAAAGACCAGGGGAATGTTTTCCAGACTCCAGAAGGCATGCAAAACTCTCTCAAGGCAGACTGCAACAGAAGCCTATGTGTGCAGAGGAATGAAATAAAACCTTTTATTAAGAGCATGTGGGTCAAGAGAGAACTTCTAATATGTTCAGTCTGTCAGCATAATGATATAGCCACCTGGCCTGTTTTGCTGTGCCCTTGTGGGTCTGAGGGGTCATGTGTTCATTCATTTGAAGAATGCATCTCCTCTGTTCCTAGAGGAAGTTTTATGTAACGTTTTTATTTGATGTGAGTGATGTGTTACTCTGTTTTCAACACAACTACTATGTAAATGTGTAGCAGCTGATGCACACATCTCAAAGTTATGACATGAGAAATCCCCAGCTGAGAAGTGTCCATGCTCTGGTGGGGCCTCTGGAACTGAGAGCTCTTTCATAGGAAATCTACTGCTTGAAGCAAATAAAATTATTGAGAAAAAACAGAAGTGCAGAGCCACAAGCAGTACCCAGGACACTGAAATCACTGTGTCTTACCCCAGTCAGTTCAGAAGGAGCCACCACCACGTTCACATTAATGAAAGGCTCTGAGATCTCTAGGCTGTTTTCAAAAATCTCAACTAATTAATAAATACTGTGTAGAGAGGAGGAAAACCCTAACCTTCTCCACTTATTATTTCCATTCTTAATTCTCTTTTCACTTTTGTTTAACCTATCCATTCAGGAAAGACCTCAGGTAATACCCAAGTAAATAATCCATCACAAAACCTCAGGCTCCTTGTTTATTAGCCCACCCTGAACATGTCAATAATTAGTCCTTTAGAAGGAAAATAAATTACTGTGCATTATCTCTGGGATGTCTGATTTCATATCTGACCTTCAGCATCATTACAGCAGACACAAAGATCTTTCTTTAGAATAGCAAATGCAAGAAGCTGGGAACATTCTATCTGAGAATATTTTGCAGCTCTAGGGACTTTGTTATTGTGGTATTTTTAAATTTTTCACCACCACAAATAAGGTATAAAATATCACATCTTGTTTATGTGCAAGAGTTCCTGGGAAACAGCAAGGGAGAGAAGCCATTAACAGCAATTACAATTCAAAGATTGTTATTACTATTTCTCCCATGGTAGAAGTATGTTAGCAACTTTTTATGAGAACATGAAGCCTTGAAACTAAACAGGCAGAATACAGGGTTTACTCTGAAGTTTGCTGTTGTACGATTGACTCTGCCCCTTTGTAGAAGGGAAAGTACTGGAAACTCATGCAGTCACAGTCTCTGAACCTGCCTCCTGAATGTCAAATGAAGTCTCCTAAATTCCTTCTCCTAGCGTGAGAATATGTGACTGCTTATCCATCATAGGGAGTACATGGAAAGCTATATGGCATTGCAATGCATCTGAATTAACATTTTGAAAGACTTTCTTGAAAGCATCTTTTGAAAGCTCTGAGCCTTTGCACACTGTATTACCATCTAGAATTTACCATAAAAATAATGAAGAAACTCAGCAGGGTGGTGGAAGCTGTGTGATTGCTGAGAGGTGAACTAGGTAAGGCAAAAGGAGGCATAAGATGGAGACAGGACTAGGTCACTGCTACAGTCAGAGCATTGCAAATGCTGCAGTGGCATGTGTCTTTTTTTCTTCTTTGTCAAAATTATCTCTTTGAAATGGAATTCAGAATTTTGGATTGCTGGATCCAAGGACTTCGGAGTTTTACAAAATCTGAAATTGGACTGGTTCGAACTGGGAATGGTATTTTACAGGAAAAGGGAGAAAAGCTGAATTTCTAAAACCTGGAATTTGGAAACAGCAATATGTATTTTTAATTTTTTTTTCACTTGTTGAGATCCATTAAACTCCCAAAACAACAAAAACAAATCACGTTAAATAAATATTAGTGTTCTTAATCCAGTTTGATTCAAATGTTTCATGAAAATTTTGGAGATTGAAGCTGATTATAGAAAATTTCAGCGAAAGTAAAAAATTTTAAATAAAATTCTGAGCCACTGGTGCTGGGGGAAAGAGGACTATAACTGAACTAATGTTGAAAAAAAGATGTCATCGTGGCAATTAAGAACAGAGGCAACTGAGTGCATGTTATTTGTGACCAGTACGGAAAAAAACAACCAGCTTGCTGGCTTTCAGTTATTAAATACTGGAACTCACTTGACAGCTGTGTATCACAAAGAAACAAAGGCTTGTTTTAGTAAACTGTCACATCACAATGTATGCACCACATATCTACACTTTCCAAGTGAGAGTTAGGCTTTGCTCATCTGTCTGTCGAAGCTCCTGTGGTTCAGAGCTTGTTGGCAGCAAGAGCTTATTTGTAATTCATTGTCGCTACACTGGATAAAGCCATCAAAGCAGAGAAAGAAAGGCAGCAGTTCAATATGTGCCGTCTTCTATTCTTATAGGCAATTTAAGGGCATTGACTTTGGAGCCAAAAGGGGGGAAAAGTGCTGTTACAATCTATTATTCTCAACCTGTTGAGTTCATTGCAACAGGATGTTATTGAGACATGCCATGTGGCTAGGCTTTCCAAAGTGCCACATCATTATGTGACCTTAGCTCCTTTTGAAAATGCTACATGGTGGGTAAAGAGCATTTATAGATTAGAAGCAAGAGATGCCAGATCAAAATAAGGTACACTAAAGAAACGAGCAGTTATGGCATGCTTTATGCAATCTTTACTTCATTAAATGAAGGTGCACATCTCCAGCTCTCACTGGCCTTGATGCAGTCTCGATGTACCATTAACTGTGACCTCAACAGCTAATGATATGAAGCAGTTTCTTTGCAGGATGATTGTAAATATGTTTGTAAAGATGACCCAAACTGTATAAACTTCAGTAAATAAGTGCCCAGAAAGATCACCTCCAGCTACTCCACCATCTTACCTGGTTTCTTTCTGGGTAGAGGGAAAATAGCTGGGGAAAATGCAAATGGAAAACTGGGAATTTTTCCTTCTCTCTTATGTGAATATTTTATTTCCTGCAGGCAGTAACATAAAATATTTTCATAATATCATTAACTGACTCTAAAACTGGTATTCATTAGTACAAATTCAGCATCACTAGAAAGCTAGCAAAATCTCTTAAGAACTAAAAACGGAAGCCTGTTACAAAGTTAATTCTGCATGGAGGCGTGACCTAGTGTTTTTATACCATAGGGATGAAAGTTGTCTTTATAATATGCCAGTTTGCAGGCCAAGACAGTACATTTACAGGGTTTTCTAGGCAACATCAAACACAGGATTTCTGGATGCCCATGGTCACAAGACTGAATTTCCAGTCTGAGCACCGTGTGTGTGTAGATATGTCCATGAATATGCTGAGGGGCAGATTTTTCCCGAGCTTAGAGAAGAGAGCTTAGAAGAACTGGTGACTGTTTGGTGACACTCTGTTTCAATTTCAGTCTCAAGGGAGTCAGTGCTATAGTCTCTGCACAATTGTCTTTTGTAGGTCTGAGATTCTCCATTCCCAAATGCTTCATTTTTCCTCAGCTTGGCAGAAGGTTTATCTGCTCCCCCCAAGCACATGGCAGCAGATGAATTCATGCTTGTAAAACGAGTCAGTATTTGTCAAAGCTCACTCCCTAAGGCAGATGATCCCGCACATTCAGATAGGCTGAAGGCCATTGAGCCAGTGACCTGCTGCTGAGTCTCCTGTGACTTCTGGCACAAATGTGTTTCCAGAAGGTCAGAGCAAGTCATGTGGGACCAGAATACTCGGGATGGACTTCCAGTGTTTGAGGATGATCTACCTTCACTAAATGCACCAAACTAATTAAATGAGCTTCAAAATCTGTTTAGTTGAATGGATGCTATTCCCCAAGTCAGTCAAAATGCAACTGATGCTGAAATCCAGTTAAACTAAACTGATAAAAAGCCAGCTGAAGCCTTTTCTATACACCAGCACTGGACTGGTTTATCTTCTCAGCACAATCTGACATATTCATCCTTCTTCAATTTTCCCAGTGTATTACGTCATTATAAAGGTGTTTAAATGGCTCTTCACATGCTTTATGGAAAGAGAATAGGCAATGCATCTTAATGCATCTTTATAACGATACATCTGCATTTGTACAAAGGATTTGTGCCAGTATAATTATGTTAGTTAAAAAAAAAAAAAGCCCAACCTTAACACTTAATAGAAGCACTTCCACAGGGACAAAAAAGTGTATTTACAAAGTGGAATATAAAGTAGAAGGCATGGAGAAACATCAACTTAATTTAAGGCTTTTTAATGAATGCATTTAACATGCAATTTCAGTGGTACAATTTCTGTGCATTAACCCAAGCCTCCCACTGATTCTCCAGGTATGACATGGGGTGAAGTACTTATAAAATGAGGAAAATAAATATCCACTTTTGATAAGCCTCTGAGAGCCTCAAACAGAAGAGGCTATGCAAATATAAACTATGATTATTAGTTTTACTCATCCAGCAGTGAGTTACACAACAAAACATCAAAAGCCCCTTTGAAAATGTACATTTACCAACAAACTGTAGGAAGAAGTTTAAATTACTTTTCTCAAAGCATGTAGCTCACTGTGAAACCAGCTGCTCTGAGTGTGAATCAGCAGCCTCAGCTGCTCTCCCAGAGTCAAACCCACCAGCACTTTTCTAAATTCACCCTCATTAAAAATTTTGATGATCCTGGTAGATGTCCCTCAGGTACTTACCAAGCAGCATTGTTGATACAAGGAGGGGGAAAAAAAAACCAAAATACAAGATTTCTTTTCACTGCAATTACTTTGAAGAGAGGAGAGAAGTCATTCTTCATTATTTCAGTTTCTAATCCCAGCAGGTTTGCACCATTATCTGATGAAAATGTCCTTTCTCATTGTTTGAAGGCATAGTCAGAGGGACCAGTGTGAAAACCAACTTTCTAAAGCAGATACCTGTGCTGTTGTGCTAGGAGTATGGCAATAACCTTGCCTCCTGCCCAGTCACCACCGCCAGCGCATGGCTGCAGGCCTTCCTCTTAGCACTGCCACTGCAATGCCCACTCCCTTTCAAAGGAGTGCTTTTATGACAAAGGAGTGTTTAAAAGTAGCTCTGTCCTAAAAAAATTCCTGCCTGTATGCTAGAAGATGTCTGTAGCTGCCATATTTGAGTGACCTCAAGCAAATGTGCTTAATTTGCAAGTACAAATGGAGCTTGCGTTGGACCAGCAAATGACTGAGGCTGTAAGTTTGGCTGAATGCTGAAAGTCAACTAGCTGAAAGTTAGCTAGCTTTGATGGTGGTAGTACAGTGGATGTGGTTTATCTCTATTTCAATAAAGCATTTGACACCATGTCCCACAGCATCCTGGCAGCAAAACTGAGAAAGTGTGGACTATATGATCGGGTAGTGAGGTGGATTGTTAACTGGTTGAAGGGAAGAATACAGAGAGTTGTGATCAGTGGGGCAGGGTCTAGTTGGAGGCCTGTATCTAGTGGAGCCCCTCAGGGGTCAGTGCTGGGACCAGTACTGTTCAATATATTCATTAATGATCTTGATGAGGGAAGAGAGGGCGCTGTTAGCAAGTTTGCTGACAATACTAAACTGGAGTGACTGACACACCAGAAGACCTCGACAGGCTGCAGAGCTGGGAGAAATCTAATGAAGTTCAACAAGGGCAAGTGTAGAGTCTTGCATCTGAGAAAGAATAACCTCTGGTACCAGTATAGGTTGCGGAATGAACTGTTAGAGAGCAGTGTAGGGGAAAGGGACCTAGGGGTCTTGGTGGACAGCAGGATGACCATGAGCCAGCAATGTGGCCTCGTGGCCAAGAAGGCCAATGACATCCTGGAGTGTATTACAAGGGCTGTGGTTATCAGATCGAGAGAGGTTCTCCTTGTCTACTCTGCCCTTGTGAGACCACATCTGGAATATTGTCTCCAGTTCTGGGCCCCTCAGTTCAAGAAGGACAGGGAGCTGCTGGAGGGAACTCAGCACAGGACCACAAAGAATACGAAGGGAGTGGAGCATCTCCCTTATGATGAAAGGTTGAGGGATTTGGACTCTTTAGCTTGGAGAAGAGGAGATGGGTGATCTCATTAATGTTTACAAATATGTGAAGGGCAGGTGTCAGGAGGATGGAGCCAGGCTTTTCTCAGTGGTGTTCAATGGTAGGAAAAGGGATAATGGGTATAAGCTGGAACATAAGAGATTCCAAAGAAATACAAGGAAGAATTTCTTTACTGTGGGGATGATGAAGCACTGGAATGGGCTGCCCAGATGGGTTGTGGAGTCTCCTTCTCTGAGGACATTCAAAACCCACCTTGGTGAGTTCCTATGTGACCTACTCTAGGAAGTCCTGCTGTGACAGGGCGATTGGTCTAGATGATCTTCTGAGGTCCCTTCCAGCCCTTGAGATTCTGGCATTCAGCCACAGCAGCCTGCCCACAAACTGTGAGCAAACAGGATTGTATGACCACCACAGCATATCATGTGTAGTGCCATCACCTCAACATCTATCACAAGTGGACCTATGTGTCTACAGCCAAGTTGGTCAGCTGTGACTCTTGGCCCTCAGAAAAAATTGGCATGCCCATTACTCAAGTGCATGGCATCCTTAAACCTTCCACCTCAGCCATGCCTTCCCTCTATGTAAAACACACATATTTAAGACTGGAAATGTGTCCTTGCAGGCACTTGTGCAAGCCAGGCTATGTTTGCACAGAAACAGTTGGCTGGAGCTGGGTGCATGGTTCAGTTTGCAGCAGACAGAAGGGTAAAACCAAGCTCATTTTACTAAGTGTGTTGGTTGCTGAAGTTAATGGAAGCAATGAGGATTATCCTTGCCTCATCCTCTCATTTTGAGACATGCTTCTGAAAATACACACAGAACATTTCTGTTGAAATTGTTGTCACTCTTATGTAGCTGTAAGGATGCTCTCTCTAGTTATCAGTAAAAGAATGTGTGCAAACTCATAGGATGCAAATAAGTATTTGTGACAAACTGGGTCTATGAACAGTTTACAATGGGGTAAATTTCTTTTAGAGTGTTTGAGGACCATGCTTCTTTACTTTACTGAAAAGAATTTGGATTTCCTTTTTCCCATGAAGAGATAGTGCATTCAGTAATATGACAGCTAATCCAATTCTTTGTGCCCATTGAGTGGCAGTTGCTAGATCACTTCAGACATGGTAAGAATGACATGCAACCTTGAATGCAAAACTTGCCAGTTGAAATACAACGTAAGGAGAGTCCAATAGTCTTTCCAGCCCTGCACAACTGAGCTTAAGCTCGATGGGTGATGCAGAACCGGGGCATGCATGCTGCCCTACGCCAGCTCCCCCAAGAACATGCTGTGGCACATGAAGTGCAAAGAGACATCTTCAGTTCTCCCAGTGGATTTCAGTACAAGGCAAAAAAGCATTTGGAGATGCAGCCATCTTAAATTCCACCTTGTGCTTGTGCCTTGTATTTCCTGGTGGCTGCCTCTTGGTCTCCAGAGACATCCTGCCAAAGGAGATATTGGACACAAGGCTATAGCTCAAACTGAGGTTTTCGAAGTACAGACCTCAGCATTCATCTGGAGAGTAAGTGGGGAGTAACTAGCATTCTGTAAATTTGTGCCCAGACTTGCTGAGCACTCACTCAAGACCTCAGAAGTTACTTGCCTGACTTTTTACAGCCAACACCTGGAGTACACTAGTAGAAGTAGGGAGCAGTTATTACAAAACATTTGTTGAACACGTGTTGAAAGTACACATAGGTGAACTTGCCTCAAAGAACCAAATAAGTGAATGTAAGAACATAACATTTATAAAAGCAGTTATAAGACTAGAATCATTGCTGTGAAATGAAGTTTTAAATAGATATTGCAGATATCTGTGCTGTGATACCTCAGAAAAAACATCATCATCAAAAAAACAGCTGTTCATGCTCTGCTGCAGCAGATTGACCCTGGATGGACAACAGGTACCCACTAAAGCTGTTCTATCATTCCTCCTTCTCAGTTGGACAGGGGAGAGAAAAAATAATGAAAAGTTCTTGGGTCAAGATAAGAACAGGGAGAGATCACTCACCAATTACTGCCATGGGTGACACAAATTCAACTTGAGGATAATTAATTTATTTCTAATTAAATCAGAGAAGGCTAATAAAAAATAAAACCAAACCCTAAAATACCTTCTCCTCCCACTCCCTTCTTCTGAGGCTCAACTTTGCTCCCAGTTTCTCTGTCTCCTCCCCAACAAAGGCATGGGGTGATGGGAAATGGGGGTTGCATTCAGTTGTTTCTGCCGCTCCTTCCACCTCAGGGAGAGGACTCCTCACATTCTTCCACTGCTCCAGCATGGGGTCCTCCCACAGGAGACAGTCCTCCATGAGCCATAGCTGGGATAGACTGTATCTTCATTAGCAGACTGTGCAGCCGAGCAGGAAGAGCTATGGAAAGCACTGAAGATGCCAAGCATCCAAATTCAGCATTTCTGTGAGCTGTGGATTATTACTCTGATCTCCCTGTAATGTGGTCCTATGCATTAGGCACACACCAGGAGTGCATTTTCCAGTTTTGTTTCATTTGCAGGAAGTCCCTGGCTGTGTGAAATCTTCACACTGCAATCCAAGGAAAGGGGCTGAAATTCCCTTTAGAAGCACTGTAAGGGAAGGTGATGGAGGAGAGGTACCTTCTGTTCTATCACTGTCATCTCGTCTCTGACACTGACTCCCCTTGCTTACCTTGGATTTTGTCATTTACCTTTCCAGCATTTCACTGGTTTCCTGCTTTGGCAGGGGAGTTGGACCAGACAATCTCCAAAGGTCCCTTCCAACCCCTACTATTCTATGATTCTATGAAAGCAGCTGGGAGGTGCTTAGCAAGTTCATAGGACTCATGTGTGAACTAAACAGCTCCAATGTGCAGTGCTACAGGAACTGCAGAAAGAGAAGACAAAGAAAACGATCTCTCTTACTTAACTGCTCTAAAATACAGCTGTAAATTGTGTTATGATTTTGTCAATATATGGTGCTTGCAAAGATTTCAAATAAATAATGTTATGACCTCAGGGGCTTTATTGATTTTGCAATAATTTCGAACAGAAACCACTCAGTTTCCCGTTTGCTGACAAATTCTTTGCTCCCCAAGGAATTCCTATTGAACGTATATTAAAGAGGGGGTAAAATAATTCCAGGGAAATACAGAGGGCTTTGTGCATGGACTCTGTTCAGCGAATGGGTATTTAACCTCTGACCAGTGACGACAGGTCTCTTTTAGCTCTATTAGATCAACAGCAAGCTACTATAATTAAATAAAAAAACTGTTTAGAACCTCACCAAATGTGTCCTGGGAATTAAAGCATATGGCAGGGATAGGGAAAAAAGACTTTCCATATGCTAATGACCCTTGATGTCTGAAATAAATTAGATCCATTAGAGTTTACGCTCAATAAAAGAAAGACTTTAAGCACTCCAAAGTTAGTGACTCGAGACTGATTTTGGCTTAGAAATTCAATCTGCCTGCTTATTAATTCTTAGTAAGGCTCTGGAGGAGACAGGGGGTGCAAAATCATAATTCTATGCTGTATCACAATTTTAAAGTGCAATCAGTTTCTTTTCTGTCTTTTTTTTTAAATTAATTCATTTTTCATGCTTCCCATTTTTGTTATCCTCATTAATTTGATTTTGTTCCCATTTTTGTTTAATTTCTTTCTGTTTAAGGTTTCATTTATCCTATTTCAACTGAACAGAGAACCCAGAATGAATATGGATTTTCTTGTAAGTTTAACATTTGATTTTATGTTCCTGGATGCTAACTTGCTGCTGTTCCTTGGGTCAAGTTTTACTCTTACTCCAGCTCTGTGTGAGTAGGCAGAGGAAGCTATTCGGCAGAGTAAGCAGCGTGCTGCTTGCTTGACAGCAGTCGCAGTGTTTTGCTGTCAGTGGGTTGACACAGGATGATAACTGCTCTTATGCATGAGGAAAATGGGAGAAGGTGCTGCCTCAGAGATAGAAACTGGAGAGAATAAACTCTCCTCTCATTAAAATTTCCTTAATAAATGGAAGAAATGTGGTGCAGGAGTAACTTTATTTTGAGCTGGAACCTCAGACATCAGCTTCCTGAACTGCTGGGGGAAAAAAAAAAAAAAAAAAAGTGATGTTTCGAGGCTGATACTTCAAAGGTCTGAAAGCTGGGAACTCGATTGATCAGTCCATTTCAATATGTGCCAGCTCTCACCTCTGCACTGGAGAGCCACCTGGCTTAAATGGCTGGAAGGCAGGGAGCAGAAAAATAAAATAAAAATTATTTCACAAGCTTCTTACACTTTCATTTTTTCATTATGCTATCTCTAAAACTGGGATTCTTCACAATATAGAAGCACATCAAATTTTGGTCATATATTCAGGCCTTTTGGGGAAAAAAAAAGTCTAGTGGATAATGATGCTAGACACTAGCCTGGAATTAGTGCCAAAGATATGGTATAAGCAGCTAGTAGAAATATCATAGCCATTTTCTCACAAGACAGCTCTAATAAATCTCGGTTCCTTTTTGTAAATTACTAGAGTATCTCTTGTGCTTACTTCAGCTTTTATCTGAATACAGATGTGTTAATGCCAGTTATGAGAATTCTGTGTTTGATTTTCTGCTTTGCTAGATTATTCTCTTATAAAGGGAAATGAATAGAAGGGATAAGTGTCTTAACACATTATAGTTCCAAAAAAAAAAAACCCAAGCAAAAAAACAAATTCAAAGCTACAACATGATATTTCAGGCATTCTATAGAAAATGGACTTGAGAGGCGGATGACTTTTTTTTAAATTGAAAAATAAGGCTTCTGAAGTTTAAAAACCCACAGCATTTTTTTTGCGATCAGGTGAACCACTAAATACTAGGATTATGATACCATGTCAGTAAGACACACTGGTTTATTTCAAAGGGAGAATTTGCTTCATGAAACAAATTTTATCACAGATCTTACGCTTAATAATTCACAGTCTAAGTACTAGATAGATGCACAAGTAGATAAAGAAAGAGTTAGAACACAAGTTAGAGAGAAATCAAAGATCATTTTGCATCAGAAGGGCATATCTCTGTTATATAGCTTTGGAAATGGATTTTAAATTATCCAATAAAAAGATAGTAAATATCTGCAGGAAACTAGAATATGAATGTGTTTTCTTGGAAGTCCCTATGAGGAGCACATTTCTTCAAGTTTGCTGACCTCTCTCCCTATAGCTGCTCCTGACTCAGATGATGTTGCTCTCTACGTCGGGATCGTCATAGCTGTGATTGTATGCCTGGCTATTTCCGTGGTTGTGGCCCTGTTTGTCTATCGCAAGAACCACCGTGACTTTGAGTCAGATATTATCGACTCCTCTGCGCTAAATGGGGGATTTCAGCCTGTTAACATCAAAGCTGCAAGGCAAGGTCAGTTGTCATTTCACTTCATGTTGACCGATACAGAGAGATGCTATAAGGTTATGGTCTCTTGGGCCACATGGATGATATTTGCTGGATGCTTGTTGGCACTTTGTAAAAGGGAGAAATATTATATCTGTTTGTTTTTGATGGTGAAGTGCTCAAAACTCATATTGGCATTTTTCAAATGTGCCCAAGAACATAAAGCACGGGAATTAAACTCCTGTAGAGAGAGTGTAAATGTGAGAGTGAAACACAGAGACATTTATGGAAATATAGGTCCAGCAAAGCTGTGACAGAAACAGTGGAGGCAGGATTCATCACAGAAGTGATCTTACTGTACAGTAATTCTATCACAGCTTCCTCCCTTTTATTTCACTAATAGCTTTTTTTTACTGTGCCCTGTCTCCACAGACAGAAATAGTTGTTTCAAAAATCTCGTACTTTCAATAGACAATGTAGAAGAAGTTGCTGTAGAGCATCATTTAAAAATAAGGATTTTTAAACTGGTGCATAACAGCTTGGTTATTGCCACACTTCACTGGCCAGAAAAATAAAAAAACCACTCTAAAGTTAGTGCTGTCTTTTGCAAGACTTGTATTTAGGCTGTAGAGTTCCCTTTTTCCCCCCAATATGTGTGCAAAATGAATAAATGAAATAGTTGTTAAGATGACAAAGGTGTCATATGGAAAATTAGCAGAAATATCATTTTCTTTGCTGGGGATACTTTTAAAACAAATCACTAAAAAAATGTAATCGGGCACTAATCTCACACTGTGGGGAGCCATGGGCATGATGACTTCCTAGGTTTGTCCTGTCTTTTATTTCAGGAACACTATTATTAGGCCAATTTGATAAACTGGTTAATGATTCTCACTTAGCATTTAGGGAGGGGATATCAATTAATAAAATTAGGCCTACTGAGTATGGAAAACTTCTTGCCCCAAAGCTAAGCATATCATACTGGAAACCTGAGTACAGCCTGGAAAAATAATCCTAATGAAAAATCCTTAGAGCAGAAATGTGCTGTAATTCTGTATTAGATTCCATAGCAGCTGGTCCACTACAAGCCCTGGGAGTTTGCTGGAGAGCTGCATGGAAAAGGAGACCAAGGTCAGTCTGCAAGGGTTTTTTATGTCTTAATCTTTGGTATAAAATGCAGAATATGGTCCCAAATCGTTACTCTGAAGAAAGTCATTAGAATAGAGTACTAGTATGGTTCTTCCTTCTCATCTCCAATGCAGACCTCCTGGCAGTACCACCAGACCTCACTTCTGCTGCAGCCATGTACAGGGGTCCTGTTTACGCCTTGCATGATGTCTCTGATAAAATCCCAATGACCAATTCTCCTATCCTGGACCCACTGCCCAACCTGAAAATCAAAGTTTACAACACCTCTGGCGCAGTCACTCCACAGGATGACCTCTCTGACTTCTCCTCCAAGCTATCCCCTCAGATTACACAATCTTTACTGGAGAATGAGACCCTGAACATGAAAAACCAGAGCCTTGCTCGGCAAACAGATCCATCATGCACTGCATTTGGGACCTTCAACTCTTTAGGAGGTCATCTAGTAATTCCTGGTTCAGGTAAGTGCTTGCCATGTTGGCTTAAAGTCTTGGTTGTTTTGTGTTTTTAAATGGAGTTAGCTTGCTTTTATGCAGGAAAAAAACAGGGTTACTCCCAGGACTCTGCCTTGTCTTTGCATAGAACAAACATGGGGGTTTCCCCCACTTTAGATCTGCCGAAGTAGACTCAGCATCCTCAACTTTTTCCTTTCATGCAGTTCTAGAAAACGGACTCCAAGCCAAAGAAGCCATGATCTTGTCATCATGCATAAAAAGGACAAATTAATTAAAAACCAATTGGTTGTTCCACTTTCGATTCATTGCAAACTGTGTGATATTGAAGGAGCACAGCAGAATACTATTTTTTTTAAGGCCTTTTTCTTGCACACATTAAATACCCAAGGAAAATAAGGCCCAAGGGTCTCTTTCTATATTTCTCTCCTTGTCATATGTATTGTTGACTTGTTTTACAACTAGGAAAGAGAGGAACCGAGCAGTAAGTGCCTTCTGATGTAATTGCAAAGTGCTCTCAGTCCTTCTCATAAGGTATGAGGCCAGGCTGCCAGGCCCCCTTCAAGCCACACAGGCAGTTTCAGATAATTCAGGGAGCTCCTGGACAGCCTTGGGAGAACTAGAAACTCACAGATGGATTTTTCAGGCAAGCCATATTGCTGTTTGGCTCTTAAACGGAACATTAGTGTTTAAAGGAAGTTCAGCACCTAGATGTCCCAGAGAGTTTGACATCAACATCTAAAGTGAGGTTGGATCAAATGCATGAAACACCGCATGTGGGGGATATGTAGTGTTGGTGAGCAGTAGTCCTGTTCTCTATGGTACTGTGGAGCAGGGGGCAAAAACTAGCTATAAAATTTAAGTGAAAGCTGAACTATTTGAAGAAATCCAGTGCTAACTGCTGAGAAATGTTCAAAATTCATGCAATACAATTCTGGATTTCACATTTCTTTAAGTAGCAACTGAAGGTAGACATTTATACTCAGGTTTCTTATGCCATGGTGGTGCACATTGCCAGTGAAGTCTATTAATCGCTTTTAATTCACACATCTACAAATTTGTAAAGAAAAAAAAGTTTATTGCTGTAATCCCTTCAAAATTACTAAAATACTAAAAATTACTAAAATTACTAAAATAACAGTTTGGTAAAACATATCAATCCATCTACTGCTACCATATATTCCTCCATACGACTTCTAGATACGTGTGTATCATGCTAGTAACATGATCAAAGCCCTTCATTTACACTACATCTGCCTTTTTACAGTTGAAAACATGCACAGGTGAGGTTGTAAGAGGCCTGTAAAGAAGCAAATGTCAGAAGAAGTTCATGGAAGATGCTTTCTTAGCTAATCCCTCTCCTTCAAAACTAGGTATGGGACTGAGCCCCTGTACACCTACATGGGAGATCTCTAGTGTAACCAAACTGCGTGTGCTGAAGAAGAGACAGGACCATGCAAGATTCCTATAAAACTTCTCTTATGTCTATGCATATATGTAAATAATCTGATTGTAGGTTTGTTTTCAGCTATGTAGTAGTAACTCTATTAAAATCCTTGCCACTGATTCCCAGCTAATCTATATCTGCAAAGACAGCTGGCTGAGACGTGTCCAGCAGAGGGAAATAGCTGGTTTATGTGCTGTGTTTGTCATGTTAACGACAGGACATTTCAGAAGGCAGTAATGTAAGAACAGTGTTTTGTAATCATCACTGAAAAGGTCATTGAGAATATTTGCCCACATTTTTTTCAAGATTGAATACCCAAAGTTTGAGCCACTTTACAGGACTAAGCACATTCAAAATACCAAGAAGCCCAATTTTGTCTCCCTGGTAGTCTAATTAGAAGCTAAATGCATTAAAAGACAGGCTGGCAGTTGCAAAAGCTGTCTTTCAGGAGACAGCTAATTCTTGTTGCTTTTGGGACAGTGCCCCACTGCCTTTCTTTTCTGATTTTAATTAAGTAAGAATTGATAAGGGAGAGATGTCTCATTACAGCTGTTGGAAATTTTAGTCAGAGTTGTTCATTATTCCATCATTTTACAAGGTAAGCAGCAGTGTAACCATCTGTCTGCTCTTTAAATAATATAAAAGGGAAGAAAATCCTATTCTTCACTCCCATATTTCAGTGCCAAGGCACAAGAGGAGTAACAGACCAGCTGAGTACTGGAGATGCCACGCTTGCAGTAAATACTTTTTCTTTCAAGTTGTTGAGGTCATTTAGAGTCTGCTGGTGAGGTTGAATGAGAATCTGGCATCACAGGCTTCATCCTGTCACTCCTCTTCACAGGTCGACTTGCCTCTTTTCTCCATTTTATCTTTTGTGTCTCTTCTGTTCTGCAGGAGTAAGCTTGCTGATCCCCGCAGGGGCTGTTCCACAAGGAAGAGTCTATGAAATGTATCTGACAGTTCACAGGAAGGAAAACATGAGGTAAAAGACTGCCTTTATTTGCTTGTGCATTAATGGAGTGGGAAAATGCAGTAACTGAAGACTTGTAGTAATATTCTTGCACAAAGCCTACTACATTGAAGCCATTTTCTGACTTGGAGGTAAACATGAGCAAAGTCACGAATAAACTTCCACAAAACCAGCTGACACTTTTATTTTCCTAACCAAGAGTTGCATTTTGCAGCAAGCCTGTGCACTTGGCTCGGACAATCTCCTCTCCTATTACAATGAAGGTGAATTTTTATTTTACCTTTCATGGGCTTGGCAAGTCCATCTCCCTCACCTCTCCTTGCTCCAAGGTGAAAGTAAGCAAGTAATTGTCCTGCATAGCCTCAGGCACTCCGCAGCAAGAACTGTCCAGAGCCAATGTTGTTCTCACTGTTATCTGCTGCGTGTGTGGCCAGTTCATATTCTAGATCTTAATGTCTACTGAGTGATCTGGCAGCCTTGGCATAAAAACAAGTTTACAAAAAGGCCAAGGTACTGTTTGAAGCAGTTGAGGAAAACCTAATGAAGAGAAAGGTGAGATTTTAGTCTGCAAAATGGACTCGTGCACAAAGGCTGAATGGCAAGCGTGAATCTGAGCAGTGATTACACAGTACTTTGCCTCTTTTCCCCTCCTCATAGCCAGATACATTTTTTGGCTCAGCCTCTTAATGGCTTTTATTATGTGCTAAGCCACAGCTGTTTATACACTGTGTGATATTGAACACTATTCTTTAGCTTGATAGTCTTTACCCATGCTAAAACAATTTGCTTAAAGAAAAATAAGTAACCCCTCCACCCACCCTTTTGCATACATTATTCATTACCTGCTCTCTGAAAGTAGCTAATTAGAGCTGAAAAAAAAAAAAGAAAAAAAAGAGCCATGTTTCTGTTCATAGTATTGATTGCATTCCTATTACTTTTGGCTGTGTTTTAATGACACCGATAAACAGCACTGAAAAAGAACACCTTCCTGCAGAAGGAAAAAAGAAAAAAAGTCAGATGATGTGCCATGTTACTCAATTTGCCTCCAAATCTCCCTTTCTAAAATATGTAATTCTTCTCACAAAAAATTTATTTAATTCCTGAGAGGAGCTATATGTGCAGCCAGTTATGGAAGAAATCCCTGCCTTCTTGTTCATGCAGCATTGGACAACCAGTGTCACATGCTCATCTCATTTATTTCCTTCAATAGCCACAGAGCCTCCTCTGCTTCCTTCCTCTGCAGCACTGTGTTAGTAGACACTTCACTTGCTGTAACTGAGGCAAAACCTCTTTTGCTGACTGCATGGGCCACCGATGTTGCTCCATGTGATCGGAGTCATATGGGTATCACAAGTTAGTGTGCACCATAATTATTTTTTAAATGTTCTGCTGCACTCTTAAAACACTCCAGCAGAGAGTCAGGACTATCTGTAGGCATTGCTTTTGTGGCCATGCAGTAACTGGTGAGTGTTCAATAAACCCTGTGAGGCCCTCTATTTATTTTCCTGAGCTCTGTGTAAATGTATATGGGTTGAAAAGTCCTGTAGTGTGTTGATGTAGTTTGGAAGGGGACATACAGGAAACTATAAAATGGGTGTTATAATCAGAAATGAAGGCAGGATCTTTTCTTGATATACAACCACCACTGAGGCGAGAATGTGGTCCCCATAGCTCTACCCTAAATAGAATCAGTGCAGCAACAGAGAAACTCACCATCACAGCTCACATATCTCCAGGAACTTCAATTTTAGCTCACACTTTCTTTGTAGAAATACAAAACGACTTCTGAACAGCGAAGCTATAACAGCAAATCTGTTATCCCTCAGAGTCCTGCAAATTTCCCTTTTATTTCCTTTGTTTTTCCAATACATTTCCCCAGTTGGTCTCTGAAACCTGTAGTATAGAAATGTGAGAGACCTCACAACCCAGTAATATCACTCTTTGTGCTGCCTTGCAGATTGGTTAGACAGAATTTTTGAGACTCTGTTCCATTTCATATCCATCAAAGCATCTTAGAGCAGTAGAGTCACCCTTGAAAGCATTATCTTTCTGCAGTGTATTGGGGTTCTGATGGCTTAGAATAAACACCACTCAGAGGCAGTTGTTTCCTCCAAGTGTGTTAATGTGCTTGTGACACAGTGGGTTTTCCTAAACAAATACTCTAGCAGGCTGTTTTTCCTGTTCCTGCACCGCAAGCCCATCCTTCTTCTGCCTGTCACTCAGGGAAAGATGTATGGAAAGCAGCTAGTGGGCTCTGGTCCTTGGCCAGCGCGTTGACCTCAGGGAGAGGTCTGTGTGCTTTGCAAAGTGGTTGCAGTGGGAAAAAAAAAATCTATAAATATATCTATATCTATATATCAATATCTATATCTATATAATAATGTGTTTGTACATGTATATATATGTGTGTGTACGTATATATAAAACTAAAAAAATTACAAGCCTGTGAGAATATTTCACAGCTATCAGACATGTTTCTGTCTTGAAGCTCATTGGCTTTTTCAATGGATATCAGATGCTCTCTCCCTTAGTCTGGGAATGTATCACAAACTTTGAGTTTTGCAAGAAATAGTATGAGTATAAACATTCAACCTTCAGGATTTTCTTGACTGCCTCAGGTTAAAAACAAATTTAGCTGTGAGCTAAATTAGTGAAGCTGTGTGCTTTCTTTGGAAACATCTGGCAATGGTCAGTGCTAGACAGGGTCTGGGTCTTGATGGACCACTGGTTTGATCTCATATGGCAGTTCCTGTGTTCCTGCATGAACCCCTGCCAAGCTTGCAAATCTTTGGGTGGAGCTACTCTTGCATACTCTAATCAGAGGCAATAACTGCACTAAATATGGCACAGTGAAGGACACTCCAGTATAAGCCATGACATGGGAGATTATTTAAATGGGAGTGGATGTTGCCGTGCCCACAAAATGTGATAACCCTGAATAATGATGCAAGCACATCTCCTGAAAATCTTGATGGAAACCATGCATAAATTGTGCAACTTCCAAATTAGCCACCTTAAAAGAGAGAAGGGTCAAATGAACCTTGTCAGGGTTTGGATCAGTGGCTTCATAGTGTATATATAGACTTTATATTAATGTCACAGCATCACAGAATCTCAAGGGCTGGAAGGGACCTCGAAAGATCCTGCAGCTGATCAATGAGCTTGATCCAAGGACCAGTGTTGCTTTTTTCGCCAGTAAACTCTAAACTTAGTGATGTGAAATAAAAGAAATGGAAGTCTTCCATATCTCATTTCTCCAATTTCCTTCTACATCCTGGTTGCATAACCAAAATTACTTTGCAACTCTAAAAGACAATTTCATGAAGTGCCAGTCACTATAATTGAAAAATTCAAAATAAAAAAGACCTTTCGCATGAGCAAAATGGGAGGAAAGCTTTTCAGACCATATTCCTTCTAAAGATAGACTGGCAGAAGAATGAAGATCAGTCAAAAATATTAAGTTGCAACTTAAAAAGGAACAAATATTAAAAATAAAGGCCAGTAACAAAAGGAGAAATAAAACATCTTCCCTCTGACTTCTGGCTAAGCTGTGTGGAAGTGTTGCCATCTGTTGCTATGGGTTAGTCATTCCTCTCTCCTCACTCTGGCCTGTGCTTCCTGATCTCCTGTGATTGCCTGTAACATCTACATATGGTGCCAGGGAGCACAAGGTAGGCCCACTGAGGATAGAGATTTCTCTAGTTGTGCTCATATCTGCTGACAGCTACCATAATGAATATGGTCTTATTATAGGGAGACAATTTTGAATGAGTAATCCCATTAAAAAGACAAATATGAAGGAACCAGATATAGTGATTGAAAGTTTGTTTTCTTTTATATAAAAAAGGTTGACTGTTCTTGGTAAGTGGTGTGAGATGGGACAACATCTAAAAATATCTAAAGACCTTTCAGCTCCTGTTAGTGCCTTTTAATAGCAATGCTAAACAGAGGATTGAATTTTAATCTCAGTCAGATCTTTGTAAAACAAAAATGTCTCTTTTTGCCTGCAGCGAAGAAACTTTGGAGTCATACAGCTGAATATCCAGTCTCATCTGATAAGTTGTCCCAAGACTACTGCCAGCCTGAAGTGAGGATAGGTGTTTTGGTAGGGTGTAACAGCCCAAAAACAGGTTCTGGCCCACAGTTTTGAAGATTTCTGCTCATAGATCTTTCTGCTTTAGAGAAGATTCTCCCTTGCTCTATATCCTTCCTCATATACGTGTTGGTGCTAGATCTCCTGTGATCTATAACACAGAAATAGCAATACTCAATCTAGGCTCATCTAGGCCAAGATCCAGGCTTTGCTGGTGTAGCATCACCTGCTCCAGGAACAGGAAGAAAATTGCTCATAATTAATGACTACACAGTGACTTGTCTTCAGGGGAATTTGTTGTTTACTAATTCCATCAATTAGTGTTGGCTTTATGCCTTCAAGCAGAAAGATTAATATCTCTTGTATAATACGTCTTGTCTACTGCATCTGTTTCTGTTCTCATTAGCTATAGTTAGGCATAATCCTTTTGTTTCAAAATGGAAAATGGAAACGGTGATAAGTAAGAAAAGATCTTTCAAGAGAATTTTGTTCCTTTTTCCTGTCAGTTTATCATAGGGTGTCCCTATGCTGTTTGTGCCATTGCGTGGTTTAACCTCTTTCCTCAGGTTTCAGATGTTTATTTTTGAGATCTCACTGCATTCCCTAAACAGCCTGCTCCCTGCAGTCATGTAAGAGCTGGATAGGAAAGGAAGTATCACCTCAGCATGTTCCAACATGCCGTGTCCCATACAGCCCCAGAAATCAGATTTGCTTTTTACTACCGTGTCATATTACAAGTTAACACCTGCTGTGTTGCAGAAGTTGACCTGAGATCTTTCTCACTTTTATTGCTTTCCTTGCTACTAAGTCGTTATGTTTGGGACTTGTTTTTCTGTGGCACTGTGAGCGGCTGTACAATTATTTTCAACCCATATTTTTACCCTCTCTGGATTTTTTGAATTATTTTCTGTCTGTCATGGTTACTTGCAATAGTTCCTTATTAATTGTTATCTGTAAATGGAATGAATATGTTGCTATTTACACTGCCTTCCACATTTTGAATAGAAATCCTGGCGTCACAGCAGTCAGAGAAAGGTTTAGCATGGGCTTCAGTACAGCTGGTATTTCACCTACTTAATGATGCTGACCTCTCTTTCACACCGCTCGAGAATTTCTCTGCAGCTTGTTATATCTCAGTTTTTAAAAGTTTTCGTGCATCAGGTGGACAGTAGAGAGTCACTAGGACTGGCAGTGTTCAATAACTTTGGGGTGCTTGACCCAGACATGTGTCTGCTTGTCAATTTGGGGCTGCAAAGTCAAGCAGCCTTGCAACTGGCCCACTTTTTGGCTCTTCACTTATCAGAGTGTGCTGTATCATAAACACTCAGGTCAGGAGCATGCATCTCTCACTCACTTGGCAATAAATCTCGTTAAGTGTGATGGCAAAGATACTGTTTACTAACATTGGGAAAAACAGTTACTAAGCCTTGCTAATTTTTGTATGTCTTTTGTATGCTTGTATCCACTTCTATCATCTGACTTGCTGAGTGTGCGGTTTGGAGTGCCCCCTGACTTTGTGTTCTGCATCATTTTTTATATTGTTGTAGCACAGAATCATACCCTCCATCAGAGTCCTAAAATTTAACAGCTAACACAATTTTGTCACGGAGCAGTGGCTCAATTTAATTTTACTTTGAGACAACTTTAGGCTATATGATTTATCAGTATCATATTATTTTAACGACCTTTTGTCTTTTTTTTAACTGCATGCATCAGTGCTCAGATTCTTGTCAATTTTAACTCATTTTTCACCTAAAAGACACTGTATGGATTTTTTTATGGCAATCATGATATATTCTCACCTCTATTCTTTTTGACTGCTGGTGTTGTAATTCAGTCAAAGAAATGATGATAACTTGTATTTTTTCCTGCCTTCTTCACAGGTCAATGATCTTCTAGATGAAGTTAGGTTAACCAGATGATTAAGTCTATAGCTTGTCATATCTGTAGCTTTCCAGACAAATATTATAATTTTTAAAGATCCTTTTTGTAAGACATTGTGGTTTTTTACATGTCTTGAAGTGGGCTGTAGGAGAATGTTCAAATACCCATTAATGCACAAGTAGATGACCAAGAAAAAAAACCTGACACTGTCCATGTTTTTAAGCTTTTTGTTGCTTCTTATTAAAAAAAAAAAAGAAAAAAAAAAGCAAATGAGCCTGAATTTTAGTAAAAAATTTTAGTCAAAAACTGTCCGGTGATTTATTCAGTTCAGTCTGGCAAGAGCGTGATCCCTGATCTTCTTAATTTGAATCCAAAGATTCTTACAAGCATGCAAGAGGAGCTGGACTAGGTACTCCGTCTGCTAGTATTTCATTTCTTTTGTGTACTCTTTGTTAGGCTAAAATAGCTGCCATAATACATGATAGCTGTCCAGATTGGCTTTACATCTTTTTTGAAAGGCAGCTATATCGCAGCTGTTTGTTTCCAGTCCATGGCTTTTCAGAAACAATTGTTAAGTCATTTAGTAAACTCATCAGTTAATTTCCACAGATGCATATCATCTGGATTTACTGATTGGCATAGATTTAATTTTTTCCATGCTGGTCCTTTTTTTTTTTCCTCAAATGTTATAAAAACCTCCCACAACATTTGTAACAACAAGAGATACATTTCAAAACTGCCTTCCTCCCACTTTGAAAAAGGATTTCCCAAAAGTTTGCCTTTCATCTTCTGTGAGATAAATGGAATATTCAGGGAGAATTAAGGTGGACAAAATTAGGATCTACCTGTGGCCATATCTTTGCGATAACTGGAACAGACACGATAAATTGGATATCATATCAACTTCTGTCCTGATTTGACCTCCTTGAAAATGCTATCTAAGATTATGGCTACTTTTTTTGCTCTTTCTTTCTGCAAAGGCAAAGACTTGCAGAAATAAACAATGATTAACAATGTCTCAACTAATTGCACTAAGACTAATACAGATGTATTTGTAAAGGCAACAAGGGATTGAACCCTTAGCTGGAGCAGAGGTCCCTGTGGAGAAGAGAGAGGTCCTGTGGGCAGATCCGGAGTTTAAGTGTAGATCACATTGAACACTTTTAATCTCCCGCTTGCTGGTTTCTGGATCATGAATTTGTCCTCTCTATTATTTAGGGAGGCAGTTGATGAGGCACATTCAGCTGTATTTGTCATACACCAGATGTCAGGATAGTTAAAGTCATTCATGCTTCCTCTCTTTTTAAAGCTCCTCAGCAGTTGGTCGAGGATGGTTTACACATGCACACACGTACACACACTCACATTCCATCCTTTACAAACTACAATGTATGCTATGTATCCTAAATATTTCTATTTTTTCCAAGAACTCCCATTCCTAGTAAATGGCAGAAAGAACACTGAACTACGCTCATGTTTTTCACTGAACAGCTCCAGGGTACCACTAGAAATCTCAAGATTTGCAAGGGTGTTTTTCCTGTTGCACTATTCCTTAGTATCCCTTTGCCCTTTCTGCCCTGTTGCCAGTGCCACCTGCTCCCCACAGGCATATTTGCAACAGCTGTTCTAGTAGATCTGAATGCCTTTTAAGTAAAATGGAGTATCAATGGGTTTGGTGATGACCAAGCTCAAACTGCTCATCTCAGGTGTGCTGTATACCTCTTATGAGATTTCAGATATGCTCATCATTTCATTCTCTTCTTCATTTTTCTCTGTCGAGACAGTAAATAAGTTTCACATGTGGTGCGCACAAGAGCCACCGTTCATTTTTATACACTTCTAGACAACTGCCAAATGCAGCAGTGATCGCATTTCAGCAGTGGGTGAAATGAATCCTCTCCATACAGTCTGCAAGGATCCTTCGGAGTGGAGGGTGCTCAGCAAGTCCGATTTAAAATTTGCTGCCAACTAAACCTGCATTTTAACAAATGAGTGAGATTTGGGAAAAAAAAAAAAACCAAACAAAAAACCAACAAACCAAATGCACCCTTTGCTTGTGTAATCTTTTTGAGAGAAGTAATTTTTTATTTTTCCATAACCGAAGGTATTTTTTTTCCTTTTTCAACTCACTTAACATATCCACCTTTCTGTTCCCTCATCAGGCCACCTGTAGAAGACAACCAAACCCTGCTGACACCGGTGGTGAGCTGTGGCCCCCCAGGAGCCCTGCTGACCCGGCCTGTCATTTTAACCATGCACCATTGTGCAGAACCAAACACGGAAGATTGGCAGATCCAGCTGAAGCACCAGGCTGCCCAGGGACTGTGGGAGGTAAGGCTCCGGACCTCCAGCCTGTGTGCTGACTGCATGCAGGGTTCTCTGCTGATCCTTCAGCTGCTTTTCCAAACTGGGATGCCTGTATTTTCAGTTTTCTGTGTGAGATGAATGGCTGCTACGGGCAGGCAGGATTGCACTTCAGCACCAGGTGTCTAAACTACCCAGTGCCCGTGCAGAGGCTGCCTCAAGGCAATTTGATGCCTCCTGATTCTAGCTGTTTTCCATGAAATAGCTTTCATCACAGGATTTGGGCACTTGGGCTTTTCCTTGTGTCAGGATATTGTGATGAGGTCATGGAGACAGAGAGAAGAAAAAAAAGCAAGATAAAAAACAATGGCTGAAAATAGTTTCTTACTTGATTTCACGAAGATTTTTTTTTACAGAGGAGTTTTCACAGACTCATTTTTGCTCTGCTAGTTTATAGTCTGTTTTCAAGAAAGGGGAAATAATGCTGAAAATGATCTCTGATTCAGCACCAAGACATCATCCAGCTTGATACAATGTATAGGCCTTATATTTCTTTTCTTTTTCCCCTACTAAGATGTTGGTGGAGCATCACTTTGATTCAGTTCATTCAAGTTCCAGCTCTGCACTCTGTATGCTCAGAGGAGGTGCACAAGTGTTGCTGGGCCATGCAGGCTTGGTGGGAGCCTGGAGTAGTTCCTTGTCAGTAATGCAGCAGAAGGATGTCCCAGGGCTGTGTGGCAGAAGGATCTTCCACTATAACTGGAGCATAAAGTGATGCTTACAGCAAGTCTGGGCCATCCTGGCAGAGCCTTTCTCTCCAGCCCCATGCTCCTAGGTACCTGCCACCACCACCTTCTCTCCTAGCATTAATTTGGAAAGGACACTTTCTCCTACCACTAGGTTCAATAATGTCAGAGTGGCTTCTGAAGGCAGTTGGGTTGACAGCAGCAAGAGCACCATGTTCGGCATTGTCTTAGAGGATGTGTTAGTCCTGCAGCCTGTGGCACTGGCTCTGCCTCATGCCAGGAGAGAGCATGCCCTGGACAGTGATCTGTCTCGCCAACTAATCTGCACCCCACCAGCCTGACTCTTGACACTGAATATATGCTCCTTATTTCTGTCCGTGTGTTACTGGCATCTCTTCATTTTTTTCTTCTCCCCCGCCCTCCCCCTGCCCTTGACAGAGTGGTTGCTCTGCCAGTTGTACACATGCTCTGCAGCACCCACAGAGTCCCTGCCCATCGCACTACCATCTTCATCACATCATGATCTTTTTCTTCCACATAATTCTGAAGCAGCTCCTCCAAGCTGAGCACCCTCCACCCACACCCACACACATGCATACATACACACCCACACAGGCACACACACCTCTGCAGGATCGCTTGGGGCCAGTGTGTCCTGCCAGAGCCAGTTGCTGGCATGGCCATGGGAAACTGTAATCAGCACTGTAGCACCTTGCCCTCCAGAAGGATCATGCCACCCTTGCAAACATGGCATGTTAGCCTTTCCTGAGACTTAGGAGGCCTGAGCTTAACGCCAAATTTTAATTGAGCCTGTGCTACTTAGCTTCCAGATATGTACGTTGTGCTGAGCATCATGTAGCATGTAGTACCTTTGAAAGAGGCGGCCATTATCCACTCCTGCCTTTTCTCTTCTGCTTTCTCTCAAAGCCATTGAAAGTACCTTGTGTTGCAGGCAGGATATTACACGCAGGACAATGAAGAAATCAGCAGGGGAGCTGTTTTCCTTTATGCAGAGAGTGAAGAGGTTGTCTGTGTTGGGGCTGCATATATTTTTTTCCTCTACCCTGTAGTCTCCTCACGGAGAATTATTCCAGCTACGCAGCAGGTGATATTTCATGCAGATTTGGCATTTGGTCATCGTGGAGGTTACTTCGCTTCTTTGAGTTTTTATAACTCTTTTGTTATCATGCTTGGGAAGTGAAGGGCAGTTATTTATGCAACACACCTGTGACTAGTGATATTAAATCATGGTCAGTTCTGCAATGTCCTTTTCAATAGTGTTGGTGATATTTTCATTATTTGCCTAACTCTGCTCAGGGCTTTAAAAACTCCTGCAGGGCTTAGAGGAAAGAGTTACATGTCTTAGGGGAAGGAGGACAGGAACAGGAGGAGGTTTCTATCACCATCATCACCCCCTGCAGCCCGGAGAAATCATCTCCCTCCCATGCCTATGCAGGAGAAAAGTCAGAAGCAGTAATTTTAAATCTTGATTAATCTAGGGTGTGAACAGCAAGGACTTTGAGCATCATCTAGGTTTGAAAAGGGCATTGCTGTCTCAAAGGAAACCAGCTCTGAGAGGTGAGGAGCTATAACTTGGACTCTTTCTCCCCTAGGATGTGGTGGTGGTCGGGGAGGAAAACTTCACCACTCCGTGTTATATCCAGCTGGACCCAGAGGCCTGCCATATCCTGACAGAAACCCTGAGCACATATGCCTTGGTGGGACAGTCAATCACCAAAGCAGCAGCCAAACGTCTCAAACTGGCCATCTTTGGACCTCTGTCCTGTTCTTCACTGGAGTACAGCATTCGTGTCTACTGCCTCGATGACACGCAGGATGCCCTTAAGGTGCTTGTTGCTCTGTCACTTGCTTTTCCTCTCCAGCTCTTACAGGACTGCAATCATAGTGGTGACTGGACTTCTTTTCTATGTATTCCCACTCCCTGGGTTATTCTGATTAGAAAAGAAGCTTCACAACAAGCTGCTGTTCTACAGTTTAACCTACACACACTATAAATTGTGCTTTGCGTTGGGATCTCACAGTATTTTCCACCCACTTGTCTTTTTTTTTCCTTTGTTTACCTGTATCATATCCTGAATCCTAAGATTTTTGCATTATTAAAAGGCCATAAGGTACACAGGGCTTCATTCGTTATTCATGTATTTTTAATGCTAAGTGCCAGCTCCCCAGAGATGGGGAAACATATAAATGCTTCTTTGTAAATAGTTGATAATGATGAAAGAAGCTTCTGGGCTGTTAATCACTGCCTGCTTTCATACTGCTTTATTACACCTCTTTGCGTGCAGTTTTTCGTGTTGGGAATTCACAACTAAAATAAAACAAAGCTGTTGCTATCTCTTAACTATATAACCTTATTGACTGTAATTCTGGTATGCACACAGACACACACTCACGACATACAAATGAGCAAATAGATAACTATACGTGATATTTCTCTTTATAAATACCTGTATTTATACAGATAGTATCTATAATAGATGCACTCATGAAATATGTAGCTCTGACTGCACATATAAGAATGCAGATTACTAAAAAGTGGGATTTTTTTTTTTTTACTTTAATTGTAGCCTGTGCAACTTCCCAAATGCCTCTTTGCAGGAAAATGAATTCAAAGCCTGACTCTAAGCACTCATCCTGGTGCAGCATATTCTTTTGTTTCCTCAGCTCTGCTTAAGAATTATTGGGATTTAAACTCACATGCAGTAGCTAGGAGATGTTTCTGCTTTTCAGAGCAGTGATTTCCTTCTCTGCAAATGGCCCTGTTTTCCTCCCCAGTACTATCTGGTGTCAAGGCCTGCCTGCCTAGGCTTTGCTAGGGGGATACCCTTCCACTATATGTCAGAAAGGCAGTAAAGTATAGAATTTGAAGCAAGTATATTGGGACTGCGTCATGGTTTTGTCTGTACAGGCCCTGGGAGATCGGCCTCCATCAATGCATTGGTGTTATCAGACTTTTAAAAACAAGTATTTTCCCTGGTCTGATTTCCCTTTTGTTTTTTCTCTTTTAAACAAACAAACAAAAAAAAGTGAAAAGGATCTCTAACAGTGATCAAGCTTCAAAAGTCCTGATGGTTTTATGCCTGTGCTGGATAATACAATTTTCCGCGGGTTTGTCAAGGCCTGAGGTAATAATAAGTGAGCTGGAGTGGCTTCGGACAGACAGCTAATGTGGTCAGAGCTGGGGGAATCCAATTAGGTGTTACTCAAGAGCTGTTGGTTTATTTCTAATAGACTGTGGGGAGAGTTAATCCAATTCAGTGAGACAGCAGAAGGAATCAGGAGAGGCGCTGGGCAAGACGGAGAAACTGTTTTTCATCTGAGAAGCTGCAGCCAACATTTGGGAGGGAAACAGGATAGTCCATGGGCTTCTGCTGCAGGTAGTATGTAATTTGATAAGGAAAAGGTGAGCAAAGTCAGGCAGCCACCATCCCATTCATACCTACTGCTTCTATACAGCAAAGTACATGCAGTTTAATTTTCTCTCTTTTTTTTGGCATGTCTTCACCAAGACTGGAAGGTCACCCATGTCATGGGGGTTCAAGACCCAGATAGCTGGTGGTTTAGAGGAGGGCAAGCACACATACTTGCTAGCCACAAACTCTTATGAATGTATCAGTTGCAGTTCTCTGGTAATGAAAGGCTGGGGAAGGAGAAGGTTTAAGAAAAATAAACCTCACATATAAATTGTAGATGGGGGGGTTGAGCATGGACCAGTGTGTATGAACCAGTGTGTACAAACCAACCTTGGGCAGTGGTGTTGCGTAGACTTAAACTATGGCTATTTAGAAAGAAAAAATTATTGGGTTGTTTGCCACATGCTTTCACAGCAGCTGGCATGGCAACATCCCTGGCCATACCAGGAGGAGATCTGCCATATTGGCATAAGGAAGGCATTCACCAGGCAATTACCTCTGGCTCTGCAGGACAAGGCATGCAGACAGGACTGGGCCAGTGCATCCTGAAGTTAAAAGTCATTTGGAGAGAGTGGGAAAGTTGTAGACAGCAAACGAGGCACCAGCTGCATCATCTCGGTGTCTTGGGGCTGGCTGCTCTGGGCAAGGCAAGGGCAGGAAAGAGCAGTGAGAGGTATTTCCACATTGGGATGTCTGAGGTTTGGAAGAGCATTTGTCAGGGATTATGTGTTTATTTGAATAGGCAGCTGAATGCATTCTATTATTATTTACAACTAGGAATGAATGTGCCATATGCTGAATGTATCCTAACAGCCACCAAAGTAAGACAAGCAGTTGCAGTGTAAAACACAGTGCAGCATTTATCCAGCAGGCATTTTCCCTCTCATCACACTGCCGAGCTCCCAGTGCCCACAGTACAGCAGGGAACTGTAATGACTTGTCATCAATAAGGACTCAGTTACTGTGGGAGCAGCTTGACAGGGTTCCTGAGGGCTGTGGAGCAGAGAGCTCACCGCTGATCATGCCTGCAGCATCCTCTGCCCTGCTGGGTCCTGAACCACCTGGATGAGGTGCTTAGAAAGATATTTTTTGGAGAAAGGTGGGAGGAGCAACAAGCTTGAGCACTAGCTTCTTTTTTAAGGCTGATTTTTGCACTTAGAGGAGGATGACAGAGCTATTCTACTGGAAAAAAAAGAAAAAAGAGTATTAATACAATTACTATAAAGAAATCCAGTGTCTTTGTGCTCATCTGACTTTGTCATTGAAGTATATGAGAAGTACATGAGCTGCATGTGGCAGAGTAGCAGGGGCTGAGCAGCCTTGCACACCTAGGGCAAGTGGCTATAGCAGATTGGCATCCTCCACCCTGCCTCATGCTGCACAGTAACTGCCCTCCAAAAGAAAGGGGGGAAAAAAAAAAGGCATCACAAGCATGTGAACTTCTTGGTTGTTTTTCACTGTAATGAAGAAAGGCAACAGCTGAGGCTGAACACCATTGCCTACTTGTGCTCCATTAATGAGGAAGGCAGTTCTAAATATAGATTGTGGCTGTCCTGGTGGTGCTGATGATGGAGCAATGCTTAAACAAAGTTCCCTCTCCTAGGAAGATCGTAAGGGCATAGATTCTGGCTCACAGTGGTGGTGAGAGGTGGTGGAAAGGGTGGCTGGAGTTACCTCAGCACCAAACAAGCGACATGCAGCTCAGGAAGGCATAAAGGCAACAGCCAGCAGGATAAGTACTGCTTGAAATAAAATGCTGCATGTCTGGAGCCAGTCTGTGGGTTTGAAGGGCTTTGCAAATCATGGTTCCAAAATAATTCTGAATTAATTATCTGAGACGCTTGAAAGAAGCATGAGCTGCTCACCATCCTCCTGTTGGAGCATCCAAAGGGGCTATGGTGACCAAGGGTGCTTACCAAAAGTGGGATATTGAAAGTAGACAGATCTGGTGGGTAGGATGGCACAGCAATGTTTTTCTCCATGGTAGCACAGCTCCCAGGGCTGGTGCAGTCATTCTCCCCCTGAACCCCATGTGCCTGAGAGGTGACGGCTGCAATTGGCTCACACAGTGCCGCAAGTTGTCTTCTGGCCCTTCCAGGAAGGCAATTTGGACATAATGAAGATCTATAGTAATCAGATCATTAATATCGATTGCTCTCTAGACATCTTGATGAAGTAACGAGGGGGCACTGGAAGGAGACTGGGACAGATTCATTGGCATAACCTTAATCTAAAAGGTTTCCTGATTTTGTTTCTCTTCCTCTAATGGCTGATAAATTAACATCATTTTAGCTTCAGTATCTGCCAGCTGCTAGGCTCAACAGGGCCAGGTGCTTTTTTTTTATATGCTACCTAGATCCTGACCGTGATCAAGAGTAGCTTGTTTTGTGCTTAAAATGGAGTGTCATTAAAATGAAGCTGACCTGGAGCAGCATCCTGGTTTCATATGCTCACATACTCCTTGAGTGTGCTCACTCTGTGTATGATTGGCTTTGGCTGTATGGGACTGGTTGACTCTTGTAATTAAATATGACTGAGTTTGGCTGTGTTGGTTTCTAATCGGGCTCATGCAGGTGCCTTTATACTTGCTTCTTCCATGTGGACTACAGTTAAGCTGTTTGTAGACAACAATCCTCCGTGGTCTTGTTAAAGGCACTAATTTCTTTTTAACTGCAGAAAATGTCCACACTCTTGGCTTATTTGCTTTTAATGACACAATGAAGGTTTTAGTAACATGCACTCCATCAGCATCTTGTTCTTGTTTTGATGCCATCCTGCTTAACCATCTCCAAGTAGTCATCCACTATCTCCTGTACTGCTCTGTCACACAGCAGTTTTCCAAGAGGTATGTCAGATAACACTATGTCTCCCAAAGGAGACAGAGGTGCCTGCATCCTGCTGGGCTCCTGCTGTATGAATGTATTCAGATCCACTAATGCAATGCTAGTCATAGGGAAACACAGCTCTGCAAATGAAATGCCTGTACTTTTTTTCTCTCTATTCCACAACTTAAAGAATCCACAGCAGTCAGTCTTGAGGAACCAGAAGACCGGTGTGCTATCTGGATGAAGCCTGACCACTGTCTTGTTTTTATCACAATACTGCAGGAGGTCCTCCAGCTTGAGCAGCAGATGGGCGGTCAGCTTTTGGAGGAACCCAAAGCTTTGCATTTTAAGGGAAGCACCCACAACCTCCGCCTGTCCATTCATGACATTGTCCACTCTCTCTGGAAGAGCAAGCTGCTGGCTAAATACCAGGTGAGCATCATAAACCACTCTCATTGGATCCTAACAGCAAAGATTAAAGAAATACAGTGACACACAGGGGTGTTTAAAATTAAACACTCAGTGATAGTAGCATGGAGCCTGTGGTCTCTTGTCATATAGCATCTTTACCCTGGTCCTACATCCTGTCCTTACTACATTTTTTTTTTTACTTTTCTCTTGCAGGAGATTCCATTTTACCAAGTCTGGAGTGGATGCCAGAGGAACCTGCACTGCACCTTCGTGCTGGAAAGGTTCAGCCTGAATACCCTGGAACTGGTGTGCAAACTCTGCGTGCGGCAGGTTGAAGGAGAAGGGCAGATCTTCCAGCTGAACTGCTCTGTCTCAGAGGTAAATGACATCAGTGCACTTTCTATCTGACTGCAGGAATGTGAGAGGGCTAAGGAAGTATATCCTTTCCCATTGCTGCCTGTTTAGTGCATCCCATTTTCCTCCTGACTTCTAGATTGGGCATAAGGAATGGATCAAGTTGGTTTATATCTCCTGTTGCATTTTCGTTTAGTTTTTCATCTGCAAGAGAACATCCTCCTTCCAACAGAGGGAAGAAGGTAGTTATGGTCTCCCTGCTCGTATAAATTTTCTGCATATATGTGGAGAAGCTCTTTGCCTACCAGTCTCTAATGCATCTCTGGCAGTCCACAAGTCCATCATGCCCAACATTTCCCTGGAGAGAAAGGAAGGAGAATAGGAAAATATTATTGTCATATGTTTGCCCAAGCCACTCCACTCTGATCCTATGTAATAACTGCAGTGCAAGAGGGAATATCAGCTGGTCTACTTGCAATAGACTTTTCTCCTCAGATTTTGCTGCTGCTGCAAATCCTGACTATTGCCCTCAACGATTTTTCTTTTCACAGCTCACATTTTCTAGTAGAAAAATGATCATAAGGTTTGGAACATCTTTTCTGATGCTACATAGCACCAGATGGATTTTCGCTGCTTGGAGCAGTCAAGTTTAGGGCTGAGACCAAGCAACACATTCAAGTGTGAAGTGGAATTGACTTCATTGAATGTACTGGTTGGTGGCTTTTGTGCCTGACATCCCTAGGGGATGTGAAGAGCAGACTCTCGGATGGCAATCACTGCTGGCTGACTTGGAGAAGGGCTGGGAGACCACAGACAAAAGTTACTTGTGCTGTAGGACCCTAATGGCATGTGCCATTACCCATAACATCTGCTTGGTTATCGGGTGTAAAGTTACATATTCAGCTGGGGACTACACAGCATTAAAGACAGATGGTAAAACAAGTATCATAAACAATTATTGTAATAAGCGCTGCTGCATTGAGGTAATCTCTAATTTAACCTCTTAGAGAAGAGAAAGAACTGAGAGAAACTTTAATGAAATGCAAGTATACACTATAATCATCTTCAGCTGCTTGTGTGTAATAGTGCCTGGTAATGGATTCAGAGGGAAAAGGATAATATTCTTGTCTTGTGTTGTGATCCCATCCATCAAGGATGAATAGAAGGAGAGAATAATACCACCACTATCAAGGCTGCTTACTGCAAAAGTGCTCCTCCTGGTTGACATTTAGTGATGTTCCTGAGCCCAATTGAGGGGCAGCAGGACTCCTAAGGACTGGCATACAGAGTTGTATCAATTTTGTTACTAGAAAAAAACAACAACACTAAAACTCTGTTTGTTTGGTGACAGAAGTTACCGGAAAGTGTAATAACAGCAACCTGGAAACTGATGTGTGTGCTTCTAGAGGCATAAGAGGGAGGGACTGTAGACCAGGGAACAGGAAACCTTATCTGTGGTTCCTCACGCTTTCTGCTGGTGATCAACGAGGTCATATAAGGGTAGTTTTGTGTCTCTGCTTTCAGATGGTGTTTGCTTTGCTTTGCTTCTGATGATTTCAAATTGCACACTTTTTTCCCTTCTTGTGGGAGAGGCAGACAGCTAGCAATTAGGCATTGTGGGACCATACTGGCACCTTTCTTCTTTGATGGATCTGCTTCTCCTGTGGTAACAATATAGTAATACAATTTCCTTCATCTGCCCTTTATGGGCTTTCTTTTTTGTACCCTGTAAAGTTGTCGTGGTTTAGGCCCATCAGGGAACAAAGGCCACGATTAGCCTCGAGTACCGAAGAGGCTGAGGATTGCTCGAGGGCAGGGAGAGCTTAATTGCCGCTTAAGGTTCAGGACAAAGCAGACCAGGCTACTCGGTTTGGGGAAGAAAACAGAAAAATAATTTAATGCAAAATCAACCAAAACATAACCAAAATGAAACAATCCAGAGTAATACATCAATGAAAAGTCCAACCAGCCTTTTTAAGAACACCTTCTTGCCACCCCTCCCCTCTTCCCGGGTTCAGAGCCCTGATCCCGGTGTTTTTACCTTGCCCCCCCCCGAACGGTTCGGGGGGGGCAGGCAGTGGGGGGTTCAGTTAGTCGGTTTCCGAGAGCTTCTGCCGTTTGTCCCTCCTCAGGACGGGCGAACTCCACGCCAGTCCTCCCTGCAAGTCCGTGGGGTAACTCACAAGCATGGCAGCCCTGCACGGGCTGCTCCGATGCCCACTTATTCCAAAGGCTGCAGCTCCTCTCTGCCTCTCGTGTGGGGCTGCTCTGCGGCGCGCAGGCTCTCCAGCACGGCCTGGGCCATGGCCATCTCCCCACACAGTCCCTCGCCCGTCCGGGCTCACCCACACGGAGCTGTTGGTGGCTCTCAGTCTTGCCACGAATCTCCATAGGTTTCAGGGGCACAGCTTGTATTCTCGCCACGGCTTGCAGAAGGGTCTCCGGTCTACTGCTTCTCGTTCCTTCCTCCTTCTCTGGCTGAAGGGTCCGCGTGGTGACCTCCATCTTATATCACTCTCCACCTCCCGACTCGCATTTCAAATTCCCGTCCCCTAAATAGTGATGGCAGAGGCGCCAGATTGGCCCAGCCGGGCCGGAGGTGGGTCTGAACCTAGGAGCCGGGGGAGGGTCTTCACTGCAACCCGCTCCCCCTGTTACCAAGCCAAAAGCTGCTCCTGGCTAAACCAGGACAAAAGTATGTAAAACTTCTGCAGATTAAACTGTCTTATTCTGGTTTTATACAATGTTTTCCACTGGGACTTCAAATATACAAATGCAATGAGTGTCAAAGCATGCAAATTTGTGAGGTGAGAGACAGAGTGAGATAAAGGTCTCCCACCATTTGTTTTGAAGCCACCTTTTTATCTTATGCAGACTGTCCTCACCTGAAAGTGACCTTATCACTCTCTACAACTACCTGAAAGGAGGTGGTAGGGAGATGGGGCTCCTTCTCCTAAGTAACAAGTGACAGAACAAGAGGAAATAGTCTCATGTTGCTTAGACTGGAGATTAGGAAGAAGTTTTTTGCTAAAAGGATTGTTACACACTGGAACAGACTTCCCAGGGAGGTGGTGGAGTCACCATCCCTGGAGATATTTAAAAGACACGTAGATGAGGTGCTTAGGGACATGGTTTATTGGTGCACTTGACAGTGTTAGGTCAGTGGTTGGACATGATGGTCATTTCCAACTGAAACGATTCTCTAATTCTTTGAAAGAGCCCCAGGGCATCGCCATGGCCATGTGGTCTCCCTCTGCACAGCCATGCCAATGCACCTGGGGCAGCAGGCTATGAGAGCTGGGGCAGTGTTGTCTTAACCCATCGCTTGTGTCCTGTGGCTCAGAGTAAAAAGAGAAGGTTGCCACCAGTCACCACCCTGCAGCAGCACAGGCAAGCCTGCGGGCAGCAGTGGTGGCACAGGAGTCATTTAGTGGCTCCCAGGCAGGTCCTGCTGCCAGGCAGTTAGAGGACAGCAGCTAATTGTCCAAGACTGTGGGGTTGGAGCAGACAGCCTGCTAGGCAGGGCCTTGGCACCCAAGTAGGAATGCCACATTCACATTGCTTTGGGCACATTACTGAGGTTATTATAGTGTGGCATAAACCTTCTGTGGTTAGAAATTTCACTCTTTAACTAAAATGCCATTTCAAAAACTAAAAAAAGTATCTGTGGAGTGGAACATAATTAATTGATGTGGATAAAAGAGTGGAGGCAAAAGAAGTTTAATTCTGTACGGTGCTCACAGATACTGGCTCTCTCCTTTCTGTCTCTGCGTAGGTATTTTTAGGGGAACCAAAGGCTGCATGTGACTGTAGGCAATCTTCAACAACAAGCTTCCTAGGGGATTTGTGATGGCAGTTGAAGCTGGCCATTACCTTGTTTTTGAGACAATTTCAGGTTTTACAGGGCCTTCCCAGCAGCCAGCTTGTCATGAAGCAACAAGATAGCTCACAGAGGAGAAAACAAGCTGACATTTAACGACGAGTCTTTTGCGTGGATGTTTCTGGCTGCCTGGGGCTGCGACCTGGGCAGAGGTGGAGATGAAGCAGCTCTTCTGTTTCTACCAGCTCAGCCTCAGGCTTGGCATGCTGGAAAGCAGAGCGATTGAGAAGGCGGGTGAGAGGCCTGAAAGGAGACCGAGCCCCGCTTACCGATCTTTCCATCATGTGTCTTGGTAGCTGGAGGTGACAAGTGCTGTGCGTGAGAGGAGTGTCCCCACTGCACAATTGGGTGGGCAGTCAGCATCATTAGGGCTTGGAGGGGCTTTCAGATGCCCTTGTTGGTCCTAAGAAAATTCATCTAAATTGACCAACTGCCCTTGTCCTACCAGGTACTGAGCCCCTCTTTCTAACGATCTGTGGATGCTAGATCCTCCCAGGCCAAGGAATTAATAAAGTCTTTCCCCAGAGGAGCCAACCACTTGTCTTTCCCAGCAGGGCCACATAACAGCTGTGTCACGGGGAGCCAGCTAAGGACAAGCTGGCTTTGGAAGTGACTTTCCCCTTGAAACATTGCTGCCACCACCTTTGAGCACAGTTCTGGTCTTTGGTAGGAGGGTGACAGCCTCTCCCCAGGCACACACATTCCATCTGTCTCCAGCATAGAGCTAAAGCTGCATGAAAATGAGGGATCAGTTTATGCCTGGGGTGGTATTAACTGTCTCCCTATGGTCTGCCCAACATCAGAGGCTTCAGAGACCGTGGGTGCTACCAAAGGGATGTCAGTGACACCAGCCTGGTTCTGGCTCTGTGTGGGGTGAGGGGCTTGAGGGGGCTACTAGAAAGTAGCTCCTGCCAGCCAAGCTGTCCAAACCCTTAAAAGCCCATTGCTCTGAAATGTGTCAAAGTGCTTGATCTTTCATTATTTCCAGTAAGGGATTAATTAAGTTAAGGCTCAGTTTTCTCAAGCCATAGTAGTCTTAGCTCTCAAAAAACAAACAGAAAAAAAAATCTACTGTCTATCCAAAGTCAGTTATAAATATTTCTCTTTTTCAGCTAAAATAAATTCTTTATTAGCACAGGGATGCTCCTCTCTAATACAAGTGAGAGCATTGGATCTCAGAGGATACACTTCTACAATTGTCTCTGAATTCAGTAACAAAACTACTGCTTTTTTTTTTTTTTCATTTATTTCCAACCTCAGGAACCTACTGGCATCAATTATCCTTCTGTGGACTCAGCAGGCACTGTCACCACCATAGTGGGGCCCAGCGCTTTCAGCATCCCGCTCCCAATAAGGCAGAAGCTGTGCAGCAGCCTGGATGCACCCCAGACCAGAGGCCATGACTGGAGGATGCTGGCCCACAAGCTGAAACTGGACAGGTGAGAGGGGCTGCCTGTGTGTGGCTGGGCACAAGGCGTGTGCAAAAGGGCCTTTATGAAGATGAGTGATAGGAGATGGTTAGACTGACCACACAGGAGATAAGCACCTTGACAGCACAAGCAATGGGGATCGGCTGCCATCATATGAATTCAGGTAGCCTTCATGCAGCTCCAGAAATGAGTTTCCTTTTGGCTTGTTGCAGGTATCTAAATTATTTTGCTACAAAATCGAGTCCCACCGGGGTGATCTTGGATCTCTGGGAAGCCCAGAATTTCCCTGACGGCAACCTGAGCATGCTGGCAGCGGTTCTTGAAGAGATGGGAAGACATGAAACCGTTGTTTCTTTGGCAGCAGAAGGAAATTACTGATGTAGCCTTGGCATGAACGGGAAGGACAGACACAGGGAGCAGTAATGCCCTGTTACTACAAAGGGGAATTGAAATGAAAACCCAGACCAATGAGTTACACAAGAGACATTTCAGCGAAGAAAGCAAGCAAACAAAAAAAAAACCAGCCCTGACCTTCACACGTGCTCTCCTTGTACATTATCACAGGATCTGAAAGAAATCATGCAAAGTTGTACCTTGAAAATATAAATCAACGTAATGTTCCTCTCGGCTTGGCTGTACACTGCTTGGTACAGGATTTTACAGTTTCCTAGGAAACGCTTTTTATTGCTATCCAGATATATGGATAAACTTTCTTAACAATCCCAGTTTCTATGGATGTTGTTTACATCAAATTCTGGACAGGGGTAAGGAGGCTGTCCATGGCTCTTTATATTTTTTGTTTAAAGCCATTCTAGACAAGGCTATGGACAGTCAGATGTGGCTATTTCAGCTTACTGGTTTCTAGTGAATTCAGATTTTGACTACAATTCTGCACATCAGTTGTCTCACAATGATCCTCCTGTCATTGTTCTGTTTCCTAGACCTACTTGTAAAACAAAAAAAAAGCAAACAAAGAAAGGTAGAGTTTAAGAGGTGTGCATCTGGAAAGCAGGTACTCTGGGTGCTAAGCAGGAACACGTGTAACATCCCCTTCCTTCCCCAATTGAGTTCCACTGAGCCTGTGTGGAGAATAGCTGTAGGACAGTGGGGAACATAGGATCAGAGCTAATTTTCAGTTCATGGTGTAACAACACCCTTTCCACCCCTTTGCAATACAAGGGGGCCAGATATGCAATTCAGACTGGCTGGGAGGGGAAAGAAAAGAAAACCAGAACAAATTTTTTTAAAAGAGAAGTTGCTATGATAATTATTTACTATTAGTATCTAGTGCAAGGATTATTATTATAATAACTATTATTATGACCATAATTCCTTTATTTCTAATTTTGTCAGCAGCAGAATGAGTAATTCCTGGTTTTATGGAACCTGTTGTCCCCTTCCTGAAGGTCTTCTGTGTCCCTCTATATGCTGTCTGTCCTTCCTTTCTCTGGCCATCGTACTGCTTCATGCCTGTTGCAAAGGTGGTTGTAAAGGATCCAATCCAGCACTCCTCCCTGGGAATTTTTCCACCACCTGGGTGCCTCCAGGTTGCTCCAAGCAGCAATCTGGTCCCAAGGTGGCCATGAACCAGTGACAGCCTCCCAGTCCAAATGCATGTAGACCATTGGTTCATGAGTACTGGTGCAAACATGTAGAGGTACTGACATTGACCACCTGATTTGTGGGCCTCCACAACACACAACAGGGTGGGCCTCCATGTCTTGCTTTGCTTTGAGGTAGTCTGAGAGCCAGCCGCTCCTTGGAGCTGCAGGTACTCATTCTTAATGAAACCTACTACCTCTTGTACTGTTTGCGGTGGTCAGAGCTACTGCCCTCCGCTGCTGCCAGCTGGGCAGGGTGATGCAGGTCCTCACTGACTGGGGGATGCCTGTCCCTCTCAGCCACATGCCTCTTGGCCATCACAAACAGGTGAGGTGGGAACTTTGCAAAAGGAGCGAACTCCTGCTTATTTTGTTGTCACTGCAAGTACATTTCCTGCTCAGTGAAAAGACTGACTGACTCTTGGTATAGGACAGCACATAGGATCACAGTCGTTTTACTGCCAGGTTTGTCTGTCCTTACTTCTGGTGCAAAACAGGCTTTCTTCTCCAGCCTATCTGCCCCAGGTTTCGAGCCAGGCCTTGGTTACTGTTGTTGTGCACACATGCCCCTGCCCATGCATGTATTCCCACCTGTGTGCTTCCCAAAACGAGAGCTGGCTTGTTTTCTTTTGTGGTTTTGCTTTTGTTTTTCCCCAGGGCTTTTCAGATCGCGCCTTTAAATGTAACTTTGAAAATGTCATTGGTCAAAATGAAAGGGAAAATTTCATCTGACCTTTTTCCCATTTGACATTTCCATAGACTTGGGACTTTTGGTTTTTAATTTCTCAGCTCTCTTGACACCAGCAGGGTTTTGATTGACTGCTGGGCAGTGATCACAAAGCTCTCCTTTCCTTGGAAGAGGTAACACGAGTTTTCAAACTACCATTTCATTCAAAACCGGAGACTGAAGGACATACATGCATTTTAACTTTCAACGTCTGTCTGCATTTTGCCTGTGTAAGCCCAGCTTTCTCTTAAAATTGAGATGTCAGGGCATCCTTTCGACAACTAACTATCTTATTTTTCACCTTGGGCATCTGATGCAGCTCGTTGCAATGCTAATGGAAATCTCGCTTTCAACTTCAGGGGGCTTCAACTCGTTCTTCCAGGTCTGCTCGTTCCCTACATTTTTTACTCACCTTGGAGCTCTAAAACAGCTCTTGAAAGATAGGCCCCAGCTTTTGTCCTTCCTGTGTCATCTTCGGGTGTAACCAGCTGTATTTAGTTCATGCTTCTTCACCCTTCCTGGGTGTCCTTCCTGCATGGCTTCTCTTCCAAGATGGGTACATGAGCTGATGGGTCATTCAGTCCCTTCCCCTTTTCAGCCCAGTCTTTTGTTAGCTGATGCCCAGGCTGTTAGCTGCCAGCGCTCAGCTTTTGCTAGGTGGGCAGTGCTTGCACCCCTCTCACCGGGGTCTTCCCTAAAAGTGTCTCATGGCTTTCTGTGTTGCTATGACTCAACACTCCTTTTACCAGCTCTTGGACCTACCCTCCGATGCCTCCTTCAGGAAAAACAGATGAACAACTTCCTTGAAGCATTCTGAGGCATCTTCCTCACTGTAAATGGGATTTATTGAGAGGAAAAGCCATGCTCTGATTAAGAGAGGCATTCACAGAGGTCAAGAACATCACTGCCAGCTAGGGCAGCGGCATCACTGTGACAGGGATCCATTTCCACCCTGACTGCTCAGAAACCGTCCCTCACCTGCTGCAAACGGGCTAGATGGTTTCTTCAGCCCCAGCACCATCAGTCTTTGTAGCGTCCTGGTGCAGCACCACGTTAGCTGCCTCGGTCCTGACAGGACAGGGAGAAGCAGGGCTGCCGGGGATGGGCAAGTTTCCTCCTCAGAGCCACACCTCGTCCCAGCCAATTCATGCAGTGCTTTGTCACCGCTGCTAACGGCAGCTCCCACCTCACCTGATGTTTCCCCTGCATTAATGTTCTTCAGTTTTTTGGTTTTTTCCCAAGGATACACAACGGCAGGGGAGGCACAGTGGGGCTGGGGAGAGGGCTCTGGCATGGGCTGGTAGTACGCAGCCTGCAGCATCCCCATCCTGCTGTCACAAGCAAGAAGGGTGGCAAGCAAGGGGTATTATTTGTGGTGGGAGGAAAATGGGGAGTGGAGTGTCTGCCAGTCTTGCGTGGACACAGTGCCACCTCGTGGGGCCGGGCTCCAGCAACCAGCCAAGCGGCATGGCTTGGGAAGAGCCCGAGCTTTCCCGTGGCGCAGCTCTTTACAATGGCAAATAAGTTTTGGCAGGCAGAACCGACTCTTAAAAGTTATTGTAACATTTTATGTCAGGTAAGCACATCTGCTTTAAAAAAAAGCAAACAAAAAAAACCACATAAAAAATGTCTGCAGGCTTCTTATCCTCCAATTATTACTTCTTTTTTAAATGCTTATCCTTTTAGTTGTCCACCTTCAGCTACGTGCTGTAGCAGTTTGACTGCTCCTCATTACACCATCTCTTCACTACATGGTATTTTCTAGCACTATGAATAATATATATATTATATATATATAGATAAAATATCTACCAACTTTGAGGAAAAATCTTTCAAGTAAGAAACACTATCTGAGGCAGTCCTTTTCACCCGATCTTTTCTTCAGTTCTTCTTGTGTTGTTCTTGTAAAGGTGGCTGTCAGTGTATAGGGTAACCTTGGGGTTTGGTTGGGTTTTTTTCTGGATTTTCTGACCACAGCTGATCCACTGTATCTCATTTAACAGTGTAAGATCTAAGTGCTGTTTTAATGAATCTTAAAAGTTTTGAGGCAATGAGGGTCTTTTCAGTCAAGCTTTGCTTCCACGGGAGATGGAGACTCCTATTTTTTCCATGTTGCTGGCAGAAATGCAGACATTCGTGAGACATGTTGGATGCCCACAGAGCAAAGTATGTCCGTTCCTTGAGTTTCTTGCTATTTCTGCTGCTTACATGTAGAATAAATGTCTTCACGTGCTGTAAGCCCATCATTGCAGACAGTGTCCTGATGTCTTGTATTGCTACCTACAATAGTTTCTTCTTGGTTCTCCTTTTCTTCTTGGTTTTGGGGGGGGGGGGGGAAGAAGGGGTGGGGGGAGGGCTTAGACCGTTGTATGCTCTAGCCAAGTAGTTACCACAGCTCTGAGGTTAATTTTAAACAAGATGATACTGTTGAGGTTGGTGAGTGATTTTTTTTGTTTTTGATCTTGTGTCCAGGACACTTTGTAAACTACCTTACTGAGTGTTCAGAAGTCTTTTCAGGTATTACTCTGGCTGTTGTCTGGCCATGGAGTAACTAATTGTTTGCAGGCTGGCTTGCTTAATATCAGACAGTGCAAAGATGCGAGTGGTTTGTGAATGGAAACCAAACCTTTGGCCCTTCTCCCACAAGGACTCCAATGAGGTATTGACTTTGGGCTCACCACCACAATCTGTTCCTAGATTGCGTGTGAAACCATGAGTTCATAAAATGAGCTGCACTGCAGATTTTTAAATGCTGAAGCATGTATCTTAGACATCCCTTGAAGTGGGAATTTAACAGAAATGCAAAAACTATATGTGTGTGTGTATAGAGAGAGGAGAAAATAAAGGACACCTACTGCCGGAGGCTTTTTAGCTCTGATGTTAATTATGGGCATCCTCTTGTGACCAACTTTTTCTTGGGAAGGTGAAGGTCAAAATTCAGTGTTTTATCAGCATTGCAAGGTCAAGTAGGCAGTATGTCAAGAGCCAATAGAGTAAAAACTGGCAAGGAACTAGAGTCAGACTTTAACCAAAGCCACAGAAATGAGCCCTCAAGTTTGGTAGGTCAAGCTCCTCTCTTGAAATAGGAGCATTTAATTTATTTACTGACCTGTCCCTTAAGCTTGACACCTGCTCCTTGAAATCAGAAAATCCCCTTATCTGAAAGTCCTTTGATAAGCTCTGCCTGTTCAGAAAAAAAATCAATGATTATCCAGAGTTCCCACAGACCCCTATCACCAAAAAAGTATTTCACATTTTTTGTGATGCTGGTTAAATGTACTTAACAGCAGTTCAGATTCCTCACTGCTTGCAAAGAGATTAATTGCTATAGGTCTTGTACCCTGGGCCTGCCCTTTGCACCCAAAGCATCCCATGCCATGACATGTGAGTAACTTCTAGATGCCTGTGAAGAAGCGGGATGTAATCAGGCAGGGTCCTCCCACAGCAGTGAGGTGGCTCTCCAAGTACTGGTACTCTGGTCTCCAGCTGCTGCCTTGCAGCTGATGGGACAATAGTCTCTGGATGTGAGAAGCTTGCGCAGCCATAAGAGCTTCTTCAGACCTTGAACAATATGTATAAAAAGTAAAACCAATCTGGAAAATAAAGTTAAGGAGAAGCAAAACACTCTTCTAACATAGATCTTGCAAGGCACCTTGCAAAAGCATGCCCCGAGCCCTGACCAATAATCTACTTTGAATCAGGGTGTATAACACAGCTGAGGCAGAGACGTTATGGCATTACCTGGCATTACCATTTTGATACATCTCTCTGGTAGACTTTTTTGCCAGTGCATATTCTCTCTGTTAATGTTGAAGAGTGGGAAAAAAGGGTCAAAATGGTACCTTTGGTACCTTTCCAAGGCAAAGAAGGAGGACCCATAGGAAATGAAATGTCTGTGTGACCCAGGTCAAGTGTATCATATTTCTCTCTCTTCTTCCTGTGTCTCAGCTCTACCAGGGTTTGTGGGATTTGTTTTCTTTGCTATTCAGATCTGGAGAAGTATTTTGGGTTTGATTTCCCTATTGGTGTACCTTCTATGCAATTCCTTTTCTAAAGACTGACTTACTACCAGAGAAGTGCTAGCCATTGCATTATTTGTATTGCTGTACAGTGGAGGTGTGGTTTACTAGTTCTGAGTGTGCCTCTTACCCCCCTCTTTTTCTCCTTCCCTCTGTTTGTAAATGCCTGCATTTATTCTGTCAGCCTGACATGTACAAAGTGTAAGAAAGAATTTTTAAACAGGTAATAAATTATATTTATAAGCAACTGGAAAAAAAAAAAAGTACACCACTACCTTGTGTTCAATTGTTTAGTTCCTGGAAGCTTGGAATGAAAGAGGAGCCTTTTATTTAGTTTCTTAAAAAAAAAAAAAAAATCTGCTCAAAAGAAATGTTTCTGCACATAAGAACTCCTTGTCACGTAGTTCCCTCATAAGATTCCATTCATGACTTCCACACACCCATGCAGGCCGTTTCATTGCACTTCATAAATCCTTGTGCCTCCCCACGGTGTTTTACCCCAGCAGCCACTGGAGGATTTGCCCCAGAAAGTTTTCCTGGGGTTTGCATTTTGTGGGTGCAGTCAAAGGTGAAGAAGAGAAACAGGCAAGAAAACGCGTCCTCAGCTGCTGAGTTCAGCTCCATTCCCTGCATCCAGCCTTTTTTCTCAGAGTAGGGAGCAGCTCACTGGGCTTGTCACAAATGTCTGTCAGGAAAACTAAACACCACTTGGGCAAAGTGAGTTTGTCCAGCAATGCCTGATGAGGTCTGATTTAGCCAGGAGAATACATTGCCCAGCTGTTGAAGTTCACCCTTCTTGCACCTTCTCGCCATTGTCAGAGATAGTGGTTGTTTCTCTCCAGCCTTGTTAGACCTGTTGCTTTCAGCATTAAATTTCTGGAGATGCAAGAGGCAATTCCCCAACACAGCCATACAGCCACTTCTCTCAGCTGAGGTGTGGAGTGACAGTGAGGACAACAGTCATCTCTTATAGCCAGCCCCTCATCAGCAAGTCAGCCCTGGGCCGAGAAGCTCACCTTGCCCCTGATGGAGGAGATGTGGGGGCCTGGGCACTGGCAAGAGCAGCACCATTCCGTCCCGTCCCCTCCCCAGGGGGTGCAGGGCTGCCCGCTGGCCTGTACAGTGCTGAGGAACCCTCAGCTCTTGCCTTCTTACACACCAGTGCATCCAGGTTAAGTCAAAACCAAAGCAGTCTTGTAGCTTTCAAAGCCAAACAGCAAACAGCCCAAAAGTGCAGAACATGGCAACAAGTCCATTTGTCAGGTTTGCTAGACCCTGCAGTCCAGTTGGAAAAGGGAAGGCCTTTATGAACCTGTATGCTAAATTCCCTGTATGCTTAGGTTACAGCAAGCTTTTTCCAAGGTGTAAGGTAGCTTTATTTTCTTCCCTTTGCAATTTTTAAGGTGAGCTATGTGTTGGGCAGAAGACAACTGCTCAGGCTGTTCTCCCTGTGCACTGAACGTGACCAGCTTCTTTAACACTCCTCAGTGACAAGGCTCCTTCTTTTCCCTGGCTTCTCTGCTAAAACCAGGAATGTACTTAATAGGTAGTAATTCTTCACAGGAGGGTAGGCATGGGCAGCCCTGCAGTACCAGTGTCCCTTGCAGCTACTGGGGACAGAGCTGGGACTGACAGGGCTACTGAGCCAAGACCTGATGCCTTGAGTCTGGGTGAAATACTGGCCATTGCTTAAGTACCTCGAGTACATCAAGCATGGCACAGAGCTGCAACCAAGGGGCACTAATAGGTTTACTCCATCCAAAAGCCACTGAACCTTTGGCAACATGGGAGGAGAACTATTCATCTTTAAATGTATTTTATGATTACCTTCTCTGTAATAAGAAGAGGTAAATTACATATGAAGAGGACTTGCAGCTATGACATGAAGGGAGGATCTGTATCCTTCAAGGGAAACAAGGCATTTGTTCAGTGACACCTTTGGCCAGCATGTCATCAAGCTGAGCAGTGAGCAGAGATGGTTTGTGCAAAATTAAGATGTTCACTTGAGACACAGCCACTGGTTTTAGATTTGTGTCTGTTTGCCTTTCCCTTTGCATACTTAGCTTTCACAGGAGGCAAGCTTTTTTCTGCCCATTCTACTATTCCCACCCTGACTCGCTACATGCATTGCAGAACTAAGCCTCCTTTGGTTTCAGACCCCACCATGAGTTGGGTCTGCTGTAGCCTGCAGTCTTTGCATCAGCCAAGCTGTTTCCTCCTTGTCTTCAGGGACTTTTCCTTCAGGCACCTCACCTCCAGCTGTTTGTCTTGAGACTCCCGGAAGTGCCTGCTCTGGTGTTTCTGCATTTGAAGGTGGGGCTGCAACTCTCCTCCCCAGGTGGTGAAAAGTATGGTTTGATGCATTTCACACAGAAGCAGAGCCCCAGTTTTGGCAAGGGCAGTAGTGTGACTTTGCCAACCCCGAATGGAAGTGAAACAGTCCCAATGTCACTTGCAGGTGCAGAAGATACAGGTAGCTAAGCCCAAGGCTAAATAGTGGCTATGTACCTAGCACAGTGGAAAGAAAAAGAGAACAGAGCCTAGGAGTGCCCCAAAAAGCCATATCTAGAAAGTTAGATGAAAAAGCAAGCAGGATAGGAAGAACATAAGGCAGCTACAGAAACATCTATCTCAACAGCAAGCTGGAGAAGGTACAGCTCAACCAGGCTCTGATGGAGCACTGAATCACCTTCAGCATTGTGCAGCCAAGGGTAGCAGAAATAGCCCCAAAACTATGCAATACAGTGACAAGCCAGGGACAATATGCAGCAAGCATGGGACTTACACATCTAGATGTGGCCTGGTCAAGGGATGATGGAAAGGCCACTAGAAAATTATGTCCATGCTCCACTGTTGATCCTAGACAGCCTGGGGCAAAGCAGGAGGGCTGCAGGGTCTGCATTAGTGGTAAGACATGACTTAAGGGGAAAATGCTGCCTACACAGTCTTTGAAAATAACCAGCAAGGAAATGCTGATGACACTGCAGAAGGAGCTCTGGCCTTAAATACAAGTATCTCTCTATATGTAAAGATACAGCACTCCAATATCTCTGTGTCACTGAGTAATGCCAGATTTCAGCTGATGCAATGTGTGTAGACTGCAACTGTTTTTCTCCTGAAGCATGGATCTGGAAAATCTATCTTTGGTCCAGAGGCAGATTACCTCCTGTGCTTCTCACGCTATTAAAAACAGTAGTCGCACTTCATAAATATGTGAGCGAAAGAAGGGAAGGGGAAGGCTCACAAAAATATGATGCAAATGCCAAATTTCTATAGATTTACATAATCAGCCACAAAATGCAAGTGATTGCTCTATTAGTGATAACACTATTTTAATTACTATTTCTCTCTTCCCTGAGTTGTGAAAGGGGTGATGTTTTTTAGGCCACTGGAAACATATGCAACATCTCACTGTTTACTTCTCTGCCCAGAGAAAATAATCTTATTTAAAATAAATTAATAAAATGGGTCACAGTCAAAATAATCTAGCCAGGGAAACCAAACCCAAAGGTGGTGCTTTTCAAGCACGTGGAAAGTAAATAGAAGTAAAAGCAATCTCTTTCATGGGGAGATGGAAACAATTTTATTTGGAGGGAACGTTAAAACAACCATATACAATTTGAACAAATATGACATAACACAGTTTGTTCCCCAGGTTTTCTAATTACAGTATTTACAGGTTTAATAAGGCACTAGTTCTCAAAAAAGAACACAAATTAGTTTCTTAGTCTCAACATTGTCAAACTTTTCTTTAATAGAAATAACTTTGTGCTAGAGAAAGGATGATAGCAGTTGCTAGATGGCATCTCTCTTCCTTTTGTTTTTTTTGGTTTTCTCCTTCTTCTCCCACTTATGCCATGTTATCTAATAAGTCACTAAATTAAACTTCCTTCAGGGATTTTCACTTGAAAACTGGATTTCCAGACCTGTGGGCACTGAAGCCATGATTATCTTCAGCACAAACATTCAAGCTCTCATCATCTTACACTGTGAAACTACCGAAATCTGGAAGTGACATTAAAAAGCCACATCTGGAAAAATAAGTGTATTAACCTGTAGTCACTGCACATGCTGAAACCATAATAATTACACATTGAATGTTGTAGAAAGTCAACCACGCAGGTAGTAACTCGAATGTCACAGTGCTAGAACGATCTTCACACTTGCCTTAGACGGTCTTCTGGCCTTAGGAATATCCCTTTACATAGCATCAATTACAGTGAGTAGGAGATTTAAGGGAAAAATCTGGCATTTCGAAGTCTTGGGAGAAAAAAAGCAGGCACTAATTATTCAGCTGCAGACCCTCTGGTTTCTCAGAATGTGTCTCCTCTTATATATATATATTTATATTTATTTTTCTCCTATATAGCACCGTTGCAGTGATTTGTCATTTATGCATTTTCATAAATAAATATTATGTTTTATTTAGTCCTTTATCATCCATAATAGTTTACTCTTAATCCACATACTGGAGTTATTCCAGAATCTGAACTGAATATATATATATTTATATATATATATATCAAAAACCCACATAAACTCGAACATTTAACATAGACACTTTAGGTAACCTATCAAGCGGTATCTCAGATCCCTTTCTTTTGGACCAAAAAAAAAGTAAGACTTGTTCAGAAAACCAGTGGCTGGCCCTTTCTCTTACAATACACTGAAGGCAGGTGCCAGGGGCATCACATGCCTGGTGTCTGCCAGCCAGCAAAGCAACCTCCAAAATATTTCTGTGGAGAGTCATGATAATTAAAAAAAAAAAAAAATTAAAACAATCAAATCTATTTGAGGAAAAGTAGAGGTGAAACATACCTAAACACAGCAGGAAAGAGACATCCCTGCTGTGTGACTGCTTACCTGCCACCTGCAGGAACTGAGCTCGGAGGTGGGACCAACCTCTAGGGGCCAGGGTTCAGTGTATTTTTAAGTCTCAAAGATTTTCTTTTTGCATTGCTCAGTGGTTTTTACTACAGGCAGCAAAACTGCACCACGGAAAAAACATTCTAATTAACAAAAATCCTGTGATTAAACTCTTTAAGACCTAGAATCATGGAGGTCTGTTGGTTCTCTTGAACCTCCGCATTTTTCTCTGTTAGTTCAAAAGTATAAAATGGTAATTTTTCCAGCTAAAAATACCTTCAGGGAGCCATGAAGCTAAACACCAATTATATACCTACCACAAATAAATCAGTTTTGTCCAAAAAAGAAAAAAAGAAGCATTACAGAAATGCTGAGGCTAAATCTGACGTGGCAATTATACCAGTTCTGAAATAGGCTTAGCAGAATCAAAGCAGCATTTGTAAGGACTTATTTCAAAATTAAACTGAACACCATCTAAATAAAACAGGACACAGCTAGTTTAAAAAAAAAATAAAAATAAGGGTAAAGAAGGGTAAACCGGTAACTCCAGTAGAGCTCAGCTCTGATAATGTGACGAAGAACAGACCTTTCCAAAGAAAACATTTTATGAGGAATATTTCACCTCTCATTTCCCCTTCTGTAGTATTAATATTGCAGCAACTGCTGCAGCCCCAGGAAGGAAGAATGGGGAAAGGTAAATATGTTTCTCATTGCTCTTCTTCCTTAAGAGCTCCTCTTGCTGGGAACCACGGTACTACACAATCCCAGCTTGGTGGCAGAGCCTGTCACTATCATGTGGCAGCTCCCAGGGGCATGGAGACTGCTGGAGGACCACCCAAAAGAGTAAGGCAGATAAAGCTTGAGCAAAATTGTTTGGTTTGTTTTGCCTCTCATAACAGAGGGAGAAGCACTGGAGGCACCCACCTGCTGCTTGCTGCAGCATCCCACAGCTCTTGTTGCCCACCTGAGTCTCACATTCCTTCCCTGTCAGCTTCCTACTGTGGCCACCACAGTATCCTTAAGATGAAAGCAAAATGATTGCCATCCTGATAACGGGCATTTTGAGGTTTTCCACATTCCCTTAAAAAAAGAGAACACTGATTATTTCTTTTTTCCAACTGTGGTTGTTGATGGATACCTCACTTTACACAGGTGAAAGAGCAAGCTAATAATTTTTCCTCACAAGGAACTTCCTCTTACCCAGTGGTTGCATATGTAGGTCACGGCACTTTCAAATTCGCCAGCGGATCCAAATGTGTACTTCATTTCTACTCACACACAAAATACTTTGCAGTGGGGGGAAAGAAAGCCAAGAAAACAGGCACTTGTTTATCATCCTGGTACCCTACCCATCAGATTTCATGGAAACGTGAACAGCTTCCGCAAACAAGTCAAACTGAACCATATTCATACATCTCCCAAATACCTCCGAGACAGTAGGACCTGACCTGGGACAGGCCACTTCCAGGAACCTGTCTGCCTGTGCTAGCAATGGCAGGGATAGGATTGTGCTCCACCATGAACCCCTTGCACAAGTAAGGCTATGGAAAGTCATCTCTTCAGGTGAAGCAGCTTTTAAGATCATTTCCGTTACAGCTCCTCTGAGCTGCACAGACTCACTCTCCTTTTGTTTTTTAAATGCTGGAGTGCAATAGTCTCTTTATATGTGGAAAAGTCACTTTGCTTTCATTTTCAGCAGAGTTTCCTCCTTTTTTTTTTTTAATGTAACAATATACATCTTTTTTACTTCTAACCAAAAGTTTTATTTTCATAAAAATTAAAGCAGTATCTTTTTAAACAATCAAAATAATAATAATAATAATAAAATAATAAGTGGCTTTCATGGAAAGCAACATGCGTAATCTTAAACCAGTTACTAAAACTGTATGTCCCCTTGTAAATAAGGGCAGACAAGCCTCTTCTATTCTTTCATGTCAAAATTCTGCTGATATTTGCAAAGGATAGTCTCCTCAAAACCTGTCAGACAAACCTACAGCTGCTCATATGCATGACTGCATTCAAGGTACTTATTCCCAAAGCCTTTCGATACCTCTTCAGGACTTCTGCCTGCAAGAGAAAGTCCATTCTCATGGGCCTTCATGAGAGCTGCCTCTGACTGCATCAGAGTTTAATGTCCTGCGACTCTGACATTTTGGCAAGTGTCTTCTTGACCCGCAGGGCTGTGAGCCGGGAGGCAGGGTTGTGAGCCCAGCACTCCATCATCAGCTTCCCCATCTGCCGTAGGCACTGTGGAAAGAAACGGAAGAGAAAGTCCCACCTGGATCAATGGAAGAAGATACTGCAGTTGGCGGCAATGCCAAAAATACTAAAGAGAAAATGTTTTTTCTAAGGGTAGCTGAAGAAAAGACAACACATGGTCTGGTATAGTTTTTTTGAGAGCTTTTGTTTTCTGTATGCTAGTTCTCCAAGCATGGCAATTACTTTTATAATTTATGACAAGTTATAGTCTAGACTTGGCTTTGTGCTCCACAAAAGCACTTTTATTATTTTCCCTTCTGCAGCTTATTATTTCATCTGTGGCTCCTGCCCAGCTGCCCCCATGGGAAAGCTGCCTGCCAGCACTCAGCTCGGCTCTGTCCTGTCCACTCCATCCCCTGCTTGCTTCTGAAACATAGACAGCAAGATAGCAGCAAGAACTCTTACTGACAGCATCTCAGCATTGCCTTTGCCATCCTGGAAAATGAGCATATGTGCCTGCTCTTTGTCTACTACCTTCTTTCAAACATAAAGCACCACATAGGCCAGGACAGCCAGCTGAATACCCCATCAGCCAACAGATTTACACTGCCTGAAGATTTGCTTGCTACAACAGGAAAGAAAAGAAATTTTTCATCTCATCTACCTTGCTCTGCTTTCATGAGGCTCATGTCCCATAAGCAGTGCAAACTCTGAAAGGCATTAAGCATAAACACCACCAGCATTGCCCAGACCAGGTTAATATGTCTCAGATTAATGTGGATTTTTGCAAATGTGTTTTGGTGATGCGGAGTTTTATGTACCAGAAATTTGCCTCTCATCACTGGAATGCCATAAGTGGGATTACCGACCACACTAACCAATTAATCAAAAACAGTTGTTTCAATGAGCCTCCCCAGTCCTCCATTGTGGTAGCAGACCAAACACACACAGTGTGCCACCACACAAACGCCCTTCCCAGAATCAATACTAACAGCACTTCCTCCAGCATTCCCACTCCTGATCAGAAGGCTCAGAGGGATTTGGCTAGGGAGAGGATTAGGCAGGTGTGTCTTGGTTAGATCTTCTCACACTGGCTTCTCACAAGCCCTCATGTCTCCCAGGGAGGCTGTTTCATTTTTCCCCTCACATTACCAAATTGCCTACATTTCATGCCACTCCAATCTGTCATATACCTGCAGAACATTAATCTACACACTGTTATTCCCAAATGGCAGCTGTCTTCTGTGACTGTAGAAAACTTTACAGCATTAAATTGTACCAATTAACACGATTAATGATTCCTCCTCCACAGCATCTCAAGAGCAGTCAGCTGGTTTACCTGCAGAACCTCAACTGCTGGTATGCAGTCCTACGAGCACAACTTTGTTCATTACAGATGCTCAGCAGGGAGAGTTCAGATTCTCCCCCAGCTCCTTCAATCCCTCTTTTTATTCTGGGAAGCATTTTCTGGATCCTGCATCTCCTCTGAAAGGCCACATCTGTAGCCCATTTTGCTAAAATGTGAAGAGGTGCAAGAGCACTGTTTTCTGTAAGATGTAAAAGGGTGAATGACCAGCGCTCCTTCTTGCAGTCCAGCTGCTGTGGCCAGTACTATTGCATATCATTACCATTAGAATGCAACTTAATATCTTGTGCTCATGTTAGCGTAAAATCATGGTAAAATCCCCATGTTTCCAAGCCTGTGCACCTGTGATCACAGAAATGCTGTACACGCATTCAGAGGCAGAACACATTTCCGTCTTTAAAGAAGAAAAGGAAAAAGGTTGGAATTATAGTCTATACATTAGTACACGCTGAAGTAGCTGCCAGTGCACCAAGCATGCTGCCACTGCACTATACACTACAAAATAATTCCTCTTTCAAAATTTTCAGCTGGCCACCGATTTAATGCTATTAATGCTGGAAGCAGAAAGCAGAACGTTTACAAGGGGAAAACAGGGAGCACTAAGAAGGCCTGAGCACAGCCTGATATTGCTGTGGGATCTGTCAGACAGCATACGAGGAGCTCACTTGCAAATATTGTAGGCTATGGCCCCCAAGGCCCTGAAATCTTCATTAAGGATATCTGAGAAGGTCACACTCCTTCCTGAGCCCTGTAACTGGCATTAGCGCCAGTGGTAAAGCTCCTCCTCACTCAAAATGATGCAGAATTGGGTCAACCTGACTCACTTGCTCTGACGAAAAACGTAGGCTGCACTTTAAAAGGGACAGTACCTCATCACTGCTCCATCTGTTGGGAAATGAAGGTCGCAGTCTCTTGATGCACACAATCTCCCGCATGTCCTCATACGAGGGGTCGCTGGGCACAAGATCATGGTATGGAAGCTGGTATTCCTCAACTATTCCTGAAAGACACAATTAGTTGCCCATCACTTGCAGAAGACACCTTCCACTACCCTCTTCCCCTCTCATTTTGTAACAAATTGAACCCTATGGTTTAACAATGAGATGTACTTCTCCTTCAAAGGACTTCCCTGCCCTAGGATTTTTTTCCACTGTCAGGTTCCAACGTAACTATTGTCATGTAAAGACTGTCCAGGTATCTTAATCTGAAAGCATAGTCACTTGCCACATGAGACAATTTCTACCACCGCTGTCCAGCCCAGCAATTTCCAGTAAGTTATCACAGAAAGAACTATTAGCATAGGGCTATATCAAAGTAATCTGGCAGAGAATTAAGCTTGAATTAGGTCTCCTTCTTATCAGTGGACCCTGGTATATACTAAAGGGCAATTCTGTGCCTTTTCAGAGCACAGAAAGGTACTACTCTTTGTGCACTGTGACAAAGACAACAATATTACAGATTTTACATTGCCTCATTGCAATACACTTTATCAGTTTGTAAACACAGGAATCATGTTGCTCATCGGTGAAATTTAGCCCTTCTAGGGTAAGCATGGAGCAAGCACTCAGCACATTACTGCAGGCTTTAAAGACCCATAAAGTCTGGTGAAGGTAGAATAGACCCGAGAGAGACATGCTGTACTTTTATTTGCCACCAATCTGGCACGTAACTGCTGCCAAGTCATTTCTCTGCATTTCACTTTCCTCGGTGGCAAAATAGAGGTAATAACACCCATAATTTCTACACTACGTTGAGCTCTACATGCAGAAAGCACACATAGCCTACATGTAAAAGGATGGATTTATGTCCGAGTCTGCAGCTGGCTGCATTGCTTTATCATTGCTGTCCTCATACTTGAATGCTTCATATCAGAAGGAAAGTCAGCACATCACTGGTATGACAAATGTCACTTCCTTCTGTTTTGTCTTGTTTTTCTGCTTGTCTCATAAACAGAGTATTTACTTCAAATAGCAGCACAATATCTTCCCAAATTGTTTGTCCTCCTCGTTTTATATAACTCTAACAAAACACAAAAATCACTATTTTCTTTCTGCTAAAACAGATTAATACTCCCGGTCAAGCAAAGATGTGCTGCCATTGGAAAAGGTCCCCAGATGAGTTCCGTATTCCTTTTCCAGTGCAGGCATCTGCTGCCTTCAAATGAGCCATTAAAATATGGTCAAAATCTTTGCTGTCAAAGTAGCACTGACTGATGTTTTCAAATAAATTTCAACAAGTCAACAGATATTAAGAGTTACCTGTATGGTTTATCCACATTTATTACTGTAAAAACAAATACCCAGAGAAAATATGTAATGGAAGATAAATAAGGTTCATCAACACAGTTAAAAGTGACCTCCCAGATTTTTACCTCCTGAAACACATCTCCTTGCTATCTCCCAAAGGATAAGTCCAAAACTGTACATATCAGCCATGATGTACGACTGAAAGTGATTTCTATTCAAGCTTTCATCCAGCACCTCGGGAGGCATATAGCGTTTTGTTCCTACACGGGTATTTGGAGGGATGTCTACCTCGTTTGTATCACTAAAAGAAAAAGAAGGGAAGGAAAAAAGGCATAAAAAAAGAAGAAAAGAAAGCAATTTAGATGGGGGAAAGTAGTAAATTCACACCACATCCACTTTCAAATAAGGTCAAAACTAATGCATAATCTTAATGGAACAATACTTAGGAGGAAAGCTTCTTAGTGCTAAGGCAACCCCTGCTCAAAGGCTGACCTGCCCGAGGCTATGTTAAGCATTCAAATGCAGAACCACTAAAGAGATAAGACTCAACAGGGACGCTGTAACATTTGTGAGATTTCATTAGCATTAGCCTGAGCTCTAATGCTGGTGATAACAATCAAATCTCCTAATGTACTCCACCACCTAATGCTTTAGTCTTAGCAATTAATGGAGGACACTAAATAGCTAGGGCAGCATCACTTAACTATAGTAAATCAGTCCTGCAAGGAAGATCAGTCTGGTTTTTTCTGCATGCATTATGTTTATCTCTCTCAACCTTTTCACATCAAAATCTAACTAAATATGTTGTCACCCACTGATCAGAAGACATAATGTCTATCTAACAGGAAGCAAATTCCTGTTAATTATGACTGCATTTTCTATTACTATTAACTCAGATTCAGTTGCATCAGTTTTATTGTTTTTTAAAAGTTTTACACATACTGTAGTTTGCTTAGAAAGATCTGTTTCCCTTTACTCACCTTCAAAATGTACATTTTTAAACGCGATGGATACAACAAAATCTCACAGAATAATTATACATCTTCTTCTGTGATTTTCTTCACCTACAGCATTTTTTTTCACATACTACTATGAAAATGACAAAAAAAGCTAAGCCTGAGATTCAACCAGTCACCTACACAGCCAATAAATCTTACATCTGCTGGTGGCATTTCTGTATAACTAGCTCCAAGAATGTAACACAAATCGCACCATCTTGCAATACTTCTAATAAAGTGAGAAATGCAGAGAACTTTACTAAACTTTTTGTGTTCTTGGTCATTGCCAAAGAAATGCTGTCTAAAGAAGGCTTCACCAGAAAACCAAGCCAAGCGCATAACATGAAGTCATTTGGACAGCAATAAATACATATTTCAATTCCTTTTATAGCAACACTTCCTAGTTCCTAGCTCTTCTCCGTTCACACCTAAGCAGTGTGCTGCTCTGTACTTGTCCTTTCTCATCTCCTAAAGAAAGGTCAAGTTCAAAACGGAAAAGCCTCACCAAGAAAACAGACAGATAAGTGAATGGTGAGAAGACCACATAAAAACTGTTTTTCCTTACACTCTGAATAATTTCAGCTCAAGATTTGTACATAAGTCTCACATTTTTTTTTATACTTCAGGGAGCACATGGCTTCAAAGCTGACCTCTGAAATGGAAACCTTCAATCAATGACCACAATTCTGTACATAGAATAATCAGAGACTCTGTAACACGTTTCCACCACCAGGACCAGTGTGGAGAGCTCAAGCTCCTTTTGAATAGAGCTGCCAGACAGAGATGACTCCCTCATGAATCCCAGGAGTGAGTAAGTCCTACTTGTCTGCTCTTTCTAAGTTGTTTAAACACACAACCATCTTTTTAAAATCAAATTTAAAAGCCATTTCAAAAATCAAATCTGTACTTCAGCAATTTGATTTGTAGGAAATGAAACAAAAGGCAGTCCAAATTGGGTGCTTTTCAATAAATCCCAATTAGTAACTTGTGCAAATGATTAGTATATAAGTTGCGAGTGAATTATCTTGGAATCAGGCTGAAAGCTCCAGTGACAAGTTTACAGATGGGACTTCAACTTATCAGTGCTATGTCCTTTTAGCATGTGGCAGCAATACTCAGGTTGCTGAGGGCAAAGTGATGAAAGCTGAATCTTCATGCAAATGCAACTGATGAGCCAAATAATTAAAAACCAACTATTTATACACCTGCATTGTGTGTTTATGTGACATTCTCACCCACAGAGGTAGTCCCACCTCACATATAGGTAAGCATAGGCTGAAAGGTATGTAAATACACTGCATGTGCTTACACACACCTGCACGCTTCCTCAGTCAGCAACTAAACCAGCATTTGCATCTGATTTACCAATCTCTCCTCACCCTCCTAACTTCTACTCACCTGATAAATTTAACAGCCAAGCCCAAATCTGCTATACAGCAGGTGCCATTCTTTTTCACCAGGATATTCTTACTTTTTAGGTCACGGTGGGCAATAGCAGGTTTGCCCTGAGTACTAAAGATCTCAGTGTGCAGGTGGCACAAGCCACTAACGGAGGAGTAAGCCAGTTTTAGCATAGCTTTTGTGTCCAAGGTAGTAGATTTTAGATAATCATAAAGTGAGCCGTTCTCATGGTAGTCGGTGATGAGATAAAGCTGGGTCCAAGATCCTGTACCTTTAATGTCTGCAGCAATGAATCCTGCAAAAACAAACAAACATTAAAATTAATACTTCTCAGGACTTTTTTTGACTGCTCAGAACTCTGAACTATAAGTCACTTCAATAGTTTTATTTTAATAATATACTTAATTTCTTTCATCTTACTTCCATGCAACTATGTCTCACTTCTAGTTTTTAACACATTTTCAGAAAGCCCAGATATGGAAATACAAGTGGCAGAAACAGACACATAGTGCTTAGAGTAATATTCCCCAAACCTCATTTCTTTTTTAACATTTATTTCTGTTTCAGTAATCCCTGAAACATGTTTCTTCTGAAAAGTGCTGGATGGCTAATTGCAGAGCACAGCAGGTAACAATGCACATAGGAAAGGGCATCAGACAACAGCAAATATAAAACTATTAAACTTCAGAAACCTGTACACCATCAAATTATTCTCTTCAGTTTCACCCACCGAGAATATTTTCATGCCTCATCAGGACAGTCTGGTAGATTTCTGTTTCTCTGAACCAGCTGGCTTCCTCCGTGGTAAAAAACACTTTCACGGCTACCTTTTCACCACGCCACTTTCCCATCCAGACTTCTCCATAGCGACCTTTTCCAATCTGCTTTACCATCTGAATCTGTTTTGCAATGGTCCTTTGAACCTGTGAAATGCCAAGACAGGCAGTTACAGCTTGCTCCACAGAAGCCTTCTGCATTCATCGCCCTCCTGGTGGAAACAGGAATACATAGCCATTGAAACTTGGATTGCAGCAAAGCTACACAATGCAGATGCTCCACGACTCCCCCTGGATGCAGTGCTGCTGAGGCCATTCCTGCCGCTGTGAAAAAGCCCTTCCATGCATTTCCAAAATGCACTGTGGCCTCTCAGGAAAGTAAATCGGTCTGTGTGAAGAAAACATTTGACTACTGAACTTCACATTTTTATTTTCCTGTGCAAGGTGGCAACTTTGTGGCTTTTTTTTTGTTGTTGTTGTTGTTAATTTTTAAAAAGCTTTGACAGAAAACACTCCTGGTGACCCCAACCCAAACCAAATTCCAAAGGGATAGATAACACATCTTTAATTAAAACAGGGAGGTTTGTTACACACCTAACACCATTGAGGCTAAGTAAGGCTCACAAGTGCCAAACACATGCCAGTGCTCCAGAACTAGGAAAATTATTGAGACTAGCTTTCTATCAACTTCATTGAAAATGTCTAATAATTACCAAATATAAATTTGGTGTTAAGAAACCTCAACCACTACTTCCACAGTTAGAACCCATGTGACTCCATTAATTTTAATCGTCATCATTACACGGCAATAAAAAGTAAGATTTTTTTTTTTTCTAAGCTATGGAAACACAGCTTTAAATCTGCCTTTTCTAGCATCCATACCAGCTTTGTCAGTGGCTGTACTGTAAACTGATGCTAAAGTCACAGAATCACATAATGGTAGGGGTTGGGAGGAACCTCTAAACATCATATAGTTCAACCCCTCTGCTCAAGCAGGTCCACCTAGACCTGGTCACTCAGGAAAGCATCCAAGCAGGTTTTGAAAACCTCCAGAAAAGAAGACTCCACACTCTCCCTGGGCAGCCTGTGCCAGAGCTCTGTCACCTTATACAGGAAAGAAGTTTTTTCTTAAGTGGAACTTTTTGTGTTCCAGCTTTTGTCCCTAACCCCTAGTCCTATTACTGCACATGAAAAAATGTGATGTCCTATCTCCTTCACATACACCTTTTAAGTACTTGTAAGTAGTAATGAGATCTACCCTCAGTCTCCTCTTCAAGCTGAACAACTCCAGTTCCCGCAGCCCTTCCTCATAAGGAAGATTCTCCAGTTTTCTGATCTTGGTGGCCCTGCGCTGGACTCTCTCCAGAAGTTCCCTGTCCCTCTTGAGCTGGGGAGCCCAAAAATGGACACAGTACTCCAGATGAGTCCTCACTAGGGCAGAGTAGAGGGAGAACCTCTCTTGACCTGCTGGACACACTCTTCTTGAGTGTCAAACCATTTGTGGAGCTGTAACATGAGATGTACTCAGCAGCACTGCAGAGACGTCCTTCATAAGAATGGCAAACCCCACATAGCAGATGGGCTGATACTACATTGAACAAGCTTTTATGACTAGAAAAAAATATTGGTGAAATAGAGACTACTATATTCTCATAGGATTAGAGCACATCCACAGGAGTCACATGATTTCCAAAAGTCACAAATAAAAACTCAGATGCTGCAACACAACCCCCTGGTGCTCGTGGCCGACTCCGCCTCACCCTAGTATAACCACAGATTAAAAAGTTACCCTCTCATGCTTCGGTGTTGCCAGTTCAATCCATAGCTAAAGAATTTTGGTTTGGCAGGTTTCTATAAGATTTTGAAACGAAATAACTTTATGACTTCTAACACAAGGAGTTTTTTCATCTAGCCCAAGCAATTGAAAAAAAATTGAATAAGTGCAAATTCGAGATCTTGGTTTTGCCAACATCCATATACAAATTTCAAGCAGTTCATTGCAACAAGAGTGCACTGTCTGAATTCCTAGAAAATCATATGCATTTCATGTAATCCAAAATGTTTTTGCAATCTTGACTGACAAAAATGATCAAAGCTTGATTTTAAAATAATTTTCTTTATTATCTCAGTCAGGTTCAGTGGAAACCACCAGTTTGGTAATGCAGAGCAGGACTGTTACAACTGCAGCAAGACTGTGTGTCCAAACACTAACTCAAAATCTAATAGGTAAAGTCTATTATCATTTATTTTGTAATATTTTTTTTCCTATTAGACAATTTAAAGAAGAAAAACATACAGTGGTAGTTATGAAGATCTATTTCCCATCTTTCTTCTTCTGTTGCTTACACAGAATTCCATTTTTTCAGCCTTGCAATGTATTATTAGTATGCAATAATATTATTGCAATGTATTGCATTGTATTACAAATGCACTGTATTGGCAATATTGCATTCTATTAGCAATGTATTATCTTGAGTTCCAAGATGGTGGCTCCAGTGTCATTATTTTTTATTAATATCAATGAAAGCCAACAACAGAGATTAGCCTTAGTTTTAAAAATTGATTTATTTTCCTTTATACCCTCATATATGATTGAACAACAGTTATATTACATCGGAATTTTGCTGTAACATTTTGTAATGTCATTTTAGCACTGTTGCTTTCTATTTTGTCCATTTTAAAAATGCATCCTGAACAATAATGCAGTTATATCAAATAACTTAATTTGTGTAAATATATGTAATGGTATCATAAAGTACATGGAATTACAATACCTAATGATGAAAAGTTCCTTATTAAATTACATTAAGAAAATGAAAAACACATTTGTGTTATGGGTTTTCAGGCGGCAGAATACTATGTGAAGGGCCTTAACCTGTTTTCCTCTTGCTAGAACTGGTCAAGCAATTTCCTACGAACAATTTATTTTATTTTAAGAAATTTAGCCCTTTCTTGAATCATAAACTGATTATGATTTCTAACACAATCAGTTAATCAAAATTGTTGGATGAACTGATCTCATAAGCACACTGAATGACATGTTCATGTGAATTACTTACACTGACTGAGGTTGGGGCTTTTAAAATTTCTTTTCAAATCTGTGTATTTCACTGCTTGAGCAGCCAGGTATGGTTACACAGTCCTTTGTTTCCACTCCCTGTCTAGAATTAATCCAATTAAAAACTATCTCTACTTTCTGCATTCTATTTTTCTGATGTTCAGCAAAATGTGTTCAGCAAAATGTGTTAACATTTTATTAACATTACTAGTTTGAACAGAGTACTTCATACCTAATGGCTGGTATGCAATACTTTGAAAAGTAAAATTCAGTGGAAGAGGAATTAGGAAAAAATACATGAGTAGGTAGAGACCAAACTGTAATTCAGCAAACTCTTCATACAGACCACTGAAATAAATGTCCCTAGCATCTCATCTCCCCTGATTTTTCATGTGGCTCCACTGGGGCAACAGCTTTGCCTACACTTCTTGCTCTGTCAAGGCCAACAGGATTCTCCTTGTTTGCACAGATTTGATTGGGTATCCAGGTGGCTGGGTCAAAGCCTTTATTTACAACTTGCTGTATTTTGTCTTGGTTTAAAATTTGACCTGCAGCATTTGACCTGCAGCAACTTTTCTGTTAGAAGTATGAACAAGTCAGAAGAAAGAACACTTGCTAAAAGTCAAAGACTCAATACAATTGGGTTTGGTATAACAATTGTACCCATTAGAATAAATGTTCTGCACAGAAGGAAAACATTACTGTTTGGCATAAAATGACACTTCATAATAAATTTTCAGCTTACTTTCCTGAAGTAACAACTTTGGATGGTTTAGTCCTTGTGTAAGAAATAATACAGTCAAAACCAAATTCTTCCACAATAACATCTAGAGTATTATTACCAGGCACTTTCTATATACTTGTCTCAGGCATAGACCCAGAGGTATCAATCTGTGTTTTTCCAAGGAGGCTGTAGTAGTTATTGCTGTCTGGGAAATGCAGAAAACATCTATTACCAACTACAAGATTTATTATAACTCTCATTTTTCTTCTTTCCCACAGAAAATCACTATTTAAGGGGAAAGTCTGGGATGCCTTGAGGAAGAACACTTGATCCGCTGGCTGTAAAGTCTCCAGGCTTTTGAGAGGAGGCCTGGCAGAAGACAGGATGGTTTCTGCTTCACAGAGCACCAGCACAGCTCTGACAGCTACTGTACTGAGCAATGATCCAGTTGGGATGCCATCTCAGCCACAGCAGTTAACTAGCAGAAGTTATATTTGCTGTGCACCACAAGAGTAGATCTGGGGACATCAATAAGACCATACATCCCATCTGCAACCAGCTCACTGGGACACAATCAGCATTACTCCAGCCTTTATGTCTCAAGGGCATCCTGGGATGAAACATCAAGCCATATACCCATATGGGCTGCTGGAAGTATTCTCTCAAAACAACCACCACCAAGTTCCTTGTATTTGCTGTACGTTACTGGGTTATTTCTGTCACTGTGACAGGTAAGAACACCAAGTGCAGACCAAGACCTTGATGTGGTAGGTGCTATGAAAAAAAAAACAACCAACCAACCAAAAAACAAAAACAAAAGCAATAACTCCTCGCAATTAAATCAACTGGAAGCACCCATTAGGAATGGTCCTAAATTGTAAGCATGATCTCTTCCTTTCCATGGCTGGTAAAGTGACATTACTATACAATATGACAGAGCTTTCTTGAAGCCTAGACCAAAATGACAGAGTTTCTCTCAACAGAGAAAAATGGCCATGGGTTTTTCATACTCAGCATCAGTCACAGTACCCATTTCGAAGCTTGGCTTTTTTTCTCAATAGCTATGTTAATTGTCAGAAAACTGGATTTTCTAAAAAGTCAGCACTTTATTTAAATGGGTCTCTAAGCACTTTCTCCTGCCAGAACAAATTGAGTTTTCTAAGGTTTTTGCCAACCACTCACCCTGTTGCTCTGTTTTAAAGAATTATAAAACTTCTCATTTTATTTCTTCTTTAGAGCACAGAAAAAAGATGTGTGGGCAAAACCAGATGCATAGTATGTAGTACTCGGAGACTGGACAATATCTGCAGTAACAGGATCACTACAAACTAACAGGTTTGTGAGGCAGGAGGGACATATCATCTCTGAAAAATGAAATCTAATTTATTTTCTCAGAGGTAGTATTTTAAATAAATAATCTGCCTTTTTTTGTTTGTGTCTAGGTTTGGGGTTTTTTTCAGTGCTAAAAAGCAATGATTAATCCCAGAAACAAAAACACTAGTGAATAGAAATGTTTTGCCACAGAAGATAAAACTTCTGTTTTTTCAGCAGGGGAGCTCAGGGGGCTCAGTCATCCAGGAGTCAGTTCAGAAGTAACCACAAACTCCATCCTTGTGCCTTTAACCTTTGAGATTGCCACACTACAAGAAAAAATAATTCGTTCTCCACTTCTGAATGCAAAGTGAAGTCTACACGTAAAAAGGTTCCAAGTTTGACGAACTGCAGTTCCTTTAACATAAAGACAATTTGTCAGTGTTTGAAATGCTTTTGTGTATTGCACATAAAAAGCAAGAAAATAAGACCAGCAGGACAGATGCTGTGCTGTATACTGGGGTAAATCCTGATGAATTTCTGTAAGCTCTATTGTAGCCTTTAGTTATCCTACAGTATCCAAAATTAGAAATGAGCTGAGTTTAAAAAAGAAATGAAGTCTTTTGGGTTTTGTCCATATTAAAAAAAAAAAAAAAAAAGTCTCCTGCTTCTAAAGCAACTGTTCTCCAGCTTAAACCCTTGCCATTTCTGGCAGAGTAAAAAAAAACACCAGAAACTAAAACAAGAACTGACAACACAAATACAATTACTCGCGCCTCACGCGCCTCATTTTGACTTCCCCTCTACTCATTTTTGCCTTTTGAATTTGCATCAAAATAATATTGCTTCCTTACCAGGAGAGGGAGCCCGGAGCCGCTCCCTGAGCTCTGGGACTGCTCGATCAAATCCTTCAGGGACTCTCCAGGGGGAATGTAGGTCTCATCCTGCTCCAACCCGATACTGTAGCGGGGCCTTGTCTCTTGGCGTTTGTATCTGACGTTTTACATGAAAGTGAAATTAGCTTTGAATACAATGAGCACACGTGCATTGAATAATGCACATCTTCCTTCATGTTTGCTTCATGTATAGACTCACTGTTTCCTCTGCTTCCCTGAGGAATATGCTGGACTTGCTGCCCAAAGTTTTCATTTTTACTTATAGCAACCATTTGCAGTACCGAAACTCCAATTATAAAACTCAAAGACTGTGTAATTGGGTGTAAGTTTGCAAAGCAACAAAATGTTTTCATTTCAGAAACTTATTTTCAACACAGACCAAGTAAATAGTTTTATTTTACTGACTGCAGTGGGTCTTTTAGGAGCCAGAGGAGGTTAGGTCATGGGATCTGTAACTATTTTAAAAATGTGACACATTATTTAAACATAGTGTATGCAGATTATGATAATATTCTACACACATTTACTTACACTCCTCTGTTCTTTTTTATGGTAAGTTCTTCAGCACATAAACACAATTAGAAGCCTTAAGTTTATTTACCTTACATACAATTTGTCCCCTGGCTTTCTTAGGCTCAAGCAAAGAATAATCTCTGCTTCTACCTGAATGGCTTCTAGGTTGGACAAAATGCTATATGAAATACATCACATGGGTACACTTTTGCCTAGTATGAATAAAATACACAATTTTCCTCATAATGAAACTACAATTTTTCTTTTTTTTTTTTTCCCCCTCTTAAGGTCCACTTCATTTTTTTTAAATTTTCAAGCCTACAAAAAGATAAATCTTGGGAAGAACATTAACAAGTTGATAAAGATTTCCTTATTTACCTGAAGTAGCAGAATATGATGATGAGCACCAGAAGTATACTGCAAACAGTCACAGAGATCAGTAGGGCCTTATGGTGAATGTTTCCTTCATCAAAGTCTGGGGTTAAAAACAAGGAAGGTGAAAAATTTGGAAAGGGAGGTGGTACAAAGGCAGTATCAAAAGACATTCATGCCTTAAAAAGTGCAATGAGCACAAGTTAATTTCCCTGCTTTTCTGTAAGCAAGGCTCTATGCAAGCTATCCCTGGATTCCCCAGGTATTTTGAGTACTTTGTCTTTGACCCTCACTGATGAGTGAAGAATTGGCACCTCCAAAAGCCTGTTTGAGTTTTCATCCATCACTCAGGCAAAACATTGCCTTGATTTGCAATTCTCTGTTTGGCTCTCATGAAAAATTGGTTAAGATCCATAGCTCAGTGTCTTAACCTAAGCAATGACTGGGACATACGAAAATTACAGCTTCTTATCTTAAATCACTCAAGTAACATCCTATTAGGTAATTAATATAAAATAACAAATAATTGCATTTATCCTAGGAGTGAAGACTCAGCGGACATTCAACCCCCAAGAAGGCAGGACACCAGAGACGTTCAAGGTATATTTCCATCACTGAAGAATAATCCATCTCTCAGATCCTGTTTTAAACACCTGAGTAGGAATTTTATCCTCTATTCTCTCTGTAGTAGACTTGTGTCGCAAGCAAGACCTTCCTATGCTGGTGGGCATCCCTGTCCTTCCAGCAGCTACTCTATAAAACACTTGGACAATTAAATGTGTCAACTTGTAGAAAATGCCATTAAGTATAAACAATTAAAATGTTCCTGTTGATCTTTGCATGGGAGACTCATATTCTCCTTTAAAGTGAACCATCAACCTCCAAACTGTAGTCTCAACTCAGACAAGTGAATCTGACTTTCATCCATGCTCCTCTGTTGAAAAAGAAAGAAATCAAGCACTCCTCTTTTTTAACCTCTCCCACCCAACAAAGTCTCAAAATTATGGCATTTCATCACACAGACACACCCTGCCCTCCCTAAGTTGCTATCTGGTATCCTGCAAATGAGAGCTATGTTTTCTGAAGCTCTCCCAGCCTTGCTGTCATGCCTCTTTCATGCTAATGCCCAACACATTGTAAAATGCAAGAAATCTATCCATATCGAGTCATCCTGGAATGGTGCTATTATGTTTCAGATTTACAAGGGTAATGAGACAAGGAGATTCCTAAGGGACTCTTGGTGTATTGTCAGGCTCTTTTATTTTAAAGATCCAATTTCTCCTTCTGGTTTTGCCCCCAAACTATTTCTTCCCTTCCCTTTTCCACTACAAATAGAGATTACCAACCAATGGACCTTTTGATCACACTGGTCATGTTTTAACCTGCCATTACCTGCTCCGGGAGCATTAACAATGTAAACATTCAACACACAGCCAATGCCTTTGAAAGGAGACCCTGACACAATGTCTATCAGGAAAACACTGGAGCTCATCATTCTCTCTGACACAGCAGATTTCTACCTGGCCTGCCACTTCAAGTGGGCTATGAACTGAAACCGAGAGCCCACTGGGGAATCCTGACCTCTCCCATGAAGGCGATGGCTGCTCAGCAGGGCCAAGGGCTCTAGTTCATGCTTTGTAAGCAGCCTGCATCGGCCAGCCATTTCCCTCTAAAATACGTGGTTTGTAACAGTTTACGATGTCGGAGCCCATCAGCTGAGGAAAGGATAAACAGAGCAAGCAGATCATATAGTGAGATTTCTGTACTTGGGAGAAATCTCGATATCTGTCTGCAGCTAGCATTTTCCCACTTCTCAGAATAAGCCACCATAGAAGTTGGGGGTTTGTGCTTAGCAGTAATGAATGTTGATGTCAGATGCAGAGGGTGTGATTTAGATCATACTTGTGCAAAGCCATGGAAGTCTGCGCATTTACACAGACACCAAACATTGCACTACCAGAACTTGTAAAGCACTCACTGTTCATGCTATCTATGTGTATCTGTATATACATTTGGGAGAGGAATGATAAAGATGCTGAAATCTTAATAAAATTCCAATCATTTAAAATGATCCAAATGCTGTGCTCAATGTTTCTAATGGGTTTCTCCCATTCAGAAAAGGAAATAATGCAGTTTGATTTTCCCAGAGACCAGAAGGCATTTTGGAAGTGCTATGCATCTCTCAAGCAAAATTCAGACACCAACACTGCAAAATATTCTGGTACTTGAATATAATTAGTCAAAGCAAGTGCACGGAAAACATGCAAGACACAAAGAAACATGTCTTTGTCTCCATGCTAGGAGTCATTGATGCAGGCAGCAGCAGCAGAAACACTTACTGTCTCACAGTAGGTGACATTCCTAGTGCTGGCAAGTGTGGTTCACTATGCACAGCACAGGCATGCAACTGGCTCTCACAGGACATGAGAATAACTCCCATATGTCTTTATATTTATTTGGCTACATACAATGAGAGGCAAAACGTATGTTAAGTGAGCTATTGTCTCACCTTTCAAATACTTCCTGCGTTTTCAAAGCATTTTAGCAGAATTTCATTTGCTTGCACACTTGAGGACTTCATAAACCCACTGGCGCAAGGACAACACAAGATTAAAAGCATGCCCCCATTCTCACACAAGCAATGTCTGTTCTGATCAACTAAGTGGTTCAGCTGGTGCTGCTGGAGACCAGTTCTTTTCTCCTCCTACAGTCTATGCTGTTCCCCACAGAGAAGCGGTATGTATCTCCCTTTCCTTGCACCATATTTGGCATCAACTTGTCCAGATGGAAGGATAGGGCAGCTCAGCTGTGAGTCTGCTTTATCATTGGCTTATGGACTCCATGCTGAACATTGTGGTGGGTACCAATTGGCACAAGTCTGCATGATGGAGATACTCTATCCTTTAAGAACTTCAGTGCTGTGCTTTTTAGTGTTACTTTACTTGGCAACTGCAACATGCCAAGCAGCTAGGTTATGAGAATAAGCAGCAGCTTCCACTGAGGCAGCAGTGAGTGATCACCAGGAGCACGCTGGGGTGAGTACAAAACAAACACACAGTAGGTTTGGAAAGCTTCTTTACATACCTCAGCTGGTTGATAATAGCAAAGCCCAGCAAATGACACCTTAATATTTTAATGCCGTATACAAACAGTGGTGTGTGCTGGTGTCAGTGGTGAGTAGCTCCGAAAGAGAGAGACGGAGGGTCTTTGGTGATACAAAGCTAACTCTCAGTTACTCTCCCCTGATATCCCCCTCCTCCACCATTCATTCCCCTCACTCTGCCATCCCTGGGACTGTGCTGAGGAGTGCATTGAAAATGCCACACAGCAGGTTCAAGGGAGAAGTCAGCATATCAAAGGGAGAGGAGGTTCTCCTCCCTCCCCAGGTCCCTCCAGTTCACAATGTTACAGTTATCCAAGTAAAAACTGCAGTGAAATCTGAGGCGTGGAGACTGTGTGCACACATCAAACCCCATCATTCTTCCAATCATTCCCTTGCCCATTCATCACTGGCTCTACAGGCAGGGAGCCAGACATGGTGGCACCACCACTTCTGCTTATATAGGCTCTAAATCAGCAAAGACATATTTCTCCTCTTGACTAGTCTTAGCCTGCGCAATTGCTGGGATTTCCAGGAATATCTTTTATTGTTTAAAGCAGAGGTGTTGTATCAGGACCAATTATGACTCTCATTTCCTTAGTAAGACAGATGTGCAGCTGGGATGAGGACTTCATGCTTTCTCTGGGGTATTTTATCCTGCTAGTTCTGTACCGAGATGAGCTCAAAACTCAGGCTTAGTTGCTGTTCCTTCTGTCTCCCTTAACAAGCCTTGCTTTAACCATTCTTCTAGCTCCTGCTTTCATGTTTGTGGTCCTCCTTTCTTTTCATGGTGGGGGTGTGTGAGGTGTGTGCATAAAATCCACTTTCCAGCACAGGTCTGGAAAAGCACTTGAGAACACAAGTTGCTTGCCTTTGTAGATGTTACCTTGGTGCATAGGTTAATTTGCAGTTCACCAACCTCTGACCTGCAGCTGGACACTCTCCCTAGACTCTTTCTCCCGTGAGATATGACCTCAGACTTTCGGTTTCTCAGAAGCCTAATTTCTATTTGTTTTTTAAACGATGAGAAACATACATATTTTTCATGGAATCCTGGAAGTCGGAATGTTGTTCCTAGAAGCTTGTTTTAAAGTTCACCTTCTCTTTCTTTGTGCTTTAAGTTTATGTTAAATTTTATACACAATCCTAACAGTATGCAGTCAGTCACAGCCTGATCTAAATGTTTCCACCACAAGCAATGATCACAGCCATAGTACTGGGCACTGGCAGAAACATATATTTGTACACAGTGTTTGTACCTGGTTTCAGAGAGGTTTTACAGTTTGAACTATGGCTTTTCTTTGAGCTTTTACACTTGGATACAGCAATGACAAATTAAAACAGGCCTGGCACCATGAATGATGTATTTACTTAAGGTTTTCATAAAACTGCTCACTTCAGCCCTGTCCAGCCACACTTAATGAAGCAGCTCCTGATATACTATCAGGATGCTGGTAGTGCAGGAGCTTATTTCAAACAAAAGTTTTCAGAATATGTAGAGTGAATACATCGCCTTTTGTTTGTCATGCTAAAACTTTGCAACACAAAGCAGGTAGAATCCTGTTCCAACTCTTAAATATTTTGTTTCAACAAACATTCCCTCTGCTGTTTAACGGGTCTGCCACCATGGTGCTCCAGTGATGCTTTATTTATGCCATATACGCACAGAGCAAAACCAACATTGATCCAAACAACTTCTGTCACTACCAAAAGCTTGGTTTACTGCTTTCTGTATAAACAGCAGACAGTACTGCCAAATAACTAAAATCTTTATAGGGCAGATGTCTAGTGTTAGGCATGGGTTCAGTATTTTTAAGTAGTTTTAATGCCGAATAAACCCAGCCAGCAGCAAGAAGAAATCATGGTAGCCTTTTCAAAACTGAAATTATATTTATTGATATATTAAGAAAGTGTGAACAAATATTGACTTCCTTTTGAACCTTCTCTCCAAGTCCAAAGAACTTTTTAAAATGAAAAAAACCCAACAAACTACTACATAACTCTTATGCTGGAAGACAGAATGTTATGAGGTTTCCCCGACTTAATGGTTTGCTAGTAACCAGTGAAATATTTACATACTACTCTCCACAGGCTTGATTCTGCAGCTCATCTGTGTAGCATTTCACAGGAATGAAGGGAACAGCTTACATGAACGAAGGCATTCTCTCAACATGCATTTGTGTACATATCTGTTGTCTGCATAATTAAGAGTGCATCTGCACACTGGTCTGGATTTTCAACTCAGAAAGCCATGATGACAACCTTGAACTTACTTTCATGCCAAACTCCATGCTGAACACCACAAATATTGACCATTGCTGCCAATGCCAAGAGCTTATCATGGATGAATTTACATTTACTTAGGAATACATTCCTATAAAACGTGTTCTGCAACATCCAGCCGAAATAATTTTACCAACTTTCAGAATGTGATGTTTAAACAAACAAAAGAAGCTAAAACCTTTAAGAAAAGCTTAATGGACTTCAGTCAACTTGAACTGACTGATTAAGCACAGGAGACTTGGTCTCAGATATGTATGGAGTTATAAACAATAGTAACACACACTGCAGGGACTAGAAAGAGGATTCAACTTTATTACCTGGCTAAAAGCATACATTGCAAGACATACATTGCATCTTCTGCCACAACTAAGCTAAGTCTTTAGGACAATCACTAATACGCAGTAGGTTTGTGCTAGTAACAGCACTGTGCAACTCTAAGGCATCTGCTGGTCACTGCATGTAGGCAACAGGAATAACATAAAGTGTCAGCAACCACAGATCAAGGCACTGCTCCCCACGACCTGCAGAAATTCAGTGATATTGTTTAACAGTGTATCAGTCTCATCACCTGCAGTTGGAAGTAGGTGCTTTGTTTTGGCATTGTTTCTTCTTAAGGCTCAAAGAGCAACAGTGGTAAGAGATCAGTTTGTAACTAGATTTACTTCCTCCTACCTCGATTTTTCAGTGGTGGCAGCGTAGGGTGAAGGTGTTTGTTACAGTAATCTTGGCCTGTGCAACATTCAATAGATCTTCTTTGGTGTGGAATAGGAGTGTCCTGCAACAAAGAATATGACAGAAAGCCAAACAATTATCTGTGTTGTAAATACACACCATCACTCTGGCACTGGAGAAAAAGATATGCTTGTTAGCTGGACGCAGTCTGTTACAGAGTTCTAGAATATGTGGAGTGAGGATTTCTGCCACTGAGCATAGCCAGCAACGTTTCATCTAGAAAACCGATAAATTACTTTTCCCCTAACATGTTTCTTTTGGTGCCCTACTGCTACAGAAGCAGCTGTTTGACAGTAGTGGTGCAAGGCAGAACTATGAAAGTCACATATATCCATCAGTTCAATTCACATTACAAAAATAAGTTCATGTCACTGCTCACAATAGTTTAGCTAGAATAATACAGGAATTGCTGCATGGACTGATTTAGCTGTTACTTCTGCTGTCATAGGAAGCTGAGTAAAATAATTTCCATTGACTTTGATGGTTTAAATGTTTCTGAACTCATATAGAATCATTTAGGGCTAACACCTTAGAGCCACCTTGACCCATTGCCCATACCCCTTCCATTCCTGCAGTGAGATTGGCCCTCTATCACATGATCACTGTACTTGAAGGGAATTTCTGGTGTCAGAAATCTAAAACCAAAGTGAAACTGCATGGTAGACATAAAGGTTGCTGTGGTCCATCAAATAACTTTAGATATCATGGGGACTTCAGAAATTAGACTGCATTTCTCTAAATTCAAACTTCTTTAGAGCAGAGCAAGTTATTGCTAGGAACAGTTGTAACTCCCTTCAGCAATCAATGCAGAGCAGCTGATGAGCAGAAGTGGAAAACAGACATAGTAATGTCTATTGACTGCACTTCAATCAAAAGTTACCAAAAACCCAAGAGATACTCGGGCAGCAAATGTTTTCTTACCCGACACTGGAAGTCCGAGCCCTCTAATCCAAGACAACCCTTGGTGACTAGATGTCCACCAGACTCATCTTCTTCTATTATGGTGAAGCAGTAGCCATCCGTGCTGAGGATTGGAAAGGATGCATCAGGAAAAGGTTTTGAAGTGAAAAATGTGCAGCTGAATTTAGTCTTAAACTTTGTTCCTTGTGAGACAAATCTGCCATTAACAAATCAACATACTGAGGCTGGCTAGAAGACTCAGGAACCCAAGATAACCTCTCATAATGCAGCCCAACAGCTGACAGCAGACCAGGGCAGACCAGCTCTTGCACAAACACAAAGGAGGCTCTGCCTTGGAGATGACACATTTACCTTTCCAATATTTCATAGCTATGAAGCCCACCAACAAACATCTCACTCTCTGCTTAAGGTCATTAGCATGTTAAGACTTTGGAGACCTATATAAATGCAAGCATCAACACAAGAGCATGTCTGCTTTGCCCATGGATATTTACACCATGGTGGAGACCTGAAGAAAGAAATGTTTTTGAGATATTAAACATAAAATATTATTAAGAGTGATTTGTGATTCCTGTTTTAACCATATTACAAACTGCAACACTCTTACATATGAGTCCTTGAGTTACCATCAAACACCCTTCGTAACTGTTTACTTGAGTCATAAGCCTAAAGAGATCCATAATGCTTCCATTTACAAGAATGTGCACCACTGAGGACAAGTATACTAACAGATGGCTAGATGGTGCTGGTGATAAATATCCTTCCTCGATGAAGGTCAAATGCCTGAATGCTATGGAAAGAAGAGGAGGAGGGCACAAAAAGGGTGGTTGCATTTTACTGAGACTGCTGTACATTATTAATTCCTCAGTACTCTGAGGGAGATACGTAATATGTGTAAGAAACACAAGTTGACTGATTTGCAGGAAGCAGATTAAAAAAATAAAGGAAAAATTCTTTAATATAAGACATTTAAGTCACATAAAAATAAAATACTCTGTTATTTCCCCAGGAAAATAACACTGGCTATTATGTGCAATGAGTATTTTTCAAAAGAGAAGAAACAAACTCAGTTAAAAAAAGGAAATAAAGAGAAAAAAGGATTAGAAAACCTAAACACAGCAAAATTTCATGAGATTTGGTCCTTACTTGAACGAGAGTCTAACAGAGCAACAACAGCAAAGGCAATGAAGATGTAGGAAAGGAGAGGCAGAGTTACACATAGAAGAGATAAATACAATTTGTAAGTATTAGCTATACGACAGAGAGATGCTGGATAGGATCATGTCAAACATTTGCTGTGGCATATTTTTATATTAGTGGCACAGGGTCTAGCCACAGTAAGGTTATTACTTCAAATAATAATCTATCATAGGTTATTGACTTCTGGATTTGAAAAGTAACGAGTCGCATGTTGCAAATTACCTTCTCTGAGAAGCAAGCAGTGACTTCTCTCCTTTGACATTGTGCATATGAGCAAGGCAAAGGAGAAAGCCATCTTTCTGGGCAACAGCCACCTTGATTTCATTGCTTAAGCTTAAAAGATAGGAATGATGGGATTGCCAAGAAGAGAGACTGTAAGGAATCCATTAGAGTAGAATATCATATTAGATTAGATTTTATTTGTTTGCATGGTGCCTTTGATTCAAAGTAATGAGGAAGTTTAAACCAGTGGACAGAGCAGCAAAACAATAAATTGCAATCAAGTGAAACACAAAAATGAACTACACAGCTAACAATCTGCATCACAAAACCAGAACAGTCTGTTCACCAAAGGAAAGCAGGGGCAAGAAAAGTCAAACTGTTTGCCAAGGGAGAAAAGTAGCAGGATAGTCAGTGGCATTATTTCTTTTTTCTTCTGACTTGCCATGAGTTTCTGAATCCTAGCTCATTTCTGAAAATTAAATTCCAGTTCCTCAAGCACTTTACTCTCCAAAAATTTTACTACAAATTAAAAAAGACTAACAGATTGGATAGAGTAAACAAAAAAACTTACAAAGCTCCAATAGTAAGGATAAATCATATTCATGACAAATCACAATAAAGTAACGAAGGAAAAGTGCTAAATAATTAAAAAGAGCAATGCTGGACAGAACAATGGTAGTGCTTGTTTCTACCTCTAAATAAAAAATAAACCAAAAAGTTTTCATGCAATGTAAGAACACCTTATCTTACTTAAAATTTCTCATGTGTTTGGGCGAAAGGTTGAAGTGACGCTTCTGGAAAGAAATATCTGTCACCTGCTTCGCCCCTCCCTGACCTCTCCTCTTGGTTCACAGGATGTCAAATGGACCACACATTGCAATTAAAGGACAGGGCATACCTCTGCTGTTTTATTGATTACCTCACCTCATACCTGCCTATAGTACTTACTCTAACAAGTCAGATAAGGCTATATCTTCTCCAATTTTATGGTATTTTGGTTCCTGCACAAATAGAAACATACGTACATTGCTGATACATGCAAAGCAATAGGAAAAACCTATGCTCCTCTTCCTAGCAATTTCCTATTGTAATTCAGAGTTCTTATTTTCTTAAACTCTGTAGTTTGAATTCTGTGTAATTCAACTCTGCGAACAGTACATAAAGAAAGAACTCAACCTGATGGTACTGAATACATCCAAGAACATATTCACTAATCTCTTTCACTAAAGCATCATTTTCTTAGATGCAGGAGAGTTGGTGCAGGAGAGTGATTAACTACATTTTGAATGTGAACACTAATAAGTACAGATTTGGTGTGTCAGGTATTTGCCAAGAGCAAATTTGTAAAGCTAAGTCAAATGCCAGGAAAATAGGGAGTTAATAGTGGAAACATTGACAGATGCTGATGTAGAAGGTGCTGCTACAATTACAGATTACTAGAAAGAAAGAAGTGATCTTAACTGAGACCTTTACTAAACATCACAAGAGAGGAACAGAGGCCAACAGCATTGCAGCTGCTCACACAGATGTCCTCACTGGCCAACAGCCACTTCTCACAGAAGACACGATACTTCAGCTACCAAAACTTGAGTGCTGAAGATTTCCCGTCCTGCTTGCTCTGTGTGACATAGCCAGGGATGGCACTATATAACTTGAAAAGGCCAGGTCTTTCCCTCATCCAGTGGCTATTGCAAATAGATGGGTTAAATAATTTGATGAAGAGGTTCTTTCTCCTTAACTTACCTATCAGAAAGAGTTACAGCTTATTTTCATTTCCATCCAGAGCAACATGACAAGTTTCTGCACTGTTCTTAACAATGATAAAAAAATGTTAGATGATATTATGTACAGAAGCTGTGGAGTTCATATACTGTCTGAAATAATCTAATTTAAAAACTAACTCCCATTTTGCATCTAATTCATGTATTTTGTTGCATCTTTCACTTAAGGAAGATGATAAAGGCCAAATTGATCAAAACACTGTCTTTGGACATTAGTCATAAAACAGTCACTGTAAATGTGTTCAGCATGGGATAATTTTTCAAAGAAAAATTATAGAGGCTGTGCATCAGGAAAGTAACATGAAACCAAATGAGGAGAGCATTGCACAGTTGCTTAGTGAGATGCACCTTCAGATGTTTGCACAGCTACTCTGAAGGCAAAGAGAAATAATACAAGTAAAAACAAAGCATACAAGCTGGCTCACATCAAGCTCCAGTTTCTGGCCGCACTAGTCTCTAAGATGGCGATGCTGGCCCTACCATGCATGTTCTGCTGTGTATGGTACGTTTTGGCTTTCTGAGTGCTCAGTGACAACCCGACACACAGAGAGAAAGGAGGGTATCGAGAGCATCCCGGTAGAGCATCTTTTCATGTATCATATATAGGTCTATCAATCAATATTTTCTCTATACTACCTGCTCATAGTATTCTCCTAGGACTGAGACAGGGACCCAACCCACCAAACACATCTTGCACTGTTCTACTAAATCACAGATCAGATCAAATAGTTCTACCTAACATGGCAGGTCACAGAAAACAAGCTATTATGCCAGTCTGTAAGTGAAAGCCCTAGAAACTATCCAGGCTTCATGCTGGGTATATGAGATTTGACAGGTCTACAGATCTGATGACACAACCTAGGGACGGCAATAGCATCAAGCACAGGTTCCTTGGCGTTTTCACCACGGCTCTCTAGCACCTTTCACTCAAGTGCAAAATCCATCTCAGTAGATGTGAGAACTACCAAGAAGCTATTTGTCTTCCTATTACCTTTTTTTAAATTCCTTTCTTTTATGTCTAAAATTTAAACACAGACCAAGTGTTTTCTTTTACTCAACCTTAAGATTACACTGCAGTTGAATTTGTATTATTTAGCTTCTTTAATGGTAGGATGTTTGTTGGTTTGAGGGGTTTTTTTGTATATATAAATTCAATATGTACAGGAAATCTCAGTTATTTCAGCACTTTCTGCACAGTAACGCCAAAGTACTCCTACACACTAAAAAAAGCTGGGAGAAACACATCAGGTGTCAATACGGGGATACTGGGTTTGCATTACTAATTAGCTTAAGGTTTATCTAATGGGCAAGCCCTAAGAATGAGAAATTTCTAGGGCACAGTTGAAAAGCATGGGAGGGAGACCTTGCATTTCAGTTTAAACACTTGGGGGCAAAGTCACCTGCTGAGCCACTTAAGAGATATATGGCCCTGGCAGAGGGGGCAAGGTAAGACTGGAGCTAGCAAGAATTTGTCTCTGTTGACCTTTGTTTTTTTGTTTTAATCATCAAAGGGGACTTAACTGCCTCTGATACAGCCCTGCATAAAGGATTGCATTAAAAAACATAAACAGTAAAAAAACTGAAAGGCTAACTTGTAAGATCTCACCATAGCTCCTTCATCAGAAAATATTCAATTTTTTACCTTTAAAATTAAAGTTGCTTAAAAGAAAAGTTGCCTGAACTCAGTGCTTTAGCCCACTGTTGGGAGTCCTCTTCCTCCTACATACCAAATTACAAAGAAAATGCAGTTCTATCATCAGGAGAACAGGATAATGAAAATAACCATCACTCAAGTGAATTATCACCTCTGGTAACACTGAAAAAGCAGCTTAATTACTTTATTGCTTTACATAACCAAAGCTACCTCAAGACACACAGTTGGGAAGAAACACGATCAAGATCAGTAGGCAACATATAAGAAATTAAACCCTATCAGCCGGATCTTTAAAGCTGTCAGCATTTATTTGTGAATGGAAAACAGAGTACAACAAGGCACCTAATCAGCCTCTGCCATTACTGCAATCCCATTACAGTCAAAGCCAATTAAATCTAACACTGCTTTTTAAAATAAGCAATTAATTATGATTAGACACAACTGCCTGTGCATTCACTTTGCACACATGAAACTTGAAATGGAACAGTAAAACAATGTCCTGGATGTGTTCAAAGCAGAACTGAGCTTCTTTCCTGAAAGTCTTTTATTAATCCCGCAAGTGTTGAGAAAAAAAGCAATGTTTCAAGATGCTGTAGAGTAACACACCGTTTACAAACAGAGGACTGTGATCTTCTGCAAAGATCTTAATTGTCAGGGCCCTGAGTGCACTAAGAAGCTTCAACTGTCCAGAGTGTTTCCAACTGGGACCCCTCCCTCCCCCATATATGTTCCTTGCCCAGGGGCTCTATTTAAGCTCAGGTTTGAGTTCAACTCCCTCCCTGACTAAAGGCAAGGGAGTGCCTGTCTCCAGTTTCATCTCCTGCCTGGATCCAGGTCACTATTGGCTATATGAAGAGCCATGAAGGGAGCCACCTCTGCATGCTTTGTTTAGGCACCCTTGGGGAAATAGTGTCCTAGTACGTGAGGATATGGCTGGCTGTCAGCATCACTCTCAGCTCCTGGCTTGTCTCCCTTTCACTGTTCCCTGACACTTAACTCTCTCTTGATGCTGTGCCCCTGTAGCAGATCTTACAAAACTTGTGCTTGTAGACTCCTCTTTTTTAAAACACACTCTAACCAGAGCTGCCACTTTTCTGTTGATATAGAAGTTAATCTGCATTTTAAGCTGCAGTGTTATCCTTAGCTCCCTAAAGTATTACCGAGACTTAAGCTGCGGAAGTATAAAGAAAGGGAAATTCTGTACAGGAACACAGCAGGCTGTTAGAGGATTTGATACAGACGTGGCTGAAGAATACTGACTTTTAAATTTCTAAAAATACATTAGTGTACATACATGAGACTTTAAATGGCCACCAGATGTCCCCATTTTTATATAAACACTCAGACTAGGGGTGCTACAGACAGGATCTGTGCTGTATAGATCAATACCTTTGGTGGCAGACCAAAATCTTCAGGTGGGATGGCAGACCACTTTTCATGAGAAATTTTTAATGGTGATTGCGATACGACTAGCTATTTTATTCTGGGAATTCTAATTTAAACCCAGATCTAAATGCTTTCCAAATGAAATTTCAGAGCTCTCTTTGCTCCTGGGCACAGAAATGGATTCCCTGCTCTGGTGAGAACCCCAGTAGGGACAGTGCCTGGTACTCTCCAGAGCCCAAGCCCTGGCTACGAATGTGCTCAGTGAATTTCCTGGGTGTCGGGGTTTTACTAGGCCCTTGGGTGCCTCAGCATGCACTATCTCATCTCTGTAGTGCTGGTAGATCCAAGCTCTGCAGGTCCAAGCATAGCTTAAAGCTTAACAAACCAACAGAGCTGATAAGAGGTTTGATTTTTTTTTTTTTTTAATATAAAATGTAAAACACTTTTAGCGGCTACATCTGAGGGAAGTAGATAATTAATGCAATAGCTTTTAATCTGGAACAGTTCAGTTATTCTTCAGACGAACACAGTGCAATCAATACTGCTTGAACCTCAAGATGGGGAAATTTCCTTTATAGTGAGGTTCAATGAGAATTCCCGAGTCCTTTAAAACTGTGCCAACACTTATTTGGGTGAGGATGAAACATGAAAGTTACTGCCTGGCTAGTAGGATGATCCCAAAACATGGGGGAAATTTTCTAATAAACCTTGCTAATGTCTTGGTCGAATCTTTTGAAACCTGTTCTCAACCCAGACTGCTAACCAGAGACCTAGTAACTACTCTTCCCAACAACAGGCTTAGGACTCTCCTTTTTTCCATAATGTCCCATTTAACTTTTCATCTATAATTCCAGCTATGTTGCAGAGAATTGAAGACGCAAATTATTACAGACTAAGTTAGGCAGATGTAAGGAAAACAAGGGGTATTGTATCCTTTGTATGTCACTGTAGCTCTCACCCCAAGGTAGGGGAGCTATAGCAATGATCACCATCCTAAAAAGGATCACTGCTGTAATTTGTTTGTTTGTTTGTTTTATTCCAAAACCTTCAGCAGTTTTATCAGTTATGTTGGTGCTCACTGAGCAAATGGCAAGGTGGATACTGCTCAAGTGACAGTACAGGATTGGAAAGAGGAGTAGGTCCAAAGTAAGTCCTTTGATTGTTTCTGTTTTCCTGGGTTAAAAAAGCGATTATTATTTGACGGATAAGTTCCAGTTTCAATTATTATTTTGATGTCCAAATTGAAAAAAAAAAATTATATCAAGTAGAACATTCAAGCCTGAAATGTGAAAAGATTATGGAGACAAAAAGGGGTTATAATTTTGTGGTTTATTACCACTTAACTACCTATCCTTAGATGTTAACACCTAAAATCAAGTTTAATATTTGACACTGTAAGAGGGACTGTCTTCAGAGACTTTTCTTTAAAGTATCATAGCAAGGGAAAATGCACAAACCCATTTTAATAGCACATCTAATCATAGTTTCTGGTAACATGAAAAATACTTAATGTCAATGATGCCTACAAAGCAATGAGCAACAGCAGGCTTACCCAACTGGAGTACAAACCTTGTTCAACAGGTTCCTTAACATGGGTCCCTTTTTGCTTCCTAATTTATGGATTTAAAAATGATCTGCAACTTCCCTGCTAGTGCATGTGTGAGACAGCACATGTGAAAGCAGTGGCTCTTGCTGGGCAGGAACAGGAAACAACTGATTCACACTGCAGCACATCTGCAAATTCATATCAGTGTGGGGTTTTATAGCTTTTTAAACTGACTGCTATGTGAGAGAGCACTTAGGTCTTATTCCTGGCTAGAGCATAGAAATAGGATAGAAAGGGGAAATGGTATTTACAGCTGCCATTAAAACTTTGATACACTTCAGTGCGAAACTGAAGGCTGAGTATAATTAAGTCACACTACAAAACAACACTCAAATCCAACAAAGCAGTCAGTATCTTAACCAACCTTGGGGTTTCCCCATCCATCTTTTTAATGCATTGTTTTGAAGAGCTGATGCGCTGGACTATCTCACCTTAAATAGCACTACCTACCCAACTGGCATGATCAGCTGGGCTCATATCTGTGCCTTGCCTTGACACTTCTCACATTCTCACAACTCTTAACTAGGCTACAGCTGATGGTGAGCATCTCCAGTATCTTACCTGCTCTAAGTTTAAATTCCTCATGTGGAACATGAGGAGTTCAGCCTTACCTTGCTGCAACTAAAGTAAACTGTACATACACCTCAAGCCAAGAGTTGTGGGACCACTACACTCACTCAACAGCAATTGTATGTGTCCAGGAAGAGCTTGCTTTCCAAAAAGATCACATTCCCTTTAGCATGGAAGCTAGAAAAAGCCCAAAGCCTTGAGGACTTACAAAAGACAGCTATTGCAAAGACATGCACCAACACTAGGGTTCTTATAAGTGTTGTTCCATAGTGTGATTTTATATACATTTTAAAGTATTTACTGACATTTCAAGACATCTCCATTGTCTCTTAACTGCATGCATCTTTAAAAACAAGCTCTTACCTTCAGAATATTTCACATGCAATGAATTAGTACAAGTGTTATCTAAAACTGTAAAGATCTAAATACCCTAATACAAAAATATAAATATGTAGCTGATATTTACATAAAAATCACCTCTATTTTTTATACATTCTGTATAAACAACTCATTTTTGTATTACTACTTAATCGAAAACTGCAACACCCAATTTGGGACTGCTGAATTACCATAAAATAGTGTTTCCCATGTTTCACCACCAAATGTATCCCACAAACCTGCAGGTGCTGTTGACTGAGTCCTCAGGACAGTGGTGATGGCACTGGCAGGACAGCTTCTTCTGTGGAGGGACTGGTGCCGTGCTCTCACCATTTTCTTTTCCGGTCTCCATGTTCAACTTGCTAGAACTTCGCAAAGGCATGTTGATTATAAAATTCGCTATAAAGGGGGGGAAAAAAAGAAACAGTTTTAGGCTGAATTGAAAGATTTGGAATAAAGACTTTAAAGTATCTCTACCCATCAAAATTTAAGGAGTTTATTTGAGCCAGGTGTTCACTACAGAGCGGTTTGCTGTAGAAGCCTTGGAAAATGCCACTGTTTGAGGGCTCAACGGTATTACATCAAAGGTAGTAATGTTGAAATTCTGCTGCTGCCAAAGAGATATGTTGTGCTTTGAGATTGCAGAGTACAGCTTTTCTCCTGTTGCACTACACAGCCCAAATCCTTGGTTACACCTCTATACTTTCTTTTGTCTCTATACATGGCATATATCTACATCCACCAAATCCCATAAAAAGGAGGGGGATTTATGGTACTCAAGACAGAGTAGAACATGGGCATACTATTTAACAAGGATTTAACAGAAAGCAATGTTGTTTCAACAGAATAAGCACTACTTGGAAAAGGGGGAAAAGTAGTTAATTTCTTAAAAAAAAAAAAGCTACAAAGTAAAAGGCAAAAACGTGTTTTTAGAATGAACAATGCTGAAATGTATGGGAGTAATTACTTCTAAAAATATCAGACTACTCAATCTCCGTGACACTTGGTGGAGTACAGATAGAGATGTGCTAGGAGCTGTTTAAGAGACCTGCCTTCCCCCCAACCCCCCACAAATATCAGCTTTCAGTGCTTGTGAATACTTTAAGCCTCAAAGACAAAAATGAGATCAGCAAGAAATGCTTCAGCTGGCAATTTCTCACCTTCTTTTTGCTTCCCTGTAAGAAATGTTACTGAAGGCTGTCTCTAACAGAGTAGTTGAAGAGAAGGCTTGAAATTCTTGATTTACTGTTACATCTCTAGAATTAACTGGCATTATTATTTGTAATTTTTTATTGGCTCCTGAACTGCTGATTTGACTCTAATTAATTTTCCCCCAAACCTCCATCATCCAGACTGATATACTGTGACAGAAAACCCTGTCCTTTTCAGCTCCCTACAGAGAGATGGAGTGAGCAAACAGGCAGAGGTGATGAGAATAAGCAGCTGCACTTCAGGGCTTGGATAGTAGGCAACAATCAAGAACAGGCTGAAAGGTCTTGAAGCGGTGAAAGGCTGGAAGAAAACCCCACGTGCTTCAGAGGACTAAGTAAGTCCAGTCTCCACTCCTGGATGTATGGGACCAGCCAGTGCCCCAAGCACAAGCCTGCATGCTGTGTCTCACAGCTGCACACCCTGCATCTCTTATACTAGCTCTGATAGGAAAGCCCTGCACATGGATAGGTAAAGTCAACAACTGGCAGACAAGCTTTAGTTTTCTTCAGTGTAACAAGAGACATGTAAGCCTGTCCCTGAAGCAAACTAGGAAAAAGATGAAACTTGTGGGCTCTGGGAAAAGTGGGAAGCGTTAGCTTTTTGAACATTCTGGCACTTCCACTCTTTGCATGAGAGATATGTTAATAATATTAATACACGTGAAAGGCAAACATTAACCATAACAGCCTTATACACCTATGAAATATAAAACTCATACAGCTTTATATTTGCTCCGTCCCTGTGTATTCCCCTGAAATCCAGTGGTTATTTTTATTAGCCTACCTCTTCCTAAAGTCAAAAGAGAAAACTAGTTACAAAACATATACAAACTGTGGGCTTGTAACCCTCCTGCCCACAATCAAGATATTAACTTGATACATGACACACTGTATGTCAAAGTGCCATACTTTTTTTACTAACATTTGGCAAAATTAGACCTAAATGGATTAGTTCAGTCAAGATGCATTGTATAGCTGTGTACCTTAAGATGCAGTAGGTGCCTAAACTAAGAATGCACTGTTGCTTATTTCTCGTAATATAATACTTTAAAATGCAGTCTATGCATAACAAATGAATATTAACAGATGTTTGCTCCCTGGGTCACAGGATTAGAGCTTAAGTAAATGCTCTTTCAATCAGCAATTTTTTACTCTATTATTTGTTGCCATTTAATGGAGTATATTTTACTATTAATATTCCTGACACATTTTCAAATTTAAAGGCCACGAGGCAACAAAGCAAACTTCTAGCTCATGAGGCAACTGACTGAAATAGTTTGCTTTGTATAACATTTCCATGGCTCTTTCTACAAGCTATTGACAATTTTAGCAGGAATCTTTCATAAGGAAGGAGTACAAAACCAAAAGCATTGTACACCTAACAGAAAAAAAATAATAATTACATGTTTTAAAGTGTCTGAAGATGTTAATTTTAGACAACTAAATACCTTCCACATAATATATACAACTGTAGGTTGTTCCTTTTTCCAATAAATGTATAAGGCAGTCATACTTCAATGCAATCTGTGCCCATGACTCATCCAGAACAGGATCGCAAACAGCTTTTGCAGAATTTGCCATAAACAACAACAGCTCACCTCCCTAGACCCAGTTGTAATCTTAGTTAAAATAAGGCAGTTAGGAGCTGTTAAACTAGAATCAGACAACTGAAGTACCATCACAGCATCACAGTGGCTATTTAGAGATGTAGTTTGGCTTTTGAAAACTTAGGACAAGTAGGCTGGCATTCAAATTTATACTTTCCAAGAGTTTGAAGTAGAGGTGTAGCCTAGGATTTTACTTTCATTTAATGCTCAGGGTCAAAACTAGTGAAAAATCATTGCCGTTTAGTGTAAAATACATTAAATCAAATAAAATTAAATGAGGTAGGAATAAGATACTTTTAATCTGGCCCTTTCCTATCTTCTAAAAATAAAAATTTCTCACTCAATTCTCTTGTTCCTTTCCTGTCTTAAGTTCCTGGATGCTAGCTAAAAAGATGAGCAGATCTTTTTGCCTTTGCAATTCAGATGTCTCACCCAGCAGATGATCATGGAACATTTAACAACTCTTCTTCTGATACACAGAGTTGACCTTCAACAAGCTCTTTTGACTCCTACATCTGCTTCCCCCAAAAAGTAACAAGTACGAAGAAATTCACAAGAGCTTTCCAGTTTGGCAACACATTCCTCCTGACTTCAGGTGTGAATACCGCAGTTGGGGATGAACAGCCTGCTCCTCTTGCATTTGCAGCTGTGCTGTAACAAGCATATTTTGGTGATGCAGTCCTGTCTCTGTCTAGGGATCAGAAGTCCTTTGGGTTTTGAGAGCTCTCTGAAGGAGTCATGTACTGAAGGCAAGAGATTTCAGGCTATTTAAATTTGACTGCCTCTCTGCTGTAGCCTGTTCTGTTGTAGTCTGCTAACAGCCAGCTTCCCATCCCAAATTAAATGAGCACAGCTTGGGACAAATGTAGAAAAACAATAGTATCAGAAATAAGGTTACTGTAGTCTGCTGAGAAACTTGTAGTGTTGGGAATGAATCAAAACAGTGGAAGGTCACCATCAAGCTGTTATGTCATCATCATATTTACTTCATTTTCTCAGCTTATCCCTCTTTTCCCACTAAAATTCACCAGTATGTACAAACCATCTCCCACCACGAGGATAGGCTTTTATGTCTCTTTCGAGTACTGCTCCAGAAAGATATTTTCCTCCATACGACTGGGGCCACTCCATATTGCAGCGTGATGGCAATATGGTAGGTACGTGTCTCTACCTGAGAATGGGGACCCTATGTTCAGAAGCAGCATGATACTTGTTGTTTCTTTCCAGATATGTTAGTGTGTGTCTCTTTCCATGCTTTTCTTCACACATTTACAAAGATCAGAAGGAAAATGAGGAAAATAAAACGCTGTAAAATGAAAACGTTATCCTGGATGAACATGTGAAGGACTAATGTCTAGTCTAAACCCCAACTAACCTCATTGGCAACAAAGATTCCTTCTTAGGTATGTTCTTTCACTTTGCTTCCCATCCCTCCTAAACTTTATAGTAATCTATGAACACTAACCTTTCACACCTAAATACTAACTTTCCCACGTGGCAGATCCTTTCATGGTTTTTCAGTCTGCTTTGATATTCTTTTAAACCACAGAGAAGCAATCAAAGATCCTCACTCCACCATCACAGTGAAATAATCACCAGAATTACCTTCATTTTAAATAATGCTTTTTAACGTTGGTTTGACAGGTCTATAGAGAGTGGTACCTTCTAGACAAAAGGTAAATAGCTTATTTAAGCTTTACATTGACTCATGTAGGTGAAAAAAAAAAATATCTAGAGAGCCCATCTCTTAGTACACATTTAGTCCAAAAGCTCTTGGCTATGGCTGCCAGTAAGTACTCTGGCCCCTGCCAACTGTAGCCAGTTATGTGATTTGGACAGGAATTTCTCCACTAGAATCTGGATAAAGCCCAGTAACTCATTTCACACCAGCCCACAGCCATCAGATGGCAACACCTTTTGGGCACTGCTCTGATTCAACAAGTCCGGTAACGTAGGAGGTGAAAAGCCCCGTGTTCTGTTACTCTATAATCTGCAGTCCAAATCTTAACTATTCATCTTCAGGGAACACGATGGCTTAACAGATTTATTTCTGTGCCACAGCTATGTGATTCAGATGATGTCTATGCATTGAAAAAGCAGATCTTCCATGACCTTGGATAGGTTTGTCAGGAGTAAAAGTCAGATTTGCTCCTTTCCAAAACATGTTAAGGATCATGAAAAAGTCTGTTCAGAAGAAAAAAAAAAAATCATTATCACAGTGCTATGCTCACTCCTCTTTCTACATAAGGTATTTGAAGCTTTAGATTAATACGGTACCATTCATTCACATCTTCCCCAGCCTATAACAATTCTTGGCTAGCAACTGCATCCACAGATCAGGAGCAATGCTTACTGCTTTGGAGAAAGTATACAACTAGGAAGCTTTGCACATCACAGAATGGCTGTTTCAACTACTGCTTTGGACTGGAAACTAGGCACACATATGAAAGTGTCTGAACAGTGATCTAAAAAAATCCCCAAAAACAAAACAACACCCAAATCTCCAAAGAATTATCAGTCAGCTTGATAAAACTGTTGATGGAAACTTTAAACCACAAGGTTACATCATCTATATCCTCCATTAGCCTATACAGTTACCGTGCCTTTCTTCAAGTCATACTTCTATTAAAATACAAAACTATCATATAACACCCTGCTAGAGTTTCCTATGCTATATCATAAACTCCAGCTTGATGACTTCCCACCAGGCCAGGGTCATACCACCGACATGATTTTTTAAGAGAAAGGGAAATAACTAATGGCTAACTCACTGTACTTTACAGTCATCAGATAAAATAATTTCCATGGGATATTTTTTGGCAAATAGTCAGCAATGAAAACATAGTGCAGTTAAAGAAGTTCAAATAAATTACACCTCTTAACTCAGCCTAATCTACTGTGTAAAATAGTCAAGAGGTAACAGTAAAACACTTTTTATTGGTGACAATCATGTGAGAGAGAAGGAGAAACGGATCATGACAGTTTCCCTTTGCTGGATATTCAAGGCTATCAGAAAACTCAAGGAAAGGTCAGGTGCTAAGATCTGCACAGTTTTGATCCAAAACCACAGTAAACAAAATCTGGCATAAAATCTTCATTAAAAAAAAAAAAAAAGGAAAGAAAATAAGAAAACAACGTGCTTTCCTTTTCAGTATGTGGCTGTATTGCACTACTAAGCCCAAACCAAGGTTGGTATCAAATGGTGTTTGAAAAAAGCTGAACCACGGTACATTTCTACTATAATAAATAGTCATACGAAAAAAAAAATAGCATTGTCAGTCTTGGCATGTATGATTTCCTTCACTCCCACCTATGCTGGACTTCCTGTACATCAAAGTATGCAGAACCTACAAATTGCTCCTTCTCATCTCTATATTTTAAGATTTGTGGTTGTTTAGCTTGTATCTGTGATGCAAATAAATAAGGTTTACAATCATACGTAATTTTAAACAATCTGTCAACATAAGTTTTCTTAAAAACTGTTTCTGCCCATATTAATAGCATTGATACTGAATGCCCTGATAGCTGCGTGGAACTAGTTCAAATAAAGAATTTATTTTTTAGAAATTGCTTTTTGTTTGTTTTGAAAAGGACAAGAGTCCTTCTCAAAAGTCTGTTTAAATCATATTAATTACACACAACATTATTAGTTAAATTAGTTAAGTTCAGCATAGAATATAACCAGCTGTGAGAAAGCCACTGAGACAAGATCCTTCAATTTAATACTTATACCATACTACTTGCAAATTAAAAATGCAAAGGCTTTTTTGATATCATAGCCCATGAAAAATACACATGTAATTTGCTGTCCACTATTACATCACTGTTTGATTGAGTGTTACTTTTTCCTGGTTTCCTCTCATTTCTGCTGTCCACAGTTAATCTTTGACATATTCTTCATTTGGAAGAAAATGAGAATTGGTTGGCACATTTTTCACAACACTAAACAGTGTACCAACAGAATAGAAAAGAAGGACAAAAGAAAGACTCCTTTAAAATTTCCAAAGGAATTTTGGGCAAAGGTGTTTTAATCTGCCATCTTGAATTCAGTGAAGTCTGCTCCTACCCACTGTAATTCCCCATTAATAAAGAATTACCCCAACCCTGTCAAATCTCTTACCTCTACCTTCTACAATCTTTTGATTCCATCTAGAAATGTTCTGTGACAAAGAAAAACTTTTAAAATGCAATCAAGTTTTTTAGTATTTGCAAAGATGAATGAAAAGGTATTCACATAACTCTTACTAAGATATCAACGTATTTTCTTTATTTCTAATCTCTTTTAAAGAGATACATTTTACACAGCAAAGGTAAAATGTGCTGCAACTATCATTATTCTTTTCTGAAGTGTGTGTTGTTGTGCAATTCAAAATGAAGAAACATTTTGCAAACATTTGTGTAAAACCACTACTGTTTGATGCATGTATGAGAATAATGGGTAATAAAATTGGAATGGTGAGATGCAACTATTTCAGGAATACCAAGGTGAAATCCAAGGTCTAATCTGAGAATGACTGACTCTTAGAACTCCATGCCCAGAAGGACTAACACAGCAACACTTGAAGGAAACCAGGGAGATGCAGATGCAAATAGATCAGATCTCTTCTGATCTTCCCAAATTATTGGTAAAAGGTACCAGAAAATAATTAGAAAGGGACACTGGCCTAGCTTTGTGTGACAACATACAGAAATCTATGCTCTCCATTGTGGTATTATTTTATATATTGCTTCACTTATCACTTCAGTTCACACTGAGTGCTTACATTTACTTAACAGGATATTTTCAACAGAAATAAGCTACAGAATATGTTCAGTGTACAAATGCACATTAAAGAACAGTCTCATGTCTTCATCAAACTTACTCGGAAATCAAAATTAACTATTTCAGTGAAACTGCTGAAGCAGTTCCTTTGAAGGAGGATATTTTTATCTATCATCACTTTTAGGAATCTGAGTTTTTTTTCATTTCTTCCTCAGCATGTCTAGCTAAATGTAATCAAAACTCATGAACCCATGCCAGCTGCAAAACTCACCTCTCAGGTACAAGCATCCCTTGATCAAAACAGAGAATGGAAATTCAGGTACAAAGATGCGAAACAAGTAGTCTGGATATTAAGCTACAAACAAGAGTCTACACCACACTCTTCATTCAGAAAATTTTTATGTAAAGGAAGACTGTTGTTAACATCCAAAACTAGTTATTTCTGCTTTTAAATTGCAAATCCCCATATACAGTTACAGTTCTAACCAGCAAACACAAATGCCACCATCAGTGCCTTATGCGAACATCACTACAAGCCGTCTTGAAAATTCTCCTGGATACAAGCAACAGGGTGGAGGAATACAGATGGGAAGCAATGCAATGTGGTATCATTACTACTAGACTACACTTTGCTATCTGATCTTTAGGAAAGCATCAAAGAGTACAATGGGCAAGCTGTAGATTTTTACTTATAATTTCAGTTGATAATTACAATGAGGCATTCAGACAATGCATTTAAAAGAAACAGCAATAGACATCTTCAATCCAGTGGCTTTTGCAGATATGCTTAATAAATCATTGTCACTCCTGTTCACTTTTCCAGAGAAAAGAAAGAAGAGAGCATCATGGCAATAGTCAGAGCAAAAATAATATCTGGATGATAAAAATGTCAGCTAGCCACATTCACCTCAACATCAAAGACTTCACTTGTATATTAAAACATAATTAGCATGTGCACACACCATGCTTGCAGAAGATAGTGCCAACATTATTCATGGGTGCCACTCAGTGCCCTTCTGAGTTTGGCTGTTCACAAATAGATGTAACGTAGCCCCAAGCTCAGCCTACAGAACTATCTTATGGCATAAGTATGCTGTATTTTTACTTGCTTTTTAAGAATTTTACAGCCCTGCATTTCTTTCACGTTGGTTTATTGATTAGCTTATCACAAAAGCTTCTCATATCATGGCGATGACTTTACTTCCCTAGCAAACACCCTCCCCATTTCTCCCCAAGTGTCTATCTCACAGAAGGACAGATTTAGTGTCTGAAAAAAATCACTAATATGTTTTGATAATTTTTCATGGGCAGGTGCCATCGACATCCCTAAATCCCACATGTTTGCGACACAGTAACTAATTGTCGCTGAATGAAGTGCTCAAGATTCTGCAGGAATTTTTCTTCCTGGAGGCAAAAGCCATACTGCCAGGTCACCAGGCCAAGCAGTGTTTTAAGTAATTGAACAAGTGACAGCACAAATTCTTGCCTTGTTCGGCTGCCACGGCAGAAAGTGAATTGGACTGACTGCTGCTACTGTTGGCCTCACCACACATGCTGAGTAGGGATTTGAGCTGCATGTGTAGAAATGTTAAGTGATGAAGATCTTTGTGTTTCCAAAGGAAGTCTAAGGCACACATCTCATCTTCTGCAAACATAGTTGAACGCAACAGAAAGTGTCATTGACTTATTTGCTTTGACAGAAAACAAATAAATCAATTTAAATGGGGAGGAAAGCATCACTATTTGGTTTGCACCAAAATTAATTGCATGCATGGAACAACGATAATCAATTTTGACCGCAGACATAAGTGCTACGGTTTTACGGAAGTGTTCAAGTTGTCTAAAAGCATTTCCCTGTCTGAATTCTTCACAGCATGTGCTGAGCTCGTGCCTGGGTGGGAAGGAGGCACATGCCACCCATGTCTGATGACACTGCCACAAAACCATTCACTAGTCCCTGTTGGCAGGCTTCCGTGGCTGCCCACCCACTCCATTTTCCAGAAGAGAAACCCATTGCATTTTTCCTATGTCATATGCCTATCTTCACAAAAGCACTTCATAAAGCACCTCAATGTCTAAAAAAGAAAAGTGAACTGCAAACACCCTTAAAACTTGTATCTCCCATGCTCTTCTTACTGACCAGAATTTTTCAAGAGCTGCATGACCACGTTTCTCTGCAAAATACGAAGCAAGAAACAATTCTCTTGAAATGTAAACCTGGGGTTGTTTTCCAGCATTCAGCCATATATAAACAGGGATGAAAAGTTTCAGGACAGTTTTTATTAATTGGCTGTTTTTTGAAAGAACACATATTTAAAGTGTATAGAACAGATGCAGCATTTTAATAAGCATTATGCATTGCATATTACAGAATCATAGAATCTTAAGGGTTGGAAGGGACCTTGAAAGATCAGCTAGTCCAGCTCCCCTGCCGGAACAGGACCACCTGGAGTAGGTTACACAGGAACTCATCAAGGTGGGTTTTCAATGTCTCCAGAGAAGGAGACTCAACAAACCACCTGGGCAGCCTGTTCCAGTGCGCTGTCACCCTCCCAGTGAAGAATTTTTTTTCCTTCTGTTTCTTTCAGACCTCTTATGTTCCAGCTTGTACCCATTGCCCCTTATCCTATCACTGGACATCACTGAGAAGAGCCTGGCTCCATCCTCCTGACACCTGCCCTTTACATATTTGTAAACATTAATGAGGTCACACCTCAGTCTCCTCTTCTTCAAGCTAAAGAGCCCCAGCTCCCTCAGCATTTCATCATAAGGGAGATGCTCCACCCCATCTTTGTGGCCCTGCACTGAACTTCCTCAGCCAGATCCCTGTCCTTGAACCCAGTGCCCAGAACTGGACACAATATTCCAGATGTGGTTCCACAAGAGCAGAGGAGGAGGACCTTGTAACTACATTCCTTCTAATACACCCCAAGATGCCATTGGCCTTTTTGGCCACGAGGGCACATTGCTGGCTCATGGTCATCCTGCTGTCCGCCAGGACCCCCAGGTCCCTTTCCCCCACAGTAATCTCTTAAAAGTTCATCTGCCAACCTGTACTGGTACATGAGGTTATTCCTTCCCAGATGCAAGACTCTACACTTGCCCTTGTTGAATTTCATCAGATTTTTTCTTCCCCAAATCTCCAACTTGTCCAGGTCTCAATGAATGGCAGCACAGCCTTCTGGTGTGGCCTATCTTTAAAATTAGACAGAAAAGTGTCTATTACTAAGGCTAAAACCAGTCCCAGCTCTGTAATTCATCCTCAAAATGCAAAGCTGGCATAAAAAGTGGTCTATTATTGCTGAAATATTTATTTTTACATTATCTTCAATCCCAAAGATTAATTAAAAAGCACATTTCAGGAGAAAAAACAGAAATATTCTTTTTAATTCCCTGTCAGGCTGGATGGCAATATATTGGGTCTTTTAAAAATCTCTCTTTTCTTTTCTCATCTTTCACCAAAAATGACAACAGGAAATCTTTTGTTTTACCTACAGTATTTTCTCTGTAAACTTACCACTTCCCTCCTTAAAAACAGACAAACCAAAGTACATCTAAAGGTTTGCAGCAGACTCCCGACACTGTGCAAACTCTGACCCACAGTCCAAGCAACTAAACACATCTCCAGTATGTCCAAGTCCCCCCCACAAGAACTGAAGTTTCAAACTCCAAGAAAGCGTGTGTCACAAGCAGCTGGCTCCCCACTGCCCCGCATCTCACCAGCACATCAAGGATGCTGCTTTTGATTCAGTCATGCATTTTCCTCTTTGGCCTTTCTGCAAAACCCACTGAAGTTCACTGTTTTTTGTTTGTTTGTTTGTTCAGTCTCTTTAGTTTTCTGCTTAAAACAGGCTTTGAAAAGAAAAAACAAAAAGAAAAAAAAAAGAAATAAAAAATAATAATAAAAAAAAAACAAAACAAGAAAAAGGAGGAAAAGAAGGGAGGAGAAAAGCACAAGTGCTTTGTGAGCTAAAAAGCTAAGCCTTCTACTTAAACCGGGTTTCCACAGGCTTGCTAGGTTGCTTCCAGATTCCCCACAGATGAGAGTCATGTGAGGAGGCAGAGGGTGGCTCAGGGAGCTCCACTAAGCAAACACAGCACCCTGTGCTGGGATAATCCTGCACCTGTGGCCTGTTATTCAGCAGTAAAGAAATGTAGTACAAACTGCCTCTGCCTAATACAGCTCAGCTGTTTTTCTCTGTGCTTCCTTTGATTGTAAGCTGGCAAACAATATTATTTCAGTCAGATGCAAAGCAATAGTCAGGCTACATAGGAGATGACAGTAGAAAGGTGGAAGAAAAAAGAAAATCCTGGAAATACAAATACAATAATGATTCTGAGAAATACAGAATTTGTAACTATTTCCAGATGGCTGACAGAGCCTTCTCAAGGTCAGTATGTGATATGCACTCTGCAGACAGAGCCTTCTCCCCACCTCCATTTAAAGCAAGTCTACCTGCTATACAGGATACACTGCAGCGGCCTGGCTCTCACTTATCCAACTTAATACATGTTTTCAAACGAGTGCTACCGCAAGAAGATTTCAACGTTTTGCAAGCTTCCTCTTGTTTACTTTACAGGTGAACATAAAAAAATGCAGACAGAGAACAGAGCATTGAAAGAGATGGCATTCAATGAGCAATGTATGATATTATTATTATTATTATTATTATTACTATTATTGTTGTTGTTGTTATTATTATTATTATTTTCCCCAGAAAAGGAGCCACCAAAGATATCATGAAGTTACTACCAGGATGCAAAGGTTTTATCATAGCATGTCACCAGAAAAGTTAGGAAACTTGACAAAAGCTACATACAAAGAGCAGTAAAATTTGGTCCCGTAATGGAAATACAGCAAGAATTTCACTCCAAAGAAGAGACATAACAGTTGAGAATATTTAATTACCCTTACATTTGTCTTCCAAGTTAACTAACCACTTTCAAAAATCCCTTGTAATTCACACAGATATATAATAGAATAAAATAACAGTTTTTTAAACGCCCAGCAGATTATTTTTTCACATCCTGGAATAATTTAGTTAGCTTGTAACTTTAATGCATAGAAAAGTAATCTCCTAACTGACATTTATTCCAGATAACATGGTAATTTAACGTATCACACTCTCTTCAGGTAACACATAATATTTATCATTTCCATGCTAGTATGTAACTGTTAGAGATGACCTACAGGTACTGTTACTAATGAGCTTGCTTTCCTTCTGCTGTCAAGCTGTAAACATCACACACTGCAGTCATAGCATGCTTGCAGCATTTTGTACTTAAATGCTTTCCTCTACATAATGACACTTCAGTTTCTGCTCCATCATTACCTAATCCAACTCCATGTTTGAATACTGGTAATGAAAAAATATCTGTACATTTAGAAATATGTATCTGATTTGTTGTTGGAAGTTTTATTGCTGCTGTTGTTTATGAATTATTCCTAAAGAAATAAGACCTATATTTCTATGAGAAAATGCTCAAAAGTAATCTGGAATGATACCAACTTTTCAACTGATTTTGTACGTAAGGGCTGACTCTTCAGGATGCTGAGCGAAACCAGTATGTTGGTTGCACCAGTTCCTGGCGTTAAGAGCCAAGGACAGTTATCTGGATCATAGAATCATAGAATGGTAGGGGTTGGAAGGGACCTTTAGAAATCATCTAGTCCTACCCCCCTGCAGAAGCAGGTTCACCTAGATCAGGTCGCATAGGAACATGTCCAGGTGGGTCTTGAAGACCTCCAAGGAAGGAGACTCCACAACCCCTCTGGGCAGCCTGTTCCACTGCTCCCTCACCTGAACAGTAAAATAGTTTTTTCTTATCTTTAAGTGGAACTTTTCGTTTTGCAGTTTCATCCCATTACCCCTTGTCCTGTTGCTAGCTACTAGAGAAAAGAGGGATGTCCCAACCTCCTGACACCCACCATTTAGATATTCGTAAATTTTAATAAGATCTCCCCTCAGTCTCCTCTTCTCCAGACTAAACAGCCCCAGTTCCTGCAACCTTTCCTCATATGAAAGATGTTCCAGTCCCCTGATCATCTTGGTGGCCCTGTGCTGGACTCTCTCCAGAAGCCCTCTGTCCCTCTTGAGCTGAGGAGCCCAGAACTGGACACAATACTCCAGCTGAGACCTCACCAGGGCAGAGTAGAGGGGGAGAAGAACCTCCGTTGACCTGCTGGCCACACTCTTCTTGATATTTGATTTGATCTACAGAGGAAAAGGTAAGAAACAAGACTTTATAGAACATAAAAATTTAAAAATTTGCCTCGTTTCCTCTTTCAAAGAATCTGCATCTATAATCTTTGCAAATACTTCCTTTTTTTTTGAGCCTTACATATGGTCTTTTAAGGGTATTTGATAATAGCAAAGGCAAAAGCTAAATTTTTCCTCCTCCACTGTTTGATCTGTCACTTCTTGTTTGATCTGTCCCTGCTTTAGAGTCAAGACTATGGCTATTATGTTAAAAGGACACATGACCTGCAATTTGCTGCCAATGCAATGTTGTAACACGGTCCATCTGGAAACTGCCTAACTGCATGGTGGTGCCCTGTCAGCCATCACGTTCCCCCTTTTCAACTCCCTGAGGGCATCCTGCTTATTCTACCTCATGTCTCTTATAGTCCGTTCACAAGAACATTAAATAAAAACATCTTCAGAGCTTTAAGTAGTGTTTTGAATTTGCCTTCTGTGTATAGTGTGCCCTTTGCTCTGTATGTGGCATTACCCAGACTTTGCTACGTACCAGCCTACTATTCTCCAGCCAATACAAAGCTCAAAATCTACCTTTAAGATAACGTGTAAGCTCAGAGAAACAATGAAGAACATGGAAGCTGAAGCATAAACAAAACTGATATAAGTTTCTTTAAGTAGGAACAGCTTTCCTATACAGCTGCTTTTACAGCAGTCACCCACCTAAATGTTTATAGTTAATTAGCTTTTCAAAACAGTGGACTAGATGGCTGTGGAGACATAGGAATTAGGTATGGAGACTGCTTTGTATATCACTAGCCAGTAAAAGCACTAGTTATCACCTATAGCCAGTAAAAGCTGGCTGCTGGATTGCCTACTTGAAACCAGAATGTTGTTCTGGATGAAATTTTTCAAGGTGATATCCATCTCACAGCAGCTGTATTTGCAATTTCCAGCAAATACTCTTCTTACAATTTAAAAATCTCAGGCAAAATATTATATTGACAAGCTAACAGAAGTATAGAAGAATATTAATGCTTAATGCTTTGAGCCATTGTTGCTCCCCCATTATTTAAATTTCATGGATATAAAAGCACCTTTGTTCCCAAGGTATTAATAATACAGCATTTCTCATGGGCGGTAAATTCTTTCTTTCTTTCCTTTCTTTCTTATTTTTCTTTCTTCTCTTTTGCTCCTTCCTCTCTTCCTGAATGCTATTACAAAGAAAAGGCTACCATTCTCCTTCAGGAACCAAGCCAAATGGCTTGTCAGTAAAATATTAAAAAAGCATCTTACTTTCATTAATACATTAAAATGTCATTACAAAAAGCCCTAGGACAAAATACAGTAACTGCCAGCTGCCTAATTATTTTCTCATCCTTTTTCAGCCCTCAACACAATGCCTCCGTTAGGCTGCTTGCCAGCAATGTTTGAAACACTAAAAATATCCCAAATTTCTGCAGAGAACTCACGTTGCAAAATGTGCTCTGGTGGACAAAACTGAGGCAAATATAAGAGTAAACTGATATTATTTACTTTAAACAATGAGGAAAGCGAGACTACTGCTTGCTGTCAACTCACCCTTCGGTTTCTATCCATATTCGTAGAGTAGTTCAGTGATAGAAGGTTAGAGGTGGCTGAGGACAGATTTCGGTTCCCAATTAACACCACTGAGCCATGAAAGCCCTGTCTACTAGGCGCCATCCCATACAAACTATCCTCCCACTGCACAGAGCTCTTGCTCTCTGCAGAGTTCAGTGTCTCCTGACTTGCTCAACAGTGTAAGCAGAAGGATCATTAGTTATGACTGGTAGAGTCTAGGAGATAGTGTTGACTCTTATTTCAGGAACTATTAAGCTATAAACACTGCTCTGAAAGCCATTTATCTGCATTTTAAGATAAACAGAGAAGCTACTCAATTAAGCAGATTGCAAGAAATAAGCTACAGATGCCAAAGCAAGTGACTTTTAAATTCCAAAAATGAAAATCTGTGCATTTAATAAGCAAATTTTATACCACAAAATTACTGACATGAAGTTTGTAAGCAGCATTTCTTAACCACTCTGTAATGTCTGATAACGAAATACAAATCAAAGTG